>NC_141940.1:122402482-127292482 GCF_057802395.1 Ceratotherium simum simum
TAACTCGCACAAGCTCCTTCTTTTTGTCTGCCAGCATTCCCTCCTCTTGAGGAAACTATCTCTTCCTTACAGGTTTTCCCATCACTGTCCTGTTTCCCCTGCCCCACTCCCAACAGCTAGGGACCACCACTAAACCCACACTAGGGACCACAGTCCCTGGATAAAGCGATGGGTCTAGGGCTGCGGTTCTCAACTCAGCACTGCTGACATGTTGAGATGGATGGTTGTTTGTGGTGGGGGCTGTCCTGTGTTCAGCAGGATGTTCAGCAGTGTCTCTACCCACCAGATGCTAGTCACCACCTTCCCCCTCAGTTGCAGCAACCAGAAATGCCTCCAGACATTGCCAAATGTCTGGGAGTGGGCAAACTCAGCCCCGCTCGCCATCTAGATGAGAACCTCTGTGAGATTTGACAGAGAATAAAGGACTCCCTTCCTTTGACAATGGAAGCCTGTAGAACATGGGCCCAGGGCCACCTGTGGCTGCCTTTCACATCCCTGTGGGGAAAATCTG
Organism: Ceratotherium simum simum; assembly: GCF_057802395.1. Lineage (NCBI taxonomy): Eukaryota > Metazoa > Chordata > Mammalia > Perissodactyla > Rhinocerotidae > Ceratotherium > Ceratotherium simum. The sequence continues at coordinate 122,402,994 of NC_141940.1, forward strand.
CTTGAGAAGTAAGCCAGCACGAAGGAAACACAACTGGGGCCAGGGGGAGGGAGACACAGGCCCTTCAGCACTTGTATGAGCCCCTCTCCCATCATGCCTGACAAAATACATCTTTCAGACTTCCCAGCTTGGTGAGTTCATGCATTCCCTTTTCCACTGAGGGTGTTACTCTACGCTGAGTTTCCGTCACTTGCAACCAAAACAGTTCTGGCTCTCTCGAGTTCTCTGTGCCGATAACCAGACACACACATGTGAACGTGCTTGGGGGTCTCTTCATCGGTGCTCAATGTCTTAGTAGTTCAGTGCTTACAGTTATGAGGTTCTTAACGATGAGCTCCATGGGGGCAAGGGGAGGCTAAAAACGTATACAGAGATTCACAATAAAGTTTTAAGCAAAAATAGTTTCCAGATTAAACATCACCCGTATTTAGAAACATTTTCTCAATCATGACCTAGGAGAGGAGAATTTCAGAAATACTGGGAAAATGTGGACTGTAACTCTCAGTTGTGGAGAGGAGGGACTGTAGGTCACTACTGTAACGTGAAAGCCAGAGAGAAAAACTAGAGGGACGTGTGTGCATTCAGTGTGCATGGGGTAGTGAGAAACGGCTGGGACAGAACGCCCACTCCCCCATGAGGTAGATCTCCTTCCAAAATGAGAACTTGCTGGCACACGCAGACAGTTAAGAGTGCTTAGTGCAGCTTTCTACAAGGATGCAGTGTCTTCAGGTGTGTCATTTCCTAGTCAACAGAGTCTAAGGATTGTCTGCAATTTTCCTTTGGCAGAGGGATACCAGAAAACACTTGATGATAAGTAGATGGAAAACACTCCCGTGGTACTGGCAACTCCCTCCTCCCATCTCTCCTCTCCTTTGCAAGGAAGTGCACAGTCACATGAAAACCCTCACATCTGGCCACCTTCTGCTGTGGAGCCCAGGACAAACAAGTCCTCACCCTCCCTTTCACCCATTAACAGGTGGGTTTCCACTATGGCCTGGACACAAAACAAGAGATATCAAGATCTGACGTCTTGACCTTGGCGGGGGGAGCACCTGGAAAATCAGCAAGCCAGGCGGCATCAGGACAAAGCTGGCTCGGAGCAGGTGACACGGCCGCCCTGCAATGCTATGCACACTTTAGCACTAGACACACAGTGGAGCCCAGTGATTCACGGGCCCCCAACACTCTAATAAGCAAGGATTACAGCCACACATCGGCTCCCCACTCAGGCTCCTGCTGCCTGTTCCGGCTTGCTAGGGAGGTCCCAATCGTTCTAGCTGTCCCCACTCCCTACCCAGGCTGCCTACTTCTGAATAAACGGCATCCCAACTACTGAGCCTGCCTGTGCCACCAGCCCTCCTAACGGCCGGCACATGCACTCGAGGCAGAGGGGTCCAGCAGAGTTCTCAAAGACTTAGAGATGTAGGCTGGCACAGCATTCCGAATCCCACAGGATTTGAGGTCTCTTTCCATTTCCTACCAACCCGATCATGCTCACCGACAAAGTGAAAAAGAGAAGTGGCGACCCTGCCTCTTCCAGGTTCAAACCCTTAGAAGCACCTGGAACACCACCGGGAATCTGAAATAACTTGATGTATTTTCTGAAACCATTAACTGATGATCCTCAAGAACCTTGGGTCGAAATGCTCTCCCAACGGACCCTGACACCCGAATCATATTGCACTAGGCTCCAGTCCTTGGCTTTCTCACCCTGCAAACCTGCACACTAACTAACCTTGGCACCTGCCCCAAGTAGAATGTAGGAATAAGGACATTCAGGTAACCTTGCCACAACATACCAGCGTTTGCTCTTTTTCCAATCTGAATCGTACTTTCTATCTGACTTAAATGCCAACTTCAGAAAAGTCTCTTCACTTATAATTCGTCTTCAGCCAACAGCAACTTCTCAACCTTGAGGTTCTCTGTCCCGGTTTTCTTGTATAAAACAAGTTTCTTGTGCTTGGACTGGCTCCTAATCTTTTGGCCCCAGAACCCTGAATGTGCCCTTGTCACGCTAAGGACTGAAAGGGAAGGAAAGAGTGTGTAGCCACCTGCTGTCTGGACAAACAGTGGCCCGGTTATTACCTCTCCCATCATGGTAACTGGCACCCCTGGAATTCCATGGCCAAAGGATGGCTCTGATCATTGCCACCAGTGACCTCTTGGCCAAACCAATCACATCTACTGCAAGGACATTTGAAAAGCGGGGAATACCACCATCAGCAACACTTGTGCATTGCTGTATCATTTCTACAACACTCTGGCCAGCTACTCAAACCACCCTGTGAAGTGTTATTTTCCCAAATTTAGACATGGGAAAACTGTGCTTGGAGATTAATGGACTATCCAAGGTCAATTTACAGGGAGGGGTCAGAGTCCAGTTTTCTAACTCACAATTCTCTGGTCCTTATGCTACACTTTGTTGACATTTTTTTGTTTGCTTTTTCAAAATGGAAATAACCATTGCTTTACCATTTGTAAAAATGTATGTGTGTATATATGGACACACATGCACGATTTTGTTTTTAAAAACACTATAGTTGTGCATAAAGTAAAAAGAAAAAGTAACCCCCCACACCCCCACCGGCACCCCCGCCACAAGGTCCAGATTAGCATTTTTTAAAAGCTAAACATCTACTAACATCCATTGCTGGCCACACACTGACATACCTTATTTCAGTGAATCTTGTCAACTCTGGAAGTAGATGGAGTAATAATGTGCAACTTGGGATGTCAGGGCTTTCCAATGAGCGACCCCAAGTCCCAGAGCCCACCTCCAGAGCCATGAGGCACCCAGCTGACCTCAGCTCACAGTTCTGCCACCTACCAACTTCCAAACTCTGGACTAACAAATCCCCGAGCCTCCATTTCCAACGGTGTAACACGTAAAAAAAATAATAAGCGCTTCCACAAAGCAGGTGTGAGGATTAAATGAGATAAAGTATACACAGCCGAGGTTCCCAGACTTTGGCCGACAGTCAGGATCCCTTGGAGGGTCCTTAAAACACAGCTCGCTGAGCCCCACCCCAGGGTTTCTGATTCAGCCAGTTTCGGGTGGGGCCTGAGACTCTGCATTTCTGACAAGCTCCCAGAGGAGGCTGATGCTGGTGATCTGCAGACCCCACCCAGAGACTCCCTGCTGTAAAGCATTTAGCCTGGCACCTGGCAGGTGCACAGCTAGTAGCCAGTACCCCATAAAACACAGCTCATCACCCCGACTCTCTCCTTCTGGTTTAAAATCCCTCGGCTCAAGCCTCAGCACAGAGGCTGCCCCCTTTCCCTTCTCATGACCCCCTGGCCACCAGAGCCCAGCCCTGCTTGACCCCACTCCCTTGCCCTGGCCCAAAGGGAACCAACGTGGCCTCCTGCAGCTCAGAAAACATACCTGGTTAGGGCACCCAGCAGGGGCCTCCGGCCAGGTGAACTGAATTTTCTTCTTGAGCTTTGCAGAGAACGCTTGGTGCCTGTCTGTAAACCTACCAACACGAGTTAAGCCGAAAATGTAAGTCCATGATTGTCCACCTCGGCTGCACATGTGACTCTCCTGGTGAGCTTTAGAATCACTGACGCCTGGGCCCACCCCCAGTGATCTCAACTGAACTGGTCTGGGGTGTAGCTGGGCATCAATAGCTTTTAAAGCACCCCATGTGATTCAAGTGTGCAGCCAGGGCTTCATCCACTGTGCTCGAGGAAATGTACAGTCATCCCCTTTCTTTATAAATCCAAAACCTGCGGTAACATTTCCAGGAGTCAGTTTGCACTCGGGTTTTAAAGTCGAACAGAGGCCCTAAGACTCAGCGTGCTTTACCACCATCCAACTTTCAAAAGCGTTTGAGCCTTTGGGTGAGTTTTCCCAAATCTTGCTCATCCTGTGAATGGTATAAAGTAATGTTGTTGTTGTTGATATTGTTTTTAAGTGATCAACAAGAGCTGAAAATAAAGTTATTCTCAGAAATAGAGATTTTTAAAAAGTAAAATGATAGGGGAGAGCCCAGTGGCGTAACGGTTAGGTTCACACGTTCCGCTTCGGTGGCCCGGGGTTCGCCTGTTCAGATCCTGGGCGCAGACCTACTCACCACTCATCAAGCCATGCTGAGGCGGCGTCCCACATAGAAAAGCTACAACTCTACAACTACGTGCTGGGGCTTTGGGAAGCAAAAAGAAGAAGATTGGCAACAGGTGTTAGCACAGGGCCAATGTTCCTCAAAAAAAAAAAAAAAATTAAAATGATAGCCAAGAAAAGTTATTTGGAATAACATTTAGATGTTACAATAACCTTATATCGTTCAAAAGCCTATTCCGTCTGGGTCATCCCAGCCCAGCAATGATGCGTACGGTGGAGTTATCAATGAAGAGCGTGGCTTTGATGACCACAGACCTGCTCACAAAACCCAACGTGAAAAAGCAAAGTGAAGAGAAAACAGTACCCCTGACCTTGACAAAGGTCATTGCATAACACCTTCCCTGGGTACCTAAAATGTGATACTGGGCACAGGTGCTGGGCATTGAGGTAGGGACACCAATGCTCTGGGAACCCTGGCCCACGCTGCTGAGCCCTGGGATTGCTACTGGGGAAGCCCGTCCTAAGGGTCTAGGGCAGCTGTGGGAGGCCAAAGGTCAAGCTGAATCACTCAAAACACACAAAAGTTTCTGAAGAAACTGCAGCGCGAGCACCCCCCAACCCCTTTTCCAAGGTCTCCAGGTGCCCAGCCTATACAGCCAGGGTGGGTGAGCCCAGACTGTGAGGGAAGCAGCTCCTCACTATTTCTCAGAGTAACCCACACACCCGCTGCTTACGGGACCACGGACACAGCCGAAGCACCCAGTGTCTATAAAAATAAATGTTACGGGGGGCCCAGCCTGGTGGCACAAGCGGTTAAGTGCGCGCACTCCGCTGCGGCGGCCCAGGGTTCGCCACTTGGGATCCTGGGTGTGCACCAACGCACTGCTTGTCGAGCCATGCTGTGGCAGCGTCCCATATAAAGTAGAGGAAGATGGGCACAGATGTTAGCCCAGGGCCAGTCTTCCTCAGCAAAAAGAGGAGGATTGGCAGATGTTAGCTCAGGGCCAATGTTCCTCACAAAAAATAAAAATTAAAAAAAAATAATAAACATTACGGAAAGCCCACTTCCCAAGGGCTGAGCAGATTGTCCTTAACACCCAAGCTCCTGAAGAATGAGCTAGGCCGGGCTGCGCTTTTATCAGTGTAGACATCAACACAAGAGAAAGGAGCAGTAATGACGAGAGAAACTTGCTCTAAAATGCCAGCTCATTAATTTCCTCATCCCTGATTGAGTTTACAGGAAGAGAACACCAAAAGATTCTCACCATTTTGTGAGAAGCCGGAAAGCTTTAAAAGTGAAAATTAAAATTTCATGCTGTCATGGGATTATTTGTACAAATACTGTGTTCTCAAAAGCAAGGACTAATTACACAATGAACGTGGTCCCTTAACTAGGGAGAAAAGAGTCATGGGGCAATTACCCCCGTGAATGAAGCAAGCTTAAGATACATTCCTTGCAATTCCTTTCATTTTTTTCAAGAGCAGTCTATTTTTTTCCTTAATATTGAGCTGCAAAGAGAATTTTTTAAAAACTTGAATTTTCTAGAATCCTTTAACGTTATACCAAACACATATTATTCCATAACGTTTGTATTTCAATATTTAGGGGTTATTTTTCCAAAGCCCCCAATATAAGAATAGCGAACTTTCATCCAGGAGAAGTCTTTCCTCCTTTTGCTCCACTACATCTGAAAATGAGAAACTTCGGGGGCCGGCCCCGTGGCTTAGTGGTTAAGTGCGCGCGCTCCGCTGCTGGTGGCCTGGGTTCGGATCCCCGGCGCACATCAACGCACGGCTTCTCTGGCCATGCTGAGGCCTCATCCCACATACAGCAACTAGAAGGATGTGCAGCTATGACATACAACTATCTACTGGGGCTTTGGGGGGAAAAAAAAAGGAGGAGGATTGGCAATAGATGTTAGCTCAGAGCCGGTCTTCCTCAGCAAAAAAGAGGAGGATTAGCACGGATGTTAGCTCAGGGCTGATCTTCCTAACAACAACAACAACAAAATGAGAAACTTCATTAAAGGACGTGAAACTGCTCCAATCCTTTCACGAAAGCAAACCCCCAAGCTCCTCCCGGATCCTGAGAATCTGGATAAGGTGGTGGTCCCAGGGAGCAGCTGCTCCCATGGCAGCCCACAGGACACTTCTGGGGATGTTTGGCTCAGAGCGTCTCTCGCTACACTCCCCAGGTTCTGAACCGTCATGCAGAGTCCTAATCGGGAAAAACAGCCCCATTCACCCGCCCAGCCCAGCTAAGAGCCTGTACGGTTCAAAAGGGCAGAATGCTTGTGTGTTGGGATCACAGAAGCACAGCGGGCTATTGATCTGCTGGCTGGCATTCCAATACTCAGAATGCTTCTCCAGCTTTCCATCATTGTTCCCTGGACTCGGACGCTCTGAACTCTGAGAGCTAGCTAAGAAAGGTTCCATGCAATTACCTCTGTCCAAATGCATTATTCTTGGGGGTGGGGAGAATCAGTGTAAGATTCCTAGCTTTATGTTTCCCAACTTACATGTTCTCTTCTCTTACTAGAAATCAATGATCTTTTAATGTTTGAACAGTTGAACTAGAGAGATCTGAGGGAAAACCCAGAATGTACTAACCTCGTTCACCTAAAACCTAAATGTTGTTTCTCCATTTAATTCTGAAACAGGATTTAATGATTTCTACCAAAAACAAAGCATAGCAAAAAAAAAAAAAAAAAAAAAAAAAAGACTTTGCCGAGATCCTGACTCTTTCTGAGAAAAATAACCAGTACCTGATGAAGTTTTCATGGCACACCATACAAATTTACTTGAAATGAAGGCATAACTACAAAATAAAATCTCATTACTTATGGTGACAATTCAAATACAATCTTTTTTTTTTGTGAGGAAGATCAGCCCTGAGCTAACATCTACTGCCAATCCTCCTCCTTTTTTTTTCCCTTTTTCTCCCCAAAGCCCCAGTAGATAGTTGTATGTCATAGGTGCGCATCCTTCTAGTTGCTGTATGTGGGACGCCGCCTCAACATGGCCAGACAAGCGGTGCGTCAGTGTGCGCCCGGGATCCAAACCCAGGCCACCAGTAGCGCAGTGCACACACTTAATGGCTAAGCCACGGGGCCGGCCCCCAAATACAACCTTATGATGATTAAGTACAAGAAATTTTTTGTCTGTGTGTGAGGAAGATTAGCTCTGAGCTAACATCCGTTGCCAATCCTCCTCTTTTTGCTGAGGAAGATTGGCCCTGGGCTAACATCCGTGCCCATCTTCCTCTACTTTATATGTGGGACGCCTGCCACAGCATGGTTTGATGAGCAATGCGTAGGTCCTCGCCAGGGATCCGAACCTACGAACCCCGGGACGCCGAAGCAGAGTGCACAAACTTAAGCACTACACCACCGGGCTGGCCTCCAAGAAATTTTTGAAAACCAAACATTGAAAGGATTTATTCTATTACATTACAATTCTATTCTAGACTACAATAAAATTGGCAGTAGTCACATAACCAGAATAGTTATTAATCTGTGCAAAATTAGGCAATTCATTTGATGAGTTAGTTTCGTGGTAATTAATACTACTTATATTGGGCTACAGCTGGGGGCTGAATTACAAGGGCAGGTCTGGCTTAAAAGCTGCTATTGGAATTGGGTCCCCAAACCTCAGGCAGCTCAGCCCAGAGCTGTTTAACATTCACTGCCTTTCCCAAGGAGACTGAACTTTTAAATTACCTTGTCTACTAAGCACAGAGGCCATTTCTACCCATGGTCTGTAATCCCTTAAGACTGAATACACTTCCACGTAGCTACACTCTTCATAACTGTTTGTCAGTGACAGGGACAACGGATCCTTCAGCTACCTCCTCACTTCTTAAGCTCCTGAAATCATAATTATGACATTTAATCCCCACCAGGAATTGCTGACCTCATGTTATTTTAAAAAAGAAAAACAACTACTCTTCCCTTCCAGAGAAGCCCAATCAACACCTCTCTTGTATTTGTTTGTGATATTCTTATTTTGACTCATGATGTTTCATAAAAAGGAGAAAATTTAAGTCAAATTGACTCAGATGGTTTAGATGGACAACTACTTTTTAATAATTCTTACTCTCAAAAGTGAATTTTTTCCAACAACTGCTTCCTTTCCTTTAGAAGCAGTTCAAACAGAGAATGGAAAACACACTTCGGAGCAAAGCAAGCCAAGTGTTTGTCGGGAACCCCTGGGAAGGACAGAGGCCGGCGGGGAGGCGCCCGAGCACACCTGCTCCACGTGGCCCCGAGTGAGCTTGTTGAGACAGCGCCTGCCCATCACCCAACTGCACCTGGGCAAAGAGAAGGGTCAGGTGTGCCGTGCATGCACCTGTTCCGTCCAGAGAGCTTTCTGGAGGTGCCACCCCCATCTAGGAGCCGGGACTCTCATCCTTGCTCAGCCCTGTCCTCCACTGGGCAGGATGGGGACAGGCAAGCCACACCTAGTTCAGGTGCCATCTCCAGCATCCTCCATCCAAGCACCAGGTGCATCTGTTGCGCCTCAAGGGTACCACTCAGATCCCTTGACTTTCCTCTATCACCACCAGTAGCTCAAGGCTTCCCGATTCCTCCCTGCACCCCTGCACCCGCTTGCCCTTCTGCTGCCAGAGATCCCTGCCACCACCTCCTGCTTAAAAACCTACCCTGGCTCCCGGTGCCCTTGGAGCAAGGCCTGGGCTCCTACGTGCCTTGCCCGCCACGGCCTCCTCTCCTTCCTCTAAGAGGAACACCAGCCCCGCAGCCCCGAGGCCTCCCAGCTGTCAGGGTGATTCTCCCTGAAGAACGAACACTGACTCTCCCCAGGCCATCTGCCCGTGGGCTGACCCCAGTACCAAGAGAGACAAATCCCTGTGATGCGCAGGACTCCGGGCCATCCAGGAACTGCCCAGAGGAATCCCTGTGATGCGCATGACGCGGGGCCATCGAGGAACTGCCCAGAGGACTGGGTCTACAAGGGGACTTCCCAGTCAGCCTCCTCTGGGTGAGGTCTTTGCAATTCAAGAATAAGGCTGAACACCTCCACTCATTTCCTTTTACTAAGTAACAGCTTTATTGAACTATAACTCACATTCCATAAAATCTACCATTTTAAAGTGTACAATTCAGCAGTTTTCAGTATTCTCAGAGTTGTGCAATCATCACCACTAATTCCAGAACATCTTCATCACCCTCCCCCAAAACCCCATGCACCCTTCTCATCCCCCCTCCTGACAACCACCAATCTGCTCTCTGTCTGTCTCCTATGCATTTGCCTGTGCTGGACATGTGATACCAGCAGAATCCTACAGTATGTTCTGGACCCATTTTCATTTTTAAACATGCATGAGCAAATGAAGTGGTGTGTGATAGTTATTAGCAGAAGGGCTTAATTTAAATTCCAGAAACTCCTGGCTTCAGGATACATGAGGTGTTAGAAATAAATCCACCTTCTGGGACCAGGGACTCAGGACACAGTCATCATAAGGTAACACATGGCCACCCCGACCCCAGTCTTGCACACTCACCTCCCTTCTCACTAACCACCTCATGCAAGTACAGGCTGTAGTGTGAAAAAGTTCCCTGACATCTCCCCCACCTCCTCCTCTGGTCCAGAGAAGCAGTGTTTTAGAAAGTGGCTCTTACTTCAAGTGCATAAGACCATCTTGGGGCCTCTGTTCACATTCAGATTCCTGGGCCCCTGTAATGGTGACCCAGCGGGTATACACTTGCTAATTTTGATGCAAATGGCAGAACGGCCACATGTCTTTAGGGCAGCAGTTCTCAAACCTGTACCAGCTTCAGAATTGCCTGGTTGATTCCCAAACGACCCCCAGTTTGCAGCTCAGTAGGTCGAGAGTGGGGGCCAAGACCCTGCATTTCTAACAAGCTCCCAGGTGATACTGCTGCTGCTGGTCTGGCGGCCACACTTTGAACACCACTGCTTCCTGGGGGCAGCAATCCCCCAGCCAGCACACCAAATCCTGCCCACCTCCTGCTTTTGTAAATAAAGTTTTATTGGCACAAGGCCCTTTCATTTACATATTGTCTATGTCTGTTTTCATGCTGTAGCTGCAGAGAATAGTAGTTTGGACCACAAAGCCAAAAATATTTACTGTCTGGTCCTTTGCAGAAAAAGTTCTCTGACCTCTATAGAGAATCATCCAGATATTAGAAACATCATGAGCATTTCTACTGTCAAGTTGAGGCTTCTAGTACTTCATATGGATTTCAGAGAATGGGGGGGCATTTCATTTTATAAGATCCTGAGGATTTTTATACTTTAAAAATTAATCTTGGGGCCGCCCCGTGGCTTAGTGGTTAAGTGTGTGCGCTCTGCTGTCGGCGGCCCGGGTTTGGATCCCAGGCGTGCACCGACGCACCACTTCTCCGGCCATGCTGAGGCCACGTCCCACATACAGCAACTAGAAGGATGTGCAACTATGACATACAACTATCTACTGGGACTTTGGGGGAAAAATAAATAAAATTATAAAAAAAAAAAATTAATCTTAAGGAAGATTTTTTTAAAGTCATATGGAAGAAAGAGCCATGCATTTCTGCACTCAAAGGCCCAGGCTAGAGTCCTAGTTCCCTTGACCACCTACTGTAACCTGCAGTAGGATGCTGGGGACCTTGATTTCCCACCTGTGAGCATAAACAGCCTCAGCCAAACCTGCTGGCAGGCTTGTCATAGAACAGGTGTACAAATAAAAATGAAATATTCAATAACAAATTTTATAAACTCTACCATGCTATATGAAAATAATATCAATGCCCCCCCCCCGACCCTGGAAAAGTTGAATTTATTGAGGGATTCCCCTGTAGTATGGGTTCATGATGCAGAACCAGAAAGGTTCAAGACATGGAGGTTTTCATTTTTGTTTGAAGTTGTGTTACTGGAAAGAGGAAAGAGAGAGGGGAGGAGGGAGAGAGAGTCATTTCCTGAGGAGGGGATGCCTCGCTGAGCCCCAGAATCACCCCACAGTAGGGCAAAGGGCATCCTCCGATCATGCCCACAGAGGAACGGAGGTCAGTGTGGCACCAGGAGGGAGGATGATGCTCTCCTTCCAAGAAGGCCTGTCTGCACCTCCCATGCAGGCAGGCTGCAGCTTCACTCTCCCCGGAGGACCGCCCCGCCGGGTGGGGCACACCCGTGCAGGGGCCCCGAACACACCTGCAAGGCAGTCAGTGGGTACAGTCTCCCCTTTTAGTAAATCTCTACCCTCATCTGCAAAATGTAGAAAATAACAGTGTCCACTTCATAGGGTTGTTGGAGATTCTCCACACGTCTGAGAGCAAACAGCAGCAGCCAACGGTAAGCCTCTGGAAACCGTTAATTGTAACCCTAAGGCCAAAGATGACGCTGGGAGCGAATGCACTTCATGTCTGGGGTGTTGGGAGGGCCCTGGTAAGACCTGATAAGACAAGTGGCACAGCAGGGGTCCACATCCTATCCAGTGTTGTTAAGACAAAAATCCCATGAGTTCTGAAAACTGTTCATTTTAAGATTTGAAGGTTTTAAAATTGTTAGTTTTAATTCTGCTTAAACAACCTCAAAGCCAGAATGACCAATCCTAGTGTTTTTTGTTTTTTGTTTTTTTTTTTGGTAAGGAAGATTAGCTCTAAGCTAACATCTGTTGCCAATCCTCCTCCTCTTTTTGCTGAGGAAGATTGGCCCTGGGCTAACATCCGTGCCCATCTTCCTCTACTTTATATGTGGGACGTCTGCCACAGCACGGCTTGATAAGTGGTGCATAGGTCGGCACCCAGGACCCGAACCTGCAAACTCTGGGCCGCCAGAGCAGAATGCAAGAACTTAACCACTACACCACTGGGCTGGCCCCTAATCCTATTCTTTTGATTCACTGGAGGCACAATGCCCCATGCTCAAGGAATTACAGGTACCATGCCTGGTATGTGTGTGACAAGGTCGAAATGCAAGGAAAATAACCAAGAGAACTGAAAACATACGTCCATGCAAAGGCTACTATGTCAATGTGTGCATATCCAGAGCAGTATTATTCATAATCATCAAAAGGTGGAAACAACCAGATAGATGTCCATCAACTGATGAATGGATAAACAAAAAGCAGTCTACCCAGACAATGGAATATTATTTGGCCGTAAACAGAAGTGAAGTACTGATACATGCTACAACATGGATGAACCTTGAAAGCATTATGCTGAGTCCAAAGAAGCCAGACACAAAAGGCCACATACTCCGTGATTCCATTTATATGCAATATCTAGAACAGGTAAATCCATAGAGATAGAAAGTAGATTGGTGGTTGCTGGGGCTGGGGGAGGAGGGGAACGAGGAGTGACTTCCACCCATTACACATCTCTACCTTCTCTATCCATTACACATCTCTTTTTGGGGTGATGAAAATATCCATCATTTAGACAGAATTAGAGTGATGGTTGCAGAACTAAATGAATATACTGAAAACCAGTGAAGTGTTCACTTTAAAAGGGTGAATTTTATGCTGCGTTATATCTCCATTTTAAAAACCCAAGGGGAAAGAAATGCAGGCAGGCCTCCCCCGCCCCTCCAGGCACCCCAGGAAATAGAACGGCTTCCTCAAACATTGCACAGTCCACCTCTAATCCGAGAGGCTGCAGAACTGGAAGGAATTCGCAAAGACCCGGAGATCAGAATTCTCTGAGGGCAGCCAGGAGTGTAAAGCAGTCAGGCCGTGGCCACTATGTGAATCCACAGGGCCACCCTCCCCGCCGCGCCAGGCCTGGGCTTGTTCAGGCCGACAGCGTGGGGTTACACGTGCTCAGGTGTGCCTGTCACCCAGGCTGGTCACAAGGCAGGCTCTCTGCCTCCTCGCACTCGCTGAGCCACCCCGCTCCCAACCTCCCTGTGACATCGAACTCTTGTGAAAAGGGATTTCGGAAGCAGTAAAGACAGGGACGTGCAGCCCAGGAGAGCAAGGGACAGCCGGCTGGCCCTTTCTCCCAGGGGGCCCTTCGGCAGGGCTTCCTTTAAATGTGTGAGCACGCCTTTTCAGGACAGAGCACCACCACGCGACAAGCAATTTGGAAAAGTGGAGAGAATAACAAGTCACTTTCATCTCAGGATTCTCACACAACCACTTTTTGATTTCTCTGCTTTTACCTTTCCTTTGGTGGGGCAGGCGGCCCGTTCTTTACAGTTTAGTCCAGACTCGCACAGTCCTGTATTCTGGCTTCTCTCCTCTGCACATCACACGCTCCTTGCTACGCCACGTCGCTATGAGGCCCAGGAAGCAGGGTTCTGTAACGCCTTTACAACATGCAAGGCCTTGTTCTCTAGAAACACCTGAAGTCCTTCCCTTGGTCTCCCTGGACCCACTGCTTCTGCACAGGTCCCCTTGGCCCGGGCTCACGGAAAAGGTCCCCTGCATGACCTGCTTGGGAGCACTCTGACCTTCACCCCAAACTCCCACGCCTGAAGCAAAGCAGCAACCCGACGCCGGCCCCGTTACGGGGATGAACGCCTGACTAGCGCCGTTCCACCACGGGCCAGGCGGTATACTGGGATACCGAGAACGGACGAGAGCCAGGCTCCACTCTCGGCACATCCCAGTCAGTCGCGCTCAAGGATGCTGCAAGGCCCTTGATTAAACAGGCCCACGAAGGGCACCACGGGAAGACTGTGCTTGACGGGGAGGAAGGGCCAGGGGCCACTTTGCCTGGGAGGTGCAATGTGAGTGAAGCCTTCCACTAAACCCTGAATGCCTCGGAGAGAAAGGAAGAGAAAGAACCTTTGCAAAGCCTCAAATAGCATAGGATGTTGGGGACCAGCAAACCGTTCTCCAAAGCAATGCTTGCAAATTTATCCTCGTTAAAATGCAGGTTCTGATCCGGTAGGTCTGGGGTGGGGCCTAAGAGTTTGCATTTCTCACAAGCTCCCAGGTGCTGCTGCTGCTGGTCCAAGGACCACACTTTGCCTGACAAGAGTTTAAAGCGGAAGCTGTCCAACAGAAATACAAGAGCCACACGTATCACTTTCAATAGCGTAGGAGCCACATTTTAAAAAGTAAATGTGTGAAGTTAATTTTAATGTATTTTATTTTTCTAACCCAATGACGCCAAAATATTATTTCAATATATAATCAATATAAAGAAATTATTAGTTCATGTGCTCCGCTTCAGTGGCCCAGGGTTCACAGGTTCCGATCCCGGGTGCAGACGTACACACCGCTCATCAAGCCATGCTGTGGTGGCATCCCACAGACAAAAAAATAGAGGAAGAATGGCATGGATATTAGCTCAGAGACAATATTCCTCAAGCAAAAAGAGGAAGATTGGCAACGGATGTTAGCTGAGGGCCAATCTTCCTCACCAAAAAAAAAAAAAAAGAAAGAAAGAAAAGAAATATGTGAAGTTAATTTTAATATATTTTATTTATTTAACCCAATGAAGCCAAAATATTATTTCAATATGTAATCAATATAAAGAAATTATTCATGAAATATTTTACATCCTTTTATTCAGACTAAGTCTAAAATCCACTATTTTCACTTACAGTACATCTCAATTTGGACTTGCCACATTTCAAGTGCTCAATAGTCACATATGAGAAGGGCCACCATAGGGGATAGTGCAGGATTAAAGGATCAAGACAGGAGAGAAGACAGCAGAAGATGAGGCTGGGAAATAGACAGGAGCTTAAAACAGAAAGAACCTTGTCTACCCAGCTAAAGTGTTATATGAGGAGTTACCAGAAGATGAGGCTGGAAAATAGGCAGGAACTAAAACATAAAGACCTTTCTATACCCAGCTAAAGTGCTATATGAGGAGCTACTGAGGCCTTCCCAGCAAGAGCCAGAGAACCAAATTAGCGTTTTGGCACAACCACGGCTGGAGGTCTAGAAGAGTCTAGAGGCAGTGTGCAAGCTGGAGACTACCGTGACTGTCCCGTCAAGCAGTAATGGAGGCAGAGATAGCACGGACGAAAAAGAAGCAACAAACACAAGACATTTAGGTTTTAAAGGACTTGGTAATCAGTTGGCTGTGGAAGGTCAAGGAGAGAGAGACATCAAGGATGACTTCCCGATTTGGGGATAAACCTGTTGACAAGACTGGAAATGCAGGAGGAGAATTACAGAAGGTAAAGGAAGATGAAAGATCTCCATCTGGACGATGCTGAGTTTGCCGGCCTCAGTAACATTCAAAGGGCTGTTCTAGAAGTTGGGACTGCACATGGAGATTGCGAGCTGTCTTCCAGGGAGGCGCGTGAGACCACCTAGACGAAAGGGGAGAGAGAAAGGAAGGATCTTCAAGAAAAACCAGCATTGCAGCAGAAGGCAAAGGAAAAGGGCCAGGAAAGGCCATAGAATGGTCAGAAAGAAAGGGAAACGAGTTTTAGCACGAATGAGACATCTTTTTCAGACCGGCAATTACAGCATGGGTGATTTGAGAATTAAACCCTATAAAAGCAAACCAAGTTCCTGCCTCGGGGCACAAGAAGGAGCATCCTCAGTAACCAGCAGAGGATGTAAAATTTGCCTTTGTGGGTAAAATTTCACAACTACACAGAGTGGTAGGAGGTTCTAATTACTTTTCTCCAAAACAACAGCCACTGAAAATGGGGGAGCAGAGTGGGAATAGCGCCCCCCGCCCCCCAGCTCATAAACCCTACTGGCATCAGCTGGGTAAGATCTTTGTGGTTAAATCAACACAAAATAAATATGATTCAAGCAGCAGCAGGCCTATCTTTTCAAGTCCAGATGTTTCCTTTCCAAACTTTCATTCAAGATTCCGGGCATCTAAACATTAAGGAAAATTTTTTTAAAAGCTGCACATATTAAAAAAGCACACAGCTGTTTTAAATACTGACATACTTGACCAATATAAAATACACAGTTTTCCAGAAGTTAGGGTTGTTTCTTTTAATATGCCTGTCTAGGAAAAGCTAAATGATAAAACTCGACATATTGCATAATAACGGAACATGTCATTTTTTAAATTCCAACTGGTATACACAAAACTAATCTTCCTTTTAAGCTTCATCTGATTCCAAAGATTGTCGACAACGTAACTCGTACGAGAATTACCTTCAAGCAACTAATAATTTAGATCTACATGGTGCAAAGCAAAGAATTCCACAGAGAGGCAAAATAAATCAATATAGCTGTACCACCAGAAATAGGATTATTATATGTTTGGGGCTACTGGTCAATCTTTTCCTTTATTTTCAATTTTTTCAAGATGGCTTTAATGTTTCTGCATCAAGAAAAAAAAAATTACCATGCTTACAAATTTACAAGCATACATACAATTAGCACAGATAAGTATCACCGTACTTACAAATTTACAAACACAGGCACAATTAACATAAATGCAAAATTTCATCAGCTTCAGCATTTGCAAGTCATACGAAAAGAAGCACCTTCATGTCTCTGGAAAGCCAGGGAGGGTTACCGGTCCTGAGGCTCCAGGTCTCTGGTCCCCCCAGCACCATTTTCCCAGGCTTTCCACAGGCGTTCCAGCACCTGCAATGGAGGAGGCCCTCCTCTCCCCCCACTTCAGCAGCCCCTGCCACCTACCCCTCAGATCCCCACACCAAGTCCACCGTCCTCCTGAGGCCACTTGGACTCTGCACTCATCTTTATCTCCCTTTCTTTGATGGTCTAACTCATGTGTCTATGTTCTACTCCCCAGGGGAAAAAAAAATAGTCTGCCATACAAGATCATAATTAATTAATCTGATAAAGACAGCCCTGTTAATGAAGATTTAATATGTAACCCTCCCGGGCAACATCTTCTGCGCTTTAACCAAGGCAGTGAAGGAAAGGACAATTCAACCATGAGAAAGGTCCAGGCCCTGACATCATACCAGGAGCTGGCCACCCACCCTCCCCTCCACTGGCCAGCCCTCCTGAGGGCTAATTCTCTGGACTGGGGCTTCTCCCTGCCTCTGCCCCACCTCTCCATAGCTCCCGGGCAATCATCTGCAGGGAGGGGAAGCAAAGCAAGAGAGGGTGAAAATTAAATTCTCAGCTGAGAGAGAAAGCTAAGATGGAAAGAAGCCGAAACTATGGGCGTACGCGTACGTGTCTCATTTTCTGTAATAAGTGTGCAAAGAATAAGCTCTGTGCTAATTGGACACCCACGGTGATTCCTCCTACAAAGTAAATAATCATTCCCTCCTATATGGGGGTAAATTAAGTGTTGTATATTCAGTCTCTTAAAACTAGGTGTACTTGTTAAAAGGAAAATTTTTGATTTCTCTCCAGATGTCATTTGTTAGAACAGCCTAACTCTTATAGCAAGTAATCCAAGAAATATGTAATGGCCCAAACACAACAGAGGCTTATTTCCTGCTCGTGTAATGGTACTACTGGGAGGGTAACCATGTCTTGAGCAGCTATCTCCTCAGTCATTCAGGGGCCTATGCTGATGAGGCTCTGCCCTAGGGCCATCTTCATTCCATACAACCAGAAGGGGGGAAGTAGGGCAGGCTATAAATGGTGGACAACACTTCCACTTGGATTTGATTGGGTAGAACTGTCACAAGGCCACATCTAGCTGCAGGGAAGCCGGGAAATATAGTCCAGCAGCGTGTCCAGAGGGAAGAGGAGACACGGCCTCCTACAAGCAGAGGCCTCCTACAAGCAGAGCACGTCTCTGCTACGCCTGTGGGTCTAACTCTACACCCTGCAAGATTTTCTACTGCCAGAGAGCGAAGCAGTAAAGAAATGGAGTCTGTTGTCATGGGGATATTTAACCTTCATCTTTCCTACTATTTTCACTTCCCAAAACCACTTTTCTAAAATCCTATTCTTCTGAATATCCCATTGATCTGAAAGAGCTACCCTTCATTAATGTTATAAAAGGAAGAAACATTATTATTCAAAAAAAAAAAATTGGGGTGGCAAGGAAGAAATAATCACTTCCAGTGATCTATAAATAGCATAGCTAATGTATTGGTGCTGGGCATCAGATGTATATTTTATTTTATTTATTTTTTTTTTTTAAAGATTTTATTTATTTTATTTTTTCCCCCCAAAGCCCCAGTGGATAGTTGTATGTCGTAGCTGCACATCCTTCTAGTTGCTGTATGCGGGACTCGGCCTCAGGATGAACGGAGAAGTGGTGCCTCGATGTGCACCCGGGATCCGAACCCGGGCCACCAGCATCGCAGCGCGCGCACTTAACCACCAAGCCACAGGGCCGGCCCCCAGATGTATATTTTAATTAAATGCTTTTCTACAAATCCCATATAAACAGTCAGAATCAGTAACAAAATCTCTAGGAGAGATTAAAATGTCGCCATACAAAATCCAGTGTAAAGTCTTTTCAAGGTAAATCAGTGGCTCAATAAATTAACCTTATTTTTGATAGTTTTCTCAATTCTTAATGAAGCAAGATTTAGTAGGGAAAAGGGGGGAAGGCAGAAGGGATGTAGAGCTAGCTTAATATATCACCTCATTTAATCCCCACGATAATACACTAAAACAGGAATCACTCTAGTTTGACAGCCTGAAGGATTAAGGATTAGGAAAGGTTAAGGACCGAGTGCAAGATCTACCTATGAAGGTAAGCACTGCCACTTAGCCCTAGTGAAGACTCTCCCTCCAGACTAGGGGCAGAAGTGACCACTCTCACCCCACTGAGCAAAGCAAGGATCCCCTAAACTGGCAGACCCAGCATCACCTTCCAAATCCGTCCTCCACCAGAATGTATTTTCAGTAGAGGACAAAATGACTGTCTGACAAGGATATGACCAAGCCCAAAGAAACAATCGAAGCTATGGCCTTCAGGGAGTCCCCAGGGAAGCAACCTCGCCAGATCACTCCCCTAAATGCACACAGCGTCCAAAGAGCACGGGGGTCAGCCCGGCCCAGATGGGCCAGTATCAAGAGACCTTCGAGAAAGCCTCTATCAGGGAAGACAAAAGCAAAAACAACCCAAAAAATTAGCAAAGCTCAGAAACCGAGTGTGTGCAGAAAGAAGACATTTTTAAAAACCAGCTTAATATCCTCAAAGATATGAAAGAACCAGGAAACAAGATCAGTATGGTATCAAAAAGGAACATTTGAGAATAACAAAAGAACTTTGGAATTTGGAAACACGGAGAGCACAAATTTAAAACTCAATGGAAGGAATGAAAGATAAGGTTACAGAAAATTTCCCAAGAAGAACAAAAACATAAAGAAATAAAAAAGAAGACAGACAGAAAAAATTAGAACCAGTCCAAAGGATCCAGACACAGGTCCGTCCTCACTCCCGCAATACTGAGAGCAGCAGAGAATGGAACGCCACCTGCAACGTGCTGAGGGAGAATTGTCTCTAGCTGAGATTTCTCCACCCAAGCAACTCCTTTACTGTCAAGGTAAAATCATGACATTTTCAGACAGAGAAGATCTCAAAACACTACACCCTGTGTGTTTGAATATATTAAGAGATTTTTCATAATTGGGGAAGATTTGGAGAATGAATTAACAATAAATGCAACGATAAGTGATAGAAAATTAAGCAAAGAAACAAAACTATCACTAACCTTAGTGATTATAAAAACTTGTGTGGGGAAAAACAATCATAGTACGTACCACCAGGCTCAGCAGTGGTAGCACTGGCAATCAAAATAATGTAAGCACTGAATAGTGTTAACCTAGTGGTTCTCCTGGGGGCTGATTTTGTCCCCCAACGGACATGTGGTAATGTCTACAGGCATTTTTGGTTGTCACACTGGGGTGTGGGGTGCTCCTGGCATCTAGTGAGTACAGGTCAGGGATGCTGTTCAACATCCTACAATGTACAGGACAGCTCCCACCACACAGAATCACTTGGCCTCAAATGTCAATAATGCTAAGGCTGAAAACCCCTCTTCTAACCAAAATTATGCTGTAATTACATTGGGGGTGTGGGAGCCCTAGAAATGTGCCTGAGTAGTTGGTGGGAAGGAGGTATGTGGAAAAAAGGCTAAATCCCAATCTTCTTTAGTGGGAAGTCAACAGCTACCCCTAAAAGGAACAAACAAATGTACCAGTACTCTACAACATAAGCAAATGCCCAGAGAAATCAGCTACAAGTTTCAGTGGCTGTCTCTAGGGAAGGGAAATGACAGTGGGGAGAGCTGATGTATGATCACAAGCCCTGAAGAACTAGTGGATTATTTAAACTGTGCAAGAACCACTTTGATAAAAATAAAAACAGAACTCAGAAAGATACACTAACATTTTGGCCCTTTCGTTCCACGAAGAAGTAAAAATGTTGCCTTTACAGCACTCAGAATCTCCCCCGCCTGGGTTCCTGACCTTCACAATTTGCCTTTGATCTGAGACTCTTAGTCACCTTCAGCCAAACGTAATCTCAACCCTTCCCAGCCTGGCCAGCACTCTAGTCTTCGTTTTGTTTCCCCATCCAACAGGAGCAGCTGACATTCCCCACCACTTAATACCTCGGAGATGTAACAAACTGCCCAGGTTCTCATCATCCAGAAAAAAAAAAAATGGGACTTTTGCCTTGCAATTCAGAACACGTTGGCTTTTGAGGTTCAAACAAATAAAGTTGGTCGAATTATTTTTTCTAATGATATCCTGTCGCCCTTCTACTGAGATATGTTCCCCCAACGAGAAGCCTGAACATTTACCCTGGTAACCCAAACAGGCTCCATCGACCACAGGACAGGGCAAATATTTGATCCAACAAGGTCACAGGAAAACAATTCTTCCAGAATATACCCAACCTGCGCTGGACACTGGCAAGGTTTTAAAAAGACCAAAAAGAGCAACATGCAAGCCTGAGCTCTCTCAAAATCCTTCACGTGGGTGAAAGGTGCAGCTTGGCAGAGCCCAGGCCCGCAGGACCTGTAGACTTTCTCCTCCAAGTGTTGCCCTACTGCTGACTGCAGGGATTGAAAGCAAAAAGAAGTAAGACCTGAATAAAAGGTCTGTTCAGCCTTTCAACCCCTAAATTATCTTGTCGAATGTTTACATCATGCCCAGTGTCCAAGAAAAGCTCCACAGAGCCCCGAAGAAACCCACAGACCCAGGTTTACTTGCGTGCCAACACAAAACAACTTTGGCAAGAGGACAACTCAGAATACTTTCCAAATAGAAAAGCCAGCCCTTTCCAAGCATGGAGCCCAGTTTCTTTGGCCATGAAATAGGTGAGTTCAGAAAACCCAGCTCATTAGGACAAAGCGACAACGACTATATTTATGAGCCTTTCAGCACCATACTAGTCTACATTTAACTCTCGGGCAAACAAGTTTTCTTCTTTTCAAAAGAAAATGTTAGGACACGTTAAGAAACACTCATCACTGAACCAGGAAGAGCAAATCCATCATGGTACAGAAGTGTGATGCACAGCTTCAGTTTATAGCTTTTCATACCGTCCAAGCCTCTGGATTTATAGATGTGAGTCAGGCGAAATTCATTTCTAAGAGAGGAAGAATGCACCAGTCGAACCTCAAAGCTCCCACCACCAGACCCTGGGATCCATCTCTAGGCTCTTTGCCTGACTTCCCACCCCCGCACCCAAAACACCTCCGCAGCACCAAGGATGAGAACTCGGCAGGCCGTGTTAGGCACAGGCTGAGAGAGGGTAATAAAGATATATGTGACTGCCAGCTGGCAAGGCAGGTCTACCAACTGAAAGGGTCTTTCAGCACAGGAAAGAAAACCTACCTCTTTTTTTTTTAACCGTACTATTAACTCTTAAATACAAATGAGTATTCAGAATTACACTCAACCAAACAACTTAGAAAATGCTGCAGGTAGCCACAGAAAGTGGCCGGGATCACACGATGGTGAGTGGCTGTGGCCTCAACAGTACCCACAGCCCTGGGTGCGCTGCAGTGGTGGCAGCCCCAGCCCTCACCCACCCACCATCTACTCCTATCCCACCCATGGAAAGGCAGCAGCACGCCTGAGTGCAGGCACGGACGCGGAATGGGGCTTAAACACAGAAACCGAGCCAAGTCCCTGGAGAAGTTTGCGTTGAGGTCCATCGGTTCCTGATGCACTGCTGAATTCAACAGATCCCTCTTTTTCAAAACCTTTACTGATAATTAAGCAAGAACTTGGTTCTTGGGGAAACATAAGGATATCAGGACAACTTGCCGCGACCAGGGCCGCCGCTCACTCCAACCTCCCTAATCACGGGGTCACCAATGACCATGACTCAGCACAACCCCATAAAATGGAGCCCCTTTTAAACCACTAAGGAAGGCACATTAGGTATCTGGTGCCTCCCACCCTCACCCACCACCATCGGCCCGGCCAGTCTTTGCCCTGAGCCTTCCGCTACCAGGCGCTCCGGTTAATGGTCTACATAGGACATTTGCCACCTGGCTGGGTACCGCCCCCCCATGTGCCCTGATTCCCTTCCATCCCGCGTTCAGCATTCAAACTCGGAAGGACGTTTAAGGGCTTGGTCTCCTGTTCTACTGCTCTGAAGCCCTGTGACAAGGCAAGTCGGGCTGGGGGCATCGGAGCCCACAGCTCTCCCGCCCCCTCCAGGATGGCTGTTTCCCCAGAGGCAACCTGAAAATCAACGGGCTCCCAAAGGAGCCGCCCTTGGGACCAGGCCAGGCCCAAATTAACGTCTTCTCGGGCGCTTCTGGCTAAGGCTCTGGCGTTCTTGGGGGGAGGGGGGGGACGGTGTTCTAAGAAATGGTGAAAAGGAGTAGCTAGAGCTTCATTCCTCCCCCTGGACAAACATTCCTGAGGCCGCAGGGGGCCTGCGGGCACCCAGCTGGTGCACTGAAGGCTTCCTAAGGAATCCCCAACCGCCCTTCTGGAATTCTAGCCCCTCCGGCGACATTTCAGAAATCAGGCCCCTCCGCCACACTCACTGAAGTTCTACATTTGCTGAATTGATGGGGAAAGGAACAGGCAAAAACTGGGACCACGAACAACGCTGTATCTGCTTACACAGGACCCGAGACGGCCTGCATCAAAGCGCACTCTTGGAAACACTAACAAGTCAAAGTACTTGCAGTTTCTGAGGACACTGACATTATTTCCGCTCCCTCTGGGACAGCAGCATGGAAAAATGGGGTTTTGTGTGTTTTCTAGTCCTAGTAAAATGTCAAGCTGCAAGTCAGGGAACACGTATTGAGTGGTTGCAATTCCAGCTGCCACCTTTCAGCAGAGGTCTGGTGGGACTTCACACATGCACTCTGAATTCCAAGAATGCCCCTCCCGGGAAGTCAGGATCCCTTTAACTTCAAACTAGACCCAGGGAAAAGACAGCCCTCACCCAGCAGCCCTGCTGAATGCCCGTAAAACCCAGTACTCGGGAGTTCCCGCTTCGATTTCCTCTTCCCAGCTACAAAAATGCAGATGAAGCAAGTATTTGTTTGAGTTTTACTATGTAAATAAAGCCTATTATCAGGGCCAGGGCCTGGGAAGAAAACAGCCCTCCACGCAAATGCTGGCTATGCCAGGGGCCTCCAGGCACACGCCCCCTACTGGTCAGGGTCTTCAAAAAGAAGAATTAACTTAAGCATGACCTTTAAAAGCTAAAATCCTTTAAGAGCAAAGAGGATGCACCATTAATCTAGCAAGGGTGACTTTTGTACCCAGGGGACACTTGGCAGGGTCTGGAGACTTTTTTTTGGTGAGGAAGACCAGCCCTGAGCTAACATCTCTTGCCAATCCTCCTCTTTTTGCTGAGGAAGATTGGCCCTGGGCTAACATCTGTGCCCATCTTCCTCTACTTTACATGTGGGACGCCACCACAGCATGGCTTGATAAGCGGTGCATAGGTCTGCACCCAGGATCAGAACCCACGAAACCCGGGCGGCTGAAGCAGGGCATGTGAACCTAACCACTATGCCACCAGCTGGCCCCTGCAGATGTTTTGTTGGTTGTCACACCTGGAGAAGGGAGTCCCATGGGGTGGAGGCCAGGGGTGCTGCTGAACATCCTACAACGCACAGGACAGCCCCACAACAAAGAATGATCCAGCCCAGAATACAGATAGTGCCAAGGCTGAAAACCCTCAACTAACGGACGTGACAAAGTTATTTAACATGACATTGCAACTGATTATTCCAGACCAGAGCACACAGCAGGGACTGGAGGGGAAGCAGCGACGTTCAGACGTTCAGGGTCAAGATCCAGTCCTCAGGGCCCTTCTCAAGACTTGCCAGGTTTGTGACCTCAGGGCACGTCATTTAATCTCTCTTGGCCTTAGCTGTTTCATCTACAAAATGGGTTACTAAAACCTCTCCATTTGAGGATCAGGGATTGAACCAGCCTTGTTTTTGGCATCCCTTCGTGTTCTAAGATGAACACTCCCATGAGGCTTTCAAATGAGACCATCTTCATCATAACAAGACTGTGTCCTCTTACACTGGAACAAGCTTCTTCCAAATCAGCTTCTCTTAAATAGAAAAGGAGTTGTATAACATCCCAAGGCTCCAATATGTAATTATTTAATTACAAGGTTTTATAAAGGGGAAAAAAAAACTGTTAGAAGAATTATTATTTAATGAGCCCTAAAGATTTTTCAGTAGCTATTGGGAAAAGAAAATTCAAAGCTTGGATTAATCCGAATTCTGGTGGTGGAACAATTTTCCTCGGTCTCCATCACAACAGTCTATTTTGATTCTTTAAGTGGTTGTAAGTGGACACATTTTCCTCCATCTTTTTCTTATAATGTGACAGTTAATTACCAGCTGTTGGATTGTAAGCAAGTATCACTGATGAGTTAATCTAGGAGAAAAGACAACTATGCGAAATACTGCCGATACCATACAATGCAACGTGTGGTTTAAAATATATACGCGCTTGTATATACAAGTACACACGGAAATTTAGTACAGGAGTCCCAAACTGTCCTGAATTCTCTCCATCCTAAACAAAGAAACCACAAATCTCCAGTCTCGTTGAAGCATCTATAAAAACTAAGCTGTGGTTTAAGAGAAGGATGTCTGAGCATCTCAGATAAGAATCATAAGCATTTTTATTTCTGCAAAATCCTGCAGTACAATCTGGACAGGCTGAGCACGTACACTGCTGCTAGCCTAGCCACAAAAGTGTCCCCCGAAAAACCTTAGTAACTACCCTGAGAGCTAACCAACAGGCCAAATCAGGAGGAAACTGCCTCACATACCCCGAAAAAGCCCTGGTGTGTGTCCACTGGGTTTACTGCCCATCTCCTTCCGTTTCTAGAATGGGGCCTCTTGGATAGGGAGAACAGACAGCCACTAAGAATACATCAGGCTTTTTAGAATTTGGGGTACCTGAAGACAGAAGGAGGTGTTCTGGGACACCCTTCTCCAGCTTCTGGTAAAACAACTCAATTTTAGAGTTTAAAGTGACTTCCAACTTTCTTATACTGCATAAGGCCAGAAAGCAAGACTTCACCTTAAATATCGTTTTACAACTTATTTCACCTGCTATCAAGACAAGTCTGAGGAAGATATCTTGAATCGTGAATCTTTTTTTAAAAGAAACACGTGACATGCAAAAGCTCTGAGTAATTTACCCGATATCTTTTTAACTTTTACCAACAGAAATGCCCCATAAAACCTTTATTAAAAAGGCATCTAGAATATGCTTTAATATGCAAATCTGCAGGAAAGTGCCCTTGCCAGGCAAGGTATATACACACTCTGTCACAGTCTTTCCAAAGAATCCAATTCA
This sequence comes from Ceratotherium simum simum, assembly GCF_057802395.1. Lineage (NCBI taxonomy): Eukaryota > Metazoa > Chordata > Mammalia > Perissodactyla > Rhinocerotidae > Ceratotherium > Ceratotherium simum. The sequence continues at coordinate 122,428,649 of NC_141940.1, forward strand.
ATAATGGATTACACATTGGTTCAATTTATAATAACAACAGCCTCTTTCCCGAGTTCAACGTAAATTCAACGCACTTCTAAACCAGCCTCCTCCAAAAGGCTCCAGTTTGGTAAATACAAAAATGAGAGGAAAAGGTAGAAAACTTTGTGTCACATTGGCTATGTGAACAACACAGCCGCACCACTTCCCACATTCACTACCAGGCAGGCAGGTTAGGAGTCCCTTTATTTCTTCCTGCTGTGGTGAGGCAAGAAAGCAGAGAAAACCAGTAAGTCACCTTCAAAGTCTTCTAGTTGCCAAGAATTTTTACATTTTAAAGAGAACTTTGTCCCTAGGAATGACCGGGCCCAACCCTTTCCAGAGAAACTGACCAATAGACACTTTTAACAAGAAGAAAACAGGACGACTGGTTTGTTGTTTGTGTGTTTTCACAGGTTCGGCTGGTAAATTTCAAGATGAGTTTTCTGTTTTGAGACAAGAGAATTCGAAGTTCTAAAGTAACCCCTACACACACACACACACACACACACACCACATTTCTGATAGGCACATTAGGAATTTCTTATTATTGGAACTCAAATCCCACTTTTATGAAGGACGGTGAAAAGTTGCTGTGCGTTTTTGCAGGTATTCAGAACGCCATGGATCTAGGGCTGGACGCCGAAAGGCAGTAACTATTGATGGGCTGATGGGCATCAAGAAACTGGGCTGCGGCAGCCACCAGTCTGGGTTTGCCAGCGATAAGGGGTGCAGAACCAAGGACCCACAGAGGCAAACACAGGTGGGGAGCGCTCCGTCCACCCCCTGGCACGTGCGATGTTCCTCCTCGACCTCCGGACAGCCCCACAGGTGCAGGCCGCTGCAGGCGAGGCCGGGAGTGACAGGGGACTCGGCCAGGCCCCTTCCCGGAGGGGGAGGGGAGGGGACCCGGAACGGGAGCCATTTAAACTCTCTGCGGCGCTGGGAGCCAGCAGGGCTGGGAGCCGCCGCAGGGCGGCCAGGGTGGCACCCGGACCACACACCTATGCGCGTCCCGGTACCACGTTCCCGCAGGTGACCCGGAGACATGCCCGCCCCTGGGCCGCGGACACGACGGGTCACCCTCTCCAGCGCCCCTACCCCCGACGAGTCCCCCGCCAGAGGCCACCTCCGGGCTGTCACTGCGCGCGTCCGGCGGCCGCCTTACCTTGGTGATGACCAGCGGCTCGCCGTGCTCGCGGCCGCCCTTCAGGGTGAAGCCCCACGGGGCGCCGCCGCTCAGCCGCACCTCCACCAGGCGCCCGCCGTCGGCCGCCCGCGCCTCGGCCTCGGCCAGGCGCTCGGGCCGCGCGCGGGGCTCGGCGCCCTCCATGGCGCGGGGCGGGAGGCGGCGCAGCCGCTCAGCCCCCCGGGCCCGCGCCCATGCACTCCGGGGAGCCCCGGCCGGCGGAGAGCGAAGGAGGCTCCGGGCGCCCGCGCCGCCGCCGGCCACCGGCGAACTTGCGCTGCAACTTGGGAAGAAAGTGCCGGCGGGGCCGGGGAGGGAGCCGGGCGGGCGGCCGGCGCGGCGCGCGGGGAGGGCGGGCCCGGGAGGGGGCGGGCCGGCGGGCAGGGGGCGGGGAGCGGCGGGGGCCGGGCGCGCGCTCGGGGGCTCGCGCTGCTCGGCGGGCAGGGGGCGGGGCGCGCGCCCGGGCTCCCGCGAGTTGCCCGCAGGGCGGGAGGGGCGGGGAGAGGCGCGCGCTCCGGGACCCGCGCGGCCGCCCGGTGATGGGAGGGGCGGGGAGAGGCGCTGGGGCCAGGGGCGCGCGCTCGGGGCTCCCCCTAGTTGCCCCGAAGCGGGGAGGGGGCGGGGGCCTGCGCGCGCTCATGACCTCGCGCAGGGGGCAGAGGCAGGAGCCCGCGACCAGCGTGGGAGGGGAGAGGGGGCGGGGGGCGGGGGGTGCCGCAGCGCGAGCCCCGGCCCTTCCTGCCCCGCGAGCGCCCGGAGGCCTTGGATGTTTGGAGCGCGTCAGCCGTGCGCCCGGGAGGCCGAGGCGCGGCAGGTGAGGCGGCGGAAGCGTCCGCGCGGGGCGGGCCTGGGCGGGGCGGTGCTGGCTCCGGCCGGAGCCCCCGACGCCCTCCATCTTGGAGCGCGCGGCCGGCCCGGCGCCCCCGCCTTTGTTCCCGCGGACCGCAGGCGGCGGGCGGCCGCGCAGGTGAGAGGGGAAGCGCGGCGGAAGCCCCCTCTGCGGTCCCGCGTGCCGCCGCCCTGTGGCCGCGCGGGCGCACTTTCCCGCAGCCCCGGGCATCGGCACGGCGCGACCCGGGAGCCCTCCGCGCGCGCCCTCCATGGCCCGGAGCCGCCGCGCAGCCCGAGAGCCGGGAAGGGGCGCCCCCCGCAGCCTGGGCCACAGCGCTGGCCCTCAGGGGAGGTGCTCGGAACGTCCCGGCAGGAGGAGAGAGCTTGACCTGTTCCCTGGAGGGACTGCCCATCCTCCACAAATTCCCTCCTGCAGCGCCCAGCCCAGATAAGGAAGAGCCTCTTGTTGGCTCTTCCTATAGTCACAGCCCAAGAAGCCTTTCCGTTCAAACCCTGTTCTCCCTTTCGTAGAATTGTGGCACAAGGACTGAATGTCCCACGCCCGCGTCCCCTACAAAGGGGCGGTGGTGGTCTGAAATTCTTGAATGCTTGTGGATAGAAAAGGTATGCCACCTATTCCTGCCCCTTTTCGATCTCATCAGACTCTGGTATAAAGACATATCTGCGATGATAGTTATTTGCATGCTTTGCAAAAAAAAAAAAAGATGACTGTTTATAGTTATGTAGCTTGGACGCTGGTGAACACCTGTTGCCTCGAAGCAGCTCCATCCAGGTACTTTTAGCAGGTGGTGATGCGAGGAGTAGGCAGCAAGGACAAGCCGGGAGAGCACTGGACAGGGAGAGTCAGGGGTCCCTGGGCCTTGGTCTGGGCTCTGCCATTGTAGAGCTGGGACGAGTAATCTCAACTCTGGTCTCGGTTTCTTCAGCAGTCGAGTGAGGGTTTGCGTTTTACCGTCTGCAGTCTATGGCTGATCTTTTGTGTGTTATCCACGCAATTGAAATAACAGTATAAGCTCCTCTGGACACCTGTCATGGCGTTGAGCACTGCTTACTGCCCCATGAATAACTTCTAAGCTGCAGTGTCTGGTATGCCTCTAGTTAGGAATGGGGCGGCTTTTGCTTTGTAAATGGAGACTTAAGGAGTGTGCCTTTAATCACCAATCTCAAGCGTATCTTGGCTGTAGTGGTCACACGAATCTGCAAAGATTGATTAAATTGCACAGAACTAGATACACACAAGTGCATGTAAACTGGGGAAATCTGAATAAGCTTGGTGGATTGTATCATTAATATCCTGGTTGGGATATTGTGCTGTAGTTTTGCCACATGTTACTATTGGGAGAGGCAGGGTGCAGAGTTCAAAGGATGTCCCTATATTATTTCTTACAGCTGCATGTGAATGTATAATTATCTCCAAATAAAAAGTTTAAAAAGTGGATGGATATGATAAATCAAAAGATAAAGGACCATATAAATGCACCTCGAGTTTTTGAAAGTCCCGTTGTCCCGAAACAGTTCCTCACCAAGCTGGTATTGACTTAAATCTCAGCTCCTACCTGGGACTGAGATTCAGACCACTATATTCACTAAAGCAGAAACAGTGATTTCATTGCCTCCATAAATCACAGACTTTGCAGCCACAGTTGTCATTGACATTTTATGTTCGTTGAATAATGATTGTCAGATTACCCATCTGCTACTTGAAAGGGTTATACTGTTCATTCCTTAAATTTAGGTGCAAATTTACATTCATCCTTACTCAACATGTGTTTTGCTGAGGTTTTGTGGGGTTTTTTTTGCCCAATCTTCTCATTAGGCATCCTTCCCAGCTTAGCGTTATTTGAATATTTATAAGGCTGCTGTCTATATTGACATTAATAAATATGCTGAAAGGGACTGGACCAAACCTTGTGTGGCCTGTTATGGGGTTGATGCCCTCCTCTCAGACCCACATAAATCCTTTCATCACCATTTTTGGGATTATATAGGTAAGCACATCTACCCGTGCTACCATCACACCTAGACTTCTGTATCATGTCTGTTATATCATTACAAGACCCTGTCCAACGTCTTGTGAAAATATCAGTGTCTTGTGACTGAAAGGCATAACATTGAACCAGTGTAGACTTCTAGTGGTGACAGCTTTCTTTTCTAATAACTCACAACTCAGCCAGAATTTCCAAGAGTGGCATATGGTTGTCAGCATCTAGCCTTTGTTTTTTTGAAAGCCGTGGGCGCATTTCTTCTGTGTAGCTTCTCAATTCTTGGACATTCAGTGTCATTGCTCAGTAGGCACGAGGGTGAGCATGTACTCTTCAGGACCCGCAGAGCATAACCCTGTGAGCATCCACGTCTAGGCATTCAATTGCCTTGGATGTGTGTGTTCCACTTTTTCAAATCCGAGGTTTATTTCCTTTGATAGAGAGGGGATAGCTGAAGTTAAAGGGAATTTTGCTTTCACTTTATCAACAGTGAATGAATGAATCAATGAATAAAAGGTAAATTGAGCGAAGTTTCAGAGATTTAAACAATAGCTAATCCTGTGGGAGATCAAAATTGGCCACCTCAAAATATGTCTCTTTACCTTGATTATTTTCTCTGATGGACATTTGACCTCCCCCACTAACTGCCTAAAGAATTTAACATAGAAGGCCTGTTACAGGAAGGAGCCACTCCCATATGATGGCTGTAGTATAATGTAAAATAGATACGATAAGAAAGGCACCAACAAGCCCATCTTATCAAAAATTCTGTCTCTCCAGCCACATTGTCTATAGGTGCCCCTGTAAAGAGTTGTCTGACAAACATTTGCATTTCCATCTCCATGTGAATTGTCTTCTTCCCCTCTGAAATCCCAAACCACTACCCTAACATCCTCCTTTGTCTATCTGAATATGCTATTTAAGGTGAAAACCTCCGCCATTTGTAGAGAAACTCAGTTTCCCTGGTTTCTCCCACGTATACATGTCATTAAATTTTGTTTGATTTTCTCCTGCTATTCGGTCTCATGTCAATTTAATTTGTAGCCCAACAAGAAAGGACCCAGAGTGGGTAGAGGATAGTCTTCCTCCCCTTCATCCTCTATATGAAATAGAGGTCAAATTATTTTAGTTTTTTGTTCTAACAAGAAAAGAGATTTAGGGCCAGCCCCAGTGGCCTAGTAGTTAAGTTTGGCTTGCTCTGCTTCAGCGGCCTGGGTTCAGTTTCTCGGCATGGACCACTCATCTGTCAGTGGCCATGCTGTGGTGGTGGTTTACATACAAAGAGAGGAAGATTGGCAGCGGATGTTAGCTCAGGCGAATCTTCCTCAGCAGAAAAAAAAAAAAAACAGATTTATAATTATAAAATGTAGTGGAAGATGGAGTTCCAAAATTTTGCATTTACCTTTCACATTGGTAGTTTAGTTAGTGGGGTCAAGCTTTCCAGAACACCTCTTAATGTGATATTTTAAAGAAAAAGCAAGATTAGCCATTTCCTACTTAACCCACAATGTATCTCTGTTAGGGTCCCTGTGAATTCAGACTGGTAGATGGTCAGTTAAGATCACAGCACAGATGTGATGGCAGTTAAAGGAAAACTTTGACACAATGATTTCACCCTCAGTCACCAACGTTTGTCATCTTATTCTTGATTTCTATAAGCTATTATTATAGACATTGGAATTTAACTTAGCTGCAGATCTTGGCCCAGTGACAAAAGCTGAATGCCGCACAACCCCTCCCCCGCCACCTCCCCAATCACCTGATAAGGATTTTACCCTAGGTCTCGTTGGTTGGAATATTTGCAGATCTCTAGGGGAGAGACTTCCTCTTTCTGTGCGGGGATGAGAGGGAGAGACCACTTGGTCTCTACCTGTGCCTGGTGCCATTATCCTATTTGGAGACTCCACCCCTGGAGTTTGCATCCTGGGGCCGAGTGCTTTTAGCTGAGGAAGAAAGCAGCCACAGCAACTAAGAAATAGTAACTATCATTCGCAGGAACCTCCTCTGTGCCACGCACATTATATGGAGGGACTCAGGTCCTCTCAGCAGACGCTCTCAGCGCACATATCACATTTTACAGAAGAAGAAACCGAGACCCAGAGGGGTTAAATAACTTGCCTGAGAATGCTGAGCCCAGGTCCCAGAGAAGGATTTATGTCCTTCCACTCACAGGGACCATTGCCAGCTCCGGTAGCACAGAGCGGTTTTCCTTGAGCGAGTGTGCTGCCTTTCCTCTGTAAGAGATGTAGACGCTTGGCCACCTTTTGAGATTCCCTTGATCTCCAAACACCCATCACCAAACGGGAGAGAGGCAGAAGCGTGCCGGTGGAGAAGCTTTGCCTGTAAAACGGGATGCGCCTTTAGGTCTGTTCAGTTCCAGTTCCTCTACCTTTGGGACATGTGCTTTACAATGTTATATGTAAAGGGCCAACCTTCCTCTCTGGCAACTAGAAGGGACTAAATAAATAGTGGTTACAATATATATATATTTCAACTTTTCAAATCAGGAGAAATACTTAAAATGAGGGAGTACCTAGCTGGAGCTACCATTTAAAAAGTTTTTCTATTTTAAAACATAGTTTTAGAAAGCCGTTGGCTATTTTTCTTTTTTGTTTTATAAAGTAGCCAGAGAGCATCTATTTCTTGAGCACTTTTTTTTTTTTTTGTGGCGAAGAACAGCTCTGAGCTAACATCCGTGCTAATCCTTCTCTTTTTTTGCTGAGGAAGACCGGCTCTGAGCTAACATCTATTGCCAATCCTCCTCCTTTTTTGTATTTTTCCCCCAAAGCCCCAGTAGATAGTTGTATGTCATAGTTGCACATGTTTCTAATTGCTGTATGTGGGACGCGGCCTCAGCACGGCCGGAGAAGCGGTGCGCCGGTGCGCGCCCAGGATCCGAACCTGGGCTGCCAGTTAGCGGAGCGCGCACACTTAACCGCTAAGCCACTGGGCTGGCCCTCTTGAGCAGTCTTTACTTCTTTACTTGCCCAGTACCGTGGAGGGGTTGCTAAGGAATGTAAACGGTGCAGGAAATGTGAAACATTAACTCTAGCTGTGAAGAAAAAAATGAATGAAACGCCGTGAAACAGTTAGGATACAATTAAGTGTAAACTGGCTTTTCGCTGCCCACATTTCACCAGGAGGGAAATCAAAATAGAAGGGGAAAAAGAGTTAATAAAACCATAGCTGAATTTTTTTCAATCCTACCTCTTTAATTGTGGAAATTTCTAACAGACACAAAAGTAGAACTCTTGTTTCATCCCTGCCCACTTTTTTCTCTGAAGTACTTCAAAGCCCGCGTCCAGGATGGAATGACTGAGCTATTATCTTGACGGCTGAGAGGAAGTGGGGGCAGGGTCGTCAAGTGGGACTCCCTGAGAGAAGGAATGTTCTTTATGAGGAAGTTGAAAGCGTCGGGACTAAAAGGCAGAACTCTTGTTAATGAGTCCAGAAGTTCCCCAGTCCTATTCATTCTGAGTCTCTCTCGGAGCCTCCTCTCCCCACCCCCCCAGGGTGTGTGTGTCTGGTGGGGGGTGTCAAAAACGGCTCTGGGTTTCTGGCTGAAGTAACTGAGTTCAGAGGCGGATAAACTGGAATCGGAGGCAGAAGAACAGGTAAGGGGAGGCAATGAGTTTCATTTGGGCAGGTTGAACCTGAGATGCCTTTGGGAGATTGTGTTAGTTTCCTAAGGCTGTTGTAACAAATTACCATAAACTTTGTAAAACAAGAAATTTTTTCCCTCCTGGAGGCCAAGAGTCTGAAATCAAGGTGTCAGCAGGGCCATCCCTGATCTGGAGGCTCTAGGGGAGAATCTGTTCCTTGCTACTTCCAGCTTCTGGTGTTTGCATCACTCCAATCTCTGCCTCTGTGGTCACATACGCTCGTGTCTGGGTCCAGTCTCCCTTTGCTCTCTTATAAGGACATTTGTGATTGCCTCTAGGGTCCACCTAGAGTATCAAGAATAATCTCTTCATTGCAAAGTCCTTAATTGAATCCCATGTGCAAAGACTCTTTTTCCAAACAAGGTAACAGTTACAGGTTCCTGGGATTAGGACCTGTCATCTTTGGGGAACATTACTCAGTTTACTGCACATATCCAGATGGAAATCACTCTGAGGTGTTCCAAGACAACGAATGAGACTTCCTGTTAGTTTGGAAGCATTCTGGCTAAGGGCCCACAGCTCATCCTGGTAGTTCTGTGTTCCTGAGAAGCAGCAGAACAGGCTAGTTATCAGCCTACCCCTGGGTGGTGTTTGGGGAAGCCTTGTCCTACCCTCAAGCCAAGTGAGGACCGCTCTGAGAGAAGCCCTCATAAAGATTTGCGATACCTACAAAAGAGAGAGATGAGCATCTCATTGTCGGGTGCATTTCGGGAAATGTTGCTGATTGCTGATCAGCTCACATGAGCAGAGGGCAAAGACAGTTGTCATGAGAGGTCATGAGGACTGAGCAGTGGGTGGGTGAGCTCTCCAACTACCCTGAGAATTCCACTGGATGTCACATTATCCCGAAATTTACCAGCTTAGACCACAAGCTCAGGCCTGACCCAGGACTTCGCTACTTGGGTTGACAGAGCCCCATTTGCTGTGATCCAAGCAAGGATTTTGAATGGTGGCGGCTTCTTTGCAAGAGACATAACAGTTTTTCCCAGGGAAAGAGTAGTGGGGGTGTAAATTATCAGTCATCATTATTGTTCTTGAGATCTCATCAGGGTCTCAAGATCTAAGTGGCCCCATTAGTCATACAAGTGTGTAGGCAGCAGGTCTAGGATCAGCTGGCTCTCCCTCGGGTCCCTGGTGTGAGGTGGGGATTTCTGCTTTTATGAAGAAGCCCAGGGGATTCTGGGAGGGCAGAGGCCGATAGCTTAACCTCTGTTTCAAAATTAGGGAGACTTGATGGAGGGGAGGAGGGAGAAAAGGAGTGGTAAAAAGCAGCCACATGCATGGGCCGTGTCTACCACCCTCCAAGTGACACCCCGCTGAGGTCAAGGGCATAGACCTGGGGGTCCATGATCAGAGCTCAGCCCGGGGGCAGGGCTTGGGGCTCCAGAGAGAATAAGAGTTTTGAGGCCAGCCTGGCAACGTTACCTGCCTTTACAATATTGTATCTGGGGAAGATTTCTTTTCAAATCTCCAACAGCTTCTGGGACCCAACCTGTTCGTAACTTGGGGATAGCTTTGCCAACTAAATCGCAGTATAAAAATGCAATACCTGAGTCCTGTGGATCGTCCAGGTGGTTCTAGTGAAAGCCAACACAGGAACTTCCAAGCAGCAGAAAATAATTCTGTCCGTGAGATTTCAGCGAGACATCCTTGACCATCCTCTTTTTCCGGAATGCAGGGTGAATCTTGTGCTCCCTCACTGGGATATCATTTGTGTCATTATGGAGTGTCTTTCTAGCTTCATACTCCACATTTGACAAAAAAAAAAAAAAAAAAACCCAACACAATAAAGATCCTTAAATGAGGCTCTCACAGAAGGCACGGGGAAGTTGCATTTCTAGCAAGCTCCCGGGCGATGCTGAGGCTGCTTACTCCTCAGAGAGCACTCTTTGAGAACCGTGGAATAAAATGACACAGCCAGGAGAGGCGGCACACTGCGGGAGCTCAATGAATGTGATTCCTTTCCCTCCCTCTCGCCTCATGACACGGCCACAACCACACACACACACACAAGGAGAAAGGGACCATCCGTGCATCCTGAGAGCTGAAATAATTCGGGTGCTGCGTGGAAAGGAGGGGCGCTAGAAGCTTCTTTGTTGTTAGAGGGACTGCTGATTTCGGATGCGGGAAATTCCTTCACTGGCTGCTGGCCAAAGTACTTGTTTCAATTGAATCTGTTGACTGAACTTCAAGGAATGTAGAAGTATTTGACTAGCGGCAGAAATAACAGGAAGTAACGGAGGACGGCTGTCTGAAAGTTGGTAGAATTTTTACTGCAACGGACAGATTTCTTCCAGGCAGTCATGGGAAGTTTCTAAAAAATTAATTGATCATAGTAATTCTTTACTTTTGCATAATTATACATGTGGAAGGGCCACGGGAAATATCATGTGATTGACTTTTTAAAAATTTTTATTTTGGAATAATTTTGAATTTATAAAAAAGGTGCGAAGATAATACAGAGAGAGCCTGTGTACATTTACCAATCACCACTGAAGGCCAATTTAAGACCTCACTAATATTGGGGGCATACTTGGTCCTTCTATCCCTCCATATCTATGTATAGCTCACATATGCTCTACTTACTTATATGTCTAATGTGTCTCATAAGCTACTTCTTCACACAGTTTCTCGTATTTTCTAAAGCAGAATCAAATACTCTTTAAAAATCTAGCAAATACACATCACAAAAGCCCATACATATTTCTTATTTTGTTATTATTTCCTTTTGCTTAGTTTGATACAAAAGCCCAGGGGTTGGCAAATCATGTCCGGAGGGCTAGCTGTCTGTTTCTGTTAATAAAGCTTTATGGGTCCAATGCGGCACCCATTCATTTACCTACTCCCTGTGGTTACTTAGGGGCTCCTTTGGCACAGTTGGGTAAATGCAACAGAGACGGTGTGGCTAGCAAAGGCTAAAATACTTACTGTCTGGTTCCTTCCCAAGTGTTCTGACCCCTGTGATAGACTAGAGAAATGTCACAAGTTTGAGAGACTCGAGTTAAACAGCTGGTTTACTTAAGATGTTCAACCAAGGGCAACGCAATGTGACCCAAGACTTGGGGGGAAAGAACCATTACGTTAAACTCTCAGGCTCCCCTCAGAGGACTCACTTACCACATTTTCTCTGTGAGTGCCTTTCAGTCCTTCTGATACTGAGATGTGTGCTCTAGCCCATGTCTCAGACAAAGGTTTCTGCAGTGAGCATGACGGGGTTGACGTACGGTTGTCTTATCTACCAACCGCTGTAGTTCTAACCGCGAGCCAGGCTCTTGAGGTTAGTGTGGATTTCCTGTTCCCTGCTCACGGCCACTGGAGTGCCAGTGAAACAGTCATTGCAGAACCAGCCAAAGTCTGTGGTTAATGAGCCTGTTTAGTCCTTTTTGTTCGACATGTGAGATTTGACACTCTGGTGTGGATGAGCGCTTCAGAGCATATAGCCCTCACAGAAATAACAGTCGGCTCATTTCACTTAATTAGTGTAGTGTGCTACAAAAGAAAACATAAAATTTGAACAAAGTTTGAAATATGTAACGTATATATGCGTGTCCATCCTATTCATCTCACCCCGCCACACACACACGTACACACAATTCCTTGAAAGTGCAGTTATAGTCAGGTGTCATCAAACTTGGCCATCTGTGACCTACCTCCATCTTCTTAAAAGTGGACTCCTGTTGCTTCAAGATGAGGGGCGAGAAGGTGCATTTCCTTGGTCTGACTAGTTTGTAGACATTCATGGTGACAGGGAAGTGACTCTTGGGTTCCCCTCTGGAGGAAGTGCTTATGGCGTAATCTACCTGGATTTCTTTCTCAGCTCTACCCCTCGGTGACCTTGGACAAGTTTCCCCGCCACTTCTGGTGTCTTATACGTAAACTAGAGATAAAAAGATGAGCCACAAGGGTGGAGGTGCGAGTTTAGTAAGACATTAAGTATCTGATGCTACCAACTCATGGAAGGCAATTGGATAATAATATTAGTTGAGTTTCCTTTTCTCAGAACACAAACCCCACCCCTCTCCTCTTCACGGCTCTGCTCAAGCTAAGACTGCTTACCTCACAGACTCATTATCTGCCTGTAGCAGAGCTGAAGTTGTACTCTTAGGTACTATTTCTCAATCCATGAATTTCTGTTGTTTTTTCAGAGGAAATGGTAAGTTCCTTCAGAAGCCAAGACTCTCGTGTTTTGTCAGGTGAGGTCAATACACAACAACAACCGTAAAGCAGGCTCTTTGGGTTCGAAGCCCGGGTTCAAAACCCTCTCAGTGTGTGGAATATTTGCAGAGCTACTGAATTCTCCACCCTAGCAGAGAAAGGGGTTGAATGCCAAGATATAAGCCACTGCAACACTTCTTACCTGCTTAAAGATTTGTAGCCAACCTTGAGCATTTTTGTCCACTCCACGGGGTCAAACCAAGCAAATTTAATTCTGGATGGAGAGGGGAGCGGATGCTACCTGGACTCTAGCCATGTCGTCCTTGCATCCCATTAACATATTCCTTGAGCTGCAACAGCCAGCCTTGCACCTCTTTGCAAGAGGATGCCCTCAGGTGGCAGGAACTCACTCTGCCAATGCTGTCAGAGAGCCTGGGGGACCAGAAATGTCTGGGAGTTGAAGTGTCCACCCCAGGGGAAGCCCTACCTGGCTGACTGACAAGAGTGGACACTCCAGCTCCCTTACCCCATCAGACAACCCTGAGCAGTGGCTGTGGTGGACAGACGCTAAGATGGCCTCCCCAGTGAGCCCCACCTGCTGGAGTTCACACTCTGTGTAGTCCCTTCCACTGGGTGTGGGCAGGACCTGGGATTCGCATCTAACCAATAGAATGCAGCAAAGGTGATAGGATACCAGTTCCGTGGTTATGTTAGAAAAGATTGTGACTTCTATCTTGCCAGCAGAATCTTTCTTGCTGGCTCTGATGAATCAAGCCACTGTGTTGTAAGCTGCCCTGTAGAGAGGCCCACGTGGCAAGGAACTGAGGGTGCCCTCTGGCCAACAGCCCGTGAAGAACAGAAACTCACCAATTAACATAGACACTTGGAAGTGATTCCTTCCCCACTCAAGCCTTCAGATGAGACCCAGCCCTGGCAGACATCTTAATTGTAGCTGTTGAGAGACCCTGAATTGGGAGACCCACCTAAACTGTGCTTGGACTCCTGAGCCATAGAAACTGTAGGATAATGTGTGTTGCCGGTTTCTGGTCCAGCATGTAAGGAGCTTAGCAGTCGCACTTCATCCTACCAAGTAAAAAGCTGAACAAACTGAAAAATCAACAACTCTTCTTAGATTTGTCAGAGAAGTGAGGTCACAGAGCAAACTGCTGCCCCCAAAATTGGAGAGACAGGCAAGCAGATGCAGAGAACCACAACTTACTGGAACAGAAACCCATGAACAGAAACCTCTACAGGAACCAATGCTGGGGTAGGAAAACCTGAACTGTAATTGGCAAATTGCTAGAGGCTCACTGTGGACAAGTCTGTGTGTTAAAACCTCCACGGGGCCCCACACTTTTGTGACATTTACCTCCTGGAGCTCTACCAGGGACTCACTGTGAAGAAGGGAGAAAAATGTGCTTGTACTTCCGGGAGAGGGAGGGGGAAAGTGGCCATTTTTATAAATGCCAGAGCATTCTGTTCTTCTGAACAAGACCTGCCCTCAAGAGAAACTTGACAGTAACCTATTGGGGTTATTAGAGCCTAACCACCCTGGGGGAAGGGAAATACTGAACTCCAGCCTCCTCCAGCCATCGTTTCCCACCTATGGCAGGGGATAAAACTGGGAGGCATATGTGAAGTTCACAGCTGAGGGGCACAGGCTCACTAAAAGACTGAGACCTAATCATAGAACCATAGAACGCTTCTTTTCCCTCCACATCTTCCCTTCACACCACTAGAGGCCTGTTGACCACAGTTCCTCTCAGCACATCATGTCCAGCTTTCAACAGAAAATTACAAGGCATTCTAAAAGGCAATAAACACAGTTTGAAAAGACAGAGCAAGCATCAGAACCACACTTGGAGTCATCCTGTTGTCTGTGTTCATGGCAGGTTTTTAAATCTTTGCATCTTGCATCTTTAGTCATTAAGACTGCACATTGAACTTCAGCAATGGTCCCTCCTGGTTTCTAACCAGCTAAGCTTTAGACTCTAGCCTTCTTTCCAGTCCTTTCTAACACTAATCCTCATCCCTGCTCCCTTCTGTCTCCTCAGAAAGAGAAATTTTGTCCTGCCTGTCACCTCTTCCCCAACCAAGAACTTGTGATAGATGTCTTTTGACTTTAGTAGGAGATAAGACATTCAAGAACATCTATACATTCAGGACATAATTTCAAATTGGAATGGATTTGCTGACTTTAGATCAAATAAATCTTTTCCATCGTTTATGATCTTAAAAGCACAAATAAAACTTTTTCTAAGTTCAATTTGGCTGCCAATCAAGTTATAATTCTACAATTCTATTAAGAGAGAATTTTGTGTGTACATTTAAACAAAAAGTGTGTGTGTAGGGGGGTACTTTTAAAGGCACTCCAAAGAGAGCAGATTTATGTAAAAGAATTTGCCTTTAATCGGCCTTGAGTGTTTGTCAGTTGACCTCAAATACACAGCTGAGCATCTGGGTCTCAAAATCATTACATTGCAGTTTGGGTGTTGGAAATTTTCATTAAAAACAGAAACTTTTTCTCTTTTTGAGCTGAAAGGTCCAAATGTCAGTTCATAGGATAAGGTGAATTGAACTGAAATGCTGCCATTCCTCATTATCAGAATGCTAGAGAAATGTCTTTAGATATGTAAATATAAGAATAATTGTTTCTTACCGTGAAGGAATGGAGAATTACTTATACTTTCATGCACATCGGAAAAAGCACAAAATGTGGATTTACATGTAAAACACCTTCCTTGACTTAATTTAACTCACCATTGAGCTAACCTTAATTGTTCATGCTTGCCCATTTATTTGTGGCTCTGTTCTCTTAGGCAGTAAACATTTATTTAAAATAATAGCATTAGCTACTCATATCACAGTCAGCTTTTAATGTATTTTTGTTTCCTTTTCTTTTTCCTTGGGGTTTATTCCATCACTAATGTCAATTGCAACTTTCTATACTGTTCCTTTTCTTACATTTACTTCATCAAACTGTTAACAGTTGTTCTTTCTTTACAGAGTGGCTGTGTTCCAGCAAACTTAGCTGTGAATTGAAAACCGAATCTCTGTCAAGCGAATCGGTTTTGCCTTCCATTTGAGCTTTATTTACTTAGCAACTGGCTAGTTGGCTTTCAGAGAGACAGAATTTAAAATGGTGCCAATGAAGTGGGATTCGTTTACGATTAGATCCGTCCATTTGAGGGCACTGAGCTGCTCACCTGTCCAAAAAGAGCTTCTGTGGGAGTTTGTCATAGCCCTGGCCTCTGCTTTTCATCTATACTGGGGGAATGTTCTTTAAGTTTCAACCTGAGAACATTGTCCGGACATTCTCTCTTTCTCAACACGAAATCGCTTTTGTTTCTCTCTCCCGGTCCTTATCTGTCTTCTTCCTCTTCTGCTTGCTTCCTTTTCCTCCCAGCTTCCTGACTTCTGTCCTAAGTTAGTCCCAAACATTCCTCGCTCACTGGGCCTTGGAATGCTCTTTGGCTTAGTTGGATGTTGATCAGCTTTTCTGCATCTATTTTGAACTAAGCCCTCCCCAAATTTAAAAACAGCCTGGATGTTCCCTTTCTTTTTCAGGTTGAGATAAAAGCTCTAGGGCCTTGCTATTCAAAGTAGGAACCGTTGAACAGCAGCATCTACATCTCTGAGAGCTTGCTAGAAATGCAGAATCTTGGGCCTCCCCCTAGACATCCTGAATGAGAATCTGCTTTTCAGTGAAAACTGCAAGGGAATGCACATTAGAGTTGATGAATTCTGTTCTCAGGTCTGACATCATTTAAATGTCTATTTAAAAAAAGTGCAGTGTAAGGGCTGGCCCTGTGGCCGAGTGGTTCAAGTTCTGCGCACTCTGCTTTGGTGGCCCAGGTTCGTGGGTTCGGATCCCAGGTGCAGACCTACTCCAGTCATCAGCCATGCTGTGGAGGCATCCCACATACAAAGTAGTGGAAGACTGGTGCAGATGTTAGCTTAGGGCTAATCTTCCTCAAGCAAAAAAAAAACAAGAGGATTGGCAACAAATGTTAGCTCAGGGCGAACCTTCCTTACACACACACACACACACACACACACACACACACACACAGAAACACAGTTTAATTTTAAACCATACTCAACCCCTATCTCTTTCCATCCCTTCCACTTGTATCTATGACTAATTAGTTTATTTGGCACTGGCAATGCCTTTGTCCTTTCTGCGTTCTTCTTTATTAAGGCCTGGTGGCATACCCATATTTATTGGACATCGACTCTCTCTCTATCTTTGCTCAATCAATTTGCACATGGTGCTCAATAAATTTCTGCTGAATGAAATGAGTTGAAAGGCCAAGATGCTACTGATCATCAGATGGACCTGAAGAAGGATTGTGGCTGAAGCAGCTGAGATCCTTTATCAGGAAGGCAAGTGTCTTAGCCTGGGTTCCTTGGAAAGCAGAGCCTAAGGCAAACTGTGTGCTAAAGCTTTGTTGGGGGACAC
The DNA here is from genome assembly GCF_057802395.1 of Ceratotherium simum simum. Taxonomy (NCBI): domain Eukaryota; kingdom Metazoa; phylum Chordata; class Mammalia; order Perissodactyla; family Rhinocerotidae; genus Ceratotherium; species Ceratotherium simum. The sequence continues at coordinate 122,444,969 of NC_141940.1, forward strand.
CATGGGATCCCAGGACAGCAGGAGTGAGGACAAAGGGGAAGTAAAGCAGGGTAGGAGAAAGAGCCAATTAATGGTGGTACATTTATGAACTGGCCACAGATTCCCAAGAAACACTGCTGGTTGCTCAGGGCTGTATGAAACCACTCCTCTGAAACTTCCACAGAGAGCGGGGGAAGTACGAGCAATTTATCTGCCAGCGGCTTCCTGCTTCTGCTCTCTTATTGGCCTGTTTGCCTGCCCCACTAGGTGTTAACCTCCCAGCATTTAGGGCTTAGCTGTCCAGCCCTTCAGGGCAGCTGCTGGATAAGCCAGAGCCTCTGTGGGTAGACCTACAGGGGCCAAAATGTCTAGCTCTTTGCCAGTTTTATAAATAAAGTTTTATTGGAACACAGCCATACCCATTCATTTACATACCGTCCTCATCAGTTTATCAGTAAAACCTACCGGAAACGCTCGTTCTGTGTATTAAATGAGACAAGGCGTATGGTGCCTGCCTACTGATGCACTACAAAAACGGTAGGTGACGTTATTGTGAATTACACTCTCTTCACTTAGGCTGTTGCTGCCAGTCCATCTGAAGACCATCCACCTGTCCCTGGCTACCTCCTCCACTGGGCTCTGTGGCATACCTGAGGTTCTCACCATGAACTCAGTCCTTTTGGTTGAGACATCTGGATGTCAGGGGACTCACTGTGAAAAATAAGTTGCCTGGGAGAGAAACCCCCTGAGCCTCTCCCAGTGTATCTGCTCAGGCGGGGATGGCAGGCAAATTGTGACTTGTGGAGCGAAGGGAAGGCTGAGACAACAGGGCATTTCCTGGGCCGCCCAGACTGAAAATGCAAGGTGGAATCCAGGTGCTAAACTGGGAGGGAGAGAAGTCAGGGAGGGGGGAGGAGTGCACAAATGAACTTCATGTACTTAAAGGCCCTGATTGTTACTGCACAGATGTTAATATTCATGCTCAGCTGACTATGGACCTGCAGTGTCATCTTTATATTTCTCATATCTACAGTGCTTCGAAATGTTTCCACCTCCCAAGTGTGTGTGCTTTACCTGTCCACTTTTTTGTGTATTATAGTTGTACTGTGTCACGAAAAAGTTTCTGTCATGTCAGTTTTTTTTTTTTTAAGGAAGATTGGCCCTGTGCCAGCATCTGTTGGCAATCTTCCTCTTGTTTTCTTTTTCTCCCCAAAGCCCCAGTACATAGTTGTGTATCATAGTTGTCGAGTTGTAGCTCTTCTGTATGGGACGCCACCTCAGCATGGCTTGACGAGCGCTGAGCGAGTCCACTCCCAGGATCCGAACCCGGGCAGCCAAAGCGGAATGTGCGAACTTAACCGCTACACCACCGGGCTGGCGCCTGTCATCTCAGTTTTATTTTTCATACTAATTTCAAGTTCCTTCCTTTCTTTTTTGACAGGTAAGAAATTTAGTCTTATATCCATCCTTCTGCAGGTTTCCTCTGAGGCCCATCTGTAGTGTAATCATCTGAAGCGATCTGGCCTAGGAATCTTCATTTGTAACAATCCCACCCCCCCCCCAGGCAGTTCTGACTACTGACCCCCCTGGGAGCCTTGCCCTTGAATACTGAGCACCTGAGTCGTCCAGAGCCTGCAGGTCTGCACGTGGGAAGCAGAGAGGTGGCGTGTCTGCAGCTTGGGCATAAAACGGAGATTGAAACGCAGTCACACCTTTGCGTGGACTGGCCACCCAAACCCTCGGCATTGGGGAAAACGTACAGATGCTCCTGTTCCATTTTTAGCAGCTAAAGCACATTCCACACGCTAACGTCCAGAAGCAACCTCTGCTTCCCAAGAGCAAAGGAAAGAAGACCAGCCATCCGAAAGGGATAGCAGGATTCATGCTTGCTAAAAGACTGACACATCAGCATTTGGGGAGGAGTTCTGTGATGTTTTCGAATGTTTTTTACAAGCAAGTGTGTGATACCGAAGAGCGGTTCAGGTTTGGACCGTGTCAGTCTGTTCCGGACTTGTAGGAAAGCAGCTGCCTCTGCTTACAGACGCGCCAGGTCGGGTCCTTTTGAAGTGGTGGCCTTTGCAGCCCTTTGTTAAAGGCTCTGCTTCCCATCTGGCAGTGCAGCCTCCTGTCTTCCTTTCGTGGGTCCCCACAGGAAGCCCAGGCCTGTGGTTTTCCAGGAAGTAGGCGTAGGATCTGAGCCCAAACTTTGCCTGCCTTAAAATTGCAAAGTCGGTGGTGGAAATGTAGATGAGCCGCTGGGGTGGGAGGGCATGTAAGTATTTGCATTTAAGTGTTTAATGAGAGAAGACAAGGAAAATGAGGATGCCTTACCTTTGGTTGAGTGGGAAAAAACAAGAGAAAGGGGCCCATTTACTGGGGGGGAAAGGTCAAAGGGTGTCTGTTTCCGCGTTGACAATGGGCCTATTGGGTTTATTCTATCAGATATACCTGATAGAGCTGTTTTTTTGTTTTCTTTTTTTTTGCCTTTTTTAAAAATAAAGCTTTGGTTAACAAAGCCATAACCTAGAGAGGGTTCTTTTATTTTCAACCCAGAAGAACTTTTTAAAAACTTCACTCAGTATGTTTATTGTTATTATTAGCACTGATATAATTTTGAAACATTGATGCATATAGAATAAAGCATGATTTTCAATGTATAATGAAATGCATAGAAAAATTAAAGCAGTTAAGAAAATGAGAATAAACTTAACATTTCTTTTCTAAACAGTATTACACTTGAAAGCCAGTTTAGAATGTCAAAAATGTAACCCTACGCTGTTGAGCTGAGTAAAAATGGAACAGACCTGACAGGGAAGGTGCACGATATGTCTGTGCCTGTGTCTGGTTAGGCGAAGTAGTTTCCCCTTTCTTTAAGATTTGTTTGTTGATTTTAAACGAAAATCCTGCCTCTGTGGGATTGTTTCCGTGGGGCAGAGGAACCATAAAAAAAGCACTTTTATCACCAATCACATCAGCCACAGTTTATGAATGTGTTCTGGTGCCTGTAACGCATCAAAATTACGGATGTCGGATGTCGGAGTCCCAAATAGGAAAAGTCTGGAACATGGGGAATGTTTTTCTTAAGTGCAGCTAAAACGAGATGGCAGTTTGGCGGGCTCTAGATTCTGGAGAATTAAACCACTGGGAAGCCTTGGTGACAGAGGAGCAAGCCGACCTCTCTGACCTCTGGTGCTTCTTCCTCCACCCCTCCTCCTCCCGACCAAGCATCCCCCTCGTGAGGCCTCGTGGCGTTTGCAAAGGGCGCACAGCCCCCAGGGAGCCTTTTCTGCAAGCGCGGGCGATTGGGGCGGGGGCTGCGGGAGAGGCCCAGGGCACATGATGCCTCCCCGCCAAGCCCGCCCAGCACATGACCCAGGCCAGCCAGCGGGGTCCTGGCAGACCCGGGCCGCGTCCCCGAGCACGGCCCATGGCCTCGCCGCGCCTCGGGACCTTCTGCTGCCCCACGCGGGACGCCGCCACCCAGCTCGTGCTGAGCTTCCAGCCGCGGGCGTTCCACGCGCTGTGCCTGGGCAGCGGCGCGCTCCGCCTAGCGCTCGGCCTCCTGCAGCTGCTGCCCGGGCGCAGGTCCGCGGGCCCCGGGGTCCCCTCGACGGCCCCGCCGGCCTCGGCCCGCGCCCCGGCCTCCGCCCGTATCCTGCGCGCCGCCACCGCCTGCGACTTGCTCGGCTGCCTGGGTAAGGGCGCATGGCCCCAGGTGGGGACCTGCTCCGTGCACGGGTAAGGGCACACGGCCCGCGGGTTGGGACCTGCTCCGAGTCCGGGTGAGGGCGCACAGCCCGAAGGTTGCGACTTGCCGGGCGCCTGGATCAGGGCGCGGGCCCCAGACTGGGAGCAGGTCGGTGCCGGGTCAGGACGTACTGCCCGCGGAGTGGCAGGGCGTCTGCGGCCTCCGAGCGCAGACTAGGACAGAGCCGGAGGCGGCTCCCTAGGGACCGGACCGGACCGGACGACTAGCGGACTCGCAAAACAAGATAGTCGGTAAAAATTATGTCCAAGGGACATCTGTTTCTTAAAAAAAAAACCGGTTTATTGTGTTGGTTATTGCAAGTTTACTAGGGCAACTTTAGACAGTGCCGTTAAGCAAAACCCAGAAAATATAATGGGTCAGTAATTATTCCACCAGCGAGAGACTAACAGTTAATATTTTGTGTACACACACACATAAAATCATTTCCAAAATGATTTAGCATAATCAGGAAGGAAACCTGGTATTTGTTTATTTATTTATTTATTCATTCATTCAGGTTTGGGTTTTATACCCCAGGCCAGATCTTGCCTGCTGCCTCCTATCAATGGCCCACGAACTAAGAATGTTTTTTTTGTTGTTGTTTTGTTTTTTTGTGAGGAAGACTAGCCGTGAGCTAACATCCAATGCCAAGCCTCCTCTTTTTGCTGAGGAAGATTGGCCCTGGGCTAACATCTGTGCCCATCCTCCTCTACTTTATATGGGACGCTGCCACAGCATGGCTTGACAAGCAGTGCGTCTGTGCGCACCTGCGATGGAAACCTGCCAACCCGTGGGCAGCGAAGCGGAGCACCGCACTTAACCACTACGCCACCAGGCTGGCCCCCTAAGAATGTTTTTACATTTTTTAAATGTTTTTTAAAAATCAAAAGAAGAATGCTATTTACTGGCATGTACATATTCCATGAGACTTAAACGTCAGGGCGTCCACATGTACAGTTTGATGGGGACACAGCCATGCTGTGCATTGTCCCAGCCGTCTTTGCCCTAGAGGGCAGAGGTAAGTGTGGACAGAGAAAGTATGGCCATACAGCCTAGAATAGCTTCTATCTGGCCCTTGCAGAAACTTTGCTGATCCCTCCTTTATTTTTTTTATTTGTTATTTATTTATTTATTTTTTGTGAGGAAGATCAGCCCTGAGCTAACATCTATTGCCAATCCTCCTCCTTTTTTTTCCCCAAAGCCCCAGTAGATAGTTGTATGTTATAGTTGCACATGCTTCTAGTTGCTGTATGTGGGACGTGGCCTCACCATGGCGGGAGAAGCGGTGCGTCGTTGCGCGCCCAGATCGAAACCCGGGCCGCCAGTAGCGGAGCGCGCACACTTAACCGCTAAGCCACAGGGCGGGCCCTCATCCCTCCTTTAAACTATGATGTGGCACTTTTTACAGATCCTCTAAGCTGGATGTTGCAGCCATTTTGTTTAACTTGTTTTGGAAAATTTCTACAGTATACAAATGTAGAGAGACTGTATAATGAGCCCCCCTGTACCTATCACTTAGCTTCATCTACGCCCCATCCCCTTATGGCACTCTCCACTGGATTAATTTGAAGCAAATCCCAGAATTTATATCATTTCATCCAAACAGATCTCAGCTCTAGAAGATAAGAATTTAAATATATATATATATCACGTATTTTTATATATATCTTACACCAATATCATTGTCACCTTAAAATAATGCAAACCTATTCCTTAATATCATTGTTGTATGTTCAGTTGTCTCATAAATGTTATTTTTCAGTTGGTTTGTTCGAATCAGGGTCCAAATACTGTCCACATTTTGCAGTGGGCTGACAGGTACTGAGCATTTTGGAACTTCTCAGTAATGTTTGCTCTTGGAGCAAAAGCTGTTGCTGGGGTTGGAACTGCCCTCTGTCTCCATGCCCGGAGAGGATGCCAGCAACTCATGCCCCACCTTGAGCAAGTATCTGGGCACAGGCGGCTGTGCGTCCCAGGGCCCAGTTCTCCCATTCTGTGTGATTGGAGACACTCAGGAATCTTGACTTCAAATAAATGCTGTGGAACCTCCAGTCACTTTCTCAGACTTGAGGACTAAGACAGGAAGCAATACTTGTTTTCTATTAAGGATAAAATCATTTTAGTGCAGGATAATTAAATCAAAAATTGGTTTTCTTCCCCATTGTGCTAACTCATTTTGGGAAATTATCTTAATAGTAATTTAGTTCCTTTACTTTGAATATCTGGAAATAAAGATGCACCCAAACATCTTTCGAGGGTCAGTGAAATAATATTTGTATGTTCTTTCTCCTTTGGAAGGGAGCTGGATGATGTTGTGGGCAAATGAGCAGAAGCAGAAGTCAGGGGAAGGCTTGGTGACTGGACTCCCTCACTGAAAAATAAGAAATACCGAGGCTTAGCTCCTAGGGCATTTATGGAGCTTGAAGGAGTGCTGTATGCAGAAGACGATACAGCGCTATACGGAAGAAGAGTAGTATTCCCGTTAGCAGGGGCGTGATAATGAGAAGAATATCTTCAGCTAGTTAGTGTTCGTACTTCCCCTTTAGTGGTGTATTTTTATTTAGTGTATATTTACCAGTGTCTTACACAGTATATGTTTAGTAGTGTATTACAGAGTATATATTTGGTAGAGTATTACAATACATATTTACTAGTGTTTTACACAGTATATATTTACTAGTGTATGACATAGCATATATTTGGTAGTGTATTACACGGTATATATTTGGTAGTGTATTACACATATATATTTACTAGTGTATTACACAGTATATGTTTAGTAGTGTATTATACAGTATATATTTACTAGTGTGTTACATGGTGTATGTTTAGTAGTGTATTACACAGTATATATTTCCCAGTGTATGACACAGTATGTATTTGATAGTGTATTACACATGTATATTTACTAGTGTGTTACACAGTATATATTTACTAGTGTATGACACTATATATTTGGTAGTGTATTACAGTATATATTTACTAGTGTGTTACACAGTATCTATTTACTAGTGTATGACAGTATATATTTGGTAGTATATTACAGTATATATTTAATAATGTGTTACACAGTATATATTTACTAGTACATGACACTATATATTTGGTAGTGTATTACAGTATATATTTACTAGTGTATTACACAGTGTATATTTGCTTGTGTATGACACAGTATATATTTGGTAGTATATGACACAGTGTACATTTACTAGTGCGTTACACAATATATCTTTACTAGTGCATGACACAGTATGTATTTGGGAGTGTATTACAGATACTAGTGTACACTAGTAAATAATTTCTAACTTTGTACTGTACAGTTCCCCTTTAGCAGGGTATTACATAGTATATGCTTAAACAAGGGGTATTGCATTATCTAACAAAGAACCTTAATATATACCTTAAGTGTGTGTATTATTTTGAGGAGAATTAGATATTTGGGTCTAATAGCAAAGAAAATTCACAAATAATAAATGTCAAAAGCAAATTATCAAGAGCTAATTTGTGAAAATCTTAAATGTGTTTTTTTTAAAGAATGAAAGTACTACCTTTTTAAACTTCAGAATTGTGCTTTCTCAATCATTCTTTTTTATATGAGGAATGGTTAACATGAACATTAAAAATATAGGCAAGAAATACAGCTTGTTATTCACATAATCGCTTGTTAATACCAAGTAAACACAAAAATGAGGGACATGATTATGGCTAACGATGGTTTCAGTTGAAATCCAAGTGCCTGGGATTGCTTTGCCACCATAATAGTAATTTTCTGAGTAACTCAGTCTTATGTTTTCCCTCTCTATTTCTGCACACACCAATATGTGTTTCTTCCCTCCCTCCATCTCTTCCTCCCTCCCTTCTCTCTCTCTCCCTTCCTATCTATCAATCATCCATCTATCTGTCTGTGTATGTATGTATGTATGTATGTATCTATCTATCTATCTATCTATCTATCTATCTATCATTTTTACAGAGCAACAAGTCAGCTTTAGATTGGAATTAGGACCAGATACAAAGTATCATCTAATTCTACCGTAGGGATCGTAGTCCGGTCTATGGTGTGGTTAGGATTTCCAGATTTTGTTGAAAGCACCTCAGACGTGAATGGGACAGACATTTGGCCTGCCGCCTTCTGCGTGGGGAGTGCAGTAAGTACACCTCCCTTTGTTTGCCCCCTCCTCCGTCCCTGTTCTTCTGTTATGCTGTAGTCCTCCAAAGTGTGGTCCCAACCCATCCACCAACCCACTGGAGTTTGTTACAAACGCAAATTCTCAGAGCCCTGCCTCCTCCCCAGACCTGCTGATCAGGAACCCTGGGGTGGGGGCCATCTGTGACTTAACAAACCCTCCAGGGGCTTCTGATGCACAACCAAGTTTAAGAACCACTACTGTAGTGGGGTCTTCCCTCCCCCCACCTTTAAGCATACATATACAATCTTTACCTTAGATATAGCCACAATCAACAACAGCTGGCCAAAAAAGAAGAATGTTATTGATTTATTGGATGTATTTTACTTAATGAAACACACACACACACACACACACACACACACACACACACACATACACACATTGCACTGTCCACTGGGTTAATGCTTAAGTGAAAGACCTCAAAGTACACGGATGCTGTGCTGACCCCACCGTCTGTAGCAGAATTGTGAGCTTCTCTCCCTACCTCCCCTCCGTTGCTTCCCAGCTGCATCCCAATGGAACATCTGTCTCGGCCCACACCAGTGAGGAATACCAATCTCGTCTTGCCCCTAACATGCAAGGCCCCTTTCCTTTCTCTTCTCCTGGGAAGGTCTTTCCTACCCATACTCATTCGTTCTCGGCAAAAGAGCTTCTAGTTCAAAGACCCTGTGAGCCTTCATGCCAGTTTAAGCCGCACCTCTGAGACCTTTATCAACTGTGCCTACAAGGATAGCAGAAGGCAGGGCTCTCTAGTCTAGTCCCACTGAGCAGACACAGAACAAAGGCACAGCCCACCCTTGGTCTCCAAGACTGTCCGCGTGTCTCCAGAGGGCTTTCATGTGCTGCCTCCTGACGTCAGAGGAAGCGGGCATCTGCCAGCTCATTTCACGGATGGGGGCATTCGGGTGCCTGTTTCCAGGAGCTTTGATGCCGGGTTCTTCCTGCTTACAGATGTGGGTCCAGCTGTTGTACAGTGCCTGCTTCTGGTGGCTGTTTTGCTATGCAGTTGACGCCTATCTGGTGATCCGGAGGTCGGCGGGACTGAGGTATTCAGAGAGGTCAGCAGGGCTCTCTGCCCTGGTTCTGTTGTATGAGGAAAGGTTGCAGATACTGTTGAGTGCTCCAAAGTGTTTTTCAGTACCGCAGACACAGTCTATCAGAATCTGTCAGCTGGCCCCTCCACCGAGAAATATCTATGGCAGCTCATTTTTATAAAAAGCCAAATGCAGACTCAAAATAATGAGGCTTTTAAAACCTTGAAAACAAGTAATTCAATAATTTAAATAGTTGGAACTGGACAAATACTAAAAAAAAAAAAAATTCGCATGAATATAAACAATTTTTGATTGTATGGAAAGATTTGAGCAAAAAAATTCCTTGAAGTATGTATTAACACTTTACATTAAGTGGAACCCAAGGATGCTGCAGCTGTGAGTGGCTGCCTGCTGAGGAATGACACAGTTAGGACCTTGGCACTGGTGGGTTTGAATTCCTGCCCAGGCACTCACTAGCTGTGTAACTGTTGGCAAGTTGCTTAACCTCTCTGGACTTCTGTTTGCTCAGCTGTAAAGTGGTACCCACCTCATAAGGTTCTGGGAGGAGTCAACGTGATGATACGTGTCAGTGGTGCCTGGCACGTGGTAGGCTCTCAGTAACTGTGAGCTGTGGCTGGAGCTGGGATATGCCTGTGTATTGAGGAAACAGAAATATAGAGAACCTAAGTGACAACGAGAAGCTGGAGGGCAGGGCGGGGTCCAGGAGGCTCCAGGTCCAGGAAGTGTTTGTCCCCCACCAAGTTCGAGGTCCACATCAATCAGATCCCCTTTGCAAGGAGACCTTGCTTGCTTTTTTTTTTTAAACAGCTGTATAAACTTCAGCCATTTAGATGTATAAAATCCATTGTTTTTTAGTATATTCACAGAATTGTGCAACAGTGACCAGCATCTAGTTTGATGACATTTTAATCATTCCTCCAAAGTCTCTGTACTAGTTATTAGGCACTCCCGATTGTCCCCTCGCCCGCAGCCCCTGGCAACTACTAATCTACTTTCTATCTCTAGACTTGCCTATTCTGGACGTTTCCTATAAATGGAATCATACCATATGTGACCTTTTGTGTCTTGCTTCTTAAACTTAGCATAGCATTTTATCTGTGTTGTAGCATGTGTCGGTATTTCATTCCTGTTCATTGCTGAATACTATTCCACTGCATGGATAGACTACATTTTAGTCATTTCTCAGCTGATGGGCATTTAGATGGTTTCCATTGTTTTGGCTATTAGGAATAACGTTGCAATGAACATTTGTGCTTGTGTGGACATATGTTTTTATCGTATACTCGTGGGCATACACCCAGGAGTGGAATTCCTGGGTCGTACAGTAACTCTGTGTATAACTTTGTAAGACGCTTCTAAACTGCTCCCTAAAGAGGCTGCACCGCTTTACATTCACACCAGCAATGTGCGAGGGTTCCAATTTCTTCACATCCTTGCTAACCACACTTGTTATTTTCTGTGTATTTGTTTGGTTTTTTAAATTTTAGCCATCCTAGTGTACGTGACATGGTATCTCACTGTTGTTTTGATTTTCCTCATGGCTAATGATGTTTAGCATCTTCTCATGTGCTTATTGGCCATTTGTTTACCCTCTTTGGAGAAATATCTTTTCATTTCTCCTATGGGCTATTTATGACAAATAGCCCATTTTTTAATTGGGCTATTTGTCTTTTTATTTTTGAGTTGTAGGAGTTCTTTATATATTCTGGAGACAAGTACCTTATTACATATATGGTATCTATTTTTCTCGCATTCAGTGGGTTTTCTTTTCCCTTACTTGATGGTATCTTTTGAAGCAAAAAAGTTTTTAATTTTGATGAGGTCAAGTTTTTCTGTTCTTTTCTTTTATTTCTTGTGCTTTTGCTGTCATCTAAGAAACCATTGCCTAACCCAAGGTCACAAAGATTTATACCTTTATTTTCTTCTGAGAGTTTTATAGTTTGAACACTTATTTAGCTTTGAGTTAATTTTTGTGTGTTGATGAAGAAGAGGTCCACCTTTATTCTTCTGCATGTGGATATCCAGTTGTCCTGGCACCATTTGTGGAATAAATTCACTTTTAAAACCAACATCAGTCTTAAATCATTCTACGAGGCCAACATCACCCTGATACCAAAGCCAGACAAAGACAATACAAAGAAAGAAAATTACAGGCCAATATCACTGATGAACATTGATGCAAAAATCCTCAACAAAATATTGGCAAACCGAATACAGCAATACATTAAAAAGATCATACACCGTGATCAAGTGGGATTTATACCAGGGATGCAGGGATGGTTCAACATCTGCAAATCAATCAACGTGATACATCACATCAACAAAACAAAGAATAAAAACCACATGATCATCTCAATAGACGCAGAGAAGGCATTTGACAAGATACAACACCCATTTATGATAAAAACTCTCAACAAAATGGGAATAGAAGGAAAGTACCTCAACATAATAAAGGCTATTTATGACAAACCCACAGCCAACATCGTACTCAACGGGGAAAGACTGAAAGCCATTCCTCTGAGAACAGGAACGAGGCAGGGCTGCCCACTCTCACCACTCCTGTTCAACATAGTACTGGAGGTTTTGGCCAGAGCAATTAGGCAAGAAAAAGGAATAAAAGGAATCCAAATAGGTAACGAAGAAGTGAAACTCTCACTATTTGCAGATGACATGATTGTATATATAGAAAACCCTAAAGAATCTGTTGGAAAACTATTAGAAGCAATCAACAACTACAGCAAAGTTGCAGGGTACAAAATCAATCTACAAAAATCAGTTGCATTTCTGTATGCTAATAATGAACTAACAGAAAGAGAGCTCAAAAAGATAATACCATTTACAATTGCATCAAAAAGAATAAAATACCTAGGAGTAAATCTTACCAAGGAGGTGAAGGACCTATACAATGAGAACTACAAGACATTATTGAAAGAAATCCATGATGACATAAAGAAATGGAAAGATATCACATGCACGTGGATTGGAAGAATAAACATAGTTAAAATGTCTATATTACCTAAAGCAATCTACAGATTCAATGCAATCCCAATCAGAATCCCAATGACATTCTTCACAGAAATAGAAAAAAGAATACTAAAATTTATATGGGGCAACAAAAGACCCCAAATAGCTAAAGAAATCCTAAGAAAAAAGAACAAAGCAGGAGGCATCACAATCCCTGACTTCAAAACATACTACAAAGCAATAGTAATCAAAACAGCATGGTACTGGTACAAAAACAGACAGACAGATCAATGGAACAGAATTGAAAGCCCAGAAATAAAACCACACATATACAGACAGCTAATTTTCGACAAAGGTGCTAAGAACATACAATGGAGAAAGGAAAGTCTCTTCAACAAATGGTGTTGGGAAAACTGGACAGCCACATGCAAAAGAATGAAAGTGGACCATCTGCTATCGCCATTCACAAAAATTAACTCAAAGTGGATCAAAGACCTGAAGGTGAGACCTGAAACTGTAAAACTCATAGAAGAAAATATAGGCAACACACTATTTGACATTGGTTTTAAAGGAATCTTTTCGGATGACGTGCCTACCCAGACGAGGGAAACTAAACAAAAAATAAACAAGTGGGACTTTATCAGATTAAAGAGCTTTTATAAGACAAATGAAACCAGAATCAAGATGAACAGACAACCCACCAGCTGGGAGAGAATATTTGCTAAACATACATCTGACAAGGGGTTGATCTCCATAATATATAAAGAACTCACACAACTGAACAACAAAAAAACAAACAACCTGATCACAAAATGGGCAGAGGAAATGAACAGACACTTCTCCAAGGAAGATATACAGATGGCCAATAGGCACATGAAAAGATGTTCAACATCATTAATCATCAGGGAAATGCAAATCAAAACAACACTAAGATACCACCTCATGCCCGTTAGAATGGCTATAATCACCAAGACAAAAAACAACAAGTGTTGGAGAGGATGTGGAAAAACAGGAACCCTCATACAGAGCTGGTGGGAATGCAAATTGGTGCAGCCTCTATGGAAAACGGTATGGAGATTCCTCAGAGAATTAAAAATAGAGATGCCCTATGACCCAGCCGTCCACTACTGGGAATCTATCCAACGAACCTGAAATCAACAATCCAAAGAGGCTTATGCACCCCTATGTTCATTGCAGCATTATTCACCATAGCCAAGAAGTGGAAGCAACCTAAGTGTCCCTCGTCTGACGACTGGATTAAGAAAATGTGGTATATATATACAATGGAATACTACTCAGCCATAAAAAAAGACAAAATCGTCCCATTTGCAACAACATGGATGGACCTGGAGGGTATTATGTTAAGTGAAATAAGCCAGAAAGAGAAAGACAAACACTGTATGATCTCACTGATATGTGGAATATAAACCAACACATGGACAGAGAAAACTGGACTGTGGTTACCAGGGGCAGTGGGGGTGGGGGGTGGGCACAAGGGGTGAAGGGAGTCATATATATGGTGATGGACAAACAAAAATGTACAACCCAGAATTTCACAATGTTAGAAACCATTAAAACATCAATTAAAAAAAAAACAAAAACCAACATCAGTAACCAAATAAACATCATATTAAGGCTACAGAATACATTGGGTAATCTTAGTGGATCCCTGCTTTAAAATTGTTGATATTCCTTGTGGATATCACATCATCATTGACTTTGGTCTCTCTGGCCTGAAATATAGTGCTTACTTCATTTTCGTGTTTGTTCCTTCCACCTTTGTACTTAGCTCCCAAGCTTTTACACATCTGTAAAAACCTAGATATACCTGGTTGTGGAAATTCTCTAGGGAAGACAGTCAAGGTCCCAGGCAGCCAACCAGGTGTATCAGTGAGGATTAGTTTTGGCTACATAAAATACCTAAAATAATAGTGACTTAAACAGGATAGGACTTTCTCTTTCCTGCTAAAGGAGACCAGAGGTAGGCAATCCAGGGCTCTTATGATGGATATCAGGGACCCAAACTCCTGTCTTCCTGCTCCACCATCCTATTGTGTGACTCCCATCCTCAAGGTGTCATGGCCCGATATAGCTGCTGGAACTCCAGCCACCACATCCGCATTCCAGACAGCAGGAAGGAGGAAGGGCGCAATGCAAAAGGGGTCTGTTTTCCCCTGAGCCAGCTCCCTTTCAGCAGCCTCCCTGGGGATTTCACCAACAATTCCATTTCCATATTATTCGCCAGAATTTAGTTTCCTGGCCACACTTAGCTGCAAGAGGAGGTAGGAAATAGGGTCTGTTAGTCAAGCAGGCTGTTGCTCTGCATGACATCCAGGTTATATTTCTAAGGGAAAATGGCTTTGGCAGGCAGCTGGCAGCATGAGAGGGCCTCATCCCTGAAGCCCGTGAGTGTGTGTCCCTGTCTGATGGCTCCCTCACTCAGTTTTGGAGGGATTAGAGCTATGACACAATTAGAAGTCTCCTAGACCCCTAGCTGTGGAGATAAGAAGAGCCTTGGAGCTGGGAAAGGAAGCCGGGAGAAGTGTATGCCTCCTGCTGTCATAGGAGGATGCCTTGCTTCACCCCCACCGGTGGGGGACTGGGGTCACACAGGGCAACCTGAGAGTGTTCTGGGCCCAGAGGACAAGCAGAGCCCTGAGAAGCCAGGACAGGCAATCAGGAAGCCCTCCTCACACCCAGAAGAGTGTTTAGATTTGATTTTGGAGCTCAGCGTTAGGATAGGCAGGGCGCTGGGGGTGTGCAGAGACTAGAGGATGCTGGGCAGATTTTGACTTCCAAAGACCCACCCATAATGCAGGAGGCGAACGTCCAAGGAGGCGAAACATCCAGAGGCCTCCCAGGGGCAGGAGCAAGGGCAGGGTTCCAGCCCTAGGAAGACTGTCGGGAGTGAGGTGGGCTCTGCCGGCAAAGAGGAACAGAGCGCACAGCAGGCACAAGAGACAGGTGCTCTGTAGCCATGGAGACCTAGCCCCCACCTCATCCCTAGCAGAAGTCATGCTTCCTGGTGGGAGGTCTCCAAGGGGCCAGCACTGGGTGGTCTGAGCCAGAGCTGAGAGTATGGGTCCAGAAGCCTCTGTAGCTCCTCTTTTAAGAGCCAGTTTCTTTCCAGAGCCCAGAGCCAAGGGTGGCAATTAAAAGACTGCACCTGGTGAGCAGGGGTCCCAAGGAATTCCAGGGCAGGGGGCCAGGCTTTGCAGGTATGGCTGAATTAAACTCCACGGCCCCTTCTAGGTCCTTCCAGTCCTTAGCTATTTTCTTTGGCACAAGAGAATTGTTTCTTTTAATCCTAATCCTAAGAAATGTCATTAAGGCAGATTTAATGTTAAAATTTAAATTGCTACTTAGTTTCCAGGTGTGGGATAGACATATTTTAAACAATAACAGAAGTCACTTGAGGTCCTGGGGAAAGCCCTGAATTGAAGTCACTACTTGCTCGGAGAAAATGAAAGTGTGAGAGCAAAGGGGGTCTGGGGAGGCCCTTTGTGTTCTGGACATGAACACTGTCTAGCCATCAGATAAAGAAATGAGGATCTTCACCATGGGCTGCTCCTGATCACGGCTGAATTGGAGTTCAGACTCT
Organism: Ceratotherium simum simum; assembly: GCF_057802395.1. NCBI lineage: Eukaryota > Metazoa > Chordata > Mammalia > Perissodactyla > Rhinocerotidae > Ceratotherium > Ceratotherium simum. The sequence continues at coordinate 122,460,506 of NC_141940.1, forward strand.
CACCCTAGTGTGGGTTTCGGGTTGTATCAGTTACTGAAGTGGCTGCCGCCTGCGTGAGCCGGCCCGGATCTGACTCCCACCCTGTGAGGCCATTTGGGGCTGGGGAACCATCGACCAGGCTTTGGCGGGCTCCCGTCCTGGCCTCGCCCAGCCTTGCCCCGGCCCACCCTCTCCCACCTCAGTAGATGAGGCCACCCGTACCCTCCAGCCCAAGGTTAGGGTCTGGAATGCAGACATTCCACACTCTTAATACTCCAGCTCCTTGGAGAAAGCTGCTCGTTAGTGTTCTGAGTCTGTGCGAAGCCTCTGACTTCTGGGCAATCACACCCCGCCCTGCCCCCAAACCCAGAGAGGTGGGGCAGGGCTGCTGCAGAACCAGCTCTGATGTGGGAGGCGCAGTATGTCGGAGTCCTTGCCTCCCGGCCTCTCAGAGAGCTGGCTAGGAAACGTTCCCTCTCCCTGCAGCTCAATCCTTGTCTGCTGTCTCTCTCTCTTCCCTCTTGTCTCCTTGCGCAAGGGCTTCCTTTCTCTCTGATCCCTTTGTCTACACAGCTGATCTTCAGAGTTGGGGGTTGTGCTATTTGCCAGGAGTCTGGTGGAGCTGTGAGTGACGGCAGGCGCCTCTGATGGAGCCCTGGGCTCCTGTCCTGTGGGACAGAAGAGGCAGTGGAACGCTGGGTTGGAAGGGTCAGGTAGCTCTGCGTGTGCACAGGTCTTCTGCCTTCCTGACCCCATCTGCAAGGCTGGCCGCCCGCGTCCCTAGGGGGAGCAAGGTGGGGTGTGTGTGAGTACAAAGATGAATGATAGAGATTGTCCAAGAATGCTAGCTATGCAGGGAATGGTAGGGAGTGGGGAGGTGGGAAGGCCAGAAAGGAAAGCTCCCTGCTCTCCTGGAACATGGAATAACCAGCTATTTCTTGGGAAGGTCTTCTTGGTTTGGAGTGAGCATTAAAACGCTTGCACGTTAGGTAGGGGGGTGACTTCAGAAAGGATTGGGGATAAGGAGCTCCTTGCTTATTGGGTGAGCCGGGCACTTATGAGGTTCCCGTATCTTGTTCCTCTCAACCATGAAAACGTTATGCTGAGTGAAAGAAACCAGTCACAAGAGGCCACATGTCATATGATTCCATTTACATGAAATGTCCAGAATAGGCAGATTCATGGAGACACCGAGTGGATTAGTCGTTACCAGGGGCTGAGGGGAGGATAATGGGGAGTGGCTCTTAATGGGGACCGGGTTTCCTTTTGGGGTGAAGAAGATGGTTCCTCATCGGGCCTGGGTAGAGGTGGTGGTTGCACAACATTGTGAATGTACTAGATGCCCCTGAATTGTTCACTGTAAAATGGTTAGTTTTATGTTATATGAATTCCACCTCAATTTTTTATTTATTTATTTAAATTTTATTATATTTTTTCCCCCAAAGCCCCAGTAGATAGTTGTATGTCATAGCTGCACATCCTTCTAGTTGCTGTATGTGGGACGTGGCTTCAGCATGGCCGGAGAAGCGGTGCGTCAGCACATGCCCGGGATCCGAACCCGGGCCACCAGCAGCAGAGCACACGCACTTAACCGCCAAGCCACGGGGCCAGCCTCATCTCAATTTTTTAAAAAAACCAACCTCAGAGGCAAAATAAAGCAACTCTTTGCTGAGAGTTTTGCCTTGTGTACATTTTCCTGAATTTTCTGGAGCGCAGGAGTTGATCTAGTAGTTTCCATTGCTGGCCCTGGTCATCCCTCCTCTCAGGTGTGGTCGCCCCCTTGTGCTTCTCTCCTAGCACGATCCTGCTGTACCACATCATGGCGTGGGGCCTGGCTGCCCTGCTCTGTGTGGAGGGAGTGGTCATGCTCTACTATCCTTCCGTGGCCAGGTAAGCCGGGCCTCCCAACAACCCAGCCCACCCCACTCCCTGACCCATTGTGTGTTCTCTTGCAGGAAATACATGGGCACTGACCCAGAGCGGGCACCTTGCAGGTCAGGCCATTGTCTCGGGGCTGGGTGAGGCTGTCCTGACAGACCCATACAGCTGAGACCCGGGGGGCTCACTATAATACCTTGCACCCTTGAGTTAATTTCTCTGCTTCTGTCTTTCACATGGGTGTGGGTAGGTGCCTGTGCACACAGGTGTGTATGCAGAGCTTTAGGAATGTGTCCTTCACATAAGTATGTGTGCAAAGCTTTAGGTATGTCCCCCTCCATACTGATGCAGCTTTCCCATGCCCACTCTTTAATTTTTTATTCTTCAGACCAGCTTCTTCTGGATGAGCGGGTGGATTTAACATTCTAAGAATGAGTTCAAGATGATATGGAAGAATCAAAAAGTCACTCTTAGAAGAGCTAATTTGAAGCCCCTGCTTGCTACACTTTCTTCCTTCTCTTCCATCCTGCTCTTGGTTATCCTGAACACCGATACAGGGTGATGGGGCCTCTGAAATGTTCTCAGGCATTTCTTCAAGTTTAAAATCCCATCAGAGCGACCACTTGTAAAGCTCCATTGTAAAGCTCCAAGGATATATACTCTAACTTCCAAAGGAAAACTGAAAAACAGAGGTTGGACATTGTCTCTTTGTCTGTGATTTTAGGGTGGTGTAGATCAGGGATCAGCACAACACAGCCCTCAGGACAAATCCGGCCCTCTCCTGCTTTTGTAAATAAAGTTTTATTGGCACACAGCCATGCCCATTTGTGTCTGTATTGTCTATGGCTGCTTTTGCAATATAATGTCAGAGTTGAGTAGTTTCAACAGAGGCTGTTTGGCTCCTGAGGCATAAAATATTTACTGTCTGTTCCCTTTACGGAAAAAGTTTGCTGACCTGTGGTGTAGACAGTTTCTCCCCCTTCTTTTTCTACTCCTTGCAGCTACTCAATTAGACGTCTCCAAACTGGTGTTGCCGTGTCGACGGTGAATACTCCCAGAGCTCTGTGTAGATCCATCCATACAGCCTGCTCTCTTGAGGAACTTTAAAAGGACAAATACATGTCAGCAGCTGTTATAATGGAATGTGCTTAATTGGAAAGGGAGTTTTTATCCCTCACCTTCACCTGTGGGATCCCAGAGACTCCAGGGAAAGTTGCATCCGAGCGTGAGGGAGCCATTGCTGCAGGGCTCACAAGGAGCTCCGAGGTGCCCCCATTGTCTGCAGGAGGCTGCTCCTTTGAAGCATCTTAATCCATCATCATCTCTTAATCCTGACAACCCATGAGCCAGAGCCCTCGAGTTCAAGCTCCCTCTCTCATCTGTCGTTTACTCTCAGTCTTTGCATTGGAATCACATCTCTTCCTCCTCTTGTTTCTCTTTCTCCCCTCAAGCCTTTCCAGACCACATTTTAGCCTTCACAGCTCAAGATGGAAGCTCCTATTAAAAAGAAGATGGTGGCATCATCAGGTGGTATTGTAATCCTTCTTATGGCAAGAAAAGATGGGCAGTGCATTTTTTGCATTTTCTGCCATTTTCCCCCTTCTGGTTTGACCACACCATGCATATTAAAACAAGAGCACTTGTATTTTGATCATTCCACCTTCTGTGGCCACAGGGCCTGGTCCCTCATCTGCTTTTCCACCTCATTCTTTGGTTGGGTCTGAGCAGTCCTCTCTCCCCTTGGCCTTCAATGCTCTCTTCGTCTTTGCCGTTTTCCTTCCATATTATGCATTTGTTAGCGGAGAGTTCCTGCCTTGGTAACATACCTGTGTATGGCACTCCACCACGTCCTGTGGTGACCAACAATACCCATGACCCATCAATAGAAATCCTGGTCCTTCTGTAACTGAGCAAAAAGGGGCTCGTACTGCTCACCACAATCCAGTGCCAGTCAATTGCAAACAAGCCGGTGGTTGAGAAAGGAAAATTTATACGATTAGCTAGCGTAATCGGAAGATGGTGGACTAGTGTCCTAAAGAACCGTCTTAAACTCATATAGAATCTTGAGGCAGTTATATAGAAGAAATGGGCGGGGAAGGAGGGGGTTTATGAATGTCAACCATCTGGTGTGATGGACTCCAAGGTGCCTCATTAGCTCCTTCTTCTGTCATTTGTGACAGGTACCAACGCAGAGTTTTTCTTTCTGGAGGTAGTCATATTCCTGGGGAACTCAGAGAACAAAGTTATGTCTTATCACAGCTGGGAGATGTACATAAACAAGAGTCATAGAACTAGCAGATCATGTATTTTGCGAGAGCAAGAGGTGCTTAATCATGTAGGCTATGTGCAGGCTAGAGTGCATTCTCGGAGACGGGTGAGTCAGGGTCATAGTTACAATATTGCTTCCTCTCCCTAAGATGGCTTCCCTCATGCCAACTTAAGATCTAGCTGTTACACTTCTCCCTGAAAAGAACCAGTGAAAGGATTGTTATCCATAACCATGAGAACAAATGTCCTTTGAAATATGGAGCTTGGGTGTTCTGAGTTGCTCAAGGAGAGGAACTGGATCTTGTTCATGGTATTGGCCAGGCATAGTGCAGAGTAAGTGCTTAAAACCTAACTAGTTCATCGAGTGCCTTCGGCTTACTGGAATCATGTGTTTTTTCCTTGAAGAGATCCAGTAGGGGGAAGCCACCGTCCCAGAGTGTCTTTTCCTTTTTCTCCTTCTGTCAGTAGGCACCTTTAAAAGCTCCCCCCAGTGGAATGCCTTAGAGGTCCTCCTTTAGGAGACAAATAGAGACATGATTGATCTTTGGTCTTCTGCATGTATGGCTTGTTCACAGACATGAGATGTGAGTCAGATTTCCTCTGGGCAGAGTCAGAAGTCGATTTGTGCATTTCCCTTTACACTCTCATCCTCTTATCTCGGCTTCCAGATAAGTAGGCGTATTTTAGGCAAAGCATTGTTTTCGAGAATGACTTGGTTTTCCTCCCTCAGGTGTGAGAGGGATCTGGAGCACGCCATCCCCCACTATGTCACCACATACCTGCCAATGCTGCTCGTCCTCGTGGCCAACCCCATCCTGTTCCGAAAGACAGTGACTGCAGGTGAATAACGGGGAAGTTCTCCAGGTGCACGGCCACGGGTGTGGCCCCACACTTTGGGCTCAGGTCATGACACACATTGTCCTCATGGAACTGTCTAGGACAATTGACCTCATTCGTCTTCCTCCAGAGACATAAACAGAACATAGTTGGAGAAAGTGAGCAGGTTTAATACATGAAAGTAAGCAAGCCTACTTAGTTATGGGCTACACAAGTTCTTTGCAAACATGTGGTAGCTCAAGGCCAGAACCAGTGGACTTTTCACTTCCATCTGGGCTCATCCTGGGTCTGCCCTTGGCATGCCTTGGAGACCCCAGGAGTGACCTTGCAAAATGGTGGAGGTGAGACAGAAGCAGAAGGAGAGGAAAGGGGAGTGAGGAGTCTGCAATGAAGAGTTGTGAGTCTGGTTATTCCCTAATGTACTTGGCCTGTCTTTTCTCAGTTGGGCAGGAGACAGGAAGTAGAGCACAGGAAATGAGTCAAATGCAGTGGTAAGAACTGGATAAGAGGGATGTCGTGAGTCAGCAGAATGCTCTGAAAAGACCTCCGGGCTGAGGCTGGGGACTTTCGTTCCAGCCCCCACCCCATCCTCAAGGAAGCGTGACCTGGAGCGAGTTTCCAGCCTCCTCAAGCTGTGTGGATCTCTCTAGTGCAAAATGAGAATAAGGAAGCGCACCTTAGCACACAGGTCGCTTGGGGATCAGCTGTCCATTGTGGAACTTTAAAACTTTTAAAGGACTCTACCACTAGGAATAGAAAATCATTGCAGCCCTTTGGACCATTCTTTTCATATCTACATTTAAAAATACTGTATTAAATCTAGCTTTTTTTTTTTTACAAAATTGCATAAAAAATAGTGATTTGATTACATCAAACAAATGAAAATGATTTATAGAAAAAAGACTGGAAAGAAATATACTAAGATGTTAACAGTGGTTGTCTCTGGGCCGACCATGAGTCATTAATTCTTCTCTAAACTCTTTTATATTTTCCAACTTGTCTATAAGGAAAAATTTAGATCTTTCAACCTTTTTTTTTTTTTTTTGTGAGGAGATCAGCCCTGTTCTAACATCTGCCAATGCTCCTCTTTTTGCTGAGGAAGACTGGCCCTGGGCTAACATCCATGCCCATCTTCCTCCACTTTGTATGGGACACCACCACAGCATGGCTTGACAAGCAGTGCGTCCGTGTGCGCCCGGGATCCGAACCGGTGAACCCCGGGCCGCTGCAGGGTAGCCTGTGCACTTAACCGCTTGCGCCACCGGGCTGGCCCCCTTTCAACCTTTTAAAATAGTAAATGTGCACTATTTTCATAATAGAAAATATAAACCTTTAAAAATATAGTTCTGGAACTAGTAAAATCCAAATAAAATCCCACGTTTAATTCATAGTACTAAACCGATATTAATTTCTTCATTGTGACAAATGGGACCATGGTTGTATAAGATGTTAACCTGAGGGGAAGCTGGGTATAAGTATACAGAAACTCTCTGTACCGTCTTTGCAAATCTTGTGTAAATCTAAAATTATTTCAAAGTAAAAGTTTTAAAAATCTATATTCCCTCAAGTCTATGAGGACTCCAACTTGGCAGCTGTGAGGAAAGCCTGACAGAATCTTGCTTTGCTTCACCCCCTTCTGGCTTTGCTTATGGGCTCACCTCGCCTTCCATTCCCTTCCTTGTCACTCTGTAAACGTAAATAATGGACATGGCATGCATTCCCCCTCTGTTCTTCACAGTGGCCTCTTTACTAAAAGGAAGACAAGGCATCTACACAGAGAACGAGAGACGGATGGGAGCCGTGATCAAGATCCGCTTTTTCAAAATAATGCTGGTTTTCGTGATTTGGTAACTTTTCTTCTATTTTTTTAATAATTTTATTTATTTATTTATTTATTTTTTCCCCCAAAGTCCCAGTAGATAGTTGTATGTCATAGTTGCACATCCTTCTAGTTGCTGTATGTGAGACGCGGCCTCAGCATGGCCAGAGAAGTGGTGCGTCAGTGCGCGCCCGGGATCCGAACCCCGGGCCGCCAGCAGCGGAGCGCGCACACTTAACCGCTAAGCCACAGGGCTGGCCCATCTTCTATTTTTTTTAAATTGTCACTCGGAAGGCATGTACAAACACCTTGCCATTTTGCTTTTCCAAGTGTAACCTGAAAGTTCCAAAGGGAAGAGTCTTTGGAAAGGAAATCTTGGAAACTATGTTAGGTGCCCTTTGAGGAAATGCACTTGAGACAGGAAGGCAAGTTGACAATATATGAACTTCTGGAAAGATATTCAAATCTACTCAAATTATATGTAAAGCTCTTAGAACAAAATTTCCCGAGTTTCCTTTTGATACATCCCAATCGTATGCATCTGTTGTTTTGTCCCATTGCTAGGGTTAACCTTGAAATAAAGCACTTGCTCATGCCTTTGAAATCCACCCATTTTCATCAAATCTTGACACTAGGATTCTTGGATCTGACCAGATACAAGGGCAAGGGCAATCTTGGGTATAGATAAACCAATCTTTGATGACAACTCGTAGCTCAGTCAAGAAGGGTAGAGAGCAGTTTTTGTCTCCTCACTTTCCTCTCTCACATGTCATGTCGTCTGCCCCAACGTTTCAGGTGGATGCTTTGGAAAGAAACCTGTAACCAATGCAAGACAGACTGGAGTCAGAAAACCCTTTGCTTTGGTGAAGCAATACTTCACAAGACAGGGCATGCCTTTGTGCTGTTAATCATCTATCTGATATGAGGAGGTTTGTTTGGACATTCCCCTAGGAGAGACGTCAATTATCTCCCTCTAAAAATACACCGAGGTTGCCATTTCAGACTGCACTGGCCTACCAACAATAATATCAAAAAATTCAAACCTGAAATGTCAAGATAAGATTTGTTTTGGTCTCCATTCGAACGTTAGGTTACTCTTCAAATGAGTAATGAGTTTGGGTTATTTGATACGTGCTAGAATCTTACAGCTGATGTGGTATGGAGTGTTACCATTGGAAGGATTGGTTGATCTCTGCTTTAGACTGACAGAAGGCGTTAATCGCTTCCATTCAATTTTTTATTTTTCTCCCCAAAGCCCCAGTAGATAGCTGTATGTCATAGGTGCACATCCTTCTAGTTGCTGTATGTGAGAGGCTGCCTCAGCATGGCCGGACAAGCGGTGTGTTGGTGCGCGCCCAGGATCCGAACCTGGGCTGCCAGTAGCAGAGTGAGTGCACTTAACCACTAAGCCACGGGGCCGGCCCCTCTTCCATTCAATTCTTGATGTGCTGGTTTCTCCTTGCTGCTGAAGTGGTCACCCTTCCAGGACTTTTAGGTCTTGGTAAGGGACCGGCCCATTGGCATAGTGGTAGCGCTCTGCTTGGTAGACACGTTCCCTGACCCCCAGCATTTAAAAACGAACTCTGGTGCATGTTCTCTTTATGCTGGACTATTTTCTTTCTAACAGTTGGTTGTCGAACATCATCAACGAAAGCCTTTTATTCTATCTTGAAATGCAACCGGATATCAGTGGAGGCTCTTTGAAACATGTCCGAATTGCAGCCAAGACCACGTGGTTTATTATGGTAGGTCAACTTTGATTTTAAATTTTCTTCTTGAAAAAACAAATCAGAAGGGAAAAACCCCCTCAGAAGTATGATGTATTGTTATTTGAATATGTAGTGAGTTGAACAGGTTCCTGGGCTACCTACACCTGGCTGTGTGTGCCAGCTAGCTCCTCTCGTTCATCATTGGGATGATTATTAAATAGTTATGACTCTGGTAAACCAGTTTGGCACAGTATATCAAACCTCTCAGGCAGACTCAAAATATTAGGGAGTTTATCTTTTTTTGTGTGTGTGTGAGTAAGATCAGCCCTGAGCTAACATCCGTGCTAATCTTCCTCTTTTTGCTGAGGAAGACTGGTTCTGAGCTAACATCTATTGCCAATCCTCCTCCTTTTTTTCTTCCCCAAAGCCCCAGTAGATAGTTGTATGTCATAATTGCACATCCTTCTAGTTGCTGTATGTGGGACGCGGCCTCAGCATGGCCAGAGAAGCTGTGCGTCGGTGCGCGCCTGGGATCCGAACCCGCGCCGCCAGCAGCGGAGCATGCGCACTTAACCTCTAAGCCACGGGGACGGCCCCTAGGGAGTTTATCTTGAAGAAATATTTCAGACTATGAAAAAGCCATAGGGATGAAAATATGTCTTGTAACATTATCCATAATTATAAAGCATTATACACAACCAAAATTCAAAATAAAGGAATGGTTAAGTAAATTATGGTTTTTCATCTTGATGGAATGTTATGCAGATGTTAAAAATGACAATTATGAAATCTCTAGTATTAAGTGAAAAATGCAGAATATAAAAATTATACTAATTATAACTACATAATAACACGTGTGAAAAAATATTGGATAGAAATACACAAAATGGGGCCCGCCCAGTGGCTTAGCGGTTAAGTGCATGCGCTCCGCTACTGGCGGCCCGGGTTCAGATCCCGGGCGTGCACCGATGCACCGCTTCTCCAGCCATGCTGAGGCCGAGTCCCACATACAGCAACTAGAAGGATGTGCAACTGTGACATACAACTATCTACTGGGGCTTTGGGGAATAAAAGGAGGAGGATTGGCAACAGATGTTAGCTCAGAGCTGGTCTTCCTCAGCAAAAAGAGGAGGATTAGCATGGATGTTAGCTCAGGGCTGATCTTCCTCACAAAAAAAAAAAAAGAAATACACAAAATGATAATAAGGTGGAAATACCATGGGTGGAGTCCCCCCTATGTTTTCATTGTATTGCATTTATAATAAAAATCATACATGAGCTGTTAGTGGAGAGGTTCACGTTGCCCTACACAGAATTAATATCTATGTTGCTTCAGAATTGGGGAGACTCTGATTCACAAGAACTTTATAATAAGACCAGCATTAACTGCCTCCACCCCTGGGCTTTGGTTTGTAGTGTTGTGTGGTTCCTTTGGTTAACTTCGTGGGTACTTACCACGCATAAGTGGAGGAATGTTTCATAGACTCATTTGCAGCCTCAGGAACCTTTGCTAAATCAAATTCTGAATTGGAAGCACAAGGTGGAAAGCCCCTTTCTTTGAAGGAGAGCAAAGCTGCTCTGGCAGAGGTGAAGATCTGATTGGGCCAATTGCCCCGTGTTCCAGGCTTTCTATCTTCCGTCCTCTCTTCTCCCTTCCCCTCCCTCGTCTCCTCCCTCTTCCCTCTCTCCTTCCCTCCCCCACCTCCTCAATTTTCAGGCACCTAATTCCTGCACTGACCTCCACGTGTCTTTCTGTCCTCCCTCCAGGGGATACTGAATCCAGCCCAAGGATTTCTCTTGTCTCTGGCCTTCTACGGCTGGATGGGATGCAGCCTGGATTTTCAGTCTCCCAGGAAGGAGATCCAGTGGGAGTCGATGACAACCTCAGCCGCCGAGCGGGTGCACCGGTCCCCAGAGGGCTCCTGTGTGCCGCACGAGAGCCTCACTTCCAGGAAGGTGGCAGGTGTCAGCGAGCACACTTCTGACGAGGCCCTGAGCATGCTTTCTGAAGGTAATGCCCCGTCTGCCAGGGCAGGTAGACTGCGGAGCCCCGGGGCTCCCCTGGAAATCCTTTATCAAACAAGGAGGTGACGTGGTGTGGAGGAGCTGTCTGTGATATATGTAACAGGCTTCAGGGTGCGCATGGAAGGTTACAGTAGCCAACGTTGATGCTAATCCTGCATCTCATGATCCACCTCTCCTTTTAATATTTTAATGGTGCCTTTCGTTTAGTTATTAAGCACTGTAGCCTTGTATTATAAATGACTCCTACCTGGGCTGGATGGCATTTTGGATATGAGATAAATTGTCACTTCAAACCCCTCACTAACATGCTGTCAGTGAATGGTGTGACATGACCTCTCTAGATTATGGGTGTAGTTTGATGGGTCCAGCTCACTTGGGGCATTTAAGATGAAAAGCCAGTTAGCCAGTGCTGGCTCTTAATCTGTCCTGTGCATTTACAGACTCTAGTGCTGTGGTCTTCACACTGTGCTCCATGGAACTCTAATGTGGCTTTTTAGGCATCTAGTAAATGATTCAAATCCCATCTAAAATTCCTGTTAAAGTCTCTGAGAAAAATAGTGCATACTCAAATGTGTTGGTCACCAAATACTAACTCACTCAGGCTCACCAATTGTTAACTTGTCCTACCAGGTTAGCTCATTTGTGTGTAGAGCTCAGAGTAATGTTCACCTCCCCTGTTCACTTAAGTGAAGACTGTTACCACACAAAATTGGGGTTCTCTTGCCTATGTGCATACAAAAAGCCAAGTATTACAGCATCAGCTTTTGGGAAAAGAAATTAGCTTTATTGCTAGATTGACCTGCAAGGAGACAGGGGCGTATGTTCTCAGATCTGTCTCCCTAACTGAGGGCTTGGGGCACAATTTATGGGACGAAGGGCAGGGTGGTCTGAAATGTGGAGATAGATAATTGGAGGTGAGGAGAGGTGAAGTAACTGATGATCTGCGCAAGCCTAGTCAAGCTTCGTGCCTCTTCACAGGAGGCATGTTCACAAAATGGCTTCATTACCATGATCTGAAGGTGGATCTTTTAGTTCCTTGATGTCAAAACGGTCACTTATTGGACATCTGCACGGGCCCAGTTGATGGGTTGGTGGTTTCAACTGGTCTGAACTGGACAAGGGGGGTCTCAGTTCCTGAAAAACCACTCTTATTTTGTTGATAAGATGGAGTCAGTTGAACTGGTTCTGGAGGGCCTGCAGTTACAAGACTGTCCTGAGATGGCGACATGAGCTACCTGAAAATCATTATGTTTCCAGCTTCTTAGCCATTTGAAACAAAATAGCCTTGATAAGGTGCCATCAAATCAAAACACCGGAGTAGTTGGATGTTCAAGTTGAACTATGTTGGAGACCTCAGTGTTTGGTTTCAGAGTTTGGCGTTGACTAAAGCAGGTTTATGGTTCTAATTGATTACATTTATTTTTATATAATCCAAATTGTAACTTAGGAAATAAATTTTTGCTAATGTACTGCTCTTCTCTGTTTGTGCTAGGTTCCTAGTAAGGTTTTGTTTTAGCAAAAATACATCTTTGGATGAGAAAAAAGGTTTGAAAGTCACCGCTCTGGCATCCCCACAGTTTTAACTGACCTAATGATTTGTGATGTGGAAGCAAATAGATTCTTCAGAGGAGGTCTTGGGTAGCTATAATTTTCTGGTAGCCTATTGGTTGTTTAAAAAGGAGGGAATGAGAAGCTAAGAATGGTTAATGGTTTGACCAAGTGTGTTCGGGGGCAGAGAGGCTGCTTTGCCTTTCCTCAGCTGGCATTGGGTAGAAATGGACCTGAGCTCTCTGTTCAACCTCTTACCTACCTACTCTCTCTTCCTTCAGAGCAGGTTGCTCATCATTGGCACTGTTGGCGTGTAATGCTGGGTGATTCTTTGTCCTGAGGGCTGTCCCGTGCACTGTAGGATGTTGAGCAGTATCCCTGGCCTCACCTGCTAGATGCCAGGGGAACCTCCCCTAAAACTGTTTTTAGTGCAATGAGGAGTAAATAAGCTCTAGAGATTTCATGCACAGTATGGTGAATATAGACAACAATATTGTGTTATAATCATCAAACTTGCTAAAAGACTAGAACTTAATATTCCAACCACTAAAAAGAAATGATAATTATGTAACGTGATAGAGATGCTAATTATCCCTAAAAAGGCAATCATATTACAGTATATAAATATATCAAATTAACGTGTTGTACACCTTAAATTTACACAATGTTATAGGTCAAATACATTTCAATTAAAAAAAGCTGTTCCTAGACATCGACATATGTCCCCTGGGGGCACAGTGACCCCGGTTCAGAACCTCTGTCTCAGATTAATTAGGCTTTCCAAAGCTTGCATCCAAAAATTTGGTTTCCCTAACATGTTGTCTGAGCTAAATGCACACACACACACACACACACACACACACACACACAAAACCAAAGACAAACACCACAGAATCCAATTTACTTTGTACAGAAATGTTGAACTTTGGAGCAGGAAAAATATGCAGAAAGATGTTTGGAAATGACTCAAAGAGTTTCATTTTCTTTTCCATTCCTGCTATTCAAATACATCGAAGGAGGGTTAGTTTTCAGGTGACAAGCTTGGTTTACTCTCAGGGCCAAAAAACGTGGTGATGACTTGATGGGTTGATTCCCAGAGATGTGTACCATCTGGCTGTAACCAGCAGCCTCGATGGGAAAAGTAGTTCTGGCTAAAGCTAAAGACAGAGACCACATGTTTACAGACTTTCTATCTGGTGCAGATCGTTCAAGGTTGATGTAATATAATAATTACAGCAATATTGTCATGCATAAAGAGCTTGTCTTTGAAATTTGAACTCCATTTGTTTAGTCAGTTTATATTGTGGAAAATAATAGAAGGAGGAAACATCTTTAAAGTCTTTGAGTTTGTACAGTGACACAGCTGCTGACGTTGGATGCTTCCTAGTGGAGTTTTCTCTTCCTTCTGGAAAAGTCAAGAGCTCCAAGCTCCGGGCTGCAGAGAAGATCAGCTAATTGGTGGAGTGGTCCCAGTGTCATGCTGCTTTTTCCTCCTTTCTTTGCTTTTTTTAAAAAATTGAGATATAATTCACATAACATAAAATTCATCTTTTTAAAGTGAACACTTCAGTGGTTTTCAGTATACAGTATTCACAAGGTTGTGCAGCCATCACTGCTGTGTAATTCCAGAACATCTTCCTCACTCCAAAATCAAAGCGCACACCCAGTACAATCTCTTCCCATACCTCCCTCCCCCTAGTCCCTGGCAATCGCTAATCTACTTTCTGTCTCTGTGGATTTGCCTATTCTGAACATTTCATGTAAAATGGACATCTGTCCTTTTGTGTCTGGTTTCTTTCAATTACCATCATCTTTTCAAGGTTCGTCCACACTGCAGCATGTGTTAGAACTTCATTCTTTTTGCTGCTGAATAATCTTCCAGGGTATGGATATACCCATTCTTTGTTCTATTAATAACTGCTTATGGCTGCCAACAACTCCACCAGCCTGGGAGCTGTGTGGGAGGCAGGGACCAGAGACCTGTAAACCTTGCCCTCAAGGACCTCACAGTCTATATGGGAGAGAATGAAAATACTAAGAATAGAATAATCAATGGAAATGCCAGTTTGAGAAAACCTTGGAGGAAAAAGGAAGCACATAAGGAAAGGCTTTTGAGAAAAGCAAGAAATGCAATCAGTATATTTGGTTGTGGAAAGAATTTCTGTGAAAATGGCAGCTGTTAACTTAGAGCTGTAGTGACATAATGTTAACTAACGTCTGTTGGGTCAGACTTTTGGAGGATTTTTGAAGCACAGAGCAAGTTTGCACAGTTCACCACCACCATCTCCTGCAAAAGCGCATGGTATAGAGGTGCAGCTGAGGCGGTGGTTAGGGTCTCGAGTTTCTATCCGGTCACCCTTGGAACCTCTTGAAATTTCCCATAAGGTACACTTGCCACTGTTTTGTATATTAATCTTGTGCAAGAATTTGCATACATTATGCTGAAAAGAATTAAGAGGGATTTTATTCAGAACACTGATAAAGATCCCACATCTGACTGTTGGTTGTCGTCACCGTTGTCCTCTGGGGACAATTTTAGGATTATCTCTAACTCTTCCTGGTCAGTGTGTCTCTGGGGCCACTTGCCTGTCACCTGAGAACACGCCTCACTTCTCTGACCATGGTGGAAGAATCTCAAATGTCATTCAAATATTCTTTCCAGAGGCTTTGCCAACTTGCAGGAATGTTTTGAGTTCCCCTCCCTCCCCGCCTGTGGGCACAGGCTCATTGGTGGAAAGCTGGGCAGAGGGAACCCTGGGACGATATTAATCCTCACCTATCCTCCCCTCCTCTGCCTGTTCCACCCCTCACCAAGTGGAGCTGCAGTTGAGTGAGTTAAATGTGCGTATGATGCTACCTCTGTGCATAATTTTTATTTATTTATTTATTTATTTATTTATTTATTTATTTATTTATTTCCCCAAAGCCCCAGTAGATAGTTGTACGTCATAGCTGCACATCCTTCTAGTTGCTGTATGTGGGACGCGGCCTCAGCATGGCCGGAGAAGCGGTGCGTCGGTGCGCGTCTGGGATGGAACCGGGTGGCCACCTGCAGAGCGCGAGCACTTAACCGCTAAGCCACGGGCCGGCCCAACCTCTGTGCATAAAATTGGGGAAAAATCCATAGGAAAACTGTTTTCCTGTTGATGGAGCTTGAGCGTCGGTACCTGAGCAGGTATAGAAAAGACTTACACACACAGCTAGGAGGGTTTTCTCGCAACAAGAACTATGACTTTTTTTTTTTTAATACATGTGAACAATAAAAGTAATGACTCCAATTTATCAAACAGTGAGTACCAAAAATTGTCTCCAGTAAACTAGGTTCTAAGCCTCTTGAAGAGTTCTCAGCCCGGGACGCTTCCAAGCTCATATTGAAGAAGAATGCAGAGGTTGCTTTTAACCTGTGCTGGTGCAAATTAAGTATTACTTGCACTTGAGTCTTTTCTCTTGGTAAGAATCTGCTTCCTCTGT
Source organism: Ceratotherium simum simum (assembly GCF_057802395.1). NCBI lineage: Eukaryota > Metazoa > Chordata > Mammalia > Perissodactyla > Rhinocerotidae > Ceratotherium > Ceratotherium simum. The sequence goes on from NC_141940.1 coordinate 122,476,040, forward strand.
GGTTATCACTGCATTCTGGCTGTTCAGCTCTATTCTTAGGAAGCTTTCTCCCCATACCATCAACCTACCATAACAATTTATACATTTTCTCCCTCTGTTTCCCTTTTCAGCTCCTGCTCTTCTTATTTGAGGTTATGTCTATTAACCCAACTGACAAGGAAGTATCAGTTAAAGGCGCAAATAATGTTTCTCTAAAGATGACCGTTTACTAAACCTATTACACATATTTTTTGTATATATGTATATTTATGTATGTCTATCTATATATATTAATAAGTCTATTATATGTACTTTTCACTAAACATATTGTAACCTTATAATTTATCATTTACTCTGTATTCTGAATTTATTATCACAATAAGCTTATTTATATCTGATCAAGATGGCTAATGAGAAAGAATAATAACCAGACCTATGATCCTTCTTCCAATGAAATCTCGATTACTGTCATTATTTTGATGACTGATTATTTTTACCCTCCCTCATCTACTCAGATTTTATTCCCTTAAAAGATTCCTCTTGAGTAAATATTTTGCTGTTAGTGTTGAGTAACTTGTAACTTGTAAACAACTGTTTACAAGAAGAGACCATATGTTTGCAGCACCTTCCTCTTGGGACCAGTGGCTTGATTCCCACAAATGCTGCTTGGGAAGGGGGCCACCTCACCCCTCCTGGTGTCCCCACTGAGGCCTTGAAGCCCCTCCTCCTTCCCACTTTGTTACATTGGGGCTGTTTGGATTCACCTCTAACCAGAGTGTGTGCACACTGCCGGTATTGCTGTGCCTTCCCTTCACTGCCCTGCATGTGTACCTAACACTTGACCACTGCACATGATAAGTGACCAATGGTGGTAATAATGATGTTAACTTACAAAATTTTGATGGAAAATTGGTAGCAGCTCATGGTTCCAGAAGAACTAACTGAAAAATAAGAGCAGTTAATTATAAGATTTAAAGAATTCTTAATAATAGGGGAGTTGGGGTAGTATGTCATTTATATCTCAATAAAGCTGGGAAGAAAAAGAGTTGGGATCTTAAACATTTTTATACTAAGATTTCATAATGAGTAAGCACTTTCTTTGTATAATAGCAACATTTGGTAAGCTTATCAGAAGCTAGGTGACATAGGGTCTAAGTATAAGGAATGGACTTGCCATGGAAGAGCTGTCATGATAACCTCAAGGACGGGTTAGTGGCCTCTGGGCCCAGGACTGTTCATCTCGGCTTCATCCAAGATAGCTGAGGACTAGCCCTTCTTGCAAGTCTCACTTGGTATTTCTTTACCTTTAATGGGGTGTTAATGACCATAATGCCTCATAAGATTAAATAGATCTGTATGCTATGTCTTGACCTAGTGCTGGCACACAGTAGACCTTCAATAAATGCTAACTCTAGTAATAATAAATAAATAAATAATCTTACGTATTCATAGTTTGAGGGGAAAAAATGGAGCAAATGTTGGTGAGGAATAAAATTAAAAGGCAGTGAAAATTTCCAATTTGCATCTCAAATACCACGACAGTTCAGCGTGGGCTGAAGATGTGGCCCCAGGGAAGGAAACCAGCCCAGGGTAGGGCGACGCCACCCAGCCAACTCCTGTTATCCTACCCCAGGCAGTGCGCTGCTGCCGGAACCCAGAGGGACGGGCAGCCTTCTCTTCCCAAGGGGCGATCTTGGGACTGAGATACTGCTGGCTTCGTCTTGGCCTGTTTCCTTTCTCCCTCTTTCCTGCTGCTTTGATTTTGGGCTCTTCAGTAGAGGTAGGGAGCTATAATACATAATACAGAAAACACTCTGTTGCATCTGGAGAAAAAGCCCAGATACAAACTCACAACGGTAAACACAGTTAGGCTGCTCCCTATTTGCACTTTTGTGATGAAGCTCCACTTGTTCGTCACGTCCTTAAGCATCTACGACTTTAAGATTCACTCCAAGGCCAAGAGGCTTACACTAAGCCTCCATTATTAAGTATCCGACGCCGTGCCTGGCACTTACTAGGCAGTTAACATAAGTTAACTGAATTTGATCTTCCACAAATAGTCACGGAGCGTCTGCTATATGGTCAGCACCCAGCATTTTAGCCAGGTGTGAGTGTCCTTGAGATGCATAATGGATGAAACTTACAAATAAGTAAGGAAAGACAATACTATTTTTTATTTTAAAAAACTGAAGTGTTAAAGGAACACAGAAAACGCAGGGACTCCATTGGTTTTTGGAGCATGAGTGAGAGGTTCAGGAGGAGGTGATGTTCAGACTGGGTTTTGCAGATTAAATGGGAATGGGAGAGGAGGAGAAAGAGAAGCCAACCAGAGAAGACTATGTGGAGACTTAGAGCAGAAGGTCTGTGTATGGTCTGCGGTGGCCGCAGCCTGGGATGGTGTGGAGGGGTTGTGGGAAGCTGGAGAGGCATGTTGGGACCAGATGATGAAGAGTTTGTACAGATTCTGCTAAGGAGTTTCCCCTTTATCTCTTATCTTAACTGGCCAATGAAAGGCCAGTTACAGTTTGTAAGTAAGGAGGGACACTCCGACTTGCTTGTAGGACTATCCCAGTGCATGGGTGTGGGGAATTGATTTGATGATCTGCTTTGTGATTTGTAGCAACAGTGTACAGCGTATTGGTAGGATGTGTGTGTAATTCGTCAAGCCAACTTCATTCAAAATATCATCTTTATAAGGAATTGGAATTTCCCTCAAGGAAAATGGTACTTCTCACAAACACAAAACAAAAACCTGCCTGGTTTTTATTTTATCAACACCAGAAAACCTTAAAATATTGTAGTTTCCTCTTTCCATGAGCATTAAGAAGCGTACTGTCAAACCCTGGGCCCTCCTTTAACCTGGACACTTTCCTCCGTGATCAGAAAGGAAAAGTTCAGGATCTGATCCGTACATTAATCTCGTCATTGGCTTTAAAGGTGGGGAGGTTGGGGGGCCTAAGAGTGTGTGTTTCTCGGAAGATCCACCCCACCACGCCTCCAAGGTCACCCTGGACCAGGTGTCCCCCCAGGGGGAGGGGCGTGGCTCTGGCGGGGGGGGGGGCGGGACCACAGTGGAGCTGTGGCTGTGGCTCTGGAAGGAGGGGCAGGGCTAGAGCAGAGCTCAGGGGAGGGGCCATGGCAGGAGGGGTCAGTGGACCCAGAAACAGGCCTCGGGGTGTGTGTAGGGGGGCACAGGCTGAGTGGAGGGGCAGGGCCACAAAGGGTGGTCAGAGGCCTGAGTGGGAGGGGCATTGAAGAGTGTAGGCCTTCCCTGGCTGTGGCCAAGGAGAGGGGCCTGTTGGTGGAGGTGGGGACGTAGCTGTAGACAAGATGGACTGCAGGATGTAAGGGTTATAGCCGGTGGTGAGGGCTGAGGCATGGGGCATATGGGGAAGCAGAAGGGGTCGTGGTTACAGTAGAACACAAGTGCTATGTGCAGAAGCAGGAGGGTCTGGCCCATTGAGAACATAGTGGACGGAAGTGAGGGGCGTAGCTGTATCTCTCCCACAATGCCTTTCTCTCCCACAATTCCTTGTCTCTCCCACAATTCTTTGTTCTGACCCACAATCTTCCGTTGTCTCCTACAATTCCCCTTCTCTCCCACAATTCTCCTATAATCCCTGTCTTTCCCACAATTCCCTGCCTCTCCTAAAATACTCTCTCTCTCCCACAATTCCCTCTCTCCCGCTATTCCCTCTGCCACAATTCACTCTTCTGTCCCATAATCTCTTGTCACTCCCACAATTCTCCGTACTCTTCTACAATTACCCTTCTCTCCCATAACCCCTTGCCATTCCTACAATTCCCTTTTCTCCCATGATCCTTTGTCTTTCCCACAACACTGTCTCGCCCACAACCCCTTGTTGTTCCCACAATTTCCCATCTCTTCCACAATTATGCATTCTCTCCCGTCTCCCACAATGCCCTATTTCTCCCATAATTCCTTGTCTTTCCCACAATAGTTTAATTCTCCCACCATTCCCTATTTCTCCCATAACTCCTCCTTGTTCCCACAATTCCATGTTTCTCCACAATTCGTCTTACTTTCTCATAAACATTGCCATTCCCAGTTTCCCTTTTTACTCATAATCTTTTATCATTTCCACAATTCCATGTTGCTCCCACAATACTTGATTTTTCCCACAATTCCCCTTTTTCTCCCATGATCTCTTGTCTTTCCCACAATGTCCTGTCTCTCTCACAATTCGCTCTTCTCTCCCATGACCCCTTGTCAGTCCCACAATTCTCCAACCTCTCCCATAATTCTCCTTTCTCTCCCATAATCCTTTGTCTCCCACAATTCCCTGCTTCTCTCACAATTCTCAATTCTTCCTTGTCTCTTGCAAAACTCCGTTTTCTTCTATAATTGTTTTCTACCACATTCTATGTTTCCTGCAATTATTTCTCTTACAGTTCTATCACCCATAATTCCTTCTTTCCCAAAATTCTCCATTCTCTCCTACAATTCTCCACCTGTCCCACAATTCCATGTCTCTCTCACAATTTCCTTTACTTTCCCATAACCTTTCATTCCCACAATTCACCTTTTCCCCCATAGTCCTTTGTCATTCCCACAATTCTGTCTCTCCCACAATACTCCATTTTCCCACAATTCCCCTTTCTCTCCCATGATCCCTTGATTTTCCCACAATGCCCTGTCTCTCCCTCTTCTACCGCATGATCCCTCATCACTCCCACATTCTCTGTCATTACCACAATTCTTTATTCTTTCCCACAATTCTTTTTCTCCCACAATTCCTGATTCTTCCTTGTTTTTCACCCAATCTCCATTTCTTCTGCAATTCTGTTTTCTACCACATTCCATCTCTCCTGCAGTCGTTTTCTTATAGTTCTGTTCTCCATAATTCTTTTTTTCCCACACTTGCCTGTCTGTCCCATAATTCTCCATTTTCTCCCATAATTCCATATCTTTCCCACAATTCCCCTTACTCTCCCATAATTCCCTTTCATTCCCACAATTCCTTTTTTCCCCCTTAATCCCTTGTCACTTCCACAATTCTCTCCCTTGATCCCTTCTCATTCCCACAATTTTTTATCTTTACTACAATTCTCCATTCTCTCTCACAATTCCCCTTTCACTCCCATGATCTTTTTTCTTTCCCACAATGCCTTGTCTCTCCCATAATTCCCTGTTCACTCCCATGTTCCCATATTATTCCACAATTGTTTGTCACTCCCAGAATTCTCAATTGTCTCCCACCATTCCATCTCTCCCACAATACACTTTCTCCCACAATTCCTTGGCAGACCCACAATTCCCATTTCTCTCCCATTATGCATTGTCTTTCCCACAATTCTCCATTCTCTCCCACAATTCTCCTTTCTCTCCCATAATCCCTTTTGTCTCTCACAATTCTACTCTCTCTATGACAATTCTTCATTGTTCTGTTTCACCAATCTCCATTTCTTCTACAATTCTGTTTACTACCGCATTCCATCATTCCTACAGTCATTCTCCTACATTCTGTTCTCCATAACTCCTTTCTTCCCACAATTGCCTGTCTCTCCCACATCCTCCATTCTCTCCCATAATTCCATATCTCTCCCACAATTCCCCTTACTCTCCGATAACCCCTTGTCATTCCCACAATTCCCTTTTCCACATGATCCCTTGTCTCTATGACAATGCCCTGTCTTTCCCACAATTCCCTGTCTTTCCCACAATTCCCCCTTTCTCTCCCATGATCCCTTGTCTTTCTCACAATGCCATGTCTCCTTCACAATTCCTTCTTCTTTCCCATGATCCCTGTCACTCCCACAATTTTCCAACCTCTCCTACAATTCTCCTTTCTGTCCCATAATCCCCTCTCTCTCCCATAATTCCTTGCCTCTCCCACAATTCTCGATTCTTCCTTGTCTCTTACAAAACCCCCTTTTACAATTCTGTTTTCTACCATGTTCCATCTCTCTTGGAATTGTTTCTCTTACAATAATGTTCTCCCCCATAATTCCTTCTTTCCACAATTCTACATTCTCTCCCACAATTCTCCCTTCTCTCCCACAATTTTCCTTTCTCTCCTATAATCCAGATCTCTTCCACAATTCCCTTTAGTCTCACATAACCCCTTGTCTATCCCACAGTTCCCCTTTTCTGCCATAATCCCTTGTTCCCACAATTCCATGTCCCTGCCACAATGCTCCATTTTCCCCACAATTTCCCTTCTCTCCCATGATCCCTTGTCTTTCCCACAATGCCCTCTCTCTCCCACAATTCTGCATTCTCTCCCCCAATTCTCCTTTCTCTCCTACAATTCTCCTTTCTCTCTCATAATCCATATCTTTTCCACAATTCCCCTTGTCCCCCCATAACTCCATCATTCCCACAATTCTCCTTTTCCCCATAATCCTTTGTTTTACAATTCCATGTCATTCCCACAATACTACATTTTCCCCACAATTCCCCTTTCTCTCCCATGATTCCTTGTCTTTTTCACAATGCCCTGTCTCTCCCACAATTCTCTCTTCTCTCCCATGATATCGTCACTCCCATAAGTCTCTATACTCCTTCACAATTCCTCTTCTCTCCCACACTTCTCAATTCTTCATTGTCTCTCACAGATCTCTGTTTCTTCTAAATTCTGTTTTCTACCACATTCCATGTCTCCTGCAATCAACTCCTTTTCATTCCCACAGTTCCCATAATCCCTTGTCCATTCCCACAATTCCATGTCTCTCCCACAATACTCCATTTTCCCCACAATTCCCCTTCTCTCCCATTATCCCTTGTATTCCCACAATTCTCTGTCATTCCCACAATTCTTCTTTCACTCCCAGGATCCGTTGTCTTTCCCACAATGCCTTGTCTCTCCTACAAGTCCTTCCTCACTCCCATGATACCTTGTCATTCCCACAATTCTCCATTACTCCCACAAATCTTTGTCACTCCCAGAATCTTCCATTCTCTCCCACTATTCCCTCTCTCCCACAATACTCTTTCTCCTACAATTCCTTGGCTGACCCACAATCCCCTTTCTCTCCCATAACCCATTGTCTTTCTCACAAATCTCTCTCCCACGATTCTCGACTTTCCCTTGTCTTTCATCTGTCTCCATATTCTTTCTACGACATTCCATCTCTACTGCTGTCGCTCTCCTACAGTTCTGTTCTCCTTAATTCCTTTTTTCTCACAATTCTCCATTCTCTCCCATAATTCCATATCTCCTACAGTTCCCCTTACTCTCCCATAATTCCTCTTCACTCCCACAATTCCCCTTTTCCCCTATAATCCCTTGTCTTTCCCACAATGCCCTGTCTCTCCTACAATTCCCTCTTCTCTCCCATGATCCCTTGTCATTCCCACAATTCTCCAATCTCTCCCACAATTGTCAATTTGTCCCTCACAAAACTCCCGTTTTCTTCTACAATTCTGTTGTCTACCACATTCTGTCTCTCCTGCCATTGTTTCTTTTACAATTCTGTTCTCCCCCATAATTCTTTGTTTCCCACAATTCTCCACCTGTCCCACAATTCCATGTCTCTCCCTCAAATCCCCTTACTCTCCCATAATCCCTTGTCATTCTCACAATTCTTCTTTTTCCCCATAATCCCTTATTGGTCCCACAATTCCATGCCACTCTCATAATACTCCATTTTTCCCACAATTACTCTTTCTGTCCCATGGTCCCTTATCTTTTCCGCAATGCCCTTTCTCTCCCACAATTCCCTCTTTTCTGTCATGATCACTCATCTCTCCCACAATTCCATCTGTTGCACAATTTTCAATTCTTCCTTGTCTCTCACAAAACTGTTTTCTTCTACAGTTCTCTTTTCTACTGCATTCTCTCTCTCCTGCAATTGTAGCTCTTACAATTCTGTCTCACCCATAATTCCTTCCTTCCCATAATTCTCCATTCTCTCCCACAATTCTCCACCTCTCCCATAACACCTTGTGATTCCCACAATTCCTATTTTTCCCATAATCCCTTGTCATTCCCACAATTCCATGTCATTCACAGACTACTCCATTTTTCCTATAATTCGCCTTTCTGTCCCATGATCCCTTGTCTTTCGTGCAATGCCTTGTCTCTCCCACTGTCTCCCTTTTTTCCCCATAATATCTCCCTCCACTATTTCCTCTCGCCCATAATACTCTATTTCTCCTGTAATTCCTTTTCTCTCCCACAATTCCCTTTTCTCTCCCCTAACCCTTTGTTGTTCCCACAATTCCAAGTCTCTCCCATAATCCCATGTTGTTCTTACAATTCCATCTCTCCCATAATGCTCTAGTTCACCCGCAATTCCCTGTGTCTCCTATAACCCCTTGTTCTTCTCACAATTCCATCTCTCCCACAATACCTTGTTTCTCTCATAATTCCTTCTTTCCCACAATTTCCCCTTTTCTCCCACAATTCTGGATTTTTCATTGTCTCTCACAAATCTCCATTTTCTTCTACAACGCTTTGTTTTCTACCACATTCCATCTCTCCTACAATTGTGTGTTTCTCCTAAAGTTCTCTTTTCTCCCCCAGAATTCCTTCTCACAATTGCCTGTCTCCCACAGTTCTCCATTCTTTTCCACAATTCTTTCTCCCCCATAATCCCTGTCTCCCCCAATACTTTATTCCTCTCACAATTCCATGTCTCTCCCACAGTTCCCCATTCTTTCCCACAATATTGTATTTCTCCCACAATTCCATCTCTCCTACAATTCTTTATTCTCCCTCACAACTCCTTGTCTCTCTTCAAATTCCCTCTCTCCCAGTTCCTTTTTCTCGCCATAATTCCCATTCTTTCCCACAATTCTGTTCTCCCCCCAATCCCTTGTTTCCCCCACAATTCTCTCTTCTCCCACATTTCCTTGTCTTCCCCTTAATTCTGTATCTCCCATTATTTTGGTCCCCCTGCCCCACAATTCTGTCTTTTCCTATAATTCTTCTTTCCCCAAATTCCCTGTTCTCTCCCACACTTCTCCATTTCTCTGTTCTCTCTCATAAATCTCTGTTCTTTGTCTGCTATGATTCTCTCTGCTGTCACTTGACCTCCCCCTGAATGTAACCCCAGGTGGCCCCATGGATTGTAGTTGCTAGGAGAGTGTGGAATAGAGCATACTCCAGGCCTCCACCTGTGCCGGGCTTGCTAGATGAAATGCAACACCTTGAAAGGCATCTGGGCCCAGGTGTCATATGTTCTCTATGGCTCATGCTCGGTGCCCGCTGGTTGCGGTTTCTGATCTAGGGCTTCAAGGTTTCAAGGGATCCAGGAACAACAGCTGAGGGCACAGGAGACATCCAACATGTCTTCACAAATCTTAGATCTACAGGGGGCCAGGAAGTTCCCAAGAACCTGCCTGGACTTGCAAGGCTCATTAAAGAGAGTTGCTAGGAAGGGGCTTGGTCTTTGGGCACCATGAGGTCTCTGGCACCTGCATTTCCCGCAGGGACACTCATCACATATTCACACCTTGTACCATTAGAGAATTACTCCACATTTCCCAATGGCCTCGTTGGATTATCTTCTCAGAGACTTGCTCAGCCAGCACATTCTCTCTTTGCGGAGACCTTTAAGACCGGAAGAGAAAACCCATGGAAACCCAGGCTTGCCGGAAAGCCCACAGCTGCAACCACCCGTCACACTCAGTGCAGGCAGGGCTGGCTCTGGTGGCTCGGCTCCAGCAGCCCTGGGATCTGAGAAGGTTGTTATGGCACAACTGGATCTCCTCCATGGAGCCCCAGGGGCAGGATGAAAGAACTAGGAACTTTCAAAAAGCCACAGGATCCAGAGCATGCCCCGAAGTGCGAGGTCACGGGGGAGTGTCCCCAGCCCGGACCTTGATCACAAGCCACCATGTCACACTACAGCCCAGAGTCTTTTTGAAAAGACCACAGAAATTATACACAAGTTCCCATGAGCCCAGGATGTCCTCATAAACAGTGGGTGACCCTGTGAGAATCAAGTCTTTTTGAAATGCCACCAGCCCCTCCCGCAGGAATGTGGTTCTGGAACTGGAAGCATCTTCTAGAAGTCTTCCCAGCTGGCGCCTGGTCTCCAGGAAAAGCAGGTCCACTGTTCCAACCAAAGGTCTTCTCCCACCATCCGTGTTGACAACCCAAACTATCCTCAGGATCTGGCTGCCGGGCCCATGGCTGTGACATCAGTTCTTTCACCCACCCTCTAAATTCCTTTACCTTCTCTTCCAGGGGCTCATCATACTTGGTCTGACATACTCAGACCTATAGTCTCCAGATGTGTCTTAATCCAGCCCTGGGAGGGAGAGCTGAGTGCTGCTTCCCTCCACAGGCCACTGTGAGTTTTGCGGGGGGATGACATTGCGGTACCATACTTGTGTTTTCTTGGTGTTATCGTCACCTCTCCCTGTAACTCGGGCTTCCCCAGACATTCCCAAGCTCATCTCTCCTGTTGCCACACATTCTCCCCTCCTGTTTTCCACTTAATGTTCCTTCTTTACTTCCTTAAGTGTCATCCAGAATTCAGCATGTGTCTCTTTCTAAATTGTGCTTGTTCCTGCCTTCTTTACACTCATCATTCTTAATTAACGCTCCAGGGTACTAGTGGTGCATCCACTTGATGTCAAGGCGCTGACCCCGCCGTATTTATCCAGTCACCATTTGTTTATCGAGCACCTTCTAGGTGCCAGGTGCCATTGGAGGCACCACTGATACTCTGGTAACTAAGATACACAAAGTCCCTGTCCACTGAGACTCTCCATGCTAGCAGTGGAGACAGAGAAGGAAAGACACAAATAATGAGAGACCATTCCAGGCAGCGAGAAGTGCTGTGAAGAAAAACAAATCGGGAGGGGGTGGGAGAGCGGGTTCAGACAGGGGTCCTGGACGCCTCCCTGAGGCTGAGTAACATCTGAAGTGAGCCCTGAATGAAGTGTAGGAGTGAGTCAGGAGACAACCGGGAGAAGAGCTGTACAGGCAGAGAAAGCTGTGCAAGGGCTCGGTGGCAGGACTGAGCTCGGAGTGTGAAAGAGGCCAGCGTGCCTGAGGGTGGCGAGTGAGCAGAGAGGGACATGAGAGGAGGCTGCAGTTGTCAGCAAGGCCCATTGGTTGGGGGAGCTTGGGATCTCGAGATTTCCGTGAAGGGCAGTCACTTGCCCCCCCCACACACACAGTTGCAAACCCACCCTCCTTTGTGTCTTCCATCTTGGTATTCCCCACACGTGGCCCAGGACCCGGCACACAGCAGGCCCTGCTGGATGTTTGCAGAATGACTCTGACATCTGTTCCAGAGGATTCCCCAGGTTCTGGAGGCAGGGGTGTCACTGGAATGATTCAGCAGACCTCCAGGAGTACTCTTGTGGCAGGATTCATTCTACTGACTGTTCCCACTTTTTTTTTCTTCCCTCAAACTCTGTGGCATCATCCTTGAGAAGACAATCGGGAGGAGTCTTTGTTTTTTTTGTTTTTTTGTTTTTTTTTTTTTTTTAATTTTTTGTTTATTGCGGTAACGTTGGTTTATAACATTGTAAAAATTTCAGGTGTACATCATTGTACTTCTATTTCTGCATGGACTACATCATGTTCACCACCAAAATACTAATTACAACCCATCACCACACATATGTACCGAATTATCCCTTTCACCCTCCTCCCTCCCCCCTTCCCCTCTGGTAACCACCAATCCAATCTCTGTCCCTATGTGTTTGTTTATTGTTGTTATTATCTACTACTTAATGAAGGAAATCATATGGTATTTGACCTTCTCCCTCTGACTTATTTCACTTTGCATTATACCCTCAATGTCCATCCATGTTGTCACAAGTGGCTGGATTTCGTCGTTTCTTATGGCTGAGTAGTATTCCATTGTGTATATATACCACATCTTCTTTATCCATTCGTCCCTTGATGGGCACTTAGGTTGCTTCCAAGTCTTGGCTATCGTGAATAAGGCTGCAATGAACACAGGGGTGCATGTACCTTTACAAATTGGTGTTTTCAAGTTCTTTGGATAAATACCCAACAGTGGAATAGCTGGATCATATGGTAGTTCTATCGTTGATTTTTTGAGGAATCTCCATACTGTTTTCCATAGTGGCTGCACCAGTTTGCACTCCCACCAGCAGTGTATGAGAGTTCCCTTCTCTCCACATCCTCTCCAACACATGTTGTTTCCTGTCTTGTTAATTATAGCCATTCTGACGGGCATGAGGTGATATCTCATTGTAGTTTTGATTTGCATTTCCCTGATAGTTAGTGATTTTGAACATCTTTTCATGTGTCTGTTGGCCATCTGTATATCTTCTTTGGAGAAATGTCTGTTCAGGTCTTTTGCCCATTTTTAATTGGGTTGGTAGTTTTGTTGTTGAGATGCATGAGTTCTTTATATATTTTGGAGATTAAGCCCTTATCAGATGTATGGTTTGCAAATATCTTCTCCCAATTGTTAGGTTGTCTTTTCGTTTTGTTGATGGTTTCCTTTGCTGTGCAGAAGCTTTTTAGTTTGATGTAGTCCCATTTGTTTATTTTTTCTATTGTTTCTCTTGCCCGGTCAGATGTGGTGTTTGAAAAGATGTTGCTAAGACCGATGTCGAAGAGCGTACTGCCTATGTTTTCTTCTAGAACTTTCACAGTTTCAGGTCTTACATTCAAGTCTTTAATCCATTTGGAGTTAATTTTTGTGTATGGTGTAAGGTAAGGGTCTACTTTCATTTTTTTGCATATGGCTATCCAGTTTTCCCAACACCATTTGTTGAAGAGACTTTCTTTTCCCCAATCTATGTTCTTGGCTCCTTTGTCAAAGATTAGCTGTCCATAGATGTGTGGGTTTATTTCTGGGCTTTCGATTCTATTCCAATCGGGAGGAGTCTTCGTGTGACAGAGGTCGGTGGGCTCCCTCCCTTTGGGCACCTCCTGGAGTTGAGTGCAGGCGGTGAGGCCACCAGGGGCGCTGTTGCCCGAGCGAGCGCCCCCGTGGCAGCCGCACCGGCAGTCCAGAGGCGCGCTGTTATCTCGTGCACCTAAATCCAACAGCACAGGTCACGGCGCTTCGAAACCTTCCCGTGTCAACTGCGGTCTCCACTCGGTCTGCAGTGTCCGTGTGGTTCAGCTGTCTGAGACGCACATTCAGCTGCCCGGTTTGGAAAAAGGGATGCTGGGGGGTGCTGAAGATGGAGACAGAATCATGCATCAGGGGCATTTGATGATTCTGTAGGATTTGCTTCATCTGTTGGAATGATTTAATCAAATGTAGGTGAAAATATCATGTAATTTTTTTTTTTCTTAATAGACATTTCTGAAGCTTATGAAAACCCTTCTAGGACACTGACACCATCACTATCTTTTCTCTTTTCCTCTCCAGGTTCCGATGCCAGCACAATTGAAATCCACGTTGCAAGTGGGCCCCGCCACGAACATGAGGTTGGATCTGTTCCCCAAACCCAGGGAGACCTATGAGACGGCCGTGACGGGGGGTCCAGCCCCCACATTCCTCAAACTCGACATTTCTCATTCTCTAGAACTGTTCTGGCCTTCCCATCACCACACTGCCAGGTGTGGCATCCCCCCAATCTTACTCTCATCCCCGTATTAGAGCTTCTCCCCGAGGATCCTCTTTATGATGAGAAAGGATCCATGAGTGTGTGCTTGGGAATCACAGAATTCCTTCTAGACCAAAGAACAGCTTCTCTAGACTCTTAGTAGCCATTAGTTTTTCTGAGACCGGCTGTAATGTAAATGCCGGATCCCAGTGCTTCGGAAAAGTTCAGAAAATAAAGTAGCTGCAACCAAGCTCCCGGCCTGACTTGCGTTCTGTCTGTACCACACCTCTAGCGAATGCGCGTGACTGGGGGATTGAGGACGCCACAGGGCAGTGAGGTACAGAAGCAGCAGGACGACCAGGGGCGCCGGCTCTGATCACTGATTGAGCCCTTGGTCCCCACACTATGTTGAGCAGTGCCATAGCCTAAGGAATCCTCGGAACCTGACTTATGCTCGGATCATTTCCTAGATCTCCTTTCCATCAGCTGAAATAGAAATACACACACACACACACATATATATATATATATATTTTTTTTTCTTTTTGGCGAAAATATTGTCGTATGCCTTAGACTTGCAAGCCACCCAGCTGTGTCTATAGCAAAGCAAGATAACACTATTTTCTCAGGACACTGCAGACAGCCTTGCCATGTGACACCTCCCTTCGTATCATGATTAGGACTCCCTTTCGCTCTAGAAAAGCTATCCAGGATGCTTGTGGACTTGTACCTTTGGAGAGCTGCACGGCCACGGATGGCTTCACAGCACACAGTGACTGTGACCCTGGTGCCCAGCGCTGCACGTTCCTAAGGGTGGACCTGCGCTAGATCACACCCACTTTGATCCCCAGAGTCAGAGACGTGAAGGAGTTCTAGCTTTTCCAGGAGGCCTCTGCATCTTCATTGGCATATTGATATTCGGGCTGCTCCCAGCATTAGAAGCCTCTCTGGTTTGAGGATTCCTCCCCGAGTGGATGAGGCTCAGTCCCACCCTCAGTCTAGAGGCAAAGGTGCCAGCTACTCACTTTTCCAGCCTCCCTTGCAGCTAGAGCAGGGCACAGGACTAGGCAGAGCCATTCAGATATGTGTCCCAAATCTTTGCGTTAGAAGCTGGTCCCTAAGAGAATGGGTTGTGGAGAAGTGCTTCTGGAACGGGGCTTGGCAGCAGCGGGCATGTCGGCTTTGGGAGGCAGCTTGGGTGTGCTTTAGGGGCTGGTTCAGTGTCTGTCCGAGTGTGCGCAGCACTGGCGCTGCAGCCGTGCCCCGTGTTGTCCGCATAGGACTGATCCCGGAGCCTGGTTTTGGCTGTTCTGTCGGCATGGCCTCCAAGCCTGGTTCTCCAGAGGTTCCTCAGAGCTGCCCAATAACCTCATCCATTCTTTTTGGCTTACATTTGCCAAAGTCAGGTTCGGAACCCTGACTGATCCGATTGCCGAGTTAAGCAATTCCTCCTAGACAGGGCATCAACATCACTAGCTGGCACAGAGGTGTTTATGGGGCGAGCTGAGAGCGAGAGGGTGTGAGTACCTTCTCACGGCTACTTGCCAAACACTGAGCTGCAACTCGGCACTGGGAATACACAAATGACACTGGAGATGGGGTAGACTAAGTCAATCTAGGGAATAAGAGAGACATAACTGAGCAAACGAATGAACGAACGAGATGACAGACAAAGCTTGGTTTTAGCAATTTCCCCGTAAGGCTGGTTGCTGCAGAAGGATTTCTGATAACGGGTCCTTATTGTTTAGAGATGGCGGATACTAGAATATGCTGGGATGCTAAGGAGAACGATCCAGCGGAAAGTGAGCGATAACGGTGATGTGAAGGAGGGGATAACTACTGGGGAGAAGTCCTTGAAAAGGTGAGGGAACTGGGACCGAGAGCTGGGAGTTGGGGCTGGCCGCACGTGACACAGGCGCAGCTGGGAGTGTGGTTTGGATAGAAGGAGGAGGCTGTTCCTATCAGGTAGCTTCCATTTGACTTTAACTTATTGGCCAGTTTATTAATCACACCATAAAATATTTAATGAGTTGACTCTTCCCTATTCCAGAGATCTCCTCCCCCTTTACAATTGTGTGGTTCTGATAGAACGGATTACTCCCAGCCGTCTTCTCTCTATAACTTGGATGACAGTTTTCTGAATCAGAGCCCCATTCTCCAGAGCACTAACGTCAAGGTTTAGTGGAAGGTAACACTGTCAATAACACTGTCCCCGCCCCCTCCCTACAGTCCCCTGCGCCCTCTCCCCGTCCCCCTCCAGGTGGAACTGCGTCCTCTGGCCTTGGCGACCTCACCAGTGGATGAGACACTTCAGAGAAAAAGGAGCCAGGTGGGGAAAAAAATCGTTCCGCCAAATTCTGAGTGTTTTGTAAGCGCAGAAATCCGCTTCCCACCACTTCCTGCCTCTTCTCGTGCACTCAGTGACTTCCAGGTCTCCGGCAGCAGTGACCAACAGCTGGCAGCCGCAGGGGCGGAGACTTGCTGTGAATACGACAGACCTTCTCATTTTTCCTTTAGGAATAGCACCAAGATGTGGGCAGTTAAAAAAGTTATCTGTTCAGTGAGTGGAAGCTTCGATTTTCAAAATAAATAAAATTAAGTGGAGCCTCAAAGGACCAAGGAAAACAATTTTAGGATCACTGCAGCAGAGGGCTCTGTGTAATGAAGATGAGCGGTACATAGATCTGGGATAATCTGTGTGGTCTCAACCCAGACTCCTCTACAGTATAAAGAAAGCCGTTTAAAGCTATTAATGTTGCCAGCATTGCTGTGAAGAAGCCACACAGTCTCATGTGCCCTTATCCCGGGGAGCTCTGTCCTGAGGGTGCTGCCTGCCCGCTCTGTTTGCTACAAG
This sequence comes from Ceratotherium simum simum, assembly GCF_057802395.1. Taxonomy (NCBI): domain Eukaryota; kingdom Metazoa; phylum Chordata; class Mammalia; order Perissodactyla; family Rhinocerotidae; genus Ceratotherium; species Ceratotherium simum. The sequence continues at coordinate 122,492,335 of NC_141940.1, forward strand.
CGTCTTCCCAGGGCCTGCCTGTGGCTTCAGGAGCAGGGGTCAGGGTGCTCAGACTTCACCCCAGGTCCACCATGGGGGAACGTTGCTTGGGCAACTCGGTTAAAAAAGAAAAATAAACATAAGCAGGCTTCACCCCAGTCAACACTGAGACCCATGAGGGAGGGTCGGCCCTGGCCCTGTGCTTTGTGCTAGTGGGGGACTAAGTTGGCATTAGAGGAAAATGACACCAGACCTGCTTCGTGACTCGCTTGTACAGCAAAACGCAACCCACCTCTCCACCTCTCCACGTCAACTGCCTCCCCCGCCTATGGGGATACCAATATCCACGAACTAACTAAATTACTAACACCCACCAATTGATTCAAGCAGCATAAATGGAAACACCTGGCAGAGCTCGGCGCAGAGCAGATGTCAATAAACTTGCACGTCAATGTCCTCACCCATGTCCTGTGACTTGAGGGTCTTCTAATTACTCAGCGCTAATCCTTGAAGCCAGACTCCCAGCAAGCCCACCCACTGGCAAAACTCATTTGCTTTGACTTTGTAAAACAGCCTGAAATGGAGTCCTGAACAGGAAGCACAAGAAAACCCGCTCCCTTTATAGAATAACCCTTTATAATCTGCTGCTCCTGCCAGATCATGGCGTTCAGGTCCCTTTGCCCTACTTAAGCAGGGCAATCCCGGAAAGAGGCCTTCAAGTTATTTTGAGAAAATGCAGAGTCCGGTCTTCACTCATCAGTGTCGATGTGGGCCCGAGTTCCCGAGTGACATGAAGAAAGCACGCCCACAAAGTTCTCTAATATCAAAATAGAGCAATTTATTCAAGACACTGAATATGATCTGTTGATTCTCTCGAAACAAATGAGCTACGACACACAAGGTGATTCTTTTTCTCAGAGAGCGTGAGGGTGAGTGGGGGGGGAGGGAGAACAGAACGGGGGTCGATGTGCATGGAACAGGACTGGGGAGATGCTGACAGAACCACATCTGGCTGCACGTCTGACACAGACAATAAAAACTGCAGAAGCCAGAATTCGAAACCTCGGTGAGTGGCGGAAGGAACATTTCTGCATTTGACAAGAAACACGATTAGAGAGAAAAAAAGGTGGAACAAAAGGTTAAAAAGGAGAAAAATAACAAGGAACAAAGCAGACCCTTACGTTTGACAAAGTGCACTTCACTTGGCTCCATGATCTATTTTTAGAAAGACAAAAACGAAAGTCAAGTCCTAGGTGTCGTGCGGGGTGCGAGGGTTGAAACCCTGTAACGGCCCCGGGGGTGGGCAGCATCCGTTTCCCAGGTGTGTGCGGGATATGCTCTTGGTCACTTCAAACCCAACAGAAGATTCCAGATATGGCTGCCTTCAGAATCAAGGTTAAATTTGGTCACTAAGACTTGAGCTTTACTCACAATTTTTAAGAGCTGTAAACAACGTGAGACACTAACACGACCTATGGGCCACCCCTCGATGACAAAGATGAATCTCCTGACTTTCCAGCAGGGTGGACGCTGGCATGTAAACGGGGTTCCGATAAATAGCTGTCATTCTGTTGGGGATGGACTTGAGGGGCGCTGGCTACGTTCTCGTGCTTGGTCCCCCTTGCGGCCCGAGGGAAGCTCCTCTCCCATGGCTGCTCAGGAAGCCAGGGATGCAGTCTGCCTTCGTCACTGTCAGATGCACTTCTCTGTGCACAGGGACGGAGCCCGTGTGGTCCACGCCTCACCACCCTCGCCTCCCACCTAACAATTCCCCAGTGGTTCAGATCTGTCAAGAGGCTAATGCCAACAGTGAAGCGAGACCCTGACTACAACCTTCATGTGAGGATTGTCTAGTGAGCCCCTTACAGGAGGTCCCACCATGGCCACCCCACAGCAGTGTTTGGCCTGTCACACACAAGCCGACAGGCTGACCCTCGACAGCTGAGGCTCTGTAGAGATGAATACGTTTTTATTTGGGGAGGGGTCAAGATGGTATTCATCTGGACCCCCACAAACCACATCCCGAACCTAATGATTTCTTGGGGCAGGAAATTATCAACATACCTGGGGGCGTCTGCTATGTTCAAAGATGGGTGACTCCATTGAACTTTGACCTCTGCTAAGCGTTTAGGTAAAGGAGCCCAATCAACTACGCACAAGCCAACAGAGCACTCTTTGGTCTTCCACAGCTAGGGCTGGACTAATTCTCATATCCACATGGAGGCCAACTCGTGATGTGAGAGTGATGAAACGCAGCCTGGCTTCTCGAGCTGGTCCCAGCACACTCCAAGTTCTGTAGGAGGCCCTCGCCCGGCCCTGACAGTTGATTTTTGGCTCCACAAATGGGCGCCACCCTCTGAATAACATCCTGTCTCGTTGCTGGAACACACACCTGGCTGAAACCTGCCCGCTGCGCGCCACCCCCAGTCCTGGCCAACTTCCCCATCCCTTCCTGCACCAGCAGGAAGATGGACCAGAGAAGACGCCCTATCCCTTCAGTTCTTTCCGCTGGGGCTAATTTAAAAAATAGGTCAGTGTCGGGTTATGATAAGAGGACAAAGGTCACCTGATCCAAGGAAGGAAAACTCTTCTAGGAACACAAAGCCAGGTTTAATTTTTTAAAAACAGTAAAAAGATTTGTTATTAAAAAAAAGAAAATCTTCCTCCTAGTCTCTTGCGAGAGAAGGAAATGATGAAGATGGCAGAAATCAGTAGTGACATTCTACCTATAGAATTCACCTTCAAGACTGGAAAATCTTCCTTCCCCGTTCATTCTTGTCATTAACAGAGCAAGTGAGACCCTGGAGCCCTCGATGTCAGCCCTGCAGGGACCTGCCTACCTGCTCTTGGTACACCAGCCATCGGGAGTTATTACACTGCTGCGAAAAGATGTCGCTAATAGGCGACATGGAGCCGAGTTGTCGGTTCTGATGGCTTCTTCAATACCGCCTCGTTTGGGGAAGGCTTCTTGGGGCCAGAGGGCCCTGTTCTTCATTTCTCTCCTACGGGCTGCTAAGGTGAAGGGGACTCGGAGGACGCCCAGCTCTTCTTCGAGCCACAGAGCAGGCCTCTCCTCTCTGGCCGCAGAACTATCCCTCTGCCCATCCAGAGGACTGACTCTTTTCCACCCAGAGTTCCAAGTGCCTTTCATGAAGCTGAAGGGAAAGGGACAAGCTACCTCAGACCCTGCCTGTGTCTTCCTAAAATTTACTTAAAATATGAATCACACAAAGCTCTCTATGTCTGATGGCCATTTTCGGATTTTAAAATTGTTTTAACATAAAAATATTTTTTTTTCCAAAAATACTCCGGGCTCTTTCTCTTATAAGTCATTTTTTTTCTTCTGTAAAAAGTCCCCCTTGCCCTGCCTTCTTACATAAAGCACTTATGCGCCAAAAGTGCCCTTGACACTTAAGATCTGAAGTAACTATGAGAGAAGGACAGAGAGAGCGTGAGCGGGGGTGGGGGTGGGTACGGGGTGGGGGCAGGAGGGAGGTGAGGGGGGCGAGAAAGCTGTCTGTCAAAAGATTTTTTCGTGGCGTCCACGAGGCTGCATCTGCTGAGGGTGGACTGCAAACCAAGACCACACGGAACAAAGGAAAGAGGGGGAGGGGCAGGAAACAACAGGAAAGAAGCAACAAGCCAAACACAGTTTCCATCTCAGATGGAAGGCCCCCAGACGACAGGATTCCAGCCAATAGAAAAACCACTGGACAAAGAAGATTCTAGAAAATACAAAGTGTTGGATTACAAAGTTGCACATTTCATCAGTACAAACTGGTCTTTGAACATCCTTTGCGAGAGCAACTGTAGTGTCCAAATTGTCAGGGGAAAAAACCCCTGGGGTTTTTTTCCCCCCTCCTTTTGGTTTATCACAGCATTTTTCTCTTTTTTCTTTTTTTGGCACAGCTATTTTTTTTTTTTCCTCTTAGCCATCAGAGCCTGTTCTAGATGGAAACCAAACTGTGCACTGTCTAGCTGGTGGCTTTGTGCTTCCCAGGTTGAATGTTCCAGGTGGAAACCATTCTTTCCCCCTTCGATTTGACTGTGTGTTATGTTTTTGTTTTAAACTTCTTGATGAAGATTACGAAAAAATATAGACTCCTGTGGCCAGGGATGAGTTGGTTTCCAAGTACACTCTAACGCAAGTCAAGTTTGTACAGTTTCAGAGCTGATAGGATTGTGTCTCAAGAGGGCTGTAACCCCACACATTCACTGCTGGTCCGTTAGAACTCTTTTCTTTTCTCTATAATATTTTGTGTTTACTTTCGCAGATCTAAAACACACACCTGGAAGGAAAGAGAAAGCGCTGTTATCTTGAGAGACAGCACCAAGATGTCTTTAGAGCAGAGGTTGGCCACCTCTGTGGCCCATGGACCAAACCCAGCCCACCACTCACTTTTTATAAATAAAGTTTTATTGGCACATAGTCACGAAGGTTCAGAGAAGCTCTGATAACAGGCTAGTGTGAGAGCATCTGACCAACCAACTCCAAGCAAACAGCACAGAGGGGAAAAGCCAAGTCAAGGGCAATGCTAGGAACTAATGGGGTGGCAGTGGCCACCAGCAGGTGTCACGGACCAGACGCCCGTGTGGCAGGGCAGAAGACAACTCAAGTCTTTGAGAACATTTAGGGGCCATGCTGACACTCGGCCAGCCAGCCCATTGCCCCCTGCCTTAGAGCTCAGGGCAATCTTAAGTTCAGGGGGATTCGAGAAGCTAGACACCGCATGTGATCAGAATAGGGCCACTGAAACCCAGGAGACCTGTGGAATGAAAGGTTGTGCCTTCATCACCAGAGGGCCCAGGCTGGGGGCACAATCACGGAGCTAAGACAGGAACAAGTTTCTCAGCCTGGGATCAGTGACTTTCGGGGCTGGAGACTTCTTTTGTGAGGCTATTTTGTGCACTGTAGGAGGTTTCGCAGCACTAGATGCCAGTAGCACCCCCACCCCCCCAAAACAGTGACAACCAAAAATGCCTCCAGACATGCCTAACGTCCTCAAGGGGGCACAGTCACCCCAGTTGAGAACCACCAATCTCACTGAGACAATGTCGGCTGGAATGACATTCTGGAAGAGAGGAAGAGATGGCCATTCTCAGATGTGGTACCAACCCAACGGGATCCAGCCCAGCAGTTTCCTTCACCCAATACACATTTGCTGAGTGCCTGCGGTGGCCCTCGAAGACAAGCACCCATCACACTCCAGAAGCGCACGCAAGTGTTGGCTGCCCGGCTTGTCATCTCTCCGCCCTCGCGCCCTCCCCTCCCCAGCAAACCACAGGTGCTACTTACAGAGCCGTCGGACGCACTGGCGCCCACTTTGTCTCCTCGAGCGTTCCAGCACACCTCAAAGATGCCGCCAGTGCCTCGGTAGCTGTGGACGAGACTTCCACTCTGCAAAGCAAAGCAATTGTCACTCACGATGCAGGGGGCACTTAGCACACGGACGTGGTAGGGTGGGCACTCCTCCTCGCCCCTCCACCCCGTACGTTATCGCAAAAATTTTCACAAGCAAAGAAGTTAAACGAATTTTCAGTAAGCACTGGTGGCTGTAGAAACACGTCCCTCAGATTTCCTACAATGGGAACAGATCGGACCTACGGCTGCCCCCAGAATCCACCTCTACATTTCGGCTGAGGTCACCCTCCCACAGGCCATTCCAGCCAGTGACTAGTGGCGGGAGGGGGGGGAGGGAACAGGGACACGGGACAACGACTCAGGCAGCCATCTCTATGAGAGGGGAACTAGGGGAGGAGCAAGTCAACAATATTATATATTTTTTTATATTTAGAGAAGGCATCCCTTTCACTGAGGATGAGTTAGCTTTAAAATGTCTCAAAGAGTTCTGTGATTTATAAAAAAGGGGTGAACTAATTTGATGAGTTTTTGACGGTAGGCAGTCCTAACCGATGATGTCATTCTTCAATGACGTCATTCTACAAATCCATCCATCACTATTTCTAGTAGGCATTTCATGAATAGAGACTCTTGCACGTTAATCCCGGGATGCATGTTTTCCGGGTGGCCCATCTAGGGCTGTGAGGCTGGTTCCATGTAGGGTCCATTATCACCTTTCCCTCCCTGAGAGAATGTGGTTCATGTGAGGCAGTCCCTGGGAAGCCTGGGGTCTCAGTGGACCTCCTGCCCTATGCCAGTTACCTTGGCTCATCTACCACTTCCCCCTGCCACAAGGGGCCATGGACTTGAGAATGCAAATCCATCTGAAAGTCAACCAAGCCAAACGGAATCAGGAAGGTGGATAGATTACGAGGGGAGAGGGAAGGCCATTTAATCCATCCTGAGATCAAACAAAATAGATCATTGGTCATTTGCAATGACTCCTGCCATGCTACCATTTCTGTCTTCCATCAGCAGGAGGACCAAGAGCTGACTGCCCAATAGAACACTTGATACATATTAGTTCTCTATATATTCAGAATTCTCACATCCTCAGGCGTGGCCAGAGATACCCCCAGTGGCTACATTTAGTCAAATACTGTCTCCTTTTAGTCCCGGTAACAGGACACCCCATACTGACATACCTTAGCTACCCAAACATAAAATATCTCCATTTGAAAAACCAAAATGGCATGATAACAGCGAACAAATATTCCTTCGTACTCCCTCATTTGCTCCATGGAGAAGCTACAGGAGTTGGTGTGGAGCAGAGGAGGTCACGGCTGGCCTTGTCCCCATTGGCTGGCCCCTCGGAAAGCTCAGATGGAAGGACACCTCTCACCCCAACTTAGTACCCAGAGGGCAGCATCTCTGGTGAGACGATGACTGGGCCTCACTTTTCAGAGATAACTGTTCGTGCCCAGGAAAAGGATGAGGCAAGAAGAAGGTTTCACGCCAGGGAGTCAGAAAAAGTAACAGAAGATGGTGGGCGGCCCTGAGGGGGAAGACCCCACAGCCCATATGGAGCACAGGGCAGATGGCATTCAGCCTGGGGGCTGCCTGGGGAGTCGGGGTTTGCTTCAAGGCTCCGTCCGAGGCAACTCATTCCTGCGCACAAATTCCCCAGTCGCCGTCCTGAGGCTGGGTCACCGAAAACATGACTCTCCGGGTGTTACTTTCAGAAAGGATTCGGCCACAGGAATCGGGGCATTACCTGAGTATTCCAGATATGCACGCACTTGTCAAAGGAGCCACTGGCCAGATACTTCCCGTCAGGGCTAAAAGCTACGCTATAGACAGGTTCCTGATGCTTGGTCAGCGTGTGGATGCAGACGCCACGCTCGACATCCCAGAGTCGCACCGTCGAGTCAAACGAAGCACTGCACAGACGGGAGAGAAAACACCACAGAAACACGTGCGTTTCTTCCTATTTCTCTAAGATGTTTCACAGGTATCGTGAGTTATTTTTCCTTCCTAGCTTTTACGTTTTGAGACACAATAAACGGTAGGCTTTTTTTCTTCTAAAATGTGACTCAGTTGTACTGAAAATAAAGCCATGGTTATAAAACAAATCTCTCCTTTCTTTTCTGTTTTTTTTTTGGGTGCTGTTATGAGGGAAACAAATTGACATCTGCATTTTCTACAGATACGCATGATAAATACTTTTATAGAATATTTACCACGTTTTCTAAAATGCTCCTATAATTTAAAACACAACATCTATCATTACCAACTAAGATAATGCTGATAGCCAAATCTGAAAAAATTGCAAATTGAGTGAATAAACATTTTTAATCCAACGGGGATTAAAATACAATTGCCTCCAAATAGGCAATCATACTGCCGAGAGCTGCAAATTTTAGTTATTTTCAAATTTAAAAGAATAGTACATCTGACAAAGCTGTTGTCTGGCATTCTTTCTCTCTGCAGGGACTCATTAGGCACTGGTAGGTCCCTTTTGTACTTGTTGACTAAAGGATAATTTATGCTCATCATGGGTATATGTGATACAAAAGCACCTTCCAAATCATCAAAAAAATGATTACAGTGTGTTCTGTATCATCGTCATTTACGTGGATTTTAGGTCAATGACTTGAAATAAGAGAATTATGGCTTTTGTGTTTTTCTGGTTTGGACTCTCAGTTGATGCGTGGATTCTTTCTGGTGTTTTCTAAGAGACTGCCTTGGGTTGAGCACTTTTAGCAACAAGAGTGCTTGCTGCTTGGCGAGCCCCCTCACCCCCCTGCCACTCTGCTACACTGCAGAGGTGGAGGGTGCTTCCTGATCTACAGCGAACTTTGCCACCCATCACTTCTCCCCACAATCCCATTCTCTGCAACGGTATGGAATAAACCCACTGTGCTTCCTGGTAGTGAAACATCCCCCCCAAGTATTTCAAAAAACACACCCCTGTTTCTTTGGATCACAGTTTCCAGACCCCTGAGTATCCCAGCATTCATTCTCAGAATCTCTCTTGCTCGTTCTTTTTCTTTTTTTTTTATAATTTTATTTATTTATTTTTCCCCCAAAGCCCCAGTAGATGGTTGTATGTCATAGCCGCACATCCTTCTAGTTGCTGTATGTGGGACGCGGCCTCAGCATGGCCGGAGAAGCGGTGCGTCGGTGCGCGCCCGCGATCCGAACCCGGGCCGCCAGCAGCGGAGTGCGCGCACTTAACCGCTAAGCCACGGGGCCGGCCCTCTAGCTCGTTCTTCTAATGTTCTTATTAAAACACAGTATCAAGGGCGGGACGTTAGATCCTGAGTGGGGTCTGAGAAGCGTTGGGACAAGCCCATTCTGTTGAAATTCTGCAGCCTAAAGTGATGTGGTTTGGGGAGGCCACCGTGGTCACTTCTAACCACTCTTCCCAATTCTGGTGTTTGACTGAGAGCCCACTGCACTCCTTCCAATGCTGGTGTCGGAGTGTCTGCACTCTAGAAATGGTTTGGTCAGACCTGGCTGGGGCCGGGGACCCTTTGTCACCACTCAAAAGTCTCGCCACCTGCAGCTGAGTTGAACCATATCAATCAAGCCCAAAGGTCCGAGCAGAACTGTTTCCTTTCTCTGTCATAATAAAAACCTTCACCAAAGCAAAATGCTGGAAGCCTGGACATATACCCAATCCCTCCTACCAGCCTTGTGGCTAAAACCTTCCTTACCTCAAGTCAGGTGTCACATGGTATTTATATCTTGTGGGTCCCTTCCAAGTGAGCTATTGCTTCATTTAGTTTGGAAGGGTGTAAACAAATTTGCAACACCCCTTAGCCAAGTTTTCTGTTCTCTTTGGATACGAATAACTTTTACTGGCTATGTTGCGAGCTCAGCCACAGGGAGCAAGGCTACTCTCAGTAACCGAGCCTGGGCTGTGGGCCGCCCTCTCTTTACCTTGCTAGCATGATGTTGGAGTTGGGGTTGCTGGTAGCTGGCCCAGTGGGACTCCATTTTATGGTGTATATCTCTTTGCTGTGAGCCTGAAGGTCATGGACACACGTATCCTGCTTCATACTCCAGATCTAGAAAACACATCGGGAACAATGTGAGCAAACCCCATTTCTCCAGCCGGAAATGGTTCAACACCATTTATTCCATGAGGGTTCATTAGGTTTCTGGCCCTTGGGAAGCTCACCACCCATGCGGTGTGTAGCGGGCAAACTGGCAGGCAGAAGGACGGGCAAAATGCTAGGGGGCGCCTGTGAGAGAGGCCATGGGGAAGGGAAGAATTCTCGGCAGGAATTTTTGATAAACAGGAGTTAATGGGATGAGAGCGAATCATCGAGTTAGCAATGGGGAGAAGTGACAGAGGCAGGAAGGTGCTCATAACAAGATAATTGGCCAGAGGAGCAGTGACTGTAAGACCTGCATGGAGTACGTGGGGTTGTCTAGGATCAGAGGCTGCCCTTTCAGACAAATTTACCTTTAATGTCATATCATCAGAGCAGGATGCTAGCAGCATTCCAGAAGGATCCCATTTGATGGCATTGACCTCGTTCTGAAAGAGAGCAAAAGGTTTTAAAAAGAAATAAAGGCCTACGAGTAGGTACCACAACCTTCCAGCAGGGGGCAGGAGTACTTCGTCATCACAGCAAAGAGCCTTTTTTTTTTTTTTTTTTTTTGCATTTTACCATGGATATTAAAGACCACAACCCCAGAACCCATATAATTTCCTCTTTTTCTTACTCTGCCTTTCTCATTTATATAAAAGCACAGTCATATACCATACACAACCAGCCACCCTCATCCACATTTCTCTAAGAAAAAAAAATCACAGCTAGGAAGGAAGCCAAACAAATTTACATGTAATAAGCGCGGCACATAAAACCGACAAGACCACAGCTATTTTAAAACTGCCTTTGAAAATCATTTTCCTACGCACTTTTAATACAACCGCTACTCTGTCTGTCTAAATCCGTGCAAGACACTTCTCTGTTGGTGCTGCGTGGAGGGGGAAGGGGAGGAAGGCGTAAAGAAAAAAAGTGTCGGTGTACAAGAGGCTAAATCCTGGAGGATGAAGGCAAAGGCACCTACGGGCAAGGGAGGAGGGGCCCCACGGTTATTAAGGAGCCACCTGCGGCAACGTCTGGACATGAGTGGTGCGTGCTGGGCGTGGTGAGCTGAGGAGATGCGGCAGGAGCAAGGAGACGGGTCCTGGGCTTTCTAGTAGGGTGACTGAGGGCCCCATGTGCCCAGGACAGTCCCACTCCTGCCTGCTGTCCCAGCCTAACAATTCACTAATTTCACACTCATAATCAATTTCCCAATCCTAAGTGCTCTGGTTTGGATGATACATTTTATGGTCATGCTACTTGCTAAAGACACTGAGTTCTGAAGGGTGTGAAGTGGGAAAGTGACAAGGCCACATCTGTGTTCCATGTGGTACCAATGGTGAATGGCCCAGAAAAAAGGGAGGAAAGAAGCTTGGGGTCCAAGGAGCAGGCCACTGGGCAAGTCGGGAGGATGAAGGGGTCGGACCGGAGAGGGGTGTGTGGCGTGCATGTGCGTGCGTGCGCACACAGACATGGACATGAGTAAGCAGGTCGAGGAGGACACCACAAGAAGCTGGTGTCTCATGAGAGGTGCTGACCTAGGGACAGGCTCAGCCAGGACAAGGGCAGCTTGGGTGGCTCTGACTGCAACTGTTGAGAGGAGAACCCATGGGCGGATCTCTCAGGGCCTGGGAATGCGGAGCTGGTCCCCACTGACTGTCCCCAGCTGAACCACCTTTAATCCTCCAGGGTGGAACCAACTCCTTCCGGAGAGTGTACTTTCCCCTCCCTCCTTCTGCAGCCCAAGCCAAGTTCCAGGAAGCACCTAGAAACGGCTCATAGGTCTTCGGAAGAAAGAGACTCCACTGCATTAAGCTCATATCTTGTGCTGAAGGATGAGCTGCCGAGAGACTCATGTGGTGGGATGACTGGCAGTCACGAAGACCTTACGAGCAGCCCTATTAAAAGCTTGGGAATAGTCTAGAGTTAGAGGAAAAACAAGTTCAGACCATAAAAATAAAGAGAAGGGTCAGTTTAGAGCCACAATGAGATGTTAACAGGACAACGGATCCCTGTGCTCTGAAAGCACCTTCTTTCGGAAGCAGGGACCTGTGGAGAAGAAGCTGGAAAAGGTGGGTACTAAGGAAACAGGCAAATGCCGAGGACAATGGAATTTATGCTGGTTAAATTAGTGGCAAGGGATGTTGTGAGAGAGTCGAAGGGGAGCATGCAGGTGTGAGAGGTTCAAACCCAGGAGGTCTTCCAGGAGGGCTGAGGGATAGTGGGGTTTGGATACTAGAGAAATCTGCTGGGGAAAGGCTGTGAAAAGCCTCATGTGCCACACCAAGGAATTCAATGAGAAGTCAGCTGGCATCTGAGCTTCCCAGATTGAATGTTGACATTTTCCACCAAATTTGGGAAATTTTGGCTATTATTGCTTCAAATAATTTTTCTGTCCCATTAACTTTTTTCTTCTCTCCATTATACACGTATGCTAGAGTGCTTCATAATGTCCCATAGGTCATTAAGCCTCTATTCATTTGTTCAATCTCTTATCAGTTCTTCAAACTGGCAAATTTCTATGATCTCTCTTCAGGTTCACTAACCTTATTTCTGCAGTCTCCCATCTGCTGTTAAACCCACTCATTAAAATTTTCATTTCAGATATTACACCTCTCAGTTTTCAGATTTTCATTTGAATGCTTTTTAAGAACATAGTTTTCCTTTTTTTGCCAACATTCCCAATCTATTCACTCATTACGAGCATCCTTTCCTTTATGTCCTCGTGCATTTTTATAATAGCTACTTTAAAGTCTTTGCTGCAAAATCTGACATCTGGATCATCTCAGGGTCAGTTTTTCTGCTGCCTGCTCATAACTGGGCTAATCCAACCACTTGAGATAGCTACAACAAGTCAAGTGGCAAAGGGCTGCAGAGGAACTGGCCTGCAGTCACAGTATCTCTTACTCCTAGGCATAGAGGAGATGGCTCTCACCTCCCAGCATATTCTCATGAACTCAAGTCCCATAATCAGAATTGGCACTCACTGTGTGTCCTTGGAAAGTTTTGACTGGGCGGTCACAGCCGAGTCTGCAAACATGAATGCACATGTCTGTGCTACAGGAGGCAAAGGTAGTGTTGTTCTGCCAGTCTACATCAAGAGCAGGGGCTGTGGAGCAGGGAGAGAGGGAGGACATTTGCATTTACTGGTTGTGCACAAAGCTCAGGTGATTTAGAACAATTAAAAGCATAGTCAAGAAGCCTTACAAAGTAACACGATAAGCAAGAAATATTCCCAGTGTGAACACAGTCTCTTTCCCTCATTGACTCTAAAGATTTCTCCTTCCACATTTGAAGGGATGACCAGACACTCTGGAGAGAGACCCCATGACACTTCATGCACCCTGTGGCATGCAGTCTCTCGTTGCTCCCCTGGCACAGGTGAGAAAAGGTAGGTGAGAAGTAGCTGCTGCCTGCTCCTTCACCTTGAAGCCTCCAGGAATATCACTGTGGTGGGCTGATTTGATTTGTTTTAGATAGGGAGGAGAGAAAAGGAGAGGAAGATTTCTTCTCCTAGTTCAAGATAACTCACTTTAAAACATCTCCCACAACACATTAATGCATCCCACCAAGTGGAGGGTACTTAAGAGCTGACAAGAACCCCTTTGGGAACACCACTGGGCTTATGGCTCAGGACTTGTGATGAACACCCTCTCTGGCTCTTGGGCCTCTCTCAGGTCCAGGTGGCTCCGCAAGCTCTGTTGACGGTTTTGGGGATGGTGACTGCCCACACAGTGCTCTCCCCTTTCTCCTGACCTCCCCATTAGACTACTCAGCATCTTTGTTCTCTCCTGACACTTCCTTGCTTCTACAGGAAATAGAGGTTTTGGTTCCTGCAAGCCTCTGGTCACAACGTTTTCACCAACTGATCAATACATAACGTTGTCTCATGTGTGTTTCTTAAAGGCAAGTCAGCACTGAATTGGGAAAAGAATCCAGCTGACTCAGGACATGCTAACAATTAGATTACCCCTTCCTTTCCTCAGTCTTTAAACAGAGGTGCACCCCTCCACGTGTCTACCTTCCATAACCGCAGGGATGGATCCCACTAGCTTCCACATCCAGCTCCAGCCCCAGGTGGAGGTTAAGGTGGCAGGATTTGGCTGAGAGTCAGCACTGGTTTTTTGAACTGCCTAGGGGATCTCTTTTTGTTATATCCCCAGCAGTGTGCTTCATGACAGCCCCATGGTTCCTGGCACATTTCCCACATGTGCCCAGCAGAATGAAGGAACCGATCTGCTTGGTCAGAATGATGATCCTGTGAGCCAGAGAGCAAAGCCCACAGCTGCTCTTGTTTACAACACTGCACAAGCAAAATCTGGAATTCCTGGGCCAGCCACTGCATTCCAGACGTGCAATTAGCACATCTGGAAATGTAACAATCTGGGTGGGCCATTCAGGGGATGGTGACCAGCACCTGGCCATAAAAATTAACATCTACTGACTCTTGCCATCCAAAGAAGGGGCCCTCTGTACTCAGCCAGTTAGACCCACTCTGAGTCAGCCCCTGCCGCCAGGACCCTCGCAGCCCCCCACCAGGACCTTTGCAGCCCCCCATATGATCTCACCATTCAGCGTGGATGAGCGACAGTAACAGGGCTAAGCTATTCTGGGGGTCTGGGTGCCCTCCCAGCCCACACGTGGGCCAGTGAGGTCCAGCAGCCAGCACCATTCCAGGCATAGCCAGGCTTCTCTTTCCATTTTTTTAAAAAAAACTTTTAATTTTGAAATACTCATAGTTCACAGGAAGCTGCAAAGATATTAGAGAGAGGTCTTGTGTACCCTTCACCCAGGCTCTCCTCACGATTGTATTCTATGGCCCTATAGTACAATATCAAGACCAGGAATCTGACACTGGTACAACGTGTGCCCAGTGCTATGCCACTTCATTACACGGGCAGATCTGCATATCCACCACTGTGGTCAAGATCCAGAGCCGTTCCATAACCACAGAGATCTCCCTCATGCCACTTGATCATCACATAACTCCCTCCCCGCACCACCCCTCAACTCTGGTTCCATTTCTAAAATTTCGTCATCTCAAGAATGTTATATAAATGACATTTGGAGACTGTTTTTTTTGACTCAGCAGAATGCTCTTGAGATCTACCCAAGCTGCCAATAGCTTCTCAGTAGTTCGTTCCTTCCCACTGCTGAGTGGTACTCCACAGTCAGGCTCTGAGCTAATGCTTCCTGCTGATGGGGACTGAGGGCGCCCCCCACCAGGCCTTCACGGGGAAAACCTAACGGGACAAGATAATTTCCCAGATCAATCTATCAATTGAGGAGGCTTCAAACGCTAAGGAAAGGCACTCCTTACGGCTCTTGCTATCTGCATTTCACCTTGAAAAGGAGCACCCTGCCTTTTCCTCCATCTTGTACAGTCTCTAGCCCACTGCTTGACACAGAAAAAAGAGCAGATAACACCTGGAACTACCCAGGGATGGGATATGGGTCTACATCGTGGGTAGCAAATGTAGGGATGGTTATGGCGCTTATGTCAAACACGATGGAAATCCACTAGCAAGGATGTTCTCACTTGCTGCTTTCTTTGATGTGCACAGTCTAGAGCACTGACACCTGGCATGGAGATGACACACACATCAAAACATGTGGATTGGGTTGCCAGGGACTGAGGAAAAGGGGAATGGAGGGTGACTTCTTAATGGGTAAGGGGTCTCCTTATGGGGTGACAGAAATGTTCTGAAACCAGATAGTGGTGACGGTTGCACACGATGTCAGTGTGTGGTAGTATTGACTAATGGAAAATATTATGTATACTCTGACACACACGCACACAGACACACACACAGACACACACTGGTTGGGATCCCAAGCAGCGTGCATTTGGAACTGTGCCCATTTCCTGGTGGAGAAATACATTCTGTAATATGTTCAGCAACTTCCACATCATCCATGGTGTAAGATTAAAGCAACACCAATAACAAAATTCCCTGGCAGCCCCAAGAGGTGTATCTGGTGTGGACCCCAAGCTTTGAGGACAGCCCTGGAAGAGATGCACCACCTCTTCAAAGCACCGGGGTGTACACTGCAACCTCCTGGGTCTCCCTCGATGTGTGAGCTGCCTCCATCAGAGAAGTCACTGCTAAGATACCAAGCAGAATAAGAGACCTTGGTGTCTATGCATTTGACACAGTCCTACCTCATCGGGACCTCTGACTCATAGTCTGATCCCTGGAGGACCCATGTCCCTGCTTGGAGCCCTCCCTGGGCACCAGGATGGGCTGTGCCATCTCGGGCAGTCCTCGGGGTCAGCCCTTCCATTCAGACCATCACCAGGTACCCCAAACTTGCCATCAGGAAAGACACGCTGATCCCTTCCTGAAAAACACCTCAGGGACATCTGATATAATAGTAAACGTTCACCCCATACATTTAGTGATTCCTCCAAATTGGAACTTCTGTCAACTTTAAGCCAGTTTCTTCTGATAGTCTATTAATTCAGGGGGTGGTCATCTGTCTGTGTCTTAAGTTAAGAGGCCACATCTAACAACAGGACTGAGTTACACAGAACGTGAACTAACAGGTGGGAATCTGGAAAACCGAATCTCTATACCCTGGCTTCCCATGTGGTCCGGTATGGCCCCAACACATAAAGGGACGTGGCTAGGTCTCAAGCAGTGGCCACAGTTTCACGCAGCAAAGACTCACCATGGACACTTTGCACGCATCTGGGAATTTGGACGTCTGGAGGGTTCCCACCATTCCCTAACTGATAAGAATGGTGTTTGTGCAAACAATGTGGGTCATGCCAAACCCCGCGTTCGCTCTGGGAGTCTGGAATTTTGGTACATGCCAGGCAGAGGGTGCCTACGACATCAGTCTCAAATGGAAAACCCTGGGCACTGAGTCTCTGATGGGTTTCCCTGGTAGGGGACCCTTCACATGTGTGGGAATCCACTTGTTTCTGGGAAATTCAGCGTGTCCTGTGTGACTCCACTGGGAGAGGACCCTTGAGAGCTCTAGATATCGCCCCGTGCTCAAAAATCTCCCTTTGTATCCTTTTGCTGCAATCAGTCTCAGCTGTGAGGACATCCATATGCTGAGTTCTCTGAGTCCTCGCAGCAAATCGCCAAATCTGAGCATGGTCTCAGGGATACTCAATGCAAGACCCCTCTTGAAGAGACAGCCAGAGAAAGGAGCCCACGCTGGTTCTGTGGTGGGTTCACCGTCGTGTTATTAAACTTTTGAGCAGGTGGGTGTTGAGGGCATCTGTATCTTACAAATCTTAAGAGCAGTACTTGCCATGAAATGGGTTTCCCTCCTACCAGCTAAATTCCATGGACTTCTTCCTGCAAACATTCACGATTACATGAATGGACATTTCGTAAGACTCTGAATTATTATTTTGGAATTACAAAAAAACACAAACTCACCAGAATGAAATGGAAATTGTTGTTTGGCTTCTCCTGTGTGGGCGTCCCAAATTATTGTTGTCTGTGCTCCGCAAACAAAAAAAAAAGTTAGTAACTATTCTCCTCGCAAAGTTTTCTCTAGAAAAATTTATAGTACAGGAAAAGGCAGCAAGCCCCTCTTCCTTCTAAACCAGGACTGTCCAACAGAGATAGAATGTGAGCCACATAGGAAATTTTTAATGTTCTAGTAAGCACACTAAAAAAAAAGAAACCAGTAAAACTAATTTTAACAATATACTTTTTATTGGTGTCATAATAGTTTATAACATTGTGAAATTTTAATTGCACATTATTGTTTGTCAGTTACCATAAAAATGCAACCCTTCACCCCTTGTGCCCACCTCCTACCCCTTATCCCCTTGGTAACCACCAAACTGTTCTCTCTGTCCGTGTGTTAATCTTCTACATGAGTGAAATCATGTGGTGTTTGTCTTTCTCTGTCGGGCTTATTTCATTTAACATAATACCCTCCAGGTCCATCCACGTTGTTGCAAATGGGATGATTTTGTCTTTTTTTATGGCTGAGTAGTATTCCATTGTATATATATACACCACATCTTCTTTACCCATTCATCAGTTGAGGGACACTTGGGTTGCTTCCACTTCTTGGCTATCGTGAATAATGCTGCGATGAACATAGGGGTACATAAGCCTCTGGGTTGTTGATTTCAGGATCTCTGGAAAAACAGCCAGTAGTGGGATAGCTGGATCATAAGGTATTTCTATTTTTAATTTTTTGAGGAATCTCCATACTGTTTTCATAGAGGCTGCACGAGTTTGCATTCCCACCAGCAGTATATGAGGATTCCCTTTTCTCCACATCCTCTCCAACATTTGTGATTTTTTGTCTTGGTGATTACAGCCATTCTAACGGGTGTCAGGCGGTATCTCATTGTAGTTTTGATTTGCATTTCCCTGATGATTAGTGATGCTGCATATCTTTTCATGTGCCTATTGGCCAGCTGTATATGTTCCTTGGAAAAAATGTCTGTTCATATCCTCTGCCCATTTTATGATCGAGTTATTTTTTTGTTGTTCAGTTGTGTGAGTTCTTTATATATTGTGAAGATTAACCCCTTGTCAGATGTGCAATTTGCAAATACTTTTTCCCAGTTGGCAAGCTGTCTATTCATTTTGATCCTGGTTTCATTTGCCTTGCAGAAGCTCTTTAATCTGATGAAGTTCCACTTGTTTCTTTTTTGTTTCCCTTGTCCATGTAGACATGGAATTCAAAAAGATCCCTCTATGACCAATGTCAAAGAGTGTACTGCCTATATTTTCTCCCAGGAGTTTTATAGCTTCAGGTCTTACCTTCAAGTCTTTGATCCATTTTGAGTTAATTTTCACGTATGGTGAAAGAAGATGGTCTACTTTCATTCTTTTGCATGTGGCTGGCCAGTTTTCCCAACATCATTTATTGAAGAGACTTTCGTTTCTCCACTGTACGTTCTTAGCTCCTCTGTCAAAGATTAGCTGTCTGTAGATGTCTGGTTTTATTTCTGGGCTTTCAATTCTGCTCCATGGATGTGTGGGTCTGTTTTTGTACCAGTACCATGCTGTTTTAATTATTATAGCTTTGTAGTATATTTTAAAGTCAGCGACTGTATGCCTCCAGCTTTGTTTCTTTTTTCTCAGGATTGCTTTAGCTATTGGGGGTCTTTTGTTGCCCCATACGAATTTCAGTTTTCTTTGTTCTATTTCCATGAAGAATGTCATTGGGATTCTGATTGGGATTGCACTGAATCTGTAGATTGCTTTAAGTAGTATGGGCATTTTAACTGTGTTTATTCTTCCAATCCATGTGCATGGGATGTCTTTCCATTTCTTTATGTCATCATCGATTTCTTTCAATAATGTCTTATAGTTTTCACTGTATAGGTCTTTAACCTCTTTAGGGTTAAATTTATTCCTAGATATTTTATTCTTTTTGTTGCAATTGTAAATGGGATTTTGTATTCCTGAGTGCTCTTTCTGTTAGTTTGTTATTAGAGTATTGAAATGCAACTGATTTTTGTAAGTTGATTTTGTACCCTGCAACTTCACTGTAGTTGTTGATTATTTCTAATAGAAAACCCTAAAGAATCCATTGGAAAACTATGTATAAAATCATGTGATCTGCAGAGAGTTTCACTTCTTCATTGCCTATTTGGATCCCTTTTATTCCTTTTTCTTGCCTCATTGTTCTGGCCAGAACCTCCAGTACTATGTTGAATAAGAGTGGCAAGAGTGGGCACCCTTGTCTTGTTCCTGTTCTCAGAGGAATGGCTTTCAGTTTTTCCCGAGTACGATGTTGGCTGTGGGTTTGTCATATATGGCCTTCATTATGTTGAGGTACTTTCCTTCTATACCCATTTTATTGAGAGTTTTTTTTATCATAAATGGATGCTGTCTCTTGTCAAATGCCTTCTCTGCATCTATTGAGATGATCATGTGGTTTTTATTCCTCATTCTGTTAATGTGGTGTATCACATTGATTGATTTTGCAGATGTTGAACCATTCTTGTGTCCCTGGTATAAATCCCACTTGATCACGGTGTATGATCTTTTTAATGTATTGCTTGTGTTCAGTGTGCCAACATTTTGTTGAAGATTTTTGCACCTATGATCATCAGCGATATAGGCCTATAATTTTCCTTCTTTGTATCATCCTTGTCTGGCTCTGGTATCAGGGTGATGTTGGCCTTGGAGAATGTATTAGGAAGTGTTCCATCTTCCTCTATTTTTTGGAATAGTTTGAGGAGGACAGGTATTAAATCTTCTTTGAATGTTTGGTAAAATTCTCCCGAGAAGCCATCCAGTCCTGGACTTTCATTTTTGGGGAGGTTTTTGATTACTGTTTCAATCTCTTTACTTGTGATTGGTCTATTCAGATTCTCTATTTCTTCTTGATTCAGTTTTGGGAGGTTGTATGAGTCTAAGAATTTATCCATTTCTTCTAGATCGTCCAATTTGTTGGAATATAGTTTTTCATAGTATTCTCTTATAATCCTTTGTATTTCTGTGTTATCTGTTGTAATTTCTCCTCTTTCATTTCTAATTTTACTCATTTGAGCCTTCTCTCTTTTTTTCTTAGTGAGTCTGGCTAAGAGTTTATCAATTTTGTTTATCATCTCAAAGAACCAGCTCTGTTTCATTGATCCTTTCTATTTTCTTTTTTTAACTTCAATTTCATTTATTTCTGCTCTAATTTTTATTATTTCCCTCCTTTTGCTGACTTTGTGCTTTGTTTGTTCTTTTTCTAATTCTGTTAGTAGTAGTTTAAGGTTGCTTATTTGGACTTTTTCTTGTTTGTTAAGGTGGGCCTGTATTGCTATGAGTTTCCCTCTCAGGACTACTGCTGCATGCCATATGAGTTGGTATGGTGTATTTTCATTTTCATTTGTCTCCAGATATTTTTTGATTTCTCCTTTAACTTCCTCAATGATCCACTCGCTGTTAGTAGCATGTTGTTTAGTCTCCACATCTTTGTCACTTTCCCAGTTTTTTCCATGTAGTTGATTTCTAGTTTCATAGGATTATGGTCAGAAAAGATGCTTGTTATGATTTCAATCTTCTTAAATTTATTGAGGCTTGCCTTATTTCCGAACATATGGTCTATCCTTGAGAATGTTCCATGCATGCTTGAGAAGAATGTGTAGTGTGCTGTTTTTTGATGGTGTGCTCTGTATATGTCTACTAAGTCTGTCTCACCTAGTTTTTTAAGTCCACTATTTCCTTATTGACTTTTTGTCTGGATGATTTATCCATTGATGTAAGTGGGGTGTTAAGATCCCCACTATTACTGTGTTCTTGTTAATATCTCCTTTTAGGTTTGTTAATAGTTGCTTTAGGTACTTTGGTACTCCTGTGTTGGGTGCATATGTATTTATAACTGATATGTCTTCTTTGTGGAGTGTCCCTTTTATCATTATATATTGCCCCTCTTTGTCTCTCATTGTCTGTTTTATCTTGAAGTCTACTTTGTCTGATATGAGTATGGCAACACCTGCTCTCTTTTGTTTGCCATTAGCTTGGAGTATTGTCTTCCATCCTTTCACTCTGAGCCGGTGTTTTTCTTTAGACCTGAAATGTGTTTCCTGGAGGAAGCATATTGTTGGGTCTTGCTTTTCAATACATCCCACCACTCTGTGTCTTTTGATTGGAGAATTCAATCCATTTACATATAGAGTGATTATTGATGATATATGAGGGCTTGATGCTGGTATTTTTTTTGCTCATTTTCCGGTTCTTTTGCATTTCCTTTGTTTCTCGTCCCTTGTGTTTTGGAGTACCAATTCAGTTTGGTATTCTGTATGATGACTCTTTTATTTTCTCTTTATTTATCATATGTGACTCTGTTCTGATTATCTGTTGAGTGGTTACCTTGAGGTTTGTATAAAAAATCTCATGGATGAGATAGTCCATTATCTGAGGACTTCTCATTTCCTTAGACTGAGTCGATTCAATCCCTTGCCTCTTCCCCTTCTAAGTTATTATTGTCCCAACTTATTCCACCTTGTCTTGTGAGTTTGTGTTTAAAGTGATGAGGTTATATTTATTTTTGATGTTTTCCTTCCCTTAATCTTTGATGTTATAATTAAGTGTTTGCTAACCTATTCTGATAGAGAGCTGCAATTTATCTGATTTTGTCTACCAATTTTCCTCCTTACTCAAAGCTTTGTATCCCCTTTCTCTTTTTTTTTCAGGCGTGAGGTCCTTCTTGAGCATTTCTTGTAGTGGGGGTCTTGTGGCAATAACTCCCTCAGCTTTTATTTATCTGGTATAGTTATTATTTCTCCATCATATCTGAAGGATATTTTGTGCTGGATAGAGTATTCTTGGCTGGAAGTTTTTGTCTTCCAGAATTTTGAATATATCATTCTACTCTCTCCTAGCCTGTAAATTTTCTGCCAAGAAATTGACTGAACGCCTGACTGGAATTCCTTTGTATGTTATTTTATTTTTTTATTTTTTTGTCTTGCTGTCCTTAATACTTTTCCTTTGTCATTGACTTTTGCCAGCTTTACTATTATATGCCTTGGAGAGGTTCTTTTTTTGTTGATATATTTATATCTATTGACTTCATTCACTTGTATTTCCAGCTCCGTCCCCAGGTTTGGGAAGTTCTCAGCTAATATTTCTTTGAAGAAGCTGTCTGCTCCTTTTTCCCTCTCTTCTCCCTCTGGAATACCTATAATCCGTATGTTGCATTTGACAAGTGAGTCACATATTTCTCGGAGAATTTCTTGATTTCTTTTTAGTCTTACTTCTCTCTTCTCCATCTGAAGCATTTCTGTATTGCTATCCTCAATATTGCTAATTCTTTCCTACATATTTTCATCTCTGTTCTTTAAAGATTCGAGATTTTTCTTTATCTCCTCCATGGTGTTTTTCATCTCCAAGATTTCTGATTGGTTTTTCTTTATAGTTTCAATCTCTTTCGTGAAAAAGCTCCTGATTTCATTGAATTGTCTATTTGTTATTTTCTTGTAATTTACTGAGCTTTTTTATGACAGCTACTTTGAATTCTCTGTTGTTCAGGTTATAAATTTCTGTGCCTTCAGGACTGGTTTCTGGGTGCTTGTCATTTTCCTACTGGTCTGGAGATTTAATTTATTTTTGCATAGTGCTTGAGGGTGTGGGCTTATTCTTCCTCATTCTGAAAATATCTGGTCACAGCTTCCAGCTGCCACCACACGGCAGGGGTCAAGAGCTGTGTATTCTGAGCCCACAGCAATCCGCGGGCGCTTTGGGCAACTGGCTGAGCTGAAGTGTGAGCTAAAGCACAACTGAGGCTGAAGCGCTCTTTATCATGGACTTTTTTTTTTTAAAGATTTTATTTATTTATTTTCCCCCCAAAGCCCCAGTAGATAGTTGTATGTCATAGGCGCACATCCTTCTAGTTGCTGTATGTGGGACGCGGCCTCAGCATGGCCGGAGAAGCGGTACGTCGGTGCGCACCCGGGATCCGAACCCCGGGCCGCCAGCCGCGGAGCGCGCGCACTTAACCGCTAAGCCACGGGGCCGGCCCTATCATGGACTTTTGCCAGCTTTACTACTATATGCCGTGGAGAGGGTCCTTTCACGTTGGTAGATTTAGGAGATCTATTGATTTCACTCACTTGCATTTCCAGCTCCTTCTCCAGGTTTCGGAAGTTCTCAGCTAATATTTCTTTGAAGAAGCTCTCTGCTCCTTTTTCCCTCTCTTCTCCTTCTGGAATACCTATAATCCTTATGTTGCATTTGGTAATTGACTCGGATATTTCTCAGAGAATTTCTTCATTTCTTTTTGGTCTTACTTCTCTTTCTCCTCCTCCATCTGGAGTATTTCTGCATTCCTATCCTCAATGATGGCAATTATTTCCTCCATATTGTCAGCTCTGTTCTTTAAAGATTCCAGATTTTTCTTTATCTCCTCTATCGTGTTTGTCATCTCTAACAGTCCTGATCGGTTTTTCATGTAGAAAAGAGATTGTAGCAATCTCTTTCATGTAGAAGTTCCTGACTTCATTGAATTGTCTTATCTGTATTTTCTTGTAGTTTGTTGAGCTTTTTTATGATAGCTATTTTTAATTCTGTTGCTTAGGTTATAAATTTCTGTGTCTTCAGGACTGATTTCTGAGTGCTTGTCATTTTCCTTCTGGTCTGGAGATTTAATACATTTCCTCATACTGCTTGAAGGCATGGGCTTAGTTTTCCTCATTCTGAAAATATCTGGTTGCAGCTTCCACCTGCTGCCACTGGGGGAGGTCAAGAGCTGTGTATTCTGAGCCCACCACCATCTGCAGGTGCTCTGGCCAGCTGGTTGTGCTGGTGCTCCGGGTCGGGGGGGAGGGGATCTTTCTTTCACCTACCCGATCCCAGGGGCTTCTCGCTCTTTCCTTGCTATCTGCTCTCTTGGGGTGCTAGCTTGATGAAGGCACCCCCACAACCGTTCAGTTCCCTTCATATGGGAATTTCCCAGAGGCTGTGAGAGACCTTGGAGAGCGACGGTTTTCTTGTGGAGAGCAGGGGTTCTTTCTTCGCCTGCCCAATCCTGGAGGCTTCTCGTTCTTCCCTCGCTATCTGCTCTCCTGGGGTGCTAGCTTCATGAAGACACCTCCACAAAAGTTCAGCCCCCTCCGTATGGGAATTTCCCACAGGCTGTGAGAGAACTTGGAGAGTGATGGTGTTCCCGCAGAGGGCCGCCCCTCTCTCTCTGAGAGCCGCGCGGTCCTGGTCCCAGGTTTGCTATTGTTGGGGAAGGAGAGGAGTTCTCCTTACCTCCTTCCACTTCTTTGGGGGTACCAGCACCTCCACCTTCAGATGTAAGGCTGTGTGAGTCACTCACACGTCCTTTGTGTTGTGTGAACGTCCTCTGTTGGTATATGAATGTCCTTTTTGTTGTATCTTAGAGGGGGAGGGTCTAAGGGGGAAGGTTCAGTCTGCCACGATGCTGATGTCACTCCGTGGATGACTTGACAGTCGCATATTCTCATATAATCATCAGCCTTTTTACCTTTATGTAATGTTCAAAAAAGGAACGCGCAAAGACAAGGCCAAATTCTCAGATGACAGATTCTTTTGCACAGGAAAAGCAGAAGAGGCCCCTAAACCAACCTTCCCCCGTACTCACACGATCACGATGGGGTCGCCAGGTGCGTGAGAACCGGCGGGCGCGGGGCCTGAGCAACGTGCCTCGAACAGCAGAAATTCCTTTCCTTCTGTCCTTTACCGCCCTCCGTGCATCCCAGGGCCCTCCCTTCACGCTGGCATGACCAAGGACCTTAACAATATATTTTATTTCACTCCACTATGGCCAAAATATTATCGTTTCAACATGTAATCAATATATAAATATTAATGAGATATTTGGCATTCTCTTTTTCATCTAGGTCTTTGGAATCCAGCGTGAGTTTTACAGGTAACCATCTAGGAGACCACATTTTATGAACTCAACAGCCATACGTGCTGGGGGCTACTCCACCAGACACAGCAGCCATAACTGATACTTGGAAAACTACCAAAATTGGTGGGGAGTCCCCCTCATCCCCAAACATGGAAAACTGTTGAAAAACCTGGAACACAGCATATCTAAACATCTTTCTGTCACTTTTCCAAACGAAGAGCTGCAGAAACTGGCCTTTCTGAAAATTCCCCTGACCATCACTCCATGAATTGGGAATACTAGGTACAGCAGAGAAATTGAATTACCAAGGGGTGAGGCTCCGATTTACTGGTCTATAAGTAACAGGAAAAAAATGATTTCTGTCCCAGAAAACAGAGTAAATCATGAATTCTTATGGACTTACTGATGTTGGGAAGACACTTAGGGAAGCAGCTAGAGGCAGCTCAGTGAATACCACTGGAATTAAGTCTTAATCAACTGAAATTTCCAACTTAATTGGAACCTATCCACCTCCCTGTCAACGATAATAAAGATTTGGCTTTAAGAAGAACTGGTTATATTGTTGTGTTGATTGTAGAAATTTTCAGAGGAAATATTCAGAGCAGTGAATATCTTTGAAACTTGGTTCTCCATGTTTTGGGTCAACTCTAGACCAATTAACATTTGTTTGTTTGTTTGGTGGAGTATAACTTTTCTTAATTTAGCCACTCACAAACAAACCTGGCACTGCGGAGAATATATAAACTCTTTCACCATTCTGATAGAATATCACACACTACATCAGTAATCGTAACACATTCTGCTTGCTAATGTTTACATTAAATATACACCGGACAAAACAAAACAATAATTACACAAAAGCTTTTAAGAATGTGAAATATACTTTAGCCACTTTGGGTTAAGCATGCACTGAGGGTCAATGCCAGTATCTCTGTAAATTACATTTCCTCCCTGGGTATTACTTGACAACATTCTTATTATTCTTGCCATGGTTGACTAATAATGGCAGATAGTGACCCAAAGACTAACAGAATTCCAAATGTGCATTTTCACTGAGCATACGGCTCATCACCTGGTAGAGTCAAAATTGACAAACAGGTAGAAAATCAGAAATGAATTTAAAACAGAGCCCCTGGGGAAGAAGGAGGTGAGGATGCGAAGAACTCTTTAGAATTCTGTGCCAGTCGAAGTGCAGTAATGACTGGCAACCCAAGGCCTGAGGTCCAAGTCCACCTCCACTTTATGACAGTGTGCCCCTAGCAAGTTAGTAAAGCCTGTGAAACGAGATTCATCTTACCAGGGCCTGCCTCCCATCCTGGGAGCATCAAATGGACCACCACATGTAGTAAAGTGCTTGTTAAAGGTTAGCAATCATTTACACAAGTCATTTTAATAATGCAGTCAGCAGTACTGATGACCAGCCACATACATGACAAAGTGCTGTGTGTGTGTGATATTTGAATGAGAACGTCTCGGGGAAACTCTAGTGGTAGTTCCATGAGAACACTTTTAAGTGTGTCAACCACAACAGCTCAGCTTTTTTCATATTAGACATTAGGCTGCTGAGTTTGAACAAAGGGTTTATCAGCTTAAAAGAGAGAAAGATAAAGAATGAACAATGCATTGACCCAAAGGGTTATACTCTAGTGTAGGGGTCAGAAAACTTTTCAAGGGCCAGCTCATAAATATTTTAGGCTTTGAGGGCCATTCGGTCTCTGTCGCAACTAAGTCAACTAGTTGTAGCACGAAAGCAGTCATGGACAATTCTAAACAAATGGGTGTGGTTGAGTGCCAATAAAATTTTATTTACAGAAACAAGTGATGGGTCAGACTGGGCCCATGGGCTGTAGTTTGCTAAATGCAACTAGGACTTCTCCAAGAGTGCGACGAGGTTTACAGGTGTCTTTGATTTTATACTAATTTTTAGAACGTGAATGAACAGAAAACAGTCACTTGCTAAGGTTTTCAGATTATCCTGAAGCCGTTATGAAAACGTAAAGCCTTTTGGAGACCAAAGCCAAGTATAGCATTCAGGCATGTTTTCTAGTCGTAGAAATACAAACTGATGTGAAAACATGCCCTTTCCCCCTTCTTCTTCATTTCTTGCTAATACTTCTTTTCCAAAGCAATGACTTAGAATTCCTACTGAGTCTCAGGACTGGCACCACCATTCCTACCACGTTATCTGGGGATCGTGATTCCTGTCACTCAAAAACTGGGGAAACTGAAACCCAGAGAGGCTGAGACAGGCTGGATTCATCAGACTCAGAGCCGGGATGCTGCCTGCATCTCCCGACTCGTTACCTGGTGCTCCTTCCCCCAGTGATGGGAGCTAGATGGACCAGGGTGTTCACAACCACTCAGAGATGGCACCATCACGTCCACCTGGCAGATCCATCCAGGGACAAAGTCTGTAAACTCTACATCTGCCCCACAGGCTGTTAGGAGCATGCACCCTTGTACGTGTGCCTACTCTACTCCTGCTCTCAGAGCAATATGCAGTCTACGATGGGAAGTAACAACCCATCAAATGAGGAAAACAGAAGACTGGTGAGAAAAAACAATCTGTACTTCTAAAATCACTGAGGGGGTGAAAGTTTATGCACAGTACACCCCACACCTGTTTGCGTCTTAGGCACTAGCAAAACGCAATTTGGAGGTTTCCTCTTTCTGTCACTGAACAATGTGCCTTAAAATAAATAGGGGAAGCTTTGCACAAAGGTCTGTAGAACAGTTTAATATATTAAGAGATGACATGCTATAAATTATCAGTGAGATCAAAACCACGAAAATAAACAAAATCTCAACAAGTTCTTTTGATTTCTTAAGGGGAAGCAGAAAGTCTCAGAATTCAAAGAAACCACGATGTTATCCAGAGATTAAAAATAAATAAGCATCTGTAGATCAAAGAGATGTATTTTAAGCTAATACTCACTTTGTCTACACCAGCACTCAAGATGTAATTCCCCTTTTTGT
Source organism: Ceratotherium simum simum (assembly GCF_057802395.1). NCBI lineage: Eukaryota > Metazoa > Chordata > Mammalia > Perissodactyla > Rhinocerotidae > Ceratotherium > Ceratotherium simum. Next base: position 122,520,037 of record NC_141940.1, read on the forward strand.
TCCATTTCAAGGCAAAGATGGGGCCTTTATGTTGGCCTAAGGTGCTTGCCAGGTTACCTGTTATGTAAAAGACAAAAGTGAACGAACTTGTTTTGTTGTTGACTTCAAAGTCATGGTCTGTTCACTCGACGATTACATATCATAGCACCTCTTCTCCAACCCCAACACGAGAGACGCAGGACTTACCATCTTCCGTCCATATTCTTGCAAAACCATCGTATGAACCAGTGGCCAGCAGTGTGCCATCGCTCTGCGGGCCAGGAAGAAACACAGACCGAAAAGATAGCTTAGGAGGGCAGGAATGAAAGAGTGAGGAGAGCCTCTCACCTTGGCCCTGGAATATTCTTAACGTCAATAATCGGTTCCCAGGTAAGACGCTAACTTCAGCTCACACTGTTCTTAAGATGTAAGAGTTACAACCAAGGAGATGGAGCAAGGAAAATACAGTGCAACCATTCACCCAATGACAAAATGAAAAATACCATGCGGCAAGTTATAAGGAGACTTTTGGAGACTTAAGTAAGCTTTTAAAAATGTGTTTGCATATAGCAAAGAGTAGCGTTTGTGATGAAATGACAGAACGTGCAGAAACACTATCAAGAGCGAGAGAAAGTCAAAAGAAGTTATAAAGACCCATGTGTGTCCCATGTATAAATGCACATAACACCCCCTGCTGGAATATCACAGGGCAAGGTCATCTTTCCTGGCTGTACATCACATCTCCCCAGCACAAGGATCTTGGGGGTCCCCTTGGCCTAGCTCCTCCAATAAAACCATAAGACTCATCTTGCAAACATGTGGAATGGCTCCTCAACACCCAGCTAGCTGTCTGCCCAACACAGCCTCGTTAGCAGCTCCCAGAAATGGAGAGCCCCCATGACACTAGGCCCCGGGGCACGCGACAAACAGGACCCTCTGCTTCCTTGTGTTCACATGGGCTCCATCATGACGCCTGGCATGCTTTACACATGTTACAGCGTCTGGGAGGTGGCAGATGCTTACGTTCCAGTCCAGCGAGGTCACATCTTTATTACTCGGGACATCGTGTCCGCCTTCTCGTATACAGTGCCTCAACACGAGCTGCGTGGAGCCCCCATTGCTGTTTTCATTAAGGTTCCATATCCTTGCAGTCGAATCTCCGGATCTATAGAATGAAAACGCACAGTCATTTCACAGTCGGTTCAAGTGAAACTGAAGCTCATCACTACTTGCCGTCTGGCTAGGTCAGGCATCTTTGGTATGTGGCCTTCCGTCTTTTTAATATCATTCACTCGCTGTGTTTTCTCCTCCCGATCTTTGTGCTTAGTCATTTTTGCACTGCTCCCTACCCCACTGAGAAAAGGCTTAGAATGAAGACTTCTCCACAATCTGAGGAGGAATGGCGCACGGAGCACCCCAGGCGTTGGTCTGCACACACTGGGAAGATGCCACAAACAAGGTAAGAGGGAAGTGCATGCTCCATGAGGCAGAATTCCAGAAGACTGAATATCTTGGATTCCCCAGACCCTGGAGCACATCCAGCGGCCATCCTTACCCAGAAGCTAAGAGATCACTGACAGGGTTCCAGGCACAGATGAACACCTCAGACTCATGGCCCCGCAGGACTGTGGCTTTGTTGGGTGGAATCTCAACATCCCCGTCTATTTCCATTGGTTTTGAGTGATTATCTGTCGTAGGAAAGAGGAAAAAACACATGACTGATCCATACAAAAGAAATTCATTCTCAGGGCACTTCACTTTTAGAAACACCTTCTTTTTTTTTTTTTTTTTTTAAAGATTTTATTTATTTATTTTTCCCCCAAAGCCCCAGTACATAGTTGTCTGTCATAGCTGCACATCCTTCTAGTTGCTGTATGTGGGATGCGGCCTCAGCATGGCTGGAGGAGTGGAGAAACACCTTCTTTTCATATACTAAGTATATCACCTCTGATGATTATAACTAAATCACGGTTTTTGTGTACTTCAGTAAGTATGATATATTTCTTTATTTCAACAGTCTCCAAATTTGATAGAGGAATAAAAACTGTTATCTATTCTTTATAACTAGGACCAGGCTAATGTCTAGCAACAACCAGAACAAGACTGGAGAGAGACGACAAGAGCTAGCGGAAGATTCCTGTTCTCTGATGGGACAAGACATTAATTATTGGGAAGCACGTGAGGTATCACCTCTTCATCTTGAAGCTCCCATCAGTAGATGCCATCATTCTTTCAGAATGCCTGACACCCTCTACCCCCCTGCCTTGAAACACCCTCAAATTCTTAGGACTCAAATGCTATTTTCTTAGACAAGCCTCCTTCATAACGGACTTCTCAAGCCAAGCAGAACCTCCAGGCTTTCTAACTGAACGAGCCTGCCCTGGATGAACTGTGGGATCCTGGTTCTGGGTTCCTGGGTAGGCTTGGCAAAGGTGGAGACAACTGCCACCCTCAAGAGAACCATCTTGGAAAGTGGCTTTTCCTCCCCCAAGCGTCAGGAGAAAAAAGATTCTTGAAGGTCAGAATGAAATCCAACTCCAGACACTACAGTGTGGCTGCAGCCTGCCTTGGTCCTCGTGAAATGAAGGCTCTGTCTGCGAGCTGCCCGCGTGCTGCGTGTTGCACGCTAGTCTCTACGTGGCCAAGCTCCATTAGCGTTTCTTAAGATTTAAAAGAAACTGGTGCAATTTAAAATTCTCCAAAATTTCTGTCTTGGCAGACATACAGATGTCTAGAGGTTCATCACTTACAAATTGGTTTCTGTGTTGGAAGACTAAGAAAACAATTATGTTTATCATCCTCCTGTTTTAGTCTTGAAAATTTGAGGGTTGTACTCCACATGAGTGGACAACCAATACGTGACCTATGGGTACAAGCCACCTATTATCTTCTTCTTCTTCCCCCACCCCATCATTTTGGACCTGGTTAATAGTGATTATGGAGGCTGCTGGTGGAAGGTCTTTTCATTTTCCCCTAGACAGATGGGCTTTAAGTCATCCTACTGTAATGTAATCTGCATTACAGCCTGTATGGGCTTTCCTCTCAGTACTAGATCTGAATCTCTAGCCAAAGAGACTTGAAGAACTTGTTCACTGTGCCTATGGATGACAACCTGCCCCGGGGCTTAGCTGTGGGCTGCAGCCTCATCTGAGGTGGCCAGGTGGTCAGCCAGCTGCACAAGAGGAAGCCATGGAGGCTGGACCTACAGGGCGAGGCATCAACACCACGGCCATCTCCACCCTCACAGACTGCTGGGGCTGCACGGCTGTTTGGAGGAAAACAATTTTCAAAGAAGGAAGAACACACATATGTGTATAATACATGTGCACACACTCATATGCACTCATGCACACATTCTCTCATACATGTATGCACAGCCACTTGCACACAGGTATGCACACACTCATGCAAAACATGAGTACTCATATGCCACGTGTGCATAATACACAGCACGCACACGTGCACACATGCATGTACACACACACACATCAGCATGCTTTGAACTCAGACCCTGAAGCAGTCTCTGAGTTTATATGCAGCACATCCAAGTGGAGTCAGGTTCTCTGGGTAAAAATTCGGGCTCTCTGACTTACGTGCCACATACTCTTAGGCAAATACTTAACAAGGACTAATCTGCAGGGTTTGCGAAGACCAAAGAAGATGGCACCTGCTGTCTGGGGGGCCTGGTGCCCTCTCAGTAACCGTGAGCTCAACTGCTAGACCAGAATGTGGCCGAACACCCTCAACCCGGAAGGCTGGATGATGGGATTGGGGGCCTCCTCATATGAAACCCTTTTATGTCACACAGTAATCACATGGTACTTTCCTTGTGACATGAAATGTTCTCAGAGTAGCATGATTTCCTAACACTGAGAATGTGTGAGTAAAAATGTCACATCTAAGGAATCTGATGAAAAACGAGAGTGTGAAGCCCTTTCAGCCGAACAGCAACAAACACTACAAAGCAGCTCACGAGACAGGTACAGCAGGCAGACTTGGAAGGAGTCTTCTGGACTTGCCCAAATCTAGACCCAAGAGAGAAACCACCAGAAGCTCGTGAACCCCCGGAGTCCAGCACTTACTTATTGCGTGTGCTCCGTTCTCCTCCCCGTTCACCGTGGCCTCTCCGTTCTTTGGTGGATTTTGCTGGGAAACAGCTGCTGGGGTTGCCGTGGCTGCTGTCGCCGCCGTGGCTGCTGCCGCTGCCGCTGCTGCCGCCGCGCTGGCCTGCTGCTGAGCAAGTTTCTCTCGGAAGGCCTGCTGCCGCGTCTGCACCACGTCGGGCATCACAGCATCGATCAGGGACAGCGACTCTATGGGGCGGCCGTCAAAGACCGTGCCATCCTGGGGAGAAGGCCAAGGGGACGCCCATCAGCTCCCACGGCACAGCATCTCCTGGCACGGGGCCTTTGTGCCCCAGAGAAGACAGGTGCAGGACAGCGGAGTGGAAACGCTGGCACACAGGAGCTGTGGGGCCACGGAGGAAGCCGGCATGCACCAGGCGTCCAGGGCGACGTGAAAGGATCCACGGTGGGCAGGGGCTGGTGGGCAGAGTGGGATGAGGGGAGCGGGCAAGGGTGAACATCCTCAGTGGGAGACCCAGCATTTGGTAAATATCAAACTGGATCAGGGCATTAGGCACATCGGAACCTTTCTACTTGATTTCATGACAGAAAGTGCTATCCCTGATGCAGTGGTTCTGCTCGGGGGTCGGCGAGGACTCGGCCCCCTCGGGATGTTGGCAACATCTGGAGACATTTTTGGTTGTCACAACCGGGGAGGTGCTGTTGGCACCGAGTGGGTAGGGACCAGGGGTGTTGCTCAACATCCTACAGTGCACCACAGGGCGGCCTCCCCAACAAAAAATGGTCTGGTCCCCAAATGTCAAGATGTTGAGGTTGAGGAACCCCGCCATATGCTAGGACACATGTGGGACAGCTCTGAGGATAACTACCCTTTCAAGTCAGAAACCTCAAGCCCAAATTACAGACTCCTGCACCAATCGGGAGCTGATCCTGGTACATCCGTCCATCTGATTTAATAAAATACGCATTTGCTGCCATTGGAAATGACTTTTTGGGTTCAGGGTGTAGACTAAAGCCACGATACACCGACAACAGCATTGTTCAGCTCTACTTCATATTTTCAGAACTTCCTTTGATTCTCTGGTTTCCCTCTACAATGGAAAAATTTTCATACACCCTTAAAAAATAGAGGAAAAAAGTTCTTTTTGTAGCAACTACTCCAAATACGGGAGTAACACAAAATTCAGTCTCATTTAGTTCTGATTCAGGCTTTTTGAACCTCCTTTGATTCTCCGGTTTCCATCTATAATGGAAAATTTCCATACACCCTTAAAAATACAGGAGAAAGTCTTTTCCTTAGAAAGTGCTCCAACTATTAGAGAGTCACATGAAACTCAGTGCCTCTGGGTTGTGTCTGCTGCATGTGCAAACATGTTTTTGTATGTTCTGAACTTGAGTTACATCAGATTAGGAAGAATTGAAAGACATGAGTTTCAGCTAAACGAACCATCCCCCCGCCGACTTCTGGTTACAATATTTGAAAATAAGGAAACAATATAAAACAATACAAAAATGTAAAGAAGTAACCGGTCAGCTCGTCAGCCACCCTCATCCCCTGGTTCCAGCCATGGAGTGACCAATGTTGACCAAGTGGTCAGCCCACTTCCACGTCATCTTCCTCCTTCGTATATTCATGCATCAAATGGATGAACACTTTGCAAAAAGTAGGAACTGACGAGAGTAATAAAAACACTTCCTAGCTTGAACTTTTAAAAGCACGCTGTCTCACTTTTAATGACGGGAAACCTAAGTGACCAACAAGAGGATGTTCCATGCTCCTCTAGACATAGCGGAATTGGCATTGCCGAGGAAGAGAAGGGCTGAGGGCTTCTCGACAGATGTCAGAGATGGAAACCAGGGGGCAGGGAAGTCGAATCGTAGCATCACATCATCTCACAGACGGTGGGGGCTTCTGGGGGCCTGTACTCCTATCACCACACTTTGTTGTGCAGAAAAAGAGACCAGATGGGCGTCGAGGAGCCAGTGCAAGAGCCCTGGGCATCCAGTGTAAGATAGGGAAAGAGGAGACGGCCGCTGTCAGGGAAGAAAGAGCACAGAGTTAAATGCTATGAATAAGACAGGCTGGTAAGGCTGACATCAGGTCAAAGGACAACAGGATGGAGGAAACTCTGGACGGAGTCAAGGACATGGGCCCGAGGGTCTTGTGACCTGTGGAAGGGATCTTCTGAGCAGCCAGCGACCCTCGGACATTTGGCAGTACAGAGGGCACGCGTGGGCATTCGACGGCCTCAGTTGTGCAGGAGGGATCCTGGTGGAACACAGGGAAGTCGGGCAGAAAAGCGTGCCTAGATCAAGGTGGGAGAAAGCAGGGACCACAGAAGGAGCTGGGAAGTGCGGAGTAAACAACAGGGACTTGGATGATCTCCAAGAGAAAGGTCGCAGAGGTCACAGCGAGCCCTGGGCATCTTCACAGGAGTACCCCAAAGCAAAACAGGAGCGGGCATCAGGAGAGCTGTATTAAACCAAAATAAACCACTTTAAAAATTGGTGTAAAATTGGCCTGACTACTCATCGTGCCCCAATCTAAAAAGAGAGAGGGGATACCAGCAAATCGGTACAATTTTAATTCATAATTATTGTTCCATTCTCCCCCCACCAGCTCTACAATGAGTGCAATAATAAGACCACGACTTGACATCCTTTTGAACACAACAGTCACCATCTCTCTTTCCTTGATTCTCTGGTTGTGCCCTCTGTCGTTCACAAGAAATAGAGATGCTACTTGAACGTGTCACGGGGTCCCACTTTAACCGACCTGCTCAGAGAAATCAAGGGGAGCATTTTCTGTGCGTCTGCAAGGCTAACGCCTGCTCTGGAGTATAAAGCAGCTGGAAATCTGCTGTGTTTCTCAGATTCAGCAACGTATTCTAATAGTGACGATGAGTCAACCACCGGTGATTGTGTACATGTACATGGAAAACACAAATGTGTACGGGGCATTGAAAGCTTGCTCTGCCCGTATCGACATGATCACCATGCCCTAACTGAATAAACATTAACACAAAGTGAAAAAACAAACACTCCAACTCACTGTCAAAGACCTCAGGGAACCGCGTGTTAGATCTGGACATATTTCCTGAGCTATCCCCCATTCCTGGGGGGCTGCTGGCTGGGGGGTCTCTGGGGGTGCACGTACCTCGTTGATGCTGATCTCGGCCTCCACATACTGCAGTCCCTTCTGGAGGATGGAGATGAGGGCAGCCGGCGGCACTAGCGTCCCGTTGATGTTGGACTGGCTGATGTGGCTCTCGATACCGAACGTGAACGCCGAGTGGGAAAAACCTGCAGCAGGAGAGGGAAGCCAGGGCTCCGTGAGGCCTCAACTGAAGGATGGAAGGAAGGCACAGAGGCTGACACAGTAAGGTGGCACCACTGATTTCACATGCGCTCAACTAGCACGGGGGCACATCGCTGTAGAACACCTAGCTTCTGATGTGGGGTGAGGCGGGCAGGGAGAGAGGGAGGGATGCAGAGGAAGATCTCTGTTCGCATGGGACAGAAACACAGCTTCAAAGGTAGAGCCGATTCACCATTATTAAAAGCAAAACAGAGGAGGAGTGTGCACTGGTTAAATGTTTCTGTTACAGAGATCCGACTCTCCAGGTTGTCTCCCTGGGTTCGCACCACTCTTTCCAGAAGCTCAATGCTTAGGCCTCCCTGCGTCTCTGGCCCAGCTGCAGTGCACACGGGGCACTTTTTTCAGCCCAAGAAGATAGAGGTCGGCCAGGGCCGGGCTCCGAGCGCTCATGGCACACAGGGGCAAACGAATCTCACAACCAAACGTGGAAGAAAAAGAGGCTGGACCCATCGGTGTGGCCTGGAACCGTTTTATCAAAAAATTGGGAATTTTCCCTTGGCTAAGAGATGCTGGCTTCTCCCCTCGCTGCCCCCAACACTCCTCACTGATTGCCTCCATAGGAAGCTGCTGATCAACGGAACGCTTGGCAGTTTAAAGGGACTCATAGACAAGGTGTGGATGAAGGTGCATGAATGATTACTGCGTGTGGAAAACAATGCTTCTTTCAAGAAAAGAAGGCAAGAGGTCAGGCAGGGAAGGAGGCGCTGGGGGTCCATGTGGGGGTCAGAGGGCAATCAGGAACCTGCACCAGCCTTTCCTCAAGGAGAGTCAAGGCCATCCCACTGCCGGTGGTCTAGGCCGCGGCAGGTGTTTTCTGCAAAGGGGCAACCCAGTCTGGTGGGGTTTACCATCACCTTGCTTGGTCCAGGGTAGCCAGGGGTGACTGGGAACTTGGAATCCTTGGGGGGATAGAGGCCGAGCGGGGCTCTGGGGACCTGTGTGAGTAACATGGCCCTCCATGCTCAGCTCCCTGGCTAGAGGTGGGGTGGGGCCAAAGGCATTCCCAGTGCATAGCTCTGAACTCTCTCACTGTTTGTACTTTCCATTGATCAGGCAAGGAGAAGGGAGCAGGAATTCTGAGTGAACACTAACTCCCTCGCTAGGATGCTCTGCCCACCACTTATGGCAACACTGGTTTGCAGGTGCAGAATCTGGTTATCCCAGAAGGCTGACCCCTCCCGACCTTTCTCTGCATTACCACCTTGGCAGAGATTCCCTTCTGCTCTCTGTCAGCCCCTTCACCTGTGGGGGTCCTGGAAATCCCACTCCTAAGGCGTCTGTCCTATGAGCACCTGCCCAGCTCCCTCATCCTACATGTTGGTGGGCTGCACGGGGCTCCTTGGGGGGTCTCCCTGCACCGTGCCTATGCAGCCTGCACACTACCTCAAATATGCACATTTCTAGAACACCACCTTCATCAGCCAAACCGGGGCAGCGGATGTGCCCCGGCTCCCACCAGATGCAACATCATCGGCACTTCTGCTTCGTTAGCAAAATAACAACCAGACTCTGCAATAAATGAAACGCTCACCAGATGGGAATGTTCCTCCATGCAAGGAGATTCCTGTGTTTGCATTCTCCTTCCCTTTTCTCTCTCCTCCTCAATCCATGCCCTGTTCATTGCCTGCTTCACTGCCCGATTATGAAGAATATATAAAATATGTAGTTTGTTTATTTCATAGTAATATGGTAGCTGCTATTAAGTTTACAATCAGTTGCACAGAACCGTGTGTATTTCTTTACAAACCTGTAACTACCTAAATCAGACCACAGAGGAGAGCCCCACAGAGGCTCTCTCCCACAGAGCTCTCCTCTGCTCCTGCTCTCTGAAGCAGGTAAGCAAAGGCCCTTTATAATCAGCCTTACTTTTTCCTTCTAACTTGTTTTCTCTCTCCACCCTCCTTTCCCCTACCCACTGCTGCCAAACAGAACAATCCACCACTGTGTTAAGCGATGACCCTGTTCCCTGGGTCTCTGCCACACTACACAGTCTTATCTCCATGCTTTTAATACTCAGGTTTCCGGCAAGGTGTAGGGTAGAAAAACCCCAGGTCAACGGAGGGGGCAGGCCCAAGTGGATTCTTGGCCTGACTCCCCATCTCATGGAATCTTCCCTACATACTCCGGCCACAGTGGTTTTTCTCTCCTAAGAATTCATAACTCTTCGTGGCTGCCAATCCCACTACCTGGCTCCTGCCTTTTCTTCCATTTGTGTCTCTACCAGCTGACGGGAGAGAACACAGGATTGCGAAGGCCGCTTCTTATCCTCCTGGTATCTGTCAAGGTCGAGGGCAGGACTACGCCCACTGCAGTCACAATAAAAATAACAACAGCCAGCCTTTACACGGTGCCTACTCTCGGCCAGGCACTGCTCCACGAACTTCTATGGATTCGCTGAAGCCTCCCGGAAACCCTCTGCGGTCAATCCTTCATTGCTCTTTCCCATTTACGGATCAGGTCCTGAGATCTCGTGAGGGTAACTGACAGACCCCAGTCACTCAGCCCGTAGGGCCGGGGCCGAGATCCAAACTCGAGCAGAGGGACACCACTCTTAGCCCACCATGACACTCCGCCTAGAAACATCTACTGAGTGCATGAGTCAGAAAACAGCATTAATTGCAGACAAGGGCTTCTGACAAATAAATCTCAGCAACTGATGGGGCAACTGTGGAAGAGAAGTCAAGCTTCTGGCATATGTCGTAGCCAGTCCGGGCTGCTATAACAGAACACCACACACTGTGTGGTGTAAACAATACCTATTTATTTCTCACAGCTCTGGAGGCTGGGAAGTCCAAGATAAGTCCAAGATCAAGGTGACAACAGATTTGGTATCTAGTGAGCACCTGCTGCCTGGTCCACAGATGGCCATCTTTTTCCTGAGTCCTCACATGGCGGAAGGGGCAAGGTAGCTCTCTGGGGTCTCACATATAAGGGTGCTAATCTCGTTCATGAGGGCTGCATGCTCTGCCTAATCACCTCCCAAAGGCTCCACCTCCAAATACCCTCACATTGGAGATTAGGTTTTGACATACGAATTTTGGCGAGACACAAACATTGTCTACAGTAGTATATTTCATTCACTCATTCATTCATTCCTTCAAGCAACACTTGGCCATAGAATTGCTACTTAGGGCCCACGAAACAGAGCAGATTCCGACCACGTTACCGCCTTTAACCAAAGCTGGGCGCTTTGCGTCCACTCTCTCAATCTTCACAGCAGCTGTTCACGGTTGGTGCTGTTCTTGTTTTATGCATGAGAAAGGCAAATACTGGAGAAATCAGATAACCTGTCCAAGGTTCACACGTACGATAAGAGGCTGAACTAGCATTTTAACTCTAGACTATGTGATTCCAGGATTCAACTTTTTACCCTACACTCTAAGACCCACAAGCACAGGAACCAAAATTCTTAAATTATCTAGGTGGATGCCAACTCCATTCCTACCCGGACCACCGGGGGCTCTGATCAGCAGCAGCCACGGATACAGCGCAGGCAACTTGCAAAAAACATGGTGCAAACCCACTTTTAACCCAATACTTGAAGATGTCCTTGATTTTTTTCGGTATCCAGGTATTTAAATGTTGAGTATATGGTTTGGTGGCATAAGTTTCTTATCTGTCTACATGATAATGCTCTTCAATGTAAACTCAATTTCTAGAACATTTGGATGACACCATTCAGTTAAGGCTTGTTGAAAGAAAAGGACGGAGCAGTGAAGATGAACTGAGGGCGTGGGAATCTGAGATTCTACAAAGAGAGCTGAAAGCAAAATGCTAGAATTTCCCCCCACCGAAGCAAAATGATGACTAAGCAGCATAAAGCTATATAGGGGTACCATGAACTTGAACATCCTTGATCAAAACTTGGGTCCTCTATTGGAGACGACAGTAAATCATGACTGCGAAGTGGATATCTTCATAAACACTTGCTGTAATGTGCCACATCACTGTTGAAAGGAGTCCTCCCATTTGCTTAAATTTACATTAGGTGCATTTCTTTGCACAGATCTACGCGTGGCCTCTAAATCCACGGTTTGTCAGCCCATTTGTTCTTAGGACTTGCTTCTTGATTTCACGCCAACCTGATTTCATCAAGGCAAGCGGGAGGGCTGGGTGGATAAAAGTTCAGGAGCAGTCAGGAGCACTGGGTTCTGTCGTCGCTCCACCACAAAGGGGCTGAGTGCCTGGGCCAGGTGACTTCGTATGGATGGGCCTCCATTTCCTTTTCTATGATGTGGGGATAAAAAATACCTCAAGGAGCTGATGGGAGAACCAGATGTGAGAGCAGCAGGACCGCAGACACTTTTGAATCTAGAGAGAAGACCACAAACTAGCGGAAACATCACTTTTCCAGGTTTCCTTGTTCATGCGATGCGCACGCTGGATAAAATGGTTGCTAGGATACCTTCCAGATCTGACGTTCCTTCACTGTGGACCAGGGAGATGTCCATAGACTATGTGAGCGAGGCCTACTCAAGCACTTCCCCTTAGGCCACTTGCTGGAGCACTGCCATGCACCAAAATGTTGTGTAAGGCGCCATCTTGAAACACTGGCATCTCCAGGCAGGACACTTCTCTTCCAGGCCTGGCCTGACCCCAACACCTTCAGTGCCCCACCCCTCTCAATTGGAGTCCAAGGCTAATGAGCATATTCATTTGTAGTTTGCCACAGTGGTTAAGACTTCGGTGCCTTATGCCTCTTCAGCTTTCCGGCAGCTGTCAACACACCTATTCTGCCCAATGGGACATCAGTAGGAACAAAGAACAGAATGTCAGTAACAGAGATGGGAATGTTCAGGACTGCCTCAAGTTGTTAAAAAGCAGGAGAATAAAGAGCTTGGTGGTACCTTGACGAAAGATCCGAGCGAGGACAAAGCGTTAGTGTCCCTGGTGTCTACTGCTCAGCCAGCCTAGAGCCATTAATGAAGCCAGCAGGTCTGTCACCTATTTAGTAAGAGGGCATCCCTGATGAACCTCTCAACAGCAGGTTTTCTCAACTGTGACATGACTGACATTTGGGCCGGATCATTCTTTGTCTGGGGGGTGGGGGGCATTGTCCTGTGCACTGTAGGGTGTTTAGCAGCATCCCTGGCCTCTACCCACTAGATGCCGGTAGCATGCCTCCTCCTAGTCGTGACAACCAAAAGTGTCTCCAGATATTGCTTAATTGACCCTGCCACGGTTGAGAACCAATGACCTAGAGGAACCAAACCCCCAAAAGGATGCTATCCACAGGTCTACTCTACTCACATGTCTGCTTGGTTTATAAACACGATGGGTGGATTGTTGCCACTGAAAAGCAAGTCACCCTCTACATGCAATTGGTCACAGAACTCAGACAACACAGAGTAAGGGGGAATAACCAGATAAGGTGGAAATATTTCCAAGGAAAAAAAGGGTATAATCACAATAAGCTAGGAAAGGCTTAAAATAAGGACTACATTTTATACAGTCTTGGCTAGATCTTCAAGAGCAAAATCCTGTCCATTTGGAATGAAAGGTGCTACAGTCTCATGAGAGGAAAACAGCCTGTACATGAATTTGTCTCACCCAACTAAGTAATAAAAAGAAATCAAAAACAAACCAAGTACATGCTTTGTGTTTCTTGCAATTACGACACCGCTAAACCATAACTCCTTCACAAATGGCTTCACAAACCATTTGAATTGTACAGTGAACCATTCTGCCCAGTTAATGTCGGCCCAATTCGTCAGCAAAACCTGCTACTTTATCACTCGCTGGCCCTTAGAAATACTGTTTATTCAGCAGAGAAAAGCAGACAGGTAATACGCAGGCAGCTGTGTGGTTGGTTTTGCATCTTCAGCTGAAACAAATACCAAGGGCACCAATTTGAGGCATTAAAAGTGAATCTTTATTAAATATTTAACAGGCTTACATACTTGGAATACTGACAGCTATCCAAAGCCAATGAGCATAATATGTTTATTTCCAACTGTCTAGATCAGGGGTAGGCAAACTGAGGCCCACAGGCCAAATGTGGCCCACTGCCTGTGTTTATAAATAAAGTTTTAATGGAACACAGCCACACCCATGAGGTGATATGTTGTCTTATGGCTGCTTTCACTCTATGATGACACAGTTGAGTAGCTGCAACGGAGACAATATGGCCCACAAAGCTAAAGATATTTACTATCTGCTCCTTTATAGGAAAAGTGTATCAACTTAGATATATTTATGTGTGCATATATATATTTATGTGTATCTATGTATATGCGTGCATGTGTGTGTATACACACACAAAGCAAATGTCATGGCCTCCCAGATGCCCTCTTTCATTTCTTTCTGCTATGGACTGAGTATTTGTGTCTCCCCAAAATTCGTATGTTGAAACCCACTTCCTAAGGTGATGGTACTAGGAGATGGGGCCTTTGGGAGGTGATCAGATTATGAGGGAGGAGTCTTCATGAATGGGACTAGTGTGTCTATATAAAAGAGACTCCAGAGAGTTCCCTCGCCCCCTTCCACCACGTGAAGTTACATCAAGAAGACGGCCACCCATGAACCAGGCAGCAGGCCCTCACCAGACACTGAATCTGTTGGAACCTTGATCTTGGACTTCGCAGCCTCTAGAACTGTGAGAAATACATGTTTGCTGTTTATCAGCGACCCAGTCTGTGCTATTTTGTTATAGCAGCCTGAAGGTACTGAGACACTCTTCTACTACGTCTGATAATAACGGCAACAGCAGCAGCCGCTGACATTTAGTTAGTGCTTCCTTTACGGTGGGCAGCAGCATACAAGCTTCACAGGTGGTACTCGACGTAATACAAAACTCACATAGTAACATCGCCAATTCGCCACGAGGAGTCTAGTGCTCTTCCTCTCGAAAGCAGTTAAGAGCCTGCAGGCTGCGACAAGACCCCTCGCCTAGCACGGCCCCTGGATGCCTCTCATACCCTGTTCTAAGCCCGTGGTATCGCTCACTGCCTCCCCAGGGTGGCTCCGCTCACAGCATACACCTGCTTCCCTACAGGATGACTGTTTCTTCTGGTCTCTTGGTCTAGAACAGTGGTTTGCAGTCCTCAAGTGAGGGCGATTCTGTCCTCCAGAGGAAGACATTCAGCAATATCTGGAAATATTTTCAGTTGTCACAAGAGGGTGTCTATGTGCGTGCTACTGGCGTCTAGTAGGTAGAGACCAGGGATGCTGCTAAACATCCTGTAATGCACAGGACAGCTCTCCAAGACAAAGAATGATCCAGTCCAAAATGTCAATAGGGTGAGTTCCTGAATTCCCTTTTCCGCCACTGCTGACACCTTCTCGGTCATCATGGCTGCAGCCAGGCATCCTTCCTCCACAGGAGCCATCTTTGTCCTCTCGACATGAAGTGACTGCTCTCTTCTCCGAGCTACTGTAGCGCTCCTCCCGGCCCTCGTATCTCATCCTGGCGCAGCGGGCAGCATTCTCTTGATTCGCGTGCATCTCCCAGCTCCTGAGAAGACCGAAGCTCCTTGAAGGCAGGAAGCCCATCATGATTCATTTTCTAACACACAGAGCACCCCTCCTCAGTACACAGCTGGTGCTCACGGGGGATTTGCAGAATGGATAAGAGAAACCAGCAAGGCTGATGTAAATGAAGGGTGGCGAGAAAGTGAAAAAAACTGAGTCCTCACTATTTTCAGAATCAAAGACTTTAAAGGAGAAGGACAGGAATTAAGGATTTAGGTACAACAGCAAAATACAAGGAAAACAGTTTTTAGACAAAGATGACTGTCACACAAGCAACAGTCTCAAAACACCAAAGAGGGCCCTTGGCTGTACATATAAAGTTGAATAAAAAACTATGACATTATTTGAGAATAATAACAATAATAAAGGTAATGAGATTAAGTGCTGATTATGTGTATTGGCCCTTTTAATGAATTAGCTCAGAGAGTTTGGCAACAGTCTACGAATTAGTCTTATTAAATCTATGTTATAGATGGGGAAACTGAGTCACAGAGCAGTTAAGTGATTTCCCTGAGAGCACACAGCTAGCAAGCGGCCATCCTACCTCTGAGTCCATGCTCTTAACCCACAACTACACACTATTGAAATTTGTTTAGAAACCTCTAAATGATTCAAAATGACATCTTTAAAAAAAAAAAGAGGAAGAAAATCATCTAATCATTAACACCATTCACATTACACTTTCAAGCAACGTAAGTTGCAAACAAGGTCAACATTGCAAAAACTAGGCAATTGCTTTCCGTTCTACAGAAAACAAAAGAAGATGAGCTCTATCTGTCGACGACACTCCCAGAAAGACGGCTATGTTAGGAAAGAGACAGCAAGCAAACAAAATCCGATGCAGTCATGGAGGAATTTGGTACGGTTTCTTTTCGATTCGATTCTTTTCTCTTCTTGCTCAAAGCGAGAGAGAGCACACTTCCCCCTGCACTCCGGGGCCTGGGTCTGCCCTCATTTGCTTCCCTGGCTTCCTTTTGTGACCAAACAAACAAGTGGAATTATATGATCTCCAAGGTCCCTTTCAACTCTAAAATTCTACGTAGAGAAAAAAATGACCTCGTTGTCCCCCTCAAACCCACAGGATTTTAATGTATGGAGGCGACCGAGTGACGACACGGAGAGGTTAATGCCACCGATAAGAAGACTCACTTACAATTCCCGAGAGAAGGGGCCACACTGTGCCTCTTGACACGCAGGGACCAGGAAGCCGAGAAACAAAGAAGGAACTGGGCCTCTGCCTTTATGAACATAATGGAGGAGAGGCAAGTAGGTGGGAACGTCGTCTATTGGACAGGAAGTAAAAACAGGATAGACTTTGTGGTTGGAAGGTTTGTAATGTGATTTCCTCGCGCGCGAGGGAAAGCCGCCTTGTGAGAGAGGGGTCAACAGCCCTGGCCGATGGTCCAGCCCTACGACTAATGAATGCCCAAGAGCCACTGGTTAACACACCGATTCAATCTACCTGGCTCCAGAGAAGGGATTTTACAACGGAGTCATTCTGAAAACAAAACCACAAAACCGGGGACTGCTAATTCATATGGAGTACTCCCTGCTGTTTCTGAGAACACTGACGACCCTGGGACATCCTTATTCACGGTAGAGTCAGTGCAGCTTCCCATCCCCATCAATATTTCCAGGATCATGAAGGTTTCTGCAACACAACTGCAGCTGCCTGGAAAGCTGCCCGCCTTCCTCTCAGCGTGGGGACAGGGTGACTCTAGGTGGGGGGGGTGGGGAGAGTGCTGATAAAAATAAAGATGGAAGACAGGCCAAGGGTGATGAAGTGGTAGCCGGGTCAAACAAATTAAATAGAGGAAAACACACACACACACACACACACACACACACACACACACACACACACAAGCTTGTCAACAGAAAAGAACTCATACCCTCATCTTGGGGGCTAATTTACCATCGGTTCACTTCTTCCTTTTGGAACTGATGGATTCGTGTCACCAGAGGATGACATTTTCTGCCGGAGAAACAATTCTTATCATACGTAAACTCTAGCTGTATCCATGGTAGTAAAAAGCACAAAAATATGCTGAGAATTCTTTTTGACTTTGCAGTCTAAATGACCGCACATGTTCATATCGGCGTTACATTTCAATGTGCTTATTGAAAACTAAAAAAAAAAAAAAACACTAAAAAAAAAATCCTCAAGACCCAGTCCTCACCTTCCCTCCTAATGCTGACATCCTGCTACAGAAAACAGGGCAGTGAAAATGGTTTTATGTGCTGCAGACCTGTTCTAGATGACCCACCATAACACGGAATTTAGTGCAAAATGGAACTGCCTTGGATGGTGCCCAAAAGAAATACCAGAAGGACCTCGTTAAAATAGGGTTTCACTTATAACATCTGGCCTGGACCGCGAGGGTGGTGGCTGAGTACGGCTCGGGCCTCTCTGACTATTGCAGACTGGGCGTCCCTGCCAAGACTTTTAATATCCTCTCACCTTGGGGAACCTGTAGGAGCGGAAAGCATTAGTCAGGTTATAAACCAAGGTTGCTACTTCCTCCCAGCCCAGCGACTGGTGGGGATGAGGCAGCTCCCCAGGAGGGGGGGCCAGCCAGGGAGGCCGCTCTCCTTGAGATGCTGATGGGGACTTGCAGGGGAAGAAGCAGGCGGAGCAACCTGGGCTCCAGCTGCTTTCCCACTCGGAAGGGCAAGGCTGAGTGACGGAGGCTTCTGGCACCACACACAACGGCGTTGAAGCCTCGTGAACGTTGGATTCGATATTTAGAAACTGGGAAATAGGAACATGAACCCCAAATTGGAGATTTACAATGGACAGCACCACTAAAAATTACAATGAAAAAACTTAACGTATGACTTTGGGAAAAACAGAGAAAGTAATTTGGAAAACAGAGGAAATAAGTCACATTATTATACATTCGACACAACTGCTATTCTCACATTGGGGAACTTCCTCTAATCCCTTTGCCCTGTGCAGACTAATTTTCATGTTAATTTCTGTGATCCTAAAATTCTGTGTCCCCGTTCTTTTTTACCTAATGCAATATCAGCATTTTCCCTAGTTGCTAATTGGTCTCGATAGCCATCATTTTTGGTTGATTCTCAATTTTTACTGGGCAGATCCATCTTCCTTTACTCACACTGCTTCCAGATTTATTTTCAAAAACTAATTAATGGCTTCTAACTGGACAGTGTCCAGACGTTTCAGCCTGGGGTTAACCTGCTGCCAACCCAACTTTCCAGAATTTTCTTCTCCTCCCTACCATCACATCTGCTTTGGCCCTCTCATCAAGATGGCTCCTTCTCCCTAAACACAGCGGGCTTTGCTGTGACTCAGGGCCTTCAGTCAGCCTCTTGATTTTGCTTGAAATACCCTTCTTCCTCTTTTGCCTGAAAACTTCTAGCTCCAGACCCAGCTCATCTGTGTCCTCTCTGCAGCCTTTCCCAGGGTTCCGGGCTCCCCTTGCACACATCTCCAATATTACGTTTATCAGCCTCCGACAGACGACTCTTTAAATATCCTCCCTTTGCAGGGAGGAAAAATTTAAGACTGGCCCCCTTCACCTATGCATCCATCCCTAGTACCCAGGGCAGCACCACCACTCAAAAGACACGCCATCCAGAGACGTTTGTGGAACTGAAAATCATGACAACTGCTCTATTCCTGGACATCGAGGATTCCCTGATGGCACCCATACCTCTGATGGTACCCAAAATAATTTTAGGCAGCACAGGAGCAAATATTTTAAAATCTGACAGTTATTTATTTTAATATGTCTCATGCAAACACAACTAATAGATATACTGGTACATTTAAGAAAAAGTTTTTAACTGCTTTAATTTAAGGAAAGATAGTAACAAATAATAAAATACTTGAGGTGTACGCAAATATGGCAAAAACGATGCAGATGGTGCACGAAGAACTGAGGATGGGAAATACAAGTTTAGGTGAGGGAGGGCTACAGGAGTTTTCAGAGAAGGAAGTAGTGAATACTCACTATACACACACTGGGTTCGAGGTCACCTGGAGGAGAAGAAACCCCCTCACTTTATTACTAGGTCTTGGACAGGAGTCTGCAAACTCTATCCTGCAGGCCACATCTGGCCCCTCGCCTGTTTTTGTAAATAAAGTCTTATCAAAACACAGTTACTCTCATTGGTGCACGTAATTTCCATGGCTGCTTTTGCGATAAAAGACAGAGATGACTAGTTGTGACCGAGACTGAAATATTTACTATCTGGCCTTTTCCTGCGAGTTCCCTCCACCCAGATCTAGGGGAGAGACCTGGACCAGGAGATGCGGCCAATAGGTCCTTAGGGAAGTAGTTTTGATCCCCCAACCCGTTTTATGGGGCCAGCATAACCCTAACACCCAAACCTGACGGGGACATTCAAAAAGGAACATCACAGCCCAGTTTCTCTCGGTAAGATAAACGCGACTATACGAAAGTATTAACAAACCAAATTCAGGGATATTTAAAAAAGACAAAATGTGCAGGCCAGGCGAGGTTTATTCCAGGAATGCAGGGTTTAATGTCAGAAAATAAATCAACGATTTCACCACATTAACAGTCAGGAAAAATCGTTTAAAAGAGGAAGATTCTGGAGCCAGATGGCATGCTCTGAATCCTAGCTCTATGACTTCCTAGCAGGGTGACATGGGCTAGTCGGTACCTTCTCAATGCCTTGGGGCTCTCTCTCATCTGTAAATGAGGGATGCAGCTGTGTCTGCTTCCTAGGGGTTAAAAGCTTTATCAGTCGAGGACTCAGAATCCTGCCTGGCACACACTGAGTAAGTGCTCAGTAAGTGAGAGTTACTGCTACCTCAACAGAGCAGTGACAATAGGGACAGAACTGACACTGACAAGATATGGGGAGTGCCCAGCTGTCGGAGATGTGAGGAGGAGGGGACTGAAAATGCAGGTAGTAGAAAGATACTACGGAGGAGAAATATTTGAACATGATTCCAATGTTTTTACATTAAGCCGGGATAGGATTAGAGGGTAGAGGAGGCCTTTCTTTGGAGAGGAGGGCAGCAGTGGGGAAATGGCGATGGTACTAAGTATGGGGTCATATCAAGGAATGCTTGGGAAATCGGCATCCAAAAGAGCAGCATGAAAGGCAATGAGAGGTCTGAGGTGGACACCCAGACTTGGAGATGGAGCACAGACTGACCACAGACATAGGTGTGGGAGGGCAAGAAAAGGATGCCACCTTGGGGACAAAGGCATTGAAGAAGTGGATGGAGGAGGAAGCATCAGTAAAGTGACATACAGACACTTGGGAGAAAAGGGATAGTGTTGTGCCTCACAGCCCAGACTCACTCCGCAGTCTGGACGGCAGAAAGGAAATGGAAGTTGGCAGAAAATAAAATGTATCAAGGACGGACACTTTTAAGGTCACATTAGAATTGCAGAGCAGGCAGGTCTTACCTGTAATGGTGTATGAACTGTGAACACAGGCATCTTCTTAAGTGGCTATTTCATCTCAGCTAAAAAAGGAAACTTGAACCATCTCAGACTTTTTCATATCATCACCAACTTTTAAAGTAGGAAGTGACAGTGTAAGCCTTAAAGGCATCTTCAACAGAATCTAACCTTTTTTGATGTTAATACCAATGGAAATTGTTTGCTATACTGAGCAAGACACATACTTAAACAACCGTAACTTATAGACACTCAAGTGACTTTCTTTCTGATTGCTTGCTTCCCCTCTAACAAATTAATGAGCACACGAATGGCAAATCTTGAATCTTAGCTTTCATACACAGATACAAATTAGAACCCTAACTTAGAAAAGATCGCACGACTGAAACTGCATGGGAACTGGCGTAGCCGGGATGGTTGTGAACGTCTGGGTCACTTGCCAGAGCAACTGCTCCTCGATTCCATTTGGCTGTTCTAAGTGGTTATCATCAAACCCAAAGAACAGCTTAGAAAAACACCCTTTTAGAATGAAGAGGAGTTCGTTTGCAGCTAGCACCCTAACCAGAGGGTTTGTGATGCCACCATCCACATTTAGTGTAGGTTCCTTCATAACACCCATGCACGGGAGTGGAGGCTGAGAACCGACACCCTAGAGACTGTGGTCTGCAGAGGAAACACGGATGTGCTTAGTTGGCAGAGGCGTGTGAATTACTGATGCCTAAAGCTAGCTAGGGGGATGTTTTATTCTTTTCTATACGAAAGGTATGGGTACCACATTCTCTAGCTACTTACCCATCCCTCCATTTTTAAAAGTTATTTTTAAAAATTGAAGCAGGACATACACACAAATGCACAAATGACTGATGTGCAACCACAACCCAGACTTACACCTGGACTGGGACTGAGGCAGTCCTGACAGCCATGTGTGAGCTGAAGGTGTACAACGAGATGATTTGATGTACGTATCCATTGTAAAATGATGACCACAATAAGGTGAGTTAACACATCTGTCACTTCACATAGTTACCGTGTGTGCGCGCGCGCGTGTGTGTACATATGGTGAGAACATTTAAGATCTACTCTCTTAGCAACTTTCAAGTATACAATACAGTATTGTTAATTATAGTTACCATGCTGTACATTGTAACCTGTATCTTTTTGCCATAATAAACTGTGACTATAACAGTTACTGAGTCCTGTGAATCCTTCTAGTGAACCACAGAGCCTGTGGGTGGTCTTGGGGACTGCAACACACCACCACAAATGCACTGCTTATACCTAGGTGAAAATACTAAGACATAAGACATTACTATTTTACGTGATTTTAAAGTACTTTCATCCTCTTGTAATAAGGACAAATTATTCAGGTCTTCCTCATTTATTATTTGATGAAACCAATATTTTCCTTTATTATTTCTAAAGCAAAGGCTACCATTACCTCAAAGAAATGCTTGCCTTTACCATTTCATAAAGATTCTTTTTTTAAACAAGGACACACATTAGCAATGTAAAAGAGCCTCTGCAGTCAAAATATATTTTTAGAGACTCAGCTGAACAATAAGCCCTGAACTTTTGTTTAAATTACGACAGTTAAACCATTAAAATGATTTCCCGAATCTGCGGAAACGTGTCTTGCATAAGAAGGCATTCCACGGTCCTAGGGAACACGGTGGAGCCTACCGGGTAATTTGTCAGCTGCTAGGATTACAGTCAGCAAAGCCGCTTAATCATTTTTGTAGACGCAATTATTCACAAATATTAAGAGTAACACCCTTTTCCTGGTTATCTAACCTCTTCACCGGAGCCAAAAAAAATGAGATCGAAAGTCTGCTACCCCCAATTATTTTATGACTAGCTGGACAATGCTTCTGGCAGACTTTCCGCTTCCTTGAGGGGAAAAACACCCTGGAAAAATTTCATAAAAACGGAGACAGCATTTTGCTCACTGTTAATGTCTATTTGAGTTCTGCAGCAGAAGGAATCAAAACGCAGCCCAAGAAGAAGATAGAGGGGGGAAAAAACGAGAATCCCATTAAAACTCCACTTACCAATAAAAACTAGTTGGAAGAAAAAACATCCCA
The DNA here is from genome assembly GCF_057802395.1 of Ceratotherium simum simum. Taxonomy (NCBI): domain Eukaryota; kingdom Metazoa; phylum Chordata; class Mammalia; order Perissodactyla; family Rhinocerotidae; genus Ceratotherium; species Ceratotherium simum. The sequence continues at coordinate 122,542,439 of NC_141940.1, forward strand.
CAACTAAAGGATCCGAATCAGTGGCTCGCAACTGGGCGTGACCTTGACCCCCAGGGGACATTTGGCAAAATCTGGAGCCATTTTTGGTTGTCACGAAAGAAGGAAGGAGAGTGTTACTGGTATCTAGTGGGTAGAGGCCACGGATGCTACTCAGCATCCTACAATACAGGACGGTGCCCTAGGACAAAGAGTGATCCTGCCCCAAATGTCAACAGTGCCGAGGGTGAGAGATCTGGATCTTAAGGAACAGCTGACAGTCTTTAGAAGGTTCTGGCCATTCAGAATATCTCCAGGGATTAAGACCATCAGATCTGCCACCACCTGCAGGCTGACCACCTACATGTTATAGAACCCTTCGAGCTAAAGTTCCTAAGGGGATACTTTAGAAACATGTTAAGACTCACTTGAAAAGGGGTTGGAAGAAGCCATGCATAGACTTCTGTCCCCCAAGTAAACATGTAGCCTGCCCAGTGACTACGGTCCCAACCAATGCAGAACTGCTTCTCATGATAACGACCCAGGAGGAGCCAGGCAGGTGCGTGAGGCATACAAGGCACACCCAAGTTTGCGGAATTCCCGAGGATGCAAAAATTCAAGCTACATATACGACACCTGCTCTTCACCTTCAGATGATTTTTCATTGCTCTTCTGTTTCTAAAAGCCTCAGAAAGGTTGTGCAGCCATCCATTTCTAAATTAATATGGCCGTTACTTGAACCCATTATACAAAAGAACATCCCCGTCAAAACCTAGGCCCACACTACAGCTAATGACCTGCAAAATTGAATTAAAATGTCTCAGCTGCCTTTGTATACTGACCCCCCTCTTGCTCTCACACACACATACAAAGCTCTGCAGACAATGGAAGCATAAAATTATATTTCCGGTTTAATTTATTTTTGATTTAATAATTTCAAAATTATTATGGACTCACAGGAAGTTGCAGAAATAGTGGTGTCCAGTGTATGCTTCATCCAGCCTCCCCTCAAGGGTGACATCTTATCTTGCTGTAGTACAATATCAAAGCCAAGAAGCTGACATCTAGTTGACCGGTCACTAGACTGCAAATCTTTAGTTGTCACCATTTCCGACCTGCACGTGTGTGCACACGAGTGTGTGCACATGATCTATGCATGTATAAATTTTATCCTACGTGTCCACGTGTGTGCTCACCTTCACATCAAGACACAGAACTCTCCCATCAGCACAAATAATTCCCTCAAACTACTCCTCTGCAGTTACACCCAGCCCACGTCAACCCTTAGCAGTCATCTCCACAGCCTCGCCATTTTAAGAGCCTTCTAGAAATGGAACCACACAGTATGTGGTCTTTTGACATTGTCTAGTTTGACGCAGCACATTTCTCTGGGGACTTATCCAGGTCATGGCGTGTATCGATAGTTTATTCCTCTTCGTTGCTGAGTGGGGCTCCGGGGATGGACAGAGCACCATGTGTACAGCCAATCACCCATGGAAGGATACTGGGAAGTTTTCAGTACTTTGCTATTACAAATAAAGCTGCTATTTTCTGTATTATTTTAAAAAGTAACCAGATTTTGTCAGACACCAACCTAGCTTACAAATGACACTCTGTGCCAAGGACTTGCCCCAAACCGTACAGTTCTAGTAAAAAGCCCTTAAATGTACAGTCGTCCCCCCTTACCCGTGGGGGATACGTTCTAAGACCCCCAGTGGATGCCTGAAACCATAGATAGTACCAAACCCTATAAATGTTTTCTCCTATACATACAGACCTATGATAAAGTTTAATTTATACATTAGGCACTGTAAGACAATATGTGAATTGCCAGCATCACTACTGTTGTGCTTTGGAACCATTATCAAGTAAAATAAGGGTGACTGGAACACAAGCAGTGGATACTGTGACAGTCGATCTGATAACTGAGACGGCTAGTAAGTGGCAGGTGGATGGCCTCTACAGTGTGGATCCGCTGGACAAAGGGATGAGACATATCCAGAGAGGAACGGGAACAGCTCAAGATTTCATCACGGTACTCAGAATGGCGAGCAATTTAAAACTTACGAATTGTTTATTTCTAGAATCTCCCATTTAATATTTTCAGACCGAGGTTGACCATGGGTAATTGAAATCCTGGATAAGGGGGCACTATTATAATGTTACTTTGGAATTCCAGTGGTTCCTTCTTTCCCTTTTGAGACCAATTTTCTAAACTCTAAAATAATCTACACATGAAACTTCTTACCATAATACTGTGATTTAAAAATTGCGGTAAAATACACATGACATAGATGTATCGTTTTAATCATTTTTAAGTGTCCAGTTCAGTGGCATTAAGTACATTCATATTGTTGTGCAACCATTACCACCACCCATCTCCAGAACTTTTTCATCTTCCAAAACTGAAACTCTGTCCCCATTAAACATTAATTCCTTCCCCCGCCGGCCCCTGGCACCCACCATTCAATTTTCTCTCTATGAACCTGACTACTCTAGGTACCTCATGTAAGTGGACTCACACAGCATTTGTCCTTTTGTGACTGACCATTTCACTCGGTATGATGTCCTCAAGGTTCATCTATGTTGTAGCCTGTGTCAGAACCTCCTTCCTCTTAAGGCTGAGTAACATTCTTTTGTATGGATGGACCACATTGTGTTTATCCATTCATCCATCCAAGGACACGTGGATTGTTTCCACAGTGGTTTTTTTTAAAGAATACTTTACTGCCCTCCAAAGGGTGAAGCTCATCTCTGAAGGAAGAGGGCACACCTCTTCCATGAGGTTCTCCAACACATCACCCCTCTTATGATAGCAGCTCACAAATCTGAGATCATGAGCTGGGGTCAGAAATGACGCTCAATTCAAACTGTTCAATCTTCAGTTAGGCAGAGACTCTAGCAAAATTGAACGAGAGGCCGGCAGAAGGGGGACGGTGATCTGACGTAACTGAAGTCAGGGCCTCAGAGAAGTGCTTGTTCCACCGACCGACTGAAATTCCCAGGGACCCTTCTTGAACCCGGACCGGCGGGATTTAAAAAGCATGCTCTTTTACAGGCCCCAAGTCACCTGGTGCCTCTTCCCAGGGGACTTCTTCACCCTCAGTCTAATGTTTCACGGAAACTAGCTTGGCAGCGACTGCAGCCCCTTGGAAAACAGGGACCCACCCCCTCAGCCCTGTCCCCACTCCAACAGGGACCTCGCTGGTTCATCCACTACAGCCGGGCTCTCTCTTATCCAAACAGGCTCCCCCACCCCCCGTCCCAGGAAGTGGCTGTGCTGACATGTATGATTTTTAAACTGCTAGGTAATCTTTCCAGAAAGTAAAATCTCTCTGTGCGTTTAGAACAGAACAACCTTTAGCTTTGCGCCTGGGCTTCCTGTGGAGAGAAGATGCTGACGAGGCGCCTTGCTCATTCTTCCCTTAGGTCCTAACGACACGCCATTACAGCGGCGCATCACAGGGCACAAAAGTGTGCCACTTGGCGAGGAAATCTCTATTATTTTTCTCGGCATAGAAGCTCCACGAAATGAATGAAAATGCAATCTAAGCTCTGTTTTAAACCTCGAAAATCCAGGTACATAATATTTCACTCTCCTTATTAGCAAGGATGATATATAACTATGTGTACATTATGCAAATCAAAGAGAACATGCTTAATTCCATGTGGCTGGTCACGCGTGCAGATACTGGCTCTTTAGGGCAATGGCCTAGGGGGTAGATTCTCATCTTTGAAAACTGCCGATGCTCCTCTCTGAATAACGCATATATTGCGATGTTAACGGAGGCAATAAATATGTATAATAAAGTGGCCCCTGGACTACAAATCATGACAAATCCGAAAATAAGTTCCAGTGTTTATAGAGTTTTCAATCATCCTCAAAGGTCCTTAAATCCTCACAAGAAACATGTTCATCATCCTGGTGATTTGCGATGCATGACAAACGAATTTTCACCATCTACCCTGATGATAAGCTCCTTTCTTTATCTAAATTGTTTACAATGAGAGCCATGGGGGACATGCCACCTGCTAACACACCCACACCTGACAAAAATATCAGTGAAACTTGATTTCTCACAGGTGTTTCTTTTCCATCGGCACAGTCAACACCCCAGGCATCAAGCGGTTTTTATGAAGCCTCTGCCTGCTCTTTGTGGTGGGCTGATGGCAGCCACAAAACTTGAGATGGGCAAATACTTCCCCAGGTTTTCCATGACTTCGATACCTTGGACGTGCGGGCAATTAAATGTGCAGCTAGTCTCAGCATCTGCCCTACCTAGGGCCTGCCTGCAGCAATCCTGCTATCTATCTGGGAGCCTGCACAGATGGACACACGTCCTGCCCGGGCGCCCGGTCTTATCCCCAGAGGGTTGGCCGGGCTGCAGAGTTGTTTATTTTTATGCAGAAAGTTGCACTGCTGAAAGAGGAAAAGGTGTGCAGATGTGGACGCTCTCACTCGGCAGATCTGGATGAAAGTCACTGGCGGAAACTGTGACCTCATGCAGGTTCACGAGGGCTAATTCTAAACCCTAAGAGGAAGTGTAAACCGTCACCAGTATCCTGCAGATTCATCTGCTGGGACTAATGTCCTTTTACCTGCTTTCCAATATGCCCCACACTACAGGCACCAATTAGCCCTACAACTCAAATCCCATCTATAAAACAACAGATGTGCATGAAGGGCCTCGCTGCCCGGAAAGATGGCAAAAGGCGCACTGGCTTCTGATAAAGTCACACCTACACTTACCACATGACCCAGCAATCCCGCTCCTAGATATTGACCCAAGAGAAATGAAAATCCACGTTCACACAAAAAACCTGTATGCAAGTGTTTCTAATGGCTTTAGCGTCATCATCAAAACCTGGAAACAACTCAAATGTTCTTCAACAGGAGACGGGACAAACCAGCCAGGCATCCTTAAGAATGAACACGTACTATTTAGCAATAAAGAAGAAACTACCGATGCGTGCAACAGCACGAATGAATCTCAGATGCATTACGAGGAGTGAAAGACGCCAGACTCTAAAGGCTACACGCTGTAATGTCCACTTATATGACATTCTCGCAAAGGCAAAACCACAGGAAAACAACAGTGGTTGTCAGGGGCTGTGGTGCAGGGAGGGGTTGATTACAAAGGGGCACAGGGGTGATGGAACTGTTCCATATCCTGATTGTGCTGGTGGTTATGTGACTGTAAACATTTGGCAAACGTTGCAAACCTGTACTCTAAAAAGGGTGAATTTTAGGGCATGAAAATTGTATCTTAATTAAAAAAAAAGATGCAACAGATGAAGGTGGGAGAGGTGGAGAAGTAGCCACGTCTGACGAGGAAAGGTCAGATCTGTCTTCTTCGAGGCTGCCAGTTGAGACCAATAAGAAAAGAGTCTTGCCATCTTTTAACTGTTGTGGAAAATCTGGCCTCAAAGCCCCAGACCTTCTCTCCTTTCCAGAATAGAGTGTGACACTGACCCAGCTACACAAGAGACCATCTTTCCATCCATCAGTCATGGAATTGGCCTTGTGTTCACGACATAATACAGACACTCACTTTTTCATGACAAATCACCACACTCATTCATTCAGCTCTCTCACCAGAGCCTTGGCAACTCCTGGTGGGTAACCTTCCTGACTGCATAAAGTGTCAGGTGGCGTCCTCCACCAAAGGTAGCGTCCACTGGGTCCCTGCCAAATTGAATCCAGGAGAAAATTTTTTCTTTATACGTTGGATTTTGGGATGAAGCCCCAGAGGAAATATTTAATATGCTTACAAGGACCCACTTATTGAATTTTTCCACTTTCCATGCTGAGTTGGAAATGGACATCCATCTCCCATGCTATACTCAGAAGGAAGCAAGGAAAACAACCCACGATCCATCCAGTTTTAGGAGGAGCTGCTGGCAAACACCTGTGCGGGCTGAAACACATTCTCAGGGCTCAGTCCCTGCTTTTCTCCATCCCTGATCACGAGGCGAGCTTAGGACTGGGTGGGGAAGGCACCCTGCCACAATCTGCTTCTTTAAAATTGCCCAGACAACACAATTAACCCCCATAAGACACAGGCCAACAGACTCTTACCCATCAAAGCCAGACTGCCATAACTCAGGCAAAAACCAACAGGGCCATTTTGGCGCTGGAGCTGGCAATTCAAGTTTCTTACTGCTTAACTAAAGGCCTTGATTACTAACCAGTTTCATCTTTCAAACCACCATGAACCTGCTACGTCACAAATCAACACTATTGAGTCCTTTTATGGGCAAGGCCCCTGCTTCAGACAACCAACAATGACAGCAAGGAAAATCGCCTCTTCCTTAAAGGTTGTAGAACATACAGTTGGCTGAAAGCCAGAGAACAATCCGAGAGGGTCTGAATTCTGCCTCTAGGGGGCAGAGGCGTGAAAGAAGTCCACTTTCAGGATGTGACCTGGATTCTCCTAACACCTTCAGGAAAGTGTCACCTTCAACACCCTGCCTTCCCACTATCCGAGGAGATAAATGTTCCCTTGGAGATTCTCTTACTTGCAGCCCAAAGCATCCTTACCCATCCTTACCAATACAACTGATACATGGGGATGGGATGAAGAGAGAAGTTGGTGGAGATGGAAGGACTGACAGGAACAGGGTCTGCTGGCTCCAGAGCAGAGGGGCAGGACTCTCACCATGAGCTCAGGTTGCTAGGACCAGGAACACCATGGTTCCAGGGCACTCGTCCCTCACTGCACCTGTGAAGGTGGGCTGGGACGTTCTGGGTCTATCCCTGGTCGGCGAGGCAAAGAGCAGATCTACCGGAGAACCAGCTGTCTCCCCCACTGCAAGGTCATCACCCCTCCATCTTTCCCCTCTCCCCTCCATACCCACTTTCTTGTACACACAGATGACGACAACTAAATTAAGACTTGGCAACAGAGAATTTACTGGCAACTTCTAGCAGAGAAGCCAGATTGGGAGGAGTTGAAGAATGATTCACCTATCAGAATATAGGATTTATTTTTAATGAGTTTGGTGGTGGTAAAAGGGAGAGAAAGCAGATGCTTGTAGGGGAAGCAAGATCAAAGGACGTGTTTTCTTTCTTTTTTCCTTTTTAAACTAGAAAGCAGACATTAACAGGCTGAGGAGCAGGTGCTCTTTCTACCTGGTGGGAGCTCAATAAATGTTTGCTTAACCCAAACTTTAGGATTTGAGATAAACATATATGACAACCCCAAAATGAACACTTAAACATTAGGCATTTCTTCTCTCCCCTCCTCTTTTGAAAATATCCTTGTGGGGTACTCCAACCAAGTGCAGGATACACACAATCACGAGAAGAAAGTGCAATAATCTCCTTCTTATTTTTTTTTTTAAAGATTTTATTTATTCAGTTTTTTTCCCCCCAAAGCCCCAGCAGACAGTTGTATGTCATAGGTTCACATCCTTTTAGTTGCTGTACGTGGGACTCGGCCTCACGTTGGACGGAGAAGTGGTGCCTCGGGGCGCTCCCGGGATCCGAACCCAGGCCGCCAGCATCAGAGTGCGCGCACTTAACCGCTAAGCCACGGAGCCGGCCCAATAATCTCCTTCTTAAATACCAACTCAACATAACGCGATTTCACTGTAAGGACTCTGACAAATTAGGATGGGAGTGGAGTAGATGTTACATAAAATCGACACTGATGAGATTCTATGCATTGCTGTCTTCTCAACTCTCCCTCTCAGTTGCCTGGTTACAGAAACTTGACCAACAAACGCCAGACACATGTAAACAAACCCTAAATAAGGAAGTCTGGCCTTTCTAGGGGAGGGAGGGAGATTTCTGTGTTTATTCAAAGAGGCCTGCAACTCTCTTGCCTGGGGGGGCCCAGGGACCAGCCACCGGCAGAACCCTACACAGAAGTTCTTGCTTCTTTCCCGCCTTTTATCTATCCTGATGCCCACAAACACAGGGACAATGATTCCAGCCTGGAGTTTCTTTATATGTTTGACTGAATTTTTGCCTTCATCCTATCTTTGTGCAGAGGTGTTTCTAAAAGGAAAGAACCTCATATTCAACGCTGAAAGTCGACAGGGAAGCAGGATTTGGTACATGGGATTTTCATTTGCAAACATCTCTGGGAATCCATCAGTTCTGTGATGGGAGAACACCTGTACTCCACGCAAGCGATTCCTCTGAGTTCCAGGTTAAGGTATCAGAGCAGGTGTGAAGTGGTACATATTTTGTTTTATATATCAATTTTTTATAGTATGTTCTGGAAACAGCTAATCCAAATGATCTAATATATATATATATATATATATATATTAATATATATATATATATATATATAGAAAGATTGTGCACCTTCCAGGAATAATGCGAGCTGAGATCCCAAGTGACAGAGACCCAGGCTCAGGTGGGGAGACGTGTTTATTTATGTGCTACACACCCAACGTATGTCACCACTTTTGCCCAGGATAACCATTTTTCGCAGGGAAAGTGAGGCTCCAATGGGACAAATAACTTCTCAAGGATTTGAGCTCGAGCCATGCGGTCTGGCTGCCATGGCTGCCCATCTCCCCCTTCCAGGCTGGCTCCAAAAGAGCCTGGACCTGGGGGCTCACGAGCTGACTCCCCTCTATCCTAGCACATGTGTCTTTGGGAGGACGGGGCCTGGGAATTGGTTTCCTTCTTGAAAACTCAAGTTGCAGAATAGATACAATATGATGCCAACTGAACTAAGCTTGAATATGCACAAAAGCGATTGTTATGGGTTGAATCATGTTCCCCCAAAGTTCATATATTGAAGTCCCACCCCGCCCCCAGTACACCTCAGAATGTAACTTTATTCAGAAATAGGGTCACTGCAGATGTAATCAGTTAAGATGAGGTTATACTGGAGTCCAGTGAGCCCCGAATCCAATACGACTGTCTTTACGTAAAGGAGAAATTTGACAAATTTGGACACAGAGATACGAGCACACAGGGAGAACGCCATGTGAAGATGGAGGCAGACAACAGGGGGATGTATCCTCAAGCCAAGAAATGCCAAAGATGGTCAGCAAACCACCAGAAGCTGGGAGAAACGCAAGGAACAGACACCCTCACAGCCCTCAGAAGGAACCAACCCTGCTGCCATCTTGATTTTGGACTGCTGTCCTCCAGAACTATGAGCCGATATACTTCTGTTTAAGTCACCCCAGTCTGTGGTACTTTGCTACAGCAGACCTGGGAAATGAATATACCAGTACTTCGCATTGCTTAGGAAAACATCCTTGTGTAGTAAATGAATGGGGATAAAAACACTAACTCCAGGAGGGTAGAGTTACCACAAGGGGGGCGGGGACGCCACCACGGAGGCAAACACAGGGTTCCCTATGGCACTGGAAATGCTTTATTTCTTAAGTTGCGTGGGTAGGTGGGTAGAAGGATGTTTTTTCATTAACATCATTTTGTACGCCTCAAATTAGGTATTTTAAAGTTTTTAAAAAGTATTCACTTTTGGGGCCAGCCCCATGGCATAGTGGTTAAGTTCAGCGTGTTCCACTTCAGCGGCCTGGGTTCACGGGTTCGGATCCCTGGCATGGACTCACACCACTCGTCAGCCACGCTGTGGCGGTGACCCACATATAAAGTAGAGGAAGACTGGCATGGATGTTAGCTCAGGGCTAATCTTCCTCCAGCAAAAAAAAACAAAAACAAAACAACGAGGAGGATTGGCAACAGACGTTAGCTCAGCGCTGATCTTCCTCAGCAAAAAAAAAAAAAAAAAAAAAAGTATTCACTTTAGAAATTAACAAAAAAATTACTAAAGCCAATAAAAAAAAGAATTAAGACTCAAAAATTTAAAAAATCCCCCACAAGCAATTCTCTAAAGTGTGTTTAGGATCCACTGTTTGGGGCAGCCCCAATATTACATAATGGAGTACACCATGTAATGGAGAAATCAAGGGTCAGCTTCGTCAAACAACTTGTTTGAGGAATCCCACTAAGGAACTCTTCAGGCTCTGAGGACCCTTCAATCCCCTTCGCTGCTCCCTGAGGGCGGCGGCTGCTAACCACAGGTTCATTCTGTCAACAGGGAATATATATTTGGCTTTTTCATTACTTACCATAAAGTAATGTCTTGGTCATAATCAAAAGTGTTGGAAGAAACTAGAACTATTCCTAAGTTTTAGAAAATTGGTTAGAGCCCATTATTTTAGGGGGGTTTGGGAGCTCAATGAATCAGTGGTCTTAAATCTAAGAGGTTCATATATACACACCATATATATATATATATATATATATATATATATATATATATACACACACACACACACACACACCAGCCCATAAATGCCCTCACAATGGCGGAGGCACCAAATTGCTCCCCTCTTTCCATGTCCATCACAACTGCTCTTCACGTTAATTCCAATCTGATTTCATCTGAACAGCAATGTCAAGGGAAGAAAAGACATACTCCCTCATCCCACCCTGGGGATGGGTCAGCCCCAGAATCTTCTCTTCTCCCCTTGAACACTCTTAATAAGAATGCTCTTAGCTCTTAATTTTGTACAGCCTGGTTTTTTTGATCAATGGTTGATCACTCTGCACGTAGCTTGCTGAAGATGAGTTTCCTACTGACAGAAAACCACCCTCTTACCTGACTCCTGGAGATATCGATACACCAGAAAGTTCACCTCGTCACTGGTTATGCTCATCTTAGCCTCACCTCGCGGCGATGAGGTCTTTACAAAGCGGGAGCCACCTTCTGTTAGAAAGGCGAGAGGAAAAAGCGGAAAGAGAGTTTTGAATCACTGCTTGTATTTTTTTTACTGCATTCTTTTTGAGACGATTGAAAAAAATAATACCTATGATGGTAATTAATGCCTGATTCATATTTTAGTTTGTGATCATGTGATTACATAAAATTTGTAAAAAGAAGCTTTGGTGTATTTTATAAGGCTGGGGGAGAGTCAGGTATAAACCACACTAATGAAGACAAATTCAGGGGCAACAGAAAATGAAAACAAACAACTGACTTCTTATTCAATAAAAATCACGTGTGTGTTACAATCACAAACACTTGATAAGGAGCATGAATGGAATGCCAAGGCGCTCTTTCCACCGAGGCAGTTTGCTTAGACACTAATGGATTTTCCAGACGGATAGGGAAGATCACTGAGCAGACCAGTAGTTACGTCAACACCCCTAGGAAGGGTGACCACATGGTCCAGACTGCACCTGTTGTTGTGGAGAAATGATTAATCACAATACCTTTCACTCATAAAAGTTTAAACGACAAACTCCACGGTCACTCTACCTCCAAGGCGTACACAGCACTGAGAAGGAAGACAAATATCAGGGAAGAGCTAAGTCAGCGTATCTGTCACTTTGATATCACTTCTGTAAAGAGGCCAGGTCTCAGGAAGCCACAGCAAGAACCTACATCATTTGTATTTTGCCACGGAACTCACTGCATTAGTCTGGCTGAGACCTAAGGTCCCTGGAAGGCAGGTGGAAACTTGGGGGGTTGGGGGAGGAGGTGGTAAGAATTTTGGAAGCCTTTGTGTCTGAGGCAGCCAAGAAGAGAAAGTCTGATTTTTTTCATAACGATCCTAGTTAGACCTACGAACAAGCCAGCCCAAAGAGAACAGAAGTCAATCAATTAGTAGAACTCTTGTACATGGACAAACCAGGACAAACCAGGATTCAAAGATCGATAAGAGTGGTCACTCCAAATGGCAGTAGCCAAGAAAGGCCACAACTCCGTTTAACCATGTCACCAACACCAAACTAAAATTTTAGGCTGTTTGGGAACTGTATTCAGAGTCCCTGTTATACATTTTCAGGCATCTTTATTGGCGGCAAAACGTTATCATTAAATGCGAATTAAGTTTTTGCTTGCTTAGGAAAAAGATAAAAGAACCAAATACGCATTCAAGTTGGGAGTATTTTAAATAAATGTTGTTGTAAAGGTCAAACCCAAGATGGCCCCAGTGAGTCCCACCCTGGTATAATCCCCTTCCCTCAAGTGTGGGCGGGATGTGTGACTTGCTTCTAGCCCGAAGAAAATGTCAAAGGAGAAGGATGCCACTCCCTTAGTAAGGTTATGTTATATGGCAAGGGTGACTAGTTGTCACTCCCATAATTATGTTACGTTACATAAGACTCTGACTTAGCAGACTGGAGGGAAACACTCTCCCGCTGGCCTTGAGGATGAAAACTGCCATCCTGTGAATTGCCCAGGGGACTGGGAGGCAGCTTTCAGGAAGCCGTGGACCTCAGTCCTACATCCAAAAGGAACTGAAATTCTGCCAACAAGGTGAACTTGGAAGTAGATCCCCGCTCAAGCTCCAAATAAGGATGCAGCCCAGCCCCCATCTTGCCTGAAGCCTCATGATACCCTGAGAAGAGGCCCCAGCAAAGCCATGCCTAAACTCTGGACCCAAGAAAACTGGGAGACAATAAATGTGTTGCCTCCGGCTGTTGAATTTGTGGTAACCTGTTACACGGCAATGAACAACTAATACAGCCCCCTCTGGGGTCATTCCAGCTCTCACTGTGTAGCCTTAACAAAATTTTATTTTGTAGTTACCAGAATTTTGCCATGCAAAAATACTCAACAGCTTAATTTGGTGATATTTCTGTGCCTTTGTACACACAGAAAATTTGACAGTCAAAATATAAATTCGTCCTGAGATTTCTGCTTGAACTCTGGGGAGTTCACTCATAAGACAGCATCAGGAAAATATTAGAAACTAAATAAAAAGCTACGAAACCAGAGCTTAACTGAATGAAAAAAGAAAGCATTATTAAGGAGGAGAAAGTAAACAAGAACAAAAATATAAATTGCCGAATATTGTAGCTCTGAACAGACTTTGGGGGATGTCTGTTAAGACGACGGCTCAGTTCCAATGACAATTCAGAATTTCAGGTTCTCTCTGTGGTGAATGGTGGGGCCACGGGGAGGTGATTAGGTCATGAGGGTGGAGCCCTCATGATGGGATTAATGCCCTTATAAAAGAGACCCCAGAGAGCTTTCCCTCTTCTGTCATGTGAGGACACAGTGAGAAGAAGACAGTCTATGAACCAGGAAGCAGCTCTCCCCACACACCAAGGCTGCTGGTGCCTTGATCTTGGACTTCTAGCCTCCAGAACTATGAGAAATGTCTGTTGGTTAAGCCGCCCAGTCTACAGTATGTTTGTTATAGCAACCTGAATAGACTCAGACACCACTCCTCACCCCTTTCTCTTTTATTCTGTCACGTCGGGTGCTTAGAAACAGTAAAAACTAACTAGCAGGTTCTCTCAGCTTCAGTACGTTTGACACTGGGGCCAGATGACTCTCTGTGGCGGGGCTGTCCTGTGCACAGGACGATGCTGAGCAGCGTCCCTGGCCTCCACCCACTACATGCCAGTACAACCTCCCCCATCCCCTGCAGCTGTGATGATCCAGACCTCTCCAGACACTGCTAGATGTTCCGAACTGCAAAACTGCCGCTGGTTGAAAACAACCGCTACAGAGGAAAAATAACCATCTTGTGTTTGAAATGAACTCCATTTACAAAGTTGTACGGCAATGTGGAGTCAGCTCATAGACATTGCTTAATGAAATGGCCAAGCTATTAAAAGTGGGCATTTAAAATGTACCATAAGCAGGGCCAGCCCGGTTGCGTAGTGGTTAAGTTCTCATGCTCCGCTTTGGCAGCCCGGGGTTCAGGGGTTCGGATCCCGGGTGTGGACCTACACATCTCTCATCAAGCCATGCTGTGGGGGCGTCCCACATACAAAATAGAGGAACATTGGTACAGATGTTAGCTTAGGGCCAATCTCCCTCAAGCAAAGAAGGGAAGATTGGCAACACATGTTGGCTCAGGGCCAATCTTCCTCACCCCCAAAAATAATAAAATAAAATGCACCATAAGAGCTGTACTTTTTCAAACTGTCTACGTAAAATCTTTCCACAAAATTATCAGTGTTTTCATAAGAACATTAAATACTGATTTTGTCTTTCAGCATCCAGATCTTTCTTGTTGTCTAAGGAGAAGGCATCGGGATACATACAGACCACACAACACACCTGTACCCAGAGCCTGGTTCGCCCTCCCCGCCCCACAAGTGTTTGTAATCAATATAGGTATCTGCACACCTGTTCTCACAGGACGACGGAGAAGGAGAATATAAGAGCCTCAGGAGACATGGAATTATGAACGATTTTTGTTAGCCCATTCCTGTATTTTTCTTTATGCATCATTTTTTTTTCTACCCGGGAAACGTGATTAAGCTCTGGCTCTCTGCTTTCTGATCACAGATTCATTTTCTCTCTAAATGTATAACAACTCACACTCCAAGGATTGGAATGCTTTCTCCAATAGAGAGTTAACTTTTTAAAGGATTTTTGATTTGTAAGCAGCAGAGAAAACAACCAAAACCATCTGGCTATGAGCCAGACAGCCTGATCTCTAATTGTATCTCCATCTCTTTCTAGCTCGGGATGGCAGGGCAAGCACTGAGGTTGTTTCTTCATCTCTAAACTGAGGAAAACAACAGCCCCTATACCTGGAAGAGGTTGGGAGGGTTAAGTGCTTTTGTATCAACTCTCAGAGCAGGGCTCCATGCACAGCAGAGATCCAGGACGTGCTACCTATTATTCTTATTCAGCCAACCGCAAGCATCCCCAAAAGAGTGCCCTGAAAAGGCCCTGTGGAGGGACCAGCAGAACACACCACCCTCACCAGAGAGCCGCTCGGGGCTGGTTTACCCTGAACAGTTCATCAGTGGTTTTCAAACAGGCAAGGTGGCACTTATAAAGCCCTTCAAAAAGAGCACTTGCCCCAGAGGCTGTGATTGGGTATCCCTTTTCTAACATGTGTAGTTGGAGACACAACTTTTGTTTTAACACCTAGCTGCTTTCTGCAACGGTTTCCAGCCTCAAGTTCTGAGAAGCATCCAGTGCATGCTTTCCAACCTCTCCAGTTCTAGAATAAAAGAGAGCTTTCTCAGCATTGGTAGCTCCTCCTCGGCCTCGAACAAAAGGGGGGAAAAAACCCGAGTTCTTAATTAGCGCAATTGTGTTTATTTTCTTGCCTGACCCAGTTTTGATGTGAGACACCTTCGATTAGGTTGATTTGAGGTCTTTGGAGCTGTGATTGTGCAAAAAAGGAAATACCCGCCTTCCACTCTGGTTTAATGCCCCAACATCCCCTCAGCGAGCTGCTTAAAGAAGAAGAAATGAGTGCGGTTGATCACATTTCTGGAGTTCCCCCGCCAGAGATAAGTATTCCAACATAAATAATAATTTGGGGTTAAAGCCGCCAAGAAACTGAAGGGAAGTTTATTTACAGTATTTCTTCTTTTTACGATTTAATTTCAAGGTGGCAAAAGCTCCCATGAATCATGGTTCCCTTCACAAAATAGTTCAAAAATCAGTCGCCAAGAGAAACGTCGTTTAAGAGTTTCATTTTATTTAGTATATATTTATAGTATGCAATATGCTATCCTTCTCTGGGAAGGGAGAGGACAGCCCGAAAACAACAAAATTTTAATTGCTATTTAATTATCTTATAAGACATAATCACAGGAGCCCGACTGGAGAGCTGGCGCTGGTGGTTGACAAGAAAAAGGGCGAGTGCGTCTTGCCAACAGCGGGAGAGCCTTGTTGGGAACAGGGAACCGCGCACTCACTGATTCAAGGGCGGCCCTGTTTCAGGGAGGGAAACGGGGTGCTAACCTGATACCATTGGAGGGGAAAGCTCTTTCCATCATTTGCCCCATTATGAAATATTCTCTTTAAAGCAGCCCTTTGTTTCTCCAGGGGCAGAAGAAAGTTTGTCTCATTTCTCGTTTCTGCTATTAGCCTGTTGGCGTGTACGCTGGAAGAATCCATCGCTTAAACTCATCTTCTGGATAAGGCTCAGGCTTCTGGGACTTGTTTCCATGCAGACTGAGGACCGAGAGCCAGAGCAGCTGGAAAATCTGTTCGGAGTGACCTCATCATCAAAAGGCACTTTTCTTTCTCTCTGTGTTTCTTCACAGACATGAAGAAATTCCCTGTGGACTCTAACCAGTGGGTCTGACCTCCCTGTTCGCTTTCTCCAGAACGTTTTTTCTCTCTTCAAACAGGAACTCAGTTTATTTTTATTTCACAATCAGTGGTCAGCTTAAGACGAAACTTTTAATGTACATATTAACATTGACATCAAAATCCTTTTCTTTTTTCTTTTTTTGTGAGGAAGATCAGCCCTGAGCTAACATCCGATGCCAATCCTCCTCTTTTTTGCTGAGAAAGATTGGCCCTGAGCTAACATCCGTGCCCATCTTCCTCTACTTTATATGGGACGCCGCCACAGCATGGCTTGACAAGCGGTGTGTCAGTGCGCACCCAGGATCTGAACCGGCAGACCCCAGGCTGCCAAAGCAGTGTACGCACACACTTAACCGCTGCGCCACCAAGCTGGCCCATTAAACTTTTTTTTTTTTTTTATAATTTTATTTATTTATTTTTTCCCCCAAAGCCCCAGTAGATAGTTGTATGTCATAGCTGCACATCCTTCTAGTTGCTGCATGTGGGACGCGGCCTCAGCATGGCCGGAGAAGCGGTGCGGCAGTGCGCACCCAGGATCGAACCCGGGCCGCCAGCAGCGGAGCGCGTGCACTTAACCGCTAAGCCACGGGGCTGGCAAAATCCTTGTCTAAACTCTGCTCAAGGACCACTTTATCTTGGGAGATGAAGCAGGATTATTTATCACTTAGCACATCTCCTTCTCCTGCATAACTGTAACAGAGCCAGGATATAGCTGTCGAAACATTGTTGTCCAGTGCCAGTATGAGTAAATAAATCATGGCATTTATAGTTCGACCCCAAGTATAGGAAAATAATATACATAGAAAAGATGGGGGGAAATACATGAAAATATTAACAGTGGTTTCATCTTGGTTGCTTTCTTTCATGGAATTATCTTCACTTACCAGTGAGTACATGTATATTATTTTACAGTAAGAAAAAATTCTCCCAAAAGGTAACATTTTTCACTAATTTTACAGTTATATTTATTTACTTGGAATCAAATGGTCGAAATTTATAATATCATATCATATTATAGTCCAAAATTATAATTTTTATTTATTTTTTCCCCCAAAGCCCCAGTAGATCGTTGTATGTCATAGCTGCACATCCTTCCAGCTGCTGTATGTGGGACGCGGCCTCAGCATGGCCGGGGAAGCGGTGCGTTGGTGCGCACCTGGGATCCGAACCCGGGCCGCCAGCAGCGGAGCGCGCGCACTCAACCACTAAGCCACGGGGCCAGCCCTATGGTCCAAAATTATAAATCTATTATTTTTTTACCAGAGTTCACATGCCTAGCAGTAGCACCACCATTTAGATATGGGAATAAACCAGTGCAATAAGATACAGTCCTTAAAAGAATTTTTGTGACTGGGGAAAACGTCCAGGATATAGTGCTATGCGAAAAAAGTCGGTTTCAAGATGGAATGTGCATGATACTAAATTTTGTTTTGTATACACACACACACAAATGGAAGATACTCTCCAAAATATTCTTAGACCTATCTCTGGAGGTGGGATTATGCCAGGCTTATATCTGAGTACGTGTGTGTGCCTTTCTGTACTTTCCAAATTTTCTCCTATGAATATGAACTGTTCTTTCATTCATTAAAATGTAATTAAAACCTGGCAGTGTCTTCAGAAATAATCAGTATGAGAGTGACTCAGCACTCCTAAGTAGGAAATGAGGCTACAGGGTTGGGAGAGCAAAGGCGAGGGGTCTTGTATTACAAAAATAATGCTCTTCTTCAAGGAATAAAAAAACATCCCCAGGGTGAGGTATTCAGGAAGAGTCCTTTCTGTGCCTGGCTGCCCTTCTAGGTTAATTAATGGCTGGCTGGGGCCTTCATCCAAAATCCAAGTGCATATCAATGGCAGACACTGACATGACAGCAAAGGCATCCTGGAGGTACCTCTCAGACCATCTGCACGCCTCCTCCTGAGTGGCCACAGTGTCCTCTCTCAAGCTCTCTGAGCTCGCCACCCCATCTACTCTACACATTTTCTCTGCCTGCAGGGGAGGCAGACCTAGAAGGAAGTCTTCCTAAAAATGCTCAACTTGGTAACAGCAAACCACTGCTATGAAAGTCCACATCACACAAGCCAGACGATGTACATAAGACAAACAGCACAATTTTCCTTCTATATTCCTCTCCTCTCTACATAGTTACATGCAAGTTCATACACCCAAGGTTTCAAAACAGACTGCCTTGGGAGACACCGACAGCTACGGCTTCCACATAAGAGTAGTTTGTCCTGTGCTTCTAATGACTTTGGTCTTGAAGTTAATGCTTCTGATTAATCTGTAAATTAATTTACAGATTTTAATAAGACTGAGAAATTAGAAACAGATTCTCCACAATATGCACTTGGCCCTCAAACAAATTTCAGGAATACACACTGGCTGGTTATAAAACCTCTAAGACCCTGTGATTTTCACCCACATATGCAGGATTTATTTTGGCCTTGATGTCCCTCTCCTGTGGTAGGTGGAGTCATAAGTGAGGTCATTTACTCATGTAATGTGGCTTCTAGAGAACTGAAAAATAAACGCTGTGGCTTTCTCTGTAGATATAAAGGTAAGAGACGCCTCATCCACCGAGGTGGCCTGGATCTTATAAATTTTGTGTTATAGTAGTTTTTGATGCTTCAATTTAAATGAATACTAAAAAATTTTTTTAACAGTTAAAAAAATTTTTTTTAACTTAATTTTTTAACTTAAAGCATTATGAATCCAAGTATTAGATGAGAGCCCAATGACCTCAAGTGTATGTCAACAAACATAGGAACTGAGTTTTGTAATCAAATGCTCAGCAGCTTAAATTTCCACAGCCATGACTGATAATATTTAAAATACTAACAGTAGCAGTGAGTAGGGTTATCAGTTTCAGTACTAGTGACATTTGGGACCACATACATCTTTGTTGTGGGGCTGTCCTATATATTGTAGCATGTTGAGCAACAGCCCTGGCCTCTACCCACAAGATGCCAGTAGCACCCCTCCCACCGAAAAATACCTTCAGACACAACCAAGTGTCCCCTGGGGGTGGGAGGACTACCTCTGACCGAGAAGTCCTGAGTTAGGGCGGTTACAGAGGTCCAGAGCCACTCCTCATTACGTGGCAGGAAGGCCCTCCAATTCCTAAAAGTCTTGACTCCCGGAACATCTGCAGTTACTTAGCCTTCACTAAGTAACCACGACTTGGATTCTGTCTTAACCATATCATGGGCCTTGCAGAGCTGCACCCCAAGATGTCCTTCAACTCAAAGGGCTGCAGCCAGAAGAGGAGGAAATAAAACAGGTGTGTTCCTCTGGGTCAAAGTCCGCAAACTGTGGCCCACAGGCCAACTCCTCCTGCCTGCTGCTTCCTTTTTCAAGGCCTGTGACCTATGAACGGTTTTTCATTTTTAAATGGTTGAAAAGAAAATCAAAAGAATCATATTTCATGACCCATGAAATCGATATGACATTCAAATTCCAGTGTCCATAGTTTTATTGGTACTCAGCCACGTCCATCCATTTGCCTACGATCAATAGCTGCTTTCACACGACAATGGCAAAGTTGAATGGTTGCAACGGAGCCCGGCTGGCCCACAAAGCCTAACCTACTTACTCTCTGGCCCTCGACAGAAAATGTTTCCCAACTCTACTGAAGATTTTCCTGTTTCTACAGTAGAAACAACTGCCTTTTAGCTTCCCGGCTTGAAATCTTTCTGTCTGATAAGCTAACGGTGATGCCCCAAAATGTGGATGTTCCTCATGAACATACCAACCACTTTAAAACTGAGAGCCAAGAAAACACCACTGCCATGGTCTGCTGTGAGTGGCTTTCAAAGGAGGGCCTGTGTTGAAATTGGGTAAGACTAATGGATACACTTATTAGCCCTCACTTTCTGATTACAGCCCCCAATACAGAGAAAGGACATGTTACTTACAAGTGACTCCCAATCTTATTGCTGCACAGTAGGTACTGTGGGAGGTAAGCAACAGAGTGCCATTTCCCAGCATAATCCCAAATCACCATTTGCATGTATGAACTGCACAATGAGTTATCAAAGGCTACACAAAAATCCAAAGTCATCGATACAGCCACATGCCGAGGCCTCCTACACCGCAGGAATTCAGCGTGAGCTCAGTTCAAGTCAGTTGAAGCTTATGTCCCCTAAGTACTGAATTAATACCCAATCAAAACATTGATGAGCAACATGCCTCCTCTTCTGTCGTCCCTCTGACCTTTAGAATGTGGTTCAACTGCATTTTGAAAAATACTGACTGATGGTGCAGTCACTTTGGAAAAACGTTTGACAGTTCCTCAAAATGTTAAATACAGAGTTACCATACGACCCACCAATTCTACTTCCAGGTACATACCCAAGAGAAATGAAAACATATGCCCCCATAAAAACTTGTACATCAATGTTCATAGCAGCATTATTCATCACCACCAAAAGGTAAATACAATGCGAATGTCCACCAACTGATGAATGTATAAACAAAATGTGGTTTATCCATACAATGGAATATTATTTGGCCATAAAAAAAGAATGAAATACTGATTCATGCTGCAACATAGATGAACCTTGAAAACATTACACTACGTTAAAGCCAGTCACAAACTCAAGCTAATTAACATTTTGTAAATTTGTTTTTATTAACAAATTACACTTTTCAAATATTTAAATAAAATATCAAACTTCTTATACATGTTTACTTTGTTAAAACAATTTTTATATATTTGGCTTTAAACTAAAATACCTTAGTAAGATTCCTACTTTAGTTAAATTTAGGTCTATCAGTTTAGTTCTGATTGGTTTTTTTTTTTTAAATAAATAAAAAATCCTCCCCAAATTTATCTTTAAAAGGTTTTAAAAATTACAAAAGTTCTGTGGGGGTTTTTCCTAAAAAAATTAAAGAACCAGAAAATACAAAAAATAAATAACATCAAACTTTAAAATCCCATCTACCAAAAGATAACAAAAACTTGTACAGAACTTTTGGTGGGGGCGGTTAATCTGGGATGTGGGCTTCAACTCCTGACATCTGTGCACCTACGGGCGTTTGGTTGGCTCTTCTGGAAACCTTATCATCTCACTAGATTTATAAGTAGTAATCTCTGTGTTTTTCCAATAAGTTTCAAGGTTAACTAGCAAATCAATTTACAGATAGACACAAATCGTATTAAGAAACTAATAATGCATAGCATTAAGATACAGGAGCCAAATAAAATCTATACTCAGGTGCCCAATTATAATTAATTCTTCAGCTTAATTTTAATTCACAATGTTGACAAGAGAGACTGATGTTAGAAGGTGTCATCCTCTCCTGGTAAGACCCAGAAAAGTTTGTAATGGCTTGCTCAGTATCCAAAATTCTTAGAAGGCAGTAAAAGGGCAATTCATCATGTAGAATTGACTATATAGCCCATAATAATTTAATGATGCTCTATCTACTACCTTCAGTTACAGCAAAGGGTTAAAGACCTGCCATTTCCTCCTGAAAAAAATCATTTTAAAATAGATGTTCACTTTTGGCAAAACGTAGTTCTGCTTCTCAAAGGGATTTCAGGTGAAAAGGCAAAGATCCGGGGGGGGTGAGGAGGGTGCTTACCTTTACGGTGACTTCATGTGTGGACCTTGGGAACAGTGGGCTCCTCAGCATCCAATCAGAGCAATCACAAAGCGTCTGCCGGGACCTGCCTGGGGAGAAACCGGGAGATTTGAAAAAAACCTTATAATTCTTTGGGAATTATTAACCTCTGACCTCTCCTGTTCCTTTCTGTCTTCTCTTTCAAATTGACGACATTGTTTTACTTTTTCATCCCAACTCAAACTTAACGTATTTTATTGTTTCATAATCCCTGTCTTAAACTTGAACGCAGACTATGCAGTTTCATTTTCAAAGTGAAAAGAGAAATTAAAATGACCAGTCGGTATTATTGTATATGTAGAAATTGTGAGAGCAAAGAGTCTCAAGGTAGATAAAATTAATCTTAGCTCAGATATTACTACTGCTATCATTTAATGATAATTAATGCCCCTTTGAAATATCTTTGCTTTAGGGACTGTAACATATGCAACCAATAAATTAAACTGTACACCCCCTTAAGAGAAGAAAACATGTGTTAGAGAAACTTCAGATATCGCTTGAGCTAACATTTACCATAACTACAGCATGCATATTTGTGTGTATATATCCACCCTAATATATGCTGTGCTCATAAAAACACAGAAACAGTAGAATCTTTTTCCCCCTTTGGCTTCCCTAAAATAAAGCAAAAGAAAGGGACTGACTAATAAGTCCCA
Source organism: Ceratotherium simum simum (assembly GCF_057802395.1). Lineage (NCBI taxonomy): Eukaryota > Metazoa > Chordata > Mammalia > Perissodactyla > Rhinocerotidae > Ceratotherium > Ceratotherium simum. The sequence continues at coordinate 122,564,719 of NC_141940.1, forward strand.
ACTTTTCCATTATTGTACAGGCATACCTCGTTTTATTGCGCTGCACAGATACTGTGATTTTTACAAGACCCTCCACCAGCAAAAAGATTACAAGTCACTAAAGGCTCAGATGATGGCTAGCATTTTTTAGCAATAAAGAATTTCTAAATTAAGGTACGTACGTTGTTTTTTAGACATAATGCTATTGCACACTTACTAGACTATAGTATAGTGTAAATATAACCTTTATATACACTGGGAAACCAAAAAATTCATGTGATTTGCTTTATTGCGATATTTGCTTTATTGCAGTGGTCTGGAACTGAACCCACAACATCTCCAAGGTCTGCCTGTACTCATAGATTTCCATTTCACAGGGGTTCCATTTGTGCTGATTTCTAAAGAAGCCAGGTTTCTCTCTCATAAGATAATCCTTCATATCAAAAACTTGCTTGTATTTTTCTGTCAATATAAACAATAAGCATTCAAAAAGCATTTACTTAGCAATATTTATCTTCTTCCATATAGAATTTCTTTAGTTGTGAATGAATCTAGCTTCCTTACAGAGTTTAAATTATCTATTGTTATCTACAAACTCAAGAACTAAGGAAATTAAACACTCCCCCATTTTCTCTACATTCTTATTCAACAGTCTTAACAAAAAGGTGCCAGGTTTAATAAAATTCAAATCCACAAGTGAAGCTACAATGAAGCTATTTCTTATTAGTGAATTTATACGGAACCTCATGGAATGTTTTCAGGAAATTCAGGCAAATTATTCCCACTGAGTCATGTTTATAGTTAGGTTGTTAAAGGATTCTACAGGCAGGTTCATAGCCCTTAGGTTTCATTGCAGTACATTTTTTAAAAACATCATAAGCATACATAAGATAAAAGTAATAAGCAGGGCAATTAAAAAAAAATCTACCACCAAAGAAAAATTATGAGATTTAAACAAAATTCCTCTACAACTCTTTAAACATAAATTAAAGGGCACCGCAGTAAAGCAGGCACAAGGGAACACTGATTTTGCTTATAAAATAAAAATACATTTTATCACGAAAAAAATTCTGTAGTGGAGATGAAACAGGACAATACTCCTTATAGTAACCTTAAACAGAAAGCAAATGACTGTTTTCAGGATTGGCTTGTAAATTACCAGGGGAAAAAAAAACAGCCTTATGATGAAATTGCTAAATACCATAAAGTATCAAAATATGAGCAGATGTCACCACAATAAGCCCCAAATTGCTTGAAAATTAAAACATTAAAATCCATAATAATTCAATAAGTAATTAATATACAAACAGCCCTTATTATAAGCTGTTCAGAAAAAAGCTTTAGGATCAAATTCTTATTCTTTGGTCCAAAACAGATGGTAACCTACAAATTAGAGTCTTGGAATTGAAGATTATCTTTTATATATGCTGTTAAACTCAATAAGTATAATTAATATCATCTGTGTGTTATAAACGCCAAAAAAGGGAAATATGACTTTAGTTGATGACATTCTTCTGGTTTTGCAACATGTCAAAATTAATTAGTTTATTGCTAGAAACAAGGAATCAAAATGAGAAATCTGACCTTCCAGTATCTGGTCATTACTGATTTTCCCACTATTAATAGTCCCCAAATAGAACCACTATCAATAAAGAGTGCTAGCAAAAAGTTTACGTATTGGAAAATATTTGCGTGAAATGCAAATGATTTTAACAAATGCAATACATTCTTTATTCTCAAAGGTGGTAATAATTATAAAGAAGACTAATTTTCTGGTTGCTTTCAGCTCTTGGCATGACACGGCGTAGACGTGTACTGGAAGTCCTTCCAGGTAGGAGGCGGAAAGGCCCTTAGAACATTCACAATGTGGTGCAGCCATCCCCTCTGTCAAGTCCCAAAATACTTCCATCACTCCAAAAGGAATCCTTGTACCCATTAAGCAGTCACTCCTCATCCACCCTCCCCCAGCCCTGGCAACCACCAGTCTACTTTCTGTCTCTACGGATTTGCCTAACCTGGACAATTTCATATATATGAAATCATACAATATCTTTTGTATCTGGCTTCTTTCACTGAGCATTTGTGTTCAAGGTTCAGCCATGATGTAGCATACATCAGTAGCTCATTCCTTTTTATGGCTGAATACTGTTCTACTGTATGGACGGACCACATTTTGTTTATCCATCCATCAGCTGATGGGCATTTGGCTTGTGTCCACTTTCTGGCTATTGTGAATAGTGCCGCTATGAACATTCGCATAGAAGTACGTGTTTGAGCCCGTCTTCCATCCCTCGGGGTATATACCTTGGAGGGGAATTGCCCCACATCATTTTGCCTTTATTGTCCTTTGAGGAAGCCTCCTCCTCTCCAGCACTGAAAGATGCAAACAGGACAGGTGGAGGGAGGCCGAGCTGTGGCGAGCTGGGACCTGGGAACATGGGGACCTGAGGACAAGAGCTGATGGTCTAGCTCCAGCAGGCAGGGCAGTCCGCACAGGGGATGGATGTGCAGGAGGGAGCCAGAAAACCTGCCAACGTGAGAGCCACAGCTGGCAAACGACCAAAAGCTGGAGCCCTGCACAGCAAGCACTCTCTGTCTGACATGCACATGCTGTGGTCAGATCTGAACAGTTCATCTACTTGCTGCCACTGCAGACTAAGCCTTCCCCCACGTCAACCAAATCCTTATGGAGCCCTGGCCAGAGATGAATAAGGCACTATTTCTCTGCTTGGAGCAAACCAAATAACTGCCGGCTCAGAAGCTTTTCAAAGTATATCAGGCAACCAGAGGCACCGGATTTATTTTGTTTGTTTGTTTTTGCCTTCAGCCCCGGATGTCTTTCTAACCCTCCTGGTGGTTTAGCATCAAAGTTTTGAGTTCAGAGTTGCTCATGCATGGGATTATCACAATGTGTCCATGTTTTAACACAGTGGTTCTCAACCAGGGGCGAGCGTGCCCTCCATCCCAGGGGATATCAGGCAATGTCTGGAGACATTTTTCATTGTCACAACTGGAGTGGCGAGTGCTACCAGCATCTAGTGGGTGGAGACCAAGGAGGCTGCCCAACATCCTACAATGCACAGGACAGCCTCCCGCAAGAAAGACTGGTCCACCCCAAAATGTCAATTATTCCAAAGTTGAGAAATTTTATTTTAATAGAACAGATTTTAGAATCGCTAAGTTCATCTCTTCACGTCTTCTGCTTGATTTTTATTGTGAAATATTAGAAGGTGAAATAACACTTTCACACAGATCTTAGATTCAGAAAGAATTGTCTAAGGGATATTTTCACAGATTGTCATAATGCTTTCTTCTTGGTTGCCCAATTTACAAAACAAAACAAATAGCCTACATGGATCACTAAGTCAAAAGGATAAACGTACCTTTTTATTGATCATAAATTAAATGCTTAACTGTATAAATATCAATTCTCTCTCTTGCTAAAATAAATCAAATTTCAATAATAAAATTCCTTCCGTTGCCTGTGGAGAAGGTAGCATGGAGCAGAACTGGGGCCTCCTGCTAACAGCCAGCACCACTTGCCAGCCACGTGAGCGAGCCACCAGGAAAGCAGATGGTGCAGCCCCAGTCGAGCCGTCAGATGACTGTAGCCCTGGCTGACATCTTGACTGCAGCCTCAAGAGAGACCTCAGCCAGAACCACCGAGCTAAGTCACACCAGCATTCCCGACCCTCAGAATCTAACACATTGTGAAGGACAGGTAGGAAAGATACCTGGGGCAGGAGGCCTTTTTAGCAAGCACTTCTGCATCATTTTCCACAGACTGGGAACAATGATGTGCAGAGTTGCTGCCAGGAAAACCTAGAACCAAATGAATTTGGAAGCCAAGCAACTGGAAGTTTAAAATAAGTAGGAGAGAGTTTGCCAAAGCATGTTCTTCAGAATGATGTTTTCCAGGTTGTTAGTATGCATTTGGTATGGTTCCACAATGCAACGGGACTGCTATCATTGGGTTAAATAAAGTTATTAAAAAACAATAATAATAGTTAACACATAATCGCACCTATTGGCTGCCTGGCTCTGTTCTAAGTGCTTTAAACTCACTTAATTCTTATAATAAATAAGGAATCCTACAATGTCACGATGTGTCTTCACTGATGCATCCCAGGCACCACCAACAACAGTGTCATAGCCAGTGCTCACATACACTAAATCATCACTCTACTCTCATGATTTTCTCACAGCGCTGAGCTGCAGGCAGCAGAAATTTTGTGAACCACCTTCTTCATCTTAATCCTCCATGCATCTAGGCATCCACATAGACGATGATATTCCATGCTCAATATTTGATGGTTTGCCCAACTCTCCCAAATTTCCCTTGGAAAGACTTCTCAAGGATATGTTGAAATTTTAAAGACAACTTTCTGATGGACTCTGAATACAAAAGTCACTAAGCACTCCAATAAAGGCTTTGCTATTAGAAGACTATGTGTTCTCCAAGAGAAATATAAAACCAATGTGCATTTTTTTAGACTTTGGAAGCTTGCAATGTAAAGATGACAGTATTTGACTAAAATGAATGCAAATGTGCCAAGATGGTAATGACTTATAAAAATAAATGTTACTTTTACTATCATAATAGTGTCAAGAAGTAGGGCAGTTCCAGATGAGCCCTTATCCATAGGGAATTAAAACCAGGCCATCATCCTCATTTCTCTTTTTACTCACCCAACTAGGAAAATGGGTACTGCGAGGTAAAAAGTCACAATGCATTGATTATTTCCTCATATCTTATCATCTCGCCTTTAATAAAAACTCACTTTTGGAATACCCTTTACTTAGGTGGTTTATTTTCTGCCCCTGTAGTAAATGTGTACCTGTGTCTGTTTATATGTAAACCAAAAGAGAAAACACCAAAGGGACCCCTTCCCTTTAAAATTTATATTTATGACACAGAAAAAATGTTTTATATTGTTTTCTTAATGATTAATGACACTAATTTTGTACACAAAGTCCAAAGGCCTACCCTTTAATATTCTTTAAAGATGAGCATATATATCATAAACATACCAGAAAGCTATAAATTAAAAACAAGTAACATCTTAAAATGTTTTTCTTTTAAAAATAGTTTGTATGGTTAACTGATAAAATTTGCTATCCAGTGTCTACAGAAAAAATTTGGAGTTTGAATGTTTTTTGGAATCAACATTTCAGTACCGTTATCTGTAATCTTGGGTGCACCATCAATTTTCTTTTAGTGCGCATTAACTTGTCAATGGATCATTACCGTACAAATGCGAGAGAAAAAGAGTTTGGTAAATTTTTGACCTCCATTTGAGATGGGGAAGATGGTTACTATTGGAGCATGCCCATAAAGCCGCCAGTTACCCAAACAGTTACTGCTGGTCCCCCTTTCACAAGCTACTGTTTACACACTCTACACACTGCTAGGGAAATGCCCAAGAGACTGCTAGAGAAAAGCCCAAGAGCTTCTGGGTAACCCAATTCTCTATGGTTCAAGTAGTCAACATGGAATTACAAACACGCAAAAATAATAAATAGTGATTTTCATCATCATTTCCAAAATTGGGTTTAGTGTTTGTTTTAGTGTTCATTCTTGAAACACTAGTTCTTAGAGATGGTAACATATGACTTAAAGCAAAGATTCCAAGACTAAATAAGTTTGGGAAATTCTAGGTTAAAAAGGTAAAACAGATCAAAGAAGCTAAACAAATCCCACGCAGGATACACACCACAGAAAACTCCAAGAAGACACAATCCATTTCCTGAAAGTCAGCAACAAAAACCTCCTGAAAGCAGCACAAAAAAAAACACCGATACGCCTCCGGAAAAAGATAACAAAATCTGAAAACTTCTTGTCAAAAACAATGAAAGCCAGAAGACAATGGGATAAAATCTTGAAAGAGTGAAAGAACGTGTCAACCAAAAATTCTGCACTCAGACAAAATATCTTTCAAAAACGAAGGCAAAATAACGACTTTTCCAGACAGACAAATGCAGAGAATTCATTGCCAGTAGACCCTGCCCTACAAGAAATATTAATGGAAGTTTTTTTGGTTGTTTTTTTTCTTGCTGGGAAAGATTCACTCTGAGCTAACACCTGTTGCCAATCCTCCTCTCTCTCTGTTTTTTTCCCTTCCCAAAGCCCCAGTACATAGTTGTAGGTCCTTCTAGCTCTATGTGAGCTGCCACCACAGCATGGCTATTGACAGACGAGTGGTGTGGTTTCACGCCTGGGAACCGAACCCGGCCCACTGGAGTGGAGTGCGCCAAACCTTAACCAGTAGGCCATCAGGGGTGGCTCAACGGAAGTACTTTAAGGGGAAGAAAAATGAACTCAGATGGAAATTAGGATTTATGCAAAGGAAAGATGAGTGGCAGAAATGGTACATATAGGAGTCAATATAAAAACCCTTCTCATCTTAAAATTTCTTTTACATATAATTGACTGCTTAATGCAAAATGAATAACCATGTATTTCTTTAAACATATTCAAAAGTAAAATGTATGACAACAGTAGTACAAAGAACTAATTAAGGAAAGAAGAAAAATAGAGGTACATTGTTGTTAGTGCTTATACATGATGTGGAAATAATATCATCCAAATGTAGAGGTGGTTAAGTTAAAGATGCACATTGTAAATGTCAGAGCAACACTCTACAACAAAGAGGTACAGCTAATAAGCTAAAAGTAAACTAGAATCATAAAAATTCTCAATTTATGCAAACGTATGCAGGAACAGAGGGTAAAAAAACCCCAGAATGGCACAAATAGAAAACAAATAGCCAGTGGTAAATGGTATAACCCTTCTAATTAAAAGGCTGAGATTGTGAGACTGGAGAAAAAAGCAAGACCAAACCCTATGCTGTCAATAACAAACTCTCTTTGAATAAGTATATATTCTGTCTATGAATGTATATGTATGTATGTATACATATCTCATATAATATATTGATCATATATTATTGATATGTATTGTCTTCGAATACATGTACTCTGTTCAATTTATCATTTTCTTCCTTTGTGATTTCTTCCATTTCTTACCTGCTTCATGCATGTGGGGAAGATGTTTTCGAGGTGAAGAAATCGTATAAGAGGAAACATAACATGGAGTGATTCCCGGACATGGAGAGAAACCTGCCTTTAGGAAGAGATTCCTAAGCGAAGGTAATACTACACGGTGATCCTGGTCAGCTGGAAGACTATAGAGAGCCCACACCATCAGGCTCCTTAAGAAGCCTGAGCATTATCACACTGAGGTTGCATTCAGTTGTTCACTTAAGACACCTCTAGGGGACTGAGGAATATACTACTGAGAAGTCACAGCCTCTGCTCTTAAAGACATGTTCCAGCTAAAGAAGTGCTTTGATCGGGGGTGGCAGACTTGGAGGGATGGGGCAGAAATGGCTTTCCAGAAGGCATGGCAGCTCTACGCTTGGCCTCATTCTGCTCCCCACTCCCCCACATCTGATCTATAACCCCAGTGAACTTCCCACGTCAATCTCAGTCTGAGAGTCTCTTTCTTGAGAATCCTTCAAACAATGGCCCCAACAGCACCTGGGACAACATCCCGCATATGACTGCCACGTTCTGTCAAGAGCTTCTATCATGAGTGCTGCTAACACTTCTCTTTTTTTTTTTTGTGAGGAAGATCAGCCCTGGCTAACGTCCATGTCAATCCTCCTCTTTTTGCTGAGGAAGACTGGCCCTGGGCTAACATCCGTGCCTATCTTCCTCCACTTTATATGGGACGCCGCCACAGCATGGCCTGACAAGCGGTGTGTCGGTGCGCGCCTGGGATCCGAACCTGGGCCGCCAGCAGCGGAGCGCGCGCACTCAACCGCTACGCCACGGGGCCAGCCCCGACTTCTTCTATTTTTTTAATCAGAAAAAGTGATAGAATTTTGTATCTTTGATGAAAAAGTGCACAAGCCAGGCATTTTAATAAATACATGCTGGTACTCGTTATGTGCATCTCACATGCAGAGAAAAACAGGAACTCCCCAAAACACTTATGATGAAATGTTCTTGATGTTCTCTACTTTCCCGTCTAGTTAGGCTGCTCTATTTATTATCGCCCTCCCTCAGCCCTTTCTGAAACTGACCTTAAAAGTTGGGAGACACACCTAGATATGGCAACAGAAGAGGGGAAATTCCAGAGCCACAGAGCAGGGATGAGCACACTTTTTCTCTGTAGAGCCAGATAGTAGGAATTTTGGACTCTGCCGCCATGCTGCCTCTGTTACACCTGCTCAACTCTGCTGAGTAGGTCAAAAGCAGCCATTCACAATGTGTAAATGGATAGGCGTGGATTGTTTCAATAAAACTTTATCTACAAAAAACAGCCTGGGGGCAGAGTCAGCCTTTGGGCAGCAGTCTGCCAACCCCTGCCTTGGCGCAATATCGTGTTAGATTTATTAAGTCCTGCACTCATAACTCACTACTAAATCAGACAACTTACTAATATCATCAGGGTGACTCTAGACAGCCAACACCCAAAGGAAGAAGTGCTTTATTCCAGGAGTAAACCAGGCCCGTGCTTTGTCACTGAGAATGACCACAGTGGAGGCGGGGAGCAGGAACGTGGCCTGGTCCCTGGGACGCTCACAGAGCTGCCACCAGGAGTCCTTGGGACAGTCGTGCAATCGTCACATTAGGCTAAGATGTTGCCCTCAGAACCAATATGCAAAAAGTCTCATAAAAACTTCCCAATCCTTTTATAGGTCACAGAAATGTGAAATTGAACAGAATGATCTCACCAGTTTGGAAATGACACCTTTAATTTTTTTTGCCTTTTAAAAATTATTTTTTAATAGACTTTAGTTTTTAGAGTAGTTTTAGGTTCACAGCAAAATTGAGAGGGAGGTACAGGGAGTTCCCACAAACCCCCTACCCCTACACCCCCCAGCCTCCCTTATTCTCAATAGACCCCACCTGAGGGTACATTTGTTATAATCGCTGAACCTATTTGGACATATTTTAATCACCCAAAGTCCATGGTTTACATTAGGGCTCATTCTTGGTATTGAGCATTCTATGGATCTGACAAATGTATAATGACGTGTCCACCATTATAGTATCATACAGAAAAGTTTTACTGCCCTAAAAACCCGCTGTGCTGGCGCCAGCCTGGTGGTGTAGCGGTTAAGTTCACGCACTCCATTTCAGCAGCCCAGGCTTCGCGGGTTCGGATCCTGGGCACGGACCTATCCACTGCTTATCAAGCCGTGCTGAGGCGGCGTGCCACATGGAGCAACTAGAAGGACGTACGACTATGACATGCAACTATCTACTGGGGCTTCGGGGACAAAAAAGGAAAAACGGAGGAGGATTGGCAACAGATGTTAGCTCAGGGCCAATCTTCCACACACACACACACACACACACACACAAAACCTTCTGTGCTGCACCTATTCAACTCTCTCCCACCCCAACCCTTGGCAACCACTGATGTTTTCACTGTCTCCATAGTTTCGCCTTTTCCAGAATGTCACAGAGTTGGAATCATAGTATACAGCCTTTTCAGACTGGCTTCTTTCACTTAGTAATATGCATTTAAGGTTCCTCCATGTCTTTTCATGGCTTGATAGCTCATTTCTTTTTAGTGCTGATAATATTCCATTGTCCGGATGTACCACAGTTTATTTATCCATTCACCTACTGAAGGACATCTGGCTGCTTCCAAGTTTGGGCAATGATGAATAAAGCTGCTATAAGCATCTGTGTGCAGGTTTTTGCGTGAATGTAGGTTTTCAACTCCTTTGGGTAAATTTTGTTTTAAATGTCATTAAAATTATATAAGTAATACATGTTCATGGGGGACATTTTAAGTGCTTCTCAATTACAGGTAATTTTGCCCCCCTCAAGGGTCACCTGGCAATGTCCGGAGATATTTCTGGTTGTCACAACTTGGGGGAAGGGTGCTACTGGCATCTAATGGGTGGGGAGAGGCCAGGGATGTTGCTCAACATCCTACAACACACAAGACATCTGCTCCACGAGAAAGGATTATCCGGCCCCAAATGTCAATAGTGCTGAGGTTGAGAAATCCTGATATCAGGGTAAAACGTTCAAAGTCTTTCAACCCGCTCCAAGTCCTCCCACTCTCATCGTGCAGAGATAGCCTCTATCAGTAAGCTTCATTTGTAGCCTTCTAGAATTTTCTACAAGTGTGTTCTTTTTAACACAAATACATTTTGCTAACCAAAATCTTTTAATTTAGTCATGAGAAGCACTTATCAGTGGTTTTCATCATTAAAATTCTTGAACAACAAGGTTGATTATGTACTCACCCATATGAAATAACTCCTTGCCCTCCCATTTGCACAGGAAGTGTACATTTTATAAAGTCCCTTTATGTCCATTGTATAATTTAACCATCACAGGAACTCTGTTATTCCCACTGTATGTGAAAAGGCTGGAGATCTGGAGAGTGTAAGGGAACAGTCTACACTGCTTTCATAGCCAGTAAGGGGTAGGATTTGAACCCCAAATTCTGGCTTCACTTTGAGTGCTCTCATCATTTCAGATCCCACCAATTCACGATTTACAATAATTTGGATAGAGGCAGGCAGTAATTTATTTTTGCACAATGGAAATAAATAGGAACTTGCAACTGATGATACAATTTATCAGAAGTCTTCCAAACACTTTGAATGACAATTTGCATATATACAATGCACCCATTACACATGATTCTAACTCCTTCATTTGGTTAATGTTTAATACTTTGAGTTGGTCTGAAATTTATTCAGCAAAAGCACTGTACCTACAAGCAACTGGGTTCAATTCATTTTTGGATTTTCTATGATACTTAATTTTTTCCACCCAACTCACATCAGACTTTCCTACAGGTAGTCTGTATGTCTAGAACATCGTACTTGGAACAAGAGTGAGCCATCACGGGGTTTGCATTTTGTTCACACGTGCATCTCTCCCATTAAGTCAAACCCAGCCTCACAGCGTCTTAGATCACCAGTGAATATCTTATTCATAAAGACCATTTATTTACAGATGAGGAGAATGAGCAAGTGGGTCATTCGTCTCACCAACAAAGCAGCAGTATGCAGTCGGTTGAGTAAATGAAACCTCGAAAAAGGAATTTCCTTTTCGATGCATAGAATTCGGTTCTTTAGGAGTAAAACCTATGCAATTTCTCCATATCCTAAGTCCACTTAAAATTCTTGCTCTGTTGGTCGATCTGCCTGGAAGATGGAATGCTTCCTTTATTCCATCACTGCTACAGGCAATTTGCAAAATCACGAGCAACAACTATTATGAATACAAATGACTGCAAAATCACAGTGAAATATGTTCAGTGCACTTTAACTGTGTGTTCTTACATCAGGCCTAATTTCACACAACAATAGCTTCTGAATATGTGTATTTTCTAATTCATAAAACGAACGTTGCCACCTTTGTAAGAATTCTGATTCCTCGGTGCCCTTTCCTACCTTCTGACGTTGCTAAGTAGCATAAATTGTACGTGTGGGTGCATTCAGTCAGTCCCCTGAAGACGGGGCCCGGAAGGACACGCCGTTTGGCTCTCTCCGACACAACGGCTAGTCACCTTCTCTCCATCCTCGCTTTTATATGGCTGATCTGCAATGACTCCACTTTATTCTCACGTGTGGTGGCCACCAAAGGCAGTCAGTCGGTAGGATGAAATCATTTAGGGAAACAAACACTCCAGAGAATTTGCTTGAAGCATGACCAAGAAATGTATCATTGAACTGAAAACCACTCTGACATAAATCCTATGAGGCAGGCAGGCATTCCTGAGCTCAGTAATTGAACGGCAGGGGACACTGAGAGATGACACAGCTCATGGAGCAAAGGCCAGCGTGGGGCCTGGCCTTACATCTGCCAAAAAGACTCGTGTTTTTCTATAACCTGAAAGGGCGACTGAATCTCGAGACAGAAAAAAGAGCACATGATTTAAAACTTTCTGCGAGTCCAATCTCTGCTGACTGGCGGTCAGAATTCCCTGATTCCCGCAGGCTCCTGATGGTCCCCCCCTGGCTTTACAGTCGGGGCCTGGGACGCTGACCTCACATAACACACTACAGGGCGTCTCGTCTCGCCCCATCAGGAATACGTGTCGAAGTGTGCACACGTGGCAGGCAGAAAGAGAAACACATAGCACTTGTGTCGTGCTTCAGAGTTACACGAATTCGGTCTTCACTGCAGCTGTGTCCTCCACATCATCACCACCCCCCACTATCTCAGAGACTGGGACAGTGCATCGCCAGGAAGGCTGGAGCCTGGAAGCGATCCTAGGTTGTCTGGCCTGAAATCCCATCAGCTGTCCACTTACACCACAACACCTGTCTTTAGCTGGCACTTTTAAGGGACTCCTAAAAATAAAAGATAAAGGGGCCGGTCTGGTGGCGCAGTGGTTAAGTGCATGCGCTCCCCTTCGGCGGCCTGGGGTTCGCAGGTTCGGATCCCGGGCGCGCACCGATGCACCACTCATCGAGCCACGCTGTGGTGGCGCACCATATAAAGTAGAGGAAGATGTGCACGGATGTTAGCCTAGGGCCAGTCTTCCTCAGCAAAGAGAGGAGGATTGGCATGGATGTTGGCCCAGGGCTGGGCTTCCTCACACACAAAAAAATAATAAAAAAATAAAAGAGACAAACATGCTCATTCTTCTACCAGTTTGCATTTGCCTCGAAGGTCAAACTCTTGCCTGTATTTTGCTCGCCCGTCTCAATCACACTGTATTTATACCCAGGCTTAAGTTGCCTTTCTCTTCTCTGGATTCCAATGTGGCCTTGTTTTCCAGAAATTACACTCAGTGCCTGGAAAAGGTAGTGTCTCCCTTACAACGCACGCCGGGAGACTCTCTGAGAAGCAGTGTAGCCCTGGAGTGACCTCAGCTAAATCTCAGAATCCCTCACTGAGGGCTGTGTGTACCCTGGTGAATAACTTAACCTCTCTGAGCCACTAAATGGGCACAGTACTTTATAACTGCACTGCACAAATTCACATATTCAAACACATGTGGAGCCAGACACGTAGGCTCGTAACAAATGATAGTTATGATTATAGTCACAGAATGGGAATCACTGCAAACACTGGTCACTGGAATGCTGCCGTGTTCTTTTTGTGCTAGTAATCACTCTTGCAGATTAAAAAACAAAAATAAAAACAAGATGAACCTTATGTGAATTTTACCACCACAAAAAAAAAAAAAAAAAAAAAAAAAAACCAAGATGAACCTACAACATTTTCACCAGTCACTCCCTCAAAGGAATACATTTGAGAAGTTTCTGAAAAGGGACCAAAATAGCCATACTAGTAAAAGTGGGACTGAATGAAGTTTCATTTCAACTGGAACATAATCACATTTCTCTGTGGTTTTCCTAAACGGAAACATATTACTTGGTTCTCAAATACTGAATTTTTAAACGAGCAAGTGTGTTTGAGAAAGGAAAAAAGAATAGGTCCTTATAAAAAAAAAATCAGATTAAACTGCATAAAGATGATGAAATTCTTGCACAGCTGTTTACTGATACGTTCGTGCTATACTTACCAAATGATTTTATCTGCCCACTCTTCTCTCTTTTATTGATCCCATTTTATCACTCTAGCAGGCAACAGCCTTCTTCTTTGTGCAAATATAATTACAAACAATTTAAAAAAGAGAAAATGCAAACAACTCATTTCCTACAAAAACTAAACATAGGAAAAATAGAACTTAAGTGTATTTCCTAGTTTAAGCTTAGCCTGATTTGCTTTAAGCCTGTTCAAATTTCTCTCAGGTCCTAAGATCACCTTGATGAATTAAATAAAATAATATGTTAAATGCATCCTTATGTAACTACCTGTAGTATAGCTGGGTGTGTATGTGAAGAAGCTCTGGCGCTGATAGTTCCAACAACAACTTAAACTCTGAATAAAGTGTTATCCTAAATGATATTTTGAAGATGTTGTTAAAATGAAAGAAGATGTGAAACGGTGGAAACCGATGCTATTTCAGATTTCCGGGTGTGTGAACAGAACTTGTCACAAGTCACACACAGCCCTCACTGCACAGAAAGGCTCTTTGCAAAAAAAAAAAAAAATGCTGAAAACACCCTCCAGTTCCAAGTATGACATTTACATGGTTTTATAGAACTATCACAGATTAAAAATAGAAGATGCTGCCTTTTAGTAGGGTACAAACCTTGTCCAAAAAGTAGTCTACAAAAAAGTAAGTGGGGGGCCAGCCCTGTGGCTTAGCGGTTGAGTGCGCGCGCTCCGCTACTGGCGGCCAGGGTTCGGATCCCGGGCGCACACCCACGCACCACTTGTCCGGCCATGCTGAGGCGGCGTCCCACATACAGCAACTAGCAGGATGTGCAAATATGACATACAACTATCTGCTGGGGCTTTGGGCTCAGGGCTGGTCTTCCTCAGCAAAAAGAGGAGGATTGGCATAGATGTTAGCTCAGGGCTGATCTTCCTCACACACACACACACACACAAAAAAAGTAAGTGAATTTTGAGAAATCGTCCTCAATTTGGTTCCTCTGTGATACAGAGATTGACCTCCTATTCAAAGGAAAGAGATAGTTCCTTAAAAGACAGGAGAGGGATCCAAATTGTGGAACTGGCAACAGAAAAGGAAATGTATCTGAAATGGGTGAGTCTTCAAAACTCAAAGAAGAGGGTTTTGTGCTCCGCATCTCCCACTGAAGGAAGTCTCCCTGGGGGCGTAAGCAACAAAAATTGATACTTAAATGTGAAAAAGTGACAGAAATGAGGTTTAGAACAGTGTGATTCATTAGGTGGACAGCTTGATAAATCTACTGGGACCTGTACATGGGCAGAGAGGCAACAGATGTAACTATGCTTGTGTGACTTATAATTTTAACCTATTCGATTAGAGGTTGGCAAATTTGTTCTGAAAGGGCCAGAGAGTAAATAATTTCCACTTCATGGGCCACACGGTCTCTGTTACTCAATTGAGAATCACTCATTTCTACCTTTGTAGTGAGAAACTGTCATAGACAATATATAAATCGATGGGTTTAGCTGTGTTCCACGGAAACTTTAATTACGTACAATGAAATTTGAATTTCATAGAATTTTCATGCATCATGACTTGTTATTCTTCTTTTGATTTTTTTTTAACCATTTAAAAATGTAAAAACCATCCTTAGCTTGTTGACTGTACAAAAGTAGGCAATGGGCTAAATTTGGCCTGTGGGCCATAGTTTGCTAACTCTTGTGTTAGATAAACATGAGTCATGGGTAGATTCCATTTCTATCATATCTCACACAGATTACTTAAAAACGAACCTTCAGGAAAACAGTATGATGGTTACTCAAAAAATTAAACATAAAATTACCATATGACACAACAATTCCACTTCTAGGTATATACCCAAAAGAACTGAAAGCAGGGACTCGAACAGATATTTGCACTCCAATGCTCACAGTAACATTATTCACAAATAGCCAAAAGATGGAAACAATCCACATGTCCACTGATGGATGAATGGATCAACAAAATGTGGTATATACACACAGTGCAATATTATTTAGCCTTTAAAAAGAATGAAATTCTGACACATGCTACAACATCATGAAACTTGAAGACATAATGCTAAGTGAAAGAAGCCAGACACAAAAGGACAAATACTGTATGATCTCACTTATTTGAGGCAGAGTACTGGAGTAGTTTATTTAAAAATAGAGACAGAAAGTAGAACGGTGGTTGCCAGGAGCTGGGGGAGGGGGAAGCGGAGAGGAGAGTTATTATTTAATGGGTACAGAGTTTTAATTTGGCGAGAGGAAAAAGTTCTAGAGATGGATGGTGAATATACTTAATGCCAATAAACAGTACCCTTAAAGATGTTCAAAAATGGTAAATTTTATGTCATGTATATTTTACCATAATAAAAAAGATCTCAAGGAAAATGAACCTTCAATGCAAACATATTTCTTCCAAAGACCCTGCTGTTGGCTAAAGACAAACTTAGAAAGATCAAAATGGTTCTAACGGGCCGACCCCGTGGCTTAGCGGTTAAGTGCGCACGCCGATGCTGGCGGCTTGGGTTAGGATCCCGGGCGCGCACTGACGCACCACTTCTCGGGCCATGCTGAGGCTGCGTCCCACATACAGCAACTAGAAGGACGTGCAGCTATAACATACAACTATCTACTGGGGCTTTGAGGGAAAAAAAAAGGAGGAGGAGGATTGGCAATACATGTTAGCTCAGAGCCGGTCTTCCTCAGCAAAAAGAGGAGGATTAGCATGGATGTTAGCTCAGGGCTGATCTTCCTCACAAAAAAAAAAAAAAAATGGTTCTAACAGTTAAGATGGGCATCAGCCAATTTATTTTGAAGCTAGCAAGCCAAGAATAAATATCTGCTTTCTTTTCATAGGCCAGATTCAAACCCTTAACTGTGAAATAAAAAGTGTACTCGGTTGTCTCCAAATTCACAGGTGATATTTTGAGATAGTTCCTGGAGGAGCAAAGACATACTCTAGAAACAAACGCAGAATCTTGGTAGTTTCTGGAATATCTGATTCTTAGTCAAACCTAGAAATTCTTAGGCCAGCTTCTGTCCTTAGAAAATTTAGCTAACCGGGAGCAGAATGACACATTTTGGTTAACTAAATCCGTATTAGTCTTTGGGAAATGGGATGGATGTTCTTGCTAAATCAAGGTTAATCACAAAAGTCATTCAAAAAAAATGAACACATTATGCTGTTGTATGATGTTCAGGACCGTACTTGTGGTTGTCAGCAAAAACTCTAGAAGCCCAAGAAAAAGAGCGGGTATTTCCATCTAATTAATCTAGGCTGAATCACTTGTCCCCACCTAAGAAGAAAGCTGCCGAGTCAGACAAAAAAGAAATGTAAGCATAATTCTCAGCGGAAGCTGCTCAAGAATAAGACGGTATTAACGCATTTTCTCTCAAAGTCTCCAGATGGCAGGGCAAGATGAAATTCTCACGTCCTATAAGATTGTAAGTCTCCCTAAAAATACAAGAGGTTATCAAATGACTTCGGAAAGCTTTCAGGCATCTTAGGTTTCCGAAAGGCATCTTTCTGACCTTTGGGCACCTCCCGTTGACTGCAAAGTGAGTGCCTCTGGGCAGGACTGCACTGCCATCCACCTCCCCAGTGAACTTACCCAGTCCCCGGCTCTACCTGAATCCCAAATACACATCTCAGGTCCTCGCCCCCCACAGGTCCACACTCATCCTGGACCCGCCCGCGTGACATGTCCACTTGGAGGTCCAACTGGCATCTCAAACACGGCACGTCCACAATGGAACCCTTCACCCTCCCACCCCGTCCCCTCCCGTCCCTCCTCCAGCCTGTCGTCTGAGTGGTCATGAGGTCGACCCTCACTCCTCCAGCCAAGCACGTCTGCACGTTTACTGGCGCTCTCCACTGAAGAGTGTCCTCCACTAGTGTCCACACTAGTGGAAAGTGAGACTGCCTCCTGCCTGGGACCCACTTGGAGCCACTACAGTCCCTCCCTCACCCTGCAGCCAGCCATCCGTTAGTGCGGTGGGAAGTCACAGGAGGGTTTCAAGTCCAAACTCACCACCATTACCATTGTGTCCTGTGAGGAACTGCATGGTGTTCCCCGCACACACCTCGGATCTCATCTCCCTGTCGGTCGCTTGCTCCCATCATGCTGGCGTGGCCTCCTCTTCGTCCCTCAAGCTCCTGCTGCCTGTCCCTCGCATGTGCTGCTCCTTTCACCTGGAACTCTGTTCTCCCAGCTCTTCCCAGCTGTGTCCTTCAGACTTCAACTCATCTCTCTCCTCTTTGGAGAGGCCTCTTACCTCTAACATGGAACCCCTTCTACCCCAAGCCACTCTGTCATGTCGCCCTGCTCGTCTCATTAACAGTATGCATTACTAGCATCAAAGTCTCTTGTTTGTTTGTTTCTCTCTTTGCTACTGGTCTCCCAAATACCATCAAGCTGGGGTAGGGACCTCCGCCTTCACGACACTGAGCTCAGAGGGTGTCTAGCTCACCCTCTGTATCCACAAAGCATGGCTTCATGCTTGACACAAGAAAGAAACTTAATAAATAGCTTAGGACATATGAGTGAACGGACAAGTATATGAACTTAAAAAAAAAAAAAAGAAATCAGACTACAATAAGATGTACCCAACACCAAAACTCCACTGAATATTTTCCTTCTGATGACTCATGTGCCATTTTCAGGTCTTATAATAAGCGTTAATGACACCCATAAAGTGGGTGTAGAGGAGAAGCTGTGTGGTATCACATCCCTCTAAATTTAAACAGTTATGAGCAGATGGCAGTGCATCCCCAGGTCGCCTACATGCAAGAGTTTAATATCGGCATCCTATAAAACGTACAACCGAGTTAGTCCAACACATACATAATTACCAGATTTCACTCATTACTGCAAGGTCTAAGCGTTAAAAGATGAATGGCAACCAGCTCTCGTAAAGGATTCTGCCCCTCTCAGCGGCTGCCCTGACTGAGCCTGCCCGTGCCGGCCAGGCACTGACTTACATGTGCACACACAGGGAAGGCAGCACCAGGAAGCCCAGGTGTAAGTGACATGAGCTTCTCTTGCTTTTCACTTCCTCCGGGGAAGAAACTTATGGACTGACCCAAGGCACCAGTATGTCTGCTCCTAGCTGGGGGGCAGCACTCAGAACCTCCTGCCCGTCTTCCCCTACCTCGGATACGCTGTCCCCAAAGCTGGTCCAGGTTTCCTCCAGCCCTTCCTCGCTATTGTAACTGGTATTGTACCAACTTTTTCAGATATCACGCAAACTGATGAAGTATGAGCGCGCACAGAGCCGGTTACTGGTTTTTTACGGAAATGAAGTTGAATGCTTTATAGACAGGATAAGTCTGAATTATTTTAATAAATGCCGTGGGATTAGGTGTGGGCAAGATGACCAAGAAGATTGGGGGGAAAGGCGGAAATCTAGAGAGATGCAGAAATGAGACTTCTGTGTGGGTTTCCTTAAGTTTTCACAAGGGAGAACTAGAAACTGGAAACCAGGCCAGATACACTACGGGTGTGGATGGTGCTGGAACCACTGGGGGAAGTTCCTGGCTGGGAACCTCCTCTGAGCAAAGGCACAGGCCCGCCCTCCAAGTACTGGCAGTGACTGTATTCAGACACTTCAGGGTAAAATAAACAAACAAAAAAAGACCTGTATGTGTCTTTTTTTTTTTTTTTAATAATTCCCAGCTTTTTCAATTAACTGCATTTTTAAATTAAAAGGCGGTGGAAGCCCCCCCACACACCTAAAATCTACCATTGCTCAGGCCAGATTTTAGGTGTGTGGGGGCTTCCACTGCGTTTCATACAAAACTGCCTATGTTATCTCCGTGTGATAAATATCCATTTATAATGTGCATAAACCAAGAAGTCATGCGTGCTTATGCCACCAAGTTCTGAAAACTTAACAGTGATTACTCCCAATTTTTAGAGTCCTGAGAAGGCCCAAGGTTAAATGGCCATAACTTTATAATATGAAATTAATGCAGTAAAATCATTACGATATTCCAGACACCCCCCAGGACTCTGAAGCCCTTTTATAAAATATGACTGTCTAAATGCCGAATATATAACATAGATAAATTACGAGTATTTTCACTACAATTTAGCTTAATATTAGAAAAGGGTATACAGTAGAATTTGAAATAAGTAAATTCAAATTCAAACAAGTAAACTCTCCACTTTGTTGCATATATTAATTAGCTTAGAAAAAATCATTTATGAAAGTTTTTTTTCCTAAATGCAGTCATCTGTGAATTGAGATAAATACCTATGAAATATGATAAATTTTAAAAAGAACACATAATGCTGATTCTTTGGTTCCAGTCCGTCACCCTCTCCCCACCTCTACCTCCAAGGACCAGCTTAAACTCACCTCTTTCAGGAGATCATTAAGTCAAAGCCTTCTCGACCCCAAGAGGAATGGTTTGCTCGACTCTTGGGCTCCCAGAGTATCCAGGATATATTGCCATGAAAGAACCTACATGAACATGCTCTGATGGTTTCTTTACATTTCTGATGCCCCCTCCAAATGCAAGATCTCAGATCCTTTTTCCAATGGTTCCCAACTGGAGATGATGTTGCCCTACTCCCCCACCTCCCACTCTGGGAACACCTGGCAATATCTGGGGACATTTTTGGTTGTTGTAACTCTTGGGGGGAGAATACTGACATGAGTGGGCGGAGATCAGGGATGCTGCTCGACATCCCACAATGCAGAGGACGGCCTCCACCAAGAATTATCCAGCCCCTGATGTCAAGTGCCAAGAATCACAAACCCATTCTATCCCCTTATTCACCTGTTCTGCCTGCAGCCAGTTCTCACATTCTATACAAGTGTAACCTTTTTCTTCTTCTTGCTCCTAAGACACCTTCATTCTACCAGCAGGAACCCAATCTTGCTTATATTTTTCCAGAATTCCAAGACTCTTCATATTGTTGTGGGCATCATTGTAGGGAGTCTGACCTCACAGGCTGGTGATCCAAACAGCTTTAACATTTCTCTCTTCTAAAAGTACTGTCCTAAAAAAATAACTCTTCTGTGCCCTGACTCCTCTGGTCTCCACAGATCAATTCCCAGTGGGAAACAAATATATTGTCCCAAAACTCAATAGACTAAAACACTGTAGATATGCCACTCAGTTTTATTAATTACAGGTCAGATAATACCACTATAAACACAGCATAATTTCTATAAAAATATTTATATTTAGAGTATCTTCTCCATTAAGATGGAAAAAAACAAAAGACAAAACCCAAGGATGGTCTGAGTCTTATAAATCTCAATGAACCTGACCTTCTACTCTACCTCGAGGACACTTTGCATGTGGGCCTGCACTGTTCTGTTCCCAGAGAACCCAAATCCATGCCCACGATCAGAGAGGGTTTGTGGAGGGATGGGGAGGAGGTGAGAAAAACAAGACCAAAATGATATGATACACACGAACGGGCTTGAGACTTACATGGATTTACATCTATTTAAAACGCAGTAGACCCATCATCATCAACACTATCTCATCATAATGCCGGCCATGAAAAGCAGTTACCTACCAGTCACCAAAAAACTAGCCAATACAGCCAAAAACTGATCGGTCAAATTAAAAATACGGTGTCTTGTAGCCGTTCATCCTATCTCCCCCATCACACCACTCCTAGTGGATTTTAATGGCTCAATTAGTCAAAATGGTGTCATATGGATGAAGTCCACATTTAAGCACCTGTCATAAATGGTTCTGCTCCCATGTGCACATCGAGGTGTAAGAGTTCGCCATAAATGTAAGGAAGTAATTCATCACACACTGCAACCTCAAGGGCTGGGTATTTCTGCATTTCTCTCTCCCTAATTTCTATGGGGCATAAACCTCCATTTAACGCTACGACTCACACTGAATGGAAATTCGCCGTGCCAGGTCAGGAGGAGCATTCAGAACCGATATACTGGGTAAAAATAATTATAATGATTTACAAAGCTCCCTG
This sequence comes from Ceratotherium simum simum, assembly GCF_057802395.1. NCBI lineage: Eukaryota > Metazoa > Chordata > Mammalia > Perissodactyla > Rhinocerotidae > Ceratotherium > Ceratotherium simum. The sequence goes on from NC_141940.1 coordinate 122,586,162, forward strand.
GAAAGCAAAATACTATGAAAGCCTCAGTAATAATAAAAGTGTTCCATTTGCATAAATTTTAACAGCATTGCCCCTGTAAGAAAACACAGTCCAAATTTTCCTTACTGGGTCAGAACATGTTATTAAAACAAAATCATGGCCTTCTTATTAATCAGCTCAATTCTCCTCTAAATCACTATTCACCCCATTCAACCTGCACGATCATAAACTTCTCAATAGTTTAAACAAGATCACACTCAGGGAAGAGCATTGTGTTTCCTAATTTCTACACAAACTCCAGGAAGAATCAATTCTCATCGGCAAAGGTACACTAAAAAGTCTTTTATTCCCCAACCAAGTACTTACCCCAACCAAGGGGAAGTGGTGTTTTACATATTTCTCGAAAACACACAAGAATTTAAGTGAACTTCAGTTTTCTAATTACATGGTTCAAAATCAGAAACAAATCATTCAAATACACTGTAATAACATTTAAAAATATTCACTCAATACTTCAACACTTTTACTGTATTCGTTTGGAGGAGGCATGTATGATTGTTAGTATCTGCTCTTTGGCAATCATAGAGAGCAACATAAATGCAGATTCCTGTGCTCTCACAGGGCTCCACAGCACCCAACATATCCTACACAGCACACATTTTTACCCACTAGAATGCAAGATTTCTCCCTGGTCTGTTCACTGCCATCTTCCCCACATCTAGAAGAGTGCCTGACACACACAGTAGGTGCTCAATAAATATTTGTTGGTCAGCTAGATGTGTTACACTGAGAGACAAAGTGAATGCAAATGGCTGGAGAACAGAAATGTTCTTCAAGAGCTTAATGTGTGCAAATATTATGCAACGTGCCATGTGGTGGGGAAGGATCAGGGAGACAGAAGATGAAGGCCTTTCCTGTACAAGAAGCTAGCGGTACACACAACACGTATGCAAGTGAAGAGATAACTCCCAACACCGCATTAGACTATCTCTGACCCAGGACAGAAAAGGCCACATAAACTCTTGCCTTCGTCTTCATTACTCCTGCAATCCTTGTAACACAGAGTAGATCATAGTCCCGTTTTGTGCACAAAGAAAGAGGTCTTGGGCCACCTGGCCAAAACTCAGAGGAAGTGGTGGGCAAGAGACAGCAAGTTTTTGGAAGCTGAAGAAAACACTTGGATTTTATGTGGATACATGGCCACACCCCTCCCAAAAGGGTAAGTTTTCCATATGACCCAGTTCTGGCCAACGGCTATGAGCAGAAGTCAAATATGTAACTTCATGACTGTGCCCTCAAAGGCAAATGTAGTCTCCCTCCCCACTCCTTCTCAGGGACCGGCAGGTGGACATGAAGACAAGAGCTGGAGCAGCCATCCCAGACACAAGGCAGGATGGAATGCTGGGCCCCCCATTGTGATGCAGCGATTTAGGGAACAAGAGGTCCCTCATCCCACCACCAAAGCTACACGAAGTTACACCCTAGGGCCGGCCCCGTGGCTTAGTGGTTAAGTGCGCGCACTCCGCTACTGGCGGCCCAGGTTCGCATCCCGGGTGAGCACCAACGCACTGCTTCTCCGGCCACGCTGAGGCCGTGTCCCACATACAGCAACTATAAGGATGTGCAACTATGACATACAACTATCTACTGGGGCTTTGGGGGAAAAAAAAAAAGGAGGAGGATTGGCAATAGATGTTAGCCCAGGGCCAGTCTTCCTCAGCAAAAAGAGGAGGATTAGCATGGATGTTAGCTCAGGGCTGATCTTCCTCACATACATACATAAATAGATAAATAGATAAATAAATAAATAAATAAATAAATAAATAAATAAATAAATAAATAAATAAATAAATAAATAAATAAATAAAACTGTTTAAAAAAAATAAAAATAAAAAAAAGTAGTTACACCCTAGGCCACCACCTAACTGTTGAATCATTCACCTCTTGACTGCTAACCTATCTTCAGGGAAGGTTAAAAACTGCTAACTAACCTCACATAACAGAGAGATTCATCAATGGAGAAAAGGGAGTAAAGAATTAAAACTATACCTACTAATGATTTCCTGATCAGAAACCCAAGTCATCACAGGGTGTTTGTACTCCAGCAATATCAGTGCCTCGACAAATAACACCTGCTGCTCCATTTTGTAAATTTATTTTTCTGGAGTTGCCTTGGTACGTCTTCGGGTGCATCAAGAGTTAGTAAGGTAAGGTTGCCACGCTTGAACGTGACTCAACACTGAGCCCGACATCATCAGGGGGACTCAGGTGAGTGTACGGAACACTGTGACAAGGGTGAGAGGGAGAGCAGGGTCCCGGGTTCGGATTGAGGCTTTACCCCTAACTGACAGCCTGGAACTACCAGCACTGTTTCCTTCATTTGCTACGTGAGAACTCTGATCGAGATCTGCGCCATCCAATGGAAAGAGAAGGTGAGCTTATATATAATTTTAAAATTTAAAAATGTAAAGAGAGGGGCTGGCCTGGTGGCGCAAGCGGTTAAGTGCACACGCTCTGCTGCGGCAGCCCGGGGTTTGCTGGTTCAGAGCCCGGGCGCGCACTGACGCACTGCTTGTCAAGCCATGCTGTGGCGGCGTCCCATATAAAGTGGAGGAAGATGGGCACGGATGTTAGCCCAGGGCCAGTCTTCCTCAGCAAAAAAAGAGGAGGATTGGCAGATGTTAGCACAGGGCTGATCTCTTCACAAAAAAAAAAAAAAAAAAAAAGTAGAGAGAGACTGGTGAAGTTAATTTTCATAATATATTTAAATTTAACCCAATATATCCAAAATAGTATCACTTCAACATGTACTCTATATAAAAAATTACTCAGATCGTCTACATTCTTTTTTCCAACTAAATCTCCAAATCTTCAAAGGTCTATGTATTTTCTACTTAGGGTACATCTCAATTAGGAAACTACCTTTTCACTGGAAATATCGGACTGCTATTATAGTTCAGAAAATGTACAGCTGAGGGGGCTGGCCTGGTGGCCTAGTGATTTAAGTTCGTGCACTCTGCTTCGGCAGCCCAGGGTTTGCAGGTTCAGATCCTGGGTGTGGACCTACGCACTGCTGATCAAGCCATGCTGCGGCGGCAGCGGCCCATATATAAAGTAGAGGAAGACTGGCACAGATGTTAGCTCAGGGCCAATCTTCCACACCAAAAAAAAAAAAAAAGAAAGAAAGAAAGAAAGAAAAGAAAAGAAAAGAAAATGTACGGTTGAACACAGAAATTAAGATATTCACGTGGTAAATATCAAAAAAAAAAAAAAAAGATATTCACGTGGTCGGTTCCCCATATACTTAAAAGTTTTCTAATAACCGAATCAAGTATTGATGTTTAAATTTAAATCAATTAAAAGGAAATAAAATTTTAAAATCTGTTCCTCAGTGACAGTAGCCACGTTTTGGGTGCTCAACAGCTCCAGTGGGTAGTGGCCACCTGACTGGACAGCGCAGGTCAGCGTGGCCACTCAGAAGCCTGCAGCCACTAAACTCCTTTGATTATAGTCTGCAGGATGGAGGGATATGGGGACTTTCTATGCCACATAATTCCTCTTTAACTGGTACACAGGCAAATTTTTAAATTACATGTTCACAACATTTTTCTTCTCAACCAAATCCAAATAGATTAATAACCAAAAACTGTCCAAGTTTAAAACTATCCCTTCCTAAAAACAGTGTAACCAACTGCTTGAAAATTATTTTTCACATTATGAATTAATTTTCATAATTTTAGATAGAGATTGGAGCTCGGGGTCTCAGATTAGAAAGTCCAAAGTGCTGAGTGCAAATTGAGACGTGCTGTAAGTTTGAACTACACTGAATTTCACAGACAGTACAGAAAAAGAACATAAAATATATCATGGATAATTTTTCTATACAGATCCCTTTGGAATGATACTATTTTGGACATATAGAGCTAAATAGAACATATTATTGCATCATTATATGCTAAAATATGTACTGCAATATTAACCTCATATATATTAAGATATATATTGCAATACTAATTTTACCGGTTTCTTTTTACTGTGGCTACCAGAAAACCATAAATTACATTTGTGGCTCACATTCTATTTCCATCAGACAGCGCACATCTAGACGGCTTGCACGGTACCTGCAGGCTCTGAATTTCGTTGACTGCAGTCGGCAACACGAAGGCAGAGAGTTTTTTTAGGCTACATGATTGCTCTTTGAATTGTGCCCACTGCACATTTTCAATTATATGCCCATAAAATCTTTTTTATTCCTTGCCCCATTCAAAACAGATTAATAATCACCAATTGTTCTAGTTGAAGACCAGTTTTCTCTAGGAAAAAAGGAATTTTCTGTTTGAAGTTTTTTGTTTTTCTGTGTGAGGAAGATTAGCCCTGAGCTAACAGCTGATACCAACCCTCCTCTTTTTGCTGAGGAAGATCGGCCCTGGGGCTAACATCCGTGCCCATCTTCCTCTACTTTATATGGGACGCTGCCACAGCATGGCCTGACAAGTGGTGCGTCGGTGCACGCCCGGGATCTGAACCCGCGAACCCCGGGCCGCTGAAGCAGAGCGCGTGCACTTAACCGCTGTGCCACCAGGCCGGCCCCCATTTGAAGTTATTTTTAATACAGTGAATTATCAGAAGTTCTGTTGGACACCTGAGCAAGGTTGGGGCGAAAGCCAGTGGGTCTCAGAATGCCAAGGTCATCAGCTGGTCACTCATGCGGTGAGCAAATAGCCCACCGCTCACCTTTGCCTGCTGTATACATTTTGATGTCAGAGCTACCTGGCCTAGCAGGCAGCATAGTGGGCTCTGAACTCACAGGCCTCCCTGCAGAGCACCTGGGTAAGGACCCAACCTGGCTGAGGGTGCCTCGTCTATAAAATGGGGGTGACATCACAATACCTGTGCCACCCTTCCTAGCGGGTTGCTGCAGGAGCACAAAGGTGATGATGAGCCCCGAGCAATCGTCAGCAGTACAGCTCAAACCCCAGCGTGCCACTAATTAAGACTGGATGACCCTGAACAAAAATCTCAGGCAGGATTCCTCGAAGTTACTCTTGCTATTATTGTTATATTAAATGTCCTTTTAGATATGACACCCTGCCCCTTAAATCTTCAGCTGTCACTTCGAGATTTAATTAAGGCCCGCTCATTACAAGCACGGGAGAATCAACACCCACAGATGCTCGAGCATTTAGTACCGGGGTAACTGCACATGTCTCATCAATGACGACGAATGGAACACTGTTTTAGCAAGAGGAATATTATTGCCACTTAAAGTTCTATTTTGAGCTAATTAAAAACCACCCATAAGATGGGTGGGCATTAAGGAGAAGTAATTCATTTTGCAAGACGTAAACTATGCAATATTACAAGAGTGCTTGTTACTTATATTATTATTTTGGTGGAAAGAACATGGATTCTGCTCGTTCCTGATTGAAACTGGCACTGTGCGTGTGCACCCACACGCCCTGTGAAAGTGAGTTCTAATTGAGCCACAATTCGGAAGGGAACTGGGCAGAGAGAGCAGGTGCCCCTCCCTTCCCAGTTTCCGTGCGTATTGTACATTGCAGAACAAAGAAAATTGCTCCATGGGAGTAAAACACTGGGAGGAAATGGAATCTTAAAGTCCTGAGAAGATGCCTGGTCTTAGAGAAATATGGCCATTTCTCCATGGATTATCTCATCTGCTGAAATTTGGCAAGAAATGATTTATTCAAGTCCTGGCTAGACTTTTACCTACTCAATACACTTTTGAACAAAAATATACAAACACCATTAAAAAGCTACATCTGTTAACGTTGTAAAAAGACAGATACTGCATCTCAAAATTATCATAGCGTTTGTTTTTAGCAATCTATGGATAATTTCTGAAGTACCTTTTTCCTCCTCTTTCATTGGTTTCATTTCTAAGCTTGGAAAGCTTTCTTTAGAGAATAAAAAAGTAGGAATTACACTTAAACACTATAAAAGGAGGACTCAGAGAAATACAGAAAAAAAAATTCTCTCCTTGTCCTGAGTGTATTATAAAACAGCTCAATGCTTCAAAGACAGCACAGAACTTGTCACATACTAGATACTCAATTAACTAATTTGCATAATGAAACATATGTCACAAATACACACCCTTTCACACATATACACACATCCTTGGGAAACACTGAACTTTGGCTAATGACAAGTAGAAACAAACTGGCAAGCTTGCCAATTTACAATTATATTTAAAAAAATCTTTTATTGGCTAACATAAGAATCTGTGCTTTTCCTACAGCTGTCATTCTATAAAAATACTGTCTTTTGATAAGTGTACTAGGAATATGAGATGAGCCGAATCCACATATCCATGTGACATTCGAACACATCAACTCTCATTTATAACTGTTCCTAACTCTAACATGAACAGACCCCTACAAGGAAAGAGACAGAAAAGTTAACAAGAAGTGCATGTGTAAGTATAATCTTAGTAAATTAATTTGCTAACTCGCCTTCTTGCATTCTGGACTTATCTCTCATTTAATATGCAGCCCTCGAAACACTCACAGTTTGGCTAAAGTCAGGAGACTAAGGTCCAAGCAAACATCAGCAATAGCCCATTTAGCTGAAAATCTGACATGGCAATTCTTAAAGCAATCGGTATTCAAGTGAAACCCAGCAAGTGTAATGCTCAAAAAAGAACCTGAGATACGCCTTTTAAAGCAGCATATGTCCAACTCACAGAAAAAGAAATGCAAATGGCTGACAAACATGATAGAATATTCCACCTCATTAGTAATCAAAGAAATGTAAAAAAAAAAAAAAAAAAAAAGACGCCATGCATCCCCACCTTGGCTGACCAGGATCATGTGAACTACACCCCACCCCTGCACTACTATATAATTGGCACAACCTTTCAGGAAAGCAATTTGGTAATCGGTCTCAAGAGCCCTACAGTTCTATTTCCAGCAATCTATCCTAAAGCAAAAATTGGAAGCAATCTCAATCTCCAACAACACGTGTTAAATAAATTGCAGTACGTGCACTTGACGCGATAGATGCATAAAAATATTTTCAATAAACGTTGGGAGATGATCAAATGCTTACTCTGTAAGGTTAAGTGGAAGATCTGTACTACACAGCTGAATATGCAGTATGTTACAGACACATACATAAACATTTGGAAGAAACTACACCAAAGCACTGATGGGGAACATCTATGGGTGGGCTTAGAGGTGTTTGTTTTCATGTTTGATTTTATTTTTTTGCTTACAGCATATCATTTTTAAAATCAGAAAAGAGTTAGGAAAACCCTGGCAAACAAAGAATAATGACTAATACTTCATCTGGTGAGTATAATGATAATAATAAGATAGTTATTTACCTATTTATTCCTTTGCTAAGAACATCAATGGCGGCTTTCCTGGTACAGTGCGACGTGGTGGGGAAATTCTTTTCTCCTCTAGGTGTACACTCATCAACTTCCTCTGAGTCACCTTTTTGAAGTTTTATGATGCTACAGTCTATAAACACAACATTAAATATTTATGGTTGATATTTGCTGCTTCTAAAAATACGTAGAGGAGAAGATCTCTTAACAAGGCCTCTGCTTGACCTTCTCACTGAATTAACCAAGACTGTCTATGCTGCAGACGGGCTGACAGCTGCCCACAGGCCCCGGAGCTCATTGGCTGGGCCTCCTCCCCTTCCAGGGGGCCGAGGCCTTTCTGCCTGAGCCGGTTCCCTGTGTACCTTCACAAAAACCCAAAGTGTCGACTGGTCCCAAACCTGCTTATGCCAATTGGACTTGTTATTGCATTTATGAAAAGTAATAAGTATTATATAAACTGATGAACTAGGAGTATAATTTTTTTTCTACCAAAACTACTTCGGATGCTTTGTTATATAGACTTACTCAAGACAGATCGCCAAACAAAAATGAATCGTCAAAATGGTAGTAGGGTGGACGATGGTCAAGAGTGCTAGGAAAGGTCATAAATCTGTAGACGGATTCTGCGCTGAAATGGTTTCACTAATCTCTTTAAATTCCCACTCTACTTTAAAGAAACCAACTCTGGAAATTGTAGCGGGTGCATCATGGGTACGGTTTATGAGGAAAGTTGATCCTAAACTAGAATTTTCGGATCCACACTGCAAGAAAAAGCTCTAGTCTCTTCTATCAAGAGATTGGTGGGCCGGCCCCGTGGCTTAGCGGTTAAGTGCGTGCGCTCCGCGCTGCTGGTGGCCCGGGTTCGGATCCCAGGCGCGCACCGACGCACCGCTTCTCCGGCCATGATGAGGCCACATCCCACATACAGCAACTAGAAGAATGTGCAGCTATGACATACAACTATCTACTGGGGCTTTGGGGGAAAAATGTATACAAAATTAAAAAAAAAAAAAAAAGAGATTGGTGAATAAATCTGCACTGATACACTTTAATTTAAAACAAAAACACTCTCCAGGAGGTGAAGCTGAACGTGCTTCCCCTTCCCCTGAGGATGGGCTTTGAAAGAATAGCATATTTGGAAAGGGAAAACCAGTAACTCGATAGTGGAGAAACCCGGACACACAACCTTAAGCAAGTGATCAGGTTTAACTCATCGGGTTTAAGTCACGTTGACAGCACACACCCTTGATGTGATGTGATCAGGACACTTGACCTCTGTGGTCTTCGTCCCTGAAACTCATAACCCCAGTCTAATCATGTGAGAAACATCAGCCAAACCCAAAGTGAAGGACATTCTACAAAATTTATGACCAGTAGTCCTTAAAGTGACCAGGGTCATGAAACACAAGGGAAGTCTGAGAAACTGTCACAGCCCACAGGAATTAAAGAGACATGATGACTAAATTCAATGTGGTGTCCTGGGTGGGATTCTGGGACAGAAAAAGGACATTAACGGAAAAAGGGATGAAATCTGAAAAAGTTTGAAATAAAGTTAATAAAAGATTTTTAAATAATGTATATGTGTATCATTTCTTATGAGTCCCTGATTTACTCAACGCTTTCTGTGGAAGTGACCAGCTATGGGTCTCAGTGTCCTCCAGGTAAGACGGCTCAACTGTGACGGAGAGAAATCAGAGAGGCATCGGTCCTGGCCATCTACATAGTGGCTCACCTCCCAGGGGAGAAAACCTGCACACGTGGATCAAGGAACCAACCCCATCTGGGTCAACAGCTGTTACTGGGCAAAACCACCCATAACTCTTTCACAGTTATGAGTTTGCCTCGCTGCAAATCTTCAACACATGAAAAACCATTAGCCTTGGCAACCCTGGAGGAAAACACATACCCCGTCCAATCAAGTTGCAACCTTTATAAAGGTCCCCATTTCCACCATTCAAGACGCCATCCTCTTTAACATTCCGTTTTCATTTTATTTTCAGCTTTTCCCTCCTTAGGAATTTTTGGTTATCCTGACTTGAAAAGCAGGGGAGATGAGAATCCATCCAGGACAAATGAAAGCAAGAAGAGGGATGCCTTCTAAGTCCCAGGTCTCAGAGTCAGGACCCCTAGCTGTAAAGATGGAAACACTGCGGCATCACCAAGCCTCATGCCAAAGCAACCGGAAACATTTAGGGCAAGATGGGTGATTCCTATCCAACACCAGAGCGTGGAAGTACATGTGAATGAATCGCCTGGGCTCGGGGCTAATGCTGCCCTATCACTGGGTCAGACCAGTGGGTTCCACCTGGTCCCAGCTCCGGCTCTCCAATCGGGAAAACCACTCCCCTTGGAACTACAGCTGCCTTGTCTAGAAAAGCTACAAGAATCTCGAAGATTCCCTCTCAACTCCAAAATCTTAAGATCCTAGGAAATGATCAAGTCATCCTGAGTGTCCAGAATTCAAAAAATGGAATTCCTACTCACCAGGTTCATTTCTTTATTTTTAATTTTTTAATTTTTTAAATTTTTTTGTGAGGAGATCAGCCCTGTGCTAACATCTGCCAATCTTCCTCTTTTTTTTGCTGAGGAAGACTGGCCTTGGGCTAACATCCGTGCCCATCTTCCTCTACTTTATATGGGACGCCACCACAGCGTGGCTTGCCAAGCAGTGCATTGGTGCGCGCCCGGGATCCGAACCGGCCAACCCCGGGCTGCTGCAGCGGAGCGCGCGCACTTAACTGCTTGTGCCACCGGGCCGGCCCCTAGGTTCATTTCTTTATATGCGAGGTGCCTTAAATTACTGTTAAAAGACTATTTGCTCTGATTACTCTGCTCTGTCTTCACAGCCCAATCTCCAGGGCCTCACTCAATGCCTGGTATACAGAGGTATTCGATAAGCATCTACTGAATGAATGAACGAATGGATGATTTTATGAATGAATGTTCCAACAGTGCTCTGAGAGTAAAGAGCAATCAAGATGCTAACATTTTTGATATCATGAGTAAGAGAGAAAATTTTGTAAACTTTGTGAACGTTTGGAAAAAAGTCTCATTAGTTTTTTCTTGCTAACTTTGCATAGAAGATGCTAAAGAAAGTAATTCAATTATTTCATTATTTTGAAAGGGAAAGGTCAACATTTCCTAAATGTCCTAGGACAGAAGGAGTGCGTGCAGGTGCTGCAGCGGTTTTGCCAGTTAACTAGGAGATTCACATGAATTTATGGTGGAGGTGGGAGCTGACGAGGCTCACCCCTTAGGAGCTCAAGAGATGTTTTCATGTGATTAGAAGGAAAACTATTTTTCTGTTCAAGAATACAATTAAGAGCACAAAGTAGGTATATAATAATTTTTATCTAACTGACCACTACGTAGTGAAGTGAAAGTCTTTATATGCAGGTTCCAATGACACCAAAGGTTAGGCCATGGACACAGCTAAATAAAGAATTTTTCCAGGGGCCGGCCCCGTGGCGCAGCGGTTAAGTGCGCGCGCTCCGCTGCTGGCGGCCCGGGTTCGGATCCCGGGCGTGCACCGATGCACTGCTTGTCAGGCCATGCTGTGGTGGCCTCCCATATAAAGTGGAGGAAGATGGGCATGGATGTTAGCCCAGGGCCAGTTTTCCTCAGCAAAAAGAGGAGGATTGGCGTGGATGTTAGCTCAGGGCTGATATTCCTCACACAAAAAAAGAATTTTTCCAGCATTTTCTGATAATTGATTATATACTCAAAGGAGTAACTCTCTAACCAAGATGCCCATTTATGGGTGTAAAAGAGAGATAGGGCTGTGGTAGGCAGCTTCTTAGATGGCACCCAATGAGTCCTCGACCTGCTGGTATTCATACCCTGGTGTTTCCCCAATGCACGTTTACCAGGGTTGGTCTGTGTGACCAACAGAATGTGGCGGAAGTGATGGTATGTCACTTCTGAGATTAGGTTATGAAAGCACTGTGGCTTCTAGCACTTTCTTTATCTTTTTCTCCTCTCTTCCCCTCTCTCTACCTCCATCTCTCTCTCACACGGATCACTCACTCTGGGGGGAGCCAGGTCAAGAGCAGCCCTACAGAGAAGCCACAAGTTGAGGAAACGAAGTGTCCTGCCAACTGCCGCATCCGTGAATGAGCTTCGAATTGACCCCCCAACCCAGGACAATTGCAAAAAAGATGGTGGCCCAGGCCAACATCTTGACTACACTCATGAGAGACCATGAGCCAGAACCAGCCAGCTAATTTGTGCTTGGATTCCTGACTCGCAGAAGCAGAGAAAGAAGATAAATGTTTGCCATTTTCAGCTGTTGCGTGTCGGGATAATTTGTTACACAGCAATAAATGACTAATACAGGGGCTGAAAATGGAATGCATTAGTGGCTTAGAAAGGAATCTCATCCATCCGTTCCGCTGCCGCCTCCTCCAAGCCAATGATTATTATTTAATTCCATTCATTTGCCTTCAAGCAAGCATGCAAACAAAAAACAAACAAAAGACCCAGCAAACTAAATGGATATATCTTGCCACCATCAAATAGTTCTCTTTTAGTAAAACCTGGATCTACTGAGTAAACCTTTGACTCCCAGATTCACGAAGGCTTAGAAACCAGACTAATATTTTTTCCTCTAAATCCCCAGCAAGTACCTTGCTCCCCTCAGCTAAGCATTTCCATGTCCAAATGGTACAAGTGGTCTTTCTCATTAGATTAGAAGAAAAGTTCCTGCTTCAAGTTCTAGATTTACTAGAGGTAAATCCTAAACTTGTCTGATTTATTTTAGCAAATTCTTGACATAAAGATGCCAGAAGCTGGGCTATATTTTGCATCACCAAGGAAGAGTAGAGTTACCTGAAAAAAAAGAGTTCCTGTGTGGCTTTAAACTACTTTTTTTATCAATTTAGATTTTTTCTTCCTCCAAAGCAAAATTCCAGTTTCTGTTTGGTTAGCTTTTTCACCAGTCTGACACTAACCCCCAGAAAAAACGGAACCACTGGACACGTACATGCTCTAACTGGGATGCTAATTATGAAGCTGGATCTTGTCTGGGGGCTGTAATTAGGATGCGAAGTCACATTCTCTGTTGTCAAACTGCTACGGGAAGCTGATCCTCCAGGGCCCCAAGTCTGTCTCCAAGGGCCGAGCTCGGTGACAGGACACCCAGGTTACCCCTTGTTTACCATCTGAAGCCACCACCGCCAAGAGAGGAAATTCCAAGCTGAAGGTCTCACCTACCACGCTCCGAGACTTCCAAATACAGAGCATTTCTCAGCAGACGTGTTGTTTGTTTAACACGTTTCCCTAAAAAGAGCCCGAGAGTCTTGAAAGATGTCTAACTCAGCACCACAATATAATTTCTTTCAGACAAAACTGGACAACACTCCATGGAAGGGCCTGTTGATTCCAGGCACCCAAAACCCAAGGGCCCAACTGTTTCTCTTCCTGTGCACCTTTGCCTAGAGCAGGACTGGGGCTCTGCTCATAAGCGCCAGGCTCTGGGGCCTCCCTTGGGCGGCCAGGGGCCTCACTGAATCAACGTTGCACGGCTGGGTCACAGAGTATTGCAGGAGACAAGCAAGCCCGCAGTCAACATCAGCGCCAGAACCCATGTGCCGCATTCCCCCCGCCCAGTCATGTGAGAAAGCCCGCTCCCCCAATGTGTGACCCACAGCAGCTCCCAGATGAGACTCGAGTCGGTGCCCAGAACTATGAGATCCACATTCCAGAAAAGCCACCCCACACACCTCTTCTAACAGTCATACACGACAAATCACCCCCTCAGGGAGAGACCATTAGAGTCTGCAGAACTTTGGCAGGAAAACACAGAATAAAAAGTCCCCCAAGGCAATTAATTCCAACTTCTGAGTTTGGCTTTTGACCTCACTCCTTGAATGTGCTCTGCTCCCAAGACTGCAGTTAAACACTGACCTTTTCCGGAACACTGCACTTAGAGTTCTGCTGTATTTACATGCTAATTTTACTAAAGACAAAGAATTTTAACCATCTGGATTTCTTTGGCTGCCCTGTAAAAGTGCTCAATGGCTATGAGCATGCGTCACATATGGCCGGATAGCCACCTCAAAGTACACCAAGGGGGTCCAGAAGAAAGGTGGGTTGAGATGGGGTGGGGAATGACCACTATTATGGGTTGAACTGTGCCCCCTAAAAAAAGAGATGCTGCGGTCCTAACCCCCAGTACCTCCGAACGTGACCTGATTTAGAAATAGGGTCGTTGCAGAAGGAATTCCTCAAGACAAGGTCACAGTGGAGTAGGGTGGACGCTAATCCAATATGACCGGTGTCCTTATAAGAAGATGGTCATGTGAAGACAGAGACACATGGAGAAGGCAGAGAGTGGAGTGATGTGTCCAGAAGTCTAGGAAGGTCAAAGATTCCCAGCAACCACCGGAAGCTAGCAGAGAGGCAAGGAAGGATCCTTCCCTAGGGCCTTCAGAGGGAGAGCAGCCCTGGTGATCCTTGACGTCGGACTTCTGCCCTCCAGAACCGTGAGAGAATACATTTCTGTTGTTTTAAGTCACCCAGTTCATGGAACACGTTGTTCCGGCAGCCCTAAGAGACTAATACAACCACTAACAGAGTAAGCTTGAATCTTACTCTTGCAGAGAAGCCCTGGGTAGGAAAAGGCCCCTCTGATGGGCTTTGGTCCTGGGTTTGGAGTTGAGCTGTTGCCCACCCAGAGGGTGGCCCCAGCTCAAACGCTGTCACGCATGCCTCCACCTTTCCCTCCATGTCCTGGGAGAAACCTGGGGTTGAGGTGGGAATGGAGAGGGAGGATGTACAAGATTCCCTATTACGGATTTGATGTTTTAGGGATTACAAAATGCTGTCCACAAATGTACATACAGAAACATGTTTTGTTTATACGACTGGTATCTATATATGCGTCCATATATGCATTTTTTGATTTTTAAAAAAACAGTATAATTTTTATTGTGTTTAATGTCACTAAATAATTATTCTAAAAACAAAAGTGATGTGTGGGTTTTAGATCAATAAAAGAGACACTGGAACCATGGCTTAGCCTGGCCTCTAGGGTCTATGACATCAAACCACAGATCAGATGAGACACCATTACTCTAATGAGCTCTTTCTCCATTCCCAGTAATGAGTCCTGTTGAAGAATTAACTAAAAATCCTAAAATGGCTTCCCTTAAAGGAGAAAGACTGGTTTATCTAGAAGGTCAGTAAGTAGCTCAAATCTGAGTGCATGCTTGTTCATCTGCTTTTATTTTCATCTTTTAGGATGTCTGAAAAGTAGAGGAATCTTCACTTACTCCGAGACTTCTCTGGTGTCTCGTTCAACCATTTACGCAACGGGGCTTCTCGTTTACAACGCTGCTCCAAGAACGCCAACTCCAGGTGGATTAATGACAAACATTTCAATATTTAATCAAGAACTAAGTTTGCTTTTAGAACTTCTGGATTCTATTGTTCCACGTCCAGCCAACCAGGACCAATTATTAGAAAATATAAGAGACTTAAAATCATCAAGGCTTTCCTGACATTTATAAAAGGGAAAAAACACGATCTATTACCACTTATTAAATAGCATATATCTTATAAGGATAGAAATTCAGTGAATTTGTATGAGAAAAGAAGAGAAATTTTAGTCAACTCTACCCAATACTTGTCATCCATTGGGTGTGAAAGAAATCACCTCTTGACATTAATTAATTATCTTTTTAAAAATACATATTGATATTCCACTTCAAAGCCATACATTCAAAGCAGATACACTCTGTATCCATGACCAGTCACTGCTGTTGATTCAATTTCACGACAAAGCTTTCTGAACTAGGAATTCCCAAAATCAAGAGGAAGGGCTTGTAAGGGATACAGCGCATTGCTGAAAACTACTCAGGTTGTTCAGGAAACCAGAAAACTGGTGTTGAGACAAGCTGAAATTCAACTGCTCCTGGTCTACAAAGAAAAGAAAAGAAACTTGAAGATATAGCCAGAATTTATACTTAATGAGCACCAATTTTGTGCTTCACAGCATTGAAGTTGCCCAACTGATCTTTAGCAGTAATATGAGTCATTCTAGATAGTTCTATAAATGAGAACTATACATAGCATAGAATATTGCCATGCTTATAACCATTTCCTTCAATAGGACAGCATTTGCATGAAATGCTAAGGAAAAGAAGAAAACGAAATCATGTGGTAATCATGCCTTTGACCTCCTGCAGACATAGTCAATGTTTCTAACACAAGCACACAGTTGTAGGCCAGGGCTGCAATTCCAGGGCCTTGCTCACTGGGATTCTTCCTGCCCACCTGAGACCTGGTACCTCCTCACATACAGTGGTCAGGGGGCAGAAGAGGTACCCAAGGCAGAGCAAACAGGGGAAGGGGATCTCAGAAATGTGAAAAGGGGTGGGGCTGGATGGAAGACATCACTCTGAATGATCTTCATCCCCAAGTCACACTTCCAGGGTGACTTGCTTCCAGAAACAAGTTCTGTCCTTAGAGAGGCTGCCCACACTGGACAGCTATCACCACACCTTTGCAATTTATGAGATCAAAACAAAACAAAAACCACACGTGTCCCCAGCCCAGGGAGCACATTTCCACCAGCAAATACCCACTCTCACCCACAACCCCCCTTCCTGAAGCCCTCCACAGAGACCACACGTGGCCACGAGAATCCCGGCGCTATAGGACCCAGATGTTCACGCTGGCCCAACCATGAGACAGAGTTCAGCTGGCGGAGGCTGATGGTGGACGCATGGGTGCTGCCCTCCAGGCCCTGAACTCTGCCCTGGATTTCTGCCATAGTCTGTCACTGACCTGCTCAACCCAGAGACTTGGACCTACCATGGCCAAAGGTAATGCCCTAAAACACTGATTTATTACATCATTCCCCACTCACCAGAACCTCCGGCAGTCACCCACACACATGTAATTAAGTCCTCGTGCCATGACCGGTTTGTTCCCTCTACTAAGAGGATCCCTCACCTTCTCCTCTAGATAAAATTCCTCTTCTTCTTAAAGGCCCAGCTGCAACTTCAGTGCTATCCTTAAGCCTCCTTCATCCTCTAGGGCAGAACCTGACCCTTCTGTCTGTTCCCACAATAGTGAGGGGTTTGGCCATGTTCTGGCCTGTCCTATCCAACCAGAGTATAAAAAACTAAGTTTCACTTATCGGTACACCTCCCACGCCCAGCCTGATATACAGGAGATATTCAGCAAGTGTTGCCTGTGCTGAATTAACTCCAGTTATAATATTATAACAACATCATATGCAAAAACATGGCTTTCCATGGATCTAGGGACAACACAGGCAAGCTTATGGCCCTCTTGGATTTTATGAATCTGTCAACAAGTATTTCCATTGGACCAGTTGGGGTCAGAAATGCTCATCAGCAATATCGAAGTGGAAAGGTGAGTATTTTTCTCTATTATAAAGGAAAGATCCATTCTCTGGTACTTTTTCCAAGCTGTAATGTCCTGCTAGGTTTCCATCATAGACAGTTAAAAGCAAATGAATCCTAGTGAGCTTTATTGATCCAACTGAAAGAGACAGAGCAGTGCCAACTATTGATTTCCCATCATAGACGCCGGTTTAATATGTCCATTGATAGCAGAGAGTCACAGACTGAACAGGGGTTCTTCCTCGTTCTGTCCTGGGATTCTGTGGGGTTCATATACTGATCAACAGTCCCAGAGAGAAGAGCACCTCTTCATTTTATAAAGACTGAAAAAAAAGTTTCAGTAATACCCCAGAGAAGTTCAACGTTCGTGATGTTTAATTAAAGCAAACATTTCCCCATAGCTACTTAAATATTCCATTTCCAAAGTGGCACTGATCATCTTGCACTGGGCTCCAAGGTGGTGGTGAAAAACTGGTCACCGCCCTCTAATTCTTCATCGTCATTGAGACAAAACCAGGTCTTAGCCATTAGAGGCTGGTAGGAAGTGCACACGTTTAATTTTTTAATAACACCTACTGCTTTCTTGGGAACCCAAGAGGGTTTCATTCTTCTCTTTCCTGCCAGGTAGCCCCATGGAAAGGAAAAAAGCTAAATTCCAGGTCTAATTAGCATTTTCCATAGGACAATTGCCTGCTAGTACAAAGTGCAGTGCTCTTGGAGACTCACATCCAGCCCTGGCCAAATAAAACCCTAGGTATTGGTCCATGGTCTCTATTTCTTTTCTACCTCTAATGTCTGCAAGTGCCTGGACACTGTCCATCTTGTGATGGAGACATTATTTTCCCTCCCACTGTGAATCATTCTACTATCATGTTTTGTTTCATCTTGGATCTGCTCCACGCACCCCCACTCTCAATTTATCCATGGAAGAGTCTAAAGCCTGGCCACCCACTACCAGCTTGATGTAATTGCTACATCTAAAATGATGAAGATTAAGAGAACAAAACGAACTCATTTCCTTGTATTCCAATATATGATGTATTTTATTTTCCAATCAAGATATTGCTTGTCAATCACATACTCTTATGTATGGGCAAAATTTGCAACATATTCACAGGTAATCGTTTTTTTAGCTTTGAGAAGACCTATATCCAAAAACAAATTCTGAATTATAAACAAGTCATTGAATCAATTGCACTGGAAGTAGTAATATGGCCAGAGCCATACAAGGAAATGTGAAAGGATAACAACAAGAAGACGAGAGACTTCCAAAAGAACACTTCTGAAAATAATCACGTTAACTCTTTATAAAAACTCAAAGATTCAAAGCTCACAACCCATGACAAGAGAATCTATCTGCTCTTATGCCTCTGTGCCTCTCTTCTTCATTGCTATGACCCTAACCTGCTGAGAAAGACCCTCCTCCACCAATTCCAGCCTGGCAGTTCTCCTGAACCTGGCGGCACTGTCTAGGGTGAGAAAACAGAACCTTCTAATTCATGGTGTTATGGGTAGAACTGTGTTCCCCAAAAAGATATACTGACGTCCTAACCCCCAGTAATTCACAATGTAACCTTATTTGGAAATAGGGTCTTTGCAAAAGGAATCAAGTGAACCAAATTACAATATTCCTTTTCCTCTCCATTTCCATAAACTGAGGAGTTGCCTTACAAGTCCCAGGTACATTTCATGGACTGAAATAGATGGAAAGACCAGTCCCAGCGTATGAGTTTCACAAAGCTAACATAACAAAGGACCATAAGCTGGGTGGCTTAACAGAAATGTATTCCCTCAGTTCTGGAGGCCAGAAGTCTGAGATCAAGCTGTCGGCAGGGTTGGTTCCTTCTGAGGGTTGGGAGGGAGAATCTGTCCCAGGCCTCTCTTTTTGGCTTGTAGATGGCCGTCTTCATGCTCACATGCACCTGTGTCCCAATTTCCTCGTTTCATACGACACTAGTCAGATTGGATCAGGGCCCACCCTAATGTACTCACTGCCTTGATTACCTCTGTAAGACCCTATCTCCAAGTGAGGTCACATTCTGAGGCGCAAGAGGGTGGGACTCCAACATATCTTTTTTTTTGGAGAGGACACAGTTCAATCAATAACCAACACGCTGACGCTGACTACTGAATTGATAAAACCCTAGTAGTGGCGATAATTAACAACATACGCACAGAAGAAGAACTCTGCTTAGAGACAGGACTCGGGCTGCCTTATAATTCCTTCCCCGGGCTTGCACTTCACTAAAACATCAGAGCCTGCACTGCTGGGAGCCAGGCTACGCCGAGGGCTATCTCAACGCACAACTCCTAAAGGACACGACTGACTTGAGGACTGCTTGACCTAAACATTTTCCATAAATTTTGGGCATATCATGCATTTCTTTCTTTTAAAAAAAGTATTCTGTCAGCGTCTGTGACTTCTGGCATTTAGAACATATTCTGGCCAGTGGGTGGCTGAATATGGGTGTGGGCTGAAGGACCGTGAGCGAGTGGGCAGTCACCGCTGCTTCCAATTAGTATCATTGGGAGGAAAAACGCTCACAGAATGTCATAAAGAAAAGGGAAGCCAAAGCATTCTGTCGGGTCATTAAGAATTTCAGTGGCTCAGGCACTTGAGTCCTCTGAAAAGGACAATTAAAACTCACATTCTAAAACAAAGCAGGAGATACGCTTCAAGTAGAAGTCTTTTTAAACACCTTCCCTCCTTTGCTATCGGCATTGAATCTATTTCTGTTTTTCCCTGAAATCTCCTATCCACTCAGGTCTCAGCTCTTTCCCTTAACGATTTAGTCTCATTTATGACTTTTTCTTTATGAATATTTGAGAATCAATGTCAAAAATTCATAGCGCCCACCCAGTTATTTATGACCAGCCATGATTAGTGTTACAGGCCCTGGAAGACCAGCTGGTTCCTGGGTCTTCCCCAGAAGCGTTGGGGGAAGTGCATGGAGACATTTAATGACTATACTGGCTCTCTCTGCTTGAGCTGGACACCGGCACCTCACACTGCTTTAAGTGAGAGAAAACATGGCGACAGGGCAACTCAGGGCACATTACAGATTATTACACACGCCTTGGAGATAAGCCAGTCTGCACTTGCATTTACATCGGGACAGCTCTAGGACGACTTGTCATCCTTCTGCACTTCTCGTGCACAGGTACTTCACATACCCAGCCTCCAAAAACGACTTTCAAGCAACAGCTGAAAAATATAGAATGTACGCAACCCAGAGAGGCTACCCCAAGATGCTAACGCGTGCATTTCCAGAGGCTACGACAGAAGTGGGTGCTGTGTCAACGGATGGCGCTCTAGATGATGAGGACTGGGAACTTCAGGGTTCTACTTCTGCCCCTACAGCAAGCCCTGCCAGCTCCGAGGGGCCACTTAACTTCCCGGAATTCAAGAGGCCACAAAGAGAGGGCAGGGCATTCAATGGGCGATTTCCGAGCCTCAGAGTTGAGGGCGGTGCTTCCCAAGCAGGGGCGATTATGTCCCCAGAGGACGTGAGATGGCATCTGGAGACATTCGGGGTTGTCACAAGTGGAGGGGGTTGGGCACCCCTGGCACATCCTGGGCGGCTCATTCTTTGTGGCGGGGGCTGCACTATGCATTGTAGGAGGTTTAGCACCCCCAAGATGCCAGAGCACCCTTACCCCCAGTTGTGACAACCAAATGTGTCCCCAGACATTGCCAAATGTCCCCTAGGGGGCAAAATGTCCCCGATTGAGAACTGCCCGTCTGTTCAAATGGCCGCTTTCGCTGACCCCTTGTTTTCTATGGATACGCAGAGTCAGAGGGTTCACACGTATAACAATTAATTATCAGCATTGCTTATCTTCCTATTAGCCATAAGCAACGAGAGAGGGAGGCACACTGGAACCATCTTTAGTTCAACATTTTCGAGCATTTTTTAAAAACTTCACGTCTACTCTTCATTGATGAAGCCACACATTTCCCTGAAATATTCTCTCACATTAGGTAACACAACAGTTTGTTCCTTTACATAGACTAAATAGTCTCCTTGTGATTTTGTTCACAGAATAATTTATTTTGTTTAGCTCAGGTGAATGGTGAAATGTCACAAAGTCTAGACAGGAAAAAAACCCACATGTACAGGGTTTCTCTATGTTTGATTTTAGCTCTCCTTAGGTTTAGGAGAATGACTTTATGTAAACAATTAAAACAAAATTACCCAAAACTCCAGGAAGGACATCTCTAACCCCTATTGCATGACCTCATGGTATATCATTTCAAACATAGCACAGCACAATGCTCAACTGTATGCCGACCATTTGGACTTGAGAGATACTGTTGCCAAATCTCACTGTGAAAACCTGGCACTGTGGTAAACTCGTGCTGGTGACCGAGCCATTCGGGGCACCGCACGCTTAGAAAGAAAAAGAACCTCCATGTATAAGCTGTGTTTGTCTACACTGAGGGCTTTCAATTTTTAATACATCCTAGGGACTCAAGTCCTGGTCAAGGATTCCCTTTCATCTTCATCTCTCTTTTCCTAAACGTCAGCAGGACGTTGAAAAGGACACCTAACACGCCGTTCCGAGGAGAGATGCAATCAGTGACTCCATCCAGGGAATTATTGATTATATGAATCCTCTAAATTGAAAAACTGAAACAAGATTAACATTTGGGCAAAAAGGTATTTACATTTCAAACGCGAAATAATGAGCTCCCTCTTATCAGCAGGGCTGCTGGCCAGCACGCTGTCACCCAACGGAACCAACACGCAATACACCGATTTAACCTTATTACTGGCGAGAAAACCTTCACGATTTGAGTTATCGGATCCTTTCCCAGCTGGACGTG
This sequence comes from Ceratotherium simum simum, assembly GCF_057802395.1. Lineage (NCBI taxonomy): Eukaryota > Metazoa > Chordata > Mammalia > Perissodactyla > Rhinocerotidae > Ceratotherium > Ceratotherium simum. The sequence continues at coordinate 122,607,691 of NC_141940.1, forward strand.
GCCTTGGGTGAGCCACATTTTAGACAATCCCAGATTGGGATAAGAACCACTGAGGACGTTATAGGGCGGAGAGAAGGACCCACCTCCAGAGTCAGGAGAGGACTTTGCCAAATGCAAACGCATCCTCCGTGGGAGGCTCCCAGGCCCCCCCACCATTCTAGGCTGCCAAAGCTGTTCTCATTCTAAAGAATAATTTCTGTAACCTCATTAAAAGAAAAACACAGCTGTGCAAATACAAAGGTGAGAAGGGAAAACATCTCAGAGGTGAGAGACTTAGCAAACGGAGAGAATTCATCCGCCCCTCCGTTCTGTGTTGTTTTGACGTGTATACATCTTAAAATCACGAAATTTATTTGATTTGACTGTAACTTTGCTCTGGAAACCTTTGAAACCATGACACTTCCATTCGGGGAGCTGACACTGTGGTGAGAATGAAATGCAAGTTTTGAAACCTCAGATTGCCGCCGAAAGGGTTATGCTCTCAGACAAATTAAATGCAAATTAGGGCAGTGGGAGGGATGGGGTGGGGGTGGGGGAGAAGCCTCGAAGGTAAATGTTAATAATTCAAGATAGGAAAATAAAATAAATCCAGCAAGGTACTACATAGTGATCCTAGGGAAAGATCTTTTCTCTCCCAAATCGGGATGAGGGCTGATGAAAAGGTTTAAAACAACAACTCAACTTCTCAGCAATCAATCTCTCTTCCAGAAGGTTCAAGAAATCAAATGGAAATGTAAACCTAGATTAGGAATGCTGAACCACCAACAGGGAAGCTCACTATCTGATCAGGAGAGAATAAAGGGAAGGTGAAATCGGTACACTGAGGATCTATACAGAAGAGACGAAAGGATGAGCAGATTCCTCTGAAGACGATTCCTATGAGGAAGAATCCGTAATTCTAGAAAGTGAAGGGAAAGCAGCCCTGAAAGTACGGGGGAGAAATAAATCACCAGGAGTAGATGGGATATCAACAGAATTATTTCAAGCCACAGAGACTGAATCTGTCAAAATCCGAACAAGAATATGCCAACAAATATGAAAACAAAACAATGGTCTACAGACCGGAAATGCTCAATATACATCCCAATCCCCAAGAAAGGAGAGGCCAAGGAGTGCAGTGACTCTGGGACCATTGCTTTAATTTCCCATGCAAGCAAAGTGATGCTTGAGGTGCTGCAGCAAAGGCTCTTACCTTTATACAAGGAGCAAGAAATGCCTGAGGTCCAAGCTGGATGTCAAAATGGGGGAGGCACTCGAGATCTAATGGTGCTACTGGAGTGCTCTAACGAATTTCAGGTTAGTCTATGGTTTATAGACGATAATACAGCCTTTGTGTGGATCTGCTGTGGGCTGCTCTGAAAGACATGGGCGTGCCTCAGTACTTGACTGTCCTGACGTGGAACCTCTATGGTGGACAGGAGGCCACTGTCAGGACAGAATATGGAGAGACAGAATGGATTCCTATAGGCAAACGTGTCAGACAAGGGTGCATTCTATTTCTCTGTGTTTAATCTGGACGCAGAACATATCATACAAAAAACTGGGCTAGACTCAGATGAAGGAGGAGTGAAAATTGCTAGAAGAGATATCAACAATCTAAGATATGCAGATGACACCCTCTTACTGGCAGAAAGCAGCAATGACTGGAAACGGCCTCCGACAAATGTGAAAGCAGCAAGTGCCAAAGCAGGACCGCATCTGAACATCAAGTCATGACTGGAGAAGAACTACACAACTGTAACGTAGACAATGAAGACACTGTAATTGTTACAGATTTTGTGTACCTTGGTTCGGTCATCAATTTAAATGGAGACTGCAGCCAAGAAATCAAGGGAAGACTGAGACTCGGAAAGGCAGCAATGAAAGAATTAGGCCACCAGGTGTAAGGAAGTGTCATTAGAGACCAAGGCCAAGATTATCCACACCTTCCTACTCCCAATTACCATGTACAGGTTCAAAAGCTGCACAGTGAAGAAGGCTGACAGGGAAAAAATTGGTTCCTTTGAAATATGGCATTGGAGGAGAGCTCTATAGAGACCCTGGACTGGCAGAAAGATGAACAAGTAGGTCCTAGAGCAGATTAAGCCTGAACCTCAGTGGGGGCAAAGATGATAAAACTGAGGCTATCCTACTTTGGGCACATCATGAGAAGGCAGGATTCTTTGGAAAAGACGATAATGCAGGTAAAGAGGAAGACCAAATATGAGATGGATTGACTCCATACAGGGCCACAGGAACAAGTCTACAGGAGCGGAGGGGGCTGTTGAGGACAGGACGTTGTGGACATCACTCATTCATAGTGTCGCCAGGAGTTGGAGCCGCCTCGATGGCACGTACCAACAAACCTGAAATATTTGGCTCCAAAACAATCACTATTGCTGGAAGATGTTATCTCACAGAAGACAATGCAAGGATCCCTTGAGGCTAAAATCTATTTCCTGTGGATTTTTAAGAAATTAGCAAAGGCGCCACAGAGACGCTCCCATAAAATCCCAGAAAGAGAGTAAACCAGGGCAAGTGGGAGCGGCATCCATAAGGAACGCTTTCCTGGAGAAATTTTCCCAAGACCGAGTACTAGTAATACCAATGCTATCAAATCACGGCCTTTTTATCCTCCTAGGAACCCCTGAGAACTAAAACTATTATTCTCTGCCTACAAATGTGTCTGCAAACAACCGGGTTCCTCTTAAAATACAGATACCTAGAGCCACGACGGTTATTACAATATCATGCACCGAGAGAAAAAAATTGTTGAAGGTGTTTTCTCAAGAATCTCAAACAAGTTCCTGCTGGGAGGGCGCCCTGCTTTATAAACATAATTTTAATTCACCCTGGAGCTCTCAGGCTTCTTCTTTGTGACGCACAGTAAGAGCACATTTTGGAAAGCTGTATCCTAAGAAATGCCCTTCCTTGAGGAAATGTGCACCAATAGCAATTCTCTGCACCTCATTTTTAAACCACCTCCTTGTTGATCCCAGGCCAGTGACACCCCGATTTGGAAGCAGTTTCAGCTCCATCAGGCATGGCCAGCCTGGGGTTGCTGGAAAATTCCCAAGAGGAAGCCAAGTGAGGGAAGGGGCTCCCCAAAGCCAGCCTGTCTGCCCCTCAGGGTGGGCAAGGTGGTCAGAGGGGAGGGCAGTGGCTCCAGGGAGGAGCTCGGGGTGGGGTGTGGGCAAGGGAGAAGAGGAAGCAATGATGGGAGGTGGGGAGCCAGAAGATGAGGGAGGGGAAGGTGGGAGAGGGGAGGGAGATGGCTGTAGGGCAGAAGACCCCTAGGTAGAGGGTGGACGTGGGGAAGGGGTGAGGTATGGCAGGGAAATGTGAGGGCATTGGGTGTGGGAAGGGAGGGAGATGAACGCAGCGGGGGAATGGGTGCTGGCAGGGAAGGCAGCAGAAAGGGCACCGGGGTGAGGGGAGAAGGGAGCAGAGGTCTCTAACTTCAGGTTACCAGAACCCACTCCTAGACCAGATGCAAGGGCAGGCCTTTCCTGTGGTCCCCACATGGCCTTAGACCTCATGCTAGGAGACCTTGGAGGCAGGTCAAGGTGGGTGATACCTGGGGTAACAGGAGGCTCCAATCTGCTAAACGAACCTCACCTGGTGTTCTTCAATCCAGGCGACATTTCAAACAGGTGAGCACTTATTAGCCGACACCCCTTCCATCCCTGCCTCTCTTATACCGGAGGTAGCATATATCTGAATGGACCACTTGGTGTTCAAGAGGGTTTCAAAGGATCTGGGGGCAGGAAACCACCTAAACCATGGGTGTACGCTCCCTTCCTCGGGGACAGATCCCCAGACTTCACAGAGGTGGGGTGTGGGGTCCGGTGAGTAAGCAGGGCTTCACATGCACCGAGACAGGAGGAAGACCTTGCTCTCCATAGGGCAGTAGCTCAGCCTCCATTTGCAATTGCGTTTCCTATTTATCCACCATCTAAAGCATGAAAATAGGCCCAATTTCTCTACAATACAGAACACAGAAAAATCACAGCTTAATTCTTCATCCCCTTCACGTCAGGAGTGTCCTAATTTTCTAGGGATACGTAAACACCACGATGGGGTAGCTACAGACCCCTGGAAGCCAAAGAGAGGCCCACCCACCTCCCACCACAGACAGACGCATTTATGTTCCCGTCAAGTAGAGAGGATTTATGTTGATTGCATTGCAATTATCAGAGAACCAGAAAAATCCTACTTAGAAATCTGTTGCAAACGGTGGCGATGAATCACTCTTCAACTGATCTTTTTCGTGGCCGTGAATGTTCTCACATAAAAGAGAAAATGGGAAGCATGGGTTTAAAAGGCACTGGATAAGATATACAGAAACAAATATTAAACCCCTTTATCTGAAACTAAAAAGTGTGACAATTCCTTGAGAAGGAAAGAAAGACATACAGGGAAGAGCTGAGTGCACCCTGAAGCTACAAACTCGTCAGTTACGTTAACTAGTTTGTATCCAGTGCCCACCACGGCGCTGACTCAAGGTACAAGCTCAGTCAATGTTGGCTGAATGAATGAATGAATGCCTTTACTTGGTCTGACTCGGCCAGAAAGGAGCAATTCCACTACCACAGCATCAAACAGACAACATACCACGTCGCCATGCCCAACTCTTTAGAAGCTAGACGTGAAAACAGGCAACGTACGTGAAAACTCACCGACTCTTTTCCATGAAGCTCATGGTACAACACGGAGAAAGCACAGACCCATGAGCACTATGGCCTCCCTGCCTCGACATGGGCAGTCTACTTACCACTATTCTAAAAGGATGTGCAACCATACAATGGAATATTCTTCAGCCACAAAAAGGAGTGAAATTTTGATACATCCTACAACATGGATATCTCTTAAAAACAGTATGCTTAGGGAAATAAGCCAGACACAGAAGGATAAATATTGCATGACTCCACTTATACGCAGGACCTAGAATATGGAAATTCAAAGAGACAGAAAGAGAAGAGAGGGTTACAAGGGGTTGGAGGGAGAGCGATGGCAGAAGGGCGAGTTATCGTTTCACCCATTCAGAGTTTTTTGGGGGGGACGATGAAGCAGTTTTAGGCATAGGTGGCTGGTTACACAACACTGTGAGCATATTTAATGCCACTAGGATTGTACGTTTACAAACGGTTAAACTGGTATTACATTATGTGTACTTTATCACAACAACAACAAAAAAGAATAGAACATGTGACGAGTCAGAAAGTCTTCGTAATTACTTGGTAGTCTCTTTGACCTGCTATAGAAATAATGACCCACGGGTTAAGACTCCCCTAACTAAGCAGTCAAGGTGGGTGAGAAGTCCCAAGGATAAAAAGCCACAGCCACACTACGGGAGTGTGGCACGACGCTGCTCCTTTAAAACGCCATTTAGTCAGCACTGGGCACAGGGGTCAACAACTCAGGCAGTAAACAGAGTGGACGCACGGAAATAAATGAAGGAAGGATGAGGATACAGAGCAGTCGGTAACAATAAATGTCAAAAACTCAAAGATTATTAAGTAAAAAGCAAAAATAGAAGACAGGAACAGGAGTCAGCGATAAGAAAAAAAAATGCCATCAATAGATAAGAAAATTTAAAGATGCTTAAGGGAATAAACAAATGCATGCGTCTCCTGGAAAATTTAGTTTTATTTAGATTCCTATTCAAAAGAGCTTTTATATTCTTATTCAGAATAGTTTAGATTACCAAAATAAAATCAAACCTGTTCTTCAGGTGACCAAGTGGCTTTGTTTTACTCATTAATAAACCAGCTGGCTGATTCCCAGCCCAAACTCCGTGCCAGCCCCTGACCCCTGGGCATTTTCCTTTGTCCCAGCTGCACCAAAGGACCCACTTCGCAGACATGCCCTAGGAGTTCACGCTGCCCTCTTAGCCAAGGATGCCTTCCTCTGGAACCCAGAAACCTCCTCTTCATCACTTGTGCATTGGCTCAGATGTCACCTCCTTGACCTCCAGAAAGCAGGTACAGCCCCACGTATCCGTCATGACCCTGCAGGAGGATGCTCAGTGGTCCTCCCTTCCCAAGAGAAGGGGTGGGGCCTTGGGTCCCATCAGGGCACTCTATAAGATAGTCCATGATTGGCTGGTTCTCTGCCCCCTCCCCCAACCACCACTTAATTGCAAGAACTGGCACAGAGCAAGGAGTCGGTAAATCATCCTTGAATGAATGCATACATTTCAGAATAACAAGGATTTATTTTTAAAATATTTAACTATATCAACAGTAAGAGACAGCTTAAATCAGCTGGGACAAGGGAAAGCAGTAAATTGGGACACAGAGCATTGCATCTGAGGAAAGAAAAGCAGACAGCAGGCCATGCAATTCAATTATGTCTTTTGCTTTATAAAATGATGACAGAAGATAACATCATCAAATTGGCCTAATGTCTGCTGAAGAGCCAGGCACCGTGCTAAGTGCTTTCCATGGAAAATTGCATCTCATCCTCACATGAAGGGAAAGGTATTATTATTCTTTGACAGAGCACAAAACTGAGGCTTAAAATTTGGAGCTTTTGCTCAAGGGCACACGGAGTGAGCAGGAGTCCCCAGGAGCAGAGTTTCAGCTGGGAGGGCAGAGCCCAGGGTTGGACCAGCTCTAGGCTCCGCTTATCTGGCCCTATCTGGCCCGGGTCTTCCATGCTGAGTCACTGCAGGCCCCGCCCCACCACCTACCCTTTCCATCACTCCTCTCCCCATGACCCAGCCCCACGCACTCCATCATGGGACTTAGGGTAGCCCCGAAGTCTCTGAGGGAGGCACAGGCCCCCAGAGAGTCCTCTGTCCTGTGGAATACGCCAACTAAGACTCAAACAGTCCCATCTACTCACTGGTTTACTTTTCAGACTTCTAAGAATGGGAAGGAGGGGCCCCTCCCAGTGAGGTTGAAGACAAAACTACAGATCAAACAGAATGGTACACGGCAGCCATTTAAAACCTAGATTCAGAATACCCCTGAATAGCCCGACTCATAAAAAGCAAAGCAAAAAAAAAAAAAAAAATATCTTTAAAATTTAAAAGATGCTGTGTTTTGAACATGTGTGGTCTTTATAAGAAAAGGAACACAACAAAATGGATTTTCTAAAAAACTTGCAAATGTTCAGAATTCCAGTGCAAAACTAGTCCTACCTCCACAACATTTTGTTCAAACTAAGTAAGGTCTCGGTTGATATTTTCAAATGAAGATATGTTTTGATGCACATTCTTTACAGAGAAACAGAACTGCAAAAGGTTATGGCGATGCCAACCAAAACATTAGTTAATCATATAAAATCATATCTAAAATAATTCTTTTTTTAAAAAAAAAACTTTATTGTGAAATAAGATTATTTAGACTTACAAAAGTTGCGGAAATAGGAAGTGTTCCCATATAGGCTTCATCTAGCTTCCCCTTATGTTAATATCTTACATAAACACAGCAATGATCAAAGCAAAGAAATCAACAGGGGTACAAGACAATTAAGTAAACTACAGACCTTATTCAAACTTCCATGTCCTTTTTCTGTCCCAGGATCCCATCCAGGGTGCCACATTCCATTTAGTCATCACATGTCCTTATTATCCGCTGACCTGGGAGAGTCGCCCTTTCAGATACAGACACTTTGGACGAGCACGGGAAGTTAATCTGTAGCACGTCCCTCTGTCTGGGTTTGTCCAGTTCTTCCCTTGATTAGATGTACGTTATGCATTTTTTGGCAGAGATACCACAGAAGTGATGCTGTGTCCTTCTCAGAACATCACATGATGTCACTATGCTTTATTCCTGGTGAGGTTCACCTTAACAACTTGGCTCAGGCAGTGGCATCTGCTGGATTTCTTCCCCCAAAATCACTACTTTCATCCCTTTAGTATAGGCATACCTCATGTCACTGCACTCCGCTTCATTGTGCTTCACAGATATTGTGGTTTTTACAAGACCCTCCACCAACAAAAAGATTACAACTCGCTGAATGCTCAGATGATGGTTAGCATTTTTTAGCAACAAGTATTTTTTAAATAAGGTATATACATTGTTTTTTTAGACATAATGCTATTGCATGCTTAATACTCTACACTGTAGTGTAAAAATAAGTTTTCTATGCACTGGGAAACAAAAAAATGTGTCTGATTCACTGACTGTGGTGGTCTAGAACTGAACCTGCAATATCTATGAGGTATGCCTGTAATTGGTAAATATCTTGGGGGAGATACTCTGAGCCCATAGTAATATTACATGATTCTTAATATTACGGATACAAAAAGTAACATATGGCTCACAGTGTATAGTGCAAATGGTTAACTCCATTTGTATCCTTTTCAGAAGGGAAACTCCCAAGGAGAAATCTTAGAAATGCAGTTTTTAAAAAGAACTCTTAGGGGGGCCAGCCCAGTGGCGGAGCAGTTAAGTGCGCACGCTCCGATTCAGAAGCCCAAGGTTCGCAGGTTCAGATCACTTGTCAAGCCATGCTGTGGCAGTGTTCCCTATAAAGTAGAAGATGTGCACAGATGTTAGCCCGGGGCCAATCTTCCCCAGCAAAAAGAGGAAGAGTGGCATCGGATGTTAGCTAAGGGCTAATCTGCATCACAAAAAAATAAAATTAAAAAATAAAAAATAAAAAGAACTCTTGGGGGCCAGCCCAGTGGTGTAGTGGTTGGGTTTGCACGCTCTGCTTCGGTGGCCCAGGGTTTACGGGTTCAGATCCCAGGCACAGACCTAGGCACACTTATCAGGCCATGCTATGACAGGCATCCCACATATAAAGTGGAGGAAGATGGACACGGATGTTAGCCCAGGGCCAATCTTCCTCAGCAAGAAGAGGAAAATTGGCAACAGATGTTAGCTCAGGGCTAATCTTCCTCACCAAAAAAAAAGAACTCCTGACTTGAATCCTTGATGAGGAGTTAAAGAAGAGCAAGCACAATATGTAAAATGTTGAGGGATCTGCGTGGGCGCAGGAGCGCAGGCAGCTCCAAAGCAAGAAAACCAACGCCAACAACACATCCTGAGCAGAAGGCTTGGTCCACACAGCTAGTCTGCATACAGTAATCCCAAGGAGGTTCCAAATCGGCTTGGTTTTGCATAATTCTTATCCCGACTATAAATAAAAGTTCTCTTTGAGTATCTATTTCAAAATGATATTGTAAATATAAGTTGATGGCTAAGTCCATCGCCAATAAACACTTCCATTAAAAAGAAAAATGATTTCTGTAAACCTAAAACTGCTTAAAAAAATAAAGTGGATTAGCTAAAAAAAAAGAGTTACAATGAACTATTGGAGAAAAAAATCCACATGACGTGAAGTTACAAACAAACACAGTCTAGACCCATGGCTAAGACATAGGAGGCTAACCCAGCAGATTCTTTTATCTCCAAGCATCAGATTGCAATCCCGATGGGGAAAAAATAAGGGTCAACCCAATGGAAAGCCCCCTTCAGATGTGCATGGTGGGAGGTCTGTAAACAAGAAGAATGGCTGAGTTCAGCATACTTAAACAAAGAAATACACTAAAGACATACTTAGATAAAGTTTTAAAATACACATAAAGGGCCGGCCCCGTGGCTTGGTGGTTAAGTGAGCGCGCTCCGACGCTGGTGGCCCGGGTTTGGATCCCGGGCGCGCACCGAGGCACCACTTCTCCGTCCATCCTGAGGCCGAGTCCCACATACAGCAACTAGAAGGATGTGCAGCTGTGACATACAACTATCTACTGGGGCTTTGGGGGGAAAAAATAAATAAATAAAATCTTTTAAAAAATAAAAAATAAAATAAAATACACATAAAACCCTAATTTAAAAATAGTGTATTTTTTAATCACCAACAATTTTCTTAAATAAATATAAAGAAGTGGATGTATAGCCTTACAGAAACACAAAGATCATCCAATACACAGTTTATGTTTCAAAAGTTCAAGCAAACAAACACTTGCCGTGAACCTGAGTTGTAAACCATGGCCAGCTTCCTGGAAGCTGGAGTCAGACAGACGCGGGTTCATTCTCAGCCCCACTGCTCACAGCGGGGTGACCCTGAGAAAATACACTCACTTCCTCCTAAGGATGGGGTGGCGGGTGAAAACACCTCTCAATCAACGGTAACCACTGGTATGACGACCCCACCACGCTCCAGTGGGATTTCTGGTAGCTGGTACGTTAACCAACAACTCAGTGCAGATGGATCAAGGGAGTAAGCATATAGTCACCATAGTGGGTTGAATTGTGTCCCCTGAAAGCATATGTTGACGCTCTAACCCCTGGTACTTGTGAATGTGACCTTACATGGAAATCAGGTCTTTGAGGATGGAATCAAGTAAGATAAGGTCATACTGGATTAGGGTGAGCCCGAAATCCAATGACTAGCGTCTTTATAAGAGAAAGGAGAGATCTGGAGACAAACACGTGGACTAAGGCCTTGAGAAGACAGAGACAGAGATTGGGGTGATGCACCCATAAGCCAAGGAAAGCCTGGAGCCACCAGAAGCTGGCAGAGAGGCATGGAATAGACTGTCCCTCAGAGCCTCCAGAAGGAACCAACTTTTCCAACACCTTGATTTTGGACTTCTGACCTCCTGAACTGTGAGAGAATAAGTTTCTGTGGTTTTAAGCCACCCACTTTGTGGTAATTTGTTATGGCAGCCAGAGTAAACTCATATAGGATAATAATGGTATCATCGTGTGTGTGTGTGTGTGTGTGTGTGTGTGTTTGTGTGTATATATATATAAAAAATCCTTCTATATTAGAAATACATCCTGAAATATTTATGGGTGAAATCACGTGGTGTCTGGAATTTGCTTTGAGTTAGTCTCATAAAAAGAAAAAAAACAGTGAGAGTACAGATGAGACAAGCTCATGAAATGTTGACAGTGCTTGAAGCTGGGTGAAGGGTACACAGGAATATACCGAAATATTCTATATACTTTGAATATGTTTGACAATTTCCATATTAATATGCTAGGAGTGTACATGTCAGGGATTAGCAGGCAAGCATCTAAACTATGTACGCAACGTTTGTCCCAATCAATGCAACCAACTTCAACATCCAGTTTTATTCACTACCCTCTTTGAAACAGAAACAACGAAAACATCGGAAGCCCATTCATTAAAGCAGCCACTGCATGCTGACCTATGGTGAGCAATCATCCAACTGAGATTCTTGGAATAATCTTAAATTCATAAACCTCATCTCCCTGTATGCTTGCTCAGATCAGTAACATCACAAGCATAAGGACATACACGAATTTGGATAAAAATAAGGGGTTCTTTCTTATATGCACTACATCAGCAGCACTTGAACAGAACAAAGTAATGGAATCAACATGTTGAAAATATTACTCTTTCCTAAGGTTACCACTGTGGGAATTAGGTTCCCAGTGGAAGCCTCAGCACACAGCTTGCAAAAAGCGTTCCACCTAATTAATGTAATGTGGGCCGAGGCCAACGATTCGACCACAACATGGGAGCTCACACTTAAAGCTACTATGAAAATACTTTAAACATTCGCTTGTAGTTCTGAAGCAATAATTAAGGATGTGACTGCACTGGCTGGGAACCTTTACAACATTTAATCTGTGTAACTGAAGCCACAGTCATTTGTTACACGGCCTCCAACCCCCACAATACTCAGGGAAATAGTTAGCCGCATTCTTGTCAAGATGTTGAAGTTTCTTGATACATTTATTTAGCAAAGGCCAGGCCTGATTCTCATAATCCCTCCTCAGGGAACATTCTGCTCCAGCTTTACCTAAATTGCACTGGCAAGAAATGAAATCAGAGGGGCAGCCTTGAGTCAGCAACCTGCAGGAGAAACCTCGGCGGAATCGAAATGAAAAACGCAATGAGAAACACAGTCAGGACTCAGCCAGGCCGCGCTGGGAAGCTGGCCTCTGCCAGCTCTGAGGGGTCTCTAATTTGTTCTACATGCGGTGGGCTTCCTTTGATTTGACTCTCACATTTCCAACTTCCTTTCAGAATTCAGAGACCTGCACATCTGGCCATTACAGGGACCTGCCCCCCCCACCCCCCGCCAAGGAGACAATCTTTTGGCGGATAACCCTTCCTGCAGCACTGAGCATGTGAAAAGTACCCTAGAGCAGGGTTTCCCAGCCTCGGCACTATAGACATTTGGGGCCAGATCACTGTCTGTGGTGGGGGCTGTCCTGGGCACTGGACGGTACTGAGAGCATCCCTGGTCTCCACCCACTCGATGCCCCTAGCACCTCCCCAACTGGGGCAACCAAAAATATCTTTACACATTGCCAAGTGTCGCCTGGGGCAGGGCAAAATCCTCCTTCAGTGAAAGCCAGAGTCCTAGAAAGCTCCTCACTGGAGAGCCCAATCCCCAGAATGTTCTGGGGCAAAATGTAAGCTCTGCCCCCTTTTGGTTCAACCTAACAGATAAGAAATGGTAGAGCCAGTCGTCATTGAAGAGACCATGAGAAAAGAATGCATGCAAAGATACACATGCATGCAAGTTTAATCGGACTCACTCAGATGGCCTTTTGGGAAGGTGAAAAAGAAATTGTTTCTAAACGGTTATATCGTCAGGCCTCACATGAAAGGGGTCTTTAAAATTTGAACTTCTCTGTTGCAATTTCTAGAGACTCAAAGTGGATGGTGCAATAATTTTTCCAACAGCAGCAAGAACCACAACAACACGAATAATGACTGTGGTTTGAGGACATGTATGATTTTAACTTATATCAAAGCCAGTACCAGCCCGGTGCCCTCTATTTTCATGAACCTATTTAAGGATTCCCTCAGTTATCTCCGTCTTCACCTGTTCTGTTCCCCAACTTTCTCTCAGTCACAGTGGCTGAAGAAGACTCAGAATCCAGCACAGGAGAGACGGCTCTGTGTTCCCCACTTTGCTCTCTTCCCAGGGGAGCAGAGAGGAGAGGTAACAGGCTGAAAATAAAAGGCTGATGTGTTGAGAGAAAGTGGAGCTGTAAAATGGCATTCATCTCCAAACCACTCACTCCTCTTTGACATCCACATGCAGTTCTGTCTCCCATGGGGCTCAGTGAAAACGAAGAATTTCCCCTAGGAGTGGCCACACAGGGGTTCCAACATCTTACCTGCTGGATCCGGAATCCCCAGATGCAGAGGGCATCCTGTGCTGTGTAAAGGAAAATGACAACCATATCTCAGCAATTCACTTCCCCATCATTTCCTCCCATAGCCTTGCAAGAACAAACAGGGCACACTTTCCAATCCCTTCTCAGCTCACGTACGGGATCTGGAGAGTCAATCTAATTATTCTGGTTCCAATTTCCAGTTCTATCAGTAAGTACTGATGCAAGAAATGTAAAGGGCAGTCCCTAAAAGAGGGAAAATCGAAACCCTAGAAGCTGTGCATTCGCTACCCCACAGTCAGGCGGCCTAAAGCTCCCATCACCCCAAATTTAAAATCAGCATTGGCCATGATGCCTTTGAGAGGGTTTCCCAATGTACTAATGGTGAACACATATGTCACACATTTCAGATCTGTTACAGCGTCTTGCATCACGTTGTTGTCAAGATGGGTTCTGTTACAACAAGATGCTTCAATTCTCCGCTGAAAAGGGACTTATCTGACACCTCCCTCCCCTGCTCTGTGGCTTTTTTACTTTCTGTGGTTGGCATACAGAGTAATTCACACATTCACAAATATTTAGGGGAAAAAAAAAAACCAAGAAACTGCCTGGAACCATAACATAATACCTGCTAGTGTTTGCTTCAAGGAATTTTACATCAAATAAGATCCAAAATCGGCTTGGGGTTTTGGGTTTGCCAGAGAGCTTATTTTTGTGAATGATTTCAATTTAACTCCTTGGATAACTATCTTATTAAGCTGCTGACACATCCGTCCTACTTAAATCTACGGTTTTTGCAAATCGGAAAAAAACGATTTTCATAGAATAGAAGCACAGTTTCATTTCTTTTTTTTTTTTTTTTTTTTTTTAATCAATATTATCTGTTTGGCAAGCTGTCCAAGCTTCCTTAGGATGATAGAAGCTGACAATTTGCAGTACCCTTAAAAGAAACGGCCAATTCAGTTCCACTCTGCCTGGCGCGGTGGCCCTGCCAAGGCGGCCCCTGCATCCTGCCGCAGGCGACCCATTTGTGCTGAGGCACAGGGCCCTGCTTGTTTGCCTTCAGCCCCTCTCTCCACTTCACACCATCCACAGAGCCCTATTTCAGCCTTCCACCTCTCGGGGTGCCTTTCTGCCTGCTCCAGCTTGGCAGAGTTGAATTTTCAATTTCAACGTTCACACGTGTGCGTGTTACTAACTACGACGCGGACAACTCATGTTTCTCAGTATCAGGGGCACCTCCAACAGCGGCACTTTGGTTTGGGGGGACCTGGGTGGACTCGGAAGTGGGGGGGACCATATCCAACTGGCGTGTGGGCGTGGCAGGGTTATTGGTTAGCATTTTTAAGAATTGCATCACAGCACTTAAGAAGTTGTTCAAGTTCCTTAGCGACTATCCAATGAATTGCTTCTGTTTTTGCCAGATATTGCCAAGACTGGCTTGCAAAAGAAGAACTTTCCAAATGCTTTCTAAATATCTCAGAGGGGTAAGTAAACACACCTGGAAGCGATGAGGACACATTTGGGCACTGCAGGCATCTCCCATTATGCTGGTGAACGGAGGCGCCACACAGTTGAGGGTCCCTGAGGCACGTAAGACTGCTGTGTCAGCGTTTTGACATAAACATCAACTTCCTATTCGGACACTTAATGTACAAGCCACGTGGAAGGCGGACACCTGGCTTAGTGTCCTCGCCTTGGCACCACCAGGCTGTGCACCTGTCCCAGGCCAGACCCCGTGAGCAAGCTCCATCTCTCCATTTATAAGACTGGGTCTGCAGCTGTCTATCTCATATCTATGGACCGTGCCAGCCTCATGAATCTAAAGCAGGGTTTCTCTGCTGCAGCACTGATAACATTTGGGACCGAATCATTGTTTGCTGTGAGACTGTCCTGTGCACTGCAGGACGCTGAGCAGCATCCCTGGTCTCTATCCACTAGATGCCAATAGCACCCCAGCCCCGCCAACCCCCCAACCCCCATTGTGACAACCCAAGATGCCTCCAGACATTGCCAGATGTCCTGGGGAGTGGGAAGGGTAGCAAATGCAAAATTACCCTCTTAGAGAACCACTGTCCTACAGGGGTTAGGTACCACACTGGGCTCCAGGTATCCCCCAAATTAAAGGCCTGGGTTAGTCTGGCTCTTCTACAAACCTGCCTTGTCTCAAACCACCATCACGGGCCTCACTATACTCATCCACCAAATAAGGCTCTTACTCTGTCTGCTCTGTCCATAAAGCGTAGCCACTGGCCCACGTGGCTATTTAATCTTAAACAAATTAAAAGGAAATAAAATCTAAAATTCCGTTCCTCAGGCACACTAGCCACATTTCAAGTGCTCAAGAGCCTCATGTGGCGAGTGGCTACTCGACTGGACAGTGCGGATACGGAACAGCTCCACCTTCACAGAAAGTTGTACTGGGGGCGCTGTTCTAGCTCATTCAAGAATGTCTTACTGTTCTAACACTCATGCATGCTTCTTGAAAAAAAGAACCGGGGGGCAAATTCAAATTAACGCCAGGCACATTTGAGAATACAGGCTTAGAAAAATAACGATAACCCTTTTTGTAAAATGTGGTGCTGGCGCCGGCCCTGTGGCACAAGCGGTTCAGTGCGTGCGCTCTGCTGCAGCGGCCCGGGGTCCGCCGGTTCGGATCCCCAGGTGCGCACTGACGCACCACTTGTCAAGCCATGCTGTGGCGGCGTCCCATATAAAGTAGAGGAAGATGGGCATGGATGTTAGCCCAGGGCCAGTCTTCCTCTGCAAAAAAAAAAAAAAAAAAAAAGGAGGAGGATTGGCAGATGTTAGCTCAGGGCCGATCTTCCTCACAAAAAAATAAAATAAAACGTGGTGCTTTCCAAACATTTAAAGAACTGGAATTTCTACAAACTGACCACTTGAACCTGGATAATAAGCTGGCAATTTTAATAACTGTATTTCTGAAAAACAGGAAGTCAAGAGAGAAGGCATTTACTCCAAATTTACATGCAATAAATGAAAAAAGTATAAACCTGGAAGATAGTTATACTGGTCTAAAATTATGGATTTGGGGAAAAGGAAAACAGTTGACACCTACTTCAATTATTCACCCAAGCAAGATCTGTGGACCCGACTAAACGACTTGCTTCATTTCATCACGTAATCCAATCTTTTCCGATGGGTCTGGTCCCAGTCTTGCAGTCCCGCAGTTGTCCAGGTCCATCTATAAACCTGTTCCTAGATACTGCACTACCTTTAACAGTCCTGGTATCTGCCCCAATATGGAGACTCACAGACCCACCCTGAGTCCTGGATAGAGGGCATTCATGTGCACTGGTCCATCCCAACGCAGTGAAGGACACATTACCTTCTAAACATGAAATAGCCCTGTTACGCTATACTTTGGCGGGGGGTGGGGAGGGGATAGATTAAACCACATTTAAAAGTATACTTACCTCAAAAATCCTTAACTCAAAAAAATGTACATTTTCACCTTAAAAATATTCCTATATTATTTTGAGAGCCAAGAGTTCATTGGGTTATCTTGACCTTCCTTTGTATATATCCACACAAAAACTTCTACTGGAATGTCCACAGGAGCGTTATTCACGACAGTCAAACAGTGGAAACCACCCAAGTGCCCATGAACTGATGAAAAAATAGACAAAACGGGGTCTATCCACACAAGGAGTCATAGCACGTGGCTACAAAAAGGAATGAAGCACTGCTGCACGCTGCAACACGGACGAACCTTGAAAACACCATGCAAAGCGAAAGAAACCAGACACGAAAGGCGCATATTGTATGATTTCATGTATATGAACGTCCAGAATAGGCCAGTCCACAGGGACGGAAAGCAGATTAGTGGTTGCCAGGGGGTGGGGGAGGCAGGAAGAAACGGACAGTGACTGCTAACGGGTGTATTGAGAATACTCTACAGTTAGATTGTGGTGATGGCTGTACATACATTAAACACCAACAAATCATGCACTTTTAAATGGGGGAATCAGATGGTATGTGAATTATATTCTCCATAAAGCTGTTTAAAAAAAAATGGCTTTGCACCTAGCACGGGGTGCAAATTACAAATGCACTAACGATGCTCACTTACTTCTCTCTGACAGTGGGTACCATCAAGCACGGGATATTTCCACTCTGGGGAAGTGAAGTGGGGGGGGGGCAGGGGGGCGGTACCCAATTGCTTCTGCAGTGCAACATAGGGGTAACATTTTCAAAATTGTTTCCGCACTTCCTACACAGAACACTTCTTTCTTGCTGGTGAATATTGGACATCTGGGGGCAGTGAGGAGCTACGTGTTCACCCGAGGCCCTTTCCGATATAGAATCTGTACCAGCAAAGGTTTCGGGAGGCAAATCACCAAAGAGACCTTCTTGTGACTATGAATCAAGCACACTTCAGGGTAAACACTGCCCATCAGCTGAAGTCAAAAGAGTTATTCCAAAACGCATTGATTTAGCCATTTTCCAAATCCCTGCCTGGCCCAGCAGACCCCACCACCTTCTGCACGTGCTGCCATCCTCTCAATGAAGTCATACTGAATGTGACAGGCTGTTTATCAGACCCGGAAGGGGCCTTTCCTGCACCCCGACCTGGCTGACACAGGGCCTGGGGTGCAGACTCTCCTCATCCTCCAGAGACTGATCAGCCCGAAGAACTTGCTTGTGCCACTGGGACCCCCAAAGCCCCCTGGGGATGTGGGGTAGCTCTGCCCACATGCTTCTTTCATAGGGAGCTGGTACTGCAGTATTGCAGCATCAGGACCAAACCAGAAAAGACACATGACAAAAAATATATCCCTGACAGGGTGATGTATTTTGTGGCAAATCAGGTCACGCCAGCCCTTGCTAGCCACAGTCCAGAATTTCTTTATTCATAGTTCACAACTCACCACAGCTGCAGAGTTTAGAGAGGCTGAGAGCCATAAATCCATCTGCTCCCTGCTTATCTAAATTTCATACAAGATTAATATTCTACCTACATCTGCTGACAAAGACAAATAGCTACAGAGTGCAAAATGACAATATTCTATGTAAGCAAACACTGTGAAAAGAACCCAGTTGCAAATGTGATATTTTCAGCTAAAATTCGGTGTTTTAGAGGAATATACATTTTGTAAACCAAACACTGTGTGGTCACACAGAAAAATGTCTTTAAAGTGGATGTAAAAAATATTCAAGGCCAGTCAACACCCTGCCCTTCATGGCTGTCAAATGCAGAGCCTCTAATAGGGAGGTTTTTAAACAAAAGCACGCAATAATGTAATTAATTTTAAAAAGAAACTATAAAATTTGAATCATACTTAAAATTAATCAGCAATATAAAATAAAGATTAAATGCAGCCTAGTGTATAAACCAGAAAATCCTCCTGCTGTGAGGGCTTGCCTTACAAAGGAAGCTTGCCTTTAAGTTTACAAACAAAAAGTAGGTGATGGTGCCTTAGTTAGTTTGAAATAACAGAAGGTAGACGTGCATTCTGAAGTACTGAAAAATGCCACAAGCTAACCTACAATAAAGGAGCCAAGAACATACAACGGAGAAAGAAAAGTCTCTTCAATAAATGGTGCTGGGAAAACTGGACAGCCACACGTGAAAGAATGAAAGTAGACCATTATCTTACACCATACACAAAAATTAACTCAAAATGGATCAAAGACTTGAATGTTAAGACCTGAAACCATAAAACTCCTAGGAAAAAACATAGGCAGTATGTTCTTTGACATCTGTCCTAGCAGTATCTTTTTGAATGTCTCCTCAGGCAAGGGACACAAAAGAAAAAATAAACAAATAGGACTACATCAGACTGAAAAGCTTCTGCAAAGCAAAGGAAACCATGAACAAAACGAAAAGACAACCTACCAATCGGGAGAACATATTTGCAAATTAAATATCTGATAAGGGGTTAATATTTAAAATATATAAAGAACTTTTATATAGAGAACATATAAAAAAATTGATAAACAACTCAACAACAAAAAAACAAACCACCTGATTAAAAAATGGGCAGATGATATGAACAGCCATTTTCCCAAAGAATATATACAGATGGCCAACAGGCACATGAAAACATGTTCAACATCACTAATGATTAGGGAAATGTAAATCAAAACTACAATGAGATATCCCCTCATGCCCGTCAGAATGGCTATAACTAACGAGCCAAGAAATAAGTGTTGGAGAGGATGTGAAGAAAAGGGAACCCTTGTACACTGCTGGCGGGAATGTAAATTGGTGCAGCCACTATGGAAAACAGCGTGGAGATTCCTCAAAAAATTAAAAATACAACTACCATATGATCCAACTGTTCCACTTCTGGATATTTATCCAAAGAACACAAAATCAGTAATTTGAAAAGATATCTGCACCCCGATGCTCACTGCAGCCTTATTCACAATAGCCAAGACTTGAAAGCAACCTAAGGGCCCAGGAACGGATGATTGGATAAAGAAGATATGGTATATATATACAATGGAATACTACTCAGCCATAAAAAAAGACAAAGTCATGCCATTTGTGACAACGTGGATGGACCTTGAGGGTATCATGCTAATAAGTCAGACTAAGAAAGACAATACCACATAACATCACTCATATGTGGAAGATAAACACATGGATACGGAGAAGTGATTGGCGGTTTCCAGGGGAAGGAGGTGGGGGAGGACGAAAGGGGTAAAGGGGCACATGTGTACAGTGACGGATGGAAACTAGACTTTTGGTGGGGAACACAGTGCAGTCTACACGGAAGTTGAAGTATAATGATGTACATCGAAAATTTATATAATGTTATAAACCAATGTGACCCCAATAATAAATACATGAGAATAGGAAAAACGACAACAAAATGCCACTAAGGCATTTTGTTAAGTACAGTAAATTGCTACAGAAAATACAGATTTTGTAATGGGATTTTTACTGTTTCAATGAGCTTACTTCAAGCTCTACGCCTGCCCCCTACATGTTCCATTCCCAACCCCAAATCAAATCAAATCTTTGTGTGACAGCCCCAGCAAACAATATCCTGCTCCATTCCCTGCACCCGGCACTCAGAAGGCACCCATTATCTGCTGAACACATGAACAGAGAAATCAATATCCATGCTATTGTCCTACTTTGCACCAAAATGTCAAAAAAATCCATTCTGACTGCTCTATGTAAATAAAGTTATAAACTCATCAGAGTTGAAAAGCTATCCCTGTAAGTAAGGAGCTGCTTTAGGATTCAGGATTTCGGTAATGTGCCAAGACCGTCAGATCCCAAGTGAGAGCACTGATTTTTTTGTAGACGATGCTTAAGTTACAGACACCACATTTCAGAATAATCAAGAATCTTTTCACATAAAGATAAGACTTCATCGCACTGATTGCAAAGTGTCTCCAAAGTTTCTATGCACAGAGCCAACGTTGATACTTTTGCAGAGAAGTAAAGTCTCGGGAGGTGGAAAGAGGAAAGCAAATTCAGGGACAAGTAGGGGACTGTTACACACGCCGGTTATAGAGAGCTGTGGCCATAAGGGAAGGAGGGCAAGGTGGCAGGCAGAGAGCTCGCTGCAAGTGAGCGTGGTGGCAGTGGACTGGTACGGGTGCCATTCTGGACACTTCTGCTATTGCTTTCAGTATTTCTTCTACTGCCCTCTCCCTTGGAAGCCAAAGGGAACAAAGAAGCAGATGGGATGAACGCATGAGCTCATCTCAGAAGAGCAGCTCCTAAAACAGTAGGATATTGTGTTAACAGCACTTGAGGAAGAGTATGAGGAAAGTTGTGGAGTTTTCTACGTGGCTACAACATGATTTCACGACATGCCAACTGGAACCATTGTCTACGTCTAAAGAGTAGTCACAAGCCAGACATAATGGATCCAACTTTAAAACATTTCTCTGTAAACCACTTAACTATCCATCAATGGATGAATGGATAAACAAAATGTGGTCTATACACACAGTGGAATATTATTCAGCCTTAAAAAGGAAGAAGAATCTGACACATGCTACAACACGGACGAACCATGAAGACATTATACTGAGTGAAATAAACCAGGCACAAAAAGACAAATACTGTATGATTTTTGTATTAGGTACCTAGAGTAGTCAATTTCATAGAGATAGAAAGTGAAATGGTGGGTGCCAGGAGCTGGGGGAGAGGGGAATGGGGAGTTGTTGTTTAGTGGGGATAGAATTCCAGTTTGGAAAGAATAAAGAAGTTCTACACATGGATGGTGGTGATGGTTGCAGAACAATGTGAACATACTTAATGACACTGAACTGTACACTTAAAACTGGTTAACACGGTAAATTGAATGTTATGTACATTTTATCACAATAAAAAAGAATCTTTTGTAACTCTGACTTAAAACAGGTATTTTAAGTAAGGCACGATCTTTCAGTTACCATCTTTTCATGTGGGACTATTTTCATGTTGGGGGTTCCTTTAAAAATTTGCTAGTTGTGCATATGGGTGTCTTGTAAAGGTGGGAAATTTGGAGAATCCCATAATTATTCTAAGTAGTAAAATTCAGAATTACTACTGACCATAAAAAAAGCAAATTATACAAATTATTTTCCTTTTTAATAGACTATAAAGTAAATGAAGTTAAACTGAATTGATGCTTATGAATTACATATATGATTATGTTGCCAAAAATATATTTCTCAATGCAAAGAAAACCATAATTTAGGAACAGAAATCTATGTGTATAGCCTTACTCTTTTCCAAACTTGAGTATTAGAGTCACTGTAGGAGGACCAAAAGTGTATAATTCCTTACCGTGGTGCTTCATAGCCAATACCGGCAGACACTAAACTCCTATGAAAGAAGATGGAGGGCAATATTCTATATGCTCAAAGTTTTTGGCCATATTTCAAACCAGCCAACCTCAATACTACTGACATTTGGGGCCAGATAATTCTTTGGTGTGGGAGGGAGTGGGGGAGGCTGTCCCGTGCATTGTATGATGTTTAGCAGCATCCCTGGCCTGTACCGTCTAGATGCCGAGATCTCTCTCTCTCTCTCTCTCTCTCTCTCTCTCTCTCTCACACACACACACACACACACACACACACACACACTCTCTCTCTCTCTCTCTCTCTCTCTCTCTCTCTCTCTCTCTCTCTCTCCAGTTGTGACAATCCAGTATGTCTCTAGACTTTGCCAAGTGTCCCCTCGGGGAAAAAACAGTCCCGTTGAGAACCACTATCCCAAACCGAGAAAAAGATATTTGGGAACTGCCCGTGTTTATAAAGAAAACCAAAAGGAAACGTTAAGAAAAACAACACACTTTGATTTGGTATAAGAGCCAGAAGTGGTGAAAAATGTCAGAAACGAAGGAATTCTTTCATCATTTTACAACCAGAATCAATAGCCAATTTCAAGAGTTTATTCTTGAATTTAATTAGTCAAGCACATAATTAACGTCCATTTGAGTCAAATTCTATCATGAAGAAATTCACTAGACCTTCCATCCGTTAGAGGGGCAGAGAAGCCCGTCGCTGCCGCCATCCCTCTCCCAGCCGGCTATGTTGGTGAGGAAAGGCACGCCCAGCTTCTCGAGAGAAAGCAGCTTTCCTGACAACCTGGAGGGAGTGTTTGTGTGGCTCCACGTGCGTGTTCTGGGTATTCGATAAAGCAGCTGAAGACAAGTGTTGTTTGAAAAAAAAGAACATTGAATAAACCTGAACCGGAGACTGGACGGGAGGAAAAAAGGGCTGAATTACATTATCAAACAACCCTTCATCAAGGACCTTTCATCAGCTGGAGACCACAAGAAGCAATTGTTCTACCAGATTATCCACGTGGCCTTCACTTCTTTAAATCAACAAGCTCCGGTTCCGAGGGCGCCCGTGAAGCTTTAGCGCTTCCGATGGGACACCGATTAGCGACAGCTCACTCTACCCCACTGCACCCAGGTCTGCTGGGCAACACTCTGGGCGCCACCCTTACCAACTTAGTATGAAAACCTCCTGCAACCAGTTGGGTCGTTAACATGGCGGACTGTCCAGTTGACAGTCAACTGTGTCGTCCTTATTACAACGTCCAGTTCTAATCTATTCTATTGGGCAACCCTTCAGGCTCCAGGGCACCACTTCCCTCAGAGGCATGGCGCCTTTGGATTACAACTACTAAATGATCCATCATTTGTGCTTTTCTGGGATTTTACGAATAAAAAGGAACTGGTGAGAACTGGCCACCTATGCCAGTTACTTAGACCCCAAAAAGAAGAATAATCAGAGACAAATGAGAAAGCAGAAGGCAAGTGCTTAGAACAAGCAACACATACACACACACACACACACAACGCACTGGACAAAGAGAACCGAGCCCCAAAGCCAACACTGCATATTTCACGGTTTTCAATCACTTCCAGGCTGTGAACAAAAAGGGGAGGTGGGAAAAGAACGAGGAGGCAGAGCAGAAACACGCACTGACTCAACAATGCGCTCAGACGATTTCGCACGCTGTACTAAAACACTATGAAGTGGGGATTAACTCCCCGTTGTACAGAAGAGGCGACTGAGCTCAGAGGAGCTAACTTACTTCCTAGAAGTCCTAGAAGGTGCAGGAGATGGAAGCACAAGGCGAAGCAAGAGCTATCGGACCCGAAGTCGGCCCTCGTTCCTCTCCGTCCTCTGTCCTCATGTTGACGGCAACACCGACGTGGGAACAAAGGGCACTCCACCTTGCACTGCTTATGAGCTAAACCCCGGATGGAAACAACTGGGCCCCTTGAAGGCAGTTCCCGGAGACAGCGTGGATGGACAGCTGGCCTCTGCTGAGGGCAGCCAGGTGGTTCCCTGCAGCAATAAAATGGGCGAGTACCCAATAGACCCTTGATTTTGACTTCAACCACACTGAAAGCTGACAGCATCTCAAGGGCCTTCTGAGTTCCCCGTTGTGAAGGGGCCTGGAAGCTGCCTCCTTCACTTGACTCTCCTTCTCTCCATCAGACGCAGTCGTCTTTAAAAGAGGAAGCAGCTCAAGAGGATGACCGGCTTTGCTCCCTACGTGGTGGGTCTGTTTTTATTTGTCCCCACCAGTGAAGTTCATGAAAGGAATTCATCCCCAGCAGCCCGGCTCAGGGCCCAGGCTATGCCGTTCACGCTCCTGTTTGCCCAGGGCGAGCTCGCTGTCCGTATCTGCTCGGCCAGAACTCTCTCTCCTGAACGGGGTGCCGAAGGCAAAGAAGTCCAGCACGATCGCTGCACCTTCTGAACACCACGGCTTCAGCGGGCTTCGGCCAACAAAGGGATGGAGTGAACACACGCGGGAGTCAGCCACCACTGCGGGTTCCCACTGCGGGCTCCCCCTGCGACCCCGGGAGGCTCACAGCCTTGCCGTGCCTGAGATTCCTTGTCTGGACAATGGAGGCCACCAAGGCACTGACCTCACCGGGCTGCATGGGGAATAAGTGGGGACTTAACACAGCGTCTGGTTCGCACCAAAACCTGTGCACGGATGTTCACAGCAGCTCTACTTGTAATAACAGCCCAAAACTGGAAAGATCCCAAACGCCCTTCAACCGAGTCAATGGATAAACTCTGGTACATCCACAGTGGGGACACTACTCAGTATTAAAAAGGCACGAGCTGTTGACACACACAACTTGGATGGATCTCAAGGGCTTTACCCTAAGCGAATAAAGGCAGTCTCAAAAAGCCACATGCTGTGTGATTCCATTTACGTAACATTCTTGAAAGAACAAAATTTTAGAGATGGAGGGCCCAGTGGTCGCCAGGAGGTGGAGAGAGTGACCATAAAAGAGTAGCATGAGGAGCTTTCCTTGTGGTGACAGAACAGTTCTGCAAAAGATGATGGTGGTGGTTGCACGAATCTATACATGTGATAACATTTCATACAACTGCACACGTGCGTGCACACACACACTCATATATACACACAAAAGTGCATGTAAAAACTGTGAAATCCTGATAAGGTCTGCCAATGTCCATTTTCTTGATGCCGCAGTATCTCCTTGTAATATGTTACTACTGGGGGAAGGTGGGGGAGGGGACTCTGGAACTCACTGTACTATTTTTGCAACTTCTTGTTTCTTGTAGTCTAACATTATTTCAAAATAGAGGCTTCAAAAATAACAGTGATTGATGAATGGATAAACAGAATGTGGTCTATTCACACACTGGAATAGTATTTGGCAAAAGAAAGGAATGAAGTGCTGACATGCTACAACCTGGTGAACCCTAAAAACATGATGCTGAGTAAAACAAAGCCAGTCACGAAGAACACGTATTGTATAATTCCATTCATATGAAACTTCCAGAATGGGCAAATCCATAGAAACTGAAAGCAGATTGGTGGTTGTCAGGGGCTGGGGGAGGCAGGAATGGGGAGTGACTATTAATGGGTATGAGATTCTTCAGGGAGTGATGAGATGTTTTAAAACCCACTGTGGTGATGGTTGCACAACATTGTGAATACACTAAACACCACTGAATTGTACACTTCAAATGGGTCAACTGTCAGCTATGTGAATCACATCTCAATAAAGTTGTTACCAAAAAATGGCAGTGTCTGGGACACAGTAAGCATTACACAAGCATTTGGTCATCATTTATTATTCTTTCCTCACCCCTGGGGGTTGATTATGAGTCACCTTTGGTGCGCTTTCAAACTACACGTTGCCCCTCCATTAATGATGGGGATTTATCCCTCAGGTGTGTCCAGGTAGACAGAGATGGCAGCTCTAATGCTAAGAGAATCAGAATCAAAGTCTCCATTGGGCATTGTGTAGGCAGGTCAAGTTCAAAGTCCTTGCCTTTTCCTTATGCCTTTTCTGCTTCCCCATCACCACCCTCCCTCCGTTCCACCAAACTGGTTTATCAACTTTTCCCTTAAAAAAAAAAAAAAAACACAACAAAAAACCTTCTTATTCCTGGCTCCTCACCTTTGGCCATAGAGTCCTCCATCTAGAATACATTTCTACAACATGTATCAAAATCCCACCTACCACCAAACCCAACTCAAGTCTCCCTTCCAAGAGGAAGGTCCAGCCTTCCTCGGCTGCTCCACACATGCTGGTAGACCCCTCCTGAGAATTCCACAGCAGGAAAGGTCTGCACCATCCAAAGGACACCCATCCACACCATGGCTTTGTGCCCGCCCCCACTTCTGGTACATCTGTAATGCCTTACCCTCAAAACCAAGACATACCTCATACATCTCTGTATACTGCACAGTGCTCCAGAAGTAACAAATTCAAAGAATGGTCATGCCAGAAATGGAAGATTTTGCATACAAAGCGGTCTGAAAAGGATGCACTTAACTCAGGTGAGAATCAGGCCTCATTGTAAATGGGTGAAATAGAACAGCCAATATGGCGGCTCCAGACCCCAGAAGGTCCCATTCCAGGTGAGTCCGGACTCTCCCTACCCTGAGAACAGTCTATGTAGGGCTCAGAAGGAAGGAAAATGCCTCCCCGGGGGCCTACATCACAGGCCATGCTGCCTCAGGATGGTGCCAAACTCGGTTTTTATGGAAAATTCTGGCTGGGCGACAAGTCATTACACAGCTGCCTGTCATTTCCCAAACATTCTGAGGAAAGGGAGCCTGTAACAGACCAAAAGGCAGAAACCTTTGTTTGTTTGTTTGTTAGAAATCAGCCTTCTGAGGAAAAATAAGTACCTCAAATGTATATGGGAGATAAGAGCAGACACAATGCTTCTCCAGAAAGCATACAGTTGAACAAGCATCTCCATTTCTCTTTCCTAAAATTTCTGACCTTCAGAAGCTAAATAAAAAAGAAGTTTATTATGAGGTGCTGATGCAAATATACAGCATTTTTTTGCTAGCAAAACCACCTATTACAAGAGATCTTGAGAAATCACTGTTTCCAGTACACAGAGCCAATACAGTAATATTTAAATTGTAAGCACAGAAAACATGGAGAGGTTGACAGGATATTCATCACGTAATAAATTACAATTCCACTTACTCAAAGCCAAACGTAGGCAAGTCCCTTCTTCCTTCCAGGGCTTATTTTTAGGCCTGTTTTCTATCTTCAGTTACCTGTTAACGAAAAATATCCAAAGTAAGGCAAAAAATGTCAGTGAAAAAATCCTGAAGGATATTCTAGACCATTCCATAAGCAGGCAGATATCGGAATTAGGGGTATCACGAAGCTGAAACAATAACCACGTCAGACAGCAGACAACCATCACTGGTGAATTTCAGGCCTACATCCCTATTTAAAGCATGCGATGAGACTGTTTACACAAATCCACTCAAAACTTTCATCATCTCAGAACTGATTATGATCACATCACCAGGGAATTTCAATAACTGAAAAATCCACTCTGCTCTCACAATAGACACATTTTTCTCTGCCATTCTAAAGCCCGCCAGGTGAAAACACGGGTATTTCTAGATTCAATCTAACTGAGCAAATTTTTACTGATAACAAGTACTCGTTCAGTCTTGGGGAAAACAGAAATTTTTGCTGCTCTGGCATTAGGGACGCTTAAGGTCTCTGATCTTGTGGACTAATCCATCCTGGCAGTGAGATGGTGGGAGCTGGTGAGGGAAGAGCAGAGACAAAAACCTAGGAGGCAAATGCACACTAGATCATTTAAGACGAGAGAAATAATGGAAGTCAAAATAGAAAGTGACTAGGGGCAAGGAGTACTTTACATTGGGGGCTGGGGCAGAGCTCTCTAAGGAGGGAGCGTCTGAATGGGGGCAAGAGAGGCAGGCTGCTGACACAGCACACGTGCAAATGTCCTGTGGTGAGAATGACCTCGGCGAGAGGGAGGAAAGCCAATGGGCTGGGCGGCAGAAGTGAGTGGCAGCAGGCCCTGGAAACGAGTTTGATCCTACGCATGCCCCACTCGCTACACACTATTCCTCACCCAGCCCCAGACTTAATGAGAAAAGAAGATCTGATCGTCCTTCTACTTAAAAACCCTTCAGGGGCTCCCATCGCACTTAGAACAAAACCCAGAGAGGCTCCTGCTCAGTAGAGAAACTGGTGGCTCGCGGGTTTCTAGCAGGGAAGACGAGAGATGCAATGGAGAGAAGGGACAGGGTTCTACACACTCTGGTGGTGAGCTCCAGAGGACTCGCGGTGGAGTGGGGTGTGTGATGGGGACGGGGAGAAGAAGAGAACTACGGACGGCGTCTAGGATCAGGCTTGAGCAACAACTTGGAAGGGGGTGCCATTGGCTGGGATGCAGGAAGGCTGAGGAGAGGAGAAATCAAGACTTTTTATGTGTTTGCTCTGAAATGCCCATTCCACCTCCAAGTGGACTGTTAACTAGGTAGTTAAATCCACAAGCCTGAGCAAGCGGGAAGGGTCACGGTTAGAGAGCTAAGTCTGGCAGTCATCCTATAAGTGTGATCTTTAAAGCATGGGCCTGCATGGGAGCGTCTAAAGCAGGGTTCCTCACCCTCAGCACCGCTGACCTTTTAGATCAGATAATTCTCTGCTGTGGGGCTGCTGTGCGCACTGCAGGATGCTAAGCAGCATCCCTGGGCTCTACCCACTAGATGCCAGCAGAAATCCATCCCCCACCCCATTGTGACAACCAAAACTGACCCCAGACATTGCCAAGTGTCCCCTGGAGGGTACAATCGCCCTATTGAGAACCACTGGTCTGAAGACCGTAAGCTGAGAATCAAACCCTAGAGAAAGAGGAGCTGGCCGGTGAGGCAGAGGAGTGTGGGGCAAGGCAGGAGGAAATTCAGAATGGGGTGGTGGCCCCGGCTTCTAGTGACAGGTGCCTCTCAAAAAATCAAGGAGCAATTAGCAAATAACTGTTGCTGACAAACAGATGACAAGGAAGACAGCCGATGACAAGGAATCACGTTGTCTTCTCTGCCCATGCTCGTTGTGTGGAAGAAAATCTAGAGAGGCTTCATGGAGGAGACAGCAAACCTGTTGGCCCATGAAGTCAGGCAAGCAGGAAGAAAAAGTGGCTGTCGCTTCAGTGGTGCTGGAGGCAACCAACAGGGACCAGCAGAGGGCTCCGAGGTTTCTAAAAATGCCAGGTGATGCTCTCCTGGCACTCAGGAAAGAGGATGCTGACAAGGAGAATACCGGAAGGCTGGTCGGTGGGCAGAATGGGGCTGCTCTGTCCAGCAACGGAAGAAGGGGCCACCTGGGCAAGATGGCCCTGCAGACGGCACACTCCCAGCAGGGGCGACTCCAAAACTGGATGACCCGCAGAGTTCCAGCCAAGCAGGAACCAGGGGCCCCCCTGGTGGGCCAGCAGGTAATGCTCTATCTGCTGAACCATGTCGGGGTGGGGGACCCATCTCAGGGGAGGGGACGGGGCAGGCAGGATGCAGGGAATGACCAAGAAGGAGCTCCACACCTGACTGGTATGGACCCATGTCACTCTTTTGGCCACCAGAGGAAGAACAGCCATGGTGGTGGTGCATGCTGGCTCAAAGAGCGCCCCCATGACAAGATCTGGGAGACGAGGAGACCAGAGCCTTTCCTTTGTGACTTGCTCCTGCATCATCCTAGACCCCCCATCCCCCACAGGGGTACAGTCTGGACCACCAGGGACTGGGGTAATGGAACACCTCATGAAAAGATATTAGATAGTACACTGCCCGCCTCTTTTTCATTTTCTCTAAGATTACAAGGGGTCATACCCCCAGCAGACAATGCTCAGAACCCTTAACGATGAAAATGTTCTCAAAACTTGCCAGACACCTGATCCATTTCACTGCCCCATTCTGTCTTCATTAAACAGCATTACTGAGCACACACATTGTATTAAAAAACGAAAAACTTAAAAAAAAAAAAAAAAGCAGAGTTACAGGCCCCACTTTGCTCCTAATTAATTATAAGAAACTCTCTCTGGACCAGAGACTCCTCAGCTGTGAAATGAGGGTATTAAATTATTTATGAGGTTTCATCCACATCAAAAAATCTGAGGAACCATTTTCCTGTTGACTTCCTTTGTAGATTCGAAGGGAAAACACTCCCAACCAACTGAACCGAGAACTTGCGACAGGACTATTGGAGGAGGGGGAGAGAGGAGGAATGTGTATAGCTATCCGTCCTGCAGCCAACTGAGCACAGAAATCCATCCAAAGGGTGCAATACTCTTCCAAAGTTGCCATAATGATTAACATTTGCACTCCGGAGAAACGTTAACTTGTACCATCATGAAAGCAACGTGAAAAATCCAAAATATGTTTTCAGAAGCCATGGAGCACAACAGAGAAGCCACGGTTTCCTCCTGAGTCCTTTTCTTTTTATAGTGAGCCCTGAATTAACTGGGCCCAGAGCCAGGGGCCAAGACAGGTCCTGGCAGGGGGAGCCAGAGAATTCTGAACCACTTCATCTGCTACGGGGTTCAAGTTCTGTGTGATGAAGCTGTTGTTGCCTGCACTACCAATACTGCACAGCATGTTTATATATTGAGATGATTCACTCAATAACAGATTTTAAATCCTTTAAAGCAGGGGTTCTCAAGTGGGGCTGATTTTGCCCCCAAGAGGACACTGGGGGCACCAGAGACATTTTTAGTTGTCAGGACTGGAGGAAGAATGCTACTGGCATCTAGTGAGGCCAGGACGCTGCTGAACATCCTACAGCACGCAGAACAGCCCCCCTTAACAAAGCATTATCTGGTCCAAATATCAATACTGCCAAGGTGGACCATACTAAAATTTCTATAATTTTACAGGAAGTATATCCTATATACTTTCATTTTCCAAATCATTTTTATTCTCTTCAAAGTTTGAAAAAGTAAAATATAGGTGAGGCAAAACACGCCTCTTTTTAATAACAAGCTTTTTGGCACCACCTATCCCCAATTCTACTTCCAAAAGCAACCACTTTCAAATCTTAGAATTGTTTTTATTATTGGCAGTGTTCCCTGCTATTGACTTCCATGTTTCCAAATAACCTGCTTATAATATTCCCTCTCCACTTTAGATATTACTTACTTGATTTTCTCACATATAGATGAGGGTTTTGGGTTTTTTAAATTCCCATCGCCAACCCTGTGCTTACTCTCCCACATTTTCCCAAGAGTATAACAGTTTTTGGTTAAATCTATAGTCTACACATATTATTTTGACAATGGAATGGGTACTGCTGAGAAGCAGTATAGCATGATTATGATTCCCTCCATACACAACTTTTCTGTTCTCCTGGAGTTACTAGTTGCCTCTGTTTTTATTTCCTTAGTTTTCTTTGGTAATTCTTCCAACGTTCTCTACAGTCTTTCAATTCAATTTTTCACATCATCAAAACTCTCAGATAAGCTGTCAGTTCCGTGTCTTTCCACCTCCACCCCACCCCCCCAGTACATACACACCAGACCTTCCTTCTGAAATTTCTTCTTTCTGCTCCACTCTGTACTTGTCAGCATTAGGCCTGCTGTAGAGCCCCGAAACCACACCAACATCCCAAGAATTCCTTCCATCTCTCTCTGATTCTGGGATCCCAAATCTCCCTCTTTCTTGGTCTACTCTCTTATTTTGGCAGGAGACATTCACCAGTAGCTTCCTGAGACGTGTAATGTGAAAGCTAAATTTTACTGATATCCTGAATACCTACAAATAACTTATTCTATCCTTAATTAACAATTAGTGGAGGAAGGACTACAAAATTCTGAGTGAAAATTTATTTACTTATATTGGTGAGGAAGATTGGCCCTGAGCCAACACCTGTTGCCAATCCTCTTCTTTTTGCTTGAAGAAGATTGGCCCTGAGCTAACATCTGTGCCAATCTTCCTCTATTTTGTATGAGGGTTGCCACCACAGCATGGCTTGCCAAGTGGCGTAGGTCCCCACCCGGGATCCAAACCCATGAACCCTGGGCTGCCAAAGCAGAGTGTACCCAACTTAACCACTATGCCATTGGGCCGGGCCCTGAAAATTTATTTTCATACAATTCTATGGTCAGTCTGTTTTCCAACTTCCAGTGGTGGTGTTAAGAAATCTGATGTCATTCTGATTCCAGATCCTTCATAGAACTTTTCTTTAAATCCAGGAAAGTGCTTAGATACTACCTTTATCCCTAATGTTCTAAAATGACATGATGATGAGCCTTCATGTAGTAATGTTTTACTCCAAGACCATCACATTTGGGCATGGAACACATTTCTTTCCACAAGCCTTGGGAGGAAACCTCACTTCTGTAGAATGGGTGCTCTAGGAGACAGAAACTAGAAAGGCATACCGGGCATCTCTGTGCATTCATTCATTCATTTACTCACTCAACAAATGTCACAAACCTAACAAATTGTTATCCAGACATTCCATTAACAATGACTGAGACAGAAAACAGAACAAAACCCAACTGTCAAAGTCCTCTGCCCCGCCTGCCCCCACAA
The DNA here is from genome assembly GCF_057802395.1 of Ceratotherium simum simum. Taxonomy (NCBI): domain Eukaryota; kingdom Metazoa; phylum Chordata; class Mammalia; order Perissodactyla; family Rhinocerotidae; genus Ceratotherium; species Ceratotherium simum. Next base: position 122,640,037 of record NC_141940.1, read on the forward strand.
AGCCAAGGAGCCTACTGTTTCATCTGAATCACTGGGAACCAACTTCATTAAAGCTTAGTGCCCAGGGGCCGGCCCTGTGGCTTAGGGGTTAAGTGCTGGCGCTCTGCTGCTGGCGGCCCGGGTTCGGATCCCAGACGTGCACCAACACACCGCTTCTCCGGCCATGCTAAGGCCGTGTCCCACATACAGCAACTAGAAGGATGTGCAGCTATGACATACAACTATTCACTGGGGCTTTGGGGGGAAAATAAATAAATAAAATCTCAAAAAAAAAAAAAAAAAAAAAAAGCTTAGTGCCCAGAATACAGCAGGCATGTAAAAGGTGCACGTTTAAACAAATAAGGAGCAGGATGAAGACCAAAAAAAGGCACTATTTTTTATCAACTCTGAAGAAAAATAAACATACTAGTGCTGTAGCTAAGGGAAATAAATATTCAGGGACAATCATTCACTTTCTATTTAAGGATCAATGGGAACAAATTTTCTTCATCTGTTCTTCAGGTAACACATTTAATATCCATTCATTCCACAAAATATGACATTTTATTGTGCTTGTAGGTTTTACAACTTAAGGGTAAAAGTATGAGCTATGCAAATAAGGAGAAAAAGAGACAGTAAACAAGACATTTATATAAACCTGATTTCTTCCTTCATGTATTATGACGCCAATAACAACTATTTCATGTTTGTAGAACTGGCAAATCAATACTTCTAAACTCGTATTGATGTATATGAATGCCCAGACACATATATCATCTACCCATCACCCCACGCCGGTAGAGTCAACCCTATGCCATACGTCACAAACGAGAACCACTTTCCCAACTCATACCATGAAATACCAAATAAATTCCACATAGAAAAACCAAAATATGATTTGTCACATGAAAATCTGGTATGAGATAAGGCAATAACACGACCCAACTGGGCTCATAATTATATAATCCACCTAGAGTTAATATCAATGAAAAAAACCAAACCCACAGCAAATTTCAATATGCTATCAGCCACACAATATTTGTTTCTAAGCATTTATTATTTTTTAAATTAGAGTGATAGATTAAATTTTATTTAGTGCCATAAAACTAATCTTTAGTGAGAGAACAAGAATTACATTTAAAAATTATATATTAAAGTATTAAGATAACACAATCTTTCTTATTCAGTAAATTGTCAATCAACAGCAATTTGAATTTCTCCCCACAGATACAATACCAAATTGTATAAAGATAATGCTACTCACATGCTCACTCACATGCTACTAATCAGTTTCTTGTTTATAAGATGACACGGCGCATCATGAGGTAGAAAAGAATCCTAATTAATCTCTTCCTCATCTCCCAGAGCACTGTCTCCACATTTTGCAATGAACATTAGGCATAATTTTAAATCTAACTGTCAAGCACATTATTTATCCACTGAAATTATGATCCAAGTTTCTGAACACATGGTCCTGCTGTTCTCATTTCAGTTTGTATCATGTATAAAAACACATCCTACTCCCCCCTCACCTGGAAAGGTCAATTGCACTGTCTTCAATTTCATTTAACAATATGGCAAGCAAATCCTTTTTGTGAAACCATTAAATCCAACTATTTGCTTACACAAATACTTCAAAATCTAGGACACCAATGTCAATGATCAGCTCACTCAAGAACTGAGTATTAAAACACACACACACATTCCTATACACAAACCGAAGTGCTTCTTCAAGTGTCACCTCCATATTTAGGACATCAGGAAGATGTCCTCAATAAAAATAAAAATTAAAAACCTAAAACTCAAAAACCCAACGCTCTTACACAAACCCAACTCCCTCTTACACGGGAGTTTCACTAGACTGAAAGACACTGAAGAACTCTTGTAAGGCAGAGACCAAAGTTCTCCAACTTTCTGATCTGTATCCCTTCGGAAATGGATGCCTTCAAAATGACTTTTAAACTCTAGCCTTTTCCAAAAATGGACGTCTATTTTTAAGTGTCAAATTCAACAACTAGGAGGTGGTGGGCCATTGGGAATTCTGTTCCAGTTTACACTGAGGGCCAGTCCTGCCCCCAAGCCTTTAGACCAGTGTGTCTCAACAAGGGGTGACTGTGTCCCCTCCAAGAGACATTTGGCAATCTCTAGGAACACTTTAGGTTCCCACAAATGGGGGAGGGCTGTTCCTGGCATGTAGTGGGTAGAGATTAGGGCCGCTGTTACACATCCTACAACGCACAGGTCAGCCCCCTACTACAGGCGCCTCAAGAAGAACAAGATAATTCCATGGGAGTTGGCTAGTGGAAGGAGTCGAGATGAAGAGTGGTGTGCGTGTTATCTGAGGTCAAGAGGAGGTGGGACGACCACAGATGAGGGGTTTTCCATCACCAGCAAGCCTTGGCAATTCAACTAACGAATACCTCTCCAATCTGTCTACATCTGCCTCATAAACACCACGGCGTCTGTCTGGCTCCACTCCCCATCTTCTGCCAGGGCTATTAGCAAGCTCCTCTATCTGGTTTCACATTCCCCAGCCTTGTGCCCTTTGACAGAACCCATGTGTTCGATGACCAGAACCGCATCGTCGTTCGTATCTCCGCACCACCTGTCCATTCCACTCTCTCTGCAAGCTCCCCAGAGAACCCCAACCTTGCCGCCAGAGGCATTTCCTCCAGGCACACACACCCCTCTGGTTTCACGAGGGACGTGAGCACCGAGACGGAGCTTGGCACCATTACCTTTCCTGGTTGTCAGATGGACATTTTCTATTATTCTCTCTGGGATGCAGTTGGCCTGGCGATTAAGAGCATGCACGCTGAGGCCAGAAGGGTGGTAAGAGAATGGCCCAACCCAGTGCAAGCTGTGTGTATACCCTTGGGCAGGCATCCTCACGCCTCTGTTTCCTCATCTGTACAACGGGGATAACTAACTGAACCCTCACAACAACATTAGGGGTAGACACCACCATTCACACATGGGAAGAACACACTGCGTTCCCTGGCACACAGCAAACACTCTGTAGTATTGGCTAACACTGCTTCCGTCACTGTAACATATACGCTACAGAATCGGCTCACAGCCCTGTCACTAAGCAGATGTGTGGCCCGCACAAGAACCCGTGAGCCTCATAATCCCCTCTCCCTGTAAAAATGGGATGAAGGATACCTACATGACATAGCTGTCGGGAGAAATAGAGACGTTCTATGTAAAATACATAGCACAGCTCATGACCCATCAAAGCTATAAATCGGAGGCCGTTATCATTAGCTAATATTAACAGAACAGCCGAGGCCCTGAACTGACCCCGAAAAATCGTTCCAAATCTTTCCTTCTCATAAATCAAGAAGCAGCCATTTTTTCTGCATTAATTCTTTATACTTGTTTGGGGGAGACATTTAAGAACTTTTACTTCCATAAATTCATTTTCATTTCCTGCTTTTCAACAAAAGTTACAAAACATATTCAAGGCTCTGAGGCCCAGTTTTCAATGGAATTTAGAGGAAATGGCTCCACCACACTGATGGAGATAGAAAAAGAATTTCACTCCATTCACTGTACCTTTAAGCCCAAGAATTTATTTAAAAAGTGATTTTTCTGGTAAAACTGAATAATTCAGGAGCCTTGCTAATGGTTATGCATCTTTCTTTCATAAATTGATTTTTTCAGACTTGAAAGGCCTAGAAAGCATTACCTAGGGTCTGCTCACCAGCTGCTTCTGATACAGTCCCCCTAACCCTAAAATTAGAAATATGCTTTGTCCTGATGCACTTCAACAGGAAGCAGCTAGATTAAAATAAGATGCCACTAACATATCAGAATTCAAAAGCTACTGTGAGCCAATCACCTCCAAGAAGCCACAGTGCTCCCATTCACTGAAATACTCAATAATTCCCCACAGGGGAAAAGACAAGAAGAGAAAGATTTGAGGCGGGTTCCGAAAGCACACACACAAATCAGCAAAAATAAAATAATTAACTGGACAAATCAGGGCAAAGAGAAGATAATGGCATGAAAAATGAGATGAGGCTGAGAGGTGAGGACAGTCCCCAAAGTCTGCCACCAGGCACAACCTTCCACAAGGGAACTATCAATGGGTTCCCGAGTTTCCTAGACATCCATTCAAAGAAACAACTATGATTAGATACTTGATTCACAGTATCCAAGAAAGAAAGAAGACACAAGTATTAAAAACAAGGCATCAAGAATTGGATACACGTGCAAAATTTCTCCCACGGGTCCCAGAGAGGAAACTGTGAACTCCGTACAGCTCTATCCTCAGTAAACATTGTCCACCAGACGTCTGATTGGGCCACTTAAAATAACCCTCGACCTTAGATAACTGGACAACACCAAGGCACAGCTAAGGAAATCACATTTATGAGTGGATCAAGAGCTTGGTAGCAGCATGCAGATCTCGCCACAGCCTGGCTCACTCCAACGATACATTTTAGAAGTGTTCTGAGCCCCAACTGGGCTCCAGGTCTTTTGGGGTCACGGAAACATCTTGCAGTATATTTTAAACACATTTTGGTGCCAATAAATATACCACTTCTAAAATATCACTTTTCACAGTTGCCGAGTAACCCGCTGGATGGGCTAGGTCACACTTTGGTCTTTCACTGTTGCGTTCAACTCCTTGCTCTTGGAAGCAATGCCTCGATAGAAAAGGAGAAGTGTTTTTTTTAAGTGTCAAAAAATTTTGTGGACCACATACATAAAAAAGAAAGCTGCATTTTCATTACCTAACATTTAAGGAAAAAACATCTAATGGCAAGACTACATAAAGGCAGTGAATTCAATGATGCTTTTGGAATTATCTGTGTTTCTGTTAATCATAATAGGGTCAACAGGTACTGGCAGAATACTAAACACGAGACAACTGACTTAAGTCCATAAACAATGCCTGGTACCAGGTTTCCTAAGAAATAATTACAAAATATCTGGCATTAAAATTTTTCCACAAATTTGATTTTAAAACTTTCAGGAAAAACTTAATGAGCTAAATATGACTTTTATTTCAGTAAAGCAACATGTTCATATGTCTTTTTGCTTGACACGATTCTGATTGATCCTTGTCGTCTCAGGATCAATCAGTAGTGCTGCCTTTCTCTCTCAAGTGTCCAAATTTGGACATTATATGGTCACTCTAGACATTAGAGACAAGTCAACAACCGAGATGGTCTAGGTTCCAGAACGATAAAATAGCAAAGTCAAGGTCCCAGACATAGGTTTCTGCATCAAGATGCGGGAAGTTAATAAACCTGGAGGTCCTAACATGGCAAAGTGGGTGGAAATGGTCCTTGGTTAGAACCATGCGAACTGTCAAAGGAAGCATCCTACATCTGCTGTCTTGAAATAATCAATAACCTCAACAAAGTCAACAAATGGAATGACGGTGTCCCCTCCTTCCCATTTCTCAGGAACATCTGGCATTACTGATCCTGTAACCACCCCCTCCACTGGCTTATGTAATGGCCACACTCATCAAGCAAATGGGGCCAGAGCAATCTAGCTGGACTGTCAACTCCACGGGGGTACGAACGGCATCTGTTTCTAGTTCATCAGCGCCTGGCAGGTAGTAGCCACTCAAACGTGCTGAACGAGTCACGCTCTTTCTATTTTGTAACTACTCTCCCTCAGATTGTTCCTCTGGTTCTTCTTCATCCTCCCATCCATTAAACGCACATATTCCCCCAACGTTCTGTCTTTGAACCTTCTTCCTCTAGCTTTGCTCCCTTGTAATGTCATCTAACATGCGGCCCTCTTTGCAGGTAAATCTAAAACACCATTCAAGGCAATATTTCCTCTACCTGCTTCCCATCTCCACTTGGATCCCTGTCTGGCACCCAGAGGTCACTATTTCAAATGCAACCTTCACTGTCCCCCGAGCCTCACTTTACTGTTTCCTTTGACTCACCAATTGTTACCCTTTACTCCCAGCCCCAAAACTTTGCTGCTGCCATCCTGGACTCATTCCTTCCCCCTTCCTGGGGAAGGCCTGCCCACCCTACCCCCACTTCATCAATCAGATGCCAAGTCCTATCATTTAAACCCCACAGCATCCTTAACATTACATCTCCCCGCACCCACTGCCACTCCGTTGCTTGGCACCCTGGTCTCTGGATGACTGCATACAATTTCACTCTGCCTGATCTCTCCTCCTGCAAATCCACAAAACCACACAATCTTCCCAAAGCAGAGGTCGGATCTTATCTCATCACTCAAAAATATGTAACGGGGGCAGCCCCGTGGCTTAGCGGTTAAGTGCGCGTGCTCCGCTGCTGGCGTCCCGGGGTTCGGATCCCGGGCGCGCACAGACGCACTGCTTCTCCGGCCATGCTGAGGCCACCTCCCACAGACAGCAACTAGAAGGATGTGCAACTATGACGTGCATCTACTGGGGCTTTGGGGAAAAAAAAAAAGAAGAGGATTGGCAATAGATGTTAGCTCAGAGCCGGTCTTCCTCAGCAAAAAGAGAAGGATTAGCATGGATGTTAGCTCAGGGCTGATCTTCCTCACACACACACAAAAAAAATGTAATGGATGACATCACTGCTCAGGAAAACAGACCCAAGCTCCTTCCGTCGCCTGCCTGAACTGCTGCTTCCGATACAGCCAGAGGAGCAGGAGGTAAGGGCTAACACCATTTCAAGAAAAAACTATTATAATCCTGGAACCAGACGCCATCTATGCTTGTCAGAATAATGCCCCTCCTCACCCAAGCTGTCCACATCCTAATCCCCAGAACCTGTGAAAATGCTGGCTTACACGGCATGGGGAGATTAGGGGTGCAGATGGAATTCAGGCTGCTCATCTAACCTTGAAAAAAAAAATTACCCTGGATTACATAGGTAGGCTCAATGTAATCAGGGGACTCCTTTAAATGGGGAAGAGGGTTGCAGGACAGCCAGTGTCAGGGTGACGCAATGTGAGAAAGACTCAACTATTGCTGGCATTGCAGATGGAGGAAGGAGCCATGAGCCAAGGAATGGAGTCAGACTCTAGAAGCTGGAAAAAGGCAATTAAAAAAACAAACAATAACAAAAAAAAGCAAAACAAAGATTTTCCCCTGGAGCCTCCAGAAAATGATGTGGCTCTGCAGATCCCTCAGTTTTAGCCCAGTGAGACCCATTGTGGACTTGTGACCTCCAGAACTGTAAAATAATACATTTGTGTTGTTTTAAGCCACTGTTTGTGGTCATTTCTTACAGCAGCCATAGGTGACTAAGACAGCCTTGGTCTCACTGTTGAGTCCCCACTGCACCACATTCATACCATCTTACAGCACTTAGCACGCTGTATTATAAACAGTTGATTATATAAACCTTATAACCACTTTAACAGATGGTTCTAGGTCTCAAGGAGCTTACAATACAACCCACGTGTAGTCTCTACAGCACCTCAAATGAGAAGCCATTGAAAGAACGAAGGCAGGAATGAGATCTGTTACTCAGGGCCGCAATGGGGTGAGGCGGGTGAGTGCCTCCTTAAATTCTGTGCCCGAGGGGCCTCACTCACCTCACCCTAGTTGAGGCCGTGCTCTCACCCTCCTTAGAATCTCGCTCAAACGTCCCTGGGTCCCTTACAGGACCACGGTTTGTGCTCTATGGTAGCGCTATCTCGTTCCCTCCATCAGAACTTCTGTTCTGAAAACCTTCCCTCTCACTCCCAGTGCTTCAAGCGTCAGCCTGTCCCTTACAAACCCAAGCGAGTTCTCTAATAAGGGCTTTGGAAATGTAGACAAGAGTAATGGCCTGGGAGAGAGCTTCATCATTCAGTCTGGGAATGTACCTCCTGGCGATAAACAGCATGGAAGCAGCACTCAGAAGTCTCGCTCAGCCTTTGGGCCCAGGCCCTGTCTCGCTCAGCCTTTGGGCCCAGGCCCTGAGTCTCCGCAGGCCCTGGGCCAAGTCAGTGCCCCACCATTCCTTCCTCTGTTGGGAATCATTCATTAATTCCTTTAGCCTCCATCCACTCAGACTGACCTTTATTATACTGTATAGACGCAGAAGGATGGCCCAGCTCCTTTCTTCAAGGAACTCCTGGTCTCTAAAACGGGTAACGAAAATCCTTAATTTCCTACTCAGTGACTGACGCTCTAGGCATTCTAACAGAAGCCCAGAAAGTTCTTTGAGAGATGATAACAAGTCTCAGTGAGGATGTGGAGCAACTGGAATGCTCATCCACTGTGCGGGAATGTGAAATGATACAGCCATTCTGCAAAATAGTCTGGCAGGTCCTCAGAAAGTTAAACATAGAGTTACCATATGGCCCAGCAATTCCACTCTTAGGAATAGACTCAAGAGAAATGAAAACATATGCCCACACAAAAACCTGTACGCCAAGTTCACAGCAACTTATTCATAATCCCTGAAAGTGGAAACAACCCATACATCCATCAGCTGATGAATGAATAAGCAAAATGTGGTATATTCATAACAAAGGAACATCATTTGACAATAAAAAAGAGTGAAGTATTAATTCATGCTACAACATGGATGAACTCTGAAAGCATTAAACTAAAGGAAAGAGGTCAGGCACAGAAGACACATTTTGAATGATTCCATTTATTTGAAATGTCCAGAATAGGCAAATCTATAGAGACACAAAACAGATTAGTGGTTGCCAGGGGCTTGCAGGGGTAGGGGAGGAGTGTAAATGAGCACAGTGTTTCTTTTTGGGGTGATAAATGCTCTAAAATTGTACTGTGGTGATATCCACACAACTCTGTAAATTTTCCTAAAATCACTGAATTGTACATTTGCAACAGGTGAATTTTGTAGTGTGTAAATTATGTCTCAATAAAGCTGTTTTTTAAAAAAGCTCTCTGACATCCTTGAGGCAAAGATTATCTATGTATATATGCATGAATAGTAAACAAAATATATAGTTACATTGTTGTAAAATAAAAAAACTACAGACAACTTCCAATTTTTTAAAAAATGACAATTCTTCATCTGCTCTGATATAAAGTATTCTAAATAAGTGCATTTCCTCCAATGGCAAAAGTATAATCGCATAATTTAAGTTGGGAAGAGGCCTATAGAAGGGTTTTCTAATTCAAATCACCCCTGAACAATAAATTTTATGGAATCAAGTCATACTTATACAAAACATAATTTTCAGCTGGTTTGTGATGAAAACTGAAATACATAAAACATTTCTTGTTACAGTCGCAACGGAATCCAAAGACGATACTAAATATCTGCTTATTAGGAGTCAAGAATACTAACACCTGAAGCCCCAGGTTAAATGGATTTTAAATTCAACATAAATGGATTAAGAAATTCAATGTTCTGTCGTCACACATGACAAAAGCTTCAAGAATGACAATGACATATATTTTAAAAATTGCCCCATAGCTAATGAACCTGTTGCACAGCTTCTTCCAGACAGTGTAAAGCTCGGCAATGCTAAAAAGATGGACGTCACTCACGCACTTTAATTTCAGCTAACTGCTGTGAATACAGTCTTCTGTTTCAGTCTGAACCATCACTATAACATCAGAATTTTGCAAGGCTATGATTTCCCCAGGTTCTTCAAAAGAACATGGACAGGTGTGGTCAATCTTGGCAGCATACATCACACTGGTAGAATGAGGATCAATGAAAACAACAACAAACAGCTAACACATCTCACTGTCGGGCTGTATTTCTCACTGCACGAGGAAGGAGGAGCCTGTAGCACAAGCCAGCAAAAGTCCTAGACCCTGATCTTCGGCCACTTGTTAGCTGAACCCCTCGTCCCAGCATATCAAACTCTCGACTGTACCACCTACACTGGTTTATCCACTTTATTAGCTTCCTAAGGCTGCTGTAACACATTACCACAAACTCAGCTGCTTTAAGCAGCCCCGATTTATTCTGACAGTTCTGGAGGTCAGACGTCTAAAACGGGTCACAGAAGCTGTGTTCCTTCTGGAGGCTGCAGGAGAGAATCCGTTTCGCCACCTGGTCCAGCCTTTAGAGCCCGCCGTGGACCCACATCACTCTGACCTCTGCTTCAGTGGACACGTCTCCTCTGATTCTGATCCTCCTACTTCTCTCTTGCACTTAGAAGCACCTCTGTGGGGACTTTGGGCCCAAGAGGATACTCTCCCCACCTCAGATCCTGGAATCTCATCTGCAAAGTCCCTTTCTCCAGGAGAGGTAACCCATTCACAGGTTCCAGGATCGGGACTGGGATATCCTTCGAGGGCCATGACTCTCCGACCACAGCTCCCAAGAACCAATTTGAGAAACGCGAAAAGGATCTGGAGCCTATGAAAAATGGTACAAGCGTGAGGTAACGGCAGTGGAAACAGTGGTTGGAAACAGCTCTGTTATTTTTCGACTTTGACCGGTAGTAGTAGCCTTTTTTGCTTTAGGCAAATCCACACATTTCTGCCTGTTTGGGGACGTTGTGCTCATAAGGGCTATGGCCTCCACCTCACCATCTGTAGAGAACTGCGGTCAAGGGGGCCGGCTATATGGGCTCTGTCTTGAAAACTTAATAGCGTAGGTTGGAGCGGTACCAGGAACCAGAAGTGAGTGCCAGCCCGGCCAACGTCAGAAGGCACACGGACATGAACTCGGACCCTTGTCTCATTTAATCCTCAAAGGTACTATTATCCCCTAATCACAGATAAACAGACGGAGGCTCATGATTTTCCCAAGATCACAGAGCTACACAGCATCAGAGCTGGCATCTGAATTCGCTGCCTCTCCCACTGCACATCGCCTTCCTCAAAGCCTATGGGGTCAGCTCAGTCCCCAAACGCCTCTAAAACACCCAAATCAGAAATGCATTATCTCGGGCCGGCCCCGTGGCTTAGCGGTTAAGTGCTCGAGCTCCGCTGCTGGCGGCCCGGGCGCGCACCGACGCACCGCTTCTCCAGCCACGCTGAGGCCGCGTCCTACATACAGCAACTAGAAGGATGTGCAGCTACGACATACAACTATCTACTGGGGCTTTGGGGGGAAAAAAATAAATTAAAAAAAAAAATCTTTAAAAAAAAAAAAAAAAATGAAATGCATTATCTCAAAGCCAAGAGAAATTACAACCACGAGACTCACAGCCCCAGATGGAGGCCCATCCAAAGACCCCTCTGATCTGCTTAGGTGCCTGCACTCAGATGAAGCCGGGCTCCCAGGCAAGCTGGGCCAAGCTTTGCATGATGTAGCCCTGCCCTCTCCAGCCCCACCTCTTTCTGGACATGACACACCTCACCTCCTCCCTCATCTAAGGGCTTCGCACCCACATGTCCAGCAGCTCCTTCCCAGGGCGCCCAGTGACACCCACACACCTTCGTCACAGCTCTGCCCCCTGCAATGGGCAATGGGGTCACTGGTACTTCGCCTGCCTCTCCGACCAGATCTGAGGTCCTCAAGGAGAAATTATGCTTGTTGCTCTCTACAGCTCCTGAGCCAGCTGAGCACCTGGCATAACACGTGCTTAGGAAACATTTGCACCACGAATCCATTATGCTCCTTTTCTTAAACTCCATATTCAAAGCTAAACATGGAGAAATATCCTACATCCTCTCCACAAACACTTTGAAACACAACTACTTCCAAAAGCCATCACGTGCCAATACAATTCTTCCTCCATACTTACAGGGGCTACATGCTTGCACAAGAGCCCCCCTCTCTTTACCCATCACTGCTTTTGTAGCAGGAAGTTGGAATGGGGAACCTGGCAACATAACCAATTCATACATGCAAAAGAAAATTTTGTTGGAATATGCCACACTAAAAATTAGAATATTGTAAACCACATTTTGAAAATATGAAATCAACTCTACTTTGGACCCTTGAGCAAAAGAACAAAAGAGGCACTTTGGTGGCCCAGTGGCATAGTGGTTAAGTTCATGTGCTCCACTTTGGCAGCCTCGGGTTGACGGGTCCAGATCCCAGGCATGGACCTACACACCGCTCATCAAGCCATGCTGTGGCAGGCATCCCACATATAAAATAGAGGAAGATGAGCATGGATGTTAGCCCAGGGCCAATCTTCCTCAGCAAAAAGAGGAGGATTGGCAACAGATGTTAGCTCAGGGCTAATCTTCCTCACCAAAAAAAGAAAAAAAAAGAGAGACCCTTTGGTCTTAATGTCACTGTCACCACCAATATCACCAACACAGTATATGTAGCAGTGCACAGGAAATTACAATCCCCTGGGCAAATGTTGGGTGTTTATTTTAAAACTGGATAACAGAGCATACATCATGTGTCCCATGAGCAGAGAGTTTGTTTGTGTGTGCGCGTGCGCATGGGAGCATGTGTACATGTATATGTGTGTGTCTATACATATTTTACATAAAAAACTACAAGACAGCCAGCCCCAACGGCCTAGTGGTTAAAGTTCAGTGCGTTCCACTTCTGCGGCCTGGGTTAGGTTCCTGGGCAGGTCACATAAAAAAAGAGGAAGATTGGCAACAGATGTTAGCTCAGGGCAAATCTTCCTCAGCAAAAAAAAAAAAAAAAAAAAACACACACAAAAAACTACAAGACATTCTCCAGTCCCAAGTTTCTCAACCTCAGCACTATTAACACTTGGGGCCGGGCCATTCTCTGTGGTGTGGGCTGTCATGTGTACTGGAGGATGTCTACCAGCATCCCTGGTCTCCCCCAACCAGATGCCAGGAACATTCCTCCCCACTCCCCAGTTGTGACAACCAACAATGTCTCCAGACACTGCCAGATGGCCCCTGGGGGACACAACTGCCCCTGGTTGAAAGCCACTGCCCTAAGCTACCAACTAGCCCTCAGATGGAGTGTGGCCCGAGATTAGTTAAGGCACACACGGTCCTTGAAACCAGAATAGTCTACTTTCCCAGATTATTATGAATTACAATCAGAATTATCCTCTTTGGGAGGTCTTGAAAATGCAATAAATTCTGCATTACACTTTTTTGACCTAGATTTCGTTAAAACGACCAAATGTAAGCTCTTACAAAGGAAATCTGTAGAAATCATTTCTCCACACCAAAAAAAGTCAATATTTTACCCAGACCATTTTGAAGAGTCTAACAAAAATCGAAATTGCTTTCTTTCATTAGCTTTACACGGAAGCCCGCAATCAGGGAGAGAACACGGGAGACGGTCCTGCCTTAACCCAGATTCCATCTCTTCTGCATTTGACCGAGATTTTTGTACATTACACAAATATTATCTTCAAATGACTGTTTATTTTCATTCAGCTTGTGGACAAAGACCCAAATGGATTGCTGGAAATACAGTCTACATTGAAGGTCCTATTTTCTCCTGTTAACAACGACTCCAATAAGGATTTTCATGCTTTCGTCTGTCTGAATCTCTTTCCCCCCAATTCAGAGAGGAATACTTCTGAGAACCCAGGTCTGTAGCCCCTTTTGAAAACAACTGAGATCAGAATGAAGGGGCTCTCAGCGATTTCCAAGATGATACTCCACGCTGGGCACAGAACAAGGGAAGATGCCACATCTGTCCATTCTGCCCTGCGTTCTCAGAACGCTGTTGGATCCGGTTCCGTCATCCTCCCCGGCATTCTTCCCCCGGCTGAAAGGTGAATAAGAAGAAAGCATCCTTCACACTGCTTTTAGGACCTGAGCAGAGGGGAGCCAACTCGGTACTCTTGTTCTCCAAAGTTCCAAAGCGAATTAACTGCTGTGCATTACTAAGTCCAGACCACGAGGTGTCCAAGTCAAATGGGACTCTCCAACACACATACCCCATGCTCTGAAACTAGTGGCAAGTGAAGGCATCACAAAAAGGATTCTGTACAGTGAGCACAAGGTACAATGGACTCCGGGCTACAAGGAGGCCTGCTTGGTACAGAAGGGAGCGAACAAGTCCCCTTATTTTTAGTTAGGAAATGTAAGAATTTGAGTGGCTTTCAAAACAGCTTGGGGGGCCGGCCCTGTGGCCTGGTGGTTAACTTCAACACACTCCGCTTCAGCGGCCCTGGTTTGGTTCCCAGGTGCAGACCTATACCACTCACTGGTGGTCATGCTGTGGCGGCAACCCACGTACAAAATAGAGGAATACTGGCACAGATGTTAGCTCAGGGCGAATCTTCCTCAGCAAAAAAAAAAAAAAAAAAAAAAAGCTGGGGGCACATTTTCCAGCATCTGTTTGAAAGGTCTAATTCCATAGAGCTTGGGTCAGCAGACTCCTTCTGAAAAGAGCTAGAGAGGAAATAGTTCAGGCTTGGCAAGCCAAAAGGCAAAATCGAGAATGTGATGTCGAGATTATTTAACCAGAGAGAAAACAAATGTCCCCCCAAATTTTCATTGACAAAATTCAAAATTCTATCAACACCAAAATCTGAATTTCATATCATTTTCAGGTATCATGAAATAGTCCTCTTTTGATGATTTCCTTCAACCATTTAAAAATGTGAAAACCTTTCTCCGCTCAAAGGCTGTACAAAAACAGGCGGTGGGGGGCCAGCCCAGTGGCACAATGGTTAAGTTCACACACTCTGCTTCGGCGGCCCGGGGTTCATGGGTTCAGATCCCCGGCATGGACCTACACACCGCTCATCAAGCCATACTGTAGCGGCATCTCACATAAAAGAAAAGAGGAAGATTGGCACAGATGTTAGCTCAGGGATAATCTTCCTCAAGCAAAAAGAGGAAGATGGGCAACAGATGTTAGCTCAGGGCCACTCTTCCTCACCAAAAAGAAATAGGCGGTGGGCAGGGTTTGGCTGGGGGGCTACAGTTTGAGACCCCTGCCATGGACGAGCATGGGTGGACCCCACCTCCTGGTGGCAGAGCCTGCTGGCCCAGCTCTGGGCCGGGGAGAAGACAGGGGACGCTGCCCAGGCAGCAACCGGCAAAGACAAGACAGAAAGGAAGGGAAATGCAGACTGACATCTGAGAGGAAAAGGGCTTTCTGAGCCCCAAAAGCTCTCTCTGGGTTGTTTGTGCTAAGAACCTTACGTCAGGGCACAACTGATGTCTCCTCAAGCATGAGAAAGGCTTGGTATTTTTTACGTAAATGACACTGCTTACCCTTAAACTTTGTGTCTTCTTTTTTATTCCTTAGTTCGCAAGTGTATAAATCAAGGTTAGTGTCGCTGGTTTGTGATAACTCCTTGTGTTACACACACATAAGTGTGAATATCATAATCACAAACAGTCCCAGTTGTAGCTCTTTTCACCACATCATTGGAGAAACCCTTAGAATCCCAAAAGAGCACTAAAAACCCTACCAACCATGCTGAATACACAGTAAAACATATAATACTAAAATGGGATGTATCCATGAGTTAGCTATTGACTTTAATGAGATATAGATTAAAGTATATTTTACTGGCAGTCATCACAGTTTCTGATCAGTTCTCACAAAATTCATCTCCATGTACAAACTGCCCTGTGTTTCAACTCTGCACACAGTCAAGACCACCACGATAATGATCGGTCACAAAACCTACTAAAGAAGGTGACACTTTGTAGAAATGTAAGAATTATCAATAGACCTTTATAAGGGGGCTTTAAAAACATTAGACAAACGCAAAAAAGAACACAAGAAAGAAGCAGCAAGTCATGGAAATGGCCTAAAGAGGTGAGTGAATAGTGTGGAAGGCGTAGAGATGGAAGGTGGGAATTCTGAGTACACCTATTAATAGAGTTTTGACTTTTGGACCATGTAAATGTTTTTTATATTCAAAAACATCTTTACTCTCCAAAGGTGCAGAGGAAAGAAGTGAGAGAGAAAAAAGAAGAAGGGAAACAAAAAAAATTACTGTGCAAGAGAGAGACAGCAAATTTGGCAAAACATTAACAGCTGATAAACATACCTTTAATTTTTCCAGAGGTCTGAAATTTTCGTGACTATAAAGTTGGGGGGCAAGCACTGCCTAAATAAACCTTGGCTTTAACCAAGTGACTGCTCTCTGACCTCAGCTCTACTGGGCTGCTATTTGTGTTCAACAAAATTCCTAGTTAAGTTGGTCTTCATATTGAAATAAAAGTTCACATTACTCTTGTTTAAAAAAAAACACTGACTTAGCATTTGTGTCGAGCCTGACATTTACAGTTAACTGTGCACTTGCACGAGGCTCTCTGGATTTTCCCAGCCGTGAGCTGGCAGGCGTGACCACCCTCCTCTGTGCAGAGGAAGGCCTGGGCTTACTCAGGTGACTCCCAGAGCACCACAGTGCAAACTGGGCCCGCGTTTCCATGGACGTCACGCATGCCCGCGCTCTCCAGCTAGGACATCTCCCAGAGAGTTTCACAGATCCCATGGGAAAGCAAGAGTCGTCCTTCTCGTGCTTTTGACCAAGCAAATACCTAACGATTAGGGAGAGTCTGGAATATTTTAAAGTAATTCACAACAGCATTCACACGCACTTCTTAGAACGCTAGGGAGTATTACTTATTTGAGAAATACGGTGAAAACTTCTCCCCTCAGTCCTTGCCAGGATGTAAGTGCAGGAGGGTAGGGGGGATTCTGGATTTTCACTGTTGCTTATAAAAGCAGCAGACTACCCTTTGAAACATATGAGTTTAAACCCTAGTGCAGTCTGCACAGAACTGTCTGCCTTGAGCCATGCTTCCGCAAGGTCAGTGACCCATTCCTTAGAGAAGCCTTCACCCCGTGGACGTCCTGGAGGCAACGTGTAAGAGCACCCATAATCTTCTTCTTCTTAGGGAAATCACTTCCTCTAGAGAAACCCCAGTTGACACCTCGAAGTTGTACAAGACGCACAACCTCAACGTAAGAGAAGACTTTCGTATTAAACGCTGCCCTGAAGACTGCATCTGGCCCGACCCACCCTTACAACCACTGACGCACTGTGGGAGCTGCCAAGGCCCCGGAGCAGAGACTTGCACACCACAGGACGCAGGCAGCACATTTCCACGTCTCTGCTACCTTTTTCCCGGCCTCCCGTGGTTTGCTTTCAACCAACTGAGTGGGCTTGAATAGCCCACCCAGGATGTGAGCCGCTAAGAGGATAGCAGGAGGAAGAGAAGGAGAGGCAAGGAGCCAGAGCCCTTACTCACCATCAGGAAAACACACACGGGATTCCAACGTGGCCCAGCACTCTTGCCGCCTCGAGAAGTGAGACACGCAAGGGGCTTTCAGTTGGCCAAGGCCGGATGGCTGACGCACCTAGGTTCCTGGCCTCCCTTTAGCCAGCTGATTTCCTGCTCCGTCCCCTTGTCCCACCCACAACAGACCCACACGCTCACGTTCACCCAGAAAAGTCACGCTCACCCAGAAAAGTCACAAAATCAAGTCCAAGGAGGCACTGAGGGTGACCAGCAAGCACATCCCACCGGAATCCCAAGGTCCAGATTTGGGTCCCTGTGTCACTACTTACTATAACTCCATGACCCTCAAACTGCCCTCTCCTTGTTCCTCAAACGGGGTAACAACGTCTGTCCTGCAGATCTCACAGGGACGCATGGAGATCAAGCAAGACAAAGGCCTCTGGAAAACTGCAAAGCACAGACAAACCTTCAGTATGATGACCACGGACAGGGCAGATGGGCCGAGGGCTCACAGTGCCCTCCTCCTGTGAGCACCCAGGGACTGAACGGCTGAGCTGTGACTGTACGAAAGAGACGGCTTCTCGGGACACCACAGCTTCCGAGAGAACGCCGCTTATGAAGTCCTTGCAATGCGGGGTTCTCCTAAACACCAACGATACCGAGTCGTGCGGAATCCCATTATAATTCTAGTGTAGTCTAACACAGGCTGGCTCAGTGGGAGTTTATTAGGTTTTAACTGCCCCTTGCCTCTCCCTCTTCCTAATAGTATCCCAGTTTCTTTATGGGGAATTTCCTTTCCCTTTTTGTCTCACAAACAATGCTGAGAAAGAAGACTACTGACCATGACGTTAAGGAAGCTCCAGCCCCCTCTCAGTCCGGTCTCTTCTGAGGTTTTAGGAGCAAAGTGAAGTGTTCACAAGCTCATATGATTATGAAAATTTGCAAAAGCAAGACTTAATATTATCATCAGTCATCAGTTAAGTCCACTTCTCCTTCTGCTCTCTCTACCCGCCAAATGAGGATGATGGGGAGGCAGAGTCATGGCGATACATCATGTTCCGGCTTAGCGGGCTGTGGCTGTAAGGTTCGCAAGCATCCCTGGCACAGCTCGGTTATTGCCAGCTGTGCTGGCGTAAGAACGGCTTCCTGGAATGCTTTATTTCAGGATGAATGATCCAATGTCAGGATACAAATGGGCAGTGCCAGAGAGCACGTCATGATATGAACAGCATGAGGGTGTAGGAGAAACAAGGCTGGAAATGATCAAAGCCAGAAGCTAGTCTACGGAAAAATTCTTCCATAGAATTTTTATCAATTATTATGTCATTTATCAATTTTTATCATTTATCAAATAAAATTACTCGAGATTTTCCAAAATTTAACAAGCCAAAAGTTCAAACACCATTCATTACCAATAACAAGTTGTGAGCCACCAAGACAGCAGAGCCACAACTGGTCACCAGGCTACAGGAAACCCTGAATTATCTATTTCCTCTACAGAAAATGATATTGCAAAACCACTGTCACAGAAAGAGGTGACCTAAGAACATACAGCTTAAGAAAAATATATAGAAGTATATCAGGCAATTCATTCATTCATAAATGCTGTTTTCCCAGAATGTGTTATTTGCAGTAGCTGCCAATTTTGAAAAAATTTATAATTGATTGCTTCAGGCCCCTCAAAACCTGGCGAGGGCAATTCCTAGTGGGAAGACCACCAGGCTCGGGTGACCAGATCCTTGCTCTGCTCAGCCCCTGGTCTAGCCTGGAGATGGACACACGACTCCAGTTCATCCAACTAACGTCCTTCCATCGCACACGCACACTGACACACACACACACAGACACACACTTTGAATCCTGAGGTATTGACACAAGAACAGAGAGGTATCTGGAATTTCTCGTATGGTCTTGGTTACACTAGTGTGATGGTATCCAGGCCAGGTTGTTCCTGCCACAGCGAAAGCTGCCCACAGTTATCTGCTTCCTGCTTCTCAACCCTGCAGAGCTTCCTTGATTCCTGCTGCTCCCAAGACTGGCCTCGCTGCCCTCCATCAATTTTTAAGCGTCCATCAATTGCAATAAACTCTGTTAGCTTAAGTTAGCCAGAAATTGTGTCTGTGGTTTAAAACCAAGAACCCTAATGGACAGTCATTTGACGTACAAGGGGATGTCTACTGGTATACCACCATGTTCAAGATATGTGTGTGTCTGTACCTTATTGGAAGTGTGTGTATGTGTATTTAGAGTGCATGTGTGTGTACTTCATTTACAGCAAACCAAGCTGTAAAAGTACACACACACACGTGCATGCACTTACTATTGCATGTAAAACATCTAGAAAAATACACAAGAAACTCTCAACAGTGGTTACTCTGGGAGGTGGGATTAAGAGGGAGAAAGAGCCTTTCACTTATTGCTCATACCCTTCAGTACTCTTTGAATTTTTAAAGATTTATTTATTTATTTTCCCCCCAAAGCCCCAATAGATAGTTGTATGTCATAGTTGCACAGCCTTCTAGTTGCCGTATGTGGGATGCAGCCTCAGCGTGGCCGGAGAAGCGGTGCGCCGGTGTGCGCCCGGGATCCGAACCCGGGCCGCCAGCATCAGAGAGCACGCACTTAACCGCTAAGCCACAGGGCCGGCCCCTCTTTGAATTTTTAAATTTTTAACTAAATAAATAGCGTGTACAATAGCAAAAATAAATGCATACAGACCTAAAAAGAGGGGCAAAGCCAGAAAATAAACTCTCACCCAGGAGAAATGCTTAATCTGTTTTTGAATCTTTTCTTCCCTTCCTTCTAAGGCAATTCCCTCTGATAATATTCACCCCTAGGCCCATCTCCATCTGTGAGCTAAATTCAATTTAACCATCCAGCATTTCAATAAGCAAGGCAAAAACTTTTTTCTCCCATCAGAGAAACAGAACTGATTTGTCAAGTCTAGCCCTAGCAACTCAAGCCCAACACACTGACTTTCCCACATTAGGTACTCAACATTTAGTGAATAAAAAATTCATGAATGAGGGGCCAGCCCAGTGGCGTAGTAGTTAAGTTTGCACACTCCACTTCGGCAGCCCGGGGTTCGTGGGTTTGGATCCCAGGCATGCAACTACGCACTGCTCATCAAGCCATGCTGTGGCAGCATCCTGCATACAAAATAGAGGAAGACTGGCACAGGTGGTAGTTCAGGGACAATATTCCTCAAGCAAAAAGAGGAAGATTGGCAACAGATGTTAGCTCAGGGCCAATATTCCTCAAAAAAAAAAAAAAAAAAATTTCATGAATGAATGGGTTGCACCATAACGGCCTTATGACCATTTGTTTCAACAGTATTGAATTAGTACAGTTAATTATAATTAAATTCCACCAAACACATTTTTGCCTTTTTGTTTGGTTTTGTTTTGTTCTTATATTGGTTGATTCCCAAGCTCCTCTTTATCCTGGTGAGTGAAATTCTCTTTCGTTGTTTATTACCCACACTTTATACAAAAAGAATATTCTGCCTTTATTTCCAACTAGAAAGGAGAAGCAAAGTTAGAAACTGGGAGAAAATTAACGCTGCATTCATACTTGATTAAATTGATGGAAAAAGCATTTTTATATCCTTTAAATGACAATAAGAGATGGATACACTAAAAATATAAGATGTTAGGCTGACTAATAGTAACACTCCCCAAGGCTTGTCACTAAATTGGAGGGGTTTCCCAAGAACACCCCAACCATCTTGTCTTCCACTTTTATCCTTAATAAAGATTACGAGGAGAAACAATCCTGCCTAACCTACTGAATTTAGACTTGTTTGTGATTAACTTAAGTCTTTTGTTATGTTAAATGTTAATGTAAAACATTTTGCTATTTCTAAATTAGCACGCATTTGAAGGAAAGATAATTTCCTTTGGCATCACTTCCCTCAGCTGCCCCAGCCTTCTGCTACTGAGCCCCAAGTGTTTAATTTAACCCCGTCAAAGAAGATAACTTTGTAAGAGGAAAACAAACAGGAAGATTTTGTCTTCAATGAAGAAGCCACTAGCAGAGCTGGGCCTTTCTGGCTCACAGTTTCTGTCTGGCTTGCCTTCATCTGCCAGATGACTTGGTCTCTCCTCTATGAAGAATAAATTCCAACACAGCCATTGACAGTGTTGGAAAGACCGGGATGCCTGTCTGACTCTAATCATGCCCTCTGATTGTGATGACCGGGCTCCAGCAGACCTCGGGCCTATGCCTCAGTTGCCACCCAGTGTACAATTTCTTGTAACTTGCACTCCACGCCTGATTCTTTGTCTTGGTAAGCCACCTAGTACACTAGACCCTCCTGCCCGGCACACAGTAAGAGCTCAATAAATGTTAGCTCTGACAATGGGACAGTGATGACGACGGTGAGTAATCTCCGTCCACAGTGTGGAAAGGCCCCACAACTTCACGTTAAACTATCCCACTTCTTGTGCCAAATTCTTCCTGAGCTGTAACTACCACCTGTTGTATGTGTGCAAAGCCTCTGGTTATTCTGTTCTGTTGGCAAATACGGATATCTTCTAATACCCTACCCAGAGCCAAATCTGTCCCCTAGTACCGTCCCGAGCCCACGGGTCAGTCTAGTCCTAACTCTCAGCCTTTTGCCTAGGAGGATTATCTGCATTGATGGGACATGCCCTTCCCATAGGGGTTGGGATGGGAAGATTCAACAACCTGGTCTTCACCTCTCTGTGAAGGTGTTAGGTGCAGGACTACATGATGAATATGACATAGCCCTGGCCATGACACGAGGTACAGTTTGGTGGGAAGAGAGATACATCTAATGACTACCATAAAACCACATAGAAGTGCTATCACAAAACAACGAAGAAGAAACCCATCTGGGTGGGAGATGAGGCCTCCCGGAGAAGATGACATCGAAGCCAAGTTTTAAAGAAAAAGTAGCAGTCAGTCATGAGGAGAAAAGGGGAATAGGGACCATCACAGAATATCCCACCTTTGTAACAGAAATTAACCTTTACCAAGTCCCTACGCACCAAGATCTTCATCTGTGTCAGCTCACTGAATTCATACAACAACCTTATAAAGTAAATATTGTCAATTCCATTCTCCTGATTCAGAAACCAAGGCAGAGAGAGTTTAACTTGACAAGGTGCCAGAGCTATTCGATGCAGGAGCCTCATTCTACCCTGATCCGAGTCATTCCCAGACCAACGCAGTTTCCTTTACAGCTACGACCTTCATGGAACCACAATATTGTGATGAAGGTCACAAGAAGGGCTCTGTGCATTTAAACAAGTACACAACATGCCCAGACATTCCTTTTTGTCCCCAAACACAATCTGTCCCTTTCATTACGGCCACTAAAAGATCCACAGAGGGGACAGAAATCAAGATTGTCATTCCTCCTTCTCAGAGTCTCCCGTCACCTTAACCCTAAGTGACCACTCCTCGACCCTCCTGTTCTCTGAGAACTGTGGTCCCCTGCAGCTTTTGCAGGCATCGACAACCAAGTGCTCCATCCGCTCCACTGTCCCAGGCCTCATCTTATGCAGAGGGGAGGTGCCCCGGGCTTTCTTCTCCCCAACAGGTGCACACACACCTTGGCATCCAGCTATGCCACCTTTCCCCCGGCCACCCTTACCTCTCAAAGGCCAACCACGCAGACCTCAAGTTCATCGATGGATAATAAACACACTCTGGGGTCTGGACACGTGACACCCTCCAAACCACAAAAAATAAAAGAGCAAATACCATCCAGGAAACCGATACATAAGACAGAGCCTGAAGCCCCCATCAACCCTCTACTACAAGAAACATAACAGAAAGCAGGCTGAAATTACGAAAACTAAAAGAGCAGCATGACTGCCACTAAGACCCGGACCTTTGAGCAAGGAAAAAGTAAAAAAAAAACAAAAAACCAGACAGATTAAATCTAATCTTCAGTTTCCATAAATCTATGGAGATTCATATCATTCATAATAAATTCAACTATGTTGAAATTATTAACTGAACCTCCAGACACCAAAACACAGAGCAAACGTCCCAAACGGTTAACACTTAACAAACTCCTTGAGTCAGCGCCCTGGCCCTCAAGGCCGATGACCCTGATCTCAGATACCCTGACCACCTAAAAGCAGTCATCTTGTGCCTGCTCATAGTCACAGAAAATCACTTTCCTCCCAAAGTCCTTCAATGCTGAAAGCCCCATCATGCCGCCCACCTCTCCCCTGAGGGCCTCACAAACCCCCACGTGCCTGTGCAAACATAAATTAATTAAAAGCAAGTATACACCCACATTCACAGTAGCATTATTCACAGTAGCCAAAAGGTGGAAACAACCCAACTGTCTATCAATAGATGAATGAATAAACAAAATGTGGTATATACACACAGTGCAATATTATTCAGTCTTAAAAAGGAAGGAGATTCTGACTCATGCTGCACCATGGATGAACCTCCAGCATGTTACGTCAAGTGAAATAAGCCCAAAGTCAAAAAAGGACAAATACTGTATGATCCCACCCACATGAGGTACCCAGAGTAATCCAATTCATAGAGAAAGAAAGCAGAATAGAGATGATCAGGGGCTGGGGGAGGGGGAATGGGGAGTTACAGATAATGGGTACAGAGTTTCAGTTTGGGAAGATGAAAAAATTCTGGAGATGAACGGTGGTGATGGCTGAACAACAATGTGAATAAATAAAGCCACAGAAGTCTACATTTAAAAATGGTTACAATGGTGAACTTTATACGTATTTTACCACAATAAGAAAAGTTAATAAACTTTAAAATTCAATTTTTCCGTCCCACAAGCCCCTTTCAAGCGCTCACCAGCCACCCCTGAACAGCCGCTATACTGGACAGCAGATTACGGAACGCTCCCACCCCTCCAGAAAGAGCTATTGGACAACAATGGTCTGGCGGCTATTAACAGAGTTGCCCTTGACTAGTGAACTGGGCAGACCGGTGCAGCTGAGAAGGTACACTCCCCACATTTAACTGTCCCATTCTGCTATTCAGCACCTATTCATTCATTCATTCAGCAACCATGATTAAACACCATTCACCTTTGTGCCAGGCACCTTCTCCAAGGGGTGATGAATAAAAACTATCAAGATATTCTTGGCAGCAGAACACTTCATAGGACGGTGGAGGAGTCCACAGAGTCAAGAGAAATCCCGAGCAATGCAACCCGTGACATTTCTCCGACACAAACCAAATGCTAATTGTCTCGGGACTTCTTCCTTCAAGGCACCCATTCCAGAATGTTCTATTCTGCTCAAGGGCTGACCCCCAAACCCAGGGCAGATCACATTGCTCTGAGATTTCTGAAGAGTCTCCACTTTCCTCTGCTCCACTTAATAGCTAATTTTCTACACCTAGTTCTCCCTCCTATTGTCTCAAAGAAAGAATTAGCCTTTACCATCCCCAAAAATGTTTTTTCTTGATTCCATCCTCTCTCCTACCCGTTCTGGGTTCCACCTTACCCACTGCATCCTCATCTCTTGTCTCTCCATATCTGTAATTCCAAAGGGCCTCTGTTCTCATTCTGCAAACAAGTTAAACTTCCTCTTACCACAGGGAAAAAACATTTTTTGTACGTTGTCTTCCCCTTTCCAATCCATGAGGGCTCGGAAAACGACTTCCGTAAAGGGCCAGATAAATAGCGTAGGCTTTGTGAATCACACAGGGTCTGTGTGGTACATTGCTCTTTACCTATCTTTTACAACTCTTTAAAAACGTAAAATCCGGGGCCGGCCTGGTGGTGCAGGCGGTTAAGTGCGTGCTCTCCACTGTGGCGGCCCGGGGTTCGCCGGTTCGGATCCCCAGCGCACAAAGACGCACCACATGGCAAGCCACGCTGTGGCGACGTCCCATATAAAGTGGAGGAAGATGGGCATGGATGTTAGCCCAGGGCCAGTCTTCCTCAGCAAAAAAAGGGGAGGATTGGCAGATGTTAGTACAGGGCTGATCTTCTCAAAAAAAAAAAAATGTAAAATCCATTCTTAGCTTGAGTGGCTGTACAGAAACGGGCCACAAACTAGATTCAACACATGAGACGCAGTGCGCCAACTCTAATCTGCATGACGCTCTCAGATCGTTCTTTCTTAGGCACAGTTTTTGATGTGTCCTGCCCCTGTCGAAAAAATTATGCTCAATGGTCTCCCTTCAGTCTTACAGATGATGTTCCACCCTCCAAGGGCCGGTCTTCAAGACCCCAATCCACCCTCTGAACGTTCCAGCTGCCTCCTTGCCTTCAAACATCTTTGAGTGATGCCCAAAATGGCCTACTCTGTGCTGTCCACCCCAGCCTGCCACTGAGCCATGTTCACACTGACTCTTCTCCCTCACACCACGGCTCCAAGTGCACGTGAGACCTGTCTCAGGGAGCCCAGTGCAAAGGCCACCACCTTTCCAAAAGTCTTTGTCTCCAGTTAAGGTTACCTTCCTGTGCTCCCAGTCACCCAAGCTTCTCGTCGCTACGGTGTTACCTACCCAAGATACCTGGAACTAGTTATTCCTGATACACTGCAGCTGCTCAACAAAGATTTTCTTAAAGAATGAGAACTCTCTTTTCCAAGGTGGTACTAACAGCAGACTTTCAGAGTTATTCTCACCTCAGTCACCACTAACTACCACCATAGCAGGTCTGCACAAACTCATGTCTGACCTGTGAATCAGTTCTATTTATCCTGTCTACCAGAATTGTCTCTCAGGAGACAGCATGCCTGACAGGTCATTGTCAAAGTCATTCTTTTTTTGGTAACATCACTGCTATGGACTGAATGTTTGTGTCCCCTCAAAATTCATATGCTGGAACCTAATGCCCAAAGTGATGGTATCTGGAGGTGGGGTCTTTGGGAGGCGATAAGGTTATGGAGGTGAAGCCCTCATGAATGGGATTAGTGTCCTTATAAAAGAGACCCACAGAGCTCCCTAGTCCCTTCTACCATGTGCGGACACAGTGAGAAGACGGCCATCTATGAACCAGGAAGTGGGACCTCATCAGTCACCAAATCTGCCTGTATCATGATCTTGGACTTCCAGCCTCCAGAACTATGAGAAATAAATTTCTGTTGTTTATAAGCTACCCAGTTTATGCTATTCTGTTATAGCAGCCCGAACACCCTAAAATAACCACCCCGAAGAGATTCAAAACTCTTGGGTGACTGGGTAGTCATCAAGGTCCTCAGTAGCATCAACTAACAAAACATCAGGGATTAACGCTCCTCAACACAGCAGAAACATTTCACAATGCAATACAGACTACAGTCAGATCAATGTTATTCTTCCATTCACACCACAAGTACTCATTAAGTACCTACTGTATGCCTACACCATGCTAGAGAGTGAGATACAATAAGAAGCAAAACTGCCTGTAACAGCAAGATCGTCACTACGCCCAAACAAGAAGGCCAGGACATTTCTGTGGCCAACACATATTGATTACTCAAGACAGCAGATGTCTCCAGGGTAAGGACCAAGATCCCTTGGCCTGCCCAACCAGCCCCCACACCATGCTTTGCTCAAAGTAAGCACTCGGTAAAGATTGGCTACTCGGAATCAAGTTTCAAACGGTTACATGGAAGGTCTTTGGTGACTCTGGAAGGAATTAGCGGATTGATCTTGTAGTAACTGCTTCAAGACTGAAAGAGAAAGACCAGTAACGTACAACCTCAAAACCACTCTAGGAAACGTTCAAAACAAGAGAAAGCCTTTAGTCAGCAGACTTTGCACTTCAGTTCTGTTAAAGGGACACAGCTCTCGTCCATCCCACCACCGGAAGAGAAATTAAAGCCACTGCCTCAATCCAATAGCCGGAAAATGTTGCCTTTATCAAGAAAATTCAATTAGCAGTCTTTGACCTCCGAGTCATCTCCCTCTGCAGCTCTGTTCCCTTTCCAGTGAGGTTAAACGCACCACAGTGGTCGGGAAGCGGCCCATTTTGCTAAGTGACATGTGCCCTCGCCTTGTCAGAATTAGCTGCACTTTGATTTTAAAGCTAAGCTAAAGAGGCTTCTGGGTCAACGTTTATACTCGATTCCGTGGAAATTATTTCGTAACTATTACCTGTGTATAACAAGTGGAACATATTTAACTTTACAGGGCATTGCCAAGACAACACTTATACCACGCGATGAAAGTGCTCAACTCTGACACTTGGCCAAACAATAATTGCCCAATACTCTTAAAACTCGATAGCTTTAGGTAATGGCCACATAATAACTATTGTATTACATGCTTATAAGGTACTTTAAAAACATAAAGGGTATGTCCTTAAGTCATCACAGGATAGAAGAACAACAGGGATTACTGTGCACTTCAAGTTGTCACAGTTCATTGGAAAACACAGTGCAAGTGTATCTTTAGTGGCATAATACGGATGCTGAGGCCCACGATAGCTAATTCAGGCTGATCAATTTCAAGCCATCCTAATGTAAAGAGTGAATCACTCAAAACTGCTCAGGGAATACATTATATGACCTTCAACAGTCATGACTGCCCCTCTCATTTCACCCATCTTTGTCACCAGTGCTCTATTGATGGTTTGTTAAATGTGACTCCAACTACATCACTTGGATCCTCATATGCCCATGATTCCCTTAAAATACCTTGCTCTACATATTCTTTTCAAGTAATGATGTATGGAGGGACTCACAGACACTCAACTTTAGAGACTAGTATATTCATATCCAAACAAATAGAATATAAAGCACACTATTCTTTAATACTAAGGGTTTAATACTGAACATTAAAGATGAATATATTTACACCTAAACAAGTAATATATAAAGGACACAGTCCTTCGTTATTAATTTTGACAAGAAATCAAAACCACATTCCATCATTTGGACATAATTAAAGAGTGCATGGTTTTTTTCACAAAACCAGAAATACTTCTCAGCTAGAATTCTTTATCGTGTCATTAGGGTCTGTGCAACCCTGAAGACCCTGTGCGAGGGGGTCCACTTATTTAAATACCAGAAGACCTTATTACAATCAGGCGCGCAGGGCAGGCCTCAGGTGGTGTGCTCGTGTGGACGAATTCAGACTTATTTCCAGCTACAATTCTGGAGACAAAACTTGCACACTCTGAGCACACTCCCAAGAGTGCAAGCTGCGCACACTCTCCATTTCCTTCCTCCCTCCTGTAAACAGAGCTACATCTGTGCGGGATGCCGTAGTGTCCTTACGGAGCACTGGAAGGTTCCTCCCGTCTCCTCAATAATAACAGAAATGACACGGCTCACACGTGCACAGCGCACACTGCAGGGCCCTTTTACAGGCAGAGGCGGCCACGCTACCGGAGACAATATGGGCTTCGAGGTTTTTTGTAGCGGGGGGAGGGGTTAAGAATTCAAGTGGGATGCTTTCGGGAAGCAGAGCTGCATAAATATCAAGCTGTGAAAAGACAGAAAGTCATGTGTCCCGCCTCTGAAAAGGGGGGAAATAAAAATAGTTCACATTGCCTGAACGCTTACCGAGCACCAAGCCCTCTTCTGAGCACTTTCCATGCAGCAGCTTTGCAAGTCCTATTACAGAAGCTCCCAACGACCCCAGTCAGCGACCGGAGCCAGGATTCAAACACAGAGACTCTGACTACAGTGCTCCCCAATGCCACATCCACTTGAGAGAAAAAGGCAAAAAGGGAAATACTCAACACTGTGCTGGTAAAAACAAAATTAGGACATTAAAATCCACTGAGTTATATACACTGAAAATAAGTGAATTGTATGATAGGTGAATTACATCTCAACAAAGCTGTTTTTCTTTTTGAAAATGGTCAAGAATGAGTGCATGTCATTGCACATAAATCATACAGCAATATGATCTGGCACTGAAACAAACGTTATTTTGCACAGAGAAAGCACGTAAAGAGAACTATATAATAACAATAATATGTGGCCGATAAGTAACAACTATATGTTGATAGGTGAAAAAATAACTTAAATGACTTAAAAAATTATGATTACAGGGGCCACCCCGGGGGGCGCAAGCGGTTAAGTGTGCGTGCTCTGCTGCGGCGGCCCAGGACTCGCCGGTTCGAATCCTGGGTGCGCACCAACGCACTGCTTGTCGAGCCATGCTGTGGCGGCGTCCCATATAAACTGGAGGAAGATGGGCATGGATGTTAGCCCAGGGCCAGTCTTCCCCAGCAAAAAAAAAAAAAAAAGAGGAGGATTGCCAGATGTTAGCACAGGGCTGATCTTCCTCACACACACACAAAAAAAATTATGATTATAGGAGCATCACCAAGAGAAATTTTTATGATGACCTTATACTCATGAAAATGCCTTACCTGATTTTGTCTTTGCTGTGAGAAGGTCATCACAAACACAGCCAAAGAAAATGAAAGCTGTCATCCGCCATCTTTCACCTCAACATCTCTCAGGCTAGTCTTTATCATCATGATATGCTACGCCGAAAAAGGCAATCTGATGAAACATCAACTCCGGCCAACAGGCTCCTAGAGAATTTCTTCCGCTCATCTCCCCATGATTCAATGCCATTGCCCATATCAGGCTCCACTAACACATTCTCTGCACGTCACCAGCATCCAGCACGTTAGACCTAAAGAGGCATTAGCAGCACTGACTTGGGCTGAACTCAACCGTGGCCTGAGAAAGTCTGCCTTACGCTTCTTCTTTCAAAGGGGCCCTGAGGACAAGAACCAGTGCAAAGCCAATGTCCAGGGCTGAATTTCTGGTAACTTGATCATTCTGGCCTGGTAATTTAGCATCCCTGATCTTCGTGTTT
Source organism: Ceratotherium simum simum (assembly GCF_057802395.1). Classification (NCBI taxonomy): domain Eukaryota; kingdom Metazoa; phylum Chordata; class Mammalia; order Perissodactyla; family Rhinocerotidae; genus Ceratotherium; species Ceratotherium simum. The sequence goes on from NC_141940.1 coordinate 122,669,717, forward strand.
TCAAAGTACCGCATAAATACCAAATGATCACCGTGTCTTTACTTTGGGTCTACTGTGTGCGAGACAGTCCATTTTTGCCTTGGAAACTGCCCTGACCTTAACTTCCCCCCATATAAGCAGCTGGGATGTCTATGGAAGATTCCAGAGCAATCTGATGATTGTCTTCATGATTAGGACTTTAGAAACTGCATTTTCTCAATACTTAAAAAAGGGAAGTGTGTCTTTCATTGACGATTTTCACTCAGAAGGAAACCAGAACTTCCCAAAAGTTGTTTTCCTTACTTATCTCCCTAACATCTGAACAATTCTCTGAACTGCAGCATTAACATGTACAGAATTTCAGACACAGCTGAGGACTAGAAGTTTTCTGAAAAATCGGAGAGGACGGGGAAGAGAATGTATGATTATGAAATTAGAAGGTAGAGGAAATCACCCCAAAGGATACAGAAAGGAAGCACACATTCATATATTCAACACACAATTGTGTCAGGTGTCCATGCTGTTAGAGGCTGAACTGTGTCCCTGAAAACTCATATGTTGAAGCTGTAACCCCCAGGACCTCAGAATGTGACTGCATTTGGAGACAGGGTCTTTAAATGGGTAATTCAGTTAAAAATGAGGTCATGAGGGTGGGTCCTAGTCCAATCTGACTGGTGTCCTTGTAAGAAGAGATAAGCATACAGACATGCACAGAGGGACGACCACGTGAGAACACGGGGAGAAGACTGCCTACAAACCAAGGAGAGAGACCTCAAGAGAAACCAACCCTGATGACACCTTGATCTCAGACTTCCAGCCTCCAGGACTGGGAGAAATACATTTCTGTTGTTTAAGCGCCCTGTCTATGGTGCTGTTACGGCAGCCCCAGCAGACTCATGCCTGCTCTGTCACGCTGTGTGCCAGGCCCAACAGGAGGTGTGGGAATGCTGAGCAGAATTAAAAATTATTCTCTCCAATTCCTGGATAGGAAAAGCAGAAGGGAAGGAGGCTGACAATTTGTCTTGCCCCCTCCCCTGCCTTTGTCCCCTATTAAATAAAAAAAACAGACGTGTTTGGACACGATTCCTCTTCTCTCTCTCGGCCTCTCTTTCTCCCCTGGATAGAAGGCTATCCAGATTCCCTGAGTCAGAGCCTGTGCAGCACCCAACGAAGCTCCTCACACACTGCAAGCGCTCAAAACACACTTTTTCAACCTGGGCAGCCCCCCAGGCCAATGAAACAAACCTCTATGGAGGGGGGAACCAGACACCAGAAAAACTGTAGAGCTCTGAGGAGATTACCATGGGCAGTCCACTCGAGAAGCACAACCGAGGAAGAAATGGCGTCCTCTGCAAAACCATGGAGAGGAGAGGCGCAGGGCAGCCAGGACCCTGGGGCGGTGGGGGAGAGGTGGGCACAGAGTAGGGGCAGAAAGAGCAACATCAGGAACCCCGCTGGGGCCCAAAGGCTCTTACATTGAACCTTGCGACTCTCTTGTTAAGTCCATGCTATTGTTTTTCCCAAATTAACAACAGTGGCTACACAATGGAATACTACTCAGCCATAAGAAACGATGAAATCCAGCCATTTGTGACAACACGGATGGACATTGAGGGTAGTATGCAAAGTGAAATAAGTCAAAGGGAGAAGGTCAAATACCGTATGATTTCCTTCATTAAGTAGTAGATAATAACAACAATAAACAAACACATAGAGACAGAGATTGGATTGGTGGTTACCAGAGGGGACGGGGGGAGGGAGGAGGGTGAAAGGGATAATTCGGCACACGTGTGTGGTGACGGGTTGTAATTAGTATTTGGGTGGTGAACATGAGAACATGATGTAATCCGTGCAGAAATAGAAGTATAATGATGTACACCTGAAATTTAGACAATGTTATAAACTAATGTTACTGCAATAAACAAAAAACTAAAAAAATAAATAAATAGCTGGCTACAGCTGTGGCAGTTCTGGCAGGGGACAGAAGGGGAGGGAACAGAGATAATCCTTTAGGTGCGTTGAGCGCCCCAAGAAGATGTCTGGGGACAGCGGGTGACACTGCTCCCACGCCCAGGAGGGGAAGGCTCGCCACCTCATCAGGCCCTTGAGCACCCCTGAGGCTCTCCTGCACCTCACCCGTTGCCATCACAGCCCCCAAAGCTGCCGCATAAACACACCCATCCCCACTCCAAGATTACCTGGTAACGCGACAAACAGCCCAGGGAAAATGCTTTCACAGTGAGTGTTTAGATCTTTGCACAGGGAAACTCATTCCATTGTTTGAGAGCGGGAGCTATTTCCAATGGAACACATCTAAAAAGGTAACAAGGGGGTGGGAATTATGGGGAAAGGGTAAAATGTGCTATTCAAAAATACATGCATGTGGGGAAAAAAATCCAGAAATATCTTCCTCCTGTTACATTTTAAGATTTCATGGGTTGAATTCAACCTAGATAAATGCAAATTTGTGATGGAAAGACAAGTATAATTCCTTAAAATTGAGAAGCCAAGGGGATTCTCACCTTATTCTGAAACAAAAATGTAAGTATTTTTGAAGAGGTAGGGAAAAAAAAAGGAAACAGTACTTTTTAAAAAGAGCACTGCTTTACAGCTTTAAAGCCACGGATAATTCAAGAATATAAAAGTGTGTGATGTGGTCTGTTCATTAAAGTGTAGGATTTAGTATAAATTGAATTTTAAATTACAATTTAACCACACAATAATTTCAAATGCAATAACTGAATTTGCTTTAATTGCTTTTAAATTGTGCTGGCAAAATTTAAGGAAACTCTTAATTTCTGCCAATTTATTAGAAGCAGGCAAACTTGAATACAGAAGAAAAATCATCATAATAAAACCAAGCTTTCTGGACTTGGGTGCCCCCTCCATGATGTCAAGTAGACCCAGAAGCTACTGACTTTACAAAAGAAAAGGAGAAAGATGAGAGAAAAGACCCCTACGTTCCACTAAAATAACATATGGCTTAAAAACAGACGTTCATTTTGAGAGACGTCAACTAGAAACAGGATTCTTCTCGTGTTCGTTCTTTTTTCTTTTCTTTCTTTCTTTTTTTTTTTTTTTTGCTGAAGAAGATTCACCCTGAGCTAACATCCATCTGCTGTCAATCTTCCTCCTTTTTTCTTTTTGTATGTGGGTTGCAGTCACAGCGTGGCCACTAACAGACGAGTGGTGTCGAGTCCACAGCTGGGAATCAAACCTTGATGCTGAAGTAGGCGCAACAAACTTAACTACCAGGCCACTGGGTCTGCCCTGGTATTCATTCTTAAAAATCACCTTTTTAAGTCCTCTAAAACCAGAAGAATTCGTAAATGCTCTCCCCACGTTCACACAGCTTTCTATTCTGTCACGGGTTTTGTTTATTCGGCGAACTGGTGTGTTTCTAGACATTAACCCATTCTTCCACATGTTTTGAAGAGAGAAAGCATCCGGAACGCAAGTTTCCTACAGGTTTTTACTCTGATCCTTATAACCCCCTCCTGTTATTCCCAAATTACACGGGAGGAAATGAGCTCCCCCCCCACTGAAGGCAGCACATCTCAGCCCTGTAATCCAGCCTGACTCTGGCTGTGTCGCAGCGCGGCAAAGGCCACGGGGAACTGCAGACTCAACTCCTGCACCCTGCACCTACAGGAAGTCTGCGATCATCAGACACCGTGTCCGGGACCCTTCCTTCAACAAGCCAGAAATGCAGGACCGCAGGCAAATGCTGAGCGTGGCCATCACCCCTCAAAAGACAGCCTTTGACTTTTGGATTCAAGAAAAGCACAGAATGCAGAGGGGGCTACGGTCTCCTACAAAGGGCAGATAATAAGTATTTTTGACTTTGTGGGTGGAACAGTCTAGTTGCTACTACCTGACTCTGCCCTGAGGCATGAGAGCAGCCTCAGTAGATAGGGACAAGAATGGGTGTGTCTGTGTCCCAAAAAAACTTGATTTTCAAAAGGCACTTGGCCCTGACACACAGCATTATCAAATCTTGCTTGAGGCACTTCCTTTGGGATTTAACAAGTCAGACAGTGATTTTTAAACAATTTTCCAAGACAAACAAACAGAGAAATGAAACAATCAGAAAACTTTCCAACTCAGTGTTTTTTGGTGCCGGTTTCCCAGGAATGGTCAACAATATACTTTATCTGGAAAATGGATGCTGCAATGTGCTGCCAAGAAGGCCTTTCAGCCCCACCTCCCCCAACAGCCAGGAGCTGCCTTCGCCCAAAGTCATGCCCCAATGAATGGTCCACGGGGGGCGGGGCTGAAGAAGGCCTCCTTGGCTTGAGTGGGGACAACCTCAGAGGACCCCCTTGGGGTCAGCTGGGGCCCTGTGACTTCATCGCGGCCTAGCTTCTCCTTCTGCCCAGGCTGGCCTCCTCCCACCTCCCCCAACCCCAGGTGATGATCCTGAGAGCCCCCTCACACCCCGCAAGAACCTTCTGCACGCCAATCTCCATCTCTGAGTCTGCTCCCCAGGAAACCCAATCTGCAGCAGTGGGGTCGCCTTCTCAGGGGCCCAAAAGTCAGAGCTAGGTAAAGAGGAGAGACTGGAGAATTCTGGAAAGGTAGAGGCAACACCTTGCTCAACTGTCCCTCTTAATCTGACAGAATTCTTCTATTTCACAGACATTTCCCGTTATTCAAGACGTCATTACCTTGCAATTTACACTTCATGGTCAAGTGTGTTCCAGGGTCTCTGAAGAACGCCTCACCCTTCAAATGGGAAATTATGTGTGTTCCTAAAACTTCCTTCATTAGGACAATTCCTGGGAAACTCTGCTAAGCTAAACACGACTTTAATCAAAGAAAATCTACTTTCAATAACTCGTTTAGTGTTATATACACACAATGAAATGTTAGCCTTAAAAAGGAAGGAGATTGTGACACCGGCTCCAACATGGATGAACCTTGAGGACGTTATGTTCAATGAAAGAATGCAAGCACAAAAGGCCAAATGCTGTCTGAGTCCACTCCTCTGAGGTCCCTAGGAGTCAGATTCACAGAGACAGAAAGTGGAATGGGGGTTGCCTGAGGCTGGGGAGGGAGATGGAGAGCTGCTGCTTAATGGATATAGCGCTTAATTCTGCAGGCTGACAAGAGTTCTGGTGAGTGGTTTCACCACAATGTGAACATAATGTGCACATAATCAGTGACTGCTCTTGCCACACAACGTCCAGCTACCATATGGTCTGAAAAGCCCACAATATTTACCATCCGGCCCTTTACACAAAGTCTGCTCACCCCTGACAAACATGAACCAAAATATCCAAAAACTTTAAAAATGCACATTGAGGGTCGGTGTCTAAATACAGGCTAAAGGGATTACGGAGAATCTTTTTTTTTTAGCCACACGACAATTAATAAAGCAGAGATGAGATCCGAACAGTAATCTTCCTCAAAGGGCTCTGTACAACCAGTGTGTCTCTGGCCTGTCCCCCGAAATAATCCCTATCTTACATTAAAAATAAATGCCGGGGGCCGGCCCCGTGGCTTAGCGGTTAAGTGCACGTGCTCCGCTGCTGGCGGCCCGGGTTCGGATCCCGGGCGCGCACCGACGCACTGCTTCTCCGGCCATGCTGAGGCCGCGTCCCACATACAGCAACTAGAGGGATGTGCAACTATGACATACAACTGTCTACTCGGGCTTTGGGGGGAGAAAAGTAAATAAATAAAAAATTAAAAAAAAAAAAATTTAAAAAAAATAAATGCCGGTACCTGAGGAAACACAGAGGACTTCAGAGGCGGTGTGCTTCCCAGGTACAGCCATTCCTCAAAAGCCGACCTCTGCAAACCTCCCCACTCCACCTGAACACCAGGAGAGCAGCAGTGGAGGGGCACAAAGAGGGTGGGGTGGGTGCCTGGACTCGGCCCCTTTCTCCTGCAGGACTCAGTGCAGGAGAGGAGGCTTGACCACTCGTGGCCCATCTTAACCATCACCCAATCTCCAGGTCAGCTTTCTAAGCTTCTAGAGCAGGGCAGCTCCCCCATCCCACGGGACCACCCCTTTGGTACCCTGTAGGGTTCGTAACTGCTTTTCAATGCCCACCTCCCCCATCAGTCTATCAATTTCAGGAGGGCAGGAAGCGACTCTCTCACCGGTCCTGGCATTACTCACACCAAGCCCTGGCTTGCACAGATTAAACTACCAAGAAGTATTTACTGAATAAATAAATCAACTGACCAATAGGTTAAGACAGCAAACACGAAATCCCACAGAAATGAAACATCATTTCCTCCCAGAACGTGCATAATCAACAAGGTTGGACGAGGGCGATGAGTCCAATGCACGTCAAAAAAATTGGGAGAATGCTCGGAGAAATAAACAGCTCTAAACATGTGAGTTATTAAGAAGAGAAGTCTACACAGTCAACATGCTATAGACCAGAGGTCAGCACACTACGGCCCGTGGGCCAAAGCCATCCAGCCCACTGCCTGTTTCATACAGTCCACGAGATAAATGGTTGGTGGGGGGAAAAAATCAAGAGGAGTAATCTTTCATGAGCCATGAAAATTATATGAAATTCAATTCCAGTGGCCATAAATGGAATTTTGCTGGGACACTGCCACACACATTTGTTTATATAGTGTCTAGGTTGCTTTTGCACCATAAGGCAGAGTTGAATGGAGATGCTGTAGACGCTGTCTGGCCGTCAAAGGCTAAAATATGTCCTATCCGGCCCTTTATAGAAAAAGGTCGCCCACCCCTGTGCAGACGAGAGATCCCAGGGCTTGGAAGCGGGAAAGCCCAGTCCTGGCCCAAGCTGTGCCTCTGAGCGACCTCGGGCAGGTCCTGTAGGCAGCCTCTCCCTCCCTCAGCTTCCGCATCCACGAAAGGAAAAGACCAGCCCAGACAGTCATCAATATTTCTCCCAACTTAATCCTCTCTGATTCGTTCTGAAATCTATCTTCTGCTCAGACAGGATTCAAAACCAGAAGGGGAAAAAAGCAGGCTTCATCTATAAAAGACATGCAGTCTATTCTGCTATTTCTGTTTGCTCCTTTTGAACTCATCCCCACCTTCCACCCCAAAATGAGCAGAGAGAAGTTCCATAAAGCCCACAGAGCCAGACTTCTGGTGAGGGAGAGACTCCACCGGGCTTCACAAAGAGACTGTGTTCTCTCTCTCTCTCAGACACACACACACACTTCCCTCTCAAACAGACACACATTTCCCCCCACACTCACTCACACACACACACCCTCCTCCATTTTGAACTGTGGCTACAGCTGCACTCATTAGTCTTTATTTCTCACACAGGAAACAAGACTAGAAGGAAAAATAAGGCAGGAATGTTCCCGTGCACGCTCATACCACTAAATGCTTAAGCATTGAACCCTCTCAGGCAAAAAGAGGAAAAATAAATCTAAGCCATCTCGCACTTCAAACAGTATTGGGGATTGTTTTAGCTCAAAAATCTCTCCGGGAAAAATTATTTTCTCTGTGCAAACAAATCAGGAAAAACACAGAGAGCAACGTGCACGTCAAAGGATCTGATTTACACACTGATGTAAACACCGGCCCAGTTGGAATTGTTTTGTGTGTCCTGTTTTTTATACGTTACATACCAACGCACATTTATATTACAGACGAAACCGGTTATTTTCTCCTGCTCACCATCACCTCTTAAACAGGACAGAACTGAAGGCAAAACAACACTCGGGAGACTATACAGTTTTCCCACTGAAATCCAGATAATTTCCTTTTAAAAAGCAAAACTCTGTAATGTAAATCTCAGCAAAAATGTCTCCTTATTAAGCAATTGTATACCATTTGGCTACTCCGGGGAAGGTCTAGTAACAGGAGCGTGCAGCGCAGAGGGCTCCCCACAGTATTTGCTGTTACCAGTTATAGCGATGTTTTCACTTTTCTTACTGAAAAATTTGTCCAAGTACCTAGGAATGCAGGATCCAATAAAGCATACACTCAGGGCCAGCCTGATGGCGTAGTGCTTAAGTCCAGTGTGCTCTGCCTTGGCAGCCCAGGTTTGCAGGTTTGGATCCTGGGCATGGACCTATACCAGCTGTCAAGCCGTGCTGTGGTGGTGACCCACAGAGAAGATAGAGGAAGACTGGCACAGATGTTAACTCAGAGACAATCTTCCTCAAGCGAAAAAAGAGGATTGGCAACAGATGTTAGCTCAGAGCCAATTTTCCTCACCGAAGGGAAAAAAGCATACACTCAACAATTAGGGATAATGCTTTAAATATTCTCTGACCTCAAGTCTAATCAGAATTCAGGAGTACACAAAGAATGACACTTTATGTTGGGAATATAAATGCACAAGAGCGATACACAGTGTTATGGGTTTCAACGGGAAGAGAGATGAGAGGAGGGAAATCTCTCACAATTGGCGGAAATCGAAAAATCCAACAAGTCCCCAAGTTTTGCCTGTAATTAACTCGCTCCTCTCCATGTCCCTCGTCCAAGTAACTATCCTACTATAATATTCCAGTAGGCACCAACAGTCAACTCACTGCCCTGGTTGGTTCCCTCCAAGTCATTCTCCACCCAGCAGCCGGAGCCTACCTCAACAGGCAGATCTGGTCACGCCTCTCCATCCGTGTTGCCTGATACTCTCAGCAGCTAACTTCTTTTTTTTTTTTTTCCTTCCCAAGGCCCCCCAGTGCATGCCGGTATATCCTAGTTGTAAGTCCTTCTAGTTCTTTTATGTGAGCCGCCGCCACAGCATGGCAACTGACACAGGTGGTGTGGTTCCATGACCAGGAAACGAACCAGGGCCACCGAAGCAGTGATAGCATGGAACTTTAACCACTGACACCATCAGGGCTGGCCCAAGAGCTAACTTCTTAACACAACCCATAGAGTCACGGCAAAGGGGCCCTGGCCCATCTCTCTCTCCCTCTGCTCATCCACTGCAGGCCAACCTCAGGACCTTTGCAAAAGCTGTTCCTTGGCCACGCATCCCTCCTCCTCCGCTCATCCCTCAGGCCTCATTTGAAATATCTCTTCCTCAGCAACTAATTAAGACGCCCCAACCACGGACTCTCACAGCCGCCTGGATTTCCCCAGGACACTCAGCAGTGTTGTAATCCAAGCATCTTTGTGGGCACACATTTGCTTCTCTTTCCCTCTCCAGCTAGACTACGCACACCATGGCAACACAAAACTCTTCAGTGTTGTTCACAGCTGTGGATCCCCAGGACCTAGGGCAGCACTTACAGACCTACTAGACAGTACTGACCAAATATTTGTGAGTGAATGAAGAAATGAGAGTGAGGGGAGGAAGAAACCACCAGCTAAGCAAGCATTTTCAGTGGGTGGGCTTTTGGTCGAAGCTAACAGAGCAAAGGGTCTCCCCCAGCGACAGAGGCGGAAAGTTCCACACGTGTTCTAGGAAAGTCAGTCTCCTGACTTGGCTGGAATGTACACGCAGGCCAAAGTTCACTGGGGTCAGTGAACTTGGATGGGGCGTGGGGGTGGGGTGGAGCAACAGCTTTATTTTCACTAACCTTTCACAGAATTCCATTAGAAACGTAGGCAACAAACCTTCGTGGAATTAGCAGACTCTTGAGATTTTCACCAAGAGAAACCACAGGCATTTTCATATCATGTTACAGATGTCTCAGATACTTTAAAATACTGCTGACACCACGACTTCAAAACGATGGTAGTGGTGAAAGCCATTGCTAGATTGTATTATTTAAAATGTGTAAAAAGCACACATTAAAGAATCGAAAGCAGGTCTGAAAGAGATGTTTGCACACCCACATTCACAGCAGCATTATTCACAACAGCCTAAAGGTATAAGAAACCCAAGTGTCCATCAACACGTGTATGGATAAACAAAAATGCAGTCTACCCACAGTGGAATAGTATTCAAGCCTTAAAAAGGAAGGATGTTCTGACACCTGCTACAACACGGATGAACCTTCAGGACATTATGCTAAGTGAAACAAGCCCGTCACAAAAAGATAAATCCCGCATGAGTTCACTATATGAGGTCCCTAGAGCAGTCAAACTCATAGACACAGGAAGTGGAACGGCGGGTGCCAGGGGCTGGGAGACGGGGAACAGGGAGTCAGTGTTTAATGGGGACACAGTTTCAGTTTGGGAAGGCGAAAAAGTTCTGGAGATAGACGGTGGTGATGGTTGCACAACAATGTGAATGTACTTAATGCCACAGAACTATACACTTAAAAATGATTAAGACCGGGAGGCCGGCCCCGTGGCCTAGTGGTTAAGTTCTGTGAGCTCTGCTTCGGCAGCCCGGGTTTGGTTCCTGGATGCGGACCTAAACCACTCTCGGTGGCCATGCTGTGGCGGCAACCCACATTCAAAATAGAGGAAGACTGGCACAGATGTTAGTTCAGGGCAAATCTTCCTCAGCAAAAAAAAAAAAAAAAAGAGAGAGAGATTAAGATGATAAATTTTATGCTATGTATGTTTTACCACGATAAAACAAGGAAAAGGAAAAAAAAGCACATACTACTATCCAACAAATTGTTTTTAATATTGCGATGACAGTAATTTAATCGCTTCCTTTGCAAGCCTATTTTGTGTGTGTGTGAGGAAGACCACCCTAAGCTAACATCAGATGCCAATCCTCCTCCTTTTTGCTGAGGAAGACTGGCCCTGGGCTAACATCCATGCCCATCTTCCTCCACTTTATATGGGACGCCACCACAGCACGGCTGGACAAGTGGTGCGTCAGTGCGCCCCCGGGATCCAAACCGGGCGAACCCCGGGCTGTGCAGCGGATGTGCACCCTTAACCGTTTGCGCCACTGTGCCGGCCCGAGCCTATTTTTTTTTTTTTTTTTAAAGATTTTATTTATTTTATTTTTTCCCCCCAAAGCCCCAGCAGATAGTTGCATGTCATAGCTGCACATCCTTCTAGTTGCTGTATGTGGGACTCGGCCTCAGGATGAACGGAGAAGTGGTGCCTCGATGCGCACCCGGGATCCGAACCCGGGCCGCCAGCATTGCAGCGCGCGCACTTAACCACCAAGCCACAGGGCCGGCCCCCGAGCCTATTTTTTAATGCATTTGAAAACGCTGTTCTGAGAGGCCTTCCCTTCAATGGCCAGCTGAAGGGGATCCACGCACAAAAAAGAAGGTTCAGGACCCTTGTCTACAGGGAGGGGGCAAATAAGGAAGCCAAGCGTTCAGAGCCTGGGGCACAAGGAGTCTGAACTTAATTTAATGTCACTGCATGGGGACTCACTGAACTGCCTGCCCCCATGCCACTGGTGTTCTGCGGGAGTCCCAGGGACAAGGGGAGAGGGGAGTGGAGAAGGCAGGCGGTGCCACGGCCCAGGGGAAGGGGCGCCGGGCAAGGCCAGAGGGGGCTGGAAGAGCCCGGAGTTCCGAAACCCCACGTTCACGGCTGCCTCTGAAGGTGAGCATCTCCCGAGTGGGGGCGGGCGCAGACTGCATGTGGTCAAGTGCATGGGGCGACAGGGTAAAGGTAGACGACTGCGGAACTTTTCTTTGAGGAAGCATAATGAGGGGGAGAAAAACGGAAACAGGGCAATACGCTGCCAGATCAAGCAAAAGGTTTTGTTGATTTTTTGTAATGCTTTGTTTGTGTTTTTAGCGCTAGACTGAAGGCGAGTAAAGAGTCCCTAGAAGACAGAGGTGAGAGATTTTCTTTCCTTACAGAACCTGCAGTTTTTAATAAATCCCAAAGCACAAGAATTCTTCCTGAGCTCACAAAATTAAGCCCATGTTTTCAAGACATTCAGAGAACCTTGCTCACAGATGGAAACTCTGAGATGGTCTTTTCCTTTCTCAAGGCTAAATGTCAACAGAGATGATGGAGGGCTTGATAAGAGTCCCCACACTCAAAGATGGAGCCGGAGAAAGTGAGTTACAGGTGGGAGGTGTGTCTGCCTGGAGAAGTTCTCCCGCCCCCCCTAGATCCAGGGAGCTCAACTTCAACCCCCCACTGCTTTTCACTCCAGACGGCCTTTGATGATCAATTAACAAAGAATTATCAACCGGCTGCTGGTGCGGATCACTTTCCCAGGCTTAGTGCAAGATCAAGAAGAAAATCAAAGTCCCAAACCTGCTATATTTTACAGCACAATTAATAAGTAATCATAAAGAGAAGCAGGTAAAACACAGGAGCCCTGCTTTGGTTCATGGGGGCCGTGCGCACTTGGACCTTTTCTCCCCGCTGCAGTCCTCTGCCCTCACCTTGTCGTGGCCACTTCCCCACCTGCCACATTCAGCCTTACCCAAGCTACGGCACCTGGAGGCTTTGCTGACACACTATCCCACTCAGACATGACATGAGCCCTCATCTTACCTTCTCATCAGAAGCCCAAATAATCCATAGCCACACGTGGCTAGTGGCTCCCACACTAGACTACTCACTAGGGTGGATGTGGAACATCTCCATCCATGTGGTAGAAAGTTCTCCTGGACAGCGCTACGCTAGACCCTTCCTGCAATCCTTTTCAGTCTGCCGTGGTTTATGCCCCAGTCCATTGGTTCTTAAAAGCCAAACTAACTAGCCTTATCTAAAATAGATCAAACGAGGGCCATTCCGATTCTAAGCAGTGGTGGCTGTGAATCAGGAGAAGTCGCCACTGGCTACCAAGCAAGCTCTTGGCCCCAAGCCCACATCCTGTGTTCCCAAGCACAGTCTGAAAGCCTTTTTGTCTCCTGCATCAGCTGGTCCCACCACCTCTGGCTTCCTTTAAGTCAGGACCCCCTGCTCTCTTAGAAATCTAAGACCTTCACATTCAGTCATCTCTTGGTAAAACCTTTTAGGGGAATCATCTTCCTTTCTGCTTCCAAAAACCCTACATATTTATTGCCTTCCACCTGTCTCAAAAGAAATGTCCCTGCTACTCCTTTTCCAAGGCTAATCAACCCTGCACAATTTTCCTCCTGCAAGAGATTGGGTCTGCTCCCCCCATCCTTTATCTCTTGAACATCTCACTTCCCTTGAGTTTTCACTGTACCACCAAGTCTCCCCTCCTCTAAAAACTCCTTCACCCACACTAGCTTCCCAGCCCTACTTCTCCCCTTACTTTCAGGGCTGGACCTCTCCAAGTAGACGTGTGCACCCACTGCCTCCCTCCTTTCATGCATTATCCCATTGATTCCATCATCAGCCTGCCGCAGACGCACTGCTCCGACCCTGAAAACCAAACCTGGATTCGCACAAGTCCTCAGTAGTATCCCACCTCTGCAGCTCTGACAACGCTTGGTTCTCTCCGGTTCCTCCTTGGGCTCTTGTGGACGCAACCCCTTTACAGCTCTCTCCCTAGGAAGGCTGCTCCCCATCTCTCGCCTCTTGCCCCAGGCCATCTCCTCAGCTCTCCACCAGTGAAGTCCAATTTGTCTCTCCAGAGCTCCAGGGCACTTGTGACTCCTCAACTATAAATGAAATCAAATCCCGCCCTCGTGTTGCCCAACTAAACTGCAGTCCCTCTGGGGGTCAAAGATTTGTTCTACTTATTCTGGAAAAGGAGGCGCGGGATAAACAGCTAACAAATCCAGTCCAACGGTTCTTGGTATAAACGTGTGATCTGTCTTGTTCGGGTCTTCCGTACACATACTCCACTTTGTAGTTACATAAAGCAAGGGAGAGAATATTTAGAGAAGCAAGAAATGGAAACCAGGGACAGATCAAATAGTTCATGGTCAGTCGTTGGCCCACCCATCGCCTCCAACTACCCGAGCCCTCACTGAAGAACACCTGGTCCCTAAGCATCTGGTCCTACCAAGAAATATCCCAGGCCAAGGAGATCAAAGGGCCGTGTGCCCTTCTCACTGAGTTATTTTTAGGTCTTGTCAGAGCAGGGCAAGAGAAAGCAGAGATTTTCCACTCCCCAGTTGTCCTGTCAGCTTTTAAAGTAGGTTAGCATGACAAATTATCTGGGCTGTCACTGCTGCTTTTAAATTCTAGCTAATGTGTATCCCTTCTCTTTCCAACCCCCTCTCCAGGAAGAGGCAGATCCCTCCAGCCTATTTCACTAATGTTTTGAGGAGTCAAGGAAAGAAAATGCGAAGGAAGGAAGCCACTTACCAAGACACCCTAGCTAATGTGATACTTTGCCTTCCTACTGTGCACATCAAAACGAAACAAGTTTGAAGCAGAGATCTTGAAATTAAAGCAGCCTCCAAATTATAAACGCAACAGAGTCCAAGTCTTCATTGGGTTCCCACTCAGAAACGTTCTTCTCCTAGAAACAATGCTATAAAAGTAGGGTCAAGTTCCCAGCTCGTCTAGAATGGCCTTGTAAAGCCCGAAAATGTAACTGAAATGTAAACTGGCCATGAAAAATATACAAGAAGGACGCCATAACGTGCTAATTGTCCACTGCGGTATTGTCCATCTCAACCGTAATGCTGTTTCTGGGGGAAATGCAGTTTTTCCCATGTATGGGAGACCACGTATCACGGGCAAGACAGAAATCTAGTGACACTGCCCTCACATGTTCTCATCCTTGTCCAGGCCTTAGGAAAAGCAACTATCAAAAACAGTGGGTAAAAAGGCAAGAAATGGGTCATCATCCTTAGTATGCTAAGCCGGCATTCCACAGAAGGCGCTAGAATGTAATTAGGCACTGGAGGACGGGAAGACTGTCTGTGTCAAGTCCCAGCTCTACCACTGCCTAGCTGCAGGCCCTGCCTTACGATTCCGCTGGCACCAGCCATGTCACGCCGCGGCTGTCAACCCATTCTAGGGTGGGGGTAGGGCATCGTCAGGCCAGGTGGCTCTCTGAACCTGACAACAATTCCTACGGAGGACCTTAGCTGTGGCCATAGCCCACCGACACTCCCAGCTTCTGGGTGACTGAGGGAGGATGCAGAAAAAGTAGGCAATGAACAAAACGGCCTCTCCTGGATGACGGAGCCTTTCCTCTTCTCCCGCCATGCACAGGGGAGGCCCAGTCCCCTGCATTTTAAGTAACAGCCCTGCTCTGCTCTAACCAAGCCAGCAGCAATCCCTTCCAATCCTGTGGTATAAATAACCAATAAGGCTTAATGTATTACCTCTCCTGGGACGATCAGCATTTTAACCAGGACAAAGTTTCATAGCAAACAAATGACTCTCTAATTGAGGAATATCAGACGTCAGCAAGCAAGGTGAGATGGGAATAGGGTGCAAATGAAGAAGAGATCAGGAGCGAGGAGGAAGCGCAAGTCACACCAAAGAGGTGGTACGTGCCTCAAAGCAGGCAGGGATCGACATTTGTTCTGTAAAGGGCCAGAGTAAATATGTTAGGCTTCCTGGGACCAGAGGGTCTCTCCTGCAACACCCTTTGTAGAGAAAGCAACCACAGACAATGAATGGGTGTGGCTGTGTTCCAATAAAGCTTTGTGGACACTGACATTTGAATTTCACATCGTTTTCATGTGTCACAAAATATTATTCTTTCTTCAGCCATTTAAAAATATAAAACCATTCTTAGCTCGCAGGCTATACAAAAACAGGTGGCGGGCCAAATTTGGCCCCTGCCTTAAAGGAAGCCTGTCTCAAGCTTTGGCTCAGAGACGTTTCTGGAATCAGACACCGTCATTTTTTCAGGGTTTCCGTGTACACAGCCTTGGCCCTTACCCACAGTACCATTCCCCACAGACTCCCAAGGGTACTGCGGAATCCTAAGACTGAAGAGTGCCATGAATTAGGGGGAAAAGACCTTCCGAAGTTGAAAAGCACAGTAGTGTTCTGGAACGAACACAGACTTTAACATCACGCTGACCCGCCTGCCACCATTCAGCTCTCAGCTCCACGGTTCAGAGCTTCGGACCAGGTACTTCACTGCCCTGGCCTCAGTTTCCCCACTTGTGAAACAAGAAGAGTCTTTCCAATGATTCAGACTTGTCGTGCAGGCTCAAAAGGAACTACGGAAAGTACCTAGGACGTTGCCCCATGGAGAGTGTCCACCCAAAAAGGTACCGGCTATAATACTAATGATTTTTATCCTTATCTCCCCTTGAGGCTCAAGAACATCCCTATTCGAGCCCCAAAGGTCAGGTTCAGGCGTCAATCTAGGGATGCAACCCTGGCACTGAGAATGAACCAGCTACACATGAATGAAGCCACAGTGCAAACAGCAGAGGTCAAAGGCAGGACAGGCCACTCGGGTTTCAGCACAGGAAGTCACAGAGAAATCCCCTCGCGGCAGACTCAACTCGCCCACACCCAAAAGGGGAACTGGTTCCACCAGGGAGGCTCCTCCTTCTGGCTCTTTCATCTCCATCCCTAGGTCTGTTTCCCTTGCAACCCTGTAGTATTTACAGCTTATAACAAAGATGTGTTACCACGTGTGGTAACAAAGTTGCAAAAGATGGCTGTTCCGACAACATTTCTTCAGGAGACTATAAACTCTGACGGTTTTCAACCTGATGTGCCATTTCAAACATTCTCTTTTCAGTTTAACTAAGCACCAGCCCAATTCTACAAAGCTCATGACAAAAATGCAGAGTATTAGGGGGCAACCCCAGTGGCGCAAGCGGTTAAGTGCCCACGCTCCGCTCCGCTGCGGCGGCCCGGGGTTCACCGGTTCGCATCCCGGGCGCGCACCGAGGCGGCATCCCATATAAAGTGGAGGAAGATGGGCATGGATGTTAGCCCAGGGCCAGTCTTCCTCAGCAAAAAGAGGAGGATTGGCATATGTTAACTCAGGTCTGATCTTCCTCACAAAAAAAAAATAATAATAAAATTTTTAAAAAATGCAGAGTATTAGGAAATATTAAGTGACCACGTGGATGTGCTTTTTATCTCGCTAAGTTTATGACTGGAGAAATAGATCATATTACTTCAAACTATGGGCTTCTAATCATTTCCAAGCAAGATTCACTGCAGAGCAACAGAGACTGGTGATCACTGTGCAAGCACGAGCACCGTGAATTTCCCTTGCATTCTCCCCAAACGCTCAATAAGGAAACTACCTATGTCAATTTCATCAAAGATGATAAGGGGGGGTGTGAGCCACTATATTTTTCAAACTTTTCCCCAACCCTGAATAGTCAGATTGATGCTTTATGCGTCTGCCGTTTCCCATCTTTACCTTCATCTCTCTGTTGGCCGATGAAGAAGGGTGGGCGGCTATATTTTTGCTTTATTTTCCCTCCCCTAAGTGTGTTCTGTTCTTCCAACTGCCTGGGCATATTCAGCTGTGCCACTAGCCTCTCACTTTCTCTTTGTCTTTTGATTTGTTTGTTTTGGGGAGGAGTAGGGGCGCAGAAAGGAGAGAAAAGGGAAGATATAAAGAGATGACAGTGCCCCACTTCCTCTGATATCATCAGCCACATTTTGACCACTCCCTGTGGACGCTGGTTCCTAATTGTGGCCGTGTGGAGATAACAGACAGGGACACATTTTCTGGAACTAGTCACTCTCAAGTGGCTCTCTCCACACTGAAAGTTACACCACGTCCATGCACAAGAAGGAGCTTCGACGGCACGAGACCAGGCAAGGTATTATAAGAGCATGCTTGGAAGTACGAAAGCAGTGGTCTGAATCCTTTTTAAAAAGCTTTTTGAGATATAAATCACATACCATACAGTTCGACCATGGGAACGGTACAATTCAATTGCTTTTAGTGTATTAAGCCAGTTGTGCAACCATCATAGCACAATCAGCCTTAGAACTTTTTCATTATCCCCAGAAGAAGCCCAGTACCCTTGAGCATCACTACCCATCCCCCATCCCCCACTCATCCACTTTCCGTCTCGATAGATTTGTCTATCAAACCCTTTTTCATTTAGCCCCCAAGCCTCCATAAATGTTTGACAGGCTCCTTGGCATCAGTGATATCCAGAACCAACTTCCCAGTCGTACTGTATCTCACAATACAAGCCAGTACAAGCCAGTACACGAGCCTGCTTCCGGTTTGTACAAGTCACAGAGGCTCCTGCAATTTCACTCCACGCCTCACTCAGAGGAGTTTCTCGACCCCCAGACCAAACACTACCATACTTGACCAGCCAGCATCCAAAATCCTGGCCGGGGGGTACGTGGCTCTCGGAGACAACGGCCAGCCATCCCCTCTGGACACTGAGAGCTACACAACTCGGGGGAGTTCATTACTCTCATTAGCCATTTCCAGTCTCACTACGCTCACAGCAAGAGAGGTGGGAAAGAAAAACCCTTCTGCTCCAGTCCGGTGAGGGAGACTCGGGTCCACTATCAGGTGAGTTTACATTCCCACTCTCTTAGCAAGACAAGTGGCACACCGCCCCAGCAGAGGAGAAGAAAGAAATTCCAAAGGGAGGTCTAAGCGGGGTGGATAATACCAAACACAACACTACCATCACTGAAGGGGGAAAAAGAGGTTGTTTCACCTATTTACAAAACAAGGAATATGCGAACTGCTTCCGTCATGAATCCAGGGCCAGTGACCACAGGTTACGATAAGCAGGGTTTTCTCCCCACCCCACCCCCCATTATAGTCTCCATCAGTCTGTGGACTTTGAAGGAGAAATGGTTTGTCTTATTGCAGCACTGACAACAAAAGGAGCATGCCACACACACACACACACACGCAGGGGCAGCACACACATCCAGTTTTTAACCTCCTGCCTTCCTGGGGTGCTGGCACCTGCCCCATTAACTTAGGCCACCAAGAAAGTCAAGGTGATCCTTACTGGGTGCTTGTGTATAGCCCCAACTCCCTCTGTGCCCTTCTGCTGGATTTACGTTCGGTTTAAGCTTTGAAAGAGAAGCGATTATGCGTGCTCCTCTTTAAAATGCATCTCACAAACGAGCACATGCACACACTGGTGAACTCCCGGGAAGGACTGTGGACGAGCTCACGGTAATAGCACCGTATCCCTACTGCTCAAAGGTTAGGAAAGAGCCCACCATGGGAGGAAGCTGGGCGATGGCATGCAGGACCGCTCAGCACTCTTTCTGCAACTTCCTGTGGTCTATAATTAACCAAAACAAATCATTTAAAATAAAACATTAATTAAATACATTTTTAAAAACCTAACACAGTCTGTGTTATGGGGGCCTCCTCCTGCTGCTTTTAAGAACTAAAAATGGCAAACCCAAGGGCCATAAATGAGCCCTATAAAGGTCTTCCTAGTCGATAAAAACTCATTGCCACAAACACAGGCAGTGGACCAGGAAAAAAAATCTCTTCCTGTAACTAGCAGAAAAAAAAGTCTTCTATTGCATTAAAATTTAATATTGTACCAATACTAGAAATGAACAATCTGAAAATGAAATTAAGAAAATATCATTCACAAGAGCATCAAAAAGAATATACCCAATTCTCTACAATATGAACCCAAGAAGTGCCTCCACCCAGCCTGAGGTTCCCATAATTCAGAATCATGCTCCACTCCCCCTAATCAATAGGGGTCTGTAGGAAACAGGTGGTCTTCTGTTAGCATCAGAGGCTAAGAGATGACACCGGGACCACATCCAGTTGTTACAATGCATGGGTTTTAAAATGATGCACGTTATAATGCATTATTTTAAAAGTGATCATTAAGAAGTCCTTTTAGGACAATACTTTTATTTGGATGTTTCTGATGTTTAAGCACACATCCATTCAATCAATCACTCGTCTATTCTGTCAATCCAATATGTATTAACTGAAAGAGAAAAGCAGCCGCCAACCGCTGGGACCTGGCCTGGCCCTCACAGCTCAGCAGTGGTGTTCTCCTGTTGGAACATCAACAATTTCAGAGACCACCAACACCAGACAAGACCCCCGTTCCTTAAACCCTCCCCAAATCACTGCACACAAGCTCAAATCTTTGAGATCCTTCCTAACATCCTCTTACTGAGATGTCACACAGTCTCTTCACAGCAACAAGTCAACAAACCCAACTCTGTCCAACTACAGGTGTGTGTGTTCCTGGTGATTCTTGGCTCAAGGACATGGACCGTACCTACAAACGCAGGGTAAGGGCAAATGTCTTTTAAAGAACGAGTCTCAGGGGCCGGCCCCGTGGCCTAGTGGTTAAGTTTGGCATACTCCACTTCAGCAGCCCGGGTTCATTTCCCAGGAGCGGACCCACACCACTCATTGGCAGCCATGCTGTGACAGTGTCCCATATACAAAATAGAGAAAGACTGGCACAGATGTTGGCTCAGGGCGAATCTTTCTCAACAAAACAAAGAACAAGTCTCAGGATTTATCTCACCTGAAAGAGAAAAGATCAAATTGCTTACAGAACTTATCTATATGAACTCTAAATACAAATGAAGCACTTTTCCATTTTTCTAAATTGACTCCCACCATTAGAAGCCACCCATCCTTTATCAGTTGGATATTTTTAATGAAATGAACTATGTTCATTTGGTTTTAAAACCAAGTTGAGGAGTTATTTACTTTTATACACTGGTGGTTACATGTTCCACCAAATGTTATTTAACATTCTCATCACTTCAGAAGCTGCAGTCATAAGTTTGTTGTTTCTCCTTAAAACATGTGTTCAATAACAGAATTTTAACACAAGACTTCAGTGTTCAGCACCCACAAAACCTGAAGGAAAAGGAAGGAGTGCCCAGAAAAAGCTCATTTTCATGGTTAAAAACAACCTTAAATATAATAAACACCAGCAACACCTACTCATAAACTCCACAATTTTTTTTAATACCTTGGTTCCCTTTCCACCATAATTTGGGGCAGGAGGCCACCTTGATACAACCAACCAACCAGGGATCATCAGTGAGTCCCGATGCCACTGACTGGCTTCCACTATGGGTCAGACCACATTTCAGATGAGGTACAGTGGAGTTTCTCAACAAAGCAAAGGAGATATCGGTGTTATCCTCATTTCAAACAGCATCATTATACCTTGAAAAGGTTCTGTTGAGTTGAACCATTGGACATTGCCAGTAGTTGACAACTTTTGATCAAAAACAGCCACATTGTACAGTTCAACTTAATATGGGTGCAAAATAATTTTTATATATATAAAACTGAAATCAAAAGTTTGATTTACCAACTGTGACAGTATGGAGGTGCAAAGCTCATAATTTCCTTTCAAGAAAGAAAGAATTCGCCAATCCACCCTGGCTTTGCTCTTCCCAAGCTGCCCCATGGCTGAGCAAGGCCATTTCTCTCTAACAGGCAGCGTCTGCTCCAGAAACTCATCGTTTGGCTGGTCCAAACTTTATCACATACGCTTTGAGGTCTAGAGGCTTTCCCTACTCAATCCTGTCCCTCCTTTATCTTTCTCAGGCCTTCTCCCCTATTAAAACATTTGCACCCCAAACTCCATCTCCAGAGGGCCCAACAGACACAACTATTATCATGTTGATTGTTTTCAGGTTGTTAAAATCTCTCTCAAAATATGTTTGTATGTGTGTATCCAATGCACAGGGATATGCAACACGTATTTGTGAACTTGCCTTTTGCTAAAGCTTATCTGTGACCCCAGAATCAATACCCACGGCACTTTATGGTCATTCAAGGACACTCACAGAGCAGTGGAAAAGTTAAGTCACTGTCGCACACATTCCCAGCTGAGGCTGAACAAGGCGACACTCTGCCTTCTTGTTCCAGCTCCCAGACTGGAAACAAGTGTCCTTTCCATGGTCTGTTTAGTGCCACATTTTTTGCATTTCTATGCTTTTTGTCGGTAACCTCTCTGTTTAGAATGGCCCCCAAGCATAGCGCTCAAGTGCTGTCTGGTGTTCCTAAGGGCAAGAAGGCTGGGATGTGTCTTCCGGAGAAAATACGTGTTTAGAGAAGCTTCCTTCAGGCGTGAGTTACCGTGCTGTTGGCCATGAGTTCAATGTGAATGAATCAACAATATATAGTCAATAAAGTGTCTTTAAACAGAAACACACATAACACAAGATTATGTACTGACTGGGTGATGAAAATATTGTGACCAGAGGCTCACAGGGACCTACCCCTGTATTTCTCCTAG
Source organism: Ceratotherium simum simum (assembly GCF_057802395.1). Taxonomy (NCBI): domain Eukaryota; kingdom Metazoa; phylum Chordata; class Mammalia; order Perissodactyla; family Rhinocerotidae; genus Ceratotherium; species Ceratotherium simum. Next base: position 122,691,530 of record NC_141940.1, read on the forward strand.
GAGCAAAGCTTCTATAGTCCCGGTGACTTTACACATAACTACTGAGAATAATGAGAATCAACTGTATACAAAACCACTCAAAGACGGGGCCACCAGACTAATCTCCACTCGACCTAAAAAGGACCTAAAACCATCTTGCCGTGTTTTCATAGCCCACAGACATCCCTCTATGCCTGTAACAGAATGACACGTCGCCGTCACCTCAGCCTTGCTCACTTTTCCCTGTTGCCCATTCCTTTGTCATTCCTGCCTCTTGACGACACCAGAACTAGATAGGCTGCTTGGCAGCAGGCATCTCTGCCCATTGCCCTTCAGTAAAGGTGAAATTTGGTTCAAATGAACATCAAGGGCAGCTAGGAAAGGAAAGAGCTGGAGCCAAAGAGAAGGAAGACAGACGATGGGGTGCAGAGATAAATCCTTTCCCTGTGTTGGCTGACGTCTCTCGAGCCCATCTGTCACACCAGGCGTCCCAGCAGTTCCCTTCAATTTCCATGACTCAGCACCTCTCAGGAGCAGTTCTGGAAGGCGTCTCCATTTTTTCAGTGGAAAATGGATGGCAAAAACGCAACATTCAGGGCAAGAAGCAAATGCTGGTTACGAAACACAGCCTGTTAACGCTTCCTGTTCTATGGCTCCTCTAAGACCAGATGTGGAAACGTTTCCAAGAAAGCAAATGAGCAGAAAACAAAGGCTAAAGGTGGAAATTTCTTTTGTAATGTGAGTGATCCTAACAGTGAACCACAGTTTAACACGTCGGCTTTCCTGGAGAACTGTTGTAACCTAAATCCTAAAAGGACCAAGCATGGCAAGCAAGAAGGAACCTTTTTAAAAGGTACTAAATCCTACTTACACAAACTCGCAAAAGATTACCAATTTTCAATGAAGATTCTCAAGCTAAATATTTTAATGACACAAAAAAACTAAACTTTTTTTTTGGTTTGGCTTTATGTTGAATAGTCTATGAGTTGATTGCCTAAGGACTTTTCAGGAAAAAAAGAAAAAAAATCCCTCCATGTGACACTTGTCACCATGGTACCATATCTTCCAAAGAGAACTAAGATAAAGAGATAAAGGTCACCATATTCCTTACTTCTATTTAGACTGTGTCTGACCTTGATTTTCTCTGATAGGCTCCAAATTGGCCTTTAATAATGCATCCATCTGGCTAGATAATCAAGAAATGCTCTCAGACCTCATTATAAGACAACCCAACAGAATGGAATTTGCTGGAAGGTGGGCCTTTCCTGGTTGCTGTTCCAGGCAGTTTAGTCACTAGAAGTTCCAGTGAACGTAATTATTACAGAGCATTCCCTATAAGGTGACAAGAGAAGATCCCAAAGACAGCTTTCTAGCCACTGGATTGCGCCATATGCAATTGTTACCACTGTGAGCAGCAGAGTAATCCCCCGTATTTCCACTAACTCAAACTAGCAGCTGTGGACAGTCCTGAAAATTGATCCATCGTGTTTTGGTACTGGAATGACCCAAGCTCTCAGCTGACAGGAGAAACAGAACAATTCTTTTATTCTCTTGGGGCCACTGTCACACAGGTGGTTAATGACAGAATTAGGACTAAAATTCAGTAATTCTGCTCCCATTCAAGGGTTCTTTCCACAGAAACATCAGTCTGCATACCAGACCAAAAAAATGATAATCTACAAATACATGGGTCTTCTTTGATTTAATCCAGTAAATCATGGATGAGTTCAGGAACTGACTGACATTGGCTCAAACAACCCCAATCGCCAAACAGGAGAATCAACTTATCTCCCAAAGTCTTGATTTCCCATCACAGGTGTTCCACAGGTGGCCCGTGAGGGCAGGTACCCTGCAAGAAGTTACAGCAGGCAGGAAAACCATGGGCACTTCACCATTAAGGAGGACAGAGTCATCAAAGGGACCTTGAGATTGCTTACCTGATAATGCCAGTCCCCAGTTCCTTTAAGCACACAGTGAAGCAAGTGGAAGACTATCATCTCCATCGAGCATAAAGAGTTCCTAGAGAGTATTCTGGAAAGTTGAACTGAGACACTGCCCTGTGGCACCGATAAGAAGCCGGATGGAGGTAAATGACCACTGGAATCTCTCTCAATCACAGTGTCTGAGTCACAGGTCAGAAACCCAGCCTATTGCCAAAATTTTATTGTTTATCCTTGAAAGCATGTTTTCCTGACATACTCCCCACACTCCACATGGTTTCATCATTCCATTCCTTTCTCCCCTTCACACATACACACACACACACACACACACACACACACACACCCTGACTTACATCCCTATTTGCAATCTCAACCACATTCTACTCTCTGTATACAATGATAGCATGAACCTTCTCCTGCTGTGTGACAGGAACTAATACTCAAACGTCTGGATCCAGGCATGCAGAACGGAAAGAGAAGTTCCAATTCCAGCTCAAGTTGTTGGGCACGAGCGACATTCCAGGTAGCTTTAAAAGGGTCAGATCTGCGGAGGCGGGGGCTCCTCCCAAAACTGACATTGGTTTTCTGATTGCTAAATTTTGACTTTCAAGAGGTCAGCTCATTTTAATGTAAATTTTATTTTAGATGAAAGAAGGGATCGGACCGGTAGCATAAGGACATCAGAAATTGCTAGACCCGCCCACGGAAGTGTGGCAGTTAGGATCCGCACAAACGGCCTTTCTCATTTTTTTGTGAAGCCAAGCCCCACTCCTCACTGAGCTCACAGATTAGCATTTTCATCTCCTCTGTTACTATGTGTGAACTGCTAGGCTTGTCAGACACACCAACCTGGTGTCCTAAGGGCCAAGCAGATGAGAGGTGAGGCAACAAGTTTCCTGGTAAAGAACAGAGAACAGATGGGTGGTTGCCAGAGGCAGAAGGTGAGGGTGGTGAAATGGGTGAAGGCAGTCAAAAGGTGCAAAATTCCTGGAGATTAAGTCCTGGAGATGGAACGTACAGCACGGTGACTACAGCTGACAATAGCGTCATGTGTATGTGAACGCTGCTAAGAGAGATCTTAAAAGTTCTCATCCCAAGAAAAAAAAATTATAACTATGTGTGGTGATGGATGTTAAATAAACTTATTCTGGTAATCATTTCACAATGTATACCTATATCATTATATTGTACACCTAAAAGTAATACAGCGTTATACATCAATTATGTCTCAATTAAAAAAACAGAACAAGTGAAGAATGGAGCCACCTCCATGGGCCCTGACTCTCTCTCAGCAGCCCATAAGCCAGTAAATGTCTTTTCCCCCACGTGGAATCAGGAAGAACAAAAGCCTTGTGCTCACACAACTACTGTACCATCGATACACACAAGGAGAACCATTTCAATTAAACAGGACTCAACTGAAAAACAAAAAGTTTTTCATAACAAAAGTTATTTCTCTAACTTGCTGGTAGCTCCAAGAGGTGGGCAATACTTGTCTGATCTGATCATGGCAAATTCTTGGTGACACAGCATCTTCTAGAGCGAATGCTTCCCCAACTGGCTTTTTAAAAGAAAATCTATACTCGCTTGCTGTGTACAGCAGAGGCAGGGATCGGAGAAGCTTTAACTCACTGCTCTGCACTTTGTCTTGCCGGCAAGTGATACCCCGATTACCTCTCATACCTCCAACATTTCAATCACCAAAATAAAACAGCGTGAGTACAGGAGGAGGAATGAGGCTGTCAGCCTTTCAATGACACGGCTCTCTTCCTCTAATGAGCTCAAAGCCTTCTTTTCACCACATGGCAACCAAGTATCAACAGGCTAACCATAGGGCCCTAAACATTGGAAATTGGATTTATAGCAAGGTATAAAAGGCTAGTCCATGGAAACCTGATAAATGACCCTTAACCACAGAGTGCAATACACACTGCAATGGATACCACTAGCAACCTACGGATAATTACCATATACTCACTATTACGCAGAGCAGAAAGGAAATTGGAGGCATGATCTCTCCTATCAAGAACTTGCAATCTCGCTGGTGAGGAAAAGGAAAATAAAATACGTGCGTAAGAGAAATACTTGGCAAAAGGCCACCTGAAGGAAAAAAATATTAAGCTCCTAATGGAAATCTCCTAACAAAAAACAGATTTTTCAACACCAAATAAATGGTCTATTTATTACACAGAGCAATAGTAAAGAATTAATAAAACTCAAAAAATTAATACAGTACAAAGCAAATGATAAAAAGCCACAGAAATCATAGAGACCTAGCCAAGACCCTTGAGTTTTAACTTGCCTCTACACAGCCATCTGTGCAATATTAAATAACTCCCTTCTCCTCAGTAGGTCTTGATGTCTTTATATGGAAAGGATCGCCAGCTCCCGTTCCCAGATGGGATAGTCCGGCAAGACGTGTTCTCAAACTTGAAAGTGAGTGAGAATCACCTGGAAATTGCCTGTTTGTACACTTTAGGCCAGGACCAGATAATTGGGGGGGGGGGGGCAGTCCTGTGCATGGTAGGATGTTGAGCAGCATCCCTGGCCTCCACTCATTAGATGCCAGGAACACTCTCCCCTAGCTAGTTGTAACGGCCAAAACTGTCTCCAGACACTGCCAAATGTTCCCTGGGCGGCATGACTGCTGGCCCCACCCCCCAGTTGAGAACCACTGTTCAAAGATGGTACCAAGAAAGCTACACATTTCACAAGCACTTGCTGCTTCCAACACCCGCCTACAGAGCCATTTTCCTGGATATGACTGGGTGTATCCAGTCTCATCCACTAGGGTCATCCTCCCTCCCACATACAAATCCCACTTCTTCCCTCCCTCCCTGCCTCTCCATAATACAAATATACACTTGCTCCCTTTGCCATGACCTTACAGGACCTCCCGAGGAGAAGAGCCCTCCCCACCCCACGGATGTTGGACCTGGTCATGTCACTTGCTTGATCAATGGGATGTTAGTGGGTGTAGAGGCAGAGGTTTTAAATGTGCCTGCATGGTTTAGCTTGGCTTCTTCTTACAACAGATGGTAGGCCCTAGGCATGTCCTAGTTGTCCACTAGCCTTAGAATGAGGAGATACACAGTTCAGCCCTAAACCCAGTCCAGAGCCTGCCCAAGCCTTCCTGATCCCACTCACCTGAGCCCAGGACAGCCACAGCTGACCTACTGAACAGTAAGCAAGAAATAAGTGTGCGATGCTGCAAGCCTTTCCATTTGGGGGCTGTTTGTTACCCAATATCAGCACAGCAAGAACGCTGACTGATATACTTCCAAAGTATTTTTGGACCAAAATGCTAATTAACAAGTGGATATTATTATGACCCTTCTGTTCCTATTTCCACTCATCTTCCTCCATGGTTTTGTGGAGCCACAAGCTCACTGGCCATCAGTTTAGGCCCTATAAAAAGACACATGGTATCTCTGAAGCCCCCCGGGGACAGGGTCCCACCTGCTGCCTCTGGTCACATCATGGTGGTGTTTCCCACAGCTGACTCAGACTCTGAGACATCAAGTCCAGGGAATGGTTCTGGCAGAGTCCCCAAGAGACCCCTGAACCAAGGGTGGCTTGGGAAGAAGAGAGCCTCTATATTCTCTAACCCAACCCAGAATGGTAATTATGGTCCTACGCACACAGAAGATTTATAAATTCAGAAAAGTAAACTCTATGATTCTGCTACAGTGTAAGTCAGGGTTGTGGCTTTGGAGAGGCCCTAGACATACGAGTGTGTCCCCAAGCTGTACCACCAATCCCACGTCTTTCCAAGATGGAAAACGACTCCTGGCTCAGCTTAGAGGTAAATCAAGACTCAGGGAGTGCCTGTACCTCAGCAGAAGGCAGGCATACAAACCAAATGATTCCATAGCACCCTGATTTCTGAATCATTCAAGAGACAAAAAGTGAACATTAAATAAATATACGAACCCTGCGGGCTTCGGAGGAACAAATTAAGAGACAGAAACAAAGGAATAAGTCTCTCCTTGAAGACTGTCAATGAGCAGAGAGAATAACGGCCCCCAGAGAGGCCCATGCCCTAATCCCAGGACCTCTGAAATGTTCCCTTACATGGCAAAAGAGACTTTGCACATGTGATGAAGTCAAGGATCCTGAGATGTGGAGATGATCCTGGATTATCCAGGTGGGCCCAACATCATCGCAAGAGCCCTTAAAAGTGGAGAATCTTTCCAGGCTGTGATCGGAGGAAGATGTGACTATGGAAAAACGGTCCAAGAGATGCTACACTGCTGGCTTTGAAGACAGAGGAAGGGGCCACAAGCTAAGGAATGCAGGCAGCCTCTAGAAGCTGGAAAAGGCAAGGAAATGGATTTTCCCCAAGAGCCTCCAGATGGAACACAACCCTGTTAACATCTTTATTTTAGCTCTGTGAGACCCATGCTAGACTTCTGACCTCTAAAACTATAAGAAAATAAATTTGAGTTGTTATAGCCAGTAAGATTGTGGTCATTTGTCACAGAAGCAAGAGGAGACTAATACAGTCACTTATAAGATCAACTGAGAAAACATGCATGACCTTCAGCCTTACCAATTAAGCCCTCTGTTGTAGGCAGAGACACCCCAGAAAGTTGTGTCCCATGGATGGCTTGAGAAAAAACAGCCTCCATATTCTCTAACCCAACCCAGAATGGTAATTATGGTCCTAGGCACACAGAAGATTTATAAATTCAGAAAAGTAAACTCTATGATTCTGCTACAGTGTAAGTCAGGGTTGTGGCTTTGGAGAGGCCCTAGAAAGCAGCCAAAGTCTAGCTGGTTGGAACCCCACAACCTCAGAGCAACTTCACACAACCCCCTTGGGAAATTCAAGCTTCCAATGTTTTTTCCCCAAGAAAGGACCTTCTAAACCCCACCCAAAAAATGCAGCACAGGGGGCCAGCTCCATGGCCTAGTAGTTGAATTCGGCACACTCCGCTTTGGCAGCCCAGGTTCGGATCCCAGGCGCGGACCTACATCACTCGTCAGCGGCCATAATGTGGTGATGACCCACATACAAAATAGAGGAAGATGGGCACAGATGTTAGCTCAGGGCCAATCTTCCTCAAGCAAAAAAAAAAACGGGGAAGGGAGGGGCCAGCCCAGTGGCGGGCGTAGCAGTTAAGTTTGCTCGTTCTGCTTCAGCAGCCCAGGGTTCACTGGTTCAGATCCTGGGCACGGACCTACTCACCACTCCACCCATCAAGCCATGCTGAGGCGGCGTCCCATATAGAAGGACCTACAAGTAGGATATACAGCTATGTACTGGGGCTTTGGGGAGAAAAAAGAAAGGAAAAAAAAAAAAAGAAGATTGGCAATAGATGTTAGCGCAGGGCCAATCTTCCTCAAAAAAAAAAAAAAGAGGAAGATTGGCAACTGGTGTTAGGTCTGGGCAAATCTTCCTCAGCAAAAAAAAAAAAAAAAAAAAAAATTGCAGCGCAAAGAGGGTCACTTAGAGTCAGCTTTAAGTGACCAACATTTGTTTTCTATGTTGATCTTTAGAGGAAAAGATGGAAGAACTAAAGAGAAAGAGAAAGAAGAGATCCCAGTTCATGCCAGATTGGAAGCTGACCTGGAAATAAGCAACATTCCATTTGTGAACCGTTTTCCATTTTAAATGTAATCTGAGACAGGAGCAGCCCGTGCTTGTGGTCTACTCATCCCATAATATTCTTCCACCTTGATTCCCAACCTCTGACTCCAAGCCTTCCTTGACTACCGAGAGTTTCCACAGAATGTTTACCAAGAAACTGGAACAACACACACCACAAGGATGAACCTCAAAAGCATGATGCCGAGTGAAAGAAGGTAGGCAGAAAAAGCCACGGATTGCATGATTCCATGTCTAGGAAATGTCCAGAATAGGTAAATCCATAGAGACAGAAAGTAGATCAGTGGTTGCCAGAGGCTAGGGAAGGGGAGGGATGGGGAGTGATGGCTTAACAGGTATGGGGTTTCTTTTTGGGGTGATGAAAATGTTCCAGAATTAGACAGCGGTGATGGGTGCACATCTTTGTAAAAATACCAGGAAACTACTGAATTATACACTTTAAATGGGTGAGTTGCATAGTATGTGAATATCTCAATAAGGCTGTAATTTTAAAAAAACAGAAGAGGAAGAGAAGGAGGAAGAAGAAAAAACTAGGGTATTAGCCCATGATTACAAATGACTGCAGATTTTTAAAAATTGAACCATCCCAAAGAGATGAGTTTACTTAAGGAGCCTGGAATCTTGCACAACAATCTACTCCACAGTTTCTCCTGAGTCAAGATTCTGAAACCAACAAGCGGAGGCCAGGAGCAAAATGTGGCCCGAGGTAGTATACGGAATGGACTCAGGAGCAGAGTGGAAAGACCTGGGGTTTGTCATGGAATGCAGAAAGATGCTTTTGCAAAAAGAACAGTTCTCAGTAATTTAGTTACTCTCTAACATAGAAGTATTATCTCTCCCCAAAATACAAAAAGAACTGTAACAAATATATTGGCTACGGTGGTAAACATTCTACTGATAACGTCTAGCTGCTCCAAGTTAGCTGACTCAGATTAGACTCTTGAAAAAGTAAATTGAAGATAAAATACGTATTGAAAATAAAATACTTTTATTGGTTTGGGACTGGCTGTTTTAGGTGAGAGGGAGTGGGAGGGAGAAAGGATACATTTGTCTCCCTGTGAGAGGAAAGGCAGGTGAGTGGCTATGCTTCGCCCTAAGGTTTCGGGGACACCCAGCACCGGGGAGCCCCTGGCACAGGGTCTGGGCCCAAGCCCACCCCACGTGGGTGGGTGGTGGCCGCACTGCTCAGCCATGCTCAGTAGCAGAGAAAGGGCACAAGTTAAGTCCTAAACGCGTCGAATGTGGGCAGACCCCTGTCGATGGGGGTCTCACGGCTGGCAGTTTTGGAAACATCATGATCCCAACCCACCAACCCCAAGTTCTTCTTGGCATTAGCCCTTTCACATAAGGAAGCCAAAAAAAAAAGACTGACACATTCAACCACACAAAAATGGGAAGCATGCTGACTACAACCACAAGCGATGTTACAGGACAAGGAACGGTCTAGAAGAGAAATATTTGGAACAAACAACAAAGGAGTAACCATCATAATTTATAAAGACTTCCTCTAAGGCAGTGGCCCTCAAAGGGCGTGTGGTCCTTAAACCAGCAGCATTGGCATCAGCAGGGAACTTGTCAGAAATGTAGTCATGGGCTCCACACCAGATTTACTGAATCAGAAATTCTGGGGATGGGATTTGGCAATCCACGCTTTAACAAGCTCTCCAGGGAGTTTCGGTGCACGATAAAGTTTGAGAACCACTGGTACGGCCACAAAAATATTTATAGCAGCATAATTCATAATAGCCAAAAAAATGGAAACAACCCAAATGTCCAACAACCGGTGAATGGATAAACTGTGGTCCATCCATATCCGATGGAATCCTACCCCGCTATTAAAAGGAATTAGTCATACACGGCCACCATGTGGATAAAGCCCAAAATCATTACGCTGAGTGAAAGAAGCCAGGCAAATTGTGAGTACATACTGTGTGATTTCATTGCTACAAAATTCTTGAAAATGGAAACTAACCTATCTAGTCATAAAGAGTCATCAGTGGTTGCCTGAAGGCAGGGGTGGAGGGAGGCAGAGAGAGATTACAGGAAGGCACAGGGAAATTTGGGAGCAATGGTAATATTTGTTACCCTGAGATATATATATGTGTGTGTGTGTTTGTCAAACCAGCACCACAATCAAGATAACGAATGTATAAGAAAACTGATTAAACTGCACACTTTTTTTATGTCTAGTTTACAGTACTTCAATTACACCTTAATAAAGTTGCAGAAAGAAAGACAGCAGACAGAACAAAACAAATATAATATGATTCCATTTAGATAAAAACACAAGACTACACACTTGTACCTGGGCAGCTGAACACGCTAGAAACAGAATCTATAACATCACACTGTGGACTGTTAATATTGGTCATCCTGCGAGAGGAGGAGGAAGAGAGAGTTCCACGTGGCTTGAATTCATGGAAATTAGCATAGCATCATGTATTACCTTGGAAAAAGAATGAGCTCAGAACAGGCAAAAGAAACAAACAAAAAAAAAAGAATCAAAACAAGGGTTCTGTCCAGAGGAGAGCTCTTGCACTTTGGAAGGCGCAGAAGCAAGGCAGGTTGCAGGGGGAGCGGGGAGGAAGAGGGCCCACCCAGCAGAAACAAGAGCTGCAGGGAGGAGGGGCAGCTTTTGCAGGAGGCGCACCGAGAGACAGGGAGGCAGGCGTGCAGGATGGGAGGCCAAGGCAGGGGGCCTGAACTTCTCAGGGGTCTCAAGGGCAGATCGACTGAAGGAAACGAAATGCAGCTGGTAAAGCGAAGGATGCAGCCCCGGGTGCTGGCAGGCGGGCTGGCTTTTATTATACCATGTACATTTCAGGGAAGCAACAGAAAATCCTATAGAAACGAAGAGGCCCATCAGCAGATGCTCAGAAGTGTTAGGCTCACAGAAGCCACGCCTCCAGCCCGTCTAGAAACACCTTCCATGACAAGGTGACTGCAGGAAGCAACCCTTGCCCATTTACAGTCATAATTTTGAGAGTCTGTATGTGGGGTCAGGATCTTTCTCTCTCCTTTTTCTGTTCTTCAGGGAACAGAGAAAGACAAAATTCGATTCCAAGATCAAAGCCAAGAGATGGCCCCAGATTTCTCTGTCTGCATTGTAATTTCACTGTTTATTTGTAAATGAATACTTCTAAAGGGGTTGAAAGTAATCTTTTTCCCTCTCAAGTTAGCTCCAAAAATTTTGTTTATCCTTTGCTTTAGAAAAATCCCTATTTCCCTGGAATCGATGAAGACTGAAAGGTGCCTGTACTTCTTTTGTAAGCCCAATGGTATTTTTAGTCCTTCAACTTCAGTAAGTCTTTTTTTTTTTTTTTTATAATTTTATTTATTTATTTCTTTTTCCCCAAAGCTCCAGTAGATAGTTGCCTGTCATAGCTGCACATCCTTCTAGTTGCTGTCTGTGGGATGCGGCCTCAGCATGGCCAGAGAAGCGGTGCGTCGATGGGCGCCCGGGATCCGAACCCGGGCCGCCAGCAGCAGAGCGCACGCACTTAACCGCTAAGCCACGGGGCCGGCCCATCAACTTCAGTAAGTCTTTATTGAAGAGCTTAAGCACCTCATTTAAAACTACCCACTCTGGGCCGGCAAGATGCCAAGAGCACCCCTTCCCCATCTGTAACAACCAGAAAGGTCTCCAGACATTGACCAGGGTGCCCGGTGGATCCCCTGGTGGAGGACCACTGAGCTAACGGACATCCTATGCCAAGATCGAACTTCCCTCAAAGCCTAACATTCAAGGCCACGAAAGAAACAAGGAGGGAATTTCAAGATGAAAGATGAGTGGAAGCATGAAGGGGTGACTGCCCTGGGGTTGTGGCCTGGGTTCTCCATGGACTGAGCCCATCACCATAGAGGCAGCTCCTTCCCCAGGCTCCTCACCTGTCCAGTGAGGCCCTTTATGCACGATTCTTCACTATTAACAGGCCCCTCCACGATGAGGTCCTCCAGGCTCTCAGCTGATTACTTCCCACATGGTTCCACATTGAGCGCCTGCAACGATTCCATCGTTTTACAGAGGAGGAAACTGGAAACTAAGGCATGACGCCTATTATCCTTGCCTTCCTCCCCCTCTCCCCACTTTCCCTCTCCTGGGGAGGCGGCGGGAAGGTTCACTAAGTCGCTTTCACCACCCGTTAACTGAACCAAGCACAGAGACACTTGTTCTGAGGAAAGGGAAACCTCTAGAGACAGAAAGGAGATGAGTGGTTGCCAGTGGCTGGGAGGTGGGAGCAGCAATTGATGGCAAATGGATGCCAGTAATCCTATTGGGGAACGACAATGTTCACAAACTGCCTTACGATGATGGCAGTACAACTGGGTAGATTTACTAAAAGTCAATGAATTGTGCAGTTACAATGGGTGTTTTTATGGTATGTAATTTATACCTCAATAAAGTTGTTTTAGAAAATCAACTTGGTCTTAAGTCGGACTTCAGAGTTCTACGTTAAATTCAACATCACCACAAGCTGGTTGCTGTACGGCACCCAAAGGCAAAGCAAACATCTCCGGCAGACCCGAACAAAACAAAGTAACACACAGCTTGCAGAGGGAATGAGGGCCTGACCTGAATCTACAATGTGTCTAAGTCAAATCCAGGAGCTAGAGAACGCCCAGCACTACCAACCACCCAACCCAGTGGTGTGGACAGAGAGAAATTCCAATCCGATGAACATCTGAGCCATCGGAAAGCCATGCAGAAAAATACATTTGTTGTCCAAATATAGAACATTCAATGGAAAAGCAAACACCACAGGAAATTACAGAAGGCTGAACATTTACTTTTAGATATCGAACTATGAATGGGGCCCAGACTTCCCTAAAGGCAATCACCATGCAGAAAAGCAGGAGCCCTAGCTTATCCCTCTCCTGTGCCGGGCACAGAATACCGAGAGCACTGAGGACATTAAAATTCACAAAGGACAGCTTATTCTGCGTGCCATTTTATATGTAAACATGAATTGGGAAATAATGATAACGTACAGTCTCTTGTTTCAACTAACTTGTCTGAAAACCACTTCCAGGGTGATAGAAAAATTGCAAAGTGTAACTAGAAACTATCTAACTACTGGGTGGATACGAGCTGTACTGCCTGAGATAAAAATGAAATATTTCCATGAGCTAATCTCATTCTATATTTAGTTTGAGTACACTAATGTAATTAACCAGGGTTATATAATTTTGCTAACTTCAAATTTCCAATTATAAAGCTTCGCCTACAATTATTTGAGCTGCAATTGATTTTTATTTCTGTGGAAAAATAAAGATAGCTAATTTTAATAACCCAATCTTCCTAAGGAGAAGTAACTGCCTTCCTTGATCTGAATTATGTAAACGGTGCTTCAAAAACGCTCTACACTCGTTTGTTTTTATATTCTCTCTCCAAGGTAAGTGTACGCATAGATTTAATTTAATGTCCTGGTGGTTTTACCTACTATTCACCTACGCTCCTGCTTCTACACCTATGCCTCAAATTCCCAGAACTTATATATGGACATCTGCACTTCATGAGTATCTAAGGTATGCATTTAGGAAACAGAACCAACTTTTGGGTGGGCTTCTGAGAACAGTCTCAGATTAGGGCGAGTCTCTGAGATACATCTCTGAAATATTTATATAAAGTAGTGTGACTGGCAAACAATTATATGAATAATTATTAGTGTTGTCACTCCACAACCAAGATGGAAGAGGACTCTGGTCCAGAGCTGAAGCGACTCACTGGTGTCTGGTTGACCTGCTTGCAATATGAAGGCAAGACCTGGACAAGACTCAAGGAGTCTGGCTAAAAGCAGAATACTTTGTGTAACTTCTCTCTCTTCTTGAGGGGACAGGACTCAGGGATCGATAGACACTCATAACTAAATGTGTTGTAGAGGCTTCACTGTATTGATCTCTGAAGAATAGGGACAAAGGTGCATAGCAGAGATGCACAACATCCTACTTCCCGCTTCTCTTTCTTTACAACAGGTGCCTTCTGAACATCGCCATAAAGAAAGACAACCGGAGGGGGGGGGCGGAGAGGGGCTGAGTAGACGACAAATATTTCAGTTTACCAAAGGACAAATGAATGTTGAGGTAGATCTTGATGAGCACTAATAACGTGTGTCACCAGATATCCCAGCAGAATGTAGCAAGGAACAAGAATTGTTACCCGTAGGCTTCCGAATGCACTATGCCAGTCTCTGCCCTTCACTTTATATACAAGTTCCCCTGCAAATTCAACGTTCACAAAGAGCAAAATAGACGCGAACACCAAAAATTAGACACAAAAACCAAAGCTAACGATCAATCTTTTCAAGTTAAACAAACAAACAAAAAGGCTGGTGCAGAAACCCTGGAACTACTTGTGGTTGACATTTAGTCTCATGCATACCAGACCTTCAGCCTTTCTCAGCAAGTGAGCTCAGCCAGAGGCCTTCAGTTTGGAGGTGAGTCCTATTTCTCCCCTCCACAGGCCACAGTGTGGTCTGGCTAGTATAATTTTTATATTTATTTACTCTCTGTAACACCAGTTAATACAGCATCAACTAAAATGACAGTTTTCTCTCAAAAAAGCCTCTCATGTGAAACACACACACACAAAAAAATTTTAATAACAACCATGACGGATGAAATATGTCTCTGGAAAAAAAACAACAAAGCCACACTGAAGGCAGCCAAGGACTTTTATCACAAGCCGTCTCCTGCACTACCTCATGGTGCTGTCTTTTCAAGTTTGAACCTCTTCAACAAAAAGCCTGGTTCCCAGGAGCCCCGAGGGCAACACATCAATGAAAGCAGCTGATTTATAAACAGCATTAAGTGATTATGAAAACACTGCAGAGTCATGAAATGCTTAAAAAGCACAACATTGTTCCAAAGTCTCCTCACGCACCTGCAACCAAGATACTGTCCTCGGGTTCTCAAACACAATATTTTTTCAGCTTTTAAAACACACAAAATCCAGAAGACCCAAAGTGTGCACAGTACCCTGTTACTGCATGTTCCTTCTTCCCTTATTCACATCATTAATAACTGCACCTCTGGAAAAATGTCCAATATTTAAGCTCGTACATCCCAGTCACTTGCAGGCGCAGACACACAGAAACACACACACACACATCTTGGCATCTGACGCCAGAGCTAAAGGGGAATACATCTGTGTCTCACTTGCATTCAAGGACTTCAATATCATCCACACTCTCCACCTCTGGGGTGAACTCTAAATTTTTTTTCTTTGCATATCTGTATCAGTGAAAAGTTTTAAGCATGTGCCCCCACTTCATGTAATTTATTTATTAACTATACACAACACTCAACTAACACTATATGCATTTTTCATAGACCACAAAAATAGTCATTTTGTAAGTATTAGATAAAAAGTCAGTGGACATTTTAATAGTTTCTTCCTGCATTCCAATAAATCTCACTGTGCACCTGCCAGAGGACATGAAATTCACTTGGGAGACCACTTTGGGCATTAAAACCTAAGACAAGGCATTTCGGTCACCCTCCCCCTGCAACAAAATGTAGAGACTATTGGTTTAAAGGAAATGTACTCAGAGGCCCATGAAATTTATCAGTCTCATCAAATTTATAAGGCAACTCTAATTTCCACAGGCCTCTCCCATTCTTCTCTTTTGGTCTACAATAATTTCTGTCATGCACTGGACACCTGAGATCATTAATTCTTATTTTCATCAACTTCTGAGCTGGGTGTGCCTCCAACGTTGTACATTGTTTCTGCTGGCTAGGCTTTCGGAAGTATTATGCTACAGATCCCTGGAAATGGTTGAAACTGGCATAGTCACCCACATGTCTTAGATATACAAACCTAATGTATTTTTTCGTAATCAAATTAGGAGTTAAACCAAACCGTGTCTCCCAGACTAACCTGAGACTGTCAGGAACTGGCAATCACCATTTTCAAGTTGATAACTGTGAATACTTGAGTCTTTACCAACACAGAGTTGGCATTCAAGTTGCATGGGGTTAAAATGCCTGATAAGATTCTGTTGGAAAAAGAACCTAAGGCAGGGACCCAAGTTTAATCCATTCCCCAAATGAACCAAATGGTAGGGACATCAACTCTCCGCTTCTCTGAAATACAACTTAAAATGCTGCGACCACTTGGAACTTTACAGATGCTGGGAATTACATTTGCATATTGGTGATACAGATTTCTGCATCCCATGACTTTGGTAACCCACCTCCACTCTACTTCCTGATTTCTCATCTTCAAATGGATATCAAGATAGCCAGGAAAAGTGGAGGAGTGTAGCTGACCTGGCTAAAACTAAGAATTACCCGCGGCGCACTAGAATCAGAAAGTGTTCCTCGGTTGTCCTGAATTTTTCTCCAGTTCTTAATCACGATTTCTATGGTCTTACCATATTAAAGTATTTCTTACTACTGACTTAAGAAATAAAATGGTATCATGTACAGTAAGGTTCTTTTCGCCCAAATTTCCATCTATCGAGAAGTCCAAACAAGCAGAAACGTTTGCAGAATTGAACAATTCCAGATGTTCACAGACTCTAAAGCCCAATGACAATGGGCAAGCCGTTAACAGTAATGAATCAAGCTCTCCGAGAATGGAGAGCTTGCTCCAACAAGCTCCTCTAGCCTTGCTCCAACATGGATGATGGTGGGTATCCAGTTCTCAGCCGACTTGAGGCAGTTTTCAATTTCCTGGAGAGTGGGAAGGTGATCAGGCTGGGGAGGAGGGGTCCTCACCTCCTCCTGCCTCTGTATTCTCCCTGGGGGGTTGGCGGCAAGTGTTCCAGAAAGGAAAGTGCTCAGTGCTGGCTATATGGGGTCATATTCTAGGTTCCAAGCTCAAGGGAAGCAAGCAAAGAAAACTCTCGTGTTTTCTTTTATGCATTCCAGCTACATCCACCACGATAGGAAAAAATGACAGGAATTCAAGGCAGACACCCTCTTCAAGAATCAACACTGAATTTTGCTGTGGGCATTGTTTGTGCTTATTTTACAGGGTCTCCAGAGATTGGGAAACTACAACATTCATAAGAATTATTCAGAAACACCCAACAGCCCAAAGTGTCTTCTGAATTGCTGGGTTGTGTTTTTTTTTAAAGTAAAATATGCAACTAACCAATCAATGTTAAGTTAAATGTTTCTTATTTTAATCGTGGGTAAAACAATAGTCAAAACATGGGACATAAATAACTGTCAGTTTACCCAAAGTTTCAGTTAGCATAAAACCACCAGAATCCTTAACCAGTCGGGGGGGGGGGGGGGGACCTACCCAGCATTTAAGTAGCGTCCCTTTTCCAGATTAAAATCCTCGCATATGAGAGGTAGGCGAAGCCTCAAGATATTAAAATCCTCGCATATGAGAGGTAGGCGAAGCCTCAAGATCCACTAGTCAACACTTTCACTCTACCTGTGAGGACACACACAGGTTAAATGACCACACAAGCAGGCAGACCACCCAAGGCAGGATGCAAGTAGCCAAAACACCAAGTCAAGGATTCTTCTAGAAAACATGCCATTTCTTATTAGATCACCAATAGTGAAATTACGACCCAAAGGAAAATGTAGGTTAACAACCACACAGCGGCACAGAGATAGGAATTCATTTTATTTCTACAACAAACTAATGCAAATACAACTTGATATTTTTAGCCTGCTTTATATTCACATTATTCCACCACTGGGAAAACTGCAACACCTCTTAACGTGAGTCCTGTTTTTGAAACTAAAGACACGACTTTGACCTTCTGATACATTTTACATAGTAAATGTCTTTC
This sequence comes from Ceratotherium simum simum, assembly GCF_057802395.1. NCBI lineage: Eukaryota > Metazoa > Chordata > Mammalia > Perissodactyla > Rhinocerotidae > Ceratotherium > Ceratotherium simum. The sequence continues at coordinate 122,708,821 of NC_141940.1, forward strand.
CGTAGGACTGTACCGGCAGATCTCAGAAACATTCTCCGAAAGGGCATCAAAAACTGTCCCATCTCAACTAACTTGGCATCAAGAATTAATGCTTAAGAAAAAGTGCAAATTTTGGCAGCCCCAACAAGACACCTGGTATTTTTTCACTACGGCTTCTTACAAATATTCAGAAGTGGTAAGCTTAGCTTTGCCTTGCTGTTGATAATATTTACAGTGCAAAACCTGCTGTTCTGAGGAAAGCACATAAGCCCAAGTGTGCAAAAGCATCACATTCGTGTGTCGTCAGAGAGAAGTGTCAAGGAAGGTGCTGGAAAAGTGGAGGAATTCACCATGAGGCATTTCATCATGAGAAAATGTGATTACCAAGACCTGGAGAGGAGAGCTGATGGCGACTAGGGGAGCGGGGACTGTGGAGGAACCATAGAGGGACAGCACCACCATCTTTGGGGTGATGGAATTGTTCTGTATCCTGATTATCATGGGGGTTACACATATCTCTGCGTGTGCTGAATTCATAAAACTGTGCACCAAAACCATATACCAAACATTTTATCATATAATAATTTAGAAAATTATATAAATATATAAAATCAGCCCTGAAATTTAACGTAAAAGGGGTAAAAAAAGATATGAAAAGCAAGCAAGCAATTGCTGGACACCATCATAATAAAGATACATTTCCACATTCAATTCCCAACTTCCGAGTGGAGGAAAATATCAGCACGCTGGGCTCCAAGCATGATAATAATCCTGTCTCCTTCAATACAACAAGCCTGAGAAACACATTTCATTTTTCCTCTCTCTCAATGAGAAAACTAACGCTAGAGAAGGCAACTGATTTGCCCAAAGACGCAGTCTGTGCATGGCGAGCTGGCTCCAAACCGGGGTTACCTCAGAGCCGTGTCACCCGCCCCATGACCACCAGGAGCCCAGGAGGCCCCACCCAGGTTGGGCCTGGAGCTCCTCGGGGGTTCACCAGCACTTGGGGCCTCGGGCTGGCTCAGGAGGCCCCTGTAGGCAGCAGGACCGGACTCGGCCCTCATGGTGCCCGACTCCTGCTGGTATCTGAAGGAGGGTCTCCAGGAAAACGCAGGTGTGCGCCCAGCTGCTCAAGAGTTTGCTAATTCAACTAGTCTAGTCGTGGGAAGGGACGGAGCCTGAAGCAGCATCCAGAGTCCTGCAAGCAGCGACGACTTCAGACACTCACTTGGTCCCACCCTCCAAAGTTCCTGAACGCCCTGCACGGTGGGGCGGTAACCCCAAATTCCAGGTTAACCGCTGGGTACAAAAAGGGTTTGTATAAACATGACACCGGTGTGTTTTTTTCCCTAATAAATACCAAAAGGACCAAGAAGCTGACCAAAAGTAAGACCTAGTAAATCTGCGATGACATCAATAAAACCAAAAGGAAGAGGTCAAAAAATACATGTTCAAGGTGTACCTGCATCTGGGGCTCTAAACCACCTGCGGTGAGGCGGAGCTTCAGCAACTGGCGGCCGCCCCGTTTCTAATGTCCTTCAAGTCCACTCACTCCCACCGCCTCCTTCCCCTTCTCCTGTGAGCATCCATAACTCCTGTCGTCTCAATCGGTGCTTATTGTAATTTACTTCCCTGGGCATTCCAAAAAAGCATATGGGTGCCTTGAGAACTACAGAATTTGGTATGTATCTTTTCTTGGCATCCACCTGCCCCATGGATCTTGCCCAAATCAGGACTGTATAATTCAGGGTTGGTTTCTCCACCCTGGCACCGTCAGCGTTTGGGGACAGATCATTCTTTGTGGTGGAGGCTGTGTTGTGCATTATGGGATGTTTCCCAGCAACCAAGAACCTCTTAGATGCTACGAGGCCCACTATCCCCCTCCCCCAACCTCTGACAACCACAAATGTTTCCAGACACTGCTTAACACCCCGACAGTAGGGAGCAAAATTTCCCCAATTGGGAACCACTCATTGACGACAAGATTCTAGAGTTCAGTGTTGAAAAGACGACTCTGATAAAGGACCATCTCGTCTACTTTCATCTCTTAAGACTTCCCTTTCTCTTGAACCTGAGCATCATGCCCCATCTCCTTCTTACTGTTTCCATCTGCCAAGAACAAACCAAAGCAACGAAAATGGTACCCAACTTCGTTTGTAAGATAAAAATATTCTCTCCTGTTTCCACTTTAAATTTGCTCCAATTCACTTTTTTTATGGCTTCCAGTTCACTTCTGCAATCTTCAACCAGGCAGCGGATTCTCAATAAATATTTGATAGCGGTGATAACGTACAGATCCGCCTCACAGGAGGCTGCCAGCTCGCTGAACACAACCACCTTCCGTCAAGTTCCCCGCTCCCTGGTCAAGAAGGGACCAGGGAGTGAATTCCTTAATGACTGCATTTTTCCCTTGGGGTTTTAAACTCATTTTCTCAGACTAGGCTCTCTTTGCCCTTTTTTAAAAAAAAAACATGTTGACTTTGTCAGTCCCTTCTCACATCCAGCTTTTATTTTGGTTTTGCTGGGTCTCATTCTGCCAATCTGGCCAGCGCAGTCCATTTGGCTGAGCCCCACGGAAAGGATGGAGAGGAGGGAAGGGCCAAGGAGGGCAGGACCCCAGGGGCAACACTCACATCCAGTCTCCGCTCAGGAGGCCAGTGACTTCCTTCACACTAAAAATAGTTATGGAAAAAAAAAAGTTTATCTTTCCAACATCATAAAAAAAAAAAGTGTTTACAAAATGACTTTAGTCTTGCTTCCTGATTGAAACTATTTTTCAAATGTCTTTGGTAGTGAAAGAGTAACAACTTACCGGATGCAGTGTACTACTTTTTTTTTCTAAGGGGGTACATCCTTTCCGCCAAAAGGCTAAAAGCAAGGTATGGGGATACCACAGCTGGGACAGCTCGCCTCCCACGGCAGAGCAATTGTGACTGTCCTCTGGGCCACGTGTGCAGAGCCCCACAATCTTGTCACCCCAGTGGAAGGCTGGGGAAGGGGACAGCCCCAGGTTTCAGTTGACGGGTTCTCCTACCCAACAGGTAAGGGAGCGAGGATCTGAATTCGTGATACTCACGACCTCCACACGATGGCAATTCCGGGCCTGGCCTGCCTCCGCAGGGACCCCTTTCCCGCCTCCGGAAGAGGATCGAGCACATCCCAGGTGGTTACACCCTATCAGCCAAAGGCTGGCCGGTCACACCAGAGTGTGCCAAGAGGAAGCAAGAGTGAGTGAGGACAACTGGGAAGTCACCTCTCTGACAGACACGAAATTGGGTTTTCCCCCCCATCCTCATTTACAAATACAATCTCTAACCGTTGCTATAAAAAATACAAAGAACTGTGCAAAGGGCACATCAACTAAGTAACAAAAATAACATCCTGACTCAGGGACCCAGTGTACAGGAAACAGTGACACTCAGCCATTTTTTTTTAAATGCTTTGACTATTGTGAAGTCTTACTTTGTTGTAAGGATTTCTTACCAGCCTTTTAATACGCAAGATTGTTACCTCAAGAGATTGAGGAGCCGGCCCCGTGGCTTAGCGGTTGAGTGCACGCGCTCCGATACTGGCGGCCCGGGTTCCAATCCCAGGCGTGCACCGACGCACCGATTGTCCGGCCATGCTGTGGCGGTGTCCCACATACAGCAACTAGAAGGATGTGCAACTGTGACATACAACTATCTACTGCGGCTTTGGGGAGAAAAAGGGAAAAAAAAAGGAGGAGGACTGGCAATAGATGTTAGCTCAGAGCCGGTCTTCCTCAGCAAAAAGAGGATTGGCATGGATGTTAGCTCAGGGCTGATCTTCCTCAATAAATAAATAAACAAACAAACACACAAATAAATAAATCAGATTGAACTCTGATACTTAGGACTTAACTCTCAGGGGAGGCAGGGAGCCCGAGGTACCCAGAGCAAGCAAGGGTTTAAACGTATCAGACACAGCCCTACCTCTCAATCACCCACACCAGGGCTTCACTGATGGTTGACACCTCAGGCTCCGCACCACCCCAAAGGATGTTCACCACAATCCACTTAGTCAGGCAGCTTGGGGACTGGCTACACCATTTTTCAGATGGGGAAACTGAGGCACAGAGACACTAAATGCCTTGCCCAAGGTTAAACAGTCAGTAAGCAACTCTGACTTGGAGTTCTGATTTTCTAATTCCAAATTGATCCAAAGAACCTCAATCTAAAACCATCGTTGTCAATTTCAGGTTAAGAACCCATTCAACAAAATCACTTTCCTGGGTAAATCGCTGGCTGAAATAGGTCCGTCTCTCTTTTTTTAAGGTCTTCCTGTGAATTATTTCAAACTTTTATAGCCTCTCCTCTCCCCCCACAAAAAGTACACTAACTCTCTTCATTGTTTTCCTTATTAATATTTCACTGCAGTAACTAGAGTAGCACCCTCCAAAAGAACTTTCTGCAAGTTCTATGCTGTCCGATATAGTAGCCACTAGCTGCATGTGGCTACTGAGTACATGAATATGGCTAAAGCAAATGAAAGAACTGTTAATTTTATTGAATTTTATTAATTTGAACCTAAATATGCACCTGTGGCTACTGGTTACCATATTGGGCAACAAAGTTACAGAAAAACACCATCCCTTCACTGTGGTCGACATTTCACGAATCTGTTGTATCTATACGTACCTATCTATATGTAGATACAGATTTCAATGTAGGTTCTCATGTGTGAGGGTGCGGGGGTGTGTGTGGAATGTAAAGAGCTTCTGTCTCCAAACAGGAAAGTTCACGCTGGGTAGACAGGAAGTCAAAATGAGACCAAGCCGAGGAGCTGGGCTTGGGGACTCAGACAATCCTCCCTCCACTACGTATTCTTAGCAAGTTACTTAGCTCTAGGCGTCAGTGTCCTGTCTGCAGAATGGAAATAACCACTATGCACTGGGCGTTAAGTGCCTATAAAATCCTCACCGCGTGGCACACAAGTAACCTAAGTCAATTATTCTATTTGCACAATAGCAACGACTAAACTTTACAGGCAGCTTTAGTTTTCAAAGACCTGACACACACATTCTCTCTTCCCGTCCTTGCACTGGCCAGTGAAGACCACGATTTCAGTTCCCCTTTTTATTTTTACACACAGAGAAAAACGAGGCTCAGACGAGGTGCAGGCCTTCAAGGTCAATGGCAGAGCAAGACTGGGTGGGTGGGCCTTTCACTAGCTCAGGCCAAATGAGGGTAAAGGCTGCTTTTCTAGCCAAGCGTTACCTGTCGTGACGGCGTTAGATTCGGGGGCTCCAGTCACCTCTTTGCAGGCTACGGAGCCCATTTAAAGCCTCAAAACAGCCCGTCCAGGGAGGCTCACGAAGCCATCACAAAGATTTGAAAACTGAGCCTCAGACAGACGAAGGTGAGATTCAAAACCAACCATGACACCATGCACTCTCTCTACCCAGTCCATTAAAACACCCCAACTTTGAGGACGGTTAACATTTGATTGATTTAGGGATCATGTGCAATTTAAATGAGGGTGCTGCTAATTCTTGGGCTGACCAAGGCCTGGATAGAAGCACAACAGCCAACCCCAGGGGATCTAGTGACACATGCCCTGCTGTTGGTGAGGGGCCTCCCCCCTACACCCCTTTGTCCCCTAACTGGGGCCTGCCCTGCTCCTGGTGTCCTCAGGGCCTAGCAGAGTACATGGCATCTAGCAGCAGCTGGGTACATTTCTGAATGAATACCCATCACTATGAAAGAGGGGGAACCTCCAAAGACACTGCTGTACTTGATCAGCTACTGATATTGCTCATGTACCTGACGAGAAGACCCCAGATTCTGAAACATCCACTTTTAGGTATGTCCATAATAAAATGATCATTATTCTTTGCAAACCACGTCTTCTTCAAAACTACTGGCAAAGAGGAAATCTCTGAGCCCACTAAAGGGGCAAAATGCACACCAGCAAATAAAACACGAAAAATCTCCATTTTCGTCTGACAGGTGGTGTGCGTTCACTTAAGGGCTGGAATCCCTTCAAGGGGTCATTTTAATAAGTGGGTGAAGTGACGAACTTCAACTTTTATCTCTGGATTAGCTACCCAGCTGGGTGGTTTTCCACGAAATTCTGCAGCACATTTGCAACATTAACATCCTTTAGAATAAAACCATCATCGTAATGTCTTAATTGTTCCATACTCTCAACACTGTTGAGTTTTTTCTCTTTTTTTCTAATCGCGTCTATTCTAGGAATGACTAGTTGTAAAGTTTTCATAAAATCGTCAAGAACCATTTGCTACCCCGAAGCCACAGCTTGGGACCTAAGAAGGGCGCTCCCCTTCCCCTCCCCCTCCCCCTCCCTGTCTTGAGTCCTGCCCCTCCCCTTCCAGGTTAAACCAGGGACTCGGGCGGCGCGGCAGGAGAGAAAAACATCCATAAGTCAGGTCAAGCCACATGTGACAATGCAAAGTAGAAACAGCTGCAGATGCAATAGGGGATGGGTTTTTGTTTCTTTTTGGGTTTTGCTCCACAATATCACCGACTAAGAAAAGAAAAACACCTCCGATTCTAACTTCGTGGAATTTCCAATGCTGTTGGCTTGGAGAACTCGAGGCCGGCGGTGCAACGAGCGAGCCTGGGCCGGGGCCTGACGGCGCACGGGCGACGCACGCGAAGTCCAGGCCCTATCCCAGCGCTGGCGGGCCTCTAGCGACCCCAAATTGTCACATACCCAGCGACCAACGACACCCGGAGGCGCATCCCCCACCCCGTTCGGAGCACCAGCTCCCCAGTGGGCAAGGTCCCCTGGGGAGCAGGGCCCGGGACGCGGATCTGGGGGCACCCCCTTCCCCGAGCCCGGGAGCAACAGGTCTGCACCCTCCCCACGCAGCGCTCTGCAGACCCCGCCTGATCACGGGTGCCCTCTTCCCCACCGATGTTGCCCCAGGCCCGGTCCCCTCGCTTGGGCCGGCGGTGCTCCCGACTTCCTTGACAGTTTCAGCGCCTCGGAAACTGATCAGCCGCGGGCCCCGCGCCGCCTCGCCAGCCACTCACTCCTCTGCGCGCTGCCGCGCCTGCACCCGGTCCGGGGCGGGCCGGCCGGCGCGCGGGGATGAATGGGGCTCCCCTCCCCCACGGGGGATCCCGCGGCGACGCAGATTCGCCCCGCCAGCCCCGAGATCGGCAGACAAAGGGGCACCGGGGGCGAGACCCGGCGCTTCCCCAAACTTACTGGCCGCCTCCCCCTCCCCAAAACAAAGGAGCCCCCCTCCCAGCCTCTGCCCGCCACCGACGCGCCGGCACTTTGGGGAGCGGCCACCTCGGGGTATTGTTCAGCCTGCAGGGAGCGCGCCGCACCCCAGCCCGAGCCCCAGGGACAGTTGGAGACCTACTCCTCCAGAGCCCCGGCGGCGGGCGGAGCGTGCGGGCGCCCCGAGCCGCCGTCCAGACCCCCGGGGGGGGGAAGGGAATCGCCGGCTCCCCCCGCCCGACAAGTTTGCGCCCCCCGACTCATCCACCCCGGCCCGGCCCGGCCCGGCCGGCCGAGCCCCGCGCACTCACCTCGCCGCGGGCGCGCAACTTGTGGCGGCGCCGCCGCGCCCGGCCGCGCTCCGAGCCTCCCTCCGGCCGGCCGTCGCCGAGCCCGGGCCGTGCCGCGGCCGAGGAGGGCCCGGCGCCACGGAGCAGCGCGCGCCGCCCCCCGGCCGCCCCCGCCCCGCCGCCGCCGAGTCCCCGAGAGGCGCGGGCGCTGGAAAGTTTCGGGTGCCGAATGGCGGCCGAGGGCGCTGCGGCGGCGGCGGCGAGGCGGGGGCGCTGGAGGCTCCTCGCTCCCGAGCGCCGAGAGTGGGGGGGCTGGGGCGGGAGCGGCGGCGGCGGCGGCGGCGGGAGAGGGCGGGACGGCGGGAGGGACCGGCACGGGCAGTGACCTCCGGGGGGAGCGGCCGCCTGCGCGCCGACCCCGGCCGGGAGGACTGCCAGGGGGGCCGCGTCTGCCGCCCAGCCCGCCCCTCCCCCACGGCCGCGGGGGGAGGAGGGGAACGCGCGCCACCGCCCCGCCCCTGCGCCCTGGGGGGGCCGCGTCCCAAACCACCCCTCCCCTCGGAGAGTAAGGTCACTAGGCCTGCCCATCCCCCGGCGAAGGGGTGAGAGTCCGCGCCCCCACGCAGCCCCTCCCCCACGGCCTCTAGGCAGGCCCCGCGTCCCCATCCACCCCTCACCCCACGGTGGAGGGACCTGCCACCCTACACAGCCCCTCACCCCAAGCTCTGCCCTGCCCCCCCACGCCTAGGGTGGGTGAGGGGAACCTGGGCCTCTCCCTACTTGCTCCGAACCCTGTCCCTTCCCCGTGGCCTCCATTTGGAGACGAAGGAAACCCGGGCCTACCCCCACCTAGTCCCAAACGCTGCCTTGCCCCGCCACTTGGAGGGGACCGGAACTCGGGCCACCACCCCCAAGGTTGCCAGAGGAGAAGGGGAAGCCGGGCCACAGCTAGAGTGCTACCCTCCCCCATCTCAAAAAAGAAGCCGCCCAGCTGCCTTAACAGATGCCCCTGCAACCTGCCCGAGGGTGCATCTCCCTCAAATTCAGCAGTTTAGAGGACACCCCAGTGGTCTCTTCTCCCACCCCAAAAAGTGGGGGTTCACGTGGAGCCTCGACCTTTGCAAAACACCTCCCGGGAAGAGCCAGAAATGCTTGGGGAGAAAGAAACTCAAACACACCGGGTGGAAGCCAGGAGCTCGGATGTGGGGGCTCTGGGGGGTTAGGGGGGACCCGGGCCCTCGGGCCTCTTCAACCCCCGACCCCCACCCGCACACTTCAGACCTCTGGCATTTGCAAAGTGTTTTATGTTGCAATGGCTTACTCGGCCCAGCCCTAGTGCACCCAAGTCCCCCAGCGCTCCTTCCTTCCCTCCACTTTGGTGACAACTACTCACCGCTCGCGGCCTTAATTCAATTAAACAGATATCCGCGCCCCCCACCCCCAACCCAGCACCTTTGGTGTCTGCTTTGTTGACTATTTTAAAATAAGTTTGCCCCTCCCTTTGGTGTATAATGAGCTTCGCGCTCAGAGCCCAGTACACTCAGCATTTTAAACTGTAACCTCACTTGCTCCTTTCGGAGACACTGGACCATTTGTTGTTCTGGTTGTTGGGGGCAGGGGGCCCGAGGTGACTTTTTAAGGGGTTGGTCCTTCATCAAAAAGGCAGACCTAAAAATTACCCTGCAAAATATTGCTGTAAAACGTCACTGATGTAAAACGAATGTTGCTACACCACTATTAGAGCACATCAATAAAAAATACACTTACACAGTCTCCATAATTGTGAATCAGCAGAATAGATTGTGTCTTATTATGTATCAGTTGCCATTCAAGACCCCCCAAAAGGACGTGCTGGGGCCTTCCCTTGAGCCTGCCCGTCGTTGCTCCCGGGCTCCCTGGGCTTGTGCAGACTGATGCTGAGGTGTTACATGCAATCGAAAAACCAAGGGTGCAACAGAAAACCCGAGCGAGTTCCTGATGCAACCCTGCCCCGGTGACACGTGCTTCCCTTCCCCCACCGCCTGCTGGTGGGAGCGCTGCATTTTTTCCGCCTGTAGGGTCACATTGTGGTTGATTGATTCTCCTTTCGCCTTGCTCAGTCATTCAGATTTGGAAAGTAAATAACAAGTTGACATCATTACAGCTCTCGGCTTTACCGGGACGCGGCCCTCGGCTACCGCACACTCTCGAGTAGCGGCGCAGCCCCACTGGCCCTCTGGCTTGCCAGCCCTGCTTGTTGTTAGCTGCTTGGAAATTCCGAACCGAACTTAGTGAAAAGGCCTCTTTGTATGTTTTGATTACTTGGCAGATGTCAATCACTTAAAGTATGAGAAAGTGGTGGAAATCCTCGCCCCAAACTGTGACCCAGTGTGACCAGTTTACACAGCTGGTCTTAGGTAACTAACGATGCACCGGAGCTCAGAATCCATCTTGCCTGTTTGATAATGTCCCAATAATCCCAAGGGTCTCCTTGCGACTAATGGGTGGAACGCTTTTATCCTAGACTCCTAGGACCCCCAAGGGACTTGATAAGACTTCAGACAGGAAAAGAGACCCCCTCCGTTTATCATACTATCACCGAAATTTCTCTTTCTGAAAGGCTAGATGGGTGGTAGGTGGGTGGTAAATTAGACTATTTTATTTAATCTGTTCTGCAGATTTTTCGAATGCGCAGTCTTAAAAGGTGGGAGAAAACAAGGAAAAAAGGAAATAAAATAGAATGCGGACGGAACTAGTGCCTTCTGATCAAAGTAAAGGTTAACATGCAGGACATCAGCAGCGATGAGTTCCACGGACTGCCCAACATCTATGTTCTAAGCAATGATTTTTGTAATTTTATTTATTTATTTATTTTTCCCCCAAAGCCCCAGTAGATAGTTGTATGTCATAGTTGCACATCCTTTTAGTTGCTGTACATGGGACGCGGCCTCAGCATGGCTGGACAAGCGGTGTGTCAGTGCACGCCCAGGATCTGAACTCAGGCCGCCAGTACCCGGGCCGCCAGCAGCGGAGCACTGCGCACGCAACGGCTAAGCCATGGCGCTGGCCCTAAGCAATCATTTTTGGTTGCTGACTGGAGGGACCTGGAATACAAGAATTTGCTCACAACAAATGCTATCCGTATTCCTCCTGAGGAGTAGCCAAAATTTTCATTAAAGGCAGGAAGAATGCACACAAACAGACTCAACGAATCCTTGACAGAGAGCAAAGCCATTTCAATGGAGAAAGAAGATCCTTTTTAGCAAATGGTGCTGGAACAACTGGACACCCATATTCAAAAAAATTGATCTGGCCGCAGACCTTACACTTTTCACAAAAATTAACTCAAAATGTAAAAGACAAAAGTATAAAACTCCTAGAAGGTAACATAGGAGAAAACCTAGATGACCTTGTGTCTAGCAATGAATTTTTAGATACAAGATCAAAAGCATGATCCATGAAAGAAAAATATTGATAAGTTGGACTTCATTAAAATTAAAAACATCTGCTCTGCAAAAGACAATGTTACGAGAATGAAAAGACAAGCCACAGACTAGAAGAAATATTTGCAAAGTCCATATCCGATAAAGGGTTGTATCCAAAATATACTAAGAACTCTTGCAACTCCACAATAAGGAAACAATCCAATTTAAAAATAAGCAAAAGATCTGAAAAAAAAAAAAAAACCTCACCAATGAGATATACAGATGGCAAATAAGCATATGAAAAGATGCTTAACACCATATATCTCTAGGAAATTGCACTTTAAAACAAGTAGATACTGCTACAACCTATTAAAATGACCAAAATCCAAAGAAAATGACAATACCATATGCATATGCAGAGCTACAAGAACCTCATTCAGTGCTGGTGGGAATGCAAAATGATACGGCCACTTTGGAAGACAGTTTGGCGTTTTCTTACAAAGCTAATCATAGTCTTACCAGCACTTATAGCAATCGTGCTCCTAGGTATCTTCTCAACTAAGTTGAAAACTTATGTCCATACAAAAACCCGCATAAGAATGTTTATAGCAGCTTTACTCCTAATTGCCAAACACTGAAAGCAACCAAGATATCCTTCAGTAAGTGAATGGATAAACAAACTATGGTACATCCATACAATGGAATATTATTCAGCAATAAAAAGAAATGAGCTACCAAGCCACAATCAGACATGGAGGACTTTAAATGCATATTGTTGGCCGGCCCTGTGGCTTGGTGGTTAAGTACGCGCGCTGCGATGCTGGTGGCCCGGGTTCGGATCCCGGGTGCGCATCGAGGCACCGCTTCTCCGTTCATCCTGAGGCCGAGTCCCACATACAGCAACTAGAAGGATGTGCAGCTACGACATACAACTATCCACCGGGGCTTTGGGGGGAAAAAATAAAATAAATAAAAATAAAAAAAAATAAAAAATAAAATGCATATTGTTAAGTGAAAGAAGCCAATCTGAAAAGACTACACACTATATGATTCCAACCCAAGATATTCTAGAAAAGGCAAAACTAAAAAGACCAGTGGTTGCCAGGGCTTCAGGGGGATAGGAGAGGAGGGATGAACAGGCAGAACATAGAGCATTTTTAGGGCAGTGAAACCACTCTGTATGATACTGTAATGGTGGATACATGCCATTCATGCATTTGTCCAAACATAGAATTGTACAACAGACAGAGTGAACTCTACTGTAAACTACAGACTTTATCAATATTGGTTCATTAATTGTAACAAATGTACCACACTTACGAAAGATGTTAACACTGGAAACTGTGTATGCGGGTATATATGGTACATCTCTGTACTATATGCTCAATTGTTCTGTAAATCTAAAACTGTTCTTTAAAAAAATGGTCTAGTTTTTACGGGGGAAAAAAAGACAGTAGGAAGAGGTATTAAACTTCTCACGAGACTTATTGCCCAGTGTTCATTGAATCCAATATCTAACTTCTCCCCAGGCCCATCTTATTTTCAAAGACTTGTAACATATAGGCCAGTGTTTGTTTCTATGACTGGCCTACTCAGAAAGCCCTGAGGCTCCAAGGATGACTGAGACTTCTGGAATCCACTTGTCTCACTGTTAAATTACAATCCTAATGCCTGCCCCTTGTGTGCTCTGTTTTACCAACTAGACGATATTTGAAAAGATCTGATCATCTCTTTAGCAAGGGGATTGGGGAAAGGTCAAATAAGATCCCTGTCCAATTTATCATCTGATATATGTGATCCACTCAAAAGAAAGACCAGATAGTACAAACAGATCCCCAGGTGCAAATGGAAAAGGCAAAACAAAGTCCAAGGTTGCTTTGAAAGGCAATGATGTTTACTATTTGCTATGCATAAAGTCCCTCTCCTGATTAGCAAATTATTCATATCTGTTTCCCAGATTACTTTAGTATGGGAAGCACATGGAAGTGTCATTTGGTAACCTCCAGATGTATGTATAGGCTGAATGGAAGTACGCTCTTGCTCTCCCAAGATACTTGAAAACGTGCTCGATGTAGCAATGATCTTCTCTTGATGTTTATAGAGCGTGTCTTTGCTTTGAGTAAGTGTCCCCCATGAGCTTCCCTTATGAAACAAGGAAGGGGCGTGTACTTTCCAACTTCACTTACAAACATTTGGCCTTTCTTTGCTTTGGAGTTTTGCTTCTAATTTTCCTTAGAGAGACTGGAATCAAAACTAGGAAGGGAGCTGGTTGTATGAGGTGGTAGCATGTGAGGTCCTACTTGGAGAAGTAACCAGGAGGAGTGAGGACAAAGAGGTCTGTCACCTGCCATGGGTGTGAGACAAGGCAGGTGAAAGCCCCTTCTGCTCCCTTGACCTGGGTAGGTACTCAATCCTTTTTTTAATATGATGTTATGAGCTGACTTATTTCCCCCCAGAATTCATGTGTTGAAATCCTAACCCCCAATACTTTAGAACGTGACTGTATTTGGAGATATAACCTTTAAAGAGGTAAATAATTTAAATGCACTTATTAGGGTAACCCCTTATCCAATGTGACTAGTGCCATTATAAGAGGAGATCAGGACACAGACATGCACAGAAGAAAGACCATGTGAGGACACGGGGAGAAGACGGCCATCTACAAGCCAAGGAGAGAGGCCTTAGAATGAACCCACCTTACCAACACCTTGATCTCAGACTTCCAGCCTCCAGGACTGTGAGAAAATAAATTTCCATTGTTTAAAGCCCCTAGTCTGTGGTGTTTTGTTATGGCAGCCCTACCAAACTGATGCACGTGATTTGTTGCTATTTTTTTCCATTTGGAGTATCACATTCAGTTTATATCTTTTGAATCCTGAAAACACCTTGTATGTGGCATGTGGATGTTCATGCACAGTATCGAATTTGATTCTCCCAGTAATACTGGAGGGGAGAGATTTTTATGTCCAATATTCAGAGAAGACTGGACCCAAGAGGTTAAGAGATTGAGGAATGGGATTTGTATCCATTTCTGTGCTTCAGACTTTCTCTGGTAATTTAGTGAATATTATTTCTAAATGCATAAAATAATACATAGAATTACAAAGTAACCCAATTATGTCAAAATATAAATATCCAATATTTTTTTAAAATTCTACTGTAGCAATACATGTGCTTCTTTGTCAATAATTCAAATGGAAAGTTCTAGAGGTGGTTCTAATAACTTCTGTCATTTCAAAGTAGTGATGAGTGTAAACAACATCTGCTTCCACTCTAACCTGCTCTGAAAATATATCGGACTTCTATTGATGACAAATTGGTAAAAAATTAAAGATACCATTAATGGCTACTGTCATTCGTCCTCCATACTGTATTTGTAGTTGTCAGAAATGCTAGATTTCAGTTAGTGGTTATTGACCAGAAAGCTGCAGAGTTTGTCCTAGTGCAAGTTCATGGAGACCCTGAAATCTCTCCCTGGGACCTTCCTGCCTAGGGAGAATGTGCAAGCTGGAATCTATGGTCCTCTGTTGCCCCTCTGCCTACCTGGACTCAGTCATGCCACCACCATGGACCCCTTCCCATGGGACGTGGTCCAGAACACTAGGATGAGGTGAGATTAAGGGGGCACCAAAAACTTATTCATCAAGATGAATAATATTATAATGTCATAATTTTAAACTCAAAATTAATGCATAAAACTCCATGATGAACAAAAGATCAAAATTTTCCATAAGGACAGCATCTCACCCTGCCAGGCATGCTGTTCCAGGCACTGGGAAGGAGTAATTAACAAAACAGGCAAAATTCCCTGCCCTGATGGAGCTTCTGTTCTAGGACTGGTTTTGGCAGATAGCAGCTCCCATACCTGTTTTGGTATGACCCCCAGGCTAAGGATACATTCTTAAAAGATTGGGAAAAAAATCAAAAGAATAATGATACTTTGTGTGAAAATTATATGAAATTTGAATTACAGTGCCCATAAATAAAGTTTCATTGCAACACAAACACGCCCATTCTGTTACTGCTCACAGTGCTGCAACGGCAGAATGAAGTAGCTACAATGGACCTATGGCCCATGAGGTATAATAACATTTACTCTTTGGCCTGTTATAGACAGTTTGCTGACCCTTGATGTAGGAGACTGAATGATTCACAGTTCCTCACATAACTTGTTCACTTCTTCCTTGGAAACTTTTTTTCTTTAGTGTAGTATATTTTCAAAAAAATTTCAGAATAAGTTAAATTAAGGAATACCTTTTTTTTTTCACATTTAAGAAAAAGGAGGAGGAAATTGATGCTGAAAAGAAGCATAGATTATCTTTAGGAACCAAGCTCATCCTGTTTGTGGATGGCGATGGATTTTAGAAGAAATACCTGGGGCCTCAGGCCAGCTACCCACTCAGAGAGGGAAAGGGTCATCAGAGGGACTCAAGAAATTCAACATATCCTGATAGGAGCAGATGCTGGTGGGCAAAGGCAGAACCGAGGCCATAGGAGAACTGAGGCCATAGGAGCTATTAGTTTTCTTATAGTTTTCCAAACATTTTCAAAGATAACGTCACTCATTGTCATAACCACCTATGAAGTGGTTGGGGAGATACAATTATGATCATATTTATTTTACAGAGGAGGAAAGTTGAGTCTCAGGGAGTTTGGTGGCTGAATCAGTTTCCTACCACTGCTATAAAAAATTACCACACAGGGGCCAGCCCCGTGGCTTAGTGGTTAAGTGCGAGCGCTCTGCTACTGGCGGCCCAGGTTCGGATCCCGGGCGTGCACCTACGCACCGCTTCTCCAGCCATGCTGAGGCCGAGTCCCACATATAGCAACTAGAAAGATGTGCAACTATGACATACAACTATCTACTGGGGCTTTGGGGGAAAAAAAAGGAGGAGGATTGGCAATGGATGTTAGCTCAGAGCCGGTCTTCCTCAGCAAAAAGAGGAGGATTAGCATGGATGTTAGCTCAGGGCTGATCTTCCTCAAAAAAAAAAAAAAAATTACCACACAGGGTCCAGCCCAGTGGTGTAGTGGTTAAGTTCAGAGAGATCTGCTTCGGGGGCCTGGGGTTCGAGAGTTCGGATCCCAGGCAGACCTACACCACTTGTCAGCCATGCTGTGGCAGCGACCCACATACAAAATAGAGGAAGGTTGCCAGAGATGTTAGCTCAGGGCTAATCTTCTTCAGGGAAAAAAAAAAATTACCACACACTTAGGGGCTTAAAACAAATTTCTTATCTGACCATCCTGGAGATCAGAATCCCAAGCAGGTCTCGCTGGGCTAATATCGAGGTGTCAGCAGGGCTAGTTCCTTCTGGAGGCTCTAGGGGAGAATCTGTTTCCTTGCCTTTTCCAGTGTCCAGAGCCCACATTCCTTGGCGTGTGACCTCCTTCAGATCTTGTCCTTCTCACATTGCATTATTCCCACCTGCTCTTCTGCCTTTCTCTTCCAATTTCAAAGACCCTGGTGATTAGATTGGGCCAATCTGTATAATCCAGGGTAATCTCTCCATTGCAAGGTTCTTAATTTAGCCACATCTGCAAAGTCCCTTTTGCCATGGAAGGTGACATCTTCACAGGTTCCAGGGCATAGGGCATGGACACCTTTAGGAGGCCATGTTCTGCCTTCAAGAGTGGCCTTGTAGAGTGGCTTACACTAAAAGGGGGGCAGAGCCAACTCAAATCCAGCAATTGTGATTCCAAAACTCATGGCCTACCTAACACAGTGAGTAATTTCAGAGCCCACCCACCCAGCAACACCCAAAACAACAGAAAAGGCTGCCTGGCTTTACTCCAAGTGCATGCCCCAGGCAAGAGTTCCAATTCTCCCCAAATAATACAGGGCTGTTATGGTTACAAAATAACAGGAGATTATAATTTTCAAAAGGCCGTGTCTCCTCCCTCTCTCTTTTGGTAACCATGTTTCATTATAAGTTCTCCAGGGGTTTTTCCCTCCTTTTGTTTCCACTTCTGCATGTCGTGTTTAAAATTTGTTTAAAACTGGCTGTACAGAACAAGCATGGGAGAGAGGATGATTTTATAAATAGTTGCTGCACAGAAATCATCTCCCACATGGTTGAGTCCTACACCACATTGACAAAGAAAATCCAGCAGGTTCAAGAAAAGCACAGGTGAACCTACGTGGAGGTGGAATATTTGCATTTTTCTCCCGGTGCTTTGTCATAAAGCCTTTTTGATGTTGTTGTTTTTACGAAATGAACAGCCACCAGATAAGATCAGATATATGTCATGTGCATATATGCTCCAGCAATCCCCTCCTCGTTATACACCCAACAGAAAAGAAAACATAGGTTCATACAAAAATCTGTAGGCAAATAGCTTTATTCAGAGTTACCAAAACCTGGAGACAACCTAGATGTCCTTCCACAGAAGACTGGATAAATGAAGTGCGGTATATCCACCCAGTGGAGCACTAATAAACCCAGAAAAGGATCAAGCTTTTTTCTTTCTTTTTGTGAGGAAGACTGGCTCTGAGCTAACATCCATTGCCAATCCTCCTCTTTTTGCTGAGGAAGATTAGCCCTGAGCTAACATCTGTGCCCATCTTCCTCTATTTTGCATGTGGGATGTCTCCACCGCATGGCTTGATGAGTGGTGCATAGGTCCATGCCTGGGATCCAAACCCACAAACCCTGGGCGCCAAAGCTGAGCTCAAGAACTTAACCACTACGACACTGGGCCGGCCCCCAAGGATCAAGCTTTTGACCTGTGCAACAGCATGGATGAATCCCAAATGTAAATCTCTAAGTGAAAGAAGCCAGTCTCAAAGGGTGACATTCTCCATGCTTGCATTTATACGGCTTTAAACTTATCATTCGTTGCCGGAGTTGGGTGTCAGGAGAGAGACTGACTATAGAGGGCTAGGGGGAATTTTTGGGGGGGTGACTGAGCTGTTTTGTATCTTAATTTGGGCGTTGGTTACAGGACTGTAAATGTAGGTCTAAACTCATAGTAAATGTTAATGTACACTAAAAGGATGGAGATTACTGTTATGTAAATTACACCTCAATAAACTTGACTTCAAAAAAAAAAAAAAAAAGAAAAGAAAAGAAAACCCAGCAGATTCATGGAAAGCACCGTAAAACTCAATGGAATTAGAACACGGGGCTTTTCTCCAGCACATGTGTGAGGAAGTCTTGTTCGTTGTCATTTTCACTAGATCACAGCCATTCGATAAGATCAGATCCATGTCACGTACGATTCTTAAAATGTCCTCAAGGGAGGGGGGAAGGAAAGAACATTTAATACGCTTCTGAGGTGATAATGAGAATCAGTCACATTTCTAGAAATAACTCTTTCGGATAAAACTCCCCCCCCCCGCCCCGCCCAGTGGTCCAGTCACTCAGGTGTGTGCCTGACTTCGGCAGACAGAAGCTCTCCAAGGAATTGTCTGACCAGTGGCTCGAAAGTAAGGAATGCTTTCTTGAATGGGAAAACAAGAAGTACGCTCCAAAAAGGGTCGTTTTCCTTTGCAGAGATCTCCGTAGATGACTAAAATAACTTTTTCAGATGACTAGATAATTCCAAAGTCATTTGAATTTTTAAGTGTTAAAGTTCTTCCCAGAATGGAGAAGTTGAAAATGGAAGGGTTTCACATATGAGCTAAGAATATGACATGGTGAATGCATGGCTTTCTGTGTTTTTATATAAAGAGGATTCTAGTTTTGAAATACACTGTTTGTTGAAACATTATACATGCAATGATATGTAAATAAAAACTTAAGCATGTGCAAAACCCCATAAGCCCAGTCTCATCATGAGAAAAACATCAGACAAACCCAAGTTGAAGGACATCCTACAAAATACCTGGCCAGCATTCCTGAAAACTGTCACGATCATCAAAACAAGGAAGGATAGAGAGCCTGGAGGAGATGTAACAACTAAATACAACGTGGTATCCTAGCTGGGATCCTGGGACCAAAAAGAGACATTAGTGGAAAAACTGTGGAAATCCCAATAGAGTCTGGAGTCTAGTTCATAGTGTTGCACCAAGGTGGACTTGTTAGTTGTGACAAATGTACTGTGGACATTTAAGGTGTCAATAATAGAGGAAACTGGGTGAGGTGAGGGGTAAATGGGAATTCTCAGCCCTAACTTTCTGTGACTCCAAAACTATTCTAAAATTTAAAAACTTTGCTTAAACAAATTAGAATGTTCCATTTCAGTTGACTTGAGAGAGAATTATTTTTAAATATAAAACACTTCTCTTTGTTCACATATACACTATCACATTTTTAAGAAACTGAAAATGAAACGACTTGAGAACAGTAGTGACATCTGGGCAGGAGACAAGAAAAACTTTTTACATAAAAAATTTAAACCATACAGACAGAGGATAGATACATGCATGTGTTTCCTGTACATTTATTTATTTATTTTAAAGATTTTATTTATTTATTTTTTCCCCCCAAAGCCCCAGTAGATAGTTGTGTGTCACAGCTGCACATCCTTCTAGTTGCTGTATGTGGGACGCGGCCTCAGCATGGCCGGAGAAGCTGTGCGTTGGTGCGCGCCCGGGATCCAAACCCGGGCCGCCAACAGGGGAGCACGCGCACTTAACCGCTAAGCCACGGGGCCAGACCTCCTGTATATTTAAAGACAATTAAAAATTGATAAGAGGTGGGAGACTCGATCTCCTCTCACATTCCCTGCACTAACTTGGTTCCTGCCCACCCCCACCACGCCTGGCCAGGGCTGTTCCCTAAATGGTCCAGCCTGCTCCTATCCCCTTTCTTCTTCGGGAATTGTTCCTCCTCTGGTTACCCCAGGGCCCTCAGAGCAGTTAGAACTCTGTCAAGATGAGGGCCCCTCGCTCTCCCTCTCCATCACTCTCTCTTTTGTGGGCCAACATGTTCATGTTCATTTGCTCAAATTATCTTTTCCACCAACTAGAATATGAGCTCAGTGGAGGAGAAGAGGCTTGGGATAAAGGGATGGGAAGGGAATGCAGGTGTCATGGTCTTTTGATGTGTCAACTTGGCAAAGCCACAGTCCAAAGTTATTCGCTCAAACACTGTGTCCATTTCTTAGGGCTGCTGTAACAAAGTACCACAAACTGGGTGGCTTAAAACAACACAAATTTACTTGCTCACAGTTCTGGAGGCCAGAAGTCCAAAATTAAGGGTTCCCAAGAGCTCTGCTCCCATTGAAGGCTCTAGGGAAGAATCCTTCCTTGCTTCCTCTGGATTCTGGTGATGGCTGACAACCTTTGGTGTTCATTGGCTTGTAGCTGCTTCACTCCAATCTCCATCTCCATCTCCTCATGGCTTTCTTCTGTTTTTTTTGTGTGTGCGTGTGAGGAAGATTGGCCCTGATCTAACATCTGTTGCCAATCTTCTTCTTTTTGCTTGAAGAAGATTAGCCCTGAGCTAACATCTGTGCCCATTGTCCTCTATTTTGTATGTGGGATGTCCCCACAGCATGGCTTAATGAGCGAGGCGTTGGTCCCAGCCCAGGATCTGAACCTGCAAACCCCAGGCCGCCGAAGCAGAGTGAGAACTTAACCACTACACCACTGGGCTGGCCCCACATGGCCTTCTTCTTCTGTGTGTGTGTGTGTAGCCAAATCTCCCTCTCCTTTCTCTTATAAGAACACCAGTCATTAGATTTAGGGCCTACCCTAATCCAGTATGACCTCATCCTAATTTGATTCCATCTGCAAAGACTCTATCTCCAAGTAAGGTCACTTTTACAGGTACCAGGGGTTATGACTTGAACACATCTTTTTGGGGGGGATAAAATTCAACCCATTACAAACACTAATGTAAGTGTTGCTGTGGAGGTATTTTCTAGTTGTGATTAAGGTCCATAATCAGTTGACTTTAAGCAAGAGAGACTATCCTGAATAATCTGAGTGGGCCTCGTGCAGTCAGGTAAAAGGCCTTCAGAGCAGGGCTGAGGTTTGTCTGAAAAAGAAGTAATTTCTCCTGGGACAGTAGTTTCAGTCAGTTTCTGAGAGAGTTCCAGCCTGCCCTTCCTAACTGCACACCCTACAAATTTCAGGCTTGCCTAGTCAGCCCCCACAACGGCATAAGCTTAGTCCTTGCAGTAAATCTCTTAGCTTGTATCTTCCACTGTTCTGTTTCACTGGCTGAACACAATTGCTGCATCAAAATTGGAGAATTGCCTTAAATTCATCAGATATATACACATAGGATCTCTAAGCAGAATTTCTTTTTTATTTGCAACAGTAAATTACATGAAAATGTATATGATATGTCTTGAATATAATCCAAAATATTGTGGAGGAAAATACTAAGTCATTTATAAAGAGAACTGGAAATAAATAATCTTTCACTAAAAAATGAAAGTGGTAGGGAAATGCATTTGCAAATGCCATAACTTATGTTTCTGAGTCACTAGGTTTAGATCACTTATAACCTTACATCTTAAAAATTAAATTAGCGTCTCGGTTCTGCCTTAATATTTTAGGTTTTTCCTGCAGCTGTCCCAGGATATGAGGGGCCATTGGGACTCTTTGGTAACAGCAGCCAGGAACTAGAGGTTTTTCAAAGAGGAAAGTTGATGAGACCCCAAGAGAGGGATAAAAAGGAGGAGAGTGAGGGCTGGGATGAGGAGTGAGGAGGGGTATCAACCAGTCAGAAAGTGAGGGAAGGCCAGACCCAAGAAGCCACATATTGGATGATTCCATTGATACAGTGTATTAATCTACTAGGGCTGCCATAACAAGGCACCCAGACTGGGTGTCATAGACAACAGAAATTTATTTCCCCACAGTCCTGGAGGCTGGAAGTCTGAGATCCAGGTGTGGGCAGGGCTGGTTTCTCCTGAGGCCTCTCTCCCTGGCGTGTAGAGGCCGTCTTCTCCCTGTGTCCTCGCATGGTCTTCCCTCTGTGCACGTCTGTGTCCTCGTCTGCTCTTCTTATAAGTACTCCAGTCACATTGGATTAGCGTCCACCCTAAGGATCTCATTTTACCTTAATTACCTCTTTAAAGACCCCATCTCCAAATTCGGTTACATTGTGAGGTACTAGGAATTAGAACTTCAACATATGAATTTTAGGGGGACACAATTCAGCCCATAACATATGGAATGTCCAGGACAGGCAAATCCATAAAGACAGAAAGCAGATTAGTGCTTGCCAGGGGCAGGGGGCAGGGGGTGGGGGGGGTGGGGGGGTAGGAGATTGTGGAGTGATGGCTAATGGGCACAGGGTTTCTTTTTTTTTTTTTTTTTTATAATTTTATTTATTTATTTTTTCCCCCCAAAGCCCCAGTAGATAGTTGTATGTCATAGCTGCACATCCTTCTAGTTGCTGTACGTGGGACGAGGCCTCAGCATGGCCGGAGAAGCGGTGCGTCGGTGCGTGCCCGGGATCCGAACCCCGGCCGCTAGCAGCGGAGTGCGCGCACTTAACCACTAAGCCACGGGGCCAGCCCAGGGTTTCTTTTTTTTTTTTTTTTTTTTAAAGATTTTATTTATTTATTTTTTTCCCCCCAAAGCCCCAGCAGATAGTTGTATGTCATAGCTGCACATCCTTCTACTTGCTGTATGTGGGACGCGGCCTCAGCATGGCCGGAGAAGCGGCGCGTGCCCGGGATCCGAACCCGGGCCGCTAGCAGTGAAGCGCGTGCACTTAACCGCTAAGCCACAGGGCCGGCCCAAGGGTTTCTTTTTGAAGTAACGAAAATGTTCTAGAATTAGATAGTGGTTGCACAACCCTGTGAATATATGAAAAAACCACTGAATTGTACACTTTGAAAGGGTGAATTTCACTGTATCTGAATTATATCTCCATAAAGCTGTCATAAACAAACAAAAAAACCTATGAACAACCAAAAAATCGAGGGAAAGAGACATAAAGAGGAAGAGGATTAAAAGTGGCATCAGGTATAAAGGATTTGAAAAGAAGATCAAAGTTTTCTCCTCACAAATTGTCTTCACTATCTTTTTGGAGGAAGACTTACGCCCCAGCCAGGGCTCCATGACAAGTAATCTGATTATGTACCCATCCCTTTCAGGAATGCATAGTCCCTGCATACGGGCCCCAAGACCAATGCTGTTTAACAACACTGCGCGCCCACGCCACCTGGCAATCTTGTCCAACTGCAGATTGTGCTTCCATGGGGCTGGATGGGGCCTGAGACTCTGCATTTCTCACCAGCTCCCAGATGGCGCTAATGCTGCCAGTCCACAGACCTCACTTTGAGTAGCAGGGACCTAGGGTCTCTCCATCTCGGCACTATCATTCGGGGCCAATCATTCTTTGTTGGGGGGCTGCCCTGAGCATTGCAGGGTGTGGAGCAGCATCCCTGGTCTCCACCCACTTGATGCCGGTAGCATCCCCTCCCCACACAATGTCTGCATTCATTGACAAGTGTCCCTGGGGAGTGGGGGACAAAATTGCCCTGGTTGGGATAAAGCTTTTAAAAATGAATAAGACACAGCTTTGCCTTGGAGCAGGGTTTCTTATTCTTGGCACTGCTGCTATGTGGGGCTGGATTGTCTTTTGGTGCATGGGGCCATCCTGTGCTTTGTAGGGTGTCTAGTACCATCCCTGGTCTCTACTCACTAGATGACAGTAGTTCATCCCCCTCTGCCCAGTTGTGACGATCAAGACCATCTCCAGGCATTGCCAGATGCCCCCTGGCACACCATTGCCCAGTTAAGAACCTCTGCCCTGTACCAGTGGTGGTTGTGGAACCTTCTTTGTCGTGTTCCCAGGGCTTCTACTCAGCACAGCGATGAAGTTCAGTGTGTGTCCTCAGCTCCCATCATCCTGTGACTGGAAGGGAGCAGACGAGCAGGTAGAACTGAGTGGAAACATTGCCTGTGTATCTCTCAGGCATTGTCCCATGGGCTCCCAAACTCCTTGTCCACCAGGGAAACTCTCTCTCTTTGCTTTTGTGGATTCTAATGGCTATTGTGATATATACATATATTCTTCAACCTTCATATGAGACCAAGCTGCCCGGAGGAGCATGCATCATGGCAGTCCCCAGAGTTGGGTCTGCCAACTCTTCAGATGTCTTTGTGGCCCTCCTCAGCAAAGGATTGGACCTCTTACTGCTCCCAGCTCCCAGCTGCATTGTCTGCTTGCGAGCATCTGGTGGTTTCCATTTCCCTCCTATGAGCAGCCCCAAATGGATGGGGTTGCTCACAGGCTGTGAGCAACTGAGCATCCTTGGAGGTCTAATTTCCAGGTACATTTTGGTCCAACCGTGTATCCACAAGAATGGCCAAATTGTCCACAGGCTGTCCGCTTAGCAAAAGCTGTGGTAAGATTTGGCTCCTCTGAGTTCCTTTTCTGGAATGAGGTTGAGTCTCCATCGTGTTGACATGCAACACTTGCCACAGAGTGGACTCCATCAGGATAGATGGCCTCCCCCAAATCTGGTGGTGACTCAGATCCTCTCTGAGTAGACCCAACATGTCAAGGAGACTAGGACCCGTTCTCATAGGGAGATTGACAGATAGCATCATGCCTTGGGGATCTTCCTTCCTCCTACAAGGTTACCTCATGTGCAGTGCAGGAGACCTCAAAACGACTTCCAGTCTCCCTCAGGACCCTCTCAGCTTCCCTCAGAGCAGACCCAACATGGGTTTGATGACATCATTCCAATGAAGTTTCTTGGTGGTGCTGTGAGCAGGAGGGTGTTAAGGCCAAGAGCAGAGCCTGAGACTGACAAACACCGGCAGGTCCTGGCTCCGCTCATCAGAGCCACACAGCCTTGAGCAAGTCACCAGACCTCCCAGTCACCTCCTCAGGATATGACCAGGTCATAGCATAATGTCTGTCATGGGGGTGCTCCATCGAACTTCCTGGTGGCCAAAGTATTGGTGAAGTCCTTTGTGTCCTGACACTTCCATGAGGGGGCAGAAGACTGAAAACCGGGGAGTCAGGCTGGATAGAAGGTGCCCCAGAGAGCTTGTGTGGGGAAGAAAGCCGCTGCCCAGGGCCAAGCAGAGCAGTACACAGCTTTTCTGCAGCCAATCCAGCCCTCTGAGGGCAGCTACCCTTGGGTACCCCAAAAGGTCTTCTGAAGCTGCTGTGGTGGCCACGCATGCCACATCAAGACATCCTCCTAGCTCAGGGAAGAAGGAAGCATGTCTGTGGCCCTTTGGATTTCTCCACTGCAAGAGTTTTCTATTGCTGAGTAACATGTTACCACAAACCTAGAGCCTTCAAAGTATACACATCTTATCTCCCAGTGTCTGGGGTCAGGAGTCCAGGCATGGCATGCCTGGGTCCTCTGCTCTGGGTCTCCCCAGGCTGCAGTGAATAGGTCAGCTGGGCTGCATCCTCATCTGGGGACTCAACAGGGGAAGAACCTTCACCCAAGCTCATTGAGGTTCTTGGTAGAATTCATTTCCTCGTGGCTGTAGGACTTATGATGCTTGCTTCTTAAAAGCTGTCAACAGAAAGACAGTCTCTCACCTTGTTTGAATGGCTTTCACCTGATTCAGTTAGGTCTACTCAGGATAATCTTGATGTTGATCAACTCAAAATCTGGCAAACTCAATCTGGCCCCTTGATTTGGGGCCTTAAATACATCTGGAAAAATCCCTTCACCTATCGGTTAGAAGCAAGCATGGCGCCCACCTGCACTAGGGAAGGGGATCACACAAGGGTTTGACACTGGAAATCAGCTGAGAGTGTGTCCACCACATCCATTGAAAGAACTTGAGCAGTGGCTCTTAGTCTTCTCTGTGCCCAATACATCCGTTCTGAAGTGGATCATTACAGGAGACTGAAACCACCTTCATTTGTGGCTGCTCTATGGCAACATGTGGGTACAGGCATTGCGTTTCATCCAGTTACCATATCTTCTGTGTAGTGTTGCTTCACCAGAGTTGAATCAGACTGTCTGGGAGCAGGACAGACCCTGGAAAGGTTCCTGAGCTGTTGAGTGGGTTGACCCACAGGCACTACCTCCCAGTAGACACATCGTTTCCAATGGGATAGGGCCCCTGGTGAAGGAAAGAGCTTCTTCAACCATGACTGGTATTCAAAGCCGTCCCTACACCAGGTAAAAGTTAGCCGAGTAGCACATTCACCAAAATGAAAACATGCAGTTGGCCAACTTCAGGCAAAAGGAGTGCGGAGTAGAAGAGGTGGAGGTGGGCTGTGGTTCCAAAGACCCTGTGTCTCTTCCTTTCCCGACCACAGCCTGGCATTTGCTCCTGAGCCAAGCTGAGCAGTGACAAGGTCCAGGGAGTGGGGGTGCCAGGCTCAGCAGGCCCCTGGCTCCATCGGGCCAAAGTCACCTGACTGGGGTCTGATCATCCTGAGAGCCAGTTTCATTACCTACAGGGAGGAAATCGGCAGTCAAGCGTCTGCTGCTCGGGAGACTGGGCCGCAGCTTCTCTCTCCTAGGTGGAGGGAGGAAAATTCAGTGTGGTGAGTGTGTGAGCTCCGTCTGGGGTAGCTGCCTCCGAGGACAGGCTCCAGCTGCTCCGGGCTGGGCTGCACTCTGAGGGGCTGAGGGACCCTCTCCGCCGGCTGGGATGACAGCTCAGATGGCTTCCAAGCCTCCCTCCCCTTCTCTCTCTCTGTCTTCATTTGTCTGTCTTCTCTTCTCCTCTCTGTCTCTCTCTCTCCTCTTTCTCTTCTTGCTTCCTTTCTGTCTCTTTTCTCTCTCTCTCTTTTCTCTCCAATCTTCCTTCCTTCTTTCTCTCCCTCCTCCTCCTCTTCCTCCTCTTCTCTCTCTCTTTAGTACTCCACTAAGGGCTTTCGATTTTGGTTGTAACAACTATTTGACATGAAATGTGCCCAGCGGCACAGAGGGGAGTGGATAGCAATCCCAGACCAGCCGAGACTTCCCTCCCCAGCCAGGATGTGTCCACGTTCCCCAAGGGCAGCCCCCACAGATGCAGAGGACCCCAGGGTTCACACTTCTTGGAACCAGCCCCTGCCCTCCTTCTGGGTTGGCTGCACACTCTCTCCCATAGCCCCGGCCAGGCCCTCCCTCTGCAGGCACCTTGGTGGGCATGCTAACTTGACCGCCCCCTGGGGGACAGGGTGAGCCTGCTGCCATGGTTGGGGGCTCCTGCTCCAGCCCTTGTGAGGGACAACATCATCACAGCATTTGCAGGAGGTCATTCAGTGACTTTGTCCAAGGAGCTGGAGGAGGAAAATGTGTTTCTAGAGGAGCGGCAGCAGAGACTCTGGAAATATTTTCAGGTCGAGAACAGTGCCGCTGGCAAGGAGGGAATTCAGGGACCCGGGGCGGGGCTGAGGGTGTCCTCCTCTGAAGGAGGCTACTCACCCCAAAGCCGCCCTCCTCTTCTTCTGCCCCTCCCGTTTGTGGTCCCCCAGGTGTGTGGACAGCTGGAAGACGGCCGGAGCCCCTGGCATTGCACACACAGCACTTTCCCATTCTCTGCCGTCCTGCTGGGGGGCCCAGAGGAGGAGGGATGGGGAAGGGGCACCAACCTAATACACATTTGGCCCCCATCCCAGAAAAACACTAAACTGGAAGGGATCAGAGACTACTGGTTCTAAAGTAGGAGCTGAGGATTAGAAACAACTGTTTGAAGGAAAATATAAAACAAAACGAAATGACTAAGGAGAGATCTATCTAGTATTTCATGCCATCTCTTGCCCACTTAGGGGAAGAAGACAGAGGATTTGGACAGAAAGAAGAAAAAGGGGGCAAAGGAATTCCGAGGCAGCGCCCTGAGAAATCCCCTAGGCCAGTTCAGGCTGGGAATGTCTGCTTCCTGCGGCTTGAACGTCTTGTTCCAGCGAGACCAAGAACGCTTTGTGATGTGCCCGGCAGGGCCCTGGACTCCAAGGCCGCCCACTTCCCGCTCCCCGAACCACAGCAAGATTTCCCCGCCCCCACAGGTGAATGTTTCATTTCCCTGTGTCAGTTCCAAGGGCTTCATTTTGCACTGAGTTCCCAGGATCTAGTTTCTAATTAAGCACACTCGACAAAGCGTTTTTAGGCTTGGGAAGGATCCAGGTTTAATATTTTACACCGGATCACAGAGCGTGGAGCCTGGATACCTGGCTTTGCCACTGGATAGCCTAGTGGATGGGTCAAATCATGCAATCCCCCGAACTCAGAGTTTCGCTTTGTTAATAGGGAGGGGATCATAATACAACAGTAATAATAACGCTTGGCTACTTTCATCACTGGACCATTGCCAACACTGCATTAGAGGTTATACGTAAAATTAATGTAGCTCAAAAATATACATGTGCTAATTTAAGCTTTTCCCCTCTAAATTATGTATTTGTGTCAGAGTCTGTACAAGCAGACAAGATAAGGGTTTTTTTCTCCTGCAAGAGATCTTTCTGCTACAACCTCAAAAAATCATTCAGGTTTAAACACTTTAGATTCCTTTACCTGTCAGTTCAGTGGGCGTGAAGCAAACAGCATTGCCAGAACCTGTGTGCAAATTTCAGAAGTTGCACAAACATGACAGGAATGGAGTTATAAGCGTGGAGGTGTATATTTTATTTGCCCTGTAAAATACTTTAGAAAGGAAACACCAATTGGAAAAATAAATTTCACAAGCAGGTAAAAATTTTGTCGGGATACGTTTATACTAAAATCATTGAAAACTGAAACTTGTATGAAAAGAATGACCCGACTTTCTTTTCAAATTGCATTAGTTACTACTTCTTACGGGTCTAGATGATTTTAGGAATTATTTCACTTCATACAATTGTCACTTCCTAAGCAATGAGAAGATGGCAATTCCGTGGATCCTCTAGCAAAAATAAACTGAAAAGAAAACTCTTTTAGTAATGTTGATTTAATTCTGTTCAAACAAACATTTATTGAGTACATCTTATGGATCTGTAGGGGAAAAAATGAAACCATAAGACACAGCCCTACCTTGTAGAACCTTATATTCTAGTAGGAGACAAACTTAACTCTAATAAAAGTTGTGAGAGGTAAATGGTAAAAATGAGAGAGCGTGTGTGTGTGTGTGTGTGTGTGTGTGCAAGTTAATTATCTTATAAGAATTCAACTATTTCTCTAAATTTGGACTTTGACTAGTGGGTGTTCAAAAAGCTCGCAATTCTGTGTTCTTTTCTTTTTGAAATTGCCCTACTTATAATTTCATTCAATAAAGTGCAGAAATATTAAAACAAAAGAAACCCACATCTGATTTGCAAAGGCAAGTCTTGTGTGACTTTATGTCGTTCCACCTTTTCAGGTAATGGAGGAAATGATGTTCACCAAAATGTTGAGGCTGGCAAATCAGACCATCCGAATTGCAGTTCTGGCCTGAGAAAGAATCGAAGTAGCATAAACCTGTTATGTGACTTGGAACATTTCTCTCCATCGCTTCCACTCCTTCAACCTGATTTCATTTGCTGGCTGGTTTTCTTGGAAGTTCCCGGGGGGTAGGGGTTAGGTTTATATTCACTGTCTGCCAGTAATTACCCACGCCTCATCCCTCCCCGTGAATGAAAACAGTCAAGAGATCCTTTCTGGTCCTCGTGTTGGAGAAGGTGGGCCGGGCTGTGGATTTCAGACTCACATCTTTGACCCTAGTGCCACGGCTGGAGGAGGACATCCTGAGATGCGGGGGGCCCTCCTGAGAAGCCCGGCAGGTCTGTAAACAGCGTTTGTCGCTTTGCTGAACTGCTGAAACAAGAGCTGCAAGTAGGACACCGTTTCCACTGTTAGGAGTGGTCTGGTGGAGGCTGATGCATTATTTAGCCTGTTTGTAGAAACATGTAACATCTGGGGTGCGTGGTGATGTACACGCTTTAGTCTCTGGAGCCCCCAAAAGAGCTAAGCCTTCCGTAAACAAATGTGACTGGTGTCACACTCTGTGCCTAGCAGTGGCCATAATTCTTGTGTGTGTCACGTTGCTGTCATCTTTCCCAGCACTGCAGGAGGGTGACTCAGCCTTGAGGGGCTTGGGAGCATGTACTCATCCACTCCCAGTAACCATCTGGCCCAACTCATGCCCTTCACCCAACAAGGAAATGCCGTCCCCATTTCTGAATTTCCAGTCTTTGCAGATAGACAGCATTCTCCCAGTTACCTGAACACTATCCGTGAAACCATCTGTGACTACTTCTCCTCCCCACCCACCCTCAACAAATCGATTCCAGCTGTCCACTCCAGCACCTTCTGCCTTTGCAGCCTGTGTAACACCTGCCCTTTAGCTTCAGCCCCCACCGCCCCACCTGGGACCTCATTACCCACAATGGACTTGGCTAGTCCTCTCAGAACTGCCCGTGTCCATCGTCTGCTCCAGCCTTAATTATAGCGTGTCTTTGTTCTCCCATTGCTCTGTCATGACCTCCCTGCTCTTCTCCACCTGCTCCATTCCCTGACTGCTTTGAAAATTGCACTCAGCTATTTCTATCTTCTCTGAATATCTGGAACACTTAGGGGTGTTACCAACTGTGGGTAACTTGCTGTACTCTGCCTTGGATCTCAATGGGGGTTTCCACTCTATATCTTGTTTTCTCCAGCTAAGTTGGAAGGTCCGTGAGGCTCCAGTGTCATCTGCAATGCCCAAGGTGTAGTTGGGCAGGGAAAATATGTCTTATTTGATTGAGTAATTATTCCAAGAGTATGATACACTTGGTGAGGATACAAAGGAGGGAGCCACTCTGCTTGTGTTTTGGAGAGATGGGTCTGGTAGAGTGAGGAAGAGCTTGCCACGGGGGCGAGGGGAGAGAGGACATGTGTGGAAGAGAGAAAAAACACTAAGAGCAAAGTCTCCACACATAAGACCTGTTGAGAGAGTCATAAGGGTCTTGTTATGGCAGGATGGGAAGAGAGGCATGATGGGAAATTCCTTTGGAGTTATAGTGCAAGCCAGATTCTGCGGCCCGTGGGTGCAGGAAAACCTCATAGCGGTCATCTGTGGTCGTTCCCACACGAGCTGGAGCAGGCTAGGAATCAGACAGTGGCTGTGGGGGGTTGGAAGAAGGAAATTAGAGGGTTTCTTTCCTCTTGCTTCTCTTTCACATGGACCGATTGTGACACCTACCCGATGCTCGTTTCCAAAAAAATCTTTGACTCTAAACAAAATGGCGTGCCCCTTGTCTTGTATTCTTGCAGCCAGGTCTTAGCTCAATCTTCCCTTTGGCCATGAAGGCCATCAACCTGCCTTCTCCTACCGCCCCCCCCTCCCCGCCCCTTTCCACCAAGTCTGACAGTTCTGGCAGGGCCCATTTCCCCTCAAACGGCCTCGAGGGGGCCTTTCACAGCTCTGAGCATTATGGGGCCACCCCCCTACTTGGAGAAAGCCAGGTCATCTGTGCCATCACCCAGAGCTGCTGTCTTCATCTGCATATGTGTCCTTTCTCCCCTGCGAGCACATAGGGCTCCTCAGTGTTAATTCTTCTTCATGATAATCACAGGGCTCTGCATTCTGTTTAGTGATGTATCATGAGTTAAAGTCACAATGCTAAAATGACATCTGTGGTTTCCGGGGAAGTGGACATTGCTCTGAAGAAAGGCAGAAGGGGAGGGGCAATAAATCCCCCGAAGGTGAAAGTCTTTGAGTCACAAGGATTTGGCTGCTTTGGGAACCCACCTGTCCTGGTTCCCGACAGTAAAAATGTCAAACGGTGGCTGGGGGTGGGGCACACATGAGCTTTTGTCCTACAATCACCGGTCGGTTGGGCTTATTTCAGAGAGAACATCAACTTTCACATCATGCTCAGTACAGTACAGTCCCTTGCACATTGTAGGTGCTCAAATAATAGTTGAACACCCAAAAGTATGTTTAAAATTCTAATTTTTCATTTAAAATTATTTTCACTTAAAAATAAATTTAACTAATTACTGACACATGCTGCAATGTGGATGAACCTCAAAAACATGCTGAGTGAAAGGAGCCAGAGACAAAAGGTCACAGATGGCATCATTTCATTTATAGGAAATGTCCAGAACAGGTAAATCATTCAAGACAGAAAGCAGATTAGTGGTTGCCTGGAGCCAGAGCGAAAGGGGAAGGGGATGAGGAGTGACTGTTTAATGGGAGTAAGGTTTCCTTTGGGAACGATGAAAACGTTTCAGATCTAGATAGAGGTGAAGGTTGTACAACTCTGTGAATATACCAAATGCCACTGAATTGTACATTTCAAAATTACTAATTTTATGTTATGTGAATTTCATCTTAAGAACAAAAACAGGGAAAAAGTGCCATTAAAACCACTAAATTTTAAAGCTTTCTTTTTTCAAAATAAAATTTATTTAATATTCAAAAAAGTAACCAAAAATTATTTCCCCATTAGACTGCAGAAACACAAAAGGCTCTGCCACTTTATATTTGGCTGCAGTTAATTTCAGAGATAGCAAAAAGGAACACACTTGCAAAAAGACCCACTGGAAACACACATATTGGAGTGTGTAGGTTCAGATCCCACCAGACGTTTGTCAGAACGTCCCCTCAGCCATCCAGAGTGAAATCCGGATGCTGATTGCTTGACCTTCTTGGGGCAAAGAACAATTTTTTCCTTAACGGAAACGGTAGGTAATAACAATTTAGCTAGTAGAAAGAGGGTGAGCAATGCCCGATTTGTTTGTAGCACACTAACAGCGACAAGGACTCGCTGGTTTTACTGTTCCCAGAAATACAGGGCAGCGGCCCTTGACAACACCTCCTCCTCCAAGGTGGAGAGATACATTTTGTATTTCTTCCTCTATGTTGCAGGATGGAATTAGAAAACATTGAAGAAGGAAATAGGAGTAATCTGATATTCAACTCTTAACAGGCTACATCTTTGTACCAGAAGCTGGTTGAAAAAGAATAAAGTAATACATGCAACATGTTAACATGCAACAAAAATAGCTATTGGAGGGGAGGATGGCAGAGGAAGCTGTGGTGGTGGTGAGGAAGGGAGAATAGTCCAGATCGTGGGGCTGAAGGATTCTGCTGACTTTTAATCACTGCTTTTACCTTCTGCTGTGTGTCTACTACACCAGCCTTGGGTTAGGCTGGATTTTTTTCTTTGAACCCTGAGGTGTCACTTGCATACAGTAAGTGTATTTAACCTATGTGTACACCTGCGTAACCATCAGCCACATCAAGACGTGGAACTTTTCTCCGAGGGGCCCTCCTTACCCCTCTGAGTCGATACTCCCACAGAAGTCTGCTAACTCTCCTTGTTTCTCTCACCACACATTAGTCTTATCTGTTCTAGTTCAGATTTTAAGAGGGCTTTTGGTTTCAAACGACTCTATGGCAAAATGTTTCTTCTAACTATGGCTGGATGAGTAACAAATGTATCCTCTTAGAGAGTCATTTTGCTGCCTTCCAGACACATCTTTTTCATTAGATCCATTTGAAAGTCTATGATTAGTGCTTGTGAAATAAACATGCAAAAAGACCCTGTAGCCAAAAGACAGAAAGTAGAAGTGGGCAGAATCCGTGGGTGTATTTTTCCCTCTGCTGCGTTTACCTTTCTCCCCTGCTCCCCCTTCTCTGCATAAACAGCTCCAGATCAATAGGAAAAAAATCCAATGTACGCCCTGCGAGGGTGGCTTTTCCTCTTTCTTGCAGAATGTTTTCTAGTGATGTGAAAACATCAACTCTCAAAAGCCTAATGCATTCATTCCCACCAAAAATAGTGCATTAGGAGTTTATTAGCGTTTGGGAACTTCAAGTAATGGAAAAATTGAGCCACATAAAAAGAGACACATGATAAGTAGCTCTGAATTTAGCACCATTTTATTAAGAACCCAGCACAGCCAGTTGACAAATCGGCCAGACATGTTGACCTGGTTCGCCTCCCCTAAAAGCTCAGATGGAAACAAAAAGTTCTCTAAGCGGATGAAAATAGCCACAAAAATAAATACGCTATCTTGCTACAGGTTCAATGGGCTCTAACAGGGCTTCAGAAGATACTGCATGTTTTAAACAGAACGGCAGTTAAAAATAGCTAATGTAAATAACCCAGGATTTTTTTTTCCAAGTTATTTTGAGGCTGAAACTTGCAGGTGGAGGAAAATGACTAAGTAATACCTAGAAACCAATCTTTCCCTTGATCTTGCTTCAATACTGCCTTAATCGAAAGCTCTTAGAAAACACTTAGTGCCCCGTGCTGTTGGGGGTGAAAGGTTTGACCACATCTCTTTGAGGTTTGGTCACTGAATTTGGGCAATCTCAGGAAAACTCCGGAAGGAGCAAAATTTCCCCCTTGCTGGCTTTCCATGACCATTTCTCCCACCGCAAAGGCGTGCCAGACAGACTATAGGGCGGCCCCCGTGATTCCCACACCCTGTGTTTGCCTGGAGTGTGGGCAGGACCTGTGACTTGCTTCTTTTTTTTAATTAAAAAAAAAATTTTTTTTTTTTTGAGGAAGACCAGCCCCGAGCTAACATCTGTTACCAATCCTCCTCTTTTTTGCTGAGGAAGACTGGCGCTGGGCTAACATCTGTGCCCATCTTCCTCTACTTTATATGGGACGCCGACACAGCATGGCTTGACAAGCGGTGCGTCAGTGTGCGCCCGGGACCCGAACCTGCGAACCTGGGGCCGCTGAAGCAGAGCGTGCAAACTTAACCGCTGCACCACCGGGCTGGCCCCTTAATTTTTTTTTATTGTGGTAACGTTGGTTTATAACATTATATAAATTTCAGGTGTACATCATTATATTTCGATTTCTGCATAGATTACATCATGTTCAACACTCAAAGACTAATTACAATCCATCACCACACACATGTGCCTAGTCACCCCTTTCACCCTCCTCCCTTCCCCCTTCTCCTCTGGTAACCACCAACCCAATCTCTGTCTCTATGTGCTTGTCTGTTGTTGTTTTTATCTTCTACTTATAAGTGAGATCATACGGTATTAGACTTTCTCCCTCTGACTTATTTCGCTTAGCATGATCCCCTCAGGGTCCATCCACGTTGTGTGTCTCGCTTCTTTCTTTCTTTATTTATTTATTTAATTTTTTGTTTATTGCAGTAACATTGGTTTATAACATTGTAAAAATTTCAGGTGTACATCATTGTACTTCTATTTCTGCATAGATTACATCATGTCCACCACCAAAATACTAATTACAACCCATCACCACACACATGTACCGAATTATCCCTTTCACCCTCCTCCCTCCCCCCTTCCCCTCTGGTAACCACCAATCCAATCTCTGT
Source organism: Ceratotherium simum simum (assembly GCF_057802395.1). NCBI lineage: Eukaryota > Metazoa > Chordata > Mammalia > Perissodactyla > Rhinocerotidae > Ceratotherium > Ceratotherium simum. The sequence goes on from NC_141940.1 coordinate 122,743,784, forward strand.
CCCTATGTGTTTGTTTATTTTTGTTATTATCTACTACTTAATGAAGGAAATCATACGGTATTTGACCTTCTCCCTCTGACTTATTTCACTTTGCATTATACTCTCAATGTCCATCCATATTGTCACAAATGGCTGGATTTCATCGTTTCTTATGGCTGAGTAGTATTCCATTGTGTATATATACCACATCTTCTTTATCCATTCGTCCCTTGATGGGCACTTAGGTTGCTTCCAAGTCTTGGCTATTGTGAATAACGCTGCAATGAACACAGGGGTGCATGTACCTTTACAAATTGGTGTTTTCAAGTTCTTTGGATAAATACCCAACAGTGGAATAGCTGGATCATATGGTAGTTCTATCCTTGATTTTTTGAGGAATCTCCATACTGTTTTCCATAGTGGCTGCACCAGTTTGCACTCCCACCAGCAGTGTATGAGAGTTCCCTTCTCTCCACATCCTCTCCAACACATGTTGTTTCCTGTCTTGTTAATTATAGCCATTCTGACGGGCGTGAGGTGATATCTCATTGTAGTTTTAATTTGCATTTCCCTGATAGTTAGTGATTTTGAACATCTTTTCATGTGTCTGTTGGCCATCTGTATATCTTCTTTGGAGAAATGTCTGTTCAGGTCTTTTGCCCATTTTTTAATTGGGTTGGTAGTTTTTTTGTTGTTGAGATGCATGAGTTCTTTATATATTTTGGAGATTAAGCCCTTATCAGAAGTATGGTTTGCAAATATCTTCTCCCAATTGTTAGGTTGTCTTTTCGTTTTGTTGATGGTTTCCTTTGCTGTGCAGAAGCTTTTTAGTTTGATGTAGTCCCATTTGTTTATTTTTTCTATTGTTTCTCTTGCCCGGTCAGACATGGTGTTTGAAAAGATGTTGCTAAGACCGATGTCGAAGAGCGTACTGCCTATGTTTTCTTCTAGAAGTTTCACAGTTTCAGGTCTTACATTCAAGTCTTTAATCCATTTGGAGTTAATTTTTGTGTATGGTGTAAGGTAAGGGTCTACTTTCATTTTTTTGCTTATGGCTATCCAGTTTTCCCAACACCATTTGTTTGTGTCTCGCTTCTAACAAGAGATGATGGCAGAGGGGATGGTGGTCACTCGCATAATTAAGTCAGCAGTTTAAGCTCTAGAGACACTCCTTGAGGGCTTCTTGAAGTCAGCTGCCATGTGGTGAGGAACCAAGGGCAGCCAACAAGAAGCCAGGGACCTAAGTCCTATAGTTGCAAGGAAATGAATTCTTCCAACAACCAGGGGGAGCTTGGGAGCCAATTCTGCCTCACTTGAACCTCCAGATGAGAACACAGCCCAGCTGACCTCTTGACTGCAGCCCCGTGAGACCCTGAGCAGAGGAGCCAGCCAAGCTGTGCCCGGACTCATGACCTACAGAAATGTGAGCTGAATAAAAGTATTGTTTACAGCCACTAAACTTGTGGTCATTTGTTATGGAGCAATAGATAACTAGTACACAGGGACTTGCACAGGACCCATTGTCACTAGCCATTGGCTAATTCCATTTATCACTCTCCATCCCCTGCCCTCATACCTATCTCTATCTTCCTTGTTCCAAAAATAATATGATACAGACACAAAAGGACAAATATCCAATGAATCTACTTATATGAGGTACCTAAAATAGGCCAATTCATAGAGACAGATAGTAGAATAGTAGTTACCAGGGACTGGGGGCGGAGAGAGGAAGGAATGGGGACTTATTATTGGATGGGAACAGAGTTTCTATTGGGGATGATGAAAAAGTTCTGGACGTGGATAGTGGTGAAAGATGCACAATATTGTGCGTTCACTTAATGCCACTGAATTGTACACTTGAAAATGATTAAAATGGTAAATTCTGTGTTGTGGATATTTTAGCACAATGGAAAAATCCAAACAAATATGACAAAGCTTTATAGCTTCACTTCACTATTTTATTAGGAGAGTCCTAAAAATGGAAATGTTTTAAGGCCCCAGACGAACCAGTCAGTCACTGAGATAAGAACCTCAGAGGAGGAAGAAAGATGGCAGCATGAGACTTAATCCTCTTTCCCTCAGTTTTCATGGTGCTCAGGCGCCAGAGGCTAACTCCTATCAGCGGAGGGCCAAGAGGGCCAGGAGGCAGGAGGGGGAACGGCCAGTCTTGGTTGGGGGTTTGCTTAGGGACCCACAAATACAATGGTGGTGCCACATCCAACGTCAGAGAGATGGCTGGTGGGTGCCCCAAATGCCATGGAGGCCAGAAGTGGAAGGGAAGGGTCAGCTGCAAGCCCCTGAGGAGGGCGTCTGGGGCTGGGAGGGGCGAAGTGGCATGAAGGCAGAGGAGCAAGCTGATTCCAGGACCAGGTGGACGGAGCGGGGAGCTTGGAGCAGAGAAGAAAGGCCGAGTGGCTTTCCCGGGGCGCCAGATGGACGCCAACAAGGAGGGCTCTGATGCGTTTTGGCACAGTCTGCTCTGTTCCTTAGAGAGGCGTTGGTCCTCCCAGAACAAAAAGAATAAGCTCCACAAATAAGCTTGCAGGACAAACGCGTTGCGTGGTTGAACAATACACAGGCAGGAACCGTTTGATGCTCTTCCAAACTCCACTGGTCGCACTTCACTACGACCCCATCGAGCTGCCTTTTGTGGCAAAATACTGGAATGCAATAAATAGTTGGTGCCCGCAAAAAGTCAGGACCTAAGGTTCTGAGACTATTTAGTCTGGGGTTACAAGCACCAGTTTTGGAGCGAGACGGCCTGGCTTTGAATTTGAGCCCAGCCTGGCTGGCTGCGGGGATGTGGCGCGTAAGTGACTTACACGGCTGTTCTCCAGATTCTGCCTCTGAAGAGTGGGGCTGATGCTGCCTCTCTCCTGGGGCCAGTTTAAGAGGAAGATAATTTCTATATTCAGCACTGTGCTTAGTGCCCAGTAACTGCTCAACAACTTGAAGCCACGATGATTCCACTGAAATATGCGTCTCAAGAGACTAGGGAGAATGTGAGCAGACACAGTATTAATTATATGACTTTGAGGACTTGAGTGCAAAACCCCAAATAAAATGACTACCAAAAAATTAGAGGTGAGAGACCTGGGAATTATTAAGGGGCTGATTGCCTCAAAATGCAAAACATTAGGCAGAGCGGTGACTCTCAAAGTTGAAAGCACAGCAGAATCTCCCAGAGGACTTGTCATACCCAGACGGCTGGGCCCCAATCCTTGAGTTTCTGATTCCGCAGGTCTCAGGGAGATGCAAAAATCTGCATTTCTAACAAGTTCCCAGCAAATGCTGACGCTCGTCTGAGGAACACACTTTGAGAACCGTCAGGCTGCGGAAACTTGCTTTGGAATATGATTAATAGCGTGTGCATTTAACCAACATTTGGGGGACTGCAAGTGCACATTTGGTTAAGTGCTCAGGAAACCTAAGACACTGAGGACACAATTCCTGCCCAGAAAAGCGGGAAGCCCAAGGAAGGACACCAGTCGGGAGGAAGTGCTCTCCCAGGGGCCTGCAGAGAGGGTTGGGGGAGCTCTGGGCTGCCCTTCCTGGGGAGTAGATGGCAGTTGCCAGGAGGATGGAGTTGAGACTCAAGTAAGTGAAGAGCTTAGAACGGGTGTTGTCACTGTTAGAATCAAACAGCCCCCTAACAACACTGGAAAGAGAGAATAAAGGCCTTCTGCAGGGAATCCGTCTGATTTCTCTCCCAGCAGCCAGGAATAAACTACAAAGGGGATGAAACTCATTTGTTCTTTTTATCCTAGCAATGAAAAAAAAAGTATGAAATGGTGCCTGACCGAGGATATATACTCCCTGGTGGATTGGTTTTCTACTGCTGTGTCACAAATTACACCAAATTTAGAGGCTTCAACAGCACATTTATGATCTCCCAGGTCAGGAGTCTGGGCACGGTGTAACTGGGTCCTCTGTGCAGGGTCTCACCAAGCTGCAATCAAGGTGTCAGCTGGGGCTGCCCTTTCATCTGAAGCTCAGGGTTCTCTTCCGAGCTTACCAGTTTTTAGCCGATTCAGTTCCTTGAGATTGTAGGACTGAGGTCCTTAGCTCCTAGAGGCTGCTCCTTTCCATAAGCAGTTCATATGTCGCTGTTTGCTTTGTCTTTGAGGCCAGTGGGACAGTCTCTCCGCTTTTATAAAGCTCACCTGATTTTATCAGGCCCACCCAGGATGGTGTCTTTTTTGATTGACTCAAAGTCAATCAAACCTAATCACAGGCATTACATTCTTCATACTCACAGGTCCCATACACACTCAAGGAGAGAGAATTATATAAGGTTTGCACAATAGGGAGATGGGAATCTTGGGGCTAGCTTTGAATTCATACTTTCTTTAGAGGTTCCTCCTCCCCAGCCCACAGGCTGCCTTCACCTCTATATGGCACCCTCTCCTGCTTCCTCTGAAGTGTTATTACATAAACTTAAAGGACCAGCTGGACCAGAAGAGGAGGGAGAGGTGAGTTAAGTACGCCAACTCCTGGGCCCCCAGGTAAAGCCGTAGTGGCTGGTGCCTGGGCTTTTCCAGGTGAGTCTTTGGGGCCCTGAACTTGCAGGCTCCTGCAGTGCTGGCTCTCATATCCGCTTGCCAGTTGGGTTCTGACAGTTCTGCCTCTCCCTCTTCCTGAGGCCCTGTCTCCTTCTTCTATCCCCTGCCCAGTGACTGGATTCATGTTGCATTCTCTGTGTCCTCGTCTCTCAAGGACAGGCTTGGTTCTGGCCTCCAGAGACTGGAACGTGGCCCAGGGACGGGTCCTGCTTCTTGCAGATGGATGTCCCTGTACCAGGCTACCTGCTAGGACTTCTGGCAAGAAGGACTTCCAATTGCCAGGCTGTGTACACTCTAGTGATGTCCACCCAGTAGCGCCATGTTGAACTCCTCTTCCTCCGCTGCTCCCTGTCCCCAACGCTGCAGGTTTCCTGGAATTGCCGCCTTTTATTCACCCATAATCCTGCCCTGGTCCCCCACCCCCAGCACCTACAGCAGGGTCTTTGTCAAGTCTCTCCTGCCCCTTCATTTAATGAGTCTCAAAGTGTGGTCCCACCATCAGCAGCATCAGCATCCCCTGGGAAGTGATTAGCAACACAAATTATTAAGCCCTGAATCAGAAATTCTAGAGGTAGGACCAAGCCCTCTCTGGTCTCACAAACCCTCCAGGTGATTCTGATGCACGCTGAGGTTGGAGAACCACTGCTTTATACCAGCAGTTCTCAATCTTGGCTGCGCATGGAGAACTTTGAAAAGTCCCACAGCCCAGGCCGTGCCCCAGAACAATGAATTAAGTCAGCTTCACCGGGGGCAGGACCCAGGCTGCACACCTTCTTAAAGCTAGAATATGCCACTAGGTTCTGGATGATTCTGATTCTAGGTACAGTGCTGGCTTCCCCCATCACCTCCTAGTGGGTCCAGTGTAGGTGTGGCATGACAAAATGGCCTTAGGAGTCATTTTTTCTGAGCCCCTCTACCTTCTGGGGCGGGGCCCTTTCTTCATTCTCTCTCAGGAGTTATACCTACCTTCCCTCCTCCCTAGAATGCTCTTTCCTCCTCTCTGCCTGTGTCAGCCCATTAGATCTCACCGTCAGTTATCACTTCCTTGGCAAAGCTTTCCATTACTCTGCATGCTAACCTCCTGTTTAAGACCCTGTACTTCTCCTGTGTAGGATCCTAACTTAAAATGTTAGAAAATCAAATTCCTCAGCAAGATTTCATCTCAAAGGACGTGTGAAGATGAGGTCAGACCGCCACCAAGACAAAAGAGAAAATCCGTTTCTTCAGTCCAGCATCAACTATGCAGAGAATCCAACAAGGTGAAAGGTACATGACCTCGCCTGGCAAAGGCCCGGATTATGCCCCCGCCCCCGTATTTCCCATCTTCATGACATCTCTTGGTGAGGGGGGGTGGGGCACGCACACAGCTGGAAACATTTACTAGGGCGCCTTTATGAAGTGCCGACCACTGTGGTCTACAGAGAGGGCAAGGCAGGATTCCTGGCATGAAGGAATTTACAGAGGGGTGGAGAAATGTCAGCCTTGTCAAGGACAGGCCTCCTGGGGTCACCACTGTGCCATGCAGTGTGCCATTGTCATACCTTCTCCCTTGGGCATTGCCCTCGGTATACCGCCAGCCCACACAAGTCAAGGCTGCGTGGTCTTGTATGTGTGACCCTCTGCTGGAAGGGGACTACATTGCCACAGCGTGAACCCCAGAGTATCTCATGCAATGCTGTGGTTGCCCCTTTCCTCGTACGACTGGAATATGGATCCAGCGGAAAGCCAGGCCGGGAGACGGCTTCCAGTGTAGTGGGATGCTGTCCCTGCTGAGAGCCTTTTCCTCGCTCCTCACTCCTCCCCTCATTCCACTTGCGAGGTTTACCTCCTCCACACGGCTTGAAGTCTCTTGTACTCAGCACCCCGTGAAAACAAATCTCTCTAGGTTTCTTCCACCACAATCTCCCATGGCAGCTCTTCTCCACTGGCCCCCACATCCATTCAGAGCCCTGCTCTGCCCTGCTGTGCTCCATGGAGGCTGGTCCCTGCAGACTGCATCATCTGGTGTATTTTGTGAGCTTTCTCTGCTCCAGCTGCACCAGCCATTTATGACTTGCTCACAGTGCACACAGGCTGTGCATCAACTTTGGCCTTACTGAGCTCTCTGCTGGGCTAACTTGGCTCCGTGCCGCCCATCTTCCCATACCTGGGGCCAGATCCTATCTGGAGCCTGCTCTTCTCCAGGCCAAGGGCAGACGCCCAAGTGTGTGTCAACCACACCAGTGCATTTAAAGCTTCTGCTTAGATATAGTGTATGTCACATCTGCTCAAATTCCATCTGCCAAAGCAAGTCATTTGATGAAGCCCAAGGTCCAAAGGGGCCTATGGGATCATATGACAGGGGCCAGGAGGGATGGTTAATTGAGAGCCAACGATTCAGTCTCCCACACCCAGCCCTCTTACCCTCCAGCTTCTAGTTGAATTCCCCTGACCCCACCCACCTTTCTTTGTATATGGCCCCTTCATTTTTTTTTGTGTGTGTGAGGAAGATCAGCCCTGTGCTAACATCTGCCAATCCTCCTCTTTTTTTTTTTGCTGAGGAAGACTGGCCCTGGGCTAACATCCGTGCCCATCTTCCTCCACTTTATATGGGATGCCACCACAGCATGGCTTGACAAGTGGTGCGTCCGTGCACGCTCGGGATCCGAGCCCGCGAACCCCAGGCCGCCGCAGCAGAGTGCGTGCACTTAACCGCTTGCGCCACCGGGCGGGCCCTTGGCCGCTTCATTTAACTCTCTTCCATTAACCCGTCTGTGCACACCACCTGTGTCCTGCAGGGACTCTGGCTGATACACCAGATTGAATCCCACCTGTGTGCATGTTGGAATCTGTCTACTAGCCTGACTCTTAATTCAAAGGCTACATTCAAAGCTAACAATTTACTATAGACATACCTCCATTTTACTCCAGTGCAGTAGTACACCCACAATGAACATGAGCACACACAGAAATCATTCTTCTACAGCAGAGAGCTCTTGTTTATACTAGAATTGTGCTTAGATTTTCAGTGTTGTTGACAATCTCTGTCTCAGTCATAACCTTTATGACAATTTCCAGCTCAGTTTCTGATGCAATTTGATAACTTAGTTATCTTAATATCAAAGAGGAGAGAAAAACTGTAGATGGGTATTTATGTTATTAACAAGTTAGATCAGTGTCTCAGACTTTCTCATAAGTAATTCACGGTCAGATGTGTCAAACCAGCTTACAATATCCCTTTGGTACAAGTGTTAGTAGAGCTGTTGACTGAAAAGAGATATATTGATATAGAATATCATATGCATAATGTGCAAATAAAATTGATCCATGTGGGTGATTTTCCTATGCGTTCAGAGTACATGTCAGAATGGAAACAAGAACCACAATGAAGACTCATTTTGTAGGAAGTTTTTCTTTCTTTCTTTTTTTTTTTAAATTTTATTTATTTATTTTTCCCCCAAAGCCCCAGTAGATAGTTGTATGTCATATTTGCACATCCTTCTAGTTGCTGTATGTGGGATGCGGCCTCAGCATGGCTGGAGAAGCGGTGCATCGGTGCGCACCTGGGATCTGAACCCGGGCCGCCGGCAGCGGAGCACGCGCACTTAACCACTAAGCCACGGGGCCGGCCCAGGAAGTTTTTCTTTAACCAGCTTTATTGAGGTATCATGGACATGCACTAAACTGTGCATATTGACAGTTACAATTTGGTAAGTTTTCACACCTGTGAAATCACCACCACATTCAAAATAATGAACACAGCTGTGTGCATTTCCTATGGCTGCTATTACAAATTACAACAAATTTAGTGGCTTAAAACAACACAAATTTATTATCTTATAGTCATGGAGATCAGAAGTCCAAAATGGGTCTCATGGGGCTAAAATCAAGGTGCTGACAGGGCTGCATTCCTTCTGGAGGCTCTAGGGGAGGATCCATTTCCTTGTCTTTTCCAGCTTCTAGAGGCTGCTGGCATTCCTTGGCCCATGGTCCCTTCCTCCGTCTTCAAATCTAGCAACACTGCATCTCTCTGACCATTCCTCCATAGTCATTTCTCTTTCTCTGATTTTGAACTCTTCTGCCTCCCTCTTCCAATTTTAAGGACCCTTGTCATTACATTGGGCCCACCTAGATAATCCAGGAAAATCTCTCTATGTTAAAGTTAGAGAATCAGCAATTTTAATTCCACGTGCAACCATAATTCCCTTTTGCCATGTAAAGTAACATATTCACAGGTACCAGGAATTAGGACATGGACATCTTTGGGGGGGCATTATTCGGCCAACCACAATAGCCATCACCCCCAAAAGTTTCCTCATGCCCCTTATAACCCCACTCTCCAGCCCCATCCCATTCTGTTATTCCCAAGTAACCACTGATCTGCTATCCATCACATATATTAGAGTTTCTATAAATGGAATTACACAATCCATATTCTTCTTTATTTGGCTTCTTTCCTTCAGTCAGCATGATAATTTTGAGATTCTTCTACTCTGTTTTGTATGTCAATAGGTCATTCCTTTTTATTGCAGTATAATATCCCATTGTATGGATGTACCGCTGTTTGTTTACCCATTCATTTACTGATGGACATTTGGATTGTTTATAGTTTTTGGCAGTTACAAATAAAGCTGCTATGAGCATTTGTTTACAAGTTTTTGTATGGGCCTATGTTTTCATTTCTTTGGATAAATACCCAGAACTTGAATGGCTGAATCCTATGGTAGGTATATGTTTAACTTTTTAAGAAACAAAGTTTGCGAAAGAGCAAACTGGTTGTATCATTTTAACTTTCACCAGCGGTAGATGAGAATTCCAGTGTCTCCACATCCTCTCCAGTGCGTGGTTTAGTTGGTCTTTTTAATTTCAGCCACACTGACCCATTTTTTAAGATCAGGACCTGCAATTTACTGGCTGACTATTTATTTATTTATTTGTTTGTTTTTGATGAAGAAGATTCGCCCTGAGCTAACATCCATTGCCAACCTTCCTCTTTTGTTTTTCTTTTTGTTTGAGGAGGATTAGCCCTGAGCTAACATCTGTGCCCATCTTCCTGTACTTTGCATGTGAGATACCGCCACAGCATGGCTGATGAGTGGAGTATGTCTGCGCCCAGGATCCAAACCCACGAACCCTGGCCGCCAAAGGGGAGCATGTGGAACTTTACCCACTCAGCCACAGGGCCGGCCCCGTGACCGGGTAGCTTTAGGCAAGTCAGTTAGCCACTTGGATTATCTGTAAAAAGGGGATAATGAGATTTTCTTTTTCCTGCATAAGTGACTTGGTAACCTGAGGTAACATAGTGCAAATTCTGTATCCACCAAGTACACATAAATTTGAGATATTTTTACCTTTTTATTTTTATTTCTGTTTATGTTCATAACATGGTTGTTGATAAGCTGTATGATCATTCACTGAAAGGAGATCTCCAACAAAATGTGATGCATCGGGGAACTATTTCCCTTTGAAGGCAAATAGGAGGCTTTGCTGGTGGCCCCCTCAGAATAAAAGGGGGAAATCTCATTCATGGGCATTGCCTCACACCACTGGAGAGTCTCGGCCTGCGTGTGGACAACCCCTGCTCTTCAGGTGGGCTCATTCCCTACTTATTTATGGAGCTTTGCACGCTTTCCCATTTCACACACACCTACAGGTGGGGGAATGATTCTATGCCTCGCTTAATGAGACTTTCAGAAATTGTGCTGCATATAAATGTGAAAATTAAAGAGCCACCTGGAGCCGGCCCCGTGGCTTAGTGGTTAAGTGCTCAAGCTCCGCTATTGGCGGCCCGGGTTCGGATCCCGGGCGCGCACCGACGCACCGCTTCTCCGGCCATGCTGAGGCCGTGTCCCACATACAGCAACTGGAAGGATGTGCAGCTATGATGTACAACTATCTACTGGGGCTTTGGGGAAAAAAAAGGAGGAGGATTGGCAATAGATGTTAGCTCAGAGCCAGTCTTCCTCAGCAAAAAGAGGAGGATTAGCATGGATGTTAGCTCAGGGCTGATCTTCCTCACACACACACAAAAATAATAAATAAATAAATAAAAAGCCACTTGGACTAACAAAGAATGGCTAGCAGCAGAGCTGATGTTTGCTTCAGACGTCATCTACTCACCCACTCTTCACTTCCTGTCTGCTTGAGGTTGTTCCCTCTGTAACAGGAAGTTTTAGTTTTGCAAGATGAAAAGGTTCTGGAGATCTGTTTCACAACAATGTGAATATACTTAACACTACTGGAGTGTTCACTTAAAAATGGATAAGATGGTAAGTGTTATGTGTATTTTACCACAATAAAAAAAAAAAGATAACTGTGAAAATACCCAGGTCTTATAGATTTTTCTCTATTTGTATCTCTTACAGACGTAAAATTACTCCTCATTTAATTGTCTATCATGGTAGCAAAGGAAAAGACCACTAGGCAAATTTCCTCGGTGGTCCATGTAATTGGTGATCGTGTCTGATATGCAGCATGCTAGGCAACATAATACACCAATTTTTTCTCTTGGACGTTTCTTCAGAAAATGTATTGCTGGGAGAGTAGCTTTCTTAAGTGGCTGTGTAATGACCTATTGATTCCACATCTCCACTCTCTCCAACTCTCCAGCCACAAATTGATCAAGTTGGTAGGAACAATATTGCGAATTAATTGATGGCCCACCGTGATACTCAGAGACTAAGGCCCATCAAATAGTGATGTCAGTTGAGCAGAAAATGGCCCCTTTCTCGCTGGGTTCTCTTGCTCTGTGAAGATCATCATAGAGTGAAAGGACGTACAGGTGCGTTTCCTTGTGCTGGTATACAAGACGCCGATGAAGCGAAGTAGGCCAGGCCTCCATGTTCTGGCAAAGCTAAGGGTAAGGGACACCCAGGGCTCAGCTGATGATTTCTGTTCCTGTGCTTGTCACCCGTGAAGGGCCACCTTTGTGGGACTCTCAAGGATTCTACCCTCCCTTCCCTCCCTTTTCCATTAGTGCTGAAGACGTCCCTCCTGGAACCTTCCTGTGTTTCCTCCTCACCTGGTTCCCTGCTCTCCAGCATCCAGTGCAGGTATTCGGCTGTGTTTTCCTACCAAGAGTGAGTGCTGTGCACACCTTCTAGGATGCTTATAATTAAAACAAACAAACGGAAAATAACAAGTGTTGGCGAGGATGTGGAGACATTGGAACCCTAGTGCGCTGCTGATGGGAATGTAAAATGGTGCAGCCGCTGTGGAAAACAGTTGGTGGTGCCTCAAAAAGTTAAACACAGTTACCATATGATCCAATAATTCAATTTCTAGCTATATACCCCAAAGAATCGACAGCAGGAACCCAAACAGATACTTGTACACCAATGTTCATTGCTGCATGATTCACAATAGCCAAAAGTTGAAACAGCTCAAGAGACCATCAACAGATGGATGGATAAACAAAAGGTGGCCTGTCCACACAATGGACTATTATTCAGCCTAAATTAGTAATGTTCTGATACATGCTACAACACGGATGGACCTGGAAAGTATTATGCTAGGTGAAATAATCCAGACACAAAAGGACAAAGGTTGTACGACTCCACTTACACGAAATATCTAGAACGGGCAGAGTCATAGAGACAAAACAGATGAGAGGTTACCGGGAGCTGGGCGAGGAGGAAGTGGAGAGTTATTGCTTAATTGTTAGTTTCCTTTTGGGAAGATGAAAAAGTGCTGGAGATGGATATTGGTGATGTTTGTACAACAGAGTGACCATCCTTAATGCCACTGAATTGTGTTTAAAAATAGTTCAAGTTGCAATTTTTATGTTATGTATATTTTACCACAATAAAAAAATTTGTTGACAATACTGAATGAGTGATGAGGACAGTGAAGGGTCCAGAGGGTCGTGGTGAAAGCCACCAGGAGAGAAGGGGTGCAAGTGGAAGCCTGAGGGAAGACTGGGACCTCCACTCCTCGGATGCCACGTCCGTCTGAGTTCTCTGCCTCAGCACAGTGGCCGGGGCGGGGCTGGAGGAGAGAGGAAAGAATGCTCTCCACTCCTCCTGGGTATCCTCTGCTCCCCCCATTGTCCATTGCTGGTCCTTAATCCTCGCTGTGTTAGTTTCCTGTGGCTGCTGTAACTAATTATCATAAGTTTAAGTGGCTTAAAATGACACACATTTATGCTCTTACAGTTCTGGAGGTCAGCAGTCTAAAATGGGTAGGCAGGGCTGGTTCCTTCTTGAGGCTGGTGGGGAGAATCCGTTTTCTCGCCACATCCAGCTTCTAGAGGCGCCCGCATTCCTTGGGTCCTGGCCGCTTCCTCCATCTTCAAAGCCAGCAGCATAGCATCTTCAAGTCTCTGCCTCTGACCTCTGCTTCCATCCTTATCCTTCCTTCTCTTCCTCTGACTTTCCTGCCTCCCTCTTAAAAGGACCCTTGGTTATGTTGGGCCCACCTGGATAATCCAGGATCATCTCCCCATGGCAAGATCTGTAACTTACATGTGCAAAGTCCCTTTTGCATGGGAGGCCACAGATTCACAGGCTCTGTGGATTAGGATGTGGACATCTTTGGGGGCCTTTATTCTGCCTGCCAGGCTCATCTTCTCCCTCCATTCAAGCTCATCTTTCACGTCATGAAAAGTCGCTGCCTCAATGCGTAATTTTCAGACCTCTGAAACCCCCATGCCTGCTGCTCATGCCTCATCTGGAACCCCTGTGCTAGGAGAAAGCAGCTAGTCTTGTTTGCTGAAGGGTTCTTTGCTCCCTGGCCTTCCATCTCACCCAATACAGAATCGCAGTACATGTGGATCTGCAATTCCAGGTTGGGTCACCCGCCAGAGGCATTTCTCCAGGCAAACCCTGTGAGATGAGGGGACGAGGTTCTATACTGCTATTCCTACATCCTCAGGGACAGTGTGGGTACGAGGAGCTTTTGTTGGCTGGCCTGGGACAGCCCACTGCTTTAGGACATTAATTACATGGAAAAATATGTTTTGTGTTCCAAGTAAATCACTTATAAAATACAGTGTTGGAAGCCAGCCCGAGTGTGTAAGAACGCTCTGCTGACATTAGCATCACACATCCAAGCATCTGAAGCAATAAATAAAATAACCAAGCAAATATAAAATGTATAATGAAGATGGAGGGGAGTTAAAGTCAGCGGGAGAATACTGCAGAAACATAACATCCATTTAGAGAAGCAGTTCATGCAGTCAAGACAAACAAACAAAAATTCAGAACTGCAAATTACTTAATGAACCAAACATTTCCTCCGACTAGCCTGGTCCTGTCTTTTTCGAGATGTAATCTGAGAGGTCAAGTTTGAGTCAACTGTAGGTCATCCCTTCTCATAGCAGCTGACACGTAACTGAGCTCTACTCTAGCTAGCAGAGTTTTAAGCACAAATATTTATTTTCTAGCTGTCCTTGCTTCTTTCTGGGAGACTTGCTTCTCCCTGGGGCTGACATCTCTGTGTTCTGGACCCGTCAGCTCAAAACCATATGTTCGCTGCTGGATCTGCTCTGTCCAGTCAGGCAGCTTCTCACATCTCAGAACCTTCCCACACCTTTTCCTTCCATTGTGAAAACTTACCTCTTCTGTGTCCTTTGCTAGCTGGACTAAAAGAATTGGTGTAACAGGGTGCATCTGGGCAGAAAACAGAAGGTTCCTCAAACCGGATAATTTGAGGAGAGATTCATAAAAATTCCTTTTTTGGTTGGGGCAGTTTCTCCGGCCTCAGCCCTATTGACATTTGGGCTGGGTCATTCTTTGTTGTGGGGGCCATCCTGTACCTTGTGAGATATTTAGTAGTGTCCCTGGGACCCTGGAGCCAACTGGTGACCTTTAAATTGTAAAGACCTACAAGAAATTGTGCTGTTTCCATGGGTAGGGCCAGCCTTAAGCAGCAAGATGTTTTCCATGAGCTATGGCTTCACCTTGCTTGAAGTCATCCAACGAGCATGGCGGAAAACAAGTGGCATTGCTGTTGGCACATTATGGGTTGAATTGTGTCCCCCCAAAAGATATGTTGAAGTCCCAATTTCTAGTGCTTATGAATGCTTCCTTCTTTGGCAATAGGTCTTTGTGGATGTAATCAAGTTAAGATGAGCTCCTACTGGCTCGAGGTGGGCTCTAATCCAATATGGCTGGTGTCGTAATAAAGAAAGGAGAAGACACACAGAGACACTCATGCACAGAAGGAAGACAATGTGAAGACACTCAGAAAGAAAGAAGACCGTGTGATGACAGAGATTGGAGTGATGCGTCTACAAGCCAAGTGACACCGAGGACTGCTGGCAACACGAGGAGCTAAGAGAAAGGCATGGAATGGATTCACCCCTAAAACCCTCAGAAAGAGCATGGCTCTGTCATGACACCTTGATTTTGGACTTCTGGCTCCAGAACTGGGATAGAATAGATTCCAGTTGCATTAAGTTGCCCAATTTGTGGTACCAGTTATGGTAGCCCTGGGAAACGAATATAGCAGCCCTCTCCTATTTTTAAGGACTGTGCTGAATGTGATTGTACAAATACCTTCGGAACATTCTTACTAGGTCTCATTCTCCCGTAAACCATGTACATCAAGACACTAATTCGTTGGCCTGGTCTCGCAGCAGAAGCATAGGGAAGATAGAGACCTGGGCTCTAACACCCACGTGTCTCTTGAGAGTTAGGCTGCCTTGGGGATTCCCTTCAACTTCAGTGGTCTTACTTTCCTGACCTGAAAGATGGGTCTGATAATAACCTGGGTGCAAGGCTGCGTGGCCATTCAAGCCTCCTCTTACTCCTCGTGTCACCCCTAATTCAGCCCAAGTGGAGGGCTACCCTCACACTGCTGAGAAAGCCCCTCCACTTTAATATTGTTGGGGAGCAGGAGGAAGGCTGGGCGAGGCAGCTCGTGTGGGCAAAAAGGATTGGGATACGGGGTGCAGGCGCCAACTTTGGGACACGGGTTTATTTATGCATCCGTGCAGCCACTTGATGGGGGAGCTTCTTTCCCAGGTGCTGAACTGCTCCACGGATAAGAGCTGAGTGAGGTGGCTCCTGGCCCCCAGGATGGTCCCCTCGGGGTAGGGAAGAGGGGCCTCCAGTCATGCCTTTGCTGCCCACCTTTGTCTAGGCCTCAGCTATCTATTGGACGCCAAGGTGGGTGAAGTCATAGCTGTCCAGGTGCAGTGCAGGAGGCAACCGGAAACGAAAGTTTTCATCTCTTGCTGGGAGGTGTTCATCCTTTGCATTTTGTGGTTACCGATGGAACGGCTCTTGTTTGTCTGTGCTCATTTAAAAGGGGTGGGTCAGGTATAAGGATAAAATGACAGCGCGCCAGATTGTTTGGGAGGTTGCTATGAGTTCACAGAAAAGTTCTGAATTTAAAATATTTTGAAACAATTACATTTTACGAACACATGTTCATTAAGAACATATAATAACCTCGTTTAAGTTACTCAATTGTCGTCTTTAGGATGTACTTTGAGAGCTTGTTTTAATCAACAAATGAGAATAATTCATAATTAGCACGGCACTTTTTTGGGAGTTTAGGGGGAAAAAACCCCAGGGAAATTAGGTCCCGATTACCATGCTAGAATCCAGGAATATATCTGGAATATCCAATGTCACATTTTTGGATGCATGCTAAAAATATCAGCACCACAATAAGGGAAAACCCAATTTCTAGTTATCTAATATTTATTAAATGCATGAAAAATAATTTATTATTTTTGTTAAAAGGAGAATCAAGAAGAATCTGTGCCAATTAATTTTTCAGAGCTGTGTTTTAATAGACTTTTGAAAACACTTGTCTTGAATTAGTTAATTATTCCTAGATAGTTATTGAAAAATCATACTAAAACACAAAAGCCACAACCCTGTATTCATTTATTTCCTAACAATTAATTCAAGAGTAATCGCGATGTCACCAGCATGCGGATTCCTCATCGCTCATGTCCATGTTGGAAATTTCCAGTTCTTTTTCTCAGACTAAAATATAAATCTCTGGCCCTTCACTGTCTCCAGAAACTGGAGGCTTTATCTCAAATGTCTCTGTTTCTAATTTTGGAATATTTATTTATCCTGTCAATGCTATCTTTAGGAAATTCACAGCAAGGTTTCACTCGTTGATTCAGAAAAGCTTTTTTCTCTTTTACATGAAGGATCCAACATCTCAGAACTGCTGACATGCAAGATGCATAGGATTGTAAGAGATGAGAACGCATGTACACATTCCTAGGTCCGTGGGCTGCAGGAGGCTCTGGAGACACGATGACAGGGCCAACGCAAATGTAACAACAAAACAAAAAAATAAGAGGTTGCTAGTATTACCCAAGGATGTGATAGCTAAAGTGACAGTCCTGAAAGCAAAGATCAGCTATGATTACATGCATGAAACAGCATGTAGACAACAGCATGAGCTGTTTACGTATATGGAAACAATCATCACAGGTCCATGATGTGAGAAAGAGATTATGTAGTCTCGGCAATGTTTTCTCCATTAAAATGATTGGCCAGCCTTTTCTTCATGGAGTGAAGATTCACTTTGGCCCAGCTTCTGTCAAAACCACCATGTAATGCGAATCAGTGGAGTCCAAATTCACTAGATCTTATTAGTTATGAGCTTGCTGGTTCCTAGCAAGACATACACAAGGGCTTTGAAATTCAACAATATGTTGGAAACTCTGGAAGCAGGCAAGTTGAATAAGACAGAACGGGAAAAGTAGAATAAACGTTCCCAGTTGAAAACGGAATGTACTAAAATTTAACCAGAGTGTAATTCAGTGGGAGTTTCATATTCAAACGTGTGACTGGACGGTTAGCTCTGGCCTCTTGTCTCAGCTGGCTCTCCCTGGAGGTCCTGGCAGGGGGAGGAGGAAAGATGGAACTAGACTCAGGGTGGAACTGGAGAGAGTCAGGGGGCAGTCGGTCTCGGCTTTAGTTCCTGGTCAGGATGGAAACCCCAGGGAGTGTTTAGAACTCAGAACTTGCTCTGAGCTCAGGTTCGGCTCTGGATTTAACCTCACTGTTCAAAATTCAGTTCACACCCACAGGCTTTATTTTGAGAGAAGACCGTTTCATGGTGAAATACCCAAGCCTTTCCAGCTCTCCATCTATTTGTTCAGGAACAGCATGGAGACAGGGAGCCACCACGAACAGCTGAGGGTATGGAGTTTGGAGTCACTGCCTGGGGGTACCCCCGAGCTACACAACGGACCCTCTCTGGGCCTCAGTGTTCTCGTCTGTAAAATGGGGACAGAAATAGCACCTCCTTCAGGGATTGTTATGATGAAATGAGTTCATATTTGCAGAAGGGTTTAGAACAGTGGCAGTCTGATAGTAAACACTATGTAAGTGTTTGACAAACGAATTAGGAGGCATGCTCTTGTCTGTTGTTTTAAGATGACAGGTACTGATGAGGAGGAGTCTTTAGCCACCTAAGCGAGCATAAAGGGATTATACTCTATTTAAGTGCGGTGAGGGCCTCGGGTCTTGTCTGTCTTGTGGACTTGGGGAGGAGCAGGGAGGAGGAGGAGGAGGAAGAGGAGGGGGGGAGCGTAAGGGGAGAGGGAGGGAGGAAGAAGAGGGGAAGAAAGAGAGGGAGGGATGGAGGGGGATGGAGGAGTGGAGGGAAAGGGGCGGGGGAAGGATGGAGGGGGAAAAGAGAGAGTATGCGAGCATGGGCCAGCCTGGAGGCCTTGATGCCCCAACAACACGGCAAGGAGACATGTGTCCCATATTCCTTCCTCCTTGCCCTCTGCCCCGGCCTCCCCCTCCCAGCCTGAGATCCAGTGGGGCGGGGTCCTGACCCCACTGGCAGTACACCCAGTTTCCTTTTTCCTTATTACCCAGTGAGGCCTGAAGAGTCACTCCTTCCAAGAATTACTGGTTCTTTCACAGGAAATGTTGAAAACCTGAAGAAACCTCCAGGATTCCAAGAATACACGTCCAATTGCAGGCCATTTGGAAAGGGCAGGAGAAATCCCAGAGCAGTGACGTGACCCACTGTGTGATGGCAACCTACTAGGAAGGTTGGCCAGGCTCCGTATCTGCAAAGACCTCTTCTCCACCCAAATACTTGAGCACCGGGGTCTGATAACCTTAGATGCCACTAGATGTACAGAGATCCAGAACACCCATGGCAGTAGGCAGCCATGGGCCTGACCAGTAGGATGTACAGTCCCAGAGGACTCCAGCAATGATGCCATAGGACAAATGATTCTGGAAGGACTCTGGAGGGACACAGAGCAGAGCCCAGAGAAGAAATAAAGATGCCAACGTGGACCATTGTGCAGATGAAGGAAAAACTCTAGAACTGCACTGCCAAGCAGCAGCCACCAAGCCCATGTGGCTATTGAGCCCTGGATAGATAACAGGTCTGAATCAAGGTGGGCTGTGAGTGTGAGAGATACATCTGATTTCAAAGACTTAGTCAAGGTAAAACATTTCATTAATCAATTTTGTATTGATTACAGGTTGAAAGGATTACATTTTTGATATACTGGATTAAATAAAATATATGCTTAAAATTAATTTCGCTTTTTACCTGTTAAATTGCAGCTATTAGCAAATCGACTTTGGGGCTCGAGTTATATTTCTAGTGGGTAGCGCCAGGCTGAAGGGTCCTGCAGAGGAAAACAGGTCACCTCCAAGGAGCGAGAGTCCAAAGGCAGGCAGTCCTCAGGGGGCAGTACCCAAGGGAGAGTGCAGAGATGTGGGCATTCTGAGAAGATTCCAATGTGGACAGCTTTCTCTCAGGCAGAGCAAAGAGAGCAGAATGGGCAAGTTATTCGCCATGCAACGATGAACAATATATACCTTGCAGGCACGCTCTCTTCAGAAGCTACTGGAGAATGTGTCTCAGAAGCACAGAGTAGTAAACCGAAAACAGAAGAAGATGAGGAAACCCGGAGACAAGATCCAACACAGGAGAGAGGTTGGGCCATTTCAGGACAATAGCTGTGTGCTAGGTTTCAAGAGCAAACTCGTGCATTTCCAGAGCAGGAGGGTTCAGGGCTGGCAGGGGGCAGTCTCTGGGTGGGGAAAGTGGGGACAGTTAGGTTACTTAAGTGCCTGAGCATTTGGGGGAGGCATCAACAGACATTGGAAAGCATTTGGAAAAAATTGGCATACATCCCTAGAAAACCAAGCAATGGCATGAGACAGGTATTGATTCCAGAAAATATTCAGAGTTGTATAAGAAGAGAAATGCAACTATAGCTTGCCACTTGGATCCGCAGAAAACATATGAAGCCATAATAATATAAAGACTATATAAATAAATCTCATACTACCTAAGTTGATGGGATGGGGGGAGTTGAACTGGGGTAGCTAGCCAGCAAAATTCTCAGGTAGCATAATAGAAGTTGATGAAATGACTAAAATTAATAAATCAAGAAGTACAGGTACGTGCATATTATTTAGACATATGGAGGTAAGTTCTAGAAAAAACAGGTAAGAGTGGAAAGTTATTGTTTTGGGGGTGAGTGGGATGAGGGTGTGGAGAGATGGAGCAGGGCATCTAAAGTTAGTACTTTTTTATTTAATTACGTGCGTGCTTTAGTTCGATTCCTCCCCAGGTAAACTACCTTGTGTGAAATTAAATTTCACCAGAATTTGGGTCTTCATTGTCTGTTTTTCCTTGTACAACATAAAGAAGCTAGTTTCAAAAATATGCCACCCTTGCAAGCTAATTTCCCAAGTCAGTGGGTTAATGGCATCCTGTGAGTCACCTTCGGTCCTCCATTCACTCCTGTCTCTGCTCAGAGGCTGACGCCAGGGGTCCACCCCTCACCACCCAGCCAGCAATTTTTGCCTTTTCCTCTGCTGGTGGGCTGGCCGCAGTGGCGCCCCACTCAAATCCTCCTGTCGATGACTTCCTCTCGGAATCTTTCCTCCTCCTGTCATCCCCCAGCTATTTAGGTCACCGTAAATGATTTTGGAGACAGAGGATAAGACACTAATGCATACTTGGGATAGCATTTGTTAAAAATAAAATCTGGGCATGCATATTTTAACAGGAATCAGTTTGGATCTGAAAATACACATAGAGATGGGGGGGACACACGAGGGGACCTCTTTTGTCTCCTAGTACTTCATCAAGTCACGGAAACTTGTTTTTCAAGGCCGCTATTTCTCTACCTAATTGCATCATTTCTTTTCCCAGCTGTATTTTCGGAGAAAGCTTTCGCACATCTTGGATTTCACAACTGATAGTATTTGCCACATATTCACTAGGAAAAAAAAATACATCTTTTCTATATAGATGTGAACACATGTAAAAAGCCGGATTCTGACGGTCTGGTAGATTTTTAGAATCACCATTTTTTAGGTTCAAATTAAAGTCTATTATTTATAGTTTCTCTCTCTCTCTCTCTCTTTTCCTCATTTGCAAGCTCACGTAGCCTTGTACTATTAAACCCTAACCCTGAAGGTGGTCACTGCAGAACTGGAGGTGCCCAAGAAAATAAGTGATTGAAGAATTGGAACAGTGACAACAAATGGTAAGGAATCGTGGGCACCATTTTGAAAAAGTGGAGTGTTGGTGGCTATTACCATGGGAGGAAGAAGCGATTGTTTAATAAATGCGAAGCCTTCAAAAACGAAACAGTTTTGTCAGGCAAACGTTCACTTGGTGTGAGCCACTGATTGAACTCATTTGAGAAGGAATTAGAAGCTTCCCAAGCAAGTGAAGGGCTCAGAACTGGCCGCGTGAATGGAGCAATGCAGCCGCCCTCCACGGCAGAGATGCCATTCTGAGAGGGGAACTTCTTGTCCTGCTCTCCTGTGGAATGCCTGTGCTGATGAATATAACCTCTTTTGTAATTTTATTTATTTATTTTTTTCCCCAAAGCCCCAGTAGATAGTTGTATGTCATAGTTGCACATCCTTTTAGTTGCTGTATGTGGGACGCGGCCTCAGCATGTCCGGAGAAGCGATGTGTCAGGTGCGCGCCTGGGATCCTAACCTGAGCCTCCAGCAGCGGAACGCGCGCACTTAACCTCTAAGCCACGGGGCCGACCTGAATATAACCTCTTTATCGAGTCTTTCAGAATTTTTATTTCTATTTAGCAATATCATAAAACTGTTTTCTGCCCATTAGAATAAGTGTTGTTCATGGCTCCTTATCAGTGCATATGAATTGCTTCTTTCTTTGCAAAGACTGCTCTGCAGGGTTCAATTCACTCAGTCTCTTATTTGTAGACATCTCAGTTATTTCCTGGCTTTTGTTATTCAAACAATACTGTAATGAAAATCCCGTGTCTCAATTTGCACATTCCTAGCACTGCAAGAGAGTTGTGGATTGTCGGCTAAGCAAGTTTAAAACTTTCACAGATACTGCCAAATATGTTTCCTGATATGAATCCTTACATTTACCTTCCCTTGGGGGATTTTTCACTAATTACTGTTGCCACCTAAAGAATGTTGGCCTAAGGAACATTCTGGCCAATGAGGGATGCACAGACCCTTTCAAATACCCCATGGTGTGGCTGAGATGGGTTGATATGTGGAAGCCAGACTTGACTAAAGGGAAGTCAAGAGAGGAAATGCATGCAACAAGAAAATCTTGCTCACACTCTGCAGCTCTCCCTTCCCATCCACATCAGCTCTTGGCTTGTCTCCAGGTGGTGAGTACCATCTTAATATTCACCATCCATGAGCCACAGCTGTTACTGTTTCTAAAAACACTGACTAGCATTTCCCTGGGCCAGGCACTGTATTACTTTGTGTCATCATATAATTTTTTTTTTTTTTTTGTGAGGAGGATCGGCCCTGAGCTAACATCTGCCAGTCCTCCTCTTTTTGCTGAGGAAGACGGCCCTGGGCTAACATCTGTGCCCATCTTCCTCCACTTTATACGGGATGCCGTCACAGCATGGCTTGCCAAGTGGTGCATTGGTGCACACCTGGGATCCAAACCAGTGAACCCTGGGCTGCCGCCGTGGAGCGTGCCCACTTAACCGCTTGCGCCACGGGGCCGGCCCCAGTCATCATATAATTTTTGTATCAATGATTTCCTTATCATTTAAGATGTTTTTGAGTACCAGTAACAGAAACCCCAATTCAAACTGGCTTAATCAATGATACCTCCCTAAAATTGGAGTGCTAGGTTGTGGTTTAGATAAATATGGCAGCTCTACCTCAAGAAGCCAAGAGGAAGGTAGGTCTAGGCACTATCAGTGGTGTCAGTCAAGGCCTGGACTCTTTCCATCTCTGCACTCTGCTCCTCTCCATGGGTTGGCTCTTCTTCAGGCTGACTCCCCTTATGGCGCCAGATGTCCAAGCAGCCTGGATATCGCATCCAGACACTGCCAAGTCCTGAAGCAGAAGAGGGATCATTTCTTTGCCTGTTTCCTTCTTAAGAGAGGAGACTTTTCCCAGAAGCTGCTTGGCCAACCTCCCTTCCGTACTCTGATCAGAGCTGAATCACATGTTCCCTTTTAAGTCAATCTTAGACAAGGAAATGGGACCACTATGACCGACCTGGACCAACCAGGGTTTATCTTTGAGCCAGGGGTGGGGTTGGTACCCTTTGACTCATGATGAAAGTGGGGATCCCTGAGCACAGTCAGGGTCCTACTAGCAAGGGAGAAGATGTGGGGGGAGATGCAAGTTAGGGGGGCTGCAACAGGGTTTTCTATAGTTGGACATAGACCAGCTAATTTCATCCTCTCAATAATCCCATGAGGAAGGTGTGTTCATTTCCTAGGGCTGCTGTCACAAAGTACCACAAACCAGGTGGCTTAAAACAGTAGGAATTTATTTTCCCACAGTTCTGGAGGCCAGAAGTCCAAGATGAAGGTGTCAGCAGAGCCTCAGTCTAGGGGAGAATTCTTCTTGCCTCTTCCCATCTTCTGGTGGCTCCTGCCTTTCCCTGCCTTGTGGCAGCAGAGCCCCCATCTCTGTCTCCATTTTCCCATGGCCTTCTCCCCGCGTGTGTGTCTCCTCTGTCTCTGTGTCCACTTTTCCCTCTTTTTATAAGAAGACCAGCCATCGGATTAGGGCCCACTCTACTCCAGTATGACCTCATCTTTACTTGATTCCATTTGCAAAGACCCTATTTCCAGATAAAGTCACATTCACAAGTATCAGGGGTTACGACTTGAACGTCTCTTTTTTGAGGGGGACACAATTTGATGCTATACCGAAGGTCCTATTTTAATCCCTGAGTCACCATTAGGAAGTTCTAGTGAGAGAGTTTAAATAGCTAGTAAGAGGTGGTGAGGCCTCTGAGCCCAGGCAGTTTGATTCTTGAGTTCCGTGCTCATAATCATTTTGCCATCCTGTTACAATGAATGATAGAGTAATACAGAACTGCGTGATTATCATAGTTTTATAGCTGTCGAATGACTGCACACAAATAAGCATTTAAGAATGCATTCTGGGAGCTGGCCTCATGGCCTAGTGGTTAAGTTCGGTGTACTCCACTTTGGTGGCCTTGGTTCAGTTCCCAGGTGCAGACCTACACCACTTGTCGGTGGCCATGCTGTGGCAGTGCCCTACATAAAAATAGAGGAAGATTGGCATGGATGTTAGCTCAAGGTGAATCTTCCTCAGCAAAAAAAAAAAAAAAAAAGAAAAAGAAAAAAGAATGCATTCTGCAAATATTTTTTGAACACCTCCTATGTTATAGCAATTTTAAAGTTGGTTAGGTGGCAGCAGTAAACTGCTGCCTTGCTCTCTGCATTTGATGGAGAGAATAAGATAGTGCCTGTTAAGCACTTAAAACAAGGCCTCGATATGTTTGTGCCCATTTGGGTGGGGAAATGGAGAATGTGGTGAGTGTTGCTTCTGCCATGCCCTGTCCCAGTGGCCCTCAGCAGACCTCGGAGCGGGCTGCACACACCTCTTACACAAGGCTGGGCTGGTCCCTCCACACCTCCAGGAGCGTGGGACATAAAATCTCCTTCTGGCGAGAAGCAAGTCATTGAAAACATGCTGTCTTATTCAGCACTGTTTTTCCCCTGGAGCATCACAATCATGGCTAAATTTCTACTGTGGGCACTGAAAAGGAACAATGCCATCAGAACGTGGTGTACAATTAGCCTTGTGAGTAGGACCTACATTTTTTACCTACTCATCATAAAGGAAGTGTTGGAAGAAGACACAAAGAAATGGAAAGATATTCCGTGCACTTGGGTTGGAAGAATTAACATAGTTAAGATGTCCATACTTCCTAAAGCCATCCATAGGTTCAATGCAATCCCTATCAAAGTTCCAACAACATTCTTCACAGAAATAGAACAAAGAATCCTAAAATTTATATGGAACAACAAAAGACCCTGAATATCTAAAGGAATCCTGAGAAAAAAGAACAAAGCTGGAGGTATCACACTCCCTGATTTCAAAATATACTACAAAGCTCTAGTAACCAAAACAGCATGGTACTGGCACAAAAACAGACACACAGATCAATGGAATAGAATCAAAAGCCCAGAAATAAACCCACACATCTATGGACAGCTAATCTTTGACAAAGGATCCAAGAATATACAATGGGGAAAAGAAAGTCTCTTCAACAAATGGTGTTGGGAAAACTGGACAGCCATATGCAAAAAAATGAAAGTAGACCCTTACCTTACACCATACACAAAAATTAACTCCAAATGGATTAAAGACTTGAATGTAAGACCTGAAACTATGAAACTTCTAGAAGGAAACATAGGCAGTACGCTCTTCCACATCGGTCTTAGCAACATCTTTTCAAACACCACGTCTGACCGGGCAAGAGAAACAATAGAAAAAATAAACAAATGGGACTACATCAAACTAAAAAGCTTCTGCACAGCAAAGGAAACCATCAACAAAACGAAAAGACAACCTAACAATTGGGAGAAGATATTTGCAAACCATACATCTGATAAGGGCTTAATCTCCAAAATATATAAAGAACTCATGCATCTCAACAACAAAAAACTACCAACCCAATTAAAAAATGGGCAAAAGACCTGAACAGACATTTCTCCAAAGAAGATATACAGATGGCCAACAGACACATGAAAAGATGTTCAAAATCACTAACTATCAGGGAAATGCAAATCAAAACTACAATGAGATATCACCTCACACCTGTCAGAATGGCTATAATTAACAAGACAGGAAACAACATGTGTTGGAGAGGATGTGGAGAGAAGGGAACTCTCATACACTGCTGGTGGGAGTGCAAACTGGTGCAGCCACTATGGAAAACAGTATGGAGATTCCTCAAAAAATCAAGGATAGAACTACCATATGATCCAGCTATTCCACTGTTGGGTATTTATCCAAAGAACTTGAAAACACCAATTTGTAAAGGTACATGCACCCCTGTGTTCATTGCAGCGTTATTCACAATAGCCAAGACTTGGAAGCAACCCTAGTGCCCATCAAGGGACGAATGGATAAAGAAGATGTGGTATATATACACAATGGAATACTACTCAGCCATAAGAAACGATGAAATCCAGCCATTTGTGACAACATGGATGGACATTGAGAGTATAATGCAAAGTGAAATAAGTCAGAGGGAGAAGGTCAAATACCGTATGATTTCCTTCATTAAGTAGTAGATAATAACAACAATAAACAAACACATAGGGACAGAGATTGGATTGGTGGTTGCCGGGGGGAGGGGGGGAGGGAGGGGGGTGAAGGGGATGGTTCGGTACATGTGTGTGGTGATGGGTTTTAGTTGGCGTTTTGGTGGTGAACATGATGTAATCTGTGCAGAAGTGGAGGTGTAGTGATGTACACCTGAAATTTTTACAATGTTGTAAACCAGTGTTACTGCAATAAACAAAAAATTAAAAAAAAAAAAAATGAAGTGTTGGTTTCAAAACAACCCAAGCAAATGTGACTACAGGACAGGAGAGGGGGTCTGGGGGCAGGGAGCCCAGCTCTTTGGCCAGTCTTATCAGATGTCATGTCCCCAAGTCACAGGTCTCAGATCCAAATCCAAGATGGAGGAATTGAAAGGAAACGCTGCTCTCTATACTAATGTTGTTTTTCTTAAGGGATGCATAGTCTCAGCAGGCGCTGCAGAGGAATCCCACTGGACCCCACCGTGCGTTATTCGTGTCTGCCCGGGAGTTCTTGATCACGGGAGCCACGCCGAATGAAAGCTTACATTGTCTTCTAGACTTCTTTGGCCCTTGACAAATACCTCTTAGAAGTTCTTTATTTTTCTTTGGCTTTCTTAAAGCAAGATTTTGAACCAACCACCTGTTTCCAGTGAAGGTTCGTTTCCCACCCCCTCCCAGCCCCACAGGAAATGCTTATTTCTAATCGAGATCTCTTGCATAAACTAAAGGGACTGACTAATGCTCAGCCACTGAAGCCAGGGTGTTCCATGACTCTTGGGGCTAATAGCAGCTTTCCCAGGAACCTGAATAGTTGCTGTGCAAAAATGGTTTTCTTTGGAGCTGGAGTAAGGGGACAAAAATAAAATCATTAAAAGCCTGTGGGATCTCCTCTGGAAATCTGGAAAGCAGCAATCACTCCTGGGCATTTATCGTAGAGAGATGAAAACTTAGGTTCACACAGATGCCTGCCCACAGCAGCCTAATTTGTAACTGCCAACAACCAGCATCAGTCTGTGTCCTTCAGAGGGTGAATGGAGGTGCATGCGAAACACGAATATGACGCAGCAGTGAAAAGGAACACACTATCTATCTATTGATACACACAACAGCTTGGATGAATCTCCAGGGAATTATGCTGTGTGTACAAAGCCAACCTCAAAAGGTCATATACTGTATGTTCCATTATGGAACATCCTCAAAATAATAGAATTCTAGAGATGGAGACCAGACCATTGGCTGCCGGGGGTTGGGGAAGGGGAGGAGGGATGTGACTATAAAGGAGTGACATATGGGACTTCCCTTGTGGTCATGGAAAGGTTTTGTGTCTTGATAGTGATGGGATTATATGAATCTAAAAGTGGTCCAATTTCATAGACGTATACACAATGACACACCCATTTCATGAGTGTGTGAGAAAATGTGAAATCCAAGTAAAGACTATAGACTAATTCATTGTGTTATGCCTCCGTTGATTTCCTGGTTTTGATACTGTGCTATGGTTTTATGTAAGATGCTACTGTTGGGGAAAAATGGGTGATGGGAACAAGAGACTTCTCTGCCTTCTTCTCGCACCTTCTTGTGAATCTATAATTATTTCAAAGTACAAAGTTAGAAAAACTTTGGTGGAAAGATAATGGCTCCTAGGAAATCCCCAGTGAGATCTCCTGGATTAGTTCATTCATACGCCCGGCGAACAGTTCCGCTGGAACGGATCTCACGTTCTGCCCCGTCCAGCTTCCTCTCAGGCAAGGGCAGGCAATATTAAGAGAAGCAAGTGCCTAAAGTACCTCCGTCTAAACATTACATTTAAGTGTCCACTATTACAGCGAAAAACAAAAGCCAAACACACGAGGAGGGCTTAACCACTCAGTCTTGGTCTGCTGATGGGTAGGAGCATTTACGTGAAGACCCATTCTGCATTTTACATCTACACTCTTTCTCTTTTGAAGCACGCAGCCCACTTTAGGGGTCACTGTGCCCCACTTTCCATGCCTGTAGCAGCCTCTTTGGCTCATCCACTCCCAGGCCCAACCAGCATCAGCAAGCTCCGCCTCTGGCTTTACTGCATCTGAATTCTGAAGGACGGCGTGGCCCGCTTCTTTCTCTGTGACTGTATGGCCAGAGATGCGTCTTGCGAACTCTCGTCGAATAATTAATTTTTAGTTTTAAATAATTCAGTAGTCCTGGCCTGCATAATTGCTGGGGACCAAAGGATTAATTCGTTGGATGGTTTTTCTTTCTTCCCCTTTGCATGGAGGGAGGGCTAGGCATGACTGAGTGGAACATAACGGAGCAGCCTCTAACTAGGCCGTTATCTCAATGATATCTGAGCATGTAATGGCGAGAAGATAGTAATGATTGTGATCCTGCTGTGGCATAAAGCAGAGACTGGGCCCTCAACTCTGTCCCACAATTCCTTCCTTGACAGCCCACTCATTGCTCCTGGATTATTTTTGGCGGTGATGACCAGGCTGACTATAGATAAATAAAATCAAAACATGATCCCAAATCCTCAATTTAGAGCAGAGAACAGCAAACTACAGCCCGGGGAAATATGGCCCACTGCCTGGTTTTGTAAATAAAGTTTTATTGGCACACACCTATGCCCATTCATGAGCATATTGTCTCCTGCTGCTTTCAGCTACAATGGAAGGGCTGAGTAGCTGTGGCAGAGACCACATGGAGAGCAAAGCTTAAAATATTTATTCTCTGGCCCTTTACAGAAAAAGTTTGCTGACGTCTGCTTTAGAGGGCCATGTAAGCCATCTGTCTCTGCTCAATTTAAAACAGCTTTGCTGGGACTGTCAACACTGTGGAACCTCATGGTTGAATAGGGCTTCTTCTCACTGCTCTTGCCACCTTAGGGAGGGGAGTGAGGGAGGAGAAATAGAGACAAGAACCAAAGCCCCGGATAATCCCTCGCCAGACTTTGGGCCTTTGAGTATCTGAGATGACAACCTGATTGAGCCGAAATCAGCTTCTCTGTTTCAGTCGGGCCTAACCTGTCTTCTACGCAGTCGAGCCAGGTGTGACGAATCTCAACTCTGGAATCAGAAGTAGGTTCAAATCCCCAGCCGGCTCTTATTGGCTGTGTTGTGTCTGAACCTCTCTGTGTCCTCAGCTGATGAAAGGTAGTCCTTCTCCCTTCTCGGCTGAGTCCTTGGAGGGGCATACACACTCACTGACGCAAAGCACTTACGACGCCTGGCGTGTAGTAAATAGTAGGGCGCTTTGGTTGATTTTGTCATTATAATGACTGTTTCCCCAAGATAAATTTTATCTTTCAGTGATGAGTTTATCAGATAAACTGCAACTTTCTCTGTATTTATAGTTGGAACCAGAAATTACAATCCTAAACATTTGTAGACCTGGAGAAGCTCACTTTGTGTCAACATGGCCCTGGAAATGGACGGGATATCCGAAGGGTAGTCTTGCTTTTGGGGCTGGTTGATACAAGTTTCTCCATAGAGACTCAGGCCCTATCTCCATCAGAGAAAGCTCCATCAGAGGGCTTGGGGATAAACAGAGCTGTGTATAAAATGGAACTATGTACAACGTAAAATCTATACTGCCCAATAGCAAGCCACGCCCTTGCAGGTTTAAAGACGGAGAAGAGAAATGTGAAAAGAGCAAAATCATTTTTGAAATGTTTTTGCCCCCGAGGATCCTGTGGCCCAAACCAGAGATCTGTGCTTCACCCCTGACTTCTCTGCCTTCCCTGCCTTCCTTATCCCCAGTCACCGGATCACCAAGCCCTGACTTCTTCCCAACACGGTTATCTTCCTCCCATCACTCAGTACTCCTCCACCATCATTTTTCTCCTCCATTAAATGGTGTCACCCGGTCTCCCTGAGTCCATCTTGTCTCCTCCAATTCAAAGTCTCGTCTCCTCCAATTCCTAAAACAAATCGCATGGTATCACATTCCCTTTTAGAAAAATTGTGGTAAAACGTACATAACATAAAATTGACCGTTAGTGACATTTAGTACATTCACAATGTTATGCAACCATCAACTATTTCCAGAACATTTCCATTGCCTCAAAGTGAAACCTTGTACCCATTAAGCAATATCTCCCCATTCCCTTCAACCCTCAGCCCCTGGCAAACACTTACCTGCTGTCTGTTCCTATGGATTTGCTGAATCTGGATAGTTCATGTAAATGGAATCACTCAGTGTGCTTTTGTGTCTGGCTTCTTTCACTTAGCATGATATTTTCAAGCTTCATCCACATTGTAGCATGTATCAATACTTCATTCCTTTTAATACCAGAATAATATTCCATTATAATGCCACATTTTATTTATCCATTCATCTGCAGATGGACATTTGGGTTGTTTCCGATTTGGGGCTCTTGTAAATCGTGCTGCCATGAACATTTGTGCACACGCATTTGAGTACCTATGTTCACTTCTTTAGGGTACATACCCAGGAGTGGAATTGCTGGGTTGTATGATAATTCTATGTTTAACTTATTGAGGAACCATGAAACTGTCTTCCACCATAGCTGTACCATTTTACATCCCCACTCGCAATCCTTCAAAAATCCAAAAAATGGCTTCCCGTTGCCTGCTGAGTAATGTCCATATTTTAAACACAGCTGACAAGATCTTCAAGACGTGGCCCTTCCCTACCTCTTCTGCTCCAGGCCTAGTGGCCTTCGCTCACCATGCCCTTTCTCACCATGCTCTCTCGTTTGGCCTACATGCTCCTCTCTCTACCTGGAACCCTCATGTCTTTTCACCTGTTTAAGCTGTTCACCCTCCTAGACTTTCTCTACGAAGCCCTCCAGTCCCAGATGGGTGCGTTTTATGTGCTTCCTGATCACGGCCCTCACTGCACTGTCCTGGAATTCCTTTCTGATCATCTGGTTTCACCCACTATATTGTAACCTCGGTGAAAGCAGGGGCAATATCTTTCCTGTTCGTGACCTTATCCTCAATCCTCAGCATGAGGTTGGGGCTCAGCAAATATTTGAATGAATTAAAATGCCAGGTGCAGCCATCACCTCGTGACTAACTCAGGACGATCAAAGATGATGAAGGGGCTTGACACACATTTAATCCTGGGAGTTAGAGGTTCGTTTCTGGTCTTCACCTGCACCCCACTCCTACATTCCCATTTCTGTTTACTCATTGTTATCATGTGTCCCAATGGTTCATAATCTTATGATGGGGTACTTAGAAGCTGTGTTGTACTAAGATAAGCTGCCCCGGTTGAAACATAACTCTTTTAAAAATGTAATGTCATTAGGTGGGTACTTGTGTTAAGAACTAGATTCCTATTGCTTCTGACTTATTCTTTTCCAAAATGTTGAATGGACCACCTCCAAAATGAGAGTTAGTTACCCAGAATCACTATTGTTTAGTGAAACGAGTCTTGTTCAACACTTGCGTGTAAAGGAAACCTTTGAAAAGAAGTTATTGAGGCCACAATGAAATACCAGTATATAGGCACTAGAATGGCTGATGTTATCGACCACACGGAAGGAGGGCAAGGAGGCAGAACCGCTGGGCTTCTCAGACAATGCTAGTGGGAATTCAAAATAGTGCAAACACTTTGGAAAACTCTTTGGCCGTTTGTTAAGAAGTTTAGCATGTATCAATCCTACGCCCAGCAATTTTACCGTCAGGTACTTACTTAAGAGAAATTAAAATATATGGCTACAAAAAAGCCTTGCATAAGAATGTTTACAGCAGTTTTATTTACAGTCGCCAAAACGTGGAAACAGTCCAGGTGCCTATCAATAGAAGAATGGTTCAATACGCACTGGCGTAGCCATAGGATGGAATACCACTCAGTGCTGAAAAAGACTGAACTATTGATACACGCAATATATAAAAAGATGAACTTCCAAAACATTATGCTGAGTGAAAGAAGCCAGCAACCAAAGAGTACATACTTTATGATTTATGAAATTCCAGGAAAGAGAAATCTAGTTTTTAGTGACAGAAGGCAGATCAGTGGTTGCTTCTGGGTAGAGAGAAGATGAACTAGGAAGAGGGACGAAGGAATTGTCTGGATGATGGAAACGTTCTATGTTTGGATAGAGGTTTGGGTTTCATTATCAAAATTGATCAAACTGTACATTTAGACTTATGCATTTCACTGTATGTAAATTAAACTTCAATTTTAAAAATGTAAAATAAAAGCCACCTTGCCGCTTGTAAATAAAAAGATGATTTACATAAATACATGGTTTCTTATCGTTAGATCTATGCAATAATTTAATCCCACAGGGTCTGTGACCACATTTTAGATGGGGATATTTGGTGGTATTCCTTGCTTTCTACTCTGTGATCATTTAATTTTTTTTTTTTTTTGTGAGGAAGATCAGCCCTGAGCTAACATCCATGCCAATCCTTCTCTTTTTGCTGAGGAAGACTGGCCCTGGGCTAACATCTGTGCCCATCTTCCTCCACTTTATATGGGATGCCACCACAGCATGGCTTGACAAGCAGTGCATTGGTGTGCACCTGGGATCCTGGGGCTGCCAGCAGCGGAGCACGTGCACTTAACCGCTACGCCACGGGCCGGGCCCCACATTTAACTTTTTAAAAAATTGTTTTTAAGGATTACATTTTTTTCATCATTGAAAATGTTGCTGTTTTTGAGTAGTTGGAGAATAATTTTCAGACCACCATCCCTGTATCCTCATTAGAGTAAAAAAAAATCAGAACCCTTTAAAGTGTACTGGTTAGCTTTTGCTGCTTTGACAAACAGCTCCAGCATTTAATGGCTTAAAACAACTACCGTTTATTTAGCTCACGGTTCTTGGGCCAGCAGTTTGGGTTGGGCACAGACAGGTGATTCTTCTGGTCTCAGCAGGACTCATTGGTACACTGGCAGTTACTTTCTTCCTTGTCCAGACTGTTACCCAAGCATGCTATTAGCAGCAGCTGTAACCCCTGATAAAATGTCAAGGTTGTGGATTATTTGTCAATTTCGAGAGGGAAGCAAACTGCATTAGGATCTCCAACAGGCGTGGCTGAAAGGCAGAAACCGAGAAATCAATTTCGCTGTCCTCCTCAACCGCGCCCTTTCTGCCTTGAAAAGGGATCCTTTCTCAATTTGGCTTCTTCTGAAGTAGGATTGGAAACTCTCTTGATAGTAAAAGCTAGCTGCTTTGTCCTCCTTGGCGCTTGTGAGTACCAGAAAAGCAAGCTCGATGTGTTTCTGCAAATACGCAAGAAAATCCCTGTGGAGATTCATGCCAGGAGCTAACACTGCTGCAGGAAGCCCAAGATGATGCTGAAAACACCAGCCTCCACTCAAATAGAACAATCCACTATACATTTTTAGTATGAATATGAATTCGGGTTTGATCATCACTGAACAAAAAAGAGTAGAGAGATTTAGATGGCTGAAATGAACCATCATTGCTTATTTCATATTCTAAGAAGTCATAGCAAGAAATTGTTATGCTTCCTTCTTAGAAACCAATATTATCTACTTGAGCGCTCAGAAGAAAAGGATAATGAGAAGCAGATTTTTGAACTATCTTTTTAAATCTAGTCGGTTTGTTTTTATCATTTATCTATTACATGTAATACTGACTTCCCCATCCATTACAATAGAAGCAAATAACGTTAAAAAACAAAAAATCTATTCGAGACTCTGAGAGATAGTAAAAGAGTCATTTCAACCTCATCCATGTCCATTAAGTTTTAACGCTAACAGCTAATAATTCTGACATTCAAATTTCTCTTGCACTTATGTAAGGATATATTTTCTCTGCAGGGGAGCCATCGAAATTTTTCAGTGACAATTAACAGCAAATGATCTCAGTAAGATGGTTCCTCCAAAAATCATTTAGCTTCTCCAAGGTGGAAGGTTGTCATGGACATGTAGGGGCATTTGAATATTCCTGCTACACAGAGGGAAAGAGGCAGATGCAGGGAATCGGGGAGGAGAAGTAACGACGGTTCTCTCGCTGCCTCCACTGAAGATCAATATTTAATCTTTTCTGCTTGAGAACTCTGATCCAGTTAGTGAAGTCATTGAAAACTGGGACGTGCCAGCCCGTGCGTTCCTGTCTCTTGTCCCTCTTTTGTTCCATAAAGATATTATTTTGTGAAGCTTTGCATTTCTGTTTTGCAGAGCAATTGATTTACGTTTCACACGTTATATTTATGAACCAAACAGAAAAAATATATTAAGCCTTAATTATATCTAATTTGGTGCCTGTATTTTACCGTCTCTCTGTGCTTGTCAAAGCTTCACTCTCTTTTTGTCTCTTTTTGGACCACAGGTGACAACTGTCTGTTAACCCTCACAGCCCTGAGCTGAAAAGCCTGTGCTCTGTCGTGCTGCATTGCTGTTACTTTAAATTTTTTTAAATATTTTTTTTTTGTGAGGAGATCAGCCCTGTGCTAACATATGCCCATCCTTCTCTTTTTTTGCTGAGGAAGACTGGCTGGCCTTGGGCTAATGTCCATGCCCATCTTTCTCCACTTTATATGGTACGCTGCCACAGCATGGCTCGCCAAGCAGTGCGTTGCTGCACGTCCGGGATCCGAACCCACTAACCCCGGGCCGCCGCAGTGGTGCGCGCGCACTTAACCGCTTGCGCCACCGGGCAGGCCCCTGCATTGCCGTTACTTTAAAATATTAATTGATCCAAGTTTTCTTCGTGCCTAAAGGTGGGCTGTAAGTGAGATAACTGTCTAGATCTGGGTTTTCCCAAAAGCAGACCCTGAGACAGGGTTTGAGCGCACGAAGTTGACGTGTGAGCAAATGCCAGGAGACAGCTGTAGGGGAGTGAGGAAATGAGAAAGGGAAAGGAAGGCAGCTGACGAAGGGAGCATCGCGGAGCCCAGGACCGCCCGCGGAGGGTAGCTGGAGCCCCATCACCCAGGGCCTCCGGGAGACAGTGTAGATCAGGCACCTCAGAGCCATCCCTGCTCAGGAGCGGGGCAGCTGGGGTATTGATGCATCGACTCCCAGTGTCGTGGGTGGAGCGCTGCTTCCAGGAGCCTTGGCTGTTCAGCACTCTGCTCATCTTGCCCACAGGCTGAGCTTTGCTCCTTTGTGTGTAAAGAGAGCAGCGAGGAAATGTGGACAGAAGCCAACAGCATCAGCCACAGCGCAGCACTGCCACGTTGGTCCCGTAGACGCTCTAAAAAAGAAGTATTTCCTTGTGTTTCTTGCCGCAGGAAATGACCAGCTGCAGAAGGACACGGAGGGGTGAAACTGGAGTATCTTTCTATAAGCAGAAATGAAACAATGAATATTATTGGCAAGACCGGCTATGTAACTGTAAAGTCCGCTGCAAGAGGCGAATGTGGGGTCTCTGCTGAAAGAGCAGGAAGAAGGTACCAGGATGAGGGTGGCGAGAGGCTCCCACTGGCCACATTGCCCACTGAATGTGCCATGGCGCTGCCATCCTGGGATGGGGACGGCCACCAAAGTGTCTTGCCACAGAGCATGTGCCCAACTCTGGTTCCTGCTGGGGATGAGAGGTGCCAGTGATTGCTGGCGGGGTGGGGGGATGGGGGGGCAACAAGGAGCAGGAGGCCAGGAGGCACCAAGAGGCAGGAGAGTGGGCAGGCGAAAACCCGTCCTGGGGAGTCAAGTGATTTTTTTTTTAAACAATTTAAAAA
Source organism: Ceratotherium simum simum (assembly GCF_057802395.1). Classification (NCBI taxonomy): domain Eukaryota; kingdom Metazoa; phylum Chordata; class Mammalia; order Perissodactyla; family Rhinocerotidae; genus Ceratotherium; species Ceratotherium simum. The sequence continues at coordinate 122,779,417 of NC_141940.1, forward strand.
TGTAAACATCACTCATAGCTCATGAGTTGTACAAAAATAGGCAGTGGGCGGGAACTGGCCCATGGGCTGTATTTTGCTGACCCCTGCCATGAGAGATTCTCAGTTTTGTGGATTTAATAGTCAAGGAGTCAATAGTTTGGGAGCAGCCCCCAGGGCCAGACAGCCAAGCTGTCGTTTTTGCTGAGGCAATAATGTAGGCTGTGGATATGTGGGTTTTATCCTGCAGCGAGCCACTCAGTGGGAGACTGAGTCTGGCCAAGTACCAGCATCGTGCATCGTTAGGGTGCCTAGCCACATCCCTAGCCTCCACCCACCACCTGCCAGTAGCATCTGTCCCCCAAGTTATGACAAGTAAAAATGTCTCCGGACATTGCCCGAAGTCCCCTGTGGGTAAAATGGCCCCAGGTTATAGAAGGAAGGGACAATGGATGTTCAGAGACACGACCCAACACCATCCGTTGCCTGGAAAATGGGTTCTCTTTCCTGTGTCTGGGCAAACCCTACTTTCTCATTCAAGGTCAAGCCGTGGTGTGATTTCCAGTTTCATCAGCCGTCTGTTCTTCGCTGAAGCTGTTTTGTGATGTTTTGGCCCTGTTTCTGACCTTGTCAGCTCCGCGTCTGATATCCCCACTTGGAGAGTCTGTGCACACTTATTATTCCTTAATAAATTCATTTTCTGTTTAGACTATCCAGAGTTAAGTCCTATTGTTTACAACTGAGAATCCAGACTGATACAATTGGCCTCATTAAGATTCACCCACGAACCTCTTTTAAGACCTCGGTCTTTTGTTCCTTGGGTTAAGAAGCCAGGCAAATATTCTAGGAACAACTCACAAAGGCAAATTCCCATGCTCGAGACCCATGGGAACAGGCTAGTTTCCACATGAGTTTATACGTTAAATTCTGTCTCCATTATCGTTTTTTTCCTCCCCCTTTTAGGACTAGTTGAGAAAGTTTGTAGGAATCAAATTCCCTCTGGATCTCTATACATTTATTTATGGTTTCCTGTCTTCCCGCTTTCAAATACAATCTATGTATCATTCTCTCCACTCGTCTAGTTTTCCTTTTCTTCCCACTGCAGTGATTTGTTCCGTTTTCTTGAGTGTCTTCTGCCTTCTTTTTCTCCTGGCCTGATCTCTTCCACACATCATCTTATCTGCTTTTCCTCTTGCTGTATCTTTTCTTTTCCCTCCTCACCACTGGCTTAAACTCCTTCAACCCCCTATGTGTTTTATTTTCTGTGTAACAGATAAGCTAAAAGATACAGGCGACCACCTCATTAATTCTGGAATAAGTAGAAAAGAAGGAGGAATGGAGGGGGAGGCAGGTTGGCTGGAGTCCCATGTCATTCCTACCCAGTCACGAGGCTGGCTTGGGGGCAGGGGATGGAGGCCAGCACGGCTGGAGAACCAGATCTAGACAGACTCTGGGGCTGCTTCCTGAGGGGGTGAGGCCAGCAGCACAAGCTAGGCGTGCAAAACGTCTCCAGCTTCGATAGCACCCAAGGCATTCGAGGTGGTGGGAAGGCTCAGGTGCAGGCAGCTCTGGGGATTGGTGGTCCTGGACCTTGATTCTGGGACATATCTAGACTCCAGGGAGCAAGCTGGAAGTTCTCCTCAAGTGTCAGGGTGAGGCTGGAGTTCAGAGCAGATCGCAGCCCCACTGGAGCTTGAGCACAGAATAGAAAATCAGGCAGAAGCCTGTGCATCTAACGTGGACCATGAGAAGGAGAGTGGGCCGAGGCAGCAGTGAGGTGTCCCCCACCTGGTCATCCAGGGCTCTCCAGGGGTGTACCAACTTCCTCTTAGCAAGACTGGCCTAGTGCTGTGGGGGTGGGGGACAGGACACCGTCAGGCTTGGGTTCAGAGCCAAGGTGGGCAGAGCATGTAATAACTGAACAGAGCTAGGGAATAGCCACCTCTAGCAGTGACTCAAAAACTCGAATGTGCATCAGAATCGCCTGGAGTCTTTTTCAAACAGATTGCTGGGCTCCACCCTCAGACCTTCTGATTCAGTAGACCTGGGGTGGGGCCCAGGAATTTGCATCTCTAACAAGTTCATAGGTAAGGCTGCTAGTTCGGGGCCTTGCTTTGGAGAACCACCGTCCTCTGCCTTTGCTTAAACATGGGCTCTCAACCCTGGCTTCATGTTGGAATCGGCTGGGGAGATTAAAAATCTCACAGTGACTTCTGCTACTGGCTAGGGGCAGGCCATTGCTTCTGCTGCAACAACCAGAATGAAATGGGCAAATTACACAAAATCATGTTTTTAAAAGCAAAAGAGGGCCGGCCCCGTGGCTTAGCGGTTCAGTGCGCACGCTCTGCTACTGGCGGCCCGGGTTCGGATCCCGGCGCACACCGCCGCACCGCTTCTCTGGCCATGCTGAGGCCGTGTCCCACATACAGCAACTAGAAGGATGTGCAACTATGACGTACAACTATCTACTGGGGCTTTGGGAGAAAAAAAGGAGGAGGATTGGCAATACATGTTAGCTCAGGGCCAGTCTTCCTCAGCAAAAAGAGGAGGATTAGCATGGATGTTAGCTCAGGGCTGATCTTCGTCACAAAAAAAATAAATAAAAACAATAAAAGCAAAAGAAAGATATGGAAGCAGAGAGAGCAAGGAGAACTAAATGTCAGAGAGGGAAGAGCCCTTCCTCAGTGAGGTGAGCTACTCTGCAAATCATAGCTATACCTGGCCCCGAGTCTGACAAATGAAGTTGGACACCTGGGAGTAGAATGCGGCATCAGCACTAGTGTTTTTAAAAGATTCCTAGGTTATTTTAGGATCCAGCCAGGGTTGAAAAACACACTCTTCTATGGAGAACTGGCTTCATGTCCCAAACAGGATTAGTTGATCACATATCCAGGGTCCTTTGAGATGAGAGGGGCTCTGATTATGCATAAATTGACAGCGAGAGGGAGAAGGAGGCAAGAATTTCCCAGTGTGCACTGCTGTCAGAGGAAGGCATGAAGGGTGGTGGGTCAGGGGTGCAAGTGCCCATTCTGGCTTTGGGGACAAGCGCAGAGCTTCATGATTCTGACTGTCCCAGGCCCATTGAATCCTCCCCCTTCCCCCCTCGGTTATGGGAAAGTGACCATATGATATTACTGTTTATTCTTTATGGCCTTCTTCCCTTACTCATCCCTGTCATCCCATATCCCAGCACAGTGACGGCAAACGATAGATGTTCCCTAAGTGTTTGAATGCAAGTGGCCTCAGTCCAAGTCTCTGCCTCTAGCCTGTCAGTGATTCTCAACCGGGGGTGATTTTGTCCGCCAGGGGACATTTGGTAATATCTGGAGACATTTTTGTTGTCACAGCTGGGGATGGGAGGGTGCCACTGGCGTCTAGTGACTGGAGGCCGCAGATGCTGCTTAACATCCTACAATGCACAGAACAGGCCCCACAACGAACAACCATCCAGCCCCAGAGGCCTGGAGTGCCAAGGAGGAGAAACCCCGCTCTGCTTGGGCTCCATGCACCTCTCACCTAAAGCGTCCGCCTCCGCTGTCCACTCTGATTGTGAGGTTGGCGGCTCCTGGAGAAGAGGCCAGAGCAATGCTCTCCATTACCGTGACCCCCTCCCTTGACCTCCGGCTGCTCCTCTGACATGTCTGCAGGATCAGTGAATGGTTTCAGCCGTGGGCACCTGCACGCATGGGCAGGACAGGCTGGCCTTGAGCATAGGTGGAGAGTTTAGCAGCGATATGCAAGGGCCCTGTGTGTTCCCAGGGGGCAGGTTGCCTCAAAACTCCACCAGCTTCAAAGAAATTGTCCTCGCTTTTCAGCAACCCTCCCGGCCTCCCAGCCTGTAACAGCCTGCCCATGCCCTCATCCCTCATCTGGATTGTTCACCATGACTCAGGCCTCTCCGGGAGACAAAAGGAGCCCTTGACTCCAATAAATGTTTAAAACAAACAAACAAAAATAACGAATCACTGATTCCCAGGAAGGTGGGAGGAGGTGAGGTGGAGGTAGCATTTTCCCACTATTGTGCTAATGTGGATTAATTAGTCAGAGCTGCTGCTTAACACCTGGAAAGTTGTGGAAAGTTGTGAGTATGAAGCAGAGTGCGGTGGAGGATGAGGAAGTCTGGAACAAAGAGAAATGCATGGACCAGGGAAGGAGGGCCTGCAGAGGAGCTGGAGGGACAGCCCTGCACGCGGAGAGGTAGGTCGAAAGCTCTGTGAGCAAGCCCCAGCACCACACAGTGTTTTAAGTACTTTACATATATTATCTCATGTAATCCTCATGACCACATGAGATAGGTTGTATCATTGCCACCTGCATCAGTTAGCTAGTGCCTCAATGATGCTGTGCAACAAACAACCCCACAAAATTTTTATGGTTTAACACACCAATCATTTCATCCCCCTAGTGTGTCTACTGTCCACAGTTCAGCTGAGAGTCAGCAGATTTAGTCTGGGCATAGCTGGGCTTAGCTCCAAGCTTCAGGTTGGGTTCAGGTTTGCTCCAAGTATCTCTCTTTCTATTTGAACCAGTGGCCTAACTGGAGTAGGTTTTCCCATAGCGATGGGAGACGTGCAAGAGGGCAAAGCAAAACTGCACAAGCTCATGTCAGGCCTGTCTACTTGCGTCTCATCTTTTCATAGTGGCCAAAGTCTAAAATCAAGAGGTGAGGAAATACACCTGGCCCACCACAAGATCAAAGTAAGTCGTAGAGCCAATCCCAACACTGATGGAGTGGGGATGTATACTCCTCCCATGAAGGTTGGGGGCTGGGGGAGAAGGCAGTGTTGAGAAAGATTATTTGCCAATAATCCAACATACCACATTTTAAATATGGGGAAACTGTCACAAAGGGATTGAGCAATTTGCTTTAGGCCACAGAGTAAGTGACGGGCTTGGATGTGAACCCAAATTGTGGGGCTTGCAAGCCCAGGTTACACAGAATCACTCTATACCACTGTCCTGTACCCACCTCACCATGCCGTCACATCCCGCTTCTTGCTATCTTATGCTGCCTGTGGTAGCAAGTCTCCAAGACAGTCCCCAATGATCCTCACCTACTGGTGTTTATGCCCTTGCCTCATCTCCTCCCACGTTGAATATGGCTGACCTTTGTGACCAATAGAATACTGAGACAGTGATAGTGTGTGAATTCTCAGGCTAGGTCCCAACAACTATTTCAAGTTCCTCTTTGGATCCTGGATCACCTACTCTGGGGGAACCAGCCGCCCTGTTGTGAGGATACTCATGCTGTCCTGTGGAGATGCCCATGTGGAGAGGAACCAAGTCCTCCCTCCAACAGCCAGCACCAGTGTGCCCGCCATGTGAGTGAGCCACCTTGGAACTGGATTCTCTAGCCTCAAGTCTTCCAGCGGAAGCCCAAATACCGTGAATCACGGACAAGCCATACCTTCTGTGCCCTGTCTGGATTCTGGGCCCAAGGAAATTTTGAGATGTAATAAATGATTATGGTTGTTTTAGGTCACTAAATTTTGGAAGGATTTATTATACAGCAATAGATAACTAGTACACAGCCTTCCCTAAGTACTAGAGACGTCACCTAGTACTCAATGGTAGAGCTGAAGTTGGAACTCCAATACTTTGACCTCCAACCCAGTGTAGTCTTACACCACACTGCCTCATGAGCAAGGAGGAGGACTCAGGAGCTGATAAAAGGAATTGAATGTTGGGTGCTGGGTAGTCAGTGTACGGTAGATGTGAAATCGATAAGGAATCTTGAAAGGTTATCCATGGCTTAAGATACTGGAGGTTTAAAAGCCAAGGTTAGGAGCCGGCCTGGTGGCATAGTGGTTAAGTTCGTGTGCTCCGTTTTGGCGGCCCGGGGTTTGCAGGTTCCGATCCTAGGTGCAGACCCACGCACCGCTTATCAAGCCATGCTGCGGCAGGTGTCCTACATATAAAGTAGAGGAAGATGGGCACGGATGTTAGCCCAGGGCTGATCTTCCTCAGCAAAGAGAGGAGGATTGGCAACAGATGTTAGCTCAGGGCTAATCTTCCTCACCAAAAAACAAAACAAAACAAGCAAAACAAAAAGCCAAGGTTAGTAATAGATTTGCAACAACACTTCAAGAGTGTCTCCAGTGGAAGACATTATGACTTCCTTCCAGAATACTTCCCTCTACAGATTGCTTCCCATGCTACGAGGGGCAAGGCAAACAGCTCAGTTGTGACATATGCTTTTCCTGAGAATGTACTTCCCAGACTCGGAAATAGTTCCAATTCCATTCATTTGTGTTGCCTTCAAATGAGATTTTCAGGTGCCATCTTCTATTTTAATTTACCCTTCACATCATTGAAATAAATCTGTCCCTCATGGGCTTCTGGGCACATTCAGAATTTCCACTTACAAGACAGCTCTTGTCATTATCATCAATAACAGACAACACGGAAACGAGAAGACACCAGCTTCTCCTACCCACCCACCCAAGAGAAAGATAAGAAAACCCCATAGGCTTTTTATAATTTTTAACATAGTAAACTAATGCCTGCCCACAATAAATGTGGAAACCTAACAGCCTTGGCAGGGATTCTGGCAGGTGGGGAGGCAGACTATTCTAAATATACCATAATTTTAAAAAGCATTTGTCGCTCGAATCCCTCTCTCACCGTCTACCTCTGTCTCCCAGCCATCATTCTGATATGTTGTGTCAGGCACCGCTCATTAGAAGCACCGTGTACGTGCCAGAAGAAAGTCCCCCTTGGAGCATCTTTGTAAGCTGGAGTTGCTAAGCGTTCCAGGGCCAGGGTGAAAGGTGATTTCCTTGATTCAAGTGATCAGGAAAGATCAGTCTTGGCCACATCATCAGTGAAGGGCTTGATAGTTTCTGGAAGAAATGGTTTAAACCAACAGATTCTACTGCCTGTGATGCCCTTGGCCTCAAAGACTCAGCAGGGGACCAGGACTTCCCTAGAAAATGCAGTGTGGTTCTCTGCCTCCCACACAATCAGCAAGGGCACATGGTCTCCATGTGTGTGTTCTTTTAACTGACGAGGGCAAAATCCCCACAGCAAACATGACGTACACACACACCCCACACACATATGGTTAGAATGTTCTCTGTTTCAGTTACGTCACCGTGATAAATGTTTAACACATTTTGAATTTAACGCAAGACACTGCAGAGTCCTAAATTAAATTCAGGAGGTCCCCAGGGGTTCGCAGGTGAGAAAACCAAACTTAAAACATTCAGACCTGAAATATTTGAAAATAAGTTTGTAACTGTACGGGCATCATTTGGTGTGTTATTTTAACTATGATTTTAATTCTAAGCATATGCCCTTGTGATGTAATCAAATCATGAGTTTATTTATTTTTTTTATTTTTTTGGCGGGGAAGAAGATTAGCCCTGAGCTAACATATGATGCCAATCCTCCTTTTTTTGCTGAGGAATATTGGCCCTGGGCTAACATCCATGCCTGCCTTCCTCCACTTTATATGGGACACCGCAATAGCATGGCTTGACAAGCGGTGCATCCATGCGCATCCGGGATCCAAACCTGCGAACCTTGGACTGCTGAAGTGGAGCGCGTGCATTTTTCTGGTGCGCCACTGGGCCGGCCCCGAATCATGAGTTTATATTCATGGACACTTACCGTGAACTAAGAATTTCACATTCATTGATCACCTAATTCTCACCACTGGCAGAGAGCACAGACATTAGCATAGGTATTCACAGAAAGATGATACAACTTGCCCAATGCCACACAACCAGGGAAGGGCATAGCTGGGGCTTACCCAGTCCACGCTGCCTGGCACTGTCTCTCTTATACATACTTGTATTTTGCCTTAAAATGCATTGCAGTAAATGTGTCTAAACTTGTTCATGCAATGAGTCATCTGCAAATGAGAGTTCCTGCCTTTCCTTTTGGCAGTTTTATTTCCAATATATTCTTCAAAACCCAGTTCACATATCACCGCCTGTGAGATGTTTTCCCCAAACCCCAGCCCGGACTCTGCGACTCTGCGCTGCCTTGGATATTTTGCACCTTCTGTTTCCTTATCATTGGATTCTTTTGTATTTATTTGCTTGTATGAGCTCCTCTAGGGCAGGGCTAAAATCTCTCTACCTTTGTTTGCCTGCAGGAGCCCTCATTTTAAAAATGTCAACTTTCGGAGGAATAATTAGCATGCAACAGAATGCACAGCTCTGAGGCGTGCCCTTGGGTGGGTTGTGACAAATGTACACATCTATGTACCCACTGTCCCCATCAAGACATGGGACATTTCCATCCCCCCTTCTGCCCCTTTGCAGCCAATGCCCTTCAGGCAAGTGCGGATTGGAATCCCCATATGCATGTTGTAAAAACACTTCGGACTTGATGTGTCTGATGGATCCTGCGTCTGTCTTCTTTACTGCAGTTAATGCTACCGGAATCCTTCTGGTTGCTCAAGTTCTAAAGTTTCAAGCGTTTTTTGTCATACCCTTTCCCCACATCCTCAACTAGTAGTCCTGATCTAGCAAACTTGGAGGAGACCTCTGTTCCAAGCAGAGGCTCCGTGCCCAGGATGGAGTCATGAGCCAAAGGCAGTGGCCGCCACCTTCCGATGGCTCTTCCTTCCCTCCTCCCATTGCCTCTGGCGGCTGCCCAGTTCCTGTCCTCCTCAGCTTCAGGCTGTTACTCCCCAGCCACGGGTGGGTCTTGCCACCCAGGGCTCCAGGCTGCTATCATAAACCTTCCACGCCTCCCCATTCCACACAAACCACAACATACACAACGTCTCAACCCCTCAGCCCGGCTTCAGGAAATTTCACAATCTTAGCTCAAGGCTGCCTTTTCCAGCTCATCTTCCTTTACCTGCTTCAATGAGACCTAAACTCCAGCCACCCCGGGGCATCTTGCCTGTCTCAAAAGATGTTTCATTTCCTTCTAATTCCCGGTCTTTGCCCAGGCTGAGCCCTCTGCTCGGAATGTCGTTCTTTCTGCCTCTTTGGAAATGGTACCCGCCTTCAGGACCATGTTCTGTGAGGCCGTCCGAGGTGTCCTTCCTCTCTTCTCCTGTGGTGCGTCATATCTACTTATGCACACTTCACCCTTCCACCCTCTGCTCGTATTCCCAGGCACTTTGCTTCCCTGTGTGTCTCACGCTGCATTGTTAGCTGCACGCCACGGGGAAGTCCATGTTATAAGAGTAAGAGAGAGAACGTTCTTTCAGGAAGAATAGCAGTGCTTGTTCTGATATGTTTGTTCTGCTTGTTTTTGCATTGTGGATACATGGGTGATGGCGTTTCTCTCTTCACTTTGGCTGCTGGGAAGCTTGGAGCCAAATACAAAGTTCTCCCCCAACAAGCAGATAGACCCTAGAGGATAATTCTGTGTGCTGACGGTAGCCCTGGTTTTGTCTGGTGCCTCTCTCTTATTTCCCCAACACCCACATTTCATCTGTTTTTATCTTCTAAGATGGGTCTTACTATGTTTCTGCTCACAGTAGCCACTCAGCTTACTTGTTCAATGAAACAATTCGTCAATTTCTTTGGAATGCATCAGAGAAAAAACAACCACAAAAACTCTTCAAGGGCAGATGGACGTCTGTCTGATCCAACTTGATGCCAGCGCGTGCCCCCCCTCTCACCCCCCGTCCCCTAGCCTAGCACAGAACTTGGCAGGCGGTAGAAATTCGAAAATGTTAAATTTCATTGAATTAAAAAAGTGGAGAGGGGGCATATAAGAACTCAAAATCATCAGTAAATGGTTATAGTAAAATCCCTGTAAATAAATTTGTTTCTATTATAGGATGATTTAAAAATTACGGGCACTGAACTACCATCCAGAAAAAGAAGAGACTGATTTTGGATTTTAAGAAGTGCTGTTTCGTGCAGAGCGTGATCAAGCTATGCAGATGCCTGCCCAAGAAGGAGCCGTGGCTACGAGTACGGGAGCATGTAAATATGGAATCAATGAGTGTCTGGGGAGCCTTTGCGCTTCTGGGGATCTGTCAAAAGGCTGGTTGCTTCTGTCACAATAAAAGGAAAAGACAAGATGAAATTAATGATTCTTCATACGCCACTTTATATGCTTACATCAATCCTGTTGTATAGACATTTAAGATTTATGCATTCGCAAAGAAAGCAGGTAACAAGGAGAGCCCAGGAAATTTAAAGAGGATGGAGGGAATTGTTTGTCCTGATTATGGCATTGCAAGCGTTTCCTGTCTCTCATCGGAAAGAGACCTTGGCCTTCATCTGCCCGTGAGTCTCTCTAACTCATGTCTCCATGTGGGTCTCCCTGCGTCTCTGGAGTGTCTCCGTGCATCTATCAGATGCCGACGCCCACATCCCCCGACTTTGGACTCGGCAGGACGTAATTTCACCAGCTCAGGCTGAGAAGATCCTCGGGCTTCCGTTCACAGGAGCACACCACTGCTGTTCCTCTGCTGAGCCTGGGCTCCCCACCCGAGAGGACACAGGCATGCTAACCACCCCAAAATATGTCTCTTTGGCTTGATTATTTTTAAGGACAAAAGACTCTGAAAGAAACTTTGACCTTCCCCCAAACTGCCTAAAGGAATTTAATACAGAAGGGCCTGTGTGTCACCCCTCACCCCCAGAAGGAGCTATCACCATCGATAACTCTAGGTGTGATAGACAGGAAGGTACCAGCAAGCCCATTTTTATCACAGTTCTGTCTCTCGGGTCACATTGTCTATAGCTGGCCCAGGAAACATTTGTGTAACAAACATTTGCATTTCCATCTCCGTGTAAATTGCCTTCATCCCCTTTGAAGACCACTCCCCCCAACATCCTCCTTTGTCTTGAGCTGAAGATAGTATTTAAGGTAGTGGCTTCTGCCATTTTGGTGAGTTACTCAGTTTTCCTGGGTTCCTCCCATGTATACATGTTATTAAACTTTGTTTGATTTTCTCCTGTTATTCTATCCCATGTCAATTTAATTCTGAGACCAGCCAGAAGGACCTAGAGGGTAGAGGAATGGTCTTCCTCCCCTACAGCGGGAACCTCAAACAATGGCCAGCCCAGCTGTGCTCCATCTTCAGGCAGTCATGCTTCCTAGTCACCCCCACTGATGACATCTCTTCTTCCCGTAGAACCTCCTAGAAGGAGAACTCACAGCGTCCCTTTGGATGCCCAATCCCAGAGCCTAAACCTGTCTACCCTACCTCTCAGAGAGGTTCAGCCTTTCTGCAACATAAAACCAGGCTGGTGAAGTGTGTGGAGGCCCAGGAAGTGTGGGAAAGCAGCCGAGGAGAGTTATCGAGAATCATCTCACCGCAAGGCAACTCTGTGAGGTTCCGAAACTGGGCTGCAGCTCTCTGCATCCTTTTCACTTACGGTTACTCTGTGGGCAGCTAAACCAGATCACTCTATCATCGTGTGGTTTTCATTTCAGTAATTTTTTTTAACCTGAGAAATAATGGTGGTTTTTTTCTTTTTCTTTTTCCACAGAAAAACATCAAATACACCAAACATAAGAACTTGCCTATGGGAGTTGATGACCTTGGTTTCCGTTACTTTCTTTGGCGTCTTTGATCTTCAGTCCTTGCCCATCAATGGTGGCGACTCAGTTTCTCCACCTCAGTGCTAGTGGCATTTGGGGCTGGACAATCCTCTGTGGTGGGGCTGTCCTGTGCACCACAAGATGTTGAGCAGCAAACCTGCTCTCTGTCCACTCAAAGCCAGCAGCACCTCTCCATTCCAGGTGTGGCAACCAAAAATGTCCCCAGATGTTGCTGAATGTTCCCCATGGAGCAAAATCGCCCTAGCTGAGAATCTGCTGTAAAGGAAAGCCTAGGAGAATTAGGGCAAGAATGGCTCTCCTGAGTCGTGTCAGCTGCAGAGATTTACAGCAAAGAACGAATCTGTCTGCCTGCCGCTTATAGTACCCACGTCCTCACTCTCTACTATGCCACCAGGGAAGGTGGGAGCCACAGAACAGCAAGTTTCAAGAGAGAGACCAACATTTTCTATATAGACTTGCATTTATGGATCTTCAGGGAATTTTCTCAGACCTGAGCCCTCAAGGCCGGTGCTAGAAGAGCTGAGACAAAACATGATGGGGAAACTGGTCAGGTCTTCAACTTCCCTCGGTCTAGTCTGAGAATGCTGGTGTAATCTGTATAAAGCCGGGCCTTCTGTGATCACATGAAGGGCCATTTCCCCATGAAGTCAGATTTAAAAAAATCAATCTGGCATCCAAAAAACCCAATAATAATAATTAAAATAACTTAAATCTGTGCTGCACTGAGAAAAACGCCAGAGCTGGGTTTTCATTCATAGACCAGAGTAACAGAACTTAAGACCTCTTTCCTCCTTCTCTTTCTCTCGTTTTCTTATCGTCACGTACAAACAACAAATGTCCGGAGTCCTTCCTTCCTCCCACTGACCTCTCCCCGTTTGCTCTCAAGTGTCGCCTGGATTATGGGCCCCACCCTCAACATTTCTTCTGCCTTCCTCCCTCCTGTAGTTCTTCGCTTTATACCAATCTCTTTCCTCCCAGGGTTGTTATCGCCATCATTAACACAACAAAAGCTCCAGGCAGCTAGCAGGCTGAGGGTGAAAGGCTCCTTCCACTAGGTGAGAGGTGACTGTGGCTGCATCAGGAAATAAGACCGGTGTCACTAAGTGCGAGACTGAATGCCTTTCTAAGACGCTCAGTTATACATGATACAAACTTTTCCCCACTAATATGAGAATTAACTCTGGGGTGCACTGACTGAATTATTATGTTGCCTGGTTTGCATTGCTACATCACAAATCACCACAAACTTACTGGTTTAAACGCACTCCCTTTTATTAGCACACCGTTCTAAGGTCAGGAGTCTGGGTGGGTGTGGCCGCGGTCTCTGCTCCGGTCTCACCAGGCTGCACTCGGGTGCTGGCTCGGCCGGGGCTGTGGGGCTGCGGTTCTCATCTGAAGGTCTAGTCCTTTTCCAAGCTCGTCGGGTTGTGGCAGAATTCAGTTCCTTGCAATGGTGGAGTTGAAGTCCCTGTTTCCTTGCTGGCTGTCAGCTGGAGGTTGCTTTCAGCTCCCAGAAGCCACCCTCATTCTTTGCCACATGGCTCTCTTCATCTTTAAGTCCAGTAGCAGAGAATCTGCCTCACCCAATTCCCTCTCGTGCTTCAATCTTTATTTCTAGGAAAAACCCTGTTACCTTTAAGGTCTCATCTAATTAGGTCAGACCCACTGAGGATAATCTCCCTTTCATAAGGGCAACTGATTTGGGATTTAATTACACCTGCAAAATCCCTTAATAGAAGCACCCAGGGTAGTATGAGATTGAATAACTCGGAGAAGGTGTGTGTATGCCAGGGACCAGGAATGTCAGGGGCCATCTTAGGAGTCTGCCTACCACAACCTCTAAAGTGAAAATGGTGGTCTTCTGCCACTAGAGAGCTACCACTCTATCAAGGAATCATTGATTGATTGATTGATTCATTCTTTCTTTTATTCTGCTTAAACCAGCACAGAACATGCAATGTGCCCTTAATATATATTCATTGACCTCATGTTTTTGGGAAGTAAATTAGCTCATTCAACAAATATTTATTAAGTATAAATTATATTTCAGATACTCTTCTAGGTGAAGAAAACACAATAATGGACTGTCAGATAAGAGTCTTGTTCTGATAGGCGACTGAATGAACGAACCCTGGATACTTCCCACAGCACCAGGTCCTCACTGGCCTTGCTTCTCATTGAATGAACACTTATTGGTTGCTGACTCCTCATAACAAGCCTGAACCCTTAATCATGTATTCCTTAAGAGAAATAAACAGAGTTACTCAGGTAACTGATGAGACAGAATGTGAAACTAAATATGGCAGGTTCATTTGCCAACTTGCACATTCCTTTGCTATCCTGTCCTTAGGGTAAGTGGAAGAGAGGCTGGATGGTGGTCATTGAATCCCCTGGCCTTGGTTGTGTGTGGAGGTCAGAGCAGGGTGGTGGAGATATGGGGTGGTTGGTGAGGTGCTGAGGTTCCTGGGCTGCTTGATGAGAATTTCCTCCTCTTAGAGACCCCAGTGCAGGGGAGTGGGGACCTGGAAGAAAGAGCTGAGTGGCAGATCCAATAATTCTTGTAGGAGGTGAAGGGGAGGAAGACTTTCCTCTACCCACTCTGGGTCCTTTCTGGCTGGGCTACAAATTAAATTGACATGAGACTGAATAGCAGGAGAAAATCAAACAAAGTTTAATAACATGTATGCATGGGAGAAACCAGGGAAACTGATTTCTCCACAAAATGGTAGAGGTTCTCTTCTTAAACAGATTTAGATAAAGACAAAGGAGGATGTTGGGGGTGGAGGAGGAAACAGCTATGGGAGATTACCAGAAATAACATTCAACAAGAGTATGCAGATTTAAGAGTTTCTAGAGGTAAGGTCATCCCCCTTTCTTCCTGGTACAGAGAGGGAGATACCTTTACAGATGGAGATTTCCCTTATAAATGTAAATGTTTGGTAAACAGAACTTTGATAAGAATGGGCTTAGGAAGGACCCTCCCAGTCTATCACTTTTGGTGTAAGTTTGGGGGAAGGTGGAAGTTTTTTTCAGAGAAAATAATCAAGGTAAAGAGACATATTTTGAGGTGGCCAATTTTGATCTCCCACAGGGGTCAGACATAGGTCTCACAGTCAGGATTGCAGGCAGGAATCCAAGGGCCAGGTTGTGGAGAAGAATGGCAGCCAGATGTACAGTTGTGAGGTGCAGCCGTTACAACTTGCTTTTCTTGGGCAGTTGGTGTGAGTTGTTGGGTGGGCTGGCTGAGCTTGAAGATGAGATCTATACAGGCAGGGCTACATCCCTATCTCTAAACCCAATATTTCTCACTGGGGAGTGATTTTTGGCCCCACTGCCCCTCTGGGAACACTTGGCAATGTCTGGAGACATTTTTGGGTGTCACAACAGGGGTGGGGGTGCACTCCAGTATCTAGTGGATAGAGGCCAGGAATGCTGCTAAACCTTCCCCATAGGAACAGCCCTCAGCAATAAAGAATGATCTGGCCCCAAATGTAAAGAACGCTCGGGTTGAGGAACCCTGTGCTAACCAGATCCACATTTTGGAGTCAATGGCCAAGCAAATGATCGATGACTCAAAGGCCACTACATTCAACGAATCATGCTGGCAACTGATGCCCATTCAGAGTTCCATATTCAACCAGTTTCATGGCCACAGACACAAACTGGACCCCAGTCTGGTGTCACGGGTGTGCTCCATTCACAAAAGGGTAAACAAATTAGAGGAGACCTTTGGCTTCCTGTTCATCAAATGGTAATTCCTCTTATATACAATTTGGAATACTTAATTTACATTTTTTCTTATTTGTTTAGTTTTTATTCAGATTTATCCTTATTGAGAAGAAGGCACAATTTTAGGTTTCAGAGCACAGTCAAACCTTGGGGAGGGCGTTGTGGGCCTGAAGTGAATTTTCTGGTTTCCTTGAGCTTCATCAAAAGACTTACATTCTGTCTTGTTGCAACATTCTAAAAAATATTTCAGTCCCCCTTCTTCCGAAGCAAGTTCAGCATGCTGGGCCTCAATCTGCCTTTGACTCAGGCACATGCGTGGCCTTCAGGCCAGCATTCGGGTGCGCTAACAAGCCCTCCACCGTACTTTAGGGCTGATTTCTATCAATGGCCTCAAGATACACTTTGGAGTCTGTAATTTCAATGAAGTCCCAGGCTCTTTCCCTTTCTTCATCATTTACTTCTTTTTTGAAATCAGGTTTTGGAAAACATAATTGTGATTGCGGTATGTTCTGTCTCATCGAGAATATGCAGTATTTTAAATATTTTTCACGTTTAGGGCACATGCTACCTTTTTTTTTAGTGAGATTATCAAAATCAAATGCAGATGTCCAACCAGTCTGGTGAGAAGTTGGGAGGAGCCGCAAACTCCTTCAGCTCCAGACAGAGCAGTGTTGGAAACAGAACCCTCAATGGATTTTCTTCTGCGTTATACATTTCCCCTAATTAACACTTCCTCTTGGACCTGATACCCTCGAGGTGGTTCAGAAGTGGTTTCCTGGGCTTCTTCCATCTTGGAGCTGCGTGGCAAGAGCAGATATGAACTGGGCCTCAGAGGTAATTTTTCCAGTAGGAACAAAACGTGCTGCAGGTAATCAGTCTCTTTTTTTTCTTCTTTCTGTGCTTTTATGCTTGGTCTGTTTGGCGGTTCCTCAAATTATAAGACTTGACAGTCATTTCTGTTTAATAATCTTGCTTCGAAATTCAAAAAGTACCCCGCGTGCAGCCCTATCAACAGGGACTCATTAACGCTGAGCAGACAAAATGTATATGCTTAACTGTTTTTATTGAAATAAATGCCCCCGTGTACCCCCTGCTATTTAATGAGCACACACAGGTTAACTAAGATGAGGACGCCAGTTACAGCTGCCATCTTTGATTACTTGCTTTCGCGCTTGAAAGTAGAAAAGAGGCTTGTTTTTACATGAGAAATAGGATGTCACTTTTTTGGTTTTACCCCCCATCCCCATCCCAGCCTGTTTCCCAAAGGGAAGTGAATTGGGTTAACAGAAGGGGAATGAAGACGTTTAAAACCTTCTTTGTGGGCATCTATTTATCCCCCTTTGGACAACTGATGTTTCAATAAAGCTAAGATACTGGCAGGACTTGGTAGTGTTCTACTAGAATTCGAGTCAGGCTGTGGTACATTCCTGTTTTGTAGGAAAAACTGGGGACTAGATGTGTACAGGCCACAGAGGCGTGTATCCAAGTGCCTGCAGTTCGTACGTGAGAAGACAAAAATGTCAGCCTAATTGTCTATGAACGCCCTAAGTTTCACTACCTAAAGCCAGTCCTTCCTTCCTTCCTTCCTTCCTTCCTTCCTTCCTTCCTTCCTTCCTTCCTTCCTTCCTTCCTTCTTCCTCTCTCCTTCCCTCCCTCCCTCCCTCCCTCCTTCCTTCCTACCTTCCTTCCTTCCTTCCCTCCCTCTCTCCTTCTTTCCGTCCTTTCTTCTTCCCTCCCTCCTTTGTTTTGTGCTTCACTTAAGAACCACAAGAATTATAGCCCCACTTCCGTATTCTTGATTCTGAGATGGAAGATCTTAGATGGTGCCTGTTGGTAGTATGGAACTATTGGCTTTCCATTAAAATCACCCCTATGAAGCTTCTCGAGCTCCCCAGACCACAAACTGAACTCAGCATCTTCCTCACCTCACTCTGCTGCTTTTCTATCTTGTTTATTTAAATGGTTCCATCCTGGGGCCTGCCCGGTGGTATAGTGGTTAAGTTCATGCACTCTACTTTGGTGTCCCAGGGTTTGCGGGTTCGGATCCCGGGTGCAGACCTATACACCACTCATCAAGCCATGTTGTGGCGGCATCCCACATATAAAATGGAGGAAGATTGCCACAGATGTTAGCTCAGGGACAATCTTCCTCAAGCAAAAAGAGGAAGATAGGCAACAGATGTTAGCACAGGGCCAATCTTCCTCACCGAAAAAATAAATAAATAAAACAAATAAATGGTTCCATCCTCCAACTAGTCAGCCTGCCTGAAACCTTTAAATCACTTTTCAACAAATTCAGCAAAGTCAATATACATACAGAAAAGTGCACATATGATAAGTCAACAGCTCCCTGAATTTTCACAAACTAAATGCTCCCATGGAACCGGCACCAGATGAAGAAGCAAAAGACTCTTTTGAGTTGACTTCTTCCAGATCTCATGAACTCTGTCTTCTCCATTTCATCCTGGAACCCTTACCTCCTTCCGGCATATCTTCTCATTGGTCTTCCAGTCCCCATCCGTGCCCCTTCCCTTCTCCCTTCACTGCCAGCTGCAGGCTAGAGCACAACTGGTCATGTCTGTCCGCTGTTCGAAAACCCACTCTTGCTCTCCAGTGCTATGGTGTGAAAAATCTCGGTTTCCTCATCAAGAAGCCAAGGTCCTTGGGGACCTGACTCCGACCTGTATTTCCAGGGCTACTTCCACAATTTTGCCTCGTATCCCTTATGATTGAGCCAAATGGAAATATCCGCTGACCTAGAAATATAAATAACAACAATGACAGCACACTTGTTTTAAACATTGAACATGCACGAGGCTCTTGGCGAAGCCTCTTGATTAAGATGTCACAGATTTTAATCTTCACAGCAAATTTAGCATGATAGATACTACTATTAACCCACTTCACTGGAAACTGAGTAACTTCCCCAGGTCACATCACACATCCCATAAGTCAAAGAACTGTAATTCAGATTCAGAGGGTCTGACATTGGAACTTGTGCTTCTAAGCAGGACAAGTGCCAAGGTTGTCCACGTCTACAATTTTGCTCATGCTGTTCTGCCCTGCTGGGCATGCATAACCAATTTTGTTTATCCACATCTGCAAGACTCAGCTCACATGTTTACTTCTCCAATGAACTCTTCCTGTCTCCTTCAACCGGAGGTTGTCTCTGAACATTCAGAACATTTTAGCTGTCCTTCTTGTGACATGTGTCTTTTCATTCATTCATTTCACAAATACCGTTGATTCTCATTATTCGCAGTAGTGATGGTCTCTAAAGTCTCCGTGAACACTGAATTATAGAATACTAAAGCATTGCTCCTAAGGGAAATACAGACTTAGGTTCCTGCAAGCCTCTGGTCACAAGATTTTCATCAACCAATTAATACATAACCTTGTGTTAGGTGTGTTCCTGTTCAAAGACACCTTATTAAGTATATGTTGTTGTTTCATCAACATTGAACTCATGGCAAACAGCACTATGACTCATACCTGAAGGAAGCTTATCTAACACTCGTATTTTCTCTGTAAGGCACATCACAGTCTTCTTGCACTTAGGAACACTACACAGTACTTCAGCACTAGGTTTGGGGGTCATTTTAAACAGTGAAATTATCAACAAAGAGCAAAAAATGCAAAACACATGGCACTCAATAGACTGTGAAAAGGACACTTGGTTAGTCTGAGAGCTGAAACAAGAAGGCAGAACATGACCTTGTTTGATCTCAGCTGGAACGTGCTTGTTAAGTGACTGAAAAATTTTGCACAGCTGTACGTGTCCTTGAACGACTGCAAAAGCACCACATGTATTGATTTCGGGGTTACAAATACATTTCATTGAGTAGGCAAATTTGCAAATATAGAATCCGTGAATAATGAGGATTGACCGTATTTATTTCAACCTTGTATTGCTGTTAGTTAGTAAGTGCTTCTCTTTCTGGATCAATTATAATCTCCTTGAGAGAGAGAGCTATGTTTTATTAATCTCTACACTTCCCCCACAACTAGCCCAATGCCTTATTCATATTAAGTTCTCCATTAATTATGTATTAAATTAATTAAAAGAGGAGGAAGCACCTACAGGTTCAGGGGTTCATGACGTAATTTCTTCATTGCATGTAGCTTTCCTTTGGATATTTTTAGTCCACTCAATGGGCCATGCTTTCAAGATATGTTCTGTAAGATATCATGGTCCCCCCCACCTCCAAAAGCATTCCTTCTTATTTTAACACCAAAGATACTGGGGGTGAGGGGGGGGGATATTTTTCTCTCTTGAAAATGTGCTCCAAATACAAACAGCCTCGTAAGGAAGTAATTTGGTGCTGCTTTTCCAGCCCCTGTGATGTTTCAGAAAATCATTCCAAGTGTCGATACCGGATCCACGATCCTGTGAAGTAGCAGGAGTGGGGTGGTGGGGTGGGGGTGGGGTGGGGGGAGTTGCTGAGCCATGGGCCATTTTTAGTTGTGTTAGAAGCACTGTTTTCACCAGGGAAGATGCTGCTGATTTTCTTTTTCGTTATTGGTTAATGCCTCCTACTCACAAATAAGAAATTGATGATTCTCTCCTTCTGTTTTTTTCTTTTTCCATTTAATAAAGTTGGCTTGCCTCTCCTCCCCCACCACCCTTTGCATTTTGAATGGAATACAAAAATAATGAGGCTGTTTTGTTCAACATCAATGAGGTTTAGCTATGTAAACCTTATATCAAATCAAATTTTTTTCCATTGCCATAACAGCACTGTCTCTACAGTGATCATATGTGATTTTCCACTGCTGTGGGAGATGGGTAATTATTTTACCAAGTAACAAAACAAGTAGCTCTGGGAGTAACTTAAGAATCTGATATTCAAGGTTATATTTGGAGGGCAAATATTTAGCCAGACTTCTCAAAGCTTAAAAAAAATGTACATTCAGGTATTGGGGCTTGTGTTGAATTGGAATCCAACGGAGATCTCTGGTTTTCAATTCTTTTGCCCCATTCTTCTTTCCAGGGTTGAATTTTACAAACCACAATGTAGAAGAATGTGATTAGGAAAATAGAAATAAATACTAGTTCAGGTTGCAAGAATAGCCATGCCCCTTCACTCCTACCTGCAGGCATGTGGCTTTGCACTCTGACTTGGCAACTCCTCCATCAATAGGTCAAATCTATTTTCCCTCCCTTCGAATCTGGTCTGATCTTGTAACTTGCTTTGGCCAATAGAATGTGATAGCAGGGACAACGTGTCAGTTCCAGGCCTAGATGTCAAGAGGCCTTATGCCCCTCTTCTTTCTTGGAATTCTGCTTAGCCTGCTGGAGGATGACGTACTGTATGGAGCAGAGATGAGACATCTTAGGAGCAGCCAGTCTTCAGCTCACCTGGAAGCTAACTACCAATTCAGGATTATGCCCAGGCAAGACCAGAAGACCTGCTCAGCTGAGCCCAGCTCAAATTTTTGACCCACAGAATCATGAGCTAAATAAATGGTGGTTAAGTCATTAAGTTTTTGAGGATGTTTGTTATGCAGAAAAAGCTGACTGATACAAATATTCTAAAGGATCTAAAATTTTAATCTAGTGAGCATACAAGAGTAGTGACCTCAAAATTATTTTCTAACTACTCCAAAACAGCAGTATTTTCAGGGATTTAAAAACTTTAAAAAAAATCCTTAATTTAAAAAATTTTGACTTTGGCAATTTCAATGGTCTTTTTGGTGGAGCAATCAGAATTGTTAACCTTTGCTCTATGACAATAAAAGTCTACGCATTTCTCCTTTGTAGTTAGCAATTGAATTGGAAAAACTGAGGAGGAGGGGGAGGGAGCCTCTGGCAAGGTCTTTGATTATCAGGAAACATGGCAAAAAGAAACAAAACAACACAGCGGCAAAGACCTCTGCTATCTCCTAGGATTTGCATTCTGCAAGCCGACAGGGAAGACTGAGAGAGCATGTGTGGAAATGCTAACGGGATTTTCCTTCAATAAGAATTGAACCTTCAATAAGAACCTCTCCATACTATTTATCTGTTTATGAACATTAAGTAAAACGTGTTTAGCAACCCTAATGAGAGTGGATATTACAGCAAGAACCTCTCAAACAGGGAAAGAGGAAACTCTCAGGAAATTGTTTTCATCATGAATTACATTGAAATCATCCTGAGCTGTTTTAATAATACATTTTCATGGAGACACGTTTTGGTCCCAATTACTCTGAAGGTGATCAAAGACCGTTCCCTATGGAAGTGACCAGAGATTGATTGAAAGAGGCAGCTATAACTGATGTCAGAGAAAGCCTGTGCGCAGCGCTGGACCTGACGGGCTCTGCCTTCAATCCCTTCAGAAGCCAACAGACTGGGCTGCAATAACACAAGTAACTTTACCCTCACCGAAAGCATTTATGCCCATTTTTGTGAGTTGTGTGCATTGAGCTTTCATTATTTTCCTAGTGATGACTTAAAACAAACTTCACTCCTTTATAATAGGCATGCATGCTCATGGTATAAAATTCAAAATGTCCACATAACGAAAACAAGTCTCCTGCTTTCTCACGTCTCTCAGGCAGCAAGTTCCCCTCCCCCGAAGCAACCACTGTTTCCTCTGGTTTGTGTGTACCCTTCCAGCGATTTTTTTAGAGGGGAAGGGGACATTTACAAGCAATTATGTGTGATAGAGGATACGATGTGCTCACCAAATCCCATTACTGCTTCTGTTTTCTGTCGGGCACAAAGCTAGGTGACATTCCCAGCCTCCCTTGCAGTTGTATGAGGTCCCATGACAGTCTGGGCCAGCAGACAGGGAGAGGGAGGACACTGCTCTATGCCACTCCCAGACCCTGCTCCTGGAACCCCATCAGACACTCCCCATGCTCTCTCTTCTTCGTTAGATTGCAAAATGTAGATCCCAGTGGATCTGATTGAAGAGCCCAAGATTGAAGAGATCTCGGTCCCTAAATGACTGTGGAGCACGACCCCCTCTCCCCTTCTCCAGTGACCCTAATTGGACTGTCTCATGACTTTAACTGGGCTAGTTTGCTGTACCAGTTAACTTACCTTAGTGCTTCTCAATTGGGGGTGATGTAGCCCCCACCTCCACCCCCCGGAAACATTTGACAATGTCTGATGGCATTTTTGGTTGTCACAACTAGGGAGGAGGATGATGGTACTGGCATCTAGTGGGGCATCTAGCCAGGGATGCTGCTAAACATCCTACAGCGCACAAGACAGGCTCCCCCCACCCCCAGCAAAGAAGTCCTGGTCCCACAGGTCACTAGTGCTGCAGTTGAGGACCCCTGGCTTACCCTGATTTTCACATATGTTCCTTTACTGTCCCTCAAATGGTAGCATTTCATATCATTGATGGCAGCTTGCTTTTTCCTAATGCTAACTTCTTGAGCAAAACATTCAACTCTGTACTCCTTTGCATTACTTCTTCCCCAAAGACCCCTTATTTCCTCTTGAAACCTGCTCACTCAGACAGGCGGGTAAGCAAAGAGAGCTGCTAATAGGGTCTGGGGGGCATCTTGGTAAGTCATTAACAATAATAACAATAATTGTGTATTAGGAGGCTCTATGGTATGCAATCAGCATTATTTCCAGCATCTGGGCCCAGGTTATACAGCTCCTAAGAACAAGGGAAGATTTGAGCTGGGTCTGTCCTGCTAACCAGATGTAAAAATGGTAAATTTACTTAAATTAATACGCGTAGCAGTTATCACCAATCAGACCAGGTGTCTGTCGTTACTCAGAGACATGCGTCATTCAGTGATATGTTTATTCACCATAATTTGATTCAGCAAATCCACTTTTAAGAAGAGAGAGAGATTTGCTCCCTTCAAGGCAGCCATGGGAGACCCATTAGAGGAGTGGCTCAGATTTGGGGCTATTTTGTTTCTAGAAGTTGCCCTGGACACGTTGAGTTAAGCAGGGGTGCCAAGCCCACCCTCCCTCTACTTTTTTTTTTTTTTTTTAAAGATTTTATTTATTTATTTTTCCCCCCAAAGCCCCAGTAGATAGTTGTATGTCATAGCTGCACATCCTTCTAGTTGCTGTACATGGGACGCGGCCTCAGCGTGGCCGGAGAAGCGGTACGTCGGTGCGCGCCCGGGATCCAAACCCGGGCCGCCAGCAGCGGAGTGCGCGCACTTAACCGCTAAGCCACAGGGCCAGCCCCCCCTCCCTCTACTTTTTACTGCCCAGACACAATTGTGCTGAGTTCCTCAGAGGTACCTTGCTGAAGGCAACTCATTTCAGCTGGCTGAACTGCAGCCGGCCCGGCTTCACATTCCAGCAGATTTATACTCCTCCTAAAAATCTTACCGTTGGTACCATTTCTTGCCAATTGGTCCCACATGCGTCCAATTTGCCCTATTGTTGACTCCTGCCCTGTGAAGTCGGGGTTTGGAGTTTCTGTACTTGGGGTATTTAGCATCCACCTAATTATGTCCTAGATTTGAGAGCAGCCGGTGATCCTAGAGCTCTCATTTTGTAGAAGAAAAACAATGCTCAGAGTGGTTACATGGCTCGCTCAAAATAATTAGCACTAAACCATTCATAGGGGAAGTGGGGTCTAGAAATCAGGTCTTCAGATCTGTGCTCTTGCCTGTCATGTTCTTCTTCGTCCCAGTCTTCAGGATGCCCATATCTCTCACTCATTTATCAAATATTTTCTCAAGTATTTACTATGTGCTGGACAGTGTTCTGGAAGCTTGCGGTATGTCGGAGAACGAAATGATGATCTTTGTCCCAGCAGAGTTTGCATCGTAGCCAAAGGAGATGGACGAAATCAAGAGCTGCAAGACATCAGAAAAGTACATAGTATGTTAGAAGGAAAAGAAAAAGTGGACCAGGATAAGAAGGTTCTGGAGAAGAGGGATGTAGGGACAGGCAGGAGTTTTAAATACTGTGATCAGAGTTGGCCTCATTGGGAAGATAATATTTGAACAAAGAGTTAGAGGAGGTGAGGGACTTACCTGTCCAGGCAGAGAGACGACCACGTGTGCAAAGACCCTGAGGCTGGCGTGAGCACGTGCCTCCGTTTGCCCAGGGCAGTCTCGGTTTAAGCCTGTTGACTTGTCATAATTATTGCTAGTGCTGCCTTTCAGTCCACAGAAAACCTTGCTTCAGATGTCACACTATATGGCCACCCTACTTGGGGAGGGAGTCTGGCCCGCGTGCTCAAGGAACTGCCAGGAGGACACTGTGAGTGAGTAAGGGATAGCTGAAGGCAGCAGCAGATGAGGTATCCTATCGCTGCTGTAACAAATGCCCACAGACTTGGTGGCTTAAAACAACACGAATTTATCATCTTATGGTTCTGGTGGTCAGAAGTCCAAAATGGGTGTTACAGGGCTAAAATCAAGATGTCGGCAGGGCTGCGTTCCTTCTGGAGGCTCTAGGGGAGAAGGTGCTTCTTTGCCTTTTCTAGCATCCAGAGGCACCCGTATTCCTTGGCTTTGACTCCTTCCTCCATCTTTAAAGCCAGCAGTAGTGGGTTGAGTCCTTCTCACATTGCATAATTCTGACCTCCTCTTCTGCCTTCCTTTTTTACTTTTAGGGATCCCTGTAATTACATCGGACCCCCTGGGATAATCCAGGATAATCTCTGCACCTTAAAGTCAGGTGGTTGGCAACTCTACTTCCATCTGCAATCTTAATTCCTCTTTACTAGGTAACATATAACATATTCACAAGTTCCACTGGACATCTTTGGGGAGCCATTATCCTACCTTCCACAAAGTCTAAGAAGTAGTAGGGCAGGGCGCTGGGCAATCATGCAGGACCTGCAGGCAATTGTAAGGACTTTGGCTTCACTCCAAAGGAAAGGGGATGTTCTGGAGGGTTTTGAGCAAAGGCGCCATCTGACTTGTTCTTAAAAGGACCCCCTAGGTGCTGTGCTGAGAATAGACTGTAGGGGCCAGGATGGAATCAGGAAGTTGAGTTAGGAGGCTCTTGTCAATGTCATCCAGACAGAGAAAATGGCGGCTCCCACAAGGGTGTACCTTGCAGGTGATGAGAAGGGGTCGGATTCTGGACACAATTGGAAGGGTGAGCCATAAAGAATGGATGCAGATGTGTCAGAAAGAGAGGCATGAAGGAGGACCCCAAATATTTCCCCCTGGCAGCTGTAAGGATGAATTTACCAATAGCTGAGATTGTCAAGCGTGTAAACATGATGTTATATCTTCAGGCATTGATTTATTGTTTATTTTTTTGTTTCTATTTTCCAATGTAGTGTGTGGCTTCTAAAAAGAAAGAGCTATTGATTAAGTTGTCTTTGTTCAATTTCTACTCCAGGAGTACTCTTATATTGACATCAAATAAGTGATTGGTTGGTTTATATGGAACCTATTACACCATCTTCCAGTGGCTTGCATCCCCTGTGGAATTAACCTTAAGTCCTTAGCTGAGCTCACAGAAGCATCATGCTCTGTCTCTGCTCACCTCTCTGGGCCCACCCTTCATCACTTTCTTGGACATTCCTGCCCCTAGATGACTTGCACTTCCCGGAACACACATGCTTGTTCTCCACCCAGAACACTCTCCTAGCTAGGGGCGGGTGCAGAGACTGGCTAGGCTGCAATCTCCCAGGGAAGTGATTAGACAGCTTCTAAACTTCCTAAAATCCACCACATCAGAAGCCCTGGGAGTGAATCCCAGGAATCTGCCCAGAACAAGATTCTACTGTCCCTTTGGGGCACGGGTGTGACCTCAGACCAACAGCAGCAGCATTGCCTGTGAGCTTGTTAGAAATGCAAATATGGGTCCCACTCAAGCCTGGTGAATCAGCATTGCTGGGAATGTGGCCCTAACACGCCCACCACAGTCAAGTTTGAAGGCTGCGGCTTACTGGCAAGGATTCTGCACTCTTAAAGCCCATCTGATGTGGGTTTGAAGGCAGGTTCTAACACATATTCCTGTGCGGTCATGGACAAGTCTCAGAGTCTCATTCTCTTCATCTGTAAAGTGGGGATAATAGCTAGATTAGGGGTTGTGCCCATAACATATATGGCATGCGGTAGATTTCTAATAAATGGTGGCTTCCCACCTTCCCCCACCTCTCCTCACCTGGCTGGCTCTGCTGGGGTTAATATCATGGCTTTGGGTAACATAGACCTGGGTTCCAGACCCATCTTTACCACTAGCTAACTGAGGGACCTTGGGAAGTCACTGTAAAGTGGGAAGAATATTAATGGTATTTATCATGCTGGATTATTGAAAGGATTAATGATGTTTACACCTGCATATACCTGGATCTGGATCTTCACACGGAATGTGGCACAGTTTAAGTACTCACTGAGTACGAGCCAGCGATAATTCATTCAATGACTCAATGAGAACTCCCTGTGCGCTTTCTGTGAGCCAGGCCTTGTCACAGTAGTAAGGGGTATGACGCAGTATGAGTAGGGGGAGGTCTCCGCTAAGAAGCCCCCTCGAGGAAGCCATGCTGTTGATCACCCTCTTACCTGGCTACCATCCTCTCACTCCTTACCCCAGAAATGTCACTCTTCACCTGTCGATCTTGACCTGTCTCTCTCTTTATCTGTCTCTCTTCTGCACTGAATTGTCACTTCCTCCAGAGCTGGCGTCTCCTGATCTCTGGGGTAGAGCTCTGTGTGGGCAACGGGATGAGTGTGCTCCTAATGGGATGAAACTTTAAAGGGTCCCTTTGCCCTGGGCTTGTGCCCCCAGGCTCCCAGGGACCCTTAAGCCCTGACCAACCCCAGATGCAAAGTGATTTTGACTCTAGGTCTTCTTGCCTGCTTGATACCAGTATTTGTAAACTTGAAGGAAGGGGTTCAACCTTTGCCCCCCATTTATTCCTTTGTGTTGGGAATGCTCTGCTGTTTACACTGCCATTCACTGTTCGCAGATCCCTCCACAAAGTCACCTTTTCTCAATCGTATCTTCCCCCCCTCCACTCCCTCAACACCTAGCACAGGGTTTTGTCATAGAAGTGGTTTTTTAGTGAAATATAATTTGAAAATCTAGATGAACAATAGCATTAATTTGAAGGCACTTAACTTTATTCTGAACCAAGTTATGCCACAGGCAGGCTGGATTTTTTGCCAGGGCTTTCTCATTTCTTGAGCATACATCTTGTTGCTTTTTGAGGAGGTCAGGAGAAGGATAATTTATCACTTAGCTTGATTTCGTTGTCACTTTTAGTGAACTGGATGGTTCCCTTGGTTTCACGGAGCCTGTGGAGCTGAGCACTGTATGATAAGCACAATTCCTCAGCCCCCAAGTAACTGCTGACATTGGCCCACCTTACAAGAGGCAGCGGGCTGGAAATGCAGACACAATATTAGCCTAGTGTAGCAAAGAAGTTTCTGTTTGTATCTTTCCCAACAGGCACGTATGTGTTTTGTAACCAAGAGCAGCCCACTGTTTGGCATCGGTGGGTTAATTGCTGTGACTGGGGTCGGTTCCACTGGTCTTGCAATTTCTCTGCAGCCTGGAAGTCAGCCATTTTTGGCAGCTGTCCTTGGCGGATGCTGCCCTGTACCTTCAGATCTTTATGAAAAGTGACTATGCAAAGAGACATCCAGCTAGCGCACGCTCAAGGGTTTGCTGGAGAGCCTGGGGGCTGAGCTGCAAAAGCCAGCCAAAGCCAGCCGGATCCGCCTGAGCTGGGGTTGGTTTCCTAAGTGTCTCTTTCTTATCCAGAGAATCTCAAGGAGTCCCTCACTTTGAACAGTGCATCCTCAAATCAAACAAAGATTTCTTAATAAAAAGGACAGGCAGGATGTTGCCTTTTGCGTATTCACCCTATCCGCAGCTTTCCTGAAGAGTCTCTTGATGTTTCTTCTTTGCTGCCTCAAAATAATGATGGAGAACAAGAAGCCAGGGGGCTAGGAAAGAGAAAAAGAAAGACCAGCCACCCTGGGACTCTGGGGAAGAGCCAGGTTTTTCTTGCCCCTCCCCCCACTTTCTGTGGTGGTTGTTACACAGAAGTTTGTTCCATTGGATCTGCAAAGAAGTCTTTTGCTGGAGGGTGGGATAGAGGTGGCTGGGGCATCTCCATTAAGAGTATAGGTTACAAAATGGCTCTGAGGACCCTGTAGGCTTGTGGGACGTTGCACAATGAAATGCTGGACCCGTTACATGCGCTGTGGGTTTCGCTTCCTGTATATTTCTCTGAAACCCTTGCCAGGTTATCAACCGTTATCACCATCTTGCAGAATTTATGAAAGCTTCTGAGCAGTCATCTGTACAATGTTTTACTTTCTTCCTTTTTTGCCCTAAAAAATTTTTTTTTGTGCTTAGGACTCCTTGGGTTCTTGTACAGTATTTTAAAATGTATTCGTAATTTAAATAATGAAACCACCACATCACCTGTGGCAAAATTAAAATTTCAGGGAAGGCCGGCAAACTTTTGCCAGATGGGATCCTTCAAAAAAATGTTCTGATAAAACAAGGACCAGCTCCTTTTCTTGTGTCTCCTGGAGCTAACAAGTCATTAAATGTGCATGGCTTGATAAACAGAAGTGACAGGAAGACGGCATTTTAGACACTCAGAAATGGAAGCAAATGTCCATAGTGTCCAATGCAAATTAATTACCGCCCCTCCGCTGCCCACCAAAGAAAGATGTTTGTAACCACAGTGGAAGAATCACGTTTAAGAAAAGATGTACCAAGTTAGCAGATTTCTTTCTCAAGAATATAACAAAAATATTTTATATATGGAGGATTTTTTTAAGTTAAAAAAAAGTCACCACCTAAGAAAAGACAGAAATGTGATTCCTGAGTGTAAGGTATTCGCATCTTGTTTTGCTCCTGCCTTGCACGTCGGGATTGTGTGGACAGAGCACAAACCCAGAGAACAGAAAGGGTGTTTGTGTTTTCAATACATGGCACAGGAGAGTGGAGAGGCTAGGAAGGAGTGTGATGAGTTCCTAAATGTGTGTCTTAAACCCAGCGTGGCCTGACAGGTGAGTCTAAGGTCCGGAAATGTGTAGCCACGTCCTCAGAATTTTGCTGCATGACTCCACACATCTGTGGCGGGTGTGGACGCCTTTAGACAAGGGGTGTCTGTGGTTTTCTGCTATTTCAGCCAAGGGATGTATAAGAAGAAGCCCAGTACCTAGAACCAGAGGAAGTGCATAGTCTGTCTGGGAGGAGCCGTGTTGTTTACCATCGTCTGGGGACAATCAGAGCCATGTTAGACTGAGGAGTGGTTCTCAAAATGTGGGTGCGTTCAGGCCACCTGGGATGTTCGTTACAAAGGAGATCCCCAAGATGTCACCGCTGGCGTTCTGGGCCACGGAGCTGGGCAGATTCCAGTGCAGGAGGCTCAAGGTCCCTACACCAAAAACACTGGACCAGAAGTGACAAATCCAGTGACAGTCTGTTATTTACTATCACGCTTCGCCATTTACGGTCCACATTGCTTAGGCTCTTTCAAAGTCACCGGCACGCGATTTCATTATGTTTTGAGTAAGGGACAACCTGATTTTGTGAAATGTATGTTTTTCGGCCGCAATATAAATTACAACTCCTTAATTCTTTTTGGCTGTTTTACGAAATCAAGAAATGTATGGCAGGAACAACAACAAAAAAAAGGAAACTGATTTAAAAAAAAGCACACTGCCTGTTTTCATTGTGTGGATACTAACAACTTAAAAAACAAAAAAGGAAAATTTTGGCAATTGAGAAAAGCAAAAGTGCTTAAGATGTTAACTCTGTTCCTAAAGGAATGAATTATTTGGGAAACTGGTTATTGTGTCATCCTTGTGATTTGGAAAATATTTTATTTATCCTTTACTTAATTACATAAAAAATTAGCCAGTGCTTTGTGTGTGAGCAGGGCCAGCTTCACGGCCGTGTGAGTTCTGTTGCACATGATCCTACACTCAGATGGGGCACACTTTAATGCTCTGCAACCGCCATGTTGAAATCCTTAATGATTTTATTGTTCAATTTGTGTTTTGAAAGTGAGGTCCGAGGACAATGGAGCATGAACCTGGGGGCTTGGAGGTCCCCCCTCCAGCAGTCTCCCTGCCTCCCCAGGATGGGCTCTCTGCTGCTTCTTCACTGCCCCCACCCACGGAGAGCTGCTACCCTCTGCCCCAAGGGGGCCTGAAGGCGTTGAGGTCTTCAGGACTGTGCCCCACTTCCTAAGTCAGGGGACCCCAGGTGCCTGTGAGGGTCCACACTAGCCCTACAGGTATCACTGTGCCCAAAGAAGTGTGACATTGAAAGTAAAAAACGCCATCACAGGTCAAGAGAGTTTGGAAGAAAGGAAAAGTCTTTTTTTTTTTCCTGCTTTCGAACCAAGGCCCCTGTGTTTACATTTTGCACTCTGCCCCACAAACAACATAGCGGGTCCCATGTATAAGCTGTATATGGACACATCCTTACACTGCAGTGTACTGCACCCAGGTCAGAGAAAGGGAAAGAGGATGACTCATTTCCTCACAAACAATTCAGGGGAAAGAATACAAAGGACCAATTTGGCTTCTTAAATTCCTGACAGAGCTCTAGCAATGTTGCAAGTTAAAAAAAAAAACCCACTGATGCTCTGTTTATTTTTGAAAATGTCTCATCATTTGTTTTCCCTGGTCCAGCTCTGTGCAGGCACAAGCAGTTGGATGGAATCAGGCCTGATGGCTCCCTGTCATGCAGAAGTGACAAATAGTCACTTTGTGACTCGGCCACATCTCCTTCCCTCTGGTATTTGAGGGTGTTGAAGGTACAGCTTCACTGAGGGAAGGGGTCCCATGATCCCAACAGACAGGAACCTGCATTTGCCCAGCTGGAAGGCAGAACAGAACTCAGGAGGTGCCGGGGTCTGGTCAGTGGTGGGAGCTCACGAGCCCCTGATGTAACGAGAAGACGAGACCGGCCAGGTCCCCGTCTTTGCTAATTTCACCGAGCTCCTTGCCATGCTTTGCCTCCAACTGAATCGTGGGCCTCGTTCCAGGTTGTCACTGTTCCAGTGGGTCTGCTACGGCTTTCTTCTTCAAGTACCTGGGAGGACAGGCGTGCCACTCTCTTCCACATCTTCAAAACCAAGTCCAATTGGCATTTAGTAAGATTGAGAAATATTTTGAAAAAGCAGAAACACACTTCTGAATATTCTTAAATCAGTGATTCTCAACTGGGGGTGATTTTGTTCCCCGCCCCGGGACACGTAGCAATGTCTGGGGACATTATTGGTTCTCGCAGCTGGGGTAGGGGGTGCTACTGGCATCTAGTGGGTGGAGACCAGGGATGCTGCTCACCATCCTACAGCACACAGGACAGCCCCCACCTCAAAGAATGATCCAGTCCCAAATGCCAATAATGCCAGAGTTGACATAAATGGAAACATATTTTTAAAAAAGTGTCGCTTTATGCCATCCCCCCAGCAATCATCTAGCATCACGTCTTCCCTAGGAGAAGCTTCCATGAACCTGAGTTCAGACTATTAACTTACAAGACAATGCTTCCCAGAAGGTGATTATGGGTTTGTTTCTATTATAGACTAAAGAGAGCCCAGAGTTCTTCGAGTGTGTACAGTGGGTACAAGGGGAAGAAAGGCAGCAGGGCATTGGGAATGCCCAACGGGGTGAATCAGGGGCCCCAACCTTGGCTGTTCATTACCATCCCCAGGGAGTTTTCAAAAGTTCTGATGCCCGGGCCACATCCCAGACTAAAGGAGGACACAGCTCTGGGGGTAGCACCCAGTGGTAGGAGTTTTGAAAGCTCCTGGAGTGATTCCAATGTGGGGCCAAGCTGGAGCGTCAGGGGAAATGTGATTTAGGTGTGGGGTAGGGGCGTCAGAGCTGGAAACCAAAGCCCAAGAGCTGTGTCAAGGATGGTTTTTGGATTCTCAAGTAAGAAAGAATGAAAGGGCTAGGCGTGGAGGAGGAACTTTCCAGAGGAGCGGAAGGCAGGGCAGGCGGGAGAGCCACATGCGGTGCCCGAGGCAGATGTGGGTGGAGAGCAACAACTGGCAGGAGGAGGGACCAATGCAGGGACACTCATTAGAGCCAAGGCACGTGGGGGGAGCCAGGCCCCTGTCATTCCCAGAGAGCGAGAGGACACGAGCCAGCGAAAGCTGAGGCAGTGCTGTGGGCAAAGAGTTGGCCTTCATTTCAGAACATCTGAACCCAAAGCCAAAGGAAGCAACTTCTAGATCAAATGAGAAAGACCCATACTCCCATGGGGACCAGCCATGGGCTGAGGAAGCAGATTGGAATGAGGGGGATCGAATGGGGCTCACAGGGATGCTGTAAATACTCTTCTACATGAGTCAAGTTGACCGATGCCTGCTCCAATCAGCCCTCAGCTAAACACTGATAACACGTCAGAGCCTCTCCCTCTGAGCTAATGACAGCTGGGGACCTAAATTGTCTGCAGTGAATTAATCACACAGAAGGTGAAGATATTAGCAGAGAAGGGGGAAGAGGAGGCAGGAACGAGGTCACCTTTATCAATTACAGCCAGTTCTCCTTCCACCTTCTTTTATTTATTTTTTTTTTAAAGATTTTATTTATTTATTTTTCCCCCAAAGCCCCAGTAGATAGTTGTATGTCGTAGTTGCACATCCATTCTAGTTGCTGTATGTGGGACGCGGCCTCAGCATGGCCGGAGAAGCGGTGTGTCGGTGCACGCCCGGGATCCGAACCCGGGCTGCCAGCAGCGGAGCGGGCGCACTTAACCGCTAAGCCACGCGGCCGGCCCCCACCTTCTTTTAGAGTTAAACAAGACCCAGTTCGTGAATGAGGGCACTGGAAACTTTTCCTGGAGTTGTGATCCGAGTTTCTCAGCCTCAATAATGCCAGATTGGGCATTTGGGGCTGGATTGTTCCCTGCTGTGGGGCTGTTCTGTGCACCGTAGGGCGTTGAGCAGCATCCCTGGCCTCCACCCACCAGATGCTGGTAGCACCCACCTCCCTGAGTTGTGACAACCCAAAATGTCTCCACACATTACTTAACATCCCCTGTGGACCAATATTTTCCAAACTGGGGAGGCAGGGAGGGTTGCTGAAATAGTGGTGAATTCATCGGAGTAGGCGGTGACCAGCACTGAAAAAATGAATGAAAGTGGATAAACAAGAAAATGACAGTTTGTGACACCCAGCAAGGGTAAGGCTGATGTCATGAGCATTTGGTTTCTGTCACATATGTAAATGTGTGGGTCCTGGGTTCCATGGGAACTTCTGACCGTGGATGGTGGTTTATCTGGAGAGAACGAAACTCAACACAGCTCAGCTTAGTGAGGCGAGGTGAGTTGGAGGTAAACCTGAATTGTAGCTTGAGGAATCGGGGGTTAACTGCATAAATCATCAGTGAGATTGATTAATGGATTATTTCTTAGGGTACATGAGAAAGGCAGCGAAGTACACCATTGCAAGGACTGTCTGGGGCAGAATGCAGGAAGACAGAAAAGACTAGAAGGATGAGCCTAAGTGCATATAGAAAGTGAGGAGGCCTTAGACCTGGGTAGGAGCAGGGTCACAGAGAAACGTCTCGAAGAAAGAGCCTGTCTGGCATAGCTTCATTCCAGCACATGCCAGTTTTAGTGTGGCCTATTTTGAAGGTATTTTGTTTTCAATAGGTCTGAGGCAGGGGTCCCTTTTCACTCAGAGACAGTGCCCACAAAAATTGTTATACTATTGCATTTTAAAAAAGTTTTATTGAGATATAATTTACATGCCATAAAAATCAGCCCCTGTAAGTGTACAATTCAGTGTTGTTGTTTTTTAGTACATGTAGAGTTGTGCAATCACAACTACAATCTAATTTTAGAACATTTCCATCACCCCCAAAGAAACCTGTACCCACTGGCCTCCACTCCCATCCCTCTCTTCTCGTAGCTAGCAACCACCGCAAAGCTACTTCCTGCCTCCATAGGCTAATCTTTTCCAGACATTCATATAAATGGACTCATATGATATGTAGGCCTTTTGTGTCTCAGCATAATGCTTCTGAGGTTCAACCACGATGTAGCATGTAACAGGAATTCATTCCTTTTTATAGCTGAATAATATTCCATTGCATGGGCAGACCACATTTTGTGAATCAATTTATCTGTTGATGGACATTGGGGTTGTTTCCACTTCTGGGCTTTTATGAAAAATGCTGCTGTGAACATTAGTCTAAGAGTCTGTGTGGAGGTATGTTTTCTTTTCTCTGGGGTAGATACATACAATCGATCACATTGTAACAACTAAGTTGTTGATTAAAGGAACAAAAATCCCACTATGTGAGTGTGCAGGAGAGGCACAAGAATGCCTCTGGAGTTCTCGTTTACAACAGAGACAGAAGTTGAGGGGCGACCTTTGTGAAAGGAAAGGCTGCAAAGGATAAGCATTCTTCTCGCATCTCTTCTTTTTATCTTCGGCATTGAAGTGTGGGAAGGAGAAGTAACTCGGGGAAACCACTGGCTCACACGGTTTACGTGATGGGCACAAAAAGGGGATCTTTCGAGCCAATCACCGTGATGCCTCCTGGGCCTGTACAGTTTGTCATTAACGGGAGGTGACTGTCGTCTTTTCACCGAGATGCCTCCATTTTGTCCCACCACATTGAGATTTGTGCCTTTAATTTAAAGTCACTCAATTTATATGTAATCAGTGATATCCACCATCCTGCTAAAATGTGCATATGTATATAAATGTAAAACTATACATTCAGCAGAGACTATAACAGAAGGGGACATTGCCACTCCTCCCAATAAACACTGAGGCTTTGCCGGATGTCCCGGGAAACTGACAGGCAGTGCTTTGGAAGGGAGTTTCCCATCCTGGGCTCCCTCCACGACTGGGATACTGGGATGTTTGTGGTGCTCTCAGGCATGCAGAGCACCGCTTTTTCCCCTCCAGGCCACCCTCTTCTCTGATCTGAGGTCTCAAGGGACGAGCAGCAGCTCCTGGCTTGGAAGCTTGGCCAATGTTGTCAACCTTTAACACTGGAAAGCTTCAAACGGGAATTCCAAACAACCAGAAAGCAAGCAAAGTCAACACACTTATCCATGGTCAGAGGAAACTGTATTCATTTGTTGCACTGAGGGTTGCCGAGAAAAAGGTTTCTTATGTAACTACACAGGAGCGGGGGACAATTTAGGCTACATTCCTTGAGGGTTAAACAAGAGGAATGTTCTACAATAGGCGAATAGTTAATAAAATTCCCTACGGTGGAATTTTAAGCCATCATTAAAAGCATGCCTTTGAAAAATATTTAGTGACCCAGAAAAATATTTTTAAGGCTAGGTAACAAAATCAGAATGTTAAGCTATTTATACAATGTGAGCCCCATTTTACTATTCACCTCCCCTCTACCCTCCACTGCCATTTTTGGGTGGAAAAACTCTCTGCAAAGAGAAAAACGACAGGCATGTCATGCACGCAAACGTTAACACTGGTCTTCTCTGGGAATTTTTATTTTCTGGTACAGAAAATTGGCTATGCTTCGTTTTATATTAGGAAGAGTAAACCTTCTTTAACATCTAAGTGGTAAAGCCACAGTAAAGTGACAAAGATTTCATCAGGTGGCTTAAGAATGAACTGCGAGCATCTCTGCTAACTTTGCGAATCCTCTCGAGCGATTACACTATACCAGAGGCTTCTGAGGGTACATTTAGGGGGCATCCGAGACTCAGGCGCACACAGCAGTTTCACGGTCTCACTGCGGGTTTAATCGTAGGACTGCGTAGTCTGAAGCAGTTCTCAAACTGTCCTCTGGGACACCCTTTTCACATTCAGCAGAAAGTCAGAGAAACTCGCCCGTGTCCACTGACAGGACGGAGGGCCCTAAAAGCTTGGGCCTGAATTTCCCTTCCCTAGACCGTCCCCCTCCCCCTCCCAATGCTCCCCCCAGGCTCTCCTCCCTCCAGGAGCTCCCCCTTTATCTTTGTCCCCACATCCATCCATCCCTAGGCCCTCGGGCCAGCTTCCCCGCTGCACAACCCCTCTGCTGCCCCTGTCCTGTTTCTCTGCTGCCCCTGTCCTCTTCCACAGCTTCCTCGCAACCGCAGCCGCAGCCCCCCAAGAGCCCTGGGCTCCCCCGGGAAGAGACGGTGAGCCTGAGCAGTGTTTTGGAAGCACAGCATTTAGAGAAAGCCTGGCGGGCCGGCAGGCGTGGGGGGAGGGGGCGGGGCGCTGCGAATGCGCGGCTCTTCGAAGGTCGTCGGTAATTCCTTCCTCCGGGCGCTGGGCGCTGGCGGTGACCTCTCAACAAAGAACAGGTTCGGCCGCCGCCCCTCCCCCACCCGGGGGCCGAAGGGGCCACGTGACCTTTCCAGGCCTCCCCGCCCCCGCCGGGAGGGGCTGGGGGAGGGGGGCACATGGGGGAGGCGTGGGGAGAGGGAAGGAGGTGGAGGAAGCCTGTGGCCGCGGCGGGAAGGCGAGAGGACGTGGGAGGGGAGTGGGGGGAGGAGGAGAGAGGGGGAAGGGAGCAGGGGAGGGAGGGGATGGGAGGAGGAGGGGGAAGGGAGCAGAGGAGGGAGGGATGGGAGGAGGAGGGGCGAGGATGAAGGGAGGTAGAGGAGGAGGGGAAGGGAGCAGGGGAAGGAGGGGATGGGAGGAGGAGGGCGATGGGAGGCGGAGGAGGGGAAGGGAGCAGGGGAGGGAGGGGATGGGAGGAGGAGGGCGATGGGAGGTGGAGGAGGGGGAAGGGAGCAGGGAAGGAGGGGATGGGAGGAGGAGGGGCGAGGATGAAGGGAGGTAGAGGGGAGGGGGATGGAAAGTAGAAGAGGAGGGGAAAGGGAGCGGAGGAGGGAGGGGGATGGAAAGCGGAGGAGGAGGGGGAAGGGAGCAGAGGAGGCAGGGGGGATGGAGGAGGGGGATGGGAGGCCAAAGACGGAGGTTGGGGGGGTGTTGGGGCTCCACCCAACCCCATTCCGGGGACTCATTAAGTTGCAATTGCCAATTTTTTTTTTAAACCAGACTGTATAAATTTACAGTTTCCTTTTCAGCTGAAGCCGACAATGTTAAAACACATTCGATTTTCTGTTTCGGAATGCAAATTAAACATAGGCAGGCTCTTGGAAGGCTTAATTAAGTGCTTAAGAAAATATGAGATTTAAAACATGGATGCTTGAGTAAGGCAGATCTTAGCCTGGTGGAAATGTGGCCTTTTTTTTTTTTAACTTAAAAAGAAAATTGCTTAATAATAAAACGGCCCAAGCCTTCCTCGAACATAACAGGAAGTACTGCCTAAAAAAACATTTTTTTTTTTAAACAACCACTGGTCCACAGACGGGGACGCGGGGGGGTGGGGTGGGGTGGGTGGGTTGAGGCTGAGGCTGGGTGTTCCCAGCTGCCTGCGGGGTCATCACATAGGGACCCCCAAAGCTTGCTCACTCTTATCCTCCAACCCCTAAGGAGCTGGAATCCAGAAGCAGCCTCCCTCCCCCACCCCCAGTCTAGAAGTGACTTTCCTAAATAGCTGCTCGTTAACTGGGCTTCCTTCTGGTCCCTGCCCCCTTTCTGCAGCCCCACAGCAAAACAAGGAAACAACCAACCAGAAAAGCGCCCCCACCCCACCAAAAAACAAACAGAAAACACACCCCAAACTGCATCAGCTGCTCTTGCTCATGTTATGTGAGCTTCGGGGGCTATTTTCTGCTCTTTTCTCTCCCTGGAGAGATATTTAAGGCCTTGAAATGCCATTCTGTGCACACAACTTAAAAATGGTCTGGCACAAGGGAAAAATTGGCAAATGTATAGTTCACAATCTGTTACCTTCATGTGGAGCCAGATTTAGTAAAAGCTCCATTGGCTCCTACAAGCCAGGGTCTGCAACATCTTAAAAGGGTTTGGGGACTTGTCTGTGGGAGGGAGGAGGGGGAAGGGAGAGGGAGAAGGCAGGATCTGAGTGCCATGTGTGAGTTTGCTGCACGGGGTGGTCCTGCACATGAGCAGGGTTTGGTAAGGCATACCCTTCAGCCTAAAGCGCGGGAAGTCTTGTGCATTTTAACTGCCTGGGTTGTCAAAATGGGGAAGGAAAAAAAGGCATGCTGAAACTCCGAGAGTTTCTGCAGGGTCTCTGCATTCTGACAGCTGAGTGCTGGACTGGGTTTGTAGGAGTCTGCTCAGCTGCCATATCAAAGTACCACAGACCAGGGGGCTTACACAACAGGAATTTATTTCCCCACAGTCCTGGAGCCTGGAAGTCTGAGATCAAGGTGTGGGCAGGGCGGGTTTTTCCTGAGGCCTCTCTCCTTGGCGCGTAGAGGCTGTCTTCTCCCTGTGTCCTCATATGATCAGCCCTCTTTGCGTGTTGCGTCCTAATCTCCTCTTCTTCTAAGACCAGCAGTGCTATTGAATTAGGGTCCATTCTAATGACCTCATTTTACCTTAATCACCTCTTTAAAGATCCCATCTCCAAATACAGTCACATTCCGAAGTACTGGGGGTTAGGATTTCAACATAGGAACTTTAGGGCGACACAATTCAGCCCCTACCAGGTTGGGGAGAACACTTAAGAGTCCTGATACAGGAAGGGGGAGAGAGTGGGGAAGGAGCCCACATCCTTCCTGCACCCTGGCCTGGGGGCCCCTTGGCCTCTTAGCCCCTGGGCTGGGCAGTCTGGAGGGAGAAGTGGGCCGGGTCGGAAGGGACCTCGTGGTGGGTGATGTAAGGGCAGCTGTCAACTGCCAGACCCGGGCCACTGGCCCACATGACAGCTGGGTTCTTAATTCTCTTTTCTGGGTGATGAGAGATTTTTAAAAGAGATGACTTCTATGTTCCATCTTCACCACAGCCTGAAGTTCATCTGAAAATGCTGCTCAGGATGAATTCTTCCTGAGTAATCTCTCTTTGGCAGGAGTGTGTCTTCGTTGTGTCCCCAGAGCTTATCATAGTGTGTGGCACCTAGGAGGGAGCCCTAGGTATGTTTGTGAAATAAGCATGTGGGTTTTCAAGATGTTAAATCTTCGTTGCGCGTTATGTGACAGAAACCACAAAGCCTTTAGTTGTGAAATGGTTACTGGTAATTATTAAAAAGAGAGTGCTTTCTCCACCTTCGTTGCTTTAGTTGGGGAGAAATATTCTGGCTGCAGATGTTCCGATGTGGTGGGTGTCCTCAAGCCCTTCTCTGGAAGGAGACGTCCACAGGCTAAAGTCTGTTGGAGCTTCAGTTTCAATGGCCACGATGGACATTTGATTCCAGGGGATGGTGGCTGGGAAGAGTTGGTGATCTCAGGATGCTTTTAAGTTCCCACCTTGGCAGTGTCAGCAGAAACATAGATGGTTCAGTGAATCACAGACATAATGCTGGCACCATTCTTGCCTGTGATTGTCTTGGAAGGGTCCTAGAGCCTGGTTGGGGTGGTGAGCTCGTGGCAAATTTTGTCCCCTTCCTCTGGGGGAAATCCATTTTCTCCTGGACACTCCTAGGCCATTCAAGATCTTCCCCCTTTATGCAATTTAAGGAGCACAGTGAGTTCTGTTTGTTCCCTGAGGCTCTGGGACGGAGGTTTCTGGTCACTGGGCAGAAGCTGAGGGAGTTGGGTCAATTTGGCACCCTTCATGGTCCTGCCCTTCAAGCAGAATGTCACATTCTATTCTACTGAACCATGCTACCAGGAATCTATTATCAGCAAGTCGCTAGAAATTATGTATCTGAGCTGATGCAAAGCTTTGGCCTAAACTTCCAGTAGGTAATTAATGCAAGGCCGAAGGTTGGGGAAATGGAAGCGTTCACTCTTTCCTTCAGTCCTTTTGTTTCCTTCTAAATTCTTGGGGGTCTTTTTCTGTATTTTGTTGGCCTTTGCTCTTTATTTGAGAGAGGGCTGGAAAGGAAGGGAGGTATTTGGAATACAGGAGGGAGAAATGAAAGGAAATTATTGCTTGGTGCCAGCACCAAAGAAAGGACATATTTGTAGTAGATGTTGGTGAGTTTTGCCTGCTCCCTGTCTTTTGGTTATAACAAGTAAAGTTTCCTTTAGGGAACGCCTGGCTGTCACACTCAGGCCCTGTGATATTCAACTCCCTGGGTGGACTTGGGGACAAGTCCTGGCCAGATAGCATCTTGCATCCTTTGGCTACCGTGACTGTGTAGGAAAGAGTCTATGACCCACGATAATCCAGAGACGGCCAGATGTGGGCTTTTGCTAGAATTACTGACAAAGAGGTTGGTTTGTTTATTTATTGTTTGCTTGCTTGCTGGGGTTGCTAAGCTGGTAGCATGTAAACCTAGTGATGATAAAATCCATCTTCTTTATCAGTCCTTGAGACTGAAGAGCACACTGAGGCACTGAGAAACATGGAGCCAATGAGTGGGGAGACAGACTCCATTAGGTAGCATTTGAGTACCTGGATCTAGCCAAGCCTGAAGGCCACCCATGAACTATTCAGTTATGTGAACCAATGTGTTCCTTTTTTTTTTTTCTTAGCCCAGTTTGATTTGGGTTGCTACTGCTTGCTACTGAAAAACATGTCCCTGGCTTATTAAAATACTAACCTCTATTTTGTAGAGAATTAAAGTGATAATTGAGTGCTATTAGAGCCACAGAGGATTTCCCTCCTTTCCTTTCATCTTTTATTATGACATATTACCTGTGGACATAAAAGTGCATTCAAGATATATACATTTTATTGAGTAACAGAAAAGAAACAACCAGTAATTACCCAAGTCAAGAAGGAGAATGTTGCCAGCTGCTTAGGAGCCCCCCATGATCACCACCCATCTTTCCCTACTAGAAGTTACCACTGTTTTGACTTTGGGGATAATCATCTCCTTGCCCTTCTCTATAGTTTTACTCCCCATGTGCACTCTTAAACAGAATGAATTTTGTATTAGTGGAATCATACTGCATGTATCTTGGAGGGTCATGCCTCTGCCCCTCAGCGTTGTGTGTGAGGTGTTCCTCTCTGATGTGGCTGTAGCTCGTTCATTCTCCAGACTGTCCTAGCATCCAGCATGTGACTGTACCACAATGTATTTATCCATTAGGGAGTATTTTTTGTACCCAGTGTTTACAGTAGAGAATTTATTGAGGTGAATCAGTCCAACAGAGCTCATATTGGAAACAAACTGAAATGTTGTGTACTGCTCTTTGCGGAAGCCCAATCTTGAATCAGCCCAGCCATCTGCCATCCTTGGTCCACATCCAAGCTGCTGATGGCTGCTAAAGAAAAATTGCACAACCGAGTGAATTCACATTACTACACATCATGATCTTCAACTCCAGCTGGGCCCTCAGGAGAGCAAGCGATTCTGCGAGTCCCTCTTCAGCTCTGTCTTCCATCCTCCGGTCCCAGCTGCGTTCAACCGTCATGGCTTTCTCCCAGCCCCTTCTCTGCACTCTCAGCACATGACCTTGTCTGATGGAGGTCGTTAGGTAGAAAGTTGTTCATTTCTTCACTTGGCAATGATGAATCTTTTGTGAGGTGCCAGGAGTTAGGACTTGAACATGTATTTTGGGGGCTGCTATGCAACCCGCTACATGCCCCCTTGCTTAAAATGTGATACCCCATTTCCCTTCAGGGTATAATGTAAACCTCTTAGCCTGGAACACTTTCTCAGCCTACGCAGCCTCATGGCTCCGTGCGTCTGCCCTGCTGTGTACCCATATTCCTCCCTGTGAAAGGATCTCGCTCTCCCAGGCTCCCCTCCACGCCTTGTCTTTTGCCCAAGTCTCAGCTCAGCAGTGCCCTCCTTCCTTCTGGACTCCCCATCTTTCTCTGAGTCCACGAAGTGCCCTGTGTAGCCATCATCAGGAAGCCACACAACTAATAAATCACGGAGCTGAAAACCATCCTCAAAGCCAACCAATGCAGCAGATTGGAAACCTGTGAAATTTTGTAAAGAATGTTTAATCTCAAAAAAAAGAAAACTCAAATACACCTACTCATAAGTTACTTGTTAGTACAAAAAAAAAAATCCTCATGTAAGAATTTGATTGCTTATGAAAATGACAACTGCGATTTCCCATTGCATAGAAATTGTTGGTGGCTGTCAACAAAGAAGAGGAAATATGAGCCCGGCCATGGAATTTGAAGATGTAACTGGTGGTTACGGTAATATTTAAATGGAATTCTCTTTGTCTACACCTTAGGGAAAACTAACTGGACCATGATGTAAATAGTCTAGATAATCCCAGATTTTAACAGCATATTTAAATTATAGCCCTCTTCACAGATTGCACTGAATGGCCAGTATGACCCCAAAATGTGCTTAGCAGAGGGAACAATTTTTGGAACTTTGGATCCTGGAGGAAAGGCAGACTTGGCATCTGGAAGGTGCCAGGAACATAGGAACAAGAGTTGCCATCCACACTGTATTGTGGATGACATTTTATGGCCATTTGGTTGTAATTCATTTTTTATATTTCTATTTTTTATTGTGGGAAAATTTACATAACAAAATTTACCACCGTAACCATTTTTAAGTGTACAGTGGCGTTAAGTATATTCGCAATGATTTTATTTCATCTTACTGAGGAATTCTAGAATGAATATAGCATAACTTAAAACTGGCTTGAAAGTGCAGACACTTGGCAGTCTGTTTTTTTTTTAAAACCTATGAGAGAAAGAAATCTTTATGCCCAATAACACGTTTGAGAATTTGATGGGCTATTTTCTCAATGTTCTCCCAGTAAAGAGAGAAGAAAAAATGA
Source organism: Ceratotherium simum simum (assembly GCF_057802395.1). NCBI lineage: Eukaryota > Metazoa > Chordata > Mammalia > Perissodactyla > Rhinocerotidae > Ceratotherium > Ceratotherium simum. The sequence goes on from NC_141940.1 coordinate 122,822,139, forward strand.
GTTTATAAGCCTATCAGCGTGCTGCAGGCTATTGTTTTTGCAGGGCATTTTGTGCTTTCTATTTTGGAATGAGCTTTCTGGTTTGTAGGATAAAAGAATCTCAAGATAAAGTGGGCAAGCTGTCAGGAAAATAAGATGAAGACATGGTACCGATCCAAATGGAGAGCCTGTGAGAACTTGATGAGTGTCCACGGAATTCTGGACCCTTTACAAGTCCTCCTAGTAACTGAAGCTATAAGCTGAAATTACAAGAAAAACACGGAGAACTTTGAAAATTCTCGTGTCTCCAGATGGGGTGGAATTATTTCAATCTTCTCCTGGATTTGAATGTTCATTTGACCACATTAGTGTGCACACAGTTTTCAGAAATTTTTGTTCCAACCAAAAGATAACCCTCGTTCCGCACAGAAACACATTTTGAGCACTCATTAAATAATGGATGGGTGGTAGAGAGCTCGGAATCTTGAGCCCTGCAAGTCGATTCATTTGAAAAAGAATGACATAAAAGGTCTCTGTTCTTTGTGGGAGAAAGTTTCTCCCAAATGATCTTCCAAGATGAGTAAAAGGAAAAGTGCATAATTGTAGCTGTCACTGGATCATTTTCTCCTTCGTTCTTTGGGCCTATTCTTACTTAAGTTGTGTAGACAGCTTTGATCATGCTACAATTGCCAAGCGAGTCACTCATCTGCTGAGGCCCCCTGTAATGGAGATTATTGAATTTGTCACCGATTTTTTGAATATAGGAAACAGGACACACAAGGCTCGGTTTTGCCAACTTGGATTTCTGTGTGGATTCCCAGACAGCGCTCCTGTTCTAAAATTACTCTTTGGTCGTCTCACCGTGCGTTCCCTAGCTCCGCACTTCAGGGCTTACAGAAGTGCTGGCCTACTTTCCCAGGAGCAAAAAGGAGACGGTCACTTTTTTTCCCCACAGGAATAAGAAAAGTTATTTGTAGTCCATTCTTATTGTGACTCTTCATTGCCTGGGCTCTATACTTTCTCTGTAAGGAGTTCGTAGTGTCTTGGTAGGACAACACACATTTTGTTTTAAAGCAAAACCTTCTTAAGAGGAAGATTGCGTCTACATTTTGAGTTGCGGACTCCTTTGTTGGTGATGGCATTGCTGACTTGTACTGAGGGGACAGCCTGGCCTTCCGCGGGGCACCTGGCAGCCCTTGGGTGGATGAATTCAGCAGTAATTGGTTTCTGAGGCCAGTGAGTGTGCGCAGACCAGCAATTTTCAAAATCAGTGAAATGACAACTTAAGGCGCCCAGGCAGAGCTGAGGACCCGGGACACAGAGTCCCTCCACTTGTCGCCTCCCCCTGGAATTTTTACGGAGCAGGAAAATTCAGGGGCTGAGGTGTGGGTGGCCAGATACAGGCAGGACACCCAGTGACATTTGAATTTCAGGTACACAATAAATGATGTTTCAGTGTATGTTCCAAATCTTGCTTGGGATATACTTAGAATGAGCAGAAAGTCTACTATCTCACATTTTATTTGTGTGAAGCTGGAGCGTTGCTTGAAGATTTCATTCTTTCTCTTCTTTTTCTCCTCTCACTTACCATGCCCTTTAGACCCACAGGGACCAATAGTCACAAGGGGCTCCTGTCCTCCTGAACTGTGGTTAGTCTCAATTGTTACGTGACTTCCAAGAAAGACTTCCAAGACTTTGTATGAAGAAAAAAAAACTAGGGAGAATTTTTCATAATAACTTCTTAATATTGATCGTGTGCTGAAATGATGCTATTTTGCGTATATTGGGCTAAAATATATTATTAAAATTAGGTTCACTTGTTTCTTTTTATTTTTTTAACATGGCTACTAAATAATTTAGAGTTACATATGCTGCCTACATTGTATTTCTGTTAGACAGCAACACTTGAGAGCAGGGATTGGTAAACTTTCCCTGTAAAGGCCAGAGAGTAACCATTTTAGGCTTTGTGGTAGATAGGATCTCTGTTGCAAGTTCTCACCTTGGTCCTTGTAGCCATGGACAGTATGTAAACAAATGGGTGTGGCTGGGTGCCAATAAAACTTTATTTATAAAAAGAGGCAGCCCCTTATTTGGCCCACCGGTATAGTTTGCTGATCCCTGCTTGAGAGATGTTGAGTTTTTATTTATAATTTTTGAATGGGATATTTCTGTGTCACTTAGCCTCACTGATTTGGACAGAGTGATAAAATGTTTGTAAGGGGACAATTTATCTTTTTCAAGATGGTTCAACTACTAAATAGGACAGTATTGACAGGATATCATTTTTTTTTTATTAAAGGAGAAGGGAATGCACGAATATGGCCTCTAGTCTGTGGTTCCGTACTTGTGTCAAAGCCTCCTGGACACACGCACGGGGAAGTGTAGGTCAGTTGTCATCTATCCTGCGGAGGCAAAGAGGAACCGGGGTACACGTTTTGTCCTGAATGCTGTAGAACCCTAAGGGCTCACTTTCTGTGCAATCCATCTGAAAAATAGCAACGCCATCTAACAGATGTTAAAGAGATGAAATAACAGTAAAGGGGGCTTTGATGCTGGTGAAGCGAAAGGAATTTTTACAAAGAGCTGTTGAAGTAGTAAATCTCTTTTCTCACCCAATTAAAACGTTTTATCTACTGAGAGCACGGCATGATGTAATGTAGAAGAATTCATTTCCAAGTGATTGAGAAATGCCCTCGAGTGTAAAAGCTGTTCAGGATCACATTCAAAAAGTACCGACGACAGGCGAGGATATATTTTGGGGAGGTGGGCTGGGGAATTGGACCCATCAGCCACGACTTGTTCATAAAAGAGGTGCTTTGTGGTTTTTTACTGATGATGGAGGCTTAGAAGTACTTCAGGAATAAAAAGATCATAAACGAAAGTGTAATCCCAGGAAATTTCTAAATTAAAGTTTGATTGATTACCTATTTCATGCTCTTCTTGTCAGTGTTGAGGGAAACTGGAAATAGTTTATGCTGCTTCCGTTTTGCCGTCCGTGAATCGTGCCTGGGTGTCAATGTTTAAGTGGAATTTCAATTTTTGTCATTATTTTTCCTTTTGGTGCTGGCATGTAAACGTCATTTTGCCGTAACTGAAGTAATTGCCTTAGTAGCTGGGACTCCTGTGCGATGGGATTAGGGATAGTGATGGGTGCACTTTGCAAATGTAAAAGTTTACAGCTTCAGGGATTGCAATGAATGGCGTGTTCACATGAGTGCATATTGGGGGGCATCTCTCCCGTGTCTCGCTTCTCATTAATTTGCCAAAAGTCTAGATATTCTACTATACTACTTAATGGGCACTTAACGTGGGACTTTATGTGTATTATTTTATTTCACCATCAAAATTACCCTTCAAATAGTACTAAAATACAAAATCTATAGTAATATAAAACATTACAAAATAGTAATATAAATTAATATATAACAATTTAAAAAATCAATTCCATTTTATTCTCTAACTAAACTGTATATCATTAAAACTGCTTTCTAAGTGATATAAATGGAGAGAGAAATTATCAGTCTGATAATTGACAAATTATCAGTCTAATAATTTCTAAACTGTGTGTTGACTTTTAGAAATTGTTGGTGGGGTCTTTTGTTTAGTAAAGCTGCCGCTAACAAAATGATGCCAGGATTCTGTAGAGGCAACTGCGTTCAGTAAGTCTAAGGATGCTATAGATTGAATGTTTTTGTCTCCCCCCAAATTCATATGTTGAAATCTAACTCCCACAGTGATGGTGTTTGGAGGTGGATTCTTTGGAAGGTGATTAAGTCATGAGGGTGGAGTCTTCATGGAGGGGATTAGTGCCCTCATAAAAGAGAACCCAGAGAGCTCCCTTGCCCCTCCTATGAGGACACAGTGAGAAGGTGGCCTTTTATGATCCAGGAAGCCAGCCCTCCTCACCAGGCACGGAATCTGCCCGCACCTTAGTCTTGGACTTACAGCCTCCAGAACTGTGAGAAATAAATGTCTGTTGTTTATAAGCCAGGCAGTCTAAAGTACTTTCTCATAGCAGCCCAAAGGGACTAAGACAAGGACTTGCCCATTAAAGTGATGGTCATTAGGGTCCTAGCCTGGGGGCTGTGCTTCAGCCACAGGGCATGTGGGTGTGTTGCCTGTATGTCATTTCCAGGGCTCACCTGCACAGCTTGTGTCTCAGCCTTGGCCAAATGCCAGCACAGAGGCAACCTGCCCCCAAACCTGCCCCATGCTCCTCCAATGCAGGGCGTTTCCAGATCAACAGGTGGGTGCCACACCTGCCTGGCCATTGACACCTGTGTCCATTCAGTAGCTGCCTGGGGCTTCTGGCATCAGTACAGAATGTGCTTTCAGAGCCTTTAAAAAAATGTGAGATCCAGTTAAGAATCATGTGCTGCATTTGGCTTTGACTTCTTAATTTCCTTTAATCTAGAACAGTCTGTCTGCCTTTAGTTTTTTTTTTTTGAATGTTATTGACTTTTTTGAAGAGTCCAGGCTGGTTGTGTTCTGTAATGTCTATATTTGTCTGATTATCGCCTTGTGATTTGATTCAAGTTGGACATTTTGGGCAAAACACTGCAGAGGTGACGTTGTGTCCTTTTCATTGAGCTCTACCAAGGGGATCAAATGGTCCAGTTGTCCTGTTGGCTTTTGCTGACTTGGTGAGTTGGTCATGCAGTCTCCTTCTTTCTCCTGATTGTGTAGCTGTATTCTTTCCTGTGTAGGGAATGAGTCGACTGGGGGCGATAGTTTGGGACCATGAATATCTGCTCCCATCCGTTCCCTATCTTTTCCTGTTTGAAGTATTACATTGGTGGTTACAGAATGGGGAATTACTAATTTGATCATTTCTTCACAAGTTCTTTTTTTTTCCTTCCATTTTTTCCTCAGCTTTATTGAGCTAGAATTGACATATAGCATGGTGTAAGTTTGAGGTATTCCACAAGTTCTGAACTGAAATTCTTCTATGAAGAAGAGCTTTACTTCTGCATCACCCAACTTTTCAGCATCATTAGAGCCTCATGGCTTGTTTTTGTTGTTGTTGTTACATGTGTTATAATCGGTTAGCATCGTTATTCTTTTGGGTGCTCAGATTGTCCCCAAATTGGCCACTGGGAGTGCTTCTTAAAAGGCAAGTTTTTTCTTTCCACACTGAACCTCCTACATGTGACACAGTTAAAAAAATTCACATGGACTTGATGTTTTTGATATTACTGTATTTTGCCCATCTTGTACTTCAGCCAAAATTTATACCATTTAATTTGCCAGACATGAACATCTCAGGCAATGTTGGCATTGAATGGCATTACTGTGCTAGGTGAAGTTGCCCTGGACCACAGGCAAATTTTATTTTGATAAAACATTGTGGTTTACCTATTTAAGTCAAGGCTCAAGTTTGTTGAAACTTTTATGACAGCAGAGATTCAGTGACCAACATCAGGAGTTTTTACATCAATATATAAGACGAAGTCCCAACTCTTAGTGGTGTGGTTTGGGAAGAAAAGCATTTTTTGAAAAGGCATAACAATATAGGCATTTTCATTTTAAATGTGATACAAATACTTCCTGTGGTATTTCCTGTTTGTGTGTGTGTGCGTGGCTCCGTTGTAGGTGGTATGTGGGTGTGCACCACTCCAATGTAGAGAGTGTGCATGCCTCTGTGTGTGTACGTTTCTCCATCTGTGTCTGTGTGTGTGTGTGGTTGGGCGTGTGCACAGTGCTCTGTTTTATTTTATTTTTATTTATTTTTTTATTTATTTTTGCTGGGAAAGATTCGCCCTGAGCTAACATCTGTTGCCAATCTTCCTCTTTTTTATTTTTTCTCCCCAAAGACCCAGTACATAGTTGTATATTCTTTTTTTTCTTTTTTAACTTTATTTATTTATTTTTCCCCCCAAAGCCCCAGTAGATAGTTGTATGTCATAGTTGCACATCCTTCTAGTTGCTGTATGTGGGACTCGGCCTCAGCATGGCCGGAGAAGTGGTGTGTCGGTGCGAGCCTGGGATCCGAACCTGGGCCGCCATCAGCGGAGTGCACGCACTTAACCGCTAAGCCATGGGGCCTGCCCAATATAGTTGTATATTCTAGTTGTAGTTCCTTCTAGTTCTTCTATGTGAGCTGCTGCCACAGCATGGCTACTGACAGACAAGTGCTGTGGTTCCACACCCGGGAACAGAACCTGGGCCACTGAAGTGGAGGGCTCTGAGCTTTAACTACTAGGCCATCAGGGCTGGCTCCACAGTGCTCCATTTTAGACGGCATGACAACTTGTGTGTGTGTGCTTTGCTCTGTTGTAAGGTACTTGAGCTCATGAGAAGCTATTGGGCTCTCAATGGCTATGATCTCAATCTACTTTTTTTTCGGTGAGGAAGATTGGCCCTGAGCTAACACCTGTTGCCAATCTTCCTCTTTTTGCTTGAGTAAGAATGGCCCTGAGCCAACATCTGTGCCCATCTTCCTCTATTTTGTATGGGGGTTGCTGCCACAGCATGGCTTGATGAGTGGTGTAGGTCCTTGCCTGGGATCCGAACCTGTGAACACAGGCCGCCGAAGTGGAGCGGACCGAACTTAACCATCACACCACTGGGCCGGGTCCTCAATCTGCTTTTTAAGTGTAATTTCACTCTTCCCTGTGTACCTTTCATGCACAGGGTCACTGAAGAATGTTGCCATCAATTTATATTGAAAACGTTCTTCCTTTACTGTTATTTAAGGGACTATTTCTTTATATTTGTGTATCCCTGATGCAGCACAAAGGCATTTCCCCCCCGATAGGCTTGCTTCACAAGCTGAGCCTGCATCTAATGAAATGGTTTAAGTTAGTTTCTGTGAGGCAGAAATCTTCATTCTAAACTCATGCTTAGAAGTGGAGTAAAAACGGATCTGGGAAAAATTAATGAGAGCTGCTGTGTGGTTCCCATTACATTCTCTTCTACTTCTGAGACTGGAGGGTGGAGGGAATCATGGCTTGGATAATGTATTACAGAGATGTGGCCTTGTTTGTGCTTGATTATGATGATAGCAGTGTAATTTAGTGCATCGTGTGAGCTGTGCTAGAAATGTTAAAGCTTCTGATCCAGCCAAGATTTTCCCTTAGCTTGCTTGTTAATCAGGCTCAAAAAGCACTAGAACCTTTTGCTAAGTTAGTAAAATATCAAGAAGAATAATTACAGTGTGTAAAAATAGCAAGAGACTAGAACAGTAGGTCAAATAGTTAAAATACATTTTGCAATCCAGTACGTGCAATCTTCCTTTTCTTTCCAAAGATCCTTCATGGTATCTTTTCCTGGGTTCCCACTGCATTAGTGTGGACAGGCCATGTAATGGTGCAGTAACAAAACAACCTTGGTGACTTAAAATGTAGGTTATTTCTTGCTCTTGCTACATGTCACTGTAAGTTGGCTCATTGTAGTCACTTGGGGACTGAGGGGATGGGGAGCTGGGGGAAAAATGACAAGCACATCGTAAAACATCCCCTAAAATGTCATGTTTTCTCACCTTCATTGGTGGTAATGAGTCACGTGGCCACACCTGAGTTCAGTTGGGCAGGGATGTTTAATCCTTCCTCAGGGAGGATCTTTGGATATTGGTGAGCAATACTACAGGATACCACAATAGTTCCCAGGATCTAATACATTAAAGTGCTTTGAATCTATGACATAATCATGGAAATGGCACACCTGTCAAATCCAGATTAGTAACAACTACGCTATGTTTAAGGGGTGGTAAGAAGCCAAACACAATAATGTGTTCTAAACCATGAAGTCACCCTGGAGCCTTTGCTCATTTTCTCCCTGTGAGTGATCAAATGCTTGGAATTCTTTGAAAATATCTTAGTGTCTGGGTCCTAAATGTTTCACATTTGATTTCTTATAGGAGTTTTTCTTAAAAAAAAATGGAAAAGGAAAATTAATGTTTTTTTCTCTTCCCCAAAGCCCCAGTACATTGTTGTATATTCTAGTTGTAAGTTGTTCTAGTTCTTCTGTGTGAGCTGCCACCACAGCATGGCTACTGACAGACAAGTGCTATGGTTCCACAACCAGGATACGAACATGGGCCACCAAAGTGGTGAGAGTGCTGAACTGTAACCACTAGGCCCTGAGGGCTGGCTTGGAAAATTAATGTTTTTTTTCTTTTGTGAGGAAGATTAGCTCTGAGCTAATATCCATTGCCAATCCTCCTCTTTTAGCTGAGGAAGATTGGCCCTGGGATAGCATCCATGCCCATCTTCCTCTGCTTTATATGGGACACCACCACAGCATGGCTTGATAAGCGGTGCATTGGTCTGCGCCCGGGATCCGAACCTGCGAACCCCGGGCCGCTGAAGCGGAGCACATGAACTTAACTGCTATGCCACTGGGCCGGCCCCGGAAAATTAATATTTTAATATAGAATAGAATCTTGTGGGTAAGAATTTGGCAAATACAGAAAAGTATGAAAAAAGAGAATAAAATATGCTTATGATTCCATCACCCTGAGGTTGAGAGTTTCAGTTCAGGGGACACACACACAGCATAGATGCCACTGAATTAAAAAAAGAAAAAGATATCCCATTTTGAGAGAATTTGTATTCCTTTGATTACTAAAAAGGCTGAGCATTTTCCCTTCAGATGTTTAGAGTCCTTCGTGTTCATTTTCTTAGGTTTTGTCTGTTCCTTTCTGTGTGGGGCTGTCTCGAGTGTAAGTGACAGAGATTGGATTCTAGGATTCTAAGTTGCATTGGTGACAAAGAGCATTGTCTCAAGTGAGTGAGGACAGAGGGGTAGATGGTTTCTGGAGCAACTGGAAAGAGAGATTCCGAGGCCACCAGTGCTCACAGAGACGCCCCATCCATCACCTTTGCTTCCCTTGGGAGGCTGGCTTTGTTCTCCCCCACTGGAGCCGCTTTTCTTGTGGAGCAGTGGATATGGCGGCCAGCATGTCCCAGGCTTAGGTCTTTGGCTGTTCCGACAGGGAAGACCCAGTGGACTTGGCTTGGTCCCAAAGCACACCTGCAGGACCAATCAATGGTGGGTGCAAGAGAAGCGAGGGGCACTGGGCATACCCTTCACTATTTCACCTTAAAAAAAGTATTTTTACACTTCAACAAGTACTACATTCATACATATTGGCTGCTGGATTTTCAAATAATGTGTAGAAAGATATGGTCGTATATCACCTGCAGATTCCTCCCAGAGATACCCATGACAGGTTGGTATATAGCCTTCTCAGCCATTTTCTGTGTTTTTATATAGTTGAACTCCTATGTGTACACATCCTCCAGGAATGACTAGGTGTTTGGGGGGGAGGTGATGGATTATGGATTAGTTTCCTAGGGCAGCTGTAACAAAGTACCCAAATCTGGGTGGCTTAAAACAACAGAAATTGATTGTCTCACAGTTCTGGAGGCCAGCAGTCTGAAATCATGGTGTCGGCAGGGCCGTGCTCCCTCTGAAGCCTCTAGGGGAGGATCCTTCCTTGCCTCTTCCGGGTGCTGTGGTTTGCTGTGAATCTTTGGTGTTCCTTGGCTTGTAGATGCATCACTCCGGTCAGACAGCCACTTTCACGTCGTCTCCCCTCTGTGTGTATCCATCTCTGTGTCCAAATTTTCCCTTTTTTAAGGACACCAGTTGTATTGGATTAGGGCCCACCCTAATGACCTGAATTTAACTTGATTACCTCGGTAAAGACCCTATTTCCAAATAAGGTCACATTCTGAGGGACCGGGGGTTAGGACTTCAACAGATCTTCTTTGCGGGAGCACAGTTCAATCCATAACGAGTTAAAAATATGATTTTTTAAAACTCGACGGTATCTTCATGTGTATATTGCTTTGCAAATTGCTTCTTTTGAGTAACAATCTTGGAGTGTTCTCAACATCAGTGCATTCACTTCTGCTTCATCCTGTATAATTGCTGCACAGTTTCCACAGAGCAGCTCTTCCCGACTTTGTTTGACAGTCTTGTGAACAAGCGCAAGTTTTTCGCTAGGGTGAACAGCAAGAATTTTAATTGTAGGGTCAAAGTTCATGTGTATTTAAAATTTTAATAGATGTTGCCAGTTGCCTTTCAAAATGCTCTCCCGTAATGGGGGCTCAAGGGTACCTCGTCCACATATCTTCACTAAGACTTGATACTACTCAATGTTTCGCTCGATTTTTGCCGATCTGAAATAGTATTTCATTATACTTTAAATTTCTCAGATTACTAGTTAAGTGGAGCATCTTTTCGTCTTTGTAAGCTCTGTATATTTCCTGTTCTATAAAGTGGCACTTTGTATCCACTCCTTTTACTTTTGTTTTATTGCGTTGTCAGTGGCTTTCCTATAGATTCCTGAGAGTTCTTTAGATATTGAGCATATTAACTTCTTTGTCATATTTTTTTTGCTGGTTTTCCTTATTTTCCTTTTAATTTTACATTAAAAATATTTTAAATTAAATATAGTAAAATCTATAGATCTTTTCTCTGTGATTTCTTCTGCTGCCTTTATGCATAGCAATTCCTTCCACGTTTGTCTAGGTTTGATTGGCTTTATTGTCAACAGCTCGCATTTTCATCTATCTGGCCCTTTTGCGGCTGAGTTCTAACCTTGGTGGTCTCAAGTGACAAGATCAGGGGTTGGCAAACTTTTTCTGAAAAGGGGCAGATTGTAAATATTTTAGGTCTTGAAGGCCACATGGTCTCTGTGGCAACTACTTAACTCTGTAGCTGTAGCCAGCAGGCGACCACAGACAATACCTCAACGAATGGGCATGTCTCTGTTCCAATAAAACATTTTTTTTTTTTTGAACAAAAACAGGTGGCAGGCTGTAATTTCCCAACCCTTGGATTAGATAATTGCCAGATCTCCCATTCAGCCAGGTTGTTTAGGCACACCAGTGTCCTTTACTTGGAAATAAGCAATATACACGTAGTGTGATTGTCGTTGCAAAGTCAAATGGACCAGCATCAATTAATGGCTTGCTGCAAAAATAGTTTTTTGCATACATGGACTCAACCAATAATATAGTTATGTGACTGCATGTAAGGCCTATTTGTTTCTATGTATGTGAGTCTGATATTCCTTCATTTGTCAAAAGACAAATGGATGAGCCCAGTGAAAGGGGCCTTATAAATGCCTCACGCTGAATGTGTGAGATTCTACTTTGCAAAGAAAAGGAAACACTGATAGAGTTATTCTGCTGACTTGGGAAAACTGATAGCTTCAGATAAATGGGAAGAGCTGTCGTTTTAAGGAAATAAACATCTTGGTGACACAATTAATGGAAAAGCAACCATGGAATTGATGAAATTTAACTACAAATGTACCTCTTCTCTTAAAAATTTTGATTTGCTTGTTGAATGATTACAAATGGGCTAGACAACATGCAGAACGTTTCTTGCTAGTATCTATGTCAGACCTTGGTCCAAACCAAATTCTTCTTGGCTGATGAAGGGAGCTCTGAAGAGTCAATGGTGGTGAGGTTTGGGAACCTCTAGGTTGTGTGTCGCCTGAAGTACTGGTTACACAGGCAGATTACTGCTTCTGCAGCTCCTGGTTCCTCCTGGCTATGGTAGGAGTATGATAAAGTTTGTCGAATGAATGAACAAATTCCTAGTCCCTTGTTAGTCTCCTGACCTAAACTCTCTGAGGACTGGTGCCTGGGAATCTGCATTGAGACAAGAATCCTTTGTGATCCTTCTGAGGTATGCTTACAGTCTGAGAACCCTTTATTTAAGGTTTCACATTCCAAAATGAACCGGCAGTGACTCTAATCAATTGTAGCAGCTATTCTCAACTTATCCATTTTATGTCCAGGGCAAAGAGTGTTGGGGATATTTATGTCTGATTGTAGGAAATGACTCAATGGAAAAAATGACTTTGTGTTTTCAACTTAAATTTATCTCCCTGGCTTGGTTGTTTCAACCATATCACAAATCTGTCTTTAAAACGTTCTGATGGTTACTAAGACCAGGATTGTTACTAAAATTAACTCTGATGGTCCGTTTTAGCTTTATTTTACTCCTAATCCTTCTTGGGAACATTAACCTCAAGTTATTTGGCAAAAACAAAACAAAACAAACACACACAAAAAACTGAGCAGAAATAAACCTTCTCTTTATTGGCATTTTTTTTAAAGGAAGAAAATTCTGCACCCTTATCCGTGGTACCACAAGACTCAGGAGAAGGAGAAAATGAATTACGTGTGTCAATCTTTTTTCTCTCCAATGACTCTTTTGATCATATTTTCTTAGTAGTATTGCTTCAAAGGGAAATTATATTGCTTTCACATTTAACATCACCTCTTATAAATTAAATTGGCCTGGAGTTGCTAAAGTATTTAGAGAGACTGTTATAACATGACACATTTTCTTAAATATTTGTGTGTACGTCTGTCTTCCTAATTGGACTCTCAGCTGGTTAAGGGCAGCTCATGTCTTCTGTGTCTTTCTGGAGCGGTGCCTAGACGGCATCTACCCATTAATATACATCCCCTGAAGGCTTGATGTTTGTGCGGAGGAAGGAACATCTTCATGGAAAATTCCAGCTGATCTGCACATTAGCTACCCTTGATTTAAAACTGTATTTCTTCTACTGAAAGATGAGACAAACACTGATTCTTTATCTATTCTACATCGTTAAAAAACCCCGATGCTAGAGGTTGATTGTATATCTTTTATACCACCTGCATTTCCAAGGTACAGTAACACCCCCACATCACTTTGCGTACATCAAATTTGGGCGTTTGAATGCCAGCTGATGAGAGCTGATTTTGAACTCTCTTGCTTTAAATTTTTTTTTTTCTTGAGAGCGTTCACTTTCTTGTTCCTAATAGTTTGATTTCTCTTTCAGTTTTGGTGGGCTAACAGCCTCAGAGATGCTTTGTTTGTGTCATTATTTAGCGAAGGGAACAAAATGGCTGGCAGTTATTTACAATCTACGTCTGGCAAAGATTACTTTGCCATAAAAAAAGCAAACAGTAAAGAACTAGAAGTGCAAGACGCTAAACCAAACCAAACCAGACCAAACCAAATCACTTCAGTTCTAGAGTGTTGACAGTAGGGCACACCTGCAGGTGCATTTGTCAAGGACAGAAGTAATGTCCTTGACTTCTCAGTGAATTTTTCAAGTGAGTCGATAAAATAATCTTCAAAAGTCAAGTTTAAAATTCTCTGTTTAACTTTCTGTAAACCTTCCAGCTCATCTGTTGCACAATTACTGTCAGCAAATCCCTCTTCCAAACAGTAAAATACCTCCATTCTCTTGGTGAAATCTCACTTCAAATAAGTTGAAGAGACTGCCGTTTTTTTTGGAGTATATTTTTTTTCTGCTTTACCTTTTTTTGTTTGTTTATTGAAGTATACTTTACATATAGTAAAATTCATTCCTTTTCAGGTGTGTAGTTCAGGAGTCTTCAAACCACATAAAGCTCATGGGGCCAATCTGGCCCACTGCTTGTTTTTGTAAATAAAGTTTTATTGGAACACAGCCACTGCTATTCGTTTACATATTGTCGTTACATGTTGTAGCATGCTTTCATGCTACAATGGCAGGCTTGAGGAGTTGCAGCAGTGTTGGTCTGCAAAGTGAAAATATTTATTATCTGGCCCTTTACCTAAAGTCTATAGACTTCGCTAAATAGTTTTCTGAATTTTGACCTATTTAAAGTCATGGAACTACCACCATAATCAAGATATAAAAAATTTCTATTGCCCTTAAAAATTGAGGAAGCTACAATTTGAGGTAAGAAATGGTTTTAAAGAAGTAAAATTTTACTCTTTATTTAACACTGACTTTAGGTTTTTAACATTTTAAATCATTATGTATACACCATGTATGGGACATTTGTGGTTTGTCTTTCCACCAGTGATTTCTCACTTCTCTGCTCGACAGAACCCTGATTTCCTCTTGAGGAATTTAGCCGTCCCCATTTTTGTATCTGACATGTGAGTGGGCTGGATCCCAGCTGAAGGTCCTTCCCTCCCTTCTGGTCCCAGTGATATATCCAGGGATTGGCACATATGACAGAGCCGATGGGATACAAGGGTTTCTGGGAAATGAAAGCCTTTCTCATCCTTGAGTGCTGCCAGAAAAGACTCTTTTCACTGTTGGGCTTGAATGAGGAAGCAGTCTGAATGGCTGACACCCATTGGGGTCCATGACAGAGATTTTGTGTGGAAGTGAAACTCAGGCTGACTGGGCAGCGTTGAAAACTAAGAAGAAAAACCAGATCCTAGTCATGTTGATTTTTTGAGTCCAGATTCAAGTCTTGCCTCTAATTAGCCTTACTGCCTGACCTCTCCAGTGAATTCTCTTGATGTGTAAGTTAGTTGGAGAAAGGATTTCTGTTGTTTATTTCTGTTATAACTAAATGAACTCTAATTGATGCCCATTATGTAACATTCAGAGGCTAACAAAAACACCCAATGCATACAGTTAGGCTATAGTTGTGGATTTTATAATACTACTTAGCTCTCTGGGAACAGGACCTGCTTTGTAATTTCTAAGTCTGTTAATCAAATTATTATTCTTTCCTTCACCTGATTTTTACTGGGGACCTGCAGTATGATAGGAGACCCCATAGTGACCAGACTGGATACAGCCTTTGTTCTGAGGAAGTGCACATTCCAGTGGTTTACAGCTAAAACAAACCCCTCCCACCCCAAACTAAGTGAGTTAGCCATAGGTGCTATGAAGAAAGATGGCAGATGGATGGAGGTATTTCATAGAGATGGCCGGAGAAGGTCTCCCTGAGAAGGCACTATTTGAGCAGAGATGTGAATGAAGGGAGGCGTTAGCTCTGTGGCTGGAGTGAGGGAGCATGTTCTAGGTGGAGAGAACAGCGAGAGCAAAGCCCTAGATAGGAGTGTGCTGGTTTGGCCAACGAATAGGCAGTCGGAATAGGCAGACATGGCTGACGAGGGTGAATGGGTGGGGTGGTAGAAGCAGTTGACGATAAGGGTGGAGAGACACTCTGAGTGTTCATGGCTAATGGCTCAGTGTGGAACCACTGACAGCAAAACAAACATTTGGAAATGAGTATTTAGGGAAAAAATGTCATAACCGAAGGGCAATTGATGCCTTGTGGATTAATTTAAGATATAGTGGCAAGCAAGGGGATCTCTTTTTGGGAAGGGGGAGCTTTTGGCCCCCTTAAGTTGGGTTACGTAGATCTATCGGTCAGGGCAGCCTGGTGTGGGCCTCCCAGGTATGTAAGAGTGTGTGGCCTCTGCAGTTCTAGGCAACTCCTCCTGTTCCCTGTGGCCAGGCGGTTGATGATAGAAGGGATCCTGAGAATCTCCTACAGTCCCGCCTTCCCCTGAACCACCTGCCCTCTTGCAGTCACATCTCTGGTCTTGCATCTGAATTGCTATTTGTTTGCTTTGATATCTTCTTAACAAATGCTGCACGAAAGATGTGCAGAGTCCCAGGACCTGTTTCATTGTAAATGCAGCAAAATACACTGACAGTCAAGTCCCCAACTTTGTGGGGGAAATGCATTAGTAAATGTTACCTGCGAAGTGGTTCTAAGCCTGATGAATGGGAGCTCCGAGGGAATGCCTCGTAATTAAGTCCATGTGGGAGAATTCACATTTCGGAGGCTCTAAGTGTTCACACCAAAGTCATGCAACTATGCTATTCTTTGCTGAAAATATAATGAACAGACTCTAAGTCCAAATGTTCCCTTGTACACGTGCATATGGAGTGCCTTCTCTGGCTGATGGTCCAAGAAAATGATACAACCTCCACTCTCAGGGAACTAGCATCTAGTTGAGAGAGGTGGATAAAAGAAGCCAATAATTTCTGGGTACTTCTTGGGAAAGAGTGGCCCCAAGACATGTGAAGAGGGCACCTTCCTAGTTCTGCCTGGGGAGAGTGGGGTGGGGTAGGACGAGGAGTTTTGAAAAACTTACAGCACAGGAGCTGTCTGAATGGAGATTTTAAAAATTGAGATATAATTCACCTACCAGAAAATGCATTCTTCTAAAATGTACAATAAAGTGGTTTTAGCATATTCAAACGTTGTACGACTATCACTACTCTCAATTTTAGAACATTTTCATCACCCTCCAAAAGAAACTCTATACCTGTTAGCAGACCCTTCCCATTTGCCTCTGCCTCCAGCCCCTGGAAACCACTAAGATACTTTCTGTCTCTGGGTTTGCCTGTACTGAATATTTCAAATAAGTGGAATCATGTCCTATGTGGCTTTTGTATTTGCTGCCTTTCCCTTAGCATAGTGTTTTCAAGGTTCATCCATGCAGTGATGTGACTCAGTACTTCATTCCCTTCTATTGCTGGATAATGTTCTGTTGGATGGATATGCCACATTTTGTTTATCCATTTATTTATCAGTTGATGGACATTTGGGTTGTGTCCGTGTTTTGGCTATTGTGAATAGTGCTGCTATGAATATTTGTGTATGAGTTTTTGTGTGGTTGTATGCTTCCAGTTTTCTTGGCTAGATACCTAGAAGTGGAGTTGCTGGGCTGAAAGAAGATTTGAAGTTGGGTGGGATTGGGCATTTGTTTAAAGGGAAATATCTGATCCAAGACTCAGAGAGAGCTTGTTGGACAGCAGACCAAGACTGTTGGATGAGGGAGAGGGTCCCGTGTGGCATGAAGAGGGACTGGGCAGAGTCAGTCCCTCTTCCCTCAGGGTCCAAAGGGTATTACTTGTGGGGTTGCCTGACCTAGCAAATGTCTGACAAGGAGAGGGAGAGGGAAACAGACAGACAGACAGAGACAGAGAGACAGAAGGAGGGGAGAGAGAACCAGAGACAGAGACACAGAGATAGCGAGGGGAGAGAGAGGGAGGGAGTGTCGGTGTGACTGTTTTCGCTTTTAGTTCAGCCCTTAGAACTGAGATGATAAATCTATTTCTGGAAAGTTCTTTAATCCAAGAGTAAAGAATTTTGTAGCTGCTACCAAGTAAAAAGTCACAGGTCAACCTAATACACAGCGCTCCAAACAGCTTTCGCTGGACTGGTTCTTGGATTTCGTGGATTCTATATTGATATCAAGCACTTGTGACTCTGTGGAAGTTTGATAACAGTCTTTTTAAGGAAGACAGTTGCTTGATGTTCTGTTCTGCTTTCCTCTGGGCGTTTGTAAATATGTCAGACTACCCCTCGTCCAGTGGCACTGAACTTCCGCCATGACACTATAGGAATGGGGAGATTATTTGCAACTGTTTATTTAGAGCAGAGGTGAAAGTTCTAAGGAAATCCGCTGTCTCCTGTCTTTTTCTCATTTCTGCAGATCAGAGATTACTTTTTCCCTCTTTCTGCAGGGCTGAGGAAACCCAGTAAATATAAGAACATTTCAAGAGGCCAAGCATTTGTGGCAAGCATTTGGTTGGAAGGAAAGGAGAAGCGAGAAACATGCCGTGAAGGAAAGAGTTCCCCACTAATTGATCTAAGTTGTTGGCTGGGTTTGTCGAAGAAAATCCTTCCTACTCCCTCCTCAGATCACGGTGAGGGCGCCTATAAATGACTGCCCTTACTTAGGGCTAGTCTACAGATTCCAACTTTTCTTGTCTTCTGTTCTCCTAATTTGTGAGTGAAAGAAGCAGCCTACTAATTAGTCAGCTGTCATTTGGAAACTTGCAAAAATAGGATTTACCATGAATTTTCAAATTCTGGATCTAGTACACTGTAACAGTTTTCACGCTTCTCGTCACATTTTTGGGGAGTCTTTTCTTCTTTTTCTGATTATTTCTGGTGCCTTTGCCCAGTACAGTGATGGGACTGCAATGGAATGAAGTCATTTCTCTTGTGTGGGATTGTGGGAGTGAGTTCCATTAAGAGAAGGTTACACCACAGACGCTGTGTAGCAACAGCTGTGTAGATGGAAAATTCCAGCGTCTTTTTTGTTGCCATGTTTTCCATTTTTATATGTGCAAGGAAATGTGTGCTTAACTGAACTCAGCTGTTTGGAAATTCACAAAAAGTATGAGATAATACCTGTCTTTGCCATTTGAGCAATTTTGAGTAATAGCAGAAAAGATGTGCTTGGTTTAAAAGAGTTTATGAAATACATATTTTGTGACCAGAACTGTGCCAAACACTGAGGGAGGTTTAAAAAGTGCTGTGTTTAAATTCTGACTGATACAGGGCCGCCCCCGTGGCTTAGCGGTTAAATGCATGTGCTCTGCTACTGGTGGCCCGGGTTCGGATCCCAAGCGCGCACCGACGCACCGCTTCTCCGGCCATGCTGAGGCCACATCCCACATACAGCAACTAGCAGGATGCACAACTGTGACATACAACTATCTACTGGCGCTTTGGGGAAAAAAAAAAAAGGAGGAGGATTGGCAATAGATGTTAGCTCAGGGCCGGTCTTCCTCAGCAAAAAGAGGAGGATTAGCATGGATGTTAGCTCAGGGCTGATCTTCCTCACACACACACAAAAAATGCTGTCTGATACAATGAAATGTATGTGCCTGAAATAATATGCGTTTTTTTTTAATGATGAGAAAATGAAGGATTGCTGTAGGATACTTTCATGGTTCATGGAAGTGGTGAGTTTTGAGCTGTACTTTTGAGGATGGATAGAGTTAAGAAAATTATTGAAGAATACAGACAGAAAAGTGTATGTATGTATCCTTCAGGGTACAGCTTGCTGACTTGTTACCACTGAGCACACCCGTCTAATCAGTGCTCAGATCAAGAAAAGAACATTTCTGGCACCCCAGAAACCCCTCTTTCCCTCCCCCCATCCCTTTCCAGTCACAGCCCACCTTCACCTCTTTGAACGGCACGAGTTAATTGTGCCCTTTTCAGTACTTTCTGTACAACGAATGATGCAAAATGCAGGCAGCATCTATCTGACATGATAGAATGATGCTTTTTCATGTCCAGTTTCTTTAGCCCATCGTGGTGTGAGATGCATCACTGTTTGCTTCATGTGGTTGCAGACTGTTCATTTTCATTGCTGTGTGATATTCCGATGTATAGATATACCATATTCATCCGTTCCATTGTTGTTGGGATTTTCAGTGTTTCCAGTTTTTGGGTACTTTGAACAATGTTGCTATGGATAGTGAAGGGCATGTCTTTTGGTGGAAATATGTACAGTGCCGCATAACGATGTTTTGGTCAACGACGGACCACATATATGACAGTGGTCCCATAAGATTAGTACCATATAGCCTAGGTGTGTAGTAGGCTATAACATCTAGGTTTGTATAAGTACACTCTATGATGTTGTCACAGTAATGAAATTACCTAAGGACACACACACTTAGAACGTATTTCTGCCTTTAAGTGGCACATGACTGTACAAGTTTTTGTTGGGTATATGTTTATCCAGGAGTAGAAGTGGTTAGTTTTAGTAGTTACCTAAAGACAGTTTTCCCCAGTGGTTGTGTCATTTCACACTCCCACCAGCAGAGGTCGAGGTTCCAGTTGCTCCCTAACTTCATCTTGGACACAGTTTAATGGCTGTGCAGTCAGGGAGCCATGTAGAGAGCTAGGGAAGAGCACATGGGCATAGACATAGAATTCCCAGGAACCGATGGTCAGATCTGTGTTGGGGAGCAGTGAGAAATTAGGTGTCTGTGTAATGGGAGGAGGAGTGGGGCAGGGGCTGGCTGCTGCTTCCTTGACAGGTTGCAAAGTTTGGAATTGCTCCCAAAGCAGAAGGAAACCATGCTATATAGCCAATGTGCTTAGGGGCATCTCAGGGACTCAGGGACTCTCGGAGGGCGTTGCTGTGTTCCAGTAGACCTCCTCTGTCAATTAAGCATGATTTCTATTCTAGGCAGCCCTTTGCTTCACTTTGCTACCCCATTTCACCCCAAAGGTGCACACTGGTGGTCCCTATTGTAGAAGAGAGAAACCCTCCTTCTCTGATTGGACAGGAAGTTTGATTGAAGACCTTGGGGGGACTTTCGTCTTCCCCCTTTCTTGTCTGACTTCTCATATTAGGCGCTGATCATAAGAAACTCCAGAAAATGGTAGAACAATAGGGTTCCCTAGCAGTTTTTAAAAATAGCTTGAGATTTTTGAGTTTTGAGTCTCTTGCTATCTATCTTTGGCAAAGGAAATAATTTTCAGCCTTGTCTTAACCTAAATTACTCCAGTAGCTTGAGACCTCCAGTATCTCAAGACTCTCTGGGAAAATTCTGGAGTATTGCTGCCCAATATCATCGCTTCTAGCCACATGGGGCTATTTAAATTAATTAAAGTGGATAGAATAATAATTAATATGAAATTAAATTACAAAATCAATTCTCAGTCATGCTAGCCACATTCCCAGTGCTCCGTAACGACATATGACTAGTGGCTACCGTGTTAGACAGCACAGAACATTTCCATCATTGCAGAAGGTTCTAGTGGGCAGCACTGGTTGAGATGATAAAACGCTAAGGAAAGGAGAAAAGATTGGATTAAAAATGTACATGTGATATTGCATCCCGTTTTAGTGGTTACTATAAAAATGTTTGGTCTTTGATCAAAGCTGCATTACCGTAGCAACATTGTTTGTTCCTTGGGTTTATTATTTCAGTCATGCCTGCATTTTGTTTGTCTCACATATTATTATTTTTTTTTCCTGGTTGTGAAATAAAATCTGGGTGGTTAGGCATTTCCCACAAAGTCAAAAGCCATTGCAGCTTAGTGCTACATGTTCATGTGCTAACAAATAACTTGCCCAGGAAAATGTTGTCTGTTACCAAGTCCTCTCGGCACCCCTCTGCAGCTGCGGGTGGGATGAGGTCAGCGGCAGGCCTGGCCGCTCCCGTCTGAGGGCCTGCGGCCCCAAACCTCCAGTCAGTCTGGAACAGGAAGCGAAAGGACTCATGCAGGATCAAGCAAGACGCTTTTAATTAGGAAAATATTCTTATTTTTGCATGCTCTGGGGATTTATGCATGTCGTTGAAAAAGCAATCATATATTCCACTCTTCAAAGTATTTTCTTTATCAGAATAAAAAACACTTCTAGGGAGCTCAGATCAATAAAAATCATAATTCCAACAGAATCCCCTCTTCCTTCTTAGATTCGAAATTTATTCCCCTTTGGTTCAGCATAAAATGAGAATAAAGTCCCAGTGGTAGACTAGTTGTATCTTATGTGTTTTGGCCATTCCTTCATCCAAAAATATTTATTAAGTAGTTATTGCTTACTGAACGCTAAATTTGGTCCTGGGGATGCATTGGTGACCAAAACTGGTCTATCTCCTGTTCTTGTGCCCCTTATAATATAAAAGGGGAGACCAGGGGTTCAAGAATACAAGAACTACTATAAATAGGCACAGAAAAAGGTGACATAATTGGCAAAGATTGAACTGATGGTTAAGGAAATGTAAGTTGGGTGGGCCAAAATATTTTGATTTTGCACAGGAAGTCATAGAAAAAGTAGTAGTGTGAAATAAAAGGGCACAAGCTTTGAGCTCAAGACCTCTGGATTTATTTCTTGGTGTATTAGTTATCTATTGCTGCATAACAGATCACCCCCTAGCAGCTTAAAATAACAAACATTTATTATCTCATGGTTTCTAGGGGTAGCGATTTGGCAGCAACTTAGCTGGGTGGTTCTATCCCAAGGTCTCTCATGAGACTGCAGTTAGAACTTCAGCCCTGGCTGAAGTTATCTTAAGCCCTATTTGAGGCTGGGGGATGTGCTTTCAAGATGGCTCCTCACATGGCTTTTCGTAGGAGGCCTTGGTTCTTCTCTGGCTTTTAGTAGAAAGCCTCATCCTCACTAAGTGGCCTTGTCCAATGAGATGCTTGAGTGTCTTCAGAACATGGCAGTTGACTTCGCCCAGGATGAGTGATCCAAGAGAGAGCAAGAGGGAAGCCACAGTGCCTTGTATGACTTAGTCTTGAACGTCGCATCCCTTCACTTCACCTCTATTGTATTTGTGGGGAGCAAGTCACAGACTCAAGGGAAGGGGAATTGAGCTCCACCCTTTGAAGGGAGAAGTATCAGACAATTTGTGGACCTATTTTAAAACCATTGCACCCACTCTAGCTCTGTTCTTCTCTAGCTGTGGTATTGTGGGAAATTCTACATTTCTCCATGAGTTTTAGTTTTCTTATGTGAGAAATAAGTGTAATGATACCCATGTTAGAAGGCTGCTCAGAGGATTAAAGTGAGATATCATAAGTGAAGAAAGCTTTGCAAATTCTAAGGAGTTCTGTAGAGGTTAGTCATTTAGGAAAGAGCAGAGAAACGTGGAACCTCACACTTATGAAGTTCTCATTTATTCAGTTCAAGAGGTTTGCTGAGCACTAAAGAGTTTCCAGAATGATTCAGCAGTCATCTGGGCCGTGGAAGACTTTCTTCGCTTTTTCATTTTCTTTCTCTTCTGTTGGAACTCCAGTTTGATATGGGTTGGAGGGCCTCAATATTCCTTAGCTTAAACTAATTTTTAACACTTTGTCTCCCTGTTCTGGGTAGATTCCTTAACGCAGTCTTCTAATCACCAAGTCTTTTCTTGGCTGTGTTCAGCTTAGAGTAGATTCTGTCTTTAAATTTCAGTGACTTTTTTTTCATCCCCAAGATGTCTAATTTATTTTCCCCATCCACCTGTTATTTTTTTTTACTCCCAACGTCTGTTTCCCTGCATAGATGTTGCTGATCTCTGCAGATGAAGGGCTTCCACACTAAAAGAGTTAGACCAACACAGACACACAGACAAGGGATGCTAAAGAAGGCAACTGGTGACAAATGAAGGGATGACTTCTGTTAATGAAGAGCAAATATTGATGCATCAACATTACACGTATCCAATGTGCTATTGAATTGCTGTGAGGGCTTTCTTTTAGCCTCCTTTCTTCCTATATGTCTTTAATATGGATGCCAAAAATGAGGAGTGACGCTCTGAATTCCAGTGGGAACGAGCAGGATGAGCACACCACTTGTTTTCGTTAGTATCCGCTGTCTGCGTGCCTGTGTTGGTCTAAGTTTTTAATTTGTAAGCCCCTCCTGTGCAGAGATCAGCAACATCTCTAATTAGAGCATTAGTGTGTCCTTCCTATTCTGTTACCCTTTGACTTCTCATCTGTTGACGTCCCTAATTCTGCCTATGTGGCTGCATTTATCAAGAGTGCTGACTTGTCTGTTTTTGGACAGTTGTAGATCTCTCCAAATATTGGCCATTTTTACCTTTCCTTTTGCCCACTATTAGCCTCATTTCCCTCCTTTATTTCCAAAGGTCAGCGTCAAAAAGAATGAGAAAAGTGCTGGAGGAATGACACACAACTGCAACAGAAGCCTTCTAACACAACTTTCTTGCCTCATTCAAGCTATCTTTATGGAGCACATACTCCGGTCTCGATAATTGACTACGATGCCACATGCTATCAGTTGGAAGAAAATGAAGCATAGCTTTTACTTGTCCAGAACTCACTGTTAAGCGTTTCTGAAATTGTTGGACTTCCCCATGGCTGCTGGAATCATTTAGGCCTCTGTAATGACAGCTATGGTGTTGGTGCTTCAGCTGTAGACATTGCTGTCATGTTTAAGACAGTCTCCGTGGACAGACTGTTTACCCATTGTAGGGGACATAGGTACCTTTATGTTTTTTTCTGTACATCTTTTTTTTTTTTTTTGTGAGGAAGATCTGCCCTGAGCTAGCATCTGCCAATCCTCCTCTTTTTGTTGAGGAAGACTGGCCCTGGGCTAACATCCATGCCCATCTTCCTCCACTTTATATGGGACGCTGCCAGAGCATGGCTTGACAAGTGGTGTGTCAGTGCGAGCCTGGGATCCGAAACGGTGAACCCCGGGCCATGGCAGCGGAGCATGCGCACTTAACTACTTGAGCCACCTGGCCGGTCCCTGTACATCTTTGACTAGAAGTCAGAAGATCCGGATCTAACGTTAGCTTTGCCGTTGACTAACAGCGAAGCAGGCTGTCCCGGGGCAGCATCGTCATTGCTCAGCGTGATGGCTAGCTTTCATTGCATTTGCTGAATGAAGGAACAAAGACCCAAAAAAATACAGGTAGCACCTTGGGTAATTCAGTCAACTTGTCTAACCTCATCTAACCTCAGATTCATCATTTAAAAAATGAGATAACTGCATTAATGCTCTTTAGAGACTCAGCTATAACTTTTTTTTTTTTTTTTTTTTTTTAAGATTCTGAGTTAAATTTTTGGATACTGGGGCAGATATCCTGAGGGAAAAAAAACAAGATGGAGAGGTCAATAATCTACTGTAGTGCTACATTATAGTTAAATATTATCTTAGGAGGTCAATATTATCTCAGGAGATGATTTCTCAGGAGGTAATTTTTTTCAAGGAATGTACACAAGCCCAAGATGATATATGTATATTTTTTTGTGAGGAAGATCAGCCCTGAGCTAACATCCGATGCCAATCCTCCTCTTTTTTTTTTTTTTTTTTTTTGCTGAGGAAGATTGGCCCTGGGCTAACATCTATGCCCATCTTCCTCTACTTTATATGGGATGCCGCCACAGCATGGCTTGACAAGTGGTGCATCGGTGCACGCCCAGGATCCAAACCTGGGAACCCCAGGCTGTGGAAGCGGAGTGCATGCACTTAACCACTGCGCCACCGGGCTGGCCCCCCAAGATGATATTTTTTATTACTATCATCATCGTTATTATTGTATTGTCCTAAGGTGCTCTACACTGGCAAGCAGTTACATGATTCACCTTTTTTATGCTTAGGTGTATTGGTCTTACTTAGACACCCTTATCCATGTGGCATTTTGATAATGTGACTATTCCTCAGCAATGATTCACTTAACTCCTTACATTTATTCTAATTCTTTTCTCTGCATGGTGAGTTTTTATAAATCTTCCTAGTAATGAACTGCTGAGTCTCTAGCACAAAAGGAATTGAACTTGTTTACCCTTCTACACCTATGTGCATTTCTAGCAGACAGCTTGCCAATAGCAAGGTAAGCTCACTTTCCAATGTACAACTTGCTAAGTTTTCCCTACTTACATATTTGCTGTCAATTCCCATAGATTAATTTATGTTTGAGAAATTGATTCTGATTTTGAATTGGTCACTGGGTGTCTCTCATCTTAAAACTGATCAAGAACATGCACAATGTAATACATAATGCTGGCATACATTGGACTAGAACAACAGCAAAATCTATCTGGATGCTGCTTGCTTGGATGCTAACCTATCAATCCTAAACCTTGACTACAAAATTTCCTTAAAAGGCACTCTGTTTTTTAGAATCTCTTGAAGTATTTGAATTAGGTAAGTACTTAGGTTTTCAATTACATTCTTATCTGTCAGGAAAAAACTCTTTTGATATATTTATTTGTATGTTAATCATGTGTAGCAGTGTCACTGCCATCTTGGTTAGGTTTCTGGAATGTCTGAGAGACTCTGTATAATGTATAGAACACTTATACAGGAGATTCTCATGTTTCTTGGGAATTCCACTCTGTTCTGACCCGTGGGATAGATAATAAAATAGCTTGTTTTAAAGACACTGAGAACAGATGTCTTTGGTGGCTGATTTTATTCATGAAAATGACCAGGGATATAGAGTAGTGGTTAAGGGTGTAGGCTATAGTGTCAGATTTCACAAGTTCAAACCTTGTCCTGCCTTGGACTAGCTATATGGACTGGGCAGAATTTTCCTCTCTCTGGGCCTCAGTTTCCTCATTGTGAAAGGGGATAACCCACATGGTTATTGGGGATTAAATGAGTACTACCAGTTGAACATTTCAATGCTTAGGTCAGTTCTCTGGCCGTAGAAAGTGCTCAATAAACATGAAAAAAAGAGGCAAACAAAAAAGCCATTCTTGATGCAAAGAACACAAAATAAAACCCAGAAACACAAGAAAGCAGGATAGTCACTGACTAGATTTTCTGCCTTATTTTTTAAAGGACACTTCCTTGTGGAATTAGAGAGTGGTCTTTGGAATGAGAAGGTGGTGGCTGTGGGTAGAGAAATGTCTGGCTGAAGAAAGGACTATTAAATAGACATTTTATATTTGGGGTAATTACCGAGAACATAGAAGGCAGTTTTCTGTGGTTGAGAAACTCCCTGCTACAGTGGGAGAACCTTCTTAATTTTTATTTTAAATTTTATTGCGCATGAGAGGCTGTGTTCTCTTTAGAGGCCTTCTGAATGTTGGATTTGCTAATATAATTTCATGAACTGAGTTATTCCACTTATCTGTGAGCTCTCAGACATTTGATTCCATGAATATAATTTGATACATTTGGCTAAAAGAGATGTTGGCTAATGTGATAAGAATATCATCTTGGCATAGATGTAGTAAGATTGGAAACATGTAGCAAGGTACAGAAGTCTGGTTCATAGGACTCTCTTTATATAGAGAGAAATAATTTGTTTCTTAAAAATTCAGAGGGCTTGGCATATCCAGTGTAGTCTTATTCATAGTGTAGCTTTTAATATTCAGTCCATTCTGTGCATAAAGAAAAAATGTGAGTTTAACCCATCTTCAATGCAAATATTTGATAGACCATTTAACTCAATTAAGTTATTAAACTTTCTTTTGTAGAAAAAATTAAATCATGCTCTACATAGTCTCAATTTGATTCATATTTTTTGTCAATTAAATTATATATCATTTAATTTCTTAACTCACATGAGTTGCTGGCAACCATATCTAGGCAATTATGGAAAATTCTGGAGAGACAGGCCATCTTTATTTCCTTTATCAGAATATAATTAGCAAAAGGAGCTTTGCAGGGAGAAGTATAGTAGTTCTAAGAAGATAAAATTTAATTGATGTGCAAAATATCCATGTTCAATTTTTGATACTTTAAAGACTTTCAGTAAAGAGATTGTTTTATCTAATCCACTGAATAATCTGCTAGAAGGGCTGACACCTTGGAAAAAATTTTCTCCTGTTGGAGCTTAATCCTTTTCTGGGTAATCTGGTGTTTGGTTTGTATACTTGTATGTGTTCTAGCTACTATGGCTGTGTAACAAATCATTCCCAAAATGTAGTGGCTTAAAACAATGGTAATAATTTCTTATCTCTCCAGGTTCCTATGCGTTAGGAATTTGGGAGTGACTGAGCTGGGTGATTTGGGCACTAGTTCTCTCAGGAAGTTGCAGCTATTGACCAGGGCTGCTGTCATCTGAAGGCTTGACTGGGGCTCTGGCATCTGCTTCCAAGGTGGCTCCCTCACTTGGCTGGTCTCTTTCTGTGTGCCCTCTGCACATGTTGCTTGAGTATCTTCACAGCATGGTGGCTGGGATTCCCAGAGTGGGTGATTCAAAAGACCAAGGCGGAAGCTTTGGTGCCTTCTATGACTTAGCCTTGGAAGTCACACACTGTCATTTCTGCTGTATTCTATTGGTCATGCAGGGCCAGTCTTGGTTCAGTGTGGGAGTGGACTATGCAAGTGCATGAATTCTAGTTGGTGAGCATCATTGGGGGCCATCTTGGAGCCTGGCTACTCTAGTGCATATGCTTCCGTCACATATTTTTACCTACATTTGAGAATGTGCTTGGTAAAATACCAGTTTTCCCATAAACTAGTGGACATGATGTACTTATACAGAAAAATATTAATTTAAGATTTAAAAAAAAATGAGTTCAAACACAACAGGTTCCAGAATCATGAATGTGATCTGCTTTTGAACAAAAGAATGGTTTTTTTTTTTTTAAAGATTTTGTTTATTTTATTTTTTCCCCCCAAAGCCCCAGTGGATAGTTGTGTGTTGTAGCTGCACATCCTTCTAGTTGCTGTGTGTGGGACTCGGCCTCAGGATGAACGGAGAAGTGGTGCCTCGATGTGCACCCGGGATCCGAACCCGGGCCACTAGCATCGCAGTGCGCGCACTTAACCACCAAGCCACAGGGCCGGCCTGAAAGAATGGTTTTAAAGACACTTCTTTCTTTTCTTTTCTTTTTTTTTTTTGTGAGGAAGATTAGCCCTGAGCTAACATCTGATGCCAATCTTCTTTTTGCTGAGGCAGATTGGACCTGGGCTAACATCTGTGCCCATTTTCCTCTACTTTATATGGGGTGTGCCACAGCATGGCTTGACAAGTGGTGCGTGGGTGCGCGCCCAGGATCCGAAACTGTGAACCCCGGACCACCAAAGTGGAGCACGCGAACTTAACTGCTACACCACAAGGCAGCCCCGACACTTCTTTCCTTATAAAATATTTAAAAGCTTTTATGCATGCAGTCATTCTTAAGCTTGGAATTATGCTTTTCTCCCCCCGTGCTTGGGTAGAAGTTATGCACACGTAGGGACATTAACACCTATGATGGTAAGTACAGAATACATTTGTATGTACTATGGTTTGATAATGAACATATTCACATGGAAGAGAATCTGGGAAATTCAGGATTTGCAACCTAGGTAAAGGAACGTGATGTGTGTCTGATTCCATAAAATCTCTCCACCGTTGGCAGCCTCAGAAGGAGAATATCAATGTCTTTAGAAATGGCAGAAAAACCCAAACTGCCTGCTCCTGAGTATTAGGAGATGGACCTAATGCATCCTCATGAGAAGCGGCTTCAGAATTTGGGGAGTGGCTCTACGGCATGAAGCACTGCCTGACGTCTCACTAAAGTCACCCTTGGAACAGCAGCCCTGCGTTCCTTGCATAGCAGAACACAGGAGCAGGCTGGAGAAAGAGGCCGTTGGAGAAAAAGATGAATATAGGAGAAGCAATACCCAGATTCAGGAATCTGCAGTCTCTTTGATTGGGGCTGCTCATAGTTTTATACAACCAAATTTCAGCAACGGTGCTCACCCTCCAGCTTATCAAAACTGAGTGCAAATGTATCTCTGCAGGCTTTCTGTTTCTTTGTTTGTTTTGCCTGGTTTTTCTTCTTTATTGAAACCGGCTTTCCTGAGCAGCTAAATTTGAAAAATGGAATGGTGGGTTTGCTCTCTACCTCTAAGGATTTGTCGTGAAAAACAACTTTACCAAAAACAAAACAAAACGAAATAAACCACAGCCTCCCACCCCCAACTATACTACTCTGATAAGAAACTGCAAAGAGATAGGAGGCTATGATAAAGTTGGGACAATTCCCTTAAAAGATTTAATAATAGTTTGTCCTTAAGGTACCCAAAATAAGATGTGCAAGTGAGATAATACATATTTTTAATTAGATTTTTTGGGATGGATTCTTGTCCAGGCTCCATTTGCTAGAGGCTTATTTTTATCTGGGTTCTTCCTTTTCTAAAACTGTTGGAAAGAATTATTTTCTCAGGACATCAGATTCTTGGCTCAAGCTGTAACCAGACAGACTGCAGTGTTTTTTTTAAGTATCTTTTTCTTCTTGTTTCTCATCTTTTATTTCTCAGAATACATGTGCTTTTTATAGATATGGGAGCAATTTGCAGATCGAACTCTCTGAAAATAGTTTGAATTAGAATATATTAGGGGAAAATCATAATTTACCCACAGAAGCACATCATGTTTTATTTTATTAAAAGCAGTACTCAGAGGCTGCAGACAGGAAAAAAAATGAGGTGGAGTTTTTCCTCTCAGCTATTATTTAAGCCATTGTTTTGTTTATAGGAATCATTTTTGATGTTATATGGACACATTAATTAAAATTAAATTTAAGCACAACTAGTTTCTTTTCTGCTTACTTAGTTGATATTTCTCCTCAGATATCCTCCTGGGGGTTGAAGGAGTCCAGAGGGTCATATTTTACAAGGCTATTCTTTTCCAGCTGTGGAATTAACTCTGTAAGATTCCAAAGAACTCTGTCCCTTGGATCCATTTCTCCCATCTACTCCCATTGACTCTCCTCTGGTTCACGCTCTGTGTCCTTCTACTTATGATGACGGTGGTGGCTCAGACTCGTCATGTCCAATTTAGTCTCCATTATTGCATGAGATTATTACTTTTCATATAGTAAAATCTGATCGTATCCTATCTGCCTGAAAGTTTGTGACACTTTCCATTGCTATTAAGTAAAGTCCAAACCCTTCTAGCTCAGCATTGAAGATACATAAAAAATCTGGCACCATGAAACATGCGAATACTGTATAACCCACTAATTGCCCTCTTGGGCTTTTGTCCCAGAGAAATGAGATGTATCTTCACTCCAAGATCTCTATGAATGTTCATAGAGGCTTTTTTTTTTTTAAAGATTGGCCCTGAGCTAACATCTGTTGCCAATCTTCCTCTTTTTGTTTTTATTCCCCAAAGCCCCAGCACATAGTTGTATATCCTAGTTGTACATCCTTCTAGTTGCTCTATGTGGGATGCCGCCTCAGAATGGGCTTGATGAGTGATGAGTAAGTCCGCGCCCAGGATCTGAACCGGCAAACCCCAGGCTGCCGAAGCGGAACGCGCAAACTTAACTGCTATGCCCACTGGGCTGACGCCCATAGAGGCTTTTTTTTAATAGCCCCAAACTGGAAATAACTCCCAGTGTCCTTCAACAGGTGAATTGTTAAACCAATTGTGGTACATCCATACTATGGAATACTACTAGGCAATAAAAAAGAACAGGCTGTTGTTTGGATGTATCTCCAAGGAAATATGCTGAGTGAAAAAAGCCAATCACTAATGTTGAAGGCTGCTCCCAAGGTGGAATAATTCCTCAGAATTTATAGCTTGCTGCTCACAAGAGCACAGTGGAAGCTGGTTGCCATGGAAAGTCTCTAAACCAAGAGTTGTAGCTGTTGGTAGTGGAAGACAGCTTGGCAGACATGAAAATGTATATGCCAAGGGGATATGGGCAAGCACAGAAAGAGCTAACTACCGAAAATGAAATTAAGAAAATCTCCCAGAGATTAGGGCAAAAAGACAAGGAGATGGATAAAAGGAGAGAAAAAATGAGAAAATTATAGAACCGCTCCAGGAGGTCCAGTATCTAAATAATTGGGGTTCCAGAAAGAGAAAAAACAAGAAACAGAGGGAATAAGTCATAAATAATTTTTTTAAAAGTCCAAGAAAGTGATTTCTGCTTCTGATAGGAACACAGTGGCAGCATAGTTCTGAATTGTCTCCTCCCAGAACACATCCAGAGCTACAAGGAAAATAATAGTAATCTACAAGCTATATTTTCAGTGAATCTGGCAGATGGAGAAAACCTGCAAACTCCAAATTATAAGCACAGCTCCCAAAGAACCAGCAGGAATCCTGTATAGACAGTCTCAGCTGTTCATTGTAGTATAAACATGACATTACAAAGTATTGGGGAAGGGTAGTCTGCGAGTCATCTATGTAGAGGTGATATTTAAAGTCATTGGAATAACCACTCTACCAAAGAGAAGAGAAAGGGCTGACATCAGTGGTGTTATAACATGCTTACAGATCACCAGGGGATCTCATTACAAATCTCATCTGGGGTGGACCCGAGGTTCTGCATTTCCATCAGGCGCCTGGGTGATGCTGATGCTGCCTATCCACAGATGCTTTGAGTAACCAGATCCACAGAGCACACTTTGAGTGACAGGGCTTTAGAGCTGGGTTCTCAGTCCTGGCTGCACTTTCCAATCACCTGGGGAGCTTTAAAAAGTCCTGTTGCCCACACTTCATCCCAGAGAAGTCCATCAAATCTTTGGAGACCCAGGCATCAGTGGTCAATTGCAGCTCTAAAGGCAGAATCTGGGAATTAGATGTCAAACTAGATGCCTTAGGAGCCACATGGGTACCTTAAAGAGGGAAGCAAACCAGGTGTAGTGGAAGGGACCTGGCAACCCCCTAGACAGTGGCCACATGGAAATGTGGGCCCAGTTAGTAGAAGATATTCCAGTTAATCAAGAGGGCCAGGCATTTGGAAAGTTGATGGGAAAACAATGAATTTTTATGTGTTGCCACCTAATCCAGATTTCCCAAGACACCGAGAGGGACAGCACTCGGCAGCTTGGAAAACCTGTTTGTGGGATATAGTTTGGCCTGGCAGCAACCTCTGATCAAGATGGGCACTCATAAGTGTGCAGGGAGGGGTTTTTCTCCTCCCAATGACCGAGGTTTGGATGGTTCAGTGGGCAGGGTCCAGGGATGCTGAACACCTGCAGTGCTGGTATACCTCTGCACAATGAAGAACAGTGAAGACTGGTCCTGACAAAATGACAAATATCTCACCAGGGAGAAGGACTTGAGGAGGACAGCTCACAAAAACCAATTGATTAGGTAATCCAGAAAGTTTCTCCACCTTATTTTCTAGTAACAATTATCTGTATCTATCCAACACTATCTATCTATCTATCTATCTATCTATCTATCTATCTATCTATCTATCTATCTATCATCTATCTCCATCCATTCATCTATATCTAGCTGTACCTATAAATCATCTATATGGTATCTACCTATTTATCAACGTACACACAAAAATTTTTTGTTTTCTGGTAAAGAAGTATTTGAGGCAATGGGAAAATTTGTATAGTCAAACGGCCTTAAATTGTTTTTTCGGTTTGACATTGATTATATTACACATTTTAAAGGTCTGTGTTCAGATTAACCCATGAAAAGCTCCATGAGCCTCTCTACTGAGGCAGCCCGTTCTCTATTTTCATGACGATATTCTTTTATCCATTCATTAATCTATACAACACACAACTTAGTACATTCTCGTGGAGGTTGCCAGCTTAGTAGCCCATAAATCATCCCAATTTCTACTTTCATCTTTCATTCATAAGATTCGCTACTCCTCTGTTACATTTTTTTAAAATGCCCAATGATACACAATGAAAAGAATTATTTTTCTAAGCCTGCCCAGGTAACTTGGCTATATGTTAGGTGAGGTTTTATAGACTTGTACTGTAAAGATATAATATTATATTATGTAGAAGGAATATAGGAGAAATGTTATTGATTAAAAGGCATCATACTGGATTGTGACAATGTACATTGAGGCAGAAAAGTGGAAGTAAGATTGAATTGTAAGTATGAGGTTCTATAATGGGGGATTCTGAATGCCAATCGTCCATTCATTTCTGGAATGGAATGCCTACTAGCACTATAGTTATTTGAGTTTGACCTATGTCCTTACATGCTCACAGTTCTGTGATCGGTAATATCAAGAAGACTCCGTAAGGCATTGTGTATAAGGGCTGTCCCTGATCACTATCTGCAATCACCTTTTTCATTTCCATCTCAGCCCTCCAGGAATTAAGCTCTGTGAGGGCAAGGGTCTGGTGGGGCTTGTTCGGCAGTCAGCATAGGACCTGGTGCTTAGAAGGCTGTATTAATTTGCCGGGGCTGCTGCAGCAAAAGACCACAGACTGGGTGGCTTAAACAACGAACCGATTGTCTCATGTTCTGGAGTCTGGAGTCTGAGATCAAGGTGTTGGCAGGGCCATGCTCCCTCTGAAGGCTGTAGGGAAGGGTCTGTCCCAGGCCTCTCTCCTGGCATCTGGTAATTCTTCGGCTAGTGCCAGCAAAACTCCAGTCTTCACATGGCGTTTTTCCTGTGTGTGCATATCTGTGTCCAAATTTCCGCTTTTCATAAGGACACTAGTCATATTGGATTAGCCCACACTCTCTGACTACAGTATGACCTCATCTTAATTACTTCTTTTTCAGGACCTATTTCCAAATAAGGTCGCATTCTGAGGACCTGCGGGTTAGGATTTCGACATATGAATTTTGGGGGGACATAATTCAACCCATAACACAGGCTCACAATACATATGTATTGAACGAATGAAGAAATGAAACAGGGAAAGGGTTTGCCTGGACACCATTCTACTCCCAAGTGACCAGGGCACTGCATGTGTCTGATTACATCTACCCCATGAGCTAGAATTCTGTAACTATCTGAGTATATTAGCTTAACTTGATTCATTATCAACAGAGGACAGTGATTCGTTGAGTGATATGAATTGTGACAATACATACATTGCATGTAGTTTAATAACAGAGTATAAAGGTGTACAGAATTTTAGGAAGAATATCCACTTATACCTATAGAGTGGCTTCTGAGGGGACCTGTTGGTTCCTGAACTGAATCTGTAAGTTTGGACCTTGCGCACACCACTGTCCAAGGTCTGAAAACCCACTCTAAAGCCAAAGTTCAGGAAATTGCCCTACACCCTCCCTGTGCCCCTCTGTTTCAGATCTCCAGACTTTCCTCTCATCCGGCTTCTAGCATCACCCTGCATATCTGTTGTCATCTGACCTGTTTTGTCTTCTTCATCCTATACTTATCTATCCCTGACTTGTCATTGTATCACAGGAGATAAACTCATTGCAGAATTCTTAGATATTTTGCATGTGACTTCTCAAAAGTTCCAACTTTAACACAGAGGAACTTTCTGACATGTTTATAGAAACTTGGACAGCTGCATATCCATCGTGCCAGCTGCTTTTGTTCCTAACTTCTATTGCATGGATCTGTGCAATGCTGGAACTTCTGGAGTTGCTGAAAAATAAGCACTGTGAGAGGAAGAAGGCATGCCTGATTTCTTGTTTTCCAACTGTATTCCCAGTTCCTGAATAGCACCTGGCACATATTTGTTGTCTCACTGAGATTCCCTTCCTGCTGAGAACCTAACTGTTAATTGCTTCAGTCTTTGGTGGAATGATTGAAACTAACTAATGTGGCCATTGTGGGAGGCATTTTGTGTACGTCTGTACTTTAGGCTGCAGGCTGATGGGAAGATGTCCCTCCATTATTTAAAATATTGTTTCCTATATATTGTTTTCTGTGTCTGTAAATAAACACCCTCATTTTCAAGACAACCACATGTCTACTCAGAGTCAGCTTCATATTTGGGTAGGACTTTCTTTAGAATATTTCAAATATGGGTTCTTCCCACGTGAAACTGATACTAAAAAATTAGTGACTTTCTCAAAGTCACTTGCCCAGGGAGTGGCAGAAACAGGACTCAGATCAGGCTTTCTGACTCTAAGCTCAGTGTTCTTCCCAGGAAAATATCCAAATGACCGGTTTTCTTAAGAGCCAAAAAATGAAAGAGGAAATGCACAGCTTTTACGATTCATAGATCCAAAACTGGGAGCCACATGTTCCAATCACCTCATTCTATAGGTGGCAAAACTGAGGCCCAAACATTCCCCCAAGGGGTCACAATATAGTAATGGGAAAACAGTGTCTAGAACACAACATCCAGTAGAAATATTATGCCAGACTCAGATGGCAGCCATATTTATAATTTTAGATTTTTTAGGAGTGCCATTAGAAAAAGTCATAAGAAACAGATGGAATTCATTTTAATAATACATAACTGATTCAGTACATCAAAATACTATCAGTTCAGCATGTAATTAATCATAAATTATTAATGGATATTTTGCGTTCTTGTTTTATACCAAATCTTCAAAATCTTGTATTTTACACTTACAGCATGCCTCAATTCAGGCTAGCCGCATTTCAAGTGCTCCATAGCTGTGTGTGGCTGGTGGCTGCCCTCTTGGACAGCAGAGCTCCAGGATAGCCCTTAAGCTCTAATTTTCTTCTCAGCAACAGCACACTGCCTGCCAGACCTACACGCCATTGGAATTTGTAAACTAATAAGCACAAAGAGCTGGTGCTTATTGTGAATTACTGTAGGTGGAAGATGGCAGGGGTAGCAAGCAGCTGGAGGATATATTTTGTTCATGGAACATGTTTTAAATTATAACTCCTATCCAAGTAATGCAAATAAGTAATGAAAACTAGATTATAAATTTCACAGTGGGACACAATATTTAAAATATTTGTGTTCTGGAGATAAATGTGACTAATGTACTTTTGACGTAATGCTTCCAGTATTTCTGATTTTCATTCTTCGAGTTATTTTCAGTTATAGTAACATTCCATTAAAGCTCACTCCCTTCTTGCAGGCTCCCCGCCCCTCGCAAGGAGCAACACATGGGCTCTTACAATGTCATGGTAGAGGAGCTGTCTGCCACTTTATTTAAATTCTTTCTAACACTACTGGTCAGTCTTTCCTAAAATATGCTCAGCAGAACAGCAGTTCTGTAGGGTGTGGTTAATAGATTCTACAAGGAAAAAGAATTTCTGTGTCCAAATGAGTTTAGGCAGTCTGGGCTAATCATATCAATTATGCTGGGGTTTGGCTGCATGTGACAAAGAAGCTGCAGCAACTCCATGTTCTCACCAGCATCCCCAGATCTGTCTCCTTCTCCTCTCCTGTCTTCAGTTTGTACCCTTAATCCTTATGCTATTTGCCTTGTATTTGCAAATGTGTATGTTGTAGGCTCAAGGAAGAAAGGAGGAAGGTAGGGAGGGTGGAGGGAAGGAGGGGAAGAAGAGGAAAGGGAGAGAGGAAAGATGCTTCCATCAGGAAAGCAGATTTCCCCCAAATCTCTAGGAGACTCCTACTTAAGTCTCATCAACTAGAACAATATCTATGGCTACCTGCACCTTCAAGGGAGTCTAGGAAGATGAATATTTTAACAGAGCACATAAAGGTAGTAAACTAAGTCACCCTTCTCTTCCTAAGAATGAGGAGGAGATGGAATCTAGGATGCTCAGTATCTGCCACATGGAGTCGGAAGCTTTCTTAGGGCCAGTTATTTAAGATTTTGCTTTGTGCATGTAAATGGGGGAACAGTCATCTCTTTTTTTCCCCATAAAAATCCTCATTTTTCATGGAGGGACTCAAAGAATTATTGTTCTGGAAAATGTACTTCGGGTGAAGTTGTATTAATGTCTAATTCTGGGAAAGCCAAGTGTCCTAACAGAGAGATGAATAAGGGGTTTGTGGAAGACCCTGGTGTTGGTAAATCCTAGTGTCTCTCTTGCCCTCTTTGTCCCCTGTCAGTTTCTCCTTGCCCAGCCTCATAGCCAAGGTTGGTCTTGCAGCCTCTCTTTGGGCAGTCAGACATACATGGAAAACTTCTAGGAGCCTCCAAGGAAAGTCGTTGCTTTCTTGATGAAAGGGGTAGACATTGTAGACATTGACCTCTTCCCTCTACCTCGAACATAGATACCATGCCACGAGTGACAGCGGCCAGCTGGCGAGAATGAGTGGAAGTCCCAGAGAATTCCAGAAGCACCCGCCATTCAGTCAATACCAGCCGCTGCCTGTCTCCAAATTCTCGTCACGTAAGAAACAATGAGTCTTTATTACATTCAAGCGAAAGCAGCCTCACTGATACCCCGCTGTCAGGGAGACCTTGCCTGGGGGCGCACGACTCCCTCAGCTCCTGGAGGCCTCAGGTCTCCTGTCAGGTCCACCGGCGGAAGTCCAGTTTCACTTCCGTGCACGACTTTCCGCTTCCGGTTCAAGATGGCGACGTCCAGTCTCCTGGGCGCACCGCCTCCCACAGACATACCCAGTGCTCCGCTACGGCGAAACGGCTTCTGAAGAAACCCTACAAACGCGCCGAGAGAAGGGCCATGGAGAGTGGGTGGGAGAGGCGTGACACCATCTTGCAGGCCGGCAGCCCCACCCCGCGCTGAGGGAACTAGAACCCGGGTTGCTCCCTGAGGAGCAGGCCACCTGGCCACCCCAACTTTTAAGACCGTCACCTGCGAGACGAGCCCCGCAAATATCTAGCTTTGGAGACCAACAAGGCTCGCGTCCACGAGCCCCACAAGAAATGGCTCTTACAGGGCTTGCGACTGGGACACCCACCCACGGCCCTGAGGGGCGCCCGCACGTAGTGTGAGGAAGGCTCATGTGCTGTCTTGGAGCGTCTGACTTGGGGGGCGGGCATCTGGTTTGACACACGTCCAGGGTGGGGGGCCGGCCAGGATGCTCTCCGGGAACAGAAGCTAGTGGGCACCATCTTGCTTTTTCTTTCTTTCTTTTTAAACTCTAGATCCAGAGCTTTCCATGACACACAGTCAGAAGCTTAGATCCATCCAGGAGTGGGCTCTGGAATTTGTGCTGGTGTTCCTTGTCTCATAGCCAATTTTTCGGGGCAGGGTCATGGGCACCCGTGGAGCTCCTGCGCGCTCCACATTGGCATCTGACTCACGTCTTAGTTCCTGAGTAGCCCCCTCACTTACTTGCCAGCCTGGAAGCCTGCCATGATCCGCAGCCAACTCTTTTCTCAGGGGGCTGGACTGTTTTCCCCCAGCTGCTGCCTAGGGTCTTGCCCCAAGCTTAGTGGACCGTTTAGAGACAGTACTGCTGTCTTTTCGACTCCAAGCGATTCTCTTGCTTCCAATTTCTAGCTGCCTCAGCCATTCACAAGATTGGATCGCCTTTGATCTTTGGTATCTTCCTTATCGCAGATGGACCCTGTGTTTGCCATGAAACTTTGGATGCTGAAATTTGGGCTGGTGGCCATCCTAGTGCAAGGTGAGCCAGTCTCTAAGCCTTAAACTTGGTCCTGACCCTTGTTTTCCCGTCAAGGTTCCAGCCTGTCCATGAGTTTTGACAATTCTCTCATTATTTTCTGGGAAACTGTATGGGGCAGCCAGCCTCCAAGATGGCACCCAGTGATTCTTTCCTCCTGATATTCACTTCCTTGTGCAGTTGCCTTCCTGTTGATGAGGGCTGACCAGTACAATATTATAACTGATAGAATATTATGGAAATGATGGGGTATGACTTTGGAGGATAGGTCATAGGCATTGTCAGTTATGCCTTGCTCTCTCTTGAATCACTTGTTCTGGGGGATATGAGTGGTCAGATCATGAAAACAGTTAAGCAGCCCCATGGAGAGGTCTTTGTGGTGAAGAACTGAGGCTGCCAGACAAGAGCCAGCACCAAATTGCCATCTCTGTTCACACCCCATCTTGGACTTGGAACCTCCTCCAGTTCTGGTCAAGCTTTCAGATGACTGCGGCCCTGGCCAGCATTTTGACTACAACCTCACCGGAGACCCTGAGCCAGAACCACCCAGGTAAGCTGCTCCCAAATTCCCAACCCATAGGTGGGAGGTAATGGTCATTGTTTTAGACTGCTAAGTTTTGGTGCAATTTGTTACACAGCAGTAGATGACTAATACACAATAGTTCAGGGCCCAGCCATGGCCATAAGAAGTTCCTGTGAAGTCCTTTTGCTGGACTATGATAATGTTTGTGCTGTAAAAGTATATAATATTTCCTGATTGAGGCATAAATAAGTACTTTTCAGTACTTAGTCAGTACTTATTAAGTACTTCAATGGTGCTTATTAGATACTTAAGTACCTTTTAGTACTTATTAATTTGGAAAAAATCAGAAATGGTGTGAGAATTCAAAGAAAAAAGGTAAAGTAATATTTTAAAATGTAATTGATACAAAAAATGTAATTGAATTAAAAAAAATTTTTTAAATAAAAAATTTAAAACAGCCAAATGTTTCCCCACTGAGTTTATCTGAGTCTCTGGACAGGTGCAATCTGCTTCTGTTTTTTGGGCGGCCATGGAGAATGCTGGAATTAGGTATTGTGTAGCCTTCATCCTGCTGTGTACTTTCGAAGGTGAGATTTTTTTTCCTGTGCACTTGCAAAGATATGATGTTAGAGCCCTGCCCAGGAGCCAAAATGGAGACATACATGAATTAGGTGAAAAATTATGTTTTCATCTGCAAACAGTGAAGGATTTGCAGGTAATATGTACGGGTTAGGCAGGTGGAATGAGTTAGCATCCAGCCTGGCTCACTGGGGCCTTGGGCAAGTTACTAATCTCCTGCATCTGTGTGCTCCTTTGTAAGGTGGGAGATAGAAGGTTCTTATGGGGATTTGATGAGATCAACCCCTGGTGCCTCCTCCATTCTGTTCTATTTTTGTCGTGATTATGATATATAATTTAATTGTGTTATGCTTCAAAGATGGATGTGGTTATAAGGGACAGATCAAACAGCACATGTTGCAGTGCAAATAGAAACTGAGCCTGTTGAGCCTCAGCTGATGTTTAACCTAATCCAATCACAATGAGTTAGCTGGCACAGTCACTTAATATGATTAAAACAAAAATGGGGTCATTTAATACACCGTTACTCTAAATTTTTACCTTGTACAATTACCACAAAGCATCTTTTCATTGTGATTATGGGTGATTGCTAAAACATAATGAATTGTTCCTGGGGCAGACAAGACTAAAGTGAAATATAATTTTTCTGAGCATCCCTGAAATGAGAAAGTAAAGAAACAGTGTGTCACCCAGAAGGATTTTATACACACATACACACACAATTTTGAAAATACAATGTTTCCATACGTTGGCTTTCTTTTTCTTTCTATTCATGACAGCTTGGCAATTTAATGTTAACCCCTAATGAACATCTCTAGTGTTCATCCTACTAACTTTTGAAAATGTGGAACAAAAATGGCATTACAATCGACTGGAAACTCTTCATAGAATGATGGATGTTAGACAACAGAACTTGATGGATATAACTCTCTCATGATTGTCCCGTTGGGTTAAAACCATACCAATAAACAAAAAGAAAATCTTTCCATTTTCAACTTTGACTCTGAAAATTAGGTTTCATTTACAAGCTGATTTGTCCTGATTTCTTAAAATCATCTGATAGAGATCAGGAGCAGAAGGCCTTTTGAAGCCCCTGCTTAGCTGTCTCCAGGGGATCCTGCCTAGCTGCTAATCTCCTTCTGTTTGGACCCTGCAGATCCAGGCCAGGTTTTAATAGGGATGTTAAAGATGTTTGCCAAGCACCTAGACAGCCCAAAGACCAATGGTAGGCTCACGGTGTCTTTTTACGGACAAAACAGTGGCATTTCTTTTTTTTTTTTGGAATACATTTACATAAGAGTAAAGACTTAAAGGGAGAGGAGAAAGGCAATTTGC
The DNA here is from genome assembly GCF_057802395.1 of Ceratotherium simum simum. Taxonomy (NCBI): domain Eukaryota; kingdom Metazoa; phylum Chordata; class Mammalia; order Perissodactyla; family Rhinocerotidae; genus Ceratotherium; species Ceratotherium simum. The sequence goes on from NC_141940.1 coordinate 122,862,616, forward strand.
TCGTGAGGGTTCTGATCCCCTCAGGCATCCTGAAAACCTTGAAGGAGTTGTTCTTTGCTCACACCCAGTGGGGCTGACTGCTCTGCAGATAGGGAATAGGGTGTATAGAGTGCGCTCTCCTTGCCCTTCCTGCTCTCACCCGCAGACCTGTGCCCCACCTGGGCACCTGCCTGTGTTCTAGGAGGACCTCGTTCCTGGTGTGGAGAGCAGACAGGTGTAGGTGGAGAGGAGCTCCCTGTCTACTGCTCTCTGAGCTGATCTGATTTTATTTTATTGCTTTCCACGTTCTGTTTCTGTCACACTTTTCTAGCTTCAGCTCAAGAAGAGCAGGACTGGTCCATTTCGTCCAGGAGCAAACCTCGGAATACACAGGGTTTGGGTTTATACGCTGAATTATGGCCAGCACGTTAGTGGAAGGTTAATACGGGAGATGCAGTGGCCACTGCCTTCCTCTGACTCGGTCTCCGGTTTATGGAAAGCTTCCTTGTGCTTCAGAGGAGCTTAAGACGGCCAGGCCATCAGTGGGATGAGAGAACACCTGATGTCCACTGCCCCTCATGTCTCATTGTAGGATGCCAGCCTGTGACTGGAGAATACTGGTGGCCCAAGTTCAAAGTCTCAGTCTTTAGAATGTCGTTGCCTCAGCTCACATTTCAAATAATGACCTCTGCCTTGAAAGAAGCCCTTAACAATGTCTGCGGCTCATTCAATTTCTTAGATGTTGAAAAATAGAGTTTTTCACTACATTAATCTGTGGGTGTATATGCACGTGCATCTGTGTGTATGGGTGTGTATCAATATCTGTGTATGCGTGTGTGTTGTTAAAAGATAAACTGAGACATATTAAAAATTTTAAGAGCTTATTTGAACAAAATTGATTCCAGTCAGGCAGTGCAAACCGGAAGTGGTTAGGAGCGCTCCGCCCACAGGAGCTGGGAAAGACTTTTATAGAGAAAAGTTGGAAGCAAAGTAGGAAATGATGGATTGGCTAGAGCTTGAAGCCTAGTTGGTTGTTCGTGATTGGTGGTCCTTAGTCAATTTGATAACCTGGAGGCATTTACAGGCTTAGATTTCGGTTTGCTTACTCAGGCCTCCAGGCATTAGAGCCTCCTCCGTCTAATGTTCTCCTTGTTTAATTAATTTAACGGTGTGCATGTGTGTACAGGTAGATGCATGGGCACATGTGTGCATGCACGCATGTGTGTTTACATGTTTGTATATATGTGTGTGCTTGTATGCGCGTTTGTGTATATGCATACCTGTGTATGCATGCGTGTATTTAGATGTGTGTATGTGCACCTGTGTGCCGTGTGCACTCGTGTGTGCACATATATGTGTGTGCATGCATTTATGTTTGTGTGTTTATGTTTAGTCACTGTATGTGACCTGTGGTAACCTCTCCTGTACTTGGGTTTTTGTTTGTTTTCCACCATTGCCGTTTGCTCTAATGTTTGTATGCAATCAGAAATGATTTTGAGGCCCCAAATGCTAGACTGCAGCTTCACGGAATTAATGGGTCAGGAGGAGCATACTGATTACGGAAGAGAGAGGTTATTTAAAAGTAACTCTTAGCAATCAGGGACGGCGGGAAGGAACAGGAGCGGCAGTCCTTGGAGCAGACGTCCCTGCTTTAGATGAGAGGGGGTCTGTTGCCTGGAGACAGGGTTGAAGGGCTCAGGTAACAAAAGATGTCCTGGGGCTCCCGCGAAGGGCAGCAGCTTCCTGGGCTGAGGTGGCTGCTGAGTCTTGTGTGTCTCTGTGCCAGGCTTGGTTTTCCGCTTGCTGTTTAGACTGCGAGAACAGTATTGTGTTGGTGCTTCGGACTAAACACCGCTGCACCAGACTACCACGGGCAGTCTGGGTTCAACTAAATAAAGACCAACTCATGCTGTGAGACACATTTTCTTTTTCCTCTGCTTCCCTTCCTGTCTTTTCATTTCCTTTCTTTTCTCCCTTACTTCTCTCTCTTCTCTCCCCTCCACCTCTCCCTCTCACTTCTTTCCCTCTCTCTCTCCCTCCTTTAAAAAAAATCAAATGGTTATAAAATCTCCTTTCTTCCTAGGTAACCCTCACACCATCAGATGAAAATCTGGCACAGTATTTACCTCTTTACATAAACATGTTTTTCCTGTAGACATAACATTTACTCCTTAAGATTTTCGTATATTTATTCCCATATTTTTTCCCAATTTCTTATTAAGTCTTCTTAAATGTAAAAGCGTAATACACTCTCTACTTCTGTTTAGCGTCATCTGGGCCAAGGAGGCTCTAAACTACATATTTGGCTAGGTTGGAGCCCCGGAAACACAAGCAGAGGTTGCCCTTGGGTGCTTTAAGGAGTTACAATTCACTGACGTTGCTTTATTAGTCGGTCGTGTTATGAGTCATGTTAGAGGCTGGTAAAGATGACAATCAAAGCCACCACATTTTTTGGATTCTTTGCACACCAGGCAGTCTAAGTGCTCTGCTTGCATTGTCATACTTCATTCTTAGCCCCCAGTGGTGTCCTTTCTCAGGTTCTCTCCGCTCCCAGAGAGAAGTTAAGAGACTTCCTCCAGACCAACCACGCACGGTAACCGGGAAGCTGCGATTCTAACCCAGGCGATCTGCCTCCCATCTGAATCTAAGATGTGTAACAATGAGACAGGTGTTATAGAAAATACGTAGCAACAGAACACCAGGGAGTGAGAATCAAGAGGCCACGTCTAAGGGTGAGCTTGCCGTCAGGATCTCCGGTCTTCCCCACGGCTTATTTAATTAAACTCGAGGTGGTGGTTCTGGAAAGATGGAAGACGGGGGAGCTTGTTAGAAATGCACATTCTCAGGCCCCACCAGGGACCTGCTGAATTGGGTGGGGCTGGCCTCTGTGTTTGCGAGCCCTCCAGGGCTTGCTGATTCACATAGGGCTCCAGGGTGAACTCTACACCCTTTGCAGATTCTGAGGCCTCCTCCTTTCCTCCCACAATGGGATCCTGAGGGGGTTGAACAGAAGGGAAAACGCAGGTTAAACACCTGAATCCTCAGGGTTGAGGGAGGGCATGCGGCAGAGTATTTAGATTGCCTGCCCATTGCTTCAGCTCCCTGTCCTCGGGATGAAGTCTTGCAGTTGGATTATAACTATTCATGATCAGCACCTTTCTTCTAAAACAGTCAAATCTTAGAAGATTCTACAGTGAAGACGCTGATTTTTTTTTTTTTTGGTGGGGAAGATTAGCCCTAAGCTAACATCTGTTGCCAATCCTCCTCTTTGTGGTGAGGAAGATTAGCCCTGGGCTAACACTTGTGCCCATCTTCCTCTGCTTTTTATATATGGGACACTGCCACAGCATGGCTTGACAAGCAGTGCGTAGGTTCATGCCCGGGATCCGAACCTGCGAACCCCTGGCTGCAGGAGCGGAGGGCGTGAATTTAACCACTACACCACTGGGCAGGTCCCAAGATGCTGATTTTTTAATTCCACTACAAACTCCAAACTCTTCCTACCCTCTGCAGGTTGTGTCACTTCCCCTGACTGGCAAGCTCCTCACCCATGGAGGCTGATATGAGAATTAGATTCTAAATCATTAGGCCAGGAGGCAGGGCTCCCGTGTTCTGTCTCTCTGCAGGCCTCTTGCTTTAGTTTCAGTGGTGACCTCAGGCGAGTTAGAGCTGGGCCCCTGTATGTTAACTTCAGAATGACCCCAAGCTGCTGGAATTCCATGACTTCCCTTATTAGGCTATGCCACAGTCTAGTGGATTTCATGATTAGAAAGTAATTTCATTCCCTATAGCATCTTGAAGACCATGCTGCACTGGGAGAACATTGTTTCCGTTGCCGCGGCCTCCCGGCTGAGACTTAAGAAAACAAAAGAAACAATTTCATGTAATAATATTAGCAAATACGTCTTCTCTAAGCCCTGTCTTCACGCCTGTTGAATTGCATTATCTCCTCTCCGTATTGTTGACTTACTTGCATAAAGAATTTTGCTGTGCAAAGCGAGGGAAATTATTTCACACTTGCTTTGATTAGAAATCTGTTGAGGTGGTTAAACTCTTCAGTATATTCAAATGTGGTTAGCTTTGCTAAGAGAAAGGAAAGATGATCACATTGTTAGCATAAATCAAGAGGCCTCAGTGAAGGCCTTGAATATTTTCAGATGGATTTAAGAGTTAGTTTAAATTTAAGAAGGTCAAAGGTTCTGGGAATCGAAAGCATGCCCACTGTTCGTTATTTTAGCAATATTCTAATGTCATGTCTCTATGTGTCATCTGACTTCTAGATTATGTAAAGCCAAAATGAAGTCACCATGACAACCATCTGTGCCATTAGTTCATTGTTATGAGTTAACTTGGATTAGGATCTTGGCTAAATTGTGAAATGTTTGGTCTTTGTTTTACTAAAGACCATTTGGTGGTTGTATTACTTCCAGTTTCTGGATCCAGACAGCTAATGTTGCCTTCTTTCACTCTCTTCCCATGGAAAGGAGTAATCACTTCATAATAGAGGTTGTAACTTTATGTAATAGGAATTGGCTCACAACTTTGTGTGTGTGTGTGTAGCGGGGTGGTGGTGGTGGTGGTGTGTCCACTACTTAATAATAAAAAAAATTTTTTTTAAATACCTGAAGTTTTGAGGATTTTATTTAGTGATTATATTAAGTCATTGCCCATGGCTGCATGGCATTTTGGAAACTTGCAGACGTGAAAGATTATTGGTAGGCTACATGTAAATTATGGCTAGAAGAGCAAAAATGACCTGAAATTTATGAAAAATGTATGGCTTCATCCAGTAGGAGTCACTTACAAACGACAACAAAAGTTGCCCAAGGCACAGTTATGTAACTAGTGTGATGTGGGAAGCTGAGTTGCCTAGCTGCCTTGGGAAGTTGTAGCTGGCCTGTGCATGGGCTGCAGTGGGCCCACAGAAGCAAGCCCAGGAATCTGGCCAACCTGGCGGGGTCTGCTGGGCAGGCTGTGGGTTAAAACCAGTAAGAAAAAATTGTGATAATTGGTACAGCCACTATGGAATACAGTATGGAGTTTTCTTAAAAAATTAAAGATAGAACTACCATATGATCCAGCAATCCTACTTCTGCGTATTTATCCAAAGAAAATGAAATCATTGTGTTGAAGAGATGTTTGCACCCCCATGTTCACTGCAGCATTATTTACAATAGCCGAGACATGGAAACAACCTAGGTGTCTATTGATAGATGAATGGATAAAGAAGATGTGATACACGCATACACAGACACACACGTATACACACAATGGAAAACCATTCAGCCATGAAAAAGAAGGAACTTCTGCCATTTGTGACAACATGGATGGTCCTGGAGGGCATTATGCTAAGTAAAATAAATCAGACAGAGAAAGACTATACTGTATGATCTCACTGCTATGTGGAATCTAAAAAACCCCAGACTCCTTGAAAAAGAGATCAGATTTGTGGTTGCCAGAGGTAGGGGGTAGGGAGTGGGGGAATTGGGTGAAGGTGGACAAAAGGCACAAACGTCCAGTTATTAGATAAGTAAGTCCTGGTGATGTAATGTACAACATGGTGACTGTAGTTAACACTGCTGTATGGTATATTTGAATGTTGCTAAGACAGCAGATCCTAAAAGCTCTCATCACAAGGAAAAGAAAAAAAAATTTTTTGTAACTATACGAGGTGATGGGAAAAAACATGATAAATTATAAACCTTTACCCAGGTGTAAAAAGATGTTAATAGTTTTCATTAGCTGCAGTGTTGCTCTGATTATGTTAACTATAGATAAGAGTAAATGATAAACCAAGTTGAGTTTAGGAATTAAACTGGACTTGAAGAAAATTGAAGAGAAAAGTAGATACTTTGTTTCCAGCAGAGAAAACGGATCCACAGATCAGAAAATGTAGGATAGAACCGGTGGGTCTATAGACAGTGAGAGAGGAGGGGGATAGTAAGTCGATTCATGGCCTTTTATCCTAGGGAAGAGAAAGTCCTGGAAAGATGGGCTAGTGGGAATTATTTTGGGTTTTGAATTCAGACAGACTTGAGTAAATGCTGGCTTTGATTTTGTTATGGCAGCCCTAGGAAGCTGATGTAGGGTGTGTATAAAATAGTGAAATGATAAATCACCGGCAAAGGAAGTAGTTTTGAATCCCAGCTGCTACAGCTGGAGGCAGTGGTGTTTATAAATGAGACAGAGAAAATAGTCATGGAGGAAAACCCTTTGAAGAAATGATGGGAAAGCTTTCAGAACATACAGAGGCCTAAGGATTCCTTTTTCTGCTTAAAACTTGTGAGGTTTAGCGGAATCTTCCCCGTTCACACAAGGACAAACAGAGAGGGCTTCCTGTCGTGTCAGGTCACTGTAGCTGCTGTACTTGCTGAGATTCCTGTGTAGCATGAACTGATGAATAGGACCAGCAGAAGCAAGGGAAGTAGATGAAGAATTGCCAGCGTGTTGCTTGGTTTAGGCAGAAACACAGAAAAGCTTGAGCATTGAACATACTGCACCCTGAGAAGTGCAAACACCGTGTATTCGACAACAGGTTTTGACAGCAGAAAGTAACCCATTTGGCTTAGACCGAGGTTGGTAAAGTTCACTGTAAAGAGCCCCAGAGAGTAAATATTTTTGGCTTGGTGAGCCATACAGCCTGTTGTGAGGATTCAACTCTGCTGCTGTAGTGTGAAAGCAACCACAGACGACATCTAAACAGGTGAACGTGGCTGTGTGCCAGTAAAACTTTATGTATGGACGTTGAAATTTGAATTTCATGTAATTTTCTCTTTTTTTGTGTGTGAGGAAGATCAGCCCTGAGCTAACATCCATGCCAATCCTCCTTTTCTTGCTGAGGAAGACCGGCCCTGGGCTAACATCTGTGCCCATCTTCCTCCACTTTATATGGGACGCCGCCCCAGCATGGCCTGACAAGCGGTGCCTCGTTGCGCGCCCGGGATCGGAACCTGGGCTGCCAGCAGCGGAGTGCGCTCACTTAACTGCTACGCCACGGGGCCGGCCCCCCAGAATTTCACGTAATTTTCATGGGTCACGGTGTATTATGGTTCTGTTGATTTTGTTCAACCGTCTGAAAGTGTAAAGTCATTCTTAGCTCGCAGACCATACACAAACAGGTGAGGGAGTGGATGTGCTCGCGGGCTGTGGTTTGCCGACCCCTGGCTTGCTGACCCCTGGTTTGGAGTAATGACAATGACAGAAGAACCAGGACATTGAAAGGCAAAGTGGGTCTGAATCGAGACAAAGACAGGCACACTTGCCTAGGCACTTGGAGCTCAAGTTTTCTCTCCTATCTTGGTTATTTACGGGAGTGGCAGCTACCACTACGGCGCTAGTTTAGTTAATTCTGATTCACTGTATGTCCCCTAGTGTGGGGTCAGCTTTTAGTTTATCCTCCCAACCTAATTATTTTCATTGTGTTATTGTTATTGTCTATAATTTAAGCCCAAGGTTAAGAAAACAGTGATAGTTCTAAAGACATTGCTTAACCGGGTAAAACCATTTCCTAAAAGCTCTTTCCTCCGTGACTGTTTTCTACCCCACTTTCTACCCTACTCGTCTTTGTGGTCCCTACCTGGTGCCCTGTGGCGTAGGCTCACTGTGCTGGTTTCCTTGTCCTCCTGGGCACACAGTTAGTTAGCCCACATTTCCTGGTTTCCCGGGCACAGAGGGCAGCCACATGCCTGAGTTCTGTCTGGTGGAATGTGGCTGAAATGACATAGGCCCCCTCCAGTCCTAGCCCCAGACAGCCTCAAGCGCGGGGCTCCATGCTCTCTCTTTTCTCCCCTTGGTGCGCCTAGAAGGCCAGTTCTTATGACTCTAGAATTTGGCAGATCCCCAGGTTGGAAAAAGGAGATGTGTACAGGAGCACTATCAAGGCAGGAACTTGTGCGTTGGAATGTTGTGTGAGCAAGGGATAAATGTTTATTGCGTTAAACCAGCCGTCTGTTTGTTACAGTAGTTATCCTACCCTGACTAATACGTGGTCAGCTTGTGAGGGTGGGACACACTTAACAAAATGGTGACTGGAGGGAGACCATTCCTGTTTTAGCGACCATTCACTCACGCTTGGCCCTGTATATGTCTGGGCATCCAAAACCACTCACCTCACTCAGACCTCTGGCTGGTAGCTCATAGTCACTTTCTGGGACCTCCCTGAGCTGGCATACCTAGTGGCCTGTGCCCCAGTCCTCATCTGCCAGTTGATCATCTCTCTCTTACACTGGATTCCATCTTTGAGGGCCATTCGTGGTGCTCAGATGAATTCTCTGTTCCGTTTTCCTTGCATCTTTTTAAACATTTAAGTTAACCGACGACTAACAGCACAGAAGATACATTTAAAAGGCGCAGAAGTGGATGGCCGGTGCATGTTTCTGTGAGCCAAAGGGACAGCTGGGGGTAGGTGAGGAATGTGAGCCAGTTCAGGAATGAGGTCATAGTGTCTGCATGACAACCCCATGTTAGCCTGGAGTGCTGGGAGGGCAGACAGCCTATGATGATCAAGTATTGATTTGGGGCCTATATACATATACATGCTATGGTTTGGTATGTGTATACGGTTCTGGGTGGGGCTGAGATCCTGCATTTCTAAGAAGCTCCTAGGTGCTGCCCGTCTCCACTGACTTGTGGTTTTTTTTGTTTTTGTTTCTTTTTTAAATAGCCTGGGGCTGTACTATCTTACCATTTTCTTTACCTGGTAAAACTTCAAATCTCTCTGTTTTAATCCGCCTGTCATGGCTACGTCTTAACCTTGGTTTCATTTATTTGATTTTGGGAGGATAAGCTGCAACTATTTTTGCCTTCTCGTTGCCAGATCTATAGCCTTTTAAAAGCTGTTGTATATGCTAGTAAAAATATATTAATGATCATACACATTAATATGTATTATATAATATGCGTTATGTATAATTATAGAAAATAATGATATTTAAAATATAAATATGTATCATTATATTCTGTAATTATGATACATAATATAATTATTTGAATGTAATTTTAATATATGCAAATATATGTATTTATATATAAAAGTTTATATATCATATTATATAATTATATATATATTATATAATTTTATAATATACATATTCACGCACACATGATTGTTGGCATCTCTTCTACTGAAGGGGAAGCTGAGTTTTGTTTTGTTTTGTTTGTTCTCACGATGTAGCACTTTGTTTTTCCAGATGCCAATTGAGTTGCTTCCTGAAATAAGGCACGCAAGATTATGGGTAATCTTCTCAAGTGTCAAATCGTGATTGCAGAGACTTGGCATTTTGTCTCACTATATGCACCTGATGTTCAGCACAAAGCATTCTAGAATCTCCATGGAGTCCCTCCCACCAAAAGCAACCCCGAGGGAGGGTCTTTTAATGCAGTAATGGAGTTGCCCTCTCCCACATTCATGGGTTTGCACACACACGTATTATAATGGCTGAGATCCATTTGTTCATACATATAGCGCCTGCTGTGAGAAAGGCCCATGTGGCAATTGCTGTGAGTGGAAACCCTCATACCACCGCACATACCTAATTCTAGCATTGTTTAGTGTACTGCGTGTTCCCCGCCAAACCTGCCTTTCCCACTGCTGTTTCCGTCTCAGCAGTGGAAACTCCATCCTTCCAGTAGCGAGGGCCCAAAACCTTGGAGTCATCCTTGTGTCTCTTTCTCTCCAGCCCTCTCCAGTCCATCAGGAAATCCTTTTGGCTCTACCTTCAGTAAGGGTCAGGATCTGACCATTTCTCCCCACCTCTACTGCTGCCAGGCTGCTCTGAGCCACCATCCTCTGTCTTCTGCAGTCCTCTGACCACTACTTTTATGCATATCGACTGGAATTAGAGGTGATTTTTTTGTGGGTGATAAAAGTTGAAAAGAGAGATGAAGGGATCTGCTGGATGTATGAGAATTGTGAGAAACAGATGACCTGAAGTAGAACCAACTGGCCTATTTGTCAGTGATGGAAGACAGAGGAAAAGGAAAGAAGTGCTGCTAAAGGGACAAAGAAGTCTTGGGTGGTAAAAATTAGGTGAGAAAATCCTGTGCGGGCTTCTAGGTCCTGTAGCTGCTTGACAGACTCTTGCCCCTTGTAGGGGTCCTGCGTGTGGGGCAGCATAGAACATTCTTAGGTGACTGGCTGGGAGGAGAGGAGGCTTGTGTGCAGCCAGGTTTGTGAAGACACCTTTTGGAGCACTTGCAGAGGCATGTTGTTGAAGGCAAAATAACACAGCTTCAGGGAGAAGGGGCAGTCAACTGCTTCTGGAGCGATCATGGCGATACCCCTGGGGATCTGGCTCAAATGCAGATTCCGATCCCCAGTTCTGGGTGGGGCTGAGCGCCTGCATTTATAAGAAGCTCCTAGTTGCTGCTGGTGCTGCAGGTCTCCACTGACTCGTGTGTGGTGTTTTTGTTTTTGTTTTTAAATAGCCTGGGGCTGTACCATCTTATCATTTTCTTTTCCTGGCAAAACTTCGAATCCCTCTGCTTGGTCCACCGATCCTGGCCCAACTACATGTCTTAACCTCAGTTTCCTTTATTTGATTTTGGGAAGATAAACTGCAACTATTTTTGCCGTTTGGTTGCCAGATCTATAGGGTAGGAATTTTCCCCCCCTTAGAATCACTTATTCTTAGAGTCCTCTAAGAGGCATTTAAAAAAGTGACACAAAATAAGACCTTATAGGTGTCTTGAACAGTTTCTCTCAAAAAAAGAAAAGATAAACTCTCTTGGAACAAAGACCTTACAGATAAAGTAGCAAAATCTACTTCATACCTTTTAAATCATGCATTTAAAAAAATTGAGGTGAAATTTACATAAAATAAAATGAATCATTTTAAAGTGTACAATTCAGTGGCATTTAGAACATTCACAATGTTGTGCAACCACCACCTCTATCCAGTTCCAGAACATTTTCATTACCGCCAAAGGAAACCCCATGCCCATTAAGCAGTTACTCCCATTTTCCCCTCCCCTCAGCCCCTGGCAATCACCAACCTACTTTCTTTCTCTATGGGTTTGCCTCTTCTGGACATTTCATATAAATGGAATCACACACTATGTGTCCTTTTGTGACTTGCTTCTTTCACTTAGCATAATGTTTTCAAGGTCATCCATGTTATAGCATGTATCAGTATTTCATTCGTTGTTATGACTGGATAATATTCCACTGTACGTATACCACAACTTGTGTATCCATTCATCCTTTAATGGACATTTGGGTTGTTCCCACCTTTTGGCTATTGTGAATAATGCTGCTATGAACACTTGTGTAAATCATACATTTTTGTTTGTTTGTTTAGTTTAGGGAGTGATTCTTTCTGAAAAATACAAGTTGATTTGAAGGTAGTGATTTAAGGAGATTTGTCAAAGGTTTGACACTCTAATATTCAAATTCAAAAATGAAAAAGTGATTTTCTAAAGCAGATTTCAAGGCGTTCTAAATTATTACAAGTGATGAAAGATCTGTGAAAGAAACTCTCAACTCTTTATTCATAAATCCTGGGGTTTCTAGACACAAAAGGGACTGTGAATACAGCCATGTGTAGGGTCACAGGAGATCAAGAGTGATTTCTTTCAGAATTTGTTCATAGATCCATAAGACTTGCCTCTGTGCCCCAGAGTGGAGCTGTCTACCTGCCTAAGGGTGCACTTTGAAAATTCTTCTTATTAACCTAAAGCTATTAGAGCTCAGAATCATGCAGAAGGTCAACCATGCTGAAACGGAGCATAAATATACACCTGTCATCTCTGGGACCCACGGGGCTTCCACGCTTTTCTGGAAGTTAGGTGAAAAGAGAAATGTGTGTGTGTGTGTGTGTGTGTGTGTGTGTCTTGCTGTCATATTGTTTTTTTCCAAACAGCAGGGCTTATCTGCTCTGAGATATTGTCGGAGCCTACATAAGCTGAAGTCTGAAAGGATGACCATGCTGGTGGCTGATCACTCCAGACTGAGGGCTGTGATTAAGATTTATCCTTGAGCAGCTGCAGAGCCTGTGTTCCCATCTGTCCTGAAATTGGCCCCATATGGCAGGCCTTGTCGGGCTGGGCTGGCAGGAGAGGGAGTGCTCCTCAGCTGTGGTTGTGATGGGCAATGCTGGGGGGCAGGTACTAGGATGAGATGAGACTGGCCCAAAATGGCTTGTCAAACAAATGGCACAGGAAGTGACCTTGAGGAGGTGAAACATAGGGCCCAATTGAGTCTGAGAACCAGGGGACTTGACGCTAGGGATATAGGAGGCTGAGCTTGGACATGGAGCTCCTGCACTGGCAGCTGGCTCTTCTGCATTGCTCCTAAATCTTCCTAGGTGGAAGGCCCTTTGAAAGCAGCTGGGCTGGTGAACCACCTAGGGCATGGCAAGTGCTGTCTCCTCATGGCACAGAAGCCTTAAGGTGAGGTTAGGCAGATAGGGAAGGTTGACTGTGCATCTGGGGAAAAAGCCATGTTGAGATATTTGTGCACCATATTTAGCATTGCATGGAAGCATTGCATGTCTCCATTCTAGAGAGACTTGGGAAGCCTTTTAAAGCCATTTAAAACATTTAGGGGGAAGCATTCTTGATTTTACAACTTGGGTTTACCATGCTTCCATACCGGAAAGCATTTAAGTCTGTAGTAATGGGGACACTAAAAAATCAGGGGTAGCTTGAGTTCTCGTTGATGCTGGCGAGGGTTGATTTTGTATGTGGGAAGGGTACGTGGCTGTCTCTCTTAATTTCAAGGTTGCCTGCCTAAACATAACCTGCTCCTTGGTGAGACATGGCCTCCCCCCTTCAGAGGACTTCTTCATCTCTTGGACTCTTGTATTCATAGCTATCTTTTGCATTGCTTTGTGGCGTTCCTTATTCTTTTAAACTTTACCTTGTCACACCAACTACACACTGTGGGCTTCTCGATATACATCTGAAATTGTCACCTTTAGCATTTTTCATTTATCTGATAGGTCAAACACAAAACATGTGGCTGTTCTTTCTGGAAGGCCATGAGCCCATGCCACAAAGATGGGTAAACCCTTGGTTACTCGCTCTCTGTAAGGGGGAGACTGGATCTAATGGAGTGGGAGGACAAAGACAACTCCAAATATTAAACAAAAAACAACCCCCCCCCCAAAAAAAAACCCACTTTATAAAACTGCAGGAGTGAGAGGTTCAGCTATGAAAAGCCCAACTGGAGTTTCTCACAGGACTCTTGGTTCAGAATTTATAGCCTAAGGTGCGAAGTGAGGCCACTGCCCGAAGGCTAATAGCCCACACAATAAAATTGATTCAAAAGAAACAAGCAGAACAACAAAAGTAAATGTGTGTATATGTATATACTATACAATTGTCTCACAGTATCTGCAGGGGATTGGTTCCAGGTCTCCCCCCCACCCCCCGCAGATACCAAAATCTGTGGATGCTCAAGTCTGTTCTATAAAATGGCATAGTATTTGCATATAATGTACGCACATCCTCCTGTATACTTTAAATCACCTCTAGATTACTTATAACACCTAATACAATGTAAATGCCATGTAAATAGTTGTTATACTGTATTGTTTAGGGAATAATGACAAGAAAAAAAGTTTGTCCGTGTTCTGTACGGATACAGCCATCGTAGGCCCTTTGATCCATGGTTTGTTGAATCTGCGGATGCAGAACCCGTGGATATGGAGGACCGACTGTATATACAGTCACAACACACATGTGTACTTTGTGTTTAACACATATTCATATACATGTGTATATATGAATGTATATAATCTTCTTCACATTTGAATGCAGTACATATTACAACCAATATTTCAATACATTATACTAGAGTAGAATAGTTGACACCTTCTATTCTTCAAATAATTTACAGAAAAAATTACACTTGTAATTTTTCTTGACTATATTTTTAAGAAGTATAAATTGGCTCAGCCTAGTTTATGTACTAATAATTACATGTCATAAATGAAAATAGGGTTTCAAAATAACTTTGTCATTTAAAAGCTTTGCTTTAGTGGCAGATTTCAGCCTGCACATTTAATGGTGTTTATCATTGTTGTTACTTTTTAGTGCTGTTGACCTGGACATGGACTAGCTAGCTCTGCTAGGCAGTGGAGAAACGGCTCTGCTCTCTCGGATTTACAGTTTAATTTGCTCAGCAGTTCTTTAAGCACGTGAGGGAAAAGATATTTTATCTGTGTTGAAAACTTTAGGCTTCTGCTTTTTACTTTCAGCTGAAGTTGGGAACATTTCAGGGCAAGGAAAGATACAAAGATGCAAGACAAAGACTGCAAAGATACGATGACACATGATGTAGTCTCTGTCTTCAAGGAGCTGGCAACCAAGTTGAGCATTTACAACAGAAATACGTGAGAAAGATAACTGAGAATTAAAGCAGTGAATGGGAAGAGTCGTCATTAAGCACTGGAAAACACTTTGGGGCAGGGCTGGTGATACTCAAGGCTGGAAGACTTAGGAAAGGGGCTGCAATTCAAAACATGCAGATTTTGCAAGATAGGAAAGAGTAGGTGGGACATCCCAGGCAGAGAGAAACAGGAAAAGTGTGAGCTCACTGTCTTCCCCACCCAGCATTTCAAAGATTGGTGATATTTATAAATTCCAAGAACTTGCTAAAACCTCTTTATTTATTTATTTATTTATTTTTGTGTGAGGAAGATCAACCCTGAGCTAACATCGGATGCTGATCCTCCTCTTTTTTGCCGAGGAACATTACCCCTGAGCTAACATCTGTACCCATCTTCCTCTACTTTATATGGGACGCCACCACAACATGGCGTGACAAGCAGTGCATCGGTGTGCACCTGGGATCCGAACCCGCGAACCCTGGGCCACAGAAGCGGAGTGCGTGCACTTAACCACTTTCGCCGCTGGGCCGGCCCCTAAAACCTCTCTAGTATCAAAAGAATTCTAGATGTCATCTTTTGACGTTCTGCCTCCAACTGTCCTCTGGTTGCTGTCACATGAGCTTGTATTTTCATGGGAACACCTATTGATAATACACATTCTAGAATACAGTTATCCTGAAAATGCATAGTTTCAAATCCATAGTCATCATAAATGCTGTGGTCTCTTCCTATTTGGATATCAATTGGCTACTGTTATTAATATGCTGATTTGTCCTGAATCCTCAATGTGTAGACCAAGAACTGAGGAAAAAAATCATGAATGTTTTTCTTAGAAAGTGTTATTATTTTCAGTGAGCTTAATAACCACATTGGACCTTCATAACAACATTCATCTGTTGATTCATGCAGTTAGCCAGTAGATGTTTTCTTGAGGGCTTACTATGAGCTCAGTTTTATGGGGTTACAGAACTTACGTTGTGGTCAGGGAGACAGATGGTAAAGAGGTAGCCATAATGTGAGCAGAGTAATCTCAGTGATTCATGGGAGGTAAAGAGAGCAGAAATCAGGAATGGAGAGGACTATGGATAGGTGGGTGAGAAAGATCTCCTCAGTGGACACAGCCTTTGAACTGACTCTTGAAGAATTTTAGTAGGTGAAAAAGAGTCGAGAATTTCAAGTAGAGGGAGTAGCTTGAACAAAGGCTCAGAGCGGTGGAAATGCAAGACCAATTTGGGATAAAGTGAGTGGAGGAGAGGGGATGGCGAAACAAGGGAGACGTATCTAGGAGAGTCTTATTCATGAGGCTGAGAATAGGTCACAGTGCGGAGATGTGAAGGTTTGGTGGCCTCTGATATGATCTGCTATGCCATCTGTTTTTGAAGATGTAAGTGATTTGAGTGCTTTTGTAGATTAATCCATTGGGGAGGAAAATGCTCTTTTCAAGATAGATTTCTGGATACTACAAGAAGGAGAAACCACTAGTGAAAATATCCTGATCTACTTTACAAGTGTGTTCAATGGCGAGTGACTGCCTACATGGATTTGATTTTCATAAATGCATCCATTCCTAGAGGAGAGTTATTGTTTGACTTTCCTCAACATTAACTTATTGCAACTTAGAGTGTAATACATTTATCAGTCTTAGAATATACAGAATAGAGGCATGTGATGACTATGTGGGTTGAATTATGTCACCTCTCAAAAAAGATATGCTGGACAGGCCCCGTGGCTTAGCGGTTAAGTGCAGGCGCTCTGCTACTGGCGGCCCGGGTTTGGATCCTGGGGGCGCACTGACGCACCGCTTCTCCGGCCATGCTGAGGCCGCGTCCCACATACAGCAACTAGAAGGATGTGCAACTATGACATACTATCTACTAGGGCTTTGGGGAAAAGGGAGTAGGAGGATTGGCAATGGATGTTAGCTCAGAGCCGGTCTCCCTCAGCAAAAAGGAGGAGGATTAACACGAATGTTAGCTCAGGGCTGATCTTCCTCACAACACACACAAAAGATATGCTGAAATATTAACCCCCAATACCTCAGAATGTGACTTTATTTGGAAATAGGGTCTTTTCAGAGGTCCTCAAGTTAAAATGTGGTTATAAGGGTGGACCCTAGTCCAATATGACTGGTGTGCCTATAAAATGGTGAAATTTGGATACAGAGACAGACATGCACAGAAGGAAGATGATATGAAGACGCCAAAGAGAACACCGTCTACAAGTCAAGGAAAGCCTGAGACCACCAGAAGCTAGGAGAGAGACATGGAACAGATTCTCCCTCTCAGGTCGCAAAAGGAACCAACCCTACCAACACCTTGATCTTGGACCTCTGACCTCCAGAACTCTAAGAGAAGAAATTTCTGTTTTTTAAGCCACCCAGTTTGTGGTACTTTTTTTTACAGCAGTCCCGGGAAACGAATAAAATGACCAATGGAATTGTGTACATATTTTTAAAATGGAGAATAATATGGTGGTAAATATTATCAAGAATGTGATTGCTTTGTAAGAGAACTAAACATTCTTCCTGACTTGTAATTTTTTTCAAGGTGTTATCTAATTTTGTCCATCTCTGTATTAGCTAATGAATATAAAGTTTCTTCATGTTATTTTGCTTTAAATTTCACCTAGAGTTTTATTCTAGAATTAGTTTTTGTTGGCTTCAAATTTTATAACCAGGCAAGGAGAAGCAAAGTTAGGGAGTATCTTGAAAAAACTGAGCCGGCAAGGGGGCTGGTTCGCTGGTGTAGCGGTTGGGTTCCTGCGCTCTGCTTTGGTGGCCTGTGGTTCGCGGGTTCGGATCCCGGGCACGGACTGGTGCACCGCTTGTCAAGCCATGCTGTGGCGGCGTCCCATATAAAGTAGAGGAAGATGGGCACAGATGTTAGCCCAGGGCCAGTCTTCCTCAGCAGAAAAGGGGAGGATTGGCAACGGATGTTAGCTCAGGGCTGATCTTCCTCATAAAAAAAAAAAAACAAAAAAACCCTGACCCTACAGGAAGATTCCTCAATTCAATTAAAAACGGAATCGCATTTTTGATACTATTTAGGAACACATTATACTTTCCTATATACATATAACATTTATAAATTTGCAAATATACATTAACTCCACTGTTGTCCAACTGTGATCATGCTTTATAGTCAAAGACTAAAAAAATCTGCATTTTCCCCCTAAATTGCAATGGGTTAATTTTGAGAAAAGTCGGAATTTACAAAGGCCAAAATCCATTTGGGCCATCTTTTTCCTTTTAAACGCAGTTCTAAAGTATACCAGGTTTTCGTCACTAATTATTTCTCTGAAAAAGCCTGTTAAATGAAAAGCAGAGAAAAAGAAATTAAGGGAAATGATCCAAGGCACTAAAGTTTTTGTTTGTTGTGGCTGGTTGTTTTTGTCCGTTGGTTGGTGTTTTGGCAGCTTGGCATGGCAGGTGCTGTGTCTTGAGAAGGATCACATGTTCTGATTTTCTGTTGTGGCCAGGACTTCCTGCGCTGTGTGGTATGGCCGGCCGATTTGACACCACAGCTGCTGCACTGCCATTTTGCTTGTAGTCGCCGACCGCTCCAGGTTCACACGTCTGAGGATGGCTCCCTGCACGGTGGTCGGGCTGCTTCCACAG
This sequence comes from Ceratotherium simum simum, assembly GCF_057802395.1. Classification (NCBI taxonomy): domain Eukaryota; kingdom Metazoa; phylum Chordata; class Mammalia; order Perissodactyla; family Rhinocerotidae; genus Ceratotherium; species Ceratotherium simum. Next base: position 122,880,541 of record NC_141940.1, read on the forward strand.
CCCCCTCCCCGGCAGCCCACCCAGCTCCTGGCGGTACTTGGGGCGGTGCTGGCAGGGAGGCGCTTCGCTCCCTTCCGCCCTGGCTAGCAGACAGACCTCTCTGCCCATGTCCTGCGTGAACACAAGCAAGGGATACATCTCTGCCTTGTTTCCCCAGTTACAGGTAATTAGCTCTGTGCGTTTGAATGTGAGTGTTTGAAATTGCATCCTCTGCATCTGCCTTATTATGAAGCCGCTCGGCTGCCTCTAGACAAAACATCCTCTAAATGAGGTTTGCTCTCAAGTATCTGGCATGGAGGAGGAGGCAGCAAATGAAACAGTGGATGTTTCAGATCTATCATGGAAAAATATACAGCACGGCTGAATAATGGTATCCAGCAAACTCACGAATTAAACACATCTTGTTGTAATAAGCAGTGTTAAGGAGGGAGCGTTTCTATCTTGAACTCTCGTTTCAGAGGTGGGGGGAGCCATATAAATTTTCATAGCAGTGATTTGTTTATTTTATGATTTCCCTTCCTGACCCGTCTCTCTCTCTCCAGCTCTCCAAGAGACAGGCTGTTTGGCTTATTACCAGCTTATTTGAACTTGTGCAATTCAAATATGATTTTTTTCAACATACAATTTGTCACGCAGCCAGAGTCTCAATTGGCAGGGGCCTTTGGTATATCGAACTGGACCGAGATTCCAAGTATGGAGGTCTGCAAAGGAGCAGCTGTCTAGAGCCGGTAAAGAGTTTTATCTCAGCTCTTGCCAGACCCCAAATCCGGCTTTCCATCAAGCTGATTAGGACATTGGCCCCGATATCTGATGCAGGCTTCAGTCCAGGCAGAGATAAAGGTTGGCGGTCCATCTCAGTGCTCTCCAGCCTCCCCTCATCTTCACTTTGCTTTCCGTGAGGGGCTTCACCTTCCCTTCCTCAGGCCACAGGTGTCTTCTAGCAACTGTTCCACCCACTAGATAAAAAAAATTATGTGCATGTTGATAAATGGTGGAAAAGACCTTGCTATGTATATGTGTGTATGTATTTATATATTTAACAGACTTTATTTTTTGAGCAGTTTTAGGTTCACAGCAACATTGAGCAGAAAGTACAGATTTCCCATACATCCCCTGCCCCCACCCGTGCACAGACTTCCCCATTATCGACATCCCGCACCAGCGTGGGACATTTGTTACAATTGATGAACCTGCATTGACACATCGACATCAGCCAAAGTCCATAGTTTACATTAGGGTTCACTCTTGGTTTTATATGTTCTGTGGCTTTGCACAAATGTATAATGACATGAATCCATCATTATTGTATCATACAGAGTAGTTTCACTGCCCTAAAAATCCTCTGTGTTCTGCCTATTCATCCCTCCCTCCCCACCAACCCCTGGCAACCACTGATCTTTTTGCCATTTCTCTAGTTTTGCCTTTTCCAGAATGTCGTATACTTGGAATCATACAGTATGTAGCCTTTTCAGATTGGCTTCTTTTACTTAGCAATATGCACTTAAGTTTCCTCCATGTATTTTCATGGCTTGATAGCTCATTTGTTTTGGGTGTTGAGTAATATTTCATTGTCTGGATGTACCACAGTTTATTATTATGAAGGACATCTTGGTTGCTTCCAAGTTTTGGCAATTATGAATAAAGCTGCTATCAGCATCTGTGTGCATGGTTTTGTATGGACATAAGTTTTCAACTCATTTGAGAAAATACCAAGGAGCAGAATTACTGGATCATATACCTTGATATATTTTTGTGTCTTCTAAAAGACTGAAAGTTTAACTGTATGGCTATTCCAGGGTAAAGGAATGACAATGTAACGAGAAAATCTGTGATATGCTGGGGATGGTAGACCATTCTGGTCCACTTGCTATCCTTCCTGGTGAGTAGTAAGACACTATACCCATGGATAAGACTGGCCTGTGGGCAAAGCTGGCTTGAAGTCAGCTTAAAAAGACAACTTATGGGCTGGCCCGGTGGCGCAAGCGGTTAAGTGCGTGTGCTCCACTGCGGCGGCTCAGGGTTCGCCGGTTCGGATCCCAGGTGCACACCGTCGCACCGCTTGTCAGGCCATGCTGAGGCGGCGTCCCATATAAAATAGAGGAAGATGGGCACGGATGTTAGCCCAGGGCCAGTCTTCCTCAGCAAAAAGAGGAGGATTGGCAGATGTTAGCTCAGGGCCGATCTTCCTCACACACACACACACACACACACACACACACACACACAAAAAGACAACTTACTTCATTAGTTAAGTGGGATTTCATCACAAGCTTGCTCAGAAAGATAGTACCTTTGTAGTCTCAACCTCTGAAATCTTGTCCTCCTGTTCTTTGGCCTTCTCCACTCCATTTTAGTACCACTGCCACCCAGGCTCCATGTTAGTGGAAGTTGCAGTTATTCTCTGAGCACATGTCCTATGCTGCGTCTTCCTCAGCCTCCTTGCCTACCTACCAATGTAGACCAAAGGCACCGATTGGTTCTCTTTCCTCTATACTATCTGTTTCCTCCCCCACCAAATTGGGTTGCTCTTCCCAGTTAATACAAATGCACACGTCAGTCTCATCATATGAACGCTCTTACTTGACATCTTATCTTCCTCCACCCTGTTTTTCTTACCCTTTATGAAAGAGATGACTAAATGTTCACCAAAATTCACACTTTCCCTTCCAGAGTCTGGAGATGTTGCTGGGAGTGGGTGACCAACTTGAGACTATTTTGCAGCCTTCTTGCCTTAGGTGGGGTGTGGTGACTAATCCTTCCTGATGGGATATGAGTGTCCCTTTGGGAAGAGGTGAGGGAGAGTGGAGCCACAAGAAGGACGGATCCTGGGTGTCCAGATCATCCTTGGACTTGTGATTTTTCTAAGGCAGTGATTACTTGAGAATAACAAAAACCACACAGTAGGATGGATCATCTACGATTTGCTGAAGTCTAACCTAACTACAGGGCCAGCCCTGTGGCTTAGCGGTTAAGTGCGTGTGCTCCGCTGCTGGCGGCCTGGGTTTGGATCCCGGGCGCGCACCGACGCACCGCTTCTCCGGCCATGCTGAGGCCGCGTCCCACATACAGCAACTAGAAGGATGTGCAACTATGACATACAACTATCTACTGGGGCTTTGGGGGAAAATAAATAAATAAAAAATAAACACTCTCCCTTAACCTAACTACAGACCAGTAAGCCTGTGAGCAAAGATGCAGAGCCCTGCAGGGTAGTGGCAGTCTCCCCAGGCTAAGCGTGGGGTGCGTGCTGGGTAGTGAGGTGCCTGGAAGGTACCACGCATGTGGCTATGGGACTGTCTCAGACCCAGTGTCGCTGGGATCTTCTCCCTGGCACCCTCCTGCTTTTTCTCCTCTCAGCTGCTGCTCTTCTTCTAAGCTAGACCCTGTGTGTTTTGTGTTGGCCAGATTTCTTCTCTGAGAGTGACATGGGGTGGGTCCTGGAGGTGGCGCTCGTTCTGAAAGTCTTCTCATTTCTCCCAAAACCACACGTGACATCTTGTCGGCGGAGGTCTTGCCATCCAGAAACTGCAGGTGGTAGACTTTAAAATCAAGTGTTGGGCAAAGGCAGAGGGAGGGGAAAAGGAGAGGGATGCAGAGAGAGAGAGAGAGAGGAGGGACGGAAGGGGTGGTGAAAACGTTCTTCAGTCAGTACATCAAGCCTCATACATGTGGCTGTACCCTAAGTCCCGCCATCAAACACTCCCATAGCAACAGCAGTGGCTTCAGTTAAGAGTTTTCCACTTGCTATTTCACTAGGAGTTTCTATTTAACTGTTTCACGTATGGCTCAAATAAGCAGAACTTGGTATAAAAAAGTTGTGTCCTTCTAATGCATTAATAAATTGTATAGGTAGTGCCATGTTAGGTTTACACTAATTACATCTTCTCCGGCTGTCAGTTTCATAAGGACAGACGCTGTTTCTTTGGCATGGTCCATAGGGCAGAAAATGATGTTGGACATCGGGGAAGTTGACTTGAATGAAGTCTAGAAATTTGCCGGATGATTTTCGTTACCTAATGGGCCCAGCAGATCTCTTATCCAAAAAAAGACTGTCTACCTTACTGTTATAATACCTGCCTGCTGTGGTTTTAGCAGGTTTAGGTGTCTAGCGCCCCCTATCCACCGCCCCTCCCCCCAACAGAGTAAAAGTTGATGAGATCAGGGATCAGTAAACATTTTCTGTCAAGTGCCAGAGAGTACATATTTGCACCTTCTCAATTCTGCCATTGCAGTGTGAAAGCAAGCATAGATAAATTAATGGCCCTGGCTGTGTTTCAATAAAACTTTATTTACAAAAGCAGGCAGTGCTGGATTTGGTTTGCACACCTATAGTTTGCTGCCCACTGGTTTAATCAGTGCATACAGATCACCTGGGGAACTTGTTAAAATGAAGTTTATGGTTCAGTAGATCAGAGGTGGGAGAGAGATTCTGCATTTCTAAGAAGCTTCTGGGAGATGCTAATGCTGTTGGCCCTTAAACCACACTTTGAGTATTGAGGGTTAGAGAACATCTGCTTTTTGTAAATAGACTTGGCAATTGCAGTGAACCAGAGGAGGATGGTAATGATTCCAATGAGCTGCACAATTTTACAAAATTTCAAAGAGAACCTGAAAAGCTGTATCTAAACTCACAAGAAGACTGTGGGAATGATGCTTTATTTAGAAGTGTCTTCTAACCAGACCAAACCCGTGAAACTTGGGTATTCTTGCAGTGACTTCATTCTCTCTTCTCAGGTTTCCTGGAGCCCATTTACTTTTGAAACCATCCTGGGAGAATCCAGATAATTAAAAGGGAGCCTACTTTTCTGCGTGACCTTGGATCTATCACTTGGCCTTCCAACACCTGAGGGCAACGCAAATGTACTTATCAAATTGTGTCAAAACAGAATCTTACTGGAAAACAGTTGTTGGGTCAGAATTTTCCCACATGTGGGAGAGCTGAAATCCTGCAGGTAGCTCATAGTCAACCTATTAATAATGATGACTTTTCCAAATACCAGAGCTTGCATACGAAGGACTAAGTACTCTCAGATTTGGGAAAGTTTAAGAAAAAAACCTTGCCAGAGCAAAAACAAGCGCAAAAACCCTAACAAACATATGAAACTATCTTTAAAAGGATAAAATAGGCTTTCCCTGAAGTCTTCCTTTAAGCACATGAAATGACCCGTGCTCTGATGACATTCGAAGCTGCATACTTGATAGCGCTATACGGCTCAGCTCATTGGAATCATCACCAGCCTCCCCCTCCTCTCCTCCCCTCTCCTTCCATCCCTGCCCGGTCCCAGTAATTCTTTCCATATGGAAATTAGAAATTGCCAAGTTTGAGAGACCCCCTTCTTTGGCGGATTGTTGGAATGAATTCCATGTGTATAGCTTATCTGGCAGGTTTTGCAACATGTGGCTGAGGGGTCTGGAATTATTTTAAGTTTCAGGTTTTAAAAATAACAGGCAATTTTGACCCTCTTGGAGGATTTGCTACTACTGGACACTCCCCTAGGACATTCAGGTAGGGATTGGGTTTCCCGCCTGTTGTTTCAAAGCACCCGCCTGAAGAAAAAGACTTTATGTTGGTGCCTGTTTGTATAAGGTGTTTGTTTTGGTTGACCTTGCCTCTGCTGTGTTAGTGGTGTGTCATGAATTGGCCCTCTCTGTGAGAAGCTGCCTGGGTAAGAACATTCTAGCTGTAGCTACTTTTAGGTGAGGGTCCCTTGAGAGGAAGTGTGGCCTCAGAGTTAGACCCAGAAAGGGTCTCCACAGATAGTCTCATAGCCTCCTCTGGTTCTGATCTGCCTACCCTCCACGACGCCATTTTTACATTTTGTACAACATATGTAAAGTGTTCCATCTTACAAGGGAGTGTTGGAGATAAAAGTAGGGTTATTTATTGTAGCATGACAACACCAGAGACGCCTGGCTCTCCAATGCCCCTTAGAGGTTGACAGATGGCCTTCAGCTTATACTTCGGAGAGCAGAGGAGTACAAAGGGGGTGAGCAGGGTTCTCACGAGAGAGGTGAGTGCGTGAGAGCCTGAAAGAGCAGAGAGAGCTATTTTCCTCGACTTTCAATGGAGTTTCTTGTGGACTGGAGTGGAAGACATTTCTTTTAGGGACCAGAAGAGGTAAAAGGGTCACTTGTGCTTTTGGCTTTTCCTAAGTATCTTGGCTGTGGACACTGGCCAGTGTCAGGCTAGGGAGAGTTGTCAAAATAGCTTGTGTACAAAAATTTTATGCTCTTGAAATTAACCATTTATTATTTGTTTAATCTTGTCTTCACCACCAACATTTGAATCTTATTTTCACATTTAAAAATATATACCTTGAGTGGTTCTTTTGAGAAAGAACGTACAGATGGAAACATCTATCATGTAGTTAGGTTCTAATAGACGGTAGCCATTGTTAAGACATAATGAGTTAGTCATATATGCACCTCGGAGGATTTCTCCTGTGAAGAGGAGAAAAAGTAGTGTGAGGGTGTTTGTATCCCTTGACCTTTGGCTGATTATGGCAATGGCATTTCTTGAATGGATCTTCTCTATAGTAGGCTTTCTGGGCTAGAACATTCTGGATGTGGCTATTTATAGTCCTGGGTAACTGTGGGAAATACAAGAGTCATTTTAAAATGTTCTTGCACATTTGCATATGAGTTTTGACAGCTTCTGAAGAACCGGGGGAATGTGGGATTAGATTCTTTTGGAGGGCACAGATGAAGGATGCAGGTACTAGGGGATCTTAGGAGGAGCAGAGCCCTCGGATCTGGTAGATATATGTCGATAAGTGTGTATATACCACAAGATGAAGGGCAGTGGAGATATAGAATTGTAGTTCCTGCTGGCACACAGGCTTCTGCTCAGACTTTTCCAAGATGGCCCTGGAAGACAGGACTGGCCACATTTTATCAATTCTAAAATGTACAGTTTTGCAGGCTTTCATATGTCTGAAATCACAGTGCTTCTTACAATCAGCCACATCTCACAACTATTGGTATCCCTTTCTTCTTCTTAGCATTACTTAAATTAAAGGTGAATTTATAGCTGGTACTCTCTCATATTCAGTGAAATGTGGTAGGTTTGGGCTCCTGAGGTTTGAATAAGAATGCAGTAAAACAAAGTACTTCCACCTTCTGGAATCAGAGGGGGCGAGAGAGAGAGAGAGAGAGAGAGAGAGAGAGAGAGAGAGAGAGAGAGAGAGAGAGAGAGAGAGAGAGAGAGAAAACATTTGTGCTTTCCCCAGCTGTCATTTCTGTCCAAGGCAGAGGAGAAAGGTCAGGTTCTTTTGTCTAGAGTTGTGGTTCTCAAATTGGGGTCCCCAGCCAGCAGCATCAACATGACCTGGGACCTAGTGAATCAGAAACCCGGGAGGTGAACCCCCCAGTCTGGGTTTTAACAAGCCCTCCAGTGATCCTGATTCATGCTCAGTTTAAGAACCACTGAACTAGGGCTCCACAACTGTCCTCCTGGAGGAGTGTTGTCAAAAGCGTCCGGTGGTGGGATCTTGAATGTTCCTCCCTAATTTCACCTCCTCTCCTATTGAAGCCATTCCCTCCTTTATACTTATCTGTCCTTCCTGTGTCACATGACAGCACGCTTTCCTTTCCCATCCCACCTCTTCAGTAACCTGTTTTGCGGGTTCCTCCTGTCCAGCCCTTAAATGGTGTTATTCTACAGATCTCGTCTGGACCACCTTTTCTTTCACTCTGCCTGCTCTCTCTGGCCAGCCTCTTGATGCCAGTGGTTTCAGTCCACTTCTCTATCAATAGCTTCTGAATTTCTGTCTGTAGTCTGGGTCTTTGGTGCCCCCACCCACACACCCATGATAAGTCACTTGTACCTCAAACTCAGCACACTAGAGCAGTACTCCTTGTTTTCCTCCTCAAACCAGTTTTTTCTTCCAGTGACTTCTTTCTTAGTGAATGGTTCCACCATCTCACCTACTGCTGAAGGTGGAAATTTGGTGATATTTCTGTACCTCTCCCTCTATCTCATGACTCACATTCATTACCCACCATCACGTCTTTCCTCTCTCTTAACATCTCTCCAAGGCATTCTGCCCTCTCCGTGTCGACTGTCCGTGGCCCTAACTGGGTCTAATGTTATCCTTTTTGGAATATTTCAAGGATCTCCTTCTGTTCCCTGTTTTTTCCCTGCCTCTGGGCTTACTCCCATCCCATTTAATCTATTCATGCTGGTCAGGTTAGAGTGACATCTCGCATGTGCAAATCTGAGGTGAAATCCCTTTATCTAAGCAGTCTTTAATGTCTTCTCGTTTGCTCAGCAGTATTTCCCAGGATCCCTTTCAGAGCTCTGTTCTTACAAGATTGTCACCTAAGTTTGGAAATTGCTGCTTACAGTTTTTCCTTTTGCAAACTTATAACCACCTTTGGCGTTTTAAATGTTTTGGGAAATCCTGCAGTCAAGAAACTCATTTAGGTTTGACCTAGCATTTCCCATGGTCTTCGTGACCCTGCGCCTCCCACACATCAACCTTTTAACATCCCGTGACATTTGTGTTCTCAGTGCGTTTTGGGAAAGGCTGTACTTTCCATGCAAGGCTTGTCATGTGCTGGCCCCCAGCTTGCTCTTCAGTCTCATTTTCCATAAGTCCTCCGATGGCATTTATACTGACAGTGATTTTGAAATTTAATTTCCTAAAAATGTCAAGTTACCTTATGCCCTTGAACTTTCAGCCTTTGTTTTTACCACTGACTGAAGTGCCCTCCATCCTATTTGCCCCCTGGAGAATTCCTTCTTGTCGTTCAGGTCTCAGCTCAACTACCACCTCCCCTAGGAAGCCCCCCCGCCCCCGACTCCTCTAGATACACTAAGGGCCCCCTCCCACCCTGGCATCTTCGCCTCTCGTTTTGTGCTTTGATCATCATCGTCTCCTTAAAGACTATAACCTTCTTGAGTGCAGTGACATTGGTCTGGCAGAATGTCTGCGTAGCACAGATGCTCAGTCAGCACTCGTTGATGTGAAATAAGAGCATGTGAAAGTGATTCCGTCATGGCAGTTTCTGGCTGTAATGATGTTAAGAGCTACTCCTTATAAAGCACTTACTACGAAACAGTGCTGTTTCAAATGCTCTACCTTTGTTAACTTGTGTAATCCTCATGACACCTCGACAAGACAGGCACTAGCATTATTATCCCCATTGTTCAAATGGGGTGAACATGAAGCCTTCTTGGTATGGCTTCCCTGTTCCCTGAGGGTGGAGGTGATGGGACCTTTCATCTCTGCGAGGGATGTTGGGGGGAAGGAACAGATATCTCTAGGAGGGAGGCACTTCTAGAGAGAAGCAGCACAAATACCTGGAATAATCTTTTTTTTTTCCTCCTTATTGGAAAGGAAGAATTTCTCAGTCTCCCCAAGGAAAATGAGTACTTCCCTTTCACTAAGAAATTTTTTGGTTGCTGGGTGTTACTTGAAACTTGCTGGCAAATTTAATAAGGTGGTTATTCTCATTGCTTATAGCAGCCTGTGCTATTAGTGCCTGGAGTCTTCCTTTAAATGGAGTAGATCATTTGATAGCAGTGGTTCTCAGCTGGGGATGATCATGCCCCCCAGGAGACATTGGGCAATGTCTGGAGGCGTTTTTGGTTGTCATAACTGGCGGGAGGGGTGCTGCTGGCATCTAGTGAGTAGAGCCCAGGGATGCTGCTCAGCATCCTACAGCACACAGGACTGCCCCCACAATAAAGAATGATCTGGCCCCAGATGTCCATAGTGATGAGTTGAGAAACCCTGCTTATAGTTATAGGTTCAAGCTTATAGCAAACATCTTAGAAATAAAACAGAGGGGCCAGCCCGGTGGCGCAAGCGGTTAAGTGCGCGCGCTCCGCTGCGGCGGCCCGGGGTTCGCTGGTTCGGATCCCGGGCGCGCACCAACACACTGCTTGGCAAGCCATGCTGTGGCGGCGTCCCATATAAAGTGGAGGAAGATGGGCACAGATGTTAGCCCAGGGCCGTCTTCCTCAGCAAAAAAAAAAAAAAGGAGGATTGGCGGATGTTAGCACAGGGCTGATCTCCTCACAAAAAAAAAAAAAAAAAAAGAAATAAAACAGAAAGCTTAAAGGTCCAAACACAGCAATGGGAAGTGCCAAATAGGGCTTGGTAGGAGGTGGCTGTGGGAGAGTCCCTAAGTTTTAATGAGCACAACACCATAAAGGTCATCAAACTAAAGGGAGGACGACAACCTCAGCACTCCATTCAGTGACAGGAAAGGGAACCAAGAAATCTTCCAACCTTGGGCCGGCCCCGTGGCTTAGCGGTTAAGTGCGCACGCTCCGCTGCTGGCGGCCCGGGTTCGGATCCCGGGCACGCACCGATGCACCGCTTCTCCGGCCATGCTGAGGCCGCGTCCCACATACAGGAACTAGAAGGATGTGCAGCTATGACATACAACTATGTACTGGGGCTTTGGGGGGAAATAAAATAAATAAATAAAATCTTAAAAAAAAAAAAAAAAAAAAAGAAATCTTCCAACCTTGAAAAGTGGGGTAAGGACATCAGTTACCAGTAAGGGGCTTGCAGACTACTTACACTCATTTCTGGGAATCCATGAAAAACATGTACTGAAGAATTTTCTCTAAATGTCATTCTTAAGGAAGTGTCCTAGAAATGTCCTTCTTGAGGAAATGTCCTAGAACGACAACAGCGGGGAAAAGGTCGCTGTCAATAAACGGAAAGATAAATGGGGAAAGGGTAGTCAGATGCCTGACCAATGCGTGTCAGCTCTGATGGGTTCAATAAGATATGTAAGACTTGGCAAAATAATGGAATCTGTAAAAGATCTTTAACCTACATTAGGGAAAGGAAGCCAGCCAGAGTAGAGATCTCCAAAGTGAGTGAATATAATCTTCAAAGGTGGTGTGTGTGACAATTTGTTGCATTTGGAAATAAGATATTGGAATATTTTTTATGAAGAAAAAATAAATGTCAATATCAGAAAGTCTTTAGCATTACAGTCATGCATTCCTTAACAGTAGAGATGCGTTCTGAGAAATGCATCATTAGGTGATTTTGTTGTTGTGTGAACGTCATAGAGTATACTTACACAAACCTGGATGGTTTAGCCTGCTACACACTTAGGCTGTATTGTATGAATCTTATGGGACCGTTGTTGTATATGCAGTCCATTGTTGACTGAAACGTCGTTATGGGGCGCCTGACTGTATTAATATCTGCGTGGATCAATACTGGTGCTCACACCCAAGCTGCATGGTAGATGTCCCAAGTCAGAAACAAGATGAAAGGTAATCCAGGGAGAGAGTGGGGCACCCCACAATACCCAAAATATTGGCGTGCATCACACCTTACCCATGTGTGAGTAAGTGAATCTAGAAATTAATTGAGTTTATGTAAAACTAACTCTCACTGCATGCTCGAATAGCTTAAAAAGATGTCTGAAAACACACATCCTGTTGAAGTCAAGAGTAATCCTCCAAGCACAAATGAACCACAAGAAAATTGTCAACTTGTGTTTGTGCTTTGCTATATTGTGATGTCAAAACATTGTCCCTGTGGATCTGGCAAAAAGTTGACCAAAAAAACCCAAAAAACAAAAAAGAAATCAAAATTATCAAGAAGACTATATGAAATTAGGTTTTATGTCCAAGTTTGATCATGGTAGATATTTTCCTACATACATCCTTGTGTTGTGAGATATTACTGAGTGACGTGAGAACTGGTAGGCCGTATGTAAATAGATGAATAAACATAAATTGCAGTGCAAGCTCCAGCTTGACCATTCGGGAGCCTTATGGCCTATGAGAAGGTACTTGTGATTCTTTCTTTGATTGACTGATTATTTTTTTTTGCTATGCTTTATTCATGTATAATTTAAATCCAGTAAAAAGCTCTCATTTTAAGGGTACAGTTTGATGAGATTTGATAAATGCATGTAACCATGTAATCACCATCAAGTTGTCTCTTGTCCCTTTGTGGTCGACCCCTCCCCATTCTAGCTTCTCGCAACCACTGATCTGATTTCTGTCTATAGTTTTGCCTTTTCTAACATCTCATTTAAAGTAAATCGTATAGCTTGAGGCTTTGGTGTCTGGCTTCTTTCCCTTCACATAATGCCTTTGAGGTTCATCCAGTTTGTTCCGTGCATCAGCAGTCCTTTCCTTTCTGTTGCTGAGGTGTGTTCTCTTGTATGGGTGGACTTACTATAGTTTGTTTATCCACCCATCAGTTGAAGGACATTGAGTTATTTCCAGGTCTTGGCAGTTAGGAATAAAGTCACTATACACATTTGCAACCATGTTTTTGTGTGGACATGCATTTTCATTTCTCTTGTATATGTATCTAAGAGCGCCGTTGCTGCATCGGATGTTAAGTGTGTGTTCAGCTTTATAAAAAACTGTCAAACTCTTTTCCAAAGTCACTGTGCTGTTTTACATTCCTACCAGCAATGTAGAAGAATCTCAGTTGCTCCACATCTTTGCCAGCACTGGGTGTTGTCAGTTTTTTAAAAAAAATGTACCCTTTTCTTTTGTGTGTGTGAGATCAGCCCTATGCTAACATCTGCCAATCCTCCTCTTTTTTTGCTGAGGAAGACTGGCTCTGGGCTAACATCTGTGCCCATCTTCCTCCACTTTGTATGGGATGCTGCCACAGCATGGCTTGCCAAGCAGTGCGTCAATGCGCGCCCGGGATCCGAACCGGTGAACCCCCGGCCGCTGCAGCTGAGTGCGCGCACTTAACAGCTTGCGCCACTGGGCCGGCCCCAATGTACCCATTTAATAGTGGTATTTCATTGTGATTTTTATTTGCACTTCCCTAGTGGCTAAAGGTGCTGAACATCTTTTCCTGTGTTTATTTGCCAGCCTTATCTCTTCTTGGGTGAAGTGCATTTACTGAGTATCAGTATATATGGTGTAACATTCATGTTGATAAAATTTTTTGAGTATTAAAATGAAATAACATATTTGAATGAATTTAAAATAATTCAAATGAAAGCTTTTCTCCCTCTTTCCTTTTTTTAACCCAGTACTGTCACTTGATTAGAGTTTTTTTTTTTTTAATGAATGGTTACTGGGCAAAGAGTGATTTTAGGGGTTATGAAAATCTGACAAACTGATCATTGCTTTTGTCTCAGTTTATCATGAAGATGGGGATAGAGCCCCAGGTCTAAAGATCCATGGAAGAAGGAAGGTGGGAAGGGGGTGAAATTTGCAAACTCTGGTATGGAGATGGATAGCTGAAGAATGTTCTGGGGAGCTGAGCAAGTTTGCCACACTGAGAAATCAGCTTTTATCTGTTGGGTGATGAGAAATCATTGAGGATGTGAAGATGAGACTGTCATCATTACATCTGAGTTTCAGAAATGCAAACAGGATATTCTCCTACCATTTAACCTCTTTTGCCCATATGCTGATGGCAGTGCCTACAATATGAGCAGCATCCTGTTAAGTAAAGAAAGATACAGTCTCAAAATCCAAAGAACATGCAGGGGTCAACTCTGTGGACTTGTACAGAACTGAATGATCATGCCAGCTGTAGCCACCTCTTTGGGGTTGATAAAAGCCTCCACGGACCCCAGATACCTTCTGCATGAACACAGCACAAGACCTGAAAATCCCACCGTTTGTCCTTGAGATCTGACCTTGATCATTTTCACTTGGTCGCCTATTGTTCTGTTACATGGATGGAAGATAACATATTATCTCGATCTTATGAGCAGTCCCTTTGTTTCTCCTATTTCCTTTTTACAATCGTTAACTGTCATAATTCCCCACAAATATTCTGATTATAAGCAATACTACTGAAAAATACGTACACCAAAAATGGGAAGTCTCAACACATTTCACACATGTTGATTCCACACATATTTATGGAGCACTTGTTGCCAGGAATTCCCAGGCACTGTGATAACACTGGGGATAGATATATCAGTGAATAACACGTACAGAGATCCCCAAGGATCATGGATCTGCATGCTGGCAGAGGGAGAGAGAGACTGCGTGACAATAGCAGGTAAATTCTATGCTGTGTTAGAAGGCTGTCAGTGCTGTGTGAAAGAGCTCTCTAAAATATACTGATGATGTTTCCAGGTAGCTTGTGTAGAGTTATGATCCCTGTTCAACATCTGGCAGACTATTCCATGGCCAGGGCCATTCCTGCCACACCTGCGATTTGGTCCTTATGGGACGGGACATAGAGCTGTGAAGATGTAATGGAGAGAAAGGGGCCGGGGGTGTGAAGAGAGAGGGAGCTTGGGAGCCTGTCTGCAAGGGGTGTTGGAGGCGGACAGCGCCATGCACCGTGTAAAAGGGAGCCATTGTGCCTTTTATCAGGAGAGCTATTTCTGCTCTCCTGATTTCAGGATACTTTGGTACTGAGCTTTTTGGGGCTCAGGGTGTGGGGAAGATGAAACGAAACTTTCAGACGTAAATACTGGCTGTAATGGAAGTCTGATTGCCGTAGCTGTGAGCCCGGATCAATACCTTTTATCAGAGAAGAACTGAATGGCCCCTAATGAAGCTGGGGCATAAATTGATCTTTCTGTTTGTTTTGTTTTTAATTCCGCCTACAAATAAGAGTTTCTTGACATATTACAGTTGGGTCTTTCACCACTTAATTTTGTTGCACAGAATATTCTTTTGGCTTTCCTTTCTTTCCTGGTAATAAAACATGCCTGGCTGTTCTTTCGGGGGCAGAGCTGCTCTGTCCTGTTCCTCCTTGCACTTTGAATATTATTGGAGAGAGAGGGAGCTCACTTGCAAGGCATACATTATGGCCTGGGTTGAAAAAAACTCCCATGGGTTGGAAAAAAACATTAATTTCTGGAATCTCAGACAGGCTCTGTTGGGCAATACAATTTTCATCTGACACATAAAACACAGTAACAGAATTTTTTTTCTCACAAGCAGAATACAATCTCGTAATGCCATAAGTCATCCGACACTTCTCACTTTCAAAGTTTGAATTACAACAATTTTTCCTTTCAAAGCTGATGATTTCATTAGGATGGAGATTTTCTGCATGTAATAGATTTCTTTGCTCCTTTACAGAGTTTGAGTGGTAGGTAATTGACCTTTAGTTAATTAGCTGTGGCCAATAGGCTAGGAACTAGGAAGAATCAGGTGCACTTCTGCACCCCACCCCCATTATAGTGTGTGCACTGGATTTGGCCCATGGGCAGGAGCTTGCTGACGCTTGGTGAAGATGATGAGAAGCAATATAAAATGTCAGTTAAAAGCCAGAGCTTCAGAATCAAACACCCCTGGGTTTGCATTCCCATTTTTCCCTTACTCACTGTGTGATCTTGGGCTGGGAATTAACCTCTCTGTATCTCAGTTTGAGTTTGCTCATCTTTTAAGACAGGGACAACAATGCTGATTTCACCAGGTTTTATAAGGATTAAGAGTCATAATTTATGTAAAGCCTTTATCCTGGTTCTTGGCACATTGTAAATGATGTCAATGGTAGAAAATAATTATGTTAAGTTATTTAGAATTTTAAAATTTAAATATGAAATATTAAAGCCCACTTCCTTACTTTCTAGTATCTTATTGTTCTTAGAACTTGTCTCTGGATCCTCAGGTATATAGACAGACAGAGAATTAACACACACCCAGCCCACCCCGGCACATGAATATGAGTGATGCTGTTTTGGATGAGACAGCCAGGGATGAATATGGGAAGACAATGGCTCATGGCAGAAACAAAGTTGTCTCACATAACTTGAATACAGTGCCACTTAAGAAATCCTTGTTTATCAAGAAAAATCCTTGTAGCAGTGGTGCCATGTTAGGTTCACACTAAGTACATCTTCTCCACCTGTCAACTTCATGAGGACAGACACTCTGTTTCTTTGCCAGGGTCCATAGGGCAGAAAATGATGCTGGTGTAGGGGAGGAAGAGAATTCCTCTACCCACTGGGTCCTTCTGGCTGGGCTATGAATTAAATTGTCGTGAGACAGAATAAGAGGAGAAAATCAAACAAAGCTTTATAACATGTATACATGGGAGAGACCCAGGAAAAACTGGGTAACTCACCAAAATGGTGGAGGCTGTCATCTTAAATACCGTCTTAAGCTAAAGACAAAGGAGGATGTTGAGGGTAGTGGTTTGGGACTTCAAAGGGGAGGGTGGCCATTCCTGGAAATGGAAAAGCAAATGTTTGGTAAACAGAACTTTGATAAGAATGGGCTTAGCAAGGACCCTCACAGTCTGTCGATACCCAGAGTTATCTATGGTGATGGCGTGTCCTGGGGACAGACCTTCTATCTTAAATTTCTTTTAGAAAGTTAGTGTGTGTGTGTGTGTGTGGGGGGGTGTGTGTCAAAGTTTCTTTCAGAGTCTTTTGTTCTTGAAAATAATCAAGGCAAAGAGACATATTTTGAGGTGGCCAATTCTGACCCCCCACACTGGACATTGAGGAGGGTGACTTGAATGAGGTCTAGAAATTTGCCGGATGATTTTCATTACCTAACAGGCCCAGTGGATCTCTTATCAAAAAAAGACTGTCTGCGTTATTGTTATGATAGCTTCCTGCTGTGGTTGTACCAGGTTTAGGTGTCTAGCACCCACCCCCACCCCCACACAGTAGAGTAAAGGTTGAGATCGGGGGTTAGTAAATATTTTCTGTAAAATGCCAGAGAGTATGTATTTGCACCTTTTCAATTATGCTATTGCAGTGTGAAAGCAAGTATAGACAAATTCATGGCCCTGGCTGTGTTTCAATAAAACTTTATTTACAAAAACAGGCAGTATGGGATTTGGCCTGCAGGCTCATAGTTTGCTATCTGCTGGTTTAATCAGTGCATACACATCACCTGGGGAATTAGTTAATGAGCTCTCCTGGCTCAGGTCTCTGTCTGGGCAGGAAGAAGGAGAAAGGGACAAAGTACCCAATGGGCAGCTTTCCTAGAAGTCCCACCTGTCCCATGGTTTTCACTTGCCTCTTATTGGCCAGGACTGAGTCAGTTACTGAGCCGGGGCTGTGGGAGGAGTGGGATCTGCCAGCTCACAAGGTCTGCTAGAGCTCATTGTTCTACTTCTGCCCTGGGCCTCTCAGTGGGCCAAAGCAATGGCAGGTTCACATACCATCCCTCTGCCTCGCTCTACGCTGCTCTCCTGCGTTTCCCCTCTCTCTTTCCCTCCTCTCCTGTTTTCATCCCTCTAGTCTCTCTCATTATGACTCAGAGGATGGTCTGCGGTCCAGCATCCACATCCCCTGGGAGCTTGTT
This sequence comes from Ceratotherium simum simum, assembly GCF_057802395.1. Lineage (NCBI taxonomy): Eukaryota > Metazoa > Chordata > Mammalia > Perissodactyla > Rhinocerotidae > Ceratotherium > Ceratotherium simum. The sequence goes on from NC_141940.1 coordinate 122,897,732, forward strand.
AGAAATTTGGGGTCTCAGGTTTCACCTTAGACCTCCAGAATCAGAAACTCTGGCAGTGGGGCCCAGCAATCTGTTGTAACATGCTCTGCCGGGGCTTCTCATGCAAGCGTGAGTTTGTCAACTCCTGCTCGCTACTAGCTCGCTTGCTTTCTCTCTTTTACTTTCCCTTCTTTCTCTCCCCCTTCACTGTCTCTTGCTCTGAGTCTTCTTCCAGGTAACTAGTCACCCAGTGGAATCAAAGCATTCCAAAAATACTTCTGTGCCTGAACATTTTATATTGTGTTGTTCAATTACATATCCGATGAGGTTATACTTACAGTCTGGTTTTTAAATGTGCTAGCTGAGGGCCGGCCCCGTGGCTTAGCGGTTAAGTGCGTGCTCTCCGCTGCCGGCGGCCCGGGTTCGGATCCCGGGTGCGCACCGAGGCACCGCTCCTCCGGCCATGCTGAGGCCGCGTCCCACATACAGCAACTGGAAGGATGTGCAGCTATGGCAGACAACTATGTACTGGGGCTTTGGGGGAAAAATAAATAAAATCTTTAAAAAAAAAAAAAAAAAATGTGCTAGCTGATTTGAGTGGTTCTTGGATTGTGTGTGGCCCTTGATTAGGGGTGAAAAACGAATTTCTAGCTCTTGGTCAGTGTGCAGCAAACAAGTATGATTTTTACTATTTTTTCTTCATGGAAATATTTGATTATGTATTTGAACAGAGCTAATGGACAATGAGTTTTCATGTTGTGAAGCCCTGTGTGTATGCACACACACATATATATCTCAAGAGAATTCTGGAAGAGAATATGTCTAATTCTTTACTATAACTTCAATTAAATCAACGGTCTTGAAAAACAGCAATCATCAGTAAGAAACTGTTTATGGAATCAAATTCAGACAATTTACTTTTAGAACAAACACCTTGCACTTTCAATAGGAAAAAAATGACTGTGTATTGAGGTGTGAGATGAAGTTAACATGAGCAGGAGAGGAACAATGCAGATTGTGTGGGTAGGAATTTATTTTCCGTTTGGGTTCCAAGAGTCGCTGCTATCAAACTGAAAATTGGCCCTCTTCAAGAGAAGACAGGGTTTTGTGCCAGCTTTGTTTTATTATTATTCTTTGTGCTATTATTTTTGGCTTGCAGACAGCAGCTTGAAACAACAAGGATTCACAAACAGTTCTTCATATTTGACGTAAATGTAAAGTCTGTCAATTCCTGAGCCGGCATATTTTGCAAAAATGTCATGCACCAGCGTCTTCATTCTAGTTTGGAATGGATTCAGGAAAATGTCCTTGGCTTCAAAATAGGTTTAAATAAGGTTTGGATGCTCCGGGAGGTGGGCTCGGCTCCAGCCTTGGTTCCCGTTGCCACATCCAGGTAAGGATGGAGATCTGTGGGCATCGGTGCCTTAAAATGCCTAGGCCTATAAATAAACAGAGAAAGCTACCTTTTTCCCTGCTACCTGGCCCTGAATTTTTTGTACAAACAGAGATGCATCGTCTAAAAGTAACATAAAAAGTCAAATGTGAAAGGCAAGAAAAACAGAGCTAGCAAAAAATGTCTGCCTTGCTAGGGAGAGTCTTGCTCAAGTAAGTAAGAGCTTCTCCCTCTGCCAAGGGTTACAGCCCTGTGCACTGCTATTTCTGGGCTGCCTTGGGTTTCAGGAACCTGTGGACTCCAGAGATAAAACAGGAGGCTGGCTTCCATGGGTTTTTGCAAGTTCCTGTGTAATCCTCCCCAAGAATTTTATCTGAGTCTTCCAGTGATGATACGCAGGTACACATTCAGTGGTGATGTATATGGTGTCCCCTGGCCTACTAGACCCGGAGTGATGGAGCCGCTGACTCCCTCTCATCTACTGTTCTGTCCTCTCACCATGTGCAAGCAGCATGCCTTACTCTCTGTTCCTCAGACTTGCCGTGCTCAGTCCAATCCTTGAGCCTTTGCGCTTCCAGTGTCCTTGACTTGGAACCCTTCCCTGCAGATATTCGCACAGCTCCTTTTTCTCCCAAGAGGACTTTGCTCACCACTGTAGCTCAGGTAGCCCCTCCATGTAGTCTCTCTCCCCTTACTGTGCTTCATTTGTCTTTATAGCACTCATCTCCACTTGCCATATTTCTTTGTTTATTTCTCTGTCTTCTTCATTAGAAAGTAATATTAATGGAGCAAGGAATTTGTTTTGTTCCTTGCTTTTGACTCAATGCCTAGAACCTGGTACATACTGAGTGTTTAAATGAATATATGCTATGTAAATAAATAAATGAATGCATGAATGTGTCCCTAATGTAGTAATTTTGATTTGGGTAATGTATTATCCTTATATTACTTGGGTATCACTCTATCCAAGAATTTTATGACTCTTCCAATGATGATATGCAGGTATACATCCAGTGATTATCTATCTATCTATCTATCTATCTATCTATCTATCTATCTATCCATCATCTACCTCTTCATCTATCTATCCACCTATCTATCTGTCCATCCACCCATCTATCTATCCATCCATCATCTATCAATCCATCTATCTATCCACCTATCTATCCATCCATCCATCCATCTATCATCTATCTATCCACCTATCTATCCATCCACCTATCTATATCCATCCACCAGTCTATTTATCCATCCATCTATCATCTATCTATCCATCCATCCACCTGTCCATCCATCATCTATCCATCCATCCATCCATCCATCCATCCATCCATCCATCCATCCATCCATTGTCTGTCTATCTATCTATCTGTCTATCTACCTACCTACCTATCATCTATCTAAATTAGGTTCCGAATAGGAAGCACTAACCTGGGCAGAGTGACTCTGGCTTCCATGGATAGTAGTATTAGATAAGAGGTTGGACTTGGGGTAACTTCCAGTGGGAAATGGGTTTGTCATCATCATTATCAATTACCGTGATTGATTAGTGATGAAGAAACAGTGATTAAATATCATGTAGAGTTCAATTTTTACATTACTAACTATATTAGTGTGAAGATATATTTTTTGCAAATCCCAGTATAAAAAGGAAAAAAAAAGGGATGTAGTTCCTACATTATTTTTTTGTTCAGTGGCTTATTCATGATCCTGAACATTAGGTTTTATTATAGTTAAGAGGCAGTCTTTCTTCTTTTACCTCCATCTTCCCTCTCTTTAGACCTCCCTCCTTCCTTCTTCTGTCTTTTTTCTTCCTTTTCTTTCCCACTCACTGCATCTCTGGCTTCTTCCTTTGACTTTTCATAGGATGAGGAAGTTCTTGTTTAAAAAATTGAAATAGGTGATTTTGCTTGCATAATGACATTCCCTCATCCCTTGCAATAATAATAATAATACCATATACTGGGTAGCGGCACTTTATCTACACTACCTCTCCTGACTCATCTGTAGAATGAGATCATGGTGAGTACCACACAGCTGGAGGACTAAAGCAGAGTTAGTGGGTGTAAGTGTTGACCTTGAAGTCACATGGCTCGATAAACACGAGATGCAGGGTTTGACTTGGGAGTGCCTTTCTGACATTCCACCTGCCTCTGCAAAACCTGTTAACCACGTGCATAAAAAAAAAAGTTATTTTTAACTTCTCATTTTGAAATAATTTGAGAGTTACAAAAATGTTGCAAAATTAATTCTAAATGTTCCCGTATCCCTTTCACCCAACTTTTTAAAATGTTAACATCTTACATAGCCATAGTACAATGATGAGAACTAAGAAATGAACATTTGTATAATACAATTAACTAGCCAACAGATTTTATTCAAATGTCAACAGTTTTTCCACTGATGTCCTTTTTCTTGTCCAGGATCCCACATTACATAGTGTTGTCGTGTCTCCTTAGTTTCCTCCAATCTGGGGCAGTTTCTGAATCTTCCTTCATCTCTTATGATTTTGACACTCGTGAAGAGTTCTGGCCAATTGTTAAATAGAATGCCCTTCAGTTTGGGTTTTCCTGGTGTTTCCTCATGATTAAGTTCAGATGATGCATTTTTGGCAAGAATACTACAGAACTGATAATGTGTTCTACTCGATGCATCCTGTCAGCAGACACTGATGTCAGTATATTTCATTACTGGTGAAGTTAACCTTGATCATTTGGTTAAGGTCTTGTCTGCTAGGATTCTTCACTGTAGAGGTACTATTTTTCCTTTGAAATTAAAAAATATCTTGTGAGGAGATACTTTGACAGTATGTGGATATCCTGTTTCTTATCATACTTTTTTCCCCCACTGATCTTAGCATTCATTGATGATTCCTTCTGGAACAATTATTACTGTGATATATGCAAATGGTGATTTTCTGTTTTCTTCACTCCTTCTACGTTTATTAATTGGAACTCTTTGATAAGGAAGAGATATACCTTCTCCTTCTTTGATTTGTTAGTAATGAATTAGTGAATATTCATTTTATTCTAATGGGTTATAATTTATTACTCTCAGTATTTTTGGTGGTTGTTGTTACTCAAATTGTCCCAGATCTGGCCGTTGGGAGATTCTTTAATTGGATTCCTGTGTCCTTTTGACATGCCACTGTCACTTTTTGAGCACTTCTTTAATTTTTGACACCATATGATATTCCCAGAACATCTTGTATTTTTCACTGCCTCAGTCCTGAAACATCTGTCTCTCCTAGGAGCCCAGGTTCCTTTTATTGGAGAATGGATTTAGAAACCAAGATCTGGGTGCTCATTGCTACTGAGGTGTCATTGCTTCTTACCCTTTCAAAGAACAGAGCTATTTCCTAGTATGTACGTGAATATACACAATACGTACACACCATCTATATCTATATCTGTCTGTCTGTTTATATACTAAGGACCAGGGGTTTATACTGACATGTCTGATTCAAGTCCCAAACCACAGTGTTCATCCTAGCCTTCTCCCTTATTTGTTACGTACTCCTTTCTCCAACAGTGAAAAACTTGCCTTCCATTATCCACAACATATTTATTAATTTGCTCCATCTTAGTATATATATATAGTTTTAAACTATATATATATTTATAGCTTCAAAGTTGCTAACTCATACCACTTGAACAGAAAATGTACTAGGTAGAATAGAGTATATGTGCACCTTTCTTTTTGTCTTTTAAGTCTTATAGTATATAGTCAAAATACTGTTTTCCAAAGTTACTTAGGTCAGGTCTTTTCTTCTTTCAGTGTGGCTGTGTGTGTTTGCGATAGAGTTAAGCTCATTTGTTAAATTGCTTAAATTCCATTTTTAGGTCCCTGCTCCATTGCCACTAACACTGTCCTGGTTGATTTTAGTTACCTGTTAATTTTTTTGAGTAAGTGAAACATTAACCTAGTTCTAAAAGTCAAAACTGTACAAAAAGGTATATGCAGAGAAGCATTGCTTTCCCATCTCTTGTACTCTATTTCCGTTCCCCCATCCTTGCCCCATGCCCACCCACCCCTGCAGGTAACCAGTCGCATTAGTTTCTGATTACCTGTGTTTCTTTTGCATACAAGAACAAATACGTGAATATCTTCTTATATCTCCTTCTTTCATACATGAAGGATAACGTACTATAGATATTACTTTGCACTTTGCTTTTTCGCTGAACAGTATATCTTGGAAATATCAGTTCATAGAGATTGTCTCCATTGCATATTCTATGTTTTTCCCACTAAGGTGTCACTTATGTGCAATAAAATGCACAGAACTTAAGTGTACAGCTTGAAGGTGTTTTCCATATGTCTACACCTGTGTAAACATCACTGAGATGATGATATGGAACATTTCCAGCACCCTAGAACATCCCATCATGCGCTTTCCCGGTCATCACCCTGAAACCAGGGAAACTATCATTCTGATTTCTATCACCATTGGTTAGTGTTGCCTGTTCTTGAACCCTATAAACAGAATCATTCAGCACATACTCTTTTTCTTCTGGTTTCCTTTGTTCAACGTTATGTTTTATCCACATTTTTAACCTGATACAGCCCCAGTAAGGTAAGCTTTGGATTTGAAAGCTTCATCTTCTTCCATTATCCTGCAGCAGGATTGATGTAGGAGGACAGCTTGCAGGTGTTATAGCATTCTGCTCCTTGCTTTGCAAGAGATTATATCTTGGTAAAAAATAGATATCCTGTAAGAGATTTTTAAAACTGGAACTAACTCTGGCGGTCTCCGAGTCTTTACATTGAAATCAACTTGAAAGAAGGTCCTGCCAAACAACTTGAAAACAAGTTACAGCCAATTGGTTTGAAGTAAATATACGGCCACTTGATCTTTGTTTCTATAAATAACTTTGAGTAGATTCTATGTAATTCTACTGAAATGTATGTTCCATGAGGCAGGGATGATTTCTTCATCATCATATAATCACTTAGTACATAGCTGGTGAATGAGTAAATAATTCCAAAACAATTGTTAAAGAATAAAAAAAATCAGACAACAGTTGCAATTACTTATTCATTACTTATTAATTCACTGGACATTTATTTATTATTATCATGATATGCATTGAGAATTGGGCTGAGCCTAGCTGGGGATATGTGGTTCCTGCCTGCAAGGATGTTGTCTGATGCCAATGAATTGGTTTGGTTCCCCGCCTTCTCTTCTTTCCTTTTTTCCTCCTCTTTTTTCCTCCCTTGAATCAACCAACTCTGGATTGACTAACAGCTTGGATGGCTTCAGAGTCCGCCACAGGTGATGGTGGCGCTGAGAACACACAGGAAAAGGGTTATTTGGTTTCCTCAAATGGGCTGAAGCTGTCTTACTCATCCTTCTTCTCTAACTTGGGTTGTCAAATAGGAGAAGTGCTGCTGTGCCCTGAAGAGCAGAAAGAAGACCTGGTAGATAGTTCTAGATTGAATGTTATCTAAGCAACATGCTGAGTGGCACATTTCGGGGGTGGACATACTGACATTTCTTTCTTGGTTGGGATCTCAGCATGGTCTACAACTTGACATACAGGAACAGAAACCCTGCATTCTTTTTTCTTTTTTTTGGTGAGGAAGATTTGCCCTGAGCTAATATGCATAGCTAATCTTTCTCTCTTTTTTTTTGCTTGAGGAAGATTAGCCCTGAGCTAACATCTGTGCCAGTCTTCCTCTGTTTTGTATATGGGTCGCCACCACAGCATGGCTGATGAGTGGAGTAGATCCGTGCCTGGGATCTGAACCTGCAAACCCGGGCTGCCAAAGTGGAATGTGTGGAACTTGAACCACTTGGCCGCGGGGCCAGTCCCTGAAACCCTGCAGTCTTAGTCTAAGCTGTTCTGGCAAGATAGAGGACAGTACTATGATGAGAAAAAGACACTCCCACTGGTATCTTGTCCAGATTACTGTAGTGAGCACTTTCACTTAACACATGAAGATGGGTGGAGTATCCCTACATAGTCATAGATGGTTTTATAGTTGTGATTTTTCCTCTTGTGGCTGCTTTACTCTCATGCATCCCACTGAACAGAAACAAAAAGCCAAGAAACAAAACCCAAGACTCTGCTTTCTATTTTAAACTCCTCCTCACTCTGCTAACTGGAATTACTTGCTGAAGGAAATTCCATAGCTCAGTGGTGATAATCTCCTGCAGGCAATTTTGACTAATTAGGGGAGAAATGTCCTAATTTACAAGGGAAAAGACAGTTGCCTTGAGAATAATTAATTTCTGCTATGAAAAAAGCACATATTAATATGGTTACCTTCAAGAATTAATTACTTTGTCTTTGACTATTTGTCTTTTCTGGAATGCTGCTTACTTCAAAATGTAATTAAAATATTTAGCACATAATAAATCAAAAATCATTGCTCTGCTGTTTCAAAGCCAGCATGCAAGAAAAGAAATACTGGTTTGCAAACAAAACTGCAGTACCTCATTTTAATTTCTTTGGTCAAGAACATTGGACCTATGTTCTCAGATAATAGTATCTGTTTTCATGCTAAGTTTTCTAGTGAATTTGAAATTGAACTGCCTTGTACTAGTGCTGCAGGTGGATAAAGAAATAATTGACATTTTTCCTCATGCGGCTACTTTACTCTCATGATCTGTGGGTGCTGAGGGAGATTTGGATGATGGTCATTTCTTTTGATGGCTCCACAATCATCTCCAAGCACTTGTGTCTTGGAGAAGCAATGGAATGTGTCATAGACAACCACCCTGTGAATTGGCAAGGTGGAGACTGTGGATTCTAGCAAGCTTTCTGGTCCCATATGCTCTTCTAGAATCTTGCTGTTCCTCACCAGAGGTGGAGTCTATTTCCCCTCACCTTGAACCTCAGTGGGGCTTTATGACCACCTCAAAAAATAGAATGTGGCAGAAGTGATGCTGTGTGACTTCCTAGGCTAGGTCATAAAATTCAACATGGCTTCCACCTCTTTCCCTGAACATTCACTCTTGGAACTCAGCCACCATGTTGTGAGGAAGTCCATATCACATGAAGACACCATATGTTAAGTTGTTCAACCAACAGCCCTAGCTATCTTAGCCAACAGCCAGCGTCACCCTCCAAATATACAAGTAAGTCTTCAGATGTTTCCAGCCCCCAGTCTTTGAGCTGACCCATTGAAGACCAAGAGGAGCAGAAATGAGCTGTATCCACCAAGCCTTGTCCAACTTGCAAATTTGTGAACAAATTTGGGATAATTTGTTATGCTACCATAGTAACTGGAACACAAGATAAAACTTACTTAATGAAAAGAATACTTTTTGAGGAAAATTCATTTGTAGTGGGTTGTAGAGTAGGCATTCAATTAATGTTTGTTGAAGAAAATGTTTTGTGGAATAAGGATCATTTAGATAGTCCATAACTGAGAATAAGTTTAAATGGCTGCCAACACACACATACACACACATATATGCATGCGTATATGTGCATACATTCTCATCCTAATATACATCAACGTTACCATCTGTGTCCTGCTGTAATGCAGTGCTGTCTAACCTTCTTAGATTATTCATAGTTCTGCTCTAGTCTAACTAGAACATAGGGAAATCTTTATTTCTCTCTTATTTCTCACCCTCATTTTTCCTCAAAGGCATAAAGAATATAAATTTTCCCCTTGCCTTGGTTTCAAGGTCTCCTTGGGCCAGTCTTCAGAGGCTGCCAGCCTTGCTCATCTTTCTTCCGAGGACTATAAAATGCTATCTATGTGACTTGAATTCTCATGAATTCAAACAATGAGGAGCTGAGCCTCGACTGGAAATGTATTCAGTTATAGCTCCTCTTCTCCCATTGCTGTCTAGAGCAACTTTGTGATTTCAAAAATAAAACACATGTCAACCCTTTGCACCCTCACATTCTTTAGAAATCTGTAAAACAAGGAAAATAACAACTTTCCACCCACCTACCTCGCAGTTGTGTGGGATGGAATAGTGAGTTTGTGGTTGGCAATATGGAGGGGCAAGTCTGTGTAGAATGTACTGATAACAACATCAGATAATTTGGAAATGCCATCAGAATTTACCACGAAAATAATTGCATCAATCTCAGCATTGATTGCAGAAAGTTCACCTGATGAAAAAGCACTCCTCTCTTCAAGCACTAATTTTAAAATTGCCTTTGGAATTGTGTTTAAGCAATCGGCAGTGCGGTTTTCCTTCCTGAAGGCTTCCATCGTGGGCGCTGACGGAAACTCATTTGTACCATTGTCAGTGGCTCTTCTCACTGACAGGAACGTATGGCACTCTGGGGATCGCCCTGTGGCTTTCAGCAGGAAGTTTGCTCTGCCAATTTGAACACAAACCCTTCCATTTCATTGTCAAATATAGCCAAGGCATTTTTCACAGCCTTGAGAATGACTTGTTTTTCCCAGGTGCTGATTGTTCTTTGGAGTTGACAGCGTGGTTTCTTTTTATTTCACAAGTCCATGCCCGATTGCAGGAATTCTGTAGACGTTGGGACTGGTGGTCATCTTGTATATAAAACTACTTTCAGAAAGGGGAGCCAGTAGCTTGATAGGGTATGAAGAAGCCATTCTGGCCATGGGGCGGATTTTTAGAAACCACAACATTTATTAAGAGTCTCCTGTGTAGGAGACTACATTTTCCCTCTCAGCATCCCACACCAGGCCTTCCTGGGAGGAGGCCAACACAACATCCAGACAGAAGACAAAAAATTCACTTGGTCCTTGGAACATTTGGACTCATCCAGGGAGATGACAGGCTGAGCTTTTCACATCTCACAGGAGCCCTGGCACATGTGGTTGTGTTTCAGTCCATTGACTGAAATAAAGTAGGAAGGGGAGCAAGTGTAAATTTGGCTAGCAGGTTCTTATGTACATTCTTGCCTCTTTATTTATTTTTTTTTGTTTTAGTGAATTTCGAGAGCAACCTGCTCTTGCAAATTTTGAAAACTTGAAATCCCTTCTGGGGTCAGGCAGTAATGTTAATGTTTGAAGTAGCTCTAGGTGTAAGGAAATTGGGAATGCTGAGGTCTGTTAGGAACATGTAGATGTGTGAACTATCTACATTTGTTTATATTTTTAAAAACACCGCATTGGCCAAACCTAGCAGGACCAGCTACATAATTTGTGGGGTCCAATGCAAAATGAAAATGTGGAGCCCCTTTTTCAAAAGTTGCTAAGAATTTGAGCCAGCCCTGATGGCCTAGTGGTTAAAGTTCAGTGCTCTCACTGCTTCAGTGGCCTGGGTTCAGTTCCCCATTGCAGAACCACACCACTCATCTGTCAGTAGCCATGCTGTGGCGGCAGCTCACACAGAAGAACTAGAAGGACTTACAATGAGAATATACAACTATGCACTGGGGCTTTGCGGAGAAAAAAAATTATTAAGAATTTAAAGATGGCAACGGCAGAGCATTAATGGTATCAGCAGAGCATTAAACCAAGTGTGGAGTCCTTCTGTGCGTAGTTTGGCCTTTTCTAAAATATCATATAAATGAAAGGATATAGGATGAGGCTTTTGTGTCTGGCTCCTTTCACTTAGCAGAATGCTTTTGAGGGTCTTCCACATTGTTGCATGTGTCAGTGGTTCTTTCTTTTTTATCCCTGAAAAGCATTCAATTTTATGGGTGTGTCACCATTTGTTTATCTACCTGTTGAGTGATATTTGGTTTGTTTCCAGTTTTTGGCGATTGTAATTGAAGCCACCGTAATCGTTGCCATTCAGGTCTTTGTGTGGACATGTTTTCACTTCCCTTAAGTAAATACCTAGGAGTGGAATTGTTGGGTCATATGCTAAGTGTGTATTTGACTTTATAAGAAGCATTTTGCATTTCTACCGGCAATGTATGGGAGTCCCACCTGCTCTGCATCTTCATCAGTACTTGTTGTTGTCAGTCTTTTTAACTTGAGCACTTCCAATAGGTTTGTAGGAATTTTTCATTTGGATTTCCTTGATGACTAATGATTTCAAGCATCTTTTCACATGCTTATTGGCTATTTATATCTTCTCTTTTGAGATGTCTGTTCCAATCTTTTGCCCATTAAAAAAAAACTGGGTTGTTTGTCACCTCATTACTGAGTGTGAGTTACTTATATATTCTGGATATAAGCCTTCTGATAGATATGTTTTGTTAAAGTTTTCCCAGTCTGTGGTTTTCCTTTTCATTTTCTTAACTGTGCCTTTCAAAGAGCAGAACTTTTTAGTCTGGACAATGTGCAGTTTATAAAATTTTTAAAATAATTGTGCCTTTTATGTCATGATTTAGAAAGCCTCTCCTTGTCTAATTTCCCAAAGATTTCTCTCCTATGTTCTCTTCCAGAAATTTAATAGTTTTATCTCTTTTATATATGATGCCTTTTGTGTTAACTTGTGGGTTTGGTGTGAAGTAAGGGTCAACATTCTTTTTTTTTCATGGAAATATCCGGTTGTTCCAGCACTATTTGGTTGCAAAGTTTGAATTTTTATTTGGAAAATTTCAAAGTGAGCTCTATGTTGATTTGATGCCTCTGCAATAATATTATGCTTTCTATACACTTCTTTTGGTCTCTCTTCAATTAGAATCATTTGAGAAATGAGTCTAGAATAGACTCCACGATTGCTCAACTGGTCACCGTGAGGGCCATAATTCACCAGTGGCACAAAGGAGAGCTAAATACTTTTTTTTTTTTCAAATGCGTGATGAAAGATCCACTTGCGTAATACGTCATTTTCATATTTTCTCTTTCTTAGAAGGCATTTTGCCAGTCTCCCACAGGTGCAGAGACAACCAGCTAGCTGATCACCACATCAGTACCCTCTTCCTGGGAACTCCATTTCCCAGCCTCCCTTGCAATTGGGTGTGATCATGTGACTGAGCTCTAGTCACTGGAAGGTGAATGGAAGTCACATGTGCCATGAGACTGGCCCATGAAGACTTCCCATGACCTTGCCCCCTTGCTTGGATCTGGACAAGAGTGGCAGCTACAGAAGCTGTGTGCTGAAGATGGCCAAGTCACAGATCGGAGAAAGGCCAAGTCACCTGGAGAAGAGCTACTCCTAGGACATTCCATGAGTGAGAAATGAACTAACGTGGTGTTAAACCACTGAGATTAGGATTTAGTATTACTCCAAGTAATATTCCCACCTAAGGGAGTGACTCTTCAGTAAGTGTAGACATAGAATGTGTTACTATCCCTAAAATCTGCTGGACTGATTGCACTGCTCTGACCCTGGCTCAGAGCTGGTGTGCACTAGATGACGACAGCAACCCCAGGAACTCAGTTGATCTTTATCAGTGATGCATTCTTTTTTGTCCAGTGGGATTTCCTTAGAAGGAAGGGATCTCAGGGTACAGTCATCTCTTATTTAGACCTCTGTGTCCATGGATAAACAACCTCAATAATTCTTTAGTTATCAGTCTTCTGATTTGAGAAAGGTAAATAGTTTCTTCATTGTTTGTGGTAGGAAGAATAATTGCCCCCTAAAGATGTCCATATCCTAATTCCTGAGACCTGTGAATCTGGAACTGTGCAGATGTGATTAAGTTAAGGATTGTGAGATGAGGAAGATTATCCTGGAGAATCTGGGTGAGTCTAATGTAATTACAAATGTCCTTATAAGAAGGAGGCAGGGGGTTAGAGTCAGTGAAGGAGATGTGACAACGGAAGCAGAGATCAGAGAGGGAGAGAGACAGTTGAAGATGCTACACTGCTGGGCTTGAAGACGGAGGGAGGAGCCGTGCGCCAGGTAATGTAGATTGCCTTCAGAAGCTGGGAAAGGCAAGAGCATGCATTCTCCCCTGAAGCCTTCAGAAGGAACCAGCCTTGTTGACACCTCGATTTTAGGGCTTCCATCCTTCAGAACTGTAAGATAAGGAGTTTGTGTTGCTTTAAGCCACTAAATTTGTGGTAATTTGTTACAGAAGCAATAGGAAACTCATACAATATTATCTGGGATTCATACTGTAATTTCAAAGTATTTGAATATTGTTACATTTTCCCCTAGTCTCTGTCTACACTACTGAAACAAGGGAAAGAAACAGAGAGTAACTCCTTATGTCCCAGGATAAGCCAGCATGGGGGCTGACAACACTGTAGCTAAAGACAAACAAAGAAATTACAGGTCAAGTTATAACCACAGTTCCAAAATCCTCCACCAATGGGCTCTGTAAGGTGTTTACAGGAATGATGCAGCAAAACCTCGGCCTAGAGTGGAAAATTCCATCTTCTCGTTTGACATGAAGAGTAGGTAATGACAGAAATAGTGTAGATTCATTGTGGGGTTTTTGTTATTGCCATTTTTGTTCAGATAAGTGAAAAACTACAACCCCTCCTATCTAAAATTAAGGATATTAATCTGCCCCCTCAGCCCAGCCGTCTTCCTTCTTTTTTTGCATGAGCTAGCATTCCTGAATATTTAAGTAGTTTCTGTTTGGGAAAAAAACAATTCAGTCATGCAACCAAAACATGGTCGTCTTTCTTTTTTTTTGATCATGTGCAATTACTCTTCCAAACCTATATGAAGCAGAAATCATTCGTGGTAGAGGGACCTCACGTTGGTTCTGGGTACAACCCCTGCTCCTGTGTGTCCTTACCTTTCCTGGCAACAAAATGCGTGGCAAACACCATGTTCCTGTCTGATGAAGATCAGTCACTTTTCAGCAAATGATAAATCATTTGCAATGAACGTAATCGCTCGTTGACGCTTTTTTCCACATCATTTCACATTTTTTATTAGATTCTGTACATCACTATAGAAATAGAAGAATAAAATCTTCCAATTTGCCCCCAACACTAAATGTGCAGATAAACACAGAGTTCTCTGCCCACAGCATCAACATCTGATACCAAGCACGGTTATTTCTAATGAGGGAAAATCAAGCCGTGCGAGACTCACTTTTCTATCGCAGAGCAGGATAACGTTCCCCAAGGCTTTCCCCTTACCTGTCTGTTGGTGATGTGTGTACCTGAACTCTCATAGAAATTCAATTAAGTTCCCTGGATTTGGGGATATAATACATTGCAAAGCGAGCCGCATAAAAGTGCATGGAGATAAATAACATCGAGGATCATCATTGAACATTTACTGAGTCCCCACAGGCTGTGCATGCTGTCCTGCTGAGTTTATGATGTCTCATCTCCTCAAGGCAGATCACCCACTTATTTCATGTCCTGGAAGACGGTCTTATACCTTCTTAACAGTCTCGGGAGGCAGCACAGACTTCTCCTTGGTGCAGGAGGTCCAGTGCCTAGGGCCCATGAAATGTTTACTTTTTTTTAAAATCAGGAGAAAGGCGTGATGAGAATCCAGCGTAGATTATATTCATCTTTATACAGAGTCATAAAACATAAAAATCAACACCTTTAAATTAACACAAATATATAAATTTATATATTAGACAAATTTATGTATTAAAATATGAAAATATGATTATATTAACTTAAAATTTATGTATTTATAATTGGTATATATTTATAATATTGCTTATATTTATATAGTGGTTACATGTTTATAATAAATATATTAATAATTGTTATATATTTATAATATTCTTACTTATATTAATATTATAAATATTAAATTTATAATAATTATATGTAATATACATTATATGTGATATTTACATATATCATATATGTAGTATTTATATGATATATAGTGTGACTTCTATAAATATATAATTTTTATTATATAATTATATAAAGAATGATATAAAATAAATATTATATATTCATAACTAGTTTATAAATATAGACATAGGTTTATAAATAAATACATATATAAAATGCCACAACAAAGTTCCAAACCTTCCACCTCTGCTTAAAGAAGCATCCAGAAAGGAAATGCTCATTTAGGGTTCTCTCTGAAATCTAAGAGGGAAGGTGAGTCTGCTAGGGACTGGGGAAGTCTCAGGTGTGAGTCAGAGATGCTGTAGGACAGGCGCGTGCAGGACCGGGGAGCTGGAAGGAACTAGAAGCCGGCCGCGAGTAGGCTGTGGCCTGGGCTCCCAGCCTGCTCATCGGCAGCTCTGTGAACGCGGCACCGTGGCCTCCATGCCTGGGTCGGTGTACATCCGAGGGAGGGGGCTGGTGGCTGTCAGGCACACTGGGATTCCTTCCTTTACTGTAACTGAACTCAGAGGCAAATCCAGCCACAAGCCAGGGAGTTAGCGTCTTTCTATGTCCCTTCTTCTGACTTGCTCATGGTTATGGAAAGTTCTGGAAGCCAAGTCAGCTTGTGTATGTCGTTTCCCATTGGGGACAGGTCTGTGTTCACACCTGGTGTTGGCGTAGAGCTGGCATTGCTCTACCAGAGAAGTTTACCTTTTTGAGTGTGTAAGAAATTTTAATACACCTCTCTTCATACCTGAAAGAATAAGTAGGCAAAAAATCAGAAATAGACACACTTAAACATGTTTAGCACACTTTTCTCAATTGACACACATAAAAAACTATAGCTCAAACTGCAAAATACACCATTATTTTCAAAGTGCACCTAGGTAATTTGCCAAAAGCAACCATATACTGCCTCACAAAGTATCAACAAGTTTTAAGAGATTAAAATTTCACGATTCCTTGACTACAATGGAAGTATGTAAGAAATCAGTAACAAAAAAATAACTAGAAAATTCCCAAATGTTTAGAAATTAAGCAGTATACTTCTAAATAGTTGATAAGTGAAAGAAAAAGTCACAATGGAAATTAGAAAATATATGGAGTTGAATGGCAGTGAAAATATGGCTTATGAAAACTATGAGATTCAATGAAAACTATGAATAGAAGAAAATGCTTACTGTTAAAAACACTCGTGAGAAAAGTTGGCATGCCAGAAGTCAAGGATGTAAACATCATCTCCAGAAGTTGAGAAAGCAAGTTAACTCAAAGTGGTGGAAAATAATAAAGATTAGAACAGAAATGAATAAAGTAGAAAACAAATGGAGAACAGAGAAAAATAAATCCAAAGTTCAAAAACAAAGCTTGCTAATTGTGAAAACTACAAGGAGACACAAGGAACCAGCATCAGGATTGAAAAAGAGGCTAGAACTACACATACCAGGCACTGAAAAGAAACTACGTGGAAATAACAACAACCTTTTGCTAATATATTTAAATATTTAGATGAAAAGGATGAATTTTGAAGAAAACACAAGCAGAAATAGGAAATTTGAATAGTACTATGCATTTTAAAGAAGTTAAATCCATAACTAAAAACCTTTCCTCAAAGAAAACTGTGGGTCCAGATAACTGGGGGCCCTGGTGAATTCTTCCAAACATTTAAAGAAATAATGCCAGTCACATGTAAACTCGAGAAGTTTGCCTCTTATGTGGTGGATTATTTCACGAACACATATCCCTTTCACGAACACACATAGTGGTTGAATAGTGATCCCCAAAATTCATGTCCTCCTGGAACCTCAGAATTATTGGGTAACAGGGTCTTTGCAGATGTAATTAAGGTATTCAGGTAAGGATCAAGGTGAGCTCATACAGGATGTGGTGGGCCCTACTCCCAATGAAAGCCTCCTTAGAAGAGGCAGAAAAGGACAGGCAGAAACACAGAAGGCCATGTGAAGATGAGGGTAGATCATGAGGAGATAAGTTTGTTAAAGGATTGAAAGGGAAGACCTGGTCCTTGGGTTCTGGAACCCTCAATTCTCCCTTTATCCAGGTTGGTATAAGTGGGATGGGGCGAGCACTAAGGAATCCTAGGGGGAATGAATCAGAGGATTAAAAACTCTCTTCTCTTTCTGTGATCTTCCCCATGGTGCTGCTCAAATGGACTTCTGCCCATCCGGAAATCCCAGTGAGAGGGACCACCACACCCAGCGTGACCTCCCATACTGAGTTTCTATGACCTGATGAGCCCCAGTCACAGTTGTAGAAGTCATTGCCCCTTGACAGTTTGACATGTGAAAAAATGAACAGAAGCTCCTTTAATTTTTCCATACAAGAGTCATACACCCATCTTCTACCAGTCTACAAAAGAAATAACCCCACAGTTGGAAGTTTTCCCCCCAAATATACTTTCCTAGTGTAATTCCTGTGAGAAGCCTCTTTTTGGCACAAAGCCATGAAGCCCTACATTTTCACGGTGGCATCTCGGCATCACCATCTTCTCCCTCCCACCCAGAAGCCGTGGGCTGGGTTTCTCAGAAGCCCATTTCTGGACTGCGTCTTGGGATTTCTGTAAGACAGTTCTCCTGACTGCGCCATTGGTGTTCCTCTCACAAGGAGCCTGCTAATGAGTGGCCCAACCCGCCAGGACGCACCTGTCACAAGCCCAAGAAGAAAGGGGCATTCAGCAGAGGGCTTGCCCAGCAGGGCAGGGCTGTGAAGATGGCACTGGGAAGAATTCCCTAGTGTAGTCTCTGCAGATGGTTGGACTGAGTGCCTTCCTGTCCTTCTCTCTCTATTCCTCTCTCCTTCCCTTTCATTCTCTTCTCATGCAGGAGTCAGCAGATCTAAAAGGGTTTATTGCGTATCTCATAGAGAAGCTCAATTCTTTGCAGACCCTACTATGGATCCTTCAAATACTCCTATAACCTAAGGCTTTTTCTAAAGACCCACGGGCAATTTCTGCTTGCTCGGACCTTGAAGGTGCATTTTGTGACACCGGGGCCCTATAAGGTGTTGATCTCATCTCCAGACAGTGAAATTTGTAGCTCTCCCCCTTCAGCACACACAGAATCCCCAGGGGAGCTTGTTAAACATGCATGTTTTCTGGCCCCAGCCCAAGACTTGGGTTCAGTATGTCTGGGATGGCATCCAGGAATCCACACGCATAACAAGCTCCCCAGGTGATTCTGTGGCAGGTGGTCCCTTCTCGCCCACCCCGGCCATTGAGACAAACGGTCCTAAACAGTCTTGATTGTTGGCACTTTGGCTAGCTTGTCCAGGCGACCTGGGATTGCCCTCTTTAGGTGGAAAGAAGGCAATTCGTTTCTATACCGATTTATTAAGCAAAGAGAAGCAGTAGCCTGATGGTATAAAACTATATGTGTTCATTTGTATTTGACTCCCACGTACCTTTTGTACCAGGTAGGTAGGACCCCTTGGAGTGGCCCAATTCCAGATAATTCAGGGAAGGGGAGAGTTAGAGATGTGGAAGTGTCCCAATATTTGCCCTTTCCCAAATGTTCCCCATTTTCTTCTTGGCCTACCCAAATCCTACATATTTTTTTTTTTTAAACACTCAAACGTGGCATCTACCTTTCTGAAGTCTGCCCTGACACCTCCTGCTGTCTTCACCAGAGTAAATAAAGAGACACAGCATCTGAGGGTCTCTGTTCTCTAACGAGGCACTCTTGCACATGTGCTCTCACAGGGTTTGCTTTGGGGGCATGGGTTTTAGTCTTGAAAATTTGTTGAGAGCAGGAAGTGCATCTCTTCCTTTTTTGTTCTCCGCAGACCTGGTCTAGGGTCAGCAGCGTGATCTGCATGTCAGAGGCTGGTTCAGTTTTCTGTTTCATTCCTGTTTAAAAAAACTTATGATGTTTGGTAATGAAACTCTGTAGGCTTTCAGAACCTAGTTTCAAAGTCATGCTGTGAACATCTGAGGGGATTCACAGAGAGTAAACTCTCTGGTGGCAGGGAGTGAGAAGGAAACTGAGGAAAGAAAGAGAGATGCTGTATGGAATGCTGGGTGCACGGTCAGGCAAGCGCCGACGTAAAGAAATGCCGAGAAGCGCTCGTGCTGGAGCACCGAGGCGGTGGCTCCTGCTTCAACTGGCTGGTGGGACAGAGATCCCCTCACTTGGAGCGTCCTGAGGGGCAGCAAACGAACCAGCCAACCACGTAAAGCCAGAGTACAGACTAGGTAGGGTGCATTGATCCAGTCAGCTTAACCAGTGTGCACCCTGCTCTTCCTCCATGGGATGGAGAAGCTTTGAGAGTGTTTCAGGGAATTTTTACACCAAGTCTGTCAATAGTTTTACAGCTAGAACCCCCCCAGGGTGGTCGAATTCCAGATAATTCAGGATGAGATGGAAGAAAGCACTGCCATCATTTTAGGGTTTCCTTAAGCTGTGATCAACACACTGAAGACGAGTGAGACGCAGATGAAATTGTCCCCGAGTAGTTTTCGAAGAAAGCTCCATCTGAATGCTTTCTCCCTCCAGAAGAAGGAATATTAAATGTGGTTGCAGAAGATTATCGATTCGTTAATGTGATGTTTGTGATGTTTCTACTAATAGAGAGCAGTACTCCTCATAGTAAGTCAGAGAGATACAACATTTTATATGACAGGCAATACAAACAAACTGATGCATGGGGAAAAGGTCCAGAATAAAATATTTAAAAAGGTCAGTAGCAATTAAGTTTAAGTGACTGAGCTGTGGTTTCATTTTCTTTGAGAAAATGAAAATGGGTTTCCTCCAGATTTTCTTTAATAAGTAAGCTATATTTTAAAGTAAAAACATTGAAAAATTTGGTGTTTTGTGGAAATTATTTTGATAATTTTATCACACTTTTCAGATATTTTAACTTTAAATACTCATACAGTTGACTATATTTTATCCTGAGTTTGAGATAGGCGCCTCCTTCCCTAACAGTGGTCAGATGGCCTTGGGGAAACAAGGGTTGTGTGTGTATGTCGGGGGAGGCTTGTAGAAGAAAAATGGGGTAATATAGCTGGGGCCTCATGGAAGAAGGCTTATAATTCCACGTGAACATATGCAGTTTTATTCTGTAGGCAGTGGAAGTCCATGGCTGATTCCTGAAGAGGAGTACGAAGTCCATGTTAGAAGATTTGTTTAGCAGTGATGCGATTGAGGAGGTTGCGGTGGACTAGGAGGAGGGGGACGGATATTTCTGCAGTGCACCTTCTCATGTCCCTCGTTTACACTTTTCCTCCGTTTGTGATGAAACTCCTGAGAGCCTGCATTGTGCTTCTTGCTTTCTTTGCTGGCAGCACCCCAGTTCCGCCACCCAGAGGGCATTTCCCATCACCCCGCAGGGAGTGGATGCTCTGTACCTGTTGTAAGTCTGATAATTGTCCAAGACTAGAACCACAACTCTTTGTAAATTGTGTAGGCAACTTTTTTGAGTCCCATGAAAGGAATGAATGATGCAAAGTGTTACAGGGCGGGTTTGCCAGGTAGCTTTCTTAGCTTGTGTGCTGAGAGCTGCATTGTGGTGACGACCCCTCCTTCCCAAAAGGTTGTCTTCTGTGGTCCTCACCAGGCGAGGACAGTGCTGATTTCAGGGGTAGGATGCCTTCATACATGCCGCACATCGCTCTATCCAGGGACACCTGGAATAGCTTTTGAAACTCCAGTTATTGTGTCTATGAAAAGGCTTCATCTCAGCCTGACCTTCCGGCACCTTAGAGAGAGAGAGAAACCCCCCCCCCCCCCACTACAGACCTGGCTAATTGCATCTCTGCACACAGAAACTGATGATATTTTAGGAAGTAAAACCGCTCTCACTCAGGAGCAGAGCAAGTGTACCGTTAGCTTTTGTAGAAGTTGCCACAGCAACACAAGTCGGAGTGCTTCCCCCACTTCCTAGCCTTCCCTCAAATCTGCTTCAACAAATTGTCCTAGGAAAATACCAAGCTCGGAAATGGTATCTTTTGCTGGCTAAGAATGTCATTATCTTTGATCAGAGTGAGTGCAGCCCCAAAATTAGATGCAAAGAGCATTGCTTTTAAGAAGCAATATTGCAGAAAGAATAAAAATGATCAAAGTAGAGTACTCATCTAGCCAAACAAGATTCTAAAACCAAAAATAACCCCCCATCCCTGGCTTATGTGGGAAGAAATGAAACCGATCCCTGGCTGGCCCTGGGAATGCATTTCCTAGAGGCTGTGGTACCCAAGCCAAGAATGGTTGAGTGCCATGCTTGTTTTTTGCTGCTTTTGGCCCTGAGGTGGAAAAACAGGGTAGGAAAAATGATCATTTGTTGCTGTTCTCTTGTACCAGAGTCTTTGCAGTGCTTCTGCATCTCATCAAGCAAGACTATTTCCAGAGAAGGCAAAACCCGTCATGCAGTATGCTTGGCTGAGCAAAAGGCTAAACACCCAAGGAGCAGTCGATGAGTCACCCTATTACACTGGGACACAGTGACAAATGGAAAGTGTCAGAATTCTGGTGCTGGGAAGCCACTTGAGAAATCCACAGCTCCATCTCTCTGTTCCAAGAGAAATGCGCTCACAGCACTGGCACAGTGTTCAGTGAATCGAGTTGAATTTGGATCCCATCTTACCTCATCGGTCCCATGCTGACAGAGATGTAGTCTGTGTGATAAAGAATTTATGGGATCCTGAAATCTTAGAACTGGAGAGGGCCTTAAAATTTATCTTGCCTGAGACTTTTGTTCTACTAATAAGTAAAACGAGCCCAAGAGAAGTTGAACATTTGACAAGATCATCGAAGGTATTGGCCACGAAGGCTATTGGCTTCCTGACTGCCAGGTTTGCATTATACTATGCTTCAGAAGGAGATGTCCTGGCTTTCTGCGAGTGTTGTTTCTGGGTTTAGTTGCCTTCATTTTCAGGAAATTCTTCCTCTGAAATTCTTCGTGTGGTGGCCCAAGCTCACTTGCTTTTATGTCTGCATTGGAGATGAGTAGGACAAAGCATTATAAACTGTCCCTTAGAACAGTGAGAAGTACCAAAGCGATGGTTCACCATGGATTTATCACCAATAACTTATCTCTTTTACGCGGAGTCATAGCAAAGCTCAGGGTGTCGCCCATGGCGGTGAAATTCCTTCTTGGCTGCTGTTCAAGCCCGAGTCATTTTCTGTTTTTCTGGTTTAGATGCATGGATGCCTCAACAGGTAAGAATGCGACTCTTGGAGAATGACGAGGAGACGGTTGGTTCACCTTCATTTTCTGCCCTTGGCCTGGTGGACCTGAGCTAATTTGCATGCCTGATTTGGCTTTTACTGCCACCTGCTGGAGCCCCCCGATACGCACCTCCGACACCTCTGCCTTTAGTTAGAGTTGTTCTTCAGGGAGCTTCTTTCCTCCTCTGCCATTCTCTCTTCCTACTTGGCCGCCAGAAGGTACGGAGAGGTGTGGCAGCATACACACAGCCAGAGCCCAGCGTCCTCACCACGCTTCCCACTTCTCCAAGAGTCCTCAGTGCTTTCCAGTCTCAGTCACATAGCTCAGTGTCTTTTAAAAATGTTTGTCATGTCTTAGACTTTTTTTTGACTCATGAGTTCTCTTTGGAATGGAGACTTTTGTCCTTTGTGGCTTTGGTCTAGAAGCTAATGTCAGAAATACACAAAGCAGTACCAGTGTTTGTCACCCTGTGGCCAAAGAGAATCATGACAATTGGGAAGGGATGCCATACTCCAATGAAGGAGGGTGTTGTTCTGTTTGTGTTTTTCCATTGGTACCATGGGGAGAAGGAGTTCTGATTGGCAAAGACAATCATGATGGTGGCCATATTTTGCACCCTCTACCTCTGAGCAAAACTATAATTTGATAAGACATTTAATATCCAAGATGGTTTTTATGGAAAAGGGAACTTTTGATTTTTGACTTTTATTTTGGATAAATTAATATATAGCATATTTTACAGAATGTTTGGGTCTTTTAAATTATAAAACAGTTAACTGTTCAATGAAGAATATTTAGAAAATAAAGACAAAAGGAGGAAAATGAAAACCACCAAAATCTTATCACTCTGAGATAACCACTGATACATTATGCTCATAATTTTTGAACAACATGATATATGCATATATATTTATATAATTGAATATACTGGTTTGTTCATCGATCGTTATGCCCTCAGCATTTTCCTATGTCATTATATATTCTTGAAAAATAGGATAATTAATGGTGACATACTATTCCTCTTCAAGGATGATGTACTATGTTTTAATTAACTACTCCTCCATTGCCTGCATTTAAGTAATTTCTAATTTTAGTAAATGCATGTTAAGAACTTAAAAGAAACAGTTAATTTGCTAAATGACAATTAATTTGAGGATTGTGTTTCTTTTCTTAACTTTGACACAATTCCGATTTCAGAAATCAGTGATAGAGACTGACCATCTCACTCATGTGATTAACGTGGGCCTTTGGGCTTAGTGACATAGTTCCAACTCCAGCAAATATCAGGCTGGAGAGCATGTTCAATAGGTTTATGGTCTCTGTAAATATTGGCTTATTTGTGCACGACAGCCCAGGAAACAAATTGGGCTGCAGTTCTGTGTACTTGAATCCTTCCAGCAAACCTGTGTATCTTCGAGCTGTATCTGGCCTTGAAAGACCCTGATCATCTAAGGCTGTGAATCTCACTGGGGCAGGTTGGGGCACGATGATTTTGTCTGCCCCACCCCTAGCCCCTGGACATTTGGCAATGTCTGGGGACATTTTTGGATGGGGTGCTACTGGCATTTAGTGGGTAGACACCAGGGATGTTGCTAAAGACCCTACAGTGCACAGACAGCAGCCCCCACAGCAAAGAATGATCTGCCCCAAATGTCAGTAGTACCGAGATGGAGAAACCCACGTCTTTAGGTAAAGAGAAAGTCCGAGAAAGGGTGCGCTAACTGGGACAGAACAGAACGCTTCTAGTTTTCTTTGAGAAAGATAGTCAGTGTGCCTCACTCTCTGATCACTGTGTGCAGCTATTCATTTGTAGATGAGGAAAACCGATTAGTACACTTTTGCAGAGAGCTGCTTTTCATTTCTTCTTCCTTTTCTGGGACCCAAACTCAGCACCTCAGTCATTACAGATCCAGAACTTTCAGAACACCTGCTTGTAGACTGGGCATGCAACATCCTCGCACTAATTGGCTCGCTTGTTGAAGGCAAATGTTTCCAGGGGATGCCTTCTCCATTCATGGGTCTTCTTGGTTTTCTTTCCTTTACATTGTTTTCTTCCTTCTAGCGTTAGCAAAATAATGCCTGTCCTGTTGACGCCAAAGGATGTTGTAATGATTGTATGACATAAGTAGTTCTCAACTTTCACCTATTTGATATTGCTAAACATGATATACTTTTGCAGATTATACACTGATACTCCTAAACTGCCTTTTAGATACTGCATTTTATGTATGTCAGCTGGGGAATGGATGTGTAACGTAGAGGGACCCCTGGCTGCTGCGAGTTCCACTCCAGCAGATTGGCTGTCTTGGTATGAAAGTGTGTTTCGGTGTGTTTACTTTCCTATTATGTTGCGTTCTTCCGTTTTTCTTCTGTAAATATGAATAGAAAAGAAAAAACAAGGACGTTCCAGTACTATGATAAGAAGCATAGGTTTCATAAATCTAATATACAGTTGTGACCAAAATGAAAGTAATAGCACGTCTTTACCTCAGGCAGATGCTCATCAGCTCTAGGCTGGTAGAACATACGATCAATTATGAAAGAAAATAAATTTAATAAACATGTACAACATACTGAAAATATATTGCTGAAGATGGTGTCTTAAGGATAAAGGTTAACAGTATTTTCTGTATTCACCTCTGAGGAGTAGAGGTTGTCTTGCATATAGTATGTAGGTCTGTTGTTCCATTGTTTTCTTTTGGCCTATTGACCATTGGTGTACATTTTCAGGACTGTGTTGTATATAAAAATAGAGGCCAGCTTCTGGTGGAAAGGCTTCACCACCCGCCATGGCTAAAGCCTTCTGTAGTATGTGAAACAAGGAAGGAAGATGAAGAAATACAGTCTTTCTTCTTTGATTCCCAAAGCTAATTGTGTTTTTTTAAAAATACATCTGCCTTAATTTCAAAATTAATGCCCATTAAATGAAACTACATGTTTTAGGAATGAATCGCATGTATTTCCTTTCATAGCACACGAAGTACGTCCATCTTGCCAATTATTTGAAGTCTAGACATTATTTAAACAAATGCTTAGCCTTTAGAATAAAATTGCAGAGAGACCCCAAATGCAGGAGTGTAGCTTCCCTGCCATGGGTACAAATAAACACTGGATCTTACTTTCCTCTCTACTCCATTTTTCTCACTTCTCACGTTTGTTTTTTTGAAATTAAAAAAAAAGTGTTTCTTTGAAGAGTTTCTTTAAAGAGTTGCCTTAAATACTTTTGGGAGTAAGGGCGAGAGTGAAGTGGGGAAGAGGAGGTTGGCTGTTGACTCTCAAAGTTAAGTGGACTGCGGAAGCAGATCAAAGTGCGTATTCATTTGGATCCTGCAATTTACCAGCAGACCGTGTGGCCTAGGGCAGATTGTCTGATGTCTTAGTGCATTAATTTTCTCCACTGAAACGCGGAAATAGAGGTAGGATGTAAGTTATAGGGTCATTAGAGGGATGAATGAGACATTGCATGGAATGTGCTTGGCATGCTGTCTGGCTTAAAGGGTCCCTGTCCTGACTATTATCCTTACCCATCCCACCTGCCTGCCTCCCCAGGTGAATGGATTTGGAGTTGCTGCCTTTCTGCACAGGCCATACCTTACTTTCCTTTCACAGAGGAGAAAATGGGGGGCCTCAGCGAGTGCTTGCTGACTTCTCACCGATTCCTGGGAACATTCTGCCCACTTTGCCAGAGGAAGTTCCTAGATAAATTCAAAATAACATCTCAGTATATCTAAACGTTTTCGCTGCCGGCCCTGCCAAGAGGAAGACAGTGAAAAATGTCCAAAGGGGAAGACACCGATTGACTGTTCAGTCATTTGTTCCATCTTTGCAAGAATTGTGGAAATTGCTTCCCATTGCTGCTTTTCCCTTGTTACAAAAACATTCATCAATGGCTGATTTGCAGCTGTTTTGATGGTAACAGATTCCCCTGAGTATACAAATTCACTCTTGGGAGATTACGGCGCTAGGAAATTAGTCATAAGGATTTATATTACATGATAAAAGAGCTCTTTGCCTTCCTCAATTCTTCACGTTATTAGCTGCGAAATAAAAAGCGCCTCTTTAACCTCCCAAGCTCCCAGACTCAGCTCTTATGGGTGAGGAGCGTGAGCTGCCCATGAGGACCTCCTGCACAGTGATGTTGAGAATCGGTGTTCCCTGGGCCATCTTTGTCCTAGATGTGTCTTCCTCATACGTCGTGAGTTCAAGTGGAGCAACATACATAACGCTAAAAATGCTTGGACGATTCAATAAAAAATCCAGGCAAATTTTCTTTCTACATTTTGTAGACTCAACACTGATCAGACCCTCCTCCCTTCCCCCCCCAAAAAAAGTCAAGTCTTGTTTCAAAGGCTGGTTTGGACACAGCAAGCTGCCACACCGCTGAGGTCAGCGGGGGCTCAGTGCTGATATTCTTACTGAAAACGAGGCAGCACTTCTAGGATCAAACAAAGAAAAAGTCATTACAGGTTGCGTCTCTGAGTATAAATTGCTCAGGATCAAAGGATTCCACCCCCAGGAATTTATAAAAGCAGGAATTAATTACATCTTGCCCTCACCTATTTAGAATATCTTCAGAATAGATGTTGGATAATTTCTTTGCACTTTAAAAGATCTATATGTTAAAATAAGGTAGAAACTCTTTGCTTAATTTTCTCAATTGGTGTATCAGGGTGGCAGTCAGAGAACTGAGCCATAGGGTGACATGTTCAGTTTTAAGTGAAATATGACACTCCTCAGCAGTGGTAACCCCCTTACTCACCTCCAAGTGTGCCACAGTCCACTGTGGGGCCCCTGGCACTGCCTCCAGCTTGAGGCTGGACTTGTAGCTTTGCGTCATTGGATGTTCTGATGGTTTTGTGTTGGCAGTTGATGCCAGCTGTATTTTGTAGGGCTACGTTTAGAAGAAACCAAGAAAGCTGGACAGCTCTGTGGGCAGATGTGGTGGCAGTGAATCAGCCGACTCTGGCTCAAAACCCAGATCTATGATCTGGATGATTTTCCAAGGGATGGAGAGTGTCTGACTCCTTTCAGGCTGCTTTAACGAAATACTATAGACTGGGTGGCTTATAAACAACAGAAATTTATTTCTCACAGTTCTGGAGGTTGGAAGTTCAAGATCAAAGTACTGGCAGAATCAATGTTTGGTGAGGACCCGTTTCCTGGTTCGTGGATGGCCTCTTCTTGCTGTCCTCACTTGGTGGAAGGGGAGAGGGAGCTCTCTGGGGCTTCTTTTATCAGGGCACTAATCCCCTTCCTGAGGGCTGCACCCTCATGACCTAATCACCTCCCAACAGCCCCACCTCCTAATACCCTCACATTGGGGATTAGCCTTCAACATATGAATTTTGCGGGGAGGCAGACATTCAGTCTATAGCAGGAGTGTCACTTCACCTCTCCATGCCTCGGTTCCCTCGTCTGTACGACGAGAGAGAGTTAGAAGAGATGGTCTTGGGGCCTCTTTCGGTTGTAACGTTTTGGTATTGGGGAAGGCTGGAAGGGATCCCAGGAATTCTTTAGAGGAGTGTGTTGTCAGGGTCTTCCTCTAGCTCACTGGTTCGCAGAGTGTGTTCTGTGGAACAGCAGCATAAGCAGCACCTGGGAACTTGTTAGAAATGCAAGTTCTCGGGCCCCACCCCAAACCTACTGACTCAGAAATTCTGCCCAGCAATCTGTGTTTTAAGAAGCCCTCCAGATGGTTCTGACACATGCTCAAATTTGAGAACCACTTCTCTAGAGAAACAGTTCTTTGACTTGGCCGTACCTGGAGAGCTTCAAAGAATACTGATGCCTGCGTATTGCCCTCAGATTTTCTCATTCAGTTGACCTAGGGTGTGGCTTGGACATTGGGAAGTTAAAAAATTTCCCCAGGTGATTCTTTATGAAACCAGAGCTGAGAAGTACTGATGTGGAGAGCTGACCAGATAAATCAGAATCTTGATGCGAGGATAGGGGACCAAGGCTCAGGACTCTGAATTTTAAGAACCTCCTATGTCACTGCAGGTCCTCCGAGAGAGAGATGCCAAAACAGGCTTAGACATGCCAAACATTATTGGAGGACGTGTCTGTATTCATTTCCTTGGGCTACTGTAACGAATTACTGCAAACTTGGCATAAACAACATAAATTATTCTCTCTCAATTCTAAAGACCAGAAGTCTGAGATCAAGATGTGAGAAGGATTGTGCTTACTCCAGAGACTGTAGGGGAAGCATCTCCCCTTGCCTCTTCCGGCTTCACGTGTATCCAGCTTGTGGTAGCATCATTCTGATCTCTGCCTCCGTCTTCTCATGGCCTCCTCCTCCATATCTCTCCACGCTCTGCTTCTCTTCTAAGGACACCAGTCACTGGACTTCAGGGCCCACCCTAAATCTGAAGATCTTTAATAACATCTGCAAAGACCCTTTTTTCCAAGTAAAGTCACATTCGCAGGTTCTGGGTGGACATATCTTTTGGGATCCATAACACCTGTGAAGGAGAAAGGGCATGGATGCAGCAGAAGGCAAGGGGAGCCTTCAGACAGAGATGCAGGGCTGGGGTTTGTGAAAAGAGAGGAGGAGCATTCTGTAGGAAGAACTTCAGCCTACACTGTAGATCTAAGAAAATTCTAGGCAGGCTGTTGGGGAGTCTCTCAAAGTTCCTATGCTAATCCCCAACATGATGGTATTAAGAGATGGGGCCTTTGGGAGGGGGTTAGGTCGTGAGGATGGAGCCCTCAGGAATGGGATTAGTGCCTTGATAAAAAGAGACCCAGAGAACTTTCCCTCCTCCCTTCCACTGTGTGTGAGGACATGGTGAGAACCAGGAAGCAGGCTCCCACCAGACACCAAATCTGCTGGTGTCTTGACCTTGGACTTCTCAGCCTGTGGAACTGGGAGAAATAAATGTCGGTTGTTTGTAAGCCACCCAGTCTG
The DNA here is from genome assembly GCF_057802395.1 of Ceratotherium simum simum. Classification (NCBI taxonomy): domain Eukaryota; kingdom Metazoa; phylum Chordata; class Mammalia; order Perissodactyla; family Rhinocerotidae; genus Ceratotherium; species Ceratotherium simum. The sequence goes on from NC_141940.1 coordinate 122,926,747, forward strand.
TGGTATTTTGTTATGTGGTATTTTGTTGAATCAAGATGCAGTATCTGGATGATGCCGTTCAGCTGTGCTCCCCATAGCAGGTCCTCTAGGAGGGAGATCAGAGCTGTGCAACTCCATGGCTGCCCCAGCCCCCAAGACGATTATTATGTCCACTGGGAATCTAAATGTGAGGTCCATTGCCTAAGATCTGTGTTTCAAAGCTTAGAGCTAAGAGAGATTAATCTTGAGAAGCATCAAGGAATACATTCTCCTCTTCAAGCTCCGAAATGCACCTGAGCATATTTAACATTCAAAAAATCTACAGGAGAGACACCAACTTAATTTTGTTTGTGTCCGCCAAAATTGTTTGACCACGGATCCCTTTATCCTGTGTAACCCCCATTAACATCCTGCCAAGCACGTGCATTTTGGGAATCATTGCTGTGGATCAAAGGATAAACCAGATTGTTTGAAACTTGTGCTAATGAACCTGTCAGGCCAGCCCCACGAGGAAGGGGGCTGCCTGTATAGCATTTTGGAGAACTATGAAAGGCCTCCCTCCTTCAGAAATGCTTCCTCTGCCTGCCCCTCCATGTCTCGCCATCAGGGTTTCATTGCCCGGGTTTGAGGCTTTAATCTCTGCTAAAATGTGATACTCCTGGGAGAGGGAATGCCATTGTAATTCTAATTTCTGTGCAGCTTTCTCAGTGCAAAAGCCTTGCCTGGGCACTTAAAATATCTCATTGCTCTACTAGAGAAGGGGGGTGCGTATGCAGCACGCTCCTGGAAATACTTATGTTAACTGCCCTTTAGAGCTTCCTGTGAATGCCTTCTTCCCGTTCTTCCCTGAGATGAGGTTTCCACGGGGGAAGAAGAAAGCCTGAGGACATGTATTTCTGAGGACTCTGGGAGGTAGGGCCCAGGAAAGAGGGGAAGGACAGGAAAAAGAGGCAGAAAGATAAACCCTGCTTACTCTCGGATGTGCCCAAGGGCCTATGTGACACATGCATTTATATGCAAAGCGACTCTGGTCACCTATTGGCACATTAGAGTTGTGTTTTGAGTCTAGATTAAACAAAAGCCTCTCCCCCCGCCCCACCGTCCCCCCATGAAATGCACTGAAGTGTGACTTAACATGGTCATTGTGTGTTTATGTGGAGGGGGTTGGGGGGGCGGGGGCATGAATTGCCCTATAATGAAACTTTCTTAACTTTCATAATCGAATGCTTTTTGTGAGATTCACGAAGTAGTCACAAATAACCTGAAGTTTTGCTCAAACATAAACAGTATTTTAGCAAGTGTTATAAAAAGGGGGACCTAGATACATCACACACATACATACCACACCCACCCACCAGTAGCACAATTAGTGATATAGTAAATGTACATCAATAACATATATAATGGATGCCCGGGCGCACACACAATTAGCACGTGTTGCCGTGAATACTCGACAGACTGTATGAGCAACCACAGGCAGAACTGGGCAGAGTGTTCACCATCTCTGACCACCTGTACTGTGCAGAGAGGCTGGGCAATGCTGCCCAGGCACCCCTTGGGTAGGACTCCACAGCCCTGTAACCCTACAGATTTAGAGGGAAATGGGAGGGAGTGACTATAATAAGGGAGCCCCTGGATGAGACTGTGCCCTGTTAGAAAGCAAGGCTTCCACAGCTTCAGCCAGCCATTCTGCTAAGTCTCCTGCTACGTTACTAAAGGTAGGGAGGGAATGGGCTGAGTTTCTCTGTCTTCTCAGCGAGTTTCCAAGTGTTTTCACTCATGGTTGGCTTCTGAATTGCCTGAAACACATAGTCTTCCACTATTAACCCTGGTTTTAGGTTGTATTTAGGTCAGTGTCCTTTCAGACTCACACCGGCTTGTCATCCAAGTGCTGCGCATTGGTTTGAATTTGTCAGCCACACAGAGCCATCCTTCCTGCTTTCTGTGGAAGTCAGCATTTCCAGCCTGTTCCAGGATAGCTTACCTGACAGAAATATAGCCCGTGACTCAGCAGTTTGTGGGACATATTCCCTTTCTGCCACATCGAAGGAAACTTTCAGTTTTGTTGATAACAGATATAAATTGTAATTGAATTTTATTGACTGAAGCACTGGGCACCTTGCAAAAATTTCCGCAAGTAGGGCTTTTTTTTTTGGTCATGTGAAAATTAACCAAGAATTTACCAGAAAAAAACTACTTATTTGCTCTAAGTTTCAGAGAGAATAGAATCTTTGTGTAGAAGCCAAAAAGGCAGGAAAATGGATTCATCCAGGATTTCAGAATTGAACTTTTTTGGGGTACGATTCCAAATATGTGTAGAAGTGAATGAGAGATACTGAAATGGGCTTTCAATTAGTGGGTGGGTGAGGAGAGGAGAGAATGACTCTTAACAAAACCCACACTCAAACCAGTCACTGAGGACTTTTCTCCCTACACTCCGAAACGGTGACGCACAGCTATCTACGGCCATGTTTATGTGCAGCAAGAGGCAAGTTGGCTGGACATTTACCAGCTGAATTGGGTTTTCATAGATGGACAGCATGAATAAATCAGATCAAAGCCGACTTTTCTGTGTAGTTTACATCATTTGAGCAGTAATTTGGAATAAAAATAGAAAGGGCTGCATGAGAGGCCATGTCATGATGACTTTATTCGTTGTATTAAAAGAATATGTCCTTGTTATAAAGATTAAGTAATACAGAAACTGACAGAGAATAAAATGAAAACCTACCCAGAATCCTCACCAACTAGAAATAAATATCCCCATTGGATAACCATCATACTGAATACCTTTCAAAGTCTATATTCAGAAAGGATGGAGGTAAAGATGGTGATGGTGCTCAGGGCAAGCTACCCCAGGAGGCACCACTCTGGTATGTGGATTATTTCGAGCTGAAGACAATAAGGACTCAGAGAACTCAGGAAGAATATTTGAGTTTCCCCTCGCAAACTGCCTAAAGAATTTAAAACAAAAGATCTGTTTCAGGAAAGAGTTGTTATCATGATGGCTATAAAGATAATGTAGGATAGAGGTTACAATAGGAAAGGCACCAAGCCTCTTTTATCAAAAACTCTGTCTCTCCCTGACCACATTATCTATAGATGACCCTGAAAAAAATTGTCTTCCTGCCCTCTGAAGTCCCAGGCCACTACCCACCCCCAACACGTTCCTTGCCTTTAGCTGCAATACTTAAGCAAGCAGCTTAGACAGAGGGACGAGTTGCTCATTTCTGAGTTTTTCCCATGTATACATGTTATTAAACTTGGTTTTATTTTCTCCTGCTAACCTGTCTTGTTAATTATTTGGCCAGCCATAAGAACCTTAAGGAAAAGGGCAGAGGGAGATTCTCCCTCTTCCCCCGACAATGGACAGATAGTTACACCAAAATACGTTTTCCTTTTGGTGTGTATTATTCATTCAATTTTGTGAAAGTATTATAATTAGCTTCACTTGGTTTAACAGGAAGAAATGAAACTGACTTGGAACCAAGAGGAGCACTAAACTTCAAAAAGATGAGTTTTTTTTGCAAGAGACATTAGCTCCTATAAGATTGATCTAAGGTTAAGGAAGTAGATTTATGAATAATATTAAGAAGTTGGAGACATTATATATCTTTGAACTATAGTTTTCGATTTTAGATAATATCGGTTGACTCTCTACTATGAAATTTGAGGATGTTAGTAATTTCACGCTTCTTTCTATTTTCCTTCCTGATTTTCATCATTATTATATTACTTTCGTGCTGTAATAGTTTATATAACAGTTACAGTATGCTTTGTAACCATACTTCTCACAATTGCTTAATATTGATTCTATTTAAATGGGTCCTCTGCTCATCATCTGTTGTTTGGCCAAGAATTCTTCCTTCTTGAGGTTTTAGTTTTGTCTCTTGTTTGTCTGATTTTCACCTTCAAGCAGTTTTATCATAAGGGCTCGTGGGTTCTGTGTTCTCTGAGCTCTTTCATGCTGGAGAATACCTCTATGTTGCCTCTTTGCTTGAGTGACATCTTGACTGGCTTTTGTGTGAGTCTCACATTCTTTCCTTCAGAATGTCGTATTCATTGCTCCATTATTGCCTGGCTCTCAGTGTTGCTGCAAAGAAGTATAAAACTTTTTATTTTTTTTCTGTTTTGTAAGTTATTTGCCTTTTCTTCCTCAATGTCTGAAAATGTTTTTCTTTATCCTTGAAGTCTTGATGATGTCAAGTCTTGTGGAACTTTTAAAGAAAAATCCAGTGTTACTTCTGCTGATCTCATAGGGAAAGTGCAAATCAGTGTATATGAGTTAACTATTTGTTTTTCATTGTGAAACGTAAAGAATAGTCACAACAGCTGCCATTTATTGACTTCTCTGTGCCAAACCCAGTACTGTTCTAGATGTTTTAAGAATAAGATCTCAATTCTCCCACTAAATTTTGGAGCAGGAGCTATTATCCCCATTTTATAGGTGATAAAACTGAGCTTCTGGGATAACAGGTAACTTGCCAAGGGTTGCATGGCTACTAAGTAAAGCTGAGGTGAAAAGAAATAATTTTACCTACTTTATTCATGTCTAGTTTTGATATTGTACTATAGATATTTAAGATGTCACCACCAGGGGCAGGTGGCTGAATTGTACATCAGACTCTATGAGCTATTTTGCAACTTCCTGTGATTATATAATGTCAAAATAAAAAGTTAAAAGAAAAAAACAGTGCAAAACCTGAGCCAACTAATAGCTGATGCTGATCTAGTAGGATATTGAAAGGCGTAGCAGAAACATAGGGAGAGCATAATAACAGCTGTCACTTGGGGCTGCACTCATCTGAAGGCTTGACTGGGGCTGAGAAACCCATTTCCAAGGTGGTTCACTCACAACTTGGTGCTGGCAAATTGTTTCCTTTCTATGTAAGCTCTCCACGTGGATGCTTGAGTGTCCTCATGACATGGCGGCTGGCTACCCCCACAAAAGTCGATTCAAGAGATCAAAGTGAAAGCTGACCTGGCCTTGGGGCACTTCTGCAGTATTGAATTGATTAGTCAAGTCAGCCCTCATTTAATGTGGGAAGGGGCTACACCTAGGGTATAAATACCAGGAGGCAGAGACCATTGGGGGCCATCTTGGAGGCTGGCTGCCACAACCTTGGAAACCTTTCATGAAAAAAAATCAACAGGAGTATGGCTCTTTGTGAATTTGGCAGATGAAGAGGAATGTACCACGGATAATTGTAGGTTTTGGAGCCTGGTGATCAGAAGGATAGAGGTGTAGTAGGCAGGCAGGCTGGGAGGCAGCTGGTTTTGAGAAAGTGGGTTATTATTTTATACATGTTGGCTCTGAGATGCTGTGGGCCAGTCTTTACTGACTGACCTACAACTCATACCTGGTTTTCAGTCCCACACTTGCCTGCTGGTAGCTGGCATCTCTCATCCCTGAATCTTTCTGGGATTAACCTGTAGGAACTGGCTTGATTATTCCTGGCCCCCGCTCTTCCAGATCTTTGGCAGTTGACTCATTCAGTCCTACTAACTGCTCTCATCTGCTTTCCACCTTCAAAACCTTTTGTTGACATCTCTTGTCTACTGTTCCTTCTGTTCTTTAAATCTTTGTGACTAACTCTTTTTATTTATTCTCATTTTGCTAAGCTTTGGGAAAGGGCAGAGATAAATACATGGGTTAAATTTGCAATATTTAACTAGAAGTCAAGCCATATTTTAAAAATTGGGCTGAGTCCATATGATGCAGAAATTGTATGTAATCAGTGAAAAAATTAGTTGAAATACATTATATTTGGGGTGTGAAGTAGGCAAAACAATTTAAAAAGAGATTTTTCATTGTATATATATTATCTGTGAGAGACATTCAATATTTATTGGTGTTTTCACTCCTTTTGTGAAGCTAATGGAGCAAACACTACAACTGTTATGAGAAATTGTGATAATAAACAACAGGTGTGCATCATAAGAGATTTTTTTTTTTTTTTCCCTCCCCAAATTTCTCTTGGGGTATAAGATGAGGTATTAAATCAAACCAAAGAGGTATTATGTGTCTGGTGAAATAAAACTAACCATAGTAGAGCAGAACTCTTATATAATTACATATTCTCTTGGGGATTTTAGAATTTTCCTGAATACTTTAAATGATTATTATCATTATTTTGTTCTGCATGCATAGCATTTTTCAGAATTCTTTGATGAGGAGTAAAAACTATTAGCAGGCCAACCAGATAAACATTTCTTTGAAGAAAAATCACTACTCATTTCAGGCAAGCAATTATTATGCAAAGACCTAGCATCTTGACAATGTATAGTTATCTTTTCAAAGACATCATTAACCCCAAATTGGACAGCTCCTTCTAGCCTCTCAAAATGTGGTCTCTGGTATACAGGTGGCCACTTGTTCTCTGCAAAGCAACCCGTCTCTGATGATTGCCTCTGGGTTTAGCCTGATTCTGCTCCAAAAATACCTGAGACATCTCTTCAGGGAACACGGATCAGATGGCTGCTTCTGAAAAGCTGGTGTGCAAATCTTTCAGAGCCGAGATGACAGACAGTTTGGTCCCCAGAAAGCAGAGATCATCCATGAGTGCTGGGGCTCCCTCAGTTGTATTCCTCTCCCCTGAACCTAGAGGCCCTCAGTGGTGTTCGCGTGAATGTACTGCAGTCCTTGGCCCGCTGCAGTGATGGGATTTGTAATTTCTCGTTAGTTTTTAAAGACAGAAAAATATAATAGTCATTTTATTATCACTCGATTATTGAGTAATTTACAAAAAGATGTTATGTTGTAGCCTCTATCCACAATACTTCGTCTATTTACCTCTATTTTAAAATTGTTAAAATTGTGATAAAATATACAACATAAAATTTACCATTTTAAACATTTTTAAGTGTGCAGTTCTGTGGCATTAAGTACGTTCACATTGTTGTGCAACCATCGTCACCATCTATCTCTAGAACTTTTTCATCCTTCCAAATGGTAAATCTGTGCCCATTAAACAATAACTCCCCTTTTCCCTCTCCCTCATCTGCTGGCAACCCCCATTCTACTTTCTGTCTCTACGAATATGACTACTCTAGGTACCACATATAAGTGCAATCATACAGTATTTGTTGTTTTGTGACTGACTGATTTAACTTAGCATATGAATAAGGAATAAGGATGAATAATAATCCATTGTGTGTATATACCACATTTTGTTCATCCATCCATTCATTCATTGATGGACACTTGGGTTGCTTCCACCTTTTGGCTATTGTGAATAATGCTGCTGTGAACGTGGGTGTACAGATATCTGTTCAAGACCCTGCTTTCGATTCCTTTGGGTATATTCCCAGAAGTGGAATTGCTGGATCATATGGTAATTCTATGTTTTTTGTGTGTGTGGGTGAGGAAGATTAGCCCTGAGCTAACATCTGTTGCCAATCCTTCTCTTTTTTGCTGAGGAAGATTGGCCCTGGGCTAACATCCATGCCCATCTTCCTCTACTTTATATGGGAAGCTGCCACAGAATGGCTCGAGAAGCATTGCGTCGGTCTGCGCCTGGGATCCGAACCTGTGAACCCTGGGCTGCTGCCGAAGCAGAGTGCAGGAACCCAACCGCTCCACCACCAAGCCTGCCCCCCATGTTTAATTTTTTAAGGAGCTACCACACTGTTTTTCACAGCAGCTGCACCATTTTACATTTCTACCAGTCTCGTTATTTTGTTACGTTAGCTTTTATTCATTTTCTATGTGCTAGGGACACTGACAAGGTCTATCTATGTGGGTTTTTCTGTTTTTTTTTGTGTGTGTTGAGATAATATTTATATGCCATAAGATTTGCCCCTTTAAAGTGTACAATTCAGCAGTTTTTAGTATATTCACAAAGTTTTGCAACAATCACCACAATCTAATTCCAGAGTATTTCCATTATAAGTCACTCCCACTCCTCTCTTCTCCTAGTCCCTGGAAATCACTAATCGACTTTCTCTCTCTGTGGATTTACCTCTTCTGGACACGTCGTACAATGGAATTGTATAATATCTGGTCTTTTGTGACTGTCTGCCTTCACTTAGTGTAATGTTTTCAAGGTTCATCCCTGTTGTAGCAGGTATCAGTCCTTTATTCCTTCTTATAGCCGAGTTATATTCCATTGTATGGATAGACCTCATTTTGTTTATCCACTCAGCAGCTAGTGGACATTTTGGTTGTTTCCATGTTTTGGCTCTTATGAATAATGCTTCTGTGAATATCCATGTACAAATTTTTGTGTGGACCTGTATTTTCAATTCTCTTGAGCATATACCTGGTCATATGGTAATTCTGTTTTACGTTTTGTGGAACTGCCAAACTGTTTCCATTTTACATTCCCACCAGTGGTGTATAAGGGTTATAATTTCTCCACATCCTCACCAACACTTGTTATTGTTTATCGTTTGATTGTAGCCTTCCTGGTTGATATGAAGTGCTGTTTCATTGTGGGTTTGGTTTATATTTCCCTGATGGCTAATGATGTTGAGCATCTTCTCATGTGCTTCTTGGCCATTTGTATATCTTCTTTGGAGAAATAGCTATTGAAATCCTTTGCCCATTTTTAATTGGGTTATTTGTCTTTTTATTGTTGAGCTGTGTCTGAATTATTTGAGCCTCACTGAATGAGGATGGTGCTGGTATTGTGCTCTTTGTGTAGCTGAGAGGAATTGAGACTTAGAGAGGCTACAGGTCAGAGAGCTGGATTCCACTTCAGGTTTGTGAGATGCCAGCACCACAACTCCTAACCCCCAGGCTACATTGCTTCTTGCTTGGGCCCCTGCCCCGTGAGATATTCACATGACTGTTCTGTGTCAATGTGGTTCCAGCATTAAGGATTTTCCAGTTGCATGGTACTGAGGGATCATCTTCAGGACACACTTTTACACAATTCATTAGGTGGACTGAATAGCCGAACTTCTGTTCTTAAAATCATCAGATTGACCAAGAATTTCCACTCTCCAATGACTGTGCCAAAGCTAAGAAAACAGAGTTTAAATGAGGCTTCCTTGAGAGCTCCTTGATAGTAGCAGATGCCCTGTTGATATGTTTCAGAACATTCAGCTGCTTAGAAAAGCATAGCCCTCTCCGGGGTCTGAACAACTTTCTTTAGGGGTCCATTCATCTGGAACTTTGACTTTCCGACATTTGTGTGTGTGGCAAGTATTAACTTTAGATGTCACAGAACCCTTCTTGTAGTCAAGATCATTGTGAGTGCTTTGTGGACTCTTCATTTGTGTAGGACAAAACCCAAACGTACAGGGTTGGCTAATGCAGTGCTTCGTGGACTTGAGCAAGCACGTGAGTCACCCAGAGAACTTGTTAAAACAGATTGCTGGGCACAACCCCAGAGAGTCTAGTTCAGTAGGTCTGTGGGGGGGACCTGAGAGTTTGTGTTTCTTACAAGCTCCCAGGTGATACTGCTGGGCCAGTTTGTGGGCCACATTTTAAATAGCGTCAGGCTCGTGGTTGGATCCCTGAGGCTCACTGGATTAGATCCAGTATCCTGCCTGGCTTCAAGTTTATCCAAAAGGGGGTCCCATTCCTTTTATACAACCTCATTCCTCATTACTCACAATTTCCTATTAACTAAGGCCAGGCATTTCACTCTCCTCTGAACAGAAATGGTTCCATGCATGTAACTGTCTTTTACCCTTGTGTTTCCCTCTCCCAGGCTCACTGTATGTGTGGTAGGCAGAATTCTAAGACAGCGCCCAATATTCTGCTCCTCTGATGTGCACCCTCCATGTGATTCCCTCCCCTTGAGTGTGAGTCAAGCCTGTGAATATGATGGGATATCACCCCTGTGATTTGGTTACTAACACCTTAACATTGAGTCAATCAGAACGGAGAGTATCAGGGTGAGCCTGACTTCATCAGGTGATCACTTAAGAGGAATTCAACTCTCCCTGAAGTCAGAGTGATCGGAAGCATGAGGGAACATGTGGAGGGGACCATGTGGCATGGAACTGTGGGCTGTTTCTAGAATCTTTGAGTGGCCACCACCTGACAGCCAGCAAGAGAATGGGACTTCGGTCCTACCACCACGAGGAACTGAATTCTGCCGATATCCTGAGCCTCAGATGAGACCACAGCCCAGCTCACACCTTGGTTGTGGCCTGGTGAGACCCTGAGCAGAGGACTCAGGTAACCTGTGTCCATACTCCTGACCCATGGAAACTGTAAGCTAATACATTCGTGTTGTTTTAAGTCCCTGTGTTGGTGGTAATTTGTTATGCAGCAATAAAAAATGAATACAGTATGGAGCATGCTTTTCCTTTGCCGCCCTGGGCCCCACATGCCTGTTGCTTCTTATGCAGAGCAGAGTCATCCCCCAGTCTCCTCTTCTTCCTAGGGTTGGGCTCACACTTGAATAACCAAAAACGCCCATTGGCCAGCTTCCCAAATAAAACGTCATCACACTGCATGTAGTTTTCGCACCAAAAACAACTCCTAGAAGCTTTGAAGTTCACATTTTTCTTTCTTTTGGACCAGACCAAATTTTTTATGGAGCGCTTCTTGCTAGCAGAACAAGTAAATCTGAGTGGTTGAGAATATTTTTTCCATGTATGTTCTGTATCCCAAAGGTAGTTGTTCCTTATTTTTATGCATTTCAGTGTTATCTTTCCCAGCCTGACTGTTTACTCCTTGGGAAGGAGGATCAGCCATCCATCTTATTTGTATGATGTACCATGCTTGGCAAACAATAGGGCTCATAGAACATGCACAAAGTAATACGTGTAGCATATGTACTTGATTGTACCCCCTCCAATCCTGACCTGGGTCACTGCACAGCCTGCCGTTGTTTATCTAGATGAGCATCTTCTGTAAAAGTACATAATCACACCTAGTTTGAGAGGGAGGGAGCCTGAGAGATCACCCGGTTCATTTCTCTCACTCTACAGATAAGCAACAGTAAGTCAGAAAGCTTCTTTTGAAAAAATAATGGCTCCTGAAATGCACTCTAAAAATTAAATTTATCTAGAGGACCTAGGAATGCTGTAACTGAAAAAAATAATGATTCAAACAATCTTTTTGAAATTCAATAACTTTTGGCCCAGGGAAATATCTGCAGTGTGATAACCACCGGCCGAGAGACTTCACTGGGAAGACAAACAGCTACCCGAGGTGATTTCCTCCTTGTCATGTCAGAGTCTTTGGCTGCCTGCGCACTTATTTTTCTATGCACACGGAGGGCTTACGCCGCTTGGAACAGTGGGGTCAATAGCACAGAGAAGTCTTTCTATTTAAAACAGAGCTCACAGGGGGCTGAATTTTCACCCATTTAGAGTTTAATGGAAGGAAGCAGTTCCTTAAAACTTTTAAACTTGGTGTTTGTCCCACTTAGACCTGTACTCTGTTAGACCTTCTCAGAACAACAGAAGGAAGTTGTTGACATTAGTCTGAGAATCAGGACCTAACTCTAGAATGGCCCTCTTGTTCCCAAAACCTGCACTGGTTTTGCCCAATCCACTGAAATTATTGTTGGCTTTGCAATGTTAAAACAAACAGAAAGCGAAATGAAGTTACCTCCCCATCTCCCATTGAAACCTCTCCATTGAATAGCTTTTTTATTTATGTTCAATTGCAGTGAGTTGCAAGCAGCACTGTATGGAAGGTGGAAAATCTGGATTACATTTCTGCGCTGGCCCCTGAGGGACCTTATGACCCGAGCCAGTCCAGCACCTCCCTTGGCCTCAGTCTGCTTTCTTGTGAAGTTAGAAGTTTCAACTCTTCGGGTGTATTCTCTCTTTAATTTTCTGGGAACATCAGCATTGACTAGATGGAGACCAGTCAGGTCATCGACCATGATAAATCATCTTCTTGGTTATTGTTTCTCTATTGTAAGGGTCAGCAAAGCATTCTTATCAAGGGCCAGATACTGAGGATTTTCGGCTCCATTGTGACGGCTCAACTCTGCTGCTGTAGCACAAAAGCAATAAATGAATGGGCCACTTGCAGGAAAACTTTCTTCCCCCAATTTTTTTTTACCAAAGTAGGTGATGGCGGGAATTGGCACAAGGGCTCCAGTTTACTGAGCTCTTTTCCATTGGTTACTTTCTGAGGACCCGAGGTTGGACAAAATTAAGGCACAGAGACCTAGAAAGATAGCCAGGCGGTCTTTGAAGGCGCTTGTGATAAGGATGAGCTGTATTTTGGTGCTAGAGCTCCTACTTAGATGTATGAGCTTGGACCATTCACTTCTCTGATCTTAAACTTCAATACCCAAAGGATAAGGATAACAAAAGTGAGTTCTCCTGAGCACTCAGCATTGTATGTCCTCACCATCGAATTTACTCCTCAGTGCTACTCCACAAGGCAGCAATTCTCCCACTTTGCTGCCCAGGAGAGATCCCCTAGGTGCTTGTGGACTTCCCAGTGTCCAGGCCCCGCCCCTTAGTATTACATCAGAATCCCTGGGGGTGGGGGCTGGGCATCAGCATTTGTAAAGCTGCCTGGCTGAGTACCATGGGCGGCTGAGTTTGAGAACCAATGTTATCAAGTTGGTATTCTTATTACCCCTGTTGTACAGAGTTCATGGACATAAGATAGCCAAAGGATACATAGCAAGAAAGTGGGCAAAGCAAGATTCAAACTCAGGTCACTAAAATTCCAAAGCCTGTGTTTTCAATCACTATGTTATTTTGATCCCCTAACCGAGTGAGGTTGTTGGAGTCATGAGCCAGTGAAAAAAACAAGATCTGTTTGTGTATTTTATAAACACTATGGTTCATTATGTATCATTATCATCACTATCATCATGTTATTATTGTTGGGCATTTGCTAGAGTTGGTGTGTTATTTCTCTCTGCTGCATAGCGTATTACCACAAACCTAGTGGCTTAAAACAATACGCATTTGTTATCTCATATTTTCTATGGGTCAGAAGTCTGGGCAAGGCTTAGCTGGGTTCTCTGCTCAGGGTCTGACAGGGTCTCACTTTCCAATCGAGACGTTGGCTGGGCTGTGTTCTCGTCTGGAGACTGGAGTATGGAAGGATCCTTTTCCAAGCTCCCTTGCGTTGTTGGTAGAATTCATTTCCTTGTAGCTGTGGTACTCGTGACATCTTATTTCTTCAAGGCCAGCAAAAGAGCATCACTGTAGCTACAAGTCTCTGCTTTAAGGGAAAGCTAGGACCTTCTTTACAGGGCTCATCCGATTAGGTCAGGCCGACCAACGATTGCCTCTTTTTTTTTTTAATAGACTTTATATTTTAGTGAAGTTTTAGGTACACAGCAAGAATGAGGGGAAGGCACAGAGATTTCCCATATACCCCCTGCCTCCAGACATGCATAAGCTCCCCCACTACAACATCCCACATCAAAGTGTTACATTTGTTACAACTGATGAACCTACACTGAATCATTATCCCCCAAAGTCCATAGTTTACATTAGAGTTCACTCTTGAGTTGTACATTCTATGGGTCTTGACAAATGTATAATGATGTGTATCCACCATCCTCGTTAAGTATCCTGAGGAATAGTTTCACTGGCCTAAAAATCCTCTGTGCCCTGTCTATTCATCCCTCCCTCTCTCCTTACCCCTGGTAACCACTGCTCTTTTTATTGTCTCCATGATTTTGCCTTTTCCAGATGTCATAGAGTTGGAATCATGTAGTATGTAGCCTTCTCAGATTGGCTTCTTTCACTTAGTAATGTGCATTTAAGTTTCCTCCATGGCTTTTCATGGCTTGATAGTTCATTTCTTTGTATCTCCCTTTTTATTAGCTCAGTCAACTGAGTAGGGACCTTTTTACCTTGCAAATTCCCTTCACCTTTGCCATATAACATGATATAACCTAATTGTGGGAATGATATACCACCGAGGTGATTTGAGGGGAGGGGATTATATAGGGCTTATACAACAGGGCAGTGGGAATCTTGGGCCCATCTTAGACTTCTGTCTACCACACGTGGGAAGCAGAGCAGGCCATGACTGGCAGCACTTTTCAAAACGGAAGACCGCAAAAGCTCTGCTCTGACTATATATGCAGTTCATAAGCCAAGAGAAGGTTACAACCTACAGAGTTCTATCAATAACTCCATTAGTCTACTTGTAGCACCAGCAATTTACCAGTGTTGAGATCTCAGGCTCCCTAGTCAGTGGTTTTTCTTCTAACCCATTTAAGAGGAAAAATAATACAGCATGATTTTCCAGTTCAAAAAAAAGTATAGAGAAAACCCCAAGTACTTTTTGGTGTGTGGTCAGCGCAGTGACCCACATTGGGCAAAGTGAGAGGAATGAGTGCCTCTAGTGGGAGGAAGAGGTGAAGAGAGGAGTGTCGCAGGAACACTTCCGTTCTAACCACCCCTGCGTTTGTTTGGCTGAGGAAGCTTCCAGTTGGAGCACATGCTGCTTTGATGAGGCTGGGTGTAGCGCCACTCCCTGGAGACTGTCTCAGCATCTGTCCAGAGGTAATAGTATGAGTTGTAACAACTGCTTGAGTCCTCGACCATCTTGACTGAAACTTGAATATTCAGCATCGTTAACAGCTGGGGCTTGGAGCCCCTTAGAAAGTGGTGGTGATGACAGGCCATAGAGATGGAGAGGAGAGAGAGAGGAAGTGGGGCTGCTGTTATTTCATAAGGCCACTATGCCTTTTGCCTTTGCCGATAGCTGTCCGTTTAGTCCAGTCAGTGAATCTATTCTCCCAGTTGACAGTGATCTACAAAAGGGTTTCTTTACCCATCCCAAAGGGCACAAGTCCCAGAGACCCTCCCAAATCCTTGTGTGTTTGTTCTCAGGGAAATTTGCCTCAGAAAGCTACCTCTCTCTTTGCCTAGCTCTGCCTAGGCGATACTCTGTCAGTTCTGATTAAGGCGAGGAAATGGCATTTAGCAAGTGTGCATTGGGCATCTTAGGTACCCAGCAGATGCCAGGGCTTGGGGAATAAGGCCTAGATCCTCTCTGCCCTCAGTGGCCTACACATGTGATAAGGATGAGTGCCTGTGACAGAGATGCACAATGCTGTGGGAACGCAGAGGAAGGGGCATTTAACACTTCTAGGGGAGATGAGGGATAATATTCTGTTTAACATCTATTTGGTCATCTGCTAATATTTTTAAGTGGAGATTATAGATGGGTGTTGGCTCTACAGCACCAAAGAGCAGAAAGTCGTGAACACGTGAAACTCAAGTCTCTGGGTGAGAATCTAGCTTCCTATACGATGGGCTCACTCAAGAGCTTCCATTTTTGGGTTTGAAGAGAACTTTCCTCTGGCAACTTGCATTTAGGGGAGAGGGATTGAAAGAAGGATCTGGAAAGCACCTTTTCAAGGTTAAGAACCACTTCAAGAAATCCTTTCAACACCTTAGGCTAGGGGTTAGCATTCTATGGCCCCGCCTGCCGCCTGTTTTTGTATGGCCCACAGGCTGGATTTGGCATTTCTAAACGGTTGAAAAAAATCAAAAGAATATATTTCCTGAGATGTGAAAATTATAGAAAAGTCAGATTTCAGTGTCCAAAAATACAGTTTTACTGGTGCCCAGCCACACCCACTTGCTTACATGTTATTCATGGCTCTCTGGAGCTACAAGGTTGGGGAGGGAGTTGAGTAGTTGCTACAGCGACTGTGTGACCCGCAGGGCCTGAAATATTTACTGTCTGGGTCTTTACTGAAAAAGCTTGCCAAGCCCTGCCATGGGTCATCGGGTAAAAGAAGTGACCAAAAACATACACACCTGCGAAATAAAGAGAACACCACATTCTGCCAGTCTGTCAAATCAGTTAGAACAGAAACATACACCACTGTACGTATGGCTTGCACAGGGGGGTCAGTCACTGTCATAAAAAGATGGGCGGGAGGCTGGGAAATGTGAGTGCATTTAAAATAAAACCAATTTCAACGTTTACATCTACCGATGTCAATTCAAAGATAGAGAAAAAAATGAATTGAGCAGAACCGCAGTGTTTCTCATTCTGGCAAGAGTTCAGGGTAATTGGGGCCATTGGACGTATCTGATTACATCCAGGCCTATTTCTTCTGGAAAATTCTTATGGAGATGATGAAGGAATGGTCCACAAGTTCGAAAGGAATATGGAGGCTCAGTCTCACCCTGGAAACAGATTGAGTTGGGTGCTGAACCATGTGAACGTTGTCAAGGTCTGTTTTTCTCTTTTTTGCCTCTTACGCTCCTGCCTTTTTATCTTAATCAGTCCTATTGCATGCTGGTTTATTCATGTAATCAAATATTTCTTGATCGCCTGCTATTTGTCACCTACTGCTCTCAGTACTTGCAGTTTACCAGTGAACAAAGTTCAAAATTCTTGCCGCCATGGAGCTTATAGTTCTAGCTAGCAGGGGAGTCGGAAAAACCCATAAGATAAGTCAGTACAAGGCACAGCATGTTAGACAGTACAGAGAGGCAGGAAGAAAGTATAGTGGCTGAGGACTATGGTGCTCGTTCAGGCTGGGGGATGTTGCAGTTTTAGACAAAGTGGCCAGTGGTGGTAGGGGGCTCATGAGAGAGGTCTTATTGGTTGGTCTGATGGTCAATACTGGCATCAATAAACATCTGTGGGTACCTGAGTGTCCCCAGGTAGGCCAGCAACTAGCTCGACCACAGAGGGAAATAGGACGGAGTGGAAAGTCCCGATGGCTCTGTGAAAGCTCTCTAATTCCTACTCCACTAATTTCAAATTCAAGATAATTCTTCAAGCCTACTGGAAACATGACTGGTCAAATGAATCAGTGGGATCGAATGAATCCAGGCAGCGTTAGATGACCAATGAAGTGGACACAGCCTGGCCGTGGGATCTGTTGCCCCGTTCTGTGCTGTTGTCTGGTGGTGGAGACAGCCGTACATTTACGTAGACCTAGAATCCCCTAAATTGGATGTAGATGGATTTAAATAAGCCGGTTCGATAAATAACTCTGAAACTTTGCAAAACTGAACTTTTGTAAGTACTTTTTCTTAACTTGTTTTGTACTGAGTAGAACGTTCAATCATACTCTGAAAGTAATAGGTCAAATTAAGATTCAGTTAGCTTTGTCCCTGCTCAGGAAGTAATTTTCTGAGTTTATATGCTAAATTTCATGGTTTGGAATCACTTTGAGCATGTGAAATGTGTATCAATGTACATAGATAAAATTATCTATGTAAATAAAATGATATATAAAAAGTACAAAATATATAAATATATTTAATGTATTATATGTATATCTGTGTATAATGTTACATACAGTTACATATACACATTATCTGGTTACATCCAGATAATCAGATAATTTATTTGTGATATATCTGTTTTCTACCAGATATATAGAAATACTATATACATTGTATAAATATATATATCAAAATATATCTTTATTAAATATATAAAAATATGATTTATAAATTATAATTATTTAATATTAAAAATATTAAACTTAGAGTGTGGGGCATGTAGTAATTACTCAATAAATGCAAAATAAATCTTTATTAAATATTTAGCATAATATTAAATTTTAAATATAGCAGATATATAATGAGGATATATTTATGCAAAGGATCTCCTTGGTTTGTTTTGGAAAGGTTGGTTTTTTTTTTTAAAGCAGAGTAGGGAACTGGAGTTTATTTCTGGAAAGGAGTTGATGTAATTTGAATGAAAAATAAACATTTTCCCACTGGGTTTGAAATGTAATTTGTAATGTAAATTTTGGGAAATGTGGTTATTTTTCTTTTGTAGAAACCTAAACAATTTTTAGAAGGACTCTCTCTTCTCTTTGGAAAATTAGTGAGATAACACAGTCATTCAAAGGAAAGATAAAGTTTAAAAGAAGCCAATTCCACAGATAAAAACATCCCCCAAAGGTGGTGGAGGCGGCCTGGGAGAGGCCCCGTGTCTCCTTTCCGATGCTTATTGGTGCCTCTGTACAAACAAAGGACAGAAAGCCCGTGGAAATCTTTGCTCTAGGCCCAGAATCAAAACTCAAAGAGAAATAAAAGCATCATATTTGGATGAAACCTCTTTTTTCCCCCTTAGTGAGTACTATTTGTATATAATATTATGTCCAAGATTTTTAAATTTTCAGTATGTTTAGGAAATAGAGATAATGGATTTTTTTTCCCCTAACATCATTGTAAATGAAAACCATCTGGAAAGTTACCAGCTCTGTTCCAGTTATCATCTCTGTATTTATTTCATTCTACCCGGGCTTCTAGGTGATGATAGCCCAGAGTCATCCTGGGAAGCCTGGTCCCTGTCCCTGCCTGCCCAGAGATTATGATGTTTCTGTCTGGGATGTGGTGTAGGCATCAGGATTTTTAAGACTCACCCCGTCCCCAACCTTGATCCTAAGGTTCTAGCATTCTCACATTGTAGGAGAATTATGTAATCATCCAAGGCTTCTGAGAGCCTCAGCAAGCTGCATTTAATCTTTGTGGTTCTCACCGCATCAATTAAAAGAAGTGACTCCCCCCGCTCCAACGACAAAGCAATCAGTGCCTGAGTTAATTGGAATTTTTTAGCCTTGAACATGTATTGTTTGGGTATTTCTTTTCTGCAGAGAGTCCAAGATTTGCTAAAGCCGTAGAGTGCGCATTTGTGATGCAAAGGATGAGAGAAATAGACGATTTATGGGTGCCGGGAGGTGAGGTGGGAATTGCATTTACTTCCCTTCCCTTTCAATTTCACGTTTGGGCTCCTGGCACCTTTGATTAAGGGAGAGAAGAAGCCAGGCAGCCAGAGTGACCCTGGGGTGCCGTTGGCATTGCCTGCAATATTGCCAGGGAGTTGGGTGGAGTGGGGACCTACCAGCTCACCTTCTCCCCATCCCAGTTGCTGTGGGGCAGATGAAAATGGCTCAGCCATCAGATAATTCAGACAGGCCATCTTTAAAAAGATCTAACCTGGCATTTCCTTTTTTTTTTTTTTTTAATAACTCTGTTTAATTTTTTCTTTTGAGGAGGATTGGACCTGAGCTAACATCTGTCTCCAATCTTCATCCTTTTTTCCTTTTTTCATCCTGAAGCCCCAGTAAATAGTTTTATGTCACAGTTGTACATCCTTCTGGTTGCTCTATGTGGGACGCAGCCTCAGCATGGCTTGAGGAGCGGGGGCGTTGGTCTGCGCCTGGGATCTGAACCTGCAAACCCCAGGCCGCCGAAGCAGAGCTCGCGAACCTAACCACTACGCCACTGGGCCGGCCTTGGCATTTCTTAATCTATCTTTTGGCTTCTCCATCTGAAACATAAAAGAGATGTCGAGAGCCCATACTTCAGTGTAGCAAGACTTAAATGAACTCACAAGTGAAAGTACTTAGAGTGTGGGGTGTGTAGTAATTACTCAATAAATGGAAAATTATTACTAGTTTGGTACACTGTTTATATTTTCAGGCGATGACAAAGCATCTTTTAGGACGTGAAGATTCTTTATTTTTCCCTCTTTCAAAGGAAAGTGAAAGTGTGGAGATAAAAAATGTTGAAAAGGTATGTGAAGTGAAGTATAGGTGTTAGTTGGAGCGAGAAATCTTCAAGGAAGAGAATTGCTTCAAATGGAGCCTGTAGACAACTCGAAGTGCTAGCATTACACTGTTGCGGGAGTTCCACATTCAGCCTGGCGTTTCTCAAAGGGTGGATTTTGTGCTGGTTGTGTCTTTACTTCTCAAACTCCCATGTGTCATCCTTTCTCTCCATTCTTTTGCTCCACAGCTGAGACATTATTCACAAGTCCTTGTTTTGCTGTAGCTGCTGTTACTTCTATCACTTCCTTAACCTTTGTCTCCCCCCCCTTAATTAACCTTTGATCAATTGAGCCTCCTCTCCTGATTCTATTTCTTTCTAATTTAGGGACATCCTTTAGAGGAAATGTTCTGTCCATCTTTATTAGCACTTAAAAAAATTCCAGTGCACAGAATTGGACATGCTGTTATCATTGGTCCAGGCATGACCTTAGCTTCGTGTTTTATTCCATTCACTAAATAATATAGTGACCACTCACTGAACCCAAGAATTGAGAGATTACTAATGACTTCCCCACCTGTGCATGCTTCTTCATCTTTCCTGCCTCCTCACCCCAGAAGAAACCAGGAGCCTGAGTGTGGAGTTTTCATTCCCTTGCTCTGGCTTTCCTGCCCTTTTTCTCACGTACATATGTATGCCTAAATAATACGTAGTGTACTTTTGGCTGTTTTTGTATTTCATATAAAGAATATCCTATTGGGACTTGCTTTTTCCACTCAACTCTATTTCTAAGGTTTTTCTGTCATGTAGTTTATTCAATTTGACGTCTATAAAATATTTCACTGGGGAGCTATGCCGTGATGACTTGTCCATGCACCTGTCTTAGGGCATCGGGGTTGTTTTTAGTCTTTTACTTTTACAGACAATGCTGCTGGGGATGTATGCTCAGTGGGGACTCCTAGTGTATGTGTGCTCAGCTTCTCTTGGATCATAGTCAGGGATGGAATAGCTGGGTCAGCGATGGCACCAAGTTGTTTTCCTAAGAGGTGATACCAGTTTATTTGCTTATCTGCATGGTGATTTTCCCTTTTGGTCCCTTAAAATAGAGGGATAGATCTCTTTCCTAAATCAGATAATCCTTACTACTGCTGCTGCTTGGCTCCCTCCCCCCCACACCCACCTCTGTGGTACAGTGTGCTAGGGGAGCACGCCGCATGCTTTGCACCTTGCATGCTCACAGTGACCTTGTGAGGCAGGTGTCATTATCCTCATTTGGCGAAGGAGGAGAGTGTGGCTAATGGATGCAACATAATCAAGAGTTGACCCAAAGTAAGTACCTCCCAGACTTCAGTCCCATTCTTTCTGAGTCTAAAGTCCACACCCTTTTCATCCGAGACCTCTTGATGCCTCTTGTTATTTATAACCTAAAGTTGGCAATGTAGTGTGAAAGTGGGTGTCATTTAATTTAAAGAAAGATTCTTTGAGGGTCTCCTTTGAGGCAATCAAAAGAACATTTTGAAGGTTAAGTCAGCATTTGGGGAAATTGCTTTTTATATCCTTCTGAATATCTGTTTGACGTCTGCCTTTCTGGGATCTCAAGATTTGGAGGGTTGAAACAACTAGCATTCAGTTTTGAGCTGAATCACATAATCTATAGCTAGGGAACTAGTCAAGAAACGATTTAAGAGTTGTGTCCCTATGTTTCCCCAACTGTCTGTCCTTCTCAGGCAGTGGAGGAGACGTAGAGCAGAGGACAGGAAGGGATGAATTAGGGACGAATGTCTGAACCTCAGTGGGTCCTCCCTTTTACGATGAAACCCACCCAGGTTCCTACATGACTCCCAAGCCACCCCTTGCACTATTTATTTTTTTCCCAGAGTATTTCTAGGCTGTCAGGATCATTTCCTAGAGTGTGTGATGTGCTCCCCAGGGTGGTCTAGTAAAATAGTATCACTGTATCTCTCTGTTAGCAGCAAGGCAGGAGACACTCAGCTCTGCTTCCTATCTGGAGTATGTCAACCAGAGCAAGAGCTGGACCATGAGAAGCAGCTGCAGTTACTTTATCTTTGCCTTATCGAGTTATAGACTGGTTCTGCCTAATGTGTATGCAAAGCGTCTTTCCTATTAAAAGAGCCATACCTCCATCGTTATGATCAAAAACTGTGAGAGACAGACAGCAGTAAAAAGGAGGGAGAACAAAATCATCTGATGTCTCCACCGCCCAAAGACATTGCTAACATTCTAGTGATTTTTTTTTTCTTGTCTTTTTAAAAAATCTGTATTCTCGGATTGTGATTATACCACATATTTAGTTCTATATTCTTCCTTTTAAGTTTACTATTGTAATGTGTTTCTCCATATTTTTACATATGCCTCTCAAACACCATATTTAATGGCAGCATAATTTCTTAAATAATTTCTTTTACCTTTCCCCTAATATTTCCTTCTTTTTTTGGTCTGCCTCAAGGATTTGGTAAATTATGGCATATGAAATTAATGCCTATTAAATAGGATCTTGGCTAATATGGTCTGTATTTCTGCGATCTGGTTGCAACATTTGTGGTACTAGAAATGAAATATATCTAATCTATCTAGACAATAACCAAAGAGGTAGTTAATTAGTGACACACATAAGGACATTGGGGGTTTTGTAGTGCAGGGCTGAAACAACCCAGACCAGCGGGTCTCAGATTTGAGTGTGCGTCAGCCTCACCTGGGGAGCAGGTGTAAACACAGATGCCAGGACCCCACCCCGTTGATTCTAAGCCTCTAGGTCTGGGGTACAGCCTGTGAACGTGCATTTTTAATAGGCTCCCAGCTAGCGTGGCTGCTGCTGGCCCATTGAGTTGCTCTGACATATAAAACTGAGTCTTCTGGTTTATGGTAATAATTTTTACACACTCACCTAACTTTGTTGTTGGTTAAATGCAGGCAAACAAGGTAGTAATCCTAATGTGAAGGTTCCAGACCATATTGGTCACAGATGGCATCCATTGTGGGGAGATCATGCTAAGGTATTATTTAGTTAACATTAAAAATTACAGTTAAACTTTCACGTCTCTGTTGCACTAATTTTCCTGCTTCACTGTGAATAGAGGGGGGTAAAAATAAAGTTGTCTCAATCATTTGTAATGCTAAAATGAGTGATCACTTCTTTTTGCCATCAACAAGTGGGATTCTTGGCGGTTTCCTTGAACTGCTCTTTTGGGGGTCACACTAAGCGTAGGCAGAAAGTCTTTCAAGGTCTGTCCCTGTTTAGTATTAGGGGGTCCCCCTCCTTAACTGCAGGCAAAAATTCTCTGCTTTGGGGATTATGGAGGAGAGACTTTGACGATGGGTATGGACCACGCCCATTCCCCCAACAGCAGCTGTGGGCTCAAGAGAATGAAAAACAGTATTTCGTAAATGAAGTATGCAAATATGATGTGGACGAGGGGGGTGGAATCGATTGTCTCCAACAGAGGAATGCAAATCACTTGGTTCTGCACAGCCATTTTCCGTTCTGGGCACCATTGCCTCCTAGTGCAAAGTGTGCTGCTGGGATTCACACTGCACTGAAACAAGCAAACCCACGATCCACAAACGCCGTATTTCAGAAGTTCTTTTTAGTGCGTTCTCTCCTATGGCAATATGTGGGCTGTGTACATTGAGGAGTGATGTTTTCCAAGACCCCTGAGGATATGAAAACTGTGGGCAGTTTCCCACTCGCGGATTCTCTTTTATGTTTTCAGGCAGAAACCCCCATGGAACTGAACATAATTATTTTTTATTTTGTCTTCATCATACAAGGGGTTCTTTCAGTGAAACGACTTGGAGTTTGATGCGATAGAAAGGATTTTTCGTTTCCCCCGAGTCTTATGGGCCTGAATGACAAAATAACCTCTTATAAAAACATACCGAGTGAAAATAATCATTTTGTTTTTTGAGACAAACTTTATGGACTCCTCCGTTCGGCACAGGCTGACTGTGAAAATGCAAAGCCAAAATTCAGCCCTGCATGTGTTTGACTATCTTGGAATCTTATAATGTCCTTGGAGACTGAGTGGCAGGTGTGACTTAGGAGAAAGCTCTCTAGGGAAGACATAGATTTCATTTCAAGAAAGAGTGGAAGGAAAGTTGTGCCCTGGTTCTTTCGAGATGCTAGGATTATCCCTACCAAAAAATAGTAGTTTCCCTAGCAACAAGAGATAAGAGAAAATGCTCATACAGTCCTCCCACCTACTCATTTTAGAAAATGCAGGGAGGCAGATGGTTTGGATAATGCAGGTATTCCAGAGTCTAATTTACTCAGTGTCGATAGAAGGAGCATAAATATTGAAGAGTTTGTGCTCTGCAGTTTGCAAAACTGCAGCCTGACAACTCTTTCAAAGATGATAGCGTTCCAAAGAGCCAGCCTCTCTATCAATAACCCTAACAGGATGTTGGCAGAGAAAGCATCTGAAGACCCGAATCCTTCGGCGTGTGAGAAGGAGACAGGCCGGGTGAAAGATTTAGCGTGGTTGGGTAACACAGGATAAAAGAAGGCAAGGCTGTCAGAACGACAGCTAGAAAGAAACGAAGCTTCAGCATTCAAAATGATCAACCTTTGTGTATCGGCAAGAAAGTTTTACAAAATCAATGTATTTTACGTAGTCATTTAATTTAGCATTGGACGGTGTACTCTGCTTTCCACTGGTGTTGCTTATTGAGCCTCTGTCTATGCATTTCACCAGCTTGGTGGTTTCTCTTTGCCTAACCCAGCCACATTCACGGTGGAGATGTGTTTCTTGGCTTTATGACTGAAGCTGCCTCACACAAGTGTAGCAGTGTGTGTGAAGGCAGGATAGCCTGAGGTCTCAGGCGTGAAATTCTAGTGATGAGAACTTCTCATAAGCCAGAAATGGAAAAGCTCTTTGTCGCTTGCATTGTAAATTATTAAAAATGACTTCTGGCTTGTGTTTGTGGAGAATGAAAATTACAGTTCCTTTAACGTTTCTTTGGTGCCTATGACCTAGATTCACACTGTGCTCAGACAAATAGGTGATATGTGGATAAACTAAGCAAAGAAAAAAAGTCAAGTTTTGAAATTTTGAAAATGAAATTTGGAAACTATCTACCTACCTATCTAAGTAACTATCTATCTCAATGGGATATCCAGCTGGATCATATATATCTCTTTCTAAGACATACAGATTTATTTTCCCTTTATATACGTTAACGATAATATACTGAAACCCATTCTTTAGCTTATTCCAGACAAATGACACAAGAAAATAATAGATAATCCAACAGCTATAATGAAAAAGATATGATAGCTTGGCAGGCAGGATGGCTGTGTTTCAGCTCTTGTCGGCCCCAAATACAGTTTTTATTGTTCTTGGCTGAAGCTCTCATTGATGGTGAATATTAGGAGGATTTTGCTGAGATTTGCTGCATCCCAGACTATTTCCAGACAGTTGTCAAGTGTAGCTGATAAACATAATTTAATTTCCTCTCTTTAAGAAATAGCTTGATACTTAGGTTGAAAATGTGTCAATTTTCCATTTTATTAAGACTGTGAAGTTCATCATTGTTTGGCTCTCAAAGAATTCATGCCCTCCAGCCAATCTTCGGCACGTCTGCAGGAGAGGAAGCCTTTGCAGCCTTACGTTCCCCTACCAGGACCTGCTCTGATCCATCACGTTTGTCTGTTAGGCATGGTGATCAAGCGGTGGAGAGCAGGGCGGAATAATTCTCCAGATGGTGAGCCTTCCAGTCCACGTTCATGAGAGCTGTTGGGAATCCTCCCGCTTTTATTTTATGTTTTTAAGGAATCAACTTACGTTATTTCATGGATGAAATGAGACTTTGGACTGAAGATAAACTACTGCAACTCTTAGCAGCCACAATATATGGCTGGAGGTATCTAGATTGCCCTAAAATCTCTTTTAATTAATAGCTGATGGATGGTCGCTTTTTTGGCTATGAACAAATTAATGCATCAAAAATATGATTTATGTTTGCAGCTTGGATTTGGGGACACTCGTAAAATAGTTCTGATGTTAGATTACATGTTCAGGCTGGCATTTAAATTTTAGGCTATTGTGGGGCCGGCCCAGGGGCGCAAGCGATTAAGTGCGTGCACTCCGCTTCGGCGGCCCGGGGTTCACAGGTTTGGACCCCGGGCGCGCACCAACACACCGCTTGTCAAGCCATGCTGTGGCGGCATCTCATATAAAGTAGAGGAAGATGGGCATGGATGTTACCTCAGGGCCAATCTTCCTCAGCAAAAAAAAGAAAAAAGAAAAAAGAGGAGTGGCAACAGATGTCAGCTCAGGGCTGATCTTCCTCACACACACAAAAAAATAAATAAAATTTTAGGCTATTGTATACCTCCCTGGGATGGTATTGTTCCAGGAGGAGAACGTAAGTACAAAATGATTGTGTGACCAGGATTCAGAAGTACAGGTTAAATATGGGCATTTATCTGGGCCTGTGAACATCATTGTCCAATATACATGTTTTTTTTTGTTGTTGTTGAGAAGTAGGTGCCTTGCTAGGGTATTACGAATGTCTTTCAGTGATGACTTTCGACATACTTTTGAAACAAGACGATCAAAAAATTCCCCTAAAAGATGTGTGAGCCCGTGTCATTCCATGGAACCAGGTAATAATTAGAGGAATTTGAGTCAGTGTTATTTGAAAGAGCCTTTCAAAAATTCTCGGGAAAGAATCAAGAATCATGCTAAGTTGCATGAGTGAGTTTTTCTATCTCTTTCAATTTTGCGTTTATTACATCCTGTTCGTCTTCATATAGAATTCGGCTCTGACAGGGAGTTAGGCTCTTCTCTTGGACTCACGTGTGCCTGCATCACTTTTCCATTCGTTTTTACAGTGCTGTGTTCCTATTCTACGAAATTGTGTGTCCCCACTCCTGATTGTTTTCTTATCTATCCTTTCCTACATATGAGCAGCAAGGTTCTTGTGCGCTCATTGCCTCAGTGCACAAAGCACAAAGTAACTGGAGGGTTTCTTCTTGGCTTTGGTTTCCAGGAGCCGAAGATCCTAGGGGAAATAGAGGACTCTTTCTGGACAGAAAATTTGGGAAAGTTTGCCGGCTGAGGAGACAGCTCTCTCAAGAAACTAGACAATATTTGATGGGGTCCAGGAGGGGAGAAGAGGAGGTATGCAGAGAAGTGCTTGCCCGGAGGGGCCCTGTCTCCCACTGCCCAGACTCTCCCGGGAAGGCAGATGACTGAGTTGGGGGACTGGTGGAGGGAGCCTTCGAAGGCTCTGTAGAGATTTTGGTGACCTGCTGATATCAAGAAGAGCAGCAGCTGGTGAAACACCTGCTTCAGGTGTGGCCGTTGTGAGGTCTCTAGGCGAGGGTAGCTCGTTTGTTCTGACAACAGGGAGTAGGGCTGCTTCTGGGACCCCTGAGTGCTGGGGGAATTTGGAGGTTTAAGATTCTCAGGCTGATCCAGGTAAATATCCCCCTTCTGGGTCTCAGAATCCCACTCTTTTCTCATTAAATCTCTGACTTTGACTTATAAGTCAGGTCGCATGCTCAGTCTTTTTTGTAGCTCTGCCACCTGTAAATTGAAAACCTAGGTCTTATTTTCAGCCTGGTCTGCCCCGTGGTTGCTGGAGATGAGTGTCTAAATTCGTGGATAGTTATCCTGAGCCTATATATTTCTTGCAAAGCTTCTAACGCCATCAAGAGAGTTCCTCCTGCGCTTAATCCTTGTAACTATCAATTGTTCCCTCTCCAAACCTCACCTTCCAGCTGTGCCTCCTCTCCATTAACCACAGGTGAAGGCTTAGAAGCTATGATGCCACTACACACCAGGAGCAATCAACATCCTATTTATGACCTATTGCTGTCAGACTGTCCTGAGGGTCTGCTTTCTGGGGCCACTGTTGGTACCACCTGTCCTAGGTCACATTCTCTAGGAAGTGGAGACCAAGCGAATAGCTTATGCAGAAGTATTTTATTGAGGAGAGAAATCCCAAGGAAGCAGAGACAAGGGAGAGGGGGATGTAGGAGCAGAATAATTGCCTCCCCAAAGATGGCCTGAAACTGTGACTGTGTTATCTTACATGGCAAAGGGGCATCAAGGGTGCCCGATGCAGGCATGAGGCAAGACACTGTCAAACTGTGCCCACAGGAAGTCAGCCTGAGCCCCCTACATTGGTCCCTGCGGCAGTGGCTAGGCCAATAGTTGTGGCCAACAGCCTCAGGGGCAGATGAGGCCAAGAGGACCCAAGGTGATGTGTAAGGCACGCCATCTGAATTAGGAGGAGGAAAGGGAAGATATTTTAGGACAGATCCCTAAACGATGTTAATCTTGGATTTTCACAAACACACACTTTAGGGAAAAATGACCATAGTTCTCTTTAAAAACACCTTTGCTCACTTAAATATTTGATAAATATTTATCTCAAATCCTTTTATCTCTTCAAATTTTTTTAATTTTAAAATTGTCTACTTTTTATCTTTTATTTCTCATAAGTCATTATTTGTTTATTTGTTATTCTCTCATATTTTATCTAGTTTTGTCTTTCCTTCTGAACAGTTTTTCTTATTTGTAGTTGTCTTGTGTTCTGTCATCTGATTTCTGAGAGTTTCTGTTTCTGATTCATGTTGTACTTTCATGTTACGTGTCATTTTTGTTAGTGTCTTTTAGCTCTTTTTGAAATAGCAATTTATGGTTTTCAAGTGATTTATAAGGATGTGTTTGCTGGCATGCTTTTCTTGTCTGTAAGGATGTTACTCTGCTCTGTATTCTCTCTTTTCTTACACTAAAGTTGAATCAGATTCAACTATGATCCTTTTCTTATCGTTTATTTTCACATGAAATTTGTTTTCCTAAACTTTAGAAGTAGCTGTGTTCACTATAGCTTTGTAACTTCACAGATCTCCCTGTTCTATTGTTTTTCATGTAGATTAAAAAAATATATATGAGCTTGCCGGCCATTCTTTTGATCTCTCTTGTCCCTTGTCCTGCTTAATTGGAGGCCACTCCCAGCGTGGGGGCCCTATCCTGAAGGGGACCCTGGAGGGCGGGTTCTTAGGGAAAGAAACAATCGTTGAGCACCAACTCTTTGCCCAGCACTGTCCTAGGAGCCGGGGATAAAAGGATGAAGACATGCTTATACCTTCCGTGTGCTCCCAGTGGGAAGGGAGAATTGCATTCGGAGTCAGGAGGGTTCATCGGTGGTAAGCAATGGTAGGAGCGAACTCTTGATTCCTTTTCCTCCAGACTGAGCTGGAGAAAAACAACAGAAAAACAACAACCCAGGGCCCTCTGCTACGAATTTAATTAAATCCTTACTGGAGCTGTCTTTTTCAGTATTTCTCTTTGTGTGATGACAAGTGCAGGAGTTAAGGGACTTGTGGCCCAGAAATTGACCCCTTTTTATTTCCAGCAAAGAAATGTGAGAGGAAGGAGCTGAGCACCGTGGTGTACAAAACTGCTACTGATAAACGGTTCTTCCTCTCGGCATTGGTTTAGACCCTGTCGTTTCAGATAACCAAATATGCTTGTGTGTGTGTGTTTGTGTGTGTGTGCATGTGCATGCGTTTTTGTTGGGGGTGCTGTTTGGTGCCACAGCCCAATAATTATCCATAGGACAATCTGGGAGAACAAGCAGACCTGGCTGTACCCCACATTGATGGGGAATTGAGGCTCTCAGGCAGCCCTCCTGGTGTGTTTTTCATGCAAAGACGGAATGAACTAAAGAGTTGGTCTCGAGGATCTGCCTGCTGTCATTTCAGAGAGGACACAGTGAGAGCCCGGTTGACATCTCCTCCAGGCGTGCATTGTGGATGACTGAGACTTAGGGGATCATGGATCAGTGTATAGAAAGATTCTCTGATTTGATATCTCGGCATGGTCATTCAGAGCCCACACTGTTAGCTATGCTTACAATATTTAAAACAAATATATCCCCCTGGGCTTGCCTGGCAGTGAAAAATGTTCGTTTGGAAAAGTTTTCCAATGTTAGGTATTCTTATGGTTCGTTAAGAGGTATTGCCTCACTTCTGTTGTTCTTCTGTCTTTGCTCTTATTTGTCAAGGTAGATAAAAATGGGAAGAAATGGCATGAGGGCAGAGGGAGATGAGGGAAAGAAAGGGAAATGACATGATCGATGGTACTTGGGGGAAAAGAAAGCCTTCTCGGCAGACTCATTTTTATGGCTGGTTTAAGTGATATGTAGAAGGTTTAATCAAAAGACAGTTTTATTTGGGGAATGAGATTGCCTCTGTGTTATGTAATTAGCCAGGTCATACACCATCTGTTTTTGTGAAGCTGGTTGCATTAAAAATCAGCCAATTGGTTTTTAAAACTTCTTAACCTGTTTCAGGGGAATACAAACAGGATACAACATTTAGAGAGAACATAGCTTTTCTGAAAAGTTGATGCTTTAGGTTTGGTAAACTTGAGTGCACCTTATAGAAATAGTCTGAGTGTAACGGTACGAAATAAAGAAAGAAATGCTTGGTGAACTATATACAGCCTTATTTGCTACTTACAGGTTTGCAGATTGTCACCACGATCTTTTCAAATCAGGCAAAGATACACACAGGTAGCATTTAGGTATGGATAAAGTAGAAGGCTGGATATGATTTGACAAGATTCAATAACTTAACAAGTGCAAACACTTTATAAGATTGTTTTGGATTTTTATGTTTATTGCATTGAGTGTGTGTGTGTGTGTGTGTGTGTGTGTGTGTGTATTGTCCTAGGCTTGTGAATTCTGCAGGAATCAAGGCATAGGAAATGACTGCAAGAATCTTGGAGAAGACTCATTATTATAGCCGTCATTCTCTGGACCTGGGTTTTAATAATGAAGTTTTCTATTTAGGTAGAAACTGCCATTCAAGAATCTGGAGCTATTTTCAGGACCCTGTGGTTGTGTAGTCCCTGGGGCCGTGGGAAACATCTATTTCACATACGGGAAAGATGGAGATGAGGAGATGGCGAGATTATAAGTATGCGTGTCTTGTGTTTTCTCTCTGAAACAACAGTGTCAGCAAGTTTTCTAAATAAATAATTTTCGAACAGCTTTTTCCTGGACACCGGTTAGGTGCGGGGACTGTACTGTATTCTTGACCCTGTTGTTCTGTTCCCTCACAACCACTCTGAAGTGAAGACCCCTGGAGACAGGATTCTGTAAGGATGCTGCCTTAGAGTTAGAGGGAATCATATTCCCTCAAATGGTGATGTTTCCAAAGCGAAAAAGAAGGAGATAGTGCTGGGCCGGCCCCGTGGCTTAGCGGTTAGGCGCACGCGCTGTGCTGCTGGCGACCCGGGTTCAGATCCCGGGTGCGCACTGATGCACCGCTTCTCTGGCCATGCTGAGGCCGCGTCCCACATACACCAACTAGAAGGATGTGCAGCTATGACATACAACTATCTACTGGGGCTTTGGGGGAAAATAAATGAATAAAAAATTCAGAAACTGCTAAAAAAAAAAGAAGGAGATAGTGCTGTAGGCAATGCTTTGCACAATTACTGGGAACAACACACCACCGCTCTTGAAATTTTCCTTTGTGAGACGCCCAGTGACTTTTGTCCATAACTAGGCATTACTGCTCAATTATGTCCAACTGGTTCTATGGAATGCACCCCACCGCCACACTCAGATGTTCTAGAATTACCTCTCTGCAATGACACAGCACAGGTACCCTGGAAAATGTGAGTTAAAGGGAGAAATACTTAATAATGGCAACAGAGTGAGGGAGAGGCAATTTCTGACCAATTACACAGAAAACAGTCATCAAATTCTAAGACTTTAAGAAATATTTGGCTAATATTCATTCTTATCTCCAGCACTTGGGGAGGTTGTAGAAAAGTCGTATTTTAAAAAAAATGCCACTAGGGTAAATACATTGAGTTTAAAACTATTCCACTATGATCTAACTGAAAATATGACTGAACTCTGGGGCAATCCAAAATTGAGTTTAAAATATGTGAGGGTCCAGCAAGACAGTCTTAGGGAGGCAGGGCAAGGTGATGTCCTGGAAGCTTTCTGTCAGTAGGGTTTGATTTCTGTATTCTATGTGCTAAAATGTCTCATTTTTGTTTCTGTTAAAGCGCTTTCCGTAAAGCTCCCTGTGAGAGCCTAACGCGGATTTTAAAAGTTGGAGGTAACTTATTGGAGATAATGGTTGTTCTTGCTTCACGTTGGCTGTGAGGACCCTCTTCCTGCAGTCTAAGATGCTGTCTTCTTTCCCCACGCTCTGCCTTTGATCTCGGGAAGCTTTGAAGCTGCCGTCATCTTTGATTTTGATGCGCTGTTCTGGAGTCATTGTTTGATTCCTTGGAACAGGCAAAAAGGCTTATGTTCTTCTGTGCCTGTTTTTCTTTTCTCTTGGAAAGTGTACATGCAGTTGTCTTAATGCGGATCCCTTCCACACAGCGTGGGCAAAGCTCGCTTTGAAGGTAGTCGGAGCCCCATATGTGAGGGAGATTAACGGATGCGGGAAAGATATTGGGCCCTGTCCGAGTTCTTTCTTCATAGGTTTGATCTCTCTGTCTCTCCTTATCTTGCTGTCTTTCTCTGTCTCTCTTTGTTTTTTTCTCTCTACCTTCCTACTTCCCTGCCTTCCTCCCTCTCTTCCTTTCGCTCGCTCTCTCTTTTTTTGGTATTAAAAATCCCAATCAACTTAAAAAAATGTCGGCATCAATTACCATATTATTTTCGTAGACTGAAGAATGTTTTTCTGTGGTAGAAGACATGGTGACAGATGAAAACCCGTTTTGGAAAGAGCTGCTGATGTGGGGCTGCTAAAGCAATCAGGTAGGTTGGCGCTTGGTGTGTGGGCCGCTCTGTGGAGCATTGATTTCATGTTTGGAGCAGAAGTTATAATGTGGGTTGTTATGAAATAGCCACAAACAATGTTCTGGGGCAAATCATATTCCCTCAAACAACATAGTTTTTCTTAAAATCTAGCTGTCCATGTGCATTAGGAGAATAAACCCTGATAACACTGTCAGCCCACAAGGAAGCTTGCCTGAGGTGGCCTGTGTGTCCACTACCTATTTATCAGGCCGCTAATCAGTTGATTGATCCAGCATTGTGGAGGATCTGTTATGCCCGAGGAGGAACCAGCTGGTGCCTATCATCATGGTGTGTGCACCTTCACAGCGCGTACTGTGAGGGAGGAGCCTCTGGGTGATGCTCAAGAAAGCGTCCATGAAGTCATGTTTAGACTCTTGCTGATTAAAGCCACCTCTCTCCTTTTCCCTTGCATAAGGTTTTCAGAGCTCGTGTTTCCATGAGTGAGGCCATTCCCTGTGGTAAGCATCTGACGGAGAAGATGCTTTTCCTGGAAATAAGAAGGCGCGAGGGCTGGCCCTGTGGCTTAGCAGTTAAGTGCGCACGCTCCGCTGCTGGCAGCCCAGGGTTCGGATCCGGGCGCACACCGACACGTCGCTTGTCTGGCCATGCTGAGGTGGCGTCCCACATACAGCAACTAGAAGGATGTGCAACTATGACATACAACTATTTTCTGGGGCTTTAGGGAAAAAAAAGAAGGAGGATTGGCAATAGATGTTAGCTCAGAGCCAGTCTTCCTCAGCAAAAAGAGGAGGATTAGCGTGGATGTTAGCTCAGGGCTGATCTTCCTCAAAAAAAAAAAAAAAAAAAAAGAAGGCGGCACTGAGGTCAACTCTAGAGTGGTACTCTTTCCTTCCCCAGTGTGAGGATGTGAGTGATGTCCTGGAGCTGGGACGGGTGCCTTTCCTAGAGAGATGGCCTGGGACCCAGTGTAGTGGCCTTCAAAAAAGTAGGTACACGGCTGTGACAGCTTTTGGCCCTAGAAGGCACGTGTTTGAAAATGGTATTTGGAGAAGGGCAGGGGTGAGGGAAAGGAAGAGACGTGATAGGCCAGGTCTGTGAGTCCTAGGAGGTAGTCAGCCATTTTCCGTCTCAGCCAGTTTATGCTTCTTGGCTTCTCTGAAAGAATTGTAATTTCTCCTCTCTCAGGATTAAAATGACAATATTCTAGAACAGAGTGTTCAGTGAATTGTCTCTGTAAAGGTCCAGGTAGAATGTATTTTAAGTTTTGCAGGCTATAAGGTCTCTGTTGCAGCTACCCAAGGCTGCCGTGGTAGCACTTAGCAACCAGAGAGGATAGGTAGCATATAGGTGAGGCTGAGTGCCGGTAAAACTTCCTTCACATAACAGGCATTGGTCACATGGGGCCTGGGGGCCCTACTTTGTTGATCCACACTGAAGGAAACCATGTTTAGAGGCCATCGGATGATTATTCGTAGTAGTGACTATAATAATAATTGTAAGAAGAAGAAGAAGAAGTGTAAAAATAATAATTATTGAAATCATAATATCATCGTATTGTTGTAATAATGTTGTTATTGTAATAACCCTTATAATGCTAATCACGTGCTGGGTACTGTTGGAACATTGACGTCTAACATAACATTTGACACTGTTTTTACAGAGTTTCACAACCATCACCATAATCTAACTTTAGAGCAGTTTTATGACCCTTGAAAGACACTGCATGCCCATTAGCCATCGCCTCCCGTTTCCCTGTTCCTCCAGGCCTCTGACAACCACTAAACTATTTTCTGTCTCTCTGGATTTGCCTATTCTGGACATTCATATAAATGGAATCATCCAGTATGTGGTCTTTTGTTTCTGACATCTTCCGTTTAGCATAATCTTTTTAAGGTTCATCCATGTGGTAGCATGTATTAGTAAGTCATTCCTTTTTATTAACAAATGACATCCCATTGTGTGGGTAGACCATACTTTCTTTATCCATTCATCAGCTGATGACTTTTTGGGCTCTTTCCAGTTTTTGTCTATTATGTATAATGCAGCTACAAACATTCATGTACAAGCTTTTGTGTGGACATATGTTTTCGTTTCTCTTGGATATATACCTAGGAGTGGAATTGTTGGGTCACATGGTAACTCCATGTTTAACTTTTTGAAGAATTTTCAGACTGTTTTCCAGTGCCACCAATGGCAGTATAGGACAGCTCCAGTTTCTCCACATCCTCGCCATCACGTGGCCCAATGAGGTGCCCACTGGTTTGAGAGTATGTGAGAGATGACTGAGTGAGAGAGGGAAATACAATCAAATGTTTGTTTTGATGTTCCTCAATGAAGAAATGAGTCGCTTTTGCTGACAAAATGACACTCTGAGTTGGGACCTGAATCACACATATGTTTAAGGTGAACCCTAACCTCTCGTCATCTCAAGTTGTTTTATAAAGTATCATGTGTCATGTAAACTCTGCCTGAGATGATTAAAATTGTTTCCCCCCAAAAGCTTTTAGGTACGTATTTTTGTGAGTTTAAGCCTTCCTTTCATTTGTGTCATTTTATGTCGTTACAGTTAGAATAAAATAAAATGCAGTGTCCCACATTATTAATACTTAAGAACTAAATTAATAAAGCAACAGCAATGACTAATTTTTGGCAGAATGTAACATAGTAAGCAAGAGTAAGAAAAAACTCAATAGTCAGGAGAGCTGAGTTCTGCCTGCAGCTCTACCTCAAAATGTTATAATTCTAGTTAAGTTGGCGATTTTACTGCATCTACTTTCCCATCTCTAAATGGGGGTACTAGCCTCTTCCATTTCTCATCTTGCAGAGCTATTGGGTGGAACACGAGACAATGTACATGGATGCACTTTGGAAAAGAGCTAGAAGTATGCAAGCATGCTGCAAAGTCTAGTTGGAGTTGAATTATTAGTAGAGTGACTAGCAACCACATGTAAGTTGCTAGAAAGAATAGCCAAGCCATACCTACGTCATGGCATTCCAGTGCTGGAATAAACCTTGGAGCCCATCCAATCCAGTTCCCTCAATTTTTTTTTATCTTTTTTTTTTTTTAATTGATGTTTTAATAGTTTTTAACATTGTGAAATTTTGGGTTGTCAGTTCCCTGAGTTTTTTGATGAGGAAGTATGACTTTCCCAAGGTCCTTCGACTGGTCATGGGTAAAACCGGAACTAAACGTGAACTCAAGTGAAGCTCA
This sequence comes from Ceratotherium simum simum, assembly GCF_057802395.1. Lineage (NCBI taxonomy): Eukaryota > Metazoa > Chordata > Mammalia > Perissodactyla > Rhinocerotidae > Ceratotherium > Ceratotherium simum. The sequence goes on from NC_141940.1 coordinate 122,962,076, forward strand.
GTGTTCTTACCACACACCACATTCTATATGTGTCTCCTGGAATTCGCATCCAAACAGTAATGTTTCCTTGTGGTGCCAACAAAGCTCAGAACATCAAACATCTGAACATTCACCGTTTTCTTCTCTTCCACACTGACCTTCTCTTGTATTATTGTTGTTCTTTTGGCATAGCCACGCGTGACTGCAAGAGAGGCTGGGAAATGTAGTCTAACTGTGTCTACAGAAAGAAGAGGAAATAGCTTTAGGGAACAGCCAGCCATAGTGACCACAGAGATACACGTAGATGGAATGGTTGATTCTTCTAGGAATTCTTCTACACCACAAGTCAAATAGTAGCTTATCAGTAACAGTCTTAGAGTAAAGGAGAAAAAATGGAGATGGGTTGGGCAGAGGCATGATTTGGCCCACACTGAAACCGTGCTGGAGGCTATTAATGTCACCGTGGGCAGGAGGCAGTGGAGCGAAAGCTTTCCTCCTGGCACCCAGGATGCGTGGGGTGGCTTTGCATGTGTCCGCAGCTCTCCTCATCCATCACCCCCTCCACACATGCGCACCTAAGAGGCCAAAGGACCAGGGCAGGGCCGTTATAGAGGCTCGAGGCTGGTAATGAGGACTTCCGAACCTCAGGCAGAGACATTTCCACCGCTGGGAGTGGTGCTGGCAGAAGGGAACCTTTTCTCTGCAGATGGGGGCATTTATCCCACTCCAAAAGAGTCCCGCTCTGAGATTGTGGGAGATTTTTTTCCCCTTAATTAAGCTCAGATATGAGATTCACGCTGAGATTTAATTACCCTTTACCTTTCAAATTCCTTAAAATAGTAACTATTTGCAGAGAACACCCACATTCTGTTAAACGCACTGATAATTTTCTCCAGCAAGCCTAAACTCAGCACGGTCTCTTTCTTTGTAGCTGTCACGTGTCCTACCTGTATCCACTGTTCGCTATCTCTGGCCCTTTTGTGATGCTCAGATGAGTCTGGGTTGGGCCCATACCCACAGTCTGAAGGATTCTGGTTTCGAAAACTGGACTCTGATTCTCGGGTCACACTTTAATTGACCTGTTCTCAAACTTCGGCCTCCTTACTGTAGCAGTAATAGTGTGGTAGGTGCTCTGATTTATTTTCCCACTGCTTTCTGTGTCTTTCTGGATTATCTGACACTAGTTAGTAGATTTTTATAGGTGAACTTGAAAAAGGCCAATACTTGTAGGGCAAGAAAACCTTTAGAACCATCATCTCTTGGATAAAGAGAGAGTGTGTGTGTGGTATTGGGTGTGTGTGTATAGTGTGTAGTATGTGTGTGGTGGTGTGTGTAGTGTGTTTGTGCATGTATGTAGTGTGTGTGTGGCATGCGTAGTGTCAGTGCATGGTGTGTTCATGATGTTTGCGTGGTATTGGGTGTATGTGTGGTGTTGTGTGTGTGTGGTGTTGTATTTGTACCTGTATGTGGTGTGTGTGATATGGGTAGTATCTGTGTGTTGTTTGTGTAATGTTTGTGTGTGTGGTATTGTGTGTGTGTGGTGTTGTATGTGTTGTGTAGTGTGTGATGTGTGTGTGTGATGGTGGGGTTTGTATGTGTGTGGTGTGTGTTCTGGGTGTGTGTTGTTTTTGTGTTTGTGCATGTGTGCATGCATTTTGTAATGCAGCTGAGTAAAGGACACAGGAGACATAAAAAAATCAGCTCCTGGATGACATGTTCTTACATGTCAGCTTGTGTTTGGAGGAGCAGAGTGGGTTGCATCTTTTCTGGATCCAGTAATGCTAGAGTTCAGTAGAGATCTCCACGATCTTGGCAAGGAAGAATTTCCCTTCTCTGTTACTTTAGTTTCTCCTTTGGGACTCATTATAATGAGAGTGTCTTTAGTGTGTTGTGTAAGTCCACAGGGCAAAACAGTTGGCTTCTTTGTCACGGTCCCCTCCCACAGCTGTTCTGCGTCAGGTTACGTGACCAAGTGGCACATGCTCCGGCCAGGTCCCTGGGCAGCAGCAAGGGAAGGATCTGTGGGTTATGTTCCATGCCCGGTTATGAGAATGGATTCCATGTGGTGTTAGATGGTGGAATCAGCCTTGCACACTGATGCCGATCCAGGCGTGACGGGGAGGCAAAGACAGCTCTGTGCTCAGAATAACGGCAGGTATTTTCATTGCTTCATCCTCGTGCCTTTAAAATGTTTAATGCTGTGTTTCCTTCGGGGCGGCTCTGATCCTCTCAGTAAAGGGGCTCCATCCTAAATGGTCCCAGGACTGTGACTCCTCTCACACCTTAGTGGGGGACCACCACACACCAGTTAACCTGCCCCTGTTAATCCTGAGAAGCCAGTGACCCATAGCTTTTGACTGTCAGGAAAGTAAGTCAACACCTCATGCCATAATGATAGGGGCTGGGGGCGTTTTCCCAGTCTGAATCAAAAGCCTAGGGCATGTGTCAGGATGTGGAGGAAGCAAGAGAAGTCCCTGGCGAAGTGTCAGTTGACCTTTCAACCTCCCCTGTAGCACTTGAGTGCCCTGAAGAGTATTCCGGAAGTGTCTCCAGGCATATTGTATCCCACAGAGGGCTGCTGGAAGGGCACCTCTAAGTCTAGAGACTTAGAAGCATTTCAGACACACTCTGGGGCCAACTGCATCTCCTCAGCTACTGATGTTTTTGCTACTTTCACATATAGATTCATTTGGTTCCAAACATCATTCTAGTGATATTATAATTGTAATGTGATTATTTTATCCTTTAGAAACATAAGGATGATCTAAAAATATTTATGATGTTATTAGAGTTGATGCCTCATGATAAATATGACAGTGACTTTGGAAACTATGTGTCAGCGTGTATTTACTAATTTCGAGGTGTGATCTGTGAATAATCATTTGTTGGCATCCTCTTAGTTTGCTTATCCCTAGAAAAGGACCCTGAGATGAGGATTTAGTGCAAGTAGATTATCAGGGAGCTAGTCCTCTCAGAAAACACTGGAAGGGGAGTGAAGAAGCAAAACAGAGAAGGGAAGGCATCCACAAAATGGTATGTCCTTAAGCCACTGAGGGTGTCTGGAGCTTAATGTTCCATAGGAACTCTAGGAGGCAGTGCAGGACATGCACCCACCCGAGAAGCTGGGGAGCTGGGGTATTTATACACCATGCATCTGTCATGGGTTGCTGGATGTTGGGGATGGAGCTGAATTCTCTAGCACTTCGGGCCCACAGGTGCACACTCCAGTCACTAGGGGGGACCCCTCAGGGATTGAAAAGTCAGGCTGTTAGACACCCAGTGGTAAGGCTCAGGGGGCTACTGGTGGGACACCACCAGCATCTAACACCAGCCCTACAGGATCTTCCTGAACTCAAGAGTTAGGAAAATTATGTGGGAGAAGTATTGAATTCTGTTGAAGCAATTATAAAATGAAAGACTGGGTTGTTTTTATGAGACAGACCACAATTGGAGGAGGGGATTCTGAGAGGAGGTTTATAACAATTAGTGAGTTTGGAAAAAGCCCCTCAAGGAAGAGGCATTTAACTTGTACTTTGAAGGAAGCAAAGACTTTGGATCAGTGGAGGAGAGAAGAGGAAAATCCCAGGCGGGAGAAGTAGCAGGAACAAAGAGAAGGAATCAAGTGGAGATGTACCAAGGTATGTCTTGTTGGGAAACAATGCTGGAGGGGTCTCTCGTGTTTCTGCGTGTCCCATGAGTGAGGCGCAGAATGCCCCTTTATTCCAGGCTGTCTTTTCAAGGATGTTTGTGTAGAGAACAGCTTGGAAGATGGAGATAGCATTGCCCTCTGGGGTAGAGGGCAGGCTTGCTTGCACTCTGGTCTTATAAAGATAACGTCTCCCTCCAGGGCAGAGATCAGGCAGGCTTCTGCCCATTACAAAAGGTTCAGGTTCCCTGAGGTCTGGTTTCCTCTCGTATAATGCAGCTCACTGCATGTGCAGGTCTCCCCTGGCCTTTGCACCACCTGGTGGGAATTGGGGCACTGGGAACGTGCTCAGTTGATGACACTCTGGCTGCTGCTGTTGCTGTGAGTAATAGAGTCCTTTGTCTCTGACCCAAGAGCCAGCATCCGCTGCCAGCATCCTTGAACCTGTGACAGGTTAATTTGTTTGCTTGCAAGTAGGTAACATTTCAGACCCTTCACAGTTTTGGACACCTTCTAAGCAGTGTGCTCCAATAAATGATCTCAGTCTCACAAAATCCTCACGAAGTAGGTATTATTACTGTCCACATTGTACGTCTAAGGAACTGGAGACTCAGAGAGATTAAATAATGTGCCCAAGTCACTCAGCTGGCAACTGAAGAAGCCAGTGTCCAAAATTAGGGTGCCATGGCTTCAAAATGGTGTTCTTTTCACCACTATAGCAGCCACCCAGTGCTACCATCATGGGCTCCACCACTGTGCAGGGGAGGGTGGTGGGTGTGGTAGCAAAGTGAGCCCCACCCTAGTCGGAAGCACAGTCTTGCGGAGGGAGTGGCCTGGGAGGGAGGCTGGGGCCGATCACACGGGATCACTGGGAGCTTGCAACAACGGCATTTTTTTTTTTCTTTTTAAATTTTATTTATTTATTTATTTTCCCCCCAAAGCCCCAGTAGATAGTTGTATGTCATAGCTGCACATCCTTCTAGTTGCTGTATGTGGGACGCGGCCTCAGCGTGGCCGGAGAAGCAGTGCGTCGGTGCGCACCTGGGATCCGAACCCAGGCCGCCAGCAGCAGAGCGCGCGCACTTAACCGCTAAGCCACGGGGCCGGCCCAACAACGGCATTTTATTTAACAACCCTAGAGGAGTGGCAGGAATTTAGTTAGTGACATTGTGTCATTTAAAAGAAGTGCTGAACTAGAAGGATGTGCAACTATGACATATAACTATCTACTGGGGCTTTGGGGAGAAAAAGAGAAAAAAAAAAAGGAGGAGGATTGGCAACAGATGTTAGCTCAGGGCCGGTCTTCTCAGCAAAAAGAGGAGAATTGGCATGGATGTTAGCTCAGGGCTGATCTTCCTCACACACACACACACACACACACACACACACACAAAAAGAAGTGCTGAAACTTAATCTTATTTCCAAGTTGGCACAGTGTTCGTCTCCCCTGCTCCTCAATCCAGGACTTGAGTGATGACTAGGATCCGAGCACGTGGGAGTGTGAAGTGGGGCGTTGCAGGTGAGGTACACCATCAGGAAGAACAGAGTGATTCGGTTGTTGCACAATTTGCAAATCTCTTTCTGTGTCTGTATCTGCTTCTCTCTGTCTCTGTCTGTTTCTATATATCTATATCCTTATCTCTATCATCTATCTATGTATCTATCTATCTCTCATCTATTTATCAATCTGTGAAATCTTTAGAGGAACTCTAGCGTTGTATTATGAACTAAAATCAGTTGGAGTCAAACTGTGGGAAGGTCTGCTTTTGCTGTTTTCCCTCCACCTGCTCTACAGGCTTATTTTTGCTGCACATAAACAAAATACAACTATTTATCAGTTGTTCGTCTATGTTTTCGTTTCTTTTTATAGTAAAGCAGGCACTCATTTTTGCATGAACCACACACCTTGCGGTTCAACATGGGTGTCTGCTCGTAAACTGTAAAAAGTAAACTGTATTTGGCGAGTAGGAGGTACATGTGGAAAGTATTTGGCGGTAGGAAGAGGTGTTAGCGTGCAGTTTGGGCACTGTGTTCTCTGACTCCAGCCCTACTTCTCAGACCTCACCCTGCTTCCTGTTGACCCTCAGGCAAGAAACTGATCTTCCTAGTTGTTTTCTTTCGAGTCGCTGCCCAGGAAAGTAGAAATTGAGAGCAACTTTGTCGGTCAGATCCTGAGTCTCATTTGGTCCCAGGACCAAAGAAGCAAGAGTAGAGTTTGGTCTTGGGTGGGGAGAGGGCCTGCCCAGGCCGGGGCAGAGTTCTGTACCTGCGGCATGTGATGTGGGGGAAGGAGGAGATGAGAAGGAGGAACCTTGCAGGGAGCTGTCAAAACGTCCCTCCCTTTCGTTCCTGGCTGTGTCTCCAAATGGTGGCTTTCTTTGGGCGAACAAGTTCCTCTCTACAGTGTGAATCCCACTGGGAGGATAAAAGAACTTGACTGATAACATGCTGTGCATCTGTGTTACCAGGTTGCTTATCTCCTAATGCCTCCTTCAGCCGCTGCACTGAAGGCAGGGGAGTGTAACTTCCTTCTTTGGGAAGGGCAGCGTGGGATGCCATGGTGGGAGTGGCAGGCAGGGTAGAGCTCTGGTCTCAGGGGATCAGGGATGGAGGTAACATTCACTGAGCACCTTCTGCAACCTGACACTTGGCTGGGATCTTTGCAAGAGGTTAATCCTGCTGGACTTCCTCAACAGACCCTCTAGGCCAGTATTCTGTGTGCAGAATGAACCAATGAGCTCAGACAAGTTGAGTTACTCTCTCAAGGCTCTCTAGCCCTCCTTTTAATTGGAGAGATGTCTTTCTTTATAGTCTAAGAAGAAAAGGAACTTCTAAGAGGTGGGAAATAAAAGCAGTGTATGATATGGTCCTTACCCAGGGGAGCAGAAGGAAGGAAGGAGGAAAAGCACTTATTCAAGACTTACTATATTGTAGATGCCCTTGGGCACTTTACATCTCTACTTATTTAATCCTAGGATGAGTCTATGATACACTATTTCTATTATACATATGAGAACACACACTCTCTTGAGAGGGTAGATAATTTCTTCAAATTCACAAAAATAGACGAGCTGGAGCCAGGGTGAGAATGTAGATTTGTCTGACTCTGGACAAGATGATGTTGGCCAAATGGAGTGCCCAGGGATGGCAGGCAAGAGAAGGAGAGGCCATCATAGGAATGGGTAAAAAGATCAATAGTTGGTTTAAATAGCTATTCAAACCCAACGAGAGAAGATGTGGCTATAAATGGAACTCACATAAATAAAGCAGATTGATTTTTGCAGCGAAGGGCAGACAGGCAAACACTCCATTTATTTATCTTGGAAGTTGTATAAAATATTGGAAACGTACGTGTGAGCTATTTTCTCTAATTTGTGCTCATTGAGGCACATATGGTCACATTGCCATCACCAAGGATTCAGTTAACGTTGCCCAAATGTGCATGAGGCTCATGGGCATAGGACCTGCTTCTCTGAGGAGAGTGGGGAGCCTGGAGGGACCAGGACTTGACTATAAGGCAGACCCCACTCTGGGGTGGGGTAGGGGACACAGAGATGTGGGTAATGCAGCAGGCAATGGGAAATTCCAGCCAGTCAGGGGATTCAGTGTTCAGGGCATGAGCATAGCACAGTGGAGAGTATGGGTGGGCAGGGGTGTTGATCTGAGGAGGCAGGAAGGGAGTGGACATGTAAAAGCCACTGCCAGTGTCTGTGATCATCTTTGCCTTATAGGGCTCTCTTATTCATCGGCAAGGCAGGAAATTGCCCCTCTATGCCCTTCTGACTCCATGCTATGGCCACACACATCAAAAGGACCTGGGATGGTGGTTTAACATGCAGGTTCCTGGGTTCCATGGAGTTACCAAATGTTACTTCTAATTGGGGCAGGAACCTGTAATTTAACAAGCCCCATAACCAATCCTTTCATGCATTAAAGTTTGAGAAACCTTGTTTAGGAATATACGTTGGTCCTTTAGAAAGTGCTTTCATATTAATGTAGGTATGTCCAGCAAAGAACATAAAGATACTATTTATTAAACTCCAGTTGTGTGCTAGGTCCTGAACTAGGCACTTGAAGCATGTTATTTTATGTGATTTTAAAGATAAAACCCACGTTGTCAGAATGGTTATCTATATTCCACACATGAGGAGGCTGAATTCAGGAAGTTAAGTAGATGCAAGATTATCTAGGAGATGATAGAGTCAGGACATAAACCCAGGTGTCCTAGACATAGAAAGAGAGAAAGTCTTGGTTGGCAAGAAACCCAGTGGGGATGGTGTGGGACTGGGGACAGGATGTGGGGTCCTGAGTACTTGCCTAGGGTCAGATACTAGACAGCAGCCCCTGGAGGAAATGGAAGACCAATCTTAGAGGAACTGGAATAGAGTCCCATCTTTAAGATAATGCCTGAGACCCAAGGGATGAGCTAGAACATTGGGATTTATGATTTAGTTTAAGCATTGAACAAGGCAGAATTCAAGTTCTAGAAATGGGACCCAGTTTTCTTTTTTTTTTTTTTTTTAAAGATTTTATTTATTTATTTTTTCCCCCCAAAGCCCCAGTAGATAGTTCTATGTCATAGCTGCACATCCTTCTAGTTGCTGTATGTGGGATTCGGCCTCCGGATGGACGGAGAAGTGGTGCCTCGGTGCGCGCCCGGGATCCGAACCCGGGCCACCAGCATCGGAGCGCGTGCACTTAACCACCAAGCCACGGGGCCAGCCCGGGACCCAGTTTTCTAAGCTAGATGATCAATGCAATCAACTTGCTTTCACCTGAGCTACTAAATTAGGATTTGTGCAATTCCCCAGGAATTTGGAGGGAGAAGAATGATCATGAACCCACATCAGGTCTGAAGCAGGCAGGCAAAGTGTAGGAAGCTGAAATGCCGGGGCAGATAGCCAGGTGCCTCTTGTAGTACTGTGCCTCAGGCTCCACCAAGCTAAGGAATTCCTTGTCTCCAACTATTCTCTCTCTTTTTTCGAAATTAAGGGATTCCTAGGGTCTTCCTCCAACTATTCTCTCTCTTTTTTCGAAATTAAGGGATTCCTAAGGTCTTCCATATTATAAGTGAAATGAGACTGCCATGGACAGGTTTGCAGAATGTTAACCTCAGCGTTATGATCCCTTGCGCCAGCTTTCCCCTGAGACGAAGATCCTCAGGAATCAGGACATGCACAGATCTAGAGATGCTCATCAATCTCAACTTTAGGAAGGGCAGGCTGGACAGATCTGACCAAAACGAGGCTATCTGATGGGACTCAGAAACTCAGTTCAAATACAGTCACAGAAAGACAGAGGCTTAAACCGAGAGAAGCCACAAGCCTGTGCAGACAATTTGTCAGAGCATGGTAGTGGCCCAGGATAACAGATCTGTGAATCACTTGGCTGCTGGATGCAAATGAGGAAGTTTCAGCTTACATTCTTTAGTTGGCAATAGAATTGTGTGTACTTTTGGGTGTCTCCTTTCCTTTGGTGCTTATATAATCACGAGATGTCTCAACACATGAGACTAACCTCATCTTCTCCTCTCTCCCACAGCACCATCCTTTTCCTTTGCTGTGTGAATGCGATATTGGAACATCAGGTCAAAGAGAAAGAAACTGTCAGGCAGTCCTGTTTTGTCTGTGGCACCAAACATATGGAAATGTGAAACTGGTCGGGTGACTGACGTTTTCACTTTTCATTGGGAGCTTGGGCATTGTGTGGATAAGGAATTTAGCCCTGATGGATTTATACTAAGATGTAACTTCTGGCAACTCAAGGGGCTCAAACACCTGCTAACATTTGAGACCTCAGTGCTGAGGAGATAACTTTCTGAAAAGATGAGAACTATTGGGACTGTTTGTGACTAACACGAATACTTCAAGTCTAGTGTTAAGCAATAATTTTCTCTACTTCATAAACAAAAATGAAAAGAGAACTGTAATCAAATATATTCAGTAATAATGCTTAGAAAATTTTGATTTAAGTCAAAACACATAAATAAACATAATTTTTTATTTAAATATTAACATAGTTCAGGAATTTTCTAAAGTCAATTTATATCGCCAGTATAAATATAGATACAGATGGGAAATGTAAGTAAAGGTTGCTCCTAGAATTTAACTGAAGGTCCTTGAGATTTTTAGGCCATTTATTCACATTTATGCTTACTGATAATCATTATGTCTTAATCATGTCTTGTGTGATAAGCCATTTAAGGACTTTTATTCAAACATCTTCTGATTAATTACTGCCAAGTGACCCAAAGTCACTGATTTTCATCAGCCAGTTTGTCTTCTTTCCAAAAAAAGAGAAAAATGTTCCTGTCACTTTGGAAGGCTACTTAAATTTTGATTCAAGTCTAAAAGTCAGCTAAATATTATGTAGTGTTTCTCAAGTGGTTCAAATATAGTATTATTAATTTGTATTTTTAGAATTATCAATTAGATTATTAAAAAGTGGGAATTTAAAGCTGACTATATGGTATGGACACTTAACAGATTTAATTTTAATCAATGCAAACAATTAATTTGAGTTTTCTCATTCTCCTACACCCACTTGTGGAATTTTCTCAGCCAGTGGACACACACTAATCATTTTGACCTCAATTTTTTTGGCCCTGAGCTAACATCTGTTACCAATCTTCCTCTTTTTGCTTGAGGAAGATTGTCCCTGAGCTAACATCTGTGCCAATCTTACTCGATTTTGTATGTGGGATGCCGCCGCAGCATGGCTTGATGAGCGGTATGTAGGTCTGTGCCTGAGATATGAACCCATGAACCTCAGGCCACCAAAGTAGAGCTTGTGAACTTAACCACTACACCACCAGGCCGGCCCCTTGATGAAAATTTTTAAAAGCATTGAATTGAAATGTTCCCTTTGGTTACAACAGAGCCTCTGCCTATGCCCAGTGCTAAAACTAGGTGCGATGAGAAATAAAATGATTCTAAAGTAGATTTCTTAAATTTGAAATAATAGGACAATAATGTGTACTGTGCTGAAGTGCTAAATTGTGCAATTTGACCTCTCAGATTAGAATATGTTATTATAGGTTAGTTCCATAGTGATGGAAAACCAAATGTGGGTCAGGGTTATTAGGGAGGGCTTGTTGGAGTATAGGTATTTCCAGGGGATTTTCAAAGAGTGTACACATTCATCTAACAGAGTAGTTCTCAACCAAGGGCCATTTTTCCTTCCCGTGGCTACTTGGCAATGTCTGGACACAGCTTTCGTTGTCACAGCTGGGAGGAATGCCACTCATAATAAGCTGCCACGAGTAAGAGTCAGCAAAAGTCACAGACAGCAGAGTCAGACCTGGACCATCTTCAGGTATTGGAATAATCAGACTGTAAGTTTAGTGAATTTAATAAATATAAAAAGGAATCAATAAAGACAGAGAGACTAATATAACTGGCCTGGCAGATATGGAAAATAACCAAATATATACTCTAAAAATGACATAAAACAACTCAAAGTAAAAATGTGAAATGTAGAGTAAATAGCAGATTAGACATGGCTGAAGAGAGAACAAGTGATCTGGAAGGCGGAGCTTTAAAAATTCACTGAGAGGGCAGATCAGAAGTATATGGAAAATATGGAAGTGAGGGTAAAGGGCAGGGAGGATAAATTAAGTGGGTTATATCATAAATTCATTTACAGTTCCAGAAGGAGAGAAGAAAGTGAAGGAGAGAAAAAACATGTCTGAAAAGGAATTGATAAAACATGTAGACAATTGAATGTGAGAGGCAAAAGAGAGGGAAAATTTATAATTCTGAGGCTGAAAGAATTTTGTTGTTATTATCAAATGGGGGTCTTGAGAAGGGAAGCACTTTTGGAGGACTGTGGAAAGTTTGGCTTTGAAATGTTGAGTTTGAGGTGATGGGATAATTGAGATATATGAGTATAAAGCTTTAGAGATAATGAAGGTATGGAGGCAAAAATTGGGGAGACCAAAGAGGAGATTTGGGCAATCATGAGAAAGGGTAATTTCTCCAAGGAAGTAAATGTGGAGAGAAAGGTGAGGACATCAGAAGGGCTAGGACTAATTGTAGTGAGCATCATCCTGGAGTTTTGAGAGGGGGAAAGAGAAAGCCAGACAAGCATGTAACATGTTAATAAAAGCTGAGACAAGAGAGAGAAAAATTCAGTTAATGACAAAAAATGTAAGTGGTTCTGAAGAAAATGAATAAGACAATTCCTTTGAGGTAGAATTTGATGACATCAGATTGGAGGGGTTCAAGGATGAAGTGGATGGACAGTACAGAGAATTGGCAGCATGGAATTTTGGCTCTGGAACTAATAATTAACTCCCAAGACCCTGTGTTCTGGCTCTGTGTGGTAGAGAGAAATCTCCTACCTGGCCGAGATCACTGGACAGGCTTCATGATGTTCATCCAGAGCATTGGTTTGCATGTGGTGCAGTGTTGGGTGAGTAAGGAGAGCACCCTCTCTCCAGGTAGCTGGTGTGCCCGAGCTTGGTTGCTGGCACTTCAGATCCTCTCCATGCCTGGGGCAGGCAAGGTATATTGGAACAACATCATCCGAGGGGCACACTACCTGTCTTGGAGCTCTGGGGGTGGGTTAAACCTTCTCTTGGGTGAATCCTTGGGAGCTTCCTGTTTGGTGTTCACGATGATGGGGAAGCAAAGCAGATAGAAAGAACATGGGTTTAGCTTCAAGTCTGCATCCCAGCTCGGCAACTCTGCAGCTGTGTGGACCTGGTGCCAGTTACCAAACTTCTGTGCCCCAGTGCAGTGGAGACTCAGCTATGCAATCAGAACTGCTCCATCTACCTCAGAGGAGTAAGAGTGGGACCTAATCGAGGCAAAATACCTGGAACAGGATCTGGCCCAGTGGTGTAGTGGTTAAGTTCATGTGCTCCGCTTTGGCGGCCTGGGGTTCACAGATTCGGATCCCAGGCGTGGATCTATGCACCACTTGTCAAGCCATGCTGTGTCAGGCATCCCACATATAAAGTAGAGGAAGATGGGCACAGATGTTCATCCAGGGCCAATCTTCCTCAGCAAAAAGAGGAGGATTGGGGGGGCTGGCCCCGTGGCTTAGCAGTTAAGTGCTTGTGCTCTGCTACTGGTGGCCTGGGTTCGGATCCCAGGCGCGCACTGACACACCACTTGTCCAGCCATGCTGAGGCGGCCTCCCACATACAGCAACTAGAAGGATGTGCAACTGTGACATACACCTATCTACTGGGGCTTTGGGGAGAAAAAGGAGGAGGATTGGCAATAGATGTTAGCTCAGGGCTGGTCTTCCTCAGCAAAAAGAGGAGGATTGGCATGGATGTTGGCTCAGGGATGATCTTCCTCACAAAAAAAAAAAAGAGGAGGATTGTCAGTGGATGTTAACTTGGGGCTAATCTTCTTCACCAAAAGAAAAAAAAAACTACATGGAACAGTTCTTGGCAATTATGAGGTCTTAAAAGCTGGCTGAAGGAACTCCTAAAACCTTGAAAGCGTCACAACTTCGGGCAGTGATTTGATCAGTTGTGCTTCCTGCACTTAACGAGCCCAGGCAGGCGGGGTAGGGCTAAGCAAAAATTAAGAGGAGTTTAAAAAGTTTACATATGTATATTTCTCTGTATTTCTATATTTGCATGTATAATTTTATGTATGTATGTATATATGTATGCATGTATGATATATATATATATGTACGTGTGTGTGTGTGTTACTGCCCAAACTGGGGGGTTCATCTACCCGCCACAAGCCATGCCAATAGTCAGGAGGCAAGGTGGTAGGAAAGAAAGGACTTTTTATTACAGCTTGCTAGCAAGAGGGAAGATGGCCGACTAATGTCCGAAAAAACTCATCTTATGGAACAAAGATTACAGGCCAGTTATATACGGGGCTGGTCTCCGGGTGGGGGAGGCAGCTGTCTGCTTGTGGGGGCATCCATCTGATCTCCAGGTGGAGGCAGACATCTGGTCTTAGTTCCTGATAGTCTTTGGGTTTACTGGATATGCATCAGAGACTGGAGCCACGCCCTATACCCTGATCTTTCAGTTGTCATTGATGATGGCTACCAGCATAGACTCTCTGCCCGCAGCATCACATTCCTAAGGAACTCAAGAGAACAAAGTTATCAACTTATAGCAGCTGGGAGGGGCCATAAAATCCACAGAGCATGTCTGGGCTAGTTAATCAGAGGTCATTCAAAGTTACAGTATGGTTTCTTTTCTACAATGTGTCTTCCCTTATGTCAACCTTGTGTTGAGCTGGCATCATGTGTGTGTGTGTATATATATACACAGTATATATATATATAGTATACAGTATATATAGTATATAGTACATAGTATATATAGTATAGTATACAGTATATATATATAGTAACAACCTGTAAGGCAATTTCCATTCTTCCCATTTTATAGATGAGGAAAGTGACTCAGAGAAAATAGGTGACTTGCATCTTCAAGTCACAGCGTGTAGTCTGCAGATGTTTTCTCTCGAGCAGGGATGGGATTCAACTCCGCCCCGCTTCTCGGTATTGGAGTCTGGGTCACAGGACTGGCGGAAGCTGTGGACTGCAGTTTTGATGACCCTGGATATTTTAAAGTAAATGATCAGAGGGCGCTTTATACACAATAACCACTTCGGTGGAGCCCTGAGATTCTGTAGCTTTAATCGTGGTCAGGAGAAAGATCGCTGGATGACTTTCTGTCTCTCTCTCGCTGAAGGTTTTCATTTCATTGAATCATCAGGCTGAAAGAATCAAATCACCTTCTCAAAATTAATTCACATAACTGCTTGGAAAATAGCGTTAACAAAATCTGCTGTCATGAAGTAGGTGATTCTCCCTCTTTGAAGACTCCTCTTCTGTCTGCTCTTTGCACCGTGCGTCAGGCAGTGCTTAGGAGGCGCTGTTGGAAGGGGACAGGCTGCGAGCCCCCTGCACGTCCCAGGACGCCGTGCCTCAGACGTGCTTGTTTCATCGGGCAGTCATTTTCCTGATGGATTGTGAGGGTGGGGAAGAGCCGCGCTCCGAGATGGATTGGAGAGGGTTGCATTGTTCTTCAGACAAATGGCAAACATATATTTTACAACTGGAAGATAAAAATGGTAATAGCCAGACAGAAAAGAGGAAAATAGCCTATTCAGGGGAAATCATTTTTAAAAGCTGACAATAATATAAATAAATACCTTTCTATTTTCCCCAAGCGTTTTTTATATCTCAGCAATGAAAAGGTTTGGCTTATCACTGGGAGTAGTGGAGACGAGGTGTAATGACGTGAAAATGATACCTTACATTTGTACAGTGGGCTGAAGTGTCCAGAGCTCTCTGTGTGACAGAGAGGAGATGTCCGCAGTCAGGGAGCTGAAGGCTACTCCCAGTACCTCCCCCTCATGGCCTTACTGGCCTCTCGGGAACTGGCCCTCCTCAGTTAATACAATGAGCTGTGTAGTATTTGCTGGGCCTCCTGTTGGCTGAGAGGGTCATCAGAACCTTGTGAATGAAAGTGCTTTTTAAAGGGAACAGTACCGATGATGGTGATGATGATAGCAGTAATATCATCACCATTGTATTTTGTCGTGTGATTCTCACAATGATATATAGCAGGGATTGGCAAGCTATAGTCGGTGGGGGCCATTGCATGTTTTTGTAAATAAAATTTTATTGGGACACAGCTGTGCTCACTCGCTGTGGGTGCTTTTAGCCAGCCTCAGTGGTCTAGTGGTCAAGACTTGGCGTTCTCACCGCCACAACCTAGGTTTGTTTCCTGGTCAGGGAACCACACCACCTGTATGTCGGTTATCATCCTGTGGTGACTGCGTGTTGCTGTGATGCTGAAAGGTATGCCACTGATATTTCCAGTACCAGCAGGGTCACCGTGGTGGACAGGTGTCAGCGGAGCTTCCAGACTAAGACAGACTAGGAAGAAGGAGCTGCCCAACCACTTCTGAAAAGTTGGCAGTGAACACCCTGTGAATAGCAGTGGAGCATTGTCTGATAGAGTGCTGGAAGGGGAGAGGATGGCGCAAAAAGACCTGGTAGGGTTCCGCTCTGCTGTCCACAGGGTCACTAGGAGTTGGAATCCACTCGATGGCACTAACAACATTTCATGGTACAACAGCAGAACTGAGTTCTTGCAACAGAGACCTGTGGCTCTCAAACCCCGACATGTTTACTATGTGACACTTTATGAAAAAGCTTGATGAAAAAGTGATGATACCTGATTTCGAATTTAACTGTCTAGTGGTTCTTAGGTGTTGGTGTGTGTGTGTGTGTGTGTGTGTGTGTTTGTGTGTGTGTGTGGTCCACTTAGGCAGAATAAAAAGACTGTATCCATTCCCCCTGCCTACACTACCAACTCCTGCTTTCCAGTGGTGAACAAACCAAATAATACCTGCCCCCCGCAAAAGGCAAACACTGGGTGTTAATAGTGAACTGTCCCCTACAAGCATATTTTTGGGAATTATATGTATGTCCACTGCAGCAATCAGAGTATGGGTGATTCCCATTTGAACCATGATACATACATGACTTAAAACCCAACTATTGGAAAATTATAGGCCAACATATGGCTGATTACACTGTTGCCCTTGTTTCCGTCAAATAACCCTCAGTAAACAAAACTGATAATGATGAAGCCAACTGTAATATATAAATTATCAAAGTTAAGAATGCAGCAGTTGAAACCGTGCCCATGTCAAGATGGTGCCAATGCTGCAGCAGCCATTACAGCCGCCTTACTCCTGCCTGGGAGAATGCCAAGGATCCACAGGCGGGAGAGCCCAGGAGGAACTTTGCAGTGTTGCCCACGGTTGCTTGGCAACAGATGTCTGAGTAGAAAACTCAATTAGAATCTTCAGTAAAATCAAGTACTATGCCAATTTCAGTTTGATAATTCTTGATAACTCACTTAGTCAATCTCTGGTTATAGCCCTTAGTCAGACATTAAAAAATTAAAGTCGGTGGAATTGCGTATCACTGGCTTTTATGATGGTGCATTTCTGGATCTCCCACCACGAGCAGCTTCAGTTAAGATCAGGGGGTTGTAGATGCCACTCAGTTCTTCCTTCTCCTCCTCCTCCTCCTAGCTCATGTTTGTGGAGGCTGTCCAGGGGCAAGTCATGTTTGAAGGCTAGCAGCACTATTGCTTACACTTGACAGATGAGCAAACCGAGGCAGAGAGAGGATAAATACGTGCCCAAGGGCACACAGCTGTTAAGTAGCAGAGCCAGGATTTGAACCCAGGGCTCCCCTCAGAAGCCTGTGCTCTACAGCCTGGAGCCCTGGGACCCTGGAATCCACAGGACTTGGGAGTCCTCAAGCGTTTGACATTGTAACCAGAATTGTATGTGTAGGGGTATTTCTGGACTTGGTTTTTTTTTAATCCTTGCAAATAGGATCATAGATTACATGAGATTCTCAAAGGAGTACATATACCCTAAAAAGGAAAGAAACGCTGCATAAGTGATATTTTACTCGGAGTTTAAGGAACAAAAAGAGACCAAAACTAAAAAAGAAATGATTTGAAGGATGGTGTCTTTCTAAAGTGTCCAAGTGTCACAAGAAGAGGCTTTGAGGGAGGCAAAAGGATATGTAGGGGGAGATCCAGCCTCTGTCCAACCAGTGACCCCAACTTTAAATAAAAAGGAATTTGAAGATATGATAGCAAACTTTAAACAGTGAAATTTGGGACTGGCTCTCTTTTTCTATCTGGTTAGCACTTCCAAAGGAGATGAAATTCTGAGCCATCATTTTCTCACCCTTTTTAGGGCTTCCTTTTTCTCCACATTGCCATTTTGTTGTGAATTTCATAGTTATTCAGGTTTTCTTTATTTTTTTCAAAAGAAAAAGGATAAGTTTTTTTCCCACATGTAATGCAAATCCCCAGTAGTCCTTGGGAATGAACTGTTATCCTTTTAAAAAAGAAAGTCTTTATATTTTTAGAGATGGAATTGGACCATTTAGAGATCATTTGTTTCTCAAGACCATGTAAAAGATTGATTTAAAAATTTATGCATGGTAGATCTGCTGTTTGTGGTATGCAATGCTGTGGGTTTTGGCAGATGCATAGAGTTGTGTATCCACCACCACAATTATGACACAGAGCAGTCCCAATGCCCCCAGCTTCCCTCATGCTTCCCCTTTTAGTCATCCTCTCCCCCTACCCGAACTCCTGGCAACTACTGTTCTGTTCTCCGTTTCTCCAGTTTGGCCTTTTCCAGAGTGTCATACAAATGGAATTATGTAGTATGTAGCCTTTTGAGATTGGCTGATTTTGTTCAACATTATGTGTTTTAGACCCATCCATGTTGCATACATCAATGATTTGTTCCTTTTTATGGCTACGTGGTATTCCATTGTATGGATGTACAATAGTTATAGGACATTTCGGTTGTTTCTGTAGCTTTTGGTGATTATGAATAAAACTACTGTCAACATTTATGTACACTGTTTTGAGTTATGTAGTAAGTAGATGTTTAACTTGATAAGAACCTGCCAAACTATTTTCTAAAGTGTTTGTATCCTTTTGCATTTTGTATACCAGCAATGTAAGAAAATTCTAGTAGCTCCATATTCTTTCCACTGTTTGATATTGTCATTTCTTTTTTTTAAGTTTTAGCCATTCTAATAGATGCATAGTGGTATCTCACTGTGCTTTTAATTTGCATTTCCCTGATGGCTAAAGATATTGAGCATCTTTTTAGGCACTTATTTGTTTTGTTTCTTACTGTTGAGTTTTGAGAGTTCTTTATACATTCTGGATCCAAGTCCTTTGTCAGTTATGTGATTTACAGATATTTTCTCCCAGTCTCCGTGGCTTGTCTGTTCATCTCTTACTGGCAGTACTCCCATCTTTGGGAAATCATGCAGTGTTTTTGTCTTTCTCTGTCTGGCTTATTTTTCTTAACATAATGCCCTAGAGGTCCATCCATGTTGTTGCAAATGGGACAATTTTGTCTTTTTTATGGCTGAGTAGTATTCCAGTGTGTGTATACACCACATCATCTTTATCTATTCATCAGTTCTTGGGCACTTGGGTTGCTTGCACATCTTGGCTATTGTGAATAATGCTGCAATGAACATAGGGGTGCATAAGTCTCTTTGAATTGTTGATTTCAAGTTCTTTGGATAAATACACAGCTGGGGATAGCTAGATTTTATAGTATTTCTATTTTTAATTTTTGGAGAAATCTCCATACTGTTTTCCATAGTGGCTGCATCAGTTTGCATTCCCACCAGCGGTGGTATGAGGGTTCCCTTTTCTCTACATCCTCTGCAACATTTGTTATTTTTTGTCTTGGTAATTATAGCCATTCTGACAGGTGTAAGGTGATATCTCATTGTAGTTTTGATTTGCATTTCCCTAATAATTAGTAATGTTGAACATCTTTTCTTGTGCCTATTGGCCATCTGTGTATTTTCTTTGGAAAAATATCTGTTCATATCCTCTGCCCCCTTTTTTTTTTTTTGGTAAGGAGGATTGGCCCTGAGCTAACATCTATTGCCAATCTTCCCCTTTTTGCTTGAGGAAGATTGTCCCTGAGCTAACAGCTATGCCAGTCTTCCTCCATTTTGTATGTGGGATGCCGCCACAGTATGGCTTGATGAGCAATGTGTAGGTCCGTGCCTGGGATCTGAACTCATGAACCCGCATGAAGTGGAGCATGCGAACCCAACCACTATGCCACCAGGCCGGCCCCTCTGCCCATTTTTTGATCGGGTTGTTTGTTTCGTTTGTTGTTGAGTTGTATGTGTTCTTTATGTGTTTTGGAAATTAACCCCTTGTTGGCTATATGATTTGCAAATATTTTCTCCCAGTTGATGGGTTGTCTTTTCATTTTGTTCATGGTTTCCTTTGCCTTGCAGAAGCTCTTTAATCTGATGTACTCCCATTTGCTTATTTTTTCTTTTGTTTCCCATGCCTGAGTAGACATGGTATTGGAAAAGATCCTTCTAAGACCATTGTCAAAGAATGGGTAGTACTCCCATCTTAAATAAGAAGAAACTGACATATGGACAGCTTTCATTGGCTCTGCTGTAAACTGATTCTGTGTGACATTGGCTAAGCCATTTAATTTATTCTGTGTTTCTGTTTCCTATTCTATAGAACAAGAGTGAGAGATGAGAATATTTGTGAGATTCTTTGTATCCAGAGTGGTCAATGATTCTAAGAGACTGGCCCTAGATCACATAGTTAATTAGTAGCAGAGTTGGGCTGGAACTCAGGCTGCCTCCCACTTTGCTGCCTTTGTTTGCAATAAAATTTTTTTCACTTTTTTAATTCTAATTTTTGATTAGGTAGTACATGTACATGATTAAAAATTCAAAATGTATAAAAGGGTATACTGTGAAAAAATCTCCCTGTCACTCTGATTAAGCAATGTATGTTATTATTTCTTGTGTTCTTCCTGGAGCTTTAAAAAACATGTACAAACACATTTTCCTATATGTTCATATATATATGTGTGTGTTTTATTTCTCTCCTTCTTAAAGTGAATTATACATTCTACAGCTTTCTTTTTTCACCTCTGATAGAAATGCAAATTAAAACCAGACGGAGATACATTTTTTCCAATTATTATGATTGAGGATGTTTTCATGGAACTAAGAACCGTTTGTCTTTCCTTTTCTATGAATTCTCTGTTCAAATTGTTTTCCTGTTTTCTCTTTTTCTATTGAGTTGCTGACGTTCTATCTATGAGCTACTTATTTATTGGAGAAATTAACTTTGTGATATGTGATAATTTCCCTCAGTTTGTCATCTGCCCTCTGAGTTTGCTTATTATAGTTTTGCCCTAAGAGTTCTGACTTGTATGTGGTTGAATCCATTAGTATTTTCATTAATTCTGGCATTTGGTCATAGTTGGAAAGGACTTCTCCCCTCTAGTGTTAAAGGAATTATCCTGTGGTTTCTTTAACTTGTTAGTTCATTCTACATTTTATATATATTTAAATATTTGATCTATTTGGAAGTTATCTTGGCATATGGCGTAGGGCATAGATCCAACTATATTATTCCAGAAGGCAGCCCATTTGTCTCAATGCCATTTATTAAATAATTCATCTTTTCCCTTCTGATTTGAGTTGCCACCCGTATTAATTTCCATAAGTTTATTTTATTGTGGTAAGAACACAACGTAAGACCCATCGTCTTGAAAATTTTTAACTGCACAGTACAGTATTGTTAACTATAGGCACAATGTTGTACAACAAATCTCTAGAACTTATTCATCGAGTATGTATACTGAAACTTTATACCCGTTAAGCAGCACTAAATTTCCATATTTTAGGGGTTCCATTTCTAAATAGAAATTTTCTACTCTGTTCCATTGATCTTTGTTTCTATTTATGTTAAACTTAAAATTTAACGTAAGTTTTAGCATGCTATAGGGCTTGTCTTCCTTCATTACTATTTTAGTTTCTTCAGACTTTTTTCAACATTTTATTATAGAAGTTTTCAAGCATATGGAAATGTTGAAAGAATTTTACAGTGAACACCCGTTTACCCACCACTTACATTCTACCAGCAATGTTTTCCTAAGCTTGCTGTAACACATATCTGTCTGTCTATTCATCTCTCTATACACTAATCCATCTTATTTTTTCGATGCATTTCAAAGTAAACTGGAAACCTCAGTACACTTCCCTCTAAATAGTTTAGCATGCATTATCATTAACTAGAGTTTAGTATTTGTTTATAGTATTTTCCAAATTTTGAGCTAAAATTTTTATACAATGGAATGCACAAATCTTAGGTGCATATTCCCTGGGTTTTGACAGATGTATATGCTGGTGTAACTCATGCTCTTATTAAGATGCAGAATATTACCATCACCCCAGAAAATTCCCTCATGCCTCTTGCCAGTCGATCCCCACCCACACTCCCACAGAGGCTACCCTATTCTGACTTCAGTTAGTGTGCATTCTTTTGTGGGAGGCTTCTTTCACTAAGCATACTGTTTTTGAGACTTAGCCATACTGTTGCATGTATCTGTAGTTTGTTTCTTTTTACTGATGAGTGAGATTACATTGTATGAATGTACCACATTTGGTGTATTTGTTCTCCTATTAACCAACACCTGGGCTGTTTGCAGTTTTTGGCTATTATGAATGAAGCTGCTATGAACATTCTTGCACAGTTCCTTTTGTGGCCTCTATGTTTTCTTTTCATTTTTTGGAGGGGGAAGATGGGGTAAATACATATGAGGGAAATGCCTGGGTCATAGGGTAGGTTTTTAGCTTTTTAAGAAACCTGCAGTCCTTTCTCCAAAGTGGTTGTACCATTTTACACTCGCACAAACGTGTGTGAGCGTTCCAATTGCTCTAATTCCTCAACATCATTTGATATTGTCATTCTTTTTAATTTTTGTCATACTGGTGGGTATATGGTGGCATCGCATTGGTTTTATTTTTCATTTTACAGCTAACTAATGAGGGTGAACACTTTATTTTTTTTTTAAATTTTTTGTTTATTGCAGTAACATTGGTTTATAACATTGTAAAAATTTCAGGTGTACATCATTATACTTCTATTTCTGCATAGATTACATCATGTTCACCACCCAAATACTAATTACAACCCATCACCACACACATGTGCCCAATTATCCCTTTCACCCTCCTCCCTCCCCCCTTCCCCTCTGGTAACCACCAATCCAATCTCTGTCTCCATGTGTTTGTTTATTGTTGTTATTATCTACTACTTAATGAAGGAAATCATACGGTATTTGACCTTCTCCTTCTGACTTATTTCACTTTGCATTATACCCACAATGTCCATCCACATTGTCACAAATGGCTGGATTTCATCGTTTCTTATGGCTGAGTAGTATTCCATTGTGTATATACCACAGCTTCTTTAACTATTCGTCCCTTGATGGGCACTTAGGTTGCTTCCAAGTCTTGGCTATTGTGAATAACGCTGCAATGAACACAGGGGTGCATGTACCTTTACAAATTGGTGTTTTCAAGTTCTTTGGGTAAATACCCAACAGTGGAATAGCTGGATCATATGGTAGTTCTATCCTTGATTTTTTGAGGAATCTCCAAACTGTTTTCCATAGTGGCTGCACCAGTTTGCACTCCCACCAGCAGTGTATGAGAGTTCCCTTCTCTCCACATCCTCTCCAACACATGTTGTTTCCTGTCTTGTTAATTATAGCCATTCTGACGGGCGTGAGGTGATATCTCATTGTAGTTTTGATTTGCATTTCCCTGATAGTTAGTGATTTTGAACATCTTTTCATGTGCCTGTTGGCCATCTGTATATCTTCTTTGGAGAAATGTCTGTTCAGGTCTTTTGCCCATTTTTTAATTGGGTTGGTAGTTTTTTTGTTGTTGAGATACATGAGGTCTTTATATATTTTGGAGATTAAGCCCTTATCAGATGTATGGTTTGCAAATATCTTCTCCCAATTGTTAGGTTGTCTTTTCGTTTTGTTGATGGTTTCCTTTGCTGTGCAGAAGCTTTTGTTTGATGTAGTCCCCTTTGTTTATTTTTTCTATTGTTTCTCTTGCCCGGTCAGACATGGTGTTTGAAAAGATGTTGCTAAGACCGATGTCGAAGAGCGTACTGCCTATGTTTTCTTCTAGAAGTTTCACAGTTTCAGGTCTTACATTCAAGTCGTTAATCCATTTGGAGTTAATTTTTGTGTATGGTGTAAGGTAAGGGTCTACTTTCATTTTTTTGCATGTGGCTATCCAGTTTTCCCAACACCACTTGTTGAAGAGACTTTCTTTTCCCCATTGTATGTTCTTGGCTCCTTTGTCAAAGATTAGCTGTCCATAGATGTGTGGGTTTATTTCTGGGCTTTCGATTCTATTCCATTGATCTGTGTGTCTGTTTTTGTGCCAGTACCATGCTGTTTTGGCTACTACAGGTTTGTAGTATATTTTGAAATCAGGGAGTGTGATACCTCCAGCTTTGTTCTTTTTTCTCAGGATTCCTTTAGCTATTCGGGGTCGTTTGTTGTTCCATATAAATTTTAGGATTCTTTGTTCTATTTCTGTGAAAAATGTTGCTGGAACTTTGATAGGGATTGCATTGAATCTATAGATGGCTTTAGGAAGTATGGACATCTTAACTATGTTAATTCTTCCAATCCAAGAGCACGAAATATCTTTCCATTTCTTTGTGTCTTCTTCAATTTCTTTCAGCAATGTTTTATAGTTTTCGGTGTACAGATCTTTCACCTCTTTGGTTAAGTTTATTCCTAGGTATTTTATTCTTTTTGTTGCAATTGTAAATGGGATGGTATTCTTAATTTCTCTTTCTGCTACTTCGTTGTTAGTGTACAGAAATGCAACTGATTTTTGTATGTTGATTTTGTATCCTGCAACTTTACCATATTCGTTTATTACTTCTAAAAGTTTTCTGGTGGATTCTTCAGGGTTTTCTATATATAAAATCATGTCATCTGCAAATAATGACAGTTTCACTTCTTCCTTTCCCATTTGGATCCCTTTTATTTCTTTCTCTTGCCTGATTGCTCTGGCTAGGACTTCCAGTACTATGTTAAATAGGAGTGGTGAGAGTGGGCATCCTTGTCTGGTTCCTGTTCTTAGAGGGATAGCTTTCAGTTTTTCACCATTGAGGATGATATTAGCTGTGGGTTTCTCATATATGGTCTTTATTATGTTGAGGTACTTTCCTTCCATACCCATTTTATTCAGAGTTTTTATCATAAATGGATGCTGTATCTTGTCAAATGCTTTCTCTGCATCTATTGAGATGATCATGTGATTTTTATTCTTCATTTTATTAATGTGGTGTATTACGTTGATTGATTTGCGAATGTTAAACCATCCCTGCATACCTGGAATAAATCCCACTTGATCATGCTATATAATCTTTTTAACGTATTGTACGCGATTTGCTAGTATTTTGTTGAGGATTTTTGCATCGATGTTCATCAGTGATATTGGCCTGTAATTTTCTTTTTTTGTGTTGTCCTTGTCTGGTTTTGGTATCAGGGTAATGTCAGCTTCGTAGAATGAGTTAGGGAGCTTCGCCCCCTCCTCAATTTTTTGGAAGAGTTTGAGAAGGATAGGTATTAAATCTTCTTTGAATATTTGGTAGAATTCCCCAGGGAAGCCGTCTGGTCCTGGACTTTTATTTTTGGGGAGATTTGTGATTACTGATTCGATCTCCTTACTGGTGATTGGTCTATTCAAATTCTCTACTTCTTCTTGATCCAGTTTTGGAAGGTTGTATGATTCTAAGAATTTATCCATTTCTTCCAGATTGTCGAATTGGTTGGCATATAGCTTTTCATAGTATTCTCTTATAATCTTTTGTATTTCTGAGGTGTGTGTTGTAATTTCTCCTCTTTCATTTCTGATTTTACTTATTTGTGCCTTCTCTCTTTTTTTCTTGGTGAGTCTAGCTAAAGGTTTGTCAATTTTGTTGATCTTTTCAAAGAACCAGCTCTTGGTTTTATTAATTTTTTCTATTGTTTTTTTGGTCTCTATTTCATTTATTTCTGCTCTAATTTTTATTATTTCGCTTCTTCTACTGATTTTGGGCTTTGTTTATTCTTCTTTCTCCAGTTCCTTTATGTGCATTGTTAGATTGTTTATTTGAGATTTTTCTTGTTTATTGAGATAGGCCTGTATTGCTATAAACTTCCCTCTTAGAACTGCTTTTGCTGTATCCCATAAATTCTGGCATGTTGTATTTTCATTTTCATTTGTCTCCAGGTATTTTTTGATTTCTTCTTTGATTTCTTCGTTAACCCAGTCGTTGTTCAGTAGCTTTTTGTTTAATCTCCACGTATTTGTGGCTTTTCTGATTTTCTTCCTACAGTTGATTTCTAGTTTCATACCGGTGTGGTCAGAAAAGATGCTTGGTATTATTTCAATCTTCTTAAATTTATGGAGACTTGTTTTGTGGCCTAATATGTGATCAATCCTGGAGAATGTTCCATGTGCATTTGAAAAGAACGTGTATTCTTCGGTTTTTGGATGGAATGCTCTGTATATATCTACTAGGTCCATCTGTTCTAGTGTGTCGTTTAAGGCCAATGTTTCCTTATTGATTTTCTGTTTGGATGATCCATCCATTGGTGTAAGTGGAGTGTTAAAGTCCCCTACTATTATTGTGTTACTGTCTATTTCTGTTTTCATGTCTGTTAATAATTGCTTTATATATTTAGGTGCACCTACATTGGGTGCGTAGATATTTACAAGTGTTATATCCTCTTGCTGGATTGTTCCCTTGATCATTATGTAATGCCCTTCTTTGTCTCTTTTTACAGTTTTTGTTTTAAAGTCTATTTTGTCTGATATGAGTACTGCTACCCCAGCTTTCTTTTCATTGCCATTTGCGTGGAGTATCTTTTTCCATCCCTTCACTTTCAGTTTGTGAGTGTCTTTAGGTCTGAAGTGTGTCTCTTGTATGCAGCATATATATGGGTCTTGTTTTTTTATCCATTCAGCCACCCTATGCCTTTTAATTGGAGCATTTAGTCCATTGACATTTAAAGTAGCTATTGATAAGTATGTACTTACTGCCATTTTTTAACTTTTTTTTTTTTCTCAGTGTTTTAGTAGCCCTTCTCTGTTCCTTTCTTCTTCTATACAGAATTGATGGTCACTTAAGTTTGACCTCTGTCTGAAAGCTCTACTCTTTAACTCCCCTCCTCCCTCCTTTTATGTTTTTGATATCATATCTAACCTCTTTTTGTGCATTTGTATCCGTTACCCTCTTATCATGGAAATAGATAATTTGTCCTATTTGTGGTCTTCTCTTTTCCCCTTAAATCAGTCCCTTTAACATTTCTTGTAGCACTGATTTCTTGGTGACAAACTCCTTTAATTTTTGCTTGTCTGGGAAATTTTTGATCTCTCCTTCCATTTTGAATGATAACCTTGCAGGGAAGAGTATTCTTGGCTCTAAGTTTTTTCCTTTTAGCACTTTAAATATATCGTGCCATTCTCTTCTAGCCTGTAAGGTTTCTGCTGAGAAGTCAGCTGATAGCCTTATGGGGTTTCCTTTGTGTGTAACTTGACATTCTCTTGCGGCTTTTAGGATTCTCTCTTTATCTTTAATTCTGGACATTTTGATTATGATGTGTCTTGGTGTGGGCCTCTTTGGGTTTATCTTGTTTGGGGCTCTCTGTGCCTCCTGTACCTGGATGTCTGTTTCCTTCCTTAGGTTAGGGAAGTTTTCATCTATTATTTCTTGAAATTGATTCTCTGCTCCCTTGTCTCGCTCTACTCCTTCCGGGACACCTATAATACGGATGTTAGTGCGCTTGATGTTGTCCCAGAGGTCCCTTAGACTGTCCTCACTCTTTTTAATTCTTTTCTCTTTTACCTGTTCACCTTGGAAATTTCTTCTAGTCTTTCATCCAGCTCACAGATCCGTTCTTCTGTATCCTCTACTCTGCTTTTGAGTCCCTCTAATGAATTTTTCATTTCCAGTATTGTATTCTTCATTTCTGCTTGGTTCTTTTTTATATCTTCCATTTCTTTGTTGACATTCTCACTGAGTTCATCTATTCTTCTCCCCAGATCAGTGAGCATCCTTAACACTCTTAGTTTGAACTCTCTGTCAGGTAGGTTGCTCATTTCTGTTTCACTTAGTTCCTTTTCTGGGGTTTTGTCCTGTTCCCTTACTTGGAATGTATTCTTTTGCCTCCTCATTTTGCCTCTTTCCCTGTGCTTGTGTCTACTTATTAGGTAGGTCAGCTACGTCTCCTGCTCTTGGATAGGTGACCTTATGTAAGTGAAGCCTTAGGAGGCGTGCAGTGTGCTTCCCTCAGTTCTCAATGTTCCAGGGGTGACCCCTATGTGGGCTACGTGTGTCCTTCTGTTGTGGCCTGTTTGCTCTCCCTGTAAGCGCCCAGGGAGGCTGAGTTATGCTCCTGGCCAGCTGTTGTAATGCTCAGCTGCTTGTAGTTGTTGTGGGCCCTTCAGTCTCTTTATCAGGTGTGGGGAGCCCCAGCACAGTTGGCTGTAAGTTCTAATACCACATTTGTGTTGCAGTATTTCTTTTAAGTGAGTAGGCCCCCAGCGTGGCAGGTTGTTAGGCTCAGGGCCTTACAATTGCTGTAAGCCTCTAGCCTATTAGGTCTCTTGTCAGCTCTCTGAGGATTGCAGCTGGGTGGGGCTGGCCTCAGGCACAGGAGCACCCAATTGTTTCAGGCTTTGGAAGGTGGGGCAAACCCCCTATGTGGGTCTTTGAGAAGCACAAGTCTTCTGCAGCTGACAAGCCCTGCCGCCCACAGGTCCACACACACAGTCAACACAGTCCTGCCCCGTGTGCGCACCCCTATCTCCCCAGGCGGACCCAGTCTCTCCACGGCAGGAGCCCCACACACTCCGCCACCACCCCACACTCTCCACCCGGCTCCTTGTGCACACCCTGCCCTGCTAAAGTCAGCTCAGTTGCCAGGCAGCAGAGAATCCAGTCACCAATCTATGCAGGCCCACAAGTTGCCTGAGGGCTTGTTGTTGGGTGGGGCCAGTCTCTAGGGTGGGCTGCCCGCGGGTGGGGCTGACCCTGGGCTAGCAGGCCTCAGGGAGAACTCCAGTGGCATCTGTGTCAGCACGCCCACACCAGGCCACAACAATGGCCACCGCCAATGTCCCAGTCCCTGGAGAGGTCTCACCCCTCACCGAGATGCACTCAGGGCCTATTAGGTGAGTCTCTTTTCACCACAGCACTGTGCACCTTTCTTTCTGGTGATTTTAGGATGCTTTCTGAAACGGGTGAGTTTGCGTGCGGGCCCTTTAAGAGCCGGTTTTAGTTTCTTTGTGAACCGGGTTTTCTGGGGCTGCTCCCCAGTGTTTTAGTAGCAGGCACAGTCAGATATTATGCCGCTGGTCTCGATTGTGCTGGGTCCACAAAATGCCCACAGCAGGGGTGCTCCCCGGCTCAGGGCCCCGCGCCTCCAGAGAGGGCTGCGTACTTGTGAAGGCGGCGTTTTTCGTCTCCAGAAGGGAGTTTCTGCCTCTTCCACCTCAGTTAGGATTGTCCATTGTTGCAGGAGTTCCTCTTATCCAGTTTTCAGTTCTGTCTCAGGGGTAATTTTTCCACGAGTAGTTGTCAATTGGCTGTGTCAGCAGGAGGAGGTGAGTTCAGAGTCTGCTTACGCCGCCATCTTGACTCCTCCTCCCAATCCTCCTCTTTTTTTTGCTGAGGAAGATTGACCCTGGGCTAACATCCATGCCCATCCTCCTCTACTTTATATGGGATGCCACCACAGCATGGCTTGACAAGCGGTGCATCGGTGCAAACCTGGGATCCAAACCTGCGAACCCCGCGCAGCCACAGCCCGGTGAACACTTTTTCATATGCTTATTGCCCATTTGAATATCTTTTCTTTGTGAAGGGTCTGTTGACATCTTTCCTATTTTTTATTGAATTGTTTTCATTTTGTAATTGAGTTTCTTTAGATTTTTGCTGGGTATTCTTCCTTATCTGTGGTTCCCTATGAAGTTTAGGATCATCATGCCTAATTCCTAAGACAGATCCTTTGGGTCCTATTTTAGATTGATTTAGGGATGATCATGTGAGGATGTTGGCTCTTCATACTCAGCAACTTGGAATGTCTTTCGTGGGTTTACATTTTCTTCTCCCTCACTCCAGAAGAACTTAAGAATATTCTTCCTAAAGCACTTACATATTTCCTAAGTTTATTTCTAGGCATTTTATCTTTATTATTGCTATTTTAAATGGCGCCTAGTTTTTGATTATAATTTCTAATTTTTGTTGTTTACAAATAAGAGAGATTTCTGCATATATATAAATTGATTGATTTCTACATATATATATATAAAAAAAATAAAATTTATATTTTATTTCTGGATATGTTCTGTGGGAAAGAGGCAAGACTATGTGCCAGGATATCTGGTCTTTTCCCCTAACCCAGGGTTTTAGGTATAACTTTATTTAGCATTTACTTCTCAGTCAATGAAATAGGCTGATTTTTAAAATTTCTCTGTTAATTCAAGTTTCTTTTTCCCACTGCCGTAGAGACAAAACAGTAACTGCAAATATAACTTGTACATGTGATTCTTCACTTAATTCCATTTTTTCTGCATCTGGAAGCTAATTGGGTACGGGACCCTCCTGCTGCAGCTGGTTCGCCCTTACTGCTATCCTTGCAAACAAATGATCCAAGTTCTATAACAAGGCTGTGCCCTTCGTATTTGAGAAGTGTGCTTCTGTTTCTGCATGATCCCTGTGCTTTTGTTGGCTTCTGTCTTCTCTTCAACACACCCTGATTGATCTCCAGGGACACTGGAAGTCAATTTGATACTTTGAGGTCTGGAGTTGAACTTTCTTCTTGTTTTACCAAAAGTGAATTTTTGTTGTTTTATTTTTATTTTTTTGTGAGGAAGATCAGCCCTGAGCTAACATGCATGCCAGTCCTCCTCTTTTTGCTGAGGAAGACCGGCTCTGAGCTAACATTTATTGCCAATCCTCCTCCTGTTTTTCCCCCAAAGCCCCACTAGATAGTTGTATGTCATAGTTGCACATCCTTCTAGTTGCTGTATGTGGGACGCGGCCTCAGCATGGCCGGACAAGTGATGCGTCGGTGTGCGCCCGGGATCCGAACCCGGGCCGCCAGTAGTGGAGCGCGCACCTAACCGCTAAGCCACGGGGGCGGCCCCCAAAAATGAATTTTTAAAAAACTCATTCTTCTTCTCCTTTATGCTTTTGTACTTCCATAAAGAAAATGGTGGAAAGACTGAATTTCTAAGTCACATGAAAACTTAGCTCCTGCTCTAAACATATTGGATTGTCAGGAAGTGATTAACAATATTCAGAAAAAGTTATTTGGTCTGATTATCTCTAATTTTTAGCTAGTCATTCTTCTTTTTCCAAGGAAGATACACTTCTTACTTCATCCTAATTGTATTGGCTTCATTGTTGGCTTCAATGTCTTTGGAGATTAGGGAATAGGGTATTTTGTAACAAAATATTTAAATGCCATTACCAGTTATCATTTTTGTGCTTAATAATTCTTAGGCATCATGATATTCTCATTGCTGGCACACTTTACTTTAAAATGCTGAGTATACCTTTGTTTAGTGTTTTGTTGACAGTAAATACTGGACTGATAATGCAGTCTCTTTTATGTCTGCAGGCAGATAGAGTCTTATTACCGTGGTGTTAGGATGGGCTGATGGTGTTATGTGACATACCTAATTTTGGGAGCCAGGGGGCAAATAACCATTCATTAAAGTTCAAGGTAAGTATGTGAAACTCATTATCTGTTACTTATTTCCTATATCGAAGCTTTTGACACCTATTAGAATGGCTATCATCACAGAGACAAGAGATAACAAACATTGGCAAGGATGTGGAGAAAAGGAAACCCTTGTGTACTGTTGGTGGGGAAGTAAATTGGTGCAGCCAATATGGAAAATAGTATGGAAGTTCCTCAAAGAATTAAAAATAGAACTACCATATGATCCAGCAATTCTACTTCTGGGTGTATACCTGAAGGAAATGAAATCACTATCTCAAAGAGCTGTCTATACCTCCATGTTCATTGCAGCACTATTCACAATAGCTAAGGTATGGAAACTACCTAAGTGTCCATTGACATATGAATGGATAAAGAAGATGTGGTATACATATAGAATGACATATTATTCAGCCTCGAGGAGGAAGGAAATCCTGCCATTTGTGACAACATGGATGGAACTCGAGGACATTATGCTAGGTGAAATAAGTCAGGCAGAGAAAGACAAACACCGTATGATCTCACTTATATGTGGAATCTAAAAAAGAAAATCCTGTAAAATAAAAGGCAACGTGGTATACATATTACTTTGACTCCCGTATTTATAGCTGTCTTCTTGGAAGCCTAGTCCCAGCTTTAATAGCCAGCAATCTATCATCCCAAAGTAAATGCCTCTGTAGCATTCATTGATGTGTCTATGCATGTTCCATCTCCCAGTTACTCAAACTCAAAATCAGTCATCTTTCTTCTCTGTTCCTGGTGTCCAGTCGGTGCCTTTTCCTCCAGGCATGCTGTCACCAGCCTGGTACTCCATCACTGCACATTTTGGGCTCATTACACATCCTCCTGTCATTTCTTTTTTCTCCAGTCCATCTCATGTGCATGCCTACAATGTTGTTCTCCTTACACCTCTCTCTCTCTTTCCATAATGTTCCCTGGCTCCCTGTTGCCTATAGGGTAAAGTTCCAAATTCTCTTCCTGGTCGTTAAGACAAAGAAGTTTGTCTTATTGCTAAGCTCTTCCCAAAATGAACGCAAAGCCTTAACCGGTCAGTTCTTGTTATTGTCTCAGTCACAAACCTCATGCCTATTTCAGCTCTGAGTGTCAGCTCACTCTGCTTCCCCTTCCTGGAGTCTCCTCCACAACACATCTCTTTCTTGGTCTAAATTCTACCTTTATTTCCATGCTCAAGTGGTGCTGATTTTCACTCTGAACTCTCCTTTGCGATATCACCATTCATTGTCATGACTTGTTATTTAATGTTGCCATCTGTTTGTCCTGTTTTTTCAAGTGGGTCCTTAAAAAAGAAACTGTGGCTTTTACTCTATAGCTCTGTCCCTGTGGTGCTATGTATGGAGGGGTTACAAGTCTGATGAATGACCAGTTTAACAGATTTGTCTAATTTTTCTGCTCTTCTCAGGGTCATTCTTTTTAATGAGCCAAATACTGTGTTTGCCTCTTGGAAATATTTGCCTGCTGTCGAAAGCCCCTCTTCCTGTTTGTTTACCTTCTAGCTTTTTAATCTGTTGACCTGTGGGACGTTTTGCTAATGAACTAATTCCTAACCATTTGGGCATAAAGAAAAATACAGATCCATGACACTCTTTTTTCCATCTCAGCCCGGTTTTGTAAATCATTATAAACAGGAAAACTTCATCTTGCAGCTCATGTATCTCTGATCTGATTAAATAACTTGGCGCTTATGTTCACCTTTTAAGGACATAGCAACTGGGTGCT
This sequence comes from Ceratotherium simum simum, assembly GCF_057802395.1. NCBI lineage: Eukaryota > Metazoa > Chordata > Mammalia > Perissodactyla > Rhinocerotidae > Ceratotherium > Ceratotherium simum. The sequence goes on from NC_141940.1 coordinate 122,994,590, forward strand.
TTTTGAATTTAAATTTACTTTGAGAGAACCACTTATTGAAATGTAGGTTTCATGGGTAGAGACAGTGTGTTATCAACGAAACAGAAGGAATTACCAGCCCAGTGCTGTCTCAAAAGAAATACAATGAGAGCCACACATATAATTTTACATTTTCTAGGAGACATATTTAGAAAAGTAGAAGGAAAGAGATGAAACTAATTTTAATAATATATTTTATTTATTCCAGTATATCCAAAATATTATCATTTCAATATCTAAATATTATAAAAATATTAAGGTAGTCTACATTCTTTTATTCACACTAAGTCTTTGAATTCTGGAGTGTATTTTTCACTTACAGCTCATCTCACTTTGGACTTGCTGCATTTCAAGGGCTCAATAGCCACATGTGGTTAGTGACTGCCATACTGGACAGCACAGTTCTAGAAATTACATCTATTAACTTTCTGTAGGGCAAGGTTTCTCAATTTCAGCACTATTGACATTATGGGCTGGATAATCTGTTGTGTGTCAGGGGGCCATCCTGTGCATTGTAGGATGTTTAGCAATGTTCCTGACTTCTACCCACTACAGCCAGTAGCACTGCCCTTCCAGGATATGACAACCAAAAATTACTCCAGACATTGTCAAATAAGAACCATGGCAACAAGAAAGAGTCACAGACATCATGATAAGTTATCTTTAGTTGCACTTGTTAAGAGTCATTGATGACTTCTCCCAGACTCTTGCAGACAGCTTTCTCAAAAGCTGAGTGAGTACATGGAGTCATTGCAATAGACATTCCATTCCACTGATTCTTTTGTGGCTCTGTGCTCTGAAGAGCCATTTGGTAGCGATGAATTAGTTATTGATTGGAAGGCACAGTGGACTGTCGAAATCCTCTTACCAGCCCCTTTCAAAGTGTTCTGGATCATCATATTGTAAGCCTAAGTAAATACTTTAGAGAATATGCTGCTGAATGCTCTCTCCGAGAATCACTGTCATTGTGAATTAATGCCCATTGAACATATTGTCATGCTTTGGGAAAATGGATACATTCCACTGGAGAGACGCAGGATCATTGGTTCAGTTTTGGTGAATGGATTTATGATGAAATGCTTATTTTCAGTGATGATGCTAAATAGACAGGTCCTTCAAATGTAGTCTAGAAGCCTGTAAATTTGCACGAGAAAATCATAATTTTACAAAGAACTGTGAGAGACAAATGTAAACTGTATTTATATGAGTAGTCAGCCATTGATTTGTTACAAGCAATTATTTATTTAAGCATTCAGTCATCGGGGACATTTTATTCTAGAGGTTTTGTTAGAGATGAGAGCTTGGGAAGGAAGAAGGTTACTAGCTTGAATAAAACTGAGAGTTCCAATTTATAGTGGTCAATCTCCCCATGAAATGAGAACATTTTTTAAACATCTAAAATATATCATAACCCACAGAAGGCTCAAACTACACTTTCTAGTTTATTTTTGGTCAAAATAGTTCATTTTTTCTGAAAATTCTGGTAACATCAGATTATCTCCAGATGAATGGGGGAGATTGCTCAGATTGAGTTGGAGCTCATGTGTTTGATTTGAACTTGTAGCTCTCCATGAGCAGATCTTAAAATTATTTTTATTTTTTAACTATACTAAGAAAGAGTGGGGAAGGAGAAAATGTCATTTAGGTAGGATATATTTATGTAGTATGGCTAGTGTTCATATTTCACAAAGGGTGAGTCACTATATCCAGATTATTCATCCAACAAACATTTACTGAGTGTTTACTGTATAGTGGGTACTAATCTAGGAACTAGGGACACAAAGGTGAATAAGAAGGATGGAGTCTGTCCTTGCAGAGATTATCATGTGAGAAGAGAGAGAAACAGGCAATTTTCAAACATTTATTAGGTGCTATGGGGGAAGCTTAGGGGACATGGGAACGTATGAGAGGATCTGGGGTTGGCAACTTTTCTTGGATTCTGGGATCTAGAGATGCTTCTAGAATATAATAGTTAGGAAGAATGAGCAGGAGTTAGCCTGGCAAGTGATAGAGATGGGCTTATGGCATAACGGGTGAGGAAAGTGTGGGAGATTATTCTAGGCAGAGGGATGGCATGCAAAAGGCCCAGAAGGTAGAGAGAGTATGACATTTTGGGAAAGTCAAAGTTTAATTCCGTAGTCCACAAGTGGGAAAAAATCTGGGAGTCAGTTTGTGTGTTGTGAGGGTGTTATGGGTTAGATTATTTTCCAGATATATTCCCTGCCTCCCTTTGCCTTCACTGGGGGAGCATATGTGCCTATGCTGTTGGTGTTGGGCTTGGCCATGTGACTTGCTTCAGTCAGTGGAATGTTAGTGGACCTGATGTAGTGAGATGTGAAAGAGCAAGCTTGAGCTAGCTGACTCCCAAGCTTGTGAACACACGCAGCCAAAATCAGCAGAGCCACCTCCTGGGATGCAATCTAGATCAGCTAACCCCCAGCCAATCTAAAGACTTGTGAGCTCATAAATGTTTATTATTGAATAATATTGCTGCTGAAATTTTGGGGTTACTTGTTATGCAGCAGGAGCTAACTAATACACTAGAATATCAGAACACTGATCTATAATTCAGCCAATCACTTGATTATTTGTTTTCCATTCACATATTAAGTCCCATACTGTACAACTAGCATGTTTAATATCATCTATATATTGCCCAGATTGATTGTGGAGTGAATAATGTATTGACAAAAGGGAAAAATGAGTATGTTAATGCAATATGATAACAAGGTTGTAATTTGAGTGACCACAAGTAATACTGTTAGAATGCAAAATAAGATGTTTATTCATTTTTGTATTTGTTCAACAATGTTTAGTGACAAAAATGTACAGTGTATCCAACACTGTTAGGAACTAGGAAGACAGCAGTAAGAAAGACATTATCCCGTCCTCATGAAGATTATGGCAGAGGATCCAGAGGTTTGTAGTGAGAATTTTGTAGGGATTAAAGAAAAACCCTTGAAATAAAAATTCAATGGATTGGACTCCTCTCTCCAGCCCCTTACCCACTCCTCCACTGTGTCTTCCCACCCCTAGTTGTTTTTTGGGAATGACCAATTGTTCTTACTTCTTCACAGATTGGGACCAGAAAAAATATGAAGAGAGAGATTTCAGGTGCCCCAAGTTAAATTCTCATGCCTAGAAATATCTTAAGACTCTAAAAGCAATTTCTAATAGGAGCTATGAAAATTCCTTTCTGGGAGATATTTAGGCAGTGGGTATGAAAATAATCTTGTGGAAAAGTTTTAAGTTTAGTCTAGCCACGTGGGGTTGGAGAGCAGAATCAAATGACTCCATGGTCCCGAGATTCTCTCGTTGGTCTTTGTGAAATGACTATCTATGGGCAGGATTTTGGTTTCCATTTTTGGTTCAGCTGGCTCTAAATTTGAGGTCATTAATGCATTGTTTAATGTGTATTCCATTGTGGCAGCTAGTCTGCTTTTAAAAATAAGCTAAAATAATCGATTTCTAAAAATATTCTCCAGCCCAATTGCTTTTGGCTTGTTGGACACAGACAGGCTCTCCTATGGAAAGTTGAGTGGGTTGGATATTTTTGTAGACTGGTTCCCAGTTGTAGTCATCACCACAGACAGCCATCTGTGTCAATCTGTTTATTCTTTCCCATTTTGTTTAAGGGAATGAAGATAAACAGGCAGAATTGACTTATTCTAGGAAAGTAGAAGAGGAATGTAATAGAGGCGTAGATCTTAAAGAAGGAGTCATGACATGCAAGTCACTCTTATTTATGAAGTCAGTAAGTACCTGTGTTTGCAATATGGGCAAAAGGAAACATTAAAAAACCTGCTTAAAAGAAAATTCTTATTTGTCATCACTTCCAACAGTGAGACAAAATGCTATGTTGCTGCTGATGTGATGCCCTGAGAAGGACACAGCTTTACTTCTGGCATTTCTGCCAAATTTGGCATTTCTGCCAAAAAATGCATAACCTGAATCTAATTATGGGGAAACATCAGACCAGCTCAAATTGAGAACATTCTACAATGCAACTGGCCTGTACTTGTGGAAAATGCCAATGTCATTCAAGACAAAGAAAATAGACATGAAGACTAAATGCAATGTGGATCAAAGGGAGTTTTTCATAAAAATACTACTAGGAAAATCGGTGAACTCTCGATATGACAATAATAATACATAGGTATGAAATTTCTTCTATTAGATAGTCATGTTGTTCTTAGGAAACATACTCTGAAGTATTTAGGAGTAAAGGTTATGATGTCAACAATTCACTTTCAAATGGTTCAGAAAATACACCCAGAGATAAACATTTCGCAAGTGGGGCGAAATGTTTTCAGGTAATGACTTAGCTGAGGGTACATGGGATACTTGCTAGGCTTCTTGTGATTCTTCTATAAATTTTAAAGTCTTTCAGAATAAAAAGTTAAGAATTCTTTAGCAAAAATTCTTAATGTTTCAAAAGGTTATGGCAGCATGAATTACTAAGAAATCCTTTATGCCTTGAGCCTGATGTGTAATCAGGATGAACTTTAATTCTGTTGGCATGAATTTATTGGTAAAAATGACCTTAAAAAAAGAACAACTTTCTTAACCTAATAAATAACTGCTTAACCTTAGCTAATTTCTCAAAGGAACACACGTTTAAGAAATATTTTGTTTGGATTTATCCAATGACAATACTGATTTTAAGTTTAAAAACTCAAACAATTAAAATAACTCATAGCTAATATTAATTTTTAAAAAATCAATTGCATCTTCCACCAAAAGGGATAAGATTACAGGTGGGCTGGTCAACATCTACATAGTTGGAAGTCCTAATATGGCAGAAGATCTTAGCCAGTCAGTGATGTCCCATCCTCCCTCTGGTCTGCACGTGACTTAGCTGCTACCAGATTGCTCTTTTTTGTTGAAATGACTGCATTAAAAATGTTGTTTCGCTAAATTAATTCACTATTAGCCAATTTAGGCATCTCTAAGTTAGTAAATATGACTCAATTTTCTGTGTGTTTAATCATGAGTGGAGGCATTATATCTTAAAAAAAAATCAAATATATCTTTGCAGGTAAAAGAGAACTTTAAGATTTTTAAAACACATCCACAAATAATTTCTTCTTTGTCCACATTCTTTGAAACATTTACACTGCCTGTATTGGGAAGGACAATACGGAGGGGTAAACATATTGCACAAGAATGCCTCCTTTAATGGGCACATTCTTTAATAGAGATAAATAAAAATAGAGATAAAATAGAGATAAATAAAATCTCTCTTGTCATTCTTGATGCCAGAAAGTCTCAAAGGCCAGTGTTTTGTTGACCTCCAAGAAAGGCTAATGCTTTCGCTCAGCGATATGTACCAGAACAAGTTTCCGAGGTTGTTAAATTCTTGAAGCATCTCTGGATGAGTTGGTGATAACTGCTGCTCCCAGCTCTCGAGCTCCCTCCCATAGTACTGCTTCTTTTCTGGTACCTTGGACCTCCCTAAACTCCAACCACTGAAGATTTAGAGCTGGGCATAGCAGGGAACCTCCAAGACCTAACTGGTGTCCAACCCAAGATTCAAGATATGATGCCTGCCTCCACAAGACTCCCTGCTCACCCTGGGAAACCGAGCGAGGTGAGAAATTCAACTTTCAGAACGGAAGAATCAAATTAAGGGTTTAGTGTAAACCTTTGAATGACGTACGTAGATCTCCAAAGTGACTTTCCTCCTTGGAACCAGCATGGAGGATGGATGGTTGCCAGCCAATGGAAACAAACTCTTTGTGGATTTACATGGCAGGAGACCAAGTCTCCCCTTAGGTGCGGCTTGGGTAATGTTCCCACTGAGAACTGAGAAAAGCAGCTGGGAGCCAATCTGGTGTTCGCAGCTAGGTCTTGGCATTCTCTTGTTGAACAGAAACAATTTCCCAGCATACCAATGTCAGACAAACCCACTCTAAAACCGCAATGCTCAAGCAAAAAAACAAGACCACTCCGTAATCATGTCTGAACATGGACAAAAACACGAACAGTCTCCAAACCACAAAATGACCAAACATCCCACTTTCCTGGTTAATATGAGTGACTGCTGCTGTTTTACTAATTACACTGCAACCTCACTTCCTGCTTTCCAGACAAGAGTCACTGAGATGCCCAGTGATATAATTCCTCTGCTTTCTGACAGCGACCAATTCAAAGCAAAGCTCCCCTCTCTTGAATCTTCCCTCAAATCCCCTAACACAGCCCATATTCTATAATGTCTTTTGTAACACCTTCTTATTGAGATGCCCATAGGTCCCCAAGATGTGTGTTCTCCCCAGCTGCAATGAATCAATGAACCCAACTCTAATTATCTGCTGCTGTTTTCCTGTCTGGTCTTTGACTAGAAAACATTGATATTACCGTGGTTCTGTCATGCTCCAGAACACTTTCTTAGAGACCTTTAAAAAAGAAATCAGGTATCAAGGTCCTTTTTCAATTGCCATGTGACTGAGAGATTCTTAAGGCAATGTCCTCTGGCCACTGAGAAGCAGAAAACACGAAGCTCACTGGCCACTGGCTTGTAATTAAGACTTAGGTGCCATGGAGGATCTGGACATTTCTGACCCGTCAAGGCTTATATTCCAGGTAGTTGTAGGAAAGTAAAAGATATGTGGATTCTTTCCCCAGCTCTTTCTTATTCACATTATTTTAGCCAATAAATACTGGTAGAAATTAGATATACAGTATAAGAAACAAGTTTTGATTTTTTAAGAACATTGTAAAAAATAAACATCGAACATAATTAAAAAGTAGTAATTAGTTGGTGACATTCTGCTAGGTGCTAAGTTTGCAAACAAATAAATCATCTTTATACTGCTTATGAAAGTACAGACATGCTAAGAAAACACATTGTGGAAATAAGATTTTAAGTTTATCTGTTAGGGAGAATAAATCAGAAGTTAGTTTACATGAAAACATTGTAATAAAAATGCAAACAAGTGAACCCTCGAGAATTAGGCTGACACGTTGAAATGATAATTGTATAACGCTCTTAACTTGTCATTAACACTGAGCATTTTGGAGCAACTACTTGTGTTAAAAATACTCTGCTTACTCTATGTATTTGAAAAATAATACAGCTGTGGTTGATGGCATTTTAGAATGGAAAGCAACCTAAGCATGCCCTACTGTTGCAGATCATAAACTGACACCTGGAGAAGTCTGATAGACAAGATCCCTGATTTTAATTTGTTGATTGTTCCACCTTGCAGTTTTGTGTGCAAAAATTTCAGTGAAAAGATGTATTTCACTAATTTACATGGACCTTTTCCTCAATTGGTTCACTGTTTCAAAACTTATCATGTATGATTATTTTTGACTTTATAATATGAGTAGGTCAGCTGGGCCAGGTTTTCTCAACCTTGGCACTCTTGACATCTTGGGATGGATCATTCTTTGTTGGGAGAGGATGCTGTCCTGCATTGTAGGATGTTTTGTAGCATCTCTGGTCTCCACCTTCTAGATGCCAATGGCACTCCTCCACGCCCCACTCCAGATGTGACAACCAAAATTGTCTTCAGACTTTGCCAAATGTCTCCTGTAGGGGGACTCACCTGAAACCTGGTCTGCACTCTTTCTACATCAGACAACTCAGTGCAGTTATGCTCCCCAGGACTAGGGGGTCCCTGAAGACTTGCAGATGAGGGTAAAATTCTCCCTGTGTGGTATTGGCTGGGTTTTCATAGCTTTTCTTCAGATTTGTTCTTATAAAGGTGTCTTTCCTTGTCTCATCCTCCTCAACGTTTCTCTCCATTTTGGAGGCAAGCATGGAAGACATGCTTGTCAGATTTGTGGGTAACACGAAGGTGGGCAGGGTGGCACCTTCACAGGGTGGCAAAATCAGGATTCAGACAGCTCCCCGTGGCAGCTGGGTGCTTTTGTTAAGAGAATATGCTCTAGAGCAGGCCTGCCAAAGTTCAAATCTTAGTCCTGGCTGCTAAGGGATCTTGGCACATTACCTAACAACTCATCTGTCAATCTCCGCATCTATGAAATGTTGATAATAGCACCTACTTCGTGGGGTTGTTATGAAGATCAAGTGATTTAATATTTATGAAAGGCTCAGTGTCTGGCACCTCAGAAGCAGTATATAAGTATTTGTTAAATTAGAAAAAGATAATAATTGGCAGAAACCTGATGAAGAAAATGCCAGATTTGCTATTGAGTTTAAAAATAGAACATGCCTAGGGAGTGTTGGTTTAATAGAGAAGGTCATGAGAAAAGGACCTGAGGAAATTAAGTATGGCTGGAACCTGATTAATGTAGTCTGCCATGTGGGAAACCCAGCAGATCACTGTCCTGCTTTCTCTGCTGGTATCAAGCCATTCCTGAGTGCTGTGGGTCAACTCTCGAGTCAGACACTGCCCAACTAAGAAATGTTGAGGGTGATGGATGTTGCTGGAAGGAACCTGAACATCATGTCATCTGGAGAAGTCTTGAATGTATTGGGGCTTTTAGTCTGAAGGGTATTTAGAAGGACGAGTGACAGATGGTGTCCATGATTTGGAGTCTTGACATCTGACAGCCAGAGAAGATGTATTCCTTCCGGCTTCAGAAGGCATGCTGGGAGTTCCGCTTGGAAGTTACATGGATACAGCTGTTTGGATTCAGTATGAGAGTGTGTTCTAATAACGAGAGCCTCTCTCAGTAGAACGGGCTGTGTTGTGGGTTGAAATGAGTAACCAGGCACTAGTTGTATCAGAAGATTGAGAGTCTGTGGATTCCTGCTTTGATTAGGATGTTGGACTGGGAAACCTTTATGTTATCTCTCAATATTAAGATTTAATTAAGATCTGTAAACACTAAGTGGAAAAGTAGAATTTTTGTGATATGATGAAAATGTCAAAGAGTAATGAAATGTTTATAATGAAGCAACACTGTCCATTGGCCCATCCCTCCCTATTCATAAGCCCACCCTTAATTATTTCTGCTTTTACTACTTGGTGATTATTCCATATTTAAAACAGTAGTTTAGAATCCTCCTTCTGGATGGAGCAAATTTAGACACTATCTGCTGGCTTCTTGCTGTGAGGATTGATTATATACTTTACTTACTATCCTCCTCACCACTTCTTGCCCATCTTTCCAATACAGATTTATCAACTTGTTGTATTGGTTATCTAGTGCTGTGTAACGAATTACTAAAGACTCAGCACCTTAAAAAGTACACATTTATTAAAGTTTGCTACTGGCAGACCCTAACCCAATTTTGATGGATGTAGTTTCTTATTCAGTGCAGTCATGTGCCACATAATGACGTTTTGGTCAATGAAGGACTGCTTATAGGACGGTGGTCCATAAGATTAGTACCATCCAGCCTAGGGGTGTAGTAGGCTATACCATCTAGGTTTGTGTAAGTACACTCCGCTATGTTTGCACAATGACAAAATCACCTAATGACACATTTCTCAGAACGTATCCCCGTTGTTAAGTGACACACGACTATAGTTCTGGGGTGGGGCCTGAAAATCTGCATTTACAGCAAGTCCCAGAAGATGCTGTAATTTGAATCATAGGGCTTTATAGTAAAGAGGAGGGCACAAATGGTGTGAATGGAGCTGGGAGCAAGTGGGCAAATGAGAAGAACAGTTTTTCAGGTTTGTAAATGTAGCTGGTGTGTTGGATGAATTGGTCTCAGCAGGATGCTGATGGAATCCTACTTCATTTCTCTCTGCTTCCTGCTTTGAGTCTCCCTTTCCCACTCCTGGTGACCCCATAGCTCTTCCTTTGAGCAGAAATAAATGCAGTTATTATGATCTAGTAGCAAAACTGCAGTCTCTCAACAGAGTGAAAGCATCCTCTTGACCCCAGCTTGGTGTTGATGAGGCCCAGCCCCCTGCAGGGGAGCAGTGGGTTGGGGTCGCCTTCATCATCGTTTTCCCACCTCACCTTCCACTCATCGTCTGTCATCGCATCCTCAGTCCTCTTCACGTCCCTAGGCTCTTCTCTCTAGTGTGAGGGAGCCCTTTTTGTTCTCGAGGATCTTACTCCATCCTCCTGCCTCAACCCACTGATTGCTCGTTAGGACAAAAGTCACAGCTATCCACCTGGCCTTTCTTTCTCTGCTCTTATGCATAGGTGCCATTGTTTCTTGGGTCTTAATTTTTTTTCTTCTTGGTTCACCGATGTATTTTGTGATGGCCAATCCCTTCTTGAGAAGGGTTGCTTGGAAAGTAAACGGTGTTCCTGCAAGTCTGAAAATTTCTTTGTTCTGTTTTTATACTTCGTTACTAGTTTGCATAGAATTTTAGTTTTTTTTTTTTAAGTCAGAAATTTGAAGATATTACTCTTTGTTTTTAATATGCCGTATTAGATCACCACTTCTAGAATTTGCCAAACATGTGCCAGGGTGATGATTGTTTTATTCATTTTCTTCAGTACTCCATGAGCCCCTTTGATTGGGAGGCACTTGGTTTCCTTCAATTCTGGGAAACTTAAAAAAATTATTTCCTTGAAAATATCCTCCTCTGCCTTCTCTGTTATTTGTTAGGAACGCCTATTAGTCAGTTTCATTTTCTGGATTAATCTTATCATTTTGGCTATCACGTTTGTAATTTCCCAGCATTCTCTTGTTTTCTGATTTTTAAAATTGGCTTCTTATTAGATAGATTTTGATTTTTGTTTTGAACTAAATGTCTTCTTAAATGTGTCTGAGCATGTTAATTTGATTTTTTTTCTTTTTAATCTCCCCCGCCCCCCATTTATCTCCATTTCTGTTGAGTTCAGTTTTTCTCTTTATCTTAGTCTTTCTCTTTCATAATCCAGGCTTTCCTCAAATGCCTCATTATTCTTGCTCAACCCATTATGCAATAGAAAGGAGGTTGAAGGCTCCATGCACGTGGAAGGGACTTATTGGTTGGCAGGCTTCAATCTGGGTTGGCAGGAGTTCCATTGCTAGGATTTGACACTCATCCTGGCTGATAGAGTTCTTTGTTCAATGTTTTTGGAGGAGCACTCTCTCTTTTACCTCAGGGATGAATGTGCTTGGCTGCGTGCTTTTCTGCTTGTAGTGTGTGTGTGTGTGTGTGAGAGACAAAGAGTGTGTGTGTGTGCATGTGTGTGTGTGCATGTGTGTGTACATATGCATATGTGTGTGTGCTTATTCTACCGTTCTGCCTACAGACCTTCACTCAATCCCAGTGTTTTCTGCTGCTTCACTCTTTCCACCCTTGGATCTTCTGTTGCCCTGTAGCATCCCTGTTGGGACTGCCTTCAGTGCTGTGACATATGGCTCACCTGTGTGCTTCATTACCGTGCCTTCTACAAATGATCTAGGCTGCAGTCTGCTCTGCTCAGCTGTGTAACTAAATATTCCTTCATTTGCTCTGTCTTTAGACCAGTGGTTCTTAACCAGGGGTGATGGTGCCCCAAGGGGATACTTGACAATGTCTGGAGAGATTTTGGGGTTGTTATAATTGAACGGGAGAGGAGGGTGCTACTGGCTGTGGTGGGTAGAGATGCTGCTATACCTTCTACAATGCACAGGACAGCCCCCACAATGTAGAATTACCCAGCCCCAAATGTCAATAGTGTTATGGTTGAGAAACCCTGATCTAGAATCTTGTTGAAATTGCATGGGGCCGGCCCTGTGGCTTAGCGGTTAAATGCGCGCGGTCCGCTGCTGGCGGCCCCGGTTTGGATCCTGGGCGCGCACCGACGCACCACTTCTCCGGCCGTGCTGAGGCCACATCCCACATACAGCAACTAGAAGGATGTGCAACTATGACATACAATTATCTACTGGGGCTTTGGGGGAAAAATAAATAAATAAAATTATAAACAAAAAAATTGCATGTCTGTTAATAACTTCACACCATAAAATTTTTGTTGTCATGGATTTGTTATTTCAATCACTCATTTATCATTAATTTAAAAAGTCTTGAGAGAAATGATATAAAATATGTGCTAAGTCTGCATTCTTGAACTGGAAGCCTGTGAGCTATATTGTAAATTATTCCTACTTATATTTCTAAAAAGAGGAAAGAATTCCCTAAGATTGCAAACAATCTAATAGCCCTTTCTTATATTTAATGAACCAATGAGGACTTTATAAATTTTTATTTTCCACTCCTTCATTTATTCTCATTCCCATTCTTCTTCCTCACATAAGGTAGGACTTTTTTCCTATCTCGGTATGGAAAACTGAAACCGGCAAACAGCCATCGATGATTAAGCAGCTAGTAACTATGTGGGATTGGAATTTGCCAACTCAAAATGTGTTTCTGCCTGAATGACATTTTGGCCCCCACCCCCACTAACTAACCAAAGGAGTTTGGGATGGGAAGCCTGCCCCCAGAATAGGCCATCACCATGCTAAGCCCATTCTTAGTTCTGATTACACTTTATGAGAGATATTTACATTTGAAAAGAAAATCTCCATCTGTAAAGGTATCTTCTTCCCTGTACCAGGAAGAAGGGGGGGATGGCCTTACCTAGAAACTTATCAGAACAGAAGATGGGGACTTAAATCTGCATGATAAACTTACTCATTGTTAACTGCGCTGTTTAGGTAATATGCTATCTGACTCCCACTAGGTTCCTATAGGTAACATCCCCCTGGAGTCGGAGTCACCATGGTAATGGATGTTTGAGCTATTTTTTCAGGAACTGAACCCCTTTTCCACTCAGGCCAGCTTGAGACCACCAACCCATCAACTGGGCCCTTTTGACGGCAAGAGGTTGGAACTCTACCCTCAGGGCATGCTAATGCCGCCATTCTGTGAACATGTGTCCTAAGAAGAGGCACGAAGGCTGACTACACTTGCACAGATCATCAATTCTCTCATCTTTCCTCACCTCCCATCATTTCAGACCACCTTGCCCCCTTCCCCATAAATACCCCTGAGTCCCTATTTTCGAGGAGGCAGATTTGAGACTTGTTCTCTCATTTTCCTCACTTGGCTGCCTTGTGATTAAACCCTCTCTCTCTGCAATCTCGTCGTCTTGGTGATTGGCTTTCTGGGTGGTGGGCAAAAACGGATCTGGTGTGGTAACAAAACTATAGTGCTACATGTGTCAAATGGAAAACTTTGTTGACGTGCATCATAGCCATGCCAGCCAAGACAAAAATATTTGTTTGCAAAAATATATACTTATTCCAAACAACATTGTTGCCTATCTTTTTTTTCCATTTCCACAAAGAAATTTGGATATTATCTCAAAGTATTTGTAATTAGAGGCATTTGATCTCTAATTTCTTTTTTCTCTTTTTTGTTTAACTGTCAGGGCATGTTTTTTTCCATTCCATGTCACTCCACAGAGATCATCTTAGCCCTACGTTTTGTACGTGAGCCTCTCACCTCCCTGTACATTCAGGGCTCCAGATCATACCACTGGCGAGCAAAGTGGAGTTCTGGGAGCTTCCATGTCACAGTTCCTGAAAGGGAAATTCCCTCCGTGGTATCTCCTGTTGGGAACATGTGTTTCATGTTTCTCTGGCATTTGGTGAGATAACATAATAAGATGGTAGGAGGCAGGAAAAATATGCTGCAATAAAAATGTCCTAAAAAGACACTTAGTTCTATTTATTGCTTCACAGAACATGGCTGAAGGCAGGAAGAAAAGTTAAAATTAGTGCTGACATAGAAGGTCAGAGGAGGTGGCAAGAGTGGTTTACTTACTGCTGTTTGAATTTGGTTTTGTGCCGAGGAAGGCATTAAGAATACCGAGGGAAGGAGTTGAGGCCAGGGGCTGTGTTCCTCCTGTAGGTCAGTTACTCTATTTCTGCTTCTGGACCACAGAAGTGAAGCCTAAGCCCTCGTCAATTGGCCCTTGTCACAGTTGTCTGATAAATCCGGATGCATCGTGTTGGGGGAAGAGGAAGAATCTCCCTCTGCCCTTTTTCTTAAGGTTCTTATGGCTGGCCAAATAATTAACAAGACAGGTTAACAGGAGAAAATAATACCAAGTTTAATAACATGTATACATGGGAGAAAGCAGGGACACTGCGTTTCTCAACACAATAGCAGAAATTCTCGTCTTAAATACCATGTTCAGCCAACGACAAAGGAGGATGTTGGGGGTGGGGGGAGTCAGTTACAGGAGATTACCACTAAAGCACAGTAAACAAGAGTAAGGTTATTATGCAGATTTAAGGCCTCACCTTCCACATTGATAAGCCTCTAGAAATGAGGTCATCCCCCCTCTTCCCAATACAGAGAGGGAGATACCTTTACAAATGGAGATTTCCCTTATAAATGTAAATGTTTGTCTGGCAACTCCTTGCAGGGCCATCCAGAGAATGTGGCCAGAGAGACAGAACTTCCGATAAGATGGGCATGTTGGTGCCTTTCCTATTGTAACATTTATCCTACATTATCTTTACAGCCATCATGATAAAAGATCTGATCCAGGAAGGAGCCACCATGTCAAATTCTTTAGGCAGTTAGTGGGGGAGGTCAAATGTCCCTCAGAGAAAACAATCAAGGTAAAGAGATATATTTTAGGATGGCCAAATCTTGATCTCCTACAGTCCCGACTTTGAAACTAGAAGTTTCACAGTCCTTTTGAAACTTAAAGAAGTTTCATAGTCCAGAAGCTGAGTTGGTAGGCTGTTTTATCTCACTGAACACATTTCTTAGTCCTGATAATAGATCAGTTTAATTAAGTTTATTTTAGAAGGTGGTGATGCAGGTGGACTCTCAAGGTTACGCCTATATTATGGAAGCAAGCAATCAAGTATTTAATAGAAGCATTTCTATGTAAACAAAAGAAAAACAAGGTTAATGGTTGGAGCAAATTGGAAACGAGTTTGAGTTAAGAGGACAGCCAGTTAAGAAGATTTTTAGATGTCAGAGTCAAAGTATCTTTTGCAGTTTAAAATGTCTCTGATGGTGTCGTTGGGTAATCTCTTAAGTTTATATCAAGTCTATCAGCTTTAGTTTGTAAGGCTTCAGGAAAAAGGGCAGGTTCAGTTTTCAGTGATTTCAAATGAAAGTGATGGAAAAAATAAAAAATGTTAGTTTGGATATCTGTAGCCAGATATTTCAGGAGACTAGAAGAAATCAGAATCTAGTCTAGTCAACAGATATAAAACAAAAACCTCAAAAGACAATTAACAAAACTAGGATCTAATATCCGCAAATGTATACTATAGTTTTTATTGAAATATAATATTTCTCTCTAAAATCACCCTCATTTTTGTTAAGATAGCCAAATTTAGACTAACTAGTTTGTAAAATAAGTCTAGTTCTAATAAAGTTGGCCCAATTATTTACATAAGTACAGCAAGAATAGCAATTGATCACATAGGCTCTTTCAAATCTGCTTTGCTGGAACTTTTTATAAGGAATCTCAGATTGAACTTCAAAGGCCTCTCGAGGCCAGGAAAGCCAAGCCAAGGATTTTGTCATCAGATTTCGCCTGCAATACCTACAGATTTGGGTGAATTCCTCTCTTCTGAGGTTCTCCCCAAATATTTTGAGGTTCCTTGTACCTGCCAGATAAGTGACATTCTTTACTTATCTTGGTAAGTGTTGCTTGGAACATAAGGTATCAGGCCAATATTTCCACGTGGCTTTATTTTATAAAGTCTGATCTTCATTTTTCAAAAGCTGTATGGTTATATCGCAAATATGATGTTCCAGTCACAACCTTGGTAATATAACCAGTATTTCCAATTGTGTCCTGTTATAAGGAGAACAGATTTTATTGAACTTATGCAAATAACTATATTGCCATGAAAACAACAATATTCACTTACTAAGAGTTTTTAAATCCTGGAGAGATCAGGTAGAGAGAAAAAGATAAATATTTTAATTTTACTTACAAAAGTATTATTTACCAAATTGCTATAAGTTATAGCTAGCTCAGGAGAAAAGAGAAAAAGTTTTTCTTAACTGAAAAAAACAAAACATTAAAAATTTAGCAATACTTCAAATGAAAAATCATAAAAATTATAATCATCTTTATCAGTTTATTTAGTCCTGTGTAATCTATTCTTGATCCCAATCTTTTTGTTAGCAGCTTTATGAAGTTATCAGTTTCTCCATCAGATTTCTGTAATTTCTTACCCAGTTCAGTTTTATGATCCGAAAGTTTGTCAGAAACCTGTACTCCAGTGTAAATGTCAGAGTCCTTTCTATGAATTTTTCTGAAGTTGAAACATTTTGCAAAAGCATTAGAGCAAAGAAATAAGTCTGTAAACAACAAGACCTCAAAATGGCAATTGACAGAGAAATTTGGTTAATTTTGTGACATACAACACTTTAAAATAATAATAACCAGAATTATGACTGATAACCAGGACAGATCAGAATTTTAGTAATGTTATACAATTTTAAAACACCTATGTCAATAACATTTGCCCACATAATACCACCTAAGCAGACTTATCATCACTTGTCTGACAATGCTTTCTATGTAATTTAACATACTGAATAAGCCTAATAAGTTAAGTATCTTTTTCTTTATAGGAAGAGAGCAAATTTCTTTGAGAAGTTCCAGGGCCCTTTGAAAATTCTCAAAGAAAAAAAAGTAAAAGAAAGACTTTTATATGAATTTTGGGGAGCTTGTCAAAAATATAAAAAGTCAAGGCAAACAGAGCACTAACAGTTCAAAAAGCCTTAATAGAGAGACCTCAGTCTTTTGAACGTAGGAAATTATTTTAACAAAACATAGATTTTTTTTGTCTTTTAGGTAGACTTACTCAAAGGTAAAGAAAAATCTTTTGTAACCTCTTTATCAAGTTTAAGCAAATTATCCTTTTAAGAGACAGAAGACCAAATTTTAATTTTGCACCAGCTTACTTCTGCTATTAAAACTTATTTACTTAATTAAATTTATTTTAATCTTAGCCAACTTGACCATGCAAAAATTCCTTTTCCAGAATTCCTCTTCTACAAACCTATAACTTTCTTTTTACATTTAGAATTTGTCCCATGTCTTTCTTTTCCCTCCTAGTACTTGAGGACAAATTTATCTTTCTTAACCAAACAAAATATTTCTATTCTTTGTACCTTCTTTATATATCTTACTTTCCCTGTACACAGACATATTTTTCTTAATTTTTAGTAGCTTCAATCACATATACTAATTAGAAATTTTAACCTTTAGAAACCTTAATTTGTAAGTAAAAACTAAGTAAACAATTATAAACTTCTTTTTATATGAGTATCTTGTGGCTTGGAAAATTTATGAACACTTCATAACTTCTAGAAATATGTTACTTTATAGTACAATCTTTTAATAAAACACAAGGCATGTTTACCAATAGACCCAAAACACCTTTTAGTTATCCTGTAATGAAAAGCCAAAAGTAGACAAACGTACATTTAACAATCAATGTCTAATATCATATCTTATTTGGAAATGATGATACTCAGTGAATTTTTATCATAAAATTTAGCAAAACTCTAAAGTTTTAAGTCACCAAAAAGAGTTTGGAAGCTGTAACTATCATAACACATAATTATTGTTTAAAGTTTACCCAACATTCATCTTTTTCACAACTATTTGGTTACTTATTTCCAATAATTATTTAGATTGCCTATAAGACTTTATAAGACTTCAGATAAAATTAGCCATCATTTAAATTACTATTTTTGTTAACCAGTTCTGTAATAGAAATAACATCAGTTTTTTCCTACAAAATTTTATGTAAATTCCATCACCTCTTATACCTCTAGACATAGTTTTTATTAAGACTTTGATCAATAGGTCTTGGTCTTCTAATTTTGGACAGGGGAAGCGTTCCCAGTCAGACATTTTAAAACATACTCAGGCAAACTTGATGTAATCTCTTTATATAAGATTAGCTCAAACATTCTAACCTTTATAATCTTATCAACACTTACACTTTTACATGTAACCTGAGTCAAGGTCTTAAGGCTAGTCAAATTTTTCCCTTCCTTTTTCTGGCCTTAATTCTTAGGTACCAATTAAACAATTATGTGAGAGCTCTCAAAAAAATTTTTTTTTTCCCCCAATTTAGAAGTTTTTCCAATTCAAAGGATCTGTCATCTGGCAGTTGACAAGTAGGATCTTCATTTGTATATTTATTCTAATAGTGACTCGATCCAATAAGCCTTTTTAAGGAAAGACCCGGAGGTAACTTTCCACGTTTAGAATAAATCTGCCATGGACGCAAGAGGAGTCCCTGGTGAGGGAGCAGATGATGTAGCCCCCATGATCCACAGAATTCACTCCCAAAGATATTCAGAGAAAGTAAAGGCCTTCGTTGCACAGGCGGTAAGGATGGTGTCTCTGGTCTCCCACAATAGTGTGGGACGCCTCCAGTCACAGACCCGCTAATCTGTGACACCGGGCAGGCGATACTGGAATGGGATTTTTCCAGCACTAACAAGCAACGAAGGTTAAGACGACAAAAGCCCTTATGGACTAGGCCCTTTATGACAAACTCCCCTGAGAGCTTGGCACAGCCGGACAAAGAGACAGTTCGGAACCCCAATCTACTCGACTGGCCACCAAGCTGCACTCCAGTAAATGCACCTTCCGTATGGTGGAGACCAAGGAGAATATTTTCACTGGTCACAAAGCCAAGTTCTCAGGACACAGAATAAGACAGAGATTACTCTGGGAGGAAAAGGGATCAAGACCAAAACCAAGAGTACTCTACCAAATTTAAACCAAGAGTCACTAAAAGCACGAGAAACTAGTTTCTCAAATATTTTCTCCTGCCAATCTAAATTTAGAAAGAGAAAAAATTCTCACCATTTCCTTCCACCGGACTCCGCAGATAGAGATTTCGGGAGGCTGACGTGGTAAGATGTCTTACCTTTTTCCGGCTTTCGTCAGGCGTTCCCGTATCTCATCTGCAGTAGTACAGAGAGAAGGCAGTTCTTCCAGCCAGAGAAGGCAACTTGTCAGCCAGTTAGGGTCCCTTCGTGGTCGCCAAAACTGTGGGGGAAGAGGGAGAATCTCCCTCTGCCCTTTTCCTTAAGGTTCTTATGGCTGGCCAAATAATCAACAAGACAGGTTAGCAGGAGAAAATAATACCAAGTTTAATAACATGTATACATGGGAGAAAGCAGGGACACTGCGTTTCTCAACACAATAGCAAAAATTCTTGTCTTAAATACCGTGTTCAGCTAACGACAAAGGAGGATGTTGGGGGTGGGGGGAGTCAGTTACAGGAGATTACCACTAAAGCACAGTAAACAAGAGTAAGGTTATTATGCAGATTTAAGGCCTCACCTTCCACATTGATAAGCCTCTAGAAATGAGGCCATCCCCCCTCTTCCCAATACAGAGAGGGAGATACCTTTACAAATGGAGATTTCCCTTATAAATGTAAATGTTTGTCTGGCAGCTCCTTGCAGGGCCATCCAGACAATGTGGCCAGAGAGACAGAACTTCCGATAAGATGGGCTTGTTGGTGCCTTTCCTATTGTAACATTTATCCTACATTATCTTTACAGCCGTCATGATAAAAGATCTGTTCCAAGAAGGAGCCACCATGTCAAATTCTTTAGGCAGTTAGTGGTGCAAGTCAAATGTCCCTCAGAGAAAACAATTAAGGTAAAGAGATATATTTTAAGATGGCCAAATCTTCATCTCCCACAATCGACACAAGTTCATCACTAGGAGGTGGGAAGCAAAGCAGGTACCCACTCTAATCAAAGGTCCCACCACCGACAGGCATAAACTATTATTTTTTCCAGCTTTATTGAGATATAATTGACGTATAACATTGTGTAAATTTAAGGTGTACGAACTTAAATAGATTTGATACACTTGTATGTTGCAATGTGGTTACCACAGTAGCGTTAGCTAACACCTCCATTGTGTCACATAATTACCATTTCTTTTTGGTGGCGAGAACATTTAAGATCTACTCTCTTAAAATGTTCAAGTATGTAATACAGTATTGTTAACTGTAGTCACAGTGCCTGGCAGGCATAAATTAAATGGAACTGTCATAAATTAAAATGTCCAGAAACCACGGATATGTTTTAGTCTGTTTGGGTTGTGTGACCAAAGCCACGGCAGGTCTGTAATTCAGTGGCAGCTAGGGCACTTCGGGTGCCTGCTTTGGGAGAAAACCAGGCTTCAGGGGGAAGCCCTTCACCGCCACAGCAAGAGAACGTGTGCAGACATGGATAGCAACAGAGCATCTTGATTTTCCGATTTTCTGAGATTGCTGTGACTTTTTTAGTTATGAAAGAAGCCTCTTCCTTTCCCCAAATACCTGGACCTAGAAATGTGAGAGTGGTATGAAGTTGATTTCAGGTTACATTTCCTGGAGAATGAGCCCAAGAGAGGTCTATGGAGGACGCTTTACTGAGGAGAGTGAGCCCCGCGGGCAGGAGGCAGGGACAAGGTGGGGCATGTAGGAAGGGGGGAATGCCCATTCTAGAATGATGCATCACATTGCCCACACCCCACCACCCCCCGCTGGGGAACTAATTGCTATGAGATTGTCTGTGAAGTCATAGGAACATCATAATTTTTCAGGACCACTCAGCCAGGGCGAGCAGGGGGGAAGCATTTGTCCATTGTTTCCTACCCCCCTGATCAAACATTTCCTCTCGGGGCAACCACTTCCCTGCATCTCTGGGTCGCACTGTGTGGGCGATGAGCTGACTCCCAAGCTGTCCCATTCCACAGCCTCAGCAGAGAAGCCCTTAGAGAGAAGACGGGAGAGGGACGCAGCATGGGGGTGCCGGGAGGCAGGGAGGAGCTGCATGTAGCAGGTAGGAGCCAAGCAGAACTGGGCGTTGCAGCAGTGACTGGCCTAGGAGGCTGGTGAGGCCAGGAGCATCTGAAGTGGGGCATAAGAGGCATCCTTTTCCAGGACACAAATGCTCAAGTGTGTTAGCCACCCAGGCAGCTGGAGCTCTTAGATCAGGCATGACTTTAATAATCAAGCAGGAATCTTAGGGGTGACAATGTGACCTACTATAAGCTTTAGCTCTTTCACAGTTACAGGAAAAATCTTGTGTAACCCTATCTTGCTACGTTTAAAAATATCTTTGTTTTCTAGAACATGCTCTAGTATTATAAAAACCAAGGGTCAGGATTTCCAGAATGCTGTGCATAAGGGATAGAGTCTCTTTGCTGCTATGAGACTAGGAGCAGACACCGGGCCGATGTAGTCCTTCTGAGGGCCCTTCTATGCAGTGTGCTCTGTTTTGTGGAGAATCATGTGTATTTTGCAACACACATCTGATTTTACATGTTAAAAAGTGCTAGAGCTTTTCTCCCCCCTCATTTTAATATCTTACATTACGATATAAATACACATATAAAATTTCAGGAGAATATTTCAAGACTACAAGCCCTTAGCCCAAACCCTGAAGGCTAGAGGCTTTTGGAATTTAGAATTTTCCAGAGTTTGGCTCATTGGGTATCCCACACCACTGCGGGACCTGGAGAAGCACACCGTAACCAAAGGCATTCAGGTTTCTGCAATGGAACGTAGGAATCTTCATACCAGGGCAGCAAATAAAGAATAACGGTAGCTTCCCTCAATTTATTTTAGGGTTTTGCTGCCATGTAAATTTTGGTGCCAAAATTAGGAACAAACTTTTCAGAATTGCAGGGAGGACTGTGGACCTGTATAGAAAACCTCTACATTCCAGCTGAAAGAGTGAACACGTGTCAGCATTTTGACATATTTGCATAAGATTAAAAAAACTTCTGGTTTCTTTCCCCCACCTGCTTCTCCTGAGTTAAGCATTACCCTGAAGATTAGGTGTGAATTCTCATGTGTGTTTGACACGTGTGTGTGTATCCAAAAACAACATCTATTTTACAGAAATTGCTGGATGTATTCTTTTGCAGTTTACTTATGTTCACCTAAAAATGGGTTATTGAGATTTATCCATGTGAATACCTGTTGTTTTAATTTCTTTATACCAACTGTCGTAGGCAGCCTATTGTGTGAATATTTCAAAATTTTATTTACCCATTTGTCAAGAACTCAGGAGAGATTTGACTCAACTTTTATGCTATCAATTTAGGCTGCCATAGTTTCATGGACGTTGACAGAAGACACGAGACTCCTGGGTCAGAGACGAAAGGCTTTATTCCTCACGGCACAGCAAGCAACATGAGCTTGATGTCCGCACCAGCTTTTTGCCCCTTGAGTTCCTCAGGGGTGATGCAGAGGGGTGTAAATGTATGCTGCACGTGCAGTGGTCTGTGTCACAGCTGAGGAACCCTGAACTTAGGAAACCCAAATCTTTTATAATGGGAAGTAAGCCAATTTGCTGTAACTTTGCTCCAGAGGGAGACACGACCTCTGTCTTCTGAGGCTGTTCGCCATTCAAGCACCCTGGAAAAGACAGTCCAGAACAAAATCTGTCAGTGCTTCTACTGGCAGGATGGGCAGAAATTTGAGAGACCCATGGAGAGTTGTCTCCCATTCCAGTTGTCTTATTGGCACGCTTTTAGTTTGCACTATTATATGAAGTGTTTAATGAACATTTTTCTGTGTGTTTCCGTGCAAGAGTTTCTCTGTGATGTATACCCAGGAACGGAAGTTGTGAGCTCTGTGTGCGCACATCTTCAGCTTCACTGGATGTTGCCAGCTTATCCTCCAAAGCAGTTGTAACGTTTTGTCTTCCTGCCAATGGCATATGAAAAGTCCGTTTATTCATAATTACCAAAAATTCAAAGCAACCAAGTTGCCCTTCAATAGGTGAAGGGAGAAATAAACTGTGGTTCATCCACACAATGGAGTATCATTTAGTAATACAAAGAAATGAGCTCTGAAGCCATGAAAAGACAGGGAGGAAGCTTAAAAGCGTATTGCTAAGTGAAAGAAGCTAATCTGAAAAGACAGTGTGATTCTAACTATATGGCATTCTGGAAAAGGCAAAACTATAGAGACAGTAAAAAGATTAGTGGTTGCCAGGAGTTGGAGGGGTAGGGGAGAGATGAGTAGGTGCAGCACAGAGGGTTTTTAGGGTAGTGAATCTATTCTGTTTGATACTATAATGGTGGATGCATGACATTATGTGTTTGTCAAAACTCATAGAACATAGAACACAGGAGTGAATCCTAAATGTAAATTATGAAATGTAGTTAATATATTAATATTGGTTCATCAATTGTAACGAAAGTGCCACACAGATGCAGGCTGTTAGCTGTGGTGGTGGTTTACTATATGGGAACTTGCTACGCTTTCTGCAGCTTTTCTGTTAACCTAAAACTGCTCTAAAAAAAGAAAAGTCCATTCCCCTATCCTTGCCAACATTTTGTATGCTGAACTGTTACATTTTTGCCTATTTGATGGGTATGAAATAGAATTTTATTGCTTTAATTTTTATTTTCCTCATGGCGATCTGGGGCATACCTTTTCATGTCCTTTGCTTATTTTTTTTTTATTTTTTTATTGATTTGTAGAAATTCCTTATAGTCTCTTTTTAAGTTTTGCTTTTCACATTTAGGACTTTAGTGTGGCTGGAATTTATTTTTGTGCCTGGGGTAAGGTAGGAACCTAATAGATAGATCAATGTATCTACCTCTGTCTGTCTGTCTATCTATCTATCTATCTATCTATCTATCTATCTATCTATCTATCTATCTATCATCTCTCTGTCATCTCTCTCTCTCTCTCCATCTATATTTATCCATATGGGTGAATAGCCATTTATAAAGCTCCGGGTATAACTATGTGACTTCTTCAGGTTCTCTATATCTATCCCTCCACCACTTCCTCATTGTTTTAATTACTAGACATTTATAAGGAGTCTTGGTATGCAATAGGGCATGTTTTTCCTCCTTCCTTTCAAATTGTCTCCAAAAAGCTATCCCTAGGTCTTTATTCTTCCTTAAGAATTTTAGTATCAATTTGTCAAATTTTATTAAAACTCTGCTGGGTTTTTGTGAAATCCATTGAATTTATAGATTAATTTGAGGAGAATGACGTCTTTAGCATATTGAATTATCTTCCCATCACATCATATACGGTTTTTTCGGTCTTCCTCTTAAAAAACATTCTTATACTTTTAAATTTTATTTTCTCTGTTAACACACAGTAAAACTGACTTTTTAATGTGCACTGTTCTATTAATTCTAACACATGTATTGATTCATGTAACCACCACTCAAATCAGGGTACAGAACCGTTCCGTCATCCACCAAACTCCCTCATGCTATCCCTGTGCAGTCACAACCTCCCCTGCCTCTGACCCCTGCAGCTGCTGAAGCTGTTTTTCAACACTATGGTTTTCTCTTGGAGAATGTCATATAAATGAACTCACGTAGTCTGCGGCCTTTCAAGACTGCCTTCTTGCACTCATAATGCCTTTGAGATTCAGCCAAGTTGTTGTGTGTATCAGCACTTCATTTCACTTTATTGCAGAGTAGTATTCCGTGGTATGGATGTGCCATGTTTGTTTATTCATCCAGCAGATGGACCTTGCTGTTCTTTCCAGGTTTTGGTGATTACAAATAGAGCATCTATATGCATGCATATACATACGTTTTCATCTCTTGAGGGCTCAATACCTAGGAGTGGGATTGCTAGATCTTCTTTTATGTCCATGTCATTTTTTCCATACAGGTCTTGTACCTCTTTGATTTGATTTATGACTAGATAACTTATACATTTTGCTGCTATTGTGATTGAGGTTATGAACCTTTTTTTCCAGTTGATTTTTGCTGGCATATAGGAACTGTTTCCATGTTTGTATTTTGATCTGGTATCCAAAAGCCTTGCCAAACTCTTTTATTAGTTCCAAGAGTTGGTCTGTAGATTCAGTTAGAATTTTTATGATTTGACAGTCATATTGTCTGCAAATTATGAAGTGTTGTTCCATTAAAATATATATCTATAGTTGTGTGTGCATATGTGTGTGTCTCTCTCTTTCTCTCTCTCTTTTTATCTATTTAAAACACGCTGGTTCACTTCCTCAGATTTCCAGAACAACATTGAATACAAGAGGTGATAGTAGGCATCCTCATCTTCCTTCTTCTTGAGTTAGTCAGGGTGGGTCAGCGGCCACAGCTTCCACAGATGTGCCTTTCCGTTTGCTTTCCTTCTTTTCTTTCCTGCTCAGACTGCAGGCCCCTGGGCTAGGGAGAGGGAGGTTGTGCCCATCTCTTGTGCTCTCTGTTCTCCTTACCTTTGGAGGACCAGCTTTCAGGGCAAGGTCTCCTATAAGCCCCACTAACTTTCTGTCATTCTCACGCTGTTTTCCACGGCCTGGGAACCAAAGGCCAAGTGTGAGTTCCCGGTCACAGTGATGGAGGGCACAAATGGCTTTGGTGTCTGATACCTGCTTTCTTCTCTAGTGACAGGCATTCATCTAAAAATCAGCCTGGGAGGTGCCCGCTGGCTTCTGAGCCCTTCACTGTTTTCAGGTGATTTTAGGGAATATAAGCCCTCCTGGTTTTTTGTTGTCATCAATGGAGAGTTGGACCTAACCTCTATTACTGGAAACTGGAACCCCTCCATTCCTCGACTGAGTTTTTTATTCAAATGAACGTGTGTACATTTATATGTGTGTGCGAGTGTGTGCATTTCTAAAATTCTGTATAGTGTTTTTCTAAATATTTCCTTTCTATCATTTCTATTCTTTCTCTTTAATTCTGTTTATAAGCTCATCGTGTCATCTGTTTCCGACGGTGGATTGTTTTCTGTCCTCGGGCTGCAAACGCTCCTGTTGGCAGCATGTGTCTGCTCTCTCACTTTCTTTCGTGTGGCTGTGGCACCTTCTTTTATTGTAGCTCATCTTCAAAAGGTTTTTAAAAAATGTTTAGAACCAGCCCTGAAGGCCTAGTGGTTAAAGTTGGGCACTCTCACTGCTTCCACATCCCCGGTTCGCTTCCTGGTCATGGAACCACACCACCTGTCTGTCAGTTGCCATGCTCTGGTGGCAGTTCACATAGAAGAACTAGAAGGACTTACAACTAGAATATACAACCACGCATTGGGGCTTTGGGGAAGAAAAAAAAAGAGGAAGATTGGCAACAGATGTTGGCTCATGGCAAATCCTTCCCTGCAAAAAAAAAAAAAAAAAAGTTTAATGACAGTCCTGTGTGCCCTTTTTGGGCTGTAAAAGTGTCCTTTGGAGCAATATTATATTTGCTCTCACCAGTCCCCCTTGAGTGGTTATGTTAATTTCTTGGTTTCGGTTCCAAACCAAGAAATGAAAGAGCTGGAGCCTGCATGCCTAACAGAGCACAAGCCCAGCGTTTCTGTCTTCTGATGGCTGCGTTCTCCTGCTTGACCCAGGCTGGGCAGATGGCAAAACTGCTTGTTCTCGGCCAGTGGATGTTTTTTCACATCTCTGTTTTATGGGTGGGGCAGACATCCAGCTTCTGGCTTTCCCTAAGAGGCCAGTGCTAGCTTTGTCACCTGGCATCATCTCAAGGCCATACCTCCTGCTTTCACGTGAGCATTAGAGCCCCAGTCCACAGAGCCTACATACAGGTCATCTTGTTACTGTCTCCTGTTTACGACTTGAGCTTTGATCCCTTCTTCGTGTCTGGCTCCTGGGGATACCCCCCACCCAGTGCCCACCCCTGCCCCAAGCTGGGACAGATGTATATTTTCACCCTTGCAATGTCTTTGCAGAAAGAGGGTTCCCTCTGTGCCAGCTCAGTCTACTGCAATGCCTCCAGTTCCCTTTTGCTTTACACGTGGTTCTCTGCTGTTTTAGTGACCAAGGCAATGGCTCTGTCATAGATAAGGATAACAATGGAACAATGTGGCTTTCTCTTTAATAGCTTCCACCCGTCTTTCATATCCTTTGAGAAGAGAGATGGGATGTAAATAAGTTCCAGTCTCCTCTTGGAGTTTGCTTGGGCAATGGGGACACGATGCTGATTTGGTGCCAAGTAGACGTTTTAGCTGGTGGACATAAATTTCTCCTTAACTTTAGAGGAAGTTTGCTCTTAGGAATTCTCATGACCGAGGAAGTTGGACGACTTTGTTTCTTAATAAATCTGTTTGTTTGTAGATACTGTCATCGCCCCAGCTTAAGCCTCTTTTGGTTAATGAGCCCCACAGACCTCTTGGGTTTCCAAGCCCTGCTGAGGATTTAGATCTCATCATGATTGGTGTTAGCTTAATTTTTGAAAATGAAAGCACATTCATTTTCAAATCACATCAATTATCTATGAAGGATATTTAACTTTTATTTTGGATGTCTTTCTCTTTTCCTTTTAAATGACATGTCTCTCTTCAGCACTGTTTGTGACTTAGATGTCCTATTGATTTTGGTGGGTTATGGGCTAGTTCTTTCTTTAAAGTAATGAGTCATCAAGTCTCCATCATAGAGCCATTTGGCAAGATTATATTATGTTTATCCATTATCTATCTATCTGTCTATCTGCCTGTCTATCTATCTAATCTATCTATCTATCGATCTATCATCTATCTCTGTTTCTATCTATATGTCTTTACTCTTATCTATCATCTATCCACCCATCCATCCCTCTATCAATCATCTATCTGTCTGCATTCTAGAGCTTTATCCTGTAATCTAATTAACAAATAAACATTTTTAGATTTGGGTCAGAAAATGATATCCTTTATAGAAATTATTTCTAGAATTTCATAGATTTCAATGCTTTGAATACTTGATATCTATATCTCTATATTGTGTTAATATTTACCTTTATGATTATGTTCATATTTCCATATATCCTTACACAGATATGCTCCTGAAGTGCAGACAATGTCTCTACAGCTTATCTGTACTGAATCCAAACCGATTTGCATCGGGTTTATTCATTAGCTCTAAGATTAAAGTTGGAGCTGGGAATTTTCTTGCCCTCCACCATCTTTTAAATAATTTCCCTGGTCAGGCTTGGAGAACCAAGTAGCATACTCACCCCTATATCTGGGGGAGTTCTGTGTGCTAAGTGAGGTCATGTATGGGAAGCCCTCAGCCCTGTGACTGGTGCCTAGTAAAGCTTCGGAAATGCCTGGCATTATTTTACGTTATTAGTGATCATTGTCTCCTCATCCTCTTCTTCCTCCTGTGTTCTGTTGCCACAATGAATTCTAGTCCCCTGCCTAGCATATAATAGGAATGAACAAATGAAGACTGTTTGAAATATGTCTCTCTTACTCTAGAGAGCAAACAAAGGAGAATAAAAGTTTCTCGGTGGGTCTGTCCTCCATTGCTCAGTTCACACATAGCTCCTTTCCACAATGGTGGCTTGGTTGTACACGGTGACATGTGCCACGGGCTAACAATAAGGTGATTGTAATTATTCACCAAAACCTTCTTAGCCCTAGAGAAGGATGGAGACAGTACAAGCTACGTGGAGAAGCAGTGTCTCCTGGGGGGTCCTGTGGGGACTGGTGGAGGGTTGGGGTGGACATCTCACTATTCCTGTTGGGAACTCTAAGGTAAGACCATGCTTCTTAAACTCTCTGTGGTGAAGGAATGGGGTTTTGTTGTTGCTTGCTTGTTTGTTTTGCTGAGGAAGATTAGCCCTGAGCTAACATCTGTGCCAGTCTTCCACTACTTTATATGTGGGTCACTGCCACATCGTGGCTGATGAGTGGTGTAGGTCTGCGCCCAGGATCCGAACCCGCGAACCCGGGCCGCCGAAGCAGAACGTGCTGAACTTAACCATTACACCACCGGCCCGGCCCCCTGTTTGTTTTGTTTTTTACTTTCCAATCCATCCCATGACCTTCCCTGCAAGACTGATAACATTGGAACTGGTTTGTACCCTGCTCAACGAGATGAGAACACGTAATTGGATGTTGTGGCAATGTCAATTCCCCTAAAAGTTTCCAAACATTTACTGTCACTTTCTCTGTTTGCCTCATCGTGGCCCAGGAGCAAACATCTGGGTACTGACAGGTTTGGAACCAGACTTTTTGAGGAGCAATGTGATGATCAATTAACATAATCATGAACTCAATCCTAGCTATTGTTGCACCTGTTTGAGTACTGTGATGACTTAAAATGTGTATTCATTCATCTATTCATACAATGAATACTTACTAACAACTTATTACATATCACTGATGTTGTACAAACTTGGAGAACAGAGTGAACAATTCTGAAAAAAATCCCTGATCTGGTAGACCTTTAGTGCCAAGCCCTATAGGAAAGGGTTTACAAAGACTTATATGAAGGCCAAGGTGAGACTGACTAGGGCGTTGTCATTAAATTCAGCAACAATTTATGGAGCGTCCATTCTGTGCTAAGTACCTTGGGGACACCACCATGCTGGTTCTGAGCACTCTGCTCTCAGGGAGTTTAAATTCTAGTGGGTTCAAGGGGAGTGAGAGTGGGGAGATCCACAGTCAGCCCTCACAGGGAGGGCAGAGCTGGGTGAGTGCTGTAAATACTGAGAGCTGTGGTTGTGTAGAGGATCCATTGTTTCTGCCAGGTTAATAAGAGCAGGCTTCGTGGAATGTTTGATCTGATATCTCAAAAACAATAAGGGAGATGTCAGGTTAGAGTGCCAGAGGGGGTGGAGGAGGTAGGGAGAGAGTCCAGACTAGAGGGAAGAATGGAAGGGGAAGGAACATGATGGCAGCTGCATGGTGCATTTTGGAAATGGGGAGTAATCCCAGGTGAGTAACATCTGGGTAAGTGACCATTTGGAGCATGATGTTGGGAAGGAGGATGGCTGATACCTGGGGTTCAGCTGTGGGTGAACCTCGAAAGCTCTGGGCTCTGTTCTCGAGTCCACATCAGCCACAGATGGTTCCTGAGCAGATGAAGTGAGAGCCAGGTGAGACAAGGGCTCCAATGCCCTTCTAAGATGATGGTGGAGGCTGGAAAGAAGGGGTTGAGGCTGGAAAGGAGGTGATGGGTGTGTGGGGCAGTGAGGGAGCACTGGCAGGACTCCAGTGAGAGAGGACAGGACTCCACGACTTTCCCTCTGGTTTCTAACTTGAGCCACATCTTCTCATGAATGTAACTGGAGGAGCAGACATTTCAGGAAAGAGACATTTTGAGTAGAAGCTATGGTACCACCAGGCCATTAGGAATGGATCTGTGCCTGCGGAGAACAGTGTGGTGCAGGATAACACAGTCATGCTCTGTCACTCATAAGACCTGCACCGCAGAAAGCAAGGAGGGGCGTGCTGATCAGCTGGAGGCTGGGGACCATCGCAACCTAATTCCTCAACACGTCAAGATCACAGGACTTTGTTTGTACATGGCGCAACCTGAGACCCTCTCCCAACAACGGCCGCAGAGGAGGAGGCTGCTGATGCCTCAGGAGGGAAGGGGAGATCTGTGGCATTCAGGTAAGGCTGAGCAAATGCTCTTGTGAGTCCCCGAGCGCCTTCCCCTCCCTCACTGGTTCCCTTAAGCCTGCCCACACCTCTGTGTGTCCTCACCTCATTCATGAAACTCTCTAAAGTTACCTCTTGAAATGCCATCTCTCTCCTGCTGGGACCCTGATGGAAACACCAGCCTGCTCAACTCTCAGTCTAGTTTGCTGTGCATGACATCACAATGCCTTTAAGTGACACCACCTGCCTTTAAATGACACCGCCTGCCTTTAAAGTTGAGTAGAGTTGTAGAACTAGTTATGATAGTTGAGAAGGACTAATTATGAAGGTAAGAGGGAATCCAGGGAGGTGTAGTCTCATAGCACTGGGTAGAAGAGAGCTGGAAGGTGGGGGCTTTGAAAGCTATGGTAAAGAAGTGGTATTATTAGAGTAGGTGTCTGAAAATACTAAGCCCCAGCCCTAATGTAGCCTCTCCTGTCTCTTAGGCACTGTTGTAAATGGTTCATGCGTTTTAACTCCTTGAATCCCCATGAGATGAGTAACATCACTCTGCCCATATACAGAGGGAACTGAAGAACAACAGAGAGGTTGTGTAGCTTACCTATCACACAGCTATTAAGTGGAATTTTAATCTGCTCTTAATTATTATGGTGCGCTATTGCTCAAGTTAAGCAACATAAAATTTCTCGGCAGAAAATGTCTAATATTAATTGAGTGTAACTTTTTAATAGGAAAAGAAACTAGGGACTGGTAGGGCAGAATGGAAGTTTAAGGATAAGAACAGAAAAGGAGAAATTTGTATAAAAAATGAGTTCGTCACCTCTGGCTAGATCCTGAGTCTGTGTTATGCAACATCTTTGCAAGTAGAACAGACCTCGAACTCTTAAAAATAAAAGCATGTAGAGTTTCACCAGGCAAGGGTCTCATGGACCTCCTGGGACTTCCTTGGGAAGCATGGCCACATTCCTTCTCTGGTTCTCAGAACCTGGCTCCCACGGAGACCTGGCTTTACCGAGTACCACTTTCCTGGAAGTG
The DNA here is from genome assembly GCF_057802395.1 of Ceratotherium simum simum. Taxonomy (NCBI): domain Eukaryota; kingdom Metazoa; phylum Chordata; class Mammalia; order Perissodactyla; family Rhinocerotidae; genus Ceratotherium; species Ceratotherium simum. Next base: position 123,025,764 of record NC_141940.1, read on the forward strand.
AGGGGGATGTCTGTGCACTAGACCCTATAGACATACATCAGTAGAACTCAAACTTGAACAAATGCTACATTCCCTGTCTATTCCCACTTGGGGACATTCCTGGGGAATGGCATTTGTGGCGGCCGAGAGTGTAACATGAGATTTGCAGGTGCTGAGTTTGGATGAATGGAGGGGAAAGGAAGGCTGTGGAGGGGACAAGGCCACTCCTGTGAAGTTCAGCAGGAGCTATAAAGAGTTCCTAGAATGCCCACATTATTAGCAGTGGGTTCCGTTGCTTTACCTTTGGGGCTCCGGAGAGGTTGAATCTAGGGAGAACCTTGAATTCTTTTTCTTCACTTTTTCAATGGGACATGACATATGCATTAAAGGGAATAACATGTGAAAGCAAACAGCCCAGAGTCTCGCACTGATTTTCTACAACAGCAAGTAGAGAGCAGTTTCTCTGAGCCCAGAAGGATCCTATCTCTATTGAAGGATGATGGCTCCTTACCATGACGCCCTCAGCTTAGGGTCACGGAGAATATGACACACAAGCTGATGAGTCAGGAGACGTTGTGTTCTCAACCCTGAGGAGATTTTCTGAGAGAAAAGTCAGTACTTGAGTGTGTGTGTGCATGCATGTGAAAAGAGCCCATTTGTTCCTCTGATTTTCTATTTTATAGGCAAACGCTAGAGCGGAACAAAAACGGTTACTATATTATGTATATATATTCATTTGTTATTTAAGAAATCTGGATGTAAAGTGGATTTAAGTGGATGGCATTATGGAGGATAGATGATTTTATAAGCCAGAGCATTTGAAAGCATCAGCTATGAAAAATAAATGAATATAATTGTCTTTCAAATTATGCTTTCTTAAATTTAATTAACTGCTTTCTAAAAATGTATTCTATATTAGAGCCATATCAAGCCATCTCTATTATAGTGTATCTGAGCTTTCAAGGCATAAATCAGATTGTAGACCACTTGAGTGTGTGGGTCTGTGGGAGTGGAATGTAAATCATTTCCCTTGAACAATGGACGGAGAAGTCCAAAGCTAGTGAATGATGACCTTGGCCAGCCTTCAAATATGTTAGCCTGGAAAAGATTTCTTGATGTTTTCCTCCTGTTATTAACTTCTTAGTGTATTCTATCACTATTTATTTTCCATTATATCAGCATTTATTTATCTATAGGAACATTTTCTCATAAATTTCATTTCATCCAAGGATAATAAAGAAGAACCTTGGATGAAATGAAGTTCCTGTGAGTTAAAGCCCCCCAAAAACTAGAACCAATTTTCCTTTACTACAAAATGTCTGGTAATAAGTTCAGGCCTTTAAAAATTGTCATAACTTTCTCAAAGAAAGGTAGTAAATCTAGTGCAAATCAGTTTAAAGATACTGGGCAGGCATCCATGAAGATCTGAAAGATGAGTGACAAAGTGGGTACAGTAGCTGAACCTAAAAGGGATTTGGGGAACTAAAAATATACACATAAATGGTGAATAACTAAAAGTAAATACAGTATTACAACATAACAGACTATTGGAAATCTAAATTAATATCAATTGGGTAAGGGTAAGTTTAAACGTGAGAAAATACAATGCAATGTAATAAAGCTCTGAAAAGGACAATAATGGGGATTCCTTAGGTATATTTTTATAGCTAAGAAATAGGTAGTATACTAAAGTATACTGAAGAAGGGCAAATAAAAATTGAGACAAAGCAAAGGATAAATAATATAAATATATATCTGTAAAATTTTATACAGAAATATGAATTTTGAGAATAAACATCTTTTTTCCTAAAAAGTGATTTAAAAGAATTTTTTTTGTCTACTACGTATAAAAGATAGCATAAGATATTGATGATCAATGAATCAACTTGTACTCAAGAAATTTCCAGTTGGGAAAAATCACTTTGGGGCAGAGAGAGGATGTGGCTGGGAGGTGGATTTTGTATTTTATAGAAAATGCAGGGGCTTGAAAGAGGTATCAACATCACAGGCAGGTAGAAGAGAGGGAAAGGGACATTCCAGGTAAGGAAAATGGTGAGAGACAAGGCCTGGGGGCAGGAATGGTGTTGAATTACCCAACACGAAGCCTTGCATTGGGCAGTTTTTGCAAGACTGTTTTCTGGAAGCTGAAAAGGCATCTGGCAAAGAACAGGAAATGGAGTAGAGGACAGAGGGATTGAAGTATACAAGTTATCTATTGCTGTGTAACAAATTGCCCCCAAAGTTAAGGGCTTTATCTCTAGTTTCTGTGTCAGCAATCTGGGGGTGACTTTGCTGGCTTCTCTGCTTCAGGTTCTCTCCCAGGCTGCGATCATGACATTGGCCAGGGCTGCAGTCATCTCCATGCTTGACTGCAGAAGGATCTGCTCCAAGCTCACTCACGTGGTTGTGGGCAGGATTCATTTTCTTGTGGGCTTATAGGATTGAGGGCCTCTGTCCCTTGCTGATTGCTGTCCAGAGGTGGCCTCCAATTCCTTGCCATATGGGCTTCTCCACAGGGCAGCTCTTCACATGACAGCTTGCTTCACCAGAGGGAGCAAATGAGATGATCCAGAAAGGGGCCAGCCTGGTGGCATAGCAGTTAAGTTCACAAGTTCTGCTTCGGCGGCCTAGGGTTCACTGGTTCGGATCCTGGGCGCGGACCTACTCACCACTCATCAAGCCATGCTGAGGCGGTGTCCCACGTAGAAGAGCTACAACTCTACAACTGTGATACAAAACTATGCACTGGGGCTTTGGGGAGAAAAAAGAGGAAGATTGGCAACAGATGTTAACGCAGGGCCGATCTTACTCAAAAAAAAGAAGATCCAGAGAGAGCGCAAGCAAGATGGAAGTCACAGTTTGTTTTTTTGTAATAGTTTTATTGAGATATAATTTACATACCATCAGTTCACCCATTTAGTTTATACAATTCAATAGTTTTTAGTATATTTGCAGATTTGTGCAGCTATCACTACAATCAATTTTAGAACATTTTCATCACCCTCCAAAGAAACCTCATACCTTTTAGCCTCCACTTCCCACTCCCCAACCTTCCAGCCCTAGACAACCACATACTCCAGTCACAGACTTTTAGTCATTAGGTGCCACTATAAGGATGAAAGGATTCCACTGGCTTCATCCTCTGTGACTTGTATGACTGTCTTGTGAGCAAGGCAACTTGAAACCAGATCTGGCAAGACCCAGGAAGGGACCTGATTCTTCTGTAAGCATCCTTCACCTCATCTGATGTCTCCCTTCTGGGTGTGCTCTGGTTGGCCAGAGTCACTCTGAACTTGCCAGACCCCCAGAACTGAACTTAGCAGTCCAGAAGTCTGGTGTCCAGTGCAGGTGACACATTGACTCTTAGCTTCTTAAATACAGACATTGCACGTTAATTAGGATAGCCTGAGGCTGTAGTGATTTAGTTTTTCCCTGAGATTTTTCAGAATCTAGTTGCATGAGGTTCTCTGTGAAACTATTGTCCACTCTTTGATATTCAAAAAGCACACTGACGTCTTGAAGTCTCGTAGTAAAGAAACTTGTTAACTTCATTTGACTGTGTCTTTTCTACACATATTTGACTATGAGACACTTTTCCCCACCATTTAACATCTATTAACATTGCAGGACATAGGTGATACACAGAACATTCTTTGAGGGGTAAGAAAAAGGCTGTTGTAACTCTCTATAATTCTCTGGCTCTTGTTAATACTGGGCTTTGACACAACTAGAACTGTTGGTGTTTGTCACAAAGAACATGTTAATCCAAGGATTCTTCATATTGCACTTTCCCAGGTGGGGTTTTGAGCCTATGTAGACGAGTTTACTTTAATCTGTTAAATATTATTGAGTTAAAGATCAACCATATGCAAGCCAGTGTATGATACTGATGCTAAGTTGAGTCAACTGTTGCCCATTGGTTAAGCCTATAGGGATGATGTTGAATCTTCAATCTATGATTTATTTCATGGACCAGTGTTCCCAATGTAGGCAAATCCAAAAACATTTCAAGATACTGGTTTTACTATGGAGCAGGCCAGTGCTGAGTGCTTTGTCTCACTGCAAATTTCATTCTTCAGATTAACATCCATCCCACTTGAGTTGACCCGCTTCTGCATACAGCAGTCAAACAAACAACTAGTGAGCACATTACTTCAGGTAATATTTCTTTGTTTTCCTCACAAGAAGCACCTCTGTGAACTAGCTTACAGTCAAAGAGGACCATACTTTCAACATTTTCTCCAAATAGCCTTGTCAAAGGAATGGGTTAGGTTGAAATAATGAATCATTTTAGTGAATCAGTACCAACTCCTGGTAATCAACACAACATTTTCCAGGAGCTTACAAAATCTGTCTAGCGTGTTTTAGATTTGGGGAGAGAATGAATAATTAACTCATGAGTCTTTGGTTTTGAGTCTACTGGATTTCTTTTTTTGGAGTTGGTGTCACCTCTAGACTTTTGGAAACTTAACCGTAATCCGGGATTACAAAGGGTGGTTCTTTGTAGTTCTTTTGGTACATTCTTTCAGGAGGCTAATGGACTTGGAATATTCACCTGAGTCTAGAACGTTGAATGAAGTTTAAACTAGATTATTTGTTTTACTGTCCTTGGTTTTGGTGCCATCTTCACTGTTACATCTTCCTCTCTAGCTGTGGTACGCTGCACCCTAAACTGGCCCCCAAGAGTGCCATCGCCTCTGTACACACCCTGTATAATCCCCTCTCCTTGAGTGTGGGTGGGATCCATGAATATGTTGAATGCCTTTCACTAGATTAGGTTACCTCATATGGCGAAGATGATGGGGTGCCACCCCCTGATGATGTTATATAACACTCCACTGTAGCAGACTGCAGAGAGATTCTCCTATTGGCATTGAAGAAATAAGCTACCATGTGATGAGAGGGTCGTGTGGCTAGTGCCTGAGGACAGACTCAGGAGCTGACAGCCAGTGAGAAAACGGGGACCTCATTCCCAAACTGCAAGGAACTGAATTCTGTCAACAACCACATGATCTTGTGAGAGGGCCCCCAGCTCCTGACAACAGACCAGTGACTCCTTGATGGAAAGCCTTGTGGAAGTCTGAGCATGGGGCCCAGTTAAGCCGTGCCTGGACTCCTGACCCACAGAAACTCTGAGCTAATAAATGTGTTATTTTAGGATGCTAAGTTTGTTTAAGACACTAAGGTAATTTGTTACAGAGAAATAGATAACTCATACCAGCTTCAAACCATTCTCCTTAATACCCAACAGTTCCTCGCTCTGGTCAGTTAGTGTTGTGCTGTCTACACCACGCACGTCATCTGTCCCTCCTGGTTCCCATCCTTGGCCGGTACTCTGCAAAGTCTTTTTAGATTGACGTGGGTACACTTTATAAGCTTTAGCTCATTGTGGGCTTACTCTTTGCTCGCAGGTTCCTCCTTCTAGCTTTTCTTCACATTCCTTTAAAATTGGAGCTCATAACAGAGTTATCTCTGCAACCACAGTGGGGGTGTTACCCTCTCTTCTCAGTAAGATCATTTGCAATAATACTGTCAATTTGAAAGCTCTGTGAAAGGCTGCCGTGCCCATCTTTCCTGCCTGCTTTAGCATTTGCAGTGTTGCCCACGAGTTTTTCTATTGTGGCAATTCTTTAGTAGCTGTTAACAGAGGAGCAGAGGATTGCACTGAAGAGAAGTTCCCGGATAGACTTAACTGACTGGTGTGTCGTCCCCCACCACGCCTACACTCTGCACCAGGATCTGGGGGTGGCCAGGAGTGGCAAGGGGAGTTTACCCAGACGGATGAAAGGGGCATTTTCTAAGGAGAGTCACCTGTGGCTGTAGGACATGCCACCAGCGAGGGAAGTGCGGCTGAGACCCCACGTGTTTACAGCCCCCTTCCACCGAACGTGAGTTTTCTGTTCTTGAAAAATCAAAGATGTGCGTGAAAATGCTAACAGGGAGCCCAAAATACAACAAAAATGGAGCCTTGATAAATGCGAACATTCTGTGAAGTTCATGTACTAAAGGTTAGTAGGCCTTCTACTGGGGAAATGTTAACAGGGAGACATCTGCTGCATGCGCCTGCGTTACGCCCACTCACTCGCGGAGGTGGATGTGAAATACACGTGGTCTCTGTGCAACTGGTCTCCTTGCTAGAGGGGAAGGGAAATCCGGGCTCTTGCTTTTGAGTAAGAATGCAGTTTCCGTACCCAGAAAGGAATACCTGATTTAAGGGGGAGGAAAAGAAAAAGACTTGGAAGAGTCAGTGGGTCGTCAAAACTCGTGCCAAGGTGATGACAGTTGCATAGAAGCGAATCTCAGAGAGAAGACTATCAGAGGGCACAAAAATACAAATAAACTCTCCCCCACAGGGCCGCGTCTGTATCTACTGAGAAGGCCATGTCTGGCAGGGCATCTGCCAGGACTCTTGCCCGTACAAGGAGACCTGGTCCCAGCTGCTGAAGGAAAAGCTGTCCTGGTGGGGAGTCCCATGTAGGGCTAGGGGTTGGCAGTCTTAATCCAGGTTTGACATAAAATAGTGCAGTTTCCTAAACCATGCTCTGCAAAACAGAAAGCCCCACAGATAAGGCTAAGAGATGGTACCACTAGCCCGTGTACAGTACCACTTCAAGGGAAAAGATTAACCCATTTTCTTCTGCAGCACATAGTTTCTTTTATAGCACACATTAAAACCTGTAACTATTTTATTTATTGGTTTACTTTCTTGGGGGTGGGCAGATTTCTCATTGTAATGTCATCTCCATGAGGGCACGTTGGATGCTCACTTGTCCAGCACAGTAACCCCAGTACCTAACCCAGTTCTTGGCTCAATATCTTTTCCTTAAACCTGTGTTTAATACACTTGATCTTAGTCAAAAGGCCAAGAAGCAATAAACCTATGTTTAATAAATGGAGAGAGGAAAACTGATTGTTTAGATGGGGTTTTCTAATTTTATTTTTAGTCATTCCTTCTTCCCTCCCTCCTTCACTTTCCCCTTTCTTTCCTTCTGTTCTTCCTTCCTTCCCAAGTTCTTCCTTTTCTCTCTATCACTATGACAAGTGACTGTCTCCTGTAGGGTTCAGCATTCCATGGACTACTGTTGGGAAGTCCTGAGAAAGAGTCTACCAGAGCCTTCCAACCCCCAACAGCTTCCCATTTCTGCTGATTCGTATGGACTCAGATGACATTACCAGAAGGGATCTATAATGCATGACTTGTGACTTTGAATTGCTGCCGAGAACACTAAAGGGCTTGGAGCTGGACATCTATGTTTTCTATTTGGATATTGTGGTTGTTAGAAGAAAGTGGAGGTTTGATGGGCAGAGTTCTAAGTGGTCCCAGAGATTCCCACCCCGGTGTACATATACCCTGTATAATCCCCCACCTTTGTGCATAGGCAGAGCCTTTGAAGATGACGGGCTGTAACTCCCATGATTAGGTTACCAACCAGTTGACTAGGAGTTAATCAAAAATTGGGTTGTGATGTGATGGTTCTGCCTATGTGGGTGGGTGTCTGCCAGGTGGGGTCCTGGAAAGCTTTTGCTGTCCTGATAAAAAGAGAAAGACTCCACGGAGTGCCCTTCTCCCATCTTTATGCATGGATGCCTGGATGTGTGTCAACCATTGTGACCATGAGGCCACAACCGTGATGGACAAAGAGCAAGATGCTGAGGGTAGAGGGGCAGATACAGAAAGAGCCCTGGTCCCTGAAGGTGTTGGTGAACAGATTCACCAGCTCTTAGCCCCCTACCTTCTGACTTCTTGTTATGTGAGAAAAGTAAACCCTTGTTCAAGCTGTTTCTTTCTCATCACTGTATTTTTTCATCCAAATACAGACCTACTTGAGGCTATTATGTATCTGTAGTTTCTCCTACTTGGGGAAAAAAGTTGATGGTTGTTAAGTCTCTAGAAATAATGAGTAACAGCAAGAAAAAGTCATCCAAGATTTGGCATTTATCAAGGCAAGAAAATCAGAAAATGTGTTGCTCTTCTAAGAAATGTAGTCTTAAGGGAGTCATACTTTATTTCTTTAAAAAACATGAGGATTGAAATTAGTTTTCCTTTCTTAACTCAGCTGCTGGTATCTGATTTATTTTCAAACCTCTAGTTATTTGTTGTGCCGGGTTAAAACAAATTGCTTTTATTTGTGTTTTTTATGTACATGACATTAGGACTACTTATGAATGTGCCACCTGTGATGGAATTTTATTCTATGTAAATAATACCTAATTGGTAACACAAATTCCTGTCAAGATAATGACAAGAGGCAAATAAAGCTGTCCTTGCTCCTAAATTTTGAGAAATATGATCAATCTGGGTTACTATTATTTTCAATTATGTCAATGAAAAATAACTCTAAATCATTATATTCTGGGATGATTTTGTGGCTTGCTTCAAGGCTACCATATCTTATAGAAAGAAATCAGTGAGATTAAAAGGATATATCATGATAAATATTTTAGATCCTTTAGTAGCTGAAAGACACAATTTGGAGAGAGTTCATCGGAAAGAGAAATGATGAAATAAATTTAAGGACTGACATGAGGGAAGATCAAAAAAATACAGTCAATGTGTTTTGGTGGCGCTGTAACTCAGAATGATAGAACAATCTATAATTATGTGAAAGGCAACACCTGGGAGAGATAGAAATAAAAAAACAGCACTTTATTTGGTTTTGATGTGCCTGGGCAAAACTCTCATTCATTTCTTCAATAAATATTTATCAAGTGTCTACTGTGGGAAGGCGTTGCTTTAAGCATTGACGATACAGAGAAGAAAGACTCAGTCCTTGCCCCGAAGGTGTGCACAATCTGGTGAATGAGTCAGAGAAATGAATAGACAATAAAAACAGAGGAGGGAGGAAAGCATAAGGTGTTGAAGGATGCAGAGGCACAAGAAAGCTAATGCAGCCTGGGGGTGTCAAAGAAGATCACAGGGGAAGGTGATGCTGAGTGGGTTCGCGATGTACTAGGAGGAATTAGCTAGATGGGAGAAGGGAAGACATAAGATTGTCAGGGCATATGAAATAACTCATGTAAATGCACCCAGGAGCGTGGTGCCTTAGGGAAATTGCAAGTAGCTCCAAAAGGCTGGAGAAGGGTGCTTGTGGGTAGGTAGTAGGAGGTGAGCTGGAGAAAAGCAAAGGGAAAGTTAATAAAAGAACTTGCAAGTAGTGGTAGGTTTAGATATTTGGAGCTGAGAAATTGCATGATCAGATTGATGTTTTGGATAGACCACTCATCTAAACTTGGATTCTAGGGTATCTAGACTAAAATCTGCGATAGTAGGTAAAAGGCAAGATTTGGTTGGTACCAGACACGGTGTGGATGGAGAAAATGGATGGAATAGAGAGATTGCTGAGTAATTTGATGAGGACTGAGGGATGAACAGGAGTTTAACACCAGACCCAGTGTGGATGGTGATGCCATTTTAACACCTGTCTTTCAAGTTCATTTGGGGGCATATTAAGTTTGACAGGAACATGTGTGTAGTGCACTTGTATTTATGGCCGTAAAGCTCCATAAGAGATCTGGAATGGGATGTGTATTTGAGAGCTATCAACCTAGAAAATGGATGAGGTCTCTTACCTAAAGTACCCGGAGTGAGAAGAAAAGAGGTTCAAGGTGAAATGCTCAAAATGACCAACATTGAAGAGATGAGTGAAGGAAGAAGAGTGCATACAGGAGACCAAGGAGGAGGGCTAGCAAGAAGGAAGAGAACTGTGAAGCAGGGAGTTCATTACTTGAGCGGAGAACGAGTTTTAAAGAGGAAAAGGGACCTTGCCAGCAATGCTTGCATTAGAATATTGGGGGTGGAAGTTGGTGTGAAGATTGTTAAATCTAATGTAAAGTGAGTTTATTTTTTTGTTGTTGTTGCAAATCCAAAATTTCATCTCATCATGTTATCATTCTCTTTGATAGGTAAAAACATTCTGGGGCTAAGTGAACAGGTATACATATGGGCAAATCTGAATATGTCATAGGAGTGGTGAGACGGTTCATACCACTTTTTTTCTGTGTTGGTATTCTTTAACAACTTTTTTGAGGTAAATTTGCATGCCATTACATTAACCTATTTTAAGTGCACAATTCGATGATTTTTAGTAAATTTCTGAGTTTTGCAGCCATCACTACAATTCCGTTTAGAATATTCCCATACCCTAAAATAACCCATCTTGCCAGTTTACAGTTAATCCCCATCCCCCTGTCTCAGCCCTAGGTAACCACTACTCTACTTCCTATCCCTGTGGACTCGCGTATTCTGGACATTTCATGTAAGTGGGATCACACAATACGTGGACTTCTGTGGCTGGCTCCTCACTGATTTTAAAGCTTCACCCATGTTGTAAAATATTTTAAAGCTTCACCCATGTTGTAGCTTCTGTCAGTACTTTGTTCCTATTTACCACTTTTGACCAGGTGTTAACTGCTTGGTTTTCTGCTTTGGAATCCAGAGCTGGATAGAGGTGGATTTCACTGCTCTCTGGCTGCACTGCTCAAACATCTTCCCCACTGCTCTGTCTAACTCTTGCCTCCGCTCTTCAGGGACCTCTACTGTTCTCTTCCCATCTGCTAATCGCTGCGCTCTTCTTTGGCCTTGGAATCAAGTGGTTGTGTTCCCCTTGGTGGACTGGGCAAGAAAAGTGGTCCTGAAACACATGTCTATCTATTTATTTCTTATTGTTTTACTATTTATTGGGTACAAGGGTATGCATGTGGGGGAATGGAGCACTGTCCTAAGTTCCTTACCTTCATTTGCTGAGCCGACTCTCGTTACACTACAAACAAAGGAACGAAAGCTCAGAAAATTTATGTCAGAGCTAATAGGTGTGGGGAGTCAAACTTTGAAGCCACGTTTGCCTGATTCTGAAGCCTTTGCTCTGTCTACATCACTGTGCTCTTCTGCTTAAACTTATTTAAAGGAGATTGCACTTTAGAAGGGGACATGACACGCATAGAAATATTTATAGCGCAAGACGTCATGTATTAAGTTTGCACAGCGCTATGAAATTCCAGGAAATGAGGAGTTCCCCGCTAGTTGGAGAACTAGGGAAGGATTCATGAAATGGATGTTATTTCCACTAGACCTTGAAGGATGGGTTGGAATTTTTTCCGTCAGAGAGAGAATAAATTGGAGTCAAGGAAGATACCCAACTGTGTAGATGCTAGCGCCATTTACCAGGAAAGTCTCCATGCAGAAGATAAGGCAATGTTGAGTTAAATTGTGGACACACAGAGTTTGAGAAGAGCATTTCTGCAGAAGATAGACAGAAAAGCAGGAAAGGCCAAGCCCTTCTCTCTATTGCAGTCTTTTAAAAGAAATTAATATTTGTGAGTATGTTCTATAGGCCAATCCTTTGCAAGTTCCTTCACCTATATCCTGTGGATCTCAATGGCCCCACCTTTCCGTCTCTTGAATGGACCATGCCCCTTCTCTGCTCTGGAACTCTGCTAGTTTCCTTTAGGGGTTAAACTCAGTAAAGCTCTTGAGACCAGCAAGGGACTGGCATTTATGGACTGCCCACTGTTGGCCTCACAGTGTCCTCTTCTGCATTCTTTATGGTACTGACCACACAAACGAAACTCGATGGGTGCAAATTCAGTGTGTGAGTTCTGTTGTGATACAGATGGTTTTGATTGTTAGAAAGATTTGCTAGTCTTAAAATCAGAAGACTTGGATTTGAGTCTCAGCTCTACCATCTACCATCCTGTCGGAACTGAATAGGATTGTATCTTTAGAAGCACTGGGCATGCTTACCACAGCTGGCCCTGCAGAGCGTTTGTTTCTCTGAGCCTTTTTTTGAAACTATTTTTATGCTTTTCAGTGAATGTTGGTGATTTATGAGTCACGACCAAATATTTAATTCCTCTGCTTTCAAATGATAAGTGTTGAGTTTCATCCTTCTTTAAACTCAATTGAGCAATTTGATTTTCTCAAGTTTAGCAGGCTAAGAAATTTACATTCCTGGGGCACTTATCCTTGGGAGTATTTATGGAAAATTGATTACTGCTGTATTCCCACTTGTTTCCTAATACTGAGGAACCTAAATTGTTACCTTATGGAAAAATAATGGAAATTTTGGGTGATACATGCTTTAAAAAATATAACAGTGCAAAACTCTGCAGCAACTCTGTCCCAGCTGCAAATAGATTGCAGCTGACTCCCATATCGGGGCCATACCAGGCAGATGAGTGATGGTGGCCTGGAGTTCATGGGTTTGGACCCTGGGTGCAGACCTACACACTGCTCGTCAAGCCATGTGGCATCCCATATACAAAATAGAGGAAGAATGGCACCGATATTAGCTCAGGGACAATCTTCCTCACCAAAAAAAATAAATAAATAAATAAAAAATAGACAACTCCAGCATGTTCAGCTTTGTTCCAGATTTTAGAATATTTTATTCACTAACAATTTATTAAAATCTTAGGATGTAGAATTGAGAAGGAGTAGGTAACCTGGTGGCAGCTGAAAACAGTAGTCTCCAAGCTTTATGTGCCCTATTAGTAAATGAGATAAAGAGATGCATCGATATTATGAAGAGCATATGTATATTTCTGATCTTCCAGTATAATTTAACATTCAACTAGACAGATTCAGATACACTTTAGTGTATCTCGAGAACTCTTTTTGAGAGGAGCAAATGGATTGTTTTCCTATTTATGAATCTTTAATCACTGCACTGTTGTTGTTATTACAGCTGCATGAATTTCCGCAGAGATTTATGTCCTCATTCAACATTTATTGATCCAGAATTATACAGTGTAGATTTAGAGCTTTAGAAGTTTGTAACAGAGTTAGAGAAGCTTGGAGTTACCATCTCCTTTTCAAGGTAACTGGTGGGGGTAATATGTCGGAAAGGATCAGCACTGATGGCCAGGTTAGGAGATGGAGATGAGGCAGAGTTGGGTGGGAGCAATACTTCTCCAAGTTTCTTCTCCTACTTACCGAGTACCCACGGCATGACTTCGTAGCTCAGGGCAGGCCTGGTGGGTGGGTGGGTGGGTGACAGTATCCATTGTTCTTCCAGCTGGCTGTTGCTTCTATCATTTATCAAAAGCTGATGGGTTAGAACACCTATCAGTGTGGACATCCTTTCTTGGACCCGAAGTCATTCCACTCAGACTCCCAAAAGGCTCCATGACTTATCACAGACAAGGCACTCTGCTCGTGCTGGTCAGGACAGGAGGGCTAGAGGGGGCCAGTTATGTTGCCTGATGGCTCTGATGGGCTTGTAGTTTGTATAGCAGTTGGTGTTGGAAGAATAAGCCAGGATCAGTGAGAGAAATGGGAGTTCATACCTGGGAATTTCTGAAGCAAGGAGGAAAGTCAGGAAGAAATGGGAGTTAGGAGAAAAGCCAAGAAAAAATGCATGTAGGAACGGTTAGGGGTAATAAATCTCATGCAGGTTTAGTGAAGAAATGATTTCTTTAGAGAGGCTTGTTTGCTTCATTCTGTACTTTGGGATTTAGATCACACCAGGCAGCCCATTTTAGCAGTGAGAAAATGCAAAGGCAGAAAGAGCGACCAAAGTGCTAATTAATGTATTTGAATCATGCAATATTTGTCCTTCTGTGTCTGATTTATTTCACTTAGCATAACGTCCTCAAGATTCATCCATGTTGTCACGTATGGCAAAATTTCTTCCTTAAAGGCTGAGTAATATTCCACTGTATGTATATACCACCTGTTCTTTATCCTTTCATCTGTCGATGGACATTTAGGTTGTTTCCAAATCTTGGCCATTGTTAAGGGTACTGCAATGCACATGGGAGTCTAGTATCTCTCTGAGATCCTTATATCAGTTCTTTTGGATAAAAACCTGGAAGTGGGATTTGCTGGATCTAATCAATGGGCATAAAGTTTCAGTCAAGCAAGATGAATAAATTCTAGAGATCTGCTGTACAACATGATACCTCTAGTTAACAATACTGTATTGTACACTTAAAAATTTAAGAGGGTAGATCTTGTGTTGTGTTCTTACCACAATAAAATAAAATTTAAAAAATTGTATTTGAGCCTTGTTACATGCTATGCATTTGAATACTTTGTTTAATCTTTCTTGACTCCTAGGCCATAGGTTTTATTATGTCCACTTAATAGATAGGGATGCGGAGGCTCAGAGAGGATGGTAATTTGCTCAAGGTCACACAGCTAAATCAGTGGTACAGATGGGAATCAAACCTGGGACTTTATGACTCCAAAGTCTGTGTTTGTGGCCAGCTGGAAATAAATGGAGAGGGACCCTGGAAATACAGTCAGAGGTGAATAAAATAAGAAGAATTGGGAGAGGCAGTGGGTTAAAATGTTGGTGTAGGGATGTATTACCAGCTGAATTTCCAGGAAATTCTCATTTTCATCCTCAAGCTTTTCAAATGGATGCCTTGAGACTTTGCTGAAAACCATTTTCTTGTCTTCTTTTGAATTTGCTTGACATTTAAAATTTCTGCTGTCAGTACTGGCTGCCTTTAGAATGTAACGCCAGGCTTGTGTCACACAGACAACCTGCAGACAATATTTGTGGTAAACAACTTCCCTGCATCCTTAATATCTCTATTTCATACTATTATTGCTTTTCTGGCTTGCTCATCTGTATCTGCCAGTCTGCTCAGGGAGGAGACTGTGGCCTGTGGACCAGAGAAGTCCGTTTGCTACTTCCAACAACACTCTGTTCTATGGAATCCATGTTTCATTTCCAACTTGGAGGCTGGGAAGAGGTTTGCATTATCACCCCTGAAAATATCTAGAGCAAAACAGGGAAGATATTGGTATTCCTAGATCTAGATCTTCAGCTAAAAAAAAAAAAAAAGAAATTAAAAAAAAGATCCTAGAACATGAGTACCAAAAGGATAGACACAAAGATGAATCTAGTTGTCGAGGCCCTCTGTTTTTTGGACAGATTTCACACTCTAGTGTAGTTTTGCAATCTGATTATCCAGATGCCTGTTACATCTTCCTGTGGCAACATGACAAGTGCTAGAAGTTATGCAGACACCAGAAAACACCCAAAATGAGGCCATTTGGTGGTGGTAACCATCAGCTTATCCAGGTGCAGTTCCTTTGAATGAAGGCGGCTGGTGTCTTAGCTGCTCTGAGTTAATTCTCAGGGAGGCATCTCCAGTTCTGATGGACCAGCCCTAAGCTAAGCTACTCCAAGTGCCCTTCTAGGACCGGCAGCATCAGCATCACCTGGGAGCTTGCGAGAGATGCAAATTCTTAAGTCCTCTCCCAGAGCTACTGAATCAGAAACTCTGGAGATAGAACCCAGGGATCTGAGTTTGAAAAAGCCTACCAGGTGAAGCTCATGCTTGCTGAAGTTTGAGAACCACCACCCTGATGGGTCAGAGCCCACGTTGTTTTGCAGTGTAGAGAGGAGCCTTCTATCTAGAAAGATGCTGGATGTCTGTGGAGTACCCAAGGCCCCACATTAGTGCAACACTAATTCAATTATGCTGTGGAAACTAGGTGTGACCTTTCACGGAGGACGCTCAGCGACACTCAGACCCCTGCCTAGGAAAGATTGGCGTCAACAGCAGACTTCTCTCTCTCTTCTGCACGTGATTTTAGATTTGAAATAAGTCCAAGCTAGGAACCCAACTTGCCCTCAGTTTTCTCAGATCTGTGTCCGCTTGAGAACAAACAAACCACTCTTCCATAGTGTTAATGAGCTGCAGGTGCCTTCTATCCTGTTCCAGCTGATGACTTTGAGAAGATAGACCTACATATGCCAATTAGTTTCCTTGGCTGTGTCTGACATGGAGAGTAAAATGCAGCTGTCTTGGTGAATCACATCACAGTGAGTCTTTGTTCATGGTACTGAAGCCTGGAGCCTGGCTCTGAAGTGCTGCCTGCCACATTGGAGGCAATCCATTGGTTAACTTTTGAGGCAAGTATCCATTGGTCCTCAGGGGCAAGGCGCCATGACACCCGCTAGGATCTTTATTATACAGGATGTTGTTTCCAAGTGGCTGCCATCCACAGAGGCTTTGCACTAATGCTGCTGGTGTTTATTTGCTCTGTCTCCTTTCGCGAGCCTCTCATCTACCAACAAAGCTACAAGAATCTTTTTACCCAATTGAAAATGTCACTGTCATAGAGTGGGAAATGTACCTGAGTGTTCTCTTGAGAAGATTAGTAATGCTTTCTGATACAGGTAGAACAAATATATTGTGCCTTTTTCTAGGGTCAGGAAAGAAGAGATTTCTTGGAAGCAGCGTGCTTCCTGTGTTACTTTTGTAACTTGTCAATATCATACATTATTTGAAAGCAACTTGAATTTTTTAAACTAGATGATAACTTATAAACAGTAAAGGGCATGCAGTGTGCTAATCTTAAGCATACAGCGTGATGTGTCTTACATCTGTCTGCACCTGGGTAACCAACCAAGACCAAGACTAGCTCATGTTCAGCACCCACTGTCCCCTTCCTGCCCATGCCCAATCTCTATGTCTACACCAATCTCTATGTCTACACCAGTCTCTGTGTCTTCTGATCACTATGCATGAGTGTCACACGTCCTTGAAACGTCATGCAGTGGAAGCAGGTAGTGTGAACTCCTCTATGTCTGGCGTCGTCCTCTCAACATGGTATCTACGATGTCCATCCACCTTGAGGCATGAGTCAGTAGCTCATTCTTTTTTACTGGAAAGCACCTTACATTTTTATCTTAGAGAGGGAAGTAGAAAGAAAACAAATTGGTTCTACTGGCCTTAGATGTAAAAGCAAAGTTACTAAACAAGTTAATTCTAGGTTTTTGGATGTGGGAATAAGTACCCCAAGTGAGAGAATACCCTTGGCTCCCTGACTCCATAATGTTCTGTTTCCTCTGCTTTTTTGTTTCCTAGGATCTCTTGATTGAAGGGTAATTTACTCCAGTGCGTGACTGGTGTGAGGTGCCAGAAATTCTAGGCATATGGACAAATAAGAGACTTCCCAGAGGAAGGGACTGAGGACATATTTTGAGGAGGTGGAGGTGAAGTGAGGCCCCTCTCATCTGCCCAGCACTCATGAAGCGTCTTTCACTTAAAGTCATCTTTGACTCATCTTTGGGTCTGGGCCACATTCCACAACATCAAAAAGGCTCCGAGGAAAGCAAGCCTCGCCTTGGAAGCCGGTGTGATCCAGTGCTTTCTGTGGGTTAGCTCCATGCTCTGTGATTCTTGGACATGGCAACTGTGGATCCAGCCTGCTTGACGCTGGATCATCTAACCACGTCTTCTTGACTGAGTAGGCTCCCAGGAAGGCAGTTCTGTTTCATGCCCAGATATCTTGCACCTGACTGATTAGTTCTGCCTTAGCTCAGTCCTCCTGAATCTCCTCCCCTGGCTTGCCTGGCATGCAAACTCCATTTAACCCTGTTTGCTTCTCCTGTATCATCACCTCCAAACGTGAAGTCCTGTCTACTCAGAGGGATGCCTGGGTGGCGGTGACTCTTTAGGAAGAGGGTCGGCATTCTCTGAGCATCGTTCATACTCTCAGTCACATCCATGGGGCAGTCCCATGCGGGTGTCTAAACACAGGCTCTGCTCATTAGCCCGGATGAGTGCCTTCCCTAAACATTACACTGGAGGGATCCCAGGAGCCCTTTCCCATTGTTTTTGTGGCAAGTGATTTCAACGGGTGTGTATGTGTGATTATGCTCCCTTTCCCCAATGGATGCTTTGACAATATCAAGAGATTTACCTGGCTGGTGGTGGTGGTTACTGGCATCTAGTAGGTGGAGTCCGGGGATGCTGTTAAACCTCCTTGAATGCACAGGACAGGCCCTGACAATAAAGAACGATCTAGCTGCAAATGCCAATAGTGACAGGTTTGAGGGACCCTGATGTAAACGTAGCTTGGGATACAAGCTTCTGGTGAAATCTAGGCACAGAAGAGGTAGATGCAGAGAGGGATAAAGGTGAATTATCATGTTGAGAAGATAGGAACTGAATGGCAGGGTGAGAAGTAGTTTCATATATGCCCTGAAGACAGGCTAGATTGGGTACACATAGACAAAGGGGAACATACACAATGAAAAATTATGTAAGTAGCATTAGGTCTAGAAATCAAAGGATGTTGCTCGTAGGGCTTTGAGCAAAAAAAAGCTGTCAGTATAACATTTCTGCAGGAAACAAGTCTCTCTAAGGAAAGCAGCAACAACAGGTAAGGAGAGCCTGGAACTGAAACTGGGGGGAATCCTGGTGATCTGTAGGCACCGTCACCGTGTGTCCTTTGTGTTGGTCGACATTGCTGGGGGAAGGGAGCAGGCTTGTTTGTGATTCAAAATTAACTGTATAATAGCAAAGGCAAAACTAACAAACCCTTACTCATGCCACATTAAAATAAAGGATGAGGGAAGAGAGAACCTTTTCAATTATCAGCCTTGCAGTATGAAAGGAAGCTAAGAGTGTAACAGAAGAAAAGCAAATACATGAAACTGTTTCTTCCCATTGGCTCCAATTCTTGCCCAGTTCCTGATGCTCTGAATGGGAGTTACAGTGTGTGGCTTTGCCTCCATACGTTGTTTCAATCACAGGATGGCTCCTCCTAAAGAAGCTCAAACCTCCCTCGTCTGCCTCCAGTAACTAAGACTGAGTGTAACTGAGACTGTCCTTGAAAGGAAAAGTTAACACGAACGCTACTATTCTGCACCCAGAAAATGGCATGGCATAGAAGTCAAATTGTGGAGAATTTTTGGATCATTCACATCACTGTTTGCTTTTGTTGGCAAGGTTAACTAAGAGCAAGCAAAATGCTTTGAAGTATTTTGTTTAGAGAGGAGGAATGAGGAATTCATAGACTTTGAGTTGGAAAGGACTTCAGAGGTTTTCCACTTGGTCTCCCACCCAACGGAAGAATTCTCCTACATGTTCACTGTTGGCCACCCAGCCTTGGCTCGGTGTCCTGCAGCCCCAAATGTTCCCGCCTTTCATGGCTCAGCAAGTTGCTCTGTTTGGCAGCTCTGGTCATTAGGAAGATTTTTTTCACCCTTGTAATTTCACCTGCTTTGCTCCAGGTTTTCTCTCTGAGCAGGAGCAATGAGAGCGTCCATGCGTTGAAAACTCACCAGTGCGGCAGTGAAGGAAGGGTCCTGGGTGGGACTGAGGAGTCTCAATTTGCTGAGGAATAAACATGAAATTCCTTTTATCTTCTCTAATAACAGCTCTCATGGGGATCTGGGGAACCCCTCTTTCCCATTCGATGCCGAAATCTCTTACAGATATCTTTTGTGATATCTTATTTAATTTCTATTATTGAAAGAGCCCTATTTGGTTATTAAGACTTAGTGCTGTCCATCTTGAACTTAAGTTTCTTACTCAGTTAAACACTCTTCCCTCTTACCCAACCCTCATGCTGGCTGGACTTGGGTCCTTGGTGGCCTGAAGGGCATGGCAGTGGGGATAGGATCTGCACTCACATTCCATCTGTTGTCTTAACTCCTCTGGCGTTGGTGCAAAGAGGAGATGGGGAGAGGGAAGATACAAGACACGACTGCCGATGGGCGAATGTTTTCAACCCTCCTCGTTGACTTTGGCACCACACACCTGCAAATATTTCAAGATGACTTCCGTGCATTCTTTCCTTCTATTGCTTCTCATATAACAAGGTCTCACATACTTTGTATTTTAGTTTCCCTAAAATTAAAGAGTTCATCTACCAGTAAAAAGAAAAGAAGAAAGTGGAGTATTCATATTTATAAATATATCAGCTCTTCCCAAAGTGTGTTCCACCTCACAAAAACAGAACAAAATATAACTGCCCAGAGCCAGCCCTGATGGCCTAGTGGTTAAATTTCAGCGCTCTCACCGCTTCAGCAGCCTAGGTTCATTCCCCGGTCACGGAACCACACCACCCATCTGTTGGTTGCCGTGCTGTGCAGTGGCTCACATGGTAGAACTAGAAGGACTTACAACTGGGATATACAACCATGCACTGGGGCTTTGGGGAGGCAAAAAAAAAAAAGAGGAAGATTGGCAACAGATGTTAGCTCAGGGCAAATCTTTCCCTGCCAGAAAGTAAAATGAAATAAAAATTGAGTTAAAAAAAAATAACTGCCCAAATGCATTCTTTGATGAAATATTTTTAGGAAAATTCTTCCTTCTATATTTTGGCCCTCCCTTTCCACTGAGAATTTCCATTGCATTAATGTTAGCATATTAAAATTCCCAATAAACTTGCTTAACTTGGATGACCCCAACTTCTCTTAAACTTAATTAACCATGGAGCCATTGTTTATCATATAAAGGGTATTAAACACACATTGCATAACCCTCTAGTACATATTTATATAAATCTATTAACAAAAATTATACAGTAGTCCCCTCTTATCCACGGGGGATACATTCCAGGACCCCATTGGATGCCTGGAACTGTGGATAGTACCGAACCCTATATAGACTGTTTTTTCCTATATATACATACCTAAGATAAAGTTTAATTTTATAAATTAGGTGCAGTAAGAGATGAACAACAATAACTAATAATAAAATAGAACAATTATAACAGCATACTGTAATAAAAGTTATGTGAATGTGGTTTATGTCTCTCTCAATATCTTATTGTACCATATCCACCCTTCTTCTTCTTGTGATGATGTGAGATGATACAGTGCTTACGTGATGAGAATAAGTAAGGTGAATGATGTAGGCATTGTGACATAGCATTATTTTTGGACCATGGTTGACCTCGGGTAACTGAAGCCACGGAAAGTGAAACTGTAGATAAGACGGGACTACTGTATAATTGAACAATTTGTACAGATTATACTGTTACTAATATTGACTGTCTTAAGTTGTGGTTTAATTTTCTTAGACTTAAATCTTTGATCCATTTGGAATCCATCCTATTGTATAATGTGAAGTGTAGATCCAATACCTCGTGGGTAACCCATGTCTCAACATTGTTTATTGAAGATTTCATTTTTCTCTATTAATTTGAGATGCCACCTTTATCATGTACTAAATTCCCTTACGTATGGAGTCTATATCTGGACTTTCTGTTTCGTTCCATTAATCAGTCTCTTCATAAGCCAATACAACTTTGTTTTCATTCCTGTAGCTTCGTGATACGTTTCAATATCTGATAGGGCCTGGACTCACCTTATTTTTCTGGATTAAAGTTTTCTTGGCTATTCTGTTTATTTTCCCACATAACCATCAGAACCAGCTTGTCTAATTACCCTCCACCACTCTATCCCTTCTCCTCCGCCGAAGTTGGTATTTTTATTGGGGTGTTAAATTTGTAAGCAACGTAGGGTGGGCTGACATCTTTACAAGGTTGAATCTTCCTAACCAAGAACACAATGCGTATTTTCATTTGTTCAAGGCTTTTTTTATGTCTGATAATGGAGTTTTAAAGTTTCCTTCTAATAGGTGTTCACATTTCGTATGTGTTCTGAGATATTTTATGTTTTGTTGCTATTGTATGAGCCTTACAGTCAATATTTTTTTCTCAGCTTCTTTTTACATATATGAAAGCTATTGATTTATAACTGTTAATTTTGTGATCTGTTATGTTACAAAGTTCTCTTTAGTGGTGATGTCGGTTTTCAGTGCATTTCCACCCTTTTTCCTGGTATGTGATCACATCTGCAAGTAAGGATGATTCTACCTTTATTCTTTATCTCCACATTTTTTTCTCTTGTGTAATTGAATTGGCTAATATCTTCAGCAAAATATTATATTGTAGTAGTGGCAAGGGCAGATATTTTTTCTGTCACCAATAATATTTAGACTGTTTATTATATTTTATCAAGTTAAGGAATATCCTTTTATTTCCATTTTATTGAATTCTTTTGGTAAACAACGATGTTTGAATTTTGGAATATGCTCTTTTCGGTGTCTATAGAGATGATCATTTAATTTTTCTTTTTAGATCTATAATATGAGGACATATATGTTTCATATTGAATTCATGTTTAATTATCCTTTTATTTCTGGAAGAAAATATGCGTCATCAAGTTGTATTATTTCAATAGGCTCCTGTTGGATTCTGGTGCTAATACTTTATTGGAATTTTTGCATTAATGTTTATAAATAAAGTAATTTATTGTCTTTCTCAGATTTTGGAATAAATATTATAGTCACTTCATAAAAAGAATTGTGCAGTTTTCCTCTTTTTCTATGCTCCAGAACAATTCAGATAACTTTGAATTTATCTTTTCTTTTAGGTTTGGCAGAATTTGTCTGTGAAACCCTCTGCCTGTTATTTTTTTAATGAAGGGCTCTGATTATCTTCTATGTTACTTCCATTTAAATGATCCTATTTTCTATCTTTTCTCTTGTCAATTATGACATGCTATGTTTTCCTAGAAATTACTCATTTTATCTAGGTTTTAAAATTTATTTACATAGAGTTAAGAAATATTATATTCTTATGATTCTTTTAATTTCCTCTGAATCTATGATTATCCTCATTGTTATTTCTTTTTTAGCTTTATATATTCTCCTTTTAAAGTGAGGTGAGTAGTTTGTCTTTTTATTGTTTTTTTTCTTCCAAAAAAGATTTCAAATTTATTTATTAGTTGTGCTGTTTTATGTTTATAACTCATTTACTTCTCCTCTTTATTAATTCATTATGGTTTCCTTTGGTTTCTTTCATTGTTCTCTTTCTAAGTGTTTGAACATGATGTTTAAATTATTTGTTTCATTCTTAAGAACAAATATTTAAGAAGAATAAATATTTAAGACTACAAGTTTTCTTCTAATATCACGTGTATCCCGTAGAGTCTCAAAAATAGTAGTTTTTTTAATCATTGTTTTCTAGAAATTCTTCATTTCCATTTTGAATTTCCTTTGTGACTAAAGAGTCAAAAGTTGTTTTTAAAATTTTAGCCCCTAAAGCCCTTTTATTTTTGATTTTGTTATTCTGATTTTATTCACATTCTAACTGTAAAATGTTTTCTGTGCTATTTCTATTTTTAAAGATAAATTGGGGTCTTATTTATGGCCTGATATGTAAGGCCATATTCTATGTCATTTTTTGTGTCTATCCCACAGGCAGTTGAAAAGATGGTGTTTTCCATTTTTAGGTTGCCAAGTTTCATAGCTTTCAATCAGGTATATTTTTTTAATCACATTAATGAGGTCTTTAAAAATATATAGTTGCTCTTTCAAGGACTGTGTGAGATGAATTATCTCTGACTCCCAGTGTGTTTTGTTATCTGTAGTTTCTGTTTTATGAAAGTTGCTTATTGGATAAATTAATATTTACAATTAGTATGTATTTCTCAAGAACTGCAACCTTTAGTATTATAAAGTGCCGTTCTTTGCTTTGTTTATGTTGTTTTGCCAAATTATACTCCATTTACTATTCAGATGACAAGTTCTGCTTTCTTTTTGTTGGCATATGTCTGGCATCTTGACCATTCCTTTATGTTCTATCTTTTCGAAACATATTGAGTTACATGTGTGGCTGTTAGTAGCTGGTCTCCATAAGAAACATGGCTCTGCCAGTTGATGACCCATGTCGCCTGGTATTCACTGCTTTGTGGTGTCCCTACCCCTTGATTCTGGGCTGGCCTGGAACTTGCTTTAGTCCAGCAAAAGATGGTGGAAGTGATGCTGCATGCCTTCCAAAGCCAGGTCCAAAGAAGCCTGCAGCTTTCACCTACTTAGAACACTTGCTCTGGGGAAGCCAACAGCCAGGTAAGAAGACTGACTGTTCTGGGACCGCCGTGTTGTGAGGAGTCCCAAGCTAAGCTTGTGGAGAGGCTCTTGGAGAGAGAGAGAGATGCCTGACCAGCCCCTAAGTATTCCAGCCTTCCAACTGAGAAAGAAGACATGAGGGGGAGAAACCCTGCCTGGCTGAGCCTTCAGATGACGTCAGCTCCAAACCACAATTTGACTGCAACCGCATGAGAGACCCAGGAACCTCCCAGTGGAGCCTGGTCCACCCACAGAGCTGTAAAAAAATAATAACAAATTATGATATTAAGCCATAAGTTTGGAGTTGTTGTTGTGCAGCTCTAGATTCCTGAAACAGTGTGCATTCAGGGGGTTTGGCTTTAAGCCTGTGTTAATAAAGTGTTCACTCCATTTACATTTATTAATGAATATTGCTTAGTGTTCTCGCAAATTATTTTATGTTCTATTTTAATAGCCTTTTAAAAAAAGTCTTTCACTATGCAGTCTTTGTGCTTTGCTTTCAGTGCATACTTCTTAGAAAGTGTGTACTTTTTGTTTTAATGGTTCTCTTTATAGAATAGATTTAATCCTTTGTTTCTTTATACATCGTTTACTATTTCTCTACTCTAAGCAATGAAAAAATAGCAAGTTTCTCTTCCTTCCCCTTCTCTTTCTTCTATCGGATGAGGTCTTGAAAAATATATAGTTGCTCTTTCATGGACTGGGTGATATGAATATTTATCTCTGACTCCCAATGTGTTTTTGTTACCTGTAGTTTCTGTTTTATGAAAGTTACTTATTTGATACATTAATATTTACAATTACTATGTATTTCTGATTTCAGCCAATAATGTGATATTTTAGTGTTTCCCTCTGTACTTTCCTGAATGACTGTACTTCTAAGCTTTCTGCATTGTAATGGCGTATCATTTTTATACAATGATACTCTGAAGGCAGAACCACACTACTTAGTAGTTGAAGCAGATTACTACAGGTTTCTCCTTAATGTCGAGTGATGGAATAGTAATGAGAGTCATGTCTTGAGCCCTTCTCTGAAGCAGTCCTGCCCAGCTTGCTAATTCTTATACCTCCTTGTATCTCAACATGTATATTGAACAGCACTCATGTCTTTAATTAATATGCACTTTTTTATCTTAGTGAGGAGATTCTGTTTGGTCTGTTTTCAGCAGATAAAAAGTCAGCACATAGAAATGGATGGCCTCTCTCAGCCACCTCAGGAGCTTGCTGCAAGAATTTGCAATTAGCAGAAACCATAGATGTTACAGACACTTGGATTGGTCACAAGAAAAGGAAAATGAGAAACAGGAATGGGGGCGTGGTGAGGTAGTTGTTCTGCTAAGATAAAGTATTATTAGTTTTTGGAAATGATGGTAGAAAGATAAATAAATCCTGGGCAAGTATATTCTACAGTTTTGGGTTTCTCAAGAAAACAGGTTGTTCAGCAGGTCTAGGAAAAATATATTTTGTGGTCTTGGGTGTATCAAGAAAAGAAGAGATTTATAACGAAGGATTAGATCTCTTGGTTATGTAAGTGTCACAGACAATCTCAACTATTTACACTGGCGTTTGGTAACCAGACAGCCCAGCTTGAAAAATGATCCTGGATACTCCCCAAAGTAGATAACTGAAATAAAGATGATTGGAATGCAACTTCATTTATCTTAACAGAAATTGTCTATCAGAATGAGAGAAATTCCGAGACTTTTCTCATCTCCTTTTTCTGACCACAAATTCTATAAGAAAGCTTTAAAAAATTGCTTTAGGCACTTTACTCTCTGACCAGATCTGCGGTATTTAGGATTTTCATTTGTATCTATTTTAGCCCCCCTAGAATAGACTGTAAACCCCTTAGGTCGATGTCTTTACCTTTTGTGATATTTTTCAGGATCACAAACATTTTTAAGACCTGAAGAAATCTCAGAGATGATCTGTAAGTCAACAATTTAGTTTTAGAGATGAGGAAACAAGAAGAAAGATGTTATGCTACTTGTCCAGGTCGTATAGCTATTTGATTAAATCTTATGAAACTACCATTTTTATAGGTTAAGGCAAGCCCAACTGGCAATTTCCCATCTCCTTCAACCTAAATGGTTAGTGATCGAACCGAGAGGGGAACGTGACGTGGAGTGTATTCCACATCTCCTCACTGCTCTGAAGTCTTGTCAACCTAGAATGTTTTCATGGGCACAGTCATAAGTATTTGCTGATGGGTTAACAGAAAACTAAGAAGCCACCATATGGAATACTGTTTCTATGACATGTCAAGTTTCAGAAAGGGCCTATTTAAAAAAAAAATCAAAGTACCAAATGAGTGTGTGAAGTTGGCCTTTTTATAGCTATGTCCTAAATCAGTAAATTGAAAGATACTTTCCAAGTTTAATGACTTTTTTGTTCCTCTATTAAGTTTATTGTAACTCATTACTTTGTTGCTTCAATTTATTATGACTATAATGGAAATAATTTTATAATATTTAATTTAGAAACAGAATTATGTAGATAGATCTATAAATATTTCTAGAGACCAAGAAGTCTTCTGATCTCAAACAGGAATATGTTACATAGAGTAACTAGTGACCTATTATCAGGGAAATCAAGAGATGGAGAAAGATGGTAACAGCACATTCTTTTTATAAGAAGTAGAATTATGACTAAATCTTGGTCTATAAACCCAGAGGTACATTGTAGTAACTAAAATTTTGTTTCTATGATGAGGATTGAGTCACCGCAGGTTTTTAGGGATTATTTCAGGACTGATTTTCTCTCCTGGGGGATGTTCATGTCATGCTGATGAACCAGACTGACCATTTAGTTTTGTACTGGTCCATTTGACTTGTGTTCAGAGACTAAAATGAAATGAAATGAAATGAAATTGCTTTCACTAAGCTTTTCAAGAGAAGCTTCCCCTTTTGTATCAGCAATTAAAGGTCCCAGAGAATAGAGTATTAAAAATGCAGAGCAGGAATGAGTGCTTCAGTGTGAAACTGAGTTTGAATCAATTGCTTAAGTTGCTAGATGGTTAATGTGACCTCATTGATTAGATATTTAGTTCTCTAAACAGGAGTTACTCTATTCACAGCTTATTCTTCCAAATCTTCAATCATGTTGGTGTAATTAGTGTTTGTTCTACTGGTTTAACCTAATTTTTAAAAGACAAATGGTTAGTCTTTGCATTTTATTGGTGACGATTGCTGGAGGTACTTAGAGCCTAGACAGGATCCTTAGTTTCTATGCTTACTTCTATATATTTAAAAATATATATATTTTTAAGCATTTAGGAAGGCCCAGTTTCTCCTTAATTCATGGTATGCCAGTTACTGGTCTTGATAATTATTTTTTATGATTCAATTTTATCTCTACTATTGCCTTATTACTGATCCCTCTTAAAATTTTATTGGTCATCCTGTGGTTTAAAATATACTTCTTTAATTAGC
Organism: Ceratotherium simum simum; assembly: GCF_057802395.1. Taxonomy (NCBI): domain Eukaryota; kingdom Metazoa; phylum Chordata; class Mammalia; order Perissodactyla; family Rhinocerotidae; genus Ceratotherium; species Ceratotherium simum. The sequence goes on from NC_141940.1 coordinate 123,052,784, forward strand.
TACAATCCACCAATGAATAGTATTATACCACTTAAAGTGATGTGAAGACTTTACAACAGTATATTCCCTTCTTCCCTCCCATCCTTTATGCTACTTTTGGAATACATTTTACTTTTACAAGTATTTTATTGTGTGCCACAAACACACAATACATTGCTTCTGTTTTTGCTTTAGGAAATCAATAGTCTTTTAGAGTAATTAGAATGAGAAAAAATGTCTTCCATATTTATCTTTAATATGTCCATTTATGGAAATGTTCATTTCTTTGTTTAGAACCAAGTTTTTCTCTGTTGTTGTGCTTCTTTTATCTGAAGAACTGTCTTTAATGTTTCTTGTACCTCAGGTCTGCTGGTAATGAATTTTCTTGATTTTTGTTTGTCTGAAAGAGTTTTTATTTCTCTTTCATTTTGAAATATGTTTTCTCTGGGTATAGAATCTGGATTGACAGTTTTTCCTTTTATTCTTTCAGCATTTTAAAGATGTCACTCTACTGTCTTCTGGTTTTCATAGTTTCTGATGAGAAGTCTGCTGTAATTCTTATCTTCATTCCTCTATGTAATTACGTAATGCATCTTTCCCCTACTCTGGCTGCCTTTAAGACTTTCTCTTTCTCTTTGTTTTTTACAGTTTGATTATATTGTATTTAAGGGTGTGAGTGTGTGTGTGTGTGTGTGTGTGTGTTTTGTTAACCTGCTTGGGGAACTCACTGGAACTGTAGTTAAATATCTTCTATTATCTTTTGAAAATTGTCAGCTACTGTCTCTTCAAATATTTATTCTTCTGTGTTTGTCTCTCTTTTTGTTCTAGGAATCCAATCACCCCTGTTAGATTATTTGATACTGTCCCACACTCTTGGCTGCTCTGTTCTGTTCTGTTTTGTCTTTCTCCATTCATTTTTGTCTTCATATTTCATTTGGATAATTTCTATTGACCTGTGTTCAAGTTCACCAATTCTTGCCTTGGCTGTGCTGAGTCTACTGATCAGCCAGTTGAAGGCATTCTTCATTCTTATTACCCTGGTTTTTAAAACAAATTCTAATATTTCCATATAACTCTTTCTGAGAGTTTCTATATCTCTGCCAAAATTCCCCATCTCTTTGTGCATGTTTTCCACATTTTTCACTAGTACCTTTAACATATTATTCATTGCTGTGCCCTGGCTGATAGCTCCAATACATGAGTATCTCTTAGTCTGGTTATGTTGATTGCTTTTTCTCTTGACTGTGGGTTTTTATTTTCCTTGCTTTTTTGTGTGCCTTGTATTTTTATTGGATTCAGGACGTAATATGTAGGAAAATAGGAACTGAGATAAATAATATTTATGCCTGGAAATAACACATTTCTTCTAGTGCTAGGCCATTAGTGTGTGGATGGAGTTGATGTAGTTAGGAGATGAGCTGGATTTTTGTTGTTGTTATGGTATGACTTCAGTGTATCAGGGGTTTCAAATTCCTCTGGCATTATCTTTTGCTCAGGATTGAGACTGGTTTACTGGAGGAATTTTCTTAATGTTCCCGCTCCACCCTCAGCCTCAGGTATGCCTTGTACACCCGTACCACAGAGGGATTTCTCTACTTCCTTTGTACCTCCCACTCCCTGGAAGACTACTATTGCTTATTATATGGTGCTTGCTGTCCTGTTGTTATGAGCGTGGGTTTTTTTTCTGTTTTCCTTGTCCAATAGGCCATGTGTCCTTGCATCTTGGGGTGAGAGGTAGGAGGTGGGGGGGGGGTGGAGTGCTTTCTCAGTGATCCTGCCCCTCCCTAAGCCATGGGAGACCTCACATGGCCCAGGTGGTTTTTTGTGCCTCCCTCAATGCTAGAGGATTATTTTCTTTTCCCTTCCTCCAGCTGCAGTATGTCTTCACCTGTGCCCTGGAGTGACAGGTTTGCTGATTTTCTCCCAGCAAGTCAAGACTTAAGTTTGTTCCTTAGTGGAGAAAGGCCAAGGAGGGATTCACGCTTTTCCCCTAGTGGTGGCTACTCTTCTCTGCCAAGCTTACACAACCTAGGGAGACTTTCTGCTATCTCTTGCCCTGTTCCCTATCTTTCTCATGAGAACAGAGTGGATGTCATAGAAAGAGCCTATGAGTGGTACAAATCCCCTTGAGTCCATGGTCCAGGAATTCCTTACTCTCATGCTAGCCTACACTTGGCTTTTAGTAATTCATTAACAAAAATTTTCGCCAGATTCTTCTTACCTACTCTTATAGAGGCACTATCCCTTCCCTGTGTTCTCCTATAGTTGAGCCAGTACTTGTGTGCCATCACTCTTAGCAGGCACCTGTCTGTCTTTAGATTCAGGCTCATTGTGACCTTAGCTCTCTGATGGGTGCAAGGAAGTTAATGATTTTTTAGATGATCTGGCTTTTAAAAAATGTCTTATTAGAATGGGGATAATACTTTTTCTAGCTTTATATATTCTAGGCAAAAGCTGGAAGTGCCTTAATGCTTGAGAAGATGGAGGGCAGATGCCTTTTCTTTGTGGTTCCATGTTGGAATCTTGCTTCTGTTCAGCTTGATGATCAAGGGAGTGGAGACTGTGCAGGTAGCCACAGTTGGACACCCCAGAGATTATATGGCTGTTTGGAGATGGAGAATGCTCCTGTCACCACTCATCTTTTCAGTCTGTAAAGCTGCCTAGCACTGTCAGAGAAGGATGGCAGAACTGTGTTGCACTGCTGCAATTTATCCCCCAGCCCCAGTCCTTGACCTCACTCTATGAATGTAGGGATTGAGCTGAAAGAACACATCAGATTCTGTGTTTTGCAAATTCCTCCTAATAACATGCAAGTGAGGGCTCCTCTGAAGTAGGTGTATGATCTTCTCAATGCGATGGTTGAAAACTCACTGGCCTATAGGGGCCAGGCCATGAATAGAAATAACCGAAGTGGGAAATTTGCATATAAAATATCTAAGAATGGAAACATATGGCTTTTTGTTGTTTGTTTTATTTCCCCATATTTAGTAGAGAGATTAGGACAGACAAATATTTTTTCTATCTAAAAGTAACAGTCCTGATACAGTGATGACTGGGACTAAGACCCCATCTCGGTGCCAGAGCACTGCAGGGAGAAGTGGGAAGTGTGGGAAATTGGAGATCCTGGGCTCTGTGCAAGGGGTGGCAGCTGCCACTTGGCTCCAGCTGGTCATTGGTAGGTGTGAACACAGGCCCAGTGCTCCCAAAACTTCCCATATTCAGGACTGCCTGCAATCTGGCTTGTTACATTAATTTTCCTGAGTTTTAAATATTGGCTCAGTTTTGGTTTTGTTTTAAACAGTATTCAGGAAAAACAAAATATGTTGGTCAGCCAAATTCAGTTTGGCCTTCCAGTATGTGGCACCGCCTTAACTCATGCACTTACTCATAACTCATATAAGCTCAATGAGTGTCTTTGATGTCTGCTGTTTCTCTTTTGTGATCCCAAGAAATGTTCGTTGTTGCTGAGAGTAGACTCAAATTTGTCTTGAGGTTAGGCAAGTGGACTAGATTCTTTGAATACTGAAGGCCAGTAAGTGTTGTTCAGGTGAGTGGATCTTGTTCCCAGGGAGCAACGTGGGAAGGACATGTCCCTCTGAGAACCCCATCAAGGAAGCCGAACGGTATTCCCAAAGTCAACTGTGCTTACGCTAGAGGGGACCTGGGGGAATCACAATGGAGAGGGGTCAAAGTGTACTTACTGCTGGCTTTAACGGGAAGATATTGAACTTACAGAGTGGTATGTACGTATTCTGATAGTTTTTTTCTCATTATTTTAAACAAAGTAGTAAAACCCCACTGCGGAGGTTTGACTTAACAATTTTCCTCTCTTTCTCCCTAAATTCAGCTTCTTCCCACAGACTTTTGGAAGAGAGTATATGGAATTTTGCAAGCTTGTGGATTCATGCTCTCCCTGGAGGTGGAGTAGCAGCTTTGATCTGAAGGTCCTTTGCATTGCTGGCTCACATCTTGAACACAGAGGTTCAGAAAATGTCCTTGTCATAACCAACTCCTTAATTCTACTCATCACATATTCTGGAGGATCTATTTTGCTAAATTTAGTAGGGCATTCAAAAAAATCATAAGGCACAGTACCTGCCTTTTGTGACTTTGTAGATCACAGTTGAGAGGTGAAATGTAGCTGCAAGGAGCAGTGTGTGATATTGACAAGGTGTGATGTCAGCCCGGATTTGTGAAGGACGTAATGATCGTAGAATGAAAGTCTCTGTCTAGCTTGCTCAGGCACTTTCTCTACCGTTACTATGTTTAGCAAAATGTTTGATTTTTTTTCTTTAGTTCTATATTTGGGTAAGTTGGCAAAAGTGAGTTTCAACGCTATGAGTTGTCACAATGAGCCAGCAGACTTTAAAATCCATTAACCTCATATCTCAGCCTGACATTGGGTTATCCTCAGGGGTGTGAGGAAGTGTGCCAGGGATCTGAAAAGCCATAGAATAAACAGCTCATCTCTCCATAGACCTATATCTACAATTTGCATGATGACAAGTAATTTAAAACATTCTTATCGTATTAAAACTTAAAACTTACCATATTAAAACTCATGCCTTTATAATGACTTGGGTAAGTTGCCAAAGGCAAAATTTGCATTAATTTCTTGAGTTAAATCACAGTTTATAAAAAATACAATTCCTCCGAAAGAACTTTCACACTGCTAGAATTGCTGTGGCCTCTCTCATTCCCAAGGGATGTTCATTTGGCTCTGCTGCTATTGGGGACACTTGGAGGAAAGATTTGAGAAGCTCTGTTAGTTCAACCTCCCGTTGATGTTCTGTCTCTGGCCAAGGATGGGGGTGGGAAGAAGCAGAGAGAGGAACGTTTCTTTAGTCTGGATGCTCATGTCCTTTCATCCAGAGGAGCAGATGGAAGGGTGGAGAGGAAGGTCTCTTTTTTCTCAATACTTGGATCACAAGTGATCCAAGATCACTTTTCCTAAAATGTGTACCCACTTGATATCAAGTGGCAGGTGAGTGGCAGGTGAGTGGACTTGAGTTTTCTGCAGATTTGGTAGTTTCGAAATGGCAAATTTATCTGAAAGAAGTGCTTTAATCTTACTTTGACCTGCATTTATCATCCACACTCCATGTTAACTTTCTGTGTTTTACCCTCTTTTACAGATTGGTTAATTTCTGCAGTTAGCATACAGCGACTTGTTTTCCCATTAGTTTTAGACAGGAAAATAGGCACAGCTAACTCTGCTAGTTTTGTCTGAAGCATCTTCTTGCATGAAAGGGCACTTCATTAGAAGTGGCACCTGAGTCCTTAGTGGACTTTCACTGCTATTGTTGTCCTAGTTTCACCAGAAAACATTTCTGATGGGAATTGATGATTAATCCCATCAGGAAGTTCCTTCTAGCAGAAATTCACATTCTTACTTGTAAATATAGCAGCAATAATTTTATCTCATGAACCACAAGCCATCCTCTCTCTAACTTCCTGTGCTAACTTGGAATTAAACAGGGTGAAGGTATAATAGGTGAAAGGGACCATTTCTATACTCCCAGTGTCTGGGGTGTATTGTCAGAAAGTTGGGTTACATTTTGGCTGAGTAGGAGAGAAGCGTAGTTTAACATTTGGAGTACTACTTTTAAAATGTAGAAAGTTTAGTGTATCCAATTAATACTCTTGCTTGGATAAAATGCTACTAAATTATGAGTGGCTTACCAAAATATTTATTGTTAATTAAGTTCTGATTCTCAGGGAATATGCCTCAGTGTTCAAGAAGTATTTTTAATTCTGTTACTGTACCTGTAGACTTGATGTTGTTTTGATGGTCATCCACGCTATCTCATTTCTTAATTTACGAATATCCTTGTATGTAGGGAATACACGACTGAAAATTGTATCACAAAATCAATGCTTAATTTCTGTTGTAAAAGAAATAGAAATTCTATTTAGAACAAATAGGAATTGTGTTCAATGTATTTCATTTAACAAGCTTTTGCATTTGTATTATTTCAGAACAGACAGACAGGGCTGCTATCTGCACAAATGAACACACCTGAGTTCCTACAACCTGCAGGAGCCCTGTCAGGCATTAGATTTCTTCATCTCCTCCCAGATTCTGAAAGATGTTCCAAGGCGATGAACTAGATGCTTCCATAACCTTGAGCGCAGTTTCCCATATCACAGAACAGAAACGAAGACCTAGAAAGAACACAGCCCTGGAAAGAACAGAGAAAATGTACTTTAGTAACAATTGGAGGAACCAGCTACTTGCTGATTTCCTAGCTATTCAGGTTGTCCTGTCTTGGAGCTAGAGCATGGTAGAGGGGAAAGTAGGTTATTATCTAGTTAGGTATGTAATACAGTGTAATGAAGAAAGTTACCAGTTTCAAACACAGTATCATTTTTATCTACTTCAGAAAGGTTGTCTGGCAACTTTCTCTCCATTAGTAGATTGCTAATGACTATATTTTTTTGTTATTAGAAATTGACTGATTTTCAAATAATCTTGTTCTTTTTACATATTGTCCTATTCTTTTGTTGTGGTTTCTATTCCTTTTTTTTTTTTTAATCTGTGTTAAACGTAATAAAAGGAACTTAAAGAATCTATTAAGTAATTATCTCAGTTCTTAAAGTGCCAAGGATCTCTTTGATTGTACCTTTAAATTTGTTATGAGTTCATTTTCAGTAGGGGTAGTTTTTTCCCTTAGTATTCCATGTCAGGTTCTGGAGGGGCTTGATAGAATAATTTTGCATTTGCTTCTTCTGTGACTGATGAGTTTTCTCATCTTGGGATTCTCACACCATGCAGATAATCAATGTTTTGGCTGTGATATCTTATAGGAGTAATTTCCCCCAATTTAGAGGTCCAGGAAGATGGCTATAGAACACTTGCCCCCAAGTAGGAAGTTTTCCTAGTCAATCTTTTATGGATAGACAGCTCCTTTAGGTTTTAATTCTTTCTTGTCACCTCATTAAGACCCAAGGCTACATTTCCTATTCCACTAAACCCTCATCCCTTATTCTCTGAGGTACACTTTGGTCCAACAGCTCTTTCTCCTCCCCTGAATTGAGAACCCGCTGTTACTACCTGAAAGTGGAGATAAGCTGCTGTGGTCATGTGGGATCATTTAATGGCATCACCCAGGACCTGGAATAGCTTCCATGCTTATGCCTGTCGAGGGTTTGTGTCTGCCAGGGAATATCCATTTTCTGCTCCCAAGGAGCAAGGGCCTCTTCAGGAAAAGAAGTCTGAAAATCCCTTGCGTTTCTGTAATACAGTAGTATGCACTCAGACACAGGGCAGAGTGCCCAGGGCCTGGAAAGTCCCTGCACAAGTCCCTGCAAAAAGTAAGGACTTTCATCAAGGGAAGCAGCTTTCAGGGCCGAGCATCAAGGGAGCAGAGCAGTGGGGGCCGGGAAGAAGTGAATTGGCAGAACTTGGAAGCTTGGACCACACAAGAAAAGCAAGTATTTCATAGAGAAATGATTCTCTTCTGGCATTCCAAGCTGAATTTTTATGTGCTTTGTTAATTAGCTTCTTAGGAGGAAGCATTGGAAACTAATGACAAAATTGCATTACCCGTCATGTGTAGTTGTCCATAATATTCATTCCCAAATTTCCTTTGGGAAATGATATTCATATTTCACCTTCTGTATTTTGAGCTAGGTATTTACTTTTTTTTTTTTTTTTGCTGAGAAAGATTCACCCTGAGCTAACATCTGTGCCAATCTTCCTCTATTTTGTATGTGGGTCACCACCACAGCATGGCTGACAAATCATGTAGGTCTGCACCTGGGATCCAAACTTGTGAAACCCAGGGCACTGAAGCAGAGCACACCAAACTTAACTGCTACATCACTGGACCGGCCCCTAGATATTGACATTTTGATAATCATTTTGGTATTTTTGTAAAACCCTGAGTTAAAGAATTGCTCCACGTTTTCTTAAAGGCAGGTGTTTGAATTGAGTAGCCCCCACCTGACTATTTCATTCAAGAATCAGGTATGTGGAGTTGGGAAAGTCACCAGCAGCCTTTATAGAATATTCTGTTAATGGAGTTTAGATTGGTCCAGGTGTGGTAGCACGGTACCCTCAGATTCTGTCCAGCTGGTCTTGAAAAGGATATCTGTCCTTGTAGCTCGGCAGGCTACAGATTTCAACAAATATCCTTGAGATCATTACCTAGCAAATGGAGAGTCTACCCTGAATGTGCTTATGAACTGCTCATTGAGGGAGAAACATAGTGACTTAGCAGATAGACAGTGGCTTTGCAACATCATGGTTTGACCACTGCGTTGAAGAGGACTAGGATCTCATTCCAACCCGACATGTGCCTAGTGTTTTTCATTAGCAGTGCACAGCATAAGGAAGTCTCATAATTCTAACAGAGGCAGAAAAACACAAAAATGCAATCAAGAATGCCAAATCCTTGGAGAAACTGACGTCAGCCTATGGTGCAGCGTGATTTCAAAGAATTAAGATTTTTCAGAGCAGGTGGGCCAAAGAACACAGCTCTCTAGATAATGGATGTCTGGAGAAGTTCCAGATTCTTAATCAAACGGATCGTTAGTCTTCTTGAGCAAGGAGGGATGAAGCACGTGGAGGAGTTGGAATGTAGTTTATCACTTTTCACCGAATTACTAAGTATCCCATTAGACTTTCTATTTCCAACTCCAAGGAAGGATTTTGGAGTTTTGACTTCCAGAACCATACAATAATACATTTGTGTTGTTTTAAGTCACTGTTGTAATTTGTTACAGCAGCCGTAGAAAACTAATACACCAACATCTAAAATCTGATATGTTTTATTTATTTTGCCTATTATCTATTTTCCCCTGCTAGAATGTGGATGCCAAGAGGGCAGAGAATTTTGACTATTTTATTTCCCACTGTGGCCCCAATGGGTTGGGCACGTCTTGGCATAAAGCAGGCTTTCTATAAATGTGTGCTCTGTGGCTGTCACGGTGAGAAGCTGCCTTGGCGCTCTGTACAGAAGGTTTGAGAAGTCCACCTGCATGCCGATCTCAGGCAATTATGTTCATTTGTTATTCCTTTCTCTTGCATTAGGATCACAGTAAAGTTTAAGAACCACTGCTTCCTGGGGTAGGTTGTATGTATTTAACATGTTTATAATTATCATCTGCTAAATTTGTAGGTTATTTAATTTCTATTAAGTTTCTCTTGTTTGTATTTCAGATATTTATGAATATTTAAATAAAACTGATCTACCCGCAAAAAGGGAGGAACTTTTGAAATGTGTGGGCAATGACGCAGACAGGCTTCATCAGTTATAACTATGGCCATCTTGTTTAGAGAAGTTTCGCTGTGTGCATTTTTCTCATTGGCTCACTTCCATTTTGAGTCTTATTAATGACTCCGAAGAGAAGACACCTCTTTTTTTGAAGCCGTGGTGGATCTAAACATTTCCTTTGGTGGGGCAGACTTTACAAGCATGCTGGTAATTTCTTTTTCAGGAGCCTATCCTGGATGTTTTGTGGAACCAGCTCTTTCTGAATGGCTCTGTGCCATCATCCAGGTCAAATGAGAACCAAGAAAGCATAGGCCACAGTTGAACAGAACAAAACCTCAGGCAATTCTTTTGAGCAGCAATGTTCTTTGCCAGCCAAGGCACCCCTGCCTTTGTTTCAGGACTCTCTCTCTCCCCTAATTTATTTTACTGGCCCTCCACTGGAGTTGGGCAGGCATTAGCTAAGAACATTTGATTTAAATATAGCTTTCATTATTGTGACATATATCCCACTTTGAACATTCATTGTCTCAGTATGTTGCCTTGCCTGAATGCTATTTTTATTTTATTGTTTTTTTTTTCTCCCACAATATGGATCTTTAAGAGCCTTCAGACAATGTTGCAATTATTATTCTTCACTGGATTTAGTATGCTATGCTGTTTCAGAAATTGGTTTCCATCTATTTTTTCTCATCTTTTCCATGAAGTTTTCTGCTGGGGTAATTGCACTGTTGTGCTTTGTTCCAGAAAGTCCAGTCCAGTAAGCCTTGATGTAATCCTTGCCTTCAGCAGCAAAGACATCGACAGTGTAGCCCAGCTTGTTCCTGGTTTACCAGATGTCCTCGGGGCAGCCTTAGCCCAAAGTCTCTGGTTTAAAAGGCTTTGTTCTTATTAAGGGGAATCAGGGCTGCATGGAATAAGGCACACACACAGGCACACACTGGAACAGTGTTAGAGCAACAGTGGCTCCCCATGTATAAAGACAATGGAGCTGTTTCTGGAACATGAGCTTGATTTCCACATTTCTACAGTTAGCTACCCTGCACCCAGGGAAATGAAGTCTTAATTCACCCTGTAGGCTGCACTCAGCAGGGACATCTTGCACAGCCCCTGGCTTCATTTGCTTCATTTCTACCACTGTGTCAGCTGTTGTGTGCATGTAAGTGAGGATTGTTTATGAGTTTTGGAAGTGCATCCTAGAATGTGACCCCTAGAATAATTTTATTATCTTCATATTTCATTATGGATAGATTCAGTGGAGAACTGGGCTATGGAACAACTGAGATACCACTTCCATTTGGGATTTTAATTAGCTTAGGTGTAATTTATGAGGATGAACTAAAAAGTTCATCCATAAACAATGCCGTGATTGAACTTAGCGAAGTGCCGCATTAAACTGGCTGTATCTAATGCCAAGTTGACATATTTGCAGCATTTCACTTTTCACTCTGTTTTCTTAAAACTGATAACAAAAGAGCAAACTATAACAAAGAACCCCTCCAGACCATATCAGACCCTACAGTCACATAAATGACAGGCAAGACAAATGAATGTTATGGTTATGGCCTCACTTTGAACCAAGTAAAACAATATGCAGGAATTACTTTGGGCTGGAATGAACTCACGATTCCAAACACTGACTGTGTGTCTGAATAATATTCAGTCTGTGTCTAAACGTCCTTTACTGTATGCTATGGGTTTAATTGTGTCCCCCCAAAATTCATATGTCAAAGTTCTAACCCTCCAGTCCCTCAGAATGTGACCTTCTTTGGAGATTGGGTCTTTATAGAGGTAACTGAGTTAAAATGAGGTCATTTGAGTGGGCCCTAATCCAATATGACTGGTGTCCATATAAAAAGGAGCAATTCACACAAAGAGACAGACGTGCATAGAGGGAAGACGAGGTGAAGAGACATAGAGAGAAGACGGCCATGTACAAGCCAAAGAGAGTGTCCTCGAATAGATCCTTCCCTCACAGCCCTCAGAAAGAACCAACCCTAGCCTCCAGAACCGTGAGACAATAGATTTCTCTTGTTTAAGCCTCCCAGTACTCCCAATGGTACTTTGTTATGGCAGCCCTAGGAAACTAATACATCATGGCAAATTCTCTCTTTTCCACTGACAATTGGCTAGATTGTGGATTGTCCAGACCTTTTCCTTCTGCAGCCTGTGTTGTAACTTTATTTTTACACTGCTGATCAGTGGCTCTTTATGATGGCAGGTAGAACAGATGAATGTGGAGTGTATTAGTTATCAATTGCTGTGTAACAAATTACCCCAAAACTTAGCAGTTCAAAACAGCAAACATTCATTATCTTTTATAATGTCACTATTGTAATTTTTTATCATTTATCCTCTCACCATTTCTATGGGCTAGGAATCTGGGTGCATCTTAGCTGGGTCCCCTGGCTCAGAGTCTCTCATAGGCTGCAATCAAGGTGTTGGGCTGCAAAGTCTCCAGGCTCGACTGCAGAGGGTCTGCTTCCACCCTCCTTCATGTGGCTGATGGCAGGATTCGGTTCCTTTTTTTCCTGGCTGCTGTTTTTGTTGTTGAAAATCATCTCTCAGCCTGTTACTCCTTTGAGGGCAATCTTTCTTTTTTCTCTCTTTTTAAGATTTTCTTTGGTATTCTCAAATTTTATTGTGACTTGTCTGGGTTTGCATTTTTATTTATGAATTTTCCTGAGGATTCCTGGGAACTCTTGGATTTGTAGCTTGATGTCTTTTACCCATTCTGGAAAAAACTTCTCTTTTTGTATTATTTCCTCTGCCCTATTCTCTTTCTTTTCTTCTAGGACTCTGAGAAAATGCTTTATATCTTCCTCATCTTTTTCATGACTTTGTTTTGCTGTGCTGTGTTCTGGGGTAATATCTGCCCTCTCTTCCTGTTACCTGATTGACTCTTCAGCCATGTTTCATCTGCTGTTACACTCATTTATTGAATTTTTACTTTCTATTATTTTATTTTCCATTTCTGTTTGGTTCTTTTCAAGTCTACTAGGTCATGTCTTATAGAAGTCTGTTATACTTTATTCCTTTAAATGTAATAAGCAAGTTTGTTTTAGATTCAGCGTCTGATAATTTCAATATCTGAAGCTTTTGTAGGTTTGTTTTTTATCTTTGTTTTAATTCCCCCTCGTGGTGTCTAGTTTCCTTGTGTGTTTGCTGATTTTCTTTTGCTTTTGAAGTGTGCTTTTTCCTTGGAAAATTACTTTGAGAATTCTCTAAGGCTTAAGAGGGGAGTGTATTCCACAGGGAGGAACTGCACTTGTTCTGCTGGATACTTGGGACCAGGTTTGCTGCACAAAATGCTTGTAACCTTTTGTGTGATAATATGGAAATTGAGAGTGACATTTGGAAATTATTATAGTAACTTGAAGTGGCTACAGCATCAATGTGCTATGTTTGTCTTTTTTTTTCATATCTTTTTTTATGTAATTCATTTTTATTGCATTTTACAAAAGTATGAGAGATCCCATGGATTGGACATGAAGCAAACAAAAAGCCCAGCTCCTCACCACAGATAGCTATAGAGGTTCTGCTGTGAGCTAAACTGATAGCTTAACATTTTTTGGACTTCCTAGGTGATATGAATTTGGGTTGCAAATCCACGAGTGCTAGTTTTTTTACAACTTTTCAGTATTTATTCCTTTGCCTCTTTTCTCAGGACTCAGGTATGGTGCAGGTTTGGTGTGAGTCTATTTTGCCTCAAGCTGACATTGAGGGCGTAGCATTTGGAGATCCCAGATTGAGGTAGAATGTCCTCTATTAAATTTTCCACCCTGAATGAGCCCTGGGTTTTGCCTTCTACCTCCTGTGTCCTATGATGAATTAACCACTAAAACTTAAAGTTACTAGGTTGACCAGATGCCCTAGGGAAGAATGGCGTTAGCGGTCTGCTAAATGCTTTCTTGATTCTTGGCCTCACTTTGATCTTGGCCTGAGAGATTCACATTATCTTGTCAGCCCTTTGATATTAAAATGCATATGTGTATGTGTATATGTCTTTATGTCTTTTAACAAATGTAGAAAGAGGCTCAGTGAGGTTAAAGATCTTGTTCAGGTTCTCAGATCAGGGTGCAGAAGGTAAATCTAAAACTAGGTCTACGGAGGCTCTTCCAGTGTCCTTCCTACTGTACTCAGTTCTAGCAGAACTTTCTGGTTTCCCCCAGAAGGGTCACATCTTGTGGGTGCATGTTGCTCACCTGACACTTCCTTCAGGTATAGAAATATAGCAAAATAATGTTAAAGCAATAACACATACTGCTAGAAGACGTGGGAAAATGGGGACTTTTGTATATTACTGATGATAGTATGAATGTTTATGGCCGTTTTGGATATTAATATGTCATAACTTTCAGAATGGTAAATATATATACTCTTTGACATAGCCACCCCATCTTGGAGCTCCATCCCCTAGAAATAAAGCTCAGCAGGTAAGGACCAATGTTCCAGAGTATGTACTTGAGCATTGTTCAAGCTGACAAGAAACTGGAAATGAAGTAACTGCCCTTCAACAGAGGAGTCATTGAATAAATTAGAATATATTGGCAACATGGCCTATCATATCATGCGACCATTCAGAAGAATGAATTTGAATATAGTAGTTGCTGTATAGGAATTTCTACAATCTGTTGTTGAGGGAGAAAAGCTAGAAGCATAAAGGTGTATGTAATGTTCCATTTTTATAAAGCAATGACAAATTCTATGTGTGTGTGTGTGTGTATGATTAAATATGGAGAAAATATGGAAAGATACGTTCTAGATTCTTCACATGGTTATCTGGGAGGCCTGTGGTAGCAGAGTGGGTAGTGAGGAGGAGCGGTGTGGGTGGAGGATAGAAGATGACAAGCAGAACAGCACACACACACGAAAGATTACAAAAACCATGAGCCAATGTGTATGAGATAATTACATTTGGGCATTAGGTAAAGCTATATGCGTATACGTATGAAAAGATTTTAAAATAAAGTAAATTGACAAGAAAGACATTTTTAAGGTAGAAAAAAAGTGCTACAGTGATTGGCCTGGGGCTTGGGGAGAAAGATAAAGAGACTATCTTCCGTCTCATTGCCTTCTAGGTGATGGGAGTGGACATGGGCGGTCTGTGACCCTCCTCTGGAATTTGGTCCAGCTGCCTTCTCCCTTCCAGCTCTTCATCCATACCTGGTAATAGCAGAGAAAACCTCAAATGTACAGCCTCTCCTCTAGGGAGCGCTGTGCACAGCTCTGGAGCACTGTTACTGCTGACATATTATTATTTGCTACAAGGAGTTAATAGATTGGAAAGCCCATGATGAGGATTGAAATGCTGCCTCATGCACTTGATAAGCATTCATTGAGTGCCAACTGTGTGCTAGGTGCCGCACCAGATGCTGGGCTTACACAGCTGAATAATATGGAACCCTCACCTCCAACTTGCTCATAGATTTGTTTGGAATTTAGAAGACAAACTTAAAATGGAACATTAAAAACAAAACAAACAGAACAGAGTTTGCTGAAGAAATTGAGTACCAAGTATATTTTACTGACCTTTTGAAGAAGAGAAGAAAGGAAATGTGGACTCTCCATAATTCTCTACAGTGGGGGAGCTGACCTTCGTTTAAAGCAGTTTTCAGTGTGTCACCACATGTATTCCTCTGTGCGTAAAGATGAGATTGTTGCTCAGTTAACTTTATACCGTGCAGAGGCGGGGGCTGGGTCGCAGACTTGTTTCTGTACCATGCGAGTGCAGTAAACGTGCCTGTTCCAATCCAGTGAATAACGCACTGGTTACTGCTTTATTTCTGCTTCCGTGTGTAGAATAGTAAAAAAACCCACAGTGTTTGTTGTCACGCCTGCTTCCCGTCCTTCTAGAGTGTGGGAACCTACTTTGTGATCAGAATTTCCAGGATGCTAGCTGCAGTCTTCTCAGTGTTTGTTTTCAGACACACACCCCCCCACACCCACACACGCGTGTGGATTGCTCATCCCTGTGGTCACAACGCTGATGTCGTGGGGATCTTGCTTTACCACTTGGGGAACACTGATGTAGCCCAGCTCTTTCAGCTTCAGACGAGGCGTGTTGGTACAGGGATGTCAAGTGAGGTGACAAAGCTCACCCAGCGCTTAGGAACAGATGCAGAAGACCGAGTCAGTTGCACACCTTTAAACCTGGGCTGTTCACTGTGGTCGCCACCAGCGATGCAGGGCTATTGAGCACTTGAGAAAGGGTGAGTCTAAGTTGAGATGTGACGTAAGTGTAAAATACATACATGGATTTCAAAGACCTAGTACAAAAGAAAAGTAAAATGTCTCATCAGTAAATTTTTATATTGATTACATGTTGAAATGATAATATTTTGGATATGTTGGGTTAAGTAAAATGTTAAAATTAGTTTCACTTGTTTCTTTTCACTTCAGAATGTGTTTACTGGAAAAATTAAAATCATGTGTTGCTCACATTATATTTCTACTAGAGAACACTGATTTAAACAGTACTGATTCTTTTCTACTGATTTCCTACCTGAACTACATTCCTATGCCATTCATTCATTCAGTCACTAGCAGAGGTTACTTTTTTGGGGTGAATTTGTATGATGTTGTGGTTGTTTGTTTTCAATCCCCTTGATTTGGGAAACTATCAAAATAATCTTTAATCACTACGTAACTGTCTTGATTAGCTCCGAGTTTAAGAAAACAGTTCACTCTATCGCCAGATAGAAACACCAGGCACAGTAGCCATGCCCTCAGGGGCAACCAAGGGGGAACAGGGATGGCCAAGTGCTGTCTGTCGGGAGGCCCGACCCTGGAGACAAGCCTGCCAGTGACCCTCAGGGGCACTCAGCACGGACTGAACCTCATGTTGGTTGATTTTCAGCGCTCCTACTCTCTCCGCTGTCTCTATCTCATTCTGGATGTCTCCCCTCTAGGAGATGCTACAGGTACTTCATCTGGTGTCTAATTCTGTAGGTCCGCCTCTCCCACGATCCACTCCACCCCTATGGCTCTCTGGCCTCTGCTGCCCTGGCCTCTAGGCACAGTTCTCCTGAATCTCTGTGCTCTCACGTGTCTGCTCTTTTGACCAGGCTTTTTCCTCTTCCCAGACTGTCTTTTCCCACTTGTTCCTCTAGCAAATCCAGCCTATCCTCAAGACTTAGCTCAGGCATCACTTCTTTGACGTCACAGACTTTGGGTCAGGGAAATTTCCCAAAGCTTTGCTGCTCAAGGTGTGTTCCGTGGACCAACAGCAGCAGCGTCACTGGGGAGGTTGGTAGAAAGTCAGACTCTTCAGCCCCACCCCAGACCTTCTGAACCATAATCTGCGTTTTAACAAGATGCCAGGTTCAGTTGCATGTTGAGGTTTGAGCAGCATCACCCTAGAGCACCAGATTCATGCTTTAATGATAACACATACTGTGTTGTAACTTTTACTGAACTGATCAGCATCCTCCACTATGGTGTAGTCGGAGGTCAGAGGCTATCTGGTTCATCCATGCACTCATAATGCCTAGGGACTTCGTAGTTATTCAATAAATGTATCTGAAGAGACACAAAGACATGGTGTCCAGGGGAAAGGGCTTGGCCGTGGATGCAGATTTTGAAGTCAATTGTGCACACATAGGAGGTAGACTCTTGCAAGTGGCTGGCATTGACCAGGGAGATTATGTACAGCAACAAGGGAGGGCTCTGATCATAAACAATGTCAACATTCAGGGAGGTGGTAGGGGAAAAACAAAGAAGGCAATGCTATTGAAGTAGATGGGGCAGGGATCAGAAATATTGGAGGCAAGCCACAATGACAGTGAGGAGAAATGCTCAAGGAAGGAGGGATGTTCGATAATATAAAAAGCCTCAGGTCAATGACATTCAATGATGCTTGAAGTTCTGGCTTTGCAATGAATTAGGAGGTCTCAGATGGCTTAACAGGGCTTTCATTCAAGTTGTGTGTGGAAAAGAGGGCTTGTTGTGAGCCGGAAAATGAACAGCAGAATATGTGGTGACATTTGGCAATATAGGGCAAGAGGAATTAGGATCCTAGTTTGAAGGGCAGTGGAGAGTCCACGCAAGGATTTTCTTAGGAAGAAGGAATATATGTCTTCTCTCTGTATCAGATTATAAGCTCCTTATAGCTATGGCCATGTCTTAATGGTCTTGATTTCCTGAGATAATGCCCCTGAGGTAGTCCCTTATCTATAGGAATCCGCTATCTGTGTTTTAGGTTGTAATGAATTGAATAAAATATCCAGGGAGAAAAATAAGTATGATTATAGGAGAGAAGTCCAAAAACAAGTGAGCAGGTAAATGACTTGTTCAATATTAGATAAGAGGCCATTTCAGGGAGTAGAGCTCATATGTCCGACTGGGCCAGGATTAGGGTGAGGCAAGGGGGTCACTTGCCTTGGTCACCACCTTAAATTTTGCCCCCTAAGCTCTTGCCTCACCCTAGCTACAGCCCTGTAAAGTCCAACTAATGGAAATACTTTTCTTTGAGATGTCTGGGTTGCATATCATTTGGGAGAATTGACGGCTTGCAAGTTTTTCAGAAATGTAGTTCTCTCCTCTTTAGTATTCTATGTCCTCTTAGCTCAAAATTCAATATTTATTTTGTGCTATCTCATTTTTTATCATAAGAAGATAAATTTTATGACTGAGAGTTTTTTGCAGAAGAGATTAACTACAGAAATAACCAGCAATTTTAATATAGCCTCACCAGGGAACGAGGCCATGTTATCTCCAATTAACTAACGACAAGCTTCTTTTCTTAAGCCATATAATGAGTAATTTAGAGCTTTTAGTCTATTTTGGGAGGATAAAATGTTCCATGATGTACAGAGCAGGCTTGCTCCTGAGAGACAAATTTAGAAAACTGTTTGTTCAATTTCATGATAAAGGCTATGTTTACACTAGGGGAAAAAAGTTGAATATTTGGAAAGTCTGTGCAGCGTTGCAATGGAATTTCTTCAGTTGTGTTGCATGCTTCATTTTTCTCTAAACTCCAATTTAGCTTTGATTACTATAAAAACAAAGCAGCAGGTTACAGAGGTTTTGAAGGGGTTTCAAAACCTGAGGGAAAATATTGTACTTTTTCTAGCAAATGTAAGTATTGCCACACTTATTTTGATCATGAGGAGAGAAATAAATCTTGGAAAAGTGTTTTTAGCAATTTCTGAGAATGTATTTCCCCAGAAAAACATCAACAACAAAACTCCTATTAGGGAAAGAACATCATAACAGATTTTTTTTTTTCTGCCTCAAAAAATGTTACCTTAAGACCAGTGTGGTCAAATGGTTTGAAAGTACTTTCAGAAACTAAGATTTCACCTATTTGTCTAAATATTTACAGATGCTCCTTTATAACCTAGCTGTATTTTTTTACTTGTATCTTATGATGCTATCCCTTATCACTATCACACAGCTGTGCAGAAACGGAGGACTCTTCCAAAAGTTTGCCATTATTAGTTTATTCATATGCCAGCAAAGAAGAAGATGTCCAGAAATGGAGGTGGGAGAGCAAGGGATTCCTGGGAGGGCACTTGGAAGAGAGATTAGATGCGAAAACCATCGATTCATGGAGAAAACTGATTGTAACAGTGAATATTGTTAGCCCAGTGGCTCCAGCTTTGTGAGGAGATCCACTGATCAGTAATAAACTAAGGTGTGATCATAAGTATAAAGGGGATGGGGAAGGAGAAGCAAGTTAGAGAGAGAGTGCCTGGTCTCTGTAAAGAACTGGGAAGGCCCATAAGCAAACAGCGATTTGGCCCAGTGTACCTGACAGGTTAAACAGTATTCCTGGTCATTGGCTTTCTGCTCCAACTATGTTTAGCTCATGCATCAATAGTCAGTGAATAACCTTGTGATTTAGCTTAGTTAACCATGTCTCCCCTATTCTGAATTGGATGAAAAGATTCACTTACCAAGATGTTAAATAATTTAATGGTATTGATGGTCTCATGGTGATGCTATTGGCCAAAAGAAGAAGAGAAGGCCATCTAATGGAAGAGGTGACTCTCAGCAGGAAAGAGATAGGTGCAGAGAAAAATGAGAGAAAATTTATATGAAGGAGTGATGCAGGGAGAGACTGTGAGTGACTGGGGAAAAGCCTGTAGCATTGAGACTGGTTGCAAGGGGCCTGAGAGCAGCACAGGATGCTGAAGAGTCAATGCCGCCGTCCTTCTCTATGAGACAAGGGAGTTGAGGGGTGTCATGGGGGACAACCCCTCATGGTTGGCTGTGAAGTAAACACTTGGTCAGTAGACACTGCAACTCAATAGACCCTGAGCTGCATCTTATAAATTGTAGCATCAATTTCAACATCCTAGTAAAATCCAAATTCCTTCCAATGGCCCACCAGACCTTACATGTTCTGCCCCACTGTGGTAAGCAGACTTTACGTATGGCTCCTGATGATCCTGCCTCCCGATATTCATATCCCTGTGTGATCTTGTCCTTTTTAATGTGGGCTGTGACTCACTTCAAAAAAATAGAATACAACAAAGGTGATGGGATGTCACTTCTATGGTGGGGTTACAAAAGACTGACTCTGTCTGGTTAGAAGACCCTCTCTTGCTGGCTTTGATATGGTAAGCTGCCATGCTGGAGAGGTGCGTGTGACAAGGAGCTGAGGATGGCCTTCCATCAATAGCCAGTGAGGAACTGAGGCCCTAGGTGCAACAACTCTGAGGGAACTGAATTCTACCAACAACCTCATGAGCAGATTTTTCCCCAATCGAGCCTTCAGATGAGACTCTTAGATGAGATCACAGCCCTGTGAGACACCCTGAATCAGAGGATGCAATTTAGCCATGCTCAGACTCTGGACCCATGGAAACTGAGATTATAAATGTGTGTTATTTTAAGCCACTAAGTTTGTGTCATTTGTTATACAGCAGTAGATAATATGATTTTGCTTATTGTCAGTTTCTCCTCCATCCCTACTGGAATGTAAACTAGTAAAAAAAAAATAAAGGTATTTTTGTCTTTTTTTCTTCCACCAATGCATTCATGGACCCTATAATCATGCCTGACACACAATATTTGTTGAATGTACTTATTGAAGGAATCAACATGCATTTAGGAATGACACAATTAAACCATATCCTTTCCAAATAAGCTAAAAACTTTCATATACAAATGAATTTTGTCTTTATTAGAATGTATATATACATACAATATTAGTTTAAACACATAAATATAAGTATATATACATTTACATACATATACCTATACACAGATACATGTATATTACAAATATGTGTATATAAATTGGATGTGGCTACAAATCATTTCACTTTGCACATGGGAAAACAATTGCAACAAAGGCATTATTCAGGAATTCAGTTGGTATTTCCACTCCTCATTGCTCTTTTTCAGATGATTATTATCTTACTTTCCAGAGAGTAGCTATGCCAGAGTAAACCAATTAGTGAATATGGAAAGCCACTCTCCCGGGAAAGGCAATGCCTTCAAAATACAGACTATCCTTCTTGATGTTTAAATGCCTATTCATGAAATAGCTCTCTCTTACATTTTTCATTTCTTTCACTGTCTTCCTCAGCTCCAGAATTTCTGTTTGGTTCTTTTTTGTGATTTCTATCCCTCTGTTAAACTTTTTTTTTTTGTATATTGTTTTCCTGATTTTGTTGAATTGTCTTTCTGTGTTTTCTTGTAGCTCACTGAGCTTCCTTAAAGCACCTGTTTTGAATTCTTAATTGGGGAAATCACAGCTCTCTGTTTCTTTGGGGTCAGTTACTGGAAAATTATTGTGTTCTTTGCTGGTGTCATGTTTCCTTGATATTTCACATCCCTTGAAGTCTTGCATTGCTGTGTTCACTTTTGAAGAAGAGTCACGTCCTTCAGTCTTTACTGACTGGCTTTGGGAGAGAAATACCTTCTCTCAGTCCTGCTAAGGATTCTGGGGCTTTCTCAGACCTTTTCTGTGGATACACCTGCTCCACACTTCTTGTTTCTTCTTGAGGGGGGATTCTTAAGATTGTATGCCTTCTCTTGACCCTGCAAAGCCAGGCTGAGTGCTGACAGCCTTCAGTTTTCTTTCCCTGGGGCAGTGCTGAATGTTTGAGTTTGTATGCTTTCTCTCAATCCTGCAGAGTTGGGTCAGCCTTCTGTGTGAGCTCACTAACCATCTGCAAAGGCTTGCACTCGCCTCCCTCAGGGGTGCACACAGGGAGCTGGCTACAGTGTGAGGGGGTGTGGGTGAGGCATACAGAACATTAGGGGTGCCGTGGGCCAGCTGGGGGATCCACAGGCGAGGCACCCCAGCAACTCATGTGCAGGCTTCCTGATGGAGTCCATGAAGCCATTAGTAGGATCTGCATCCCTTTGACAGCCTCCTAGAGCCTTGGCTGCTGTTCTCTCAGCCATCCCTCCCCCCCAAGTCATGCAGCTCATCTCAGTATTCTGGATGGGGCATGAAAGAACTGGGTCTCTTTGACATCGTCCTACACAGCTGGAGAAGCTGGGTGCTCACTCACATCTCTCACTTACCCCCGTGGGAGCAATCACAGGTGAGAAGGTTTCTCCTGGCGCTGCGCTGTGCCACTTTGGGAGGGATGACGTGGGGTAAAGTCAAACTGTTCCTCTTACCCTGTTCATTGTGTCTAAGCTAGGATTTTTTTTTTCTTCAGTGGTGTGCTGGAATTTCTCTGCTGTACTCTTGGACTTCCACAAAGGTACTCTCATCATGAGTGATTGTCAAATCGGTGTTCCCTCTGGGAAGGATGGTAGAAAACTCCTATTCTGACATTTTACTAATATCAATCTCTCTGGTTTTTCTTCTTTGCATTTGTGAGTTTAGATTTCTGATTTTCTCTTGACTATTCACACTTGATTTTAACATCTTCTCTAGACCAAGTTCTTCTCTTTCCATGTCCTAACCAGAGATTGGCACATTTTTTTTCTGTAAAAGGCCAGAGAGTACATATTTTCAACTTTGTGGGCCATACAGTCTCCATCATAACTAGTCAACTCTGCCATTGTAACATGAAGGCAGCCACATCCATAATATGTGAATGAATGGGTGTGGCCCTGTTCCAATAAAACTTTACTTACAAAAAGAAGTAGTGAGCTGGCTTTGGCTCATGGGCCATGGTTTGCCAACCCCTGCCTGAATTTGTGGCATCTTCCCTGGCCTGATTAGCTCCCTGCCTAACCTACCCAGGGAGAGGGATGTGGATAAAAGAGTGTTATAGCTATTTATTTTTGGCTATGGTAATTTACCAGGGAGATGACTGGGAACGTGTAAAATGTAGACACATGACTGTTCTTGTTCTGCCATATGACTTCATAGCTATGAGACCCTGTGTGCATTTATTGATCTGTCAGTGTGCACAGGTTAATGATAATATTGTTAATCATACATAGTATTTTTCTAATATGTTTTCTGGTGAAGGAGTTAGACAGGAGCCAAAGGGGGTAGGTTTGAAACTGACTATGCAGTCTTCCCAGGAATAAAAATCAGGGTTGAACAGAGGATGAAATAAAGAGAACACTTGGTGTTTGAAAGGAGGGACCCTGTTGAGTTGATGTTTGAATCTCCCATTATAGCTCTGCCTATCTCTTTTGAAAATCATGATCAGAACTGTTTGAAGGAAAGGTCCCACTGTTACTCCTGCCTTTATGTTCTGTTAATTTCACAGTCTAGAGTCTTGCCCTGGAATATACTTAATCAATATTTGCCCATTTATACAGGGTTTCATTTCTTATTCCTCTGTGTGGCTGATTTGAAATTACTCCAGACATTCTGTGACCATCATCTGCCAATTTTCCTTTTCAGCTAGATAACCTGGAACTGTATTCAAGCTGTATAGCAGGTCAGCTTCCAATTTCCAGCTGTCTTTGAAAGTCTTAATTATTCATTGGCATTTGTGGAATTTGCAGCATGATCTTTAATTATGTTCCTATTATGATGACATGTTAGATGGCTTCTGCATAATCTTTTCCAAATAACTGAATGATTAATGTTCTCTGATTGTGGAAGGCCTGACAAAGTATGGATGCTATGATGCATGGTGGGGAATCTGGCTTTGGAGCTAGAGCACTCTCGGTTTGAATCTGTAGCTCTGCCCTTACTCTGTGATCTTGGCCCAATTGCTTAATCCCTCTGAAGATCAAGTCATGCATCTAAAAATGAGAATAATAATTCCTACCTTTTGGGATAGGTGTAAGAGTAAGAAAGAATGTAAATAAAGCTACTCACACAATGCATTGCACAGAATACTTGCTCAATAAATGGCAAATAGTATTATAATAAGAAAATATGAGTGGAGTACAATATACATTGTACTACTGGGTGAGTGATGATCATTCTTGATTTAGTTAATGAACCCAAAGTGGTGCAATGAAGCCGTTAAATGAAATAATTACATTGAAAGCAACTTTTTAATTCATGCTAATGAGTTAATGTGGAGCATAAGGTAGGAGAACATAAGTGACTATAATTGTTCATTGTTTCTAATTCACGTTAACCAGCAATCAATAGTCTTTTCCATCAGTGTTGGCTTACTAACAACAGTAGCAAACTTTGTTACTTAGGTTGCCATTCTGTGCTCAACTTTTGCTAAATCCTGGGGAGCAGAGCTCTTGCTTCAAAGCAGGACAGAGGGAGGCTCCTGATGGAAAACCCATCCACCATGAATGGGCACTTAGCCCTTGAACACGTGAAAAGCAGGTCCTTCTTCCACCACATGAGGACGGCTTGCCTTGCTTTAATGTGACTAGACAATAGCAATTCTGGGGAAAATTACTTGAATTCCGTGAGTTTTAATTTTATCAACTGTGCAACAAGAAGGTTTGGTACCTTTGGCCTCTGAGATCTTTTCTCAGCCCCAATATTCTATGATTCCAACATATTTCCACTGCTGGTATCAGAAGAGTTGGACTTTTCTCCCCAAATGCTCATTTTATCAACTCAATCCAAATTTTATTCTTGCTTTCCGAGACAAGAGAACTGGTTTCTTCTTTATTCCCTGTTTCCTAACATCTATTTTAGAGCTAGGAATTTACAGGTGCTTGGTAATAGGACAAAGTGTTGAAGAGACCAAAGTATATAATTCCATATTGATTAGAAGGGAAGATATTGAAATAGGTCCACAGCATTGGGATGTCACTGCCTTGCATGCGTAGACTCCTTATTGAACTTGAGGCGGGATGAATTTAGGGGCCATGCTGTGCTGTCCATTCTACCCACAAGTAATTCCTTGAAACAGCGTGGTTTCCAGGAATGATTTAATGGCGTGGCCGTTAGCCAACCAATACTCACTCATCTATGACCTCATGCTTGGAAGGGCGTTTGTTTGGCTTTTATTTCTTCAACTGGAGATTTTTTTAAAAAGCCTCGCATATGACAACATGTCTCCCCATCAGTTTATAACTTCTCCAGTCGAAAAAAACAAAACAAAACCCTGCAAAGCAAAGCCTTCTGGTACACACCCTGTGGTTTCAATTCCTGGATTCGCAATGCTAAATACTAAATAACTAGAGGATGATTTAATAAATTATTTCACAATTCATTTATAAAATTTTCTATTAGTGTATAAAAAAGCCTGCCATCATCATAAAGCTGTATTAAAAAATCTACTTCTATCCATGCACCTGTTGTCTATAATGTTAAATAATAATTAAGAAAAAAAATCTCTGAAATGTATTAACTCCTTTTGTGGTGGAAAGTAATTGGTCATGGGAGATTATCATCAGCCAGCACTTGAATTTCCAACATATAACCTCTGCAGAAAAGTTTAAAAACAATTAGAAAAATGCTACCACCTGCTTTTACAAAAGTTGCATGGAAGACATCAGGGGATACACATTTATCTCCTAGAATATCTGACCTATTTACTCGTCTCCCTGCTGTTATTTCAGCTGATGGCTGCAATTATTCAGATAGTGTGAATTCATCCCATAATGTTCTTTGACTGAAGTCATGCTAGAATTAATTTCCTCATCACGTGAGATGGTTTCCCATGCTGTGGACTATGGTGGATTCATTAAGTACTGTAATTGCATATAGATCACTCATTCCCCTGTTGCGTGTTTTTCTTTTCCCCTATTTTCAATAGAAAACAAAGAGTTCTCTCTCCACTCTGCCCTCCTCTCCCAGGCCTTCTTGGAGATCTCTGGTCTGGCAGCTGCAGAATCCATATGGCCGCAAGTTCTGACTCCTGCAGCTGCTGGCTGTGTGCTCCCCAAAGCTCTGGACTCTGAACTTCCTCCAAGATCTTTGTTGTCTCCATAGCAACTGGGGCAGCCACAGGTCGTGGCATTTCCTTCTTGAAAATGAGATTGTGGATATGTACGTTATATAATAGATCTGTGTGTTCCCGAAAACATTCACTCTAAATTCCTGAAAATCAAGTAACATTTCAGTGTATCAGGAAGACTTGGTTTTGAGAGACACTCGAGAAATCGCTTAATAGATTGGATATTTCCATTCTCCCAAGAATTTCTTTTTAGTGTAAGCCCCATTGAATATGAGCAAAGTACACCTGTGAAATGTTATCCAGTTCTGTTCTCCTAACTCCCTAGTGTTTAAAGATGGACACTGGAGTTGTGAAAGATTAAGAATTTTCCACCTATTTCTCCCTGACTGTTGAGAGTGACCTATTGCTATTGAAGCCATCATGTCTATCACCGTTTATGCTGCTTCTTGCATCTCTGACTGTGGTTTGTCTCTGGGATGGAATTTTCTATCCATTCCTACCTTTGGATTATAAGTGAAGCGTCAAGATACTGAGGTTCTTACACCTCTTTTTCGAATAATTTTGAGTCAAGTAGACACTATTTGATATTTAGCGAAAGCTCTCCAGAACTGTTGTATTACAGCCCTACCATGGCAGGAGCCTTGATTTGGATCATGCTGACATTTTCTGGATGCATCCTGTATGCCAGGCTCTGCTAAGGCCACTGCTTTTTAATCTTCTAAGCCCACCGCCCTGTGAACTAGGCAGGGCCGGTTGATGTCCCTTGGTGGGGCTCACAGTGGTCTATGGCCAGTGTGAGTTCAGTGTCCCTTTTCATCGATTGGCACCCACACCATGCTGGTAGTTAAATATTTTGAATAGCACACCTGGAAACAATTATTATTATCCTTCTCTTGTAAAATCTAAAGAAAACCCAAATTTACAGAACAAGACTCTTCTAGAGAGTTCTCTTTTCACTGGCTAAACTATTTAGATTCACCTTTTAGATTCAGTTGACAGTGGTGCTTCGGTTACACAGTTTTGAGAGCCATATTGCATAAAGAACTTAGGTAACTTTGACCTCTTTCTCCAACATTTAAAGACGTGGGTGTTTTTATATTTTCACATGAATACAATGCAGACTATCTACTGGGGAATATCTATTTTTTTCTCTTTTCTCTTCATTCATTGTGTGTGGTTACATTTAGAAGTAATTTAAGAAGATTTGTGACAAGACAAGTGAGAAAGACTTTGTACTATTGATCAAATGTCCAGGTGAGGAACTGCTATGATAGTGATGGACGGATAATCCATATATTCAGGCTCATAAAATATATTCTATTCTCCGAAGAAATTGGGCAAAGATGTTTGCCACAGCCCCATTTGCTGAAAGGCTGAAATGCCGGCTAATGAGTAAAGTTAGAGAATATAAAGTGATCCTCTGATTTAAAGGAAGAATGCACTCCATTGTCTCATTGAGAACACATGCCGTGTGTTTCAATTTATAAATTTAGATTTTGATTTGATCATTTTATTTTAAAAGCACAATAAGACTTGGAGAGTTCTTGCTAACCACTTTCTCCATGCGTGACAAGTGGAGAAAAATATGTAATAAATCCAGTTGCTCTGTGATGGAAAAGAATGTGCAAATCGTTGGTATTTTTAGAAAATCATTATACTTTAAACTCTTCACGTGCTCTTGTCAAGTGAACACAATTCACAGACAATGTTAAGGCAATTTAAACACAGCAGCTTTTGGTGGAACTATATTTGAGATGGAATCTATAAAAAAAGTCTTCAAAATGAGTAGTTACTTGCTCTCAGATTATAGAACTAGGGTTTACGTACTAAACATGAAATCACTCTGAAACCACTAATATTAACTTTAAACCCTTCAGCATAGTTTTATATGATATGTTAGTCAGTTACAACGTATGCCAATCGTTTTCCTATCTGCCTTTCCTCATTGCCAAAGAGTGGGAAACGCAGCCTGGCATTTGACTCTGGAAATTAGCAATTCGGAAAACTCAGCAGGGAAACTCACTTAGAAATAAAATATTCATTTATGTTTTTATTGCTCATTACTTTAAACTTTGATGCAAATGTTAACATGATGATTAGTGATTCTAGTTAGTCTTTCCTATAAAAGAGCAAGAAAATTTGTGATGAAGTTTAGCAGCAAAGAAATGTCTGTTCTTCACCCTCCCACATTTACTGACTCCCTCAAGAGGGAAGAAATTGAGGAATCAGAGGAGACCCTTTGGGAAAAAAGCAATTTCTGAAATGCATATATGTAGACTTATTTGCATATATATTTTATTTTGGAATGGGACTATCAGGAAATTATATGCTGCTATAAGTGACCTACAGAGAGTGTTTCTTTTGTACAATACCCAGTACACCTAGAGGAAGTGCATGTTAATAGTCAACGTGAGGAAATTAAACTGTGTTGAAGGATGGGAGTGGATCACAGATGGGTAAAAATACCCAGACAGGGAAACGCAATTAGTGGAAAATTGAGGCCCTCGGAGCAACATTAGGAAGCACAGTCAAGAACTTTCGGTCATAAGGGGGATTGAGCAGAGACAGAAGCTGACATTCCCTGCTGTGGTCACTGGGGAGCCAGGTCTACCAGAAGGATGGAACAGCGGTGGAGGGGATTGCAGATACATAAAGTCTGGTCAGAACTCTGACCTCCATCAATCCATCCCTCAGTAAGACGAGGATAATGCGTCATATTCAAGTGTAGAAAGTTAATTACTTTGCAAACCTGAAATAGTTTTGCTTAGTGGACTTCTGTTCTGGTTTCTCAGATACATATTTTGTTTTTTGTAATTGACAATAGAAAATTCTCTCAAGTTTTTTTTTATTGTTATAAGAACACTTAACATGAGATCTACCTTCAACAAATATTAAGTTCACAATACAATGTTGTTAACTCTAGGCACACTGTTGTACAGCAGATCTCTAAAACTTACACATCTTGTGTAACTGAAACTCTATACCAAGTGAACAGCAACTCCCCATCTCCCCCTCCCCACAGTCTCTGGCAACCACCATTCTACTCTCTGCTTCTATGTGTTTGACTATTCTAGGTACCTCATTTAAGTGGAATTATGCAGTATTTGTACTTTTGTGACTGGCTTATTTCATTTAGCATAATGTCCTCTAGGTTCGTGCATGTTGTTGCAAATGGCAGGATTTCTTTTTTTTTTTTTTAAGGCATAATAATATTCTGCTGTATGTATACATCACATTTTCTTTACTCATTCATCTGTTGTGGACATTTAGGTTGTTTCCATATCTTAGCTATTGTGAATAATGCTGCAGTGAACATGGGGGTGCAGATATCTCTTTGAGATACTGATTTCGGTTCTTCTGGATATACACCCAGAAGTGGGATTGCTGGATCGTTTGTCTCTTTTTAATTTTATGAGGACCCTCCATACTATTTTCCATAGGAGCTGCACCAATTTACTTTCCCACCAACAGTGCTCAAGGTTCCCTTTTCTCCACATCCTCTCCAACACTTGCTATCTCTTGTCTTTTTGAGGATAGCCATTCTAACAGGTGTGAGGTGATATCTCGTGGTTTTGATTTGCATTTCCCTGATGATTAGTAATGTTGAACACCTTTTCTTATATCTTTTGGCCGTTTATATGTTTTCTTTGGAAAAATATCTATTCAAGTTCTTTGTCCATTTTTAAATCAGATTATTTGTTTTATTGCTATTGAGTTGTAGACATTTCTTAGATAGTTTAGATATTAACCCTTTATCAGATATATGGTTTGCAAATATTTTCTCTCATCCAGTAAGTCTCCTTTTTACTTCATTGATTTTTTTCCTTTGCTGTGCAGAAGCTTTTTAGTTTTATGCAGTTCTATTTGTCTATTTTTGCTGTCTTTGCTTGTACTTTTGGTGTCATCTCCAAGAAAGCATTGCCTAGACCAATGCCAGGAAGATTTCACCTATGTTTTCTTCTAGGAGTTTTATGGTTTCAAGTTTTATGTTTAAGTCCTTAATCCATTTTGAGTTAATTTTTGTTCATGATGTAAGATTGGGGTCTAATTTCATTCATTTACATGTAGATATCCAGTTTACCCAGCACCATTTGTTGAAGAGATTGCTCAAGTTTTTTTTTTTTTTTTTTGTGAGGAAGATCAGCCCTGAGCTAACATCCAATGCCAGTCCTCCTCTTTTTGCCGAGGAAGATTGGCCCTGGGCTAACATCCATTCCCATCTTCCTCTACTTTATATGGGACACCGCCACAGCACGGCTTGACAAGTGGTGTGTTGGTGCGTGCCCGCGATCCGAACCTGTGAACCCCGGGCTGGGGAAGACGACGCGTGCACTTAACCGCTATGCTGCCGGGCCAGCCCCAAGATCTCTCAAGTTTTTAAAGCAGGTATATAGAACTAATTATAACACCAAGGCTCTTAGCTAATCACTAGGCTGGCTGTGTTATGCTGTTGCTACCTGAGTGGTATGGTGGGAAGGTCCTGTTGCTCGTGCACGCACACACACACGCACTAAGATATATCATATACACACAACCCACATACACACACTCAAGGCAACCTGTAGTATATGCTTGCAGCTGCTGTGACAGCTTCATATCGTTAGTTCCAGAACCATAGGCTTTCTTTCTTCCTTGCAGAAGATCAAATTTTCCCCTCTTTTTTTGTACATAATATCATTCCTCCAGTCTGGAGATTCTTCATTCTCCAGCTTTACTATGGAATGAGAAGCCCACACTGTCTCATTTCTTTGCTGTGCCACTCTGTGCAAAACACAGAGAGATACTTTTGTTTTGAGGATTTTTATGGTAATAACTTTAGGGATTTAGAAAAAAACTAATAAAACATTACAGAATGTACATAATTTCAAGTCTCTTGTTAAATGTCATCAATTCTTGCTTTCTTCGGGTTTTCTTGTGAGTCCTCTGTTGGAATGCTTTATGCAAATCTTCAGCTTTCCTATTTTATTATCTAGAGGTTATAGCTCCTCATATATACTTTTCCTTCTGATTCTCCTGGAGTTGTAATTAAAGAATAAATGTGCAGGGCTGGCCCCGTGGCTTGGCAGTTAAGTGTGAGCCTTCCGCTGCTGGCGGCCCGGGTTCGGATCCCGGGCGCGCACCGAGGCACTGCTTCTCTGGCCACGCTGAGGCCGCGTCCCACATACAGCAACTAGAAGGATGTGCAACTATGACATACAACTATCTACTGGGGCTTTTGGGGAAAAAAAACATAAATAAAAATTATAAAAAAAAAAGAATAAATGTGCAAAGATTAACAATATATGTCACAATATTTCAAGTGGGCAATTTACACCTCTAGACCCCAGGCTAGGTTATTCCTTTGTGGTGGGCATTAGGTCCTAGACATTCTGGTTCTCCTCTATTTCTGGGCGCTAGGTAGGGTTTTAGGCATGGGCATGTGACATAATTTGGCCAATGAAAATGATTGGAAGAAGCATGAGTCACTGCACTTCAAGCCAGTACATGATTCATTATGTTTCTTTCTTTCTACCTAAATGATCATAAAAATACCCGCTATTTTGGAGTCTCCATAAACCTGGGTCCTCAAGTGACCTTAATGAATAGAGCTCACTGTGTGTTGGTCGGGGAGCATGAGTAAATAATAAATTGTTGTATTAAGTCATTAGAATTTTAGGATTATTTGTTATACAGCATAACGTAGCCAACCTGACACACCATTCTATGGAAACTCTCTGTCCTTGTAGAAGATTCTGTAATGTGCTTCTCAGATCCTCCTTCAACACCAAGGCACTCATTTCCACACCTGCTGGGAATGTTGATAGCTGACAGACCACAGCTGTCAAGTGCATTTAGGAAATGCACTTCATGAGGGGAGGAGCCTTGCTTAAGTCTTCGCCTCTCCTTGAGAACAGCTCACACCAGTTATTTGCAGTTTGGGGTAGAAATGTGCAGTCCCCTTACCTCACTTTTGGACACTCCAAAGGGCCATCCCAACTCCAGCGTTTC
This sequence comes from Ceratotherium simum simum, assembly GCF_057802395.1. Lineage (NCBI taxonomy): Eukaryota > Metazoa > Chordata > Mammalia > Perissodactyla > Rhinocerotidae > Ceratotherium > Ceratotherium simum. The sequence goes on from NC_141940.1 coordinate 123,084,162, forward strand.
CCATAGGATCAGCAGAGACCTTGACTGCAACTATATCACAGTAGCTCCCCTCACTCTCCCATAGGTCTTAATTCTCAGGGTGCTACTGACTTGGCTCCCTGCATGCAAGTCACCACCTCGGAGTAGATCTCCCCAGCACACTGAACTAACAAAATCTCACATAGTAAACATCAAATTTGGTCATTTTTTTCACACTGACTAATGGTAAAACCACTGTGTAAAGACAGGCTAATTTCACATAATATACTAAATAATTATGCTGCTCTTATATCCAATAGTTAAGATGCAACTTCACGGCATACAATAAGTAAGAACAGTATTCTTTATCTAAATGATGCCATCACCCAGCATTGAACCCTCTGGCCCTCGGTTGAGCCACTATAATAAACAAGGGTAAGTGGTGGTGTTATTTCAGTGTACTGGCTAAAGCTGCTCTATAAATGGAGTTTAAAAAAAGAGGGAGGGTTAAAACATTGCATGAGGAGAGTTTGGGGTGTGATGCAAAGAAGAATTTCTCAGTGGACATAGATCATGAACTTTGCAAGATCTTTGTTGTGGGTGCTCTTGAAATTGCATTTCTTGGGAACATTCAAACCTAAGAAAAAACATTATCTGTCCTAAACAGTAGAGCTGCAGTACTTTTGGAAAACAAAGGAAAGTCCTTAGTGAGTGGCCTTCTGAGGATAACTCCAGAATTCGAATATCAGTTTAACGGTAACATATCCATTGCGCCATGTTCTTTAGGAATGGATTTCAGCTTAAATCCATGGGAAGCACTTCCACTTGCAAAGGAATTCCAGCTGCAATGGCTCCTCTCTGCTTCTCACCCTTCTACCTCTGAAAACCAGTAGCTAGCTCATTGCCATAAGGTATGAGGATTTTCCACAAATTTCACCTGACAGAACTAGCTAGGACACCACAGGTCTGCTGGTCCACATGAAAAGAGGTGCAAAGATCTTTCTTCCTTCTGTCACTCCCTGTCTCTTAGGTCAGAAAGGCAGACCCTCCAAAGCAAGGACTGAATTATACCTTTTTTAGGTGGCTGTCGTAAACCCCGACATTTTTGTTTGAAAACTGGACTGCAGAAATATTTGGCAGGAAGAGGGTTGGATGGGAGCTCGTGGTTGCAGTATCCTGGAATGGATAGTCACCAAAAATAAAACAGAAACACGCCTGGAGGATTGCCGTTGTTCATGGATTCTTTTGGAACCAGGGTATGGATACTGTGGCAGTGGAAACCCAAGGAGATCTCATTTCATGATGTTGAGCAGGTGATAAATGAATGTTTACATACATTGAGATTCAAACCAGGAGGCGTGTATAGCAGTCAATTGATATTAATATGAATAAAAGAATGGCATTTGTAAAATACTCCAAGTGAATATGGAGTGAAGATGAGTGTAATCCATGAGGCCTATTTGGGGACAGAAGCCACAGATGGGTAAGTCTCCTTTACATATGACAAGTAAATGAGAACAAAACAAAACAAATCATAGAGCCTATATAGGAAAAGCTGCAGAATTAAAAGCAGTAGCATCTTGAAAACTTAGAAAGAGAGTGAACTTCTAATTTTAAGCAAAACAAGAAATATCAGAGTCCTAGAAAACTGTTGGAATCCAAAATATGATACAAGGCAATAAACCAGAGAATGAAGTCCTAAGGGGAAACTAAGGTAAGATGAAAATCAAAGGATAATGTAGGGAAATGAGATGGGTGAGATAAGAAAGAAATGCAAAGAAATTAAAAATGCAATAGCAGAATTAAAACGGGCATCATTTAAAAGAAAAAACAATTGAAAAATTTCAAAAAAGTACTACTAAGAAAATGGTGTGACACTGTATGTGCTTAAGGAGAAAAAAAGTGTATCTACAAGGCATGAAGAATTCAGTGGAATTTCCATTGGTATTTGCAGGGCAGTATCCTTCCTTTCTTTTTCAGGAAGGTGACATAGCCCTTCATTTATTTTGGGAGCTCTCCTACCTGGGGTTGCCAATCTAATGAAACTGAGTCACCCAGTGCAAGGTTGACCATAGGATTCAAGCTCATCAATTAGGATACCCATCCTCTGAACAGAGCTGGGCACATGACCCAAGCCACACCAATGACATTCCTACCTGGAATTTCTGTCAAGATATCAGGTAAATGAAATGTCTGTGTGACAACAATTTGTGTCTGGAGTTGTTGACAGCCGTCTTTACTTCTACCTAGAAAGCTTACTTGAAAATAAAGCTAATAATAAAGAGGATAGAAAAGGGGAGAATGTGAAACAAGACAGTCTCAATGACGTGGTTTGACCTTGGGTGCAGATGCACTTGGGTCTTTCAGTATATGAGTCAATATTTCTTTTTTGGTTATATTAAGTGAGTTGGGTTTTTGTTGCTTGTAACTGAAATAAGCTCATATAATCTCAGTCCTTCCTCTCAAAAGCTAGACATCAGAAGATAATGGAGAAGCACCTACAGATTTCCAAGAAGAAACTGTTATAATTTAAGAATTTTATACTAAACTAGGTTGACTTTCCCAAGTGTGATTTCTGGGGAAAGGCATTCTTAGATGTACAGGGATCCAGAAAATATAGCACCCACGAATTCTTCCTGAGCAAATGTGTGTTGATGTCTTAGTCCAGTTTTTGAACATTGATTCATACTGCAGAACTTGATTTGGTTTACAGATCTGGTTGACTAGCTGCCCTTCAGTGACTTTGGGTAGACTGGGATTACCTTCTGTGCCCACAGCCCCTTCTGAGAAGGTCAGAGGTGGTCATTCTTGCTATAACGTGAGCCCAGGACACCCGTTGGAGTTGTTTAAACCAAGGATGGGGGATTTACACAAGTGGAACATTCTATGTTTGATTTACATCTCTGCCCACTAACAGCCCTCTAATCTGGGTGATAACGAGTTTACCTATGAGATATTATCAAGAAATTTGAATATGATACATTCGGAAAGAGTCAGACAAAGAAACACACAGAGAAAGCTCTATACTGATTTTAACCATTTTTCCTTTAAGCGCTTTTTTTTAATTTTTAAAAAAATTAACAATAAACACATATTTATAAAATTACACTTGATTTATAAAGTTAATGCAGTTTTAAATATACCATATAATCATCATACATAAAAATATTCATAACAAAGATCAACTACGTCCAAATGCTAACGGTGTGAATGTTTATGATCTCTATTTTTCTATTTTTTGGTATTTTTCCAATTTCTGTAAACTTGTGCTACTTAAAAAAAGAGAGAGAGAGAGATAGGTAGCTGAAGATGAGAAATGGCCACCCAGTAATACCTGAAAATACTCAGTTCAGGAGCAGCCCTGGATTTCTGTCTACGTGGCCTGTTGGGGGGGCCTGGTGTTGTCTTTCCACCTGGAGAGGAGGAAGGTAATAGGGACTCTGTGGCATTGAGATGTGCATTGGGGCTTTGCCAGACATGAGTGTCCTCCTTGCCGTGTCTCTGCTGATTAATGAGGAGAAGCTGCCATCTTTCTTTCATTACCTTGTCATGCCAGCACTGTCCATGGATGGTGAATAATTACCCATCCATTTAGATGAGTAATTATGATCTTTTCCTAAACTATTCTAAGTTCAATCATCATCATGGAAATCCAACATTTTTGGGGATATTTTGCAATATTTCTAACTATAAAACTAATCTCAATTAACTAACAACTGTTTGAATATTTACCCACCTTCTTTATCCCATACTACCTGTTTGTGATCCAAATAGTAGGTCAGAGCCTCATCCTCAAGTCAAGGAACTTAATCTAATTGGGATGACAGACTAATATAAATTACGTAGCATAGCATCAGTCACACAAATGAATGTGTGGTTGAATCTTATAGCTTATTTGAAGCTGTGGGCGGTATAGAAGTCCAGAGGAAGGGATATGATAGTGTTAGAAGTGAAATTCACTAGAATGCAAATGGTGGTACAGAAGAAAGAGCTGCCCATAGGAATGTGGACACTGCTGTCATCAAGAGACTCTAGCTACACAGCCAGAAGAACTTAGTGCAGGCAAAAGTCCGTGTCCATGTATGCTTTTATTTTGTAATAATTTGTAGGCAGTTTATTGCCTGGGCCTTGGCTGTTCCTGTCCTGGGTTCAGGTGGGAGGGGTATTATTTGTGCAGATCTGAGTGGATGGGGAAGCCAGCCTCTCGCTGTGGGCCCTGGTGCTTCTGCCTTGCTGCTCTGTGAACACTCAGTATCAGATTTAATGAATTAGAAAGTTAAAGAAAAATAGTTTTGTAGCTGATGGGCTTTTCAGATATTATAAATTATTTGTGGATTTGATGATCGTTGCACAATTACTGACAGCTCAAATCCTATAAAACATATATTATTTCTGTTCCCTTTGCTAGCTTATTATAATGGTTTTTAGTGACAAATGAGCATGAGATCACCATTTATATAGTCATATTCTTGACTCAATAATATGCTAGAGTTTTGAATTTGTATAATCTAGGTTCATATACGTACAAATTCTTGGCTGGCTTTTCCCAGAAATTTTAAGTGCTTATATTTAAATATTTCATGGGACATCTAGGTTTCATAACATAAAGAGGCAGATTTTATACTGACTATTATCATCATTATAATTGAGGAATGATTTGAATTAAGTAGGATTTTGAAATGGTGAATGTAGAGAGAAGGAAACATTGATTTAAAAATTTGACTAGAATCATTTCGGCATTCTAGGGAGGAGGCAGAATCCATATCAAGTTGAAAGCTGCTCTTGTGTTTAGGAAAACACTGTAATTGTTCTTGGGGTTATAAAAAGTAAAGCCCCTTGCCTAGATTGAAAGGGGGAGGTTAAAACAATGGGACGTAAAAATGCTTGACATACTGAACAACTTGACTTTTCTGCTGTCTCTTTTTGATTCAGGGGCTTCAGGAATCTAGGGCTCGAAAAAGAAGGGATATGGAGAATATAACTTCATGAAGGCAGAGATTGTTTTGTTTACTGCTAAACCTCTAGCACCTAGACTCATGCCTGGTGAAAAAGGAAGCTGCCAACAAATGTTTGCTGGATGAATGAAAGATCCTTTCTAGAGTAAAGGCAGGCTCCAGAAACATGGGAAGATTTTAATAAGAAATTCTCTGGGCAAGAAGGACTGATGGACTTTTACTATGGGACCTGATGCTCAGTTTTGAGTAATTTCTTATTCTATGCCACCATTCCCTTCTTTTATCCAAGTCTTGCAGGGTCTGTTTGATGTGGTAGGGTCAGAAATGAGTAGAAGGGCCATGTCCCTGGGTTCGGGGGGTGAAATTGGGCCAAGGGTTGATAGCAGGTAACAGAAGGGTCTCAGGTGCTGTGAAAGCAATTAAGCAGGAGCTCAGAGTACAAGGTGATGGGAGACAGCCCAGAGATGCTCACACTCAACCTCGGAATCTGAATACTTGATAGGAACCTGAAGTTCCCACAGAAATGGGCTGTGCACTTATTTATCTGGTATCAAAGAAAATGGGGTAGAGGGTAGATGCATCCATTTATACAACTGGAATTTTATTTTATTTATTTATTTTTTTTGTGAGGAAGATCGGCCCTGAGCTAACATCTGCCAATCCTCCTCTTTTTGCTGAGGAAGACTGGCTGTGGGCTAACATCCGTGCCCATCTTCCTCCACTTGGTATGGGACGCCACCACAGCATGGGTTGCCAAGCGGTGCGTTGGTGCCTGCCCGGGATCCGAACCGGCGAACCCTGGGCCGCCGCAGTGGAGCGCGTGCACCCAACCACTTGCGCCACCGGGCCGGCCCCACAACTGGAATTTTAAACACACGAACATACGTGTACCACCACATACTCACTCCCACCCACACTCTGCCACAGACACAGTACATACTGTGAAGTGTTGGGGAGGGAGGAGTAATTTAAAACTTGGGTCAGTCAATTCTCCTGTTTGTCATTGGGGTGTTAAGTGGGAGACCCATGTCAGAAGGGACATAAGGTATTCTCCACTTCCCTAGATCTCAGTGCCTTGCCTGGGTGTCCAACATCGTGAGGCAGAATTCCTCTGGATGCCTGAGAGAGGGGGGAGTGTGGTTCCCCGCTTCACTCCTCCATAGCCATTCTTCATGGGCATCAAGAACCAGGTTTGAAAACCACCGAATTCATAACCTGTTGCTGGTAATATAGCTGTGTTTTGACAGGTGCTTTGTTAAGACTGTATCTGAGCCTTCCCTGCCCCCCAGATTTCAACCACTTGGTGGAGAATGAGTGGTGGTGGAGAGAGTTTGTGGAGAAGGGAGCCTCAAAGCATTTCTTAAACCCTCTATTCGTGGAAAAAGACACCCCGCTATGTAGGGAAATCTGGAGGCTTGCCCTGGGTTGGTCTTTAATTAACTGAATGACCTTAGGGAAGATCAATGGAATCTCCGCACCATGGTCTCTAGCAGGGTGTAGAATACTTGTTTTCAGGCATAATCTTACTCAAAAGCTCTGTGCAGAAACCAGAGCTAGCTTTGCATGAAGCTGGATGATTGGGCCCAGGGAAAAATTGACAAACTCCTCAGAACTCCTAGGGGCCTTCACTGCCCAGGTGAGGTTCACTGAGCTAGCGGCTCTCCAAGGACTCATCAAGTGGTAACAGTCGGGGATTTATTGTTGCTCCACATGTGGGTGCTTGACCTGCCTGCATGGAATCTACCCAGGTTAGATTAGGGTCCCCTGGGATGGAAAATAGTGAGTTTTGTTTTATTCTGGACGAGTGGAAGTGTAAGATCTCGACTCACCTCAAACATTGGGCTAGTGCTGTCACCAAAAATGCAAGGAATGGTGTGGGCCAGCTGAGGCTTTTATTGGCCTGTTTATAACTCTTCAGGAGAAGGATTGCATAAATTCCGTCCATTTTCTGAGGCTCTGGTGGGAAGGAAAGTCAACAATAACCTTCATTTTGGTCTCCCTAAGAGTCTTATTTTGTATGCTGTAGGGGTGGGTTGTACACAATGATGCACAATGAATGACTTTTGTTAATATAAGAGGTATTTTCTAAGCACATCTGAAGAAGATGGGATATGTGAGTGTTGGGCATTTTAATCAGATTACATGTCAGATTTTTGTTCATTAAGCAATCAATCAAGTGGAAGAAGAAAAAAATAAAACAAAATCTGGCTTTTGTTAGATCAAAGGACAATAAGATGACAGTAAAGATCTAGAAATATTCAAATACTAGCAAAACACAGCTAGACAATTCCATAGCTCCAAGCTGCACATCAGAAGTCTGTAGTGAAGGGCATAATATTATGCATAAGGGAGAAAAATATCATGTGCTTTTATGTTAATTGGATTCAGGAGACAATAGTACTTCCCTAAAAGGCAGAATGAGGATGAACTGGCGCATAGGTGGAAAAAACTGGCAAGGCACATTCATTCAATGACACTGCATTTTTGGTCTCTCTATGGGCTGTTTTAGCTGTATCCCACGAAATCTGATATATTTTATTTTCATTAATAGTGACTTCAAAATATTTTGTAACTTCGGTTGTCATTTCCTGTTAGGCCTTTTGGTTATTTATAAGGGTGTTGCTGGATTTGAAAATATTTGGAGTTATTATATTTATCTTGTTTTGTTATTGATTTCTATTTTAATTCTGTTCTGGTCTGAGAACATAATCTGTGTGATTCCACTTGCTTATGACTTGTTTTATGGCCCAGCATATGGTTTATCCTGTTGAATATTCCAAATGCCCTTGAAAAAAATGTGCATTATTCAGTTACAGTTTGTATATATGTCTTCTATAAATGTCAATTCAGTGAACTTGGTTGACAATGTTGTTCGATATTTCATCTTAACTGAGAAAAATGTAGAATGTTTAGGCAGTCTTCAAAGGTAATGTCAAATGAGTAACGATAATTGGATAATTTTTCAGACAAACAAAAAACACCTCCTCCTTCAATAAAGCCAAACTAAACACAACTTTTTATTCCTGAATAAGAATTAAGAGTATTTGATTTAGATGATCTAAATTGACTAGAAATTAGTTAAACTTTCAATTTACTTTTCCTGTTAAATTATGGTGAGATGATGATTTTATACTTTATAGTTGAAAACGTCTATTCTAAGGACACCCAATACTGGTATATAAATCTATATTTGTCAAACAGAAAAAAAAAAGAAAATATTTTTGTAAAAATATATTCTGCACTTCACACAGAGATAGCCTATAACTGTATTAACAAGCTGCTCCTGGACCATATAAAATATGACACAGTTTTAAATACTCTGACATAACAGATTTTACAAGTTTTCTCTTGTATAAAGTAGTAAAGTACATTAATTAGACATATATTGTTAATGCTGATCTAATACTGCTGAAACATATAACAGTCCATAATTTGGCCTCCATCTTCTCAAAGTACCAAAATCTTTTAGTTGAATTTTAAATTTCACCAGATATTTTTTTTCCTTCCTTCTTACTCAACTGCATAGAGTTATTGTCCTTGATGTGACGTTAGGAAAATGCGAATAGCTCAGAATTCATAACTCCTTACCGTATAACTTTACAACATATAATTTCGTATCTTCCCTTTTCAAATACTAGTTTTCTGTCACGACAGCAAGTAGAGTGTTTATACCAGGGATACTTTTCCTGAACGTGGGTCAGACTAAAGTTTGATAACACGCTGAAGAGGAAACTTTTAGTTAGATCTGTCCATTCTTATGCATGTGTGCCCAGTGTCCCATCCATGCAGGAACAGTTCAGTTGAAACTTGTGAAATGTGGTGGGCGATTCTTTATCTTTGAGCTGCATAAAGTTGTTCTGGAGTCACAAGAATTCCTGCTGCATGAAGAGAATGGAATATATTTTTAGTCCCAAAGAATGGGCAGTTCCTTTTGAGCTCTCGTCTTTACAGGCAATTGCAATCGCATTTGGTATCTGAAGGAGAAGGTGGCTCAAAGGTGGTTGTATGGCTCAGGAGTCCAATCTCTACTGTCTGTTTATCAGATGCCAGTGGCATTTCTCAGTCTCAGAAACTCATTCACACTGGCCGGCTCTCTAATTTGTTGTGACACACCGAGCGTGTTTATCAGAGGCCGGTATGTTTAATGCTTTGGAAATAAATAACCATGTTGCTTCTGCTATTTAACCTTTATACATGAGTCAGGTCATTGAAGAGTTTGATCAAGCCAAAAATGGTTTTTACTCTAAACTGAAATATTTAACTCATTATATGACAATGAATTGTGATTAAGCTTGGTGGTTGGGCCCCAGGAAGCTTGGATATTTATAGAGCAGTCTTTTACTGTCTTGATGATTGGAGAGTTATACTGCATCTGATACTGGGTGGAGTGGTATCCAGCGAAGACACTGAACAATGCAGCATGATAATCCAGATGTCATTTTGATGTCCAAGTAAGTAAAAAAATTTATGTGTAATTGTCTGAAGCTAGAATTACATAATTTTACATGTAAAGCTGAATTTTTTCCCACAATTTTAATCCATTGGATTTTTCCAGATTGTAACTGTTACATAATTTGAAAGTAGACAGTACATTATTTTATTCATGAGTTTACAAAGAGTATTTTGCCATTTTGGGAAATCATGATGACAACAGCAATGCCGCCCGTGATGGTTGAGTTGCCATTTATTTATATTATTTCATGTAAGTTCTATTACTTTGTAATCACACTTGATAAAGAGCTTTGTTTGACTTCTGAATTCCATTCTCTGTAGTAACTTGCAGTTGTATAGGAAGAAAAGCACACCAGCAACTCCATCAGAGTTAACACAGAATTATGGATATATCCAGAAATTAAATAAAGACATTAATGAATTTAAAATATACATGCTAGTGTTGTCTACACGTGGTTTAGAAAGGAGCTGGACTCTATTATAGAAGTTATAAACCTGCATATTCCGAGGAAAAAAACAACAAAAAGACTAGCAAGTCAGAGTCACCTACTGGTGTCTCTCTGTGAGGCATGAGCAATTATTTGCAATCTTGTCTTTTATGAGTGTAGAACAGAGCATTTAGGACTCATAAAAATACCACTTAGTGGAACTACTCAAGTTCAAGTACCATGTAATTTGGGGCCTTTTCGCTGTATTTTCTTCTGTTTTAGAGAGGTATTTTAAAATAAAAAGCTCCATGTCTTTCAATTTTGTTTGATTCCATGTGGTCAGTGTACACTGAGTACTTCATATTATACAGACGTACATGAAACTGTCCCTAACCTTAAGATGTAGATTAATGGGGTCCCAACCAACCGTAATATAAGGCAAATTTCCCATGAGAGATAAGAGCCCTAAATGGATGTAAAAGAGGAAGAGTGTCTTACACATTTAAAGCACTGGGGGAACAGTTGCATTGAAGAGGAAACGTTTGGCGTTAGTTCGAAATTCAGATAGGATTTTGTCAGCCTGGGATGGAACATTAGTAATGTCAGGGACATATGAGGGAAAAATGTGTTTTTTTCCTGAAGATTAGTCAAATAAAAGGGTAACCACGTAACAATTTAAAAGGTGTTTGAGGTTATAACGTGGAGGTCTTTGGAGGTCGGCATTTGGAAAATGCTAGTCTCCATTTCTTCCAATTTGGAATTTTTATGTACTATAAAGGAGCTAGGTTGTGTGTCTAAGCCATTGGTCTGGAACATTATTTTCACAGACCCCCGTACCAGTGGGCCTGGCCACCACATCCTCGTACCTCTGTTTTTCTATATCTGTATATAATAGTCTCCTTTTCATTATATTTTAATTTAATTTCTCTTTAATTCCTTAATAAATTTCCAATTAGGTTGTTTTAAGAAAACAAATGCTAGTTTGTACACAAAGATCAAATAAATGATAAAGCATCAGGCAGATCTTCATAGTAGGAAAGTATTCATTTCAGAATTTATTAACAGATAATATATAAAACAGAGATTATAAGGAAAATTTCTGCAAATTTTGAACTAGCCTAGTCAGATTCCTACTAACTCTGTGTCCAGCTTTAGGCTTTGAAATATATATGAAGAACTTTGAAGGACTCCTGAAGCCTTCAGTGAGAAGCTGTTAAAAAGTTTAACTTTAAGAACTGTGAAGAAAAGAGGAGTTTATGGCTTCTAGTCTGGAGAAGAGGTCGGTGAGGTGTCCAGTGCAGCATCACATACGAAGACTGAACTCTTTTCCTGAGAGTGTGCCCAGCTCCTAGAACAGGGCTTCAGAATGGCAGGGGGCTTCTCTAATGTGGCTCTCTGCAGCTCCCTTGGTCTTTTCTCCAACACAATGCTATTATGCTTTAAATGCACCAGAATGGGACAGTATCTGCTTCACCTTACTAATACTGAAGGGCAGATGGATATCGTGTGAAAATTTCTTTCAAGTTATGAAGACTCTTTTTTTTTTTTTTAATAATTTTATTTATTTATTTTTTCCCCCAAAGCCCCAGTAAATAGTTGTATGTCATAGTTGCACATCCTTCCAGTTGCTGTATGTGGGACGCAGCCCCAGCATGGCCAGAGAAGCGGTGCGTCGGTGCACGCCCGGGATCCGAACCTGAGCCGCCAGCAGCGGAGCTCGCGCACTTAACCGCTAAGCCACGGGGTGGGCCCAATGAAGACTCTTTTTAAGATCGTTTAGTGCTGGTTTCCGTATTAAAAAAAAATAACCAACAAACCTCACAGACACATTCACATGAGAGCGTGTATATACACACACAGGCACACTCAGCAAAGGTAGACTGCTCTCCCATTTTTCAATCCTTTCAGAAACTGCAGATGGAATAGCATACACCACTGGCCTAGTGAGTAAGTACTATAGAGAGTGTTGAGGGTTCACTTGTTGAAATGAAAGAAAATGCTCACTCTACTGTAATGCCAAAAGAGCAATTTAGGATACCACTGCTCTACAAATGTCACAAAAGATAATATATCTGTGTTGGTCTCACTGGGACAAACAGGGATTAAAGTCTTACATCAGTATGGATTTTCATTTGATATTTTTCTTATATTTCCTACAGTTTTTGATTTAGGCATATTGATGCTATGTGAAGCACAAAATGATTCGTGTCAGATTATTACAGTGATTGTGCCCTCTACTATTTAATGTGCTTTTTTGCTCTTGGTTACTTTCTTTTGTGTTATTTTAAGAGATATTAATATCCAGACCTACATTTTCTTTTTCTTTGCATTTTGTAATGTATATTCATGTGGATATAATTTTACTTTAGTTGCGTTCTTACATTAGCATGTACTTGGGTTTTTTTTTTGAATCCAAGTTGAAAGTCCTTTCTTTTTAGTATATGAGTTTATCCCGTTTATATTTATTGGTAAAGAGAGTCACTTGGTCTTAATTCTGTCACTTTATAGTATGTTATGGTTACTGTTTGTAATGTTTTCTTTATTTTCCAACTTTTGTCATATGATCTGTGTGCTTTTTGTATGCTTTTTCTGGTAATACAGAAATTTAAGGCTATGCATTAGTTCTGATAACTGCCTTTATAGTTTAAATAGCATAATAAACCTCTGTATCATGATTTATCACTTTAGACAGTATCTATTCACTCTCAACTCTAGGACAATTTCCTACTCTATTAAGGGGGAATGGAGGTGGGAAGAAACTGTTAATGGTGAATATTAAAGTTCTGCTTCAGGGTGAGGGTTAGGTGAGATATAAGTCTGGAGCATAAGAATGAGGAAAAATTGAAGAAAGAAAAATTGTGAACCAGTAGGATATGATGCTTAATCATACTGGATATTGTTTCATGTAAGCCACAAAGAGGCATAGCAAGTCTCTCTGCAAATGTGTTTGTAAGGCATGCAGGATTTATCTTACAAATCTTCAAGCAGGAGCTCCATCTTGAACAGTCTATGGGGTGGAGAGAGGAGGAGAAATTTATCTTCTGTTTCCCACTGGACAAGGTTCACTCTATAGGGAACATACTATACTACATTTTTTGGAAGGCAAAGATAAAAATGCAGTGTCTACCTCTAAAAATATAGGTCAGTTATTAAGGTCAATGTGACTTGCCCCCCACCTCTACCAACTTATCCAATCTAATTTCTCACAATTCCCACACACAGTCTCATCTTCACATACTTCCCTGTTGTTTTTGCAAGCCACATTGACTCTTGAGTCATGGCTTTTGGCTGCTTTGTCTCACATCCCTCAGGGACCCAATCCTTCTTTATTCAGCTATTTAAGCATTAAATGCCCTCTCTTTTCTCTACAAACCTTCATACTCACAGTCATATGACATTGATCACTTAATTGTGCTCTAATTATTTCATTTGTATGCGTTTTATCTCTTCAATTAGAGCATAAGTGTCTGAAGGTCAGGCACCATGTCTATTAATGTAAAAATGAGACAGAAGCAGAAGATGGGAATGTGGGGTTAGTCGTAAGACAAATGTGGGTGGGTTGATTTATACGCCTCAAGAAAACGCTACATAGGCTTAATTAGACGTAAGACGTTTTTTCACGCCTGGGAATATGACAATGTCTTTTGGAACTCTTTAAGACTTCTAAAGTGGCTAGGTTTTGCCTTTAAATACAGTTATCTCAGCAAGCCATCTTAAATAGTTTCTGGAGCAAGTGTGATAAGTATTTTAAAAAAAACTTCCATAGGAATCAGGGTTATTCAAATGAATCAAAGTGATTTATGTTTTTCGTAATTCGTTAAGTGGTTTTGAAAATAACTTTTGGTGATGCTTTTTTTGAAGAAATACTGTAAATGAAAAATAATTTTTCTTTAGCAAAAGGGGCACATTTTGAAAATTATTTGAAAAGTATTATTAGGTTTTTATTGTGTGCCAATTGATGTATTTGTATAATTTTATGAAATTGCGTCTTTATATTCCCTAGAAAATGCCTCCTATGTGGTTCTGTTTTTTAACTATGGTTATATAATAGTGGTCCTAATGACCACTTTGTCTTATTTTTTGGAACTTCCACATTATTTTGCAAATTCTGTTCGCTTTTACCAGTGTCAGGAAGATGGCCAAGACCATTAAGAGTTTGCAAAAGAGAAGGTCCAGTGAGGCTAACACAGAGCTATAGGAATTAATAGCTTCAAGATAGTTTAGCACTAACCTAGCGTGACACCCTCATTTTGCAGATACAGAGCTGAGGTCTATAGACCTTACGTAACTTGGGCAAACCAATGAAGTTAGTTTGTGGCCAAATTGGAAATAAATTCAGCCGTACAAAGTACTAGTCAAGAACCATTAAAAAAATTTCATGCATTTTCTTGTCCTCTTATATTGCCTGATGGCTAAGGTCAGATTTCTTTTTAAACCCAGGCTGGGCATCTGCCTCAATTTACAGAGCAAATATAAGGAGAAGACTGGAATCACTAACTTCTGCCCCATTAAAGGTTCTATGTGTGCGTATTGGTTTATGACACTTATGTCAATTCCAAGAAGTGTGATTTTTACATCTCTGCCTATTTCAGGTAGTGATTTAAAGTATTGGCTAAAATAGAAATATAATAGATAGATAGATAGATAGATAGATAGATAGATAGATAGATAGATAGGTAGATACATAGAATTGATAGATGAATAGTTAGGTAGATAAATAAATAGATAGATAGATAAATAGTTAGATAGATAGATGAAGATCACATGGCTCAGTGGAAAGTAAATGGGGGCCTGGAGTTAGAAGGGTCTGGGTTGGGTCCCCTCCCGCTAGCCCCGATTGATGCTTGTATGTTCTTTGAGTAAATCTTCAGTCTCGCTGACTCTTGTTATAGGGTTCACAGGAGGTAAATGCTTTAGAGAAATTTGTCACTCATATTAAGCAAAGAGGAATCTCCTTGTCTGGATATTTCACAAACATTTTCATTTATTACCATTCATTTTGCTTTCATTTCATTTATTGTCTGATGCTAGATAACATTCCCATCACCCTAAGTGAATTTTTTTTTCTCTGATCCACCCTCATTTTTGTCTTGACCTGGCCAAAGTCAAGGTGCAGAAACAGCCATCTAAGGAGAACAAAAATGAGAAGAACTTGGCAGATTCTTTCTCACTTGATGTGGGAGAGTGGCTGGCAGTGGGTGGGACTAGAAGCATGGAAGAATGGCATGTCCTACTACCCCTGAGGCGTCCACATATTTCCTTCCCTGCCCAGCTTCCCTGCTGGGAGTCTACACCCCCGAGTAAATTGGTGGTTTGTGCTCTTCAGGTGTTGTTTTCATGGGCTGATTCCCCTGTGACCTTTAGGCTGCCAAGTTATCAGAAAGGACACATCTGGGGTTACACATCCAGGTTTGAAAACCATTCCTCTGGCAAGCCACGGACAAAGAGCCTTTGTGGGCTCCCTCGAAGTTAAAAGCTAAAGTCATTATTCAGTCCATGAGAAGGCCTGTTGTTTAACCTTACTTGAAGAACCTGTGGGCCATTAGGTCTCTCATTTAGGATGGACAGTGGAGAAATGGCAGCTATTCCATTCACAAACCTAGTCAAGGTGGGGTGCCGATAATATTAACGCTCCAAAACCCAGCCAGGTGTAACTACATTTGGGTAACTGGGTTGGCCAAGCGAGGGCAATGGAATCTCTCCCAAATCTGTCTGTGGTGCATTTTTGGCTCCTGCATGCTCCATGCACATAGCTTAATTGATCTTCCTATTATCTTGGTGGGGATGGAGTAGTAAGTGTAGCACTGAGTAGTACGGAATGTTCTGTCACTCAGTAAAACTCCCAGTTACGTGGATGTTCTAATAGGTGGGTCTGCCCCTTGACAACTTCAGGGAGTAGAGTAAGAAATCCTGCAAGTTGGGAGCTCAGAGAGAGATCAGATGTTTTGCTGAGCTGCCGCAGACAAACCTGGTCTAGGTGCTATTTGCTCTAACTTTGTCTGATGTGGGTAGTTCCATCATGGCTTTAGTCACTGATTTAAAGGGCAACATTGCAGACAAAATGGATCTATGCTGCCTGCAGAAAAATAAGCACCTGAAAATTGCTTACATTCTCTTTTGGAGAGTAAGTCTCTATTTTGGACGATTGCACTAAAGCTTAAAATGTGCACTCCCTTCTTTGAGCTTTGGGTTGTAAGCTTTGTGGATCCATAGCTGATATTTTGTGCCTGGTTGTATTATAGATCAGGACCCTACGTTAGATGTATCATCCTTAAGGACAGAATACGGTTTTATACTTCTTTGAATCTGTCACCTTGCACTATGAACCGGATTGTGTCCCCCCCCAATTCATATGTTGAAGCTTTAAACTCCAGTGTGTCCATATTTGGATATAGGGCCTTTAAAGAGGTCATTAAGATTAAATGAAGTCATAAGCATGGAGCCCTAATCCATCGGGACTGGTGTCCTTATAAGAAGAGGAAGAGACACCAGGGATGCATGCATACACAGAGAAAAGACCATGTGAGGACACAGCAAGAACGCAGCTGACTGTAAGCCAAGGAGAGAGGCCTCAGGAGAAACCAACCCTGCTGACACCTTGATTTTGGACTTCCAACCTCCAGAACTCTGAGAAAATAAATTTTGGTTGTTTAAGGCACCCAGTCTATGGTATTTTGTCATGGCTGCCCAAGCAGACTAATACATCTTACCTAGTAGAGTCTTAAAGATTATTTCTCGTTAATCTGTTATTTACACCTGATGGCACTATGCTTTTTAGCAGAGCCATGAAGACTCTAAAGACAGGTGAAATGGAACCTTAAACTATAATTATTTTCTTTTTTATGTGTGCATTTTCTTTATTGGTACATGAAACATTTGGGGGAAAGCATTCAGATTAATGCCTTGTGTAAGTATATGAAAGACAAAAAAGAAAAAACTTCTCTGACCGCCAATTTTTTCCTACCCAAATATGGCAGAGGGAGATCCGGTAGTTCCTATTTAGTTTTCAAAGGTCTCCTCATTTGAAAATTTCTGACATGTTTGTGTACAGAGCATTATGCTGCCTGCTTTGTTCTTTTATTGTAGGATACGTGCTAGCAACACATCTCTCCTGCTCTCACAAACGTTTTCCCAGCCCTGCCCTTTTTCTCAGCCTGTGGTCAACAGGAGGGAAGGTGTAGCTGCCGCCAGGAAAGGAACAGAAGTGGTGTGCCAGTGCTGCTTACAGGGCTCAGTGTGGTCTGGGCTTACATGAATGACTGTGGCATTTTCTCTGCCTTCACACCTGGTCTGCCTTGTGCAGGCTGGACCTTCCTGTGTCCTCATAAGGGAGAGGGCAGCACCCCCATGACACACCTATGCAGACTCCTCCAGGACACCCCATGGGCTTCACAACCTGCTCCAAATGTGATAAGCACATGCATTGATTCTGTTTACTTGGTGATTGACAGATAATTTCCGTATAAATGCGGACTACTGTCAATCTCTTCAGCGTTATGCTTCACAGATGCGTAGGCAACACCCAGTGCCTGGTTTTATGAAGGCATGGATTGGCAAACCTAATGATCAAGTCCTCTGTGCCTGAGGGGACTCCTTATGGAGAGGATGCACCAAGAACCGTCTCGCTCTAAATTATGTCTACACGACAAACGGGCTCCACAGGGCTCCAGTCTTCGCCCCTCTTGCTTTTGTTTCTTGTTCAAGTCTGCCCTTGAGCTCGTTCCTCCTGGGGAATTTCCATTTTACTCCACACGGCGTGGACCAAAACCCAATAGAAGAATCGGGAAGAAGCAATTCAGAGCCCAGAGTGCATACTTCAAAGAAGCTGGGTGGGACTATGGACAACTTGTCTTGACCTGTGTGTCTCTTCAGTTGATACGGGGTTAGTGGATGTGTCTTTACCCTACAGAGGCGTGCTCTTCAACCTGTGCTCATCACCTGGGCATCTTGGGAAGGCCCAGGGATCTGCGCTGTACCACGCTCTCCAGGTGATTCTGATGCACACCGCCTTCCAGAAGCGCTGCTGTGTTTCTGCCTTGTGAGTCTGGAAGGGACTCTGCCCCCAAAGCGATGGGACCATCCCCTCTCCATCCCCTCTGAGGACTCAGCCCCTTGTATGGGAAGCAACTTCTTTACCTAATTAAGGATTTCACTTTTGGTTCTCTTTCATTCAGGTGATGTTATGCTGACATATGTGCTGAAATTGAAGAATGACCCAAAGAAAACAAAAACCATGCTAAGATATTTTATTGCATAAATCTGATTTATTTCTAAAAAAAAAAAAAAAAAAAAATTAGCCAAACTGCCTTGCTGGCACTTTGCCTGACTGAGCTGTCAATTATCCTAGGGATAAGAAGTAGACTTTTCTCTCCTCCTAGCAACCCTCTGGAGGAAAAGGGGAAGAAATGCTCAGAGAGTCTCTATGGCAACCTGATGGGGAAATCCCAGTTACATTTAGCATGGAAACAAATTCATAAATGAATAAATAAATGAATAGATGCTTAAAAAATCATTCATGTTATGGTTTTTCGTTTCGGGGGCAGTGAGATAAATGAATTATTGGGTTGCTCCTCTAAGTTAGGGTTTCTCAACTGTGGCGTAAGTGACATTTGGGACCCATAATTATTTATTATGGGGGCCATCCTGTGTGTGGTAAGGTGTTTGTCAGCATCCGTGGCCTCTATCCACTGGATGCCAATAGCAACCCTGTTCCCAGTCTTGACAACCAAAAATGTTTCCAGACATTGCCCAAAGTCCCCTGGGGGTCCAAAATGGTCCTGGTTGAGAACTATTACTATAAATGGACCTAGAACCCCTCCTGATATTTCTTAAATGCTTCTTAAATTTAATAGGAATATTAGTTGTTCCCAGTAAGTCTGGCAAGTTGACAGTGGCAAGGATATCCTTTATAATCTAAATTTAATGGGAGCTGTGTACAAGAGCTGAGGGCTGACCTCTGTGAGCCTGCTGGAAAAGTTTTTAATAACAAAGCAGGCATCTTTCAGCAGCTGTGATGCATTTTAATGAGCAAGCAAAGGCTGGAATCTGTAAATGCAGGCTGTCGCTGGGAAGGCCTTTTCTGCTTGCCAGCCTGCAAAGATTCCACATTTTACAGGCATTCCTGGGAAGCAAGAGAAGGTTGGCAAAGTGACAGCGAAGGTTGGCAGTCTTAATCCACGAGTTTTGTCGGTTGGTTTAAAGGGAGACACCAGGTTTAACTGAAGCTAGACCTTTGTGAAGACCAGAAACTCAGCCAAGTATGTCTGAGGGGTTGACAGTTGTGGAAGACAACAAAACATGGGTGATCTCTTATTTCAGCTTCTTTTTTAGGGGCTAGCTTTGGCATTTTTAATAAAATGGGCTGTGAAATCAACCCTATGAGTTGAGTAGAGGCCATTCTCGCAGTTGGTCGCTTGCATGACCTGCAAATACCTCCTGAGCAGGATTGCTGCTACACTGGTGGTCCTTCAGTAAGACTCGGGCTCTTCTTGCTCTGCATAAATGAGGGATAGAGTCTGGTGGTCTTGAATCCTTTAGCTAGGAAAGTGTGGCGGCCAAAACCGCAGCAGATTTTAGATACATTCTGCAAGTTGTGAGCCTGCGACGAGGCTTCGTCTGGACTTGAACAAGGGCTGGGAACACTGCTGAGTACGATGGAGCCACCAAGGCCGGGATGGTCGTCCATCCACGTTCAATAAAGAGCCTAGTACGTGCTGGGAGCTTTCGTCTGTTTCTCCCTTTATGCCTCTGAACAATCCTGGAATGCGGGCATCTCCACTTTACAGAAAAAGACGCTGAACCACAGAAAACTCAACTTGTCCAAGCACACATGGCTAGTAATGAGTAAAATTAGGATTCAAACCCAATTTGCTTATTTTTAACCTCTGATATTTTCACTGCATTCTGCTTCTAGAAACTTAAGAAAAGCTGATCCTCTGCTCCCAGGGTAATCTGCTTTCCAGACATCAAGAGAGTTATTTTTCTTTATTCTTTTTTTTTTTTTAATGAGGTAAAGTACACATAAATTTAAAATTTACCATTTTAATCATTTTAAAGTGAACAGTTCAGTGGTATTTAGCACATTTACAAAGTTGTACAGCCATCACCATCTAGTCGAAGAGCATTTTCTTCACTCAAAAATGAAACCGTGCATTAACTCTGACCCATTAAGCAGTCACTCCCCATCCCCCCAACCCAGCCTCTGGTAATTGGTAATGTGCTTTCTGTCTATAGATTTACCTATTCTGGATATTTCATATAAATGGAATTCTACAGTATGTGAACTTTTTTGTGACTGGCTTCTTTCACTTACCATAATGTTTTAGGGATTCATCCATGCTATAGCATGTATCAGTACTTCATTCCTTTTTATGGCAAACTAATATTCCATTGTATAGGTGAACCATATTTTGAAACCTTTTGGTGAGAAATCTTTTGGTTGTTTCCACTTTGGGCTTTATGAATAATGCTGCTAGGAACATTCATGTACAATTATCTGTTGGAGTCATCGTTTTCAATTCTTTTGGGTATGCACCTAGGAGTGGAATCGCTAGGTCATATAGTAACTCTATGTTGTCCCTGCTTCACTGTTAAATGCCCTTCCTTCTCATTGCCAAGAGCTTATGGGTTTTTGCTTATTATTCAATCAACAGTTACGCAACCTTTACGAAGGTCCCACCATGTGCCATTGTAGAATTTATACAATGAATCAGGAAGTTCTTGATGAGATTAGCATTTGAATCAGTAGACTCAGTAAAGCAGAGGGTCCTCCCCATGGTGGATGGGCATCATCCAATCTGTTGAGGGCCTGAATGGAACAAAAAGTGGAGGACGGAGGAATTCATCCCTTTTCTTCCTGCCTCACTGCGTGAGCTGGGACATCTCATCTCATCTTCTCCTGCCCTCAGACTGGGATTTACATCACTGGTTCCCCTGGGTATCAAGCCTTCAGACTCAGACTGAATTATCCACTGGCTTTCCTGGGTCTCCAGCTTGCAGAGGGTAGACTGTGGGACTTCTCAGCCTCCAGAATCACACGAGCCAGTTCCTCATAATAAATCTCCCATTGGTTCTGTTTCTCTAGAGAACCGTGACTAGTACACTGTGCTAAAATCAAGATGTCAGTGGGGCTCTGTTCCTTCATGGATCATTCGCTAGTGGAGAATCTGTTTCCTTGCTTTTTTCCAGCTTCTGTTCCTTAGCTTGTGGCCCCTTCATCCATCTGCAAAGTCAGCAATGGCTGGCTGAATCTTTCTCACACTACATCACTCTGACACTCATTCATGTAGTCAGATCTCCCGTCTGCCTTCCTCTTACAAGGACACTTGTGATTATATAGGGCCCACGTCGATGATCCCTGATAATCTCCCCATCTCAAGGGCCTTACCTTAATCACATTTGCAGAGTTCCTATTTCCATGTAAAATAATGCCATATTCACAGGATCTGGAGATTCGGACATGGATATTTTAGGGGCCCTTTATTCAGCCTACCACAGTAAACCTCTTCTGAATAGAAAACAGATCTGCACCTTGGAGTAAAAAAAAAATCTCAAGATGTTTCTGTCTGTCTTAGCCAGCTCTGCATTCCACATGAGGTAACGTTCTCTGACAGCTTTCTTTATTTCATAAATGAGCCGCCACTCTTGGTCCCCCTCCCTCTGTAACCCCAGAAAGATTGTGTCTCTAACCCCGACAGTCACAGAGCTGCTCCTGTCGTTTGTGTGCACGGAGTTTGGCGAGCATGAATCACAGCCCTCCCCTCTTCGGGCAGAATGTACACTAAATGCTGTACATATCAAGTAAGAATTGAAAAGAGCTATTTTGTGTTAAGCAATACAGGAAAATAGATTCTGTGTCTCAGAGCACAAAACAATGGCTCTTGATTACAGGTATTGAGGCACTTTGCTAAATAATGCATCTCATATTTTTGTGGTATTAAATTTGATAAATGTATCTACAAAGGGATTTATTTATATATTAATCCATCAAGGAATAAAATGATAAGAGAAAGACTCCAGTGTTTACCCAGTTATTACATATTTGCGCTTACTTTGTAACAGCCTTCCTTGAAAGCTATTTAAAAATTAAAATTGGAGATTTTTTTTAATGGCACTGCATCTCAAAGAAGATAAGAAGCAGATGACAAGTAATGGGGAAAAGGCGAGTTTTTGTGTATGTGGCTGGTTGAAATAAATGGAGTGTTCAAAGTAAAATGCAAAAACAAAAACCAGAAAGGGAAGTCTCAAATCTTCACTTTGGTTCTCTCAGAAAAGCTTCAAGTGGACGAAATTTGACAGGGAATGTCTTTCACATGTGTGAAATACAAGTCTCCTAAACAACCCCTGGAAAGAATGTAGTTACAGGACACCTATGGAAAGCTGCAACTGGAATATTAATGAAGCCATAAAAGGGGAAATGAGACCTTGTCACATGAAGAAGAGACGAAAATGTGGGTGAGGAAGAGTACCTGGTCAATGTTTGACCATTAGAAATTAAGTAAAATGTGAGGGTGTTTGGGGTGCCAATCCCTGTTTTTTTCCTACCATTACCGGGACACCCAGAACATTGTTCGTCATGGACTCATGGATGGGCTTCTGTGTTATGAGCAGAAGGATTGAATCTGTTAGAGACTGTTGGGGTTTGCCATTATATCTTCTTAGCTGCTCTCTGGGGCATCTTTGGAAGAAAGATAATCAACTCTGTTGATGAATCACTGACATTTTCTTTTCAGCTGGGGAAATAAAAACCCACTTCACCAGGCGCTGCTAGAGTTTTGTGCTTCTCAGGCTTTCTCCATCCATATCTGACTCTCTATGGGAAGGAAATTAACACGTTTTGTCCTTCTAACATCCTTTGCAGTAGTGCCTTCTTTCAGATATGTCGGTCTCCTTTACAGTTTTGCCTACCACTGTGGGCCTGGGCTGGGCGTATGAGGTTTTTCTCTCTGTGGTTCCTACACTCAGCTATGCTACACTTTTCTTCACTCCTCTAAACCCTCCTGCTCCCCTCTCTCCCACCAAACTTTTTTACTCACACAAGCAGGCAATTTCTTTATTTCCCTTTGCTATAGCCAGATTCAAATCCACACATCCAACCCCAACACTCAACAAAGAAGTCTCAATGAGTGTGTGTCAATATGTAACCCCGTCATCCAGACAAGCATGAGCAGAGTCACTCAGATGCTTCCCCTGATTATCCAATACATGTGGAGGCCAATCATAGCAGAGACCATCATGGGGAACCTCCGTTATGCCAGGTACAGAGCTGTTCTCCTTGAGGGAATTCCAATCTTGTTGGTGGAGATGGGCAAATAACCCAATAATTCAGTTATTTACGTAGTAGAACACTAGAAGGCACTGAATGCTAAGGAGGAAAGGATTGGGGGTAGATGCACATTTAAACACTGTGGACAGGGAAGGCCTTGCTGAGAAGGTGACTTTTGAGTAAAGACCTGAAAAAAACGATTTCATTTGCTTCTTCCTGGCATCGCAGGAGCATTTACAAAAAAAAAATCTTAGCTTGACTTTTCCCAGACCACCCAGGATGTAATTATTTGGATTCTAATCTCTTGCAAAGGAGACTTTCCTTTATTAATACTCATGAAGACCTTTTTTCCACACCAGAGCCCAGTTTTTGAGTCCCGCCATTGCACCTCCCTGAGGGTCCCAGCTCTCTGATGGTGTCTACCTTCCAACTTCCATCTTGCATGGATGTAAGGCCTTTATCCTGGCTTTGGATGTGGTCACAGTGACAGGCAATCTCGGGTTTTTACCCAGGACCTTATTTTCAATGTCCTTGTCATTTTGAGGCTCTGGGGGTTTCTTTACTATTTTTGTTCCTCAAGTAAAACTAAACATTTAAAAGAATATTGGATCTTTTTCTCTCTTCCTCCTTCTGCTGATATTGTGTATGTACCTATATGTCTATAGCTAATAAGTCAATTCTATGGGTTGATACCTAAGAATAAATATGACTTAAATGGGAAAAAAAAAAAAAAAAAAAAAAAGAATATTGGTTATATTTTACATGGCATGTTTACATGCTTTGTCGTGAGGCCGTCTCAAGTTACTTAGTTTCCATATCGTCAGAGACAGAAGTTAAGGCTTACCTGTGTTGTTGAAAAAATAATGGGCTGCACTCCATAAACTTCTAGGCTGGCCTGATGTGAAATTGTGAGCAAAGAGCCTCGGCTGTCTCCCCAGGGATACTGACTGTCCTGAAAGTGCGCCCCTATAATATGAGGTGCTCTTAATAATCTCATCTCTAGTGTGGCCTATTATCCCTAAATGAATTGGGGAAGTTAGTGCTCAGAGCCTGCTGCCTTGGAAAGAAAAATCGTGTTCTTTGGATAAAGGCATTTTCAGCTTATTTGCTGGCCTGGGTAAGCCAAGCTGTGTCTGAAAGCAGCCAAGTCCAATGATGATATGGTCAAGGTTGGGATCACACTAAGACAAATGAAAGCTTTTTCTTTTTAGGCAAATATTTGTTGAGAAGTCATTCAATTTTTGCAGACTTCTGCTGAAGGGAAAATACCACTTAAACCCTAAAACCCTAATCATCTAATCACCATATAAAGCTTTTAAGGAATGTTCCACTCTTTGGAATAGGCCGCTGGGATTAAAATGGCCTGAAAGCATAAACTCATTTTAGATAGAGTGTGCCTTTTATCATTCTATTGAGGCGGGGGGGGGAGAGGTCACTGGCAGCTCAGCCAGATTTCAAATTAACTTTACTTCTAAATTTCATGACAGCATGAAAGGAAAAGGGACCCTCTTTACTTTTCTGAATGTTGTGTGAATTGATCATTGTGGACTGAATTCTTAACACAAAACAATGACTCTTTTGATGAGTTTGCTTCTCATGGAGGTCAGCCACTGGTTGCCAAATCCCCTAATGCTTTTCAGCTTCATGGGAGAATGAGTGCCGTTTGCTGTAGAATTTTTTGTAATTGCTAGGTACTGAAGGATAAATGTAAGGGCCCGGAAGAGGAGACCTCGCAAACCATGGCATCTGTGATTCAGCTCAATTTTAAGTCAAACCAAAGCAGGTTTTCGATCACTCTGTATTTCTCAAGGCTTTGCAGCGGAACGTGAACAAGCATTTATGAAGCCTGCCCTATTTTCAGGATAAATGAGGAATTGTACTCCTCCATTCTCTCTTTGTTCTTATTTCACATAGAAAGAAACGGATCATCAGAGAACTGCCTCTTGTCACCAGCTAGTTAGGGTTCAGAAGCAAGAATTGGATATGAGCACGTAATCTATTCTCTCTCGGCCAAATTAGAGTCTAAGGACAGATGAATTTGAAGTTATAATCCTGAGTCCCAATGTCCTCCAACCATATCCCCACCCCTCGGGCTTTCTGATATGTACTGTTTGACAGCAGTTGAACATCCAGAACAAAGCCTCAAGTTGTTTATAATTGTTTATAACTGTTTTCCATCCCTAAATCCTTGGTATTTAGGCCAGTGTTGATCTAGCCACACGTGACATTCTCTAGTGCATTAGGTTCTCAAGATGTTTTAATTTAACAGAGAGCATACCTTGTTAGCTACCTTGCCATGCAGTGGTTGGAAGGAGGAATTTGTCAGCCTGCCTGTGGAGAGGGAGCAGAGAGCAGACGCCAAGAGCGTGGATTCTACAGGCAGAACCATCTGCAGTGGAGTCACAGCTCGTCCATTTACCACTGTGGAACTTTCCATGACTTGGTTTCTTTGTCTTTAAAATGTAGATAATGAAAGTACCAACTTTTAGGTTGGTTATGGGGATCAAATGAATTAATGTCTACACGCTCTCTAGAACAGTCCCTGGTATAAGGCAAGAATTGTGTATATGTTTATTAAATCAAGTGCCTCCAAAGACAGGCTGTTTCTCCTTCACTCTGAAAGTTTCAGTTGAGGCAGCTCAATTGCCTGTACAAGTGTGTGTGCATGTATGTGTGTGCGTGTGTGTGTGTGTTATACCCTACATGTTATCGACCTTTGTTATTGTTTATCTTATAGAAAAGCAAGGATGAATTGTTTTTCTGATTTCTGAAGTTAAATATAAAATTTACCACGACTGAAAAGATAAACTCTTTTGGTGATATTAATAATAATTATTATTATACCAAATATTATAGATTACTTATGTTCCAGACACTGGTGAAATTTGCACACATTAACACATCTAACTATGAAGCAAATCCTATGAGGTAGGCGATATTGAGTCCATTTATTGATGGGTAGACTGTAATGAACCCTTATCAACTCCCCTTCTCATAAGCATAGAATTATACAAGCCAGCAGTCAGTAGCCTGCCATTTATTAATTGTAAATTAATGATATGAGGGAACCATTGAAGATATTGTTTCCTGCATTTATAAACAGTTGTTTTTAAAACTTGTAGATATCATGTAAGGAATCACTGAACGTTGCAAATGATAATTTCGTAAGTTTAAAGCTCTGTAGAATTACCTTTTCTGACTGTGGTTTCTACTCCAAGTAAATATACCTTTTAAACTTTTCCTTCGTTTTTTACAGTTGTGGTGTATTGTACTGGATTTCCTTCTGCCTTTTCGTTTGAGAAAGTGCACTCTAGACAATCCCATTTTAAGGTGGTCATATGGAAGCCCTGGAAGATAATGGAGGCTCTTAGGCCACCATTGGTTTTTGTCCAGGCTCTGACGGGACTGGGCTGGGTGGAGCTGTGAGGGATTTTTAATTTCCTGAAGTAGATTGAAAATGGCTTTGGATTCTTTGCAACTTCTTCATCGAGAGTAGAGTCTATTTCTCCACCCCTTCGAGGCTGGGCTGGTTTGCTTTTGACTAGTAGAATGGGACATTGTGAACCTTCCAGTCAAGGCCTCTAGAGGCTTTGCAGCTTCCACTCTTGGAATCCTGAGACCACCCTTTCTGAAGAAGCCAGGGATGAGAAACCACGTACAGAGGGAGGCGATCCATCCCAACCATTCTAGCATGACTCAGGCCATCTTAGAGCATTCAGCTCATCACTGCCGCTGCATGAGTGAGCTCAGGCAAGACTGGCCGAGGTACCCAGTCAAGGCCCGGAGTTATGAGAAGTAATACATCATTGTTGCTTTAAGACACTGAGGTTGGGACATTTGTCATGCAGTGGTAGCTAATGACACCGTAGTGTTGGAAGATACCCTCTTCTGAGCACAGCTCTTTATTCTTCTTTGAAAAGGCTCCATCCTGCCAGAGGTCAGCCCTGCTTGCGAGGCCCCAGCAGCACAGACTTTCGTGCGAGTTTCTGAGACGTGGCTCGGAGCTCCAAGAGATTGAAAGGTCACTGCTTCTGAGTTATTTTTGGCCAGATATATCTGCTTGAATGAATGGGATCTTGAAAAGATGAATCTCAATAGGATTTCATGCTTTCAATTTAAAGGAAATCTATGAGTCATAAAGAGCGAGTTTTATATTTCTTCCTTTGCAAAAATCTTGTGATGGTCTGAAATCACATTTTCAGTGGTCTCTTAGAATGATCAATTATTGAATCTCTTCTGTTCTAGCCTTTGTAACTTTTCCACCAAAAAAGAAAAAGACAGGAAATTAGAGGGCTTTTTCCTAGATTATTATGTTGGGGGAATTTAGCCAAAACATTATAAGGATACTAATATTACTGAACTTAGTCATTAGAGCCGATTATATTTAAGAGTGTGAATGTAGGGAATGAAAGGAATACAAAGTGAAATCAACATGACCTGGCCCCTCAGAAGGTTCCTGGTTGAGCACACTTCCCTTTGCCACTGAAGAGAATGCTCAAGTGGAAGAATGGGATTTTTAAAAAACACAAATGCTTTAAACAATGGGAAACAATTATTATTTTATGCAGGCTTTGTTTGGGACATGAAAACCAGGCAATTGTTTTAACTTCAGATATTTCAATGATATTTGGAAGATGGTAGGTGTGAGCATTTAAATCTATTCAAATTATCTGGTTCAGGTAGTTTTCAATCAACCAACCACCAAATAGAATTTCCTTCACCTATTAATTAAACATTGATTAATGGGCTTATTTGGTTCTCTGTTCTCTTCTGAAAGGATCTAGGGTATTTGGCTATTTAGGGTGGTTAGAACTACTTTCCTGGGTATTTATGTGGTGTTAGACAGAACTGAAATCTCTTGGAAATGCACCATCAATTGCATTTTAATGCTTAACACAAATATCAGTGTTATCAGTTCAGATATTGATGTTACTTTTCCTGGTCCACTGTAACTATACTATCCATATTTCTCAAACCAAAAATTGATTTTTTAGAACCTAAGAATCAGAAGTTATTTATTAGACTTCCAGTGTTATAAAAATTCAAACCCATTTTACTATACATTTTATAAATAGCTTTTACTGAAAGGAATAGAATTGTTTGTATACAGAATATGCATTGAGGAAAGCGTGGCAGAATGCACATAAAACTGTTACCAGGGGGTGGTGTGTACACATGTGAGAAAGTACAGTAAAATTAGGTGGGAAGAGAGGAGAATGTTGGCTTTTTTCTTTTTAGATATGATTATCTTTTTTCAAGGAGCATACTTTACTTTTATAATTTGGAAAAAAATCTAATAAGCATATTCTTTAAATTACGTGAATTTGAGACCCAGAAAATGATAGTAAAAAGTAAGACTCAAACTTAGAGTCACGCTTCATGTTACGAAAAGAACATGGGGGCTCAATTTTATGCTTCCTTATGATCATGATGGTCTCCAGGCAGTCCACTTTTCTGCTGGTTTGCTGCCAAGAAATAGGTGGGGCTATGCAGCTTTCTCAAACGTGAGGCTCCCTCCTAACTTACCAGACTCCTTAAGCCCTGTAGCCACATTAAACCTCTAGGGTTGTGAATTTTCAAAGGGGTAATTTTACATATTTTCCAAAATTAAAAATCAAAGCAAAACCTGCATTTTTAAAGAAAGGAAGTGAAAGAGTATTTACTTAAGTAAATACCGTCTAGGTGAACTTATGGTTTGATGTCAGGTAAATTAACATGCACTAAATTATGTAAGTAAGGTTTAGTGTTTTAATCAAACACAATGCTACCATGGTGTTAACTTGACCTATATTTAGTATCATATGAACCAGGATTGGGTGACATGGCATCAGTAATAAATGGTGAAATCAGCTGTGATTGAGTGGGTAGGAAGAGAAGACAATTCAACATTTAATGAATGATTCCTATATTTCAGGCACTCACATATATCGTGAGATGAACTAAGACCTTCTTCCTCTTCTATCATAGGAGATAATTTGGGATCAGAAAAAAAAATCTACCTTGTTTTTGATGTCTTTCACCCCATATGGCTTGGTCAGAGCCAGCCTCAGAGAAGGTGATGACTTATCCTTGTAATGTAAGGCTCATGAGTCAATGTTTTTCAGCCCAGTAATCCCTAGGCTATCGTTTTTCAAGGAGTCTTGTCAGAATTATGTTCCTTGGAGGAATATACCTTCTTGGATAAGAGAATAAGCCATGTTTTGGGTAGAAAATTAATCAGTTGTAGGAGGTGTTCTTGCTCTTGGTATAGGTCAGGAAGAACCTGACTCAGGGGACTGTTGGAGGAGAAGCCCCTATGTTCTCCTGTGCTTGTGTTCAGTGCCAGAGCATAGCGTTGCAAAGTCAGAGTGGAGAGAAACCCTGGAGGCACCAACTGAAGCTGAGCTTGAGACACAAAATTGACCCAAAGCTAAGAGTTCGTTTTCATAAAAGAGAGCTAGTGCTTCTCTAGGAAGGTGAAGGCTTAATGATGCTCAGGAAGAAAGACTGGGAGAATTGAGTGTATAGAGAGAAGTTGGGAGAGAGAGAGTCTCCAAGTGGGTCACCCTCAAAAGCCCTAAACTTGAAGCTTTGCTTCCCGACCTTGGGTAATACATTGGAGTCTGCTTTGCAGATAGAGTCACAAGTTCTACTTAGTATTGCTTGGTGATGCTTACCTGATGCTTTAGGAAAAGACTGCCTGCATCTGCATTGTAATTCAGCTTTGGATAACTGTGGCAGCTTCCAGAATAAAATTTTATCACGTTTCTTTATCACATCTTCTGAGTATATACTACTGCAGGTTCCGCTTACATAATACAGTGTTCATAGAGTTATCTGCAGTGGTGGGATTCCAGTGGTCCTGCCTCTTCACCTCTTCCCCTTTTCCTGGAGAATACAGACTTCGCATGATGACATTTCTAAAGGTCTAACCTCACACCTCTTTGACCTCCTTCATACCAGTATCTCTTACTTCCTCTCTGCTTCCCATGGTGATGGCCATACACATTCCTCATACGTGAAGTGAGATCGCATAAGGCTGCAAGTAACAACAACAAAAAAGGCAAGTAAAATAGCTTAAACACAAAAGATTTTCATTTCCTCACAAACCAATAATTCTAGAAGTAGGATGTTTATTTTTTTTATTTTTTTATTTTTTTTAAAGATTTTATTTATTTATTTTTTCCCCCCAAAGCCCCAGTAGATAGTTGTATGTCATAGCTGCACATCCTTCTAGTTGCTGTATGTGGGACTCGGCCTCAGGATGGACGGAGAAGTGGTGCCTCGGTGCACGCCCGGGATCCGAACCCGGGCCACCAGCATCGGAGCGCGCGCACTTAACCACCAAGCCACGGGGCCGGCCCCTAGAAGTAGGATATTTAAAGCTGAGGCAGAGGCTTGAAGATGCCATCGGGGACCCATGATCGTTTTTTTGTTCTGCCGTTCTTCACGTGTTGATTTCACTCTCATGATCAGAACACAGACTGTTTCTACGAACGTCATGTTCACATTCAAGTAGAAGAATGTGGGAGCCAAAAACTCCTCTCTATGAAGTTTCATCTTTTGATTCACACATGGATTCCTGACCCAGGGACTTCTCCCTATATGTCATTGTCTGGAACTGGGTTGTGTGCCGTCTTCCACCCTACCTCCTTCAGCCACAGGGAGGCTGTGATAATGAGTATTGTTAGCTTAGCTTCCTTTAGAACTAACTATTATTAGTATAGCTAGCTAAACATTGCTGGTCCGTGTAAATATGGGATTCTGTCAGTAAGAAAAAAAAAAGGCAAATTGGTACTGGGAGGATAAGAAGTAGTGCAGGCCAGAGCTCCAGACTGAGATAAACAGTTCCCTTCGCAAAATGGAGTTGCAAATGCTAATCTCAGTTCATCTGAGTCCGTCTCATATTCACGCAGCCAATACCAGTATCTTAGAAATATACTCTGGCCACAAATTCTATCATCTCATCTCTCTCCTCAGAGCCTCTCTCTGCCCCCTTCTCCAGCTTCTCCTCATTAAGGTGTTGATGTTTCCCCGTGTTCCACCTTCACCCATCTCCCCTTGCCACTGGTGCACATTCCTCCTTGGAAGCTGTTGTACGAGTTGCACCTCGTGAAATACTAAGTCTGGATCAAGGGATGCAGACCACAACTAGGAAGGTCCTTGAGTGTCTGTCAGTGGGGAGAGGTTCAGTTCTTGTGCTGAGAAGCAACTTTGAATATGAATGGCCAGTAACTGGGACCACAAAGAAATGCCAGAATCCAAACTGAGATGTAAACATTCCTACTGGCATCAGGTATAGGGATGAGGGAGAGGTGGTAACGGGATTTGGAGACCCTAAGAAGGAGAGAAGAAGGAGGACATTTCCCAGACTGGGTATGCTCCTTGCCTGGGGCTTCTTGCATTTTCTTTCTTTCAGGGGATAAAAGAACTGCTAGGTCCTTATCAATTTCCATGTGATGATGGTATACAAGTCTATTTTTCCATCTTCAGTCCTCTTCTGAGTCCTTTTAATTGTCTTCTGGTCATATAGGTCCACTTGGATGTCCCATGGTCCGCTCAAAATCAGTGTGCCCACAGCTAATATACCCTGTCCCCATCACACCCCCTCCCACATGTGTCTCCTCCAGGATTTCCAGCTTATTAGTAATGACAACCTCCAGTTGCCTCAACGAAGAGCTGCAGGTTTTTGACTCTTTTCCTGAATTCACACCTCCACTGGTCGTCAAATACCCTCAGTTCAGTCTCTGTTCTCTCAGCTCTTCCTGCCTTGTCTTGCTGTTCTCTGCTCTTGCCTAGACCTTCATCATCTCCCCATTGGTTGTCCCTTGGCTCCCCAAATGGTCTCTGTACTGTCAGCATCTTGCCATTCTAATCCATCCTCCATGCAAGCTATGGGTTTTAAAACACAGATCCAGGCAAACGGCTCCCTGGGTGTGAACTGTTGGTGGGT
Organism: Ceratotherium simum simum; assembly: GCF_057802395.1. NCBI lineage: Eukaryota > Metazoa > Chordata > Mammalia > Perissodactyla > Rhinocerotidae > Ceratotherium > Ceratotherium simum. The sequence continues at coordinate 123,116,151 of NC_141940.1, forward strand.
CTTTACTTCCTTGTCCCAGCTTTGCCTTTCCAGGTCCTCTCTGACATTCTCCTCCGTGTATTCTGTGCTATGCCTGCATTGGGTTCCTCATGCTTCCCAGGGCTCATCCTCAGTTTCTGTACCTTTGTGCCTTAATTATACTGCTCTTTCAGCCTGGGTGTCCATCCCCACTTATTTTTTTAACCCAGAAAACTGTGTGCCCAGCTCAAATGTCACTTTGTCTTTATTTTTCTGATAACTTCCTCAGTCTCTGGTGAAGCCAAAACAAAACAGCAGAATTGTTTCCTTGTTCTTCTATGTGTAGCATTTATCATATTTCATTTTAATTGGTTGCTCATGTATTATTCTTTCCATTAGACTGTGAGGACTCAGACGGCAGGGAGGCTATTTTATTCTTTTTATCTACAGCATTTAGCATGGTGCCTTGTGATATTCAATAATTGTGTTGCATTGAATTGTAGATAATCTGCTTGGGGTTAATGGAGAGTTAACTTGATAAAACATTATTCATCTAAGGAGACTGAATTCCCTATATTTATAATGTGCATTAAAATTTAATGTTTTCATTTTTTAAAAATCCTGAATAAACCTTTATATAAAAATAATCTGGTAGTGTTTTCTCTACAATAATGCTTGTCACTCTCCCAACCTCTGTGAGTTTTGACACACAGAATATCGCTAATACAAATAAACGTTAAGTAGCTCGAGCTCCAGGGGATCCTACTGGAGACTTCAGCCAGAAGAATCCCTTGTAAGTCATTCTTAAGCAGTGGTCTCTTCAAACGCCCTCTCCCACCATCTTCCTTGAATCTCTTTGTTGCAAGTATGCATAAAATGCACAAATGGCATTTGATTTACTGGGCATAATTTATGAAAATTTTTTATTTTGATAGCTTGTGAACACCAGTTCACCCTCCTTTTCTTTAGGAGTCTTTATAATTTCTTTACTAAAAATTGGTGTTCGTTGTATTTCTCCTCCCCCTCCCACACCCTCAGTGTCAGAGTGGTGGCGGGATCATGGATTTACAACCTCAATTCTGTTAAAAGATACATAGAGATTCTATGTGTTCTATCAAAAGTTTTATGTACTTTATCTAATAGCTTTATAACTTAAGTGAGTCCAAATGAGGCTTAAACTACTTTACAACCTCATTGAATTCTATTCTTGGACAAAGTGGCATAGGCTATAAACCCAAACTGGCCTTCATTGAGCAATATTAATCCAAGCTAGGGTGGTCAGAGAGCTGTAGGACATGTCTTCCTTTGCTAGGTGGTTAGAGATTTCACTGTCAGTAACCTCTGATACCGTCCAACTTCCTGTAGAAATTGGAAGCTAAGTTCCTCCTTGATTTTTCTAACTTTTACTTAATAGGGTCATCTCTCAGATATGAGAGAGCTTTTAATAACAAAGATAGTAGGATTGTTTGCTTTCCCTGTGATAGATTTAATGTGCAACTAAGTAAAATTACACATAATTCTAACAAGCTGTATAAATAGCAATGTAATGTTTAAAATTACAAACGTATTTTGGTGGTGGTGATTTTATTTCTACATTTACAATGAACAACATAAATTCTAAATTATGCTATTTTCTGCACACAGTCCATTCCTTTTTAATAAATGCAGGCAATCCAAATCATTATCTCTACAGTGAATCACTAAAATCCTAATGATTGTAAATGCCCATGTGATTTTTTGTTTCTGAAGTTTTTGCATTGAAAATATATGTCTTGGTTTTCTTATAAAAGCAGCCTTTTTGTAAAATAAACCACTACAACGTGGAAAGAAAACATTTAAAGAAAAACAATATTGAATTTGGTTTCCATTGAGATGGAAAACCATATTAACATCCAGAGAACAGGGTGGGCTGTGTTCAGTAGCCTGTTGAGTGATGAGAAGGAGCACAGTTTCCCCAAGGGCAGATATGGTGGAGGGAAGGCAGGTGACTTTGGAAGGAGGAAGGTCCTTCACATAAGCCAAATCAAAATAAAAATCCCTCTGTCCACTGGTCATTGGGGTGAACAAAATCAAAGGGTGGGATTCTCCTCAGGTTTAGGGCCAGCTCTGGGGGAAGTTTCTCTTTGCTGCCTTCCCATTCTTTCTCTCCACAACCCCATCCCTATCTGAATCCTGCATATTTCTGATCAGCTTCTGACTTGAAGTCCTTCCCAGAGGCACTGACCTTTTAAACAGGAACTGTAAAATATTTGTTAAAAAGTCAAGAGTAAAAGAAAATGAGCCGACAGTGGTGGAAAGACGAGGGGCGGGCTTCATCTCTGTGGTTGTCCCCTCCAATCTGATCTCCAAGAAAGGTCACAAGGCTTATGTAGCTCAAGTATTTGATATTCCTGCGCATTTTCGTCCCCAGGAAGCTCTAAATGGCAGGGTGGCATTGGCATTTTCATAGTCACTTAAACAGTTAGTGAAATCTCCAGCCACAGGATTTCTCATTCTTGGGACATGAGAAAAGAGCAATTATTTAACTTCCAAGAAGTTACAAAAATGGCGTTCATCCTGCTTATGTGTTTTTCTGGGAGTGAGTTAAGAGCAAGCTTTCCTGGTTGCTCAGGTCATCAGTTTGCCACCTCTGTGGCTCCTGTCTTGTCCTTTAATGACATAGTTTTAAATTTTCCTTCATTGGTACTGACAGTGTCAAACTTTACCCAAGCCCTGTGATCCTGGAAAATAGTGATGATTAAGAAATCCCTCCATCCTTGGTGTTCTGGAAAACAACTTGCTGTGAAGAACCACCATTTTCCCTATGACTGAGATAGGACTCACATATGCCCCCTCATCCCCACCCTGTTTACCCAGGACAAGGCCACACACAGACTCGCCAAATTCCCATTCTTTGCCTCACAAATGATCAGCCGAACTGCGTGTCCCCACTAACCAATCGGAACAAAATGCTCGTTGCTATGGTCTAAAAGTTTGTGTCCCCCCCCGCAAATTTGTATGTTGAATCTTAACCCCCAATGTGATGGTGTTAGGAGGTGGGGCCTTTGGGAGGGGATTAGGTCCTAAGGGTGGAGCCCTCATGAATGGGATTAGTGCCCTGATAAAAGAGACCCAGGAGACCTCCCTTTCCTATGTGAGGACACAGAAAGAAGATGCCTGCTGTGAACCAGAACGGGGGCCCTCATCTGACCATGCTGGCACCCTGATCTGGGACTTCCGGCTTCCAGAACTGTGAGAAATAAATTTCTGCTGTTTATAAGCCCATCCCATCTTATAAAATCTTTCCCCCATGTTTATTGAGATATAATTGACATACAACATTGTGTAAATTTGAGGTATACAATGTGATGATTTGTGACAGGTATATAGTGCGAAATGATTAATGTGGCATTTTGTTACAGCTTCCAGAACACACTAAGACACTTGTTAACCAAATTTTGGTTAAGATTCTCTCCTTCCCCCAGGGTGCTGACCTTTGGCCCACTCTCAGCCTGAGCCGGGCAGACAGCATCCCCCTGCTCCCCCCAGTGAGGACAGGCTGGTCTCAGGGTAAACTAGTTTCACATCGACTGACCAATCAGGCCAGCCTTTCATCCCACTTCCCCACACCTGCTTCTTTCTAGCCTTGTTTACTCCTCCCTGTAATAGAAGACCCCTCCTTGCCAAACACTGAATGGTCTGCAGTCCTTGTGGTCAGAGGGTTCTCCTTCTTGGATTAGCATTCTCCCTTCTTACAGCAGGCCCTCTCTCCCCCCCTTGCAACAGTCCTTTCGAACAGATCTCTCCTTACTAAGTCCAGATTCGTTTCTTATTTGACAGTTTCCTTTAAAAACAACACCACCTGAATCCCTTTTTGCAACTTCCCCTTGAATTCATGCCTCACCATGGAGAGGAAGATGGTACCCCACAGGGAGGAGAGAGGATGAATCTTCATGAGGCAGATGTGATGTGCTCGCACCAGCAGTAAGTTTCCATTCAAATTAGAGTCCTGCAAGTCTAGGGAAATAGCTTGGAGAAGGACTGCATAAAAAAACAAACTTAAGAACCAAAGAAAACTCGAAGTGGGATAATGCAGCCCCTTGCTTTCTGTATGATTTAACATTTAGAAAAAGATCCACTTTAAAAAGTAGTGTGGAGCATTACATACTCTCAGATGTAATTTGAGTCATAATTTCCCTGTAAGAGAATCCCATGGGGACTGTGATTGGGGCTCTCCAATCTCCTAAACTGTTTATTCAGGACTCTCTCCACAGGACTTAAGAATGCTGTGTTAAGGCTAGAATGGAAAGGGGAAAACAGTTCTCATTGACTATACTAAATTCTTGCAGACTTTGCCTTTGGGGGTAGATATGATTTATTAAGTTTATTATTTTCTTGAGCGAAAAGAGTTTTTCCTGACTATCCAACCCCTGTCATTATTTCAGTGGTAATTATGTCCAGATTAAGCCCTTTGGCATAGAAAATTGCCCCTTTGTTATCTGTAGTTTGCTATGCAGATGAGTTATAATTGAATACATGCAGCTGATGATGCAAAATCTCAGAAATCCCCATGGATCTTGGAAAGGGAACCTACGTTAAGGAAAGACAATGTACAAAGTGAAATACATACCTATCTGTGTGTGTCTGTATACAGTGTGTATGCACACACATGCATACATATATATTCTATGACAAACTCCCACCTCAACTGCCCTGGCTATTCAGCATCCTGGCTACTAAGCCTCCATCTTCATTTGTGAAAGGCTTCCTTACATTATAGGAGTTGCATCTGGTAATGGAGGGCACTGCCTATTGACTGTCTTCCCTCCCTCCCTGCCCTTCTCTCCTTCTCTCCCTCCCACACACCCAACCCCAGTCTCTAGGGGCTCTCTTCCCCTTTCACAGGGGATTATATACCTGTTGTTGGTGATGCCCCATTTGTACCTCAAACCCCAACCTCTCTTCGGAGCTCTAGACTAATTCATTCCAATACATCGACTTCGCCTCTCTGCTCGGATAGCTAACAGGCATCTCATACTTCACCCGTCCAAAAGGAACTCTTAGGGGCCGGCCCCGTGGCATAGCGGTTAAGTGTGTGCGCTCCGCTGCTGGTGGCCCGAGTTGGGATCCCAGGGGCGCACCGACGCACCACTTGTCAGGCCATGCTGTGGCGGCATCCCACATAAAGTGGAGGAAGATGGGCATGGATGTTAGCTCAGGGCCAGTCTTCCTCAGCAAAAAGAGGAGGATTTGCATGGATGGTAGCTCAGGGCTGATCTTCCCCACACACACACACACACAAAACCACAAAATGAACTCTTAGTTTCCCCTGAATCCTGTTCCCCAGCCCGTCTGGCCATTTCACTCACTGATACCTCCATGCTTCCTGTTGTCCAGGCCGCCAAACTGTGAATCATCCCTGACCCCTCTCTCCCACTTGTTAATAACCAACATCCAATCCAGCAGCAGATTCCCTGGGTTCTTCTTTCAAAGCATGTCCCACTGGTCATCCCCTCCACTTCTCCCAACCTGATCTAAGTCACTGTTGTTTCTCACGTCTAACTAGTCCTCTTGCTCTTGTACTTGTCTTTGTGAATGGCTAGATTATTATTATTATTTTTTTACAAAAACCTTTTTGATTTTAGAGTTTAGAAAAATTGCAAGGACACTACAGAGAGTTCTCATATGTTCTTTGCCAGCTTCCCCTAATGTTAACACCTTACACAACTACAGTACATTTGTCAAAATTAAGGAATTAATGTTGATACAATACCATTAACTATAGTGGAGACTCTATTTGGATTTCCCAGGTTTTTCCATGAATGACCTTTCCCTGTCCCAGGATCCCATCCAGGATCCCACACTGCATTTAGTTACATGTCTCCTGGTCTCCTCTATCTATGACAATTTTCCATTCTTTCTGTGTCTTTCATGACAGTTTTGAGGACGACTGGTCAGGCATGAAGGTCTGTAGAAGGACCTTCAGTTTGGGTTTGTCTGATGTTTTCTCACAATTAGACTGGGGTTTGTGGATTTGGAGAGGAGCAACATAGAGGTGAAGGGCCCTCCTCATCACATCGCCAACGGGATACATGATGTCCACAGGACGCATCACTGTGATGTTAACCTTGTTCACGTGGCTAAGGCGCTGTCTGCCGGACTTCTTCCCTGTAAAGTTCTTCTTTTCCCCTTTCTGTATGGAGTGATTCTTTCAGAACGTAAGTTAGTTAATTTCCACCCTTTCCTTAAAATGTTCTAACAGCTTCCTGTCTTGTTCTTACAATGACCAGCAAGGGTTTGTGTGGCTGGCCCCTGCTTCTGCGCTGATCTCCCCTCCCATGAATCCCCCTGTCTCAGCAGTGTTGGCTCCTTGCTGGTCCTCAAACTCCTCAAACATGCTCTCATCTCAGGGCCTTTGTCAGGAGCACTGTCCCCGCTGCCGCCATATCTACAGGACTCACTGCTTTGTTTTTCTTCAAGTCTCTGCATTTCCTCCTCAACCTGTATAAAATCTCTCCACGACTCATTGCTCTCTGTCTGCCTTTCCCCAAGCCGTTTGTATTTTCCTCAAGAACATCTGTGCTTTTTGATAGCAGTATCTCAGATTCTGTTCCTTGCACAATTCCCAGTGTTTACTATTGGTACGGCCACATAAGAGGTGCTCAAACATATATATGTCAGATGGATGAATAAATGAAGGAAAGTTCATCACTGGTAGTCTCTGTATTCAGTTTTACATGTGTGTTGGGAAAATGTGGTATTTTCTGCTCCAGTGGTGACCGAAGAAGAAATGCTCCAACCGCAAACTAGGACCCCAATATAGAACTCCCTTTTAACAAAACTTTCAATTCTGCATGACAAAGTTTAGAATTTCAGTAAACTATGTATGATGTCTACCTGGTTTTAAAAATCATAATATTGAATCAGGGAGTTAAAAATGTGAGGATTTCCTAAGACGCTAAACAAGGCAATTCTTTAATCAGATATTTCTGTGCACAAATACCTCAGAGAATCAACCTGTTATGAAGTTAAGGAACTTTTGAGGGCACACGTAGACTTGGCATTTGTGGTCCTGAAGGAGTTAACTTCTTCAGTTGGATAAGCAGTCTCTATCCCAGGGAGCAGTGTGCGTGCTCATTGTATGGTTAAGCAATAATGAGTCTCTTTCAGTATTTATTACACAATAGAACAATGCAAATTCTCACTGGGGAGCAGCTATTTAAACAAAAGAAAACTATTAGGGGCACTTTTAGGTAATATATTTTCATATGCTCATCTAAATTCTTGGATTTTTTTTTTCTCCAATCCTTCGGATCTCTGGACAGTGAGGCTAATGGCCTCTCATGAGAATGAATTTGGGGAGTCTGGAGACATTTGCTCTTCTGTTTGCTAGAAAGAACCAATCTGTTTTCCTTCTTTCTTTTTATTTGTGGACAAATATTTGGAGGAGGCCGATGGTGCACCAAGCAAGTACTATTATGATGCGGTGTTGATAGGCTGAAGGAATATGCCGAAGACAGAAAGTAAGAGAAGGCAGAAGCTGCGAATACAAAATGCTTTATGACTGACTTTGCCCATCATTGGTCTTGAGTTAGTTAATGTAATGATTGCAGACCATCCCCAAAATGAGATCAGGACAGGCACTCTGCAAAATTTCAAATAAAGAATTACAGAACTAGCAGCAAATATTTTTATGTGTTATCCCAATGGATGTAAATAGAAAGGCTTGTTATTAGAAATGTTCTCGCTAATAATATGTTTGGAAAAGATAAATAGTAACTGTAGATGCTCCTTATTTCCCATTGTTACTGCACACTCCTATTTTATTTTACCAACTTTTTGTTGGTAAAAATATTTACCAATTTACCAATATTACCACACTTACTATTTCAGTGTCATTTGGGGAAGAGGAAGAGAGACATTTTCTTACCCTCTGTGATAATAAGAGCTTACTCATGTTCACCAGTGTCATTTCATAATATTCTTTAAACACCAGTAAACAAATTCCTTACCAACTAATCCAGGTCTGTTTTTGCATTTTTTTTCCTAGTGTTTTTCTTCTTTTCAGAGACTGCAACACATTTCTGTCAAGAAATTTCCATGTTCCTTCTAATGAATAATACAGAGCTACTGTTGCTGATAAAATTTCAGATAAAACAGTAGGAAATGCCTTCTCAGGTTACTAGAGAATTCATTATTTTTTTAAGACAAACAAGATTACTTTGGTAGAGCCTGAAGTCACAATTCTTCAGGAAAAACAAGAAATTCTTAATAATATGTGAACATTGTTAGTTTTGAAGAATTGAATTGTTCCTTTGGCAATCCAGATGATGTCATGTTTAGTTTTTAGCAACCAGAGTTTCCAACTAGTAAGAAACAGTGATCCCTCCAGATTCCCCCAAATCCTGTCACTGCTGAATTGAATTATTATTGCCAACAGAACCTTTGAATGCTCCACAATCTAATTTACGGAAACGTATCTTAAGGGTACCCAGCAAAAAGATTTCACACAACATTTACATTTGATCACTTTTGCTTCAGAGTATGTAAAAAGAAGCACAATGTTACCAAGATGGTTCTACAGCCAACATTCCTTCCCTCCCTCCCAGAGCTGGTCGATGCCATTTAAATGATCTTTCTTAGATTTTCACTACATGTGGATTGTTCTGAGTTTTTCAGAATTCATACAAATGGTCTATTTTACCAAAGATTTTTCAACTTTTTTTTCCCCGTTCAACGTGGTGTTTTCAAGTTTACCCATGTTTGCACAAGTAGCTCTGGTCTCTTTGCTTTAATTGTCATGAGATGTTTCATTTTATGAACGTATCATAGCCCATCCATTTCCCTCTTGCTGGAACTTAGATTTTTTGTTTGGCTGATGTGTTGTTTGCTATAACAAGCAGTGCTGTAGCAAACATCCATGTACCTCCCTCTTTGTGGGCACTTGGGAGAATTGCTCTAGGGTGTATAACTAAAAGTAGAATTGGTGGGTTGTAGATTATACCCATCTTGAAGTTTATTAGATTTTGCAAAATGGCCTCCAAAGGGGTCATATCAGTTCTCCTTCCCACCAGTCATGTGTTTGTATTGCCGTTTTCTCATATTTCTGGTTTTATCGTGCTTTTCTGATATGTCACCAGTCTGATATGTTGAAATCACATCACATTCACTTATTTATTTATGCATTTAGTAAGCTTGCTTCTTTATCTTGGAACTTCCAGATTGGGGACAGTTCCAGATGTCTTTCTTTTCTGAGTTTTTGGTTATAGCTTAAGTGATAGGCTCAAATAGAGAAGATGAGTTGTGGCTGGGTATTTTTCTTCTCAGTATAATTTGATCTTCCCTTCCAGGACTGAACATACTGGGGCATGATCCAGAGAGGCAGCTCACACTGTAAATGATGATGACAAGCCTTCCCCAGCAGGCTCGTAATTCCACGTGATAAAGACTCTCCCTTGCCAGAGACAGGGAAGCTGTTGCTGGATGATTGAATATATGGTGGGTGTGAGGTCCTGGATGAACAACCTGGTCTTATTATTGGCAATGACACCCAAAGGACACTATATAATTCTCTTACTCTTTTAGCCTCAGAGAATATACCACAACTCCCTTCTCCTTCTGCTGCTCGTGAAAGGGATCTTCTCTTAATTGCTGACCCAGTGGCTCTGCTACTCCCCAACTTCATTTCCTATCTTCTCAAAACCCCAAATTATACCCCAGCCACACTGGTCTTCTTCCCATGTCTTTATGATGCAAGCTTCTCATTACCACAGCGCCTCTGCACCTGCTGCTCCTTCTACTGTCTGGAAAACTTTGTTTCCTAGGTCGTAACATGACAGATTCTTTTCTTTATCATTCAGGTCTCTCACTTCCAGTGTCACCTCCTTAGAGAATCTGTCCATGACCATTTGTCTATCCATTTGCCCCCTTCTTTACCGCATTCCTTTGCTTTATTTTCTTCATAGCATATATGGCCATATGAAATCACCCTTTTCATTGTTTGTCTTTTTTTTTGGTCTACCTGCCCTATTAGAATTTAAATTCCAAGTAAGCAAGGAACTTGTCTGCATGGCTATGCCAATATCCCAGTGCCTGAAACATAGTTGGTTCTCATGCTGTATTTATTGAGGGAATGGAAGGTCTCTATTTTAGAAGAGACTATAAAATTATAAAATTATTCTCATTTTATCCAATAAACATTTGAGAATCCACCCTGTGCCAGGCTCTGAGCAAGATTTTGAAGATATAAAGAAGCACAAGACACCTTTCTTGCCCTCAAGAAACTCACAGTCTGGAAATGTTGCATGCTTTGGAATGTTAAATAAAACAACAGCAGTTGTCTCAATTTGGGGGTGAAGCTACTACAGGTTCAGACCTCAAGGGGAGATGAGTGATTTACAGAAAGACCACGATTCCTGCTATCGTGTTTGCAACTGAGTTTGGACATGCAAAATCAGAAAAAATGGGAGGAAAATAAATGCAAGTGGGAAATAAAAAACCCTATAGGATAGAAAATAGTGAAGTAGCTACTCAAAGAATGAGGTGGAACAAGAGATAACAAGTGTTGGAGAGGATGTGGAGAAAAGGGAACCCTAGTGCACTGTTGGTAGGAATGTAAATTGGTGCAGCCACTATGGAAAACAGTATGGCGGTTTCTCAAAAAATTAAAAATGGAACTGCTATATGATCCAGCAATCCCGTTTCTGGGTATATATCCAAAGAAATTGAAGTCAGTATCTTGAAAAGATATTTGCTCTCCCATGTTCATTGCAGCATTACTCACAATACCCAAAATATGGAAACAACCTAAGTGTCTGGAATGGATGAATGGATAAAGAAGATGTGGTATACATATACAATGGAATAGTATTCAGCCATGAGAAAGAAGGAAATCCTGCTATTTGCAGGATTGAATAACTTGAATGGACCTTGAGGGCATTATGCTAAGTGAAATAAGCCAGACAGAGAAAGACAAATACTGTATGATCTCACTTATATGTGGAATCTAAAAAAGACAAACCCAGAAAAAGCAGAATAGAGTAGGGTTGAAGAGTGGGGGAAATGGGGAGATATTGGTGAAAGGGTACAAACTTCCAGTTATAAGATTACCGTTTGGGGACCTAATGTACACCATGGTGATTATAAGCTTAGAATACTGTATTGTATACTTGAATGTCACTAAGAAAGTAAATCTTGAATGTTCTCACAACAAAAAAGAAATAGTAACTGTGTGAAGGGATGGAGGTGGTAGCTAATACTATGGTGGTAACCATTTTGCAATTTATAAATGTATCAAATCAACACGTTGTATGCCTTAAACTTACACAATGTTATGTGTCAATTACATCTCAATAAAGCTGGGAGAAAAAGACATGCTCGGATTATAGCTAGCTTGGTGACACGGAGCAAGCTTCTGACACCACTATTTATTTTCTTCGTGCATATATTTATTTATTCACTCAACAAAAGTTTAATGAATGAGAATGATAAAAAATAAAAGGAATGAGTCAGAAGGCTGGCTGTAATTAAGGGCTTCAAGGGAAGGGTCAAGCAGGGTAAGAGGGGAGGGCAGGAATGGAGTGTGTCCTTCTTCTCCCAACAGTGAAAGTCCCTCTCAACTTGCTGGCTTTAGTTTCCCCATAAAAATAGGAAAAGGCATCAAATGAGTATCCAATGAGATCAAGAACAAGAGGCAGCTTATAGACAACCACAGGTTCATTGAGACGCCAACGGAAGGTCGAAGTTGCTGAAGGAGAGACCACATTCACAGCTAGGGAAAGCCCACATTCCTTCAAGTTAGAAATCTTTCCAACCGTACACTAGAAAAATAGAATATGACGCCTAGAAACAGAGGGTGTGTTTTTGGACAAAAGCAGGGAATCACATCTCGTTCTTAAAGTTTTTTGTGGGGTAGGTAGGTAGGAGATGGAGCAGGTGTTTTTATGTGAGTGCTAAGTGAAGCTGGGTGATGGTGTAATTTAAGGTAATCAGCAGTAATCAAGCTTATTGAACAACAAAATAAGGTGAAATTTGGGACATTAATAATTATTAAATGTCGTTAGCACAATTGGCTATACAAAGGAGACTAATGGTGTCTTCCGGGCTGATAGAGAAGGGTATTTACTTCCCTAAAACGAAGGGCTGAACTAAAAGGGCTGCCTTTGGAGACATAAGATGTAATTACTGTGTTGAGAAGAAACCCTGCAGCTTAGCCATTGGGAGGATTCTACCCTGACGTGAACACCATACAGTAAACGTAAAACAGAACAGAGGTCAATGGCTGCTGAAGGGAGCTGCCTGGTCTCTTCAATCACAGAGCAAGGTCTTCAAGAGGCTGGCAGCCAGGCCTGCTCTGCACCTTAAAACATCCTCCTTCTATCCTTCCACCTGACATCCAACTGGAAGAGTGCCTCGGAGTCTTGCAGGTCCCAGAAGAATGCCTCATTATGCAGAGAAGACATGACCTGAAAGGAGAAAGCACCTTGGTGGAGCTGTTGAAGATAGGTACTCATCTGAAAAGCGCAGACCCCAGAGAGGTTGACTTTTAAATAAGGCGCATGACCAAGCATGTACGAGGGTGAAAGCTTTGCATAATTGGCTCCCACAGTTGTCATCATTTAGTGGGAGTGCAGTGAAAGGCCAATGGGCCCAGTCCTCTAACCCAGTTCTTATTACAAAGCCCTGTGTGCAACAGCGCCTCAGCCCAAATTTTAGGAAAGTTTTCTACATCCTACAATGCACAGAACCACCCTCACAACAAACAACTATCTGGCCCATAGTACCAAAGTTTCCAACACTGCTCTACCTGAGCACGTAGATGGCAGAATGATGCACTGTTTAGCAGTCGATTCACTACCACGTACCGCTATCAGTAAGTAAGCCACAACCAAGACCATTTTGCTCCCTAAATTCATTCTAAGTAAAGGTGATTACAGTTTTACACGTTTACACCCAGTATAAAACTGTCACTGCATCGCATGCTGCTACACCAAGAATGCATTTTCAACAACACCTCCCTCCTGTTCTCTGGGAGTCGGCTGCCAGAACGGGTTTGGAACTAGTGTGGATGTAGGCGACTTCTAAGCAGAAGGTCCCCGAGTGGAGGTAAGGTCTGTTTATCTTCACCGATGAGACCTAGGATACTTGTCCTTTCAGCCAGATCATATGTTAATGTGATGTATCAGGGTTCTCCTTCTGACTTTGTCCAGTGCATTTATTTCATCACCACGGACCTGTAATTTTCTGTGCTAATTTCCTCCCAGAATGTATCATTCAGTAAATGTTCAAGAAGGGTCAGGAACTGTGCAAAGGATTGGGGATAAAAGATGTGAGACGGACAGAGCAAAGGTGATTCTCATTAAGGGTTGGGGTGGGTGTCTGCAGACTTCGAGAGCCTTTTTTACTAAGGAAGGATAAAGAGATGATATTCAGCTGGAGACCACAGGGCTACACTCGAGTAATAATTGTGCCACTAGTAAATGGATCCCATAAGAGAAAATCTCTGTAGAAAAGATGACACATCTTGCTGGCCGAGCCCTCTTGTGCCAGAATGCCTGTGGAGGCTCCAGCTCGGAGGACATGAGAAGAGAGCTGCCCGCCCAGTATGGAGCAGGGTAGTGCCCCACACTTCTGGGCAGCAGAGCCGAGACATCAGCCGAGCCCGAAGGGAAACAGGATTCTCAGTATTGGGTTCCTCAGTAACATGGAGGTTCTTGAAATAAAGAAATGGCGATCAGCAATGCCTTCTAATTACTGAATCTTAAATGTTTAGGAGACCTGAGAGTAGGGAGTGCCAGCTGTCTACGTGGGCACATTTCCAGACTTCAGGGTTGGGGCCGTGAGGGTCCTTTTAGCCCTCCAGATCCACTCTGCATTCTTCTCCATCCCCCTCTCCATCCCTGGAGGCCGACCATTGTGGACCACATCAACTGGAGGTGTGCCCTTGAGCTTCTGGTTGGGTTCCACCTAAAGAGGCCCATTAGTGAGCCCAGGCAGGAGCCTGAGGGATGGAGGGAGAGAGAGAGGTGTGTGAGGTCAGGGCATTTGTTTCCCCAACTGCTGCCCCTCCCCCCCATGTGATCACCTCAGGCTGGCCATGTTCCTCTACTGAGGGTCACAGCTCATCTCGAGGTGACCTGAACTGGGTACCTGTGCAGTTTGCACTCGGTGACTATGCCGACCTTCCATAGATCATTGCATCTCTCTGACTTTATTTCTTCAAGGAATTCCTCATGAGCAGGGGCTCTGCCCTGTGTGTGTTTGCCCCTAGCTCCTCAAACAGCCAGTCCTTCTTCACTTCAAGGTCTTCAACCTCCTGGTCTCTCTGTGGAACACTTGTCCTCAATACCTTCCTATGGGTGGCTCCATGTCTCCGTTCATGTCTCCCCATCCTCAGCCAGACCTTTCCAGGCTGCCTGTTTAAATTAGCCCCACCACTATTCCCTGTCCAGCCACTGCATCATCTGTTCATTTTCGTAGCTCTTTATCATGCTCTGTGGCAGTCTTGCCCATATACCCGTCTGTGTTTGGGTGATCTCTCTTCCTCCTGGAGGGCATGCCCTTCTGCACAGAGTTTCTCTGATTGGCTTCCCTAAATACGGTGCTCAGAGTAGTGCGAGAGCATGCAGAGGTGTACAATAAATGTGGAGTGAATGAAATGAGGACTTAGCTACAGGAGTGACAAGGTCACGTTGATGTTGGAGAACAAATCCCTGTTTCTTCAGGGTGGAAAATGGAAGACTGGAGGCATGGTTAGGAGGAGGAGAGGTCAGTTAGAACGCTGGTGTGGGATGGAAGGAAGAGATGGAAAGAACACAGGGGTGTTTGTGACATATTGTGGTAGGCAGAATTCTAACAATGACCCTCGTATAGTCCCTTCCCCACTGAGTGTGGGTGGAACCTAGTACATGATCATATATCACTTCCTTAATTATGTTGCCTCATCGGCAAAACAGAGATTGTTGGGGTGGGGTAGGTATAATCTAATCACAAAGCCTTTTACAAGCAGAGATATTCTTCCAGCTGGTGGCAGAAGGGGAAGTCAGAGAGATTTGATGTTTAAGAAGGACTCAGGCGCTCTTGGTGGTTTGAAGATCAGAGGGGCCATGTAAGAAAGAGTGTAGGTGGCCTCTAGGAGCACAGAGTGATCTCTGGCTGACAGCCAGCAAGGAAATGGGGACCTCACTCCTACCACTGCAAGGAACTGAATTTATGCAGCAACCTGAATGGTCCTGGAAATGAATTCTTTCTGTACACTCCAGGTAACAGCTCAGCCCAGCAGAGACCTCGATTTCGGCTTCATGAGACCCTCAGCAGAGAACCCAGCCATGTCATGCTGGACTTCTGACTCACAGATCTGCGAGCTGATCAGTAGATGTTGTTTTAAGCTGTTGTTATGCAGCAGTAGCTAACAGATATAGACACAAAGCTGATGGAATCGGCCACACGAGGAGATGTGGTGGAACAGGGAAAGGGAGGAGGAAAAGTGGGTTTGTCTTACCTCTCACCCAAGGTGTCCCATACACGTTCTGCTGAGGTTGAGTACTAGGGTGGGCGTCTCAGCCCCCACTTCCCTTTCAGGGTGACCCAGGTCTCGCCACCATGGGCTTGGTGGTGGGCCCTTCGCAGATGGGCGTGGCACAGCTCTCAGCTCCCTCCAGGCATCCCCAGTGCACAAGTGTTCCTCCTGACACTTGGAGACACATTTCACTCCTTAAAACCCCTGTGCCCTGGAGGATGACAATGTCACAGTGAAACAAAACAAGACTTGGTCTTGGATATATCTGGACTGGAGGTCCGGCTGCATCATGTAGTGTGATCATGGGCAAATTCCTAACACCGAGCATCTGTGTACTTATTCATAAACTGGGGCTACTAATGCATACTGTGTGGGCTTGCCCAGAGAATTAGCTGAGTTAGGAATCTAAAACCTGTTGTCCTGTGCTTGACACATAGCAGGCCATCAAGAAGTGGAGGTTATGAAACAAAGAGGGGAGACCTGCCAGCAGTTGATGTAGATAATATATGTATTGGTTTGCTAGGGCTGCTGTAACAAAGTACCACAGACTGGGGGCTTAAACGACACACATATTTCCTCACGGTTCTGGAGGCTAGAAGTCCAAGATCAAGGTGTGGGCAGGGTTGGTTTCTCCTGAGGCCTCTCTCCTTAGCCTGTAGACAGCTGTCTCCTCCCCTGTGTCCTCACATGGTGGGCCCTCTGTGCGTGTCTGTGTGCCCATCTCTATTGTATAAGGACACCAGTCCTATTGGATTAGGGTGCACCATATACCTCAAATTAACTTAAATACCTCTTTAAAGACCCCATCTCCAAATAACACTCACATTCTGAGGTCCTGGGGGTTAGGATTTCAACATATGAATTTGAGAGGGACACAATTCAGCCCATAACAATATATGTAAATGCTTTATCTAAAAAAAAGAATTAGGGATGATCAATAAGATAACAGTTATAAAAGGCCTTCCAAAAGTTTAAAGTATTAGATCAATATAGATGATTATATTTATATAGATCTAAGCTGAGCATTTTTTTTCCTTAATATTTTCTTCCCTGTGAAGCCATGACACGTTCATGGACAAGCCAGGCTTTCTCATGTGTCTTCTTGACCCTAAGACACAAAAATCAAATCAATTTGCTAATTTTAAAGCCAGGCTAACAATTTATACTCTTAATTTTTGGTGTCTTTGCTCTAAATGGATGCCAAGGGGCCCCATTTTAGATAAAGTGACCCATTTGTCAACCGTAATGGAGTCAAGAATTTGAATACATCACATGGAGTTCAGAGGCACGCAGTAGAGATGGGTTTGCAGTGACATGGGAGAAGCAATTTTGCACTCCTTTTTACAATCCTCTAACTCCTCGGTGTAATTCTTAGACAGTGATGGAGCTGTCCCCTAGAAGCTGGTCTGACATAAAAGCTGTGCTGTAGAAGGATGCCCTCTCACCTTAAAAATCTGGTAGATCTTTGGCTTTTAGGTTAAATCTCACTGTATCTTGTGGGGCATTCCCAGAAGAAAAAGGGTCTAATATGCACTTTTTACAAGGCCTTTCCTATGTATAGGGAAGAGGAGAGGAAAATTATGCCCAGTGTTGTTTCTGACCAGGGAAGGACAAGATGCTCTCATCTTACCTTGATAAGCCATTAGCAATGGGTCACAGTCAGCGCCTCCCCTTATAGGTACCGGGAGCTGAAAAGTCAGCGGTTAAGCGTTTCCATGGCGATCCTTCCCTGCTTCTCAGATGCGGGTGCATTCTTCACGCGCACACTCAGGGATAACGGATGGTGCTGGTGTGTCCCCTTCTGCCCTGTGGTGCCAGGCACGAGCTGTGCATCTGGCTTCCACAGCAGGGTCTCCCACAACCAGGCTGCATTTCAATTAGGGGTGCTCACCTGCTCGTGCTCATTTCCACAAACAGGACCTGCCAGGATGCACACGGAGGCTCAGCCAGGATGTGTTTGGTTTCAACACGACCCAGAAGCTGAGGCTCGCCCAGGTGAAGTGTACTAACTGGCCAGGCTGACGGCACCACTTCCGCTCTGCGAGGCTGTCCCTGCTGTATCTAACCCATCTGTGATGCGGCATGTCACCCCTGCTGAGGCCTCCCCTCATGTAGAAAACATACAGACTCATTTTCCCTTAGCTCACCTTCTATTTATTTTCCGCAACAGGCTTCCTTTTCTATAGGTGTCTGGTTGGACATCCGCCATTTATGTCCACGACAGTCACTTTGTGTGCACTGCTTTGGGGACTGGACTGGTGATAGGCACATTTCTATAGGATTTGATGACTTTTCATAATCCCTTCCCTAACTGTTGTAGTTTAAGTCTTACATTTGGCCAACACCTGGGCTTATTTCGAGTGCAAGCTGCTGCTGTGCTGGTTGTCCTTTTGATCTGACCACTATCAGTTAGATGTAAGCATCCAGATATAGGAGGTTTGGGCAGTTTCTAATGCAACATTAAACAATCTGAAGCCCCGCTTCTGGGAGAAGCCACCTGAGCAAGACTGAAATGGATACTCATTAGTCAGTGGTTGGGGAGCTAACCAGGTGAAGGGCTTGTTAGCTGCATCACATCCCAGGGCTCATCTCACCTCTCTGGAAGGGGTATGACGCTTCTCGCTTTATAGATGAGCAAACTGAGGCTCAGAGAGTTAATGAAACAAGCTCCATGTCACGCCTGGCATAACAGCAGGGCTGCGACACAAACGCAGGCTCACCTGACACTGCGTTGCGTGTACTTTCCATTAGGACTGCATCTGGAGGGGAGGACGCGTGGAAGGTAATACAGCTGCTCTTTAGTTATGTAGACCCATTGGCCACCAGCTGGCTTCCCTACCCACGGGCTCTCTTTCTCTCTTGTCTCCATCCACATACTAATGCATGACTCCTTCCAGAACTTACCAAATGTCCCTGGGGCAGAAAAATCACCCCCCTTCTGCAGTTGAGAACCACTGGCTTATGGGCATCATGGGTCACTAGAAAAATGGAGTAAACACTGCTCCTTGCAGTTTTTTCTTCTACATCTGCTCTGCAGACCACCTGTGGTAGGCAGAATAACGCCTATGCTCTCCTCCCAAAAGATAACCACACCCTAATCCCTAGAACCAATGAAGCAACAGGGCAAAGGGGACTTTGCAGATGTGATTGAGTCTAGGGACCTTGAGATGGGGAGGATGATCCTGGATTATCTAGGCAGGTCCAAGGCAACCACAAGCATCCTTATAAGAGGAGGGCAGAAGGAAGATGTGACTACAGAAAAGAAGTCAGAGAGATGCAACGTGAGAAAGAGAAGCTTTCTTGGCTGAGGTTGAGAGAGAGAGAGAGAGAGAGAGAGATATGTGAGGACGGAAGCAAGGTCAAAGAGAGGCAACATTGCCTGCTTTGGAGATGCAGGAAGAGAACCATTAGCCAAGGAACGCCAGAAGTCTCTAGAGGCTTGAAAAAGCAAAGAAACAGATTCTCCTCTAGAGTCCCCAGAAGGAACACAGCCCTGCTGACACCTTGATTGTAGCCCTGTGAGGCTCTTGTCTGGCTGTGACCTCCGAATTATAAGATAGTAACTTCGTGTTTTAAACCATTCAGCTGTAGTAATTTGATAGGAGCAATAGTGAAACAACACACCGCCCCATCCAGCTTACCTGAGGTGGGGCTAGAAACGCAGATCCCTAGTGCTCAGACCTAAAGAATCAGAACCTTCTAGAGGGGGAGCCCAGGAATCTGCATTTTTAACCAGCATGCAGCAGGTGAATTTTGGCCCTCTAAAATCTGAGAACTATTGAGTGAGGGTGTCTCAGGACTGCTTTCCAGTGTGTTACATCATCCTCCACTTCTCAAGGAAAAAAGGTTTCTAAAAAGTCCCTGTGAAAACTGTTAACAATTTTTTCCCTAAAATTAAAAAAAAAGAAAGGGAGGATAAATTTTCCACCCAACATTGGAATCAGAGTTGGGTTTGCGTGCTGTGGATCTGACTATCCTTGTGAAAGGAGCTGCCATTTCTTTTTGTCTTAGAAGACATCTGATTACAAGCTGGGACCAGGGCTGCTGTGTCCAATGGGAGTTCCAGACTCGATATCCCCGGGGCTTAGTTATGCCCTGCTACTAAACGAGTTCAGATGAATGCATGGCATCCCCAAGACCCCCACCATCATGGCGATCCCAATCCCCAACTGAATTTGAGAGAGGATGTTTGCAAGAGCAGTGCCGAGTTTCCTAGAATTGATGTGTCAGTCTTCACTAAGCATCAGACAGGCTCTGCTCCCCTGGCGTTATCATCACTTTTCAAAACGCACCTCACCACTGATGCACTTAGGAGACAGGGACGCTCGGCTGACGTTTTGTTCTGACCCTCGCTTTAAATAGGTATCGCTGCCTGGAAGATTCCGCCTCTGTCTCGCCAGGTGATAAATGACTCCCTTCTTTATTTGTCAAGCAGAAGCATGGAGTTATCCCTGATATTTTATTGGATTTAATGGGGAAAAATAAAGAGAGCCTTACAGAGCAGCTCCGGGTCGGGATATGGTGGAGGTATTGTAGTGCAGGTGTGGGCTCAAAGATTGGAGGGATGATGGAGAGTTTAGTCTCTCTCCCATCTCGTCTCTGTGCGTAGGTGTGGCAGGGCTTTCATTTTCAAAATAAGGAATTTTTTCACGCAATTATATTCCTAAAAATAGTAGTATAAAACTGACTGCTTCACCAGAAGAAGTCAAGTTTAACAAGATGTTTCTAAAACTACTTTAACTTCAAAAGAAGGGTGATGCAGGGCCAGCCCGGTGGCGCAAGCGGTTAAGTACGCACGTTCTGCTGCGGCGGCCCGGGGTTCGCCGGTTCGGATCCCGGGTGCGCACCGACACACCACTTGTTAAGCCATGCTGTGGCGGCGTCCCATATAAAGTAGAGGAAGATGGGCATGGATGTTAGCCCAGGGCCAGTCTTCCTCAGCAAAAAGAGGAGGATTGGCATTGGATGTTAGCTCAGGGCTGGTCCTCCTCACAAAAAAAAAAAAAAAAAAAAAGAAGGGTGATGCATCTATTGACACATTATTGCATTTTCAACAATGGCATAAGGCATCAGTATTAATAGGTCAGGAACCAGGAGTTGGATTATAACCCTCCCTAGATGCTGTATATTTTTTTTAAAACTCTTTAGATGGTTCTACTGGAAATTCTTGTAGGCTTAGTATCTACTTATTAAAATTACATAATAATGGACATGTAGGTCAAAGCTTTTAACCTTTTATTTTCTGTTTTTGAATAAAAAAGTGAAACTCACATGGAGATCCTCAAAAACTCAACATAGAATTAACATATGACCCAGCAATTCTAAATACATATCCAAAAGAGTTGAAAACTGAGACTCAAGATATTGTATATCAGTGTTTACAGCAGCATTATTCACAATAACCAAAAGGTGGAAATAACCCAAATGTCTGTCAATGGATGAATGGGTAAATAAAATGTGATGTATACATACCATGGAATATTATTCAGCCTTAAAAAGGATGGAAATTCTGACACATGCTACAACATGGGTGAACCTTAAGGAATTATGCTAGGTGAATAAGCCAGACACCAAACGACATGTACTGTATGACTCCAATTATATGAGGTACTTTGAGTAGTCAAATTCATAGAGACAAAAAGTAGAATGATTGGTGTCAGGAGCTGGGGGAGGAGAGGATGGGGATTTGTTTAATGGGCAGAGAGTTTTAGTTTGGGCAGATGAAAAAGTTTTGTAGATGAATGGTGGTGATGGTTGCACAACAGTGTGAGTGTACTTAATGCCATGGAAGTGTACTCTTAAAAATGGGTAAGATGGCAAGTTTTATGTTATGTATATTTTACCACAAAAAATTAAAAAAGAAAAAGAGATTGAAGATTGGGGT
Source organism: Ceratotherium simum simum (assembly GCF_057802395.1). Classification (NCBI taxonomy): domain Eukaryota; kingdom Metazoa; phylum Chordata; class Mammalia; order Perissodactyla; family Rhinocerotidae; genus Ceratotherium; species Ceratotherium simum. Next base: position 123,137,489 of record NC_141940.1, read on the forward strand.
GATGGGAAAGTTTTGGAAACATATGGTGGTGACAGTTGCATAATAGTGTGAATGTAATAATGCCACTGAATTGTACACTTAAAAATGGTTGAAGTGGCATATTTTATGTTATATGTATCTTACCACAATAAAACAACAAGGAAACCCTGATATGGAGGAAGATGGTCCATGGCTTGTCGTAAAAGGGCCGTACTTTATCGCAGAGTCCTTATCTGTAAAATGGACAGAATTATACATATTTCTCCCTAGAGAAATTATGAGCCTAACCCAAATGTTGCCAGTCTCAGGATGCACTAAGTCTACACCAGTATTTACTGCTGAAATAGCCAAGTACAGAAGGCAGAAGCTTCAGGGCTTGACCGTGGGTGTTGACCGGGTCTTGAGCATTTCCCGCTCATTTTGGGAAATCTCCACTGTGCTGTAAACAGACGTGGTGAAGCTTCAGAGGTGCTCTCTCTCCTGTTCTGGGGGCTGCCTATTACAAAACTGGAAGCCAGAAGGCACAGGAACCCACGGATGCAGCCCATGGAGGGCGGACTCCTAGAGCATGAAGCGGGTAGAAAAGAGCAGAAAGTGCAACCAGGCGTAAAGAGAAAAAACCCCAACACTGCTTGACACGTAACTGGCTTCAAGCTCTTCTTCCTTTCCAGTGGAGCCGTGTGAGCTGAGACGCTGATCATCTTTGGGGAGGCTTCCTCGTTTCTCCGCTGCCATGGAACTTGGAGGAGCCCTGCCCACATGCCCGTCTCTGCCTGTGCCTAACCGTCCCTGTTTACCGCCCCTTTATCATAATCCCAGGTACAAGCTCACCGCCAGGTGTCAATAACTCCTACTGTTCGTGCCTTTTCTAGGAAGCATTTCCTTTTCGTCTGTTTTCCGATTTAGTTTTCTTGTTTTTCCTCAGCTGGCTCTTGTCTCTCGTGACAAATGAACATGCGAGATCCCAGTTTACCGTTGCTCTTTTCCCTTCTTGTGCTTTCTACGTTGGATAAAATCTTAGTTGTTCCTCTACTTTCTGAGGGTCAAGACCCAAACTTTGGCATGTTTTGTCTGCACGTGTCTCTCAAAGCTCCTTATTTTTCAGCTGTATTGACCTAACTGAACCTCCTATTTAAAATACGACTGTGTTTGGAACATTTGTCCCCATCTTGGGCTCCTTAATCAAATGTGCCAGAGGTTTTAAAAAAGCAAGCATTCTGGGGGGAGATGGTGGTGGAGGAGTTACTGTGTAAGGTGGAAGTTAATTAAGGCACCAAACGCGTACCTATAGTATCCCTTTGAATTTTTCCATGTTCTTTCATTAACGTATTCAAACACCTTGTACACATTTTGGATCTTGCGAAACCAACAGCTTCTTAGGGCCATTGGTCATTAGCTCTGAGTTTTAGTCCTTAAATTATTCCCTTCTGGGTTAAATTTTATCAGGTGGCTCAATTGCAGAGCCCTGTTCTATGACTCTGCTGTTTATGTTCTTCCGTAATTTTTACTAACTTAATAAATTTGCGTCAGTAACATTTACTATCCCTCTACTTACTTGTCCCCAAGATCGTTAATAAATACTTCATGCAGCATGAGTTTTGATAATGTGGCCCGGTTGGGCGTGGTGCTATAGAGTTTGTGTGCTCAGTTGTCAGGTCCCGGGGCTGAGTCCTTCCAGATGTTTTCAGTCAATGCCTCCATTATTCAGGGGCTGACCACCCAGTTTGCGGATCATCTAATTTTCTTTCTTCTTTTCTATCAACGTCTCTAGCCTTTCAAAATTGCTTTCTTTTTTATACTAGTCTATAAGAGAAAGGGCAAAATGAAGGAAAAAAATGAAAACTGTATCCAGGCCAGGACAAGGGTGGGGAGAGTGAGGCACTTGTCTAAGGCACAAAATGTAAGGGGGCACCCAAAACACGAACTCATCTAGATATAGAACATTTCACTGCAACAGTGTCCAAGATCGAGTGCGTAACCCATGGCCCATGGGTCGCCTGCCTGTTTTTGTAAATAACATTTTATCACAGAAGAGATTAGGGGACTCTGTCTTTATTTACAATTCTGGGGCTTTTGTGTTCATTTTCATTTTAAAGATATTGCATTACAGTATTTTCTTGGTGACTTTGCGCTGGAGGCCAGGTCCTTTCCTCGCCTAGTTCTAACCTTGCAGTAAATGTTGCCAGTGAGAAACCAGAACAAAAAGATGGTAATAATGTGAAAAAGGAACACTGGGCACAGAGCAGTTTTTGAAGGATTTGTGCAATTTACTTAGATGGCTTATCCACCGAGCTAAACTTGATGTGATGGGTCGTGGGGGATTAGGAGGTGTACAGGGTTTCTTTCTGGAGTGATGAAATGCTTGAAAATTGATTGTGGCTGCACAACTCTGTGAATGCACTAAAAGCCATTGACTTGTACACTTTGAGTGGGTGAATTGCATGGATATGTGAATTATATCTTAATAAAGCTGTCACAAGCAACAAAAAAGGAAAAAATAAAGCAAACAAAAACTGCAAATAAAATCATATTAACATTCTTTCAAGGACTGCTTGATGCACTTTGAATAAATTCTAAACGTGTTTAAGACATTAAACAAACTCGATGTTTATTCTTCCCTGCACACTCACCCACTCTGCCAGCCCCTCCACTCCTGATTTACCTGGGAAGCCCAGGTTGGCTAAACCCTGAGAAGAATTGTTGCTCTGTGTCTGGGACTTGCAGGAGAAGGGGAGGAGCAGCTCGAAGCCTCTCCCCAGCCTCTTCCCAAGGGCTGTCCTAAAAGTGACTGGCCATGGAGCTTCCCCAGAGCACATTCGACCTGGAAGGGGCCTTGATGGTGCATTGGGTCTATTTGCAGATGAAGAGACCACAGGTCTAACATGCACACAGTTACGCAGCTGATTGTGGCAAGGTGCTGGTTAAGCTAAGTGGAGTGACGCTGTGTTGCACTTCGCTTGTTACTTCTACCAGGAGACTAGGGGTTGAGGAGAAGGATCGAAGGGGAACTAACATTTGTTGAAATCACCCTCAATGACAGGACTATTCTAGTACTTTCGTTTTGTTATCTCATCTTCATCTTAGGTTAAATCTATAGCAATCCTGTCATACCCATAAATAAAGTCTATCTATCTCAGCTGAACTGATTTGAATTGATGACTAGCAACATTTAAATGTTTATTTTACAGTGTATTTTAAGATTTTTTAATTTTTTATTTTATTTCTTTATTTTTTTTTAAATAATTTTTTGTTTATTGCAGTAACATTGGTTTATAACATTGGATAAATTTCAGGTGTACATCATTATACTTCTATTTCTGCATAGATTACATCATGTTCACCACCCAAATACTAATTACAACCCATCACCACACACATGTGCCGAATTATCCCTTTCGCCCTCCTCCCTCCCCGTTTCCCCTCGGGTAACCACCAATCCAATCTCTGTCTCTATGTGTTTGTTTATTGTTGTTATTATCTACTACTTAATGAAGGAAATCATACGGTATTTGACCTTCTCCCTCTGACTTATTTCACTTTGCATAATACCCTCAATGTCCATCCATGTTGTCACAAATGGCTGGATTTCATCGTTTCTTATGGCTGAGTAGTATTCCATTGTGTATATATACCACATCTTCTTTATCCATTCGTCCCTTGATGGGCACTTAGGTTGCTTCCAAGTCTTGGCTATTGTGAATAACGCTGCAATGAAGACAGGGGTGCGTGTATCTTTACGCACTGGTGCCTTCAAGTTCTTTGGATAAATACCCAGCAGTGGAATAGCTGGATCATATGGTAGTTCTATCTTTGATTTTTTGAGGAATCTCCATACTGTTTTCCATAGTGGCTGCACCAGTTTGCACTCCCACCAGCAGTGTATGAGAGTTCCCTTCTCTCCACATCCTCTCCAACATATGTTGTTTCCTGTCTTGTTAATTATAGCCATTCTGACAGGCGTGAGGTGATATCTCATTGTAGTTTTGATTTGCATTTCCCTGATAGTTAGTGATTTTGAACATCTTTTCATGTGCCTGTTGGCCATCTGTATATCTTCTTTGGAGAAATGTCTGTTCAGGTCTTTTGCCCATTTTTTAATTGGGTTGGTAGTTTTTTTGTTGTTGAGATGCATGAGTTCTTTATATATTTTGGAGATTAAGCCCTTATCAGATGTATGGTTTGCAAATATCTTCTCCCAATTGTTAGGTTGTCTTTTCGTTTTGTTGATGGTTTCCTTTGCTGTGCAGAAGCTTTTAAGTTTGAAGTAGTCCCATTTGTTTATTTTTTCTATTGTTTCTCTTGCCCGGTCAGACATGGTGCTTGAAAATATGTTGCTAAGACCAACGTCCAAGAGCGTACTGCCTATGTTTTCTTCTAGAAGTTTCACAGTTTCAGGTCTTACATTCAAGTCTTTAATCCATTTGGAGTTAATTTTTGTGTACGGTGTAAGGTAAGGGTCTACTTTCATTTTTTTTCGTGTGGCTATCCAGTTTTCCCAACACCATTTATTGAAGAGACTTTCTTTTCTCCATTGTATGTTCTTGGCTCCTTTGTCAAAGATTAGCTGTCCATAGATGTGTGGGTTTATTTCTGGGCTTTTGATTCTATTCCATTGATCTGTGTGTCTGTTTTTGTGCCAGTACCATGCTGTTTTGGTTACTAGAGCTTTGTAGTATATTTTGAAATCAGGGAGTGTGATACCTCCAGCTTTGTTCTTTTTTCTCAGGATTCCTTTAGCTATTCGGGGTCGTTTGTTGTTCCATATAAATTTTAGGATTCTTTGTTCTATTTCTGTGAAAAATGTTGTTGGAACTTTGATAGGGATTGAATCAAATCTATAGATTGCTTTAGGAAGTATGGACATCTTAACTATATTAATTCTTCCAATCCAAGAGCACGAAATATCTTTCCATTTCTTTGTGTCTTCTTCAATTTCTTTCAGCAATGTTTTATAGTTTTCGGTGTACAGATCTTTCATCTCTTTGGTTAAGTTTATTCCTAGGTATTTTATTCTTTTTGTTGCAATTGTAAATGGGATAGTATTCTTAATTTCTCTTTCTGCTACTTCGTTGCTAGTGTATAGAAATGCAACCGATTTTTGTATGTTGATTTTGTATCCTGCAACTTTACCATATTCGTTTATTACTTCTAAAAGTTTTCTGGTGGATTCTTTAGGGTTTTCTATATATAAAATCATGTCATCTGCAAATAGTGACAGTTTCACTTCTTCCTTTCCCATTTGGATCCCTTTTATTTCTTTCTCTTGCCTGATTGCTCTGGCTAGGACTTCCAGTACTATGTTAAATAGGAGTGGTGACAGTGGGCATCCCTGTCTGGTTCCTGTTCTTAGAGGGATAGCTTTCAGTTTTTCACCACTGAGGATGATATTAGCTGTGGGTTTCTCATATATGGCCTTTATTATGTTGAGGTACTTTCCTTCTATACCCATTTTATTCAGAGTTTTTATCATAAATGGAGCTGTATCTTGTCACATGCTTTCTCTGCATCTATTGAGATGATCATGTGATTTTTATTCTTCATTTTATTAATGTGGTGTATTATCTTGGTTGATTTGCGACTGTTGAACCATCCCTGCATCCCTGGAATAAATCCCACTTGATCATGGTGTATAATCTTTTTAACGTATTGTTGTATGCGATTTGCTAGTATTTTGTTGAGGATTTTTGCATCAATGTTCATCAGTGATGTTGGCCTGTAATTTTCTTTTTTTGTGTTGTCCTTGTCTAGTTTTGGTATCAGGGTAATGTCAGCTTTGTAGAATGAGTTAGGGAGCTTCCCCCCTCCTCAATTTTTTGGAAGAGTTTGAGAAGGATAGGTATTAAGTCTTCCTTGAGTGTTTGGTAGAATTCACCAGGGAAGCCGTCTGGTCCTGGACTTTTATTTTTGGGGAGGTTTGTGATTACTGTTTCGATCTCCTTACTGGTGATCGGTCTATTCAAATTCTCTACTTCTTCTTGATCCAGTTTTGGAAGGTTGTATGATTCTAAGAATTTATCCATTTCTTCCAGATTGTCGAATTGGTTGGCATATAGCTTTTCATAGTATTCTCTTATAATCTTTTATATTTCTGAGGTGTGTGTTGTAATTTCTCCTCTTTCATTTCTGATTTTACTTATTTGTGCCTTCTCTCTTTTTTTCTTGGTGAGTCTAGCTAAAGGTTTGTCAATTTTGTTGATCTTTTCAAAGAACCAGCTCTTGGTTTTATTAATTTTTTCTATTGTTTTTTTGGTCTCTATTTCATTTATTTCTGCTCTGATTTTTATCATTTCCCTTCTTCTACTGACTTTGGGCTTTGTTTGTTCTTCTTTTTCCAGTTCCTTTAGGTGCATTGTTAGATTGTTTATTTGAGATTTTTCTTGTTGAGATAGGCCTGTATTGCTATAAACTTCCCTCTTAGAACTGCTTTTGCTGTATCCCATAAATTCTGGCATGTTGTATTTTCATTTGCATTTGTCTCCAGGTATTTTTTGATTTCTTCGTTGACCCAGTCACTGTTCAGTAGCATTTTGTTTAATCTCCACGTATTTGTAGCTTTTCTGATTTTCTTCCTATAGTTGATTTCTAGTTTCATACTGTTGTGGTCAGAAAAGATGCTTGGTATTATTTCAATCTTCTTAAATTTATGGAGACTTGTTTTGTGGCCTAATATGTGATCAGTCCTGGAGAATGTTCCATGTGCATTTGAAAAGAACGTGTATTCTTCGGTTTTTGGATGGAATGCTCTGTATATATCTACTAGGTCCATCTGTTCTAGTGTGTCATTTAAGGCCAATGTTTCCTTATTGATCTTCTGTTTGGATGATCTATCCATTGGTGTAAGTGGAGTGTTAAAGTCCCTTACTATTATTGTGTTACTGTCTATTTCTCTTTTTATGTCTGTTAATAATTGCCTCATATATTTAGGTGCACCTTCATTGGGTGCGTAGATATTTACAAGTGTTATATCCTCTTGCTGGATTGTTCCCTTGATCATTATGTTATGCCCTTCTTTGTCTCTTTTTACAGTTTTTGTTTTAAAGTCTATTTTGTCTGATATGAGTACTGCAACCCCAGCTTTCTTTTCATTGCCATTTGCATGGAGTATCTTTTTCCATCCCTTCACTTTCAGTTTGTGAGTGTCTTTAGGTCTGAAGTGTGTCTCTTGTATGCAGCATATATATGGGTCTTGTTTTTTTATCCAATCAGCCACCCTATGCCTTTTAATTGGAGCATTTAGTCCATTGACATTTAAAGTAGCTATTGATAAGTATGTACTTATTGCCATTTTTTAACTTTTTTTTTTCTCAGTGTTTCAGTAGTCCTTCTCTGTTCCTTTCTTATTCTATACAGAATTGATGGTCACTTTAGTTTGACCTCTGTCTGAAAGCTCTACTCTTTAACTCCCCTCCTCCCTCCTTTTATGTTTTTGATATCATATCAAACCTCTTTTTTATGCATTTGTATCCGTTACCCTCTTATCATGGAAATAGATAATTTTTCCTATTTGTGGTCTTCTCTTTTCCCCTTAAATCAGTCCCTTTAACATTTCTTGTAGCACTGGTTTCTTGGTGACAAACTCCTTTAATTTTTGCTTGTCTAGGCAATTTTTGATCTCTCCTTCCATTTTGAATGATAACCTTGCTGGGTAGAGTATTCTTGGCTGTAAGTTTTTTCCTTTTAGCACTTTATATATATCATGCCACTCTCTTCTAGCATGTAAGGTTTCTGCTGAGAAGTCAGCTGATAGCCTTATGGGGTTTCCTTTGTATGTAACTTGACATTCTCTTGCGGCTTTTAGGATTCTCTCTTTATCTTTAATTCTGGACATTTTGATTATGATGTGTCTTGGTGTGGGCCTCTTTGGGTTCATCTTGTTTGGGGCTCTCTGTGCTTCCTGTACCTGGATGTCTGTTTCCTTCCTTAGGTTAAGGAAGTTTTCATCTATTATTTCTTGAAATAGATTCTCTGCCCCTTTGTCTCGCTCTTCTCCTTCTGGGACACCTATAACACGGATGTTAGTGCGCTTGATGTTGTCCCAGAGGTCCCTTAGACTGTCCTCACTCTTTTTAATTCTTTTCTCTTTTACCTGTTCAGCTTGGGTAATTTCTTCTAGTCTTTCGTCCAGCTCGCAGATCCGTTCTTCTGTATCCTCTACTCTGCTTTTGAGTCCCTCTAGTGAATTTTTCATTTCCAGTATTGTACTCTTCATTTCTGATTGGTTCTTTTTATATCTTCCACTTCTTTGTTGACGTTCTCACTGAGTTCATCTATTCTTCTCCCCAGATCAGTGAGCATCCTTAACACTCTTTGTTTGAACTCTCTGTCGGGTAGGTTGCTCATTTCTGTTTCACTTAGTTCCTTTTCTGGGGTTTTGTCCTGTTCCCTTACTTGGAATGTATTCCTTTGCCTCCTCATTTTGCTTCTTTCCCTGTGCTTCTGTCTACGTATTAGGTAGGTCAGCTACGTCTCCTGCTTTTGGATAGGTGACCTTATGTAAGTGACACCTTAGGAGTCCTGCAGTGTGCTTCCCTCAGTTCTCAATGTTCCAGGGGTTACCCTATGTGGGCTACGTGTGTCCTTCTGTTGTGGCCTGTTTGCTCTCCCTGTAGGGACCCAGGGAGGCCGAGTTATGCTCCTGGCCAGCTGTTATAATGCTCAGCTGCTTGTAGTTGTTGTGGGCCCTTCAGTCTCTTTATCAGGTGTGGGGAGCCCCAGCACAGTTGGCTGCAAGTTCTAATACCACATTTGTGTTGCAGTATTTCTTTTAAGTGAGTAGGCCCCTAGCATGGCAGGTTGTTAGGCTCAGGGCCTTACAATTGCTATAAGCCTCCAGCCTTTAGGTCTCTTGTCAGCTCTCTGAGGATTGCAGCTGGGTGGGGCTGGCCTCAGGCACGGGAGCACCCAATTGTTTCAGGCTTTGGAAGGTGGGGCAAACCCCCTATGTGGGTCTTTGAGAAGCACATGTCTTCTGCAGCTGACAAGTCCTGCCACCCACAGATCCACACACACAGTCAACACAGTCCTGCCCTGTGTGCATGCCCCGACCTCCCGAAGTGGACCCAGCCTCTCCACGGCGGGAGCCCCACACACTCCACCACCACCCCACACTCTCCACCCCCTCCTTGTGCACACCCTGCCCCACTGAAGTCGGCTCAGTTGCCAGGCTGCAGAGAATCTAGTCACCAATCTATGCAGGCCCACAAGTTGCCTGCTGGCTTGTTGTTGGGTGGGGCCAGTCTCTAGTGTGGGCTGCCCGCCCTGGCTGAGCTGGATTAAATCAGTGCTCTAGTGAATGGGGCAGACCCTGGGCTAGCCCACCCCAGGGGAACTCCAATGGCGTCTGTGTCAGCAGGCCCACACCAGGCCACAACAATGGCCACCGCCAATGTCCCAGTCCCTGGAGAGGTCTCACTTCTCACTGCAATGCACTCAGGGCCTATCAGGTGAGTCTCTTTTCACCAAAGCACTGTGAACCTTTCTTGCTGGTGATTTTAGGTTGCTTTCTGAACCAGGTGAGTTTGCGCGTGGGCCCTTTAAGAGCCGGTTTTGATTTCTTTGTGCACCAGCTTTTCTCGGGTTACTCCCCAATGTTTCAGTAGCAGGCAAAGTCAGATATTATGCCACTCCTCTCAATTGTGCTGGGTCCACAAAATGCCCCCAGCGGGGGTGCTTCCCGGCTCAGGGCCCCGCTCCTCCAGGGAGGGCTGCGGACCTTTGGGCTGCTCCCAGGTGCCCCGTGAGGAACTGGGGCTTGTGAAGGCAGCGTTTTTTCTCTCCAGAAGGGAGTTTCTGCTTCTTCTACCTCAATTAGGATTGTCCTTTGTTGCAGGAGTTCCTCTTATCCAGTTTTCAGTTCTGTCTCAGGGGTAATTTTTCCACGAGTAGTTGTAAATTGGCTGTGTCCGCGGGAGGAGGTGAGTTCAGAGTCTGCCTACGCCGCCATCTTGACTTCGTCCCTTAAGATTTGAAAGATAATTTTTTGTGGTAAGAAATGTGGAAATATTTGCTCTTTGTTAATGTTAGCATCAGTGATAAATGATGATAAATCTATGTGTAGACCAGGGTTTCTCAGCTTTGGCATCAGTGACATTTGGGCCTGGATAATTCTTTGTTGGAGGGGCTGTCCTGTGCATTTTAGGATGTTTAGCAGCATCTTTGGTCTCTACCCACCAGATGCCAATAGTACTTCCCTCAGATGTACCAACCAAAAATCTCTCCAGGCATTGCCGAGTTCCCCTGGGGATAGAATTGCCCTGGTTAGGAGCCACTAGGGTGGGCACTGGCCCAAGTGTTTTAGTAGCATCATCTCATTAGCTCACATGAAACATGAAATAAGAACCATGGTTATCCCCATTTTAAAAACTAGGACACAGTGTTAGAGCCTAAATAGCTTGCTCGAGAAGGTCACTGAGCCAGTTCATGTGGGAGCTTCACTGGCTGGATGTTACTTCCTAATATACAAAAATAAGTACAATGATTAGAAAATCTGTATAGTGGAAAATGGATTGGCAGTTTTGTATGAAATGAAATATACACTTAATATACAACATAGCAATACCACTCCTTGGTATCTACCCTAGAGAAATGAAAACTTACGTTTCCACAGAAACCTGTACCCAAATGTTCATAGCAGCTTTATTTTTGATAGCCAAAAGCTGGAAACAACCTCAGTGTCCTTTAATGGGTGACTGGATTACAAAAAAAAATACTTAGATACAATTGTTTACTATCCAGCAATAAAATGAAACAAACTATTGATATATGCAACAATTTGGATGAATTTTAAAGACATAATCCGGCATGAGAGAGAAAGCCAGTTTCCAAGAGTTACATACTATATCATTCCCTTCATCTGACATTCTCAAACAGACTCACTAGAGTGCTGGAGAACAGATCAATAGTTGCCCGGGGTAAAGGATGGCAGGAGTCTATGAACAGATAGCGCAAGAGAGGTGTCTGTCTTTGGTAGCTACTAAAAAATGCAGCTAAACTTAAATATTATTTCGAGTGACTTTTCCTTACCTCCCTCAGGCTCTGCACATGCATTTTAGCTTATTTTTCTCACTTCTAGAGCTGTCTCTATTTTGGGAAGCATAGATTTATACTGTTCTGTGGCAGAGGTCGGCAAACAACTGCCAATGGTCCGCATTTGGCCCACCATCTGTTTTTGTCAAGTATTTTATTCGAACACGCCCACACCCATTCATTTATATATTGTCTATGGCTGCTTTTATGCTATAACAGCAGAGTAGAGTGTTTACTGTTAGCCCTTAACAGAAAGAGTTTGCCAACCTCTGGTCTAAAGTGTTACCTAAATCCAAGAGCAGGTCTTCATATGGTTTCGATATGGTCGAAAACAATCCACTTGAATTGTCTATCTAAAGGGAAATTTAAAAATAATGGTGTGATTTTACGCCTTTTACCTTGTATGCTCTGCCTCCCCAAATAATCAGAGTGTCCTCTCTCTCCTTTTCTTTATACATGTAATTTCCTTTTAAATGGGCTCTACTTTTGACACTACACATTTTATTTGCAACAGCATAATTTGCAGCTATCACTACAAAGAGCTGAAAAAAAGCATAAATCAGTATAATCTAAACATGATCTCAAAACCTGTTTCAGCTCTCTTCTCGTTATCCACAAATTGACAAGAAAATCTTATGTGCAAAAAGGAACTACTTTTATTTTATAATTCTCTTCTCATCTGGCTCCTGTTTGGTACAACTCTTCATTATTTTGCAGATGAGTCTAAAGCTTGACAGTAGGAAGAAGAAAAACAGACTAAGCTAGTGACATGTGTGATTTGTAAACCAGATCATCTTTCTTCAGTACGTGAGACTAGAGTACATTGGTATTTTGCAGTATTTATGTTTTTGTTTGTGCATTTGAAATATCTTTTTTGATATTCTTCTGAAACGTCCTGAGAGCAGCATTATTAACTTGCATTAAGTCTAAAGGTATCTGTATTTTATTTGTCTCCATGGTGTCCAGACTTATAATATTGTAAGTGTTTATGATTTACTAGCATGCTTACAGATCAGATACCAACTCTTTCTCTAGAACCTTTCTTAGTGTAGTTTAGAGGATTAACAGAAGTCAGCCTTGATTTTTTCTGATGGCTTTCGTGTGCTGATCGAGTGTGGTCATGCCACCCCTCAAGCCAATTGTGAATCAAGCCAATACAACAAGTCTAAATGGAAGCATTGTTCACTTCTGTTATTTCAGATGGAACTGGAACACTGTGTTTCTTGTGGTCCTTTCCCATGTCCTTTCATTTCCTCTTTGTTTGAAAATAAAAGACGAAAGTTATCAATTCCTTTAGGTTGAAAGCAAGTCAAATACAGAAAGTATAGACTTCTGGAATTAGAGATATTGCTCCTTTATAACCACAGGCATTAGAGACTAGGAAAATACCGTGAATTGAACACCTGCCTCCTACTAGACTTGGCACTAAATTCTTCATATGTATTATCTCAGTTAATACAACTCGATAGGTGCAATTGCTACGTTTTAGAGAAGAGGAAATTGGCTCAGGCAAGATGAGTGATTTGCGTAAGGATAATTACCTTGCTCCTTGTCTTTCATCTTTCCCTCTTCCACCTTCTAGCTGAGACTAGAGATAAACTACCATGGTAGGAACCTTACTGGCAAGGTGCCCTTCATCATGGGGCAGAATGAACAAGTGTGAGGGGTGTAAGTTTTAAGATGGCACCTGTGATCATTTCCTGTGGCAGTATAAGATGGTTTCCACTAGAAACGCTTGGAGAATGTGCCTCCAATGACCTTCTGGATAAGGACCAAGATTGTTACTATTATTCAACAAAGATTTATTAATACTATGTGAGCTCTATTTGTGCTTGGCACTGGGACAGGTTCAAAAGCCTCCTGAGAAGGACATAGTGGTTGTCGCGCAGAAACTTTGTCTAATTTGGGAGGCAAAATTGCACCCTATGGATCTGTTAAACAAGGGATTTTGTCTCTAGTTTGCACACTTAATAGCTAGGATCTATTGTGCTCTGTGCCCTGTGTCAGGTGCTGGGAACAATGGTGAACTCATCCCCATGGGGCTTATATTCTAGCAAAGAGGCAGTCACTAAACAGTTAGACATATAGACAAGAAATTTCAGACTGTGATGAATGCATTGAAGGGAATAAACACTGTGACAGAGAATAGCTGGTGGGGACAGTGTGCTTAGATCAGATGTCTAAGGAAGGAGGTCTTTTAAACGTCGTTTAAGATGGAATCTTGAGGTAGCTTGTCTCCAAGATGACTGCCATTAATTCTTCCTCTCCCTGTACACGCCTGACATTTCTGTATTAAGAGAAGGAGTCTATTCCTCCATCCTCTTGAATGTGGGCTGGTCTGTGCCTGCTTTGATCAATAGACTATAGCACAAGTGACATTGTAGGCCTTCTGCGCCTCGGTCAAAAGATTCTTTGCAGCTTCTACCTGGAGCTCTTGTTTCTCTTCCTCTGTAAGGCACTCATGTAGAAGTTTGACTATTCCGAGGCTACCATGCTGTGAGGAAGCCCAAACCAGCCAAATGGAGAGGCCACAAGGAGAGAGAGGGTGATGCCAGCCAGCCCCCAGCTATTTCAACCATCCCAGTCCAGGCATTAGACATGCAAGTAAAGGAGCCATTACAGCCACAATAGACACTACAGTGAGAAGGACCAGGACCCCACATGTGTGCACATGCCATCTCCAGCTGTCTGAGCCACCCCATCTGAATGCCCAGATCTCAAGGAACAGAAATAGGCCGTACCCTCTGCCCTCTGCTTGAATTCCTGGCCCACAGAATCACGCACATAATGCAATGGTTGCTGTTTTCAGCCACTAAATTTTGGAGGTTTGTTACACAGCAATAGCCAACCAGAACAAATCTAAATGTGAGAATGTGCCAGCCACAGATACTATACCTTGTACTAGACTCTAGAGATTGACTATGTATGTGACTATTCTTGCCCTTGAAAAGCTCACACTCTAATAGTGGAAATAGATGGCAAAACCCACAAATACAATCAGGAACAGAGAATGGTGGTTAGTATGATAGATAAGTACCAAGGAGGGGCACCTAATTTAACTAAAAGAAAGGGATGCTCTATTTATGAGAAAGAACTTATCCAGAAAAGAAGAAAATGATGATGCAGACAGAGAGGATAGATAAGGTAAGAACACATGACCACGATCAACGTTGCAAGTGGGGATTTGCAAAACAAAAAATAAGTGTTTGTAATGTGTGTTAGTCTGAGTGCCCTGAGAAGCAGACATCAAGGCAGTGTTAAACTCTCAAGGATTTCACTAGGGGAAATACCCATGTGATAGGAAGTTAGGAAGGAGCTGGAGAAGGCCAGGAGAGGTTCTGACCACAATAAAATCTGACCCTGAATGAAGGAGAAAGACAAGGTTGGGTGTTGTCTGCCATGAACTCTTAGGAAGGTTCAGCCAAGCCATTGTGGAGTCCTTTAGCCAACAGAGGGGTCTCTTGTCTCTCTGAAATGGATCTGTGTCAGTATTCCCCTCATGCATAATCATCAGCAGAGAGCAGCCCATGGGAGGCATGACCTCAGTGCAAAAGCAGTGATGGATTCTGGAGCTTCGGCTCTTGGTCCATTATGCTCCCTGCAGGGGGAGGTCGTTGAGGCTCATCCTCATGGCCATCATATAATGCTCAAGTGTATGGCTTCTCCTGGAGGCAAAGTGGAGTTTCTGGGGGGCATGAAGCAGTGACAAAACCAGATTTCAGTTTTAGAAAGATCAGTCTGCAGCTGTGTAGAGGGTGGTTCGGAAGGAGAAAAGTCTGGAGGTCTTGGAGATCAATAGAGTGGTTATTTGCAATAATTCGGTGAAGGTATGAAAAGAATCTCCCTTAGGTGTGGCTGAGGTGACAGATTCAAGAAATATGTCCAGGACAAACTTAGGTGTCTTGTGATTGGTTTGATGAGGGCAGCGGATGAAGAGAAAGGGTGAACAGTGGTGGCTCCTGGTAGCTAATGACGATATAGTGGACTGCGGACTCCAGCAGTGGATGCCTGTAGGGGCAGGGGCTGGAGACATGATGGTTCAGTTTTAAGGAGATGATGGGGATAGGAGCTGCAGATGGAGACACCCAAGAAGTTGTTGAAATACAGTTTGGAGTTTAGAGGAGATGATGCGGCTAGAGATCAAGATCTGGGAGGCAGAGACAAACATAAGAGTGAGTAGAACATGGGGGCAGAGGAGGTGACCCAGAGACAGGACTCCTGGAGAGCTGTGACACTCCAAAGCCAGGAGATGACAAGCCACTGAAAGACTTTGAAGAAAACGATAAAGTAGAAGTTGAACAAGGAGAAGTTTTACAGAGAAAGACGAATAAAAGCCACAAGGAAGCTAGAGAGGCGGAGGTGGATGACGATTGTAAAGAATTCATGGCATTTAGCAACTAGGACATCAATGGTCACCAGCTGAAGCATCAAATATGAGTTGAGCAGCTATTATGTGCAAAAGTGAACTTTGGATAAAGAGCAGCTTGCCGTAAAATAGGATCTTTTATTTTTAATGTTAGTTTTTGAAAGACCTTTTCATGTATTATGTCTCTTAATTTTTCTTTCCACAACATCCCTGTAACTGGTATTATTATTTCCATTTGATAAATGAGGAAAGGGAGATACAGAGTAGTGAGTCTGTGGTCAGAGAGTGGCTTCATGGTGGAACCAAGCCTCAAAGCCGTGTGCTCTGATCCCCCAGGCTCTGTAAGGAGAATCACTGCGGAACCATTCTGCCCTCTTCAGCACACAGAGCCCCACCCTTCCCGGGCTGCCTGGCTCCTTCGACATCATCCGAGTTAGAGGCCCTATTCAAAGATATCAAGAGGTTTCTAATCTGCGCTTACGTTTTATGCCCTTATAACATTTAATTACTTTAAGGTGAGTCTATTGTGCACCATTGCAAATGGGTTAGCTTCTGCCATATGGGCAGCAAAGAACATATTATAGAATTATTTCTCTTTTGCCCTAATTATCCAAAAGTGAAATGAGTCACTGGACATTGAGAAGCTTCCATCTCTCATCACAGCTATTAAATCGATGCCTTCCATGAATAGAGAAACACACAGTGGAAAATTTTAAAATATGCCGTTTTCATCTGCTCAGCAGGAAAAACCCATGGTGGCTTAGATGATCTGCCCCTTGTTTGTGGAGACCCGTTGGGTAATTGTGCATTTCGCCAGCCATTTGCACATGCTGTTACCCAGTTCGTGCGTGCTCTTGCCTTTTCTCTGGCGCATTAGGATGTGTCCAGCTTTGATGTGCTCATGTTACAAGCAAGTGCGCTGGTCTCTTTGAGAAATTTAGCCACAGGTAGAGTTTGGGTTGTCATGTTTTTTCCCCACTCCCAAGACATGCATTTATTTCATTTTCTAATTATCTTTATGATCATATGGAGAGTTAGTATTGGATGGATTCTCAGCCTAGTTACCTTGGGACTGGAAATCCAGTTTGCATGGGAAGAACAAGTTTAGTAATTAAAATCAAATGTGCTACTGGAGGCCTCACATTCAAAAAACAGTGGGAGAATATCAGATTTTTTGCAGAGAAGAGCAGCCCAGTACAGGGACCACAGCCTAGAGACAGCTAGTATCATCCTCAGTGCCCTACATTAACGCACTCTCAGGAGAACTGGTTTGCAGTGGCTGGTCAAGAAGAGACCCTGACCAACCTCGAGGCAATAACCTTCTAAGAATGCTATTGTCACCTGCAGAGCTGCCCCTGGGAAAAAGTGTGACATCAGTGACTTAACTCGGTTTTCGATCCTTCAATCTTCATTTCTAACCAATTTCCTTTTGGTCTCTCTTCCTCTGTAAGTAGTCAATCCCTGCTTGCCTTTCTACATCTCTTTTTGTCCCAGGAAAACCATCTGATAATCAAATGTGCAGATAACAGTGCGTTATCTTCCCCATGACAATCAGCATTTGGAGACTCCGATGCTCAATGGTAAATAATTTATCTCTATCTGTGGAATTGCCGGCTTGTGGTGCTGCAGGAGGAGATCACTTTTCATGTAGGGAAGACCTCAGATCCTGCCATTGAAGGTAAATAGATCCAACTCTACTCCTGCTTTGGCAGGGCAAGTCAGTAATCAGAATACAGTGCTTTATGACTGAAGGCCTGTTGCAGCCCAGGAAAGAAGTGAGTTTAGAATCACAAAGAAGTCTCATTCCCTGCTCTTAAAAAGAACTGGAGAAGTAAGGTTTGAATACAAATAAATGTATAGCCAGGAGAAGGTGATAAATGTCGTTAGTAGGACATGTAAAGAATTGTGGGATTTGGCATATCAGAGAAGCCTGCACGGAGGAGGTGGCATTAGAGATGGGGGTCTGGGGTGGGTAAACTCTCAACCTGTAGAAATCGTGTCTTCCATACACAGGGAGCAGCACAGACCTCTGTGCAGAGAATCAACGTGCAAATTCTGCAGTAGAGACAACAACTAGCCTTTAGCAGGGAGATTGGAGGGGGTGTGGGGAGAACCAGGGGTAGGGAGACCGCAGCTTCACAACATGATGTGATAGGGAGAGCCCTTGAACAGGAGGGAGGACATTCAGACGTCACTGGGTTCTGCAACTTACCAGCCTGTAACCATGGCCAGAAACTCAGCTGCAAACTGCGAGCTTCTCAACCAAAGCTATAAGGTGATTATCTTAAGAGATTCTAAAAGGTTAGTATTGTTGGCATGGCCATGTGGAATAGCACAGTGACCATGAATAACAGTGGTAGTACTAGAAGAGAGAAAAACACCTTAAAACGTTCAATACTCTTTGCTGTAAAACCCACTCATTTGGAATTTTTAATGCTATCTCAGGCCAGCCTGGAATTTACCTTTCCTCTCCTGATGAAGATGTATGTAATGAGCAAATTAATTGTGTTAGCACAGCTCAGTCTTCTCAAGCATCTTAAACTAGGGTGGCATAGCTAATATTTGCAGACACACATTTAGTGACTGCTAAAGGATTTTGTTTCTTTGTGAGAGTAGGCGCTGTTTGGCAATGGTATCTCATCCGTTTTTGCTATTGTTTTTGTTGATGGTGACTAGATAGCCACAAAAGGAAGAATAAATAGGTGGAGATCTAAATTCCCTGGACTGCTTGGTATTCAGAAGAACACAGAGGGGGCGTATTGCTTATATTGCTTATCCTTTGGACCACAAAGTCACATGTTAGGCTTCAGGAAAAAGACATAGATGTCAGTTGTGTTTCCAAATGTCTCCCAGAAACCAGGCTGCAGAAATCTGCTGCTTTGGGGCTGCTGCTGCTGCTTCCCCCGGGGTTGCAGCTGACGCCCGTGCACGTGGATGTAGTTGTGCGGATGGTTCACTCTCTGTGCTCAGGGAAGAGGTTCCAAACCATGCTTTAGGTCGCCAGGTCACAGCCTTTTACCCTATCCTCACTTGTCCAGTCAGTGTTCCCAAGGTTAGGGGCCTCCTCTGCTTGGCGAGTGGGTTTGCCAGAACCAGCTCTTCCCTGTCACCAGTCGGGGTCTTGGGACGAGCATAGAACACCAGACCAGATGCTCCCGTGCTCAAAGGGTATCCTCTTCCTGCCAACAGAACTCCCTCATTTGACCAGAGGTGCCAAAGGCATTTAACTTAGACCATGGCTTTTTGATGTTACCTCTCTGATATTCGGGACTCATTAATATCTATGTAAATCAGCCAAGGGCTCTGCTGCTAGGGGTTGTTGGAAGGTAAATCAGCCAAACAGAAGGGTTGGAGTTTGTCAAAGGCAGCATGGGGGAAGAGAGAACTTCTGTATACCCTCTCCCAGGGCCTTGGTCCTACCTGCCTTAGGTTTGCTAAATTAAGATGGACAACTCAGGTTGTACTGGATAGGACAAAGATCTGCACTTTCTACGTAGAGAATGCTGGTGAGAATTGTAATGAGAGAAAATGCTAATCAATGTTGCATTAAGCAGTCACTCTTATCTTATCAGCCAACCTCCTAATGTCCCTTCTCTGCTGATACCATCATTGTTTCAACTAGTTTTTGCCCATTTAGATTAAAAACTCATAATAAAATATTTGAAAGAACTTTCTTTATTTCTAATCCTTAGGGCTTAAAATGCTTACATGAACTTCGACGCAAATCTGTACTCCTGTGAATTATTTGATAAATCATTGCAAATTTTGTAGCGAAAAATATCTGTTAAAATGCACTTTCAGAAACTATTGTTCCTTGGAGAGGTTCAGATGTCTACAGGGCGATGCCTCTCTTCCTCTCCTCCCCACCTAGTTGAAAGATTAAGTCACATTCACGTTGGAATCTGAAGAAGAAATCTTTGCCTGGAATCCATTCTCTGTTTCTTCATTTCTTATTCCACACGTCTTTTCAGGGGCTGGTTATGTAAGGACAGTTCTGCATTACATCACCGCTCCCTAATGTCTTTTTAAATGATGGTTGGGTTTTGAAGAGTTTTTCAATGGGTAATTTGTGGAGACCTGAAGGGCTGGGACAGCTTTCTTCCAGAACTCATTTCAGTTGTTCTGTGATGGCCTCGTAATGCGGTTGATGTAAGACCGATAATTCTGCCCGATTGAAGTTCTGTTTCCTACACAGGCGTTATGGGCCCTTCCTGCTGATGAGGAGGCGAGTGCTGTAATTAGTTCAAACCTTTCTGCAGTCACATCAGACTGCTCACTCCTCTGAGCCTTATTGACTTTCTGATTTGAGGGAGTGTGAAAAAAGCTTTCACATAGTGCTTATATTTTAAATTTGCTTTGCTGTAATCATGTGTTCAAATTTCCACTGAGATGAAGTGGCCTTTTTCTTAGGTGCTGGTAAAATTTATAATTTGTTTCAGAGCCCAGTAAGATTCATAAAGGCTGAGACTGTACAGGAAAGCATAGGAAAAACATCGTAAACATCAGCCTTCCATCGACTGGGAGAGAACAGCATGGAAAGCTGAGTGGAGTCGCTCCCACTTAGGAGAATGCTGAGGGCTCCACAGAGGAAGACAACAGCTCTTGCTGGATATACAGACTCTACATGTACCAAATAAAGAGACTGTCTTAATCAATCAAATGTTTGTTGTAAAACATACTGTAGATCTGTAAAGTCTCATGGGAACAGTTTTGTATGTAGGTCATAAATGCCCAGGAATAGCAAGGCTATTCAAAACAAAGAGAAGCCAGTCAACCATCCAAAAAATATTTATTAGGGAGTAATAACGTGCTAAGCATGAGTCCAGGCACAGCCAACTCCAATATCCATAAGATAGAAGAGATTCTATCCCTTAAAAGATTTATATTTCATTATGAGTGACACTGATAATAAATGAAAAATTATAGGGGCCGGCCCGGTGGCGTAGCGGTTAAGTTTGTGTGGTCTGCTTTAGTGGTGCAGGGTTTGCCAGTTCGGATCCTGGGTGCAGACCTACTCACCGCTCATCAAGCCATGCTGAGGTGGTGTCCCACATAGAAGAGCTACAACTCTACAACTATGATAGACAACTATGTCTGGGGCTTTGGGGAGAAAAAAGGAAAAAGAAGAAGATTGGCAATAGATGTTAGCACAAGACCAATCTTCCCTCCCCCCCCAAAAAAGAAAGAAATTATAACACAATACCCTAGAGAATGTGCCAGTAGGGTAGCCCAGGATGTCACAGGAGCAAGTAGGAGAGACGTTAAGCCAGTTAATGGTGGTGGTGGTGGTGGTGGTGGGGAGGAGGAGTAAGGTCTGAGCCAGGCAGAGAAGAAGAAATGTTTTATCTGAGATCCAAAAGAGGGATAAGATGGAGGCAGGCAGAGGGGTGTTCTATAGAGAAAACCATCTCTCTGTAGCTCATTACATCATCTTTTAATCTCAGTCTATATGACAAATTGTCTTCGTAGGAACTGTAACTTCATGATGCCTATTGAGACTGTCAATCAATTGTAAAAGTTCTTTTATAGCAAAAAATTATCAGACTGTTCTTCTGGGTCTTCTGGATGAAGTTCCCTTTTCTCCAAAGGATATTTTCCAAAATGCATTTTTATAAAAGTCATCATTCCTTTCCATTCTTTGGTTATCACAGAAAGGAGGGGGAGATATCCATACTTGGTATTTGTCCCCAGATGTAGCTTGTGAATTTCCTGTCACAATGTTCATGGATCCAGGTTCACTTTGACATGTTAGCAGCTTAGGTGAGATTCTCCCGTGACCCCAGTGAAGAGGCTGGGGGAAAAGAGCTGCTTACCACTGCCTGAGGATATGACTTTTAGCCAGCTATAGGTTAGAGAGGCTGAAGAACACAGACCTAGCCTCAAGACCAGTGGTTGGGGCTGGCCCTGTGGCTTAGCGGTTAAGTGCGCGTGCTCCGCTACTGGCGGCCCGGGTTCGGATCCCAGGCGCGCACCAACGCACCGCTTGCCAGGCCATGCTGAGGCCACATCCCATGTACAGCAACTGGAAGGATGTGCAACTGTGACATACAACTATCTACTAGGGCTTTGGGGAAAAAAAAAGAAGGAGGATTGGCAATAGATGTTAGCTCAGAGCCGGTCTTCCTCAGCAAAAAGAGGAGGATTAGCATAGATGTTAGCTCAGGGCTGATCTTCCTCACACACACACAC
The DNA here is from genome assembly GCF_057802395.1 of Ceratotherium simum simum. Classification (NCBI taxonomy): domain Eukaryota; kingdom Metazoa; phylum Chordata; class Mammalia; order Perissodactyla; family Rhinocerotidae; genus Ceratotherium; species Ceratotherium simum. The sequence continues at coordinate 123,159,048 of NC_141940.1, forward strand.
AAAAAAAGACCAGTGATTGGACCAAGTCATCCAGTCATTCATGGACAATATCTGCTTGTGCTGAATTTCACTATCACACAGCAGAAGCCTTGAAATGCTATTATGATATCTCATCTGGATAGGGTTGGGGGGATGTGTATTAGTCATTACACTCTGGAGAAACTTAACCAACATATCTGTATATATAAATACACAGAGAGAGAGAGAGAGAGAGAGAGAGAGAGAGCGCTATTATAAGGAATTGGCTCCCATGATTATGTAGTCTGGCAAGTCCACAATCTGCAGGGAGTCCAGCAGGCTGGAGATCCAGGGAAGAGCTGATGTTGCTTTCAAGTCTGAAGGTCGTCTGCTGGCAGAATTCCTCCTTGCTCAAGAGACGTCAGTCTTTTTCTTCTCTTCAGGTTTTCAACTGATTGGATGAGACCCACCCACATTATGGAGGACAATCTTCTTATTCCAAAGTCCACCAATGCAAATGTTAATCTCATCCAAAAATGCCCTCACAGAACGTCCTAAAAATGTTTGAACAAATATCTGAGCACCGTGGCCCCGCCCAGTTGACACACAAAACTAACCATCACAGAGGGATTAGGGGTACAACCATCCATGAAATCATTAGACACAGGAGTAAGCCTGGAGGGAAAGGGGCGAGAGGGAGAAAGAAACAGAAAAGAGAAAATACAAAAATCAACCCTGTAAATGAGCCACAATCCAAAATTCCAAAACCTGTGAAGAAACTTGTTACTAAGAGTCCATCACAGTCAATAAAATCAACATTTAAAAGGTTAACTTGAAGGGCCGGCCCAGGGGTGCAGCAGTTAAGTTCGCGCGTTCTGCTACGGCGGCCTGGGGTTCATCAGTTCGGATCCTGGGCGCAGATCTGCTCACTGCTCGTTGGGCCATGCTGAGGCGGCATCCCACATAGAGGAACTAGAAGAACCTACAACTAGGATACACGACTAAGTACTGGGGGCTTTGAGGAGAAAAAAGGAAAAAAACAAAAGAGGAAGATTAGCAACAGACGTTAGCTCAGGGCCAATCTTCCTCAAAAAAAAAATTAACTTGAAATGAAAAGCATTTCTAGAACAGTCTGACTGAGAGTTTAAAATTAATGTATTTAAGATACTTAAATGGATAAATGAATTAAAAACATCTTTTTTTTAAACAGCAGGGAAGTTATCAAGATAGAAATAAACATAAAAAACTAGAAATCATAGAAAAATTTAGCAATTATCAGCAAAAAAAACAAACTGTGTTTGGGATAAACTCTTACTGCACATACTCAAAAAGAAATTGATAATTAGATGTTGATACAACACTAGAACAAACAGAATAGCAAGAAAAGAGAGATTTTCAAAAAGATATATAAAGATATAAAAGAATAGCTTTGAGATTTGGAGTCCAGATTGAGACACTTCAATAGGATTTTCGTAAAAGATAAATGACTGGAGAATGGATGGAATTGGATGAAGTAATGTCCAAAATTATTCATAATTGAAGTCTTCAGATCAAAAGTGCACTCTCTGAACTGAAAATATAAATAAATATAAATCCATTCCATGGCATATAATAGTTAGTTGCAAATCGTTGAGAATGAAGAGAAATTCTTAAACTACCAGCGAGAGATATCCAGTCACCTACAAAAGGATGACAATTCAACTAATGGTGGACTTCTCATCTACAGTAATGCGTGTTAGAAGGAAAGCAATTGCCATCTGAACAGTCAAGAGAAAACATATAATAAGCACATTTTTTCACACACAGAGTTTATATACACAGACTCTAGAACTAACCCTTAAAGAAACATTAAAGGATGTTCTTCATTAAGAAGATAAGTGAGAAGGTAAGATAGAAGAGGTGAGATTAAAGAAACAGTGTGTACAGAAGTGGATGAAATAATACCAACAAGTTAATTAAATGCTAAATGTAAAAATAGCAATTTGTATGAAACACTGAAAATAAAAACTCTGGCAACAAGAACAAGGTAGGAATGCAGTGTGTTGATGAAGTATGCAATTACTGAATAACTTCAGATTTTATTAGACAAATTAATGTTTAGTATATGTAACAATGAAAATAACCACTATAAGTATAAAACATGATAAATAACAACCAAAATTGAGAAGAAAAAAGTGAATAAAAAATTAATTCAAAAAATAATTAGGAGGAGAGAAAAAAGGAAAACAATGCTAATACAGAAAACACAAAATAAAATGGTGGAAGTAAGTCCCAATATACCCATAATTATCGTCAGAGTAAATGGATTTGCCTACTGAAAATCCAACTATATAAAAACGATACAGCTAAAGAAAACCAAGGAGAATACTAATAAAGAGAAAGCTTACTAATACTAACATCCCACAATATAGAATACAATGCACAAATTGTTTTAGTAAAATAAGACGGTATATAATAAACACAAAAGAACAAGTCTACCAAGAGGATATAACAATATGAAATTATATGCACCTTGAACTCCAGAAAGGAAACTGACAGAATTACTGAGAGCAATGGACACATTCATCAGCAGTTTTAAGGTTTTAACGTGCTTTTATCAAAAATTGGTAGATCAAGATAACAGAGTATTAGAAAGTAGATAGAAGGTTTAAGCAATGACATTAACAAGCCTGGTGTATGATACATACATAAACTTATACCCCCAATATAGAGAATGACCATGAGGCAATAAATTGGAAATCAACAATACAAAGATAGTTAATAAAATCCCACGTGTTTGAGAATTTAAAAATGCACTCCTGAATAACTCATAGGTTACAGAAGAAATAACAAGGGCAATTAAAAAATACTTAGAACCATAACAACACTAACGATACTCTAAATCAATTGTACACTACCAGTATCTGGGGGAAAAAAAGGAAAAATCAATACCTTTCACTATGATCCATCCATTCCCTAATAAATCCAGATTGTATCTATCTACACAACATGGCCACAAAGGGTTTGTTGGAAACATTTCTGATTGATGGCAGCTATTTGATATTATTGATTCTAATCAAGGTTCTAATTTTGCCCACCAAAGAATGAATCACTGCTTGTCCAAGCTTAGCACAAAGGGAATATTTGTGCAGATAATTTTAGAATAAGTTAAGAATGAACGTGTAAGATCATTTGGAAGCTGTTGTAAACAGCTCCAGTGGCAGGCAAATCCTGCCAGTCCACAGCAAGAGAAGAGAGTACTTTATGACAAGATGCGTCATGTCGGAGACATTGGGAAGACTCCAAGAGAAAGTTCCTGACTGAGATAGGGAGAGCTTTCCAAGCACCAGTAGATAACGTGGTAGTAGAGAACATGGCAGCATCTTCAATATGTGTTTGTTTATTCATGGCCTAAGCCAGAGGTCAGCAAACTCTTTCTGTAAAGGGCCAGGTAGTAAATGTTTTAGGTTTTGTGGTTCAGATGGCTTCAACTCAGATGGCCTCAACTCTGATGCTGTAGAGTGAAAGTAGTGATAGTTCGTCGGCACATGGGTGTGGTTGTGTTCCAATTAAACTTTATTTACAAAATCACTGGTGGGCCAGATTTGGCTTGAGGGTAGTAGTTGCTGGCCCCTTGGTCTAAAACAAAGGACCAGAATGGAAAACCTGAATCAGGAGACAGTTGGTTTATCTGATTAGTGTTTGTGTTATCTGGAGTATGCAAAAGTTTTCCATTGTTGTATACTTGTTTTTGTCCAAAAATATACTTTGTAGAAGTACATTAAATTTATGTGCATAAATCTACAGATATCCAGGTTACTCTTGAGTTGAGATTATCTATATGCTGCTTGTTATCAAATTGGGTTTTTTTCCAGCTCATCAGTGCTTATGATATAGTAGAATTTGCAAAAATATTTGTATTTACAGTTATTATTTCTAGAGTTTGATAAATAATTGGTTGTACTTTACTACTTGATTTCAACTGGTAGCTTATGGAAAATGATTATGTACCAAACCATCAAAATAAATGATAGATAGATAGACATAGGTAGATAAAAAATAAAGTCATTTTTTCCCTTAGACATTTGAATGTATACAAACCTAGTTTCAAGAAAGACAGCTTAAGCTCATTTTTAAAATTTTTTTCTGAAATGCATTATTTGCATTGCATATCATACATATATGTGAAAAAGTGCTTTCTCATGAAAAAGTGCTATTAATGTTAAGTCTGAATTTTAAGGTTGATTATAAACCACACAAGTAATCTCTAATGATAAAGTAGGGAGTGGGCCATGAAAGCCATCTTTGAATTTTCATAAGCTATTTTCTTTTTTTACGCTGCCATCACGAGATCTTGATATCCTCAGCAGTTTGCTTTCTCTGAATCAATGGCTGAATAATGGCAGTGTGATAACAGGAATATATCACTGTGATAAATATCCAGTTTCTACAGATCATCTATATTGTCCTTGTGTGTGTAAAGGAAAATACATTTATTTAAATGTCATAAAAGACTACTTTGATTAATGTTATTAATGGCTAGCAATGAGATTCTGTTCACTGAGGTGAAAGGACTTGTGATGTTAAACCATATTCAGTAGAAACTGCAAGGGGGGGAATAGCATTTCATTTTCCTTATCATTTGGATATTTATGTGCACAATAACTGTCAGAGTCAAGAGAAAAATAATTTTGTGTCCAAAGAAGGGGAAAATAACTCATAAATATATCCCACACCATTAAAACATGTTTACAAGAACCTATTACATCATTCATTAATGAAGAATGGAATTTATAGAGATATTCATTTCAATATCTTAGTTTTCACAAGGGACTCACAATTAATAATTTTTTTAAGTTGATAAGATTCCTATGAAATTTCAACAGCAACCGTAGACAGCTACAGAGGCAGGGGAAGGCTGCAAGAGAGGAGATAACACCTCATAAAGAGCCAGGAAAGCCCCCTGGGTTGGCCCAAGGATGTTGGAAATGGATTTGCACATCTCTTGGGGTTGACAGGTGGGAGGTTGCTTCATTAAGCTAGAACCAGGCTGCCAAAGGGGCAGTGAGAGAATTGGCGAAAAGAGTTAATTTCTCCTCTTACCTCTTCTCAATATTGCTTTCGGTGTTTGCACCGAAGACAATGGGGCCGTCTTTGTCTGTCCCCTTTGCTACAAGGAAACTATTGCAATAGCCAGGCCAATGATATTCTTAGGGTGAGTGATCACATCAGGACAGCACAGCATCCCCACTGTGGTGAGGAATTGATGAAAGAGGTCTCCATTGGGGCTGACCTACACTCTTAGGCATTTCCTCCTTGGCTCACATCTCTTCTAAACACCCAGCAGTGGTGAACCAGTGGGAGAGAAGATTTAGACAAGAGCATTAGAAGAAATGCTGACCAGGAGGTTGCCTGGTATTGTTGAGGGAAGAGAAGTAGCCTACAGTGGTTCTGTGCTGCCAGGGGCTTCCACCCTTGGGACCCAGCCCCTCGCCAGCACACAGAGTAGCTGGGACTCCTAGCTCAGGCCTTCTCAGCCTCAGAAGTAGTGACATTTGGGGCCAGTTAATTCTTTGTTGTGGGGAGTGAGGGACTGTCCTGTGCATTGTTGCATGTTAAGCAGCATCTCTGGCCTCTACCCACTAGATGCCCATAGCAGCTCCCTTCACCCAGTTGTGACAACCAAAAATGTCTCCAGACATTGCCAAATGTCTCCTGGGGGGCAGCATTACTTCAGGTGAAAACCCTGTTCTGGAATAACATACACTCACAGACTAAAGTAACTAGATGCTCAAAGTGTACAATCACTAATTATGTCTTAATATCTGTTAGGGTAAGTCTCATAACACTAGTTATGACAGTTAAAATAAAGGATAAAATAAAGAACAGATGGGTGAGCTAATTTTCAGGACTCTCCCATAAAATGTCAAGAAAGACTAAAAAGAAAAGATAAGCAAAAATAAAATATAGCAAATGGAAATATGAAATAAGGTGGTAGAAACAAATCAATGTAAATATTTAGATACGTTACACTCACCAATTAGAAGATGGAGGCTAAGGGATGGGATTACAAAATGACAAAACAACCATTTGTTGCCTAGAAGAGTCATGCTTAAATCAAAAGACAGAGAAAGCATGAAAATAAAGGATGTCAATTATGAATCAATGAATGCTGGGGTAACAATCAATGAATGCTGGGGTAACAAACTTAAAATCTGACAAAATAGATTTCAAGACCTAAATATCATAAGGGACAAAGATACATGCTATACTGTATAAGGAACAATTCTCTAAGAAGAGTCAATCATTATGAACATGTATTTAGGGAGAAATAGATGTACCAACAATTGTTGTTTGAGATTGTAACATGTTCCTCTAAGAAATGGTTGGATCAAGATGCCAAAAAAGCGCCATTATAAAAGATATGAATGATATAATTAATAAACTTGAGATATTATAGTTAGAAAGAACTCTGAAACCAGCAAACGATATACATTATTTTTGCAAACTCACAGAAGCATATACCAAAATAGTCCAATCCTTATACTTCTGATTTCTTTTACTTTTCTTATACTATGGAACAGGACTTCTTATACTAAATCATTTGCAGATGAAACAATCATTTACGTACAAAAAGCAACAGAATCAATAGACAAAGTATTATAATTGGAGTTCAACAAGGTTGCTGGAAGCAAGACAAACTTACAAAAATCAGAAGCAACTCTCTCAACCAGCAACTCGGGTATATAATCAAACATAAGATACTATTCACAATAGCAACAAAAACTATCAAGTATCTTTATGCACAATGTCTATGGAGAAAACTGCAAAATTCTTAAAAAAGACCTAGAAGATAATCTGAATATATGAAGAGACATACCTTTCCTGATATGATACAATTTTAGTGCTATAGAAATATTAGTTCTCCTAATTAATCTGTAAATTCAATATTTCAGTTGGATTTCTTTAGAAACTTGATGAACCTAATCTAAAATTTGTATTGAAGGACACATTTCCATGAAAATGACAAAAAATACTAAAGAGAGAAGACTTACCCTAACAGATATTAAGACATACACAAAAACCATAGTAATCAAAACAGCACAGTTTTGATATAAGGACAAAAGCATAGACAACTGGGATATCATAGAAAAACCCATATGGGAACAATATAAAAATATATAGTGTTTAAATAAACGAAGTATTGAAATATGCTCTGACCCAAATTTGCACTCTAAGTATATAACCCAAATAAATTCTTGAAACAGGTCCTCTAAAAGACACATACAAGAGGGTTCATCATGATGGTGTGTACTAACCAGGAACTGAAGACATCACTGGGGATGAGGATGTATAGAATGCAGAAGGTGCATACTTCAGAGCATTATCCTGCAGTCAGAAGCTATGTACCATCTGCATACACTGTATCATGGACAGATCCAGAAAGCACAGTATTGAGTGAAAAAAGTAACAAAGAGCATGTAATCTATTCCACAAAACAACTGTGCCCATCACACAACCACACATAGAACAAAATACACCATGTAGACATACGTCTGTAGCTGGAAGCAATATACATTAGGCATGAATGCATACAACAAATGTACATTAGGATCCCTCTTTCTAGGGGAACGCGAGGACGAATGTGGACAAAAGAGAACGTGCATATGTACATTAGGGATAAACACATGCATGAGTGCATTTATACCTAACACACATAACCATAATGAGTTGCCTTATGCAGGCAAATAATGGTAATGTGCCATGATCTGTGCATTCCAAAATGAAAGAAAACAAAAAGGCAACGATCTCGATTGCCCAACATTCAGTTCATTTAAAAATCTTGTCACAAGAAAAATTGGTTTCAGACTGCACAGGGGACACATCTCCAAGGGACCTATGTTGACAAAGCTAGAAGGGGCTGGCAAAGTTAACATTCTACCAATGTTCCTAGGGGAGTCTTCTCCAGAAGAGCGTCCCTGGATTCATATAATTCAAGAAAAATGGCTGGGAAGAGATTTCTTATCTCCCAGAAGAATTGCAGTTCTGGAGGAGCAGAAAAGATCAGCAGTTTCGTTTGTTTTCACTGTCTGTGCTCCTCCTCAGTGGACAGAATGACTTGCAAATATCTCCTGGGCTGGTGAATGTCTCCTGCTTGTTGAGGAAGAGAGTTGCTTGCCTTTCTCTCTTGGAAAAGAAATCTACAACTTGAACAGCTGGCTCGACTGTGCAAACCAAAGCACCTCCTGGCTTAGCGTAGACGGAGGGTGGCTGAAACAGAGCTACAGAAACCAAAAGCTGAGAGAACAAACAATTCTCTCCACATTGTAGGAACAAAAGAGATGAAAGAAGGCCAGAGTGTGAGGTGGCAGGAAGGTTTGGAGACAGTCCAAGCTCTCTCTGGCTTCTTGAAACTCCTTCACGATCCTAGGGAAAAACCCGTGTATTAATAAAATGAGGGCTTGCCAATATCCTAAGGTTAGACTCATATTTTCAAGGGACAATAATTATAGGATAAAGCACATGAGAATTAAACTGGGGCGTGAAATTATGTTTCCCTTCCTCGTTGCATGGAAAGGTCAATTCTGGCCATCGAAATTCAAAGGCCAATATAACATGTAAGCACATTTTATAAAGAAACTTTGGAGTTGCCCTGAAGGGAGTACTCAGCTGAGAGAATAAAGTCCAACTGTCTTTGGAAATAGAATTATCTCCCACTATAGGCCTGAAATGAGGTAAAATTATAAACAACGCCAGCATTGAGTGTGCTGCCTGCCACACGCAGCCTCCCTTTTGTTGCCAGTCTCTTAAGCCCTCCTTGGCCTTACTGACTGCCCAGGACCCTGGGATGTGGTCACTCAGCATGTCCTGGATGGTCTCCATATCCCCATTCTCCAGTATCCAACCAAGACCCTCTTCTCAAGGCTCCTCTGGGGTCTTCAGGGCCACAAAACAGAAGGAGCTGTGGTTTTATCTGAAAGGAACACTCGACTTCTGAATAAGTGCTTCATGTAACAAAAATATTCTGCTGCTAAAACAGTGATCATAGATCATCAGATTACTTTTTCAGAATGTAGAATATCTATCGTGGTTAACAGTGGATATTGGTTTAAGACACTTGCCCTCCCATCTCAGTGTGCACTCATTAGCATCCTTGAGTAAATCATTTAGCAGCTCTGAGGCTCAGTGTCCTCGCCTTAAAATACCAGCGGTGACGTTCACCACACTCAAAGAGGTAGGACGCTTGGCTGGTGCTGTGTGGGCTGGGTGGCGATGGGAGCACTGCCCCCAGGGTGCAAGCCCTAAAGCCATGTGTGTAGAAGGGAAGATTATGAGCAACTTGGAACACCATGGGCTGCAGTTCTAGCAAACTAAATGCAATGAAATAGCAGACTAAATGTCCACATTCTGTTTATTATCACTCTGCACTAGAAATGCTATACAATGTCACGGATAAAATATTCCACCTCTCAGGGTGGGTTGAACCCACTGTGTGACGCCCCCACCTCCCCCGGCCCCCATACACACACTCAATGCTGGAAAGTTTAACGTTCTTACATGCATAAGAGGATTCCTTGTTATCAGGCACTAGTGGAGAAGGGGTTTGACCCAATGGAATGACAAATGAGTAGACCTAGTAGGAGTTTTCTAATCACTCCATGTTCTTGCTGTCACTCATGGTTTTTTTTGTGTGTGTGTGAGGAAGATCAGCCCTGTGCTAACATCTGCCAATCCTCCTCTTTTTTTGCTGAGGAAGACTGGCCCTGGCCTATCATCCATGCCCATCTTCCTCTACTTTATATGGGACGCCGCCACAGCATGGCTTGCCAAGTGGTGCGTTGGGTGCACGCCCGGGATCCGAACCGGCGAACCCCAGGCCGCCGCAGCAGAGCGCGCGCACTTAACCACTTGCACCACCGGGCCGGCCCTGTCACTCATGTTTTATGTGAGGGCAGCTCACTTCAGTCCTTCAAGGCGATGACCAAATGGCAGACTCCCAGTCACTCTATAAGGTTCGATCATTCTTTGCCTGCAAGAAAGATTCTATCTTCAACAATGTGATGTGGTTGCTTGCATAACCATTAACTTTAATTAAAGCCAAGTCATTGCCTTGTAACGTGGATTTGCAGGTTGATTTTTCCTTATAGAAGCTTGTCATCAATCTTGCTATGTTTTAGCTCTTGGCAGTGTTGTGAGGGTGGTATCCTTGGAGATGAAATGAAATATTTCCAGTTGAGGGAAGGACAACAGTACCTCTAAAAATGTATATATAATTTGAAAAATAATTTTAATTAACATAGGGAAAAATATGCCAATGTAAGAAATATCTATAAATTCAAAGATGTATTTATTTGTAGCAGGAAATAGACTGCTGTCAAATTTTAGACACGTTGTTTGGGATTTATTTAAATGCTCTCTTTTGGTGAGAGGATTGGGGAGTTTGGGTTTATAAAAACCTTGTTATTAAGCACTGATGTCCGTAACCAAAGATCTTTTTAGAGGACAAATTTGCGCATGAACATTCCCACCTGTTGATACTCAGCATTGTTTTAAGTTTTCGGTAGACCTGTTCTGTCTTAAATTTATCTCAAGAAGATCCAAAATCATTTGAGAACCTGGCTACACATGTTCTACACTGGGTTATTCTAAATGTAAGCAGGATAAAACACAGGGGAAAAATCCTGACAGATTCTCTCCTTTTGTTCCATTTCCAATGAGAACAATGATTCCATAGCCTCCCATTATAACTGCTCTGACATTGTCAGCTGCTCAGCTGGGAGAGTTCACCCTGCAAGGGCGGCTTCCTCTGATAGCATGAAGAAGACGCTCTCATAGTTTAGAAAGAGAAACAGACACAGGTTACAAAATGGGGGACAATTTGGAGAAGGAACGATGCTCTGAGTGCTCAATGCTGTAGTTGCATTGAAGGCACCTTGGAAGGAAAGATGAAGTGCTTATGTCTCATTATCTTTAAGTCAAGTAGTAGGAGGCAGAATATCTGGATTCTAAATTGTCATTGTGACTCATTTGGAATCCAAGAACAGTGCCATCGATTTCCCATTGCGATGAGCTGTTGAATGGGACTTCAACTCTAGGGGAAACTTTTCACCTGGTGATGTTTACATTGTGTTGTTTGGGAGGGAGGAAGAGATTGAAAACACTGCCTTCAAGGACCCCAGATGTTCATGGTCCCACTTGGACACAGCGATGAGAGCTATGTGTGTTAGCTGTGAGCAGAGGCCCTTCAACCATTTCCATTTTCAAGGTGGTTGGTACTCAGAGTCTCTTCTCTTTTCCTTGAGCGGTGAGCAGAGAAGGAAAACACAGACATTCCTGGAGAGTTTGTGATTTACTGGATGCCTGAGTTTTCTTTTTAGAATTTTGTCTGTTTTGACCAGGAGTATTAACAACATGGAATTAAACCCAATTAGTTGTAAGCAGTGGATGCTTTTCTCGGTGAGAGCAGGTTTTAGGATCTGTGCCTGTCTCGTCTAACTAGAGACCCACATCATGATGTGCTGAGTGGCTCCTTTTCAGGGGGAATCAGAAGGAAGAGAAGGCCTTTGAGATAGCTGAAACAGGACAGTCGCCGGGGCAGGGGCAGATGTGTGTGGCCGAGTTTGCTCTCCAGGGCAATTTAAGGTGATATGTGGGTGGGGGTCCACAATGTGGCAGATGGTGTTTCTCGCGGGTGGGCATTGTTCAGGACCCTGCAGGTGGCAGTACACACATCTGGGGAAGGCAGCCTTGACATAGAACTGAAGAGACCCAGGGGTCTTTAGAAGAGCTTGTTAATCCAATGAAAATCCGCCCCAAATAAGAGTTTTAGGACTGCCCTGGCATATTTTTATATACGTAGGCCTTTCTCCAACAATCTCCTATAGCAGCAGAGTTTAATTCTGTCTCCACGTAAACCTATTCCCCGGAACATTTCTGTAAGCGTGCTGCTCAGCACACTCATTACCCAGCAGTTTGCTTACCTAGAAGACGCCTCCTCACTCACCCTTGAGGAGAGCGCTGGTGACATAAATGACCCTCTGGGGAGGGTTCATGCGATCTGACTTTCGATGATTGAAGCATAAGGGACCAGCGCAGCTGGGAGAATCAACACAGGAAACAAAACAAAATGACTCCAGGGATCTCTCCTAGCTTCCTTCCCTCCTCTCATTGTTTTAATTTTAATTTTTTGGTTTTTCAATTTCATTTTTATTAATTATGTTTTTATTGGAAAAAATCCACTTGTACATGCTTAAAAAAATTAAAGAGCAAAACAAGACATTCAAAAGTAACCTAGAGCCACCCTCCCTAGAAATTGTTAGCAGCCTTAAGAGTGCTTTCCGAAATTGTAAATGTATGTACAAGCAGAAATATATGTATATGTAGGTTGCTTCTGCAAATGGCAGAGGTTATATGCACTCTTCTGTGAACAACCCCCATTTGTGAATATTCCAGTTGTATAACGAGGCAGGTGATGCGTGTCCCCTTAGTAATAACCTGAGACACAGCATGATGAGGTTTGCTTCCCTTTTGTCCTGTCCATCCCCCCACCCACCATGCACACACACACACACTCAGACACATACACACACACACTACCCACAAATACACACACAGAACATAAGCAAAGACACACTCACCAATGGGACCAAGTCAAGAGAATACAAACTGCTACTTTTAATAAGTCCTTATCAGACAAAAGATGGAAGTGCCTGGAGGCATAGCAGGAGGAAAGTGGTTTGTCCCCTTGCCTGGAAAAGCGATATAAAATGAGTTGAAAGAGCTAGAAGGTGGAGAGAAGACAATATCCCAGGATAGAAAGAACAGTGTGCAAGGTAGTGGCATGGACGGGCTTGGAAAATCCTTGGAGGAATCTCCTGGACGTTTGGGAAGTATTCACTCTGATGACTAGCCCCCTTCTAGTCTGAGCTGGCTGAACCACAGCACATACACACAGGAGCCTTCAGCAGAAGCTGAGATGGACCACTGCTGGGAATCCTGGGTAGAGGGCAGCAGTGCTGCCATAGAGACATCAGCCTTGCCAGGAAGCTTCCACTGAACACAAGATCTCAGCCAGGTGCCTGCGGGTCATGTAATGGACCGAGGAAGGAGCTTCCCTCATTCGCCATCAGCATCTGGAGAGATGATCATGGACATGAGCAATGTATGTGCCCGTGCTGGAGTGAAAAGCAGAGGAGATCCAAGAAATAGGCAGCTTCCTCCCTGTTTCAGTATTGCATTCCCACTAACGTCGATCTCCTCTTGCCTTCCCCGTTGCACCAGGGCGCCGGAATGCCCTGGGAGATTAGGAGTGAGGAGTGGAAGATGGGGAGTAAGGATGCTTTCGAAGGGAAGCAAACCTTTGAAGGGAGCTGTGAGCTATACAACTTGAACTGGAACACAGTGCTTGCCCAAAAGGGATTGCTTCAAACCAGAATGTCTACAACATTTTGAGGTGAAGAGTAAGTTTTCTGCTGCCTACATGCAGACATCTTCTTCCTGACTGCCTAATTCCTGTCTGTTTTAATGTTTGCAGCCTCTTGCTTATACGAGTAATGCTGCGATGTACTCAAATGTGAGTGCTCAGGTAGAGCACTGCAAGATGAAATCAAGAGTAGGATTGGTATTTTTCCAGATTTTCCTCCAAAATTATACTAATTTTGACCCTCATCAACAGTGTATGAGAAAGCCTGTTACTTCACAAACTAGCCAACTGTGTGTTCAACCATACATAATAATATTTGCCAATCTGGACTTGTGAAAATAAAGTTCCGTTTTTAAGGGACATTTGTTGAAGTAGAATTAAACAGTCATTTCATGTTTATAAGCCATTGCTGTTTCTTGGATGTGATCTACCTGTTCATGTAACAGGTAGATATGTCTTTTCCTCATTTCTTTTTTTTTTTTTTTTTTTTGGCCCTGAGCTAACATCTGTGCCAATCTTCCTCTATTTTTTTTTGTATGTGGGATGCCACCACAGCATGGCTTGATAAGCAGTGTGATCCGAATATCCGAACCCGTGAACCCCAGTCTGCCAAAGCGGAGCACACGAACTTAACCACCATGCCACCAGGCCAGCCCCTTTGCTCATTTCTTTTAATTGGGTTCTTGAACTTTTAAAATCAATTTGAAATCTTTATATGTTACTAAAATTAGTCTTCCTTTTGTGTGTGTTACATGTATGTTCTCCATGTTTCCTCATTAAGCAGGATACTGACTTTTGTTTTGATACATATATATACAGTATACATATTTTTGCCATCTTAGGAATGGGCACATATATTCCTTCTTTAAAGAGAGTTTTCTTGAGGAATGGGTGTTGAATTTCATCCAGTGCCTTCTCAATCCCCATGAAAAAATGTCCTTCTATTAAAAATGGTTAATGATTTAATAGCTTTCCTTAAGCTATTTCTTTTTGGGGGATGGTACTTTAGTTAATAAAATTGCTTCTGATTTCTGCTAATATTTCGCTTGTGGTTTTTACTTGCATTAATAAGTATGATTGCTTTTTTCTTTGTTTTACATTTATGCCAACCTGATTAGAATTTTTTAATCAAAATACTAATTCAGAGTTTACAAAATTAGGAAGATTTTTATCTTGCCGTATTGTGTTCCAATTTAAATAGTTTACTCGTATTTAAAAAGTGGAGTTTTCATAGAATAAACTCACAGCTCACCTCTCACTTTATTCCTCCACGTACAAGGTTTGTTCTTTCCCTTCCCCTGGATGAAATGTCTGGAAGACCAAAAGCTTTTCTGTTTATTCTTGGCTAATACTATTAGCAACATTAATATTAATTATTATTAATTAGTAAGTTGATAATTAACTAAATAGTGCTAATGTTACTGCCCAGAAAGGGGGTTCGTCTGCCTGCCTGAAGACATGCCAATAGTCAAGAGGCAAGGTGATGGCAGAGAAAGAAAGAAAAACTTTTTATTACAGCTTGCTAGCAAGAGGGAAGATGGCCGACTAATGTCTGAAAAAAACCATCTTACAGAACAAAGATTACAGGCCAATTATATAGGGGGCTGGTCTCCCAGTGGGGGAGGCATCTGGTCTCTGGGTGGGGGCATCCATCTAACCTCCAGGTGGAGGAGGCATCTGGTCTTAGTTTCTGATAGTCTTTGGTTTTACTGGATATGCATCAGAGACCGGAGCAATGCCCTATACGTAGGTCTTTCATTTGTCTTTGATGATGGCTATCAGCATAGATTCTCTGTTCAGGGCTCATCACATTCCTAAGGAACTCAAAAGAACAAAGTTATCATCTTATCGCAGCTGGGAGGTACATGCACAAGCAGGGGTTGTAAAATCTACAGAGCAGTTAGATCTCCTGGAGGGTGCATATCCAGCTGGGTTAGTTTGTCAGAGGTTATTCAAAGTTACAGTAGGGCTTCTTTTCTACAATATGGCTTCCCTCATGTCAACCTTGTCTTAAGCTTGTATCAAAACCAAAAATAATCCCTGCTGACAAGACCACATGTTTTCAGACAGTAAGAATTCTTTTTCAACTTTGTGATATGTTTTGGAGTAAAGTTCATTAAATCTTAAATTCCAGCAAATCACGATAGGTATGTTATACATTAAATTATTTCCCCATTTGAATATAAGAATATAACCTTAAGACATAATCTTTTCTTTGGATTGTAGCATTTAAAAATTTTTGAATGGCTTGCCAATCTTTAAAAATAAGAATATTTCACATTTTAAAAATTCAGATTTTTCAGCTTTTCTTGAAAAACTGGAAAATCTGGTAATACCGGTCTTGTGTATGCACTCCGTATCGTTTTGCTGACACTAAGTGAACTATCGACTGCAAAGAGCATTGAATTTATGCCCAGGTGTTTGTTGACTCTTGGCACTGCCATTAAACATTTGAACCTGTGAAGCGTGATTTATGCATAATAAAGATGGTGTGCCTCATGCAGCTTGAGAGTGCAAAGAGCACATTGGAGTCCAGACATCACCCACTCTGTGATTTCTACTTTGAGCATCCCTACTGCCCCCCAGTTGTTCTTCCTTGTACTCCTTCTTATTGTAAACACATAGCTATTTTAACATGTCTCCAAATGCGTGCTGATTTTTTCTTAACACTGCAGTTAACGAAAACTCCCTTCTCCCAGTTGTTAGGACAAAAAACACGGAGTGAATCTTGATTAGCCTCATTGTCATTTAAGCAGCGACTTGCAGGAGGCTGCCCCAGGTGCCTGCAGGATGTCAGGAAGAGGGGATAGTTGGGTGATACCCTCGGGCCAGGATGTACAGCCTGTATTTGAAGGATGACAAGGCATCCAGTGGAGATAAACTTGACTGAGAAATAACCTCAAAGTAGGTTGATTTATTGAATGAGTCACGCCATAGTGCTATTCCCCTCTAATCATATTTGTTGTGTTTCTTTCCGTTATTATTTCTCTGTTACCCCTAGGGGCTCCTTCTCATTGCATTCTAGGACTCCTTCCAGTATGTCTTTTGTGGTGGAAAAAAATAATGTCAGGTCCTGAAAGCATCCATCTCGACATGTTTGTTTTTTTTTTATGGTCTGAAATTTTTGATGCTGAATGAGGTCTGAGTGGTGCACAGTGGTTTTTCATATGAAGGCTGTCTCTTTTGTCTTTCCCGGTGTGCATTATCCAGTATCTTAGATGCTGTGATTTACAAATGGAAGCTTTCTCTCACACGGTACATTGAGAAGGCAGTTTCCCCCTTTATTTGGAGTGTGGGTAAAGTAGGAACTCCTCTCCCTCAGAAGTGTGTGAACTTGGGGAAGATTCCTGAGCTCCTCATACTTCAGTTTTCCTCATTAGCATTGCAGATAATGAAACTGGCAAACAGTTAGCCATTGATGATTAACCAGCTAGTAAGTATGAGGGATCAGAATTGGCCACCTCAAAATGTGTCTCTGCCTGAAAGTCACTTTGGCCCCCACCCCCACTAACTGACCAAAAGAGTTTGGGAGGGGAGGCCTGCCCCCAGAACAGACCATCACCATAGACATCTCTGGGTATCTGGGAGGGTCCTTGCTAAGCCCATTCTTAGTTCTTGTTACCCTTTATAAGAGACATTTTCATTTGTAAAGGAAATCTCCATTTGTAAAGGTATCTTCTTCCCTGTACCAGGAAGAAGAGGGGGGGCTTACCTAGAAACTTATCAGAACGGAAGATGAGGACTTAAATCTGCATGATAAACTAACAACTAACCCATTGTTAACTGTGCTGTTTAGGCAATATGCTATCTGACTCCTACTAGGTTCCTATAGGTAACATCCCCCTGGAGCCTGGGTCACCATGGTAATGGGTGTCTGAGCTATTTTTTTCAGGAACTGAACCCCTTGTCCACTTCAGGCCAGATTGAGACCACCAACCCATCAACTGGGTTGACATGTGTCAGATGAGCGACCTCTTGACGGCAAGAGGTTGGAACTCCACCCTCAGGGCATGCTGACATCGCCATTCTGTGAGCATGCGTTCTATGCAGAGACATGAAGCCTGCGCGGATCATCAATTACCTCATCTCTCCTCACCCCCAATCATTTCGGACCACCTTACTTCCTAACCCATAAATATCCCTGAGTCCCTGTTTTCGGGGAAGTGGATTTGAGATTCATTCTCCCATTTCCACACTTGACTGCCTTGTGATTAAACCCTTTGTCTCTGCAATCTCGTCGTCTCGGTGATTGGCTTTCTGGGCGGCGGGCAAAAACGGACCT
The DNA here is from genome assembly GCF_057802395.1 of Ceratotherium simum simum. Classification (NCBI taxonomy): domain Eukaryota; kingdom Metazoa; phylum Chordata; class Mammalia; order Perissodactyla; family Rhinocerotidae; genus Ceratotherium; species Ceratotherium simum. The sequence continues at coordinate 123,176,690 of NC_141940.1, forward strand.
GGTGTGGTAACAATAATAGTATACTAACTTTAAACTTACACAATGTTATATGTCATTATATGTCAATTAAAAAAATGAAATAAAGGAACTGTCATAACAGGGGTCTGGATATCTGTTTCCAAAAAAGATATGTATAACAACACGGTAACCACTAGGGCCCACTAGGACCAGTTTGAACTGATTCCATCTGTTATCAACAGAGTGATTAAGAGTTATTTTTCAGAAAATTTGCAAAGTCACGTAGCCAGAGCATGCACAGAAGAGGAAATCTTGACCTGAAATGACCATGGAACCAAAGATTCTACCCCCCATGGAACCAAAGGACCGGGACATGACTGGAACTTGAAAGTCAGATGCTTGTCAGAGGCGAGGGGTCCATTGTCCAGGAAGACCCGGTGTTAAAGCCCCTTCTACACCTTACCATAAATGTGTAAAGCCTTACTATAAATGTTTAAAACCTTACCATAGATGTTTAAAACCTTACCATAAATGTTTAAAACCTTACTATGAATGCTTAAAGCCCTCCAATCAAAACCTGCCCCACCAGCATTTCCATGTACCAGCCTGTTCTCCCTAACCTCTTAAATTTTGCCCCAATTCCTGAATCTGGGAGACGGATCTGAGAGTTTATGCCTCTTATCTCCTTGCAGGTCAACCTCACGGTAAAGCCTTGTCTTTTCTCAAAAGCTGATGCCATAATAATTGTTTTTTTTCTTTTTTATGCACATCGGGAAGAGAACCCAACTTGTACAGTAACAGCATCACTGTTCATACGTGAACAGTGCAGTGCTTCTGAAATGTTTAAGAATAACTTGGTATTTCCCTAGAAATATCATGTACACTATTAAATTTTGTGTATGCCGTAAACTCATGGTGACATAGTCAATGGTATAAATAAATACAGTAAAAATTTTTAAAAATAGTAATACCAGCTCATAAGGTTGCTTTGGGGATTACATGAGCTAATATATGTAAAAATGCTTAGAACAGCAGCTGGCACGCAGCAAGCTCTATGTAAATATTTATTGTTATAATAATAGCAATTGTAATAATGATGATGATCGTTGTCTGAGTGGGGAAAATCCCCTTTCTTCCCTTCTTGTGTTCTTATGGCTGAATAATAAAATAATAAAATTGACACAAGACCAGATGAGCAGGAGAAAAACCCAGGTTAATATGTACGTATTGGAAATCATAAACAAGTGATGCTTGAAGTGAACAAAGCAGGCAGTATATATATCTTTTACACAAACAAATAATAAATTTCTGAAGAATTGACAGAACAAAGAAACTTAGGTTTGGTGTACATAAATAATGAGGAATCTGACCAGAGTTTAGGCTTGAGGTAGTAAATTAGCAATATTTATTTATTCAGGCTTCTCGGCCCTGGATTCCCTAGCTCTGGTGATAAGGATGAAGGGAGAGTACCTTTCACATGGGAGAGTTAAGTTCTGCTTTCAGGGGGAACAGAGACAGGAGCGTCAGAATGCCCTTTCTGCTTCTCAAGTAACTTTAATTCAAAATAATCAATATGCTATTGTGGGATATTTTGGTGTGACCTGCTCTAGGCCCCAACATGGTTAAATAATAATAATAAAATAGTAATTAAATAACAATAAAAACTGTAGCACGTTCCAAATGCTACTTCCAGATTTGTTATATGCCTGGAATATTTTTCCCAGGGAAGGTGTATTAATGAGGTATCGTACTACTTGATTTTTCCTGTCATGTTTTTCAAAGTTGCTCCTCTGTGGCTGATCTTCTCTGAAATGGAAGTTCTCGATGCCAAGGATTTGTGTCTTTTCTTTGTCACCCCCTGGAATGGTCTGCTGGGGAGATAATTCCTAGATCTTATGTCTGGTCTTAGTATGGGCCTGGGTCTTTCTTCAAAGTTGACTCCACTGTTTAGAGCGCCTACCTTTGCACAGCAAAGGTGACGTTCAGGTTGGACTAATGAGTCTACACAAATCTCTTGGAGCAGGTCCAGCCACTGCACGTTCCCTGGAAGACGTCTGCCCTTGGGACAAGGCTGTTTCTTTCTCTTCCTTTGGACATTTCTCTTGGGAGTGGGCTGGGTCCTGGTGACACAGAGGCCCTTGATACAACCACAACAATCCATTTGATCACAGCAGATGTATGGCTCACATATGCCTTTCCTTACATCCCTCACCAGAAGCAGAACCCCCACTGTGGTGTTGGACCCCCAGGCCAGGCAGCTCACTCACTGACCACGCAATTAGCAAAGAAAATAAAAAGAACAGAGTCTACAATAAAATAAGAGAGCATGATACAGTTGCACAATCTTTTCTGTTGTGGGGGATCAGAATTTTCCACCCCAAAATGTGTCTCTTTGGCTTGATTATTTTTAAGAACAAAAGACTCGGAAAGCAACTTTGACCTTTCCCCTAAACTGTCTAAAAGAATTTAGGATAGAAGGCCTGTCCCAGGAAGGAGCTATCACCATAGATGACTCTAGGTGTGGTAGACTGGGAGAAACCTTGCTAGGCCCATTTTTATCAAAGTTCTCTCTCAGGTCACATTGTCTGTAGATGGCCCAGCAAACATTTGTTTATCAAACATTTACTTTTTCATCTCCATGTAAATTGTCTTCCTCCCCTTTGAAGTCCCAAACCACTACCCCCAACACTCTCCTTTGTCTTTAGCAGAATGGTATTTAAGGTGGTGGCTTCAGCCATTTTGGTGAGTTACTCAGTTTTCCTGGGTTTCTCCCATGTATACATGTTATTAAAATTTGATTTTCTCTCGTTATTCTGTCTCATGTCAATTTAATTCTTAGACCAGCCAGGAGGACCTAGAGGGTAGAGGAATATTCTTCCTCCCCTACACCATCATCCCAACTATATATGTATATATTTGTGTGTGTGTGTGTGTGTGTGAGGGAGATCAGCCCTGAGCTAACATTTGCCAATCCTCCTCTTTTTGCTGAGGAAGATTGGCCCTGGGCAAACATCCATGCCCATCTTCCTCCTCTTTGTATGGGACACTGCCACAGCATGGCTTGACAAGCGGTGCATTGGTGCGCTCTCGGGATCTGAACCGGCGAACCCCGGGCTGCCGCAGTGGAGCGCGTGCACTTAACCGCTTGCGCCACCGGGCCGGCCCCGCGTAACTATATTTTTAGTGGGACCTATTATCCTTATATAATCTCATATATGATTTTTATTTCTGCAATGATTTTATATTTCTTGACAATTTCTTTCCAAGCTTCTGTGTGCACATATTTCCTCTCCATTTGTGTTTTGGCATTTCTTGTTGCCCTTGCTCTTCATCCATAGCCCTTTCCTCAGAGAATCCAAATTTAATTGACTCTATTTACTGTGTTAATTTACAAGATGTGCATTTTCCTCTGCTTTTTGAGAGAATAGTTGTGGGTTTTTTAAATCTCCTTTTATTTTTATCTTCTTGCCATAGATTTGTGTGTGTTCCATGTGGAGGACTTTGTCTCATCATTTATGTATGTAGTGAATTTCATGATTTCATGCTGGCTCTTTGGGGAAATATTACATGGAAAGGGGAAGGGAAGGCCTGGGTGGGGCAACTGAGTTGCTGCCTCAAAACATTCTTCTCCAACACTCTTCCCTGAAGCATGGCTCTGTACGCAGAGAAAGCAGAAAGTTGTTCTCGCTTGCAAACTCCTATGTCACAAGCAATTTATAATTTTATTTATTTATTTATTTATTTTCCCCCAAAGCCCCAGTAGATGGTTGTATGTCATAGCTGCACATCCTTCTAGTTGCTGTATGTGGGACGTGGCCTCAGCATGGCAGGAGAAGCTGTGCATGGGTGCACGCCCAGGATCCGAACCCGGGCCGCCAGCAGCAGAGCGCGCGCACCCAACTGCTAAGCCACGGGGCTGGCCCCCATGCTGCTGATCAAGGGCTGCCACAGCTGCTCACCACCCTCTCTCCTCCACCTACCCTGCCTTGGTGGCAGCCTGCTTCCTGCACATATGGGATGCTCGCGTATTTTCTCCTTCATCTCCACATCCCTTGCACTCTGTGGTGTATGGTATATCTTTATAAACAATCTAAAAAGTATGTTCAAATTAGTAAAGATGAAACAGGGAAGTCAAAGCAACAGAGATGGATGTGCATTTGAAGCAGCCACTTGAATTAAGGTGTCTAAACAGTCTCATTCTCTTCTCTCCGACTTTGCCTCACAGTTCAACTCAACTATCTATTCCATGATACTCACTCACACAAAAGGAAAAAATAAAGAATAAGAAAGACTCTTTCCCTGGTAGGCATTTCAGACAAAACCATCCCTGGTAGGTATAGTGGACAAAATAAAAAATCACTCCTCTCACTAACATTCCACTTCTGGTCCCAAGTAGACCTAGTTTCACGTCTGGCCATTCCTCCCAAGGTGGATGTGGCTGCCAACATCAGAGTGAAAATTCTAGGGCCTTTCTGTAGGAGGTGTCTGGATGGCAAAAATATTGTTGAAAGTGAAAATGGAGAAAACAGGAGAAAATTGAGGTTATCTTTGGAGGTAGAAGCAGCAGAAACTTTAAGAAATGTGTTTTTCCCTAGAACTGTACAGACTTTGGGAGAGTTAGAAGCACTGTGATTGTTGGAAGCCATGCTTGGCACGACTCTGGTATAACAGAGAAACATACTAGAAATGACTTCTCCTCTGTATTTAAGGGATAAGAGGGATGCATGAATGGGAAAGCAGTCCCCAGATCCAGAATCGTCACTGAAGTTATTAGGCAAACGTCCTCCATGTGTCACCATTGTGGGGGTTACTAATACATAGTAAGCTTGACTTACTGGGATCTTCTCTTTCTCCACAGTGCTAGAAAAGGCAGTGAGAGGCAGTGAAATGCGTAAAAGCAAGGTAATTGCAGAAAGATGGGGAAATGCCAATGCTCTGGGGAACCCACAAATGTGTAAATAGTCTATGGATAATTGTACATTGCCTCCATCTATGATAATGCTTTGAAAGCTGTAAAGCAGTATTAAAATGTAAATTATTAGTGGCTGTATGGTTATTAAAATTTTGCTGTTTAAAGGAGGTGGTTCTGAAATGCCTCCTTGCTTATATACAGATTTGACCCGTGTCAGAATGACTTGCAAGAATGTATAATTGTAGCTCTCAATCATTTACACTCATACTGACAACCTAAGGTATTTCTAGTCGTCAGGCAGCTGGTTGGAATTTCCTGGAGCCCCTCTGCACAGGATCCTTCTCCTTTTCCTGTCACCTGAACCCATAGCTCCACTCTCACCTTTCACCTGGTCTGTTCCTAGGGTCTCTTAGTTTGTCTCACCTGTAAAGTCCCTCTTTCCGGAAACAGAGGAGGGAAGAATGGGGAGGAAAAAGGGAAGAAAAAGAAGGGCAGTTTTCAGGCCAACAATGAAACTAGTTAACACAAAGCATTGCTTCTCCAACAATGTATCCAACAGCAAAAGAAAGTAAATATCCAGGTTTGGGGGTAGGGGTGTGGGTTGCCATGCACTGATGAAAACAACCTCATATGTAATCAATCCCATGTTCTAAATGTTGGGATTCTTCAAATCTTCTTTTTTTTTTTTTGTTGAGGAAGATTAGCCCTGACCTAACATCTGTTGCCAATCCTCCTCTTTTTGCTGAGGAAGATTGGCCCTGAGCTAACATCCATGCCTATCTTCCTCCACTTTATATGTGGGATGCCTGCCACAGCATGGCTTGATAAGTGGTGTGTAGGTCTGTGCTTGAGATCCAAACCTGCAAACACTGGGCCACCGAAGTGAAGCGCATGAACCTAACCACTATGCCACCGGGCCAGCCCCTTCAAGTCTTCTTTTAATTTAAAAAATTCATGCACATTTTCTCTTCTGTGTCATAGTATTTTTACTGGAAAATGATATTTCAAGTTACTTTTCACCAGGAAATTTCTTGCCTATTTCTTGGTTACTGGTTGAAGTACTATTACGTTGAGTTTATCGATTTTGGAAACCTTGGCTGAAATGAAGAGAGGTGACACTGCATATCAGATGTAACATAAGGGCAATTTCTCTTCTCTGTCTTGGTGTCACAATATTTCCACAATGAAATGTCATATAAATATGATATACAAATGATAACATTTATTTAATGCTTTACCATTAAATTGGGGTAATCTCTGAGGAAAGAGGTACAAATTTCCTAAAATGCCTGGAGGACATTGTGTAATATTTTTAGGTCACACTGGAGAAGTTTTTGATGAGTGTATTTACTGAGAAATCAAGTCACTTACACCATACACTGAAAGGGCTACTGACTAGTACCTTTTGCTTAGAGATATACTCTTTAAAATCTTTTTCAATAGAGAGTGATGGATTTTTTTTTTTACCAACTGATTAGTTTTTTAAAAAATTAAGTCTCAAAAGACTCAGAGTAAATATTGAAAATTGCATGTCAAACTACCATATTTGTGACTGTAAGTGGTTGAAATTAGAGGGAAACATGAAGAGGTTAGTAATTTCTATATGAATCTCTGAGGTTATTAATTTCTTCTGTATGAATCTCTATTTGATTGGTTTCCATAATCCCATGATTAAGAATCTTCGTTCAGATTTCAAACTCGGTATTATTTCTTTTTTGAGATCTTTCCCTCTGCTTGTCTTAAATCCCCTAAATTTGAAGGTCATGTCATCATATCACCAATTTCCCATTATCTTTGCTATCATTCCACGACTCTTGGGTCATCCATGCTCATTTCTGGATGACTTTAGCTTCTGGCTCATTGTCATTTTCTTTAACGTAATTTCTGCCTTAATTCTTGGTTATTTAATTATATATACGTGGATGACTTTTTCCACAATTTCTCTTCCTTAAACTTGTCTTGAGTGACTGTCTTCTACTCTTAGCCACGCACTCCATTTTTTTCTTATTACTATACACATAATCACAATTTCGTATCAATTTCATGAGTCCACCTGTCTCATCACCACCTTCCATCTTGCCAGCATACGTCTCCTAGGAATACTAGCCAATATTTTATTGACCTTGCTGAGAATTCCAACCCATTAGTCCTCCCCCCTTGTACTATCCTTCAACTCCTGGATGACTTCTCTGCTCCCCATGACCGCCTTGAGATCCATATCAACCATCACCTTTGCATGTATTCTCCCCTCCTTTCTACTTGCTTGGTCAAATGACAATGCTGCTTACATTAAAACCTCTGCCTACTCCACATCATCACGCAGCTGAACATGGATGGAGAAAAACTGCTGTCTGGTCTTCTTATAAATCCATGACCTCAAAGAATTGCCTTTAATGCTGTCAACGCATCATATTGTAATTCCTTATGCCAGTTCATGGTTCCACTTCCTACACAGCTATTTCCTACCTTCTATCTCTTCCTTTCAAAACTCTGACGGTTCTTTCTCCCATTCTCATGCATAGCCGATGGTCTTACTTCTGACTTCACTGAGGAAATTAAAGCGATCAGAAAATAAATCCCACAGACTCCCATTACCACATCTACCCATGTACCAGCATCTGCACTACACCCCCCCACCACTGTGCAAGGACCTTGCCTCGTATTATAGTGAATGTCCATGGTCACGTCTAATGCCAACTCCTTCATTCATTCACTAGATCTGATACTCTCTTACTGAGTCAAGGACATTGCCCCAGCAATTGTCTTCTCTCCCTCTCACTTATGTATTATCCTTTTTCTCTCCCTCCGGGATCAGACCCATAAGAAAATTTCCTGTTATTTCTACCATCTAAAAACAAAATCCTTCTCTTGACTTGCTCAGCCACTAGCAACCATTTCAACTGTCAATTTTTTGTTTCTAATATAGAGAAATATTGTTGTATACAAATACATTTTGTATATTGACGTTGTCTCCTGCAACCTTGCTAAATGTGTCTTATTTCTACTAGCTTTTTAATAGATTACATAGGACTTTCCACATATATTATTGTGTCATCTGTCATTAGAGAAACTTTTAATTCTTTCTTTAAAAATCTGTATGCTTTTTATTTTTATTTACTTGCATTAGTGTATTGGCTAGGACTTCCAGCACAGTGTTTAATAGAAGTAGGAAGAGAAGATTTTCTTGTCTTGTTCCCAGTTTGGGGAAGAAAGTATTCAATCTTTCACCATTAAGTAGATATGCGCTTCATTATGTTTAAGAAGCTCCTTATTAATCTTAGTTTGCTGAGACTTTTTATCGCAAATTGATGTTGAATTTTGTCAAATGTTTTTCTGCATCTATTGAGATGATTTTATGGCTGTTCTTTTTTAGTAGGTTGATATGGCAATTTTTGTATGTTAAACTAATCTTGTGTAATTGGTATTATTTCTTTCAAAATTCTTTTATAGAATTCTCCAGTGAAGCCATTTGAGTCTGGAATTTTTGATCAGAAGGTTTTTTACTAAGAATTCAATTTCTTTAATAGACCTAGGGCTACTTTGGTTTTTTTTTGTTCTCAAATAATTTTTGAAAATTTATATCTTTCAAAAGAATTTGTCCATTTCATTGAAGTGCTTGAATTTATGGCTATAAAATGTTCATATTTTTAAAAATTATCTTTTTAACGTCTATAGGCTCTTGAATGATTCCCCCCTTTTACTTCCTAATGGTGGTAATTTGTATATTCTCTCTCTCTCGTGTCTTTCTCTCTCTCTCTTTTTTTGTGATTTTTCTGGTTAGAAATTTATTAACTTTTTTATTTTCAAAGAGGAAGCTTTTGATTTCATTAATTATCTGTTTTATATTTTATTGATTTCTGCCATTATCTATTATCTTTCTTTCTTTCTGTCAATTTGAGTTTATTTTTGCCTCTTTTCTTAGTTTCCTGTGGTGAAAGCTTAGATCAGAGGTCAGCAAACTACAGCCCATGGGCCAAATATGGCCCAGTGCTTATTTCTGTAAATAAAGTTTTATTGGAATCCAGTCATGCTCATTCCTCTTAAGTATTGTCTATTGGTGCTTTTGTGCTACAATAGCAGAGTTGAGCATTTGCAACAGAGACCATGTAGGCCACAAAGCCTAAAATATTTACTATCGACCTTTTTAAGGAAAAGTCTGCTGATTCCTGGCTTAGATCACTGATTAGTGACCCTTTTTCTTTTTATATGTAAGCACTTAAGGCCTTAAAGTCCCCTCTAAGCACTGCTGTATATACTTCCTACAAATTTTTTGATAGGTTGTGTTTTCCATTGAATTGTTTAATTTCCAGATATTTACTATCTTTATATTGATTTCTAAGTGAATTCCATTGTGGACAAAGAACATACTCTGCCATATTTCAGTATTTCTAAACATCATGGGACTTGTTTTATAGTCCAGCATTTGATGTGTCTTGATTGACATTTCCTTCTAGTAGGCACTTTGTCTCCCCATTGTGTGCATTCACTTAGCCTGTGCATTCTCTGCCCTGTTCTAGTTTTTTTCACTCCTATTATTTTAGCCTGGGCCCTGTGGATCTTCCCTGGGCCTGTGAGACTTGACAATCAGCCAAGTATTTGGGAAGATACAGGGCCCACTCTCTGTGTTTTCCTTGCTTCTAGGGACACTGTTAATTTCCAGCTGCTCTTCTGGTTTTGAGCTCTGACTCTGACCCTTCAGGCTTTCTGTTGCCCAAGCTGTGCATGTTTAGGGAGTGTACTCACTTAAGAAAATCATTAACTCAGCATATATTTGCTCTTGGTGCTCTAATCTTTCACCAGGGTCTCCCTGGACCTTTGTAGTTGAGCTGTCTGCTAGTGAGTTAGGCAGGTTATATTCTGGACTGACATCTATCTAAGGTTCTCATGCTCCCAAGATTTCCCATTTGATTGCCAGCTACCCTCCTAGCCTCTTAGCTAGTAAGGACATGGCTCTGCTCATGCTGTTTTCCCCAGTCTCAGCCATGTGGGTTGGGCAACACTCTCAGGCCAGGAAGCCACAATCTCGCAAGTCTCTTACAGCTGCAAGTGTTGAGGTTCCACTCCCCTCTAGTTTCTGTCTCGTTTTAGAAGCTTTCTAGTATATTTTAAAAAGTTTAACCAGGAGCATGGTTTCACTTCACCCTTCTGATGTTACCAAAAGCCTCCTCTTGCATGACTGACTTTTAAGTAAACTTTTTATTGCATTAAAACACACAGAAAAGTGCACACATCATGATTGTACAGCTCAGTGACTTTTCCTGGAATTAACACATGTCTGGAACCACTACTCAAATAAAAAGTAGAAAATTATCAGCACTGCAGAAGCTCCCCTTGGGACCTTTCCAGTGACTAACCCTGTCTCCCCAAGGGTCACCGCTCTACTGACTTCAAATGCTATAGAGTAGTTTAGCCTCTTTTTGAATTGTATATAAATGGGATGATAGAGTATGGATCTGGCTTCTTTCACTCAAAGTTATGTTTGTGGAATTCATCCATGCTGTTCTGTGTAGATGCAATTTGTACATTTTCATTGCTTTATAGCATAGCATTGTAAGAATATAGCATAATTTATTTTGTCTACTTCCTGCTATTGATGGGCAATAGTTGGGTCGCTCATCTACTGATGAGTTGCTTCCAGTTTGAAGCTATTACAAAGATTGGTGTGATGACCATTCTTTGATTTGCCTTCTGGTGTTCCTAGGTCATAATTCTATTGCGTATGATCCTAGGAGTGGAATTGATGGGTCATGGGGCATATATATGTTCAGCTTTGATAGATATTGTCAAACAATTTTCCAAAAGTCTGTGCTTGTTATATTCCCACCAGCAATGTATGAGTATTCTGCATGATCAGTTTTAAATTTTATTGGCTCAGTGATGGTTTCATGTAGCTACTGCTCAGAGTTTTCTTAATGAAACAGTACATTCATTTCCATCTCCCCAACCAAACCCACATTTAAATAAACATTAAATGTCAACCAACAATTTTGGATAGACAGATACTGCTTACCACATATTACCTACTTTTGTTTAGGACAAAGGACTTATATATGGGAAGCCCAGGCATAAATCCATGACTCTCAGAATCTCGCCAGATTACAGACTATTCTGCATTTTCCATATTATCTTCTTATGTTTTATTTCAAATTTAAGATTTAAGCTTCTTATTTCAATCCTGATAGAAAATAAAAATTTACATTTGTATGCTTCCAAATAGTGTGTGGGCAGGGGCACAAATCATAAACTCCAGAAATTTTGATACTTGTTTTATGTAGATTTCGCCATGAGGAGCTTTTTCTTTTTACTCCACTATTTTCGTCATCACAATTGTAGCAGGACTTTGAAATAATCTATGGCAAAAAATACTTCTTTACTTGATGAACAGATGTATAATGACACCTTCCTCTCCCACTAGGCAGAATTCTAAGGTGGCACCAAGATTCCTGCCCCTTGGTGTATGTACACAGTGTGTCTAATTTCCATACCTTGAGAATGAGCAAGACCTGTGACTATGATGGGAGATCACTCCTGTGATTAGGTTACTAGTCAGGTGACATTGAATAAATCATAAGGGTAATAATCCATGTGGGCCTGGCCTAAAAGGAACTGAGCTGTTCCTAAAGTTAGAGATCTTGGAAGTGTGAGAAGGATCATGGAGGGGCCCTCTTAGTTAAGACCTGTGGGCAGCCTTCAGCAGCTGAGACTGACTGTCAGCTGACAGCCAGCAAGAAAATCAGGACCTCAGTCACATAGGCACAAGGAAATGGACTCTTCCAACAGCCGGTAAGCTTGAGACAGGAGCCTGAGCTTCTAGATGAAGATGCAGCTTCCTGACACCTTAATTTCGGCCTTGTGAAATCCTGTGCAGAGAAAATAGCTGCCCTTTACCTGGACTCCTGATCCACGGAAACTATGAGCTGGTAAAGGTGTTGTTTGAAGTTGCTAAGTCTGGTAACTTGTTAAACCACAGCAGAACATTAGCAGACCTCTTAAAGGAGCATACTGAGTCATAAGGCAAAAAACAGTTTTATGCAAAAAACAAGGTAGAATTCTATTGACACTCCTCCAAAATCACATGTTCCAAATGGAAGGTCGCTGAAATCATTTGTTTCTACCATAGGGATACACTTTGCTCTCCTTGATCTAAAGTCGGGGCTGACTCCCCAATAATGAGAGCTACCACTTTCTCACTCATGTATCACAGACGGACATTGTGTTTTTTGTTGCGCCTTTTGGTGCCAAAAGTCTCTCCTAGCACACAAATTCAAACTTTCCTACCAGAACTTGGGGTAAATTTGATGCTTCAGACAGACCCTTGCTTATTCTGTGGCTTCTCCCAGCCTTTGATGCACACGTCCCAGGGCGTGTCATCACTCAGGTTAATTAGTTTGGCTGTGAAGGGGGCATGGCTGGCCTCATGGCTTCACTGGTAAACCAGTGCTGAAGCCAATTCCAAGAATGAGGATTAGGAGCATAAATTGAATAATAGTGAAGGCTCCCAAGGGAACACCATTGAAGGAAAATAAGCACTTGTTTGTGTAAACCTTGGTAGATTTATTTTTTAAATCTTTAAATTTTTATTTATTTTTTAAATTCATCTAGCTGTTTTTCTATCGCACTATATAGTGCTTAAAGTCTGTGCTCACACTTATGCAAAAGAAAAAAAGCAATTGTGGTTATGGCCTTCAGATATGAGGCAAAGTGCAAATGTGTCTCTATTTTGGGAATTTGAATTCTTATACATTTCTGTTTACTTGCTGTTGAAACCCAAATCTGGAACTTTTTATCTCTGTAAAATATGAATTTGGTGTTGGGGAAGAGGGAGAATCCCCCTCCGCCCTTTCCCTTAAGGTTCTTATGGCTGGCCACATAATTAAAAGACAGGTTAGCAGGAGAAAATAATACCAAGTTTAATAACATGTATACATGGGAGAAACCAGGGAAACTGAGTTTCTCAAGAAAATGGCAGAGATTCTCATCTTAAATACCATCTTCAGCTAAAGACAAAGGAGGATGTTGGGGGTGGGGGGAGTCAGTTATGGGAGATTACCAGAAAAGCACAGTAAACAAGAGTAAGGTTATTGTGCAGATTTACGGCCTCACCTTCCATATTGATAAGTTTCTAGAGATGAGGTCATCCCCCCTCTTCCCAATACAGAGAGGGAGATACCTTTACAAATGGAGATTTCTCTTATAAATGTAAATGTTTGTCTGGCAACTCTTTTCAGGGCCACCTAGAGAATGTGGCCGGGAAGAGACAGAATTTTTGATAAGAGGGGCTTGGTGCCTTTCCTATTGTAACATCTATTTTACATTATATTACAGCCCTCATATGATAGTGGCTCCTTCCTGAAACAGGCCTTCTATGTTAAATTCTTTCTGCGGTTTGGGGGAGGTCATATGTCTGACAGAGAAAATAATTAAGATAAAGAGACATATTTCAGGGTGGCCAATTTTGATCTGCCACAGTGGCAAGAGACTCAAGTGAGAACACTAGTGAAAATAAGGTCAGTTTCTACTTCTGGGGAGGAACTGTGAGCCCCAGGGGGTATGCTGTTTTTTTGTCCTGCAGTTTTTTTTTTTAATTGAATTGGTTGACATGTTTTTTTCCATAAAAAATGAATTTTCAGCTTCCCCTGAAAAACTGGAAAATCAGATAACAGCCTGGCCTCAAGCCTGGCAGCAGTGATTGGCTGCTGCTGAGCATGTTTCCACCCAGAATCGCCTCTTGTTTCCCCACCGTTTCCACAGCTCCATATTGTCGCCCTGGCACCAGGACTGAGCATCGGTTGCCTCTGTCACTGGGTTGATGCTGTTTCTTTCCCCTAGACGCTTGGCTGGCCCTATTGACATGCTAGAGTATGACTTCTGCTTTAGGCACTTTTAGGGGCAGGTAAGCCAGTCCTGATCTCAGGGCACAAAGGGTAAATCGAGGCCCGGGTACCACCCCCTCTGTGAATTCTTCTTTGATTCCTTTCCCTGGTCTCCATTATTCTTTCCTTTTGTGTATGTTCCCATTCATCCTTAAAAATAGCTATCAGAGCATTCAGGACGTCCAGTTGATCCTCATCCTTCATGGATTCCTATTTGTGAATTCGCCTGCTTACTAAAACTTGTTTTTAACCCCCAGCTCAATACTTGCAGTGCCTTCATGGTCATTCACAGATATGAGCAGAGCGGAGAAAAATTTGAGTCACCTGATACGCAGATTCCAGCCGAGGCTGAACAGGGCGACACTCTGCCTTCCAGGTGTAGCTCTCAGACTGTAAAGAAGTATTCTTTTCATTGTCTATTTAGTGCCATGTTTTTTGCATTTTTGTGCTTTCTGTTGGTGATTTTGCCATCTAAAATGGCCCCCAAATGTAGTGCTGAAGTGCTGCCTAGCACTCCTACACTCAGGACTGTAACGTGCCTGAGAGAGGAAATATACGTGTGTTAGAGAAGCTTCCTTCAGGCATGCATCATAGGCTCTTGGTCATGAGTTCAATATTAATGAATGTTTTTCTCTAAGGAGCAAGGTTTAGTATTTGCTAATTCAGTGTTTGCTGCAGCTTTATAGAATATAACTATGGTGATAACGAGACTCAGCTGCATTGTGACTGTTGACTAGCAGCATCTCTGTCAGTGTCAGTGTCAGTCCCCATTTGCTCAGACCAAATGCTTGGGTGTCATTCTTGACTTCTCTCTCTTGCTTTTGTAGGAGACAAAGAATATTCCTCTACCCTCTAGGTTCTTCTGGCTGATGAAGAATTAAATTGACATGAAACAGAATAACAGGAGAAAATCAAACAAAGTTTAGTCACGTGTATACATGGGAGAAACCCAGGAAAACTGAGTAACTCACCAAAATGGCCAAAGCCACTGCCTTAAATACCATCTTCACCTAAAGATAAAGGAAGATGTTGGGGGTAGTGGTTTGGGCTTCAAAGGGGAAGAAGGCAATTTACAGGGAGATGGAAAAGCAAATGTTTGTTAAACAATTGTTGACCATGTCTTGCAAAGACAGTGAGAGAAGGAGAGGACTTTGATTTAAAAAGCCCTTGCTAGGGTCGGCCTGGTGGCATAGTGGTTAACTTCGCGCACTCTGCTCCGGCGGCCCGGGGTTTGCAGGTTCAGATTCCGGGCGCAGAGCTACACACCGCTCATCAAGTCATGCTGTGGCAGGTGTCCCACATGCAAAGTAGAGGAGGATGGGCATGGTGTTAGCCCAGGGCCAATCTTCCTCAGCCAAAAGAGGAGGATTGGCAATGGATGTTAGCTCAGGGCTAATCTTCCTCAGCAAAAATAAATAAATAAATAAATAAATAAATAATAAAAGGCCCTTGTTAGGTTCCTGCCTGTCTACCACACCTAGTTTATATTATACCATAGTTATCTTATGGGATTAGCTCCTTCCTGGAACAGGCTTTCTATGTTAAATTCTTTTAGGCAGTTAGGGGGAAGGCCAAAGGTTCTTTCAGAGTCTCTTGTTCTTAAAAATAATCAAGCCAAGAGACACATTTTGGGGTGGCAAATTCTGAGCCACCACACTTTCTTACAGGCTCCATATCTAATTGTGATGGAGTTCTGTTGGGTCTACCTTTAAAGTAGATTATGCCCAGAATTCAACTACCTCCAACCATGCCCACTGCTGCCACCTGTTCCCGCACCTGAGTTATTGCAAAAGCCTCAGAACTAGCCCGCTTGGTTCTGCCCTTGAGTCCGGTGTCTGTGTGCAGCACAATTACCAGCAGTCCTGCTCCTAAAAGCTCATGTGGTTGCTCTGCTCAGAACCCTCACTCAAAGGAAAATTTGAAGCTCTTACTGTTATCTCAGAGAATATATGCAATCTGACGTCATCTCTGATTATTATTTCCTTGCTTCTCTGTCTCTCACTGTGCCCCTGTCTCTCTATACATCCCTGTCTCTCTCTGTTTCTCTGTCTCTCTCTGCTCCAGCCACTGGCTTCCTTGCTATTCCCCAAACACACCCCCAGTAAGGTTGTGGGAAGTGGAGGAGCAAACAGCCTTCTCCCTAGCTGGACTCTGTGAAATATCTGTCTTAGAGATACTGAGCTTCTGGAGAAGTGACAATGTGTCTTACTCCTCTCTTTCGAGCCCAGGGTCCATTTGAGTGCCTTCCACAACGTGTGGTGAAGGCAGAATGAGTACCTAATTCTACTCGTCATTCTTGAGTGGCATTTCCAGAAAGCAGGAAGACGTGCTTTGAAGGCAGCAGAATAATCAACTTCGTTTCTGATGCCTGAGGAGTCTGCAACATTTTAAGTGAGGGATCTAAAGTTTCTTGTTCATCCCTAAATTTCTCCACCTTTACTGATCCCTTATGACATGATAGACACCAAATGGGGTGCTTTATGTAATCCTAATCCTAGCCTTATGGGTACGAGCTGTTCTTATCCTCATTTCACATACGATTGAACGAGGCTTGGAGCCTGCCCCCTTTCCCTAGTGTGCCCCTTCCGTTCTTTGAGCTTGTAGCCGTGCTCTGCTCTGATGAAAGTGTTTCTTTATCCTCTGATTTATTTTGGCATGAATAAAGCACAGATGATAAAATAGTAGGATAAAACATTGTAGTATATATTATGATTTTTGATTGTTAATCAATTTGCCATATAGTTAATATATGTCCTCTCTAAGAAGCTTTGTTCTTGTGAATTACATCACTTAGAGCTAATACAAAATATGATCATTGTTGTCATTTCTATAAACATTAGGCAACAGCTCCATGGTTGAGAAATGAATTCTGCATTATGCCTTTTTTTCTTATAAGAAATTCACATTTCATATACAGTGTGTTTTCTAGGAACATAAATGAAATATATTTCCTCTTTTAGACGTTTATTTCAGAGGCAAATAGATAATTTAAGTTAGTAAAAGAACATCATTGAAAGCCTGAGAGAACAATTATTGTCTTGGGTTGTTTGAGTAGGAGAATAAAAACACTTTCTCAAAAGTGTTATTAAACTTTTTTCTCAAATTATTTTGCCCATATTTTACGTAGGTATGCCATGTTCCTTTTAAGAAAAGAGCTACATGCATAAAAGCAAATGTCCTAAGACTTCATTGGCTCCCTCTAGCTCTAGTTACTATTTTTACATCTTTGGATCATATTATCAGGACTTGTTTCGGACAAAACCTTTGTCAATAATGAATCTGCACTTCTTAATAATCAACAAACCAAATATTTTTTAGTGGAAGCTTATCTTCAAATAAAGATTATAGTTTTCTTTTATTTGGCACCCCAAATAAATGAGCATTAAATTGTGCTGCAATGTACCCCCAAATCAGACTGTCTCTGTACATTTTGTTGCAGAAATAAACCATCCCAAAACTTAGTGGCTTAACACAACAGCATTTTGTTATTCTCATGATTCTCCACATTCATTGGGCTCAGAGAGGTGGCTCTTCTGCTACACGTGATGCTGGCTGGGGCTGAAGTTATCTTGGGTCTTGTCTGTGCTGTGCTATCCAAGATGGCTCCCTCACATGGCTGCCAGTTGGTGCTGTTGACTGGGACCTCAGCTGGGATGGTCAACCAGAGTGCCTCCAATCTCCTCCACAAGCCTTTCCATGTGGCTTGGGCTTCTCATAGCATGGTGTCTGGATTCCAATGGCAGGAAGCTCTTATGGCCTGGGCTTGGGACTCCTAGGGCATCAATTGTTTTATTATTATTAATTAATAAACTTTATTTTTTAGAACAGTTTTAGGTTCACAGCAAAATTGAGTCGCAGGTAGAGAGTTCCCATAAAGCCCTCCACACCCTCCCACTATCGACATCTCCCACCAGAATGGTACATTTGTTACAATCCATCAACCTACATTGACGTGTCATTATCACCCAAGGTCCATAGTTTACATTAGAGTTCACTCTTGGTGTTGTACATTCTGTGGGTTTTGATGAAGAGCAACATTTTAGGGGACATCCTTTCGGCCAGAGGCAGTTCCAAGACATCCCAGAATTAAGGCAAGGGAAACAAGCTCCACCTGTTGATGTATGGAGCAGAGGCACATCCAGGAAGAGGAGATATTTTGGGGCTATCTTTGGAGCCTTGCTCCCACAGAGACTGACAACAAACAGACGCTGTGTTCTATAGCTTGTGTAGTTCAGATCAGCGTTTCTCAAACTTAAATGTATACATAGATCAACCCAGGACCTTGCTGAAATCCAGATCTGTTTAATAGGTATGGGAGAGCCTAAGAGGATAGGGCCAAGATTCCCCATGTGTAGTGAGCTCTCAGTTGATGCCAATACTGTGGGCCCATGAAGCACACTTTGAGTGACATGGGTAACTGACTCTGCAACATTTCAGCCTTCCTGGTTGCTACATGATAAGCCTCAGTCTCTCCTGACTTACCAGCTTTGTTCTCCTGTTTTCTTTACCCTTGAAGCTGGTATGTATTAGAGATGCAGAAGAGCATTAAATCCAAATTCAAGGTCATTCTCCCACGGAAGGTTTTGCTGACCACCCAATTTTCCATTCATTATCTTAATTCATGGTAACCCACCTATGGTTTGCAGTACCCATTTGGCACATATTATATTTTCATTTTATTTTTCCCACATTTATGTCTCTGACTAACTGATAAGCTTTTAGTTGATAGTGACACACTTACTTGGATTATGGCCCCCACAAGATTCAGTCTGGCAACCTTGATAATAATTATACCTACCATAGAAGGGATACTTACTATGTTGTAGACCTTGAGAAGTTGGTTTTTATTGTTGTTCTTGTTTTTTGCACAACAACCCATTGTGGTAGACCATTATTATTTCCAAATCACAGAGGAAGAAGCTGAAGTCCAGAGAAGTTGGTAGTAAGAAAATAGTAAGAGAACCTGTATCCTCAACCACCATGCTTTTTGGCTTCTGAACGTTTGTGTAGCAAATCTGTTGACTCATCAGTTGACTTTTGATCTTTTTCAGGAGATGGATTATTAGGTAAATTTCAGGAGTAATTAGATTCTTATGGGGGTAATTATGTGCTTATAGAGTAATATCTCGCCTCTAGTGATGGCTCATCCATCCATTGCCATCCCTTCAATCAATGAGAGTATTTTTACTTTAAAGGATTTCATAGTTTTATGACCAAGTAAGGAGAATTGAAGGGAAGTAGTGTGTCCTTCATTTCTCATGTGCCCAAGTTTACATTATGGAAATAATACCAGCTACACTGGAGCAGTATCATCACAAAAAGGAATCCAAATCCACGTGTAATGCTTCTTGGTTTCCCCTTGACAGTTCTACCTGATAATGCATATTTTATCTGCTACCTCTTCACCAATTAGTGTCAGCTTCTTAGTGAATACATTCCCCGGTTAACCTCTCACAAAACCGAAGAATACCATAACAAGACAAGTAAACTCTGCTTCAAGATATGTTTCATCTAGAATAAATACTGTTGCCTGTGAAAAACAATTTTAGCTGGGCTGTTTCTTGGAAGGAAAGAGAGAATTGTTTTCTAAATAAGGAAGAAAAATAGCTCCAGTTGTCAACTCATCGTTTGATGGATTATTGCTTCTCTTGTTATCTCTTCGGTCAATGTCTGCACGCTCTCATGATTGTCCTTGCAATGAAGAAAGAAGAATGGCCAGCATTAAAAGTTAAAATGTAAATCTATTCCATTTAAATTGAATGCTATATTGAATTATTTTCCATGCATTCCTTTTCACTATTAGGAAAAAAACACGTATGCCCTGAAGAACAGTTTCTGAAAGATCGCTACGATAGGCACTTACTTGGAATCATTGACTTTGATGTATTATAGAAGATTTTTATATACAAATATGACTAATGATATTTAAAGCCTGTTTATCACTAGGTTCCAGATTTTCCACTCAATGGTGTTGCCCACAGAGTTATTGAGTGTCTTATCCCCGCCTCCTGCCGCATTTTGGATTTCTATGCCATTGCTAAATGACCGAAATCTTATTTTATTTTAAAAACCAGCTTTGTAAGGCTCGAGTGAGCGCGGGACAGAATCAATAGGAAGCTAATCGTCAGTAATGAGAGAGATTTCCCGCCTTAGAGAACAAGGAACTGATAAAAGCATCAATTGCTTTTAAGGACACTTTGCAATAAACTACATTTAACCCTCTAAGCAAAGCCAAAAAAGGAGGTACAACTTGTGTTGGGGGTATTTGCTTCTTTCATGGGAGGATGGGAGGATGGAGAGACGGACTGGGGATGCAAACAGTTCCCCGAGGACTGCAGGAATGGGGCTGTATGCAAGTCGCCCCAGCTTCTCAATGAACCTCAGAGGCCTTAAGACTTTGGCACTTAACTGCACGAGAAAGACTCTGTGGCCAGAACTTTCGTTACACAATGAAAAGAGTGTGGGAGAGGCACTGGTTGAAAAAAGAATTCCTTGAATAGCATTAGCTTTGATTTAGAAGAGCAATCTTAAGGAAAAGTTCTTGTTCTCTGCCGTGTTGTGTGGACCAAATTGTTATGGGATTATTTTTAGAACTGTTCCATAACTCTATGTATTCTGGGTTTCTAAAATGAGCGTGTTTCCTTTTCTTTTTTTTTTTTGGTGAGGAAGATTGACCCTGGGCTAACATCTGTTGCCAACCTTCCTCTTTGTGCTTGAGGAAGATTGTCACTCAGCTAACCTCTGTGCCAATCTTCCTCTATTTTGTATGTGGGACACTGCCACAGCATGGCTTGACGAGCGGTGTGTAGGTCTGCACCTGGGATCTGAACCCATGAACCCCAGGCCACTGAAGCAGAGCATGCAAACTCAATCACTATGCCACCAGCCTGGCCCTCCTTTTCTTTTAAAGTTTCAAGTCTTCACACAAATTGCTATCCAATTTTCTTTCTTATCCATACTTCAGAGTAACTCAAGTTATTTCACAAAGAGATGAAAACAATGTTCTGAGAACAGTATTGTCTCCACCTGGACCTGCCTTGCCTGGGCTTATGTTTCCAAAAACAAAGAGGATGGATACCTCACTGTAATCAGGTATCCTAGAGAAGAGGACATTTGAACTTTTTTTCTATTATTACTCAGATACTAAGATTACTCAGAATCTTCAGCATTTTATCTCTTAGAGAGCGTGTCTCAAATTCTTTTTAGTGTCAATTTGCAATGGTTCTTCTTCTTTGCCCTTTTAACCTTCTCGTCTGGTGGTTTCAGACAACTGTAGCTTGTTTATCCCAGCACCAGAACCATCAGTGAATGGTTATGGTTACTTGGTCTCATTTGAGGGGAGTCTGAGGATGTGTCTTAGCTCTGCCATGCACAAGCTCCTTGTATAGACTTTCCCCTAATTGTGAAAACACTGAGTCTGTGAGATAATATTGCTACTGACCACTTCAGCAAGTCAAAAGAAAACAGGCATGTCGGGTGAGAACAGACAGATTCAAGCTCTCAGTCTATATAGTTGATGTCTCCTTTAGCAGGCAGAGTTAGAGCTGGGATGGCAGACTTTTTCTGTAAAGGGCCAGATCGTAAATATTTTAGGCTTTGTGGGTCATATGGTCTCTGTTGAATCTACTCAATTCTGCCATTTCTATTAAAATAATAATGACCTTTTTTGCTCTAAAAAGATATATTTTTGTTATGAGAACAATAAAGCAACGCAGAAAAGTACAAATAAGAAAAAATTCACTCCAGGGGCCGGCCTGGTGGCGCAAGTGGTTAAGTGCGCATGCTCCGCTGCAGCGGCCCGGGGTTCGCCAGTTCAGATCCCGGGCACGCACCGACGCACTGCTTGTTAAGCCATGCTGTGGCGGCGTCCCATATAAAGTAGAGGAAGATGGGCACGGATGTTAGCCCAGGGCCAGTCTTCCTCAGCAAAAAAGAGGAGGATTGGCATTGGATGTTAGCTCAGGGCTGGTCCTCCTCACACACACACACACACACACACACACAAAATTCACTCCAAAACTCACCCCTCAGAAATCATTCTGGTCAACATTTGATGAGTGTTAACAGGTGTCTCTCTTCAGAAATATACAGATTGAAAGAATCACAAATTGTTACTAAATGATAGATAGTTAGGGAAAAGTACATTTAAAAAAATGGGATCAAACTTACATGTGTTATTCTTAACAAAAAAGATTATATTAAGTTTTAGTTAAATTTAACCCAAAACTGTAAACACAGATAAAAGTGAAGAAATTGCCAAATTTTAGATGACTATTTCTTTTTCAAAAGTTACACCATTTCCTCGAAGAGTTATACTCAACCTGTAAGTTATGATGAAGGAGCATAAAATGTAAAAAGTTGGTTTTTAAAAAAATGCTGTTTTTAACTACGTTTCAACTTTAGCCATTATCTGTTCTCTTCCTGTTATGAAAATCAGATTATTTATTAAAATACAAACTCCTCTTTGCACCTTTCCCAATGACCCTTGACTTTTTTGTATTATTTTAACATTTTTTTCTTTGTATGTAACCATAATTTCATTCCTGGATCTAAAATTATTTGATTCTTAACCTCAGTCTTTTGATCATCCTCTCTCCATTTCTGAGTTATTTATTTTGATTTATCTTTTATTGCCTGGAATTTGTCATCCAAGAATGT
This sequence comes from Ceratotherium simum simum, assembly GCF_057802395.1. Taxonomy (NCBI): domain Eukaryota; kingdom Metazoa; phylum Chordata; class Mammalia; order Perissodactyla; family Rhinocerotidae; genus Ceratotherium; species Ceratotherium simum. The sequence continues at coordinate 123,199,091 of NC_141940.1, forward strand.
TTGGAAGACAAGTGTGTGGGCCCTGCATTCTTTCAGCTTTTTCATTCTGCAGGATGTGTGTCTAGTGCTTTGACAATGGAAGGACAGACAGCTGGGCATAAAATTTAGCGAGGACACTTCCTTACCCTCAAAATTTTGTAGTGGTTGCTCTATGATCTTCAGGCTTTCAGTGTTGCGGTCCAGACGTCTAAGATCAAATTGAGTCTTTCCCCTTTTGCAGAACTCGACTTCCTTCTGCCTGGATTCCCACAGGATTGTTTGTGTTTGAAGCTGATGAATTTCACCATGTCTTCATGCTTATAATTCCACAGCAAATTCCTTGGGAGACGGTGTCTTCTTTATCAACAGGTTCAAGTGTTTATTCCAGAATGAAGTGTCTTTTATTATAACTGAATTGATTTGCGATGCCTTTGCTCTTTTCTCTTCTCTCATGCAGAGTATCAGTTATGCTACACTGGACTCCCTTTGTGTTGTGTTCATCCAACCATCTTCATAATTATTTTTATATCATTGTTCTCTTCCATTATGGTATATTTCATTGACTCAACTTTAGAGCTTTCCCTTCTGAATTTACTCTCTGTTATATTCATTCTTGTTCTTGCTTTCACTTGTGCTGTTGTTTTTTTCCATTTTTTCCTAAGTCCCCTAGCTAGATTTTTAAAATCTCCTTTTGTTGTTTCCTAATTAAAAAAAAAACCTCATATCTTTTTCTCTATAGTTTATTTGAGACTCTGGAGAACTATTTATCTGAAATCTGTGGCTTTCTCTTTCTTTTTGGATAAATTTTCGGGTCATATACGTTCTTCTTTGTAGTCTCTCTTTCCTCTGTCTCTCTCTCTCTCTCTCTGCAGAAGATACACCTGCACTCCTTTCACATTGTTGTGTCTTGTTGAACAGGACCTGCTGTTTGCTTAAGAAACTGTGAAGAGGCACTGAAGAGGAGAAAGAATGGAGGGGACATAGCAGAGACTGTCCACAGCCTCCACTGGGAGTGTGTAGTCTTGAACACCCTCTTTCCAAAGCAGTTATTTCTTCATGCTGAGAGCTTGTTTCCCTTTTCAAAATTCAGGGGGTTTGGTGGGTTCACAGCAGAGCCCTCAGAAGCACAGTTATTTGTATTGTCATTGGTCACTTGTTGCCTCTCTCCCTTTCCCAGGAGCATCATCTCTAACAGGCTTCCTCAGCTAGATGGCTGCATTGCAGAACATATAGATTGCCTGTCAAGATGGCATCTTCTCTCTCCCCCTCAGTCTGTCTGCTGAGTTAGGTCTCTAGAACAGGTTTTTCAACCTTGAAACTATTGACATTTGGGGCCGTCATCCTTTGTTACGGTGGGGAGGTGTCCTGGACATGTAGGATGTTTAGCAGCACCCTTGGCCTCCACCCACTCACTAAGTGCCAGTAGCACTTGTGACCAACCAATTGTGACAACCCAACTGTGACAACCCAAGACTGTGTCCAGTCATTACCAGATGTCCCCTGGGTGGTGGATTGCCCTCCATTGAGAACCACCGCTCAAAAGGAACGTTTCCTTCTCTCCCACACCCCCTCCTCAAACTTGGATCTCAGGCATCTAATCAAAGACCATTGTGATGGACCTTTTAGGATACTGGCAGTTAATTTGGGGGAACCTATATCCTCTTAGAGGTCCACTGTCACACTCTCTGCCTGGGCCAGGCTTCACAATACTTGCGAGTTTGCTCCGTCATTTATGGTTTGTAGAAGTTTCATCAATGAATATTTTAATATTTATTGATTGTTTATGTTTTGTTGTTTGGGGTAGGATTCCCAGGGAGGGAATGAAAATGGTCTCACTAGACCTTTTTAGCCAGAAATCTCTCACTTTCTTCTTTCAAAACACAACCCTGACCTGCTTCCGTTAGTTTCTCTTGTTTGGAGGCGCAGACTGGGACATTCAGTTCCTAATTAGGATTTTTGCCCACTGCACAGTTTTAGACAACAAATGAGAATAAATTGAAGTCAAAATGCTTCTGATAAATTGTATTTTAAAACATTGATTATCCATCTCAATAATGGAGTGATCCATTTTTGACAAAACAAAAATGCAGTGCTATAGAATTGGAACATATAATTGGTCTATTGTGATAGAGTAAAATGTATTTTTTTTAAAAATTCTTAGACCTCTTTTCTCAACCCTAATATCCTTTATTACCACAGAGATATGAGGTGTTATCATATGTCAGACAGGTGGCAGACCTGAATCTAAGTGATAGAGTAGGATATTCTGTAGACAGAAAAATTGTTCCTTTATTTTTACGTGCCTTTATTTACTATCTACTGAAAGTAACATTTATTAAGCTCTTATATGATTTTAGGTTCTGCAAGGAATAGCCTCTGTTCTCAGTGGTTTTAGGAGGGCTTCATCTAATAGATGCATTGTAAAAAGATTATGATTTTCAATTCCGTGGAACTAAAGATAAACTTGAAATGTGGGAAATGTACACCTATACTTTGCCTTAATCTCTGACTATATTTCAGGCCTTAATGTTAGAATCATGTTTGCTTTTATTTTGACTTGCAAACTTTTCATTCTGTTTGCATAAAAAGTCTAAACTGTGTATTCAATGGGTACCTGTGGCTTCACGTGATTGATTATATGTGTTGTTGCATTGGGCATGACTGCCTTAATCTCAATTTATTTCGAAGTTGTGGATAAATACAACGAAGGTACCACTCCACAATTGGGTTGGGGAGCAGGAATTGCAGAATAGTTTATTGTCATTCCACGGGCTTGAATAAATTTCTGTATGTGGGAACAGAGCTCTAGTAAAAAGATTCAGGGTGACCAATTTCTGAATGGTGAGCTGATTATTTTGCCTTTTGGTAGATCTTGGATGTGCTGTTGGGCCTTGAATAACTTTCAAAGGTAAATTCAACTTAGTATTTCTACTTCTCTCCTTTCACAGTTAAATCAGGACCTGGTAGGCTTTATATCCATCATGACACAGAGATATGATGAGAGGGTAAGAAAATGCCAGTGAAGTTTATTCTGTTGGTAATATTTGTTAATAGAATATAATAAAAATATTAAGTAGGCCACTTTTAAATAACTTAATAATCCTTGTTTTATAGGTAACTCAACTAAAATAAATTTTAGTATCAAATAATAATACAAATCCAAGTTTGTGATTTGTAGCTAGAGACATTTTATCGTCTCTAAGGTCCCTCTTCCCCCTTATCTAGTCCCCATTCCTGATTTCTGCGTAATAACTTCCTAAAAGCCCTTTAAAGGGCAACTCACATTCTACGTTGGTCATAATAGATGGTCAGTCTAGGTGTAGGCACATTTTTGTTCATTTTTCTAACTACGCATTTTCTATCTCCATCTAGCTGATAAACTCTTAGAGGACACAAACATACATAAGTATAAGTGTGTTTGTGAGTGCGTGTGTGTGTGTACCCTCACATAATTTAATACAGTGGCTGATGTAGTAGGTGAATAAATGTCAAGTGAAAGAATAAAAGTGCGTAAATAAAGAACTGTCAAGTGGCATTTTATTAACCACAAGCATGTTTAGCTGTGGGTTTTGTTCAAGACGCTTTTTAGAGGCACTGATTTTTAAAAGGGCTGAGTCAGCCAATAGACAGGTAAAATGACAGGTTACACAACACATCCCTTAGTTTAAAACAATTACATAAGTGCTGAATTCAAGAAGAGCTGAGGAGAGGTGTGCAGTGGGTGACCTCAGTTAGGAAAATCCACCTAAACAGGTAAGTCGTATAGAAGTCAAACTGAAACAGGTAGTGAACTTGGGGCATCTATTCAAGAAGCTTTGGAATAAGTAAATATTTAAAAGTTCCCCCTATTTAGAGGCCAATTACAATCTAAAAGTATATTATTTCTAGTCCTAAGGAAAGATTCTTAATCTTCTGGATTCTTATATATTATAGTCAAACTAACTTTAAATGGCACGTATGTGTGATACCGTCTTTGCATAAACCTATAAAATATACCATTTTGAATGCAACAATAGGGTTTGAAGCCTATTGCTCAGGGTGTGAATTCTATTTGTGCCTTGGGTATGTGTGCGTAAGAACGTGCGTGAACGAGTGTGTGCATATGAATGTGCGTGAGTGAGCATGTTCATAAGAATCTAAGAGAATGTGTCAATGCCTAGTAGCATTCAGCCACAGCTACTTGTGGTCTGGTCAGGGGAGCCACAGCCAAGGAAACTCCCAGTGTGGCAAGGGGGCTTTATGGGAAGTGGGCTCATAGTCAATCCCCACAGAGACAGGCTGGGAGGCATGTATGCCTTTGTTGAGAAGCTGGGAGGCTTCCAGCACTTGTCAAACAGAAGTCAGGAGACCAAGAGGTGGAGGAGAGAGAGGGACGGAGGGCAGGCTACAGAGTGAAAAGAAGGTGATGCTGCTGACTCTGGTCCAGTGCATAGTTGCTTGAGTGTTTGGTTCATTTGATGACAGGAGGGACAGATTGTGGAAACTGGCAGTTATACCATGGTTGAATGGGGATTCTACACGCAGAGCTTGCACTGCTGGCCACAGTCTCAGCATGTAAGCTGTGTTCATCCTCTCATTGTTTGTTTTTGTTTGTTTTATTTTAACTGCCTGAACTCCTACTTATGAAAAATTTCTCATTTTTCTCCCTGTGTAGCCACAACACTTTTCCCCTAAATTAACTTGTTGTGTTCTAACCAACTCTTTACGGTCTCTGTTCTTCCACTGGGCTCTGAGCTTCTTGTGGGAACTCTGGCTATATCTTATTCATTGGTGCATTTCCAGTGGTGTCCATGATACTTGGCACGCAGAGAACCTCAAATCTTTTGATGCGTCTCTTGTTGAGAGGTGGGGTTTTTGTCTTCTCCCATTGATTCTGGGTAGGCTCCATGACTACTTTGACCCATAAAATATAGCAGAAATGGCACTGTGCCACTTTTCATACCCATGACTTAAGAGACTGGTAGCTTCTACTTCTTGTCACCTGAAATACTTCTTTTTGGAACCCAGCTGCCATGTTCTCAGGAAGCCCAAGCATCCCCATGGAAAGGCCCATGTGTCAATGAATTGAGGCCCAAGCCCAAGCTAAGTTCCCAATCAACAGCCAGCACCAGCTTGTCTGCCAGTGACTGTATCCTCCAGCCCGGAGTTGAGCACCCCCCCACCCTGTACTGCTGGGAAGGAAGATGAGTCATTCCCGGCTAACCCTGCCCAAATAAATGAGTGTTGTTGCTTTAAGCCACTTGATGTTTGGAGATGGTTGTTATGGAGCAAGAAAATACTGGAACACTGCTCAATAAATATCTCTTGGGCGAGTGACTAGGGAGATTGACATTGTTAACAATCTGAAATTAGGACAGCAGGATGACTTTGACTTATTTGAAGCATTTGAACAAACACTTAGTGGAGAGATATTGGTAAAATGATTAAAAAAAAAAAAGAAAGGAAAAGACTGACAAGAAAAAGATGTACTGATAACACAGTTAACAGGCCAACAGTTCTGTGATATCTGTAAAAAGAGCTTTAGCAAATGAATCTGATGTTCCTAATTTTGTCACTAAGACTTTCCCTTTGTTGTGGTTGTCCATAGTAGAGAGAAAAGCTCATTAGAATGGAAGTTCCACTTGGGCAGGAATATTTTGCTATGCCGTTGGCAACCATATTCTGAGAACTTAATGCTGGGCACATACTAGGACACAATAAATATTGGTTGAATGAATGAACAAATTGCAGTTGGCTGCTGTCCAATCTGAGATGTTGTGGGTACTAATCTAGATTATTTGTATTTGTTTGATGCATGTGTTTTAAAAAGTCAACTGCCTGAGAGTGGGCAAACCCAGAAGTCCTCAGGATCTAATCCAAGATGTTTCCCATTCACTTATAAGGGATTTTACACTTTCCATTGGGAATGTTCTGTGCCCCAAATCTCACATGGTTGTGAGAAAGTGGTTGGAAATTGTGTCTTGAAAACTCAGAGACTCCAAAACTTCTCCAGAAATATAATGGAAACACTTTCATTGACTTCCTTCGTACTTGGTTTCCCTTTGTAGTCACGGTGGTAATAAGCAACAAAAAGGTAAGTAGCAGAAATGGCAAGTGTATAATTCAACAGGAAAATCAGATGGTGAATTATCAAGAGCGATAATATGTGTGCAAAGCAATAATAGCATTTTGTTTTGGTTATGTAATAGGCCTTATATTTTCATCATTGTAAAGGCAACAGCTAGTCCTAGCTGTTGGAGTTGGGACAAAGGAAGACTAATTAGAGACTGTGGAACGACTCCATCTCTGTTTATAACACTTCAATTTGTAGGTTTGGATTCAGTGGTGCCAGCGTCCAGATTGTTCCTTAGCAAGCAATAGCAATTTGAGGGTATGACTCAGGAAATTGACACATGGTAGCCAACCAAATCAGTCAAGCACTAACTTTAAAAATGAAACTTTAGTTCATGTTTGCTGAAACATATCTCTTCAACTTTAAAACTTGTAGTAGGCCACTGTTTTGCATGTCCTGAAACCAACAGCTCAGATTATGGAACAGACATGAACAAGAGTCAAGACAGACATACAGATACTTATATGTAAATATACAGCTATTTAAAGCACCCCATATACGTATGTAGTTCCTGAAATGTGGCCTCTGAGCCCACTTCACCTTGCTTGTGTTGAACTCAAAGATGAAGTAGGTTGTGGTTTATTTGGTGTGAATCTATGTCTGTTTACATCCCACACAACCATGCTGTTTACTCGCCTGTGTCCTGTAGATTTCAAATATAGTGTAAATATTACATGGGATTATGTTGTTTGTTTTTGCTTTTATTGAGAGAGAAGCCTTGAAATAAGAGTTGGCAGACTTTTTCTGTAAAGGACCAGAGAGTAAATATTTTCAGCCTTGCAGGCCACACACACTGTTGTAACCACCCAACATCACTGAGGTAGATGGAAAGTAGCCATATGTAAGTGTACTTTGACTATGTTACAATAAAACTTTATTTATAAAAACAGGTGCAGTCTGGTCCTAAGTGAGTTAACGCATTGACTGATTGATTCACACTGTAGTGTGAGGGATTGCAGAGGCAATGCTGAGGGCAGCCTTTGACAAGGGAGGAGGGGAAAGCACAACTGAAAAGGAGTGAGAGAGGTTTCCTGAAGTCTTAAAATAAACGCAGAAAGCAGGAGTGAAGTGTTGGCCCAGGAGTAAAGAGTTAGCCCAGTGACCTGAAATTCTTTACACCATCACTGAAAATCTGAGTCCATTATAGCTATCGAAGCTGATATTACAGTAATATTGAAAGGAAATATTCATTTGGTTTAGATTCTGTCTTGAATATTTGACAAATTAAATATTTTAAAGATCTAGAAGAAATATAAATAACTTTCATTAAGCGCTGTCTTATTTTTCAATACTGATAATTTTCTAGACTCTGATTCCTGAAACATTTGGAGCCTATTTCATATTCCATGAAGAATTTTAATTTAAAAAACAAGGAGACTGTTTACTTCAGTAGGTTTGAATGGGTCAAGAACCTCAGCCTGGTGCACAGGTAATGGGTATTTGTTTAGTAACACACATGCATGGAAGGATAGGGTAATGAATATTTTGTGGATAATTCTTAGAACCATTTTTGTCTGAACATTGTAAATGATAGCTTCTGTTACCCTGCCCACTGACCTTGTAAGACATTAACCACAACCCTGCTCAGAACAAGGCTAACACCTTCTCTTTAGCTTATAGGAAACCACAAAGAGAGGAAGGAGAAGACGGCTGAGACATCTAGTCAAAACCAGTTAAAACTGGTTGAAGGCAACATGGCAGTCTGACTTGACCTGACATAGACCCCGCAGCTCATTATATGCTCATTGTAATACATCACCATGCTACATAACACACCCACTGGTGCCATGACAGTTTACAACTGCCTTGGCAATGGCAGGATATAACCAAATAAGGAAAGAAAAGAGGTGGCACCCTTGTTCCCCTGAAAACCCTGTCCATTTCCCCAAATAACTATGAATACTCCTCCTCATCATTACCTTGACCCCTTATAGCAGCTGCTTAATCACCCCAAGAGCTGAGAATTTGATTTGTGAACTTTGCTCCCACTTCTCCATTCTTTGGCCATTGAATAAAAGCTTGTGCTATTGAGTGTTCAGCTTCAGTCTTGTCTCAAAGTTGTGGCACTGAACAGAGGAAGAACTCCAAGAGGAAGGTCAAGAGACCCTTCCTTGGGTCTCTCCCAGTTGGGGAGAGAGTTCAGTTGGTAACACCTCCCTCTGTAGTATATCAAAGGAACCGAAGCAGGTTTGGCATTTGTATTAGTTTCCTAGGGCTGCTGTAACAAAGTACCAGAAATTGTGTGGCTAAAAAAACAGAAATTGGTTGTCTCATACTTCTGAGGCCAGAAGTCCAAGATCAAGATGTCAGCAGGGTTACTTTCTTTTGAGGGCTGCTGGGGACAATCTGTGTCATGCCTCTCTCCTAGTTTCTAATAGCTTCAGCGATGCCTCAGCTTCTTGATGGCATTCTCCCTTATCTTCACATTGTCTGCCTTCTCTAAATGTCCATCTCTCTGTCCTTATCAGGGTATCACTTGTATTGGATTAAGGCCCACCCTAATGACTTCATCTTAACTCAATCATATGAAAGACCCTACCTCCAAATAAGGTCACATCCACAGGTGCTGGGTTAGGACTTCAACACAGCATCCTTTGGGGGACATAATTCAATCCATAACAAACTCTTAGGGGGAAATTTCACTTCAGCTTTGAAACTGTATTCAGTATTGCAGGAATGGTTGTAAAAACAAGAGAAAATTTATGGTCAATTATGATTCTGGTACTAAATCAGCCTTAGCATTCATCTTAGCAATTAAAATTGCAAAGTTTTGAAAAAGCTGAGATCTCTATATTGAATATTTTCTATTTATGTTTTGAGTGTTCTTTTGCAAGTAAAAATTATATCCAACTTTCAAAGAAATATGCATATTTTAGAGTTAGTCCCTTTCTGGCTTAATTGTTTCTGCATGGAAAACACCTTAAAACATTTTATAGAGATTTAAAAAAATCAGCTAACTTGTTTGCCTCTTGGGGTGGAGAATCAATGGTTAAAAATCTGAAAAAAGCCATCAAAGCACCATTTTCTGATTTTCTCACCTCCAAATTAGATCACATTTGCTGTCAAATGAGCTGAAATACTGACCGGGATATTTGAAACTGGGTTGTCCCTGAACGTGAAGAACGAGTGACATCCTAATCTTAAATCTCCAACTTTCTTCTCCAGCCACGTCTCCCAAATGCAGGCAGGTTTTAAAAACAGGTATATTTCTCATTTCCTTAACATCCAGCAATGTCAAATCCATGCCATTATCATCAATTTACTTCACTGAGATACATATGTTAAAGAACACTGTGTTGGGCAAGGAGTATATTGGAAATTTTGATTGGTTATTATTATAACCAATTATCTTATAACTCCAGTTCAAGCAGAAAATCAGACAGGCATGTCATTGTCATTTTAATCATGCCTGCATTGTCTGATCATTTCATTTCTGTAACAAAATGAATAAAATCTGTGTAATGGAGTCTAATTCAAATTTTCTGTGGAGTCATGCTTGAAGAAACAAGTAAGTTCCTAAAAGAAGTTCAGGTTAGAATACATTTTCTCAAACTCCTTGGAAATTCTTCACATGGAACCAGATCCTTCAATGTCCAAGAGATAGTAGGACATGCGGTAAGTTTTATGTGTAGATAAAGGGATGTCAAAGAAGAAGTGCCAACATAATTGTAATTCTTCATCATTTGAGGGCAATGGGTGCCCTTGTCCTGGAAGACTCATACAGCCCAAGACTTTTCACTTCAAACTTTGGATTGAATGCAGTTGTATCAGCTAGTCATTATTACCATGATGTTGCTGCATAACAAAATACCCCAATATTAATTTTCATAAATTAATAGCCCATTCTTTTTTCTCAATTAGGTATCTATGGGTTGACTCAGGGTCAACTGGTCTTGACTGACTGGGTTTGGCCTGGCTGGAGTTGTAGGTTGGATTCAGGTCTGCTTCATGTGCATATCTTCTTCCTTGGAACAGCAAACTATCTAGGATATATTTTTTTTCATGCTAATGACAGAACTGTAAGAAAAATGAGTGGACATATGTGCTACCTTTTCAGGCCTGGACTTGGGACAAGAAAACCATCACTTCTGCCTATATTCTTCTGACTAAAGCAGGTAACATTTCTATATGGGTGTAATAATAGCCTCCCAAAGATATACATGTCCTACCTCAGGAATATGTTACCTTATATAGCAAAAGAGGCTTTGCAGATGTGATTAAGCTAAGGGTCATGAGATGGGAGATGATCCTGGATTATCTAAGTGGGCAGAAGGACCAGAATGAGAGAAGGAGTTGTGATGATAGAAGCGGAGGTCACAATAATGCCAGTGCTAGAAGGAGGGATTTGAACCAAAGAATGAGGGTGGCCACTAGAATCTAAGGGGCAAGGAACTGATTGTCTCCAAAAGGAGCACAGCCCTTCCAACATCTTGATTTTAGCCCTGAAAGAACCATTTTTAAACTTCTGACCTCTGGAACTGTAAGATAATGAATGTGTGTCATTTTAAACAGCTAATTTGTGGGAGTTTGTTACAGCAGTAATAGAAAACTAATACAATTTCCAAGGCCCACATCAGTGCAGTAGGGAAGTATACTCACTAATGATGGGAGAAACTACAAAGTCACATGACAAAGTATGGGGTTGCTGAGAGGGGTGAAAAATCAGGAACATAATTTAATCAACACAGCAGTCATTGAATTGTATCCCTTATTTAACACATTATGGAATAATAGGGAGGAGGGACAGAGCTTTAGAAGAAACATAAGAAAAGCCTGGCTGTCTTGCTCTTTGGGAGAAGATCAGCAGATAGAAAGGCATTCCAACACGATGTTACACCTTGGACCACTCAAAATGCAATTGTACTTAGAGACATAGCCGTACCACTGGCTTCTCGAGTATTTAATCCTCAACTCTGTATCTTAGTGAGCTTTCGGAGTGACAGAATGGTGCCCCAGAATATGGCCGCATTGCAAATACGCTCATCACTACAACCTCACAACTTTTTTATTTGCGCCGTATATGAAGACACAATAACAGCAGCGTTCTCAGGGAGCAAATGTATGGAAGAAATGTGGAGGACCGCAAGAAAAATTTAAGGATTCATTACCAAAATATGCCTTTAGGAAAGCTGACCTAAGTAAAGCTAAATGAATGGAATTTTGTTTTGGGGGGCAAAGGCTTATGGATCACCATGAGTCTATTGATGTAGTATTTGTGGATGGTTGTTAAGCTTCTGAATCAGAAAGAGATGTATTTCATGTTGAAAAAACACTGTCTTCCCCTTCAGACCATAAGCTCCTTGGAATGGTAACTGTGACTCAGCTCTTGTTGTGCCTCTGGTCATTGACAAAACTTGTGAAATATAAAATTTGGTGGAAGTTGTGAATTAGAATCATTGAGAGTTGGGCCCAGACATCAATTTTTACAAGCCCCATTGTATTAGTTTTGTGTTGCTGCTGTAACAAACTAATGTATATGTCATGGGTTAGAATGACACAACTGTATTATCTTCTAGCTCTGAAGGTCAGAGTCCAGAATGGGTCATACTGCATGACAATCAAAGTGCTGAGGGGCTGCGTTCCTTCTGGAAGCTCTAGGGAAGAATCTGTTTTCTTGCCTTTTCCAGATTTTAGGGGCCACCTGCCTTCCTTGGTTTGTGGTCCCTTCCTCCATCTGCAAAGCCAGCAGCATAACATCATCAAATTTCTCTCTCTCTCTCCAATCTCTGCTTCCATTTTCACAGCTCCTTCTCCCACTCTGGCCCCGCTGCCTCCCTCCCACAAGGACCCTTATGACAACACTGGGCCCACCCAGATAATCCAGGATAATCTCCCCCGTTCACGTGATCCTTAACTTGATCATATCTCCAATGTCCATTTTTCAGTGTAAGGTAACATATTCAAAGATTCTGGGGATTAGGACGTGGACATATTTGGGGGCTGTTATTCTGCCTATCACACCCCAAAGGGCTTCTGATGGGTCAGTCCTGATATTCTCTTGGGTCCCTTACACTGCCACAATTCCAGCATCGTTAAACAGGCAAAGGAAACCAGAGACAGGTTTTTATCTTGGCGGTTAGGGGAATGCTGCAGACGTTTTGAGGAAGTTAAATTAACAATGAGGATAATTGCAGAAACTTTCTAGATAATCTTTCCTGGGGTGGAGTGAACTTCCTAATATTGGAAGAGTCATTGCCTCTTCTTTTATATGTTCCTCTTGTTGCAGCTTCTCTGACATCTGAAGGCTAAAGAATTGGATTCCAATTTTCCCCAAATCATAAACAAAGCTGTGACTGCCTTGGAATCCCCATGAGGCCTGAGGGAGAACAGAGTTAGCAATGACACTAAGTTGTTGTCTAACTTCCATCAGATTTCTTGGTTTTTCTGGACCTTATTTGCTTTACATGTAAGGATATGATGCTCTGATAAATGACTCCAGGGTTTCTTACAGTGGTAAAATTTTTGCAATAATCAGGGTTATCCAGAGAAACAGCACCAATAGGTTGTGTATATATTCAGAAAGAGATTTATTGTAAGGAATTGATTCACACGATTATGGAGACTGGCAAGTCCCAAGATCTACAGAGTATGTCTGCAAGCTGAAGACTCAGGAGAACCGATGGTTTAGTTCCAGTCTAAGTCCCAAAGCCTGAGACCCAAGAAGAGCCGATGTTTCAAGTCTGAAGGAAGGAAAAAAGTTGATGTCCCTTAGGGCCAGCCCAGTGGCTTAGCAGTTAAGTTTGTGTGTTCTGCTTCTGCGGTCCGGGGTTCGTCGGTTCAGATCCTGGGTGTGGACCTACTCACTGCTTATCAAGCCATGCTGAGGAGGTGTCCCACATAGAAGAGCTACAACTCTACAACTATGATACACAGCTATGTACTGAGGCTTTGGGGAGAAAAAAGGAAAAGCAAGGTGGGCAACAGATATTAGCACAGGGCCAATCTTCCTCAAAAGAAAAAAAAACTTGATGTCCCAGTATAAGGCTGTCAGGCAGGCAGAATTCCCTCTTACTCAAGGAAGGTTAGCCTTTTTGTTTTATTCAGGCCTTCAACCGATTGAATGAGGCCCACCTACATTAGGGAGGACAATCTCCTTTCCTCACTCTACCAATATGTTAACTGCATCCCAAAACACCTTCATGGAGACACCCAGAATAATGTTTGACAAAATATCTGGGCACCCCATGGCCCAAGTTGACCCATAAAATTAACCATCAGAATTTTAAACTGAAGTTTTTGAATAGCCTTTGAGCCTAATCCAGTCCACTCTTCCAGCTAGTGACCTGTCCATAAACCTACGTGATTGGCCTCTGCAGGGATGGAGGTGGATAAACATTTGATTTGCACAAGAATTTATTTGGAAAATACTGACATGATGTTCAGCAGTGACCAGTGATGGCATGGAAACTCACGCATGGAAGGAGAATTCTTAGGACTTAAAATTAGAGGCTCTGATTCAATTTGAATATCTTACAACGTATTGCTTGAATACTGAATGCATAAAATTAGAACATTGCAGAGAATGGCAGGGTGATATTTTTTGTATTTGTTTCATTCCCAGCCGGTGCCCAATTTGCCCTGACTATCTATCTTTTTATGCAGCTGTTCAATCTCTCTTCGTTAAAATAAGCACAGCCTTTCTTTGTGTTTGTCACAGCAGCGTGTTACTCATGATTTAGGCTGCTGCTCATGGAATCCCAATTCCGGCGCCAGCCACTTGTGCTCACTCTGTGTACGTCACATGAGTATTTAAGTGACTGTGATAAATTCAAGTCAACGCATCAAATAGAGAAAGGAAAAGAGGACTCAAAAGAATAAAACAAGAGGAGGGAGGACTATAAAGAGGAGGATAAAAATACCAGAAGCAGCAGCCTCCAAATTGAGGAAGATGAGGAAAGAGAAAACATCTAACGTCTCAACAGAAGGGAGAAACAAAATGTAGGCAGGCGGATAAAAGTGGAAAAGCACCAAAAATAAAAAGAGAGAGAGAGAGAAGAGAAAAATAAGCCAAAATGAAATGAGTAAAAATGGAATGGTACTTTCTTTTCAGAAGATAGTCTAGAAAGTCCAGAAAAACAACCCTCCTTCTCTAGCTGTGTGATCTGATAATACTCTATACAATATCTCTGCTGGCCTGACTCTCCTTTCTACATTTAAACATGATAAAGAGAACTCTGGGGCAACAAAAGATTCTGAAACAAATGACATGTGGATCTGTAGGTCTGAAGTTAGTATATTTACAATTATTTCAAAACAAGAAGCACATAGCACCAAGGGGGAAGTCCTCATGTGGGATTCCAACATAATCCCGTTCATGAAGGTGTATTTGATAAAAGCGACAAACTCACTAAGTCAAAATAATTTTTTTTCCAGATCTATACTTCAGTGACGTATTTTGGTGTGTTTGTAAAATGAATTGCACAAGCATCTGTTGAATGGCTGGGTGCATAATATGTGGGGTTGTGAAGCTGAAAGTTCATTTTTGCCCTCAGGTAACATGCAGCTTAGAGGAGAAAGCTTAGAGGTTCAGCAGGTGGTACTTTTTGATGAAAGCAGTGAAAAAGGAATTTTGGTAAGGACAGTGAATTGAATTACAGTTATCAATCAGCTGTGTAGCGGAGGAAGAACTATTCCTCTACCCTCTAGGTCCTTCTGGCTGGTCTAAGTATTAAATTGACATGAGGCAGAATAACAGGAGAAAATCAAACATAGTTTAATAATATGTATACCTGGGAGACACCCAGGAAAACCGAGTAACTTGCCAAAGTGGTGCAAGCCAGCCCCTTAAATACCATTTTTAGCTAAGGACAAAGAAGGAGGTTGGGGGTAGTGGTTTGGGACTTCAAAGGGGAGGAAGGCAATTCACATGGAGATGGAAAAGCAAATGTTTGGTAAACAAATGTTTGCTGGGCCATCTATAGACAATGAGACCCAAGACAGAACTTTGATAACAATGGGCTTACCCGGTCCCTCCCAGTCTGCCATACCCAGAGTTGTCTATAGTGATGGCCTGTCCCAGGACAGGCCTTCTAAAATTCTTTTAGACAGTTAGGGGGGAGGTCAAAGTTTCTTTCAGAGTCTTTTGTTCTTGAAAATAATCAAGCCAGGGGCTGGCCCTGTGGCATAGTGGTTAAGTTTGGCTCACTCCACTTTGGTGGCCCAGGTTCAAGGGTTCAGATTCCCAGCGTGGACCTACACCACTTGTTGGTAGCCATGCTGTGGCAGCGACCCACATACAAAAAATAGAGGAAGATCGACACAATATTAGCTCAGGGCTAATCTTCCTCAAGCAAAAAAAAGAGGAAGATTGGCAACAGATAATAGCTCAGGGTGAATCTTCCTCAGCAAAAAAAATGATAATAATCAAGCCAAAGAGACACATTTTGGGATGACCAGTTCTGATTCCCCGACAGCTGGGCTTAAGGCTATAGTGCCCAAATGTCACTGGTCGGCCCAAGACAGGAAATCTGTATCACTGACCCCCAAGAGTGGATTGATTTTCTTCACAGATTTTTGGACAAGGTTGCTTCCTTTGCTGCCAAAAGAAAAGACAAACACTCTTTAGGGACAATGCATTCCTTATCCCGTCTTTCCCCAAGAATAACATCAGAGGAACTTGAATGGGTCTGGTGCCTTTGAGCCACTGTTTTCTGATTGATATCATCTGCACTCTGGGGAATGCCTCATTGGAATTCAAAGGATATCTGGGGACACATAAGCTAGATCTTTGCACGCTGCTTTTGTTATTCCATAGTGATTGTATTTCTCAGTCCTGTGTTTTTATATTGCTGCAGATGCCCTGAAGTAGGAATATTCTCCAGTCAGGAAAAGCCCTATTTTAATTAAAAAGCAATTTTTAAAAGCACTTCTTTCTCTGAAAAACATATGAAATGCTGTATTTTTTTACAAAGATGATAGCTAATCGTATTTTGGTCTGTTCTATGACATTTCTCATCACAGCTGGGTCTCGTTGATTACTTTAATTACCCAGTGAATGAGTAAAGGTCATTTCGTCTCAATCACTTTTATTAATCACCCACATTTTCTCCTCGTTAACATTTTTTTATTTACATGAAGCTGGGCTCGTAAGTGATTCTGTCAGAGCTATTAAGATGTTAATGTCAAGTCTGGCTGCAGTAAAGTGAGTGTTCAGTGAAGGCACTGGAAGTTTTTTTCGCTTCTCCTAAATTGTGTTTGTTTTCATTTGGTAAGTATTAATGATGGAGACCAGGAACAAGTCTAGGTTTAATGGGACACAGATTACTCATTACTGATGGGAAATTACTCTTTTTCCCTTTTGGAGGGGCACCCCTGAGAAATGCTGTTCTGGTTGGACCAAATGGGTTTTTTCTGGATGATTCAGTGGGTCCTCAGTACCTGGGTCAACTGAACAGCATTAATTCTTTGAAGGGTACAAAGACTGTGTCTGTATCCATTAGGATCTGCTATTTCAACTTTAAAACACCAAATATGTTTCTTTAATATGTAGATATACCAAAAAGACATCAGTTTAAAAGAATTGAAATGACCTTTTGGATGATCTACATGCAGGCTTACTATGTATTTATTGGAGATAAACACACACACACACACACACAGTGGTAGGCAGCTTCTATGATGGCCTCCAGTGATCCCCATCTCTTCGTATTGTAAAAGAAAACTGCATTGGACACTTGTTAAAAGTGGCAAGGAAGATTTTATTCAAGACTATGGCAACAAGGGAGAGAGACTGAACTCAACTCTGCTGAAACAAGAAGTAGGAGAGATTTTAAGTGCTGGGGTTAGCTAGTGGAAAAGTAATGGAGGACATTGAGAAGAGGTTGGTCAATGTGATTAAGCCATCTGTGTTTGCTGATTGGTAGGAGTTAGGCTCCTCCCCTCCCACAGAGACTGGGAGATAGGGGTCCATCTTCCTTGATGATTGCATTTCAAAGGGATGACTCCTAGGTCCTTGAGAAAGACTTTCCTGAGTTGTGGAACTGGCCTGAGGCTTGGAGAAGGTTTACATCTCAAAGAGGCAGAGAAAGAATTTGCTATTTCAGTTTTCTAAAGTAGATGTTCCAAGAAAAGGGAGGTCGAGCTTAGAATGAGACAGAAATCTGTCTCAAGTTCAGTCCAGCTGAGGAAAACATGGTATTTTGGGTCATTAATCGTACCCTGATGTAATCCCTTCCCCTTAAGTGTTGTCTAAACCTAGTAACTTGCTACCAACAAATAGAATATGGCAAAAGTGATGGCTGTCACTTCAAGATTAGGATATAAAAGACTGTGACTTCTGTATTGCATGCATGCTCTTTCTTATAACTTTTGCTCTTCTTGCTAGCTTGCTCTGATGAAGCGAGTTGCCACATTGTGTGCCAACCTGTGGAGAAGACCCTGGGGCAGAGAACTAGGGCATCTTTGGGCCAACAGCCAGTGAGGAGCTACACCCTGCCAACAACCACATGCGTGAGCTGGAAAGCAGAGCCACCCTTAGTTGGGCTTTAAGGTGAGCACAGCCCTTGCAACACCTCCATTGCAGCCTTGTGAGAGATCTGGAGGAAGAGGACCCAGTTAAATCATTCCTGATGCACCAATTCTGTGAGATAGTAAATGTTTGTTGCCTTTGTTACCTAGTAAGGGCTCTCTCCACCCAATGCGCACAGAAGCCAATACCATGGTACACTGGTCTTTGAGAGAAGAAGCAGTTTATTATGCAATTGACTGGTAAGGAGACAGAAGGAGAGGCTCCCAACTCTGTCTCCCTGATCCAGGGTATGGGGTTAGGTTTAAGGGATCAGGGAGGTGTCTGGAAAGAGGGAGAATCCCCCTCCGCCCTTTCCATTAAGGTTCTTATGGCTGGTCAAATAAAAGACAAGTTACAAGAGAAAATAATACCAACTTTAATAACATGTATACATGGGAGAAACCAGGGAAACTGAGTTTCTCAACAAAATGGCAGAGATTCTCATCGTAAATACTATGTTCAGCTAAAGACAAAGTAGAATGTTGGGGGTGGGGGGTTTGGGATTTCAGAGGGGGAGAAGAAAATTCACATGGAGAGGGAAATGTAAATGTTTGTCAGACGTTTCTTTGCAGGGTCACCTATAGAGAATGTGGCCAGAGAGACAGGAATTATAGTAATCAAGAGTATGTAGATTTAAGTCTTCTTCTTCCATCCTGATAAGAGTTTCCAGAGATAAGGTCATCCCCCCCTCTTCCCACTACACAGAGGGAGGTACCTTTACAAATGTAAATATTTGGTACATAGAACTTTGAAATGAATGGGTCTAGCGAGGACCCTGCCAGTCTGTCTATACCCAGAGTTAAATTCCTTTAGGCAGTTAGTGGGGGAGGTCAAATGTCCATCAGAGAAAATAATCAAGGTAAAGAGACATATTTCAAGGTGGCCAATTTTGATCTCCCACAGAGGGCAGGCAGGTTTGCAGAAGTGTTGGCAAGATGAGTTTCGACCGGCAGGTCAAAATTTTCTCTTCTGCGTAGCTCCTGGCTAGCTCACGGCCCCTGAAAAATAGCCTTCAACACCCTGTTGTTAAGAAAAGGTCAGGTATGGGAGGTTACCAGGAAAAGCACGGTAAATAAGGGTAAAGTTGTTATGCAGATTTAAGTCATTGCCTCCTCTACTGATAAGAGTTTCTAGAGATTTAGAGTCCTCCTCTCCTTCCTGGCACCCTTACAAATGGAGATTTCTCTTATAAATGTAAATTTCCCTTAAACATGGGTAACTTCCACTAGGTTTTCAGAGCTTTTCCTACGTCTACTTTTTTTTTTTTTTTTAAATTATCATCAGCTCAAAATAGCCCTTATGCCAAAGACGCATATTTTGGGGTGGCAAATTCTGTTCCTGGTCCTGTGGTTACAACTTAAGCCCTAAGTTTTGTGGTATTTGTTATGTAACAGTTGATGACTAACGCACACACACACACACACGCACATGCACACATATCTATATATCAAATCATACAAATACTAAATACTACATACATTAAATACTACATGTTTGTGTATGCGTGAGAAAGACACCTAAGGAAAGTCGACATTCTCTAGTGGAAGGTGTAATATCCTTCATTTGGGGTAGAATGTGTAGGGCTTCTTGATGGATTGAATATGAGGAAAAAGGTTAAATCAAGGAAGATGGTAAGTTGCTTCAGTAACTGGGAGAATGGACAATAGTAATATTTATAGAAATAGGGAAGAGCTAGAGTGTACATTTTTGGACTTTTATTGGATTTTTAAATGGATTTGTTAAATAGAGAGTTGGATAATGAACGTAGACATCAGGACAACATTTCAGATTGTCACCACAAATAATCCATAATCAATCTATAAATTAAAATTGGGGTGAGTTTATTATGAGCCAGATCTGAGGACTAGACCAGGGCCTTCCTTCCGCAAGGAAGGAAGGGCACCAAAGAAGTGGGGTGTACAGAGTGGTTATATGCCATCTTGGAACAAAGAGCATACATCACATATGACAGGAATGTCCCTTTTACAATTGTCACGAGATGCTGAGTTGGCACAGCAGGTCAGTGATCAGCAGGTCAATGGCCACAAGGTGAACACAGCAGGTCAGTAATTAATCCTTACTTTTCTGAGAGATGCTTATCCTAAAGGAAATGCTGATATGGGGGAGGTTACGTCCCTATCTTTAGGGGCATCGTTCTTGTCTTTGGGGCATAGCAAATATTTAAAGCAGATATACAATGTGCGCTCAGTAGGCCACATCAGGTCCTTTTGGAAAAACAAGGTCAGACCTAATTAGTTTTAAACCAAATGGCTTCATATACTCGAATATATCCTATTGCTTGCCATTTATCTATCAAGATTTGGAGGTACAAATTTGAGTATCATCGTAAAGATGATATTTAAGTGATCAGAGGTAAACAGGTGGCAGGAGAGCTTAGAAAGAGAAAAAAAGAGGGCTGAGAATTGAGTCCTGGGTCAATGAGAACTTAAAAGTTTGGTATAAAGAGAAAGATAAAAAAAAAAAAAGTGAAGAAATTGCAAAGAGTTGATTATAATGCATCAGTTAATTTAGGGGAAAAGTGCTGTGGGTACACAGGGAGAAAATTGAGGAATATTTTATAAGTAGAATTTCAGTTAAAACAAAATAAATGAAAACAAAACAAACAAAAACAAACAATGAGAGAATGAACACAGCTCAAATGCTGAGACTGTGGCCAGCAGTGCAAGCTCTGCGTGTAGAATCCCCATTCAACCATGGTATAACTGCCAGTTTCCACAATCTGTCCCTCCTGTCATCAAATGAACCAAACTCTCAAGCAACTATGCACTGGACCAGAGTCAGCAGCATCACCTTCTTTTCACTCTGTAGCCTGCCCTCCGTCCCTCTCTCTCCTCCACCTCTTGGTCTCCTGACTTCTGTTTGACAAGTGCTGGAAGCCTCCCAGCTTCTCAACAAAGGCATACATGCCTCCCAGCCTGTCTCTGTGGGGATTGACTGTGAGCCCACTTCCCATAAAGCCCCCTTGCCACACTGGGAGTTTCCTTGGCTGTGGCTCCCCTGACCAGACCACAAGTAGCTGTGGCTGAATGCTACTAGGCATCGACACATTCTCTTAGATTCTTATGAACATGCTCACTCATGCACATTCATATGCACACACTCGTTCACGCACGTTCTTACGCACACATACCCAAGGCACAAATAGAATTCACACCCTGAGCAATAGGCTTCAAACCCTATTGTTGCATTCAAAGTGGTGTATTTTATAGGCTTATGCAAAGATGGAATCACACATACGTGCCATTTAAAGTTAGTTTGACTATAATGTATAAGAATCAAAAGGTTAAGACTCTAGGTCTCGAAACAATATATTTTTAGACTGTAATTGGCCTCTAAATAGGGGGAAATTTTTAAATATTTACTAATGCCAAAGCTTCTTGAATAGATGCCCAAACTACCTGTTTCAGTTCAACTTCTATATGACTTACCTGCTTCAGATGGCTTTTCCTAACTGAGGTCAACCACTGCACACCTCTCCTCAGCCCTGCTTGAATTCAGCACTTATGTAATTGCTTTACACTCTGGGATGTGTTGTGTGATCTGTCATATTACCTGTCTGTTGGTTGACTCAGCTCTTTTAAAAATCAGTACCTCTAAAAAACGTCTTGAATGACACCAGCAGCTAAACATGCTTGTGGTTGATAAAATGCCACTTGACAATTCTTTATTTATACTCTTTTATTCACTCACTTCAACATACAGAAAGCACTAGTGTTCTACGACACCAGCACTAACCAAATTAGTAAACATAAAAGGAAAATGATCTCATTCACTCTAACAACAAAGTCTATAAATTACCTAGGAATATACCTAACAAAAGAAGTATAAATTCTGCATAGAGAAAAATTACAAAATAATATTAAACAATATAGCAAGACCCGATAAATGGAGTGACGTAAGTTGTCTGATGGATAGACTTTATAATAATGATAGTGAGTCTCTAGAAAGAGATGAATAAGTGCAAAAAGTATCTAATAAAAATCCTAATAACTTTGGTTTGGTTGGTATTCAGCAACCATGTTTAATTTGTGATTAATAGCAATCCTCTCAGAATAACCCTGAAAATTCTGAAACATCAGAACATAAGGGAGGGTTCTTTCATAATTCAACAATCAAGATTTTTGCAAAGTGCTTCAATAAACTCATGGGATAAAGAGTCCAGAAACTGACCCACAAAATACACCCTTTAGTATATTTGAATTCAGTAAACAATTTCAATTGTCCCAACACTGTTTACTGACTTTCCATACAGGAAAAATGAAAAAAAAAAAAGATCTCTATTCATAGCACAAATGGAGACAGATTAAGAGCTAAAGATGAAAAACAGATGTTTGAAAACATTTGGATGAAAGTGGTTAATATCTTTATAATTTCAGGGCAGGAAGTGAATTATTACAGTGATACACAAAAAACAAAACTCATAAACAAAGATTGATAAATATATTTTTATCAAAATCTGAAATTTTTTCATGACACAAGTCACCATAAATTTAAATGCTAAAAGTACACAGCAGAATAGATGAAGATATCTGCTATCTATATAGCTATACATCCATTTATCTGTCAATCACTTATCTATCTATTGATTTATCTATCTCTAACATCTATCTATATAAGACCAAGGAATTATTGTTTAGGATATAAAAATCCAACAAGTCAACTGAGAAAAAGACTAAGAGATCAAAGGAAAAATATTAAAGGCTTTCAGTGGAAAATTCACCAACATATGTAAATTAGCAATAACAACAACTATGTAGATCGCAATAACAACTTGACAAGATGCTGAAGATCAGTAGTATTTGGGAAAATACAAATTGAAATAAAAATAAGATAACATTTTCACATTCATCAGATTGGCAAAATTTCTGAATCTGACAATATTGTGTTGGCAAGGCCAGTGTCTGTGAGCAGTTTGCAAATATCTAGGAAAGTGATGAATGTGCCTACTCCTTGTCACAGCAATTCCACTCCTAGGATATACCCTAGATAAGTTGACATGTGCCCAAAGACACATCTAAGGGAAGGCGTATCTGAGAAGTGGATGGCATTTCAAAGCAGAGTAGAGTCCATCATCTTTGCCCTCATGCTATCTGGCTTATACAACCACTAAAGGATTTATCACGTTCTGCAGTTATTTGCTGATATGTGTAATAAGAGAGTCAACTTGGATGTTGGGTCAAAATTCACAAAGGAAAGATGTCACACACCAAAGGGAGGGGGGAAATCAAAGGGCACATTTTCAAGATAGACGGTCAAGAACCCATTCAAAGATTTTGAAATCCTCTTTAATATCAAGTTTATATATAAAAGGGGCAGGAGTTAAAATTTTTTTTAAAAACTCAGAGTCTTTGTCTTACAGTATTTAGAGAGAAACCTGTCAAGTAAAGGGCTTCCTTTCTCAAAGCAATGACTTTATCAATGCTATGGGTCTTTCTCCCTGTAGGCAACCTTTCAATTTCCACATCTGTGTTGTTGTACAAATTCATGCCATAAAGAAACTTTTCAGTACCTAGTGGTTGGCCAAACAATAACCTTCCAATGTTTGTCTATGTGGAGGGAAGACATTCATGCAGAAAAAATATTTGAAAGTTAATTGCAAAACAGCCTGTTTTTCTCAACCACTGAGTCTTCAGTAAAGTACCTGGGACTGGAGTAAACGTTTGGTATACTTGTGGAATGATGTTCTCAACTGTCACCTCTCCAAAGTTGTTTCCTAGCCACCACCACCCCACAAATATTATTAATATAACTGTGTAATCAAGAGTCAACCTTCAGATGATGAAGCATAGCTGGTTTCAGGTGAGATGATGGTGTGAACTGCTTACACCTACAACATGCTGATTATATACAGGGAGATTGCACACTCCACCTTACCTGGAATGGTGCAGGTTTATGTCTGCAGTTCTGGCATAATTAATAATAACTTTCATTTTTACTAATAAAAGGCTCCAGTTATGGACAGTAAAATTATATGGTCATCTTTTAGAAATTAACAACGGCAACATCAGCTAACGTTTATTGGCTGTTTTCTCTTTGCCAAGTACTATTGCTAAGCAATTAACTCATTTAATCTTTTATAATCCTATTAAGAGTGGCTTTACAGATGAACAAAATGAGACTTAGGCACGTAAAGTAACTTGTCCAAAATCACAGATCTACAGAATCAGTACTTCACATTTTCCAAGAAATTATTATCTCTGTTTTGATAGTAATCTTTTAAAAAGTTGGTATTGTTATCATAGTCAATGGGGAAAAACTAAAAACCATCCCTTGAGAACAGGAACAAGACAAGGGTGCCCACCCTCACCACTCGTATTCAACATAGTGCTGGAGGTTTTGGCCAGAGCAATTAGGCAAGAAAAAGAAATAAAAGGTATCCAAATAGGCAATGAAGAAATGAAACTCTCGCTGTTTGCAGATGACATGATTTTATGTATAGAAAACTCTAAAGAATCCATTGGAAAACTATTAGAAATAATCAACAACTACAGCAAAGTTTCACGGTATGAAATCAACTTACAAAAATCAGTTGCATTTCTATACCCTAATAATGAACTAACAGAAAGAGAACTCAAGAAGACAATCCCATTTACAATCACAACAAAAAGAATAAAATATCTAGGAATAGATTTAACCAAGGAGGTGAAAGACCTATACAATGAAAACTATAAGATTATTGAATAAGAAATTGATGATGACATAAAGAAATAAAGATATTCCATGCACATGGATTGGAAGACTAGACATAGTTAAAATGTCCATACTACCTAAAGCAATCTACAGATTCATTGCAATCTCAGTCAGAATCCCAAGGACATTCTTCATGGAAATAGGACAAAGAATCCTAAAATTTATATGGGGCAACAAAAGACCCCGAATAGCTAACATAATCCTGAGGAAAAAGAACAAAGCTGGAGGCATCACAATCCCTGACTTCAAAATATACACAAACCTATAGTAATCAAAACAGCATGGTACTGGTACAAAAACAGACACACAGATCAATGGAACAGAATTGAAAGCCCAGAAATAAAACCACACATCTATGGACAGCTAATCTTTGACAAAGGAGCTAAGAACATACAATGGAGAAACGAAAGTCTCTTCAATAAATGGTGCTGGGAAAACTGGACAGCCACATGCAAAAGAATGAAAGTAGACCACTATCTTCCACCATACACAAAAATTAACTCAAAATGGATCAAAGACTTGAAGGTAAGACGTGAAACCATAAAACTCCTAGGAGAAAATATAGGTAGTAACCTCTTTGACGTTGGTTTTAGAAGGATCTTTTCGAATACTGTGTCTACTTGGGCAAGGGAAACAAAAGAAAAAATAAACAAATGTCACTTCATCAGACTAAAGAGATTCTGCAAGGCAAAGGAAACCGAGATCAAAGTGAAAAGTCAACCCACCAACTGGGAGGAAATATTTGCAAATCATACATCCAACAAGGGGTTAATCTCCAAAATATGTAAAGAACTCACACAACTGAACAACAAAACAAACAAACAACCCAATCAAAAAATGGGCAGAGGGTATGAACAGACATTTTTCCAAAGAAGATATATAGATGGGCAACAGACACATGAAAAGATGTTCAGCATCACTAATCCTCAGGGAAATGCAAATGAAAACTACACTAAGATATCACCTTACACCCATTAGAATGGCTATAATCACCAAGACAAAAAATAACAAACGTTGTAGAGGATGTGGAGAAAAAGGAACCCTCATACACTGCTGGTGGGAATGCAAACTGGTGCAGCCTCCATGGAAAACAGTATGGAGATTTCTCAAAAAATTAAAAATAGAAATGCTATATGACACAGCTATCCCACTACTGGGTATTTATCCAAAGAACTTGAAATCAACAATTCAAAGAGATTTATGCATCCCTGTGTTCACTGCAGCATTATTCACAATAGCCAAGATGGGGAAGCAACCCAAGTGCCCATCGACTGATGAATGGATAAAGAAGATGTGGTATATATACAGAATGGAATACTGCTCAGCGGTAAAAAAAAGGCAAAATCATCCCGTTCGCAACAACATGGATGGACCTTGAGGGAATTATGTTAAGCAGAATAAGCCAGACAGAGAAAGACAAACACCATATGATTTCACTCATATGTGGAAGATAAACTAACACATGGACAAAGAGAACAGATCAGTGGTTACCAGAGGGGAAGGAGGTTGGAGGGTGGGCATAAGGGGTAAAGGCACATGTTTATATGGTGACTGACAAATAATAACATACAACTGAAATTTCACAATGCTATAAACTATTATGACCTCAAAAAAAAAAGTTGGTATTGTTTTAAGGTTCCTTTTACTATTTTCATAAATGCAATTTTGGGGTGTCTTAATGAGAAGATTTTAAAATATGCTTGGAAATCCACCACAGTCTTGGATCCCTGATGAGACAAAATAGGGCCCATAGCAGGAGCCAAGACCTTTGGTCTTGAATGACAGAGACGTCTTGGAAGCATCTCTCTGACGTATTTCCACAGCACTGAGTTCCAAGCTGTGCTGGCCTAGGGAATGTGAGGGTAACAAATGAGGGCTCTGTGCGTGCCAGAGGAGTGTGCGCTCCCATCCTGTGCCCTGTGGTCGTGTCATGTGTTATTTACTCCTGGGATTAATGAAGTGCTGTTAGTTGGGGCCGGATGCCGTGTAAGATGTATCCAGACGGGCCCACATGCAGGACTTCTTGAGCCTCCTGTATATGAAGGGAGCCCAGAGAGGGTCCTCCTTCACTCGGTACTATCATTCACAGCTGTGCCCTGGCCAGGACCCACCGCCCCCCTCCCCCATCCTCACTCTCCATATGGATTTGGAGGTCCTGCAGCATGTTCCCTGTCCTGATGGCTCCACTGTGCATTCCAGCTGCACTGACATCTCTCCTTTCTTTTAAAGAAGTAAGCCCGGTTTTATGTACTCAGATCTATTTCCCTTAAGACTTTCCATTCAATCAAAGCTGCCTTTTGTCAACATAGTGCTTGTGCAATAAGATTACGCCCTGCAGCAGATGCTATCTTTGCCTGACTCACATCCCTGGGACTTGAACCATTTCATTGTGCCAGTAATTTCCAGGAACCTGGGAGGCTGATCTGCCTGTGTGTCCTGGGCCCCAAAGCAACGGGGAGTTAACCGCCCCTGGGAAGCATCTTCCTTGGATGGCAGATGCAAGTTGGTATATGATACCCCAGCTTCCTTGTTCCTTGGGTGAGATAATTCCAGAACTTACGTTTTGCACTTTCTCTAAGGTTTGCTGATGGGATTAAGCTCCAGTTGGTTTCCGTGACAGCTGGTTTAATTGCTCCCCCTTCGTGGGCTGCCTTCCTTTCCCTGTCTCACCTCTCCCGGCCCCAACCAGAGTGCCAAATATACCACTTGTGGTTGAACCGTTGCCTCAGGCCTCCCGTAGAACCCCATTTAAACAGGTCCAGCTCTGAAATCCTTTCCAAGCACCCTGTTTGTTACTTTAGTGGCACTGACTCTCAATTGTGATTGTGTAGTTGTTTGCACATTTCATGCCTATCTCGCCGACTACTAGGTGCCCTGGATGAAGTACTTTGTGTCTGTCTGGTTCACACGACACTGGGCAAATGTAGATGCACAATAGATATCTATTTTAAAAATGAATGAATAGGGGCCGGCCTGGTGGGGCAAGCAGTTAAGTGCGTGAGCTCTGCTGCCGTGGCTCAGGGTTGGCTGATTCGGATCCTGGGCGCGCACCCACGCACTGCTTGTTAAGCCATGCTGTGGCAGCCTCCTGTATAAAGTAGAGGAAGAAGGGCCAGTCTTCCTCAGCAAAAAAGAGGAGGAGGAGGATTGGCATTGGATGTTAGCTCAGAGCTGGTCCTCCTCACACACACAAAAAAATGAATGAATAAATATAGTGAACTCTAGATACGTGACTCCTAGTAGGCACAACCTGTGGGCTCCAAGACCAAACAGGTCCTGAGAAAGAATCAGCAGGTGGTAGCCGCTGGCCCAGTAGCACAGCGGTTAAGTTGG
The DNA here is from genome assembly GCF_057802395.1 of Ceratotherium simum simum. NCBI lineage: Eukaryota > Metazoa > Chordata > Mammalia > Perissodactyla > Rhinocerotidae > Ceratotherium > Ceratotherium simum. The sequence continues at coordinate 123,226,732 of NC_141940.1, forward strand.
CATGCTCGGCTTTGGCGGCCCCGGGGTTCACCAGTTCGAATCCGGGGCGCAGATCTTCAGAATGGAGGCTTGAGGATGAAAGAGCAAATAAAAACCACTTCCAGACCCCTGTTTCTGAGTAGCATCATTGCATTCTTTTTGCTGATTTTCACCTGAAGATTTGCCATTGAATCTAAGGGTAATGCGCTGAAACTCGAAGTGAGCCCATAGTTAGAAAAAATACTGCAGGGTTTGCTCATATTGCTAGGCAAAAAGTCCCAGGGTCATTGATTTCTAGGGCCTGTAGAAAGCTTCCAGGAAAATTTTAGGAAAAATCCAGAGACTGATATCCTGTCATATTACAGTTCCTCAGGCCCTACAAGCAAAAAGATAGATCTAGGTCTAAAAATTACCTTAATAGCCAATCATTTTATTTCATGTTTGAGAGATTTTAACTAGCTTCCCTTATCCATTTGTTTTAGGTAACTTTTAATAGTTGTTATTATTATTATTAAAACTCTCATTTATTTTCTGTATGCTTCCCATCGAATGGATGCATCATAATTTACTTAACCATACGTTTATTTTCTATGTTGAGGTTGTTTTTATTTAATTATTTTTTTTTCATGAGGAAGATTGGCCCTGAGCTAACATCCGTTGCCAATCTCCCTCTGTTTGCTTGAGGAAGATTGTCTCTGGGCTAACATCTGTACCAATCTTCCTCTATTTTGTATGTGGGACGCTGCCACAGCATGGCTTGATGAGCAGTGTGTATGTCCACGCCCAGGACCCGAACCTGTGAACCCCGGGCCACCGAAGCAGAGCGTGCAAACTTAACCACTATGCCACTGGGCCTGCCCCTGTTTTTAATTTTTTACTATTATAAATAATATTCTAAGAAGAATCTCTGTGCATAAGATTTTTCTATATTTTGGATTCTTTCCTTAAAGATAAATCCTCAAAAAGATTTATTACCTACTAGCACTTCTTATACTCCAATTCTAGTCTAATTCAAAACCCGTTCTGGTCTTCCAAAGCCATGATCTTCCAGAGAAGTCCCAGGACCCTTGGATAATACTTATGTTGGTGTTTCTTCACCAAACAAGTGTCTTCTCTATTTCTCCTGCATTGTTGAACGATCCAGCCCTTGGTCGTCTTCACCTAGAATTTATCCACACTTGCAAATCCATGCCCTCATTCTGTTTTGCATTTGATAAATTGACCCAGATTCCAACTCTTGTCTGCCTTTTGCATTGATTGTACATCATGTACAGGGTTGGAATTTTACATCAAGCCTTCAGCCTTACCCTGCTCTGGTTTTGTGCATCATTACATCTCCGTAATTGACATCTCTCAGCTGTACACCTTGACACCGGGCTCTAGTATCATCCAGCACTAGTACCTCTTCCTTACCTAGAGGGCCCAAATCTGGGGTTATCCATGTGTCCTCAAGAGAAGGGAGCCTTCTTTGCAGAGCGTTAAGGAAAATAAACTTTTGGTGGGTGAGTTTCAATTTTTTAGTAGAGTATCTATTTTTTAAAATATAAATCATGTCCCATTCAATTTTATTGGAATTATTTGGGGGGACATGGGACAATAAAGTAGTATATATGATATATGATCGGTGCAGATGACCGATTATTAAGCAAAATAAGCATTGAGAAAGAATTTTATACTATATATGAGAAATTTTAATTATCCGTATTTTCTACAATTTAAAATTGATGCTAGCTTGAATATTTTCCCAGCTCTATTTACTCTGACAACAGAAGGTGTAAAATAAACATGTAGCCATAGATTATATATTATAAAGTGATGTTGGCCTTAATCATCTAAAATATATATACTCAGAAATTTGAAAATTTGCTTTTGAAGTGAATACAGAATAAACATGACAGATCATTATGAAATCATTTAATAAGCCAAGATAATTGTAAAACTCTTTTCCCAGATACTGTATAAACAAAGATATTATATTATGATAGCTGGTTGCCATGGCTACCTGATTTTTAATATGCTTTTAAATATTCTTGGAAAGCTCATACAAGAGATGCTTTTCACACCTGACGAAGATCATGACTAATTAGAACTGGTAGAACTGGGACCACAAACTCTAATTTTGGGTATATGTTGCACTTTTATAAAGTAAATATTTATTTCGTCTCTATGAAAACAATACCATGTTTGCTAATGAAGCATAGAGGTGCTGGGCAGATCACAATGCTCATCTTGCCCTTCTCCACCACTTTGTGTGGGTCCAGGGAAGAGTATGACGGTGCTTAAAAAGTCCCCAGAGGGGGCTGGCCGGTGGCATAGTGGTTAGGTTCTGTGTGCTCTGCTTCGGTGGCCTGGGTTCGCAGGTTCACACCCCAGACATGGATCTACACTACTCGTTGGTGTCCATGCTGTGGCGGCGACCCACATACTAAATAGAGGAAGATGGGCACAGATGTTAGCTCAGGGCCACTCTTCCTCAAGCAAAAAGAGGATGATTGGCAACAGAAGTTAGCTCAGGGTGAATCTTCTTCAACAACAACAACCACAAAAAGTCCCCAGAGGTGGGTCTATTCAATGACAGCATTGAACTCATGAAAAAAGTCTGGATGTCTGACTTCAATATGTTTGTCATTATAAGTGGAAAGAACCCGGGAGGACCAGCTCCACGTCTTTATAAATGTCTCTACCTATGTCTCTGTGTATCTACATCTACACCTACTTCTATATCCAAGTCTATTTCGAAAACTATTTTTTATCTGTGTCTAGAGCTATGACAATAATTTCAACTATATTCACATCTATCCCTATACTTATATCTAAAGTTATATCTACATCTGTAACTACATCTGTATCTACATCCAGTACCTACCTATAGCTGTACCTATACCTTCACTCACACCTCAACTGTGTACATCTCAATCTATATGTACAACTGCGTCTCTACCTGCACCAATACCTACATCTAAGTTTGCAGCTCTATACCTCATCCAGGTCCTGGATGAACTTGCACTGAGGTGTGAGGCTGGCCTAAGGGAATCATAATGCAGCAAACCAATGTATATATCACTTGTCATGCATCCAGGCTCCCCAAATCCATCTGCCTCTCCTTTCTCCCTTCCCATTTTCTCACCTGCTGCCATTTCCAGGGCCCTGTTTCCTGCCACCACTGGGAATTCAGGATCCCTTCCAGTCTTCCCCAGAGAAAGCAGGAAATCCTTCCTTCCCCACTGTCAGTCTCACAATAGTCTCTCTGGGGCCATGTCTCTGCTCACAGTGGCCGAAGTTCTATGATAACGTGTGGAATTGCTTAAGTCCTCGTTATTCTGAACTTCTCCATTTGAGAATAGGATTGAAGCTTTCTCTTTGCGTATCCAAATGACCCGTTCAGATATTCCTGTTGTCAAAATGAAAAGCTCAATCTTCCTCCAAAAATGAGACCTGCCTCTCCTGCTAGAGTACAGGACGACTGCTGAGAACTGTTTATTCATTTCCACCTCTCAAACTTACAGGAATCTTGGGGCCTGACTTCAGAAAGAAATATATCATATTTTTCCATTGCCCCTAGTAAAACATACAATCAAAGTGTGATTTAATTTCAGTGCACTGTCAGGATGCATTCTGGATGCAGTGAAGCAGCTCTTTCGGAAATGAAATATGGAGCCAGGATCAGTGGGAAAAGATAAAGGGTCAGCTGCAGCCCTACCTACGGCTCCCTCAGCCTGCATCCGCCCAGTTGATGAGCTGACTCACTGGCCCTGCCCTGGACCTGCTGCCCATCTTCAGCTCTGATCCTTCCATCCCTTCTACAGACACTGACCTTGTCTTTCCAACCTGCACTGAACCATCTGACATAAATCTTTTGATTTCTTCTCTTGCCTCTGCTTTATGCCAATCTCTATCCCTGTGCATGTGACCTCAGCTCGGGCTCTGACTCCAACTCTGATTGCTGCCCAAAACATCTTCCTCTTCTCTTTTCCCTGTATAAATCCTCCAACAGAGTTCTCTTTTCTACAAGTAGGTTCCAAATTCTCAACGGGACCAGTTCTTGTTCATTGTTCTCTCACCTCCTGACACCTAGTCTGTCACAAGGGACTGGTGAGCGAAATTGCACAGAACTCACCTGGTATTCAAGGCAACTGGCCGGGACCCATCTAACTTCCCAGGCTCACTAATCTTCACACACCCGGCAACCCGCTGACGGGGTCTGCTGGCCGTTTCCCGGCCAGATTGTCATCCATGGCCTTCCTGTGCTTCCACACGTGTCGTTCCTTGGTCCTGGAATTGTGTCTTTTCTTGGAGTCTGGTGAGGTCCAGCTGCAGTGCCACGATGCTGTGTCCCCTCCCTACTCAGCAGTGACTGTCACTCTTCTCTCTCCTGGTTGTACTTCTCATATGGTGCTTCCGCTCACTGCCTCCTGCTTCTGATCCTTTGGCATGCATCTCGTCTCTCCCACTAGACAGGCAGCACCAACATCTCTTGGGAACTTCTCGGAAAAGCACATTCTCAGCCCACCCCAGACCTCCCGAGTCCAAAACGCTGGGGATGGGGCCTGTAATCTGTATTTTAACAAGCCCTGCCCGTGCTTCTGATGCAGGACGCAAGTTGTCCAAGTGCTGGCCTAGACTATACGCTATCTAAGGACAAAGACTTTTTTTCTCCCGACATAGCAACAGGGCACTGCAGGTGGTGGTTCTGTAACAGGAGCTATATTATTAAATTTCTCCTTTTTTCCTTTTGGTTCTCTTCTTCATTTTTGACTGCAGCCTTTCCCCTAGTTCTCTCAGGTGGTTCCTCCGCCTGGGCAGGGATGATGGTGTGAGTGAAGGTTCGTTGACTTATGGAAGATGTGTAAGGACAAGTGTCAAGGTAACGTTTGGCTTCGGATAGCAAACACAGGATTTTGCAACAAGAAAGTAGCCTAGTGAGCCAGACTATAGGCTGAGTAAGAACTGCTAAATTCCTTATTTGCACATTTAGTATTTCAAGAGCTATGCTTGATGGGCCAGACCTTCGAGTTTTATGCAAAGGAGAAAGATCCAAGGACAGAAGAGGAGGGGAGGGGACCATGGTATTATAGAAAGAAACAAAAAGAGTGAGATGGAGAAAAACAGATGAATTAGTTTCCTGTGGCTGCTATAACAAATGACCACACTTGGTGGCTTAAAATAACGCAAATTTATTATCTTACAATTCTGGAGATTGGAAGTCTGAAATGGGTCTTATGGGGCTAAAATCAAAAGCTGTGTTCCTTCTGGAGGCTCTAGGGGAGAATCCATTTCCTTGTCTTTTCTGATTCCTCCAGGCTGCCCACATTCCTTAGCTCTTGGCTCTCGTCTTCATCTTCAAAGTCGACAGCAGGGCATCTTCAGTTTTCTCTTTCTTTAACCTCTGGTTTCATCCTCACTCCTTCTGTCACTCTGCCTCTCCTGCCCCCCTCTCATAAGGACTCTTGTGATGACATTGGGCCCATCCGGACAATCCAGGATAAGCTTCCCAACTCAAGATCCTTAACCTCATCACATCTGCAAAGTCCCTTTTGCTATGCAAGGGAGCATTGTCACAGGTTTCAGGTATTGGGATGTGGACATCTTTGGGAGGAGGCATTATGCAGCTTATCCTTGCCCCCCTGCTGCACTCAGATATGGGAGGTGTGGTGGAGATGTGGCCGTAGGGCGTGCACAATCACACAATGACCTTGACCAAGGGCCCTTGGCACTCCCTGGGTTGGAGGTTCTAGAGATGGAGGACAGCACCTATATTATAGACTTTCCACTTTAGCATGCATGGCACAGAGGAGATATGACCATGGCATAATGGTGTCTGCATGTTTTTAGTGCAGTCCTCTCAATTGCTTTTTAATTTTTCAATTTGAGAAGCCAGAAAGCACACACAGAGCTTAGCATCATTCAAAACCGTGATGAGGATCCAAAGTCAGGTTAGTCCTTTGCCAATATTTTTCAGTCGAAGCACCAGCTATTGAAAAAATAAATTTCTTTCTGAGTGACAGGAGAGAGCAGACTTACAAAGTAATGGGTTTTTGCTATGGAAGTGTGACTCCTGGAAAGGGATCTCATTGCAGTCATGCATTGCTTAACGAGGGAGACACATTCTGAGAAACGCATCATTAGGCAATTTTGTTGTTGTGTGAACATCATAGAGTGCACTTATACAAACCTAGATGTATAGCCTACTACACACCTAGGGACTAATCTTATGGGACTACCATCGTATATGCGGCCTGTCACTGACCGAAACATCTTCATGCGGCCCATGACTGTATTCCAAACACCCCTGCCTGCTGTTTGATGTCTCAGCCTACTCTGCAGCTCTTGAGTAACCCAACGGTGGGTGGGAATGGAAGAGTTAAACTTTGGTGCTGCAGAGCAGTGGGCCAGTGACTTTTAATTCATCTGCTGTAACAGTGTGAAAATTGGGAAGTGAGAGACTGGAAATAACTCTGGAGGAAATAGCTTCTGAGAACCTTGGGAGTGTCTTTCAGAAAACATTAACCTCAATGATATCTTTTCCAGCCTAGAGCCAATGGATTATATAAACTCCCTTCCACCATGGTGCCAACAAAGCACTTTCAGAAGAGATTATGTAGCTGGGTTCGCAGGGCAAAGTAGAATCTTTGAGGATATATTTTTTAGAAGTATAAGACTTTCTACAGTCCCTGAATCTATCTGCTCTAACCAGCATGGAGGTGTTGAGGGGAGAGATCAACTGCTGGTTGATGTTGCATTGATGGAACTTGTGTATTTGGGGTAGAATTAGGAGCATTTGGAAGCAGAATGAGCAACTAGATCTTTCAGGGGATATTGCAATGACAAAAGTCATTTAGAGCTGCATGGAGTATAGGCAAATCAGAGAACCCAACCAGAACCAGCACAGGAGGCTAGCGAAAGCTTGTTATGGGTATATTTTGTACAGCCGCCAGATACACCTCCATCCTTCTCCATTCTCTCTGTAACCTAAGAGGAAGACCAAATGGGCTACATCTGTGGACAGCTGCCCACTGGCTTCATGTTGGTTTCTTGGAGGAAATTAGCAGGAGGCAGGAGACAAACCTCGGGATGCAGCTAGTGCAGGGTTCTGGTAACCCTGCCTATCCATTGCCATGGAAAGTCTGGAAGTAGTTCCTGATTGAGAATGCCCTGGCTGGTACCATAGACACTGTAAAGAGTGGTGATGAAATGTCCCATTTCCTGCATCAGAGAGGGCTAGTTTCAAAACCCACTTTCACCACCTTGCCTGTGCAAAGTTGAGCAGGTATGTACCCAGAATTCCTTGTCTATAAAATGGAGATAAGGATACATTCCTTGTGGGGTAGTTGTGAAGATCAAAGGAGGAGATTAGAGGTATCATCATCATCTCCTAATACTATAATAGAACAATTCGTTGACTTACACTTCATTGGAGAAAGATGATCTAATCTTATTTTATGTATTATTTTAGATCTACATCAAAACTGTGCCTTTGAATCAATGTCACTAATTGCATTGTACACTGTAGAATTGTCACCTTAGATACATGAATCTCATTAGTCCTTTACATTTTTGAGAAAAAGTTAACCCTAGTATAGGAACATCGTTTTTGCCAGGACAGCACCATATTTACCTTGCAGAGTGCCTGGAAATTTCTTAGAGTGCACTCTTTAGAGATTGTTCAAATCGTTCCATTTCTATAGTCACTCTTATTAAAACCTTGGATATGGCCAAATAGTTCTGCTTCTGGAAAGCGTCCTGGAAAATATTTTTTCCCTCTGAGTGCCAGCCAGGAACTCAAACCCGTCATTCTGATGGAATCTAAAAAGCCTGTAGGCTGAGTAACGTTGCTTGTCTTGTGCTTGGTTCTAAAGTGTAAGAATTGAGGATTCTATGTGTGTGTGCAGAGGAATTTGTAGATGGGGCCAGCAGGTTTGTAGTAATGCAAACAAATGAATCTCCATGGTGTCCATAGTTCTTAGACAGACCAGCTCATTCTGGTTTGAAAACTCCCTCAGTCCGGGGCAAACTGGGACAGTTGGTCACCCTACCTATTGAAAACATTTTAAACACATTTCCACCTTTAAGGTCCATGATGCAGCAGAAACGGGAGGCAAGATAAGCGAAGGGCATGGGGTTGGGTTCTTACTCTATGCCAGCTCCATTGTCTTCAGGGAGGGCATTTCTTTAAGCATCAAGGGAATGGCGTCTTTTTGCTTCGTTTTAAAATAGAGCATGTGTGCACATCATTAAATTTCATGAGTAGGCTATTTGCATTTCCCAAATTCTCACTTTTTATCAGATTGACAGGTATGCAAATGGGAAAAAGACAGGAAAAAATTCAAGTTGTTGATAAGTCTTCTTAGCGTTACACTGGGCTAGACGAATGGTAAGTCATGTATAGGAAATGAGCTGTCTCCTTGCCGAGTGTCATCCGGTTGAGCAGAATGCTTGCATGCATTTTGGGTGCTGCCATCTTAGGCATCCTTCATGATTTTTTATAGTTTCCTTTTCTCTGTGAGGAGGTTCCTTAGGCTCTTTAATAATGAGCTGCACAGTGACATCTAGTGTAGGAAGTGGAGAAAAATTACAGAGAAAACACATTTGTTGGTTACCATTTACTGCATATCGAAAGGAATATAATGAATGCTACTGAGAAACAGCGCTCTCTTTCCTCAGCTATAATTCTCTGGCTTTTCTTGATTAGCACCAATGCACAGCCTCATGGATATGTGCTCAATTAGGATATCTGAGTCATGGCAGGGGAAAAAAACTCTGTCTCTGTTGGTGCTATCAAGAATAAACCTATTATATAGCTGAGCCATTTTCTATCCTGGAGGTCTCTTTTAAAGAACAAACATCTAGGGAGGTTGTCATATTAACCCACACGTATAGTGTGTTTCTGGTCACCTTGAAAAGCAGTGATTCACCGCTGAGCTCTGTTTACATAGAGTGGCCTAATCTTTGGATGGTGCTGTTGTTTAGGTAGGGTTGGCTCAAGCGAGAAGCACAGCAGGAGAAGAATGAAGAGGTTGTGTGATGCGATGCATAGGGAAATAGGGAGCAGAAAGTGGAAAAGAGTGGTCATCAAGACGAGCTTTGCTAACCTCACCATTTTGATCTGGAGCCAGCGTAATCCAGAATCATCTAGTACCAGTCGTCCCCAGCAGTAGGAGTATTTTAATCAACATAACAAACTGAAACCATTTAATAAGTACCTACTTGCATGTGGCATTGCAAATGCAACATAGTTTTCTATGTTTTCAAGAGTTTACTGAGTTCGGGGGCAACAGTTCCTTTTTTTATAGCTCTCCAGTCTGATCTCTGTACTCCAACCCACTTCCCTTTCTTCTGCTGCTCAAACATACCAGGCAGGTTCCCACCTCAGGGCCTTTGCACTTGCTGTTCCCTCCACTGGAGTGCTGGTCCCTCTGCTTTCATGTGCCTGGACTCAACTCACTATTCTGGTGTCAGCTCAGATTATCCTTCAGAAAAGCCTTGGTAATCAGTCCGCTAGGTAAAGTAGACACCCCTCTCCAGTTTAGCACACCATGTTTTGTTTTGTTTTTTAACACATCTTTATTGAAATACTCTGTTATTTACGTGTCTGCTTACTAAAAATAATAATGATATTGTAGCCCCAAATCATTGAAACTCCTCCTTTCCTGAGAAGTGAAAAGGTTGTTGAGAGTGTCAGTTGGTTCGTTTTATCTTAATACGATAACAGATATGAGCTAGAGAAAGATCCAGACAATTTCCAAGGAGAATTTAGAGAGATGATGTAGGGGCCAGGATGAGATTGGAAAATAAAACTGTTTCTCATCTCCAGTTTCCCCAAGTTTAGATTCTCAAAATAAAAGGTGGCCTGGAGATAAAGATCAAGTTAAGACTGTGTTTCTATGAACTGTCGTTAAAATCACTGAAAGATTTAACATGGTGCAGAATGAATAGATCCTCACAGCTAGACCAAAGAACTTCAAAGAATCTTAAGAACATTGCTATTAACTGTTGCTATTATTTGCTGCCACAAACGTTTGCAAGTATGTCCTTGGAGGGCATGCACAAAAGTTTCTTCTGTAGGATAATACCTAAGAGTGGAACAGCTAGGTTGTAGATTATGCACAAATTCAAATTAACTACGTAATACCAAATCATTTTCCAAATCGTTTTTACTCCAGCCAGCAATGTATGAGCGTTTCCATAGCTCCACATCCTTGCCCATAGATGACTTTGTTAAGATATTTTTTAAACTTTTTGTAATTCACTGGGTATGAGATGAAGTCTCATTGTAAATCTAAACTGCATTTTTTTTTTCTGATTACTAATGAAACTTGGTACTTTTTCTTAGGTTTATTGGCAGTTCGTGTTTTCTATCTTGTGAAATACATTGTCATGTGTGTTACCCATTTAGGTTTTTGTTAATTGATTTCTGTGTATGCGCATATTCATAGAGTTTTGCATATTTATTAGTTTCACTGACACTTTGGCCCCTGTCCACCCTGTCTCTGCAAGGAAAAGGAAGGAAAGAGAAAAGAAAAAACAAGAGAAGAGGAAGGGAAGAGAAAAACGTCCATATAGTTTTTAATCAGTATGTCATGGCCCCAGAAAATCTGCCAAAATTATTATTGGAATTAAAGTGAATCTACAGACCAATTTGGGAGGAATTGATATTTCTTTGATATTGAGTTTTCCAGTGAAAAACTTGTTGTGTCCATCCCTAAATTCAGCTCTTCAGTATGTTTCACTGTCTGTAATTTTCTACATAAAGAGCATACAGTGTTTCTTCCATAAATCTGTTAATGAACTAGATTAGATTAACCAATATACTAACTTTGAAGCACCCTTGATCTTAACATATTACCTTTCAGTATATATTACTGATAAGTTTTAAGAACATTTTATTTGGGATTTTTACATCTATGTTCATGAGCGAGATTGGCTAACACTTTTTAAAAACAGCTTTATTGAAGTATAATCCACATATCGAGTAATCTGCCCATTTAAAGTGTACAAGCCAATGGTTTTTAGGGTATTCACAGAGTCACTCAAGCATTACTGTTGTCAACTTGAGAGCATTTTCATCACCCCCAAAAGAACCTCACTGCCCATTAGCAGTCACTCTCCATTCCCCCAGGCCCTGGCAACCGCTTATTTGCTTTCTGTCTCTTTGGATTTGCCTATTCTGGATATTTCATATAAATTGAATCATACAGGCTAATTTTTTTATTCTTTCATTATTCTTGTTTGCTTTAGGTACCAACCCAAGTTAGGGTTTTTCTTCCTTGTTTTTATACTAAAAGATGTTGTGTAAGATTGAAATATCTGTTCTTTGGCTAGTTAGAGAAAGTCATCTATATAATTGTTGTGCCTGCTGTTTTATTTTGTGGGCAGATTTTTCATCATTAATGCTTCTGGGATCATTCTTATACTCAAGGTAGGAATATCTATTCATCTAATCTACTTCATTAACAGATTTATGGAGGAAACCTCATATACTTTTGTCAATAAATGCAGGAAGAAAATAATGTTAATCTATGATCTTAAAATAAATCCTCTGTAAACTCAGAATGTAAAATAAAACATCCTTAAGCTAATAAATAGCTTCCAAAATACTATAGGAAAAGTCATATTCAAGGAATCCCCCTTGCAAATCATGAGGGAAAAAAAAAGCCTGCTGTCATTTCTAGACCACATGATACTAGCAGTCCTAGGCAGCACACAAGTCAAAAGAAAATAAATAACATCTGAAAATTGGAAAGAAAGAAACAACTGCCATTATTTGCAAATGTGATTATTTACACAGAAAACACTAGAGAATCTAAGAAAATATCAGAACGAATAAGACACTTAGCAAGTTGCCAAAGATAAGATCAGGATATAGAAATTCCATTTCTGTGCATCAGCAACAACGGTTGTCATTTAACACACATCCACACAACACATAAAAATTATCAAAAAACAGTATGCAAGGATCTTCCACATGTACTTCTGTAATGTGGGTAGAAAATTAGAAACACAGGACACTTTTGATTAAAATTTTGGCTTGGGGATTTTTGGCTTCCCCAGTACTGTGTCTTCAAATCTGAAAGCATGTAAGTGAGGACTTAGGGTTCAGGAATTTCAGACACTATTTTTTGCTTTTTCTCACTGCATCTAAAGCCAGGTCAGATAAACATAGTTCTCATCCTCCTCAGAGCATGTTTTCTCCCTCTCTTTTCTCCCCGAGTGTCCTGCGTTACAGGGTCTGGTTTATGCAGGAGCCCCAGAACTGGTCTCCCTCCAGCTTGGCCCCGTCTCCTGGGTGCTGAGGACCTGGGCTCCAGGCTAGCAGGAAGTACAGTGGCTTTCAGGGAGCTCCCAGGTCATGCATTCCTCTCATGCCTGGCCTCCAACTGTTCCCCGGACTTTATTGTCACTGCAACAATTATTCCAAAGATATTTGTAAGCATCTTCATCCAGAATATATAGATGTTTTGTACCAAGAATGCTTTCTGGAAATGGAAGTCCCCTTTCTGGTTTAAGTTGTACAGATTTGCCTGCTTTCTTTAACTAATACATGCTTAATAAATATTTGTTGAACCAACAAATGGAGAGTGCATAACTTCAGTCTGAGTTGATAGTCATTGATCAATGATGACATCTAGATGTTTATATGACATTCACCATGTATGTCCTTGCAACATTATATCCATAAAATCCTGTCCCGTTCAAGTTTTCATGAGAAATCTAGCCTTGGTTGGCAAGTGTAGAGAGCAGATGCTTAAGATAGCCCTGGTGATCCCAGCCCCCGGCGTTCACATTCTTGTGGAGTTCTCCCGCCAGGAGTGTGGGTGGGACCTGTGACCTGTGTTTAACCAATAGAACATGGCGAGGTTGAAGGGACGTCGCTTTCATGATTGCAGTACACAGGACTTGGACCTCCCTCTTGGAAACTCAATTCTGCCAACGGCCGTGAGAGCTTAGAGGCAGCTCGTTCCCCAGTCAAGCCTCAGATAAGTCCCCAGTCGTGGTTTTCTCCTTGATTGCAGCCTCATGAGAAACTCTGAAAAGAGGACCCAGCTAGACTGTGCCTGGACTCCTGACCCACAGAAACTGAGATGAGAACTGTGTTATTTTAAGCTGCTAGGTTTGTGGTCCTCTTGTTTTGCAACAATAGATAATTAATACAGTAAGTGAATTTGTTATGAAGGATGTTCAAACAGAACCCTTACTACAGATGAGGACACCTTTGCGATAAGATATTTGGGTAATTGGTACTAAATTACAGTACTTTTGGGGTGACACCTAATGCTGGCAGTTCTAAATGAAATAGAGTTCCTGACCATGAAACTGGGTGGAAAACTTAATCCACAGTAATCTTTATTAGCAATCCACAGAATCACAGGTCTTGAAGAGTCCCCCAGAGTTAATCTGTCTCATCTGCAGATTTGAGACAGATGAACATCTAAACCATTACTCTTTATCACTCCCTTCATGGCTTATCAGTAATGTCTGATGATGAGTTTCAATCCTTGCAAGGCTAGAGAGGGAAATTAATGGAGGCAATTAGGAGAGGTTAAGGGGCAAGGTGGGTTAATCTGGTTAAGATCAAAGACTGAACATGAAACCAGAAAATCACTCTAGCTCTCTTCCCTTCTCCTCTCCCCTCCTCTTCTCTTTCTTTCTCTCACTTGACCAACCTTTACTGAGGTCCCTCTATATGACAGGCATTAAACACTAACTTAGAACAAGACTTGTCTTATATGTGTTATTTAATAAATGACGCACAGGTCTTATTTATTAACCTATGTCTTGAAAGATCTCACTTCCAAGTCAGGAGTGGGAACAGACATATAATCAAATAATTGTTATAATCAGATAAACGTTAATCAAATCACGTGCAAAGTACTAGAGGCAGCTGGAATTAGGCTGAATGTGTGTCCCTGTTTTTCTTCCTTTTATATCAGGACATGTAGGGGAAGACAGTAGAGAAGAAATATCCACAAATACTTCAGTTAGGAAAATTTAATGCAGGGTGTTATGGGTTGAATTGTGTCTCTGGAGAAGATATGTTGAAGTCCTAACCCCTAGTACCTGTTCATGTGCTCTTATTTAGAAACAGCATCTTTGCAGATACAGTCATGTTAAGATGAGGTCATTAGGGTGGGCCTTAACCTAGTGACTGGACACAAAGACGCACAGGGAAGACACCATGTAACAACAGAAGCAAGAGTTTGGATTGATGCAGCTGCAAACCAAGGATTGACAGCTACCTTCAGAACTAGGAAGAGGCAAGGAAGAATTCTTCCTTAGAGCCATCAGATGGAAGAAGGCCCGGCTGAGACCTACATTTTGGACTTCTAACCTCCAGAACAGTGTGACAATAAATTTCTGTTCTTTTAAGCTTCCCAGTTTGTGATATTTTGTTATGGCAGCCCTAGGAAACTGCTACACTTAGGAAAATCACATTGATTTGGCCCAGGATGAGGGAATGATTGGGAATATCCTGTATGAATAAGCAAAAAACTTGGAACGCATAGAATGCAATTGTTTGCCCTTTTCCGTTCCAAGGCAGTAGATTCTAAAGTCCGTGGGTGCATTACTTGTGTTCAGCTGGCAACGTTTGGTGAACACTGGCTGCCTGCCCTGGGGAAGCAAGTGTTCACGCAGCCCCTGTCTCGAACTTGGTAATTTTTGTAAGACAGAGACAGTGTAGCTTCTGAGAGAGAGGCACAGGCAAAGATGTATGCTGTCAGCAAACTGAACAGACAATTAGAGGGAAGAATATGAATTATTGGTATCTACTGTGCATCTTAATTTGTTTGAAACATACACACACACACACACACACACACACACACAAAACAAAAAAAAGCTCTTCCTATCTTTGGAGGTCTTTGTTGTTCTGGCAAGATTGCTTTACTCCATAACAATGAATGCTTAGCTCTCAAGTGCTAGCTTGATTTTGCACCTGCCAGTTCTCTGGAGCCCTCCTATCCGCTGGTCCTCTCAAGAACACCGATGGCTCTTCTCAAAGTGAGTGGAAGCTCCATTATACAGCTCTTCACGCCAGAGACCTGAGGGCACCCTTGCCACGCCCACCTGCATCATTACTCACTCGCGTTCCTTCTTGTCAATTTTGCCCTCTGAGTATTTCTCAAGTACACTCACTTCTTTCCATATCGGCTCTGATCCCTCCAGTGCAGGATGCAATCACTTCTTGCCTGGGCTATTTGCAGAAGAATTAAAGCCGGATTCACCGTTTGCTTTTGGCCCTCAGCCTGTGTCCCCATAGCAGCGGTGTGAATTCTGCTGCACCTCCACTTCCCCACTTTGTCCTAACATTCTTACCATTGACCCCGCCGTTGCTCTTGGGCTAGGGACCAGAACCCTAGCACTAACTCTTTGGTACAGTCTTGGGCACTCTGCTGCCTCACCTTACCTCATTCTCCCCTCACTTCTGAGCTAACACGCTCCCTCCCCCTAATATGTATCTACTATTGTTCTGCCCAGGAGGCTCTGCTCCCCTTCTTCAGATGTCACCGCAAATGTCACTTCTTCTTGGGCAATGCCAGGCCCCTGGTCACATGCCCTCAGTGTGTTGTGGAATTTTCCAGAGCATAACTTGTTTGTTTTTCAGGTTTCTTGATTAACATCTGTTATCTGCATGGGATGGCAGCTCCCTGAAGGCCAAATCCATGTTTGTTTCAGTTTATTCTTGTATCTGCAGTTTTTGTTGAATAAATAAGTGAAGGGATGCAGTAAAGGCAATGTATTTTGAATAATAATCGGGTTCTCAACTCATGAACTTGTTTACTTTATAGCAGGATGAGGGTCTTAATTCTTCTCTTGTTTAGTATTCTCGTTCTGCTTCGCTTCTTTCTCACAGTGAGCATTAGGATGAAATGATCTTTTCCCCTTTCTCCAGAGTTTGAATGAAATTAAGCAATAAACAATGCATGCTAAAATCTGAATCTTCAGGGTACAAGAGAGAAAAAGCTATTAGGAAATTCACATTACAGTAAAACCCATCAATATTCATGGCAAGGGAATGTCAAATAGGAAAAGCTTGAATTTAGATACATATAAAAAGTGTGAAATGCATTAAAATAATTTAAAATCATGAAAGTCTATACCATTATGTGATCATGGCTCCCAGTTCGATGGAAAATCTTTGTCAATAAAAGCAAGACTGATTATGTCTCATTAATTATCTCATATTTTGTCATGCTATTTCATTATCTGTAATGATTCAGTTTACTGATCATCATTAATATTTATTGAACTTCATGATGCTTAAAGCTGTGTATTTGCTTAGATGATAAACTGCTTTGTGTGTAAGTTTAATAAACTGTAATGGACAGTGCCATAACTGAGTAGAGCAGTGTTGAAAAGCAGTCTGCACGGGAAAAAAATGTCTAGGGCTGTGCCATCCAATGTGGTAGCAACTCATGGCTATGTAATTTAAATCTAAATTAATTAATTAAATTAAATTGAAATTTCAGTTGTTGAATGCATCAGGCACATTCAAGTGCTCAATAGCCACATGTAGCTAGCAGTTACTGTACTAGACAGTGTGGACAGAGAATTTTCCATTATCACAGAAAGTTCTATTAGATACTGCTTGTCTAGGAAGCTTTGTTAACTGTATCCTCAGTACAAATGGGTAGTATGCTTTATTGTTTTTTAAAAAAATAGTTAAACTGGATTAGCAGAAGTTTAGTAGGCGGAGAAGGGCAGTCATGGTTTCCCAGGGCTCTTTTCTCTTGAGACTCATCTGGATGAGTGATAAGCAAACCAGACACATCAGATGTAGCCTGGCTCCTGGTTTTGACAATAAAGTTTTATTAGAACACAGCCACCCTCATTCATTTATGCATTGTAAATGTCAGCATTGGCAGAGTTGAGTAGCTGTGATAGAGACAGTATGGCCTGCAAAGCCAAAAATACTTACTATCTATCCCTTTTCAGCAAACATTTGCCAACCCCTGGTCTAGGTAATTGAGTCCCACTCTAAACAGAATCTTGATGAATTGGCGACCCACCAGAGAATGAGCAATGAGGAATCGCCAGTAATAGAGACACTTATTCTAGAGAGGGAAGGATTTGTGATATGAGTTGTCTTCAAATACTTCAGAGGGCTTTCAGCTAGAAGAGAGAATAAGACAACAGGGCAGAAGTTATGACGAGGAAGAACTATGGTCAATATGTGGGAAAAAGTTTCCAACAACTGAACTGTTTTATGGATAATGGAACGATCACTCTCAAGAATTAGTTAGAGCCTCTTTACTACAAAGTTTGGAGCCAAAGTGGAGCATTTGTAGAGAAGATTCCAGCCCAAGTGGAGATGGATGGCATAATCTCCCGGGAAGACCTTTCTGCTTCACAAATCCACTAAAGACCCTGATGAAAACCCCTTTCCAAGAAAAATACACTTCCACTGATATGCACAGCACCTCCCATGAAATGTGTACAAGAACCCCTGAACTACGCCTCTCTTAATCCTCAAAGAATTCTTCTAATTCTATGAAATAAAAATATTTTCAATCATACAAAATCTACATCTAAAAAGAATTCAAGACAACTCATAATTATCAGTCTACTGTTATACAGTACAAAATTTGGACACATACATAAGCAATGTGCAAATGCCTTGAAAACATTGTCTTCTCCTAGGAATGTGAAACCAAAGACACTGCTGACAGCATTATGTTCTCATTTTCATGGATAGTTTAGCAGTAATCTTAAGGTAAAAATTTAAATTCCTGAAAAATGGAATATATGTGAAATCACCACCACATTTGTGCTGGTATTTTCTTGCATTACAGCCATTAATTTCTGTTTAAGTTTCCCCTGATGACTGGCCTTACACTCAACTTCAAATCCTTTGTCTCTTTCTATCCACCTTCTCATTAAGGTCTTAAGTTGGATAATATTCACTTTTTCTTTCATTGAGAAAATACTTTGTTTTCCTGTGTGACTTAGATTTAAACCTAGGAAATTTAAGCAAGTCAAATCAAGTACTAAGAAAATTCACAAATGGAAAATGTCTTAATATTGTTATGGGCATTTATTATATATCCAAATCATATTATATCATCAGAAATCATAATAACACCATTATGCTCTGCAATTACATGCTTCGGTGGCAACTTATCCTGTGTTTACTGTAATTACACCATTTGACTAATTACAGCAATTATGCCGCTTAGTGGCTGAATTCTTAGCTCTGAATTCCATTGATTGGGTGGACTTTCTCCATAATTCTGTGAGGTTTTGTGCCTTGAATTTGGTGAATGTAGACTCAAATTTTGTGTTGCTAGATTTTTCTCAGTTTCCAGTGATGATTCTAAGGTTTGAGGATGAATACGTTGTTTACATTTTTATTACTGTATCAAAATGTTAAAACGAGGACAGATTGTTCTTTTTCTGCCCCGGGCACTAAAACTGTGCAGGCCTGTTGGATTAAGTCCTTGTCTTCTGACCAGGGCCTCATGTCTGTGTTGTTCCTGGGAGCCGAATGGTTGAATTCAACTGACAGGCTGCTTAACTGAACTGAAGAGTCAGTTTGGTAACTTGGTACAAATAGTCAATCAGTTTGATTCTTTCTCATTCCACTGATCATTTCTTAAGCTAAATGGATTAAGTAGATTTTTTTAGCATTGTACAGCTAGAGTCTAAAGGAGGGCATTCAAGAATCATTAACACATTGTGGAAATAGGGGTTCAACTACAAATTCAGTCCACAGGTATATTATCAAATGCCTAGTTCACGCAAGGCACTGTGCCAGCTTCGGAGGAAGGAACAGAAGCATTTAAGACACAGCCCCTATGTTCAAAGACCATCATCTATCAATACTCTTCTCACGTCAGCTAGGAACAGTTACACTTCCAATGAAAATCACATAAAAAATTTTAAATTCCGTAATCAACTTCTCTGTGTTTACCTTTGAGAAGAAAGTAAGAAATCCTTTGGGTTGGGTCACGCCTTCAAATCCTTTCTTCAGTAACAGCGTCAGCAGTGTGAAGTGGAGTGATGCTGGCCATGATTTTGAACACCTGGATCTGCAATTTGAAAGCCGTTAGATTTTGGAAAACTCACTAAATGTCCAAACCTCAATTTTCTCATATATAATAAGGGAATTAGAAATAGTTATGCGATAGGACTTTTGTGAGGTTTAAGTGAGAATATGAAAGCTCTTTGTAAACCATGTGATACACAAGTATATGGAACGTTTGCCTCCCTTGTTTCAAGGGGAAACATTCACTTTATGAAGGAATTTGCAGTCTCTTCCCTAAAAGTCAAAGTTTCTCAGATATGAGGCAGTCGATTGCATTGACATGAGCGTCTGACACTCTCTAGAGCATTTACCATCAGTTTCTGTATTGAAATAAGGAGAAGCTTTGAAACTGAAGGCTACGTGGAGTTGAGTCTCTTTTTCAAAATGAGAATAACAAGAATTAGATGATCACATAAAACTATTTGGAACTTGAAAGTAGATCTTAGTAAAAGTATCAAATATTTACCAGTAATCAAAATTTTATAAGCAACCTGAGAACATAGCAGAATGTCACCCCATATCAACTTTAGTATCTGGTATTTAGGTTGCAATTTCTATTTCCAAGTTGCATTAAATCATTAATTTGTTATGAAGCAACTGGGCATTATAATAAGATGAGAGAAACAAGAGTAGATGAGAGCACACACATATATCTTCTTTTTAATTTGATGGTGGGGTATTAATAATGAATAATTGACATTAATGGGTATTCATAAAATAGTTATTATTTCAGCGTATTCTGAGCAAAACTTATAATGTATTCCATTTGATTACTCTATATTACTAATTCAAGAGCAACATAAATTATGACACTGTGTCCTGCATATTTATTTGTTTCTTTTGGCTACTTTTGTCCTCTTATGAGCTCATTTTTTGGAAGTAGAGCTTTTACTTAACCAAAAACCATTCCAGGGGTAATTCCAGGTGGCTTTAGAGAATTATCTTTAGACTATGATCATTCTTTTTGGCCAAGTTTGTAAAATAATAATTCCCAAATGACAGTAATGACTGAAACAGGCCAGGTTATTTTATAAGCCACAGAATTTGAATTCAAACAAACAAGCAATGAAATAGTATTTCCTCTAATATTTCAAGCAAAACTTACTCTCATTGTCCAGGAAGTCATATGAACAATGGTTGTATGACAAAATAGGAGGATTCAATTTTGCTTTGTAAATGTGTAGCTGAGTCAGACTTCAGTTTGGGTAGTCAGTTCACAGAATGTCCACACTGGAGGGCATGTTAGCACTCACCTGCTCACCATGCCACCAACATTCACTTTTCCTTCTCTAGGTGTGTCAGCATCTAACTGCACACTTCCTCTGAACACTTCATGCAGTTGTGTGCTCAGTGGGTTGCCTTCCATTTAAGGGCTCATTTCATCAAAGTCCTTAAAAATGGCCCCCAGAACTGGACCGTATCCTAGATGTGGCTTGTCAGGCACAGAATACCATTTCCTTTCTTTCAACCAAACATGACTTTCCCATCGGTACAGCCTGAAATTTGAACACCACGTTGTTTGTTCCTAGGGTGATTGAAATCATCCCCCAAAAGTATAGATTCGTTCTTTGTTTTGCATAAAAGTGACAAAATGTTTGGACGTGTAATTACCCTGTATTACTTTGTTTGGAACACAGTGAAGGTGAATCATTTTTTTTTTTTTAAAGATCTTATTTATTTATTTTTTCCCCCCAAAGCCCCAGTAGATAGTTGTATGTCATAGCTGCACATCCTTCTAGTTGCTGTACGTGGGACACGGCCTCAGCGTGGCTGGAGAAGCGGTGCGTCGGTGCGCGCCTGGGATCCGAACACAGGCCGCCAGCAGCGGAGCGCGCGCACTTAACCGCTAAGCCACGGGGCCGGCCCGAAGGTGAATCATTTTGATATAAAAAGTTGGGTGATTTTTTTCTTTCAGTAAAATTTTCATTGTTCCTTTGATTAGGGATATAGAATATCAGGTGTTAAATTTAGTTCCCCCAGGATTTGATTCCCGGTTTATCCATTTACTAGCTAAATATGAGTAATTGACATGCTTCCTATAATACTTATATATTTCATTTGAAAAATAGGGATTAATTAGTTTGTGTCTTAAAAAATTATTATAAAAATTAAAAGTGATAATAGGGCTGGCCCCGTGGCTTAGTGGTTAAGTGCTCGCGCTCCGCTACTGGCGGCCGGGGTTCAGATCCCGGGCGCGCACCGTCGCACCACTTCTCCGGCCATGCTGAGGCTGCGTCCCACATACAGCAACTAGAAGGATGTGCAACTATGACATGCAACTATCTACTGGGGCTTCCGGGGGGGGAGGGGGAAGGAGGAGGATTGGCAATAGATGTTAGCTCAGAGCCGGTCTTCCTCAGCAAAAAGAGGAGGATTAGCATGGATGTTAGCGCAGGGCTGATCTTCCTCACAAAAAAAAAAAGGAAAATTAAAAAAAAAAGGGATAATAAATGTAAAGTGCTTACCCCAGCACATAGGACATAATAGTTTCTTAATAAAAGTTCTTATAACTGCTCCTTTTTCAATTATTTGGGTGGCTTCCTAGAGAAAATCAATTTCTTTACACCAAATCCCTGTTCCTAGCCTCTGTGCTTTTCATCATTTTTATTTCTTTGTTCTTTTTCTCTGCATTCTTAGAGTATCTCTTGTTTGTATTCTACTTCATTGATTTAGTTTGTTCTCTATGTTAGCTATCCAATATAGGTTTTAATTCTGCTTTTGTCATTGGCTTCCTTGAAAACAATGTGGCCCATATCCTTGAGCTTGTTTTCATCTCAGCTGGGATTTGTGCTTCACTCTGTGATGTTTTCCTTTTCCACTTGTTCTCTCCCTGTGGATTTTCTGCCTCTTACTCACAAAAACCATGGCTTCCTGATTCCAACAGCTGAGGCAATGTCTTAACTTTTTTTTCCGGTTCCTATAATAAATACTTTTGCTACTAGAAGTTCTCATTCTTGACATTTGAAAGGCTCCATGTTAATTTTCTCTTTTCTTACTGTTGGAGAAGCAGTCCATTCAGCTTTGGTATCTATCAACAGACCAAAAAATGGTATTCCTTAGGCTTCACTGCCCTGTTACGCAAAGTTCTTTGCCAGAGCTCAACAAACTTTTTCTGTAAATGGCCAGAGAGTAAATATTTTAGACTTCGTAGGCCATACAGTCAATTCTACCTTTGTAGTGCGAAAGCAGCCATAGATAATATGTAAACAAATGTGTGTTCCAATAAAACTTTATTTACAAAAACAGGCGGCAGGCCAGACTCGGCCCTGGAGTTATAGTTTGCTGACCCCTGGTCTAGTCTGTCAGCTCCATGAGGTCAAGGACCAATTCTGTTGTGTTCACTTCTGTGTCCATAGCCCCCAGCATGGTGCCTGGTTCAGTAACTATTTACTGACCTGCTGAATATTATTTTTATTATCAGCAGCTGGAAGAGAGGAGAACGTACACATCCTCCAACCTACTTTCTGTCATGGAACACACCTTCCTCAGGTGTGGATTGGATGAAATGTTGCAGGGTGTGGTCTCTCACTTCATGGTTCACTCTAACTGGACTGTGCTGGTTAATTTTACATGCCTACTTGGCTAGACCTTGGTGACCAACTCTTTGGTCAAACGCTAGGCCACATGTTGCCGTGGAGCTATTTTTTAGATGTGATTAACATTAACAACCATTTGACTTTAAGTAAAGTGGATTGCCTTCCATGTGTGTGGGTCTCATCCAGTCAGTTGGAGGCCTTAATAGCAAAGACTGAGGTTTCTCAAAGAAGAAGGAATTCTGCCTCCAGACTGCAATGTAGAAATTCTGCCTGAGTTTCCAGCCTTCAGGCTCAAGTCTGCAACGTTGATACTTACTTGAATCTCCAGTCTGCCAGGTTGCCCTACAGATTTCCTATCTAACAGCCTCCACAATTTTATATATACGTATCTCACTGATTCTGTTTCTCTGGAGCACCCTGGCTAATACATGTATTGATGGAGTGTATGAGAAAATATGGTTCCCAGCATGCACTGCCAAAACCTATTCTTATCTTCGCACCTCCCCCTTCATTCAGTGAGGTCCATACCACTGTATGTCATGAATCGTCATGATTCTCCTTGCCCCCTTGCCTTCCTGAAGCTGCAGTCTCCAGTGAATGTGGTGTGGATGGGGCAAGGGAGAGAAGGGGAACCCTGCTTTAGCACTGGTCCACATTGTGCCAGTGGGCACCTTGCTGTACTTTATCTTTTCTTCCCATCTTCTTTCTCCTTCTTCCTGGTTCTATAGGGAGGGCCAGGCTTTCCTCTTTTCACTGCTCCAAAGCAGGAACGACTCTCAGGGTCTCAGAGGAGCAGCCTGGTTGGTCAGTCACACAAGCACTCTCTTTCAGCCTCTCCACCAGGCTTGGTTGTGCTGGTCAGGTTGGCCGTGCCCAGTGGTCCAACTTATCTTAAAGTCAGGGGAGAGGGCTGGGGATGCCACACATGGGTATCAGTCTTGGGCTATTTCTCCAATTTATTTTTTTGCTGGAGAAGCATGAACTCTAGGGATTATTGAGCATTGGCTTGGCCACCAAGGAAAATACATTTTTAACTCTCATTTGGAAATTTGTTCCTTTAAAGAATCCTAAAGGGAAGGAAGATCTCCTAACATTCATGGAAGCCTTTGACAATGTTCTCAGGGTGACTTTTCTCTCACCTGGAATCTTGTCAATTTCTTGTGCCTTTTTCTGAAACAGCCCGTATCACAATCACCGTCCACACATTCTAACTAGAACACTCCTTTAGAGCAGTAGATTGCGTAGAAGCCCTTTTAGCTACCATGGTCCTATCATAGTAACTGGCTTGGATACTAACTATGTAAATAATTGCTGAATGAATGAATGGATGGATAGTTAGATAGATGGATAGTTCTACTAGGATCTTTCTCTCTAGTAATATAGTAATCGAGGACATGATAGTACATTTGCATAATTTATTTAAAATCTAATCAGGAATTAGTGAGATGCTACAGAACATATAGTTTTTTGAATATACTCTTCATCCCCTTTTTGAAAACTGGGGTCTTTGCCTGAAGTCTGGAATTTCACCCATTCTCTATAATCTTCAGATTTTGATGATGGTGTTTCTATGCTCATGTCTTCAAGTCTTCTCAATACGCTGGGATATAGTTTTTCTGGGCATGGATATAACTTATTTTCAACAATCAAGTGCTCTCTTAGGCTCACTTGTAGTGGACTTTGGTTTCCTGTGAATCAAGTTTTCCTGCATATCCACTTTGAAGGCTACTCATCTACACATTCAAGACACAATAATACAGAACTTTAAAGCTTTCCCTCTGCTTCATTTAACACTATTTCACGTGCCCCAAGTGCTAAATCTATACCTCCTTTGCTTCATGTTTTGCTTCAAATATAGCTTTTAAAATCATTTTGCTCTGAGAATTTTTGCCAAACCTGTTAAATGATTCCTGGGATTTACCATCTGGTGTATTATTTGGAGTGAGAAGCAAAAACATGTACATTGTGAAAATGTGCAATATGATTATGATTCAGGGGGATGAGGCAAAAATACCCTTTGTATCTTCCCCATTCCTAGGGACATGCACTCCCCTTTACAGCTTGATCTTCTGGAGAAAAGCACTGCATTAGTTACAGAAACAGTAAATGGAAAGAAAGACCATTCTCTATTAAAGTTCTCTGAAATGCAGCCTGAACAGGCAGCATTACCCTTCAAAGAAGCTTTCGACTGGTGTAATCTGCTGGAAGACAGACATTAAGGCAGGTTTATCTAGAAGGCAATTACTCTGTAGATCACTTGTAAGAACTTAATTTGGGGGGAAATAATCTAGAAATCTACATGTGAATGGGCTTGACTTCATCAGCATTTCCTAGACTTGCCTCTCCTCAAGCCTGTGGAGTGAGAGGACACGCCCACTGAAGTGGAAATTCCACTCTCTGTATTTGCAGTTTCGAGTGAGTGATTTTCTTTACTGCCTCCAAATTCCTCTCATTCTTTGGCTCTCACTCTCAAAAAGTCATACTAGGTGGGGTTTGCTAATGAGGTAAAAAAAAAAAAAAAAAAAGTGCCTTTTCTATGAGGGCAATCTGTGTTTTCCTCTTGTGGGAGATTGTAGAGGCAGCCCTTCATTGGGTTCACTACCCTGGGCAGGATATGGGCTGCTCAGCTATTATACCCCGGGCAGCTCACAGAGGGAGGACTTGCTCATGCCCTTCCAGGCTGGTAACTATGCTGAATGCTGGAAATGGGTTGTCAATAAGTTGTATCATATCATAAACTATCATATTTGGTGCCATGTTTCCAGAGCAAGTGAATAAAAATTTACTGGACACATAGTAGTTGAAAGGCTGTGTGTGAGGTACTTATAGATAAACTGAATCATATGAGCTTCACAAAGACCCTCCTATATTATGACTACCATTGTACTCAGTGCAGAGAGAGTAAAATAGTTTCCATGCAAGATGCAGACGTTAAATAGTATACCAGGAAGTAAACCGGCTCTTCTGCTTCCAAGGCCTGCCCTCTTGACCTGGCACCATGCCCTTAGAGATTTTCAAATCCATCTAGGGAGATGGAAGCTACCTTCCGCAAAGGACACACGATTCTGTGAGTCCATCATTGTGCACAAAGTCCAGTGAGTGACAAAGACCACCAAGGCCACGGAAAATGACAAGATGTGGAAGCTGGAGTGGGCAGCAGTATCTGCATATCTCCTTGCTACTTGGGCTTGCTACCAGCATTCCAAGTGAGCACGTAAGAGTCCACTTACATGGGGAGATTGGAAGGGAAGTTTATTCTGGAGAAAGGTAACTCTTCTAACAACTCATTCTGCTCAGACCACAACTTTTTTTTATTTATAAAAACTTTTCTCCTCTTCTATAGCATACTTAAGGGTACACACTATTAAAGACATAGTTTAAATTAATTTTGCATGCTTAGTGATAGCTAATTGAAGAATGCTTTTTGCAAGGTGGTGTATTTATTTCGATTGCTGCATAACCAACGACCACAATTTTGGTGGCTTACCACAACACAGATTACTCTCTCATAGCTTCTGTGAGTCAGAAATCCAGCTGGATCCTCTGCTCAGGTCCCACCAGGTAGAAATAAAGGTGTTGTCTGGGATACATTCCATCCTCATGCTCATGGACCTCTTCTAAGCTCAGAATGTTGTTGGCAGAATATGTTTCTTTGCAGCTTTGTGCTTGAGGTGTCTATCTTCCTGCTGCCCGTCTGCCAGGGCCGCTTCCACGTTCTAGAAGCTGCCCCTGGCCCCTTGCCGTGTAGTCCCCACAGACAGTTCACAAAATGCCTTCTGCTTCCTTCTTTGATTAGGACAGTAGCTGCTGCTGCTGTTTGTCACTTTTAAGGGCTCAACTGAGTAGATTAGGCCAGCACACATCATATCTCTTTAGGTAAACATAAAGTCAATTGATTAGGGATGTAATCACTGGAGTGACATCTGACATGTTGACTGGGCCTGCCCATCCTCAAGGAGAGGCATTCTATAAGGCGTATATGCCAGGAGGTGGGAATCTTGGGGTTCTTCTTAGACTGCTGCCCACCACACGTGGAAAATAAGGAGGGAAAAGGGTCAGGCTTCTGATGGGGAAGGTCAATGGGTTTCAACTTACATGCCTAGGAGTGACTGCCCAGAGAAGGGTTGCGAGACCATACCAAGGCTTAGCAGGAAATAATGCAGCCAGGACTGAAGGGAGGTATTTTGAGGTCCACTCTTGCCTTTTGTGGTTGACGGCAGCAGGTGTCAACCCATGGACTGTGGTTCTAGAGGCATAACAGAGTTATTGCAAGGAGGGTATGAAGCCATATATGCATTGAAAGAGTGAAGATTGAATAAATAATAGATTTCACACATTTGCATATGAATTTTTCAAATGTTAGTCTCTTGTGGCTGCTGTAACAAATTACTACACACTACACAAGCGGCTTGAAACAACACACATTTATTACCTTCCAGTCCTGGAGGTCAGAAGTCCAAAATGGGTCTCATTGAGCTGAAACCAAGGTGTCAGCAGGGCTAGCTCCTTCTAGTTCTAGGGGAGAGCCTTTTCCAGCTTCTAGAGACCACCTGTATTCCTTGGCTCCTGGCCCCTTCCTCCATCATCAAAGTGCGTCACTTCACATTCTGTTTCCACTATCACCTTCTCTCTTTCTGACTTTAATCCTCCTTCCTCCCTCTAATAAGGAACTTGTGCTTACATTGATTCCACTCAGATAATCCAGGAAAATCTCCCTCACTTAACATCAACTGATTATGGACTTTAATCACATCTACAAAATGCCTTTACTGCAACACCTAGATTAGCATTTGATTGGATAACTGGGAATTGTAGCCTAGCTAAGTTGACACTTAAAACTGACCATCACAGATGGGATGAACAGAATAAAAATTTATTTGAAAGCATTGCTGAATTAAAGAAAAAAATGTATTTTGTCAATCATGACTCTTATATCTATTGTCTTGGGTGAGGGGGACCCCTGAATTCTTTTGAAGCCATACAATTGAATTCATGCTGGAAAGAATGGGAGCTCTGATTGATGAGGGAGGGCATCTCTTGGGAAGACAGAAGCTCCTGGGATCCTAGAAGTGAGCATCAGGGCCCTGGGTACTCCCCGCCCCCAACACACACACACAAATGGACAGAGGAGAGAAGGGAAAACACACAGGTGGGAGGGAGCCAAAGACAAATTTCACCTAACTCATAACTCTGTAAAAGTTAGTCCCTGCTTCCATAGCCTTAGCCTACTTTTCACTGATTCTTTCTGTTTATTTTGGTCTTGGTTCAAAATGAAACACAAGGCTGTCAGCAGAAATTTAGTGCATTAACATTCAGTGTCTTCAGAAATTTACTGCCTGAAAATCACAGGGAGAACCATGAGAACAATGATTTTTTTTCCCCTTTACTGAGCAATTAAATGTGATGAATATGTTATACATAATGGTGAATGTTGGAATTAATAAGCTGAAATGTCAATGCATGACTATTTGTATACTTGACTTCTAATAATTACATCATTTGTCATAAAAAAAATCTGGCAATCTTAACTAGAGAGCATTTATAATTAATTTTCTTGCCCTGGAAAGTCCAATTCATTCCACAGTCAAAAAGAGTCAGTGTTAATTTCTTTTCTATCAGCCGTGGGCCACAAGTTAATGTATTAAAATCAGAACATTTACAATAACAGACTAATTAAATTATTTCCTCTACTGTAGTAGAAAAATGCATGGTTCTTATGCTGATAATCAGTCACTACAATAAACGCCATTTAATTCTCCTTGAAAGTCAAGTTCTTCCCAGTGGCAATTTTAAACTGTCAAGTGGGTTGAGAAATTCAGTTTGCTAGACTAATAAAAAATATCGACTTTTGCATATCATTATTGTTAATACACTTTAAATGAGACTGATAGGGAACTCATTAAAACAATATTTTTCAAAGGATGCATTTGAGTCATCAGCAGATGAATGAAGCAAGAAGAAATTATCTTAATTCCACAGAAAGAGCACACATTTTGAAATGTTTGTGCTGATGCACTTTCTATGACAAATAGAATTCAGTAAACAAGATACATATTTTTCGATAGAAACACAGGGCATCTCGTGACAACTTTCCACTTGAGGGCAAGATCTGGATCACCAGGAGAAATAATAGAAGAAATGCATGGATATCAGTTTTGAATGTTCAAAAATATGGCAGAAGAAGATAAGTTGTCTAGAATAGTCGTTCTGAAAATGTAAGCAAGAGAGAAATGACAGAGGTGGTATCTATGGGTCAAACATGTCTATATGTGTTCTAAAAGTGTAAGGAAAAAGTGAGTGTGTAAATAGGCTGATTTTATGCACACCATGACAATAATGGGAATGATAGAAGGGCACAAATCTATTTCAGGGTTTCTCCAAAGGAAAGAGAAAATGGAGATATTCTTGGGTGTCTCTAGGTTAAGATCCAAAGGCTGTCACATTATCTCATCCACTCTCTGGTAGAAAAGGAATCTACCAGAGAATTTTGTGGCTACATTAAAAACATTTCCTTAATAAAAAAACATAGAGGCTTAACCAGGAAAGATGGCCTTCTTGAGATCCCCAGTACTTACCAGATTGCCTGGCATATAATAGATGCCTGAGATATATATATACATATATATATATATATATATCAGAGGCACAATTGTAATTTCTTCCATGATTCATTATTTATCAATGTCATATGATAGGCCAGGCAATTTTTCATTTGATATCCCCCTTACTTTGCAACAGCTCTTCAAAGTTGGCATTGTCACTAAAGTGTTACAGATAGGGAGGGTGACATTTTAGAAATGTTCACAAGGGTCAAACAAGCTGGCACTTGGCAAAGCAAGGATTGGAATCTATCTACTTTTCTCCAACTCCAGACTTGACGCTGCCCAGTTGCCGGCTGTGTGTGATGGATGCAATGATGAGGGAGGCACATCTCGCTACACTTGAGGGATTTTGTAGCACAGAAAGGCTGGGAGATAGCTTACTTTCTCTTATAGTTGATGGAGAATGTGTGTATATAGATAAGGAAGGAGGAGGAGGAGGAAGAGGAGGGGAAGGAGAAGGAGAAATTGAAGAAGGTTGAAGAAGGAGAATTAGAATTAGAAGAAAAGTTAAAATTAGAATTAATATTAGAAGAAGGAGGAGGAGGAGAAGGAGAAGAGAAAGAGTAAGGAAGAGGAGGAAGCAAGGAGGAGACGGAACATTCACTCATGGCAAGAGAGACCTGACTAAAACTAAGAAACAATATCTTACCCTCAATGATAATAAAGATCCTAAAAGAAACTCATAAAGGAAGGTGTGCAATTTTTAGTACCTTTAAGATCTTCAGTAAGACGGAAGGACTTTAATACTCGTTGAGTAATTTCTATACGCCAAAGACTTTACTCAAGCATCTAATTTAATCCTTTTGATAGTCTTGTACGACAACTATTCATATTTACATCTTACTGATGAAAAATAGTTTGTATTCAAAAGAGGTAAATTTCACCCATTCAGCAATGGACTGAGGCAAGCTTTGAACCAGTGAAGACACAGAGAGTGGAGCTCCAAAGGAATGGCTTTGGGGCCAATCAGGACTGAGTCTGGGGTTGGAGCATGAGTTGGGTCTGCATCCAGTCCCCGGGGTGTGTCCTGAAGAGTCATAAGGAATGGCCATCAAGTGCAGTCTGTAGAGGACAGATGCCCACAATGCCGCTATTGCCAATTTTGGCAAAAGGGGAACACCCAGTTCTGTACCCAGTACCTGTGGCTCTTCCTCAGAGGCTCTGAAATGCCTAGAAATTTAGCCCCTTGCTCCTCCTGCGCCCTCCCTCACCCCGCCCCACTCTTCCCGCCCTCTGCCCAGAGATGTCCTTCAACCAGTGATTTACAGCTGCAGGGAGCTGAGAGAGAGGATAGCTTCCAGCTCCTTTGCTGAACCCCGAGTGGCAGAATATCACACACAGTATTCAAGTAACTTTTAGAGATTTATTTCTTCGGGTGTCTTAATCTTAAAGATATGCAAGAACACATAGTGTAAAGATGCTGGTCCTTCAGAGGCAGGACAATGAAGACTGAGAAGAAGAGCCTCTAAAAAGACAGCTCAGAATATTTGGAAAATAAACCACCTGATGTTCTTCTAGGAAGGCGTGAGTAACCAGGTGGCGGCAAGTGTTTTTCTGAAATCCTACCATCTACACTGCTCCACACTCTGTTAAATAACCCAGAGTCAGTTATTTAATATAAATGAGGTGACTTCAGATGGGGTGACTTCTGAAACAAACATAAAAGAATAGTCCTCTTTCTTTTTCTCATTTCTTGAAAAAAAAAAAAAAAAGCTTATATAGAAGCAACATCTGAACTTACATTACTCAACAGGGGCCCTTGAGAATGTTCTCTTGAAACCATGTTGCATAATTTTAAACCCAACTCAGTTAAAGCTTTGCTTGCAATAGAAGATAAAGCCCTTCCTCCACTTTCTTCACATTTTCCACCATGCGACTTGTGCAGATTTTTGCAAAGCTTACACACTAAACAGTTAGACACCACACACACACACACACACACACACACACACACACACACACACCCCTTGTAAAACAGAATCCATGCAATGACTAGCCCAAACATTTTCATTGATTTTTGTGTCATTGGATGTGACTTTGGGGTATGAAATTTAGTAATTCCACCACCATGGCTTAATCATCCCAGAAAAAAAACAATTATTTATCTTTAGAAGACTTTTCTTGCTATATAAGTCGCACTAGTTGTTTAGCTTTTGCTAATTTTAACCTATAAGTTTGGCAAATGCATGTAGAGGGTATGGAAATCAGGTGGGTTTATATAGTCTTTAGAAAGTCAACCTACAATAAACCTTTACCAGCTTATGGTAACAGTCAGTATTTCAAACTCTAGTTGTAGAAGGTTAGACTTGAAAGAAGAAATGGCTCCTGGAAACTCTTGCTAAAATGAGTTTATAAATGATATATTAAACGTTTTGTGCCAGGAACATAACCAATGCATTTACACAAAAAAAGCAACTGTGCTAGTCTTAGATTATTACAGTGCTATTACTATTGTATAATACTATTGTATAATATTATATATGATATTATATTATTATTATAGTAATTTGGACAACTGATCACAAAAGGGTCATTCCTTTCAATAAACTTGAAATTCTTTAGAATGTGTTAACTCTGCTTTAAGTTACAAACATTCTTCCTGTGTGTAAGGAATTTATTATGGAATGAGCTGAGCAGTAATAAACCTTATTGGGCTCTAAACCTTTGACGACCGTGCACACAGAAGGAAGGAAGCCAATATTAATTGCCTTCTTAATTACATCTGCATTTCAGAGAGGGGGACATTTCTAGGCATATGATGGTGAAACACTTCATTAAGGGCACTAGGAGAGGTGACATTTTTCTATAAACTCAGAGACTCCCTAAATATGACTACCAATAAATACCGTATTTTCTTACTTCAAAGATAAGAATATATTTTCATCTTTTTTCCCATCTATATTTTTTTCTTTCAGAAACCAGGGTGCATCTTAGCTTCAATTTAATGTAGTGGTGTTTCTTCTCCCTGAAAATCTTCACTATTAGATTTTTTCTGTGATTTACAGCTGA
Source organism: Ceratotherium simum simum (assembly GCF_057802395.1). Lineage (NCBI taxonomy): Eukaryota > Metazoa > Chordata > Mammalia > Perissodactyla > Rhinocerotidae > Ceratotherium > Ceratotherium simum. Next base: position 123,258,879 of record NC_141940.1, read on the forward strand.
TGGTGTCTTAGAATTAAGGCAGTGCAAGGAATGTTGTAAGCAATGTTGAGAATTCCGTATTAGTGGCCTGTTGCTGCCATAAAAAATGATCACAAATGTAGCAGTTTAAAACAGCACGTATTTATTAGCTCATAGTTCTGCAGGTGAGAAGTTTGATGTGGGGCTCGCTAACATCGAAGTATTGGCTGGGCTGAGCTCTTGAGTGAAGGCTCCGGAAGAGAATCCGCTTCAGGCTCATGCAAGTTGTTGGCAGAACTCAGTTCCATGCTGAGATCCCCATTGCCTGTTGGCTGTCAGACAGGGGTGACTGTCAGCTTCTAGAGGCCCCTTCATCCCCTGGCTCATGGTTCCTTCTTCTTCAAAGCCGGCAATGGTAGGCCGTGTCCCTCTCATGCCTCATCTCTCCGACTTTCTTCTTCTGCATCTTCCTGACCCCAGCTGGGAAAGGTTCTCTGCTTTTAAGGGCTCATGTGATTAGTTTGAACCCACCCACATAATCCAGGATAATCTCCCCATCTCAGCATCCTTTATTGATCACGTCTATAAAACGCTCTTGCCTTGTAATGTAACATATACCCAGGTTCCAGGGATTAGGACATGGACATCTTTAGAGGCCATTATTCTGCCTGTGACAAACCAGAATGTGTCTTGTATGAATTAACGTCTTCTTAAAGCCCCAGTGGTGAGTCAGAACAGCGAACTGTGAAAGGCTCCACACAGAACAGCAAAATAGCCAGCGTGTACACAAGTAGACGTTGGAAAGAGGTTTTCAGTCTTGCAGGGGAGAGAAACGCTGACACTCTTAAGCACACAGGTAAACACACCTTGTGTGCATGTCTGTGTAGACTATTCCTGTATATTGAAAGAATGCATGCTAATGATGCAAAGAAACGAATCTGGATCACCTTCCATCTGGCGTTTTATCAGGTGCCTGTTAATAATTGATGGGATTGGCTCTTGTTTATAGTGAAAATGCCTTCCAGGCTCTCTAGGGGTGCCCCTGAGCAGGTTATTTCCTGACATTCACTTCGTTGAACAACAACAAAATAATAATTTTCTTGGGAAGATTGGGCCATATTTCCAGACAACTGAATGTTCTTTTATGACCCGTTCATTAAAGAATTGGCCTAAAAATGTAGCTTCTCTTAGGGTCAGTGGAGTATAATAAAGTTCTAAAATCTAATACTCTCTGCTACTTTTGGAGAGACTGTCATTATTTCCATTTTATAGAAAATATCACTCTTTTAATGAGCTATAAAGTTTTTTCCTTCAATATTATGTTGTGTAAGGTACTGCATGTGGCAGCGTAGTAAATTTAAAGGCCCTTCTATGACTATAAGAACCACAGAAAATACAAGATGAAACGCCTGTTCAATAAGGGCAGGAATTGACCTGGACGGGGAAAATTGGATGGTAAATTTCCACGTACCTAGCTACGTGGCTGTGTGCTACAAAGAGGAAAGCATTTTTATAACCCAAATTTGCAATCAGCATACGTTATTTTACACAAGGCATATTAGGAATATGAGTGAGACAGATATTATCTCCTTAAGTAAAAGATTTCATGTAAATGGTTACGGCACTTAGAGAAAACCTCTACGTATTTAAAGTTGTTTAAATTCACATTTCCACATTGAAGCTCAATAAAGTTGAACACCAAGTCTCCAGTTCTGCAAATGGCTATTTCAGAGGGCAAGCTGTGATTTTCAGCTGAAGCAAGCTTGGCTGAGAGGCCGAAAGTAAGAAAATCCTGCCTTGCAGCAATTTCCTCTCTTTTCAGAGAGTCTGTGAAAGAGGATTTTATGAGACCAAAAATGATATTATTTACATTATGCAGCTTAAAAAAGTGCATCAATAGACTTTTCCTGTTTCAAGAAATTTTGTGCAGATATTATTGTATTTTCGTGAATAATGTGACTTTTGGTCCAGTAACAAAATTGCATTTGCAACAGGGGTGCAATGATATAAACACTCAGCGTCTGCTTTAGGGAAATATGACTCCTGGATTCTTCAGATGAAAGATCATGGCGCAATCTGGGTACCCGTTTTATTGCATTTGAATATGTGATGCGTATCTCTCAGGATTTAAACTTCTCAGTTATGTGTGTGCTTTCTCTCTGCCAAGGGATGGAAATGCACTTTCTTTTTAAGACTTTTCAATCCCTGACTTCTCAGGATGATTGTTTCCTCTTATTTCCCTTCCAGGCAGGACCATCCTTTGGTTACAGCAGACCTGGGTTCAAGTCCTGGGTCTTGCTGCCCTTTACTCTTCTGTGTCTGAATGTCAATGAAATTCAATTTTGTAGTTGGTGTTGAATGATTGCTTACAGATGTGAATAGTGAGACCTCTTTCAAGTGTGATTAATTGAATGGGCTACACTGAATTTGCCCTGACCCGCCCAGTACTCTTTCCAGGGAAAGACCCATCAGCCAGAGCTGCCCCAGACCGTGGACCACAGAGAAATCCCTAGCTTTGTGCAAAGCCTGGGCAAATCAGCCAGAGTCTATTATTTGCACTAACTTCATTGATGAGCTTGCACAAAAAGAACATATGTTGGGACGAGGGATGGTGGAACTAACCTAGCATAGGGTTGAAGCTTACAGAGATGGAAGACTGAGAGAAACAGTGCTGAGGATTTGGGCAACCGGGTGGTGGTGGTGCTTTTTCCTGTGATATCATCCTGGAAGAGGAGCAAGTCACAAAGATGGTAAATGCAATTGGGTATTGGGCTTGAAGGGTCTGTGGCATATTCATGTGTAGCTTTCAAATAAGTTGTTGGCTCTATGAGTCTGAAGGACAGCAGAGAGATCCACATGAAGAAGGCTGTTAATGTCAGGGAGCGCAGCTGGGAGACTATAAGCTAGGGCTTAGCATACTTTTTCTATAAAAGGCCAGATAATAAATATTTTAGGCTTTGTGGGCCATATGGTCTCTGTTGCAACCACTCAACTCTGCCATAGAAGCTCAAAAGCAGCCATAGGCAATATGTCAATGAATGGGTGGTGGTAGTGTTCCAATAAAACTTTATTTACAAAAATGAGTGGTGGGCCAGATTTGGCCCATGAGCTATAGTTTGCCAACCTCTGCTATAAACCATGAATTAAAGACATGGGATAGGTCTCTGAGGAACATGACTGCTTAAGACAGTGCTTCTGAAAGCTTAGTGTAAAAGACTCTCCTGGGATCTTATTTCAATTGCAGAGATTTCCAGGCCCCACACCGGTTTAATGTGCAGTAGAGCACATTGAGAATCTTGGATTTAGGAGATGAGCATCAAGAAAAACAGGAGAGGGAGGCTTCCTGGCGGCCAGGTTGAAGGGGCTGTCTACCACACCCCTAAAAAATCAAGTATAATTAGGATGACTCCTTAGTCACCGGCTGTAGCAACAAAAAGTTTCAGACTAGTAATGGGGGCAGAAGCCTGCCCATGGGGGGTTGAGAAGCACAAGGGAAATGAAAATGGAAAATAGTGGCTATAGGCAGCTTTTTAATGAAGGAGAGGGCAAAGGTGGTTTGTAATTGGGAGAAGAAGAGGTTCCAGGGAGATTTTTATTTGTTTTAATATAGTAGAGGCACCGTCATATTTAAATGCTGATGACAAGAAGCCCGTAGAGGGGAGAGGTGAGAAATCCAGGAGAGAGAGAGGGGCGAATGATCAGAGCAAGGATGCTGAAGAGGCAGCTGTTTGGGGACTAGAGTTTCATGGGAATCAGCATATTTATAAAAAGAGATGAAAAGCAGAGTATCCAGTTGCAGGTAAATTTAGAAGCACGAAGATAAAGTGATTCCAACTGACGGCTTCTATTGCTTTCACAAGCAGGGCGTTATGTCATTTGCTGAGGGTGGGTGGGGAGGTGCTGTGGCTGGTATGCTTGAGGGGAGGGCAGTTCCTCTGTAGAAGGTGGGAGAACGGAGCAGGTAGCAGAGTGGAAGAGTTGGCTGACAGGGCTCTGCATCCAGACTCAAGTTCAGCTCCTCAAACGAGCCTTCCTTATCCTCTCCTGGGTGGTTTTTGCTTTCATTCATTCAGTCTAAAAATATCTGTGCCCATTGTGTGCCAGGCCAAGAGCTGAGGATTCGAGAGCCAGTGAACACCATCCTTGCTTGCAGGGGGATGTTTGACAGAAGAATGCGTTGTGACGCCTTGTAGGAAGAGAGAAATGTGAGCTCTGCACAGAGAGGCATGTACACACGGGGGAGGATGGAGTGCTCTTTTGCACTTTGCATGCACGCCTTGCACACAAGCCAGGAGCCTTGCTGCCATTCCCGGGTCTTCCCTGCTCTCTCCCTCTCCGTGTAATAAAAGTTGTATCCATCTTGAGAAGCCTGACCCAGAACCCCACGTGTCTTTCTTCTCCCGTTAAATACCTGTGTGTTGCACCTCAGTAAAGCACCCTTTGTATTTTCCAGTCCATCTTTTTATCACAAGGGAGATGAGGCAAGAAATGCCGAGGAGAATCTGATTCCAGGGCAAGCAGAAACCAACAAAGAAAACCATCTAAGGGCCGGCCCTGTGGCTTGGTGGTTAAGTGCGCGCGCTGCGATGCTGGTGGCCCGGGTTCGGATCCCGGGTGCGCATCGAGGCGCCGCTTCTCCGTTCATCCTGAGGCCGAGTCCCGCATGCAGCAGCTGGAAGGATGTGCAGCTACGACATACAACTATCCACTGGGGCTTTGGGGGGAAAAAATAAAATAAATAAAATCTTTAAAAAAAAAAAAAAAAAAAAAAAAAAAGAAAACCATCTAAGCAAACTGCTTATAAGTCATCCTTCGTGCATGACACTTTCTCATCAGAAATGGATGATCCTGAATCAATTACGGTGACAAAAACAGGAAGAAGCATAAGAAAAACTAGAGGCTAAATCTATCCTGAAAATAATCACTTAATTTTCATATCCTCCTGTCAAAGAACATTCAACACTTATACTCAAAACAAGGATGTCAAATCAATTAAATGAATTGATCACCCCATTCCAGGACTATGTTTCATGAATAATGGAGCTGTATCTTAAATCAAAAGATCGCTTTCTGTTCCAGACTCACAAGGTAAAACCATTATACATAATGGATCCAATTAATTGAATTATTACCTGTAAAGTTACCAGTAATGGCTTGCACAGTTAGCTATAATCATTGTCAGTGGGATTAACTGTACTGATTCTATGTTCATTTTCCAAAGAAAGCTATAAAACATTGCTTTTTGGGATATTCAGCAAATGCACAGAGAATCAGAACTGCCCACTTGGCAGACTGCTCCATACTCTGTCGTAAGCAGTTATTCAAAAATTCACATACAACAGCTGAAGATTATGACCTTTGCAGATTGAAAAGCAGTGTCCAAAGTCATATTTTTACAAATCTTATACATCCATTAGCCCCATCTTGAGGTTTTATTTCTTGTTATGAATCAATCTCAGTCACAACTAGGAATTATTAAATAAAGTGAATTCCTGTCAATTTGCAAACACTTCCACGGCTTGTGATGCCAGACGGGAGAGTCACAGACTCTCCTTGACCATAAAGGTGAGAAAGGATGATGAGTAACTTGAGTTTAGAAACGGACATTTCTTCCTGAAGTTTACGTAGACAGGGCAAGAGGAGAGTAAAGAACGCTGCCTAAATCTATAAATCTTCATAGTTGGTGCATGGCTGCAAGAACTGTGCATTCTTAAAACAGTACATTGCTTAAACACAATCTGTAAAACCAAATTTCCTTGTCTATTTATTGTTCAACAAGTATTTATTGGGCACTACCTGCATGCTTCATACAGTTGTAGGTGTAGGGGATAGAACATTGACACAGAGAGACACAGTTCCTCTTTTGTATTATAGTGTGTGTCTTGGGGCTGGAAGGAGCAAGTATGAGGGAGAGTGGGCGTGGGGGTAAGAGGAGAGACATGGGGCTCTCTGCTCTGTTGTATCATGGCCACCGCTAATTGCTCCCCTGATTCCCTGTATGGTTATTGTGGACTGAACTGCCACCCAGCCCCATCCAACTCATTCTAAATTGATCTCCCTCAATATTCATTTGCTTTTTTGCAAACACTTAACTGTATATTTAAAAAAAAAATTTTTAACACTTCTTGATTTTATTTCCCCCACAGATTGCCGATTTCACCATTGGTGTGTTAACTTGAATTTATCTGGTCAGTCCACTTTGTTCTAAGAATAGAATCCCACCTTCCTTTTGGAATTCCTCCCCAGTTAACTCCACATGGAAAGGACTGTAACACACGGTGTCTGTGCCATTCCCTGCAGGAAGCATGTGGCCCAGACCTGGCCATTTATGGAGCCCGGCACACTGGCCACAGTCGGTAGTTCAGGGATGGGTGTATAACCCCAATCACGCCCATCAGAAGTCTCTGCTTTCCATCCAAAAGAGTAAGAAAGTTGCTAGTGCCTTCAGGTTCACGGTGCTGGGGACATTTGACACAGTTTCTCCCAGCCCCTAGGGAGAAGGCTACATAAGGTAGGAAGGATGAGGACAGCACAGTTCAATATTTCCTCCTACGAGAGAGCATCCATGTTACACACTAGGTAGCTTGTATTCTACACCCTTAGCAGTTATTTTCGTCTGATAGCCGCCTCATTTTTATAACACTTAGCAGCAATATCTGAAATTATATTATTATTAGTTTTCTCCTTCTTTATTGACCCTTTTCTCCCAATGGAAGCTAAGCCCTATGATATCAAGGATCTTGATCAGTTTTCTTTTTTTCTCCACTTAACCTTGACACCAAAAACTGTGTGTGGTTCTTTACATGAACTCAAGATATTTTTAAGAAAGGAAAGAAGGAATTCTTGAGCTGGTTCTATGATGTTTTATTTTCCATACTTTATTATTGTAATATTAAAAATAGATTTACTTTAACACATGGTAGGTTAAGTCTACCCTCATTTGTTGCTGGTGGGAATGTGCAATGGTAAAATCACTTTGGAAAACTCCTAGTTTCTAATAAAGTTAAATAGTTTCTGTGGGACCCAGCAATTCCACTGTGGGTATATAACCAAAAGAAATGAGTATTCATGTCTACAAAAAGACTTATGAAAGATGTTCATAAGATTCATTTGTAATAGCCTCACACTGGAAAAGACCCGAATGTCCATTGACAAGAGAATTTATAAACACCTATTGGTATAGTCACACAGTGGAATGCCATTCAGCCATAAGAAGAACAGACTACAGAGAAACTCGACAGCATGGCTGAATTTCGAAGTCATTGTGTGGAATGCAAGAAGACAGACATAAAATTTACTCTACGATTCCATTTGCATGGAGATCAAGAATAGGAAAAACTAACCAATGGTGATAGAGGGCAGAACTGGTCACCTTGGGGGTAGAGGGGCTCCAACTAGGAGGGGCAAGAGGAAACTTTCTGAAGGATCAAAATGTCCTATTTTTTTTTTTTTGGTGAGGAAGATTGTCCCTGAGCTAACACATCTGTGCCCATCTTCTTCTACTTTGTATGTGGGATGCCACCACAGCATGGCTTGATGAGCAGTGTGTAGGTCTGAGCCCAGGATCCGAACCCATGAACCCCAGGCTGCCAAGGCAGAGCATGTGAACTTAACCACTACACCACAGGGCTGGCCCCCAAATGTCCTATTTTTTGATCTGGGTGGTTGTTATGTGGTTATTTACAAATGCAAAATGTTGTGAAGCTCTAGACTGTAACCATAGGCCTTCTAGGACCAGTTCAAACTGACCCCATCTTATCAACAGAAGGGGCAAACCAAAAATCTGCAAGTCGTAGCCAGAGCATATGCCGAGGAGAAAATCTTGACCTGAGATGACCACGGGGACCAAAGATTCTCCCTCCTACAGAACCAAAGGACTGGAACATGACCAGAGCTTGAAAGTTGGACTTTTATCAGAAGTGAGAGGTCCTTTGTCTAGGAAGATCTGCTGTTAAAGCCCCTTCTACACCTTACCATAAGTGTTTAAAGCCCTCCAGTGGAAACCTGCCCCTGCAACGTTTCTGCATACCAACCTGTTCTCCCTAACCTGTTTAATTTGCAAACCCTGATTCGGGGAGACAGATTTGAGAGCTTTTGCCTCCTGTCTCCTTGCAGGTCAACCTCACAAGAAAGCTTTTTTCTTTTCTTAAAAGCTGATGCCCTACTAATTGGCTTCTTGTGTGCATCGGGCAAGAGAACCCCACCTTTGTGCAGTAACAAGACAATTAAGATTTGCATTTTACTGCCTGAAAATTATTCCAGAAGATATTTAGCGCAGTGTGTGTGTGGAGTGAAGATTTGGCATGTGGATTCTACCCCCACACATGCAAAAATCAGCTCTAGACTAGATTCTTTTCCCAGCTGAGCTCATCAGAGAGAAACGTCAGCCATAGAGGCTTCTTTCTGAAGCCTTCCTTTCCTCCTTCATGAAGAAAACTTAGGATGGTGATGTTGGAATACCCCATGGAGTCTCCTTAGTCCTTTTGAGCCACCATCCTTTCTAAAGCCTCAGAATGTTATCTGGAAAGTAGAAAATATTTAGATATCATGTGTCAAGTGATTGAAATACGTAAGCTCTAATTCTGAGGACATCCCTGAATGTTGGAGTGATTAGTACCATTTTTTCCATGAACATTTCCTAAGGAAGAACTTGCCCTGGATCATCCAGCTGAAGGGGAAGAATGCCAAATTTTAGCACATAAGGCTTTGCCACAAAAACCAGAGAGGGAGCATCCATTTTAAGTCAGAGTTCACAAGTGAGGACATACTGTTCCATGTAATGATGTGCAGGAATGAGGCATCCATGCCACTTGGTAAGGAGCCTGAGACGTGGAGGCACTAGAAGAAAGGTAATTTACTTTACCCTATCGTCTAGAGTAGACATGCCTTAGACCATGAATTTTCCCTTGTCCAGTTTTGGTAGTCAAATATTTATGTACAAACTGGTCAAATTAAAGGAAATATCTAGAAGTGGATGCATCAACTGCTCAACAGTCATTATTCCCATATGGATGAGTCCTCTTTCATTATGAGCTGTTGTAGCAACAGTCATTCTTTTTTTTTAATTGTGGTAAAATATATACAAAGCAGAATACGCCATTTTAATCATTTTGAAGTGTATAATTCAATGACATTAATTATATTCAGGCTGTTGTGCAGCCATCGCCACTGTTCTAAAACCTTTCCATTGACCGCCACAGCAACTCTGTACCCATTAAGCAATGACGCTCCATTCCTCGCTTTCCCCTGATAACCTCTAATCGACTTCCTATCTCTATGAAGAACAACAGTCATTCTTGATGTGGTTTATAGGAGATACTCATTTCTTAGAAGTAAAGACTCACTTTAATGCTCTAGGTCTAAGATACTAAAATTAGGGTCTTACTGTTCTCCTCTCTGTCATCGTAGACATTTTGACAAATAACTGAATTACTATGTCATAAAGCGCTAACATTTCCAGGAGAGAAAATAACACCTTTTCTCATCTTAAAGAATTGTATTTATTTCCCCAGTAGAGAAGCACTTCTCTGTCAATTAATATATGAGTGTGTGTCTGTGTGTGTGTGTGTATTATAGGTATATGTAGTGGAATAAATCATTTTTGATTTAGAGATCTTTAATCAGATTCTTTGGTGTATAAAAATATCTTAATAGATAAACCATTTCTTTGCCAAATTCTAACACTACAGATAATGATGGACAATAAGACACCCACCATGTCGTCGGTACTAAACTACAAATAAGCAGTGTTTTCTGTTCCATAGCAAGTGTGCAGCCAGAAGACCTCATTATCCTCATCTTGCACAGCAAGAGGAGCAGGCATCACCCCATTATCTTCAGCTGCTCCTGTCTTAACAAACTCTACGCCATCTCACAAGAAAGCAGAGGTAAGATTTAAAAAAAAAAAAAAAAAAAGCTCACTTTTTGGAAGTCCATAATCCATTCCCAGTTTTTAAAGGTGCAACAATTTAACTGTTTTTACCCGAGACAGAGTTCTACTGTTGGATTCAAAGTGGAGGGTGATAATCTCATGACAAAGGAGGGTGTCCTCATTAAAGCAAATCTCTCTCTCTGCTTTCGAGATTTCCTTCTTGAGACAGTTTGCGTTGCATATTAATGATGCCATTTTGGGTTTCCTGTTTTCCTCCTGTATCTAACTACATTGTTTTATTGTAGATTTACAATCGTAAGATCTGGCTATGCTGACTTGCCTTAGGGAGCAAGGAGATTAATCTGTAAAAAGACCGTAAAGTAGGGTTGATTTCTCCATGTTCTGAGAAACACTCTCATTGTGATTTCTCTCTCATTGTTATCACTGTTATTTTCATCTTTCTATCAACATGTTCTTATCAAAACCGTTCTTTTGTGTAAAGAAGGCAAACTGTCAACAGCTTCTGATCTGTTAGTTTGAATAGGAAAAGGTCTTTCTAGTATTCCAAGACTCTGTTCACACTCTTGTACCCTTGGTTAATTTAAAACCTTATGTTATTGCAATTGAATGTGACTAGTTATTGCATCAAATCTCAATAAGGACTTTAAGTTTAAGTCTCATTCTTCTTCTTCCCCAACCTCTGTCCTTCTTGCTACTAATGCCTCAGGCAGTTGCCTCAAAAGGGGAATTTAATTTGCTGGGTTTCCTATTTAATCAAAGTAATTGAATGTGAATTGAATTCAGGCCACTAGAGACAAGAGTTTATTCACCCTTTGCCTAAGAATGGCCTGTCCTTTTAGGGGCAGAAAGGCATACTCAGTATTTCTTGGCCTTTCCATAGTGTGTGCAGGGTTACTCCTTGTGGAAATAAGATGTGAGTAGGGGGATATATAATCCCCAATGGGAAACTTTAAATTCCAGAAGTGACTTATGATAGACAATATGTATATATTTCATAGGCCTTCGAAATGATCGTCTTATATAGTCTGTACTCCTCTGGTTTCAGAGTTATGGATTGGTTTCTAGAAGTGCAAAGTGCCTTGAAATTTTCATGAAGGCAGCTGTACTGTAGGGGGAGTTGTTGTGGGGGAGAGGAAAGGATTCGTTTCCATGGGCATTTGATGTCGCCTGGTACTGTTCTCTGATAATGAAACACTGTTTGGAGGGCCGAGTAATAAGTGAGGCAAGGATGTCTCTTATTAGCACTAACAGCTGGAATCAACCTGGTTTGGGAAGAATAGCATCACCTGTAATGAAAATCATACTTGTCCCTTCAGAAATGAAGCCTGAAAAGGAATCATTAGAGTATGTCAAATAGGGTTTGCGAAGCAATGAAAATATGACCGCTTCACGAAGAAAAGAGTTTTCCAAGGTCACTGTCTTTGACCATATCAGAATTCAGAGCTTAGTGACAGATAGGATCCTGCATGGAATTCTCCTTATACTCTTCCTATGGAATACTATTGGTGTTAAGGCATGATGGGAATTAGGAAGCAGAGCCAGGTTGAGCATGCCGGCTTCTGAGAGACCACTAGAGAGCAGAACCTAGTCTCAGTTGCACATGATGGTGAAGGGCTTGTCAAGCACCATCAGAAGCTCCACTGGATTGTACTCAGTAGAAGAACAAAATGAGTAACACTTCACAAAACTGGAACCCATCGTTACCGCACCAGGTCCATTTTTGCCCGCCGCCCAGAAAGCCAATCACCGAGACAACGAGATTGCAGAGAGAAAGGGTTTAATCACAAGGCAGCCAAGTGAGGAAAATGGGAGAACAAGTCTCAAATCTGCCTCCCCAAAAATAGGGACTCGGGTATTTATGGGGAAGGGGGCAAGGTGGTCTGAAATGATTGGAGGTGAGGAGAGATGAGGTAATTGATGATCTGCGCAAGCGTAGTCAGGCTTCATGTTTCTTCATAGGCCACGTATTCACAGAATGGCGGCATTAGCATGCCCCGAGGGTGGAGTTCCAACCTCTTGCCGTGAAAAGGGCCCAGTTGATGGGTTGGTGGTCTCAGTCTGGCCTGAAGTGGACAAGGGGCTCAGTTCCTGAAAAAAATATCTCAAATACCCATTACCATAGTAACCCAGGCTCCAGGGAGACGTCATCTATAGGAACCTAGTGTGAGTTAGATAGCATGGTATCCAAACAGCACAGTTAACAATGAGTAGGTTTATCATGCAGAATTAAGTCCTCGCTTCCCATTCTGATTAGTTTCTAGGTAAGGCCATCCCCGCTTCTTCCTGGTACAGGGAAGAAGATACCTTTACAAATGGAGATTTTCTTTACAAATGTAAATGTCTCTCATAAAGGGTAACTAGAACTAAGAATGGGTTTAGCATGACCCACCCAGGTAACCGGAGATGTCTATAGTAATGGCCTTTTCTGGGGGCAGGCCTCCCATCCCAAACTCCTTTGGTCAGTTAGTGGGGGTGGGGGTCAAAACGTCATTCAGGCAGAGACACACTCTGAGTTCGCAAATTCCAATCCCCCATAGTTACCGGGTGCTCAATCATCAATGGCTGCTTGCTGGTTTCACCATCTGCTGTCCCATCATTATCAAAGATGGGACATCATAGTGTGTCCACTGTCATCTACATCCAGCCAAGGAAAGATGGGTAGATGGTGGGAATTTTCTCATGTCTGACCAGGCGTAGGTAAAAAGAAGAGACGGGAATTGGTGCTGCTTATCGCTTTTCCTTTTTAACTCGTCATACCGACATAAGCATCCTCTCCTCCTTCTTGTTTTAATGGCTGATATAAAATGTGCCCAAGCAATTTTAACCATGCTTGCATTTCAAATGAAGATTGAGTTGCAATAGGCTGTCTGTAATCATTCAAGCTAGCCTAGATGTCATTGGGAGAACATGATATAAATAAATGTTCGTTAAATGATTTAGCAAACCACTAAATCACTGGACTGGAAGTTCTTTAAGAGCAAGGAACGTGTCTTGTTCACATTGTATCCCTAGTACCTTGCATCAGGCACAAGGTTGCATAGGTTCATTATGGGATTGTTGGTTGAGTGAATAACATTCTCGTTATGTATCTGACACAAAAATAAATAAATCAATGCTATTCTCAAGGAACTCCCAACTGGAGGGATAATCAGCCTCATAATAGCTTAGTATCATTTCTGTCCTATAAAAGATTATGGTTTATAAATGACAAACAGCAGAAATAGAGAGGAGGAAGTCATTAATTCTGCCTTGGGGGGGGGGGGTGGTGTCGAGGCAGTTTATGCTGCCAAATTAGGAATGAGTTTGAAAGGTGCATAGAAGCTCATCAATGAGAGAAAGGAGGAAGGAGGCAGCTTTCCAGGACGTGTAACTGCAGGAAACCTGAGTGTGAATGGCTTGCTCAGGGAACCATGAAGTGTCTATCATAGCTAGAGGCCCAGGTTTGCAAAGGGGAGTGGCTCTATATGGAATAAAATTGTGGGATATGATCAGAATTTAAATTTTCCAGGGTTCATCCTTTTTATTCAGTAAGAAGCCGTTATATCGTACGTGGGAAGAGCCTGGATTTACTGAGCCAATTAGAGACTATGGATGTAATTCAGACAAGACATGACCAGTGTCTACAGCAGAGTATGAGAACTGTTTGGGGGACAAAGACATTGTGTGGATAAACATTTTGGAAATAGAATCGACCAGACCACGTAACCTATGATTGGTGGTGTGAAGCAGAGGGAGGGGTCCAGGTTGACAGAAGTTTCTCTGTTACTCCACAATATTTTTCCCTATGTTTACCTCTATATCTACACCACTCCCAGAAACCCAGGTTAATTACTGTGAAAAGACCAGGAGATTGGGGTCAGCAGCAGCCAATGGCTTGTGTTTCTGCTCAGAGTTTGTTGAGAAAATACCGTTTACAGTTATGCCAAAACCTTAGCCCAGTGCAATAATGTCCCATGAATGAATGGAAGATTTATAATTGGGGTGGAGAAGGGATCGTGCATAAAACAGGGCAAAAAAGATTTCAAGTTTTGATCACAGAATTAATTACAGAAGTCCTCCATGATTTTTGACAGCCAGGGCGCCTTTTCACCTAGAAGATGAATATATTGTTGCTGCAGCTTACAACGTATGATTTATTCAACTCTGAAAAGAAACGATGTCTCAATTGTCCTAAGGAGTGTAGGATCAGATATGGTCCTTGCTAGGAAGGCTAGAAGATGCACAATAGGATGCAATTTATGTTACAGAGACCAGGCTCCTAAAACACAGGAAAACTATCAGAAAATGACAATAAACACTTAATTTGGTAAAATCCAGAAAATGGTTGATTCATGATAAGATAATAAAGGTATTTTACACAGGGTGGGGGATGGTTGAGGTATCCTGAGGAAGCACATCATATTTCTCGAAAAGGAGAGACACATGACCACACACACACATATGTATGTGTATGTATGCATATATGAATATATAATTTGTAACTGCATATTCTAGAATTGTAATTTCTTTGATTTTTTTTGGAATTTTAAATAGCATTAAAGAAGAGCATCTTTTTGTTTCTTCACATGAGACATGTTTCTCTATATTTGTTTTTCCTTTAAATGCTTGGGGAAATTGGTATAAAGTTCTATGGTTTAATTAGCACTACGAGTTAACCTGCGGTTTTGTTCTTTTGTCACGTTAGTCATCAGTTTTGTTCTCCCAGTCTTCATGGGTTACCAGGATGTGAGCACCATGGACTGTTTTCCATGGAGTGAAATATTTGGCCACGTATTATTAAGAATTTAGAAATTGATTTTTAAATTCTAATATCTTGTATACGTTAGCTATGGAAAAGCATTATCATTATTAGTTATCTTATTCTAATGAAAAATATACGTGCCAAAATATTTTAGAGAAATTAAATGATAGTATCAGTTTTATCCTGAGTAATTAAGGTTACTGTGTTAAGTGCAGTAAAATGTGGTTTTTATAGCTTAACTAATATGCCTAAAGAGATTTGGGACACTTTATAGGACACATTTTTGGAAGAAATCTTGAATTCAAAAAGTTTGAAAATATCAAAAAATTGAGGAAAAAAAAATCTTACGACTCCATAGCCAAATAAGTTGACTTAAAAATACTACTCTATAAGGTGCAAATTTAATTTTTACAAAAGCAAAATCAAAGTACTTACCTAATAAAAATGTGAGAGAGGGGCCAGCCCTGCGGCCTAGTGGTTAAGTTTGGTGCGCTCTGCTTCAGCGGCCCGGGTTTGGTTCCCAGACGCAGACCTACACCACTTGTCGGCAGCTGTGCTGTGGCAGAGACCCACATACAAAATACAGGAAGACTGGCACAGATGTTAGCTCAGGGCTAATCTTCCTCAGCAAAAAGAGGAAGCTTGGCAACAGATGTTAACTCAGGGCCGATCTTCCTCACCAAAAAAAAAAAAAAATGAGAGAAATTTCACCTAACACTTATGAAACATTGTCTAAAGCAGGACTCTTAATCCGGGCTGGAGAAGAGTCTGCTGGGAGACTTTGGCCCCTTTAAATTATATGCAAATGTTCTGTGCTCATGTTTTAGAGAAAAAACTCTGCCTAGGTGGATGTTAAAGACTATTCAATATATGTTTTCTTTCTGGCTCTGTCTCTCTCTCACCTAGGACTGTGTTCAGAATATACTAGAATTCAACAATACCATTGTTGAATTATGGATGGAATGTCTAAAACTAGAAATCATAGAAATAGAGTCCAAGTCTATAACTGAAGACAGAATTGTCTCATTAACTGAAGAAGAGATTTAGCAACAGGGGAGGTCATTAGGGGCTGGAGAATTTGCAGGGAACCAGGTGAAAACTAGAGCAAAAGGGTATTTTTAGTAAGGCACAGACTAAGTTTACAACTTGGTGAATTTCACTACTGTGAACTTGCAGATGCAGCCACCCACCCCTCAGATAAACCCTCAGAACATCCATGCACACGCAGACCCTCCCTTGTGCTCACCCCGCGTCACTGACTGCCTCCCTCTCCACAGGCAACCTTGAAATTGACTTCACGCTATTAGTGACTTTTGTCTGTTTCCAACCTTACATATGTAGAATCATATAGTATGTTCTTTTTGTGCCTATCTCCTTTCACCGGGTGCTAAGTTTGTGAGATTCTTCCATGTAATTGCATGTAGCAGGAGTTCCTTGATTTTTACGACCATATTGTAGTCTTAGCAAATTTAATTATACCACCATTTATTTATCCATTCTGCTGTTGTTGCACATTTGGGTGATTTCCCTTTTTTTCTCTATTGCAAATGGTGCTGCTCCGAATATTTATTTGCTTACTTATTCATTATTGAAGTGAAATTCCCATAGCATAAAATTAATCATTTTAAAGTGTACGATTGGGTGGTATTTTGTACATTCACAACAGTGTGCAACCATCACCTGTTTTTGGTTCTAAAACATTTTCTTCACTTCCAAATGCTGTGAATATCCTTGTGTGTGTTTTTGGTAGATGTGTGCATGCATTTCTATTGTGTGTATGCACAGGAGTGTAATTTCTGTGTCATAGGTATGTATGTATTTTTAAAAAAACTATCATGATGTTGCTTAGATATTTTGTGGGATAATACTGTTTGGGTTTAAAAATAGTGTTGTTCATTGTAGACAATTTGGAAGGTTCATAAAGTCAAGAATAAAAATCATCCATAATGCTCCCATCCAGAGAGAGCCTCTATTAGTGTTTCAGGGTGGCCTAGATAGTTTTTTTTTTGTGCACATTTTACTTACTGCTTTTAAACCATTTCATTTTTACTGAACAGTGAATTTTGTTTTATAGCTGTTCCTGTAGAAATTTTTTCTTTTTTTTTTTGCTGAGGAAGATTTGGCCTGAGCTAACATCTGTCGCCAATCTTCCTTTTTTTTTTTCGCTTGAGGAAGATTAGCCCTGAGCTAACATCTGTGCCAGTCTTCCTCTATTTTGTGTGTAGGATGCCGCCACAGCATGGCTGATGAGTGGTGTAGGTCCACTCCTGGGATCCGAACCTGCAAACCCCAGCCCGCCGAAGCAGAGTGCACTGAACTTAACCACTAGGCCACGGGGCCAGCCCCTAGAAAATATTTTTGATGATTGAGTAATTATTCCATTATATATCTCTATTATGGTTTATTTTCCTATTTTTGGACTTACAGGTTATTTCTAATTTTTTCACTTTTAAATTTCAAGGATGTGAATCAATGTGCATTCATATTTGTGTGTGTATATATATATATACATATATATATATATATATATATATACATAAAATTATTTTCTTTGGATGACTCCATAGAAATGGCATTGCTGGGACTAAGGGTATTTCCAGTCTTAAGGTGTTTGGTGTATATTTCCACCTTGCCCCCTGGAAGAATATATCAGTTTGGGTTTCATATTAGCAGGGTATGGAACCTATGAATCACCATTTCTCCACACTTCGACTCATGCTGGTGGTCTAATTAAAATTCCTTGGCAATTCGGTGAGCATCTGTCATACTGGGAAATAGTGTACTAAAATACACCAGCTAGATTTTTTACACAGAAATGCACCACTTTCCAGTAGCAGAGATGAAAATAGGAAGTTTAAAAAAGATTAGAATGGTTCAAAAGAAATATCAAGCTGAGATATAGGCAGTGTAAATGTCTGTCAGCCTGGTGGTAAATATAATGTTCTAGAATTGCCCCCATTCTCATGTAAAACATTTACCAGCATTTTACTATTGATACAGATATTCATGCTGTGCCCATAGCCCGGAAGGTATTATTTAAAATACAACACACCATCCCTGCCCTCAAAGAGTGTACAGTTTAGTAGAGAAAATCTTATTTAAGCCCATAAAGAGTTAAACAGCATTATAGGAAATAAATAAGAGTTCAGGACAACAGTAGAAGCATTTTCATGAGGCATTTGATGATGATAATCCCTGAGTTCTGAAGACAGAAAACTGTTATGACAAAGGAGGTGAAATCTGAATAGATTTGAAGGGAAGGAAGGATTGGGTTGTTGGAACAACGTGAGGGAGGTATTTGAGGAGTTTAGAAAAGTGTGAACAGCATCCCAAAGGAGAAAAACTCAAGACCTTTTTTTTCAGCTTTACTGAGGTCTAATTGACAAATAAAATTGTAATATTTAGTGTGCAATGTGATGATTTGATATATGTATACATTGTGAAAGGATTCCCCCATCAAGTTAATTAACACATCAATCACCCATCCCACTTATTTTCCTTCCTTCCTCCCTCCCTCCCTTCCTTTCTTCCTTCTTCCTTCCGTCTCTGCCTCCCTTCCTCCCTCTCTCCCTCTCTCTTTCTCTCAGTTCTTTCTTTTTGGTGAGAACAATTAAGTTTTACTCTCCTAGCGACTTCAATTATACAATACAGTGTTATCAACTGTAGTCACCATGTTTTATATTAGATCCTCAGACTTGATTCATCTTATAACTGAAAGTTTGTACCCTATACCAACCTGTCGCTGTTTTCCTCACTCCCCAAGCCCCTGGCAACCACTTTTCTACTCTCTGTTTCTGTGAGTTTAACTTTTTTAGATTCCACATATGAGTGATACCATGCAGTATTTGTTTGTCTCTGTCTGGTTTATTTCACTTAGCATAATGCCCTCTAGGTTCATCCATGTTGTTGCAAATGGCAGAATTTCCTTCTTTTTTAAGACTGAATAATTCAAGACATTTTAGAAAAATGCAATTAAACCTTTGTTCCCTTGGACCCAAGGGTTGACTTCTTTTAAAGTCTAAATTCTGGAAGTTGAAGATGGGTTAGGAGGAGAAGGAAGACACTGGAGGTAAGTAGTTAGGAGTGCTGACCTCACTGCAAATTAGTTTATGAGGTTTCTTTTCTCCTGTGGGCCAGATCTCAGGTGATTGTGAGAAGGAGAATTTAAAGGACAAGAGAGATGAGATGCAGAGAGAAGGAAACTTTTGTAGCACAGTGTGGTTAGGTGATGGCATGGCTAGATGCAATGGACGTAAAAGTAGCCATCTGAGAAGTTAATGTGCAAGAGTCAGGAAGAACAGTAACAATGCAAAGACGAAAGTATACAGGTAACTGTTACTGATTTAATAATTTTACCTTGCGCTTACCGTGGTTATCTTCATGATTGCCCCTGAAAAAGTTTCCTGGTGAAGAGTACAAAAGGAAGGTACTATGCCCTATATTTCTAGGTCCTTGCAAATTTGCATGTGCACACCTGTTAGGGAAATTATGGTAGAGCATCAAATACATTTGCATGTGTATTTTTGCATGTGTACAGCAACTAAGGAAATCATGAAAACGCATCAAAGAACAGGCACCAGAGAGTTCAAAATGCTACTTCTTCCCCTGCCCTCCTCCCCTCAAAAAGCTTTACTGGTCATCTTTAGGGCACTGACTATTTATCCCAAAAATTAATAAATAGAAGAAAAATATCATGCACTTATTCTGCCTTTTCTGTCTGGATTTTACTTCACAATAACCAGATAGTCAATGATGGAAAGTTATTCTTTGTAGAGAATCACGTGAATAAATGAAGGAGGAATATTAGAATTAGAATATCATGCTTTGCCACTCCTTATGATAACATAAATCAAAGCAATGATCATGGGTGGCAGCTAAAATCTTTAGGTGAGAGGTTAATGGGGAGCTTTCAAATGGTCCCATCAGGCTGGCATCTCCAGAACCCCAGGTCAATCTAATCAATATTAGAAGGGCCTCCTTCTGGGATGCAATAAGAAATACTTAACACTACTATGGAAGTATTCTTGCCAAAAAAAATTAACCCTGAATCTAATCAAGTTTCTAGAGCTAATCAGCACTTTCTGTAAAAACACATGCAATAAGGAGCGTGTTAAAAATCACCTCAAGAATACAACCTGCAACATTTAGAATGCGGGAATTTTGTGGGAAAAGTGACTTAGATTCTTAAAGAAATAAATGACACAAGAAAAGAAAAGACTGGGGAGCTGTTATAGATTAAAAGAAATTTAGGTGATGTATCAATCATAGGAATCCTGATTCAAACAAATAAATTGCAAAAACTTTGTCTTTTTGCAGAAAGAAAATAAAAATGAACGTGGCTGATATTAAATGATACAGAGGAATAATTGTTCCTTTTATTTGCTGTGATATTGGTATTGTGGTTAAGTTTTTAAAAAGCCCTTATTAATTGGAGATCTAGAGCGAAGAAGTTACATACAGGAATGATGATGTCTTGACCAACCGTTCCAGTTTGCTTGAGGCCGAGCGGATTCCTGAGACATGGGACTTTCAGTGCTAAGATCAGGATGGTCTGGGGAAATAGCAACAGTGGGTCACTTTATGTGAGCTTTGCTTTAAAATGCTCCACTGAAGGAAAAACAGAAGAGTGGGACCCGTAAAAACTGCTGATGGTGAGTGAAGTGGGGCAATGAATACCTGGAGGTTTATTACGCTGTTCTGTCTATTTTGGGCTATGTTTGGGAATGTCCATAATAATAAAAAATAATAAAATAGTAAGAATAATAAAAAATGACCTCCACTTGTAATAGTGTTTCTAAATTCTAAGGGTGTGTTTTCTCCATGTTTTCCTCATCTGGGGCAGCAAGGAGTCCAAATAAGAAACGATCTCAGGGAATTTGTGGGTGCAGTGAAAGCCACTCAAAGTTTGGGTTATGGTGAGAACTTTTGGCAAAGAAGCGTAAAACTGAGATTTCCTTCTAGCCAGACTGTATGTGTTCAAACCCACTGGGCACGCCAAGCCAAGGATTAAGTTCATTTGCTCAGCTTTGGTGGCCTGGGGTTTGCAGGTTTGAATCCTGGGCACGAACCTATACACCGCTCATCAAGCCATGCTGTGGCGGCGTCCCACATACAAAATAAAGGAAGATGAGCATAGATGTTAGCTCAGAGCCAATCTTCCTCTGCAAAAAGGAGGAAGATTGGCAACAGATGTTAGCTCAGGGCCAACCTTCCTCACGAAAAAAAAGAAAAGGATTTATTTACTTTCTAGACAATGGCAAACTCAGCAAAGACTTCATTTACAGAGAACATTATTTGTATCTGAGATTTGGTGTGAGCTCTTGTCGGAAATACAGGGCCAATATGCTTAAACAGCATCTTTCTCGAAGGAGCCCTAACCACAGCAAGCTAATTCTGTGCTGCTAAACCTGAGGTAGGCAGCGAACAGATATTTCTGAGAAGTTAAATTGGATCTTTGGAGTTCAAATGGCAGTTTAATGGCACAAGGGCAAATTTGGAAAGAAAACAGAGACCCCTGTCATGTAATCTAACATTTGACAAGTTTCAGACAAACGTTTCAACAACTTTCCAGTCAGTGTTTGACAAGTGTTTAGATTATTCCTTCTGAAAGAGGCAGCCAGATGCCAGGTGACGTGTCTAATGTTAAAGAGGGAAAATGAAATGGTGTCGGGAGATTACAGTCAGCCCCAAATATTTTCACTTTCTCGTTGGATACAAGTTGACAGCATATTGATTTCAAGAAATCCTTGAGACTTACTTAAATAAAGAGAATGTGAAAAACGCAAAGGTGCCTGAAAACCACAGAGAGAAGTCAGGGGAAGGAAGTCTGAAGGAGCAATTGCTGCCCACTCCCGGGAGGCTTCAAAGCTTCTACGGGGGCAGCACAGGATGTCCTGTCCATACTTTGAGTTTGCACACCTGCCTATTCCTAAAACCTCTCCACCCACACCTGCTTGTGGGTAACAGTGCTCAACTGCAGGAGTAGAAGGGACTCACGGGATCACTGGTCTCTTCAGGCCAATCTTCTTGGGATTCTGTCATTCTAGCTCACTTGATGGCTGTGTGTGTTCATGTGCACGTGAGAGGTATATAGGTGTCCATCCAAAAACCTGTACACTAACTAGGACACCACTTCCATTTCAGGTGTGAGAAACCACAAAACATGGCATCATAACAAGGCGGCCATGGAGATGAGTGACTTGAGCTTTTTATCTGAAGCTGCCAACAGCGCCCTGGAGGAGGCAGTGCTGTGATTCTGGGTCACTTATTGGAAGCGCCAGCTCTGCTTTATTTTGCTGACTATGATGATGGACTCCTTGAGAGTCCGACGAATGGGATAAAATCTGACCCTTTGTCCCTAGTGGCATGCGGGTGAGAGCAGCTGGGGTTTGGCTTCTGGGAGCTCTGCAGTCAAGACTCTGCATTTAATAGAAAATGTTCTTGGTTCACAAAGCTGGGGAAGCAGGCTCTGCCTTCTGAAAAGGCAGGTTACGGGGATTTAAGTATCCACAGTGCCGTCACCAGGGCGATCAGGGACGTGCGTGATTTCCAGAGCCACTGCCAGCAACTAGGAAGAAGCTTGTAGGGAGGAAACATCTAACCTAGCAGCAGCAGCAGCCTCATCTTCATCATCATCATCATCACCACCACCATCATCATCATCATCAATCACCATCATCATCATCATCCTCATTAGGACCAGGAGAAATCAGTGCCTGGAAGCTCCATGCCAGAACTGCTAATAAATACGAAACTCGAAGTTTAAGGAAGCCAAGACCAGCTCTGTCCAAGCGAACTGAGAGCTGCTCTGAGCACAGTGAGAGGGGGCATGTTGGGAGCCTGAGTAGGATGGAGAAGCCCAGAAGCGGAGAGCAGGTGGCAGTAGACCAGGGGGTGCTCCTTGGGGGCCGGCTAACTGCTGGGGGGCTGGGACTGGGCTGGACTTTGCCACTTGCACAGGATGAGCCCCAACTCTCAGCAGTCTTCTCCAAAACTTTGTTGCTTGGCTGGCATTTGTTTTTCCTCAAAGAAGGAGAAAAAAGTCCAAGAGCAGCTCAGAGGATGAGCCAGCGCCTGTGGGAATTGCGCAATTACTGACCTTTGCTGAAATCCCAGGGGCTCACCCTTAGTTTGCTCTGTGACCTAAGTCACAAAACCTCCTGGTCGCCTTCCTCAGTTTTTGCATGCTAAAATGAGCACAAGAGAAAAAAAATTGCGAGTTTCTTTTGTAGACTAAATGAGACACATAAAGCACGGACATTTATGTGTGAAAATTGAGTTCCTTTCTCTTTTATTTAATAGTTAATAATAACGTATAAAATCTGGTCATGATGGGAGAGATCATGGGTACAAAACTGGCAAAACAAAGGTGTCATTGGCTCGATATTCCACTTGATGGGGCAGCAAAGTATAGCAAGAGACTCAGAAGCTAGAAATTCCCTAATTTCCTTCAGGTCAGCCTTTTTATTAAAGGATTCATATGCCACATCCCAATTTTAAAGAGGATCCTAATTAGCAAACAATAATAACTAATCAATTCTTATTATTATTATTGTTTTAATGAGTACCTACAATGTGATTCGTGACCCATTAGGCAATTTCACACTAGCTCTCTCGTTTATTCTTGAGAACCAGGTGGGTGAAATTATACCTGTTTTTAGAGAGAAAGCAATTGAATGAAGCACTGAGAGATTTTTTTTTAAATGTCTACAAAGTTCACACAACTTGGAAGGAGCAGCCCGTGAGGTCTGGCTTGCTTCACTGATACAAACTTTTTCAGGTAAATTCTGACACCCACAGAGTGTACACAATATTTTTTGCAATCAATTATGGAGTATGTATAAAAACAAAATTGTGGTTCTGTCTTAAATGCATGTGTAATTTTCGTGTAATTTTCATGTAATATATAAATGACTACAAATAGTCATTTACATATTAGTCATCTAAGTATATTAGGCTCAGGTAAAGTCACATGGTTTGTTATTTAAAGGAAAAAACACTTCGAATTAAGCCATAACTTGCTGATAGTATATGCTAGTTTGGCAATTTCACTATTTATTTTTTTCTTCATTTTTCCTTTTTACTCTGTCAGTGTTAATATAGGTAACTACCTATATGATGCTGCTTCAATAAATAAGAAAAAAAATTAATAATTGTGAACTACTTTTTAAGCGAACTATATGGGGGAAATAAGTCACATATCTAAAGTGTAGAGAGAATTTCTTGATTTAAACATCTGTGTCTATTGTCAATACTGATTTTAAAGTCGCCCCACCCCAGTTTGGTCACTATAGAAATACAGATTGTTTTTCTACTTGAGTATATATGGGAACTAGAGGATGGAAATACTGCCATCTTGTGCTGTGTTTCTTAAATGTTATTCAACTGCCCTTGAGAAAAACTGAAATAAATCTTTAGATTTCCAACCCTTGGGTTTCACTAAGTAGGGAAAGCTCTTTGTCTCAGATAAATGCCTTCTTTTCTTCTTCAGAGGACAAGGATTATAAAGATATTTTAAATTCACTTAATAAATATTTAAATTAAAAATCCAACAAAGCATCCTCATGATCATTTCTCTTCATATAGAAGGATCACTCGTTAAGTCTGGCAATGCAGAAATTTCTTTTTGCTTTGATCTCATCACATCAAAATATTATTTAGTTGCCCCAGTAACTTGGGAATTATTATTTAAAAGCTTTTAATGTTATGAATCACTAATTTATTTGGATTTGGAAAGTTGCTGTTTAAAACGCTTTGGGGCTACATGATTAGAAAGGCATGAAGACTTGGAAAATGAAGGGATTTCTCTCTGCCCATCTGTGTGGAGCCCCCTAGGGTTTTAGGGATTGGACAGACCCTGTACAACAGTGGTCTTCAAACGTTTCTGCTTGAGTATTCTCTAAAAGGATCTTGCCAACCTGTACAACTTCTAGCACACTTTAGTTACATCTACAGTTTTACATCATCACCTTGACTAGATGGAAAGGATGAAATTTCCAGCACATTGTGAATACAGACATCTAAACACAAAACTGTAACATCACTCTTTTAAATATGTCCAATGTAGTCTAATTACTACAGCAATTTGATACCTATTATAATGAATTAAAAACCCTGAAAAAGCTCTTCTTAAACGGGGGAAATTTTACACCATTTGTTTTCTTCCTTGAATTTTAGTTTCCATTCCACTTGTTTCAGAGAATTTTATCTTAAAGTAATATTATTTGATATTACTAAATTTATTGATATTATTTATATTTATATTTATATTATTGATATTACTAGATTTATTGATATAAATCTCTTACTGATGACTTATTTTACATACTGCTATGGGCTGAATGTTCGGGCCCCCCAAAATTCATATGTTGAAATGCTAACCCCCAATGTGATGGTATGAGGAGAAGGGGCCTCTGGCAGGTGATCAGGTCACGAGAGTGGAGCCCTCGGGAATGGGATTAGTGCCCTTTTAAGAAGAGACCCCAGAGAGCTGCCTCACCCCTTCTGCCAGGTGAGGACACAGCTGGGAATCAGGAAGCCTGCCCTCACCTGACCATCCTGGCACCCTGATCTCGGACTTCCAGCCTCTAGAACTGTAAGGAATAAATGTCTGTTGCTTATAAGCCACCCAGTCTGTGGCATTCTGTTATAGCAGCCTGAACAGACTAAGACACTTAGCTAAAACAAAACTGTATTATTTTAAATGAGTTTTTAAAAATATTTCTTGTAACCATAAGACTCTAAGAGTTTAAAAGATTTCCTCTAGCTTGTGTTATTACGTTTATTATTATTACATAGTAATCAAAACATCAACAGACATTGTTTAATTTAAATGTAATTAAACATAATTAAAACATAAACATTGATAATTGTTAAATAAAATTTATTTAAATGAATCTCTTGGTGATTTGAGTGGAGATTTTTTTTCCTCTTTTAATTTATGTATCCATATATAAAGGTTTCCCAACTTGGACATTATTGACATTTGGAGCTCGATAATTTGTTGGGGGGAGGGAGGGAGCTGTCCCATGCATTATGAGATTTTTAGCAGCATCTCTGGCCTCTTCCACTAGATGTCAGTAGTATATCCCCAGTTGTGACAGCCAAAAATGCCTCCAACACTGCCAAATCTCCCCTGGGAAGCAACCCCCACACACCATGAGAACCCCTGCTGACTGTTCAATTAGGTCATTCTTCAATTTTGTGACAACAAGCACTTGGAAATACTGATTTTCAAAAGGGTTTATTACCATCACTATAGTCATTCATTTTCTCAAATTTGCCTAATTAAACCAAAAATAGTTATAACAGGACTTATAAAACGATTATTAATTTTACATGTTATTTTTTCCCTTAGAGGTACTCTTTTAATCCCGTAAACACAGAGTTGAGAATAACCTAACTATTGTTGAATTACACTAAACTTTTCCCAATACTACATTTTTTTGATAAAAATGTGCCTTATATATGTTTTTGTCAAAATCTTGGATCCATGTATAATGCTTTCTCAGTAAATGGGAAATTTCCACTATGTAACCTAATTAGCAAATCAGCCCTCTTTTCAGAGTAATCAACCGTTTCGGACTTCCTTTCTTGTCAAAACAGTCAGAAGAAATAGTTCAAGTCAAATAAATGAGTTAATATGTGTTTCAAAGAACATCATAAGACTTACTGAGGAATAGATTACAGTAGACATTTGTTAAGACTGATTACCAAAAGCAGTAAAGAGCTAATATAATGAATTTATCCATTTTTATTAGAGGTCCTATAAACAAGAATAACTCTATATCCTGTTACTCGTTATTTAATTTGCAGTAATGCAATGTGATGTGTTGTATAAAATTGCAGGTTCTTATTAAGCAACAGATATGATAAACGATGTAATAGTCTTTCGGTAAATACGTGCACTGGTGTTAGGCTTTTGGGAATAATTAATTAGGAACCATCTATAAAAATTCAGCCATAACCCCATTAATTCTATTGGACATCGTTATCTTACTTTTCCTCTTTATTTAATAAAAAAGAAAGGATATAAAACTAAAAAGTTAATCATCCCAGCCGCCTGTATGTTTTATGTCTTATTAACGAGAAGTAGAATATTAAACATTTCATAAAATGAAACAAGGTGGAATTAACTGTAATGTAAGTAAATATAGAATTGCTTGTTTTGATAAAGTAGGTTTCCATTGTTACTGGGTAACACATCAAATCCCAAAGAAATCACATAGAAATTTTTTATTCTGCAGGTTTTAATCCAAAGTAATGTGAAAATTTGGTAGACTAGACACCTGTCAATTCCATTTAATAAAATCAGGATAACTAACCTGTATTGATTTAGCTCCTTGAAGATGTTTTTCTTCCCGACTCATGACACCATTGGACTGTGTGTTGAGACTCTGAAAAGAATAGTTTGCATTGAGATACGTTGGAAAAATAAATTTTCTTATTCAATATTTTTAAATAGTGTTCCTTTTGCTTTATCAGACTCTCTGGAAAGGCAACTGGGGATTGGAAAAGTAAGATTGAGGCTGGTCAAGGGAAGTTGCCCTCAGTGTCACATTGCCCACACTCTTTAGCATATCTCAATCTAGAACATCTCAGGCAGGGCCCAAATTCCTCATTTCCAGCCTTGCTTCTCTCCTAAAATGGGGACAGAGTGTGTGAACTGTGCCCAGATTGTAATTTTACTTGCTTTCCTAATCAATGAACATTATGCATTCTCTTCCCAGTTTCCAAAATTTGTTGAAATCTCCTCTGCTACTGTCTCCTCCCCATTCTGCCTGACCTGGTGGATTAATACATTGATTTAAATGCCGTCATTGTGAGCTTTGAAAAAGAGAGAGATAATATCTGTAGTTAATCCACCATGGATAAGCAGGCCTCTTAATCTTTCCAGCCTTCAAAATTTAGATCTTATTTAACAAGCTAGTTGATTTCATTAATAAGATAACTAACTCTTCTTAACTGCATTTATAACAGAGAGTTTGAGTTTTTATAATATCATTTACCAAACTGAGCCTTTTAGAATTCCTGGATGGGGGCTGGCCGAGTGGTGAAGTGATTAAGTTCGCACACTCCGCTTCAGCGGCCTGGGGTTTGGGGGTTAGGATCCTGGGTGCGGACCTACGCACCACTCATCAAGCCATGCTGTGGCAGCATCCCACATACAAAATAGAGGAAGATTGGCATGGATGTTAGCTCAGGGACAATCTTCCTCAAGCAAAAGGAGGAAGATTGGCAATAGTTGTTAGCTCAGGGCCAATCTTCCTCACCAAAAAATAAAAAAATAAAAAGAATGTAATAAAATTCCTGGATATTCTGTTAGAGTAGATTGACAGCATATAATAATTCTTGCAATTGCTTTTTCTTCCTCTGAGTAAAAAGCCTATTGATGGTGTAAGGAGTGACCAACACACTTCTTTTGCCTTAGGTCAGGGGTTGGCAAACTAGAGCCAGTGGGTCAAATCCAGCCAGGCTCCTGTTTTTGTAAATAAAGTTTTATTGGGACACAATCACTCCCATTCCTTTACATACTGTCTTTGGCTGCTTCTGAGTTATAGTGGTGGGGTTGTAGTTGCAACAAAGACTGTATGACCACAAAGCTGAAAATATTTGCTATGTGCCTCTTTACGAAAAACGTCTGCTGATCCCTGCCTTAGATGCCTACATTGTGTATATTATCCCGCTCGCTGGTGTTGGTTTAGTCTGTGCCAAGCTGGATTAATTATTTGGAGAAGATTTCAGATGCTCCAATTATGGCTTCAGAGGATCTTTCTGACTCTATTATGTTTGCCACGCTTTATTCTAGCCATACACATTAACATATGCCTGGCATATGTGGGCAAGTCTTTCATTTTGCAGCTGATCAAAGGTTTGCTTTGATCAAGGAGATTCTCCACCCACGTCTTCCTTGAGTTACAACCAATGGCATTATTGACTTGTATCCTATTTATATTTTGTTATTTATATTACTCGTGAATGGAAACAAATAATGCATTCTTTTCTAATCTGGCTCTTTTATGGACATGTACAATTTGCACTTCTGACTAGCCTTGCCAGATTTAGCAAATAGAAATACAGGATGCCCAGTTAAAGTTGAATATCAGGTAAACACCAGATCATTTTTTAGTAGAATTATGTCCCATGAAAACAGAATTCAAATTTAACAAGGCGTCTTGCATATTATCTGGCAAACCTATTTATAGTTTAAATTTATAGTATATATGTTTTCCAGGGTGGGAGAGCTCTAGGGACATACCCCAAAGACAACGAGTAGACTTGAAATGAAGAAGTGGAAACTCCAGCTTTACAAATGCATGCCATTGTGTTGATTAATGCCAACCATTGAAGAAATGCATTTATGTAGACAGTAGTCGATTCTCTATTAAAAGGAATTATACTGTAAACTAGATTGATTAAATATTACACACACTTAGGCAAAACAAGGAAAGAACCCATTCTCCAGAGGCAGGAAGCTCACGGAGAGCCCGGCACACCGTAGGTATTCATAAATACTGGTTGATCGGTGTCTGAACGGTAGATACCAATGGAAGCAAAACCAAGAGACTTAGGAATGTGCTCAAATTGCCAAAGGAAAAAGAACTGCTGGGTCGCAGCTACAATTATTGCATGCACACTTTTGCTGGTACACCTTGGTTCTGTATCTCACTGAGTTTTTTTTATCCCATTCCTGAATCTGAGTGTTCAACACAGTTTCTTATCAGAACACTTTCCAAGAAATGCTAAGGAAAAGAACCCTCATATTTTACCCTGAAAGTATTTAAGAAAACAGAGAAAATAAGGGAAGGAATGAATGAATGAAGTATTGATATATGCTGCCTGGTCCTCCAGCAGAGCGACTTGTTGGCTTCAGGTCAAGGAGGACTCCTACATTAAGAAGAGCAGCTGGACTGCTGCCCTTTCCTGAAACCTCACCTGTCCCGGGAACTGGATACAGAGACTTTGGGTTTCAACTTGATTTTAGCGGAAGTTGTTTTTTTTAAAAATGTATTTTACTTTTCATTCATTAATGGTAGCATCTATAATGACTTTACTCATGAAAATGAGCTTGTATCCTCTAAATCCTCCTCTGAAATATTTTGCATGGAGCTCTGCTTCACAACTCAACATGAAGTTTACATCTAAGCCTATTCATTCGGTGAACATCTAATTAAATGTGCAAGTACAAAGGAATAAGAGTGTCTGTGACCTCCCAAGCCTTTGATGGTCCTGGTTTTTAAATTACCTTCCTTGAAAGCAAACTTATGTTTTTAAGCAGTGTCCATGAGGTTGCAACTGAAGGCCCTGACGATATTCGGATGATTCCGAGGAGCCAAAGCTGGTCATCCATCACTCTTCCTTCCCCAACTTGCTCGCGGTCTCTCCAGCCACCTGCTCGTCCAGTGTTCGGGATATATTTATCGTTCATTGGTTTTTATACTGATTCCACTACTTTCAGAAATTATAGGTTTTTGTTTTGTTATATCACCGTCAGAGTCAAAACAAATGATTATGGATATTTATGATTACAGTTATTCAGGAAATCAGCTCAATAATGGAGAGCTGGGTTGGTTTCATTGAGGCTCTGTTTTATTTATATTGGAATAATTTGATGCACATAAGAACATAACAGATAGGATGCTGCAGAGGATGATTTTAGGCAACTTAGGCCAAAAGCTCTCCCAAGGGTTTGCATACAGTTTTAATAATATTCAGCTAAACACGTAATCAGATGTTTCTCATATATTTTCAAAAGCCCCGTATGGCTAAAAATGCCGGCCAGATTTCTCTGTTTTGATAAACAGAATGACATTTATTTAAACAGTTCTGAAAAATATCTTCTTTCTCTCCTTTGTACTCAGGAGAGTTAATGAAGGCTCTGTTTCGGCCAATGAAATGCCACTTTGCCTGGACCTGTCCTAGTGATGATTCTGATTTTATCAGAATCGTCCTGGAGAGACCCCAAGTATACTGCCTCCCAAGATTGAAGAGTATTAAACCAAGGGTGGACGATAGCAACGGTCTGACCTTCGTGAACCGGCTGGCATTGATTGTTTAAAAGTGATTTGTTATTTGTTGCCCATGAAACTTGGTAATTCTCTAAAGAGATCGTTAGATTTACCATGAGACATTCAACATATTTATCAGAAATCCCAATTAATAGAAATTCAAACAGATTGACCAAGACAAATCAAATAGGAAAATGACTAAACTCTTTAGACATTGTTATGTTATTTTGACATATTTTCTACGCTGGCTGTATGGGTCATTGTACTCGGTTATTTAGAGAGCAAGGAAATGTAATTGAACTGTAAGTCCCTGTCCTCGAAAAATGGGCTGTTTTTGTTTTGTTTGGCTTTTTCCCTGTCAACCTTCCCTATCTTTGAGGTTTGCTTTGACAGCTCTGAAGTTTGGGTTATATACAAGAATATACACAAAGTAAGGAAATAATTAGGTTGTATGATACTTTTTCATCTGAAAACCACAGCCTGAAAATACTGCTCTTGTTTCCCCATCCTTCCTTGCTCACTGACAATTAAAAGACCCTAGAGCCAAAGGGAGAGAGGTGCACATGTTGCCATCTGTAGCTTTGCTTCTTCTGTGGTCCCATGTTAGGAATTAGTGTGGTTTAGATTGAGGACAACTGTACAAAGGTTGTTTCTCAATGCTATCAATAAGTTAGAAAAGCGGCTTTTGATTTCAAACAAAGCACTGAATAATTAGGAGAATTGTGTGTTGTGGCTGACTGTTGAGGAAGTCTACACTCCATCTACTCTCTAAGAAACATGGGCAAGAAATATCACGGTATCAGAATATCTAGGATTTGGAAAATGTGGATTCATCCTGCTGAGGCCAAGGATAACCCAGAGAATGAGCTTTGGATGGTGCCCCACGAAATGTGTTCCCATGTTGGGTTACCACGTGGGGAGTTTCCAAGATTTTCAGTGTGTTCTCCATTCTTTTTGGTTTCCCTTTTGTAAAATTGGGGTCTTGCAGCTTGGTTTCAGGATTTTGACTTCCCTGTTTTCTTTCCTTTTATCTGTATCGTCTCTTTGAGTGATAAAGTTTAAACAATGCTACTGAGTCCTTATGAGAAGCTTCACAATAATGATAATACTTATTTTATCAAGTAGGCCTATACTAATCCAATCTTCACCACCCTTTTTATAACTCTCAAAGATTATGGTGGAGCTTTCTTTTTCAACACTTTCAATACTCAAATATCTTTTCAACAATGTCAAGGTGTGTTTTGATACAAAGAGCCTGCATTAGGTAGCTTTTGATAATTACTAAAATTAACACCCATCTCATCAAGATGATTTCCACATTCACACGATGAAGCAAGTTTTGAAAACAGACCAAAAGGTATTTTCAAATAACTTCAGGCAAGTCCATCTGCTAATGGGGATCGACAATTTCTATTTTTAAATGACGAAATTTTGCAGAACAAAATGCCCTTTTTATTTGAAATTGTCTGGGGTGTTAAAAAGAGAGAGAAAAGAAGTGCCAATATTGCTTGCATTAGGGGAACTGTGAATACTGAAGCTGGAAATTTTTGATGGAAAGATTTGGTCTCTGACCCAACTATTCCACTGCTACAAAATCAGTGACGTACATCCGGGACCGAGTTGGGTGAGCTTTTTGCTTTTCCTGGAATGAATTGTCAGAAAGTGTTACCGAACCAAGTGGGCTCACCTCCTGGTGAGTTAAATAAGACTCTACACCAGTGGAAGTTGTCTCACAAAGTAAAGTGTATTTGCAGCAAATAGGAGGCCATGAGCAATCATTTCCAAAGTCATGGTGTCCCCGAACAAAGGGAAGCAGAAACTTTTATTTGGTTGAGGAATGAATATTCAAAAGGGAGAGGCAGGTACACTGCAGATTATGGTAATAAGGCTTAATCTCCTCTTGGAGAGATCTTTGCCAAGGTCATGGGCGCAGCTCTTGTAGGGAGGCTTGGTTAGCTTCAGGGTGGCTACTGGTTGTCTCCTTAACATAACAACAGTTAAATGCTTCCAAACCCACCCTTGAGTTCCTCAGGGCACTAGCCGGTGACAAAAGGGCTTTTAGGTGGTGCCTATTAATCAGCCCTGCACCTGTCTGACCAGTGCATCATTGTTGCTTACAGTCCCATCATTTGTTCCAGTTTCCCAGCTGCTGAAAAACTGTGATGCTGTTGGAGAGAAATTACTAATTTAGCTTAAATCTAAAGTAAAAATGTTGATTGTCTAGATTTTGTGGAATCACAAAAAATTGTTTTGAGTATTTTGTATGAAAGACCAAAATCTGTAGAAAAGGGAGCCTTTATAATGAAAATGCAATTCCCAGAAATAAATGAAAAAATATCAATGTGGAATAAAAGTTAAAGAAAAAAGCAGGAAATAATTCAGATAATCTCCACATAAGTACACTTATATATATATATATATATATATAAAATTAATTTTTGAAGTCACGTTTGTTTATAACATTGTGTAAATTTCAGGTGTACATCATTATATTTTGGCTTCTGTATAGACTGCATTGTGTTCACCACCAAAAGTTGGGTTTCCATCTGTCACCGTACACATGTGCCCCTTTACCC
Source organism: Ceratotherium simum simum (assembly GCF_057802395.1). NCBI lineage: Eukaryota > Metazoa > Chordata > Mammalia > Perissodactyla > Rhinocerotidae > Ceratotherium > Ceratotherium simum. Next base: position 123,292,053 of record NC_141940.1, read on the forward strand.
CTCTCACCCTCCCCCTACCCCCTTCCCTTCTGGTAACCACCAATCTGTTCTCCATATCTATATGTTTGTTTGTTTATCTTCCACTTATAAGTGAAATCATACAGTATTTGTCTTTCTCTGTCTGATTTATTGAGCTTAGCGTAATACCCTCAAGGTCCGTCCATGTTGTTGCAAATGGCACGATTTCATCTTTTTGTGGCTGAGTAGTATTCCATTGTGTATATATACCACATCTACTTTATCCGTTCATCCACTGATGGGCACTTAGGTTGCTTCCATGTCTTGGCTATTGTGAATAATGCTGTAATGAACATAGGTGTACAAATATCTTTTTGAATGAGAGTTTTCATGTTCTTTGCATAAATACCCAGCAGTGGAATAGCTGGATCATATCGTAGTTCTAGTCTTAATTTTTTGAGGAATTTCCATACTCTTTTCCATAGTGGCTGCACCAGTTTTCACTCCCACTAGCAGTGTATGAGGGTTCCCTTTTTCTCCACATCCTTTCCAATACTTGTTATTTCTTGTCTTGTTAATTATAGGCATTCTGATGGGTGTGAGGTGATATCTCATTGTAGTTTTGATTTGCATTTCTCTGATAATTATCGATATTGAACATCTTTTCATGTGCCTGTTAGCCATGTGTAAATATTTGGGAAAATGTCTATTCATATCCTTTGCCCATTTTTTCATCGAATTGTTCGTTTTTTTGTTGTTGAGTTGTATGAGTTCTTTATATATTTTGGAAATTAACCCCTTATCAGATATATGATTTGCAAATATTTTCTCCCAATTGGTGGGTTGTCTTTCTGTTTTGTTGATGTTTTCCTTTGCTTTGCAGAAGCTTTTTAGTCTGATGTAGTCTCATTTGTTTATTTTTTCTTTTGTTTCCCTTGTCTGAGGAGACATATTCAAAAAGATACTGCTAAGACCCCTGTCAAAGAGCATTAGTTTTATGGTTTCAGGTCTTACATTTAAGCCTTTAATCCACTTTTTGTTAGTTTTTGTGTATGGTGTAAGATAATGGTCTATTTTCATTCTTTTGCATGTGGCTGTCCAGTTTTCCCAGCACCATTTGTTGAAGAGACTTTCCTTTCTCCGTTGTGTGTGCCATCATTTATACTTTTTATGATAAAACATCTTAGTACTTTGCCAAATTCAAAATATCTGAATTGGGCCGGCTCTGTGGCTTAGCGGTTAAGTGCGCGCGCTCTGATGCTGGCGGCCTGGGTTCGGATCCCGGGCGCGCCCCAAGGCACCACTTCTCCGTCCAGCGCGAGGCCGAGTCCCACGTACAGCAACTAGAAGGATGTGAACCTATGACATACAACTATCTGCTGGGGCTTTGGGGGGAAAAAAATGAATAAATAAAATCTTTAAAAAAAAAAAAAACAAAATATCTGAATATGTTGCACAGAAAAATGTTTTGCAAGTCTTATGAAAATGAGTAGCTGAATAGGGTTTTCTGCTTACAGTCATTTTTTGGCAATCTTCATAATAAATTTTTGTTTTGTGATGTGAATAACAGTCTCATTGTTCATCTTGTCAAAGGCAATCAACTTTTAAAAAAATCTTTCCAATACAGATTGGATATTACATGTGCTTTTACCATTGTCTATCAAAGACTGCTTTTACTTTATGCCTGAAAATACTGAACTATAGCTCCAACAGGCATGAACATAAAAGACATATAACTAGGTAACATTCCCTGTGTAGTTCAATAAATCTTTCTAAACCAAAAAGCAAAAAACAAAAAAACAAATGTTATGAGCAGAATTCCATTTTAAAACAAGCAAGCACAAAGGAGAAATAAATAAAAGTACACGAATATTTTGTTACCTCCTGCAATAGCCTTACTTGAAAATACCACCACTCCGTGGCAAATGGACCCACTGGATTCTGAAATAACCATGAGTTGGGTGTATTCCATTGCCATCAGCAAGCCAACTCTAAGGCAACAAGAAGGAAGACCAGCTCACTCCTGGGATTCCTATGGCCATCGTGAGTGGAAGGACCAGCAGGGAACCAGTTGACTTTTTTTTAAGGAAGAAATGGCATAGGTCTCCCAATTGGTACCTTTCAGTCGTCATTGCTTGGAAACAACTATAGATTACATACTTGTATTTTCCCTTGTATGTAGGGAGATAAATCTAGTGTGTACTTTGTAAGAGGGCAGGGCAATTAACAGGCGGCAATACCAATCCCTAGAATTTGTATAGATTTTGTATTGGGCAGCATTTTGACAGAAGCGGTGTCAGTAACTCACAGTAGACTGAGGCAGGTGGATGCCTGGATGTCTCTATTCTATGCAAATCCATCACCACTTAGAGAAACCCCCTAAAATATACCTCCTCACCGCCTGCCAGTTTATTGGAGTCTTTGCATCATTTCAGTACATCCCCCCAGCTGTTATTACCGATGAATGTTGTTAGTACTAAGGTCTGAAGATGAGTTTGACTTTCTTTTCTTAGTTAAAAATAGTAAGCGTGTTGGGTCCGGCCCAGTGTCATAGTCGTTAAGTTAGTGCACTCCACTTTGGCAGGTTCAGATCCCAGGTGTGGATCTATGCACTGCTCATCAAGCCATGCTGTGGCAGGCATCCCACATATAAAGTGGAGGAGGATGGGCACGGATGTTAGCCCAGGGCCAATCTTCCTCAGCAAAAAGAGGAGGATTGGCAATGGATGTTAGCTCAGGGCTAATCTTCCTCACCAAAAAAAAAAAAAATAGTAAGCATGTTATATAAATTAATGGACTCTTGCATGTGAACTCTTATAATAGCCCCTTGAGGAGTAAGAACTTGAGAATGATAATTCAGTTTTTTTGCAGCTAAAAGGATTTTTATAGTATTTCTTGACATGTTGTTGGCTTATAAGGGGACCAAGTCACAGAATGCAATGTGCCTGGGGACATTTATTTATCATAGCATCTTTGACAAGTGAAATTCCCTCATTAGACCATAAATAAAAACAGCTGTGCAATGTCAGACACATTACGTAAACCAAAGATGCATCGAATTTAAAAATGAAACAGTTATTGTGGAATTAAACTCCTCCAGCTTTTAAGTATCATTACAGACAACTTAATGCATTTTAGACTAACTGTGGCTTTTCAAAACTAAAACCAGAGGCTTCCAACTTTAATCTAGAAAATTGTTTTTGTTGTGGATTCTTTCCTATTATTGTTATGAAACAAAAAACAAAACCAAAAAATAGAGATAAAAAATTACCTATCAGTAAGATTATTACATTACATATTTGATTAGAGCTATTTTAAAGTAAAATCACAAATCGAATGAGTTTTGAGAATACATCTACTGAGAAGCCAAGTTTGAAAATGTTAAACAGTCCATCACCATTTAAATAGAAGCCATTTATTATTCAGAGCTCTCTACTAGATGCTGTAAATATTTTATAAATGATACATACCAGTCTCATCTCCTCAGAGTTTAGCAATGCTCTTTTAAAAATCTGGGTAAATTAAGTGTCATTCATTCAAATACAAAATAGAAGTAGAGATAGTTCATGAGATCAGTTTAAAAAATTGTATATGGTGAAGGAAAGAGAAATCCTCTAATCTAGTAGAGGAACTCTGCAAAATAATATATACTTCCCTAATAAAAACCGGAAGACTATTGTCCATGACATCATAACTTCATGGGACTTTCAGATTAAAGTAGTCATGGTGGACCCCTCCATTTAACAGAAGCTCCAGGGACTTCATTATCTTGCCCAAAGTGGCAGAGCTAGTTAGCCACTGACTCAAAACTAGTCTCTCAATTTGTTCTACACCTGATTGATTTTACTGTAGTTTCAGAATATATACATTTTAGTGTGAAAGTTTCCAAAGATTTTTTATTGATCTCCCTAAAAATGTTATAGTGGGATTCCTGAAGATTTCCCCAGTTGCCTTTCGAGGGTAATGCTCTCTGGGTTTCGTTCTGGATGCATTTTCTTTGTCTAATTGACCCTTCACACTGGGTAGTCACAGGTGCCATGGGAATGATGAGTAGGACTGGTCACTCTGGATGTTTCTGATAGAGGAGACGTTACCAGAACTCTTGAGCATATACAGAGAAAGGAGTTCTTTCTTGTTTTGCCCCCAAGACTGCAAGTCCTGCTGCAGTCCCTATAGATGCCAGAGTGTTGCTTTCAGAGATTTCATGAGGCAATGGATGGTGAGGCTATTCCAAACTTTGTTCTCTGTTACTGACACTGAAGATCATAAAAGGAGATTTCAGTGTCTTGTGTGTTTTACACATCCCCAGTCTCTGTGCAAATGTCCCCTGACCCAGTCTAGTTGAGCCCCACGTGTGTCTTTATTGAATGTCCCTCAGCTATGAGAAAATTGACTGAGAGTGGGCAAAATTTTCATGATTCACCTAGATGAGATGTCAAGGCTTGGGTCATGATAATCAAGTATCCCTGCATTACAGTTGTCTGTAGGTTTCTACCCACAAATGTAAAATTAAACCCAGCCAGGAAATTACAAACATACTTTGAGCCAAAAAATATAAATTAAGAAAAAATTTTTCTTTTATTTTCAGATAAAGGCTAAATTGTAGAGGTAATTTTACTGATGGCACAAAATGGACACATTCAAACCCTTGGGTATTTGGGCAAGAGAATATACCTAAGGCAAAAATTAAGAAGTACTAATGCATTGCTTCTCTTTGTAATTGTCTGGTCAAACGTTATAGAAATGCTTATTGGCTTCATCTTTATAACCAGGAATGATTTAACCAAAGCCCTCAGGTAGATCAAATAGAAGTAATTGTTTATTCCTTTTTCGTTCAGTTTTACTGAGGGCTGTGGCAACCACTGAAGACATACAGAGATGAAAGTCTTGTCTTTGTTTAGTGAAGTTCCATTAAAACCATGAATATGGCATTTGATGTCTCTTAAACCATAAAAATGTGACAAATATTCCTTTTGAGCACTCTTTTGATGTCCTAAAAGCTACTGGGATCAGCCTCTGCTAGCTAACTAGACAGACTATCTGGTTCTGGACAGATGTATCACCAGGTATAATCCACTGGCATAGGCCAGACGAGTTAAGAGGAGTGATCATTTATAGGGCTCCAGCATCAGTGATTCTAGCCTTATACAAAGCTTGGGAGACTAGAGCTAGTGAAGAATGTCTTCTTTAAAAAGAAAATCTGCTGGGAAAGTCAACACAACCCATTCCTAAAGGGAGAAAAAAGTAGTAGAACTCCTTTAGCAACTACCAGATATGGAATCATCATATATTTTATCAGCAAGATGTTCAAATTTCTGGGCTTCAATTCATAATGACATGCTGATTAGACTATGGTACCAGGATGGAGGAGGAGATTTTGTTGAAAAGAAAACCTCAAGGATAAACAGTAGTCCTTTCTTTGTCTGTTTCTCCCTTCCCTCCAGGCCTTCCAGAAGCCAACATGAGTAGAGATGGCAGTAGTGACCACAGGTTCTAGTTTCACCAGTGGGTAGCCACAAGTATGATATTATCGATCTCTCTACTTACTTTAGGTCCACTTGTTTCCTTCGTGTATATCCTGCCTCTTCCTCATAGTTATGAAAGCTGTGTTAGCTGGGACCTCATTATATGCCTTTGAGACATCAGCCCTCAACATTCCAATGGGTTGTGTGACAAATGTCTGGAAAACACCCTTTTGGCACTGAGGGAATTTTGCCATAGATTAAACCATATAAATGATAGCTAGGTCACGTGCTTCATCTAATTCTCCCTGCCTGTTTCCTGTCAATCATCCTTTCCCTCTGCAGTGGTAATCAATACTGTTTGGGAATCATGGTGTCCTTGGAGAATCTGATGAAAGCTATGGACCTTGGCCACAGAAGATACCCAACACACGGGAAACTTTGCACACATCTTCAGGGTGTTCCTGACCTGTTACTGCCTACCCATAGATCCCACACAACACCCACCTACTTGCTAGCCCAGCCCAGCCCAGCATGTCTTGGTGTGGTCTGAGGCACACAGGGCACTCATCCATGGACCCGCCATATACCTGAGTTCTTAAGTCAAGTAAATGTGGCTGCTGTTGAATGCCACGATAACTTCTCACAGATTTATACTTCACATTATTATGTTAAGATTTATCTGAAATCAAACAGGGGAAAAAATCTGTTAATTTTGTTTCACTTGGCATTTCTTAAAGTGATAGATCCACCAAAACTATTTTGAACGATGTTTACTAAGATCCAGATGCAATGGCCTTATGTGGCCAAGACCTCTTGAACTAAGGGAGGAAACTTCTGGAAGATTTGAGTGAGGAGCTCAGCAAGCACTCTCCCCAAAAAACCTTGATACAACTGGAAAAGACTGTCAAAAATAAACATATCAAGTCTCTGAAATCTGACCAAAGGACATAGAAAATCGGTCAAGCCTTTCCTCAATAGTTCTCTTGCCAAAAATTCAAGATCTTGCACTGTCTTCTTGCTCTGCCCATTTTGCCAAGCCAATCCCACATCAAGACAACCATCTGCTCTTTCTGATCCAGCACCAGACAACCATGCCCTGCTGGAAAAGAAACCAACCAAACAACCAACCAACTTGACCCTGGACCTGACCCCAGACCATGCCACTGGGGCAATGCTATGGATTCCAGTTTCACCTGGGCCCATGGTGCCACTTAGAGATTCTTCTACCTTCCCCTCACGGCTTCCTCTGACATTACCCAAGATGGTTATGCCACATTTTTACTGCTTGCTTAAGCCTCCTTTCCCATTCTTGCTTCTGTGGATTTTCAGGTAATAGGTTTCCTCTTTATAGTAGAGGGAAAAAACTGAGCAAGTCAGAACTAAACGTCCCTGCTTACTCAGCTACATAGTTATCCTCTCATTTTCCCTCTTCTGTTTCTCACCTGTGAGGATCAGCTCTCTGCCCCAGCTCAGAGCATTCTCCTCGGCATAACTTCTGAGTTCTTTCTCTCCCTTGTCTTCCAGCTTCAGCTGCCTTCTCTACTGGTTCCTTTGCTTCCACTCATGAAAACCTAAAAAATGTGCAATTATCTCCTTTCTTGAAAAAAAAAAATGTCTTCCCATAACCTCACATCTCTCTCTGCCTATCTCCTTATCCTTTCCTTTCACAGCTGTATTTTTGGTAGACAGCAAAATACACGTAACATAAAATACACGATTTTCACCATTTGAAAATGGCATTTTACCATTTTAAAGTGTACGATTCGGTGGCGTTTAGTGCATTCACAATGTTTGGTAACTATCACCTCTATCAAGTTGCAGAACATTTTCAACACTCCAAAAGGAAACCTTTTGCATTCCAAAAGGAATCCATTAGCAGTCACTCTATCCCCTAGCCAACCCTAGGCAACCACTAATCTGCTTTCTGTGTCTATGGGTTTTCTGATTCTGGATATCTCATGTAAATTCATAGCCATACTTCTTGCAAAGATTGTAAAAACCAACAGCATCCGCAACCTTACTTCCCATGTTCGTCTCAACCTGATCTAAACTAAACCAGCTCTTCTACTCTCATCTCCACACCTAAACACCTCTCTCCAAGACTTCAGATGACAGTCTAATTTGCCATCCAAGGCTCTTCTAGGACTTTCCCTTCTTCACACCTCTGAAACATTTGAAACAATCATTAGAGTTGATTTGCGGGTTTTGCAATGATCTATGCTTCTGTCTCTCAACCAGGAATAAAAGATTTCAACACCACCGTGAGAGTCACTCATAGTGTCATATCCAGTGGTGGAAAATGGAACAGTGTTACAGCACTCATGCCGGGTTCCACACTGGCTTCTCATGGCTAGGATTATCTGGTCAGACATTGGAAAAGGCCATCTTGGGTTCATTTGCATTTTAGGTTTGTATTATAAATTTTGGTTTCATGTGTTAGGCCAAAGTGAATTTTTTACATTCTATAATTATCTCCTGAGCTTATATCTTCTAGATATGTAAATAGGGTTTGAAGGTTCTAGTGCATAAGCACATGTTAAATTGGCCTAGATTTTCAATTTTTATCAAGAATTGTGAGGTTTCATAAAACTTGAGAAGAAAGAATGGTTCTAAATACATAGGTCTTCAAATGTTTTAGGGCCTATTTTATCATACATCTTTTAAAAAATGTAATTTAAAATATATACTTTCTTCATATAGAAAGCATTTGTGGGGCCACTACCCGTCTACAGAAATGGAAAAATGTTCAAGACTAATTTTAAAAGAGGAAAAATTCAGTCTCATAGTAGTGTGGAAAAGTGCCAGTGAGTGGGGAGTGGATTTGTTTTTGGAGGTTTTTTTTATTATTGTTCCTAAAATGAGAGGGATTGTCACTGTGGGTCTGAAGGCTAATGCTGGATATAATTCAGAGACATCCAGGGACAGTGTTGTTCTTGCTAGAAATTGACATTTACAGATTTGCAGTAGGTCATCTTTTCCCTTAGGCTAGAAGACAACAAAACATTAATTTTCCTATTTAATTAAATTAACTCCAAAGGAACAAGTGATCCAGGACTGTTGCCTAAAAATTATCACCCAGCTTGGAAGAGTAATGGAGTAAACAAGTGAACAGTATTTTTTAATGTCAGTGAAATAATAAGATGGTGATTTTTGTTCCCACAAGAAGTCATTACCTAATAACACCCTGAGTTCTGGGTCTCCATCATCAAGGTAAGCAGCTTATGCTAAAGCCAATAGACTAGGTTAAAAACATTTCTTAATTTTAATATGCTGGCTGCTGAAGTTGCAACTTTCTTTACTATCAGTGTGTTTGGATATATTCTTTATATGTGAAATGAAATTCAGATTTTAAAAAACTTCTGTTCTCTATGGAGTAAATACTTTGATTTTTCAAGGGTTTTAAACTCTGCTGCAGTTTAAAAAGTTCTTTCTCATCATCAAGTTGACCAGATGTATTTCTTTCCCATTTATTTAAGCTGTATTTTAAGCCTCTGATTCATTCAGAATTAAGTAGTGATTGTCCACCCATCTAAACATGCACCTTCCTCAGTCCTTCATAAATGAAAGGGATCAAGCTTTTGTTTGTTTGCTTGTTTGGGTGTGTGTGTATGTGAGAGAGACAGAGAGAGAGAGGAGAGAGAGAGAGAGAGAGCATACATTATTTATTTGTAACAACACATGTGAAATGTTGTCTGCTAGGGAAGTTTGTCAGAAAATCAGTATCCTGGGTTTTAACTGGGAGGTGGTCATGTAGGCACCCTCTGCCTGGCATGTACCAAAATTCCAGACTCCCAGAAGGAAAGCAGGTGTTTATCATTAACCACATTCTTTGTACAAACAAGTTAGCACAGTGAGCCATTCTTATCAGGGAATGGTAGCAAGCTTCCTGAACTCCAAGTTTCCAGATGCCAGCCAAAGGTCAAACTTGCAAGCAGGAGTTTCTAGGAGAGCAATCTCAGGTCTGCTATGCTAACACTTTTCTGATGCCCATCATGCCCGTTATGTCTGGCCCCTGTATACACACACCTCCAGATCTGTCCTACATCATGCCTCTTGTTGAGTTTTATGCTCCATCCATAGGAACTACTTCCATTCCCTGAGAGTACCATATTCTTTCTCACCTATTCACTGCCTCTTACTCCTTCTTCTGCCTGTGATGTTGTGGTGGTGAGTTACACTGCCCATACAAAGTAACCAACAACCATTCTATAGAAAAGAGAAATAAGGTGAGGTTACTTGAGTCAAAGTGAGGATTATAACCCTGGAAGGCCTTAGAAAGCGTTCTGGAGAAACACGGTTTTCAGTACAGTCTTATATCTTTTTAGAACAAAGAACGTACATTAAACACACCCAGGATACGTTTTCATCAAAATTTCAAGGAGGTATTGAATTGCAAATTAGCAGGGGACTGTGATTGTGATGTCAGGAAGGGGACTAATCCAGGCGTTACCAATAGGGCGTAGGAGGGCAAGTATGCATTCTTATCTTAAGACAGTGTATTCTTTTGTGTGTGTGTGTGTGTGAGGAAGATCGCTGCTGAGCTAACATCCGATGCCAATCCTCCTCTTTCTGCTGAGGAAGACTGGCCCTGGGCTAACATCTGTGCCCATCTCCCTCTACTTTATATGGGATGCCACCACAGCATGGCTTAACAAGCGGTGCATCGGCGCGTGCCCGGGGTCTGAACTGGTGAACCCCAGGCCGCCACAGCGGAGCGCACGCACTTAATCACTTGCGCCACAGGGCCGGCCCCAAGAGAGTATGTTCTTTACTTTAATGGTTAAGCAGATGTACAAGGTATGTTTGATAGGACATAAGTCAGGCTTTTTAGTTCAAGGTGAATCAGTTTTGAACTCGAATAGTTACCCCATATACCTCAATATGTGAAAATCTCTTGTCAATAGCTTGGTAAGCCAATCCAAAATACTGTACAATCTAAGACACACGAACATGGGCTGAGTTTAACAAAAGGCCAGTGTTTTTGAACACTCATGTTTGAAACACTGATGACTTTCCATTATGTTTTTGAAACAGATGTGTTTTTGGACAAGTTCTGCTATCACACCATTTCATCCACAATGCCATTAAAATTTCATTCTGAAACTTGTCCTAAAACTTGTTTCCTTTTCTTCTGATCATTCTCTTAAAAGGGTGAATTGAAATGTAGTTATATAATAACCAATTATTGCTAACAAATATTAATTTTATGTTTTTCTTCTGATTAATTAAAGAGATTTGCACTTCTTGAGTTACCACAATCTTTAGTTTTTTTCTCCCTTTAAAGAACAAAATTCAACCAAGTAAATGTAAAGATCTAATTGGGTTTTTTCAGCTATTCATGAATCGGGCAGCATCCCATCCAGCAAATAGATCTGAGCTCTTGAGGAGTTACACAAAATGGAAGGGTTTTTTAGGCAGAAAGAGAGTGGAACAAAGAAGTTAAAAGAGTGGATTATTTCAGTCAAAGTCACCTTCCCTTAGGGCAAGGCAGGCAGTCTTATCAGGCAGACTACCTCACTACTGATAATCAGGAAATTCCGGACTGACTGGTTTAAAATTCCACTCTTGGGAGAGGCCGAAACTGCAGTTAGGTTAGGTGTTAAGTCTTGGTGGGGCTTAGCCTAAGTGACTCCATTTTGGGCCTTTTGTTTCTTTTTAGCACTCTTATAATCTGAAATTCACACATTAGATTATTTTTGTCATAGTACTCTCTTTATGGAATATTCATTTTTTCTCCTCTATGATAAATTTCAAATCATAACAGAGTAATAAGTGTTGGTGACAATCTGAAGACATTAGAACTCTTGAACACTACTGGTAGGAATGTAAAATGGTAAAGCCACTTTGTAAAACACTTTGAAATTTCCTCAAAAAGTTAAACGTAGAGTTATCATGTGACTCAGCAATTCCACTCTTAGATATATACCTGAAAGAGTTGAAAACCATATGTTCACAAAGAAACTCAAATATGAATATTTGTAGCAGAATATTCACAGTAGCCAAAAAGTGGAAACAACTCAAATGTCCATCAATTGATGAACAGAGAAACAGAATGTGGTCTACTTATAGAATGGAACATTATTCAGCCATTAAAAGGAATGGAATACTGATTCATGCTAGAACATGAATGACTCTCAAAAACGTTATGCCAAGTGAAAGAAGCCAGACAAAAAAGGCTGCATTTTGTACTACTTTATTTATATTAAATATCCAGAATTGGCAAATCTGTAGAGACAGAAGGTAGATTTGTAGTTGCCAGTCTTTGAGGGGAGAGGGAAATGGGGAGTGACTGCTAATTGGTATGGGGTTTCTTTTTGGAGTGATGAAAATATTCTGGAATTAGATAGTAGTGATGGTTGTACAGCTTTGTGGATGTATTAAAACCACCGAATTGTACACTTTAAAATGGTGAATTTTAAGGTGTATGAATTATATCTCAAAAAAATGAAAAATTCAAGTCATGAATTTCCATTTGAAGATAAAGAAAAAATGTTTTACTTTTCTCTGTAAAGAACTTCAAAGAATTTTACAACAGAGACTGCAATGAAAATTTTAAAGAGAAATGAGAACTGGGAACCATCAACCCCACTTAATTCAACAGTCATGTGATTGTTTGAATTCAGCAATTAGTGTTTCAATTGTCAGAGTCACCAGTCACAGCTAATAATGCATAATAATGTACAGTTAGTGATCCTGATAAGTAAATAGCTTTCTTCATGTAAGTCTTCACTCTGCTTACAATGTTTTGAAATATTACAGATTTTTTCACGGATGCAGGAATAGTGTGAGGCAAAGACATACTGAGGGCATTGGAAATTCTCACTTTCTCCTAGGACTCCATCACCAATAAAAGTAAAGAATGTATATGGTGATGTACACATAAAGCTCATGTCTTTCTGTCTCCTTACACTCAATGGAATGCTGTTACATTTTTCACCCTTGTGAGTGTTAGGGTCTTGTGATTGGGCTAAAAACAATTGGTCAAAAAGATGAGCTGCTTTAAGCAATGCCTTGGTTAAAATTGCATTTCTAGTTGCTGGTTTTTTGAGTCTGATGATGTTAGACCACGAGGCTAGTTTCTCAGTGTCTTATGCTACTTGAAGAATGGGATCATACTTTCTTTCTTTTCAATGTTTGTGCTATTTTTTTTTACTTTTTTTTACAATTCATGCTTAAGATATTTCATCCTTGTGCTGTGCTAGTTGATAAAATAAAATTGCAACAGACTACTTCATGAATAACAGGGGAGCAGTTGGAGTACTTGGAATCAACAAACAGAATAGCGATAGAATAAATATCCAAAAATGATGACGGTTTTTAAAAGATCCTTTTATTTTGGGTTTCCAGCTTTAAAAAATGTTATATAATGTTATAAAATTAGGCATGCTTATTACAAGAAAGAATAAATAGTTATTCATTTACTTAAGGAATATTATTAAGTATCTGCCATCTGTCAGACTCAAGGAATAGGATGAATAGGCCTACAAAGTGGCTCTTCACGCTGGAGGCATCCACTAGTGTACCGGAAGGGGCCCTCTGTCTGGTCAGTGGGTGCATCTGGTTCCTCGAAGCAGATGATCAGGGACTTCCCTCTGTTTCCTTCTAAGCTCAAAGATCCAACAGCTTCACTTGAGCCCAGGATTGAAGCCATAAGTGGGTGCCACGAATAAAAATTGTAAAGTCTTAGTGATTGTATGGTCCACCTTTATTAATTATAATCCCATAAAATTATAAATCAGTGACCAAAATATCAGAAAATATGAACTACTTGGGAATTTGGAAATACTTCAAAAGAAATCTGACTCAAAGTATAAGTCAGCATTTTAGGGATGGGATTTGATTCCAGTTCTGTCTGACATGAAACCCTTTACCAGTAAAAGACAATGTGAAAAAAATGATACTAAAATGATAAGAAATTCTAGAAGAGAGACATCAGAGATACAAGATAACATGTCAATCTCGGGAGCTCTTGCGCGTAGTTTTGGAGTGCTTCACATAAGTGAGAACGGAACTTTCATTTTCTGCTCTGTGCTGCTTACGAAGTTACTTGCGTTCTTCTAGGGGAGAGGTTGGGGAGAGCAGAACACCATTCACCCACCATTTACTCACCACTCATGGTAGAGGAAGGGGTGGTAACCTGACTAACTGGAATGTTCCATAGGATCAGCATTTAATGGCCATGGGCTAAGCCTTTAAGATCTATTATCTCATTTGATCCTTTCAATAGCCTGCAAATTAGGTATTATTAGTATCTCTAGTTTGCAGATGTGAAAACAGAGGACTAGAGAGCCAACTAAGGATTTTACCTAGGAGTGAATAGTGAGTAATTGGTAGGGATGGACACAGTTGATACTTAGTAATCATACCTGGTCTAGTCCCTGCCTGTACTACAATTCCTTTCACCCACGTAGGCAAACGCCTACTGATGCATTTAAGACTTGGGTCAAAGACTACCTCATACTTCACCCTTCCTGGAATGCATCTTCTGTTGGTTCTCAAACCCTGTGCTCCTTCTCTCTGTAGCGGTTCCGTACCTCTCAAACCACAAATTGTGGTTGTTATTTACTTAACTGTTACCCCTAGAGAAGTTTTATCAGCCTCATAGTTTTATTCCTGATCCTGGCATACTGCCAGGCACATAGGAGGTGCTCAAAAAACATTTACCAAATGAATGATTGATCAATCAAAGGAATAAATGTTGAATAAACATTAACTCTCCATTCTCTGTGTTCATACGAATACTAGAATTAACTTTACCTAGTTAAAACATTGTCTTGGAATTTATTCAAAATTCCCATTTTCTAATTAACCAGAAACTCTTTGTTTTTAGATTTTTACTAACTAACAAGTTACATCCCTTTTGACTTAAATCATTTTAAAGTATCGAGTGGAACAAAATCAGGAGTTCAGATGGTTCACGTCTCTTTCAGGGGTGAAGTTCACCCAGCCGTTTGCCTCCCGTCTCAGTGCTCACACAACACTTGCCTCGGTGTCTGTTAATGCACATTAAATCACTTCTCCTCACATTGCCTCCGAGTGTGCCTTATTCAACAGGTCACTTGGTTGCTATTATCTTCCACCCAGGATGAAGATAAAATATGTGCCAGAGAAAGATGTCTTATACAGATTCTCGAGATGGACTAGTTACACATAAACAAATAAATTACCAGAGCAAACGCTCCTACGTTTTAGAAAGAGAAGATTTGTTATAGGGGTTGAGAGTGATGAAAATCGATTCTTGTTGAACTGATAAATGTCCCTTCTAGAGAGTTTACGTTGCCATTAAAGCATAAAGTTGCCTTTTTTCTTTATCTGTCAGCTACTTATTTCCTGCATGAGCTGTCCAGGCTTTCTAAATCATATCTGTTGGTCACTTGCCAAATGCTTGGCTATTGGATACATATGGAATAAATTATCCAATGAAAAACTTTCCAGCTATTTGAAATGAATCTTTCCAGCTATTTGATCAAGTGCACCTGTAAATCTTAAAATGCCTTTAAAGAAATGTCTAGCTGGTACGTTTGATGCAAGATACAAAAATCTCACATAGGGCAATCATAACTAAAGTTCTGAATGTTAACTTGACTTAGGAAATTTTAATAGAAGGAAAAAAATCCCCAAATCAAGGCTTGAAATTCTAATAGATGGTAACTACTATTTATACATACATTTAAGTTACTTTACTCTTCATATTTGGGAAGCTGATGGTAATTTTCCTTTTCAGGGTAGAAAGGAGAATTCTCCGATAATAGAAGGGAAGAAGTACCCGGTTAAAAGGACTACTCTTTCAAGGCACCTGTTTTCCCAGTCATGACGAAGGCTCTCAGTTCTGAGTTACACAAACCTGCGTTAATTGTTTTCTAGGAGAATACTTGTCAAGGCTGCCTGTTTTGTGAAAGCTGTGTCCTGAGGACCTGCATAATAGAAGGGTATTAAATATTTATTGAATAAATGTATTTTGTCGCTAGTTCATACCTCTGCGCCTCTGTCTAGATCATCCTTTCCTCCACGTACCTCCCATCAATACCCCTGCACGGATTATCTGCCTTCTTCAAGAGGAAGGCTCTCATTCTCTGGGGGGCGCTCTCTGAGTCTCCTTTGCAGCCTCCGCTGGGAAAGTTCTCCACCTTTTCTTTGTTCTACAGCATGCATATTGGAAACCTTTACTGGCGCCCTCGTTACACTGCCATGCTGTGTTTTACAGCACGTGTTTCTTCCATTATATGTGTTTGTTTGCATTCTCAGGGTCTAGTGTATGGTTTTGTGCAATAAATATCAAATGAGTGAGTGGGCAAACGAGTGAGTGAATAAAGATAAGATGTCCTTTACTGTCTTTTCTCATTGAAATATGTCCTTTTTCTATGCTTCTTCCAAAGTTGTGCAAGTTCACTGAGAATAGGGTTGTCAGATTTAGCAAAACTAAACATAGTCTTACCATTCGATCTAGCAGTTGGGCTCCTTGGTATTTACCTAAGTGAATTCATAAGTGGATTTACACAAAAACCTGTATGCAAATGTTTAAGCAGCTTTATTCATAATGGCCAAAACTTGGAAGCAACAAGATGCCTGAGTGAATGGATAAACAAACTGTGGTACATCCAGACAATGGAACATTATTCAGCAGTGACAAGAAATGAGCTACAATACCATGAGAAGAGAAGGAGGAACCTAAAATGTATATTGCTAACTGAAAGAAACCAACCTGGAAAGTCTACATCCTATGATTCCAACTCTATGACATTCTGGAAAAGGCAAAACTATGGAGAAAGTAAAAAGATCAGTGGTTGCCAGGGGTTTGGGATGAGGAAGGGGAGGGATGAATAGGTGGATCACAGAGGATTTTTAGGGCAGTGAAACTATTTTATATAATACTATAACAGTAGATATATATCATTACACATTTGTCAAAACCCATAGAACATACAGCACAAAGAGTGAACCGTAATGTATATCATGGACTTTGGGTGATAATGGTGTGTCAATACTGGTTCATCGATGGTAATGAACATACCACTCTGGTGTGAGATGTTGATAGACAGGGAGGCTGTACCTGCGTATGGGAAGTCTATGTATTTTCCACGCAATTTTGCTGTTAACCTAAAACTATTCTAAAAAATAAAATCTACCCAAAAAATGCAGGGAACCCAATTAAATGTGAATATTTAGTGTAAGTATGTCCCATGCAGTATGTGTGTGTATGTGTGTGCGTGCAAAAGACCCTTAGCACACTGCTAACCTTTATTTATTTGTTTTAACTGAGACATAATTTGCATATCATAAAATTCACCATTGCAAAGTGCACAGTTTAGTGGTTTTTAGTGTATTTTGTGTATTCAAGAAGGAGTACAACCACCACCATTATCTAATTCCAGAATATTTTCATCACCTCAAAAAGAAATCTCATAGCCATTAGCAGCAGTCGCCCCTCATTCTTTCCTCCTCCCAGCCACTGGCAACCACTGATCTACTTTCTGTCTCTATGGATTGGGGACTGGTTGCTATTTAAGGCCCCCTTGAACATGGGGATTGTCAGTTTCTGTGTCCCACCATGCAAACACAAGCAGGTCTTTCCCAAGGGCAAGGAAGGCTCAGTATACTGGAGTTACTGTTAACCTCATATTCTGAGTTGAAATAACTTCGAAGTCATCTTTAAATCTCACATGGATATCGTGGCACTGTAATTTCTCACTTACAGCTTCATTTGTGTCTATGGTAAATCTGACTTGCTATTCTTTTCTGAATGTTCTGCACTTACAGATTGGATAAAGGTGTGCTTGCTTTCGGAACTTGTGATTCTGAAAAGAGGAACTAGAAATGAACACTGTTTTTGCACTAAAACTCCTTGACATAGCATGATTCGAGAGAAGTCCTGGGGCATAATACTGCTGAGGACATGGGTGGATCCCCTTGCTCTGTAGGGACAGCCAGGCAGCGCCCACACTGGGGCTTCTCGTCTGCTTCTTGGCGGAGCATGAAAAGCTCGGCTACAGTCAGTCACTCTGAGCCCAAGACATTTAAGATCAGAAATGTTTTATGATAGGAGCATATTTGGGCTGTGATGAAGAAATCTGCTTTTTATTCTAAATGTATCACATCTGGGTTCTACTTTGCCAAAGCATAGTCATGTTATAATTAAAAATGAATTTGAGTCCCTATAGAACTCAAAACTAACGAGAGCCATGATTGAAAACACATGAGAGTGACAGTTAGCTGAAAGAGCTAGCACTTTTATTTATTTATTTTAAAGCTATCATAAGAGAAGAGCTTATGTGGCAAAAGAAAAATACTCCACAGCTTGATTCAAATACTTTCCTTGACACTGCTCCTGCTCCTGAGTCTGTCCAGAGGGCTTTATAAGTATTTCGAGTCAAAGAGAAGTTCATATTTGGTAGATGTGTAAGATAAGCACTCTATGACGAAGTACAGTGTGTTCTTGGCCTGTATACTTCATGAACTCACTTTTTTTTTCTTAAGGACCTATCTTTGAATTTGCTATATTTGAGGACAATTAATAGAGTAACCTCATAAACTTGGAGCAAGGAGAGGATCTAATCACATCAACTATTTTACCACATAAATTCCTAGTGGAGGCTGCGTAGGCGTGCTGGGACTGTGCAAGGGAGAATCCCGACTTGTAGACATGTGGGAAAAGTTGATAAACCATTTAAATACAGCAAAAGGTACTTGTGGCCAAATCACTTACAGGAAGTCTTATACAATTGTGGCAAACCAAGTTGGCCTGCACGACAGAGCATCAACACCCCAGTGGGGCCCTGGAGTCCATTAACAGAGGTAGATGCCGCAGCGAAGATTAAACCAAGCCACATGGTCATGCAGTCGCTGAGTAGCAGCATGGCAGCCATTGCTAGTTTGGCTCGCCATTCTTCCATGGGTTTGGCCACTAAGGAGACAAAGAGCCCAAGTGGATTCAGACAGGTATCACTTACACAGGCAGCAAAAGGAAGGTCAGCATGGTGTCAGCTCCACGTGACTCGAGTCCCACAGGACAACACAGATCCAAAGGGGCCAGATGACAGATGTCATGAGTGGTGGGTGGCTGAACCGAGGGAGACTGAGGAGAAATGACCATAAGGCGGGGCTGGGAAGATGCCTCATGGCAGCTTCTCACCAGGCTTCTCTCCTCTGGCTCCAGAAGGAATCACAGGATATTCCATCAAGATGTAGGTTAGAGCGTGGTCAACGTTTGCCTGTGTGGCCCATGAGGGGACATGCCAGGGGCCGGGACACCATAGTGAAGGCTTTTCTCAACAGATAATTGGTCAGTGTCAGAGCAGGAAACCTATGCCCCACAATCCATGCTGCACAGCGAGAGTCCTGTCTCATCTCTCAGAAGCTCTTGTGGTAGTAACTCTGCAAGGAACTTGTGAAGCCATCATTGGTTAAGAGGGTGTTTAAGACTGCGTGGAGATATACACTAATGAAACCAGGCACCAGGACTCATTGAATCTTTGTTATCTCTCTTGGCTTCTCATTCAAGTCTGGCCATAACACCCTGGACAATAGGATAAAATAGTTCCTTTGTCTTCTGTGCCCCTCTGTCTCCTGTTCTGTCATCCTGCATCTATTTTAGCGTTTGTCCATTACCGCCAGTGCCCATAGACATGTCTGGAACCTCAGGGAAGTGACCTTCCTCGTGGAGATCTGAGTTCTGAGTATTTCTCTCTCCCTCTTGAATATCGGTCAAATACTGTTGCCAGTTCCAAGATATCCAGAGACTGAGTAGAAGGCAGTAACCAGAGATGTGGTTACTAGAAGTTTGGCCGGACAGGTGCCCTGAGATCCCATCAGAAAATCTGTCTTCTCGTGATTCACAGGCGTCCACACAACACATTTGTCCTTAGCATTTCTGTGTTGTGAACTAGGGGGATTTTTCCTCATTCATATATTCCTGGGTTGCCAGACTTCTTGCGCTGTCTTATATTGTAATGTGGAAAGCATAGTGTGTGTAATTTTTAATATTTTCAGTTCATTCATTTCACCATTAAACAAGCATTTATCAGGTAACTATTACATTCCAGGCATTGAACTGGATGATGAAGACATGGAGATAAATAAAATTTAGTGTGTCTCTTCATATAATTAAAATGTTATGATAAATGACTTTGCCATATGTGACTGTCATTCTACAATGTGTCAGATTACAGCTCTTGTCTACAGTGGTGATTGATAGTGCATTTCTCTTATGATAATGAAGAAACCGATCACACTAGAGCTTATCTGCTAAACTTATTGTGCTTTTAAGCTACTTGGTTGTAGGCTCCCTTGTGCAATGGATAGCACATTGGACTTCGAAGTTATTTGGTTGTGGTGAGTCATGAGCATGTCAATGTCCACTGCCTTGCTTCCCTTTCTCTGACCTGACTTCCAAGACAGCCATTAAAAAGTAGAAGAAGGGGCTGGCCGAGTGGCGGAGCGGTTAACTCAGCGTGCTCCGCTTCGGCAGCCGGCGTTCGCCAGTTCGGATCCCAGGCGCGCACCAATGCACCGCTTGTCAAGCCATGCTGTGGCGGCGTCCCATATAAAATGGAGGAGGATGGGCACAGATGTTAGCCCAGGGCCGGTCTTCCTCAGCAGAAAGAGGAGGATTGGCATGGATGTTACCTCAGGGCTGATCTTCCTCACAAAAAACGAACAAACAAACAAACAAAGTAGAAGAAATCTAAGTGTGTATTTCAAGATCTAGCAGGAAAACAGAAACTACTCTGAGTATTTAAAAGAGAGGAAATTTAATTTAGGACAGCGATGGAAGAACAAAACAGCCAATACGGGATGGTAAGGCAAAGCAGAGAGCAACCTCCAGAAGCCACTACCCTCCCTAGGGAGGAATCTAGGAAGGACGCAGTGATTTCCAAGCCCAGAGGCTGGGCCACCTGGTGGAAGCTGGAACCACAGCCGGCATATCCAGAGGCACTGGACTCTTATAAAAGACACGGCCACCTGGTGGTACCTGCCAGTACCTCCCCTTGGCCAATCCCAGCTGAAAGCCTCCTCATAGGAGAACCTGGGACCAGCTGGCAGGGATCAACCCCAGAAGCAGTGAGAGAGGGCAGTGCTATAGACTGAATGTTTGTGTCCCCTCAAAATCTATAACCTAACCCCCAGTGTGATGGTATTAGGAGGTGGGGCTGCTGGGGTGTGATTAGGTCTTGAGAGTGGAGCCCTCATGAATGGGATTAGGTCCCTCATAAAAGAGATCCCAGAGAGCCCCTCGCCCCCTCCGTCACGTGAGGACACAGTGAGAAGATGGCCATGTATGAACCAGGAAGTGGACCCTGACCAGACACTGAATCTGCCGGCCCCTTGATCTTGGACTACAGCCTCCAGAACTTCAAGAAGTAAATGTTTGTTGTTTAAGCCACCCAGTCTACAGTTTGTTTGTTATAGCAGCCTGAATGGAGGTAGACAGGCGGGTGCAAGGGACAGAGCAGATGGATGGAGATTTCTGCCTCCATGGAGCTTACCTTTTAGGGAGACACAATACACAACAAGCATTTTATATTATCATCTTATTTTACATAATTATAATTTTATGCTACATTCTTTTTAGACTTTAAAAGGGTGGTGAGTCCTATGGGGTAGAAGTGCACAGCAGAGGAAGAGGATCAGGAGTGTCAGGGGTGGGGACGGTCCCCAGCTATAGACATGGAGGGCAGGCTGGGCTGAACTGAGAAGCTCGCATCTGAGCAAAGACTGGACAGAGGTAAGGCGTCAGTTATGCAAACTGCTTCCCCCAGTGTATTTCAGGTGGAGGAAACTGTGAGAACAAAGATCCTCAGGGTAAGCAGGAATGTTCCAGAATCAGGAAAAAAGCACAAAAGAGGAAAGCAGTACCAGATGGGACAGAAAGAGGAGGGGACAGATCACACACTATGGAGAGAAGTATGGACAGCTGTCAAGTAGCCTCAGACCCTCGATTTGGTCCAAAGGATGTAAATCACATCAGCATAACAGCAGGATGTATGTATTATAAAATAGGATTTTACCTGTAAACGTGGACAGATAACCCAATATTCTGTAAATACTTACTGAGTTCTTGTTATGTGTCAACAGTGGGAAATTTGATAGACAAAACCCTGCCTTCATGGGGCTTACATCTAATTGGAGAGATAACAAACAAGTAAATAAAATAAGTAAATAAATACAAATAACACCATTTCAGGCAGAGATAAGTGTCATGAAGAAAAATGAAGCCAAGTCTAGTGAGTGATTGTGGGTTGAGGGTATATGCACAACTCGAGATGGAGAAATCAGAGGAACCTGCCCAAAACAGATTTTTCTCAGCATATTACAATCCATTTTATAACTTTTTTATAGTGATGATAGAGAAATAAAAATCTACTTTGATACCATATTTTATATACTGAGAATTTTGAGAAAATTTGCCATTTCTTGTTTAATGACATTCAAAATGCAGTACTCATAAAGACTAGGAGTATTTCTGTTGGAATTTGCAGAATTATTTCCCTTGAGGCAAAGAACGAGATGGTGACATCTGAGCGGGCTACTGGAGGACGAAGGGAAGATGGGGTATAAAAATGTCTTTGGCCTGCAGAAGGGCATTTGCTAATGTTCGGAGGAAGGAACAAGCTTGAAGTTCAGCAAGAAATGTGTTGGGGCTGGAGTGGACAGAATAAGGGATGACATGAGATCAAGGAGGGAGGCAGGCACATCAGAAAGGGCTGGGCAGACAGAGAAGAGACTGGATTTAATCTGCGAGTGGAGAAGCCATGGAGAGGGGTGGTGGGAGGGGAGGGTCATCCTTTACTTTGTGTTTTGAGAGCTCACTCTGCTGAAATTGGCCAACAGAGTGAAGGGCACGTGTGGAAGGAGAAGGACCCACCAGACAGCTACGAAGTAGTAAAGACAAAAAGGCAGTGTCAGGGGAATAAGGGACTGGCAGATGTGAGGTAGGCGTGTCAGGGATCTTTGCAAAAGGATGTGGTTGGAAAAACTATGGCAAGAGCACCCAGACAGGAGGCAGGCCACGTGGGTGGGGCACATTAAGAATGCCATTTGCCCAACAATCGGTCTGTGTTGTATACCAGGGGTCGGCCAACCTGTTCCACAAAGGGCCAGGTGGTAAACATTTGAAGCCTGGTGGATCATAAAATTTCTGTTATGACTACTCAACTCTGTCAGTGTGTGTGAAAGCAGCCCTGGATAATACACAAATGAATAGGACTGGCTGTGTTCCAATAAAACTTTATTTATGCAAACAGAGGGCAGGCAAGATTTGGCCCCTGGGCTGTAATTTGCTGACCTGTTTTAGACTCCTGGACTACCAGTACAATGTCCTGACCTCTGCCCCATATATGAGATCATGGCCTTGTGTGCTGGCTATCCATGTGTCCAGGAACCCATGCTTCTAGACACTCTGAGCCAGCCAGCAGCCCCCTTGACTTCTGACCTGAAGAGTCACTTAATCTCCTGACTAGTGAGATCGTAGTTCATTAGGAAATATTACTGTTCTTAGTGTTTACTTTTTTATTTTTGGTGAGGGAGATCAGCCCTGAGCTAACACCCATTGCCAAGCTTTCCTCTTTTTTTTTTTTTTTTTTTTGCTGGAGGAAGATTGGCCCTGAGCTAACATCTGTGCCAATATTCGTCTATTTTGTATGTGGGTTGCTGCCACAGCATGGCTTGATGAGCGGTGTAGGTCTGCACCCGGGATCAGAACCTGCAAACCTGGGCCGCCAAAGTGGAGCACGCCAAACTTAACCACTACACCACCGGGCTGGCGCCCTTAATTTTTTCTATTTTTACTCACAAATCTTTCACTTCTGTTAAGATTTTAATGCCAGTCTTTAACTTAACGTCATTACAGATGAAGCCGTGGGTGAATTCATCCTGTCTCCCTCTTTCTTTCTTCCTTCTGCTAAATCCTTTTGTTCGTTTTTGGTGTATGGAAGGATGGACTGATGCAAAATTCATGGATTTCGGAATAGCCGGCCCTGGGTTTGTCTAATAATGGTTCCACGCTTACCCACTGTTGGCCGTGGGCAAATTGCTTAATTTCTCTGAGCCTTCACTTCCTTATCTGTAAGATTCAGATCATGTTTCCTTTGTAGGCTAGTGAATATTAAATGATAATCCTAAAGTACCAAAGTGCCAGGCAATGCAACAACATGGGTTTCATAAACTTTCAGTTTCTTTCAATTTGACTGTTTATGAACATTATGCAAATAAAGCACATAAAATATAAGTATATATTTAAAAGAGGTGATCCACTACTTGGTTATTCTTAGGTAATATAACATAGAGAGCAGGAAACCACATATTTAAACTTTTTGTTAAAATGTCACACCAATTTATGGTGACAGAAATAGTGACTAGCTCTGTCAGGACAGAGATTTTTAATACAGCAGTGAGTTGGGAACAGTCATAAAACTCAAAATGTTTTAAGCCATCTACTGGCACTTCATAAATAGATATAAAGACAGATCTCACATTTTGCAGCTATAAGCATACACATTATAATAATCTTGTAAAACGCACCATGTATATGATGTTATGCATTCCTAGTGGGTCATGTTAATGATGTTCATGCTCGTCTCAGAAACCCAGCTAATGATAATCTGCCAACATCTTTATGTCTCCAGTTTCATTGCATTATTTTAAACCAACAAGTTCTTTTTCGCTTAAATTTCGCATTTGCTAGACTAGTCATTTAGCACGAAAAATAAAAATCAATACCGTCAGTCAATGTAATTGTAAAGTCAGGGATGATGATGGTTCTAGAATTGCTTTTAAAATATCTTCTAGAAATCTTGTCAGATGGGAAATAAATAATGGCCATACACATTTGGAATCTAGACAGCAACTCCAGCAGGATTGTAACTAGGGTGGCAGTCATAGTCATACAGACCACAAAGTAGACTTGAGGAGTATTTGAGACTGTATTAAAAATCATGGCCTCAGTTTAAGGTTGTTGAAGAGAATGAATCTCTTAACTCATTTTTCTAGCTTTTGCTTTATTTTACGGAACTATTCATTCCATTTTCCATTCGAAACAGGATTTCAGCATCACATGACAAATGTGTGTCCCTTTCTCGTATATTCTCTTCTGTCCTCATGGAAGGTACGAAGATGTAGACAAATTAAGCTGGCCCATAGAATTAAGCAAGCAGGCAATGCATGAGTTTAAATGAGAACTGCATTGAGTGCCTGCTTATGATGGCCTGTGCTTATGTGCACAGAATAAGGATTGGGGCATTTAAGCCTCATAACCAAGCTATGAGCTAAACACTGTTGCCTAGTTCACTGATTCCAAGAAACCTATTTTTTGCACATATTAACCTCTCTCTGAAATTGAAATGTGTCTTACAGCACAATCAACAGCGTCTCCCAGTCACTCTCAGCCAGATAGCAGGCCAGAGACAGTCATCCTTACCTGAACATGGCCATGGCCGCTGGTCCCCTCTAACGAGTTTTCTGAATTGTTGCTGCGAAATACATTGGTTCTACGTGCCCAGCAGATGTCACCGATAGCAGGAGAAATCGCCAACTCCTTCAGAACTCACGGATCTGCACATCTCACAGGACTGTCGTGGAGGCCTCCGACTTCAGTTTGTAAGAAATGTCAGGCTGATTTTTAACAAAAGTTTCTTGATTTCCAGGGAGATATGATTCAATTGATGAGGAAAAAATAAACTATGGCTTTAATCAAATAGATGAGCATCTGCCAGGCACTTGAAAGCAGAAATAAATGTGCTTTACTGCCTGTAGCAAACCCACTCTCTCCCTCCATAACCCCATCCCTCCCTCAGCTTTGAGGTTTCAAACAGGAATATCATTAGGGTCGGGGCCATGTCTCCCTGTCCCTAGGCAGAATTGAAGACCATGAGCGTCTGTCCAGCTGTGCTGGGGAACTCTGAGCAGGAGAGTGACTGAAATTATTTTGGCTCTGTGTCCACAGAGGCTGCTACCCCTTTGCGAGACACTTTATTTCCCATTCTCCCGCCTGAAGCAAAGCCTTGGTTTCTAGAGTGTCCCCTAAGTGTCATCAGTTCACCGATGGTTTGGCTAAGATGAAACCCAGTGGAGTCCACTGGGCTGCTGTGTATGTTCAGCCTCAGCACCAGCTAGGAAGAACCAAAGGTGGGCAGAGGTCAAGGCCATTCTCACAGCTCTGGCTGAGACTCACCTTGATGAACCTTGTTTTATTTTACTGATCTTCAGGGGTGGGATTGGGGGGGTTGCCATTTAGAGAACTCCAGACATGGCAGCTGTGACTGAATCACGTGGCTCACCATGCAGGTGACCCCAGTCAGGGCCCCTTCTCCGATGAGACTAACTGTAGTTGAGTGGCACCGCCCAAATTGGCCCCTTGGCTTCCTGGAGATGTATGACATTGGACCTGCAACTCCCTACTGGGGTTATTGGGGTGCCCTCCTCTCCACTCGCTTGCTGTCAAAACATTCATTGCTTTTGAACTTATTCAACATGATGTCAGCAATGCTTGTCAAGCACCTCAGGATGAAGTGCAATATAATGGCTGGTTACAAATGATGTCAGCAGACAATTAACAGCGCTCACTTGCATTCAGGAACCTGGGCAGGCAAGTTCAACATTAAAAAAAACAACTCATTCTTAGCATTCTTTGGAAGTAGAAAAGTTCTTTGGTTGAACATTTGTTTAAAAAAGGAGCTCACACAATAGGAAAATGCAAACCGTATGGCCGAATATCATTGTCTAGAATAGCGTAGAATCTCGGCCTATTAATAAGTAACCCCCACGAGGGTGGAGACTTTATGTCGTCCATTGTTGTCTCACAGTGTCTAGAATGGTGCTTGAAACATAGTAAGAGGCTCAGTTACTGAATGGATGCATATTATTTAACTTGTTGCTAGAGAGGTAAAATAGGAAATCACGGGGGCAGGTGGAGGAGACCAAATGAGAAACAAAGAAACCTGTTTAACTTCACTTCTCTGTGGCCAGGTAGAGAAAAGGAGAATAAGAGCGAGTGAATAGAGAAGTGACATGTTTCTTTGTTCTTCCCTCCCAGCTGGTACCTACTCCTGGTAGCTGAAAGAGGTGAGCTAGTAAGGTGCAGTTTGTTGGGAGGGAGCTGTGGAGACTTTAGCTGCTAGTGAAGTTGCAGGAGTGGGAGCTATTTCCAGCCTTCCCGTAGTTAGGGAGAGGAAGAGGGAAAGGTTTTTATCTTTACAAGAAGTCTCACTAAGGCTATTTGAAAAACGGAGAGTGATGAAGATGGGTAGGGGTGGGGCATCCAGAAGGGCAAGAGTAGAAGAAATGGAAAACTTTCACATTGGTTAATTTTTAATTCAAAACATCATCCAGAACATCATTTAAAAATATTGTCTCCGTTGTTTTTGCATGGATACATGTTGCTGTTTTCATTGAAGGACGTGTTTATTTGTTTGGTTTTTCCTGGACCTAAAGTACTACTTGAATCATCTGTAACATGGGAATTGGTTACATCAGTGGTTCTCAGCCCCAGGAGAGGAGCAATATTGTCCCCCAAGGGACACTTGGCAGTGTCTGGAGACCTTTTTGGTTGTCACACTGGGGAGAGGGTGCTCCTGGCATCTAGTGGGGAGAGGCCAGGGATGCTGCTAAACATCCTGCAATGCGCAGGACAGCCCCCACAACAAGAATGATCCTGTCCCAAGTGTCAGTGGTGTTGATGCTGAGAAATCATGGGTTTCTACCATTTTTATCAAACTCTTGTAATTTTCCTTAAATCCATCATGTGAATTTAGGGAGGAATATTCTTCTTGTTGATTCTCAACTCTGGTGGCATTGGAATCACCTAGGTGCTTTAAAAAATACTGATACCTAAGCCACCCCAGACCAATTAAATGAAGATGTCTGGTATTGGGGCCTGGGCATATGAATTTTTAAATTACTAATTGTCACCAGCATCAAGCAGCACTGGTTTAAATGATGTAACATGGGATCCTCACCACCCATAGTTGATTTATCTTGTCCTCATTAAAAATATCTACACATAAAATGGTACAACTCTCCAACTTAAATGAGAACGTAGCAGCTACCATTCCTTCATGGTTTCCTACGTGGTTGTTTATATTTTGTAAAAGGATTTTCTTTCACTTAGATAAGGAAAAATGTGCATTAAAAAAATGTTCCTGGTGTCAGAAAGATAGTTCTGGAATAAAATAAAAATATTTATTTCTTTGTTTTCACATATTTGTAGCAATGCATAACTTCTAAGTCTATTTCTTTGTGGTGAACATTTCAGTGACTCATCAGAGATGAAATAGTGATAACAATGATAATTTGAAATTTGATTTACAGAGTGTTCCAAGCTATTAGTGTGCTAGACTGCAAGTCTAAGACTATTATAATTTCTATGTAAATAAAAACTGAGACATAAAATACCTATGGATTAATAATTTTAAAATAACTTCTAGAATAATTAGTTGTGGTTTGGATTTAAGTATTCTGGGTTTTGGTTGGATTATTAGTTTATTTACTTCCTCTCGCCTTAACTAAATTAGCACAAGTATGCAAGTGTTGTGTCTTTGTTTTTCTTTCTCTTCTATGCCCAAGACTTTTCCAGAGTTAGTTATGAAGTTAGAGATAGAAGAAGTTCACGTGGGTCCGGCCCGGTGGCACAAGTGGTTAGGTGCGTGTGCTCCGCTGCGGCGGCCCGGGCTTCGCCAGTTCAGATCCCGGGCGTGCACTGATGCACTGCTTGGCAAGCCATGCTGTGGCGGCGTCCCATTAAAGTGGAGGAAGATGGGCACGGATGTTAGCCCAGGGCCAGTCTTCCTCAGCTAAAAAAAAAAAGAGGAGGATTGGCAGATGTTAGCACAGGGCTGATCTTCCTCACAAAAAAAAAAATAAATAAAAAGAAGTTCATATATCACTTACGTTTCTCCAGAGAAACAGAACCAGTAGGATAGATAGAGATAGATAGATAGATAAATAAAAGGACGTTTATTATAAGAATTGGCTCATGTGGTTATGGAGGCCGAGAAGGCGCATAGTCTGCCATGTGCCATCTGGAGAACCAAGAAAGCCAGTGGTGTAACTAGGTCTGAGAATGAAGACCTGAGAATTGGGGGCCAATGGTGTAAGTCCCGGCCTGAGTCTGCAAGTGCAAGAACCATCAGTGCCAATGTCTGCAGGAAGGGCGGGAGAAGATGCATGTCTGAGCTCAAGCAGAGAGAACGAATCGGCCCTTCCTCTGCCTTTTTGTTCCGTGCGGGGCCTCAACAGATTGGATGATGCCCACCTGCATTGGTGAGGGCCATCCTGACTCAATCTACTGATTCACGTGCTAATCTCTTCCAGAGACCCCCCCACTAACAGACACATCCACATCCAGAAAGACCAGCTTTCTTGGCATCCCTTAGCCCTGTTAAGTTGACACGTAAAATTAACCATTACAGTTCCTTTATGTTTTGAATAAATGGTCTTCCACTAGCATGAAAAGTATGATGTTTGAAGAGACTCTTTCCTAAAACTCACCCAAGTGATCAAAAAGGTTGATAAGTCTAGCAAACATGGAGAAAACAATTCAATAATATCAAAGTAGAAGAAAAACCTCAAAAGGCTGATAGAAAGATTTAGATTAGGTTAGGTGATATCTGATACAGATATAGATTGGGAACATATCTTTTCCTAATATTATATTAATTAAAACGTGCTCTAAATGAGAGGTCTGGATTTCCAGACCTCCCCAATCCATGGACGTAAGGAAGGCCATATTATTATATGAACTAGTTTCTTGGCTTTTGATGGTCTTTTAATTCCTTCCTCTCCTTGTAGTCTTGTTTGATATTCACACGTGCCCCCTCTGCGATGTCATTCTGCCCATGGTTTTGAATGTCATCCATATGATGATGACCCTCCAGTTTGTATCTCCTGGGAGAGTGAAGAGCTGAAAAGCAAGGCGTGTCCTATCAGGAGGCAGCCACGAGGGCCACAGAAGCCCGAATTGTTGGCAACGGTCTCCAGGTGCTGCTTGTTGAAACCACGTAGCTCTCATATGCTCCCAGTGAGTCGGTTCCCTCTCTGATACTTTTTACCTTCTAATTTTTTCTGAGAGTGCCATATTGTTTTGCTAGGGATTCGAGACAGTTCTACAAAGTCTGGAGCTATTTCATTCTCAAGGTCAACACTCTTCATTCATTCAAACGCTACCTTTTCGTTCCTCATTATTCCCAAGAATAACCTTCAATTACTAAGCCTTATTCTTCTCTGACTTTGCACCCAGAAAAAAGAACTGCTTTTTGACTCATTCTTTCAACAAATAATACATTTAATATTGCCACTCTCAAACACTACTGGCAGGAATGTAAAATGGTGCAGCCACTTGGCAAAATACTTTGGAAGTTCCTCAAAAAGTTAGAAGTGGAGTTATCACGTGACTCAGCGATTCCATTTCTAGATATATATCCAAGAGAGTTGAAAGCACATGTTCATAAAGAAACTCAAATATGAATATTTGTAGCAGAATAGTCATAATAGCCTTGCACCCTGCCTGCATTGCTGCTTAAACAAACACGTAGTGTCTGGTACTGTTATTTTTACTTCATTATATTTTTAAATTAAATTTCAGAAACATAGAGTTGGGTAAATTATAATTCCTGGTCCATGGTATTTTCATCATTGTTCCAGATATGGCTTATTTTACATATTCAACTAGCTATTTAATTAGCTATTGTTAATAGTGTAGTAGACACCAGCAAATCCCATGACCAACAGCAAAAGCTGAGTCTTTTACAATCAACCAATCCTCCTGCTTTCTCCACCACTGCAATCTAGTTAACTATTCCCTTTCTTTTTTATATAGACTTACTGCACATATATGCTTACTAGTAAGTAATTTTTATTCTGGTTATCTTCAACTTTATAAAAAGGATATCCTGCCGTATATAATCTGTGGGCAGTTGTTGTCATTTTCTGTTATATGATTAAGGTTAACATATACATCTCAGTAATTGATCTTGACAACTGTACACTGTTTCATTATGTGATTACACCAGAGTTTCTGCACCTGCTCTCCCACTGGTAGAGACTTTGTTGGTCTCAACGTCTTGCTAACACAAGCTGCGCTGTTATGAACTTGCTTGTCCGTGGTTTTTCACAATACACGTGCAATAGCTTCTCCTGGGTTGCACAGAACTGGAATTGATTTGTATTGATGAGTCAGTGATGTGAGTGGGCCACCGTCTAGAGGTCACGTCTGACCCTTTTCCAGTCATCACATCAATTTACACCCCATCAGCAATGTATAAAAGCCACTGTGAAGCTCTCTGCTCTCCAAGAGGTAGCAAGGTCAGGCTTTAAATTGTAGCCAAGAAAAAGGGTGTAAATCAACGTCCACTCTGGTCTTATTTCAGATATTTTTTTCTGATTCACCAATGATACTGAATATGCCTTCATCCGTCTTTTAGAAATATGTGATTCAAGGCAGCCCCGATGGCCTAGCAGTTAAAATCCGGCACTCGCCACTTTGGTGGCCCAAGTTCTATTGCCGGTCTCAGAACCACACCACCGGTCTGTCAGTTGCCATGCTGTAGTGGCATCTCATATAGAAGAACTAGAAGGCCTTACAACTAGAATACACAACCATGCACTGGGGCTTTGGGGAGGAGGGGAAAAAAAGAGGGAGAGAGGAAGATTGGCAACAGATGTTAGCTCAGAACAAATCTTTCCCGGGGGGGAAAAAAAAAGACAGTAGGGCAGGGAGTCCCTAATTAAAAAACAACAACAACAACAAAAATGTGTTTCTTCATTTGTCCATGCCTGTTCATAAGTTTCGCTGATTTTTCTTTTGGTCTGTTTGTGCTCTTTTTATTGATTGTAGGAATTCATTCCCTAGTCTTCATTCTAATATTTTGTCAGTTGTGTATATTGTGAAAATATTTTCTTCTACTTTGTAATGTCTCTTTTCTTTCTTTAAGATGTTTTTGACGAACAATATGTCTTAATCTTAGTCACAAATATATTATTATTCTTGTTATTTAGTGAATGCCTTCTGTGTTTTATTTAAGAACTATTTCTCTATTTTTGACCTAACTCCTGACTTGTTCTGTCATGTCAGATAATAGTTGGAGAACTTCCTTCCTCACCTCCCTGGGCCTAATTCAGGTATTGCTGGAGGGTAGATCAGAATTGCCTTGCAAAGCTTTGAGCTTGAAGCTCTTTCTCCTGGGACTGAACTTCTGGCTCTCTGACTCTGGGGGCAAATGTTGGTGTTGCCTCCCAGCCCTTTGCTGCCCCCCTGCAGGCAGCTGTGACCAGGATTACTGCAGTAAATCTTCCCATTGCATGCTGGGAAGCAGACAAAAGGGCGTGGTCCAATGAATTTCCATTTGTTTCAGGCTTCAATAATTTCAGATAATTCTTACACTATTAGTGAACCCCCATATCATACTTTCACAAACCTCGCCTAAATAAAGGAACAGACTATTCCTGCATGCGATATGTTGAATTCAGAAGCATGAAGCGAAGTGAAAAAAAGCCAGACACAATGCTTCATACTGTATGATTCCATTTATAGGGCATTCTGGAAAAGACAAAAATGGAAGGACAGAAATCACATCACTGGTTGCCAGAGGCTGGGAGTGAGGGCAGAGATTGATGCAATAGGGCATGAGAGAACTATTTGTGGTGATGGACCTACATTATATCACAAGTGTAGTGGTGGTTACATAACTGCCTCATTTGTTAAGACTCATCAAATTGTGCATTTAAAATTTGTGAAATTTATTTCATGTAAGTGAATTCTATTTTGTGTAAATTTACCTCAATAAAGCTGGATAAAAAAGTAAAGAGTTAAATAAGAAAAAAAATGTATAATTTAACTACCTACAAAGTAATCTTATGCAGCAAACACTGACCGAATCTTAAATCAGGTAGAGTGTTTGACCAGTGTAGAGAAAAATGGCTCTGGTGTTCCCATCTGCTGTGTGAGTTCTTGGATAATATCCTAGGTTTAAACGCTTATCTTGACTACTCTGGAGAGGCAGATGGTGGTTGCCCTGGGTATTTGTTTTTCTCTTTGGTCTGTCATCATTTATGTATCACCAGTACCATTTTTGTCAAATAAGCTGTTTTGATAAATCATTTTGGAAAGTGGACTTGGTTTTCGTGTTCGGAAACTGACGTCCATTTCAAAAATCTTTTAAAAATCATTTTTACCTTTCCGTTAGTGGCAATAGACTCCTCTAAATTACACAATGCATTGCTCTAAAGCAGTGGTTCTCAACTGGGAGCAATTTTGACCCCCAGGGGGACACATGGTAATATCTGGAGACATTTGTGTTTGTTGTGATTGTTTAGGCAGGGGGAGGGAGGGCAGGAGCTACTGGCATTTAGTGAGTAGAAGCCAGGTTAGCTCCCCATGGCACAGGCTAGCTCCCCATGTCAATTTAGCCCCAAATGTCAGTAGTGCGAAGGTTGAGAAACCCTGGTATAAAGTTTATACTAAAGAGAAGGGTAGTTACAAACAAAAATAAAACTTATAAATCCATTATATAGCCATTGCTTGATGCTGTGAATGCTATATTTACCTTGCCTAGTTTGAGCACTCATTATTTATTGAAGGTCTGTATCTAGTCCTTTAGAAATATTATCTCAAAATAATCCTGGGAGGTAGTTTCTATTACAATCTCTATTTTATAAGGGGAAGATATGGAGATGCAAAGAAGTGAAGGAATTTGCCTAGGTGGCACATCCCTCCTTGCCACAACTGAGATTTCAACACCAGTTGATTCCAAATTGATGTTCTTCACCCTTTCTAGTCTTCAAACTATATCATTTCTCATAATTGCTTAGTATATGAGCAGGCAATTATGATAAAGTCATAACAAAATTTTTTCAGACAGCTATAATTTCATAGCTTTTTGGGGGGCGTTGAAGGAGGGAAAGAATCTAGGGCAAAAAGTCTTTGGTATTAAATTAACAATGAACATGTGCACCTAATTCTCTGAAACAGGAAAAGGTTTAGATCACTTCTCATTTCTTTCATTGCGCATAATGCCAGGAAGCAGTAATTCACTTCTTGATATCCTGCTAATGTGAAAGGGTTAACCAGCTCTCCAAAGATCCCCCTTGTCTTAGTGTATCAGTGACGCAGGTACACGTCTGCCCTGATGATTGCTCTCAACTGGACACTTTTCCAGCACAGTCCTCACATATACACAGAGCATTATGAATATCAAGGTGTTGAAAATAAACTTCTCTCAGATGAATGCTGCCTGACTGTAATCCTCCAGAATGGTAGCTACTAATTATTTGCAGGAGAAGAAAAAGAAACAGGTTGAATCCCCATCCGTTCCTTCACTTAGTTCTTTTTGAGCAGAGAAGTTGTTACGATGTCACCAAGTACTTTCTCTGCGTGAAGCAATGTCCAGAAGGACCATAGGAAAAATATTCCTGCTAGGAATCCCACGTAAACAGTGGGGGAATCCCATTTACCATCTCTGATATCTAACTGTTGTCCAGCTGTGTCCTGGGGAAACACAGATTGCTAAGAAAACAGAGCAAAGTGAGCTCCTCGGCTTGCGTTCATTCTCTGGAACTCAGAGTCAACGTTCTGTGTGAAAAGGAGTGAGAGTGTGTGAAGAAAGGGTGGGCACTGGGGGTACAGAAGCCATTGGATGGAGAAAAGAAGGGACGGGAATGACCTTTGATTTCTAACTGTTTGAAACACCCAAAATTCAATCAGAGAGCAGAATATTCTCCAGCTGTTTCCAGTTAACCACTATAGAAAATCCTGGAAGTAAACCAAAATTTTTGTTTTGGTTGTTGTTCTGTTTTGGTCCCAGGGGATGCTTTTTTTTTTTAAGCCCCTGTGGATTCAGAAGAGAAAAGTATTAATTCATGCCTTAGTTACATCCATTGATCTATTCCCTTGCTCTCAGGGTATCACAGGACCTCCCTCAAGCTCTTAAATGTGTTTATCTTAATCTCCTGACGGTTGGTTCATCCTGTCTAAAGTGGGCGGTGAGCATTGAAAGGCAGTTTCTGGGTCTTATTTCTATTAGCTAACACTGTAGATAAAGCCTGTCAACTTTCTTTGCTTTAGTTTCCTCTGGTGTTGAATTTTATTCATATAGTCTCAGATTTGATGGAATCTTAAGATGCAAGCAAAGTGTGAGCTGCTAAGAAGGTGTTCTGAACAGAAGCTTCTTCAAATATAATTCAGACAGTCTGCCTTTGTCATTTAATTTTGTAGTGACTAGTTTGAGAAGTGTTTAAAAGCTAGGAAAAAATCCATTTGAAGACTACTATACTTAGGGCCGGCCCGGTGGCGCAAGCGGTTAAGTGCGCACGCTCTGCTGCGGCGGCCCGGGGTTCGCTGGTTCGGATCCCGGGCGCGCACCGACGCACTGCTTGGCAAGCCATGCTGTGGCGGCGTCCCATATGGAGTGGAGGAGGATGGGCACGGATGTTAGCCCAGGGCCGTCTTCCTCAGCAAAAAAAGAGGAGGATTGGCGGATGTTAGCACAGGGCTGATCTCCTTACAAAAAAAAAAAAAAAAAAAAGACTACTATACTCCTTTCTCTAATTTAGTTCAGTGTGACTGCATTTACACGGGAAAGCCTTCCTGTGTTTAAATCCACACTGGGATTAATCTAGTTGGTATTAATGGAGAACCTCACATGCTTATCCCAGTCAGGTTTATGCTTTAGACTTGACAATTTAGTCCTCAAATTAGGTTATCAGATGAGGGATTCTATCCGTTTTCTTCGAATTTTATTTATTTGGCCAGCGTGTGGCGCTGTTTCCTGTAAAAAGGTGCCTTTTTCATTTTTCAGAAGCATCTCTCCAAATCTATGGTATTTATATGGCTTAATGTAAATTCCAACAGGCTTGAAAACATCAAAGAAGAAAAACCTACTTAAGTCTTTTTAACAGACTAGAATTTCAGCATTTCTGAAGAGCACCTCAGGTTTCTTTTCATGTTCAGGAATGAAAATCAGAATAAAGGTATGATTGTTTATTTGAGCTTCGTTTAAAAAAAGTTTCATTTTACACAATTTTAAGTATGAATTTTACTGAAAAATTCATTATGCATTTCACGTGAAAAGTAGGCCACTCAGAAGTGAGAAATGAGGTTTTTAGTTAAAGTTATATCATTTAAGATTTAGTTAAAAGTATATAATTTAAATTTCTTTTAGTTTGCTTATGTGTCTCAGAATGTACGGTTAGGGCCAAAGCAGTAATATCTTGTTCATGTCAAGATCCAGAAATAAACGTTACTTTTTATATTTTAAATAGTTTCCTGCATTTGGCTATTATATAGTATTTCCTTTATGGTTATTTGTATGTTTTTCAATATCTACAGCTGATTTATAAAATTAGATATGGGAACCCTGACTCTTTATGGTTGCCCATTGTAGTGTTGCTATTATTAGAATTAGGGTAAGATTAGTTAATTGCCTAGTCACTGAGACAAGTATTCAGATTTTACTGGCATTGAACATTGTTTGAAACCACTGAGTTTCCACAACCCAATGTTCCTTGCATGGTGCAGTGGCTGTTTGACACTAACATCAACAGAGCCCATCAAATGTGCTACAGTTACAAACTCTCGGGGGTGGGGGTGCTGAGAGGGAAAAAGCATTCACAGCTGAACATGGCCATACAATTGATCCTTGAAACCTGAAATGTACCTTCTGATACATTTTATTTTTTAGTAAATATTTAAATTTTAGTAATTATTGCAATGACAAAATAAAATTTTAGTGATGAGTTAATGTAGAATAGGCTCTCAGCATGACTGCAGAACAGGTACCAAACAAATTTAACACTAATTGATGGGGACTTTGGGGGAGGAGAGGGAAAAAGGCAAGGAGACAAATTGTTGAAAAGTAGAAGTAGCTTGAAATTGTATTTGACAGTTCTTTGCATATGTTGCCAAAAGAGTTTTAAAATTTCACTGAAATATTCTTTAGTGCATAAAAGTAACAGCAAACACATTTCTGATGCTTCTTGGTAAAATCTTAGTAAATATCGAGGTGATTAATAAAACTAATACCTTTAAACTTGTATATAGAACTGAATTTTTATAATCTCATCGAAGAAGAAAATGTGTCGCACGCTAACATTATCCCCAAATAGGATGTCTATATTGCAAGATGATAAAAGAAAGAGGTGATTGCAAATGGATGTGGGTTTTTCTTCTGAAAATAGATTGTATATTCAATGACCCAATGCAAAAACTATAATTTTCACTTGTAAAATGATTAAATTTGCCATCAGAGAGAAGATTGCTACAGTACCATAGAGGTTCACCCCATCCCTGCCTCAAATCATATTACAAAAAATGCAAATCTGATATTTATCCATTCAGTTGTTAACTGCATCCTAAGCTCCTCATTTCACTATTTCTTATTCTCTCAAAAGCTCTTTTGGTATTCCCTGGATCATGCAGTAAAGCTGAGCAGAAGAGAATTAAGTCTGGAGGAGAAGGAAAGTACAGTTAAAGAAGAGCTTTAGAAGAGTCTGGCTACCAAATTCTGACAACTTAGCGTGGAAATGTAGTGGTGAGTATGGTCCGAGGCCCTAGCAGGGCATACTTCTTGGTTTTCTCGCATTTTCTTTTCCAGAAGTTAATTGCAATTTCTGAGAGAAGATGTATGTTATTGCATCACCAAATGAAAGCCATTAAAAGAAAACTGCACCTCATATGTGAGTTCTCGCCCCTCACTTCATTGTCCTCTACACCCATAGCCAATGACCAGGGGCCACGTTCAATTTAAGACTCATAAATGCCATCAAATTAAAATATTGGTCTTCTCCAGTTTTAGAGAGAGTTCTCAATTTGCTTTTCCAAGAGGAGCATATCACAGAGATATTATGCTTACTTCCTTTGTAGTTTATCCTAATCAAATGTAGCTGGAAAGCCTTTACAAAGACAAGCCGCTAGCCCCACCAAAAATGAGTCTAAGAGTGTCTTGGCTAAATGCATTGGAAAAAATATATCAATGTGGTTATTAAGAAATGGATTGGTGCATCAAATCCATATCAACACACATACCTAAAAAAGGTACTTGAAACAAAATGATGTCATAGCTGCTATTGAAATCAAAGTGTCTGCTCCATTTTTAATGGGCTATATGTTTTCTAAATCAATGATCTGTCAAACCTGTCCCTGATTCACTTGCTATGGAATCGCCTGAGATGCTGTTTAAAAGTTGAGATCCCAGCGTCCTACCCCAGATAGACTGACCCAGAATCTCTGAACATGGAGTCCTGGAGTACACCTTTAGCAAGCTTCCCAGGGGGCTTCTTATTCTCTGCTAAAATAAAAAGTAAAGAAAGAAGAAGAAACTAACAACCTAAATACATTGCAAGGAAGAGCATAGGTAACTTTCTGGAAACTATGAATGAGGGCCTTGTTTTGTGTGTTTCCTCTATACCCTGACCAAGACGGGCCACATGGGGCCTTCCCCGGTGGCGTAGTGGTTAAGTTCGTGCACTTCACTTTGGCAGCCCGGGGTTCGCAGGTTCCGACCCCGGGTGCGGACCTAGGCACTGCTTATCAAGCCATGCTATGGCGGTGTCCCACATATCAAGTAGAGGAAGATGGGCACAGATGTTAGCCCAGGGCCAATCTTCCTCAGCAAAAAGAGAAGGATTGGCAACAGATGTTAGCTCAAAGCTAATCTTCCTCACAAAAAAAAAAAAAAAAAGACGGGCCACACATTTGGTCTATCTCTGTTTACATAGAAATAAGAGTCAATAAGGCCCTTTTCTACTCTCCTTAAGAGATAGGTGTTTTGTCTGTTTAAGTCAAACTAAAGTCAATCTGAGGTTCACTTCTTCTCCATTTCTCTCTGACAAATTCAGACCATGGGGGTCAAGTTGACTTTGAGGAAAGATATGCTAAGGCCTTTCTCACTAACGTACCTGGACGATTCCACCCATCCATTTATCCATCATTCTTTCTATACGCACTTGTGGTTCTCCTCTCCTGTGGCTGGTTGTCATGAACTTAGGGTGTGGCTTCACCACTCCCATGAAAAGTTGAGAGTGTCTGTGTGCCAACTCGCAGGGTGAGCTGCATAATCAACTGGGTGGATGTGAGCAGAATAAAAAACCAGATTTCAACTGTTATTCTGACTTTATCAAAATGTTTTCCTTTTAAAAGTTACTTCAAACTGCAATGAAAATAAATAACATGAAAAAGGCTGGCATAATCACAGAGGATGTCTGTGCTAATTCTAAAAGAAGAAAGCAATATAACTGCTAGTATTATTCTAACATATGCATAATAAGGTGGCCCGATACCTTTAATCCCAAGCTTTCTGTTCAACTGACTAGATGTTCTCTTTTGTGGTTTACTGTAAAATGCATTTATTCATGGAAATGAATATGCTATGGAACCCATATAAGTAGCACACACGTTGCTTTTTAAAAAAAATACAGTGATCCCTTTGAACGTTTAAAAGCTATTTTTAAAAGCTCAGCATGCTTGTCCTGATGATTTCTGTCTAGAGTATAAATCTCATGATATGACATGTGAGGTCATAAATCAAAGAAAATGCAGGCAGCCATAATATCCTTGCCTTCACCAAGACCAGGTATTTGCTTAACTTTAAAACTCTAGCAAGCACTGTGGAAGGATCCACTACAGCTTTTGGAAATGTTTTTAGTAATTCCCAAATGAAAGTGATAACATTCAGAAGACAATCCCTGGATTCAGATGTGACTCATTGACACAAGGCTTTATACACCTTCCCATTGGGGTCACAACGAGTAGCTTCTTGCCTCTTAGTCAATATTAAGTATGTTTAACATTCTTAGAAAAGACTTCCATTTGCAATTCTGAGTATCTTTTAAACAAATTACTGAGCTCATCCCTAAATTTTTTATGTTTCCGGCTCACATGTAGAATTGTCACGCTAAAACCTACAGATCCGGCTGGCTACATAATTTGAAACTTGTTCAAAATTAAAATCAAGATGGTAACAGATGAACACTAAACCAAGCGTGGATCCTTCTAAGATGGGGCTCTGTACAAGTGTACAGGTTGCACACCCATGAAGCCGGCTCTGCCTACAGAACCTTTGAACAAGACAACTCTGATTTTTTTAATTCATCGAGAAACACATTAAGAAATTAAATCTATTGGCCTTGCTGTCTTACCTAGGTGAAGAAATATATACATAAGATGAGGTACTTGAAAAAGAATCATAGGTATAATAGGATAACTGTAGATGGTTGTTATTATAATTTAACAGGAAGATCCCCAAATCGCAGAGTGGAAAGTGTGCAGAAGACTGGGGAGAGCGGGCTGGAAATTGGAAAGAGCCATCGACTGTACGCAAAGAGGGGTCAAGCTTTGTGATGGATTTCCGAGCAGATTGAGTGCATCTAGCCACTCTGCTGTGCTTGGTTGTGTGTGTATGGCGGTGCGATGTTTTGGAATGTGTGAGTGCTGTTCTGTATGAGAATGTGGAGGTGTCAGTGCACAGGACTACCAGTTAGTTGTTCCGCATCCAAGTGTGAGTGTGCTTGAGTCTTTTGGACTGGACTGTGTTACATAAATATCCCCATGCCAGAAGCACAGCCTTCATGACCACATCCCAGCCCTCTCTGGGGTCTCCTACCAGCAGCAGGGCTGGAGCACTGTCACCTCCCAGTGGAGCTCAGGGGAGCATAAAGCTTTATTACAGATGGTGTCGTAGAAACGCAGCGGTGTCTCTTTCTCTGGCGTGGCCTCCACTGTGGAGGAGAACATGTGTGCAGAAAGAGCATTGGAAAAGAGTACAAGAGACGACGGGCTGGCAATTTCACTGCTCGGAAGGCTGAATCAAGAGGCGTGGGGCACATACAAGGGACAGAAAGAGTTTAGGAAAGATTTCTGTTTTCAATAACTCACAGTGCTTCCTAGAAAAACAGACACCTGAGGAAGCAACGTGTGTGGGTCTAATTAACAAATGTCACTAGCTAAGTACTCAGAGATAATAAGATAAGAAGAAGATATCCCAGATAATAAGATGGAAAGAAGGGAGGGAGAAGGAAGGAGAGAAGGAATGGGGAGGGAGAGAAGGAGGAGGAAAATGTCAGCCGAATGTCCCTGCCTGGCCTCTGTCCCGCCTCATAGCCATTTCAGTTGTGTTACTTAGCTCCTTTCCGCTACTTGGGAAAAAGGAAATTCAAATATGCTAAAGTATGAGCGAAGCTGGGACCGGGGGTAGAAACTGGGGAGCCAGCCTATAACTTTAGGGCGCTCGGTCCTTCCTTAGGCAGTTCTGACGCCCTTTGGGGGTCCCGAGGCCCTCCTTCCCAAGACAGCACCTCACATCCCAGCCCCGGGCTGGCTCACACCTGACGTTTACCTGGGTGATGGGGCGAGGTGCGGGTGAGACGGAGCGAATGCAGTCCGTAGAGGTGCCGGCGTGGGCTGGGCGTCGGACCACCAGGAGACAGGCGCAGCGTGGGGACCCGCCCTCCCCTTGACTGCAGGGCCGGGGAGCCCCTTGGACCTGCCCACGGCCCTCCGCCCGGCCCCCCTGTCACTCACTTTCCTTCCAGCCAATGGCGCGGCCGCCTGTCACCCTCACCCCACCCCTCGAGGCCGAGCCGGGAGGGAGGTCGGCGGGGAGGGCGGGGGGCTGGAGTTGAATGATTGAACTTTCCAGCAGAGTTGCGGCGGCCGCGAGGTCCCCGGCAGTGCGGCCCCGGCGCGGAGCTGGGAGCCTCGGCCAGCGCCCGGCGCCCGCGCCCCCGACCCGCAGCCATGGTGCCCGGGGCGCCCGGCGCGGCCCTGACCCTCTGCCTCTGGCTGGCGGCCTCCGGGGGCTGCCTGGCGGCCAGCCCCGGCGCGGCGGCTGCACGGCGGCTGGACGAGTCGCTGTCGGCCGGGAGCGTCCAGCGCGCCCGCTGCGCCTCCAGGTGCCTCAGCCTGCAGATCACGCGCATCTCCGCCTTCTTCCAGCACGTCCAGGTACGGGAACCGCCGCCCGCCCGGGGTCCTCCCCGGCGCTGCGGGCAGCCGCGCGGGGCGCACGGCGCGCGCGCCTCCCAGCCTCGGCGCCCAAACTTCTTGCCCAGCTCGACCGGCAGATCCGGCTTTCGCTCGGCGTGGATTTTACCATCGGGGTGCTCTAACCCTCCTTTCCCACCTCCTCCCTGTCCCCGAAAGGAAAAAGAAGCCTGCAGCATCTCTCCCCAACTCCCCTTCTTCCCAGCGGAAAACGAAAGGCGATTTCTTTGGGGAGGGAGAGCAGTTTTGTGGACTCCAAGGGTGGTTGTGTGGATTTGTTAGTTTCCCGGGACTTCTGCGCGCGGGACTCCGGGCTGATGGCGAGTCCCGCAAACTCCCGGGCGCTCTGGGGCCCTCGGCGGCGCCGGCACTGCGAGCGAGGCCGGGAGACGCGCGCGGCTGCGCCCGGGGACCCGCGCGAGGTGCCCAGACCCGCAGGTGCCCGCGGGCCGACACTTTTGTCCCTATTGAGCCTTTCACACTCGGCGAGCCCGGAGCTCGCGGCCCACAATTCGAGTCCTAGGCAGATCACTTGGGTCAAGTCGTGTGTTCTGGAGTGTGTTGGGGCGGGGCCAGGGTGGCTGTGCGCGCCGCAATTCGGAGCCCTAAAGCCTCAAGGTCTTGCCAATGAACAGCGTGGAGAGTAAGGGAAGAGATGCAAGGGATACGGGTCTTAGGCGGTGTTTGGATGCTCCGAGAAGAGTCCCGGGGTCAACATCTGCCCCCAGCCCTTGTAGAGTCTTTCAGCTTGATGGTGAAGCTTGTGTGTGTGTGAGTGTGTGAGCAAGGGTGTGTAGGAGGTTCGGGAAAAAGCACACTTGGCGCCTGTGGAGGGGGTCCACAGAGGCGAGGACCCCTGCGGACTTGCGTAGGGACCCGGGTGGCGGATGGGCGCACGAGAGCCGCTCCGGGACTCGGCGGAGTTCCGTCCGGCAGCTGCCTTTCCCAGCCGGTCCCAGCGCGCGCTCTGAAATCGTTCAAGCAAACGTCTTATTTCTCTCGTCTGCCATCGTTCTCTCCCTCGCCTTCTCGCTTCTATGCCTAGCTGCTCACCTGTTCCAAGATCCCAACTTCTCGCCCCAGAGAAAACTGCGGAGGCCAGAAGGAGACTTGGAGCTCCTTGGCGGGGTTCTAAGCCGAGCCCTCTGCCCTTAAGAAATAAACTGGGCGTCCCTCTCGGCTGGGCGGGGTAAAGTGGGCCTCCCCTCACCAGGGGGTCTTGGGTATCAAGCCGCGAGAGGAGGCGATTGTAATGACCGTGGAGTTGGGGCAAATATCCGTCGCCCTCCGGGTGTTCATCCTGTCGTGAGAGCTAATGAAACCTCGCGCCGAATGGCACAACGAGAAAGAAAAGTTGGGATCTTCAGAGATTGAACCAGCTCGCCAAGTTTGCATGATGTGTGGTTTTGTTTGTTCCCAGTCAAAGAAGCAACATCTAGTGGGTTTCAGAGAAGTTGGCACGCTCTGCGGTCCTCCTAGGTCTTCAGGGAAAGCGAAAACCGAGTACTCGTCTCCTGCGGTGAAATTACGCGGACATGCTGGAGAGGGCTTCTCCCCAGCCACCTCGTTTCCAAACCGCTCTGCCCTGCCTTGCAAGTCGCTCTCCTGAGAAGATGCCACGCTATTGTTTAAACAACAAAAGAAAACAAACCCAAAAGAGCAGCCCATTCCCGGGGAGAAAGAGTATCTTTTCTTTCTTTTTTTTTATTGAATTGTCAGTTGCTGTAATTTATTTGTTTTACAGTTTCGGCGGCTAAAGGAGCAGTTTAGATCAAGCCAATTCCCGTGAAAGGCTTTTCTTGTGGTCTCTTGGCATGATTTCTCTTCCGAAGAAAAACTGCTGACAGAATACACATTGCCAGACAATCCTGATTACATTTTAATTAGCTGGGGTGAAATCAGCTGCAAATTACTCAGTTAGGACTTAGTAACTGCTGCTTTCGCAATCAATTGCAAAGCCATTCTTGGAGGTTTTACTCTAACCTGATAATGCCTGATTTATCTAAATTGTAGGGATTAAGCTTTCTTAAGATTTGAAAAGACAGCAGCACACTCTCCTTATAAAACCTCAAGCTTCCCTATCCCTCCTCCCTTTTAAATAATTGGGAGGAGGTGGAGGAATCTGGCGGCAGGCAACTCATTACACTGCATGTGGTATTTATTAATGGGTAGGGAAGGCGGGGCTAGAGGAAGCTTCTGGAAGAGCTGCTTCTGTCAGGGTCACCCCCCACCCACCCCACCCCACCTACTTGTGCAAATAAGCCCCAGCAGAAGGCTGTTTCTGGAGCAGTTGCCATTTCCAACCTCTCTTGCACAGTTCTAGGCATCTTTGTAAGGCTGGGAGAAGGCTTGTCACCAGCCTGGAGGCCAGCCAACTGTGTGGACTTTCAGG
Source organism: Ceratotherium simum simum (assembly GCF_057802395.1). NCBI lineage: Eukaryota > Metazoa > Chordata > Mammalia > Perissodactyla > Rhinocerotidae > Ceratotherium > Ceratotherium simum. The sequence goes on from NC_141940.1 coordinate 123,335,827, forward strand.
TGTGAAAACTGCCAGGCCTTGGCTAGGAAGAACCCACCCTCTGCACTCATGATGTAGACAGAGACTCGGAGCTGCCAGGGGCAGTGACCTGCAGTAGCAGGCCTGCAGAAGAGGCTGGAATCCAATGGTCTTCACCCCGATTCGGTGCACTTACCAACGCCCCCCAGTCCTGCAGCAACTAGGCTGGAGGGCTGTGAGTAGATGGTGCGCACCTGGTGTCTCCACGTCTGCAGGGCCGGGTCACCTGTCAATCATGCCTGAAAGCACAAGAGACCCAATACTGATGCACGGAGGAGGTGGGAATGGTGACGGGGGAGGTGTGACTTCTCTGGCACAGCTGCTGACCTAGAAGAGCTTAGAATTTCATACTGAAAGGGAGATGGATTCTACACTGCATCACTTCACTGCTGAATGCTGCCCCTCATTCATGAAAACAGGCAGTGCGTGCTGGCACCTCCCGGGGGACCAGTCTCCAGCTCCGTGATGCTGCGTGCAGGGCATTTGGCACATGGCCATTTCAAGTTCACACATATCATATATGCATGTGGTTAAAATCCGGCCAGCGGAGGTAGCTGGGAAGGACACCCTTGTATCAGCAGAATGAAGATGAGCTCTGAGCTGTGGGGGATGGAGCAGGGGAGGGGGCTCTGGAGCAGGGGAGGGGGCTCTGGAGCCAGGCAGGTCTGCTCTGCCTCCAGGCGTTACCATTTAGCAGATGGGGAGCTTGGGTGAATCACCTTCCAGAGCTCCCAGTCTCTCCTGTGTCCAGTGGGAGACCAGTACCTGCCCAGCAGGGTGGAGATCCTAAAACATGTTGGGGATGATGAAACTGATGGTCATAAAGGAACTAACACTAACTGGGAGATTACGAACTAGGAGACACTGTTCTGGGTGTCTTACAAGGCTATCTCGTGTAATCCCCACAAGCATCCTATGGAGAAGGTACTGTCTGTATCCTCCCGTAATTGATAAGGAGACAAGGTGCTGAGGAGGTAGGTTGGTCATACAGCTCATAAATGGTACGGCTGGGTTCCGACCTGGGACAGCTACTGGTTTTTGGGTTTGTTTTTATTTTTAGGATTTCATTGGCTAGTTGGTTAATTTACTTCAGGACTGACTACCTAATTTTCAGGACCCAGCACAAAATGAAAACGTGCAGTCCATTATTCAAAGAGCAAGAAAAAAAGTGTTAAAGGATCTAAAATATAAAATTTTTTCCTTCTGTGTCTTTTCTCTCTTGACTTGCCATGGTGTTTTAAATTTGCTTTTCAATGCTGTTCTCAGTAAAGAAAAATTTAAAAATTAAGTTACTAGTATAGACTGTACTGCTCATCTTTGTATAGTGCAGAGCCAGTGTTACACTCGAATGTCAGAGCATTTCACTTGTATGGGGAATCGCCAGCATTACACAATTTGGATTTCCTGGCTCTCCCCTGGAGGGTGCCTTGAGATGGCTGGAGGGACAAGCAGAGGCCAGACTCAGGAAGGTGGGAAGGAGGAAGAGAGGACGCCCTCACTAAGTGCTCAATGTGGGGTGTGCCCGATGGGCGCCCCCCAAGGGGATTTTGTAGGACACATGTACAGGTGTAGACCTTCACAAGTACCTGGGGTCTGGTGTGCACCCATACTTGCTCAGGCGTAACACATGCCTGGTCTCCTATTCTGCCAGCTGCTGGACCAATGCACTGCACTGTGTTCTAGATGGATCCTCAGGAAGCTGAGCCAGGGGTCTCCCCCTCCTACTGCTCAACCCATAGCAGATGGGCAACTCCTAAGTGTACTGCAACCTCCTCGCTGGATGCAACTGGTACCTGCATCAGGGATGGGCTATAGGCTTGTTCCTGTGGAGTCTTGGGCTCTGGCTGGCCACCACCAAACACAGCATGGTGCTACCAGCATGCGGTTAGGATAGCCACCACTATATTACGGGACCCTTCAGGGCATGCATGCTCAACCCTGACCCTCCTTGCACCCACATCCAGGTCCCTGCGGGGGACAGAGTGTGACAGTGATTTGTGGGAGAAGAGCGAGGAGAGAGAGGTTGAATGAGGACTGAGGTGTCAGGGGGCAAGGGAGGGGCAGCCGAGAACCTTTCCTGGCGGGGTGGGAGGCAGCATCATGTGTGATCCAGCGCTCCAAGCCTCCAGACTTCCATCAGACTTCACATACAAAATACAGACTAAAGGATAAAAATCATTACAAATTTCAATATGGCGATGGAAGACCATTAAGCCCCAGGTGTGGGTCCCCTTCTGCGCATGGGCCGTGTGCAGTGGTCTGACATCCATAAAGCTGGCCCTGGTTTGGCTTTTTGTATATCAAGGCTTTAAGCCTTCGAAGGGCTGTGCTTCAGAGGGCTGTCCCTAGTGTTCAAGGATACGATGGTGACCTGTGCTCACTTGGCCGTAACCTTCTCCACAGTTGTTTTCTCAACTTCACTAGAAGATTAAAGAAGAGAGAAAAGAGGGAGACTGTGCCTGCAGTAAGCTCTGTCTCTTTCTAGGTGAATCTCATTTGCCTTGAGAGTGACTTCCTCTCTTATGCTAGTTGGGACATTTCTAGTGGAGACCCGGCCTGCCGGCCCGGTTCTGCTCGTGATTGCAACAATGGAGCTGAATCTTGGAGCCTTCAAGATAGAGTCATTCCACTAAGTATCAGCAGACGTGGAACCTGCTCTTTCTTTCTCTGCCTGTGTTTTCTCAAAGGAAGCTCAAGAAAATAGGGTTTGAGGTCTAATAGTAGGCCATGTGCAATAGAGGAGGGACAGCGTGTCTATTTCTTTGCCGGAATTCGGGACTACTCAGGGAAAAAGTGGATGGAATCTTGTTGGAAGATAAGTAGGAGGTTGCTGGCAGCCTTGGCCCTAGGGTTCTAGAATTTTATTAGTGTTAAGAGATTCTTGCTTAATGGGACATTATTCACCCTATAAAACACCACTGATAGGCTTGCTTAGGTAGCTGATTAGAGATCACAGGCTTTTCCTAGCAGTAATTGGAAGCTGTTTGTTTTGGCAAAGGAGAGAACTAAGCTGGTGATTAGCTCGTTCTGCTTAGAGGACCAGCCTCTCCTCCAAGGAAAAGTAAACAAACAATTAGCGCCTGGAAACCCTTAGCGGCCACCATTCAGCCCCCTGCTCACAGGCTCTTGGAGGAGTGATTTTGTGGTGAATATCCTCAGCCCTGATGTGTCATTTGCCCTGCAGTGAGTTCTAGGTTGTATGCCAGAATGGCCAGGCCTTGAGAGAGTCCCTGGGAAGAAAGGCCATTCTCAAATTTGGCCGTTATATTTCCTGGTCTGGGTCACTGGATCTCTGGCTGGGTTTCTAAGAATTCATGAATTTGACCCAAACCAAACATTAGGCTATTCATAGCAAATTTTCAAGTTTTTGAAGCAGTTTTCTCCTTGAATGTGATTTAAAAGTCTATTTTATTGTGACTATTGTAGAACATTTTCAAAACACATTAGAAAACACTTATTGACTTGTTCGTTTCTTTGTGCACTGTATCATTAGAGGAGAAATATATATATTTACATTTAAATATATTTTTATATTTTGTATATATTTATATGTGTCTATATATGTAATATATACACGTACGTGCGTTTGGAGGTCTAAGTTAAAAAGTTAATGTTGGGCTGGCCCCGTGGCTTAGCGGTTAAGTGCGCGCGCCGGGCTGCTGGCGGCCCGGGTTCGGATCCCGGGCGCGCACCGACGTGCTGCTTCTCCGGCCATGCTGAGGCCACGTCTCACATACAGCAAGTGGAAGGATGTGCAGCTATGACATACAACTATCTGCTGGGGCTTTGGGGGAAAAAATAAATAAATTAAAAAATTAAAAAAAAAGTTAATGTTGTTGGTGAAAGTGTTCCTCCTTTAAAAAACTTAATCATAAATTAAGAAATTACTATATTTCTTTGAAATGGATTCACCGGATTTCATTGTATAACCTACTGTTGTATGTTTCAGTGAATGGGTATACAACTGTAGGGTTCAGTGAGAAACTTACGAACCTGTTGGTGGATATTGCTTGTATGAACTCAGAGATGGAGAAGTTCCTATGTATCACTTGTGTTGCTTTACAGAGTTCTACTCTTGTACACTTTGGAGGGTGGGGGTTGGGCACAGCAATCAGTGAAGCATATCCATATTATCAAAAGACATTTTTTATATGAAAAACAGGACCAGGGAAAATTGCAAATGCCCCATTGCAAGGCCTTGTGCAGATTATCGCATAACTTACACTTTGCTGCTTTGTGTAAGCTCACAGTCCTTTAGAGTTCCCCAGCCAGCCACCTCTCAGCATTTCGATTTCACTTAGCCTGGACTCCGTATTTTGAAAGCACGTTGTCTGTCAACATATGGCATTTATTAAGTGTAACTTAGTTTTTCCTCTTTGTATTAATCAAAGATATCCATGACTCTATCAAGCTTCAGATCAGCATGAGGTCTCCTGCGTTACCAGAGCAGACTGATAAAACTCTTCTTCTTGACATTTTAGTTATCTTCGCACCATCATCTTAGGAAACTGTGTCTTTTGTTTTGGATTCTCTGAAATATTGAAAATAGGTCACAGACACCTATTCCTCCTCAGTAGATGCTGTTGGTGACCTTCTGTCCCTCACCCCGACAACCCCAGGCTCCTGTATCAGCTGCTAATAGCTTACAGCTGCTCCTTCGTAGAGACTAACCTTCAGCCGATGGTTGTCAGCAAGACAGTGTATCCTCCTTCCTCGATGAGGGCAAATCGTGGCCATTGGCTCGCTGCTGGGGGATCTAGGAGGCCAGCCCCCTGCTCAGATTAACTCTTCCGTACAATTTATGCTCCAAAGCATTGCGTGGGACCAGGCTCACGCAGGTCCAGCTGAGCTCTGCTTAGCTCCCTGCTTACATCCCTGCTCAGCTCCGCTTCCTGCTTCCTTACCCCCTTCCAGTGAGAGCTTCCCCCGCAGTGGGTCACGTACCCAGAAAGCCTCTTTTCAGCCTCTGCTTCTGGAAAACCCAGAAGGTGTCTGCTTCAGACACCCCCCTTCAGAGCTCCCTGATCTAATTCATTCAACACTTTTGTTTTTCAGATTAGACAACTTGATGCTTATAGAAATGACTCGTGCAAGCACATACCCATAGTAGACAGAAGTAAAAGTAGAACCCAGCTTTCACAACTCGCAGCTCAGACTTTTTTCCCACCGTCCCTTTAAAAACATGTTGAGAGTTTACACACGTTTAAAAAAATCCTTCTAAATGAAGAAGCACAGAGTCAGAACATATTCTGTTATTTGAGTTTAGTTGGTATCTCCAGATGATGTCAGCAAAGATGTCACATCTTGAGCCCAATATTTAAGCACATCATGCTCCTTCATTCAAAATTCATGCTCCTTCAAAATTAAGCAAAACGTGAAAAATATAAACTATTAAAGGAAGCTTGAAATAGTTGTATGGTAGGTAGACAGTAGGTGGGGTAAGGGGACATCATTAACCACAGTACTGAGTGGCGGGTCTAGGGAGATGGCAAGGATAATTAATTCCAGTATTAACCAACTTTAGGTTTACTCAGCAAGCAACCAAGGGAGCCACATCTCGCGGGACCTACAATCCCCTCTCAGTTCTTAAAAGATTTCACACGTGGTTTTAAAATAGGTGAGGGGAGGCGTTTTCCTGATGGTGGAGTGGGTTGGATAGAAGTAGTGATCCCCGACAGCCAGTAAGTGAAAAGGAACATGGAAGGAGTGTTCCTTCCATGGCTCATTTTTTTTTGTGTGAGGAAGATTGGCCCTGGGCTAACATCCGTGCCCATCTTCCTCTACTTTATATGTGGGATGCCGCCACAGCATGGCTTGATAAGCAGTGTGTAGGTCCATGCCCAGGATCTGAACCTGCAAACCCCGGGCCGCTAAAGCGGAGCGCACGAATGTAACCACTACGCCACTGGACCGGCCCCTGTTTATGGCCCCTTTTAATGTAAATCACAGGCTGTAGATGCTGGATCTGTTTCTCCCTTAAAAAAAAAGAAACACTGCTTTAATTACTTCCATTTATTTCAGCCAATATCGATAGATTGCTGCAGTTTCAAAGATGAGACTGTAAAATCCCTGCTCATGAGGAATTTATAGTCTCGTCCGGGCTAAGACTTGTAAACAGACAACTCAGCCCACAAGTGAGAGCTCATGTAGACTTATTTGTGTGAGATCTCAGAGGAGGGGGAAAGTGTTCTAGGAGAGATGGCACTTGAGCTGAACCTCAAGATCTGGGCTATTCCAACGGAGAACAACCAACTTGAGTAAACGCAGAGTCTTGCAACCATCTTGTCTGTCTCTTGGGGACCCTCAGTGGCTCCTATGGACAGGATACAGAGTCAGCGCCTCATCTATCAGCCAGGCTGTGGGAACTTGGTGAGAGCTGTCACAGAGCTCAAGTCTGTTTTTCTGTGGGACAAGTTAAGAGCAGGTCATCACACTTAGAGGAGTGTGTCCAGTTTTTCCTGTTCTTGCTGATCCGGCTGAACCTCAGGCTACACGACCAGCAGCTCTAATGCTCTTCAGTTGATCTCTATGGAGATCCTTGCCAGCATCCCTAAGAAAGAGCCCCAGAGGACTAAGAATGTGGAAGAAGGAGGCTGCCCACGCCATCTCCCTGCCATTCCGCTTTGGCTGACGGTAGGACCCCAGTCTGAATTAGTAGGGGTGGGCCCAAAGTACGAAACTCTCCTGAATCGCTGGCCACAGGATAGAAGGTATTTAGCGCTGCATGTTGTAGTGTCTTGGTGTTGACAAAGTAGCTTCACACGAAATATCTATTTGACCTTCACGGCAACTCTCTGAGGTCAGGAGTGTCATTTTTCTTTTACAGATAGGAAAGCTGAAGGTCTGGAAGTGAGATAACCAAGGCTGCAGAGCAGAAACTCAAGCCCTAATTGTCATATTCCCTAATATTTATACTACACGACCCTGCTTCTCAGGATGTTAACAACAAGAGGGGACAGAGTGGCAATATCAACTATGGTATAATGGAGAATCTTGAAATTTTGGGGGTGATAGTCCTACGTTTCTCAATCTCTCACTGGCTCCTGGAGGCACCGCTGCGTGACAGAGGGCACAGTTGTGGATGATTGAAAGGTTGCTGGTATGATGCAAGAGCCTTAGAAACCCTCAGTCCATCAACACCATCGCCTGTGCATTTCTCCCCCCAAATCCTTCTTCCAATCAATACGAATCCATCGCATATAATCATCTTTCAGGTATCTTAGGTTGTGGGGACCCAGCAGAAGTCAGATGTGCTTTTTGCTCTCAGGAGAATTATTTTCTACCAGAGAGAGACAGACATTTAAGCAAATAGTTGCAAAGAGTTGTTAAAGTGAAGAAACTATTATAATCATGAATCATCTTTTGAATCTCTATATATAATCACACATTATCATAAGTGCTTAGATGAAGAGTATTTTTTTCTCTTACAAATTGATTTTCCAACATTTCCACTTGTCTAACAAAAGAGCAGAGTATTATTGTGATCCTTGCAGAAACGTCCCAGGAATGGGACATTCTGACATCCTTGCAGAAATGTCCCAGCTGTTCTCCTTGATGTCACAGAAGATGAGTTTGTTGTCTGGGAAGAACACAAGCCTCCGTACTTCAGCCTTGACCTGCATTCTTGGCTGCCATTGCTGTTCTGTAGGGTGGTGGGACACATATGAAGTATTTGCAAGTGGTCATTGTAGCTCGTATGTGTGTGACAGTGACTTCCAAGAACTCGGTGTGCCTCATATGCTTACTTTCTTTCCTTGTGTTTTGATTTTGGGAATGTCTGTGTGTGTTTACACTTTATGGTTCTTTCCAGCATCTCTCTAAGATATAAAAAGTTGGACAATGAGGAATTCTGAGAAAAGGAGAATTTAGAAAATTCTCAAGGCTACATATGAAGATGGCGACGAATGGGAGTTCTTTAATCCCCGAAGGGCTAAAATCTGTCTTCAGGGGAATCTGAGGAACAGTAGCCCATCAAGAGGGAAAAAAAAGCTAACTAAAACTCTTACTTCACGTTCTCTTTATCCTTTTGTTTGAAATTGTAACTTCTGTCATTTAATAAGCTTTTTGCTTTCCAAGTTATTAATATCCTGCCAACTTCAGAAAATAATATTCTGTTTTAGAGTGACCTCAAAAATATTTAATTAAAAAAATTTTTTTCTTTTAAAATTATTTTCTTGAGGTCATATTGGTTTATAACATTGTGTAATTTCGGGTATACATTATTATAAATCAGGTTCTGTGTAGACTGCATCATGCTCACCACCAATAGTCTAGTTTTTGTCCATCACCATACGTACATGCCCTTTTATGCCCACCACCCCAGCCCCTTCCCCTCTGGTAACCACTAATCTGTTCTCTTTATCCATGTGTCTTTTTATGTTCCACATATGAGTGAAATCATATGGTATTTGTCTTTCTCTGTCTGGCTAACATAACACCCTCAAGGTCTATCCACGTTGTTGCAAATGAGAGTATTTTGTCTTTTTTATGGCTGAGTAGTATTCCATTGTGTGTGTACCACATCTTCTTTATCCAGTCATCAGTTGATGGGCACTTGGGTTGCTTCCACGTCTCAGCTATTGTGAATAATGCTGCCATGAACATAGGGGTGCGTAGATCTCTTTGTATTGTTGATTTCATGCTCTTTGGATAAATACCCAGTAGTGGGATAGCTGGATCATATGGTATTTAGATTTTTAATTTTTTGAGAAATCTCCATACTGTTTTCCATAGAGGCTGCACCAATTTGCCTTTCCACCAGCAGTGTATGAGGGTTCCCTTTTCTCCACATCCTCTCCAACATTTGTTATTTTTGGTCTTGGTGATTATAGCCATTCTAACGGTGTAAGGTGATATCTTAGTGTAGTTTGGTTTGCATTTCCCTGATGATTAGTGATGTTGAACATCTTTTCATGTGCCTGTTGACCATCTGTATATCTTCTTTCAAAAAATGTCTGTTCATATCTGTTGCCCATTTTTTGATCAGGTTGTTTGTTTTTTCGTTGTTCAGTTGTGTGAGTTCTTTATATATTCTGGAAATTGACTCCTTGTTGGATATATGATTTGCAAATATTTTCTCCCAGTTGGTGGGTTGTCTTTTCATTTTTTCATGGTTTCCTTTGCCTTGCAGAAGCTTTTTAGTCTGATGTAGTCTTATTTGTTTATTTTTTCTTTTGTTTCCCTTACTTGAATAGACATGGTATTTTAAAAGATGCTGCTAAGACTTATGACAAAGTGTACTGCCTATGTTTTCTTCTAGGAGTTTTATGGTTTCAGGTCTTACATTTGAGTCTTTAATCCATATTGAGTTAATTTTTGTTTATGGTCTAAGGTGATGATCTACTTTCATTCTTTTGTATGTGGCTGTCCTGTTTTCCTAGCACCATTTATGGAACAGACTTTCCTTTTTCCATTGTATGTTCTTGGCTCCTTTGTTGAAGATTAGCTGTCCACAGACGTGTGGTTTTATTTCTGGACTCTCAATTCTGTTCCATTGATCTGTGTGTCTGTTTTTTACATCAGTACCATGCTGTTTTGATTACTATAGCTTTGTAGTATATTTTGAAGTCAGGGATTGTGATGCCTCCAGCTTTGTTCTTTTTTTTTCAGGATTACTTTGGTTATTTGGGGTCTTTTGTTGCCCCATATAAATTTTAGGATTCTTTGTTGTATTTCTGTGAAGAATGTCATTGGGATTCTGATTGGGATGGTAATAAATCTGTAGATTGCCTTAGGTAGTATGGACATTTTAACTATGTTTATTCTTCCAATCCATGAACATGGAATATCTGTCCATTTCCTTTATGTCTTCTTCGATTTCTTTCAATAATGTCTTATAGTTTTTGTTGTATAGGTGTTTTACCTCCTTGGTTGAGTTTATTCCTAGATATTTTATTCTTTTTGTTGTGATTGTAAATGGGATTATATTCTTGAGTTCTCTGCTAGTTCATTATTAGTGTATAGAAATGCAACTGATTTTTGTAGGTTGATTTTGTACCCTGAAACTTTCCTGTAGTTGTTGATTATTTCTGGTAGTTTTCTAGTGGATTCTTTAGGGTTTTCTATATATAGAGTCATGTCGTCCACAAACAGCAAGAGTTCCACTTCTTCCTTTCCAATTTGGATTCTTTTTATTTCTTTTTCTTGCCTAATTGCTCTGTCCAAAGCCTCCAGTACTATGTTGAATAGGAGCAGTAAGAGTGAGCACCCTTGTCTGGTTCCTGTTCTCAGAGGGATGGTTTTCAGTTTTTCACTGTTGAGTATGATGTTGGCTGTTGATTTGTCATGTATGGCCTTTATTATGTTGAGGTACTTTCCTTCTATACTCATTTTATTGAGGGTTTTTATCATAAATGGATGTTAGATCTTGTCAAATGCTTTTTCTGTATCTATTGAGATGATCATGTGATTTTTATTTCTCATTTTGTTAATATGGTGTATCACATTGATTGATTTGTGGATGTTGAACCATCCCTGCATCCCTGGTATAAATCCCATGTGATCATGGTGTATGATCCTTTTAATGTATTGCTGTATTGATTTGCCAATATTTTGTTGAGGATTTTTGCATCTATGTTCATCAGTGATATTGCCCTGTAATTTTCCTTCTTTGTGTTGTGTTTGTCTGGCTTTGGTATCAGGGTGATATTGGTCTCATAGAATGAGTTAGGAAGTGTTCTGTCTTCTTCAACTTTTTGGAAAGAGTTTTTGGAAGAGTTTGAGAAGGATCAGTATTAAATCTTCTTTGAATGTTTGTTTGGTAGAATTCTCCAGAGAAGCCATCTGGTCCTGGACTTTTGCTTTTTGAGAGGTTTTTGATTACTGTTTCAATCTCTTTACTTGTGATTGGTCTATTCAGATTCTATATTTCTTCTTGATTTAGCTTTGGGAGGTTGTATGATTCTAAGCATTTATCCATTTCTTGTAGATTTTCTAATTTTTTGGCATGTAGTTTTTCCTAGTATTCTCTTATAATCCTTTATATTTCTGTGGTATCCATTGTGATTTTTCCTCTTTCACCTTTATTTTATTTATTTGAGCTGTCTTTCTTTTTTTCTTAGTGAGTCTGGGTAAGGGTTTGTCAATTTTGTTTCTCTTCTCAAAGAACCACCTCTTAGTATCATTGTTCTTTCTATTGTTTTTATAGTCTCTATTTCATTGATTTCTGCTCTAATTTGTATTATTTCCCTCCTTCTGCTGACTTTGGGCTTCATTTGTTCTTCTTTTTCTAGTTCTGTTAGGTATAGTTTAAGATTATTTATTTGAGATTTTTCTGGTTTGTTGAGGTAGGCCTGTATTGCTATAAATTTCCCTCTTAGTACCACTTTTGCTGCATCCCATAAGAGTTGGTATGTTGTGTTTTCATTTTCATTTGTCTAAGTATTTTTTTGATTTCTCCTTTGATTTCTTCATTGATCCAATGCTTGTTCAGTAGCATGTTGTTTAGTCTCCATATATTTGTGACTGTCTCAGCCTTTTTCTTGTAGTCAATTTCTAGTTTCATAGCATAGTAGTAGGAAAAGATACTTGATACGATTTCAATCTTCTTAAATTTATTGAGGCTTACCTTGTTTCCCAACATATGGTCTATCTTTGAGAATGTTCCATGTGCACTTGAGAAGAATGTGTATTCTCCTGTTTTGGGATGGAATGTTCTGTATATATCTATTAAGTCCATCTGGTCTAGTATTTCATATAAGGCCACTGTTTTCTTATTGACTCTCTGTCTGGATGATCTATCCATTGATCTAAGTGGGGTGTTGAGGTCCCCTATTATTATTGTGTTGCTGTCAATTTCTCCCTTTAGGTCTCTTAATAGTTGCTTTATATACTTTGGTGCTCCTGTGTTAGTGCATATGTAGTCATAAGTGTTATGTCGTCTTGGTGGAATGTCCCTTTTATCATTATATACTGCCCCTCTTTGTCTCTCATTGTCTTTTTTATCTTGAAGTCTGCTTTGTCTGATATAAGTATGGCAACACCTACTTTCCCTTGCTTGCCATTTGCTTGGAGTGTTGTCTTCTATCCCTTCACTCTGAGCCTATGTTTGTCTTCAGAGCTGAGATGTGTTTCCTGGAGGCAGCATATTTTTGGGTCTTGTTTTTTAATCCATCCAGCCACTCTGTGTCTTTTGATTGGAGAATTCAATCCATTTACATTTAGAGTAATTATTGATACACGAGGGCTTAATACTGCCATTTTGTCTCTTGTTTTCCAGTTGTTCTATATTTCCGTTATTTCTTTTCTCTTTTATTTCTACTGCTGTTTCAGTTTGGTGGTTTTCTGTGATGGTTTTCTCTTTATTTATGATTTGCAGCTCTGCTTTGGTTTTTTTCTTTAGTGGTTACCATGAGATTTGGTATAAAAGATCTCATAGATGAGATAGTCCATTTTCTGATAGCCTCATATCTCTATTAGCCTAAGCAAGTTCCATCCCTTTCCTCTTCCCTAAGTTATTGTTGTCACAAATTATTCTGTTTTGTGTTGTGAATTTGTGATTAAAATGAAGTGTTTATAGTTATTTTTGATGCTTTCCTTCCCTTTATCTTTTATGTTATAATTAAGTGTTTGCTAACCTGTTCTGATAGAGAGCTGCCATTTTCTGATTTTGTCTGTCTATGTATCTCCTTGCTCAAAGCTTTGTAAACCTTTGCCTTTTTGTTTCAGATATAAGGGCATCCTTGATCACTTCTTGTAAGGGAGGTCTAGTGGTGATGAACTCCCTCAGCTTTTGTTTATCTGGGAAAGTTTTTATTTCTCCATCATATCTGAAGGGTAGTTTTGCTGGATAGAGTATTCTTGGCTGGAAGCTTTTGTCTTTCAGTATTTTGGATATATCATTCCAATCTCTCCTATCCTGTAAGGTTTCTGCTGAGAAATCCACTGAAAGCCTGATAGAGGTTCCTTATCAGGTTCAAGGTTATTTTCTTCTGCCTTGCTGCCCTTAATACTTTTTCTTTATCATTGACTTTAGCCAGTTTTAATATTATATGCCTTGAGGACGGTCTTTTTGCATTGAAGTAATTATGAGTTCTATTGGCTTCATGTACTTGTAAGTCCAGTTTCCTCCCCAGGTTTGGAAAGTTCTCAGCTATTATTTCTTAGAACAAGCTCTCTGTTCCTTTCTCCCTCTCTTCTCCATCTGGAATACCTATAATCCTTGTGTTGCTTTTCCTAACTGAGTCAGATAGTTCTTGAAGAATTTTTTTTAATGTACTCTTTTTTTTGAAAAAGAAGAAGATTGGCCCTGAGCTAACATCTTTTGCCAATCTTCCTCTTTTTCTTTTTTATACCCAAAGCCCCAGTACATAGTTGTAGGTCCTACTAGTTCTTCTATATGGGACGCCAACTCAGCATGGTTGGATGAGCAGTGAGTAGGTCCACGCTCAGGATCCAAATCGGCAAACCCCAGGCCACTGAAGTGGAATGCACAAACTTAACCACTATGCCACTGGGCTGGCCCCTCTTCATTTGTTTTAAATCTTAGTTCTCTCTCCTCTTCCACCTGAAGCATTTCTGTATTTTCATTCTCTAAATCACTAATTCTGTCCTCTATAATGTCAGCTCTATTTTTTATGGTTTCTAGATTATTTTTTATCTCATTAATTGTGTTTTTCACATCCAGATATGTGTTCTCATATCTAGAATTTCTGTTTTTTTTTTTTTTTCAGCTTCAATCACTTTGGTGAAGAATTTCTTTTGCTCATTAATTTTATTCCTGAACTCATTAAACTGTCTTTCTGAGTTTTCTTGTAACTCATTGAGTTCCCTTATGACAACTATTTTAAATTCTCTGTCATTTAGATTGTAAATTTCTGTGACTTCAGGATTGGTTTCTGGTGACTTGTCATTTTCCTTCTGCTCTGAAGTATTACTGTAGTTCTTCAGGGTGTTTGATGACTTGATCCTTTGCCAGTGCATTTGTGGTAGCATCAGGTCGCAGATTCCACCTCACCACTGAGGTGGGGGCAGGAGTTGTGTTTTCTGATCCTGCCTCATCCACTGGAAGTTGTGCTGGTAGGGCTGCTCAGTGTTTGTGTGGGCTGGCCGCAGCCACTTGGTGGTTCATGGACGCACACACAGGTGGGTCCTCTGTGCTCCACCGGTGGGTTGCTCTCGTGTGGGACTGCTGTGGTTGGCAGAGGACTGGCCATCCAAGCTGCTGTGCTAGGCAGGAGGGGAGGGGCACTTTCTTTCATGTGTGGGCTTGCTCTGCGCTCATGGGTGGCTCAACTGAGCCACTGTGCTTGGTGGGTGGGGCTCCCTTGTGGAGGCTGAGTGGCTGCCACTCGGTGGGGAGTGTTCCCACAGGCAAGGCTGCCACAGCATGGTGGGCACTCCCATGGGCATTCACATGCAGGCCAGGCTTCCCTGCCTCCTCTTACAGTTGCACCAGCTGCTGTGTGAGCATCTGCAATGTGGATTACTGCAGCTGGGGAAGAGGAAGGGTCTGCTCACCCAGTTCCACCACTTTCCGGGGATCCAGTCCACCCACCTTCATATGTATGGCTGTGTGGATCTCTCAGGGGTCCTGTTGTGCTGTGTGGGAAACCCACTGTTGGTTAATGAATGTCTTTTTAGTTGTAACTTAGAGTGGAGAGACAAAGGATACAACTCACTCTGCCGTGATGCTCTAATTTTGTTTTTCATATCATCTTCTTTCTTTGAAAAGTAAGACCAATACCTTGTTACCACTTGAAAAGTCACATAATATGTGCTGATCAAAATCTTTATTTTAAGGAAGTGCATTTTCTGAATTGGTATGCTCATAATTTTAAATCACCTTCAGCAAACAAAAATGCATATTTCCCCTCAGTTTAGTATCCAGCAATCACTGATGACTTTTTAAATTTCATAGCTAATTTCTTGTTATATTCAAAGAAGTGACAGTTTCATAAGTCTAGAAATGAAAACATAAACCAAAGAATCCATTTAATGAAACAGGAAACGTTAATTTTGCAAAGTAATCCATGACCTTCCAAAAATGTCATCAATCATACTAATGCTTGGGACAAGAGAAATGATGGGAATTCATTTACTTATGAAATTTAGAGATGTTTTCTCCATATTTTGTTTTTAGTTTATAGCTTTTTTCAATCCACTATAATATTCTAATGCATTAATAATTCATGTTTGAAACACATCATGTTATTTTTGGTGTTTCTCCCTCTCTCTAATGCAAATGGCATGCTTATCTAAAGGCAAAGCAGATGGGTTATATTTGTAGTTGAGAGGTTACTGACAACTTCTCTAAAAGATAGACTGAATTGTTATAGTCTAAACACAAACAAAAATAAAGCTTTCAGGGTAAAGGTGATTTCACCTATTTACTGTGCCCCTGTCCCTGCTGGGTTAATATAGGTGGTTCATCCAATGTAAGTTTATCAACCCTTGTTTAATTCTCTAGTAACACATAATTGAGAGAGACAGCCTTTTCTAGATTTAAATAAGTGTCTCAGCTCCTGTCTTTAAATGCCTACACTATTGCAAGTAATAGCAGTCTTTTGAAATTTATACTGTTTGTTATACTTTGTGGACTGGAAAGAAAATTGACAAAGGCTTGCAAAACTAAAATACCGAGGGAGATTTCAAAGAGGATACACACTTTATATTATGTCTCACCCTGTCCCTTGGACAGGTTTCCCAGCGCTGTTCCAATAACCAAATATGTCAAGGAGCCTTGCACTTCAGGGCTGTTAGCTTCCTTTCCAGTTGATGAGAAGACCCCTGCATGATGCAAATACCAAGACCGTTTACAATCATCAGGGAATAATCACCATCATCATCATCATCATCGTCCCCACATTTGGAAATGTGGAAATGTTTCCCGAGAAATCTCTATGCAAACAATTTCTGTTGAGATACTCAGATTTCCACCGCCTATCCTTCATGGCAAGCTACTTCCTTTTGCCCCTGCTTACTGATGTCTGATCCCTCCCCTGATGGCCATTTCCCATTGAACAGCATTTTGTGCACCATAGAGGAGTAACCTCATATGAAACATGAAGCAGAAGACCACCCAGCCATCTGGACATCACATGGTGTCCAGGCATCTGGGTGGACCCAGTCTTGCCCAACAGTCCTGCCATGTAGATGATTCAAATAGAAGCAGTTACAAGCTGCACCAGAACACAAACTTGGGGCTTGCCTTCGAGAGTTGGAATAAAGTCTGTTAACAACAAGAATGCCAAGTTGATGCAGAAGTTACTGATTCCTTTCAGAAAGGGTGAGCAGAAAATAGGACAGTGGTTGCTATGAAAATGTTTTGGTAACTGTGATTCTTTTTAATGTCTTCAGTGGCAAAGAAGTGCAGAGAAATAACCTAAGATGCCATCCACCATGGAAAATAGTCATTGATTGAATGTGGGCACACCCTTTAGAACTAGAGTTTAGCCTTTAAAATCTGAAATATGTATCCCACAGCTCATTCCTTCCTTCTTTATCCATAGTTGGCCCTCAGCAGAGGTTTGCCTGATATCCCAGCATATTTTTGGATAGAATGCATTCTCTCTCCATTTCTGTCACCCGCCCCCCACCCCTTCTCTCCCTCTCCCTTTCCTTCTCTCGTTCTCTTTTTATTTTGACATTTGGCTGTACCATTTTGGAAGCTGCACAACCAAACCCATTTGCTGATCATTCCAGAAATGGCCTACATCTGGGAAGTTATTTTGCCATTGGGCCAGAATCTAAAACAAAATAGGGAACATCTTTTTTTTCGTTGTAGTTTCCACATTTTTGTGTCCGGTGTTATGAGATAATGTCCTCACAGCTGCAAAGAAATAAAAACAATTCTGGACAGAATATATTCACTTGCTAAGCATCACATTTAGCATAGAAAAACATACTTAGAGGTGAGAATACATTAGAACAGACATCCATTTGCATTTTGATCTTTCTATTATTCAGGAGCCATGGACTATTTTTAACCAATTTTTAATAGGGCAAGATTTGCATACTCTAGTCCCCTTTGTTACTCCACAATTTTGGGGGGGAAAAAAAAAAAAAGAGGACCTTTCTTCTTTTTTGAACAACTGTATGAAATTAGAGCTAAAATTTTATTTCCGTATGTAAGTCTGCATGTGTCTTACCCATTTGTGTCTAGTTCAGGTTTCTCAGTCTCGGCATTACTGACATTTTGGGCCTGATCATTCTTTTTTATGGGGCTGTCCTGTGCGTTGTAGGTTGTTTAGCAGCATCCTTGGTCTTTACCCACTAGATGCCCGTAGCATCCCTCCCGCTCCCAGTCATGAGAAAAAAAAAATATTTCCAGACATTGCAGTATGTGCCATGGGGCAAGATTACCCCTGTCGAAAACCACTGGTCTAGTTCTATCTCTTTACATCTCTCTCTGGATCTGTGTGTCTCTAGTTCAATATCTGTATTTTAAATATATATGTATATATGATTCTTTTATTACGTATTCAGGTACCCTCTTTGAAAGAATAAACTCTGATAAATGATTCAATAAATTAATTGCATTAATGATGTTCTTTTTCAGTTACAATGTGAGAGTTTGGAAAGGTGCTCATTTATGTCTCCATTTGAGAATTTAGGAAAGAATAAGACACTTGTTTCTATAAAATGCAATTATAAAAAATGCTTTGCTTCCATTCTACGGCAACCATTCTCCTGAATGAAAACAGCTGTATCTCTGTCTTTAGCAATACTGATTCTGAAGATATGGCATAGCATTTGGGATGTGATAATCATATAAGGAGAATGGGGTTTTTAGCCACGAGCAGACTAATGGATAGTTGGTCATGCTGTATCTTTTCCCTTAAATACCTGTTGTGTTCTTTTTAAATTCAGACCTGGTCCTACAGACTGATTCCCTTGGAACTTCTTTGCAAGTAAACTTCTTTTCATTTTTAAAAACTTTTGTCTCTGAGCTTTCTTTCAGACCATTTAAGTGCTCTTTGCCTCAGTTTCCTCGCCTGTAAAGTGGTGGCAATGGTAATGCTGCTCCATTAGGATGCGCTATGATGCCATGCAATTTAGTTGGAGCAGAACCTCACATGTACTCAGCTCTACAGAAGTATTAGCTGTTGTTATTGAAATGCTTTAGGCACAGAGTGAGTGAGTGCGAGGTGCTGAAGATGTTGGGATGCAAAAATGAATAGTGCACCCCTTGATCCTTGGTGTTTTGGTCTGGTCTGGGAGGCAATAAGAAATAACTTATGCAACCTGATTTAAAAATGGGCCAAAGACCTCAGCAGACACTTCACCAAAGAAAATATATGGATAGCAAATAAACATATGCAAATATGCTCCACATCTTATGTCATCAGGGAAATGCAAATTAAAACTACCATGAGATACCACTACACAACTGTTACAATAGCCACAATCCAGAACACTGACAGCACCAAGTGCTGGTGAGGATGTGGAACAACAGGAATGCTCCTTCATTGCTGGTGGGAATGCAAAATGGTACAGCTATTTTGGAAGACAGGCAGTTTCTTACAAAACTAAACATACTCTATATGACCCAGCAGTCGTGCTCCGTGGTATTTATCTACATGAGTTGAAAACTTATGTCCACACAAAAACCTGTACAATTTTATACAGCTTTGTTCACAATTGCCCAAATTTGGAAGCAACCAAGATTCCTTCGGTAGGTGAATGGATTAAAAAAAAACTGTGGTACATCCAGACAACAGAATATTATTCAGCCCTAAAAAGAAATGAGCTATCAAGCCATGAAAAGACATGGAAGAACCTTAAATGCATATTACTAAGTGAAAGAAGCCAATCTGGAAAGGCTGCATACTGTATGATTCCAATTATATGACATTCTGGAAAAGGCAAAACTCAAGAGACAGTAAAAAGTTCAGTGGTTGCCAGGGGCTGGAGGGTAGGAATGAATAGGCAGAGCACAGAGGATTTTTTAGGGCTGTGAAACTATTCTGTATTACTACAATGGTGGGTACATGTCATTATACATTTGTCCAAACCAATAGAATGTACAGTAAGAGAGAACCCTAATGTAAACTATGGGCTCAGGTCATTATGATGTGTCAATGTAGGTTCATCAGTTGTAACAGATGTACCACTCTGGTGGGGGATGTTGATAATGGGAAAGGCTGTGCTTGGGTTGGGGCAGAGGAGTGTATAGGAAACCTCTGTACTTTTCTTTCTTTTATTTTGGAAGGAAGATTAGCCCTGAGCTAACATCCATTGCCATTCCTCCTCTTTTTGCTGAGGAAGATTGACCCTGGGCTAACATCTGTGCCCATCTTCCTCTACTTTATATGGGATGCCGCCACAGCATGGCTTGACAAGTGGTGCGTTGGTCTGTGTCCAGGATCCAAACCTGTGAAACCCGGGCCGCTGAAGCAGAGCATGTGAACTTAACTGCTACACCCCTGGGCCAGCCCCTCTGTACCTTTCTTTTAATTTTGCTATGAACCTAAAACTGCTCTAAAAAAATAAAATCTTTTTTTAAAAAAATTTAATTTTTTAATTTTAAAGACTTACTCTTTGAAGTTTCTTTGAAAGTGCTTAGTTCTAAAGATAGAGAATGAAATTCAGATCTCTTATATGCTTTTGTCACTTAAAGATTTTCTATTCCCATATGCTGCGTATGAGAATAGAAATTCTTAAGTAAAATTTTAAATTGAAATTTGAAATCCTGAATAGGTATTGTGTAAGGAGAAAAGGCCGCTGGATTCTAGGTCATCTATTCTGTTATGAAAATGACTTCCTGGATGTTGGGTGCTTATAATTCTGCAGATAACACATTTTTCTTGGAATTGATTTTTTTTGCAAAGCGAAGTCTTTTCTTGGGGTTATTGCTGTTTCTCTTGCATCACATTTAATTCATCATGTTTTCTCAAGTGATTTCTCATTAAAACGTGCTATCTTTTGAAGTTCATATTAAAATAACCGAGAATCATGATGAATGGGCTAGAATATCATATAAGTCAGGGTGCAGTAGACTATGAGGTGCGCTATTTTAGTTTGATTAATTATTCCTCACTCTCTAATGAATAACACATAAATTAGCACAATGAAAAAGCATATATCACAAGAAGGCAATGTCACAAAAATCCAACTTAGTAAAGTCATTTAAAATGGGAAAAACATGTATTTCTAGTAATTCTTTTTTCCTGCATAGATTTTCCCCACTACAAATGAACCTCAACTAAACTAAATCCTGAATCTCCCAGTTATATGTATATATCAAGGTGGTCAATTTTGCTTTAGCATTAAAATAGGTACTTCTAGCACTTATTGAGTGTATTCCAAAACATGTTACTAAAATATTCTATACGGATGCAAATAGAAGTAACAATTTTCATTTATGGGGCTTTGTATGTTTTTTTCAAGTAGAAATTTTTTAAATGGATACAGTGATAATGGCAATAGATTCCAGTTCATGTTATCTGGAGATATATTCTCTCTGGCTGCTGTTAATGCTTGTGCGTAATTAGTTTGATAACTTAAAATTCTCCTTAACCTCTGCTGGTCAACACACCAGAAACCAGGCAGTAATGTGCCTTGTGGGAATAGCTGATTAGGAACAACAGATAGCACCTGTCAAGCTTCGCAGCTGTCAGGCGTCTATTCTGAAAAATACTAGGCTGATTTGAGAGTGCCTTTCAAGTCCGCTTTGCTTTTTTCCCTCACTGTCACCCCAAGCAATAAGGAACATTTTCCTGGAATTTTTTTTTTTATGAAGATGCCCGCAGACTGAGGGTGAGGCCAAGATAGAGCGGAGACAGGTTTGCCCTAGACGGAGCAGGATATTGTTACCTTGAGTAACCCTTGCTCTCAAGTGGCAGCCTTCTAGGTTCAGAAGCAGAAATGGACTTGACTTGGTTGGAAATTATATGCGCACGTACATATACACATACAAAGTCAGGTGAATCGTTGTCCTCCCTTTCCAGCCAGGTTCTCCAGCTTTAGCAGAATCAGAATGATCCAGCAGACTTGTTAAAATACAGCTCGCTGCACCCTGCTGCAAGGTTTTGATCCTGCAGGTCTGGAATGAGATGGGGGAATTTGCATGTCTAACAAGCTTTCAAGTGACATGTCTGATTCCAGGACCCTACTTTGCGAACCGCTGCTGTAGAGTTATTTATGCTTTAGGGTTTCTCCGTAGTGTCTTTCTCTGCTTGACGTGTGCCAAATTCTAGCACTGAAATTTTCCGTTCTCTGCCTCCTGGCTCCAACATTCTTTTTCCGACCAGCCTTCCTTCATTCAATGTTAAGTAAAATTTATTAAGGTTTTGCTTATTAAACAGGAGTCAGTAGTGGCTTCCTGGGCAGGAATGTCATTGAGGACACACTCATTTGACAAAGGAGAGCCTTGGAATCACTGCTGGCTGCCATCTCTTTTGAAACATGGATTACAGCCCGTTAATGCTTCCTTTGACCATATGTGTTCAGGGAATCTGGGTCTAGGATGAAAACTTCTTAACAGAAATCTTGGAGAGGAAAGGTCATTAGTAGTCAAGGTCTGGTTATGAAACGAGGGTGAAGAACATAAATTTGAGGGTCTGGACACAGGGTAGAAAGAACACCGTAAGAATGGATTGATTACACCTCGGGGAGGGGAGATTCTGTGCTTGGCCACATCGTCTCCTTGTGACTGTGTGGTTCTTCCATGCTTATTTAAGCAATCTGTTTTCACCAGAAACTAGACTTACTTGATCTTAAACAGTCTACATTATGGTTAACAATTGTCCCCTTATGATGCAGCCATATGCTTTACGATTTAAGTACTTTATGTAAAGACAGACAAGGGACAAGTTATTGTCAGCAAGATGGAGAGACAGATGGGTCGTAATGAGACACTGGGCTCTGACATAGGCCGGGAGGTGACAAGGAGGCCAAAGTTAAAAAGTAAACACTGCTAGTGATTTTTGAAGCAAATGGAAAAAAATATATAAAAATATTAAGGCAGAGATTCTCAGTTGGAGTGCAAGTTGGGGTGTGGTTGAAACAGCATAGCATTTGTCCCATGGCTTTGATTTATTTTAGTCAAATAAATGTTATGGGTTGAATTGTGTGCACCCCTCCCCCGAAATCCCTATGTTGATGTCCTAACCCTGAGTACCTCAGAAAATGACCTTATTTGAAAATAGAGTTGTTGGAGATAGGATTAGTCAAGATGAGCTCATAATGAGTAGAGTGAGCCCCTAATTCAATATGACTGTTGTTCTTACAAAAAGGGGAAACATAGACACAGAAACATAGACGTGAGGATGCCATGTGAAGGTTGGATTTGCTGCCACTAGCCAAGGAACTAGTACTGGAAGCTAAGAGAAAGGCCTGGAACAGATCCTCCCTTAGAGCCTTTCCAGAGAGCGTGGCCATGCTGACACCTTGATCTCAGACCTCTAGGCTCCAGAGCTGTGAGACAATCAACTTCCATGGTTTAAACTGCCTAGTTTGTGGTACTTTGTTACGGCAGCCCCAGGAAACGTATAGTCACTATATTTTACTTTGAATTTTAAATAATATTAAGAAAAGTATGATATTATGTTTTATAAGAAATATATATTTTATCATTCACGTGACGATTTCTCATATATATTTGGTTTTCCTCCACTGGTTCCTGGCTCACAGCTCCTAAAACCCTTGGCATTTCCTGTGATAAGAGTGATAAAGGTGTCTTTTCTTGTGTTAATGAGGTGACTTTTGGAAAGCCCCTGAGTCACCTAAGGATGGGAGCTGGTTGCCAGGGGAACCAACGTGTGATTAGAGGATTGGAACTTTCAACAACCCCCTGCCCCCCACCCCATCTCCAGGGAGGGGAGAGGGACTGGAGGTTGAATCGGTTGCCAATGGCCAATGATTTAATCAATCAAACCTATGTAATGAAGCCTCCGTAAAATCCCAAAAGGACACAATTCAGAGAGCTTCCAGGCTGGTGAACATGTGGAGACTCTGGAAGAGTGGCGCCTGGAGAGGGCATGGAAGCACCACGTTTTTCCCCTATGCATCTCTTCCATCCAGCTCTTCCTGAGTTATATCCTTTCATAATAAACCAGTGATCTAGTAAGTCAAATGTTTCTCTGAGTTCTGTGAGCTGTTCTAGCAAATAAATCGAACCCAAGGAAGGGGTCATGAGAACCTCTGCTTTATAGCCGGTCAGTCACAAGTAGAGGTAACAACCTAGACTTGTGACTGGCATCTGAATTCCCAGGAGGGGGTTGCTGGAACCTCCAATCTATAGCCAGTTGGTCAGAAGCACAGGTGACAGCCTGGTGTTGCTACTGGCTTCTGAAGAGCGGGGAGCAGTCTTGTGGGACTGAGTCATTAACCTGTGGGACCAGATGCGATCTCGGTGGGTAGATAGTGTCAGAATTGAGTTGAGTTCTCGGATGCCCTGCTGGTGTCTGAGAATTGCTTGGTGGTGTCAACACAAAATAACCAATAACCATTCTATAGGTAAGAGAAATAAGGTGAGTTTTAATTGAGCCAGAGTGAGGATTATAACCCAGGAAGGCCTTAGAAAGCGTTCCAGAGAGGCATGGTTTTCAGTACAGTCTTATATCTTTTTAGAACAAAGAACATACATTAAACACACCCAGAATACATTTTCAAAGATTCAAAGAGGTATTTAGTTGCAAATTAGCTGGTCAACCTGACCCTGCTATCCGGGAAGGGACTTGTATTACCAATAGAGCGTAGGAGGGGAAGTATGCATTCTTACGAGAGTGCATTCTTTAATGGTTAAAGCAGATGTACAATGTATGTTTGATAGGTCATAAGTCAGGCTTCTTTAGTTCAAGCCAAATCATTTATGAACCTAAATAGTTACCCCAAATACCTCAATATGTGAAAATCTCTTGTCAGTGGTGTGTAGGGAAGCACCCTCCTCCCATACATGTTGGAATTGGGTCCAGGAACCCAAAAGAAATAGTAGATGTTATTGGATTTTCATGTTTCCCAAAGGGGGTTATGGGTTGTGAATTTAATTTAGTGCAGCACTGTATTGAAAGAACTGTACTGATTTTGTAATTTGCATGCATAGTGTGCCATTGGAAAGACTCAAAACAACCAAATAACGTAGAAATTCATAAGACTGGTCTTATTCATAAGCAATTGAAAACCATTTTCTTTATTATTATATCAGAAATTACGGAGGGCTCTTATAATTGTGACTTCTCTGCAGTTAATCACATGAGTCATGTAGGACTCTAGAGCTCTCTGAGGTCTTCTGAATTACCAACAGTTGCTTCTTGTGTGCACAGCATTCGTATTGGTGGACTTTGCGTCTTGCTAGCTGGAATATGGCCTTGACTTCAGAAGATCACAAGAGGTCTTCATAAACATCTATGTGACGATCTTATAAAAACATCATTCTTCTCATTTTAGAAAAGAAGAAATTAATTTTTCCTAGAGCTCATGATTTATGATGGGTAAGTGACCTGGAATGTGAAATAAGGTCTTTAACTCCAAGTTAGTGAGCTTTCTATTAAAAGATTCTTTTTGTTTGAGTCAACAATATGTTGCACATTTTTACACTTCCTGGGCTCAGTGTCTTCATCTACAAAGGGAGAACGTTGGACTAGAACCTTTATTAACTCTTGCAATTCTCATGATCTGGAATTTTCCTCGGAATCTTGTGTTGCCAATATTGCAGATGGTTTTCACATGTTATTCAAATCCATGAGAGTGAGTATAACCTGATGTGGCCAGACAGTCCTAGGCCTGGTAATTTTGAGGGTTAGTGCTATCACTGGATACTTCAATCCTTCCTCTCAAACCCATTCTTCACTTTCATTTTCTCCTCAGACATGATGGACCCTGTGTTGTGTCTTTCTCTTCTGGTTTTGACCTTTTTCTTAGGCATTGTAAATGTTTTGGAGAGAGTTATTAGAGGATTTAATTAATTAGAGGATAAAATATTAGCAGGCAGGAAGTCTGAAACTTAACTCCTCCTCACCCGGTTGCTCTTGGATGGATTTGAGAGGTTTTCGTAGGAATTCAGGCATGGAAATCCCAATGAGACACAGTAACACGTTACTGGGACACCGTAACCTCTTTCCCGTGGAAAGTTCCTTGTATTATAAGACAATTACATGTCGTCAACGAGTTACATTTTTCTTGTTTTCAGCAAGAAGATGGATTAAATGTCCCTTGAGGTCTTCTCTGATTTGTAATTATATGGTATCATCTGAGTCGGAATTCTACAGTTTACAAATATTGTGAGTGGGTGTTTGGAATCACGTTTTGGGTCCCTTTTCTTGTCCTGGTTGTATTTAGAGAACAGGCTTGACCCTATTCGAATAGATCTTATACTTTCACAGAGAAGGATTGACAGAAATGCCCTTTGACACAAATGCTTTGCGCAGAAGGGGACTGATAGTAATGTAGTGAAGGTCTCAGAGAGCTCTGGAATTCTTCATGGCTCATATGAATAACTGTGGAGAAGTCAGAATGCTAAGAGCCTTCAATTAAGTTTTGCTATAATAATAAAGAAATGGTTTTCAATTGCTTGTAAATAAGAGCAGCTTTTGTACACTGCGTTTCCCAGGTAGGACAAGATGGAATCCTGATGTACCCAAGAGAGCTTGTGAAGTCATTGCTTTCATAGCTGGCTACATAGCTTTAGTTTTTGCTAAAATTTCTCCTGATTAATTTTCTGTTTTGTTCATGTTTAAAACATCCTACAATAAAAACGGAACAGCAACAACAACAATTAAGGAAAGAAAGATCTAAGAAGACTCCTAAATGTTACTGGTGATTAAAAGTTACTTAAAGTAAACTTTAGCAAGTTGTAAATTTGCAGCCCATCATAGTCTTTCCAGAGAATTAACAGTAAAGGATATAATTAAGAGTTGTGTAAAGTTATGTTTTTAAATTGTTTTTCTGAGTTGTTCCTGCATTTCTTTCTGCTTTGATAATGATTTTCATTCTTCGCAGGAACTTTGGAATGGTGCTGGCATGTTTTTTAAAAAAATATTTCTGTTGTTTCTTGCAATGGTTTGGTACACAGCCTCACACTAAAGCTTCTCTAAAAGCACCGATGAAAAATAGCTGCCAAGAACAAGTTGAAACATATTGAAACAACAATATGTTGTTCTTCCATGAGTATCTCCAAGAGAACACAATTCTCTTAGTTTCCGGGGGGAAAATGTATCAACCTGAGGTGAAGTTGTAATGCATCCTAAACTAGCTTGGTTGATTAAGAAAGAGCTTGTTGGGACTTGAAATAAGGAGATAAGTTCTCACAACGAAATGTTTCTCAGCTCACCAGCTGTTCTGGTGAGTCCCCCTCCACCTTCTGCACTGGAAGGGCTACACTTCCATGCAGCAGTCCCACGCTGCCACCACTTGGTTAATTTCTTCAACACCCTCATCTTTTTCAAGAAATATGCCTCATATCTACTTTCCTTTATTGAAGCTTGGCTTTTTCCAAAAGCATCTCAATTGGAGAAAACTCCTTCCCTCATACTGGACGTATATGGGAGGTGAATGGTTTTCACAGGCTGTGTTATTCATGAAGCAGATTCCAAGATTTTGAGATCTAAGCTCAGAATGTGACTGGGTGTTGTTCTCAGGATCGACCCCTGAGTTGGGGCAGAAGGAGGAGTTGGGCTGCCATGCAGTTGCAGCCACAGACTCAGCAGATCGGATCCCACAGCATACTCTAGAGCTGGGGATGCCTTGGAAGTTATGCTGAATGGGACCAGGAGGTTGGTCCTTTGTACCCTAGCATCAACCATTCATTGGATCTGGGCTTCTTTCTAAAGGAGTGGGGCTTTGGACTAGGTCACTCTGTTCTACCAAGTACAATTTCCAGGTGGGCAATGGGGGAGTTTAGCTGTGAACTGGCAGCCTCTCACTCTCTGTAGGAAGGTTCATTTCCATTATAGGGGGGCGGGGACATCTGGGTTGTACAGGCTATATCTAAAAACAGACGATTACTGTTTTATTTTGTGTGACAACGTTCTCCTTCTTTGAGGTTGATGAATTTTCAACCATTGGCGCACCTTGGGCCTATCATCCACCAGAACTCTTCTACCCTACATTTTAAAACTCACTGTTCTACTCTGAGCAAAAACGCCTACCATGTTAGCACTATTATTTTATTTTTACGATTGCTCTGTATCTTTCCCAAGACCTTCATTCCATAAGCCCTCAAAGTTCAGACAATCTGTTGGACACACTGTTTACCATGTGCGCCCCATTATAAGAAAGATTTGAGGCACCTGTTTATCTACAGATTCCAGGGTCAGGGCTAGATCTACTGAGTCAGGCCTTGGGGGCCTCCATGTCTAACAGATTCTCCAGGTGATTCTTTGCACCAAGACATTTGGAAGCACTGTTACACTGACCCTTCCCCTTTCAATTTCCTGCTAAGCCCTGTCTAGAGCCCATGATGCATCATTTTAATCTATTGTGTGTGTGTGTGTATGTGAATAGCTTCTTTTTCTTACCCTTTGGCTACTCTCTAGCTGCAAAATTCTAACTCTACATCCATCAAGCTCTAATAGCTGCCTACTTGGATGTCAGTTCAGTGCTGGGTACTGCCAAAGAACATCACACCACCATGTGGAGTGGCCTTACTCTAAATCTGTAGTTCTCAGCCTCAGGTAAATGTCTATACTATCTACTAATCCTCCCAGGATAGTTCTAGTCAACTCCAACCCTCATCTTCCTTCAGCAACTAATCCAAATGTTTACTTCTCTCTTTAAATTGCCTCCCCATTAACTCATTTATTTTGGAAAATTACCTCAATTCTGATTTCACTGGGAAAAATTAAGGGCACAAGAAGCTCCTTCCACCCCAACTTCATGTCAAATAGACATTCTATATGCACATTCCATGGAGAGATCATCAAAGTTGAAATTGGGTTTACCTTAGGTGTTTATGGTGGGGGCAGACCTCTATATATCCACTGATGACACTCTGCTCCTTAAAGTCATGGGAAGTATTTCTAGAAAGTATTTGTCAGTTTAACAAGTCACTCACTAATCATTTCCTGAATGCAGATTAGGGAAAGCAGAGGCAGCCCCCCAAAGAGTAACTATCAAGATGTGTCAGTATTGAAAAGAAAGGGGATTTGTAGAGCACCAACATACATTTATATAAGACATTTCAACGAATCTAAGAAGCTATTGGTAGAACATCCATTTTTTGTAACCCCAAGAATTTTTTTTTTAATGATAATAAAATGATGACGTATGGCTCAATGATGGTCTTTCGTGAAGCATCCTTTGGTCACTCTAGTATCTTGTTGCTTTGTAATACTTTCCATCTGGTCCGGGAGATTTGGTGATTTCTTCTGCCTTCACTTGCATTTTTGCATGAGATTGTGGCTCCTTTTGTTCATATATCAGTAATACTGTGTAGCACAGATTCATCTGCTTGTGGCGTATTCTTTGCTTAAATCCTATAAAGTATTAGTTGCAGGAAAATATGAAGGTTCAGACTTGCCTCCAATGAGTGTTTGCCACACCTCTTTATTCTTTGTGTTTCTGTGCACACAGTAATTTTTAAATCTTAGTCTAATTATTTAAATCACATTTTGAATGGTCATTAAACCCAACATGTGTAGAACCAATGATGTACACATCTCGGTGTAAATGGTGATAGCATGCACAGCTGCGACCAAGTTCACATGTGTGAAATGTTAACCACCGTGTCACAACTCTTACCTGGCTGACAATGATTGTGTCACATTCATAACAGTTGCGAAAAGATGCACCCTGACTTCAGAGACAATCAGATTGTGTGTCTCCATGACGTGTGATATCTCATGATTTTGTCTAGGGTTGTTCAAAAGACATGTTCTAGGTCCAAAGAAGTGGATCCTGGTCATTCATCTTATATCCAGACTCATCGCCCCTCTCATTTCCACCACTCCTTTCCGTGCTTTGTCTCTAGTTTCTGTGGATTGCAGGTGTAGCTGGGATGCTCAAATGTTGTTGGGGACCCCGCATCCCAGATTGGACAGGACTGGCAGTCCATGAAGACTGAGCTGAAGCTAGATTACTAAGCATCCTAGTGTCAGAAATTGCCACCTCTGCCTTTAGACACCCACCAAAGGGACTGCTGAGACGCAGCCCACTGGCAGCAAATGACAGTCCTCATGCCAATGGCTTTTGTATGGTTGGGCTAAAACAATCTTGAACAATGCACAAGATTTGCCTTTACCTCTTGATGACAAAAGCAAAATGTGCGTTTACATTAAACTTCAAAGGAGTCTTTCAATCTCATGTTTATGCCCAGAGAACCAATATGCCATTTACCACAGGCTTTTTGGACCCTTTCTATCTTTCTTCCCTATTTCATTCACTGCTCCTCTTCTCCTCTTCCCAGTCTTGTCTTTCCTAACATTACTCGGACACAAACAAATGATTAAAGCTAAAGTCAGCTTCAAAATAAGAGTTGGAAACAGAAGTAGATGTGGCTGACTAGAGCTGCCCACCTTGTAGACAACTCTTACAGCACTTCGAAGCAGGTGGTTGTTCCTACACAATGAACCCAATACCTCTGCCCTGCTAGACTCGTCACTTTACTCCATAAGCATTTGTTTACTTTCTAGACAAGTAGATATGGCAATTGGTGAGAGGTTCCTGGAATTGGGAAAATCCACATATAATTTACAAGCGAGGTACAAACTTCAGAGTGATGTCTGAGCACGCCTGCTTTTACAATTGGCATTCCTCTGCACTCTTTCTTGTCCCTGGCATGAAGGAGGAGCTACGAGGAGAAGGAAATTTATATAGACATTTCTTTGTTTTTTAGGTGTCCCATGAACAATGCTTTAGTTGTTTGATTTATAGGAAGTACCCTACTGCTCATGCTTCCTTTACTTTGTAATACAAGTCATTTACTAAACTTTAGTGATTACATTTAATGCTCCCTCTAAACTTGCTAAGGTTGGATTTATTTCAGCACAAGTCATTTATTCATCTTGAAATCTTCCTGGGTTTTATGTGATTTTATAGACAGGGCACGATTTACCAGAATTTTCACCTGAAAATATAAATTTTAATACCAAATGTGGTTTAGAGAATACATGTCTGAAATTATAGCTGTGGCAAGAGTGAATTAATAATTAGCGTATCTTCTTGGAGGAGATTAAAGGTGGAAGACTATTGCTTGAGATGTCCTAAGGGAGCCAATAATTCTGATTCTGTGGTGGGTCCCATCATTATAATAGGGACAGTAAGTAATAAAATTTCTGTCCTCGTCTAATGTTCTCCCACATATACAATTCATTAGACTATTCCCTGTCAAAATTTGTCATAAAATATTAATGAAATATAATGTTTTCTCATATGGCATAGTTAGGCACTTGCTGCTCTATAAATTTTCTTTAGATGACTTTAATTATATACATCTATAAAAAGATGATTAGCATAATTATAAGTAATTTGTGTTCGATTCTGAATGCAAGTTTTTGTTCAGTTTTCAATATTGTCATGCCAAATCTCTTGGACATTTACTCTACAGGAAACAAAATAATGAACCTATTTCCTAAAAAGATCCACCCAGAGAAGATGAAAAATTTGTTCAGTTCAATCTATTTACCTCATTCTTTTCAACTCCTCCTGACCTAATGATTAAAGTTTAAATTCCTTTGTATGACTCCCTACTCCATTCATTTATTTCTTCAATCAATAATATTTGTTAAGGCTATGAGAGCCAATGGTGAGTGAGAGATGTAGACAGACTCTGTCTTCAAGGAGGTCACAGGCTGAGAGGCACATGATCATTAAGTAAAAACAACAGGAATAATTTATACTTGTCAACAGTGATAGAGTACATTGGAAGAGAAGGGCAGGGAACCACAAGAGCTTGTGCAACAGGGAAACCTGTTATAGTCAGAGCTTGGGGGTCAGGAAAGTCTTCCTGGAAGAAGTGGCATTTGCAGTGACCTGAAAGATGAGTGGGAGTTGACTTGGTGAAGGGACAGGTTCTGGGTGGAAGGACAGGACTTGCAAAGATTCTTATTCCCAAGCAATCTGCCAGATGTCAAGGAATGAACCCAAGACAGTGTGGCCAGCGCATGCGTTCCAGTAGGGGTGGGAGAGGGGAAGGCTAGCGGTCTGGAGAGAGGAATATTTGTACACTCAAATCTTGTTTTCCTGTAGAATTCAGTTAAAAGTGAGATATTTGTAGAATCCAGAGAGAAATTTTTTTTAAGGGTGGTTAATGAAAAGGCCATTCATTTACTGAGGATGACTCATAACATTTGAAATAAATCTTACTTATGAATAACAAATGTATGCACATAGCTTTTTTCCCCTTTTGAGTGGACTTTATCTTTCAGAGCAGTTTTGGGTTCACAGCAAAAGTGAGTAGAAAGTACAAAGAGTTCCCATATACCCCTGCCCCCAGACATAGCCACCCCCACAATCAACATCTCCCACCAGAGGGTACATTTGTTACAATTGATGAACCTACGTTGACATGTCATTATCCCCTAAGGTCCATAGTTTACTTTAGGGTTCACTGTTGGTGGTGTACGTTCTATGGTTTTGGACAAATGTATAATCGCATGTATCTGTCGTTACTGTATCATCTAGAGTATTTTCACTGCTCTAAAAATCCTCTATGCTCCATCTTTTCATCCCCCACCCCTGCCCCGGCAACCACTGATCTTTTTACTGTCTTCCTCGTTTTGCTTTTTCCAGAATGTCATAGAGTTGGAATCATACAGTATGTAGCCTTTTCAGATTAGCTTCTTTCAATAGGCATTGAAAGTTCCTGAGAAATATTTTGAATGAAGTGTATTGTTGAGATGATCACTAACAAAGATTCGTTTAAAAAATTATGTCAAGCCATGGAAATGCCTCATGTTGTTTTCTTCTTTTAAACTCTATCTTTTAGCTGCTATTGAATACATGAGAAATTTTCAAGGATATTGACAATAGAAAAGAACATCCTTATAATAATAAATGGAATCAATTATATTACTCCATGGTTCTAAAATAATAGGAAAATGTTCTGGGTTAAAATCTATTCCTAAATTTTAATCCATGCCCTCATTTTTAAAAACTTACATTTAACGTGAAAACACAATCGTCAGTGAGAATCACAGCTAGTTATTTGTAGTTCACAGGTTGATTGGGAAAGGTCTATCGGGTTTTCCGGGATGGTTTCAGTTCCCAGTGTTCTGTCCTGCTGTTGGACAATAGTCTGGTGTTGTATTTCCGAAATTGCACACTGATTAGTCTGTGTGTCTGTTCCATACTTACACCTGGTTATGCTCAAGAAAAATGTGTAGGATCTGTTTAATTCTCTTTTTTTTCAAATGGTTGTATCTAGATAACTAGTTTTCATTTATCTTTGTCCTTCCCTTGTCGTTGTCTTTGAGTGAATGAAGTGTTTTCTTTACTTGAAGCTTTTGAAGAATTATTTTTCTCTAAGGGAAAAATCAAAAGGCTAGAAATGGAGAGACTTTGAAAATGTCATTGAAAATAACGTCTGGGCACAGTTGACTGAACTTATATAAACTCTTTGAAAGTGGGATTGACTAGCATTCATGTTTGATCTAGTTAAACCAATAAAATACAGGATGTATTCTTTATATAATTACCAAAGTCCCGCTGACTGATCCTACCTGGAGGTTACAATGATGATTCTAGAGGTAAATGTCTTTTTTTCTAATGTACTTTGACTCTTTATTTTGCTGGCTTTAAGCCAGAACAAGACTTTATTGCAAGTACTGTATTTTATTTTTGCTGTTAAGTGGCTTATCTGGTGAAGGCTATTGTAATCTGACTAAGAACTTCCCCCTGGGGTGGGATGTTGAAATATACTGGATTCTTTTATTTTTCCATTGCTCTCCTGCTCAAAGAGATTCCAGGTGAGCAACAGAGGTGGATGGTGCAATGTACGCGCACACCTGGCCTAAACACAGTGGCCGGAGTTAATCGGGGGTTTACCGACATCCTTGGTGTCATTAGACAGGATTCCTAGAAGTTCTTTGTAGAGATAAATAGCATGGCAAACGCTGATTGATAAAGGCGGAAGCACAGAACAGCTGCAGAACCTTGACGTGGGGGGAATTGTTTTAAGAAAAACAGGAAATCTAAAACTCAAAAAGGAAATAGAGACACATTTTGAGGGAAACATAGATATGTGTGTTAAGTGTGTAGAAAATATCTGCATGGAGAAGACTCCATGAATAAATTCAGAAGACAAATGATGCCCTGGAAAATTTTTATAATACTTGTTACAGATAAATGACTATTAAATATTAATTGGTACTAATAGCTGCTACAATTGATAAGAAAAAAGTAAACAGTTCAGAATAGAAATGGTAAAATGCTCAGACAGTTCGCCATAAAGGAAAACGAAGGGCCAGTCCAAGGAAATTAAAGCAAAAATAATACCATTGCCCACTTGTCATATTGGCAAATGTTGGAAGATTTTACCACCCATGGAAGAAAACATGGTGTGCTTACCCTTCTGAGCCTCCCTAATAAGATGGCACTGGTTAATGTAGGATGTAGGGTGAGCGTTATGTATATAGAAGAGCTGAGAGATTCTAAGTCCAGGATTACTCCCCCACTCCTGAAAACAATAATAAGGGCAAACAACAAAATAGCATCAATAATAACAATGGACTTTTTTTTCTGCCATCTAACTCTATGCCAAACATTTTGCTAAATACTTTACATGGATTATCTTTTTAATCTTCCCAAGCATCCTGAAGACGTACTGTCTTCAGTAATAAAAAAACAAATCATTAACATCATAATAATTTTCAGGCTTGTTTGCTATTGTCCAAATATTTCTAATGATAGAGCTTTTTGTTTTATGATTAGTGGAAAATTTTGCTTAAAATGAAAATGCTTTGGTTGAGGAAACACATTGATGTTAATTCTCAGTTAAATGTGAACAGCTGATATGTTCTGTGCCTCTTGGTTTCCTTCTCCCTTTGATAGGGGTATGAGCCACTTAGAGGACGCTTGGGTTTCATCATGAGCAGAGCAGAAGAGTTTGCATTTGCTGAGCAGCTGAAGGCGATCATTGCTGGATTCTTTGTGTTTTTGTTGTTGAGGTTTGGCCATTTTACCTCAAGTCAGAGGGAACACAAGGAAGCTAACCAGGTGTGCCATGCACAGAACTTCTTGCAGCTCTAACTCTCTATTTTCTTTAACCCTCTGACATTTACTAAACAAAAAATTTTATTTCCAGCAAAAAGTCCAAAACCACTGTAACCTGCTTTCTACCGCTTTACCCAATCTCCTCTCCTGTTCTCTGCTCTATCCCATCAGGCTGATCTGCTGCTTTCTGAATTTAATGATAGTCAGGACTGTCCTGACCAATTCTTACCTCTCCTTCCAAGATTATAAATCGGGAGATGCCTTCAGAACCCACCACCAATGTCACCCTGGGTTTAACCACAGCGTTACTCACTGTGGGGTTCACGATTAAGTTAACCACTGGCTTCTTGACTGTGGATATTTAATTGGCTTCTTTGACTCCTGTTTCTTTTTTTCCTTTTGCTGGGAAAGATTCACCCTGAGCTAACATTTGTTGCCAATCTTCCCCCCCTTTTTTTTTCCCCCTTCCAGAAGCCCCAGCACATAGTTGTATATTCTAGTTGTAACTCCTTCTAGTTCTTTTATATGAGCCACCACCACAGCATGGCTACTGACAGACAAGTGGTGTGGTTCCACACCTGGGAACCAAACCTGGGCCCCTGAAGTGGAGCACGCTGAACTTTAACCACTAGGCCCTCAGAGCTGGCTCTGACTCCCAGTTTCTTAAGTGTAAAAATGGGGAAATGTAGCTTGCGTCATTATCTGGGATGACTCTCTGGTGTGAATATACCAAACACCAAAGCAACGGCCTGCCACACAGACGTGGTCAAGAGAATAATAATAAGAATATTTATTGATGATAATCATGTCAAAGGCACATTACCCCATTAGTAATATTTTTGTCAGCCACTAATCTGGAGCAGGTAGCAGTGCCATGTCTACTTTTGCAGCCCCAGTCACCCTTGCATGGCCTTTGATGGATGCCATCTCTGTGAGAACTGGGAGCTGGTCCAGTTCCTAGGGGGAAACATTCAAGCAAAGAGGAAACAGGAAGCCCTGTCTCCTGGACCACACTCTAGGTGGGGAGCTAAGACTTAGATAAAAGAAAATATATTCTATAGCAAGAAAAGGTGTGATACAGCTCTCAAGAGCAATACGGCACACGCAGCAGCAGTTAAGGGTCCCCTTATCTCCTCCAGAGGTCCTGCCCATCTGTCCAGGAAAAGAAAGACCTGGAAAGGAAGGAGGTGGCAGCTGGGCCCATGTCAAGGTTCCCACTGCAAAGAGCAGGACCCTCTCACATGAGTCAAGGAGGCTGAAGGTTCTCAGCCTGGTGAAAAATATCTTCAGGGACGGGCCTTGACCCGGTCTCCAAGATTGGAGTCCATTCGCTTTAGCCCTGAGTCTCTTTAAAAGGTTCTTCATGGCTTTCCATCACTGGGCGATGAGCATGGAGCACTCGAGTTGAGGCCAGATTGTGCTCTGACAGATGTGGTCCTTGGGGGTCCCTGCAGAAGGTAACCCTGCACAGGGCAGGCAGGAAAGACCCTTCCTGGGCGAGATGGTGTGGGCGGCTTCACTTAGGAGTTCTCCGAAGCTGCCCTGGACCCTGCTCTCAGCTTTTCCATAATGTGCTTCTCAAAGTCTTGCCCCTGCTTTTTTTGGCAGTTGTCACCCTATTTATGACCGCACCTCAGTCTGCCTGACCCCCCTGTGAACTTTCAGTTT
This sequence comes from Ceratotherium simum simum, assembly GCF_057802395.1. NCBI lineage: Eukaryota > Metazoa > Chordata > Mammalia > Perissodactyla > Rhinocerotidae > Ceratotherium > Ceratotherium simum. The sequence goes on from NC_141940.1 coordinate 123,371,539, forward strand.
GTCACCAAGCCCAGGGCTCCTTCTATGAAATACCAATCTGCACACAATGCCCTCTTTTTGCACCCTTTCTCCTAACACCTTGTTTCCAGTAATTAAACCAAATCCACTATTTGTCCAGCTTTGACCTACGCCCAATCTAATCATTTCTCTGATGTCAACCCTGCCAAAAATCATACTTAACTTCATCCCAGCCTGTTCATATACTTCCCCAGCTTCGGTCCTCACTTATAGGGCCAATGAACGTTGATCTGTAGGGAGAGATGTGGGCCTATTGAGGAAACATGGGGCTTGGAAGGGGAATGAGTAGGTTGATAACAGAATAGCTAAAATTGTAGGTATGTGTAGCAATTTGGGGGAGTTAAGGCTGCAAAGGAGGGTTAGGACCATGTGATAGATTTAATAGCTAAAGCTTTGTCGTGGGACTGAGATCTTTTAGCCTAATGATCTTCACATAGGAGAGGAAAATTTCTAATCCTATACAGTTGGGTATTATTCAGTGGTTTTGGGAATCCTATATTATTAAGATATATTATTGGGAATGGGATATATTAAGATACATTATTGGGAGTAGAAGATCATAATGTATATCCATACAATGGAATTTGACAGTAAAAAAGAATGAAATATTGATTTTTGTGACAATGTAGATGAAGCAAAAATCTTATACCATTTAGCATATTGTAAGACATGGAATGAAAGAAGCTCTACACAGAAGACCACATACTGTATGATTCCATTTATATGCAATGTCCAGAACAGGTAAAGCTATAGAGAAAGAAATTAGATTAGTGGTTACCAGGGACTGGGGAGAGGAGAGAATGGGGAGTGACTGCTAGTGGGTACAGTTTTCTTTCTGGGATGATGAAAATGTTCAAAAATTAATGGTGATGGTTACGGCCTTGTGAATATGCTAAAAACCAATGCATTGTACACTTTAAATGAGTGACTTTTACGTATGCAAATTATATATCAATAAACTTGTTATAAAATATTTTTTAAAAGATATGTTATTGGTTCAACTTTCTTTTCTTTTAACTGCAAACGTAATACTATGCTATCCATACTGATGTTCTTAAAATTAGTAGTTCAGAAGTTCAAACATAGGAAATGGGCTACTTTGTCATATACCCGTCCTTGAACTTCAAAGAACTGGAGGCCATGGCATCTTAATTATTGGGTGACGGTTTCTACTGCCACGACCAACTACCCCAGCCTAGCACAATCTGATGTAAAATATCACAACCAAAGGTAAAACCATGACCAAATTTTCAGTCATGTGGAATGAGAAGTTTCAAGCAGAACTTTGAATGCTAGGGATAATAAATCATAGTCCTAATATTTGTTACATGTTGAGTGACTATCAAGCCATGCTAAGTGGTTTATATATTATTTCATTTGGCATCCCAATGACCTCATGCATGAGATTTTGTCATTATGCTTTACAGATGGATAAACTGAGGCACAGGGATAGTCAGTCCTTTGTCCATAGTCACACATCCAGTAAAAGGGAAAGAGAAGGCTTTTCACATGGGATCTGATTTCCTAGCTCAAACTCTCATTACTGTGAATTGGTTGAGATCAAAAAGCCTGCAGGATGCCCAACTTGTAAATTTACCAAAACCGCTTATGACAGAAGAAACGTCTGGTGTTCATTTTCCTGCTGGCCTGTACATCATGAGAGATGGCTTACGCACTTCCTTTTAGATGGCTTGAAATCTTTATTATTTTATATGTCTTTATATCATGAAGTCAAGGACAAAATAGGATTTACATTAGAAACATATTTTCTATTTTAGGAAGAGAGAAATATCAGGATGGCGAAATTGGTGTTTTGTTAATGCAAATATTTAAAAATTGTATTCACATGCACATGTGTATGCAGTTTTCAATTAGAAAATTATTTAATGAATCAATATTTTTTTCTTTTTGCAGAACAATGGTTCACTGGTTTGGTGCCAGAATCACAAGCAATGTTCTAAGGTACGTTCCCTACTATTGTATCAATATTTTTAGCAACTTAATTTGGGAATAATTATAGAGTCACAGGAAGTGGCAAAGATAGTACAGAGAAATCACGGGTGCTCTTCACCCAGTTCCCACCAGTGGTTACACTTGATGTGTTTGTAGATCAAAAGCAGAAAGCTGACATTGGTACAATGTATGTATCTAGTTCTGTGAGGTTTTATCACTTGTGTAGATTCAGTTAGGGTAGCCACCACTGCAATCAAGATACATGTATCATTATTTCTATATACTACATTGTTTCTCTCTTTATTCTGTAGTTTTTTTAATAAAAAAAAATTTTTATGGAGAAAACATCCTCCAGTTAGACCAGAAGATTTGATGTGTTCTGCTTATATCTAAGTTATTTTGAATGTAGTCTTGTTTGTCTGTAGGAATTGCTGGTTTGAATAATTTGATTATTTAAATAAACAGTCTCTTTTCCATTCTTGAGTATTTCTTGTTGCACACACATACTCTGCAGTTGTCATTATACTCATTCATATGCTTAATAGCATAAATTTCTTACCTCAGTCCCCAAACATCAGAATCTTTAAAATAGATATATTTGATGGTACTTTAGCTGCAGTCTGGAAATGGAAGTAGGTTTTATATTCAGATTATATAAATGAATAAAGTTTAAACTTGCTAAAAATATTGGAGCACTTTTGAGATTGTAATAGTGTTTGATGAGATTTATTTCATGGACGGTACTATTAGACCTAAAATTGAAGCATTCCTTTATTTCATAACCAAATTTCATCTGAACAATATACAATAATACTGAAATAGCATATTTATATGAAGAACGCTATTATTTTGAAAGGTCTTTCAAAATGAAAGAAAATGATTATAGAATAATATGCCTAAACTGAAAACTTTATTATAATGATACAGTCCTACATTCACGCGTGCATTGTGTCATTTAATATATACGAATGTTATTAAAGATAGAATTGTTATGTGAATGTGAAAGAATTTGGTGAAAATAAGCTTTACTTAGCTCTGACTCTTAGATCATGGGCAGAAATGAAATGTCTAGTTTATGATCTTTTTACTCTTTTTGTATAATGTCATAAACATTTGCTTTGATAAGCCATTTTCTGGTATCTATTATATTAATTGTTCTTCAACTGGAGTTTTGGGTAATTTGCTTATGTCGTCATTGTAGGAAAGGCTCTCTCTCTCTCTCTCTCTCTCTCTCTCTCCGTAGTCATGAGGCTGACTGAATTTCATAAGTAGTGTTTTTGTCCACTTTTGTGTAAATTGAGTATTACGTGAAGGATAATTTTTATAACAGTATTATTTCCTATTTAAGCACCCCCTTTCTCCTTATCCCATCAAGAAATTAATTCTTTTTTACACACTTGAAATTTTAATGAAAGAGTTTCATTTGAACTACTTTAAAAATATCCTAATTAAAGAAAATTGCAGCTCTAGGGACTACAGATTGTTAAACCATATATTGTAATTGAAAGATCAAGGCTGACATGAGAGTCTGAATTTCACAAGAAAAGAAATCAATTCCTTTTACCTGAAAACAAGAATGAATCAATAAGTCACAGCTAACTCCAGCAGAAACTTTGGAATATATTATACGACTGACGTGAATTTAAGGCTTGTCTTGAGTCTGAATCCTTGGGAATGAATCTTATATGTTAATCGAAGTTTATTCCCTTTGAGTGCTAACACCACTGGATACATTTGCAGATAATTACAGTGGCATTTCTTTTGAGATTCTGGAAGCACCGTGTAGACTTTTCCTCTTAATCTTTAGCTTAGTGAGGTGAATGGTGAGCCGTGGTAACTCCATTTTACAGATGGGGAAATTCAAGCACATACATATTTGATAACGGTCCTGGAATCACTCTGCCAGTCGATAGAGGCAGACTAAAGTTTGGAACACTGTCCCCTACCTTGTGTTGCATAGAAATCAGCAACTTGAAAAGCCATTTTGAAGAAATATTGGGACAGATGAGTAAAAAAAACCACCAAACCCAGAAGTAATGTTGATGATACAATTTCTGAATGTGTGTTAGAAGATAAGGTTTACATAATACTTTATAGAAACCACACACTTGCTAGTCATTTTTGGTTACCATCTGCAAAGGCTGTCACCTTCAGAATCCCTCTGGAATATGATCTCTCCTTTTCATCTAACTGCCCCACTTTGTCCAGTCTGCCATCATCTCTTGCCCAGACTGATCTGTGAGCATCTGAGCTTCAACACTTGTTCCATGTGGCTGCTGGAAAGACCCTTTAAATATATAAGCTGAATCATGCTTTTGTCTACCTGAACAGCTTTTGATGTTTTCCCATCTCGCTCAGTCTGCAACACTGGCCGTCTTGTCTGCCTGTGCTCTCCCTCTGCCTTTCCCCTTCTGCTCTACACCTTCAAGGCTGCTTTTCCTTCCCTCAGAGGCCCCTTCTGCAGATGCCCCTTCAGCACAAACGCCACTTTCTCAGTGTCAGCCTTCCCAGATCACCCTCCCACCCATTTACCCACTCCATTGTCCATGCCACATGCCGCCACGACATTATATAGTTAATCCTTTATTTGCTGAAAATCTGTCGCCTTCACCAGAAAGTAAGCTCCCTGGGGGCGTCGACTCTGTTCTCTTTCTTCACTGTGATGTCCTCAGAGCTTAGAATGGTGTTTGGCACAGAGTAGTTGCTCAAATATTTGTGACGAATGAATGAGTGCATGAAACCCATACGTTACATTTCTTTCCTCCTCAAGGTACGTCGTCACTACATTGCCTTCAGGAAAAAAGTAATATATAATCCATTTTACATCTGTGTAACTTAGCATGATCATTTATTATTCATTGGGGAAATTTGCGTCTTTTTCTTACATTGATTCCTGCATAATGAGATCATCACTATGAACTCAGGGGTCTTCAGCACAATTGAACTCCTAGATAATAGAGAGCAGTGACTTATTGTCCCACGTAAGTTTAGGCTCGTGGTTCTTAACCTGGGGTGATTTTGCTCCCGAGGGGACATTTGGTGATGCCAGGAGACATGTTTTGGTTGTCATAGCTGGTGGTGGGAAGCTACTGGCATCTAGTGGGTGGAGGTGAGGGATGCTGATAAACAACCTACAATGCACAGGACAGGCCCCGCAATGAGAATTGCCTGGTTCCAAGTGTCAGTAGTGCCAAGGTTGAGAAAGCCTGGTCTGTGCATTTCGGGAGTTATAAAAGAAATTAAGAATACAGTCCTACTCTCCGCAGTTTTACTTTATTATATGAAAGAAAATAAACATATAATTTACCGAGCATGTGGTATGTACCAAGCACCTTTTCAGGGGCTCCTTATATAAAGGAATTCTAATTTTCATCCTATACTCTCTAATGTAGGCAGGTAGATTGCTCTTTGCCTCTTAATGTAGTTTCTCCTCTTCTCTACCAACCCAAACCTAATTCCTCACCGAAATACCTTGTTGCCTGGAATTAAATATCTACATTTCCCTCAAGCTCCCTTGTTGCTAAATATGGCAACACGTATGTTGCTAAATATGGCAACTAAATAACTTATTTGTAGCCCATTAAAGACAAGTGGTATTATTGTGAAGGACTTTTGAGATGCCTCTTTATAGGGAACTGATTTGGCTAGAAAATGCACTCATTTGCTCTTGCCACTTTCTCTCCTCTGCTGCTTAGAATGCAGACCAATGGCAGGGGCTCCTGTAGCTATCTCGGGCCATGAGTTACCCTTGAGGATGGAGGCAAGTCTGAGAATAACCAATAAGAATGATAGAAGGAGCCTGGGTGTTTGATATCATAGAGCCCCCATACCAGTCTTGAACTTCTCAAATTATTTGCACTTGAGAAACAGATAACTTTCTGTCTTGCCTAAGTCACCGTGATTTTACATTTTTTGGTTCTCTGAGGATGAACTTGTGTGTCAGTGAGGCCAATCTTGACTTTGTAATTGGCGTGACCACCTCCATTTCACAGATTCTTAGGAAAGTTGAGTGAACTTCTTACAATGTCACTCGACCAGTAAGTACTAGTAAATACCAGAGATGGGATTTGAACTGAGTTCTGGTTAAATCAGAAGCCAGTGATTCTCCCGTTGTATACCCCATGAGTAATAAGTATTATAGAACAATAAAAAAATTTTGAAAGACCTCTTGCTCAATTCAGCAGTTGATTCCCCTGGTGCTCTGGGTTTTTCCTGAGTCACTCTGGTGGCTACTGTGAATTGTATAACTTGCCAGCAAAACTGTGGCCCAACTCCAGCAAGAGTCATTGTGCTCTTTCTCGTTTTTATATCCCCATTGTCCAATGGGCAGTCAAGAAGATGCAGTCTACGATGGCCCACTCTCCTGGTTCAGCCTCATTTAGGGATACACAGTAAATGCCTGGAGAAATGGATTCCTTAGAAATTCCTCCTAGAAGGTGGTTTTCACACTGAGAGAGCACTTAACTCAGAGGAACATGGTTTGCTCTTACGCACTCCAAATTAAATTGTTTGCAAAATTAACATCTGAGCTAAGTTTCAGTCTAGGTTGATTAGGAACAAACATTTTAAATATACCAAATCTACCAAAAAATGATGCCTTTAGAATAACTTACTTATTTTTAGTACTCCAATTTTAGCAGCAACTAAATAATAAGATCATCTATTCCTAATTAAGAAAGTAAACATATGCCTTTGGCATAAACAGAAAATATATTTTTCTGTTCTATCTAAATAATCTTTCCAATCAATTTTTATCTTAATTTAATATTTTAATCCAAACCATCCTACATACTTTTTGGAATGAAATATTATTGTGATACCATAAAACATACCAATAAATTGTGCTATATTTCCATTTTAATGTTACTTTTGAGTTAGTTCAATTTTAACAATGTATATTATTTTAAGAACCTATTTTAATTAATCTCTCTCTTAAATAACAAATTACTCTATACCAAATATAATGTAAATTTCCTAATTTTTTCCCGTGTACCACAGTGGGATGGCTGTTCAGGCCTTTCATTTATGTTTCTGGTTTAACATTCTCTTTTTTTGTGTGTGAGGAAGATTAGACCTGAGCTAATATCCATTGCCAATCCTCCTCTTTTTGCTGAGGAAGATTGGCCCTGGGCTAACATCTGTGCCCATCTACCTCTACTTTGTATGGGATGCCACCACAGCATGGTTTGATGAGCGGTGCATAGGTCCATGCCTGGGATCCAAACCCACGAACCCTGGGCCTCTGAAGCTGCGTGCGTGAACTTAACCACTATGCCACGGGGCCGGTCCCTTGGAAGACCTTATTCTTAGACCCTATTTTCCATTGTACGTAATTTCTCTGTGGACCAGTTTAGGGGTGATTTTGGAGCATTTGCTAAGAGACTTGAATTGATGGGCAAGATACCCTGGTATTTCGTTATCAGACAATCCTTATGAACCATCCTATCACGTTAAGAATTTCTTTTTTCTTATTGGCTTCCCTTTTCAATATGATGTCCCATTAAACACAGTACTGTGATATTGTGGTTTATAATGAGAAATACGTATTTGGTCTTAGTCCCTGTTTCTGACATAGAGCTCCTAAAACTCGTGGGATTTCCTAAGATATGAGAGCGATAAAGGTATATTTTGTTATGTTAATGAGATAGCTTTTGGACCACGTCAAAGGATGGGGGCTGGTTGCCAGGGGAACCAACCATGTGATCAGAGAGTGGAACTTTCCGTCCCACCCCTCTGACCTCTGGGGAGGGGAAAGGGGCTGGAGATTCAGTTGCCAATGGCCAATGAGTTAATCAATCAAGCCTATATAATGAAGCCTCCATAAAGTCCCATAAGGACAGGGTTTGGAGAGCTTCTGGGTTGGTGAACACATGGAGATTCCAGGAGAGTAGCAGCCTGGAGAAGGCAGGGAAGCTCCGTATTTTTTCCCCGTGCCTTGCCCTATGCATCTCTTCCATCTGGCTGTTCCTGAGTTATATTCTTTTGTAATAAACCGGGTAAACTAGTAAGTCAAATATTTCTCTGGGTTCTGCCAGCCACACTAGCAAATTAATCGAACCCAAGGAGGGGGTTGTGGGAACCTCTGATTTATAGGCAGTTGGTCAGAAGTACAGGTAACAACTTGGCCTGTGACTGGCGTCGGAAATTGAGTTGCCAAGGAGGGGGTCATAGGAACTTCCAATCTACAGCTGGTCAGTCAGAAGCACAGGTAACAGCCTAGATTCGCGACTGGCATCTGAAGTGGGGGTTGGGGGCAGGGCAGTCTTGTAGGACTGATCCCTTAACTCTGGGATCTGATGCTGTCTTCAGGTAGAAGGTGTCAGAATTGAGCAGAATTGAGTTGACTTCTCGGAGTCCCTGCGGGTGCCCAAAAATTGCTTGTTGGTATGGGGAAGCTGCCCCTCCGTACACACATTGTAATAGGTGTCTAGGAACCCAAATTAGTGCTGTCTGCCAGGGGTCAGCAAACAATTTCTATAAAAGGCCGGATAGTAAATATTTTCATCTTGGTAGCCCATAAGGTCTCTGTGGCACTACTCAACTCTGCCACGGTAGCATGAAATCAGTGATAGATAATATAGAAACAAAGGAGAGTGGCTGTGTTCCAATAAAACTTTCTTTATGGACACTGAAATTTGAATTTCATACAATTTTCATATGTCAAGAAATTTTCTTTCTTCCCCAACCATTTAAAAATGGGAGAACAATTCTTAGCTCACCGGCTGTGCAAAAACAGGCAGCAGGCTGGATTCGGCCATTTGCTATAGTATGCTGATCTCTCTTCTGTGCCATTGCATTCACGTATGCAAAACCAAATGAAAGCAAAACAGTAAAATTGCATTCTTCTCTCAGTGCAAAGACACATCTTGCTGTACTCAAACTAAACCAAAATGGACAGTTTCTAACATCATTTATGGAACATTGTTGGTCCTCTTGCAAGGATTTGTTGAATGAATGAATGAATGAATGAATGGTAAACAATACTAAGAAAACTTGAAATAAGTCACAATTAATTTTTGAAAATTCAATGTTAACTGTGGTTATTAGAGCCGTTAAAAACTGTGAGACTTCAAAATGGGCAAAGTAAAAGATTACTAGATGTCCTCTCTACTGCACCCTTCCGGGTTATCTCCATTGTTCATTGTCCTTGAGCTATTTTCCTACTCTGTAAATGGTAGAAAGCTGGTAATAATGCAGGTGATTCTTGTTCATGGAGATGCAAATGATTGTGTCCAGTGGAATGCAATTGATGCTTACCCGTGAATAGACCATTTTACATCTATTTGTGAATCCATCCAGCATTTCTTATTGTGTGTGTGTCTTTATATTTGTATTTCTTGGATTTCTCCTTTGAACCAAATGTAACATATGATTGGTTCTTGCAGTATTTCATGAGTTAAATAAAATCTTTGACACATTTTCATTTTATATTTGCACGAGAGTCATGCATTTACCTTATAAAAGATTTATCCTTTAACATCATGCTCAGTTACCTTTCAAAACCTTGCATCTGAGAGTGCCACTCTCTCGATGACAACCCACCTCTCTGTGGGGAGCATGCATGCTCATCCTTCTCCTTTTGGGTGTTATAAGTCACTCACTTGACTTTTGTTTCCCATTTGGTTTTGAGGATATGTGTTGAAAAGCAGTAATTTAGGGCCCAATCTTGGTGCCTTGGCATGCTGCTTTGATCTCAGTGGGAGTTTGGTTCTTATAAGGGCTATAACTCCAAATTCTTAGTCATTTTCTGGGTTTATTCAGAGCCAACTTTAGAGGTGAGGAAGATTGGTTTTGCTTGTATGAGCGTCTGGATGGCTTCATCTGACATCTGTGAAATTTATTGGATAAGGGTCAAACCTCTGAAACACAACCAAATGTGACTGTTGAAGGGTTTTGTTTTGTGTTAGATGTTTTCTATGACTTATGTGGTAATGACTGTAAATCCATGGAGCCCAAGGAAAACTTATCTTAAGGAGAAAAATGAAAACTCAGGCACACATGGAAATGCACTATGTCCAAATACCCAAGAACCAAAGGTGAACATCCTTTCTTACTTCTTTGCAATCCTAATAAACAACGAATCAAAATATCAGATGTTTTATGTACTTTAAAATATTTAAAGCCTATTGTAATACTTACTGATGTTCATTGAGTTTTCCCTGACTTTATGTTATCAAATTCAAGGACAAAGTTGACATATATTGAGCATCTCTTGTCCAACATATTGATATATTTTGGGAATTACCAATTATTTCATAGGCAAAGCCACCATTGACAGTGATTGTCAAAAGAAGTAGGTTTGTAGCATTGGAATAGATAGCCTCTTGTAGAAAGCTTCTCAAATGTATACTCAGTTCCCTTTATTTTGAATCCCAATGTTACTATTTCCATAAGTAAAGAGCATGACATTATTCCTCAGCAGAAAGTAAATAGGATGTGATAACCTGGGAAGAGAAGAGAGAAATATTCTATTATTTCCTTAAACAAGTGGTGGATTAAAATTTGTATGGAAAGCATACGGAAAGAAATTGTTAGGTGTGTGAAAGTTTGGCTAGTGTTCTCTTGAAAAAGCAATCTGTACATATGATGGTATATTAGCACGAATAGTAAAAACTGTTGAATGCACGTTTGTCTGACTATCCTATGACATCATGCCTGTAAATGGCATAATTTTGAGTACCCCAAAGATCATTATGTGCTTTCGTGCTTACCAAGAGATGAAGACTCTCTTAAAGGAGACCAAAGCTCTGGAATTTCACAGTCTACATGCAGTTGAAAATCAAATGACCAACAAGCTTGAGTTAGGGCTAGAAGTGCAACATCATTCTCAAGTGCTCCATCCAGCGTTGCTCCACAGGAACGTTCACATGGACTTCATCTCTGATGTAACGGCAGAAATGGAAAAAAAATAGAGAAAAGTGAGAGAATGTGAAACAGACAAAACCCAAAAGAACTTATAAACAGGGTAGTTAAATAAACATCTGATTTCAAAACCTCATTTCTTAAATGGTAAGTAATGAGTGCTGAGATTTGTGAGAAACGGCTGAAGGCGTCCAGCAGGGTCCCTTCCAGGGATAATGCAGGTGGATCGATGAGTTAATGATTTAAACAATTAGAGATTTGCTGCACCCTTCCATCTGTCACAGCCTCCTGGAATGCCAGCTCACAGCTCTAATTGGAGCCTCCAGCATTGGCGGCAGCCTGAGCTGGTGTCACCGATTTGCTTCTCCCCACACTGTCATTCTTATGGTAAGTGTTTTCTGCCCTCATGCTGGGAACCTTTATCAAACATCTTAGTGTGCTCTTGGGTGATCATTAGCCTGCAGTAGTTGGAACATTCCAGTGTTTTTAAGCCTAGAAACTAGTCTATCTATTGAAAGAACATGCAAAGTTTCCCGCTAGGCTCGTAGCACAATCAATATTTAAGGAAAAGAACAGGTTCTTATTTAGATTTAGATCCAGCATGTGACATGTTAATAGCCCAATGTGTTTCTGATTTTCCATATCAGTTTTTACGGGTGTGAAAGACTTCCATCTGCTGTAAACTTCAAAGCAAAGACATGTGGAAGGGAAAAAGCACCTTTGGGTAGTCTTTATGCTCGCCCTTTCCTTATCTCTTACTGTTAATTTCTCTTCCCATCTGATGGAAGAAGATGCAAACGAAATCTCTTATTTGGTTCACAGTTGAAGAAGGGCTCTTGAAAGCTGCCTTTAGAAAGGAAATCTGTTCTCAACATATGAAAAACATCTCAGTCAGGATGCATTACATGGTGATTATGGTCTGACAGATGTTTTGAAGTTGTAATGTATTCATCAGAAGGCACCCGGAGCATGGATGAGCGCCGATGGCTTGAAGATGTTGGGTTTGATCTGGCAACTAGCGAAGAGCACCAGTGCTGATGGAAGGTTGGGAACTGTGAGGCTTTAGAAGGGAGACAGGGTTGGATTTCACGAGCTGGGTCGGGCAGAATTTGTGAGCACTGAATACATGATCGTGCTATGTTGCTCTTCTTTCCCCAAGGAGGGTCCCTGTCAGAATATTCTTACTGGGGTGAAAACTCTCACTGGAATTCAGGGGGTCAGCATTTGCCTCTCTGTGTTCATAATCTTGACTCTGTTTTGTAGGTGATCCTTGAGATAAGGGTCAAGTCTAGTTGTTCTACCTAATCATACACAGAAATTCCTATTGGAAACAAACCTATAGTCTGCATTGGAAACATTATTTCTCTATGTTTATAAGAGAGCAGTCATTACAGGAGAATAAATCTAGGTTTTAATTTCAACTGTTTTACTGGGTGAAAAAGAACACACTCTTGCTGTCTAACTTGCCTGAAAGAAGGAATATAGGCTAATTATTGCAAACTAAAATAATTTTCCTTTCTCAAGAATTCTTACCTTTTACCTATTTGATTTGGAAGAACCTTACTCACCCTATAAATAATCACATTCAACTACGTTGGTATATTTGTTTTGCAGCTATTTTGGGTCAGAGAACTTTCTTGTAAGATTCGTTGCTCAAAGCATGATGTTCTTTGGGTGATCTGAAATGTGTGTGTGTGTGTGTGTGTGTGTGTGTTTAATGGCTGAACATTTGTTTTAAACTCTTTTTCAGCCTTAAATTATTGTAGCCATGATGTATGGGAGATCCCACTGAGGTTGTATCTTCTATTTTCTTCTGGGTTGGAGGAGAAAATAATTTTTTCTAAGGAGGATCTTTGTTGAGTGCTCCCTTTCCCTTTGATGCATATCTAGGCAGAGGTTGCATTATCTTTTTATTCAGACAAATGTCTTCATTAGGATCTTTAATTTTCATAGTGGATGTCAGAGCTAACAACACCTCTGCAAGCTATGAAATGACTTGTCAACAAAGCCACCGCACTCCTGGAACTTGCCAAGGAGGAGACTATCAAACTCCTTGTATCCTTGTCATACCAAAAGGCACCAGAGAGAAATAATATTTATCCATGCCTGATGGATATATAGTTTCCAGATGCTCTAGAATCTATGCCTTGATTACAAGACTGAACTAGGTACCTTCACCATCTCAAAATTGTCCTTTAACTAATGGCTTTTATTGAGTCACATGTTGCTGTAATGCAGTGTGTGTAATATTCTCAGAAACTATCTCACAGACCCAGTCATTGAGGCTGCTATGAGGAGCTCGCTGAGGACATGGGTCTACTATTCCATGCCATCTTTTGGAGGAAAGACATTCAGTCAGGTCGCAGTATGAGTACTAAATATGCTCCCACTAGAAATTGGTAGATGTTTTAGTCTATGGATACTGTAAATTTTGTAACCAATAGTGTTTTCCCCTTAGAACTGGCTGTTAGAAAGCTGCAAGTTAAATAAAATAACCTATACCTATCTTAACAAGGGTACTGAAATTAATCACATGCATTTTGGGAACTAGCTTTATCTCTGACTCCATGTATTTATTTATTGTCCCAATTTTTATTTCCCTTTATCTCCTTCTATTCACTCAAGATTTGTTTTCTGGCTATACCATCTTGATCTTTGTAAATAGTCTTGACTCTCTTTAAGAGTGAGAAAGGCCATAGATAAATCCATAAATCTATAAAATAATAACTAGATAAATCCATAAAATGATAAATAACTAGAAAGGTGCCATAGCATGGCTCAAACTTGCCCAATGAGTTGTTTGGCTTCCGTAACCATTTTATCCACAATTTCATGCTTAGCCCAGATGAAGTGACTAGACATCTATGTTCATACCCAAGGTCTTTCAGCGGGGTATCGATGGTTATGGCGTCATAACTTCACTGGAAAGGAGGGGTGGTGGCCACTTGTCAATTAGGTAATGGCTGTGACTGGGCAAAAGAAGTAAGAAGATGCCATTTAAACTAGGGAAACAGGGAAGGCAGCAAAAACGTGTTCTGATGGGAAATGACGTGCACAGAACAAAGGTGAAAAGCTTTTGTTTGTGTGCGCCATTTGGAGCCAAAGGGGTTTGGCCCTGTCTTCACAGATCTTAAGTCATAAATAGCAAAGGTCAAAGAATAGTCTTTAAAACTACACAATAAAGAAAGGACTTCTCTCAACTGGATCTTTTCAGAGTGCAGCTACCAGTGTGGGTGAGTTCATTTTCCATTTGTGTGGGGGAAGAAGTGACTGAGAGTGTGCGCTTTGTAAAGATGTCTTTCTATCTTTCTTTTCTGTTTTTTTTCTTTCTTTCTCTCTATTATTATTAGTAGTAAATGTTTATACTGATTTCTGTGAAGAACCTTCTCCATCTGTCTTAGGTTATGGGAGTCCATATTGAATATTTAAGCCTAGTGAAATAGATGCGGATTAACTGGATTTCAACGTCTTTAACTACGATGGAAACTCCACTTAAGCGACAGAATGGGAATTGCGATGTGATTTTCGTTATACCAATAGCTCAGTTCATGTGGATGTTCACATTTGAAGAGTAGTTGGGGATAAGGCCGAGTGGAAGAGGGGGAATTTGCTGGTGGTTAGAAAAATGGGATCACAGAGCATTGCCTTATTAAATAATATGCATTTTAATTCATTACAAATGACTAATTTTGTGTCAAATTCCACATAAGGAACACTGTTCACAAGGAGAACTGAAAGCCGCTGGGGCCAGGACGAGCCTTGCAGGGCGCAAGCAAATACCACTTTAAGAGTTCCGCTGCCTGCAGATGTGGCCGATTCAGCCTTTTGCAGACTTTTCTCATGTGCCTTGACGGGAGCATTGTTGAGTTAAAAGGGGAGCTGCCCAGCGCTTCCTCGGAAGGACGCAGCTCGTCTCCGTCCTGCTTGCTGATGAAGGTGGGGCTTTTGACGCCCGCGCGGCTCCCAGTTCTCACAGCTGAAAGGTTGAACTTGGGCGGTTGCAGATGAATGAGCTGCATTTCCCAAGAGCAGCTGCACAATGGCTTCGGGACTATTAAGCTGTGAAGATTCATGCTTTCGCGTTTGGGAGTGTGTGTTCAGCAACTTTTCCTGGGGGAGGGAGGAGGGCAGGCGCGTTTTGGCTTTTTACATCCAACTGTATGCACATTTTCCCTTTTTGTATGAGGACATAATGCCTGCACTAAGGATAACCCTCCCCTCCTCCTAAATCCTTCCACAAAAAGATACTTATTAAGGCTGGCATTCTGAAGAACTAAATGCTTCTTTAACTTTGCTTTATCTGCTTCAATGAGCACAGTGTACCGAGTCCGGGGAATTCACATTACGGCCGTGAGCAGCCCTCTCTATTCTCCAGGGCTCTTTGGGTGCAGAAATAATCCCTTCCTTGAATCTTTTGAGAAAGCAACTGAAGTATGCAGGCTAATCAACTGTAAATCTTGGCCATCTCGAGAGTATCGCATGAAGCAGCATCGAAAAGTGTTCTGATCACCAAGAATCCTGTTGCTCAGTCCCTTTAAAGGCAGTTTTAAGATCCAGGGCGAATTTGCAGCTAATACATTTATTTGCTGTATTTTAAAGCTCTGGAATGCTGTTCCCTTCTGCACCCATCCTCCACTTTTGTCCTGTGCATCCTGTGTATGTTTATTTCGTTTCTTTGTCATTTTGAGACAAAAAGACAATGAAATTCCTTAGAACTTTTGTTTTCCCTGGTAATGGAGAATATTATAAGTAGGAGTGAACTCCGATGGAATGTTAAATTACAGACACTGGAGAGCTTTTCTGTGTTACTTCGACATCATTTTCTGCCCAGCCCTGGTACAATATTTGGCAGGAAAAAATAATCTAGGTTGGGAGGGTCACATCTCCGTGCCTGTGTGGCACTGTGCTGAAATCCCCAACGTTCTAACACTAGCTGTCATTTTGCTGAGAGATTCTATCTTGATCAGGACTAGGGCAGCACTAATTTGCCAGCATTCTCCTTGGACTTGCAGGATAATGTGGATAATGCATTTATAGCAGCATAAATCAAGCCTCAAGATACTTGATGTATAGAGTTGAAGCTTCTCTTTCTGAATCACCAAACTCTAACAGAAATGGGACGATGGCATTTGCTCTGTGATATTTGAAGGTAGAATGAGAACTCCATTTTTGGCCAATGAAATTTCTCTTCTTCATCTGCCTCCTTCTTCCCGAGATTCCTCTATCTATACCTTCCTCCATCCTCTGCAATATTTCTGTCCTGAGTTGCAGATTCAGCTCCATACTGGTCATTTCTGATTTATGGTCCTGTAAAAACCCTCTAAGTTACTGTGTCCTACGTTAAAGACAATCTGCTGCTGTTTGCGAGAGAGGCGGTGGTGGTATGGTGGAGAGAGTTTGGTCTTTGGGCTCCAGTGCTGAGAGTGTGACTTATGAGCTCCACGACCCGGCCCAAGTTGCTTATTTGCCCTCCTCAAACCTATCCATCTCCCTGGATTCTCAATATTAATTAAAAATATGAATATTCTCTTAATTACCCAAGCTAAAGTCTTCAAAATCCTCCTTAATGCTTCCGTTCCCTAACCTTTATATCCATCCTCCTGCAAAGTCCTTCAGATTCATCTCTCAAACTATTTTGCCATCCCCTCTGTTATAACTCAAACATGTATTATCTATGAAATATATTAGCCCCATAGCCCCTAATTTTCTCCCTGTGTCTGCTCTTTTATTGCTCCCAACTTTTTAGAGTGATGCTTCTCAAACATTAGCAAGCAAAAGAATCTCCTGGTGAGCTCGCTCAGATACAGATTCCTAGGTACCCCCTCCAGAGATTCTGATTCAGTAGGTCTGGGCTGGGGCCTGAGATTCTGCATTTGTAAGAGACTTCCGGTGGATCCTGGTGCTACTGGTCCAGGGTAGCTTCAAGTTTCTCACCATTAAGTATGATGATAGCTGTAGGCTTTTTTGTAGATATTCTTTATCAAGTTGAGAAAGTTCCCCTCTGTTATGAGAGGTTCGGGGATTCGATCGGAGATGTAAAAAATACCTTTCCACTCCAAGCAAATAGACTGAAGGTATCTTTTATTATATAGAGGATAGTAAAGGCGATAGTCCGCAAACAGATCCGAATAGGTCAAATAATAAGAGGGAAAAAACACCAGCTCAACTGGAAAGGGAAAACATCCACATCGGCTAAGGTAGCAGCAGATTCTAATAGGTCATATAATAAGAGGGAAAAACATCAGATCGATCGGAAAGGGAAACACCAGATCGACTGAAGGGAAATGACACAAATCAACCGGAAAGAGAAACACCAGGTTGACCGAAAAGAGAACACATCAGATCAAGTACTTCACAATAAATCAATTACTCACAACATCCACGCCCCACTGCTGGGAGAGTCCTGTCAATGCACATGGCTGGGTGGGAATCACACGTCCTGGGCAAGGTGTCCCTTCCACAGGTGGAACTGTCACCAGGTCTCAGTCTCCAGCAGTTTATATAAGCAGTTACAGAGTTTACAGAGCAAGCATTCAGTGTTCTCATGCACAAATGGTTATCAGTGGTGTACGTGCACTGAGCCCCCTCCTGGTTATCATCCCAACCCAGTAGTTGTGTACGTGCATTGTTTACCCTGCTTATCGTCCCAGCCCGGCACAGATGGCCAGTCTGTCCCAGGCTGCGGTGCCCAAAGGGCCTTGACATTTTTACACATTGCAACCATCTCCATGGGAGAAGGGCCGGTTCCCACCACGCAGAAAGCAGCTTTTATATTTCTTTTTGTGCTGGTGGCTGTAGGTCAATGGAGCGGCCAAACATGGCTGTACTCATGTCAAGACACCCTCTATTCCCAATTTACTAAGAGTTTTTTATCATGAATAAGTGTTGAATTTTATTAAATGCTTTTTCTGCATCTAATGATATGGTCATGTGATTTTCCTTTTTTTAGCCTGCTGATGTGATGGATTACATTAATTGATTTTCGAATGTTGAACCAGCCTTGCATTGCTAGGATAAGTCCTACTTGGTCATGTTGTGTAATTCTTCTTATACTTTTTTGGATTCGATTTTCTAATATTTTTTTGAGGATTTTTCCATCTGTGTTCATGAGAGATATTGGTCTGTAGTTTTCTTTTCTTGTAATGTCTTTGTCTGGTTTTGGTATTAGGGTAATGCTGGCCTCATAGAATGAGTGAGGAAGTGTTCCCTCTGCTTCTATCCTCTGAAAGAGATTGTAGAGAATTGATGTAATTCCCTAAATGTTGTTCATTCAATTTCCTTAATAGATAGAGGCCTATTCAGGAGATCTTTTTCTTCTTGTGTGAGTTTTGGCAGATTGTATCTTTTAAGGAATTGGTCCATTTCACCTATGTTATCAAATTTGTGGGATAGAGTGGTTCATAGCGTTGCTTTATTATCCTTTAAATTTCCATAGGATCTGTAGTGATGTCCCCTTTTTCATTTGTGATACTAGTAATTTGTGTCTTCTCTCTTTTTTTTGTTGCCCTGGCTAGAGGCTTAATGGTTTTATTGATTTTCTTTGTTGATTTTCTGTTTTTAATTTCATTGATTTCTGCTCTAATATTATTTCTTTTCTTCTGTTTCCTTTGGATTTAGTTTGTTTTTCTTTTTCTGGTTTCCCAAGGTGGAAACTTAGGTTCTTGATTTTAGATCTCTCTTCTTTTCTAACATATACATTCAATGCTATACATTTTCGTTTAAGCACTGTGTTCACTACATGCCACAAATTTTGAAAAGTTGTGTTTTTATTTTCATTTAGTTCAAAATAATTTTAAATTTCTATTGAGATTCCTTCTTTGACCCATGTGTTATTTAGAAGTGTGTTGTTTAATCTCCACGTATTTGGGGATTTTCCAGGTATCTTTCTATTATTAATTTATAGTTTTAATTCTATTGTGATCTGGGAGCAGACTTCGTATGATATGTATTCCTTTGAATTTGTTAACGTGTGTGTTATGCCTCAGAATGTGGTCCGTCTTGGTGAATGTTCCATGTGAGCTTGAGAAAAACGTGTATTCTGCTATTGTGGGACGAAGTGGTCTATAGATGTTAGTTATATACAGTTGATTGATGGTGCTGTTGAGTTCAACTTTGTCTTCACTGATTTTCTGCCTGCTGGATCTGTCCATCTTCTGAGAGAGGGGTGTTGAAGTCTCTAACTATGATAGTGAATACACCTATTTCTACTTGTAGTTTATCAGTGTTTGTCTCATGTAGTTTGATGCTCTCTTGTTATGCACAGACGTGTTAAGAACTATTATATCTTCTTGGAGAACTGTTCCCTTTATCATTATGTAATGCTCTTCTTTATCCCTGAAAACTTTCTTTACTTTGAAGCCTGCTCTGTCTGAAATTTAATATAGTTACTCCTGCTTTTTTTTGATTAGTGTTAGCATGGTATATTTTCTTCATCCGTTTACTTTTAATCTATGTGTGTCTTTATATTTAAGGTGGGTTTCTTGTAGACAACATATAATTAGGTCTTGTTTTTTGATCTACTCTGACAATCTCTGTCTTTTAATTGGTACATTTAGACCATTGACAGTCAAAGTGATTATTGATATAGTTAGATGAATATGTACCATATTTGTTATTATTTTGTTTGCTGCTCTTGTTCTTTGTTCCTATTTTTTGTCTTCTGTCTTTTTTGGTTTTAATTGAGCATTTTCTATAATTCTGCTTTCTCTCCTTTTTTATTTTTTATTTTTATTTATTTTTTTTTCTGAGGAAGATTTGTCCTGAGCCAACATCTATTGCCAATCTTCCTCTTTTTTGCTTGAGGAAGAATCACCCTGAGCTAACATCTATGCCAGTCTCCCTCTGTTTTGTATGTGGGTCGCCACCACAGCATGGCCGCTAATGAGTGGTGTAGGTTCGCACCCTGGAGTCAAACCCTGGCCGCTGAAGCAGAGCACGCCAAACTTAACCATTAGGCCACCGGGCCAGCCCCTTCTCCTTTGCTTTTGAAGGATAATTTCACAGTGTACAGAATTCTGGTTGGTGGTTTTTGTCTCTCAACTTTTCAAGTATTTCTGTCCACTCTCTTCTTGCTTGCACAGTCTTTGAGAAGTTGGTTTTAATTCTTATCTTTGTTCCTCGATGGTTAAAGTATTCTTTTCTCTCTGGCTTCTTTCAGGATTTTTTTTAGTCTTTGGTTTTCTGTAATTTGAAAGTGATATGCTGAGGTGTAGTTTTTTGGCATTTATCCTGCTTGATATTCATTGAGCTTCCTGGATCTGTAGTTTGGTGTCTGATATGACTTTCTTCAGCTGTGCCCTTATCTGCTAATAAGCCCATCAAGGGCATTCTTCATCTCTGTTACCATATTTTTTTTTATCCCTAGCATTTCTTCTTGGTTCTTTCTTGGAATTTCCATTTCTCTGCTTACATTGCCTATCTGTTCTTGCATGCTGTCTACTTTTTCCATTAGAGCCCTTAGCATATTAATCAGAGTTGTTTTAAATTCCTAGTCTGATAATTCTAACATCCCTTCCATGTCTGGTTTTAATGCTTGCTTTGTGTCTTCAAACTGTATGTTTTGCCTTTTGGTATGCCTTGTAGCTTTTTCTTGATAGCCAGACATGATGTATTGGGTAAAAGGAATTGCTGTAAATAGGCCATTGGTAAAGTGTGGTAAGATATGTGGGGAAGGGAAGCATTCTCTAGCCCTAAGACTAGATTCCAGTCTTTTAGTAAGACTGTGTTTCCAGATTGTGAACTTCACAAGTGTCTCTGAAATTTTTTCTCCCTCCTTAGGTGGGACAGAATGGCTAAAGCCAGCTGGCGTTGGGTATTTCCCTTCCCCAGGTCAGTTAGGCTCTGATACTACCCAAGCAGGTTAGGGTCTGGTTAACTAGTTTCCCTGAAGGCAGGCCCTGCCAAGAAGAAAAGAGTGCTCTAGTATCTTTCAGAATGGCTCCTTTTCCTCTTCCCCCTGCCAAAATCTTGAGGAGATTTTTCTCCAGTATTTACTGTGGTTATCTGGCCAAGCCCTTGGAGGTGAATCTCACAATATTGTGGGCCCCCCTTATGACTGGGTCCCTCTGGAGTTTGAACTCTCAGACTTGTTGCACTGAGCCTCCAACAATTTGTCAACTACAGTTCAGGTTTCCCGCCCTGGCACAGGTTCCCGCCATGGTTTCCACTTGTGGATTTCTGCTCTGGTCAGCCGTGACTCCCTGTGTTTGCCTGTCTGTCTCTCCAATCTTGGGAGCAGCGATTTGTTCTGTGCCCTCCCTTATCTTACGGATCCAGGAAAAGGTGTTGATTTTTTAGTCTGTTCAGTATTTAGTTTGCTGTTAAGATGGAGTGGTGACTTGCTTCCATGTGAAACTGGAAACTGGATGTGCCCCTCCCATGTGTTTTTGCTGTGAAATTCCCCTTTTCCTCTAATGGCCAGATTTAATTTCTTTCTTCTGTGTAAACTTCCCTGACTTTTACATTTATTCAGTCCCAGGACCAATTAATCAGTCCCTCCTGTGTGCCAATAAGATGCTGTGTTTATGTTCACATTCATTGTCGTATAGTTTTTGCTTTTATGTGTTTGCATGTGAACCCAAGATTCCTGAGGCATGGAACCTCATTATGCTTATCCTCCTCTATTGTAGTTTGTTTATCCTTCTTGGCTCACTGTACATTTCTTAAGCTTTAATTATATGCCATCTGTGTGCCTGACCCAATGTTTGTGGAGGGTTAAGTGGGATGAGGGGATTGGATGTGGGTTGGATGTAAGTTTAATCATCTGAATCAGAATTCTTAGGTTCTGTTCTCTCAGACGTACCTTCTAATCAGTATGATTCTTTCATGTCCTTAACTTACATTCGTGGTAATTTGACATTTTTATTACTTCTAGATTCCTCCCGAAATGTGTTGATAGCAACTTTGGCATGATCTTCACTCACGATGTTAGTATCTTTTTTTGGTTAGGATTTACAGTCTGCAAAAGTCTTCACATTAAATAGTACCATTTGCTTTTCAAAACATCTTTCTAAGAAGGGAATGGAAAGTATTAACTTTCTTTGACTATTGTGCAGGATACAATGTAAAAAGTAGCCTTCACAATGTCGCATGGCTAACAAGATGTGGGGACAGTAGAATGGACCCCAATGTCCTTGGTAACTCTGGAAGAGGGGTCTAGGAGAGCCTGGAAGACAGGATCTTGACTACATGTTGGTTGTGGAAAATGTGGAAAGGGAGAAATTTGATTCAGGTGAGATGCCCCCTCCTTTTGGTAGTTTGGCTATAAAGAATAGAGAATCAAGAGGGAAGTCAGGGTTTGGAGAGGCTGAACACTCTCTCAAACAATAGATTTAGCTATATTCTCTTGAACGTATATAAATAAATATTCGTCTTCACATTTTATTAGTTTGTATTGATGCTGATTTTCATTGCCTTATATATTATTGCTAGGTGACTAGACTAGTGTAAGGAGGAAGAACTTTTCCTGTGCTCTTTTAGGTGTTCTAGCTTGGCCTGTTGGCTAGAACTTGGCATTTATGCTAGTTTTGAGGCAGAGGGAAAAGAACAAGGGAAGAACTTTGGGATGGCTCTTAAAACTTCTGCTCCAGTGTGGCACTTCCCATTTGTCTTTATAGCCCATTGGCCAAGCAAGTCACAGCCCCCAGAGTGACATCAATGGGACAGAGATGTGGCTCAAAGTTTTGCATTTCCAGCAAGTTCCTGGGTGATGCCAATGCTGCTGGTCCATGGACCATACTTTGCATAGCAAGAATCTAACCAACTACATTGGGAGTACTTCAGCCCGTGGGGGTATCTCCATGTCTAGAATAATATTGCTAATTAGTGGCAAATGTTATGACACGTGGTTGAGTGAACTTTCCATTTTACTATGCATAACTGTTCTTTTTTTTCCTTTTTGCTCCCAATGGAAATTGTTCTGTTCCCCAAGCCATTAGTCTGTTTTATTTCACCACAAGCTAAAATTCATTCAGACAGGCTAACTTCCAGGACTCCTATTGTCATTACTTACAAAAGGAGATACTGTGTCTAAGATATGAGTTTCTTTTTTGTTGAGGGAAAAAGGCTCATTGTTAGCAGTTTGCTCATCAACCAGAAAAGCTTCTTTGAGGTGGCCACAAGACAAATGGAACATTTTACAACACAGGATGTGGGCACAAGGCAGGAGGGAGAGTGAGTTTAAGCATAATACCTACAGCAAGGGAAGTGTCGGCTCTCCTCTAATATTCTCTCCTTAGCACTAATTCTACAGGTCAGCAAAAGCAGAGGTGTGTGCCCACAGGGCATATTTTCAGGGCTGCTTGTTTTCTGTGAGTGAGTATACTATGAGGGGAAACCAGGATGTTTCCCCCCTCTTTCCTCCCATCTTGATGCAAAGGTGACCATAGGTGTGAAGTGTGTGTGTGTAAGTGGGTGCGTGCCTCATGGCTAGCAAGGCTGCATAACCATGCTGTTCATCTTTTCTTTTTATCATGATAAAATATACGTAAGATTTAAAAAGTTACCATTTTAATCACTTTTAAGTGTACATTTCAATGGCATTAAATACATTCACGTTGTTGTGTAACCATCACCACCAGAACTCCAGAACTTTTTTATCATTCCAAACTGAAACTCTGCACCCATTAAACACTAACTCCCCATTCCTCACTCCCTCCATCCGTGACAACTACCCTTCTGCTTTCTCTCTTTATGAATCTGACTCCTCTAGGGACCTCATGTAAGTGGAATCATATGGTATTTGTCCTTTTATGTCTCGCTTCTTTCACTTACCATAATGCACATCTTTTAAAGCCAAGTTTTTATTTAGTTAATTACTATTATTTTTTTACTCTGAATTGTTGAAATAAAAGTTGGTGGGACATTGTCATCATTTAATATCTAGGACTCTTGAGTTGAATAAGTACTCATATGAATGAGTGGTTTTTGAACTATTTGTCCATTGGAGAGGCTCTTGAACCTACCAGATGCCTGACAGTTTTTGTTTCACAATTGAAGAGACTTGTTTGTCTTGCTCTCTTTTGGTAGCTGTTCACTTAAGGGGGCATTTTCTCTCCAGATTATATGACCCTTGGAGTCCCGCGTGCTCCCATGGTAAGTGGTGTGTTTCCATGGTAGACTTCTTTCATCCCCTTTGGTGTTTATGTGTCTGTCTCCTTAGATAGATTGGCGTCTTCTTGAGAAGAGAGACTATGGTTACAGCCTCTGGGGCACCCGTGAGCTCCTTGAGGCTGGGGCAATCTATTCTCCGTATCTTCAAGCAGCAAGATCAGCCATGCTCAGTAAAGGGAGACGGAAAGAGAATGTGAAATGGATGAAATGAATGGGTCGCTATATTCCGAAAGATGCTCTTTTCAGTTTTTGCAATGACTCAAGGAAGTGGCTATTATTTTTCTCATTTTACAGTTTAGAAAGCTGGAGTCCGGATGGAATAACGTCTCATCCAAGGTTCCTGAAATTGGCCAGTTGTGGGCTAAATTGCAAGACTGTTTGTCTCTGAAGTCTCCGTTCTTTCTTTGTACTTTAAATTACTGTTCCTGGGATCAGAATCTTTTAGCAGATTCACCCTCCAAGTACTTGGAGAGGAAATACAAAATTTTAGTGTATTTCACCATACTGAATATTGTTTCTTAAAAGCCATATCCATACATTTCTTGAAATGTAGAACTGGAAATTAGGACTTCTCAGTCTCTGGGCATTGGGGTTCAATTGCCTTTGGGGTTCCAGGGAGACTGTTTGTTTCACACAATATTCCCTTTGAACTTGGACTCATTTGGGGACTTGCAGTCATTTACAGGATTCCCTAACCTAACACAGTTATCTCATTTTGGTAGGGAATTGTTTTCACTCCTCAAACGAAAAGGATAGTAAACTTTTCAGTGTATCGGATGAACCTGTGTAACCCCACTTGACAGGGCCTGGGAATGTCTCTGAGTCCAATGATGGAAATGAGAGGTGACCACAGCAGGTCGGTAGAGACCTTGCCTGGTCAGGTCACTCCTGCTGCCCGAGAACAATCCGGACCTGCTCCTGTGCCGTGTGCGTGTTAGTGGGAGAGGGCTGGGAGCCAGCAGGAACGGCTTGGGGTGGTTACGGCTGTTAGGTTTTCTTTGCTTCTGGACCCTGCTCCTGATAGAGAGCTGTCTGTTTCATTATTCCCCTCCTGGGTGGCAGGTAGGGAGAGAAAACCCCTGTAGTGGATTTTTTGACCTCCTTTTATTATTAATTTTGTACCTTTTTACACATTGCTAGGTTAGGATTACTCTCATTGCTCTGAGTTAAAGAGAGCAAATATATAATTATATGTGAATCAAGTAGAAGCTTACATTGTTCAACCCATCCTTAGCCCTTTCAGAAAAAAAATTCTGAACTTCCCCCCATATTTGTTAACCGTCAGTCTAGCTTTTTATAACAATCTCAGAAGTTTCAAGGTGATATTCTCCAATATAACAGCCACCCGCCACATTTGCTATTTCAGTTTAAATTGAAGACAATTAAAAATTCAGTTCCTCAATCACATTAACCCAGTGGTTTTCAACCAGAGATCACTTTGCTCCCCTCAGGGGACATTTGGCAATGTCTAGGGGAGCAAATTTTTGGTTGTCACAACCTGGAGGAGGAGGTGCTACTGGCATCTTGCGGGTAGAGGCCGGAGAGGCTGCTCAACATCCTACAGTGCACAGGGCAGCGCCCACCACAAAATGTTATTCGACCCCGAATGTCTGTAGTGCTGAGGCTGAGAAACTCTGCACTGGCCACATTTCCAGTGCTCAGTATGCACTCATGACTAGAGGCTGCGATATTCGACAGCACACACACACACCAGTTCCGTCCTTCACTGCAGATCGTTCTATTGGACCGCCCCGTCTAAAGTGAGGGAGGAAGAGCAAGAGTAGGAAAGTAATATTCTTATAAAATAGACTTCTTTGAGCGAGGTATAACAGATTCTAGGTTCCTTTTCCAGAGACAGCCTTTGCCTTAAACTTTGGAGATTATGGTTCTCATCGAAGTCACACTCTTAGTGATGTTAGTACCTGTACTCACTGTTTGTATAGAACTCCATGATTGACAAATACTTTAGTATCAGTTGTCCCGAGAGTAGAGCCCCAGACTTCTGCTTGGGAGCTGACATTTTCTCCCCTCTGTCACCACTGTCTCCTTTGGCAAAGTTTTTAAGGTTTAAAGTAGTCAGTGTACATTAGAAATAGGCCGACTCTCCAAACCCAAAGTCATTTTTACATCTCCATTTTCCATGGTCACTCTTGGAAGGGAAAGAAGGATATAAAGAAAACCTGATTCTTTGTCCCTCCTCCAACAATTCTAGACAATTATGGATCTTCCCGAATTTATAGGTCGTGTTTTCATAAATTCATTTTTACTAGAGCATCTCATTAAAGAAGAGAAGAACTCCCCCTCTCCTACTTCAACAGAACTTATGGACAAATGATGTGACATTTTACGAAGTGTATCAGATCATTTTACTTTTCATATTTGGAAAGACCATTTTGCCCAGATTAGCTTATGGGAATATAAATAACAAAATGCATGTGCCCTAGATTTCTTTATCTTGTCCTTTCAAAGAGAAATTGTGGATGTCTTTAAAGAGTTATAATTATGCTAGCTCAACCAAATGAGTGATTTTGTAGAAGAAATCAAAGTATATAATATTAAACCAGATACGTGAAACTCAATACCCAACTTTACCGACTTTGCCATTGGAGTTAAATAAAAAACAAATTAATCAGAACAACGTTTTGGTTACAACGGCAAGGAATATAAATTAGGACACCCAAGAAGAGACTCTTCTTAACTATTTCTAAACAGGATTGTTGAGATAGAAGTGTTTAATTTTAGAGACAAAGGAATGAGCCTCTTACATTTAAATGTCTTGATGCTTGAGACCCACGGCTGTTTTCAGTTCCACTTTCAGACAGAGACTGCTACGGTCATTAGTTTCTTGAGACGTTATTAGGCATCTGGCTGGACTATCTCTGAACAGCACCCAGAGGAAATTATTTCTGGTGAAGTGGTCACCATGCCTGTCTTTGAGGAAATCCTTTGCATTGCTGCTTCTCTGCTTTGAGATTTGCAAGCAGCATATAATCAATTTATGTATGTACGTACTACCACATGGTTTGGCCTAAAAATGATGCCAATGAAAATGTGGAATACATTATGTTACTAAATACTTGGAACCTTCTCTCTCTCTCTCAAACTTTTGAAAGGAAATTTGTCCTAGTTGAGGAGTGCCAAATTCATAGCTTTGGGATTTTGAAAATTTCCTTTCTTGTATGGGATGTACGGTGGTCGAAGCCTGCTAGACTGGATTTCTAGACTTCCTTCTGTGGCCTACATATGCATTTCAGATCATGTTTGGGAAGAATGACTCTACAATCCAAAAGGGGCTGAGGAAATGAGGATTTGCTCTTAGATTACATGGAGCTGATGGGATGGAGGGAAGAGGGGACACCAGACAGGACGGAGATGACCTAGTAGGGAGGGAAATGTACAGATATTGCAGTTTGCATGAGAAAATCGATTTTCAATTTCTCTATTGCTCCTGGGATCCCCCACATTTTAGGGGTGAGTCAGAGATTTCAGTGTGTGAATTATGAATTTCACATGAATGGGACATGTGCATTTTATTATGAACTCCTCAGGCCTGGAGTTTTATGTTCATCATTTGAGCCATCTATGTCTTTAAGACCTTAAAAAGTAAATAAAGCAATCCCATCACCCAATTAGTAACGTTGGTTATTTTAAGGGCTGATTTTTATTTTATTTGTGAAGCTTGTTGATTTTATAAGTCTGACTTTACCGGACCACAGACATGCTAATGTAAACAGCAAAACAAAGTAGGCATTTTTTCCTATTTCTAAAAAAAAAAATTAACAAGAATAATTTTTTTGAAACATCATGGAAGTGCTTTCCACACTCTTGCAACAGATTTGCATGTTGATTCTTTGTCTCGATTTTCTATCACATAAAAGTGAAGGGGCCTCATAGATTCTTCCCACGTTAAAAAAAATCCAGATCATGAATTCTTGTTATAAGTAAAGAAATAAACCAAAAGGTTCTTACATTTGTTTACTGGGGCTTCTCGGAAGCTTGTGAGATTTCCTTTACTTTCGGCATTTGGCACCTGATGACAGACTAAGCATATGGAGCTGTTTGACACCTTGGGCAGAGAGAGACAGCAAGGCAAATTTGGACTGGAGAGCTTCGTGTGGGTGGGAAACGGCCCCTGGTGGAGCCCCGCCTGCCTGTAAGGTGTCAAGCTCGTTACAGCCTCCTCGACGCTCTCTTTACCCCTGCTGTTTAGGTGCTCTGAGCATCTGCACATCTGGCCAGTCCGTCTTCCTCACACGTTGACTGCGTTCAACCTGGAAAATGAATCAAGCCTAGTCTCTGTCCAGATTTGGGGAAACTTAGCATGATCATTTTACGAGTGCACTTTATGTTTGTAGTAATGGTGAACAGAAACGGATAGAACTGCCAACTTCCATTGTTGAGAACATTTTTGAAGCAGCATCATGTCATATGACATCTCTTGTCAGTCTGTGAAAAAGAATGAAACATCATTCTGACGACATCCTTGAATAGAGAAAAGAGCTCAATTCAATGTTACATGCCAATTCAAAAACTACTTTAGATTAGTGGTAATTAGCCAGGCACGAAGCTTTGAGTAGTGTTTACCAAATTAAAGCCAAAAGATGAATTGATGATGGGGGCACAGTAACCATTTTAAGATATGGGTTTTATCTTAAAATCATGGTATATCACCTTCATATTTTTATGTTAAAAGACATCTAAAATAACAAAGGATTTCAATGTAAAAAATAGTTGTACAGATCTGTTTTATACATAAAGTTGGATAATACTTGATATTTCACCATATTGGTAATATTTGTTTAGTTATGTGCTACCCAGATCAAGTTCTAATTCCTTTGTTGGGTCTATTGTTTTACTAGATTTTATTTCCCCTAGAGCAATGAAGAAAATGCCCTTTCCCTCTTGTTTTTTGCTTCCCTGAGAATAAACCTCCTAGTTATGCTCCCCTGCTCTGTGAGATCAGCCACCCTCTACTTGATGAGTTTTCCCGTTACAGGTCAGGATATCACCTGCGTTCGCTGTTCGGGGTGAAGACCCCAGTTAATGAGTTAACAGATTTGTTGGTCCCTTCCTTGGCCAGTTAAGTAAAGAGGGCGTCTCGTTCTCAATTCTTCCTCTGGGGGGACAGGAGATAAGCCCCTCTGCCCACCGCTCCTGGCTCTCTCAGATGCAGTGGAGCTTGTTAGCAATGCATGACTCACATGCTGGGAGCAAATGCACTCCTGGCCCCGACAGAGATTATAGCACTGACCTCTGGTCACTTGACAAGGGAACTTGCTGGCGTGGGTCGACTTCCCACTGCTTCAAGCCAAGCCCAAGGAGACCGTTCATGGGGAACCGGGCTGACAGATCAGGAATTTATCTGCACAGCTATGAGCATGAGCAGCCAGACGTCTTCCATGTGAGGCTCTCCAGGCAGCCTACGCAGTGACCATTGAGAGCTGATATTTTCCTGGTATAAAACTGGTTTGTAAACGCTCATTGGCATGACGGGGGGGGGTCAAGTTTTAATTCTTTCTAATGTCAAGGGAGCCATGTGAAGTAAGCAGTGCTGATGTGTATGTGTGCCTGTGTGTGTGTGTGTGTATGTATTTCCTAAGACATAGAAACACATGTAACCACCGGTGGGTCTGGGTGTTTAGCTAAGTTTACATCTCTGCTCAGCACTGAGGCTTCAAAATGATGTTCACTTTTTTTTTCTCTTTTGAAGTCAGCAGCAAAGTATGATTCAGAAGATTAATTTAGCACTGTGCCCCTCAGTAACAGCCAGAAAGAAAATGTAATTTGCACCTTTCTGCAAATATCCTCTTATCTGATTTTTGTGTGCCTTGACCCACTTTTTCAGAAAAATATGTTTGAATGCTAAATATTTAAATAAAGCAATTTCTCTTCATGGAGATGAAAACATCTTTCCTTAAAGTAAATTATGACCTTTCATAAGTACCTCATAAGATGAAAAATGGAAATATTAGTGAGAATCTAGTAGTTAACCTCTCTTTCTGGAAGTTAAGTTCTTTCATTAGTAATAGGTGGCTTGATATCATGTAATGAATAATAAATATTAAATATTATGAGAAGGACTTTTCCCCTTCCTGTGACAAAATGGGGGGGATTGGAAATATTTAGTAAATGAATGAATGAATTCTGATATCTAAGATATTTTCATGTTTACTTTAAAATAATTTATTCATTCATTTTATTTTATTTTTTTAATTTTTTGTTTATTGTAGTAACATTGGTTTATAACATTGTATAAATTTCAGGTGTACATCATTATACTTCTGTTTCTGCATAGATTACATCATGTTCACCACCCAAATACTAATTACAACCCATCACCTATTCATTCATTTTAAAATATTCATTTTCCACCTGTTATGTGCCAAACCGTTTCTAGGCAGGGTGCTCCACAAATTGGCACAGACTTTGTCTTCATGGAGCGGAATTGGTATGAACACAGAAGGAAGTAAGGAAGACAGCTATTTCAAAAATCTATAGACATTTTACCAAGCATTTTGAAAAAAATAGGGAACTATAATAAGAAAGATAGGAGATATGACTTATTGAAAAGATTCTCTGAGAATGAAATTTCTCTGAAATTTTGAAGAATAGGGTTAAGAACTTTCTAGGCACAGGGAATAGCGTGTGCAAAGGCACTGAGACAGGAAAGAACTCATCTTTAGAGAACTTTAAGAAGCTGTAATGATGATGACAAGAGACCTGGAGAAGTAGGCATGAGCCTACTCTCTGCAGGGCCTTAGAGGATGGAGTATTTTGTCTTCTGTCTGAAGTGCAACAATAGAAGCTACTGAGGAGTTACAAGTGTGTGTGTGTGTGTGTGTGTGTGGGCGAGAGAGTGATATGATACCAGTTGTATGTGGGGAAGATTAATAGGGCTGAGAATGGAAACTGGGGACCCACTCAGAAGCACGTGCGTGAATTCAGACACCAAAGTGAGACTACAGTGAAGGCAGGGTGAAGTGGATGGATTTGGGGAAAATCCAGGCAAAATTAGCTAGGCTTGGATATGGGATATGAGGAAGAGGGAGGAATCCATTCTGATGTCTGAGTTTCTTGGGCAACTGGGGAGAAGCATGGACCAGTTACTCAGATGAAAGAGACTGGGGGAGGAGCTGGGCTTTTCCTGGTGGGGAGAGGGAAAGCCACGTAAAAATTTCTTTTTGGACATGATAAATTTAAGCCTGTCAGATAATCCAGGGGAGCTCTTAGACAATTGGATGTCTGAGGTCGCCAGCTCAGAAACACAGTCAGGACTAGAGACATAAATTGGAGTTGTCTGTGGTCCCGTGATGTTTACAGCTACCTAGGAAAACTCTTGAGTAATTTCCATATTTGTACATGTCGAGAGTATTTGTCGTTGCTTCCCTCCATGGTAATTTAACGAGCATTGTTACGATGGCGAGGACTGATGGTTACTTGAATCTTGGTCTTAGATATAAGAAAGCAAAATGGCGGACAGTTAGAGTGGTGCAGCCAACTTGCAGGAGCAGAGGCTGGGTCAATGTGGAATCCAATTCTGACTCTTCATACCTCCTGTGTGGCCACACCAATTACCTTCACCCCCCTGCCCTTTTCTTCCCCAAAATGAGGATTATAAAAATGAAATTATACCTTGTAAGTTCATGAAATTTCAACCACACAGGAAAATCATGATTTATGTAAATTTTCTAGCGCATCATAGGTGCTATGCTGATAGATGCTTTATAAACTCCAAGGAAGAAGGAAGTGATGAGCCCAAATGCTGGTGACCAGTGGACCGTTACTGAAATTGTTCCATTCCACAATTTACAAATAGGATGAATATCCTACTTTTAATAGAAGTAATAATAACATAGCTGCAATAACTATTTTAAGGGGGCATTTCTAAACCCCAAAAAAGGTAAATGTTTTTTCTACTCTCTTCTTTTCTTTCACTGGTTGTCTATTCGACAAGCTACCCTCATGTCCCATGCACTTTGATGAAAGATAATAATATATGCAAACTGATATTTTTACCGTCTACAAATGCTGGTAAAATAATTAAAACAGTAGTTTCTTGTGTTTTGTTTTTAATTTCTATATAGAATTCTAAATTGTGTTTTCTTTCTCATCTCAATTCATCCACCTACTTTGAATGGGTGTTAATTTCAACATAGTTTTTGTACTTATGTGATAGATTTCTTTCTAGAGTTATCATCTTTAATTAAATGTTCACATGTTTGCCACATGTATGAGAATATTAGGAGATCTTGATTTTTTTGAATGAATAGACTTTGTTTTTTTGAGCGTTTTCAGGTTTACAGAAAAATTGAGTGGAAAATACAGAGTTCCTATATATTCCTTTCCTCCTGCACAGTTTTCCCTATCATTAACATCTTGCTTTAGTGTAGTACATTTGTTATGATTGACGGGCCAATATTGATACATTATTATTAACTAGAGTCCGTAGTTTAGGTTGGGGTTCCTTCTTGGTGTTGAACATTCTATGGGTTTGACAAATGTATAATGACATGTGTCCACCATTACAGTATCATACGGAGTAGTTTCACTGCCCTAGCTATCCCCTGTGCCCCAACTATTCATCTCTCCCTCCCTCCCTGCAAACCCCTGGCAACCACTGATCGTTTACTATCTCCATTAGAGGATTTTTACCCTCACTTTGCTTTTTTGGTTAGTTTTTCGTATAGCCACAAATGAAAGGACTTGCTGTTATAGCTTTGAGGGATGAAGGCATTGCGAAATTCCCCTTCTTAACTTCCCACACACAGATTCCGACATCTCCAGTTACCAAGCGGCGGCTTTTCCTCTGGTGACCTCCAGGGTAAAAGGCTGTCGGGAGACAGAGAAAAGGCACAGATAAGCAGGGGGAAAAATGAAAAAGAGAGTACCTTGGGACTCCTAACAGGGTCTGGAGACTTGGTCTTTTTTTCCCCCAGCTTTATCGAGATATAAATGACATATAACATGGTGTAAGTTTAAGGTGTACAATTTGATGGTTTGGTACACGTATGTATTGTGAAATGATTACCATGATAAGCTGAGTTAACACATCCGTCCCCTCACATAGTTACCATTTTTTTGTGTGTGGTGAGAACATTTAAGATCTACTCTCTTAGCAACTTTCAAGTACTCTATATAGTATTGTTATCTGCAGTCATCATGATTTGTCTTAGATCCCCAGAACTGATTCATCTTATAATCGGAAGGGTATACCCTCGGACCACCTTCACCCCTCCCCTCTTCCCTGAGACTTGATCTTTTTCATGCTGTGACTTTCCTGCCTCAACGCAAAGCTTTTGGGTGAAAGTTGTTGAACCAAACAATTGGATTATGGATAGGACAGTGAAAGGTAATGGCTCCTGTGAAGTTGATTCACTTTTCTTGGGTCAGCGTTGTTCTGGAAACTGGCACCCTGCACTTCTGTTTATAATACCAATTCTGCTACTACAGACATAGAGATTTTCATTGTTGTTGTTTTAATTTAATAGACCTTATGTACTCCTGGCAATTGTAAGCACTTTGCAGGTATTAACTCAATTGGACCCTATTGCAATCCTATGATGTACTCTTCTTTCCTCCATTCTATATATGGAGAATCTGAGAGAGACAGAGTTTGAACCCAGGATACCTAGCTCAACAGTCCATGCTCTGAGCATCCACCCTCCCCTGCTCCTTCACAGATGCAGTATTTCCCTTCCAACCCAGGCAAGATGTGGGGGGGGGGAGTGCCTTCTAGAAAGAGACTGGTCCTTTTTGGTCTTTGACAACTTAATCTCTTAACTTGTTCCCTTCTCTTCCCCAGAAATAAACCCACCATATCCCTGATGATGTTCTGTATCAAATAGACCTCACAGTGTAGTGAAGTGGACGAGGGAGAGTGACCCACCTTTCTGTCAACTCTTGGTCTCCTGCCTGCTGTGTAAGCCCAGTCCCACAGTCATGTTCATTCTCTGGAACTCTGATTTTCTATTTGAAAAGTCAAATGATTAGAAAAGATGCTCTCCCAGGCTTTTCTCTAAGATTAAGGATGATGTTCTAAAACATGCATGAAGTTAGAGAAGAATTTCATTTGTACAGTGTCGGGAAGGCTTGAATCTCTTATAAAGCAAATGTTAACTCATTTATCTCCTCATTTTAAGACTTTAATTTTGTTAGATATGTGCTAGAATTTTAAGGGGAAATTTTGGCAACTCTGAGCACCTGATGGGATGCTGGGTGAAAGAATATAGACAGAGTTCATAATTTCTAAAGTGTGCAGAGTTCTGTACTATTCAGCCCAAGGCCATGAGTGATGGCTGGGTTTTCTACTCTTTTCATGAGTCCAGTTGGCCTAGAGCAGGAGATATTTTCTCAGGCAGTTCCTCCTGTTGACCCTTGGCGTGTTTGTTTGGGGTGGGGAGTAGGACGGTGGTTGGCTGGCATGAGGTGGTGCTGTCAGCTGTCGGGCTCCCTGGCCCTCATCCCAGGGCACATAAGGTAAACTGAACTGTGGGAGAGTCAAATTTTCCAGTTATCAGGAAGTCTGGAGACTGGGAGGAAATACGGGGTTGAAGGGCACTTATCACAAACGATGTAAATCTCCACGTTTTGGATAGACGCCATCGTTTCATTTAGTACAAAACCAGTTTGTCCATTTTTGCTCCTTGAACATTGGAGAATGTTGAGCATTTCCTCTTAAGATTCTCACGATGTCATAGACACCATTTCATGCATTCCTAAATTCCTAAATTTCTAAGTGCCGTTGTAACCAAATATAATGGTGCATCAACGTGAAAACTTGAAAACATCACAATTTTCCAAATTTTTTGACTCCTTTTTTTTTCTTGTGCATGTGTAAATTTCCCTTCGAGTCATAGTAGCAGCTTTATTTTTTTATTATAACATCCATGATGTAGAGAAAAATAACCTAATACTGGTTTGGGAATCACTGAACTGCTAATAATGAAAAACAAACATTCTCAACCTTTTTCTATTTTTTTTGCTTCCCCGTGTCCACATGTTAATCTTTAAAATTTGTTAAATATGAACAAGGAGACTCTCCATACTGGTAAATACACGTCATATTATACAATAAGCTTAAAATTTGGGATCTTTTTCTTATCTTTTTTTGTGGAGTATGTATGAATTGGACTGAAAAAATGTGTTTTCAATTTTAAAGAACATCATCAAAAATGCTTCACTTTGCTAGAATGAGCACAGTAAATATTGCCACAATTATCTGCTTTTATATTTTGAAGGTCAAGTTAAGTGACAACTTTATTTTCCAATTCTAGCAACTTATGTAAGAAGAGAATTTTTAAAAAAATATGTGCATGAATTGGCTCCCCAATATTTCAGCTCTTGGAATATCTACATCCCTATCAAGTAGTCTTAAGAAGGAAATAATTTGGTATTTTAGACTTCAACAATTGTCTTAATGAGTGCGTAGTATAAAAAATGCTGCTTCCATGATAAGGGCAATACACATCCATTCAAAAATATGTAAAGAATGGAAATAGTTAGAGAGAAAAAATGTTGCCCATAGTTCCACTATTCAAATATTAACATTTGGCAGCCTTTCATTCCCATGTTTGTTTCTAGGAACAGGAAACTCTTTGGTACAGTAGAGCGTTTCTGCTGGTGGTTGGGGCCCTGTGAGCCTGGGAAGAGCTCACTTCTCTAGTAAAGTTATGCCTCAGGTCAGCTCTGGGGAGCACCGGGTTCTTCTTTGCTTCTGCATTTATTATTTGCATTCTATTTTAAGGAAGAGCTTTGTTGTCATATTTGTGTTTGTATTACCAGCACGGACTCATGGATTCTTATTTACCTTGTCGAAGAAAACCAGAGCTAGACAGAAGTTAAAGCAGTAAAAACAGATTTTCATCAAGAACTATTGCAATAGGGGAAAAAACCTGTTAGAGTAGGTTTATCAGTGTAGAATCGGGCTTAGCTCTAAATACAGGATGGGCAAGGGCGGGGGCTTATAGCCGAGGGGCAAGAGGAGGAGGTGAGTGGAGGGAAGATTACTAAGAGGACAGATCAGCAGTAAAGGGGGATTCCTGGCTAAACCCACTTGACGGGCTTCATGCTGAAGACAGGCGGGTGATCTGACATCACCTGGGGGCTGGTGGGTGTTGAGGAACCTGATCAGATAGTGAAGATGATCGAGTCTTGGGGGTGGGGGATTCTGCTAAACTGACTTAGCAGGAGTCTTGCTAAAAGGGGGCTTCTGAGTACAAGCCCAAGCATGGGGCATAGTCAAAAAAGAGCTCAGAGGAGCCCGGCTAGAGTTTGGTCAAGGGCAGAGAGTCTTCGTCAACCTCAGCGGATTGTCATCCATTGCTACGTTGTTTGTTTTGATCCTCAGTTTGTCAGCTGGTTTGGCCAGTGGGAGCGTCTTCAGGCTTGCTCTTGCATCCTTCTGAAAGGCGCTTCTCCTCTCCTGAGCACTCTGTGCTTTCTGGCACAATGGGATGTTCATCATGTTGTTCCCTTGCTCCACACCTGGAATTGGGCTTTTCTCCAAGGAGCCTGGGAACATGGCCTTCTTCAGTTCGTGTTGATGCTGGTGCAGTGTTTCCAAGAAGGTTCTACATGAGACGGTGTATTGAAGGATAATTGCCTACGCAGACCTGTGACAATGTGTCCAAAAAGTGATGAAAATTGAATTCTGCACACAGATAGATGGTGCTGGAGGAGGAGGCTGTGAAGGAGCCTGTGAGAACGGCAGAGACGGGGCCAGCTCCTCCTTTCCTTGTGGTCTTTTGTACCTGATGAGAATTGACCACGAGGAAGAGCTTCTCTAGAGAGACCACTAAACATCGCGTAAGGCAGCAGACTTTTAACTCCACTTACACCTTAACTGGTTTTGAGGCTATGAATTAAGATAATCAGAGTAGGGTGAATCTTTAGGATTGAGGCCCAATTGAAAGTGTAAAGGTGTGTGTGTGTGTGTAAGTTTTTCAGTGGCTAACATTTCTGTACTATTGTCTGGGAGATTACTAATAACTACATTTGAAAAATCACAACCATTCTATAGGCAGAGTGTTTGCTGGGAATTGCCTCAGGAATCCCAACATGAGTACAGAACCACCTGATAAGAACGTGGGTGTTCTCCTTCCCCAAACCTGGACTCTTTTTTGCTTGCCTGCCAGGTAACATGTTTCTGTCATCAGTGTTCTTATCCTTGGATACTCTATGTGAAATTGGAATTCTGAGCACCAGCCTCTGTTTGTGGCCATAAACTCATACACAGTTTGATAGATTTAAGTGCTTTACACACATGCATACAGATTGCCAATTGTATGGAAAAAAATCCGAGAGAAGTAATCCATTGTACAAAATCTGTAAAGTGGATACAATATGTGTGAACATAGCAAGTTTTTTATTTTTTAATTTCCTGTCATGCTTTCCATCAAGAATTGGGATGCTGGATTTTTTCTTTTTTTTTTTTTAACATAAAAAGGAGAAGCCCTCACTTAAGGATCATGGTAGGGTCCAGCACAAGATGAGAATGCAAGGCCTCTTTCAAAAATTAGGAACTTCAAGATGGTGACCACAGAGCGTTAAACCCAGCCCCTTCTAAACGTGGGGGCTTGTGTAGACTGCACAGGTTGGACACCCATCAAGCCAGCCTTGCCTAAAATATTGAGTCTCTAGCCATTTACAGAGCAAAATTCTGTCGACCTGCTTTCATTGCAGAACTGGGGGTGGGAGCCTGGGCTTTGGGGGCATCTGTTGGCTGCAGACCCCCAGAAACATCTGCCCTAAGTGTAATCAAACCGCTGGACAGGCCAGGTTGACAGGATTCACCAAGAGCCAGGGTTGGGTCAACTCTCCCTTCTTGTTTCCTGTTGTTGCTTTTCCCTGCTCAGCATGCCCTTTATGTTCTCTTCAGCTTGCTCCACTTCCTATTAATGATTTTATCCATCTTGTAGCTTCCCAGAGAGGATCTTTCCCTTTTTGGGTACCCAGTCCCATAGAATGGGATTGTCTTTGCCTGCCAGTTGCAGAAGGTCTGGTTGAATTGTGGATGCTGTTGATTTCCGTGCTCTCAGAAACAACACTGCTAACTGTGATGATGACCAGTGGTTTGAGACTGAACAGTCCCATACCATCAGGAACACCGGCCACATTGGGATCTTGGGGGCTGTGGCTCTTGATTACTTTCACTACAGTGGCAGCCACTCTTGGTTAGTGCCAGCTTTTTGACATGTGGTCAGAATGGATCCTGTATTAAAATCAAATAAACAATAGAATTCAAAAAAGTCTACTATTATGGGCTGAATTGTGTCCACTCCCCACCCCCCAAATTTATATGTTGAAGCCCTAACCCCCAGTACCTTGGAATGTGACTGGTTTTGGAGATAGGGTCTTTAAAAGGGTGATTAAGGTAAAGTGGGGACATTAGGGTGGGTTCTAATCCAATAGGACTGGTGTTCTAATAAGAATAAGAGATTAGGATACAGACACACACAGAGGGAAGACCATGTGAGGACACAGGGAGAGGACGGCCATCAACAAGCCAAGGAGAGAGGCCTCAGGAGAAACCAGCCCTGCCAACACCTTGATCTTGGACTTCCAGCCTCCAGAACTGTGAGACAATCCATTTCTGTTGTTAAGCCCACCAGTCTGTAGTACTTTGTTATGGCAGCCTGAGCAAACTAATACATCTACCTAGTTCCTTACGATTTCTTGCCTGGCTGATCTGCCTACTGCTGTAACCTATAGCATGTTATTTAGAAATGCCTTTAGTTGGCACCACAGTATTTGCCTTGTCCCCTCTGCCTGCTGTTCAGCTTCCCAGACTGCCTTGGCAAGTATCACTCGCTGGGCCATTAAAGCTCCATTTATTTTGATCAATATATATGAAGACCCTACTATTTATAAGACACTGTCCACCTCCTCTAGGGCATATATACATATGAAGCTTGAAGCACAGTTCATGTACTCAACAAGATTGTAACACAGTGGTAGGTTAAGTTGTGTGTGTGGATAAAGTTGTGGGTTAACAAAAATCGTTGTTTTCCACAGTGTTCTGGTGCATGCCTTTTCACTTGCAAAATGAGAGCAGAAGAGGTAGACACCCAGGTGGTGTCATGTGTTGGCCTGTGAGAATCTTTCCCAAACTGTCTCCTTCAAGGAGGTGGTGTCATGTCTACAGTTATTCCATTAGAGTTCCCTTCTAAAATGAGAATGATCCTGAGAGCAAGTATAAATCAATGCGTACATTTATTCCCAAAATAACTTCCTTCATTCACCTGACGGATATTCATTGAACAATTACTAAATATCGTAGGCTCTGGGGATAAACCAGACAAGTCCAACCTTTAAGCCGTGCACAGTCTTAAGGAGACCAAACAGCCAATAAAGAGAAAATTATAACAGAACTCGAAAAGTGCCGTGAGGGAGTGGATAGAGCAAATAAGAGAAGGACCCAAAACCCTGGGCCAACATTGGAGCTGACGCCCGAGGATGAGTAAACTAATTGAAAGGGTGGGAGGTGGGGGAGTCTGTCAGTATTCTAAGGAGGGTGGACGGCATGTTACAAGAAAGCAAAAAGGACCAGAGCACATTTGAGGGTTGGAACTGGCTGAGCCAGATGCCGGTGGGAGTCTCCCGGATCTCGTCTGTGGTGCTGGCTGATCCCGTCAACACCAACGGCTTTTCTGCATGCGTCTGCACTCTCTGCCTGAGAGCCTGGACACAGAGGGGAACCTGCCCTCTGCCAGGGGACCGGCAGGCTGGAGTTAACGCCCCTGGAGCAGTCCCCCAGCACTGACCGTTGGGAAGTGGTGGATAAATACCTTAGTTTTTCTGTCACTGGGGTGGGACAACAGCTTCCCAGTGTCCTTAGTGCCATGGAGCCCCAGGTAGTCAGAGCATAAACCTTTGCGTGAATGCATCCTGGACTCCCTTCTATTTGTCCCCTGCCTGACTGCTCTACTCCTTCACTACTCTGTTTTAGGAATGTGTTGACACAGAGTCCTCCAGACTACGAAGTTAAAAGCACAGTCCTCCCAACTGCCAAGTGTGTTCAAGACGCCTGACACCAACTACAATTTCAGGGGCTCCCCAAAACCACCCTCAGGTTCGGTAATTTACTAAAAGGACTCCTGAACTCGCTGAGTCACAATCACGTTTATTACAAGGAAAGGATACAAATTTGAACCAGCCAAAGGAAGAGACGCACAGGAGAGACGCATAGGACAGAGTCTAGGAGCTTCCAGACACGGCTTCCCTTGTCCTCAGCATGCATTTCCCTCCCCGCATCCCTCTGTGACAATACCCATGGAATATCGCCAAGCCTGGAGCTCACCAGGGCTTCGGTGTCCAAAGTTTTTGACTGGGGCTTCATCACATAGGCATGATTGACAGAGTCATTGCCCATGTGGTTGACATCCATGTGCAGGCACCCCGGCTTGCTTCCTCAGAGATCGGGCTGATACCACATGACCCACTGTGAATCATCTTATTAGCGTAAATTCTCACATGTGGTCCCAGGGACTCTCCATGAATAACGTGGGAATGCCAGTCATTCAGGAAATGCCAGGGGTTTAGAGGTTACCTCCCAGGAGCTAAAGGACAAAGACCAGACCTCTCTGAGTGAGGCCAAATTCCTTACACACAGCCTCCCTCGGCATGAACCTGGGGGAACCTAAGATATTAGCTCAGTGTGGCTAGAACTTACAATTGTGTGGGCGAGGTGAGTGTCCAGAGCCACAAGTGCACAGGTGAGCAGGGTCAAGTCTTGCAAGGCTTTGTGAACAGTTAACAGTCTGAAATTTGTGCAAGGGCAGGGTCCATCCCATGCATAAATGTTCTGGCTTGAGTGGGAAAATAGATTTGAAGAATGACTTAGGAAGCAGGGTGTTGAGTCGAAAGATGCTTGCAGTAACCCAGGTAGAAATGCTTAACATCCTGGATGAGGGAGTGGCCCCAGAGATGAAGAGGAATGGGTAGATTTGAAGGCTGTTCCAAAAGGTTAGGGCAGTAAAGTTTCCAAGCAGCTGGGTGAACAGGGTATGGCAAACCCATTTTAAATGGGCAAGACTGAGAGGTATATTTTTGTCCCCACTGTATTGATGAGAAAACTGAGGCAGAGAAGGGCTATACAACTTGCCAGGGTCACACTGTCTTTCGCAACAAGGCATTCTTACTCCTCAGCCAGTGTTGTTACCCAGTGCTGCTGGATCCAAGGTGTAGGGGAGGCAGGGTTAGACTTCCTATGATACAAGGAAGGGTTTTCTCCCAATTGGATGCATTCGCAGGCATGCAACAAGATGTCTTGTGAAGGTGCAAACAGGCTGTGTCAGATATTGCAGGAGGAAACACTGGAGACCTCTTTCAACTTTCTGATTGCTTAGTTCTGTTCCCTTCACTTTACCCGATTTTTACCAAATGATACTCTTGGCAAGGGCCTGTGCTGGTGTGTGCGATAACGGGGTTGGGTATTGATTCTAGGACTCTGGGAATCAAAGGGGCTGTTTCACAGTCTGCTTACTCCACTGATCGTGATGGTGGATTGGACTGAATGACATCCCCTCAGATAAAACCACCCTCTCTACTTTATCCTAGCTGGTGAACTTCCAACAGGAGATAAACGTGCGTTGTAGCTGACAGAGCCCTGTTTTGCTAGTGGTATTGAAAGTGCTTTATGAGATAAAAGAGAACAATTTTGAGGTCTCAGGCTCTTTCCGAAGGTCAGAATTCTGCTGCCAATTTCAGTTGATTTTACTAACCATTTGATGAGCACCCTGTATGTTGCACGTTCCTGCTGTGTTGTAGGGAGGAGTTGGTGAATTAGACCAGGGGTTGGCAAATTCTTTCTCTCAAGGGCCAGATAACAAGGATTTGGGGCTTTGTGGGACATAGTGACCCTGTTGCAACTATTCAACCCTGCCTGCTGATGTAGCCTGACAGCAGCCATAGACAGTACGTAAATGAATGGGCGTGTGTGCCCATAAAACCTCGGTTTTGGACATTGACTTTTGATTTTTATATAATTGTCACATGCCATGAAAATCTTATTCTTCTTTTGATTTTTTTTCAACCATTTTAAAATGAAACATTGTGGTTAGATTGTGGGCTGTACAAAAACAAGTGTCAGGGTGGTTTGCCCCCAACGGCCTTAGCTTGCCAAACTCTGAATGACACACACAGCCCCTGATTTTAAGGAGCTTATAGACTATTCCAGAGGGGTAAACAGATGTGTAAATCATGTCACCACCTGTGTAGTGAGAGCTATTGTCGTGGGATAGAGATCACAGAGCAGGCCCTGCGTG
The DNA here is from genome assembly GCF_057802395.1 of Ceratotherium simum simum. NCBI lineage: Eukaryota > Metazoa > Chordata > Mammalia > Perissodactyla > Rhinocerotidae > Ceratotherium > Ceratotherium simum. The sequence continues at coordinate 123,413,745 of NC_141940.1, forward strand.
AAGTTTGCCACTGGACGTGTGTTACAGCCTTTTTATAATTAATGCTTAAAAATCTGCTACAGTGCCCACACTTGGTGAATTAAAAGAAGATAAGAGCAAGAATCAAGGATAGTAAAATCTTGTTTGTTAGCTGAAAAAGGACTTTTCTTTAGTCCCCATCATGGGGAGTTTTTAGCAAAAGGTCAGAAATATTTTTTGTTGCTGAGATAAATATCTCTTTGGGCAAATGGAATAGAGATAGACTTTCAAGAAGGCCACAGTTTATTTTTTCTTTTATAGTGTTATATTTCCTAGAATTAGAGCACAGTTTTATCCTTTTTGGGGGGAGAAGGTTTGTATTGAATTTTATTGACTGCTCTTTGGATATAAATATGATTTGTTAATACTGAAGTACTGTGCCAATACACTCTGACTTCCTGCTACAGACCGATGGCAGGCATGACACCAAGTCCAACTTGAAGCACTGGGGACATGGGCTGGGCAAAAGAGCTGTCAGCTCTGGCCCTGGGGCTGGGAGGCTTGGAGTTGAAAGTGAGGGCAGAGACAGGGTCTGAGGCTGAAGCCGTAACACAAAGCCATGAATTTCATCCCATTCAGGGTCAGTGCCAAGGGGTTTAGCTGGAAAATTCTCCGAGGGCTACAGCCATGTCTATTTTGGTCACCATCAAATTCCCAGCACCTGACACCATGCTTGGTACTCAATAAAATTTAATGGAAAACAGAGACATCGGCTTCATGTCTATAGCCAACTGTTATTGCCGGCTCACTTGTGCATTGAACCTTTATGGATGCCAAAGTGTGCCAAAGACTGTTATGGATTCTAGTGATAACTTAGAATGAAAAGGTAGACACATTCTGTGTCCTCATGGAGCTACCTTCAGTGTGGGAGATGTACAAGAAGCAAATTTTAATATGGTGGTAGGCGAGGAGGGCAAGGGAGAAAAATTAGGCCAGATAAGGGGGAGATGGAGTTTGGGGAAAAATGTTTATTTTGCAAAAGGTAATGCAAAAGGTCTTGCATATTTGTACGTGTGAGCAGCAATCTGGAAGAAGTGAAGGAGAGAAGTAGGTATGTTGAGAATTATTTTGAAGGTGGAGCCAACAAGATCTGCCAATGGGGGGCCGACCCAGTGGCAGAAGCAGTTGGGTGCACATGCTCTGCTGTGGCGGCCTGGGGTTCACTGGGGTTCACTGGTTTGGATCCCTGGCGCACACGATGCACCGCTTGGCAGGCCATGCTGTGGTGGCGTCCCATATAAAGTAGAGGAAGATGGGCATGAATGTTAGCCCAGGGCCAGACAGCCTCAGCAAAAAAAAAAAAAAAGAGAGGAGGATTGGCAGATGTTAGCTCAGGGCCGATCTTCCTCACAAAAAAAGAAAAAAAAGATCTGCCAATGGATTGAAATTGGGAGGTGAGAGAAAGCAAGATGTACAAGATGATTCCAAGGATGGAGGGATGACTTCATTTACTGGGGTGGACAATAAGAATTCACTATCTGGACACTTCCTTTCAATCCAGGAGAGCATCCAAACAAAATGACGGTGGGTTCATGTAGATCCGGTCCTGGAGAGCCATAAATTGAGCTCTATTTCTTCTATTTTCCACTTTAGAATCACCAAACCTAAAACAGGTACAATGAAAAGATGAGCACATGATAACAGTGAGAATGAGAGAAACAAATCTTAGTGTGAGTGTCGTGACTTATACCCAGTATTCTAAATGGGATGAAGACTGGCTTGATCCGGTTGGACAAAGGACTGGTCAGGAACACGCAATTTGTCCGACCCTATGAAATCGAGGATGTTGACTTTGCTTTGGTGGGATGCTACCCTGGAGTGAAACATGCCAGGAGAAAGAGCTCTGTGAAGCCCTTCAGCATGGCTACGGTGAGGATACTGGAGTATATTCTGTGATTAGAATGAGATATTTCTGAACTTCAGAAGAAAATTCTTTTCAGTATTTCTATTGGGAATAATTGTTCCCCAGCCTACTTTCTTGCTTTTAATGTATGCGTACTTGAATTGTGTGGACTGATCAAGTTCATTTCCTGTTGGGTAGAAGAATGAAAAATTTGTGGCCTCTGTCCAATGAGTGTTAAGGCCTCTGGAGAGCGTAATTTGGTATCAGACTCTTTATTGATTCCATTTCATGTCCTCATTTCTGCTTATTTCTTCTCATTAATTTCTAATTTAGGTCATTTTTCTATTTTTTATGAATATGTGTATCATTTAAAATCTTTCCTAAAAACAGAAACCAAAGACTAAATGTACACCAGGCCAGTCTAATGACCTCCCCGTTCTCTTCAGCTGCTGTCCAAAATGCATGTCCACTGGGGAAATTCCAATCTGAGACAGGACCTCTGATCCCTTTTGATCACTAATTGTGATGGAAACTTTAGGAAAGAAAATGAAATGTCAGCCAAACTACTGGATAGACAGGACTTTATTTCACGTAGATAAAAGAGGCAACAGTCTGCCAGTTTTGTATGTGCTATTTCCCACTCTTAAGTGTTTTATTGTGTGACCTTGAGGAAGCCAGTGGAGAAAGGTCAATTTGGGAAATTGTTGCTTGATTTAATATCATTTTAAGTGGTTTTTAGTGCACCCACTTTACCATTCCACAAATCAGAGGCTCATCCCCCAGACACACTCCTGTTCTAAATCAGATAAAAATAATGATTTGATGACACTTGGCCAACTATTAGATGGGAATATGTTTCTGAAAAAGGATTTCTCTTTAATTTTCCCCAAACAATTTTTTTTCCATCAATGAGGTGACAGTTCTATTACTTTGCCAATCTCTAGCTAATTTTATTTAACAGTTCCTGTCTAATTCTTCAAGGCCTGAGCATATTCTGTTCTCCTTTTCATGCACGTGGTAATATTGGAGAGTTCCGGGAGGAACTTGCAATGGTTTTGAGAAAGAGGGCCTGAGAAGGCCGTGTGCTTTTGATCAGGGTGTGTGTTCTGTGGTCTGAGAGGAACAGCGCCACCGTGGAGCATCTCTGAGTCCCTGGGTACCCTGGGTGGGAACCCTGCTTTCTGCCGCCCGGCTGCCCTGCGCGCCCCACTGCAGTTCCCAGGGAATTAGGCACAGGGCCCTGTCCTCACGCAGACCCTTTCTCCCCAGTCATCTCTCCGGTCTGGGGACACTGTGTGCTTTCTTTCAGGTGTCAGTGCAGATCAAAGCCACCCAAAGGACATTTGCATTAGAATCCGGAGAATGATTAATTAGCAATGGGCATTAGTAATTTTTCTTTCAAGGCTTTGAAATGTCTTTCATTGATAAACTGGTTCTGTTAAGCCTTGACTCCTTTTCAAACGGTTTTCACCCAGTCTTCCCTCTGTGACTACAAATTGGATTTTTCCCCTGTCTGCACCTCTCCTGTGACTCAGCAGTATGGTTAAAACGACAGCCTCCTTCCCGAGTGTGATCCTCTTCATCATCAGCCTCTGCCTCTTTTTCAGACTTTGTTGTCCAGTAGTATATCTGTTTGTAATTGCAGTTGTAGATTGTAATTCCCACAGTGGCTCTGTTTGCCCCGTCTTCTAGCCCTCTCTGCGTTCTCACAATGCCATTCTCTCATTTACAAATAGAAGACGATTTGACGCTCTCTGATTCTCACTGGCCTCTTCCTGATTATTCAAGAAGTCTTTGACATCTTCTCATAAAGGGACATGGATAGTGCATCAGCAGGCAGGTTTATGAGCACATTCTGAGCCGACAATTTAGCTCAGCACAAGGATGCCGTGGTTCTGCAGCTGCCTGGAGAACACCCAGCAGAGACCCAGGAGACCTCGGGCCTCCAGAAAGAGTTACAGGTCTCCACAAGGGGATTGCACTACGTCTGGAGCAGTGGCAGTCCCCGCAGCAGCTGTCATTGGCAGCAGATAGACTAACGCTGGCCGACCCTTTCCCAAAAATAAAGCCTGTCGCCATCGTGCAATTGAGATGTGTGGAACGGAAGCTTATGTAGTTGAGAAAAATGAATGAAAATATGTTTTACAAATTTTATATGTGAACACATTGCAAGGATGTCTTCCAGGGCCTTGGAGGGGGCTCATAAGGAGTGAGGAGTCCTGAACTTTCAACTTGATCAGCCTCCCAGGAAATCTGCTTCAGCACCCCAGGAGAAAGAGGTCAGCAGCATGCTGCACCGAGAAGATGTATCTTAGAAACGGCTAGGACTCTTTGGAGCATCATTTTGGGCTGGCCAAACTTGAGATGACCATTTCTGTTTGTGAGACCTTTTCCATTGTAGGACTTGGTTATGTGAAGACTGAAGGCGATGGAATCTTAATGCTGTGTTCACTCGTGGAGTACCTCCTGCTTGTGCGGAGGATGCCTGAGGATATTGCTGTGAAGGATGACAAAAATCTTGTCCTCATGGGTATAAGGGGACGATAGGGCTATAGCAAAAAATAAAGCGAAGGAGGAGATAGGAATGTAGTGGTAGGTCCGTTCTCTGTGGACCAGGAAGATGCCGTGGCTGGTGGGTGAGTCCCTGGGGCATGGTGGAGGGCGGATGGTGATGAGATGTGTCTTTGAGTCCTAGTTTTGTCATGATCAAGATGTGTTGCCTTGAGTTATGTCAACTCCCTGGGCCATCAAGTCCATAACAGGAAAATGGGATGCATTAGACTCTTCTGGCTCTTTCTTATGGTTTATGAATCCTTGCATTTTGTTTTCTCAGTCTCATACCTGGGTCCCGGTGATTCCATCCACGTCTGCCTCTTACCATCAGAGATGTTGAGATAGTTTGGATTTCGCACTTTATGAAATGTCTTGGAGTTAAGGATGAGCCCCTTTGTGAATACTCTGAGTGCTAAAGGAATTCAGGTGTCATTCCTGGGGAAGAAGTAGACTAGGGTAGTGTAGCATTTGTGTAATGGATCTTCACATCTTTAAGCCTTTCTCTATTGGAACCATTTTAACGGAGGGTCTGGTGATAAGGGAGATGCTGACTTGGGAGACTGCCATTCCTTGCTTGGTTCTTTATATTAAGAAACGATATCTAAGGGAATATTCATTCATGGATTCTATTTTTATTTACTAAACATCTAGAGTGCACCTGGTTCTGTGTAGTGTCCTTTAAAATACCGTACGTCCATATGTTTATTACGTAACTCTTAGAGAAAGAAGAGACATACAAGAAATTAAAAGTAAATGAGAATATATATTAAAACTGGCTCTTTAATAACATATCTGGACCTTTCAGATATTCATAAGAGTATTTTAAAAATAATACTGTTATGTAATGTGAGTAACAAATTTCTATGGTTCCTTAATTTTATGAAGGACAATGTGTAGTAAAAATATGATGACAAAATATAAAATATAAAGTGAACATATATTGCAGAATTTTCATTCTTCACCTTGGTTTAGGTATAGAAAAATTTATAAAAATTTTGCCCATTTTGAATTTTTTTTCCTTATTTTAGAATCCAGAATTATGGCCAATAGTTACGTGAATGTTTATTTGAAGTTTGAATGTTTATTGGGTGCTTTCTTTTAGCATTTACTTGATCTGATTAAATTTGTTTCCTTTGTTATATAATTATCTTTATATAATTATTCTATTTTACTATGTCATATTGGTCCACTTTAGAAGCATATAAATTATTTTCTACTGTGAAGATTAACCTGAGAAGCATTATTTTAATTGGCTCATCTATAAATTTATATCATTAAAATTTAATGAACTTCACTGGATTTCAAATGCTTACAGAAATGGGAAGCTTTGATGACATTAGTTGCCCCCATTTAGATGGCTGAGCTGAACAGAGCATGTCAGTGTGTTGAAACGAGATATAATTGAAATGTACGTGTTAAAGGCGCTTGTTTAAGAGTATAAGGAGGGAATTGGGATAATATAATAATTCATTTTTATCCTATGTCATTCATCCTAATGGAAGTCTTAGGTCTTTTCTCAAGGAGGTTGAACACAGCTTTTTGTTTATATCTAGGAGGGAAAATATCTCTAAAATAGCTTCTAGCTAGAAACATATTCTGTTCACTAAAAAGCTAACAGATTTGACTTCTTTTACATAAATATTCCAAAGAACCACAGAAATGCTATTCAAAGCAGTGTTGATTTGTGGAAATACTTGTAAACTCTAAAGTCATTTCCAACTGTTACTTTTAACTGTTATTTGTTTTACTTATGCTTTTCCTTCATCATTTGAATTGTTAGGGAATTAATTCTATTCTAACCTACTTGTTTTAGCCTCATGTCAGCATTTCAGTCTGGATTATATTATTGAGAAATCCTACTGTGGAGATGAGGGTTCTGATTTAGAATCAGTAGGACGTGCTCTGAATGCGTTTCCCCATGTGGTGATGGTTTTATGCTTATTTATTCATACGCTCTTACTTAAGCCTGTTGGTTCTCAACTGGGGGCAGTTCTATCCCCAACCCCCTCCAGGAGACATTTGGCAATGTTTCGAGATGTTTTGGGTTTTCACAGCCAGCGATGAAAGAGCTACTGGCATTTAATGGGTAGAGGCCAAGGATGTTGCTACCATCCTACACAGGGAGCACAGGCAGCCTCCCACCCCACAACAAGGATTTATCCAGCCCCAAAGGCCACTAGTGCCGAGGCTGAGAAACCCTGCCTAATTCCACCAGATGGATAGTACATTTCTTACCAGTGGCCTGCTCAGGTAGCCTTTGGAGACAGAGTTTTCGCTGCGTCCGACAAATTGTGCCACATGGGGATCAAGCCCTCAACCTGATCTCATTAGCAGCATGCAAATGCCTTATGAAATATTCTTTTAAAATATGATTCCATTTTCAAGCCTTCCCTTTTCTGGGACCAGGGGAGAGGTAGCCTCTTTTTTACTAATAATTGCAATCTACAAAAGATACAAAGCTTTCTGCTGTAGCCCAGTAAGGATAGAAAATGGGTGTGTTTACATTTGTATCAGTGCTGTGAAATATGACGTTGTTTCAATATAGAAACTCTCAAGTACTTCAAAACCCTAACAGCAGTTTCCAAAATCACTAAGCCTACAAAACTCAGATTCGTCTGCCTCAAGGCATCTTCCTTGATTGTCCCATGTATATTACACTTGTTCCTGAACTCACCAACTTCTCCTTTGCTCTTTATTGTTAACTTAAAAAACGAAATCTATGACAGATATGTTTTGTAATCTTGTTCTTCTTCCTCGGGTAAAGACTCCCATAAGGCTAATTACCTAGATATAACTACAGATATTTTTTCCTCTTTTAAAAATTTTTTTTAATTTTTCTTTTTTTTTTTTTTTTTGATGAGGAAGATTAGCCCTGAGCTAACATCTGTTGCCAAGCCTCCTCTTTTTGCTGAGGAAGATTGGCCCTGGGCTAACATCCGTGCCCATCCTCCTCTACTTTATATGTGGGATGCCTGCCACAGTGTGGTTTGATAAGCTGTGTGGAGGTCCATGCCCGGGATCCGAACCTGCGAACCCCAGGCTGCCGAAGTGCAGTGTGCAAACTTAACCACTATGCCACTGGGCTGGCCCCTATTCTTTCCTTTTCTGAAAAAACAAATTAAGAGGAGTTTCAAAACAATCCATTTTTGAGAATGAGAGGGAATCTGTAAATTTGTATATAGCCCCCTCTCCAAAAAAAAATCTTATATAAGGAAAGACTTATACAAACTATATTGGGTGGACCCAACTTTCTGGATTCAGACAGAGTGTGAGCACATGTTTCTTCACTTAGAAGTGAACGATAAGATAGATTTCAAAATAAATTGAAAAAAAAAAAAGGAGCTTAAAGATAACACATTTGAGTGAGTGAGAAATATAAAAAGAGGAAGCAATAGTAAAAACACAAAGTACAATCACATAAATCTCCCATTATGTTAGTTAGGTGATGTCATTTATTAAAACTAAGCTAACTGAAAAGTCTGAGTGTCTTGAATGTAGAATCTGAGGGTCGACACAAGAAGTCTTTCTTCAGAGTGGCCAGCGGTTGAAAATCTTAGTCAGTTCATGCCTCGCCATCACCCGCAGAAAGCCTTTGGTTCACTCTTTTGACTCAGGCATGCACATTTCTCTTCCTGCTTGACAACTGGAGACTCGGCTCCCCTCCATTGGTGTGAGGTTGCTCACGGCTCCCCGTTACTGTGTTGCCTCATAGCACTTCCCCTCAAAGGAACCTTGAATTGCATGTTGAGAAGCACACATTTGAAATTCAGTCCTTTTATGGTAAAAGCATTTCATTTTGAAATTACATGTGGGAAGCCCTATAATGTTAAGACTGAAAGGTACTCTGCATGATGCTATTTTCTTCAACCTAAATCTTAAACAGAAGCAGAACAGAGCAACTGCATGACTTAGAGTGGGAGGGCCCACTTCATTAGTGGAACGTATGATTTAAGCTTCAAGTTGTAGTCACCGGTGTCTTGGAATGATACATCATTTTGTTAAATTGGCTAATTAGAAAAGGGTCCATGATTACAAGCTGCAAACACATCTATTTTTTTCAATATAAAGACCTTCTCTGGATAACTTATGCACTGTTAGGAATTCATAAATGAGTGCCACTTCTTGCATTGGTATGTCTAGAATTTATTTCTTTTTCAAGAGGTCATTTCATTTTCAAGAGATCATTTCCTCTAAGTGATTAACATGTAGAAAAAAAATATTTCAACTGTGCTGTAAAGCTTAAGGTAATGTAATTATTTTCTAGCATTTTCTAGACTTATTGCTTGTGGGTTGTTAAGTATGTTGCATGAACAATAATTATTCCAAAATTAATGTGAAAGTGGAAACACTTAAAGTTCTTTATGAAGTTTACCATTTTTATGTGGCCAAGATCTTTTCCTAGACTCAGTGTAATTTGAAATAATTACTATAATTTAGATCATGATCCTCAAATTCAGCCTGCATACGGGTCATCTGGGGTCCCCATGGACGCATTTTCCTGACTGCTACTTCAGACCTACAGAATCCAAATCTTGGTGGGGTGTGGGGGAGGGGAGAACCAAACCCACACCATGAGAGAGATTGATCTATGTGCTCAGCCCATTGAATGGAATAGATATGTTTGACAGCATGAATCTAAGCATTCAAAACGAGACAGTTAAAGATCACTAGTTTTTTTTTTGGTGAGGAAGAGTGGCCCTGAGCTGATATCCGTGACCATCTTCCTCTATTTTATATGTGGGGAGCTGCCACAGCATGGCTTGATGAATGGTGTAGGTCCACACACGGGATCCGAACCTGTGAAGCCTGGGCCTCTGAAGCGGAGTGTGCCGAACTTAACCACTACACCACCAGGCCGACCCCAAGATCACTAAATTTTTAACTGACATGACTTTCATTTTTAATCATTGTTCAATATAAATTATATACTGGTGAATTTATAAACATAATTTTTTTACATAGTAACATTATTGAGAAGTAATTTACATGCCATACAATTTACCTACTTTAACAATTCAGTGGTTTTTCTTGTATTCACAGAGTTGTGCAACCATCAGCACAGTTATAGAACATTTTCAACACCAACCCCGGAAAAACAGCACAGACATTAGCAGTCACTCCCATTTCCCTCCTATGTCTCCAGTCCTAGATAACCACTAATCTGTTTTCTATCCCTAAGTAGACCGGCTCATTCTGAACATTTCATGTAAATGGAATCATACAGCACATAGTTTCTTGTGTCTGGCTTTTTCATTTAGCATGATGTTTTTGAAGTTCTTCTATGCTGTAGCATGTATGAGTACTCAGTTCCTTTTCATTGCCAAGTAATATTCCATGGTCTTTGTTTCATTTTATTTGTTCATTCATCAGTGGATGTACCTTAGCATTGTTTTTACTTTTTGACTATTATGAATAATGCTATTATGGACATTTATGTACAAGTTTTTGGTGGGATGCATGGAATGATAAACATTGGACATATTTTATCCTGAAATTTTTGCATTAAATTATGTCTAATTTAGTCTAACATTGTCTGTTATAATATTAAAATAAACTCTGTGTTTCATCCTTTGCCCCCAATGCAAATTGCTGGAGTAATAAAACTCAAATCCCTGACAAAAATACAACCAGGAAACAAAACTAGAGCTAGTGCCTTTCTGGAACACTAAGCACTAACCTTATATCAATTTGGGGGGAGTTTGATTAGCACTTATTAGGAAAGATGAGTAGGCTACATACACACCCCCACACAATTTCAAATTGTTCCCTTGGAGTGACATTCGTTTGAACACACTGGTGTAACTGTGGTCTGTATTTAGTGCTTAAGGTAATATTTCCATGGACTTGAAGGAATCCATGAAGATTTCCAGTAAAATAGCATGTGTATTTGTGTGCATGTGTGTGTGTGCATGTGTGTGTGTGTGTGTCTGTGCATGCACGTATTGTTTGCTTTTCAGTCTCCTGATCTGCAGTTCTTGCATATTTTCTTTATAATTTTCTAATGGAGCGAGGGTGACACTTGTTAAAGAGGCTGATTTTCCAATGGGTGTTGTCTTTCTTTTACAAAGATTGATGGAATACTTGCATCTACCTTGCTGAAAGGGAGAAAAAAAGGGATCACAAGAAATAATAATTTAATGAGAAGATGAATGTAAATATCGCTATTTTATTTCACGGAGCACTTTGCTAATAGCTTCCTTTTTTCTCTTCCCACACCTCTGATTATTCCCTCATTTACCAGAGATGAACTAGATAGTGGGCAATGTATTGCTTTTGTTTCTCTGTTCTCTCTCTCTGTGTGCACGTGTGCGTCTGTATCTGATTATGTTTACAATGACTCTTCAGATTCATAAAATATTTTTTATTGCTTTCCCCCGTTTAAATTCCTTACTCTTTGGGCATTCCATATGTCTGACTAACCTACTTATTTCCAAGTTTTCTCATAATTTTAAAATGCTTTTACTTCTGCATAGAGGCTGAGCTATCAAAGTAAATATTTAATCCTCGAGAACACCATGGGAGAAGGAAGTGTAATCCTGTTAGCACGAGAAAGCATTGTCGTGTTGATTATAATTATATTAGGAAGCCTGCTAGGTTTTTGAACTACTGATTTGGGTCATACACAATGATTTAAGTTTTTAGGGACCATCTCTAGGTGTCGGTTTCTTTCTGGAGTAGAAATTGTAGCTATAACTTATAGAAACAATCGATATTAATCACGTCCTGTAAAGCTTTTTCTTCTTAGAGCCTGTCTTTAGATAGAATGAGCTCTTTATTAGCCTTGAATAGCAAATATCTCCTAATAGCACAACAAGTTCCCTGAATTGATAAGAATTCATTTCAAAGTTCTACGATTTTATTGCAAGCGGGGGGGGAAAAAACGCAAGAAATATATTTTCAATATTTCCAAGATTATTTTTTTGCAGGTTCTTTTTGCTGTTTAAAAAGTCTGAGCAAAAGGCCATGCTTTGCTTTTTTTCTCTTTAAAGCAACAAGTGAGGCCTCAGCCTGCAAGAGAGGGAGGGCTCGGCTCTCACGGCTTAATCAAATTGATTCGGTAGGGCTCTCAGTGCGGTGTACAGCCCGTCTGCGTTTGCCTGAGCTTTGTCGAGGGGCAGAAGGGGATTTGCCCCTGCGAAGCCGGCTTTCTGAAACCGGCTCCTCTGCGCTTCCCTTCCTCTGCAGCCCCCCATTAGGAGACCTCAGCGTGAAGACAAACAGATGCCTGCTGCCAGAATGTAGGACTTAACCTGACCCTCAACCGGGCTCACAAAGGAGGGCTTTTAGGTCCCCAGAGAGGCGGCCCCTGCATTTTATCATGCCGTGAAATTCGCAGTGAAAAGCCTCATGCCTCTGGCTGCTTAGCCATGCGGGATACGGTGATGGTGGTGCAGGGAGGCAAGTGGGGAGCCAGAGAGGAAGGACAAAGTGACAGTGGGCACAAAGGCGGCCTTTTCCCCCCTTCTTTGATTGTTAGGTGGTCCATAGAACTCCTGGGGAGTACTCAACCCGGGGCACAGGAGCCTTTTGTTGTCCCTGGTTCACTCGTCTTCTGGGTGGGGCTGGGCTGGAGAAGGTGGCTGGGGACTCATCCGTGCGCCTCAGGGCTCACCAGGTTTGCTCATGGACAAAGGGCAACTGCAGCTTCATTTCCAAAAGAAATAAGAGAGAGAGAAGCTCATCACTTCACAGGAAGGACTTGCCTTATCAGAGCAGTCTTGACTCTCTAAAAATATTTAGCAGTCTCCATTTTCTACAGAAGATGCCGTTCTGATGTTTCACTTTGCCATGCTTTCTCCTTGCAATCGAGTCTTTGTATGGGAGGCAGTCACGATTCCCCTTTAGAGTTCATAAATCGGGGACTAGTTGCTAATGTTTTGTATGAACATGTAAAGACATTCATTAAAGAAATAGAGGAAAAGAATTCCTCAAAGTATAGGCGTGCGTGAAGTGCCATCAGGAATAAAGGAGATATGGTTGGTTCTCAGTGATGTGGCTACGTTGTCATAAGTTAGCGGTATCTTGTTGAGGTTCACTGCCACATGACCCTGTGGATTCAAGGTGCTTTAGGTCACTCATGAATTTACACATGGACAACAAACTGAACGAATTGGAAAGAATATAATAAAATGTGCGAAAGAAATACCCTTTACTTTTCCTTCTGTGCATCCTTGTCCAGTTGTACTGTTAAATGGTGTGGTCCTAAATTATATTAAGCTGCCTATTCAGATTTATGGGGTTTGTACACCTTACCTAAAATTTCCAAAATAATTTTATGTGTGAGTGAGACTATTTTTAAGGTCCCCCAAAATGGAAGAAAGCAGGCATTAACTGCATCAACTATGTCATAAGTACCACACGGGGCTGTTATACTATGGGAGCATCCTCATATATGTTGTTTTCAAGTGCATGAAATCTTACGTAAGGAATTTTACCATTTCATAAATCAGACCTCTCCATGCTCTCTTTATGAGGTAATTAAAGGGTTGGTTCTACAAACAGCTCTGGATATTTGGAGAAATGGAAGCTACATCATTTGTCTCTGATAAAGGGAACATAAATTTCTTCAATACGGAGTCGTTTTCTTTCCTCTGTTCTACCCTTCAACATCATGCCTGCGATGTTTCTGGAAACACATTCTGCTATTACTCTAAGGATTGCTAAGATCCCGGCTTCCATTTGCCCAAAAGCTAAGGTTGACTCTGAGTAAAATGTGTAGTATAAATCATATGTGTCTCTCATCTCACAACACAGCAGAAACCTTTGGGGTGGATCTACGTTACTGAAATTTACAGCTTTACTTTCCGTGCTTCAGAAGATCAGATCTGACAGGAACATAATCTTCTTCCATTCCACTTGGCTTTTGCTCCTCATTCTTTTCGTACTCATTATTCTGTAATCTGCCGAGACATTTCTTCAGCCAGAGAGATTTGCCCAACTCCATGTCAGGGTTGGTTGTCCCTATCTGTGCTTCTCTCCATTCTTCTGCATAGATTTGAGCCCACTGTGTTGTAGTGGCTTGATTAATTTTGTCCTCTGTCACACTTAAGGTCAAAGGAGGCAGGCTGTCTGTTACATGTGTCTGTGTACTCCTAGTGTCTCTGAGAGGGCTGGCCACATAGATGTGGCTCAATAAGTTTGTATTCAGGGAAGGGAGGCCAGGAGGGAGAGAGGCAACACAGTAAAGGGAGGGTATTACTTTATTTCACTTACTTTTGTTTACTCCAAAGTAAAGGGATAGTAGGGTTATGAAGGAACATTGGCAACACAATAGATAATCAGAGAAACTGTGTCTACATTCTTTGCATTTTTGATGATTGTAGGGGTTAAATTTAAATCACATCCATCACCTTAATCACTTGTATCAGGCAGTGTCAATGAACAAAATAAACCACTCTAGGTACGTAAACTGGAAGACATTTAATACAGGGGATTAGGTGCTTCTGAAATGATTGAAAGTGTTGAAGGAATGGGCTCTACACTCAACCTCCAGAAATGACTCCAGAGCAATATGGAGCTGAGCCTCGTGCTCCCTCTGAGGCATCTTTGGAGCAACTATCTCAGAGTTAAGAATCTTCCCCTGATGAAGCCTCTCTAGACATCTAGGAAGCTGAGGCATGAAGACGTGAGGACTACAGCAGAAAATCTTCACCCTTCCACAGTGGTTCTGGACAGCAGAAAGAGTGAACACGGGACAGGCAAGAAAATACCTTCTGCTTCTCTTCTGCCCTCAGCACTGCATAAGTGCATTAATTAGCATAGCCTAATTGAATTCAGAATCTTAGTGGCCAGATCACCTGGGAAATGTTTTTATTTCCTTTCCCACTAGAAGAAGGATGTAATGGATGTTGAATGCACACCTTTGTACTTTTAACACTCTCAATTTGTCCTTTCCCATTTGGTTGCCACTAACCATGTATGGCTCTATAAATTTAAGTGAATTAAGGTTAAGTAAAATTAAATATGTAGTTTTTCAGTCACACTGGCTACATTTCAAGCACTCAATAGCTTCGTATGTCCGATGGCTACCATATTGGGAAGTGTGTAGATAGAGCATTTACACTATTGCATTATATTGGGTAGCACTGCTCCAAATGGTCTGAGCTGCCTTCTTTTTCTGCATTTTTTGGTTCAGCAGAGTAACTGATAAATGAGTGAGTAAAGGAGTCAAGAGAGTAAGCATAGAGTTAATCAAACAGTGTTGAATTAGCTGAGTTGTGAAATGCAAAACAACAAGAGGAGACTTCTTTGCTGGGGTCCTTAGTTGTGTGTTTCAGGTCAAGGGAGTTAGGAGGAGACGGCAGCAAAGAAGCCCATGCCTGCATTGCCCAGGTGTAAAGAAGGCTATTCCAGACCTTGCGCAAAATCTCCTGAAAGAGTAGGATCATTAACTAAATGTTCATTTTGATCCAAACTTACCGAGTTTGCACTTGCTGCTAGATTGTGTTCACAAGTAGCTTTAATGATTATTTTGTTATAATGGAATTCCACTGGACACGAGAACGTCGATATACCTCTTTTTGGGGTAGAGGGAGAACAAAATTAAATATCCAAGTCAGATTGTGCAAATGCCAAGTTTGGGTTAAAGGCCAAATAGGTTCTATACAAATAGAGTTTCCCATCCATAACTAATATGTATGCTCCACCCTGATGCTTCCTTTTCAGCTTCTGGAAAGTTATGAATATTACGACTCGCTCGTTAGTTTTGAGCAGACCTACCACAGAATGCCAAGTTGAATGGGTTTGCTCAGGGATGCACTAATGTCTTAGAGGCGCTTTGATGCCGACAAAGCTGGGGTGATTTGATCTGGCAAGGAAGACAGGAAACACGAAAGTCCTCACGAGCTTTGGCTTCCCGGTCCTTTCAAGAGCACGCCATGCCTTCCTTGAGCTTGACGTGTCAGACGCCCCAGCCACACAGATAATATTAAGCTGTCAATGTTACAAGCTGCTGCTATCCGAAAAGGATTAGTGTTGACGCGATTATGTGTCTAACTGGAAGGACTTTCTTCCGTTTGAGAACCTACTACAATCACTCCACCCTCAAATAGATTTAATTTCTCGGAAATAATAAGCCAGCAATGTATATCTACCTATGCCATTCTTATATATCGCTGACATAAACAATCTTGTTATCCCACAAGCACACATTATAAATAAGACAGGCTCAAAAGTAGCTCTGTGAGATTTACCATAGGGGCAAATAACAAAATCCAATTCCTCCTGTGAGGTATGCCAGATTTTATAAGGCCAATAGCCCAGGGAAAAAGGACGCCAGGCCACCCGGCTTGGGAATACAATTGACACGGTTTTCCAACACTACCAATTGCGTGATTTCTTAGGAATTGTGTGTTGTTAAGCAAATGTGTAGAAAAAATGTATCCGGAGATGAGGATCAGTGCTAGACTTGCATAAGGTTTTAAATGTAGCATGAAGTCAGGGGAATCCTAATCTCTATTCAGCTGGTAGCCTGTCAAGAGGGACCTCTTTCACCTGGGGGCTCAGCGATGTCAGAAGCCTGCTGTGCACATTAGATTCAGGCTTTCCCTCCGGGGATGGGGCCTGGCTGTTTAAGCCCACAGAACACTCTGACTGTTGATTCCCATTGAGCTATGCAAAATCTGATCTAATGAAAGCTTGAGATTCTGGGTGCACAAGACGGTTCTCCTTAATTCAGCCTCTAAGATCTGACTAGTGGCTATGACCGGTTTCTGGAGTTATTTTGACTACTGGGGGGTCAATACTGGAGAAAGATGAGTGGTTGATTTGATTGTCTGCCAAAGGACACAGATGCCTATAATCAAACTATAATGAAGAAAGGTGTGTGGTGTGTGTGTATGTTGCACTTTCTGGGTTTGAAATGACACCTAGAGATAATATTTTCTAGCCATGGTTGATTTTTTGGGCACTCTGGTTAAATATACATTTTTCTTTTCCTGGAGGAAAGGCTGTCTTGTCGTGTCCGTCATTCGATTGGGTTATCGGCTTCTCCAATTCATTTCCCACTACGAGTCAGTTCTTCAAGTGTCTTTAAGAAAAAGTACATGTTAGGATGTAAGTTTCCTCATTTGAGGGAAGGGCACCCACCCCTCCTTTACTTCCCTGCCTTGGCCAAACACCAACGTCAGTTTTCCCTCATTGGTCTTGTAATAAACGGGGATTCTACTGATTTTAGAATTTGTGTATGAATTTAGGCAGGAAGTGCAAAAACTACCAAAAGCTAATAATTACTCAGGACGTGTCATCGAGCGGCTTGCGACTGCGAATGAAGTAGGGTATACTCATTTCCCATTTTCCTGGTGAGGAACATTCTGCTTTGATGTTGTAAGAAAAGTTTATTTAGTACAAAGGAGGGAGGGACATTTTCAGAGGCAAATTGGACCCCAGGGCTGGGTGAACTCGTTTCCTGTGTTTATAATTAGCAAGCAAGACAGAAAGGATGATTGGGATCATTACACAATGGCCATGGAGTTAACCTGAGACCCCAAGGATGACTGAGGCTACTCTGGCCCCCCTGCCGTAGGGTTCCTCAGGCTTGATTAAACCACCTGTTTGTAGAACTTATTAGACACAACTTTACAAAGCCTAGAAGATTCCTGTTGAACAATTCTGTGGGAAGATGTGCCATCCAGTGGGTATAAGTTTTCATGTTAGAAACATTGGTCTCTAAATCTCCATTTCTTCTTATAAGCCTATTTATAGCCACTTCATTACTTTTTTAATCATCTTTTGCCGATAGATATGTGTCCATGGTAGCTTTTTAATGATGCCTGCTAAAGAAAATTTGTGATTTTGAGATTTTAAGTAAAGATTACCTTAAGTATTTATTTTTAAATTTTAACTTGATTTAAAATGCTTCAGAAAAGTGAAGAGAATAGTACAAAGAACTTCCATATACTTTTCATTTAAATCAGGGTGCAGCAAACTTTCTGTCAAAAACTAGTAAGTATTTTTTGGCTTTCTTGGACATAAAACCTCTGTTGCAACTATTCAACTTAGCTATTGTAGCACGAAAGCAGCCACAGACAGTATATTCATGAATGGGTGTGGCTGTGTTCCAATACATTTTATTTACAAAAACATGCTGTGTCAGATTTGGTCTCTGGTCCCTAGCTGCTGGACCCAATCTAGATTTACCAATTGTTAACTTTTTTTGTGTGTGCTATATTTGTTTTATTGCATTCTCTCTCTCTCTATGTATATATACATACTCATAATAGTTAACTTTTTTCCCAACCATTTAAAAATGTGGCAGACATCATGATTCTTTACCCCTAAATATTTGAGCATGCATCTTGTACATAACTACCGTGGAATTATCAAATTCAGGCAGTTTAACATAGATGTAATACTATCATCTCATATATAGTCTATATCTGAGTTTCACTAATTGTGCCTACAATGTCCTTTATAGTATTGTTTTGTCTGATTCAGGATCCAGCCATCATCATGCTTTGCATTTGATTGTCACATGTCTTTAGTCTCCTGTAGTCTGGAAGCATTCCTCAGCCTTTCTTTGTCTTTCACAACATTGATATTTTTTATGACAGAGGCCTGTTGCCTTGTGGAAGGTGCCTTATTCTGGATTTGTTTGATATTTCCTTCTGGTTTGATTCAGGTTCTGCCTTTTGGGCAGGAACACTGCCTCAGTGATGCTGTGTTTTCCCGTGCATCATGGGAAATGTGTGTTTGCTGTGCATCACACCAGGGGCACACAGGGTGGGTTTTTCCCATTCCTGGAGAGGTGACCTTTATCACTTAGTTAAGGTGTTCTCTGCCAGGTTTCTCCACTGTAAAGTTGTCACTTTCTCTTCATAATTCATATTGTTTTAATTTGAGAAACAACCACTGAATATTATTTGAAACTTCCTTACTGGGGCTGGCCCAGTGGTGCAGTGGTTAAAGTTCGGCGTGCTCTGCGTCACTGGTCTGGGGTTCGCGGATTTGGATCCTAGGAGCCGACCTACACCACCCATCAAGCCATGCTGTGGTGGCATCCCACATACAAAATAGAGGAAGATGGGCACAGATGTTAGCTCAGGGCCACCCGTCCTCAAGCAAAAAGTAGAAGATTGGCAACAGGTGTTAGCTCAGGGCCAATCTTCCTCACCAAAAAGAAAGAAAGAAAGAAAGAAAGAAATTTCAGTACGTGCTAAAATGCCATAGCAGAAGATCAGGTGGAAAATCTGGAGGCTAAGACAGCATGCTTGGTCTTTAGGGAAACAGAATTCCATAATGTATCTATTTCAAGAGACTTCGTGATATGCATAATGGTCTGGTTAAGTGAGAAAGAATTACAATGAGAGTATGGTGTTCTGATAATAACTACCTTGATTAACTTCTGTTTTCCATTTTAATTGTTTTTTGTTTGTTTGTTTCTAAACACTTTTCACTGAAACTACAAGAGCTCTTGATGTCAGAGTTCCCTTTATTATGAAAAACAGTTGTGATAAAACGAGGCCCAGATTCCTAGATAAGCATCATGGCGGGGAGAGCAATTACCTTTGAGTGTTTCAGAGAAAGTTGATTTGTGATATAAGATGTTGAAGGCGTAAACATTGCTGTGCTGGGTTGGCATGCTAATCCTCTGTGGTTCAGGCTCTGACGATTGTTCAACTGTACTTCTACGGGCTTCCTGCCAAAAGATTTCATTATTTTGGCAAGACACAGTGCACTTTTCGACACACAGGATTGTAACAATTTCTATACCAATTTAGAGCTGGAGAGAGTCCATGAATCCTTCTAAAGGCAGTAGGTTGCACATATTTTAGGAAATATATTGAGAAAAAATCCCCACATCCATCTAAAAAACAGATCTACAATATCCCAGAGAAACTTGCTGCCATTAATTCAGAAAACAGAAATGGTCTTTGGAAACTTCTGTTGATAGCATTATTATATGCTATGAATATATACCTGTATGAAATGAAAAGTTGGATTTTTTTTTTGTGGCACCTGAAGCTTATTCTTTGCATCCAGCCAACAATCCAGAAAAAATTAAATATAAGCCATTATTTGATATTTTAATTATTCAACAGAAAATATTTTTGTGAAAGCATGCCATATGTCCTACAAAATGCACAGTGCCCTAGTCCCAGATTTTTCCTTCTAATTCCACCTTCTGGCCACACACACAAGAATAATGCCCCCCCCACGCAAACAAAGCTATTGGTATTTTGGCAAAAATTCAGCACTTTTAAAACAATTATTGGAACGTGCTTGAGAGACTGGAATTAAAAGAAATTTTTCTTCTTCAATTAAAAGAAAAAAAGGTAGATATGAGGGAAATATGGAAGAATTAAAATAAATTTCTCCTTATTGGTGCTCTACAAATGGAAGGGAATGAGATTCACTGAGCACCTACTACGTGTACGTATTTGAAAATGTTGTCATTAAAAATTTATTTCAAAATAAGCTGCTTGGGCAAATATTACAGTGCTCTTTTATGAATCAGAAACCTATGGTTCAGGGGTTAAAGTAAAACTTGAATGGAGAAAAACATTTAGCACGTGGTAGATGAGGAGTTCTCCTCCAGGTCAAGCCAGCTCCAAGGATCGGTGCTCTTTCTCTTGCCCTCAGACCTGACTGGAATCGTCAGTTTCTGTGTCCCTATGCGCACAAGACATCTCAAGCTCCGCCACCAAAATTGTACCTAGAAGGACACACACATTGAATCATCAGTGCTTTCTCACCATATTGGAAAACCATGACTGGACAACAAGTACTACTCATGACCATTGTCACGTATGTCCACAACCAAATTCTTACATCCTCAAAGCTGAACAGTGAAATTGAATGGCGTGTGTCCAATCGTAGACGGAGCCATGGACCTAAATCCCGCTACCCAGCTATCGCTTCCATGAAGGTGTTTTAGTTCCTAAATCTGGAAGGTGTAGGGTTGGCTTTGATGCCATCCAAGATTCCTTGCCTCTCTAAAATTCTGTGTTTCCATGTGGTAACTTTTCTTTCTGCCTACCAACATGTTCCAGTCTCCTCATTTTCATGTCTCTTCGTGTTCCAATCTCCACATGCACAAACACAAAAAGAAGGAACAGAACAGATCAAACAAAAACATTTTGCTGAGCTATGAGATCTCCTCAGTGTTGCCACTCTAGCTCTCATATATCCCAACTCCACAAATTCTTGACACTCCAATCTTCATACTTCCTTTTAGACATGTATCCTGGACTTTTGCTTGTAAACAAACATGGCTTTTTTCCCCCTTTCTAGACTGTAAAGAACTTGAAGGCAGGTTTTTTTGTGTAGTTCATAGATTTAGCAGACTCATCACTCAGCGTGGCACTGTGGTGGTAACAGAATTCAGCAAATGTTTGTGAAAGGAATGAATGAATGAATGATGTAGAGAGAAAGAAAAGAGAAACTTGGATATGTTCAGCCTTTCTCTGGAAGTCCATATCCACAATTTCAATAGCTTGTTGGGCATCCCTTCCTGCACATCCACCTCACACTCATCACGTTGAACGCTCAGTTCCACATCTTTCCCCATGTTTATTTCTCCTGCACCCTCCATCGTATTGACACCATTGATTCCTTTCAGATCGAGGTTAGAAATTTTGGTGCCTTTCCCATTCTCATTGCTCCCTCATTCCCATCTTTCAAAGCAAATCAGTAACTATGTCCACGAGCTTGCATCTCCATATTGCCTTTTGTAGGTTTATTTTCCTTTTCCTTTCACCCAATGTCCTCTGCCGTCCAAATGGCATATTGACACCAGAAATGGTGGAGAGAAGATTTGGGAGACATTGTAAAAACTTTTGCTCTGATTTCATTTGCTGCAATATCTCACCTGTCTAATCCATCTCCTATGCCAACACTCAAGGCATGTTAAACACAAATTGGGACAAGCAACTGTTCTAAGAGTGTTATTGGCTCCTCATTGAATTCCAAGGACCATCTTTCTAGTCTTGTATGTTACTGCATTTTCTCCTCTTTTAGCTCTCACACACCGTACTCCCCCCACTCCACCCTACATATATATAAGATTGCCCAGACCTCAATTCTACTTATAATTGCTCAAGTCCTGCTTATCCTTCTAAGCTAATTCATGAGTCCTCAATTCTATGAAATCCTCTCCAATTATCCCACATGGAAATACATGTCACTTCTTTAGTTTCTTTTGGGACATTCTTCTTCTATCACTTATTTTATGCTTCACTGTATTAGACTTATTTATTTACATGCTTTTCTCCCATAAAGATTATATGCTAAGTCAGGGCAGAATGAATCTTTGCCACATTTTCCCCCACTTTGGTGACTAGATAAGTACTTTGCACATAAGAAATACCAATCCATGTTGATTTAGCAGATGTTAATTTGAACAAGTTGCAATGTATGGAATGCTGCTTGCTTTGTTTTAGCGTGGTTTCTATTTATTTATCATAATGTAATTTTGGATTCTATATCCTTGATTATTGGGCATGTGTGAAAATTTCAATTTTGTATAAACCTTTTTTACTTCAGAATTTATTGTGATTGCTATTTAGATAATATAATTTCCTTTGCTGTACTTTTATGAAAGTGTTTGGTTAAATGTAAGGTATGGAATTTCGTGCTGAACTGTCCAGACGGTAGTTCACCACAGCAATATCAATAATTTCCCTCTATGTCAGTACTTTGGCTCGTAAGAGTTGGATCCCTTTGTCTGTGATATGAAATACTGTCTTATTGGTTGTGATTACATAAATGCCTTGGAATTTGTAGCACCTATGGCATTCTGGAACTGAATCCTCTTTGGGGTCATAATAATTTAGTAATCTCATACGTTTGCAAAGTACTTTTTGGTTTCCAAATCCTTTTCACATACATTATCTCATTCAGCCCTTGTAGCATGTGGCATAAATAGGGCAGTGCTTAATTTGGAAATAACATTTCTTTGAGTGTGCCAAAGCATGGGTCCAAATTCCAGCTCCTGCTGTCTCAACTCTAGTCACTTGTTTGGTTTCCTCAACTTCTCTGAACTGCAGTTTCCTCCCTAAAATGTAAGGATAATAGTACCTAATTTTACATACCTTCACAGATTTGTTGTTATGGGGCTCCACTGAATAACTAATTTTAAGATTTTATTTATTTATTTTATTTTATTTTATTTTCCCCCCAAAGCCCCAGCGGATAGTTGCATGTCGTAGCTGCACATCCTTCCAGTTGCTGCATGTGGGACCCGGCCCCAGGATGGACGGAGAAGCGGTGCCCCGATGCGCACCCGGGATCCAAACCCGGGCCACCAGCATCGCAGCGCGCGCACTTAACCACCAAGCCACAGGGCCGGCCCTGAATAACTAATTTTAAAAGCGCTCCATAAATCTGTAAACGTCCTGGCTCTCGTTCGCGTTCAGTCATATTTTAACAAGTTAATAAGGACAATTGTATTCTCACATTTGATTTTGCAAACTGAGGCTAAATAATCGATGCAATTTTCCCACAGTTGCAGATTAGACACATGGCAGAGGTAGGGCTCAAACCGGGCTTTCCATTCCTCTATTCTGCACTAGCTGCATGACCGTGGTGCACGGGAGTTGTTCCTTAGAATCTGTTCTCTCCTTTGCATCCTCAGTCCCATATGCCTTGTGAAGGGTTATAAAAGGGTTAGCAGACATGTTCCCTCCTAAAGAAGAGTTTATAGTCAATTGGAGATAGTATAACTTCAATACAACTCATAGACTGTCCAAATTAATCAAAAACAAAATGTGAGAATTCTTGGGGGAAACTATAGATGCTACATGATCACAGAGTAGGGAAATTAATGTGTGCTGTGTGGATGGTATTGGTCAAAAATAGATGGTCTGAAGCAGCTGTTGATCTGAGTGGAGAAGGACAGAGCAGTTTCTGTTTAGGGAAGAAATATAGTAACAGAGTGGATGTGGAAGGGATCTTATGTTTAGGGAACAGAAAAGGGACCAGCTTCACTGAAAGTCATTCCTATGAGGTTGAAGAAGTTGGTTAGCCCAGGATTTACTTGTTGACCAGATGTTTTGAATGTAAAAACCATATACTTTGGGTTTGCAAATTATTGACTAACTTTATCAGGAAACTCATATTATGAAAGCCATGTTTTAGAAGGATGAATATGGGAAAAATATATAGAATTGTTACATGATTAGAGGTCACAGTTCTGAGTAGCCCTTACTCGTAACTCCATCCTGGGGAAGTTGTTTCTCAGGATCAACTCTATTATTACGACTAATCCAATTTCTGTTGCATTGTGTTCAAAATTTCTCAACCTTGGCACTTTTAACATTTGGAGCCAGATAATTTTTTATCACGTGGCGGGCTGTCCTGCACATTGTAGCATGTTTAAGCAGCATCCCTGGCCTCTACCTACTAGAAGCCGGTACCTCTCCCCTCAGTTGTAACAAACAAAATTGGCGCCAGACATTGCCAAATGTCCCCTGGGAGTACAAAATCACCGCTATTTCAGAATCACTTACTTAGAGCAATTAAAATAATTTATCTAGTATCTTATGCTGTAAATAAATTGCAATAAAAAAAGGCCTGTACAGTGTTGTGCAGTGTATTTAAAAATTGGAAGAGTTTACATAAAATCTGTATCACTGGCTTCTCTGTAAGGTTTGGAGTGCCAGGCAGTTCTGGACACGAGCCAGAAGGCAGTGAAGAGCAGTTGTTTTCTGGATACTGGGTGAGCTTCAGGTTACCATTCTTCCTGTCACTCCCAGTTGGTCTTGACTTACCCCCCTTCACTCTTATTCATTATTTGCTTGGTCCCTGGAAGTATCTGAGTGTGCCGACTGTAGGTACTGCTTATAAAAATGTAAATTTATCAGTAAATGTACTCAACAGGTGTTTAGTGAGCTGCTACTCTATGCTAAGAATATTGTAGTAAATGTCACAGTCTCAGTGCTCATGTATCTTACATTCTGCTAGAATATTGTATGAACATGTTTTATATTACTGTACATTTAAAAATGTAAATTAGAACTCTCATACATTGCTGGTGGGAGTGCAAACTAGTGCAGCCACTATGGAAAACTGTATGGAGATTCCTCAAAAAATCAAGGTTAGAACTACCATATGATCCAGCTATTCCACTGTTGGGTATTTATCCAAAGAACTTGAAAACACCAATTTGTAAAGGTACATTCACCCCTGTGTTCATTGCAGCGTTATTCACAATAGCCAAGACTTGGAAGCAACCTAAGTGCCCATCAAGGGACGAATGGATAAAGAAGCTGTGGTATATATACACGATGGAATACTACTCAGCCATAAGAAACGATGAAATCCAGCCATTTGTGACAACATGGATGGACATTGAGGGTATAATGCAAAGTGAAATAAGTCAGGCGGAGAAGGTCAAATACCGTATGATTTCCTTCATTAAGTAGTGGATAATAACAACAATAAGCAAACACATAGGGACAGAGATTGGATTGGTGGTTGCCGGGGGGGAGGGGGCGAGGGAGGGGGGGTGACAGGGATGGTTTGGTACATGTGTGTGGTGATGGGTTGTAGTTGGTGTTTTGGTGGTGAACATGATGTAATCTGTGCAGAAGTGGAGGTGTAGTGATGTACACCTGAAATTTTTACAATGTTGTAAACCAATGTTACTGCAATAAACAAAAAATTTAAAAAAAAAATGTAAATTAATATAGAATTACCATCTAAACAAATGATATTGTGAACGTATCTTTCTAGGCTCAGTAAAAAATAATTGGTTTAAATGGTGATCTGTGTGATCAGCTTTCTCAACCTATTTTTTTTTTTTATTTCTCTGAAATGTGAAGTTTTTCTTCATTGAGCTTGAAGTAATAACCTAGGAAGAAGTTATTTCAAACAGTTGATCATCCTAAAACTTGAAAGCCTAAGACACTTGCTAAAATATTTACTTTGAGTGCTGTTTTTTGTAGTTTGAGGCAGTATATGATCATGGCACTCATAGTTGCAATATGTAGTAAATTCCAGTCCAGTGGTCTGCTTGTTGTATTATTTCTTGCATAGTCTCTTGTCTCATGGAATAGACATGTGGGGCTATCTCCTTTTGGCAAACGTTGTTTTTATTATTATACTTGGAGAAGCAAGAAATGTTTTCTTCTTGTTGAAGTGTGAGAGAAATGGCTGTCATTTTTTTTTCTCTTTGGCTTTTGTTGGAATCGTTTTACCTGGCCAAGAGCACTATAAAGAAATAGAGCTTTGGCAAATTCATCCTGCAAAGATTTATTCAGAGATCTACATCTAGGCTATTCTTGACAGGTAGTTTTCACAGAGAGTTATTGAAAGAACATGTTGCCTGTTATTCATCACATTTTGAGATGTACCTTTTAACACTGCTGATTAGCAGCTATGGGAAATCAGGCAAGCATGCAATTAAAATGGAACTTTAAATGAAGTGCATCCACCGATGCTAGACTTGACAGATTCTGGATTAACAAGAAAACAAGTGCGTTATGTATTGCTTCCATTAGCATTTCAGAAACATGCCCGTTTTTGTAAATGATATTTGTTTTGTACAAAGTATTTGGCTGTCCCACAAGCTGTCAGGAATATGGCTATCTGGAATTAAGGAGATCTCAAAGAATTGAGACTTTAATGCACTGCTGTCTGCAGTTGTGAAAATGTAACTGTGTGTACATGTAGTAGCATTTTATCATAATTTGCATTTTCAGCAATGACGGAAAGCAAGAATTACGTAATTATTTTGAGACATTGTTAGCCAGATTGCACTGAGTGGTTTTTATATGGAATAAATGTTTGTTGGATGTTTTCTGAATGAAATGACAAAGACTTAACTTGTAAGTAGCTGAACTGGTGTCCATGAAAACTCCCCAGATCTTGTGGAGTGGTCCTGCTACTTCGTAGGACACTTCTCCAAATGAACAAAATCTCAAAGTATTTTGAAGAGTGCCATTTATTCATTTCAAATGGTCTTGAGAAGGAATTAGGTCTAAGCATACTTAATTAAATGACCACTGAACTTTTTTGGCCAGCAGCCAATGTCTTACAACAAATAAGGAGACCTTTGAGGATAAGGCATTGGATGTACCCTTAGGAAATGTTAGTTTTTAACTCTTTACGGAACTCATAAAATATGTAAGGCAGACAAGTTTTTAAATTATTTCATTGCTATTAGAAAGATGGTATTCCTTTAGAATTGTTATATTTGTGAAAAATTGTACGTTTGTTTTGGAACACGCTTGGGAGAGGTGAACACTAATAAACTTGGAACAAGCTTATATATGTCTTGGAAAAATATCATTGAAGAGCTCTAGTTTTTTTTAATTAAAATAACTAAAAATACGTTGTTCATATGCAACATTAAGAATGTAAAATCTAAAATATTCTCATAAGAAATAGATTTATTCTAATAAAATTTACATGAAACAAGAAAGAGACATTACAGACTTTGTTTTCATCAAGTTCTGTAACTTCATTTTTTACCCCCAGCTTTATTGAGATAGAATTAACAAATAACATTGTATAACTTCAAGGTATACAATATGATGATTTGATACACGTATATGTTGCAAAATGTTTACCACAATAAGGCAGTTCTTTTCAAAGTTTAATAAGCATCAGCATTTCCAGGAGAACTTGTTAAGAGATTCCTGAGCCCCAATCCCTGAGATTCTGACACTGTAGGTCTAGGGGCAGCCCATGAGTTTGCATTTCTGATAAACTCCAACGTGACGTTCGTAGTACCAGTCATTGATCACACTTTGAGCTTTAATATGATGAATTGGGGCTGGCCCCGTGGCTTAGTGGTTAAGTGCGTGCGCTCAGCTACTGGCAGCCCGGGTTCGGATCCCGGGCGTGCACAGAGGCACCGCTTGTCTGGCCATACTGAGGCGGCGTCCCATATACAGCAACTAGAAGGATGTGCAACTATGACATACAACTATCTACTGGGACTTTGGGGAGAAAAAGGAGGAAGATTGGCAATAGATGTTAGCTCAGGGCCAGTCTTCCTCAGCAAAAAAGAAGAGGATTGGCATGGATGTTAGCTCGGGGCTGACCTTCCTCACACACACACAAAAAAATAATAATAATAGTGTGATGAATTGACAACTGATACATGGGCAGTAGTTTGTTTTCATATAAATATTTTTGACTGAAAAAAGTGGCAATGGATATTTGAAAATTAATTTTTACAAATATAGAGTCTTCCAGTTTTTCTTTAAACTATATCTTTATTTTAAAACAGGGAGGAGGTTACTAGAAAGTGGAGGGAAAAAGTAGTATTGGTATATATCCCGAAGGCTACATTATATGTGTCTGAAATTTCACTGAGAGTTTTGATTCTAATTGAAAAATTTATCAATAATGAAAAAAAGATAGCATAGATAAAATAATCATGAGCATATGGAAGCCAGGGGTATGCCAATATTCAGATGATTTTACAACTATACATGACTGTTATCTTTTACTAATTAAAATTTGCATTAAAATATAATTTTGAGAATCAAATCTCCATTCACGTGAATGTAACATTTTAATTTCAACCATGAGGCCTGGCTGTAATCTCTTATTTATTACTACATATTATATACAGTATATTTATATAGTAGTACAGTACTATATTTTATGTACTATAATTATATACTATATATAATAGTATATATAAATAAACTATATATTATACATATGTATATCCTTTGTTTATTCAACAACATTATTATTATGACAATCGTTATTGAATAACGGAGCCTAGCTATTATCTTTGACTTACTAAAATATATATGGTAATAAATAATATATATATATATTCAAACTTTATTCTGAAACTCTCATGTCAGACTCTAATGTTCAGGTTTATTCAATATATTTTAATAGAATAATTAGACTGGATGAATGTTAATGCTGTCGAATTCAGTGAGGTAAAGACATAAGTTAACAACAGTACATATGTATGTATACATACGTATATTTAATACAGCGCAATTTCACTCGATCACGTACAGGATTACGAAAAATAACCATATGTTGCCAATTTAAAACCAAGTTAATATTAAAATTCGTGAGAAAAAAAGTTCATCTGTAACAACGTTTATATTTATTAAATAAAAACACTTCTTACCCAAATTGTTTTGCCTGATAGTGAATATCACCACTTTTCCTATACTTGACCTCCCGACGGTACAACTTTTCTTTTTCAATTGTGTAGACATATACGTTTTTTGTCCCTGTTCTGTAATGGTGGTCTTGCTCAGATTCACATTATACACAGTTAAAATGATCCACTGATTAGTTGAGTTTCCTAAACGAACTGGCAGAAGCAGGCATTGAAAAGTAAGGAGCGCAGTTGAATTTTTGCCTTATGACCTTGTTTCTTCTCCGTGTTTGCTTATTTATTCTTGTTGTTACTCTCTCCCAGTGCCTGGAGCCCTGCAAGGAATCCTGGGACCTGCAGATGCAGCAGTGCCAGAGCTTCTGTGAGGTAAGACGGCTCCAGTGCCAGGCCAGAGGTACTTAGGACACGGCTTAAACCTGACAGTGCTCCAGTGGAATCACTGCCATAAAAGGACCCACATTCTTCTGCAGCTCGGGGAGTGCAATTTACTTCAGGGCGGCACGTGTCTGTGTATGTGTGTGTGTGTGTATATGTGTGTGGATTCATGTGAAAAAAAAAATTGAGTCTTCTTAAAACCAAACCACCCACTGCTTCCATTATTGGTTAATCAGATAGAAAAAAAAAAAAATTTATTACCTATGCTGGGAAGACTAGAAGCTTTTTTTTTTGCTGAGGAAGATTTGCCCTGAGCTAAAATCTGTTTTTAAAGTTACGGGCTGTTGCCATCCTCCTGTCTCACATCGTGGCTGTTCTGTGGGTAATTCTCTGCATGATGTTGAAATTCTCATGGTGTTTGGGAGAAGACACCTGTTTTATTTATAGTGGGGCTTTCAAGCATTTTCATCTCATTGTTCACCCTTTGGGTTCCCCATATTCTGGGCAGAAGGCCTGTCTGCTTTTAACATACAGGACGCATCTTACACACCCTGTGCTTTCAGTTAAATAAATACTGTTAGTGTCCTGGGAGATCACCGTCTAAAATCATCAGTCGTGGTGAAGAGGGGTCCCGAGGGGCTACTTTGCTAGACTCTCTCCCCCAGGGCAAACCAGAGATCCAGGGTCTGAGCCAACCTGGAATCTGCCAAGGTGAGTCAGCAGGAGGACATGGGGCCAGGCTGACTCCATGGTGGCCTCTCCAAGTAAGAAGAATTGGAAAGTAACAAAGGCTAGTGGAGAACAACAGTGGAAGGTCCACTGTGGCAGCCGAAGAGGCTCCATTGAGGGTCTTGGGGAGTGCACCAAGAAGAGATGCCCCATGGCCTCAGAATGAAATGATGTTATGGGGCTTCTTGGAATGGAACCAGGGGTTGATCGGCAACTCTTCCGAGCTACTCCAGACAGACATAGTGGTCTGGTCTTCTCCCCACCCTGCAGTAAGTTCTGGTGGGATCCTTTGCCTGGGTTTCACCTTGGAAGCCACATAGGTTGCATTCTGAGAATATGACTGTGGAATTGGGGTAATAAGAGCTTCATCAATTTTATGGTGCATAAAATATCTCCACAGTCATGATATCATTTGACTTTCCCAATAAACGTGGAGGTAAGCAAGGTGTCTAGTGGAGTCCACAAGAGTTGTGTGTGGAAGCCATGGACGACTGGGAAGTTGGAGCTCACCAACTCCAATGGCTTTCCCACTCCAGGTGGAAAGACAGGGTCTAAACCCCCTGTCTCTGACATCTCTCCCTAAGTGTCCAAGGGCTGCTGAGTGTGGACATCACTTGGACAATTGCAAGTGAATTATAGTGTTATAGTCGGAGTTTAGAAAAGTGTATAGTATCAATTTAGAAAAGTGGAATGAAAGTGTTTCTCAATTACTAACATGATCAATACGTGATCTTCTTTATCTTAGTTTTATCTTGCTCTGAAAGTTCCTACTCAGCATTTGTGACTAGCTGGAATATTGGTGATCGGCAAACTCTTGCATAGGGATATCTGTTGCTGGAAGCGCTTCAGGCCTGAGGATTACTGTCAATGAAGTCTTTGGAAGGATTAATTGGGAACATTAAAAAGACTCAAATTATCCAAAGGACTGGCAAATATTCAAAGTTATTTAGCCAATTGCTTTACTACTGACATTCGTGGCTAAGCTAATGATTTAGTGTTGTCAAATAGAAGAACCCTCATATGTCTTTTTGCATCCAGCCCCTTTCTAGATGTTGGAGGTGTTACAGAGTAGCATAAATCATGGTTCCTGCCCTCACTCAAGGGAGCTGACGTATTATCCATCTGTTTTTTCAAAATATTCTGGCTTCTTCAGGGACCCAATCCAAACTTTTCCGGAAAACATATGCTTACCTGGTATTCAATTTAATGTATCTTTA
Organism: Ceratotherium simum simum; assembly: GCF_057802395.1. Lineage (NCBI taxonomy): Eukaryota > Metazoa > Chordata > Mammalia > Perissodactyla > Rhinocerotidae > Ceratotherium > Ceratotherium simum. The sequence continues at coordinate 123,444,520 of NC_141940.1, forward strand.
TATTAGTTATCTATTGTTGTATAATAAATTACCCCCAAGCCTAGTGGCTTAAAACAGCACACATTTATTATCTCAGTTGTTGTGGTTCAGGAATTGGGGCACGGCTTAACTGCGTTCTCTGCCCCAGGGTCTCTCAAGGCTGTAATCAAGCAGTTGGCTGGGCTTTATTCTCATCTAGGAACTCAACTGGGGGAGAATCTGCTTCCAAGCTCATTCCAATTGTTGACAGAACTCATTTCCTTGCGGTTGTAGGACTGAGGTTCTGTTTTCTTGCTGTCTGTTGGCTGGAGTCCACTCTCAGGTCCTAGAAGTTGCCTCTAGTTCCTTCGCATGTGGCTCCCTTCATAGGCAGGTCACAATGTGGCTGTTTACTTCAAGGCCAGCAGGTGACTCTTGATCTCCAGTCTGCTGAGACAGAGTCTTATATAAAACAGCATAACCTTAGGAGTGACATCCCTTCACCTTGGCCAAAATTTTATTGGTAAGAAGCAAGTCACAGGTCTTATCTCATAGTTTCTGTACCCCCTGCCATACACCAGCACACACACAAGGAGAGGTGATTACACCAGGGTGTGACTCAATGGGGGCCACTCTAGGGTCTGTCTACTACAGAAGGCAAATAAAAAGAAGAGATTCAGCCCCATTGTGATATAGAACAGAGCAGAGACATCAGAAATAAAAAACAGAACTGATGCAAAGACAAGGGGAGTGAGCCATCCTTGTGTCTTCTATGCTCTATAAAGTGCACTCCTGCTTTTATTTTGTATTCTTTTCTGCACTCAAACCATATGTCCATATGAACTAAAATGTGCTCTTGTAGAATCTTGAGGAACAAGATGTGCCATGCTGTTTTCCTTATAAACACTTTATCCCTTAATATCACCAACTCTGAGTTGTTATTTTTGTGTCTGATCCCTGAGAACGAACATATAATTGAAGGTCATTTGAAACTTTTTCCCTGGAAATTCCGAATGTGATAGCACCCTTCTGTAATTGCCATTCTCTCTGAAATAACTGTGAGATCTTCTGAACCAAATCTTGTTTATTAAAATGGGACTCGTGTACAAATTGTGATTTGCTCTGGCAGGAAAGGTTAATTGAAACTTGAAAGGTGGGAAGAACAGAGTCCAGGTAATGTGGGAACTTTATAGAGAGCCCTTAGCCCATTGGTCAGATAACTCAAACTTTGATATGCAATTTTAGTTTTTGATTGTTCTTATGTCTCTGTGGGGTATTTTTGTTCATTTGTTTCTGTTTTATTTTGTAGTAAATATCTGACTATTATGCTGAAATAGACTGAATCCTGAAAGAACTATCCCTTTTTTAGCATTTTTAAGACTAGTCATTCATTGAGACAGACCTAATACAATCCTGTCCATCCTCTGGGTTGTCACATTGTTTGCTAAGAATGCACACAAGGTCTATATTGCCACGAACCTCAGCTTTCCCTTTGAAAAAGTTCAGACCCAGGACTCGAGATTTTATTCTTCTACAACAGAAACAACTAGACTATTAGATATATTTGGCCCGATGTGTTTATTTGCAAAATAGTCTGAGCTTTATTTGTCTCCTAAGGCATGGGTTTGCAAACCACAGCCCACAGAGCAAAACTGGTCTGCGTCTTGTTTTTGTAAATAAAGTTTTATTGGAACACAGCCACACCAGTTTGCCCACATATTGTTTATGGCTGCTTTTGTGTCACAATAGCACAGATGAGTAGTGGTGATAGATCACACGGTCCGCTGAAGCTGTTTACTGTCTGTCCCATTACAGAAAAAGTTTCCCAACTCCTGATCTAAGAAAAAGGACAATAGTCACAATTATATCACAGAACCTACCTAACCAACCACCTTAATCTGTCTTACCAGGACCCATTTCTAAACATAAAGCATTGTTCTTGGTAATTTTAATTATAAAATAAATTTTCCTACCTGGAAGAGATTTTTGGAATGTTAATAATAACATACCTAGAATTGGTTCATGGCTTCCTCATGTATTGATCTCTTTAACTTCTCATTTGATTATCTATACAATTCTACCTTTTTTTACTTTCAGACTGATGCCAGAGTTAATACTGTTATTTTTTTGTGAAGAAGTTAAATGTTTGTGTTAGAACAGGAATCTTTCAGGATTCCTTCTGTGCACCATCTGGGATAATTTTTCCTGTATCATTTTTTGGAACATGATGAGTCGTGATAGATATATAGACAGATTGTGCTTTATTGCTTTTGTTTATAAAGTAACCATTATCTCCATCCTCTTATTTTTAAAAAAATCTTAAAAACCACAATAAACCATTTTTCTCACTGATCGTAAAATGCACGTCTCCCCACATTTAAATGTTCCTTTCTTCCAATTGATGGAATCTAAAATTATAAATGAAAATATTCTTTTTCTTTCTTAATGGTACATAAAATAATTGTGTATATTACAACTGATGTTGTCTTACTTTTGATGAAACATGATACATCCTAGTTTATGAGTGACCTCTTTGCTGGATCACACACTCCCATCTTTAATTCTGATGGTCCTGATTTCATGACATCCCAACCCTGAGAGGCACTTACTGGGGTGTCGACATTGGCGGTATGAAGTGTGCACTATGGGTGATGGAAAGGTGAGGTCTCATCTGCTTCGGGGATCAGTCAGTGAGAGACGTGCCCGTTGTTTATATTAAAGCTGTTATTGGGTCAACCTAGGTTCTGTAGGTGCAGTCCTTGTCAGTTTGAAAATAGGAATAAAAAGGAGGTTTCCACTCTGCCACAGACATGATTATTGATTTTTTTCTTTGTGCTTTTTGCTTTTCAGAATGTTTTCCAAGCTTATTACATTTGATTTTCATAGCAATTCTTAGAAGAAGTTACGTCTAAATTTCACTAGATGAGGTTTTTGGACAATGGAACTGACACACAAGGAGAAAAAGTTTTATTTGCCCAAGATTACATGGTTAATAGGTAGAGGAATAAGATTTAAAATCCAAGTGGTGTAGGGGCCAGCTCGGTGGCATAGCAGTTAAGTGCGCGTGCTCCCCTGCAGCGGCCCAGGGTTCGTGAGCCCAGATCCCGGGCGCCGTGCTGTGGCGGCGTCCCATATATAGTAGAGGAAGATGGGCACAGATATTAGCCCAAGGCCAGTCTTCCTCAGCAGAAAGAGGAGGATTGGTGACAGATGTTAGCTCAGGGCTAATCTTCCTCACACACACACACACACAAAAATCCAGTTGGTGTGACTTCTAGTTACATTTCTTTCCCACTCCGCTCCGTCCCAGGCACCTCCTCCTAACTCTACTCCACGTCACAGCATATGGAGTAGAGAATCAAGCTTTACTTCTGCCATCAGGAAATGAAGAATGAGCCTGTCTAACGTAAAGTTGTTAGCCCAGCCGTCCATGCCTGAACAGGCTTATCTTTAAACAAGAAGGTCATTTTGATTATGCAAAGTCATAGTTAATTTATGGTACTTCAAGGAATTGAAGGAAGAAAAAGGCTCCTTACTACTTCAGGGTGCTCATTAACCATGGAATGTTCCAGTGCTACTTACTGAAAGAGACCTCAGAAGCTAAAGGTGTTAAGGTTGATCTTGCTCCAGTGTGGGGATTTCTTGTGCTCAAAACTGTGATCCCTCCAGTGCTCCACCACCCAATTTGATATCTTAAAATCTAGGGTGTTTGGTAAGTGCATCCCTTCAGGATATGAGGCAGAGACTTCACCTGTCTGGGAACATCTGTAAATGAGTGAAGGGGACTGGGAGAAGCTGATGAGAGCTAAACAAGAAGATGCTATAATATGCCCCAGGTGTGCGGTGGTGGTGGGGAATGATCAGCGTGTAGAATTTAGTACAATTTAGTAAGCTTTTGCTTACTAAAGTATAGCAGAGCAATAGCTTGCCTGATTAGAATATCCTTGTGAAAGAACAAGTGTAGTTGGATTTTGGTACTTTTCTTTTCTTTCTTGGGGGTTGGAGATACACCAGAGCCTAGATAAAATAAAGCTGGGTTTGGGTGCCACACCATGGGTGTCATAGATACAATCGCTTCTCTTCTTTTGAAAAGTCAATTAGTGAACCACCCTGAGTCCATTAAATTAGAGTCCATTACAAAAGATGGATTCAATTTTTATTAAAAATATTTCCTATTTTGGAATATTTTCCTAAGAAAGTTATAGAGTATTAATATTGAAGTACTGAGTATTGAGTATTGAGATAGTTTGCCTGGTGGGTAAGAAACACAGGCTCTTTCATTTACTAGTATAATCTGAGCACTTGAGCAAATGAGAGATGAAGGTGGCTTAGTCCAGGATGGTCATGATGGAGTTGGTCAGAAACGGTTAGTACATAGTTTCAAGGTAGAGCCGTCAGAATTTGATGACAGGTTGGTTATGAGGAATGGGAGAAAGGAAGAATCAATGATGCCGGGGTTTTTGTCATGAACCACTAGGGGAAGGAAGTTGGGATGACATTGAGATGATACTGAGATGAGGAATATGTGACAGGCACAGATTTTGTGGGGGATAGATAAGAAGTTTGGCGTTGAGCATGCTGTTTGAGATGTAAATTAGGCATCCACATGAGATTGTCGTGGGCAAGTAGATATGTGAGTCTGGAGTTGAGGGGAGACATCTAGGTTGGAAATAGAAATGCCATCAGTGATAGATGGTATTTAAAGTCATGAAGCTGGATGAGGTGATAGAAAGAAGAGCTGCATGGATTATGCCCTGAATCACACCAGCATCAGAGGGATGCCAAGAAGAGGAAGAACCAGAAAGTGAGACTAAGGGAGGCCAATAAGATGGGAGAGAGTCCAGGGAGCATGGAGTTCTAAAGGCCAAATGGTGAAAGCTTCTCAGGAAGGAAGGGGTTATCAGCTACACCTGCAAGAATGCTGAGGTCTGAAAATCGATCAATGGATTCTGTGATGTGGTGGTCATGGTCGAACTTGACGAGAGCAGTGTTGTTGGGTGGCTGAAGAGAAAGCCTGACTGGCGTGTGCTCAAGAGGAATGGCTGGGAGAAACGGGGGATATACGGAACATTTCAGTGAGCATTGCTGTAAAAGGAAGGAGCAAAGTGAGGTTGTGGGTAGAGGGGGAAGCTGGGTAATCAGACATTTAATATTTTTAGAGTGAAGAAACAATCATACAATATAAGCAGATGCGAATTATCCAGAAGAGAGGGGATAGATCTTGGAGGAGAGAGGGGAAAATTGCAGAAGCGAGTGACCTTAAGAAGCTTGGTGTTCATTGCGCAAATGTGAGGAAGGTTTGAAGTGGGAGCAGACCCTCCCTCTGTGTCACAGGACGAGAGAATATGTGAGAATGCACGGGCCCAGATCCAGGTGCACGGGTGGGTGTGAGGGTGGGATTTGTGGAAGTTTTCATCTGAATGCTTCACTTTTCTCTGTGAAATAGGGTGACTGGCCGAGAGTGAGAATGGCAGAAGGTGTTGGAGGCTGGGATGACCAGCACAGAGTACATTTTCCAAAAGTGTTAGTTTTTATTACTATCAATAAAGAGTTTTTATTTTTACAGAAGATAAACATTTACCTTTCACATTTTCATAATACATAAAAGTGTTGGTTGTATTTCTGGGTTGTGATCCTTGGGCAGGGGTGGAGAGAGCAGATTTTGTCCAAGTTTTCAACATAGTGGTAATGGGAATAACAGAATTGAAATGTTTCAAGGAATGCTTATGACTTTTTATAATTGTTATGAGATTTCCTTTACCAGTCGTCTTATAAAGGAAATTGTCCTCATTATATCAAGTTTTATAGTCCTGGAAGATGAGAATGTTGAATTACTTTTTAGGGTTGTTCAGTAATTTGTTGACTAGGTGAGACATGTTCTCCATGGAATGTAGGCTGTTTTTTTCTTTTCATTTTTTTTTTTTAAATAGTAAGGCTCAATTGTCACTGAATTTTTATATGATGCTGGGGAGTATAAAATTATATGAGACTCAATTAGAGGAAAATTGATGAGTTTTGAAAATTTATAAGAGGCTGAGACTGGAGACTATTCTGAATGATTTAAAGACCTATCTTTTCTGAAAAGAGGTAGCCACATAAGAAGGAATATCATAGAAATTGCAAAAGCATCAAATTTAGGTGAAAAATAAAAGATGTCTGTAAAGCACTTAACCAGCCTCTGAATATAACAAACATTAGAAAAATATTAGCTATTTTTTTTGTGGAGGAGGGCAAGGTCACCACTTTGGAATTCTTTGAGAGGTCAGTAGGATGTGGACTTAAGAGGTCCCACTGAATGCTGTAGTTAGGAGGTGACTGGAGAGCTGTGTCAGAGGGTTTCCTGGAGCAGTAGTGGTCAATACATCAACTCTGCGTTGTAGAATAAAAAGTAGACGAAGGAATATAAATCAAATACACAAATTCTCTCTATAATTTAAGTTCTTTAAGGTTGTCTTTGTGGGAAGGAGGAGAGAGAAGGGGCTGTGGGTAGGGGCTTTCATTCTGAGGAAGTTGCTTCTCCTTTGGGAAGACTTGAGTACATTTATATGCTGGGGGGAAAGGAATCTTGTCAGGAGTGGGAAGTTGGAGGTGTGTTGCGGAAACAGCACAGACTTCTGGAATAAGGAACTAGGGAGGAAGCAAGTTTCAGTGCAGAGATGGAGAGACCCATGCTTCTGCAGATGTCAACTCCAGTTTCTGGGTGATCCGGAACAATGCTTTTCAGACTTGGTTGTGCTCACAAACCACCTAGGCGTCTTGGTAAAACATAGATTCTGATTCAGTAGGTGTATGCTGTGGGCACGAATCAGCATTCCAATGGGCAATGCTGATGCTACTGGACCAAGGACTAGCCCTTACATAGCAGTATGCAGACGTCCCTCTCTGATATTGGAGTTCCCCGTCAAGCACTACTTTGAGTAGCCTACTAATCCTATGAAGTCTTTTGTGATTTCTTCTATGCTTTTCTATAAAGAGAAAATATGCAGTTGCTGATAATGATTGAAAATAAGCAGATGAAAATGGTTTTTAAAAGTGAAAAAAAAACACATTCTTTTATCATTCACAGTTGAGAATTATAACGGTTGGTTTCTCTCTATCCCCAAATGAAAGGTATTTCACTGTGTATAGAATTCCAGGTTAACAATTTTTTAAAAATTAGTACTGTAAAGATCTCTCTTTATGTTCTTCTGTCTTGCATATTTTCTGAAAAATCTCTGACATTCTTATTTTTGTTTTACTGTATATAAAGTGTGTTTTTATTTCTCTGCTTCTAAGATTTTCTTTCTATATATGGTTTTAAGCAATATGAGTATAGTATCCTTGTTCAGGTGTTCTTTATGTTACTTCTGCTTGGGGGTCATTGAGATTTTTCTGATTATGGGCTTATAAATTTAACCAACTTTTTAATATATGGGCCAATATTGTTTTCTGTCCCATCCTCTGTCTCCTATCCTTCTGAGATTCTGATTATACATGAGAGGCCACTTCATAGTCTCCCCTGGGTCAGTGAGTCTCTGATCATATTTTTCTCCATTTTTTCCCCCCTTTCTACTTCATTTGATAGTTTTATCACTGTCTTCAAGTTCCCTTCAAGGATCTTTTTCTCTACAAGGTCTAACTTTTTTAAAATCCCATCTCACGTATTTTTTCTTTTTCTTCTTTTTTCTAATTGAGTAACATTGGTTGATAACATTAAATAGATTTCAAGTGTACATCATTATAATTCAACTTCTTTATGCATTACATTGTGTTCACCTCCAAAAGTCTCATTTCCATCTGTCACTGTACAAATGACCCCCTTTAGCCCTTTTCCGCTTCCCCCTGCCCTCTGGTAACCACCAATCTGTTCTCTGTATCTATGTGTTTGTTTGTTATTGTTGTTGTTGTTTTTTTATCTTCCACATATGAGTGAAATCGTACAATATTTGTCTTTCTCCATCTGACTTATTTCACTTGCCATAATACCCTCTAGGTCCATCCATGTTGCCGCAAATGGCAAGATTTCGTCTTTTTTATTGCTGAGTAATACTCCATTGTATATCTATACCACTTCTTTATCCATTCATCTGTCGAAGGGCACTTAGGTTGTTTCCAAGTCTTGGCTACTTGAATAATGCTGCAGTGAACATTTGGGTGCATATATCTTTTTGAATTAGTATTTTCGTATTCTTTGGATAAATACCCAGTACGGGAATAGCTGGATTATATGGTAGCTCTATTCTCAATTTTTTGAAAAGTCTCTATACTATTTTTCATAGTGGCTGTGCCAATTTACATTCCCACCAGCAGTGTACAAGGGTTCCCTTTTGTCCACATCCTCTCCAACACTTGTTATTTCTTGTCTTCTTAACAGACATCTGGCATATTTTTTATTTCTTCATTTTTACTCCTGGAAGTTCCATGCAAGTCTTTTCTGTATCTTCCATTTCTCTCTTCTCTATTCATGTTTTCTACATTCCTGGGCATACAGAGCATATTTATTCATTTATTTATTATTTATTATTATTATTTATTATTTAATGTCCTTTTCTGCTAACTCTATCACCTTTATCATTTCTGGTTCTGTTACTATAGATTCCTTCCTTTTTTTTCATTATGTATCATTTTTTTGGCGTGCTTGATGATTTTTGATTGGACATCACATTTTTGTGTTCTGAATTTTGTTATGTTTCTTTAAAAAGCATTAGACTTTGTTCTGGCACGTAGTTAGTTTCTTGAGATCTGTTTGCCTTTTTAAACATTCTTAGGGTGGGTTCAGAGCAGCCTTTAGTGTAGGGCTAATTTATCCCTATGACTAAGGTGACCTCCTTCCGAGGACTCTATCCGATGCCCCACGTGTTATGCATTCTCCCCACTCTGGCTGGTTGGAATATGAGTTTTCAGCCTTGTTAGAACTCTGGGAATGGTTTGTTCTACTATTTTCTGGTTGTTCTCTCCCTGGTCTTGCGCAGTTTCACCCCATGCACGTTCAAATCAGTATCTGGCCAAAAATTCAATGGGTCCCTCTGCAACTCTCTAGGTTTCTCTCTTTGCATAGTTCCATCCTTCCTTTTATTCTGCTCACAGGATCTACCCGTGTCAGCCTTCTCAAACTTGGATTTCTTTCTCCTCGACTTGGAAAATTTCAGGGCTTTCTTTGGGTCACCCTTCCCTGTACTGTGGACTTGAACCTACCTACAGCAATTCATTTTTGGCAATCTTGGGCTCACCTCATTAGTGTCTTCTCTCAGGGTGTATAGTCTTGTGCTATTTGTTGGCCAATGTCTGGATGACAAAGTTGTTGCATATATTTGTTCAGTTTGATAGTTGTTTACAGCAGGAGGTCCGTTCCCACATTCCTCAACAGGCAGAAGGAGAAGGATTTTGCCAAATAAACCAAATTAGTTGAAGCTCTTTGTGCTCTGATGACTCTGGTTTTGGACAATCTATTGTTTATAGCTGGAAAGCACCTCTGTTCAAATGCTACACTTAACTCAGTCCTCTTAATTGGAGACAGCTGTCATATCCTGTGAATGCCTTCTTTGACCTCCTTCTCTTGAGTTAGTGCCACTCCTGTGTTTTTTAACCCGATATTCATTCACTCACTGTACTGTAATGGTTATTTACATCTTGTCTGTCTACTGAAAGGCAGTCAGAATGGGAGCAGAGGCTATGACTTTATTCTCTGTGTCCTCACCCTATGACATGCTGCTGGACACTTTCCAAATGCTTTTTGGATATGTGCTACCAATGGTTCTCATAGGATTTGTATGCATGCCTGTGATAGTGCTTATGACATCGTGGTGTAGTTGTTTCAATGTCTATCTCCTACAATGGATTATATGCTTCTCCAGAGAGTAATAGAGTCTTATCTCTCTTTCACATTTTTGTACTCCTGGCTAGTACATCAATATATTACCTTAATCCAGAGTTTCTCAACTCTGGCACTATTGGGGTTTTTTAGTTAAATAATTCTTTGTGGTGGGGAGCCGTCCTGTGCACTGTAGGATTTTGGGCAGCATCCCTACTCTCTACCTACTACGTGCCAGTAGCACTCACCTCCCTGCTGTGACCACCAAAAATGTTTCCAGACTTGGGCCAATACTCCCTGGGGGGCAAAATCTCCCCCGTTGAGAACCACTCTCCTAACCTATACTATCTGTAATTTCCCTTGCACATTCATGATGAGGAAATAATGTTCCATTTACATTAATTTTTATGTCACTTTATGATGATCCAATCAGTCTAAAAGTGGTATGATTTCCACACTGTAGTGTATAAACAAAGGAATAAGAGATTTCAAGAAAGATTACTTCCTGTGTCTCCCTTTATTTTAATAGAAATTAAACTGCTTAGGGATTTTACCTATTTGTTAGTAAACATATAAACTGTAAGGGTAGTTGGGAATAATTTTCATACTTTCTTCTGCTCATCATTAGATTCCTATGATGAGTTCTAGTACCTAGAACACCAGTTTGGTTTATGAATCAGTATATAAATGCTTCAGTGGGCTAATTATTTCGTAGTAATGCCTGGTAACTACTCTTAACAAAATGTGGGAAGGAGGAGTGAGAAGGAAATTATGGTTTAAGTGGAGTGCCCTAGCCATCCCTGATTCTCTAGCAATTTTTGAATTTCTGCAATTATTTGTGTGCCCAGTGATGTTCCAAATATCTTCCAGCAGGATTCCGGACCACTGCTCCCAGTGGAGAGTCTGACCACTGACACTCCCATATGAGGTGATGCATTTGTCTTCAAAACCAATAGAAAAGCAGGCCAAAGAAGAGGAGCCCAAATAAACATCAGTGAAGACGTCTATAATTTGACAAAGGGGGCGTGTCCCCAAAGGAAACTGATTTCCCTAAAATGCATGTTTCTGATTTTTCTCTTAATTTTATGTTATTCATGGCCAAAGTCTATAAGTTACATGGGAAGCAAATTAATTGTAATCACATCTAATGAAGTAGTATGTATGATTGAGTTTCCAAACAAATTATAATAACATTTCCAAGCATAAATTAGAAACATTTGTATTGAGAATGCTTTCTCCTATTTCACGCATACTTAGTATTTAGATGCCTTCTTTGAACAATACAACTGGCAGGTTTTTTTTTTTTAACAGTATAATGTTTTTATTTTTTATAGAAAGTATGCATGTCCATTAAAAATTAATATAACAAATTGCAAAGGAGAGTTAAACCAAACGGTTACTCCAGATTCTACCATCCAGAATAGCCATGGTTACCTGTGCAGGAGAGTTACCACAGCTAACCTAAGACTGCTCTCCTTAGAAATTTCTACTTAAAAGGCTGGCCCTTAACTGGCATCTGGAAACTTAGATTTTGGGACAGTTCCCACCATTCCCTAACTGAGAACAGGGGCTCACTGTTCCTAAACTATTAGTACAGACAATGTGGTTTATGATGAACTCCCACTTTCCTTCTGGGAGTCTGGACTTTTGGTATATGCCAGGCAGGAGGTGCTTATGTGATCAGCCCCCAATAAAAACTCTGGGCATTGAGTCTCCAGTGAGCTTCTCTGGTTGACCACATTTCACACGTGTTGTCACAACTCATGGCTGGGGGAATTAAGCTCTTCCAGTGTGACTCCACTGGGAGAGGACTCTCGGAAGCTTGCTCCTGGTTTCCTCTGAACTTTGCCCCACACGCCTTTTCCCTTTTGCTGATTTTGCTTTGCATCCATTTGCTCTGGTAATTCTTAGCCATGAGTGCGACCATATTCTGAGTCTTGAGAGTCCTCCTAGCGAATTATCGAACCTGGGGATTTTCTTGAGGACCCACAATGTGTTAGGCAAACATCTCACCCGGCATCTCTCCATGCATGCTAGTTATTAATAATGCTTAAAGTTTAATATTATTTGAATGTAACAGAAGAAAAAGGAACATCCAAATTTTATAGGAAAAAGATTATGAAAAATATTGCAGGATTAAAATTACTATTTTTTAAGCCCCATATTTGTCTTATTATTTACTGATGTCTTAAAATTAAGTTCAAGGTAAATCACATTCATGTGTCTCACATCACTCTTTCTACCTACCAATTTTTCTAACATATTATTATTTTTAAAATTTTAGATTTATTATATAAAATTCTCTTCTTTAACCATCATTCCTACTTTATTTTTAATTTTATACTTATGTGGATGATAAAATGAATAATAATTCTTTTATGCCAACTTCTTTATTCTTGGCTTTCTAAATTTGATTCCTATGTTAGTTTGCTTTTAAAAAGGAGTCCTAGATACCATTTTCTTTCAGATTGTTCATGAGAAACTGCCTACTGTTATACCTGAAGTCAAAATTGAGTTGAACAAATATTTCTTTCTCACATAATATATAAGTATTGCTTTATTTTCTTTGGGTACCAAATATTGTACCAACCCATCAATTCTTGTCTTCTGTTTTATCTGTAGAATGGCTGGATTTCGCCATTGCATGGTTTTGCAAGAAAGGCTCATGGGTGCTATATTCTCTGAGTCTTTTTGTCTTTGAGAATATTTCTGTCATGGATATATTTGAATAATAACTTGGCTGATTTTGTCTATCTATCTATCTATCTATCTATCTATCTATCTATCTATCTATCTATCTAGTTTACTTTCCTTATTATTATATAGCCATTGCTCTATTCACACACTAAATTTTGTAGAGAGAAATTTGGGGGGAAACAAATCATAATCAACAACTTGGATGTCTTAAAAATTATATTTTTGTCTTTGCAGTTCAATAGCACAACTATATTTCAGTGTTGCTTGTTCTTATCAATAGTCCTTGAACATAACTACCTTTTGATTTACATCTATGTTATTTACATATATACATATATATGTATACACACACACACATACACACACATATATATGCAGTTTTTTTCCTCTGCTCTATTCCTTGATATTTTGGGAGCGTTAGAAGCTCTCCAAGCGATCCTAATAGGAAAGCAAGTTGAGAACTACTGGCTTAGCTGTATTTTTATTTTACTCTGTGGTACAGCACAGCTCTTAGTAAACTAACACTGGCTGACACAGTAGTCCGTGGTCTTGTTTTCTGATTTTGGTTGTGGGGACTGGAAAGGAATAAGTGAGATATGCTAGTAAAGCACCTGATAGAAGATACAGGACATGGTAGATCTTCAGCATCTGTTAGGGGTAACTACCACTGCTATGGTGATGGTGATGGTGTTGGTGGTGGTGATGATGATGGTTATGATGGTGACAGAGAACTCATTTCAGGGGATTCTATAGTCAAGGTTGCACTTGTGTTTATTGGCTGGAGCAGGAAGAGAATTCCCCAGGCCCTATCTATATTTCAATCTATATTTGAGATTTGGCACATGGTACAATTCTATTGAATTGAATAGAATACCAAATGCAAGGTTCTCTCCATATCTGAGAGCTCATATTTATATGATTTCTCACGTATTAAGATAATTTAATAAATTGGATGTTTTTATGTTCATCATTCATGATTGCTGCACAGATTATCTTATGGTACAATACCTCGCATTTACACCAAACAAAGTGAAGATAATAGTATCTTTTTTAAAAGCATCCAAGAACCGTTACCTACTATTGTTATTATTTCATTTACATTTATTGGGTTGAGCTTAGCATATTGCCCAGGTAAGGCACTAAAAACACATTTTAGTTTCTTAGCTAAGAGATGACATGTAGGAGAGATTTATAAGAATTAACTATATAAGAACAAATATTAATAAGTGTAGTAACTATGATTTTTCCAAATTTAAATTGGAGCCAATGACCTGGCAAAACATTGCCATTTGTGTGATTTGTGAAATAGTTTCATATGAATAGTTTTATAAAGGAATGGTAGCTACATTAGCTTTACAATTAATAATTTGCCTTAATAGACTGGGTATAATTGTATACACAAGAACTACAGCATTTAGCACATACATGTGTGTTGCCACACGGGTTTTCATTTACCGTGAAGTCGATGGGTATTATACTAATCATGATTTAGAAAACTCACACCTTTCCTGAAATGTTCACATTCCTTTTGACAAGTCTAGGAGGAAATAACCAATAACATCTCAGGAAATATTATATGCTTAATGGTCAGAACTTTCTTTTCTGGCCCCCAAATGACCTTTTGTTCACATGATTTCCAACTGGCAATTAGGGGACCAATTTACACATTTTCTTTATGTCTAGAGTATTAATATTCACACATCATTTTCTCTGACCTGTATGCATTTTTGTCCTTTATTCAATTAGTAAATTCTCATTAAGCTATGATTAAAGACCTAGTGAGAAACCTTATTTACAGACACCATATGTTCTCCAATTTGTATTCAGACCGTTAATATTTTTCAGCCTAATCCAAGATAATTATCCAAGATAATTTATAGAAAACATCAAAATTTGCCTTCAACACGTATAAACAATAGAAGAGTTAGATAGAACTCCTCTGTAAGATTATTGAACCAAATCCACGTATTTGTAAAATGATCTTCATTTAAGTTAAAAAACATAGACTATTTCTTATGAATTCCAACAGGGCCCAGTTGATTCTATGCAGATTTCCATAGCCTGTTGGATTCTTGTGGATGCTCACACTGTAGAAGAAACAGAGCCAATCTTCAGTCTTTGGATCTTATCACATTTTTGTCAGAATGGCAGAAGGATCTGGAAATGTTAAACAGTAAACTTGTAGCAGTGGGAAAAGAGAAAAGACGCCAATTACTCCACTTCTGTTGAGTCTCTGTTGTGGGCCCACCCTGCACAATAGCGCTTATTTCTTTGTGTATACGATCTCGCGTAATATTCATAATGTTGTTTGTATTATTCCAAGCTCGTGTACGAGTCTAGAAAACTCCTGTGAGAAGATGAGCTTGTTGTTCCCCGTGGTCCTCAAAATAATCACAAAATTCACATTTTTGAATCCATACCAAAAAGGAAGAATATTGGACCATTCTCACATCAACTGGAAGATCAAGATTATGGTGGTAGTATGATCATTCTTTTACCCTCGTTGAGAACACATTTTAGATCTGTGCAGGCCACTGTTTTTGTTTGTTTGTTTTTAATTCTGCCTCACAGCTCAGTAAGTTGCGAAGATGAGGACATACTTCTCCTGACCTTCCGAGTTCAAGACCGTGGTGGTTGGCATGTGGGTAATTAGAATAACAAGTGAACAGTGAGTCCATACTTTGTTATGTGATTCTTGACTCATACCCTGTTTTAGTACGTGAAAAAGTTTTAACTGTGGTGATTTGATTATACCACAGTGCAAACTAAGTTACTGTGATTTCCAAGTTAGCAAGCAGTAAACACTGGTCAGATTTAATAAAACTATTTCTACTTGGAAATCTCAGCTCGTGTGGTGAAGGCCACTGATTTTGCTAACTAAGTATTTTCTTTTAGTGCATATAGTGTATGCACTTTGTTTGAAGAAGAAAGCTGGCAAACATTCTATAATTGTTACAGACAAGTTTGTATACTTCTCTGATTGCTAACTTAGGTTTGGACCTAAATTTAGAACTTCAAAAGCCAATGGAGTAAAACACATCTAGCAGCTAACAGGAAAATGAACTGTGAAACTGAGTACGAGAGAAAAGCCTTAAGAACTGATGATGCTTTCAATTTTTAGAAAGTTTTTTTTTTTTAATTAACTAGCTACAAATTTGTGGTAATTCAATACTGAAACCATGGCCTTTCTTCTAAGTTTTACTTGGAAAGTTCTTAAATTGAGACACTATTTAATCCAGTCAATTCATGTTATTTTCAAATTTTGAGTATGATTAATAATTAACAATTTTATTTGACATCCACAATTCTAACTCACACCATGGAATGATAGTTTTTCTAGCTAGTGTTTCTAGTTTTTCTTCCTCTGCTCATTAATCTAAGAGCATGAAATCTTTCTCTTGTATTTAATTATCATGGGGTATTGATGCCCTGATTCGCATTAAATTCACAATATCAGAAAGCCTCTTGTGGCTATAAGAGAACAGCACTGTTTGACGTTGCACACATCCCCATGGAATATACAGATTTCTAGCTCTTACATAGATTTTTTTTTTTAATTGTGGTAAAATACACATAACATAACATTTACCACCTTAACTCTCACACAGATTATTAGCTCCATGTTGTTTGTGGGGATGAACCAGGAGAAGCATGCGAGAACGATCTATGCTGGTGTAGTAGTTATCCAGGGGTTACTGGGACATGTGCTTGCTGAAGTTATCATGTTTTGGGTTTTCAATGGCATTTCCAGTCATCATCAACATGAGAAATAATAGGCTATAATTAACCCTCTTTTGGGAAAAGATGTAGAGACATTCCTTTCTTTCTCTCCTCCCACTCCCCAAAACAGGGACTTGGATAATGGTGAGGGGTTTTCTTTCTCTTTTTTTGTTTTTCTTAACATAAGTCTACCATTGTGTGAGACGCCCTCTAGCTAATAGCCCTAACCAATCGCTAAGTCTGTCTCCTGCCAGGTTACCTAGGTGTGACCTATCTGAGTAGAGGGTCATCTCTGTCATCAGTGAGGAGTAGTGGGCAGCATGCTGGCAGGTGTTACGAAGTGTCACCAGACGGTCGAGAGCCCTGTTCAGTCTTTATTGAGAAGCAACGGGCAGCACATGGGGAGGTCGTCCCAGGTGTTGCCCAAGTGTTACAGGTAGGAGGTGTTATTAGATGTTGCCCAGGTGTCGCCAGATGGTAGAGGGCTGTGGTCAGTCATCAGTGAGGAGCAGCAGGCAGTCCACGGCGAATGTTACCAGGTATTATTCAGGTGTCACCAGGCACTAGCAGCAATGAATTGTGGTTTGGTGTCAGTGTGGAGCAGCAGGCAGCATGGTGGCATTAGCCACATATGATGCTCGTATTCTCCCCTGGGTTTGTGTTCGCCAATGCTACCACATTTATTTCTGGTATCACTGGCTCTGACTTGACATCAAATAATAAACAGAAAGTGTGTTCCTTGTTTGCCTCTTACTTCCAATGTGAAGCAGCTCAGACAGGTGTTCTTGGGAACCACTCTGAGACGCTGGTCTTTGCGTGGGTTAGCACAGACTGGACGGTCGTAGCACACAGATCCCAGCTTATAGTGGAGTTCAGACCCAGGTGTGTTCACTCTGAGCACACAGAGCAGTTCAAGGGGGGCTGCCTGGCAGGGTGCTCTCCTCCACGTGTCCTGCTGCATCCTGCTGTCTTTCCTTCTGTGGCTCTACCATCGTGCAGGGCTGTGGCATCACCCAGAGCCAGCCAGAAAGGGAGAAGTTGCATGCGGCAGTACCACCCCACAGCCTAAGAGCCTGGGCTCACAGTGACACGAAACTTTCCATTAGTGACAACGTGGCCGCTTCTACAAAGGGGGTAAACGGAGCCTGGGGATTTTACCTGGCTGGACAGGTGTGTTTCAGGGGAAATTGGGGTTAGAGGGATGGGGTTAGGATTGGGGTACCTATCTTGGCAAGCACCTTCATAAAGGCAAAAGGAGGGTTAGGGCGAAATTTAGGATTATGGCGATTGTCCTGTCAGCCGTCCTCCTAAGGCAGAAGGAGGTCCAGAGTGTGGAGAGTGTTGTTCCCTTTCTGTCCCTGGGCGAGGCTGCTGTCAGGAGCCTCAGCAGCTCCCATGTCAGTGGAGGAAAAGCCCTGACCCTCCGGCCGCAGCTCATATCCTACGTATGCCCAAATTCTGTCCTGAACCATTTTTCCAAAGGAAAAACATGCCTTTGATAAATGAGCCTTTCCATGACTCAAGCTTTTTCAGTAATGCGTGCCCCTAATAAGTCAAGGAATACCTGTTGTCGCTAATGTTTGATTGATTCAACGGAAATGTCGTCAGCTAGATGCTGTTCAGAACCTGACACTATGTCACATATAACATATGTGTACCGTGACTTTGAAAAATGATTCACATTCTTTTACTGCACAACTCATTGACAATTCCACATTGATAAGAGATCCCATGTGCACATTAACTCTAAAAACTGGGTGTTATTGAAATAGGTTCAGTTAACTGAGGCTTAGACCAGTTTTTGATAAAATGTCAATACATGCGTTAGTGCTGTGGGAACTGTAAAGTTTCCACAGGGCTACAGCTAACCTATTTTGATTAGTATTTACAGGATATGGAAAAAAATAAAAATGACTCATTAGAGAAAGAAAATAGATGTATGTATACAGTAGTCTTAAAGGGCCCTTCAAATTAGACCTAACATGTTTTATGAATATTTGTAATCAATTATTTGACAAGTGTTTCTGAACTCAGAACGTAGTCTGTTAATGTGTGTGCGTATAATTGATATGTATCTGTTGCATGCAATATAAAGTTATAGCTCATAGGTCGTATTCCTTTAGGAAATTAGCATAAAATATTACTTCTTTAGTGAGGAGAAAGCAAATACATTTATTTTGTAAAACATTTGAGGGAAATTTTGACAGAATAACAGTTTTGACCTTCCTTTCCAGTGTCTTGGAAATCAGACCTCAGGTGTCATCTTTAAGGAAGGTTTTTTCTGTTCTCCCTTAGCCTCTGTTCCCCAAGAAGAACTACGAATGCCTGACGAGCTGTGAGTTCCTGAAATACATCCTGTCGGTGAGGCAGGGGGACTGCCCGGCCCCCGAGAAAGCCAGCGGATTTGCCGCCGCCTGCGTTGAAAGTTGCGAAGTTGACAACGAGTGCTCTGGGGTTAAGAAATGTTGTTCAAATGGATGTGGCCACACCTGCCAGGTGCCCAAGACACTGTACAAAGGTAAAGAGCAAGCCAGGGAAGTGAAGGGACCTGCAGCCTCACATGGGTTTGTGGGTGTGCAGGGTCAATCAAAGATGTCCACTGCAAGAAAAGAGAAAACTTTAAGAAAATGTACTTTGCACCATATACAAACATCTGTAAATATTAAGGAACCATAGATTTCAGCCACAATGAACTCACATTGGGGCAGAGCAAATCATTCATGTTAATTTTTTTTTTTAATTTTTTGTTTATTGCAGTAACATTGGTTTATAACATTGTATAAATTTCAGGTGTACATCATTATACTTCTATTTCTGCATAGATTACATCATGTTCACCACCCAAATACTAATTACAACCCATCACCGCACACATGTGCCCAATTATCCCTTTTGCTCTCCTCTCTCCCCCCTTCCCCTCTGGTAACCACCAATCCAATCTCTGTCTCTGTGTGTGTGTTTGTTGTTGTTATTATCTACTACTTAATGAAGGAAATCACACGGTATTTGACCTTCTCCCTCTGACTTATTTCACTTTGCATAATACCCTGAATGTCCATCCATGTTGTCACAAATAGCTGGATTTCATCGTTTTTTATGGCTGAGTAGTATTCCTAATTTTTTAAAAATTTAGCATGTAGGAAGAACAGCATCCAATCAGGAACTTTTTTTGTGTTTTTCTCCAGTAAGAACAAATCAGTTAAGCTCCACTGGGTACATTGGAATAAATTGATTTAAATCCTTGAAAATAGGCTGGAATGGGGCACACTTGAAAAATGCATAATAAGTGCCCCAGTATTGTGATTTTTCTGTTGGCATAATCCAAGAACAGAAGTGTCATTGTATGGACTGTAAATATTTTGATTAGTATCTTGAGATCCTAGGTGGAGCAGTTTCTAGAGCACTTAACTCCTCTATGCTAAGTGTTACTTGCTTCTTTCTCTAAAGGTAGCTAAGTTCTTTTATGCCAAACTGATGCTGTCGTATTATGTGCAGTTTTGGATACCGCAAAAGTATACCATGAGACATAACATTTTGCTACTTTTGTGGGTCTAATTTGTAGAGGAAAATAGAGAGACTCAATCAGTAGATATTATTCATTCCAAGTAGAAAGAGTAATGTCTCTGTGTCTCTGTCTCTCTCTGTCTCTGTCTCTGTCTCTCTTACTTTCACTCACACACGCCAAATATATATTATTTCTAAATATAGGTAAGCTTTTTTGAAAACTATGTATAAATCAGTATTGACCAGCAATGCCTTTTTTGAACTGCGTGCTGGCTAACTATTTTCAGAAGTCCATTCTTACCCTCGTAACAATTTACATCTCCCAGAAGTCACGTACCTGCCTCATCTTCCCCTCCTCTCACTTGGAAATACTCCTATCTGAAATCTGTGTTATCCATCAGTTTTCCTTTTTTTTTTTTCCACCTAGGATCCTTGGAAATCTGGCATAAATATTGTCTTACATTTAAAATAATTGCCACTTTCCTCTTCCCACTGAGTAGCATTTCTTTAGTGGATTTAAAGTTTTATTGTTTTCATGCCTCTTATAATAAACCACATAGAATCACTTTTGCAACATCTAACACCATTTAATTTTTAAAATGTCTATTATTATGAAACCTTTTCTGTTATTATAGATCATTTGCTATTTAAACATTAGCATTTACTATAAAAATAGGATGCTTTTAGAATGATTGTTGAAAACCCATTTGTAAAACCTTTAGTGTTTTAAAAGTAGGGTAATTTAAAGAGGAAATACAGGTTAAAATACACTTTTTATAAAAAAGCATTGACGAGTCAGTATGAATTTCAAGTATGCCTGATTCACGGAGAATAAGGGAAATATTCTACAAAGGGCTAACATAAGTGATTAATTATGAAAAGATACTTGCAATTTAAACCCCTGCTTAACTAAATGTGATGGATCTCTTTTTTTGAAGTGCTAAAGTCACTCTTCTACTACAAAGTAGCTCTTAACTTGGATTTTTTCCAGAGAGAGGCAATTCGTGAACTAACCACAAATAGGATAAACAGACTCTGTTCACCTGACAATGACTTTTGCATAATAAGCATAAGGGTAATATAGTGTCATTTTGAAAAAAAATATATATGTACATGTAGATATGTTTCCCGTGCTCTCTTCAGTAGCCCCTGAAGGAAGGCTGGCTTCCACGAACTGGGAGCGTTTGACAACGCCAAGGAATAAGTTAGCGTGTGTAACCAAGAGGGGGCTCCAGAAGAGCCTGTTGCGATCCTTTCAATGACAACCTTAGCTAATTATTAGCCACCTGGAGTCCCTGATCGCATTCCTAACCAGGAGTCAGACTGCTTGCTCACTCTCAAAAGAGGATCGTGTGCTTACGGCCCCAGGCTCTCTGGGAAAGTGTCCTTTCTGACCTGGCTCTTGGCTTTTCGAGGAGAAAAACACATGCCCAGCCAGACAGCATGCACCAAATCAACTTTGGCAGTCTTCGCAGTACCAGCTGTCATTGTCCTGCTTTCCTTAATCTAATAAAATCCCTGGTTTATCCATTGTTTTAGGCTAAGGAATAACATGGAGATTTTTTTCTTTGAACTAATTGTCAACTAATTTGTAGAGTTGAAGTATTTAAACTAGATACAAAGTGTACCTTCTGAATAACCAAATTCTATTGGACAAATACTGAAAACCTGTAAGCTCCTCATGTCCTTCTCATTCATCGATTATTTACTTATTCAAGTGTGATCTCACAGGTAGTTGCTATTTGGAAATCCTAAAGAGTGTTTTCTTAATGTTTTCTTCATTTCGAGTTTCACAGGGACTACTGTTGCCTGGATCTACAAGTACTGATGCATTTCAGTTCAATAAATACCTACTGACTATTGTTAGGAGTTATTAGGAGTACCTAAAATCTGTTATGATTAGTACTGGGTATTGGCGGCAAAATCAGTATGACACCAACCTCCATCCAGTAGTTCCTTATCAAAGAGGTCATGCGTGCAGTACTCATTTAAGTGGACAAATCATTTTCTTAACTAATGCACTAAATTGATACATACAAACCCCTGTCCTATTTTTCCTTTTATTGTTTATTAGGTTAATTAAACTAAAAAAAAAGTATGGAAACACATACATACTTTCTGCTTTGTCTCCTGTGTTTGTGAAAGAGAAGAGTGGGGTGGAGGAGAACTGACTTTATAGCTTCAAAAGCTTTATATGCTGGAAACTTGAGTTTTTAAAGACAATGTGTGTGTTGAAAAGATGATCAACCCAATACTCCATTCTATTTGAGCATTTAATTTGAGTTATGCTCTAAGAACTATCCTTAGTGGATGCCTCCAAGTTAACTTTACAGACCAGGTTCATAGTTTGAAACAGTCCAAGGAAAATAACAGAGAGATTTCCCTTCATCCTTCCGATGAAGAAGCTTATTTGCAGCATTCCAGAAGACTTGAAAATGTTAACACGGCTAACGGACCCCCGAAGGTGCTAGTTCTAGGGAATGCAACCTCAGTATCATTGTGGAAAGTTTAAGAGGCTGATCTTCCACAGGTAAAATAGAAATGATAGCATACTGGGGCATTTATTTTCCCTTTGAATCCCTCCCTTTTCTATTTTTTTTTTTTTTTTTTTTTTTGGTGAGTAAGAGTGGTGAGCTAACATCTGTACTCATCTTCCTCTATTTTGTATGTGGGTCGCTGCCACAGCATGGCTTGATGAACAGTGTAGGTCTGCACCCAGGATCTGAACCTGCAAACCTGAGGCTGCTGAAGCAGAGTGCACGTACTTAACCACTATGCCACTGGGCCAGCCCCTCCCTTTCCTCTTTTAACTCTGATTTACAGCTGTGTTAGACTCTCCTCCCTCGAGAGGTGATATGCTTTATTATTTTACTGCCTCTCCTGGCTCCCATCCATGGCCCCATTTGTTTGGGTATGGAAAGAGAAAGGCTGAAATTGTTTTCCGATGTAAAGATTCAGATTAATTTGTCGCTTTCAGTTTTCTATAGTTTCCCTTTACCATGCACAACCAAGAATTAATTGTATATCCATTTGTTTCTTTCCAAAAAGATCTGATGATGGAGATGATTTAATATTTTCATGAATATTTTAATATTTGCAATATTTCAGCTTCAGGCCTTTAGAGATGTACTAATACCACTTTTCACAAATTAATTTTTAGCAGTTTGAGTACAGTGACCCAATGCCTTACTAGGATGTAAACGTAAATTCCTTAAATACTGATTATCTTTATGAGACATATTAATATTAATTATTGAATCATTGGAAAACTGTGTCTTGACACATTTTCCTGACATTTAGACTCATGACAAATATTTTTACATGAATGACCAAATCTCATAATTTGCAAAATCTGATAGTTTGCAATGGCTGATTATCTATCATCATTGATTTTTCTATCAGTATATTTTCAACATTTTTTAAAGCATTGAGTTTCTGTTCCTTTGATTGCACCAAAATACCTGTTACACTTTAAAGGGAAAGAAAATGCACCTATATTGTCACCTATAGTAGGATGTTATATGATAGCATTTTTGAATTTTGTAACAGAATAGTTTAGATTTCAGATGACTAAATTTGTTCAAAAATAATAAAGAAAGAACAATTCTAGTCATTTACGTAATAAAAACACACCGAGGAGAGATCCATTCTACACATCTGGTTATGCAATTGGGATGCTGGTTGAGCTAGCAAGGACTGTGTAGAAGGACTGGCAGTGGGGGCTGGAGGTCTGGGGGCCAAGACCCATCTGCACACAATTACAGCCAAGTGCTGGGGTTCCTTCCAATCAAGGGAGCCAGCTGACCCTAATGCAAAGCAGATGGATGCTTTCTTAACATGCAAATCGCAAGATTATTGTACGTCATAATTAAAGAGATTTTTTAAATGAAGAAATTTGAACTGACGTTGCCCCGATGCTCATTATCTTCCATTAAGGCCCTGGGTTGTTGAATGATATTCAAGCTTTAAACCTTATAGCAAGGGAATTTGGCTGCTTGGGTTTGCTTCTGATGAGTTCGGCTTACTTCAATGGCTAGAGTGTTCAGAGTAGCCACATTTATCCTGGAGGATTATATGTCGAAGAGCCAAGAAGAAAGATGGATTTGGAAGTCTCAGAGAATGTGCTCTACGAGTTTAAAGAACTAACCACTCATCTCTTAACCATGCACAAAGAAATCAAGTGAGTCATGAAATGTTCTCAGAGGCTCCTTTTTCTTTCTCTATCTGCATACCTCCTCACTGGAAATATTTGTCTCGTGCCCACCTGCCCAGCTTGAATGCAAGAATGATACAAACCAATCATTATGTCGAGATTGGTTTGTCATCACTCTGAACAAATTTTGGTGGCTTTTTTCTTGACCTAAAAAGAATAGAGAGCCACTTGTGGATTAAAATCTATTATCAGTTAACTTGGAGATTTCCATTATATCAGGAATTGTCAGGAATTTTTTTTAACTGAGAAAATTCTGTCAATGCAATGAAACTGTTCCATCTTGTAAACGTATTAATATTGATTTATTTATTATTTAGTATTTACCTTTTAGAATAGTAAGAGTAAACAAATGTTTGAGTAATATATCCTTGATGGAAAAGAGAGATGTGAGTTCCTTGAAAGAATCTGTGATCGAGGAGGAGGCACGAATATCTGTGATAAGGCTTCTCTCTTCCCTGAGTGACTCTCCAACAGAGAGGGGTTTGCCATTGCCGAAAAGATCTGTGTAAATGTTCCAGCATCCCCTTATTTCCCCAGATGTATTCTTCAGTGAAAAAGAAGAACGTGGGTTGAGCTACTCCTTCAGCAAACATTTACTGAACATTTGCTGTTGCAGAGTGTTCTCTCCTGGGACATTGTGAGGTGTAGGAGTGAAGGAGACACGTTTCTTGACCTCTGGGGGCTAACGCTTAGTGAGGAAGACAGACATCATTAAATGAGCTTGCTGCAGTAGAGGCAGTTAAATGCACGTCTTGGCAGTTACAGGCTAAATGTTGGGGAGCGGGCAGAAGAATGGAGCCTTTATTTCCTACTGGGAGGATTAGGGAGAGTGGCTCAGAGGGGTGGCATTTGGACTGAGCCTGGAAGTATTCAAGGATCTATAGTCAGGAAATAGAAGGAAAGACATTTCAGAGTGACAAAAACATAAGCAGGCCATGGTAGTAAGTACCTGGCAGAGTGCTTCTAGAAAAGCTGGGTTGAAAGGTAGGCTATGTGATGAATATGTAAGATGTAAAAAGAGATAAACTGAAAGATAACTGGTAGTAGATCATAAAGATGTATGCCTTGAAGGAGATGCAGAGGTGTTTCCCTTCATTCTCTAAAAAACGGGGTGTAACTGAAAAGTGTGAGAAAGTGAAGGAGAGAATCTCTTCTCTACTCCAGGAAAGTAACCACAAAATAGGGAATTAGACAAAAGAGATGGACTTGTAGGGAGAGGCTTTGGAAGTCTGTTGTGAAAGTCCAGAGGGGAGAGAAGGGCCTAAGGTGGGGTGGTCACCATGGAGACAGAATGATTTGGGAATTCCTGAAATCATACTATGCAATAGAACAACAAGATGTTGGTAGCTGCAAGAACAAGTCAAAAGGTCTCTTGGATATCCAAAAGCATGGAGCTGTCGTGAAGATATATATATCACAGGGGAAGGGGCATATTTGGAGGAGAGGCGTTTGAGGTGGGACTTGTGTGGAGAAATCCGTTCGGCAGGCGGGTGGGTGGGGGACCTGCAGGCCAGAGAGGGACTGGGCATAGGTTTGAGAATCACTCACTTGGCAGAAATATGCTAGTCGTGAAAGTGAGTGTAACCCCCAATGTAAGCTTACGAACTGAGAGGAAAAGTTTACTACCCGAGCTTGAAAAATACTCCTGGAGTGACAGAACTAGAGCACAGACTACCTGAGAGAAGTCCCACACCAACCAGGAACAGCAAGGACACTAGAATCGGAATGTCCAAGGGATTTGCAGATCTATGAAAACCATCTCTTTTGTCTACCTTTCTAAGTGGCTTTTCCTAATTCAGAATGTGGAAAGAAGCAGAAGATGTAGAGAGAAACCTGAGATCAGGGCATAGCTCCAGGCAACCAACTTACTCTTCCTCAGACTCAATTCCCTGATGTTCTGAAAGTAGATACTTTACCCTTCACCCACGTCGTGAAGTCGCAGTCAGGACCAGGTGGGACGACTTTCTGGTAAAGTAAAGGGCGATCTGCAGATATAACCCATAAGCAAGTCAAAATGGAGAATGCTATGGGTATGCTGAATGTGTTCTCTAGAAAATAGTTTTTAAAAATCCATGACGAACTGAACACCAAAAAGCAAAGAACCCGATCAAAAAACAAGCAGAGGAAATGAACAGACACTTCTCCAAAGATGATATACAGATGGCCAATAGGCACAAGAAAAGATATTCAACATCACTAATCATCAGGGAAATGCAAATCAAAACTACACTAAGACATCATCTTACACCCCTTAGAATGGCTATAATCACCAAGACAAAAAAACAACAAATGCTGGAGAGGCTGTGGAGAAACAGGAACCCTCATTCACTGCTGGTGGGAATGCAAACTGGTGCAGCCTCTATGGAAAACAGTATGGTGATCCCTCAAAAAATTAAAAATAGAAATACCTTATGATTCAGCTATCCCACTACTGGATATCTACCCAACAAACCTGAAATCAACAATCCAAAGAGGCTTATGCACCCCTATGTTCACTGCAGCATTATTCACTATAGCCAAGACATGGAAGCAACCCAAGTGTCCCTTAACTGATGATTGGATAAAAAAGATGTGGTATAGATATAGAATGGAATGCTACCCAGCCACAAAAAAAGACAAAATTGTCCCATTTGCAACAACATGGATGGACCTAGAGGGTATTATGTTAAGTGAAATAAGCCATAAAGAGAAAGACAAACACTACCTGATTTCACTCGTAAGTGGAAGATTAACACATTGACAGAGAGAACTGTTTGGTGGTTACCAGGGGCTAGGAGGGTGGGGGGTGGCACAAGGGGTGAAGAGATGCATTTATATGGTGACTGACAAACAATAAGGTACAACAAAAATTTCACAATAAAGAAAAAAAAAAAGAAACTGTTGGGAGAAAAAAGAAAATCAATGACCTGTTGAGCAGGTATAAATATGCCATTTTTAAATTATCCAACGCCATCCACCTAAATATTTAATGACTTTAAAACTTCCCCAGACAAGACCTAGCTTGAATTAATATCAAAATGAAATGAGTTGAAATTCAGCCATGTCAGTAATGTGCATCAGATCTTATTTACATCTTGCAAATGTAATTTACATTTTTGAAATGTACGTTTTGAATTTTCAATGTACATTTTGAAAACGTATTTGCACATTTTCCAGTTTCCTCTCTGTTTAAACTTAAGAAATGGGAAAAGAAATAGAGCATTCCGAACTCACTTTTTCAAATGGGTGGTCAATGCTTTAGGCAAATGCTCCTTCTCAACAGAAAATGATATTAATGGCAACTAGTGTTCTTGGTCTTGATGGCATTGAACATCATGGT
Organism: Ceratotherium simum simum; assembly: GCF_057802395.1. Classification (NCBI taxonomy): domain Eukaryota; kingdom Metazoa; phylum Chordata; class Mammalia; order Perissodactyla; family Rhinocerotidae; genus Ceratotherium; species Ceratotherium simum. Next base: position 123,471,721 of record NC_141940.1, read on the forward strand.
GCCATAGACTCTACCTAATTCAATTTGTTTTACATAATCCCATTAGTATTATAACTTTGTTTTAAAAATCTCTTTCCATAATGGCTACTATATTGAACCACGGTTCTTAAATCTTTCAGTTACCAGACAACTTGCATGCGCTGTAGGGGAAAAAGCAATCAGAATGATTAACTACTTTAAAATGGGACACCTGTGAGGGACTTTTGAAGCAAGGCACTCACTCGTGCCAAAACCAAACATTATAAATTCATCATTTTCCAATTTTAAACCACAAGTCTGTAGGAGAGAGCCCCAGCAATCAGCTGGGGAATCCAGAAGACTCACACTTTGGAACTTTCTTGTAAGACTTGACTGCATGAGGGAATTGAACTTTAAAATGTTTTCCTTAAAAGGAAAGCTCCCTGAGATAGAAAGGAGAGCAAACTTGGGAACCATATTATAATGACCTTGGAATCTATCAATAGAAACCCAGTATGTTAAACGGGGAAAAGACTTGAAACTCTTTACGACTATCACCTTGTGAGCATTCCCTGTTATCCTCAAGTGATGCAACTTGGTGACGTTATTTATTTGGAAGAATGCACGTAAAAAGAATTGCTCTTGAGATTACCGGGGAGAAAAAAACTTGTCTGAATCAGGAATCAATTTAGACCCTTTAAAAAAAAAATGGGAAAGCTAAAGTGAAGTTAGTGTCAGAAGAGATCAAATGTGAAACCCTAATATGGAGAGGCCACTTTCATGAAGGGAAATAGAGTATTGGTTATCATCTGATGAGATTCGTCTCCTCTATAGATTTTCTTCCTCAACTTTCGCCTCGCTCTGAGTCACACGCAGATTGTTTTAATTGACGTGGTCCTGTTTCAGGTGTCCCCCTGAAGCCCAGAAAGGAGTTACGATTTACAGAACTGCAGTCTGGACAGCTGGAGATTAAGTGGTCCTCGAAATTCAATATTTCCATTGAGCCTGTGATATATGTGGTACAAAGAAGATGGAATTATGGAATCCATCCTAGTGAAGACGATGCCACACATTGGCAGACAGTAGCGCAGGTGAGTGCTTCATAGACTTTTTTTTTTTCCCTTGAGGTAATGTCTACCTACACACCTACAGATATAAAATTAACTTGATATGCCTCAGTCAAAATTGCCTGACTGCCGAAATCACTTAATCAGATGTGGAAATATCACGTATATCTGCAGAAGACAGCATGAGCTCTGTAGGTACCACCTGGTACAACTAGGAACTTGACTGTTGGCTTAATTTGCTCAAAATACATGTAGAAGGGAAGTAATTTTCTAAGCTCAGTGTTCACATTTATTTTCTCCAAGAACTACATTTCCTTGAAATACACTTAAAACCAACCAGAGTAAGAGAAATGAAGCAATGTTAGGACTAGTTAACATGACGTTTGATCATCTCAATGACTTCTCTTCTGTTTTTCCTACATTTACACAAGGACTTTAGTCGCATGGAGTAAGATTCATATCACAAAACTACTTAGTGGGAAGTAGCCAACAGCTCATAAATCTTTGCTAAGTGCTTTCTTCTTCGTCTTAGCCCACTTACAAACCGATACGCCACCTGGATGGCAACACTCCTGGAGTTTGTCTTAGCTGTGCTTCTTCCTCTTCTGTCTTGCCGATGAGAAAAGCAAAATATTTTCTTTCTTTTTAAGAGCTGCTAAATGCACTACCAGCTGCAAGAAAACTACACGGATATAGAAAAAGAATCAATTCTCAATATGAAACTGCCTCATGCTTTTCAACAACTAAAATGCCTTCTCCAAATGTATGTCTATAGGGAAAAAGTCTCACCTTAAGTTGATCAGATCATTCTTCTCCAAGGACAAGATTCCCATTATTTTCTTAAGTATATATAAAATAAATTTCAGTATTCAGGCGTTTGGAAGAGGAATTTCGTTTTTTTTCTCAATAGTAGGATCTCAAGGAGGATAAACACTAAAATACTTTAAAGACCTCCCCAAAATAAATGAGAAGTTTGCTGCAAGAAACATCTTAAATTAGGGGAAAAAAAAAAAACCAGCTGGTCAAATAAATTTAGTAATTCTATTCCATACCTATTTTGTAAAAAAATTTGCTTTAATAAAACATAAAGATGTTCAGAATACAGCCTAAAATTCTGTTTGATTTACCTGATGTGCTCCCCTAAACAATCGTACAATATATCATTTGTAAATTTTCCAAATTATTTAAAGATTTATGAAAGTAACTGATAAGATCATCTCTTTCATCCTTTCTTTTTCAGAAAGAGGAAAGATGTTAAATTATTATTATCACTATTCTCACTAGTTACCACATGTAATGCTTCCTTTCTTTGTCTGCTAAATGCTCTGGATATCATGCTGGCTTTACTTTTTTAAATTCAAGGCTAAAACTCTAAATGATGAAGTCAGTGAAAATGTCTCAATTTCTGCCAAATGAGGTAGAAAGCCACGTTTAAGAGGTTGTATTCTTCCTTTTTATTATTTTTTTTTATTTTTTATTTTTTTTTTTTAAAGATTTTATTTATTTATTTTTCCCCCAAAGCCCCAGTAGATAGTTGTATGTCATAGCTGCACATCCTTCTAGTTGCTGTATGTGGGACGCGGTCTCAGCATGACCGGAGAAGCAGCACGTCGGTGCGAGCCCGGGATCCGAACCCGGGTCGCCGGCAGCGGAGCGCACGCACTTAACCGCCAAGCCACGGGGCCGGCCCGTATTCTTCCTTTGATTTCAGAATGTTTAGCTTCTTTTAGACGTTAAAACAAATGTGACAATCCTTTTCCATAAGTTATTTTAAACTGAGGTTTGGGAGGGTTTCAATTCAATTCTTCCCCGGTTTCATCCACTGAAGGCCAAGTTGAGTTCGACACTAGGCACAGATGAGGCATAGAATTCAGGCATTCATTCCTTGGAAGTCGAGGCAAAAGTTTTCAGATCTACCGGAGATCATTTTTGAAACCAGGTATATTTTCCCTTAGTCTGATGAAGGAGGGAGTTATGAATACTGTTAAAGTTATTTGATATCTTGGGACTATAGCAGTAGAGACAGCAAAACCTATGGAATGGCCCCAGTGTCCAGTTTTTTTCTTTGGATATATTATTGGACAAGGGTATATTAACACACCTCACCCTTCAGGACCAGAACCGAGTCCTTGCAGATGTTATGTGATTTACTCAAATGAAAAAAGAGTCTTGGGTTGCAATTTACTTCCAGAAATTGTTAGCATTCTTTAAATGTGTGGGTTCTCATTCCTACTTCCAAAATTATATTTAACATGCAAGTTAAAAACGCGTCTGCTTTCTATAAGATTTCATCTTCTTGTCTATAGTGTAATGATTAGCTCATATATATATTCTCTCATATGTATAATTTATTGATTGAATCCATCAAATGCTGTATTTAGTCATCAGATTTAAAAATGGCCCAAGCATTTCTCATAAAGTTTTGACTTCCAGAGATCTTTATCCAGAAGGGTGGAGGTAGAGAGAGGTCAAGGCTGCGTTGTGTTGGCCGATGAGAGTGTATTTTTAAAACAGACCGATTGACATGTCAGAATCAAAGGGTTCTCTGTGCTCTGTGACATTTCCCCTCAGACCACAGATGAGCGGGTTCAACTGACTGACATACGGCCCAGCAGGTGGTACCAGTTCCGAGTGGCGGCTGTCAATGTTCACGGGACCCGAGGCTTCACTGCCCCCAGCAAACACTTCCGCTCCTCCAAAGGTCAGTCTCGTCTTCCTGCCCCGGACACTCGCCTTCCTCCTGGACACACATGGGATGCAGACCCATCGTGTCTCCGTGTTCATATTTATGGTGTGCCAACAGGTGGCTTTGCTGTTCTTAGCGAATGAGACCAGATGTGTTTGAAGGTCCCATGTGAATTTATGATGAAGGACATCCCTGGGCTTTTTACCTTCGAGATGTCACAAAAGATAATATAATGGGATTTTCTCAACTTTGAAGTGGCGGTTTTCCATCATCAACTTCTGTGGAGGCTTTGTGTCAAGATATTCTGCATCAGCACCATTCAATTAATTTTTGGAGAGGAAGGGTTAGTTTTAGCTACTTTGAACTATGCATTTTTTCTTGAAATGATTGTTAAATTGAGTGTGAATTAATCTCTTTTATGTCATAACATCCAGAACTTACACCTCTCCTGAGTCACTTTATCATTGTTATAATTTTTTTCAGTTCTGATTTCGTTGCTATTTTAAAACCTCTGTGGAATCAGATGAATGTTAACTGTGTTACATTTGTGGTTAGTTTAGTCTGGGATAGTTAAAGGACATAATTTGACTAGATATTAATGGTACCTCTGTGTTTATTTCTCCAATTGTGTTTAGACGGCTATGCGCCTTTTGAATTAATTATATATCTGCTTGGCTGATCATCAAGATCCAGTTTCATAGATAGAGATTAGCCATGTTCACTTACTAAGCAGGAGTTATCCTCTTACATGGAAGCTAATTTGAATTTCTTGTAAACAAAATGCATTGTGATATTAACAAATAACATAAGACTTACAACATCAATCACGTGTCTTTCATTATGGGAAGGTTAGAACTAGCTGTATAAGTTACAATTTCTGTTCCGTGACTGGGAAAAAATATATATTTCCGCTAGTCTATTCATTTCTCACTATATAATATTACCACCCCCTTCTCTGCATAATCGTAGGTCTCAACTGGGAAACTTGAAATCAAAATAATTTAAATTGGATTCTATTACAGTGTAGGTTGTGGATTTTTAGTTCTTTCTTTTAAAAAGTCCTTTCAAGAAAGGAAACGTGCATTTTTTTCCCCCAACTGAGGCAAATACACTGAGCAAGCTTGAAAGTGAAATTATAAATAAAGACATCAAACCTTGTCTTAAGACTGTGTCTGCAACTGGTCTGATGATTTAGAGAGGCAAGTGAAATAAACAATTAATTGTGGGTTAGGACATGAGGATTAATAAAAGGCTTGAGAACTCTTCACCTTGAGTTTCATGGTTCAAATGCGATCCAGGCATGTCATGGTCAAAATGTGTTACCATCTGTTCAGTTGCCTGCAGGATCTGGTCCGGTGCGCTCAGATCAAGGCTGAAAATTCAGGCATCAGACAGAATCGGTTCCCAGCCTCTGGAGACAGATGTTGAATACCTTTAAGAGTTGAGTGGGATCTGGGCAGAGGTCATTTGACAGTCCCCAGGGCCGGTTATGTGGCTGTAACTTCCTAAGAGGCATCCATTCTGGGGAAAGAGCAAGGCCATGCTGTCTTAACACTTCTTAATGTATCTATCCGAGCACCTTAACAGTCTAGAATCAGAGGTATGTCCTCAAATTTAAATGAGCTTTTGTTGAATGAAAATGCACCATTTTTTTGGAAACATTGTAGTCATCGTTAAAATGCTGTTCTACTTCCTGCTTTTACAAATATTCCCAACATTGAGCATTCCCATCTTTAGTTCTTGCAAACCAGAAATATCTGCACAGAATTCATAATAGATTCTTCTATAGTTTCAGGGAACACACAGAATGATGAGAGTGTAATAGATCCCCTAAACAGCTGAAGACATTTCTTCTAGGATGAGTCTAAAGGATACTTAACCATTCACAATATGGTACCACATCTTTCCTCATTTTACTCAAGTCTCATCAAATGTAGAAATGTGCATTACTGGGAAAATTTTTTAAACAATTTTATTGAAATATAATTTACATATCATAAAATTCCTTCATCTTAAGTGTACAATCCAGTGATTTTTAGTGTTTATGAGTCACGTAACCATCACCATCACCCAGTTTCAGAATGAGCCCATTACCCCAGTAATATCCTTCCTGCCTTCCTGGGAAAGTTCAAAGGTGGAAATGAATAACTTCCTCTTTGTTTCTTTGGCTTGTGCTTTTATCACTCATGTTTCATGCCGTTTTATTCAACAAATATTTGTTGAGCACCTACTGTGTGTCAGACACTATTCTAGGCACTGAGGGTAATAAGTGAATGAAAACACAAAAATGTTCTTTTGTTCTTCTATGAGTGTGTTCTTGTGGCACACACACACACACTCACACTCACACAATCATTCTAATTGGGGTGAGAGGAAGCATTTAACAAGATTAGTAAGTAAAATACTCCAGTATAGTAGGGTAGATAGTGATAACTGACAATAAGAAAAATAAAAACTAGCACCCAGGAGCTGTAGGGGGAGGTGGGTTTTTTTTGGTATTTTTTTACAGTTTTAGGGAAGGTAGCCAGAAAAGGTTTTGCTGAGAAAGAAATGTTTGTATAAAAGAGGTGAAGGAGTCAGCCTTGCAACAATCTAAAGGAAGAACAGTCCAGTCCCAGGAAATAGTAGATGCTAAGGTCCTGAGGCAGAAGTGAGCTTGCAGTATTCAGAGAACAGCAGAGGAGCCTGAGGGTCAAGCAGGGGACAGGGAGGGGTAATGGAAGATGAAGACTGAGAGCAAGGAGGGAGGTGGATTTGTCTGGTCTTCATAGCCGTTGTGAAGAATGTGGCTGTTACTCTGAGTTAGATGGGGGAGCGCCTGGGCGATGTTGAGCAAAGAACTGGCATGCTGTGACTTAGATTTTAGTAGGACCACTCAGACCCTGTGCTGAACAGACGAAAGAGGAGGGAGGCAGAAGAAGGGAAGCCAATCCAATATTCGTGGTCAAAGATGGTGGTAAGCTGAGTGAAACCAGAAGTGAACCAACTAGGGGATACACATGGAAAGGGAAATCTGATAGGATCTGGGAATTTGCCAGTGGCTTGCAGGAAACGACTAGTGTCAAGAACGCCTCCAGGGCTCTTTTGTCACAAACTACTGAAAGAATGGCTTTGCCAATTACTAAAATGGAGATTACTGAGAGAAGGGAATATTTAAGGGGAACATTCCTTTATTTCTTTGGGGATACACTATTTCCAGAACAGGAGTAATCATTTACAAGTCAATACAATTGATATGTTTTAGGCCCTTGTCTGCAAACAGGCTTTTCTCAGGAGTAGATGTACTGAGCTGAAGGATACTGCACATTCGGATAGGGTTGCAGTTGAGAAACAGGAGTCATAAATGCAGAAGCTGAATTCTACCTCAAAATTTTCCTGAGAAGACAGGAAGGATCTTACTAGGGTAGTGGAATCATTCTAAAACTGGATGATGGTGATGGTTGTACAACTTAGTAAATATTAAAAAATCGTTGGATTGTACACATAAGAGGAGTGAATTTTATGGCATATAAATTATATTTCAATGAGGTTGTTAAAAAATTTTTTTTCCCAGTAAGGCACTTTTCTACATTTGATGAGATTAGGGTAAAGAAAGATGTGGTACCGTCTTGTGAATGGTTAAGTATCCTTTAGGCACATCCTGGGGGAAGTGTCTTCAGCTGTTTAGTGGATCTATTACACTCCCATCATTCTGTGATGCATCTTCACTGAAACCATAGCAGAATCTACTATGAATTCTGTGCAGATATTTTTGGTTTGCAAGAGTTAAAGAACTAAAATCCAGAATGCTCTTCACAATTGAGATGTATGGAAGGAGGATTCTGGGCGTATTTGTAAAAGCAGGAAATAGAACAAGATTTTAACATTAACTGCAATGTTTCAAAAAAATGGTGCATTTTCATTTAATAAAAGCCCATTTATTCCTACTATGGTCCAGGACTGAAACTGTACCAGTTGTAAGTCTTCTAGTGGTTTAAAATTGCTTTAAGAAAGAATTATTGCTTCTAAAATACTAGTCTGTGCAAAGGGTAAGCAATTATCTAGTGTATTTGAGTTGGGTAGTAGGCCAGCCATGATAATTTAAGGCTGGGTCAATGGAAAGGGGAAGGGACTTTTTCCATCTACCATGAGCACCTCTGAAAACACAAGTTAAAATTAAATAGAAAAAGAAAAAAATCTTTATAAAATGGGTTTCATTTAGTTTAGGCTCGCTGCCTGGTACTCATGGGCTATAATCCTGATTTTCATAGAAAAGCCAAAATTTTTGTCATTCTCTTCTTTTGGTTATATGTAAATACAAAACGAGTCTGTGGTTTGCCAGAATGGATTGGCTACTAAGTTAATTTCCTTCTAACTCATTTATTTTCCCAAAACTTAATCCTAACCCCTTAGAATACCTATTTTTATAGAAAATTCTGAGTTGTTCATAGATTGGTAACTCAGTTTAATACTTTTCTTTCTTCTGCTGAATGCCATTTTTGGATATTTTTATTGCTAATGCCTACCTCCCCTAGAAGAAATATGTGATTATAGAATGGATAAAATCGATAATTTTTGCTGGCAGCAGAAAGGTCAAAATAGAGGTAGGAATAATTTCTATATTTACTTATTTACATTTTACGTACTATCTTTACCCTTGGTACTTGAGAAGGAAAATTGGCTTCAACATTAAAAATTACAATTACAAATAATTTAATAGTCTAATAATAATGTCCCTCTCTACTTTTTGTCTCTTTATGTAGAATATTGAAGTGGTAATCATCGAAATGATGAATACCTTCCTAGGTTACTCCTGGGATGAAGTGCTTTTGTAGCCAACAAGCCCACCAGATCTTAGAGTCTACTGAAACTTTTCTATCCTTTTCCACGTGGAACAAAACATAGGAAACATCAGAACAGAAGGCATAGACATATCTATCCCGTTCCATTTGGAACAAGCCATAGGAAGCATCAAAACACAGGGTATAGATGTGTCTATTCTGTTCCATTTGGAACACACTGTAAGAAGCATCAAAACACAAGGTGTAGATGTGTCTGTCTGTTCACAAGTGTGTTGGCACATGCTGCTTTAGAATGTGATTCCCGACACGTGGAGATTATCTGTCAAAGATGGCGCCCCTCCAGAAGCCGATGCAAGTTCAGGAGGTTTCTTGAGAAAATGATCCAGGAAACAGGGGTGGGTGAGAGGGGAAGCAAGACAGGGAAGAGACAGAAAAAACTAAAAGGTGCATTCTCATACTAGTTACCACTGTGGGCAGCCAGAGCTGCTTCTCCTTGGAGAACTCAGTCCTTGAATGCAGGCTCTTCCCTGGCGTATCTGTCCTGCATGTGGGCAGGGCTTGCTCTGGGTCTAGACAAAGGCTCAGGAAGGAGGCTGCCATTTAGAAGTTGAGCTGATGTGCCCTGAAATAGTAAAATACAAGGGAATAAGATGGGGGTGCTGAGAGCATCTGCTGTTTGCCTTTTGTTTTATTCAATATCCACATGATTCCTTTTACAGAATGTATCTAATGCATTTTGAATTATGATATAAAATAAATGTATTAGCAGTTGCATGAACAGAAGGTGGTGAGAGCATAAAAGGAATCCCACTGTCCCCAAATATTCCCAGTCTTAATTCTCCATGGGACAGAGGGAATAACTGCCAACAGGCATCCGTCTCTGGGCTCCTTTTCTTCTGTCTCCTGGCCTCCCTCTTTCCAAACACCGGACAAGTTTCACATTATCGTCCACTTCTTTGAATAAGAAACCCACCGGTTTCTAACTAACAGAGATCCCAGAGGTGTGAGTAAACAATTGAGAGGGACGATTGTACCGATAGCAAAAGTACTTTTTAGGTTCCATGTTGTACTGGCTTCTCTCTTCCAATGAATTGGTGTTCAACCTTTCCTTGATCACGTTGATACTTATTGAAGGGGCAAAAAAAATTGTATCTATTGCATGCTTAGTGTTGGAAATATATTCTGCTAAGTACTACTACCTGTTACAAGATATCATTTACAAGTTGGCTGAATTTGGCAAATAAGTGTTTCTGGCTCTCGTGCCAACCTCTATGTGTCACTATGGGCAGTGAAAAAGGAAAGACTTCCAATTTTGTGGCTCGTATAAAGCAGAATCTGAATCCCTTTTTTTTGTATGTTGCTCAAAACAGGCAAACATTTGTTGAGACATTTGAGATGAGTCAATATCAATTTAACGTTATGAAATAACTCACTTGCAAAGGATCGTATAAAGAAAAATTTAAAAATTCAGCTTACATTGTCATTACCCTAATACATCATCTTTCAGTTATTCTATTCACTTCCCTCCAAATTCAGTTTTGCATACATCTTTTTTTCCTTATTTCCCCATGTGTACAGGATACATTACAAAGGATGCAGAGGCAGGCAGCATTGTTTCCACTGTGTATGCACATCACACTAGAAGTTATTCCATGCGTACGTTACGGAGGGTGAGTGAGACGAGAACAGCCATCACTGGTAGTCATGAAGTTGCCTGCTGCCCGCAGGGACCCATGACTTTTTATGCTGTTCCATAGCTGCTCCATGCGTGCCATTTCCAGTGGGCAAGACTTCGCTGTGCGTCTGTCTTCAAACTATTTAATAGTTGGAAATTTGCCTGCAGTGCCGTTTCTGCAGCTTCTGTAGGGTGATTTGGGGTTTGTTTGTTTGTTTTTTAATGAGAGAAGGAAAACTATACCAACTGCTGAGTCTGGAAAGAAAAAAAGTTTAAGTATTAGAACCAAGCTTCTAATTAGTTGGAGAATTTGTGACTAGTGATAATCACTGCTCTTAAAATATAACTGCACTTGATCACTGTCACATCCTCAAGAGGTATTCCTATGATGCGCTTCAGTGGGGCGTTTGATCTCTGGGTTTCGTTTGAGGAAATCTAATAGTAAATAATGAAATCAACATTCATTTTCTTAAAACATATACGGTCATGCGTCGCTTAATGATGGGGATACATTCTGAGAAATGCACTGTTAGGCAATTTCGTTGTTGTGTGAACATCATAGAGTGTATGTACACAAACCTAGATGGTACAGCCTACTACACACCTAAGCTGTATGGTACTCATCTTATGGACCACCATTATATATGCAGTCCATTGTGGACCGAAATGTCGTTATGTGGCACGTGACAATATTGTTCCTCTATATGGATATACGAATACTTATACATATATATGATTATTTATTTATAATGGTTGTTCTCTTTATTGCCATCTGCATGTTACTCAGTTGTTGTTTTAACATGTAGGAGTGGGTTTCTGTATTTAACAAATAGCATTGTCTGAAAACCTAGAGGAGCCTGCCTCACAGTAAGTGATGGGCTTTAAAAAGCTGATGGTATCACTGCTTTTGAAAGACTGTAGATCAGGGGTTGGCAATCGATGGCCTGTGGTCCAAATTTGGCCCCCTGCCTGATGTTACAGATACGGTTTTATTGGCACACGGCCATGCTCATTTGTTTACATACTGTCTCTGGTTGCTTTCAAGAGTTGAGTGGTTGCAACAGAGACTGTATGGTCTGTAAAGCCTTAAATATTTACTCTCTGCCCCTTTACAGAAAAAGTTTGTCAATCCCTGCTCTAGACTATTGTGATGGACACTTTTCCCATTAAAGGGTTTTACATGTTTACTTTCTATAAGGGTGTTGGCCCATCATGATGATGAGGAAATATAACATATGTAGAGTGTGTGGTGTGTGTAGGCGTGTATTGTTAGAGCTTCAATGCCCTCTTTTCCTCTTATTTTTTTTCTCACTTCTGCTCGGCTCTGAATTATGTGAATGACCTTGGGCAAGTGACTTTACCTCTCTAACACCTATGACCTTTACCATTTAAAATAAAAGCCGAATAAATTAATTGTAGAATCCCTTAAGGCTTTATCATAATGTGGAGTCCTTGTATATCTATCTGTCTATCTATCTATCTATCTATCTATCTATCTATCTATCTATCTATCTAGTTTTTACATGCAATATTCCAACTACATTTCAAAATTCGAACACAAAACATCATGCAGTCGGAAAAAGATTTTGTATAATTCAACAAGGTGAATATATTTTATTTCATAATATGGGGAACCATTTCACAAGGCAGTGAATAGCTTGAATATAAGAATTAGCTAGGACCGAATGAAATCCTCTGGATTAGATAAATGAGACAGACTCTTATCTGAATTCTACAGTGAATAAAAGGATAAATGAATAGATAGTTTACAAATAGTTTACAGTTTATCAGACTGATAAACAGGTGATCTCTACAATTCTCTTTTGACTTTGTAACTTAGCAATTATTCTAGGGGAGAAAGAAATGGGGGTGTCTCATCTTGGTGTTAGAAGTATGCTGTCTTGGTATTGTAAATAGTCAAAATGGGCCTTACTTTTAAGAAAATGTAAAGCAAATATTATTAACTCATATATTTAAAAGCATTATTTCCTCATGTTGTTCTCATGAATTACTTTGTTTCATGTTTCATAATGTTTCATACACTAGATGATGATATTCTGGATTATTATGTTTACGTCTAAGGTAGGAACATTTTTCCAGGGCAGTAAGTAATAATATCGTGAATGAAGTAGATTAAGGAAATGATGAAATACTTAATGCTAGTTGACCTTCATAAAGTTGAAATTTCTTTAGAAGAGGAGATGATTTTGAGTTTTTCCTACGAACTCAGAATATCTGGAAAATTCAGGTAACCACTTATTTTCAGCACATAGACATTCAGGTGCGTCATTGAAACCGTGAATGGCTCTGATTGTCTTTACACATTTTAATTTTTCTCTTGCCTTGAAGTGATAACTAGTGTGCAAACTAGTTTCCCTCTCAGCTAGGTCTGTAGCAACTTTTTGTAGGTTAAGGATTGAATCGTAAGAGGAAAGGGGATTGCGTTGAGCATCTCATTTCAAACCAAGAAGAGCAGCCCTTTGATTTTGCATTTCCCTTCACAATCTTCTTTTGATTTATCCATTCCATTTGACATCATTTAAAACTGAAACTGAAATAGCACCTTACAAATTAAACCTAAGATTTAAGAGAAGGCTGTTGTTCATTCATCCATTTGTTCAGCAAATGTCTACTGAGCACCTTCTGTGTGTGAGGCACTCTTCTCAATGCCGGGAATACAGAAGTGAACAAAACAGATAAAATCCTGTGCTCATGGAAGTTTCATGACCGTGAGTGGAGGCAGGCAGCAAATAAAGTCTATAATAAGCCAGTTGGTAATAAGGCCTGTGGAGAACAACAAAGGAGGAGAAAATCATGGTGAAAATATTTTTGGTGGGAGTTGGAAAGAGTGTATAGCTCTTTTGGATAGGGAGACATCTGGTAGACTTGCAGTAGGTAAGGAGCCAGCCATGGGGATACCTGGGTTTTCCTCTCCAAGAAATGGCATGGCACCAGTGTGGCTAGAGCAGAGGGGTCAGGTGAGGACAGAAGGAAAGGTGGTTTGGGAGACAATGTGCTGTAAGAACTTGCAGGACATTTGGGAGCATGCTAGCACTTTGACTCTGAGATAGGAAGCCATCAAGAGCTTCTGAGCAGAGGAGAGACAGGCATGGCTTGTGTAAAGAATAGCCAGACTGCTCTATTGAGAAAAGGCTCTAGGGAGGCAGCATCAGAGCCAGGGAGCATTGTTAGGAGGGCTTTCTGATCATCAGGCAGAGATGATGGTGGCTTGGTGCAGAGTGTCGGAAGTAGTGAAAAGCAGTTAAATTCCAGATATACTTTGAAGGTAGTGCTAACAAGATTTGCTCAAGGGATATGAAGGCAAAAGAGGTGTATGACTTCAAGGTTTGGGTCTGGGTAAGTGGAAGAAAGGAATTTCCATTTCCTGAGATGGAGTGGGGGGGGTGGGAGGGGTCATGATTTTGGTGTTAGACACATAAGTTTCAAGTTGCCTTTGAGATCTCTGAGTGGAGGTGACAGGAAGACCCTTGATTTCCTGAATCTGAGTTCAGGGGCAAAGTCTATGTTGAAGACATGCATTTGAGAGTCATCAGCACAAAGTTGTTTTTTAAAGCTGTGACTGGATGAGATCCCTAGAGAGTGAGAGTAGATGACAAGAGAAGAGGCCCCCAAGTTCTGAAGCTGCACGCTCTGCTGTTTAGAGCTGGAGGGATGGGGAGGAACCAGAGGGGGAGACCGAGAAGAGAAGTAGCATCTCGTGGGACCGAAGGGAAATCCAGTAGTGAGTGGTGTCAAGTGGGGAACGTGTTTCAAAGAGAAGACAGTCATCAGTGATGTCACATCCATATGGACAATCAGAGTGGGGTTTCTCAGATGGCTCTTCTGAACCAGCATAGCAAGGAAGCCTGAGTTTCATGTGCCATAATAATAGGAACAAGAGTTTTCTTCCTTATGTAGAACTAAGTAATGTTTAGACCTCTTGCCTTGTTGCCACCAAGGTGCAGTATTTTTCAACTTCTGGCCTGCAGATCATCTACTTCAGAATTACGCGTGTGTTTTACATAAAAAATACATATATATAAAGTATATTATGTATGTATATTTCTGGGCCCCCCTCAGACTTACAGAATCAGCATATCCCAACGTAAGTCTTGGGTGCCCCAGAAAGTTCCTCATGTTGATTGTTTAAGAACCACTTGATCAACAGCATCATATAATGTCCTTTGGATTAGCCACTTGCCTAAGAAAGCAACTACGAAATGTTGTCATTTTTAAAAATTAAGCAACCAACCAAATCTCCAGACCTTATATATCTTAGAGAAAAGCAAGCGAGTTTTAAAAATAATTCATGTTTCCATCATTCCAAAAGCACGAATGAACCTGAGAGTAAAAACATGGGTATTTTTCCTCCAGTCTTCTTCTTTTATATCAAGTTAGGTATAACTTCTTTGCACCTCTGATGCAGATGGTATTATAATTAGAATTATTGACAACGTTTTCCTGGGAAGGCGTCTTGAAATGAAACCATCTGTAAATCATTTGTGGTGAGTGGCATCTACACTTGCTCAATTTATGGCAAAAAATGAAGGAAAGACCCTCTGGCTTCGCACATGTTTAGTCATCTAAGTGTAGATATTTGAAATGGAGATTTGTGGAGTAATAATTCCGGACCTAATCTCTCTCCTGACAGCTGAGAAGGTTTTGGTTTATGTGATAAACCAGAAATGGTGCAATTACAAGAATGGATGTTAACTGTCTGTCATCCAATTTGTAATGTGGTTACAAAATGGTATAGTTCGTTTTTGCTGATCTCTGCTGCTCTTAGCTGATGCAGGGATCAAAAGCTCCAGGGCCACTAAGATGAAAACAAGTACTTGTGTGAGCTGGATTTCTATCTTTTTCTTTACAGAATTTTCAAAGGCAATTCTACTTTGCTTCCTATTTAATGTCAACCAACCTAAATTGAATTTTACCATGTTTTACAGAAATTTATCAATTTCAGTACAATGAAAATTTGACTGGGTTGTAGTGGTATGGAAATACCTTGAAGGATCCTGCTAGATTACCAATATGGCCCAAACACATTTATCTCATTGTTTTGTATACTGTATTTTAATTTGAGGCTTAAAAAGGGATCTTCCTTAGTATTTGTTTTCAAGTTTTCTACATATAAAGGGCAGTGGTCCAGGTATTGACCATGTAGTAAGTACACGTACAAAGATGTGGGTTTTCTTGTCATCCTTGGTACTCGGGCCACATGGTTCATCTTTCTACTGGGATTTCAGATCCATCTGCACCACCAGCTCCCACCAACCTCCGGCTTGCAAACTCTACAATCAACAGCGACGGGAGTGTGACCGTGGCTCTTGTTTGGGATCTGCCCGAGGAACCAGATATCCCAGTGCATCACTACAAAGTGTTTTGGAGCTGGACAGTCAGCAGCAAGTCACTAGTCCCAACAAAAAAGAAGCGGAGAAAGACTACAGATGGGGTAAGTGAGAACCAGAAGGAAGGGGGGCATCTTCTTGCAGGGGTATTTGAACTTGAGGCAACTGAGCTGAAAAGTGGCTTCTGCTGAGCTAAGAGAAGGAATGGATGAAGGAAAGGTTCCCATCCCTTGTGTTTTGACCGAGGAAGTTCAGAGAATGGAGGACCTTGCCCACTGTTTTGCCTTTGACATTTTAGGTAAAAACAGTTGAGTTTAGTCCATTGACCTACTCGTATCCAAATGGCTGTCACAACTCCAGAAATGAAAAGAACGAAAGTTATCTCCATCTTATCTATCTAGCCATAGAATATGATACAGTTCAAAATGTCCTTAGGGGCTGGCCCTGTCGTGTAGTGGTTAAGTTCGTGCGCTCTGCTTCAGCTGCCTGTGTACGCAGGTTCAGTTCCCAGGCATGTACCTACACCACTCATCAGCCATGCTGTGGCGGTGACCCACATATAAAATAGAGGAAGATTGGCAAAGATGTTAGCTCAGGGCTAATCTTCCTCAAGCAAAAAAGGACAAAGATTGGCAACAGATGTTAGCTCAGGGCTAATCTTCCTCAGGAAAAAAAAAAAAAATACTTGACATTTAGGTCTTCTTCCTTTGTTTTGTTTGAGATCCTTGTAAATCAAAGAGCACATGTTCATGGCTTTCATGTTGCAAGGTGTTTCCATCTGTAATCCAATCAATGGAATAGTAAACAGCTTAGAAAATGCATTTTGACAATATTTTTCTTGTTGATTAAAAGAACTTGGAATGGTGTATTCTCCAGATGCAAGAAATAAAATCTTGACTGAATTGTTTTCTGCAATGAGATTTCTGTCATAATGAACATTTTGCATCATACGAAATGCTTGGTGCCTAGAAAGGAGTTATTCAGTTTCTTTTCAGTATACGTTATTTTATCTTGCTGTTGTAAAACTTACATAAACACCTTTCCCCCTAGTTTATAAAGTTGAATTCCATAAATAAATAAATACTTGAAAATTCTCTAAAAAGAATAGCAAGACTTTTTTTTCTTTTTTTTTGCAGTGAAGGTTCCAACATCTGTGCCACTTAGAGTTATAAAACATGTCTCCAAAAGTCCATATCACTGATAGCTAGCTGTGATCCTATTTTGGTTTTATTTTAAAGAAACTTTCTGAGCGTTCCATCTTTTATTTTGAAGGACTTTGCAACAAGTGATGATTGGTAATGCATGCTTAGCTCACAGAATAGAGCTGGAAGAGCTAAGTTTGTGGAATCACAGGGATGGAAGGCAAAATGTGATGTGATGAAATGCTGACAGCCCCCTCCACGCACACACACACATACCCACACACACAGGCATGCACACACTTGCCATTAATAACCAAACAGCATCAAGGATTAGTAGGGAAGTTTCCAATTTATTTCTATTATGTATCACTTAAAGGATACTTGAACTGCAAATATAATTATAGTTGCTAATCGGCCCAGAGTAGCCTAAATCAGGAGTTACCATCTTATGAGTGACTTGCATTTTTGGATCCCCTAGAGGCAAGCTATAGGTCATGTGGATCACTAGAGTTCTCAGTATTAAAATTTGACCAATTGAGGATTAAGACTAGAAACTGGAAAAATATGAAAGAACATGAGAAATTATGAAATTTTCTTCTTGGGGATCAATGGCTTCCCATTTCCTAAGATACCATTCTAATGGTATCCTTGGTAAATAAGAGGAGAGGGAATTTTCAAGGAAACACTCTTTCAAAAGTGAATTTTATCTTACTTGTTTGAAGATAATAGTTTAGGGAGAATGATATGCAGTCCAACAAGAAACTCTAACTAAAAGACATTGGGAGTCAGTGGTTTATGCAGACACAGCATCGGTTGAAAGAGGAGGAACGTCCGTGAAGAGGCAGAGAGGGTTTCTCTGGAGATGCTGGGTGGTGGGCTGCTGAGAGCTGTCCCGGCCTCACCTGGAAGAAGGGACCACAGTCTAGAGTCTGACTCTCAGGCTTCCACTTCTGGAATGCAGTCATGTCAGCCTTCCAGAGCTGACCAGAGGGAAGATGGTCGAGTTCTGATAATTAACCCCTCTAAAGCCAGAATCGTAGAATGATGCCATCTATTAATTTACAGTGAGCATTGTGCACACAGTTCTGGAATGCCCATGAAAATCATGTTCTTTTCTTGAAAAGAGATCTCACATACCTGAAATTAGGAGGAGAATGCTTATAGATGATTGTGGAATTTAAGCGAGGACGTTACTTATGTGATTCAATGTCAGATGATTTCAGACCACAATACTCTTAATATAGCACATTGCACCCGTAAAACTGGAATATTCTCCACTGGAAAGCATGTGCTTCTAACTGCCTGCTGTTTGTTGTTGCATTAATGGTGGATACATTTTTTCCTTCCTAAACGTTAATACCACCAATTTGACCTTTTATAGACTAGTCTTCTTGTAGCCTAGGGGCCATTTGTTATCATCACACATGCATTGTGTTTTGACAAATGTTTTGAATTCTAAGAAAACAACCTTATTTCCTCTTCAATTACAAGTTCTTACAAGGGACCTCACTATACAGTTATCTGTAAGCCGTGGAAAAAGCACTAGATTCGGAGTTACAAGACCTGTGTTTCCATCTGGGTCCCACCGTCAATACCTGATTTTCTTGGATACGTCACTTGATCTCTTGGTCTTAGTAGAATTTCTGTCTGACTTCAAGCTATTGGGCAAATTGTGTTGTTTTGGCTTACTTCATTTAATATTGAGCATCACACACAGAAAACTGGGTGAATGCTTGATATATTGGCAGAAAAATTCTTAAAGCATTTTGGAGGTTGATTTTTCCTACAACTTTGGGTGGAAATTTACTCATAGAAGATTTGGAAGAAATATCAAAGAAATACAATTAATGCCAATTCATAATTTTTCCAAGCATGTGCCAACATAAGCCTCTATTAGTTAGTTACAAACAACTCTCTTTTCTCTACAAGATGATATTGAGAAAAATGTGGGGGCCAGAATTATGCATTTCCATGCTACCGGAGAGAATCCAATAATTGGATTAGGAACACAATTTCAGAAAAATATGTTTTGGCCTTTCTATGAAATTTATTTCGGTCCATGGTAAAACTGGATTTTCAGATCTTAAAGATGCAGAAGAATGTGTGATCTTGGAAAATTAAAGGCACACATAAGGTAGAAGTTGGTATGCTTCGTGATGATATACGAGGTCTTGCAATGAAGATGAGAGCTAGGGAAGGTTTGTCATGGAGTTCAGGTATATATTCTCTTCATTCGCAGTCTCAAAATTTGGTGATCCTGGAGAGACTCCAGCCAGACTGTGACTACAGCGTGGAATTGCAGGCCATCACGTACTGGGGGCAGACGCGCCTGAAGAGTGCGAAGGTCTCCCTTCATTTCACGTCCACACACGCCACCAGCAATAGTAAGTGACCTTATAGTGCTTCCCCAGCAGTTTTTCACCCAGCCAGCAATGACATTGAGACACCACGGAGAGGTGGTTTTTTATTTGGAATCTTTACATGGTAAATCTTCTTACCAATAAAAAGGTAACTGTGTGCTTTGGACTATGATGTATGAAATAGTTTTACCTTCGAATTTTTTCTATGATTTTTATCGATTTTATGTGTAATATTTTAGTGTCATAAATGGAAATTTAACAAGAAAGCTTATGTCTCATTTTAACAGATTTATATATTTACATAAATTTGGGTCTTTCTACATATGCATACATGTTTTTAAGGAGAATGCATACAGTTAAACTGTTGTAAACTGTTGCTTCCCTCCTGAAAATGTGACGTGCCCATTTTTGTTGGTATCCACAGTGGTTGTGATTACGGCTTGAAAGTCTCCTGAATTCTCCATTGACTAGAGTGACTAAGTCATTCCCATATTGATTTTCCTTGTTTACAGTTTTTCTAAACTAGTGTGTTTGCCCTGAGCTGAGCAAAACAAGAAGAGGGTCTTATATGACACTTGTATCTGAGCCAAAACATGAGTTACCGGACTGGTCTGGCTCCGTGCAGAAGTGGGGGCTGGTTAGAGCTGCACTGGAAAGCTTCTGGCAGGGTTTCCAGGAATGGATGGATTACAAGAGAGCGTGAGGGCACGGGCCACTTGTCCCGGGGCTCCAGTGATGTTAATTCCTGAGGTACCTCTGTGAGCCCGTGGTATCTGCCTTTCATCATGGCAGTGAGCCTGATTCAGAAGGGGAAGAGAACAGGCTAAAAGCTTGTCTGAATTTAGGAAAGGCAAGGCCAGCTCCGCAGAGTTAGACGCACTGATTGCTCACAATTATCTCCTACCACCTGGGAAAAGATAGGATCCAAATAGACAGGTCTCTTTGAAATGATGCTTTCAAAAAAGTTCTTCCTACCTTTTGGGAAATGGTCTCTTTGGAGATTAAATGGATTTGAAAAATCTACCATTTCTATGTAGGAGTCTGGATACAATACAACTTTTACCTAAAAATTCTCGCGGAAACATTTCTATGTGTTTAGTAACTTCATTCATTTTTTATTCCAGTCATTCATTCATTCATTCATCAAACTGAAATGTATGCCTATGAATTGTGACATTACTGTGTCTAATGATGGAAATATTATGTTATACTATATAATACTACAAACGTATGTACACTATATTATATATATACCACATGGACCATGTGTACACTATGTAGTATATATGTAACATGTACTTATATGTGTGTGCATATACACACATGTGCATACATATACACATGCATGTACCTACACATATGCAAATATACATGCACATACACACATGCACATACACATACATTATTGCCAGCACTAGACACATTTTGATCTCTGCCTTAAAAGTGCTTAATGTTGGGCCGGCCCCGTGGCTTGGCGGTTAGGTGCGCGCGCTCTGATGCTGGCGGCCCGGGTTCGGATCCCGGGAGCGCCCCGAGGCACCACTTCTCCGTCCAGCGCGAGGCCGGGTCCCACGTACAGCAGCTAGAAGGATGTGAACCTATGACGTACAACTGTCTGCTGGGGCTTTGGGGGGAAAAAACTGAATAAATAAAATCTTAAAAAAAAAAAAATAATATCTTAAAAAAAAAAAAAAGTGCTTAATGTTGAATTTGGGAGACAAACCTGTAAACATGATTACACAGAGATCAGTCCGTTGCACGCACAGCTGTAGGAACGGTGGAAGCAGAGGGAACTAACATGATGGTGGGGAACAGGAGCCACAGTCCTCACTGAGTCCCGAAGAAGGAGTGCACTGTGGGCTCACAAGGCACGGGTGTCATCTCACGCAAATGCAGCAGTGTGCGTGAGTGCAGAGAGCTGGAAAAGAGCATCATCGTGTGTGCAGAGAGCTCCGTGTGGGGGAAGATTGGAGGAGGAGCGGGAGGCGGCTCTCTCCCTTGGAGCCCTCAGTGAGTCGCATGGATTTCATAACCGTCCATGTGCTGCTGACTCCCCGTGTGTCCCAGCCTGACCCTCCCTGAACTCCCGAGTCACGTATTCAGCTGCCTGCCCAACGTCTCCACGTGGATGATCAGCGGGTACTTCACATGTAACATATCCAAAACCCAGCTCTCGTTTTCCCTCTCACACCTGCTCCCCTCCAGGCTCTCGCACCACACATGGCTCCACCATTCACCCTTAGGCTCAAGCCAGAGATCCAGAGGT
The DNA here is from genome assembly GCF_057802395.1 of Ceratotherium simum simum. Lineage (NCBI taxonomy): Eukaryota > Metazoa > Chordata > Mammalia > Perissodactyla > Rhinocerotidae > Ceratotherium > Ceratotherium simum. Next base: position 123,493,004 of record NC_141940.1, read on the forward strand.
CAGTCTTCATGCTTCTCTCTGCTTTCTCTCCAGAAATCCAGCTCTTTAAATAGTCCCTTTGTCTCTAATTTCATGTATGGATGAAATGTAGGATCTGTCATATTCTTTCCCATCTTCAGGCCATTGTCACCTCTTTTTTATAAAAGTAAAAGTCTCCTAATTAGTATTTCTATGTCCACTCTTTCTTAAATATCCATTTTGTAGACGGCAGCCAAAGTGTCCGTTAGAAAATATTAATCATATTACAGATTTCTCCCTCTTCTGAGTTCCACTCTCAAGATTGTCACCTACTCATCTTCTCTTTTCACTTCTCCCCAAATTTCATCCTTCACTGCTTTCCCCCTTATTCCTCCCCAACTTCCTTCTAAGATTAAAATGCTTTAAACTTCTGCTTCACCCAAGACCCTTCTTTTTTTCCTACTAGTGGCGGAGATTTCATCTATTGTGTAAAATAAGGTTTCCTTTGAATCTCGTTCTGTTTTTTCCAATAAACAACATTCCTTCCCCATTAGAAACTGGTATGGGATTGCAGACTCCCATAATTTAATATATGTTTATTCCCACAACCAAAAACAAGGAGAAGAAATCCAACCTCAGCTTGCCATTGTTGAGGTTACGTCACCTAGAGCCTTGTCGTGGTCCGGCCCACAGACAGAGCTTTGATGGGACTCTGGGTCTCCATAGCACATCTAGGGCTTTCTCTTTCTTCCTAGGGCATCCCCACACGACCTCTTAAACTCGATGAGATCCTCTTTAATTAGCTCCTTCTCCCTTCCTCTCAAGTATGATTACAAACCTTTTTATCTCAACTTAAACCATATTGCACAGCATAGTCTGAATTCCTCCCTCTCAGAAAGCCACACATGAGTATAAACATATCTATCCCTTCACCCGTGTTTACCTTCTCCTATCTTGTGTAATCTAAGGTGGAAGCATCCGTCCTTTTGCATATGGTAGACTCCGCTATGTCTACACTATGTCTGTGGGGTTCTGACCCATCCCTTCCCAACTCAGACAACTACATTCACTGAACCAAAATCTCATCTAGATCAGAGAACATCGATTACCTCTCTTTGTGCCCACAGCAGCCATCATAGTCCATAAGCATTGCTCCAAAAATATTTGTGAAACCAAATTAGTCAATTATTCCCTTTCTTACCTACAACCTCAGGCAACTTCTCTCCATTGGAGAGGATCATTCTGAGTGTTAAGGTCATTTTCCAGTCATCTTTTAAAATCAGATAATGTCTTGCCTGACCAATAAAGAGGTATGATAGTTAACATATGAAAGACCACTCTATTCTGAGGATTAACTGATTCTTCTCACGTGGGTTCAGAAAAGTAATAAAAGAAAAGTAAAAAAAGAAGTAATAGTACAAAATACCTGTGGTAACACATACTGTTTGGGTCTCAGGGTATCCCAAAGAAGAGATTGGCTTTGCAAAGGATTATGCAGGATATAACTGAGTATTTTTCAGGATTTTATGTCCCAGTGTTGATATATAATCTCATAAACACTACTATATGACTTTTACAAGAACACTGTATATTTCATCATGAACCAACTAGAAGTAAAGAATAATTAAACTTTATAGTATAAGCAAGTGAAATTATATTTTACAGGAAAGAGAGTAGTAAATGTCAGCATATAAATTACTTTTTGAATTTTATTTTTCCAAGTCTGCAGTCTTGCTAGGTGTTTTGATGATAAATATGTCTGCACAAGCAAAGGCTGAATGTTCATGCAGTTTTATAAAAGGGTCCCCTTGAAGGAGGAGAGACATAACGCTGTCTTGAATGGAAATGTAGCTCGTTTTTTGGAGGCAGGAGGAATATTTACAGGGTTGACAGATTCCAAATGTTTGATAGTTACCTTATACAACTGAGATATTCTTCTAGCTCTCCAAAATAAAAATGGTGTGGAGAGAAAATACTCTGAATCTCTCCATCTGTAAAATTCATCAAGATTTTAACATCTGAAAAAATAGCCCACTCAATTCTCTTAACTTTTAGGACTATTAAAGAATATAAATCAGACCTCATACCTTCTCAGAATATGCTAGAAATGATTTTATTCCATTTTTGTTTACTACTGAGAGTGGAGGACACACTGTCAGAGTCAGGGATGCACTTCCGGGACTGAAGTCTGCGTCTCTCTCCTTTACGTGGGGCACACCTCAGCAACACTACGTGTTCATGTATTTCTGCACATGAATCATTTCTATAAAGCAGCAACGATTCGATCTTGAGATATGTAAAAACATGTTCCTACATCTATAATTAAAAATAAAAATTTGCATATGATATAAAAGAAAGTAGGAAGACAAAATTCACATAGAGGTTAAACATAGCATCTAAGCTTCTGTCGTGGTTATCTGCTGGTGAATTCTCACCATCACAGATTATTAAAGGAATGAAAAACAAAAATGGGCCTGGGACAATCTTAAATCCTTAATTAGTAATAGGTGTAACCAGCAGGATTCTTTCATGGTGTCAAGAAAGGCACAAGTTTTGGCCAGGATCCCTGTGAATTTCTCCGTTCTGTCTCAGCCTCCTCCTCTGGGCTCTAAGCTTACTGTGCTATTGGTTACCCTGGCTCTCTACAGGGTATAGTAGCAGCCTGTGATATTATGGTTTAGTAAAATAAGAAATAGATATTTGGTCTTTGACACTCTTCCTGGCACAGAGCTCCTAAAACTCTTGAAATTTCCTAAGTGGTGAGGGCGATAAAGGTGTCTTTTGTTATGTTAATGAAGTGACTTTTGGACTGCACCTAAGGAGGGGTGCTGGTCACCAGATTTGGCTGGTCACCAACCGATTCTTGAGGGTTGGAACTTTCAGTCCCACCCCCCTGACCTCCGGGGAGGGGAGAGAGGCTAGAGATTGAGTTCAGTCTCCAATGACCAATGATTTAATCAATCATGCCCACGTAAGGAAGGCTCCATAAAACCACAAAGGACAGGGTTCAGAGAACTTCCATGTTGGTGAACACGAGGAAATTTGCAGAGAGTGGTGCCCTGGGAGAGGGCGTGGAAGCTCCGAGCCCTTCCCCCATACCTTGCCCTATGCGTCTCTTCCATCTGGCTCTTCCTGAGTTATATTGTTTTATAATAAACTGGTAATCTAGTAAATCAAATGTTTCTCTGAGTTGTGTGAGCTGCTCAAGCAAATTAATCGAACTCAAGGAGGGGATCATAGGAGCCTCTAATCTATAGCCAGTCAATCAGAAGCACAGGTGACCACCTGGATTGCAATTGACCTCTGAATGGGGGGGCAGTCTTGTGGGACCAAGCCATTAACCTATAGAATCTGATGCTATCTCCAGGTGGACAGTGTCAGAATTGAGTTGAATTGTAGGACACTCAGCTGGTGTTGGAGAAGTGCTTGGTAGTGTGGGAACCCCCCCACCCTACACACACACACACACTCACACCCCTACACACACACACACACACACACAGGAATTGGGTGCAGAACCCTTAAGCACGATAAATATTTCTCAGTTATCCAAACATTTATTTGGACTATTTAAAATATTCTGAATATAAACACGGGTAATATAAGTATCCATTCTCTTTTAATGAGATCCATTGGATAGATGATTCAACACGCATGCCAGTAAAAGGAAAAGGAGACAGTTGATGCAGTTTTTCTTTGGGGTCTCCAGTTTTCCTTTACTAATCCTGCCTGATCCCAGGTCCAGAATCTTCTCCCCATACATTCTCATCTTTCCATCTTCCTCCACCTTCCCAAGAATGCGAACCTCACAGCTCTATTAGAAAAGTTTCCATAACACGTTTCTTATCAGTATATGCTTAACACAGCTTAACTTATTTTCTCTCAAAGGGCTACTTGGAATTCAGAAAGCAGAAAAGTCTTGCATCAAAGGGCAGAATTTCTAAGGATGTGACTTCCAAAATCAACGAGTGGCTAAAGGAGAGATATGAGGCAGGGGAAATTTTGCTATCCTCATTATTAAACAATCTAAATTATCACCTTGGTCTCCATAAGGAGGCTGTGCTTAGTCATTGAGGAACATAAGCTTGACCTGAGATGGCCTTGGGATTAAACTGCTTGAATTGGATGAATCCTGACTCGATTCTTAATATTTTCAGGTCCTACTTCTTCTGTCTTTAACATGTATATGCTAATTCCTCTTTCTCAAGGTCTGCAAACTATGGCCCACAGGCCAACTCCAGCCCACTGCCTGTGTTTGTAAATAAAAGTTTATTGTTATGCGGCCACAGTTGTTTGTTTACAGACCATCTATGGCTGCCTTTGTGCTATAATAAGAATTGAGTAGTTGGGAGAGAGACCCAAAAATATGTACTCTCTGGCCCTTTACTGAAAAGTTAATGACCTCTGTTCTATTTCATAGGATGCTTGTATGGATATAAATAAAATGGTGTCAAAGCTCACCAAGCAAACCAAAAACCACCAGGAACACACCTGGAAAAAAACTTAGGTTTATTGCCCTTGCTGCAACAAAGGAAAATGGACCCCGGAGAAACATGTTTGAATCCTGTGTCAAAGGATTACTGTGCTAAATAACGTAATAATAACATAAGTAACATAATATAACATAAGTAAATAACTTAAATAACATAACATAAGTAAATACCATAAGTAAAACACCCCACACAACCCAGACGAATAAGTATTTGGTAACAGCTCTAGAGCCGTTGATTCATAGATTTCTTCATTTCATTTCATTCGATTCATGCTTAGAAAGCAACTTACTCTGTGTGTCCCTGAGTGAGGTGGGGTAAACCCAAGGGAGATGAGAAGAAGGTTATTTCTCTGGAGGAGTTCAAGGTTGAGTTGGAGGAACAAATTAAAGGGAAAATAGCTATTTAAAATTGGGAAAATATGGGAGCACTGAAAAGGGGTCTGTTTCCGTTTATCCTGGGAAATCTTCACCAAGGAGAGCGTATAGGAAGTTTGGAAGGACAGAGTGTTGTAACAGGAGCACACAGAAGTAGTGCTGGTGCATTCAGAACAAAACGAATCTGAAACATTGTTACGAAGGAGCCCAACAGATTTAGGAATCAAGAAGGCACAAAAAATGTAGCTAAATTAAAATGGCAAGGTAAAAGGAACACTGAAACTAGAGCCAGATCATGACCTGAAACAGCGACACAATAAGAAGTGACCTAGCCTAGAAAATTTGAATTACCTAAGTCAAAGAAATATTTCTTGGTTTTTTTTTTGCTTGACTACAGCCTATCTCTATGTCCGTTCGATATGGGATATTTAAGGCTTGGGATCATTCTGAATCACTTTTATATTGTCCTTGCTTTGCAGCGAGTATGTGTTGAAGTTTTAAATAGACAATAGGAAAAAATGCATGTTAAAAAAAGTAGTAACGAACATGTGCACATACTCTCAATCTTGTCTTTCCTAAAGTATCCCGTCTCATACTGAAACAATCTTCCAGTGTATCCTTAAAACATTCCCTCAATACCGTATGATTTCCTTCATTATGTAGTAGATAATAACAACAACAAACAAACACAGAGAGACAGAGATTGGATTGGTGGTTACCAGAGGGGAAGGGGGGAGGGAGGAGGGCGAAAGGGATAATTTGGCACAAGTGTGTGGTGATGGGTTGTAATTAGTATTTGGGTGGTGAACATGATGTAATCTATGCAGAAATAGAAGTATAATGATGTACACCTGAAATTTATACCATGTTATAAACCAATGTTACTGCAATAAACAAAAAATTAAAAAAAAAATGAAATAAAATAAAATGAATATCCATGTGGGGAAAAAAAAAAAACTCCTTCCCTCAGAAAGCCTTCGGCTACTTTTCTGAAGAAAACAAATAACAGTGGCTTGTCAGACTTTCGCAATTCCTTCCCTCCCCACCTACGCTCCTGTAGCCCCGTGCACCTCCCTTCAGTAGAGCATTCTTGCTGTGGGCTGTAATCACCTGCAGACATGGCTTCTGCTATTTTAAGAGCCCTCAGGTAAGAAAGCTTTGTATCTTCAGCCCCTAGCTCAGGGCCTGGCACTTGGGAAGTGGTCCCCAAATATTTACAGAATAGATGAATGGATGGATGAATGTGCCCTTATATTCCATTCCCCAATCTAATGTATTGTTGCCATTGCATTTCATTTCACTTGCTGAGTATTTTAATATTTCACGTTAATATCTGTCAGAGTTTGGAATGTCTGTCAGTAATTCGAACAGTACGTGGATCAGTTGTTGGCTGCTGTGAGTGATTGGGAAATCAGTTGGGTTGATGCAATTTGTACTTCTTACGACAAATTTGACAAAGTTGAACCATGTTTCTGTTTAGTGCCTTGCACCAGGTATTGCTGTGTGATGCTGGTACTTCTGTGAAAAACTAGCTATATTGTTTTCATGATATAGTATTTTAATATTGTTTTGTTTAGCTTCATAACTACAAAAGATATCTATGTATAATGAGAAATACTATTTATACCTATTACTTAAGTGGGAGCATCTTTCAAGCCCGGTGAATACATATTGATTAGCAATTTAAATTCTCGGGATTGCATGTAAGATACTTTTAGGCATCCAGCATCTTATGGGAGGGGGGAGTGTCAACAACTTGATCATGAAAGAATCTGCAGTTGCATCCCATTTTACTTTAAAAAACAACCACTAAATATGAATGAAAACAGAATGAAATTAAATACACTGGGATTGATATCGGGATATAGAATTATTTTTAACAAGTAAATTAGAACGTTGTACTTTGTTGTAGAAGAACAACTTGGGAAAACTAAAAAAAGTGTGATGCAGATACAGCCCCCTTTCCAAAGAAGACGGCCCACTCGCCTCCTGGAAATTGGAGCTCCGTTCTATCAGGACAATCAGCTGCAGGTGAAGGTCTACTGGAAAAAGACGGAAGGTGCGCAAATGCTCTTTGTGTATTCGTTATTTGCTTTGACTAGCACAATGATATAAAGGCAGTTGTGAAAAGGTCAAGGTCAGGCCACGGTATTGGTATTAAGGAAAACAGTAGCTGAACAAAACACTTCAATATTTTTTTTTTAATGCCTTGCTGTTCTGAAGTCTGAATGGGTTGCCCTCAATTCCCAGGAATCTGTATCACATTTTGAAATCAGTGACAGTTAACTGCTTAAATGTTATCATTTCAAGGATATTGACCTGTCTTCATTTCTTTCCTAGAAGGCTGATCTTGTCTCCAAAACACTCAAAACGTACAGTATTCTGCACTGTAAATTTTTGTTCTAAATTAATTTTTTATTAAAAAAAAGACCCATAACACAAATAATTTGGAAAATAGGAAAAAAAGTCACTTACCTGAGTATCATTTCATGGAAACAGCATTTTGGTGGATTTCCTTTCAGAAGTTTTCTAGGCATCTGTTCTTCACTCATTGTTACATATATATAATGTATAAATAATAAATATATATATACATATATAAATATATATGTGTATATATATACATATATAAATATATATACATATATATAATATGTATAAATTTATATATAAAATATATATAAAAAATATATATAAATATATATATATACATATATATAAATATATATGTGTATACATGCACACATATTTTCTATTATATGAGCATTCTATACTGTCAAGTATTTTTCGTAACATTTTTAAATCGCTGCCTTGTATGGGTACACCATAATATCATAGCATACATCTTTATTCCACTACAGTAAAACGTTTAGGTGCATTCAGAATCTCCATTTTATAATTAATACTGCAATGAACATTTATCCTTAGAATAAATTCTTTTTGTTGTTTTAATATTTATCTTTAAGATAAATTCCTTTTATTTGTTTTATTCTTTGAACGTTCATTTTGCTTTATTGAAATAGTACTTTTAGAATGATTTGACATACATTTTTATCTGTACCACTCCTATACATTTTAAAAACATTTTAAAACTCCTATACATTTAAAAGCAAAATAGGTTATTTCAAGAGTTCAGTTTCAAAAATTCTTCTGAAGTGCTATTTTACTCAGGATATCAGCCCATGTGCCATAAGGAATATTGGTGGTGGAGGTCTTCTTGTTCCATAATTTTTTTCCAAGCTGCTGACATCCATTCTGCAGCTAAAATAACATTACCATTAATATTAATGTTTTATTACTGTCATATGCTAATTAAAATTAAATTTCATTTATTCAATATTATTTATTAAATTTAAAATTATATGTTAATATAGCCATATTAATAAGTTTAATAATAGTTTTGTAATAAATATTAAATTATAAAATTTATTTGGTCTATTAGAATTGTATGTCAATATGATATATTAATATTAATAAAACATAGCATTTTATTAATATAATATTGAGACTGTAAACATCTAATATAATGAAATGAAAATGTATACATATAGAAACTGCAACCATATTAAGCATACAAGAGTAACCACCACCATCCTGACTTGTAAAATTGAACATTTGTTTTTCCTGCATTTGAAATTTAGAAGAATGGAATCATACAGTTTGTATTTGGCTTCTTGCAGTGAACATTATATAGGAAATGGGAAACTAATCCGTTCTGTCGCATGAAGCAATAATTCATCTATTTATGTTGCTGCATAGTAGTCCCTTATACACCTCGATTTATGTATCTTTTCAGCTGTTGATGGAGATTTGGTTTGTTCTAGTGATGGGCTTAGGAATAGTGCTGCTATAAACATTCTATGAATGTTCTTTTGGTGCACATATGTATTTTCTCCCGTGGAGGTGGAATTCTTATGTCATAGAGTATGTTGAGCTTTAGAGAATACTAACAGTTTTCCAAAGTGGTTGTACCAATTTACGTTCCCACCAGTGGGGTATGATAGTCTGTGCCACATTCTCTCCACCATGTGGAATATTCCATCTTTTTAAGTGTAGCCATTCTGTGTAATGGTAGCTTAGGGTTGTATTAACTTACATTTTTCTAATCACCAAGTGCTTGAGCACTTTTTCATAAGTTTATTGGCAATTGGATCTCCTCTTTTTCAAAGCACTCTTTAAACTGGTTAGCCAGTCTGTCCTGCAAGAGTTCTTTATATATTGAGTATATGCGTCATCTGCTGTTTTTGTGTATTATAAGTATTTTCTCCCACTCTGATCCACTCTTACCTGTTTTTACTTTCTTAATGTTTTTTAATTTTAGAGATGATCAATTCGTCATTTTGTTTCCTTTAGGTTTAGTGCTCTTCATGTCCTGTTTAAGAAGTCTTTGCTCATACGAGAGTCACAAAGATACTCTGTCTCCTAGAATCCATATTGTTTCACTTTCTCTCTTAGGCTGACTTTCACCCAGATTGATTTTTGTTGTAGGGGCCAATGTAGGGGGTCAATGTTCTTTTATTTTTCTTTGCCCCTTGATCTCCCACTGACCTAGCATCATTTATTGAAAAATGATTCTTTCCCCAAAGGTCTGTGGTGCCACCTTTGCCCTAAATCAAATATATATTTGCAAGTTAATTTTTAGACTTTCTATAGTCATTTGGCATATTTTTCCAACTTTGTGGCAATGTTATACTGTCTTAACTACTGTAAATTGATAAATATTTTTAATACTAGTCCTCCAGAGTTTTACTTCTTTTTCAAATTGTTTTGACTATTCTTGGCCCTTTGCATTTTTATATAAATATTAGCATTAGTTTGTCAATTTCCACAGAAACCTTCTGAGATCTTTATTGAGATTGCAATTAATCTATATGTCAATGACTGGAAAATTCACATCTTTAAAATCTATAAACATGACATACCACTTTACTCAGGTTTTAAAATTTTCTCTCCAACAGTGTTTTATAATATATCATGTAGAGGATATAATATCTTTTAATATGATTATTTCAAGGTATTTATGTTTATTTTAATCCTATTACAGATGGCATACTTTTTCCTCAATTTGATTTTCTAATTTTTTTGCTGGTATATATAAATGTTATATTTATATATTGACTGTGAACTCAACTATATTGTTATATTACTTGGTTCATTATAACATTTCATGTGATGATTCCTTTCCATTTTTCTATGAATGAATCATGTAGTCCTTAAATAATGAAAATTTTGTATTTTCCTTTCTAGATCTTTGACATTTTGCTTCTTTCCCTTGTCTTAACACTGGCTAAGACTTTCAGTATATGTTGACTAAAAGTGATGATTGCAGGCATGTTGTTTATTTCTTTTAAATGTTTTTGGCTTCTTTATTTCTCTTTACTCAAAAACAAAGATTAAACAGAAGCACTATTTTCTTTGTTTCTTGTTAGTTACTTGGTTGATCATTTACTAATAATTCACCAAAATATTTATATGGAAACAAGTTAACAGTATTTGCAGCTGAGAAAAGTCACTGTAAATAAGTATCTGTAAGGAGCTATTATATATAAAACATTGTAAGCTTGTAAAGTCATATTTGAACCAGAATAACATCGAGTTTAAGAATACAGTCTTTAAAACAAGATATATTTTGTCAACCATTGCCCAGGTCAACCATTCAACGACTGTGTGATGTTGGGCAAATCACTTAACCACTCAACATCTGAGTTTCTCCTCATAATGGGAATAATGACCCCACCTCATAGAGATGTTGGATAAAATAATGGGATCCATACACGTATGTGTGTGTGTTTGTGTGTGCGTGTACATAATGGACTTTATATATATATGTGAATATTTCCTTCTTGTATTTTTTCCAGCTTTATTGAGATACAATTGACATATAGCATTGTGCAAGTTGAAGGCATATGATGAGATGATATATGTGTTTACTGTGAAATGATTACCACAATAACGTTAGTTAACACCTCCAGGCATAATGCTTAATTGTAAGGTCTGTGAATATACCTTTTACCAGATGAACAAAATTGTAAGGGTTCTTCTGGGGCTTCCTGTGGGCGGAGCCATAAAGAGGGATCGGGGGCAGAGAAGAGGCAGGACCTCAGGAAAGAGGAAAGGGGCCTCTGAGCTAGAGGCTTCATGTTGCTTCGGAATTGACTTTCAGTGTTTCTCTCCTTCACAGACAACCAAGTGCAATGTTTAAAAAAATTATCCAATTTGCAATACAAATGCTATTAAACAAGTATCTTGTTAAATTTGGCACATGAAAAGGGATTGACCTTCATTGTACTACATCAGCAAGCAGGAATATGGTCAATATTCCCAGAGAATAATCATTTGAGCGCATGACTGCCGAGGAATCATGTTTGTCTTGCAGATCATTTATGAGTGTGTGTGTGTATGTACATATACATATATATAAACATTAAATAATCCTGGTGCTCAGGAGATAGCTATGTGGTAGAAATAAGGGTCTGAATAGTAAGTATACTACAGTACACTTGCAAAGTCTGCAAATGTTGGTTGATTTCCACCAGATCACAGAGCCATTGACTAAGGTACTAAGAACAAGTTGTGCTCTAACTAGAGTTTTGTATTTTTCCAAAAAGCCCTTTTCCTTAAGTTATATCCACCCCATTTCCCTTTTTATTTTAAATTTGAAAGCCAAATTAACATATAAAACACAGCCGAGCTTCATTATGCCGGAACACTTGGTAGAAGGAGACTGGAGGAAGCTTTGGGGAGTTCAAAGTAGAATGAGGTGGAGAGCCTGTGTGCCAAATGTACACCACATTTTTTCTCCTTCCAGAAGCCTTTTAGGCAGTTGCCATGTGACCCACAGAATCCCAAACCAGAGTTTCCCCTGACATTTATAAAACATGTGCACATTCATAATTATCACAAATGTAGGGAAGGAGATGCCTTTTAAATCAACACACAGTCCTACTATTACATGAATTCTGTGTAGACTGTGAGCTTGAGTTCTGTTTCTGTCATGGAAAAGGACAATTTGGCTGGATTTTCTGGACTTGTTGACTCTGTAAAGTTATACATTGTGTGCACCATATGCAACTCAATAGACCCATCTCAAGTGGTTTTAAAGTCTGTGACACATGGAGCTGAAAATTCTTGAATTATAATCAATTTCCACCAGTGGATACACTGAGTTGAATACCAAAAAGGACTGAGTGCTGGTGACAGATAAGGGTAGAGGAGAATCTCACTCACTAATCAAGACAAAATTGTAAGTAGCAATTGGTTCTTAGATGTCACATTTCCAAAAAGTGATGGTGGGCAGGATGTTGGTTTTGGACTTGGAGTTAGGAACTGAAAAACACAAATCTATTCATTTCCCTCGGAATTTCCCCGAGAGAGCTTCAATTTTTTTGTCTTATTTATTATGACACAGCATAGACTTTTGTAGGGAAATGAATCAAACATCAGATATCAGCCCTTCTCAACTTATTGCATAAGGTAGTTGGGTTACCATAGTGAAGGCTCTGGAAGAAGATAAATCTCTTCAACAGTGAATTTGCTGAACAAACGTTATTTGAAAAGGAATAGTTCACTTAGCTCATTTTATTATTCAGTAACTTTATTATTCTATTGACATCAGTTCATTTTTAATGTGTGATAATAGAATCCACAGTTGGCTGTTTTAGGTTTTTGGGCTTTAGACTTAGTGTTTTAGTCAATAAATATGAAAAATTAGCCCAGATAGAGAGAGAAAACATTCATCCACTTTGAGTAGAAATGTCTTAGACCTAGTAGGTGTTCAAAATTCTTATTTTAGTTCTACAGAATCAGAAAGTTCTGTCTTACAAAGCATTTTTGCAGTTATAAAGAGAACGAGGCATTAATCTATGATGGGATGCCATTCAACTAACATTTATTGAGCAACTATTACCTGCCAGGCACTATTTCTGGTGTTGGAGAAACTGCAAAAAAACAGAAAGTCCTGCCCTAATGGAGCTGGCATTCTCTAACGCCTGTCCAGACTTACACTCCTCCCCCCAGGGCTGTGAGTTCCCACTCTTTCTTGTGGTAGCTGTTGTTCTGTGGTTCCCCAAGTGACCTCCACCTCTCAGGGCTGTTACTTCAATAACCCCAGCGTTCTTGATCCTTAGACTTTTTGTGAATTTAGGTATTAACATTTAGTTAAAAATTTTGGAGCCCTTCATCTATGCCAGACACTGTGAGTTAGATATATCTGAGAAACAAATGAGATAGATACATCTAATTTTTGAAGCATATTGAAAGTAAATTTCAATATTTAAAAATACTTTTCAAATACTTTCTTTATAGTATAATTTATTTGTGAAAGGAAAGGCTTAAGTTCAAGACACAGATTAATGAGGCATTTAGCATAGAATTTTTATATATACCCCCTTAGGAAGTGTTTGATTTAACGATGCTGTTTTTAGTATTCTAGTTACAGATTGGGTCCTGCAGTCATATCCTAAAATACAAGTCCTTAGGATTTTAATAATTGGCAAGATGAAGCTAAAGACAAGATGTTTGTATAGGGGACTTCCATGGAAGCAAACATCACATCTATGAATTGATTTTTTCGAAGTTGAACTCAAATAACATATACAAGTATGGGCATTCTTTGTTGTGCTTTTGTGTGTGTGTGTGAGGAAGATTAGCTCTGAGCTAACATCTGTTGCCACTCCTCCCCTTTTTGCTGAGGAAGATTGGCCCTGGGCTAGCATCCGTACCCATCTTCCTCTACTTTATATGTGGGACGCCTGCCACAGCATGGCTTGATAAGCGGCGCATAGGTCCGTGCCCGGGATCTGAACCTGCGAACCCCAGGCCGCCAAAGCGGAGCATGTGAACCTAACCGATACACCACTAGGCCGGCCCCTGCATTTTTTAATAAATGTCCCCAACCTGGCCTTTTGGGAACACCATTAGAAAGACTTTGAGGAAACTTTTAATCTCAGTTTATTTAATGTTTTAGTTAGGTTTGAAAAGATTATCCTGGCTGCACCACGGAGGACCGATTTGAAATGGACTCTTGTGACTGTGGGACTTTCTGCTGAAAGTATATTGCAGGATGCCAAGAGAAAGCAGATGATACCCAGTAATGGGCTAGTGATGGCAAAGATGACGAGAAGTGAATGGACTGGAGAGATATTCAGCAGTTAAAATAGAGACAGGACTTAGTGATAGGTTGGAAATGAAGAGTGGCAGGGAAGGAAATGTGGAGAATGATATCTCAACTAGAGGCTGGTGGTGCCATTGACTGCAATAAGGGACAGTATTGGAGGAGCAGTTTGGGGTGGGTGCATATTTTGAGTTTGAAGTGCACTGGAGGCAGTGGAGAAAAGTAGGAGTTAACACAGTTTACCATGCACTACCATGCATGTTGTACACTGTGAAATACCAGGATGTGCCATTCATATACACTAGGAGGTGAATGCCCTCTCTTTCCTCCCACCAGAATTATGTAGTGCACAACCTACAAGACTGAAAGCAGTTGCCCTTGCATGGATCTCAGGATAGAGTTAGAAATAGAAATTTGAATCAGTAGAAATTACAGTCATGTACTGTGGATGAGATCCCTCTTTCTCTCTAGAGAGAATTTGGACTGAGAATGGAATAGAGAGGACTGGGACCTGGAATTGAAGATAACAAGACAAAGGGGCATGATCTGGCACAGAACATAGATAGTAAGTGCCCAGAGGGATTGGAGAAAATGGAGAGATTTGAGACAGAAGCCAAGGGGAGCAAGAGTTTCAAGAAGAAAGGGAGGGACGAGTGATGTCAGATATTGCAGAGACTGCAAGTAAGATGTTGAAAACTACCTTTTGTGTTGAGTGGCTTTGCAATGATTGCTGGTTAAATAAAATGATATAATTTGAACCACATCAGTCCAGTATCTTAGCACCAAAGTGTGAGGATTGGATTAAAGACAACAAATGAAAGTGTTGTGGAATTCCTTAGGCATTAAAAAAGGAAGCTACCTTATGCTACTGATTTGAAAATGAAAGGAGATACAGTCGATCCTCATTACTTATGAATTCTGTGTTTGTAATTCATCTACTCACTAAAATTTATTTGTAGCCCTCAAACCAATAGTTGTGACGCTTTTGCGGTCATTTGCAGAGATGCATATGCACAGAGTGGTGATAAGTTTGAGTACACCACACACACATTCTCAATTGAAGTTGGGCAAGGTGACACCCTCCCTTCTTATTTCAGGTCTCATACTGTCAACGAGTGTCCTTTGCATGGTCTATTTAATGTCTTGGTTTTTTTACTTTTTGCATTTTCTTGCTTTTCTGGGGGGATTTTGCTGTTTAAAATGGCCCCCAAGTGTAGTGCTGAAGTGCTGCCTAGTGTTTCTAAGCCTTCTAAGCAAGAAGGCTACTGTGTGGTTTACAGTTAAAACACGTGGTTAGGGCCAGCGTTGGTGGCCTAGTGGTTAAGTTTGGCGTACTCCGCTTCAACAGCCCAGGTTTGGTTCCCAGGTGCAGACCTACACCACTCATCTGGTGCTGTGGTGGCAGCTCACATAAAAATGAGGAAGATTGGGGGCCAGCCCAGTGGTGTAGTGGTTAAGTTCATGTGCTTAGCTTTGGCGGCCTGGGGTTTGCAGGTTCAGATCACGGTCGTGGACCTACACACCACTCATCAAGCCATGCCGTGGCAGTGTCCCACGTACAAAATAGAGGAAGTTTGGCACGGACGTTAGCTCAGGGACAATCTTCCTCAGGTAAAAAGAGGAAGATTGGCAGCAGATGCTAGCTCGGGGAATCTTCCTCAAGGGGGAAAAAATATGTAGTTAGATAAGCTTTGTTCAGGCGTGAGTCACAGGCTGTTGGCCGTGAGTTCAATGTGAATGAATCAACAATATGGTATGTCCCGGAAGAGGAAGAGGAAGTTTGCTGATTTATACTTGAGGCTGCTCTGTAAGGGGCTGGCATAGCATCGATAGTGGGTGATGAAGCTATGGCAAAGGTGAAAAAGTGGCTAAATTTGTCGTTCTTGAGGTGACGACTTATAATGAAAAAGTGGCTAAATTTGTGGTTCTTGAGATGATGACTTACAAAGAAAAGTATAGTAGACAGCATTGTTGTGAGGTTGAAAGCTAAAGAAATGTACAGTCACTCTACCCACGATCGTGAAAATGCTTTTAACTAGTGTTTTTATAAGGAAATCTGACACTTTAATCACTAATTTATAAGAAATATATGTTAAATAAGGTGCCTTTAAACAGAAACACACATAGAACAAGATGTATTGATTGGCTGACAAAAATGTTGTGACCAGAGGTTCACAAGAACCTAACCCTGCATTCCCTCTAGAAGTAATGACTCAGTATTCACTAATTCAGTGTTCACAGTGATTTTTATAAACCATAACTACTGTGAATAATGAGAATTGATTGTATAGACATCTATGCAAAATGCATGCCATTTTTTGATGAAGCTTAGAAAAACATGGACTGCTGTGTATGTGTTTGCGAATGTGACATGAAGGAATGCTTAAAAGACAACTTGTTCATTCAATCATGTTTTAGAGTGTAGGTTTTACTATCATTCAGGTTTGGGGGAGCCATCAGATCAGGAGACGACTGCAATTGAAATCATAGTTTGTTACTGACAGTTCCCAAGAGGAGGGGGCGTACCATGCCACACAGGGCCACACGAGGAAGCGCCGGCGTCGGCCAGGAGGCAGAGGGAGACGGGAAAACTGTGGGAAGGAGCTTGTATTGTGGCTTCTGTGGGAAGGAACAGGCAAGGCAGGGGGAGCAGGTTTAAGATTGGCTAGAGTGAATCATTTCAGCAGCCGCTGGGGCATAGGGGCTGCCTCTAGTTGCCTGGCCCGGGGTTGATTAGGGCAGGTGGGTGGTGGCCCTGAGTGCGAGAGCCTAATACAGGATGTGGTGGGGGTGTGGGCTCTGGATGAGCTGGTTTGCACTTGAAAGGCATGCTTGCGGGGGAGTAGTTTACTATCCCTAGGAAGGGGCAGTACCTCCAGGCTCAGCCGGGCCCCAAGATGTCAAAACATCAGAAATACAGAAAACAAAAAGTCGTGATTAGATAAAAGTCACCCTGAATGCGGGAAGGGCGATTTGAGGGCAGAAATCAAGGGTGTAGGTTTAGAAACGTTGAGTTTGGAAAACGTCTATGTGGGATAGGAAGTTGGGAGCACCAGCTGTTCAAGGGACTAGCGCAGGTGGAGGAAGGAATGTGGGAGCTGTCAGCAGGAACGTGATTTTGAAGGTCGTGAGAATGAATGGAATTAGTGATGGAGGTGGCACATAGAGAGAAGACAAGAAGGCCTTGAACGCAGGTATGGCAGCACTTAGAGCTGAAGGGAGGGATGGACCCGAGAGGGAGTGTCCGATGTGTCACTCCGAATGCCTCTTCTCACGAAAATATAATCATGTTGTAAAATATGTATAGGATTTTTAGGATACCCAGAGTCATCAGGTCTCAATTATACATCATACAATGGTATTATCGCAAACCGGGATCAATTCCCTGACTGTCCCTGCAAAGAATGCCAGTCACGCTCTGTTCCCAACTCTCGACTTCTGCACTTGCTGTTCTCTGTGGCTGGAACTGCGCTGTCCCAGACAGTAGCCACTAGCCACCTGTAGCGGTTTAAATTCTAATTGATTAAAATTTAGAATTTGATCCCTCAGTTGCACTAGCAATATTTCAGTTGCTTTAGACGGAGAAGTGACTAGGGGTCACCACATCCAGAATGTTTTCATCATGAGACAGCTCTCTTGGACAGCGGGGGCCCAGGACGCCCTGCCCACAGTCACCTGCATTGTCCCCTCCCCTTGCCAAACCTGCCCCAGTCTTTACTCAAAGTCAGCTTCTTCACGAGCTACGCCAGCCACCTTATTTAACGTTGTAACCCTTTGTCAATATACCTCCCCTCTCTTACCTTCCGTATTTAGTTGTAGCCTTATTACCTTCTAACCTGACATAGATCTTACTTATGTACTTTGTTTATTATCTGTCCAGCCCCATTGGTATTTAAGATCCAGGAGAGCAGCTGTTTCTGTTCTGTGCCTAGAACAGCTTCACGTGTTGAATGAAAGGATAGGAATTCACTCATTCATTGACTTCAAACTTAGATATAACATATAATTCTTTTCCAAAAAGAAAAACAAAAAGCCCTTGTTGTCTGCCTTGTCGAAGTGAAAACCTCCAGTAAGGGGTTCCTCTTAACTATATGCCGTTAGTGCCAGCTTGATATCTGTTTCTTTTCTCTGATTTGAAGTTCTTCTTTTCTTGTTCCAAAGTGCTCACGACAAATGCCCACTAGATCCACCCAATTTCATCAAAGAATTTTCCCCTGGGAAAATCTCCATCAAACTCTTGTCATGATCGCTTTGGGATGTGACATTAATCGCTGGCACAAATGTGCCTTTTCACACCCCTCAGACACACTGGGTGATTAGTAAACCTGAGACTGTCCAGACCGCCGTTCCCACACTCAGTCAGGTGCTTCTCGTCGTTTTGTCTTTTTTCCACCTGATTGCCCAAAGAAATGTTCAGAAAATATGCTGCTCCACCCAGGAATGCAAATGTTTTAAAGAGTCGGCGTTCTCGCCTCTCTCTCAGAGCACCTAGTCATAGCTCAGTAGGGACCAAATACTCTGAAACGCCAGGACGCACCGTGTATGGTTGGAGGGAAAGCGGTGTGTCCTGTGTCTTCTGATGAGGGAACGTCGTTACAGCAATACTCGAGAGGGAATAAAAGTGAATGGCCGATTCTTCAGGTTTAGGGAAAATGCTTCTCTTTTTGCGTGGGTTCAATAGCCTCTCTATCAGCTTTATCAGAAAAATGTAGGATTCAGAGATTTGGGATGATTCTCTCTTATAACATAGGAATTAAGAGATCTGCTAAGTGTTACCCTATCTTATAGAGATTGACTTATCATAGACACCAGGGCTAGGTTACTCTCCAGACATCCTTGGAGTCATTTTTCTGGGACTTTACTAATTATTTTTTCAATGTAGTTCTCATATTCAACATAGTTTTATTTTGGCAGTGAATTACTTCTTTCCCTGATTTTACTCTTAATAGTGAAACAACAATCAGAATTCTGCAAGACCTGTATGCCTCCTTTGGTTCACGTAGGCACTTTTGGATCACCTGCAGGATTTTATGTTCTTCCTTTCTATTCTCCCACATTTTAAGAACATCGAACTATGTGGAATGTGACTTCCAGACTGTTGTTTTTGTTTGTGCCTTTTGACACTCTAGATCCCCGTGTGAATCAATATCATGTACAGTGGTTTCCAGAAGTCTGTGCCCACAACCAAACTACTGGACTGGAGACGTCGTCTGGCATGACCCGGGTAAGCAGAGAGAGGGCAGACTGCTCCATTCTGAATAGTTTTTAGACTCATTTGATCTGTGTATAAAATTAGACACAAAGATGTGCACACTGTATGTCCAGTGATAACTCATTCTCACAAATCAGCTATTGAATAATTGACTAGATGAAAGCCAAACACATAACGGTCATCATGTTCCCTCACTCTGTCATCCATTCACAACGTTACATTGACAGCTTATTCTATTATCAACACATGGCAGGTCCTAAAATGTAGAGATTAAGGACAAGTTCTTAAGGAACTGCCCGATCAGAGGGGAAAAGCTTCTGAGTCTCTGTGTGTTTCATCTTCATTGGAAAAAAGTTTTGAGTTATTTTCTGAATTTTGACTTGGCACCACGATCTAAAGGTACCATTTTCCCAACGAATTACGACCCTGACTATCATTTAGCATCTCTCTTTGCGTTGGCTAACTACCACCAACTCGCCCAGTTACCGGAAGATACTATCTGTTCTGTACACCACGCACTGATGTTTTAAGAGATCATTAAATTCTTTGGAGATAGTAAGTCTGACTACATTACTCAAAACGTTATTCCAAATGTTTTGGGGTTCATGCATGAATTACAGAGTAGAATCAACAAGCCAACATAAAATGTTTTAGAGGACATCAAATTACACTCAGTGTTGATGACAGCAATTCATATGTAATATATCAGGACAGTATTAAAAAAATCTGAAGACATAGCCCCAAATGGACAAAATATTGATATATGGTATTTAACTAGAGCATTTTTCTTTTGAACATTTTGTAACGCAACAACTAGAATATTTTTAGGATTGTATCTGATCACGTAACTTTAAGATCGTCAGATAAAACAAGTCACTGGATTTGCAGAAATACACAACTTGGTACTGGATTTGACTCGTCCCAACTCATGTTCACCAAAGTTGGTCATTTTATTTATCCTTAAGCTCTTTCCAAAGTTTGTAGTCTTTAGTAAAAAAAAAAAAAAGAAAGATTTTTAAAAAGGGAAACCTACTTGAAAAGCAGAGAAAGAAATGAACAGAAGCAGAATTTATTAAATTTTTTATGGGCAAGGGGCAAGCCTGTTACTTGTATTACTTATATGTGCCTTGGAATCATGGAATCTGGCTTATTTTCAGGGGGCTGGCTGATCCTAGGCTTATTGTCTTTAGAAACTCTGAAGATGATGCTAACTCTTTACTAAGCATATGTAGTACGTCTGCTAGAAATGAGAATCAAAATCCTGAAAAGCACTCCACTAAGCTTAGAACTTCTCTGTTTCCTTTTTTTTTTCATTGATGAGGAAGATTGGCCCTGAGCTAACACCTGTTTCCAATCTTCCTCTTTTTGCTTGAGGAATAGTGGCCCTGAGCTAACATCTGTGCCCATCTTCCTCTATTTTGTAGGTGAGTCACTGCCACATGCATGGCTTCACAAGTGGTGTAGGTCTGTGCCCAGGATCCAAACCCACAAACCCGGGCCGCTGAAGCACAGTGCACCAAACTTAACCACTACACCACTAGGCCGGCCCCTGTTTCCATTTTTAAACAATTTTTAGACACACTTAATTTATTTTCATGCTATGATGGCGCATCCACTAATTCACCTGTTGCTACAGATGTCTGCCCTCTACGCCATAGAAAAGCATTCTTGAGATATCTGTGAAGCAGTGTCCTTCGTGGCTAACTCTAGATTCCAATATAGTCCCATAGAAAGTGCAGATAGTTTCCTAAAGGAAAGCGACTCGGACTCCCAAAGAGACACAGCAGGCTGGGGTTGCTTCCCGTGTGCTCCTTGGTGTTAGCTGTGCTCAGCTGAGTCTTCCTCATCTCCTTCCCTCTGCATGAGGGGCCGGGAGCTCTGCCACTTGTTCCCCTTTGTGGGTTTGCACATTTCCTGCTCCACCAACCACAGCGGCTTCTACTCCTGACTCAGGTGACTCGGAGGAGGACTTGAGCCTCTGTCTTGATTTTAAATCTTGTCTCACATTCTCCACTAATCCACGTTGCTGCCTGGCAGGGACCCCTGCCCTTCACCCAAAGGGTATTAAAGAAAGACGTACATGTATGCATCTTTCATACCTGTACATGCAGCTCTGATAACTATAAACTTGAATAGATAAGCATCATGAACAAAATATAAAAGAAACATGGTGACAAACCTGTTATAACCATAAATGTCCTCTTTCCATGTTAGTGTAAAACTATATTCTAAGCCTCTCATTCCTCAGCCATTTAGCCTGTTTTTCCTATTTATATTTAATAACAATGTTATGGCAGGAAGCAATAACAGCACTTCACAATGGGAAAAAGAAATACACTGCTAAAGAATATCTTCATTTTGTAAAAGACAAACTTATGTATAAACTAAGCCTGTGTCTCAGAGAAGCCTGAGTTAGCTTTTCTATATTTAAAAAAATTAGGTGGTGAAGGTTCGAGTTGGCTGCTTTGATGCGGAGTCACCAGGATCCTGTTTAATTCCAGAGGATGTCTCCCACGCCGTGGGAGTGGCCCACCATTGTAATTAATGAAAGCAGGGACAGTGTCTCCTTTGTACTTTTCATAAAAGCCATATTGCACACACTCCATGTACATAGAGGCAAATATCCTTTCGGAATATGGTTTCATCTCCTGCCAATTTTTTATCCCTAATGAGATTTATTGCTTGCATATTCTCTTTCTCTTGCTCTAGGAAAATTATATAATTCTTCAAGATCTGTCATTTTCCTGCAAATATAAGGTGACTGTCCAACCAACACGGCCGAAGGGCCTCTTGAAGGCAGAAACTGTTTTCTTTACGACTCCGCCCTGCTCTGCTCTCAAGGGGAAAAGCCACAAACATGTCAGCTGCCCTAGCGAAGCAGGTATGGTCTGACCTGAACTTGCAAGTGTGTGTCTGTGATATTGGCAACCCTTTGGAAACATTTAATTTAACATTTAATTTAATGAAAACTTTTCCAAACTGCATTTCACAACACCCTAAAACCTAAAAGTACCACTCTTTCTGAATTGTAAAATGGTGGCCCAGTTTTGGAGGGAATATATGTATGAATGTATGCATTATTTTAAAATTCTAACAGCATTGGAAGACGTCCTTTGCTGGCAATAATATCCCTTTAGAAATGAAGCCAAAGGTTTATATATATACTGCTTGTGCTTTGCCATACTTTATGTAAATTATTTATTTTTACCCCACCCCATTGCCACGTGAGTTATCTTTACACAATTTCTCAATTCCATGTCTTTACTTTCGACTCCCTTCTCCTGCTAAAGCCCCTTTCCTGCAGCAAGGACAACTATCCCTGGGCTTCTTAAATGCAGTCCCCTAAGCTCCTTTCAGTAACTTCTAAGACCTCTTCTAATAACTCCAGTGTCCACCCTTCTCATCTGTTCTTGAAGAAACGTCCAAGTCTTGCCAGACTGCAAAATTCTGTCTCCTCCTTCCATCCCCAAAGCAGGGCTCTAAAAATAATGCCCAAAGTCTTAAAAGCACTTAGCACAAAGTCACAATGATGATACTCTCGCTCAGGTACTATCCCCAGATATCTAAGAGGTGATTCTCTGAGCCTGTGCTTAAAGTCTGATGTCAAATTGCTTCTACCCTCCCCATAGGATGGCGGCCTAAAATTCCCCAGAGAGACATGAAACAGGTCCCACGTTCGCTGTTTCTCCAGTCACCTAACCCGGTTTTCATCTTCCCATCGCTCCAGGTCACGTTCTTTCCAAAGTGCTGGCCAAGCCCGAGAACCTTTCTGCTTCATTCGTTGTCCAGGGTGTGAACATCACGGGCCACTTTTCTTGGAAGATGGCCAAGGCCAACCTCTATCAGCCCATGACTGGCTTTCAAGTGACGTGGGCTGAGGTCACGACGGAGAGCAGACAGAACAGCTTACCCAACAGCATCATTTCACAGTCCCAGATACTGCCTTCTGTAGGTGCCAGCTTGGTCACCATGTCCGTGTTGCTCATATCCATCGCTCATGTGTAATTACCGTCAGAGTAGGAGATTTCTGTCATGCTGCGTGCTGTACTATTTAGTCTTACTTCTATATTTTCTTCTGAATGTGTTATTTTGCAAGTATCAACGACACATCACAAGTGTTATTGTGAACGGAATAAACCATCACCTAGATTAATCTTGGTTACTGGAGTCAGCTCTTCAACAGACCTTATCCTGTCTTATATGCAAGTGATTTAACAGTTTTCTTCTGTCCTTGTTAACCCCGTGTCCCTCTGGTCCATGTGGATATGCCCTGTTTGAAGTGTTAAATTGGAACAAAAAATAGCTAAAAGAAACTTGTTTTTTCTCTTCCTTTTTCCCCTTCAAATTTGGCTACAGCCCATAATGACTTGGCCTGTCTTCCAGGGTTTGAAAAAAAACCCATGTGTGGGCTTTTACCCTCTCTAAAAATGCCCTTAGAATATCCAACTCCTGTTACAAAAAGAAAAAAAAAACCAAAAACCTTAAATCCCAGAAGGGAAAATTCCATGGAATTAGAAAGTAGTTATTCTATGAATGTATTAAGTGTTATTGAATTTTGAGAAGAATGTGTTGGCATAAAAATAAACATTTTCAGTTACAGGCATTGACAGACATTGTGTTTTAAGGAAAACAGTTGGCTCATTTACTGAAATTTGGATTATCAAGAATTCACATCACAAGATGTGCAGATGAAAACCTTAAGCCATGGGAAAGTCTTATGTTAAGGAATAAAAAATGAAATCCCAAGGGTGAGCCCTGAGAACTGGCACCTCGGCAGATTCTAACACTGCCAAGGGTCTCGGGCTGCCAGGCATTGAGGTAGGTGCCGAGAGACTACACAGCAGAGAACTCTAGAAAATTAGGAGCAACATTCTGCACATTACACTGTGGTGTTAAAATGAACCAAACATGCATTTATACAATATTTTCATGTGGGGAAGAAATGGTCATAGAATATGTGTTCACTGTGTGTGTTGTTTTTGAAAGGTTATTGACCAGCATCTCCTGTTATGTAACTTCCTCAGGATCATTATGTCCTAACAGTGCCCAATCTGAGGCCATCCACCCTTTATCGCCTGGAAGTACAAGTGCTGACCACAGGAGGGGAAGGGCCCACCACAATCAAAACCTTCCGGACCCCTGACCTCCCGCCATCTTCAGCGCACAGTGAGTGCCAGGGCAGGAGGACCCCTGCCATGTCTCGTGGACAGAGGGAAAAGTCTTAGTGAAGAACTAAAATAAATAAATTATTATCAATTCCTATGAAATAGGGAATTCTCTTTACCTGAAATTCTTCCTCCCCATTTATATCTACTTATTGGATTTTATTCTAGCTACTGTTAGCATAAATTGTATGGTTGATGCTGAATTCCTCCCTTCCTCCCTCCACCTCTCCATCCCTCCCTCCATCCTTCCCTCCGTCCATCCATCCATCCCTCTCTCCCACCATCCTTCCCTCCATCCATCCGTCCATCTGTCTCTCCCTCTATCCTTCCCTCCCTCCATCTGTCCCTCCCTCCATCCATCCCTTCCTCCATCCATCCATCCCTCCCTCCCTCCTTCCTTTCTTTTCTTCCATTTATTTTCTATGTAATGCATGTTTTTTCCTTGTCTTTTAAACTGTAAATACATATGGGGAAAAAAAATCTATAATCTCATATCAATCTGAAATTTTTCTTAAAAATTAAGATTTTCAAATATGACAATATAGGAAATAATATTTTGCTAAGGAGCTTATCTTCCTATTATGTATATTTTACTCTAATATATTACATGAATTTTCTTTATAATATGACCCCAGTCAATCTACTTGATTTATTGCTAAATCAAGTAAAATTTTTAAAAAATTGTCACCTACAGTTTCAAAACAATGAGCCTCTTGCTGAATTTTAAATTACATACTTTATTTTTTTTCCAGCTTAAACTTAAAAAACAGTCTAAAGGTTTGTGTGTTGATAAGAAAATTGAAAAGCAATCCTAGTTTTACCTCTGGTTTTTTAAAATGATGGCTCAAATTTGCCCCACTAACTTTTTATGCTTAGAATGTAAAGAAAAGCAAACACTTTCACAATGGGGGAGCCTTCTGGCCCCTTGTGTTTGTAAGGGTTGGCTGAATGCTTTCCTGATATTCCTCCATTGAAATTCTATTCAATAAAAGTGTCTCTTAATTTTTAAAGTTTTTTGAGGAAATAAATGGGATTATGGCTTGCTTAAATAATTGTAAGCTTAAGGAAAGGAGTTTGTCTTCTTTCTCTTGTGTTTTTATAGTTTTAAGGGGGGAGCAGAGGAGGGAAGAAGGGAAAAGCTGGGAAGGTAGAGAGAGAGAAGAGAGAGAATGAATGTCTGCACCTTCAGACTCAGAATAGGAAAGACATGGATATGGGAGGGAACCTTTGCCTGGCTCTAATGCCCGCTCTACAAATAAATGCAATCCTGCTGTTTATTGGGGATGTATAAAGCCAAATGACTGATATCTATGTCACTTCTTAGGACCCCATCTCAAACATCGCCATCCACATCATTACAAGCCTTCTCCAGAAAGATACTAAACTGCTCAAAAAGATGTTCAGAAATGCAACGAATGGCATGTGTCAGCTTGTCTGCCTTCAAGGACAGGACGGGGGCACTTGCAGAAGCAGTAGGTCTCCCCGCGGGACTCTCCTCTCCCCTGCGACTTTAGTGCACTGAGTACTTCTGTCAACCTCTGACGTATCTGGAAACGAGTGACTAATAGTGAGCTAGTGAAGATGGGCACCAGCTTCCTACGAGACAATGAACAATAGGCCTGTTTAACTGCAAATTCCGTCTCCACATCTGGTTTTGCTAATCTCTATTGAATTATTGCTGAACTGAGAGTTCCCTGATTTTGGAGCAGCAAATTCTCAAAGCAAATTAGTGTAACAAATACACAGTTTATACACGCATGAAGCATAAAGTTAATGGATAAAACCTATTTTTTATTAAATGATTGATTTGATTTGCAAAATCAACTAAGATTATACAGTTTATAGGCCCTATTTATTCAGATCTTTCAAAAGATGATTTTTATCACATGTGATTTTTAACTGAAAATTTGTAACCTGAAATATAGTCATTAAATCTAAAAATGCTCCCACTTTAAACACCTAAGCTTCATTTTATACAAAAGACAAGCGAGAGTCCAATCTGTATATTACAATTTGTGAAAGGCGTCCACAGCCAGAAGGAGTCAGTGAATTGAGCTGCTATCCAGATTTTGCCTTGGAGAAATTTAAATTCTTTCCCAGGAATCCTTTTTAATATTTCAAACTATAATATAAGAGATTTTCCAGATATATTATCTTATTTATATTTCCCTTAATGTGGAAAACAGCTGCCGATATGCTTTGTTTCACTATCATCATGAATCTAAAAATTTACAAAGCTTCTTGCCTAAAATGACAGAATCTCAACTATTGAATATTTCCAAATCTTCCCTGAGATTTGCCTTTTCCTTATCAAAGTAAGCTATTTGTGTGCTAGAATATTCTGAGTAGTGTAAAAAAGGGGCTTTGATTGATAGAGAAGGACAGCAGTTTGCTTTTGAAGAAACTTTCCTCTTTCCAAGTTATTATATCCTGTTGTTTGGAAAATTTCCCAGGCTCCAAACTCCACCCTTATAGCATGAACTCAAGTCAAAACAAGTTATCAATATATGGTGTTGCAGCGTCTATGGGGCAACTTGAACACAGAATGTTTGGTTTAATATCGTTTTTTCTTGAGGAATGCCCATATGTATGTTCAAAATATGCATATATGTGTGTGTCTGTTTACTTGTAAGTGTGTGTGTGTGTATATATATATATATATATACACACATACATATACGTGCATTACCTTGAGCATGAATAACTGAAGAAGTTGCTTTCACAGCTCACCAATGGTGGATAAAGATACAGTTCTTCTGAGGGTCATAGGATAATATATTTTCCCCATCAATGGTGATTCTATGAGGAAAGAGCAATTTATCAAAATTAAACATTTTTTTTAAAAGGCTTCCTCATCTCCTTCTCTACATGAGTAAAAAGGGGAAATTTTCAGCACCGTTAGTCTTGGGTTTGATGATGGGACTTGTGATTTTGTTGTGTTTTCTGAAAGCCTGCAGGTGCCCTGACCCCTCCTGGAAATAGTGGACAACCCAGGACTCCTTCATTCATGGGGTTTCATGACAGTTTCTAAAAGCAGATGCAATAGAAAAGGGAGAGAAACTGTTTTTATTATGATAGCGATGCATTTCTTTAGGAAATACAGCCTAAAAGCGTGGATACCTGAATAGATTTTGAAAACTGTCTCCTGTGTGTTAAAATATTTAAAAAGTGGATAACACAGGCAGTGTTTTGCAGCTTTGTACAAGTGACATAAATTGGAAATCTCAGAATGGAAGTTCGTGCTGGTTCCGGATGGTTTTCTGCGGCCCCTGATGTGGTCTCAGATGGACTTATTGCATTGTGTTCTGAAGTCACTGGGTTCCAAGAAGGATATATTTTGAATGGAGAGAACAGGAAACAGGCTTCATTAAAAACACCCCCGCCCTTGAGCAGACACCATAGAGCTCTTCTCTGAAACTGTGATTGATTTCAGTGCCATTACCAGCATCTGAATTTCAAATTCTTAAAATTTAAAAAATTAAGACTTCTAATTATTGGCTGCAAGTTTATCTTTTACCTTAATTTGTCATGAAGAAATCCTAGTATTTGCGCCAGCAAATTTTTATACCATTGTATAGTTTAAAATGCAGGAATATATACACAGAAACAAAATATTATTATTATATGTTTAATTTTATAAAATTTAATTATGTTTCTTTTGTCTGGGTAATAGACATTGAGCAAATATATTTTTAGTTCCATGAAGGTTCTGAAGCTTACGCCTTCCTTAAAAAATCTAAAGCAACTCTGAGGAGCCTCTAATTTTGCTATAATAATTTAAACTTTATTAGTATTATTGGAAGAAAAATGCTATTAATTAGGCAATAAAAGAAACATGAGTTTTTCTTTTATGAATTTAAATAATATCCAATAATATTCAAATGAACAAAAATATAATTACAACTTTTTGATTTTTAAAAATTTGGGTGCCCTTATAAAGAGATAAAATCTATGTTTTTATAGAAAAACATAGTTGTAGTGGCTAATTCTCTAATATGTTTTATTGAAATTAGATGCATTTCTCTCATGTGAGAAAAAATATATTCAGTGATAGTATTTACTCTTTAAAAACTTGAGCTCATCAAAACTATGAAGTCATCAAATCTAGATGGCAATCTCGATATGCATTGCAGTTATACGCATGCTCTTCATTTACAACATTTGCTCTCTGATGGTGAATTTATCTGTGCTACATGCTTTTTCTATGTGGAACTCTATGGAGTGATTTTATAAATGAACAAGTGTTCTTTCAAGTCAATCATTGTTTGAATATGACATATTAGAGAGCATAAAGTTTATGACAGATAATTATTTGGAATGTTTGTTAAACAAAGTTCAAAGTTTAAAAATACATCTATATCCTAGAAACCTAAACAAACCTGTAACCAAGTCTATGGACCAGGGTTTCTCCATCTGGGCACTGTTGACTTTGGGGCTGGACCATTCTTTATGGTGGGGGCTGTCCTGTGCACTGTGGGGTGGTGAGCAGCATCCCTGGTCTCCACCCACTAGATGCCAGGAGTACGTCCCCCGAGGTGTGACAACCAGAAATTCTCCAGACATTGCCACCTACCCCCTGGGGGATGAAGTCACCCCCTGTTCAGAATCACTGCATCGTAGAGGGATCTTTACTGAATAGATGAGAATTTAGCCTGTATAAGGAACCAGGTCAATTACAAGAGTAAGCCCCGGGACTGAGGAATAGCTGGGAGGTTATTACATTTGACTTCAAAGCCCTAAATTCTGTCTTTTATGTCCACTGAAAAACTTGTTTAAAAGACTGAATTCTGACTTGTGTCTGTATCATGCAAGTACAGGTATTAATTTTGTCCTACATGTCAGCCAACGTCATTTGTGATAATGACATGTTTATTTAATGCCCTTAAAGGTACCACGGATTTCCTCAACTTGACTGATTCCCATAATTGCAAATATCTCTAAATCTCATTACACAAACTTTCACATTTAACCAGAACACAAAAGCTAAATATCTGTGCATGTACTTTGAAATCCATCTAAAATATAAATAAATGCATAAAGGTGGTGACTCTTAACTTTGGTTTTGCATGGCCAGACTCAGTTTCTTACCTCTGTTGAGTATTTTAGCAAGTTTTACAATTTACGGAGTGATTAACAGAGGTCTCTATGTAAAGTTGTTATTTTTCCTTTACGTAATGATATTGTAGTGCGTGGATAACAGAAGCTCTACCTTCTCATCCAGATGGTCTCTAGAAATCATGTCCCTTATAGTGGTCACTTAAAGTCAATATTTATTTATGTATGTAATAAAAAAATGATTTTTGTGTGTGTGTGTCATGTTATTTAGAGAAAAATAATCTTGTAAAAAAAAGCATTTTGTAAAAAACAAAAAAGTATTGTAAATAGTCTGATATCCTGTGACTCGTTATTTTCATGTTAGAGTTTGTACATACTGATTCAGTAATAAAGTATCCTTAAACCTGCCTAATGGACTAGGCTCATTTATTTCCTTAAAAAAAAAAAAGGTTTTTTTTCATTAAGAAGAAAAATTTGCAGTTTCCTATGCTGCCACAGAGATTCAAAACCCTAACTTTGTGTCAGTATGAATGGAATTCAAGGTCTGGTAAATGTAAGAAGAGCACTTCACCCTAATGAAAGTATTCGAGTTTGACAATCAACACTTCAGAGTTCTGTCATCGTATTTACAACTGTTGTTCCTGATGGTTTGGGCAGCATTTTTTTTTGATGAGGAAGATTTTCCCTGAGCTAACATCTGTTGCAAATCTTCCTCTTTTTGCTTGAGGAAGATTGGCCCTAAGCTAATATCTGTGCCCATCTTTCTCTGTTTTGTCTGTGGGATGCTGCCACAGCATGGCTTGATGAGTGGTGTGTAGGTCTGCGCCTGGGATCTGAACCTGCAAACCCTGGGCCACCGAAGTGGAGCATGTGAACTTAACCACTACACCACCAGGCTGGCCCCTTGGGTGGCCTTTTTGATCAATAGTCTATAATTTTAAATTGCCCCCTCCAGGATGTATCCATAAAATGCTAGGTATATGTAGTGCTAATAAACATTCATTCGTATCTCTGATTTTCAACAGCGCACACTGTGTTGAAGGCTTCAAGTCTCCAATATCCGAGAAGAGTTTTGAGAAGTTAGTACATTTCCCGCTTAGACATGCAGTGGACCCGTAGCATGTCTACTGACGCATGAGAAGAATGCTGTTCCATAAAGCATGGAAATCAGGTGGTGTTATCCAGGAGAACCTGGGTCATCTTCTTCTCCATAAAACCACCTATTATTTATTTATACATTTAGTCAACAAACATTTCCATAGTTTCATATGTGCCTGGTCCCGTTCTAGAGGTCGATATTGACTAAGAAAGACAAGCTCCCTGTTTTCATAAGTTCTTCATTCTAGTGGGAAGAGATGGATGATAAATAAGAAATAATAATAACTGTGAGAAACCAGGTGGTGCTAAGTGCTGTGCTGAAGAGTAAACAGCATTGCATTAGGGAATGGCCACGAGGCTCCTAAAGTGTGAGGAAGTCAGCCAAGACTCCCTGGTGGGCTTGACAGTTCAGCTAAGACCTGAACGATGGAAAAAGCCAATGTGTGATGGATGGGGGGCGGGCGGGGGGCGGGCGGGCGTCTGCACCGGGACATGAGGGAGCTCAAAGGCAGTGAGATGTCTTGTCAGAGAGGGCCAGGATAAAAATTTCGAAATCTAGTGACGATTTTTAAAGAACACTGGCTGCTTGTAGGTAGAAAGGATTGTGAAAGACAAATGTGGGGGCAGAAGATCAAGCAGGAGACCGTGGCCTTTGTCCAGGTAAAGACCAGGTAGCGGATTAAAATGCAGTGGTCATGGCAGATGTGGAAAGAAACAAACAGACAGACTGAGGATAGTTTTGGAAGCTGAGTTGATGAGACTTGTATGTGGTGTGAGCCAAAGGCAGAAATAAAAATGCCTCTTAGGTTTGAGGTTGGGTTTACTGAGCATCTTCTGGGGCAACTTAGCTTTCCTTTCCTGTTTTGTAATCTCTCTAAAGATGATGAAATTTCCCTGCCAAAAATTACTTAAAAGTTTATTGCTTTGTGTTCCTTTATAATCAGAGGCCATTACATCTAGAGGTAGTGTTCTGTTCGGCGCTAAGTAATTTTCAAACAATAGTGATAGATTAAGAACAATATTAACAATATCACCTAAGAATCCAGACACAAAGGTCACATATTGTATGATTGCATTTTTATTAAATGTCCAGAAGACGTAACTCCACAGAGACAGAAAGCAGATTGGTGGTTGCTGGGGGCTGGGGGGATGGGAGAAGTGGGAGTGACTGCGTCATGGTTCTGGAGTTTCCTTTTGGGGGATGAAGATGTTTGGAACTAGATAAGAGATGGTGGTTTCACAACACTGTGACTGTACTAAATGCCACTGAATTGTATACTTCAAAATGATTCATTTTATCTTATGTGAATCTTACCTCAATAGAAAAAAAATATTAGCAATACCACCTAATGTCCAAATACAAACACAGGTGTATATCATATTCAATTTCAATGTAAATGCAACTTAATGGCTCTCACCAGTGGCAGGAGATTCCTGTCTTTATCTGCAGTGTAAATTATCCCTCTGATTTTCAAATGAGAAGCAAGCAAAAATGATGCCATAGAAAGAATTTTACCGGCCTTGATCTTGAGTAGGAAGTGTCTGAGAAGGAAGGTTTTATTCTGTGCTCCTCTTGAGTATAGTGTATCATATCACAGATGATGCCAGGCCTAAAGATGGCTGCTGCAGACGCCCTACCTGCCTGAGCCCCCACACCAGCTGCCTGAGCCACTGTCACCACTGAGGCTTCACCCCCCATTCCCCCCTTGGATGCTCCCCATCAGCTGCATGGCCACTGCACCTCCAGCTGGTCTTCCATCCTCTGCTCTTGTATCCAC
Source organism: Ceratotherium simum simum (assembly GCF_057802395.1). Classification (NCBI taxonomy): domain Eukaryota; kingdom Metazoa; phylum Chordata; class Mammalia; order Perissodactyla; family Rhinocerotidae; genus Ceratotherium; species Ceratotherium simum. Next base: position 123,525,249 of record NC_141940.1, read on the forward strand.
TCCTTCAAAGAGCAGAGGGACTGTGGGCTTCTGACTTGGAGATCAGGCTGAAAACTTACAAGAAAAACTCTCGGCTTCTACCACATTCTTTTACTCCTTGAGCTACACTAAAGAGTCCCCAGGTTTTAGGGTGGGGGAATGCCATGGCAGGGATCCAAAACGCAATGAAGATTTTTAGTGTTGTTTCCTTTGGGGAGGTGTTTTCACCCAGATGTGTCTTGAGGATATGACTTTGTTATAAACTGGAAAACACTTTTAGGTATACCAGCTGTTTATGGAACACGCCTTTTAAGGAGAGGCAGCTATGAGCGACTGAGAAAATTTTTAAATGAATGAGAATTGGGCGACTCTTGTGCTATGACACGTGGAGAGTGCCTGCCCTTTCTCTGCCTTGGTTTTCCACCTAGAAGTAAGAATTTCACCACTTCATGGTTACTGTGAAAATTAGGTTTAGTTATACGCAAGTGCTTTGAAAATTCCAAAGTGCGTGCATGTGTGTGTGTGTGTAAAAATGTCAGATAACTGGGGTTGTAATCTGTAAAACAATTTAGTGCAACTAATAGGAAAGTGCAGTGCTCTATTTGCACCAACACTTTCTGACATCCCATCCCTGGGAGCGATGGAATGTATTTTAGAATACGGTGAGGAAGTGAACGGTTTAGGTAAGATCTTCATAAGAAAAAGTTCTGATCCATAGATAACACAATAAGAGGAACTTGGAAAATTGAAGACTCAGAATGAAAAAATTTAGAATTGAGGGGTAAACGGCAAGTGAGAAAAGCAAGAAGAGGCACTAAGTGACATTTGTAAAGCATGGCGAATAGGGCAGCGAAAGAGGTAGGTGGCTAAGGAAGCAAGCAGAGATGACGAAGTTGAGAACACAAATGCTGAAGACCATAGCTCTTGTACACAGTGACGAATAGTCAGAGATCTGATTCAGATGCCCATCAAGTCTTTTTTTTTAATTTTATTGAGGTAACATTGGTTTGAAACATTATATAAGTTTCAGATGTACATCATTATATTTTGCTTTCTGTGTAGACTACATCATGTTCACCACCCCAAGACTAATTACCATCCATCACTGTACACATGTGCCTAATCACCCCTTTCACCCTCCTCCCTCCCCCCTTCCTCTCCGGTAACCACTTATCTAATTTCCGAATCTACATGTTTATTTGTTTTTTTTGTTGTTAATCTTCTACTTATGAGTGAGATCATACAGTATTTGACTTTCTCCATCTGACTTATTTCACTTAGCATAATATCCTCAAAGTACGTCCATGTTGTCTTGAACGGCAAGATCTCATCTTTTTTTATGGCTGAGCAGTATTCCATTGTATATATACATACCACATCTTTATCCATTTATCCATTGATGGGCACTTAGGTTGTTTCCAATTCTTGGCTATTGTGAACAATGCCACAGTGAACATAGGGTTGCAGATATCTTTACGCATTTGTGTTTTCATGTTCTTTGGATAAATACCCAGTAGTGGAATAACTGGATCATATGGTAGTTCTAGTCTTAATTTTTTGAGGAATCTCCATACTGTTTTCCCCCATCAAGTTTTAAAACGGGAACACATTAGAGGAACTGTGCTAGGGAGGGGGAAGTTTGCGATATAGGGAATTGAAGGAGGTTGGGAACTAGGGACTGAGGTAGAACAATGTGTAGTCCAGCTCTCACTTGGTAGGATTTGGTTTTATCAACCTTAAATGCAAATCCATGCCCTCATGGTCTGCCAATCTTTTTTGACGGGGTCATCTTTTTTCTTTTTATTCAGAGTGAATTTAGATTCACATGCAATTGAAAGAAATAATAAAGAGATTATTACCCGGGATCTTCACACAGTTTCCTCCAAAGATAACATCTCCCCAAACTACAGCACAATATCATAACCAGGAAGTTGGCATTGGTACCAGTCATAAAGCCTATTCAGATTTCACTGGTTTTACACAGACACACTTGTGTGTATGTATGTGTTTAGTTGTACATAATTTTATCACACATGTACATGCCATGTGTTTTAAGCAGAAGAAATCTAAAAGACACACAATTACCTAAAAAAATTAGTTTTGAGGAATTGTTGCATATTTTTGCACATTTCAGTAAGGCTGAATGCCATTTGTTTTATGCTGAATTTAACTTTAATACCATAGAAATGATCAACTCAATATGCATTTGATACTGTCTTGAATTTCAGTCAATGAATTGTTTTCATAGAGCAGCTACAGCCGTAACAAGTCTGTCTAGAAAAATCTGTCTTGCCCAATGAAACTAAATTTATGTGTAAGTAAAATCTATTGATTTGAAAAGTCATTTCACGGACTGAGACTAATTTGGGTGCATATTTATGGTCTAGAAGTGGATTGGAGGGAGAAAAATAAGAACACTAAATTCATTACAGTTCAGAAAGTTAAATATTGCCCAAAGTAGGAAAGAGATTCAAGTTTCAGATTAATGTAACACTTAAAGAATGAGTTTTGAGCAATCGCCTCTGATTATTAGCATGACCCTGGATCAGATGCTCTCAAAACTGGCTGCCTGTTAGAATCCCCGGTGGAGCTTTTAAGAAGACCAGTATCTTCCGGCACCTTCAGATCTGGGGTGAAGTGTGGACATCAGGGCTGTCTTAAAGGGTCCCTGGGTAATTCTTTTTTTTTTTTTTTTTTAATTTTTTATTTATTGCAGTAACATTGGTTTATAACGTTGTAAAAATTTCAGGTGTACATCATTATACTTCTATTTCTGCATAGATTACATCATGTTCACCACCCAAATACTAATTACAACCCATCACCACACACATGTGCTGAATTATCCCTTTCGCCCTCCCCCCTCCCCCCTTCTCCTCTGGTAACCACCAATCCAATCTCTGTCTCTATGTGTTTATTTATTGTTGTTATTATCTACTACTTAATGAAGGAAATCATACGGTATTTGACCTTCTCCCTCTGACTTATTTCGCTTTGCATAATACCCGAAATGTCCATCCTTGTTGTCACAAATGGCTGGATTTCATCGTTTCTTATGGCTGAGTAGTATTCCATTGTGTATATATACCACATCTTCTTTATCCATTCGTCCCTTGATGGGCACTTAGGTTGCTTCCAAGTCTTGGCTATTGTGAATAACGCTGCAATGAACACAGGGGTGCATGTATCTTTACACTTTTGTGTTTTCAAGTTCTTTGGATAAATACCCAGCAGTGGAATAGCTGGATCATATGGTAGTTCTAGCCTTGATTTTTTGAGGAATCTCCATACTGTTTTCCATAGTGGCTGCACCAGTTTGCACTCCCACCAGCAGTGTATGAGAGTTCACTTCTCTCCACATCCTCTCCAACACATGTTGTTTCCTGTCTTGTTAATTATACCCATTCTGACGGGCGTGAGGTGATAGCTCATTGTAGTTTTGATTTACATTTCCCTGATAGTTAATGATTTTGAACATCTTTTCATGTGTCTGTTGGCCATCTGTATATCTTCTTTGGAGAAATGTCTGTTCAGGTCTTTTGCCCATTTTTTAATTGGGTTGGTAGTTTTTTTGTTGTTGAGATGCATGAGTTCTTTATATATTTTGGAGATTAAACCCTTATCAGATGTATGGTTTGCAAATATCTTCTCCCAATTGTCAGGTTGTCTTTTCGTTTTGTTGATGGTTTCCTTTGCTGTGCAGAAGCTTTTTAGTTTGATGTAGTCCCATTTGTTTATTTTTTCTATTGTTTCTCTTGCCCAGTCAGACATTAGTATCATGCTTAATGGTGAAAAACTGAAAGGTGTTTGAAAAGATGTTGCTAAGACGGATGTCGAAGAGCATACTGCCTATGTTTTCTTCTAGAAGTTTCACAGTTTCAGGTCTTACATTCAAGTCTTTAATCCATTTTGAGTTAATTTTTGTGTACGGTGTAAGGTAAGGGTCTATTTTCATTTTTTTGCATGTGGCTATCCAGTTTTCCCAACACCATTCGTTGAAGAGACTTTCTTTTCCCCATTGTATGTTCTTGGCTCCTTTGTCAAAGATTAGCTGTCCATAGATGTGTGGGTTTATTTCTGGGCTTTCGATTCTATTCCATTGATCTGTGTGTCTGTTTTTGTGCCAGTACCATGCTGTTTTGGTTACTATAGCTTTGTAGTATATTTTGAAATCAGGGAGTGTGATACCTCCAGCTTTGTTCTTTTTTCTCAGGATTCCTTTAGCTATTCGGTGTCTTTTGTTCTTCCATATAAATTTTAGGATTCTTTGTTCTATTTATGTGAAAAATGTTGGAACTTTGATAGGGATTGCATTGAATCTATAGATGGCTTTAGGAAGTATGAACATCTTAACTATGTTAATTCTTCCAATCCAAGAGCACGGAATATCTTTCCATTTCTTTGTGTCTTCTTTAATTTCTTTCAGCAATGTTTTATAGTTTTTGGTGTACAGATCTTTCACCTCTTTGGTTAAGTTTATTCCTAGGTATTTTATTCTTTTTGCTGCAATTGTAAATGGGATGGTATTCTTAATTTCTCTTTCTGCTACTTCATTGTTAGTGTCTAGAAATGCAACTGATTTTTGTATGTTGATTTTGTATCCTGCAACTTTACCATATTTGTTTATTACTTCTAAAAGTTTTCTGGTGGATTCTTTAGGGTTTTCTATGTATAAAATCATGTCATCTGCAAATAGTGACAGTTTCACTTCTTCCTCTCCAATTTGGATCCCTTTTATTTCTTTCTCTTGCCTGATTGCTCTGGCTAGGACTTCCAGTACTATGTTAAATAAGAGTGGTGACAGTGGGCATCCTTGTCTGGTTCCTGTTCTTAGAGGGATGGCTTTCAGTTTTTCACCATTAAGCATGATACTAGGGCCGGCCCTGTGGCTTGGTGGTTAAGTGCGCGCGCTGCGATGCTGGTGGCCCGGGTTCGGATCCCGGGTGCGCATCGAGGCACCACTTCTCCGTTCATCCTGAGGCCGAGTCCCGCATGCAGCAACTAGAAGGATGTGCAGCTACGACATACAACTATCCACTGGGGCTTTGGGGGGAAAAATAAAATAAATAAAATCTTTAAAAAAAAAAAAAAAAAAAAAGCATGATACTAGCTGTGGGTTTGTCATATATGGTCTTTATTATGTTGAGGTACTTTCCTTCTATACCCATTTTATTCAGAGTTTTTATCATAAATGGATGCTGGATCTTGTCATATGCTTTCTCTGCATCTATTGAGATGATCATGTGATTTTTATTCTTCATTTTATTAATGTGGTGTATCTTGTTGATTGATTTGCGAATGTTAAACCATCCCTGCATACCTGGAATAAATCCCACTTGATCATGGTGTATAATCTTTTTAACGTATTGTTGTATGTGATTTGCTAGTATTTTGTTGAGGATTTTTGCATCGATGTTCATCAGTGATATTGGCCTGTAATTTTCTTTTTTTGTGTTGTCCTTGTCTGGTTTTGGTATCAGGGTAATGTTGGCTTCGTAGAATGAGTTAGGGAGCTTCCCCCCCTCCTCAATTTTTTGGAAGAGTTTGAGAAGGATAGGTATTAAGTCTTCTTTGAATGTTTGGTAGAATTCACCAGGGAAGCCGTCTGGTCCTGGACTTTTATTTTTGGGGAGGTTTTTAATTACTGTTTCAATCTCCTTACTGGTGATTGGTCTATTCAAATTCTCTACTTCTTCCTGATCCTGTTTTGGAAGGTTGTATGTTTCTAAGAATTTATCCATTTCTTCCAGATTGTCGAATTGGTTGGCATATAGCTTTTCATAGTATTCTCTTATAATCTTTTGTATTTCTGAGGTGTCTGTTGTAATTTCTCCTCTTTCATTTCTGATTTTACTTATTTGTGCCTTCTCTCTTTTTTTCTTGGTGAGTCTAGCTAAAGGTTTGTCAATTTTGTTGATCTTTTCAAAGAACCAGCTCTGGGTTTTATTAAATTTTTCTATTGTTTTCTTAGTCTCTATTTCATTTATTTCTGCTCTGATTTATATTATTTCCGTTCTACTGATTTGGCGCTTTGTTTGTTCTTCTTTTTGCCGTTCCTTTAGGTGCATTGTTAGATTGTTTATTTGAGATTTTTCTTGTTTGTTGAGCTAGGCCTGTATTGCTATAAACTTCCCTCTTAGAATCGCTTTTGCTATATCCCGTAAATTCTAGCATGTCGTATTTTCTAATGTGTGCCCAGTGTTGAGACCCATTCCTTCAGACCATGAGGAGATGTTGAATGAGAGATGTAATAAACATCTCTGCTTGCAGAGCTGAAGAAGTAAAAAGTCATCTTAAAGCATCCCATTTTGATTACACTAGAGTGAATTGAATTTTTCTCCTCCACTTTATGCTTGACTGAATTATACATAAAGATAGAGGTGCAGATATGAGTAGGCATGCAAACATATACATGTGTAAATAGATAGAGGTAACCTACAGCTAGACATCTCCCATTCAGTCTTCTTCTGGGTGTAATTGGGAATTTATTGTGGGAAATATTGATAAAGCATGGGCCAGTCAAATATAGTTTTGGATATTTTAGTGTGTGGTTAGTAGAAATTACATCTCTTTCCCAGCATTGTGAAATAGCCTTCAGAGAGGCAGATTGTAGTGATTGAAATGTAGTCAAAGACAGCCAATTCACATTGATCAGTCAGTATACACATTATGTGCAAGCCAAAACTGATTCTGATTGACCTTTTCTTCCCAAATATCTCCTTCCTCATCTCAAACAACAGCCCATCAAATGCAATTGGGTTCATTATGAATAATGGAAACCATCCCTCTTTCCTTTGTTAAGTGGCCCCTTCTGGTATTGCACTGGGTCGATCATAGGCCCTCTTTGTAGTTTACTAGAGAAACAGCTAATAGAATTAACCTCTAGAGCTAACATTTACTGAGGGCCGACTAACTGTAAGCCCTTGGCTCAGTGTGTTATTTGCATTAGGCCATTAATTTCTACACCATCCTACGGGGCCAGCGACGTCTTAAAGCTGAGGACAGTGAGACACGAATTAAGTCAGTTGCCCGAGATCAGGTAGCTAGTGAGTGCCAGGGTCTGAAAATGAAGCCAGGCCGTGAATATCAGGCCAGCATCCTTGCAGTTAACCACTAAACTCTTCTGTCTTCCAGCCTGTCCTCCATAAGCTCAAGTTACAAAAGGTACTATGTAGCTTGTAAATAAGCGAGCACATGATTTTACATATGTGTATAAATACATTTACTTGTGTTTACGAAATACTATGTATAAATGTATACAATACCATGTACACATGTATGAATGTGAATGATACTAAATATATTTATCTATGTATAGATGAAAAACAAGTTCAATGTCAAGTGACTTATACTTAGGAGAGGTTTTCTGCTTATCCTGTGTTGTTTTTGTTTTTTTTGAGTTGCACTTGACTGATTCCATCAGAATCTTGAAGGTGGGATGTTTTTAGAGCTTCTGAATTGATTCTAATTTGCTGCCGGAGAGAAAACCACCCCTTTATGGGATTATTCAAACTCTCAGTGCAGAACTGAAGGCTTTTGCAATTTGCCTACAACTTCACTTTTCTTGAAATATGACTTGGGTTTGGTGACTGGTGTGGATACTAAGAAATATGGGTAACCTTTAAGTTCTGTTACAAAATCTTTTCCTTTTTTCTCTCCTCCCTCCCTTATTCCATTAGCAGGGGAGAAATCATAATTATTTTTTTATTTTACACAGAAAATGATCCCTACTCTTTAGTTTCTGAGTAAATTTGGGGAACTTCAGGAGACATACTTTTAAGGACTTCGTGAAGGACTTGAATAAAAGTACAGTATTTCTACAGTCATCAGTTTTGTCTGCAATGATTCAGCACCCTGGCATTGGCAAATACATTGATCTCACTTGTCATTCACTTCCTGTCCATATAGCCAATCATACGGTAAATTTGGAAATCCAGGCTAGAAGTTTTAAGAAGAGAATTTTAAAAAAGCTCCTTTTGCAGGTTTGGTGTGACTAAACGTTCCAGATGGCTTGGAATATAATAAAAGTGGTGAGGTCTGTACATTTAGCTCAATCCCATATTTCTGAACGCCCAATATCGGCCAAGTCAAATTAGATTGCAAGATGAAGACACATTTTCACGAGGATTTTACAGGAGCAAATTGTTCCCATTATTTTTTTTCTGTATTTGTATCCAAATAAGTGATTATTGAACGAACTATATGAAATGTTAAAGGTAAATACCAAGTAATTATTTTCCTTAATTTAAAACAAGTTTATTGACTCATGAGTAGAATGAAGACCAGTATGATTGTCTGTCCTCATAAGGATAATTACGATTTTTTCCAAGTTAATTGCATGCACTGGGTTAAGATTTCGTAATGAAAATATTTACTCAAACTCTGTTCCCAAAGGTAGTCATGCTAGAGGGAACAGCTGATAAAAGATGCCCCAGCATTTCCATGACCAGTGATGGAAAGCATTTCACGCATTCATTCTTACCAAATTCATTTACAGCACTTCCTTAGTCCGAAATGTCAGAGTGTGACTCTGGTTTGGGGCTTAGGAGACGATGCCAATGGGTTGTTGCTCTTCTCCAGCGTCATCTAACAGAACCCCCCTTGGTGTTCTAGCAGAAGTTCCCAGAAGTTAGCAAACTGTAGCCCAGGCCAAATTCCGTTCACACGCCCGTAAAGGCAAAGGCTGGCCCCGCAGCTGTCTTGCAGGCGTGGATGTGAGCGCCCCACCACCATGCGGACAGAAGCAACTTTGTGCCATCATGCCTGTGTGTTTACAGGGGTTGCACTGTCATTTGGGCGAATGCCAGCTTCCTCATGGAAGGCCCCAAGCCAAAACATCAGCATATATCCAGTCGCTGACAACCCAGCACCTGTAAAAATCAAAAGAAAACCCTGTGGGAGTTACACGGGGAGCAGAGTCCAAGTCCTGCCAATGGGCTTGGCATCAAGAGGAAGCCAATGGCAACCCCGTTTCTTACCATGAGATCAGCTTAAATCAACACGAATTTTACAGTGTGGAAGCACAACAGACAGCCTGAAAAGTGTATGTTATGGAGATGGATGCCCATCTCCATGAGATCTCTGGAAAGTCATTAAGAGATGAATCTTTCGCATGAATTTTGTACTGCCTTAAGGAATCATTTGCAAGGGTTGCTTTTTGTTGCAGAGCTGTCTGTTTGCTTTACCCCCCACAGAACATTTAGGACTTGGCTCGACAGAGTTTTCTTGATGTCTGTCCAGAATCCAAAGGCAGGGAAGCTTTAGTCACAAAAACAAAGGCTGGACTTTGAGGCAGGGAGGGGGCCTTCCAGCCAGTCCTGGCATAAAAGAGGAGAGTTTATCTGCATCCATAAACAAAGCTTTGTCAACCTAAGGATGCCATATGCACTAACCACCCTGCTCAGTGATGAGTTTAATTGGGGGTGGAGGGTGGGAAATGTAAGTGAAATATCTGATGACAAATAGGCAGGAATTCAATCCTGAAGCTCCAGCCCACTTGAGCATGCACACAATTATCCACATACAAATGACACAGCAGCAAGGATATCAGGCCACCCAGGATAAATCTGAAAACAGAGCTGGGAGTCCAATCCATTACTCCTCAAGAAACACTTTTTTTGAGAAAGCCAAAGTCTATGTATGTGTCACCATTAATGTCTATACTTTATCATTCCATTTGAAATTTGTATGGGCTCCCTATTAACTTGCCTACAAATTGACGTTCTCAACAATTTCGTGGCCTTCCATATTTTTCTGTACAACACATGGCATTGTAGAAGAATACTTTGAGTTACTTCACGTGTAACCACAGGCCTTCTAAGACCAGTTCAAACAGACTGCACCTTATCAACAGAAGGATTGTCATGGGCAAGCCAAAAAATTTGCAAAGTCATGTAGCCACAGCATGTGCAGAGGAGAAAATCTTGACTTGAAATGACCCTGGACCCAAAGATTCTCCTCCCCACTCCTGGGGAACCAAAGGACTGGGATACGAACTTGAAAACTTGAAAAACAGAACTTGAAAGTCAGACTCTTACCGGAAGCGAGAGGTCTGTTCTCTAGGAATAGCCAGTGTTAAGGCCCCTTCCACACTTTACCACAAATGTTTAAAGCCTTGCCATAAATGTTTAAAGCCCTCCAATCAAAATCTGCCCCGCCAGTGTTTCCGAGTACCAGCCTATTCTCCCTAACCTCTTAAATTTCACCCCAAGTCTTGAATCAGGGAGACAGATTTGAGAGTGTTGCCTCCCATCTCCTTGCAGGCTGACCTCGCAATAAAGCTTTTTTCTTTTCTCAAAAGCTGATGCTGTAATAATTGGCTTTTTATGCACATCAGGCAAGAGAATCCCAATTTTGTGTGGTAGCGCTCTCTCTCTCTCTTTACCTGCAGCAAAACATTTGGTGCTTGACATGCCACAAACTCTATTCAAAGACAGCCAATGTTCTTGATACAATAGGCCCAGAAAACCTGAGGATGTGAGGCCAATTCTTAGGAATCTGTTTTCTTGCCTGTTCTATCTCCTGGGAGCTGCCTGCATTCCTTGCCTTGAAGCTCCTCCCTCCATCTTCAAAGCCAGCCATGGTGGGTGGAGTCCTTCTCACACTGCATAATTCCAGTCTACTCTTCTTCCTTCCTCTTCCACTTTTACAAATCCTCGCGATTACATTGGGCCCGTCCAAATAATCCGGAATAATTTCCTGCAAGTGATCTCCAAGTTTGTTAATCAACAAAACAATCCAAGTTTATTTATTCAACAAAACTGCATGTATGTTAACCAGTGATGGTGTGTTTTTTCAAAAACTTGCAAATGAAAAATAGTGTATTAAAAATATTAAGACTGAGTTCTTTAATTATTAGTATAGGTGACCAGTTACACATTTTCAAATGATAGCTCACCAAAAATTTGTAAGCTAGTTGCTTAAAATTCCTTATACCTCATTCTTTATAAATGATCATTAGGAAACAGGCTGGTCTGAAAGAGGGGATGGCTGGAGCCTAGGGGACAGGGTTCCCAGAGCTCCTAGACAGGGACCTCAAGGCAGCACAGCCCTAGGCTGTCATCTGTGACATTTGTTGGTGTTTGTTACTTTGCAAATTATAGGCACGCGTCATCATATTCATATATTATTTACATTGTAAAACCAACACTGAAGTAGAAAAAAGCATGGAGTTGACATAAAATTATACAAAAATATTTTTCCACATATTTTTATTTATAAAAGATATATATTAACTTTTATTCTCATTAAAATGCACATTAGCTTTAATAATGTTCAGGATGGTTGACTTTTAATGGTCTTGCTAATTATGATGGCTTAATCATACAATTAGCAATGATCTCAAGGCATAATATATACTCAGGGGAGGTTAATGGCTAACAATAGTGTATGTAAAATCACATTTCAAATAACGCTCTTGATAACTTCGGATATGACAGATGACTGCTTGTCTGATTTCATTAGATGGTTGTTGTGTTGACCTCATAATGTGGTAGTAAAAAGCTTCTGTTTGGATTAAACAGGAGAACAGTCAGCTGTGCTCTTATCTGGCTCTCTTGGACTTGAGGTGTGGATAAATATTTTTAATCCACAGTTCTTCTACAGGAAAATTGTAAGCTACATGTGCATTTTGTGGCAGCTAGATTAGTTAAACCTAGATGAAATAATCTACAAATCTACTTAACTGTGCAAATGTCACATTACACTGAAAGTTGAGGATTAAGTAAAAGCCCCACTCTGGGCAAACTCCCAATTTGCCCTCAGGATATCTCGCATTCCAAGGACAGGACACAGCCCATCTGTTATGTGAGGAGTCAACACCAAGCCGAGGATCATGAATCAATACATCTTAATCCCTCTCTTAATTATTTAGGTAGACATAAATATAAGTAGAAGTTCTAGTATTTGCTTCCTACGTCCACATTGGTTGTCTTATGAACCTCACCCTAAGTTGAAGATCATCAGATGAGACAGTAACTGCTGGAGTACAGGCAGACTGGGACTGCCTGTGGAATTGCCTCCAGGAGGGAATAAAAAAACTCTTTAGCATCTTGCAGTTCACTCTGTGGATGGTTGAGGCCTGCAGGAGGAGGACACTTCTTGGGGTGCCAAGAAAGGAAATGCTTCTTAGTGGCATTTCCATTTCTACAGATTATACCAACTCTAATACATGGACATGAGAGTTATCTAGGGCAGTCCATGTTCTTGTTACACAATCTTCCAGCCATTTTTCCAAGGAAATAAGCATTTAAGAAATGTTTGTTTAATGAATTAATGAATAAATAAATGTGAAATGGTGGATGAGGAGAGAAAAGAAGTTTTGCTTGAATTCTTACATAATCCACACTGGGCATTCCAACCTTCAAGATGGCAGCCACCAATGTCTGCCCCACAGAATGGAAGCTCGTTAGTGCTGAGGTTGGTGCTGGAGGGCATTTAGCTGTCTCCTTGATCTGATATTCAAACACACTACATAGCAGCAAAAAGCATTCTTGTGTTCAGAAAGCTTTGTTTCCTTGGCCATCTTTTTCTTCTTCTTTTTTTAAACTTCTGTCCTGAACTATTAGGGAGTGCCTGCTAAAGAGAAATATTTCTTAGTGACTATTCAAGGAGACCCAATAAAAAATTAGGAATGAAAGAGACCGCTGTCCTTTCTTTCTGGTGCTCCCACAGCCTCTTCAGTGTGGAATTCGTACCAGATGTGTTGAGCAACAGTTGAGGAAACTCTGCTTTGCTCTGTGTCATAGGAAAGCCAGAGGAAGCAATGAAGACCAAGAAGAAAAATTGTGCTAGTTTGAAGGTGGACACATGATGTTTCTGAGGTACAGTTAAAGATCAAGAGACATACATTACAGGGAAGACTAAAGAGAGCTTATTTTGAATGACGAAGATTGATTTCCCTCCTCCCATTCTTCTATTGTTCATAAACTAGCAGATAAATAGATAGATAGAGGATAGATAGATGATAGATAGATAGATACATAGATGATCGACAGATAGATAGATGCAGTCTTTTATTTTTATTTTATCATTATTATTTTTTTTTTGGTGAGGAAGATTGGCCCTGAGCTAACACTGTGTCCATCTTCCTCTATTTTGTAAATGGGATGCCACCACAGTATGGCTTGTTGAGTGATGTAGGTCCACATCCAGGATCTGAACCCTCGAACCCCTGGCCGCCGAAACGGAGCACTCGAACTTAACCAGTACGCCACCAGGGCATCCCCCAGTCTTTTATTTTTAAACGAGATTTGCCAGAGGATTGTTTTGATCAACATTAAGACAAAAATGGAGAGGGGAAAAATATCGGTTCTTGGAAAAATATGCCCTTTCTCCATTAGTGGCATGTTCATTCAAGTTTTATTTGTATATTCTAGAAAGTTATTTTGCGTTCACTGTTTAACACGAAAGACAATGATAAACAATCTTGATACCTTGTTTGATTGAAGGACTCAGCATTTTTCATTTATCATTGTAAAACCAAGGACATGGTTGTTACATGTAGAACAATTTGCACATGGTTGTTACATGTAGAACAATTTGTCCTAAGTGGAAATAAATCCTAGTTAGTTTTTCCCTGCAAGTGCCTTATTGTTTAAATATATTTGTTTTATTTTTGAAGCAATGATAGATATAGACACGAGATATCCAACAAAACATAAAGATTGGAATATGTGCGAAGTGAATTTATAGCATTAAAAAAACTCCTCTTCGTTAGCTTTAATGAAAGGAGAATGCTGAACAACTGACTCTCTTCTCCTACAAAATTTAGTTGAATTTCTCACAACAGCATCGCTGCCAAGCCATCACCCAGAGCCCACGTTCATTTTACCCCTCATTTCTCTGGAGCATTTGCATCAGAACGTCTATAGGGCTTTGCAGTTAGCTGGCAGCTTCGGATGACACTGTGTGGCAGGGATGTGCAAAATCTCCTGCCAGGAGACGTGCCCAAAGCGTTGTCATCGCAGATGGATTGGAAGCCCTGCCTTGGAAAAAATTCTGTTTATTTCAATGGTTCTAATTTAAGCAATCCTTCTCAATCCAATGGATCTTATTGAACCTCCTTCAGATAAGTGTATGCAATGCCAGAAGATCCCAATAACCATCCAGGAGCTCTGTGGATGGAAGCCCTTCGATGTTCTGATGACTTGCTCTTGGTGACTTTAGTAATTTCATGTTGTCTTGAAATCCTTGGTCAACCATAAGTCACTGACCCTTCAAGTAAATGAAACAGAACTGGTTAAAGGCAAACTCTAGCCATATACATCTTCCTTGAGGGTCTTTCAAATCCCGATTTTGGTAGACATAACTCTTAGGTCTTCTATGTCTGTGAACAGATTTTTTTTTTCATATTCATAACATAAAACTTATCAATGTATATAAGCTCTGAGGCTACATAGCCTTCTAAAGTATCCTGACATTGTTTAGCAAATTGACATAATCCACACTAGATGACAGCCGAAACTGCCCCCATATTAACATTCTTAGACCCTAAGAACACGTCTGTTACACAGATCTTGTGGTCTCCATCTTATAGAGCAACATGAAACAATAATTAATCAAATGAAGATCCCTTGCCATGTCATCTGTGTGCAGTTTAAATGTATATTGTAAGGGTGGTCATTTTTAATTCTTTTTTTAAGAAATAGAATTATAAATGTGATTCTATGTGCAAAAAATAGATTATCTGAAATCATTTGCACCTCTAGGTTTTTATACAAAACAAAGGCATTTTTAAAGTTTGCATTATTGGAGAGTTTTTATTTACAATCTTGTTCATCTCAAACTGTGCTAATTATTTATGTTAAAGCATAATGTAAAAGTCATAAAATGCATTTGGAATCTTGTGGGGGTAAATTTTAGAGAAAAGAAATATTATATTGAGTTACAAAAGGATGTCTAACATTTCTAACATATTTTACTTAGCTGTTAGAGAAAGAATCTGGGGAAGAAAGAAGTTAGAATCTGTCAGCTTCCCTTACTAACCAATAACCACTATTACACCAAGACAGCTGAGCATTAATAAAGGTTTGATTCATATTTCAGTAGATGTCACTTGTGATCTGTCAGAGCCCTGGTAGTTGCTCTGTAGCATTTCTTGCAGGCTCTTTGATTTCGTCTGGACTTCTTTAAAACACTGTATTAAAAATAGATATTTTCAGCAAGCGCTCGCTTCATGCTGTATTTAAATGTCTGGCATAGAACCATGATCATTGTGTCATTACAAAGCTGATCATCTGCATTTGAAACAGTCAAGTCCTGGGAAGTTCTCTGCAGCCACAGAAAGAACAGTGCACCCAGCTGGGCTTCCTAGGGGTACACCATGTCTACGGAACATTTCAGGAAGAAGGAATCATTGTTTTGCTATTTTTGAGAACCGTGGTTTAAAAAATTTTTATCCATTTATTTCATATTAGTTCCAGTTAAAGTTATCAAGATAATTGACCAGAACTTTAAATGTGTGTGTGTGTGTGTGTGTATTTTTCATATACGTACAATAATGAACTGGAAACATCTGGCTTTGCTGATACACAAAATCCGGACTGACATTTTAAGAAAACCCATTTATGCATGGAAAAATGTAATAAATGAAGGATTCGATTTGAAATTATTTCCAGTAAAAAGGGAATAATATTCATCTCCTTGAGATTTATCAGAATGCTAAGAATTGAGAGAAACTCTGCAGTTCAGAATGGAGAGGCTAGATATACAGCTCCAGAGGGAAATCGTTATTATTGAGCTTCACTGAAACACACCCTCTCATGTCCAAGGCCAAATGACTAGCAGATGCAGTCTATCTTTCCTGAAAAAATAATCATGTGGACAAAAATGAACGTAAAGAAAACACAAATTACAGTTTTTAAAACAGCAGTAGCCAAAACCCCAAAAAAACAAAAACAAAAAACCCTCCAAAAAGTGCAAATCTTCATCAGGACTGGGGAGACATAGTGGAAAAAGTCAGTCTACCAACCTCAAAACAACCCTGTGGAATAGTGTCTCTGGAGTTTCCACAGCAGATTCCAACGTCAGTTATGGGTGCAAATTTCTGCTTCTTTCTACCAACTGGAAAAGGAAACTATGAATCCACCTGCCAATTGCCGACGTTGTTGCTATAAACACAAAACGGTAGTGCATAAAAGCAGGGAAAAGAGTGAGGACATCTTCATAACGCCTTTTAGAAGTTTATAGCGTTGCCCTGTTTGAATTATATTGTCAGGTGCCACAGTTTTCTCGACGTTCCATGCATATACATTAATTTCCCAGAAGTATTTTAAATCAAAATGTTTGCGTCCCAGTGAACTTATTTGGGGGAAAGTAGACAACCTGACTGTCCTCGGTGCAATGCACCCTCTTGCCTCTTCTGGCTCTCCCCTCGTCACGTTACATGGTCCTTAATGTGCCGGAAGAGAGGGAAAAAGAGGGGACGCCAGTCTACTCCACACGGAAATGGGCTGAGCTGCAGGATATCACGCATTTTTATATTTTCTGTCTACATTAATGTGGCCCTGCGAGATGAGAGAGAGAGCATCCACGCTGCTGATCTCTTTTGTGACTTTCTCTGTATTCTGTTTAAAAAAAAAGGATACTGCTTGGGATTGTATCAAACTCATATGTTGATTTTGAAGCACCATTTTTGTTTTATTCTCTCAAGCAGGAATATTTGTTAAGAATGTGTGTTTTTCCAACAATATGAACACAAAGCTCCTGAATTTATATATAATATATATGTTTATAAATCTAATATATATTATATAGAAGAATATTTATATAGAGATATATTAGGAAAAATACTAAATATTATATATGAATACCTATGTGTAGAGAGAGAGAATGACTAAGAAAAGAAAAATATGTTTGTACATTTTATGTATTACAATATATTTTTTCTTAGTCATTCTACAGTTTTGCCTGCTAATATGAATAAAATGTATTTTTTGCTAATTTCCTACTGCATATGGCTAGAATAGGGAGAAAAGTTTGGTATATATGACTTGTATTATTGACGTTACTAATTTATCTCACTAATTTTTAATTACTTATTTATTTATTTATTTATTTTTCCCCCAAAGCCCCAGTAGATAGTTGTATGTCATAGCTGCACACCCTTCTAGTTGCTGTATGTGGGACGCGGCCTCAGCATGGCCAGAGAAACAGTGCGTCAGTGCGCGCCCAGGATCCGAACCCCGGCCGCCAGCAGCGGAGCGCGCGCACTTAACCGCTAAGCCACCGGGCCAGCCCTTTAATTACTTTTAATTGATTTTTTAACATTTTTTAGATATATATATAGTGTCAGCATCGCATACTAAACATTTCTGTAACTTTAAAAAAAATATGAATAATTATTATTTAATTTTTTTTGGCCTTGTGCCTTAGCAAGAACCTCCAAAGCAGTGTTGAATAAGAGTGGTGAAGATGGGCATCCCTGTTTTTCCTTGATTTTAATAGAAATAGTTCATTGTTTCTTTATTATGATGTTTGGTGGTATGTAGTCATGACTAGGTCATTTTCTTCTAGGTCTATCTTACTTAGACTTTTTTTAGGAACAGCTGCTGAATTTATCAACGCCCTACCATCCTCAGCCACCATGAGTATAAACAGATGGTTTTCTTCTTTGATTTGTTAGTAGAACAAAAGATCTTCAACCATCCTTGCATCCTGCATTAAAAATATTGGTCATCCTCTTGAATATCTTAGATTCTATTGGCTAATAATCTACAGTCATGCATTGCTTAATGATGGGACTATGTCTTGAGAAATGCATCGTTAGGCAATTTTGTTGTGTGCAAACATCATAGAGTACACTCACACAAACCTGGATCGTGTAGCCTACTATACACCTAGGCCGTATGGTACTAATCTTACTGGACCACTGTCATATATGCAGTCTGTCATTGATGGAAATGTTGTTATATGGCACATGACTGTATTTAGAATTTTTGCATCTACTCATGCACAATAATTGTATAGAATTATTCTATAATTTTTTCAATTATTTTGTACTTACCTTAGCACATTTCAGCATTAAAATTATGCTGATATGAAATTGGGCAGTTTTTCAGCTTTTTCTGTAGCCCAGAAAAGTTTACATTTCATAGAAATGATTATACTTTAAAGTTCAAATAGACCTCAGCTGTAAAACCATCTGGGCCTGATGTATATTATGTTTTAAGCTAGCATCTCATTACATTACCTTTTCAACACCTTCTTGATTATTTGTAGATTCAGTTTTCTGCCTCTTTGGGAAGGAAGTTTGGATAATTTTGAAGGAAATCAACCATTCTCTTCAAAATTCTCATATGTATTGCCATACAAGTGCACAAAATATGCTCTTACAACGCTTTCAATCTCTTTAATATCTGTGATTACATTGCCCTTTTTATTCATAACCTCATTCATTTTTTACTTCCTCTATTTTCCCTAATCTAATTTCTCATAGTTCTTTTGTTTTACAGTTAACTTCAAAGAAATAATGTTTGGATATATTTATGATTGCTATTATTTATACTATTTTAGTATTTATCTTTATCTTTATTCCACTTTATTTTTATTCTCTTTTATTTTGCTTTTTTCTGGATATTCTTTATTGCGTTGTGGAAGTTCCCCTATATTCCTAGTTTAATGAGAGTTTTTATCATGAACAAATGTTGGATTTTGTTAAGTGCCTTCTCTGTGTCTATTGATGTGATCACGTGATTTTTCTTTCTTATTCTGTTGATGTGATGGTTTACATTAATCGATTTTTGAATGTTGAACCAGCCTTGAATACTTGGGATAAATCTCACTTCATTATGGTGTATAATTCTTTTTATACATTGTTGGACTTGATTTCCTAATATTTTATTGAAGATTTTTGCATCTATGTTCATCAAAGATATTGACCTGTAGTTTTCTTTTTTTGCAATATCTCTGTCTGGTTTGGTAGGGTAATAGCGGCCTCATAGAATGAGTGAGGAAGTATTCTCTCTGCTTCTGTCCTCTGAAAGAGTTTGCAGAGAGCTGGTATAACTCTTTCCTTAAATGTTGGGTAGAGTTCACAAGTGAACCCATCTGGGCCTGGTGCTTCCTGTTTTGGAAGGTTGCTAATTGTTGATTCAATATCTTTAATCAACATAGGCCTATTCACATCATCTGCTTCTTCTTGTGTCAGTTTTAGCAGATTGTCTTCCAAAGAATTGTTCTATATTAATTTGTATCCTCTCTCTTTCTTTCTTAGTTAGCCTGGCTAAAGGCTTCTCACTTTTATTGATCTTTTCAAAGATCCTGCTTTTGGTTTCATTGATTTTTTCCTACTAATTTCTTGTTTTCAATTTCATTGATTTATGCTCTAATTCTTATTATTTTTCTTCTTCTGTTTACTTTGGATTTAATTTGTTCTTCTTTCTCTAGTTTCCTAGAGTGGAAACTTAGATTATTGATTTTAGATTATTCTTTTCTATTATATGCGTTCAATGCTATAAATTTCCCTCTAAACACTGCTTTCACTGCATTGCACAAATTTTGATAAGTTGTGCTTTCATTTTCATTTGGATAAAACTATTTTTTAAATTTCTCTTGAGATTTCTTCTTTGACCCAGTACTATTTGGTGGTGTATTGTTTAATCTCCATGTATTTTGGGACTTTCCGGTTCTCTTTCTGTTATTGATTTCTAGTTTAATTCCATCATCGTCTGAGAGCAGATATTGTATATTTCTATTGTTTCAAATTTGTAAAAGTGTGTCTTATGGCCCAGAATATGGTCTATCTTGGGCAGTGTTCCATGTGAGCTTGAGGAGAATGTGTATTCTGCTGTCGTTGGATGAAGTAGCCTATAGATGTCAATTATATCCAGTTGATTCATGATGTTGTTGAGTTCCTTTTCCCTCCTGCCTACTGGAATCATGGGGGGATTTTCCTCTGATATTTGTGGTAAGAACTTAGTTGAACTCCCGGAAGTAAACTCACAAAAGTTGGGGGCCCCCAGAATGTTTAATTCACAGACTTGTCCACAATGAGCCTCCAGCAATTCATCAAGTACAGTTCAGGTATCCTGCCTGGTGCTGGTTCCCGCTAGTGAGTTTCTGCTCTGGTTAGCTCTGACTCCCTGTGTTCTCCTGTCTGTCTCTCCAATGTTGGGGAGAGCGGTTTGAACTGTGTCCTTCCCTCTCTTATGGATCCAAGAAGAGCTGTTGATTTTTCTCCTTACTTGCAGAACCAGAAACCAGATGCCTTATTTTGCTTTTTTAATTACATTTTTTCTAGTTTCTTATATTCAATATGTAGTTCATTTATATTCAGTGTTTTCCATCTTAATAATGAAATCTTAAGTGACATAAATATGTTTCACATAGGCTTTGGCATACAGAATTAGCCTTTTCATTACTTGCTAGATAATCGACAGTTCTGTTATGATTGTCCCATTGCTCTAGGTGTTGTTTCATAAAATGCTTTTTTTTTTTTCAATTTACACACGAATCAATCAATTTACAAATGATTAGGCTTTGGGGGTCATTAGTATTGTTGATATCTAGCTTTGTTTATGAAAATGTTTTGTAAAATCTAGACATTTTAGATTTTGTTAGGATTTTTTGCCAAGTCACAATCACTATGTGGATAAATATAAGCATACATATATGTATCTATAGAGATAAGTGTATAAATGTAGAGACAATTAGAGATATAGAGATGGATACGGACATAGATACAGATACAGATATAGATATAAGTGGAGATATCCCATCCATCTTTCCTTAGTCCTGATTTTCGTGAACACTGCTCTGGTCTGCCTTCCAGTCTTTCAGCAGCAGCACCTGTGTGTCATTGGGTAAGGACCTTCTCTGGCCATCAGTGCCCACTCTGGCAAAGCACACAGCCCGTCAGTAGTGCCAGGGGAATAATGCCTCCCACATTGGCCTCCACAAATGGGCGATGGGAGTTGAAGACTAACAACTCTGGCTCCCTCTTCTCTCGAGAGTGAGAGCTCTGAGGTTTGTGTTCTGTCTGCCTCCCAAAGACTCTCAGAAGAATTAAGCTCCGCAGTGGTAACTTGCTGGAAAAAACACCTTTTAGTAGCTTCTTTCCTTGTCTTACTTCCTGTTTCACTGATGTTTCTTAAGATCACATCCCACATAAATTGCTCACATTCAAATCTCTGTCTCAACATCTGCTCCTGACAAACACACACACACACACACATGCACGCACACCCCACATATTGGAAAATAAAACACAGTTTTCTCTCCCGCTATACTGTCTAAGGGCAGGTAATTCCATTACTTAATTTGACCAGAATGGAAAGATCTGGAATGGTATTGTAGCATTCTTTGGTGAGTAATACACGTATTACACAATTTAAAATCTGTATTCTAATTCAGATCACAACCTGTTATCTTGAATGAAATGACATGACATTGAGCTCGCATGCTACGAGCAAAAACGCTTTGCCCAGTCTGTTATGTATGCAGCTGCAAGTGGGGTCACTTTTTCTCTAATAATGCTTCTCAAAGCAATAGCCGGCAGGTGTTAGGGATCTCGCCTCCAAGTCGAGTCTTATTTAGACACAGCTACAAGCTGACGTTCTTCTTTTTCTTGAGCAACAATAACAGAAATCCAAGTTGGGACAATTCAAATCAATACTCGAGCAACTTCTATTTTGAGAAAAATAATTTAGCATCAAACGTTTGGTGTACTCCAAGATATGCGGTATGACTTCGTCTGGGTCTACGGGCATTTGCTGGTTTGAGAAAAAACAAAGCGAGTAAATATAAGTGCTGCTGAATTACAGTTCTGTAATCATTTCCAACTAGATGCAGCTGAAGTTGGAAAGCATCATCAGTGATTCCTATCTCTGTAGCATCCAAACAGACGTCAGTTGGGGGAATCCTGGACTGTAATCCTTTCCAAAGTTCTTAAATAATGGTTTAGGGCTCTTGCTGTAATAAGCCAGGGGCGGTTTAATAGAGGATGGGGAAATTATCCCTCTATCTCCCGCACAGGATCTACTCATGCAGATTCTAAGTCCTGTAATGCATGAATTGCTATCAGAGATTAAATGCTTAGAAAGGAAGTGGATACAAATTGAGATGAAACCCAGATTGTACTATCTGGTCTTTCTCAAATGGTGTTTGGAAGAATAAGAAGAGCATTTCTACTTTAAATCATCGAAGCCTCTTTCAGGCTTATCTAGTCATCCAGGGTGTATGAGGTTTTCAGGAGTTCTTATTCAAGAATGATTTCAGGGTCATGAGTTCACCTGTGTGCCATAATGTGTACTGCGACAAAGTTATTCATTGGGTTCACATGATTCCACGAAAAACTAATCAAAATTATTAATTAGTCTACTCTTTGGGATCATGTGGATATGATGTTTAAATATTTAAAGTATTTTTTAAATTCAATTCGACAGCTGCCTACTCAGTTTTTGGTTATGTAGACAAAATCCACTCTCTCGGTCTTTAAATGCTGAATAGTCCTGATAATGTTACATTCTTTTTACCAAAATTTTCTCAGCCCATACATTGGATATAAGCGATTATCATAATTACTATTATCTCACTGGTAACCAAAACTATCTGTATAGATAACAACGTTATCTATATGTAATAGTATATTTAATATACATAAAGTTATAGAGAACAATGTTTTGATTTTTCTCTAATGTAATCTAGTTTAACTCTAGGTTGTCATTGCTTTTTTTAAATATATGTTCTTACTACACCTAGGGAGAATACAGCAATGGATAAACATATCCCAGAACTTCCAGAGGCTTATGGAGAATGATGTTAAGAAATCGTGAGTGGAAGATTGAACCACTGTTCTCAATTCTTCTAGCTCTCCTGGTCCTAAAATTATACACCTATCCATTGGAGTGTGAACTCTATACCCTGCCCTGTTGATGCTGGGCTTGGTGAGAAGACTTGGATTGGCCAATGGGAAGTGAGGGACATGACAGTGGTCCAGTTCGGGGCTGAAGCCTCAAGACCCATTACATGTTGCCTAGATCCCTGTGACCTGCCATTGCTGAAGCATGTCCCAAGTAGTCCTGATAAAAAAGAATAGAGTGGCACATGCAACATACATGGACACCAACCCCACCTTAAAACAGAGTGGCCCGGCTCACCCACAGACCCATGAGCTTTCATATGTTTGCTGTTGTTGGCTGGCTTTTTGAATGACTTTTTTTTTTTTTTGGTCAGCGTTATTGTGGCAATAGCTTCTTAATAGATCACATAACCATGGTTTGGTCATATAACCACAACCTGCCTGAAAGTGATTTGGCTAAAGGCATGACAGTTCGAACAAAATAATTACCTGGCTCAAACTCTAGGTCCTTGTACGCTACCACATCCCACTGGGAGGAACGCTCCATCCCCACAACTCCCTACTGGGCAAACACACCTAGGTGATTTCTTACATGTAAGTTCCCGACCCACATTTTGGAAATCTTGGGCAAAAGGAGGGAACCATCATGGAGTTGGAGACATGGGAAAATGTAACAGAGAGAAGAGGAAGCAACACTAGTGAAAACTGGTAACTTCTGAGGCCAGGAGAGCAACAAAGAAATTGTTGGTCAGAGCTGCCTTTAATCTTTTCTCCACGATTCTGCCTATATTTGGGTCCCTGTTCTTCCAGTGAAGCCTCTGTGGGTGATCCCAGCTGATTACCTCTTCAGCATGGTGGGCTCTTGGTGGGTCTTCTGCAGATTCCCTATATTCATATGTGTCCTAATTGTTTGAGGTAAATGGAGTGATTTTCCAGCTTCAAAGCTGGGAAAACCTAATTAAGGTTTGTCAAGTTGCTCATGGCTCCTCCTTAATTAATGCTAAAACCAGAAAATCTCTACATTGCAAGTTCAAAACACCATTCCAATTGCTCTAGAATCTAGGCATCATGTGCACTATTGTTATGGTTAGTGATGGTTTTATGCCGTGTGAACATCTGCTTGGTGCCAGACATTGTATTATGTGCTGGGGCACAAAGATGCTGAATCTCCTCCCCCAGGAACCTGGTTGGGCATATAGACATATATGAAGATAGTTTAAATGAAATGTGTTAAATGCTAGTGATAGAGTGTTGTGGAGCGGTAGAGGAGGACACAGCAACAGCTTCTTCCAATTCAAGGATTTTAAATAACTGGTTTGCAAATTCTCTTTATGAATTAAAGGAAAAAAAAATAGTAACCCAAGTCTACTCATTTACTCATACACCCTTGTGCACTCACACTGGCTTTCTTAGACTGAGCATCCGGAAGTACAAAATACACAGAAGGAGCTCAAAGCCCTATTCCTATGATAGACCCTTGTATCCATTTCAGAGGTGATGAAATGCTAACACAGAAGGGAGAGGGAGGAAGAGGTTTGCTGAGAGGGGTAGACCAGGAGGTGGAAAAAATCTACTCAGCTTGAGTCCAGCCTTCACTGTTCCATTTCACACCTGTGTTTTAATTGTCATGAATTCCTCACAGATTAGGGATCCATATTCAAATAAATCCCCAAACTCATTCAAGCTAAACATAAATTAGTTTCTCATGATCTTACGTTTAGGATAATCCATGCCACTAGAGTATTCTTTTCAAACTGCAGAAATAAAAGTTAAGAAGATTCAAATTGAACTTGAAAAGTTCTCCCTTTAGAAAGTAGAAAGACAACGTTAGCATTAACAGAATTTAAACTATTGAGTTAAAATATTAACATTTTCCACTTAAAATGAAATTTAATAATGTATAGAAAAGTAATGCATACGTTAGTGGTTCAGAAGTATAAACGATAAAAGATAATGAGGCTCTTGTCTTTGTAACATGACTGAAAAACCAGAATATTCTAAAATGGATTTTATAAGCCTTGATTCTGTCATCATTAGTGTGTGGATTCTAGGCTGATCTTATTGAAAACCTCGAGGGAACATATTTTAAAACTTTCTTGTCTAATATTCTTTGTCACTCATGAAAAGTGACTCCTTCGCATTGTTGAAGATAATGTTTGAATGTGTAATGTTAAAGAACAAAACTAGGCAGTTTATTTTTTCATATTATATTCTATACACACACATACTTTTTTCTGACTTTAGTTTTCAGAGCTGAAGTTCAGGACATAGTGTCAGCTTTTTCACACTTTTGACATCTCAATAGTGGCGGTAATAAGAAAATCAGAGTGCTTGCTTAATTTGCATAATGCCCAGGGCTCTGAGGAGGTTATATATAAAAAAAAGATCTTGCAAGGAATATGCCTGTGTATTATTTAAGGGTATTGACATGATTCTGCTTAGAAGACAACTTTTAATGTTGCCAATTTGGGTGACAGTTGGGGTTACAATCTCTGAAAAAATTCACTCATCTCTGTCATATGTGATGAATTGTAATTGTCCTGTTCTGCACAGAAAGTCCCAGACCCTCCCTTCTTTTATTCAAGGTTGTAGGCAGTCTTCTGAGATGAGCCCTAATGATCCCTGCTTCCTTCCTTCACGCCTGTGTACTCTCCTCTTATTGAGTGTGGCCTGGAAGTATAGTGCCTTGCTCCAAAGTATAGAATACTGCCAAGTGTTAGGATAACACTTCTGAGATTAAGTGATGAAAGATTGTGACTTCTATTTTGATGGTCCTCTCTTTCTGGTTCTTCTTACCTGCTTTTTTTAATGAAGTATTTTGTGAGCTGCCCTATGGAGACTCCCATATGACAAGGAACTGAGGTGGTTTCTGGCTGACAGTCCAACAGCACACGAGGAGTTGAATCCCTCCAATAACCATCCCTCATGCCATCCCTCAATAATCATGAGAATGATCTTGGAAGAGGATCAGCCTAGGCTTGAGATAACTGAGCTCCCAGGTGACTGCAGCCTCATGAGAAACACTAAGCCCAAGGACCCAGCTAAGCCGTTCCAGAATTCCTGACCCCCAGAAATGGTGAGGTAATAAATGTTATTGTTTTTAGCCATCACATTTTGGGACAATTTGTTACAGAGCAACAGATAACTAATGCATACTAATGCATTCACTATATACCACCTCTGAAACTGAAACTTCAGAAAAACTCCTTGACCAGATCAATTATAAGTAAATAAATGGAATGCATTGTGTCCCATCCCCTGGTACATGAAAATAGCTAACTAGATATTTACTAACTATTGGTTGAAATTACCTGAATTATAGATTAAGCACAGGTCAGTTCCTCGGAATACTAAGATTAACACACATGATCCATGGTGGTTGTTGAAATGTCTCTGATGGTGATTTTTGGCAGAATTGGTTTCAAGTCCAAAATTGACCATGAATTGGTTATGATCTTGAGCGAGTGACTTGGTCATTTTGAGCCTGCTGTCTCATTAACTAAATGGAAATGATAAAACCTATCGTGTAGCATTTTCGTGAGGCTAAAATAGTGTGTGTGTGGAGGATCTGACATTTAGAGGGATCTTAATCCACCATGAATATTATTTTTATGCCCCCAGTCACCAAAGAGCTCTTAATTTAATAAGGAAGGCAGAAATGATTATGGAAAAATACAGTATGTGTTTTAACGGAGGTGGATTCAATGGACAATGGGAATACAGGCTAAGGAGCAATCGCTCCTTCCTCTAAATATTAAGAACATTTTTAGTTGGTTGCCTCTGAAGAGAGGAAAAGGAAAAATGGATAGGACTATGATTTTTTTCTCCCTTAGAAAGACTTCATTAACTAACTTTGAAGGTGAGACCAGCCTTATCAATTACTTATGGGTTTTCCTAAGTTGAGTTAGAAGGAAGAGAACATGCGTGTTTGATCTGTAATTCAACTACAAGCAATGCAAAGTATATATATATATATTTATATATACCCACACCTCTTACCTAACGAATGGCTGGCCCTAATTCATTGTACAGTGCACAATGTCTGATAATAAAGGCCAACTCTGCATAATATAAAAAGCTTCATTAAATGTTTCTTCAGTCCAACTTTCAGGAAATGGGAATTTAGATAAGGCACAAATACCTCATAAAAATGTCTTATTGCAAACCGCTCGGTTTTAATGTTCAATTAGCATTCATTGAGCTGCATTTCTCCAACTTCACTGGGCAGTTTGAGTTCCTCGTCTTCCAGCTCCTTCCAAACATACAGATATCTAGACGCTTACATTTTCAGATGAACACATTAAAGTACATAGTGGAAAACTTTGCCTTTGTTTTCCTTGTTTTCTTTTTTGTCTGACTGCTGTACTGCAATGTTTTAAAGAGACAGCATGCTTCTTCAATGGATTGAGGAGAACCAAATGCAGCTCCTAAACAATTCGTTTGGAGCCAGGAGCTTTTAGCAAGAGAATAGGTGAGCCTCAGGCTCTTTCTAGAGTCTTCTGATGGAAAAGGGAGATAGCAAACACCTCCTTTGGTGTAATGCAGAATTATAAGGCTCCCAGACACTTAGCCTGTTTTCTCATCCCTTAGGAGTCTGAATGCATCATCAGTGCCTCAGAGTAATCAAGCTGTGTGTTCTAGTTCCCATCTGTTACATAAATGGGAAATTCCATGCAAATTTAAGATGTTATTATTATTGTTGTTGTTGTCTACTCTGGTCTGTTTACCTCCTCTGTCGGAACTGTATGGAGTGCGGAGAAGAGTTATTCATTATCGGGTCTCCTCCATGTTGAGGGAGGGCCATAGAGAGAGGACCGTTGTCCCTCCTTTTGGGTACAGTTCACATTTCTGCTGGTTCATCAAAGATAATGAGCACAACCTGGGCAAAATATCCTCCATAGAGACTTTTCTATAAAGAATATTGGAAATTTTAGGATTTTTTTAATCATCGTGAACAGTTTTAATTAAGAATCAAATAGCGCCCAACTGTTGAAAGTATTCATTTCCCAACATAAACGTGTCACCCGTAGGGAGATGGTATTCTTGGGCCTATTATGGTGGTGTTCTCATGAGTGAGTGCTTTATGGACTATGAATGACTCTGAATGTGTTGAAATGAGAAACTGCTTTGATCTGTGGAAACCAAAGCTATTTTTCTTTTTTCCTTCAGCAATGTTACCTTTATTTTACAGTTTGAAGCAGCTTTTCTTTTTTCAAAAGTTATCATTTTAGACTACAGGGCTTCTATGGATATAGCTTGTTGTACTCTCTGAAAAATTTTAAAAGGCTTTCTAGCATCTGTCACATTGAAGCAAGTATTTATTTAATCAAAGAATAAGCCCCTGAAAGATCTTCTCTCTTAGGTTAAATATTTATAGCATATAGTTTATTATTTCTCCCCTTTTCCTTTGAAAATCTTGACATCCTTTTATGTTTTGACACACTCAAAATAATTTTTGTATGAACAAAAGTGAGGTAAATTCTCACCTATTCTGCAGTTCTGTATGATAATTTTCTGAAAGCTAAATAGAAAGCTGATATTTATTTCTTTAATCTCACCTTGTTATAGTTATTCTCAATTTGTCCAATCAAGAGATTTTTTCCAAGTCTTCTAGTGTGAGTGAGATTATATAATAAGCCATGATCCAAAAAAGCATGTTATGGGGGAACAAAAGACCTGACATTTTAGTTGACTACAAATTTGTTCTAACTTGCCAATGTGATAAAATCTAAATAATTTTAGAGATTGACGCATTAAAAGAGTAATTTCATTTCATATACAATGTCAAGTATGCTAACCTGGTTGAACACTTCTAAATATTATATCCAGACCATTGCCTAGATTCACAACTTAGGGTGGCAAATGGACACCAAAGTTTCCCACACGATCCCAACAGACATTAATAAGCAACAGCAGCACTCATCTTGAAAGAGCCTCAACCTGGTTTCTTATCTTTTCTCTCAACCACAGTAGTCCAGGTAGTCATGATAATTAATCAGCATTGGTAACTTTTGTGATTGAGACTGGACACAATGTTCGGAGTAGAGAAAATTTTTGTTGAAATAGAGTTTTTGAAAACGGAGGCAGGAACTGGGAATGTTTAGCCAGGAATGACAAGATGCATCGGAGCATGAGTATTCTCTTCAAATATGTAAAGGGCTGCTGTATGAAGAGGAAGTAGACCCACGATTTGTCACAGCTCTTCAAAACGAAACAAAGGACAAAGCAGAATATTTCAGGAAGCATCCTTGCTCATTATAAATAAGAAATGCCAATTAGTGAAATTAGTGAAACAAGCACTCAAAATGTAATAGGTACTCTCAACCACTGGAACTATTCAAAAGTTGCTGAGGTATCAACGTTCAAGAAGAGGTGGGTAACAGTGAACTAGGCGGTCACTAAATTAACACCCAAAGGCTAGACTATGACATTACAACACTCATAGATTTTCAGGAAAATAATTATTTTGTCACCATCTGTATCAGATGATGTCTCACTAAATTCAAATATTTTAGCACAGCATAATTGCTGAGTTTTGTTTTGTAGGCACGATTTGTCTATTCATAGAAGACCGTGGACATCTCTGCTGTTGAAGGCTCTTTGGGCAGAAACTTAAAATAGCATTGGATCCTATGTACTCTATGAATTTGTCTGCATCACTTTTGGATGCTGTTACAAACACTTGGAAGCATTAATTGGAGGTAAAAGTATTTGTCATCACGTGAATCAATGCATTCTCTTAATACATTAGTAGGTGGAGACCGTCATTCTGGATTTATTTTAATCTTCATTTTGACATTTAAGAAACTGTTGTAATGTTATGTCAGAAAGTGCTTAAGAAGTACTGGGAATGTGTCAGCAGTGCACAGGTGCAAGTTTGAAAGGACTCACTTCAACAAGATGCATTTGTGTTGTCCATGAGTCCATGGTAAAGAAAACAGTATTGGAGAATGGACAGGCCTTCTTTAGCCAACTAATAAATATCAAAGGAATGGAATTAGAAAATCACCATTCTGCAACCATCACATCAGTAGCAATGGTAAGATGTCAAAAATGAGTTTGATGAACAAGATGATACACACATAGTCTTAAAATTTCTCACTGATTTCTTCTTAATACCACACATTTCTTATGAATTGCAAAGGGAAAATTAGTAACTTTATAGGAGAAAATCAGGGAGACATGCCCTTAACCAAGTGATGGAGTTTATCTCTCCCAATAAAGGGATGAAGGGACATCATGTGAGCTTCCTGATATGATGCACTGGAGAGAACACACCATCGCTTATGTGGCCTTCTTGCTCAAAATTAAGAAACTGAATCCAATCCTGAGAAATCATTAGACAAACTCATACTGAAGGGCAGTCAACAAAATAACTGGCCGGCGATCTTCAGAAATGTTATGTCATGAAACACGAGAGACTGAAGAACTGCTCCAGATTGAAGGAAATTAAAGATTCATGGCAATGTAATGTGGATTGGATCCTGGAAAAGGAAAAACATAGCTAAAAAGGAAACCATAGAGACAATGGGCAAAGTTTGAATATACCTGTGAATTGGATAATAGTATTGCACCATTGTTAAATTTCCTGATTTTGATAATTGTACTAGGTTTATGCAGTCTTTATCCTTTGGAAACACACACTGAAATATTTAGGGCTATGTGGATGTGATACTTGCAACTTAGTTTCAAGTAGTTCATAGAATTATGCATGTATTTTGTATATAGGGGTGTGTGTATGTGTGTTATGTGTGTGTGCAAATGAAAGACATAGGAGAGAGGAGACGATGATGATAGATAGATATAGATATACATGATAGATGATAGGTAAATGGAAAGATATAGATAGATAAATAGAAAGGTATAGATAGATGATAGGTGATAGATAGATGGTAGCTAGATAAAATAGATGTAGATAGATGATAGCTAGCTAGCTAGATGATAGACAGACAATAGATAGATGATAGATAGATAGATAGATAGATAGATAGATAGATAGATAGATGATACAGTAGATAGAGTAAAGCAAATGTGGCAAATTTTTAACACATGCTGAATCTGGGTAAATGTTTATAGCCAATTTTGTATTACATTTACACATTTTCTGTATGCTTGAAAATATATTAAAATAAAAAGTGACAAAAATACAAGAGAAATTGGGATAAATGAAAAATAAATCTAAATAATTGTATATCTCTAGGTAACCAATAAGTTGTTTTTGAGCTCATTCTGACTAAATTTTTGATGAATTGAATTTAGTGGGGGATCTTGCTTTCTGATGGATTTGTGCTGTCCTGTTAGGCTGTCTGATACACAAAGATCAGGTTCTAGGAAAAGAGAAATGAAGGACAAGAACTTATGGTAAACATTTACCAAGAACACAGCAGAATACCTTGTAACAGGAAGTGCGGTGAAACTTACCTTAAGCAGAAACACGCCTAATGATATTCAGGTTTCTCAAGCTGTTTGGGATTACACCATTTGTACCTGCATAATGTCTGGGATGCCTGACGCTCTTCACAGCAATTGCAATATTTCTGCAAAGCCCAATGTCAAATGGAAAAGCTGGAAACAATCATGCTTTTCTAGATTCGAACTTTAATAATACACATTTTACAATGCGCTTCTTTCTATATGATGAACTGTAATATAATGTGGCGTAAGCTACGTTCCATGGTTATTCCAAACTTTGTGTAAAATGTTCCCAGAAGCAGTATTATCCAATGAAATATGAAAAAAATAATTCAATCTTAGCTTCCAGGAACAGAATCCAGGTTTAATTACATGTACACAATTTGCTTAAAGTATTCATGGAGTTCAGTGTTATTACTGATTTTCAGAAATGGCATCAATCTGACTTAGGTATTTGAGGAATTTAGGCCAGAAATGCTTGGTGCCAATTATCTTTCTCTATATGGGAAAAATGCATCCTTTATTCTCCTGCCTGCAGAAGGAGTAGCGGCAGAACATAGGTTTGAATACAGTAAATGATTGCTGAGTTTCTTATTTGTATTTTTGAATGGGTTTTAAGCATATTTTAAGTAGTTCTAGCCACCCAATGAAAAGAATAGATGTCAAAATATTTAGTGATAAATGACCAGGATATCTGAAACTTAATCTCTGATGGTTTTTTCTCCTTCTGTCCTGGAATGAAGCACAGGGTCTGGTCTACACTAAGCCCTGAGTCTCCGATGGTGAGCAGAAGGCATTTGGCCAAGGGGATTCCAGCTAAAGCATTAGGGCTCGGTCTTCTCAGGCTTTTGAAATCTCAGCTCCGCTGACCCTCCTCAAGATTGAAAGTAACATCATGGAAGGGCTCACCTTGAGCAGCCTCCAAGGAAGGCCGGAGGGTTGACTATTTCACATGTTTCAAAATTTCACTTTGAGTAACTAAGAGGGAGGAAATGGTTCTTCCTCCAACTAGCAAGTTACTCGTGGTCTCTTGAATCCAAATAACTTCAGGTTAGCATGAAATCCTTGTTCCTAGAAAACACGTCCCTTACCAAAGTGCGTGGCATGCAATATGAGGATGATGTGAGCGGTGACGCCAAGGGGAAGTAATCTCCATCACACCTGCTCCATCCGCTCTTTGAAACCGGCAGCTGCCCTTGTATCCATCTTACGTAAAATACAATACAAACCAGTCTCAGGACAAGCTCTCTCTCCACCTGACCATACCCCCAGATCGCTTCCCCAAACCTGCTCCCTTCTGTGAACTAGGGCCAAATTTTGAAAAGTAACAGGTCATGGAATAATCTTTTTCGTTGTGAAACTAATTTGCCCATGGAGGCCTTACCACACTCATGCTGTCTGCTCTCCAACAAAATCCCGTATCCCAGAAATCTACGCCCCTTAAAACGAACATCGGAAATAACTTTAACATAGAATTAAATTAACATAGAATTAAATTCCCACTGGATCTGAATTTAATAGTATTCACATCTCCCATGAAGACCAATAGTGACACTGTCACCAACTAGGTGCCTCGAGAAACTCAAAGGTAGGTTTCGAAGCAATTAACTGTTTTTCCAAGTTGTTTCTTTTCCTTTTGTATGTTAAGGAGATGCAACCACCAGCCATCCTGAAACTGACCAAGCCTCACCACAAGAGCTACGCCCATGACCTTTGCCTTATTTTTAATGCAAAGATCTCTCCAGGAGGAGCTTAGGCCTCATTATGTGGA
Source organism: Ceratotherium simum simum (assembly GCF_057802395.1). NCBI lineage: Eukaryota > Metazoa > Chordata > Mammalia > Perissodactyla > Rhinocerotidae > Ceratotherium > Ceratotherium simum. Next base: position 123,558,209 of record NC_141940.1, read on the forward strand.
AGCACATTCTCCAACTGAGCCTGTGCAAGCAAATACCCGCCTCCCCCTTTTGAATATTCATTCCCCAACCAAATAAAATTTCCTGCTTTCCTTTGTTCTGGGACGCCAGGACTTTGGAAATGATTCCTCACAGCCTCCTATTTGCTGCAAAATACACTTTACTTTGTGAGACAACTTCCACTGGTGTAGAGTCTTATTTAACTCACCAGGAGGCGAGCCCACTTGGTTCAGTATCAACACCACTAACCTATTTTGTATTATATTTATTGAAAACTTGAGATATTACCCATGATATTATTTGCATCATGGCTATTTCTAAATTACTATGAACTTTTTCATGTAAAATATGAATAATGCTAAGATGGAGGAATGGAGAAGTATGTATTTAATTCTTCACTTAGTGGTATATATTTTGGTAAAATAGAAGAGCCGAGAATATTTTATTCTTAAAATAATAATCCATGAGAAGACATACATTGTTGTATAGCACCGAAAATGTGGCTCCTCCAAATGAGCAGTATACATTTTCTGACACATGAAGAACTGAACAGTTCCAAGTGGAGATATTGTATTCGTAAGCCTGAGTCTTGAGTTTTATTTGTGGTCCTGTTTCCTCACGTGCCTCAGCTGGAAGCACCCCTTGGAGAGCCAGTAGAGAATGGGGTTAAGCCAGTTAAGCGATTTTCCATACTTCCCCAAACAAAGTGCTAAGGTAAGCACTTTAAACACTCAAAACCCAGCACCCATCAGAGCCTTTGTGCAAAGCAGAGCTGGCTTATTCCGTATTGTCTTACAGAAGTAACTGGAGTAGTGAGATTTGTGTCTCCTGTCTCTGGATTCAGGAGCCATAAATCTTGGGCAAGCTAAGAATGCTTGTGTGGAGGCTCCATGAGAGGCTGGCGTTCCCCAGGTCTGTTTGCTCAGACATCTGTGTGTAATAGCTCACAAAGATATTCTAGGGGTGCTACAAGCCACACGACACCAATTTCCCCCATGATAACTCAGAGAAACAGCAGCATTGCTCCTGTCCCCTGCAGCCTGATGTTAAACTTTCTGCAGACACGTCAGTGTGAATTCAAGTACGCATATAATTTTCCTTTCCATTTTAGCAAAATGTCTCTGTTTTCTATCACTCATAACTTTGGTTTAAAAAAAAGCATTTGTGGAAAAAAATATTAACCATCAATGTTTATGCTATTAATATAAATTATACCAGTTTACTTAGCTTGGGATTATAAGAACGACTAGAAAACACTTTAGTTTTTAAAAATTGAAACTTTCCTTTGGCAGCAACTCAAAATGACAGAAAAGAAAAAGATCCATCCTAGATTTGGGAGATTATATATATATAAAAATTTAACTAAAGAGAGTAGAAAACAAAACCAAAATAAACAGAAAATAAAATTTTGATTTGTCAAGAGACTCATTCAGGACTTCTATAAAACTCTGGTGACATACCTTCTCTTTTCGACTTCAGATAAAGTTATAGAAAACAAAATGTTTCCAATAAGAGCAAGCTCTTCTTGATTCAACCTCTAGAGCAGCAAGTGTATGTGAAAACCATCTGTGTTGGTTGCTTAATTATTTTCAGGACGATCATTGTCCACAAGCATCTAATTCCGATTTGTACTCTTTTTTCCAACCATATGAATGTATCCTAATTTAATTTTTTTGAAATAATATCTGGCGCATTTTTTCTTCTTGGTACTTCTTCATTTTCTGCAGATCCCCACCATTAAAATCAGCCTCGGGGCTGAAGAATATTGCCCCTGCAGAGGATGAGCACAAAAGAACCTAGAAAGAGCAGAGACAAATTTGTGGCTTTGAGTAGCAAACTAGAACTCTCTTTCAGTTCACAGCAAAAATATTGGTCTTGAAAGCAAAGCGTTTCTCGCAAGCAATTGGTGCTTGAGAAAGTACTTTTTTAATTCCAAATTTTGCATTTCAATATCAAGAGGCAAATCTGGAGAATTCAAAACATTAGAGTTATGTCTATAACCCTGGAGTGAGAGAAGTGTACAATGAGATAAACACCACCCCAAGTAAAGGGAGGTGAGAATTCCAACAAAAAGGAGCAGGAAGAAGGGGTGTTACTGGACCCTATCAGCAGGAAGTGATGCTGCGGGTGTATCTCTCATCAGGAAGCAGACGAAACTTCAAAACATAGTTAAGCCTCCTTTCCTCACCTGAAAATCTTGCAAGAGACAATCTCTTCTTCTAAAAGGAAAAATATATATTGCAGGAGATGGCTGTAGGGGAGTAGCAATGGCAGTTAAGAAAGAGAGATGGAGACAGTCTGTTGGTTCTCTGGGGGCCCCAGAGAGGTATGGAGGAGCTTTAGAACAGGAGAGGTATGGGGTGAGGTGTTACCAGGGCTAAAATGGCCCTCCTAATTCAGCTGAGATGAACAGGTAACCTCCTGGAAATTGAGGCTTCCCTGAGAGAAAGGAGAGAAGAGAGAAGATGTATTGACATGTTTACCTCCAGGAAGTGACAGCCTTTGGACTGGCACAGTGGAGGCTTTGGAGCTAAACAGCGGCCGGATACAGAGAAAAAAGGGAAGATTTGTGTGCGCTCGAGACTTGGATTCCACTTTTACCTTGCTATAAATGATATAAAGAATAAATGAATTGACCTCTCAAAACCTAGTTTCCTCACAACAAAATAGGGATAAAATAGTGCCTGAATTTTGAGGTTGTTGGGGCCGGCCCCGTGGCTTAGCGGTTAAGTGCGCACGCTCCGCTACTGGCGGCCTGGGTTCGGATCCTGGGCACGCACCGACGCACCGCTTCTCCGGCCATGCTGAGGCTGCGTCCCACATACAGCAACTAGAAGGATGTGCAACTATGACATACAACTATCTACTGGGGCTTTGGGTAAAAAAAAAAAAAAAAGGAGGAGGATTGGCAATAGATGTTAGCTCAGAGCCAGTCTTCCTCAGCAAAAAGAGGAGGATTAGCATGGATGTTAGCTCAGGGCTGATCTTCCTCACAAAAAAAAAAAAATTTTTGAGGTTGTTACTAGGATTTGATGTAATTACATAGCAAATAACACAGACCAAGCATTCAATAAGTTGTGCTTAATAGTAGGATTGCTATAATTATAATTGTTAGAAAAAGTAAGCCTGTGAGTAACTTATTCACAATGATCATTGTGTCCGAATTTAATTAGATGAGAATAATCTGTGCCTATTGTCTTCCCAATTAGCATATAACCATTATTACACTAAAACAAAACAAAACTAACAAGAAAACGTTCCAATCCCTTTCCAGGAATAACATTATCTTTAGATAGACTATTCTGTAATGGTAGCCGTAGAGATCACAACAATGCATGGTAGACAGTTCCAAGTTGTGCATGATTTCTCAAATTAAGAAATCCTATTGGGCCGGCCCCGTGGCTTAGCGGTTAAGTGCATGCGCTCTGCTGCTGGCGACCCGGGGTGCGCGCCGACGCACCGCTTCTCCGGCCATGCTGAGGCCGTGTCCCACATACAGCGACTAGAGGGATGTGCACCTATGACACACAGCTATGTATTGGGGCTTTGGGGGAGAAAGTAAATAAATAAATAAAATTAAAATGTTTAAAAAAAAAAAAAAAGAAATCCTATTAAGACAAACTCTTGTAAGGCAATGGGATTTGGGATGAAAGCCAGTTTGATTCTGTGGATCTCATGATGGTGATCTTATTTAACTAAGTTTGTAGCTAACTAAAAAGGTCATGGGGAGACCATAGGATTGAATATTCCAGGGGAAGTAACTAGGACTTATTGTAGAGATGGTTTAAAGAAAATGATCAGATATAGTGGTGTAGATCATCCTCTCCAAGGGTGACCCATGGACCAGCACATCAACATCACCTGGGGGATGGTGAGAAATGCAGTATCACAGGCCCCAATCCAGTCCTGCTGCATCAGCACCTGCATTTTAACAAGACCAGGTGTTTTATTTCCACATTAAAGTTTGAGAACTGCTGGCCTAGACCCATTTCCATGTTAAAATTCTAGTATTTGCATTACACAAAGCAGGAAAAATAATTCTGAATAGTGTCTTCTAATAAAGCTTATTTTAATGTTATATAACATGAATAGATCAATTATATAATAATATACAGTGGCATAGATGAATAATTTTAGAAATAGAGAAATGAGTAAATAAAATCTTGTAAAAAGTTGTGTTAATATCACATAAAAGTGAAATGCATACTCCATAAATGTTTTTGTTCCAAATTATGACATTGCTTTCAGAAATTGGTAAAATTAAGGCCACTGTTCTGAGAATAGCATATCTGTGCTCTTTTCTTTTGTGTCACTTTTTTACACATTTATGTACTACAGATGTCTGTTTGTCACCAAGCCTAGACATACTGAGTTATAACTTTTCCTGAAAAACTACAGGCACAACTTCCAGTTTAGGATAACTAAAATAGTTTGCAAATAAATAATTCTAACATCCAAGATATATAATTTTTTTAAACTTATCTAATAAGAGTGATTCAGTTTATAGTGAACCTGAACTACCTACATGTGTATTATTCTACTATGTCATCCAGTAAGATGTATAGAAAACAATGCTCAGAGAACATGTGTGAATGACCCTATTGTACTAGCATCCTTGTATACATGCATCTGGTTCCCTCACCAGACAGGGAATGTGTCTTTATCTTTTTTTTGGTGAGGAAGATTGGCCCTGAGCTAAAGTCTGTTGCCAATCTTTCTTTTTTTTTTTGCTTGAGGAAGATTGTCCCTGAGCTAACATCCGTGCCCATCTTCCTCTATTTTGTATGTGGGATGCTGCCACAGCATGGCTTGATGAGTGGTGTGTAGGACCGCACCTGGGATCTGAACCTGCAAACCTGGGGCCGCCAGAGTGGAGCGTGCAAACCTAACCACTATGCCACCAGGCTGGCCCCTTCTTTATCTTTTTTTATCCATGGCATTAATGATTGCCTGGCACATAGTGGATGCTCAATTAATGTTATTAAATTAATAATAATGGTTGCAGCAATGGTGTGTGCTTTTCTGTCTTTGTGATATTTTTGGTAATGGCCTGTAACAGGTCACTTCATATCAGATGCTTAAAAAGATGAAGTTTTCCAAGTAAATTCAGTTTGTCTGCCTTTGCTTTCATTTTTATTATTTTTATGCATTGTTTGTTGAATTCAGTTAAATATAATAATGAGTGTTGCATCATCTTTCAGGAATTCTAACACCTGTGATATCTATTGGCAGAGAGGTTGGTGATGGTTATAAGCTGAGAGAGGAGAAAGCTGCCATGCTACTGCCCACCTTGGACCATGAGGGCACCCAGGCCAGTTATAACATATTACCGTCATGCACAGCATAAGGACATTTCAGTCAATGACGGGCTGCATATATGACGGTGGTCCCATAAGATTAGTACCATATAGCCTAGGTATGTAGTGGGCTATACCATCTAGGTTTGTGTAAGTACACTCTACGATGTTCACACAATGATGAAACTGCCTAATGACACATTTCTCAGAATGCATCTCCCTCCTTAAATGATGCATGACTGTGCTAACCAGCAGTTTCCTTATAACTTCACCTTCAAGTTCATTGCAAAGTCAATTTGGAACAAACTGTGTTCCGTTCCACATTCAGAGTAACATATTTCTGGGCAATTAAGCATTACAAGTTGTATTTTTAGCAGTAATGGGTGTTTTCAAACTCATTTTCTTTTCCTGGAAGAAATATACAATTTCTGCTTTCTAAGGACTTTTGTCATTGCTTTGTAATCAACCAAACTCTACTTTTTATAGTTGTTTTTTTTCCTAATCCCATGTCTTTTAAGGTTTAATTTTTTATAATTTTATCTTTCACCCTCGATAATTTGGAGCTTTTAACATTCAAAGAAGACTTAATACCTATCCTTCTCAAACTCTTCCAAAAAATTGAGGAGGGGGGGAAGCTCCCTAACTCATTCTACGAAGCTGACATTACCCTGATACCAAAACCAGACAAGGACAACACAAAAAAAGAAAATTACAGGCCAATATCACTGATGAACATCGATGCGAAAATCCTCAACAAAATACTAGCAAATCGCATGCAACAATACGTTAAAAAGATTATACACCATGATCAAGTGGGATTTATTCCAGGTATGCAGGGATGGTTTAACATTCGCAAATCAATCAACGTAATACACCACATTAATAAAATGAAGAACAAAAATCACATGATCATCTCAATAGATGCAGAGAAAGCATTTGACAAGATCCAGCATCCATTTATGATAAAAACTCTGAATAAAATGGGTATAGAAGGAAAGTACCTCAACATAATAAAGACCATATATGAGAAACCCACAGCTAATATTACCCTCAATGGTGAAAAACTGAAAGCTATCCCTCTAAGAACAGGAACCAGACAAGGATGCCCACTGTCACCACTCCTATTTAACATAGTATTGGAAGTCCTAGCCAGAGCAATCAGGCAAGAGAAAGAAATAAAAGGGATCCAAATTGGAAAGGAAGAAGTGAAACTGTCACTATTTGCAGATGACATGATTTTATATATAGAAAACCCTAAAGAATCCACCAGGAAACTTTTAGAAGTAATAAACGAATATGGTAAAGTTGCAGGATACAAAATCAACATACAAAAATCAGTTGCATTTCTGTACACTAACAACGAAGTAGCAGAAAGAGAAATTAAGAATACCATCCCATTTACAATTGCAACAAAAAGAATTAAATACCTAGGAATAAACTTAACCAAAGAGGTGAAAGATCTGTACAATCGAAAACTATAAAACATTGCTGAAAGAAATTGAAGAAGACACAAAGAAATGGAAAGATATTCCATGCTCTTGGATTGGAAGAATTAACATAGTTAAGATGTCCATACTTCCTAAAGCCATCTATAGATTCAATGCAATCCCTATCAAAGTTCCAACAACATTTTTCACAGAAATAGAACAAAGAATTCTAAAATTTATATGGAACAACAAAAGACCCCGAATAGCTAAAGGAATCCTGAGAAAAAAGAACAAAGCTGGAGGTATCACACTTCCTGACGTCAAAATATACTACAAAGCTATAGTAACCAAAACAGCATGGTACTGGCACAAAAACAGACACACAGATCAGTGGAATAGAATCGAAAGCCCAGAAATAAACCCACACATCTATGGACAGCTAATCTTTGACAAAGGAGCCAAGAACATACAATGGGGAAAAGAAAGTCTCTTCAACAGATGGTGTTGGGAAAACTGGATAGCCATATGCAAAAAAATGAAAGTAGATCCTTACCTTACACCATACACAAAAATTAACTCCAAATGGATTAAAGACTTGAATGTAAGACCTGAAACTGTGAAACTTCTAGAAGAAAACATAGGCAGTACGCTCTTCGACATCCGTCTTAGCAACATCTTTTCAAACACCACATCTGACCGGGCAAGAGAAACAATAGAAAAAATAAACAAATGGGACTACATCAAACTAAAAAGCTTCTGCACAGCAAAGGAAACCATCAACAAAACGAAAAGACAACCTAACAATTGGGAGAAGATATTTGCAAACCATACATCTGATAAGGGCTTAATCTCCAAAATATATAAAGAACTCATGCATCTCAACAACAAAAAAACTACCAACCCAATTAAAAAATGGGCAAAAGACCTGAACAGACATTTCTCCAAAGAAGATATACAGATGGCCAACAGACACATGAAAAGATGTTCAAAATCACTAATCATCAGGGAAATGCAAATCAAAACTACAATGAGATATCACCTCACGCCCGTCAGAATGGCTATAATTAACAAGACAGGAAACAACATGTGTTGGAGAGGATGTGGAGAGAAGGGAACTCTCATACACTGCTGGTGGGAGTGCAAACTGGTGCAGCCACTATGGAAAACAGTATGGAGATTCCTCAAAAAATCAAGGATAGAACTACCATATGATCCAGCTATTCCACTGTTGGGTATTTATCCAAAGAACTTGAAAACACCAATTTGCAAAGGTACATGCACCCTTGTGTTCATTGCAGCCTTATTCACGATAGCCAAGACTTGGAAGCAACCTAAGTGCCCATCAAGGGACGAATGGATAAAGAAGATGTGGTATATATACACAATGGAATACTACTCAGCCATAAGAAACGACGAAATCCAGCCATTTGTGACAACATGGATGGACATTGAGGGTATAATGCAAAGTGAAATAAGTCAGAGGGAGACGGTCAAATACTGTATGATTTCCTTCATTAAGTAGTAGATAGTGACAACAATGGACGGATACATAGGGACAGAGATTGGATTGGTGGTTGCCAGAGGGGAGGGGGGGAGGGAGGAGGGTGAAAGGGATAATTCGGTGCATGTGTGTGGTGATGGGTTGTAATTAGTATTTTGGTGGTGAACATGATGTAATCTATGCAGAAATAGAAGTATAATGATGTACACCTGAAATTTTTACAATGTTATAAACCGATGTTACTGCAATAAACAAAAAATTAAAAAAAAAAAAAAAAAAAAGTTGAACATGGCAACGACAACAGAAATAAAACTAAGACAATGACTCTGTTTAATCTGGAATTCATTTGTGAGAATTTAAATAAATTTCACATATTATTCACCTGAAATGTCAGTGTTTGCTGTAAAATTAAAACTAAATGGCGGCACCATTTCACTTAAAAAAAGAAAAATGAAACCAGCAACAGAACACGTGCACATTTTCCTCTTAGGCACAACACAGGTCAACAACCCTCCCCTCCAATTCTTTGCTTAATGGAAACAAAATGAAGACTTTGATGTATGCCTCTGACTGTCCCTGTTGAACATGATTCCCAGAAGTTAAAATTGACATTAAAATGTGAAACTCTTCATTGCAAATACTGGCAATACAAAGAACACCTATTCTACTTAATGCTGTTTTTAAGGATGTGTACTAGGATGCTAAAAAAAAAAAAATCAGCTGATTCTAATCGAATTAGCTGTTTGCACAGTTAAACAAAGGAAAAATCTTAAGCAGTCACTCTACCAACTGACAGGCGTTTAAACACAACTGAATAAATTAGTGAGTCAAGCTTTTGACCAGTGTGTTGTGAAGAAATGTCCATAGCTGTGGTTTCCAGGGCCATCAAAACAACGTGACCCACACGGCGCTTACTGGCACAACACCAAGGACACAGAGTTAACTTAAGGAGGCAGTAATGTCTATGGGGACACCTACACTTTGAAAACCCGTTAGTTACTGTGATGAATTAGACAGTCAACTTCTTAACCATTTTCCTGCTTCAAAGCTGGTCAAGTTAACTCTAGGGACACGGTGTCCATCAACCCAAAATACACCCAGTGTACAAACTCCCAGGTGATAATGGAGATCTAGCACACTGGTGTGAACTTGTATAGGAGTTAGCTGACTGAGGTTCCAATTCTGAGGAGAGTATACATCAATCTGGGTCAATCTGTTAACTGCCTGCGGCTTTTTCTCTCTCTGTGAATTAAGACATCCACTCCTACCCCGTGGAGACTGTGCTAGCCAGAAGGTAATGGAATGGCATCTAGCAAGTGCTGAAAAGGAAAAAGAAGAAAACACCTGTCAGCGTATAATTCTAAACACAGTGAAAATATCACTAAAAAATGAGGGAAAGGGGCCAGCCCCGTGGTGTAGTGGTTAATTTCAGCACGCTCCACTTCAGCAGCTCCGGTTCTCGGGTTTGAATCCCAGGCGTGGACCTACACCACTCGTTGGCTGTGCCGTGGTGGTGACTCACATACAAAATAGAGGAAGATGGGCACAGATGTTAGCTCAGGGCGAATCTTCCTCAAGCAAAAAGAGGAAGATGGGCACAGATGTTAGCTCAGGGCGAATCTTCCTCAACAACAACAAAAATGGAGGAAATAAAGGCTTTTTAAGACACACATAAGCTGATAAATTTGTCTGCAGCATACTGGCACTTCAAAAAATATGAACAGGCATGATGGAAATGATACCAGAAGGAAAACTGAATCTATACAACATGACAGGATGGTATATATATGTGGGCAAATATAAACGACTTTTACTTTCACCTTTTTAAATTTCTTTAAAAGACAATTAAGAGTTCAAAGCAAAATTTAATAATAAAGTATGGGTTTATCATACATGTTGAAGTAAAATTTGTGACAAAAATAGCATAAAAGACAGGATGGGTAGTATACTATTGTGAGCTTCTTACCTTATACATGAAGTGGCAAACTGTTATGTGAAGGTGTTAAAGATGCATTATAAACATGAGAGTAACCACTACGAAAGTTTCATTAAAAAATGAAAAAGAGGTATATCTGATAATTCAGTGGCGGGGTAAATTGGATTCTACGAAATGAGTTTTTTATTTGTACGTGTTCACAAAAACTTTTTCCTTTGTCTCTCTTAAATATTATTTAAAATTCCAATACTAATAATAAGAGGCCCAAACCAGCTCAACTATCCAAATCTTCCTAAGATTTCTACGGAGATTAAAGATGCACGCTGACTTCATTGAAGAGTTTAAAACTGATGAATTGTTACTCTTTAAATGTGCTACCTGGCTTCTTAAAAATGCCAAGTTTAATATTACGTGTTATGCCCTACATAATTATAGAGTTGTGATCAGCACTATGCTTGTCTCTCCAGTTCCCCATCATGCACTCCCAGCCCTCACCTTACCCATTGTGACATCACACTCAGCTTGGGGGTGGGTGGGTCCTGCTTTCCGTAGCAACCACCAATCAGGCAAATCCTGCTCTCTTTCCCTCAGTGACTGATTGAAGTCCCCCAGAAAGAGGAAACCAAGAGCATATTCAATCCTGGCCACTGGATTGATTCAGAGATGAGACCATCAACAGTGTCCTCACGCTGGAAATTCCTGAACACTGATTTTAAGTGGTGTGGTGGGTAAGGGGTCATGAAGGATGCCAGAATGAGGGGGATGAAGGTGAGAAAAACCAAGAAAATCGCAGAAAACCAGATCCAGGGCCCTAATTATTCCATCTAGGAACCTGCAAAGACTTTTATGTGACATTCGCCAAAGATTTAATAATTAAGAGAATGGGAAATGGGTCTTCTGTAACTTCTGGTGTCCAATCTGCAACATGAATGCTTCACAATACTTTAATAAAAATTTTGGAAGGGATATCCGATAAAGGCCAATTATCAAATTATCCCAAGATTAAGTTAATGAATCAGAAATCAACAGCAAAATCTTGATCGTAAACTATGTACAAGTTTGATGGGGATTCCGAGGAAAGAAAAAAGCTGAATCGCTGCTCCTAATTAATTTAACAAAAAACTGGTGGAAGATACAGAACTTATTGTGCACGAGAAGCAAAAAAAAATCTAGGGCACATATGAGCTTCATTGGCTATTGTTTACTCCAATTTAAAAGAGAAAAAAATGAGATTTCTATTGTGTGGAGTATGAGTTCTGAAATTTTATTCCAGGAAGTGGGTCTTCAGTTGGGCTTACGGTGATGAAATTGAATGGAAAATGAGAAGGGAGAACATAACTCTGGAAATGTGGGCAAGTGTGCAGAGGTAAGCACACATAGAGCATATATCGAAGAGAGGGAGAAGGCCACCCTTTTGGAATGGATAAACATTCCTTTTTTCTCACATTTGTGATGAGATGCCATATACCTCACTTTGTTTTTCCCTTGCATTACAAATGAATACAGTCATATTGTGATATTTTAGTAAGTGAGGAAATCTCCACCAAAAAAACATTCATTGCTAATTGCAAATTTCAGCAATGAAAAATAGTTTATAGACCACCTACCCTGAATAAGACATCATGATAGATGCTAAGACATAAGACATAAGCCCTTAAATAGCTTATTTATCCATAAGAGTAAAAATCCATGTGTATGTGTGATTATCTTTGCAAGCAGGTTATAACAACAGCAGTAAGACAATAAATTTCAAGAAAGGGTTACCACTTCCTGTTGGGGGGGTTATCATAAACTGTAATGGAGTATGTACTAATCATCGAGGGAAGCCATAACAAAATACCATAGACTGGATGGCTCAAACAACAGAAATTTATTTTCTCCCAGTTCTGGAGATTGGGAAATCTCCAAGCTCAAGTTGCCAGTAAGGTAAGTTTCATTTTAAGCCCTCTTCCCTTGGCTAGTATGTGGCTGCCATGTTTCTATGTGCTCATATGGCCCATTCTTTGTGTGCACGCAGGCAGAGAGAGCAAGCTCTCTGGTATCTCTTCTTGTAAGGGCACTAATCCCATCCTGAGGCCCCACCCTCATGACTTCATCTAGCCCTAATCACCTCCCATCTCCAAAAACCATCTGAGGGCTAGGGCTTCAACCTCTGAAATTTGGGGGACACAAACATTCCGTCCATAACAGCGTGGATGGATTTTGAAGGCTGGTAGTGTTGCTACAGGAGGAGGTGGTGGGGTGGGGAATCTGAGTAACGAGAGAGAAAGGCCGGGAGGTGAGCACACACCCCTGCTTCCTTTCCTCAGGCCCTTTGATACTAAGTGTTGTTAAGCCGGTGGTTACAACTATCATGACAACATTTGTTCAAGGGACTCAGGTAAAAGGCTTGACTTACCTGATGTGCATCAGGGAACAACAGAAGATGAGGTAACTCCCCAGGCAAAGCAGGGTGGGAGTTTCATAGGCCAGGAGAGGAGGGAGGGATATGCCCTTGGGGTCTGGTCCAGATAGCAGTTTGCTTCTTCAACTGCTGCAAAACTCGCCATTGGGACTATTGGAGATTGTTCCTGTTGTTCATGTGCCTTGTTCAGGATTGTTGATGGAATCCCATTGTGGTAACCATTAGAAGAGTTCTTTTGAGAACTATATATGGGAGTCTTGCAGTTTATTGTGGTTCAGAGGAGGGCAAGTTAGCAAAAAAGAGGGAAAAGGGAAAAAGAAAGAGAAAAAAATGGGGGAAAGTTTTCAAGGGTGCAAACAAAGGAAATAGGATTCTGTTTTAACCCATTGACACCACCTTGGGACGTTTCCAAAGGACTTGTCTCAGGGTTTCACTTATTTTCTACCAATGACCTTGGGAGACAAGACTGTGCTCAGATATAGAGAAGACTATTTTCTGACCATTTCCTATTAAAGTTGAAAAATAACTTCATTTTGAAAAGACACGAGGTTTATCAGGTTTTTCTCATTTTGTGGTTCAAGCTGACCCTTCTTTCTGATAATGTCTTGGTCTCTTCTATAATTATTCTAAAGCTCATTAGAGTTACACAGAAGTGTAGGTTGTGGGTTTTCTCCCTCGTTTAAGTGGCCATAAGTGGATAATTGGAATAAGACAGACTTCCTCCAGGTGGGGAAAGGAAGCAGTGGTGTCAGCAGACAAGGAAGGTTCTTTTCCTTCTATTTCCCAAAGTGCGGTCCCTGACATGAGTGTGGGTTGCAGACAAGTTGTTGTTAATAGTTATGAATATATTTCATTTGAACTTTCTGTTTATGACAAATGATAATGGGATTAAAGTTAGCATCATGATATAAAGTCTATCTTTCAGATATAACTATTTAACTTTAAAATCGTTAATTTAAAGGAAAGTGTTAATTAATAGTAGTGCGGAAGCTATGAGGATATGGCACACATCCTGACAGTGGTACTTAGTGACTGAATTTGGGGAATGCTGCTAGTGGTTTTGCTATGGCCAAGGGCACAGCTTCTTCTCCCACTCATAAGCTTGGTTTGATATCAACCCCATTGCATTCTGTTACTCATTGTAGGCACGTAGCCTGATGACTACCCTTTACCCCTGTCTCCCCACTTTTTGTCCCATGCATCATATTCTATGAGACATAAATTCCTCCTTGTCCTTAAGGCAGTGTGCTGGACTGCATTTACATGGGCCAGGATCTTTGCTCAGCTCTGCCTGTGCCATACCATGGCGCTTGACGTAAATCATAACATTCGATTTGAAAGGAAAACATTTCCTCTGAAGAGTTCAAGGTTTTAAGCTGAACCCTTGAGTCAGCAAATAGCTAATGTTACAAAATGTACACCAGCGGAGGAAGAAAACAAGACAAATAGAACTGGGTGAAGGGCAGTCATGGTGTAGGGACGGCAGGAGATGTCAAGAAGAAAGAAACCCCAGGAAATCTTGATGAGCATCTCTTCACTGGTTTTACACTATTAGATATTGCCTCCACACTGCTGATGCACTAATATTTTTGAGCATGCATTATGGGCCACAGTCTTTACAAGTCTCATTTACTCCTCTGAGCTAACTAGTAAGGCAGAAATAATTATCCCTGTTTTATGCACAGGAGGCAGCATAACATAATGTAATGAGCTAGTACTTTGTGAATCTCAGGACTGTGCATTATCTGTTGTGTGATGTTGGGCAATTAGTAAAAGGGATTAGCAACAGTGCCTGCCTTATCAGGAACCTGTGAGGATTAAATGTAATGCTACACATATAGCTTTTAGCCTCCTGCCCTGAGGTAAAGCTCAGGGGATGCTAATTGTTATTATTATGTGCACAGAAATGGACATTGAGGCCTGGAGAAGAATACTGCTTTGTCCAATTTCACATAATGAACAAGCTTCCTGACTCTTGACTGTAAGCGATTAACCATCAGAGGAGGGAAGCCTTTTCTCATTCGCATCTGTACACACAGCACATAGTAGGAACTCAAAGAAAAAGAAATTGTTGATGAATTCCACCAAACCAGTTTTCTCTACAATACTTCTTATTTCTGTTACCATTCTCATTTGAAGATCAACCGTGCTTGTGTTATGGCTCCTTGAGAGTTGCAGTTCAGTCCATTTCCATGACTAGAAGAAGGCCAGACCAAAGAATGCTTTCCAGGTGAAGCCAAAGGTTGGGCTGGCAGCCATCTGCTCATGCTAAAGATTCAAACAAGCACTTGTACTGTCAGTTCCAGGTCTGACACTGTGGAGAGGTGATGGTCCGTCAACAGAATCATAGATCCTTACAGCTGGAGGGGCTTACATTCAGCTTGTCTATTCACATCCTTTACGGGAAAGATAGCAGGAATGGCAAATTCAATGTGTACTTTCTGCTGCTGTAGACAAAGCTACTTTGTTTATCCTTGGGAGAGGGTGACTCAGTAAGACCAGGAATGAAAGGAATGAAAACATTACACCCTCTCCTACAGGGAGGGGGCACCTACACTATGTTGCTAAAGATTCCTTAATCTCAAGAGCAAGAAACAATTTCTAATGGCTGGAGCCCCTTTGCGACAAACTCTTTATCATGAGACATTAAAGCCTTTTTATTGGAGTAAACAAAAACAAAAACAAAAATAGAACAGAATGATTTCCGATCAAGATAGCTCAATATGTTGAATCCCCTGTTTCAGACACATAGCAGCGCAGACAAACATTAAAAGAGCAGATTTAAATGCAGGTAGGATAAAGCCAGAGTTCTGCCTCCTGAGCTCAAGGTTCACCAGGAGTTTGTCTCCACTGTAACGGCAAGAACTGCATTTTCCTTACCTTGGTAGGGGGAGTGGAGGTAAATTTACCTACATGAAACCAGGAACTCAGGAAAGGAAACCAATAGAAGTCATGGATCTTGTGCTGCCTGGTGGCTTTAGCTTATTATAAGCGTGTGGCTTAGGGCCCTAGATGAAGCAGATGTAGGTAACCAGAGATTAAAGCAACTGCCTCACTGACTTAGCAATATGAGGGTCAGCCACATTCCCAATCTCACTGCGGCAGGGACCACCAAGCATGATGCTCTACGTGGAGGCCTCCAACGGCATGATGGAGGTAGTTAATGAACCTGAAGATTGAAAGATGTAAGGTGGATAAGAATATCTCTTCTTCTAAATGGACCTACAAATACAAATTCACAAGCATATAGAGAAATATGAGACTAAGACAACCGATAAAATCAATGATTGTAATATAAGTTTAGTTCACATGAAACTAAAAAAATAGAAATGTAACAAACATTTAAAAATAACTATTTTGGATGTCCAAAAGGATAAATGAAAGTTAAATAGTAAAGAAAAAGAAATTGAAAAAAAAATTCCCAGATATGGAATAAAGATAGATTTAAAGAAAATTTGAAATATTTTGAAAAGGAAAACTATAGTCTCTAAAATTAAAAAGAAATACTGAATGGATAGGATAAACACTAGATTGGGAAAATTCAAATAGAGAATTTGTCAGCAGGGAAGTAGTGTGTACAAATTTACTCAGAGTCCAGCCCAGAAAGAGAAAGAAAAAATATGAAAGAGAAGTGAAATATGGAGAATAGATTGAGAAGCTGCTCCATATGTTTAATTAAAGTTCCAGAAGGAAATAAACATTTTAAGAAATAATAGCTGGTAACTTCAAGGAAATTAAGAAAAGGGAAAAAAAGAGTACTCTAATGAAAAGTGCAATCAAATTTCAAATGGGAAATTAAGAAAAGGCACAACAACAGTATTCCAATCAAAAGTACAATCAAATATTGAGCAAGATCAATAAAAACCAACCACACCCTAGACAATCATTGTGAAACTGCACAATTTCAAGGATAAAAATAAAATGATATAATGTATCAGGTAAAAAGCACCATTTCTCTGAAATGAGTTGCCATTATAGTGCCAGCAGATTTCTCATTTACAAATTTATAATTTATAATTTCTAAAATAGTGCCAGAAGGTATTAGAAAGAGAAAATACATCACTGTCAAATCTCTTCTCTCAAGAATTGTTAGAAAAAGTAGACAAAATTGGGAAAGACATGGAAGATTTGAACAACGGTCTTGAGCATCTTAATCTAATCAACATTTATGGAACCCTCCACCCCACTGTGGTAGAATACATATTCTTTTCAAGGAACAAATGGAACATTTACTAAGAGAAGATATGCGCGGGGTCATAAAATGTCTCAATAAATGTAAAAGGATTAATAATATACACCATATATTCACTGATAAAAAACCAATTAGAAATTAATAACAAAAGTAGGAAATTCTGATACATTTGAAAATTAAGCAACATACTTCTAAGAACCGTGGGACAAAAAAGAAATGACAATGGAAACTAGGAAACAATTAAAACTGGAAGAAAATTAAAGAAAATAATGCATCAAAATTGTGGGATGCAGGCAAAGCATGCTTGCAGGAAAATTTATAGCTCTAAAGGGTTATATTAGAAAAGAAGAAAGTTTCAAAATCTACAAACTGAGCTTGTACTTAAGCATCTAGAGAAAAGAGAGCAAATTAAAGCCAAATTAAGCAAAAGGAAGGAAATATCAAAGATAATATTGAAACCATTGAAATAGAAAACAAAGAAATAATAGCAAATATTGACCAAACTAAAATGGGGTACATTGAAAAAGATAAATAAAATCGATAAACTTGATCCAACTCAGGAGAGGGGAGGGAGGAGGAACAGAGGGGAAGACAGAGAGAGGGCATGATTCCATGTATTAATAAGGAAATAAGGGACATCCTGCACTTATGACATGATAAAGGGGATGCTATGAAAAAATTCATGCCATAAAATTAAACACTTAGATAAAATTGACATTAAGGAAAAAAACATAAATTACCAGAACAGATACAAGAGGAAAAAGAATCAGAATAGCCCTGAAATTGAATTTAAAACCTTCCTGCAAAGAAAATTTGAGACCAAAGAGGTCCATTGATGAATTCTAAGAAACACGAAAGGAAGACATAATTTGGAACTCACACAAACCCCTTCAGAAAACAGAGGAAGAGAAGACACTATATATATGATTTAATAAAGCCAGAATAACCCTGATACCAAAAATAAATAAGAATAGTTTAAGAAATAAAATATAAACACAACAATCCTTAATAAAATCAAATTCAGTAATAATCAGGAATAAAAAGATAATACAGTATGGCCAAGAGAGATTTATTCCACAAATGCAAGGCTGGATTAACATTAAAACAATGTAATTTGTTGTATTAATATAAAAAATAAACATGTGGTAATTTTAGTAGATGTAGAAGGGTTTTTGATGAAATTCAAGACCCACTTATGATTATGGGAGTCTGATGGTGAAAGACTAAACACTTTCCACTAAAAGAAGGGAAATAAGAGAGAGAATATTCACTCTCATTTTTATTCAATATTGTATTGGAGGTCATAGTGCAATAATACAATAAGTTGTATTATTTAAGGTAAGGTGAGAATATTAAGAAGGTAGAAGTAATAGTCTACCATTGCAGAAGCATGATTTTGTATGTAGAAAACACTAAGATATGTAAACAACTATTAATCCTAATTAGTGAATTTAGCTTGGGTACAGAATAAAAGGTCAATGTACAAACATTAGTTCTATGTTTTTATATGAGTAACAAACAAATGGAATTTTAAGTACCAAAATGCCCTCTACAATAACATCATGAAACATAGACTAGTAGGGATAAATTTAGCAAAAATTGAGCAAAACCTCTACCCGAAATGACAAGACATTGCTGAGAGAAATTAGATTTACATAAATGAGAAGATAAATCATGCTCACAGATTAGAAGACTCACTATTGTTAAGATCTAAATTCTCTGCAAATTATCAAGAGGTGGAATGCAGTTCTAATTCTGTTTCCAGCAAGCTTTGTTGACAAGCAATTCCTCAAATTTATAGGGAGTTGCCAATGACCTAGAACAGCAAAAACACGAGCAAAGTTGGAGGGCTCACGTTACTCACTTTCAAGAGTTATTATGAAGCTAGAGCAGTCAAGACTGAATCAGGGCTGCGTAGAGTTAGGGAAAGAACACACGAATGGATTGATGGAGCAAAACTCAGTGTTTGGAAAGAGACACACACCCATGTGTATGGTGAAAAGAAACCATGCCAAAGTAATTTTAGGGGGAAAGGAGAGATTTTTTTCAAATTATAATAAGGGGTCAAGATGGAGTAAGGCAACTACATCCTCCTTCTTCCATTGAGTATAGCTAAAATCTCTGGACAAAATACAACAAACAACTACATGAAATCTCTAAAAAGTGAACAACAGACACACGGGTGGGGGGTGGGGGACTGAAATAAGGTCGTCCCATAATGGCATGGAGTTTTCCAATTTTTCCTTCCCGGTTTCCCAGCTATGCCCAGAGGTCTGACTGGATCCCAGGACTGGGCAGTGAGCTCTGACAACATAACTCCAGGAGAACCTCCCAGTTTCCAGCCAAAGAACCAGAGAAAGTGGCTCCTGTGTGCGGGAGAGTGTAGAGAGAATCCATGCTTCCTTCTTCTTTGTTTTTTTTTCTCCCTCTTCTCTTTCCTGCCTGATCCAAGTTGAATGGCTACATTGCTGTAGTGGCAGCTGTGGGGGCCGACAGCTAAAATCCCAAAAGGAGACCATCCCATCTCTTTTCCCCAGAGAAAGGAGGAAAAGGAGCCCTTGCTGCCTGGGGAGTGTGGGCGAATCCCTGTTATCACTTCTTCTCTTTTATCTCTCACTGCTTCACCCCAAAGGTGGCCCAGATCACACAGAACACAGGACATAATGGGGGTGGGGGAGCGGTGTGTGCAGCTAAAACCCTAATAGAAACCAGTCTTTCTGGCTAGAGGAATCAGGTAAAGGGGCACCCCGCACAGAGTGTGGGGTACGTTTGGCAGATTTAGCAAGTAAAAATACAGGATTCCCAGTGAAATTAGAGTTTTAATATATGTTCCATGCAATATTTAGGACATATTTATACTGAAAAATTATTCATTGTATATCTGAACTGCGCATCCTATCTTTTATCTGGTGACCTTATGTGGGGCTCATTCCAGAGAGGGGAGAGCTGGAGAAAGGCATCCCTTACTTCTGTGTGTGAGCTGATTGAAGTCCCTGTCTTGGTTTTACTCCGAAACTGTGCCATATGTGAAACAAGAAAGCAGAGTAAAGGCTTTGAGAACTTAACTCTGAGTCCCAGACCAATCTCCAAGTGATGTATGCACCAGGCAGACTCAAACAGCCCAGCAAAGGTTTTGAACATACATCTGACATTGGAACTGCCACCCACAGAAAGCAGACAGAAGGTAGGGTCTGAACCTAATGTCCGTATGCCAATCAAAAAAATAAATTTACAAAAATGATGATGAAATAACTGGATAATTACATGGAAAAATAGTAAACCTGAAGCTATCAGAGAGCAAAGCATTAAATCTGAAGTCATAAATAAACTTCTGGAATAAGACAAAAGCATATTGTGTCATCCTAGGGAAGCCAAAGACTTCTCAGACAGGACACAGAATGCATTGATTATAAAGGAAAACGTAATAAATAAGGTTTTCAAAAAAAAAAAACTTCTACTGATCAAAAGATACCTTTAAGAAAATGAAAAATAAAGACACCAAATAGGAAAAAATAATCGCAATGTATACATCTGACCCGGCCTTGTCCTTACAGGAATATATTAAAAAAATCTCCTTATTGTAAGAAAAAAGAAATGAGTGAAGAGCTTGCTCAGATGCCCCACAGATAAAGATATCTAAGTGGCCAAGAGAAAGTACTTAACCATCATTATTCATTAGAGAAGTGCAAATTTAAATCTCAGAGAGATATCACTCAACACCCATTAGACTAACTAAAATGAAAAAGACTGAAATGATCAAATGTTGGCCAGGCTGGAGAATAACCAGAACTCTCATCCATTGTTGCTGGGGTCCATAGGGTGTGCTTCTTTGGAAAACATTTTGGCAGTTTCTAATAGAGTTAGATATAGGCTAGATTCTAGCAATTCCATTCCTAAAGATTGACCCGAGAGAAATGAAAATATATGTCCACACAAGACAGATTCATACAAGCTTTCTTTATAATAGCCACACACTGGAAGCAATCTAAAGCCATCTCCCCGAAGGAGGAGGGATAAATAAACTGTGGTCTATTTATGCATGAATGCTACACAGCAGTACCCAAGAATGAACTGTTTTTACACACATCATAACATGGATGAGTCTCAAGAACATTATACTTGAGTGAAAGAAGCCAAACACATAATAGAATGTTCTGTAAAATTGGATTTATGTGATCTAGAACAGGCAAAGCTCATCTACAGTGAGTGAATCCAGAATAGTTGGCTCTGGGTGGGGGGAGGTGAGCAGAGAAACCAACTAGGCAGGTACACATTCCATTTCTGAGGTGATGGAATGTTCCATGTTTTGATAGGAGTGTGTTTTGCATAAGTGTATGCATTTTACAGAATTTCTCAAACTGTAATGCTACGTAAATAATTTTTTAAAAAAACTTTATAAGAACATTGGAAATTTGACATTATTCCCTTTTATTTTGCATAAGGAAAGATATCATAAATGAGGCAAAAATCAAGACACAGAAGAGAACACCACATATGCAACTTCAATTTACTGACATGGATGTATATTTTAAAAACCAACAAATTACTAATTTAAAAAATCCTCAAGACATTTTAAAATAGGCAAATTATATGGAATGCAATTTGTTGAAGAGAAAACCCAAATGGACAATGACCGGAAAATAGCTTGACCTCCCTGTGAGAGTCAAGGAATTACAAAGTATCAAAAAGGCACGCACTTCCGTCCCAAAAGAGTGGTAATAGGGGCCAGCCCAGTGGTGTAGTGGTTAAGTTCGCATGCTCTGCTTTGGCAGCCTGGGATTCATGGGTTTGGATCTAGGCGCGGACCTACACACCACTTGTCAAGCCATGTTGTGGCAGGCATCCCACATACAAAATAGAGGAAGATGGGCCCGGATGTTAGCTCAGGATCAACCTTCTTCACCCCTCCCCCCCAAAAAAAGAATGGTAATACTATGTGTTGATAGGAACATATATCATTGATGTAATCCTTTGGCGGGCAACTGGCAATATTGAGCAAAGTTAAAGATGCACTAATTCCCGCCACCTGGACCATCTGGAAATTCCACCTCCATGCCTGTATTCTAGAGCAGAAGTTCTTAACCCTGGTTGCACATTAGAATCACTGTTCTAGAATATGGTATAATAAACATTCTTGTGCATCATTCCTTGTCTATCAAATGCAAGAGTTTCTATAGAGGAGGGGCTTGGCTCAATCACATGTGCCCATTAGAATCTCCCGAGCTCTTTATAAAGAGCAATGCCTGGTCATCACCCAACAAATCTGATTGAGTTGATCTGAGAGAGGTCTGATCGAGGAACCTGGGCTGCCATTAGGTTCTCCTAGGAACTCTTGAAAATCTTGACACCCAGGCTGCAATCGAAAATCTCTGGATTTGAGCCCCAAGTACTGTATAAACAAATTACCACATTGTGTGTAATAGTGAAAAACCGAAGCAACTTAGATGTTCATTGATAGGAGAATGCATCAATATGTTGTAATATGTATATAATGAAATCTGTCCTGCACTTAAAGTTGATGAATTTTACCCTCAGCTAACAGCATGAGTGAAACTCAAAGACACAATTTTGTGGGAAAAAAAGCAAGTACAAAAGAATATAGCCAATATGATGCCATTTACATAACTTAAGCACATTGAACTATACTAAATATTGTTTACAGATGCACATGTCCAAAAAAGTATAAAAGTTCATATAAGGATAATAAAAACCAACTAAGTGTTAGTAGGTATGTCTGGGCAGGGAAGGAGAGAAAGGGATAAGGAGCAATCTATGTGGTCAATGATTCTGTCTAATATTTTAAAGATATCTAAAGCAAATGAGGTAAAATACTAAAACAGTGCAAAACTGTTCATTATAACATTCTCCACACTTTTCCTTGTGTTTAAAAGATATTTTATGATTGGAAAGCATTTATAATAAACATCAATAAAAATCTAACCAACAAGAAAGCAATAGCTCTAACACTAAAGCCATCATTATTATCATTGTTTTTACTATTATTAACAATTTTCTTCTTTCTGCAGGCACAACATTATAGACTGACTCTAATTTTTTTCAATGTCTTCCTTCTCTTTTCCTCTTTTCTTTCCTTCCTTTTCTCTTTTCCTTCCTTCTTTTCAAATTTTTCCTATTTGTTATTGATACAATAAGCTTACCAAAGGAAGAAATACACACATTTTAAAACTATATTGTGTTTTCAATATGGTGTATTCATCTTTAGAGAAAAATGCATATAAATGATCTGATTTCACTGAAAAAACAGAATACTTCAGCTCAGTGTTGGATCTGGTTGATTTATCATTGCTTCCAGACCCTAACACCCAAGCATGATGAAGTGTGAACTGAGGACACTTTCTAGGATATTTCACTGCCATGGTCACTGGGTATTTCCAGTGAAAGGTCTCAAAGCAGATTCTCAGCTTACCAACAGGTTTAGAAAGAATCAGTCTTTGCCACAAAATGGAACCTTTTTCCTGAACTCAACACACTATTTAAATAATTTATAAAACCCTTGCCTTGTTTTCTTTTCTTGTTTGGAAATGTCGCTTTGTAGCTGTCAGACTCCTTCTTACATCATAACTGAGAAATCTGGGGAGGTGGAGAAAGGGGTCTGGCACTGAAAATGTATTTCATAACAGTTGCTACTTTCCAAAACTGAAGGACAGCAGTTATTTTATACTGGAATAGTGTGTTAGGATTAGGGTTGACGCCATGCTCCACAGGAACACGTTTGCATCGCCCACGCCTCTCTGGAATCGAAGTCTGTCAATAACAACCACCATGGAATGCTGGAGTTGAAAGGAATTGCACGGGGCATGGCTCACCATCAGTTTATTTCCACAGTGATGGGGGCACAGCCTCTACATCCACATTCTTTCCATGCACAACTCCTACAGAAAATGATTCAGGGATGCAGATAGTCCTGGTGCATGGAGGATTTCTCGGAAGGGATAGAAACTTACATGTAGATACATCTATATGCCAGTTATGAGATTACAAGATTTACACATCTTATTGAATCCCCAAATGGTATGAAAGTGGCATTCTTAACCCTTTCTTTTACCTAAGGGGAATGTGAAGTTAGAGATGTTAATTTTCTTACCTTTACACAGCTTGTGTGTGGTGAACCCTATATTCACACAGCCTGTATCACTCCAGTTCACGCTTCTCTTCCTCACTGCTGCTGCTTCTCCACACTTTGTGTCTCTACTTTCCCCAGCAGCTTACAGTCCCCAGTTCATGCTTCTCCACTCTCCCCAGCTGCTCCTTATACTCCTCAGTGCCTGCTTCTCCACTCTCCCCAGCTGCTCCTTATACTCCCCAGTCCATGCTTCTCCACTCTCCCCAGCTGTTCCTTATAGTCCATAGTCCATGCTTCTCCACTCTCCCCAGCTGCTCCTTATAGTCCATAGTCCATGCTTCTCCACTCTCCCCAGCTGCTCCTTATACTCCCCCGTCCATGCTTCTCCACTCTCCCCAGCTGCTCCTTATACTCCCCAGTGCCTGCTTCTCCACTCTCCCCAGCTGCTCCTTATACTCCCCAGTGCCTGCTTCTCCACTCTCCCCAGCTGCTCCTTATACTCCTCAGTGCCTGCTTCTCCACTCTCCCCAGCTGCTCCTTATACTTCCCAGTCCATGCTTCTCCACTCTCCCCAGCTGCTCCTTATAGTCCATAGTCCATGCTTCTCCACTCTCCCCAGCTGCTCCTTATAGTCAATAGTCCATGCTTATCCACTCTCCCCAGCTGCTCCTTATAGTCCATAGTCCATGCTTCTCCACTCTCCCCAGCTGCTCCTTATAGTCCATAGTCCATGCTTCTCCACTCTCCCCAGCTGCTCCTTATACTCCCCCGTCCATGCTTCTCCACTCTCCCCAGCTGCTCCTTATACTCCCCAGTGCCTGCTTCTCCACTCTCCCCAGCTGCTCCTTATAGTCAATAGTTCATGCTTATCCACTCTCCCCAGCTGCTCCTTATACTCCCCCGTCCATGCTTCTCCACTCTCCCCAGCTGCTCCTTATAGTCCATAGTCCATGCTTCTCCACTCTCCCCAGCTGCTCCTTATACTTCCCAGTCCATGCTTCTCCACTCTCCCCAGCTGTTCCTTATAGTCCATAGTCCATGCTTCTCCACTCTCCCCAGCTGCTCCTTATAGTCCATAGTCCATGCTTCTCCACTCTCCCCAGCTGCTCCTTATAGTCCATAGTCCATGCTTCTCCACTCTCCCCAGCTGCTCCTTATACTCCCCCGTCCATGCTTCTCCACTCTCCCCAGCTGCTCCTTATACTCCCCAGTGCCTGCTTCTCCACTCTCCCCAGCTGCTCCTTATACTTCCCAGTCCATGCTTCTCCACTCTCCCCAGCTGTTCCTTATAGTCCATAGTCCATGCTTCTCCACTCTCCCCAGCTGCTCCTTATAGTCCATAGTCCATGCTTCTCCACTCTCCCCAGCTGCTCCTTATAGTCCATAGTCCATGCTTCTCCACTCTCCCCAGCTGCTCCTTATACTCCCCAGTGCCTGCTTCTCCACTCTCCCCAGCTGCTCCTTATACTCCCCAGTGCCTGCTTCTCCACTCTCCCCAGCTGCTCCTTATACTTCCCAGTCCATGCTTCTCCACTCTCCCCAGCTGCTCCTTATAGTCCATAGTCCATGCTTCTCCACTCTCCCCAGCTGCTCCTTATAGTCAATAGTCCATGCTTATCCACTCTCCCCAGCTGCTCCTTATACTCCCCCGTCCATGCTTCTCCACTCTCCCCAGCTGCTCCTTATACTCCCCAGTGCCTGCTTCTCCACTCTCCCCAGCTGCTCCTTATACTTCCCAGTCCATGCTTCTCCACTCTCCCCAGCTGCTCCTTATAGTCCATAGTCCATGCTTCTCCACTCTCCCCAGCTGCTCCTTATACTCCGCCGTCCATGCTTCTCCACTCTCCCCAGCTGCTCCTTATACTCCCCAGTGCCTGCTTCTCCACTCTCCCCAGCTGCTCCTTATACTCCCCAGTGCCTGCTTCTCCACTCTCCCCAGCTGCTCCTTATACTCCTCAGTGCCTGCTTCTCCACTCTCCCCAGCTGCTCCTTATACTTCCCAGTCCATGCTTCTCCACTCTCCCCAGCTGCTCCTTATAGTCCATAGTCCATGCTTCTCCACTCTCCCCAGCTGCTCCTTATAGTCAATAGTCCATGCTTATCCACTCTCCCCAGCTGCTCCTTATAGTCCCCAGTGCCTGCTTCTCCACTCTCCCCAGCTGCTCCTTATACTCCCCAGTGCCTGCTTCTCCACTCTCCCCAGCTGCTCCTTATACTTCCCAGTCCATGCTTCTCCACTCTCCCCAGCTGCTCCTTATAGTCCATAGTCCATGCTTCTCCACTCTCCCCAGCTCCTCCTTATAGTCAATAGTCCATGCTTATCCACTCTCCCCAGCTGCTCCTTATACTCCCCAGTGCCTGCTTCTCCACTCTCCCCAGCTGCTCCTTATACTCCCCAGTGCCTGCTTCTCCACTCTCCCCAGCTGCTCCTTATACTCCCCAGTGCCTGCTTCTCCACTCTCCCCAGCTGCTCCTTATACTCCCCAGTGCCTGCTTCTCCACTCTCCCCAGCTGCTCCTTATACTCCCCAGTGCCTGCTTCTCCCCTCTCCCCAGCTGCTCCTTATACTCCCCAGTGCCTGCTTCTCCACTCTCCCCAGCTGCTCCTTATACTCCCCAGTGCCTGCTTCTCGACTCTCCCCAGCTGCTCCTTATACTCCCCAGTGCCTGCTTCTCCACTCTCCCCAGCTGCTCCTTATACTCCCCAGTGCCTGCTTCTCCACTCTCCCCAGCTGCTCCTTATACTGCCCAGTCCATGCTTCTCCCCTCTCCCCAGCTGCTCCTTATACTCCCCAGTGCCTGCTTCTCCCCTCTCCCCAGCTGCTCCTTATACTCCCCAGTGCCTGCTTCTCCACTCTCCCCAGCTGCTCCTTATACTCCCCAGTGCCTGCTTCTCCACTCTCCCCAGCTGCTCCTTATACTCCTCAGTGCCTGCTTCTCCACTCTCCCCAGCTGCTCCTTATACTCCCCAGACCATGCTTCTCCCCTCTCCCCAGTGCATGCTTCTCCACTCTTTCCAGCTGTTTCTTATACTCCACAGTCCATGCCTCACCACTTTCCTCAGCTGCTCCATGTCACTTTTCATGCTTCTCCACTCTCCCCAGCTGCTCCTTCTATACTCTCATGCCTCTCCACTTTATCAGGCTACTTCAAATTTGGGAGCATATTGGAAGATCTTTTGCCCTTACCTAAACTCCTCAAGTTTGTCTCCTACGTCCCATGTTTTGGCACAAAACTGCATTGGATGGGGGGATGCCAGGAATGGAACATATGGGCTTTTTCCTTGGATAGAGATGAAATTGAATTCAATTTCTACCTGCAGTTGTGTGATATTGGACAAGCAGCTTAACCACTGGGAGCTTACGTTTCTTCACCTACAATAAAAAATACTTCCTACATCAGATTGCTGTGAGAATGCAATGGAATTACATTTATTCAATGGCTTCCAGCACTCACCTGGTAAACATTTGTTTCTCTTCACTTCTACCTGCTTTATAAGGTTTCCAACCAGGATTACATCTTCTTGGCCCTGTTTTGAACTGGCAAATCAGATTCAGGACTGGATAGGAAATAGTTGTCCAGTTACTATTTTCTGGATTAAAAATTCACACATTTCCAATCTCTTTTAAGGATGCAGTTTTCTTTAAATAAACTTTTTATTTTTGAATAATTCTAGCTACATAGGAAGGTTGGAAAGATAGTAAATAGAGAGACTTCCTGTCTACCCCTCACTGGGTTTCCCCTAATGTTAACATCTTACATAACCACAGGACATTTGTCACAACTAAGAAAGTAACGTTGCTGTACTTCTATTGGCTAAACTCCAGACTTTATTTGGATTTCCTCAGTTTCTTCACTAATGTCCTCTTCCCATTCCAGTATTCCTTTTAGGACTCCACATTGCAACAATCACCATGTCTCACCAGCCTTCTCTGATATACAGCAGTTTCTTTGTCTTTCCTGTTTTTCATGACCTTGACAATTTTGAGGCCTACTGGTCAGGATTTTTGTAGAACATCCTTCCCTCTGGGTTTGACTGATGCTTTTGTGAGCATTAGATCAGGGTTATGGGTTTTGGGGAGGGATATCATAGAGGTGAGGTGCCCTTCTCATCACACCATAGTGGGGGACATGATATGGATGCTGTGTTAAGAGCTTTGAAGCAATAATTTGTGAATGGGGAGTGCCTTGTTCTTCTGAGTCTGTGAAGCTTCTGCAAACTGCTATCTCTCTTTTAGAGTGCCCTTGTTCTGAATGTCTTGTCACACGTAGCATTCTTGGCTGCATCCAGGTCACGGGATGTGACACATTTCCAACAAGACACGTGAACAGAGACGGGACCCATAAGAATAGTGCTATGAGGCAGACGAGCAAACAAACAAAAAAGCGGTGGGCAATGGTTACTTTGGAAAATGTCTCCTTGCTCTGCCGGCTCTAAGCACAGCGCTGCCATCCTGTTTCTCTAACATCTGTTCTAAACAGCTGCACCCTTCTGCAAACAGTGCCACCTCATGTGCATAAAGAATACATTTTCCTGGCCATTGGTGGCTCTGTGTGTGGCCCAGCTCAGCCTGGGTTATAGGCCTGCAAATACAGAATCATCCTTCCCACTTGGAGAGAGAATTAGTACTTGTGAAACTTTAGCTTGGTTGAAAGGACACACACAATGCGCATGTTTCCTGTCTACAAAATTCATCCAACAGATAGCATGGGGTGGTGTTTTTAAATGTATTAACGCTGGTGGCTGGAGTTTGAGATTCTTACAAAGCAGAAATAGATACAAATATCTCCTTCCTTCTTCCCTCCCTTCCTTTTCCCCACTCTACTCTTCTCTCCCTCACAAACTTAAGTTTAACTCTGCATCAGTGGTTCTCAGCCGTGTGGATTGCACCCCTAAGGGGACATCTGGCAATGTCTGGAGACAATTTTGATTGTCACAACTAGGGGGTGAGGGTGTTGTACTGGCATCTAGTGGATAGAGGTCAGGGATGCTGCTCACCATCGTACAATGCACAGGACAGTCCCCACCACAGAGAATCATCCAGCCGCAAATGCCAATAGTGCGGAGGCTGAGAAACCCTGAGATGCGTTGATTCTCCATCTTCCCAGGTCTCCCTCACAGATGTTTTGGAGCGTAATACATCCTTCTCCTTTTCTCCTGTCCTGAATGCCTCCTTTACCCTTTCTAATCTGAATCCATCCTCACCACGGCATGGAAGTCACACCTCTCTGTCTACATTGAACTCGTTGACTGGGACATCTCTAAAGCTCCGTGGCAGCACCAGTTGTCACCATCATGGTTTGAACATCGGCTTCCTGGTACTGCCTCCTCACTCTGCTGTCGCTGTAGCTCACGACCCGGCAGAGCGCCCGCCATTCCCTGGGATGCTGTTCTTTTGTCTCCCTGAGATCCCAGCCCCCCTTCACGCCCTTTCGCTAGTTCAGCTCCATGCCCAGCCATGGGGTTTGAAGAGGTCCAGCCGAGCGTCCCAACTCGCACCTAACTCGACACATTTTTCATAGGTTACCTCATGTTGCTTTATTGCATCAGACATCCCTTTAAAATCACTTATTAAGTCATTAGATTCACCTCGGCTTGGATGCCTGGTCCTTTCTCCAAGTCAAGAGTCCCAAGCTGAGTTCCTCCTCCTCCTACTTCCCTTGCCTCTCACAGGACTTCATTTCTGTAAATGACATTGCAATTTCCACAGGCGTCCTGGCTCAAACTTCATCTTCGATTCAGCTCTCAGTCCTTCCCTGTCAAATCAGTCAGCCATGCCCAGACACAGAACTTCTCAGCTCTTTCTCCGAAGCTCCATCCACGGTTATCTCTTTCTTGCTACTTCAGCTGTGAAGACCATGTTTCTTGTTCACAGTATCTTCGTCTCTAGTTGGTCAGCCTCCAGACTATACTTTCATTCTTATCACCTCATCCCCAATGGTGGTTAATTTTCCTGCTGTGATTTGTTTACGCCCCAGCTTCACCTGTCATTATTCAACTCACTCCCTTTGCCGCACACCATTCCCTCTAGTTTTAAAAAACAAAACAAAACAAAAACTTTTCATTTTGGAACAATTTTAGATTTACAGAATAGTTGCAAAGATAGTGCAAAAAGTTCCATTCACCCCTCACCCAGCTTCCCTTAGAGTTAAAGTGTTTTATCACCATGGTACATTTGTCACAACTATTGAACCATCGTTGGTACATTGTTATTAACTAAACTCTAGACTTTATTCAGATTTTATAAGTTTTCCCTCTAATGTCCTTTTTCTGTTTCAGGATCCAATTCTGGATACATCATTGCATTTGCTCATGTCTCCTTAGTCCACTCTGGATTGGGAAAATTTCTGAGACTTTCCCTCGTCTCTAGCTCGTCAACCTGGACCTGAACAGCATCCAGACTGTTTTTGATGACCTTGACAGATTTGAGGAGCGCTAGTTGTGTATTTTGTAGAATGCCGTCAATCTGGGTTTACCTGATATTTTCCTCAAGAGGGAAATGAAGGTTATGAGTTTTGGGTGTGGGTTTTCTCATAACATTTCTCATAACATCAGGGGTAGATGCTATCAATGTGGCATCACTGCCAAAGGTGGTGTTGGCCAGTTTTTCCAGTAAAGTTACCATTTTCGCCTTTCTGTAGTCTATGTTTTAAAAGCAATCCATTAAGTCCAGCCACACTCATAGTTTAGGGAGGAGAGATATCCTTTCTATGTTTGCAAGTTTATTTCCAATTTTTTTATCTCACCTAGAGCTCATTTACCCTTTTCCTAACTGAAATCCTACATGAAGAATTCAAAAGCTACTTTGTACCTGAGGCATTCACTGATTTCCCCTGTGATGGAATTCTCTTATTATTTATCAATACGCATGAGATGGTTAATTTTATGCATCAACTTGACGGGCCGTGGGGTGCCCAGATTAAACACTATTTCTGGGTGTGTCTGTGGGAGTGTTTCCTGATGAGATTAGCATTTGAATTGGTGGACTCGGTAAAGTAGATGGCCTTCCCCTTCGTGGGTGGGCCTCACCCAATCCACTGAGGGCCTGAATAGAATAAAAGGTGAAGGAAAGAGGAATTCACCTCTTTTTTTTCTGTCTTACTGTTTGAGCCGGGACATCTCATCTCATCTTCTCCTACCCTTGAACTGGAATTTCCACCATCAGCTCCCCTGGTTCTCAGACCTTCAGACTCAGTCTGGAACTTAAACCATTAGCTCTCTTGGTTCTCAGGACTTTGGACTCAAACTGAATTACACCACTGGCTTTCCTTGGTTTCCAGCTTGCAGAAGGCAGATTTTGGGGTTTCTTAGTCTCCATAATCACAAGAACCAATTCCTTATAATAAATCAATCAATCTATCTATCTATCTATCTAGCTAGCTAGCTAGCTATCTCCTATTGGTTCTGTTTCTCTGGAGAACCCTGACTAGTACAACCTGGAAACTGAATCATAGCTGTACCCAGCATATTTGGAGGATGTTTGCTTCCCTCCATCTCAGACACATCTCTGATGTGTTTTGGTGCCTTGCATTTCACTTAAGAGTCTTGTATTTCTTTGATCATTCCCTGCCTCTGCTTCAGGATTTCTTGCTTTTCTGTACTAGAAGTCCTGTCTAGTGCAAAACTGTGTCCATCAGAAACACTCAAAAGACACTTGCTAAGGGAAATGAATGAGCCATTCATTGACAGCTTATGTTTATATCCTCACTCACAATATCATATTTCTTGCACCCAAGCAAGACTAATGCAGGTTTAATTAAGACAATGTTGAAATACTTCTGATTAAAAAGCTGGAAGCATGCAAGGGCTCCCAAATGCAGCAGAGTTTTAAACATGTGGCAGATGCACAATATATAGGTATGTTTTCCTTTAAAAAAATCAATTCCAGGAAAATGAATGCCTCAGCTAGCAGAGTGATACAGAGCATTTCATATACACCAATGAGGATTTAGTAAACACTAGAGACCACAAGGCATGAACTCAGAAATGCATCCTGCAGAGCCAGGCCGAGCTGTGAATCTTCCAGAAAGACTTTCCTTGCTATCCTATAGGGAACCAATGCCTTCCTCCACTGAAATCTTACAGAAGTCTTTCCTCATCCTCCCTTTGACTTCTACTGTATCGACTTGTGCTGTTACTTAGCACTGCACATACGCATGGTGATTACTTTTGCTTGTCGTCTATAAATGGCGTTCCTCGCAGTAAATTACACTCTGCATGTGCTTCCTTTCTCTAGTATGAATGACATCAATAGGAAATGAACTCTACGTCAATAGATTCTGGGAGTTCTTATAGTCACATGTCTTCATTTTGCTTCCATCAGCACAAGATGCCGGTCATGAATTTTTAGGAAGAAGAAATACCAGCAGCTGCTCCTCTTCTGGGGAAAGAGACCTGAAAAACTCACACAGGGGCCTTTTGCTCAAGCAAAGTAAGCTACTTTTTCAAAATGAAAGCCATACAGAGTCCTTAATACAAAATGTTTCTTCTCCTAAGGCATGT
The DNA here is from genome assembly GCF_057802395.1 of Ceratotherium simum simum. Taxonomy (NCBI): domain Eukaryota; kingdom Metazoa; phylum Chordata; class Mammalia; order Perissodactyla; family Rhinocerotidae; genus Ceratotherium; species Ceratotherium simum. Next base: position 123,590,550 of record NC_141940.1, read on the forward strand.
CATCCTGGCTACAGAATATAATTTTTGTTAACTAAGTTTGGGATACAGTCTTAACCTTAAGTCTGCTCGTCAATATCGATTTGCTGACGGCTTAATCAGCTTCCCCAGGGTGTCTGCAGTCCCTGTGGTGCTCCACGGCCGGCGCCCACTCCATTAGGGCCCTCCTGCTGTCTTGGGACTTTCCAAGAACAATAGCGACATTCAACAGAAATCCGCATCCTGTGAAACCTGCTCTTCTCCCAGCCTGCCACTGTTGCATTTGTTGCAATAGCTCCATTAATCATTAACACAACCAGAAACATTTCTGATTCTGTTTCTCATAATCAAACATAGAAAATATAGGCACAGTATTCTGTGCATGTTCAAAGCATGTTTTCTTTATACCCTAAACCAGATAATGGGCTCTCTGGAGGTAGAAGCCACGTGTATTTTCATTCCAAACATGATCATCAATGCTTAATGATTAAATGATTTCATTATTTAAAAGACTACACATGTTAAATATCGAATCCATTTTGAGTGAGTCTTCCACTTTTTACCTCACGCTTTTCCAGGCTTCGTCTACATCTACAATAAATCCTCAATATGCCCGTGTTGACTAAAGAGTTTAGGATAACACAGACGTATCTAAAATCAGATAGCAGCCCCTGCCTAAATTCACATTGTGAGCTTTGGGAGAAAAATTCTGTCCCACTCAGAATATGAAACGATGCTGAATCTTTGGAGTTGTCACACGGCTTCCTGTCAGAGGAACAAGTCCTGCGACTGTCATTGTTCTCTTGTGATTTGGAGCTGACTCTCTGTGATGGCACATGTATGAACGCCCTGTCAAAACCCATCCATCGGTAGGAAACATCTACAGCCGAGGGCTCTGATTCTAATTGTTGAAATTTGTGCGTTTCTCACGTTCAGCTGTCTATGAACAATAAACGGAGAATTGAGACAACTGTTCACATCACTCAAAAAATCCTAATCCTATCAGCTCTGTCAGTGAAGGTCTTAAAAAAGAAATCAAAGAGATTTTAATATTTTAAATGGGCAGAGATAAGTGGTAAATTAGACTATTAAAATATAATTATTCATGTATTTAAAATGTTATTACTTAATTTTCCTATTTTAAATACAAAGAAACCAAGACATGATATAAAGACAGCAAAAATTTTGTATACAATCTGAATATGAATCATACAGTAGCAACATTATTGCTTAATTAAATTTTCAGACACAAAAATTCTTGAGCTTACTGCATTGATCAAAACCAAATAAATTTTCAGAAGTGGATTCATTTCAGAGATAATATACATTTTATTACTTTAAGTACATTACTAATCCTCTAAACCACTGACTGAAAAGATATTCCCCATAATGTCCTGTATTTAAATTAAAAGTAGAATCTAATATTTGAAAAATGCACATAGTCAAAATATATAAGGAAAAGAGTAGCTCATTTCCTTTTGTCATCTGAAAACATTTTTCCCCACTTTAGTTTACGTGCTTCACATACTTTCAATAAAACATCGGGGTAAACAAACATATTTATGGAGGGCTTGTTTATATGATGGTGTTTACAACAATATGATGAAGATCCCCAACATGTATCTACTTGACAAACGATCAAATGTTTCATGATCCATGTCAAAATCAAAGGATTTTAAAGCCAAGAAGGACATTAAGACATCAACCAGCTAATCCTCCCATATTTGACATGATTGGTGGTACAGTACCATCTTTCAAATGGAAGATATGGTGTTTACGCACGTTCTCCCGTACGAGGAGACCAGAAATGAAGCTGTATTCAAAACAGGGAGGAAGGCTATTGTAATTCCCTAAAGACTTGCTGTGTCCATGAATTCCACTCTTTATTAACTCTTTAAGTTTACAGTTCTTATATTGGACCTAGGAAGAGTCTGGGTAATTGGACCTGTGCTGTGCGGGAGGAGCTAGACTCCCTTCCAGGATGCAGAAACACCACAGTGGCCTCACAGCCCTGCCAGACACCAATGCTCACATTGGGCTATTCATCAGTGACCTTAAAATTCCACAACCGGTAATGAGTATGAGTTTTGCTGAGACATCGATTCAAATTCTGGGTAAATCTGGTCTGCAGCTTCACAAGCATGCTAGCAGAACTCCCGGTCTCCTTTGTCAATTCGGCATGGCTTTTTTTTGGTTCTCGACATTGTAAACGCTCTTTTTCTGAGGGAGCCTCTTTAGTTTACTCCATCTTTTCTGAGCAGAGACTGACAAAGGACACTGACAGAATCTTCACTGTCTTTATGGGTTAAAGTATGCATTCTAGTGGTACTCATTAATTTGGAAATTTGCAAAGATCTCAGAATATATCCTTTGCAAAAATCGAGGCTCTATTCTAATAACACGTATTTGCCTGGCTCTTTTAGAAAGTATTTCCATTTAAGTTTGTCTTTTTGAACCATCATGAACAGCATGCCTTCTTATGCTATTTTATAGGACTTTATTTCTCATCAACTAGAATGCATGAAAATGTTCAGATTAACCATTAATTTGTGTGTATGTATGTGTGCATACATGCAAACTTACATGTCTCAAAAGAATGGCATTTAATTTTAAAATAGAAAATTTGCATTTCTGAAATACAATTGAGAAATACCAATGACGTGATTGTGTTGAATCTTGGAAAAGCAGGAGAGCCCACGAGTCAATTTAGGAAGACAGCCATTACTAAAAATCGGGAGTGATGCTCAAATGATTTCAGGTTAATTAAAACAGGGCTCGACCTAATTGCCCTCCGGACTTCAGCTAGCTGGTATGACCGGGTCAGAAATTCCCATCGGTGGCCTGCTTGTCAATAAATAAGCCAGAGTGCTGGTATCTTTATTTTCAAAACTAAAGCAGGAGACAGTCCTTCTGTGCCTAGAAATCAATGTCAAATTAACGAGTCCATAATCAAACGAAAGGTCTGCATTTGCGTCGTCCACGCCAAAGTGCATCACGGAAGTGCAATGAAATAAGCATTGAAAGATAGCTGAATTTCAAGAGTACTCTTTCAGACCATCTCTGTATACTTCAGAAGCTAATTTTTTTAAAAAGAGAGAGAAACAAAAGAAAAATCCATACAATCAGTTAATAAATGAAATTAAATGATCTGTCCTTTGAAGAAGGGTTAAATGTATATTTTCTGGATGACTCTTTTAAAGTAGTGTGTATATTGACGGGTGCAGATGTATTTTCATTATTAATACACGTTAGTTAATTACTAATAGAGAGATTAGACAGTATCATATATTGCTTCAACTTATAAAGCAAGATGGGACATAATTTAGGTTTTTTGCTTGTAGGATGTGAAACCCATACACAAACTGAGGTAAGAAAAATAAAATTCAGTAAAGAAAGAGAAATAACCAATTATTAATACTTTTAAAAGTAAATTCATTTATTTCTTCCCCCCAAAAAAAAAAAAAGTTTGAGGATGCCTGCCTGGCTTGAGGCAAGGGGCAAATTGGTATAATTGCCTCCGACATGAGGAGGAGGGAGAGAGCCACACAATGAGATGTGGTGTGCTTTGATGAAGACACAAATATGCCTACTGCTCATGGGAGGAATTGGGTTGTAGCTTATATTTTTAGTTGTAGATAGAAAATATCTTGCAATTTGGTAGGTGCACAGTAGATGTGAATGTATGAATGAATGAATATTTTGAAAAATACCACAAATTCATTGGTTACCAGTCTCAACAACAGGGACAGCACCTACTTTACAGTGGTCTCCAGCATGCGCCCCATCCCATGCATCTCCCATGTGCACTTTTACCACTGAGAGTCCACTCCGTCGTCCCTCAGTGGGACAAGAGGGAAGAGTTACTCTCCTCAGGCCGTCTCACGATCTTGGTGCTGTCTTAAATGTGCCTCCACCTTGCTGCCTCCAGAACAGAAAAACCACTGACTAATGCTAGTTAAAAATTGAACTAGACAAGCTATTTTTGATCTTCATGAGCCATAATGTTGAGACCTTTTTTTCAGTTCTGGCAAATGGATTTTTAAGTGACCATATTGTGGCTATTGATTATCTGTAGAAAAATCTTTTTTTCCTCATAAGAGAAAATGTGGTGGGGCCGCCCGGTGGTGCAGCGGTTAAAGTGCGCGTGCTCCGCTTCTGCGGCCCGAGGTTTCCAAGTTTGGCTCCCTGGCGTGCACCTACGCACCACTTGTCAAGCCATGCTGTGGTGGCGTCCCATATAAAGGAAAGGAAGATGGGCACGGGTGTTAGCCTAGGGCCAATCTTCCTCAACAAAAAGAGGAGGATTGGCAACAGATGTTAGCTCAAGGCTCATCTTCCTCATCACAAAATAAAAATTAAAAAAAAAGAGAAAATGTGGTAAATTAAGTGAAGATTGGTAAAATCACATTCAGAAAAAAGGCATTATTATCAAGAGTTACATTAAAAATTGAAACATTCTCAAAGACTCCCAATATGTAATACTGAAGCTAACCTGTAAGTAACAGGTTTTTTTTGTTGTTTATTCTCATATTAAAGAGGATAAGTTTTTGACTCATATGTTTCAAATCCTTCTCTCGCCAAATTTTCCTTTGGCTCTTGCTGTGTAGGGTGTTTTTGACGTTTCTATTTTTATTTGGTGTATAGTGAAAATCAGGCTGCAGAGACTTTATAAAGGGGCAGACAGCGACTATTTTAGGGTTTGTGGGCCACGTACAATCTCTGTCACAGACTCTTCTTTTCCTTTCGTTTTTCTCTTTTCTTCTATTTTTCCTCCTGTCTTCCTTTCCTATTTTCTCTTCTTTTTTACAACCCTTTAAATATGTAGAAACCACTCTTAGATTAGGCCATACAAAGTCCACTCCCAGGTTAGAATTGGCCCACTTGCTATAGTTTTCCAACCCCTAATATACACTATCAGTTGTTTTTTTAAATATTTATTGTTCTGATCATTGTGCAATTTTTAGAAAAATTATCTTAACCCCTCAATTTTTAGCTATTCATATTTCTGTTACTAGCATTTCTTTTATTTTTATATGTAAATCTTTACTCCATCTTGATATTATGTTTTTGTATATTGTGAGGTAAGACAACTTTGTTTTCACAATAGCTGGTGGTCTCACCCCATTTATTGGTCAATGTGACCCATCTCATTGATGAGAATGCCCCCTTTATCATATCATGATTTTGTACTAATCTCTAGATGGATTCCAGAAATTTACATTTGTATGTTTATCAATTCCTGGACCATTACCCCCCACTTTATGATTGCCACTTTGCAATTCTTGTCAATATCTGTTAATCTTCATTCATTGTTACTTTTCAAAAATATTTCAACTTTCTCCTATACTTATTCTGGGGTTTTATGTTACTTCATCATTTCTGCGCTCCACGGCCCCCACTTCCTTCCAGATATTTTGATTAGAGTTGTAGCAATTATTTAAGTATATTATATGTTATACATAATTACCTAAAGAAATAGTACTTTAAATGAGAAGAGAGAATCTATTTTTACTCATTTTCATATCCGTCCTTAACAACTACCAAAATTTAGTAGTAATGTAAATGTAGCTTAAAATGTCTTCTTTTCCAGACTAGACTGGGCACCTACAGAATGTATGCTATACCTTTTGGGATTGTCTATATTCCTAAGTAGCCATATAACTAACATGATAGATTAAATCTTGGGAAATTTATTAATAATAACTTTTCATTCTTTAATAAGCAGATTCTTACATAGATTATTACTTAGGAAACAATATTATTAAATAAAACAATGACATTTTTAAAAAGTACATGTTGGCTTCTGTGATCATAGAAATGTCTTCAAAATATCAAAGAAATCAAGGCAAGATTACAGCAGAAGCTGGACTAATAGCTCAGACTTGACACAGTCATGATCATCATGTCAATATGCTTCATTTGTTAGCCTTGTTTCCCATAATGGCATAATTTTTAGTTTTAACAAAGTCATATTTTTGACCTTACGGAATTTAGTCATGAGTGATTAGTTCTGCTCATAGTGTTTGAGATCTCAAGCACCCTTTCAATCTTCTTCAGGATGAAAACCAGTAGAATGGCAGTAAAATGTGAATAATAGGTATTAATAAAATTAGATGAGAGGGAAAAGGTAATGAAATAGAGGAAGAGTTTGCTAAAGATTTAGGATGTTACCAAGGCTTTATTCTTTCCTTCAGAACAAAGATAATCATATAAATATATCCAAAATGTTGAGTATGGACAACAGAGTAATCCCAGTAGCTAACTTGTCCAAGTTAGAAGTATCTGACTTTATAACTGAATAACAGTGAGGAAGGTTGGCTTATTCTTAAAAAACAGTTACACGATGGCATATCATCGCCAGAGTATTTTCAACTCTGACGCATGATCATTTTTCTCTAGGGTTAAAAAGATCCTTAAAACAAGTTGTCTATTTAGGATATAGCTAATAGGTCCTTCTCCAAAGGGACATATTTAACAGACGAAAATTGAGTTGAGCTGCAATCATACTTGAATGTTGTCAAAAAGTCTTAGATTTGCGTCCCCCAGTACTTCAGTTATCTTATAAGGGATAGGGCACTTTATCTGATCAGATGCTTTGGTTTCTTCATTTCTGAAATGAGCTAATCAATAGAAGATTTCTAAAGGACTTGTGCATATAAATGTTTGTTAGCACTAACAGTGCAGATTACTCTGGGTAGACCCAGCTATGTCCCCATAGATGCCTTGATTGCAGAATTTGACTCCAACCAAGTGAACTCTGTTAGTATAAATGAAGTGCAAGGGAAATTTATTCTGTTTGGGCTCTGCAGAGGGTTTAAACAGGTGCATGGTTTGGGGGGTGGGCTCGGGTCTCTTGCTGTGGATTGCACAGGGCTCAGAGGTTATGCCTCAGGAGCAAGGTCTTAGAAGCCTGGCAAACCTTGGCAGCCTTTCGTGGGGAAGGCAAAAAAAAAAAAAAAAATGGAATGCGTTCTCCGTGAAATTTATGGACTGCAAAAGATAACAGCACCTGCATCTGTTTTCTCTTATTGGAAACACGTGAAAGCTGTTGCTAGGGCAAGGAAATTCAACTCTCTGGTTTCTGAAAGTGAACCATTGCAGAAACCCGAAGGAGATCCTGGGATATATCAGACTTGTGCAAAGTAACCAGCTGATTACAGCGATGCTGCCATTGGGACCAACAACAGACAGACACTTCAGTGCATCCTGAGCTATTGACCGTGAGCTTCCAGGAGAACTAACAAGTTCAGATTTAAGTGGGAGCTGTACTTAATACAGACGACATGAACAAAAAGGATTCCAAATGTTTCAGGCCTACGTATGAATCCAGAAATTTCTCTCAACTTATTTTGATCAAAGGTGATTTTCCCAGTTAGAAGTTATAAAATGTTGAATAGAAGTGGCTTTTATGGCACAGTTTAAGTTGATATGTAGGACTCAGACTTTTTAGAGTGTTTCTAAATTTGGTTCATTATTGTCCACACCCATTTCTTAACTATGATTTTCTCCTTCGTTGATCATCCCACATAGGAGATAAAGGTACCAAATTATCCTTTGACTTCTCCATATTTCCCTGAAGGACTGAATTGGGAGATTGGTGATTTTATTTCCTCCTTAGAACTGCAACATGATTAATTCAGGCCTCTGTAAAGCCATCTTGCCTCCTTGGGTCTCAGTTTCCTCATCTATAATAAGGAGCTCAATCAAGACAATCTGTATGGTTCCTTCTTGTTCTAGCTTTCTAGGATTCTGTGATTCTAGGTGGGCTCCTAACACTTAGCCATTATCCCCATAGTTCAGCTTTGCTGACTGGCCATTAGCATGATTAATATACACCTAAGATTTTACTACTTATGATGTTATGTAAAAACAGATCTATTTCTTATTATTAAAAACCTATTTTTGATGGATATTATTTCCTACACTTTTCCCCCAATGGAATAGGCTCCAGATAACTTATGACATTTTTCAGAATTCCAAACCCATCTTAATAAGAAGACTTCTGTTTAAAATGTTTCTTTAAAGGACTATGTCCTCATTCTTGGGGAAAATTCTAAGACAAGATTTCCAAGACATTTTGGATCACTTGAGCATCATTGAAATAATTACGTAACTTAAACCAAACACACTGCTATCCACTGCCCAAGTCCAATTAATTGTCATTTTCTTGTACGTACAATGTACTCAACTTTATGTTTTGTTGGCTTTTCATTTATTACACTGGAGTATACTCATATAGTCATGTCTCATTGTGATCAATTTTCTTATTCTTAAGTAACAGCGTTTTGCAAAATGTCTAGCACAGAATAGCAAATACTTAAGTTTATCTTCAAAGAGACAACTATGAAAAAGACAACTGATTTTTTTGTTATAATAAATCTGTCACAAAACTGAGAAGCAGATATGGTTTAAAAATGTTGCATGATCTCACTTATACGTGGAATCTAAAATAGTCAAACTCATGGAAGCAGAAAGCAGAATGTAAGCAATGGCGATATACCACCTTCTTAGCAACTCTTTGTATCTCTTTATGCTGAAACATGATTTCTAGTGCTATAATTTTGGTCTCTTAGGAAGTTTACTTTAATACTTTTACAAAACAGTGCTGAAAAGCATTTCTTGTATATTTATCCTGTGTGATTGTTGTAAAATGTTTGAAAAATAGTAATGGAATTGTTTAATCCCAGGTATGCAAATTTAAAATTAATATTCTCCCTAATGGCTCTCCACAATTGCTGTGTCACTTTGCACTTTCACTAATAGTGTATAAAAATACCAGTTTCATCACCATTTCCAATATCATGTATTACCTTTCTTTGCTGATTTTTTTTCAATCTGATGGATTAAAATGGTATCTCTTCTGTTGATGTATTTTTAATTCCACTCTTTTTTTTTTTTGAGTTTAAGCATTTCTTCACTAAGCATCTATATGCAATTCATAATTCTGAAAATGGTTTGTTATATCCATTTCTTGTTTTTTTCCCACTGAATTTACCTTTTTACTATAGATCTGTAAAATCTTCTATATAATTGTGTGGGCCGGAATAAAATTCAAAATTTTATACTGATAATTATCTACCTTATGTCCCTTACGGTCATGTCATTGTAAGGAGTAGGGAAAGTGCTGAATTTTTACATATTTATATTCTGCTGAAATACAATAATTTGAATTAATAGAGTGATTAGAGAGAATTCCAGAGACTCTTATCAAAATATGATTCTCAAAATCTCAGATGGAGACATCCAGTTAGTGGGAGAAGTAAGCTTTGCTTAGTGTCCTGTCTAACCAACGGATAATCAGCAATTCATAATGCTAAACAAGTTCAATAAGACAGATTTGTTAACTAATAAAAAAGAAGTAGCCAAACTATTTTTAGATAAACAAAACCATTAGTTAACCACCTTTTCCCACTTTTTAAACTAACTCTTGTGGTATTATAAGAAGTAGTTATAGTTGAGAATAAAATTTTGAAAATAAATCTGACCAAAAGATATGTAAGTGATGAAATTAATGCTTACGTCTCAAATGCATGGTTACATGAGTAATATCTAACCTTTCAATGACAGAGTTCGTGAAATGCTTTAATACTTCCTCAACTTGCATGGCATCTAAAAAAATCTGACTTGCTCTCACCTTCTAATATTAATCAAGAGGAAATATTTCCTATGTCAAGAAATTTTTTTAATGTCATCTGGCATTTATGTTGTCTCTCCCTTGTAAATATATTTTTCATGGAAAAGGAAGAAAATATATTTTGCTGTATGATAGAATTCACTGCTTATAACTCTGCCTATTATTTTCCCTGCATAGTGTTAGGTTCATATTCCCAGACATATATCTGAATGCATTATAGAGACATGGAACCATCCACAGAAGTTTGAGACCTACAACAGCATCCAACATAGTTTCAAGGTCTGGCTTGATTGATCCAAACTGAATTGAGTTAAACAGGAAAAAAATCTGAAAGCCTTTCCATTTTTCCAATTTATTTTAATTGAACAACAGAAAACTCCAAGCAAACAAATTTAGAGCAGCAATACAATGCACCACATTAGCTCCATGCTTTGCCATACAACATCATGCAGGAAAATAATAAAACCAGTCAAATTGGAGTTACGGACATTGACTTTTAATCATTTGGCTTGCTCTGAATGTATTGCAGAATTTCCCCAAATAAACACTTTTGGGTGGAATCAGTCATTCCTTGAAAAATGTTCTCAACCATTGCAAATCACATATTATATTAAATGTGTCATTTAGTTACAAACCAAAAAGCCTACATCCTTGTGCTAGCGTGTGTCAACCATTTCCCAATGTGCCATTATAACTTACTTGCAATGCTTTGCTCCCTCTCATGGGGCCTAGAACACTTGGTATGTGATAGAACTGACCAAGGCCAAGGGAATAGTTTGATTTTTGCCCAGGTCATTTACTGCTGTGTGTTTTCCATCTGTCCTAGAAAGGAGCTATTTCTGCCTTGCTATAAACGTGTGAAAATGGAAGGTGAGAATTCTTTCTATTGCAAGGAATGGAAACTACATCAGTCTAGCTCCCACACACACACACAAAAAGGTATTTCAATGTATTAATAAATGTTATGGGAATCCAGGAAAAACTGAACACCCAGTACTTGGGAAACTTAGGCACCTAATGAAACGTACACTCACCCATCTGTCTCCATCATTCACACCTTAGCTTTCGGAGAGAACTGCTACATTTCTTCCAGATTAGAAAACTTCACAAAGTCAACCTGTTCCTGGTCCCTGGGAAGACTCTACTCAGTCCTTACCATGTTCCAACCTTCAAGTCGGATGTCAAGTCTTAGAGACTTGTTTTTCCACATGATAGAAAAATTACGGCAATTCTCAAAGACTTTCTTGAGACCATGTGATTATGTTTTTGGCAAGAATATTAATATTAAACAGCATTTATTCGAGGAAAATAAATGTCAGTCTCCTTATCCCATAAGGCAATTAATTGAGGCTTACAATGTGAATTCTTCCTTTTCTTGATTTGAATAGGGAAAAAGGACTTGCTTGAAGGCACCATTACTTCATTCTCCAGACACACAAGCCCGTTCATCTTAACATATTGGAAGAAATATAGTTGCAAGATGCTAGCAAATTGACGTTGATTCTCTCTCCATGAAGGAGGCATCTCTTATGTTTCAACTAGAGAGCATGTGTTTCTTACTCTTCTGCACTCAAGTTAAAACACATATGCAAAGTATTAGTGGTCTATTTTGCTCACACAAATCTTGCCTCCTCCAGGCTACTTCTAGAATAGATGATTTTCTTATCGTTGAGATATTTTGGCTTGAACTGTACATATTATTACTTATTTTTCTTGTTCTCAAAGTAATAGATTTGTATATAAAGAAAAGTTTTAAAAATTCTAAACACCCACTCGAGTCCCTTATAATTCCATCTCCCAGAATAAGCCACAGAACCTAATAGAGATACATATCTGCAAACATTGGATCTTACTATATACCCACCTAAAAATACATTATTCACATCTTTCCGTAGCATCTTTCATTTCCACAGCAGTACCTCAAAGTGCAGGATGCTAATCCATCGGATGAATGTAAGATAAGTTATTAAATGATTTTCTATTGTGAACAATTATGTTTTCATTTTTTGCTCTATAAAAATAAACACCTGGAAGGACTGGCTTGGTGGCATAGTGGTTGGGTTCACGTGCTCTGCTTCGGTGGCCTGGGGTTCGAGGGTTTGGATCCCGGACATGGAACTGCATACCACTCATCAAGCCATGCAGTGGCGGTGACCCACATACAAAATGGAGGAGGATGTTAGCTCAGGGCTAATCTTCCTCAGCACAAAAGAAAGGAAGATTGGCAACAGATGTTAGCTCAGGGCCAGTCTTCCTCACACACACACAAAATACCCTGGATTTGTCTATCTATATATTTATATCTATTCATATTTTCTAGATAGCTATGTCTTTGTGCACTTTTCCAAATATGTCCATAAACTAGCTCATTTGAAGTAAATCACATTATCAAGATGTATACACATTTTAAAATTGAACATATAGTAAATACATATAATGTAAATTTGAGTATATTTATATTTATAATACCACCAAGATTGTATAAAGGTTTCCATTTTTCAGCCCTTTTTAAGAAAAACATGGTACGACTGCCTTGTTAAATCATTGCCAAAAGTAAAATCTTGCAAAATTATTTTTAGGCAGGATGGATAGTTGTGAATTTTGATTTTTTTACTCTGTTTATTGACTATTTTTTTCTCTTTTTCTGGAAATTGCCTGTTCACATCTTTACTTAATTTTGTTTTGTTGATTGTGAAGACTATTTTGAGGGTTAAATAACAGATATCAACTTTTGCTTATTGATATATGACCATTTGTTTCCAAATAATTGTTATTTGAATTTTTAGGTAGTGCATTTTGCTTACAGAATAAATAAAATATGAAGGTTTTTCTTCACATTTTCTAATTGCCATACCTGAAGACATCTTCCTCTGTACAACATTGCAAAAGAGTCATCCATGTTTTCTATTTTGTATTGTTATAGTTTTGTTTACTACACATAACTTTTAAAATCTATTTATAGTGCATTTTGTTGTGTGGAGTAAGATAGGAAACCAGTTTTCATTAGAATAATCCATCTTTTCATGACAGATTTGGACTGCTAGCTTTATGAGACATGGCATCTCTCTATTACTATATTCCTGTTTTTGTAATCTGTCTGTTCTAGTGCATGCTTATTATTGTTTCAGTTTTAAAGTCCTATATGTTCCCATGCTCCATAATTTCTCTGTTCATATTTTTCTGGCTGTTTGTTCACTCCAGATGAATTTTAAAAGTCAACAAGGGGAAGTGGGCTGGGGTTGTTTTGGGTTTTTATAAATTAATTTAGGGAGTATCAACCTTTCTACAATATTGAGCCTTCTCAGTGACAATTTATGCCTCCAGTTTCTGAAGTACCTTAATTTTCTTTAGCTTTATGGCTTTCTTCATATTTTTCATTCAGAGTTCTTGCTAAGTGTACTCCTGGGAATGTAATTATTTTGTTTGCTACTGTGAATGCAGTATTTCTTACATACTATTTTCTGAGTGTTATTTGGTTATAGAGACCTTTTTATATCAGTATCTTTCATAAGTGCATTCTTGCATTTTTTTCTAATGCTTTTCAAACTCTTCTATAAGGTTTTTTAGTGACTAGCACATTCATGGGACTGTTTAAACATTTTGGTGATAACAGAACATTTCTTTTTATTCTGATTGTGCTTTAAAAGGCTTCTATAATTTCACTGCCTAGCATGAAGCTGAGATTAGTTTTTTAAAAAAATTATTTTATTGAGGTCACATTGGTTTATAACATTGTGTAATTTCAGGTGAACATTACTGTATTTCAGCTTCTGTATAGACTGCATTGTGTTCCCCACCAGTAGTCTAGTTTTTATCCATCACCATACATATGTGCCCCTTTAGCCCTCCTCCTAGCCCCTTCCCCTCTGGTAACCGCTAATCTGTTTCGTTTCAATATAGGTCTGTTTATCTTCCACACATGAGTGAAATCATACAGTATTTGTCTTTCTCTATCTGGCTTATTTCACTTAGAATAATGCCCTGAAAGTCCATCCACATTGTCACAAATGGTACAATTTTTTATTTTTTATGGGTAAGTAGTATTCCTTTGTATATATATACCATATCTTCTTTATCCTTTCATCCATTGGTGGGCACTTGGGTTGCTTCCACATCTTGACTATTGTGAATAATGCTGCAATGAATATAGGGATGCATAAATTTCTTTGAATTGTTGATTTCATGTTCTTTGCATAAATACCCAGTAGAGGGATAGCTGGATCATATGGTATTTCTATTTTTAATTTTTTGAGAAATCTCCATCCTGTTTTCCATAGTGGCTGCACCAGTTTGCATTCCCACCAGCAGTATATGAGGGGTCTCTTTTCTCCATATCCTCTCCAACATTTGTTATTTCTTGTCTTGTTAATTATAGCCATTCTGATGGGTGTAAGGTGATATCTCATTGTAGTTTTGATTTGCATTTTCCTAATAATTAGTGATGTTAAACATCTTTTCCTGTGCCTGTCGGCCATCTGTATATCTTCTTTGGGAAAATGCCTGTTCAGATCATCTGTCCATTTTTTGATCAGGTTGTTTGTTTTTTTGTTGTAGAGTTGTATGAGTTCTAGAAATAATTTGGATATTAACCCTTTGTTGGATATATGACCTACAAATATTTTCTCCTGGATAGTGGGCTGTCTTTTCATTTTTCTCATGGTTTCCTTTGCCTCGCAGAAGGTTTTTCGTCTGATATGGCCCCATTTGTTTATTTTTTCTTTTGTTTCCTTTGCCTGAGTAGACACACTATTCAAAAAGATACTGTTAAAATCAGTGTCAAAGAGTGAACTGCCTATATTTTCTTCTAGGAGTTTTATGGTTTCACATCTTACCTTCAAGTCTTTGATCCATTTTGAGTTAATTTTTGTGTATGATGTAAGATAATGGTCTACTTTCATTCGTTTGCATGTGGCTGTCCAGTTTTCCCAACACCATTTATTGAAGAGACTTTCCTTTCTCCATTACATTCCTTGGCTCCTTTGTCGAAGACTAGCTGTCCATAGATGTGTGGTTTTATTTCTGGGCTCTCAATTCTGTTCCATGGATCTGTGTATTTCTGTGCCAGTACCCCACTGTTTCGATTACTGCAGTTTTGTAGTATGTTTTGAAGTCAGAGATTGTGATAACTCCAGCTTTGTTCTTTTTTTCAGGATTGCTTTGGCTCCTTGGGGTCTTTTGTCATTCCAAGTAAATTTTAGCGTTCGTTTTTCTATTTCCATGAAGAATGTCATTGGGATTCTGATTGGGATTGCAATGAATCTGTAGACTGCTTTAGGTAATATAGACATTTTAATTATGTTTATTCTTCCAATCCATGAGCATGGAATATCTTTCCATTTCTTTATGTCTTCTTGGATTTCTTTCAATAATGTCTTATAGTTTTCAGGGTATAGGTCTTTCACCTCCTCGGTTAAATTTATTCCTAGATATTTCATTCTTTTTGTTGTGATTGTAAGTGGGATTATATTCTTGACTTCTTTTTCTGCTGGTTCACTATTAGTGTATAGAAATGCAATTGATTTTTGTACGTTGATTTTGTACCCTGCAAATTTCCTGTAGTTGTTGATTATTTCCAATAGTTTTCTAGCGGATTCTTTAGGGTTTTCTAGATATAGAATCATGTCATCCTCAAACAGTGAGAGTTTTACTTTTTCCTTTCCAATTTGGATTCCTTTTATTTCTTTTTCTTGCCTAATTGCTTTGGCCAAAACTTACAGTACTATGTTAAATAAGAGTGGCAAGAGTGGGCATCATTGTCTTGTTCCTGTTCTCAGAAGAATGGCTTTCAGTTTTTCACCATTAGGTATGATGTTGAGATTAGTATTGTGTCATCTCTCAGATTAAGAAAGTAGTAAGCCCTCTTGATTTAACTAAGGAATTTTATTAAAATTAGTGCTAACCCTTTTCAGATGTCTGTTTTTGTGCAGTAGCTAGAGAATCTCACTGCTTTGACTGTCATTATGACCAGTCTCATCAACGTGTTTACTAATGTTAACATGAACCAATCCTTAGATTTCTGGAATGTAACACTGTTATGATATGCTCTTTTTAAAAAAGCACAGATAGGTTCGTTCTTGCATTCATTCATTCAACCTATATTTGATTGTCTGTTCCATACCATTATATGTAATGAAATGTAACATAATGTAATTCCAGAGTGTGCAATGAATAAAGAAAACAAACAACAGCACCTATTGACTTGGGAGTGGGGTGGTGTGTGACTACTTTAGATATGGCACCCAGGGCCTCATCTCTCTGAAAGTTGACAATTTCAGCGAATGAATGATGAGAAGGATTCACCTTTGAGCTAATATGAGCACTGTGAGTTGAGAATGGGTTTGGTCTCTCTAACAAACAAAAAGAATGCCAGTTGGGCGGTGGATTAATGACCAGTGTTGGATTTATTATAAAACTAACATGCAAGGTTCCTTCTATTCTAAGACCCTGCACCTAAATTCAGATTTTTCAGCTTTATATTCTCTTCAAAAATAATTCTTTAAACTTTAGATCTTGCAAAATCTGTATCTGCCTCTACTAATGATGGAAGGATAGTGATCAAAGATGAGATCTGATGAGGCATTGGCCAGGCTATGTTCAGAGTCTAGACTTTCCTTTAAAGTTAATGGAACTTTTATAAACAAGGGAGTGGCTGGACTATACCTATATTTAGAGCAGTTATAGGTTCACAGCAAAATTGAGAGGAAGGTACAGAGATTTCCCATATACCCCCTGCCCCCACCCATGCACAGCCTCCCCCATTATCAACATCCCTCACCAGAGAGGTACATTTGTGACAATTGATAAACCTACATTGACACATCATTATCACCCCAAGTCCATAGTTTACATTAGGATTTGCTCTTGGTGTTGCATACTCTATGGGTTTGGGTAAATCATTATAGTATCATATAGAGCGGTTTCACTGCCCTAGAAGTCCTCTGTGCTCCACCTATTCATCTCTCTCTCCTCCTAATTTATGTTTTAAAAAGATCATTCTAGCTCTTGTCCAGGTAATTTATTTTGTGAAGGGAACATTGGGAGAAGGAAACATGTTTCTATGAGCCGATATTTTGTGTTGTTTCTTGTATTCATATTTAAAAAATGAGACTAATCTAACTTTTGTCAGATTTGGCTTAATATGTCTTTCAAAAGTTGAAATTTTAAGCCCTTTGTCCAAAACAAGGCTACATTCATGTAAAATCTTTGGTATTACAGCATCCAAGAGAATGTTTGCAATTTCCTTTCCACCATTTAGCTGTCGGCGGACCTAAACTAGACAATGATTCCTGCTTATGTAGCTTCTCAGCAGGTGGAATAACCACGCTAGAGGTTGGCCAGGGTCACCAAAGAAAGCAGACGATCTACAGCTCTGTTCTTATGGGAGTGATGTAGAATTATCTTGGAGCCTTGCAGTGTCCTTCCTTTTCTGTGAGTGGCTATTTTGTGTTCCCATGACACCTATGTATCCTTCCTGCAGCATAATAACATACATATATACACATACATACACATACACATATACTTACAGACACAGATATATACAAACATACTTTTACACACACACACACACACACACACACAGACGCACTTGATTCTGTTATTCACAGTAGTGATGTTCTGTAAATCACCATGAACACTGAATTAGCAGATACTGAACCATATCTAACCCTATATTTCCCTGCAAGCCTCGGGTCACAACATTTTCTTCAACTGATCAATACGCAACTTTGTTTCATGTGTGTTTCTGTTTAAAGACAACTTATTGAATATATATTGTTGATACGTTAACGTTGGACACACATCCATCAGCACTATAACTCACACCTGAACGAAGTTTATCACCTAATACGTATTTTCTCCATAGGGCACATCGCTGCCTTCTTACACTTAGGAAAACTAAGTTTCCTAGCTAAAACTAAGTTTTAGTTTTCCTAAGTTTCCTAACTAAAACTAAGTTTTAGTTTTCCTAAGTGTAAGAAGGCAGCGATGTGCCCTATGGAGAAAAGGGCATCATTTTAAGCGATGTGCCCTATGGAGAAAAGGGCATCAAAGGGCAGCGATGTGCCCTATGGAGAAAAGGCATCATTTTAAGCAGCAACAAAAAAGCACAAATATGCAAAAAATCTTTTAGACTGCGTAAAGAACACCTGTTTACAGTATGAGAGCTGAAAAAGGAAGGCAGAGCATACACTTGTTCAACCTCAGCTAGGAACGTGGGTGTTGGTCGACTAGAAATTTTCCCCACTCTGTGCATGTCCACGGATGACTAGGAAAGCACTGCAAGTATTGATTTGGAGGTTACGAATAAATTTTACAAGTAGACGAACTTGCAAATACAGAATCTGCAAAGAATGAGGATCAATTGTGTACATCTTCTGCAATAGACTATGTGCTTTCTGAGGGGAGGACACGTACATTACTCATTCTAGTTCCAATGAAAACAGTGCCTAAGCCTGGCTAATCCACAGGCTAAATTATTTTCAAACTTTTTAAAATTATAGAGTTCTTTTCTATAAACCTGAAACCCAAATAAAATAGATGAACTTGATAAAAGTGGGTCTTCTCTGCTCAATTTTTGTCCTTCCTCCTGTGTTTTGGGAAGGCAACATGAATTGTACAAAACGTTATTACAAGCAAGCACCAACTCTCTAGAAATCATGCTTTTCAGATTCCAGAATCTTAGTTCAGGGCGTTTTTCCTTACCCAAAGCTGACTCCAGGTGCTCGTCCAGTAAAAGTATTTCCTGTCCTATAAAATGAGTGATAAACCACCAAGTACAATTCCTAGTTACGTGTCATTCCCAAGCTGTTTGCAGTGTGGAAATCTCTAACATAGAACAGCTGGTACTGAAATGAACATTTCACTGCAAAATTGTAAATTGTCTAGTTGGTATTTCAAATGCCCCTGTCCCATTGGGAATTATTTGGTAAGATTGGCTCCCGGAAGTAATTAATCTCTGCTGTATGTGGAGTCTTGTTAGGGAGATGTGAGACTCTGAGATCAGTTAAGATGCATGATTTAAAGAGACCTGCACAAAAATCTGCCACAAACATAGCCATCTATGTAGGAGGTCTTTTGGAGCGCTTTCAACACATTTTTGTCTTATAAGTCACTCCTGTGTGAAGTTATAGGAGGACGGTGCTTAAACACTTGAGGTTTGATAATGTGAAACGAAGCAAAATTGGGCCTTAATCTGTGTCAACACCAACTCAGTGAAGTTTTCAACATACTTTGTCCGTGGTTCTGGCAGAGAATCAGGGTGGTGTAGCCAAAAGTTTACACGTCTGCCAGCTCTGCTTTTCTTTGCTTATGTGGGCTGTGTTCAAAAGTGTTCCCATAGATCCTAGGGCTCCCCCGAAACTGTCTGTGGGCACAGTATTAGTGAGATGTTCCTAAGGAAACTGTTCAGAATGAAGGAAGACCAAGCATAGGGATGGAGTAAGGTCGGGAGTGTTAGACATTGCAGTGCATGGAGAGAGGCAGGACTGTGCTCCAACCCATTGCTCTCAGGTTCCCATCAGAATCCCCATTCGGAGCAGGGAACCTAGTTGGCTTATGAGACCTGGGAGAGGAGCCCGGTTGATGGAATACTGCAGACCCTTAGGGTACCGTTAGCAAGATCAGTTCCAAATCCCAACTACAGATAGCACTGGGCTTCTAAAATGCCACTAGGCATGATCAGGGTTGGCTCAGGTACCAGGGGAGGTTGAGCGTCCTCCTAAGAGTGAGTTGTCGAGGATCAGAAGCGGGTCAGGTCAGAGGACACAGAAGTCTGCTGCGCCTATAGTTCATTCTTTTACTGGACTTGCCCAAGTACGCTTTATCTTCCCTCCAGCGGAAATAAACTGGCCTTCTGGAAGAGTACTCTAGATAAATTCCTCGTGGAGTCAAAATAAACCCTGCTTGATCTAGAAGGACTCTAACACTCACACAATAGCCTTAGACTACTATATTTTTGGCACTATTGTAGCACATTTGGACAAACATACAGTCTTGCTAAGAACAAACACTGATGAGAGGTCTGCCTTCCTGGTTTTGCCCACTCTGTATGCACGATCATGTCAGCATTAGTTGGCAATAAAATTCTAGAGGAGCAAAAAATCATTACATACACTAAAAAAGTCAGTCCAGAAGCAGGAAAACTAGGACCTTGCTTACTCTTCATTCTCTAGTCTTAAACAATTCACTGTGGCTGAAAAGTGTATACGAGATTAACATATCAATTTTTTTTTTTCACTTTTAAAATTCAACTAAGCTTACCATATATAGGGCTAAGAGGAGCAAAAGCAGAATTATAAATTTTGTTTTTAAGAATTCCAGTTTTTACAATTCAAATTTGCTTTCATTTCTGAAGTGGACCTAAAAATTCTTTTGCTGAAGAACCCTCAATCATCTAACGTTTAAATAGATGCCTAAGTCTCTAGTGTTGCATATTATGTTTTAAAAATGCTCTATCTTGTGAATGATAGGTTAACTGGAAATTTTATTTTTGTTTTGTTTTGTTTTTTGTAAATCTTGAAGGTTGAACTCGTGCTAATTTTGCCACAAAAGCATGTTGTGCTAGTAAATCTCTAGATAAATCTGTCTTTGTTCTTGTCAGGAAAAAATATAACTATCACACACATTTAACATTCTAAAATGTGTTTTGGGAGGTCAAATTCATTCTGAGCTGTGGTTTTTCTTAGATGGTAAAAGTTTTCCTTTACTATTTTAACAGGATAGATTTAAATAATATAAAATGATGTAGAGAGTTATTTAAAGAAATTGGTTAATTGACTTTGATTATAGAATAAACTTCAATCAAGTGATAAATACACTTACATAAATTAAATCAACCCGAAGAAAACCAAATGAAAATTCCCAAAACAAGTCAAAGAAATTGCAATTTAATAAAACCTTTTAAACTTTTTTCTTAAGTTAACAATCAAGTAGGTTGGAAAAGAAAATGTGATGTGATGGGAAGAAAGTTGGAGCTGGAAGACTGAGATCTTAGTCCTTAGGTTAACACCTCAGAACTTTGGTTTCTTCATCTGTGTGGTTAAAGAATCGGCTTAGATGACTCTGTCTTGATGTAGAAATCTTCACTTAACTTCTCATCTCCATTCAAATGTTATTCCCATAGAAAATGACTCATTGATTCCTAAGTGTATGTCACATGGGTTTCTCCTTCGTATCAGATAATAGATAATTCACATTTTTAAAATCATTTGCTTAACATTTGTCTTTACCAAGAGACTATACATTCCATGAGGCAGGAAATATGAAGTTTGTTTGGATTTTTGTTTTGTTCGCTATTTTTTCCACAATGCTTAACCCAATCCTTGGCACATAGCTTAACAAATATTCATTGTAAAATGGATAAGTGAATTAATGAATACCAACTGCTTAAAACAGCCATTCTTTTTTCATGTTGAGGAAATAGCTTAAACAACATTTTCCCAGACAATTGAACACACATTTTTTTTAATCCTTTTTTATGTGGCTACCTCTGTATCTGCTATTTTGAGGAGCAAATAATCCCCAAAATTCAGCTTTTTAAGTGTGGACATTCATATACTTTTTAAAAATCAACAGCTTGCCATCGTATTATTTATAATTTGAAATACCAAAAGGGAGGCAGCAAGTCTCTTTTATCTCAGACTTGATTTTGCCCTGGCCTTCAAACGCTACTGGACTGTACCTGGTGGGAGGATTAATATAAGTTACACTAATTTTCTCATTTTCCCAATCGGTAATATTTACATTGTCTATGCTGTCTATCTCACAGGGTGTCTATGCTTGTCAGAATGATAATGTGATAACATATAGGAACAATTTTTTCAAAGCACCATATATAACTGTTATTGACTGAATGTTTGTCTACACTCCATTCATATGTTGAAATCCTAAACACTAATGTGATGGTATAAGGAGATGGAGTCCTTTGGGAGGTGATTCACCATCACGAATGGGATTAATGCCCTTATAAAAGAGACCCCAGAGAGCTTCCTTATACCTTCCACCATGTGAGGACACAATGAGAAGATGGCTGTCTAGGAACCAGGAAGTTAGATTCAGATGCAGAATCTGCTGGAGCCTTGATCTTGGACTTCCCAGCCTCCAGAACTGTCAGAAATAAATGTCTGTTGTTCATAAACCACCCAGTCTATGGTATTTTGTTATAGCAGCCTGAATGGACTAAGACAATCACATATTATCCTTCAGAGTAGCCCCTGCATATATTCTTTGGAAGATGCAAAATACGATGAATAACCTCCAAAATGTAGAATATTATGGGGCTTCGGGACAAAGCGAAAACATTGATAGAAGATTATTTGTTCTTATCTTGGTCATTAGTCAAACTTTATTTCCTCTAAAAAACTGTTTCTCACCGATGGCATTCTAAAATTTTAAGATGAGATTACTCTATAAACAACAAATCACTAGGCAATTCTTTACAGCTACTTTCCTGAATCATAATTTAAAATGTCAAATAGTATTTTATCCCCAGCCTTTAAAAGAACTGGATTAATCAGTTCTCAATGGTCAATGGCCATTTCAGTCTTTCTAGTGACTGAACTGATCAAGTCTTTGAAGCTTTCATTTAGTTTTTGGATATTCATCTTTGGAGGTCAGAATTTTAACGTTTACTGTTAGAAGGCTTCTTTCTCTAGCTTTACACAAAGTCCTGTCATTGATTTGGAACAAGAACCTGCTTTCTATGAATCTTTCATCTTTTTATTCCGTGTTAACTCATATTGGAAGTGAGAGGATGTGACAGGCTGAACCACACTCTATAAAACAATTCATCATTGTGTTCCATGCAAGTGACGTGGCCTAGAATTTGAGAACTGAGCCTGTAGCAAGGAATCCAGAATTATAGAACATGTGACCTCGCAGGTGGGCTGATGTCAGTTACAAACAGGGGGCTTATTGACCTTTCAGCAAGGCGTTGGAGATAAAAATACAGTTGGCTTTTAGTAATCACTGGCTTGCCTTTTAATAAACATTTCTCTTCTGTTTTGTCTATTTTTCTGGTCACCAGAAATAAAATTATATATGTAGATGAGATTACATATCATCATGTATATGTTATATATAGATAAAACACATATGTCAATAAAATTATATATATATATTTGCCTGTAATCCACTTTTATAGGCATCTTTTTGTGTCTAACATTATTCATGAAAGAATACAAACGTTGTCCAAATCTTGTTTCTTGTATTTGGCTTGGCTCTTGACTTGTAACATTTTGGAGCAACACACAAAACCACATTCAAATGAAATCATTTTGTCCGTGGTCCCCTAGAATGCTCTGAAACATCCCAGCAATTCACTTGGCAGAGTCTAACAGAGACATTTTTCCATGGGATAAATATGTGTTTAGTGTTTGCTTTATTAGTAACTACAGTAAAATGATTTGGGCATTCAATAGAAATCTGCAAAATAATATATTGTTTATTATGAATACTTAAGCCCATAGCTAATCTCACATGAGTCATCTCGTGAGGTGGCAAAGTACTCAAGATAAGATAATGTTTGGGAACCTTTGTTTACTTACATAATAGTACTGCTTACATCTAAACACCTGGGAAAATAATATTTTTAAATGGAACAATGAAAATAATGTGTTTTTAGGTCTCAGTATTATAATAGAGTCAAACAATGACCATATTGAATTTGCTAAGGTCATATATCGTTTTCAAATATTCTGTGAAATGAGAAAAATTCAGCTTATTTCCTGAACCCATGGGGTTTAGAAGGAGAGCTGTATTGTCTGATAAGAATGAAGGCTTTATATTCCAAAGCAGATAAGGTTTAGGATTTTTAACTGTTCACAGATAAGTCATGAATCGACAAACTGGGAGAAATATTAAAGATAATCTTATTCAATCCTTTTAATTTTCAGGATGGGAGAGCCCTCAAATTTAATTGAGTCATGATATGTGAACTGAATCCTCACCAAATGGACGTAAACACAGAGAAACGTTCAAACCACCTTAGACATGTGCCACTGTTAGCTATGCCTCTGAAGTGTTCCCAGGCTGCGAATTTGCAAAGCCCTTCAAGTTTCCTACATTCAAACTGTCCTCTGCCACCCCCTGGTTGGTACAAGAATCTCAGGAACTTAAAGCATGTCACAAATACTGACTACATGTGAGTATGTGAAGCACGTAAGAGAGCATAACTTGACGAAGATAAATATTAGCCCCACTTGACCATGATGTCAAGTAAGGTATAGAAGTCGCCCAAACTCATACCAGGACTGTGGAATTGGAAGATGGTCCACAGATTCCTTCACTAACTAGAACCCACTCTTCCTGGTTTTCCTCTTAGTCTTGTTGAAGGAATTACGACGGAGCTGTGCTGGAGCACTGTATCCAGAGTTAGCATTACTGTGAAAAGTGACTTAGAATTGAGATATCACATAACCAGTTAGATCCTACGTCTGGTCTAAGTAAAGTTATGCCTAAGTAACACACGCATATGTTCAGAAATGAATAATAGGGACCTACCCGTCTACGTGCTGACATATTGGTTGTGACATAAATATAGATGCAGAAAGTCTTGAGTTTGCTTAATTTCCTTGAATAAAGCGCCCATTGCAAGCAAACTACTAAGCCTAAATAAAGAAAACAAAATGAACATATATGAATATGCATGAGGGCAAGGTCTACCTGGACCAGGCATTGTAGGCCATAAAGGATAAACCTTGGCTGCTGTCCTCTGGGGACCTGCACCTAAGTAGGAAGGATAGGCCTCATATGACCAAAAAGGCTTAACATAACAAGCTGGAAATGAAAACAAAACAATATGTCTTGGAACATGTCTCCGTCCCCAGAACTGAATCCCATCAAGCCAGAAGAGGGAAGGAATCCTCTGCTCAACTGAGTCAAACACTTCTCCTCGACCTTCTCTTTTCTGCCCAAGATCTGCACCTCTCAAGGTCAGGTGGGAATGGGAAATCCCTCTCTCCTTAGGAGAAATGCCTCCCATTACATGTAGCAGTGGGTTGCCTTTGCTTCTGGTCCCAACAGATTAATTTCATCACAACACCAGAGTTTGCTCCTCTATTTATTCACCTGTGTTCATTCATTCAATGAGTGTTTACTAAATATTTGAGTGAAAAGCTCATTTCCAACACCAGAGTCTATAAGCACAACGTAGACCTGGCTCCTGCCTTAAGGGATTGTGGATTGACATCAGTGGGCTTTCCAAGGTGTAAAAGGATGGGCTGTTCAGTCTTAAATAACTGCATAGGGTCCAGGCCAGAGCTCTATGGTCCTGCATGCCCTTCTCAGGTCTTCTGGAAACAACTCTCACACATAGACAGACACAGCTGGACTAACGCAAACACTGGACAATGGAACGTCTTTAATCACCATGTATTTTATATTCATACCGAGAAAAGCAACATCCTCCTGAAAAAAAAAAAATCACGTTCCAGAGAGACGTAGCTGTGACTCAACCAATTATGGCAATTTACTACACCAGACTGAATCCTATCTTCTGGGCTTCTGTGCCTCCAGGACTGAGGGTCAGCCTGGAAATGTTCATAGAACAGCTTTATAGAAAAGGCGGGAGGTCAAGTGAGGACATAGTTGGGAAATGCTTGCATGGCTTCAGATCAGAGTGGGACCACCATGGGATGGAGGGACCTGAGCTTTGAAGAGGAGGCTCTCTTCTGTGTGATGAGGAATCTAGGGGCTCGGGTGTGGTGTAGGGGTGGGGAGGGTCATGCTGAGTACCCTAGAGGCCAGAAAGGCTGCTCCAGTGAATGGACCAGGTTGGAGGAACAGTCAGTTCACACGGAAGAGCAGGAGGAGAGGAGGGTGGATGCTGGGTTTGACCAATCGGTGTCAGTCCTGAAAATCAGACTCTCTTTATCTACTTCTCCTTTGTCTCCCCTCATTCTGGAAAGCCCTGAATCTCAACTGGAGGCGTGTGAATTTCTTCTGGTGATACTGGGGAGGCATTAAAGACAATGCAGACGTGATCACAGCCTCACCATGGGAGGGATGTGCCTGTGTGGTTTGTCACCTGTGGGGTTTCCAAAAGCCTCCCATTCCTTATACCCAGGGCCACTCATTCCTCCCACTAGCCTGGGGCCCAGGCTATTACTCTTTCCCTACCATTTTTCCTATTGACATGTAGCATCAGGGGCATCAATCTGCTGCCACTTCCTAAACTTTGGAAAGAAATCCTGAGAAGTGTCTTTCAGAACCAGAGCAAGGACATCGTGACAACTGCTTCATTGGAAGGACATTTTTTTACCCTGGTGAAGCCTTGAGGAAAAAAAAAAAAGAACATCTGGTTGACATTGCTATCCAGCCAGAAACTAGAAAAAATCACGGTCACAAACTGTGTACACATAACAAAATACTTACTGATGATCTTCCCTTACTCTTTATTTGACATTGTGTTATATAAGCATTTTGTAGTTTTCTTTAGTAAACCTTATTTGCATCTTTCTGCCCAAGAAAACACCAGTATGACTCAATTGAAGTATAGAAAATTCTTTGTGGGGAGATTGGAGCTAATTGAATGAAGTGATAGCCTTTCTGTAGTTGGTTAGTACCAAAGTCAGGTGTATGTCATTTTCTCTAAGTGTGTGTATGTGTGTGAGAGTGAATATTTGTTCACACACACACACCAAGGTACTTATAAAGATTCATGATGAGACAATGTGGGCTCCATTTAGGACAGAGACAGCAAATGGATCTCTCTGCTCTTCTATTTTCCAACATTTTTACAGAAAACACCACCATCCCTGGTGGGAAAGGGAAACTAAGAACTTTGTTTTAAATATTCTAGGAGAACATATGCAGGAAGTTTTACCAGGTTTTATTAACTATACCAGCTCCTGCATACAGAAAAGCCATTTCAAATCTAACCAAGACCCAGTACTTGGGATCTTAGAGTGAGACCTTGTTGGGGGCTCTCTAGGAACAAGAGACTTGCAGAGAACCACCACATACTGGAGCTCAGGTTTGTCAAGCCGAGGACTGCTTCCTTAGCCATACATTTAAAATCATATCAAGTCTGTGCATGCTCAGGACCTGTTAGTGTGAGTATGTGGGGCAGAAGCTGTTATATCTGTTATAAAACAACAACAGCACTTTTGAATTGCAAATTTTGAGGCAGAATCCCGGCTCATGAGAGTGTTAAGCCAAATTATTTGCAACCTGGGATGTAAAAATATGCAGCAAAGTCTAGACCTGTTCTATTTACTTTCTTTTTTGCTGCTGTGAAAGTTTTTTTTTCTTTCTTTCTTTCTTTTCTTCCCCTTAAAAGAAACTGACTGGGCTGGCATGTTCTTCAAAGCAATTTACTGAGAATGCACTTTGACAGACTACATTAAGAATGTTGACTTGTGAAAACAAACGGTTGTTTTATAATGCACATAAATTATATGCTTTAAAAATGTGAAGGTTCAGAATTTGTTAATGATACTCTAGCCAGAGCAGAATGGAGTTTTGCCTATTTTTTGTTTTAGCACTTCAAAAGGTTTTCTCAGGATCTCATGGCTGACAAAACTCAGAAAAGATAGCACGGTACATTATGGTTTTCTATTTGCATTTATTAAAATTAAATTTAAGTCAACATATATTAATTAATTATCAACCACAAGCCAAAGACTGGGCTGAATACTATTAGGGATACAAAGATGGACTGAACAATGTCAGAAGTTTTGGGGAAAATATTTCCTCAAGTGAGTAGTCTATGGGGGTACAATGAAAAATGTGTACTGCATAATTTCAAACAGTATCACATAATTTCAAAGACGCTCTTGATTATATTTGGTCGAGGGTTCATAAGACATCCTTCCCAAGAGGAAAGGGTGAAATACTTACTTGAAACCAAATTGTGATCTACACATCTCTTGAGGGAGGGATACAGAAAAGACAAACGCAGAGGGAGATTCCATAAGCATAAAACAGCCCAAGACAAGGTCACATCTAAGAT
Source organism: Ceratotherium simum simum (assembly GCF_057802395.1). NCBI lineage: Eukaryota > Metazoa > Chordata > Mammalia > Perissodactyla > Rhinocerotidae > Ceratotherium > Ceratotherium simum. The sequence continues at coordinate 123,618,110 of NC_141940.1, forward strand.
GTGTCAAAGTGGAAGGTTTGATTTGGTATCTGAAGTACATATAGAGAAAGAACAGATATAAAGCTGGAATAAGGGAGCACTGACACTTAATTAAAAATATTAGGACTCGGGGCTGGCCCGCTGGTGTAGCGGTTAAGTTCGCACATTCCACTTCAGTGGCCCAGGGTTCACCAATTCGGATACTGGGCGAGGACCTACTTACCGCTCCTCAAGCCATGCTGAGGTGGCGTCCCACACAGAAGAGCTACAACTCTACTACTCTGATACACAACTATGTACCGGGGCTTTGGGGAGAAAAAGGAAAAAGAGGAAGATTGGCAACAGATGTTAGTGCAGGGCCAATCTTCCTCAAAAAAAAAAAAAATTAGGACGCTATGAAGATTTGATAAGAGAATGTTGTGATTGGAGCTATGTTAATAATGACTAATCCTAGAGTGGGTTCTGGTTGGATTGCTGCGGGATATGACAGAAGAACAGTTAGGAGACTGTCATAAAATTTCCTGAGAAATGGTTTTCTCTGTAACAGCTTTGAAAAACAAGTGAGAATGGAAAAGAAAATGGGTGTAGAATGCTGTCTGTATATCTTGATAAATGTTTGTGCAGTGAAGGAAGAGTTTAAAAATTACTTCAGTTATTATTGGCATGCCCAAGGGTTAAGGTCAAATAGTTCTTTCGTGATACAGTAAAACCTGAAAACGATACAGACAACAATGAATTAGAAATTTGGATGTGAGGAAACAAAGAAATAAATGAACACACACATAATATGCAATAGCATCAAAGATACCAAATAACAAGAAATAAATCTAACTGTGTGAAAACTTTTACACAGGAAGCAACCAAAAAATGCTGAGAAAATTTAAAGAAGACATAAAGGGAGAAATATATCATGTTTGTAGATTGGAGGACTCAATATTTTTAAGGTATCATTCTTCCCAGCTTGATTTATAGATTCAATGCAATCCCCACCAATATTTCACCAGGTTTTTTGGTGGAAATTGAGAAACTGACTTGTAAAATTTATATGGAAAGTCAAAGGGCCTAGATTAGCCAGGGTAATCTTGAAGAAGACCAAATGTCAAGGGCTTAATTTACCAGATATCCAGACATACAATGAACCTATAGTAATCAAGACAGTAGCACAAAAGTAGACAAAAAGATCTGTGGCAAACAGCCTATAATTTGGAGGATGATCCATTTATACAGTTAGCTTATTTATGAAAAGGTGCCACAGCAATTCATCAGGGGAAAGGATAGATAGCCAATTAAATAAGTGATATTGGTTCAATTGGATATCAATATTTAAGAAAGGAATCTTTACCTCTACCTCAAATAAATTAATATGAAATAGTTCATAGACCATCTGTAAAATGTAAATAGTACAACTTGTAGAAAAAACCCGAGGAGAATATGTTTATGAACTTGGGGTATACAACAATTTTTAAACAGGACAGAGAAATCACGAGACATAAAAGAAAGAAACTGATAAATTGTTTTTCATTAAAATTAAGAACTTTTGTTCATCAGCAGACAGCAGCAAGAAAGTTAAAAGATAACAGAGAACAGGATGTGATCATCTCAAAAGAACCAGTATCCAGAATATATAAAGAACTCCTACAAATCCATACAAAAAAGACAACTGAATTAAACATTTTCAAAAGACTTGAGCGGACACTTTCTAAATGAGGATTTCCAAATGATCAATAAGCTTATGAAAAGTTACTCAACATCATTACTCATCAGGAAAATATAAATGAAAGCCAGAATGCATATAACCACTCAGCTACTAGAATGGATGAGATTATTAAAAAAAAAGTGACAATCCCAAGTATTCACATGGCTGTGAAGCAACTGAAACTAACTGTATGGCTAGTGGGCATGTGAATTGGAACAACCACTTTGGAGAACTGTTTGGCAGTGTCAACTAAAGCCAAACACGTACCCACACCACAGACAAGTATATATTTCATTCCTAGGTGTATATCTAAGAAAATGGAACACATATGCCCAACAAGAGTACAACAGTGTCATCCTGGCTTCAATCACGATAGCCAAAAATCGGAACAACTCAAATATCCATCAGCAATACAGTGGATAAAAGAAATTTAGTGCATGTTTACAAAAAATATTACCAAGTAATAACAAAAATAGAATGAATTACTGCTGCATGGATCAACATGAAGGAATCTCACAGACATCGTGATGAGCAAAGAAAACCAGAAACAAAGAAATGTGTACAGTATGACTTCATTTATGTACAGATTAAGAAAGGCCGAACTAATCTGTGATCACAGATGTGAATGATGACAAATTCTAGGTAAGAGGATGACACTGACTGAGAAGCAGCACAAGGGAGCCTGCCAGAGTCCTGGAAACATTGATATTTTTGACCAGAGGGATAGTAATACAGGTATATCTGTATGTAAAATCTCATTGGATATCACACTTAGATTTGTACAGTTTATGTACATTATGCCTAAAACATGATGATAATTTTATTTATTTATTTATTTATTTTTTAATTTATTTTATTTATTTATTTATTTATTTATTTTTATTGTAGTAACATTGGTTTATAACATTGCAAAAATTTCAGGTGTACATCATTGTACTTCTATTTCTGCATGGACTACATCATGTTCACCACCAAAATACTAATTACAACCCATCACCACACACATGTACCGAATTATCCCTTTCACCCTCCACCCTCCCCCCTTCCCCTCTGGTAACCACCAATCCAATCTCTGTCCCTATGTGTTTGTTTATTGTTGTTATTATCTACTACTTAATGAAGGAAATCATACGGTATTTGGCCTTCTCCCTCTGACTTATTTCACTTTGCATTATACCCTCAATGTCCATCCATGTTGTCACAAATGGCTGGATTTCGTCATTTCTTATGGCTGAGTAGTATTCCATTGTGTATATATACCACAGCTTCTTTATCCATTCGTCCCTTGATGGGCACTTAGGTTGCTTCCAAGTCTTGGCTATCGTGAATAAGGCTGCAATGAACACAGGGGTGCATGTACCTTTGCAAATTGGTGTTTTCAAGTTCTTTGGATAAATACCCAACAGTGGAATAGCTGGATCATATGGTAGTTCTATCGTTGAGTTTTTGAGGAATCTCCATACTGTTTTCCATAGTGGCTGCACCAGTTTGCACTCCCACCAGCAGTGTATGAGAGTTCCCTTCTCTCCACATCCTCTCCAACACATGTTGTTTCCTGTCTTGTTAATTATAGCCATTCTGACGGGCGTGAGGTGATATCTCATTGTAGTTTTGATTTGCATTTCCCTGATAGTTAGTGATTTTGAACATCTTTTCATGTGTCTGTTGGCCATCTGTATATCTTCTTTGGAGAAATGTCTGTTCAGGTCCTTTGCCCATTTTTTAATTGGGTTGGTAGTTTTTGTTGTTGAGATGCATGAGTTCTTTATATATTTTGGAGATTAAGCCCTTATCAGATGTATGGTTTGCAAATATCTTCTCCCAATTGTTAGGTTGTCTTTTCGTTTTGTTGATGGTTTCCTTTGCTGTGCAGAAGCTTTTTAGTTTGATGTAGTCCCATTTGTTTATTTTTCTATTGTTTCTCTTGCCCGGTCAGATGTGGTGTTAGAAAAGATGTTGCTAAGACCGATGTCGAAGAGCGTACTGCCTATGTTTTCTTCTAGAACTTTCACAGTTTCAGGTCTTACATTCAAGTCTTTAATCCATTTGGAGTTATTTTTTGTGTATGGTGTAAGGTAAGGATCTACTTTCATTTTTGCATATGGCTATCCAGTTTTCCCAACACCATTTGTTGAAGAGACTTTCTTTTCCCCATTGTATGTTCTTGGCTCCTTTATCAAAGATTAGCTGTCCATAGATGTGTGGGTTTATTTCTGGGCTTTCGATTCTATTCCATTGATCTGTGTGTCTGTTTTTGTGCCAGTACCATGCTGTTTTGGTTACTATAGCTTTGTAGTATATTTTGATATCAGGAAGTGTGATACCTCCAGCTTTGTTCTTTTTTCTCAGGATTCCTTTAGCTATTCCGGTCTTTTGTTGTTCCATATGAATTTTAGGATTCTTTGTTCTATTTCTGTGAAAAATGTTGTTGGAACTTTGATAGGGATTGCATTGAATCTATAGATGGCTTTAGGAAGTATGGACATCTTAACTATGTTAATTCTTCCAATCCAAGAGCACGGAATATCTTTCCATTTCTTTGTGTCTTCTTCAATTTCTTTCAGAAATGTTTTATAGTTTTCGGTGTACAGATCTTTCACCTCTTTGGTTAAATTTATTCCTAGGTATTTTATTCTTTTTGTTGCAATTGTAAATGGGATGGTATTCTTAATTTCTCTTTCTGCTACTTCGTTGTTAGTGTACAGAAATGCAACTGATTTTTGTATGTTGATTTTGTATCCTGCAACTTTACCATATTCGTTTATTACTTCTAAAAGTTTTCTGGTGGATTCTTTAGGGTTTTCTATATATAAAATCATGTCATCTGCAAATAGTGACAGTTTCACTTCTTCCTTTCCAATTTGGATCCCTTTTATTTCTTTCTCTTGCCTGATTGCTCTGGCTAGGACTTCCAATACTATGTTAAATAGGAGTGGTGACAGTGGGCATCCTTGTCTGGTTCCTGTTCTTAGAGGGATAGCTTTCAGTTTTTCACCATTGAGGATGAAAAACTCTGATTTTTCTCCCCTCACCAACAATGTAGTAAGATATTCCATTTTAACAAAAAATGATTGTAAAGGCATTTTTTTAGAAAGGAGGCAAAGATCGATTTCTGTTTCATTTTTTTCCCAGAATCTTATTCACAAATACATTTCACCTATTATGCATTTCAGCAAAACAATGGAGAAGAAATATATTTTCTTCACTTTTTTGAGGGGGAAAAAAAAGAAACCTGGAGGCTATTAAGAAGGATAGCAATGACTGGAAACATAAAAATGAAACTATCCTCTTTTATAAAAATGATTGTCCTGATCATGTTATATATTGGTATTTCAAAAGAAATGTTACCCAATAGAATTATATTTTACCTGACTGTTCACAGCTCTCATTTCATTTCTGATATATCTTATAGTTATCTCTGGAAGAAAATGGTCTTTTGGAAATATACATGAGATCAAGTGCTGAATTTGCAGAGATGGGTGATTTTGACCAGAATAAATTCATAATAGCATAATAAGTTTCAAATAGATGGGCTGATACTTGCTTTGATATCTATACCTTTTCTCCACTCTTTGGCATCTAATGACATTTATGGAAAGTTTCACTGGCTGATCTAAATGCTCGTATTCTAAAGTGATTCAAGTTTAAATAATTTAAAGCATATAAGTAATGATGTGAAAAGCAATTCCGTCATTGGAAAACCCCGTTGGTAAGTAGTTTTTGGTTCCAAATGACTTTGAATAAGCATATTCCATAAAGCTCTTGCCATATAGAAACATCATCTCATAATATTTTAACAAAAATAATTTGATATTAAGGGAAGCAGATGGTAATGGAGTGCTTCCCGTGTGCAGGCACTGAAGACTAGAGGAGTGTGGGTCGAAATTTGCATTAGAAGCAGAGACAAGATTCCAACACTTGTCTCTCTGGCACCAAAACCTGTGACCATTTTTTGTTTTTCATCAAATAATATCAAGAGGCAGCATGACATGGCAGTCAAGACCAAAGGCTGTGGAATTAAAGTAATGTGGGTTTCCTTCCCAGCAGTGCCACTCACCATCTCTGGGACCTTGGGCAGACCTAAACCTGGGTTCCTCACAGAAAAAGGGCCAACTTTTCTGAGTGCCAACATCATTAAGTTATCATGAGAATCAGATGGCATAAAGCATGGCAAATTGGCTGCACAGTGCCCTGCATATGGTGAACTTCCCATAAATGCAAGCCATATTTACTACCCCATTACATTTTGGTGGGGGCAGGGTTTCCTGCTGTATCCTCACGTGGTCTTTCTCTGTGGGCATGCATCCGTGGTGTCTTTCTCTGTGCCCTAATCTCTTCTTGTAAAGACACTAATATTGGATTAGGGCCCACCCTAATGATGTCATTTTACCTTAATTACCTCTTTAAAGCCCCCATCTCCAAATACAGTCATAGTCTGAGATACTGGAGGTTACAGCTTCAAAATATGAATTTTAGGGACACAATTAAGCCCATCACAGTATGTGTGTGTCTATCTTAGGACCATCAATGCAAGATGTTTTTTTCAGGCTGCCAAGTTTTAAATGCAGCCCCTTAATCTTTCCTAATTCCATCAGGGGAATATCTGGGGATATCTGAAATAGAGGTTAAGAACTCTATCTCAAAATTTGTTATTTAGTGTACCCTATAGGAAGTTAGGGAACTGATGGTGACTCCTAGGAATTCCTGTGGGTCTTTAGTTGGAAAAACTCAACCACCTCCATTGCATCACCATGGATGCATTATTTTCCTGAGGAGAGAGGCACTTGTTTATTCAGACTTTTAGAACCTCCTTGCGTCATGCTTTGTACGCATTAACTCAATCATGTATTCATTCATACAAAAATGTTTATTGGACTCTGTGTCCGGAGTGGTCCTGCTCTAAACTCAGGGGCTTGCAGCAGTGAGCAAAACACACATGTGTGCGCAGGTGAACACACACATACACACACGTGGTGAGAAGGACCAAGGAGAAAATTTATGGAGTGTATGAGGACAGGAAGCTTAGTGGAGAAGATGATGGTCTGTTTTATAGAGTGTGGCCAGACAAGTCCTTTCTGATAAAATGACATTGGAGCCCAGACCTGAGGAAAGTTAAAGAGTGAGTCAAGTGCGTATCTGGAGAGAGAGCTATGGGCAGAGGAGTCTAAAAGGAAAGTCTCGTAGGTAGGAGGAAGCTTGGCTGATTCAAGAAATAGTAAGGGGGTAGCTGAACTGAGTGAACGAGGGTGCACGTCCTAGGAGATGAGGTTGGAGACAGTGGTGGGGCATAGACCCATCGCCTAGAGGCTCATTGCCCATTGTAAAGCCTTGACTTTTGTTCTGGGAGAGACAGGAAGCCACTGGTAGGCTTTGAATGGAAGAGAGTCGTGCTCTGACTTGATCTTAAATCAATTAGTGCTTTGTGAAGCATCTCTGAATGCTGTGTGAAGAATAAACAGGGTGGGACAGAATCAGGAACCAGTTACGGAGCCACTTGAGTAAAAGGGAAGATGTGAAGGAGGGGAGGTAGAGGAAAAGGTCAGATTGAGGGTATATTTTCAAAGTAGAGCCAAGCCTCTCAGGAGTTGAGAGAAAGTCTACTTCAGCTCACTCGAGTGGAACTACCCCCTCTCAGTGCAGTGAATGGCGATGCCTCCCTCATGGCTTCAGAGTGTGGTGGAGACATCAACCAGGTGGGTGCTCATTGGCCTCTAGGTGTCAGGAGGAGGATGGTTGGAGGGATGGCTCTGATGTCCAAAATATGTAGGGGAAACAAAGCCTTTTACTTGAGGACACCATCTTATGTTCTTTCTATCTTCTCTATAGATTTGCTTGCTTTTACCAGACAAGTTATTGGATCTTCCAATAACCTTCCCACTACTCTATTTTCCAATATGTGGAAATATTTTCCAATATATGGATCTTGTAAGCTAATCACCACATTATGGTTGACAAATGCAGAAAGCATGGCCTTCTCACAGCCCAGCAAGGGTAAAATTTATCCATAATTTGCAAGACAATTCCTAAATTTTCATGCCATAAATTGTTACGGCTCTATGCTGTTTAGAAGAGATTTGAATTATAGGATTGCATTATCGGAAACTCGATAAATATCAAGTTAAGTAATGTTTTTTCCAAAAAATTAGAGTGATTGGCTATATACCAGATACTTTATAGACAGCTATATTTTACTTGAATCAATAGCATGTTCCATGAAGCTGACTGGATGGTTTTGCCATTGAGGTTCATTATTTCCTTTTCTTACGGTAGTGTGGTAGCCAGTTCATCTGCACATCCCTAAAGTTAGTAAGGCTTGCTTTACCATAGTCCTCAAATTAGTGGGGATTGGGCTAAGTTGTTTCAAGCAATGAGAATAAGTGAGATCTAGGAGAAGAGACAATAAATCAAGGGTCAACATAGCCACCACAACAAATGTGCAGTGTAACCCGATTCTTTTGTAAGATTTTTCTGCAGAATTCTTTTGGGGGAGAAAATCAGCTTATTCATTACAGTTCCAAGATTTTCTCTGCTCTTGCTGACATAGCCTATTAGCAACCCTGATTATGTTCTAGAGACTTAACGGAAATTCTGGTTTTCATCGTGTTTGCAAAATGTTTCTTGTAGAGCAAATTGCCTGCTGAGATGGCAGCCTGCTGAAGTAATATAATGTTACTCTGATTAAGCTGATTAAAAGCTGTATGTTTTGACACACACTGGGAAAGGCTAAGCTACTAGAATTGTAGACAATAACGAAACAGAGCTTGGGCTTGTTCGAAGTCACACTAAATCATGATCCCTCTTCACAAAGATTACAACGACATTTTGAGATTATTTTCTCATCTAAATCTGGATTTTGTAAGACAATGTACATACACATTTCAAAAAGCATCACTCACAGTACAATGGTTCAGAAGATGGTTCACATGCCCAACTTTTTAATAAAATATGTTCTGTGCCATTAACTCACATTTCTTAGGTTTAGACTGTAAAGACTATCCTTCAGGGAACTGGGGCCTCCCCTAGAACCCTTTCAGCTCTCTCAACAGCTGTCACTGGTAGCAGGGCTGGCCATGGGGATTGTTTGCATCCTTAATGAGGTTGCTGGACATTTAGCACCAGATGCAGATAATCATGCACTCTCTATTTAAAAAAAAGACCAAGCATTTCTTTTTTATTATAAAAACAGGATAAAATTTACTGAAACACTAGATTTGCTGGCTTTAAGCAAAGTTAAGAAATAAAAGCCTGTAAGAACCTAAGTACTGGGTAAATAGTTAACCTAATGAACCTAAATTTTTATCAACTATTTCTTAACTTCAGTCTGGGTTTCTTTTCTCCTTCTGATTAACCATTAACTTACACCAGAGGTGGCACCTGCCCAGAGCTGTCCTTGATGTCTCTGTAAGGGAAAGCCATTTCTTTGTACTAAGTAGCTATTTTTTCTCTTCTTTCTTTCCCTTTCCTTTGCAGAATAGTGGAGCAAGAAAAACACCAATGTTTTTGCAAACCTCTAAGATGCTGGGCCCACATCCTCAATAGGATGTGGCTTTCCAAAATGGAAAAGCATTTCCCAGCACTCTCTCAGCTCTTCATTGACTGAAACCATTTGGAAAAAGCAGTGACACTCATAAAGCACCTCAGAGTTCTTGATAATGGTTGTCCTACTTTATCCTTGAAACGACCTTTTACGAAAGAGAGAACGGGTGTTATGATCTCTATATTCCAAAATAAAATATGGGCAGAGAGACTATACAGTTAGGCAAAGTCCAAAGTCCGTACATCTATCAGTGGGGTGAAGGATCTGGTAGATTTGGTCTTTGGATGCCTCATTTGGAAAGTTTCCTAATACTACGTATTCAAATCACAAATTCATTTCTTTACTTTGTTCTACAGTTTCAAGATCTATCGCTTTCAAGCTTTGGTTAAGTTACTCCTGCACCCACCAACCTAAGCAGATATAAACACTTCTATGGGCTGAGTTATGGCCCCCAAGTTCATATGCAGAAGCTCGAACACCCAGTATGTCCCTGTTTGGAGATAGGGCCTGTGAGGAGGTCATAAGGGTTAAATGAGGTCATTTGGGTGGGTTCTAATCTGACAGGACTGGAGCCCTTACAAGAAGAACAAGAGTCACCAGCATCTCTCTCCATGTGAGGATGCAGTGAGGAGACAGCTGTTTGGAAGCCAGGAAGAGAGCTCGCATCAGACACCAAACCATGCTGATCTTGATCTTGGACCTTCCAGCCCGTAGAACTGTGAGAAAATAAATTTGTGTTGTTTAAGTCGTGCAGTCTGTGGGATTTTGTTACAGCAGCCCAAGTATACTAATACAAACACAATAGTACAATTTCAAAAGTTGTCAACCCTTTTTTTAATCTCATATACAAAAGTCATACATTTATATATATGTAAAGTGTATATAGAAAGTGTTTTCAGTTGTGCTAGATAGAATAATGGCCCTCAAATACATCCATATCCTAATCCCTGAAACTTGTGAGAATGTCACCTTATGCGGCAAAAGGGAATTTGCAACCAACTTGACAGCCAGCCCTGATGGCCTAATGGTTCAAGTTCTAAGCTCTCCATTTCAGCGGCCCGGGTTCAATTCCCAGTTGCAGAACCACACCAGCTGTCTGTCAGTTGCCGTGCCTGTGGCAGCAGCTCACATAGAAGAACTAGAAAGACTTATAACTACGATATACAACCATGCTTGGGGCTTTGGGGAGAAGAAAAGAAAGTTAACAACCTTGAGCTGGGGAGATTCTTCTGGGTGATCTGGGCTGGTCCAATATCCTCACAGGGGTCCTGATAAGAGAGAGGCATGAGGGTCAGAATCAGAGGAGACATGACAGCAGGAATAGAGGTTGAGTGATGGGAGGAAGGGGCCATAAGCCAGGGAATGCAGGTGGCCTCTACAAGCTGAAAAAACAAGAAACTGGATTTTCCCCTCGAGCCTCCAGAGGCAGCACAACCTTGCCAGCATCCTGATTTTAGCCTAATGAGACTGATTTTGGACTTTTAACCTACGGAACTATAAGATGATAATAAATGTGTGTTGTTTTAAACAACTAAATTTATGCAAGCTGCTAAAGCAGCAGTAGGAAAATAAGACATCATTCTAAAAGGAAACTTTAGGAGTAGAATTATTAAACTAACATATGAGAAGTAAAACTGAGTTCAGAAACAACTTGGAAGGTTTGAGAATCAGTGGTTGCAAAGTCTCATCTACAAAGAATCAGGCATCCATGGGTTTTCAATGAGCACGGAAAAAAATAATTTTAAAATCCTAAATGTATGTTCATATGTCTCTTTAGAAAGAAAAAATTTAAAACCTTTAATGGTCATTTTTTTAATTTTGCAAGCAGCAGAAGAAAATATTGCTGCATGTATATACACATTTTGAAGCAAAATACAGTGGTAGGAGAAAAGTCAAGAGAACATATATTATTCATTGGCATGACCAAACTATCTAATTTTTGCTTCCTCAGTCAACAGGAAGAACCTATATGTTGCTGCTTCATGCAGTTAAAGAAAGATGCGCCCTCTTGATTATTTTGGATATTCAGCACATTGGGACCTTGTAACTAATATGAGTCTGTTCTTTCGTGGATATTTTAAAGTCAGCAGGAAGTTATTTGAGAGGAAAGACAGCATTTTTAACATTTCAGGTAATTTTTCCGACCTTGGGAGATTTGCACTGGTAAAATAAATGCCTTTTGAGAAAGACTAAAGAGCTAGTTATATGGTCTTTTACAGGAGACTGAAAGAAAACGATCCTTGGAAAACGAAGGTCAGAGGTCAGAGCCTTTCAATCTTGAATCCGAAGTTTGCGTTTCTCCCTGTTTTGGGCTCCATCAGTTCCCCGGAGCCTGCCGTTACTCCACATCCGTATCAACCGTGACTTCCTCCATAATGGGTCAGCCCTTTGCGTATATTTCAGTCCAGCTGCTGAATGCTTCTCATTGCATTGTGGTGATAATTCTCAGTATTTTTCCCCCTGCTGCTCCTAATTGCATCAGCAATTAGGGAACAGGGTCTGGGTCTGATCATCTAGATGTTGTTTTTTTCTGTTTTTCTCTACTGCAAGTGTGTGTACAGTGTTTGGTAGACAGTAGGCACTCAACAATGTTGGTCAATGTCTCCTTGTTCCTGATCCCTGCAGGTCTGTGTGGGCCCCTGGCACCATTCACTGCTCAGGGAGCCTGTCTCCCCAGCCCTGCTCTTGGGACCTGTCTGCCCCAACAAGTGTTACACACTGACTTTCTTCCACATCAAGACCAGGGCTCCTTAGAGGGCACCCCGTTGTGGCCCTGGTGCTGTGCTGTGCCCAACTCAGAATAACTCAGTGATGTCTACCTTCATTCTCTTGCTTAAAATTCCCAGCTCTTCTTCTCACTCTTGTACCTTCCAATGAGATCATTTCATCAAACCTAACAACAAGACAAAAAAAAGCAGTGTTTCAGATAATACGCTGTTCAGACATTCAGAGAAGATTGAAGATGCAGTCATGGTCCTCTCCTCTCCAACATACACATTTTTGAAGTATAAATTGATCGTAAATTTCAATTCCAGTGAGAGGAAAAGGTAAGCTCTGGGGACACTGAGGGAGTGACGAGGTTTTGAACACGTGAAAGGTCTCGTGGTCCCTCGTTGCCGTAGCAGATACTGCCTGTCCGTCAGGCCTGGACTGTAGAGAGAGACACAGTGGGGCACCCAGATGCTGCCTGTCCGTGAGGCCTGGACTGTAGAGAGAGACACAGTGGGGCACCCAGATGCTGCCTGTCCTTCAGGCCTGGACTGTAGAGAGAGACACAGTGGGGCACCCAGATGCAGCTGCTGGCAAGCTGGGGATGGGGCCCACAGGAACGGGGAGCATACTCCAGGCATTCCATTCTACCTTGTGGGAACATCCCAAACTGAGAAGAAATATGCCAGGGATTTCTTGAGATCAAATTTAGGAATCCAAATGCAAGCTCTATAAACAGGTACTCCTTAGAAGAGCCCTCTTCGTGATTCCTACTGGGCCTGTCTAGGTGTAGAGAGAGAAGCCAACACTTTTACGGTCATTTCTTTCTTGAGGACCAAAGACTTTTCAGATTGATCTCAGTGTTGGTGCCCAAACCATCTTAGCTATCTAGATAGAGAGATAGAGAGAGAGAGAGACAGAGATAGATAGATAGACAGATAGATAGATAGATAGATAGATGATAGATAAAGATAGATATCAACCTATAGATTGATATGTTGATATATATAGATATAAATCTATAGGTTGACATCTATCATCTATCAATCGGTTTATAATCTGTAGATAATTAATATCTATAAATATTGATATATATTAAATAATTTATAATTAATATAAATATAATCTATAGATATATGAGATATTATAGATATCTGTCTCTACATAGAGAAGATACATGTATGATATATATATATATCTATAAATCTATACCTCTCTCTATCTATCTATCTGTCCTAGGATTTCTGCTTCTCTACTTGAATCCTCATTTATACACATATGATATTGTCCAGGTGAGCTAAGCAATACAGAAGCTGTAAATGTGCATAAAATGAGTTCGGGGAAATGACCATTTTATGACTGAATCATTGAAAATTCACCCTAAACAATGAGCAAGTCATCCCAAGCAGGTGACTCACTGAATTTCCTCTTTGTCCGTCGTTGCAGCTGGTAGGTATCCCATGAGATCAGATGTTGGCAGTCCCCTTTTTGTTTTGATTCATGGAAATTGCATATGACTGCCTTCTTGGGGTGTTTCCTTAGAAACTGACATAGAGAAAAGTTGGTTCATGTGTGGTGAAACCAACCACTTGGCTCAGCGTGGTGTGTCCTCCTGAAAAGGAGAATAAATTAGCCTTGAGGACGGTCTTCCAGAGACATCAGGACAAACAGTGAAATAAAAAGATACGAAACTACTGATTTATGAAATAAGAGAGCTTCAAATACTTTGTAGGTTTTTGGAGCTGAGAGAATCTTAGTGACATATAATAAAATGCAATTATTTTATAGTCAAAGGGCTGTAACAAGGTCAAGGGATTTTTTCAAGTTGATGCACCTGGCTAACAGCAGTTTTTGTTGTTAGCACCGTTGAGTGGCTTCTGACTCCCAGCGCGCCCGTGGACAGCAGAGCAGAACCCTGCCCGGTCTTTTTGCGCCATCCTCTCACCTTCTGGCGCTCTATCAGACAATGCTCTGCTGCTGTTCATAGGGTTTTCATGGCCACTGTTTTCGGAAGTGGGTGGACAGGTCCTTCTTCCTAGTCTGTCTGAGTCTGGAAGCTCCGCTGAAACTTGTCCACCGTGGGTGACCTGCTAGTGTTTGAAATCCTGGCGGCAGAGCTTTGAGCATCACAGCAACACACAGCCACCACAGTATGACAACCGACAAATGGGTGGTGTGGTTCCTTGACAGGAAAAGGAACCTGGGCTGTGGGAGTGAGAGTGCGGGATCTTGACCACTAGCTCACCAGAGCTGGCTCTGGTAGCTGTACCGCAGTAAAAAATTTAGGTATTATGATGTCCACCCAACACCATCTCTATTAAACTGCATTGCTTCTAGTAATTTGTCTATTATTTGGTATTCATGGTATCAGTACTTTGGAAGTGGAGGCGGAGAACTTGTTCTTTAAAGCCAAATACTTTAGAATGGGCTGCAATTTAACTATAGAAACCAGAGTCAACGTATTTTAATCCTCCTTAACCCAGCCTCTTGCATTGACAAAACTAGGCACTCTTAATACAAGGAATATTGGTGTTTTATGAGTTATCTTAGCTGTGTGAACTAAGGGAGGGGGAAATGAAATGATATAGCATCAGAACGGAGACTGCATGGCATAGAATGCTTCCTGACATTGAGGTCGCCTCTTGGACCTCTGCTCCAAAATGTCTGCCTCGTCCTCCCACACTTCTTACCTCTTTCTTCCCCAAAGATGCTTCCTTTACTAACTGTAGTGCAGCCTCTTATTTATCTTATTATACATATGAATAAAGCTTCTGTGGACATTCTTATACAAGTCTTTTGTGTACCCATGCTCTCATTTCTCTTGGGTGTATATAGCTAGTGGTTGAATTGCAATGTAAATATCCATCCAAAGGAAAATGGCTAGAGAAGACGTGGTGTGCTCATCCAATGAGCGCGTGAATGTTGGCGACAACAAGGATGAACGATGGATATAAGCAATACCACAACTGAATCTTGAAAGCGACCGGTTGCGAAAGAGAGCCTGTTCTTGCAGCCCATCTGCTGGAAGACAACAGGTAGCGAGTCAATGCAGAGGGCAGATGGAAGTTCTCCGGCACTCAGGTGTCATCCACAAAGGAAAGCTCTTCAGGAAAAGGAGATCAAAGATGCCAGACTCCCCAAGGCGAGAGCAAAACAGTGCAGCCAGGCTGTGAAATGTTGCTGAACATAAACAAGTCAGCTTGTCGATGGTGACTGTCTTTTTTTTCCCCTCCTGCTTTTCATGATTTAAAATAAAGCCTGATTAGCATTTCGACCCATGGGTTGGTTTTTCCAAAGAGACGACAAACCGCAACCTTCAACTTTACTTTTGATCAGTTCACAAGCCAGATTTCAGCTTTCACAGTGGTAAAAGAAAGCAACATGGGAGGTTTATGATTCCACTTTGGTGCTGTGCTAACAGCCAGGACAACTGCTGGTGGTTTCTATTCAATGCAGGCGCCAACACTGTGTGTATTTGTGTCAAGGGCGGAAACCCTGGAGACATTCCTTTCAGTTGTCATAATCACGTCCTTCTTATTTGATCTCTCTCTCCAGTAATACATAGAATTTTTCAACCTTTCTTCAGCCCTCTAGTATTTGTTCCTTGGACCCTAAAGATGACACCCACCTTCTCCGCCTGCCTGCCCTTTACGGAAAATTACGACTGCTTTTCGGGCCATGCATCTTCCTGCTATCTTTCTGCCTTCCTCCATACAGTTCCTTTAATTACATTTTTTTATTTTGAGGTATTCATAGATGCAATGCAAGTGTAAGAAATAATGCAGGGAGATCCCAAGTCTCCTTCACCCATTTCCCCCCAGGGTCACATCTTGCAGAACTGCAGTCCAATGGCACCACCAGGAAACTGACATCCACCATCATATTTCCCCAGTTCTACACGCACTCATTTGAGTGTTTGTGTATAGATCAATGCAATTTAATCACTTGTATAGTCATTCATCAATCAAATTTTGACTTTAGTTCACTTACCACTGTAAGTCTCTGTAAGTTCAATCAATGTGTCAAAATTTGCCCAGACTCTCAGGGAGCCTAATTCCTGTTTCCATTCAGTTTTTTGGATAGATGTGAATATTTTGGGGTTCTGAAATCCTTTCAATGAACCAGTAGTCAGCACTTTCTTGAGAAGGATTCTGAGAAGGTGCAGAGAGTTACTGGAATTTGGAGTCAAATATCTTAATAGTGAACCCTCACACATAAATTTCCCAACCATCTTTCACTGT
Organism: Ceratotherium simum simum; assembly: GCF_057802395.1. Taxonomy (NCBI): domain Eukaryota; kingdom Metazoa; phylum Chordata; class Mammalia; order Perissodactyla; family Rhinocerotidae; genus Ceratotherium; species Ceratotherium simum. Next base: position 123,634,272 of record NC_141940.1, read on the forward strand.
GATCCACATTATCCTATTTTTGAATTATGCCACAGTCTGATTTTGGGCTTTGAAATAACAAAAATATAAATGTAAATAAATCTGTTGATAACTGAGGACAAACATTTAGGAAGTGGTGGAGGAGATTCCTCACCATTTGATTTCATTCTATGTCAAAGCCCCAAATTATAAAAGGGACAGGCTCTATAATAAAAAACATTTTATGGGCCGGCCCCGTGGCTTGGTGGTTAAGTGAGCGTGCTCCGATGCTGGTGGCCCGGGTTCAGATCCCGGGCGCGCACCGAGGCACCACTTCTCTGTCCATCCTGAGGCCGAGTCCCACATACAGCAACTAGAGGGATGTGCAGCTATGGCATGCAACTATCTACTGGGGCTTTGGGGGGAAAAAATAAAAAAATAAATAAAATCTTAAAAAAAAAAAAAACAAAACATTTTAAAGAGACAATATCTGAACATATATGTAGGACTTTCTTTGCCAGCCCAGCAGGAAATTTCCTGAACATGCCAGAGGGATAAAATGTAGTATGTGAGAAACACCTCCCAAGTTAAGGCAGTCTTAAGTTGTAATAAATTGTGTGTAAAAGGTGGGGAGACATCTGTGGGGAGTAAGTGATGGCTTTAGCCAAAGTTGAGAGATTAGAGTCCTCCTACGGACAGAGAGTGACTCTAATAATTTCCTTTGCTCAGGAGAGGTGAGAGGCAAAATCCCAACCACAGACGTGGGAGCCTGGAAAGAGAACCACATCCTCACAGGAGTAGAATGCTAGGAGGAAGTTGTACATAATGATCCACATTAATACCACTTCTCTGATTGTTTCTTGTTCCAGATGAGTCATTTTAACCACTTCCTGGTGAAACAGCTCAGATTGCGTTCCAATGGAGCCAAGTGGGGAGCCAAACAATTTTGGCAAGTCTGTTACTGCCCACCTGACCCAGCACTCCGAAATCAGTGTGCTGTCTTAAGGTACAGGGAAACCAAGCCATTGTGTCTGCCCAGGTGTGTGTGTTTGTCTGTTGGGCATAGGTGGAGTTTAGGAAGAGAAAATACTCTATGTATAGGAAAACTTTCCACAGTCATAAAATAATTATTACATCAAGAATAGCAGCTATACAGGGTTATGCTTTAATGATTGAAATGGAACTGTATGGATCAAGCAGTCCAAATTTCTGGGAACAATTCCTCTAATGGACAAAAAAGAGGTTGACAGAATCAATAATAGTCTCTAGGCGTATAACATATATAGGACTCAAATGGTCTTTTAATTATATGTCCCCTTGACTCCTGAATCCACCGTGTAAATATATCTTCCTTGTTCCATCAAGATTACAGCCTCCCTCCCTGAGGCTCTTTGGAGAAATAACAGTTCAGACATCCTGTATCTCAGCTTTAAGGAAGGGAAAGATCTTTCTGGATTTCCCTTTCTTCCAGCAGCCAAACTAGCATGTCAGAAGCTTTTCTTTGCACACACAAGAAGCAAAAACTTCCCACCAAAGACAAGGCCTGGATTCGCTTGGCCAGTTGCATTCTGAGCTGGGAGGTAGATAATCTTTCTTCTGAAGCTCTTGACACAGAGCAAAGCTCCCCTTTTCTTCATGTCTGGTTTCTCCCCGCTGTGAGCAGAGATAAATCTCCTACCTACCTCACAGCTGAACTGTGAGTTTTGAATCACATAACGGGGACCGAAGTGCCAGAATGCCAACCTGGAAAGCTCCATCCAAACGGAAAAGGATGATTCTTCTTTTCATTGGCACGATCCTTGGAACTTGTAGAAGGTAACGGTTAATAAAAGCTCATGAAGCTGTGGCTCGTAATTTGAGAATGTCAACAACCGCCAGCATTTTTGTTCTAGTGCTCCAAGTGGCATCGAGGAACAATGAACCGGTTTCCTCCTGTGTCGGTGCTTACATTCTCAGTTTACAGCATGGCGGTGCCAGCCTCTGCCCCACATTATCAGGAGACTCAAGAAACTCGGACACATTCTTTGATGTCTTCTTGGCGTGGGGGCCTGGAATAGTTTTGCCTCTTAGTCTGGATTCCCTTTCAGTTCAGCAAACACAGTCAGCTCCTTCAATAGGGATTTTGCCTGATTCTAAGACTTTGCAGGTCACGCTGGGCAGACGTGAATCACAGGGTAGAGATAAAGTTAAATCAAGATACACACTATTGTCGCTGTGGGCTTGGCAGAGTGAGCAGGAGAGAGTTTTAAAACAAGACGCTTGGTCCTTTTATTTTTTCTCAGAAAATAATTTATTTCAGATGCTACCTTTTTAGGTTATATTTAAGGAAAGGATTTCTGAATGGAGGGATGCTCCTCTTAAAATTTCCCAGGAGAGACTGGACCATGGATTTGGGATTTTGAAAATATCTTGGGGAGTATTGCTTCTCATTTTGGAACTTTTCTGGCAAAATACCAGCCACCTACTTTCTTAGAGAAAAGGGCCTCTCTTGGGGCCCCGGAAAGAGAGTGGGTAGAAGGCAGTCGTTATTAAGTCGGAAAAAAAGGATGTGTTAAGGATAACTTTAGCTAATAGCTTCTTTAAAAGGTTTAAGGAAATAAAAGAGGTCTGTTTGCTGAGCTGAAAGTAAATCACTCTTACACTTTAACAAATACAGTTTCCCATTCCAAGAAGATGCCCCAGAATATAGAAATACTCACTGGTATGAATAAGAGTTTGTTTGTGTAAAATTAAAGTTAAGGGGAAAAGGAAGAAAAAAACATGGTCTGGACAGGTTACTCTTCTGCAAATGAACTTAACTGTTGGAACAGAACCACATCATGACTAGGGGATGTATCTTTCTACCCAGGACACAGTCTCTTCTTCTACCCTGGGATGCCAATCTCAAGACTGACAAGGGTCGATTTGGGGTCTTCTAACTTCATCCAAGCCTTGGGCAACCCTGAGCTGACAAGCAAAACCATCACAAGTTTTAGCTGACGCCAACACTACTGCCTGGCCCATAAAAGCTGTGACTGTCACAAAGCCACCAACACAAGCGCTGTACAGGCTAAAAAGATCTAATTATTTTAAATGCAGTGGAACGTTTTTCAGTGTGGCCAGTAGCCCCAGATTTGGATATTTTCAATAACTTCAATTTTGGATATTTTAAAGTAATTTATTTTTCCTTTGCTTTTCCCAGCTAACATCCTGAAGGATGTCTTTGCTTGCGTTTGTTTAGCTCACAATTTTATTTTATTTATTTATTTATTTTTAATTTATTTTTTAATTTAATTTATTTATTTTAATTTATTTATTTAATTATTTAATTATTTAATTAATTTAATTATTTATTTTAATTTATTTATTTATATTTAATTTATTTATTTTCCCCCCAAAGCCCCAGTAGATAGTTGTATGTCATAGTTGCACATCCTTCTAGTTGCTGTATGTAGGACGCGGCCTCAGCGTGGCTGGAGAAGTGGTGCGTCGGTGCGCGCCCGGGATCCGAACCCGGGCCGCCAGCAGCGGAGTGCTCGCACTTAACCGCTAAGCCACAGGGCCAGCCCTGTTTAGCTCACAATTTTAGTGTAACGTCTTTGTTTATACCCTGGTCAGGGGTTTTTCTGCAGAATTTTTCTGTAAAGTGCTAGCTAGTAACAGCTTAGGCTTTGCAACAGATCTCTGTTGCAACTACTGGATTCTGCCATTGTAGCATGCAAACAGCCATAAATAGTACACAAATGAATGTGACTGTGTCGCAATAAAACTTTATTTAGTAAAACAAGTGGTGGGCCAGATTTGGCCCACAGACTGTAGATTGTTGACCCTGCCCCAGAAGCTGATGTTGTCCAGGTATGTTGAGTCTAGGGTCCTGAGCATTGGGATAACACCTTAAAGCAGGGGTTGACAAACTATGGCCGGTGGGCCAGCCAAATCTCACCAGTTTATCCAGTGAAATGTTCCACAATGAGTGAAATAAATGTAGCGAACTATAGCAACATGTAACAATATCTTAGAAACCTGATACTAAATTAAAAAGTCAAGTCATTAAACACTGAATACTGAGCATCGTTTTTTAGAAAGCACAGAAGCAAATAAAACTGATCTGCTTTGGTGTTACTATACATTAGTGTCACTGTTGCAGAATTTAACACAAATGGAATCATGCAGTAGGTGCTCTTTTTTTATCCGGTTTCTTTCCCTCTGCATACTAATTTTGAGATTCATCCACATTGTTGCATGTGACAATCGTTTCTTCATTTTCATTGTTGAGTATCTATCAATGTAACACAATTCGTTTGTCTTTTCTCCTGTTGACAGACATTGTTGTTGCTTCCAGATTGGGTCTATTACGAATGAAGCTGCTATGACCTTTGTGCATCCATCTTTGTATGGACACAGACATTATCATTTCTTCTGGTAAATCCTACGAGTGGAATGTTGGACTGTACAGTCGGTGATACGTGTAACTTTTTAAGAAAATGACAAAATTTTCTGCAGTGTGAGATTTTACACCCCCATCAGCCACGTGTGAGTGGCCTAGTTGTGTCACAGCTTCACTAACACTTGCTATGATCAGTCTTTTTAATTTTGATCATTTTGGTCAGTGTGTACTTATACCTCGCTATGGTTTTAATTTGCATTTTCCAATGACTAATGATAATGAGAATTATCAATCAACAGTTTTCTGGAGATGAGGGGGAGAATGGCAGCTACTAAATCCAAAGAGGGATGAAATAACATTTTGGGGTAATGGAAATCTACTCCATCTCATTATGGTGGTTGCTACATGAGTGTATACCCATTAAACCTAATATAGATGCATTTCATTGTACATGAAATAACCTCAATAAAACCAATACAAATATGTGAAATTGATTTGAAAACCCCACAAAACGAAATCTATTTAAGGACAAATACACATGCAATAAAATTCTATTTAAAGAAAACCAAGATAATAGAAAGCCCAAAAATTCAACATAGTGTCTATTGCTGGGAAGGGAAAATATGATGTGATAAAAAAGGAATACAGAGATAAATTTAACTTCATAGGCATTTGGAGGGTACAGAGGTGTTAATTTTATTCTTGTGTTTCATAATTTATACATATACAACACAGATGTTGTTTGAATACATAAAACATTACATAACAAATTCTACTTACAAAAACAAGCTCTCAAGTGTTTGGGTTAGAATCTTACAAGTGGTCGAGTTCCAAGTAACTTATTTAAATCGCACATCTTTGTAGTGTGGGATACGTTGTGGTGGCCAATAATGTCAGGGTCTGGTCTGACAGGACAAGATTGTCCAGAGACAAGCGGCAGGTTTCTGAGGACATACTAAGTTGTCAGTGGGAGTCAATGAATAATTTAAGGCTGAAAGGGCTTATATAATCTAATTTATGTTTTGATAAGATCACCAGGGACATAGAGTAACCTTAAATGCATATTACTAAGTGAAAGAAGTCAATCCAAAAAGGCTACCTACTGTATGATTCCAACTCTATGACATTCTGGAAAAGGCAAAACGATGGAGACAGTAAAAAGATCAGTGGTGGCCAGAGGGCGAGAGAGATGAATAGGTGGAGCACAGAGGATTTTTAGGGCAGTGAAATGACTTAGTATGATATTATAATGATGGACATACATCATTATACATTTGTCCAAACCTATAGAATGTACCACACCAAGAGTGAACACTAAGGCAAACTATGGACTTTGGGTGATTATGATGTGTCAATGGAGGTTCATCCTTGGCAAAAAATGTACCACTTGGTGCCTGATTTTGATAATGGGGGAGGCTGTGCATGAGTGGGGCAGGGAGTATATGGGAAATCTCTGTATCTTCCTCTCAATTTTATTGTAAACATAAAACCACTCTGAAAATATTAAATGTTTTTTAAAAAATCACTAGGGCTGCTAAATAGTGGTTGAGTGGAGTGGAATCAGAGAAATGATTCAGGTGTCTACTGCAGTGTGCCCTTGGGGTGGGTGGTAGAGATGAAGTTGGATAGAAGGGGAAGGATTTGAAAGATATTCTAGAGTTAAAATTCACAGGATTTGCTGATGCTAGGATATAATTTAAAAATACCTCTCGTATGGCACACCTCATCTTCCTCTATCAAGCTTCTATATAGTGCTTGACTTTTGTTAGAATCTACTGGCTAACTTGCTAGGTTATTCTATGAATTCATAACAGTCATTTCTGTCTTCTATTGGTATGAGATTTACAGCACAGGTTTGACAGCTAAAAGGCAGAAATAATAACCAAGTGCCAGTTAGTATTTTGGCTTCTTTTGCATTCTTCTCTGAAGGAATGTGAATGATCAGAGACTTCTATCACTCAAAAATAATCAATTCAAAACTTTCTCTGTAGAGACCACAACACTTGGCTCAACGGTAGAAGAACAATATTTAAATCTGAATTCTGCATATCATAAAAGTCCATCTAGTTATAAAAATGTATTGTCTGGACTTTCATTGGTTAACAAAGCGGTTTTAAAATAAGGGCCAAATTAGTACAAGTAAAGAAAAATGACAGAGCCCACACCCTGCCATATCCTTTTCAGTTTTCCCCCACCTTCAATAACACCACCAGGCATTCCCACCCCGAGGTTTTAGAAGCTTGCACTTTTGGGTCACCGTGCAAGGCTGTCCTGTACTGAGATCCACACTCCAATCGTCTCTTCCAGATGTTCAAGAGAGTCTTTCAAACCCAACATTCAGGTCCCCCAATCTTTAGTCCCTTCTCTCTGGCCTTGGCTTATGATCTATGTTTGAAGAATTTTGGGATGAAATCTGAAACTTTTTAAAGGAAGTTAGTACTTTTTAACTTCATAAGTGAGGACCTGACTGTTTTGTTTTGTTTTTTACAAGGACATTTCAGTTTCAAACCAAGGCATTGAGCCCAGAGAGTGAACATTCAGAGAACACCATCATCCATGCATAAGCTGAGGTTGAAGTGACGGCAGACTGACCTGTATGCTATTAGTGAGGAAAAGACAGGTGTGCAACTTGAAATGCATTCAACTTCCTGTCCTCCTAAGTACAGGCAGTTTACACTCAGGGTTACTAGTTATAAAGCTTATTTTGAATTTGAATGCAGCCAATTCAATAACAAACTATCTCAATGAATAGAGAAGAACTTTTACTGATTGTAGCTTTGTGAACACAACGGGAAGGCACAGTTCCATTTGGATTTCTTCTTCACCAGTTGCTAATGCTGAATGGAAGCATGGCAGGAAATGTATAATCCAACCCTAGCACATGATTAGAAGCAAACGGAGCCCAAACGCCCACCAGGGAATGGGAAAAGTGCAATTTTTTACATTTGTATATGCCTAGACACGTTGATGGTTAACTAAAATACCACACAGTAATGGAAAATATTCTCAAAATTACAAATATTCTACGTAGTGTCAGGAGGGCCCGGGAGAAGATTGAGGATTTGTCTCAATCCTTGCCTCGTATCATCAACAATCAAGGATGCAATGAGCCTGACTTTTAAGATCTGTTAAGAACTCTACGCTTTCTCTCAGTAACTTGTGCTCTTTGTAGGGTGAATGTTCCAGATGCTATGAAATCAAATACTCTTACTGCAATTTGAAATGATGTATTCATTTTTTTAAAAATTTAGGCATAATTTAACTTACAGTAAATTGCACAACTCTTAAGTGTACAGCTCAATGATCTTTAGCTATGTATACACCTGTGCAAACACTACCTAGGTTACAATACAGTACCTTTTCTTCACTTCAACAAATTCCCTTCTTCTCTACACTTACTGCACCAAAGATAGCCTCTATTCTGACTTCTTCCATCATGGATTAGTTTAGACTGATTTTAAATTTCATATAAATGTTTCCAAAATATAGTAACCCATGTATATCGATGGATATCTAGAAATATTCCTATATGCAACATCTATATCTATATTAAGCTTTCCATGAACTTATGCTGATGTCTCCAACTCTAATCTTCTACCACAGGGATCCTTACAGCATCCTCCCTTGGTGGTCTGCAACCTTCCACTCCAACTGGGAGAAACCTGACTCCCACCATCACATCCACTATCCACTTACTTAATTGTTCCAGTATACATATATGGCGCTATCACAACGGTTAACCCACGTCTTTGTGAGATACAACTTTATCAACTAGAGTATAGTGCTCATACATTTTCTTTTTCCTTTAGTCTTAGAGCCCCCACTCATTTCCAAAGTTACTTAGGTCAGCACATTTCCTCCACTCCCCTCAGACAGGCTGTGTCAGATATTTGTAACCCACTTAGATTATTTTGTCACAGTCTGCATTCTCTCCTGTGTCTTCCAACTTCTTATGTGATTTTGGAAAATCTCGTGGATATTAAAGTTCACTCGTTGTGCTGTAAACTTCTATGGGTTTTGTCAAATGCAAAACGTCATGTATCTGCCATTATTTACACTATCATACAGAATACTCTCACGACACTAAAAAGTCCCTGTGCTTCACCTGTTCCATCTACCTCCCCCGCCCCAACCCCTGGAAAGCACTGACATTTTACCATCTCTATAATTTTGCCTTTTACAGAATGCTATATAAATGGAATAATAAAGAATACATCCTTGGAAGACTGACTTCTTCACTTAGCAATATTCATTTAAGATTCATCCATATCTTTTTTGGCTTGACAGCTCACTTTGTTTTTTCAATCGCTGAATAACATTCCGTTGTATGTATGTACCACTGTCTGTTTACCATTCACCTGTTGAAGGACATCTTGATTGTTTTCAGTTTTTGGTGATTATGAGCAAAGCTGTTATAAACATATATGTGCAGTTTTTATGCAGACATAAGTTTTCAAATCAGTTGGGTGAATATTCAGGAGCACAATTGCTGGATTGTACAGTAAGCCTGTGTTTAGATTTGTTATACAATGCCAAATGTCTTCCAAAGTGTACCATTTTGCATTCCCACCAGCACTGCTATCCACATCCTCTGCAGCAATGGGTATTGTCAGTTTTTTTTTTTATTATTATTAATCTATTTTTATAGTTGTGTAAAACACCTTACTGTTGCTTTAATTTTTAATTTACTGAATAATGATGTTGAACATTCTTTTTATGCTAATTTGCCATCTGGATATCTTTTCAGTGAGGCGTCTGTTCAGATTTGTTTTCCCAATTTATAATTGAGTTGTTTATATTGTTATTGTTGAGTTTGAAAAGTTCTTTGTATATTTGGGACACAAGTCCTTCATCAGATATGTGTTTTGCAAATATTTTCTTCCAGTCTGTGTCTTAGATTTTCATTCTTTTAACAGTGTCTCTACAGAGCAGTTTGTTTTTTTTTTTTGTGAGGAAGATCAGCCCTGAGCTAAAATCCATGGGGAATCCTCCTCTTTTTGCTGAGGAAGACCGGCTCTGAGCTAACATCTATTGCCAATACTCCTCCTTTTTTTCTTTTCCCCCGGAGCCCCAGTAGATAGTTGTATGTCATAGTTGCACATCCTTCTAGTTGCTGTATGTGGGACGTGGCCTCAGCATGGCCAGAGAAGCGGTGCGTCCATGCGCGCCTGGGATCCGAACCCCGGCTGCCAGCAGCAGAGCCCGCGCACTTAACCGCTAAGCCACGGGGCCGGCCCTACAGAGCAGTTTTTAATTTTAACCAAGTCCAACTTTTATCAGTGTTTTTCTTTAATGGATCATGCTTTTAGTGTTACATCTAAAAAGTCATTGCCAAACCCGACGTCACCAAGATTTTCTCCTATGTTATTTTCTAGAAGTTTTACAGTTTTGCACTTTACATTTAGGTCTATGCCCCATTTTGAGGTGGTTTTTGAAAGGAGTCACTTTTTTGAAAGTCTGTGTCTAAGTTTTTTTTTTTTAATAATGTTGTCTAATTGTTCCAGCACCAAGAGATTGTACATTCTTCATTGAATTGCCTCTGCTTCCTTATCAAAGATCAATTGACTCTATTTGCGTGGTACCATTTCTTGACTCTCCATTCTGTTCCTTGGGTCTGTCTCTCTCTGGGTGACACCTGAGTGAGCATATGGATTATCAGCCACATCACATGCCCTCAGTAAATGTCAACCACCATCTTGCCATTTCCTCTCAGCTTGCTGTGTTCTGTGACTGTATTTGTACATGGCCAACCTGACATAAGAATCTAGTGAGTCTAACAACTTTTCTTTCAGCGCAATATTAGCAATAAGCAGGTATACTCATTGATGCTTCATTAACTCTTTTACTCATAATGGAAATAATGAGATCCTGGGGGAGAATGACAGTGAGTGTCCGTGATTAAAGTCACACTGAATATTCACCTCACTGGAAGCCAAGAGGAAGATGGCTTTCAAAATCGATGGCAGAAATTTTATTTCTTGCCTTGGCTTAAAGTTTTCCAAATGACCTTTTGACCTCATTTTAGATACAGACTCCCTTTTCTCTAAAAGCTAGACACAGAAGGCCACATGTTGTATGATCCCATTTATACGAAATGTCTGGAATAGACAAACCCATAGAGACAGAAAGGAGATTAGTGACTGCCTAGTGGTGGTGGGCAGGAGCCATGGGGATAACAGAGAAAAGGCACATGTGTCCTTTTTAGGATAATGAAAATGTTCTGGAATTATATAGTAGTGATGGTTGCCCAACTTTGTGAATAGACTAAAAAACATGTAGACTTTAAAAGGTGAATTTAAAAGACTTTGTAGACTTTAACAGGGTGAATTTTATGGTATGCGTAGTATATCTCAATTTAAAAAAAAGATCAACAAGATATTTACTATTTTTAAAAAAATCTTAAATCAGTCCAAACTCCATGAGTTAAAAAAAATATGAACTGGTCTCCTAAATGGGATTCATGTTTTTTCTTTACTATAAAAGTAATGCAGCACTTTAGAAAGAGAAAGGAAAAAGATAACCTTGATATTTATCTCATTTAATTTTTGCTAGTCCTTTCTTCTATTTACTAGCTTTTTAATTACAAGTTTCCCATCATACTTCAATCTTATACTTTTAATCTGGAAAGCTCTAAAATATAACATGATTTCAGAGAGGTTTCCTGAAATGGTGGATACACAGCTCATTGGCATCTATAAAACCATGCTGCGAATCTCCCCACAACTACCCCATCACAATGTTTCTAGTCATTCCAACTTTGGCAGGCCAAACGCTGTGTGTATTTTGGCACTTCCATTCTTCCTTGGCCTTTCTGGTTCTGCCACAAAGAGGACAAAGACAAATGAAAATTAAAAAGTGCAATACATCTGTATAAACTTCAGAGTTTTCGGTTGGTCCAGATTCATGCTTTGTGCAAAATAGAATGCGAGGTTCTGAAGGAGCAATCTTTTTCACAAGACCAGTTTAAAGAATCTATTTCTCTTTATCAACTGACCTTTTATTTTCTAAAACTGGTTTTGCCACGGAAACTGAGGTAACGTAGTGTTGGGTGGTGAATCCTGGTCACAAGTGAAATAGTACATGGGTCATACTCAAAACAGGTTTTCAACAGGAACATCGGTGCCTGGACGTGTCATCCAACACTTTATATGGGTGATATGAAACATTAGTTTAACGTAATTAAATTTACTGACAAAGTTTTGTGCCAAAAGAGTGCTTTGAAGAGCACAATCAATGGCTTTCTAAAAGATGCTACAAGCATCAAAATGATTCATTTGTTACACATAATTCCATTGATCATACACTGAGGCAAAGCATGTGCTAGGTGAAGCAACACATTCAAATTACTGCCGTTCCTACTTCCTGAAATACAAGACCTAAACCTTTATGATGAAATGACCAAGCGTGTGGATTTATACTAAGTGCACGAAGCCAGAATTACAGTGCATGTAGGAGATGCTCCAGTAAGCAGTCTAATGAATGGGGGCAGTTGTACAGCAGAATGCTTTCTTGATGAAAAGGTGTAAATATCCGTCTAGCTCTGATTAGAATGTCATAAACAGTCATGCCCCCAAATGCAAGAGTCAAACACTCTTAGCCAGATATGTCTAATTGGCAACGTACCATTTCACCAGAGTGAAATAGATTCTATGATACTTTGTTCTGCTCTATTCTGGAGCTGGAGAAGCTGGGTATAGTCAACAGAGGAACAAACAGAACCTTCCACGTATCTGTGAATAAGCCAGGCAGCAAGAAGGTAGTAGAGAAGTATTTCCAATGACGTAAAAAAGACTGATTTCTGAGAGCAAATATATATTCACAATGTACATTGTGCATCTGGGGGAAAAAAAAAAACCTTTAAAAATATTTCTCCAATATACCAATTTGGAAATAACCATTGAAAGAAACTTCAATATCTACCTTGCCAGGCCTTTTCTGTGTTTTCAGGAGTAATTTCTCTGCCTGGAAACCAACAGATGTTAAGAATAGTGTCATTATAAAGTTGACAAATTAGGATAATGTTGTCTAAAGAGCAACATAATTTATTTCCATATTATCGCGTTGGTAGGTTTCATTTTCAGCAGGGTAAGTTTTAAAATCTTCACTGGGATCTTTACGTAAAAATGATGCCAAAACATATTAGTTAAATTACCTCATATACATATTTTATACTGATGGGATCTAAGCTATCTGCTTGATGATGAAAATAAAGTATCCGAACATGTAAAGTTGAGTAGCTTTCACCTGCTGAGAAGGATATTACTAGTATTGGAAATTTGATATCATGTGGAGCCCAGAAGACTTCCTCTATCCTAAAGAGAATCAAATTGAGTGAGAGAGTTTCAATTATTCACCTAAAAAGCAAATAAAGCAGGCAATTAAAATTTAGTATCCTTGTAATTCTGAGACTGAGTTCTGTGTTTACTTCTTCCCGCCACCCCCCTAAAAGGTATATAATCTTTTACAGTCTTAAACAAATGAGATTTTCTTTAACGTAGGTTTTATGATGACCAAGTTGTCTGAATGTAATTAGCCACAGCAAAAGAGAAAAGCACCGGTTTCATTAATGAACAGCATCAACAAAATGGTCTATCAGATGAAGTGAAAGACAGCAACAGCACATCCTTGCCAGAGAGGAAGCAGAAGCTAAGACACATGGAGAAAATATTGGGTAGGAAAGAAAGACACAGGTATTCACAATCCTTCCTTGAAGTGGTAGGGACGTGCATATTACCCAGGAAACCAGGTCTGCTGAAAACCACGATGGCAAATATTATAGTAGTGTCTACAGGACCACGAAAACTTTTCCAGTGGCTACATTGTAGACGGTGCCCAAGATTAGTCTGACTTCAAAGGTACGTAAGAACTCTGCCGTGTGTTTGAAGTCCAGAAGAGAATGGGTATATTCATTTCTACAAAGTAGTCATTTAAGGAAAAATGCTACTTTTTCATCTTGCTGCCATCCTGGAACTTCAAAATGTTCAAGGTCATAGCAAAAAAATATGATCCTGATTATATAGAAGTGGATTAGGACTTTTATGCTTTGTTTATGCAAGTTCTAGTGAATGAAAGATTTCTGTAGGAGGTTGTTTCAAACTGGGGAATTATGAGATATTTGGGCAATATTTATAGGCGGAAATCTAGGGCTTTTCTCCTGATTGTTTCTCCTGATGAAACATTATTTTGCTACATATGTGTCTTTTACATCTTTCCCGGCTTAATAAACATCAAAGATACAAAATGGAATACCCATTTTGAGAGACAATGTTCTCTAATATTTGCAAAGCAGAAGCCAAAGGTATAGGTAGACTGAATTTTTTAAATATTGAAATTTCACGTGTTGAATCTATGCAAGGACAAGGTTGCCAAACTAATATATTTTTTTGGTCAAAAATCTGGTTTCTCTTTGCCTTGCTTGTCCACATGCAGTCACTGATGTTTAAAATGTAGAGTAGGAACCCAATTTTCAGAATTTGACCACGGATCTGCAAACGTGTCCCCATTGTATGGAAAGAGGCTCCTCTCTAATACAAAACATGGACCCATGGAAAAAGAGACTTACTGTAACTTCTCTCAGGCACCCAGACCAACCATGGTGTGATGAGGGACAGACCCACACGAGAGTGGGAACACCCGGAGACAAGATTCCTCGGGGCCATCTTGAAGACTGGCTGCCCCAGTTTGCAGACCATTCATCTGAGCTTAAAAACTCCCATTTATTTTGTTATGTGCCCAAATTTACATCTTCCCTTGTGGTGTAAAGAACTAAAATTTCTGGATAAACTAAGACATTGCTTTAAGACTTATGGAAAAAATCATATTTTAGGCTCAACTGAGAGTTTAGATTGTCTTTGAAACACATTTGGTTCAGCCAAGTCTGAGATGTATTGTGCCAAAGTCAAAATTCTTTTTACTTTAAACTCTAGAGAATTTTCAAGTCTGAGATGTATTGTGCCAAAGTCAAAATTCTTTTTACTTTAAACTCTAGAGAATTTTCAGGAAATTTAAATAGTATGGCTGTTGTTCATTCCTTTACTCAACTCATCAGATATTTTCCTTTATAAGCTACTTCATGTCCAAAAATTGTTCATGTCTGATTTATTATGACAAAAGGGCAAGTTCACCAGGAATATATCAAATTATACACCCAGAATTTTTGGTTTGGTTTATATTTTCTACCTGCCTGGAAAATTTGACGTTGGCCCTACATTATGTCTTTACCAATTCTGCTTCTCTTCAAAAACCCTTTCCAGATATCTAGATGTCTGTTCTTGTTATCTATAACTTAAGTGAAAAACACAAGCAAAATAAAAACACAAGCAGCATACCCAAATCAATCCAGAAACATAAATTCCTGTAAAAAGAAAATGTAAGGAATAAAAACACCAAAACATATTCAGTATCTTTTAGACCCACTCTGAGGGATCTCCACGGGTGTCTAATTTCCTTGTCTTACAGACCTATAAAGGTGCACAATATTTCCATCACATATTTGCATCTACGTGATGAAGAATTTTGACTTAAAACTGGGAAATCATAATACCACTGAACCCTTTTCAGCCCTCTATAATTTTTGAACCCTTTTCAGCCCTCTATAATTTTTAACTGCTTATAAAATATTTGATTCTTGCCCTAACTCCATTATGGTGTAGGAATTCCATTAAGAGGAGCATGGGAATTCCATTGAGGCCCCTATTATCCACAAACGAGGGAATTAGACCTAAGAGGAACACACCCTACTTCATGGATTTCGAGCTCAAAAAAGTTAGGATGAGAATCCATAGCATCAGACTCCAACATGCAAAGCTGTCCTTAGGAGAGGAACCTGGAACTAGACCTGCATGTAAACCATGAATCTGCTGTTGTGGAGTGGGGAACACTAATTAACATCTGAGAATATTGTTTTCTACACCTGTAACACTAGCAGTAGCTAACACGCCTATGGCACTTACTCCACGCCATGAACAATTTCCTTCACCCTTCATTGTATGTGTTGAATTCTCACAATAATCCCATATGTAGGTGTACTGTCATTATCTCCATTTTGCAAATGAGAAAACTGAGGCAGAGAGAGGTTAAGAAACTTGCCTGAGGTTACACAGCAAATAAAATGCAAATACAATCTTGTCCCATAGTTTGTGCTCCCAACAGGTGCACCTATGTCCTTAAACCCAGGACAGAGTTGTTTGAGGGCTAAAACAGGTAAGGAAATTTTGAGAGTTAAGGTAAATATGTGGACATTTTCTTCCTTTCTTAAAAGTTAAGCAATCAAATGTGAATGTTTTGACATAACTATGTCTATACCGGCACCTACACTTACATCTACACCTATATCTACAACTCTTCTTCCAGTTCTATAGCATCATATATTCCGGAATTGTGTGTAAATGTAAAAGAGCAAGTCTAACATTCTGTTACACTAAGGAACATAGAATGGTTTGAGAAAGCTGCCTTTTCTTAAGGAAGGAATCAAACTTCCAAAGCAAACAAATAAACAAGCTCTTTCAATGAAAGAAAATCAAAGATGAGACAGGTCAATGCATTTCAAGCAGTGAAGGGGAACACAGCCTCTGCCTTTTGCCCTATGAGTGTCCAGCGGAGAGGTCCCAGAATGCCAGTTCCCTTCCTAGCGTGCATTTGCTTCTTCTCCACCATAGTAAATAGAAACTAAACATGCAACTTGTAATTACGTAACTGCATTTGCTTCTCAGGTTGTAGAGGGACTCACTACTAAATGGCCTGAGGCAAATTTAAAATAAAAGAACACTTTTCTTGTTTGGGGGCCGACTATCCCTACACATCACACTGCATGTCGAAGGCTTGATGTTTTCAAGAAAAGTTTTTCTTTTCCCCTAGAGTCAGAATCGTATCACTCACTTGGCCCCTTTTTATGAAGGACAGGATGTCAGTTCTGTCCACTCCATCCCCCATCTCTTTGGCTCACTCTGGAATTTAGAGCATCATTGCTGCTGCAGGTAGTCCAAACTCTTTACAAAGGAGATGCTGAGAGATGATGCAATGCCTGGCCCAGGGAAATGTACTGCACACCACAAAACCCAGCGGCCTGGCTGTCTGTCCATCATGTGGTGTAGATCAGAGATAAAAGTCAGATACCCTGGTAACGACAGCCCCTAGCCAAGCCTGGTCATGGATATGACAAGTCTGCATTATTGGAAGGTCAGTAACAGCTTGAGAACTTAAATTTTCCTTATATCTTCAGTGGCATGGAAGCACCATTGAAGTTTTAGTTTTGAAAGAGCATCTTTAGGAGGGAAATTACATGAGAAGATACTTTGGAACCCACTTCTGGTTCCTGTAGGAACCTCCTTGGTTTGATATTTGAGTGTTACTTGCATTTCAAGTGGTGGGCTTGTTATGGACCCATTTCACAGGGTTGCAGCGAGGAGTGTAAGTGCTGTGGGGATGACACAGTATTTTACAAATCGTGAATGACACCTTTATTTCAGAACTAATTGTTCAAATGCAACAGTTCACGCTAATAATTCGAGAGGCTACAAGCAAACCCGATTAAGGAAAAATACCGTCTTGACTCTGAAGCTTATATTATCTGCATGTTTGTGGTTTAGTCATTAGATAGTTTAAAAAAATCTTCTGAGCATTCCAGGAAATAATACCATGGAATGTGTTTTATAAGGAATAATAGACTATGTCCTGAGGCTCTAAGATATAATCCTTTAATTTTTTCCTTGTGTATTTTCCATAACTTTATGATAGTTTTATTATTTGTTTTCCCCCCTGACCCATGCTCTCTATTCTGACAAAATTAAGTAAGGGCAATTTTGGCCTCTCTGTAAAGTCATCCTGATGGCCCTTAATCTTCACTGCACCAGAAATAACAGAAATGACATTTAATTGGACATGACCATGTTAGGGCAAAGCTCTATTTTAGGGATCAACAAAGAGATTAACTCTTGCTGTCCATAGTGAGCCCGGATCATGTTTTTCAATGACTGGTATTCAGGCTCAGATCACAAAAATTTGGTGGAGGTAGGAACATTAAAAAAAAAAGTGTCAGCCTGTGTTGTAACCAGCAAGGAGAAAGGACAGCGTTGAGCTGAACCTGGGAGAAACGCTGTCATCAGCCCAGTCAAGCCATTTCCCCTGCCCCAGGCACTGAAGGAAGCTCAGAGGCCGATTTGCAGCTCCTGCAAGTCCTGTGGCGGGAGCCTGCGGCAAGGCAGACAGCTGGGAAACCACTGCCGCCCGCAACTGTGCTGGAAGCTGGCCCTTGGGAATCGCTTGCTTCACCCCCAGTGAGGTCTTTTCACAATGGAAGAGAGGAAAAGGCAGAGTTGAAGGCCGTTCTGTTCTCCCAGGCAGACACGCCAGCCTCCACACACGATCAGGGTGGAAGCCAGACATTCTCACAGCAGGTTTGCTGTACTTGAACCAATAGTTATGCTATCAGAGGCATCCTTTTATTTGCAACCAGCTTCAGCGGGACCTCATAAACGTAATTCACTGGGACCAGGGACACCTTCACAGAAAGTCGTATGAAAATGAGTGCATTTGTATGGGAGCCCTTCAAGAGGATCATTCCCAGTATGGTGTTTCTAAGAAGTCATACGGGGTGATTTTTAAATAAATATTCCATTCTTATGGGTGAACTAAAGCAAAGTGAGTTTAAATAAAAAATGAACTATAAAGTTGTCTATATGAAGGCTTCCAAATTACTCTAACCTGAATGATACGTTGCAGACACTAAAAAATACTAACTGGTCTACTAATTTAAGTGGAGGGGAACTTCAGTAGAAAATATGGCATTTTGCCAAAATTTCACACCAAAGAACATAGCTGTCTAGTTATCCCTTGTTGCATAACAACAGATAGCGTCCCCCAAACAGTGGCTTAGAACAATAACATTTACTTTGCCCATGAACATAGGTTGACCAAGCTGATGCAGTTAGCCGGACTCAGCTAGACAGCTGTCCCACTGGCTCTGTCCTACAGCTGCAGTCAGACGGTGGCTGGGACAAGGATCATCTCCACCGTCTCTCCACTCATGTGTCTGGTATCTGGTCTGGGATGGCTCGAATAGCGGGAGCCTAGAACAGCTGGGACTCCTCTACCATCTCTCTCTCTCTCTCTCTGTGATCTCTCCATGTGGTTTCTCTACACAGTGGCTTTAGGGTAGCCAAACTTTTTACAGGATGACTCAGAGCTCCAAGCACCATTTTCCCAGGAGAAAGCAGCAGCAACTTCATGGATTCTTCTAACTTGGTCTCAGAAGCAAAGCAGCGAAAATTCTGCTGCATTCTATTGATTGAGGATGTAACAAAGGCCCACCAAGTCTCCATAGGAGAGACACACACCCCCACCCCACCTTCTGGATGGGAGGAGTGTCAAGAATTTTAAAACCACTGTCCTCTACTCTTTGGTGATAAATTATTTACATTCTTCTCACATACTATACACTATTCTATATAGACTTAACCCTTCTCAAAATGCCCCAATGGTGTCAAGTTTTAGCTCAACCTCCGGGCTCCTGGCATCTAAATATGCTTCAGGTGCAGAGACAGCTCCTTCTGATCTGAAGACCTATAGACAAATTAGCTACCTCCTCCCCAAATACACACACCCAACATACAGTGGGGATAGTCATAGGATAACCACTACAGACAATTCCATTCAAAACAGAGGGAAATTGGAAGCACATAACTCTCACTGGTCCACAGCATTTCTGAAATCCAACTGGGCACATGTTGCCAGTTGACTAAGGCTTAAGGTCTGGGAATGGTTCACTATGGATCAGGGCTCTGCCTTCTGGGCTTTTGTTTTTTCCTCTGTCAGTCCTTCTCTTCATAAACGTAGCCCAGGTTCCAAACTGAATATTTTTTCTCAGCCTGGTTGCCCAGGATCCAAATACTTTTCATTCCGTACTGTCTCTTTTTTATTCTGAGCTGGTGACACTTCCATCAATACAAGTCCTTTAAAACTTCACAGGATTTCGATGAATCTGATTGGAGTTCACTCTTTTAAACCAAAGCCTCACTCCCAAATCTCATTGATACAAGCCCTTTTCTTTCTTGGGTTCCCTGTGGAATTATCACGGATCAACATCCTAAAGATTCTTAGCAGCTGTATTTCTAATGGTGAAGATCTGCAGGGCATGCCCTTAGGATTGTCAGAAAGATTTTATAAATTCTATGAAGAACCATATAAATCTTTCTGAGATCTTCACAAAAGGTTTTACCCTCACCCTTGCTTCCATCTTTAGACTACGTTTTCCTGACAGTACACCATATTTTACCTTTGCCCAGAAGATGTTGCTTAACTTGAGAATCATTTGCCGTCTGGAAATCCTGGGAATGAGGGTTGCATCTTTAATCCAGCAATGCCTGGCTCTTTTTATATTCAGTGGTTCATTCCTTAACTCGTCTGTCTCTCCTCTTTAATTTTATTATAGACAGATAGAAGAATGCACCTTCCACACTCTGACTGGAAATCTCTTTAGCTAGATTATCCAGCTCATTAGGGATACTTTCTGTTTACCATTTACTTGAGGTGACAGTGTTGCTAAATTATCTGTCTCTACATAACAATGGATCCCTTTCTTTGAGTTTAAAACAACATTTTTTCTCAATTTCCTTTGAGCTCTTGCCAATAGCTTCTTCAAGGATTATCAGGTTTCACTAGTAATCTCTTCAACGACCTTCTAACTTCACCCACCCCCAATCCTAAAGCCATATTTTCGGTTTCATTACGGCACTAACTCATGTTAAAACTTAGTGACTTAAAACAACAGACATTTGTTTTGCTCACATATGTGCAAATCAAGTATGGCTCACTGTGGAAGGCTTGGCTCTGCTTGTTGTTGCGTCAACCAGAATAGCTTGACTGAGGGCTGGAGCATCCCCCATCAACCCATGGTGATTTTATTCTCATTTCCATGGCTGGAAAGATGATGCTAGTGAACATCTAGTCGCTGGGGAGCCTCTATTCCTCTTCACACACGTCTCCATGTGACCTGCACTTCCTCACAATATGGTGGCTTGGTTCCCAGGTTGAGTGCCCTGAGAGAGAACCAGGCCGGAGCTGTATCATTTTTTATGCCTTAGACTCAGAGGTCACACAGTGTCGCTTCCATTGTCCTTTAATAGCCAAAATAGACATGGGTTCCCCCTCTTGGTGGGGAAAGATGAAAGTTCTGGAAGAATATCTGGGATTAGACATATAGTTGGGGCACTTTGGGAAAGTACAATCTTCTGCAGTAGCAATCAATATGCAATTTAACATTAACAAGTACAGAGCAGAACTCATGCTACTCTTGTTATTCTGTTTCCTCAGAACGGAAGGACAACTTACTAGTCTAGCTATACCACTTGCTGTTTGTTAATATTCAGCATCACACTGCCCTTAAAACCTCTCTTCTGTACTGCAAGGCATAAAGTCTGAAAATTACTTTCTTTAGCCTTTCTTACCACGAGGGTTCTGTTTAGATTCTGATAATGAGGGGTACTTGTACAAAATTTGAAAGGTAGAAGAGAAAGAAGACATGTTACTCTCTGGCTCTCTCTGCAGCGGCTTCTGGTGTTGGCTGACAATAGATGTGATTTTTTTCCCATGGCTTTTAGGTGACCTTCTGAGAATCCCTCCAAGCTTGAACAGAGTGCTGCAGGAGGCTGCGAACATCAATGGTGGCTTCTCTGTGATCTCTGTTCTTCCACAAAGCTGCCTGCCTGACTTAGGTTCCCCAAGGCCCCCAGCATTGTGAATGCCTCTCTAATCCCTGCATGAGAACTCTGTCTACCCTAAAACCTAGAGTGGCTTTAGTTTCCTTGACAGTGCAATTTAGGCAGGGCTAGATGCAGAAGAATTGTCTCTGCTCCACATGGTGTCAGCTGGAGTGGGTGGATTGAGGACATCTCTTACGTGATAACTTTTTTTGAGAAAAAAATTTCTAGTGGTGAAAAATGTTTACTTTGAAAGACAATTAATTAACAAGCAAAAGATTCTACACAAACCCTGGAGAGGCTGTGCAGTGAGGAAAATTATGCTTCTAGGTACAAGTAAACTATGTTTTAAAATAATTAATGAAAAATCCTGCTATGCTCATTTGTTCCTTTTCCTTTATTCCCTCTGTACTGATTAATTCTTATCTCATCACTAAATACTAAACGCTGAAGAGACAAGGAAAATTTTACAGAACTTTTATATCTCTCAACATGTGGCTCAACATGTATGCTCAAGATAAAAAAAAGGGGGAGTTCTCAACAACAACAAAATATATATATAAATCTACGTTGCCTTTTTTGAAGAGCTGGGGAAACAGGTGCCCTCTCTTGATGTGAAGGGCCACAGAGCATGGTGGCAAATGTTGCAGCTCACCACATCCAGATTAAGTGGAGTTCAGTGTATGTCTGTCCCACCTTCCATAAATTGCTATGAGCAAGCTTTCATTAAATTGGACCCTGGAGAAATTTAATTGTTCCCTCCCACAGAAAGCACGGACGGCTGAAAGAACGCTTCCTCCGTAGCAGTGAACCCAACATCTGTGGAGATCAACTGGCAGAAGGGAAAGACTTTGAATATAATTGAGAGCTAATATACAAGCTAAATAAACAGCTGAGACAGTATGAAACTTGATTTTTTTTGTGATTATTGTCAGCAAAATCTGGAGGCTTGGACTATTCTAACAGTCATAAACATAATAATAATAAATAATTGTTAAAAATCCTCTCCCTCCACCCATGAGTGTATACTATTACTTTATATATTGTGTCTGGATTCAACTTCCAGCCCATGACGTCAGGGTCAATATATCATCCCAATTTGCCAACAAAATACCGTCATTTGTTGCTAAAGAGAAAATATGTTCATAGTGAAAGCAGAGCTCATGGTGCAGATCTGTACTTGTTATTTCAATGGTAAAAAATCTGACAGCTGGCAGGAAAACAGTATTTACTGACTGTCCATTGGGTCACTGGATAGAAAAATTCAATAGTTATCTATCTGCTCATGTTGGAGACAAAACAATAGGCAATTTCATGACCTTCCTTTATTTCTTTTTGAATGTGACCTCACATCTCTAGTATTTTTCTTTCTAGCAGGCACAAATTTCTGTATTTTAAATCTGTCAGTAAGTGGTAAATATAAATGAATGAATGTATTCAAATAGCATAAAATCAGAGAGCGATGACCTGATTCCCTGAACCAAGGTTAGGAAATAAATTGGGCCAGAGTCTAAGTTCTAAAAAGCATCAGTGTTGTCCTGTTTCTCAAATGGCCCTATGAATTCACATTTTATACCCCTGGTTCCTCCAGCCTGAAGCTCCAAATCCAAATTCAGACCCTCCACGATCCGTCTTTACCTGAGTCTAAATAAACATCTAGAGGAGTTGGATACTACTGTGATCGGCCAAGAGTTGGAGATTAGCCAACGGGCAGGATCAGTGAACTTGAGCGTGTTTGAGAGGCAAGGAAGTGTATGTGGGGGTGCTGGGGGAAGCAGTATTGGGCGCAGTCAGAGAGCAAAAATCAGGATGAGCCCTTGAGACAGTAATGTCTGGGAGGTCCTGCTGTGGCCACCAAAGCGACGTCATCCAAAGGGGGCCTGAGCATGAAATGATGGGGAGGACAGCTGGAAGTCATTCCATTTCCCAGGAATCGTGAAAACTGGCATTCTTATAAAGCTTTAGCCTTTGCAAAGCATTCACACATCCATCATCTGATTGGATTCTCATCAAATCTTTGCATAGTGGGTAGAGCTGGAACCACTTCCCTGAGACTCGATACAAATCACCCATCGTTACAAACCGTAGCTTCCTTTCTCCTTGTGTCCACTCTCCATCTCTGTCTCACCCCCACTCAGTGGTAAATGTGTGATATCAGGAAAATTGTATTGATCACTGCTCTTCTGCCTTTGCCAGGAACATACTCAGTGCTACAAACCTACTTATTAAAAGAAGGAATGCGCCCCTTCAGTAAGTCATTTACACAACATGGCAAAGCTAAGTCTGGAACTTCCCATCATGTCTTTTTTTTTTTTTAAAGTGAATGATTAGGACCTAGGATCCATCTGCTTGACTCCAGAAGCAGAGGAAGATGAATACCAGGAAGGAACTTGAAAAGAGGGAGCAAGGCAGAGCACTCGACTAATGGAACCAGTGCAAAGGGTCTAGCGTCTGGCTGGCAGTCCGTGTGGGACACAGACGAAGCTGGACCCGGAGCCACCCTATTACTTACTTTGCTGTTCGTTGTGTAATTACCTGCTCCATTTACTCTAGAGGCTATTTTAAAACTGTTCTACTCTCTTTAAACTTTCCATCACTATGTCTGTCTCAGGCTCACCTGATGAAAAGAATTAGCAAACACGTATTGAGTTCTTACTAAATACCAAGATCCATTCTAAGCACTTTTAATATATTCATATATTATGAATAACCATATGAGTTTGTTACTCTTATTATTCCATTTTCTGGCTAAAGAAAGGGAGATAGAGAGAGGTTAACAGATGAATAGATACGAAGGATGAACTATGAAGGAGTGGAGTTGGGAATTGAAACACTCAGAACTTCCTGAACTCCTTCTCCTCTAAGTAACTAATGTTGTTAGCACATTCTCTTCCTAACTTCCCTCTTGCCTCAATGGAGAAGATGTTTCATTTCTAATCTAAGACTAATTCTTCCACCACGGCTCGGGATCCTATCCTGCCTAACCTCGCTTAGGCACTCAGTTGCTTCTTTCTCCTGTATCTTCAATCTCTCCCTCTCTCTGATCCTTTTCCATGAGTATCCACACATAAAGTATTTTCCATAAAAAAAATCTTCCCTCAACCCTGCCTTCTCTTAGATCCACCAAACAATGTCTCTTCTCCCTTTTAGGGTCAAGTTTCTCAAAAGACTTGTCTCCATTTTCCATCTCTCTTTCTTCACAATATATTCAACTCTAAACCTACTGCCACATGGGCATGCCACCATTATGCCAGTACAATTCTTCCCATTCAGGTCCGCACTGACCTTCCAATTGTGTGACCCACTGAACACTTCTTGGTCTTTTTGTACTTGATCCCTTGTAGCACTTGACCATGTTGTCTAGGCCTCTCCCTTTAGTTTCTATGACATCACAATGTCTTGATTTTCTGCGCGTCTGGATGTTTCTTTACCATCCCTTTTGTGGGATCATTTCCTACTACTTTTCCTTTCAACATTAGAGCATAGCAGGATGCTGTGCTCAAACATGGGCCCTCCACGCCTGTGGCTCTGCATTAGGGTTTCTCAGCCTCGGTACCATTGATTGACCTTTTGGGGCTGGGTCATTCTCTGTCGTGGAGGTCAGGGGGCCGTCCTGTGCAGTGTACGATGTTTAGCAGCATCCCTGGCCTCTACCCGCCAGATGCTGGTAGCACCCCTTCCTCTGACTGTAAGACTTAAGATGTCTCCAGACATTGCCAAGTGTCCCCTGGGACTAAAATCACCCCTGGCTGAGCTCCATCATTTCACACACTCTCCATCCCTTAAGTTAGTATCTGTTATAATCCATAACTAAACATTTTCACATTTATATTTTCAACCTAGACCTTTCTCCTGAGCACCAGATTCTTCCACTTGGATATCCCCAAAACACAGAAATGTAGGTTCAACATTTCCCACACTGAATCCCTGTCTTGTCTGTTGGGGCTTCTCTGAGATTCCCAACCTCAGCAGATGGCACCACCATCCATTCAACTCCCTAAGCCAGAACCTCAGGGCCTCTCTTACCATACATCCAATCTAGCACCAGGTCTGCTAGATTCTCCTTCATTAATATGCAGCCTCTTCTCTCTTTCCCTACCGCCTCTACCTTTCCCTTAATCTCCATTGTCTCTCCTCCATTGAGCATCAGAGCTTCCCAAAGTATATCCTGATTTCAACCATTTGTTTTAAACATTCATTGGTCCAAATGCAACCAGACTGATCAAGTTAAAGTTCAAGCCTGTCCCCGCCTTGCAAATACCTTCATATCTCAATACATTTCTTTTTTTTTTTTTTTTTTAAATTTTATTTATTTATTTATTTGTCCCCCAAAGCCCCAGTAGATAGTTGTATGTCACAGCTGCACATCCTTCTAGTTGCTGTATGTGGGACACGGCCTCAGCATGGCCGGACAAGCGGTGCGTCGGTGCGCGCCCGGGATCCGAACCCGGGCCGCCAGCAGCGGAGCGTGCGCACTTAACCACTAAGCCACGGGGCCGGCCCTCAATACATTTCAATGTTCTTGGGATAAAGTGCAAACTCCATAGCATGGTGTGCAAGGCACCCTAAGACATGGCGCCTGCTCAATTCTGGTCCCTAATTGTTTACATCATCCCCACCCCTTTCCTAACATCTCATCGCCTTGCCATTGATTTACTTACTGTTGCAAGAAAGAGCCATTCTGTGTCCCCTCTGAGGCTCTGCACTGGCTGTTCCTTCTGCCTGAATGCCCTTCCTGTCATCCTATCTCTCCACTCCTTTCTCCTGCTCAACTTTCTCTTCCTCCAAACCTCAGCTCATCTAGGAATCTGTCCCAACCCCCGTAGACCTAGTGAAAGGCTTTCCTGTGCACCAGGTGTCTGGTACCCACCCCATTCCACCCACCTCCACCGCCTGCTCACTAATCCATTCCCCGCCCAATTCTAAGCTCCATGAGAGCATACTAGTCACTTGATTACTATTCAATTTTTAGACCTCACTATAAATATAGCCCAGGGAAGTAATCAATCAATAAATTTAATAAACATATGAATAAAATATACATGAGTGATCCATCTGGGCGATAATGTACTTTAGCATGCAGGAACAATTTTATTATACCCGAATGCACAGTGTTGCAATTTAAAACTTTGGAATGAAATTTCACTGCTTTATTGTTACTGGTATCTCTCCTCCTCCTTCTGAGGGACACAGAATTCAAGGGAATTGGGGGGCGGGGCGAGGATCTAGCATTTGCTGAGTGCCGATTCTATGCTGAGCTTTTAAATATGCACCATCTCATTTAATGCTCACAGCAATCCCTGGAGGTAGGCACCAGTTAAGAGACTGGGGCACTGAGGCTCACGGGCAGTAATGACCACTTAGTGGCTTATAAGAACATACATTTATTATCTCCCAGTTTCCATGGGTCAGGAGTTTGGGCATCGGAAGGGTGTCATCCCATCATTTTCACAAGCCATGCCTCAATTCAAGATGAGGAGAATTTACAGGGCATGTGCGGGGGTCGGGGGAGGGGGGTAGGAATTCCATCTACCATGTCAATAATCTGAAAAGACATGAGATTTCCTGTCAAAAGAACTAGGTTCAGGGGCTGGCCCCATGGCGTAGCGGTTAAGCTCTCTTGCTCCGCTGCTGGCTGGCTGGGTTCGGATCCCAGGCGCACACCGATGCACCACTCATCAGGCCATGCTGTGGTGGCGTCCCATATAAAGTAGAGGAAGATGGGCACAGATGTTAGCCCAGGGCCAGTCTTTCTCAGCAAAAAGAGGAGGATTGTCATGGATGTTAGCTCAGGGCTGATCTTCCTCACAAAAAAAAAAAAAAAAAAAAACTAGGTTCAAATCCCAAATCCTTAGGTGGGCTATTTAATCACCTGTGAGTCAGTAGTTAGTAGTAATTTGTGGTAATTCATTACACAGCAATAGATAACTAATAAACCGTGCTGTGTTTTTGTACAAAAGCACCACAGAGTGCCTGCAGAACACAGCAAGAAATCCCCTTTTTTGCCTTAGTTCCCAATACCCACGACACTTTGGAAGGGACGGTTAGTCATCCCGTTAAAAAAAAGTCCTCAAATCTAGTCTGCCAAGAAACCTCGTTTTGCCAGCAACAACGTCTCTCTCTATAAAAATTCTATAGTAATACCAGATCCAATCGCATTTCTGTGCACCTAAGTGGTTTCCCATCTTTTGGAAGGGCTTTACGAACGGCCAATGCTCTAAAACAAGAGAGCTGAGTGAAAACACAGCTGCACACACAGTGTCTGGTCAGGTGCCCCGTGCGGAAAGGCGCTCCACTCAGGTGGGCTTCCCAGCACAGATTTATGGGGCCGAGCTGGCGGGACATCAGACACGAGTTACAGGGAAGCACGCTGGGCAAGTCTTGCTGTGGGTAAGCTGAATAGCAGGTAGGTCTGGACTCACTCAGGTCTCTTTCCTGGAAAGTCGGGCGATCAAGTCTCAACTGGAGTGGTGCTTTACCAACAAAAATTCACAGCTTCAAAATGTACAAAGCAGCCTACCTCTAGCCTAGGCTTTCTCAACCTCGCACTACTGAACCTTGGGGCCGGATCCTTCTTTGTCGTGGGGGCTGTCCTGTGCACTGTAGGACATTGAGCATCATCCCTGGCCTCCACCCACTAAACGCCAGTAGAACCCCCTCTCCTCAAACCAAAGATGTCTCCATCCCTTGTCCATTGGGGGGAGATGCTAAGTCACCCCCAGTTGAGACCCCAGGCTTTAAGCAAATAGATTAATTCTATTCTCAGGGCCCAATTACAATCAAATGATCTAGCAGGCATGGGATCAAACAAGCTAATAAGGTGAGGATTGGAGATTTGTTGCTGGGGTTCTGAAAGGTAAGAGTTTCCAACATCTACCTCAAGGTGCCTTTTAAACTGTTTACATAACTTGGAAGAAACCAAGCCGGAAAATAAGCATGCTGATTAGGGAGCACGCTGCATCACTTGCCTTCTTAATGTGTTTACATTTTAAAGGGGCGACTCAGTTGTGGATTATGTAGGGAAGAACCTACTGTAATTGAGAATGGATAGACTACTCAAAATATACATTTCTCTAGAGCATCATTCAAGAGACTTCTATTTTGTTTTTAAGATAGATGAACTAATTGCTTCAAAGAATAGCATACTGTGTTCCTTGTAAAGTGGATTATTCTATTGAATCACATAATCAGCTCCTAACTCGGCAGCTTGAGTTCAGATTTCTCTACGTTCTGTTTCCATAGAAGACTGCACCTTGATAAAGACGGATTGTTAAGAGATTAGTCTTGGTCCCAGGAACACCAGGATCACGTTTTATTACATGCACTGTCTACATAACCATGAAAATCTTTACATTTCCTTTGCTCGCCTGAGGAACGTTTCTCTTGAATTGTTAACTAGTCCTGTGAATATCTTTTATTTTATTTTAGAAAAATGTGAAGTAGTTTGGTTTATCTTGAGTTATATTCAAAATTTTTCAAAGCAGGAAAGAAAAGCAACGTTGATAGGAGTTTTTTTTTTTTTTAAATGACATATTTTAGGTAAAATTACCATTATCTCTAACTTACTATTTTTAAATGGAACAAGCTTTCTTCTCCTTGATGAGCATATTCTTAAAATGAGTGCTACATTTATTTTTAATTTTATTCCCACATCAATAAATGTAAATCACATATATGTTAAGGTGTGTTAAAATATTTAATTATGTTTTAAAGTCTTTATTTAAAGTAGGGAGAATATGCATTGCAGAGATGTGGTTTTTATTTTAGTAGAAATTGCCTCCTAACTCATAGCAGATTGATGCTATTTCTGGATTGAGGATTAAAACTACATTTTAGAAAGAGAGGACATTAGGACATATTCATAATTTTAAAACTACATTTTAAAAAGATAAAAATACCTTCATATAGCATAGTCACAGTACTGGTGGACAGGAACTTGGGGTTGAATGATTTTTCTAAAGTCATAAAGTTACATGTGGCAGAATCTGCTCACATTTAGAAAAAAAAAAAAAAGAGTTGAATCTAGTTGACGTCCCTTTATTTCAAATACAGTAGCTTGTCCACTGATCACCCATGTATATCTAGATTCTAGATCTTTCCGAATAATCATGCACCCTGCACTAAATTCAGTATCTTAGATCCTTTCCCCTTTTAATAACCGATCTTAGCACTTGGACTGTTCAGCAATCACTCGCCTCTTGTACTCAGAGGGAGAAGGAAGCCACGTGTCTTTTCCCTCGCAACTTCACCACCACGTGATATGGAACAAGAAAAACAAGCTTTAGACCAACCTCTGCCAAATATGCACACATTTGCTAGCAAGCCGGCACAAAATCCACCAGACGAACTGCTCTAGCAGCCTAGGGGAAGCACCACTTTCTGCTTTTAGGTACTCTACTCTGAGCAATACTTTGCTTCAAAGACTCTCATCCAGCCAGACGCCATGATCTTGTCGGCAGGAATCCACCAGGAAGCAGAAGTCACAGAACGATGGGTCTTCCCACCCAGGTACTGCACTGAAGGCCGTACTGCTGGGAGGCCAGCTCCGCGTGCATTCAGGGGCAGTGAGGCCTGCGAAGGCTTTCCAAACCAACACCCTTCACTCCATCGTTGTGTCTTTGTTGTCATTTCTAATGTCACTGATGTTATTTCACAAATTAACTGGCATGATTTTAAATAACAACACTTAGGTGGTGCTAAGTAACCGCCTCTGGACTGTGGATTCCTGATGGAGGCCTTCCTTTGCAAATCACCCCTGAAGTGTGAATTCCAATGAAAGTTCTTCAAATGTTAACCAACCGTCCCTGAGGGGTATAGTGGGGATTACTTGCACGGCCACATTTATATCAGCCTGATTGTAACTTTTTTACAGAAAATCATAGACAATGTAAGATTTCTACTTTCCGTAATACAGACACAGGCCTGAGACTCAAGTGGGAGTTCTCTATTTTTACAAATGGGTGATTTAAACCAGCAATCAGAAATTAAAATGTGTTAAACACTTGGAACTCACTATTCCACTTCTTTAAATGTATTTTACAGAATTCCCCATCCAAGTGCATTCTGCTATTCCCATTGCTATGCTGGTTGTAATACCTGAGCTCTGGAAATAAGATAAATGCCACGATTAAATACATGAGGACGTATTCATAAAATGGCATGATTTTCAGCTATAAAACAGGAGGAATGGCTAAATACAAAGACAGGAAGAGGACAGACAAAACCTTTTAAGTGAAAAGAATCTCAAAACAGTACATTTCTTAGGGGACAGGTAGGAGAGACAGATACAGAAAGGCGAAAGGTCTTTACTTTTCAATTTCTACCTTTTTAACTTTTTGAACTTTTTTACAATGTGTGTTACAATGTTTTTAACTTTATTTTTTATCTAACATATATTACATACCACCAGTTTTCCTTCTGCACTACCAATTTAAGGAGGTTAAAAAAAGTAAAATGGAGACTTTTTCTTCCAGACATGTAGAATTCTAAGTGCAAGTATTAAAAGAATTTAAGGTAATGTTTAAATATTTAATCCAAGACTAAAGGTTGTGGTAAGGAGAGAGACAGATTGATTTCATGTGCGTTGAGTGAAAAATCACTCATGGAGGAGTTGAGACCCTGAATTGGGCGGAATTTATGTAAACAGAAAGAAAATAGAGCTATTCCAGGGGAAAAATTCAGTTAATACATGAAAACATCTAAGAAAGAAATATATTTTTCCTATAGATCTTTGAGAAATGGAACAAACAGTACGTTTTTAATAAGATTACAATTGATCGACAGAATTTTATCATTAGCCCCTAATTTCACCAGTCTGGGACACAGATTTTACCTTACCAAAATACCCCATTGGCTCCTTTGAAATAAATCACTCACACATAGATGCATACCCATTCACTAAACACCATGGTAGTAAGTACAATCCACTATTAACCAAAGGGGGCTGAATAAGCCAAGGACACAAGAAACAACCAGGTTATCGCCAACACAAAGTTGAAATTCAGTGACACTGAGAGAAATACAGATCTGCTGTCTCAAAGACTCTTTTAGACCCAAAGTTCTCAGGTATGTGAATCCAATTACAGCTGTTTAATAAAGTAGAATTACAATAGCTTAAATAAGCAGTAGCTGCTAGAAGATAGGGAAAAAAACCAAATTAGGTCATCAGGCAGTTATTAAAATGATTCCCTAATAATTTGTTCTCACGTGGCCCTTGGCTCTGTGTGAAACTGTGAAAATGATAAATACAGGATAAAAATGTCTCAGCTTCAATTCAACGTGTATCCTCTCTGTTATTTTTCGATTTCTAAACTGTCAGCGAATTAGGTAACATTTCCGGGTCTGTCCGGGGAGGACTCGTCATACCTCTAACGTAAACACGCTCAGAAAGAAGGTTATCTGTAGATGAACATCCTTAATGTAGAACAGATGCGTTTAAATCTCCCTCAGTTCCGTTAATACTGTGAGGAATTTTAAAGCTCTCTCTTTAATAAGGAACATCAAATACTTCACTAGGCAATTGGGATTTTCCCTCCCATTTATTGAGGCAAATAAATTACCTTGAAAGGAACAGTGCTTGCTTACCTCATTATTTCTAATATGTTTGCTGAGAGAGATAAACCATGGCCATCAAAACAGACATTCCGTCCACTTCTGCACAAGGTGGAGGTTCATAATTGAGAGTTCCCCACATCTTGAGCCTTCAGGGTGCTATTGATGTCAAAATCTGCATCCCCTTGAAGACTGATGCCTGTGTGGTATTGGGTGGACTTACTGGACGTCAGGTACATTATTTCTCTGATGTTTCCAATCTCCCTTTGACCTTTCTTTTCATTTTTTCCCCCTGCACAATGCAGAAAACAGAGTTAATGAAGTACAGTTTAAACAGCAACAATAATTATTTGTATTTGATTGAATTTAGTTTTTCAACAACTACAACTATTGATATTGTAGTTAGGAGTAAAAACATTTCTCTTGGTGATTAGAAAGTCACCAAGATAAAAAACAACAAATGTTGGAGAGGATGTGGAGAAAAGGGAACCCTCATCCACTGCTGATGGGAATGCAAACTGGTGCAGCCTCTATGGAAAACAGTATGGAGATTCCTCAAAAAATTAAAAATGGAAATACCTTATGATCCAGCTATCCCACTTCTGGGAATCTATCCAACGAACCTGAAGTCAACAATCCAAAGAGACTTATGCACCCCTATGTTCATCACAGCATTATTCACTATAGCCAAGAAGTGGAAACAACCCAAGTGTTCCTCGACTGATGATTGGATAAAGAAGACATGGTATATATACACAATGGAATACCACTCAGCCATAAAAAAGACAAAATCGTCCAATTTGTAACAACATGGATGGACCTGGAGGGTATTATGTTAAGTGAAATAAGCCAGACGGAGAAAGACAAACACCACATGATTTCACTCATATGTGGAAGATAAACTAACACACCGACAGAGAGAACTGTTTGGTGGTTAACAGGCGCAAGGGGGTTGGAGAGTGGGCATAAGGGGTGAAGGGACACATTTATATGGTGACTGACAAACAATAATGTACAGCTAAAATTTCACGTTATAAACTATTAAGACATCAATAAAAACAATTTCTCTAGATTAATGATTCTCAGAATGTGGTTCCTCGACCAGCAGCATCAGCATCACCTGGAGACCTTTTAAAAATGTAAATTATTGTGCTCCTAGATCTACTGAGTCAGGAACCCGGGCAGTGGAGACCAGCTCTGTTACATTAACAAATCCTCCACAAGATTCTGAAGTGTGATGAACTTTAAGAACAGCTGCTCTAGATGTTAATTGGGAATATCAACATTCTTTAAAAAAGAACACCCCACTGTAATATACATAATATATTCAGTGATGCATGGTGCTATTTCCATATTGATATTTCACAGTTAAAACTCATTTTCTATAAAACGACAACATTTTCTAAATATTATGGTTAATTGAGTAATATTTATTTAGAAGTAGTAATATGCTGTGGTTGTCTAATAATATCAACGTGTGATAGTCTATACAACTTTCTCTTCTTCGAAGGCTTATCTGAGGAACTCACAAAATGGGTTAGCAACTAAAAGGAAATGCCCCGCCTCAAGAAGATAATGTAAGTGATGCCATTTACTGGGTGCACCTGTGATCTATAGTGCTAAATGCTGGGCGTGGGTTGCTTCATTTAAGCCTCACAAAAAACCCATGCTGTGAATACTCGTGTTATCTGCAATCAACACAGAAAACAACTGAGCTTCCAAGTGGCTGACCATCTGACCCAAAGGCACACGGCCAATGAAGCCGGTTTCACATCCCAGGCTGTAAAGCCCACGCATTCCCCTCTGTGGCTGCCTCATTTGTGAACATAACTACACTTCTCTTTGGTTCAAGGTGACAGTTCTTGGGCTGCCCCAGTGGCATAGTGGTTAAGTTCTCGAGCTCTGCTTTGGCGCTCAGTGTTTGCAGGTTTGGATCCTGGGCATGGACCTACACACCGCTCATTAAGCCATGCTGTGGCGGCATCCCACATGCAAAGTGGAGGAAGATTGGCACACATGTTAGCTCAGGGACAATCTTCCTCAAGCAAAACGAGGAAGATGGGCAACAGATGTTAGCCCAGAGCCAATCTTCCTTACAAACAAACAAAAAAAAAGGTGAGAACTCTTTTTGGCCACCCCTTAGCTGTCTGGCAAAAAATCGGCTTTATTGTTCATATTCTGATCAAAGGGTATGCCGATAAACCACTATGACCAGAACCACACCGGAGCCCCCAGCAGTCCTCAGGGTAAGATGTGTGTGTGGGAAGAGGTCATTGTAAGCTGAGGCAGAGGACCTGGGGACTGAGGATGGGAAGAAAGGCCTCCCTCTGGTCTTTCTGGAACAGTACTTTTACACCCCCCTCGCTCACATGATGCTGTTCCAGGCAGGTTCCTCCAGAAACGTGGCTCTGGTTGGAGGTGGTATCTGTTCTAAGATGTCACTTCTCCTAAGAAGTCTGCCAGCACCTTAGTTTGCTGTGTCTACTAACAAAGAGAGACAAATTAAGTTTATTCTGGAAGTATAAAAAGCCACCCAGAGAATGTATCATAATTAATAAAGAGTTAAATCAATTCAAATAATGGAACTCAAGGCTTTTGTAGGCATGCTGAATTCCATCGTTTATATTTAAACTATTGGATAGTTTATATTTAAATTATATATAAAGTAATATAGCTCATGTGTAAATTGCGTGTGTGCATGAGAGAGTGTATTTTGTATAAGCAGAGATACAGCCAAAATATACATCACGAGGAATAGTTTTAATTTTTCTGTCTTAATGTTTGTAATATGCTCAAGGGTGCCTGATCTCCTGCTTTCAACTTAATCTGGATTAATTTTATTTTTCTGGCTGTTTCAGCAATTCCTACCCCACTGGAAGGGTTTCCTGGCGAGGAGGGTACGGGCCATCCATATCCTTCACCTGGACCGAGACAGGTGAATGCTCAGTCGTTTTTGACTGCTCTATCATTCTTCCTTATTCAACCTATCCCTGCCCTGACGTCAGAATAAACCTGTTAAAATGTAAGTCAAATCGTACTCCTTCTCTGCTCAAAACCTGCCGAGGACTACTCAACTAATTCAGTGTGAAAGCCGAAGTCCTCAAAATGGCCCATACCCTGCATGGTCTGGCCCTCCATACATCTCTCCCTTGCTCTCTTTCTCACACTTGAACCCCTCTATCCTGCCTCATCTCCTGCTCTTCCCAGAAAACTTCACATTTCTCAACCCCGCACCCTTACCTTCACCATTCTCTAACCAGCCTGCTTTTATTTGCATAGTTCTCATCACTACCAGATATATCATGTTTTGTTTTGTTTGTTCCTGCACCTATAATGAAGTATCTAGTACCAAAGACTTGCTGGCGAGCATCGAGCACAGTGCCATGCCCATAAGAGACTCTCAGTAAATATTTGTGTCGTGAAGGACTACATGGTGAGAAATACACCATCATCTGGAAAACCTCAACAGAAATGCAACACAACTCCCACCAGCATGTTGAGCACTAGCTACCAATTGTCTCTCCAGAAGCGTGGGTTATCACACTCCAGTTTATATATCATTGGAGATGGTTCTAATGTAGAGCAGATTAAACACCCCCACTTATTCATCCATGGCAAGCTGGACACAGCATTTCCTCATCACCTTGTTGCCCTTCACCCATGCTTCACAGCAAGTACAATCACAATTGTGATTTGACTTACTGTCTCTGGTTCTAGTTTTCCAAAATTGCCTCTCCTCCTCCCTTCTGGTCCTCAGAACTCTGTTATTACAACCTCAAGAATTGAGATGAAGGTGAGGAAAGCTGCCTTCATGAGATTTTCTATTTCACATTCTGGAAAGTCTTTTCATCTCTCTACCCCTCACACCCAAGGATTTCTTTCTACCATAGTATACTCACAGAAAAGAGGTAAGACACTGAATTTTGACCAAAAATTTATTGAGAAAGAAATATATTTCCCATATTTTCTTTAGCTTGGGTCACAGCAGAGGTTGAAGCATTTTTTAAAAAATCATGTGAACTATACAATTTTGCAATTCTAAGAGGCTCTAAGGTTATCTACAGAACTGTGTCCACAAAGAATGAGTGAATGTCCAAGGTCACTGAATGCATGACTGGAAATAAATGAAAAAAGTGTTTATAGTTACATACATTCATCTGATCAAAATTTAGTACTCTTTTTTGTTTGTTTGTTTTTGCTGAGGAAGATACACCCTGAGCTAACATCGGTTGCCAATCTTTCTCTGTTTTTTGTATATGGGACACTGCCACAGCATGGCTGGTGAGTAGAGTAAATCCGTGCCTGGGATCGGAACCTGCGAACCCCAGCTGCCGAAGCTGAGCTCAAGGAACTTGAACCACTCAGCCACAGGGCTGGGCCCAAAATTTAGTTCTCTTAATAGTGGATTTACCATTAATAATTTTATTTCTGGTTTCAAAATAGATTGATGAACCAATGTACAGTTCTTGCAGTGCATTTTTCTTCAAGGAACTATCTGGTTAATTGGTTTGAGCAATTTCAATACAAAAATAATTTAAGAGGAATGGAAGGATGTTTTGCCTACTTGCATTACCCTGGGAGCTTCCTTCCTCTCACCTCCCTGAGTCTCAACTGCCTCGTCTATAAGAGGAGCCATGGACTAGATTTGCTTTCAGTCTCTTGAAGATCTACTTTCACTTTATTCTGTGCCCATCAAATCCTTCTACCTCACTCCAGGTAACACCACATCCATGTCAATTGAACACAAGTTTTAAAAGGTCTCCTGTACTCATGGGACATTCTGGGTGTCACTCTACAGATCATTCCATTATAGTGGTCATGAGAATGAAAAGCATAATCTCATTAAACAAACAAAAATAACTGTAGATCCATGATGACAAATGTAAATATACATGGAAAAATGGGTTAAACGACCATGTTTTATCCACAGGATATTGAATTTTTGGATTTTTTTTTTAAAAGGTAGATTTTTTTTTTTTGCAAGGAAAGATTTGTACCGAGCTAACAACTGTTGTAAATCTTCCTCTTTTATTTTTTCTTTCCCCAAGTCCCAGTACATGGTTGTATATCCTAGTTATAGGTCCTTCTAGTTTTTCTACGTGAGCTGCCGCCATAGCATGGCAACTGACAGACAGGTGGTGTGGTTCTGCGACTGGGAACCAAATCCGGGCTGCCAAAGTGGAACACGCTGAACTTTAACCACTAGGCCACCAGGGCTGGCTCAGAACTTTCTGGATTTTGACTCTAGCATTTTAAAGAATAAGATAGAAGGATCCTTCTCCTGTGTCATTCCTTCCAAAATCACTGATGGTCACTGATGGTCATTGAATCCTCACCAGACCCTTCTGGAAATACTCCGCTGAGTTTTACAACACCTGTCAGCCTCATAGCTGGTCATTGAACCTTTCCAAAGTGAGCTTATTTATACTTTTTAAATGAAGTATAAATGTTCTGTCCAAATGCTCTGTCTGTCTGCTTTTCCAAAGCAGGGATTTAATTTCAATCCCCTCTTATAGTGGGAGTTCCCCTTTGCTAATACAGAATCATCCAGTGCAAACATCATATGTTCCATGAAACAGAGATGTCCAAGGCAAGTCAGCTCCTCCAGCAAGTAATCTTGAGATGCCAGTCTGTTATTGTCCACATGGGTGATTCTTCTCACCCACCAGTGAGCCTTCTTTATCAGGAAGCTTGTCCCCACACGTTGGTTTATAAAACTTCATTTTTTTGTTAACATTACAGAGACTGTAGTTTCTTATAAAAGTAATGACTAAAAAGAAAAATCTTTGTGGTTGGAAGTTATGTTAAGGCTATGAATATGTGGTAAAATTCTGATATCTGAATATATGATGTCTTTGGGGGATAATCTCTCCTATAAAACACATCTCCACTCCTTGATGTGCCTCGAAAGCAGTTGTTCTCAACTGGGGGAGATTTTGCCCCTCCCTCACCCCTGGGACATTCGGCAATGTCCAGAGAAAGTTTTCATTGTCACAACTGGGGGATGGGGATGCTACTGGCATCTAGTGGGTAGTGGTCAAGGATACTGCTAAACATCCTACACCATACAGGACAGCCCCGCAATAGAGAATGATGAGGCTCCAAAATGTCAATAATGCCAAGGCTCTGAATTCCTAACTAAAGCAAGAGAGAAAACAAAACATATTTCAAAAAAGTTTCATTGGCTTATTTTACCAATACTTTTTTTTTTTT
The DNA here is from genome assembly GCF_057802395.1 of Ceratotherium simum simum. Classification (NCBI taxonomy): domain Eukaryota; kingdom Metazoa; phylum Chordata; class Mammalia; order Perissodactyla; family Rhinocerotidae; genus Ceratotherium; species Ceratotherium simum. Next base: position 123,672,054 of record NC_141940.1, read on the forward strand.
TTTAGCATTTTGGATATGTCAAATCATTTAATAATTTCATATTTTCAGGCAGTTTCCCATATAATTTGTTCTGGACCATTGCCCCAGTCCTCGAAGTGTTATGCATACTTTGCTGATGCTCCCAGCAGAGTCCTCAGTGGAGACAACTGATCAACACACTGACACTGAAGGTGACCCCAATGCACGTGACAGGAACTCCACTTCTAGAAAAATTAACATCTCCTGCTATAACACCAGTAGAAACTTCACTTCCTTGTCTGAATGAATTAATATCTGTTGCATGGTCTCATGGATGAGTGGCAATCCAATCTCAGAGAGATGGGCCAAGAAAGTGCACTCTTAGTTTTAACCATTCTACTTTCTGATGTCTATAATAAGTCACTTGGCTTGGACCTGAGCCCGATATTCTAACTTTGCTTGCTGTGTTCTTCTCAAATCACAAAGGTTAGACACGGTGACTTTTCCTTATTTAATGAAGGAAATAACACTTCCTCAATTGCACTTATACAGCATTTCCCTCTTTTTTGTTATTTGAGTCAGGTCCAAATGCCCAAGAGAATGCCGGAGGACAAGCCATGACATTGCTTTTTTATAAAACAAATGCTGCACTTTCTGAGAATTAGTAAACTTGACCACAGGTCGCTTCATGCTATGAAAACAGCTACTGCTCACTGATAGTATAAAATCCAACTTAATGCAAAGAAATATGAGAGAAAATCGAATTTATTTTTATGGGAAAAACTTCAGCAAAGAAATCAATCTGTTTTCTTGTTTTAGACCACTTTACCTCCTTCCTATAAAAGTCTGTTGTACTTAATTTAATATGTGGGATAAAAAGATAGATTTTGGGCAAATGTATAGACATACAAGGGTGATCCTTATTTAAGCAGATATACTTTGGATCCTTGTCTTAGTGTGATACCAACTGACATAATTATAGTGGAAATGATACAAGGCCTAAAAATTTTCTCCACATAATGTTATGGGGGTAGGACGGAGGTGTGGCCAGGCAGGATTGACAAAGCGTCAGTGGTTTGGGGGCTGAGGGATGAGAACAAGGAGACCCATTATACTGTTCTGTCTAGTTTTCTGCATGCTCAAAGTTCCCATAATGGAAGTATTTCTTAAAGGGGCCTTTAAGGATATATGTTCCAAACTCATCTTTTAAATAAGGGAGATAGACACAACATTTCATGGGCTTTTAAGATTATGGAGAGGATTCCGGATATAGTGAAGCAAAACCCCAGAAGTAAAATCCCAAAACAAGCTGTTGTTCAAGCCTGACATGGTCCTGGGCCTCCTGCAAACCACCAGTGTCTATCCTGGTTCTTCAGTCCAATGCTGACATATCCTCTGTTTCCTACCTACAACAGAGTTCAAAAAATATCACTTGCCTCCTTTAAAATCTTTTTTCTTCCTCATTGCTCACAGTAAGAAGTTTCAACTCATCTAATGAGATATTTATATGTTTATTCTTCTAGTCGATATGCAGTATTTACCAGCAATATAGGTTTATATTTTTTGTCTACTCCATCACTCAGCAAACTACAGCTCACTGGATAAATCCTGGCCCACTGGTTGGTTTTTATAAATAAAGTTTTATTGGCACACAGCCGTGGTCATTTGTTTGTGTGTTGTCTGTGGCTGCTTTTGTGCTAAAAGGGCAGGGTTGACTTGTTCTGACAGACTATGTAAAACCTAAAACATTATTACCTGGCCATTAAAAGAAAAAACAATTTGCTCACCTCTGATTGATTCTACAATTTTTTGTCTATGTGAAGTATTTTTTTCTTTTAAATTTAACATATAATCATGGTATTCAATTTTTATTAAATATTGAATATGCATACTACTCAAAGAGGTTCTATTATCTTTAGATAACATATTATAATTGCAAAGAAAATGAGAAATTTAGGCCTTGTTCAGAAGAAGCAAAATATGTTGATTTTTCTTCTTATATTTGAGGCCTTTTGTTTCAGTTTATCCTGCTTTAACATATTGTCAGTGCCGTTGTCAATAGCTAATGATTTGGTCTTCATTTGATCAAAATATTTTCCTCTAAAAGAATCATTGTAACTGAAATAAATAAATGTGTCAACTCTCTGGAAGTCTGCTCTGATTAGGAGTGAACAATAAAGGCTTATACGTCTTGTCTAGTTTAAGAATGTAATCTGGCATAAAGTGAAAATGATGAGTAAATACAAAGTTTTACTAAGTTGAACTTCTGTTTGACTAAAAGATGGCTTCATTGTTTGTAAATGCATAGGGATGGGCCAGTTTCTCAAGCACTGAGAGGAATGAGGGCTTGGCATGGAAAAAAAGGGAAGAGTTCAAGGAAACTGATAAAACTTTCTCAGTGGGAAGGAGGTGATTCCCCAGTTAGGAAACAGTTTCTCTTCCGGTACATGGATCTAGATTGCATTAACTTTGAGAATTGTCGTTGATCCTTAGAAAGTGTGTATGTGTGTGTGTGTGTATCTGTGTGTGTACTCAATCTTTCGTCTTCTGATAATTGTCCACTTGAAGGCCAAGAAGATTGAAGAGATAAATCCTCTCCTCACAGTGACAGAGAGACCTTGAAGGGACTTAACCATGGATTATTTCAGCACTTACGGGGGCTGTCCTGTCCAGTAACTAAACCAGTAGCAACACGTGGCAACTTACATTCAAATTAATTAGAAGGAAATAGAATCAGAAGTTCCGTTCTTCGGTTACAGTAGCCACATCTCAAGTGCTCAATAGTCATGTGAGACTAGTGGCTACCATATTGGACTGCACAGGATTATAGAGCATTGCCATCATCGCAGAAAGTTCTATTGGACAGTATGGTCCTGGACTGTTCTCAGGAGTAGGGGTACCAAGCCCCTTCTGCTAACACTGGCATAACCCAATAACTCAGACTTTGGAGAGGGCAATGCTGTGAGGGACTGTACACTGTGGATGGCATTCCTATAGGAATAGGGGGCAATTTCAAGGTGGGTACAAGGCTGGCAAGTAGAGGTAGTGTTGTCTTGACGTTGAGTTGAAGGTTGGGTCTGTAGAGGACTGAGGACTGAAGTTTTCTCTCTCTTTCTATCCCTACCATCTCTATCTCTCTATCCATGCCTCACTAGTTTCTACCTTTTGTCTTCACATTAACTCTCACTTTGTCTTTCTTTCTCCTGATATGAAGAAAATATAGGTAGTGTTTGGGATTACTGCACCTGGTTAGAATTGGGATATACAAGCAATGATGCCATGTAAAGTTTTTTTTCTTTTTCCTTGGACAACAATATTTAGCATTCAATTGTTGGGAAGGTTTATTGATCTTTTTTGTCATTAAAATCAGCTCTAGATATTCCTAAGCCTCCTCTAAGTCTCTTTACAAAAATCACAGGAAAATTGAGGGAGGCAGTGTAATGTTATTCACATCAGCACTCCACTGAGGACACTGTGCCAAAGTGGCACACAGTGATTGCAATAACAGGGTCAAACGAGAATGCTGCTATTTGAGTATTTAACGGCACAAGATATGTTTAAAACGTTATTTTTTGGAAGGGGGTTGGGAGTGCAAATTTCTATTGTAAAAAGTTGTAAATTTTATTTTAAAACTAAAACATTGGCTGAGCTTTTTCTTCTTTAGTTTCATTATGTATAAATGGATATACTAAAGGAGGATTACCTCTGCTAATTTCAATTTTTCTTAATTATATCCCACTTGTTCTGAAAAATTTAATGAGAATTATTCTTGGAATAAGATGCTCACTTTGTCTTGTTTCTTTTTATTCTTCTTCTTAAGAATTTTGAAATATAAGAAAAATGTTCCTAAAATTGTTATTGCAGGATACAACTTTCTTGGTAAAGAAGAGTTTTATTCACCAGATATTTTCATGATAAATTATTAGTTATGAATGCATATTGAATTCATCAATGAAGATGAGTGAACACGAATGATCAGAGTTAATTATTGGTTGTTGATCTTGATTTCGGGGTTACATGAATCATACATAAGTTTTTGTTTTTGTTGGTTTGTTTTAATGCCATGTACAACCCTTCAGGAATAGCCCAAGGCTGGTTCATTCCTTTGACTTTGGACTTTCCTCTCTCTGGCTGATGGACAGCCAATCAGCATGGTTTGCATCGCCTTTTCTAACTGGGAAAGTTAGCCCTAGTGTGCTCTGACTCCTCCAGCCTGGAAGATATGGCCTGAGAATGGTCTGGTTTCTCCTCTTTCCCGGAAAGTTGTTCAACGTGAGGGGAGGACAACGTAAATTGAGAGGGGGCAGGATAGGTTGAGAGGCTTTGAGTTTCGAGTATCAGAAGAGGTATAGATAGAAAGACAACAAAGTTTCTATTTTAGTCCAAGATGATGCTGCATTTTTTAAGCTACTGTTGGTTTTATTAAATGTCATATTTCAAACAACTACACATACGTAAAATGAGTTTGAGACACAGCAGCCATGCAGTTGACCCTGTCTCACCTTTAAGGATTCATATCCCACTGTGTTCCTAGACATTTTAACCTCAAATATTTGAACTTCAGCAGTCCTTTCTGTATCACTTCAGTTTCCTTTTCTATAGCTAAATTTAAGAAAAATGCATTTGCTAATTTTTACTTAAATAGTATGATCTTTAAAAAATATCTCTCTCTGTATCTCTGTCGAGCTGCACACCCTGGTATCAATATGTCCAAAGAAGTCTGGACTCATGTCCTCTAAACATTAACACGGATTATGTCTGAGGTGAATTTTGGGTAAGCCCCCATGTGTTGTACTTCCCCAGTACTTTAAAATTCATAGAATTGCATAACTTTTATATGAACAATAACGTTAGTTCTATAGTTTACTTAATTAGCTGTATAATGTCAGATATTTTGCTTGATTTACTTTTTTAAAATTATATCTCTTTAGGTAGAGGGTATCTTTGCATTTAAATCTTGGTCTACATTTTTTATTGTGGAATAAGGCTAGACTCCTAGATATAGAATCTCTAAGGCAAACACAAGAATACCTTTAAGACATTTGGTACCTATTATGCTATTTTCCAGAAATGCACCTTCCTCACTGCCCTGCTGTTTTGTTTCACTTTAGAGGTATTGATCTAAACCTCTCTCCTAAAATAACAATGCTGTTCGAATCAAAGAATAAAACATGCAAAACATAAGATTCTTTCATTCTCTGCTTTTATAAAGATGGTTTGATGATGCAATTTGGCAATCAAGATCTGGAAATACAGGTGAGTGGGCAAAAGCATGATGCTTTTAGATACTCTTGTCTGAGTGGAAATTTGTCTCTGAAATATGGTCCTTGTGTTCCTACCTGGATTACTTCACCACCTTCCCAAAGACTGTTTCTGCCTAAACAACATGAAAACATGCAAGGCCATGCTGTTTTGAAACACTGTTATTTAAAATATACACATACTGGACTAACCAGTCATATACCAAATATCTCGTTTTTATATGTCATAAACCACAAAGTCCTATATTCAGTGGTGTACCCTCTGCCCAAACCCCTGCATTGTTTAATGTAAAAACTAATCACAAAACACTCAAGAAGATAATTTTTTTATTGAAAAAACATCAGCAATATCCACAGTTTTTAAAATAAATCAGGTAAATGTTTCCAATTAATCACAATAAATAGCACTATTTTCAAATCATTACAATATTTCCACTAAAATTTACACTTCATATTTAACTTATTTTTTTATTTTTATATGATGACATTGAATAAACGGTAAGTCTAAAACGATCATATTCAAGTGACGTATTTTGTTAGGTGACAAATTAGTTACATAAAATGCTATTATTTTTTGGAATCTGATTGTTCTGCTTCTAAATGTAGAGTTATGATAAGTCACTATGTAGTTTACTAAGAGTTATAATATTGTAAACTATCTTAAATATTATTGGTATACGTATATATTGAAGTCCAAATGGCCCAAAGAGTTGACATGGTTCAATATCAGAGAGCAAAGTGGCTATGAAACAGGAGATGTTTCTCATTGAGTAGTTTTCACCACCACAAAATTTCACATCTCTATATCCAGACTTGGTGTCTATTATTTAGACCAGCCAGAAATCCAGTAAAATTTAAATGAACAGCTTCCAAAGTATGTGTTTTATTTTTTTCATCTAGAACCTTTACTAGTTCATTATGGTCAACTCGTAGCTATGTACTTTACTCAGTGGAATCTCAGACTGGAGGGGCTCAGAGGTGGCTTGTGATCTGAACATCTTAGGAAAACCTCATTTAATTAGGAAAAATTCTAAGTTTTTCTCTTTCAGCCCAACCTTTCTTTCATCTTAGTGTTGTTTAAAAGCTTTGAATCTCTTTAGACTAATGAGGATGGCAGTTCAAGCCAAGAAAGACTGGATGAGAATTCAAAGCCTTAAGTTGCAACTAGAATGCAAATGCATTCTCACATAATTTGAACCTGATTGAACTGTCCAAATTTCAATCATCCTCGAGCAAAAACAGGAAATCTGTACCACAGCTGGAGAGAGATTCCCTGAATTCCAAACAGAAACAGATTACTTCTCCATTCCTTGCAGTTGTACTGGGTCCAAATGAGCAGCCAAGAAAATAATGATTAAATGTTGTTTTTGGACCTGATGAGTTAGTTTTAAAGCTCCTGCCATAAGAAAAGAAAGAAAACAATTACTCTCATATAAAAAGAGACAAAATCAAATTGTCTTTTGGCTCAAAATTTTCTTCACATTATTTTATTGTAGTTTATATTATTCTTGAAATAAAATTTTCTGCTTTGTTGGTTCCAAAAGAAAATGTGTGTTTGCTCTCATTTGGCCTGCCGCCACAGCATCCAAGATAGGACACGATACCACGATTGCAGCCTGGAAGGAACTAGTCCCTTAGCTTCTGAGAAGGATGTGAACAAAATAGTACATAAGGCCTTGCTATGTCTTCTTGAATACTGGACATGATTCTGATTGTTTTACTCAATCATCATTTTTGCCTTCAATACCTTGAAATTCTAGTAGAAAATATACTAGAATGACTATAATCCAGAAGGATATATCACAACAAGTGTTGATGGGGATGTAGAGAAATCAGAGCCCTTCTACACTTTTGGTGAGAAGGAAAAATTATGCAGCCACTTTTGACGGTAGTTTAGAGTCTCTTAAAAAGTTAAATATAAATGTACCACAGGACCCAACAATTCAACTCCTAAGTATCTACCTGAGAGAAATGAAGATATGTGTCTACACAAAGACTTGCACATGAATGTTCATAGTAGCATTATTCCTAATAGGCAAACAAATGGAAACAACCCAAATGCCCATCAACTGATGAATGGATAAACAATATTTGGGATATCCATACAATGTAATACTGTAGCAGTCTGGCTCCATCAGGAGATGGATACCACGCAGTACGTTAAACAGGGGAAGTTAATGTAAAGAATCATGAACTATGACGAATGAGTAACTATAAGATATATAGAAACCCTATACCGTACACTTGACCTCATGGAGAGTGCCCAAGGAAGGACAAACTAGGCAATAGTCTAGAATTTCTGAGAGGGAGCGTGATTCCGCTACCAAAGAGCTGAGATGTGCTGGAGATGTCCACTGGTTTGGTCAGGCCAGAGTCAGTCTGGAGTTGCTGGGCAAACTGTAGGCCAACCCCTGGAATGCAGGTGAGGGAACAGGTGATGAGAAACCAGCACGCAAGGGGAATATGTGCTTGAGGTGGGGGGCGGGCAGAAAGTGTTAGAAGGGAGCGGAACACGTGGTGAGCTTGCAAAGGGATAACTGCTGCTTGGTATGTGACCTTCCGTGGGGACTCTGGTTTCTGAGTTGAGAGGGCTAGCGAAAGTTTATCACCAGACCCATGTGTCACAGTTGTTCAGGTGTCATAGGCCCATGGCTGGGGGAGGCTCCACCCGAAGACCTCACAACCGTACTTCTGATCTCCCCCACCCACCTGAGCCGGCAATGGCAGAAACTTCTTCCTCTGGCAGTATCCCTCCGGCGCACTCTACTGAGAAAGCTTCACAAAGTGTTCATATTAAAGGAACAATGCTGAAAGGGATTCCATGGTTTATCACAGAACATATATTGAGGGTGCACTGGGAGCTGAGAGGCAATAAATTGATGCCTGACAAAAATTCTACCTAGCATTAAAAAGCAACACAGTGCTGGTACTTCCCACAACATGGATGAAGGCAAAAACATTATGCTGAGTGAAAGAAGGCTGTCACCAAAAACCACGTATTATAAGATCCCTTTTACATAAAATGTCCAGAATAGGCAAATGCACAGAGACAGAGTAGATGAGTGTTTGCCAGGGGCTGGGGGGGAGGGAGAATGGGGAGTGAGTGCTAACAGGTGTAGGGTTTATTTTGGGGATTGATGAAAATATTCTAAAATTAGATTATGATGAAGGTTGCACAACGCTGTAAATATACCAAAACACCTTGAAATGTACACTTTAAAGGGGTGAATTTTATTGTAAATACATGTCAATGAATTTGTTAAAGAAATACTACTCAACAATTGAAAAAAACCTTTGATGAGACCTAGCTTTATTTGTGTTAACCATGTTGTGTTGTTCTTAACCCAAAGAAGGGAGAGTTGGTAGCATCATGGAAAAATTCTTTAATTAGTGTTTGGAATCTTGTGTGAGTGAGTCCTGGATAATTAGAATAATTTTAAGAATCATGATGACTCTAAATGTGTTTAGATGCTTGCCATGTAGCTAAATTCCAATTCTACTTCTGCTCACTCTTTTTTTGCTATTACTTCTTTTAATAGGTAGATATTTATATTACACAAATGTTTGGACTTATATTAATTTACGTTGTCATCTTCATTTCTCTGAATTTTTTCTCTATAAGCTAACAATGCACACCAAAAATATGAGAACCCTAATCTCTGACTGGCTTTGAGAGTGTTCCTGAAGGAAGAGGGCTCGGCAAATAGAGAGATGACAGTGATGGGGACATCTCTTACCTCTTATCTATCCTTTAACATTTGTGAGTTTAGTCCCTGCATTGTGTCCAACTGACAGAAGAAAAGCTTTGGGTTTACTGACAACTGGAAGGGGCCATGATAGATTCCGGGAGAAGGGAGGTTGGCTGTAACTAATAAAAACTGACCCACAGAAGTGGCTGCTTGGTTCAGTGCCATACTTCAACAAATCGAAATCCAGTCAGACACACATGTCCTGGTGTGTGTGGTCTACTTTCTGCAACAGTGTGGCCTGACACCCAGGGAAAGAGGACAAGCACAGGCAGACTATAAATCACACCTGCTCTATATTACTGGAGTTGTATTTTAATTACCGATATCAAATCTCTGTTTTCCCATGCCGAATTGATTGTGGACTGTTGCTAATTCCCTTAATGGATTTCTTCATTTTGCAGAAGTAGCTCTTTAGAGCTAGCGAGGCTGCTGATAACCACTTGAAGAAATTTGCTTTGGTCTTTTAATCACTGCAGAGATAGGGACTGCTGATTTTGTGAATAAAGAGTGGATTATGAATGGAGGTGAGACCCCAAACAGGTCCAAAAGCCATTCACCTAGAGAGAGGAGGGTAACTAGCATGGCACTACATTTATGAGGCTGTCTCCTGTGGAGTGAACCTGGGGCAGAAGGATGCTACCCAGGTGACCAGGTCCGTCCTAGGTCAGGACTCTGCCACGTCCAGAGGTCATCCACATCTCTTGGCCCACAACAGGGTCATTTTATTTCCACTCTCTCTTCTGCCTCCGGAGCCAACAAAAGATCTTATTCACTGCAGTTTACCAGAAGGAGAAAAACAATGAAGAGACTTGGATCTGCATGTCTCCATTTGCCAGCTGAGGAAGGTTCTTCTCCTTTTAGGCAATCAGATGAGCGATATTAGAACATGAACATAGAATCGTTGTCTGGAGTGCCAGGAGTTAGGCAGAGAGTAAGAAAAACTGAGATTTGAGAAAGATTTATTTTAAAAAGCCTGGCCTTTTACAAAAAAGATGATGTGAGAAGAAACCTAGAAACTCAAATACTGGACATAACTCTTCTGACTTGAGTCGAAGGTAAAGACCCTGTTGACCTTACAAGGCTTTATAACAGCAGAGGACCACTCCTCATAGATTAAGGAGATACCCAGAGTAGGCAGAGAAGGAAGAAGGGATGTAATTTAGCTGTTATTTTAGCACTAGAAAGTTGGTACCCATGAGAGAAGAGAGGGCTTTCTCTCTTCTCTTCTTCCCAGGTCTATCCAAATGGACTAAACATCATCACTCAGTACTTCTTGTCCATCCAATAAACATTCCATGTGGATGTAGTTCTGAGTATATTCGGGTTACTGTCATATCTACTCCACAGACATATTTATTATTTAACAAGTGCCTTCTAAAAATTCAGCTCCTTTACCCTGTTGCATGACTTGGGGTGGAAACTTCATGCACTGGCAGGGTGGTGGAAAAGATATTTTGAAGCAGATGGACCTCTTAAAAAGACTAATTATAAATAGAATCAGAAAAATGCAAATATGTCATCTCACTTGACCATAGTAATAGCATCAGATTTAACATTTTCAGTCCAGATCATCTGGGCTTGATTCTCATCTTTTGAAATTCTATGGGGGCTATTTTGGTTCTGCTAGGGAAAGTTTTTGATGAGTTACAAGCAGGATGAGAATCTAGTCCTGTTGCTGAAATAGAAAGATTACTCTCTCTTTTTTTTCCCTCACACTTTGAGAAAAGTTGCTTTGGGAAGAAGAATTGGGGATCTTTTAGAATATATTCAAAGAACGTGTCACATGCCACCAGCTATCAATTTGGAGCTCAAACAAATGACAATCATTTATATATGTGTAAGAGAGCCTATTTCCTCCATATTAGAAGAAACCCAACTTTCCCATACTGTTGACATTTCTGTATTATTCCTCACTGCATACATCTTTGGATAAATTTACTCTGTTTCCTCTGAAAGTTCTGGACACATTATACGGTGACAGACTCAGAGTGAAGGAAAATAGTCTTTCTTCTCTCTTTGCCTCTATGTTACTACCTCCCTCCTCAGTCTCCAACTCTGTGGAAGCTGCTAAAATAGGTTGTGCATCATTGATTTTAGAAACACGTTTTCTTCTAAAACTTGCACAAATGCTGTTGTAACATCAACAGAAAACTTCTGAAGAGAAAAATGCCACCGACAATTTTCCACCCTAACACATGCCTTGTTTAAATTAAAAAAAAAAAAAAATTCCCATCTTGTCTTTGTCCATATGGGTACATAATTTTAAAAAATGGTTCAATTACAGTATAACATGTAGTACAACCTTATAGTTTTTTGTTTCTTTGTTTTAAGGAATTCTTTTTACTTGATTTGGCCTCTTGCAGAACTAGATTTTTTATTCAAATAATTTTGTAAGATCCACCAAATCCAGTAATATTCATCTACTACTTCCTAGAAAGATTCATTAACTCAAACATCAGGAAAGAATAGAATTTTGAATTCTGTCTTTTAAAGAAAGAAGCAGTTTTAAGGTTTTAGTAAGTATTTCAATGTTAAAACAAAGTTTCAAGTTATGCTTTAGTGGTTTAACATACATTCCATTTAAAATTATTTCCTTGTCACATAGGAGCATGTGTATTTTCAACTACATTTTCTATCATTCTGCAAATACAGGATGACATCTCTGTCTGTAGAAATTCAAGGGGGCCATTGGCACAGTATTAGTGAATTATGTGTGGGTCATAGATCTTCCAAGCTATAAACAATTGGATCAACCCCAACCAAGAGTTATGTAGGTGGTCCTAGCTGCTGATCCATAGCTGTGGTGGCCTTCAATATCCCTTTCCTTTCATGGTTAGGACATTAAGTGATGGAATTCAAGACATCTGCCTGTAACCTCAATATAGGCAAGTGGGTGGTGAACATGTGTTCATTCTTGCCCCTGTTTCCATCTCCTCCCTACCTCAAGTCTTGCTAAAAGTGCTCTGATTTTCCTTTGGGCAACTAACTCCTTCCCTAATCTTAACAATGTGGTTTGGGAGGCTTGAGCCCACTTCTGAATCCTAGGAGTAGACCTTAAGTGCTTTACACAATCAATAGATCCTGTGATACTAACTACAATGACCAGTCCCAGAATGGTCAGGTTACTCAATTCAGGATCTTGAGAGAAAAATGAGTGCCAAAATGCATCCACTAGGCATGAGCTATATGAGATGCTCATTCTCCCCACGGCTGGTAGGAGGATGTGAAGCTGGTACTGGATACATGACTATTCAGCTACCACAATGAGAGCCTGGTCTACTGAGCAGACACCAGTTAAAGCCTGTGGTTTAAGGCACCATTGGAAGAGGCACAGGAGTGAGACAGAGAGGTGTTCTTGGTGACTTGCTTGAAGCAAGCTTTTGATCAGGACCACCTGATGAGAGAGAGATTGCTGGAATTTTTTTCCTAGCAAATTGTCTTTATTGTTCAATATGGTGCCCACTAGTGTTATGTGCCTATTGAACACTTGACACGTGGTTTGTCCAATTGAGATGCGTGGTAAGTGTGAAATATACACTTGATTTCAGATTTAGTACAACAAATAGTTTTATACTGACTATTGTTGAAATTATAATATTTTAGATACACTGGGGCAATGAAATATGCTATTAAAATTACTTTCACCTGGGGCCGGCCTGGTGGCATAGTAGTTAAGTTCACGTGCTCCGTTTCTGGCAGCCCAGAGTTCACAGGTTCGGATCCCGGCCGTGGATCTATGCACCGCTCACCAAGCCACGCTGTGGCAGGCATCCCACATAAAGTAGAGGAAGATGGGCACGATGTTAGCCCAGGGCCAATCTTCTCAGCAAAAAAAGAGGAAGATTTGCAACAGGTGTTAGCTCAGGGCTAATCTTCCTCACACAAAAAAATTACTTTTACCTATTTTTTGTAGAAAATGTAAAATTACATGGGGCGCTTGAATGTGTGGCCCTCAATCTATTTCTTTGCAATAACATTGGTTTAACCCATTTTGAATTTTCTTAGATTTTTAACTTGTACTATAACTTCTGAAAATTCAGTTGGATTACACCAAGCTTGACTTTCATACTTTGAAAACTACTTCTAAGTTAGAGGTGATGCATACATAAGCATCCTAGTTAGCCAAGTCTGAAGTCACGTTAATGCTATATGTGGTTTTTTATTTGCAGCATTCTCCTAAGTTCTTTGGCCTATATGCTTTACTTGTGAGGCCTTAGAAATGACAGAAGCTTTATTTCTCTCAAAAGCATAAAATTTCATTATGCACCTCTTATTCCCAAAGTCACTGCAATGACCCGAAATTTAGCTGAAATTCTTTCCCATCTGGTCACAAGATCAATATAGTAGCCAGCCCCCAAGGTAGCGCCCAAAGATCCCTACTTCTTGGTATTTGGGTCTTTGTATAGTTCCCTCCCATGATGAATAAAGCTGACTTGTATAATCAATAGGAGACTGGGGAAATGATGGCATGCGACTTTCAAGCCTAGGTGGTAAAGACATTCTACCTTCCCTCTTGCATTCTCTTGGATAACTCACTTGGGAGGAAGCCAGCTGCCATGTTGAGAGGAAACTCAAGCAGTCCTCTGGAGAGGCCCATGCAATGAAGAACTGAGGCCTCAGGCCAACAGCCATGTGAGTGAGCTATCTTGTGAGTGGATCCTCCAGCTCCCTAGAGCCATCAGAGACTGTAGCCCCGACTGACAACTCGACTTCAGTCTCATGAGAGACCTTGAGCCTGAACGACACAACTAAGCCATGCCCAAATTCCAGACTCATAGAGACTATGAGATAATATATGTTTATTGCTTCAAACTGCTAAGTGAGGATCATTTGTCACACAGTAACAGATATCTATTGTAGTCAATTTGTATCTAATAAGACATTCCACAAAATATTTTTATTTTTTAAGAAGAACAACTCTCAGGGCTGGCCTGGTGGCAAAACAGTTAAGTTCACATGCTCCACTTTGGTGGCCTGGGGTTCACAGGTTCTAATCCTGGGCACGGACTGAGGCACCGCTCGTCAAGCCATTCTGTGGTGGCATCCCACATACAAAATAGAGGAAGATGGGCATGGCTGTAAGTTCAGGGCCAATCTTCCTCAGCAAAAGGAGGAGGACTGGCAACAGATGTTAGCTCAGGGCCAATCTTCCTCACACACACACAAAAAAGAAGAACTCTCAAGGTTGTGTCCTTTTCCCAAGTCACCTCCTTCTTTTCTCCTGATGGCTTCTCTACTGAAATTTTTGTTATCCTATTTATGTGCTTACATTTAGGGTATTTGGGATATGCTATTACTTATTCTCTTCAGACTTAAGAGTAGTTCAGGCTGTAAAATTTACTGTTTGTTCTGAAGAGCTAAATACCTCTTTGAGATGTTTCACATTACTTGAATCATGGACACATTATTTTAGGCTTAAAATGTCTCTTAGTGGTAAATTAATCCAATGCCTGCTTCAGATGCTTGAAAATCCCTCCATTATTCTCTCTGGGGGTCACTTACCCTGTGTTTAAATACAGTGCTAGGGGCTATCCACTTGTCACATTAGCCCTGCTCATTTGTGGACTGCTCTAAATTTTAAAGCATGGTTGTTCAGCCTGGCATCCTTGGATCAAAGCTGGCTGAAACATACAGATGGACTACAGAGGTCCATGAGCCCCCTGAGATGGTATATTCATCCTGTGAGATTGTTTTCATGTGATTTTTTACATGGAACGTTATTATAGCTTTACTACTCTATGGGATTATTAAGTATTTTAAGAACCACTATATAAGAAAGTGGTTGCATATATGGAGTTAAAGTTGACTTCTGCCACTTTTACACAAGTCTTAGATCTTGTTTGTAGAGACACATACAGTAAGGGAAATCCATGTAGCCCTGCCTGGCTCCATATTCTCCTCTCCTCCTGTTAGAAATCTTGACATCTTCCTACAGATCTGGCTGTCCTGGGGTCTGGCACTAATCTAGACCTCAGCCCTGAGGGATTCAAGGAGGCCCGGTCCAATACTCTGAGGTCTCCATCAGGTTGCTTTGTGGCTATGCTGGCTCCCAGATTGTGTCTTCATTGGACCACCGCCTGGGTCTCCTCCTTAAACTGGCAAACAGTTAGCCATTGATGATTAAGCAGCTAGTAACTATGGGGGATCAGAATTGGTCACCTCAAAATATGTCTCTGGGGGCCAGCCCGGTGGCACAGGCAGTTAAGTGCGTGCGCTCGGCTGCAGTGGCCCAGGGTTTGCCGGTTCAGATCCCAGGCACACACCGACGCACTGCTTGTTAAGCCATGCTGTGGTGGCGTCCCATATAAAGTAGAGGAAGATGGGCACGGATGTTAGCCCAGGGCCAGTCTTCCTCAGCAAAAAAGAGCAGGATTGGCATTGGATGTTAGCTCAGGGCTGGTCTTCCTCACAAAAAAAAAAAATATGTCTCTGCCCGAAAGACACTTTGATCTCCACCCCCACTAACTGACCAAAAGAGTTTGGGATGGGAGGCCTGCCCCCAGAACAGGCCATCACCATAGACATCTCCAGGTATCAGGGAGGGTCCTTGCTAAGCCCATTCTTTGTTCTGGTTACCCTTTCTAAGAGATATTTACATTTGTACAGGAAATATCCATTTGTAAAGGTGTCTTCTTCCCTGTACCAGGAGGAAGCAGGGGTTGGCCTTACCTAGAAAATTATCAGAATGGAAAGTGAGGACTTAAATCTGCATGATAAACTTACCCACTGTTAACTGCACTGTTTTGGCAATATGCTGTCTGACTCCCACTAGGTTCCTATAGATGACATCTCCCTGGAGCTTGGATCACCATGGTAATGGGTGTTTGAGCCATTTTTTTCAGGAATTGGAACCACTTGTCCACTTCAGGCTGGTTGAGACCACCAACCCATCAACTGGGCCCATGCAGATGTATGTCCGATAAGTGACCTTTTGATATCAAGAGGTTAAAACTCCAGCCTCAGGGCATGCCAACATCCTCATTCTGTGAACATGCATTTTACAAAGAGGCGCGAAGCCTGACTAAGCTTGTGCAGATCATTAATTACCTCATCTCTCCTCACCTCCCATCATTTCAGACCACCTTGTCCCCTACCCCATAAATATCCATGCATCCCCATTTTCGGGGAAGCGAATTTGAGATTCATTCTCCTGTTTCCTCACTTGGCTGCCTTATGATTAACAAACCCTCTCTCTCTGCTGCAATCTCATCATTTTGATGTTTGGCTTTCTGGGCGGAGGGGGGAAATGGACCTGGTGTGGTAACACCCCTGCCTAACCTTTCATCCCACATTGGGTAACTAGCCTGTTGGGCCTGTGTGCTTGTCTTAGAAAATCTTGGACCCCACAGTCCTCTTCATATTGCTGATCAACTTGCTCTGGTCAGTCACCA
Source organism: Ceratotherium simum simum (assembly GCF_057802395.1). Classification (NCBI taxonomy): domain Eukaryota; kingdom Metazoa; phylum Chordata; class Mammalia; order Perissodactyla; family Rhinocerotidae; genus Ceratotherium; species Ceratotherium simum. Next base: position 123,688,413 of record NC_141940.1, read on the forward strand.
TCCACGCCCTGTGGCCCAGCCCGGGATTCTATCACGGGAAGTGGAACCCTACTACCTGCTGACATGTTTTTCTCGTGTTAACTTCTGCCTGCCTTAACTAATCAGTTCTTTTGGCAATAACCTCTCAAGGTCACCCCCTACCACCTATTATTTTCCTGTGGGAATACAAGGCCATCTTGTTCATGGAGGACTAGACTAGATTCCCTTCCTTGATCCTTAAAATTGTTTAATCTTACTGAAAATTCTGACCACCTCCCATCATCATGGAAGTTACACTGACCTGCCACACAGAATCATCACCAGATATGATATAAGCTTTGTCAACAGGCCAGTTTGTAGTCATTTGAATATAATTATTATATAGGAATTAGAACAAATCATTTATATCTAATCCTCTCATCTATTAAAAAAAGGCTGTTGTAGATGATTTTGGAGATCTCTTAAGCTCTAAATGTCTAGATTTTTCCCAAATTTTTCAATCCATCCCCTTACCCCATCATTCTATTTATTCAATCCTGTTCACAGTCCACTTTCTTAGGGTCCTACTTGATAAATAAATGAAAAGCAATAGGATATATTGGAGTTATGAGGAAGCCATTTGCTTTAAAACTAATTTGGCCTGATCTTATTTTTCCAAAAGGGCCTGAAGTGTCCTTTTGAGCATGCATTGTATATCTGCTTTAACCATTTACTATGTTCCAAAGACAAGAATGATGCCCTTAAAGATAGGGATGTAGCTTCCCCATATTGGCATTTCTTTAAGGGTAATCATCTCTTCCTGGAAACTAAGGATTAATTATCAACCTGCTGTGCTCACCCTATGACCACTGACCTGCTGTGCCAGCTTAGCATCTTGGGACAGTAGTAAAAGATATTCTTGTCACATGTAATGTATGCTCTTTGTTCCAAGATGGTATATAACCACTCTGTACACCCTACTTCTTTGGTGCCCTTCCTTCCTTGGGAAGGAAGGCCCGGGCTATAGTCCTCAAACCTGGCTCATAATAAATTCACTCCAATTTTGATTTATAGATTGATTATGGATTATTTACATCAACATACTGAATAGCCAAAACTAAATGACTGTTATCCAATCACTTTATCACTATTTTGAGTCCAGAGTCAGTGCTTTATTGATCTTTATAATCCAAATCTAACACAGTGCCTAGACTATGGTAGCCTTTATCAAAGTTTGTTGAAGAAAAGTATAATACTGAATTGATATGGAATTAATATTCAAGAGCCATTATGAGTATCTTTGAAAACAGTTCAATACTCTTCTATTTAGAACCAGATCCTTCTCCTGTAATTATCAATTACAAGAAAGGACCTCCTCAAATTTTTTTTAATGTCAAAAGAAGTGTTGAATGTTTGTTTATTCCTAAAGGCTCTTTTAACTGGAGATTTCTTTACATTTTAAGGAAATAGGACTGGATCAGCTTTAGGATAATTGTTTGTAATTTCAGAAGTGGGTAATGACTTGGGAACCTTTCCAAGCCCTTCTGGTCATCTATTTGCATAAGTATTTGATTGCACTTTAAGCTTATGCAAATGATTATCAAACTCAAGAATCTTGGATTTATTATAAATAAATGAAACATTTATAAAGATAAGATCTTAAGTAAAAAGTGCCTATCCTAAAACTCCAACCAAAATCACAAAAGATTTTATTTAAGTGAATTTTGTCTAGGGAATGCCTTTACGAAACTCCAGCACTGTAATGATTCATAAAGTGGGCCCAGATAGATAACAGGTGTGGAAAAAACCAACCATCAATTAATCTAGACAATTATCTTGAATTCTGCATGGAGATGGGTTATAAATTCAATTAGTCAAGGCTGAAATGTATGTAGTCATCAAACAAACAAGCAAACACCTGTTGACCAATTTGGGTTCATTCAGGGACTGAGACTAGTTAACTATGAAAATAGAATGAAAACAAATGCATGTGCAAAGACATGGAACTGACATGCATTGAGCAACCAAAATCACCAGACAGGGAGTCAAAAGCTTTATACAGACAGATGGTTTCCCAGCCTTCAGTGTATTCAATCACCACCAGGCCAGCCACTCCCGGTCAATTCAACTGGGATCTCTAGGGTACGGGTCTATTTTAAAGCTCCTTATCCAGGCTTCAGAAATACTAAAAGGTTATTTCTTCTAATTGTGGCCCCCAGATGAACAATATCAGCATCATAGGAATACTCAACAGAAATGCAAATTCTGAGTTTCAACTCAGTCTCTGAGGGTGGGGCCCAGAGACCTCTGTTTTACAAGCCCTTAAGAGCCACTGGTATAGGTAATTTGATGACCATTTTACAAATGAGGACGAGGAATTTAAGAGAGGATCCCCAAAGTTAAAGGAATTAGTGAGAGGTGTAGGTGGGATGTGAAGCCTGCTTTTGTTTCACCAAAACGTTTGTGCTCATTGGATTGTGCTACAAGGTGAACCAGGAAGAACTGAAGAACTTTTCAACAAACAATTCCTGCTGGTAAGCGTGACATTATTGTTTTAATAATTTGATTGATGATTTTTAGTCATTCTCCTTAAGACCAGTGATAAATACAGGCAAAACAAAGTAAGTCACAAGAATAAATTAGAGTGCTAAGTAGGCTATATTTTATATCAGAATGCAACCCCTTCACTGTGGTAGGTTTGCTTGCTAATTACTTACCATAATGCTCTATTTATCTTCATAATGCATGTGCTTATCATAATTCTTAGCTATGACTCAAATAAAAATGACTTACCATTCATTTTTTGTCAGTTTTGTATGAAATTTGTATACTCTAACTGCAATCAAAATGAGATACAAATAATTATATTAAATTTGAGAGAAGAACCAGGGAGCATTTAAATGTGCATTTGAGACAGTATTTTGTTAACAGTATACTCAATAAGATTGAAATATTCTTGGATCTTAACACTACATACTGGATTAATTATGCTCCTTAGTCCAAAAGAACTATCATTATTGATCCTTCCACAGCCTTCTGTTTTTTATTTGATTATTCATTTTATTAACAGAAGGAACATCCTGTTATTTTAACCATGCACTATTTAGGTTAAAGTTGAGATGCAGTGAGAAAATAGATAAAGATAAGGGAAGGAAGCCAATAAACACCATATGCACCAATGAGCACCATAAACAGGAAGCAAATAAAAGTCAAAACTAACAGAATTACCAGTGTGAAAAACAAAAAACGTGAAAATACGTTCCATAAACTTCAAAAACTGGCAAAAAGGAAAGAGAGAGAAGCTTCTAGTGAACTGAAGTACCAAAAGGCACCTGATATTATTCCTACCTTCATCTCTCAAAAGTATCAAAAATAGGGCCGGCCCTGTGGCTTGGTGGTTAAGTGCGCGCGCTGCGATGCTGGTGGCCCGGGTTCGGATCCCGGGTGCGCATCGAGGCACCACTTCTCCGTTCATCCTGAGGCCGAGTCCCACATACAGCAACTAGAAGGATGTGCAGCTACGACACACAACTATCCACTGGGGCTTTGGGGGGAAAAATAAAATAATAAATAAAATCTTTAAAAAAAAAAAAAAAAAAAAAAAAAAAAAAAGTATCAAAAATATAATTGAAGAATACTTTCTAAAGCTTAAAAATAAAATGTGTATATAGAATTAACAGAGCCGTTGAGTTCTTGGCATAATTAATGAAAATACACCCACATTCTCTAAGAATGTTTTAAAAATTGAATTATAAAAAAAGACAGTGCCTCATATATCAAGTAAAATAAATTTATAACAGTATGAAATGAAGTTGATCTGCCACGTAAACTATCATTGGTAAACATCAAAAGGCAAAAAATCAATGTATTCAGGACTTTGACGAAAGAACTTTATACAAGCAAGGTATGTGTGAATGGAGTAGAGACACACTAGTTCAGAGTTAAAGGATTAGGTTTATTTCATTCACCAGGATGCACTCATTTGTTTTCTTTAAGGACATATTTATTGAGCATCTATTATGTATAAGCTACTATGCTGGAGAACACAGCTACAACAGAGAAAAAAGAGATTTTTACTGGGAAGCAGGCACTAAACAAATCATTACCCAATTAATTTTTACTTCTAATAATGAAAAGTGTTGTCAAGAAATAAATCATGCCATGGGGTTAATGATGGCCATGCTAAGGAAGTATGGTTTGAGTATAAGGGAAGATTAAGGGATTATTCAGCAAATAGGATGGATGGAATGCTTATTCCAGATGCTGAGAGTGACACTCATGTGGGAACTAGCCAGGCTCATTCAATTAAAGAATTCAAATGTGAATGACATAATTCTAAAAGTGAAGGACAATGCGAAGTGATCCTAGAAAGGTAGACGAGTACCAGGTTCCTGAAATCAGGGCAGGAGATGAGGGATGTTGAAATTCATCCCAGGAACAATGGAAAGTGATTGATGAGCTCTTAGTCATGGAGTGACAAGATGAAGTGTTGGGTTTTAAAAAGATCTCTCTGGGGGCAGGCCCAGTGGCTTAGCGGTTAAGTGCGGGCGCTCTGCTACTGGCGGCCCGGGTTCGGATCCCAGGCGCACACCGACGCACTGTTTCTCCGGCTATGCTGAGGCTGCGTCCCACATACAGCAACTAGAAGGATGTGCAGCTATGACATACAACTATCTACTGGGGCTTTGGGGAAAAAAAAGGAGGAGGATTGGCATGGATGTTAGCTCAGGGCTGATCTTCCTCACACACACACAAAAAAATCTCTCTGACTAGTGGAGAACAGATTGAGGAGTGGAGAAAATATGTGGGAGGTCAGTTAGGAGGCCTGTGATGTATTCCAGGTGAGGCATGATGGCAGTTTTGACCAAGCGATGGCACAGAAGATTGACAGGAATAAAGAGTTTGATAAATAAAATCCACAGGACATAGCAACTGATTGTGAATGCAACAGATGGAGGGAGGAGGAGGGGAGTCAAGAATGGCCTCCACGTTTTTGGCTTGTGCAACTGGCTGTTTGGAGGTGACATTCAGCGACACATGCACAAGAAGCACGTTGGGAGGGAAAGAGTGTGAGTTTCGTTTTGGGAAATATTGAGTTTGAGGTGCCTTTGAGATTTGCAAACGGATGCAGTTTGATGTGTGGATCTGGAGTTTAAAGGCGAGTCTGGACTAGAGATATTAATTTGGGACTGAAAGGTGTCTGGTTGTTGATTTATACCACAATTGTAGATAGGATCACCCAAGGAAAGAGACAAAAACAAGAGAGCCCATGATTAAGCCTTGGAGTGGGAGTGTCAATATTTAAGAGTCATCATAAGATCTCAATAAATACTAGTTGAATGCTTGACTGGCTTTCTTGGAGGAAAATTTACTCTTGGTAAGTTTAACACAGATTATTTTCTCACAAAGTTTTTGGGTGGGAATAGGATTTGGAGAGGTTTGAATAACGGCCCCCAAAGATGTCATGTCCTAATCCGTGGAACCTCTAAATGTTACATTATATGCCAAAGGCTTTGCAGAGGTGATTAAGGGTCTTGAGGTGATTAAGGGTCTTGAGGTGGGGAGATTAGCCAGGTGGGCCCTAAAGGCAATCACAAATGCCCTTATAAGAGAGAGGCAGAGGAGATTTTAAACACCCACTGAAGGGGAGAAGGCAATGTGATGCCAGAGCGATGGAGTGACCGGGCCACAGCCAAGGAACACGGGCAGCCACAAGAATCAGGAAGAGGCAACATAGACTCTCCCCTAGGGCCTCCGGAGGGAGTGCAGCCCTGCGGACACCTTGATTTCAGCCCAGTGATACTCATTTTGGACTTGTGCTCTCTAGAACTGTGAGAGAATAAATGTGTCTGGTTTTAAGCCACCAAGTTTGTGGTAATTTGTTACAGCACTGGAAACTGATACAAGGTTATTAAATGTATAATGAATAGCTCATGCATATAGGAGGGATCTGAAACTTACCACTTCATTCTTGACTTTGCTAAACAGAAAAATATAAACTGAGGGTTGTCTGTGGTCTTCAGCAGCACCTATATGAGTATTGATGGGCATTAGGAGTGATGGAGAGACCTTTGGCAGGAAGGACAAGTGGCCTCAGAACTGTTGGCAGCTGGCAAGGGCAGCTTTGCCATGGGCACTAGAATAGCAGGGATGATGCCGTCCTTGGAGAGAGCTGGGGGCTCCCTGGGGAGGCACCACTCACAGAGGAGAACCTGCAGCCTTTCAACATTAGGAGACCTCCCCACAGCTACCTGGAGCAGGACAATCAAAGTGGTGGAAGTGCTCGGAGAGCCTGCAGGACTTCTTTACCAAACACACAGGAACACTTTGCTTCGGATTACCAGAACCATTGGGTGATATTTGAGAGGAACTAGATTTCCCACAGAGTGGGAGGGGAAAGAACCAGAGAAATTGGATTTTATAACTGTCATTGTGTTCCTAAATCTATTTCCAGGTTGTTCTGCTCTTGTATCAGTTATCTATCGCCATGATGCTGCTGCATAATGAACAACCACAACCCCCGTTACTCCTGTGTCTGATGGCGACGGAGGTCAGCTAGGTGGTTCTGCTGATGTCACTGGGCTTGCTCACCACTAGGGGTTAGTTTGTTGCCTGGCCTCCGTTGGGACCACAGGAGGGACCCGGCTGTGTTCCAGCTGTCTCTCATCCTTCCACAGGCTAGCTTGAACACATTCTTGTGCCATTGGCAGAGGCACAAGAGAGAGGTCCAGCCCAATTGTGCAAACACCTCCTGATCTTCTGCTTGCATCAAGTCTGATAACATCCCATTGGCCAAAGCAAATCGCATGGGTGAGACCAGAGTCCAGGATGGAGAAGAACATCCTGGCCACAGTCGAACAGCGCCTCACAGGTACACGATAAAGACGGGGGTGGGGGGGGGGAGGAGCTGAGGATAATAATGCAATCTACTACCCATGGCTTAAATATTAAATCATTACATGGTGTCAGAAGATTAGTCTCTCTCAGCTTAATACACAGCCCTTTCATCTATAGCTGCCTTTCTGTTTCACAGGAGCTTCTATTTTTTTTCTTTTACCATGTTTTCTCTCAACTTTTCTGCTTTTTAACTCTAAATTTCTTGATTTTACCAAAGAAACAAGTATATATTATTGATGTCTCTGATTTTGCCATTAAATAATTTCATATGTCGCGTAAGCAGCCACCCAACATTTCCCGAGCTAATTTCCCTCCCCTTCTTTCCCTGTGGAAATCTCCCTGAAGTAAGTCTGACTCTTCTCCGAGCTCAGGGCCTATGGTTAACTTCCCTGAGGGCATTTTCCCCTCCTTTTCCTACTGAAGGGACCCATCCACAATGCTCCCCTTTAAAAGCTACTTCTGGGCCGGCGTGGTGGCATAGTGGTTAAGTTTGCGTGTTTGGGTGCGGCAGCCTGGGGTTCACAGGTTTGGATCCTGGGTGCAGACCTACACACCGCTCATCAAGCCATGCCATGGTGGCACCCCACATACAGAATGGAGGAAGATTGGCAACAGATGTTAGCTCAGGGCCAATCTTCCTCACCAAAAAACAAACAAAAAAAGCTACTCCTGAAGGTTTCCCAAGTTGCTTAAAACAAGCGGGGTTGAGAATTCTCAGGGCTCAGTGTTCTTCCCTCCCTGTCTGCTCCCTTTACACATGTCACACATGTGCTTTTCTGCATCAGAATGTGAATGGTCAAAAGTTATTGAACATCCATTCTGGGCTGGGTACTGAGTTGTGTGCTGAGGTCAGGTTGGGTTACCAGATAAAATACAAAATGCTGAGGTAGATTTGAAGGACACAGAAAACAAATTTTTTTAAATATAAGCGTGATTCAAACATTGCATGTGGTATCCTTCTACTGAAGTCAAATCAAATCATTGTTTCTCTGACCTTCACTTTCAACTGAGTCCTGTACTCTTGTTTGCTAAATCTGGCAACGCCAGATCTGGAACGAGAAGCAGACGCAATCGCTTCCTTTCAGACTTCACCGTCTAGTAGTCAAGACGGGAACGTGCAAAGATAATTCCAAGATTCTTTTCTCAAGCAGAAGAAAGTTGAAGGAAAAAGTAGGCACTTTGTATTTTGAGGTATTTAATAGGGAGCCACATCCATTTTGTGGGTTTCAGAAAAGGCTTCCTCATCTCTTAATAGTCAGTTATTAAAATTGTTAGCAGAGGTTCATACCGTATCACAATAGAATTGTTTTTATGGTAACTAAGCAAGGGGTTCCACGGACACAGGAATGTTACATGGAAGCAGGCTTTTCTGTACACAAGTTAGGAACAAAACAGATGCTCAGGCAGTAGAAGTGAAGTGCAGTGCTGTCAGTAGGTGCAGCCACCCAGATCTGCCAGCCGAGCTGCAAGGAAGATTCACTTGGGGGGTCTGCTGTAGGATGGACAATGCGGGTGCCTTTGGAAATAGATACGAAAGCTGTGAGGCTACTTGTAAGAAGCAGTTACTCTCACCAACCTCGCCTACCCCGGCATGTACATACACACACACATACACACACGTCTTGTCCATACGGTTACTCTCATCCAAGCAAAATAGAAGAGAGAGCTCGACTGAGAAGTTCCTGAAAGTTGATCCTAAAACAACTGAAATCACAAAAATTGGTTTCAGGCTTGGCTAGAAGCTAAGCACTGACCCTCCCCTACTGAGCCAACAGCTGGTGTTAAAATGCAAATGCTGGTTCGCTAGGTTGGGGAGAGCCTGGGGTTCTAGATTTCTAAGAAGCTCCCAGGGGATATGGATGCTGCTGGTCTGGGGACCACACTTTGAGTAGCAAGGCCCTAATCTAGGGGTTTTGCCTAGAAGTTTCCACACTGCCCTTCTGCACCAATGAAGATATATAAATACAAATAGTGGAGTGAAAAGTTGAAGGGACTCTTCATGGGAAGCAGCCTTTTGAGAGAAAACCTGCTGTTAAGATGCTGGATGGTCTGGCCTGGCGCTTGATTTAGCTCACTGAGTAGCTGTCAGATCCTGGACTAGAGACTTCTGCCTCACTTCCCAAATGGCAGTCTTTGCCTGGTGACAGGGAAGCCCTCAGTCCCGCATCAGGGTCTGAGTCTGTTGCACAGAGAGGCGGGCCTCGCTTCCACTAGGAGGCATTGCTGTCGGACCTTTTATGTGGTGGTGGGTGCTGGGCATGGGGGCAAGGGGCAGCGCTCAGCCAGATGTCAAGTCAAGCAGAGGAGACAGAATGGTGAGCAAGGGACAAAATCAAGGTGATGAGCCCCGTCATGGGAAGATGAGTTGAATTCCAGGACAGAGAAGGCTTCCCTGAGTAGGAGACGTTTGCTATGGAAAGAGGAATGGCACGGATACTTAGAATGTTAGAACTGAATGACACATTGGAGAGCATCTAAGCAGAGTGCTCATTTCACTGAGAATGCACCTGGGTTCCAGGTAGGTCATGAGACTTTCGGATGCTCACGCCGTCCGGGTCATGGCCAGGACCAGGACCCTGACTTGTGGATGTTGATAATCCAGCGCCCCCTTCACTGTCCTCCAGCACCTGATACGAAGCCACGGGAAGCCCAGTCAAGAGCCTTTGCCTGGAGTCTGGCCCTCGTTAAACTTTCCCAGCTGGTACTTTCCTCCCGCATCCTCAGGATCTAGCTCAGTTTTCCGCTTGTGTTTATGTTCCCATTACACAATATTAATCACAGAAATATTTCCTACAATGAAAGACTCTTATATTTCCAGCGCCTCTTTCTCTCTGTTAAACTAAAGTGATTTCATACCTTGGAGGTCACCAACATCTTTGATATTTCCCCAAGTCGGAGGCTTAGACATCGAAGGTACAAATAAACAAACTGCAGCCTGGATAGCCGGAGGGGTGATTTTGGTTTGCAGAAAAATAAACGGTGATTTAACAGCCTTGTCTGATCTTGTGGGAGCGAGCTACAGTGCTCGGATCTGCCTGGGCAGGACGCGGCCCTCGAATGATGAATTATGGATGACAGAGCCACACGTTTTCTGCTGAGTCCGTGCAGCACGAATGCCCCCTTCAGAAAGCTCAGGATTTCCCTTACATGCGTCCACGCTGAGAAATAAAACAGATGACCGAAACGCATGAATAACTCAGCCGGCATGAAAATCGGGGCTATGATTCGCCACACATCACGAAGTTTGTCAGAAGTACTTGGCAGAGAGGCAAATTATATGTGGAGAGGTTGGTTAAAACAGAGAATTACGGCTCCCAAAATTTTTAGTTGTTTGAATGCTAAAGATAGTTTAAAAAAACTTGTAAATTCACGAACGCAATCTCATGCATATAGAAGAGTATAATATCAAATTGGACTATATGTCTAAGCCTGAAGTATTCTAGAGGATGGATTCAATGGGTTTGAGAAACTAGAACATGATCATATCCCACGGATGACCTATTCGTAATTCCCTGGGGACCTTAATTTGCGGCAGGTTTAAACATTACAGGATTTTACTATTGCAGGAAACAAGAGCATGTCAAATCAAACAGATGATTATTCATGCTTAGATAAAAATGAAGCTTCTGCCTTCCTAAGAATTTTGCATGTAAGTATAGTATATACATTTATTTATTTCAAGACAAACTACCTCTGTGTTAAACACAGCTCATCTGGATTTTGGATGAACAATTATTTCTGGGGCTAGTTTGATATATTCCACGTAAATCACGAATTTCTGTGCCTGACATATAGAAGGTTTACAAAAACTATTAGTTCTCTTCTCTTGGACCATATTGAAGGAGTCTTTGTAGTACATACTTTTATGGATAGAAGGAAAATTGAAAATCAGTTCAGCTTTCTTACAAAAAAATAAAGACACAAGAGGAAAACCTTTGGGGCAGCTGTGTTTGTTGTGTTCAAATGCTTTAAGAATATGTCAACATAGATAAAGGAAAGTTAAAATATGAGTGGCAAATGAATGAGTCTGAGCAAATAAGAAATTGAAGGAACTTAAGCTGGTCTTGTTTCCCTGGCCCACCCTCCCTCCACCCAACAACTGGGCCTTCCTTTGCTTCAAATACGATATATAAAATGACTCTCTCACCGTAGGGCCCATGCATGTTCCCATACATACAATGTTAACCTCTGCCTGGAATGCTCTCCCTCCAGCTCTTAGCATGGCTCCCTCCTTCTTATCCTTTGCTATTGGCTTTATCCCATTTTGTACTCAAGTATTTATTTAAATAATTACTTTTTGACTCCCAGTGAGCCACAAGCAACAAGGACAGTAGACATGAGTCTTTGGGTCACCCATGGCATACCCTTCCTGGTAAACAGTAGGCACTTGCAACACATTAGTTGTGTACATTGTATAATTGCTCCAGATCTTAATTTACCTCCATAGGTTCCACTGAATAGAATTAACCTATTTATTCAATCCAAGTGCAGGGAATGCACTAAGATCCTTCCTGGAATTGTATTCTCTGGTCAGGATCCAGTGCCCAGTGCTGTGGGGGCAGCGTAGACAAGCCACAGCACGCCTCATTTTGTTGCTGCAGTAGAACCAGGGCTCACGTTGGAACCAACGCTCTTCTGGTGCCTACATAATGAAATCCAAGTCCTAGGGCTGCGTGTGCTGTGAGAGGTGGTGAGTGAAGAGGGAGTGGTGTATTTTCACAGTAAAGAACTCAGAAAGATCAGCACTCTCCTTCTAATTAGTGAGCAAGGCAAGGGCTGCAGAGAGCTACCTCCAGGTTGTGCATGAGGACTGGGGAGCGTCCCAGTGTAGCACGGGGTGTAGCCCGGGGAAAGCTGTGGAGAGTGCAGGAGGATTAGTAAATATGGGATGATCTGCTTGGGTAACGTGTACCTGGGGAGAAACGTAAGTCGGTGGGCGAGGGAAGTCTGATGAGTCAGTGCGACCTGGCACTAGAAAACCTAAACTCTACCCAGGGTGGAATGGAAGCTGTCAGGACCTTAATTGGAAAGCCCTAAAGCAGACAGGAAACCAGAAATGTAGGAGCTGAAGAAACCAGAGGGGTGGAGGTACTGCTGGTGGCAAGAAACTTGAGAAATCAGATGAGGAGGAGGAGGAGAAGGAGGAGGAAGGGAAGGCAATGTACTCAAGGTGTTTGCTTGCAGGCAGCTGTGAAGGCCAACAACACAATTTGGCACACTGTGGATGTGTGCCAGGGCCACCACTGGCTTCTGGGGTGATGTGTGGTTTCTCTAGGTGAAGAAGAGGAGCAATCCTATCACTCAATCTATTCGGCATGCTGAGTCACCAGTAAAATTTTCAGCTTGGATCTTTGTTTATACGGAGTTCCCGACACTCTTGTCCAGTTGGTAAATACTAAAAGAAGAGCACGACTTGGGAATTGAACTTTACACTGATAATCTTGGTGGGTGAGGATGATGCAGAGGGTTAAGATGGTGAGCTTCATTTATTGATTGATTTACTCAATAAGCATTTATATACTACATTCTATATTCATACGTAGAGTTCTATATGAATCTAGAACATGATATGCATATTGAGTTCTATGTGATACATAAATGCTTCTTGAGAATGTATATATGAATATATAATATTCTATATATTGTTAGATGCTGGAGGTTAACAAAAACACATAAACCCTAACCTCAAGAAGCCTTCAAAGAATGATAGCAATGTAGGGGAGGAAGACCTATTCCTCTACCCTGTAGGTACTTCTGGCTGGTCTAAGAATTAAATTGACCTGAGACAGAATAACAAGAGGAAATCAAACAAATTTAATAACTTGTATTCATGGGAGAAACTCAAGAATTGAGTAATTCATCAAAATGGCAGAAGTGACTACCTTAAACATCATCTTCAGCTAAAGGCAAAGAAGGATGTTGGGCTAGTGGTTTGGGACTTTAAAGGGGAGGAAAGGAATTCACATGGAGATGGAAAAGCAAATGTTTGATAAATAAATGTTGACCATGCCTTGCAAAGACAACGAGAGATGGAGAGGACTTTGATTAAAAAGCCCTTGCTAATACAGATATGCTCCAGATGGAAGAGGAGAGAGAACTAAGACTAAAAAGAAATGAAGAAAGTCTCCAAGAAATATCTGACTCCATGAGGAAATGTAACATAAGAATTATAGGTATTCCTGAGGGAGAAGAGAGGGAAAGAGGAACAGAGAGCCTATTCAAGGAAATAATAGCTAAGAACTTGCCAAATCTGGGGAAGGAGCAGGAGATACCAGTAAGTGAAGCCAATAGGTTGCCTAAATACGTCAACAGGCAAAGGCCCACTCCATGACATATAGTGGTAAGGTTGGCTAAAGTCAATGACAAAGAAACAATATTAAGGGCAGCTAGACAAAAACAGAAAATAACGTACAAAGGAACTCCCATCAGGCTCTCAGCAGATTTCTCAACAGAAACTTACAGGCTAGGAGAGACTGGAATGATATATTCAAAATACTGAAAGACAAAAACTTTCAGCCAAGAATACTCTATCCAGCAAAAAATATCCTTCAAATATAATGGAGAAATAGTAACTTTCCCAGATAAACAAAAGCTAAGGGAGTTCATGGCCACGAGACCCCCCAATACAAGAAATACTCAAGAAGGCCCTCAGGCCTGAGAAAAAGAAGAGAAAGGGAATACAAAGCTTGGAGCAAGGAGAAAAATAGGTAGACAAAATCAGAAAAATAGATCTTTACCGGAATAGGTTAGCAAGCACTTAAATACCAAAATCAGAGATCAAAGGAAAGAATTCACCAAAAATAGATATAACCTCATCACTGTAAACACACACCCACAACACAAGACAGAATAAGGTATAACAAGAACGACTTTGAAGAGGTAGAGGAAAGAGATTGAATTGACTTAGCATAAGGAAATAAGAGGCCATCAGATATTGGACTATCTCATACATAAGATTTTTTACCCAAACCTCAAGGTAACCACTAAACAAATAATCAAAACAAAATCACATATGATAAACAAAGAGAAAACTAGAAGAGTCATAAGACAGAACAACCAAACTGAATTGGCAGTCCGAAATAAATGGGACAAGAAACAAAGGAAATGCAAAAGATCTGGAAAATAAATGACAAAATAGCAATATTAAGCCCTCATATATCAATAATTACCCTAAATGTAAACGGATTGAACTCTCCAATCAAAAGATATAGAGTGGCAGGATGGATTAAAAAGCAAGACCCAACACTATGCTGCCTCCAGGAAACACATCTCAGCGCTAAAGACAAGCACAGACTCAGAGTGAAAGGATGGAAGACAATACTCCAAGCTAATGGCAAACAAAAGAAAGCAGGAGTTGCATACTCACATCAGACAAAGTAGACTTCAAGATAAAACAGGTGAAGAGAGACAAAGAAGGGAAATATATAATGTTACAAGGGACACTCCACCAAGAAGACATATCACTTATAAATATATATGCACCCAACACAGGAGCACCAATGTACATAAAGCAACTATTAACAAACCTAAAAGGAGACATTAACAACAACACAATAATAGTAGGGGATCTTAATACCCCACTTACATCAATGGATAGATCATCCAGACAAAAAGTCAATAAAGAAATAGTGGACTTAAATGAAAAACTGGACGAGATGGACCTAGTAGACATATATATACAGAGCACTCCATCCAAAAACAGCTGACTACACATTCTTCTCAAGCGCACATGGAACATTCTCAAGGATACACCATATGTTGGGAAACAAAGCAAGCCTCAATAAATTTAAGAAGATTGAAATCATAACAAGCATGTTTTCAGACCATAATGCTATGAAACTGGAAATCAACCACGAAAAAAACTGGGAAAGTGACAAAAAGGTGGAGATTAAACAGCATGCTACTGAACAACCAATGGATCATTCATGAAATTAAAAGAGAAATCAAAAAGTATCTGGAAACAAATGAAAATGAAAATATGCCATACCAAATCATACGGGATGCAGCAAAAGCAGTCCTGAGAGGGAAACTCATAGTGATACAAGCCCACCTTAACAAACAAGAAAAAGCCCAAATAAGCAACCTTAAATTACACCTAACAGAACTAGAAAAAGAAGAACAAACAAAGCCCAAAGTCAGCAGAAGGAGAGAAATAATAAAAATCAGAGCAGAAATAAATGATATTGAGACAAAAAAAAAAAAACAGTAGAAAGGATTAATGAAACAAAGAGTTGGTTCTTTGAGAAGATAAACAAAATTGACAAACCCTTAGCCAGACATACTAAGAAAAAAAGAGAAAAGCCTCTAGTAAATAAAATTACAAATGAAAGAGGAGAAATTACAACAGATACCACAGAAATACAAAGGATTATAAGAGAATACTATGAGACATTATATGTCAACAAATTGGACAATTTAGAAGAAATGGATAAATTCTTAGACTCATACAACCTCCCAAAACTGAACCAAGAAGAAATGGAGAATCTGAATAGACCAATCACAAGTAAAGAGATTGAAATAGCAATCAAAAACCTCCCAAAACATAAAAGTCCAGGACCAGATGGCTTCTCTGGTGAATTTTATGAAACATTCAAAGAAGATTTAATACCCATCTTTCTCAAACTATTCCAAAAAATAGAGGAAGATGGAACACTTGCTAACTCATTCTACAAGGCCAACATCACCCTGATACCAAAGCTAGACAAAGACAACATGAAGAAGGAAAATTACAGGCCAATATTGCTGATGAATATAGATGCAAAAATCCTCAACCAAATATTGGCAAACCGAATACAGCAATACATTAAAAAGATCATACACCGTGATCAAGTGGGATTTATACCAGGGACGCAGGGATGGTTGAACATCCGCAAATCAATCAATGTGATACAGCACATCAACAAAATAAAGAATAAAAACCACATGGTCATCTCAATAGACGCAGAGAAGGCATCTGACAAGATACAATATCCGTTTATGATAAAAACTCTCAACAAAATGGGTATAGAAGGAAAGTACCTTAACACAATAAAGGCTATTTATGACAAACCCACAGCCAACATCACACTCAACGGGGAAAGACTGAAAGCCATTCCTCTGAGAACAGGAATGAGGCAGGTCTGCCCACTCTCACCACTCTTATTCGACATAGTACTGGAGGTTTTGGCCAGAGCAATTAGGCAAGAAAAAAGAATAAAAGGAATCCAAATAGGCAATGAAGAAGTGAAACTCTCACTATTTGCAGATGACATAATTTTATATATAGAAAACCCTAAAGAATCCGTTGGAAAACTATTAGAAACAATCAACAACTACAGCAAAGTCACAGGGTACAAAATCTATCTACAAAAATCAGTTGCATTTCTGTATGCTAATAACGAACTAACAGAAAGAGAGCTCAAAAAGATAATACCATTTACAATTGCATCAAAAAGAATAAAATATCTAGGAATAAATCTTACCAAGGAGGTGAAAGACCTATATGATGAAAACTGCAAGACACTATTGAAAGAAATTGATGATGACATAAAGAAATGGAAAGACATTCTATGCACATGGATTGGAAGAATAAACATAGTTAAAATGTCTATACTACCTAAAGCAATCTACAGATTCAATGCAATCCCAATCAGAATCCCAATGACATTCTTCATGGAAATAGAAGAAAGAATACTAAAATTCATATGGGGCAACAAAAGACCCTGGATAGCTAAAGCAATCCTAAGAAAAAAGAACAAAGCAGGAGGCATCACAATCCCTGACTTCAAAACATACTACAAAGCAATAGTAATCAAAACAGCATGGTACTGGTACAAAAACAGACACACAGATCAATGGAACAGAATTGAAAGCCCATAAATAAAACCACACATATATGGACAGCTAATTTTCGACAAAGGAGCTAAGAACATACAATGGAGAAAGGAAAGTCTCTTCAATAAATGATGTGGGAAAACTGGACAGCCACATGCAAAAGAATGAAAGTGGAACATCTGCTATCGCCATTCTCAAAAATTAACTCAAAATGGATCAAAGACCTGAAGGTGAGACCCGAAACTATAAAACTCATAGAAGAAAATATAGGCAACACACTATTTGACATTGGTCATAAAGGAATCTTTTCGGATGACATGCCTACCCAGACTAGGGAAACTAAAGAAAAAATAAGCAAGTGGGACTTTATCAGATTAAAGAGCTTCTACAAGACAAATGAAACCAGAATCAAAATGAACAGACAACCCACCAGCTGGGAGAAAATATTTGCAAAACATATATCTGACAAGGGGTTAATCTCCATAATATATAAAGAACTCACACAACCGAACGACAAAA
This sequence comes from Ceratotherium simum simum, assembly GCF_057802395.1. Taxonomy (NCBI): domain Eukaryota; kingdom Metazoa; phylum Chordata; class Mammalia; order Perissodactyla; family Rhinocerotidae; genus Ceratotherium; species Ceratotherium simum. The sequence goes on from NC_141940.1 coordinate 123,705,600, forward strand.
AAACACACAACCCGATCAAAAAATGGGCAGAGGAGATGAACAGACACTTCTCCAAAGAAGATATACAGATGGCCAATAGGCACATGAAAAGATGTTCAACATCACTAATCATCAGGGAAATGCAAACCAAAACAACACTAAGATACCACCTCACGCCCGTTAGAATGGCTATAATCACCAAGACAAAAAACAACAAATGTTGGAGAGGATGTGGAGAAACAGGAACCCTCATACACAGCTGGTGGGAATGTGAACTGGTGCAGCCTCTATGGAAAACAGCATGGAGATTCCGGAGAGAAACGGAGACATATATATGGTGATGGACAAACAAAAATGCACAACCATTGTGAACAAAATTTCACAATGTTATAAACTATTAAAACATCAATTAAAAAAAAAAAAAGCCCTTGCTAGATTCCTCCCTGTCTACCACACCTAGTTTATATTGTACTATAGTTATCAGTGATAGCTCCTTCCTGGGACAGGCCTTCTATCTTAAATTCTTTGAGGCAGTTTGGCGGAACGTCAAAGTTTCTTTCAGAGTCTTTTGTCCTTAAAAATAATCAAGCCAAAGAGACACATTTTGGGGTAGCCAATTCTGATCCCCCACACCAAGAATGATACCATGGTGTTCTATAAGGATGGAGAGAGAGCTATGGAACAGGAGGAGGGACCAAGGAAGCAGTCTGGGGAATCAGGGAAAGTCCTTGGCTGAGGTTGCCCTTATGATGAGTTTTGAAAATACAAAGGAGCTAGGCAGAGAAATGAGGGAACAGTGTTCCAGGCAGTGGGAAGGGCACTGTGAGGGTCTGGGGACATTCACTGGCAGAAGAGGAAAACATCAGGTGGTTTGGTTTTACTGGTGAAAATAAAAAAGAAGTATCAGGTCATGAGGATAGACCACAGGGCTAACAAGGGAGTCAGAACTTCACCTTGAGACAGTGGTGACCTTTAGAGAAGGGAACAGTGTTTGGAATAAATAGAGGGCTGCAACTGGAATCTGTTTCACGATCTGGGGGCTGGCTGTACATGTGTGATCAGTTTATGAAGCTTCCTTGATCTTTCTGCTTATGATATGTGCTCTTTCTATATTACCTTTCAGTAAAATCTTGCAGAAGCAAAGAAAAGTAAAACTTGGTCCTGGCAGCCTCTGGATTGTGCTGAAGGACTAGGGTAGAGGAGGAACAGAATTAAATCTGCCTTTTATGAAGGCCCGTCAACTGTAGGATGGAGAATGGACTGGAGAGCTGCCAGGAAAACTCACTTCTTTCTGTGCCAGGAAGACAATGAACAAAGGCTTGGACGAGTGAATGACAAGGGTGATGGGAAGGATGGAAGGAGGCAGGGAGCCCTGGGTGGAACTGCTGGGGGGCTGTGGGCATTGAGGGAGGCGGGGGAGGTACTATGCAGAGTGCTGGCAGGCTTCATGAATGGAGAGAGGACAGCCCGTTCCTTGCACCTCGAATTCATCCTGCCATGCCCCTTAGGCACAGACAGAGAGACCATTTTGCCTTGTGGCCCAGGCTGGAAAAACTGTTTTACTGTGGATCCAACCATCTTCAGGATGGGGAATTCATGGCATAAATCTTTCCCTCCGTAATGAAAGTGACTATGACATTCTGTTTCCCCAGGATAATTCCACTTTATGCTTGTTGTCCTAGAGTAATTAATAAAGTGTCCCAACGTGGATGGTTAAAAATACATATATATGTACATATACATATACATGCATGTGTACTATATGTACACGTGTACACATATACATATATACATATATGTGTGTGTATTCACTACATGTATCGCTAATGCAAACTGCTCCAACATAATTATGCTTAGGGATCTAAATGGTCATATGCACCTTTTCGCTTGAGACCATCAAATTGCCAAAGCTAGGTGTGTAACATGTACTATATGTACTGATTTGCTTCCTTCTCACCGGATTTTCTGCACGTTTCTGTGCAGAGTGGAGATAACCTTACTCCCTGGGCTCGAGGAGGGGTCGATATAAAACAGCAAGAGATGCAAGGAGAAAATTGCAATGATGTAAATGGCTTGGCAAAAATGTCAGGAGTCATTTTTGGCCCCACGTGCACTCATTTAAGCAACATCAGTTGAGTTCCTAATACGTGGTGTAGACGTATAAAAACGAATAGGAAATGGTTGCTGCCCATAGTTTGATGTGAATGAGAAAGAGCATCTTTCTCTGAAGTCCAGCCCTCCCCTCTGAGGGTGGGGGTCTTACAGAACAGAAGGGCCCCAGGGTCGTGCTCTCAAGCAGAGAACAGGCGCAATGGAGGGGATGCTGATGTGCAGGTGTTCCGTGGAAGAACGTGGGGTCCGCAGCAAACAGGTCTGCCCCGCTTCGCTACAAGCAGGGAACAGAGGCCTCTTGGGTCTGAGCAGAAGGGGCGTGGCTCCTAGGATAGCACCAAGGTGCGGGGGGAGTGATGGAGGCAGAAGAGGAAGGAAAACTGGAAACCCAAAGAGAAAGTAACTTTTGCGAGCTAGTGTGAGGTAGACTCCACACCTGAGGGGCAACGTGATGAGAAGAAGAGAGGGATGTTTCACTGCATCCTCTAGACTCCAGGTATGGCTGGTGAGTGGTAAAATACCGTGTGTGCACACACCCTTTTAGATACTTTTTTGTATCAATAAGAGGATGAAATCCGTGCATAAAAAGTATACCCAATTGCAGGGCTGAGGCAGCAGCACATCCATTAAGAATTTAGCAGCATCCTCAACGTGGCAGATCAAATAAGCTCTCTGTCCCTCAGGGGCTTCCTCTAATAAAAACACAAACACAAACTCAAACAGATAGACAGACAAAAAACAGTACATTCACCAACAAGAGACACAGAGATCTGCCAGATGATGCGTACGTGTCCCGAAGCTCCGCTCCCCTCATTCTACCAGGAGTCTGTTGATGTATTGTGCTGGGTTGAATAGGGTACCCTCCAAATTCGTGTCTACCCGGAACCTCAGGGTGTGACCTTATTTGGAAATAGTGTCTTTGCAGATGGAATTGGATAAATTAAAATGAGTTTATACTCATGAATTAGGGTGGACCCTAAACCCCATGACTGGTCTCCTTATAAGAAGAGGAGAGGACACAGAGATGCACACAGGGAGGAGGGCCATGGGATGATGGACGCAGAGATAGGAGTGATGTGTTTACAGGACAAGGGACGCCAGGGTTACCAGCAAACACCAGAAGCTAAGAGAAAGGCATGGAAGGATTCTTCCCTGGAGACTTCAGAGGGAGCGCGGCCCTACTGATACCTTAACTTTGGACTTCTGGCCTCCAGAACTGGGAGAGAATAAATTGCTACTGTTTGAAGCCACCAAGTTAGTGGTAATTTGTTACGGCAGCCCTAGGAAACTAATACATAGATATGTCAGTAGGATAATTGTTAACACAGCAGTCTTCTTTAAGCTGATTTACCTTAAACATTTTCAGGAGGGTGTGGAGTAAGAAGATTTACATGCGTTGAGTGCTTACTATGCCCCAGGGATATGTCAACTCCAGGAATCCCCAAAAACAACTCTGCAAAGGGTACATTTTATCTCCATTGCCGAGATGAGAAAACTGATGCTCAAAAGGGCTAAGTTCCTTTCTCGTCTTCACACAGGCCACGTTGTAAACTTAGTTTTCAAAAATCCCAAACCATGTATACTTCTCAGCACCAAGATGTGCCCCGGTCATTTTGACACCGTGTATTGCCTAAAAAGTTCTGTATTTGGATTAATGTCCCGTTTGTAAAAAGTAGGCTTTGTTCAAGAATACAGCATCGACTCATATTGGCTCTTGTTTACTCTATCACCTCATTAGATTCAGGAGGCTCTGGGCTCCCTGGCAGAGCTAATCGAATGGAATCAAATTGAAAAGACTTCTAAATGGGAGTCACTCATCATCTTGACAATGACTGGATATGGCATTTAATTAAGGAACAGTGTGTTCCATCCCATGTATGCCGGGAAGACAAGGGAAATCATGCCCCCTGCTTCTGACATTAAGTGTTCCTGTTAGACACATCAGAATGGAAACTTCTGTTATATTTGTATTCATTTCCTAGGGCTGCCGTAACAAAGTACCACTAATAGGGAGCTTAAAGCAAGGGGGATTTTATTTTTCTCTGTGTTCTGGAGGCCAGAAGTCCTAAATCAAGGTGTCAGCAGAGCCGTGCTCTGTCTGAAGCCTCCAGGGGAGGATTCTTCCTTGCCTCTTCTAGATTCTTGTGGTTGCTGGCAATCCTTGGTGCTCCTTGGCTTGTAGAAGCCTCACTCCAATCTTTCCCTGTGTCATCATACAGTGTTCTCTGTGGGTCTGTATGTCTCTGTCCATAGTTACCTTTTCTTATAAGGACACTAGTCACTGGATTTGGGGCCCACTCTAATCCAGCATGACCGCCTCTTAACTTGATTCCATCGGTGAAGATCTTGTTTCTAATTGAGATTGCATTCACAGGACCAGCTGACAAGAATTTTTAGGTGACATTATTCAATCCAATACAATGCAGTATTTTTTTAAAGCACTAAATATAGGTCTACTTGCTTTATATTCAAGTTTTAATTAGCCTCCTACTTCCTACCAGTGTTACAAGAAAACTGCACTGTTTCCCATTGAAAGTCTCGTTTACATTCCTTCAAAGAAGACAGAAACCCAGGTGGGGACCTGGAGTTTGTTCTCTCCTTACATTCTGAGGGCTGACTGCTCACTCAGGAAATGCTGTATATTCTTCTCTTTCAGCACCTCTTGCTCCCTCTTCTCTATTCTTGTTCCTCACCATTGCTGGCTTAGCCCAAGCTGTGATCCTTCTGGTCTAGAGTATTTCCTGAACCTCCTGACTATCTGCCAAACCCACCTTTTTTCATCCCAAGGAAAAATTAAATCTATGGTATTTTTTGTGTGACACAATTGAAAATATTCCTCCTTGCATCCAAATGGGGCTCTACTGTCAAACATTTCATATCCATATAGAATGGATCTAAGGTACATTTCATGCATGTCCACATCTACTGTACATTTCTAAATTACAAATTCATAGAAAATCAGGCTAGAGAAGTTACAGTCAAATTAGTTTTTGCATGCATTTTTATTCCACCTTGTTTTTCTTCCTTATATCTAGAGAAAAGTTTGTCTGAAATTAGAAATTTTCTTAAGAGTCACATTTGCAGGGTAGCAACTCTTTTTTGAAGTGATGTACCCCGTGAGGAATAGAGGTTGATGGTTTAATCATTAAAGAGTGTACGTCACACACCAGCACGCTTTGAAACTCTATCCAACAAACCAACCAAATACAACAGCCACTGCTTTATGAGGGAGAGAGCGTGAATGGGATTTCTGATTATGAGACAATAGTTTTTCCTTTTAAACAGAAGCTGAAGGAACCATTCCTCCTTCTGTCAGTGAATTACTCTGCTGATTGTGCCGCTGCCTAAAGCCTCACCTGTATGCATGTGAAAAAGAGGGAAAAAGAGAAAAAGTTCCAAGTTCATCAATCTGCCTTTTGAAATAACCAGATGTGAAAAAAAATCCATAAATGTTGCAGAAGTGTTTCTAGACGTGGTAATCATAAAGCAAAGCATTCAGCTTAAAACCTTCCTGTGTTGAGGCATTCTTTTCAATACTCAGAATTACAAGGAAGGCTGAATATTTTATTAGTTTAATAACTACTCACTTAATGGAAGAGGCATTTGCCGGCAGGGGGAGGAGGGGGCAGTAATCAGAAAAAAGGTAAGTATTTGAGTTAACATTTTTATCAATTTTTTTAGCAAAAAAAAAAAAAAAATAGACAGCAGCCAAACCTCAAACTCTGTGTTATGCTGTAAAGAGGATACAGTTAGTGGGACAAAGAAAAAAATTGTTGATGAGATACAGAGAATGATCCCCCCAAGAGTTCCACATTTCATCAGTCCCAGACAAGCAAACATAAACAAACAAACAGAAAACGCTGAGAAATATTGTTCTTTTGTGAAATGATATCTTAAAATTATAGTGATTGAGTACAAAGGATTCTGTTCCCCTACTTGTGTTTTCATGAAAGCAGAAATTTTCCCTGTCTCCAAAGCTTCCTTCTTAAGATGACTCAAGCCAAACACATCCTTGGCTACCCAGGCTGGCAAAGGGCAGTGGAAAGGGGAGATCTGAGGACCACTCAGGAAGGGGAGACATTTCAGAGAAGATGTGTTTGTTTTGCCTTTTGAATGACAAACAAGAATAATGTGGTAGAAAACGGAGGGAAGATTTTGCCCAGCTCCCACATTCATCAAAAGTTTACGTAGGAAAAAAAAAAATTAACCAGATCCCAATGAAGGAGAGAATGAAATTCCATCTTTTTAAAAGTATCTTTGTTATGGGTAAATGTATTTAGAACATCTCTATAAAAATACTCTGCTTGATTTACAGAGAAAATAGTCTGAGATTCTTTAATCAAATTACTAAGCTGCATATAAATAAAATGTTTTGAAACCATTTTAAATGGAAAATCTCAAACCTTGTAAGCAGAAACAGATGTATCGTCAGCAAACATTACACCACAGGAGGGTGATGACTAATTATGCACTGTCATGCAAAGCTTTTCATTTTGGGCCCACTTACTGAAGCCTAGAAGGCCCTTTAGTATCGCAGAATGGTTCGGAGCTTGGCTGCTGGAGAGATTCCTTGGTTTCAAATTCCAGCTCAACACTCTTGGCTGGGTAATCCGAAGTAAATTAGTTAAATCACCTAAGCCTCAGTTTCCTTATCTGTAAAATTGGGAAAATAAAAATTGATATTCCCCTGATTGTGTTGTTAGGATTCAATGAGATCATTCATGCAAACTACCTTGTCTGGTACATAATACATGCTTAATAAATACTGGCTTCTGTTACTTTTAGAATCTTTCCAAAATGCTAATATGTAAGCTTTGCTCTTATTTAAAAATGAAACAGATTTGCATGTATATTTGTAACAATTTTGTTATACAAATGATACTATTTAAATAAAAATTCTTCAGAACAAAATACATATGCATGTATATTTCCCTAAACATTCCCCTGTCATAAAATAACATAATTTTCCTGATCTTTGGGAAGGGGTTTAAATCACACAGATTGGGCGAAAACAAAATTTCTTCAGTGGCAAATTTGGAATGCCAGGGTTCCCATCCTGTCCTATCCCTAAGTTGATTTTTGATATTCAGGAAGTCACAACATAAATGAGATTCATCTGTAGCATCATATACTTCATTTGGAAAACTAAGGAGTGGGTTCAATGGTTTTCAAGATGAATTCCAGCTCTAAAATGTCTCCTGGCACTCACATTTCCCTAATGCTCCCGAAAGACTTTATCTGTCACCTGTACCTGCTAACAGCTTTTGTGCCTTCAGTCTGTATTACTTAATGTTTTTTATTGTTAGTTTAATGGCTATGGTTGTTTTGCATCCCTTTTTTGCTGCTAAATAGGGTGATATCCCATAAATGATTAGATTAGATTCCAAACAGTCAGTCAGTACTGGTATTGAGGATCTGCCTTTTACCAGGTGCCAAGAAGACACAATTCATGGAGCACAGTCTCTGTTGTCAGGAATCTCTGCAATTTTTTCCTAAACTGGAATCCACAGCCCCCATGCTCCTTGTCTCAAGTCCTCACACCTCTTACCAACCTTAGAATACTCTGGTCAAGTGAGCAAATTTCTGCTCCCTGACCTCCACAGTCCTCCAATAACCCCACATAATGTCCTTTCTTACTGGCTCCACGTTTTTACTCAGGCTGTGCCCTGTTTTATAAAGAATCTTCCTGATGCTTGACCACACATCCAAACCCAAGCACCTCCTCCCTTTGAAGATCAACTTAGTCTTGGTGATGATTTCTTAAGCACTCCAACTCATAGTGCCCTTCTTGATCTCCAGTAGGTTTTATTTACACCACCCTGTCTGGCGCCTGATCATGTTGTACGTTGTAAAACACAGTCTTTCTATTTGCAATGTGCACACACAGTGAGCTGCCAATGTACTTCTCCAAGAACCTGGTCCATTGTGGATACATAAAAGATGGCTTTAAAAGCTCACCTGGGGCCGGCCCCATGGCTTAGTGGTTAAGTGCGTGCGCTCCGCTACTGGCGGCCAGGGTTTGGATCCTGGGTGCGCACCGACGCACCGCTTCTCCGGCCATGCTGAGGCCACGTGCCACATACAGCAACTAGAAGGATGTGCAACTATGACATACAACTATCTACGGGGGCTTTGGGGAATAAAAAAGGAGGAGGATTGACAATAGATGTTAGCTCAGAGCCGGTCTTCCTAAGCAAAAAGAGGAGGATTAGCATGGATGTTAGCTCAGGGCTGATCTTCCTCACAAAATAAAAAATAAATAAATAAATAAATAAATAAATAAATAAAAATAAAATAATAATGATAATAAAAAAAAGCTCACCTGGGTGAACACACCAAGAATGTGTACTGAGCAGCCAGGAGTTCTCTCTCTCTAGAATTTGGCTGAATTTTGTGTTCATTGGGTATAATCTGAAGGAAAATTAGAGAAAATTAGAGAAAAGTATGCCTTCTCAATCCAGTGATCTTGACTGCGATTTCATGTGAAATTTTTAGAGAGTCTTCTTGTTCACTGAAGGAAAATATAAAGCAGTCTAAGTGCATGTGTACATTTAAGAACATTGATTATTGATTGAGGCATTGACAATTCAAATATTAACAATTGTTTTTCAACCTAGATCACGTTTCAGAATTACATGTGGAATTAAATAAAGATCCAAAGTCTGGGTCACATAATTGGCATCCTGAGATAGAACCCTATGGGCTCTTATGAGTTAGTAAATGCTCCCAATCTGAGTCTGATCAGCATCCAGGTTTTGCAAAACAGTCATTTAAAACACAAGAATTTGAGGCACATCCTATGGTCAGATGAAAATTATAAAATACAGATGCTATTGATCAATTTGGCAGTTGAATTCCATAACTATGACTCCATGAAGCTCAGAAACGATCAATTTATGATGAAAGAAAAGTTTCACCATGGAGGGACTGTTGAGTTGTGCTCAACATTAGATGTTGTAAGGAGTCTAAGGATGAAAACACAACCAGTGTATGGGCAGATGTTGGTATTTTTTCTCTGCAAAATCATCAGATTTTCTCTGCCAGCCTTCAAGGAACCCTGATTTAATTCAAGGACTTTTTGAAGCCAAATTGAGTTCATTTGTTAGAACATTGGGCATCCATCCATAAGAATTTATGTTAGGATCTTTAATTTTCATAATAAATTATAACTGTACCACCTATTATCCTGACACTGAGAGGAGATGAATGATGCCCCTTGAAAATACCAGGGCAAAGGGACAATTAACTGAGTTCCTACATGTGCCAATCCATGGCTAAATACTCTATCCATATCACTGATGTCTCACCATAGTCCTACCAGTGAGGGATTATTCTGTCTATCTTATAGAAGAGGAACACAACATGCCTGAATTTTAGGTCTGTACTAGAAATCTCCAATTTGGATAGTTCCCTAAATAACTTTATTTAAAGGAAGTCTTTCCACTGAAGTCTAACATAATATAGAAAATTGCAAACACGAATTTCACAAGGCACTAATATTTTAAGTTCATAGATAAATTTCACAAAGGGGACGTCGGCAGATCAAAAAAATGGAAAATTACCAGCACCCCTCAAGCTACCATCATGTCTCTTTCTATTCACTCCTCTAAAACATTTGACATGAGCCTAATTGATTTAACAAAATGATGCAGGGATATAGTGCATGCTATCTACTCATTACTTGAGATTATTTAAACTTTATTTCTGCAACATCGTGGATCACTGCCCAGATACTGTGGATCACACTATATTGTTTACATCTTTTTCCCACAGAAGTCTTCACAAAGCTGTACTTTATCACTGTGCTTTGAGTGTTACTGAAATCTGTCTTAGTTTGTGTTCCCCCAAAGGAGACCTCAAGTCCAGGATTTAAGGGCAGATAGTTTATTTGGAAAGAAATCCTACGAAGCACTGCTGAGGAAGTAAGAAGGTTCAACAAAGAAGGGAGAAAAGCTAGAAAAAGTTCTTACATGGGTATAGAGAGCTTCTTCCAACTGAAGACTCACAAAACTCAGAATTGTCCCACCAAGGTTGTTTAAGCCCTGACGGTTATTTCAGGGGCGTTAGCTCCTCTGTTCTTGCTGGTCATGACTGCCTACGGTGGATTAAGCTCAATGAGCCCATGGAGAAGACCTTCCACACAACAGAAAAGTAACCCAAGCCTGGGCAAAGTATCAGCATTCCAGAACCCAAGCTACAGGTGAACTCACGCGGCATAAGGAGCTTCATTATAAGAGCCAGTGGAAGTCAGCATGATACTGGTTTTTGAAAAATTATCATTGACAACATCGTCTTTGCATAGTTTATATAAAAGTATGTGCCATACACACCACTCAGACCCAAGAAAGCATTTGTCTCTTCTGATGATACAGTAGGCGTCATCTTATCAGAAAACAAGCACCTTCGTCATGTTTCTCTCCTTGCCATCGCTCCTAAGAACTCAAAGTTAACTTTTCAGCTGCCCTCTAATCACTTATCTTTCCTTTACATTTCTTTTGTAATTATGGCTCATACCTACGTTAATGTGGAGGTTTTATCCTAAATTTTTGTAGATTTTGTAAAACAGCATGTGTCTTATGTATTGCCTCAAATACATTTTGAGAAGAGACCTGGATTAGGAATAATAAATCAAAGGGCAACGGGAAAAGAAACAATTCATTATGTATTTTATGGTAGTCAAGAGAGTTGCCTCAAAATAGACAATACTTGTGTCGAGTCTGTACTTCGTTCAAGGTGTGATGCATCATGTTTATTTTAAACCCCACATGTCTTCATTGTGCAGATCAGGAACCCAAGACTTAAGGGATCAAACTGCCTCCTGAAGCTGATCATTTGGTGAATGGGAGAGCTAAGACCTTAATGCAAGTCTTTCTGGCTCCCTCCACTTCACACTATATAACCTACACATATTGAAGACAGTGACTGATATTAGACAATTCCTGATTAGGGAGAGACGCAATATGTATGTGTAATAATATGTTACATATTGTTTTTTCTGCTTTCCTTTAACTTTGGAACTTTTCCTAAAATCATAGAGATAGCAGAGAATCAAAGATTCAATCTAGGGTCAACATTTCGTCTGCTCTTAAAATGTCTCTAGAGCTCATCTATAATTGCAAGATGGCGTACTATCCAGTTTGTCATATTATTAAAGCTTTTGAAGTTAGTAGACTTTCTGTACTTATTGGATATAAACATGTAGAAGCAATTACAAAAGAATTAGAATATCAATCATTTTAATCTGATATTATTTATTTTGAAAAGCAGATTCATGATGGTGGAGTGAATATAAATTTCAACTGAAGTTTGCTTACGTTTGGGGGAATTGGGCTCCTCCACACCGTTGTCACAAAGAGAAACAATCCCTAAGAAACCCTTGCTTCCCACTGACTTGCACCATTTGTTTTAAATGAAACTCATGCCTTCTTCCTCAAAACGGAGTGTTCCTAAATCCAATTATGTCACAGCCTAGGCTTAACAATGAGTATGCATAGATTTATATCTCATAAATCAATTTTGTAGGATCTGCCAAGTCACAATTTTCAGATGATAAAATTCCTCAATTTGGTTAAAATATTTGCCCTTTCTGAGGAGTTGGTGAATATCAAAAGACTTTTCTGTCTCAGTTACTCAGGGTACTTGTGCTGCCAAATCTTTATTTATTCTGGACTCAAAGGGCATACCTGGCCTTCAGAAATATTATTGAGAACATAGGCATGAATATGAGTATTAATAATCAGGAGTTATTTCAAATATTAAATAACTAATAGGATAAGGGCACACCATGATCATAATGGAATAGGCTTGATCAGAATAACATCCACTACAGACGACAGGTACACCCATTCAGGTGGGATAGCCCTGAATCAAATATTTCTAGGGATGCTTCATCTCAACCCAGACTTTACAAAATCCAAAGAGGCAGCTGAGTTCAAATTAGTAATTCAAGACTTCAATAGAAATTGTGAACTATAGACGTTTCCCGTTTCCAAATTGGACTGAGTGGGTCTAAATGTGTTAATTTGCTTCAGTATATTCATATCTAAAAATAACAGTGGGAGAAATTTACACACCATCAATAAAATTCAGTTTGGGAACTGAAGCAGTCTTGCATGATTCACTTCCTCAATGATTTCTAAACAGCTGGCAAGGATTTAAAAATCATCAAAGGCGTTTATTAATAACAAACTCAGTGTCAAGCTTGATGGATTAGCATAGCTTTATTTGTGTTTTCATTTTATGACCATTTCTGTGGTCGGGGGAGAATTGACACATGCTGAAAAATTGTAATGAGTTCAGCAGTGACATTCACGTATGGAAGAAACAAAAGTTCACACATAAGTTGAAAACATATAGTTACTGATAGGTAGAGAAACTCTCTTATATTTAACCAAAGACACAGGAGAACAGCCAGCATCACTTTTCCTAATGGCCATTATCAATGTGTGATTTGTCCTAGTGGATGGTAGTACAAGATCTAGGCAATTTTTGGAACTTGAAATGATTGGCAATAAGTACCTACTAACAAGAATTGCTAAATAATCTACACAAGGAAATACTATGCATCCATACAAAAGAAACTGTAAAATCTTTATATATTGATGAGGGGAGAGAGTAGTATTTGTTTATATTTGCATAAAGAAACTAATGAAAGGAGTTATTTATAATGGGTGAGGCTGGTATTCATTCTACTCTAATGAATACAGTAGAGACAAAAGGGATGGGAGTGAGAGCCTCCATAAGCTTTTTTCTTCTTAAATAAATTCATTTTCTTCCTGTCAAGGACTTGACAGTCCTGTTGTCTCTGACATCCAGATATTGCTTCAGCGGTCTTTTTTTTTTTTTTAATTTTTTGTTTATTGCAGTAACATTGATTTATAACATTGTATAAATTTCAGGTGTACATCATTATACTTCTATTTCTGCATAGATTACATCATGTTCACCCCCCAAATACTAATTACAACCCATCACCACACACATGTGCCGAATTATCCCTTTCGCCCTGCTCCCTCCCCCCTTCCCCTCTGGTAACCACCAATCCAATCTCTGTCTCTATGCATTTGTTTATTGTTGTTATTATCTACTACTTATTGAAGGAAATCATACAGTATTTGACCTCTCTCTGACTTATTTCACTTTGCATAATACCCTCAATGTCCATCCATGTTGTCACAAATGGCTGGATTTCATCGTTTCTTATGGCTGAGTAGTATTCCATTGTGTATATATACCACATCTTCTTTATCCATTCATCCCTTGATGGGCACTTAGGTTGCTTCCAAGTCTTGGCTATTGTGAATAACGCTGCAATGAACACAGGGGGGCATGTATCTTTACGCATTGGGTGTTTTCAAGTTCTTTGGATAAACACCCAGCAGTGGAATAGCTGGATCATATGGTAGTTCTATCCTTGATTTTTTGAGGAATCTCCATACTGTTTTCCATAGTGGCTGCACCAGTTTGCACTCCCACCAGCAGCGTATGAAGTTCCCTTGTCTCCACATCCTCTCCAACACATGTTGTTTCCTGTCTTGTTAATTATAGCCATTCTGACGGGCGTGAGGTGATATCTCATTGTAGTTTTGATTTGCATTTCCCTGATAGTTAATGATTTTGAACATCTTTTCATGTGTCTGTTGGCCATCTGTATATCTTCTTTGGAGAAATGTCTGTTCAGGTCTTTTGCCCATTTTTTAATTGGGTTGGTAGTTTTTTTGTTGTTAAGATGCGTGAGTTCTTTATATATTTTGGAGATTAAGCCCTTATCAGATGTATGGTTTGCAAATATCTTCTCCCAATTGTTAGGCTGTCTTTTCGTTTTGTTGATGGTTTCCTTTGCTGTGCAGAAGCTTTTTAGTTTGATGTAGTCCCATTTGTTTATTTTTTCTATTGTTTCTCTTGCCCGGTCAGACATGGTGCTTGAAAATATGTTGCTAAGACTGATGTTGAAGAGCATACTGCCTATGTTTTCTTCTAGAAGTTTCACAGTTTCAGGTCTTACATTCAAGTCTTTAATCCATTTTGAGTTAATTTTTGTGTATGGTGTAAGGTAAGGGTCTACTTTGATTTTTTTGCATGTGGCTATCCAGTTTTCCCAACACCATTTATTGAAGAGACTTTCTTTTCTCCATTGTATGTTCTTGGCTCCTTTGTCAAAGATTAACTGTCCATAGATGTGTGGGTTTATTTCCACTTCAGGGGTCTTATCATCCTTTCAGGAAAACCTTCCTTGAATGTTCTGGCTAGGTCTATTTTCCCAATGATATAAGTTCTATTATAAAATATTCTTAGAGCCCTGTACTTTTTCTTCCTTGCCGTTGTCTTTAGTGCAATTGTGTGTGTGTGTGTGATTATTTGATGTTTCTCTCCTCCGACACTAGGCTGTGAGCCTCTCAGAAACCAAATCTTGGTTTCTGCTATCAAATTGCTGAAGCTTCAGGGCCTGACACAGTGCTTGGCTCTGCGTGGCTTCCAACACCCGCTTCTTGATTGAAAAAATGGCAATATTTCTACATCATCCAACTAATATAGACACCTTGTCATTTACTGTCTAAATGGGCTTTTTTTAAACCCATTTTATTTGAAAAATATAGATTGTATTGATTTAGAAAATTATCTGTTCTTATAAAGTTTTCAAATTTATTTCCATAGAGTAGAGTAAAATAATGCCTTCTATAATTTTTAAAATTTTCTCTATTTATCTCTTTAATTCTATTTCAAATTTTGAATTTATGCTATCACCAACTTTTAAATCATAATGTTGACTGATTTATTCATTTTACTCATTTTCCCAGAGTCAATACTCAGATTTACTTATGTTTTATCATTTGTCTGTTTTCTAATACTTAATTTCATTTTTGTTCTTTTCTTTATTAGTTTTATATATTTTTCTTTTATTTTTTTTATTTAGACTTTATTTTTCTAGAGTAAAGGGTCACAGCAAAATTGAGGGAAAGCATTAGTTTAATTTTCAATTGCTTTTTCTAACAATTTTAGTTGAATGTTCCTCATTTATATTTTTTCTTTCTTATTCACTAATATAAATGGTGAAAGTTATTCATTTCTTCTAAGTATGTTTTAGCTAACCACAATAAAAATGTTATTTTCTATAAATTCTGCATTTTGAATTTTTATTTTCTCTTCTATTCAAAAGTTAAGACAGATTGTAATTGATTTTATTTTACTTTTAATCTTCAGGGTGCTTATTATTTACTTTCTATTTTTGCTATTGATTTCTCATTGTTTGTGATGCAATATAGTGATAGTTACTACTTCTACTCCCCAGAATCTTTTAAGTTGTGTGTGTGTATTTAAGTGTCAGAATCTTTTGTTTTTAATAGGTGGATACATTTATCTCATTTACATTTATTTATTTTTTTAATTGATGTATCATATTAGTTTCAGGCCTACAACATAATGATTCAATATCTGTATTATTGCAAAATGATCACCACAATGTCTAGTTAACATCTGTCACCATACATAGTTACAAAAATTTTTTTTCTTGTGGTGAGGACTCATTTACAATGATTGCTGTGACAGATATATCTGCTATTTTTGCTATATTTTCTTTTATATTTTAGTTTTTACTCTTTAAAAAAATTTTCACTATGTGTTTTTTTGATAGAGTTTTGATAATGGTAATAAAAAGGAAGGCGGTTCAGAGGTATTTTGTAAAAAAAAAAAAAATGTTGATATTGTGCCCTTCTACTAAACAAAAAGAGCTAGAAACTATTACTCAAAAGGATTGTAAGAAAACTTTACAAACTATTTGAAAAGGAGGCTAATTTGCATTTTTCTTTTGTTCTTTATATTGTAGGGGAGGTATTTTTCCTTTTGTCCCTTCTAGGTTCTTTGGGTGGCCCGATAATTAAATGACTCAAGGCAGACTAACAGAAGAAAAACAAATTTAATTTTGTACATATGGGAGCTCCTAAAATTATGAAACTCGAAGAAGTGACCAAAGTAGGCAGTTGTTATACCTTTTAGACAAAGAAACAATAAATTTGTGAGGAATTGACAAAACAAAGGAGTTTGGGCTTGGGGTAGTAAATTAGTAAAAAGTAAGAGGATTAGTTTATACAGCCTTCTCAGCCCTAAATTCCCTATCTCTGGTAATAAGGATGTCTTTCTTTCTCCTGGTACAGGGAGGATACCTTTTACATGAGAGATTTATTTCCTGCTTTCAGGGGGACAAAGGAGGGTCAGAGTGTCCTTGCACTGGCTTTTTCTTAAGTAACTTTAACTCAAAATAATCAATATGCCAAAATGGCATATTTGGGGGCAGGCTTCCTTGAACCCCATCAATACTCTTGTTTTTTAATGCAGACTTTAATAATGGTGAACCTCTTCTCTTATGTAAAGAAGAGAGAGGTAACCACATTGGCTTTTGCTCTTGGTAATAATTCACAAAGATTTCAGGAAGAAATCATTTTTAGGAAATATCTCCAAGTTCTTAAGAGTAAGCTTCATGTTAAGGGAAAAAACAATTTTTAAGTTTTTTTTAAGCTGTTTATCATTACGTCAAGATAGGCATAATTGATTTTTCAAGGGAGATTCTGACTTTCTACACCAAGACAATTTGAAATGTGCTATGTAAGAAATTCTGTACAGAAATTCATTATCTTTGACAGAATTTCAAACTGTTTCTTCTATCATAATGGCTCATCACCTGCTTTTGCTTTATCAGAATTGAAGTGTTTTACCATCAAATGGTTTTGCTTAAATTCCTCTTTTAGACTAAAATTCCCTAAATACAAAATTAATTTAGTATAACATGATGCTTTGTTGAACCCATTGTATTTGTGTGTGTGTGCGTGCACACACGTGTGCAAAGGCAAGTAAAAGAAAAATAAAGAAAAAACAAACCTTAAGGATCGTACCACTTTTTTTTTTTTTTTGTGAGAGAGATCAGACCTGAGCTAACATCCATGCCAATCCTCTTCTTTTTTGCTGAGGAAGACTGGCCCTGGGCTAACATCTGTGCCCATCTTCATCCACTTTATCTGGGACGCCACCACAGTATGGCCTGACAAGCAGTGCATTGGTGTGTGCCTGGGATCCGAACCTGGGCCGCCAGCAGTGGAGCACACGCACTTAACTGCTATGCCACAGGGCCGGCCCCAAGAATTGTATTTTTTAAATAGAGAAACATACTTAAATGCTCACATGTTTTAGAATCTTTCATTCTCACAGAAAACTTTTCCAATGAATTTCATCTTAATAGCTAAAGGAGAATTTAACATTTCAGATACTCTTCTGACTTACTGATTAAAAATATTTAATATGATCTTTGATGTTGTGTATGTGTTTTAAAATGTTGACAAAGAGAGAGTTAGCACATGTTATGAAAACAGCAATGCATGAGGTAACCAGCCCTACTGCTAACAATAATTCATGGCATACTCAGGACACACTACTTGATTTCTCTGGAATCATTTTTCCTTACAAATAAGAGTTTCAGGCAATGATTTCTGAAGTCTCTGATGGGTTGAAGGGAAGCAGACTATGACATCCCAAAATAAGCCTATGTGGGGGATCAGAATTTGCCACCCCAAAATGTGTCTCTCTGGCATGATTATTTCCAAGAACAAAGACTCAGAAACAAACTTTCACCTTTCCCTTAACTGCCTAAAAGAATTTAGGATAGAAGGCCTGTCCCAGGAAGGAGCTATCACCATAGATGACTCTAGGTGTGATAGACTGGGAGGAACCTTGCCAGGCTCATTTTTATCAAAGTTCTCTCTTGGGTCACATTTGTCTATAGATGGCCCAGCAAACATTCATTTAACAAATATTTTCTTTTCCGTCTCCATGTAAATTGCCTTCTTCCCCTTTGAAGTCCCAAACCACTACCCCCAACATCCTCCTTTATCTTTAGCTGAAGATGGTATGTAAGGTAAGGTGGTAGCTTCAGCCATTTTGGTGAGTTACTCAATTTTCCTGGGTTTCTCCCATATATACATATTACTAAACTGTGATTTTCTCCTTTTCTTCTGTCTCATGTCAATTTAATTCTTAGACCAGCCAGAAGGACCTAGAGGGTAGAGGAATAAGTTCTTCCTCCCCTACACCTATTTAGCATAAGGATTATCTTGAGGCTGATTATTTTTAAGAAACAGCGGACATAAGAGAAGCTCTGAAAACCCAGTGGAAGTTATCCATTTGTAAGAGTAATTTACATTTATAAGAGAAATCTCCATTTGTAAGGGTGTCTCACTGGCTGTTCCAGGAAGCAAAAGATGACTCTAAATCTCTAGAAACTCTTATCAATGGAGAAGGCAATGACTTAAATCTGCATAACAACTTTACCTTTGTTTACTGTGGCTTTACTGTGTTTGTAGGTTACTGGTAACCTCCCATAACCTCCCTTTGTCTTTAGCTGGAGATCATATTTAAGGTGGTGGCTTGTGCCATTTCAGGGAGTTACTCAATTTTCCCGGATATCTCCAAGGTATACAGGAGGTATACATGTTATTAAACTTCTGTTTGTTTTTCTCATGTTAATCTGTCTTTTATTACAGGGGCGGGTCTCAGCCAAGGACATGGAAGGGTAAAGGGAAAATTATTTTTCCTCCTCTATAGGGTCTAAATTATAAAAGCAAAACGGGTTCCATTTCTGCAAAACACCAGAGTCTCAAACGGTTCTAAAATGTAAATCATTCTGGACTGTGATCAAAGTAACAGTAACTTAAGATGATGGGGCTGCCTTTTAAGGAAGTTTAAATAAGATATATGGTCATCTCTATAGCTCCCATAGGTAGGGTAAGTTCTGATTTGACGCTGTTGGAATCATCGGAAATGAATGTCCAACTACATAATAAATGTGGCTCTGCTCTACTGATAGGAGGGGGAGTGGTGGCTCCAGGCTTTATTATCAGTGATGAGAAGAGAAACCCTAGTGAGGGCAACACAGAGAGTGAAGGCAGCCCCTAGAGATCTTGCACTGGTGCCAGGAAGTCTGCAGGATGCAAGCAATTTGTCTTTCTACCTTGTAGGGGAGGAAGACTATCCTCTACCCACTCTGGGTCCTTCTGGCTGGGCTATGAATTAAATTCACATGAGACAGAGTAACAGGAGAAAATCAAAGAAAGCTTTATAACATTTGTACATGGGGGAGACCCAATAAACTGGGTAACTTGACAAAATGGTGGAGGTTCTCATCTTAAATACTATTTTCAGCTAAAGACAAAGGAGGATGTTGAGGGTGGGGGGAGTCAGCTATGGGAGATTACCAGAAAAGCACAGTAAATCAGAGTAAGGTTAATACACAGATTTAAGTCCTCACCTTCTGTGCTGATAAGAGTTTCTAGAGATAAGGTCATCCCCCTTTCTTCCTGGTACAGAGAGGGAGATACCTTTAAAAACGGAGGTTTCCCTTATAAATGTAAATGTTTCTTACAAAGGATAACTTCTACTTTTACTTGGTTTTCAGAGCTTTCATAAGAATGGGCTTAGCAAGGACCCTCCCAGTCTATCCATACCCAGAGTTATCTATGGTGATTGCTTGTCCTGGGGACAGGTCTTCTACCTTAAATTCTTTTAGGTAGTTAGTGGTGGGGAGGTCAAAGTTTCTTTCTGAGTCTTCTGAGTCTTTATTGTCTTTAGCTCAAAATAACCTGCATACCAGAGTGTGATATCTTGGGGTGGCCTGCCCTGAACCCCCTCCACCTCAAAGGAGTTAACGGATGTGTTATATTGAACTAAAGAATATTGGGAAAGCTTTAGTATTTTAAGATTAAAACTGGTCAGATCAGTTCAGATTGGGTTAGAGCCTACCTCAATCCTTTGTTTTGCTCTGACTTTTGTAACAAATTATGAAATTGACTAAAATTAGTAGATGTGACTGTTTTAGTATTCATTTTACATAACTTTAATAATTATATACATTATAGATAGAAAGATAAATGAAGCAAGTGACAGAGAATTTTTTTTCCCTTGAGACCCCAATTGGTCCTGCTTAAATTTGTTCATAATTCCAAATAAGAGCATTATCAATACGTGAAGAAGAAAAATAGGGCCGGCCCCGTGGCTTAGCGGTTAAGCGTGCGTGCTCCGCTGCTGGCGGCCTGGGTTCGGATCCCAGGGGCGCACTGACGCACTGCCTCTCCAGCCATGCTGAGGCCACGTCCCACATACAGCAACTAGAAGGATGTGCAGCTATGACATACAACTATCTACTGGGGCTTTGGGGGAAAAAATAAATAAATAAAATTAAAAAAAAAAAAAGAAAAAGAACCAACTCCAAATGGAGACAGCTGTCTAGACCCTAGCATCCTAACTCATATCAGACCAAACTTCAGATATCAATAGCTACAGAGTTATTGGTCTTGGTGAAAAGATGAACAACCCCTTTCTCAGCCCAGCATGGAGTGGAATGAACAGATTGGCAGGAAGAGTTAATGGAGATTATGTAAACCTGCTGATCAAAGCCCTGTTGGCCCTTACACTCACCATCCATAGCGTCATTGACGCCAGTGTAGCAATAGCATTTCCTTGCCTACCAGTCACAAGATGGGTGGTCCCACCATAGCATCTCCTTCCTGGTTTCTTGGGGCAACAGACAATAAGCAGCAAATGGGCAGAGATATTGTTTCACCGGCAATCTAAAGCTTAAGAAGCCATTTTCTATTAGTGCCATTTTACCATTTGTATTATGATAATAGTGATTAACATCAAAATGGCCAATGTAGGAGGTAGGCATGTATAGTTTCAAAGCCTTGTTAGCATTCAATTTGAGGTCACAGTTAAAATTTTAACAGTTAAAATTCAACACATTCTATGTTGCAAATATGCAGTCATGGAAAAGGGGGAAAATGGAATGGACAACACAGTTGGAAAAAAAAATCATCTATTTTCTTCTACTCTAAGTCATTGATGACAAAAGGTCAAGTCTGTGGACATATCCCCAAGACCAGAGATGAGAGGGGATTTGGGCCCCTCAGAAATTACTAAAATTTATTTGCTGGAACGATACCCTAGTGTTTAAAGAATGACAGAGTTTTCGAATGTGAGTACAATATAGACGTGGTGGTAGTGTGTGTGTGTGAGGGGTGTGCTGGTGTTGCAGAGTATGCCTGGGCCTCCCTTTTGGCCAAGGATGAGGCCAAAAAACAAGATCAACTGTTAGATCAGAAAAAGAAGGTGTGTGAATCACTACACACAATTTAAAGAAGTCCCAAATAAAAGAAGTTTTTCCTTTTCATCTTTGTTAAAAATAACATTTTTTCCCCAGTAGACTTTTTGATCATCCTTGGGATTTGGGAGAAAAAATACAAACATTGTTTTTTTCTTTTAAGGTTTGTTTATGTTATATGTGATCAAAAAGAAACGTTTCTGTCGTGAAGTGTGTTTTCTAACCAACACACACTTTAATAATTTAACATCGTTTCTAGGCTATGCTTCATTTAAAAATTAATTGAGAAGAAACAGATCTCAAAAGAGAATTCTCTGTGAGTAGTGAGTCTCAGTACCGGTAGACTGCACAACTAGGAGTCTAACAGCATCACTCTCACAGGCACGTTTACATGTAACTGATTTTTAACTTGCTGGAAGCATCATCTCTAAACCATCTATGGTATTTATTCCACTGCATACATTAAAGAACTACAAAAAGATAACATTAGATTGACATCATTAAAAACTAACTGTTTGAGGGAGTAAAATATGTTAAGATTCTAAGATAAATATGAAATATGGGAATTGCAACATTGAAATGGTAGCTAATGTTAGAAAATGTATAATTTTGATAAATGTTTTCATTCCTTCCAGTGGTTACAGGTATAATGATACGGATTGCACAAACAAAAGATTATTAGCATTTCTTAGATCCTCATGCATCCAGGGAAGGAAATCTTCAGTTTGGTTAAACCTGGAATGAAATGATTTGTTTACATGCTGTTTTTGACAGACTGAAGAAATTAATGGTCTTTAATCTAATGCAATTGCTGCACCAAGAACTAGGACATGTGTAAAAAAATTACTTACTAAAATAAGCATGCTCAGGATAAAAAAAATCCCTGTTCCCTACACCTGCCATTGTGGATGTCATTCCAAGGAACAAACACTGTTAAAAATTAACATTTTTAATTAACTACAATTCTGTCTCGCTAACTCTAAATATGTGTATATAGCTATCTCTTGATGTATTATCTTGAGATAGAGGCTATTAAATTCCAGCTTTTCTAGCTTCCTGTATCATCCTGTCTCCCTTCCCATAATCCTCACAATTTAGTTAAATCAATAATTTTAGAAATTCTTTGGTTATCCGTGTAACTTTAAATTTTGGCCACTACCCAAATCCATATAGAGGATGGCTTATGACCCCTACTTCAGCAGATATGCATGTTAATGCCCCCACTCCTTGTCCTTCTTCCCTGACCTTCTCTCAACCCCTACCTAAAAAGTCCTCGAATACTGTCAATATTGAGATCATTTATGTTTATTTCTGGAATCGTAATTATATTTTCTGTGCCTAATAGGTAGGTTAATTTTATACACTGGAAAATCAGTAAACATGATCAACATCAGCATTATAAATACTACTTTACTTCTGCATCAGACAATATTTTTTGATATAAAGTATTTTTTTGTAGGAAGTATTTACATTCTTGGGTTCATAATTGTCTTCCTTTTCTTCTTGATTTCTCTGTATTTATCATATTTTAAAATTCTTCCATGATTCTCGATCATATACTAAGAGATACGGGATTTTTCTTTTTTCAATAAACTAAAGTTCTCCCTCCTGGAGACCCTGCTTTCTGTTGAAATCAGAACTGCTTATCAGGAGCATCAACATCCTATAACTTCTCTCCATTACTCTTCTATGTTTAAGTTTTCTTAGATCACAAGGGTTCTTTTTCTCAATTTACTCATTTTATTGAAGTGTGCATTTAAAAAGGATTAATGGAAGATGTTTTAGTTATCTATCATTGCATAACACATGACCCCCAAATTTTAGCTGCCTAAAACAACAAACATTTATCTTAGACAGTTTCTGAGGGTCAAGAATGTGGAAGTGGCTTAGTGGGTGGCTGGCTCAGGGTCTCTGATGAAATTGCATTTAAGCTGTTGGCCAAGGCTGCAGTCAACTGAAGGCTTGACTGGGCTGGGGATCCATTTCGAAGATGGCACACTCACACGGCAAACAACTGGAGACCTCCATTCCTTGCTGGCTGGTGGCAGAAGGCCTTAGTTCCTCACCCCGAGGGCCCCTCCACAGGGCTGCCTTATGATGTAGCACCTGGCTTCCCACAAATCACGTGATTTAAGAGAATCAAGAACAAGAGGAAAGATGCAGTGGTTTAAATAACCTAGACTCAGAACTCACACAATATCACTTCTGCTTCATTTGATGAATAGAAGCGAGTCATTAGGTCCAGCCCATATTCGAGGGGAGGGGGACTAGGCCTCACCTTTTGAATGAAGTATCAATGAATTTGTGCATATAGTTTTAAAGCCACCATATAATTCATTATTCTGTCCTTGTATTTGATGAGGAGCTTTGGGGGGTGTTACATTATAATTTGAGTGTCATTTTCACTTAGAATGCTGTAGATTTCGCTCCATTGTGTTTTGCAATGAAGTCTTGCCTATGAAAAGTTTGGCTTTTATTCTGTTGTAAGTTTTTTCTTTTGCTTTGCTTTGTTTTCTTCCTGTCTGGATTTAAAATATATGTGCAATCGATCTCATTATTTGTGGTAATGATGTTCTATAAACTCTCCATGAACGCTGAATTTGTAAATACTGAATGGCTGCTTGGGTAGGGAAATACAGGGTTAGGTTCCTGCGAGCCTCTGGTCACAACATTTTCATCAACCGATCAACACATAATCTTGTTTTATCTGTGTTTCTGTTTAAAGGCACCTTACTGACTATATATTGTTAACTCATTAGCACTGAACTCACGGCCAACAGCACTGTAGCTCACGCCTGAAGGAAGCCTATGGAACACACTTATTTTCTCCGTAAGGCACATCACAGTCTTTCTGTGCTTGAGAACACCAGACAGCACTTCACATTTGGGAGCCATATTAAACACCAAAATCACTGAAATAAAGCACAGAAATGCCAAAACATGGCACTAAGTAGACCGCAAGGGTAGACATTTGTTTACAGTATGAAAGCTGCAACAACAAGGCAGAGTGTTGCCTTGTGTGACCTCAGCTGGGAAAGTGTGTGTCAGGCAACACAAATTTTTCACCACCATGTACATGTCTGCAAATGACTGCAAAAGCTCTGTGAGTATTGATTTTGGGGTTACAAATAAATCTTAGCACTAATACGACATCCATGAATAATTAGCATTCAATGTATGTTGTCTTTCTTCTCGGTGCTCAGAAATCTCACAGTGATGTGTGCAAGTGGCTCTGTTTTTATTCACCATGCTTCACTCTCAGTAGGTTTCTAGGTTGCAGGCATATCTTTTCTCTGCCTCATTTCTTTGATATTTCCACCTCTCTGTTTTCTCTGCTCATCCTTTTGGAAACATACACTAGTCACGTGTTAGCAAGTTGGTGTAGTGGTGACAAGAGAAGAATGCTTGTGAAAGAATCAAAAGAACGAGGAAACGGTTAAAACTCTACGTGAAGGGGAGGGTAATGAGATTTTAAGGCGAGTAATGGGTAATCCTATTAATTATTAAAGAAATCTTTTATTGCTTCCCGCGTGCCAGGCAAAGAGCCATCCACATTGTATGAACGCATTAGCTCATTTCTCCCTTACAGCCCCAATTTAGCGATGAGGAAAATCAGGCTGAGAGAATGTGAGGAATTTTCCCAACATCACAAAACAGCCAGTGGCAGAGCTTCATTGGAAGCCAGATCTATCTGACTCCATAGCGCGTGCACTAAACTTACTTCTCATAGATGGACACGTGTCCTTCGCACTTATTTTCTACGAGGTACTGCAGAAACACCTTGGTCTGATTCCCAACTCACAGAGCATTTTGGAGCCAGGTGTATGCTACGTGCTCTCAGAATTCTCTAGAGGGATTGAGCCTCAGTCGCCCAAATGGTAATTTTCTCAATAACGCACCCTTTATGGGTCTCCTCTTTTCTGTGTCATTTCTCTTTTGACCTGCCAGTCTTTAGACAGCACTTCAGCACAACATTTGGGGGTCACTATAAACAGCAAAATCACTGAAATAAGGCAAACAAACTTTTAAAATATGGCACTAAATCGACCACAAAAAGGACACTTGTTTACAGTACAAAAGAGGAAACAAGAAGGCAGAGTGTCACCTTGTTCAACCTTAGCTGAGAAAGTGTCAGGTGACTCAAATATTTCACCACTAATTTGAGTCACCTCTCAAATAAGTTACCTGTACTATAATCCTTGCTTTGGGTTCTACTGTTGAGAAAATCCAGACTATGTCAGTGTTATTCTTGGGATTCCAAAGTAGCTAACTGTAGACAATAATTTCTTTGAGGGCAGGAACTATGACTATCTTGTTCATGGTTGTACTCCTTCTTCCTAGTCCAAATTCTGGCTGGTTGTAGGTCTCAAGAATTATTTTTGAATTAATCATTTGCAAAAAGTAAACATGATTGATGTTCCTTTTCTTTCTCTATCCATACCTTTCTTTTGTGTACGTGAAACAACATCAGCTTATAATTTAACGTGAGAGGTCAAAGAGAGCACGTGGTGTGCAGAAGCCCATTGACTATCTGGTTGAATTTTTTTTTTTTTTGCTTGAGGAAGATTGGCCCTGGGCTAACATCCATGCCCATCTTCCTCTACTCTACACGGGACGCCTTCCACAGCATGGCTTGACCAGTGATGCATAGGTCTGCGCCCGGGAGCCGAACCTGCGAACCTGGGCCACCAGAAGCAGAGCACATAAACTTACCACTATGCCACCACTATGTTTCTGCCTCTAGCAGAAACAACAGTTTGAAAACCAAAGTGCCTTTGATTTATGATTAATTAATCATTATTCATTATTGATTATTAATATCGATAGCAATGACTATTATTAATAAACTATTAATACTAATTAATATTATTATAATACTACAATATATTATACTATATATAACACTACAACTATATTAATTAATATTACTATAATACTACAACACAATATAATAATAGTAATACAATACTACAATATTTCCTGGGAGTTCCACATAGAAGGGATTTAGATATATAACTATTATTATAATTAATAATAATGATATTGATTATTAATGATTGATTATTGATTAATAATGAGACTCAGATGAGAGAGATAAGCATTTGTGGGTTCTAAGGAGTTAGGGTCAAGAAAAGTAAAGTCGTTTTTTTTTATATCAGGAGCCAAAGTTTATGTAAAGATTGCTGATGGCATCAGAACCATATTTCTTACCAAAGTAAGCGTTTGACCAGAAGCTGGAATAAAGCAATCTCGCTAGAATATACCGTGCTTGGTACGGATGAATCCATTCTTTCCAGGTTTTCATTACACCATGTCTTCACTTTCTTCTCTCTCCTGCTCCTTCTCTGTGGTTATGTTTCACCAGCCTGTAAAAGTTGATGCCCTGACTGCTCTTCTCTTCTCATCACCCTACATAATTTATGGATAAGCCCACAGATGTCTTTTCCTCATTCCCATACATGATTGATTTCTAAATTTACCTAGAACTTTATTCTGATTTTCAGATCCATATCTCAATTTATCAACAAGGTATTTCTACCTGAGCACCCAAGAGATGCCTCACATTCATTATATCCTAAATCTAACTGGTTCCTTCACTTCCACCCCCTTCATCATGCGTGCTATCCCTCTTCTGTCCCCTACTTGGGCCAGACTGAGGAAAGTAGGCAATACTTTAGTCTTCTGATAATCTCTGGCCTAAGTCATGGACTTGCAAATCATTCCAGTGGCTGTCATATTCACTACACTCCAAATCCAATCAGTCACCAAGTCCTATTGATTAGATCTTCTAAACATGTACATTCGTATGTATTTTCAGATTCTGCATTGGATGTGCCTCTTCATTCTCTAACTCCCTTGCATACAGAGTACTTGTAGTTTCTCTTTCCCACTCTCCCAAGATAGCAAGGTCTTCCCCATCTTTCACTGGTTCATCCTCTACATTGTTAATAGAATAACCATTCTAGTATGCAGATATGGCTATGCCATTCTCTGGTTTACAATTCTTCAATGGCTACCTATTGCCAATAAAGATAAAGTCCAGGTGGATTTTTATGGCATAGTGTATGTTTCACGAGGTGGTCTATCAAAGTACTTCTTTCACTTACGAGAAGACATATGGCCTGCCCATATGTTTTGAGCGATAGGCATACTTAGTTATCTCTAAGTCTCCAGTGCCTGACAGATTCCCATGGGTAGTGTAGATATGCCTCCCGCCATCTTAAAACCCATTTCCTTGGACAACTTTTAAGGCTTGGCTCAAAACCATCTCTCAGTGAATTTCTCTGTGACTATGTAACCCCATATATTTTTTTCTTTACCTTAAACATACCTGCACTGAGTAATTATCATTTTAGATTGTTTTATTTTCATATGAAAGGACCTTTTATTTTTCGTATCACTTTTTGTTTTGTGTATACCAAGCACAATGCCTACTATTTCCTCAGAGGAAAAAAGGGATGTTGAACTGACATCTTATCTGGGGTTTTCTCCCACCTTGAACTAACATCAGACCGGAAAAAACAACAGAAAAGTTTGTCTTACTGCTAATGAAAATATCTTTAATCATTAAAGTCATTTTTATTGATTAAAGCTAGCCCTCTCTATCTGCACCTCCTCTTCTACCTCACACCAAAACACTAAAGGCGATAAACGAGTTGTTTGGAAGATTTAATGTGGCTTCTGCAGGCTCCCAGTTTCCAAACATTAAATTGGGGGAACTGCTGTTTAATTTGCATCTAAACTTAGTAAATGAGTCACTGTAGTAAATGATCGACTTTGAAGACCCAGGAGTTCAAATAGGGCTGGGTTTCCAAAACATCATTAATGATGAGAAATGGCTACAACATTTCCTGAGAGTCCCACATAAAAGGGATTTAGAATGGTTCAAATATACTCATTGCTTCTGAGCTTCTGTCTGGAAAGGAAAACACAGACATGCATCCTTCATGCATTTCCTGAAATATCTTCTGGTGATGAGGTCACGGGCTCATGCTGACGCTCCACTCAACATCAGGGAATAAACAGTGCCCGGGACGTCACTGCGAGTTGAAAAGGAGAAGCCGGAGTGTCTCCTTGAAGAATGTGTTTATCACCAAATGTGGATTCCTGATACAGTTCGCTTGTGCTTCCTCTGGTTTCCCCCAGGACGGTGCCAGGAGTGGAGCCTCAGGAAACATAACAAATGCATGAACAAATTGAGTGGCGATGACTTTATGTGTAAGGATTATAAAGCCCGGACAGAGAACTTGGTTTCCAAGTTTGAAATTTCTGGTGAGAAGTTCCTCTCATCACTAGCCAAGACATACTCATTTCTTATAACTCTCAGTTTATAAGGAAAATTGCTTCTCTATGCCCTTTTCTGCCCAGACTAACAACAAAGAAATCATGATAGCATCAGCATGGAAAAACAGAGTACAGTTAATAATGTAAAAAGTAATTATCCAGCTGTGAGAAGCAGTGAGCTGTCTGGCTGGGTTGAGGAGAAAACTGATGGTGAGCTAGTCAGTATTTTTTTAAATATAAATTTCTAGGGTTGGCAATATTCCACATAATAATGATTTTGGTCACCAAAATAACTCTATTCTAACAGTTTAAACCGATCTACAAGAGGAAGTTATTTTTGTCTGTTTATTTTTACTTTACTCACCTTTTGTGGAAAAATATATTAACTAATACTTTAAAATATACCCCTTCCCCCTCTCTGAATCCCCCCGCTTTTGTGCAGAAGGTTGGGTAAATTATATTCCACACTCCTCAGATCATGCTGCATTATCACCATCAGTCCATATAAAGATCTTCTGTTCTTTATGATGTGTTCCTTTTATCCCGATTCCTTACCCCAGTTCCCCTTCCTGTCCCATTGGCAACTACGTAATATGTTTCACATGAGTTATTTGCTCACCTGTTTTTACGCAATGTGTATTGTTTAATGTGTGTTTCATGTTTATGTAATAATATAGATAAATTTCCCATTATGTGTTCATATTTTCACCCCAAACTGCGTTTTTCAGTTCTAACCATGTTGCTATGTATATTAGTTCTCTTGCTGAGTAATAAATTACCACAAATTTAGTGGCTTAAATAATAATCCCAACTTCTTTCCTTCATCTGCTCAGCCAAAGGATGGTAGCTTCTTCCGGAAATTACTGCCTCTATGTTACCTTCATGTTTCTGTTCTGCCTTTTCAGTTCTGCCATGAATTCTACAACCACAGGAACTAGATTCTACCAACAACCAGAGTGAGCTTAGAGGTGGATCCCTCCCTAGTCATGCTTCCAGATGAGAACACAGCGCTGGCCGACACCTTGACTGAAGCCATGTGAGACCCTAGCAGAGGACCCAGCTAAGTCTTGCCCAGACTCTTGACCTGTGGAAACTGAGAGATAACAAGTGCGTTTTGAGCTGTTCGGTTTGTGGTAATTTGTTACACAGCAATAGATAATTAATGCAATCCCCAGTAATGGCTTCAGCCTCCTCATAAAGTCAACCCTCTGTTCCCAAGACACCCTAGTGGACCAGAAGCAAACAAGCTCTTTGCTCCCCTTGTTCTTCACTGCTCCCTGAAACCCCAAGTTCCGTGACACAGAGGCAGAATCCTCTTGAGTTTCATGTCATGCTTTAAAGCCCTGGGTTCATGAAGCTGAACTGTTTTGATTCAACTCAGTGACCTTGATCAGTTTACTGCCATTGTCCGTACAATGATTAGCATAGTACACATCCCATATTTATATAGAGAAGATTAAATGAGATTATTTCTGGACATATGCAAAGCATCACCCAGCACTTAACAAGTACTCACAAAATATTAACCGTTAGAGTTATTGCTGCTTACCTAAACTTCATGAAAGGGATTTATGTGTTATAGAGAACACTAGGTTCTTAGCAGATGGATGTAAAAGCTAAAATGAATAAATTGAAAGAAATAGCAACATTGCTTGATACCAATTAGGAGAGAACAATTGAAGAAAAACAAAGAAATATATCAAGCCATTCCACGTTTGGACACAAAGGGTGATGGGACCATCCTTCCTCTTGACATCTTGATTTCACATCTATTTGAATATGAAGTCTCCTCATGTTTAAGATGATGTATCCACAGCATCATCAACCAGGAGAACATTCTCCTGCCATCGGAGGAGATGGAACAGGGATATACAGACAAAAATATCACACTCAACCTTGTCAGCCACTTCATGTTACTCTGGCGGAGAAGGTTTATCTTGTTGCAAAAGCTTAAACCTCAAAATGCAAAACTTGTATGCAGGAAAACGGCCAATTGGAATTTCTCACTGAAATATGCGGATTTATGAAATAGTGTTTATTCACATAAAAAAGGACTGCCTACGTCACACTTTTCACCCCAATAACTGCAGACAAGAATGATCATCTTTCTCTGTCTGAACTCCTAGAGGCATGAAACATCTGTCATCTTTTCCTCTCAGAATCTTTGCTCCAACTGTAGCCACTTCTCATGATTCGGATTTCTCGGTGTGACTAGCTCACCCTGTGTTTGCAATAAACACACATTTTCACAACTTCTCCAGTTCTTTAATCTCTCCAGAAATCATGCCGAAGGCCTCCTTCCCCAAATACACCCACAGTGCAGACTGTTTAATAGGCAATTTTGAACAGGATAATAAACTTCTGAGACAACAAGACTAAACTTGCCATGAAGTATGAAGACAGCAGAAACTTATGAAGGTGGTTTTATATTTCGAAATTCATGAGGAAGAGACTGGGAGGAAAAAGCCATCCTCCACAGTGCAGCATGCTGCAAAGATGGAAACTGTAGACAGATCAGAGAGAAGAAAAAAGTGTATTGTCTTAAAGAGACATAATGGTATCAGGCAGAGGACAGATAACTATGATAAGGGCCCCCATCTAGTTTTGTAAATAAAGTTTTATTGGCACACAGGCACATCTACTTGTTTACATATTATATATCTCTGGATGCTTACTTGCTATGACAGCAGAATTGAGTAGTTGAAATAGAGATTGTATGGCTCAAAAGCCTAACATATTTACTCTCTGAGTCTTTATAGGAAAAGTATACTGACCTCTGCATAGCAGGTAGAGCACATGGATTTTGGAACCAGTGCAAGATTCCAATTCCAGCCAATAATTACATCTTGTATTTTTGGTATTGTTGATTGGATTCAAATATGTAGAACTAGACCTAGCCCACAGCATGCGAGTTGCTCACCAAATGGCAGTTATTTTCCCATCCTTTATGTAGATAATTCAAGAAAAAGCAAATCATTGTTTCCATACCTCTCAAAATGGGTGTTATTTCAGAGAAAAGTAAACATAGAAAAAGATGTCCTTAGTCAGTGTGCTTCTGCATGGATCAGCTACATGTTTTCAAGATAATATTCACCCAATGAAGGTTCAGCTGAGAATTTCCCAACTAGGATTTTGTTTAATAAATTATATCATGACAATAGGCATACACTAAATTTTCTGATAATTTTTGGAGAAGAAAATTTATTTTAAATTGGATACCAAACATAGGTAAAGATGTAATGGAAAATCAACTTGGATAACTTACTCTTTATATGTTTAGGTGAATGGGCTCCTGAGAATAATATCACGGTAAGAAATTAATCTTTGACATTAAATAATAAAGTACAATTTAAATAGAATAAAGGTGACATGGAGCTGGAAACAGAAAAATTGCAAAACAAAAGTTACTAAATCATCATAAAATATATTGGAAAGGAAAAAAAAACACACTAAATATGTGTCAGGTGTTAGATTTGAGTTTTATTTTTTGTGACACTGGGCAACAGAGGCTGGGGCAAGCCACCAGTTCTTTTAAAAACAGCCTTGCATAAAACCATTCAACAGTATGGCTAGTCTCACCCACGCCTGCGCTTTGTTATTTCTCTTGTGCCACTGTGTCTTAGCATTGACATCCAGAAGATGGCTCTGTCTTTGGCACAGCTCCTGCCCATTTCATAAAGCCACCTCTAGCCTCTTGGACTGAATCCAACAATTTTTCCTTAACTCATTCATTTAGTGGTCATCTCTCATGTTTGACATTTCTGGTCCCTCTTGTACACCTTTAATAATATTCATTTGCATAACCTTCATCTTTGTGGCAAATGAAAGGGATACTTCTCTAACACACTATGCAAAACCTCAGAGAACTCTATGAAGAATTGCCAGCGCTCAGGACATAGAGTTTATTCAAAATATCTGGTGAGTGAAAATGTAGAGTTCTAGAGTTTATTTTCCAATGGGACGTCATTCTGAAGTTGCGGGCTGGGGAGTCTGGGAGTCAATGTGAGGGATTCTGTCAAGCTTGGCAGTGGCCCTGCCCCAGCAGGGAGCCAACATGACCACCCGGGAAGGTGACGCCATCTCTGGCCCATTGGAAGAACTCCACTTGGATGAAATAAATGTCATTCTATTAAAATCCATTTGGATGACTGACTTGCAACAAAGAGACAGCTGTGTGAGCAAGAGCAGACTTATTGATCAGGAACATGTGTTCAACCCCACTTCTTATCTTAAGAATCTCAGTGTTTGAACTTACCAGGATGTATTTGAATGAGCACGTCTGGGATGAAGACAGTAATCTTGGCTTCAGTCTTGCATATGTAAAATTGCTCTACGAATGAATAGGCAAGGCTGTTTGTGTGCCAGTCTCTTCAACTGGGATGAAGACACAAGACATCATTGTTGGGTGAGGAGAGGAGGTGCCCAGAATGTGAAACTTGCCAAAGATTGGGGGAGGAGAACTCTGTTGATGCCAGAATACCTGCAAAATAGGAAAGTGAAAAAGACTTAGTAGCAGTTTACATGTATTCATTTTTAAGTCAATGACCAAGATTTGTGGAAGAGCCTTTTCCTTCAAATGGAAATTTAACTTTTTGAATAGTCCCTTGGAAGAAGACTTCTCAAATTAGCAGAGAATCTGCTGATGGGAACCATTTACAATATGGCCATAAACATAATATGGCCATTCTCCATAAGCATCAAAGAGATTAAAAAAGAAAATACATAACAGTTAACACACACACACATATATATATACACCGCTCATTAAAAAAAGAAAAACTTCAATGAAATTTAGATAACTCATTTATCCCATCAGTAATCAAGCTTGGCAGTTTGCTAATTAAACAATTTGAAGCAACTTCTGTCTAATCCAACGTTTACATTTAAGAATATGTTCAAGCTGCAGTGATTCAATTCTCTAAAATCCACTTTCAGTTAGGTCTGTTTGAGCTTGGCCTCTCCCATGCCACAATCGTAAGCAAATCTGGTTTGATTTATGAGAGCTCTGAAGAGACCATGGTCAGGGTCTGCCAAATTCTCCCTTCTATGCTACATCTCATAGAACTCGTTGCTGTGTGGCGACCTCACTCACAATCCTGGAGGTGAGGAGGGTGACAGCAGTTTGACTGTTCTGTCTACATTTCTTTATTTTTTTTTCTTTTTCATCAGAAAAAGGAGAATCACTTTTCATTTGGAAGAAAAGTATCTTTTTCTCTAAAGAAAATGTCTGTTTTCCTTTTGCCCATCTGGAACAATTTGTTTATATCTCCTCAAAATCAGACTTTTTTCAGGCTTTCTTTACTTGCAGAAATACAAAACAAATAGAGTTTAATACGAAATAAATAATTGAGAAGAAGCGGGAACACATGCAAATCAGCTTCCCTGATTCATCTTCTTCCGCCAGATCTTGTCAAGTGAGATCTATAGGCTTCCTTTGTGAATACGAGTCTCCATTCGGAAAGGTCCACTCTTCTCTAATCTGAAAAGCAGCCTGCTAATTCAAGAAGCGATTCCCCAAAATAAAGTGTTGTGTTGGTTTCAACTGGAATAAGCTTCTGGAACATTTCAGATGGTATCAGTTTTGTTGCAACCAAGAGATCAAGGAACAGAAGAAAGAGAGAGTGATTTCTCCATCTCAACAATGGAGTGGGTTATGCAATGGATGACAGTTAATTACTCAAACAGTGTATAAGGACTCTGCAGTAGCTACACTAATTCTCTATGTAGTAAATCAGAACAAAAGAATGTTTACTTCCTGGATCTTAGATAATTTGCTGTGTTCACAGAGGAGCAAAAGAACTCACATCTAAGAGAACTATTTCAAACTGTTCTAAGAGAACTGTTTCATTTTAGAGAACCATATCTATGATGGAAGCCCTGCATGAATTGGTAATATTTCTATGGAGCTACAATCTTGAATTCATCTCTCCTTTATTCTACAGTGGGGAGATCTGAGCAATGAACCAAACTCAACCCCTTATTTTCTCCGGAGTCCTTCAGGCTACCAAAAAAATAATCTTCTTTCTTTCAAAATAAACAAGTAATTCTATGCATAGAAAAAAAAATTGCACTGTGTTGCATAATAATAAACTCAATAATTAGAGTCATATTAAGAAACAAAACAAAACAAAACGCCCAAGTGATATAGGGGAAAAAAGGTGCATCTGGGACGAGATGAGCACAAAGAAAGACTCAGGTTCCCCTCTGTGTTGGAATTTGAGAGCGCTTGAGGAAAGCTCTTCCAAATATCTCCCTGACAGTATGCCTAGAATTGCATGGTCAGGCATCCTTCCACTGGGATTGGAGTCTTATATTTAGCAGGTCTCTCCTTTAGCAGAGGTAGTTCTGTCAACCTTGGAACACACAGTGGCTTCTGGAAGAAGCAATACAGTAAATATGAATACCTTCTGTGAAGAAGTTTAAAGGTTGTTTTGCAAATGACAGATAAATGGTGGCTCTGAGAGGACAGGTCCTGTTCAGGAAAATTTAAAGTTGAGAAAGTTAAAGCTGGGTGCTGCTAGAAGCAGATGACTCAAAAGAGACCATAGAATTGATCAAGGGGATCTGGGTTCTTAAGAAGGTGCTGGCTAAAAGGAAAAGTGTATGGAACCAGAGTTCCAAGATCAGAGACGCCAAACTTCATGATCTTCCTTATGCCCGGTAGAGGCAGGCTTGGCTACTTTAGGATGGAACCCTAATTTATTTTGCATAACAAACAGTGCATTTTAATTTTCATTCAAAAAGACTCACCTTATATGTTAGATTCAACAATTTTAAAAAGAAGTTCACTTAGCTGGGATATAGTTGAACTCTTATTATACTAATCTAGAATTTATTGGCCCCATGGGCTGAAATGCTTCCAAGTGGCATAATGAAGGTTTTTAAAAACTGGATTTGAAAATTCATAGTGAAGTCAGTTGGCCTAAATAATTAAATGAGAGAGAGTGAAAATTTTCATAAATCAAAATGGCATTTTTTTCTCGTAACTAATATTTTATGTAATGCAGAGTTAAATTCCATTCTCCAAACCTTGAAGTGAAAAGCAGTCCTTGGCAACATGTCAATGTCAATGTCAATGTACCAGGAAGCTGAATGGGGCTGAGGTCACTAGGTACCCCCACCTTCATAAGAAGGATTTTTGGACACATCCTTTTATGACTTACAATAAAGACGGCAGACTCTGTGACAACCTCCCAATCACCCACCTCTAGCCCATAACAAGAGAAGCTGGAAATTCAAGGGAAGTTGGTTGAAACAGAGAAGGTGTGCCTATAATGGGTTATCACCCTCCCAGACATCTTGTGGCTTTAGGTGGGAGGAGAGTGCTTGCAGTATTCTATACTATGTGAGAGGGGTTCCGAAACAGCCGTTCCCAGGGATTGAGGATGATAGCCAGGCATCCTCTTGACTGAGTCCTTGCTGATTTGCAGAACTTGACTTCTTTGAGCATGGCCATCTGTGTTGTCAAGTTTTGGGAGCCTTGCCTATGTCCCTGAGAGTCTGGTGGTCTACATGAACACAGTGAGTGTTGCCTGCTGATGAACTGGAAAATTCTGAGGGCCAGAGAAGCTTGGGATAATCAAAAGCAAGAAGAGAGTACACGAGTGGGATTGCCTACATCCCTCAAGTTGGTATGACAGGAATATGTTTTTCCTTAGGTGACATGGACAATGAGAAAGGGCGCCAGGCTTGGTTCTATCTTAAAGTTAATATGTTCAAGTGGTACAACTCCACAGAGCTCCAGCCTCTGGGGGAGCCTGCGGGTGGAACACGTGGGGAGGGAGCTTAGGAGGTCAATGGGAGCGAGCTAGAGAATACTTTGCCTGTAAGACGCAGCTGTGCAATGCCAAGGACCCCCGGGTCTCTCCAAAAACTAGCACTGGCAACTCACGAAAGGACCAGCATTCCACACTCAAACACCTGCCACAAAGTCGGCACTGACACCAGCCAACATAAGCAAAGAAAACCCTGAAAGAGCAAGACGAGTTCCACGGATCAACGTCTCCTCCTTTTTCAAATTCTCCTTTTTTCCCTGTTCCAAATCTGTAAGAGGCAAAGTGGAAAAGAAGGAGGCAGAGGGAAGAGTCAACCATATACCCTTTTTATTCCTGAGCTACAGGTTGGGGGAAGAAGAGAAGCTTAGTATTGGATCTAAATTTGAAACTGGATGAGACTTTTTAATACCCGAAAATGAGACTTGATTACAAGGTGAGACTTTTTCTCATAAATGGAAATGTCTGGAAAGCAATAGGATATGGTCAAGATGTCTTTAATGGTTGGGAAAAGGTCCCTAAGATGTAACATGATCGAGGGCACGTTAAAGAAAAATAAAGCTTTTTGCTCTGTGTTGCTCACTGAGTTCAGACTCGCACAATTCACTGCCTCCATTTTTATCCTAGTAGACTCCTGGGCACATTTCTTCTCTCTGGTGTCTCCGTCAGTCCAACTTCTCCAAGCAGTGGGCATTCTTGCACCTCACCTTCTATGCAATCCAACCTTACCACATCCGCTACGATATCGAGCAAAGAACATTTTTTTTTTTTTATCACCCTGCAAGGAGACTTTTGAAACATTTTTCCCTAATCAACACCTCATGAAATTTTAATACCACAGATATACTCGTATCTGTTTATGTACTGTATTATATCTTGCTTTATACAAGAATATAGTAAGAGTTCTTTTGCCACCCCCTACCCCCAAGAAAATTTTTTGAGAATGCCTGCCTCAGCCAAGTCACTTACTCCCTCCGCCTCAGGTAAAATAAAGAAGTGAGTTTGGAGCCAACGGTTTTCCATTTTATATATGAAGGAACCATAGGGTTGCACAGAGTAGTCTCCATGGACACCCAAAGGGATGAGGATGAGGCACCAGAACAGGCGCCCTTTTGCCCTTCACCGGGAAGGGGCACAATCCATACCATACTGGAACACAATGGAGTGGCCCTTCCAATTCAACCTGAACAGCTCTCTTTTTATGTGCCTTTGCATGAGGGTTCTGTGCAATATGCCAGTTCATAAAAATGGTTCAGCATTCGAAAAGACAAGTGAAAAATCCTTTTGTCTCAACATACCTGAATGTCCCCCCTACTTTCAGATTCTGGCTCTGTGGTTAATAAGGTCCTAATGCATATTGGAATTTTAATAGAAAGGCAAGTATGTACTCAGGAAGACTCAAAAATGTTGTGGGATTCTATCAGACAGGGAAAATGCATTTTTTATGGAGATTGTTCTGTGCGCCCCTCAAACCACTGCCATTGGCAGTTTGCTGATAAGCCCAACTCCACTAACTCATGGGATAGTCCTGCCTGGGATGCATATTTACAGCTTTATAGATCTTTTAAGAAAATATTAAACCTATAATATAGCATGTAGCTTTTTTGGATTTTATTACATTTTATTCAATGTAATATAAGGTGGCTAATTGAAATTAAAATACAGCAACTGTGAAACTTGATTACGACATTGGGCCTTACGGTGAAAAAAGTTTCATACAAGAGGTCAATACCATAGTAACTTTTACTGTTCTTTCAATTTGTACAGTTTGCAGCATGATGATCCAATCATTCACATTATTCAGTTTATCATCTGACATTGGATTAAGAAAATGTGGTATATATATACAATGGAATACTACTCAGCCATAAAAAAAGACAAAATCGTCCCATTTGCAACAACATGGATGGGCCTGGAGCGTATTATGTTAAGTGAAATAAGCCAGAAAGAGAAAGACAAACACTGTATGATCTCACTCATATGTGGAATATAAACCAACACATGGACAGAGAAAACTGGACTGTGGTTACCAGGGCAGTGGGGGTGGGGGGTGGGCACAAGGGGTGAAGGGAGTCATATATGTGGTGATGGACAAACAAAAATGTACAACCCAAAATTTCACAATGTTAGAAACCATTAAAACATCAATAAAAAAAAAATAAATAAAATATTAAACCTATAATATAGCATGTAGCTTTTTTGGATTTTATTACATTTTATTCAATGCAATATAAGGTGGCTAATTGAAATTAAAATACAGCAACTGTGAAACTTGATTATGATATTGGGCCTTACGGTGAAAAAAGTTTCATACAAGAGGTCAATACCATAGTAACTTTTACTGTTCTTTCAATTTGTACAGTTTGCAGCATGATGATCCAATCATTCACATTATTCAGTTTATCATCTGACACAACAGAACTGTAGACATAGACACATGGCATAAGTCTAACTGAAATTCTTGCCCTGTTGTAAAAAGCTGTTTGATATATTGACTCATTAATGTATGAAATGTTACGGAGAAACAGAGACTAACTGGGCTTAGACGCTCTTGTGACAGAGTCAGGTGACTTCTGAGCTGG
Organism: Ceratotherium simum simum; assembly: GCF_057802395.1. Taxonomy (NCBI): domain Eukaryota; kingdom Metazoa; phylum Chordata; class Mammalia; order Perissodactyla; family Rhinocerotidae; genus Ceratotherium; species Ceratotherium simum. Next base: position 123,744,467 of record NC_141940.1, read on the forward strand.
GTTTTGTAGGGCCTTCCCAAGAGGAGAATGGAATCAGATTCCAGATACAGGAAATAACTTGATCACTTGATTAACATGTCCCAGGAGTCTTATAGCAGATGGTATTTCCATCTACTTCTTGGATTCTTCAGGCGAAGTTGGTATGAGACATAGCAAGAAGAGGGGGAGATGGGAGTAGGTCTGGTGGAGAAAAGAAACTACTAAATATGCTCTCCTCCATTTTCAAGACTTCTTATACAAGGCCAACATGTTTGAGATTCACACTTTAAGTGATGGCAAGTCCCCGAAAGGTTTAAGCAAGGGAGAGAGGTGTTGTTCTTCAATATACTGGCAATCCAAAGCTGTACAAAATGTAGAATACGTAGACAGTAAAAACTCATGTAGTATGATTGTATCAAGGCTAGGTGTGGCTATTCTCATATCCTAGAGTCAATGTTATGCTGTGTTATGCAGAACTTCATGCCACTGAACTGAGTCTCACCAAGATTTCTATTGAGAATAATATGATTAAGTTCTGCCTATAATAAAGTCATTTCAAATTATTTAGATATGAGTGATCGAATACTTAGTGTTAAGTATTTCCTTGAGCATAGATACATGCATACAGACATAGGTGTAAATCAACAGAGAGACAGAGAGAAAGAGAATATCTATATATCTATTGCTATATTTGAAAAACAACTGACTTTATGCTATTTTAATTTACTGATGTGTGTCTTTGAGTGAGAAGTTTGAACTCTGAATTAACCTACAGAATTTAAATCCTGGGCAAGAGCAGTGAAATACCGAATGCAGAAAAAACACTTCAGGCAGAGTCCTAAAGAGACTTTAAAATTGCAGAATTAAAAAAAAATCAGCAACCTACATATCTCAGGTCAGACAACTATCAAGTGTATGCTCTATCACGTCAAGTACTAGACTGAATCTCCATGAATACAATTAAGTAACTAATAAGCTACAAGGTTCTTTCGTTTCAATGACTGATGGAGAGATTTTGCTCTAAATATAGTTTGTGCCAGCTGGCTAATTCAGTCCTCTTCCCTTCTTTTGACTTTAAGGAACCAGGATATGAGCTCTGCACACCCATGTAGTAACCAGTAGACGCTGGCTGTAGTACATACCGTTTGGCAGCATGCGTCTCAGCATTTCCATAAATCTAATTTCCACAAATCTAATTTCCACCATGAGCAGTATACTCTGTATTGAAAAGTTCTTAGCATTTGTGAGATCTCTGCCAACAACTATGTATTTATATTGTATTTTCATAGATAACTTCATGTTAAAACATAAATCCATGTGCACATTTTCAAACTGCACACATGATAGCAGGATCACAGGGTGGGGTTTCGAAGGAATGCCTCTTGGGGAAGGAATTCTACAAGCTCCATTACTTGATAACAGTACCATCAATTTAATCATCTTTAAAATTATTCCATCTTTACAAAAGTAGAGATTTTTGTTTCTTTGCAATATCTAGCAAAGTTGTGATTCTTCCAACATGAAAAATAATTTGAGATTATTAAAATCAAATTAATTTTTGAAGTGGCTCCTCCTTAAGAAAATTAAATACAGGGAACAAAACCTAAGTTTATCAACGGAAAGACTGATAAGAAAATTTTCTTTACCTAAAAGAATGCCTTTACTTTATGGGAAGGTTCACAGCGGGATTACTTGAAATATTGAACATACCTAGTGCCTACACATATGGAAAGAGTTAAAACTCATGATTTGGAAGTCATCCATTGCATTATATTATCAAGTAAATAACTTAAGCATAAACACATAAACTCATTTACGTTTAAATTCTGACAGCCTCCAGCATTTCTTCTTAGTGTTTGTCCACATTGATTGAGAAAGAGTATTACAAGATGTTGCCCACAGCTGCTTATGACCTTCTGAGAGCCACTCAAGAGAATGTATTTCAAAAGACACTCAGCATAGGTTGAATAAATAGTTTGATGAAATAGCTTGTAGAGTGGAACCAGTTCCAAACCTAAAGTCTTTTCCATACATCTCTTTCTCAAGAGGTTTACTGCCTAGTGTTTGGACATGACTTATGCTAAATGATTTCATGGACCAGAGCTGCCTGTCCAATCACTGTTAAATGGAAATGACAAACCTCGAGCAGATGATCAAGACAGGAATGTATGCTCATCATATGGAACTGGATGCTATTCTTTGATGAGCTTATAGACATAACATTCAATATAGGGAGATGCCAAAGATGATCTAATTTGAGCTGGACTTGGCTGGTGGTCCATGTTCATATTAGATGTAACAGGCAGCTCATCATATGAAAAAAATAACATATAAAAAAGTGATCTCATGTATATCAATAAGTGAAAAAACAAGCAGCTAGGAAAGTCATAGCACTATGCTTATGAAAATAATATAGGATTGTGTTTCTGATGAAGGAGATCTAGAAGAATTTGTTCATAACTCACTAATGCCAGTGAGCAGATTTTCAGAGTGGGGGAGGGGGCAGAGAGAGTACTTTATGTTATCCTAATTTACTTGTGTCTGTCGTTTCTTTAAACGATAGGCGTAATCAAACTTACACTGTAATGAGGCTCTGTCATCTACGTTCTGTTCCTGAATTTACTAAAATTTTCCTATTATAGCCACCATGTCATCCCTCTTCAAATACAGAGAAATTTGATATCTTAGTCCGTTTGGGCTGCTATAACACAATAACATGGACTGGGGGCTTATAAACAACAGAAATTTATTTCTCACAGTTCTGGAGGCTGGAAGTCTGAGATCAGAGTACCAGCATGGTCAGGTCCTGGTGGGGGCCCTCTTCCTGGTTCATAGACGTGAATTTGGGGGTACACAAGCATTCAGTCCATAATGCTTAGTCTTTAATCAACTTCAGTAACTAAAAGAAGAATCACTGATAGAAATCATTTGCTTTTACTGATTCAGATAAAGTCGCTTTTAATACACAAACATTCCTTTAAAACGACATTGTATCTCTATCATGTTTGATGGTAGATGGTAGATAAGACAGATAAGATGATAGATTATATAACAGATTAGCTAGAGATACAGAGAGAGAAGGAGAGAGAGAAAAGAAAGAAATACAGAAGGAAGGAAGTCAGGCAGGAAGGCAGGCAGAAAGGCAAGAAAAACAGAAAGAAAGAAACAAAAGAAAGAAATGACAGGAAAGAAAAAATGAAAAGAAAAGAAGAAAGAAATAGTCTTCCTGGGTTTCTCTCAAAAGCAAAGCCTCAAACAAGAACGTTTGTGCAGGGGGGTAATTGAGGTGGTGATCTCAGGAATCAGGGTAAAGAATGGAAAGAGTTGTGGGTAACTGGGTTAATCCGCCCCTCTCTGCCTAGGCGTGTATAGGTGGACCCTTGGAATGTCACCATAGGGAGAAGGATTTATCCAACAGCATCCATGTCCTGTGCATTGCGGGTTGTCGCAGGGGTATTAGTTCACCTCATTTCTGGACTAGCAAGCACGCTCAAAGGTCTCCCCTGGAGTCCTACAAAGCACAAGTCTGAGAAGGACCAAGGGAGAACACAGAAGACGAGCAATGTGCACTGGAAGGGCAATGCTGTCGGGAAAGAGTGACTCAAACCTGCCAGGAGCTGCTCAACACAGCAGCAGCTGGGCTCCCAAAGGCGGCCAGTGGATGTGTGGCTGTCCAAAGGAAGAGTGGGATACAGAACATGCGAAAATGTACAGTCTCTTCATTCCTGAGAGTTGCTTTTCCTGTTGACAGTGGCGTTGGCATGAAGACTGCATGTTCAAGTTTGTTTCTCCACAATCATCACTCCTAGGAGGAGATTCCGCACTCCACTTGGAGAGAGAAAAGGTCAGGGGCACCTTTGGAAGAATTTCTGTGCCGTTACTGCTAAGCTACATCCATCAGCAGAAAACTAAGGTGAAAAATATACTTTTCTAGTCATTAAAATTGATAGAAATTTCTATAGTATAAATGGTCTACATCATAAATATATTCATCTCATCAATGATAATCTATGATGTTTTCTGACGGGGGTGACATTTTTATTGTGTCATTTTTTAAGAAAATGGAGAGAAGCATAAAATCACTGGTCTATTTCTCAAGTTCAGTTTTCAAACAGGAATGCAAATATATAGGGTTCATTCTAGACTCCACCAACAACCAAGAGGATTGACATAACTTTGTGTATCACAAGAAAATAGGAAGGTTACTAATATTTTTCCAAAAGTTGAAATTTACTATTAGGCATTTTTCAGTTCTTACTCAAGTTCTGTGTCCACAGGATGCTAGGTACTATGCATTAGTCAAAAGATCATGAAAAATGTGTAGGAGGAAAAAAATTAGTAAGAAAGAGAGTAAAGGTATTATTTCATCTGATTTTAAAAATACTGGCATCATATAAAAATTATCTTGTATGTTTATATGCATTTATCATAAAATTTGAGCATCTGTTCTTCACTGAAATTCAAAAACAAAATTACAATATTGCTGTTGGAAACTCTCGCCTGTAAATCTTCAAGACTTTAAGCGATATCCATTTGTCTTGTAAGAGTTAAATAGTTCTGCCTTGTAGCAAAGAAATATAGAAAATGACTTTTTGAGGTCCCCTTTAGTTTTTGGATTCTATAAATATTGTTGAAAATTATTTTAGGAGCCCATATAACTCCTAAACACATAAAAATCGTGTTTTCTATTTGTAATAAATAGATTATAAGAGTAATGCCTTAATTATGGTTTCTGGATCATTCAATCAATCAATAGGGTCTTGGCATTTCGTTTGACATTTCCTTAAATGGGTTGGCTGGCCCTCTGGAGCACTGTTGAAATGCCTCAGGAATGAGTTCCCTCATGCACTACTTTCAGGAGCAGAAGTGTTTCCATGTTTAGGTAACATGCAAAGGAGTTCTACACAACACAATCCACCGGTACACACTTACTTCCTAGACACAATCTAGTGGTTTTTGTTTGTTTGGTTTTTAGTGCTACCTGATTAGCCTACAGTCAAGTGTCCTGAAGCATCAATGTCTAAGATTTCACTATTTTTTTTAAACTCCTGAGATTTTTCTGAAATTCTGTTGGCAGTATCATAGACAGCTGCAGGTACCAAAAGATACAAAGGAATAAGGTCCTCTGGTTTCAGAGGTATGACAGAAGAGCTAAATAATACAGATTATTCAATATCATTATTATCACCAAATTTTAACACTACTTCTCAATTCTCCATGCTTAGGTGTGGGCCACAAGAGGAAACAAACAACTTTATTCTTTTCTTCTTCTCCTCCCGGCAACTTTCTAACGCTTCAAATAAAAAACCCATTTCCTCTGTCCAGTCTTTTCCCACTATCCAAATTTAGGGGACTCTATTCTCTGTACCCCACAGCATTTTCCTCACATTTCCATTTTAACACCTACCATGCTACATAATTAAATGAGTCGGTACCATGTCTCATTTATCCAACACTCAAAAATGTTTTTGAACCATTGAATGAGATGTTCACTGTGTTAGTTTTCCATCACTGTCATAAGTAATTATCACAAATGTAGTGGCATAAAACAACACAAATTTATTGTATTACAGTTCTGAACATCAGAAGTCCAACACAGCTCTCACAGGCTCCTAAAATCAAGGCGGCAGCAAGGCTGGGTTATTCTGGAGGCTCTAGGGGAGGATCTATTTCCTTGCTATTGTCAGCTTCTAAATGCTGCCACTACAGTATCATGCAGAATAGCATCCCTGCTCTAAAATTATTTCTTTCTGAATGTTATCTCCTATATTATTTTTTAAAACCTTGCTAGATCATAGTTCCTTCAACTGTAAAATTAGGAGTCAAACTAAATTATCCCTCTACTTCCTGCAAAAATATTGTGACTGTATTTGTAAATGGAAAAATCTACTTCATCTATAAAGTTTTGAAAAAAATATGGATCAGGTTTCTTAAATCTCATGTAAATTATTCGGTATTAGCTCTAGCCCCATGAATTCAAAGGAAGCATTGTCACACATTGGCAGTAACCCAAAGTTAGAGGCCTAACTCATCCATAACATAACTCATCCCTTCCTTCCAGAAGGAAGCTGAACCCATCTCTAGAAAGTGCGTCCAGTCAATTCAATATAATTTAAATGACAGCAAATACTAAAGACACCGTGTTCCCTCCAGGCCTCAAATTATACGTCAACCTCAGGATGGATCTGACTTAAAGATGGAATTAGTTACATGAAAATAAATAATTTTACTCCAAGCATGGAGTTAATAACAGAGTTAGATGTAGCTGTGGCTAATTGGTTATGCATAGTCAATTCAACTAGAATTTACTGAGTGAGCTGTATGTAAGGAAAATGGAAAATAGTAAAACAGGAAAATGGAGACTTTTAATAAAGTACAGTCCTTTCTCTTAGAGAAGAAAGATGACAAATAAATAAATAAATACATATTGCATTAAAGTATGCCAAGCTTTAAATAAATATGTTAAGGTTAATGGTTGTGATAAAGAAGTCTTTTCCTTTAGTGTGTATATGTGGCATGAATTGAAGGCTGGATGCTTCCAAGGAACATGACTAATGCCAGCTACACCGACTGAACAAAACTATAAGGATAATCCCAAAATGGGTCATGGACTCATCATCCAAATGAAGTCATAAAACCTCTCTCTTCTCTCTCTGTCCCATGGTTGTACAGTGTCTGAAGCCCCTTCCATTGGTCATGTCTTTGAGGAAAGGCAATTATGTTTTGGGGAGGGTTAACTCGTTAGGTTACTCTTAATCATGAAAACCAGTGTAGTGCTAAACTGATTATTCCATTACCCAGCCAGAGAAAATTATTACAGAAATGATATCTGGAAGAATCATGGTGGTTACCTTTGATGATTCATGTAGGTTACTTTGAATGTGCCTTTCGATTCTAGGTAGAGTACATATATTGGTGTTTCTCAGTCTTTTTTCTAATTATTGCTTCTCTAAGTAGCCTTTTTACGCATTATTTACACTAATTGCCATTCCCAATGAAATTTTAATCCTTCAGATATTCTGCATATCTGTTTATGTACTCTCTATATATCTGTACCGCATACATAAAAAGAATTCGGTTTTTTTCACCCCTAAAAATCAACTTTAACCCCCTTGGGGGCAATATTGGTCCCATTGAGAATGCGTGACATGAATAAACCATTCAGCAGCCAAGAAGAAAGCACATAACACAAAACACCTCATTAAATGTCTACAGCACCTGTGTGTACTTACTACTAACATGAATTACGAAACCACTGAGGGTCTGCTTCTGGCTAGATACGGAGTTACACAACAGGAATGTGACTTTTTAAAAATTTATTTAAATATTATATATCTCCTTCAGAACAAGCATTTCTTAAAGCAAAAGCCTCTCTTAAGGCAAGCAGCACCTCCTATTCCTTTTCATCAAAGATAGAAAAGTGCACTGAACAACTTAGCTTTTGCTGAATGGATGAATGAATGAGAAAATGAGTGAATGGATGGATGAATGAGTGAATGAGTTGAAGGATGTATGAAAGATTATTATACAATAGGACACAGAATAGGCTTTTATAAAAATTCAGTGACTATTGGGAAGTGAAGAGATGGGATTGTCCATTTGTACCAAGGAACGTCATATATCCAAGTACTTTTTTCATTATTATCCAAGTTCCATTATATATCCAAGTACTTAGTAACAAGTTATTTGAAAAGTAGATTGTGTATCTCAGCTGAACTAGATAGGCAATCAAAGTCATAGTGAAGTCAGCTGGGTGTATCTAATGCACAATTCCTCTTCTTTTAGTGTGTATCACAATGAGCACCTACCAAGCACCAATTCTGCCTTCATCCCTTGATGTAATAAAGGCAGAACTGGAGAGAACCCATTTTTGAAAGAAGGAGTAAATTATTCATCTGCTTCCCAAAGATAGTAACACTACATACTCCTTGAATCTCAATCAGGGGTGAAAGACTTTTTTGTCTTTGTAGTAAATTACTACTTCATTGCCATAGCACATAAAGCTCTCATTTTGTCTCCATTTGTAAAAGGGATAGAATTCACTATTGTGAGATTATATACATATATAAATTATAAATATATACACTTAATAGGCTTCATATTTTAGAGGAGTTTTAGGTTAACAATAAAATTAAGCACAAGGTACAGAGATTTCCCATAATGCCCTGCCCCAATCATGCCTAGCCTCCCCCAGTATCAATACCCCCCACCAAAGTATATGTTTTACAATCGATGAACCTCCATTAACACATTATTATCGCCCAAAGTCCATGGTTTACACTAGGATTCACTCTTGGTGTTGTACATTCTACGATTTGCGACAAACGTATAATGACATGTATCCACCATCACAGTATCATCCAAAGTGGTTTCACTGCCCTAAAAAATCCTCTGTGCTCCACCTCATCCCTCCTTCCTCTCAACCCCGGGCAACCACTCATCTTTTTACCGTCTCCGTAGTTTTGCCTTTTGTAGAATGTCATAGTTGGAATCATACAGTATGTGCCTTTTCAGATTGCCTTCTTTCACTTAGTAATACAAATTTAAGTTTCTTCTATGTGTTTTCACGGAAACACACAGAAAATGAGTTTGATAGCTCATTTCTTTTTAGCATTGAATAATATTCCATTGTCTGGATGTATCAGTTTACGTATCCACTCACTTACTGAAGGACATCCTGGTTGCTTCCAAATTTTAGCAATTATGAATAAAGCTGCAATAAACATCTGCATGCAGGTTTCTGTGGGGACATAATGCAGCTGCATGAACCATGAAATCAAGGGATATTATTTGGTTGTTTTTGAAGAGTTTTGAGGGTACTTACCAAAGTCATAACACCAGTATCAAAAACACATAACACACACACACACACACGCACATATACACACCAAAAGCAACGCACTGAAAAAGACACTTGGCCTTGCCACATAAACTTGCCTACTACACATCAGTTTATATTTCCCACTGGGATAACCAGATTACCACTAAATATGTTTTCCCTTTCTTTGGCAAGTCAACGAAAGCAAGTTAAATTAATAGGATTCCCCATTTGTAGGGTGTGTGTTTGAACTATTATTATGTTTTGAGGTAAAGTAGACCATTATGCAAAAATCAGATTGATGACTTATTTTTAAATACCTGGTATTTCTAGAGTAAAGATTGACTATGAACCTTACAGTAAATTATTATGCAAATTGTCCACAGTAAAATTATAGATTTTGGCTGAAGTCGGGTTACTCGATAATGCGCAATGTTGGCATTTCACAGCACTAGTTTTTTCAAAGCCAGAAACCACAGGGTCAATATTACTTTCCTTAGCACAAGAGATCAGAAGAAACTTATCTTCTCTCACCAGTATGATTAAGAAATATCTTCTCTTACAAATGGAAAATAGCAATGGGTGAGATAATTTAAAGTGTGAATAAATGTTCTCATATCCAGTGATCCAAAAATAAAACTTACTTTTGAATATTCATGACTTTTGTTTGACCTCCTTGAAAGAGTTGTGAAATACAATTTTTCACTTACATTTTTTTGAAATGTATGTAAAACAAAGAGCTTCAAATCTTTGTAAGTATCTGTTACGGAATATCATTAGTAGTAAAAGAGAAAACAGCATATTATGGCTTCAATTTAATCTTAAAACTCTGAAATTAAGTACGTATAACTTAAAAATGTAACATAAAATAATCATGTCTCAAAAGCAGTGCAAATTTAGAATTTAATGAAAAAACTAATATAAAATTAGATTGAATAAATCATCCCTTATAGTGCCCTTTTAAGTAAATTAAAATCTTTTTTTCTTTTTGTTACTCATTAGCTCCCCACTCTCTCTGTCATCACAAATGAGACTTTCAATTTTACTATTTTTGGAATCATCTTAATGATTTGAATGGTATTCACTGGTATTCAAACTTCTTCAGAAGACAACACAATTAGGAAAAATAGTATGAAAGTAAAGACTTCCAGAGTGGACATTTTACGAGAAAAAAACATTACAGCACTTCAATATCCAGTTACTATTTCTAAATCTTCAATTCAATGATCATAGAATTATAGAAGTTTAAAATGGGAAGCAACCTTTCCAACCCCTTCACATCACAGAACCAATGAAATTTTTAAAAATTGATTTTTAAAATAAAAGGCACTTTTCCCAGAGAAAAATAAATAGCAAAATAGTCCTAATTATCCAGAAAGCATTTTACTGCAGAATACCTTCCTATTCTCTAATTTTCTGGAGTTTCTTTTCCTCATTCTTTTGTGAGTTTAAAAGTTGTTTTAACCTATGAACTACGTCTTTTGAAATGCCATAAATGAGTATTTTTGGAGGGGACTTTTGACACTTTTGAATGGGATAAGATGCTGAGACAGCTATGCTTCCAAGGTAATTAGTAACTAGAGGAGACCAACTTCTGTGTCTTGGGTCTGAATGTGTGTCCTACTGAGGACTGACAGGGGTAAGAGAGACCCATTACTCCTTCATATACTGGGTGGAGGACGGAGAAAGCAAATGTTCATGTAGACAGAAACCTGAGGAGCCAGGGAAAATTGAGCTTGTTGATGATGGCACTCACGATGTGAAATCTACCACACCATCCCCAACCAAGCCCCCTCACCACCACCACCACCATCACATTCCCAAATCTCTCCTTTATCATTGATTTTTTTCCCCCTGGTATGAAGTGTTAGCCAAATCCCCTTAGATAATGAGTGAAAGAACTCCAACTTTGGTGCCAAAAAAAAAACCAGGAAATAAATTCCAGCTCTATCACTTAGGATCTGTGTAACTTGGTCCAAACTAGTCCCCAATGGCTTTGAAGATGAAAGAAATTGTAACTTACGAAAGTGCCTGACATATCTTTTGTAAAATGTTGGTTGAATCCCACGTTCAGAGAAGGGACACTCAGTACTCAGGGTAGATTTGGGTTTCTATTACAAGTTGCTGCTATTATCAGGGGACAGGGTTGGTATCATTTTCATTACATAAAAATCATGATTTATTATTTTATGATTAAAGAGATTGTTTCCCACAGCACAGCAAAGCCAAGCTAATTTTAGCAACAAGAAAGTACTGGTTCCTGGAAGTGGGATATTAGGATCTTAGCAAGAGCTCCTTCCTACAATCTCTGGTCAACATTCCCAGAAGATGTAATCATTTTCAATTGTTCCCTGTGATGTGAAAGCCCATGGCATAATCATTGGCTTTCGCTGACTTCAGCTTCAAGTAAATACGGTGTCAAATGCCAGGAGACCTTTGCATGAACAATAAGTACATTCTAAAAGATGCTTTCTCCTCCTCCAAAGAAGACAATCTCAAAAGAACATGACTAAATTTCATGTGTGCATTTCTTGATCATTTTTAAATTCAGCCACTTGAGGTTCCCATAAAACTGTAACAGTGATTTAAGGTATTAAGAAGTAAAAATGGAGGCGAATTTTTTAGATAAGATAGAATAAATATTCCCTCTGGAATCATCCAGAAACCCTAGAAAGAGTTTCCTGACTTTATCCTCACTTATTTTTCTGCTTTTAGTGAGTACAATTAATTTTTGAATAAATTATATTTGGTTATGCTAAATACTATTATTGAAATTTATGGAGCATAGTCTTTATTTATTTATTTTTTTTGGTGAGGAAGATTGGCACTGAGCTAACATCTGTTGCCAATCTTCTTCTTTTTGCTTGAGGAAGATTGTCCCTGAGCTAACATCTACGCCAATCTGTCTTTATTTTTTGTATGTGGGTCACTGCCACAGCATGGCTTGATGGGTGGTGTAGGTCTGCTCCCAGGATCTGAACCTGTGAATCCTGGGCCGCTGAAGTGGAACACGTGAACCAAACCACTATGTCACCGGGCCAGCCCCTGGGGCATAGACTTTTGACTCTCACAACTGTGAAAGTCTTCATCTTTGGAGGCAAGCTTGGATCTACAAAAGACATAGCTAATTAGGCCTCAAGACAGGGAGGTGAATGAAGAAAGTGATTTTATTTTATATTAACTTTGTTAACAGAAAATGAGCAACTATGAAACATTTCAATTTGACTTTTTTGACAACTTAAAGTCTCAGGACTCCTTTCCTCATTTATAGAAAAGAGAAAATAATATTTACTTCATCTGAGATATTCTATGAGAAAGTATTTCAACAGTGTCTGGGACATATTTTCCAAATGAATATCAGTTATCTCTTCCTTCACATGACTCCTAAGCTGGTTCTGATATCAATGAAAAAACAAACAAACAAAAAGGGCTTCAACATTGTTTAGGACCATAATAACATTTTTGGAATACATGTGTAGCCACTCGAGGGGATCCCTTTGAAGGAAAATACTCATTTCCCTGTGTAAGTTCTCACATTACTTTTGTAATAGTCATCACAATAGGTAGATTGCATTCCAGAGCCTTGTTTGTAGACATGGAACTGATGAGTGCCTGGTATTTGGGGCATCCAAAGGGAAGGTTTCCAGAGGTCAAACCTTTCTGCTGTCTCTAATTCTTGTTCACCTGAAATAGTGTAGGAATTGGGAGGGTTGAGGACCTACCAATATTAGGAATGCCTTTCCTTCCTGGGAGGACCTTAAAGTTTTGAAATGGATGTGTGTGGCTACCAAGAGTGAAAGAACAGTCCAGCATTTCTACACATACCTTATTTGTTAAGGAATCAGGACCCAGAAGCTGCCTGCCTGCCGATTCCTTCTGAGGGTGGGAATCGGCTGGTGGCATGACCCGGGACCCCAGGAAGGAATGTTTCACGTGATCTCCATGGGAACGATTTAAAGACTGCTTCTCATCTTTTTGTAAGCAGTCAGAATTCTTCTAACACTGCGGAGCAAAATGTCCTCTATTCTCCAATAGAGCCATCACACACCTAGAATGCATGCTTAGTTCACAAGAAGATACTTCCCACTGAAATCTTACAACATACATTCTCTTTCCTTATTGCATCTTCTCTTTATTACTCTATTTTGTAGAAAAGCACAAAGAAATCATTGCAGTACTTGCTTAGGCAATTCCAGCAACTGCATGAAGGAAAGGAAAACAATATTACAGTGTATGCCTAGGGGGCTTCCTGAGGCTCTCTCGTGAAAGGAGATTTGTAGCAGAAAATTGCCGGGGACGTGGACCCTTACAGGGAGTTTAGAAGTCTGAGTCAACTAATAGACTGTTTTGATTTAAATGTCCCTATGGGATCTATGTTCACAAGTGAGACGGTTCAATTGCTTTTTTAGGTGAGATGGTTCTATGATTTATGCAGCTTTTTGATATTTTAATTTTTTCCTTAAAACAAGTTACATACAAAGATGTACAACGGGGATTATCTTTTTATTAACACTGGACCTGCTGTTGTTTGGGAGAGAGTTACCAATAAGTCTGTGTTTCTTCACTGTTTGAAATTTATCCGGAGATTTGACTTCTTTTTGAATCAAATTTGATACTTGAGATTTTAATTTTATCAATAGCTTTCCTTGGTTTTTATAATGTTTTGAGCTTGGTTTTGCTTCATCTGATATTAACATTGCCATTCTTGCTTTCTTTAGGTTTAGAGAGGCCCAGGCCTTTCTATTTGACCTTTCTTCATTGCTTAGTTTTAGATGTGGTCTTTGGACAGAAGGAACATTGCTGGATTTGGTACATTAACCTAATCTGACCACCTTTACCTTTCGATTGGACATTCCACTCTACTCACCTTTAGAATGACAGCTGAATTATTGGCCTTTATTCCTTCCATCTTATCTTTTATTCATTAAATGTGTGCATCTTTATTGAGGTCCAATCTCCATACAGTAACATGCACAAATGTTGAGTGTGATGCTCAGGAACTTTTTAGATAAGAACATGCTCAAGTAACTCTCACCCAGATCAAGATACAGAGATCACTTCCATGATCACAAAATGATTGTTCATGCCCCTCCCCAGTCGACAATCCCCTCTCTGAGCCACTACGATCCTGAACTGTATCACCAGAAACTAGTTGTGCCTGCTGTAGAATTTCATGTAAAAGTTTATCATACGTCTGCATTCTTTTGAGTCTATCTTCTTTTACACGGCATCATATTTTTGTTATTCATCACCGTTGTCACGTGTATTGTTTCTTCCTCTTTTTTTTCTAAGTAGCATTCCATTGTATGAATCTACGAAAGACTGTTAATTCATTTTCCAGGTGATGGACGTTTCGATTGTTTTTATTTCTGCTTATTAGGAAATAAGTTTCTCTATATCTTCTTGTCAACTCTTTTTGTGGAGAAACGCATTCATTTCTTTGGAGCATACATCTAGGAGTAGAATTGCCAGATCACTTAGTAGGCATATATTTAATTGTATTGGAGACTGCCAAATAATTTTCCAAAGTGTATCATTTTATACTTCCACCAGCAAAGTAGGAGAGTTCCAGTTACTTTGTATCCTTGCCAACACTTCATACTGTCAACTCTTTTTTTTTTAATTTTTAGCTACCTGCTGCTTATATTCTGGTATCTCATTGTAACTCTTAATTTATGATTGATGAGTGATGTTAAGCACCTTTTCATATGTTACTGGATATTTGGATATCTTCTTATATAAATTGCCTGATTAAAAACTTTTGCCCATTTTAAAAAATTAGCCCTTCTAAAAAATGAGTTGTTTCTCTTTTTACTGATGTGTAAGAGTTTATTATAAATGTTGATTGAAAGTATTTTGTTAGATACATGAACGTGAATATTTTCTCACAGTGTGAGGATGTCTTCTTTTACTTTTTTAATTGTGCCTTTGTTGAGTTGGTATTTTTTATTTCAATGCAGTCCAATTTATTATTTTGATAAACAGTGCAATTTACACCCTGGCAAAGAAATTGCCACTTATGCTAACTTAAAAAAGCATATACTCCTGTGTCATTTAGAAGGTTTATAGTTTCAGCCCTTGCATTTAGGTCTTTATTACACCTCAAATTAGTTATTGTGAATTAGGGTCAGGGTTTAGTTTTTCCCTTATAGGCATCCGATTTCTATAGTACAATTTGTTGAAAAAACCTTCCAACTTCTCCTGAATTTCTGTGGTGCCTTTGGAAAAACAGGTGATCATGCATGACGAGATTTACTTCTGAAGCTATACTCTGTTGCTTCAATTTATTGTTGATCTTTACGTTGATCTCTTTATTGCTGTAGCATTATAGTAAGCACTGAAATCAGACAATTGAAGTGCGCCAAATTTATTCTTCATTTTAATCATTGTCTGGATTGAAGTAGCTCCTTTGCGCTTCAGGATAAATTTGAGCATCAGCTTGTCTATTTTCATTAAAAATGCGGGAATTTTTATTGGGATTGCATTGAATCTATATATCAACTGGAAGAGAAATAGTATTATAAATGTTGAGTATTCTAACATCTCTCAACTTATTTCAGTCTTCTCTAATTAATCCCTAAAATGTTTTAGAGTCTTTAGTGTGGAATTCCTGCCATCTTCCATTAAATTTTATCTGTGACGCTTAAAGCTTTTTGATGCTGTTGTGAATAGTATTCTTTTGGACACCACTTTTAAACCATTTTCCAACAATGTGCGGCTGTTCTATAGGCCAGCAATTGATGTTTTATATTGATCTTATATTCTGTGACCTTAATAAATTCACTTAATATTTTGAATAGTAAATACACCTTTTCCCATGGGACTTTATGGGCACGAGATATCTGGGAATAATAGTTAATGACAGTTTTACTTCTTCCTTTCATAAATTTGGCCTTCTACTATTTTTGTTTTGCCTTGTTCACTGGCTAGAACTGTCAGTAAAACATTGGGTAGCAGTGGTGAAAGTAGATACCCTCGACTTCTCCCCTAAATTAAGAGTAAAATATTCACTACTTCAACATTATATATGAAGGTAGCTTTTTAAAAAAATATCCTTTATCAGATTGACAGTTGTCTTCTGTTCTGGCTTTTCTGAAAGTTTATATCATAAACAGGTGTTAACTGTTTTCAATTGCTTTTTCTGGATCCATTGAGAATTTCCTCCTTAATTTTGTAAGGAGGTGAATTATTCTGATTGATTTTCAGATGCTATACCAACTTTGTATTCCAGGGATAAAATCCAGTTGGTCATGATACTTTGTTTTAAATTTATCACTGAATTCAATTTGTTGTTTTATTAGGATGTTTGTGTCTATGAGAGATATTGATATACAACTCATTTTTCCTGCAAAGTCCTTGTCAAGTTTTGGTATCAAGTGTTATTTGGTCTCATAAAGCAAGATAGGAAGGGATCTCTTTTTCTCTATTTTCTGAAAGAATGTGTTTTTATAGTTGGTGTTGTTAATTAAATGTTTGTTAGTTCACTACTGATAAATTTGAACTGTTAAAGTGAAATCTGGGCCTGGATTTTTTTATTAAGGTTTTTTTAAAAAATTAAATTTATTTTACAGATGGAGCAGTATTCATGAAACTGGCAAACGGTTAGCCAATGATGATTAAGTAGCTAGGAACTAAAGTTTTTTTCCTGTTTGCAATTACTGGTTATAGCTTTTAGCTATTTACTCACCCATTGTTAACTGTGCTGTTTAGGCAATATGCTATCTGACTCCCACTAGCTTCCTATAGATAACATTTCCCTGGCGACCAGGTCACCATGGTAATAGGTATTTGAGTGGTTTTTCAGGAATTAGAACCACTTGTCCACTTCAGGCCAGTTGAGACCACCAACGCATCAACTGGGCCCATGTAGATGCCTGATAAGTGACCTTTTGACGTTAAGAGGCTAAAAACTCCACCTTCAGGTCATAATAATGCCATCATTTTGTGAACATGCGTCCTATGAAGAGGCACGATGTCTGACTACGCTTGTGCAGATCATCAATTGTCTCACCTCTCCTCACCTCCAATCATCTGTCTCCACATTTCAGACCATCTTGCCCGCTACCCCATAAATATTCCTGAGTCCCTATTTTTGAGGAGGCGGATTTGAGACTTGTTCTCCCATTTCCTGGCTTGGCTGCCTTTTGATTAAACCCTCTCTCTCCTGCAATCTCATTGTCTTGGTGTTTGGCTTTCTGGGCGACACGCAAAAACGAACCCGGTTTGGTAATATTCAGAGTTCCTTTTTCTTTCCTTCCATTGATTTTAGTAAGTTATGTTTCTTTCTAGGATTTTGTCCATACTATCTAAGATGTAAATGTTATTAGCATAATGTGTTTAATAAAATAATATTCCTTTAACACCTGTAGAAACTTTAGTAATGTCTTCCATATATTTTTGATATCTGTTTTACTTGTGTGTGTGTGTGTGTGTCTATGCAAGTGTGTTTTAATTTCCAAACATGTGGATATTTTCGAATGTATCTTTATGCTATTGACTTCTAAATAAATTGCATCTGTGAAATTGGTTCTGGAAAATTCTCAGCTTTTCTCTCTTTAAATGTTGTTCCTCCTCATTGTCTATTTTTTCCTTCTGGGCTGTCCACTTTTATGAATGTCACATTTTCTCATTTAATACCCTGAATCTCTTAACTTGTGTCTTATATTTTTCATTTCCTTTCCTCTCTGTGATGCATTCTGGGAGAATTTACCTAAATAACTGTGATGGTTAATTTTATATGTCAACCTGACAGGCTAAGGAATGCCCAGAGAGCCAGTAAAACATTATTTCTGGGGGTGTCTAGGGTGTTTCCAGAAGAGATTATCATTGGAATTATAAAGAAGATCTGTGGGCATCATCGCTTGAGGGCGCAAATAGAACAAACAGGCAGAGGAAGGGTGTATTTGCTCTCTCTGAGCTGAGACATTGGTCTTTTCCTGCCCTGGCACATCAGCACTCCTGGTTCCTGGGCCTTCGAGTTTGGACTGGACTACACCACTGGCTTTCCTGGGCCTCCAACTTGCAGACATCAGATTGTGGGACCTCTTGGCCAACAGAACCACACGAGCCAACCCCTCATAATAAATCTCTTTCTATAAATCTCTATACATCCTACTGGTTCTATTTCTCTGGAGAACCCTGACTAATATATTATCCTTTCCAGTGCACTAGTCTTCTCTCAGTTGGGTTAAGCCTTTTTTTTAACTTGCCAATAAGCTTCTTTTAATTTCAGCCATCATAGTTTACATTTCAAGGAGTTCTTTTTTAAATTTTCAAAAGTTTATCTTCATTCCTAATAACCTCTCGTTGCATCCATATTTTTGTACACTATATTTCTTATTTCTTTGAACATCTTAAATCCATCTGTTCTATATTCTGTACCTATATCTAAAATCTATAAGAAATCTACTCCCTGCTGTGTCTCTGAACTTCCGCAACAGTGGCTTTCCGTCCTGTGCGCCCAATCACCTCCAATTGTGAGCTCACGGTCGATCGGAATCAGTAGACACTCTGCAGGCCTAATCTGAGATATGGTTTTGTCTCTACTGGTAGCCAGGGAGTAACACACACCTGGGAAGCTCTCAGTCTCCTCCTCAAGATTTGACTAAGCATGGGCTCAGAGGTTCAGCTTCCCCAGCCCTCCTTCAGGCTGAGGTTTACTGTCTTCTATCACATGTACCCTTAGGACAACTTTCTCTCTTCCAGTAACTTCTTGATCAGTCCTTGGCTCCCTAACTCTGGCCACAGCTCAGGTTTGTTTTCTCTTGCAAGGGGGTTGGCCTTGAAAAATTCCATTGCCACTTGTCAGACCAGGTACATCTTTTCTCATTGTCTTTCTACCATTTAATTTTTAATCTGAAATGGGATGTATATATATGTTTATGCATAATATTATATATTCATATGTAACATTATATATGCATATGTAATACTATATTTATCACATTGCATATGACACTATACATTTATGTATATCCCATTACAAAGTCATATGTAGGTTTATATATATATATCACATTACATATAACACATATTATACATATAAGATAGCAACTACATTAAATTTGAATCATTTTAAAGTTTACTGTCTTGTCTTGTATTGCTTTTCACGTACTTGTCAATATTTCCTTAGAGGCCAAACCACCCAATCAATTTTCTGCTTCAGTTCATAGAAATAAGTGTAATGCTGTATCAAATTATAACAAAAAATGTGTTTTAAATAAAATGTTTGAACTTGTGATTAATTTTCAATTCTAAAATTTATACCTTATGAAGTATTTATAAACATTCAAAAGGTACTGGTGTTCAACTTTCCTTTACCCATGCTGTTAGGACAAACCTCGTTGATGGGTAGATTGGACAGATTGAATAATAAAATTATCCATTGTGGTAAAAGTTAAAAGTTAAATTTTTATCTTCTCCTTTAGGCACTTTATGGAATGGTTCGAATTTGTACTTAACTGGAATGATTTACAAAGGACATTTACTAATTTAAGCCAGGAGTTTTAACTATCTGAGTCCAAGTAGATATGACAGCTCTTTGCCCTTTGTCACATCCATTTAACTAACATGACCTGAAATGATAATTTCTACGTACCACTTTGAAATACTGCAAAATGTTAATCTTCTAAAAATGGACCTTCACAAAAGTTATTATATAACCCTAGATATCAGAATGCAACTACTTATGGACAATTTTTATTTTAACGTCTCCTTTTTCTCATCATAAATATCTCTTAAGCGATTTTGTTACCAGCAATATTTCATCGATATTAAGATTTTAGTGGAAACATATTTTCCAGAAAATATATTCAAGAACACTTTTGGATAATGTTAGATAGAAACTGAAAACTACAAAAACTATGTAAGAAAATCAGATCTGGGTCTTCTAATATCATACCATGCTCATTATCTTCATACCATTGTTTATCTTTTTTTTTTTAATCCAAGTACTAGCTTTCTCTTGAAAATATCTGAGTGGAACAATTCAACAGAGAGAGGCAGCTTTGTCAATCTTTAAATTATTTGAATTCAATTTTTGGTACACATTTGTAGGCAAAAATAAGACCTATAAAACGTTTCCATGAAATAAAACAGTGATAAGTTGTGAAAATATAGTCTTTTCATTGATTGTGATTTTCTTCTTAAAAATTTCAACTGTGGTTGTTCAAGTGGTGAACACTAAAATGTTCTATCATTCAGTTTCATGTTGGGCTGTGACAGCTATCCAATCTATTGTACGAATTCTGCTGACATGTTCTTTCCAGCTGGGTTAACTGCTCAATTTCTTCACGATAGGGATGTTTTGAGATCATCTCTTTCATTTACAGAGAGATTTCATAAGATTTTCAGGGTTCATCTGCCTGTGCCCCTATTCTCATAAATTTGCTTGTGCTTGTTGTGCAAACATTTCCAGGCCATGGTTGAAATGTTGCTGTCTCTGTAGAGGCATACACATTAATTAACTCACCAAGAAGGCTGCTTTATCTTGCTGCCTGGCCATTCTGAGCAAAAAACAAAACAAAACCACCAAAAAACAGCAAAATTTATACATAGCCCTTCAAAATGTTTCTTCACATTTATGAAAATGTCATAAAATTATTTTATATGAGATTATAGATTTTCCAGGTTGAACCTCAACATCTTTCCTCCAACACTTTTCCAACAACCCATCTTATTATTCCCAGGAGCATAAGAGGGTACACGAGCCAGAACCTCCCCCACCCCACCCCCATATACACAGGGCCATTAACCTCTTTGCGGTTGTTCCACTTGCAATCACAGCATCTGCAAAACCTCACCAAGTGTTTCATTTTCTTCTAACTAACACAAACTCCTATCCTTCACCCCAAATTACTCGAAAGAGTATAGTCCAGACATGCAGCTCCATCTCCTCCCTTCCATCGCTTTCTCCAATCTGACTTCAGGCCCCATTTCTGGGCCAATGCAGGTCTTCCTGAGTTCACTGGTGTCTTCTATTTCACTGAACTTAAAGGACACTTTCCAGTTCTCATCTCATGTATTTCCTTAGCAGGAAACATCACTGTTGACCACTATTTCCTTCTTGAAAGACTATCTTTCCTCCATGTGCTAGGATGGAATCTTCATGGATAATTTGGAAACATTAAGGTTGCTGTGGGCATGTATAAAATATCCTTAAACTCTCAAAATTGTTAAATTGATCGAAGGCTGCCAACCATACTCTTATTCCCCATATTGATTACTTTTCATGAATTATTCAGTCCTCTCTACAGGGTAATGTGATGTCATCCTCAACCTCAGAACCTAATTTTAAATCAAAGAAAGTAATTAATCCATCTTTTCATCTAAGCATTCATTGAAAATCTATCTTGAGAATAGTACATAGCACATAATAGCCTCTTTATAATTATTATGTCCCTTTACCAATCCTGCTTGAAAGACACCATTACTGGGGATTGAGAAGTGAATCAGTGATGAATATTGAATTCATGAAGCATATTGTCTTATAAAGAAATTAAAATATATAGGACGATAAAGGATTCATTACTATACTATACACATGCACGCACATACACACACATTTTATAAAGATAAATAGCACCTATTATATGGCAGACACTATCCTAAAATAGGATGTGAATTATGCTCTCATGGACTCTACAATATAATGGAGGAAACAGATATTAATAAAACCATCCTACAAATATGAATTACAACTCGGATGAATTCTCTGCAGTGGCAGGGCCAAAGTACTTTGATAGCATGTAGTGGAGGGATATGCCCTGGTTAGGGATTCTGAGAAGTATCCCACTAATAAGGGACAATGATTTGAGCTCTAGTCTAATACTAGGAGTTAAGGATGGGCAGAGGGGAGAGAAGAGTGGATTTAGATAACAAGGTACGATACAAGAGAGGCACAGGAAAAAATGACTTGAGATTTTTATTTGCCAGAGATACAGAATCAGTAGAATGCGTGTGTGTATGTATATATATATATGGATATATGTATGGAGAGAAAGGGAGATTGGAGAGGGAGAAAAAGAGAGAGATTTTAAGGAAGTAGCTAATGTGAGTGTGGGGGCTGGAAAGTCCCAAATCTGCAGAGCAGACCAGCACGCTGGAGAGCCAGGGAAGAACTGTTGTTGCAGTTTTGAGTCTGAAGGCAGTCTGGAGGCAGAATTCCTTTTTTCTAGGGAGATCTCAGTCTTTTGTTGTAAGGCCTTCAACTGATTGGATGAGACCCACCCATGTTATGGAAGGTAATCTGCTTTCCTCAAAGTCTACTGATTTAAATGTTAATCTCATCTAAAAAATACCTTCATAGCAACATCTGGATTGGTGTTTGACAAAAACTTGAGTACCACGGCCTAGCCAAGTTGACACATAAAATTTATCATCACAACATTTTAGAAGACAAAGCAACTGATGCTTCATCTTGAAGGGCAAGGTTGAAACCATCAAGCTGATGAAAATGAAAGTGTTTGGCACAAATCTTAAAGGATGGATGACATTTGAACAGACTGACTTTGGGGTGTGGGCACAGGGACCAATTCTAGGTATAGGTAGGTAATTGTAGGGTAGATATGAGGCACAGTGAGCAATCCAAACCAAGAGTATGTGAAGGCAATCTTGGGACGTGAGGATGGAAAAGCATGATGTGCCAGCATGTGGTTAAGGAGTCTGGATTAATTTTGTAGGCAATGAGATTTTTCTTGAGTAGCAAAGTGACATTATCAAAGCCAGAGAGATGAAGATGTTTGTACAACATAGGATATATTTAGATAAAAGAGAATGACTGAAGGATATAATTAATTAGTATTATAATATGTATAACATAAAATTAATATAATTAAGAATAGCCACTGGCAACCACAGCACTTGATATTAAATGAGATTCTCTGTATTACTAGTTGCCAATTTGAAGTTAAGTTTTGAAATGTTTTTATTCTATTGTAATACATCTATTGTGCATTTTAAAACTAAGAAATTTTGCAAACAAAAATGTGATGATTTTATTTCCCTTAAGTTTATAAAGGCTTTAGCTCCTTATTAAAAAATTCAACAATGAGTTAAACGTGCTCCCTTTCTCTGCTAAGTTAAGTACTGGATGGGTAACTCGGGGGAAGGAATGACTGGTGACGTGTCAAAACAGCCTGGATTGGGGTACTGGTGTGTGTGAATTCATTATACACAGCAAGTCTTATCAACTGGGATTTAAAATATAATATATTCATTTTCATAAACAGAAAAGGAATAAACAAAACAGCAGTGAAACACCGGTGCCTTCTCTTCTTCTCCTATGCTGTGACAAACCCCCACTGTATTGTGTAAGGCACTCATCAAGAGTAACAGCCAAATATGGTTTCAAGGGGGCTGTCACACAACACTCAACTCTAACATAAATTGCTGCCTCAACCTTGAGACAATTTATACGACTGAACCTGAATGTGAATATGCAACCTTTCTTTTTCCTCTATCCCTTGAATCCAATCTGTTTGATACTATGCTTTGGTCAATTCAGCAGTTGTGCTTTATTACTATTGAATCATAGGATCTACCATCGTTAAGTGTGTGAATTGTGTACGTTATAACACTGCTCACCATTCAAGAGGCGGGTCATATTTTATAATAAGGGACATTAAATATGTATTTTCAAGGAAGAAGACATCTATTAAACTAATATAAACTGGCCCCACTTGTAAAGTTCATGATTGTAGCACGTTTATAACTTCCAGTTGCTTGAAATTTTTTAGGTTTTATACTAAATATTTAATAATTTCTCATTTCACTGTGGCATTCATTCATTTAAACAATTGATCTGGGTCACGGACACACACAGATACACAAACATGCATGTGCATGAATATATAGAGCCCAAAACTGAAATACACAAAATATAAAAATCACGCCTCTTCTTGCCCCTTAGGGGTAGTCATTAAACTGATATTTTTTCATGTTTGATCATAGTTCTCAGAGGTTTTTTTTAATATTTCACAATATATGTATCACTAAAAATATTTTTTCAGTTTTGCATGTTTTTGAAATTTATATAAATGTAATCATATTAAATCTATGCTTCTGACTTGTGTTTTCACTCGATTTTATATTTTTTGACATTCATCCATGTTGACATGTATAGCCGTATAACATGCATTATAAGAAAATACCACAATTTATCCACTCTCTTTGTCAGTGGACATTTAAGTCATTTCCTATTTTTATTTATTAGAAATAATGCTATAAAATGTGTGCAAATGCCTTTGGTGCACCTATACAGAAATCATTTAAGGAGTTGAATGGAATTTGTTCTACATTACGTGCTGTTCCAAGTTGCTCGGTAACTCAACATTTTTTCCCAAATGTTATTATCAACTTATTCCTCCCAATACTGGTGTCTCATCTTCCACATCCTCCCTCATATTCATCAGGACATTTAGATTTTGTCCAATCAGATGAACGCAAAATGATATCTCATCATAGTTTTAATTTGCATTTCTCCCATTAATAATATGAATGGGCATCTTTTCTTATATTTGATGGCAATTTGTGTTTCCTCTTCTTGAGATGCTTTCTCATGTATCTTCTCATTTTTCCCTTGGTTTGTTTGAATTTTCCTCATTGCTTTGTAGAAGGTATTTATCCATTTTGAAGAAAAATCCTTTTGTTGGCCATATGGATTGCAAATATTTCCTCTCAGCTTCTGGCTTATTTCTTTCTTTTCTGGTATCATTTTTTAAACTGAGTCATACATTACAGACAACAGAATTCACTCATCTCAAGTGCAATGTTCAAAGAATGTTGACAATATGTCCAACCAAGGAACCATTTATATTTAGTGTGACAGTTGGCGTGTTGAGGCGTAAGGCTATCATCTGGCTACTTGTTGTCTATTTGCCCCATCTATTCATTGTTCCCTTTTCCTCTTTATATGCTTCATTTTGGCTTAATCATTTTTACGATTCCATTTTACCTCCTTTTTAGGGTACTAGCTATAACTCCTTTTATTTCAGTGGTTGCTGTAGGATTGATATTATGCATCATTAACTTATTATAGTCTACCTTTAATGATATTATACAACTTCACATCTACTATAAGAATCTGAAAATAGTTTACTTCTATTTCTCATCCTGGAATTTGTGCTGTTGTCATGCATTTTACTTTTGCAGGGGTTAAAAACCTCACAATCCATTCTTATTGTTTTAGTTAAAAGAGTCAACTATATTTTAAAGATATATAAAAAATAAGAAAAAATACTGTCTATTTACTGCCATAGTTACTATTTCCAGTGCTTCTCATTCCTTTGTGTAGATGCATACATTTATTCTGACAGTTGATATCTTGGCTGTAAAACCATACGATTTTTTGTGACTTCTCTTTGTCTTTTTCTTGCCTGCCTGATCTTTCATTACATCTTATTTATATGATTTGAGTGGTTATTTGATGGGACTTATCTTGCATGTTTATCTCAATAAAGCCTGGAATTAATGACTATCTTCACTTCCCTTGCACCTGAACTGCTCTAATCTCATACACGCTTATCTTTCAAGATAGTTAAAATTTAATAAACTAAAGAGTATAGTAGAAACAACATTGTCTATGAAATCAGACAGCCCTGACTTTTAATCTTAGTTTCATCTTTTCTTGGCTAGAAACTTTGGTAAATAACTTATCTTCTTTGAGACTTGGTCTTCTGTTATGTAAACTTGGGACATAATAGTTAATTGCATAATTTAAAGAATAGGATTAAAAGAACATGGTAGGTGCTCATAAGTGTTAGTGACCGTTCTCTTCCTACACAATGTAATGAGGCAGATTTTAATAAGGGAATCATATCCACTTGATTTGAAATATGCAAGATAACATTGAAGCACTTTGCTACCAATCCATGATATAATATGAACCTAACATCACATTTACACAGAGAAGAAATGTAAAAACTGTGCCTCAATGAATTAAAGAGTGAATGCATGCACCACACTTTAGCTTGAAAGTGACATAATAAACACTAGTAAACTCTACCCTTCAAAACTAGGGACAGAATCATGGAAAGCAGTCTATTGTCATCTTGTTTGTTGAATCACCACATTGGTCAAGTCCCTTTATCTCAATGGGTCTCCTTTCTTAGTTTACAAAATGCAGATATTGGATTATAACATCTTTAATATAGTGTGGATTTCTAAACTTTTAGGATTCTCTAATTTGATTTGATAATTTGGGACGCTAAACTGTATGTCTCTCTGTTCATGACTAAAAGCATAAATGTGTCTAACATTTCAATTTGTAATATCATCCCACAAAGATAATTTTAGAAATGCAGAGTTACTATAAAGGAAATATTTTAGATGAATAAAATTACTCCTGGTGTTTTAAAGATTTTTTTTTTGCTAGAAATAGGTAGCTTCTTGCTCAGAAGCAATAAAGATTCTACTTATTGTCCTCTGATCTCTCACAGAAATATGTTTCACTGATGCACGTCACAATGCTGTGAAACTGTGCTTTTCCAATTGCAAACTACACTTTGAAGCATTTTTATTACTCCTCTTCAGAACGCCGATACATACAGCACTTTTCTATCTGACTAGTCTGTGATGTTATTAATTGCTTTCTCCATGTTAGCTTTACATGGTGTAGGACATTATTGATTTCCTTTCTAACGAGGGGTTGAATCTCATTACTGTCCTAACTCATGATTATTCCTGAAAATTAGTGATAATGAATCAAAATATGTTTCTCTCAGTTGATGGAATGCCTAAGAATATGACACATTTTTTAACATCAAAGTAAAATCAATTTATGTAGTTCTGCTTTTTCGAAAAATGCAATACTGTTTGAACATCACCTTATTATAGAAATCGTGCCAATTTCTCCCTACTGTTGCTTGCTCTTATCATATCAAGTGGAATAAATTAATAATGTGCTTGAAGAAATCTAATAGTTACTAGCATTTCTTCACATTACTAATTTTTCAAGTGAGCATGTGTCCCTTTATGTCTTATTTCATGCCATAATAATTAACAATTTTTATATCATTGAATAAATAAATGAATATGCAGTGCTAATCATCAGTGTTTAATTTTGTGTACAAAACTAATTCTATTTTTATGCCTGAGACCATTCTTTTTTACACAGGTCTCTCACCCATAAAAAATGGATCTTTCGTATTTTGAATTTTGTATTTTAATATCATGATCGTCATCCAACCCTGTGTCACTCACCATTACCCATTCCATCAAATGTTCCCTGTATTGTTTTCTCCCTCCTTCATATCTGAGCATAATACACAACCCTTCCCCATATCAACACAAAACCTCCATCTCTTTCCATCGTCTCCTGGTCCTTCAATATTTCCCTGAATTTTCCTCCTTTTACAAACTGACTTCCCTCCTTCATCTTCAGTTTCTACTTTTCCATTGCTAACTTTCCCCAAATTTCAAGACATGCTCAACTTTTCTGCATTCAAAGAACCTTATCTCAATTCCATTTTCTTTTCTTAAATTTTTGCACTCACTCTTCTTCCATTCAAGGATCACATAATCCTGTGAAATTACATTCTGACATCAGTAATGCCTCCTCTTTTCCCTCTCCTATACTCTTAGCTTCTTGTAAAACACATTCCACTTCTACTGTAGAAGTGAAACCGTTTTTTGAATTTTCCAGATGACCTTTTTTTAAATCATTTTTTAACCTGATCAGCTTTGCAGCATTTGAAACACTTCTCCTTGATTTCTGTCATTCTCCAATTTCTTGGCTCTCTATCTTTCTCTATGAATGCCCTTTTAAAATCTTTCCAGCTGGACCCTCTCTCTTCTGCCTCCACCTGCTCCTTAATGTTGAGATTTATCCAGTCATCTTTTCACTAGAAACTCGTGGCAGCATTACCTACCACCATGGCTACGACTACATCTCCAGGCCAGTAACTTCCTCTTTCAAGTCTTATATTTTCCTTCTAGACTTCTCTTTCCAGCTGCCTCCTGGGCATTCCCATATGGATGTGCCCTAGATGACTGGGATGCATTTTACTGGAGGGAGAATTCATATTCATCTGTCCAAACATCTTACTCTTCCTGGTGCATGCCAGGATCACGAGCACAACTAAACACCCCAGCCCCAAAAGAGATAAGGACTTACATCACTGTGACTTCTCTCCTTCAGCTTCTAATGAGTCACGTGTCAGTCTGTCTCAGAGCTCTCCTCCTTCTTCGCAGGCACTCCAACAGCACCCAGTCAGGATTATTACTAGTCTCTTGGACTAGTCCTTATTTATGTATTTATTCACACACAAGTATTAATTGAGAACTGAGAAGGTGCCCATATTAGTGCGGGTTCTAGACAGAGAAGAACTCTAGGATGTAAGAGAGAGGAGGAAGTAAAGGCAAGTAAATGCACAATTATAAACACCAGTATAAATGCTTGGTGGAGGTATGTGTAGGGCAAAACTGATGCAAGTGTGGATGTCTGTACACCTACGAAAGCTATCCAGGGGAGGTGAGATTTAAGGGGGAATTGGAGAATTAGCACAGACAGGTAGACAGGGGAAACTGCAGGTCCTTAAGAACGACCAGAACATCTGACTACAGAAGGCAAAGAGGGACAGGTGGAAATTTAGATGCCAGCAGGGACAGGATTATGAAATGTCTTCTGCTGTGCTAAAGAAGTTAGATGTTATCTTAAAGTTAATAAGGGGCCACTGAAGGAATTGAACAAAGGGATTTATGTGCTGAATTTCTTCGTGTTGCTCACTCCAACAGCTGTCTGGAGTATGATTTGGTGAGGGGATAGTTTAAAGCTATAGGACACAATTTGGAGTGTGTTGCAATAATAATTTTAAAAAAGCAGCTAGTGGAAATAATAAGAGAAATAATAAGCAAGTGGGTTTTCAGGACTTGGGATATGATAAAATGTCAATTTATTAAATGCAAGGGGGAAGGTGGAAGGTGTAGGCAAGACTTGAGGCTTGACTGATTATGTGGATGGTGGTGCTCCTAATCGAGCACAGGAATGTGGAAGGAGGTGTGAATATGGGGGAAATAAAAAATTGAATTTTGAGCATCTTTAATCCAAGGGACCCTTGGTAAAACCAGAGGAGAAATTTAACAGTTTCTAGACTATAAAGATGAGGAAGTTAGAGAGTTTTGTGACACAGTTAGAAATCTGGTGATCAGTCTTTGGTGTGTATATGCTATTGGGAACTATGGAGATTTGTGAGAAATTTCCCATTACTGGGAAAATATGGAATATTTTTCAGAGTCTTAAGAGTAAAAATGTAGCTGAGAATGCCACTCTGGTGACAGCACTATTTATAGGACTTTGTAAGCAAGTAGATGCTGCAAAAAAAAAAAAAAAAAAAAAAAAAAAAAAAATTGAGAAGGAAGAGCCGAAGAGGCAGAAGGAAAAAAAACGTCATGATAGAAAATGAAAGCTGGGTCATAAGAAGAGGTAACCGGGAAGAATTAAACAACAGGGATCCTGGACATCCTTCCCCCAGGACCTCTGATATTCACCTTCAGTATCTCCATCAGAACCATCCCCATCATTCTCTGCCCCGGTTCAGTCTAAACAACTCTACTAAGATCTTCATCCTAAAGCACAGGCCTCTGCATTTTATCCCATCATGCTAACCAGGATGTGGTTCTCATAAAGTTATGAGGATGGACTGAAATTTGAACTCCTTAAGTCGACATTCAAAGCTTCTCACCACTTGGCCCCAACCAATTCGTACCTCTTCCAAAAAGCAATCAAGAATCTCCATAGTTCGAATTCATCTCTCCCTTTCTCCTGCCTCTACATCCCTGCCTGCGGGCCTCTGTTACCAGCAATAACAATTTCACAATCCACTTCATTCTGGATGCACGTATTTGCTCTTCTCTCTGCCCCACTGGAACTCTGAAAGGCTTACTTTACTACAGTGTTTTACGCTTAATAAATGAATTTATCTGGGGGAATTACTGTCATTTTTATTAAGTCCTAATGGCATTGGCATTGAATTCGTCTATCCTTTAGAATTGTAGAAATTTTCAGAGTCAAATGACCTTAGAGATCCTTTAGCTGAAACAGCTCATTTTCCAGACAAAATCAAGGCCAAAAGTTATTTGCTCAAAGACACTAAGCAATTAGTGGGAAAACAGACATAAACACCAGCCCTTGATGTGGTGCAAAATGGAAGTGGAAATTATTTCAACTCAGATGATTAATGTGTCTTTGCCGAAATCCATACTGAAAGTTCTCAGATAAAATGTCATAAAGTATTTATGAAAGTATTTAGACCAGAAATTTACTGACAGTGTTTGGCTCTACAAAAGAAAATGTGTTATTTATACACATAAAATTTATTATGACTAACTTGCATACCATATCTTATTGGTTAGAAACGTGTGTTTTTATTTTTAATATTTAAAATATATTTTTTTAATATTAGGGCTTTCTAGTTGCATTTACAAAGTTCCTGGTTTCACCTGGCATCTTAAAAACACATTCCTTTAAATTACATGATTTTAGGTTCTCAAGTAACTGACAAAGGTCTGCCCAACATTGATGAAGAAATTAGTCCAAAAACTGGTGAATTTCCTTTCAAAAATAGCTATTTCTACGAATGTGGAAAAAAGATGTTGTTGGGTTAAACTACAATTTTAGTTTTAAATATCAATGTCCCTTAGAAAATATCACTATAGCTTGAAAAATCATTTTCACTTACAGCTCACATTCTTGATCCCTGAAATGACATTTTATAACTCCAATATGCGGTGTGCTTCTTTCTGAGTCAGTAGTTTTATTTTGGATGCCCTTTAAAGCAGCATTCCTGAATGTTAAAATGATATATGACTTTTTATTAAACTCACCGGTCAATTTGCTGATATGTATATTGAAAGCAGCATTCCCCTTTCTTAAGAAATCCTAGTTTTAATTTATATGTTTAGAAATATTATACGCTTGAAGTTTTAAATCCTGTGGTTGTATAATTTAAGCCTGCGAGTTACTCATAATCTTGTGAGGCAGAAAAAGCCGTATTTTAATGTAAATTTAACTTCACTATAGATTTTGCAAAATCTATATTTTAATGTAAAATATAGATTTTAATGTAAATTTAACTTCACTATAGATTTTGCAAAACAGCAAATGAGTTCCTGCTTTTAATTTACCCCCAGGCAGTGTTCTGCGGCGCTAACCGTTGACGATCTTTAGACAGAAAACGGAGGATTTCGTGCAGGTTGTCTGTAACCTATTAGTTCTCGAGTTTAGCATCTACACATGACTGTGTACTTATAACAGAGAGGAAGGTAATTATCTAGTTAACAGGAAAAATAAAGTTTGACCCAAATTATCAAAGCGACTGCTTTGTTTGAAAGAGAAGCCCCGACTGGCATGTAAATGACGTTGAGAGAGAAGTTATGTAAGGAGATCAAATCACAGTACCACACTGAATCTGCTCTCTGCTGATCGTTAGGTAGGTCAGTTATAACACTGTGCTAACCAGGTCAAGGGTAGGTTAAACCCCAAGTGGGTGGCTAACTTTGCTCTGATCCAGGGCCATAAAATGCACCTTTAATTTCAGCTGTTTCAGAATACACTTCTTAGGGACAACAATTATTAAAATATAGGAAAACAATGATAATTATTTACATATATATCCATAAATATGTTATTGGGGGAAAGGATAAGTTAATTTGTAATATGAATGTAGGTAATTGGGAAATAAATTATAAAATCATTCCATTACAAATGACACATTCTTCCCTAGGAATCCCTTCCGTCTGAAGGTGGTCCTTCAGCAGCTCTGATGGGCTGCCGATGGAGTAGGAACTCTTTAAAGCTGTGTGTTTTCATAACCAGGCTCCTTAATTCTCTTAAGAATGTGCCAACTTGGCCCTCTGTGACAAAGTTAGGGAAGTCATACAGATTGGCCTTTATTGCTAACATAAAACCCTCCAAACTGTTTTCTTACCAGTGGCTAACATCATACTTTCTGCTGCCCAGTTCCCACCCAAACGAGGCTGTGAATTTTAGTATTCATGGAGAATTACTTGAAGGCTCTGCCAACTCTCTGTGCTTCTTGATTATCCTTGGTCCCCGCTTTTAGAAAGGGGATCCGGCAGGATGGCTTCTACTCTAACAAGCACTGTGCTCACACTTGGGTCTATTATCCTAACCTTCCTTTCCTTTCCTTTGATTACATCTCTTTTCCCTAGACTATTGTAAATGTTTCTGCAAGTTACCACTAATTGTTTTAGACTGAGTTAAGCCAAGTAAACGTAATTGAATAAATGAGTTAAAACAAATAAGAAAAGACACGGTGCCCTTTGGGAACTAGTAAGATTTGTTTATCCATCCTTTTCTTTCCCTCTCAACCTCTGAAATCATAGGGAAAATGTGAATACTTGTTATGCAAAATGCATTGCAAATACACCTTGGAAAGAACCTTTCAAATACATTGAATTGAGAGTGGAAAAACCAGGCAGATGGCAATGTAGATATTCTCATTTTCAGCTTCCCTGCCTCTTAGAGGATCTCAACATATCTCCGCATGCTGGGAAATAGACCATTTATCACAGTGGTATGTGGATACACTTTTGCAACAATTTAGTTTATTCCAGTTCATATTATTGAGTGTTTACCTTGCTCATGAAACAATTAGGACAAGGAGCTACTTTGTTTTATTTTATTTTGTTTTGTTTTGTTTTTCCTACCATCTAGTAACAATTCATAGATCTCTAACAACCATGGAAATGCATATTTAAGATTTTACAAGACATCAAAAAATTATGCCCTGAATAAAATAAATTGCAAGAAATCCACAAATGAATGTTTGTGCTGGGTCATGGGAATTTGAAAATAAAATATGTACAACGTCCAAAATTAACTTAGGCTTTATAAGTCATCACAAACAATTGGCTGGAAAATTCTACATAAGTTTTGGTTAAAATATTAAAATGGCAATGCCCATAATAATAATTGCATCATGATCACTGTAAGCAGTAATGCCCCACTTATTATAAATATTACTGGTGGTAGTAACATTAATTAACCATATTTAATATAATATGTTACAATTTATAAAATATACTTCTTATATAAATTGTTTAATTTTTCTATTATTGTAATTATCACAAAAATATGTTTGTAGATATTATCATTATGTTTATTTTTCAAATGAGGCCTAGAAGGTTAGCAAAAGTTTTAGACATAATTCACTTATAATAATATAATTAACAATTGTGGTTGGAAGAAATGTATAAAAAAGATCACAACATTACACATATTTACCCTGTTTCCTCTATAGACAACAGGGATATGGATGATGATCCTGGGCTGGTTATAGGATGGGGACTACTTGCTACAAGAATGAAGTTCATGGATCTGAGGCTAACGATCCAAGAAACGACCTTTTACAAAAGAGTGGAATCAAGAAAAAAAAATGGAAACTGTCCTTAAAAAATCTACTGGGTTGAGGAGGTTGACTTGACAGTAAGAAAGTAATTGCTACTTTTAATAAAATTAGTTTCGAACACACTGGTTATTTGAGTTGGATAGTGAACTGTCCAACAGATATCTCTACAAGGATGCACATGTTTTATAACTGCACTTTCCAAGATGGAATCACATTTTGAAATGTGGCTAGTGTAACTGAGGAATTGATTTTTAAATTTTATTTTATCTTAAATAATGCAAATGTACTCCCTGGTTGCTAGAGGCTACATTTAGACAAAGCAGCTCTAGACTTTGGAAGACAGACATTGGCATGTATCCATTCTGACATCTCATTGTCTATGTTTGCTGTCCATGCCTGCTATCTTTTCTAACTCTCTAGTATTAATTGTATTAATAAAATTCTCCAGTTCTGTACTCTGAATGCCTATAGGCATCGCATGGACAAAACCAAAATTTGCCTAGCTTACCTTGTGTCCTACAAAGAAACTCAAGGACTAAAACCCTAAAGCTTCTCAAAAGTAACTGATGTAATTTCAGCTCTAAGCTAAACTCTACCACATTTATCTGGTTGGTTCACATATATTTTTGAACACAGGAAATATCTGAAGATTGTTTGTATCTATCAGCTTACAAATATAAAATGTATATAAATAAATAAAATAACTGCAATCCTATAAATCTCTACATAGTCTGCTTTATATGAAGCTACTCCCCTTAGATTAGTAAAATGTGCTAGTAAGATTTATTACAAGTTAATGACATATTGCTTTTGATTATTTGGTGTATTTTTTAATTGAGTGAGAAACAACTAATGGTGTATGTGAGATACAGCAGGGTCCATCTCTTCAGCTATGATTATGACAGAAAATTCAAAGTACCAGTCTTGGGGTTTCTTATGACTTTCCTAATTCAGGTTATGGGTCCACTTATTTTTCTATATTTCTAACCTAGATATTGGAAAGCCAGTTTGATTCATATTTCATCTTTTTTCTCATATCCTTAAATCCCTAGAGTCATCAAGTCCTGTCAACCGAATCTCACAATTTCACTGAAATCTGTCCATTCTCTCTTTCCCCATGGCCTTTGCTGTGGTTCTGTCTTACAACAGATATTTTTGGATGTTCTCAACACCCACCAGCCTCTACTCTATACCCTCTACAAGACATCGTCACCAGTTCTCTTTCTAAAGTTCACATTAAATCAGGATCTACTCTGTTAAAAAACAAAACACGTACAAAAACTTTACTTTTATAATAAAAGACAAACTCTTTCCTTTTTAGCTGAATATTTTATATCCTTCAACACATTAATTTGTTTATTCATTCATTAACTCCTTAAATAAAATCTTTGACTGGCTACACACACAATTCTGATCATCATGGATTAATAATAATCAGGACAGATGCTAAGAAAAAAGTTTGATAAAATACAAAAAAAATATAGATTGTGATAAATAGTACAAAGGAAACTAAACAGTTTAGCTGACAAAAAGCATGTAGCCTAGGGGCTGAATCTAGGAGTTCAGGAAGTACTTTTAGGGGAACCTGACCTTAAAACAAAGATCTAATAAATGCATACAACTAACCTTGAAGAAGGAGAAGGGAGGGAAGAAGACTCCAGTAGAAGGAAGAGTGTTCACAGCAGAAGGAACAGTATTTACAAAGAGGTTTGGTCAGAGGAAGCATCTTAACCATGATGTGCTTAAGAAATTAAAAAAGTCTGTGCTGTTGCCCAGACAGAAAGAGCGGGAGACCAGTACCAGGTGAGCCTAGAGAAGTAACTTGGAGGAAGATCCTATGTAACTGGGTAGGGGCACTGTGAAAAATTAAACAGTTTTTCAGGTGATGGGGGAGGAGGGTGGGACATAATCCTCTCTGCAAAGATCACTACTTCTGCAGTATTACGCAGGGATTGATCACTAGTGACCAGAGAGAGCCTCTCCCAAGAAAAACTTGATGGCATCTTGCGATACGGTGCTGGAAATGGTGTAGGCCATGGGTTTGACAGCTATTTAGCAGGTGAAATGGGCAGGACTAGGTGATAGATACGCTATGACTAGTAGAAAGGGGGAGGGATTGGAAGGGACTTCTTTGAGGTGAATTATTGGTTCATGCAGTCATGTTTAAGTTCCAGGTGCCATTGAGATATCTAAGCAGAGATGTGAGGGGAGACATCAGGAAATGAGATAGTACATTTTGGAGACATCAACATGTAGATTGCAGTCGAAGCCTTGGGCATGGTGGACATTGCCTGGGAAGAGAATACAGAGCAGGAAAGAGCTCTAGTCCTGAGCTTCGCAAATTTCTGGTGCTCAAAATGGCATCTGGGGGCTACATCTGTCCCTCAGGTGTGTTTTCTTTGGCCAGAAGGGCATTATAAAAATGTTGTGTTTTGACTAGCTTTGGATGGGCCATGCTATCTCCCATTTACCACGTCCCGACAATTCCCAGTCTCATCCTCAACTTCACCAGCTCCTCTCTTTTTGTTACCTCCTTGGTCTCTGTAGGCACTTGAATTTCAACCTCTGCTTTTAATCACCATAACCTAATTGTTCAAATGCATTTCATCCAACAATTTTGTTTGTTTGTTTGTTTCAGCTCCTGTTGCCACATGCTACAAGTCACACTTTTCTGAGCACAGGGGAAGCTTCACGATCCTTTGCTCTGTCCATAGTCAGATATTTCCTTTCCCATTTTCCCATCTGGACATCTTCCTTCTGCTTCAAGACTCAGCTTAATGCATCTTCTCTCTTAAGACTCATCTGATTCCCATCCCAGTCAAAACGTTCTCCATTCTCTAGTCTCACAGCAGTTTGCCTAATTTCTTAATTATTTGATTGTATCATTATAACTTTTTGTACACATGCATGTTCCATTTGCTGAGATGTAGAATGTTTCAAAGGAAGAGGGAGATGTCTTTGTGTTTTATATCCTTTATAGCACGTGTGTAACGTTATGCTCAGAATAGACGATTACATGTCTCTTCATTGAATTTTTCAGCAGGAACTAAAAACACTAGGATTCTAAGACCTGGCTTTGTGTTTTGCAACAAACAGCATAAGTAACGTTGAACAAGGCATGGACTCTGAATGCCTTCAGTTTCCTCAACTCTAAGAGGAGAACTGGGAATTACATTAGTGGATCCTAAATTTATCAGCACATCAAAGTCTCATGAGGGTAGGGGTGCGTTTTTTCTTAAAATACAGATTGCTAGGCTCCATCTCAGACTCTCTGAACCAGAATATCCAGGGTTATGTCCTGGGAATCTGCATATTCAAAAGCCCTCTGTGTGATTCTAATGTGAGTGGCTGGTGGTGTTTCTGTTCTTTACTCTTAGGGTTCCATGTATAATTTTTAAATAAATTATCCATCTAGTCACACTCTCTCCTCTTAAGTTCTAACATATGATTTTTTTTTCCAGACAGAAAGGGATAATGTGAGACGTATAATCTTGGCTATTTTTCCTTTGACACATAAAAGCTGTATATTCATCTTAGTGTGTATGACCAAGAAAATATTGCTAAGGATTTTGAACTTAATAGCTTTTTTCTCTTCCCAATAGATTTGAAAAGATAGACCATCTCCTTTTAATTAGTAAAACAGCAACACGTGCATGCATGGCCTTGAAAGAAAAAATCCTATATAAAGATATTAAGATACAGACAAACATGAACAATTCCAATTTCAAGTAATATTCATCTTACGGAAATGATGGGCTAATTTAATTTTAAATACTGATATGAATTCTGTTTCTTTAATCTAAAAAGTCTACAAGTCAAAGTTTGATCTTATTCCTGGCTATTTCCTTTGTTAAATTGGGCCAACTTGAGCTAGTAAGGGAGCAATAAAAAATATTCCCTTAGCTAATGATTAAAAGGTGCATATATATTTTTTACAGGGTGTTTTCCCTATGAAAAATATGTCTGAGACTTCCCTAAAGTTCTGTACAATTGGAGCAGGATCGTTCCAGGCCACCCTTTTAGTCTTTGGTTATGCTAGGATTTTGATGGTTTTTCTCAGGTTTCCAAGGAGTCTCCAGTGAATTGGATTGAGACTTATTTCTGTGTTCCCATGGTTGGAGCCTAATTTGATTGACAAGTGTTTGCAGAGAGGCTGCCGTATGCCCAGGAATTTGGCATAAGGACCAAGAAATAACAGACAGCCTCTATCCATGAGGAGATTCATAGATTCACGCAACAACTACAGTGCAAGGCAACTTGTGACTAAGACTATCTAAGACTCTTGTGTTCTAATTGGACCACTGAGTCCAAGGCACATGGAACTGGTGAGGAAAATGTGCAAACAAATGCCTCCTTGTGGACGTAGCTGTGAGTTCTCTCTGAATGCATCATTTCCCCAAGACTCTTACTCTTGAGAAATGGTTTCCTCCTGGATGTCACCACTTATTTTCTTTTCAAAACTGAAAGAAAATTTTAGCAGTGGAAAAAAAATTAAAATACAAAACAGGTAAAACACTAACTTTAAAATGGAGCTGAGATTCATAAACATTAGACTGAATGTTGATATAAATCCATAACTCTTCCCTCTTACTCTACCCTGCCACACCTGTGTCACCAGGGAGGCATCTACTTATTTTTCATGTCCCCAGTTAAACTTTAAGCCTCAGGGCAGTCTTTCCTGTGGGCCAGTAGGTTGTGTCCCCCAGTTTTGTGCCACATGATCCCCTGTATCTTTTTGTCCCAGGATTTATCACAACGTTCAATTAAACATAGTGCTAAATGATAGTGTGAGTCATATCTATTTCACCAAACTGACTGCAGGGTGCATAAAAGTGGACACATTTCTTGTAAATATTCTTCTTTATTCTGAACCCTCAAGCAGAGTGACTGGTGCAGAGTAGTTGTTCAGGATGTTTTTTCTAATTGAATATTAATATCTATAGTATCAATTTATATAAATAAATGTGTATGAATAACGAATTATCAATTGATGGCAACTCTACTACTTCACGTTGAGTGAATTTTCAGACCTGAATTTAAATGCCCCTTGGACAAGTGCAAATCCAGCTTACAATTCCTAAGAATGGCACCAATACATCTTATGCAATGGGACCTGTATTCAGCTTGATGGTTTTCTGCATTACTAGGTAATATCAACAATAAGAAGTGAAAACATGCCTCTTCAAAGTGGTTGGTAGTCACTTAGGATTTTAGAATCTTTAATAAATAGGTAGATTATCAAGAATTTCCAGAAACGTTTGTCTTAATTCACTTGTGATCAAGATTAAACACTAAAATTACACCAGACTGATGTAAGGCACCCTCAACTGTTCTATGTGACACAAAAGAAAATAATTTTTAAAGTAACTTCATTTTACAGAAATACAGATAAAAAATTATATACACAAAACTGTTTTGGAATTTTCCTTTCTATCACCGATTGTTACAATACACCCTGGGATATATTAGCACTTCTCAATCCCGGCCACACACTGGAATCACAGGAGGAACTTGCCCAGGGCATGCCCTGGACTAAAAATGGAAATCCCTCACACCTGGGCACCTGTACTTTTAAAAATTCTCAGGTGAGTCCACTGTACAGCCAGGTTGAGAAGCACTGGGCCAGATCAATACCTCTCAAGCTTTAATATGCACATGAGTCACTAGGGCAACTGGCTAAAATGCTGATTCTAATTCCAGGGTAAAACCTGAGATTCTATATCTTAAGTTCTCAGGTGATACATGGAATATACTCTGAGTCGCATGGAACCAGATAATCCTAAAGGGAGAGAGACGTCCTTATTCTAGGAATATGCAAGGGTATTCGGAGTTGCGTTTTTCATCTACTTGCTACATTTATTATTTATGACCAATCTATTTCAGGAGAGTGTTCCATTTGCTTCCACTGAAAGAGATGTCTACTGTAAAACCATAACATGAAATGTAGGAGGGCATAATGCAAATGTGTGAGCCAACTGGTAAGACAGCCCCCAGCGATTCACCTTCTGGTATTTATGCTCTTGTATAATCCTCTCCTGGTCAAGTGTGGGCTTGAACAGGGACTTGGTTCTACTGAATAGCATGTGGCAATGGTGATGGGAGGTCACTTCTATGATGAGGCTACAAAGCGCTGTAACTTCCATCGAGCTAGCAGATGCTCTATATTATGTTCTAGGACTGCAGGTTTTGATAAAGCAAGCTGCCACGTTGGAGAGGCCCACACAGCAAGGAACTGAGGGCAGCCTTTAGCCAACATCCAACAAAGAACTGAACCTCGCAGTCTAGCAACCTGTGGGGAACTGAAGCCTTCCAACAACTAGGAAATTGGCTTCACCAACAAGTTAGAGACCCAAGTGTACAGAGCCCATTACCTGTCATCTGGAAATGAGCCCACTAGGTCCTGTCTATGTAACAAACGTTTATGTCCTTCAACACCATTAACATATTTGGCTCAATTTTATTTCTCAAAAGTGCTACAATGCATAAAAATTGCTTCTGTTCTTTTTCAACGGCTGTTTTGGGATCTGAAATTACACGGTGATGGTAAATTTCTGTTAACTAAGAGAGAGAAGGTTCAAAAGCTTTGGTGTTCTAATTACTAATTTAAATGCCTACTGGATAAATGTTTGCTGAAATTTAACTCACTGACCCCCCAACTGCTATTTATGCGACTGCCCTCTTTTCTCTTTCCTTTATTCACAGCAGTCTCCCAACTCCTAACTGTGGCTGGTTTGAGATCTAAGCCATGACTCTAAAGGACGCACACCTATTTGGTCATTCAAGATGGCAGTAATTGGATGGAGGCTTTCATGTGGATTCATTACTTAATCCTTAGCCAGCATTTGCTTTTCTCCCAAAAAAGAGACATTTTTTTTCACACTCATAAGAAATTCAAACTGTATGGTGACATCAAAAAACAGGTGTGGACCCAGCTCTTTTGAGATAACCTGTGGCCATATTTTCAGGTCTGCCTACATTGTTTGTGCTCCATCTGAGAAGTAGTGGGATTTGTCTCACTTCTAAAAGGTGAAGAAATAAAATGGAAAAAAAGAGTGGAAAACATGCACTGCTTATGTCAGAATCCTCCGGGGGAGGATATATAAACCCAGATGCAGATTTAAGAACTGCAAAGAGAACCAACATGTACTCAATTTATCCTCAGCCTAATTGTAAGCCCATAAAGTGAGGCTATATAATCTGAGGGTATACTACTAAACATGCAGGTTATAAGTATCTTTCAAAGATTGTATTTTAAACCTTTCTTATTTAGAGAATACTGTCATCTCTTACAATGCATACCAGTAATTCTAAGAACTTTAACATCTTTTATGAGACATTTGTCATATCCAATGGTTCACACTTGAATGGGTGATGCTTTGAAATTTTTAGGACCAAACTGAGAGATCACAGACAAACATATGTCAGTAATCTATAATCACTGAGAGTCAAAGTGATTTCAAAACCATGAGTATTGTGTAATATTATTCATTGAAATTGACTGGTGTTTGGGGGAGGGGATTGTACCCTAAAATTTCTAAGCTCATGCTTTCCTATTTACACAGCATACCTATATGGTTGTACCTGTCTTTATAGGCCTGAATCTCCCTGTTTACACCTTAGGTGCTGTCATCTTTTCAGGATATAAGCAAATCCTGGGCTCTGTCCAGTATCCTGTGGTGCTGATCACCAGCAAGATGGCCATATTCACACCCCTTGGTTTTCAAATGCTGCTCGTCCCCTTTGCTATGAGGTCACCTATGGGCTCCTCTCAGCCACAGTCACAACATAATTGGGGTCTCATCTCTAACAAGACAAATTTCATCTGATTTTAAGAAAAAAATAATTGTCTCAGGAATTGGGAAATACGGCACAGGACTTTGCTGTTCCATGGAATCTGGAGAAGAGAGAGGTTTAATTTTTCTCTGGGGTAAAATCATTTCTTAAGCAATATTTGACTGTTAATTTGTCATTCCACACTTGTTATTCCATGCGCTGGAATTTCCCCTCTCCATTCTCACTTCCCTGTTCTTTCTACCAACGACAGGCATCTACACATGGATTCCAGGGCATTCCCAAGCTTTTGAGCCACCTCTTCTCTGGGCATGAAGACATGCTTCTTGGGTTCACAATTTATCTGTGCTTTAGTTCTAGAAAACTAAGACAGCCATTAACTGAATGCTGCCTGTGAGGTTTTAAAGTTGACTTTGGGAAATTGTAGGCAAATACCCCTATACACATCTTTCCCATTCCCACAAGTAAAAAACTGACTTCATTCCAAAGTGATTTTCCCTTGGGCCAAGAACAAAACGTGGAACACAGCCTGGGAATTACTTCAAATTTAATGTTGGAATTTTATTTCAAATCCAAACTCATGACAACTAAGAAATATTGTATAGATTAGTATGTTTATAATATTCAGCAAATGTCACTTTTATGCCATCATCTATGAATTTGTTAGAGATTACGGAGTATCTATACTGAAATAATTCG
Source organism: Ceratotherium simum simum (assembly GCF_057802395.1). Classification (NCBI taxonomy): domain Eukaryota; kingdom Metazoa; phylum Chordata; class Mammalia; order Perissodactyla; family Rhinocerotidae; genus Ceratotherium; species Ceratotherium simum. Next base: position 123,786,119 of record NC_141940.1, read on the forward strand.
CTTCTTCACTCATTCTATCAAACATTTAATGCCTAAAACAAGATTTGAGGTAAGCAGAAACAATGTGATTTAAATTTAAAATGGGATATAACTCTCTTAATTGTACCACATTCTCATATTAAAGAGGATGGACAATAAATCTACATTTTGTTTAAAAAGTAATTAACTCCATTGTATCTATTTGTGAAATTTGTTTTCCCAAGAAGAAAAATTCACACTTTTCAAAAATGTCTTTCATGATAACATGACTTCTTTAGTCTGTCAGTCTTTATACATATTTAGCTTCCAGTAAACTAAGTTTAAAAACATAAATAATGGTCCCTTAGTTGTGTACAGGTCTATTATTAATATCATATCTGGAATTTTAGGACACTTTGGACTGATTTGAAACAAGCTAGTTGTATAGTTGCATCACTGTTGAAACGGATAAACGGTTGTCATGAAAGCCATAGCTTGTTGCAAAGTATCTGGGCCCTAGAAGGAATATATTGAGAATAAATACACCATGTTGAGCAAAACAAGAACTATAAGAGATTTCACATAATGTGTGAAAAAGAAAAACCAAAGGTTCTGTGAGAGTTTTTAAACTCCAAGAAAATCTAAACAATTAAATGATAAATATTTGTTTAAAAATAGATAGTAGAACATATAAAGAGAGAGAAAGAACAAAAGTAAATTACAAAGAAGACATGCTTTCTGATTTGTCTCGACATCATTGGGGAGCCCTCTTGACTGTCCCGTCAGACAGCTGTCTTTATAGCATTGGTTCCAATACTATGACTCACCATTGTAATGTGGTATTATGTTATTAAAGTAAAAAAAAATAATCTCAAGGAACAAGTCCCATTAGAAACTCCATTTCCATTCAATATCAATTCCATTTTTTGACTCTCTACTCCTTTTGTTTTTTTAAATATAGAGCCAAGTTGATTCCCCATCATGGAACTTACTTCAGCCATTTCTCTTAATGTGAACAGCAGGAGATTAAAAGACAAAAAGAAGATTCAATGAAATGCAATGATTCCGCAGCACGATCAGCACAAATACAGATATATGGAGGCAGATAGTCTATGGATTTTAATTTATCACTAGGAGACAGAAGACTCTATTATAGCCACATACACACACATGAAGACTCAGAATTTTACACTTGCTACTGTTATAAATTTCAAATGACTGTCTTCTTAATCTTGTAGCCATACAACAAGCACTATCATTCTCGAGTTGTAGATCTGGCCAGTTCCAAAATCTTCTACTATATTTATAATTATGTATTTTTATTACTGCAACCCAATTCATACACTCGTTGCTGATGTGGTCTGAAGTTTTTGTTGGCATGAGTTGAGTGGTGACAGATTTCTTCATTTTTGAATACCTTCCCAGCGTGACAAGCTCCACTCTGCACCAGCTCAGCACATGTGCTTATCCCACACTTTTCAAAGAGAGCACTATTTTAAGATAATGCTTTTGCCTGATTGCGGCTCTTTATCTCCTCACCTGTGCATTTCCTTTCCCTTTGTTTCTTGAATTAAAATGTAAAAGACAACCAACCACACAGCTGGTGCGAAGGAGAAAGTGGCAGAGATGTTGAGTGGCTCCTGAATTAGAGTTAACTCCTTAGGAGATGCTGTGGCAGGCAGAGCTCTAAGATGCTCCCACCCTAAGATTCCCTGCCCTTGTTACCGCATGAAGCACACGATCTGCTTGCCACGAGACAAAAGCCAATTGTCAAGAGGCAAGATGGTGGAAAAGAAAGGGCAGTTTATTACAGCTTGCTAGCAAGGGGGAAGATGGCCGACTAACATCTCAAAGAACCATCTTAAGTGGGCAGAAGATCTTACAGCAGTTATATAGGCCGGTGGGTTAGAGGGACGGGGGTTAGGAATGTTGACCCTTGGGTGTTACAGACTGGGAGTGCCACACCAGATCTTTCAGTTTTCATTGGTGATGGCTATCAGCATAGACTCTCTCTTCGGGGGTCATCACCTTCCTAAGGAACTCAAAAGAACAAAGTCATCATCTTATTGCGGCTGGGAGGTATGTGCACAAGCAGAGCTGTAAAATCTACAGAGCAGTTAGATCTCCTGGAGGGTGCAGATCCAGCTGCGTTAGTTCGTCAGAGGTCATTCAAAGTTACAATAGGGCTTCTTTTCTACAATATGGCTTCCCTCACATCAACCTTGTGTTGAGCCGGTATCACCCTGATCCCCAGAACTAGGAAGATAAGTTTTCACACCCTGAACAAGGCAAAAGGTTTTCTGAAGATATAAGTAAGGTAACTTATCATTTGATTTTGAGTTAATTAAAAGGGAGATTATCCTAATGGATTTAATCCTGTCACATGAGTCCTTTACAAGCAGAGCATTTCCTCAGGCTGATAGCAGAAGGGGAAGTCAGAGATATTGCAAACACGAAGAGTCAATACATCATTGTTGGCTTTGAAGATAGAGGGGGCCACAGGTAGGGACAGGTGAGAAGTCTTTAGGAACTGAGAGTGGCCCCTTTTCAACATCCAGCAACAATGCAAGGACCTCTACCCTACAATGGCAAGGAACTGGATTCTTCCAACCAGATGAATGAGCTTGGAGACAGTCTCCAGATCCCACAGATAAGAATCCACACTGCATGGCACTTTGACTTTGGCCTTGTGAGACCCTATGCACAGAATCTAGCAACATCTTGCTGGATTTCTGACCTAAAGAACTGTGAGCTAATAAACTGGTGTTGTTTTAAGCTTCCAAACTTTTGGTAATTTATTACACAGCCATAGAAAACTAATACCCATGTCTTCTATTAAAAGTTAGGATCTGCTATTTTGAGATCAGCTTGGGCTATAAACGTCCATTTTGAGATTAATTTTCTATCCCGTCTTTTAGGATTACCAAGTCATAGTGCTTCTACCATCTACACATTTCTCAAAACCATCCCTTTCTGATTTTCAGCCTGGTGAGTTTTATCTGAACTTTTGTAAGAATCTCCTCATTCTTCTCATCTCCAATCTCTGCTGTGAGCTCCCTCTTATATAGATGAATCACTGCTAGATTCATCTTCCAGAAACACAGTGGTGACCATGCTAATTCTGCCAATCAAAAACTATTCATGAATCATCATTACGTACTTTATTAAGTATTAACTCTCCTGTTGGAACCCAAGTTCTCTGAGACCTATCTCTAGTCTACCTTTCTAGCATCATTTCCCTTCTCTTGACATCACAGACTGTTGTTTCCAGTCAAATTGACGCGTTTGCTCTTTTTCTAGCATGTTCTAACTTGTGCCTTTGCACAGGTGTGTTGGGGGTATACATGCCAAGACATTGCCCATTCTTCACAGCTTGGTTCAGATGTGACCTACAACATCAGGCCTTCTTGCGTGGTATGAGTGTCTTTTCTTTTGCTTTCCGTAGCACAAGAATGTGGCCCTTGGAAGTCTATGCTTCATGATCTAGCATGTCTTGTAGCCCCCATAAGATCCCAGAAGGCAAAATCTGTACTAGATTCATCACAGTATTCCATTTGGCTCAATGCATTATGTCATGTAGACTCCCCAAAATGATGAATTTGTGCAAGAGTAAAGAATATCTAATGACATAGGAGTCTCCTCAAAACACATATACAATATGCATTTAAGTTAAAAAAAGCCAGATTACAGAATATCATGCACAAGATGATCTGAGTTTTTGTTGTTGTGGTTGTTCTTTGTTCAGTTTTGGAAGAAAGGAAAAAAAGGAAAGAATAAAGAAAGATTGGACTCATGTAATGTAAAAAATACCAAATGCTAAGAGTGGTCACTTCCTATTAGTGAGATTAAATGAAATATAAAATATCTTATTTTTATGTTGCACATATTTCACAAATTGTTTTATTGTTATTTCACATATTACGTCTATTTCTAATAGCCATTCCCAGGCTGATTTAATGAATCCTAGGTCAAAATGCCCAGCTGATGTTTCCTCGGCTATTTTTCTCAAACTTCCAAAAATGTGCTGTTTATTGCCACAGGTATCCTTTGCTCTTTAATTTCCAGTCTAATTTAGGCAAACAGTAGGGGTCAGATATAAAATGCATCTGATGAAAGTAGAATGGATACAAACTCCAAATTGTAAGAGTCTGCACTTTCTTTGCTTTTATTTGAAAAGAGATAGTACATAATTCTGTGGCCTTGAATTCATGAGGCAGGATCTAACCTTCCATTTCCATCATTTCAGAAGACAGAGAAAACAAAACAATTCACATTTAAAATAAAACTGTTCAAAAAGTAGGTGTTGAGATGTGCTTTCATATTTACAAAATCAAAATATTTTTCTTAAAGTCTATGCAAAAACTATTCTTATATTCTGTCCTTTCAGGAGTAAGGCTATATTTTTATTTATGAAACTTGTTCCCAATAAAATAAAGTCAAGTTATAAGTGATTAGCATAAATGTGACATAAAATGGAAATATTTCATGTGACATGTGCTATCATTAGTAATTATATGTTTTGTTTGTGAATCAAATTTCAAAAATGACACACATTTTATTTAGTGTTTTAAATGTTTCCTTGTATTATAATATATTAGAGTGCAAGGATATAGAATCAGTGTAGAAGGAATATTACATATCATTTAAACAATCTCTTCATTTTACAAGAGAAAAAACAAAAGTCAGTGGAATCTGGGGTTACTGTGCAAATTGTGTTCTCTGTGTCTTAGGTTTGGCAATCACCAAACTGCACTGAATGTATGAAAATGTGTTGATGAAATCAAAAGTTCTTCTAAATTAAATTATTTAAAAATAAACTCTCAGCATTTTCTGGTTCAACATTGTGGATGGAGAACAATGACAGGTATCTCTCTCCCAGACACCCATTTAAAAAGAAGAAAAAAATAGAAAGGAACCCATAATAAGGAATAAATAATAAAGAAGGAAAAGTGGAAGAAAGTCAACTCTGAACAACAGATTTCAATAGATTTCTGGAAGGACTACTAAAGTAAGAAACTGAGCAGTGAAACCCACCTTCCAGAACATGTTTCATTATCTAATGATGATCAAACTCAGAGAACAAGAGGAAGAAGGCTTGTGGGTGGGAAAAAGACACTGGGTGATTAAGGCTGGCTATAGGGGAGATTTCGTAGTCAGTTTCTCAACCCTCCTTCCTCATGCCTGCACAAAAACAAACAAACAAATAAAAGAGCCAAAAGGTTCCTCTCTTTACAAGTTGAAAGACTATCTGGAGAAAACCAATAACTAGGGTGAGTTTTGTAATCCAGAGTAAAGGATCTCCTTATCCTATCATTTAGGAACTCTATGACATTAAATGCAACCCTCAAGAGCTCAATCCAACAAAACAGATAGTCCACAAACTCTCCTCATCTATACTGAATATCTAGACAGCTGTCACTATCACTGGAGGAAACTAATGGGAAAACAGAACATTATGAAATCACAGTGAAAGAAACCCACACCAACCACCTAGTGGAATCAACTCTACCTTCTGGAAACCTAAGGTCATTTATCACAAAGAAATCAGGCAGAAGATAAGGTAAATTAAAGAAAAAACTGATCTCAAAGGAAATAGAGATGATTTAGGGAAAAGAATGTAAAACACACACACACACACACACACACACACACACCCACTCTGACCTAACCCTCAGCAACATTCATATCATTTTGCATCCATTAACAAACATTAGATTCATATGAAAAGGGAATAATGAGAAATCCAGATAGAATTCTTGAAAATTAAAAATATAAGGTGGAAATAATTCATTGGAAGGATAGAAAACAAAGTAAGGGAACTCCTAGAATGTAAAGGAAAAAATAAATATATGTACGATTTGAAATATAAGCGATCAAATTGCTCAATCAAGGAGCTTACATCCCTCCAGTAGGACTTTTAGAAAAATAAAACAAAAGGGAATAAATTATCTTTAAAAATATAAAATTAGAAACATGTGGTTTTAGGTCAAAGGTAAAATAAACAAAAAAGGACTCACGTTCTTATGAAATTTCAGAATACCAAGAATAAAATAAACTTCATAAATGGTGGGATATATAATAGTATAGATTTTCCACAAATGAATGAGATTAAGGTGTGCTTTAGACATTTCATATGTGATGTGGGTGCAGAGCAAAGAGCACTATCTCAGAGTTCTTAGGAAAAATGATACGAACCCTGTCCCACTATTAATCAAGTTTGAGGCAAAGGCTAAACATATTCAGACTTCATAAAACTTAGGTCTTACATAGTCTTCTTGATGACATAACTTAAAGATATATTTCAGGAAAACAAGGGACAGATATAAAGAAGAGAATATGGGTTTCAAGGAATGGTTGAACTAACCCAGGAGTCTTAAAAAAAACGACATCTGAGAAGCAAGCAGTCCAAATTAGGACTAAAAATTCACAGACCTTTAAGAAAAAAAAATAGAAGAAAAATGGAATGGATTCCATGAAATTCATATAATGAACAAAAAGGATAAATAATTTAGTGTATGCTTTAGAAAGCACATGCTTATTCTCACAAGAAACAAAGACCATTAGAAATTCCAGAAAAAGGCCTACTGCCAACTAAGAATTGTATGAAAGACAACTGTTAAGTTTCAAATATGAAGTGAACTAAATGGTGACATGCTAAGACTAGAAAGCATCCGTGCAGAGACTTTAACTCTGATAACTCTTTCGTGGGATGCTAGGCACAGTTCATGAGAAACCTACAGAAGGTAAGTGGTGTATTCTGAGGCATTAACAGTTTTCATGTAGCTATAGTGGTATGAATGGCAAAGCCAATGGTGGACACAGTGCCCGGGGGCTCAGTGTATTTCCAGGGGCCCACAAAAATGCATTGATTTCCTTTAAAATCAGAAGAAAAAAACACATATTTAGGGTCAAATAAAAATTTTTAATTTTTCCTCTCACATGCAAAAAAAAAATTTTTGAGGGGCAAAATATCTATTACGGTGGGAGGGGCTCACCAAGCAAAAGAGCTTAGATCCCAGCAAAGTCAGGCTGTAGCCGCATGAATGCTTTTTTCTCATTTTTCCCGTTTTAGAATCCACTTATAGAAAAAGCACAAAAGATCTAACTGTATTTCCAGAACAAAATCTAGATGCCCCAAACATTTGACAATTGACAATTAAAACATATATATATCTTCAAGAGATAGAAGGTCAGATAAGAATTGGAGTGAAAAGAAGGGTGCTAAAATTCTCACCTTACTTATGGAGAATAAAAAGAAAATGTCAAATGGAAAAATATGTGTACTTTTTAAGCTCAAAAGTTAATCAGTAAAAATGACTATACTTATTAGATAGAAAGTGCTTAGTAAGTGCCTATAGAATATTGTTGTGGACAGAATAATGTCCCCTGGCAAAGATGTCCATATCCCAAGACGTGTCCCAGAAACCAGTGAATTTCTTTCCTTATATGGCAAAAGGGACTTGGCAGAAGTAATTATGTTGAGGATCTTGAGATGGCAAAATTATCCAGGATTATCTGTGTGGGCCCAACGTAATCACAAGGGTCTTTGGGAGACAGACGCGGAGGGTCAAGGGTGGAAAAAGGATGTGAAGTGGTGAGCAAAGATTGGAGTGATGCGCTCTGAGGATGGAGGAAGGGGCCACGAGCTTAGGAACACAGCGGGCCTCTAGAATCTAAAAACGGCAAGGGAACGGATTCTCCCCTAGAGCCTCTGGAAGGAATGCAGCCCTACCAACACCTGGATTTTAGCCCAGTGAGACCGATTCCAAACTCCTAACCTCTAGGACTGTAAGATAATGAATTTGTGTTGTTGTAAGCCACTGTGTGTTTATTTGTTATAGCACCAATAGGAAATGAATGCAAATACATACATGGATTAATAAATGGCCGAATAAGTGAATGTATAGAGCTGACTGCATAGGGTGTCTCCCTAAACAGGGACTAGAACCACCTAGGCGCCAGGGTGACTATGACTATGTGTTTTATACATCTACCATTTCTGGACACACTGTCAACGTTTGGTTGATAGCTTTCCTCCTGTCCTCTCTTTCTGCATGTTAATTTACTTTAATCGTTGCTGTGTACATTAATTTAAACAAGTGGAAGGCAACAGAGAGAAGATGCTCCTCTTGGTATTTGTTTTAAGACATCATATTAAACTGTTTTTGGTTTTTGAGTATTTATACATTCCTGGCTTGTTACGAAGCAGAAGGATGGTTTCTTTCTTTCTTTCTTTTTTTTTTTTTTAGCAGGAGAAAATAGTATCAAGTTTAATAACATGTATATGTGGGAGAAACCAGGGAAACTGAGTTTCTCAACACAATGGCAGAGATTCTCATCTTAAATATTATCTTCAGCTAAAGACAAGGAGCACATTGCGGGTGGGGAGGGAGACAGAAATTACGGTAATCAAGGGTATGCAGATTTCATTCTTCTCCTTCAGTACTGATAAGAGTTTCCACAGATAAGGCCAACCCTCCCTTCCCAATACAGAGGAGGAGACACCTTTACAAATGGAGATTTCCCTTATAAATGTAAATGTTTGTCTGGCAACTCTTTGCAGGGCCAGCTAGAGAATGTGGCCTGGGAGAGACAGAATTTTTGATAAGATGGGCTTGTGGTGCCTTTTCTATTGTAACATCTATTTTACATTATAGTACAGCCATCATATGATAGTAACTCCTTCCTGAAACAGGTCTTCTATGTTAAATTCTTTTTTTTTAAATTTTTTAATTTTTTGTTTATTGCACTAACATTGGTTTTTAACATTGTATAAATTTCAGGTGTACATCATTATACTTCTATTTCTGCATAGATTACATCACGTTCACCACCCAAATACTAATTACAACCCATCATCACACACATGCTGAATTATCCCTTTCGCCCTCCTCTCTCCTTCCTTCTCCTCTGGTAACCACCAATCCAATCTCTGTCTCTATGTCTTTGTTTGTTGTTGTTATTATCTACTACTTAATGAGTGAGATCATATGGTATTTGACCTTCTCCCTCTGACTTATTTCACTTTGCATAATACCCTCAATATCCATCCATGTTGTCACAAATGGCTGGATTTCATCATTTCTTATGGCTGAGTAGTATTCCATTGTGTATATATACCACATCTTCTTTATCCATTGGTCCCTTGATGGGCACTTAGGTTGCTTCCAAATCTTGGCTATTGTGAATAACACTGCAATGAACACAGGGGCGCATGTATCTTTACACACTGGTGTTTCCAAGTTCTTTGGATAAATACCCAGCAGTGGAATAGCTGGATCATATGGCAGTTCTATCCTTGATTTCTTGAGGAATCCCCATACTGCCTTCCATAATGGCTGCACCAGTTTGCACTCCCAGCAGCAGTGTATGAGAGTTCCCTTCTCTCCACATCCTCTCCAACACTTGTTGTTTCCTCTCTTGTTAATAATAGCCATTCTGACGGGCATGAGGTGATATCTCATTGTAGTTTTGATTTGCATTTCCCTGATATTTAATGATGCTGAACATCTTTTCATGTGCCTGTTGGCCATCTGTATATCTTCTTTGGAGAAACATCTGTTCAGATCTTTTGCCCATTTTTTAATTGTGTTGTTAGTTTTTTTGTTGTTTAGATGCATCAGTTCTTTATATATTTTGGAGATTAACCCCTTATCAGATGTATGGTTTGCAAATATCTTCTCCCAATCGTTAGGTTGTCTTTTCATTGTGTTGATGGTTTCCTTTGCTGTGCAGAAGCTTTTTAGTTTGATGTAGTCCCATTTGTTTATTTTTTCTATTGTTTCTCTTGCCTGGTCAGACATGGTGCTTGAAAATATGTTGCTAAGACCAATGTCGAAGAGCGTACTGCCTATGTTTTCTTCTAGAAGTTTCATAGGTTTAGGTCTTACATTCAAGTCCTTAATCCATTTTGAGTTAATTTTTATGTATTGTGTAAGGTAAGGGTGTATTTTCATTTTTTTGCATGTGGCTGTCCAGTTTTCCCAACACTGTTTGTTGAAGAGACTTTCTTTTTTCCATTGTGTGTTCTTGGCTCCTTTGTCAAAGATTAGCTGTCCATAGATGTGTGGGTTTATTTCTGCGCTTTCGATTCTATTCCATTGGTCTGTGTGTCCGTTTTTGTGCCAGTACCATGCTGTTTTGGTTGCTATAGCTTTGTAGTATATTTTGAAATCAGGGAGTGTGATACCTCCAGCTTTGTTCTTTTTTCTCAGGATTCCTTTAGCTATTTGGGGTCTTTTGTTGTTCCATATAAATTTTAGGATTCTTTGTTCTATTTCTGTGAAAACTGTTGTTGGAACTTTGATAGGGATTGCATAAAGATTTCTTTAGGATGTATGGACATCTTAACTATGTTAAATCTTCCAATCCAAGAGCACGGAATATCTTTCCATTTCTTCGTGTCTTCTTCAATTTCTTTCAGCAATGTTTTATAGTTTTCAGTGTACAGATCTTTCACCTTTTTTGTTAAGTAACAAAATACCTATTCCTAGGTATTTTATTCTTTTTGTTGCAATTGTAAATGGGATTGTATTCTTAATTTCTCTTTCTGCTACTTTGTTGTTAGTGTATAGAAATGCAACTGATTTTTGTATGTTGATTTTGTATCCTGCAATTTCACCGTATTCGTTTATTACTTCTAAAAGTTTTTTGGTGGATTCTTTAGGGTTTTCTATATATAAAATCATGTCATCTGCAAATAGTGAGTGTTTCACTTGTTCCTTTTCAGTTTGGATCCCTTTTATTTCTTTCTCTTGCCTGATTGCTCTGGCTAGGACTTCCAGTACTATGTTAAATAGGAGTGGTGAGAGTGGGCATCCTTGTCTGGTTCCCATTCTTAGAGGGGTATCTTTCAGCTTTTCACCATTGAGGATGATATTAGCTGTGGGTTTCTCATATACGGCCTTTATTATGTTGAGGTACTTTCCTTCTATACCCATTTTATTCAGAGTTTTTATCATAAATGGATGCTGTATCTTGTCAAATGCTTTCTCTGCATCTATTGAGATGATCAAGTGATTTTTATTCTACATTTTATTAATGTGGTGTATCACGTTGATTGATTTGCGAATGTTGAACCATCCCTGCATACCTGGAATAAATCCCACTTGATCATGGTGTATAATCTTTTTAACATACTGTTGTATGCGATTTGCTAGTATTTTGTTGAGGATTTTTGCATCGCTGTTCATCAGTGATATTGGCCTGTAGTTTTCTTTTTTTGTGTTGTCCTTGTCTGGTTTTGGTATCAGGGTAATGTCGGCTTCGTAGAATGAGTTAGGGAGCTTCCCCCCTCCTCAATTTATTGGAGGAGTTTGAGAAGGATAGGTATTAAGTCTTCTTTGAATGTTTGGTAGAATTCACCAGGGAAGCCATCTGGTCCAGGGCTTTTATTTTTTGGGAGGTTTTTGATTACTGTTTTGATCTCCTGACTGGTGACTGGTCTATTCAAATTCTCTATTTCTTCTTGATCCAGTTTTGGAAGGTTGCATGACTTTAAGAATTTATCCATTTCCTCCAGACTGACGAATTGGTTGGCATATAGCTTTTCATAGTATTCTCTTATAATCTTTTGTATTTCTGAGGTGTCTGTTGTAATTTCTCCTCTTTCATTTCTGAATTTACTTATTTGTGCCTTCTCTCTTTTTCTCTTGGTGAGTCTAGCTAAAGGTTTGTCAATTTTGTTGATCTTTTCAAAGAACCAGCTCTGGGTTTTATTAAATTTTTCTATTGTTTTTTTAGTCTCTATTTCATTTATTTCTGCTCTGATTTATATTATTTCCCTTCTTCTACTGATTTGGGGCTTTGTTTGTTCTTATTTTTCCAGTTCCTTTAGGTGCATTGTTAGATTGTTTATTTGAGATTTTTCTTGTTTGTTGAGATAGGCCTGTATTGCTATAAACTTCCCTCTTAGAATCACTTTTGCTATATCCCATAAATTCTGGCATGTCGTATTTTCATTTTCATTTGTCTCCAGGTATTTTTTTATTTCTCCTTTGATTTCTTCATTGACCCAGTCGTTGTTCAGTAGCATTTTGTTTAATCTCCACATATTTGTGGCTTTTCTGATTTTCTTCCTATAGTTGATTTCTAGTTTCATACCGTTGTGGTCAGAAAAGATGCTTGGTATTATTTCAATCTTCTTAAATTTATGTAGACTTGTTTAGTGGCCTAATATGTGATCAATCCTGGAGAATGTTCCATGTGCATTTGAAAAGAACGTGTATTCTTCGTTTTTTGGATGGAATGCTCTGTATATATCTACTAGGTCCATCTGTTCTAGTGTGTCATTTAAGGCCAATGTTTCCTTATTGATCTTCTGTTTGGATGATCTATCCGTTGGTCTAAGTGGAGTGTTAAACTCCCCTACTATTATTGTATTACTGTCTTTTTCTCTTTTTATGTCTGTTAATAATTACTTTATATATTTAGGTGCTCCTACGCTGGGTGTGTAGATATTTACAAGTGTTATATCCTCTTGCTGGATTGTTTCCTTGATCATTATGTAATGCCCTTGTCTCTTTTTTAAGTTTTTGTTTTAAAGTCTATTTTGTCTGACATGAGTATTGGTACCCCAGCTTTCTTTTCATTGCCATTTGCATGGAGTATCTTTTTCCATCCCTTCACTTTCAGTTTGTGAGTGTCTTTAGGTCTAAAGTGTGTCTCGTATGCAGCATATATATGGGTCTTGTTTTTTTATCCAATCAGCCACCCTATGCCTTTTAATTGGAGCATTTAGTCCATTGATGTTTAAAGTAGCTATTGATAAGTATGTACTTACTGCCATTTTTTTAGCTTTTATTTTCTCATTGTTTTAGTAATCCTCTATACAGAATTGATGGTCTCTTTAGTTTGACCTCTGTCTAAAAGCTTTACTCTTTAACTCCCTTCCTCCCTCATTTTATGTTTTTGATATCATATATAACCTCTTTTTTGTGCATTTGTATCCATTACCCTCTTATCATGGAAATAGATAATTTTTCCTATTTGTGGTCTTCTCTGTTCCACTTAAATCAGTCCCTTTAACATTTCTTGTAGCACTGGTTTCTTGGTGACAAACTCCTTCAATTTTTGCTTGTCTGGGAAATTTTTGATCTCTCCTTCCCTTTTGAATGATAACCTTGCTGGGTAGAGTATTCTTGGCTGTAAGTTTTTTCCTTTTAGCACTTTAACTATATCGTGCCACTGTCTTCTAGCCTGTAAGGTTTCTGCTGAGAAGTCAGCTGATAGCCTTATGGGGTTTCCTTTGTATGTAACTTGACTTTCTCTTGCGGCTTTTAGGATTTTCTCTTTATCATTAATTCTGGACATTTTGATTATGATGTGTCTTGGTGTGGGCCTCTTTGGGTTTATCTTGTTTGGGGCTCTCTGTGCTTCCTGTACCTGGATGTCTGTTTCCTTCCTTAGGTTAGGGAAGTTTTCATCTATTATTTCTTGAAATAGATTTTCTGCCCCTTTGTCTCGCTCTTCTCCTTCCGGGATACCTATAACACGGATGTTAGTGCGCTTGATGTTGTCCCAGAGGTCCCTTAGACTGTCCTCACCCTTTAAATTCTTTTCTCTTTTACCTGCTCAGCTTGGGTAATTTCTTCTAGTCTTTCGTCCAGCTCGCAGATCTGTTCTTCTGTATCCTCTACTCTGCTTTTGAGTCCCTCTAGTGAATTTTTCATTTCCAGTATTGTATTCTTCATTTCTGATTGGTTCTTTTTTATATCTTCCATTTCTTTGTTGACATTCTCACTGAGTTCATCTATTCTTCTCCCCAGATCAGTGAGCATCCTTAACACTCTTTGTTTGAACTCTCTGTCGGGTAGATTGCTCATTTCTGTTTCACTTAGTTCCTTTTCTGGGATTTTGTCCTGTTCCCTTACTTGGAATGTATTCTTTTGTCTTCTCATTTTGCCTCTTTCCCTGTGCTTGTGTCTGTGTATTTGGTAGGTCAGCTATGTCTCCTGCTCTTGGATAGGTGACCTTATACAAGTGATGCCTTAGGAGGTCTGCAGTGTGCTTCCCTCAGTTCTCAATATTCCAGGAGTGAGCCCTATGTGGGCTACGTGTGTCTTTCTGTTGTGGTGTGTTTGCTCTCCCTGTAGGTGCCCAGGGAGGCTGAGTTATGCTCCTGGCCAGCTGTTGTAATGCTCAGCTGCTTGTAGTTGTTTTGGGCCCTCGAGTCTCTTTATCATGTGTGGGAGGCCCCAGCACGGTTGGCCTCAAGTTCTAATACCACATTTGTGTTGCAGTATTTCTTTTAAGTGAGTAGGCCCCCAGCATGGCAGGTTGTTAGGCTCAGGGGCTTACAACTACTATAAACCTCCAGCCATTAGGTCTCTTGTCAGCTCTCTGAGGATTGCACCTGGGTGGGGCTGGCCTCAGGCATGGGAGCACCCATTTGTTTCAGGCTTTGGAAGGTGGGGCAAACCCCCTATGTGGGTCTTTGAGAAGCACAAGTCTTCTGCAGCTGACAAGCCCCACCGCCCACAGGTCCACACACACAGTCAACACAGTCCTGCTCCGTGTGCACGCCCCAACCTCCTGAAGTGGAACCAGCCTCTCCACGGCGGGAGCCCCACAAACTCCCCACCGCCCCACACTCTCCAACCACTCCTTGTGCACGCACTGCCCCACTGAATTGGGCTCAGTCGCCAGGCTGCAGAGAATCCAGCCACCAATCTATGCAGGCCCACAAGTTGCCTGAGGGCTTGTTGTTGGGTGGGCCAGTCCCTAGGGTGGGCTGCCTGCCCTGGCTGAGCTGGATTAAATCAGTGGGTGGGGGGTGGGGCAGACCCTGGGCTAGCAGGCCCCAGGGAGAACTCCAATGTTGTCTGTGTCAGCGTGCCCACACCAGGCCACAACAATGGCCGCCACCAACGTCCCAGTTCCTGGAGAGGTCTCACCCCTCACTGCGATGCCCTCAGAGCGTATCAGGTGAGTCTCTTTTCAACAAAGCACCGTGCACCTTTCTTTCTGGTGATTTTAGGTTGCTTTCCGAAATGGGTGAGTTTGTGCGTGGGCCCTTTAAGAGCCGGTTTTAATTTCTTTGTGAACTAGCTTTTCTGGGGGTACTTCCCAATGTTTTAGTAGCAGGCAAAGTCGGATATTATGCCACTTGTCTCGATTGTGCTGGGTCCACCAAATGCCCACAGTGGGGGCCCTCCCCGACTCAGGTCCCCCGCTCCTCCAGGGAGGGCTGCATACCTTTGGGCTGCACCTGGGTGGCCGTGAAGCACTGCAGCTCGTGAAGGCATCGTTTTTCTCTCCAGAAGGGAGTTTCTGCCTCTTCCACCTCAATTAGGATTGTCCTTTGTTGCAGGAGTTCCTCTTATTCAGTTTTCAGTTCTCTCTCAGGGGTAATTTTTCCACGAGTAGGTGTAAATTGGCTGTGTCTGCAGGAGGAGGTGAGTTCAGAGTCTGCTTACGCTGCCATCTTGACTTCTCCCTTGATGGTTTCTTTACAGTACCAAAATTTCCCATCATCACAGCTCCAAACCACATACTGGCCACTTTACAAGAAACAAAACCCAGCCCATTGACATCCTTAGTTGAAAGTCAATATCGGGCCCTCTGCCATTCCATAGCCACCTTTTATTAATTTAAGAAGGGGGTGCCTGAAACATTTTCTTCAGACCATGACTGTGGGTCGCTGCTCAGGGAAAATGCTCAGGGAAAAAACTACGTGTGTTGTGATATTAAATTGCAATATGCAAAGTTATTTATAAAATATATTATGAAGTAATTGTATATTTCTACCTTATACCTCAAACCAGGTCTTGCTAATCTCATAGAAGTAAACCAGAAAAAGACATTAAGTATGGAACTGGATTCTACTTATGACTGAAGGCAGTAGTTTCAGCTCTGGATGCATATTTAAATCAACTAAGGGAGCTTTAAAAAAGGGAGAGGCATCGTCCCCCAGCCTTCCCACCCCCTGCCACTACTGGATTACAATCTCTGGGTGTGGTGCCCCTCCATGAGCATCTTTACAAACAAACTTTAGTTGACCATAATGTGCAACTAGGTTAGAAAAAAATGACTCCAAGCAACTAAGCTATTGATACCATACACACATGACGTATTGTCCAATGAATATGAAGATTTTTTTGGCCATGTTTCTTCATACCTATAACACCAGCATCGGCCTATGCTTCATCCCTCCTTTCAGCTAAAGGCTGTCCCTCATGTTTGATGTCTCACCTTAACACACGAAGTGCTCTATAAACGTTATAGATATTACTAAATCCATCTCTAAAATCTACCCTTGAGATTGACTCATAATCATATCATGGGCATATCGGGCCTATTTACAAATTGTAAGACTGGATCTCCCTAAGAACACAGTGAAGCCAAAATTAGACACACAAGTTAACCTTGTTAAAATTGAATTGTATTACAGTGGTTTCAAAATATTTCATTCAGTTAAAAAACAAAATGAAACTGTTTCATTCACCTTTTGAACTTGCTTTTCAAATCAGTTGGCCATTCTCTTGAATCAATACAACTGAACAAGTATCACAAATAAGTAAAGTTGATTTCTAAATGCAGGACCTTGCAAAAATATGGTTCAACCTAATAATTTCCAATTTTGGTCCATATCTCCTCCAAAGATCTAATTATTTTCTGGATTTTGGAACATTTTCTCCATGATAAAATCATCTTGACCATGCTGCATTTTGTAGAAGCGCCAGTGCGTGTTGCTTATTTAATTGGGTGACTTTCCCCACCTCTCTCTCATCTTTCTCATCCTTGGTATAGTTTCAGATTACCCAGATTTTCAAATATCTGATTAGCTCTTGATCCCAGTGTTAGACATGCAGTTGAATTATAATACAATTAAAGCAAGCATTCCACATTACCTGAAAAGATCAAGGGAATCTTTCTTCCTTATTTTTCTATTTTCCCCCCTCCATCCTTCACACTGGAAAATACTAGTAAACAATTATGTTGTAGCACTACTTAGACACTTTTAAGTCAGTGACAGATTTAATGGTAATGTGTCCTGTTCACATAATCTTATCTAAGGATCTCTAGAGTTGATTCTTTTGAAATGTGTCAGCCAATCTCAATTCTATTAGTCTTTGATGTCTGAGATTCACAGTCAGGCTCCATCCAAGGACACACTGAGGAATGCGGAGATCACAAGGTTTAGCAACATGGTTCATAATATTCAAGTTATAAATCTTCCTTTGCAATTTTTGTGGCATTTTCTTTCTCTTCACTTAGTTTCCACTTTGTATTTAGTTCTTTTAAGAGATGACAGTAATATGCATCCACCCAAAAGGCAGCGCCAGAAAGGAAAAATGGTCGTTTTCACAAGCATCTTGGGGCAGAATATTTTATTTTTCTTATTTAAAGTTAAAATCTTAAATCTTTGTATACTTTTACACATTTAAATAGAAAGGGAAGGATATGTAATTATTCATTTGATTGCTGACTTAATTTTTCTACTTTAACTTACCTCAAAGTACTAAAGTCTCTGTATCTTTTTAAAACATAATGACTCTGTGAAAAGGGCACATTGCATTAAATACATTAAAATACAAAATACTTTCGGTGGACCATGGAAAGGATTACAAATTACACTTAGATATTTTAAGAGTAAAATCAGTAACTATGTGTCATATTGCACTGTATATACATCTCCAATTAAATACATAAATATATTTTGCCTTATATTCCCACAAGAAAACATATCAAGAGTAACAACAACAAAAAAAGGAAAATAATTACAATACTTACCATTACATTTTCTGCACATAAGACATGATCTGACTCACTCGAGGTCACTGTGCAAGCCATTCTTTTGCTGCCCTAAGAAGCACACAGAACTATGACCACACAATGTAAACACACAAGCCCATTCCTTAAAATCTATGCTTATATAAAAGACAGGAGAGAAATACCTCTAAGTGTTAACAGACTCTAAAAGTGATGAGGGCATGGATGATTTTCTGATTCTTCTTTTTCTCTGTATTTCTTTATCATGTGTCACTTTTTTTTTTTTTTATGAGGAAGATCAGCCCTGAGCTAACATCCTTGCCAATCCTCCTCTTTTTGCTGAGGAAGACTGGCCCTGGGCTAACATCTGTGCTCATCTTCCTCCACTTTATATGGGACGCCGCCACAGCATGGCCTGATGAGTGGTGCGTAGGTGTGCGCCCCTGATCCGAACTGGGCTGCCAGCAGGGGAGCGTGTGCACTTTACCGCTATGCCACAGGGCCAGCCCCATCATGTGTCACTTTTAATGAAAAAAATATCGTTTCTAAAAAGCACCAAGTTAGAGGGTAGGGGAGATGAATATGCAGAGCACAGAGGATATTTAGGACAGTGAAGTTGCTCTGTATGATATTATAATGATGGCTATATGTCATCATACGTTTGTCCAAACCCACAGAACATACAACACCAAGAGGGAACCTTAAGATAAACTATGGACTTCGGGTGATTACGATGGGGCAATGTAGATTCATCCTTGGAAAAAGATGTGCCATTCTGGCAAGTGATGATGATAAATGGGAGAAGCTGTGCATGTGTGGGGGCAGGAGGTATATGGGAAATCTCTGTACCGCCCTCTCAATTTTGTTGCAAATCTAAAACTGCCCTAAAAAAAATAAAACCCTTAAAAAATCACCAGGCCTGGTGGCTCTGAGTTCAAGCAGCAGATAGTCACACGTGGTACATCAGCATCACTCACTGCTCTTACAGTTGCTGAAATTGGCTGACTCACACCACTGAGCCACAGCTCTTGAAATTACCATTATACATAGCGGATCTCAATATCTCAGATCGGACACAGTACAATGTCTCCCCATCATTACAGTATTTCCAACCTTCCTCAAACACAAGGGGTGAACCCCTAAACATCTCCTCTGATTCGCTGGGTTTTAAATGCCCTTGTTTTTTTCTAGATTCCAAAGGTCTAGGATGCAATATTATATGCTTACTTCATATGTTTAGAGAAATGATATGTCAGCTGGGGATTCTAATGGGCATTTAGGCCTGATAAATTTTCATTAAAATATTATCTGGTGTTTTAATCAATTGATAGGGTGGACATTCTCTTTATGCATTACCTTTTTTTACTAACCTAATAACGACTTGATTCACTTAAGAAGGATAAAATCAGAGAAAATGCAAGAAATCAAAATCAAAGCAAAGTTAAGGTATAATTTTAGGCCTTATACATAAGCCATGTATTTTAAAAAGGGATATACTTCAGGTGGACGGTAGGAGAGGAAAATACCATAACACTTTTGGAAAGGAATGTCAAGACCCATAAAGAAAGTGTTAAACATCATTAATGGTGTATTTGCCATATTTTGCCACCGGATAGAATATTTTAGTGTAAATGTCCTAGTAACATTCCTGTTAGGTAGGTGTGGCTTCACTCACTATAATAACAAGAAAACCAAGTTCAGAGGGCTTAGTAACTTGCTGAGGTCCCACGACTGTAGGGGGATGAGAGGGGACCCACTATAAGGCCTCTCCTTACCTATCGGTTCTGGTGTCACAATGTTGTTTTCATTCTTGAAACATTAATCCCAACAACCTGCCTTCTAAACTTTTGTCAAGAGGAAATTACGTCTTAACAAATCACGGCTATGTGCATGGAAATATTCATAGCAGTAAAAATTGTGAAGTGCTCACAAAAGGGATTAATAGATGAGGTTTTGGTATGTTCATCAAAAGACAACCACTAACTTATAATTTATAATTCTTAAACACATTTAGTATTATGAAAAATGATGCTGATCAAGTGTTAAATGAAAAACAAGACTAAACATTTTATGAAGACTATAATTTCTAATATATGAAATATAATTCTAAGGCAACATTTAAAAAGCATTAAAAATGTGATTTTAGTATGTGAGAATTCTGATGTTTTGAAATTTAAATATTCTATAGCTTCTGACATTGAAAATATTAGTGTGAGTTGTGTGTAATCTGAACTTAATGAAAATCTTCAAAGAATCCAATTTAGACGTGATTAACAAAACAGAGCCTGAGTCTTATAATGGAAATAAACCCATAAAGCCATTAATACACCTTTTTGCCATTTAACAAAGTCTGAGAAAGTGAGATATCTTCTGCTATAAACAACCTTTGCATTTTAGAATTGTTGGTGTAGCCTCTCTGAATATAAGTCTCCTTACCTGAAAAAGGATGAATTTGGAGATGATCTCTTAACTTACCTTTAGTAGTAATATTCTATGAATTTATAAATCCTAGGAAGAAAATATAAAACAAGAAGCAAAATCACTGCATAGCACTATGCATAATAATAAGAGAACAGTTTTGGAATGATCATTGAGATCATCAAAAACACTGAACTTAGACAATTTCAGCTAAGGATAAATTACATAGCCCTATATAGATTTAGGTACTAGCCAGGTTGACAAGTCTGTTGTATACAGCAGGTTAAACAGGTGATCATTAGGACTAAATTTTCAGCCAAATACTGATGTATTAACATTTTAGCTTCCTTCCAAGGGGACAGTCTGTGGATGCCATTGAGCTCCCAGGTGCACACAGGAGACGAGGCTCTCGTGGTTCATGGCGATGGCCTGGTCTGTGTGGTAAAAATGACGTGCAGGTACATTCCCATGAATGCTCTCCTGACCTCTCCTCAGCATGCTGGTCAAAAGGTTCAGAATGACCAGAGAGCTGGCCTTTGCAGTTCTCCTCATGTGCATCCTTCCACTGTACTTTGCTTGCCTGGCTCTCCCATCCCCTGCAGTATTACACAACTATACTCACGTAAGCTTATCTTTAGAATTTATTTGGTCAGAAGATTCCTGCTGTCTGATTGAAACATAAAAGCCACGTCTTTATGTTCTTCTGTGCTTATTGTCAGATTGATAAGATTCCTCCACATTATCCATCCCTTTGAGGTGTTCGCTATAATTATCTATTGCATGAATATACGAGAATTTATTTTTCTAAAGATGGATACTTGGATGATTTCCAGTTTGGGGCTGGAAATCAAAAATTCAAATGGAAATTCTACTTCATGTGCGTATCTGCTCCTTGACCTAACACCACAAGTAAACGATGGCCAAAAAAGTGAGGCACGAAACGGAGGATGGAGATGCAGTCGTCCAGGATGAATTTTTTCAAACCCTCGTTGCTACCTTGAACATCCTATTTTTTGACAGTAGTTATATATCCAAACCCTTTAAAAGAGGGGAGGTCTATAGCCGTGGCTGCCATGTCTGAATTGCACATTAACTAAGTATGCAAATCAATTCCAGGATGTTCGAACAAAGCAGTTACACCACGCGATATATTGAACTAATCTATACGCAGCTACACTCTCTTCTGAATACTTTTTCTTCTTCTTCCCATCTGTCATGACCACAAGTCATATAGACACTTAAAAGATGATTCTATGTATCTATAGATTATGCTTGATGCTAAAATCACACTTCTACGCATATGATTTCAGTGGCCACAATCAACACCCACCCTGTTGAATTAATTATGCTCTTTTCAGTCTCAGATGAGAGTTAAGCCCTCTCCTCTTACCTTGCTAGTTTACAAATTGCACAGTCTGATGGTGTCCATACCTCACAGTCTAATATTAGGAGCTTCTAAAGAATGGCCAATAACAATCCCAACATTCTGGTCATACTTCTGGACCTATATGAAAGAATGAACTTGACACATTTTTCCACAGAAGCCAAGAAGAAAAGTAATTTCAGAATTCTGGGTTTGTGTAGTGGCCTAGACGTAAATTTCTTTTTAAGTGATTGAATTTCATCTTGTCTGAAAACTAAAATAACAGGAAATAACTAAGAGGCCAAGAAATGAATTTATAACAGAATAACTTACATAAGTTTTACATAAACAGTTTGAAGAGCACAGTATGATTTTTAAACGTCTCCATTATATTTGAAAACCAAATAGGTATTATATTTTAGTAGCATCAAACTGAGAGAAATAAGTGTGTTACAGCAGAGATCTTCAATTCCAAGCTTTTCTCTCAATTTGCCTTCTTAGGAATGCTGACACATTGCATGTAGAATCTGCCAACAAAGACCATCACCTCTGAAAATGTAAAATGACCACTATGGTTAACTTTTTCAATTCAGTCCCATTATTTATTTCATCTTCATTTTATCCATCTTCAGGGTGCCACTATGAAAATTCCCATATTCAGTTTTTCTTTCAGCAAATATACCGAGTACGTGGTATGTGCCTGCCTGTGAGCTAAGAAAAATATATATTATGGTGGTGACATAATTTCAGGCTTTCAGACGAGAATGTGCTTAAGGTGTATGTGTTTTAAGACTTCCAAATCTTCTCTTTAGGATCATCCCTAATAGCCTTTAATTGAATATCATTATGCAGGAATTTAAATCTATACCTCATTCTCTTTGTAACTGGAGAGCACAGTGAGTTTATCTTTGATATAAGTTTGATTTTTCTTATTTTCATCTTTAGAGTCTGTTTTCTTAGTGTGATTTTCAACTGACTAGTCTACAAAGGATTTATTTTCCAAGTTATCAATCATTTCATTGCTTGTGTCTGAGTGGCCTCTCGAACTTTTTGAAATATCAGGCACATTTCACTACTGGTGTTGGATTAATACTGATCCTCTTGTTGTGGCCATTATGAATTTCAAATAATTTAATTTGAAAAATAATTTACATGTAGTATACATAATTTATTTTCTGGTATATTTGTGCCTTAAAACTGTAAGGCAAAAAACTCTTTCAAATGCCAACTATTCATATCTTAGTATCAAGTTTGACTTTTTAGCCACTTAGAATGATAATTTCCCCAGACTTTGGAGGTCCTCAATCCTGGAACTGTTCCAAGACAGCTGGATGCCCATGTAACAGGGATGTAATAGGAAGCTCCACACAGTGGCATGAGTTTAGTTTAGAACACTTTTAACTTCCCTTCCAACGCTCATATATCCTAAGGTTCTGTGAGTCTAAGGATCAATGCTATTGCTTGATTTACATTTTGAATCCTCCTTGGGGAATAAAAGTCTCCCCTTTATTTCTAGGGATCCAGTATACAGAGAACTGAGATTCTAGGGATTGACTCAATAACGCTGACGAAATTTTACTGAGATAGAACTACAAACTGGATATTTAGTGTATATCTGTGCAACCACATTTATTTAAAGAGCTGATAATTTTCCACTTTATTTTTGTTTGTTTTTTAATGAAGATTCTGCTTACATGGAAAATGTAGGATTTTTGTTTTTGCAAATGCAAAGGGACTAGAGGCAAGCAGATTATTATTATTATTAACTAATTAATTATAATTGATTATTAACATTATTATTATAGCAACCCTTCTTTGTTATTTCTTGCAGTTTGTTACTAAACTATTTTGATGTTATAAGGAATGACTTTGTTATTTCTTATGCCATAAGTTGTTGCTACCCAGGCACAGGAAGAGGTAAACAGAGCAGTAGTCAGTACTCTGGCTTCAGAAGATATAAGTTAAGAAAACTTATGGTTCCCATTTTCCCAAATTCATTTGGAATTTTCTTGCAAAAATAACTAAAAGGGATGTTAAAAATTGACTGTAATAATTAAATTAAATATAAAAGTTGGTTGCAGACTTGAGTCAAGTTTCTCACCTACTCCCGCGTCTATTTATAGGTTCCTCAAGTGGAGGTGAAGTATACATTTAACAGATGGATGGCACATATTCAATGCATTCATAACATGTGTTGATAATAAGTGATTCTATAATATAGGTTTCATGTTTCTTCTTTACAAAATGCCACATAAAGGTTCTAAACAATTCCGGAAAGAAAGTTTATTCATTCAATCAACACAGGCTGTTGAGTACCTACTCAGTGTTAAGCAGTGGGGATACAAAATTTAAAAAAAGAATGAGTATGCCAGGCCTATAAAGAGATCACTGCAATCTCGATGGAAAGATCTATTACCCATCCATCTCTCTCTCTCTCTGTCTATGTATCTGCCTACCTACCTATCTACCTTCCTACCTAGCTATATACATATCAAGAGAATTACAGAGACACAGAGGGAAGTCACCTCCTTCTAGGGGGAGTCAGATTGGGCTTCAGCACACTAGTGATAAGTAGGCTTTTCCCACCAGCCAAGGCAAGTATTGCCTTTTTACTGCTGTGTTACAATCTGTCTCAACACTCGGTGTTTTTTAAAACAATAATTTTATTATCTCGCATGATTCTGTGGGTTAGCTGGTCTCTACTAGGCAGTTCTTCCTCAGTGTGATATTGGCTGAAGCTGCAGGTATCTGAAGGGGCTCGACTGGACGGGAACATTTAGGATGGTGTAGTCACGTTCTCGGCAGCCTGTCAGGGATGCCTGGAAGGCTGCTCTCAGCTGGGATGACGAGGCATCAGGGACTCCCGCATAGTCTCAGGGCCTTCTCCTGAGCCCCTCCTTATGGTCTCTTCAGCAGGGAAGTTGGATTTCTTACATGGTAGGCTCAGGGATTGAAAAATCACAGAAGTAAAATCTGCCACACCTTACTAAGACTTAGGCGTGGACTGGCACAGCATCATGCGGTCACATCCTATTGGTTAAGTAGGGTCAGAGAGAGCCCAAATTTAAGGAAGGAGGAGACTACACAAGGGTATGGATACAAGACGGTGTGGTTCAATGGGAATTGTCTTTGGAAACGTGTGAGCAGCATCCAAAATCCTGTTTCCAAATATTCAATTCTCTTCCAAGACCCCGAAGTCTCACCTCATTCCAGCATCAGGATCAGGCTTAAATTAGAATATCATGTCTCCTAAATCATCTCCAGGTGCAGATGGGTTTACTTGGATGCAGCTCCTCTCGATCTGAAGATACGTGAACCAAAGAGGTGAGTTATCTGCCTCTCAGATATAAACATATGAGGATGAGACAGAGACGGAGAACTGCAATAGATATTCCCCTTCAAAAGGAGGGGGCTACCCAGACATGAGAAGACACGGGGGAGCCTAACATACATATTGTTAAGTGAAAAAAGCCAATCTGAAAAGGCTACATACTGTATGATTCCAACTATATGACATCCTAGAAAAGCAAAACTATGGAGACAGTAAAAAGATCAGTGGTTCCCAGGGATTAGGGAGGAGGAGGAATGGATAGACAGAGCACAGAAGATTTTTAGGGCACTGAAAATACTCTGTATGATATTATAATGATGGATACATCTCATAATACATTTTCCCAAACCTACAGAATGTACATCCATCTATCTATCTATCTATCTATCTATCTATCTATCTATCTATCTATCTATCTATCTATCTACAATTGTATCATCTATCTATCACCTATCTATCTATCTATTTATCTATCTATCACCTATCTGTCTGTCTGTCTGTCTATCTATCTATCTATCTATCTATCTATCTATCTATCTACCTACCTACCTACCTATCTCTCTCTCTATCTCTATCATATGAAGCTAAAATAAACCAGTTGGCATGAAATCTCCTTAACCAAATCCACACGTTTCTTATTTTCTATGTCACTACAAGTTACAGGATTTACAAACTCCACCACCCACTACATAACATGGGGCATCTTTTCTCCAGGAACCCATAACAATTTCTTCAATGGGCTTCCATGCTCCATTAACATATTCCTCAAGACATTTTAAGCCTGCACCAGCTGCCTGACCCCAAAGTATATTTTGTTGTGGAATCACCCCACTTCAGGTAACAATTTTGTTTCAATTATTTGCTACTGAGTAATGCACTGCCCCAGAACTTTGTGGTTTAAAACAGCCATTTTATTATCTAACACAATTCAATGGGTTGGCTGAGCTCAGCTGAGTACTTCTGCTCTACATGATGTTGGCTAGGAGTGCCATCATCTGGGGGCTCAACTCGGTTAGAACATCCAAGATGGTGCACTCACAAGTTGCATGCCCATGTTCAGTTGGGACACTGGCAGTGCTAGACTCCCTCTCTCTCTTGGTAACTTCACTATCTCTCCCTCTCTACTGGCCTCTTAACATGGTGTCTCTACAGCCTTTTCTAGTGGTGTAAACTTCCTATACAGCACCTCAGAGCTCTCAAAAGCACACATGGGGAAGGTGTACAGTCTTTTTAACTTAGACCCATAGTTGGCAGAGCATCATTTCCATTATTTGCTATTGATTGATATCAATCACAGAGCCAGCCCAGATTAAATGCAGGAGGGAGTGGAGTGGCACAGGGCATGAATACTAGGAGGCATTGTTCATTGCAGGCCATCCTTGAAAACTACCACAAAGTATACGTGGAAAAGTGGCAGGAAAAATTCTGGAAAGGTAGACAAATGTCATCTCAATAATGTATCATTTACCATGCTGAGTGTTTTCTGTGGGTCATGGTGCAACAGCAAATTATTTTATCCAGAATGATTTGGAAAGATTCTACTGGCGAGAATGTAAAGTATACATTTCATTGGCATGACCCTTGAGAAAGGGAGACTGATTTGAAGGTCATGACAATTGTCTAGGTGAGAATTTATAAAGGCCTGAAGCAAGGCAGAGGTAGTACTGGGAAAGAGAAGGGAGTCCTGAGGAAATATCAGCAGATATTGAAGGAGTAATACACACATTTGTAAGGCTCAACATGACGTGAAAAACAAAGAGAACGATAATAATGATGACAATTTTAATGGTATCTAACATTCATTTAGTGCTTATTTTGTCTCAGGACTTGTTCTGGGCACAGTAGAGGCACTGCATTTAAGTAGTCTCCATAATCCTGTGAGATAAATATTATTATTATTCTCATTTTACTGACCAGAGATGTTACTCAACAGAGATATTGAGTAACTTGGTTGTGATGGCAACTCTCCATGGTGATTATCAGATAATAGTCTTGGGAAAATACATAAATACTTGAGAATGCAAGTGATAGGGTTGGAAGGAAAAAATAAGAATTTTTTTTCACATAGTGTCTATGGGATATCCTGGTAGAGGTGCCTAAGAAGCATCAGAAAAGGAGCTCTAGGGCACAAATGGGAAGTGAAAGTTGGGCTCGTAGATTTGGAAATCATCGCCATACTGACAGTGAGGGATGCTCAATTTTCATCTGTAAAATTAATATGTGAATTATTTCCTTTTATAATCTATTTAATTTTTAATATTCATATTGGCTTCTAACAATAGGCAGAGTTAAGGATTGAAAATTAATCTAATTAGACTTGTTTTACTTTTGTGGAATATTTCTAATATTATGACATTTTATCTAGTTGATTTATTTTTTTAATGTAATTAAATTAGAAGTGTATGCAAAGACTTAAAATAAAATTTCCCATTTGTTTATACATGTTTTTGTAGCAAAATTAGAAAATGCAGATATGCAAAACCAAAAGCCAAAACATGTAAATAGTATCAGTTTCTTCCTTGAGGGAGAGCCAGTTTTTAAGATCTTGAACATTCTTCTGTGTACCCAGACCATTGCCTGGGTGGTTACAAATATATAAACATGCACATTTCAAAAACTGGATCATAGTTACATATGATAACAGATAATCTTTTTTTAACTACTGAGTATGATATTAGAAATATAAGCTCATGATGATAAAATGCATCCACATAGTTTAATGGCTAAAGAGTATTTTGTGTATACATATTCTTTAAAAAAAATTCCACCCCTCAACTTTGGGGCAACAAAAGGATTAATTTTTTTCCAAAATAAGTAACGTTATCGTAGCTATTTTTCATATAATTTGCATTTTTGTCTGACGTGTTTCAATAGAAAATCCTAGAATCAGAATTTCTCTTTCATTAGTTATACTCTTTAACAATAACATGAATTTATTTTTTAACATGCAGAAGTACAATAAAGAAAACAGAAAATGATTCCTAATGTCATCATCCAGATGACACCACTGATACTTGAAAAAGAAGACACATGTTTAAAAAATTCATAAAGCACTGAAAAATTCAAAATGACAAGTGCTAACTTCCCTCTTCTCCTTTTCATGAAATATATAGATTGGAGAGCTGCCCAAATGAGCATATGCAAATCTAACTCACTATTTAAATGGCTATGAATTATTGAAGGACCCCTCTCTAGGGGTTGGAAATACTCCTAGATTAAGTCAGCCTCCTGGAAGTGGCTCCCTAGTCTATTGCTCTCCAGTGCTCTTGGCTCTACTTTCCGGAACGTTCTTTCTTTTCCAACATGCTCCCTAGCTGCTCTATAACAAGAAAAGACGCCCTTTGAACAAATTTCTCAACCCGCTTCCTGCCCATACATAGTTGGGGATGCTGAGGCTCACATTTACCTTTTAAACTAAGTCAAGCCCTTTTATTCCAGACTGCTAACACTTTTGCCAATCCAACTGTCTCAAAATTTTGGAGGGTCTCCTATGAATTTGATTCCATGCTGGTGCTAGAATGGAATTAGTACTTCTTTTCGAGACTTTATTTCCTCTTAGACTCAGTTGCTGCTTCTTTGGGTGTGTAAGGCTGTGCTAGAACAATGCCCTCAAGTTCTTAGTAGCTATTTTGCCCAGCTGAGGGCCTCTACCAGGCCCTATCTTACTCATTTCAGAAGTCTTAATATCAGGCCTTACACAACACTCTTGCTTTGATCTTCACCCTGAGGCCATAACTTTCTGGGAGTGCCTTGGATTTTACCTTTTCCCCAGGATTTTAACTTATTTTGGGAATCATTTTCTTAATAAATAGGCTGATGTTAAGACACATATTTGTTTTCCAACTCTGCTATTCTCAGACTCTATATTTTCTCTAAATTCTGTCTCCAAATTGCTCTGCTTTTTCTGCATTCTTTCCTTTTATTGTAGTACCTTCTCACATGCAGCTAGCAGGGGCCAGATGATTCTTGCAGCAAATTGCACGAAGATGTCTTTGTCCCAGTGCAACAATTTGTTAGGTACCTTTTCTATCTTCCAAAGCTACCAGAGACAACAATTTTACCAATATATTGGGATCACATAACATGGTCACAGTTTTTTCCAGCCTCTTAGAGCAGTTTCCTCGACATTTTTACAGCCTCTTACATTTTCACAGATTCTTGGTTTACTGTTGCATCCTGACCATGTTTGGCATGCGTAGCCCTGCCCAGAGATATTACTTTTACTGATATGGCATGAACAAATGCTTCTCAACACCTTTCCCCTTGTTTTTGCTATCGAATGTAATTGAAACACTAAGTTTTCTCAAGCCCTTGGATTTGAGGAGTGTCGGTTTATGTTCTTCTGGGGCATGCCATTTCTTGGGTGGCAGATCTGTGCTCTTTCGACTTTTCTGTAGCAGATGGTTTCTCCCTCAGGAGGACGCTACTCTCAGGCATCCGATTGTTCTCTGAATTCAGACGAAAACCTTGGAGCCTTTACTTCTGTCACAGAGTTAGCTTGGCTCTCCTTCTGGCTAGGCTCAACCACCTCACCTGAGCTAGTTCCATCTACCCTTGCAGAAAATGAAAAGTTGAGTGAGAATTGGTACCCGGTCCCAGCTTTCAGTCTCCAAGGATGGGGAGGTAAACTTTATGTGGGGCTCTCCGGGGGGCCCAAGTTACTTAGAAGACCTTGAATGATTAGACTTCCCTTTAGTCTTCCTTTTCCCTAAGTTCCTGGTAATCAGAAAACCAAGGGAAAGGAAAGAAATATAGTTGTATTCCTTTCCCATATTCTCACACTGTGTACTATACTGGTCTTTCATGCCTTTGATGGCACAGGAATCTTCATAAAGGAGCTCGTCTTCTTAGAAAATTTCCTTTACTCCCTCCCGGGCCAAATCCTTTGTCTATCCTAATGCCACTCTTAACAGTTGAGGGTAACTGCTGATCATTTAACAGGTTTAGATTTATTAACCTCTCTCTTTATACAGATTCAATGGAGGTGGGAATGAGAAGCTACCTGGAACTGCACCAAGGTGAGATTTGCAGACACTTGGAAACGTCAGGCTAGGTAACACGCTGGTCATAAATCCTTTCCTTTGTTTGCATGCTGCTGGTGTTGGGGAGTAGGCTGGTTAGTGTTTGATTTGTGTGTTTTTAAATTTCAGTCTTGCTTATTCTATCTCTTTTTTCCACCACAATTTATCTGTGGAGGAACCTGGGTTGTTTGAATTGTAGTGTTTACCACAATCTGAGTATTACTTATTGTATATTTATATTGTGGTTAAACAAGTTGTTCTGTTCTTTGCATTTCCTGATAATCATCAGACGAATTCAGAGGCTTAACCAAAATCAGATTTGATCCATTCGGCAATACCGTAGTTGGAGTCAAATTCTTCCATCAGGAGGCACATATTTTCTGGCTTTCACTCTTTTCTATGTTATCAGCATTTAGCACTCAATGCCTACATCCATTAATTCATTGAGGGCTGCAAAATGGTGATATTCTAATTTGATCACTTTATTTATTCATTTATTTAACTGTAGGAACTCTCGGCTAACATTCTGTTGCTTACACAGAAAAAGCAAGATACACGTTAGATTTTCAAGGTTAACAAACTGGCTACCTCTCATCTTCACAATGTGACCAACTAGTTATATTTTTATCTTTATAAATAAATCCATGGTGGGCCGGGCCCGTGGCTTAGCGGTTAAGTGCATGAGCTCTGCTGCTGGAGGCCCGGGTTCGGATCCCGGCGCGCACCGACGCACCGCTTCTCCGGCCATGCTGAGGCCGCGTACCACATACAGCAACTAGAAGGATGTGCAGCTATGACATACAACTATCTACTGGGGCTTTGGGGGAAAAATAAATAAATAAAATTATAAAAATAAATAAATAAATAAATAAATTCATGGATCTAAATATATTTGATGGGTTTCAATTCATTACAAGTCTTATCCTTACTGGAGCTCACATTGGCTCAGCTTTGGCCAGTATGAGCTCCATGAAGTTGGTCACTGAGTCCTTTTGACATAATCCTACGAGTCTTTGACATCTTTCTTGCTCTGATTAGTCCAGATGTTCTAGTTTCATCTTGTGCACCCTCTGCTCCTGAACAAGAATCAGGCATTTCTCCAAAAAACTCTAGCTTCTTGAAATAGGAAATGGTATATCAAAACCAAAATCTGGGTGCCAGGAATGCCATTGGTACTGGGTTGGTCATTGTTTCCCAGAATTTTCAATATAGTTGAAAAGTATACATCAAACTTGAGAGTTCATACTAATATTTCCTCATGGAAATTTAGGAGTGCAAGGCTTTTACTTAATCTCTTCTGTATCACATCTTCGTTCCACATTGAGAATCTTCATTCTCAAGGACATGGGATGATAGAACTAAAATACTTTGTCATTATTCATGCACTCTATCCCACAATACACTACAGTATCAGTATAATGGTACTAAGACCGATTATCATTGCTAAAACACCTTCATTTTTTTGCTTTTGCTATTGCCATTCTCTCTCATTTTCAATCATTATACCATATCTACAGTGTCAGATTATATGGCAATTACACTAATTCTCTCCATTTTAACCCATATTTAGCTTTAGTCTTACAAGTTACTCTGTAATTAATGGCCAACACTATTGTTAAGGTGATGTCTCTAGTAATTCCTGTTGTCCAAAGATTGTTCACTAGTAGGTTCCTCAGGAAAGATGTATGGGAACAATATTCCCTGAGTCCTTGAATGTTGACAATAGTTTGAGCTATTATAAAGGGAATTTTTAATTCCATTATCAATTCAATATGGTTTAACTGTAGGAAAGCTATCCACATATATATGCCTATTTTGTAAATGGCTACCTTATTTAACACACGTGTGTTTTCTATTAGTTTATTATTATTATTATTAATTCGTTTGGCTTTCCCATCTTCAAGCAATATTACTTTTGATTTCCAAAATTTTAAATAATTTTATTGGCTAGTAGTTCCACACTGACTTTAATAATAAAAGTGATAGCAAATAATAAAAGTGACTTCTTATATTATCCAGTGGAATGTCTCTTTCACCACCAAGACATATGTAGGCATTTGTTTGAAGCTATTTTTATTACTTTCATTTCTATTTTACTTAGAATTTCTATCCAAAATAACAGTTGTATTTTATCAAAATCTTTTTTGGCATTTATTGAAACAGTGAAGTTATTTTTTTTCATTTAACTTAATTATGTTGTGAATTACATTAATACATTTCCTAATATTGAATCATTCTGGTATTTCTAAAATAGATATTATTTTATTATGCAGTATGATTTCTTAATATATTGCTGGTTTAAATGTTCACTTAAAGAAAGAGTTTGCATTAATATTTATATAATTGAGATGACACATATATATGCATATAACTTTCTCACTTTCTCATCTCTGTCAGATTTTAATATCAGAGTTAATCTACCTTTATAACAGTTAATACAAGTATTCCTTCTTTTTATATGGCCTTGGTCAGTTTTAATACCAGAGGGATTAATTGTTCCTTTAAAGTTCAATAGCATAGAAATTTCACTTTCCTGATATTATGGGGAAAAATTACCCATGAAATAACCTTCATCTGTCACTTTGCAGGAGGGTAGAGAGAGTAGAGAGAATCTTGGATAACTTTTATCTATTGAGACCATGACTATCAGTCTGTTTAAAGTTTCCTAAAATTTTACCAAGAAAAAGATGCACCTCATACTCACTTATCAATATTTTATTGTTTTCCCTTTATATGCCAATTTTACATTCTTACTTATCCTTTCTATTTTATTCTCTCTCTCTGTCTCTGTCTTTCCCCTTTCCATTTCTGTCCTCTCTCTTTCCCTCACTTAGACTAGTGTACACAGGATTTTCTCTATAGGTTCTGCAGTATGCATCCTGCCTTAGGATAATTACCCTATGAGTAATTATCAAGCTGATTTCTAGACTACAAGGCCAGTTCTAGGACAGCAAATGTAAATCTTGTCCTCATCTGCAACTGCCTACTAATCCTTGGCTTATCATAAATTGTACCAAGAAATTTATTGGAAGCATCATGAAACAATCACCAAAGCTTATATGGCCATCTCACTGTGGAATAAGATAATGAGAAGCAAGCTCCCAAACCTAATGACAAGAGCTGAGAAAGCAAACAAACAAAGTTACAGATAAACAAACAACATTGAGCTATGGTAGAACTGAGGCTCCCACAGTGGATATTTTGGGTTTGTCGTTCAGGGGACGCTTTGAAACCTGACTCTGCTCTCAGAATTCCCACAAACATGAGTCTGCAGTGGGTGCCCAGCTGCAGTCAAGCCAAGAGAGAACATTACACTTGCAACCATCGTCAGACACCCACATCCCAAGTAGAGCTCTGGATCATGAGGGTGCCCAGCACTGGGACTAAGTGACAGATTATGCCTTGGGTCCATTTGTTCCTCCGCTTTCCTCTGCACCTAAATAAATGAATCTGCTCAGAGTCTGGATTCCTCAAAATACTTAATTTAGTCGGCTCACGTGGGGGATCTGAACAAGCCAGATTAGTATAACTGATCCTACAGCTGGTGTAGTTGGGTCTTGCCACATCCTTGGAACCAGATGCAGGATTTATGCTCTGGTGAGATGCTCCAGCACGGGCCAGATGAAACTGCATTGAGCCAAATCGAATGCTGTGACCATAGTGGAACTTTATCATCTCCTAGAATTAGGCCAAAATACTCGGCACTTAAACCGACTTTAGTTCCAGAACAGGTGGACAGCCGATTACCCTTCAGAGTACTCCGAATGCATCCCCTTAATCTTCCACAAACACTCCCATGCTTCCTGCTCTGGCTTTATGTGTTCTGTGCTCCACATGGGGGACCTTCTCTCTCAAGAGGACCAGGGTGAACTGGAGCAATGATAGTACTGACAAATTTAATGTGTACACATTGCAAGTTTGTTCAAAGAAACTGGTATAGTATTTATTTATAAAGTCTACCCTATTTTCCTATCTTCCAACTACTAGTTTTGTTTTTCACTTTATTAATTTCTCCTCCCTCCTATTTTTAGGGTTGTTTAGTTAAATTATTGTAAAGTTTATTTTTATTTTATTGGGTTAGAAATGAAAACATTATATTCTTTGAATTTTCTTCTAAGGACATTTTGAACTGGACTTTCTGCCAGTGATGTGCTGGAGTTGGCTCACACTGATCTGTTAAATTTTCAGGCATTTGGGGACCCTGTTGTTTAATGCTGTCTTTATTAAAAATTAAATTATATAGGGGCCGGCCCGGTGGCCTAGTGGTTAAGTTCACACACTCTGCTTCAGTGGCCCAGGGTGAGCAGGTTCAGATCCCGGGCGTGGACCTACACGCCACTCATCAAGCCATGCTGTGGCGGCATCCCACATACAAAATAGACGAAAATTGGCACAGATGTTAGCTCAGGGCCAATCTTCCTCATCAAAAAATAAATAAATAAATTATATAAACTTAAAGTCAAAATTGTATTAAAACCATAGTAATAACTATTCAAACCTATAATTCTCTTATTGTTTCACTACACATTATCTCTGCTTTTGAGGTTATATACACCTATGATGGAAATGCTATGTAGTGGCTACTGCACATCTCTTCCCATTTCTAGGTTCAGTGACCACACTGATAGCTTGAAACTGGCCATGGTGGGAGTATTCACATCACAGAAGCCAGCAAGTGCT
Source organism: Ceratotherium simum simum (assembly GCF_057802395.1). NCBI lineage: Eukaryota > Metazoa > Chordata > Mammalia > Perissodactyla > Rhinocerotidae > Ceratotherium > Ceratotherium simum. Next base: position 123,820,602 of record NC_141940.1, read on the forward strand.
ACAAATCAGGACTTAATGTATTATTCCGTTGATTTTCTAGACTTAAGAAAATGTTGGAGAAAATGACAATAGTGCAGATTAACCCAAAGAGTATTGAGTCTATAGCCATTACATTGTGACTAGCACAAACACACACCAAAAAAATAGAGGAAATATCTTCCAGTATTCAAAATCTATAAACTAATTCAACAAAGAAACTGCTCAGCTACTGATGCACAAGTGAAGTTCTGATGTACATTTCCACTGTTTTATGTTTGTCTTACTTATTAATATAGACAAATAAACAAAGAACACTCCTGCTGGATCTATACTTAGGGAACCAGCTGAAATGTTTCTCAGCTCACCACTGATGGCCTCCAGTGTGTTTTGATTTGTACTCTGTCCATTAGCAGTATTTTTTAAATAGCTTGCAATTACATTTTAAATGTCCCCTTTAACTCTTGTTAAAGAGTGTTTTTAAAAGAACACACTCACTTAGGATTTTATTGCATCTTTTTGTTACTAAGTTCTAATTTTATTGTTCCTTAGTCATAAAATGTGGCATCTACTACCGCTCTTTTTTTTGATTTATTGGGGTTTTCTTTGTGGCGAAATATAAGGACAAATTTTGCAAATGTTTTGTAGGTCCTGAAAAGGAAGGTGTGGCCTGCCTAACTTTGGCTGTGTATACATGGGTATTGTGGGGGAGGAAGAGAATTCCTCTACCTTCTGGGCCCTTCTGGCTGGTCTACAAATTAAATTGACATGAGACAGAATAACAGGAGAAAATCAAGCAAAGATTTATAATATGTATACATGGGAGAGACTCAGGAAAACTGAGCAACTTGCCAAAATGGCAGAGGTTCTCATCTTAAATACTATCTTCAGCTAAAGACAAAGGAGGATGTTGGTGGTAGTGGTTTGGGACTTCAAAGGGGAGGAAGGCAATTCACATGGAGATGGAAAAGCAAATGTTTGGTAAACAGAACTTTTATAAGAATGGGCTTAGCAAGGACCCTCCCAGGCTATCAGTACTCAAGGTTATCTATGGTGATGGCTTGTCCTGGGGACAGACCTTCTATCTTAAATTTCTTTTAGGCAGTTAGTCAGGGGGAGGTCAAAGTTTCTTTCAGAGTCTTTTGTTCTTGAAAATAATCAAGGAAAAGAGTCATATTTTGAGGTGGCCAATTCTGACCCCCCCACAGTATTAACTCCTGCTAATTATTTTATCTGGTTCTTCCAGAAACTTTTTGGATTTTTGTTGCCATGCTTTCTGAGGTCTGAGAAGTGTGTCAAAGCCCTCTTTTCTCCTCGTTTTTCTAACATGTTTAGTCATGATGGTGAAACACAGTCAGAGATTATTTATGCTGTGGACACTTCCCCTACCATTCACTGCTTTGGGCTTTTACCTATATTTTCTTTCGTTCTTTATAATACTAACTTTTTCTCCCTAATATGTACTGCATTTTTTTTTCAATAAAATTTTGGATCAGTTTGTTTTCAGTGTGTCTCTAGTAGATAACTTATCACTTGATTTTAATCTGATATGATTGTCTTTCTATATTAACAGGGATCCTATTTATATTTACTGTCAAAAAGTAGTTGGATTAAATTGTGCCATTGTATATGTTGTCTTATGTAGAGTCTGGTGTCTATCTGAGTCTTTCTTTCTGATTTTTGTTTCTTTAGTGATATGGAAAGTATGCAGTGAGTTTTTTAGCAGTGTAAACTCAGGATATTTCTCTGACTACCATGGCACTCTGATTTCTCGACTGTAAGATGGTCTGATCTTTGCTCCCCAGTGGAGTTGGCGGGAGGCTAGGTTTTACATCTCTCCACGCATCTGACCTTCCGCTAGTCTCTCAGCCAGACATAGAGTGTGGTTGGCCAGATCGCCCTAATCTCATTACCTCATTCTCCTTGTCCAGTGAGCGACACTTCCTGTCCCATTGTGGGGACGTCACTCCCACGTAAGACAAGCCCTGCCATTGTGATAGGATGAAGGTCCAGGAAAAATGGTCTAAGTCAGTCTTTCCATTTAAAGGAGCTGAACTTTCCTTTCTCCAGCAGAGCCTCCTCTTTTGCTATTGTCCCCAGAACAGACAATTGTTGATGATTTTACAGCTGCTAAAAAGCGTCTTGTCACAGATGTCATGCAAAAGTAAGATGTCTTATAAAGATTAAACCCTGTAAGATATGTATCCATGTATTTTCCTCCAGAATCACCTGTTTTACTCAGGGCCTCATTACCACAATGACCCATGTGGGATGTGTTCAACATCCAGGCTGCAATCAAGTCTGCTGACTGAGTTGCCACGCACATGGCAATACATTTCCAATTTGCTGTTCACTACCTTTGTAAACATCTATTACAGTTAATGTCGTTTTCCTTAGAAATGTAGGAACTTAATCTAACAGTTAGTTAAATCCAATCTAAGCTTGAAAAAGTTAGAAATAGGACCAGCCCCAGTGGCCTAATGGTTAAGTTTGGTGCTATCTGCTTTAGCGGCCTAGGTTCGGTTCCTGGGTGTGGACCCACACCACTGATCAGCGGCCATGCTGTGGTGGCAACCCACATACAAAATAGAGGAAGACTGGCACAGACGTTAGCTCAGGGCGAATCTTTCTCGTGAAAAAAAAAAGCTAGAAATAAATCATTGAAAAACTCAGAAGAAGGAAAAGCTAATAGATGAATAGGCAAACAAAGAATGCACTACTTTCATTCTTTTTTTGTATTCCAAATATATATGTATTTCCTACTTTGTGACATACAGATATATATGTATATATGTGTGTGTGATATATATATTTATATATGTATACCTATATATCTATATCTATATCACATATTTAATCATTACTCTTTCCACTTTAGGTTTACTCCCTAAAATATTGCTGTGACCTTAGTAAGTGAAAAGCAGAAAATTACTTTATAAGTTCCTAGGAACAGTAACCCAAAAACCTATCCTCAACTTACTCACAGTAGAGTAGCAAAAAGCCAAACATACAAAGATAAAAACTCACAAATATACCAATGATGAGTATGATTAGTCAGGACAGGATAGACTACCTTATGGTAACAAACCTGGGCCCACACATTTCAGTCACTCAACACAACCAAGATGTAGCTCTTGCTCATAGCATGCTCACGTGGTCCTTCTCCATCTACCACCTGTCATCCCTAGAACACGTTGACTTCCCAGGTCCCTAAAGCTGGGGAAACCAGAGGTGAAGCAATCTGTGGGACCTTATTCCAGGGCAGGCTTGGAAGTGGCTTCCATACCTTCCTTCGATTCCATTTGTCAGAACTTAGTCATATGCTCAACTCTAACTGCAGAGAGAGGATGGGGGATTTGCATGCGGGAATCAGAACTGGTGTGGTGGACACAGAGGATAGCCCTTTTCCAGAGTATGGGCCATGTCCCAGTGGAAGGAAGCATGGGCTGCCCCAGGGGTGGTACATTGGAAGATGGAGAAGAGAAGATGGCCGCACTGAACACTGACATTGTTACAAACTTTTAAAAATCAAATATACAAGAAAAGGCTAATTCCTGTGATATAGGACATAGGATACACCATATTCATATAATCTTCTGAAACACTAAAAAAGATGAAAGTGTTCCTCTCTGGGCCAGCAATTTGTGTTCCAACACCATGATCCATTAGGTACAGGGGTAAAGAACTAACCCAAGCTGAGCCAATCACATTCTTTCTCCTGATAATGTAAGACTTGAGTGGCAGAGCACCAAGAGAGAAAGACATCAGAGCTACACTAATGGTTCTTCTGATATTCTCTGCTTGTCACCACCAGTCCTCCCATGCAGACTGTCCTCTGCCCTCTAACTGCTCCGCTGCAGGTAAGGATGCTGAATCAGGCATCTGGAAAGCCCCAATGGTGTCTAGAAGCAACTCACGCTCTCTCCTGCCTGCAGTTTTTATCCCTTTGAGAACCACTCCTGGCTCTCTACAGAATCCTGGTGGAGCCCGAATACCTACTTGGTCATGAGACAGCAAGCAGCCGTGAGACGCAAGCTGTCATAAACTGGGTGCCATCTGATGCCCAGGTGTCAATCACACCTTTTTAATTTCTGTATTCTGATGCTTTGACATCTAGGGGTCCTGCTGACCTTGGAGGAACTGCCCCTCCCAGGGCTAGCCAAATCCTAGACTCACCTAGACAATGATTCACCCAGGAGTGCACCTTTCATATGCAAATTAACAGTCCAGAGCCCATTTCCCACCTACCCCCCAAGTGCTTCCTTCATTGGGCTCTTACACTCCAGGCCACTATTTCCTTATCCAAATCATCCCAGGGTCAGGTGTCAGAAAACTAGGGGTGGCTTCTACACCCCAGAGCCTGGTGAAATTATTCAAACTAGCCCATCTGAAAGCTGCTTAGCCTGCTTACCTCACCCATTCCTTCCCACAATAAAGGCTCTTGTCCATGTTTTCCGCTCACTCCCCACCCCCTCCTGACCAACCCTGGTGCTTCCCTGTATGGCCTTGCACGGCATGGCGTGCTCTGTTCTCTAGGGTACTGTGAGTAACAAATTATCTTTTCCATGGCCATCGTCTCCTGATCTGATAGCCTGAGCATACCTGAATAATAATAAAACCTATATTTTAACATACTCCACCCCCAAATCCTGACAGTAGACATGCACAGTAGGGTTTCCCTATGAAATGGGAACGGTGAAACACAAGCTGAATTGAATCTTGCATGCAGGCAAGACTTTAAGCAATACATCTAGTTGTCCCCTTTGCTTGGCAGGAAACACGGCCTGAGGTATGGATCTCAAGCGATGTAGGGGGCAGCGTCTACTGGTTTGGCTGGCTGCTCAGGTTCTGGGAAACACAAGATTGGAAGATTGTGATAAGGATGCCTGGAGAAGAGGTGTGTGGGTGGATATGTCACATGGGCACAGGGTATGAATATATTCATGCCCTATGTCAAGGCTCACCAGGGGGAATTTATTGTAGAGGAGGGGCTTGATAACCAGGTGGATGTCTTCCCCAGCCACATGAGGGCTCTATGCACAGAGGAGCCATGGAGGGCAACAGCAATGGCGGATCCTCATGGGGTCAGTAATATCGACTTCTCCTCACAGGGGCGTATCTGGGTTCCACCACTGCCAGTCTACCAAGAGCATGTGACCTTTATCAGGGCACAAGGCAGGGAGAAGAGTAGAGAGTGGATTTGGAAGAGCAAAGGAAAGCTTTCAAACCCCTGACACACACAAACACCACAGCTGGACTGCATCCAACAGAGTTCTCAAGGCAAGACTCAGAGGCAAGGACAGGCTGACCTCACTCCCAATGTTCCTATTCTGAGACACGATTACCCTTCCTTCAACCCATACTCACGGCCTCAGGAAAGGCAAAGGTATGTAAATATATTCTTTAAAATCATTATACATTTTGTGAGTCATCAGTCATTCAATTATAAGTGCCTGAATATAACATTTTTCTCATCTCAGGTGAATTAGAATTATGTGTTTTTCAAAAGCCAATGACACATATAATGGATCATACACATATTTTTTTAAACCATATTTCATCCAGGTCCTTCAGAATGTATTTCCTTAAATTTAAATCATAAATAACCTATAACATATTTTCTTTCTAGAATACTCTTTATGTAATGCTTTTGCCATTTTTGTCTAGGAATATTTTATAATTTTCATTATTATTAAAGAAACAAATGAGTCCATTAACATTTGATGAAAGTGTTTTTTTAAAAATCTTGTTACATATCACAACTAAATATATGATCCGAACTGAAAACTATTGTCACAACCTCTCGGTGTTGGTCAATTTCAGGAAAATAAACACAGTTTTGATAAAAGAAGATGCAAGGATGGCAAAAATGTACAAGATTAAAAAATTATAGAGAAAGTAAAAAGGTCAGCAGTCTCTAGGGACTGGGACAAAGTGGAAAGGGATGGATAGGCAGAGCACAGGGGATTTCAGGGCAGGGTAACTTTCTGTATGTTACTGTAATAGTGGATACCTGATAGTGTAAGTTTGGTAAAACCCACAGAACTGAACAACACAAAAAGTGAAAACCCTAACGTAAACTAGGGACTTCAGTTAACAAAAATGTATCAATATTGGTTCGTCAGTTGTAACAAATGGACCACACTAATGCAAGATGTTAATAATGGAAGAAACTGGCCGGAGGGAGAAAGGCGAGTATGTGGGTACTCTGTACATTCTGCTCAATTTTTCTGCAAACCGAAAACTGCTCTAAGAAATAAAGTCTATTAATTAAGAAAACAATTCCATCTGTAGAATTCAGAAAATGAAATGGTTATGGTGGTAGAAAATTTAAGTGATGCCTTAATCAGTAAGTTGCTGAGATATTTTAAATTAATGACATACTACATCACAGTATGTAAAATATAATTTTGAATTGAACAATCAGAAACTTCAAAAATATATAGTTTTCCAAAGTATGAAGACAAAGAGGGTATTTCACATGATTTGTATAAAAATCTACCTGGAGTGCTTATAACATGACTTAGAAGGGCCCTGTCGTTGCCCTCTACCTAGATTCCTCCTCCTGCTTCAAATCTTTTGTGTAAAGAAGGCATCGTCTTCATAATCTACTCTTGCTTTCCAAAGAGCACATGAATTGCAAATAACGTAGACTTAATAAATTTATTAGAGGGCTTTGTTCCATGGCAGGGGGAAAAATCAGGCCAGTGTGACCTCAGTTTGAGGGTACCACAAAACTCCAGTGGCACAATCCCCAGTCTTCCTCTCATGGCGAATCCCTGCATTTGATGAGGACTGCTCACAATAGTCCGTATGGAGATGCATTTGCTTCTCCCCCATCCCAGGCCCTGAGAACATTTCAGAGCTGGCAGAGCTGTCTCTAAGGCTGGTGAGCCAGCCCCGATCAACCTAATTGCACCCTCAGCTGCTGATAACTGAGCATCCCGGGCTCCAGCTCCCACGCGTTCCAACAGGCACCGAAATGCACCTTCAAGCCCATTAACTTTGAATGTGGTCCCCACCAACAAGGCCGCCCATTGTTAACCACAGCTGAATTCCGTGAAATGCTGGTTTTGAATGTTTTGAGTAAAAATTCTTCCCAAGCTGTGAAAAGTTGGCAAGAGCCTGATTAATGGGACTGGAGCTGAAACAATGCACCATGTGGCTAAGTAGTCAGGGAAGCTTGGAAAATGAAGAAGAGCTTGAAATACAGACGTTAGCCAAGGCCAATGACGCCAACCAAACCAAACAAAATAACGTTATCATCCAGGAAAAGAAATATACAGACTGGTTGCAAAGTGCTCTGGGATGATTTAAAGATAAAACATTTAGCCACGTCTTCAAATAAGAATAAAAAAAAAATTAGAGTCATTATTCACAGAATCTTAGCAGTTGTATCATTGGTTTTACCAAAAGTAGGAACAGGATTCCTGGCTCTCCTTGAGGTAAGTCTGCAGGTACTTGTATATCTCTCTATAACTCCTCAAGCAGGCATATTTCCTGAAGGGATTTAGCTGACATCCCTCAAACTTTTCAAAGTTGCCCTAATCTGTTCTGTCCCTTGTGTTGTATCCCTCTCTGAGACTCTTGGAATCCTTTCGAACGATTTGTCTTCAAAACCCCCAAATCCATCCTTAACTGAAGACCCCACCTCTTACTTCAATTGGAAAATACGTGGCCATCAGCCTCAGACTCACTCATGCAACCCCATGAGAATCAATAACACTATCTGTATCCAGAACTTATTCTGTATTCAAGAAATAGTTCTTGATTTAGGAAAAGAGGTCCCAGGGCCAGACTGCTCTCAAAACAACTTGACATCATTCACCCTCTCTGTGTGTCTGAGTCAGTTAGACTTCCCAAGCCTCAGGAATTAATAATAATATCTGCTTTGTAGGGTTGTTTTGACAACTGAACTCTCTAACATATGTGAGATGCTGAGCACGCAGGTATCAGTAGTATCTGACACAGTGCATTTCTTCATGAGCTCTCAGTAAAAGTCAACTCTAGTGAGCACCATCGACATTAATATTGTCACACAAGAAAGTCAGATAAATACGTAATCGTTTTCTCATTTCCTTTCCGCATCCATTGTTTAATGCCTTATTCTCTCTATATTAAAAACCACAGATAACCACGGATGTCTCTTTGCAGCAATTCCTCCCATTTTCTCCACCTGATACAACATGCTCGCAAAGTTATAATAACTACATACCACAGATCGAGTAATAACTACTTATTGGATATCTACTGTGTGTCACGGGTTACATTTAAAAAAGTCAGTTCTGGAAAAATGAATATATAAATGCAATGCAACTCATTCATTCAGTAAATATTTACTGAGCCCTCCGTGTACCAGCCTGGTGATATGGCAATGATCAAAACTGATCGATTTGTTCTCACTGAGGACAGGTTTTAGTGTGAAGAGAAAAACAATAAATAAAAATGTATATGGTATGTCAACGGTTATAATTTCTATGAAGAATAGATCAGATGAGGAGATAGAGGATGTTGGGAGTGCGAAGGGACAACGACCTTTGTGTGGCCATAGAGAAAATTGTGGGAGGAGGAGTTGGGGGTGGGGGTCCGGTATAAGGGAGTATTTACTTTTTCTCTGTACACTTCCATAATGCTTGACTTGATGCATGCAACATGTATTACACTTTTGATTAAAAACTATAATAAAATAATGGGAAAAAGAAAATTACATTTCTACACTGTCACAAAATACACCATGAAATGTATTTAAATAATATTAGTCACAAAGATTGCCCATTTATTAGTCTGCTCCAGGGGTCACATATTTCAGACTCTCTTTGGCTCCATGGAGCAAGGAACATGTCTCCCTCTCTTATGATCCTGTAGCTGATATGGTCAGAATGCCCATACAGTAAGAATGAAAAATAGAACAGGTTGTGTTCTTTCTCCTTGAGCCCATAAAGTCCTCTCCCCAAAATGCCGAAACTCCACTTTTTCTCATCCCCGCCATTTGGGATCATTGGTAGGGGGCTGCCGTTGCCCAAATGGGAGACTATTGTTCTGGAACCAGAGTCTGAAAATGTCAGTCTTGTTTTCTGCACAAAAAAGCAACAATGCAGATGTAGGACAAAAGGATTTAGGAAAAGTAAGCCCAGTGCTGAGTCAATTTTTCTCCTCCTCTTCTTCCTTCATTCTTTTTCTTTTCTCTTCCCATAAAAGAGAAGAGAAAACTCCATGCTGGAGACAAAACAGAGAAGTAGAGGGGAACAAGAAAATGAGGTGCTGATTCAGTTCCAAGAGAGGCTGCTGTCACCTGACTCCCTTAGACCAGGGATGGGAGAACAAGATGATTGAACCTGCATGTGAACTCAGGGATCCTAGGGCAGAGGGAACACGTGCTCACATCCTGGGGAGGGGGGCCGAGGATTTGTCGGTCATCCAGATCTCTCTGGTATGCTCTGGGAGCAAAGGAGAAGAAATGGCCTATATAGGCAAGGACAAGCCCCGACCATCCACCATGTTTCCCACAGACTTTGAGAGACAAGAGAGAGCAGTCAAAATTCCGATTCTTGAAATGGTGTCAATTTTAGCTGCGATAGAGCTGGGACAAGCAACCAGATACTGGCTGGTTCAGATGGGACAGAAAATTCTATTGCAGTTCAGCATGGGACCAACCAATGACTGGGAATTGAAGACAAGGTAGGGATAAGCCAATGACCAGAAGTCATGCCTGACCCCAACATAAGGATTATAAATAGCCTAGGATTTCAGATGCCATCTCAGTGAAGGGGAGAAAGAGAGCAGGAAATGATTTAATGTACCGAAAGTGAAGTGAGTTTATCTAGAATTTTGCTGCAGCCTAATTGTCTGCCATCTGGCAGAATGAGGACTCAAATTTTAGCTTATGTAGGCTTCCGAAAAATAAAAAATTATTTTTATATAACTGAGTATTTGATCTAAAATACCAGACCCATTCACTCTTTTAAGGCTTTGGTAATGTCTTTGCTAATAATGGTAGTAATAACACCAACATCAAGAAGAATAGAAAAATTAAATATCTGAGTCCTGGTTTTGGATAAAAAAAAAAAAATGCTATGAAGGTACTGAGTGAGCAAAACATTAACTTAATTGCTTGCTTCAATAAGACAAATTGTCAAATGGGGCTTCCAGGAAGGGAAGGACACTTGTAACAAGTTGAGTGTTCTTGCCCTCAGGTTGACTTCACATGGCATCATTTTCCACAACATGCAGTTCTGTTTACCTACAAAGGAGCATTGAAATAACAACTAATCTGAGTGGAGGGGGTTACTGTCAAAGAGAGCATTTAGAAAGGCTCTCCTCCCACTCGCTCATGCTTTATACTTGTTCTTTAACCACACAGATTATATAGAAGACATAGACACAAGACAAGGTTATTTATGGTCAGATGCCATTAGGATTGAGGATTTCTTTGACTTTCAGAAATAAAAGGAAACTTGAGTTGATTTTTCCTCTTTCAACTTCCTTTTAATCTGTCTTTTTCTCCTTCTCTCCCTATATAGAACAAGAAAGACTTACTCTAGTCTTGCATTCTTGCCTCTATATCATGGTTTGGCAAATAGCTCATGGGCCAGTGCAGCCCACTGCCTATTTTTGTAAATAAAGTTTTATTAGAACACCCCCTTGCCCATTTATTTGCATAGTGTCTATGGCTGCTTTCACACTACAATGGAAGAGGTGAGTGGTGGCAGCAGGCACCATATAATATTTGCAAAGCTGAAAATATTTACTCTATGGCCTTTTATAGGAAGAGTTTGCTGACCCCTACTCTACATTGAAGTATGGACTGACCCAAATTGAAGGACATTCTATAAAATACCTGAACAATACCCCTCAAAACTGTCAAGGTCCAAGGAAATAAGGAAACTCTGGGAAACTGTCACAGTCTAGAGGATTCTAAGGAGACAGGACACCTACATATATTGTGTTCTCCTGAAATAGAAAAGAAGACATTAAGTAAAAAGTAAGGAAATCTGAAAAAAGTTTGGACTAAAGTTAATAACAGTGTATTAACATTGGTTCATTAATGGCAACAAATGTACTGAATGTAAGATATCAAGACCAGCGGAAATGGGATGTGGGATATATGGGAACTCTCTGGATTATCTTCACAACTTTTCTGAAAATCTAAAACTCTTCTAAAATAAAAGTTTATTTAAAATAAGAGTTGTGTGTGTGTGTGTATGTGTGTGTGAATTTATCGAAAAAGTAATAAGGTTATATACCAAACCGTTAATGATGTTTGCCTTTGGGAAAGAGATTGGAGCTGGGAAGAATGGAGGGTGAAAGGAGATTCCTCCATTTTACTCTGTATAATTCTGTAGTATTCTGGTATTTTAGAAGGACAAAGTGATTATGTATTAGTTCTGGACCTGAAAAAATAGCATCAGTACATTTATTTGGTGTGGTCCTTTCCCAAATATGTGATCCACCTGTTCACAGTCATGAAATGAAAAACTCTAACCTTATAACGTCACATATAAATCTAACAAGATCTTAAAAGTTAAGGGAAAAAAACATGGTAGTGGTAAGACTTTTAGATCCTTGCTTTATTTTTTTGTGCATTTTTTATTCATCTTTTAACAATGAATATCTCGAACAATGGGAAGATCTTGTTTTACTTAAAAATAATTTTCATAGTCCTGTGTGACTTGAGTACATTCTCCAAGCCTTGGTTTCTTCATCTGTAAAAAGAGGAGGATTTGTTAAATAATACAAGAGGTCCCTGCCAGCTCTTTCCATGGGGGTTGACACAAAAGTTCAGATTAAAAGTTTCATCTTGGTTTGTCCTTAGATAACTTGAAGCCTTCTATGATTCGTGCACGCTGAATTAGACCGACTTACAGCCAACTCGTCCTGAACTACAGGGTCTGTCTCTGAGGTTAAACTCACTCAGGTACACATTTGTTTCTTGAAAACTTTGACTCCCTAAACAGATCTGAGAAATGCCTAATGTGACTGAAGGAATTTTGGGTGAGGATCTTGTGATCTGAAGGAAAGGTTACCTCATGTAAGTAACTGCTATTCTAGACCTGCATTAGGTCAGTGGTATAAAATCCAAAGAGGGCCTTTCTTAGAGAATTAGTTCTATTAATGGTGGTATTGGGTGGAGCAGAGGCTAAGAAAAAGTCGAGACTCTCCACATTGCCTAACCACACCAACTACAAGTAGAGCTATGTTGTCTGGTATAGTAGTCATTCACCATATGTGGTTATTTAGCACCTGAAGTGTGGCACTTACAAATTGAGAACTGCTATAACTGTAAAATACACACCTGTCTCAAAGAATTCACATGAAAAAAGTGGAAGGTAAAGTATCTTAGTAAACATTTTATATTGATTGCAGGTTGAACTCATAATATTTTGGATATATTGTGTTCAGTAAAATATAATATTAAATTACTTCACCAGTTTCTTTTTATCTTTTTCATGTGGCTACTAGAACTTTTACAATCACATAGGCACCTCAAATTTTGGCTTATGTTGAAATTCTACTAGACAAAGATAATTGAGAAGAACCAGAGAAAACTTTCATGTACAGTCTGAAGTACTGTTTCACGTTTTCAAAGAAAACTTCCAAGTATAATATAGGAAATTTATCAGGATCCTAAGTATTCCTATACAAATGTTAGGGCAATTTAGATCATCTTTACATAATATGCTAAAGATTCCAACAGTTAATGTGGAAAAAACAAAGAAGCAAAACCCCTATTCACTTAAAAGGAAGACAGCATTGTTTGAACTACAGTTTTTCTAGGAGTGTCCATCTTTACACCTTGCTGTAAAAAACACATGTGCATTCTCCTCCAAGGGGGTGCCTGGTCTTCATCCTGAAATGAGCATCAACCTGCCTTGCAGACTATTGGACTTTCCTGATCAGTAACCCCAGACCCAGGGTAACCCCCAAGGCTTCCCGAAAAGCATAGCATGGATCCTGAAGCTAAGAGCCTGCGTGGACTTAAGGTCTGACCCTGACAGGAACATTCTAGTTTTTTTGCAGCAAGTCATGAGTTTCAGTGTGGTTTCTTAGACATCCTGTGACCCCAAAACTGTGGTGCAGTTGGATGGGGCTTCCACGGCACCTTCACCCCGACATGCCTGCATTGTGACTCATCCCCTCAGGCATTCCCAGGAGGTCCTCAGCCTCCTCACGCTCCAGTGCCTGCAATGAATTCGCAAGGCTGTGAGAGATAAAGAGGTAACAAGGCATCTGTTCGCAAATCATGGTCCCCACTTGGAAAATGGCAAAGTTATGACCAATACGAGACACTTTATAAAATTATTATTATTTTTACCTAAGGGCAAACTTTAGCTTTCTACCTCGACAGTTAAACTCAGGATGTAGAGCTTTCAACCTAATTCCTTATCGTGAGACTTATTAGTTGGGGTGTTGGCCGTTTTACTAATTTTAAAGAAATTAGTTATTCTTGGCTTCAATATTTATTTACGCCAGCAAATAATGAGAAAAATGCTGCTATGATGAAACAATTGGCCTTTGCAGAAGTTATGACTTGTCTGTCTTCTGTGTGTTTTTACAATATGTTCTCACTTACATAATGGTTCAAATTATCTCGTAAGTGCCAAGGTCACCCTAAGTTCATATTTTGGAAATACCTGTATAAATAGAGTGCTGTGAAATGACTTTTTTTCCTTGGAGGGACAGGGAGTTGCGGGCAGATAGGGGCTGATTCATGCTGTTATTGTACCATTTTATCAAATGAACTAAAGCATTAGCTTCAACTGACTGACCTCAAGCTATGCGTCAGCATCTTAATTGCTAGGAGAGATGAATACCTGATAAAAGATGGGTTAAAAGATTAATTCTAAAGATAACAAAGAATTCAGAGCACAATAAACCTAATTCTGCATGTGGGACCCACATCATTTTACCATACTCTGTAGACAAAGGACATATTTCATTGTCAGTATTATGCGTGCCTGCAACCAGTCATATTTTCCTTTTTTGCCATTTTAATCTGTAGCACGAATGCACTCTCTGATGCAGAAAGCAACTCCATAAACCAAAGTCTCATTATGACTTAGTGGGTCAAATGGAAACCACCCAGTCCCAACATTTCTGAAGGCCCAATACTCTTTTCTTATTGGTAATTTGATTAAGCAACATCTTCATCTGAAAATCTATTTCAAATACATTTAAAAGGAATTAAATTTTGTTCTTAATTACCCCCTCTTCACAGCCCCTGAGTTATCGGGAGGCCCGAGAGATATCATGGGCTTAGGAAACCACTATTCTTACGTGGGAAAATTCTATGGAGCTACTTTTTTCAATGTGCAAAGGTGAATTAATATGCAAAAGATCACATACAAGACCATTATTCCAAGTATATAGAACACCACTAAAAATACCATTCTAACCCTTGCTGGACACTTTTATTTGTTTAGAAGTCAGTTCTCAGGGAAGAACGAGGGTAGAAAACATCCTTTGGTAAAAGCCTAGTTTAATTATCATGGGAACCTCTCATAAGAAGAAATGGTATTGATGTTCTCTCCTCCAGTTTCTATAATACACAGCATTGGGAATACAGTTAACAATTCTGTATTATGTACTTGAAAGTTGCTACAGAGTTGATGTCAAATGTTCTCACCACAAAATAGAAAGGGAATTATTTGTGGTGATGGAGGTGTTAGCTAATGCTACAGTGGTAATCAGACTGCAACATACAAGTGTATCAAATCAACACCCGTTGTACACCTTAAACTTATACACTGTTATATGTCAATTATATCTCAATAAAGCTGGGAAAAAAATCATGAAATCTGCCCTCCTCCCCGCCCCGGACCTTGACTCACTATTCCTCTGCCTGCCTTAACTCTTTCAGTTCTCACCTCCTGTTTGGCTCCTGTGAAGTCTCAATTATCCCCCTCCAAATGGCGCCTCCTTACTCTGAATTACATGATACTTAGGACACCACCCATATGGCAAGTATTACATGCAACCTGTACTCCATTTCTTTTCTAATGTGAATATCGTGTCTCTGTTCCCACTTACGTTCACCTTAAGACCATAAAATGAGTTTTAGCAGTATTTCATCATCCCTGCACAGGAACATGCAAAGGAAGATGCCCCATTCAACTCAACAGGAAAAATAATATGGAGCACATATTACAAAATGGATGTTTAGAGGTTAGTGAGATTATTGTGCCTTTAAACTCCTTGAAAACACTCACGGATGACCACCTAGACTCTGCCTGCTAGCATCTCACAGGAATTTGTGCTTCCTTCTCTTGTAGCTGCATTCATTGCTTTAAGTGATGCTGGCTATGGTTCTTCAGTTGTTTATTATGTGTGCCTATTTTTCACATTCGTGGCTCTTCTTAGTCATGCCTACAACATGTATTGTAATGTAGACACCTGATAGGTTAACCTTAATATTGCGTGACTTATAAATCATAAACTGAGGTCTGAAGGAGCAACTGTCAGCCTCAACTTCAGCTATCCCACTGTCTATTCCTAAATTTCTAGCTGTAGGACAGAGGTGTTCCTCTCCTCTCAGGATATTCATCTCAGAAAAATATACAGGAGTTTTCAGGGAACACGAGGTAAGCATTAAAACTTTATTCTCAAGATAACTAAACATAAACAGAGTAGTCATGCCTTGAGAAAGATTCAAAAATACATCTAGTGACATTTTACCTTTAGGTTCAATTTTTTTTTCCCCTAAGTAGTTGTAAGATTAAATCTAGAACAAATAACTCTCTAAGAACATGAGTAGACATTTTTACTTGATTTCAAGAGTTTGAAGTAAAGCAATATTCGTCTCCAGCGATTAAAGCAAGGATACTGAAATTCATCCCTGCTCTTTTTGTGTTTCTAGAAAATGATCTGTTTATAGCATGTGCTAATATAATCCCGTATCCAGGCAGAACAATTATGCTGTGTCCAGAGTTGCTTAAGAAAACATTTAGGTTGTTTTAATACACATGTTAATAACTATATTACTTAAGACTGGTGGAGGTATTATATTTCCTTATGAACTAAAAATAATTTTCTAAGATTCGAGGCAAAGATAGGTATCAGGCTCCTTAACGAAGTAAAAATTCCAAGTTATTGTGGTCATGTATTTTTTATTTTGTAGTATAATAATATTTTGTAGTTCACATACAAAAAATTTGTAGGGTAACAACAATGTATTTTAGTAAAGTAGAAATCCTCAAATATTTTGCAGTAATAAATGATTCAAATTAATGAAAATGTCCTATGTGATGGCAACTCATATGTATTAAAAATTATCCTTTGCAAAATACCCTTAAACAAGTGTCTTACATTTTAAGCACCATGTTAGTGAACGTTTATCAGCTGAATCCTCAGAGACAGCTGCATTTCACTACAGGTCCTCTCACCCTTCTCCTTGCCCACTCTCATTTCTCTGTGTATAATTCACATACAAAACAATGATGCTTCTAGATCTATGCATTCTAATAAGAGATTTAGCAAACTACTTTGCAAAGGAAATTATAGTACCACCACTATATTTTGTGTGGAAAAACAGATCGTATTGGGACTAGAGAAAAAAACAAGGAATCAGGGAGATGTATCCCTAGGGAAAGTAATTCAGTTGGTATCTGTCTTCCCATTCTTGACTTCCCTGCCATCCTCCCCCTTCCCATTCCTTCCATGTGTTCAACTCTACCTCTCCTCGCTACGCTCAGCCCTGGACTTCAGGGGAAGTGAACACATTTCCAGCCTTAGGCATGAGTCTGACTTGAATAAGGACTGCTATGAGCCAAGGATTTCAGCTGGGAATGGCAACAAGTGGCTACATGCTCCTGGGTATGCTAGACATGTGAAAAAGTCTACAGATGAAGGAAGTTGGTTCTACCACTTTTGAACGCAATTGGTTCAGGAATGCCATGCAATCCATTCAGGCTAACGAGAATAAGAGGAGATTTCCTGCAGGATTCCATGGAAAGCTTCTCTGCTCTGTAATCAGAGCCATGGGACGAGACAGCCTTGCTCCTTTCTGACTGTGGGTGCAGGAAGTCTTGAAAGGCGCTTCTCACCATCTCCCTACCAGGCATGCAAAGGATAACCGTGTTCTCAGAATTTCATCGACAAAAGCCAACAGTTTAAAACATTTTCCAGGGCCGGCCCCATGGCTTAGCGGTTAAGTGCTCGCGCTCCGCTGCTGGCGGCCCGGGTTCGGATCCCGGGCGCGCACCGACACGCCACTTCTCCGGCTATGGTGAGGCCGCGTCCCACATACAGCAACTAGAAGGATGTGGAGCTGTGACATACAACTATCTACTGGGGCTTTGGGGAAAAAAATAAATAAATAAAATCTTTAAAACATTTTCCAAAGAAAAATCATCTTTTCTCTGAGAACCACAAAACACCAAGACCAAGTGAGTGGAAATTACAAAATATTCTAATAAGCGTTCCTTTCATTCTTAATATGCTGCCAGGAGAAGGAGCTGCTCCATCAGCAGTTGGAGCCCCAGGATACACATAGAACTGAATTCATAAATTGTACCCTCCACGGGCCTTCCATTGGCTTAAACACATCTCCCAGATAAAACCCCACAGATCAGAGGTTCAGATCCCATGTCTGATAGCAAGAGGGTTGACCTGGAATTAGAAATGGGGTGGGATGTCCTTTGCTTTCTTTGTAGTGTTCTCTGTTATTGAGATATGAAAATTTGTATTGATATATCAAGGTAATTTTGAAAAACATTCTCATTTTTTCATCTATCAGATCTTAATTTTTTTATTTGTTCACTTGGAAATGTAGTACACATAAATAAATTACTAGTTTTTCCATCAAATGGTAATCTAAACTAAGTAACTCAAACTACAATTAGACACTTTTGGATTTTCATCCACAAACTGAGAGTTTTTTGTGGTTTTTTTCTTTTTTTTTGGTCACACCATCTTCAAATTGCTCTTGTTAGTTCCTTCTCTATTTTGGGTAACTTGGTGAGAATAGGAATTTTCACTTTCTTCCAACATAGTATTGAGGTCATTTCTGCTAATTTAAGCACAATTATTTTGTTCAGCTCTGTTCTCTGTAGACATGGCTCCATGAAGGTGCCTGAGAGCCAACACAGAGTGGGATTGGGGTCGAATGTGTGTCTCCTGCTCCATTACCCACCACAGTAACTTTAAAGAAGTGGAACTCCTATCGCAAAGATTACTAATAACATGTCAGTCTATTTCCATGGGCACACTTTTGAAAGTCTCCACTTTGCTGTTTGGGATCCCTTGGTTTGATGGGATTTTTCTTAAAAAGCTCCTCCCTGTTATTTCTGTCCCTGTCTTCAGTATTTCAATGAACGTTTTTCCTCCCACAGTGACAACCTTTCCCTGTCAAGTGCTTTCTCACCTTGACTGTTTTGCCTAACACATAAACCAATTCCAGTAGCACGAATCTCCGGGCATGAAATGACTTTCTGCAGCTGCATTTCCCTCAGCCACCAGAAGAAATCCACCCTCAAAAATGACCTGCTACTGAGCAAAGCATTTTAAAAGGTTGAGGGTATTTGACAAACGCTACACGAAAACGTTCAATTAAAATTGGTCAAGTAACTGTAACAGATAGAAAAATAGAAACTGTGGATTGCCAAATTAGATTAGGCTCTAGACTCCTGGTCCATTACACTCTCTAGGGTGTCCTTGACAAGGTTCTCAACATCAAGTTTCACAATAAGGCACAGACTTCTTGATTGTGAACCTGACGGAGTATTGGAAATGGAGATAGGAGAAACTTCCTGACCTCAAAAGGACAAAATCTGTCTTATATTATTTATCATGCTTTATAAGACTTTTTTCACTCTATATCCTGATAGAGCTAGGTTGTCTAATACAGTTGCCAGGAGCTACATTTGGCTATTACATTTATGTTTAAATGAATTAAAATTAAATAAAACTAAAAATTAAGTTTCTCAACCACCCTGGCACATGTCAAGTGGTTGAAAGCCACATGTGACTAGTGGTGACCATATTGGACAGCCCAGATAGGGAACCTCTCGATCATGGCAGAAAATTCTTTAGGACAGCGCTGCTACATAGGATATAATCATGTCTGAGGATCATTCTCAGGCTCGTGTTTCTGTTCTGTGGGGTGACCCTTTGATTATCTTCTATAAAGTCGGTAAAAATCGCTGTAATGAGAATGCAAATGCCCACTTCTCCAGCACGGCCATGCAACGTTCTCCTTCAGCTCTAAACCACTCAGCGATTCCTCTTACCCACTCAAGACCCGAACACCCCTCCAACTGGCATTCCAAGTCCTCCCAGATGTTTCCAAGGCCCTCCTGCCCCCCAAATTCATCTTCTATTTTCATCCTACGCTCACCCAGTGTTCTAGCCAAACAAGGTTGCTCACTCTTTTCCTAGTTTTGAATCTACTCTAAAAATAGAGTATTTACCTGTTTCTCTAGAGTCAGGTGTAATTTTCCCCTAAGGAGAACCCATGAGCCATTAAATGTTTTCATTTTAGAACTTGTGTCTTATTCTCCCTTGCATCTCAATGATTAGTAGACATGCCCTATAGGTCCAATTACCTTAGAACTTCTTGATACCTGTGCTTTAGCATCTCTCTATGCCTGACACGTATTAGGCATTCAATCAATGCATTTGGGATTAGATTCAATGTAAACATCAAGATAACTCTTTGGAAACTTGTTTCGGTCTGCACAGAGTTAGCATGGGTATTGAAAAATCAGTGCTACATTGTATTGATCAAAAATGTTAACTTTATGCTCTTTTACAATTTCCCTACGACAACACTATAGAAGAATAATGAAATAATGGATAGCATGGTATGTAGGACTGTCCACTTTTTAACATCTCCCAATAAAGCCTTGCGTGTTGGAATCAACAACGTTTTGTGTAAGGCTGACAAAGCCCCTTCTTTGTGTCTCTATCTCTCTATTTCTCTCTCCACATTCACAGAAACGTGTGCACACACACATGCACATCTTTTTCTTCCTCTGTCTCTATTGTTTGTGTGTCTTCTCTCTCTGGCTGATTCTCCCTCACCTCTCTCTTGCTCTCACACATGCGTCATTGTTTTTGTTTCTTATTGTTCCTACTCTCCTCACCAAATCCTTTTATTCTCATCACAGCTTTCCGCTCAAGCTGCCTGCTGTGCTTATCTCTCTCCATTTTCTTCTCTGCTCCTCTCACATGTCTGAACGCCCACCCTCGGAATGCCTGCCCCGCTGAGGGACTGTACTGTATGAATGTGACGCAACCTCACAGCACGGCCCATACAGCCCAGGCTGTGCTGGTGGTTCAGGGACCATTTTACCCTTCCTGAGATACACTTCCAGGCTGTCCCTATGCAGGGGAGACTGAGCCCTTCTCAGCTCTTCCCAGAGGCTGGATGTTAGCTGACATGCAGAAACACTGAAGGTACACCGAGACATGAATTCTGGAGCAGCCAGAGCACTCCAGGATAAAAATCTGGGAGATTTGGGAAAGGCAATAGATAAACCCTATGGGACTGGAGCACAGGCCGATGAGTACGGCTCTGCTGTAGAGCACTTGAAAACTTCACGGTTCCTGCAGGTGTGCAGCCTTTCTGCTGTGCCTGGGGGCTTGATCATTATTACATGTATTTAAGAGAAGTACATTTAGCTCTAAAACATTTGATGATGATGTAAAATTAAACCGATACTTCTCAAGCTTACAATCTTGTAAATTTATATACACAATGATAAATTACCCAGCTGATCCCCATTGCTGATACATAATCAAATACAATGCCAAATTGATCTAAGTGGATTTAAACAGCTTTGCACCTCTGATTTTCAAAGTGGTGTGTGACAGAAGTCACAGTAAGTCACTACTGTGATGTCCATCGATACACAGCATCCTTCCTACTGTGCCAATGAGTTTTTATTTCAGTTCACTGAGACACTCTTGTAAAGGAACACATGGATTAATTTGTCACTAGAATTTATTTCCTGGCTGTAAACTGCTTTTGCCCTGCTATGACAGACACAAACCCTGAGAACAGACACAAGCACAGTCAGCTTTTTGAAACGTTACAATCGCCCCTGTGGAGTTAGGACCCAACAGAGGGGAGCAGTTATTGGGGTCTTTACTTTTGATTCATCTGTGTAATGAAACATAGGCTACAAGTCTATAGAAATGGTCTGATTAGGTTATTTCTCAGCGGGAAGCTCCAAATACATTTCGAATGGCCCAGTGGAATGACACACTTTCACTCCTCAGCGGATGGCCCCATTGTGTTTGGGTGGTTGGAGTTGCAAAAGAAGAAAATAATTGACTTATTTGCTTTCAAGACCCTAAGCAGGGACATACACATAGGATTTTATTTTAAAATAACAGATTTTGAAAACAAATTTTATGTGACAAATCGCTTATTAAGGCTATGTATATTTTTGGGGAAGGGAGGGGGAGACACAGCTAGAAAATTTAATAAGTAAAGATAATGATTTCTCAGTAAATGAGTCTTGACCTAGACATAGACACATTCACCATGCAGGTGAGAACAGCTGAGACATAGCTGAGATATGAACATGCAACAGTCACAAAGGCAGTCAGTGACTTATCTCTCAATAACTGATGAGCGTGTACATTTCTAGAGTTGCACAAAGTCTATATTTAGTATGAGTTTTCCTCCATGAGACAAATAATTATTTCAATTCAAGATTCAATGGCATACCCTTGCCGAGTTCAATCCAAAGACCTTTTCTTTACTCCATGTGCCCTCAGTGCCAGGTTGTATGTAATGATTTTGTGTTTGTTTTTATTTTGCCTATATAGATACTAGAAAAGAAGCAAACAAAAAGATCTGTCAAAACATGCACCAGAGTCAAGCCCTACAATCCCTTCCCCAGCATTATCCATATCTCTTCAATTACCATCGTGGTGAGGGATATAACTTTGACATGTCAAACTAGTTCATGATTCCCTAAGAATAAAGTAATCAACTACTTTAACAAATGTTGAATGCACTCACTGCCAGCTTGCAAACAGTGAACTCCATTGTGATGTAATTTTCTTCTGGTTGATCTTTAGGTAAGTCCCAATTGATCAGACAGGAGGTCACACCCCCACCAAAAAAAATTTGATGTGAAACAGAATGATAGGAGAAAAGCCCACTACACTGGCTGACGGCCCATCATCTGCTAGTAGGCACAGAAGTACTAGGGTACAAGGTGCATATAGTGTGCAAAGCCATGCTAGGGCTCTGCAACATTGCATTTATTTAACTGAGGCCATACGCATTTTTGTGTCTCTGTTTCACCCTCACATCTCCAACTACTGCTCAGACCTGGACTAAGTTACTGTGATCATCTACTTTTTAATTTTATTCTTCCATTACTGCTCCCTCTCCAAAATAGCAAAATATTTCATCTTCAGACCACCATCTTCTATCCTTAATCATTGCTTGACTACTCCCACTAAAAAATATTGCTCAATATCATGTGGTCCAAAAATCCACTGGTACCTACCCTTCCTTGTTACCTGTCACCCCTTCTTATCTTTTCTTGTTTGCATATCCACTTAGGTCATAGTAAATGGTAATCTTTCCAATAACTTCCTTGCCAATAAACTCAACTCCTTTGGTTCTGCATTTTATCATACTCAACAAGAATAACATTCACACTCAAATCTCTCTTCTCTTCTTCCTTTCTCCCAGATAGCTGAGAACTATTGGGAAAACCATACCCAAATGACAGATGGATATAAATGCATTACTGATCACCAAAATCAATTAGGGACTTTAAAATATCCAGAAAAACCTAACATATTTTTCAGTTCAACTCAATATATACTTTTCACAATTATTCTTTTAAAGGTTCACTATTCTCCAATCCATTCTTGCCTCACACCTTATTCTCAACAGAGGACACAACAGCTCCATCATGGATAAACATCATCCATCAAATAGGAACTCCTCAACCCTCTACTTCCAACTCTACTTGCCATCTAACTAGCACAAATTCCCTCCTCATCCTCTCCTGTTTTCTCCTAAGGCAGCCCCTCCATTGGTTCTCTGGATTCAATTCTCTCCTTGTCAGGAACATTACACTCTTTTTTTTTTCTGAGGAAGATTTGCCCTGAGCTAACATCCATCGCCATTCTTCCTCTTTTTTTTTTTGCTTGAGGAAGATTGTCCCTGAGGTAATATCTGTGCCCATCTTCCCCTACTTTGTATGTGAGTTGCCACCACAGCATGGCTGATGAGTGGTGTAGGTCTGCACCTGGGATCCAAACCCGGGAACCTGGGCTGCTGAAGTGGAGTGCACTGAACTTAACCACTAGCCCATGGGGTTGGCCCCCAGGAACATTACACTCTTTACTACATCTTTTTACCTTTAGTCTTTCTTTTCCTACTAGAATATTCATGAAAACATTTAAATATCTTTACATTTGTCATCAAGAAAGAAAGAAAACAAGGAAGGGAAGAAGAAAAAAGACAAGAGAAAAGAAACAAAAGAAAAGGAAGAATATAAGAAAAAAATAAAAGGAAATTCTCCTTTATTCCGACTTCCCTCTCCAGCTATCACTTTATCAATTCCTGATATAATTTCCTCAATTACTTTTTTCATTTCTGCATTTCCAGCTTCCCCTTGACACTACCCCAACTTGTCTTCCAACTTGTCACTCAAAAAAATGGCTCCCAGGGGCCAGCCCAGTGGTGTAGTTGTTAAGTTTGAGTACTCTGCTTTGGTGGCCTGGGGTTCGCAGGTTCAGATCCCGGGTGTGGACCTACGCACCACTTATCAAGCCATGCTGCGGTGGCATCCCACATATAAAGTAGAGGAAGATGGGCACGGATGTTAGCTCAGGGCCAATCTTCCTCAGCAAAGAGAGGATTGGCAATAGATGTTAGCTCAGGGTAAACTTCCTCACCAAAAAAAAAAAAAAAAAAAAAGGTTCCTGCTAAGTGTCCTATGATCTCCATCCTGCAAAACTCAATGGATAGTATTCTGTCTTCTTCCTTTCTGACCTCTCAACAGCATTCATCACAGCCTGAAATATTCTATTTCCTTGAAATCCCTGATGCCAGGAATCCCTTTTTTTTTTCCTTTCTCCAAATTCAAACATTCTCTCTCATGCTACTTTGTTGGGTTGGCTGTCTCCACCCATCCCTGTTGGTCAGCCTTCTTTCGGTTTCACATTACAGAAGCCCAGCTATAACTAACTAAGGCAAAGGGGAATATTTTGGGTCAGTGAAGCACAACAGCAGGGAAGATAAAGATGCTGGCGTAGCTGGACACAGGAGATGGACTTCTGCCAGGAGTCAGTCTATGCCATCTCAGCTTTGCTCTCACTCTCTCCTCGTCATGAGTTTTGGCGTCTCTGCTTCTCTCCACACACTGGCTTTATTCTCTCTGATGAATGGATCTAGTTGGAAACATGGTTGCTCAGATGCCTCTAACCTTCAAGCTCCCATGCCTCATATCTATACACAGGAACAAAAGTAGAAGTGTTCTCTGAGGTCCAGTTTGAAACTCTCCAGAAAGAACACTCAATGTTCTTCTTGGATCATATTGGACCACTGAACCAATTACCATTGTCAGAATGGTTTCGTATAGAAGACTATAAGAAAACACACGGGTAAATCCATTTTCAAGAAGAAATGTGTACATAGGAGTAATTTTCTGCAGTGAAGGGAGAGGTGTAGGAGTGCTGAGTAACCACACCCTAGACCTTGGCTACATGAGCTTTCAAGTGTTGGAATTTCTCAAGAGTCCTTCCTTGACCTCCTGTCTTCTCACTCTATACTTTCTACCTAAGCAACTAAATTACACCTATGACATCATAATTATCATCTGTATTAGTCAGGTTTTTCCAGAGAAACAGAATCAATAGCATGTGCACACATCCAGAAAGAGATTTATTTTAAGGAATTGACTCACGAGACTATGGAGGCTGGCAAGTCCAAAATCTGCATGGTGGGCCAGCAGGCTGGAGACCCAGGAAGAACAGATATTGTAGTTCAAGTCCAAACGCTGTTTGCTGGCAGAATTTTCTCTTGCTCAGGAGAGGTCAGTTTTGTTCTATTCAGGCTTCCAATTGACCAAAGGAGGCTGATCCAATTGGAGGGCAATTGGCTCTACTCAAAATCCACTGATTTAAATGTTAATCTCATCCCAAAACACCCTCACAGAAACATCCAGAATAATGTTTGACCACATATCCATCCAAGCACCATGGCCTTGCCAAGTTGACACCTAAATTTAACCACAACGCCATCCCTAGCTCATACTTCTCTTTTGAGATTCAGACCAATAACCAAATGTCTACTCAATATTTAAATTCATTAAGGTTTCAAAGACACCTCAAGTTCATGATTTCCAGATAGAATTCACAGCCTTTCTCTTTAGACTGGATGACTAGTATTCACTCCTTGTCCACTTAGTTATGCAAATCAGAAACCTGAGATACATTCTTGAGGATTCCCCTCACTAACCTCCTCCCATCACCAAATTACAGATCATTACAGTCTTGTTAATTTCAACTCCAAACCGTCTCTCAACTGCATCTAATTTGTTCCATCTTCACCAAATACCACCCTCACGCAAGCTACCATCATCTCTAATCTAAATTACTGTGACAGTCTTCTAACTGCTCTTCTCATTCTCTTCTCTTTCTTGTTCTTGAGGCATGGCTAAGATTCTCAGTATTTCCTAAAAAGCCCTGCAAGATACCTCCTCTTTTTCTCTCCAGATTCATAATGTGCTATGGCTTCACCTCATAATGCCCAAATGCCCATTCCATCCTCTAAAGTCTAACCATAGTAACAGTCTCTCTGTTCCTCAACCATCCATGCACCTTACACTTTTGGAATACCTCCTGGACAACTCATACCACCCTTGTCCCAAGCCTGCTCCACTGACCTGAAGAACAAACACCAATTCATCAGGGAAACCTTTTCTGTACCCCAAGACGGAAGAGGTCTACCAACAGAATGTGTCACAGCTTTAATGACATACCATTGCAATTATCTGTTTAGTATCTGACTCCCCACTAGTTTGCATGTTCCCTGAGGAAAGCAGTTTTTTTGAGGTGGAACTTCAGTTTCATTCAAATAGTAAGTACCCTAAAAATGTTTGTTTAAGGAATGGTTTTTCATTTTTCTTGGTTTTTATCTCATATTGAGTTTTTTTCTATTGAAAGTTGTAACCAAGAATAACACCTTTCCATTCTATCATTGGGTTTTTGATTCCTCCTCTGTCACCATCTTCAAAAACAAAATTGAACATGGATTTCAGAGAATTGGGCATTTGCTGTGTTTTTACAATTTGAATAGAAAAAAACTCTTCATTCAAATGAAAGCAAGTCTTCCACTAACCTATACATTTTGGTAACTCCTATAGTTGTACCTTTTCAGTAATTCCTTTTTTTTGTGAGGAAGATCAGCCCTGAGCGAACATCCATGCTAATCCTCTTCTTTTTGCTGAGGAAGACTGGCTCTGAGCTAACATCTATTGCCAATCCTCCTCCTTTTTTCTCCCCAAAGCCCCATTAGATAGTTGTATGTCATAGTTGCACATCCTTCTAGTTGCTGTATGTGGGACGGGCCTCAACATGGCTGGAGAAGCGGAGCGTCAGTGCGCGCCCGGGATCCGAACCCAGGGCGCCAGTAGCGGAGCGCGCGCGCTTAACCGCTAAGCCACGGGGCCGGCCCTCAGTAATTCTTAAGAGAGAATCATGACACCGCTATCAACCATGTCAGCATGGTTTATTTACAAAGCAAGCATGTCAGCATGACTAGCAAAAAGCAATTTATTAAATGTCCACAACAATCAGAATATGTGAAAACTGTCATTTACAGATTCAGTCAAAGATTTAGTGTTATGCACTCAAGCATAACTTGGCTGTTTTCTAGACTGTTTTAAACAACAAAAGCAAAAATGAAATAAAATAATAAAATAAAATAGTCCCACGAGCCCATTTTCATATTTTCCAAGACTTGCCCTACACATATCCCATCACAGGGCTTAAATATTGACTTCTAAACAATCAACAACTCCATCAGGTTGACCTTTACAATTTTGGCGATAACCAATTTTCAAAATGGGAAAATATAAGGAATCTTTTCATGGTGTCCTTGGAGCATTTGGCTAAGCCTTCTCATCAGGCACATTTTATGCTTACAGGTCTCTTCTACAAGTTCAGCAGCACTTCTGTTCTAGAACATGCACAAGTGTTTTTAATTGTCACAACAACTCACTTCCATCAAACTTGGCAGAGTGGACCATATCCACAAGGAAGAAATATGGTTGTCTGGTTCTAATTAATGGTACAGTTTTATAATACATCTGCCATCACATATGCATACACAAGGCAGGGGTCAGAGCGATTGGTGCTAAAATATGATCATTACATCTAATAATTAGTACATCTTTGTACTAGGAAGTTCTGCATAGCAAAGAGTTTTTTAAAAAATGCAACCAAGCATGTGCCTAAGCGCACTCTACAAATTCCTCATATTTGAATTTGACACAATAAAACTTGAGTATGACCAACTCAATTATACAATTCCTTGACATTCAAATATTTGGAGGTTTAATCCTTATTAGCCAGTTTTAGGTAGAAAATGATACCAATAATGTGTTTTAAAAAGAGCAGAGTAATCTGAAAAAAGGATCGTGGCATAGTTTAATAAAACTTTCCATTTATGGTGCTAACCTATGTAACACTGAATATTTCTGTTCTAGAAATATAGGAACCCTTCAAATATTGTTTAAGGGTTTAACCATTACAGGGGAAAACCATGACACCCAGTGGCCAAAGACTTTCAATGCTGCATAAATTCCTCTGTGTCCCCTGTTCTGGAACACAGTCATAAATTTTATTTATGTATTTATGTATCTATTCATTGAATGAAATGCATAAAATTGAAATAGGCAACACATCCATGAATGATTTCGTATTTTCACATGCACGCATGAAAATTATCCTTTTAATTTGAAAAATCGCAGATGCTAATGTCGTTCTAGTTTGTGCCGATATATGGTACCTGCATCCACATAACTATGTGAGTAAATCTCTTAAATCCATATACCCATTTACAAAAGAATCTCCTGATCTCCATTCGCGATTAGAACTCATCCTAGGCCGGCCCACTTTTGAAAAAACCCTCAGAGAAAAGTGAAGTGAATTATTTCACTCAGTGAACCAGTAACAGAGGTGGGCCTGAATTATATATCAAGCAGAGCATTACATGATAAAAAACGAAGCTTTTACCATGGGTGAATTTATTCATACATTTGTTCCTTCTCTTTCCTTGGCCAATCTCACTTAGTATTTTTCCTCCCTGATTTCATTACTTTTGTAAACGGGGGAAGGTATATAGTAGTGGTTAAGAAAAAGTTCCAGTCAGATGCCAATCTCTTCATGTAACCCATTCGTAACTTTGAGCAAGTTCCTTAAGCCCCTGAAACTTTAGTGTCTTTATTTGAAATATGAGATTATACTTAATTTTTTTATTTGAAATATGGGAAAATAATTCCCATGTCTCCCCTCTGTTGCAAGGATTACCTAATACACAGATACATATCTATATATTCAGTTAGCACAGAGATCACAGTTTGGTTTTGATTCAGTATTTGTAGTTATTATTACTATCCAAATTAATTTCCATTTAGTGGATAGAATCTCTACCCATTGAATAAAATTAGGCGAACTTGGAAGAATCATTTTCCTTGTGTACTTTGTGTTTCTTTCCTCTCTTTCAATTTCAGTATGGTTTTCCAAAGGAGATGTAGCTGAAGTGGAGGCTCTCTTGGTGTCTTGAGAAAGTATATTCAAATATGTTTATCGACCTCATTCTTTAATTTACCCGAGCATGTTAATACTGAAGATGAACAATAGTCCCCAGAAAGCTGTCAGGTGATCTTCTAGGCCTGAAAAACTGCCTTTCGTGACCCAGTCAACTTTAGTTTCAGAATTGTTTTCCGAGTTTCTTTATGGTCCAGGAGGCCATCAAGCAAATATAAATTATTTTCTTCTAGAACATTTTTATTTTGAGATCCATCAATTCTCTTCTTTGGTTTCTCCTTCGAGAGTTGAATGGGCAAAGCAGATCATGGTCCAATTATCGTGTGCTTTCCTCCTGCACTGTTTTGTGACTGCTTTACAAAATGAGATGTTCACGACATCAAAGATGGAGATACTCCAAATTTTCCTGATTGAACTCTGTCTCTTCTTGGAGGGCATGCAAAACAGAATGGCCATATAAACTGCAAGTGAAGCCAAACCCTCATTGATGCTCAAAGAAATTAAACCAAATGGATTTCATGAAGGGTGGCAGCCAATGACTCTCGTATATTCCACGTAGAAGGGCTGATCCATAGGGAACAACCCTTGAGTAGAAGACATCTGTAACACCACATTGACTGCTCCTTCTCCACCAGAAGTTGCTTTAGCGGCTCTTGAAGCATACTTGGAGTTCAGGAATGTAAGTATTCCCTAAGAACTGGAAATAACTTCCACTTTCAAATTTCTGTCTATTGTGCAGCGCCACATTTAAATAGAACCAAGTATGGAGTTAGTATTCTGAAATATCAACTGCCTTTTCATATACAATGCACATTCAGTATCCATTTGGGAGAAATAAGCATTAGGTACTTTGCGAGAGAGAGCTGAAGTAAGAACAGTTAATTAAGTAGCCAAGGACAGATCAATCAAGAAGAGACTCTACAACATATCATGATTCTTCATGAACAGCCTTAAAAACAGCT
Source organism: Ceratotherium simum simum (assembly GCF_057802395.1). Taxonomy (NCBI): domain Eukaryota; kingdom Metazoa; phylum Chordata; class Mammalia; order Perissodactyla; family Rhinocerotidae; genus Ceratotherium; species Ceratotherium simum. The sequence continues at coordinate 123,850,286 of NC_141940.1, forward strand.
GGTTTGTGGCTGTTATATTGTGATTTATAACAAGAAATATATATTTGGTCTTCATCCACAGTTCCTGGCACATCGCTCCTAAAACCCTTGTAATTTCCTATATAAGAACCATAGGGGCAGTTTTTCTTACTATATTTACAGATGTTTCTCTGTAATCATCTTTTTATGATGGAGTTATGTCCCAATAAATTCATCCTTAGTTGAAAATATTGTAAGTTGAAAATGCATTTAATACACCTAACCTACTGAACATCATAGCTCAGCCTAGCCTTTAAACGTGCTCAGAACACTTACATTAGCCTACAGTTGGGCCAAATCATCTAACATAAAGCCTACTTTATATAAAGTGTTGAATATCCCACATAATTGATTGAATACTGTACTTGTAACCATGGGACCAGGAACAGAATTTGCCAGCCCAAAATATGTCTCTTTGGCATGAGGGATATTTTGAGCTGATGATTACTAAAAAAAAGCAGACACAGGGAAAGCTCTGAAAACATAGTAGAAGTTACCCTTTGTAAGGGAAATTTACATTTATAAGAGAAATCTCCAATTGTAAGGGTGCCTCCCTCTCTGTGCCAGGAAGGGGAGGAGGGCTTTAAATCTCTAGAAACTCTTATCAGTAGAGAAGGCAATGACTTAAATCTGTATAACAACTTTACCCTTGTTTACTGTACTTTTCCTGGTAACTTCTCATAACTGACCCCATCTTAACAACAGGATGTTAAAGCTATTTTTCAGGAGCAGCAAGCCAGCCAGGAGCACATGCAGAAGAGAAAATTTTGATCTGCCAATCGAAACTCATCCTGCCAGCGCTTCTGCATACCAGCCTGCCCTCCCTGATCCCTTAAACTTTACCCCATACGGTGGATCAGGGAGACAGAGTTGAGAGCCATACCGAAAGTGAAAAACAGAATGGTTGTATGGGTACAGAATGGTTGTAAGCATATGGGTCGTTTACCCTTGTGATCGTGTGGCTGACTGGGAGCTGTGGCTTGCTGCCACTGCCCTGCATCATGAGAGAGGATCATACTTCACATTGCTAGCCCAGGAAAGGATCACAATTCAAAATTCAAAGTATGATTTCTACTGAATGTGCACCACTTTTGCACCACTGTCAAGTCAAAAAATCGTTAAGTTGAACCGTGGTAAGTTGGACCATCTGTAGTTTTGTTCCCAGTTCCTGAAATAGCTCCAGAGCCATAAAGCAGAAATGCGTGTCTTTTGTTATTCATAACAAGTCGCTTTCAACAACACCTGAGTTGATGTTGATGAGGTGACTTTTGGAAAGCTCTGAAGGATGGAAATTGGTTGCCAGAGGAACCTATGATGTAATCAGAGGACTGGAACTTTTAGTCACACCCCCTGACTTCCAGGGAGGGGAGAAGGGCTAGAGATGGACTTGAACACTAATGGCCAATGATTTAATCAATCATGCCTAGGTAGTAAAGCCTCCATAAAAATCCTTGAATTATGGGTTTGGAAGCCTCTGAGTGGTGAACACTAGCTGGCACTGGGAGAGCATGGAGGCTCTGAGACCCTTCCCACATACCTCGTCCTACGTATCTATTCTATCTGCTGTTTCTGAGTTACATGCTTTTACAATAAGTAAGTAATTTAGTAAGTAAACTGTTTTCCTGCGTTCTGGAGCTGCTCTAGCAAATTAATCAAAACCGAGGAGGGGGTCATAGGAACCTCTAATTTATAGCCAGATGGTCAGAAGCACAGGTGATACCTGGACTTGTGATTGACATCTGAAAGGGGGGTGGTGGATAGTCTTGTAAGACTGAGCCCTTAACCTGTGGGATCTGACCTTATCTCCAGGTAGATAGTGTCAGAATTGAGTTGAATTGTGGGACATTCAGCTGGTGTTGCAGAATTGCCTGGTGTGGGGAAACCCACACACATTTAGAGTACAGAGTATCCTGCGAGTAGTAAGAGTACAGAAAAATGGAAGAGTGGAAAATTTCCTTTACAGTGGAAAATTCATTTTTGTGAATTTTATTTCATAATTTATATAATATGTAAATATATAATTATATACATATAAAGTACACAAATATATACGTATACAATTTATTTTATAAATTAACTCATGTCATAGTTCATTTTTATATTTTTTATTTTCACCACAGTAAATATTTTAGCAATTTTTTCCTAATCAAGAGTATTAGTCCATTTGTAATAAGTGAAAAAAAAGTTTATGAGGATAATATTATATTTGTTTGCATTTATAAAATGATTTATTATTTCACACAAGAAAGACTCTATTCCCCCGCATTAATTATAATTAAGTTTGATTATGTTTTCACTTTCACCTCTTCCTCTCCCTCAGTGACCGTAGCTTTCCCAGTCCATACCATCTTTGGATAGTCTAGTGACAAGGTCAGCTGGGTACGTCCACAACTGTTTGAGTGGTCGACAGATTCATTTTTTGTGTTCTACAGAAATCTCTGTCACGCTGTCTCCCATCATAATTTAACGCTGGTATAATTATTGCAGAGATTTCTCAGTGTCTCTCTAGGGGAAATTGCTCTTAGCTATTGGCTTTTAGGTATTTCATGATTCTGCTACTTAAATTCTGCTATTTAAAGGGGTCTCATATTCCAATCACACGCTGAGAACATGCCTGTTTAATCCTGTTTCTATGGTGATTGATCTGTCTACACTACATTGTACTAGGCTGGAGGAGTTTTAAAGTTGAATCTTGCTTTTTAGGGTGCAGGAAGCTACTAAATGTGTAAAGAAGATAAAATGCTACCTTAAAAAGTTTATCCAAATGCACCAAAAAATATTTACTATATCTAGTAAATGGATCATATTCTTTGGGTCATAAATTCCTTTGAAAATGAAAGCTATGCACTCTCTTAATAAATAATAGTAATACATATAGGTACTCACGTGCACACATATGCCTGCACACGTGCGCGTGCGTACACACACGTACTAAGCATCCTCCACTCAGAGATGCATCATCAGTTGAAGAAATCCCGCTTTATGTGGCCAATCTATGGGTCACATCATCAAAATTAGCCCCCAGAGTTTCGGCCCCTCAGTAGTTCTGTGCCCATTTTGTGTGGTCTTTATGTTTTTCTGGAGAAGTGTCAGGTTATTCATTCACTTTAAATGTGTATATATTTCAAAAAATATTTATGTCAACATTTCTAGAATATCCACTCAAAGAATAAAATCAGACTTTGTAAATTCTAACCCAATAAAGGAGAAAATGGAAAAGGAACACTCAATCAAACTAAAATAAACAAACAAAAAACATTAGAGGACCAAAACAAGATACAAAGAAATGATACAAAAAGAAAGTACAATATAAGGTGATAGAAATGAATCAGTAAATACAATCATTATAAAGAGATTCAACTCTATAGTTAAAAGACAAAGACATAAAAGGTTGGAAAGGAAAAAGATGGAAAACTAAACACCAAATATATGTAACCCAAGGAAAAGAGGCTTAGTTGTACCAATATCAGAACAATTAAAGGTTAAAGCAAAAGTCATTCCTACAAGTAAAATAGTCATCCATGTTGGAAAATATGTTCTCAGGTAGATATAACAATTCAAATTCTATAGACATCTAATCTAATGGGCTCAATAGATGTAGAAGATAACAAAAGTAGAAATGAATAAATCCACCTTCATATTGGGAGAATTCACACACTTCACACAATCTGCGAGAATGCTCTATGATTGGCATAAAGACCAAAAATAATACGAATATAAAAGATTTTAATAGTAATTAATGAACTCAGTATAATGGACATACATAGAACACTACGCCAAATAACTGGTAAACACACATTCTTTTCACTAGTTCCAGAAAAATTTCTAAAACTTCGTCACACACTTGAGATAAAGTATGTCTTGCCAAATTTCAAAGAATCTGAAATTTTCTAAATGTAACACAAAAAATTTTTTAAAAATCTAAAGAAAACTTTACAATGCCCTGTATATTTAAAAATTTAAAAAGACACACTTCTAGGCTCCCCCTGAATCAAAAGAAAAATCATAACGAAACTAAAATGATATCTAGAAGATCTTGATAATGAAAATATTGCTTATCTTACTTTGTTTGACTAAACACATATTTAAAAGGAAATTTATACCATTAATTGTAATATTACTATGCTTGGATCTTATTTGGACTTTAAGTCAAGGAAATAAACTTATGTATATATATATACAAGTTTATCTCTCTCTAGATACATAGCCATTTAAAGACTGCCTGAATATTTATTTAAGGAATTATTTTTATTTTTAAATGCAATAATGATATTTTACTTGTAATCCAAAATTTATATATACAATTGTACGATGTCTGAGATTTGCTTCAAAATCATCTACTCTAGGAAATGCCTAGAAATTGTGATGAAATCAAATTGGCTGTGAATTGATACTGTAGAAGCTTGGAATTGGAACCTAGGAGCTTAATTTATCATCTCCCTTGAATCCCTCCCCTCCATGAATCCAGTCCCCAATCCCCTACACCAACACCATACATTGAGATAAATACTTTTGTCAGCTTCTTATAGATCCTTTGAAATTACTTCATGAATTTACAAGAAATAACAGATGCATATTTGTATTTCCCCTTATTTACATAATAAATAGCATAACATACACATGGGTTTACAACTTACTTTTTCTCACTTAACACCATATCTTGGAAAATTTTCCTTATCCTTACATTGTAGGGGCATTCCCATCATCTGGGCATACCATATTTAATTTAACCCTTCTTCCACTGAAGGATATTTGGGTTGCTGGGAATCCTTTGCTATTAATATGTCAGATATAAATAAAATTGCACATATGCCATATCACACACATGCAAGTGTATCCGTAAGAGAAATTCTCAAAAATGGAATAGCTGGGTCAAGTATTGCTGTCAAAGAATCAATATATTTTTAATATTGACAAATAATGCCAAGTATTTCTCCTCAGGGGTTGTACCAATTTATACTTGGACCAGGAATGTACAAGAGTCATTTGCAATATTTTAATACCTTAATGCCTTTGCTAGACTTCCTCTGTTCAGAAGTCATGTGTCATCTAACCACACGTTATCCTCTAGGGATTGATTTACGTGTTACCTGACAAAGGAATCCCTCCCCCAATATTGTCTCCTGGCCCGGGCTAGGGGGCCACTCAGGTGCCGCTGTGGAGTCCAGGATGTGTGTTTTTCCTCACACTTCCCACATCGCATTGCCGTTGTGGGGGTTCCTCATTGTCCAGTCCCAGAATAGGAGTTCTGTCTTATTGGCTTTCTCTCACCTGTACTTTACACCATGCCTAGGCCATAGGAGGCTATCAGAGTCTTTGATACACGAAGAGTTCAAGTATAACTGAGGTCTCTAAGGATCATATCATGTATAAATCAGTTTTAAAATACCAAAAAACTGGCAAGCAAGAAATAAAAAACATATACTAAAAATAAGTATAGCACAGTTGAATTCAGAAAAAAATAAGAAGAACATGGTTAAAAATGATCCAAAAAAACCAACTTTCAAATTTTGGATGCAATAGGAATGGTATTAATTTCTTTCTTGGGTTATAGTGCCTGTGGAAACTTCATTATAACCAATCAGGCTTTTATAGTAATTTTGTTAAAAAAAAAAACAAAAAAAACATATAATGTAAAATGGATACACTAACCAAGGGGAAACATATATATATATATATAGTATAAATAAATATATACATGTTTTCACATAAGAACATGGACAATTATCCACCATTTTGGAGCAGTTACATGGAGCTGCTTTGTTAAAGCACATTTTAATTAATGTTCTTGAGAAGAGAATTTCTCCTAAATTCAGCCACTGCCTCATTAGTTGATTCTTCCATTAATCCATTCATTCACTCAATATCTCAGCAAAAATTTACAGTGGTTTTCTTCTTAGTAAAGACAATGCTAGTGCTATAACATATTTGCCTTTTATCAATAAATTATATAATTGCACTTAAAATCTTTCCTATTAGCTTTAATTTTAAGAAATAGAAGGGATGGGGTTGGCTCGGTGGCGTAGTGGTTAAGTTCGCACATTCTGCTTCGGCAGCCCTGGGTTCGCTGGTTTAGATCCTGGGTGCGCACCTACTCATCGCTCATCAAGCCATGCTGAGGCGGCATCCCACACAGAAGAACTAAGAAAAGGACCTACAACTAGGATATACAACTACGTACTGGGGCTTCGGGGAGAAAAAAAGAAAAAAAAAAGAGAAGCTAGGCTTGGTCATGTCATTCGAGCCCTGGACAGAAGACTATTCTGTCACAGGAGCCCCCACATTCCCTTAAAAGAAAAGAAAGAAATGGAAGGGAATAGAAAATAGTTTACATTTACCATATATTGTATATATACATATGCACATATTTATAATATATCATTAAAATTTACAGATGGTATATTATTAAATTGTGTTTATGGATTTAGTAAAAGGGAATTATATATATTGAGAACACTTTCTTGTACTAAAAAATTTCTGGAAACCATGAATGTGAACTGTCTACACGTGTTTCTGTGTTTGGCAAAACAGTATAAACGCCCAAAGGGGAATGACCAGGGACAGACTTGGCCAGATTGCTGTGGCTGGGAAAGCAAGAGATTCTATCAAATTCCATTCCAAAAGCTTTTCAACGAATAACTTGAAACCACTCTGAGTCACCTAGATTTTGCTTCCTGGACCTTTGTGGCAGCTGATGAGGCTTAGAAATAAGCACGTTTATCTAGACTGAAAAAGAAATTGACTACGGCACCAATTCAAAATATTGTGCAGAATAAACAGCTGAGAGAAATGCTTTACCAGAACATTCTTAACTGTAAATTGCAAATGACATGTATTAAAACATAGGGCTGCAACAGGAAAATATTGTAAAATGAGTCACGTGAAGTTGTATAACCAACTAAATCTTTGACTGATACATTTTCTAAGTTCAAATTGTTGGATACCAACCATCTATGTGATCAGGAACTCCTATAATAGTGAATAGTTCGTGTCAACACAGCTTCAAATGCTTGATTTCTCAAATGATCAAAGGTGCCTATTTATTAGCTATATGGCAGGGGCAATGATGGACATGAAGCTCTCCTATGCTTAGGGGAGATGATAAAATTCATTTATCGCAATGCAAGAATTACAACATGCAATAAATGTTCTAAAATAAGTAATAAGATCTGAGGTAACATGTTGCTTATTATGTATTAGTAATGAATCCAAATGCAATATTAACATTCTAAAGTGAACGTATATCTTTCTTAAATTAATTTTATCATAAGCATCTCCTTTTCTGTTTACACATAAAACCTTACAAGTTCAAATAATGAAAAATCATGGTTTCAATTTGCCCACAGGAATAGACATATTTTGAATTAAAGAGAACCTTTTTCTTTTAATATAGATTAATATTAATATGTGGATAAACGTTTTCAAATCAACTCACAGAAAACAAGCCCAGCTAATCTAAAATTAATAAGAGAGGTTTTAGAGTAGGGAGTCAGTAAACTATAGCCCACTGACAAAACCTAGACACCTTTTTTTGTAAATAATTTTTTCTGGAACACAGCCACACCCATTCAACTATATATTGACTATGGCCACTTTCAGTCTAAAACAACAGAGTTGACTGGTTGAGATGGAGACCATATTACTGGCAAAGCCAATAATATCTACAATCTGGCCCTGCAAAGAAAAAGTTTGCTGACCTCTGTTTTGGAGCTGTGGATCTCAAACTTGGACTTGTATCAGAATCCCTGGAGATCTGGAGATTGCTGGGCCCCACTAATAGAGGTTCTGATTCAGTAGGTTTGGAATGGGGCCTAAGAACTTGTACTTCTAACCACTCCCCAAGTAATGCTGATGCTGCTGGTCTAAAGACCACACTTTGAGAATCCCTAGTGAAGACAAAAACATTATTCGCCTTAGCTATCTCCATTTCCTCTGCTTAAATAGTGATACCATAAAATGGCTAAATATATGTTGCTGAATTAGTAACTTCCATCGCACCTTTAATGCAAGCATTATCCACCATGACTTATTCTTATCAATAGCTCTGATGCGGAGGTAATCATTACCCACCTCCCTCACTTGACTGATGAACAGCGTCTGTCATAACAGAGGCTAAAAGTCTTCTCCTGAAATAGACCCACAAGTCAATAGTAGCAGATGATTGAAAGCCCAGTTTCTTCAGCAATTACTGGGGTCTCCAGGTCACATGGTGTTTTTATAGAAATTCTAGAATCGCATGATGGAAAAAAGGAACCCGAGGTCAGCTTGTCAGTTGCCTTGTCTCTAAGCCCCCAGCAGACGTAGAATTTCCCAGCTTCTCTAAGGTCTTCCGTTCCATTCTCTGACTACAGAGAATAGAAGGCAATTTCCAGGCACTTTCAAAGCTGGAGCTCTCAGCAAAATCTAGGCGCCATTGGCTTACAATTTCAAGAGAATTCAATAAAGGTAAAATGACCTTGAAAAATAAACTAACTCTCCCGCAGTAAAGTGGTGATTCTGTTTTCTGTGATTATATTCCATTATTTGGAAAAGGATGTTCAATGCCAGTGTTATCAAGATTATCTATCATATTAGTAGTAAGGAGTTAAGTTTTTAAACATAGGATCTTGAATCAATCGTATCACGTAATAGCTTTGCAAACTGTGACAAAATAGAAGGTATTTTCTTGAATGTCGCTACCAAGTCAAAATACATGCTCATTTTGAATTCCAGAGCCATCCAAATTAGTTACTTTAGGATCCTTTCAAAACTCTTGACATAAATGTCGCTTAAAAGAGAAGCACATTTGTTAGTATCATTTTTTAAAAAGAAGACAAGGGAAAAATAGTGGTTCTAAGGTCAGATTCACAGTTAGCTAAAATAAACTATTGCAAATACAATGAAGGATTAAAAATATCATATGACATGTGAATGCTGAAGCCATCACTTAATGAAAGATTCAGATTTTATCACACTCTACATGCAAAATGGTACTAAGAAAGTTACAAAAGAAAATAACCACTATTCAATTATAATCATTTTGCTTTAGCAACTACATCTCGTCCTTATAAAACATGCCCTTTTCCTGATGGTTGGCATCTTCCACAATGGAGAATTCAGTGCAGATGAGAAAGAACATGAAGACCCTCCGAATTTCAATGGTGTTCAAAGGCATAATCAAGAATCCAACAGATAATGAATACACTGACCTTCAAATGCAATACACCAATTTTCAGAAATCCACAATTATTGTTTACTTGTTAGCCAAAATAAATCCAATACCATGTACAAAGTCATACACTATACCTTAAAAGGAATATGTAGATTTATATTCCTCTTTGATGGCAATCTGTAATCAAACTGATTCAAAAAAAGTAACTTATTTTGATATGGTGCTATATTAAGTAAATTTCTTGTCTTTTTAACACTGTTAAAATCTGTGAATGCTGCACTGATAACAGTCCCAGTATCTCAGTGGTATTATTTCTCCTCTCTGGCCACCAGCCCCTGACATCTCATCCTTCTCTAATCTTCCATTTGTTCATCAGTTCATGGTCCTCTTTGTGATGTTCAGACCATTGTTCCTTTTTCCATCTTCCTGCCTTTTTTAACCTTTTCCTTTACAGAAGCAATAAAGCATTATGACTTTGCTGTTTTGACAATCCATTCTGTGGATATCCCCAAACATCGACTGCTCCAAATATTCCCTTCAACCCTTGTCATCATCGGGATGCCTTCGAATCAGATATCTTAATACCAAGTATTCCTCTCTCTGGCCACTAGCAGTCCTACTCTTCTAGCTCGTGCCCTCATGCAACATCTTCCATCCTCGGCCCCTTCACCTCTTTATCTTCTCACTTATACCATCCAGCTGTCTCCTATCTCTTCAGTACCCAGCCAATGCCTTTAACTCCTGTGGTCCAGTGTTTTACACACATCCTCCCATCAAAAGTCCAATCCTGAATTGACCCATGTGCCAAACATTGGCTTATGTGTTCTGTATTTGTTACTTGTTTAATGATAGCAGCTCTTGGGGATATGTACTATCTTCATTTTACAGATGAGAAAACTGAGAAACAAAGTACCTGCCTAAAATTACATCAGAGGCTCAAATTGGGCAGCCTGGCCTCAGAGCCTTTACTTCTTCACTAGAGGTTCCATTTCTCTGCCTCAATAAAGAGCGACAACTCCTCTCTTCTAGTGAATCCGTCAGTGGGGGTGCAGGAGCCCTGCAAGCCATGTTTCCCGAGCAGTGTGAGTGGCCAACATATCAAATTAAACCAACAGAGAGAAAGATACAAAATGTGGAGAAATAAAATATGGAGAGAGTAAATCCTTGTGGTATTTGAGTCTTTGGTTCTAGTTTCTTGAAGACTTGCTACATCTTTATATTTCTTGCATTTTTCTGAGTCTGGATAGATGCCATTTTTTTAATGCCTAAACCTTAGATCCCATGACTGTTTCCCTCATTCTCAGCCAAATTATGTATTATTCTGTGAGGAGAGAAAATAGAAGTTTTCAGACTGGAACTTCTTAGTGTGAAGCTGACCTTTTTACTTGTGAGAGGGGCAATCTTTTCTTCCTTATCTCTTACTGCAATTGCAAACATGTTCTTTCTATTGTCTACCTGTGTTCTGGACCTCACTGACTACTGAATTCTCAGGATATTCACTAGATCCATTATCTATTCTCCTTCCAGAATTTTGTCCTCTCCTTCCAATGCTTCCTTTCTACCCACTTTTAAATACACTCATTTTAAAAATAAACGAAACGAAACCTCTCCTTCAACTTCCAGCTACTTCCCAAACTTTCCTCTGTATAGCTAGAGTTCTCTACATTTGCATTCTTCACTTTCTCACCTCTCACTTAATTTCACCTTTAAACTGAAAGAAATCACCTCTAAGCAAGAGAGAGAAAATGCTAAAGGGCGTTTTTTTTTTTTTTTTGCAGGGAAAAATTCGCTCTGAGCTAACATCTGTTGCCAATTTTCCTCTTTTTTAATTTTTCCTCCCCAAAGCCCCAGTGCATGGCTGCGTATCCTAGTTGTAAGTCCTTCTAGTTCTTCTATGTGAGCTGCTGCCACAGCATGGCAACTGACCGATGGGTGCTGTGGTTCCATGACTGGGATACGAACCCGGGCTGCTGCAGTGGTGAGAGCACTGAACTTTAACCACTGGACCATCAGGGCTGGCTGATAAAGGGCATCTTTTTAAACATTAAGTAAACCTTTTATCATAGGATAGTTTTAAATTTACAGAAAAGTTGCAAGAATATTAGAGAGTTCTTGTCTATCCACCTGCAGGTCCCCCTGTTGTTAATATCTTACCTTAGTTTGGTACATTTGTTACAATGAATGAACCAATATTGATACATTACTATTATTAACTAAAGTCTATATTTTATTTGGATTTCCTTAGTTTTTCCCGAATGTCCACTTATTGCTCTAGGATCCCAACCAGGACATCACATTACATTTAGTGGTCATGTCTTCTTGATCTCCTTTAGACTGTGACAGTTTCTCAGACTTTCCCTGTTTTTGATGACCTTGACAGCTTTGAGGGACACTGGTCAGATATTTTCTAGAATGTCTTTCAATTTTGGTTTTTCCAATGTTTTTCTCATGACTAGATTGGGATTATGGGTATTGGGGAGGACGACCACAGAGGTAAAGTCCCCGTCTCATTACATTATATCAAGGTTACATGTTGTCAACATGACATATCCCAGTTGATGTTGACCTTGATCACTGGCTGATGAAGTGTTTATCAGGCTTCTCCACTATAAAATTACTCACCTTCTTTTACTTCTGAGGAACATTTTTAACAATAAGAGATTCAAATATTTAATTTTGAGTATCTAAATAACCAGTGGATTTTGTTACACCTAAATATGTGTGTGTGAGTTGTCCTTTGTAGAAGTGCACCTTAAGTTTGTATCAGGATGATGTGGCACAATGACAGGGTGAGACACAGAGAAACCCAAGCACTACAAAGAATAGCGACTTCACGACCAAGAGAATACAAGCATCTGGGATTGAACAAATATCCTAGGCTGAATGTGGAACATGAATTCAAGTGAACAGAGAGAGTTATATTCTGTATTATTTGGGAAGCATGTTTAGTTACTGGAACATAAAGACTCTAAATACAAGAGTTCAAATAGGATAAACCTTTGCTTCTCTCTCTTACAACAGCCCAGAGATGGGTGGATCGCCAAGGGCTGGAAGGTTAGCTTTGCCACCCTCAACACATGGATCAACATCTCTTGGTTAAAGTCAACTGCTCCATTTGTCAACACTGTTAAGCCAATAGGAAGGAAAAAAGAATGGAAGGCATCTGCCTTTCTTTCTCAAGGATGGGAGGCAGAAATTGTTCAGGTCACTACCATTCATATTCCACTGGCCTGAACTTAGTAGCCTGACCATGTACCAAGCTACAAAGTAGTGGGGACAACATAGGGTCTAACTGAATGCCCACATGCTTGCTAAAACTTGGTTAGCTTTCTATGAATAAAGCATCTAGAAGACAATGAAAACTGGGAGAATAAATACTGGTCAAAATGGGCAGATCTTTAACTGAATATCTGGTGCCAGACTGTTTGTTATTTGTTCAAATAAGATGGCATCTAGACCAAAGCTGCAAATTGAATTAGCATCTTGTTGAGTTTATGAACCTACATCATTCTCCAACTCCATCCATCCACTAGACATCTCAAACAAGTGAGTCAAATAGGGTTATGATAGAAGAAAGTGCACCTGAAATTTTCAAATTTTGATGGTGGCTCTAATCTCTGCTATTCTCCCCAGGTATGAAATATTAATTCTGTTTCAGTATTTTAGTAGGGAAGCCAGTTCTATAGGCTTCCACTTGATTCTTCCTATCATAAAAATCTTCACTTCATGGACCATGGAGTCAAATGTGGGGTTTCTCCCAGTTGCCAACTGTTTGTGTTCCAACTGTGCACTGAGGTGTTGGGAAAATGAAGGTAGAGTGGGTTTTCAAATATGCTGGGCTCACTGTCCCCCAGATTCTATTTAGCTGACTCCTAGAATCTCCCACTCTGATTGGTGGGATGGTATGCATTCTGGGACCCAGAGGTTAGAATCAGCTCAGAGGGAGTGTTTGTAAAAACTAAGATGCAGTGTATTTTCCTTTTACAGTTTTCAGACGCCCAAGGAAAGGACCACCAGCCCTTTGCGGGAAGGCCAGAAGAATCTGTAATTCACACCTGTGGCATCATCTCAGATACCTGGTCTAGGTTGCATGGTCCCCCTTCATATAAAGGTCTTGGGATTGACTGAGAGACTATAGGGCAGCAGAATTTACCACCCCAAAATGTGTCTCTTTGGCTTGATTATTTGGGGCTGATTATTTTCAAGAACAAAAGACTCATGAAGAAACTTTGACTTTCTGCCTAAAAGAATTTAAGATAGAAGGCCTGTTCCAGGAAGGAGCTATCACCATATATAACTATAGGATAATATGAACCAGGTGTGGTAGACAGGAAGGAACCTAGCAAGGCCCATTTGATCAGAGTCCTCTCCACGTCCCATTGTCTCTAGATGGCCCAACAAACATTTGCTTACCAAACATCAACTCTTTCCATCTTCCTGTAAATTGCCTCCCTTCCCTTTGAAGGTCCAGACCCCTGCCCCCCTCTCCTTAGTCCAGAATGACAAACATACCTCATTTTGCCTGGCAGTCTTTGAAATTTTTCATACTTATGTGAATTCCCCATGCATATGTATTAAACTTTCTTTGATTTTCTCCTGTTAACCTGCCTTACGTCATTATAATTATTCGACCAGCCATAAGAACCAGAAGGGGAAGGAACGAATTTTCTCATCACCCCAAGACTAAGACTACATTTGTGCTGACCTGACTTCTGTTTACCAGTCCTAATTTGCTTCACGTGCACCGATCAAGTAGGATCATAGTAACATTCCTAAACTCCCCAACATAAAGAAAATGAAAAGAGAGTGAGATGTAGAATAAATAATGAGTGGACTTAATATGGGCCTGACACCAACTAGAAACACAGAAACTTATTAGATTTTGGCTTTAAACCATGCTTAAGGTTACACATTTTTACCTAACCATGTCAATTTTTCATAATATACTGAGCAAAATCAATCCTTTCATATCATGATGAAATTGATGACACACAGTTATGCTTGAGCCTGCTCCATTAAACATGAATATATAATACCTCTCTATGAACAAGATCTGCATTATCAATAATTCTGCATTCTCTGAGCATTTTGGAATGTTTTCTTGCAGAGATTACAGTTAAAATACATAAATTCAATCCATGTGTTTTATCATTTACCCATCAAAATGACAAATAGGGGAAAATATATAGGAAAACACATTCATAATTTTCTGACTTAAGGACAAAATGCAATTAACAATAACCATTTCAATATCCACAATTAACTTCTTAATTCTAAGACTGAAATAAATTTTCAAGTATAAGTTAGAACAGCCTTAAGTTCCAAAGGAGTCTAAAATGAACATATGGATCTTGAAAATTTGCTGAACTTACCGAAACAAGGTTTTGGATATCTTGAAAAAGTTTCACCTTACTTTTTAGCCTAATTAGAAATAAACAACTTGATTTACTCTTCTCTGTGAAAAGAAATGGGAAGGGGTTTGTTCTGTTATGCAGGAAAAATTAATTTTTATTCAACAAACATCAAAATCACGTCTCCTTTATGCATGCAGGGCAAAATATTTAAATGTACTCTGTGCCTCTCACTACATAAGTGCCATGCTGACAGATTCAATTTAGTTTTAAGATCTACTCTGGCACTGACAGAATGCTAAGCATTTCCTTGCTATAGATCTGCACCATTTTAATTAAAAAATTTTTTTTCTTTCTAATAATGGTCTAACAAAATAGCTAGCCAAGTAAATGCCATTTAAGTGTTCAGGACTGATGGATTCTATTCAATAATTCTGGTTAACGAGGCACTAAAATGATGAGTGGAGAGACCAAGGAATTGGTGATAGTTTGCTTGGAAGTGCTGATGGCTTCTCAAGGGATAAACGCAAGGAGATGCACTCAGGAATAAGGAGTCTCCACACAACCAGGGCATTGACAGATGAAGTCAACACAGGCTGATTTAAGGAACGGAGACAAAAACTTTCCTTATGACATCCGTGGAGTTCCTGCACCTACCTGTGCCTCTCCCAGCTACGGAATCAAAGGCTTCTCTTTACGTCTTCAGGTGACTGGAGTTGGGTTTCACTCACCTGAAACCAGAGGTTTCCTGATCAGAATACAGCTAACTCACCGAGTTTAATTAACCCCTTCTAGAGAACACGGTTTCCTTTTATGATTAAATGTTATCTATAAAAACAGACCTTGGGGAGACACTAAGAAATCTTTTTCTTCCTAGAGTGGTGTAATTAGAACAGAAATGATGGGAATGCTTTGCATGAATTTCATGTTGATTAAGATCAGGGAACTGACAGCACTGATACCTGCTGATATAAAACTCAATAATGATTTTAATTACAACTCAAGGTTTTTGCCTCTTCTGGAAATAAACATGAAAGTAACAAGTCAACATATATAATCTTTCTGTTTAAATCTTAATTACGAAAAGTACCTGAGTATAGTATTTTAGAAACATGAAGACTCATAGGCTTCTTTTAACTCCTTGGCTTGCCTTATTTTGACATCAAATTGCATGTAATTCTTCCTGCAAGTGTCTGCATGGGACTCATAGATAATTGAATTTGGTAATGCTAAATTTCCTTTTTAATTGAGTTTATCACTAAGTTTGAATCCACAGCCCTGAGATAGCATCAAAAGTAGCAAGAAAATTCAGACTGTTATTTCCATCTGAATAAAGGCTCCTCAGGCAGCAGGGCGTCAGTGCAGCCTGGCCTCATTCTGCAGTATTGATAAGCCAGTCCACTCTGCCTATAGTTTTTCCTTATTTGATACTCTCAACATTAATACTTTTCTTTCTCCTCTCCTCCCCAAACCTATTTATTAGATATATTCTATATAACTTTGTTTTTCTTTCATTTTAATGATTCTGTCAGAGTCTGCATTTTAAATTGTTCCATTTGTAATAGGGCTGTAAACCGAAAATCGAAGCTTTTCTTTGTAAAGTTTTGCAAAGTTATATTATACCAATCAAACTACACATGCTCACAGTTTCTATTTGGAGTTTCATCAATTATCACCCATCCTCAGGCTTAGAGGAATAATTATCCTGCACCCACTTTGATATAATGCTCTGAGCAAGGATCTCACAAATGCTTCCAGAATTCCAAGGTCAAACAGATGAGTAGTTAGATCTGGTGCATTCTATTCGCCTTCACCAGGACACTTGATAAATGATCCCCGCTGGAAAAGGAGTTGACCGGTATTGCTAGCAGAATGTGGGAGCTACAGCCAGTGGCTTTTCTCAACCACAGTATTTGCTGTCCTCCACTGTCTTAGTACCTACATCCAACCTAAAACAGCCTTTGTCCTTTACTAGGTATGGTAGGCAGAAGACAAGGAATGCAGGTGGCCTCCATGAGCTGGAGAAGACAAGGACAGATTCTCCCCTACAGCCTCCAGAAGGAATGCAGCCCTGCCGGCCCTTTGATTTTAGCCCTGTAAGATCTCTTAGGACTTCCGACCACCAGAACTATAAGATAATAAATGAGTGTTCTTCTGAGTCATGAAGTTTGTGGTAATTTGTTACAACAGCAGTAGAAAACTTATACGTGGGCATCCTACACTGCACAGCAATAGAGCTGAGCATGTGGCTTTTCAAAGCAAGTCCTTTGTGATTTTAATTAGTTAATTAATATAATTAATTATGCTTTAAGTTTTCACTAAAAATTAAATTTCACTGAAGGAGATGGCAGGCACAACTTGAGAAGAGATATATGAGTTTCATTAACATAAACACTATAATGCAGATTTCATAATCAGACCCACAAGTTTGTGAACCCAACTTCTCCGCCTCCAGTTCCAGTCTTCAAGTGTGAGAACTGATAACCATCTCTGTTTTTATTTCTTTGAGTAATTACCTGTATACCACCAAATGATATCTTTCTACTGCTATTTTTCGATGTCACCTCTATATAATGATCTTCTGTTATGATACATGTAATTTACTTACATTACAATATCTCTCCCTTATCCCATCATTTTTTATAATTATATCACTATACAGACATTCTCTATTGGTTACTGTTATGGATTGAATCGTGTACCTCCAAAATTCATATGTTGGAGTACTAACCCCTATTACCTGAGAAAGTCACCTTATTTGAAGACTGGGTCTTTACAGAAGTAATCAATTTAAAATGAGGTCATTAAGGTGGGCTCTAATTCAACATGACTGCTGTCTTTAAAAAAAGAAGAAATGTGGACACAAGACAGACACGTATAAAGGAAGACGATGTGAAGGGATTCAGGGCCAATGCCGCATGAAGATGAAAACAGAGATCGGGGTAAGCCAAGGAATGCCAAAGAATGCAGCAAACCACCAGAAGCTAGGTGAGACCCATGGAGCAGATTCCTTCTCGCAGCCCTCAGAAGGAACCATCCCTGCCAACACCTTGATCTTAGACTTCTAGGCTTGAGAACTGTAAGACAATAAATCTATTTTGTTTAAGCCACCCCACTTTGTGGCACTGTTAAAGCAGCCCTAGAAAACTTACACAGTTACCTTTATAACCTGAAATAATATACATTGCAAAACCAATTTTCTTGCTTTGTTGTATCAGAGGAAAAAGGACACAGGTGTCTGGGAAGAGAAGAGGACTTTGGACTTATCCATTGTTTCATCTATTAGGCTGGAACATGGAAGGGATGTCATTTGGCCAAAACAGACACCTATGAAGACTCTCATCCTGCCCCATAGGGCCTCACCCACTTCATTCATTTGGGAGGAAAGACAGTAAAACCCAAGCCAAGAGCAGGAAGAGAGGAGGAAAGACTGAGAGTACAGTGCCCTTTCTGCTCCCCACCAACCTTCCCCCTCTGCCACGATCTCCCTTCCCTTACCAAACCTTTTTAGGATGGGAATGATTCACAGGTGAGGACATTCGCAGGTCCCCATTTCCATATAATACAAATAGACCAGTGGTTCTCAACTGGGGGGGGGTTTTGTCCCCCAAAGACACATGGCAATATCCAGACATGTTTTTGGTTGTCACAGGTGGAAGGGTGCTACTGGTATCCAGTGGGTGCACATCAGGAATGCTGCTAAACATCCTACAGTGCACAGGACAGCCCCCTACAGCAAAGAATCATCTGGCCCATAATGTCCTTAGTGCCAAGGTTAAGAAATTCTGCATTAGAGGAGGGGGTGGACTCTCAATGGAGAGACCATTCCAAGAGAGGCTGCCTGTATCCTTGCCTGTAATCCATTCTTATCAGCAGCTCCATCTCGGGGGAGGAATGAGGGAGCTGGCAAAGAGAAGGGAAGAGTACGCGCAACAGGGCATCCCTGGACAGGCTAGCATATAGCTCTGTTTTGACTCTTGTCATGCTATTCTGAATGTTTTGACACCCCTGACAATTTTGAGGGTGCTCCCTTAGGCAGCACACATTATGTTTGTACCCCTAGTTTCTAGCACAGATCTCAGCACAAAGCAGACACTTAACCGACATTTCCTAAATTAACGGAAAGTGTTTCCATTCCTAACACCAACTACTAGAATAAATAGTAGTGCCATTTTTTACAGTTAAACATATAGTATCTACATAGCTTTCTGTTACTGCCATTCCCACTTTTCTATTGGTTACGAATGGTGGCACCTCTCTCTGAGTCTTCACTTATAAATCCCTTATAAGATATTGATAAGGAAAATGAGCAGCCCTGTGAATTTCATCACTCTTTATAATTTCTTTATGGCCCTTCAGAAATGATTTTTATTTGAATAACAATGCAAATATATTATAATTTTAGAAAGAGAATCACCATGCTAAATATTTTATATGCATGATTTGTTAAGGCCCACAGGGTAACGACAATTCCTACCCCATTTTACACTTGTCTTCCAGTGCAGAGAAGTTAAGATACAGAGCCTTGGGGGGGGCGGTGGGCAGGGGTTGCTGAGGATTCCCACCCAAACAGTCTGCCACCAGACCCCATAATCTTAACCAACACTCTATATAATGCCTCCAACCTTGTGCATGAATGACTGCAGTTATTTTTATGAGGTGGTTATTATTATCTCTGTTTCACAGCGAGGGCATTAAAATCCTGCATGGTTAAGTCAGTTGGCCCAGAACGCCCAAGCAAGAAATGGCAGAATCAGGATTCAGTTCTGTTTAACCACAGAGCCCATGGCCCCGACTTCAAGACTCTCCCCTCTCACCCTTTCTATCTACTGTCTTTGCACAGGTCTTTTTCCTCCTCTAGATGGTAATCTCCTGGAGGAAGAGCACGTGCCTTCTCCATTTCTTCTTTCCTCCCTCGCTCCTCCCATATTCTCCTTCTCCTCGGATTTTGCCCACTGACTTGTCATGCCTCCCTGCAAGAGTGGGCTTTCTGTCTTCCAGGAATCTTGGTGGCCATTATTTCCTCTTTGCCACCCTGCCTCTGCCTATGGCTCTTTCCTGCCTCCACTGCTTTGCTGCCCCTGTACCACCTCCCCCCAACCCGAGGACTAGTCCTGAGAGCTATGGCTCCAGAGTGAGCAGAAGGGTGAATGGAACCAGCTCCCTGGTGTTTTCTTTAAGTGCATCAACTTGCAACAAGTACAACCACAAACGACTGTGATTCAAAGGCATGAGATCTCTTTTCCCAATTTCTTTTGGAGAGATTGTGTTGCCACAGAATGCTATCATGTCAAATGAAGTGAAGTAGGATCACTGTTATTACTCTCTGATAATTGAGCAACGTTGCCCAAAGACACCCGGAAAAATCTTAAAAGATAGACCTATTATGTTCTAATCTGTTGCCTCACATGTTTTCACCCAGAGCAGGAGCAAAATTTATTTATAGAATTGAGCTGAATATTGTCTAAAACATATTTTCTGTCTCCTCCCCAATCAGGTTTTCAGAAAGGACAAAGTAACACCTTAGAAAAGGATCAGCAATAGCTGTTTGCAAACAGGAGATGCATCAGAAGAAATGGAGTGTTCTCTTTTTTAACATCTAAAATGCTAATACCTAAGATGCTAATACCTCAGAGAGCTCTCCTAAGCATTTGGTCTCAATCTATGATTTGCTTTGCCTGGTAGTTTCTATTTGATGATTTTTAGTCACCAGTGAAGCAGTACTTTAGACTTCAAACGCACTTCAGAATCAGTTGACTTGAGTCAGAAATCTTTTGCATTCACACAGCATGAGTCAGGGCACCTAAAGGAGTTTGCCGGAATATTTCTCAACCCCTTCCACTCAAGGAAAGTTTGTGCAACAACCTTCCTTACGAAACCCTTCAGAATTTTTGCTGAAGTTTTAAAAATGGCTTTTCAATATATCTCATTCGGCTTTCTATTAAGAATCCCCTCCTTACATTTTAAGAATAATTATTTTTTAACCTAACCATAGTTGAGCCAAACTTCAACAACAACAACAAAACATTTCACCAAGTTATAGTTCACTCTCATTTAACCAAAATAAAAGTCAAGGAAATTGTTTTGTATTTTTAGAGACAATTATAGTTACTGAAATTTAATGGACTTTGGGATTCAGTCTTACTGTTCTGAATACAATATGAAAATTTATATTTTGACTGAGATTTAAAATTCCATCAGTCATTTTCAAGGACAAGTATTTGAGAATGCCAAACTTTCTATGAAATTATAAGTATTTATGAATAAAAATGTGATTATAGCTTGGTAGCCAACAACAGAGAAAGGACTCATGAAACTTTACATTCTGTGGGCTCTCCTGTTTAATCAGTAACTAATGGCCTGGCCTCATCCCTCTGCCAGGTTTAATTGGTTGGAATGGATTGAAATGGATTAGGAATAAAGTACCGTTCTGCTTGGAAACAGCTAGGTCTGCTTTGATGACACTTTCAACTAGTATTAAAATTAATTAAAAAAAAATACTAGGGAAAGATGCCACAATCCCCTTTTTGCCACTTCCAATCAACCAGAAAACCAAATAAAGTATATATGTTTTTCAAAAGCAAAGCAAATTTTGTTTTTTAAAACAAGTTATTACCACTGAAAGGTTACATCTCCCTGCAGTGCCAGGCCCGTAGCGTTCTTTGTTTAACCATATGACTAAATAGCTAATTACAGAATTCTGCATGTTTACACCAACTGTAAAACAGAATTGGGAAATGTGGAAAACATTGTAACGTAAATTGTTTTGTTATAGCCTACAGCAGTAGTCAGTATTTACCAGTGACCATGTTCTTATTCTTGTGTTTACTTGGCTTATAACTTTACAAAAATCTATGAAATACACACAAAAAATTTCCAATACTAAACACAACTTTGTCGACCTCCAGTGTGGGCTTTCTGTCCCTTACAATACAACGCACCTTCTATTTTTTTCCTTTTGACCATAAGTAATTTGAGAACATATCCACTTGGTCTTTAGAATATTCTGAAAAGAAGGAAGATGCAGTTCATAGGCTCAGCTAGGAGAACTGGAAATGATCAACATTTTTCTGGGATAGAGACTGTGTTATAAAATTGTGACATTTGTGTTGCCAGGGTAGTAGGTGGGGGTCAGAGGTTTCGAGGTACCTGTATTAGTGTGCTTGAGATGCTATAACAAAACATCATAGACCAGGCGGTTTAAACAGCATACGTTTATTTCTCACAGTTCTGGAAGCTGGGAAGTCCAAGGTGCAGGCAGATTTGGTTCCTGGTGAGACCCCTCTTCCAGGCTTGCAGATGGGCACTCTCTCACCGTGTCCTCATATAGCAGACTCTATCTTCCTCTTATAAAGCCACTAATCCCAGCATAAGGGTCCCACTCTCACGACCTCATCCAACCCCAACTACCTCCCAAAGGCCCCACCTTCAAATATCATCCCATTGTGAGTTGTGGCTTCAACATATGAGTTGGGGGGAGGGGGTTGACACAAATCAGCCCATGGCAGCACCTTAGCCTCCCCAGTTCCCTTTGGAAATCAGGATCTCCCGAATGAGAGAAGGATGCCAAGGTTGATTCAGAGCCTCTCAGAATTCTGGATAAGAACCCTCAGTAGCTGTGGCCCATCACCTTGGAGAGAAGAGTCCCAGCCATGGTGGTGGGGAAACAAAGCTGCCACTTTTAGGAGAAGTTCCTACAATGGAGAAGAGTTGGAATCAAGGGTGCAGAATGGGCATCTAGACTTGGAAGATGGGAAAGCATAAAGGAAGAAAAACTTCCTGGGGTGATAACACACTTCGTGTTATAAAGAAAAGAATGGAGAAGAAAGGGGCTCCGGATGAGTTGACAGAGAGAGGATCATTCAGCAGGAGATGTAAAGCAGAATGAAACTCATGGCAGAAAAAAATAGGAATTCCGTAGAACAAGCAATGATAAAAGGAAAGAAATAGCAGGAACGAAAAAGGGCATGCACACAGAGGCAAGAAATTAGAAGGATGTTGTTCTGAAAATGCAGGTTGGAAAACTAAATGGTTAAGGAGAGACAGCTGACAGAGAAGCAAGACAGAGGGGGCAGTCAAGAACTAGGTGTCAGACTGGTGAGAAGGGAAGGGGACTGAATGGAAAAGTGGAATGAAAGGCGTTAGTTGCTGAGAAAATAGGATGAGGTTTCTAAAGAGTTTAGCATTCAAAAGAGTCAAGACCAGATTTAAATACTTGGGAAGTCATTTGTATTACCAATGATATTATCGACACCAGGAGATAGTGAGTTTCCTGAAGTCCAAAGAATCAAATCCCTGGTATTCTCTATGCATCACCTCTTGGGCTTATTGACTGGCCAGTGCCCATCTCAAAAACATTTTTAGTTTACTAAAAATTGCATATGCAATGCCAAGTTTGTAGCATCATCTGACCCAACTCACTTTCATGCTGAAGGTCTTTCATTTCTCATTTACTCTTCTTTCTCCTTGACTGCCTCTTTCTTCTGGTTTAAGAGGCACTGCATGCTCATTATATGCAGTATCTCTCAAGAGCACCTTGGATTCTCAGAGAAAAGGAGCTAAATTAAGCTAACGAATATAAACAAATATGCTTCTCAGATTCTGAAATGGAGCAAAAGCATCTTCCAGACCCACCCAGTTGGACCATTAAAGATCATGTTAAAGTCTTTCTATATCTATAAAATGTATAACCATCATAATAGAGGGATTCTATTGAGATAGGAAATTAGGTTGCTGTTTTATGATTTGAATAATAAGAAGCCTATTTGGCATAGCAGTGTGCATTATACTTTCTGCAGCATTCTCGCAAACATCATCTTGCCTGCCCACTGGTTCATTGACAGATATTTCATGTTCCCCTCAAAGTCTTTGGAGGAATGTTTTCTGAACTGCCTTATGCACAATCCTTGATGTTTTCAATGTCTCACCCTTCTAATAATTCAAAAAAGAGGAAAATGGTTTCAAAATCTTTCAGATTAGTTTTACTGACGTTTTCCCCAGCATAGTCTACTTATGTCAAGTTCACCCTTCCCATGTAAATAATGAGATCTGCTATAGTCTAAAAGTTCAATGTTTAGAGAAGCACATTAATGATGCAGGTCTTGCAACCATGAATGGTTCTCCAGTGATCTGACACTATGAGCGTCAATGCGTAGCAACGCTAGCAAACATAAAGGGACCTAAAACTGAAAGGACTCTGACCTATTTTATTTTAGAAATAACTGTGCCAGGAAGAATAATTTTATGTCCCTGTTCATTACTTAAAAAAAAATTATTATCATTTCCTTAATCATTAGAACTTTAGCTATATATAATTAAACATCAGTTTGGGGGAAGAAAAGAAAATTTGGGGTTTTGCATCCATCTCTCTGGATTTTAATAATTCTTTTACTATCAAGAGTTCTTACAGGGATAACATGAGTGAATTTGGTCAAGATACAATTGATAGCAATGTACGCTCTAACTTGAGACTTTTTTTTCCAATGATGCATAAGGTGTTCATGGAACCGATTTATTCTTAAAAGCCAGAACATCTACAAGAGACAATCAGAAGACTGAGGGGTGGGACAACACTCTGGAAATGGCATCTTGTTTACATACAGGTTAAGTTTGCTCTCGAATTGTCGAAATGCACAAGGTACACAATTATGATTCTTCATTATGGTAGTGGGAACGTGTTCATCACAGACCCCTATCATGACTTCCTTGATCTTTATCACGTTAAACCTTGAAATATTTGTGCAACAGACAAGCAAGGAAAAGATGGTCAAAGGATTCAGTTAGGAAACCAGTAGGTTGAAGGAAAACCTATTCTATTCACGAGTTTATATTAAGTTGTAATTTTCAGAAACCATGAGATGAAAATTTTCTTTCTAAATCAATCCCAATACTTTAACAATATAAGGTTTATTTTTTGAAAAAACTAAACTGTAACTGGGAAAAATAAGTATAATGGTGCAGAGCAATTTTTCTCTCAGATGAGTTTGGAAGGATGTTCAACAACATAAACATTTTACTTCAAACTTGGTCATTATGAATGTACAAACGGGGACATGCAGAGACTTCTAAGTAGAAAGGTATTGTTTTTAATGCACATTTCTATATATGTGTATCACTTACACGATAAGCTCAGATACATCCCCTCTATGCTGTTAGCAGGTATATCTGCTCAAAACAAATTTCTGAGCATGTCAGTTTTCCAATCCAAAACGCCCCGTGCTTTCCCAGTTCATGAAGATTAAAAGCTGATTTATTTCTTATCATTGCATTCAAAGTTGTTCCAAGTCAGACCTTAGTCATTGTTCCAACCTCCTAACTCACCACCTGTGCTGCACACTAGCCTCCTTCCTTCTAGCGACCCTTCCTGCTCACCGTGTCCATAGCTTCAATTACAGTATTTTCTCTCCCTCAAATGCCCTTCAGTGTCCTCCACTAGCATCCACTTCTCCTTCAAGGCTTAGCTCAAACATTATCTCTTTTATTAAGCCTTCCTCAATCCCTCCCTACAGTCAGAATTAATTAGCTCTGCCTCTGTGTTCAACAGAATTATAAATTGGCTTCTATCATAACTCGCAGACTCTAACTCTACTGTATGTCACTGGTAGGAGCCTCAACTCAGCTGTGACCTCCAAGGACAGAAATCGTTAATTATCTGGTTATGGGTCTCATTCTCGTAGAACCAGAATCCATGAGAGCAGAGTGTGGAAGTGGTGGTGGGAAGCTGGTACATACCCCTGGAAGCAGAGGTCCAAGAAAGGGGCCCAGCAATGTTGCATATTACAGCTGGTTTGCCTTGATGGGATGCTGTTCTGATCATCTCCTGGTCATCCTGTTGGAGAAGGAAGGATCCTTCAGCCTAAACTGTACAGGATGGCTGAACCCACGACATCCAACACTGGACATGAGATGGACAGCAGTGTATTAGTCATATATACACACATTCTAGGAGAGAAGAATGCCACCTGGCATGCAGGGCCACATGGGGCTGCACCTGGGAGCAGAGTAAACCAGCAAGGCCTATGGGAAGCAGGCTTTATAGTAACAAGAAGGTGAAGTTCCCTCTCGTTCCCATGGGAAGGTGTGATTGGCTGGTTTGAATAACTTTGCAGGCTTGCCAGGAGGTGAAACCTGTTAGGTTGAGTACCAGTGAGATGAAGCTGGTCCATCTGTTAGGAGAACTAGCCTGCAAGAAGCCCTTCCTACAGTGTGGGGGCCATATCTGGTGAGAGTGGGGGAACTCACAGTTAGAACTTTGGGGTCCTGCGAGGCTTAAAGATGTCAAGGCAGTACTTGAAATTTTAGGCACTACAATACAGAGTCTAGCAAATTCTTTTTTTCTCTTGTTCTAAAATTGTGCTCTGGTTTGAGGCAGATGGCCCTGTCTGGAACAATGCTTGTAGACATTGTTTAATGAAAGTTTTGGAATGGATCAAGATAACGGGGCAACTTTGAAAAGCCCCATCACTATGATATGTGCTATAGTGTTGTTTCGTTTGTTTTATTTTTCAGTAGTGATGATAATTTGGAGAGGATCCCATCATTTTTTCTTTTGCATTCTACGAACCTGGAGGAAAACAGAAGTAAATGAAAAATAGGGGTCTCTGTGTCCAGTAGAGGCTTGCAATAGAGCAGGAAAGGTGAAACAAGTATATAAATACTGCTAATAGAAAGAGGTCTCTGAGGAGTGAAGTAAAAGGCAGGCAGCATCAGAAGTTATCAGGTATAAATGGAGCAGAACAGACACAGGTGGCTCAAAGATGGACTGCAAGTGTGATCTCAAGCTCTTAGCACAGTGTGTCCTGTTTAAGCATGTTAAGCAATTCAAGGTCTTTATTGCCTGTAAGAAACCACAGCGCATTTCTCACACAGTGTTTCTTACATAGTAGTTCCATGTTGTTGTGTGGGATGCGTGTAGAACATAATCTCATAAAATAGTTTCCTTCTGCACTAGTTTCCTATGCTGCACCACAAATTTCCAGAATCTTAGTGTATTAAAATAACCCCTGTTTCCTAGATTGCTAATTCACTATGTTACCACAGGTTCACTGGGTCCTCTGCTCAGGGTCTCCCCAGACTGAAACCCAGGTGTCGACAGGGCTGCATTCTCACCTAAGGCTTGACTAGGAAATAATCCATTTCCAAATTCATTCAGATTATGAGAGAATTCAGTTGCTTGCAACCGTAGAACTGAAGCCTCCATTTCCTTGCTGACTGTCGGCCCCTAACAGCCATCCAAAGGTCTTTGCCACGTGGTCCGCTCCATGGGTATATAACATGGTGCTTTGCTTCTTCAAGGCCAGCAGGAGAGTTTCTTGCTTGCAATGTTTCCCTTCAGGAAAGTCCTGGACCCTCTTTAAAGGACCTGCCTGATTAGGTCAGGCCTACCCAGCATTACCTCCCTTCCATTAACTCAAGTCCACTGTCTAGGGACCTAAATTACATCTACCCAATCCCTTCACCTTCATTATATTCTTGTTGTAGTCACAGGAGTGCCACTCATCATACCCACATGCAAGGGGCGGGGGTTATACAGGGTGTGACACCAGGGGGCAGGAATCCTGGGGACCAGTTTAGAATTCTGCCTACCACACCCTCCCCTTCTAACACTGAGCTCTGTTTGCAAAACAATACACAAACTCAAAAATCCGAGACCAGTAACAGATGCAGAAAGATCTCTCAAATTTTGCCCCCTCTAATAACAAAGGTTAACACAAATATCGTTCTGGGTGTCACTTTTCTCCAAATGCTCGTCATCTCTAACTTTTATGAAACACTGAAGAATAAACAAATTTTTTTCCTCAGCACTTTCAAATTTTGAAAGCCTTTCCCTGTCAATCTATAGCAGGTTCCAGTTCGGGTGTGCAAGGATGGGCACCCTACCAGATGGTTAATAAGAGATTCCTCAATTCCTGCCCTACGAAGGGGCATCATTATATCCATCCTCCTCCCTCTGTATTTATGGGGCTGGAGTTGTACCGTAAGAGAACATACTAAATGGCTAGAGGAAAAAAACAAAACAAAAACTAATAAACATGTTCTTAATATCCAAGGATAAATATCTCACATGGCACTAGGTTTCTGAATGAGTCAATGAGCTTAAAGCACATAGCGGGAAAATTACAACTAACTAGAACCAAATTTTTTAAGCAATGCTATGAGAAAAGACCCTGCAGTTTATAATAAAAGATTATGTTGCAATGCTGGAGAGTCAAATGGTAATCAGCAGAGGCCAAAGAGACAATAAATATGGACACTTGCAGTTTCAGGACACCTAGCCATGAGATTTGTTTTTCTCTTTTCTTTTTCTTCCTCCTCCTTTTCTTCCTCCTCTTCCTCTTCTTCTTCTTCTTGTGTAGAATTAAATTTTAGTCAATGTTTGGATAGAGTTTCATTTGGATGACCATGTGATTAATTGCTTAAACCAAACACGTCTGAGAGTGAAAGGGGGTGCTAAAAATAATTAATACGTGCTAACTGATCCACAAAAGGGGACACCAGAACCGTCTCCAGCAAACTGGGAAGCAAGGTATCCTAGCTGGAATGCATACACCAAGATCATTGACTTGAAGCCTATCTTGACTTTTGAGCCAAGTGCTTCTATAGCAGGCCTCCTCACTGCAGAGATACAAAGTGAAATCTTCAATTTCTCTGAGTATTCAAAAGATCGATGCTCCAAAACGCATTCATGCATTCACTCATTCATTCATCATTCAACACGTGATTATTGAAATGTGAGATTATTGAGACTAAGACTGCATAGTGACAATGTATCAGAAACAGGCTGGGTGAGGGTTAGGCGAGACCCGATTCTAAGCTCAGTACTTACACCCCTTTATAAGTCAGGAGACGCTTCACATGAATAATAATCCTTGTCTTGCAGGATTGTCAAGAAATTAGAAGTTGCATACATAAAATCCTTAGCAACATTCTGGCATGTGGTAGCAGCTTAATAAATAGTAGATACTGTTAGATACTGGCACACTTTCTCTGATTCTCAAGAAGGCTTATGGCAGCTATGACTTACTAAAGAAGATGGAAGGCAGCTCCAGCTCACAGGCAAAGCCCCTCTACCCAAAGAATTTACCGTCTCTCTGGGGAGATTAGAAGAGTATGCTCAGGAAAGCAGCCTAGAGTAGGAGGGACGACTGGGATAAGGGTCTCCAAGAAAGTGCTCTGTATAACCTTGGAATGGAGAGGTAACTTCTAGCTGGTGCAGTGAAAGAAGCATTGCTTCATGGAGGAGGGAGCATTAGAGCAGTGCCATGAAGACAGGGTGCAAGAACCAGAGGTAGTGGGGAGGGGATTGTAACCAAAAAAACAGCATGCACCAATACTCTCAAGTGGGAAACTGCAAGAGCTTTATACAGAACAAGAGGTAACCTGATTGGCCGGGGATACCTGCTCATATAAGACCATAGCTGGAAAAGGGTACATAGGGCGATACTGCATCCTCAAAGACCAGCTGAGAGTGGAAAGATTTTATCAGGGAGAGAAGGGGATTGAGATGCCTATGGCTCAAAGGACGTAGTGTATACAACTGAAGAATAAAGGGCACCATCACAATGTCTTGTGTTTCCAGGGTTTGTGCGTGCATGTGTGTGTCTTCACTTCATAGTCCTTCAACAGAGAGACATAAAAGTTTTAGAATTCCATCAATATCAACATTTTCTGAAG
Source organism: Ceratotherium simum simum (assembly GCF_057802395.1). Taxonomy (NCBI): domain Eukaryota; kingdom Metazoa; phylum Chordata; class Mammalia; order Perissodactyla; family Rhinocerotidae; genus Ceratotherium; species Ceratotherium simum. The sequence goes on from NC_141940.1 coordinate 123,879,479, forward strand.
ACTTTGGAGATAAGCCGTTTTATCATAGATTGATTCATCCTGAGACAATACAACGAGAGATGACAAATTCTATTGTTTGGGAGAAAAGCATAATATTCAACGTATAGCCTGCGTAAAAAGTGTTAAGGTTTCCCGGACTTAGTTGAGATTAATTATATAGATGTTTTTTCTCAACTATGACCTTTCGACAATATGAACACTGCTATTGAATCAAAGTAAATGTACTTAATTATTAGTGTGCGGAGAAGAGTGACAGGGTGACAGTATCAACCCCAGTGGGTGGGCAGGAATCCAGAACACCGGACCTGGAGCACTACTGGGCAGGTGACCCTCACCTTGCAGTCTGCACCTTCCTCACCCATGAAAGGGGGATAACAATACCTGTTCTGCCTTCCAGATAAAACATCAACCAGAAAACACAGGGAAAACCATTAAGCAAGATGCACCGTTAAATTAAAAGTGTTACTCTCTGAGATATAGCTGTCCTATTAATTGCTTTTTAATCTTCCTCTTTGCCAGTTAGGAATTGAGGTTGAATAAGGTTACCTAAAACATGCTCGTCACATCCCATACTGCTTAAAACACACTTTAGGGAACATCTTTCCTATCACTTTATTTATCCAGATCTTTCTATGCCAAATATTCTGTAAACACATTTCCACATATCATAATGCCTAAATGATTCACACATGGATCTCTCAAAAGTCACATGTAAGAGTATTAAACTATAGTTGCCTTTTAGGGCAAACTTGACTTTTGCATTTCTATAATCATAGCTTTGTGTAAATCTAAGGAGTAATTTGGTGGTCTAGTGGTTACGATTTGGCGCTCTTACCACTGTGGCCCAGGTCCGTGTCCCAGTCAGGGAACCACACCACTCATCTGTGGGTTGTCATACTGAGGCGACTGTGTGTTGCTGTGATGCTGAAAGCTATGCCACTGGGATTTCAAATACCAGCAGGGTCATTCATGGTAGCCAAGTGTCAGTGGAGCTTCCAGACTAAGACAGATGAGGAAGAAGGACCTGGCCACCCACTTCCAAAAAATCTGGCCATGAAAACCCTATGAATAGCAGTGGGGCATTGTCTGATAGATGCCAGAAAGTGAGAGGACTGGGCAGGGTTCCACTCTGCTGTCCACAGGGGCACTGAGCACTAACAACAACAAAAGGAATAACTGAGGTTTTCTTTTATTATTATTATCTTTATCATACAGATGCTGAGCAACTCTACGAATTAAAGCCGAACTAGTGTTTTTAAACAAGAAGTCAAATCCCACAATTTCATGCACATCCTAAGCAGTAGAGTTCCACAGCATAGTGGAAAAATACCCAATTTGTAGTCAAGGTTGAATTTCATTTCAGCTTTTGTATATAAATTATGCTTGTCGTTTCCATTAGGCATGGTTCTTACTCTAAATCATTACAAAACATCTCCAAGAACCTTGGGGCATTTCTTATGTTTCACTTCAGATATAGACACAATTCATTGAGCTGTTAGAAGGATCGATCGATAAAGCTTACAAAATGTTTCAGCATTTGAAAACACAAAAATGCCTTCATGCAAAAACTCCCAGGGAAACTATAGTAAATAAGGTGAATTTAATTCTTACTCATGTTCATTCCTGGCTCAGGGAACTTCCTTAAAGATAAGAAAATAATTTTAGGAATTACTTAAGCCATAATAGTCTTAAAACCACCTTATTACCTAAAGTTCCCTTTAGTAATTTGCTGCCATTGCACCTTCCTATTCTTTGTCCTGACTTCATGGGGAGGGTGGGAGGTGAAGGGCATGCAAGGGATTATGGGCTGCATGATAAGAATAAAGCTCGATTTACTTACTATATCTGCCAGAGCCTGACGGGAGGACATTAGCACTCTAGGCATTCAAATAAAGGGAACTTACTTAAAATGGATTGTTTACAAAGGGGTCGGAGGCCCAGAAGAAGCTAAAAGGAGAAGGGAAGGTTGCCCAGAGATTAGTAACTGCAGGAAGATCCTACCACCCTCTGCTGAATGAGCAGGAGCCCATGACCCTGATGATGTGAAGTAAACTCTAACCCCAAACCCACACTCGGAAGGGATTATAGAAAATGTGGTTTCCAAGCTTAAAAGGGAAAGGTTGACAACAGATCGTCTGGCGCACATTCGGAAATGATTTAAACCGCCTTTGTCTCAATTGCAAAATGACAATAGTAATCACAGTAGTAATAAATTCTCTTTCGGTGTGAATAATGGTACAGTTCTAATATTTTCTGTGATGTGATATGCTTGACAATATGAAGTGAGGCACAACTTATACATCACAAAGAGGAAGAAGTTCTGGAAGACTTGATAAAGGAAGCTGTGGAGAAGAAACCACGGAAATTAAGGAGTCAACCTGCCCTTGATGATAAGAGTGTAGGGTGCAGGCCAGGGGCAAAGAAGTCATGCACAAATGGCTTCATTTGGTATCCTCTCAGGAACATTAAATCAATCAACAGCTGTTAACGCCGTCATTGTAGTCAGCTAATACCCAGCAGTGCTCTGTGCTGGCCTTCACCTGGGATCCCTAACATTTTGGCAGGGAGGGGAACATTCTAGCTTGGTCTGCTTCCCAGAAGCCTAGGTATCACTCAAGAGATAGTGGCAATGGAATTTTGGAGGAGCATGGAGCAGTGACGTGGTGGGCATTTTGGCTGGTCAGAAGTCTGATTTTTGCCTGTATACAACAGGATGGCATGTTGGCCATCTGTACACCCTCCCTGCCAAAAACTTCTAAAAATTTTGGCCAAGGCAATGGGGCAGAAAGAGGTGGTTGTTGTTAGGTTCCATCAAGTCGGCTCTGACTCCTGGCAACCCTATGAATGAGTGATGTCACAATGTCCTGTCCTCAACAGCCCTCCTCAGCTCCTGTAGACTCTTGCCTATGGCTTCCTTTACGGAGTCAACTCATCTTATACTTGGTCTTCGTCTTTTCCTGCTGCCTTCTACTTTTCCCAGCATTATTGTCTTTTCCAAAGCACCCTGGCTTCTCATGATGTGTCCAAAGTAGGACAGCCTCAGTTTATCATTTTTGCCTCCAGCAATAGTTCAGGCTTCATTTGCTCTAGGATCCACTTGTTTGTCTTTCTGGTAGTCCAGGGTATCTGTGGAGCTTTCCTCCAACACCATACGTAAAACAGCATCAATCTTTTGTCTTAGTATAACGATCAACGTGTAAGAATCTTATAGTAATATTCAATATCTTGATACTGTACTTTTTCAAAGAAACCACCATGTTATTTAGATGATGCACAAACTGTTTAAAGTTTCTGAATGTTTTGAAGGGGAGAGCCTTTTCCTTAGGACTCTGAAGGCTGAGACGATGTTGTGCTGAGAATCACAAATGGATGCCCGATAGGCAGGATCCTTATAGATAGTTTGTGGACTGGCTCTGAATGGATGGAGGCATTGCGGCGGAATGCCTCACAACAGTGAATGTTTAAGATGTGAAGTAGAAATGCATTAATGAAAAACACTTGGATCTTAGGTTCAATTTTAGCCATGGATGCCAGGTTAGAACTATTGACCTGGACATGTAGAATACGGATTCGTTTCACTGACTAACTAGGCAGTGTGAAATGATTTCTGGTTTTCCACATGTCTGATATCCTGACCAATTAGTATACAGCCCACTTGATAAAGAGCTCCAATTCTGGAAAATCTGGTGGAATCTAAAACCAAACCAATCAATAGAGACCTGCCTGTTTGAATCATTGTCAGTTGTGAGTTTGTATCCAAGTGAAGGATATGTTTGAAACTATGTGATTGTCCTAATGCTTTTGGATTTCTTTCTTTGTCAAACTTGGATTTTATTTTTCATCCTAAACTTAAAGCAGATCAAATTCAAATTGAACCAAATAAAGTGCATGCTAAAAGTCCTTAATTACACACACAATCTGGTTTCTGCTGCCTACCAACACACACATATACACACACAAACTATAACAGGATGCATAAAAATAATTATATTTCTTAAGGAAAGGAACAGGATGTATAAGTGGTTTAACTGTATTCACCAAAAAATAAAGTTAATCAAATTTGGATGTAAAATATACTTAAGATTAGTAATGTATATATGGTATTTTTCTCCCCTGTGGTAAACTTAGCTAAATGACTCACACTTTCGTGAAATTATTCAAACTCATAAAATTGAGGCGAATTATAAAAATGAGGCTACTTATTTATTCAGCAGAAGTTTATTGATCATCCATTATTGGGGATTAACAGGACCTAATAAATTAACATCAGCTTTTTCTTACCTGACTTTGGAAACTATTGACTGATAGATAGAAAAGTCAGGCAATAGGAAATAAAAATATACAATTTGTGCCTGATAAAGGTTGGATTGAGAAGCCAGCCCGGTGGCACAAGCAGTTAAGTGTGCACACTCTGCTTTCAGGGGCCTGGGGTTCGCAGGTTCGGATCCCGGGCACACAGTGACGCACCACTTGTCAAGCCATGCTGTGGCGGCGTCCCATATAAAGTGGAGGAAGATGGGCACGGATGTTAGCTCGGGGCCAATCTTCCTCAGCAAAAAAGAGGAGGATTGGCATTGGATGTTAGCTCAGGGCTGATCTTCCTCACACAAAAAAAATAAAAAAATAAAAGTTGGATTGAAAAGAAGAAAAATGAATTTCCTCCTAGTCAACCTCCCAAACTAGATCTCTACCTCCAGCCTCCTAGGAAGGGTGTGGCCCTGCGGAACGATGGTTGGGAGGGCACACCAGATTGTCTGCTCTCTAGAGGGGAGGCTGCCTCCAATATAGGATGGGAATGGAGGAAGGGAGAACGCTACCCAGACCCAATTCTTTATCCCAACCTACCACCAAGTGTACAGGTCACTCTTCTTCTCTGTGCCCCAGGGACTGTGTGGTGGGCAGTTCATCAAGTGTGGATATGGCTGCTACCATCAGGGCAGAGACAATGAGGTGTCAGACGGGAAGCGGGAGATGGAGACCATCGGTCTGGTTTCAGTCTCACCGGGCTGCACAGAGCCCATCATCAATGCACCCAATTCTACTGGGAGTGATATCCACCAAGAGTTTAATTTGGACATGAATGGTCTGCCACGACGTGTGCTGCGTGTGGCACACTGCATGAAATGGAGGAATCCACACACAAAAGAAATAGTATCACTCTCCTGTCTTTAATATCCTGAGCAACAAACACAAGAATCTTGTCATCATGTTCAAACTCTTGACAGTGTGCTCTTTCCCTCAGGGTGCAGCATTTGAGACAAGCATCTTGTAAAATCTGCAAATTAACAGAAGTGCCAAGCCAGTCACAACCCACTTTCCTGCCAACATAGTCACCACCTTTTCAATTCCTCTGAGCCCCATGCCTCTGGAACCAAAGGCTGCCTTCAGGAGAGTTGAATCTTTTGTCCCAGTAGCTGCTGCCACTGCCTCTTGCTATGGAAATGCTTACGCCTAAAAACCGACCTAGGACGGAGGTATTCCTCTTTATTCCCATGTCATTCACCCACGCAGAGGTGGATCTACCGTGAAGCTGATAAATCTGAGGTTCTGCCTTCACTTTTATAGTGGGGAGAATGAGGCACTCTGTGCACAAAATTCAAGGGAGGGCCAAAAAAGTAAATAATCAGGATAAATAATATTTTAATGCATTATTTTTTAAAAAACGAAATTAATGCAAAAAAATCCCACAATGCACAAAATATCAAAATTTTACATAAGGACAGGATTGGATCTTGGACTTGAGTGGCTCACTCTAATCCTGGCCCTGGGCCCCAATAATTTGTTCAGTTCATATGGCCATTTGTTATTGTAACATTTGAAAAAGTAAGATATTTTTTCTACAACTAGTTATGATCTCTATATGTCTTTACTCCCAACTTCTCTCCTGTATTACCCTTGACCTCACATAGGGCTGCATTCTCCAAGCGCATTTTGGGATCATGTTAAGAGATGGATGAGTTGGGGTAACACTTAGTTTCAGTTTAGTGGAATTTTTTTTTAGGACATCACCAATTTTCTCTATAGTTAAGTTATTGCTAGCCAATCTATTAGCTTCCTTTACTGTCGTAATGAATTATAACAAATGTAGTGACATAAAGCAGCACAAATTTATTATCTGACAGTTCTGGATGTCAGAAGTCCAAAACGGGTTGCAGGGTTGCGTTCCTCCTGGAGCCTCTAGGGGAGAATCCATTTCTTTGCCTTTTCCAGTGTCTAGTGGCTTCCCACATTCCTTGTCTAGTGACCCCACATCATTCCAATATCTGTTTCCATCCTAACATCTCCTTCTCTGACTCTGACCCTCTGTCTCCCTCTTATAAGAACCCTTGTGATGACACTGGGCCCACATGGATAATCCAGGATCATCTCCCCATCTCGAGGTCCTTACTTAATCACATCTGCAAAGTCCCATTTGCCATGTAGGATAACATATTCACAGGCTCTGGGCATTAGGACAGGGGCATCTTTGGGGGCCATTATTCTGCCTACTGCAACATCCTAGTGTAGGACAGGAAATCTCTCACTACCTACTGTGCTGATTCTCTCCGTGACACGACACAAAGGTGCCAGATCAGCATGCTTTTCTCTATGTGAAAATGTTCTATGGATCCCTCCACTGCAGGTATGTCTGAAGTGCAGGAGAAACAAGGTTTGAAATGGATAGAAACTAGTCTGTGGAAATCTTCCAATCTTACAGCACACACGCGAAAGACATTTGCTAGACATTTTCCTAAATTTGACACAATTCCAGAAATTTCAATCATATCCCATGGGGTTCTGACACCTAGGCCATTTTATGAGCTTCAGTAATATTCAAATCCAAAGCCAACTTACTCCACATGTTGCTAGGAGACTCTTAATAGCCTGAAGACACAAATCCAAGAGATTCGCCCTCCACACTTTCCTCAGGTGACTGCAGTTAAGAATAACTTTAAATGCAACAGAATTGGCTCAACTAATTTCTTTTCCTTCTGGCCAATATCAGCTTGGTATTAACAGTTTTTAAAGCTGGAACTTCACATACTCATGCTCTCCCACATGCATGGAACTTAGGTGCAATTTAAAGTCCTGGCGTGAAACCGTGAAACCTTGGCCATAAAACACCATATTTTTTTTTTTAAAAAAGGCAGATGATTGCCAATAATATCTGAAAATCCTGAATATGAAAATGAAAATAATATATTTTCCTAGAATCAAGACTTTTCCTCATATATGATGTTTTAGAAGTCTTCAAGCTTCCCTGCAGCTGTGAAGGTCTTTGTATGTCCAGCGCCTGTGTGATTCAAGGTCAAGCCACCTCTATCTGCACCCTAAGGCCCATATCTTTGCTGAGTCCCACACGAGTATGCTTAGCCAGTGTCCTTCCGGAGGCTGATTTTTGCTTAAGATAACCTATCACTACGAAAACATTTCCTTGTCTATTATCAATATGGCCCAAAGTGGAAGGACACACCAAAGGGAAAATTTCAATTCTAGCAAAGCCACTTGGTAATCCCAAGGCCAGAAGCCTTGAGCCCAACCCCTGCTTGAAGCTTCAATCACTTTCTGTTGAGGAGTTCCCCATATCATTTCTATTTCTCAGGGTTTCCCAATAAAAGGCCAGAGTTTAGTATTTGCGCTTTCTCAGATCATTCCACTTTTTCTCTTGCAAAGTAGTCAGGCAGGTAGATGAGTAAATATCACTTTTATTACTGATAAAAGCTAGATTAGAAGATATGTATTTGATGTTTATCGACAATGGGCTAAAGCCGAATCCCGGAAGATTTCATTTTCCCACTCAATGAAGGACAGTGCTAAATGATCCCAGGCCCCCCCGTAATGTATGGGGATTGAGGTCACAGAGGACCAGACCAGAACACATGCTCTCACTGGGCGGGCTGCCTCCCAGAAGGGAAGGGAAGGAGGGGAGAAGCAGAGTTATGTACCCCCAACTCCTTGTCCCAAAGTCGCAGTAGGCGCATGAGGAGGGAGTGAGGGGCAGAGAGACCAGGAGTTTTGTGCTAATTATTCCTCGTGGACATGCAAAGAGAATAGAAAGGAAACTTCATTCTCCATTCAACGCCTCCTTTCTGCCTGGAATTATTCTAGGTAGTCACAAATGGATTGTATTTTTTACTGTTTACACATGTCAATTATTAAAATCCATCTTAAAATGTCAAGATAGGATGGAAAATTTCCAAAATCAAAAAGCACAGTTAAAAATAAGCTTGTGCTCCCACTGTTATAAAATTTTGTCTAAAACAAACTAAATAACCCATAAACTCACATCATAGAGTCAATTGGGAACATACAAGAAAGAAGGCTAGCCAAACTGGCTGGACAGCCGCCATAATGACCTTTGAAATAAGTATTACAGTCAATTCTTAAGAACTGTAGGCATAAAAAAGAAAAAATAAATATCAGACCAATATTAGAATTTAAAAGAAGAAAAGCAAGATCCTTTTTTATAGTATAAATAAGTTATTCTGCTTGGAAAAACTGAAGGGATGCATTTTTCTTTTAGAAAATATTTGTCTGTTTTTGGATAACGCCAGTTACCACAAAGTAATATGATGATGATAAATTCCTTTCATGATTCATCTTTAAAATTATTTGAAATTCACATTGGAAATCATATGTCCATGATTACTTTCTATTTCCAGAAGTGAAAAATCTGCAGCACCTCAATAGGAAAGATCTAACAGATCTGAAACTCATACAGGGCACTCATTCATAGAGAAATTATCCATTTTCCCCAAAGTAATCCAAGAACCTCAGTACAGTTCAGTGGGAACAGGGTATTTCTACATAGAAATTTTATGGATATGCTCCCCAATCCCGAACAAATTGTGCCTATGGCTTGACACATCAACTAAACCATTCATCAGAGCAAGACCTTTACACTCTGACCATCATTTTACAACTTCTACAATTTGGGTAGCCCTATTGCTGACTATTTGCAACTAACTCTTATATCTTCCATCCCGTCTCTGCTCTACTAATGGCTTCTGATTCTTTGGCTAAAAGTATTGGTTTGTTTCAACAAACTTTCAGCTGCCCTGGCAGGATATTTCAAATATAAACAAATCCAGCTACTTGCTATAAAGGTCAACAGCATTTGATGGGATCAGCAAGATTTTCCCAACTTTTTCCAACAACTAGTCCAGTATCATACAATAACTTTCCTTAAAATGCTTAGATTTCATAGTGTTGTTTATTGGGCATATCGTATGTTATATGTTACTCTATGAGAAGTTAGTAAAACAATCCCATATGGAAATCAGTACCACAAGCACAATGCTAGGCAACAACAAAAGTGGCATTGACTTATTGTTTTGATAGCAGGCAGCAAGGAAACTCAAATTTTAGGATAGGAAGTTGATGACCTTGGACAAACCTTGAAAACATTTGGTAAATTTCTCACATGGAGAAAAGGTGGAGTATATACTTGGGTTTTTTTTTTTTTTGGTGAGGAAGATTGGCCCTTGGGCTAACATCCATTGCCAATCTTCCTTTTTGCTGAGGAAGATTAGCCCTGAGCTAACATTAGTGCCCATCTTCTTCTATTTTGTATGTGGGATGCTGCCACAGCATCAAGGTCTGCGGTGCATAGGTCTGTACCTGGGATCCGAAACTGCGAACCCTAGGCCCCTGAAGCGAGCGCGCAAACTTAACTACATCACCAGGCCGGCTCCTGGAATGTGTACTTTTTGCAGGATGTGAATGGAAAAAACCAGAAGGTTCTTGTGTTCACTGTCCCTAACTGCTTTTACTAAGGCATTACAGAAAAGGAGATTAACTTAGGCAATAATTGGCCAATTTGCAAGCAGAGATGTTAGGAAATAGGCAGGTCAGAAATTGGGGTCATTAAGGAAAATAAACTGTTTCTGTCCTCCACCTACAAGAGTTACAAATGTTGCTCAAAGTCTTTCTTAAAGGCCTTATTAAGCCATCTCAGGCAAATAAAGAGAACAAGCCCTAAGGCAATGATCTGATTCACGATGTCACCTAGTATATTAGATGACCTCATGGTAGCCGAATTAAGATGAGAGAGAAAGCATTGGGTTAAACTAAGAAGTCAAATATGTAAGGCAGACTTGAGATCTTTTTCCAGAAAAGAATTTTGGGAATGACAATGGACGCATGAACCTACTAGGTAGTAAATAAATTGGAAACCTAGTTTCCAATTTATATTTTTAACAAAATTACAATCCTGTTCTGCAAAAGTATACCTAGGAAAGTTCTCATATGAATATCAGAAAGAAGAGCTTCTAAAGATCCCTAGTAACCTAAGCAGGGCATAATGTCCAACATCCATTTTATACGTAGCCAAGGAGAATAATGAGCAAGGATATGCCTCCCAGAGAGCCAAGCAGCTAAGCCATTGCCAGAAGCATGGCTATCGAGTAAGATTTCCTGATTGCTATGTATCTGTTAATTTGTCTGCTTCTCATTCTTTCCTTTTCTGAATGGAAGATGTTCATATGTACCCTGTTACTACCGCCCTGACATTTTATTTGTAAGAAGGCAGAGAACTTGGCTTTTAATTTTTAAATAAAAAATGCATGATGAGGAGCATCATATGCACCTGAAGGAAAAAACTACACTTCTCTCAAGACTATGTTTTGAGCTGGATGCTCTCACTGTGTGAGATTTTCGGTTGTCTCCCCTGAGAATGGAGTCCAGGTGTTTCTATGTATGGAAAGTAAGCTATAAGCATATATTTAGGTGCATAGAAGACTGGACTTTGGCTGACTTCTTGATGTTTCCCTAATTTTTTCCTTCTTTTGTTCTATGGTTAAGGTCACTGTACACTTTATTCCTAGTCTCTAGGTACAGGTGTGGTCTGTACCTAGTTCTCAGAATTGGGATGTGAACTAAATCATTGCATAAAACTTCTGGGTCCATATGGGTGCTTGCACTGGACTCTCTCCATTTTCCTTCTTATTGGCTAAAATTTGTGACACCTAGAATGGCATTGGGAGCCATGTGATGACGGTGAGAGTCTCCTGCTCTACCTGGGGGCTTGAATGAACCTTGAAGCCAAATCTGCCTTCACACTCTGGACCCGTGAGAGAGAAATGCATGTCTGTCTTTTTGATTCACGGTGATATGCTATCTCTTTGTTACAGCTACTTAGTGTTTACCCTATTACAGTAATAGTCAGGAAACATGCTAAAAGAGCTAACAGTCCAGAAACTAGAAAATGTGGTCTTTATGAAGATATCTTGTTAATTTCTCGCTGGCTTTTGTCTCCTCTGTCCATTACTATCAGTGGAAAGAGCCCCAGATGGTTCCAGCCATTCTTGCCATCACTTCATAAGTATCACTGAGATAAGCCTTCTGCAACCTGAGTAAAATACAGATCTCTACTAAGAAAAAGTAAATTCACTCTGTTTCCTGCCCATTTAAGAGAAAGCCAGTTAAGAAGATGAAGCCTTGAGCTTTCCATAAACATTTGTTTCAATTGCCTCAAAAATTTTAGCTGAGGGAGAGCAGTTCTGTCTTCTTTCTAAGGTGACTTGCAACACTATTTGTCAATTAATCAATTTGAATATCTTTATTAAATACTTGTCATGTTGAAGCTCTTGGGCCAGGCCATGGGAATAACAACTGGCTTGAAAAGATTCCCTGTGCCAGGCCCTCTAAATATATTTATGAAAACAGCAGAGTACCAGTCATGGTGCTTGTCAGTCCCTGATGCATTGCCACAGATGTTTGATAGAGGAGGCATCCTGTGAATATGGGCTACGTGGAAAAGGGGTAGCTTTGAGGGACAAAGAAAGTCTTTATATTATGGGAGGACTGTTTGTTTTCCACGTAGGGAAGATGGAGAAAGCAAATACACCCATTTATTCCTTAATTCACTCTCATCTATTTATTAAATATCTATCATGTGGCAGGAACTGTGCTGGGAATTGGACATACAGAGAGCTTGCCTTCTAGAGAGAAAAAGAAAAAAAATATTGGCAGACAAAATAATTATGTGCTATGAAAGAAAAGGCCAAGGAGTTATAAATGGCAATGCCATGAGGGGAGACAAAAAGAAGTTAATTTAAATAGGTGTCCACAAGTTCTCTAAGGAAATGGGATTTCATCTGTGAACTGAAGGATAAAGAGACAGTAGCCATACGGCGATGTGAAAGGGTAGAGGGAAGCATTTTCAGGTATCAGAAATGCTGCCTGCAAAGAGCGTTAAGAAGTGAAAGGCTCAGTGTACTTAGATATAAAAGAAAAGCATGGGGTTAATGAGTGGAGAAGTGAAAGGCTCAGTGTACTTAGATATAAAAGAAAAGCATGGGGTTAATGAGTGGAGAATGAGGGAGAAGTTGGCATGAGACAAGACTGAAAAGGAAGGAAGGGGCTGCTTCATGCAGAGCATTGAGATCACATTAAAGAATCAGGAGGCAATGAATTTGCCTGAGATGACAGCTTTGGATATGAGAAGGCTGAAGTAGAAAAATCACATAGGTAGATTCATGTGGCAGGTAACATAAATTCTCATAATGGCCCCATTTTATAGGGCCTTGAAGGCTAAGGAATGCAAATACTACCTGTTACAATGGGGCCAATGGCAGTTTTGAGCAGAGTCACATCTAGTAAGATCAACCCAGTAGTAGCTTAATGCTGGGGGTTTGGAGGCAGAGCAAGACACAGGCTAGGATGCTATTGCCAAAGCTCAATGAAAAGATTAGGATATGGGTATTGAAAAAGAACAGAGTGATCACAACAAGATACACTGAGCAGTAAGACTCTTTGGGACTTGATGAATAACTGGCTAAGAGAGCTCAAGGAGAAAAAAGGTCGGAAATAATTCCAAAATTTTCTACATCAATCATTGGGAAATAAATGGTGACTTTCATAGTATTCAGAAAGAAATCAGCTTATAGCATGAAAAAGAATCATAACGAAGATGACTTTTTTTCTCTCATCTTAATTAAGGTTTATTGAAGTAAGCACAGCTTAAGCAAGACCCATCATGTGGATTCAGTACCTGGCCCTTGTCGGTTGTATAATCACCTTGGCATTCACTTGCTCCCCTTGATTGTTTCAAGGTGATGAAAAAAGAAGAGAGATGGGCCAGTTACTTGAATGATATGTTTATCCCGGTGAACAACAAATGACCTCACCACATGCTCTTTGAGTGAATTCTAGTAATCCACAGAGAAAAGCGTGCATCTACAGTGGGGGGGACGAATCCACATGTACCCTTTCTTCTAGAAAACAGAAATCATCATTGCTGACATGGCCGTCACTATCATCATTTGTGAGAAAGGGTCAGCGGACACACGTGTCCAGAATATCCTGGAAAGGATGTCCACTGGAAGCATTCACTGCTCTCTGTCAGCACTCCATCCCTTGGCAGTACATCGCATTAGGCTTGTCTAACAAGCCCGGGCTCAGCACAAGGGAGCCCGCCCATTCTTTGGCAGCCGGAGTAGACAGTCTGCCTGCTACTGATAGTCAGGTGCCAAGCCCGGCTGAAGGCTGAGACAACAAAAGCACTCAGCAATTTACCACATGGACATGAAATCTGACCTTTTGATAGCCCACCCCTGACTGGTGGCTAGGTTTCAGCTGCCACACCTCTCATGCTAAATTAAATACAACAGCAAGGGAAGGCTGCCTCGCCTATTGTCTCCCCACAAACCACTGGGCAAATAAAACACATGTGTGTGCCACAAGCGCAGGCCTCTGACTCAGGCAATCACACCTTTCTGTGAGTGTCTGACAAAAGGCAAGGAAGGAGAGCTAGGTGAAAATATTTTACGGGCTTCTGCAGACATTTTCACACTTGCTCGTTGCACAGATGGCCTCCAAAAGGAAGGTGATGCTAAGTGAAATAAGCCAGTCACAAAAGGACAAATATTGTATGACTGCACTCATATGAGATAACCAGGGTAGTCAAATTCACAGAGACAGAAAGAAGAATGGTGGTTACCAGGGCTGAAGAGAGGAGAGAATGGGGAGCTGTTGTTCCATGGGGACAGAGTTTCAGTTTGGCAAGATGAAAAAGTTCTGGAGATGGATGCTGGTGACGGTTGCACACAATGTAAATGTACTTAATGCCACTGAATGTACACTTAAAAATGGTTAAAGTGGCAAATTTTATGGTATGTATATGTTATCTCAGTTAAAAATTTTTTTCTAAGTAAAAAAAAATAATGACCAAGATATCTTCAGTGGGTGAAGGGATAAATAAACCGTGGTACATCTAGACAACGGAATATCATTCGGCACTAAAAAGAAATGAGCTATCAAGCCATGAAAAGACATGGAAGAACCTTAAATGCATATTACTAAGTGCAAGAAGCCAATCTGTAAAGGCTGCATACTGTATGATTCCAACTCTAGGACATTCTGGAAAAGGCAAAACCATAGAGACAGTAAAAACATAAGTGGTTGCCAAGGAATTGTGGAGAAGAGGAGGGAGGGATGAATACGCAAAGCACAGAGGAATTTTAGGGCAGTGAAACTACTTTGTACGATTCTACAATGATAAAAACATGTCATTATATATATTTGTTTAAATCCATAGAATGTACAACACCAAGGGTGAGCCACAATGTAAACTATGGAGTTTGGGTGATCATGACATGTCAACGTAGGTTCATCAATTGTAATAAATGTCTCACTCTGGTGGGGATGTTGATGTTGGGGGAGGCTGTGCATGTGTCAGGGCAGTGGGTATATGGGAAATCTCTGTATCTTCTCCTCAATTTTGCTGTGAACCTAAAACTGCTCTGAAAAAATAGTCTTAATAAAGAAAAATAATGACAATGAAAAAAAAAGTTCTCCTTGATTTCCAGCATTGACTTAAACTATCACCTTCATCAAGAAATTATCAACGTCATCTTCATGTTATGTAAATTATATGCAAACATAAACTGATTGTAAACTCCTTGATATTTAGCATTATACAACAATGAAACCAAACAAAATTCACACATTAAAGCAAACAAAACCAATAAAATCCAAATTATTGTTAATTTAACATGATAGAAGCTGCTGAGTTGCTCAAACTTAATGGTCGCTTAGGATACAAAGGTGGAACTGGCCACCATGTGCAAGTATGCTGAACTTGGCATTTCCAACTGCAGAGTGATGCAGTCAACTGCAATGCCCCCATACTCACCACACATGCATGCTTCTCTCTTTCCGAAGAACAAAGTTCACCCACACCACCTATGTGGAGGTCATTTGGTATTCGCTGGGATAAACACATCATTTATATACCTAGCCCATCTCTCTTCTTTTCTCATTACTTGAGATAAGCAAAGAGTACTACTTGGTAAACACAGACAAAGGTTCTGAGACCTCATAACGAATCTTGCATAAAGTTAGCCATCTTGAGAATGCAGGGCATACTTCATTAATGTTTAGACTACCATCAAAAAGAAGACAAAAAGATAATAAGAAACAATATGGTAGAAAATCAGCCAAATACCAAAAATTTGTCTGTAGACCCTCATATTGATTTCAATAACGGACCAATATTGAACTATTTTCATATTTCTTCCGGGAATATGTTCAGGTGGGTTCAGAGACAAAGAAGTGGAAATAGTAGTTGACACAGGATTTAAATTCAGTTCTGTTATTTAATCACAGTGTGATTGTGAGAAAAAATTTTAATTTCTCTAGCGTGTTTCCCTCTCTTGAAAAAAGGATCAGGTTGTGTCTAGGATCCATTGTATCTTTAAAACACTACTTTTAATAAAATAGTTTTTTGGTACAACTACATATTAAGTATAATAAAATTTTAATTGTGGGTAAAATGATTTTTAAAAAACAGCTTTAGCAATATACACTAGAGCACTGTCAACTGTCTAAAATCAAATCATCGTGAAAGGGATATTGATATATATTGTGTAAAAATGGTTTAAATTTAGTCTTCTCACAGCTAACCATGAATATACTTTTTGTACTTTCTTAAGCAGAGCTCAAAACAAAGTTAACAGTACTCCCATTAGTGCAGTCTTGACCTTAATAAATCAGCTGTACTTCTCTTACACATTTCCTGCCAGTGCTAAAGGTCCTATAAAAATGATGTAAATTGATACACACCAGGGATCTGCAAACATTTTCAGTAAAGGGTGAGATAGTAAATATGTTTGTCTTTGCAGGCCGCATGGGCAGCTATTCAACTCTGCCATTGCTGCAAAAAGCAGCTATAGACAATATGTAAATAACTGACCTTGGATGTGTTCCAATAAAACTTTATTTACAAAAACGAGCAGTGGACTGAATTCGGCAAAGGGCTGCCATTTGCTCACCCCTGGTATATATGAAGGACCCAACATGATAATGTGAATGTCAGAAAGTGAAGAATAATTGTGATACTACTGTAGTTGTTTAGATGTTGAAACGTTGTAACTTCAAAGCTTAAAGTATCAGACTTTAGCAGGACATTGTATACACTTTCATAAGTGTTTTAATGTATAGTATTGTGTATGAAAATTAACTTGATAACAGTGCAAATGTAAGTTTATTTTTCTCATTTGGATTATGCCTATATTTTGTATGGTGAAAGCATACAAAAAACGTAAGTTAATTTTCTTTTAACATCTCCCTTGAAGTCAAGTTCAAGAGAAATTCAAAGAATAATTTGGTGTCAAAGAACAGTTAAACTTTCAGAATATTTTCTTTTCTGTAACAAGCAATCTTAGAGGATAAAGATATGATAGCATTTTTTGCAAGACAAATTCAGTATTTTTTAGAATTTTAATAATAAAAGGTTCCTCTCCTTAGCAAGAGTATTACCTGCTTCAATGTAGGTTATTTCGTCTCAAAGGTTTTGCTCTACCTGGAAGTTACACGTCATCTTGATCCCACTGATAAAATCTTCGGACAGTTTAGAACAGGCATTGATGCAGAGAAAGTCCTTGCATAAAATGAAAAAAACAGGTTAGCATCACATACTAAAACACTGCTTACTGTCTTAAATTATTGTAAAAATGGACACTGATATATAAAGAATAAAATGTTTATGACATATCAAATTAAGACTTCATTTAAAATCCAAGGCTAAGTCAGCAGGACAGTTGTGAATGGAATTAAATTATTGATGGGTTAAAAGTGTTTTTCAGTTAATGTTTTAATGAATATAATTTCAATTTTATGGTCAATCTAAAATCGCTTAACCAAGGCACACTGAAGAATAATATCTTAAAAATAAACTGATCAAGAAGGAAACAGTATATACCAGCACTCCAAATCCAGAAAGAATGGTAGAAAAAAATGTTCCTAACTGTTGATCTCGAAGGCAAATTAAATTTGGGTACAATAGTCAAACCCTTAATCAGGAAGCCTTTGGAAATGCAAGGGAGATGCCCGTGCTGAACACCACACACTATTCTAAATCTCCTTGCTAATATGTAATATGTGCCTATTCTCTTAGGGCTTTATGGAAATTTAGGCAGCCTGGAATAAGATGAGGAAAAAATTAAATCTTTACATTTTAGGATCATTGAGAAATTTAAACACATCTATTCAATTTATTAACCTACATTCTTCCTTCAGAGCTTCAGGTTTGGATTTAAATAATCTATTCATTTTTATGAAAATTCAACAATCCAAATAAATTTTATTTTATTTCTGGTATATGCTGACAAGATAGGAAATGATGGGGAAAGCACAAACTAACTCTGAAAGTGAAAAAAAATAGATGAAGTTATTAAACTGGGTGCTGTTTTGTAATATCCTAGGACCTGAGACGTGACTACAATTTTCAAAAAGCACAGGTCCCAAAGATGAATTTGAGATTCACACGGAGACACTAATGATTGTCAGAAAAAAAGCGAGGGAAATTAAAAAATCCCCAGAAGAAATATTTGGGGAATAGTAGGATTTCTGCATCATCAGTTCTTAAATGACAAAGAAGTTCCCCCCACCCTGCCAAAATCATAGGATGGTGTTTCTTAAAAAAACAAACAAACAAAGGAAAACTTCACATGTAAAGAAAAAGGGCACGCTTGAAGTGTGTGACAAATCAAACTTTTTGGGAACTGGAATAACTATGTTCTGGTGCAATATAAGTACAAATTATGCTTGTCACAGGCAGAGAACTGCTGTGAGTTTGGTATCAGTCATTCTCTTATTGTGTAGGGTACAGTCACATTCCCCTCCTACTTCTGACCCTGTTCTATGCTTTTATTTGTAGATCAACAATCTAGACTATTTCAACTGCTATGTTCAAGGTAACTTTGGTCTGTCTGTATGTCTCTCCTGGTTTCTCCACTGTATCTGATACTTTCTTGATTTTATCAAAGAGAGTGTACATAAATTAAGATTCCAAATAAGGCAACATAAGATCATTGATTTCGAAATAAAGCAATACCATAGCAAGGGATTCAGGGTCAGAAGATCTCGATTAAAATACCAAACACTACCAGTAGCTCAGCAGTTAGCAACTCTGATGTGGTTAGATTCTTCCTCTCCATCTCTCTCGTGTGTATTTATCTGATCCAACTCCCTGGAAGAAGTTTTATTTTGTACAATAAGACAAGATCCTGAAAGTCTTCAGCCAACAGTGAAGTCCTACATAGCGACTCTCAAGGGATGTAACATAGAGGTGAACAGCGTGGGAGGCAAAAGGCCAAGTTCTAGGTCTACGCTGACATTTAACCAGCTGTGTGACCCCGAGGATGCCATGTAGCTAATGGCTAGAGCAATGTTGTAGAAACACTATAGATTTGAAGACAGATGAGACTGCCTTCCACTCGCTGTTAAACATTTTTACCTTTTTCCTCAATGTCCAAATTTGTAAAGAGCAGATGATAAATGGAGCATCAGAGGGTTTCCATGGGAATTAATTACATTAAGCTTGTAAAGCATGGGCCCCAGCCATTGGCACCAAGTAACTTCTCCGTGACCAAATGTTCCCTTCTAAGGTCCAGTCCGTGAAGACGCGCCTACCGATCTGTATGGGAGGGGTAAACCTCAGCAGGTCTTGCATATATCAACTGGGTTTTGCTCATTACTTCCCCTTCTGAAGACGTCTCTCCACCCTCTGAATTCACACAGTATTCATCCCTCAGGACTGAAGTTGAATTCCATCTTACAACTAGAGCCTTCGCTAAGTATCCCAACCTCGCCGACTTCCCCTCTGAATTCCTAGAGCAATTATTGACTGCCCTCAGTCCCTCATTAACCCCAGCCATGTTACCAATGTGTCACTTCTCTCAATGTTTTAAACTCTTATTTAAGTATTGACTTGTCAGCTCTTTATGTTTTATTTTATTCTATTTACCTCTAGTCCATACAGTCCCTCCCAGTCTTAGGTAAAGCAGGGCTCGATGAGTAATTTTTGATGTCATTTATTATGATTTTTCCATGTGTGCAGTTAAAATTATGATCTTTAGTTTGGAGCAGCCCCACAAAAAATAGATATAACTATAAAATATTTTTAACTTATTTTCTCAGCTTTTATTTTCAAAATACATTTGCATATGCTGTGTCATTTCATCCTTCTACCATGCCAGCAGTGAAAGATATGTCATGTTAAGTCCATTTTTTAAGGTGGGGAAATTCACTCATCAAGAGGTGCTGATCTGACTTGATCAACATTTCACAGAAGGGTCACTGTTGCCTCTGTTTGTTATCTATCTTTATTTTGATTAGGTAAACTTCTTGATCCAAAAATCACATTAAAGATAATATTTCTCATAATAAAAAATTCAAAATAACAGTTTAATAAAATAAATCTTAAACTAAGACTCTACAATTATATATACCTGGTATTTCAAGAGAAAAATTAAAACATTTAATTTGCATGTTCAGACAACTGTGAACCCTGACCTGTTTACTTGGAAGATTTTGTTGTATATATCCATAGACCTAACATTATATATTCACTGCACTCAAAAACTAGAGCTATATTCCTTTAACTGCAGCTGCAGCCAACCTGTGTGTGTGCGTGCGTGTGTGTGTGTGTGTTATTCTTCCACTGAGGACATTCAGACATTTGACAAAGTAGTGTTCTTTATATACTTACATTACTGAGTTTGACCACAGCAAACCCCCTGCCCAAGAACTCTTCTGAAGCATTTTTTATCTTACTGAATCATGTATGTAGTTACTAGTTAAGCACAGGCAAAAAAAGATGCTGATGTTAAAAAAAATAAATAAAACTAACAGCTGCAAAAATAATGAATACAGCTTCTTGGCTATTGATCACAGTACCAACCCCATAGCTGTGCTCATGGTAACCGCAAGCTGATTTTTGTAGAAAAGATCTACCTCAAGGCACTGCGTGATGCAAAGATGGGAGATGAAATGAAATGCAAATCATTTGAAGAGTCACCTGGCCTGACCATGTTGGAATACAAATTTGACATGACTAATGGCAATGCAATATAAATGTTCTTAAAAGTAACATAAGCCTTTTGAGGGGGTCATTAATTTAGCAAATGCAGTAAAAACTCCCTATTTAGCATTTTAATATCTCTTGAGAGCAGAGTATAGCAAAATCATTCTCAAAACTTATCCAAATTAGTATTTTGATATATTACCATGTTAATAAGCATAATTCAACTGAGTCACAATAGAGGATGTGGACAGACTATAGCATTAAGTTGGAACAGCCCTTATTCATCAAAAATAACTCAAATTACTCATTTGAAAAAAGAAGATGGTTCTATTCCTTGTAAGTGATTAGAATACTGTATTTGACCAATTTTTCACTGGCAGATTAGCATACTTTTGCTTCAATACGAGAACAAATTCAAAACGCTCAAAGAGATTAAATTAACTAACACTTTTTTTCAACAAGGCAAGTACCTTTGGCATGTCCAATGTGAAGGCCTGAGTATAACACATTCAAAACACCCTGATTAAGATGAGAAGGAAGAATTTAATATATTTTCAAGGAGAGTATCATATCCAAAGTGGTTTAAAATATAATAATAATTTTCTCTTAGGACTCATTTTCTCAAAAATAATGTTCATATTTAGAACCCATGGTTTACCTAATTGAACTGGATGAAATTAACTCTTCCTATACCATTAGCACAGCCATGTATGGATTTAGTAGTTTTTTATGTGCTAGCCTGGGAATTTTTCTAGGCTTTATAACATAATTTATACATGTACTAAGTTCCAAACAATGACTTACAAATGGACTCTTGGAATTTTCCTAACATATAAATAAGCAATAAACACACTCTCATGACAACATACAATGTTGCTTAATATTTGTTGCATCTTTTATTGTCCTCTGAAATTTTAACTTCAGTTAACTTGCATAGCCATGTGGTATTAAGAGTAAGAATATGATTATCTTGGATGAAACTCTCATGAAACTGGGAAAGTTGGCCTAGTGTGTCTGAATCTTAAGGAGTTGTTTATAGGAAACAAGAAAAATGGCTTAAGAGGTGCTGCCACATATGTGATAGGAATATTGTAGAAGTGGAAAGTGACAAAGACGTGTACTTATCTTGAAGCGGCCACAAAAGACCTATTGAAATGAAAGTGTAGATCAGAAAGTACTTTGGAATCCCACTCCTCTCTGGTATTGAAAGAGATGACTGTATTATACCTGAGCACTCAGCCAGGTGTGGTGTGATCATCAGTGGTGGGATAGGTGATATGAGGTTGGTAGACGACTGGAATCTGAAACCTGCCCATTGGAGAAGGTGAGCTGCTCAAATCCCTGGACACTTACAAGCCCAATCCAACAAAGAGAAGACAGATCCACGGATAAGACAGAGCCAGCCAAAGTGCACAAGAAAAGTCAACGGAAGTATCCAGAAGGATGGTGGAATAGCATCAGGGTTAAAAGCATAGGCTTGGAATGGGTCAATCATGAAGACACATTCAGACTCTGCCACCTAACAGCTATGCAACCTACGCCAGGTTTTTATACTTCTGACTCTGAGTTTCTTTTCATGTAAAATGGGAATAATAATTTAAATCTGGTAAAGTTGCTGTAGAGGCTAAGGAAATAAGCTGTGCTAAGCATCTGGGGCACCATAGGGACTCATATTACTGCATCAAGTAATGTTACCTGATGGAGATGCACCCAGAGTCTCATGGATCAATATACCAGTGGAAACCAGAGAAGGAGGGGACGTACTAGGACAGGGGGCAGGAAAGAGGCATCACACAGTTCTGTAAGCAGACGGCAATGCCTCAAAGCATTAGGCTGGGATCCCCACCAGCATCAGCACCACTACCAAGGGTTGCCTCCACGATTACTCCAAGGAAACAAATTCAAAACCAACAGTGTGCGAGCTATACAAAAGCACCTTTCTGAGGGGCCCACTGGTCCTTCTTTTTCCAACCATTCCCAAGCCCTTACCATGAATACAGACATTAGAAGATGCTTACCAGTTTGCTCCTCTTCAAGTCAAGGTCTGGGAGATGTCCACATTCTGGGAGTTTAGGGTTCCAGGCAGGTTATCGTGGTCACAGATCACAGATCTGGTCACCAGAACCAGAAAAGGCAGGTGGCATGTCACAAGAGAGGGGCAAAACGGAATCTGGTTATTATATTGTTCGCACAAAACCAGGGTTACACTAGTAGATGGGGACTTTATGCTAGGTACCACAATGGTCCTACAGACAGAAGGGGATTAAATTTAATAGACAGGATTAACTGGCCCAACCAAGGGAAACAGAATGACGCAGAGACCAGGAAATTGGCTCCACCAAAATGCTAGATACCCAAGTGTACAGAACACATTACCAGTCATCTGGAAATGAACCTACTAGGGCCCGTCCGCATACCAAATGTTTATGCCCTTCAATACCACTAACATATTTGGCTCAATTGTATTTCTCAAAACTGCTATGAGGTGTAAAAATTGCTTCTGTTCTTTTTCAAGAGCTGTTCTGGCATCTGAAATTACATAGTGAAGGTAAATTTCTATTAACTAAGAAAGGGAAGCTCCAAAAGCTTTGGTGTTCCAAATACTAATTTAAATGCCTAATGCATAAATGTTTGCTGAGTTTTAACTCTCTGACACCCCCCCCCCAACTGCTACTTACGTGATGGCCCTCCTTTCTCTTTCCTCTATTCATAGCAGTCTCCCGACTCCTAACTGTAGCTAGTTTGAGATCTAAGCCATGAATCCAAATGATGCACACCCGTTTGGTCATTCAAGATGGTGGTCACTGGATGGAGACTTCCATGTGGATTCATTATTTAATCCTTAGCCAGCAGTTGCTTTTCTCCCAAAAAACAGAAACTTTCTTTCACACTCACAAGAAATTCAAATGTATGGTGATATTGAAAAACTGGTTTGGACCCCGTTCTTTTCAGATAACCTGCTGCCATGTTTTCAGGTCTGCCTACATTGTTCGTGCTTCATGTGAGAAGTAGTGGGATTTGTCTCACTTCTAAAAGGTGAGCATACACCAGACCCTGACACTTCTAGACCATGAGACTGGCCTTTTCCATCAAGTTGGAAGCGAGTTTCCCCATTTAAATAAACGCAGCTGTGGCAATTAGGCAGGACAAAATCTCATCCACATACTGTTTTGTCTAATGACTTCCCAAACGGTGCAGCGTTTATGAGTTTTAATTACCACACCACCCACAGTCACCCCACATTGATCTACATCATTCATTGGAGATCATCTATCTTTTTTGCTCAAAGTAATGAATATAGGAATGGTAGAACTGAATCCACACTTTTATTTTTAAAGTATGATACACCCAGAAGAACGATGACTGCAGTAAGTAGCCACGACATGGGCAGTGCACTGTTTTATTTTGTTAGTGGGTCAGGTTAATGCTGCTTCTTCTCTATATATGGTACACTGGGAAAGCATTAATCAACTTCAGGGCAGTTCAAAAAAACAGCAACAGAAAAGAAAAGTAAAGCCAACTTTCTGTAAGTATTTATCTGCATACCTATACATGCCTATATCTACAGAATTCCACATCGCTGCACATAAAGTTTCACTGAGTTAACGAGTGATCGTCTCATCAGTCATGACTCAACAGCATGGAGTGTTTCCATTTCTTAATTACCCACGTTCTGAGCACCTATATTAGCCATAAGATTGGCATGGCTGAAATTCCTGCACCAACTCAGTGGAGGTTTAGTAATCAAAGAGAAGAAGTCATCGGAAGTCCGGGAGGGTGAATTTACACCAATGTAACGGAGGTCTAAATAAATAAATGATGGATTAAGTCCTCTACTCACAAGCAGTACTTGAAAACTCTCAACAATCACCCAATTACTGCTCTCAGCACCAGCTGAGTCCCTGCCTGGCAATCTACAAGCCATAATGCAGTTGCATTTTCTTTGGCTCCTATAGAAAATAAATCCCAAATCATTTAGGCCCATGTATTTGAATGGGTGACCTTTGTAAGACTTCCTCTGTTTCCAGCAGAACTATTTAATTGTTAGGTGTCCCTCACTCACACAGATACACAACTTGGATCAATTGGTGATAAGACATCTACCCATTGTTGACACCAACTGATTCTCCATCCAGCTGCTGGTATGCGTGGCTCCATGCCCATTTATTCTGAACCACTTACATCTGATAAACAGGCCAATGCTGTGGAACTCCACTGCTGCAAGCAAATCAATTAATCTGAGTTAATGTGTTGGTTTAGTGTCCTAGACTAAGCACTGAAGTTTAAGGGTATGGTAACCGTGTTTTTACTTGCTTTGGGGTACTATTGCACACTGCTGAGCCCCCCAGCTTTTGTAAACTAATTCACAACCCTCAAATACATCCAGAAAGTTCCCCAAAGAGGGAAACTGTAGGATGATAACTATTTCTGTATAGGTTTAATCTTAATGTACTTCACCCCCAAAAAGAAGCAGAATCTATTTTGCTTGCAAATCTAAAGAATTAACAGAGAACACACGTTGCGGTGCATTTCAGTTTTTAAAGGAGGGGCTAGTTGGAACATTGATATAATACTTATATTAATTCTCGGCACTGACCACTTGGCATAAAAAACAGATTACACATTGAAAGTTCTACTAAACATCATCTATAAAGTTTGGAGAAGTCATGGTTAACTAGGAATAAAAGGAACTATTTTGTTGTTGGATAACAATTGAACATAACCCACTAAATACTATATAAGGTTTCATTTTACCATTAGTGTATATTGGGGTTTCTCAGCATCAGCAGTATTGATATCACGTACCAAATAATTCTTCATTGCGAGGAACTGCCCTGCATGTTGTAGGATGTCTAGCAGCATTCCTGGCCTCTGTCCACTCAATGCCACAATCACTACCCCCCCTCCAGTTGTGATTATCAAAAATGTCTGCTGACATTGCCGAATGTCTCTTGGAGGGCAAAATTGCAACCAGTTGAGGACCTCTGGCCTATATTAATAAACAACCAACAGAAACCTCAAAGTTGGAAGTCTATCAATCAGATAATTAGCATTTCATGAATTTGTTCAATATTTACTGAGCATATTTCACGTTCCAGGCACTGTGCAAAAAGCTGACGATATAACAGTGAACAAGACATCTCCCCTCAAAAGGCATACAGTTCACAGGGAAGCGGAAAGACAGACAGATGTTGCAAACCCAAGCTGCCCCTGAAGAAGGACCAGGTTGGCATTTGAAGGGTGAAGTTCTTCAGGATGATCAGGAGGAGCCACGGAGGGCTCTTTGACTGGAGATGCTATAACCTGACCTAAGCTGTATTGTGGAAACTGTTGCTGGTCTCTGCTTGTACAGTGGGTTGGAAGAGAACAAGGCCGGGGCCCCAGCAGAATTACCAGGCTGTAACTATATCCCAGAGAACAGGAAAGGGGATGGAGACAAGGGAAAACAGATCCTGAGAAATTGCTGTGGGACAATGAAGGATAATTGAGGGGTGTATGGTGGGGTGGGGGTCGTTGAGGGGGAAGAAAGAATCAAACAGGAATGGGTCTTCCTGTCCTGGCTTTGGTATGGCTAGATAGTGACCTTTGATAACCTTGGAGAAAAAAGTAGGGTGTGAATGGGGGACTGCCGATGTGAATATGATGATTATCTTAATGGTCAGCTTTTTCTGGTCAAAAAAACAAATCAAAGCAGTATTTTCAACATTTATAAAATTAATGTTTGAATCATTCAAATGACTTTGATATTCTAACAAGAAAAGTCTCTAAGAAGTTAAACAATTTTTGTAAATCAAATAAATTAAAATTACAAACCTATGAAATCTCAGGTTTGCAATCATTCCAATATTTTTTATGAACTTACAAAATGGTTTGACATCTCTCGTCTTAAACCCATTGCTCAGTTCTACATTTGACATTGGAATTACAGAGCTAACATGTTCAGCTTGTTATTGGGCACTGTTCTCTTAAAGGGTGCCCTGATTAACTCCCAAAATTAGCATAAAATGGGTCTGACTACTCGGGTTCTTACAGTGTATCTATATACTTGGTGTGCAGCTTTCCCAGCTAAGGGACACCCACTGTAGGTGGGACTATGCTAACTCAGGCCATTTACTTCTCTTCCCAAGCACATCAGGGCATCTTCTCAGCAAACAGGTGTTTAACATGACACCTGGAGCACAGATGACAGAGCTGTTATTCTCCAAGAGTTCTTCTTAATCTCTCTTGTAGTTGGAGATGGAGCGCATGTTCTCCACATTCTATGGTCTCACAATCTGCATCCTTTATCTGAGTGACAGATTACCTAATCTCTTACTCTGATTGGAGATTACAACACTCCATTCTGGTTGCTTTACCAAGATAATTCAACTCAAGTATTTAGTGTTAAATTTTATTCTAGGTTCTTTACAGATTCTTCCTGTTAGAGGAATATTCACTAAGATTCTAAGATCATCTAAGTGGCTGCTGATTGGTCAATTCTGTGTATCTCTCAAGGCTGTATTTTGATCTATTCCACAACCCAAACATCAGGTGAAAGGCAAGCCCATAAAATAGTGAACTTTATTCTCCACAGGTTGAGAGTAAAGTGCTCAAGTAATTAAAAACTGCTACTGTTTGGAGATTATTGTACATAAATTTCTGAAATACAATTTTTGGTCAATATATACATTTATTATTTAACAATACACCCAAATTGTACCATAAGTATAAACTTAATTTTTTTGGCAAATGTATACATATTTACATGGATTATTTAACAATATACCCAGTTACTACTGTAAGTATAAGGCTATTTCACTGTGCTTTTCAATACTATATTTCAGAAATAAAGGAAAAATCCTACCTTTTAACAAATTTTTGTTTCCACAAATAAGCCATTTTCTAAATATATCATTTTGTGCAAAAATCTGGCCATACACCAGTGCCTTTATGAATATCATATGATTCTCAGGATTCTGTCTTAGATGAATAGGATAGAGTTGCTCCCCCAACTGAGATCAGGAAGAGAAAAAGAAGAGTAGATTAAAGATGGGGGAGATAATGGATGCAGTTTGGGTCATGTTGAGTTTAATCAAAATTGCATTGGATCCATAAATTATTCCTTACATCTCTGAAATATCCATTCCTTCCTTCCAGGGAAAGACAGTAGAATGAATTCATATCATCAAATTACCCAATGCGAATTCTAATGATGCATGCCAAAAAATGTGAACACTGACCACCTCCCAAATTTACCAAGAGCTATACTACAAACATTCAAAAAGTGCTAGACCAGGGAGAAAAAACTAGTTCATTTGGAAAAGAACAGGACTGCCATCTAATTATTTGTCCACTCCCATCTCTCCAAGAACATATTTGAGTCAGTAACTTCTTGAGAATTCTTAACAACACCCCTATATTTGGAAAGGAGTAAGAAAAGGCAACCAGAGGAAAAGCAGTGAAAGGAAAGCAACAAGCAGGTAGGTGTGAGTACTCTTCAGGGAGAGATGCCCCAAGGGCCACCTCCTGCTGGGTCCCAAGTTTCTTCTAAGACAGAGAAGACCCTCCTCTCAACTGGCCTGGAGAGAGAGAGGGGAGCACAAACCCATTTTAGAAGAAAATATAAAAGAAATGAAAAACTCCCCAAAAGGTTTGTGTTAGCTCTTTAGAAAAATTTTTTAAGAACATGATGCCAATTGTTAAAAATAGCTTACCCCATCGGCCCTCCTGGTTCTCAGTCCTTCTTCCTGGGATTGGCCCCTGCACCACCATCTCTCCTGGGACTCCAGCATGCTGATGGCAGATCTTGGGACTTCTTAGCCTCCTCAGGCATGTGAGACAATTCCCTAGAGTAAATCTCTTAATATAGATATAGATACAGATAGATATAGATATGGATATATCTGCTCTGTTTCTCTGAACAACCCTGACTAAAACGCTTGATGCCTCCTCTTCATAAGATTTTCTGAAATGAAAGCTTCTATGGAGGCCAGATTGTCCCTTGGCAAAATGATCATATAGGAAATGTCCTCAGTTGTCCTGACATTCTTTTCCTTATCTGTGGTGGCATTCTCCTCGATCCTCCCTCCTCTAAACCCTCCATGTCAACCGAAACCTGTACTGGCGAGAGTACAGGACACACGCATGCCCGGGAATAGCACCACCTTTGATGTGCATAGCACAGTATAGTCTCGGGTTGTATCATCTCATTTAATTCTTAGGACCAGGCTTGGAAAGAAATGCCTCAGTTTCCAATGTGTTACTTCCACAAGGGTGTTTGAATTTTGACAGCTCCAAAACACAAACAGGATAAAACAACTATTTGCAACACAACACTAACGCTATTGTCCTTTAATTAAGGCTGGGTGCTCTATGTGTATTAGTTCCTTTCATCCCCACAGGAGCCTCTGAGGGAAGCACCGTTATACACAGTTCACAGACGAGCTAAGAGGTTAGAGAAGCTTCACATGTTGCTCAAGGTCACAGAGCAAATTAGTGGCAAAACCAAACTTTGAAGGGAGGCGTGAGTCCAATTCCATAACTACTATAGTAACGAAAACGAAAAGCAATGGAAGGCACTCGGAATTGTTGAATTTCAGACTCCAGGAAAGAAGGCGAGAGAGCTTTTTCAACAGAAGTATTCTCAACAACTTGGAATCACACACCATATATACAGGTGTGGATGATCACACAGAGACGTGTAAGGTTCGGGTAAAATTACAAGGCTGAGCTGAGTCTTCTCAAAGTGGACACTTTTTTGTTATTTTGAAGCACTGTCAATGTTCAGCATGTTCTCTGAGTAGATATTGTTCCTGCAAATATTGTACATAATCTTCAGGACAGCTTCAATATTTACCAGAAAGCTATTCTCAAGTAAGGTCTTATTTTAGATGAACCTGAGAATGACTCCAAATGCAGATCAGGCAATTCCCTCCCTTTTCAGCAACACCTAATGCTGAGATGTCAGGAGACACCTGTAAAATGGAAAGTAAAGGCAGCAGACATTTTTCAGTGTTGTGTTGGAATAAACTGCAGAAATCATAATCTTAGAATTCATATTCATTTCTATTTCCCAAAATTTCCCAGAGGCATGTTTGCAAGCATGTGCGTGCGTGCACACACAGGGGAATTATCTCCCACCCCCCAGCCCCCCAGTGAAGGCAACAAACCCAGTTCTCTGGTAAAATAAGATTATGCAATGCTGGGCAAGAGACAATTTTTAAAAGTTTCCCCAGTTTAGAAGTACTTAGAGACACTAATGTACTGATGTGAATTTTGAGTCTTCCAGAATGAACTACAGTATGCAGTATTTCCCAAACTTATAGGACCCTCCCCCCACAAACATTACTTTGTACTGTGTTTCTCCATGTCGAGCCATTGCTTTGCAGTGGTATCGAATCAACTTCCTTTGTTTTTATTGACTAAATAATTTCATCTATGTAATAACAGGCAACGCTTCTAGGATTGCCAGATTTAGCAAATAAAAATATAGGACATCACATTAAATTTAAGATTCAGTAAACAGTGGGTAATTGTTTATGCTATCTCCCATGCTTAAATAAAAAACTTGTTCACCTGAAATTCAGATTTAACTGAGTGTCCTGCATTTTATCTGGCAACCCTAAACACATTAGAAGAAAGAGATGACAGAGCTATGGCATTTAGTGGGGATACTGGAAACTTACAATATCTTGAGTTGGTGTAGGCAGACTGCCACAGAGCAACACCATTCTGAAAGTGAAACCACCTGTTCTTAGCCACTAACCTTCCATTCTACTCTATCCCTTATGTATATGCTACTTTAAAACCCATAATTTTGCCAGGTTTTTTTCCTTTTTATTTACTCCCTCACTGAGTTGTATCCTCACTTGATAAAGAATTAACCATAAAGGGAATTTACTGGCCAACAGTGAACTTCGTACTTAAAAAAGTTTTTTTCACTGTAAAAATTGTACCTCAGAGGGACAAGAACTAGCTGTAAAAGCCAAAAAAATTAGTCGTTGGATATTCTCAGATGTATATGATGGCTTTACACTTTAGTCATTATTAACATTTTCTCCGAGTTTTTTTTTTTTACGGTGACTAACAGATCGTTATTTTTCTTAAGTAATGAAAAGCTGGGAACCTTGCCAAAAGTTATCTTAACAGATGCTATTTTATCATTTCAATGAATTCCATCATTTTTCACATCTTGGTAATTATATTTCAGAGGTAAAACTCATGCTGAGTATGGCGGGCTGCTGCTACAAAAATAGACCGAGAAATAAATTAAGGAGCTAGCTCCACGGATCCTGGGGACTCGGGGTGCGTGGCGTGCCTCACCTGTGGCTCGTTTCTTGGGAATGCACTGTTTCCCATTTTGTGCTTCATTTCAACTCACTGTTTCACGCTTGCCCCACACTGAGTTATCTGTGGGGAACCATTAAACTCGTGGTTTCCATTTGGGAAGATGAGCTCATTGCAAATATTCTGGAGTTTGGAGAAAAAAAGAACTATAGGTTCGATCTCATTAGTTGCTCACTCTTGAATTAAACCATGATCACATTACCCAAGAACACCGATAGCACAAAAGGGCAGACATGTTTAAATGTTTGCTGAGAATGACAATACTTAATATTTGTCTAATCTTTCTTCAAACAAACTGAGACCTGAATCCAACCAGCCTGGATGTCTAATGATATCTTCAGTTACATTAATCTGTCTCACTGACATACCAGCAAATTCACAAAAGGAAAAATTTTGGCTTATCATAGTTCAGTGCTCATTAGGTCAAATGGATTACTGGTCCTGGTAGCAGGGTATTCATAAAACACGCAAACTCAGTCCCAAATTGGCCTTGACACTGAGAATAATGCTATTTATGCTAGTCAATCTTCTTTAAAGTGTGGAAAGAGGGACAATGAATGATGCATACATTCAGAGCTGCGCATAATTGTACTTTGGTGTAGAGCGAAAAGAACATCCATTCTCACACTAATCCCCAAGTTTGTCAGGACAGGAGGTGGCAGCCAGTTTTCATCCTGAGTTTCATTCATAACCAAGGGCGGTCACTCCTGTTCTGTGGCCCTGGGCGGCCAGTGTAGGTGAAGTCACTTTTGGTAGATGTTTGCTTTTCCAGTTCTTTCTACATCAAAGGTTGCTACTGCAGGGATACACCCACTGGCAGACTGCAAGGGATCCTTGTGTGTGAAGGAAATTAAAACTCTTTAAGGAAAAAATAATAGAAACAAATGTCCAACTGATGAATGCTGAATGGCCTACAGACACAGGAACAGTGGGAACCATTCAATCAGAAAGTTGACTAGGTATTCATTCACTTTCTTCATTTGTTCCGAAAATTACTAGGATGTTTTCATTAGCTATCCTTTCCAACTGGCTCAAAGAGCCAATTTAAGAGAATTCTCATCGGAGAAGACACTCCTGAGTGTGGGTTATGTTAGATACTTATGACCTAAAAAATAGAATCCTCCTTCTTTCCTATATAAATATGTTTTTAAAAGTGAGGGGTAGAGGCAGAGTGTTTCCATTCTGAAAGCAGAGAATTTCTTCCAGAACAGACAGTTAAAGAGAAAAAATCTACCATAATCTTTGAATTAGAAAAGGTTAAATATGAGAATGGGGTGGAGATCATAAGAACGGCTATTAACAAATCCTTTATGAAATTGGAGAGGAAGGAAGGAAATATAAGCATTTCTCTTCTTACAGAGATGAAAAGCCTGGTGAAGCTGTTATTTTTGCCAAAGTGGATGTTTTTTGATCCTTGAGAAGCAGAAAGAAGTTACTCATGCTAATAAATTAAAAATCTCTGACGTGTTTTTAATGATACCATTTCCTGAACACCTAGAATTTAAAAGGTTTTCTCTCCTCTCCCCTCCTTCCTTTTCATCAGTTTTTTCTTTTCTAAGTCTGAAGTCCAAAAGTTTAGAGCCTATTCTGAAAGACAGATGGTTATTTTGCATGAGTATTAATTTGGCTGCATTAAATAAATATTCATCTGCAAATCTGATGCTTTACATGGTTTGAAATAAAATACATACAAATTATGGCAATGTTGAAAACTAAAATAACCAGGGCTGTTTTGGCCTGAATATACTGTTTCCAAATTAGATTTTATGTGTAAAAATGAAAGATTAATTTAGCATCTACAAAAACTATATAAAATACACTCTATCAGTTATAGATATATACATAATGGTTCTATCTATCGTGACAGCTCTAAATATAAGATCAACAGGGAACTACGTATCACTCATCCTTTCCAGGAATAAATATTTCATTAAAAAGTTTATTTTAATGGTCCAATATTTGACTTATGTTTTTTTCATCTCAAGCATTTAGTCCTCAGATTTAAAAATTTGGATCATACAAACATTTACAGTTCTGCAAATAATTTTACGAAGCTTATGTATATAAATACATGGATACTGTTTTATAATCCATAATCCCTGATTCTGTGGTAAAAGTATGCCAGGGGCTAATTGTTACAAAAAGTGCCACAGGAAGTCTGGAAGTGAGCCTGATGGGAGAGTAACTGTAGCATGGGGAACAGCTACAGTTTCATAATCTGCATAGCAGTTTGTATCCCATAACTTATGCTTCAGAATTTATACAACCACCACTTTCTCAATACTCATTTTTGAGATCATCGGGAAACCTGGAGACGGTCATATCTCAGCAATCTTTTAAAATAATAATACGGGGTGTGGAATCACCAATCACCCTAAAACAAAAATTGCTAATGGTAAGATACAATTTACATTACAAAGGTAAATGTAATATTTGCATTTTAGCCATGACCCCCAACTACCTTAACACAGGAGGACCATTTTGGGCAGCCCCCTGCAGCGTGAGGTTTTCCTGGTACTGATAGTACCAGGTACCTGTGCCTGGGTACAGAAGGTTGCTCTGTGTGTCAATGATCAAGTTACTGCCTCTCAGCTCCAAATGCACCCTTCTTTACTCTGCCTAGTGAAACTCAGAGCTGGACCCTTTAAACATTCCTCCTTGGCAGCAGGCACAATGTCAAGCTTCGTCAGCAGTGTGTAGCAGGGAGCTGCAGGGGGAAGGGCCTTCCCCTCTGGGTTCTAGTGAGCCCCCTCCCTGTTTGCTCCTATGATGTGGTTTCCAGGGGTTCTGTGTGGGACACTCCGTGGTGATCACCCTCCAACAACTTCTGGTGGTCGGTCCCACCCCATGGATCTCTGCCCACTAGCTTCAATCAAAAACTTGGACCAGCTCTCTCCTGGGACAACCCAGCAAACTTGTCCACCATCCCGTGAGCTGAAACCAGATCCTCTCCAATGAGCTCTGAATCCCATCTGTGGGGAGGAGAACCCCCCTCTAGGTTATTCCCTCCTGCCTTCAGTATTTAGAGATCTATTCTTAGCAGCTAGCCTTCACCAGTCATTAATAATTCTTTATGTTTACTTTTCCCTTCTTCAAATTACTGATGTGGTCTCCTGTCTAGAGTTTGATGGATAACATTTCCAAAATCCCTTTCATTGCACCATACAAAGGCCCACCCTTTAAGAAAATATTTAAAAAAATCTTTTCCTAAATGGAACTCAAAAAGTACTAGAATTTTCTTAAAGAGTTCCCTTACGATAAACTCATCCCTTCACAAGATTCTCCCAAACAAATCCAACAATACAGAGGCTTCATGGGGAGAGGAAGAAGGTTACACCACACGCAAATTCCTTCTTTTGACATCTCAATATTGACATCTCGATACTGACCACTTTATTGCCCTCAATGCCTACGGTGACCTGTGTCAAGTTAGCCTTCTCCTTGAACACAGCTTCTCAAAAATCCTTATCATTTACCCACGTTTCGATTCTCATGTTCAGCTTGTATATCTTACTCAGTTAAACCAAAGTTAGGTTTGAGAGTGACCCCCTGCAGGTGCTGAGAGAACCTCAGTTTTGCTGCCATTGAAGCCTTCCTTCATTTTAATTTGCTTAAATGTCTTTATTTTAAATTATTATGCTATTTTTTTTCAAGAATTGTATCCCTTATTTAAATTCTTCTGCATTCAAAAGACAGGTAATCTGCATCCTTACATCTCTAATGTATTTCCATAACTATCAAAATTTATTCCTTGGAGTTTCATACTATGATGTTTTTCTCCCTGTGGAGAGGTTTTTGTTTTTGAAAAATGGCCCATCTTTCCAAAAATCATAAACTACGTGCTAGTTTTATAGCCCACAAAAATAAATTAGGTGTCACCATGGGTCACCATGGGGCCACCTTCTCCTTGCTTTTCACCAAACAAGTTGTGCTGAATGACGACTATTTCCCAGGAACTGTGAGAGGCACAGCATTAGAACAGAAAGGTCTCTGTGCT
Source organism: Ceratotherium simum simum (assembly GCF_057802395.1). Lineage (NCBI taxonomy): Eukaryota > Metazoa > Chordata > Mammalia > Perissodactyla > Rhinocerotidae > Ceratotherium > Ceratotherium simum. Next base: position 123,914,089 of record NC_141940.1, read on the forward strand.
CGGAGAGCTGAGCTGCCAATGGGAGAACTCCACAATGAATGAATAAACCAACTAATAAACTCCATCCACGAAGCAGTTCAGGCTGGGTCTGCATGTCTCAGCAGGGCTAGGATGTGCAGAGTCTTGCAGAAGTGCCAAAGAAAGGCATCAAAGGCTTTATGAAGAGAGAGGCTGTTGTCCAATGTATTTTTTTTTTAAAGATTGCTTTGTCTGCTTGTGGAAAATGAATTGCAGGAAAGCAGGAGAGAATCAGGGAAAGCTTAGGAGATTGTCACTCGGTCTAGGCAAGAGATGACGGAGGTTTGAACTAGATTCGATAGAGATGAGAAAAATGAATCTCCTGCAATACACTTGAGAGACCAAGCAGGGGGACCTGGGGGTTGAAGGAAAGGGATTAAAGGATGACTCAGAGGTTTGGCTTGAGAAACTGGGTGGACAGTGGTATCATTTATTAAGATCTGGAAAACTGAGGAAGGAGTAGACATTTTTAGGCAAGATTAAATGATCAGTTTGGGACACAAGTTTGGGAAATATCCAAGCAGAAATGTCAAAACCAAACCAAAAAAACCAACAGTTGGAAACAATTCTGCAGCACATAGGAAAGGTCTACACTAGCAACATACATTTAGGTGTTATTAACTTGTAATTGGTATTTAAAGTGAGGAGAATGAATGAGACAGCTTACAACAAGAGGGCAGAAATAAAGAGAAGCCCCCTCAGAAGCAGAGAAACTACATACAAAGCTGGAAGGAAGAAGCGTGGCTGCATTGCCAATTTCTTTTACTATATATATATATATATTTTTTTTTTTTTAATGAGGAAGATCAGCCTTGAGATAACATCTGTTGCCAATCCTCCTCTTTTTTTGCTGAGGAAGATTGGCCCTGGGCCAACATCCGTGCCTATCTTCCTCTACTTTATATGGGACGCCGCCACAGCATGGCTTGATCAGCAGTGTGTCGGTGCGCGCCTGGGATCCGAACCGGCGAACCCCAGGCCGCTGCAGGGGAGCACGGGCACTTAACCACTGTGCCACTGGCCCGGCCCCTCTTTTACATTTTGAATGTTACATTCAGTTCAATGGGGATTCCATTCATCCATTTCTCAGCTGCAGTTGTTATACACTCTGGCTGCCTTCTAGATTTCTCTAGGCACTTTGAAATATTTCCTATGCCTGGGTCCCCTACCCAGCTATGGTTCTTATTTGGTCTACCTAGGAGGTTCTAATGTTCATTCAGGGTGGAAAACCATTGTCAGCAGCTGTGGACTTAAGAAATCCTTGTTAGAGAAACACAATTGCTACCCGGCTAAAAGTATATAAATAGCTTTGCTCTTTTTCCAATATAAAAGAGTCATTAAAGCGCCCCCTCATCTCTCCGTCAAAATGCCAAAAAGTTTTAGTAACAGATGAACTTCATTTAACTATTCCATGTCCTGGTCTACAAAGATAAGATTTTTTAAAAAAAACTTTCTCAGAGTTAATAATGCTATGGGGACAGGGAAGATGCTACCAGACTCCAAATGAGGGACATTAGCCCCAACTGGAGGAGTTACGAAAGATTCCCTGAGGATAACGGTGCCTGAGCTACTTGAAGGATAGTGAGAATTATCCAGATGAAGAAGGCTGAGAAGGGGATTCCAGGCAGAGGTAACCACTTGGCAACACGCATGGAGACCTCCAACAGCGTGGCAGATGAAGAGAACTATAAACTAGTTTTAGCTGCTTCATGACTGACAGGGAGAAAGGCAGGAGAGGGAACAGATCACTGAACACCATGCATGCACACCAGCAAGCTTGCACTTTACTCTTTAGGTGATGGGACCAATGGGAGAGTTTTAGAAGGGCAATGCCAAGACCTATTTCTGTTTAAGACAGATTACCAATCATGGGTAGGACATGGGTTTAAGGCAGTCGCAAGTACGTTCAATGACACCTCTTGCAGATGAGAAATGAGAAAGTAGTGCCAGAAGGGACATAAGGCAGATGCAGATCTGGGAAAGATTTAAGAGGTAAACGCACTGGAATAAATGACTGACTGGATATGAAGGACAGCAGAAGAAAGAATGACTGTGTTTTCTGGATTAGGCACAAAGAGGATTAGGTGCCTTCAAGTTAGGGAACAGGAGAATTCAGTTGGATGCCTGTAACGCCACCAGGTAACTGTGTCCATCAGAAAGCTGACATTTGCACTAGTTTCCCAGGGCTGCTGCAACAAACTCAGTGGCTTAAAACAGCACCGATTTATCATCTTACAGTTCTGGAGGTTAAGAGTCCGAAATGGGTTTCACTGGGCCCAAATCAAGATGTCAGCAAGGTTGCATTCCTTTCTGGAGGCTCTAGGGGAGAACCCATTCCCTTACCCTTTCCAGCTTCCAGAGGCTGCCCACATTCCTTGGCTCACGGTCTCTTCCCCCAACTTCAAATCCAAAATGGCTGGTCAAGTTCTTTCCTTATTGCATCACTCTTCCCTCCACTTCTGTCTCCCTCTTCCACTTTTAAGGATCCTCGCCATCACATTGGATCCACCTAGGTAATCTCCCTATTTTGTGGTCACCTGATGGGCAACCTTAATTCCATCTGCAACCTTAATTCCTCTTTGCCAGGTAAAGTAACCAATTCCCAGATTCCAGGAATTAGGATGGGGTATCTTTCGGGGGGGAGGGTCATTATTCTGCCTACTACAGTATCCTTGTCTGAAACACGGGGTAGCTGTAAGGGGAGGGACATCAAATTTGAAAGTCGACAGCACATAGTGCCTAACAAAAGCCATGAAAGAAACTGAGATTTCCCAGCAGAATGAGGAGAACTGGAACTGTTTGGGGATGACTGTTCAGGGTGTAGGAGGAAGAGGTATCCATGAAGAAAGGAAGAAAGAGCAGCTGGAGGAGAAAAGGGAAGGAAGAGAGTGTAGTAGGGCTAAGAAGTGGTGTGAGGGGAAAAGTGTGAGTAATGGTTTTAAGCTGGGTAAAAATCTGTACCTGAGAAATCGGTGACATACTGCAAATAGTGTACGATGGCCCCAGAGGCAATGGATCTTAATTTTGAATCATAGCTAAGACACATAAAACATTCCTGTCTCTTTTTCATATGTATACTGTCTAAAACATGTCATCCTTCCATGGCAAACATTATATACATCACTTCACACTTCTCATCAGGTCCAAATCCCGTACCCATAAATGGAGTGTCTGAATGAGGAGAGCTATTCTAAGGAAGAACTTTCCACGGGTTTGTTATGGCTGGATGCAGTGACTTGAAACAAAAAAATCTCCTTCGTGGTTTCATTTAGATTAATGCTGTCCATTCCTGTGAAACGTCTGTATCTAAAGATGAATAACCAATCCTCCTTAACTCTAAAAAAAGTTTTGTCATGTAAGGAACATGTTAGTTGTAGTTTGAATTATCAACTCTTTGTGGGGTAATTTTTTTGTTATTGTTCTGTAAGTTTGCTTTTATTTTCCTTTCATTAAGCCATTAAAACATCCAGGTAATTTGATAATGCTCTTTTAATATGCAGTCTATACACAAATAATACAAAAAGAAAAAAAAAAAGCAGAGTTGATTCAGGGCTCATGGAATGAAAAGCCACAGGTGAAAAAGACTAATGGGTTTAAATTAGGTATCAAAAGATGTGGTCAGAGAAACATATTTACTATGCTGAAAAACTCAAGAGTCAAGTTTTTTGTTAGATTTTTTTCACCATTTTTTAAAATAGGGTAATAGAAATATTAGACAAAAATATACAAATTATATATATATTTGAATATATACAAATTATATACATACACATATGCACAGAAGGAGAAAGAGAGAGAGAGAAAAAGAGAGAGAGAGAAACTCTTCTTAAACATATGCTTATTGTACGCGGAATGCTCAGCCGGCCTCCATGATGTTAAAGATCTGTGAATTCCCCTCTCCTTCAGTGTGGGCAGGAGCTGTGACCTGCTTCTAACCAAAAGAAGACCAAGGACTACGGAATCCATTGATTACACTATATGAGACTCCGTCTTAGCTGACTGAGTCTGCTTAGAGTCTTAAAAAGACACTCCTGCTGGCCTTGAAGCAGCAAGCTGCCATGTTGTGAACTGCAAATGGAGGGAGGCATGCGCCAGAGAACTGCGTGCAGCCTCGAGGCTACGAAAGTGGCCTTCAGCCAAGAGCCAGCGAAAAGCCAGGGCCCTCATTCATTCAGCCTCAAGGAAATGAGTTTTGCCAACAACCTAAGTGCTCTTGGAAGTAAATTCTTCTGCAGTCAAGCCTCCAGGTGAGAACATAGCCCAGCTGACACCTTGACTACAGCTCTGTAAGACCGTGAGCAGTAGACCCAGCTAAGCCATGTCTCAACACCTGAATCAAAGAAACTGTGAGATAATAAATGTGTGTTGTTTTGAGCCAGTACATCTGTGACAAGTTGTTATGCAATAAAGAAAACTAATTAGAATTAAATTTTATTAGAACACTAATTTAGAATTAAATCCCCTTATATTTTTGTTATAAAGAAAAAAATCATGTTTGCTAAAAGTTATTTAAAATTAACTATTTTTTTTTCTCTGATTTGTTTGAATGGAAACCTGGTAATTTAATGTTTTTTCTAAGTTAGAAGTCTAAGTTTGAAGATGGGAAACTGTGCGGAGTTTAAATGGCTGTCCTCAAATCCAGTCATGCAGTCTTCATAATTATATCTGGGAACGTAGAATCTCAGGGTAGTGACATATCCATTATCTTGAATTTCTGTAGTTTAGTTTCTTAGGCACAGAAGGCGATTATATGTTATTGTATTACTGAATTTTTGTTAATGGTATTCATAAAGGTGTTTATAATCTAAGCCTTATATCTTCTTTCATATATAGTATATATATTGCTATAAGATTATTTTCATCCAACATCAATCATTTTCAAATTTTTATTCAATGATTTATTGACCATCTTACACAAATGCAGTTGCTAGGAAGACTCAGCAGGCATGAGATAAGAAGAAAGAAGGTACTCATGCCACGAAGTTACTTTATGTCTTAAGGGGTCATAATTCATTGGAAGATTCTTTTCTCATTCAGATATTGAATTCATTCTCCAGTTCACCCTTCTCTTCTCAGATTCTATGTATGTATAGTATGTATAGTTTACATCTGTAAGACAGGACCTATCAAAATTGCTATGTCTCCAACTAAAAGTTGGCTAAGATAAGAAGTAGTTTATTATCTCCAGAGTAGAATTTGAAGGGTAACATAAGGTCCTCTATTAGTAAGATAGAGTGAGCGATAATATTTGACCCTGAAACTGAATGGCTCAAATACAATTGTGTATTATTAACAGTTGGTTAATCAATAACAAGGACCCATTGCGTATTCAAAACTGTGCTAAGACTTGTGGGAGTTTTACATATGCCTCTCCTTGGGTATACGTGGTTCAGAGAAGTGACCAATGTTTTTCTTCAGATAATGAAGGAATCAGTGAGAAGTAGAAAATGATTAGTCACCCTCAAGGCTATCCTGATCCAGGGACCCACCTAGGTGATATGGTTTAGGGGTTCCTAAAAGAGCCCAGACCCCAGATTTCTCGTCATCACCCAGTCTCAGTGTCTGACATTTTCATGGGTAACTTATTAAATTTATTTAGTCAGGAGTTAAAATAAAATGGAACTAACCTATTTGAGAGAGAATATATCCTTATCAGATGTTGAGTTTAGAATAAATTGGTTTTCTAGGGTAGGTACTCCCCAATTAAACTAGTCACTAGTTAAAGCCATGATAACATCAGACAGAGTACTTTGTTATGGAGAAGAAGATCAGGGATACATTATGTATTTTTCTGGGACAAATCTCAATCATTGAATCAAAAGAAAACAGCATAAATATTTTACTGAGCAGTGACTATGTACAAGGCATTTTATTAAGTACTGGGTAGGTTACCATGATGACTAGTATATGACACACACACATTAGAGTGTAGCCATCTGTGATACAGGCAAACATACACAACAGGATAGGGAACAACGCAGATTTTGATGATGCTCTAAATCAGTTAAAAAAAAAAAGGTCAGGAAGAGCGGAGACTTAGAGCTCAGGCTAGTAATGGGGTTTGAGCAGGCTTTAAAAGTATTGCACAGCTGTGAGAGAGTCACCAAAGTGGGAACGTGCTTGGTGTACTTGGAGGACGGACAGATTTCTATGTGGCTGGTATGACCAGTACGGGGAGGGAGGATGTGAAATGAGGCTAAAGGATGGAGTGAGGCTCGTCTGGGGAATCTGCATGTCACGATGAACTTTGGAATATTACTCTATGGGCAGTGAGAAGCAATGAAAGGGCTTAGCTCTGCTTTATTCAGGATGGATTAGAATGGGGAAACTGGAGGCAGAGATGATAGCCAGTAATTTCATGTGACTGCTCTGGAGAGAATTTATAAGTCTGAGCAGCGACATGCAAAAGTAGGAGCAGATACTATAAGTATCTAAGAGATATCAGTAGCAGGATTTTGCTGCTGAAAGGCATAAGGAATAAGAGAGAAGAGACCTGAGATAATTCAGAGGTTCTGAGAAGAAGCAAATGGCAAAATAACCAATTCAAACTTGAAAAAAAGAAAGTAGAATTGTGGAGAGACACTAACCAGGCAGGTGGCCATTTAAGGCTCCTAGAGCTTAGGGAGAGAGGGAGAGAAGAGGCAGGCCCGAAACAGAGATCAGCTGCCCAAATGGAAGTGGCAGTGGGAGAGGCACATCTTTAATTTATAGGAGATCCAGCTCTGATCTGGCCAAGCCCCAACTGCTAGAGTTTAGCTTGTCCAACTTGACAATTAGATAAAGGGGAATGCACTGAGCACGATATATCACTGAAACGTTGTTTAAATATAATGTGTAAGGATTTTATTTGCTCATAACCAAACGTGCTGTTAGATGAAGCTAATGATACTTCAAAACCACAGCGCAGGAGTTATGGAGTGTTTATATTTTAATCTGAGGCAATACATTGGCAAGAGATGGTAAGTATGACTTATTCATATAAATCACCCCACAGTGGACCTGCGAATGTAAATATGTCATTGAGTATGGCAGCAAGTGAGGCTGACTCGGTTGAAATGGCAGCTTGGTGAAACTCCCTCTGACCTTTTATGATTAAGTTCTAAATTATTTTTGTTTGCTTCACCTATACTTAAAACTTTCCTCGTGAAGTATCATTTGACCCGATGTAGTCATTTAGTCATTGTTTATCCAATATTTTCTCCTTTTTTTGCAATCATGAATAAACCTTTCTCCCTAATGTCATGCTATTGGTTTAAATTTTTTATTTGTAATATTTATGTATGCCTATTCCTTCAGTGCTGTGCTGTGAAAAAATTAATATGTTTTTGCCTCGTCAAATTTACCTATAATAAACCCTAGGTTCATTGTTAAAACCAAAGATATGTCACCACTTATAAAAAACACAAGATAACACAAATTGGCAGTGTGTTCTCTCCTCTAGATTTGTATATACCTTCTCTAAAATAAATAAATTAAAAGAGATAATGCATAAGTATCCAGCACTGGGACCGGCAAATATGCAATCAACAAAGAGTTCTACTCTTCATTTGCCTCCCATATCTCTTTTTCTTCTACCTCATGAGGTAGCCTTATGTTTTGGACAGTCCAAAGACTATTCTAGCCCTGGCCAGGCTGTCATGTAGTTGTTTGAGCCTGAAAGGGCGTCTACCATCTTTGTTTCATCACCTTCATGTACAATTTGAAGTGCACCTCAGCTCCGCATTCTGTGACTTGTTGTCCATCCAATCACTGGGTTATTACATGCTCACATTGTTTCTTCTCCCTTTCTTTGGTCTTTTTCATCAAACAAAATCTTCCTTCTCTCCTGAAAGACTCTATCTTTTAAGCCAAGTCTCTAAGGACTGTTATTTACATAAAAGAATAAGCCATTCATTCATTTCATTTAACATTGATTAAATAGTTACTAAGTGACGGGCACAGTTTCAGATGCTGGGAATACAGTAGTGAACAAAAGACAGAGAGCTCTGGTCTTGTGAAGCGTACACTTTAATGTGGAGAGAGAGAAAACTGCCAGGCAGATAAATATCTAATAGGGCAGGTGATATGAAAGCTGGGAAGAAAAATATGCCAGGTTATGGAGAGGAAAGTGATGGAGTGGGTGGAATTTTAAATAGAGCAGTCAGAGAAAAAAATATCTCTGAAAGTTGGGGCAAAAAAGGAAGCACTATAGGTATCTGGAAGGAGAATGTTCCGGGCAGGGGAAACAGTAGCCAGAAATGCCCACCAATGGAGGGCAGCATGGTTGGCTCTGCCTCTTAACAATGGGTCAAGAGAGGTGAAATGAGATCTGAGAGGTATGTGGGCACAAGATCATGTAGTAGATGTTGGTCTAGACTTTGGATTTCATGCTGATTGAGAAGGAAAGCAATATAGGGCTTTGTTATGACATACTTTAACATACAAGTATCATGACATACACTTTATAAGTATCACGATTTACACTTTAATATACAAGGATAATGACTTACGCTTTAATAGAATCTCTGTGGCTGCTGTGGGAAGACAAGGGTAGAAATAGTTAGACCAGTTAGACAGCTGAGATAGTCCTCAGGGTGAGTCACAAGGCTGTTTGGTAACTTGGTTTAGGGTGCTAGGGGAACAGGGGGTGAGAAGTGCTTGTATTCTGGAGGCAGCTGGAAGACAGCCTACACAATATGTCAATGACTTAGATATAGAGGGTAAGACACACAGAGAATCCAAAAATGATCCAAGCTATTGAGGTGGAACGACTGGAAAAAAGGTTGCCATTTGCTAAAATGGGGAAGATTCTTTTGTGGGGTTAGGGACTGGGAGGGGGCCATGGAAATCAAAAGTTCTGCCAGTTGGACAGTTTCTCTGTGTAAAGAAACAAGAGTGAAAATATAAATCCAAATATCTCTTTCATCTAAGTGCCAGGGTTAAGGGTTTTGAGACGTTCTCGGGAGTTTGATTTAGTTTATACCCGACGTGCCTGCGAGAAGAGGCAGTTTCTAAACTTCCCTCCCTTCAGGTGGCATAAGACCAGCACAAAGAAAAGAACATCTTCTCACAGTTCATTCAACACACATGGATGGGGTATCCGTTAGGTGCCAGGCGTTGTTCCACGACCTTGGGTTACAGCAATGAACAAACACACCACACCCCTGACTTCACAGCATTGACGTTCAGGGGCTTTGAACTCATGATGCCTGAGAGAATTTCCCCTATGCTTGACGGCTTGACTGCCGAAAGCTGCAGGAATAAGCTGCCACTCAGTGTCTGCTTCCCTCACTGTGTCCTAAGGGGTTATCAGGACAAATGCCATCAGGCACCACCAGCGGATCCCACCAGGTCACCCCTTTAACTGCCCCTCATTCTTATACTACTCCAACACTCCATTAACTTCCCTCCACTTCCCTCCCTTCCAAAACTCTCCATGGTGCTTTTGTGCTGTGTTTGTGTCCTCAGCAAGCTCCTCTACATCCTCAGATCTTCTCTAAACAGTCTCCTCTCCTTCTTTCCTTGACACAAACTTAGCTTTTCCCTGATGACGGGGCTTCATGTGCAGCCCTCCTATTTCTCCCCAAGCTTACAGATCCAGCAACGCTCGGAGACGCCCTTTATCCTTGCTCTATCCTGTTTCAATTAAATGATTTCTCTCCCTTTGTACTCCCTGCCATGGACATATTTTTCTTTACTGAGCCCGAATCTCAAAGAGTCCTTTCTGATAGCACAACTTAGCACTCTAGTATATTTTGACTTAGTCTCTCTCTCCTATTTTTTTTTTTTTTGATGACAGTAAAGGTCTTGTGTACCCCTAGAAAACTATTAGTTTTCTTTTGCTGCATAACATATTACCACAACCTTAGCAGCTTCCTCTGCTCCGGGTCTCAAGAGGCCCAAATTAAGGTGTTGGCTGGTCAGGGCTCTTAACTGGAGGCCCTGGGGAAGAATCGCTTTCAAGCTCATCCAGTTTCTTGGCAGAACACTGCTCCCTGCAAATGTGGGATGTAGGAGTGAGGCCCCCATCCTCTTTCTGCCTGTCGGCTGGGGTCCCTCTCAGCTCCTAGGGGCTGCTCTCTGCTCCCTCCATATCTCTTAGTATCAGAGGGTCTCCCTTGCATCCAATCCTTCTTTACATCTCTCTGACTTTTGCTTCTCTTACTAGCTGGAGAAAACTCGGCCTTTATGTGGCTCATGTGATTAGGTTAGTCCCATGCTGATAATCTGCTATGTTAAAATCAACTGATTAGGAACCTGAATTCCATCTGCAAAACTCCTCTTTCTATATATATACTCTAACATAACAATGAAAGTAACACCTGGGAGCAGAAGTCATCTGGAAGTCAGCCTGCCCTACCTCCCAACAAAAACTTCCAAGCTGATGTTTTTTGTTCTTATGAGTGAGAATGAGACCTAAATGGCTTAATACCAAAATGGAAAAACTAGTACACAAGAGATTGCTGATTGATGAAACTCACTGCCAGACTATATTTTCATCTGAACACAGGTGTGAGTGATTGCTAGGAGCTGACACGACTTTCAGAGAATGCAATGAAGACATGCCATGAAGATCAGGAGTAGCAGGATAAAATGACAAGAGGGTGCAGAATAAGAGTAGGAAAAAATTGTGCATCTGTAAAGATTTCATTTCTTTAAACAACAGAGAGAAAAGAGAAACTGTCAAACATTTGAGATGTATGTTTTCAACTGATCTCAACTCATTACTCTAAGGAGCAAGGCCAGATGTTTAAGGGGATCATTACATTATGTTGAGGGGATGAATCATACCATTTGTCATGGTAACGTGGATGAGGAGGTCCACTGAGTGTTAATACGCTCAAAATAATACTCTCTTTTCTTTCCATATATACTTTACATATACTTGAATGTTTAAAAGCCATGGAGGAAATTAAATAAAGACTAGATGATTGTTTCTTTTACTCTTTTAAAGTAACAATTATAAAATTATAAAGGAAGAAAAAAGAAGCAGTATGGTATATAAAATATTCACTGGAATCTGGAAAAAATGATTTCTGGTCCTTGTTTTTTCATTAACTGGTAACACGACCTTGGACAAATATACTTTCCCTAAAACATTATCCTCCTGTATTTAAAACAAGGATATGCAACTTATCAACATCTTAGATCACTTTCACCTTCAAATCATAGTCAAAGAGTGTATCCTTGGCGTAATGAAATATTGCAGACACATTCACTAGTTTTCACTATTTGCAAGCACTTTTCTAAAGCTCCAGGGATGCTTTGGTATCGCCCAATCTCATTTAATGGACTGTACACAACCCACTTGATTCGATCACCTCTCAGCATTTACAAACTCACTTTCCTGACTGAAGAAGTTTCACTGCTTTTGTCTGACCACGATCAGCTCCTCAGCCTTTCATTCTAACAGACCCCCACACAGGCAGCTAATTGAACTATTTTATTGCCTTATTTTCTGTCACAGGCTTTCTGTTTTATATGACCACAATCTAATTAATTAGGCACTCTGTGTGATCCCACAGTGTTTTCCTATCTTAAATTTTTACACACCCAATCTACCGCACTTTATAATTGAGGCCAAATCTAGGAGGAAGAAGACTCTAATTTCATGACTTTCTTTTTTTTGTTGTTTTTGTTTTTTTGGAGGAAGTTTGGCCCTGAGCTAGCATCTGTTGCCAACCTTCCTCCTTTTTTTCCCTTTCCTCCCCAAAACCCCCGTAGATAGTTGTACGCTGTAGTTGTACATCCTTCTAGTTGCTCTATGTGGGATGCCACCTCAGCCTGACTTGACAAGCGGTGTGAAGGTCCGGGCCCAGGATCTGAACCAGCGAACCCCGGGCTGCCAATGAGGGGGGCATTAACTTAACCGCTATACCACTAGGCTGGCCCCATGTGACTTTCTATTAGAGGGGTGAATACTAACAATTTTCCAGATTTTACTGATTCTTTCTGCAGAATTCAAATATATTTCAATTCGCTTGTTGTTTTATTAGGTAGAAAACTCATCAAAATCTTCCAATCTATTGGCCATTGTCTTACTTGTCCTTACTCAAAAAGAAAAAAAAGAATCTAGGCACAGGATCATGGATTGGAAGAATTAACAGAGTTAAGATGTCCATACTTCTTAAAGCCATCTACAGATTCAATGCAATTTCTATCAAAGTCGCAATGTCACTTTTCACATAAATAGAACAAAGAATCCTAAAATTTATGTGCAACAACAGAAGACCGCACATAGCCAAAGCAATCTTGAGAAAAAAGAACAAAGATGGAGGCATCATACTTCCTGATTTCACAATAAACTACAAAGCTATAGTAATCAAAACAGCATAGTACTGGCACAAAAACAGACACAGAGATCAATGCAACAGAATCAAGGGCCCAGAAATAAATCCACATATCTATAGACAGCTAATTTTCAACAAAGGAGCCAAGAACATACAGTGGAGAAAGGAAAGTCTCTTCAATAAATGGTGTTGGGAAAACTGAACAGCCACATGCAAAACAATGAAAGTAGACCATTATTTTACACCATACACAAAAATTAACTCAAAATGGATTAAAGACTTGAATGTAAGACCTGAAATCATAAAACTTCCAGAAGAAAACATAGGCAGTGCGCTCTTCGACATCGATCTTGGCAACATATTTTCAAGTACCATGTCTGACCGAGCAAGGGAAACAATAAAGAAATAAACAAATGGGACTACAACAAACTAAAAAGCTTCTGCACAGCAAAGGAAACCATCAACAAAACAGAAAGACAATTTAACAATTGGGAGAAGATATTTGCAAATCATATATCTGCAAATCACGTATCCAAAATATAAAGAATGCATACAACACAACAACAAAAAACCTAATTAAAAAATGGGCAGGGGATCTGAACAGACATTTTTCCAAAGATATACAGATGGTCAACAGGCACATGAAAAGATGTTCAACATCACTAATTATTAGGGAAATGCAAATCAAAACTATAATAAGGGCCAGCCCTGGTGGCCTAGTGCTTAAGTTCAGTGTGCTCCACTTCAGTGGCCCAGGTTCAGTTCCTGGGCACAGACCTACATCACTTGTCTGTCAGTGGCCATGCTGTGGTGGTGGCTCACATACAAAAACAGAAAGATTGGTAGTGGATATTAGCTCAAGGCTAATCTTCCTCAGCAAAAAAAAGAAAAACTACAATGAGATATCACCTCACATCCGTCAGAATGGCTATTATTACAAAGACAAGAAATAACAAGTGTTGGAGATGATGTGGAGAAAAGGGAACCCTCATACACTGCTGGTGGCAATATAAACTGGTGCAGCCACTATGGAAAAGAGTATGGAATTTCCTCAAAAAATTAAGAATAGAACTACCATATGATCCAGCTATTCCACTTCTAGGTATTTATCTAAAGAACACAAAAACACTAATTCAAAAAGATAAATGCACCCCGATGTTCATTGCAGCATTATTCACAATAGCCAAGACTTGGAAGCAACCTAAGTGCCCATCAAGGGACGAATGGATAAAGAAGATGTGGTATATATACACAATGGAATTCTGCTCAGCCATAAGAAACGATGAAATCCAGCCATTTGTGACAACATGGATGGACATTGAGGGTATTATGCAAAGTGAAATAAATCAGAGGGAAAAGGTCAAATACCGTATGATTTCCTTCATTAAGTAGTAGATAATAACAACAATAAACAAACACATAGGGACAGAGATTGGATTGGTGGTTACCAGAGGGGAAGGGGGGAGGGAGGAGGGCGAAAGGGATAATTCGGCACATGTGTGTGGTGATGTGTTGTAATTTGTATTTGGGTGGTGAACATGATGTAATCTATGCATAAATAGAAGTATAATGATGTACATCTGAAATTTATACAATGTTATAAACCAATGTTACTGCCATAAACAAAAACAAACAAACAAACAAAAAGACAAAATCATGCCATTTGTAACAACATGGATAGACCCTGAGGACATTATGCTAAACAAAATGAGTCAGAGGGAGAAAGCCAAATACCCTATGATTTCACTCATATGTGGAAGATACAAAACAACAACAACAACAAACAAACACATAGACACAGAGATTAGATTGGTGGTTACAGAGGGGAAGGGGGGAGGGAGGAGGGAGAAAGCGGTGACTGGGAACATGTGTACAGTGACAGATGGCAACTACAATTCGGGCAGTGAATATGATGTACTCTACACAGAAATCGAAATATGATGTACACCTGAAATTTATATAACGTTATAAACCCATGTTACCTCAATAAAATAAAAAATAAGAATCTAGGCACAGGACACCATGAAGGCAAAGCAAGTTCTTAGAATGTGCATGGCACAGAAGAGGAAAAATATAGCTTTATTAGGTTACAGAGGATTTTCACTATATTTCCCATATAAGTAGAACTTTATTTTCATTATTTTATTTTTTTGCATGAGTGTTGGTAGAGAGATAGTGGCAGAAAATATTTGGCTTCTGGTTAAAAAATTCACAAGATAAAGTTCCACATTAAAATATGTTTTCCTCTTTTCAGCACCCATACTTAGGAGGCTGGTACTTTTTCTTTCTATGCATGTTCCTGGAATGTACATCCTTAGACCCTTTGTATGAGTTTGTGTATATCTAAAATTATATATATGTATCTATGTATATACATGAACTATACATATCTGAATATATATATACACAATATATAGATCTGAATATATAAATATATGATCTTCTGCACTAAATCATAAAATGCTGTGATAAACCCTTAACTCACCATGATGGGTACCAGAAGAAAATGAAAATACTTAACAATTATGAGTCCCTGGTAAGGTTAAGTGAGCCTTTCTTCTAGAAATGTTCATTGAGCTTCTATTAAATACCTGTCTCTTAAAGTTAGGCAGCAGTAGATGAAGGAATAGAAAAAGAAAAGCTCTTTCCGCTTTAGTTCAAATTGTCTCTCCATGAAATTACCACACTCTTAAAAGAGCTGCTGAAAACAATTAAACAAGCAATTACAATTTAGATAGGCTTCAAAATTTTGTTAAAGCTGGTCCATTTGTTACATGAGGAAAAAAAAGTCCCTCTCTGATTAACCCACTTTAGTCTTGTTTCTTTGGGGCATTATTTGTTCTAGTCTATCCAAAGCAATCTTCACTGAAAATCTCCTTCAATATTGACCACGTGTTGCTAAAGGTCACAGGAAAATCTTCCTCCCCATATGTTTCCTTTTTCTTACCTTCTCCATCATTACGGTTTGACAGACCTGGTTCATCTTGTCCTTTGCAATTTTTCTTGTCCCTTGAAGGAAATTTACCAACAGTGCCTACCAATTCTACCTCTATAACATTTTTCCAATTCATGGTTTCATTACCAGACATGCTATCCTACTTTTTGCCTTTATCATTTCTAACAATGACCAACATCTCCAGTCTTTCCTTCTTGTCTCTGCCCCTACAATATTGTACATAAATGTAACTGTATAGCTGAGTATTCCATTATGAAACACTACTCCTTTTTGGCTTCTTTTGCTGTTGTTACTTCTCTTTTTTGCTGCTGTTGTTGTCTAACAGCTTTATTGAAGTGTAACTGCTATACAAAAAACTGCACACATTTAACGTACACAACTTGATGAGTTTGCATGTGTAGAAACCTATATATGCATACACTCATGAAACCAGCACCAGTCTCTAAAGCTCTCTGCTCTCAAGATTACCATTTCCTTTGTAAAATAAGTTCTGCTCACGTGAGCACCAATGTGCTAAAACTGAAAGAATTCCAGAAAGACCCAGCCATCCCTCCATTGAAATCAGCAATCTTGGCCCCCGTGGAAGACTCACTGAGGTCCCCAGGATGTAGTGATAGCTTCTTTCTGCCTCCCTGAGCAGGATGCACAAACGAAGGGAAGAGATCATGTGTCTTCAACACTGGAATCAGAGGATCTGAAACTGAAAATATCTGTGGACTCGTCTGTCCATTCACCTGAGCTCCTGAAATAGTTAATTTTGACCAATGGCTTCTTGGCAAATCCGGTCGCCTCATGGTGACTGGCCTATGCATTTCGAACTGGGACAATGGCCCTCCATCACTGTCAGTCTCCAACCTAGTTTAAGATAGTTGTATCTAGGGTTACCATATACTAGATGATTCAAGTCCGGACGTTTTTTGAGCAGAAAGGGTTTATTCTCAGGCATTGCTCTGGAACAAAGGGCAAAACCTGAGACCGTCCTGGACAAACACTTGGCTACCTTATCTCTTACCCTTTCCGATCTACTCAAGACCTCTGCTTGCCACAAACAGAAAATGATAAAACAAAGTTTTGTCTAAGTTAATTGTGCTGTGTGGGAAATACTGTCTTGATAAAGAGGCTATGGCAGTAAGCTAAGGCTGGAGTCATTAAGAAAGGTGTCTCATGGAAGAGATGAGCTTTCAAAGGGAATGCAGAGTAGGCAATGTTCTCTGTTCCTCTAATTAATGCAACATACTGCTGTTGTCTGATTAATGTTTTCACTCAAGGCACGCTTTGTCTGGGCCAGATCCATTGTCTGTTAATCACGCCAAGCTGTGTCCTTCACAAAACAGGCTCAAAGGCCCTAGCTTGCTCTCCAAAGTCACACATTTACCCGACTCTTTATAAAGGATTCCTACATTCTAGAGATAAACACTGAAACTTCCATGGAAGAAATAATGTGAGTGTGGAGTTGGCTTCAAAATAATCCAAAAGGGTGGGGGAGGGGTATAGATGAAACAAGACTAGCCATGAGTGGATACGTTTTGAAGCTGAGTGATGGGAAGTTTACTATGCTATTATACTATGTTCTTAACTTTTGTTATTTGTTCAAAATTTTTCACAATAAAATTTTAAAAATTTTAAAACATGCTTTTTACTAGCCTTTGTAGCTCCTAGACCCAAATTCACTCATGTCTTCATGTCTTGAGTCAGCCTATTTGAACTTGTCTTGTGTGATGATTTCCATTTCCACTTTTGAGCTCTGTATAAAACAAAGTGTTGTCCAATCATTTCACATGGCACACTGATTATCTATCATGGGTTAGTTACTGTCCTAAGTACTGTGTCTAGAATAACTAATTCAACATGACTCCTGCCCTCAAACAGCTAATGGTTGAGCAAGTGCCCACAAGCATGCAGGTGTGTATACAGTAGGCATGTATGTGTGACCAAGCATCAGTGTGCTTTGCTCGTAGCTAATGATAGGAGTATGTGGTCCATGGTAACTGGGGGTGGAGTTGGGCATCAGAACTCAGCAGAGAGGAGCTGAGTAAGTGAACATCTGGTTAAATCATTCAGGATGGAGATTCAGGAGGAGGAACCCAAGAAATGAAATAGCCTTGTACATTAAATATCAACTACAATTGAATAAAAGTTTTAAGTGACCAGGGAAATATAGTTTATTTCATACTTTATGTATTGACAATGATAATTTTACCTAATAAAAAGAGATCTAAGAAAACCAAAGAATTATCCTGGACACAATGCAACCATATGACAATTTGCAGTATCTCAAAACAAAGCTAACTATAAAGTACTTTTTCTGCTTAAATTTCTCATTATACTAGTTTTGTTAAAGTCCCGCTTCTCCTTTCTTAATATGCAAGGCCTACTTGCTCTAAATAATTTGGGGAAAGAGATATTTTGTATTAGAATAACACTGCCTACTTCTCTGTGAAAACCCCAAGTGAATATTAATTATAAACAGTGATGGAAAGTTTTATTCCCAGATGCTCCATTATTTTCTAATTGCACCCAAATCATGGTGCGCCATAATGTACAAAGTACATTGAACAGATGCCGACAGGCTGCCTGCAGCTGCTGGAAGCTGCCAGAGTCAAGAATGGATCTCAGTACTTCATGCTGGTAACCGATAAGCTATGAAATTTCTGATGGTTCGATTCCTTTAAAGAAAAAAAAAATCACCTATAGGATTTAATTAGCTGTGATTTGATTATATTTACACAGCATGGGAACGAGAAAACATATATTTCCTCTCGTAACACAATGGTGTCTTCCTCTAAATAACATCATCTTCTGGGAGTCTACTTTTAATTTATTGAAGGCTTCTAATAAAAGGAAACACAGAAGTATAAAACATATTAAAACAAATGTCCCTGTATAGGTCACCCAGAATTAACAAAAGCACAGTCACTTTTGTTTTAGACTCTTAAAAAGAGCATAAAACATTTCACATAAAGATGAAGTCATCCATGGCAACAACATCCCATGTTCCACTACCTTTTTTACAGTTGTTACCACCATGAATAATTTAATGTATAACCAGTCTCTTTTTTTAAGTAAAGTTCTCTTAAACAACTATCTTTATAAACAACACAATTATATGCATCTGCAATGTACCTAAATGGTAGAGAATATATATATATATATTCTCCTACAACTTGCTTTTTATCTCTTTACATAATGCTTTTGATATCTTGCCACATATAGAGTGAATTCCTTTCAAACGTTATATTATTGTATCACATACTATAGATATATCTCAATTTTACTATTTGTCTATTAACAGATATTTGAGTTTTTCCTGCATTTTTCCCTACAAAAAAGTGAAAAGTTAGACAGTGAACTTCCTTGTACAAATGTCTTTGAGTTCAATTAAATATTCCAATTTTTGTCAAAGAAAATGTAATGATGTGTGTGTTTGACTTTTATTATTTTATTTTATTTTATTTTATTTTTTTGTGAGGAAGATCAGCCCTGTGCTAATAACGTCTGCCAATCCTCCTCTTTTTTTGCTGAGGAAGACTGGCCCCAGGCTAACATCCGTGCCCATCTTCCTCCACTTTATATGGGATGCCGCCACAGCCTGGCTTGCCAAGCAGTGCATCGGTGCGCGCCCGGGATCCAAACCGGCGAACCCCGGGCTGCCGCAGCAGAGCGCACGCACTTAACTATTTGTGCCACCGGGCTGGCCCCATATTTGCTTTTTATATGTGTGCATATACAAACTACTTTTGTCGTTCATTTACCTTTGACTTTTTTAAATCAGTTTAGTCACTTCAATGCTACATTATCTGGTACACACAAAATTAGGATTGTGGTATTTTCTCATGCATTTTTAGATAAGAATTTTACATATATAACCATTCTATCAATAGACCTTTTCATTTTCCATGTTATTATGTCATTAACTTTTTATCTGTCTTTTAAATAAAAAGTTAGTTAAATAAATTGACCAAACAAAGTTTACTAAATTATTTGATTGCTGTTAAGATTTGACACACATCAAAACTGAGTTAGAACAAAATCTTTCTACTGGGAAGAAATAAGATATTTAAAGGGTCCCAATGTTATAAATTTGTCCCTCTGCTGCCTACCCTAATACATTTTGCAAAACTTTCATTTAATATGTTCTTAAACTTTATTTATTTTTTTATATATGACTCCTCATCTGTTTTCTTCATAGACAACTGCCACGTCTTCTAATGATAATAGTAATAATCATCAACATAAAAATTATACCAATACTCACCATTATACTAAGAGATAGAATCGTTTCTTGAATACTTAACACCATGAAAGCATTATATGTAAATTGTCTTACTTTAATGTCACCATATTATGATCAGAGGACTCATTTCCTTCATTTTACACAAGAGGGAAATGATACTCCAAGAGCTTATACAGGTTGCCCCAAGTGACTCACCCAGTAAGTGACTCAGGTCACAATGAGCCAAAGAAGCTACAGCTCTGGACCTGAGCTATCACTTCCTCCCCCGTGTACCCACGATATCTGTGTCTTGGACACAGCAAGTATACAAAGATTGTTAAACCAATAAATAACACACTTTAAAGGACAACAAAATTCTAATTACTAAAGTGCTTTTCTTGTCCCATGTGGGTAAGAGCTTAAGAACAAATGACTGGGAATCAATGAAAAACAAATTAAAAGTTTCAACATTATACACACAAATGAGAAGATTATTTACGAACTTATTTTATATGAGAATTTTGCAAATTTCCAAGGGCCAAATATATTTGTCTTGTATCTTGACTTTGGTGCTTAATGGGAATAAAATTATTTCCACAAGCACTTAGGTAATTTTGTAAATGGAACGTGTGGTTAATGGAGAGTGAATTCCCTAAATTAGTGTTTTCATGACTTGCCTGATGATAAGAGGCACTTGGGGAACTTGTTAAAAGTACTGATTCTTAGGTATCAACTCAGAGAACACTAAAGTCAAGTATAAAGGGAATTAGTTCCCAGCCTTGCTTAGTGTATCAGTCAACTAATCAGTGTTACTTCAGGACGAGCAGAGACAGAAACACACAAAAAACTATTGTCAGATTAGTCTGTGGTCCCTAAGTTAGCTTTTACCAAAACCACAAAGAGAAGATGGAAACAGACATTTGTCCATCCACGTTTGCACTTGCAATTTAGCAAACTTCCAAGGACCAAATTCATTAATTCTGTAACTTGACTTTAGTGCTTCATAGGAGAAAAAAATCTCCCAGGCATATAGGCCATTTTGTAAAATTTCGTATGTCCATCCATATCCTGGCTTGAAGTGTGCCAGCCAAAAAAAGTATGTGATGCCTTTCTAAGCTGGAGGATGGTAAGTTTCAACTTCCCAAGACTCACCTCTAAAAAAACTTGCTTTTGTACAGACAAGCAAAGTTACCCTCTTTATTCTACAAACCCAATTTGATTAGAGAAAAATTGTCGGGGTAGAAGATGTTGAATGTGTGCCAGACTGACATTATCAACATTTCAAGCAGTCTGATATTAGGTGATACTCTAAATCATGTCTCTAGAACGAGCACAAGCTTTTCCTGCAGTCTCCATGTCTGATCCTTCACACCAACCAGGTATAGCTGATAAACAGATTTCTCAATTGGAAGGTCCAAAGCCACCTTTATGAAAAGTACCCCACCCAGTAAACTGCTCACACACTATTTTGTCCTTTCCAAATACTGGAACACTTATGGAGAAGCCCGAGAACAATTTCACCATGAGCCATTTATTCAGGACACAGTAGCGCATCCATTTTGGGTGAATTGATTGAATTGCTCATGCATGGATTCGGCAACATTTGCTGGGCTCACACATGCCAGGTAATTATAAAAGTGTGTGTGTGCGTGTGTGTGTGTATGTGTGTGTGTGTTTGAGAGGGCAGACTTTTTGGTCTTTAGCACAACTCTCTTACACATCTGTCTTTCACCTTGCAGGAGAAGTGCACTGAGTTCTGTACAGGATAGTTACCATCACAGCTCACCCACCTCCTTTCTGCTGCCTCTTCCTGATCTATCGCATCATTGCCCTCTGGGCTCTGCATGAAGTTCAATAACAATAATAACAAGAAAAACAAACAAACAAAAAACCAAACAAATAAACAAACCACCAAAAAAAAATCTCCCCTGAGATTTCGTGTATGAAAACTAAGCTGACCCCAAGCAGGAATAGCCAAAAAACTCTCTGAGTGTCCAGAGAAGCACCAAGGAGAAATTTTGTTGAAAGAAGTCTTGGTTCTGAAATGATCCAAGGCATCAGCAGTAAACACAAATTCTCCCAGGTAAAGTACCCTCAATGCCAGCCTCATAGAAATTCCACAGAGATAGATCCAAATGAAAAAAAAAGTACAATCAAAATATCATAAATGTATGATTTTCATCCACCATGTGTGATACTCATTAGAATCAAACAGTAGGATACAACCCCAAAAGATAGCAGACACTAAAATTGTCAATGTAAAATACAAAATAAATATATATTAAATATCTAAAAAATAAAAATAAAAGAAATTAACAACATGAGTAAGGAATATGATACCATAAAAATGGCCAGGCAGATTTTTGAGAGACTGCCAAGCAGAATTTTTTAAATGGGGGAAAAAAAAAAAAAAAGACAGTTGAAATTTTAAAAACCAATGGAAGAATTACAAGCAGATTAAGATAGCTGAGGTGAATTATAATATAGATGTGTAGAAATAATGCAGAATGGACAACAGAGAGGTGAAGAAGTAGAAAAATTAAAAAGAAGTTTTAGATTTAACTGATTAAATGACAAGGTCCAAAATATATTTAAATGGAATACAAGGAGATCTGTTTTAAATGCCGAAGAGGCAATATTAAAAGAAAATAGTTGAGAACTTTCAAGATTTGATAAGAGATAAATTTTCATAAGCAGAAAGATCAGCCAATCTCAAGCAGGATAATTAACAAGAAAGTCATATCACATGACTAGTCAAATTGATAATATCAAAGACAACGAGACAGAAATTTTAAGTCTAAAATGAATATATTAGGAAAAAAATTGTTAAAGATTCTTGTGCTAAGAACTCAAACCAAGCAGTTAAAGAAATAGAATAAACTCAAGGAAATTACTCAAAAATGTATGAGGATGGTAATAATAAAGACAGCACAAACTAATAAAATAGAAAACAAAGAAATAAAAGAGTAGAAGAGAGCTAAATACTGAATCTCTTAAAGGAAAGGTAAGATTGATAACCATCTGGAAAGCTGACCTAGCAAGAAACAAAGAAATGAAGCACATACAATTGATGCTAGAAACAAACTGGGGAAGATAACTACATTATGCCAAAAATTTAAAAATTTAAATTATACACATTCCTTGCAAAATATTAAGACAAATTCAAAAAGAAATTGAGATCCTGCATAATCCGATACACATTAAGCAGAAATGGTATCATTATGCTTCTGCATATTGTGTGTGTATGTTATGTTTCACAAGAAAAAATTTAGAAAAGGCATATCACAGTGTGACCAGAGATTCCCAGACTTCTTTGCAAACTTTTCTGTAAAGAACCAGATAATAAATATTTTAGGCTCTGTGGGCGAAAGAATCTCTTTCTAACAACTCAAGTCTGCCGTTGTACTACAAATGCAGCCATAGACTGCTGCCCGTGAGCGGCTGTAGCTGTCGTCCAATATATTTGGCCCAGAGGCTATAGTTTGCCAACCGCTGGTATAGAGGGAGGAGCATATAATGAGAACAATGGTTTCACATTTCCTTAGAATGCTTTTCTGCTAATAGGAGAAAATGACTGCATGACAATGAATTAATATTTTATCCCTCCACGGTCCTTTCTGGAACACAACACATTCAACCAAAAGAAATATCAGACCAGGACATTTTTTTTTTTTTGAAAGTAGTCATGCACTCTACACTTGAGGAAGGCCAGCTCTGATTTTTATCATCTCTTTCCCCCGTGTTATACCTCACAGACTCCATTAAAGAACGCACAATGATCTCATGGATCAAACTGGCTTGAATTCTAAGCTACCTGGGGAATGTCATGTCCCTTCAATACCAGGGTTTTGTAAGCCTAGGGGGCATTCCTAAGAGGCAAACAGCTCTGATTAGACTCTGCATTGACGAGCCCTGTTGGAAATGTGGCAGCAGCTTGTGAAGCAGACGCAGTGGACCTCTGCCTTCCAGCGCCTGTAACAAGCCTCCTCGGGTCTCTGACCCCTTTTTCCCCATTAGCTGCTTACTCCAATGAGGAATAAAAGGTATATTCCCTCGTGTCACAAAGAAGCTGTTCGGAAGGCCTTAACTCCGAGTTCAGGGCATAAAGATTAAAAGAGCATCCCCAACCTCTCCAAATCAGCCTTGAAGAAATTAATTTAGCAGAAACCTTGAGCCCCTCTAGAGACAGAAACTCTTAAGGTTATGTTGCTCTCCTGGATACCTTTACAAACAGCAGGGGTATCAGGCACATGAGGAAAAACATGATGCGCTGCTCAACAAATGTGAAACATAACACCACCACAAGACAAACAAAGGTCGTATTGATTGAGAAAAATCATTTCTGAAACCACAGCGATTTCATTCATGTTTAAGGCTGGGTTTGGGGCATGCATTTTCCTATAAAAACAGTGTGATACCATCTTTTACATAACTCTTATGCTTGCCACCACTCAGGTTAGTTTTGCCAATTACTCCTTAACAAAGAAAATATATTTATGTAAAGAAAAACCAAGGAAAACAATGACAAAATCTGGACTGCTTTCTGGATGCATAAATTTAGGAAATTTGCACTATAATTCTTTAATAATCGTGGATAATATTTTAGTAACCTCTGCAATGAACTTTGCACAAAGTTAACACTCACTAAATAACTGCTGAATCCATGAATAACTTTCCTGCTGACATTAATACATGACTGTGCCTCTGTTACTGAGGGTATGTCTTAACCACATACTGCATCTTCAGAAATGCCATAGATAGATACATACATACATAGATACATAAATAAATTGATACATGATAGATACATACATACATCCATACATACATACATAGATGATTGATAGACAGATAGGAATAAAGTAAATGAGCATTCATTTATTGAACTTTGCTAAATCTCAAAGCCTCCATGTATAATCTCTTTTTCAGTTGTCCAGAGGAAGAAATTGAAGCTCATGGAAGTTAAAATGGGATCATACAGACAAGAAGTGAGTCATGCCCCTAATCCTTGACTCTGCTTGACTCCTATAACTGTTTTCTTCTTCTGTTTCCTACAAGAGTGGCATTCTTAGGATATACTTAGCCGAGATAGTTTAGGACTGTGGATTCCTTCTATATTAAAATTGCTACCATGATAACACACATATACATGTATGATAAACAGCAGGAGGTGCATATAATGAGAACAATGATATATACATGTGTGAGTATCATATATATCATATGTATGTGTGTGTATATATATATAGGAATAAAGTAAATATATAGATTTTTTTTTTTGCACAAACTTCCTTCATTCCACATAAAGTTAATGTCAGACACTCTCAAAATTCAAGATTGATTAGGAAAAGAAAGGGTCTTTACATGGACTAGCACAGAAAGAACCCTCTTCCAAAATTTTAATAGGCTGTAGAATGACATTTTAGAATTTTTAGAAAATAAATATACATTTATTTAGAATTTATATTTTCAGGATAGGCTCAAAAGAAGCCCTAATGTGCAAACATTGTGTAGGAAAGGAATAGAAAGTGACTAGTTTGGTATTCTGGGTACTCGGGCACTTGCCGCACTTTATCCCTGATGCATTTAAGTTAGGTGATTCCCAGATTGGGAGGAGCCTCATGACCTTGCCCAAATGTCCATCCATTCATGTCCCTCCTCATCTGGATGGGCCTCTTCAACTTGTCACTCCACTTGAAAGCCCTGACCATGGGCATGTGATGGAGGTGACTTTTTCTCATGTTTTCTCAAGCAATCACCTTTCTGTGCCAAGATAGGAATGTTCTTTGGCTACTTTCCCAGACTTTTCAAGGAGTTAGCAGTACTTCTGCATACGCATTTGGTGGTCAACAAGTACAGTCAGAATAAATACAATACACTCTCCTCTGTGTTTGCACAGTCTACATACATCGCTCTGATCAACCAGCTTTAGCCGCTACTTTAAAAGGTAACCTAATTTGTCCTTTCAATCAGCCTTTCATTTAGGGAGATGTGGTTTTGAGCATTTGCAATTAGCCCTAAATTTCATGTCAGTTCCTAATACAAGAGAAAGCAATTCCTTGGCCAAAGGGCAACTCTCCTAAGACATTCTAAGCCTTATTATGGTTACTGTTATTATTATTAGTCTCCCAGTCCCATAGAAATGCATATTCTTCATAAAGGTGCAGAGGTCATCCCTTAGGGTCAAATGTCTGGGTCACATTAAACTGATGTTTTCCAATAAACTAGCTGTCCAACGTTATTGGAGATCTGAACGCTATGAAGGAAACTAACCACATGGCACTTATTATACTGTTTAAGAAATGAATCTATTTTTTTCTCTCCATGGTAAAAAACTTGTCGTGTTCAAAAGCATACAGACATATATATCTTCTGGCAAGGTCTTTGCCTCCATTCTTTAGTATGTTTTGATGTTAAAAGCTCTAATATCCCCTAAGAATGCAAAACACGCATCATCAGAGCACTGTGAATCCATTCCCTAAACTTTTTCTTCACATATAACAACTAAGGTTTTCTCTTGCTGCTGCTCATAAAACCCATCCAGTAGGAGAGACAGGAAGACCTGGAGGCAGCAAGAGAGGACAGACTTGCAACGGGATGACACCACGAATACCCTGCAACATATTTCTTGGAATGATGGGAAAATACATTCAATCTACAAGCTGTTTCCTCTAATCTGAAAAGACAGGTGCTCTATAAACCCTCCATCTTCCTAATCTAGACCTCTTCTTCCATCTTCCAGCAGGGCATAGAGAGAAGAAACTATCCCCTCGTGGCAGCAAGTAGCCAGAATCCATAATTTTGCACACACACATAGAAGGCCTCCTTAAGTTCTGCATTGCGTATGTCTGTACAAATGCTAAAGGGAACATAACATAGCTACAGAAATGCAATGAGGGAAACGTCTGAACTTCAGGGTCTGAACAGCAGTGGAGACTGATACTTCTCAGAAATGATTATATTGGCCTGAAATAACAAAGAGACACATACAATGATCCTGATGGGACTTGGACCAATATAGATCCCAGAAAAGGGTTTGACAGCACAGAGGGCTAGAGAGATAAAAGAGGATGGTGGTGTTCCTCCCCTCACACACCTTTTCCTTCCACAGATATTTACCAAAGGCCTGCTCTGTGCTGGGCACTGGATTAAGAACTGAAATACAACAGTGAGCAAACCAGCCCTCACGCAGCTCAGTGTATGATGCTGCACAAGCAGAACAGTCCCCAACTCAAACCTTGCCAAGACCTTTGTAAACTCCTCAATAAAAGTAAATTCTCAAACGTGAACAGGAGAATCACACTGTGTTTGCCGTACATAAGCAGTGTGCAGACAAGCACAAATATGCTCACTAGCAATTATGTCCAGTTTACTGTGCTAACCTACTATTTTACAGTCCTAAGGATAAGAATAACTCCTGAGATCACTAAAGAGAAATTCCACACCAGGAGGATCCAGCTGACAGCTGCTGCTGAGACGCAGATGGCAGGAAGGTAACTTAAAGGAGGTGCCTACCAAACTTTATGTCTCTTTGAAGGAGCAAATGTGAAGTAAGCCTCTCAAGAAGCAAAAAGAGGATATTTGTCTCCCCATGTCTGTCACCATGCTCACTGGGTAACTTTCCTTTTTCTAGATTTACAACAACTTGCCTTGCTACTGGACAAGTCCCTTTTCTAAGTTTCTACTATCAAATAACACAAGCTTTTGGGACAGAAGAGACGGTCGACAAATAAGAAATGTGGATGAATTAAATATTTAGGTATATGCATACCTAGTTTGAATTGTTAAGATTGTGACCAAATCAAAACAATTTAAAGGTCCAATTATAACAACTTATGAAGGCTGTTGGAAAAGGAGCAGTGATTTAGATTCTCAAATGTTCTGTGTCCAGTCAGTTGTGCGCTGATTATAAGAGGTAACCAAGGAACGGTGTTCTTAGCTGTTTACCTGTATTACTACATTTTATGAAGACCCAGGCCACACACCTTCCAGCTGACATTTTGATCAGTCTTATCAATATCATTTTCTTCTGTCTCTAAAGCTTAGTGAAGACAGCATTCATCAAATGATGGCTTTACTTTCACAGCACCATATAATTTTATAATGAAAACTATAAAAGTAAAAGTGATGTTGTGGATCATATTCTCAAGCTTATTATTTTATACATGAAAAGACTGAGGACCCAGAAAATAAATGAAATCCTAAGTTTTATATTCCTTTAGTGGTGAAGCAAAAACTAAAGCAAGTGTGTCTTCAGGGACCTGATTCTTTTTCTGCTAAATTTTGGATCACCTTCAGCTTTTATTTGTTTTCATTTGAGTTAAATTCATGGGTTTTTAAATTTTGTACTCTAGACTTGTATACTTATTATATTACCACTCGGGTTTGAAGCAGGTTGACAGTAAACTTTATGTGTTACAGATCTGTGAAATAAATACAGTATTTGCAAAGTCAACATGAAGGATGCTATGTAACAAAAACAAGCCAAAAATGTGATTTGGCCTCAACTAAATAAAACAAATAAGTGATTCGGTGATTCTTTTCCATTTACCTAGTGTTGTTGAAGCATGATACTTAAGAGCTAAAAATATTTTAAAACATGGGCTTAGCTCATCTTTTGTACATTTGCCCTCTTCATAAAGTTTCTGAAAATGATGAAGTACTTGCTTTGTCCTCTAAATGGAGGAACGTTTCACAGAAATACACCCTGCTGGACAGGATGATGCTCCAGAACATCCTCAAATCCTGCCCATTCCTAACCTAACTCCACAGCATTTGACAGTGTCTATTAAGAATTGCTCCTGTCAGTAGCAAAACTAATTGCATTGCAACACTTATGCATGCTATTGTGAAAAAATAGGGCCCCTGCATTCATTGAATGAGTTCTGGCTACTTTAAGTATACACTCACAAATTGCATACATTTTTAAATGGTGCCATTTTTTTTTAGCTCATGCAGGTATTACTGGTGAAGAATGTTAAGTTCTGTGCATGGGGAACACCATGCAAGTTCCCAGGAGAAGGGTCCTTTTTTTTAAGCAAAAACATATTTCTGCAAAAATTATAATTTCCTGTCTTTAGGAAAAAACTTCATCTTCCTTTTTAACAAATAATGCCATAAGAACAGAACATTCCATAGGGCTGGCTCTAGGTTCGTATATGTGTATATCACCCTCTGCCACGTGATTAGAAAACAGAGAGAAACTCTATTTCTCTAGAAGTCTACCCAGTTTCTGTATGTAGGCCTTGTTCTCTGTCTTCACGTCTGCTCAGATCACCCCCCTTTAAGGGAAAAGCAAAACACAAAAGAGCAACACCTCACTGTTTCTTCAAGCTGTGATGCATGTTTTCTGCATTTTTGTTCTGTGCCTATTGCCTCTCTATCCACACCTCCCCTCTTCAAACACCTGCAATATGATTTCTCTCTCTTATCTACCGACTGTGAGTTCCTGGAGTTAGGAATTGCCTCCTTTGCTGAAATCTAGGTGCCTGTTATTGCCTGTCACTCCGGACCTCTCGTCTACATTGAACTCTGCTGGCATTCACTCCTGCACCTTTGCTCTCTCCTGGCACCAAGTGATCATATCACACCATTGCCGATCCTATATCATGCCCTACCCCCTCGCTGTCTTTCGTTTTCAGCAACCTATTCCTTAGTTCTGAGCTTATCCAAGGTTCTCGTTTGGTGTTCTCTATATTCATCCTTTTGGAAAATAAATCCCTTCTTCTTCCATTGCAACCTCTTGATATTAAATCCCATCTAAATATCTGCAGATATCATCCCTCATCTGTGTTCTCCTCTTATATCCTCGGTGCCAATAGCCTGCTTGATTATTTTTTTATCAACTTGAGCACATTGATTATCTATCAAACTGAACCATGCTTTCCCCTATTGTTTCTTCTTTCCAACTTTCTTGCCGGTCACACCACAATTCTGCTATGTTGCTAGAAGACTCAGAATGTGTGGCTATCTTTGATGGTTCTATTTCCTTTAGCTTCTGTTAGCACAAGTTTGCTGCATACCTATTAATATAAAGCAACATGCAAGATTCTTTGTAATACTCTTTTGGTGTATTCCTTCCTCTATTTATCTAAACAGCCAATGCTTTTTTCCTTAGTCTATATGTTGTTGCTCCACCCCATCCACTCACAGAAAGCTTTACACAGCACTTGCTTCGTTTCTTCTTACATGAAGCCCCATACCCCTGCCTGTCTTTCAAGTCCTTTAATAATTTCCCCGTGATTCCCTTGATGCGCCCTCCATTCTAGTTACAGCTTTCTCCCAATAATAACTAAATCCTTCATTTTTCACAAAACTTCTGAAGGCAGAGAGCCCCCCTTAAGGAGGGCGGGAGTTCATTGATATATTCTTTGTTACCAAGTTGGTCTTGGGTATAAAGTGAATTCCTGTCTAACATGCTTGTCCCTATAACACCTGCCATTAAAAAAATCTCTCTGCGTCCAGAAGTTATGTGAATATTGCAAAGCCCCCTTTTAAGTTCTAGCATCATAGGGGAGTCTTTGTGGCTTAGGAAGGACCTCCTCTGCTGCTACTGCATTCCTATAGCTCTCCCCATCACACTGCTCGCCTCCCCAACATCCACCCTCTCCTTCTTCCTTAGTATCAGAACATACTGTTGAGGATGACAGTGTACTCAGTGAAAATATTCACCATCCTAGATTCCCTTGCAACTAGGGGTAGCCATGGGAAAAAGAAGGCAGACTTGCAAGTGCATGCTTTTGCTCTTAATTTTTTCCATTTCTTCCCACCAACACCTTAGACCTAAGCTTGGAGCTGCAAGAGCCATCATGCAGGAATTCCCAATTCAGAGCAAAAAAATTCCCAGAGTCTAAGTCCTCAAGTGATTGATCTGCAAAGCAGTCCTGGGCTACCTACATCCCGAGTTCTTGTTGTGTGAGAAAAAAATAAATGAATTTACTCCTTTACATCACTACTGCATCGTTTTGCTGTTACTCACAGCTGGCAAACTACACATTCTGGTGCTGCAAAACAACTGTGCATTGTTACCAATTGTGTGTTCATGCATTTTATATACCATATCCCCAACTATATTATAAGAACATATCAAAAGTAAAAAAAACCTAAATAAATATTATCTTTTTAGACTCAATTGGCTATTTTCCTTAGACTCAACTTTCATCAGCTCTTGAGCTTGTCTTTCTATTTGTGTTAGTTCTCCAACATCTCAGAGTTCAGAAGCTAATGAATGACTTCTATGAATAGTGAGTGTCATTAAATTAAGCACCTCCCTTAACCTAACTATAGAAATGGCAATGTTTGGCCATACTATGTGGACAAATAGTCAAATTAACCATTATATATCATTATCAAACACTGAAGCTTAAACATTCTGTATATTTTTGGCAATACAGTTAAGCTTATTCATTTCAATCCACCTTGCATTATGTTTTTTACTGTAGAACATGGTTCTGTGCCCTCTCTTACTCTATCTTTGGACGGGGAACCATGCTCACTGGGTGTCAAGTTACAGCAGGTATCATACTAGGCGCAGGGTTCAATCTAGTTGTTTGTGGATGGGTTTGTTGTTTCCTAGATGGGCCGTGACATAACCCCTTTCTTCTCCTCAATGCAGCTTCCTAAGGAGAATGTCACAGCAAATGAGATAGTGACAGAGACTTTCAGGAAGGTCCCATCAGGAAAGTCAGGATGGAACAGAAGGAGGGCCTCAGGGCTCTTTGCTCTTATCCAGTGTAATGGTTTCCTCTCAACGGTCAGGAATCGCTGAACGTAACAGAGAGGAATGCTTGGGAGGGATGAAAGACATCCCTGTAGGGCTTCAAACCCTGAAACATAATCCCTTTGTCATCTTTCCAAGGAGAGCTCTTTGAGGGTGAGTGTCCATCAGTCCTCTTTAAATGGAACCTTTAATCCATCCAGCTCGGGCCATGGAATCTGCCCTGTTTAGTGATGCCTCTGTGATAAGCGGCATGGAGAAAAGAGCACTGTTCACGCAGGACCTTATGAGGAAGCATGGCCTGGCCACACACCTGTCACCAGGAGTCTCTGCTAGGATGGTACCTGTTAAGCAGTGGGCGGCCGGCTCAACGGGGGCAGCAGCCCATGTCAGGCCTCAGTCAATGGCTTCATAACCATCCAGGCAACTTCTTAGGCTCACTAGGAGAAAGCCGACAAACGAGAGAATAAGGTCATGCATTCACCTACTGGACTCTGAAGTCAAGAGAAACTCACACACACACACACACACACACACACACCAATGAGAAACATTCTGGTCTCTGCCTCCGAATACCATCAACTTAGCTTTAAAAGATACAGTTAGAATTAGCCACAGAGCCTATGCAATTTAAATAACTTCAATTGCATTGTATATATTTATTTTTTTCAAATAATGTTAAACTTGATTAAAACTGTTCAGGATAATAATGTAAAAAATGAAGAAAGATATCTGTTCAAACCATCAGGTTCTATTTGCAGAAAGAGGGGTGAAAACCTAAAACCCAAGTTATCACTCACAACTATAAATGGAAAATAAAAATAACAAAAATGTAGAGCTCCTAATTAATCCTGGATTAATTAACTAGGTAGTAATTAATCAGCTATTACTCATTATCCTGACAAATGATTTAGTAGCCCCACAACTCCCCAGTGCTCCAATGGGCTGTAACAAATCTTACGGTGCACAGGTGTGCTGTGCATGGCAGAGATAAATTCCAAAGACGAGCAGGGAGATTCCTTTTTTCCTCTCATGGAGAGCTCCTACTTGGGAACATCTGAGCCACAGTTTGCTTTGTTCTTAAAATGTAAGGCACTGAAACTAAGATGAACAGAAGACCTTTCATGTTTTCACAATGCATCCTCGTTCGTCTTTGGTCATGTCTAAACCTGGCTGAGACTCAGGTTTTCAGCTTTAACAAGGGACTTCTAGAGTGCTTACGGGGCTAATGTCCAATAGCCATTTTCATAGTAGATATTCAAATATTAAATCACAAACTTCCCCTACTACGCACATACCATGTATAAAGTCTAGGTCATTTTTAAAAATTGAGTATATTTACAAAACTTATATAAATAAATATGGAGTCTATACATTCTGTCTTCTCTCGGACTATGTTAGCTACATCAGTCCACCTTATTTAACTCAAATTTGGTTTCCAGTGATTCTATTGTTCTTCTCTAAGTATTTTCTGACTGCCATACTCTGGGTGGTCAACTTCCTTGTCAAACAGACATCTTTGTAAATGTTAACGATAGTCATACCTCGATATTGAGGGAAGACAGGAAATCATGAAAGTTTGATATAAGACCTCCTACTCCAGCATTTGGATTGAGTTATATATAGAAAGCAAATTAAAAGAAAACCCCAAACTTCAGAAGACAGAACATCTGATTTCACAAGTATTTCAGCAGTTGAAAAGCCTTCTCGTCGAGGATGTATACAACCTGGAGAAGGAAGGAAGAGGATGAAGGAGACGGGGAGGCAGAAAGGGATATTATTTACATCCCATCTTCCTCCTTAACTGCCTTAGAGGTAATTCATTTATGAAATACAGACATTTCAGTACATACTGCACAATGTTCTCTCTGGATTCTCTTTTCTATTTCAAGCTTGATCTCATAAGCATCATTTTCAAAACTTCATGGAAATCTTGAAAAACTTGATGTAGTTTCCCATAATTGCCAAAGTTTCATCAATTTAGTCTTAATCTTCCAAATAATCAAGATATTTTACTTTTTCCCATTCCATTATTTTGCATTAAGCATAAATTTTCATGTTTTAAAACTGGCCACTAATGTACCTCTAATTCACTTTTTTTCCTGCATGAAATAGAATTTTAAAATATTAGAAATCCCATTATTTCTTTCAAAAGTATACTTGTATAAAATGACATTTAACCTGGGCAACGGCAGGAGGAGCAAAGACTTCTGGGAATAACTATTACAAGGGCTTTTCAAGGTCTCCAGTTCTAAGACACAATCCTTAATCTGAGATGTATTTAAATTTTGCCCCAAATTTTAGTAACAGAATCTCTAGATGCCCATACAACTTTCCATCAAAGACACTGCATTTCCTGGCCTCCCTTGCAAATGGATGTGGCTGTGTGGTTAAGTTCTGGCCAACGAGCAGAAGCAAAGGGTTACTTCTGGATAGTAGCTTTTGAGGATTAGGAGGAATGGCATCCTTCTTCTTTATCGTCTTCCATTCTGCTTTCTAGAATGTGTATGTGAAGCTTAGAGCTCCAGCAGCCATATTAGTGCATGAGGCATGGTGGACTGGCTGGTGGGAGGAAGCCCAGGTCTTTGATGACTTTGTTAGGCAAGGATATCATCCCTCCAGAATTTATGTGAGTTAAGATGAACTTTTATTTTTTCAAGCTGCAACTACTTGTGTCTAACTATTACGTAATGCTAAATAATACAGAAGCCTTGCGATTCAAACACGGCTCAACCCAGGAGGTTTCTCAGAAAAATCTAGCCCTGTTCTCATGAGCCCTTCAGGCGTGGAGGTATCAATCCTCCTGGTGTTCATAGCTTGAAGAACACAGAACCCCATGCCTTTTCTGTGCTGGGTATAGGAATCTTCTGTGGGATTCTCTAAGTTCCTATGAGACCTGCTATCTCCCTTGGGATTTATCGAGGAAGCATGGTTCCTATCTTTAGGATTTCCTGAAAAGGGGTGTGGTAAGGTTGCAGGTAAATTATAGGATTCCCAGTTAAATCTGAATTTCAGATAAACACTGAAAAAAAAACGTTGGTATGTCACATGGGCTTCCAGCTTCCATCAGCTGCCAAAACATAGCAGTTGCTGAAATAAAAGTGAAGCAGGAAGCAGGAAAACTATAAAATAAGACCAGTAACCCCACAAACAAGGCGTCTGGGGGCTATTGAGTGTAAAGGCAAACAGTCTTATGTAGCCCAATCTACCTTGAGGATGACCTCTGTATTATAGGCTTAAACAGAACTAAAGGTTCATGGTGGTGATGTTGGATTGTTGACCACAAAAATTAAAGTCTCTAGGTTCTATTGCAGGGCAAAGGGATGGGCAATATATTTTGTAAGGTTTTTTTTCCTGTAAAAATGGATGAACATGCCTTAAAAATACACATGGTTTAAAAGGCTTCTGTTTTCAATAAAGTTGACACATATGGAAAGCCTCAGTCATTCTATGATGCTGAATAAACTAGGATGGCCAAAGATGTCTACCTTATTTTTTGTTTTTTTGTTTTTTTTTCCTTGTAGCATAAATAGTCTTCTAATGACCTAAAGTATTAATATGCTTTGCCAGGTGCCTAATTTAATTACAAGAAAAATAAAAATATAGTACTTACATGTATTTACATGTCTCCATTGGTATTTTCTGACATATTTTAAAAACTTGAAGTAATTTTACGTGGAAAAAAAATCTAGCCATTTACCTCAGTGAAATGAAACAGAAATGTTTTTGAGCTGTAGCTCAGAAAGAAGAGGGATGCTCGAGCTAGTTCTAAAACACAGTGTATTAATCATGAATTCATATATGATGAAGCACTCAACTTCTATCAGTTTGCCCTCCCCAAGAACAGCATCTGTTTAACGTTTTTAGAGCTGGTACAAGGCTTCCTATGTTACCCACACATTTAAACAGCAACAGACCTGACTTGTAGACTCCTCTCCATCTGACTCCAAAGTCACAGACAACATCGTTTTGTTTTCACTCAAATAGCCCCTGGCTCAGCAGTGCTTCTATGTACTTCTTATTTTAGGAAATTAAATTTCCATAATTTCATCAGATCAAAATGATCTCTACCTATTGCATTCTTAGTCGAGTAAAACCTTACCACATATGCTTTTGCTGTTCTGGTTGTTGTTGGTGAAACCAAAGCACCAGAAAGTGTAAAAATTGTCAGAAATACAAGATGTACGGTCAGGAATATGAATAAAAAATTTCCCCTAAAGTTTCATTGGCATCTAAGGGATGCTTTTAAAGTTGATGGTCTCGACTGCGATTGTTATAATCTAATTAATACAATTCTTTATTACTCACCCCAAACCAAAGACAGATTTGAAAACAGAACAAAGAAAGAGGGACCATCCATAAAAGACACTTCTGATGACCTACAAAGGCTGGAGCCAAAACCAACACCAATCACACGCTGAATTGAAACATTTTCTGGCAGAATCTCTTTTGCTAGTGCCCATAAAAATGAATAGTAACACTTTTCAAGATTCTTAAATTTCAGAAACGCCTTTTATTGAGTGTGACTCTGCTGCCTTATTAGACAGAGGCTGGTTTATATTACAGACACTTGGGGCCCTTGGTGCTCAAGTTACATTTGCTAAACTGAATTCTTCTAGTGTGTTATTAGAGATTTGTCCATGGGAAGAAGTTGCATTCCTTATCATTTTACACCAAATCCTTTAGCTCACCTCAATGTTATATAGTAAATTACCTGTGTGCTGATGCCTTCAATAAACTTAGACAGTGTTAAAAACTTATATTCTGAAATGACTGCTTATGTCCAAGGTACGTCTCTAAAGGATGGTGAAAAATAGGCATTCTTTTTTCCAAATCTGCTCTGTTCCTGGGTTCAGATATTCAGTGTGTATTTCTCTGAGGGAAAAATATATTTGACGTTTCCTCCAAGTAATCCTATCTCAAAAATTATCTGAATCCATTCTGTTCATGAGAATGGGGCTACTGAATGTAAAGGCAAGTAAGACAGTAGGAATTTAGGTAACAAGAATTTGGGTACTGAAAGACAATTAATGTACTCTGTTTAGCTCATATATATTTGTTATACTTATTGTGATGTCCCCCCAGTTTTTCCATTAAACTTTACATACGTGGTGGTAATGTATCAATCAGGGCAAATATCAGAATATAATGCTAATGTATACTGTGAAGGAGATAATATCACAGCTTGTTCTTTTTCAACAAACTATTTAACTCTGGTTACTTATACCGAGTCTACTCACCATATATATATGGCTTAGAAAGGAAAGATTTAAATTCCTTTATGTAGAAGTTCTAGTTAACCCCCCAACACAATTCAAATTGAGTCACAAGGATTGAAATCAGAGTTTGGAAGACGAAGGAAAGCATGATGGTAAGGAAAGAGGAATGGGGTCGGAGGCTCTGTAGGGCAGGCTTCAGAGGAGGGCCCAAAGAGATTTGTTAAAGCCAAAATGTGACCGAGGTCAGCACTTGGAGCGGGCTTGGTAGATTAGCTGAGGTTCATGGTTAGCTAAGTCCAGATAGTACAATTGACTCACTCACAGCAAACAGTCATGATTTCACCACCAGGCTGTTTACCTGCTGGTTCTGACCAGTTTTCAGAGAAGCTGTTGTCCTACACATATCGTCCCTTCTTCAGGGTCCAGGCCTCTCACTATCTTGCAATTACTCAACCACCCCCCTCCCCCGGCTCAATGGTCCACGGATTCTCATTTCTATTAATCCCAGGATGTATCGAAGAACATAAATTATAAAGAAGGGACACTGAAATGGAAAGGAGGCAAAGAGGAGAGAGAAAAAAGCACAGGAAGAGACAGAGAAGGAGGGGTAGGAGGAGGAAGGAAGGTTTTCAAGAATGTGAGAAGTATTGCATGTGCTCATATTGGGGGCGTGGGGGAGAGAGAATGGACTCAAAATTTAAAAGCAAAGAAGGAAGACGGAAAGTGCTCACCATTCAGGGGCTGGAAATCCTACATCCACTTCCTTAGCACACCAAAATTTCCAGTTTTTAAAAAAAATACATGTGAATACACAACACTCACACCCCAAGTAATAGAACTTTTCAGAAATTTCTTTGGGAACCTATTCACACCCCCAAGCTACAAAACTTTCCAGATATTTCTTTGGGATCCATAGAAGAGACAAGTGCTAGATCTAAAAAGTAAACATATTTCATTTGGAAACAGATTTAAATAAGCGAGAGGAGGTAATGCTGTGAGCATCCATCCATTCTTCTTTACTGCTTCAAAACTAGACAGCCAGATGCTAGTACCCGAATTCCTTTGCCTGAGGGCTCGCTCTTGAAGTCAGAGCCCACTTTACCTGCCTGAACTGCTGAGGAGTGGACACCTCCAGAAGCAGCTCTCCATCAGTGAGTGACAGAGTTGAGTCTGCGTATAAACGCTCCCGCTTCCTTTGCGCTCAGAGGGGATAACTCTGTGGTATGTTCCACTCTCCCTTCCAGAATTTCCAGGGGATTTTAAGTTCCAGTCACCCACAGGGGTAACCTGGGTGATAACAAATAACGCTATCGGCTGCCCTCCTTCCCTTGTCTCAGCTCCACTCCCCTACCACTGTCCCCCTGGGCCCCGTCCTGAACTACTTGCACAGGAATCCTTATCTCAGGGCTAGCTTCTGGGGGATCACAAACTCAAGAAGGAAGTAACTTCAATGAAGGTAATATATGCATTTGAAAAGAAGGGGATTTCCTTCAGAACACAAAAGGGATATGACAATGCAGATCTTGAGAATCTGAGAATAAAGATTTCTTTGTTAGCTAAGATTTTTAGTAGAATATATGACTTAAAGTTCTGATGATTATAGAGAGAATGATTCCCTCATTATCAATGTGTGTGTGTGTTTCCCCTACAAGACCCACAATGATCAACAGATAGAAGCCTGAATTAGTAGATAAGAATTAAAAGTAACATGCCCAGGGGAGAGTAGAAAATTCTATAGAGAGCACAGAAGTCAGATCCTTGGAGATAGAGAGGCAGCTTTACCTTTTCTTCTCATTACTTTGGAAATTGGAAAAAAGGAAGGAAGAAATAAAAAAGACAATGGCTAGTTTTCTAGGAGGTGACTGAGAATAAGGGCTTTTGTTTGTTTAGGGACTGAAGGAATCCCACGAAGACTGAAAAATGTATTTGGTGGAAAAGTGTAAGTGCTGCAAATTGGAAATAGAAGGTGGAGAAAAATGCTGTCAGAGACAAAATGCACCAGACAGTTAAGATGTTTGTATTCAGGCTGTTGCAAAAGAGAGAGCACCCCAGATGTGAAGATCAGAGTATCTCCTCGAGGCTCTTATAGAGCGGGATAAACAAGTTCCAGAGGGGCTGATTAACAGCTGGGGTTGTTTTGCAAGCACAAGTCTCAATCAGTTAGCTGAACTGGAAACACTTCTCTGTGGTTAGCTAGTTCCAGGGGACAAATTGTTCTAATCTCAGCTAATCACTCATGAGATAAAGAATGGAAAGCTGAGGGTCTGTGTCTGTGCTTGTCAACAGGTTCAGGCCACAATGGAAAGGTCAGTGTGTGTTCTTGTCACAGGCAAACATGGGAGTCATCTGCAAGTCTTAGGGGTGTCATGAGAAAGCCTGGACAGTGAGTCTCATCTACGTCATATGGGGAAGGCTGGTTCTCTGCGCTAAGCCATGGTCCAGAACACAAACCAAGAGTTGAACTCTGAGGGTATCTAGTCCAGAGGATTCCAAGAGACCAACTGATGAAAAGTTTTCAATAAAGCAGCACCACTGCATAATTCTTGAAAGCCAAGATGTCAAAGCTCTTGGTGATGTTGTCCACAGTCTTGGTTAAGGGCATGCATGACCTGAGCATTTATGAGCCCACCTTAGTGGCCAGAGAATGGCTTGTCCAGGAAAAATCCAAGCCTGTGCACGGTCCGCTGCAGGGATGAATCCTCCAAAATTTCTATCAAGTTTCTGGCTTTAGCTCACAGAACTTCTCCAGATCCTGGGAGAAAAGGTCAGCTACAATGCAATATAGAGTCCCAATAAAGACCTTGGCAGTCAAGTTTTAGTTCTCTGTGACTCAAAGTCAGGCAGAGGGGAGAAAACAAATGGAAATGTTAGTTTAGAGGCCTGTAGCCAGATACTGAAGGAAACTGGAAGGACTGAAGACTGGTAAGGGTTGACAATTTGTGTGAGGTAACACGACAAGTATAAAGGAAGGGGTATACCTCAACTGCTGTGTTTCTGACTTGGAAATCTCCTAAAAAGATTTTAGTTTACTGAGAAAGGGAACACAGGAAGGGGTAGTGACTAGAAAATGAGGTTACTAATTCACAGGGAAAGAACAAACAGAAGCAATGTGAACTAGACCACATTTTATTTTGAAGTTTTTCCCCAGGAGATCTGCCTGAGACACAGGTCCCATCAGCATACGGGTGGGAGGTGGCTGAAGTCACTCGTGGGAGTAGATGAGATTATTGGCAGAGAGTATCTGGTGTGAGAACAGGAGACTCAAAGGAGTCAAATTAGGAACTGACTGAGAAGTTCCTAATCTGACTGAAGTAGCCAATTTAGGAAATTTAGGAAACAGACCAAGAAGCGGGAACAGAAGAGGGTGGTGAGGACCAGAAGGAGGTGAGATAAGATCAAGACTAACAAGGATATGACATAAGGAGCCACTTGGAATATTCTCAGGTTGCAGATAGAAGTGGCTTTGCAATGGGTTGAGGCGTATATGATTACAGGCTAATATTCATCGAGGCCAAACTCTATGGTAAGTGCTTCACATAGATCAAATCATTTAACTAAGAGATACCATCATCCCTATTTTAGTAAACAAAGAAGCTGGAGCAGAGCTGTTCTTGCCAAACCATACACCCAATAGGTATAAAAGCCCATAGGTCTGTCTGACACCAAAGACCGTGTGTTTAAATACCAGCACACACTGTCTTTTGTAGGAAATGAAAAATAGAGGTAGTGGATGCTTAACCCTCTTTCTAGAAGCTTGGCTGAGAGAAGAATGATAATAATAGCTAGAACTTATTGAATATGTGCATGGGTGGACACAGTTCTACTCGCTTACAACTGTCTACTAATTTAATCCTCACAACCACCCAATGACATAGATGCCATCATCTTCAGAAAGAGTGAGCTGAGTCAGAAGAGAAGCTACGAGGTAGAGGATATGTGTTTGACTTTTGTTAAGTTGGCAGTGACTTAGGGATGTCATGAGAGAAAAGAGCAAAGACAGAGAATGGGTTAGAAGTATAGGGAGAGCTGGCAAATTGGATACAATGGCTGTAAATGAGAAGCAACAATTCAAATCTAGAAATTCAAGAATGTAAGCCTGGGAGAAAATATCTGAGGAAGGATTAAAGGGGAAAAGTACAGAATTCTTACTGTTTCAGGAGATTAGTATAGATTGTCTGTACCGACAATCTCCACATGGAGAAGGGAAAGAGGAAGCTCGAGTAAGCACTTGATCGGAATGAAGAATAAGAAAATAAATAAAACAAGGCAACCTGCAGACTAGTCAGAAACTAGTTAGTCTGATTCTCTAATTCCTTGGGATCCTACAACCCCAGGGAGAGGCTCAAGCTATCCTGAGTTAGGGAGATTATCTGGGATTATCCAGGTGGGCCCAGTGTAATCACAAGGGTCCTTGTAAGAGGGAGGCAGGAGGGTCAGAGTCAGAGGAAGAGATGAGAGAAAGGAAACAGAGGTCAGAATGATGCAGGACCACAAGCCAGGGAACGCAGGTAGCCTCTAGAAGCTGCAAAAGACAAGAAAAGAGATTCACCTCTGGAGCCTCCAGAAGGAACAGCCCTGCTGACACGCTGATCTTAGCCAGAATATTCAGGGCATGGGATCTGCGGATGGAGATGATGGGAAAGCCCCCCTTCAACAACAGTACAGCCTTGCAAACCACTTTCCCTGCTCCTCACACCCTTAGCAGAGGTCTGATTTTTTTTTTCCCCAGCTGAGTTGGGCTGAAATGGTCTTGCAAGCATTTTTTAGTTTATACGTTTTAAGAAATAATGTTTTTCAGAGTAATCATTTTATGGATATGTAAAAATCTGTTCCTAAGCAATATCAGTCCTCGAACTCATGGTTATGAAATATTGTTAATTTCTTCTGATAGCTATTTAACTGACTCCAAAAAGGAACTGCTGATTAACAGACCAATGTTATAGTTGATGTTGACTTGTGAGAAAAGGTAGATGGGTGGGCATTGGATTCCTCCCTTGACTTAGTCCTTTCAACAGTATTTTTGGTCACCTGGATGATGATATGGACGTTCCCAAGGACACGATTTGGAAAGAACAGTCAACGAGTTAGAAAAGAGAATCCACATCTCGACAGTTTGAAATAAACTGGAATTGCAATTAAGACCAACATGATTTATTTTTAACGTGAGGGCACAAATATTATATCAACATTAATAGGAACTCAAAAAGAACAATGAAAAGGATAAAGAAGTCTACCCCCAATCCTGCAACCTAGTAATATTTTTTTGACTTGATTTTCATAAATTACTCAGAGATATTATTTTAACATAATGGTGAAATACATAAAATCTTGAATTTATAATTAAACAAATCCATAAATATTAAATATGGGAGAATAGTATATAAAACTACTTTAAAAAGTTGCTTTACTATAAGTTCAATATAAATCAAGAGTGTAATTACTGTCTCAAAAGCTAATGCAATTCTGACTTCATTAATGGAACTATGAACATCAAGAAAAATAAATAATAGCTGTAATCCACTTCACCTCTTTAGAGAACCCTAAGAGTGTTTGTTCTCAGTACTGAGCAATTTGACATGAGTATTGGCAGTCTGGAGAGATGTTTCAAAAGGTGAACCTAACAGAGAAAGCACGGAACTCTCCTTTGGGAAAGAGAGCTGGGAAAATGGAGCAAAGACCTGGAGTGGAGACACAATATTTGAGACAACAATCCTCAAATACCAGAAGTTGTTTCATTTAGAAAACTTTAAAAACTATTCAGCATTGCTGGGAAGGACAGCCAGAGAAACAGGCAGAGGGATTCCAGAGAGATCTTTTGTTTCAGAACAAGTACGACTTTTAAATCTCTTCAAAGATGGTTGTCTCAGAAGGTAGTGAGTTCCTCATTCTTTAATGAAGGTCTGTGTAGGGTTTTTGGTGAGAGTATCTACGAATTAAGAAGGCAGCTGAATTGGAAAAACTCTTTTTCCAATATAACATTCTATAATCCTTACTCCTATGAGATCCAAATTTCCAAAAATTAAATTTTTGTGTTGCTCTCCTTCCCCCTTCCACCCACCCTCCCACTGTAGTCTGTGCAAAACGAATATCATGGCTTAATGGAGCGGAGAATCCATGACTTTCCTATTCATGAAATTCCATAACTTGTCGCTATAGCTCTTTGAAAGTGTAGAAACTATAGTATGTATCTCTAGTTTTATAATGCAAACATCTCCCTCTCTTCCAATGCATGTGAACAATGTTGGACATTTAATCAAGTGATGAAAAAGAGATGTAGTAAAGGACAATAGAATTTTGTTTCAAATTTTGTCAAAATACAAGAGTCTTTCCCAACTAAACAAAGGGGAAAGCATTTGGCAAATCCAATATTTTCTGATTTTTATTTGACTTACTTTTCTATTCGACTTGGCTCTGCTGTGACCTATTGAAGCCAAGAACAATTAGAACACAAAGAGGGTTTTGAAATATTTGAACTTAATTCACAAAGTTAAAGGAAAGTGGACATTATACACTCAGGAGCCAAGCTATGAGTAAGAAGTAAAATATACACCATAAAATGATTCCCTTGAAATTTCCTACTGTAACAACGGCCATAAAAATTCCAAATTTCATGAAGCCAAATGCAATACTAAACACCTGACAAAAAGGCACCATATTGAACACACCATGATTTTTATTTTTGTAATGTTGAGGTAAGAAATGTCAGCATTGGATATTTACAACATTCCAAAATTAACTTACTTCAAAAAATATTTAAATGGACATTTATCCAATCTGGCAAATTTTTGTATTTTTCCTTTAGGCATTAATTGAAGATCTTCCCACCTGATAATGACATAGGACAGTATGGAGCCAAATGGGTGGTATTTGAGATAGTTGAGTGGACATCCAAGAAATGGGAGAGGGGGAGATTATAATCTAGGTAAATGGGCAGCAGCATTGTTGCCTTTAAATGAGCTATTCCTTATGTCCTCAGGATTACATGGCAGCAATCGATGACATTAAACCATTGTAGGGTGTGTCTCTACACAGAGATGGGGATTGTTTTCTGCAAACACACTGAATTTACGCACCAAATTCATCCACATCCTTCCAAGCAGTCACTGTGAAGGCTTTACTTAATAATGCTGCCCTTCCCTCAATCATTTTTGGATTCTCTCCTTTTACAGTGTCCTAATATCTGAACTACATTTTTTAGAACATTAGCAGTGGCGCATCTTTAATCTTCTATGTTGGTTTTGACTTGATGATGCAGCAAACAATCATGCTGGGCAAAGAAAGGCTGGTAGATATGGTGAACTAAGGTGACAGTTAATTCAATTTTCAATATAAAAAGAAATCATGAAACATTTTCTTGAAATAACACTGAAAGCAATCAGAAGATAGTTTCCCAAATCACGATTTAAATAAGTTCATAAACTCACCCCAAGACCCCTGCAAATACTTATCAAAATCAGGAAACAGTGTTTCCTAACCACTAGTCTGAGAACAAATGCTGCTGAACAAGAAATTTTTACAAATCCATAAATGCTTCACTCTTAAAACCTAATTTTCTAAAATGCATTAACTTATTTAATGACTAGATTAGGATTTATTTGCTATTATATTTGGAAGATATAGGCAGTCTTGTATCTTTTCTAAAGGCTCTAAAAGGAACGGAAACATATTATAGGCATATATTTTTAATCTTAAAAAGATAATTTTCAGTTAACATCTGAATCTGTTAAATTAATGAACCATCAGTGTAATGAATAATGAATTTCAATCATTTTATGAGAGCTATGACTCACTACAAGTATGGAATTGTCTTTGTTCTCCCTACAATTTCTCTGCAGCTCTCAGCATTTTTTCCCCATACCTCGCCATTCCATGCTTTCCCTCTCCTACATGCTACTTTGCCATCTCAGCTTTATAAAAACAAGCTTCTCTTCCCACTTGCCTGTGGAGAGGGCTGTATCAGTCCCCTTCAAATGCTAAACACCTCATTACTCCTGTCACGTGTTTGGAACGCACTGAAACCTCAGCCTGGTCTTTCTGTGGGTCCCCACTTGTCAGCTATGGACTATTAACACATCACTCCAACAGTTACTTACAGGCCTCCAGCTTCCCTGGGTCAGACACCTCTGAGGTGCTCTGCCTAGCAGTGAAAGTTGTCAGAGAAAGACATAAGAAAGACTCATTTTATGCCTTTTCCAGTTACCATCCGGTCAGTTCTACCTTAAGCAAGTGAGTGGATTAACCCTTGCAATCCTCATATTTTAGGAAGATTTCGTAAATGCCTCTTTGTGGAATTATATGGTGAGTCTCAAAATTCTACTGAGGAAATCTTTATAATACATGGAAACTCCTCTGAGGGACCATCTTTAAAACAATTGATCTAAAAATAGTATGTCTTGCTTTTCTATTTCAGGACCTGACACAATTCCTGGTACCTGCTGTAATCAATATGTGCTCTCTCCACTGAAAGTTTTAATTAACAAAAGGAAGAAATAATGGATGGATGGATGGATGGATGGGTGGATGGATGGATGGATGGATCAACCAATGAAGACCTGGC
Organism: Ceratotherium simum simum; assembly: GCF_057802395.1. NCBI lineage: Eukaryota > Metazoa > Chordata > Mammalia > Perissodactyla > Rhinocerotidae > Ceratotherium > Ceratotherium simum. The sequence goes on from NC_141940.1 coordinate 123,959,037, forward strand.
TGACTGGTTCTGGCCAGGAAATTTCTTTTTTTATTTCATTTTCTTCATTTGTTGTTCGGACTTCACATGAAAAATTGAGATTCTGTATTTTATTTGCAAGTTACTTTTTAAACCCACTTAATTTTATTAAAAATATATTTTTTCAACAAAAAGTTGCCTAGCTTGAATTTAACTCTATCAGTGACATCATCAAAAATCGATTATCTCCAAGGCTAGTGGTCACCTCAACCTCCTATGGGAAACATGTTTTGAAATCTTAAGTGAACAAAAAAAGTTTTCTGAAGCAAATATGTATTGATAATAAACACACTCTAGACTCCAGGTTACAAGTCAATGATCCTTGGAACTACTGAAAAAAATTTGTAATGTTACAGAGAAGCTCTCTGTTCTTTTAGTCAGACTTGCAACTTTGTGATGATAAAATTCAGAATGAGCATAGATTTATCTTTAATTTTTAATAACACTAGTGTAACTATTTATTGATCTTCACCAGGTTGGTCTGACAAAACATAAGTTAGCATCTCAGAGCACGAGCGTACACATATTCCATTTTCTTTTCAGGGTTGTCTAATAACTGCGGCTTAAAGCCCATAGCTACTGCTTTGGTTACAAGTTTAAACCAAGGATGGATTTAAATTTGCTTTTAATTTTAAGATAAATTTTAAAAAATAAAAAAGAGAACAATGTGGGGCTTATAATGTTTTAAGATCACTCCTAACCCTAACAGTCACTAGTTCTGGCCAGTAAGTTTCTTTAAAGCAGGGCTCACGTGTGATTGAGTTTTGAATCTTCCACAGTGCCCAGCACTCTCCTATACATATAGTAGGAGCTCAAAAGTTCTTCATTAATTGGTACAGAAGTGAATCTTGTTCCTACCTCTGTTTTTACATAGGATCAAAAATAATTCATCCTGTGATCAGCTCCTGGATCAGCCCCACATTAACCTGCATTTGGCAAATACCACATACATACAGTATTCACAGCTCACAGTCTCTGACTTCATAGGTCTTTGAGATTAAATACAAGAGCATTCTTTAAAAAATGTATGACATAATAAAGGGGTAGATGATAAATACTAAGAAGCTACGCAGATTATGAGTGTTGTAGGACTAAAGAATTCAGAGCTAGGGGCATAGTGTCAGAAACAAAGGCTTGACTGGTAGTAGGACAAACCATCCCAAGGAGGGCGAAAATAGAGAGATAGGACACAACACAGTCTATTTCCACTTGTGGTGGAAGTGAGTAGCTAGGAAGCCGTGCAACATCAGGGATGTCAGCTGGTGGTCTAATTGATGACCAGCTTCGAGACGACAGGGCATGGCTTCATGACAGTGTGCAGCAGTTTTCCTTGTATAACTGGGTTTTTTATGGGGTCAGAGTTCAGGACTGGGATAAGGCAAGTCCTTACCCCCTCAGGAATGAAGATGCTACTAGGACAGAGACATGGACAAAAAGTGGTGACTTGGTGGCTGGTGGCAAGCACAGCCCAGTTCTGGATCAGAGGTGTGAACTCAAAGCAGATCTGGGTTCCATCCCCACTTTCTCACCACATCCCTGTTGACCTCTCCACCATCTCCTACTCTAACATACATGTATACTGAGTTAGCTGGAGAGCAGGCATTTTAGCCTAGACACTGTTACCTCACAGGGTAACCCTAGTAACTTGAGAGTCCCTTCCACCTATATGCTCACAAAACATAATGTAGGTTCTAAATAGTAACACAATCTCCTCTGCAAGCTCTTCCAATACTGCCCCCAACGCTCCAACGCTCTGTCCCTAGTGCCTTCTTAAATCTTCATTGGTAAGGCTTGGTGGTGTCACCCTGGCTCTATCAATGTGCTGAAGAATTGGAAGTCTGTATGTCCTGCTCAACTGTGTATTCAACTACCCACTAGATTTATCTAAGCTCTTGTCTTATGTATTCAACTACCCACCAGATTTTTCCAAAGAAATGTCCTGCCATGCCCCAAACTGAGGATATCCCTAAACTAAAATCATTAACTTGCCCGTGCAATATCCTTCTCCCCCTCTGTTCCTAGCGACTCAAATCAAAACCTTGGATATCTCTCTTCCCTTTCCTAAAACCTCACCTCCAACTGGTAAACAGGCCCATATACTTTCTTTAAAATGTGCCTTCATCATTCATCGGTTCCAATCCTACTGTTAAGTTAGCTCTGGTTTTCAAAATCTCCTTCCTGGATGGTGGCAGTAGAGTTCTAAACATCTTATCTCCCTCCTCTCACATGCTACATTTTTCCACACTGCCAATAGAGGGGTTTTCCAAGTCACAATGCTGACCGTGGAACTCCCCAACTTAAACTCTTTCATAGCTCCCCAGGGTCTACTTGATAGCATACGAAACATGGCCTTCAGAGCCCTCTACTGTCTGTCCCTACCAGTGTCCACAGCCTCCTTTCCTGCAATGGACCCTTACTCACTGATGCTGGTGACAAACTGATGACTTCCATTTGCCCAAAGTCACAATTGTGTCATGTATCCATGCCATTGTTCCTATTGCTATTTGTACCCAAACTACCTTTTTCCTTGCTACCTAGAATATCCTTACCTGCCTGACATGTCACCTGTTAAGACACAGTTCAAATATCTCTGCTGGGAAGCTTTTCCTAAGCATCTTCTCGGGCACCACGTAGAAGTGACCTCTCCATTCTTTGCAACCTCTGGAGGTCAGAGGCCACACCTAGCATGTGCAGTGTCAGGCCCTTAGCAGACACTCAAGAGATGTCTGAACACATAGTATAAATTTTGCATAATTGTGAGTTAAATGATAAGGTGTACATTTGCTCTGCCATAATCAAATCCTTCAGTGAGACCTAAGTGAATATGTTGCACTTTAAATATAAAGCCAATTGAACAGAACTACCAAAAATACATAAACAGGTGCTCCCAAGAAAGTTGCAATATTATCTGACACTTCATATACCAGATAGACCATTAACTACACATTGTTAATCCCGGGAGCTTCAGGTAAAGAAGAACTATTTCTAATTTTACTAAGAATAACTGTTCCACAGCCATGTGACATTTTTAAGTAAATATTTTAGTTATTGTAAACAAGAACAAGCTTTAAAAACCCAATTAAAAATTGTATTACCTTTCGATGACTTTATAGAAACCTTTTGAATTAAAGCTTCATTCTGTTCAGTTAAATTTAAAACCCTAGACATTTATACAAGAAAATGATCCTACATAGTATCTATTCAAATTCCCTCCTCCAGATTGTTTTTCCAAATATAAGAAAAGTGCATACCAAAGAAGTTAAGAGAATTTATGGTGGGCACAATTTCAAGAGAACTGGGATATAAATCTGTTTTGAAACCTAGTTTAATACTTCTTGTCTACTTGTCTATGTTACAAACAAAACCAAATGTTATTAAAACAACAACAAAAACACAATATTCCTTGCTTCCAAGCACAAACATGTATTCATTCAAAAAACAGTTACTAAGTGTGTCCCATATCATAGACAATATTCAGGGATGAAGGAGGTGAGATACAGAGAAAGTGCGTTGGAGTTGGTTTGGAGAATATGAGTTCTTGGACTCACACGACCACCTCCCAATTATTTCATTTAACTTGTCTGCACTATATTTCATCCATGTTCAAATTATAATCATAATGCGCTGTGTATGTTTGAAGAATCAAATGAGATGATGCAGCATATTAAATAAAATGTAAACTATACATACAAATGCAAGGTATTATATATGCATTAGGAAAAACTAAGAGTTACCTGGCATCTTGATCTTTCATAATCTATTACTGGAATCGTTTCAAACATCTTCAGATATGAGCCAGGACTCTCACCTGAGAGTTGTTGAGTTGCTCAAAAGTCAGATCCAACTGACAAATTATTTTATACTGATTTTTGTTTTAAATATCTGAAGGAAGGAATTCTAGACTTTACATCTTCAAGACCAATTCATGGCACCTGTTTACAGAAGAACAGGAGAAAAAATTGCTGAAGCTAATAGTTTAGGTAAGGATCTTTGCTGCCTGGGGATAAATTACAAATTATTAATTGGTGCACTGTGGGAAGCCAGAAAATAGGAAATTGCCATTCTGTAATGTTGTGCTATAGAAATCAGCCCAAACCCACAGATTTTGACAACTATACTAAGATCTCAATGTGGTTCTCTTTCTAATCAGCTTTTTATTTTTTCTTAAATTCAGGTGTCTATGTTTGTTTTAAAAAGTGCCTGCGTTCTTATAACTAGCAATGACCATATGAATATTTTGGACAACAATCCAGCCCACATGGTGGGTAAAACACTGCCCAAAGGCATACAATGTCTTCACAATTAAGTAGAAAACAATAAAGTGATAATGTGCTCTTAGAATAACAAAAGAAATCATAAAGTGCATTCACGGTAGGATAATACATCTCTACGCATAACGAACGCACTGATATGACTTGTAAAAGCAGTATGCGAGTATTCCACTAGGAGATTTTCTTTCTCTCCTAGTTTGGATGTAGCTATTCTTCTCTTCTGAGGACAGCTCTTCATATTTTATTATGTCCATGAAGTGGAGAATATGGAAAGCTGAAACATAACTTCTAGTTCTATTTTCTTTTTAAAGTGAAACAAAATAGTCCTATGATACATAATATTTATACATTCCAAAATAACTAAATAAAATAAATATAGCTTGTGTCAATACAACAGCTATTTCTACAACCTAAGTTGATAATAATTAGGCTCAGGACTCCATCTTAACGGTCAGTGACCCAAAATAACTTTTAGACACTACTGCACTTTCCCCAACTTGAACATGGGGGAAAATCGTGAATATCAGAGAAGAGAAAATAAACAATGAGATAGAGAAGGTTGAATTAAGTCTGGAACAATCTGAATCTTGAAAGCATCGTAAGTAATCAAGTAAGACAGTCAGTTTTGAAAGGTTTGGGGACCATAAAAAGAAGAATGAAATGTAAAATTATCTCAAGACAATACAATTTATATTAAAGAGGGTTTCTGAAACTTGAAACTATTAACATCTAGGATAATTTTTTGCTACGAGGAACTGTTTAGCAGCATCCTTGGCCTCGACTAGATGCCATCAGCACGCCCCCTTGGGGTAGGTTTAGGACCACTGACAAATATTCCAGTGGCAGTTAAACTATCTCTCAAGTCAAACAAAATATTAAGAAGTAAGTTTATCCATTAGAGTTTACTCTTATACACATGTGCATTTGTTTTCATTTTTTGTTGAGCAGTCACTGCAAAAGATAGTGATCAACAGCACTTTAATGAACAATAACTAAATCCACAGACCTCCCATAAGCCCTTTGGCCCTATATCTGCAGTGACATGTGGAGTGGAAAGGAAAGGATGATGTGAGGAGACTGAGAGGGATATGGTCCTGAGGGAATGAGTGGGGAGACAAAGAGGAAAGTTGAAACGAATCCTCTTAGGATTGCAGGAACACTCTGGGTACAAGGGAGAAGGAAGAAGAATGGGATCTGTGGTTGTCACATATCAACATTAATTTCCTAAGTTAGGAGAATGGCAGCCATCGCCAAGTTCATCGTTGAAGTAACAATGAACAGAACCCTAGGTCAGCCTGGGTAGGGTGAGTGTGCAATTGCAGAGAATGCTGGATTCCCCTTGGCAGTGACAGTCCTGTTGCTTGAGTGGTCTGAGGGCCAAAGGCCAGGAGAAATCAGAATATGGCAAAGTGAGAACTGGCACGTCTGTCTTGGGACTTTCCTGAGATGCTGAAGCTGTGGATCACAAAGTCATGAGACAGTTCTGAACATGGCACCAGATTGCTCCAGGAGAACCCAGTGGAGGGCGGATCATTTATTCACTCACATGAAAACAAAGACTGATGGAATTTGAAGAGATTCATTGCATTAACCTTGCGAGATAAAATGTAGAAAAGACAAGTACAGTCTAAAAAGAGAAAAAAATCTAAGAAAAGCACTGCCTAAAAAAGAATTAATGCATGAAAGAATGAATGAATACATTGTTAGATTCCATGGGAAATAAGCATCAAATAAATAATGACACAAATAGCTAATGATCTATTAAATAAAATAGGAATCTGAGTCCATGTTGAGATAAATAAATAAATAGGGAGAGGGGAAAGCTCTTCCTTACAGTGTAATGCCAACTGGGGAAATTAGAAGAAATGGTGGAATTAGGACATTACTATTTGGCAACCATCATGGTAATAATTGATTCATTCAAGAAATATCAATAGATAATAAAACTGGTGGGTGCAAATCTAATGAGGAACAGAATATTTACGTTATCTCAAAGTACCTCTGCACAAAATACTTACTGATTACAGTGGAAAAACCTGGAAGTCTCGTCCTTAATCACCAGATTAAAAATCCTAAGTCATGAGACAAATCTACCTCCAGAAGATACAAGGAGTAGAGCATCACATTGGTGATTTTCCCGCTAAAAATGCATAACCCAAATTTAATCATAAGGAAACACCAGACAAATTCCCATGGAGGCCTGGTAGACAAAATGACTGGCATGTAACCTTCAAAAATATCAAGGACACAAAAGTTAGAAATATTTTGCTAATGCACTGGTGAGAATACACATTCTCAGTCACTGGGAATAACTTGGGAAATAAGCAAGCCTTTACTTCTGCAGAATAAAAATACTTAGTATTCAAAGACACTGGATTTGTTAAGGAATATGAATGAAGAAATATTGCCTTGAAGGAAAAATACCCTTGATTTTCTTTTTACTTTAATTTTTTTAAAAAGCCAAGGATAGCTATATCGCAGATACCATTATCTTCTTTTTTTTTTTTTTAATTTTATTTATTTTTCCCCCCAAAGCCCCAGTAGATAGTTGTACGTCATAGCTGCACATCCTTCTAGTTGCTGTATGTGGGACGCGGCCTCAGCATGGCCGGAGAAGCGGTGCGTCGGTGCGCGCCCGGGATCCAAACCCGGGCCGCCAGTAGCGGAGCGCACGCACTTAACCGCTAAGCCATGGGGCCGGCCCCTGCGCACCACTTCTCCGGCCATGCTGAGGCCGCGTCCCACATACAGCAACTAGAAGGATGTGCAGCTATGACGTACAACTATCTACTGGGGCTTTGGGGAAAAAAAAGGACGAGGATTGGCAATAGATGTTAGCTCAGAGCCGGTCTTCCTCAGCAAAAAGAGGAGGGTTAGCATGGATGTTGTTAGCTCAGGGCTGATCTTCCTCACAAAAAAAAAAAAAAAAATTTTTCAGGGCTAGGCTGTTTTATTTGATTGAGCTGATTTTTCAAATTCATGTGTGTATGTATGGAACACGTATTATTCCAGTCCACATAGTTTTACATTAATGATTGTTGCACACTTTGGTTTGACCACAAAATCCTGAGGCACATTAATTTTGAGTGCCTAGTCAGGTAGAGTTCAAACAGTCCAGATAGCTATCTGTAGTAACACCTGGAGGGATTTTTAACTGAGCAGCAAAAGTTATGTTAGACTGATTGGTCTACCCATAGCTTCTATACATTGTTCTGATACAATCTGCCAAGTCTCCCACACTAAGCGGCTTAGTGACAAGCCTCAGTACAAGGAGGACATTAATCCAGCTCAGTGGTTCTCAACTGGAGGTGATTTTGTCCCCCAGGGGACATTAGGAAATATCTGGAAGCATTTTTGGTTCTCACACTGGGGAGTGAGTGCCACTGGCATCTTGCAGGTAGAGACCAGGGATGCTGCTAAACATCCTACAGTGCAGAGGACAGCCCCCATTACAGAGAATTATCCAGCTCTGAATGTCAATAGTGCAGAAGCTAAGAACCATTGACCCAGGTTCTCATGCAAACCCCTCCCTTTGAGAGAAGGGACTTAGTATGGTTTGGTCCCACTGGGATACTCACAAAGTGACCGGATCAATAGTAGATTCCAAGAGACTCAAAGGGGAATTGGGAATGATTTGAAGAAATCGGAATACTGCCGACATATTCTAAAAGGATATTATTTTTTACAATACTTTCAAAAATCATGTTTTAATAATTAATGGAAATTAATTTTCTAGAGTGCACACAGTAATTGACAACATGATCTATTGGACACTGAGTGCAAATGATGCCGCAGCCTCACAATCTTCAATCTACAGGGTGATGCAGATCTCAAGGGAAGTTAACAAAAAGTTTCTCAAGTTGTGAAAATATCACACATTTCATGAACCAGAGGTCATGTGCTACTGAGCAAAAGTTACTGTGATGTAGAAGAAGAGGGAGAAATTTGAAAAGAAGACAGTGCAATTAGGCAGAAGATACCGATGGGCATTTTGCAAAGGGCTATGGAGGTGTAAGCTGTGACAACAAATCCTGAGGACAGGAGACATGGCTTCATTCCTGTCTACACATCAGCTAAGATTTACGCGTAAATAATTTCTTGGATGTTGTTATTATTGTAAGGTGGTTCCCTTTTGACAGTTTTTAAGAAGAGCGTACGTGCTGCAAATTCTGATTTAGGGGGGAGGATAATCAGTAAAATGAATTCATTATTTATTTGTCAATAAATCAGATTTTATGGTAATGTATTAATTTTCCCATTTTTAGGCAACCCCAGCTCTGTTCACTTTATCCAAAATAATGAATTATGCTGCCTTTGATTTCTATCTTAAATTTGTATGAAATAAGTTTTTAATGCATAGCTACTTTAAAATTTCATTTATTTCTTATAATACTATCATTCCTGCATTAAATATCATAACCTATATATCAATATTCAAGGTCTCTAACTTGGAAATATTGTTCCCCTGAAGCAAATTTGATCTCAGATGTTTCAGTTGAATGATTTATTGTATTTCAGATCATGGAGAACCACAGGGGTTACACCCAGTGGAGGACCTTAGGGGAAAATCAAGATTGGGATATAGACACCAGCATGTAAAAACTCCAAACTCAAAGACCCAACGCAGGTTCGAGGAGATTTGGGACCAGAGATTCAAGACCTGGTTGATAAGGGGTTAAAGGAAAAGAAGTGGTAGGGAGGAAGAATCACCCAGGAAAACTGACTTTAAGAAGACTGCACATTTGAAATTCACCTTATGGGTAAGTTGCAAGACACTTAGAAAAGTCAGATGGCCCAGGGAAAGTGGGCAGTTCTAGTCTAACCAGGACAATGCCTCGCCATGTGGTACCTGTGTTTGTTTATTAGGGTGCCCACTCATTCGTCCATTTATCATTCATTTAATAGTTATTTATTGAAGCCCCTGTGGGAGAGTTCTTGTAGAAAAGAACAGCTGGCTCTTAGTCTCTGATGCACTTTTTTCCTACTTTGCAAATACTAATAGCAGCTACAAGTCACTGAATGCTTACAAGTGCTAGAGAGTGTGGTAACAACCACAGGATGCAGATATTACTACTTCCTATTAACATACATGGAAATAAGGTTGAGAAAGTAACATACCCAATGTCACAGAGAATGTAGCCAGGCTTGCAAATGTGATACCTATGATTTCTAACTTCCCACTGAAATACTTTTTTTTTTTTTTTTTTTGCTGAGCAAGATTAGCCCTGAGCTAACATCTGTGCCAATCTTCCTCTACTTTATATGTGCGTCACTACCACAGCATGGCTGACAAGTGGTGTAGGTCGTGCACCTGGGATCTGAGCCAGTGAATCCTGGCCACCAAAGCAGAATGCGCTGAACTTAACCACTATGTCACACGGCTGGCCCCTGAAACACTTTTGAGAAAAAGAAGGACAAAATCTGTCTCACTACCTGACCACCCCGGTTCTCAGAATAGGCAAGAAGGATCTCCACTCACAATAAGGATGATGGAGGTAAGTAAGAAAAAATAGTAAGGAGTTACCTAAAGCCAAATCAAAGTAGGTGGCTACCACGTGTAATCTAATAATTTGTTATATTTATCAAATACATTCTCTAAATATCCATATCTGTGCCCTATTTATTAAATGGAGGAGGAGGATAAATATTTTTAATACAAATAACCGTATGTGTATTATTCTGTGTTTGATGTAGGAAATGTATTTTGGGCATGCAACATAACATCCTAACTCACTTGGTAGAGTCATATTAGGTGAAGTCAACCACTCATCCTCATTAAGGATAGAGTTTAGCCTCTGTGGATAGAATTACAAAGTCCGTTTCTAGTTTATTGCACTGTCCCATGCATTATTAATTTGCAGAATTTCAGATGATTGAAACAGAATATTTCAGTTGACTGTCAACTGCCTCAGAGTTTGAGGGTCAGCCAGAAGTCTCTGTTTAATGGAAGGAGTCTTTTTTTAATAGAAGGAGTGTTTCTGTTTTTTGTGTTTCCACTTGAAGACACTGTATCTACTTGATAGAAGTAACCAACTACATTTCTCCAGTCACTTGAGAGGTTATGTGTAAAAACAGGAATTAACTAATTTAATCCATTGGTGTTTTTTTGCTTCGTGGCTGGTATTCTGGAGAGTTAGCTGGTTGGTCTTCAGCTTAATTCAATTCTGGGAATTCTTGTACATGAGCCATAAACAAAGGACCTTGCTGACCCCCTGCATTATCTGTAGTTCCTGGAGTCAACTCCAATTATTGAGCCAGGTAGAAGTACCGGGAGGAAGCAGGCTGTGAAGTGCCCTGTGCTGATCCAATCCCTCCCCCTCCCCCAGTCCTTCTACATCCATGGGGCTTGTGACACCCGAATACAAAGTAGAACTCACAGTGCAAAGAAGTGAATGATTGAGGGAGAGGACAAACTTTAGACACCCTCTCAGAATAGTGGGGATATGACAAGTATATAAAACCTCTCCAAAAAGAAGGAAGGGGCAGAGAAGACAGGGCTGAGGTGGGAATGGTGGATTTTCCTGAGTTGGAATTCAGAATGGTACGGAGATTGTAAGGCTCACTTCATGCAGAACAAAACGATCATGAGACCCACACCTCCACCTATCCTGAAAAAACGTGTGTGTTCTAAAGACGACAGACCTCAATTCCATTAAAAATAGAAAAAACCTCCAGTCAGAACTAGTCAACAAAATTAAGTGCATTGAAAGAACAAAGTCAGACTGGTTCAAAACTCCCCCACTATGTTAAGTACCAGAGACACTGGAGCCAAGTTAATAAGTTCTGAGGAAAAAAGCTCATGATCCAAGAATTTTCCGCCTATCTAACTTGTCATAGAGGGAATGGGAACAATTGAAAGACGATTTGAGGACACGCAAGGGATCAGGGAGTATATCATCCGTGAAAACATTACACTAACCACCCTAGTAGTAAAAAACCTGAAGTCAAGAACATAAAAGTTGAAGATGAAAAGAGTTGTGGCAAGTAGAAAAATCTGTAACAGAAAAAACTCATACGTGGTTATAAAACAATAAAAATGTACAAATAACTCTTGAAAATCAATGTAAAATATAATTTAATAAGAATTCAGATGCAATATTCTACAGAATGCAAATGATAACTAAGAATTGGGAAGAATGAGAAAATATAAGGATGCTGAAAAAATAAAATTTTTTAATTATGATGATGATCGAAGACAAGTGGATTAAAGTGTATTCTTTAAAATACAAAGATAACCTTCAGTAGAAAGACCACAAGAATCACACTTCTAGAATTCTATGAAACATAGAAAATGTTTCATAGAATGTTTCATAGAAATTCATAGAATTTCTGTTTTCTATGAAAAACAGAAAATACAGCACATGTTGGGGAACGGGGACATAAAGACACACATACACAACAAAGAACTATAATAATCAAAACGGTATATGCAAAAAAGACAATAGAATTAAGATTGCACATGTAGGCTATCAGATTAGGCTTAAAAGCTCCTAATCCATACTATTTAGGAGTCACAAATAAAAAAGGTGACTCTAAAATAAATATATAGATATTGAGAATTTCCTATCTTACCTAACAGGCAAATCAAGGTAAAACTAATAATAATAATAGAATAAATAAGTTACAATGAATAAAGTCTCAGGAATGTGATGAACACAAAAAAAGAACTGTAAATTGTAACAAAAAAATTGGAAAAAATAAATATTTGAAAATACATTTGAAATTTTTCACAGAAAGGTAACATATGTACCATCATATATTAAGGATACTATAAAGATGCAATAATTATAACAACGTATTTATTTACGCCAATTCATATGAATAGTTTCAATGTTATCAATAGTATCAATAGATAAATAATCTTGTTGTGGAGGATCCAAATTTAAACATTCCATTCAAGATAATGAGCTAAGGAAGACTAGATTATTCATTGATATTTCTTGAAAAATAAAATTTTTAGCTCATAGATACAACAAATTCCTTTTGAGATGGTTGAGAAATTAAATATAAAAGATTTTGGAGAACTAGATGAAAATATGAGCGAATATTTATCTGATATTGCAATACACAATGATCTTTACAGAAAAGAAACAAAATAATTTAAAATTTTGACCATATATAAATTTAATTGTTTTGCATTTTAACAAAAACATGGAAAAAGGAGAATTACTCATTAAATGTTTGGGAGAATAATTGCAATCTATGGAGTGGAAAGGATGTTGTTATGGACTGAATGTTTGTGTCCCCCCACATCCATAGGTTGAAGTCCTAACATCCAATGTGATGATGCTGGGAGGTGGGGCCTTTGGGGTAATTAGGTTTATTTATTTATTTTTTTAAAGATTTTATTTATTTATTTATTTCCCCCCCAAAGCCCCAGTAGATAGTTGTACGTCATAGCTGCACATCCTTCTAGTTGCTGTATGTGGGATGCGGCCTCAGCATGGCCAGAGAAGTGGTGCATTGGCGCGTGCCCAGGATCCGAACCCGGGCCACCAGCAGCAGAGCGTGCTCACTTAACCGTCAAGCCACGGGGCCAGCCCTTTATGAAATGTTGACCCTTTTTTTTTTTTTTTTATGAGGAAGATTGGCCCTGGGCTAACATCCATGCCCATCTTCCTCTACTTTATATGGGACGCCGCCACAGCATGGCTTGCCAAGCGGTGCGTCGGTGTGCGCCCGGAATCCGAACCGGCGAACCCCGGGCCTCTGAAGCAGAGCACGCGCACTTAACCGCTTGCGCCACCGGGACAGCCCCTGGGGTAATTAGGTTTAGATAAGGTCATGAGAGTAGAGCCCTGATGAGGGGATTAGTCTCCTTTCAAGACGAGACACCAGTGCTCTCTCTCTCTCCACCGTGTGATGACACAGCGAGAAGGTGGCCATCTGAAAGCCAGGAAGAGCCCTCACTAAGAACTCACCACGCTGGCACCTTGATCCAGGACTTCCAGCCTCCAGAACTGCGAGAAATAAATTTCTGTTGTTGAAACCACCCAGTCTGTGGAGTTTTGTTATGGCAGCCAAGCTGACTAAGACAGATGTTAAAATATCTTTAGAGAAGTAAAGAATATTCAAAAATCACTAGGAAAACATGATTTCCCACGTTTTGTACTCCAAAAAAGGTACTGATATATATTTAAAATAATTTACTATCAATATTATTAAAATAATGAGATATTTCTCATCTATCAAATTCAGTAAGCGTTAATAAAATAGGAAATAACCAGTGTGTGTGAGGGATCATGGAAATAAAGCCATGCATGTTCTATTGTTAGGACTTTAGTTAGGCTTTTGTTAGTATAACGTTCCTGAGTTGAAACCAGCAGTAGAGATTAAACATAACTCCATGGGAGGAGGCTGAGGAGGGGGATTAATAACCCAGAACTACCCTACTCAAGAGAGAAAGAAAGAATTGTGCAAGAAATGGTACCAGGACTATTGGTAAGCAATTTGGGTAAAATAAAAAGATCTAGAGTTCTACATCATATCAAATACTAATTTTAATCCTGAAAGATTTAGAGAATTTAATTAAAACTATGAAACTGCAAGAAGAAAACATAGATGAGTGTCTGATCTTCTCAAGGTGAATAATTTTTAAACTTTTAAGTAGTGGAGGAAAAGACTCATTTCCTATTATTAATGATATATATAATAATTCTGAATATATATAGTTATGTATTATATAAATGTAATTATAAGTCTTTTAGAACCTTACAAAGGTTATCTTAATCCTTCAAGAATTAGCACCTTTAGCAACATTACTAGTCATGTTTCTTACAAACTTGAATTCCATTCTTAAACTTTTGAACCAATTGTCTTTTCCTATGTCAATGTTTATGTATTTTCATTCAAACTAGGATGTAAACTCCTCCTATGTGGGAACTGTTATACTCACCTTTGTCTACTCCACAGGACACAGCTTTGTAACGAACAGGCAATTTTTATTCAGGTTTAGAAAAATCCGTACATATTTATTTTTAATTTATGTTCAACATCTTGCTAACAGTCCATCTCAGAGTGACTCCATTCCTATGCTTTCTTGGAATCTGCTTGGCCTTAATAAGTAGAACCTCCTTTCCACACTTATTTATGGATTTTTTTTTTTTTTAAAGCCTAAACTGCACTGCTTTTTCTAAAGCTTCACTAAAAATCTTTCACTTTCCCCCTCCTACACTTCCTCCCAAGTCCTGCATGCTTTCCCATCAGTGATTCTTTTCTCTTTACCAGGCCCCCTCTTTCCCAGAAATAGTTCATCATTGTACTTTTTTAAATCTCCTGAAATCAATTTCATAGGTACCATGGTCTACCCACCTATATTATTATAAACATTATAGGAAACAATGCCTATTGCAACATAAAGCAGAAATAAAGACAATCTAATTTATAATAAATTATCTCTTTAAATATGGAAATGCTTGGACACAGTGACAACAGAATGCAGAATGAGGCTGTTATATGCTTGCTCCTATTTATAAACAACAACCTTAGATACAAGAGAAGACATTGATCAACTAAATAGTAATACTTTTTTTAAAAAAACTGATATTTTGAAAACAGATAAGTACATCTGTGCATAGTTTTAAATCTATCATAAATACAGAAACGTCACATACAGCCCAATCCATGAGTATCTACCATCAACTTAGCAAGGGACATTGTCAAAAGTGATGTGGTTTCTTTTTAAGCTGTGAACAATTCTTAGTGATACTCTGAACAAAACAAAGTAAAATTATTTCTTCAAGCTATCTGCTGGTTGCATCCCTAAAATACTCAGTATATATCAAAACCGTAAAGAGAATGCCTTGGATTGCTATGTGTAATGAAGTTAGTTTTTAACTTTGGAGAATAATATATAAATTTCTTCTGTGGGTCATTCCAAAGATGCATATGACATGCAGTGCTTTTCTATTGAGCAGAACCCTCCCATGCAGTACAGTGCCTGTGGAATGCCCCCTATAATTGTGACAACTAAAAATTGCCCCCTCCAAATTTCAAAAATACCCCATAGGAAGGAGGGACACCCTATTTGAAAATCAGTGATTCTCCTTCCACCCTTTTCCAGGTCTCTCTCTTAGCATCAGGTTTGAACACTATTTCAGAATTTTGCTATTTGCTCTTATCTTTCTTTCTCATTTTGAAACACAATTTGTTCACATTCTCAGCCTCCCCCCCACATAAGTCCTTCATCAGCACCTGTGTTTACCTTTGTATGGAGTAGTATTTGCAAATGAACTCCATTTTTTGTAACACACGTAGCTACATTTCTTAAGCAAGAAACACAGGTGATATTTTTATTAGCCAAGTTAATATGAATTTAGTTTGAAGGATTATTTTGGTGGAAAGACTTAAAGGAAATTCAACCGCTGAAAACTTAAGAAATGCAAAATGTTAACGTCACATATTTTATTTATTTATTTAATATGAAATGACAGCAATAAAGATATTTTAAAAAAAACCTTAAGTGCCATAATATATTATTTAATCCTTTTAGATATTAGAATTGCCAGAATATTCAATCATCAAGTTAGAAATATTAAACTTAAAGCATTAGCTATTTGTGTTCTACTCGCATAAAGCATTTAGCTATTCCTATGAATGAACTTGTTCTTATTCATCCAAGAAATAGGCTGCTGTTGCAGTATTTGCTTGGGGTGATAGAATTGCCAGGATGGAAACTCTGTAATAAAATTCTGATGGTATCAGTGCTGTATTGGATAGCTCTAACCGTGGGGTTCAAATGCTCCTAGAGAGCTCTAGCCATGTATTACTGCTGTGGCCATGTATAACATTTCAGGGTAGAAAGAATTCATCTAGGTTCCACTGATGCAGTGTTGACAAGACTTCTCAACTTTTCCCCACCTATGAATGAGTCTAATAGGAGGCTCGGAATGGAGATAAATTCCTCAAGAGTTTAAACTTTATTAGAAATACTTATCTATATGATGACAGATGCTGCCCATTCTCTCATACTCCGAATTTTGGCTATACCATGAGCTTCGTGGAGAACAATCTGATCTTAGTTTAACTTGTTTCAGTAAATATTTATTGAGCACAATGTATGTGCAAGGCATTGCACAAAGGCTCTGGAAATATAAAAATGGACATAAAATGATCATGCACATTGCTATGCATGAGAAGCCACTCTGGTTATTACTCATCGAAGTATTTCCACTCCTCTGGCAGAAAGAAATGAGAGCATCTTCAAATGGAAGCTGGTAGTACCTCTGCTGAGTTGCATTAAGAAAGAACAGAAGGAATGACTTCTCTCTACTTATGGTCAAGCCACCTTTGACTGGCACCTCTCCCTAGGCATATAATGAAACATCTGGAAAAAAAAAAGGCATTGACAATGACTGTAAAATAAAAGTTCTTCTGGTGCCACAAAGGAGGCAGCTTGATTAAGAGATTAAAGGAAGAAAAGGAGGAAAGAAGAGCCTTCTCTCTGTATTTCCAGAGTACATGTTTTATCAGCCAGTGAAAAGCAAGTTAATTACTTCAGCTGAGGTTCAAGCATGTGGCTGTTCAAACACCTTCTGTAGCCTAGCAACACTGCCTTTAGCTAAACCAAGGAGCAGTGGTTATGGGATTGGAAACAAGAATGAGCTTGAACCAACGTCAACGATCCAATTTGTGCCAATGTGGAGCATTAGGGTCTCAAATATCACCCGATCTAACCTTCCCGTCAACATTACTTTTCCCACAATGAATGGAACATGATAGGTTCACCTCTTCTCTCTCGAGCAGCTCCTCTTGTACGCAGCCATGCATCTGAGGTGGCCAAAGAGAAAAAGGTTGAGGAAATGGTAACTGACCAGGAAAAGAGTGTGTGTGTGTGTGTGTGTGTGTGTATATATATATCCTGAGCACAGGCAGGGAGGGCCACCTGCAGTTAGTTGAGGGCTATAAACAAAGTCAGAACCATAAGGAGGCCATGAAGCAGAGACCTGAAATGGCGCATCCAGCCCAATCAGAAGAGAAGAAGGATGAGCTCGGGGTCAGAGACATCCAGAGAAGAAGAGGCAAGTTGAAAGTGGCACAGAGGAGAGGAGAGTGGGGGTAAGCAGATGGCCCTTGTAGAAGGGGTAAAAGCAGTACATCCAACTTTGCTTTGGAAACAAAAATGACTGATTATATTTATGTCTCTCCGGCTCATAGGAGGGAAGCTTCTAGAAGTGGAAGCGTTATTTGTTAGCTTTCTGAATCAAGCTAATAAAATATATGAGTATCAGACTCCCAACTTGGATAAAACAGGGGTATCTTTCTCACGCTCAAAAACTCATCATCAAAAACTGATGCTGAGATACTGTGGGTAGGAGGTGATCTGGCAACTTTTGTGAGGCAATTGTATTAGAAATGTAAACTATTAATAAAAGTATTTTTATTTTTCTTCACGTCTCTGCAATCTATCTCCAGATGAAATATTTCTCTCACGGTCTTTGTTGTACTGAGTTCTGTCACTCCATATGCCTTATATAGCAGCGGAAATAAAAATGCAACTACAACTGGCAAACTCTCCCAGTCTTTGTCACTCAGAATTCATCACTCCACCCTGCATGTCCATTGGGGACTGCCAACACCTTTATCTCACAGATGGGTGTCAGGCCGCTGCTCCTGACCTCAGCTCCCCACGTCTCGACTGATATCAATTGCTGAGTCATCTTTTCTTTTTCCTTACCCAAGGCATCCTAAGGAATCTCATTATTAAATTATTGTGTTCTTGGCTTTAGGACACAGTCTCCTTTGTTCATAATCTAGTTTAGCAGAAACTTATATGCATGCCCAACTAAAGCCTGCATCATACTCTTACTTAGTAACTTCCCGTGACAGCTTCTGATAGCAAGATGGGGAATGTGGAAAAAAGAAACTCAGAACAAAGTGAAATTTCTTGTTCTCTGGAAGCTCCTTCTGTTGCTAATTTCTATTGGTCTCATATCTGCCTGTGGTGTTTCTCCAGTTTTTATCTTCAGGTTTCTTATGTTTTCTTTTTTAAAATGCTTAACCCTCTGCCAAGGGTTGTCATCTTTGTGTAACAATCAGATTGGCTTATTCTGACTTCCTCGGGTATTTCTTTGATTCCTGGACCATTTTAACACTCACATAACCCCAAAGATTTCTTCCTGAAGGGAATAAAAGAGCCATTAGGTGACAACTAACTTGAAAAGCATTTCCCAAACTTTTTTCCCTGTATTGAGCAAATAATTGAATAATAGCGACTTTAAAAGCCAAGTAAATGTTTCCAAAATAAATGCTTGCTTTGCCAGAAAATATTTGTAAAGGTATTTCAAAGCTGCAATAAAACAAATACTTGCATTCTGGGCAAACAGCACATCAGAAAAATTTTTGCATTCCTTTCTGAGCACCTGTGGTTGCTCACGCTTCATTTCTGACCTATCCAAGAACTCAGTAGATATCGAGTGAAATTATTTGTTCCCCAGCTCCTCCCTACCACACACAGTAAATTTAGTAAAAGTATTTCCTTTGAGAAAAAGAGATGTAGTTAATACACACCCATTTCAAATTGTTTGCAGTTCCTTCCAACTCAATACTCACAGTGATAATCTGATAGAAAAGGATTGAAAAAAGTAGAAAGTTGGCACTACTGAAAAGCATTAGAGCAGGTCTTGATTTGACTGTAAACTGCCTCGGGAAAAATATTCCCACCTAAATTCTTATCAGAATGGGTGCTCTGTTCACCAGTTAGAACCACCACAGCATCATTTTGACGACTGCAGTTCCCTAGAATTCATCCTTGTACTTGACAAGAAATTCCATAAATGTGTATTCACAAATAAGCCAACTTGCTTAACTGACATGAAAAAGGGTGCTTCTTTGTCCAACTTCTGATGAAATTTAACAAAAAATAAGTGTCTTTCCTATAGCATCTCTTTTAACATGTATTGCACTGCAAACAATTATCTCCAGAAATACTTAAATTTTAATCCTATCTGGTCTTCTTTTCTCTTGAAATTTATACTGAAAATCCAATACATTTAATAATGTAAATGTTGAAAATTCTACTCAAATAGAAATCCCAATTATAATCTATAATTACTCCCATAGTCTCTCAAGGGAAAGTTTTTAAAATTAAATAAAAATTCTATAATTTGCTTCAGTAGTTCTCAACCAGGGGCAGCTTTGTTTCTCTACCCTTTGGTTCCCCAGAAAGGGACATTTATAACGTTTGGAAACATTTTTGGTTGTCAGGACTGGGAGATGCCACTGGCATCTAGTGGGTGGACGACTAAATGTCCTACAATGCACGGGACAGTCCCCACAATGAACAGCTATCCAGCCCAAATGATAATAGCGAGAAATCATGGTTTACTCTGAGCATGTATCTTCTCTTGATAAAACAAGTTTGAAACACAAGAAAATACCTTACAGAATATATTTTTTAATTAAATATTACTTATTCTGAGATTTTTTTACATAAATATGAATAAACTAGATATAGAATGGGAAATAGTCTTCTGGAAAGTAAAATTCTTTGTATCTTTTTACAAAATGTGGCTTGTTGTTTTCCCAAAGAAACACTTAAGGAAGTTCTTATTCCAAAGGCATCTCAGTTTGATGGGTTTTCCAGAAAAAAGATTGAAGATTTAAGTGAAATTTAATCAGAAACATTCAACTTTTGCTCAACTTCTAAATGCCACATGGATTTCAAAATTAAAGGAGAAATCTACATGACATATAAGTAGTCATTCTACATTCTTGATATTAGGGGTATTTATCAAATATTAAAAGAGGAATTGATGTTTCTCAACTCTAAAATTTTGACAGAATCATTTTTTATAGACACTAATCTTGGTTGCTTATTGAGCTAGCATCAAGTAAAGATATCACCTTATTTAAAATAAGAGAGTTAAAATTGGGGACCACCTTAATCAAATCATCATCAGTAATGAGACTAATCAAAGTACTGTGCCCTCTGATAGAATGCGATGAAAAGAACAGAACATCTCTTCTGTGCTACTCCTGGCAAAGATGTGCTGTCCAAATATAACCATGAGGAAATATCAGATACCCCAAATTGAGGGGAATTCTATGAAATAACTGGCCTGTAAATTTCCATTGTGCCAAGATCAGGAAAGTCAAAGAAAGATGAGGAACCAGACTTGAGGAGACTACAGAGACATGACTACCCACGGCAGTGCATAATAACTGCCTCCTTTGTCTAGAAAGAACATCATAGGACAACTGGTGAAACTTCAGTGGGGTCTGATCATTAGAAGGTAGTTATATATCACTGGTAACTTCCTCATTTTGATGTTTGTGTACTGTGTCTACATACAGACATGCACACTAAACTAGTCGGGGTTGAGTCTGAGGCATCAGATTGGTAACGTACCTTCAAACGTTTTGGGGAAAAAAGAAAGGTCTTTGTACTCTACCTGCAACTTTTCTATAACTTGGTGATTGTTTCAAAACAATATATATGTAATATTTCATCTCAAAATTATATAAATTTACAAATCATTGTTTTGAAATTTTGTATATATATTTTTAAGTTGGTACCAACTCAACACCAGTGAAACCACAGTACTCAAGAAAACAATGTTTAAATTATCCACACCATAAAGTTTAGAACTGGTATGAACTGTGTTCATTTGAAATTACTCTCATAAGAATATCTTCCTTATCATTGAATGAGGCAGATACTTCATAACAGCCAGAAGGTAAAAACAACCCAACTGCCCATCAACTGATGCATGGAATAATAAAATGGGATATATCCATACAATCAGTATTTTTCAGCCATAAAAAGGAATGGACTTCTGATACATGCTATAACATGGATGAAGCTTCAAAACATTATGCTAAGTGAAAGAAACAAAAAGGCCACATATATGATTCCATTCATATGAAATGTTGAGAATAGGAAAATCAATAGAAACAGAAAGTACATTAGTGGTTGCCTAAGGCTGGGAGGGAGCTGGGGGTTCTGCGGGTGATAGGTAAAGCATACAAGATTTTTTTTTGAGGTGATGAAAATATTCTAAGATTGACTGTGGTGATGGTTGCACACACCTGTGAATATATCAGAAACCACTGAATTGTATGCTTTAAGTGGGTGAGTTTTATGGTATGTGAAATATCTCAGTCAAGTTATTTTTAAAAAGAGTCAGGTACTATTTTTCTTCCCTCTTATTCCTAAAAATTTTGTAAAGTACATAATGTACTCTATTTACTCATTTCTTCATTTATTCAGCAAATATCTTGCCACTGAATGTTGATGAACTCAAACGTAAGAACAGACATGGCAAATTGGCTACCGAATATTCCTTCCTATGTCATTACTGATATGTTTAAAAGTTATGCACACCACAGTTCATTAATGTGACTGAGCAAATGAAAGGGGAATTACATATATGGATCATGCTCACAATCTCTGAATTCACATTCACATTTAGATCTTTATTTATTGAAGAGGGACAGCTTAGTGTGTTCAGTTAAACAACATGTGCCTTTAAATTGTGGTTTTACAATATTTACACATTTCTGGGGTGTGAAAATCTGGAAATCTACTAAATATCACTTTGCTCTTGTTTTATGCTACATGTAGACAAAAATATTCAATTGTAGTGATTATGGTATCAAAGTGTCACATTCTCCCAAAAAGTGTTGTCTATGTCATTCTTTCTCTCACTCTCTCCTTCTTTGTCTATTTTCCCTCATTTTTTTCAGATACACTAATGAGGATACCAGAAGTACGTTTCTTTGGAATTTGTTTTTTCTTTTTTTTTCTTCTCTTATTTTAGGAATGTAGCCTCCAGAGAAATTTGTTTTAGCTTCCTCAAAGGCTCCTATGACCAAGTTATTGTCATTTTTCTCTTAAAGTCTAAGATTTAAACTAGCGGTTCTCTAAATCTAGTGTTCAGATCAGCATCGACAGCCTCACCCTGAAGCTCGATAGAAATGCAAATCATTGAGCTCCACCCCAGATCAACTGAATCAAAAACTCTTGGCACGTGGGGCTGAGCAATCTGTTTTCATAAGCCCTCCAGGTCATCTGATGAACTCTAAGGTTTGAGAAACAATGTCTCAGATCATTAGTTCTCAAAGTCAAGTGTGTGTAGAAATCACCTGGGAACTAGTTTAAAATGCAGGCTCTATCCTGATTCAATGGGTTGTGTCTGGGCTCCAGAAATCTTAAGTTTTTAGAAGAGCTCCAGGTGCTTCTAACTTAGGTCACTGGGGGCACTGTGAGCAACTTTATGGTCACTCTCTCTGATGTATCAGAATTTATGGGAAATCCTACAATATCACAGCGTGGGTTAGGAAACAGGATTCACTGGAGAATGAGGAAAATTCCAAAGCCAAGGACAGTGAGAGAAGAGAAGCCATTGATTCCATCCACTCATCCTCCTACAGAGAGGTACGCAAGGGTCAGCATGGCTGGACACAGCGTGGGTCAAGACTACACATGCTGTCACCTGATTGCTCTCCTCTGTTTGCAGGACAAATGCAAGAACAACCTTACCCATGAAGTGACACACAGACTTCTTGGCTGCTCGGTAGTCGGAACTGGGCACCAGCCAATTATAGCTGCTGGGAGCCTGGGCGCTTTGGAACCCATTGCGTACTTACAGCCCCTCCTATCGTGAGGAGCTGAGATTGCATGCAACACAGAGAAGAAGCCCCTTGATCCCAAAATGCCCACTGTCCGTGCAACCCAGAGAGCAGTTACGGCCATGTTGAAAGTTCAGCTCATTGTACCTCAAGTGTCTACATACCACACTTGAAGAAGTGTCTTCCCAGACTATTATACAATTTCTGACCTTTTGCATTCCCTAACAGTGTGACTTTTTCCATCTCCTATCATGGAGGAAAATAATTATGTAAGTGTCTTATTTGTGAGATTCCATTTCCTTTCTAACCCTGAACATAGGCTCCCTCCCACCACATGCTATACATGGTTCTATAAGAGTCTGGATTGAGGCACCCCATATATGGCTATTATTTTGAACTTTTTCATTTTTGGGTGAATGAAAGCCACTTTGTAGTTCCATCAGGAAGTGGTCGAGAAGGCAGACGAGGTACATTTCCCTCTTGTATGTTACAAATGAGGGTGAGTGGGTCCTATCCAAAGTCTCTGCATGGAAATTGTCTAGAATGTGATAGGTATGGATATTGAGTGTTTACCTCTATAACCTAGAGGATAATGAGCAAAATGAAAAAGCAAAAATTAATAAAAATAGAGCTACTATTGCTAGAGGAATTTTTTTTGTGTGTGTGTATGTGAGGAAGATCAGCCCTGAGCTAACATCCGTGCTAATCCTCCTCTTTTTGCTGAGGAAGACCGGCTCTGAGCTAACATCTATTGCCAATCCTCCTCCTTTTTTGCCCCCAAAGCCCCAGTAGATAGTTGTATATCGTAGTTACACATCCTGCTAGTTGCTGTATGTGGGACGCGGCCTCAGCATGGCTGGAGAAGCGGTGCGTCAGTGCGCGCCCGGATCCGAACCCGGGCCGCCAGTAGCAGAGCGTGCGCACTTAACCGCTAAGCCACGGGGCCGGCCCGCTAGAGGAATTTTAAAGGTATTTTGCAAGAAGTTTTGATGCAGTGCGAACAGGAGCTCCAATATTAACTCACACCCAAACAGCAAGCTTGCTTGGCACAGATCATCTCCATCTCTACACTAAGTGTACCCTGGAGACTTATATAAACTCCCTGTATAACTTATAGAATCCATTACATATATAGATAATATATACATAAATGTTTGAATATTTACTTAACAGCTATAGAGTTTTATTACAGAATGTAGGTTTTGTTATCCTCAGAA
Source organism: Ceratotherium simum simum (assembly GCF_057802395.1). Taxonomy (NCBI): domain Eukaryota; kingdom Metazoa; phylum Chordata; class Mammalia; order Perissodactyla; family Rhinocerotidae; genus Ceratotherium; species Ceratotherium simum. The sequence goes on from NC_141940.1 coordinate 123,983,113, forward strand.
TATTTTTCCACTGTTCTTGTAAACCTGGATTTAAAAAAAAAATCCTCTTTAAATTGTTATATACAGAATTACCTGAAAAAAAAGAAAAGAAATTCCCTAACAATTGGAAGCAAGATTCTAATACTCATAAGAACAAACCAAGAACAATTATATGCCAACAAATTAGACAACTTAGAAGAAATGGATAAATTCCTAGAAATACACAACCTACCAAGACTAAATCATGTAGAAATAGAAATATTATTCAGCCTTAAAGAAGGAAATTCTGTCATTTGCAACAACATGGATGGACCCTGAGTGCATTACACTAGATGAAATAAGCCAGACAAGGAAAGACAAATACTACACAGTATCACTTATAGGTGGAATCTAAAAGAGGGTTGACCTCAGATTAACAGATTGTAGAAAACTGGTTGGCACGGGTTGGGGGGTCAGGGAACTAGAGAGAAAGGTAAAAAGTTACAAACTTTCAGTTATAACATGAATAATGTCTGGGGATCCAATGTATAACATGGTGACTATAGTTGATAACACTGTATTGATAATTGAAATTTGCGAACAGAGTAGAACTTAAATGGTCTCACCAAAAAAAAAAAAAAAGGTAAACATGTGAAGTAATGCATGTGTTAATTAACTACGTGGAATTCTTTTACAATGTATATCAAATGATCACGTTGTACCCTTTAAATATCTTACAATTTTATTTATCAATTGTACCTCAAAAAAGCTGAGAAAAAAAAAAAGAAGAGCAAACTAAGTTAGAAGCACCCCTTAAAGACTGAATCTTCACAAGGCTCATGTGAGTATGCTATATATTAAATTCATAGAGTCCGTATCGTCAAACGAAATTGCAGAAGAGGGCTAGGAGGTAAAGGAAATGCAAAAACAGCCTAGACACATGAAGAATGTGGGTGGTGGATCCTGACTGAGGTTACCGCTAAGGAGACTTCCAAAAAAGAGCAAGCAACCCAACACAGTGGCTTAGGTGCTCAGGGTGGGCATTGAGATGGGGAGGGAGGGGCCTGGATGAAGCCTCCGGTTGACACAGATGTAAAAAGCCAAGAAGAGTGCAGAGCAAAATCACTAGACGCCTGATTCTCGGGCTGGTTTGCTGAGGGTGTACATCAATCATCCTTGTACAGACAGAGTGACTTATATGTGAAGAAGGGCTGAAAAGAGAGTCAGTAAAAAGAAGGCCTCCACCCAGGTCTTGGAACCTCAGGATTCTAAGAGCTCATTCCCTCTACTTTGGTAGCTCAGGTCAAGTCCTATTTGCAACTGAATCCCAGCAGAGGAGACGGAAAACGGCAAGCATTCTTTTGCACTTCAAGTGGAAATTCAAGTTGGCAACAATACTCCAACTTTGGGTCTTTCCAAGGGACAGACTCCCAGGTTTCAGGCGCTGGATTAAGTTGTTAAATCCTGTGAGGTGCTACAGAGAGAACGTTTGCCAAGGCATTGCCTCTTTTAGCTGACCCAGGACAAGTCCTAACGCTTTCAAAACAGCACTGGTGTGATTCTGTCAGAGCCCCAGAGGGTTGAGGCTGTGTTTTCAGGCATCCCTCACTGGTTCTTTACCTAGAGACGAACAATGTAGCTACATTCAGCATGATTCAACAAAACTTGTGGCTTGTTGGTTTTGTAAAACTAATAATAATAATAACAACAACTCCAGAAAGCTAAGGCATTACTATTTGGACACCTTTTAAAAAAATGTACTAAAAATAAGAATCTGAGGTTCAACAGCAAAAACCATATATTTTTTTAAAATAAAGGACCAAGATCAGTTGCTAGTAAATATTACCACAAACAAACATGGTTGTTGTCACACTATGGAAAATATATTTTTTAAACATAAAATCAAAGAAGCCTAATATTAAACTTATAACAAGAGGGCAGAGCAAAATCAAGAGGACCAGTGCATAGACTGGTCTTTTTTTTTATTGTAGAACAGTGCCCCCTGCAGGAACAACTAATGTTCTTCATGTCAGAGTAAAGGTTTTTAGCAATCTTTAATTTTCTTGTCTTAGATTTGATTATTTAGTAAAGAAACAGACAGGTGAGAAGTCTGTTAGGCTATTTCATATTGAAATCATAGTGTGTTAGTAGCAGTAATTCAGGTGACATACAATGTGGAAAAATAAATCTTTAGATTCTTCTCAAGAAGGAAATATTAAACATTAAAATAAAATACTAAATTATTAAAGAAAAATTAAAATGTTATAAAAATTTCCACAAAGGTAAAAATTTACCACCCATGTATAAATACATATACACAAATCTCCTTTAAAGCAATAAAAAATACAAGCTAAAGTTCACCAATGTCCGCCATTTCTCCTCATTATGCAATGAGGAAACGAATCCCACAGTCAGAGAACTAATTAAAATATATCACAGAGCATTTTCGCATATTTGTTCTTGCTTTAAAATAACACTTTATCTAGGTATATGTTTATCAATGAACTATCCATACATTCTATTTATTGTAGATAAAGTAATTCCACAAATCTAGTCTATTCTTGGTAAGTGTAGTTAAATTCTGAAAAGGAGGGATTTAAGAAAACAAATTGACAAGAAGTAGATAATCATCCGAAATATTTCTTATTAAAAAAATTACTGTTAGAGAATGTATGTGCCGCAGGATGGGTTCTCTGGAAGCAGACACTGAGATGGGTGCTGGAGGAGGGAACTTATTACGGATCATTACACGTGGAAAGGAGGAGGAAGAGGACTTGGAGGGGAAAAGCTGAAGGGCAATGCAGCCCTGACAAAGCTCTGGCCAACCTCTCAGGAGCTCAGGAGCAAATATTCCTGGTAGAGTTGTCCTGAGTTGGATGAGAAAGACTATCTCCACCTCAAGCATTCTTCAGACGTGGTCCACCCTGGGGAAGATACGCCCTTGGGCAAAGGGACTCTGCAGCTGAAGCAACTCTGAAGGAGCTGCCTCCTAACCACCCTCCCCTAGCCGGGCTGCAAGATCTTCCTGGAAAGGGGGTCTGGGTAGCATGTCATGAGGCCACCACCGGCCACCTCTGTTATCCATCCCCGTTCACAGATTGTGTCTCTTCTAGGATCCTGGCTTCTCCTCCTGAGGAAGATGACTACAGAGAAGTTAACAGGACAAACTACAGCCCCAGTGCTGCATCTCATTCTAGATACTCCCACCCTCACTCCCATCTCTGCCGACTTGTTGGCTTCCCTGATGGAGGGTATGAGACAAATCCTCATCTCTGAGGGGTCTGAACCCAGACACAATGCTCTTCTAAATGCAGGATTGTTGCACCTGTTCGTTTTGGTGAAAATAAGTCACTTGGGTGACACACTTCTTCCTCCCTGCCCACATCATGTAACTGCATCCCTATCTCTGCTGATGATGAAGGTCAAAATGGTGACGCCCTTTTTCATGCCTATTGGAAAGAAAGAGCCTGAAGTGCCCAGGCAGCCACTGCAGCTTATCATTTCATGGGATTCTTTCTTGTGCCCTGGCAAATGTGTACTGCCTTTGTGGACCAGCACCTCTAATCCTGCAAAGCTGTGAGTTGCAGGGACAGGAAGCATCAAGTCCTGCTGTGGGTCAGTAGGAGTGATGGTGAGAGGGGACCTTCCTACTTTTACCTCCTGGTTTCAGGATCTACGTAATCTTCCCACTGGAGACTGGTACCACATTCAGTCAAAGACTGAAGGATAGCATGCCGTCTTCACAGGCAGCCTGACTGCTGCCTAATTCGTCAGTCATTAATTCATATTGTCCTTTGACATCTGTGTATTGTCCAGTTTCTACCTGACATGTAGTCAGGGTTTAGCTTCTTATTCCTGAGCTCGCCTATTCTCAGATTCCTGCCCCGACACTGTTTTCCATTTTTGCTCATAGAATCAGGGCCACTGCAGGAAGTTGTGCAATTCTGCACTGCCCAACACCAGGGGGTGCACTTTATAAAGGATTTCTCTATGAGAAGAGTTCCCTTTGGAGCGGCAGTTAGGGACAGCACAAAGCTATCCCTATCAAATAAGAATATCTCTAAGTCTATAACAATGTCTCAGAGATGCCTTTTTATATCGAGAGGCTGGTGTCTGGAGAGAAAGAAATGAATGTTAGTGATTTTTATTGGAACAAATGGTTATCTAATATTTGAATGCTGGAAATGCTACACAATTTATGTATTATATTTGTCTATAAGTGAAGAAACCCCATCATCTTTAATTATCATTATCTCCATTGCCATCATAAAAAGTCAATATGCCATTAGTGCGAAAAAAAGAGTTTTTCTGAAGGTCCATTCTGTGGGAGTGATGAGCACATTTTTTTAAACAGAAAAGATGGGAAACTGCCTCTCTTTAAGTTTTATAGTTTCCATTTCCTACGCTTTTTCTCTCTGATGGTTTGTAAGGGTCATAAAACCTTTTGAGAAACTTGAAATATTGAGGAGCTTTCCCTGAGAAAAATGTAATTATGGACATGCATATATAGTTTTCAGCTGTTTATGACCCCCCTAAACCTCATCCACAGATTTTGGGAGATTCCATGGGTTTTAGAATTTGGTAGCCAGAGTGAAATAGGACATACCCTGGATTTGGATTCAAAAGGCTTGGGGACGATCCTGGTTCTACCATTTATTAATGGCATGGCCTCATGCAAGGCAACTCTCTGCCTGGCATTCTGTCAGCTGTAGCATGAATATAATAATATTGTATAATTATATCCTACGTAGTGTTTATGGGCATCACATGACAAGACAAACAGGGAAACCTCTGCCCAAAGCTAGGTGCTTACCTTCTCTAACAGTCGGATTAATAATAATTAATTCTGCTCACCTTCTACTTATCACTATGATTTTCTATAAATAGTTGCATGTCTCCAATCTCTTTTATGCTTATTGACCAGACCAATCAAGTCTCAAAACAGTTACACCTTTCTCATGAAATAAGTGAAGTGTTTGCCTTTAAGATTTTTTTCCCTCATTAAATTTGGTTATAAAAATCCTAATAATATCCACATTGTATTTAGGCACCTGCACCTAAAGGTATGCAGGTATGAACTGTAAAAAGGCCAAAGTTGCAGATGAAAACCCAAGATCTCCGCAACTGAAGAGTCTCTGGTAGGATAGAGATGCCGATATCTGATGAAATGATGAAGTCTCCTCTGATATCCACAGCTTAGTTATGTTAATTCGATGAACCTATTAACTAACACATATTCTTTAAACTTCTACTAGGTTCAAGGTATCATATGGATAAGCTATGCCAGTGCACTGAAGTTTGAGACACAGACCAGCCCTGAAATATTTTACGACAAGCTTCTTTCTGGAGGTGGCCTATGCACACTAAATCACAATTAACAACATGTGGGATGGGGATCAATGAGTTGTGCTAGAGGATGCCTGAAGCAGTCAGAGTGTTCCCCTCCAACACACACACACACACTCACACACACACACACACACACACACACACACTGTGGCATGCCCAGAGGAAGCTTCAACTGGTAGTTGGGACAGAGGTTGGGGCTGGACACAGGAAGATGAGTTGGAAGGAGCTGGGTCATTTCTGGCTTAGAGGATGGGATGAGGGATGGAGAAAGAATGACAGAAAGGTGGGGCAAAGGGAGTGCCTCTTGGATAATTGTCTATTTTACTGCTTTATAATTACTAACATGGCACTAAACTTATGGCAGAAAAAAAAAGTTATGATTTTGTTAGTGAGAAAGGCTGTATGATTCTGCAGAGGACTGAGGTAAATCAGCCCCATGTGTCTTTGATCACGTCATCACTAATTTACTACAACGTAACTGACCCTTTTCTGGACTCTTTCTTCAGTCTCTACGGAAATAAGATGCCTGGCAAGCCTAGGCCATTGGACTGATGGAAAGAAGATTAATGAAATAGTATTTAGAGGAGTTTGCAGATCTTTGCAAAAATACGTGCAGTATAAAAAAGAGATAGAGCGATGTTTCACATTAACGTCCTAGATCTGAGAGTGCTTTGGCCACTGGACTGAGGAGAAAGCACTTCAGGAGTTATTGACTTCACCATTAACTTGCTTGCCAAAGCTTGCTCTACTGAGCAAGTTAATCGGCACACAGTCCCAAAGCTGCATTTGATTTGATTTGACATACGATTTTAGAATCGAGGCTCAGAATCCCTAAAGGATCACGTCCTAAAGTTATTCCTGTGATGCACATACGAGATTTCCATCATAATAAGAAAAGTGACCTATGTTGTACAAAGGAGTTCCAAGTTCCAGATGACTATTACTGTAAGTTATGGAACACCGTCAACCACTGCTTTCAGGGAGAGTCACAAACGAACGTCAGGGATAGCAGACCATCCTTTCATGAAAATTCTCTAGGGCATCAGACCTTTAAGAGGGTGTAATGGAGACAGTGTCTGATGATGGCAAACAAGAAGATGGGTTACAGGGTTTGGGATTTCTTTTTTTAGTCTCAAGCAAAAAGGCTTGAACAAAATAAAAGAGGTTAAGAAGAATTTAGAAAGGAACATTTTGTCTATTAAGTCTATGTCACAGTCAATTTCACCTATTTAATTATCTCATGTGATTATAACGTGAGTCTCTTTGCCACATCACCAATCGAGCATCTACAGTCACTAAATTTTAAAGGATGTTTTCAAAAAGTCCTTGTATTTATTCATCTCTTAACACAGGTTCTAATCGACGGTTCATATATTGCAGCCCCCGCAGATTGAGGCAACCGTGGTTCATTCCTTCTCAGTTACAAACAGATGGTTTTCACTAGCTCATAGCTTTGATATCTCTAGAATGGCTTTTGAAAACTACGAATGTGTTACTTACAGAGAAGACCTCCAGGAATGATTTCAATATCCATAACAAGTGTGTTGGTAAAAAGGAGTGAAAAATCGAACACCAATTTCCTTTTCCCTTGCTGTAAACAATGAGTGAGCCTAGAATATTTTCTATAAAAACAGACATTTTATTTAAGAGGCAGTATCATGAATACCACGTTCTTATCCATTAAATATTGCTTCCAATCATGGTTTTGGGGAGGAAAGTATTATTTAATAATTTGCATTCAACTTAATCCTATGCCCTAAAGCTTAAATAGATCATCGTTTAGAAAATGGCATCTCAAAGGCAAGATGGCAGTAGTGGGGTTTCTTAAATCCCCATAAACTCTTTTGCGAAAATAGAGCAACTGAAAATAAAATGGACACTGTATTGGTTTCCCATTGCTGCTGTACCAACCAACCATGAATTTAGCAGCTTGAAACAACACAAGTTTATTATCTTACAGTTCTGGGGATCAGAAGTCCAAAAAGATTTTATGGTCCTAAAATCAAAAAGGGCTGCATTCCTTTATGGAAGCTCTTGGAGCGGATTTTTAATTTTTCCAATTTCTTTAAAGTCTGATAATTTTGTTAGAATATATCTTGCTGTTTATCATTTTGGGGTAATTTTCCTAGCTATTGAGTATGACTTTTCAATGTATGGAGATTCAAAGCATCTTTTATTTCAAGAAAATATTCTTGAGTTACAATTATTAGTACTGTTCCATTCTATTGGCATGTGTTTTATTCCTTGAAGACTATATTAGGGTTATGCAATGGCTCAACAACGGTTTCACTTCTTGAAGATGAAATATATAGCAATGGAATTAAATTAATACTGAAAATAATTAAAATAATACACAAAAGGAAAATGGATTAATAAATAATAATAATAATGTTAATAATAACATCTACAAGTAGCTAAATAAGGTTAAAATCCAAGAAGACCTTTCATTTTTTCATCCGATGCCAACCTTCCTCTTTTTGCTGAGGAAGACTGGCCCTGGGCTAATGTCCATGCCCATCTTCTTCTACTTTATATGGCATGCTGCCACAGCATAGCTTCACAAGCAGTGCGTCTCTAGGCGCCCGGACACCGGAACCTGAGAACCCCGGGCCGCCTAAGCAGAGCACGCGCATTTAACCACTACGCCACCGAGCTGGCCCCTAAGACCTTTATTATTTGAGATGATTTGATGACCCTCAAGTGTCAGGCACAAGGAAGCCCTGAGGGTCATATGTCTTATGGTGGAGGCCCCAAGAGGACACCCTTGGCATTGACCTCCATCTCACGTGTGTGGATTTCATTTGCATCTTAAACACATATAAGTCATTATTCTAGGACACACTCAACATATTCTATCATCACTATTGACACAAGAACATAATCACGGCAGGAGCTTCCCAACTTGAGAGCACCCAACCCAGGACGTCTTGTCCATATGGACGTCCAGCTTGAGCTGAGCCAGAGAAAACTAATGAGAACAATTGGAGCGGTTTTTATTTATTTATTTATTTGTGAGGAAGATCAGCCCTGTGCCAACATCTGCCAATCCTCCTCTTTTTGCTGAGGAAGACTGGCCCTGGGCTAACATCCGTGCCCATCTTCCTCCACTTTATACGGGACGCCGCCACAGCATGGCTTGCCAAGCGGTGTGTCGGTGCGCGCCCGGGATCCGAACTTGCGAACCCCGGGCCGCCGCAGCGGAGTGCGCGCACTTAACCGCTTGCGCCACCGGGCCAGCATTGGAGCGGTTTTGATGCATGTCCTGTTGCAGAGTTTTCTGTCTCCAGATGAGCCCACAGGCTATGCCAGATGTTCAACGCTGTACAAGACCTTCTATCTCACTCTTCAGCTGGCTCAGCCAGATGGCAGTAAGAGCCTCTCTCTCTATCCTTCTTTCTCATTCACTGGGCAAGTTTAAGCCTTTTGCACCTGGGTACCCAAATAACTGAGAACAGGAAAGCGGCCAGGTGTTGACAATCCTCTATCACTACCTCCCAACTAAGAATGCTTTAGAGGTGTCTATGGCAAACACCTGGCAGGATAGGGGGTTGCTACAAGTTTGGGAGCTGTTTGGGAGTGAAGAAACTGTTAAGAATAAGTCCCCCCCCCACCCCTTTGTGTTCTCCCTAGATACTAGACTTACACACCTCCTAAAAGTTCCCCAGAGACGGCCCGCTCACATAGGAAAACTCAGCTAATCCAGAGTAAGTTTTTAATACGTCTTGGGTCTGACAGCTGTCTCTCCCTGAAAGACCAACGGGAGACTTTCTCCCTCTTGGCAAGAGCTTCTTCATTTGGAGGATGTAAAGGTATCTGACAGAGAATCAAGAGAAGGCCGATTGCAATCCTTTCTTGTGCTGGCCCACTTGTCTTCACTCCAGACTTCTCCTGCACACATGCTCGGAGAGAGTGTGAGCTCTTGGTGAGCCCTGATGGAAGGACAGGGTCAAAAATGTCTCTCATGCTTATATCTGAACAGCATGCTAGAGATTTTACCATGAGCGCAATCTACGCAAATCTCTTTTATCATTTTAGTTATTGGCAATATCATTGAAATTGGAATCCAAATAAAATCGATTATCATTCTCCTCTCCCAACTTGTCACTGTTGAAGCCATCGCACACCCTTAATAATAATCCTCAATATGTTTGCAATACATGAAATATTGAACTTGTCACAGTGCCCGTACGATATCTCTGTTAAAGTGTAGCCATGGATATCTTCATGCGCTTACTTTGTAGTTTGAGAAAATTAACTTTACCCAATCACACTGGCATGAATTTGTATGAATCCCTTTGCTACCAGTGCATTTGCACGCTTTGAAATGGTGGATAGATTTTACTCCCCCTCCTCTCCCACCATGAACCTTCCCCAGCTCCCTGTGCAGTGCTGCCCTGACTCTGGGCCTTTACTATCACGGCTCTTCTCACTCTCTCTGCTTGGCCTCTGGGCATCAGCAGCTCCCTGAGTGATTCTATTTCTCCATATCCTTGTCCCTCAGTAGTCTCCCTGGTGAATGCTAATAGGTAGGGCTAAGAGTAAGAGAATCACACGAGTTCTCACATACCCTTCCCACCCAGGCCCCAGGGCTTTGGGGAATCAGCTCTATGGCCAAGATGAACAAAGGCACAAGGCAGAAGGAGTTTTTCCTCATGCTCTTGCCCAATTTATGGAGGGGTTTCTGGTTCTGAGCGGTAAAAGGGTCATTGGGGATGCTGAGCTGAAGGAAGGATATTAAAGAAGAAAGAAGTCTCTTGGATCCTGCATGGACTGATAAGTAACCTAGGAAAAGTAAAGAACTGACTTGCTCTGTCCTCTGGTTTTGGTTGCTGTGAATGTGTAAAGGTGAAACAGAGAGGTTTTCTTTTGAGTAATAAAATTGTTTACCCCAACTTTCAAAATGTTTCCAGAAGAGCTAAGTGTTAAAGACACGTGGGTATGGCCAACTAGCCCTGCTTTCCACAACTAAACAATCAGCTATCATCTGATTCTCGTGGGCCAAGCATAGAAGCCAGAGAAAACGTCTATGTTGGTGATACTAAGAGAGTGAAAAAGGGTCATTTCCGTGCTGCCTTGTTCCTTGGTCAATGTGCAGAACATAACACTTTTATTTCATGGCATAAAAAGTATGCTCAGCTACAAATGGTAGCTCGACTTCCAAATACAGATATATTTAAATCAAGCAAATGCAGTTGAATTACTTACTACTTCCATGTGTTTAAACAGATTTTTGCAAACTGACCAGGAACATAACTTCCATTTATAACTTGTATCCAAAAGAGCAACAAAATTACAAATTAATTTCTAAGGAGACCGTTGGGATCCAGCCTCCCTGTAAGCTAGTTTTTATTAACTATCTTTGATATATACTTCCCAAATATTTGCAGTATTTCTCCTGCATTCCCTCCCCCATAATTCATCAATTGTTGTGCTGAATGGCCTTTAGGAGATATTCAGTAATTTGGGCTATTTGTCTCCATACCACCACCAAGAACAGCACCCAAATAATAACAAGTAATCAACTAACATGCATGCAGAGGGGTCTTCCTGGCAGAGAGCTTTGCAAGGGCTGTTAAAGCACTTGAATGAATACACCCCTCTGGATGTTGAACAAAACGAACACATCATGCTTAGAATAATGATGTTCAAAGGCCCTTTAAAGAGGCAGATGAGAGGACAGAAATCTGATTGATCGACTGATCTTGACTGTTATCAAAACTAACCTAAGTCCACCCCCTGCTGGATTCCAATTGAATCAAGTTTCTGAACCTTCAAAGCTAACCACGAAAACCCTGGACTTCTAGAACTCACTAAAGTAAAGTCAATTGAACCTATGAGCCTTTGGGGACCAACCAGCTGGCCATCCCCTGGTGACACCTCAACAACAAAACATTGTCCAAATGAGCCCAACTCAGGCCTGCTGTTCTGCATGCTTGAATTGTTGCTAGTTGTATGCCTATTTTAATAAAGGTAGGTCATGAGCTAAAAGATACCGAGCAAGAGAAAGGATATTATAATAATGTCCAGTTTAATCATCCAACTCTCCTGGGACCTAGAAATCCCCAAATGCCTCTGCATTAGCTTGCTCTGGCCGCCATAATAAAGCACCACAAACTGGGGGGCTTAAACAGTAGAGATGTATTTCTCACAGTTCTGGAAGCTTGAAGTCTGAGATCAAGGTGTGGGCAGGGTTGGGTTTCTCCTGAGGCCTCTCTCTGAGGCCCGTAGACAGCTGTCTCCTCCCTGTGTCCTCACATGGTCTTTCCTCTATGTGTGTCTGTGTCCTAATCTCTTCTTATCAGGACACAGTCAGATTGATTAGAGTCTACCCCAATGACTTCATTTTACCTTAATTACCTCTTTAAAGACCCCATCACCAAATACAGTCACATTCTGAGGTACCAGGGGTTAGCGCTTCAACATATGAATTTTGAGAGGGGACAGAATTTAGGCCTTAACAACTTCAGAAAAAACAATTATATTTCAACAGATTATAATCATTATTTGCAGTGGTACAGTCACTTTATTTTCCATAAGGAAATTAACAAAGCTCACCCCCATATTATAATCAGAGTACAGAATATTCCTAATGTGCATTCACATGTTTCATTGAATGGAACATTGAAATCTGTCAGACTTCTTATCCTTCAATTCAATGCAGATTTGAGAAAAATACTCATATTTCTCTTACACATTTTCCAACGTGCCAAAACTTCAACAACATGAAATCCTGTCCCAAATAGGATGTCTTTGGACAAATGAAATCTAGGTAAATGCTGTCTTTCAAGACATTTTACTACGAAAGTTTCATAAAGCTCTTGCCACAAACCCTGTTCTGGACAAACCAATTTACCACTCAAGCTATAAGTGTCAGCTCACTTAAAGAATGAGAGGAAAAAAAAAGATAAAGAAAGTGAGAAAAGAGAAAGTGTCAGTTTATACATAGCACTTTGCCAAAGAACACTAACATCAAAAGATTCGTAGAAAAGTTAGAAAAAAGAGGAAGATAAATATTAATTTTGTCAAGGTTTGTTAGAATGCAAATTTTATCAATACACATTATCAAATATTCTTGTGAAGGAATTTATGAGCATTAATGACAATGAAGATCAGACATAATTATAAAATAATTCCATAGTAGAGGCTCAATGGAATTGAGTTTGGCTCTTTCCTTTCTTTATAAAATATTAGAGGTGTATATAACTAGCATAACATCTTAATTCAACAAATAATCATCAAGCACCTGTTATTTCCAAGGCAGTGTGGTTAGATTTTGTAGCAATAAAGGGAGTTAAGAAATGGACTATATTTTCAAGGAACTCCCTGTGTCAAGGGGAGATAATAAATATTGACATTGAGGTAGTTTAGGAGAAAATGCATGAAATATATTCCTATTTCTACAGCTCAACTTCTGTGGAGACTATTTTGTCTCCTTCTATTCCTCCTGCTCCAACCGTCATCTACTCTCCACCCACTGCCTCTGCTTTGAGGTCACGTCGCCCCTTGACACAAACCCTAAAACTTACCACCAGTAGTCACTTCCTGTGCCCCCCACAGGGAGTCTCTATGACCAACTGGGTCCCCTCCTTGCCCGCACAGAGCAGAGGCAGGCTCATAAGTGGGAAGTTCAGCCCTCTTCTTCACCCACAATGCATGCATTTCTACAAACTGAAGATTGCCTCTCCCCATGTTAGGGTGAGGCAATCTCTAAAGCAGTTCTCTTCCAGAATTTCAAACCAGAAGCAGGGCAAATGCCCCTCTGTGTTTGGCTTCCCTTCCTATCAATCTCTGTGTTGCCCTTTCTCATTGCAGGTAACTCCAAAGGAGGATCAAGATTTGCTGTGGCACCATTCAAATAACTACAGTATTTCCTTTCTTGCCTGCTGTACCCAGATAAAGTGTTTTGCAGAGAGAAGATCCTCCTTTAAATCAGGAGTTTGCAAGCTACAGCCCAAGGAAGAACAAATCCAACTCCTGTCTTGTGTTTTAGTTTTTTTTTTTTTTTTTTGAGGAAGATTAGACCTGAGCTTACATCTGTTGCCAATCCTCCTCCTCTTTGCTGAGGAAGATTGGCCCTGGGCTAACATCTGTGCCCATCGTCCTCTACTTTATACTGGACGCCACCACAGCATGGCTTGATAAGCAGTGCGTAGGTCCTTGACCGGGATCCGAACCTGCGAACCCCGGGCCGCCGAAGCGGAACTTGCAAACTTAACTGCTATGCCACTGGGCCAGCCCCTCCTGTCTGTTTTTTCACAGCCCAAAAGATGATTTTTTTTTTTTTTTTTTTGTAAGGAGGACTAGCCCTGAGCTAACATCCAATGCCAATCCTCCCCTTTCTTCTTGAGGAAGACTGGCCCTGGACTAACATCCGTGCCCTTCTTCCTCTACTTTATATGGGATGCCGCCACAGCATGGCTTACCAAGTGGTGTGTTGGTGCACGCCCGGGATCCGAACCTGCAAACCCCAGGCCGCTGAAGCGGAGCGCGCCCACTTAACTGCTTGTGCCACCGGGCCGGCTCCAAGAATGATTTTTTTTTTAATCTTTTTTAATGGTTGAAAAAAAATCAAAGGAGAACATTTTGTGACACATGAAAATTATTTAAATTCAAATTCAGTATCCTATATAACATCATATTGGAACACAGCCACACTCATTTAAGTCTTGTCTATGGATGCTTTTGCACCCCAGTGGCATAGCTGAATAGTTAGGAAGCCTAAGACATCTACTATTAGAAGCGTTAGATCAAGTTTGCTGATCCCTGCCTAAAGTCTTACACTCTACTTGCTGGATTCTAGGACTTAAGTAAGACCTGACCTTCAGGCTGCCCGGCTTTCCTTTCCACATGTAAAGCTGGCTATAAATCTCCTTTCTCCCTGATAAAGCCTGACTTTCAAGATGGGCTGCTTCACCTCAGGTTCTCAAAAAACAATGGGCATTGGGAGCAGAGGTGAACGATGACCTCATTATTTCTTCTCCTCTTTCCTGCTTTAGAAAACCTTATTGGCATTTTAGATAATGGATGATTCCACTTCACTGGGGGAGAAGCTATGCTCAAGGGCAAGCAAGAGCAGAGGAATATTTTTCAAAAAATATCACCTTCAGTACAAATACAAATGACATCAATGAGGGTAGGGAGTGACACCATCATAAATAGATGAAGGGATGTGGGGAATAAGAAGAGAGATGGGAATAACTGAGGATGTGAATGAGACTTTTAGGGATGAGGAGGATGTTGGTGAACAGAGATAGGAGGGAAGGTGACAAAGAAAATAATGGGAACAAAAGCGTCAAAACCCGGGCGCTCAGGCAGTTATACTATGAGCCTGGTATTTGGAGACAATGAGACACTGGAAACGAGGAAACACAGCAACCCATCGAAAGTTAAATGATCGCAGTCCGCACATGTTCCGAAGTAGATTAACCAGTGTTGCAATGAATCAAGATACATTCTGTCAATGTGTGACTAAAGGGGCTGTAATGCATCTTGCAACTGAGATGCCCAGATGTAATTTCCTGGAGGCAGAATGTGAGTGAAACCAAGAAAACAAAGTCAAACTAATTATACCCTGTCTCCTGAAAACAAAGAAAAAGGTAAAGAAGAAGGACAATGAATACAGAGCTCAGGAAAAGGGGAATCAGGGCATTTCATACAGCGTCTTCCTATTTCATTTTCCCCACGTGGTTTATATTTTGCTCTTTCCAAGTTAAATGCTCTGTGATTCTTTGTATCTGTAACAGTCTTGTTTATTTTGGCAGCCCCTTCTAATACCTGCCTAATAATATTAAGTATTCAATAAATGTCACCAAAATTAACATTCTGAAATATGCAATTCCTTATAAGAAATGTCAAAAGAATTAAAAATAAGTCCATAAATTGGTCACAATTGTCATGTGACCAAATAAAATACGAAACCATAGTGAGTATAGTTTACCTTAATTTATAGAACAGATGTGTTCCCGAGCTACTGAGCTAAAATAATATGTTAAGTGATATAACATGCCTTGGCCAAATTCCTTTATAGAAATAAATGCAGACTCTACTAGAATATATTTGAGCACCATAACAACAACAAAAAAAACCAGGATTTAAGAAAATATCACTTTGTTACCACACAAAAGACATGATCTGCTCACCACGAGACAAAAGCCAGTCATCAAGAGGCAAGATGGTGGCAGAGAAAGGGTAGTTTATTACAGCTTGCTAGCAAGGGGGAAGATGGCTGACTAATGTCTCAAAGAACCATCTTACAGAACAAAGACTACAGGCCAATTTTATAGCGGGCTGATCTCTGGGTGAGGGAGGCATTTGATCTCAGGGTGGGGACATCCATCTGTTCTTAGTTCCTGATAGTCTTTGGTTTTACTGGATATGCATCAGAGACCAGCACAACGTCCTATACCCTGATCTTTCAGTTGTCATTGATGATGGCTATCAGCATAGACTTTCTGCCGGGGGTCATAACATTCCTAAGGAACTCAAGAGAACAAAGTTATCAATTTATAGCAGCCAGGAGGGGCCATAAAACCCACAGAGCGTGTCTCGGTTAGTTAATCAGAGGTCATTCAAAGTTCAATACAGGTTCTTTTCTACAATATGGCTTCCCTTATGTCAACCTCATGTTGAGCCAGTATCAACTTTTTTTCATATTAAATATTTAAACACAAGATTTTGATTTTTCTAATTAAACATGGATAATAGTCAAATCAAGTCATAGAATGTAAATAACGTACTACGGGGGATGGTATCGTATAGTCAAGAGCACTACGCTGACACTAAGAATGGGATTCTAATCACTGACCTGTTTGGGGTTCAGGACACACACATCTTGGTATATTGAATATTTCTAGCTGATGGAATTTGAGAAATTGCATGTGCAGGAAGGACTTACTGACCTTCACCTGAAGGAGGTCAGAAAACCCTCGTGTGCAAGCTGCCCTCCTTACACCGGGAGGAAAGGGGCATCTTTAACTCCGAAGACGAAGGGACACAGGGGAATCTGAATGAACGGGTCTTGCTAATTTTCCCCCAGTTTAGTACGATTAGCTCACCTTTGTCCCATCATATCTTTCCATGGCTTCCCACTCTTCATCAAACCCAGCATAAAAACACTCAGGTTCAACCATTTCTTCAGGTCTTCTTTCCTTATGAAGGCTCCTGTGTCAGGTAAAATTTATACTAAATAAACCTGTGTGCTTTCCTCTTGTTAATCTGCCTTTTGTTACAGGGGTCCCAGCCGAGAACTTAGAAGGGTAGAGGAAAAAGATAGGTTTCTTCCTCTACATGGTACTTGGTCTGTTGAGTAGAGAGTTTGAAGAGGATGATAGCTAAAATATCTTTTAGTTTTAGAGTCTATGAAATTATTCCATCTGATTCTTAAAGATTTAATCCAATTTGTTGAATGGTCACTATGTGCAAAACGTGCCAAGTCATGCTGGCTGGGTTCCAAGAGGAAAGGGTAGAAAGATTGAAAGAGCAGTCCTAGCCTCTGGAAGCTTCAATGTTCTTCATCATTGGGTAACAATCCACTGATCCAATCCGTGATGAGAAAATGCTGTTAAATTCTCTAAACAATGTCCCTAGGTCTTGACCTAATTTAAGTGAATTATACACTTTAAATGCTTTCTTCAGCTTTTGTCTAGACAATTCTGTCATTTCTAGTTTATAATATGTCTAGTAATCTGTTGTAATGAAGAGTGTCACGCAAAGCCATGTAGAAAGCATCACTAAGAAATTTATTCCCAATATTTTTACTTCCATACATTTTATGGAAATGTGTTTAAACAATCACGTCTTGTATTAGTACAGCTCTCCAGTAATCTCCACGAAAACCATTCTCTAGCATTTGCAATGTCTGTCTCCCAATCGCTCTCTTTCACTTCACTTGAATCACAAAGCTTTTAAATCAAATCCAAGTAAGGCTACACTGTGCTATTCTAACTTGGTCTCACTGATTTGCAGACAATGTATTTCATTCTATTTAACACATGCCTTCTTTGATTGAACATTGCATCTTTCTTGGTGGTCACTGGGCAAAATCTCAAAATTCTTAAGACTAGCTTGACAAGCAATTCCAATCATGGACGAATAACCCACTTTCCTCTGAATCCCACTTGTTAAAGATCTAGCAATGTTCTTCAGCCAGCAGGTTAACTGATGATGGAATTATTAAATTTATACTTTTAACCTCTTTCAGAAATTAATGACATTCCATTGAACTTTGCCTCTGCTCCTTTTAACTTCTGCCACGCACCACAGAAAGGACAGTTCTAATTTACTGTGTATCGCAAGATGAATGATTTTGGATCCAGAAATATCATAGTACACTGGGAGTATAGCACACACATGTCCTACATCCCAGTATGTTCTCCTTAAAGACCTCCTTGTCTCATTTATCAAATTAGCAATTGAAAAAAAGTTCAAGTAAATACAAATATGGCTAAAATTATATAAATGCATCACATATGTAGTGTCACCTCTACACATTTATGTCATACATTGTATTTAGCTTATATTATTTATTTATCTATTTTTTTTCCTCAATACTAACAATAAGAGCAGTTTCTACATTCCAAATAAGATCAGGGCAAAATCTCCAATGGGAGAAAGATTAAAGCACTGGTGGAGTTGTTAGTTGAATTCCAAAACCTATTGACTGATGGTTGTGGAGTCGCGGAGATGTTCATTGCATCTTCCTAGTTTCCATATTTGTTCCTCACGCACTTTGGATGTTCCTAAGATATTTATTAAATTATATTTGAAACAGAGTAGTTATCAGATTTCACTGTAGCATTACTGTGAGCAGCGAGTTATACTTCAATTAACTAAACATATTACATTCTTAGAATTAGGCTGCTCTTATTATTCCGTGTAGCTTACCCTTGGCCATTACGAAATGTATCATTAGATATTCTAATCTTACCCTACTATCTATCTTCATATGTGCACCACTTTGTATTGGTAACCTTTTCGGAAGCTTATACTAGCTAACCACCTCTAACAAGCTACTTCTCTACTTGTAAAGGGAGAGAAGTACAAGAGCAAGAGAAAGGAGTTTATTTTATGTGTCTACTATCCACCAAACCCAGTTTATCTCTCATTAGCTCACATTTATGGTCTAACACTGAAGATTACAAAACATAAAACACAGAAATTCTGCATAATTAAAAGTGATTCCTGAGTGGCACACGCTTTATCTTCTGAAACTGGCAGCTCAGCTTTGTTCCAGCGATGGACTCCAGTTGTGGTTTGTAGGGTTCACACTTTCTGGCTGATTGACAAGCTTGGGGATCAGCCGAGCAACAACTCGGAAAACAAACCAAGAGTGGGTGTTTGCCAGTGACTTACTGGAAGGCAAACATCCCAGCTCTGAGCTTAATTCCGACGCCACAGGCTTAGGTAAAAGTTCTGCCAAAATTAGAGCGAGTAGAGTCACAGCATTGGATGGAAACTCAAAGAATCATTTCCAGGAAGTCCAAGTTCTAAGGTGGCCCAGGACACTTGGTGATGCTTTACAATGTGTGTAAGACAGACTCCTTATTTTTAACATGAAGTGCGTAAACTCCTGGCCAGCAGAACCAGTATGAAGTTGCAGTAACCCAGTCCTCCCAGGATTTCTAATTCTCCTCCCACGTCTCTGAGCGCGTACCAACAACATGCCCGACATGTTTTTCTTATGCACCCTTTTTCGAAAATCCTTTGAGAATACAAATGGTTTAGGAAGAACAGCCTCATTTAGATGACATTTCTGCTTTATTTTTCCTTTAAGCTTTTTGGTTGAAGACTCCACATCTACCCACTGATTTATGGTTCCCCAGCAACCCAGAGCTTTACACCACATGGAACAGATCCTCTCCACATATGTATTATTAATTACCCAAGGTTTGTTTTGGGACGAACTATCATCAAGTCATCCATTCTGCTTACCTTTAGAATGGGGATATGATGCAGAATGAACAAATAGGGGCTGACCAAAGAAGAGCAAGGAGAAGCAATGTCCTAATTCCTCTCTCTCCTCTCCTTAGTGTCTCGTAAAATACTTAAAGTGGTGGACAGGAGACAAGCCATGTATGTGCAAATTACCCTGGTCGTTTCTCCCTGCATCTTCTAATAACCCATTCTTTTTCCAGGAAAAAAGAGTTTTATAATTCAGGACCATTTCAGCTGTAGGTCAAAGAAGTCTTAACTCCAAAGGGCTTTTATCATGAGGGAAATTATTATTTCTTCTAACAGGAAATGGAACCGCAGCAGCTCAAAGACATCCTTTGTCCTTCACGGCATAAGAGAAGCTACTATAGCTCCATACACCATATGCAGACCAGCTCATATCCAGGAGAAGAGGGACTATTGCTTTCTAGAAGGTCTATTTCCCAGAAATAGCCATTTTATCTCTTACTGAGCTTTTCTTCCAAAAACCCTCACATGTCACCAGGACGGTGGGTGAACCTGGAAAATGTTCTCCCTTCCAACACTCCCACCAAGTCGCTGAATGCTTCCTCCATTTATTATGAGTGTAACCTCAGGGCCACACCACACACTTTGGGATCTGGCGCTTGAAGGCATCTCAATCGTTCCTTCCCATCCTCACGCTGCAGTTCACCAGACACGTGTCTACCTGTTGTAATGTCGACACTGTTTGAGGCTTCCTGTCCTGACCCGGTGTTCTCAGGTCCCCAAATAAATCAGCTCATACAAGTGAAATCAAGGTGGGTGGAGAGGGGAAAGCTTTAGTGAGCTTCACCAGAAAGTTCCATGGTGTTCACATTTTGAGCCTCATCAGAACTCCAGCTATACAATATTTTCTAGATATTCTGCCTACCATAGGAACTCATTCAATGTGGCTTACCTTGTATTTTTCTAAAACAGAATTCTTCCCTAAATATCATTTTCTGAATTTCAAAAGAGGTGCAAATAGTCAGTGATTCTTTAGGAAATAGCTCAGAAAGTTGGAATAAAACAGGCCAAATGAATACTAATTTGACTGCAATACCTTTTTATTCAAGGACAAATTTCATCATTTTTAAAAAGAGTTCTAATCTCTATTATCCACTAAACCTATGAAAGCCTTAAACATTATTGTCTTGCTATCAAATGGAGTATTACAGGAAAAGAAATTACCCTAGTTTTAATACTCAAGGAATTAGAATTACTATTCGAGGAGTACTTAATTTCTTATGCATAAAGTTCTAAAAGAAAAATGTATATATATTGCTATTTCAAGCAAGGACTATATATACTTTTACGACACCTCTAAATTTGCATTGAACTCTGCAGCTGACCACTTTCTCTCACACACATTAGCTATTGGTGAGGCTCTTACAGAAGCAACCCAATGGAAGAGCTGCTAGCAGAAGTCCTTCCTTTCAGACATTTGGCTGAAGGTCCTGCACAAAAATGAACTTGCTGAGGATGAAGAGTTAAAATGGTCAACACATAACCCAAACCCTAGACTTCTAATTCAAAATCTTATGCCGTTTTGCAGAGAATTTTAAAATTTTTTGCAAAGAATTTCTCTTGTGGAAATATGTAAGACTAAATTATCTCTTGTCATTGTAAATGGTTTTATAATTTTCAGGTTCATAAAATGTTTATTTGAATTAACTATAAAACACGATGGCCAGTTCACTTATATTCTCATGCTAGAAGTACAATGATTTGATGTAATGATTTTGTATTTGATTGTATTTGCAATGTACTTTACAACCAGCTGCCAACTTTTCTGTCCCTGCTATCCTCCGGGTCTTCAGAAATCTAGGATGATATTGCCACGTCCGCGTAACTAAAGATACATGTGTAACGCAAGAGAGAGAAAGTTGAGGTGGGTGGGTTGTCAGGGAAGTGTTATGTGTCATCTAAGCATAGAACACCCAACTAATGGAGCACTGCTATTTTGCTTTTTCAAGATCTGCCACATTTTCTATATTGCCCCAGTGGGATTGGAAGATGGATCATGTTTTCACGCGGCTTGAGTAAGATAGCAGGTTGGATTCAGAGGTTACTTTGAAGTCCTGTCTCAAAGGTATGGTCAGGGTCTAAAGGCAAAGGATTGGAAGAGAGGAGTTTCTTTTAAATTCCATTCTAGCATCACACTTGATGTTAGAGATTATGATCTGTCATAATGTAATAGGATTTATGACCAGTGACTCAAAAATCCCTGCACACCAATGCTGAAAATGACTTCGGTACTTCTCTTGTACTATTCCCTCACTCAAGCCATCTGTTACTTCTGAGTGCTTCTTCTGAAGCATCATGCAGAATGTACCTTAATGTTGTATTTAAGCACATTGATCTGCTCTGCTTGACATTTTCTGGCTCTGTCTTATAAGAGCTTTCAGCCAGCTCATCTTTCTATGTGACTGGAGAGTAGCTATAACGCCAGCTTCCACTGGTGAACGGGAATACCCACATTGGACTTTTGGACAACGCACTAAGAATTCTGAACCCAAGAAACATGGCAAAGGACTCCATGAAAATATAGATTTCCTTCATGCATCAGATCATGACTTTGATGCGAGCCCTGGTCTTCTTTGATCATAAAGAATATTTAGAAATGAAGCAGTGTACCTGTATAAACAATAGGAATTTAGGTTGCAGGTTACCCTCCATGAGGCCGTTTCCAAAATGAAGTTAGTCCATAGCCTGGCCCAGTTTGTTCCTATTTCTCCCCTTTGCCCCTGAATTCCAGACACCAAGATCCACGATTGCCTCTCAGCCAACTCCATGTGAAGAGTGTCAGCTTCTACTAGTTGGGGCACAGAACCACTTCTCTCAATCTCGGCGCTTCTTCACCCACTAGCTCTCATCAAATGCCATGTTATGTCCATTCTCCATCCTGAGAGCATCAAACCTTTCTTTACTCTTCATTTCTACCTTCATCACCCTACTTCAGTTGCTCTTAGCAAGCCCCAGCCCAGAACCATCTGCCAACATGTCAGCTAAGTGTCCTTTCATTTCCACCTTCACAGAATCCTTGATGCCTCAACATAATTAACATTTTTCAGTTCACCTCTCCCTGTTCCCACCTTCCTCGCCCATGTCACATGTCTCCCCACTGCCCACAAGCACAGTCCAAATGCTTTAACCTGATCTTCTGTTGGCCCTGGGGGTCTCATTTCATCCCACATCCTGCAGACTGATGAGCTCTCCCTCCATGGTGCACAACCCTGATTTTGTGATACAGCACGTCAGCAATGATCTCACAGAGAAATGCCAGTTCAACCCCAATTAACAGGAAATAAAACTTCAGCGTGAATCTCGGTAATTACTTGGGGGTTACTTATTTTCTTTTTTGTTAACTGCATTTTCACAAAGTATTCTTCTCAGTGAATATGCATTTTTTTGATAACAAGAAAGTTTGGAAACTGCCGAGGTATGGGCCCACTTGCAACTGAGCCTTCCTGTTGACTTCTGTTCTGATTTCTTCTTCCTAACTCAGTTCCTTATTAGGAATAGGGAGTAAACCAAATTCCAGGCTGGTTGGTTTGGACAATGACCCATAGGGACTCCTCCTGCTGGCATTTCTCTCCATCTCCCAGATGGACTCAATTCTTACTTTCTCTTGCCTGAACCTTTATGGATTTCCCTAATCTTCAATGGCAACTTCTACCACTGAAGCTACCAAAAAGCCCTGGTTACCTACTGCCACATATTCTAGGTTTATACTCTGTCCTGTCCTAGAATTAACTAGAAATGCATATGATGACAGGGACTTCTCTGGCCCACTGCCCTTCAGATATTCCTCACCTCTATACAAATCCTACTGTCAACTAAATTAGTTAAGCTGCAGCCTACCTATGCATTACTATCATATATATACATATACACATACATGTATAGGTATATACATATGCATGTATGTATATACATATCCATATACATAAGTATGGATATGTGTGTACGTGTGTATATACATATGTACATATGTGTATGCACGCGCACACACGTATGCACACATGTACATGTGTATATGCATACGCGCATGTACATATGTACATACGTGTATACTCATATGCACATGTGTACATGTGCACACACATGTACATGCGCATACACGTGTGTGCACATATGTACATATGCACATGTGTACATGTGCATACACATGCATACACATATGTACATATGTACATGTGTATACACATGTATATATTTCCCACTTCCTTGCTGGGGAAATAATTTTTCAAAGTTGTCTACTTTATTGACTGCCCTTAGAGGAGGATTAGATAAGCAGACATAGTTTGAAATCAGAGAAAATAATGTCATCAGTGAACTGGTAAAATTTAGAAGAACTGCTCTTTGCAGCCAACTATCATTATTTCAAATGCTCATATTTTTGCAATATCTCCGTTAAAGGGCTTTATTTTCCAACCAAACATCTATAAAAGCCTGTCAAATTTATTTTTGAAACAAATGGTACAAAAGACCTAAACACAAGAAACTGACTCACAAGGACATGTGTCCTATCAAATAGACAAGAAAATGTTTTTAAGAAGAAAAATAAAAATAGATGATGGTATGCATGATTGTTTTTTATGAGTTTTTGGAAACACTTAGGAAAAAACTGGAAACCAATGTTGAGGAGTCGATGAACCTTACCAGTGTCAGGCATTCCGCAGAATTCCCATGTGGGTATACACACATGTGATACAAGAAGCAGATTTAGCATGTTCATCGAATGACCGTATTCAGTGTGACACAAATCATGGTTTATGAACTGTCATAGAATAACCATGAGATGCACATGAAAATGCATGGAGCACAGTTGTCACAGAGAAATTAAACAAAAGGGGGAAAAGCCATCTGCAGAAAAACAAAGTTGAAAACATATGGCAAAGTGCTGTTCTCAAACATAGAATAGAACTGTAAATAAATTAGAACGTAGCGGCAAGGTAACAGAATAGACATAAGGCCCCACAGAAGACAGCATTTCCTTGTAAAGAATTCATTATCCTGAAGGAAATTAAATAGAGCTACTTTACTTCAGACAGAGGAATGTTTCACAGGAAAATGTCAGTGCCAAAACAAACAGAGATATTAAAAAGGAGAGAATATGAATGAGTGTGCCCACTGTCAGCAATACCTGCCTCTGTGAAGAATTTTTTATTATTTGTATTAAGTACTAAGCTTGTCAAGAGCAACAAGATGGGGCGCCAGAATAAACTACTTGGACCCAAAAGTCCAGAACAGAGCCTGGGGTGTAGCAGGGTCACATATTGGTATGAATCCCAAGTAAAGATTCAGGGTAAGATGTCCATCTGTGAAGAGTGGGTTTTGCTTTTATTTTTTTGACCCAGGTCCCCAGACTACTCTCCAAGTACCACTATATGGTTAAGCGTCTTGAAGGCAGGCATTAAAGTCTCTTGCGCAGGCTTTGGGTCTGACAGGCACAGGGTGTCAGGCTGGCTATGTTCCGCCCTGTAAAGGGAAGCTGGTTGTTCAACCCTGAGGGCCGCTGAGAGGAGCCAGTGAATCACTGGGCAGAAAGCAGCAGGAATGCTGCCTGCTGAGAGGTAGAACTGCCCCATCAATGTTATTTGCCTTTCATTTTATCTATTGTTGTTCCTTTCTAGAGAAAAATCTCTTCAAACAAAAATTACTCAAGTTTCCTATTGTAGGGAGCATCTCAATGAGCTGTAGAACAAAGACCTCATACCCAGGTGAGCACAGGTCACTAGAAGGCATCGTTTGGAAAAGACAAGAAGGAGAAGGACTAGGGGGAGGAGGAGGAGGAGGAGGAGGAAGATGAGGAGGGGGGAGGGGATGGGGGAAGAGGAAGAAAGGAGACGAAGGAAGAAGATAAAAATACAGTAAGATCATTAAGAAGCAGCTGAAGTATACATATTGGAAAATGCAGTGAAATAAATATAAGTAACTAGACATTATTAAACCCTTATGTTTTTATGCTACTTTACGTTTTTTGGCTTGTTTGGTGAAGAAGTTTGACCCTGAGCTACCATCTGTTGCCAATCTTCCTCTTTTTGCTTGAGGAAGATCGTCCCTGAGCTAACATCCATGCCCATCTTCCTCTATTTTGCACGTAGGACACCTCCACAGCACGGCTTCATGAGCAGTGTGTAGGTCTGTGCCTGGGATCCGAACCCGCAAACCCCAGGCCACCGAAGCAGAGCATGTGAACTTAACCACTATGCCAGAGGGCCAGCCCTGCTACTTTATGTTTATAAAGCATCTTCAAATGATCTCTCGTAAAATTATGACATGAGATACTATAATTTACAAGTGAGGGAGCTGTATATTTAAGGGACATGTCCAGGTCACACATCTGATGGAAGGCAAAACTGAGACATCAACTTCATCTCAGAAAAGCCAGCCTAGTGTGTTTCCACTAAATCACGGCACTCAGGAACTGCTCAAATCAGAACCCTCTACAGCACTTTAAAACACTTGCTTTTTTAAAGAAACATATAACCCCATCCTAATGAAACTCTACCAACACATACCTAAAGGAAATTACCAGCTTTCTCATTATAGTTTGGGTGAAAGTCACTAACTTATTTACATGCTCTTGCAAACTCATAAAAATGGGAAGATTTTTTTTAAAAATAAGCAATTCAATGTTGAAGCAAAAATTATAGATGTTGATGTTTGTACTTATTGTTCATGAAGGAAAGTCACTTCTTTTCCATCAAAAGGTAGCCCAAGGCTGAATAAGGAGTCATGTCTTTACAGTCTGTCTGCAGCTGGAAAGACCTTTCAGTAACTATTTCCTGGCCGGGATGTAGTAGGCACATTGCATGGTATTAGGATACAAAGAGGAACAGGATAAAATCCAAAATCTGTATGTAAATAAGCAGTGATATACATAAATATATTTATGTAAATAAGCAGTCATGAACCAGTTGATACATGTTATAATAGGGGATCAAGAAGACAGGAAGGAAGGAGCATCTATGTCTGCCTCAACTAGTAAGAACACAATTTGAGATGCCAAGGCAAAGGAAGGGACTCTGTAGCTCAAAGGGACTCAAAGGAAGGGACTCAAAGCACCGGCGGGGAAATTCCAGGCACACAAATAAGACAAGGGAGGATGAAGGGCATGTTCAGTGAAGCAAACAGTTTGTACAAAAGCAGAGAGGCAAAAGAAAACCCGTGATCCTTGAAAATTGATAATATAAGTTCATTAGGTGCTTGACATATGGGATGGTGGAAGGTGAAGAAAGATGGTGATGGAGAGTCAAGGATGGACAAAAAAAGGGGGGTCTTCTTATAAGGGCCCACCAATGGCGATCCTTTTATTATTATATTATTATTACTATCTTTTAACTATTTCTATTTCATTTTTAATTTCTACTTATTTATTTTTAATTTATTTTTATCTTTTAATTTGAAGATCAAAGACCAACATTTAAAGAGAGAGAGAGAAAGGAAGAAGGAGGGATGGAGAAAGTGGGGGAGAGAGAGGGAAAGAATGACAGCGATCTTCTAATAAGATCACCAGATGCTGAATACGAGGTTACTGGGGATTACTGACAGAGTAACATGGGGTACCTTGCCATTACTGATGAAGACTACACCAAGAGATGAAAGACAGACAGGTGTTTCTGATCTATCTCTCTGGGAATACAGGCAACCAAACACAATCTGGTCTCCTGGCCATACCAGTGACATCATTCCACAGGGTACAAGCATCACCAAGAAAGAGCCCAGGGAAGCACCAGGCAAAGAGAGGAGCCCAGGCAGACACTGACAGAAAAGGAAGACACATGGAATCTGATGGAGGGTAAGCTGGGGTGGGGGATAAGGGTTTCTAGACAGGGCAAATCAGATGAGCAAAAGCCCTGAGGACAACCTGCACATAAGGTGCCCACAACCCACACCAGAAGAGACGAGATGTGGAGTTGATCAATTTTAAGACAGGGGAGAAGATGTAGTGGAAGGATGCTCTTAGATGCTATGACCTTGTGATGATGTGACAGTAAGAATTAGAGTCAAACAGGGCTGTGGGAGCAAAGTGGCAGGAAACGTTAATTCGAATAACTTCAGCAAATATCTATTACATCGTTATCAAGGTCTTACCACTGCATGAGATGTTGGAGATACAAAGATGAATGAAACCTGAGCCTGTCTTTAAGGAATTCATAGTATAACACAGATTCATACTGGAAAGCAACCACATTCCATGCCTGGAGTGACATCACAGAGCTTAGAACAAGGAAGCGTGGCAGGAGACGTCATGTTTGAAGTGGGGGCCATAGGGTAAGGAGTTAACAAAATGGACAGGGGAGGGGAAGTTGGTAGCAAAACCAAGGGAACCACATGTGCAAATAAGGAATCCATAAAAGAACAAGGTCATGGAGGAAGAAGAAACAACTTTGACTGAAATTCAGTACACAGATACAGAAACACTCAATGCTGCTGCTGAAAACGTGGCCAGGGGCCAAGCCTCATTAGACTTCATTAGGACTGGAGGACATCAAGTGCTGAAAGCAAAGTTCTCAACCAGGAGGCATCACGGTGATTAAAAGTATGGGTTTTAGGACTACATAGCTCTTTCCAATTACTAGCTGCATAACCTTGGGAAAGTTACTTAACTTCAGCAAACTTCAGGTTCCTGATCTCAAAAAAGGGATAAAATGACTGCCCAGCTCTTGCCTAAGCTGTTAGGCAGAGTAAATGATATTGTCATGTTTAGTGTTTAGTGGAAAACCTGGCTCAAAGTGGACACAGCAAATCATTCCTGAAATTATTAAAACTCCACATATTTGGACAAAAGAGGGAAATATGGGTTCCCATGGATCTTAGAGCATAAGTTCAAATTAGAGGCACCTGGTAAGGTGTAGCAGCCGAGTAGGTGACTGACCTGTGCCGGTACGTAGCAAGGGGCAGGCTCATACAGTTTAAAGGCAACACAGGCAAAGGCTGGGAATGCAGTCTGGAAGGCACAGGCAGAAAACACGTTTCTGTATCCAGGATATATACATGGACTCACAAAATAAGCCAAACAAGAGCATACAGCTAGAATGTCTACAAAGAAACTATGCAGACAACCAAGATAGAGAACACAGAGTATTTGTAATTTTAAAACAACCAGAGGGTTAAATTACATTTAAATACAATAAATTAAGGCTCCAATCTCTAAAAATCATCAGTCATGCTACACCAAAATGTGATTATTCCACGAGGTTTTTTGTTTTTGTTTTTATTAAGACTAAATTTTTTTGTATGTGTGAGGAGATCAGCCCTGTGCTAACATCTGCCAATCCTCCTTTTTTTTTGCTGAGGAAGACTGGCCCTGGGCTAACATCCATGTCCATCTTCCTCCACTTTATATGGGACGCCGCCACAGCATGGCCTGCCAAGCAGTGTGTCAGTGCACGCCCGGATCCAAACCGGCGAACCCCGGGCCACCGCAGCGGAGCGCGCGCACTTAACCGCTTGCACCACCGGGCCGGCCCCAAGACTAAATTTTTTAGAGCAGTTTTAGGTTCACCATAAAATTGAGAGGAAGGTACAGAGAGTTCCCATGGACGCTCCGCCCCCACACATGCACAGCTTTCCCCATTACCAACCAGAGTGGTACATCATTTACAATCGATGAATCTACATCGACACATCTTTATCACCCAGAGTCCATAGTTTACATTAGGGTTCACTCTTGGTGGTGTACATTCTATGGGATCAGATAAATGTATAATCACATGTATCCATCATTAGGGTATCATATAGAGTAGTTTCACTGCCCTAAAAATCCTCTGTGCTCTGCCTATTCATCGATCCCTCCCTCCAACCCCTGGCAACCACTGATCTTTTTACTGTCTCCACAGTTTTGCCTTTTCCAGAATATCAGAGAGTTGAAATCATACAGTATGTAGTCTTTTCAGATTAGCTTCTTCCACTTAGTAATACACATTTCAGGTCCCCCTATGTTTTCCACGGCTTGATAGTTTGTTAATTTTTAGCACTGAATAATACTCTACTGTCTGGATGTACCACAGTTTATTTATCCATTCACCTACTGAAGGACATCTTGGTTGCTTCCAAGTTTTGGCAATTATGAATGAAGCCGCTATAAATATCCATGTGCAGATTTTGTGTAGACATAAGCCTTTAACTTCTTTGGATAAATACCAAGGAGCACGATTGCTGGAGCGTATGGTGAGAATACGTTTAGTTTAGTGAGAAACCACCAAACTCTCTTCCAAAGCAGCTGTACCATTTTGCGTTCCCATCAGTAATGAATGAGAGCTCCTCTTGTTCCACATCCTGGCCACTGTATGGCACTGTTAGTGTTTTGGATTCCTACTATGCTAACAGTTCTGTAGTGGTGTCTCACTGTTGTTTTAATTTGCATTTCCCTGATGACATAGGGTGTGGAGCCTCTTTTCATATATTTGCTTGCCATCTGTACTCTACTAGTTTTAACTGATGGAGATTCCTTGCAGTGTAACAGATATCTGGATAGATATGAAAGATAAGAAACTGTGTTTACAGTCACAAAATTTTGCTCTCCTTATGACTTTGAGTTTAATGGGATTCGAGAGCAGGTGGACCTTCTGCCCAGAGAAGGGCAGCAATAAAATCAGACGCCATGCCAGAGAGGAGCTACCACAACCTGTGTGGAGTGTGGACAGCACCCTGATTTCAAGAGGCTATGATGGTTTCTTGACAGTTTGGACAAGGACGAACCGATGTAGCCCTGGAGAGTCACCAAACACTGCAACAAATTTTATTAAGCTCTATGTGAAATCTTGAACTTACCAGAGCATACAGGTCTGTGAAATAAAAAAAAATATTCACAATTATTGTGCGAAACCAGTTTTCTAGGAATAGGAAGCCACATCTCTACTAGAATCTGATTAAAAGGCTGAAGAAACAAATGAATTCTCAGGTCTTGCACTCACCATAGACCGCATATCAAGCCATTTAAAAAACTGATTCTAGGGGCCGGCCCCATGGCTTAGCGGTTAAGTGTGCACGCTCCGCTACTGGCGGCCCTGATTCAGATCCCAGGCGCGCACCGACGCACCGCTTGTCAGGCTATGCCGAGGCGGCGTCCCAGATACAGCAACTAGAAGGAAATGCAACTATGACATACAATTATCTACTGGGGCTTTGGGGAGAAAAAGGTAAAAAAAGGAGGAGGATTGGCAATAGATGTTAGCTCAGGGCCAGTCTTCCTCAGCAAAAAGAGGAGGATTGGCATGGATGTTAGCTCAGGGCTGATCTTCCTCACAAAAAATAAATAAATAAATAATAAACACCTATTCTAATAAGTTCTCCACTGAAGAAAGGTATACACTATCACTATTGCTAGAGCAGCAGGCAGCTCTCAAGTAACACTTCTCAAAATTAATTTAATAACTGATTTCCTCATCATTTTGAAATCTGAAATTGATCGTATCATGGCTATTATAGTATAGATTTTGCTGAAAAAAAGTTTTATTCCTGGGAAATGTAACTCAATTGCTTGTGCAAAAGCCAAAATGTGTGACTTTTTAAATCATCTTAGAAATGTATGTTTGGAAAATTAGAACTGGACAATGGCAAAGCCTCTTGCTTCTAAAATGCATTATATTTTTGAGATGAAAAAATATGAAGGACTGAAATGAAGAAATAACAGAACAAATATTATTCAGATGAAATTTATTTTGAAAAACAGAAATATAATCACCTTTATTCATGTCGTATAAAATAAAGTACTGCTATTGGTAAATTGTAAAGTGAATTATTTGCAAGATTTTCTTCATGGAGGATGGTGGAGAGCAGTGGATATCACTCCTCTTCTTCAAGCAGAAAGGCAAAGAAAAGACCTCTGAAGAAACGCGAGGCGGGTTAGTCAACTCTGCCTCCTTGCCCAGGGCTAATTTCAGGAAAATTTTTCTCTAAAATCTGGTTTTTGAACAGCAACATAGTTCCAAATCCCTATTAATTAAAAAAAACAATGTTGATGGCCTAGAGGTCAGAGAGCCAGGTGTGTGACGGGGCTCCCAGGAGCCTGAGGTTGCCAAGTGGTTCTTGCGTCATATGCTGGCTGGAGATCCAAAAGGAAGCGTTTCATTCATCTTGTAAACCGATAAAACCACAGAGCAAAATACCTCAGTGATGTATAGCTGATAACAAGATTAAATGGATTGATTTATCCTTGGAGAAAAAAACCCCAAAGTGGTCTGCAAACATTACGAATGGTAACGGCGTAGAAGCTGGAGTGGTTATAAAACGTCCCCCGATAACAGCATAACTTCATCAATGTGTGCACTATGCTGGTATAGAGACAACGCTGCTTTTGATGAGTAAGCAAGGCTGGTGTCTGGGGGCCATCTGGCGTTTTATGGTTCAGGCACAACTGAACCCAGCCAGGTGGTTCACACTGTTTTGAACACACACAGGGAAATCAGTAACTGCTTGATATTACAAAAGGCACTTTCCTGTTCAGGAGTCCAACTGTCTATATATACTTCTCTTTTTCTTTACAACGAATGTGACACAATGGCTCAGAAATGGATCCCTTCGTGTGAGAAAAACACGTTGAAAGTCTAACAGACTCAGGAAGGCTCAGAGTTCTTACATTTTGGAGTTGACAACTGAATGGACTCTTTGAAACGGGCTGTCACTGGTGAGGCATTCTAAGAAGGTGACAGTGGTGGTAGTGATCCACTTTCATTTTTTGTGTATGCTGTGATTGTCACCCGGATAATGAGCCAGAATTTCCTAGGACTTCTTAAAATCTTTGCATTAGGTCATCCTTGTTTGAGCTCATGATCACATTATTCCAGAAAGTGTATCCATGAAGCTTTGGCCATTACCATGTTGAAAGACATTCCACACTGATCGGATTAACTCAAAATGAACTTTGATGAGTATGACTGTTTCAGCATCTGCAGTGGAGTCATTAAAATATATTGATCAGTTTGAGTGAAACCAGATTTTGTTAAGCCATCCCAAGCAGGTATAGTAAGGAGTTGATTCTCTCCAAAGACTGAATGAGTTTAAGTGCCTTATTCATAGGAAATGTCTAGTTTCCACGATGTTTCATTTTATATTTTTGTTTCAGCCTAAATATCATAGCTCACTGAGTATGTGTCATCTCTAACGACATAATTCTTGATTGGATACTTAAGCTCCTGTTCATTTTATGATCAGTTATTTAAAACAATTATTAAAAACTCAAGGTTTTTTGTATATCCACTATGTGTTAATTTCTTTGCTAGGTGCTGGGGATGCAAATATAAGTCTGACATGGTTTCTGCTCTCCAGTCTAGTGCTAGACAAAGACTTGCAAACACATACTTACAGTGCAATGTGCTGTGAATCATGATAAAAGAATGTGCACGGGGCACTAAGAATCCAGGGGAAGGGCACCCAGCAGGTCTTGTAAGAATCAGGAAATACATTCGGAATAGCATTAAATGTCTCTTTTAATTGTCTCCTTTCCACAGACAATGTCTGGGGAAATCTGTTGACCTTTCCTTTTTAAATTAGGTAATATAAGAGTATGAATTTTCTGGACTCTAAATCCTAATAATATGAGTTATACCTTTCTTTTGTGAATAACAAGAGAGCCCTGATGGTTGAGGAGCCGTTTTGCACTTTCATAACACAGTTCCCAACATCAACACTGTTACCATCGGACTTCTGAAATCAAGGAAAGTGTCAGCATATTTTGCGAAGGGTTTTTTGAGACTTGTAAAAGAAGGAATCTCTGACCGGTCAAAATCAATCTCTGACTTTCACACATGATCGTATACGAGCAAAACTGTGAATACTCCAGTTTCCTCCGGGATACTGCATTGGCTCTTCGGGATACCATACAATCTCTGGATTCCACAACCAAGTAAAGTTAGTAATGCTGAGTGATGTGAACTGCTACTACCCTTGGTTTCACTCAGAGTTCAATTGCAACGTCTCTGAAGGCCAGTCTTTGTTTTCCTAGATCTGCACTTCTGATTGGGTCATCCTGGAACGATCTGCCCAATGACGAGAAGAAATTCTTACTAGTACCATAGCAATATGCCCACATCCATGGATTTCTATGTGTACTGAATACATACCTCTTGTGTATCCTTTAAAAGCCCGACCACTTGCTGAAGAGTATCTTAATTATTCTGGGGCATGTATATTCTGGGTTATCCTGACCTTAATGCCAAATCGAATTTGACATTGGCTGAGAAAGTCTCAACCACAAAGACTGCATCATCACCTGTCAGAGAAACTGAAGGTCAAATCTCATGCTCAATGTCAAATTTCCTTTTGGTCAGAGGTTTCATAAATGTCATTAGGCATGTCATATCCAGCGGGATCCACATTGCCATGTGTGACATTCGGAAAACTAGTATTCAGACAGTTGATAAAGCTGTTGATTTGTTTTCTAAATTTAATTTCCTAAATAACAACCGATAGCATTCAAGAGAAGATGCTTTCAGCAATTATAAACAATGATCAAATGTTCTGTGCAAAAATGAATCAGGTGGGAAGAGAGACTTCAGTATTGCAAAACTTAGTTGGGTTACATGGAAACAGAGCATATTTCTATTTTAAAGAGTTCTTTTCATCATAGAAAAATTAAGAAATTCTCTCAGCTTAAGAATCTCAAGGGCCGGCCCCGTGGCTTTAGCGGTTAAGTGCGTGCGCTTCGCTGCCGGCGGCCCGGGTTCGGATCCCGGGTGCGCACCGAGGCACCACTCCTCCAGCCATGCTGAGGCCGCGTCCCACATACAGCAACTAGAAGGATGTGCAGCTATGACAGACAACTATGTACTGGGGCTTTGGGGGAAAAATAAATAAATAAAATCTTTAAAAAAAAAAAAAGAATCTCAAGAAGCATCCTCCTCACTCCCATGGTGTTCAACATGAGTCTCAGGTAATCCCTAAAAGCCCAGGGTGGACATTATATTCACTTCCTTTGTAGAAGGAAAATAGCCTCCCAAGGCATCAGTTCCTTATCAGCTGGCAGACGATATAATTTATCATCCAAACCACCACACCTGAGAGAGGAAGGGGGTGGGCTAACCAGATGGATACTGGGCAACAGGCGTCAACTGGAACTGTCCTACGTAGACATACGGTTACCCCAATTTTGAGAAAGAAGCTTCTTGGTCCAATTCAGTCATTTTTGCCCCAACTACACATTAGAATCATCTTGGGAGAACATAGACACACAAAAGCATATATATATATACCTATATACACATACACATATTTTCATGGATAAATACATACGCTTATCCATATACATATACTTAGATGCCTAGGCCCGACTCCAGACCAATTAAATAAGATTTCTGAAAGTGGGGTGAATCTGGGGCATAAAAGTTTTTTAAAGTTCCCCAAGTGATATAAATGTGCAGCTGGGTTGAGAACCACTGAACTGCATCATCTCCAAAGCCTTTTCCAGCTCTCCAATTCTGGGATCCCAATTCCTGAGATGAATTTACGGCACTCGCTATTGTCAAAGTTTTATAACTGCATATATCTAGAACACAAAATATTTAATGCCAGTAAGATAACAACCAACATTTATAAAGAGTTTATGGTTTACAAAACACTTTCTCAACATCATCTCTTTTTTTTTTCTCACCTTAATCCCATGAGAAAGTCGGGTTGGTTATTATTATTACTGACTTTCTATAGGTGAGGAAATTGAGGCATGAAAGATTAAATCTATAGTTACAAGTTACATTATACAATGAGCATATAGAATAATCCAGCCCATGTCTTGATTGTAAATGGTAGAAGACAGCAGCAGGTACATGGGATTCCTACTACATAGGTCTGAACTCCATTTCTATCACTTATCAGCTCGATAAGCTGGGACAAGTTATTTAACCTCTCTCTATATTACCTCCAAAATCAGAACAATACTGATACTTGCTTTGTAGTGTTGTAAATACTGCATGAGATTTTACATGGCGGGCCTTAGCATGATGCCCAACAAATATTAACATTATTATTAATTATTAATTATTACTACTATTACTGCTTCTCCTCCTCGCTCCCCTCCTTTTACTACCATAATTACTCCTACTACTAGAACTAATAATAATAATCCCTGCTATATGCAGAGTAAATGGCCCTTCAAATAGACAAGCTTAATTACAATAAAACCCTTTGTGCTAATCTTTACCCTCTTCCCACACCATCTCCCAAAAAAACCAAAATGAAACATGAATAATCTTCAAATAAGACACTATATGCAATCAGATACCCCAGAAATGTACCACCATTGACCTCTGGTACTCCTTGGTCTATACAGTAAACAATCAGACTCTGGGTAGATGCTTACCTTGATTTAGAAACCTAGGTGACTAGCAGCCCTGGAGATGGGCTGCTCAGATCTGCCTTCCAGAAAGAAGTTGTTGGTCAGCTGCAAGGAGTGCAGTGGGCGGGCAGCCTCCAACCGCAGCCCCTCGGGATCTGCTGTCATGTTTAAATCAAGGCCACACTCTCCTTGGGCAGCTGCCAGCCAATGGTGGAGTATGGTTATCAGTCTAGGGTCTGGACATTTCTGCCCAACGCATTGCTACTTTACAGGGCAATCTTTGCATTGGAGCTCCCCGTTGACCAGCAATGCAATCTGTGGCTGTTTCTACCCAGTCCTCCTCCATTCCCCCACTCTTTCACAGGCATCAGGTTTCATGGTGCCATGAAGACTTCCTGGTGAAAACTAACAGCCCAAAGCCCCCCCATACATTTCAAACAACCTTGCCAAGGGCAGTGGGGTTGTACCCTACTCAACTGAGAAACAATGACACACATAAATTCTGA
Source organism: Ceratotherium simum simum (assembly GCF_057802395.1). NCBI lineage: Eukaryota > Metazoa > Chordata > Mammalia > Perissodactyla > Rhinocerotidae > Ceratotherium > Ceratotherium simum. Next base: position 124,019,137 of record NC_141940.1, read on the forward strand.
GGAAACGTTTTGTTCCAAAATTCTATTATTTTATGATTTCCTATGAGTTTATTTATCTGTAAAGTTCTGTGGAGTTATAAAATAAGACCGACTTGTCTATCTTTCTAATGGAGCGCCTGCAACACGAGGCTTAAGGAAAAAAAGTGATTATGGATCATGTTCTAGTCATGTCAGCTTTGTTTTGCAAATTAAATTTGTTATGCCACATTAGCTCAAAGATATGAATATTTTAATAATGCCAGATCTATAAATTGCAAGAAAAATGAATTAGAATTTTAAAATGTATTCAGTTCCAAGGAATTGGATTTCTTGAGGGTATATTTTTCATCTAAAGAGAGAAAAGATATTCTAAATTACTGCTTTTTCATTTTAACCATATAATTTCATTCTCATTTTAGTAATTCATATTTTCCACATATTTAAAACATTAAAAATAATCAAAACCTTCATGCTAAATGGTAAACTATTTTAAAATATTAGTTTGAGTAATCTAAATGTTTTTAATATTAATATTATTAGGGTTAAGGATAATAATGTGATAAATAGTATTCTATGCTCTTTGCATTTAACTCATTTGACTTCAGAAACATTTTAAATTTTAAGTATAATCTTATCTTCTTGTATATATTAACAAACATCTTATAGATTATTTTGATCTGGTAAATTACATGTTTTTAATGATACTAGTGTTATGGTTTAGGATAACCATACAATAGTTAAACAGTTCTTACTATGTGACAAACAGTATTCTATGCTCCATACATATATTAACTCATTTAGCCTCATACACATTCTATAATTTAGGTGTAGTCATTATCCATAATGTATCAATTAAGGAATTGAGGAATGAGAGGTTAAATAACCTTCCCAAGGTCACACAGCTATAAGTGGTAAAGCCTGGATTTGAACTAGACAGTCTGCATGGTAAAACAAATGCTGACTTATCCTAAGCCAGGTCAATTGAACTTCTAGTCTGTGAGAGCGTGTATGTATGTAAATGTATCAATGCACATGCATTGATAAATCATTTTAAATCGTCATTTTAAAATAAAGCATTTTAAATCAAACTGATTTGACTTAAAACAAATATATGTGAATTTTAAAATCTAAATACTTACGGTCCTTATCAAAGTACTCACCTTGAATATTAGAGGCATGTTCCATATGACTCAGCAGACTGGCTTCTCTTGTTCAAATGAGTCGCATATCACTGAAGAGCTCCTGGAAGCAACAGAATAAATTAGCAAGCTACACAAAAAAAGTCAGTCTCAGCACTCAGACTTACCTGGTTTTAAACCAGAACTAGAATTTTCCAGTTGTGCATTAACCATTTTGTCAGACCTCTTGTAGTCGATTAACAGGAAGCATTCATTGAGCACCTACTGCATGCCATTCCCTCTGCTAAATCCTGGGGCTTTTTAAAGGTAAGTATGACTCTGCTACTTTACTGAACTAGCAGGTATTCAGTCTTCACTGTAGCCTAGAGAAAAAGAATCCAATTTACATCAAATGTTCATCATTTGCCTCTCTATGGGTTAGTCAATATAATACCCTAAACTTTTGAAGACAATTCCAAAAGAGCTCTCTCCTTTTCCTGACTATGATATGGTCTCAATTAACGAGCTTACTCAATTCTTCACCCAGACCCCCTAATTCCATTGGCCAGCATTCAGCTTAGAAGTCATGTTGTTTTTACATAAGAAGTCAACCCAGGGACTCGGTTGGGTAGGATCCCATATCACTCTGTGCCACCTTCCTGTTAAGGTTTAAGCTCCTGTCTTACAACAGCTGGTGTCATCTTTCTCCCCCAGGAGATGGCAGCCTACCTGCTCATGCATTATGACATCACAGGGCCTGTGAAAATGCCAGCAAACAGAGCACTTGCCATCAACACTGCTGAATGAATACACTCATAGAAATACAGTCATAGATTATGGAGACAATTCATGTTCACGACCATGTTCAATAAAATACTTGAAAGTATGAGCTCTGATTGGTGTGTTAATAAAAACTACCATATTACTTTACAGGCATCCTTGCTCTTGTGGGAGATCAAAATTGGCCACCTCAAAATATGTCTTTTTTTTACCTTGGTTATTTTATCGATAGACTGGGAGGGTCCTTGCTAAGAACAAACATTTACATTTGTAAGGGAAATTTCCATTTGTAAAGGTATCTCCCTCTCTGTACTGGAAAGAGGGGGGGATGACCTTATCTCTAGAAACTCTTATCAGTCCGGAAGGCGAGGACTTAAATCTGCATATTCTTGATTGTTGTGCTTTCTAGTGGTCTCCCATGGCTGACTCCCCCACCCCCAACACCCTTCTTTGTCTTCACCTAAATCTATTTAAGGTGAAAACCTCCACCATTTGTTGAGGAACTCAGTTTCCCTGGTTTCTCCCACGTATACATGTTATTAAAGCTTTGTTTGATTCTCTCCTGCTATTCGGTCTCATGTCAATTTAATTTGTAGCCTAGCCAGAAAGGACGCAGAGTGGGTAGAGTATAGTCTTTCTCCCCTTCACTCTTCATGCATTAAATACTTCTAGCATTAAGGCCCATGGCATATCATAATTTATACATTTATTAAGACACAAAATCAAACAGCTTGGTTGTTAAAACTGGTGTGAAGACATCACTTAGGTGGTGAAAAAGCCTAGTAAATAATAAAACATCAATATCTAACATAATCTTTGTTCTCTAATTACTCACAAGTGGGTACTGTTATGTGCTAAAATGATACTCACGAGTCTGGGTTATCGATAAGATGTCTGGACACAAGATACGCAAAAAGGAGTCTTATGTACATTTAACAATATTAGGTCATTGACTATACAATCAATTCCGTTATTAGAAGTTATCTGGTTAAATTCTCTCATATGACTTTTTATACAATGCTTTGAATTAAAATTTGAGATAGAAATCTCTAAAAGTAAATTACCAATATGTGTGTTATATATATCATACACATTAGTTTTACATTGGTAGTCAATATTTTGTTTTTCTAAATTTGTATTTGTATTTTCTAGATTTTCTATGATATGTTTCTTTGTATATAAGAATATTTTATTTCTTAAAAAACTAAATTTCAACAGAAAGAACTTACACTTCTTTTGTGAAATAATTATTCCCCCTTAAGTGCATGCATGTATCCACACACAAACACAGTTTTAAAGCCTACTTTCATGTCCTAGAGGTTACATTAGCAGTACCTCTAATTATGGGCGCTAATGAATAGATGATTATACTAGTGAATATAGAAATTATGCATATTTTTAAAATTTAGCTTTCTTCACTAAAAAAAATGAGTTCATAAAGTGGACTTAGTAAAGTAATGGCTATTTGGTACCTCAGTGAACATTTAAAAAAAAAAAACATTAAAAACAGTCTAAACAAGTACCTCTACTCCATAACCATTTGACTTTTATTCAGGACAGAATATAATTCATCTATCTTTGAAATCAATAAGCATTTTACAGAGTAAAGGTGAAGGAGGAAAGAGATGAAAGAGCCAAAAATGACCACCATTATCTAAGTTATCCTCTTTTAGATGTTTACATATTTAATTATACAGCGAGATTTCAGTCACAACTTAAGTAAGGAACACAAAGCAGCCTTTTCAATGCAGCACGTGTAGATTCAAGCAGATGATAAAAATCTGATTTGAAAACTTTCTGCTTCTCTCTAGAGGTGATATGGGAAAAGTAAAATTTGGACAGTGAGAGGGTCATCTGGTTTCTAACTGGGCTAAGGCTGCGTGAAATTGAGACCCCCTGGGTTCTCTCAACCCTGGGAATTGTGGCTTCTCACTGGCTGGCAGCATCCTTCTGCGATTTGCGATGGACAATGCCCATCAGCCAGCAGGGGGCACGCTGGAAACAGTTATAGAAAACAAATATCTTAAAGACGGAGGAAACCTATTTGCGCAGGCAGGTCAGATCCACCTGGCATCAATTTTTGTAGGATCACACACATCATCTCGGAGGATGTGTGACCACTCTTCTGACAGACAGTCATTAACGAAGGGCAAACATTTCTGAGAATCTACTGTGCTTAATTGCTGCTATCAATTTAATTGGGTTCCCTGAACAAAATGAAGGATCAGTTTTCTCAACTCTGAGAACAGCCACCACACAACCATGGGAAAATGGATAATGATCACAGGCTCTCAACAGAGCATATACTAAAACCAGCCTTTGTCTATTTCTCCCAATAACACGGTTAAGGGTACAGCACTGAGCTGGATTTCCTTCCTTTGCTCCCTTATTGTCCAGGTCATCTGGGGAAAGTGTCTTAATGTGTGTGAGGCCACTTTCTTTACCTACTTCAGAGAATTTATGGTGGAGACTGAGATGAGGAATAGAACATGACTAGCAAAGACTCTGGCACAGTATGGGCTGAGGAACTGTGACCTGATTATTATTAATTATGATTCTTCTTTATGCACAGGACATTGAGTCAAGTACAAAAGGTGCAGCAGAAAACTTCAGGAGTATTTGTCCAGCCCACGAGCTTTTAGGCCTTGGCGCCCGCCCCTCGTCATTCATTATCAGTTGGACCAGGGATGGATCCTGATACACATCTGGCCAATGACATCTCTCTACCAAAAATACGGCCTGGGGGAAAGAGATGCTATTCTTTGTGCCATTTGGCTGAACTGAGGCTATGTAAGCTTCAGAACCGAGGGGCTCACATGTTTGGTCACATGCACCTGGAGAAGCAGAGAAAGCAGATCTCCTGAGAGGAGGGGAAATAAGAGATGCTGGATGAGAATCCACAAGACCCAGGAAATCCAAGGTGGAACCATAGTTTCTGAAGACTTTCCACCTCCTAGGCCAATCCTCCAGACTTCCATCCTTCCCTGGGTTCTACATTCTAACCATTTTCTTTATCCACATACGATGACTTTTGCTTTTTCTCTCAGCAACCAAGGGACTCTTAACTAAGGCAATGAATCTCAGGAAGAGAGGTGGTTTTTTTTTGTTTTTTTTTTTTAAGTTATTTTATTTTTCATTTTATAAGTAGAACCCAATAACCAAGAGTCTCATTTCAGGCATAGCAGAAACTTTCTTCTCTCCCCTTTTCCTCCAAGATAATATCTGGGTATACGGGAGAATATTTCTGAGCAGGGCCCCAGGCGCAGAAGGCCCCCACACCTGGTTTAATACTCTGCTGTCGCCATCTTGAAATTCATAATAATTTTGTCTTTGAACTTGTGTTTTATAAGTGAAGTCCAAAGGGACAGTAAAGTATGCATATGAATGAACAGAGCAGATTCACGCAATGAATATATCTGCTTTTCCTTGCCACCCCCTTCGTGTATAGAGTCTGCAATGCCCCATGAGTGCAGAATTAGGGTAGACCCACCATGTGTGGGAGATCAGCGAGTCTCAAAGCAAGCAAGTTACATCGAGGACTGAGTCAGCAGGGGTGCTGCCAGCCTCAAGGGGACATGTTATCTCGCCCGACCATAACTTTCTTCAAATGCAGAAAGAAGGCACAGGTGTAGTAAGAAACACAAAATGACCAATCTAGAACCCTATTACACCCTTTCTTCCTCATGTCACTTCCCTGTACCGGCCAACCACTTAAGCTGAAAGTGACGACACAGAAGAAAAGCAAAAGATACAGTAACTCATAGTCCCTTTTCCCTTCAGCTCTAGCACATTCATCCAGTAGAGAGTGTTGGTGAAATGTGTGTTATCAAGGAGTGAAATCAACACAGTTGGGTTGGTTTTGCACAGCATCCTCACTGTTCTGGCAAAAACGAAATATATATGCATTCACGAGATATAAATTATGAACTGTGTGATTTGGGGGATTCCACATCCTAGTTAAAGGGTCTGATATGTGTCTCTAAAATGGGCACTGTGCAGTGTCAACATGCATGGTAAAATTCATGCCAATAATTTCAAATTTTAGGGCCAGCCCCATGGCTTAGCGGTTAAGTGTGCACACTTTGCTACTGGCGGCCCGGGTTTGGATCCCAGGCGTGCACCGACGCACCGCTTCTCTGGCCATGCTGAGGCGGCGTCCCACATACAGCAACTAGAAGGATGTGCAACTATGACATACAACTATCTACTGGGGCTTTGGGGGAAAAAAAAGGAGGAGGATTGGCAATAGACGTTAGCTCAGAGCTGGTCTTCCTCAGCAAAAAGAGGAGGATTAGCACGGATGTTAGCTCAGGGCTGATCCTCCTCACAAAAAATAAATAAATAAAATTTTAATTTTTCTTTACTTTGAAAGACATGAAGTAGAAAATAATAAACTATGACAAGTTGAGAGAGAGAGACCATGCAAATAAAAACAAAGATTTTAGTGGCACTTTCTTTTGAACAAAGGTCCTTGCATTTCCCTTTTCCATTGGACCCTGCAAATTGTGTATCCAGCACTGTTCCTGGGACTTTGTGGCTCAGGTGGAGATGGGACTTCTGATCAAGTAGCAGACGGGCTCTGCACTGGGCTCTGCCTTGGTTCCTGGACTGGAATTCACTGAGGCATCATCTGGCATTGTGGAGTGCCAGGTTTGCTAGTGAAAGTCCATGGTCCTGGTCTCTTGCCTTGGTTCTCAAATTCCACTGGGACTGCAGATTCTGTATCCCAATCTCAGGCTGGTCCTGTTTCTCTCAGCCTCTCTCTGACAGCTTGTCAGGCTGTGCAGAATCTTCTAGATCCCCTGATCACCAGCCTGAGCCTTATTTTAGCATAGGCTCTCCATGTAGGCACCTACCTCTCCCAAACCTGCATTTTGGCTCTGGTGCCATGTTCGCCAAATTGAAAACTTCTCCAAGAATGGTGGTTCTCAACACATTAGATTCACCTGGGAGTTTTTTTTGTTTGTTTCCTGATAATAATATCGATGGCTGAGTTCCAGCCTACACTAATCAAAAGCAGCAGAATTAAGAACCACTGTAGGGGCCAGCCCAGTGGCAGACTGGTTAATTTTGTGTGCCCTGCTTTGGCGGCCTGGGGTTCACAGGTTCAGATCCTGGGCGTGGACCTACACCACCTCATCAAGCCATGCTGTGGCGGCATCCCATACACAAAAAATAGAGGAAAACTGGCACGGATGTTAGCTCAGGGACAATCTTCCTCGAGCAAAAAGAGGAAGATTGGCAACAGATGTTAGCTCAGGGCCAATCTTCCTCACCAAAACAAAAAGAACCACTCTACTAGAGTATCCAAGCTTCCCAAAGCTATATCTGGGAAAGTAGCCATGCCATTCTCTCTCTCTGTGTGTCTACAAGCCCCCTCCCAACAACCATGAGAAGTGGCAGAATGAGCATGCTGGTTTTCTCTCTCAATGTCCCTCCATCCTTCTCCCACTCCTCAACTGTGCTAGTGGGCAGGATGGGTTTTCCCCTTGCTTAGGTGGGGACTTCCCCTAAATTATATCCTGATTTCCCTCCACCCATAGGTAGCCAATCCAAATTAGTAGTCCTCACGCCATGACATCAGCTGATGTGGAGTCCATAGGCCTAGAGGCTGCACCAAAGCTTTGGGCATGAACGGTGCCACCTTAGTCTGTACACGTAGAGAGAGAAGGGAAGAGATCCCAACGGTAAGTCTTGGGCATTCAATGTTTAATGGCTTGGTGGAGGACGAGCCTCTAAAGATCCTGGAAAGTTAAACCTGGACAGCACCATTTCTCACTTCACTTATCAACATCTTCATGAAAATGAAACGTCCCGTGAGTGTTCACCTACTTTCGACTCTGACCCTGGAGAAGCAGCAGAGCAAAGTGGTCAGGAAATGAATCCCGGCTCTGCTAATGACCAGCTGCGCCATTTCAAGAAAGTCACTTAGCCTCCTTGAGCCTCATGTAGCCATCCTTAAAATGTGAGTGCTGCTGGAGGTACCGACCTCACAGGGTTCTTAGGAAGGTTAAACGCACTGATACTCATAAGGTAGTTAGAAGAGGCAAATAGTAAAGATCATGCAAGTGTACGTTAAATAAAAATAAACACAAATTTGATTTCATTTCTTTCCTCTAACAACGTAAAATATACAGCTAATAAAAAGCACATATAGAGAATTTTTATGTTGCATAAGGTATCACAATGATTTGACATTCTGGCATAGAAGGTAAAAAAAAAAAAAATGAGGTAGGAACCAAATGTCAGGAAAAATGTGTAAATGATGGAAACGACCCATGATTTCAACAATTACATGTCAACCTCTAACAAAAATACAGCTTGGGTGGATGTTAAGCATAAGAAAAAATGGGGTCATTGAACCGAAGTGCTCGTCTACGTTGTTATGAAGGTATTCTCTTTTAACACAAAGCAAACTCATATTTTAGTTTCTTTTCTAACAGAAGGAAAATGACCTTTAACATTTGCCTATGTTCATGGAATGGTGAAATTAAGCTTAATTACATTTTAAATGTTATCTTACGAATGCTTCTATACCCTGCAGAATCAGAATTTTTTCTATGATGAAACTAGAAAAATGTGGTCATCTTTGGTGTCAAGCTAATTTTCTAAAATTCGGAGTATGTGTACACGAAGATATAGGAATATTAAATTTCAGAATTAAAAAGAGCCTTTTGGAGACTGTTAAACTTACAGTACATTTAGAGTGTGTTCTACCTTTATAGTTGCTTTTTTTTTTTTTTTTTTTAAAGATTTTATTTATTTTATTTTTTCCCCCCAAAGCCCCAGTGGATAGTTGTGTGTCGTAGCTGCACATCCTTCTAGTTGCTGTATGTGGGACTCGGCCTCAGGATGAACGGAGAAGTGGTGCCTCGATGCGCACCCGGGATCCGAACCCGGGCCGCCAGCATCGCAGCGCGCGCACTTAACCACCAAGCCACAGGGCCTGCCCTATAGTTGCTTTTTAAGTGAAATGTGAATACGCAGCCACTCAAAGAACTATATTGTGAAAAGTTTACTTTCTGAAGACGGCACTTCAAAAGCATGCTAAGAGTGGGATCATGCTCCCCCAAGGTGAGGACAGAGAGAATAAAATACAGTATTGGAAAGAAAGCTTGGTGCTTAAAATGACAACATAAATAGGGCTAGCTGGCTTCCATGCGGGAATTGAGAATACAAAACTAACAGTAGGTGGGTGCACCTGGAGACAGGCTTCCCCAAGCAATGGATGCAGTTGGAATGATTTTGAACTTGCCATCTCCTTCACTCACAGAGAATGAATTCTAAGTTTTCATTATTGTAAATATACCTGCCTATAGGGATCTAGGACAGTTCATCAGAACTTGGGAATTTTTTTCCCCAGGAATTATTGAATCAGTACATGCAGTTCAACAAATATTGCCTCTTAGTACGATCACATTCTAACAGCTCCGACGTTGCTGCCAGTTTTCTGAGAATTCAAGCCACAATAGGAGATCTTGAAATTACAGCTTTCTTTTACGTGTAAGCCTGGGTCCTTTCAAAATTTCACTTGGACTCCATTTCAGACTTCTGATCCATTTTATCTGTTCATTTGTAGTTTTCCAAATAGGGAACACATCTATACAGTTTGGGATATTATGTCATTTTTGTCTTAGAAATTTAGTGAAGATGTTGTACAGAATGCTTTTAAAAGTTTGCATTAACGGTGTCTTTATTCATGGTTTTAAAATAAAATATGAGATACTTTAGTGGACACTCACTAAATTGTGACTATACTCTTTCCCAAAATGCTTTGAAGTGACAGATGATGGAAAGACATTTGGGATCACTTCCTACTCTACAAAATGTTTTTGGTAGAAGGGCATTGTCATTATTCCCACTGCTGCCAAAAACAAACATCTACTAGCATGTACTTCCCTGACCCTATGTGTAAGATGAGATCCTTGCTGTGACTCTGAGTACCAGAGCTTCCTACACGGAAATTTATCACAGGGAAACCTTTCCACCCCTTTACACTGACTTGGTGAGCGAGAATCTTGTACCATCTCCAACATCCCAAATAGCCCATATAATGCAAAGAAGCCAAACAAAACTATTGTGAATTCAATGCTGAACAATGTTTATGCCAAATAGTATTTACTGTTCATCTCAACATACCTAATATTGCAACTAACTTTTCAACATACCAAACATCACAGTTGTGTTTATTTGTTTGGGGGAATACTAGCCAGATGCATATGTATTATGCAGTTTTATACAGCTAAAGGACTAAATAAAACTTTCCTGCTTTATATAGAGATTATAGCTGCATTTCTGCTTGTGTTTAATTCAACAAATATTTATTGGCTACGTAGTGGATATGTTGATTTAGACGGCCAGATCTCTTCCTAGGGAGGCTCGCCCAATGGACTCCATCTGGACTTGGCAATGCTTCCATTCATTTCTGTCCATGCCTGCATGGCATACGCTCATCCCATCACGGGGTCACATCATTGTGTCACAATTTGCTGTTCACACTGACTCTTCCAGGAACATGCATGTGATAAAAACATAACCAGAAGGAGTCTTTTTCTAAGTTTGGGAGGTGGGCAGTGAAAGAACTTTTCTACTGATATGCTAAGAGGATGTGGGGCTGCCAGCAGCCTCCTGGGGATTTCCTGCCCGCAGAATGAAACTAAGAAGAGAAAAATACATAGGAAATGGCACAAGGGTAGCCTGACAGCACCCACCTCCTGCCTGATCCAGCCATACCTGCAGTCAGCCCTACCTCTAAACATCTTAATTACTTGAACTAGCAATTTTCTTTTTGCTTAAGCCAGTTAGATATCTGAAACCAGCACACTAAAGATCCGAACTCATAAATATTTACTCTACTTGAGTCACCTTCTAGATGCTGGTGAAAACCAAGAAGTACAAGACAGTTCCTGCTCCAAATGAACCCTGAACACAGAAAGTGGAGACAACTACATCTCAACTGAAATAAAAGGCGATAAATGCTATGGCAATGCCTCACGCATGGTAACCAAGAGGAGGATGCACTTAACATTGACAGAAGGTGGATGAATGCAATCTCAAAGGCTATATTGAGGCAGTAGAGGTTGCTTTAGGCCTTGAAGAATAAGTAGGGATTAACAGAAGAGAAAAATGTGAAGCCACATTCCAGCAAGAAAAAATAGTGAACTAAAAATGGACAGTTTAAGATTTTTTTAAATTTTCTGATGCCTAGTCCAGTCCTTTTCATATATTAGATGCTAAATAAAGTTTATTTAAAGAGTGAGCAAATGCATGAAGACAAATCATTAGACAGATGATTTACTTGGAGTTAAGACCTTGGTCAATGACGTGATCTCCTTTTATAACATTGCTCCTAATGGAAATTACATTCTCTTTACAAGAACTTACTTTATGACATAGCTTCCAGGAAAAGGAGTAATCAAAAAGAGTTACTGCTGTAATTGATGAACGGAGAAAGGACAGCTTTAATTAATTGCTAGACTGACTTCTTTTTCTTTTCCAGATGTGAACAAGTTCCCTAAATACTATAAATAAGTAAATTCATACGTCACATTTATTAAGAAGTTTTACCATTTTTTTAGTAAATTATAAATATCTAAATAGGAACACCAATTCCAAACTCTGACCAAGGAAAGAACAGAAGGAATAACAAGGTTCTGAGATTCATAGCAGGTGAATGGCATAACGCTTGGCAGATAATAAGAGCTTACTATTTCATTAATTCATTTTTGAACTAGCGTAGGGAAGGAAAGTCTGTGTGCAGGTTGGAACTAGGGAGACCTGGGCTGATAATCTCCGCCTCCATGTGGATGTGGGCAAATTATTATAACTTTAAATTCTCATCTAATGCATCTCCCTACCACTCATCATTGTTATAAAAGCTTCACAAGACAACGTGTATAAAGGACTGGCATGCAACGGACAGTGAATAAGTGTCATAATTATTAATAATAAGATTCCAGTAAATAGGAGCGATGCAAAACCAAAATAGACTGAAATCCTTATTTTGTCTCTTTGCAATGAGGTGATTAGATAATTGGATGTTTTAGCAAATAGGGTGTTTCTTTAGATAACAGTATGAGTATTGATTAAATCCTGTATTGTAAATTAAAAGTGAGTATTTTGGTGAATTTGATGAAGGATAAGGCACCGAAGGTGACATTCTGTTTATCATTGAACAATATCATTTATTTGACACTGGCATTATTTCCCCAATAATCCCCTCCACTGTAAGAAAATTATTTGAAAGATAACAAGAAGGACTATTTCCATCCATTTATACACATTGTGGACCATGAATGGCCAGGCCAAGGGCACAGTTGTTTTGCAACAAAGTATACAGGGTGGAGAACACAGATTTTCTTTTATTGGGCTTTCTAAAATATTTAGGACTCCATTATGCATTTGGTGCCCCTCTCCCATCACCACCCCACAACACCACCACCTGGCTACCAAAGATATGAACCCCTTTTCTATAAAAGATATTTTTTAATATGAAAATTTTGAAAGCTTACACTTACATAGAATATCAATTGCAAGCACTGTAATTCAGTAATTCTAATACAATAATAGAAAGACTCAGAAAATCTTTACCGTCTCTATGTTTCAGCTCCATGCATAACATTATATTTGGTACCTTTCACACGTTAAATTAAAATGAAGCTTATAAATAAATGTTACATTTTAAAATGGTTTCTCTTTAATAGAAATAACTTGATATTTAGTTTCTATGCCATGTTAAGACCTATAGATTACTATGTATTCTCAGATGTATCCAATCAAAAATAAATACACTTCTTAAGGATGTCTATTTTGAATTGTTTTCAGATGTTATCAAAGTCTTTTGTAATGTATATATATTACATATATAACACATGTATTTTTTTAAAGAAATATTCTTCCATTTAGAAAGGATTTGCCAAGTGTTCCTTTAAGTAGTTGGTTCTTTTAGCAGATTTCCAATACAGTCACACGCCACATACAGTGTTTCGGTCAACGAGGGACCACGGTGGTCCCATAAGATTAGTACCACAGAGCCTAGGTGTGTAGCAGGCTATACCATCTAGGTTTGTGTAAGTTCACTCTATGATGTTCGCACAATGAAATCGCCTAATGCATTTCTCAGAACGTGTCCCCGTCGTTAATGCATGACCGTAGAGAGAAATCAGGTGCAATAGAAAAAGCACTTTCTTAGTGAGAACTGTTTTGCTTGCAAGATTTAGAAACTCAGCTCTAACTAGTTTAAGCACAACAAGTAGAAAAGGGTGAATGCAGTGGGGGAGTGAGCCAGGGATGGTCACAGCTGCACGAGCAGGCTCCAGAAATGCCATCGCACCTAGGCCTGGTTCGCTCTCTCTCAGCCCTGACGCCCTCTAAACTGCTTTATATTCAGGCTGGCTCCCTCACCCTCCATGTGGTGGCATTCATTGTTGACTGCTTGTGCTTTGTCCTTAGAGACAGTGATCCATGGCAAAGGATGCCGCCTCTTTCTCTGTGGGTTCAGATGGGATGTTCTGCTCCATGATGGCAAAAGAATTCTCAGAATTCTATGGTGGCCTCAAAACAAGGGGATGCTTCAACGAGGCACAGAGGGCAGGCCAAAAGGAGTTATTACCTCGATGCCCCTGGGGAAAGGGCGCTGCGGTGTGCTCCAACAGTGGGCCACATTCCCCTGAAATTAAAGTGTGTGCGTCTAATATTCACAGTTCACAATCAGCAGGCAAGACTCTGGGAGGAGGTGACGAGGATGAGGAGTCAGCACACGGGAGGGAGGATGAGGGTATGGCAGGGGCAATGACGGCATACCCCACAGAGGAATTAACATGTGTTAAGATGCCAAGATTGGACAACAAAACAACACTAAGTAGAGAGGAGACTGCAAGCGAGATTAGACACAGAGATTCTGAGAGGAGCCCCTGTCCTCTGGGCACAGGTGTGGCAAGCATCCCTTCTGCACCGTTGGTCTTGATGGGATGCACTATAAAACCTTGTGGGAGGAAGCTGGGGACAGGGAAAGGGGCAGCCAGGCTTGGAGATTCTCCTTTTGTGCCAGGTGCTCTTGTAGGTGCCTCCCAGAGCCAAGAGTTTCCCAGCCTCTAGCTCAGGGTGTACACCCAGAGCACCTGCGGGGGGCTTTGTACTAGCACATGAACACTCCTCTGTAATTACACATCAGGTGTCTCCCTGCCCACTAGCTTCCACAAGCCCCATGACCAGGGACTGAATCCTTGTCAACTTTGTATGCCCTGTACCAGCTCAGCGTTTGCTATACAATGGATGCTTAAATGTTTGATAAATTCCTAAATAAATAAATAAATCCTAAATTAAATTAAATAAATAAATAAATTCCTAAATAAATAAATCAGTTCAAAACTAAATTACTAACGAAAACAGAGAAGCAAAAACACGCAAAGGAATTACTGAAAAATGCTCTTAAAGGGCAATTAAATAACTACATACTCACATGACAAGAATAATTTACTTAAATCCAACACCCAAAACAAATATTCATTGATCATATACTATGCACCAAGTAAGTGCTGAGATGACAAAGACAAATGTGAATGAATCTGATATTCTTCCTCACCTTAGGGAGCCGAACTTTTTAATTAGTTGCACATAAATATGATATGGGGTAGAAGGCAGAAAGGAGGAGAGAGCTTAAAATGTTAAGAATTAAATTATGGTGCTTTTTCAACACTTGCCCATGAGACTAAATTTGGTGAGATCTCACTCACCAGCAGGTATGTCAACAACGGGTGATCTTACCTTTCCTTTAAGCAAAGGATCCCACGGTCTTGGTCCTCATCCAGGCTACCCAGTGACAAATTTTTCATCCGTCTTCTGAATCAACCTGCTTGCAGTGTCCAAATGCAGGAAACAGTTGTTCTGCCACCACCATCCCAGATTCTGGCCTCATGGACCTTGTCTCTCCTTAAACTTTCGATGTCACCCCACGACTTTAAACCAGACCACCCCATGGCGAGTTAGACTAGAGCTTCACAAACTTTAGTACACATAGCGATCCCTGGGGAGTCTGATAAAATGTAGATTCTGCCTCAGGAGACCTGATATGAGGCCTGGGATTGTTCTTTCTTTATAAGTTTCCTGGGGGATGCTGCCATGGGGAGACCACACCTACCACGGAGTCAGAGGACAGCGGAAGGATGAAAGAATGAAGAGCTCATCCTTCTCCATTTGCTTGACGTGCACTTCGCCTCCCCTTCACTAAATCCTAATGGTAGAAAAGAATTCATAGAGTAATGGAGTTGGGCTGTGCTCAGGCATCAGGGTATCTTCAGGATCAGCTGTCTCAGAAGGCTGGTTATGAGAACGAAAAATATGTCTTCCTTAGTCATCACATCCAGAACTCCCACTTTCAGTGTTGTGGGCCAGAGCCCAGGTGACTGACAGCCCAAATGGGAGGGAAAGGAAAAGCCCAAGGTGAAAGCCATTTGAGAAGCTCCCCCTTTCTCCCTGCTTTGCTTAAGGCAGAGACACTCGTGCACTTTTCAGATCCCCTTCTGTAGATTCAGAGACAGTAAATCTGTCCTTCAACATGGGAACCCAGAGAACCTTCCACCAGGAACTCTGAGGTTCCTCCAACACCTGTTATTACTATTAGGGAAGACACTGTTTAGGAGAGAAAGACTCATCAGAGTCCTTTGAAGTGGGTGGGGAACTCCATTTAAAGCTGCTTCTCAGGTCTGTCCAGGGCCAGCGGTGACCAGACGAAACAGCGGCTGTCTGTTCAGGGCCCGCTATGCAACACGCGCTTTACGATTCAGCACCAAGTCGGATTTTACCATCCCATTTTGCAGGTAAGTCACCAGGGAAGCTCAGAAAGGTTATGCAACCTGCCCAAGATCACACAGCCTAAGGCCGAGTGAGGAGGTGAACGCGACCCAAAGCTATAGCCCCGCCTTTCCAATAATGCTTAACGAAAAGATCAGAGGTGGGCCTTGATAAGCCGCGGAGCATCGGGCCCGAACCTAGCCCCTGGACCCGCCCTGAGGGTGGGGAAAGAAGAGGAACCACTTCCGGAAAACAGACTTGAAGAGGGGCAAGCACTTCCGGCGTGCAGCAAATGAAAGTCGTTCAGGGTCAGCGGAATAGCAAGTGAGGGCCGGCCCGCAGGTAGTGCTAAAAGGCTCAAAGGGACGAAAACGCATCCCTAGGTATCGGAAGACAGCAAGACTCGAAAGAAGAAAGTCTTGTCCCTTACCCGCGTTCGGGACACGCGGGTCAAGCGGCCGAGTGCGCGCCGCCATCTTGAGTCCAGCGGTTTAAATAGAGCAGGCGGGGCCCAGCGGAGGCCCGCGTCGTCTTGCTGACGTCACACACCTGCGCGGGTAGGCCGGCCCAACCCCTTCCGGGGGACCTTCCTGGGCGGGGGCACGGCGTGGTCTGGCCCTGATAGGTGGGGCCACGTTGAGTGACGGCTGGGGCCCGCCTTCCTCTTAAGGAGGCCGTTCAACACGGAAGTGCCGCAGGCCTGTATTGGTAGGGCGGAGCGCAGGGCTGGCGAGGGGCGGGCGAGGGGCGGTCGGGGGGCGGGCTTCAGCCCCTCGAGGCCGCCCTGGGGGCGGGAGGGTCAGGGCAGGACTCCCCGGGGCTGGCGCGATGGTGACCCCCGCCCCGCCTCCCCCAGGCCGGGGGCGGATACTGGGCCTGCGCGGGCAGGGTGGCTACCTGGAGGCTGAGCGTCCGACCTCGCCCCTGCCTCAGATCTGCAGAAATTAAACCCAAACCGGGGCTGTGCTGCAGTGGCTGAGCTGGCTCCCATACAGTGCCCGGCCTCGTGCATCAAATAACGGTGTTAGGTTCCTAAATTCGAGGCCCGGGCCTATGTCTAATCTGAAGGTCCTGGAATCGGGGTCCCGGGGCCTCGGAGAAACCCTGAGGCTCTCCAAGTGAGCAGCGTTGTGGGGGCACGAATCCATCCACGTGGTGAAATCCTGCCCACTGAGGCTTCAGCAAACAGAGCTTTATAGTCAGATTTGTTGCAAATAGCAAGTTTCCTTAAGCCTTCAATTGCCCTTGCCAGTCATGACCTCAGTTGGTCTTGAGAAACTTGGCTATGAGATATATTGCATTGTTGAATAATTGCTCATAGCATTATTGAATAATTTTGGGCATGAGTTTTCTTTTAAAAAAATACAGATGCTCGCAATGGAAATGTGGGGTGGAGGGGAGCACTTCTATTTGACATGTACTGATGCACTTTCAAGGAACAAGTGTGTCCTTCATGTGGAATTCACTAGTCTGTAATGATTTCACCCTTCCACAATGGTAGCCTACCCCCCAAAAGTTTCAAAAGGACGAGAAAAAAGACCAAATGCTTTGCCAATTGGAATTTATCCATCTTTTCTTTTTGCCAAGTAATTAAACAGTAGACTGCATAATCTATGTATCTATGGAATGTAGCTTTTTTTTTTTTAATTAATAAAACTATTGGGTCAAGGCAAGAGAGGGGGGAAAAAGTTTCCTTGAAAGATTGGGGTGTTTAATTAGACTTTAATTGAAAATACTGTGCTTAGAGCAGAGAATTCTAGATTAAAAGACAGGCGTGGAATGATGATTAGCATAAGACTCCACAGCATGTGGGTGAATTGTACCAACTTACAGCATTTTTGGTTTTTCGTACTGCCAGTTTCTCAGCTAGAATGAAGCACATCAACCTGTCATTTGCAGCGTGTGGGTTTCTGGGCATTTACCACTTGGGGGCAGCATCTGCTCTTTGCAGACATGGCAAACAGCTCCTGAAGGATGTCAAGGCCTTTGCCGGGGCCTCTGCGGGATCCTTGGTTGCTTCTGTCCTGCTAACAGCTCCAGAAAAAATAGAGGTAATTAAGTAGTAAGTAGGCTGTGTTCTCATCAAGAAATTAAGACCAAACAACAAAGATGAATGTTAACTCTACTAAGTTAACTGCAGAGAAATAATCCTTTGCCTGGGAAACAGAAAAGGTGAAGACTTTTCTTTTAAAATGTAATCATTAAGGATCTGTGCTCTGGATTTGGAAAAGAAGATTATTTTGGGTGACAGGAGACAAAGATATAAAATGCCTTACTTTACTTTTGAGTGTTTTATTTAGTCTTATGATTCCAGCTCTGTTTCTTTCAAGCAAAGCATATTTCTTCCTTATCTGATCATGACAAGAGCACAGGGCCTATTTTCAAGGCCTTGATGTGTGGCCAATAACTCTTTGCTTGTTCCTGTTTACAAACAGGTATATAAATTAATATGTGGGCCTATAATTTCCATTAAGTAGAATGACATTGGAATTTAATTTGTTTTTCATTCTCACGGTAAGAAGCCCTGAATTCTAAGTAATTTATCCAGATATAATAAAAACAAGCCTTCATTAAGTATTTTATTTAATGCAATCTATGTTTTAAAAATCTGTTTTCTCCTTCTAGACAGTGATCATGCGTTTGCTGACTGTGAGAGCTGGCTTCTGTACATGGAAAATATTATGTTCGTTAATTACTCTAGTGCCTTTGAACAATAATCCAATAATGATCAACACATTCATTCCCAAGAATGAATTTAAGTCACATTTAAAATTTCAAAACCGGGGCCGGCCTGATGGGATAGTGGTTAAGTTCATGTGCTCCACTTCTGGCAGCCTGGGGTTCGCAGGTTCGGATCCCGGGCATGGACCTACACACCACTTATCAAGCTGCTCTGTGGCAGGCGTTCCCATATAAGGTAGAGGAAGATGGGCACGGATGTTAGCCCAGGGCCAGTCTTCCTCAGCAAAAAAGAGGAGGTTGGTAACAAGTGTTAGCTCAGGGCTAATTTTCCTCACACACACAAAAAAATTTTCAAAACTACAAAATTTTAAACATCCAAAATCTTGTTCTCAATTCTGTAGTGAGCTGCTTCTGGAAGACAAACTGGATTTGAATCACTGAGCCCAGTGATTCAGAAATCTTTTCTTCCAGTCTTTATGTGGTTGCTTTATAAGGAACTAGAAGAGTGATTAAAAACTTTAGAGGGCCGGCCCTGTGGCTTAGAGGTTAAGTGCACATGCTCCGCTGCTGGCGGCCCGGGTTCGGATCCCAGGCGCGCACTGATGCACCACTTCTCCGGCCATGCTGAGGCTGCGTCCCACGTACAGCAACTAGAAGGATGTGCAGCTATGACATACAACTATCTACTGGGGCTTTGGGGAAAAAAAAAAAAAAAAAAAAGGAGGAGGATTGGCAATAGATGTTAGCTCAGGGCCGGTCTTTCTCAGCAAAAAGAGGAGGATTAGCATGGATGTTAGCTCAGGGCTGATCTTCCTCACAAAAAAAAAATTTAAAAAAAAATAAAAAACTTTAGAGACTGTACAGCATGAGAACCTGAAATCAGAGAAAGTGTAATAAAGTATGAAAACTCTCCCAAAACTAGCAGAATCGTGTGTTTGGGTTGCAAGCTAGTTCCTTTGCAGAAGTTTGTTTCCGTTCAGAAGCAGGGGGCTGGTAAGGGGTCGTTGCCTCCTGTTTAGTGTGGTCTTTCCTTTAGGTGGGAGCGAATCCTGAGCTTTGGAGTTGGGTAGACTTGGTTTTGAATCCTCAGCAGCTGTGGAAATGTATCAAGTGTGATTTCAAATTAACGTGATTTGGAAATACTGAGATAATACAGCCACTTAACTGAAATTCTGTGATGTTCAGACATTGAATGGTTTACCTGAATTTGAGACTTGATATCACCATATTTTCAAGTCGGGTTACCCATTCTTGTTTATTTTTTCAATAAACTGAAGACCCAGTTGTATTATCTAATTATGTTGGTCCAACATAGAGGGTAAGTCTTTACTGGGTGCTCACATTGGAAGATGGAAAAAGATTCTCTCTATTCACCTAGGGCATCCTCATTTCTCCTTTTTCAAAATAAATCTTCAGCCATTTGATTTGAGGTTATTTTATTTCTTTTGTTTGTAGCATTTGAAATATACCACTCGTAGGATCACTTTGAATCTTTTTAGCAAACCACCTACTCAAATCTCTGTCAGTTCAATTCTTGCTGATGGTGTAAGTTCCTTGAGCTTTGCGGTGTTGGGACAAATATGGGAGTAATTAATCTAGTTCCGAGTTTACGCTTGTATAATTAAGAGGAGCACCTGACGCCAGGCGTATTTTAGGCGGTGGGCAAATTGAGACGTTGACATGTTAAGAGCTCAGCCCTCACAATTTGCAAGGCATGGCTAGGCACAGTGGGGAGCTCAAAGATGAGTAAAGCCGTTCCTTAGTAAGTTTCCAGTCTGGCCAGAGATGTGTGTGTGTAACTAAAATTAATACAGGAAAAGCAGCTAAGTGGGCAGTCTAGCTTCGGAGAAAGAGCAAGCACTTGGGGGGCCACCCCTTTCTGTCACCTAGAAGCTTACAGTAGCTTCCTTCCTGCATCTACCCCCTCGGCCTACGAACCGCCCACCTGACAGCACTTAGACTGAGTTTACCCAACACACGTCTAATGATCTCACTCCCCTACGTCCCCCTCCCACACTCCAGGGCTCCTTGTCAACTTGGGGTGGGGTCGGGATTTCCCAGCCTGCCTCACAGGCCCTGTGTGCTCTCGTGACTACGAGGGTGCCTTTCAGGTCTCTGCTGCTCTCTGGGTGCTCACTGTTGTCTTTGCCTGTTGTCCTCTTCCACCTCTGTCTCCTGTCCGACTCGTCTTCATGTTGTAGGTCTCAGCCTAGATGTCATGTTGGAGTGAATCTTTGGTGACCTCTGAAGTTGGAAGTTGACGCTCACTGTATTATTTCCTGTTGCTGCTCCAATAAATGACCATAAACTTAGTGCTTAACACAACACACATTTATTCTCTTACAATTCTGGAGGTCATAAGTCTGAAAGGGTCTCACTGCCTAAAATCCAAGTGTTAGGACTTCCGTGGTCCCTCTGGAGGCTCTCGAGGAGAATCTGTTTCCTTGCCTTTTCCAGATTCTAGAGGCCACCTGCATTCCCTGGCTCATGGCTCCTTCCTCCATCTTTAAAGCCCTAACTATAGCATTGTAGGAGAGGAAGACAATTCCTCTACCCTCTGGGTCCTTATGGCTGATCTAAAAATTAAATTGACATGAGACAGAATAATAGGAGAAGATCAAAGTTTAATAACATGTATATATCGCAAAAACCCAGGAAAACTGAGTAACTCACAAAATGGCAGAAGCCACCACCTTAAATACCATCTTCAGCTAAAGACAAAGGAGGATGTTGGGGGTAGTGGTTTGGGACTTCAAAGGGGAGGAAGGCAATTCACTTGGAGATGGAAAAGCAAATGTTTGGTAAACAAATGTTGACTGTGCCTTGAAAAGAATGAGAAATGGAGATGACTTTGATTAAAAAGCCCTCGTTAGGTTCCCCCTTGTCTGCCACACCTAGTTTATATTATACTTGGTATTAGCTCCTTCCTGGAACAGGCCTTCTATCTTAAATTCTTTTAGGCAGTTAGCGGGGAGGTCAAAGTTTCTTTCTGAGTCTTTGGCCCTTAAAAATAGTCAAGCCAAAGAGACACATTTTGGGGTGGCCAATTCTGATCCCCCACAGCATCTTCACATCTCTCTGTCTCTCTCACGCTCCTGCCTCCCTCTTTCACTTATAGGAACCTTTTTGATGACATTGGGCCCACCTGGATAATCCAGGGTCATCTCCCCATTTCAAAATCCTTAATCACTCCCGCAAAGTCCCTTTTGCCGTGTAGGGAACATATTCACAGGTTCCAGGGACTGGATTGTGGACATCTGGGGGAAGGAGGAGCCTCATTCTGCCTCCCACGTGGGTGCTCCCACAGCATTCTGTGATCTCTCATTGAGGCACTCCTAAGCCCCAGGAGGGCAGGGGCTCTTTATGTCTCATTCTTGGCTGAGTCCCAGTGCCTAGCCCAGGGCCTGATGCCAGGCAGGCATGAATTCATTAATAAATGAAAGACAGACCTGGGTTCAAATCCTGCCTCTGGTAGTGATTTTTGATGAGATATTGGGAAGATTCTTGATCTCTCCCAGCCTCAGCTCTCTACCTGTCGAGTGCAATGATTACACCCATCTTGCAGGGTTATGTGAAGATGAGCTGGCAGGGGCCTCATCAGTGGATTCCATCCCTGGCTGTCTCTTAGAGCCCCCTGAGGGACTTTTACAAAATATCAGTGCCCAAGACTGGTCTCCAAAGACTCTGATGCAGTGCATGCAAACGGTAGTCATCACGACCCCTTTCTCTGATGTTGGTGTTGTCATTAATAACCAGCCCTGTTGCAGAGCCGAGATGGAAATGTTTCTGAGGCCTCAGAATTGGGGTGGGAGAGGAGGTTAATTGTGTTGGAGAAATCTGTAGAAGAATGTGCTACATTAGAATTGGAATTGAGCCTTCAAGGATTTTCCAAAGATGGGCAGTGCCATTTGAAGTGATTTTAAAAGCGAAAACAAGAGAGTGGCATTGTAAGAACACACAGCTTGCCTGGGTACCAGGAATGATGGGTGAAGACCAGGCCAGGTGGGGATTCTCACACCTGTGGAGTGTGGCATCCCAAGTCTGGCCTTGCATTTATAGAGTCCAGGTGCGTTGTGTGATTGGTGAAGAGTTCTGGAACTAGAATGAATTTTCTTGACAAAACATAGAGTCACCTATTCATTTTCTTTTCCAGGAATGTAACGAATTTACCTACAAGTTTGCCGAAGAAGTCCGAGGGCAGCCTTTCGGGGCAGTGACACCCGGCTATGACTTCATGGCCCGATTGAGGTATATATATAGTCCATTACCCCCCACAGTGTGTGAAGACAGCATGCTGAGGACACTCTGTATAAACTGTGGCAAACTCAGCTTAGTATTCTCTCTTCTAAAATATTTACAAGGCGTTCAATAATTAAAGGTGAATCACGCGGGTCGCTTTTTCTTCTTTAGAGGTGGAACGGAGTCGATTCTCCCCTCCAACGCTCACGAGCTGGCCCACGACCGACTGTACGTGTCTATCACCAACACCAAGACTGGAGAAAATTACTTAGTCTCAAGTTTTCCCTCCAGGGAAGACCTCATTAAGGTAACAGGGCCGCATTTCACGTTGGAGGAAATCAGCAAGTGCTGATTTAAATAGTTCTCACAAGCGCTGAGCATCGCCACGTTCCTTAGGTCTAGCATCTCATTTCGTGCCTGATAGATGATAAGTGCTCAGTAAATTGTGTGTTTGATGGATGGACCAACCAGTATCCCTCCGAGGCCACCTCAAGACATGCGACTCCAGAGGCCCCCATGCTCTTCAGTGTTTTTCTCATGATGTTCTTGCTGTTCTGTGAAGCAGGTCGCTGATGCAGTTTAGTGGAAATAACAATTCCTTAAATTTATGGAGCTAATACGCTGCAGTTTATGTAAGACTTTGTACACATACTGTCTGATTCAATCCTTCCGCAGTCCTTCTGTCAATCAAGACAGGTGTGAGTACTGCCCTTTTATTGTGTTTTTAACAGAAGCAATGGATAGAAAGATTTCATGTGACATACCCAAGGTTGTGCTGATTGCCAGTGGGAAACGACTCTGGACTCCAGGTCTCTTAACTTTTCAATCTCATGTTCCGTTTCGTTTCTTCCATTTTGTTTTGAGGCCTTTCTATCCAAATGCGTTTGAAAGTCAGTTGGTTGAGAATTCATGATCGCTGGGAAATACTTGAGCTGACTGATTTGCAAATAGCAATGCACTTTTTAACATAATACCAGACATATTTGTAAATTGGGAAGGGTGTGCTGTGCCTTTCTTAGAAAAGCTGGGCAATTTTTTCTTTCTTTTTCCTTTTGTGGAAATCATAGGAAGCTTCAGGTAATGTGGAGAACGTGTGTTTGGATACAGCAGATGGTGGTGGGTTGAAAATGAGTGGTAAAAGTTCCGCCTGAATTAGATGATAAATGCATTGATTTTTACTATTGAATCTTACTGTTCAAATTTCACATTTGAATGATATAATTTGAAATACCTAATGAAATGTTGAACTGACAAGTAAAATTACTTTATGACTTAAGAGATTAGAATATTTTTACTCAGTGTACCGATTACGCCAGTCTCTCACTTATAAATTAATGTCTCTCTGTCTTAGAAAAAGGCATTTTTCTATAACCTTATATAGACTTGCAAAATATAAGGGAGAAGTTGGTCAATCTATGCCTGAATTGTCACAAATTGTCAATGCCCCATTCAGATACATAAGGCTTGTGATAGGAT
Source organism: Ceratotherium simum simum (assembly GCF_057802395.1). Taxonomy (NCBI): domain Eukaryota; kingdom Metazoa; phylum Chordata; class Mammalia; order Perissodactyla; family Rhinocerotidae; genus Ceratotherium; species Ceratotherium simum. The sequence continues at coordinate 124,043,202 of NC_141940.1, forward strand.
GGTATCCCCCTTTTGGTTTGTATAGGAACAAGACTGTGTGTCATTAAACAAGAGGAGAATTCTCCCCACAGCATTACCTTCTCATTGAGTCTGCCCTTAACTATTCCATCTACACTGGCAGAGCCCCTGATGTTTCCTCTATCCCATCCTGATTTATTTATCACTGTTCGGCATTCTCCATATTTTACTGCTTTATTTATTTAGTTTTTGTTATCTGCCCTCCTTCACTAGAACATCAGCTCCAAGGGGACAGGGATTGCTCTGTTTTGTCTACTGCTGTTTTCCTAGCACCTGGTACAGTGCCAGCTCCATCAATATGTATTCAGTGAATGAATACAAAGAATAAATAAATGAAGTCAGGTGGCATCTATTAAAACAAAAGAAAAGAACAAAGAATCTGGATCCTACACATTCAATGACCTGGACAAAATAATTCAGCTGGTTAGTGGCCCAGCTGGGACTACAGTCCAGGTCTCAAACATTATGCTTGATTACACCACACGGTGGATAACATTACCTCCTCTCACTTCCTTTTATGTGGGAATGAATGTGGTCGGCTGAATAACGGCCCCCAAAGATGTCCACACTCTAATCCCCAGCACCTGTGAAGATGTTCCCTTACTTGGTAAAAAGGATTTTATAGATGAGATTTAGGTAAGAGTCTTGAGATGGAGAGATGATCCTGGATTATCTGGGTGGACCGACACTAAGCATAAGTCCTTAAAAATAGAGATCTTTCCTGGATTCCATGCACCGTTGTTGGTTCTAAGATGTAGGAGCCCCTCATGCGAGGAGAGCACAGAGTCTTCTGGAGGCTAAGGGCTGCTCCCCTCCGACAGCTAGCAAAGCAGAGGGGACTCAGTCCTATAGCCAGATGGAACTGAATTCTGTCGACATCTGGATGAGCAGGAAACGAATTCCTTGGTTTTGCCTTGGTGAGACCCATGCCAGATTCTGACCTGTAGACCGCATGATCATAAATTTGTGTTGTTTTAAGGCTCTAAGTTTGTGGTGATTTGTTATGGCAGCAATAGCAAACTATTGCAGTAAGTAAACGTGATTTTTTCTGATTTGCTTTGTTTTGGATAGTAACTATTCAGCAATTGGTGTAATTACTTGAGTTCAGTGAACAGAAGAGAAATAGTTGACACAAATGTGTAATACCTAGTAAGGAGAATAGTTGAATAATTAACATCTATCCTAGATTATACAGAAAGCATTTCAAATGTTTCGTAGAAAGCTCTAACCTTTTTCAGAACCAAAAAGAGGAAGGATGGATAGTTCCTTGGTAGCAGATGGCGGCTATAAAAATGTATGAAATATGTGCCTGGAATACTCATGGAGCATTTAGTTCAAAAGAGTAAGACTGGGTGAAAACTAGACAAGGGAAAAAGAAAAAGCATGGAGGGAAAATCAAAGAAACCCCCCCGTATGTAGTGACATTATCAAGCTTGTGTGTTCTGATGAAAGAAGAGGCCAGTGGGAGAACATTGTCTGGGGTGGTACCATGTGGGGTGGTCCTTCTGACTGTCTAGGTCAGTGAGGAGGGAGAGAAGAAGGCCGCCTACCGGTCCTTCCGCTTACTTCCGGTGGAGACAGGGGGTTCCCAAAGCCAAGAGTAGAAGCAGCTCCACAACGTGTCACTCAAGTCTCCGGAAGCTTTACATACCGGGCTCTGATCACACAGCCATGGGTTTACTTTCAGCTATCTGGAGATTCTGTAGATGAGAGAAAGAGATTGAAACCAGAGGTAGAGTATGCCAAGCAGCAATTGGTAGCCAGTCAAGGAATGTGGGAGAGTACTAAATATTGGTGATTTTCATCATTAACTCATTTATTCTCTTACTAATTAGATTTTTTTTAAATGCCAAGCTTTTCGTTATCCATCAGCTGACTGCTACCTTTTATTATAGGTATCATATTTACTATGAACCTGAAGATCCAACTAGAAACCTGTAGCTTAGGTGTGTGTGTGTGTACTTTAAGTTGTTTTTAATATTCCCTTGGATTATTACTTGTTTTTTGTGCATCTCCCAGTGTTCATCTCTAGGTCACTCATTTCCAGATAGTATCCTTATGGACTAGTCTTGTGTCGCTTAACAACAGGGATACGTTCTGAGAAATGCATGGTTAGGCAATTTCATCATTGTGCAAACATCATAGAGTGTACTTACACAAACCTAGATGGTATAGCCTACTACACACCTAGGCTATAAGGTACTAATCTTATGAAACCACCGTCATATATGCGGTCCGTTGTTGACTGAATCGTCGTTATGCAGTGCATGACTGTACTTATGTTTGAGCCCCAGTTTTCTCAACTGTAAGCATGTAAAAGTGTTTTAAACAGGAAAGCCCTAAGTGCATGTCGAATGCACCCAATATTTAGTAAATAATGAGAGAATAAGATAATAAGCCACACACATTACTGATCAGCACCCCGTATGAGTCTGTCATGAAATTTTGTGTTCAATCACAACTTCCTTTTCTGCAGACTGAGTAGGGTTCACCCTTTCTTACAAATTTTCTTCATTAAACCCTTTACTTCCTGTCTTTGTTCATGAACAATGTGCTAACCTACATCTATAACATCTCAAGAAATGGATTACTACCAAGTTTTGTCACCTTAAGGCATTTGGTTTTACATCTCTTCCCCACTGGCCTTCTCTTTTTAAAAATTTGCGTTTGGGGCCGGCCCCGTGGCTTAGCAGTTAAGTGCGCGCACTCCGCTACTGGCGGCCCAGGTTCGGATCCCGGGCGCACACCGACGCACCGCTTCTCCGGCCATGCTGAGACCGCGTCCCACATACAGCAACGAGAAGGATGTGCAGCTATGACATACAACTATCTACTGGGGCTTTGGGGAAACAAAGGAGGAGGATTGGCAATAGATGTTAGCTCAGAGCTGGTCTTCCTCAGCAAAAAGAGGAGGATTAGCATGGATGTTAGCTCAGGGCTGATCTTCCTTACAAAAAAAATAAAATAAAAAATAAGACATTTCAGTATTTAATAAAAAGCTATAAAAAATTTGCTTTTGTGTAATGATTCATACTTAAATTATATTTAGTGGCATGAAAAAATTATTCTTTCATTTGATAACTGCAATGATGGTTGATTATTTTCTGAGAACCTCCATTGACCAATTATCTGGTCCAAAGATTCATTTTATTTAGGATTGGATTTCCAAAGAATTCTGAATCTTGTGTCCATGGTGATTTAACTCAGTGCTATGGGTTGAGTGTTTGTGTCCCCCTCAAGATTCATATATGGAAATCCTAATCACTGTTGTGATGGTATTTGGAGTTGGGCCCTTTGGGAGGTGATCAGGTCACGAGGGTGGAGCCCTCATCATTGGGATTGGTGTCCTTATAAAAGGGACCCAGGGGACCTCTCTCACTCCTTCCACCATGTGAGGACACTGCCAGAAGGGGGTTCTCACCAGACACTGAATCTACCAGTGCCTTAATCTTGGAAATCTGAGCCTCCAGAAATGTGAGAAATAAATGTCTGTTGTTTATAAGCCACGCAGTTTATAATATTTTGTTATAGCCCAAAGGAGTAAGACAGGAAGTTGGTACTGAGAAGTGGGGGTGCTGCTGTCACAAATACCTAAAAGTGTGGAAGTGGCTTTGGAACTTAGTGGTGGGCAGAGGCTGGAAGTTTTGAGATACATTCTAGAGAAAGCCTGCGTTGCTGTGAACGGAAAGGCGATTCTGGTGAGCGCTCAGAAAGAAAAGAGGCAAGCTGGAGAGAGAGCCTCCATCTTCCTGGAGAATACTAAGTGGTTGTGAATAGAATACAGGTAGAAATATGGATGGTAAAGGCCATTCTGATAAGGTCTCAAACAAAAATGAGGAAATGTTATTGGATGATGGAGGAAAGGCCATCCTTGTGATAAAATGGCAAAGAACTGGCTGAATTGTGTTCATGCCCTACTCTTCCGTGGAAGGTACAACTTGGGAGGGATGATCCTGGATATCTGATGAGGCAATTTCTAAGCAAAGTATTGAAGGAGCGGCCTGGTTTCTCTTGACTGCTTATAGTAAAATGCAAGAGGAGAGAAATGACTTAAAGATGGCATCGTTCATCAAAAGCAAAGCAGAACTGAAGATTTGGAACGTTCTCAGCCTGTCCTTATCGAAAACAATAAGAGAGCTTCTTCAGAACAGAACGGAAAAGGGAGGGCCAAACAACCATCCAATAAGATTAATCAGCCTTCTAAACAGGAGCAGGACTATTGTCCAAGATAATGGAAGAAAGACCTAAAGGTAATTCAGAGACCATCAGGGAGGCCCCTCCCTTCCCATGCCCAGAATGCAAGGGCCCCAGCGAGCACTGAGCCACTGCAGAGAACCCCCACTAGGTCAATCCCAGCAGAGCCACAGGGGTGGGGCTACCACTGAGACCCCAAACTGTAGAGCAACCAGCGTGAGATGGTTCCAGTCCTGGGGAGCTTCTGGCATGAGACTCAGTCACAGAGCTGTGCAGAGCTGGGGCCACTGCAGAGAACTGCCATGGGGTGGGGACCAGGCACAGAGCTGCTGTAGGGGCAGGGCTGGCCAGCAAAGCTGCAGGGGCAGGACCCCTGCCCCAGGGGCCTGGAGGGCAGAGCATCAAGCCAAGGAGGATTGTTCTCAAATCTTAGGGTCTAATGGAATTTGCCCCATTGGTTTGCAGACTTGCTGAGGACCTGTTACCCTTTCTTCTTTCCTGTTTCTCTCTTTTGGAGTTGGAATGACCATCCTGTGCCTGTCCCACAATTGTATTTTAGAAGCACATAACGTGATTGATTTCACAGGTTCACGGCTGGAGAACAATTTGCCTCAGGATGAATGGTACCTTGAGTCTCACCCCTATATGATTGAGATGATATTAGATGCGACTTTGGACTTTAGAATTTTGAGTTGATGCTGGAACAAGTTAAGACATTTTTGGCTACTGGAATAGAATGAATGTATTTCATATGCGAGAAGGACGTGAATTTGGGGGAACTGTAACCACGGGCTCTCCGGGACCAGTTTAACTGACCCCATCTTATCAGCAGAGTAACTAAAAGTGGTTTTTCAGGAGCTGAGACCCCTTCTCCAGTTCAGGCTGGTTGAGACCACCAACCCATCAACTGGGCCTGTGAAAATGCTTGATAAGTGTCTTTTGACGTCAAGCAGCTAAAAACTCCACCATCAGATCATGGTAACACTGCCGTTTTGGGAACATGCACCCTAAGAAGAGGCATGAAGCTTGACTGCGCTTGCACAGATCATCAATTACCTCATCCTACTTGCCTCCAATCATCTGTCTCTACACTTCAGACCGCCCTACTTTTCATCCCATAAATTGTGCCCCAAGCCGTGGATTGGGGAGACAGATCTGAGGGCACACACCCGCTGTCTGCCTGCAGATTGTTCTCACAGAATAAAGCTGATTTCTTTCCCCAAAAGCTGATGCTGTAATTAATTAGCTTGGTTATGTGCATTGGGTAGGAGAACCCCATTTGTGCGGTAACAGAGCCAGGGGCAGAATGCTATGGTCTGAATGTTTGTGTCCCCCCAAAATTCGTGTTGAAATCCTAAACACCATTATGATGGTATTTGGAGGTGGGGTCTTTGGGAGTTGGTTAGGTCATGAGGGCAGAATCCTCATGAATGGGATTTGTGCCCTTATAAAAGAGACCCCAGCAAGCTCCCTTACCCCTTCCACCATGTGACGACACAGTGAGAAGACCACTGTCTGTCAACCAGGAATCAGACTCTTACCAAACACGGGGTATGCTGGCACCTTGATCTTGGACTTCCCAGTCTCCAGAACAGTGAGAAATAAATCTGTTGTTAAGTCACCCAGTTTATGGTATTTTGTTATAGCCACGTGAATTGATTAAGACCCTCAGTTTTTTCCATTCTCTATATACCGTTATAAGACAGACATGTGGTCTTCAGGTATTACTTTGCCCAGAATGTATTTGTGCCGACCACTCCCCTCCTCCCCAGTAGTGACTGCGCTGAGATAGGGAAACGCATGGTGGTGTCTGCTGCCACACAATGAGATGACCTACAGAGGGGAGATCCCTTTATATAGTTGAACCAGAGCCCCAGGAGACTCCCTCCTCCAAATATCGCACCTTTATTTCCCATCAACCAGAGAGATTCATTTTGGATGCCACACCCTTTTTGGGGGTTGGGGGGATGTATAAAAATACTTCCACACAGGATCAAATCCATCGATCATTTGTGTCTGCAGGCCCATTTTTTTCAGCAGATCAACACCAATGAGAGGTCAGTTTGTGCAAAGGGATATGGTACTTTGGGGATGGAAAAGCCTAGCCCTTGTCTTTGATGGACTCTGGGATCCTTGGCAAGTCTCAACTTTTCATTGCCTTAGTTTCTTCATCCATAGGATAGAATCCACACTGTCCCCACTACCCCACACATTGCTACGAAGATCAAGTGAAATAATATGTATGGAAGTGCTTCATCAGCTCTTGAGCACTTACCAAGTATACCTGCTGACCTTCAGGGCTCCTTGCTCTCCTGACTCTCATCTGTTCACACCCTTCATGTTTATCATGGGTACTTCACGATTCCTTTACTTTTGGGCCTCTCTACACATTATCCCCTGAACGACCAAGTGTATACATTTTGCAGATCAACTCCTTCGAGTGCCAGAGTTTATTCTGGGCTATTTTTCTTCAGAAGGAAACCTGCAATCAGGAAATCTAAGCACATTTTAATAGTAACCTTCAGCAAAGCGTAATTAGGGAGGTAAATCCTTTGTGTAAAAGAAAGTCATATGTAACCTCCACAGATGAGCAGAACTGATTTTGAAATTAACCGTGCCACGGAGTGGTGGTGTTCCACCACTTGTCTGAATTAGTACAATTCATTGAATTCTTCGTGTTTAAAACTGACGCACATATGTGGTCTGAAACAGTGTTTTGATGTACATGAATGCTCTTTAATATATGTGCCTAGAAAGGCTTTCATGCGGAACCTTGTCCCTCTTGGGGAGAACCACCTTGTCTCCATTGCCACGATGTCCTAAATTGCCTTGCACACAGCCAGAATGCTCTTACAGCAAGAGCTCACGTTTAGCCGTGGGAAGGTGACATAAGGACTGAATTTAAGAGTGGTCATTATCTTGGGAAGACGGAGGAAGATAAATTTGAATCTGTCTTTGAATTTCAACTGCACCAGCAGGTTCTGAATAAACAGCCAGATTCTCATTACACTCCACAGTAAACTTTAGACATAAATGAAACTTGTTGAGAATTTATTCTCTAAGGAACCCAGGCCACATAATTTTCTAAATTTTCTATAAAATGTAAAATGAAAAGAGCTAGTCAGAACGTGTATTGAATATGCACTTGGCAATGTTTTATACGGGTTGCTACAAGAAGTCACTGACTTTTATTTTTATCATTGTGTATTTAGTAAGAATGAAACAAAAACCAAATCAGTGGTTTAACCTACGTGTAACGCTTAAGGTGCTGGGCCAAGTAATGGAGCGTGAACAGAAGGTCCCTGATTTCTGCCTTAGTGCTCACCACTGGGCTGCTGTTGACACTGGGCATCCGATATTTGTTTGTGGTGGGGGCCATCCTGGGCATTATAGGGTGTTTAGAAGCATCCCTGGGCTCTACTCAATAGATGCCAGTAGGACCATCCCCCCAGACACAGTGTGACAATCAAAACCGTCTCCAGACATTGCTAAATGTCCCCAGGGGACTAAGACACCCCTGGGAACATTGAGAACCTCTGCTCCAGACTTATTGAGATTTATTGGTGAGAAATGTTTCACTGGGAAAACAATGAGGTCAGATACAGTAAAAGCACAAATTTAGGCATAATATTTTATTTTGTAGCCTTGGAATGTCAGTCTTTGTCTCCTTCCTTAGAAAATCCTATTTGCTTGCAATAAAATGGCAATAAGCTGCCTACAAATAAGAAAAGCTGCTTAGTTCTTAACTATCAAAAGCTAATTTTCCCACTAAATTTAGTTTGATGTACAAATCACCAGCCCGTAGAAAGGGAGAGTCGGCTATGACAGAACAAATACATTGATTTGGAGGAGTGACAGGTATTTTCCAGTTCACTGCACTCCTCATATCATTTAGGAGGATTCTTACTGTTATTATCTGTAGCAAAGTAATTGGATAGCATTTTTCATCCAAACACCTCAAAAGAGATCCAGGCATTAACTCATGAACTTTACATTATACTTTGACACAGGCGAAAAAAAAAAAAAAACATAATTCTGGCTCTAAGGGTAGTGATTTTTTTTTGCAGGGCCCATATGTCTATCCAGCATAGTGAAATAAATCGTTGTATTTATAGAGTGCCTTTGGTTCTTTAAAGACCTCTAAGTACTGTAATTTCCCAATATGTGCACTATCCACAAATTGTTGCAGTTATTGCTACCGTGGTGCAATGTTGCATTTTGCCAAATAACTTCATTAAATAGCTACATTGTGCTGGCAAAACATACCTAGGGTCTGTAATTGTTTTTTTTAAAGGAGTAGCCAATTGATGGTGGGGCCAAATTTAGTGAGGGTGAATGCAGTGACCATAACTGTAAACAGCCCTTCTCTGACCAACACCCGTCTGCCGATGTTGTCACCGCTACCGGGAGCCCAGAAGGCTGGGCTTGAGTAGGCTTGGTTTCTCTCCTGTCTGCCTACTGATTGAAGTGATCTTCCCCAAATCACCCTAGATGATGCTCTTGCTTTGCCTCATGGAATGGGTGTGGTTAACATAATGGCACGCCGTTCTGTCATGCCGCACATTTGAAAGCAGAGATTTTGAGGTGAATGCCTTAGTAGGGGTATGTCTGCTTTGCCTCTTCTTCTGAAAGATCTTGTGCAAGATTGTCATTGTACCCTGGTTTAATGCTCCACTGTCGACCTCTTGCAGTTCTTAATACCTGCATTTTCATTTCAGTGTGGGCCCGCAAATTATGTACCTGGTTCTGGCACTAAGCACCAGCCTGGCACAACAGAGACACATAACACATGTCACTTCCTTCCTTCTTTCCCTCTGGAGTCCCTGTGTGGTGCTCTTACACCAATGAATTCGCCGCTACCCAAATCTGATGCCCCAGATACTTCTGGGCCAGCTGTCAGGAGCCCATTGCTGTGGGAGCTGTTACAGTCAGGACCTCTCCCTTGCACCCAACATGCCACCACCAACATGGGAGAATCCTTGTTTCTCCCACAATTGAGAGTGGGGAGAAGCGTAGGACACCTTCATTCCTACCTCGGAGAAGGGAGAGACACCAGCAGGTATTTGCTGGGTCTCAACTCTGTGACGAAGATGCAGACGCCTTCCCTGCAGCGGGCTTTTTGGCAGTGAGGAGCCAGGAGACGTGTGTTAGAGTAGGAACCACTGCATAGGAAAGCCTTTGCCGGTCCCAGGTACATCCTGCTTCCATGGCTTCCAGCCACATCCAGTTGCAACTCGAGAGGATTCTTCCTCTGAAATCGTGTTTTGCTGTTGACTGGGTCTATCATTTAGTCGCAGTTCAGAATAAATTGGCCTTTGAGAGCTAACCTTAGAAATTCTACCTGTGGTATAGTTTCTTCGGGGAAAATGCCCTCTGAGTTCTAAATAATTCTAAATGGATGATTTACAAACCAGTTTTTGGGCCAAAATCCATTTCTGAATAATATATGCCAAAAAAGGAAATTTCATGAAATCTTTGACAACAAACAGCCATAGAGTCTTCGCTTATCGGTTGAAAGATTGTAGCTTAAATATTCAGTATCTAATGCTGTATCTTTCCAAATAAAGACTAGCAAGTCAGAAACTACACTGCAAAATAAAACATGTACATGTCGGAAAAGCTCCCAGAACCCAACTTCTTCTGTTGGAAGAAATGGTCATATTTTAAATGGCAATCTTTTTCAACTCTTTAAATGGAAGATAAAGTATAATTGGTGTCTCTACCTGCCACTGTCTCATTATATATCCAGACCATGTTGCTAGCACATAAAATGTGTTGCTCCCTTAGTGACATCCTGGTGACATAAATTAGAACATCCCCGAGCTGCAGGCTAATCTCCTCTGTAACAACCAGAGGGGTTTGTTCTTCTGGAAAATACGAGTGCAACTTTAAAATGGTTTTTACAGTGTATGATAGAACATTGTAAATAATTTATTTGCACACTGTACATACTCCAGAATTTAGACTTACCTGGGCTTTAATTTCATAATGACTTGCTGTCTATGATTAAAATGCTGATTTTACTCAGGTGAAGTCCACTGAGACAGAGAACATTGCATTGTACATATCTCTTTAGGGTCTTTTCAGATATTAAAAATGTTATCTTCTATTTAAGTGTGTCCCATGGTGCACTTGAAATATATGGAACTTAATTTTTCATAATACATTTTCTTATTTTCTAGAAAAATTTAATATTTTATAGTAAATAGCATATCAAACCTGTTGTACAAGCATTAATTCCTGTGTTCCTGAGCTGTGTCTTTCTTTTACCCATCTAGGTTCTCTTAGCCAGCAGCTTCGTGCCCATTTACGCAGGACTGAAACCAGTGGAGTACAAAGGGCAGGTAACGTTGCTCTCACTGAGGAATTACCAGTAATTCCTATTGTCATACATTTCCTTTGCAAGATCCACTTTTATAATTATTCTGGTGGCTCCCAATCAGTTTATATCGTTTTCTTTTCATAAATGGTTTTGTTTCCGCTTAGAAAAAATCAAGTACGGGAGCTGTGGTACGTCATTGTCAAGATCTCACAGTTGAGAATGATTGACTGGGATGCTCCTTTTTTCATCTGCCTAAAAAACTATCTTTTTTGTTTTTTTTTTTTTGTGACGAAGAGTAGCCCTGAGCTAACATCTGCCAATCCTCCTCTTTTTGCTGAGGAAGACTGGCCCTGGGCTAACATCTGTGCCCATCTTCCTCTACGTTATATGGGACGCCACCACAGCGTGGCTTGACAAGCGGTGCGTCGGTGCGCGCCCAGGATCTGAACCAACGGACCCCGGGGCCACCGCAGCGGAGCGCAGGCACTCAGCCGTTTGCTCCACCGGGCCGGCTCCTTTATCTTTTTTTTTTTAAAGGAGTAAAGACTTTTTTTTTTCCCTAATAAAGTCTTCTTCACAGCCCCTCTGTAAACAGCTAGCAGCAGAAGTGCACTGTCAGGGTGGGAGAAGGCATTGGGGTGCTGCACCCCTGCCCCCCCAAACAAAGCCAGACCACTTCATTCCGTGCCACCCCCAGGGACCCCCTGCTGGGCAACAAGCCCCTCTTCTCCCAGGGCCTCCGCTTACTGGGATGTTTGTCAAGGAGGGGAAGAAACAGCTTTCCTTCCAGGAGAGCTCTCTTCACCTGGGGCTGGCACTCAAGGCAGGAGGCCAGCTCTTTTAGAGACCTTTAGAGGCAAGCATCCACCTGCAGTCTGCTCTCAGCACTGCCCAGGGACATTTCAGCCACATCCCTTCTCCATGCTGCACTACGTGTGTACAAAACGTTCACCACCCTACCCTAGCCGCTCCTCTACACCTGCACGCACTTTATAGTCAAAGACAGTCTCTGTTTAATACATACCAGAGATATGCATTTTATAATCAAATACAGTATCTAACACATACACAGATATGCACTTTATAATCAAATGCAATATCTAACACATACTACAGATATGCACTTGATAATCAAATACAGTCTCTATAAAACACATACCACAGATATGCATTCTATGATCAAATACAGTATCTACTTAACACATACCACAGATATGTACTTTATAATCAAATACAGTCTCTATTGAACACACACTACAGATGAGCACATTATAATCAAATACAGTATTTAATACATACCAGAGATGTGCACGTTATAATCAAATACAGTATCTATTTAACACATACCACAGATATGCACTTTATAATCAAATACAGTATCTATTTAACACATACTACAGATATGCACTTTATAATCAAATGCAGTCTCTTTTTAATACATACCAGAGATGTGCATTTTACAATCAAATACACTAACACATAACACAAATATGCCCTTTATAATCAAATACAGTATCTATTTAATACATACCAGAGATGTGCACGTTATAATCAAATACAGTATCTAACACATACCACAGATATGCACTTTATAATCAAATACAGTCTTTATTTAATACATACCAGAGATGTGCACTTTATAATCAAATACAGTCTCTATAATCAAATACAGTCTCTATTTAACACATATCAGAGATGTGCACGTTATAATCAAATACAGTATCAATTTAACACGTACCCAAGATCAGACACATATTCATGGATGAATAAATGCCATTTGTTTTATATATATGTAATACGTATTTATTCAGAAATGAGTACATGAAAAGGGTTTAATATCTGTCATTCATTCATTCATTCACTTTAGGGGTCCAGCACAGTGCCTGTGCTCAAGGACCCGATGGTCTCACAACTGAGGAATTGGTTTGTATGATGGGGGAACCGTCTGCGTTCTGATCTTGTCAGTCCTCGTGATTTTCCTTCTTTGAGCTTTCCTAGTCTTTGCAGTCTTCTTCTGTGCTTCCCATACGATTCTGGGCCCAAACTGGTCTGCCCTGGGATGGTCGTCTAAAAGGGACAGATGAGGAGGGTGAGGTACAGACAGGTTAAGCAGCTGGAGAGGCAATGAGGACGTGAACATGGAGAGTCTGAGAGTGACTGTTGTGTCCAGTTTGGACTCTGTTTATTAGCCATGTGCATATGATACATTATTTGCAGTGATGTGCTTATGGGCAGTAGGCTAAAACCCTCTTTGTGACCAGGTAGAAATGACATATACATTGATTTCTTTTTTTTAAGAGCAGCATAATTTAAACATCAGCTCGTGGAAAGCAGGTTTTTTTCCTATTTTTGGTACTGTCCCTCAGAGCTAACAGATATTCAGTTCCCAGCAAGCATGATCTCTGTTGTCATTTAAAAATTTATTTGAGAAGTATTGCATTTTGCCTAATTACTGTAAAGTAAGTTAAGTAGCATTTTCCCTCTTATTATATGAGTAAAACTCAACATTTATTTTTACATATTAATTTTGAATAGAGATGCCATCAAATCAACTTTATGAACTTTAATTTTATAATGATCTGAAATGTGATGATTTTACTTCAAACTGTTGCTTTATAATATACCATAATGACATAAATGGCTAAATGGTAAAAAAAAAAAAAAATGCTAATTTCATGAGATTATATATTATCATGAAAAGGGGGTTCAGAAGTCGAGTCATCAGAATGACTGATGTGATGGATAATTAAGAGGTAGTGACTGAGAAGGTGGCATGTAGACAGTATGAAGTGATAGTAAGCAGGTGGGATTAGGGGAAAGGGAGGATGCAGTCAAGATTAGAACAGAGCTGAGTCTCTGAAGCCCTGCATGCTCTAAGACTATTAACAGAATCCCAATTTTTAACTGGACCTAGTGCTGTGTAGCTAAAAGGCCACATTTCCCAGCTTCCCTTGTAGCTAGGTGTGGCCACCCATTTAAGTGCTGGCCAATGAAATATAAGCTGAATTACTGTGGGACTTATAGCAAGGGAGGTTGTATACCTTTTTTTCCTTCCTGCTGCCCAGAACTTAGATGTGATGACTGGAGCTCTAGCAGCCGTTGTGGATCATAAGGTCACAAGTCACACCCTAAAGATGGCCAAGTAATGAGCTGGAAAGACATGGGCCCTGAATGATTTGGGGGGTGGGGGGACCCTTACCAGTCTACTCTCCATATTCTCTTTTCCAGAAAAAGAAGTAAAACTTCTGTTGTTATTGTTTTCTATCAGAATCTTCTCCTATCTGTTGTAAGGATTATTACCCATATTTTATAGATGAGGAAATTAAGATGCAGAGATGTTCATCTATTTCACTGAGGTCACCTAGCTAGTAAGGAGGCAACTTTCCCAGGATGCTCTGTAATGTTTATATCTCTGCTATGCCTCTTGCCCTACTTTGCCTTGTTCGTTCCGTTCAAATGTATCTCCCTCATTTCCATCCATCCCCACCCCCACTTCTTCGGTGTGTGACCTGCAGACTAGGAATGGTTAAAAGGGCCAGATGCCCTCAGTTGAATTTCCCGTTATATGACTGACTACTTGGACATGAGCATAGGACAGCCACAATTAAACCGCACGAAATGCAGCACCCAGAGCTGGGAGAAAGACAGAGACCGTCACCCTGAGGCCCTCGACCCTGAGCAGGAGGACAAGGTGTCTTGCTGATTACTCGTATCTGTGCATAGTAGACACATCATAATTACTTGTTGAATCGAACCTAAAGTCTCCTGAAAGCATTCACTTTTCCTTGGTGGTTGAACGAAGGCCGAGAAGAGGAGCCCCTGTGCACAGAGTGATTGACAGAGCGCTCGGGGCCCTGGCTTCATTTATACAGCCACAAAACGACCATTTGCCAGTGTCGTTCTCTGCTTATTACTGACTCTCAATCAGCCTGGTCCCCTCCCACACTTTAATAGGGTTTCTAGGCCAATTATTTTCTAGAATCTTTCCATTTTCAGGGAAATGCGAACTTTGCTGTAAATGCAGTGTTTTACTGTGGGTGTGAGCTTTTCATACGATTTAAATTACACAAAACTTGCCGTCCTGCTGAAAACACCTCTACTAGGTTTTCTTGTTTTCGTGGAGCTCAGGTTTTGATTTGTCTGTTGGCTTTGGTTGTTTTTCTGAAGTGACGGAGGTTGGGCAGCAGGAGCGGCAGAGGGAACTGGCATGACTTGCGTTTGCACTGTGGAGCCACGGGAGGCAGAGGAACGCCGTGTGGCCGTGGCCAAGACGGGGCCCGAGTCCATGCTCTGCCCCTGCGACTCTTAGTCAGTACACAGACCTCCGTGAGTCCACATCTGCTGTGACCTATCTAGTGAGCATACTGGATTGTACTCATAGTTATTTGTGAACCTAATATTTTCATTTTTAAAATATCTTTTATTATTATTTTTTTTTTTGAGGAAGATTGGCCCTGAGCTAAACATCTATTGCCAATCTTCCTCTTTTTTCCTTTTTTCTCCCCAAAGCCCCAGTAGATAGTTGTATGTCATAGTTGTACATTCTTCTACTTGCTCTATGTGGGACGCCGCCTCAGCATGGCTTGATGAGCAGTGCATCGGTCCGCGCCCCGGATCCGAACCAGCGAACCCCAGACCCCCAAAGTGGAGCACGTGAACTTAACTGCTGTGCCACTGGGCCGGCCCCAAAATATCTTTTATTATTAATCACTTAAAAGTTTCATACTTTCCTAAGACTTAAAATTAACTTAAACAATAGCAAATAACAGTATGATTCCTTTCTAAACTATTGTTTGAAGTAGTATGACATCTTTGAAAACTGATTGATTTTCCTAAAATTTTCTACAAGTTTTTGTAGCTTTCTCTGGCTTCGTCTACAAGATCATTTTTAGCACCCTACTAATAGAAAATATTCATTAACAATTAAATAAATGAATGAACAGAAATTTATAGAACTTCAGTCATATATATATTTTTTTTTTTGGTGAGGAAGATCAGCCCTGTGCTAACATCTCATGCCAATCCTCCTCTTTTTTTGCTGAGGAAGACTGGCCCTGAGCTAACATCATGCCCATCTTCCTCCACTTTACATGGGACGCTGCCACGACATAGCTTGACAAGCAGTGCGTCGGTGCGCGCCCGGGATCCAAACCAGCGAAACCCAGGCCGCTGCAGCGGAGCGCGTGCACTTAACTGCTTGCGCCACCGGGCCGGCCCCACAGTCTTGTATGTTTACTAATGAATTTTCTTTCAGTGCCTGTGGCCTCTTTCCAGTGATCCAATAAGTTAAGCATACTATCAGGCCACATTTTCACAGGTACTTGTCACCAGTTTGGAACAAGAATGAGGAATTGTAAGAGGAGTCCTTAACGAATAAGGTTTTTTTTAAGAGATAGCATTAGCATTGGCAAGTGAATAAAATATCAGAATAACAGAATAAGATATTCTCTAGAACTGATATATGCAGATCACAGGAAAAGGTGTAGTTTTTTTTTGGTCTGAGTTAGAATTCAAGTAATATTTTGACTGTGTATTATATAGAGAAAATGTATCATTGTATTCTTCTAGTTCATGGAGCCTTTTACGTGGGTTATGGGTTATTAATCCTGTCATCATGGACATATCTGTGGGAAAGAAAATTGTAGAGTACTCTTCATTACTATGTATTTATATGAAGTTATTACTGTAGTCCTTAGGCTTCTGTTTCTTCATGGATTAGACATTTTACATGGCTGTGTGGCTCACTGTCATAGCAAACAGTGGTGGCTGACCTGGCTACTGGCTAGATTTAGCTTGATGGAAATCTGGTCATCAATTTACGTTACTCTGAAATAGAAGCTCTTGTTTTTCAGCAGCTTTTAAAACATTTTTTTTGGTATCGTCTTTTTGATTTTTGAAAAAATAGGTGACTCTCTCAGGTGATATTTCCTACATAGCATTTACAGAATATCAACTGCTAAATAACCCTTTAGAGGTTTCTCAAAATTGGCTATCAAGAGTCACCATTTTTGAGCAACCTTCAGAAATCCAAAAATTAAGGAAGACAGCAATGTACCAAAAATCATTAGTTAGTAGAGGTCGGTATGGCAGGGTTTCTCAACCTCTTTTTTAAAGTTTTATTTTAACCTGTCTCCCTTTGATTAAAAAATCTCATGTGTCTCTCCTCCCCTCCTGTGTTTTCTCACCCCAAATGGGAGATTCTGGAACGGGGGGATTCCCCACTATGTCCTCGGGGGTGGGTATCTCCTTCTCTCTCTTTCCTCTATTTTGAGAATCACTGACGAAGAACATTCTGTCAGACGTGACTGTTCTCTATAGCATGAAAGCAAAGAAGATTTCTTTGCAACTACAAAATTATTTTTCAAACCACACCTACTTTCCCTGGTCCGCTCCTCCCCAACCCTGAAGAAAACAGTTCTGCTCTGCCCTGCCTCCATCACGCGTTGCTGTGTGTTACGACGTGTGAGAAGGAACAGTGAGCTGAAGTAAACAGACCAGCTCCACCCCTTTTGCCAGCAGACTCCACAGCAGGGGTTGGCAGATACTTTCTGTCAAGTATCAGATGGTAAACGCTTTCGGCAGTGTGCGACGTACGGTCTCTATCGACACACTACTCAACTTTGCTGTTGCAGTGGGAAGGCAGCCACAGGCCGTACGTTAGTGAAAGGGTATGGCTGTGTGCCAATAAAACTTTATTTATAGAAGCAGATGGTGGGCCATAGTTTGCCAACCCCTGACCTAGAGCAAGTAACCCTGCAAGCCTCAATGGCCTTTTCTGTAAAATGAGGAAACAGTATCCTAGCACGACCTTCCTGCTTGCTAGGGTCCTTATAAAGATCAAATTAAATGACATGTGAGAAGTTTTATAAACCATTAGGCCCTGTGCCATGATATTTATAATAATTGTAGATATCAACATCTCATTCATTCTTCCAACAAAGTATTTTCTAGGTACTTGTTTTTTGAGCACAATACACCTGAAGAAAATTCAGCCCTGTATGGTGTTCTATCACAAACATGCCAGTCTCTGACACATATCCAGGCGTGTACTAGATGCTGTGGAAGTACTTGCCTAAGGAATAAATAGGCCCTTTCAGGAGAGACTACCTCCTCAGGTTTTTCTTTAAGTTTCCCCTTAAATTATATAACAAGAGTTGCTTCAATTCATAAACCTTGACACATGTTCTTCATATGTGCCCATAACACATCAGTGTGTAGGGGAAAATTTGACAAGTACAGGCAGATGATAACCTGGCCCCTTTGGGTGTGAAGGTACCGCTGGCCTTTTAAAAGTGATTCTGTTAATTCAGTTTTCAGTGCTGTAACCCTTAGAGAACAATCACAGTAGACCCCCACTCCTCCATCAGGCATGAGATTTTCTTTTCTATTGAGCAGTTGTTTATTCACAACTCTTTGGATGCAAGCAGTTCACTTGAATGTGGAGCACGTTTGGAATATGCTCAGAGGTTGGAAGAAAGGGTCTTTGGACAAGTGACAGCAACTGTACAGCCAGCAGCAAGTTTGATTTTGCAACACATTTTGCCTGGGGAATTTGTTTTGCTTGTGGCCTTCTTTTTCCTTTGAGGATGATGGTGACATGTGCTGAAAATTAACAAACACAGGGCAAAACCATCCTGGGAAGAACCAGCAGAGTTATTTTCCTTGAGGAAGAGTTTGGAATCATAGAGGCTCATGGCAGTAGCTACCAGCTGATGGAATGCTGCCCACGAGGTGGGAATGACTCACAGGAATGTGGAGCAAACAACCAGAGAATTCATGGACAGTATTTAAGATACAGAATTTTAAACTCTCAGTAACATACAAGATATAAAACGTTTCCATTATACTGTGGAGGTTGAGGAATACTTGCTGCTGTTATCGTGGTTTCTAGAAATTTTGCTAGAATCAGCGTACCTGAATGCACGTGTGGTTGTTGGGAGCAATACAGCTCATGAGAGCATAAATTAGGAGTAAGATGCACTGCATTTAGAATATCTGAGCGGGTGGGGTTATAGTTACAGAGGAACTAGTAACATTGCAGATTTAATCAAGTCATTTGATAAGCTGTATGTTTTCCGTAGTCATTTATCCAGAGTAAGCTAACAAGAGTGAACAAAATTTGGAAAAAGGATTTTCACTTCCCTGAAACAGCAGTCATTAACCCCATGGTAAAAGAGAACACTTTGCAATTTAATGAGCCAGATTAATTTAATGAGCCAGATTAATTTAATGAGCCAGATCTCTTCCTTAAGTTGAATAAGTCAGATGAGATCTTACTTAAAGTTATATGACACATAGTACATATTTTTAATTTCCCTTGATGAAACCTCTATGAATTTTTACATCATTGGTGAGTTATTCTATGGAGAATATGAAAGATAATTTTGGAAGGTGTCTTTTTTTTCTCTCTAGATATTAACTTGTTGCAGAAATTGATATCCACACCCAGAGCATCAGAAAAAGAAAAAAAAAAGCCCTGAGACAATAAGGCACAGAACCACGTATTTTGGGCCTTCTTACTGTAAACCTTCCTTTTTTAAACTGTGTCTGTATAGCCATATATGCATATATGTAAGCATACAACACATACACGTCATATACACAAACACGTATCAATATGTATGTCTATGTAATACGCATAGTATCATTGTATAATAATGTGTGTTTGTTCTTTTAAAAATAATGACAATATGCAAATTATCTAGGTTGGTTTCATTTTAATCCAATCTACTTATGTTTTCTTCTCCACCAAAATGCAATTCCCTCAAAAGAAATTTTCACTTTTCATTTATTTATTTTATTTGCTTTGGAGGAGTTGGTGGCTGGCCAAGGGCTTTGTAAACAGTACAGTATGGATCATTTAGTCACCAGCTTGACAAATAAAAACAACTAGATATATATTTTTAAAAAGGGGGGGGGGTATAGTGGTTAAGTCCATGTTCTCTGCTTTGGTGGCCCGGGGTTCACAGGTTTGGATCCCAGGCATGGACCTACACACCGCATTGCTCATCAAGCCATGCTGTGGCGGCATCCCACATACAAAATAGAGGAAGATTGGCACAGATGTTAGCTCAGGGCCAATCTTCCTTGCAAAAAAAAAAAGACACCTTGGAAAAAAATGAATGAATTGTTGTAACTGAGTTAAGGACATTTTATATTAACCCATTCCTCCTCTTCTCTCCACCTTTGTGCTCAACAGCCCAGCTTTGTTTTTTCTACATTACATTTTAAATAAATGTTCAAGCGAAACTCAGTGTACAAACTTCCCCACTCGAGGTTCCTTTGTGAGGGGTACTCAAAAGTCATTGCCAGACTTTTTTTCTTCTTTTTTTTTTTGCATATCAAATGAAGGATATTTCCCATGACAGATATATCTTAGAGAATTTGAACTTCAGTTTTGTGTGTGTGTTTATTTATTGCTAAAGCTGATTATGTTAATACGTCAGTTTAAAGATGAATTGAGACTCTTTTGCCTTGAGATGGCATAATGAATATTGTCTTTGTGTTTCTTCAGTCCTTCCGCAGTGTACAGTTCTTCTAGAAGCTTCTCCATCTTGCTCTGTCCATCCCTCTCCTTTGGGCATGGGTCTGAAGCACAGACTCTCTTCTGAGTAATGTTCATTTTTTATGCAGCACCTCTCATCCTTTGTGGCTTTAAGACCTCATGAGCTCAGGAGCCACTTTGGAATCAGCGGGATTTCTGGCTGTTCTATTTATTTCTAAGTTTGCTGCTGAAAATGCCGATTTCCAGTTCTTATAAGAAAAATGGAATGTCCTATAGTGGTGGATGGTTTGTTCAGTGTCAACAGTAAACTTGGCTTTCCACTTTGATTAAATAATGAATCCCAACCTAGTTACACGTCTTCTTAGGAACACACTGTCATCAGTAAAAATTTAGGTACATCTTATGTAAAATAATCTGGTTAAAGCTTTTAAACAATTGGAGAGTTTCCTGATCCTGTCATGATATGTGTATGTTTTGCAAGCAAAACAAATCCCCAATCGAATTAGTCCTCATCAATAGTCATTTAAGAGCATATCCAAGGCATGGAGGTGTTAGGAGGAAACAGTCCTGTTGAGAAATCTGTGCTCATTTTCTTCACGTGGGAGATGTATTGTTGACATGTGCCGACAAGGGGTGTTTCTTTCCACAGAGGTGGGTGGACGGAGGCCTCACCAATAGCCTTCCCATCCTGCCGGTAGGCCGGACAGTGACCATCTCTCCCTTCAGTGGACGACTGGACATCTCCCCGCAGGACAAAGGGCAGCTAGATCTGTATGTTAACATTGCCAATCAGGACATAATGGTGAGTAATTATGTTTACTGAGGTTTGAAGAGTCCTAATCTCCTAAAATTTTGCACATGCTTCCAAAACCTTGGAAGCTCATCGATAATTTTATGTACAAATTGCATCTTCTCAGTAGTATGTGTTTTAGTACTTTACAACATTATCATGCATATGGATCTGGGGACCTATAGACTATGAGTGAGTGTACAGTCCTTTTATTATTTATTAACTGCCTATTTGTGAAATATATTCTGTTTCTTCACTTCTTTTTCAGGTCAGTAAACTGGCACGATTTCAGTACAATTTTAAATTAGATCGTTTATCTGTTTAAAAAGATGGCAGTAATTAAGTATGTAAAAATATTGGAGAAGAACTTAGGGACTTAACTGAATAATTTACATAAAGGTATTGGTTCCCTTAATCTAGTCTATTAGTTCTCAACAGGGGGTGATATTATATGCAGGAGACATTGGGCAGTGTCTGGACACCTTTTTGGTTGTCACATCTGGGAGGTGCTACTGGCATCTAGTGGGTGGAGGCCAGGGATGCTGCTCAACATCCTACAATGCACAGGACAGCCCACGCCACAAAGAAGTATCTGGCCCAAAATGTCAATAGTACCGAGGCTGAGAAACTCTCATCTAGTGTATGGGTGAAGTTAGGTTTTTTTTTTTTTAATGAGGAAGATCAGCCCTGAGCTAACATCTGTTGCCAGTCCTCGTCTTTTTGCTGAGGAAGATTGGCCCTAGGCTAACATCTTCCTCTACTCTATATGGGACGCCGCCACAGCGTGGCTTGACAAGCAGTGCATTGGTGCGCGCCCAGGATCCGAACCTGCGAACCCAGGGCTGCCAAAGCAGAGTGCGCGCACTTAACTGCTATGCCACCAGGCTGGCCCCGAAGTTAGCTTTTTAAGTTTAATTTTTCCTGCTGATTTTTTATTTTAATCGCTGATTGCATCTGTGATAAGAAAGCTTAGGTTACAGAAATAATGTACATTCCCTGTACCGTAACATCCTATAGCTTCAATTTGTCTTTCTGTCCTAGTTGTCCATGGCAAACTTGGTGAGGCTTAACCACGCCCTTTTCCCACCAAGCAAGAGGAAAATGGAATCACTGTTTCAACATGGCTTTGATGACGCCATTCAGTTTTTACTTAAAGAAAATTGGTTTGAGTAGAATGCTTAAAAGTTTATAACAGTGCAAAACACATTTCAGACAGTGCTTTATGGAGCTTTCGAATTAAATCCGTTTTTTAAAAAAACCTATCAGAACTCTGTCAATTTTATTGTTTTTGTGATATTTGCAATTATTTTTAATATTTAAATTATTACTTAGTACAGGGAAATAAGAGGCATTGTATTAGAATTTGGCAACATCTTTAAGAAGGATACACTCAGGTGATAAGGAATCCTTTTCAGAGAACAATCGTGTCCTTTGAAAAGCCTGTTTAAAACGTAGGAGGGTAGGCTCTTTGGGTGAACCATAGACCATTGAAAATGGAGGGCTTCCATGTGTGCATTCTCTCTACAGAGAATGTGGCAGCACCCTTTTGACATGAAGCTTGGGTGTTTGCATGAGATACCAGTGTTCCAGAACAGAAGGAACCACGTTCTCAGGCCGAACCGAGAACCCTCGGTCCTGAACCCTCCTGTCCAGGGCACTGATGGGAGAGGAAGGATTGGAGAAATAGTCAGCATCCTTAAAGGTCTTTGAGAACGGTGTAGGAACAGAAGTCTGCTTTTCATAGGTGCATGCAATTCCTGCTGGTAAGGAGGTAGCAGGGTGGCCAGAGGAGGGTAGACCAGAAGCCCCAGAGATTTTGAAACTGGGTATGTTTTCCTCATTCTTCAGTAGAAGTTTACCCCCTCCCCACCTTCCTCCCTCCAAACCTCGCCCCCCAACTGAGGCGATGATCAGGCTGTTTTGATGCTTCCTTGTTCTAAAACCTAGCCTGTCCTTCATATTCCCTCTCTCTCTCTGTGTCAGTTTCTCTGTCTCTCTGACTCTCTGTTCCTACAAGACTGTACTTCACCGGATGTTCAGCTATTGGTCTATATACCGGATGTATCTACTGTAGGAACTTAAATAGATAAAATACTACTAAACACGAAGAACCAAGTCAACCAAGTAGCTTAGTAAATAAGAATCAAATCCAGAATAATCATTCATTTATTATTTTTAGATCATGTTATACTGATCCTAAGTCTTCCATTTTTTAAGTAGTTTTCCTGTCGCTTTGAGGACTTGGGTGTGGGTTTATTCTAATTCATGTACACCGTCTTAAATCTGTTTTTGTGGGGCTTTGCCAAGCATGAACTCTTAATTACTAAGAAGCAGTTAGAAACACACCAGTTTAATGGCATGTCTTTGTTATATATTTCTCTTTTTACCATTTGAAACCATTCTTTAAATCAATTTTGTGGTTCTTTTTTTTTTTTTTTTTGTGAGGAGGACTAGCCCTGAGCTAACATCCGATGCCATTCTTCCCCTTTTTTCTTGAGGAAGACTGGCCCTGGGCTAACATCCGTGCCCATCTTCCTCTACTTTATAAGGGACGCCGCCACAGCATGGCTTAACAAGTGGTGTGTCGGTGCGCGCCCGGGATCCGAACCTGCAAACCCCGGGCCGACGCAGCGGAGCGCGCACACTTAACTGCTGCGCCACCGGACGGCCCCAATTTTGTGGTTCTTAAAAGCCCCAAGTATGCAATTTTTAGCACATAAACACTAACTATTGCCTCTTTTCTGACAAGTTATGCAGAGACTCACTGTAGAGTGGTGATGGTCCTGGGGGTATGTATTTTTTCCTAGTCTAGCAAGCATGCAGTTAAATCTTATTATGGTATTTTAATAAGTGACACAAAGCAGATGGATTCCCAATTCATTCTAATGTCTGTTTATTCACTAGATTTTTCTCCTTACTTTTTATCATTTTATGTGAATATTCTATTTGTATGACATTTCAATAAATTCTTTATTGATGCCTCTCTCAAGCAAAAACAAATCTTAATATATTAGACTTTTTAAAAGTGTTTTTTACCTACCACATATGTCTTTGACTATGTTGGTGGCTGGCACCATCCTTGAAACACATTGTAAGACCATTGACAGGTGGGTCTCCAGTGCAGCAACTCGCTAACATGAGAAAATAGGGCAGTGTAAAGAAGTACATAATTTAAATGCACCCGACATTCCTTCTCCAGGGGTGCCCTACCAAATTCTCGTGTGAGCAAGTCACAGAACATGCTCTGTGGTGGGTAAAGTGTGTCCTCATGCAGCTAGACTAATGGCAGACAGGCATTAACAACAGGCTTGGCCGTATTACTGGGATCAGCATTTCGAAGTGCAGTAGAACCGATATATGGAAAACCTGAAGAGACCCAGGTACTGATACATTTGCAGGGAATTACTGTGATTGGCGGCTTGATAAGTTCCCAGTTCCCTGTTGAGGCAATTTCCTGATATCTTGGAATCTGTCATTTAAAATTTCATTAGTCTTTCTTTTCTTCTTTTCAATAACACTCTTTACTTTGTAACTATGGTAACCCACGGCTTCCATTGACAATTAGAGAAAATAGATTTGCTTCTGAAGTTAAATAATGCTCTAAAGGAGCAAGCAGTATATTAAAAAAAACAAAACTCGGTTTCATTCTGCATTCACAATATCAGACATATCACGTGCACACCAGAAGCTTGCAGAGAAACAGTCGTAGGGCTCTGGGCCCTGAATTATGAGTTTAAATGTACAGAAGCACGAAATGGATAAATTGTCAGTGTCCTGCTTTTAATTTTTTCTGATGTTTAAAACAGATACATATTATTACTTCTGTTTTTACATTCATAAATGTTAATCATGCAAGTTTTTGGATCCAGTCCGTTATTTTTACAATTGGGGAACCAATAATCAGGGAAGCTCAGGGTTTTGGGGTTTTTTTGCCTAAGCAATGTCTACACTATTGCAAAATAAAATTGAAATTGAAGTAATTATCCACATAACTTTAAGCACAAGGTAAAGCAGTTTTTTCAGGTCAAGAAAAGTGGACACATTTTTAAACAATAATAATAACAGTTATTATTATTATTATTATTTGCAGATTGACAATTTAGGTGGGGTGAATTCACCATGTAATTGTTCACTCTGCACTTAATTTGCCTCTGGTGACACAACTCAAAGCTTCGCTAACTCAAAGCTTTGCCTTCTCAAGGCTAATACATATATTTATGTATTCTTCACATATGTCCCCTCAGGATAATTTTTCCTCCCCTTGACCGACTTAAAGAGGGGCAAAAATATGATTTAATCTTTTCCATGCTATAGAAAGCATTTCTGAATGCGCAGTCCTGCACAACTCATAATAGCATGTCCAACTTAATCTTGAAATAAGGTAAAGTTACTTTGTCGAAAACAGGAATACAGATACACATACTTAAACATACATATGTATGCACATATGCATATAGCTAAAGTGCAACAGGTCATGGCATGG
This sequence comes from Ceratotherium simum simum, assembly GCF_057802395.1. NCBI lineage: Eukaryota > Metazoa > Chordata > Mammalia > Perissodactyla > Rhinocerotidae > Ceratotherium > Ceratotherium simum. The sequence goes on from NC_141940.1 coordinate 124,068,514, forward strand.
ACATTTTAGCTGTGCAGAGATGAAGTGTTTACTTAATGCTCAATTTCATCGTGTTTACAAATGTTCTTTAAACCGTATGTATTCAAATTCACTTTTGTGGGCAGACCAAGTAAACTGCGAATCGGTATACTACCAGCTTCTAGAAAGCCGCACAGTTCCAGCCAGTCCAAGAACATAAGCCCTCTCCTGGTAGGTTCAGCAGTGTTGCCATGTGACTTGACGACTATGGGCAAGCTCATGGCCCTACAGATGGGTCCCTGGTTCCTACGCTGTGATCTGTAGGCTGAGAGGCTTCATGGATTTAGAACTGTGCCCAATCCCGGGCTAGAAGGTTCAGGCCAAATGACATGCTCTCCCTCGTTTGGCCTTGAGATTGGAAGTGAGCCACACAAAGATTCAATAGGACACACGTGTAGGGTCCTGCCCTCATGGAGCTCACCTGAGCAGCTAAAGGGCCAGAAAGCTTGAGAGAGGTGCAGGTGGCTGTCTCTCTTTCAGTCCATTGCCAGCCAAGTCCAGAGCTCCACCATCACCCCCAAACCATCACTCACCGGGGCTGGGAAGAAGAGCTGCTGGCCCAGAGGCTCAGGATGACGCCTATTCAAGTCCAGAAGTTGCTTCAGGAAAGGACAAAATTTGCCAAAGGAGTGACCGATCGCTGGGCTGACTGACATGAGAAACACTTTGACATTGGGCACACTTCACAGTGCCCCCCTAACTTAGTTCCTGGCAAGGATGAAGAACTGGGAAGTGAAACTGTCCTGACCAGCCTGAAGCAGAAGTACCTGACAGAAATTGCACATCCAATGGAGTTACAAGCGTCAATCCCCCTGATAGAGGGAAGGAATCTATTTCGCTTTGCCATTTCTGATTGCTCCTTCCACTGGCCGAACAGAATCATGGCAGCGCATGATACCAAGGTGTCGTAGTCCGCTGTATAGCAGTCAGGCTGCTATAACAAAATACCACGGACTGGGTGGCTTATAAACTACAGAAACTTATTTCTCACAGTTCTAAAGGCTGGAAAGTCCAAGATCAAGGTGCTGGCAGATTCACAGTCTGCTGAGAACCAGTTTCCTGGTTCATAGACGGCCACTTTTCGTTGCCTCCTCACATGGTGGAAGGGGCAAAGGAGCTCTGTGGGGTGACTTCTTTAAGGGCATGAATCACATTCATGAGGGTTCCACCCTCATGATCCACTCATGATCCAGTCACCTCCCGAAGGCCACACCTCCTGATACCATCATATTGGGTTAGAATTTCAACTGTGAATTTTGGGGGGACAAAGACATTCAGTCTGTAGCACAAAGGGAGATAGATTTGCTGCTATACAACGAGGGGAGGGAGGAATGTGCGTGAAATACAAGTAATTCCCCTGGTTATCCCCTCTACTACAATCACTAGTGGACTAGTTAGTGGAAAACTACTGTGACCTTATAATTCCCTTGGTTGTCCTCTTTACTACCATCACTAGTGAACTAGTTAATGGAAGACTACTGTGACCTCAAGTGGCAGAAGCAAGGATACAGATCAGTCAGGACTGAAGATGTGGGTCATTCCACTGGAGAATGGGCTCTGATCTCTTGACGTGTGGCTGAAAGCAAAGGGAGTGTGCAAGGGAGAATGAAGGAGAAAAGTCAGTATCAGCTCAGGAGCAGTGACAGCCACCGGCCGGGTGTCCTGTCACCACAGGACAGGAGTAGTGCTCTGGGATGGCCAACCTGATACCTTCACACTATTTAGAAACGTGGTCCTCCAGCTGCTGCCAATTGTGGGAGCCCACCGCATCATATCCTCAGAGTGCGTGCTCTCTGTGACTTGAAGGCAGCCAGGGTCCAGCCCCATGGCTTAGCGGTTAAGTGTTCGCGCTCCGCTACTGGCGGCCCGGGTTCGGATCACGAACCCAGAGACGCACCACTTCTCTGGCCATGCTGAGGCCGCATCCCACATACAGCAACTGGAAGGATGTGCAACTACGACATACAACTATCTACTGGGGCTTTGGGGGAAAAAAAGGAGGATGATTGGCAATAGATATTAGCTCAGAGCTGGTCTTCCTCAGCAAAAAGAGGAGGATTAGGATGAATGTTAGCTCAGGGGTGATCTTCCTCACAAAAAAAAAAAAAAAAAAAGACAGCCAGAGCCAGTGTCTGTTCCTTGCTCCCGAAGGATCCCCCATTGATATAGTTAAAATACATAAATACCTGCCCACCAACTAGGGAAAAAGTAGACAAGGCCTTAAAAATTATTTTTCTACGAATTTCTCACATTTAAAAATCCTCTTGAAGGACAGCCCTGTTCCGCGTGTTTTAGAGTTCCGCTCTCTTTCTTCCTAAAGCGCGAAAAGGTTGGTAAACACAAAAGAGTTTCAATTAGGTTGTCACTTACGGAGTTGGAGTCTCACCATTTGTCTCCAAATGAGGAGCTTGGTGCATCCCTGGAATTTATGGGCAGTATGAAACAGTAGGAGAATCATCCTTTGAGTATGGTAGTTTTAACACTCCAAAACTGAAGGAAGGTCCTGAAGGTTGTATGAGTTGCTCGGTAATCATGCCTCATATTTCATGATAATATTGTTGTTAGCTTACTAGCTTGCAAATCCTTTCCTTGAACACAGAACTGAAGACATGAATGAATTTGAACTGGTTTCCTGGTCTCATCATCTGAAAAGTTTTCTCCTAACAAAGTTAGTTTATTTGATTGCAAATTATAGCCGGTTATATATTTTGATGTTTGGTACGCCATTTTCTTGCGTGACTTCCAAATTTTCTTGAATATGACCTACTTTATATGGTGGCCCAATACATAAAGGCATGTATTTTACATATATATAAATAAAAATAATTTTTCATGAAACAATACTCACACCCATTATATGTAGTGCTTTTGATATTTTTATCCCGTTTTATTAAAAATATTGTCGTGAAACATGTAAATGATTTCAGAACTGATAATGGGTCATGATTTACAGTTTGAAAACACTATTCTAACCCAGTTTTAGAACATCACAGACACTGAAGTTCTCAATTTGTGTTAAAAATGCCTTTATTTAAAAAAAACAAAACTTTTCAAATATGGCTTGGTAGAATAATCAGTAGTGTATTTCGGCCCGGCCCCGTGGCTTAGCGGTTAAGTGCGCGTGCTCCGCTGCTGGCGGCCCGGGTTCAGATCCCGGGCGTGCGCCGTCGCACTGCTTCTCTGGCCATGCTGAGGCCGCGTCCCACATACAGCAACTAGAAGGATGTGCAGCTATGACATACAACTATCTACTGGGGCTTTGGGGGAAAAATAAAGGAAAAAAAAAAATCAGTAGTGTATTTGAAATAACTTCCTTTTTACTTGTCCACTCAGCATAAGTCTTAGATATATTTTATCTAATTTTATGGGTATAGAGTATCTCACAGAAATAATTTCTACCCCAAAACCCAATTGTTTTCTATTAATATAGTATTTTACTACCTGCTGTAACAGAGCTATAAATAAAAATTTCTTTGTTTATATGTATTTTATCTATATAAATCTACTAAAATGGTGATAGTAATTCCAGATTATAAATCATTAATCAATTATATAAACTGGAACATTTTTTATTTTTCAGCTATATTATAGATTTTCAAATAGTGCAGTGAATATAGCTTTAAATATGTAAATACATCATATCTGATATAGGTCACTGTCACTTTTCAACAGTGATTATATAATCAGTTGGCTAGATTCTCTCTTGAATAATTTATTATTCTAGGCTAATAGTATGAAAAAGTACAACTGATTTCATTCTTATTTGTTGTTATTTTATATATGAACAGTGTACAATATATAATTTGTTTGCTTGTTATGTTTTGCAATGCCTGCACTCTCCTTGTCAGTAAAATATAATCAACTTGCTATTAAAAATGAATGCATATGGAGTCAGAATCAACTGTGTATGCAGTACTGTAAAACACTTCCTTAAGGCTCTTTCTATAATTCAAGTCTTATACTGACCTATCACATTTGCTTAGAGGCAGTGAATCTTTGGTTGGCATCCGTATATCATTTTAAGAGTGTCATTTAAGTAGTGGCTGTTACCAGGAAGATCAAAATGGCGCTGATGTAGTTTTAATGCACATTTCAAAATACCAGTGATTTACAAAATGTTTACATGCATTAGAAGGACTGGATAGAAGATGTTTCATCTGTTGCTTTCTTGTCTATCCCATCAATATTTATTGAGAATTTAGTATGTGCTAGAATCTGTGGTAAATGCTTGAGATGTAGAAATGAACAAATAGAGTTAGTTGTTCCCTGACTTCACGGAATATTTGTTTCACTGGGTGAGTAGATAGTAACAAGTAAATGAGTAAATAAACGAGGTTTAGGGGCCCGCCCAGTGGCATAGTGGTTAAGTTTGGCACTCTCTGCATCGGCGGCCTGGGTTCGTGGGTTTAGATCCCAGGCGCGGACGTACACCACTCATCAAGCCATGCTGAGGCAGCGACCCACATACAAAATAGAGGGAGGTGGGCACAGATGTTAGCTCAGGGCCAATCTTCCTCCTTTTGCTTGAGGAAGATTGGCAACCAGTGTTAGCTCAGGGCCAATCTTCCTCACCAAAAAAATAATAATAATAATAAAAAAGGTTTAAAAAATGCAGACTGTATTAAATTACAAAATTAAATAGAATATTGTGCTATAGAGTAACGAGAGTGGCCTCACATAAAGTGTCTCAAGATCAGCACCACGGTTACTCCTGCTGGCACCTTCCTATGAGTTCAAAAAGCGGTTCCATTTCCTTAAGATGTTGTATTGCCATTTGGTGGGAAATTATTGTATTTTTGTCACTGTAATGCCGATCTTCAAAGTCTTTGATATGAATAACACCTGACTGACTACATACGGCTGCCATTTTGAAGACATCTTTAGAGACACCAATTTTTTGTTGGTTTTGTTTTATTTGTTGGCAGTGATGCTGTTGTGATGGATCCTCTTTTGATGCTTTTCTTCTTGGATTAGCTTAATAAGCTTTGGCACAGATAATGCAAAATCATGAATAATGAAAAATATTCTCTTTCTGTTGTGGGGGTGGTTTGGAATGTTCTGAGTGCTTTGTCAGAGAGAAATGCATTCATATCCATACATCTCTCCTTTTATAGCACAACCTCAGCTTTGTTTTTGGTTTTATTTTATCAAAATGGACTTTCATTTTGAAAAGTTCTGTTTAATTATACAATATTTTTAAATACTTGAAAAAAGAAAAATAGATAAAATATTAAAAGAGTCATCTCATATTCCATACCTTAATTTAACTGTTGAAAATTAGCGTATTTTCTTAAGACATTTAAAAAATAACAAAAATATTACATTTTAAAGATAAAGCTCCTCTTCACTTATTTCCTCCCTTTCCCTTTTCCCAAAGGTAACAATTATACTGAAATTGGCCTGTAATAAATAAACACATATCTGTACATATACACACACATACATATATAACAAAATAAAGTGTTTTTGTGTGCCTTTCAAAATTTACATAATGTCATCATTCAGTGGGTATCCTTCTGTAACTCATTTTTCTCACTCGACCTTATGTTTTCAAGATTGATCCTTGCTAATACTTGGAGGGCAGACTCAGTCATTTCAATTAGTATATCAATGTATCAAAATTTCTTTATCCACATTTCTGTCGTTGGACATTTAAGTCGTTTCAAGTTTTCTACCCTTAGAAATAACGTTGGTTGTTATTCCCATCTCAAATATGTTTCTGTTACGGAAACAATTTCATTTTGCTCACTGCCCAGAAGGCTAAACACCGAGACGACGAGATTGCAGCAGAGAGAGAGTTTTTTAATCACAAGGCAGCCAAGTGACGAAACGGGAGAATGAGGACTCCCCGATAATGGGGACTCAGGGATGTTTATGGGGTAGGGAGCAAGGTGGTCTGAAATGTGGAGATAGATGGTTAGAGGTAAGGAGAGGTGAGGCAATTGATGATCTGCACAAGCATAGTCAGATTTCATGCCTCTTCATAGGATGCATGTTCACAAAATGGCGGCATTAGCATGACCCGAGGATGGAGTCTTTAGCCTCTTGACATCAAAAGGTCGCTTATTGGACATCTGCACGGGCCCAGTTGATGTGTTGGTGGTCTCAACCGGCCTGAAGTGGACAAGGGGGTCCTAATTCCTGAAAAACAGCTCAAATATCCATTACCATGGTGACCCAGGCTCCAAGGAGATGTTATGTATAGGAACCTAGTGGGAGTCCGATAGCATATTGCCTAAGTAGCACAGTTAACAATGGCCGGAGCAACAACTAAGAGCTATAATCAGTGATTGCAAAAAGGAAAAAAAACTTTAGTTCCTAGCTACTTAATCATCAACGGCTAACTGTTTGCCAGTTTCATTTCCTTGTACAATTTTTGGGCAAAACTCCAGGGTATCTATGCACAGGTGGAATTGGGGGGTCATCACAGGTTACATGTATCTTCATGTTGAGTAGATCCTGTGAACTCCTCTCCAAAGAAGAGGCACGTGTTTCACACACGTAGCATTGAGCGAGGGTTCCTGTCCCTCATTTTTACCTACGCTTGGTCTCCTCAGATTTATTAACTCTTCCTAATCTTATTTTTGTTTTAATTTAAATTTCCCTGATTACTAGAAAGGTGGACATTTTTTAAACAATAACTTTTTTTAGCAATTGTAAATATTAGATTTCAGTAAAAAGAGTTTTCCTGAATCACTTTGAGTCAGTTCCCGAACTGATGTCCGTCCTATTGACCCTGAACTACTTTTGTGTGTATTTCTGATAAATGAGGAAATTCTCCTACATAAACACAATAAAATATAAAAAACACAATAAAATAAAATTATAATAAAAATCAGGGAATTAACATTAATACATTGATTGAATCTGCAGACCCCATTCAAGTTTTGCCTGTTGTCCCAAGAATGTCTTTTGTGACAAAAGAATCCAGGTGAGAATCACATGTTCCACTCTGTCTTCATGTCTCTTCACTCTCCTTCAGTCTGGACCATTTCTTCATGGCACTGGGAGTTTGGAAGATTATGGGTCTGTTTTTGTATTAGTTTCCTAGGGCTACTGTAACAAGTACCACCAACTACATGGCTTAAAACAGCAGAAAATTATTCTTTCACAGCTCCATAGGCCAGAAGTCCAAAAATCAAGGTGTTGGAAGGGTTGGTTCCTTCTGGAGACTCTGAAGAAAAACCTGCTCCATGCCTTTCTCCCAGCTGCTGGTGGTTGTAGGCAGTCCTTGGTGTTTCTTGGCTTGTGGCAGCATCACGCCAATATCTGCTTCTGTCTTCACGTGGGCTTCTTCCTTGTGTGTGTTTGTGTCCTCTTAAGTTCTTATAAGGACACAAGTTGTTGGATTTAGGGCCCACCCCAAATCCAAGATGATCTCATCTTGAGATCCTTAACAAATTATATCCTTAGACACCTATTTCCAAATAAAGTCAAATTCTGAGATTTTAGGTGGACATGAATTTTGGAAGGATACTATTCAACCCACTACAGTTATTTTATAGCATTTCCCTCAATTTAGGTTGATATGATGTTTTCTCGAGATTGGCACGGAAATCACAGGTGTAGTGCTGCCTCCTTCTTCTCCTTGCATCTTATCAGATGGCACATGATTTAATCTTAGTTAAAATGATGTCTGGCAGGCTTCTTCCCCATCAAGTTACTCTATTCCCCTTGGTAAGCAAGTATCTTGTGAGGAAGTATTTTCAAAATTATATAAATATCTTGTTCCTCGTCAAACTTTCGGTTGTTTTTTTATGTCTGTATGGATTCATCGTTTCTTATTTTCCTCAGTGAACTATAATCTGCTACTATCATCATTTATTTTGATGTTAGTTGTCCTCACTTTGGTCAACGGGAACCTATTTTGGCTGACTCCTGTGTCCTTTTGATGGATCTTCATCATTTTCTGAGTAATTCCTTGCTTTCTGGAACAAGATACTCCAGGCTTATCTTGTACTTTCTCTGCCCCAGCTCTGGAATCTGCCATTTCTCCAAGGATTGGTAGTTCTTTATAGTAGAAAATGGTATTTATATTTACGATATGTATAAACCAAATTTATTAGTCCAGTAACAGTGTTGTTGGTGTGATGCTGCTCCCAGATCCTCTCCGTGGATAGAGCTAGTGAATTTGTCTACGTGTGTGTGTGTGTACATGCATGTACCAACATTACATCTATATTTATCTATCTATCCATCCATTCATCATCCATCTGTCTATCAGCTATCATCTGTGACAATCCGTGAGTTCACACAGACATATCCAATTCCAGATCGCTTTCTGCCTGTCTTCAATTATACTTAATATAGTTATTCTTTGATCAATCCCCTGATATAACCAATCTCCCACCTCCACCGCCACTCTCATCCCCAGAGGATGACATGCTCTCTCAGCTCTAGTCTGACTCCCCATTCTAGGTTGACTCACCATCCTTGGTGAGTATTCTTTGAAAAAAGTTTATTGACCATTCATGTTTCCTCTTACATGAATTAGCTTTGGTATCTTTTGGTGATTTCTGTATTGAGCTGTCTTGTTCTTCTTAACCTGTAGGAGTTCTTTATATTTTCTATGTCCTGCTTTTGCATTATATCTTGTATTAGATTTATTCTTGTGCTTATTTTGAATTAAATTAATTTCCTAAAATACATTTTATAGTTTTGGCTAGTGCATAGAAATGCCGGTAGTAGTTGTATAATGATCACACTTACTAAAGCCAACTTTAGTTGTAATTAATAGATTCTCTTGGGTAGTCCACATACACACTCATTGACTATGAGTTATGAGAGCTATCTTTGTTCCTTTTTTTTTTTTTTTTTGTGAGGAAGATCAGCCCTGAGCTAACATCCGTGCTAATCCTCCTCTTTTTGCTGAGGAAGACCGGCTCTGAGCCAACATCTATTGCCAATCCTCCTCCTTTTTGTCCCCCAAAGCCCCAGTAGATAGTTGTATGTCATAGTTGCACATCCTTCTAGTTGCTGTATGTGGGACGCGGCCTCAGCGTGGCCGGAGAAGCGGTGCGTCGGTGCGCGCCCGGGATCAGAACCCCGGGCCGCCAGTAGCGGAGCCCACCCACTTAACCGCTAAGCCATGGAGCCCGCCCTCCTTTTTAATAATTATACCACTTAACTCTTTTCTCTCCTATATCCTCTATCTCAGTGTTGTACTGAAGCAGCAATCAAGTCGTTCTTGTCTTTTCCTGTTTTAAAGGAACCAGTTCCAAAGCTTCATCTTTAAATTTAATATTTACTTTAACTTAAATATCCTAATCAATTTAATGAAGTTATCCTTTTTTGAGTTTATTTAGGGGATTTTGTTGATTTATCATTGATGAATGATATACTTTGTATTTTCTACATATAGCGATAGCTTTCTTATTCTGCTAATATAGATTATACATTGATAGGACATACATATCTATTCTCTCCTTGGTTGCCTACTTGGTTGTGATATCTATCTGTCTGTCCAGCGTTCAGTAATTGGTTCTGATAGCTCAACAATAAAATTCTAAATTAAGTCACTATGCGAATTGCCTAAAGGAAAAAGAAATTGTCGTCACGTGCATTAAAGTAAGTTGATAACTTTCAAGTACATGCTAGATTGATAAAATAGCAACACTCAGTTAATAATAAAAAGAAGTTTCAATTAAAAATATTCAAAAAAATTATTCACAGTCAAATGACAAGCCTTATGCCTAGTAATATAGCATGAAAGACACTCCCATTAAATCAGGAATAAGACAAGTATGCCTGACATCTCTGTTCTTATGCAAATGGTTCTGGAAGCTCTAGAAAGTACAGGAACAAAGATAAATAAATAAAAGCCTAAAAAACAGAAAAATAGGGCCGGCCCAGTGGCGCAGGCGGTTAAGTGTGCGCGCTTCGCTGCGGCGGCCCGGGGTTTGCTGGTTCAGATACTGGGCGTGCACCAATGCACCGCCTGTCAAGCCATGCTGTGGCTGTGTCCCATATAAAGTAGAGGAAGATGGGCATGGATGTTAGCCCACAGCCAGTCTTCCTCAGCAAAAAGAGGAGGATTGGCAGATGTTAGCTCAGGGCCGATCTTCCTCACAAAAACAAAAAATAAAAACAAAACAAGAAAACAGAAAAATAGCAAAACCATTATCATTTGTAAGTTGTGTCTAGCACCATGAATATAACCTAGCACACCACCGGTCCTCGATAGTTGAGGAATAAATGAATGACTCAGGACAAGATAATCAACTGAAAAAGTATTATGAGAAGTTAAAGAATTCATTAAAATGTCTGTAGTAGTATATGAAAATTAATAGTACTTTCATACTTGCAGAATTTAAAAAGTGGAACACTGCATTCACAATAGCAAAAAAGATGCATTACGACTAAAAAATGTGCAAGAGACACATGAAAACTCTACACATTTACCTGCATATGTGATAATGACATATGATGTTCCAGATTAGGAAGACTAAATGTTGTGTGGCATCTAGTGTTCTCCTATTAAACCACAAATTTTACAAATTTCAATCACACTCTCAGTATTTTTGTTTTCAAAATGTGACAAATAGTTGTTAAAGTTCATCTAGCAGAATAAATGTTCAATGGCAGCCAAGAAAGGTTAAGTAATTTCTTAACCTTAACTTTCTTAATTTCTGTGGTGAATTTTCTCTTAGTGTCTTTTACGTATTTTTATAAGGAGGCATTAGAGATGTTTCTTATTTAAGGGAAGCCGAAGAAAGGATCAATTTTAGAGTAGTTAATTACAGAAATGTTTGTTGCATGTGAAGGAAACCCAATTCAAATTACCTTAAGGCGAAGTGGGATACAAGAAAGAGGAAGGAAAGACTGGTGCATTTGGCTGTACAATCCAGGGTATATCGGGCACACCAGGACACAGCTGCTCAAATGAAGTCATCAGATATCATCTATCTCTAGAACAGGTTCTCTCCAGATGGTGAGGAAGGTGGCTGCTTTCTGAGCAAACCTCATATTTTACCATCTAAGCAGCCACTGGGCATAGGGAGGAATTTTTATTTTTTTAAAATAGGCCTAACAGAAAAGTCCGAGAGAAAATTCTGATTGGGCTTGAAGAGTCATATGCCATCTCCGACCTCCTGTGGGCTTGGGGGTTGGATATTCTGACGGTTCAGACTCAGAGCCCCTGTTACCTCCTTGGCCTCAAACAATATAGAAAAAGGTAAATAAAGAAATATTTTTATTACTGGCTTTATCTAAAGAATAAAATTGATGTTTGCACAGTAATGCTGTTAAAAGAATCTCTTCCTCCAGGGAAGCCAGAGTAGTTCACTTTCATCGTGTGAGTCGTCTACTGTGTTGAATTCGGCGGAGAAAGCCAGTAAGATAAGGATGGAAAAGCCACCTGATGTGACCAGAGACCATCAGTGAGAGCCCGTCTGGTGGAACGAGGGGCCTAGGAAACAAACGTTGAGTTGAAGAGTGAAAATATGTAGACAAGATTCTAGTCTTTAGTTTTCACATGACACCTTGCAAAAGAATCAATAAGTCCTTGAGTGATGATGATTTAGGTCCTTGCATTTCTAATTGTGGTCCATAAATCAATACTGGGGCATCGCTGGGGCACTTGTTAGAAATGCAGAATCTCCCGCTTCGTCCCCAACCTAACGAACAGAAGCTGCATTTAACTACATTCCCAAGTGATCCATTAAGTTTTGAGCAGTGCTTCTTAGATGGTGCTTTCCATAGTGGTGGGAATAAGAAATTGTTCTAGAAGGATAATAAGTGGCAGATTATATAGTCAATATTGCCATATTTTATAGACAGATTTTTTTCCAAGATGTTTGATATTAAAGGGATGTAAAGGGGACAGTAATCTTGAAAGTGAGATATATAGATAGATATTATTTTTAGTTGGGGGCTTGGAAGAAATGAGGTGTGCGAGTCTGAGAGACAAACGTGGAAATACCGCAATTGCAAGGTATTTTATTTCTGATGCAAAACTGCGTAAAAAATTCTGTACATAGAACTGTGGTGTTGGTGAGCAGGTTTCTAAACTCATTAGAGAAAATTGCATTACCTTTGACATTAGTAGAAAATGAATATCCAAATTCCATTACCATTTGAGAAAAAGAAGTCTATTAATAAGTGAGAGGATGTTCTACAGTAACTTATTTTAATGATTAATAAGGATAATATTTGTCTTTCTACCTCCATGATAGAATCACTTTAGGAGTTCACTTAATAATTTAAAGTTTAAGACTTTATAAAATAGTTTGTTATATTTTTATTATACCCAGAGTTTGTGAAAATCTTAGTTTTCAAGTTCTATTAAATTAATTTTAATGTTTAAAAAGAGCTGGTAGCAAATGTTTGCTAGTCACTTCACTCCTCTGCTATCTACGAAATTCACTCCTCTTTACCCCACACTTTTGTTCCTTTTCTGTTCTACTGAAGTATCATGCTTCCTCAGTTCTCAGATCAGCCTATTTACCTCACCTTCTGCACCATGGAGGGAATAAAATGCATCTAATGGAATTCTATCTACTTCTCATAATCAGTTTATTAAATCTTCCTGTACTCACTCCCATCTTCTCTTCCTTCCCTCTTGCTAAAATGAAGAGAATGTGTCTCCCCCTCTCATAGCCCAAAATGTGTGCATTTACTTTCTAGCCTGTCACCTCTTATCTTTTCACAGAGCTCTTTTCATCATTTATCTACTCTCTCCTACATCGTCAACCTCTCCCTTTTTCATACTTTCCATCACCAACAGGTTTCATTGTCTCCCATATTAAAAATTGAAAGTTCCCCTGGGCCCCACTTCCCCTTTGAGACACCATTATATCTCTCCACTCACCTTCAGAGCCAAACTTTTCCAGAGTTGTACCACTGCCACCTCCATCACCCACTTCCTGTAAACCCTCTTCCATCCTGGTCTGGCTTTTGCCTCCACCCCTCCATCCAGACTGCCCCTGCTAAGCTCCCAGGGAGGTGTAAGTAGACAAATACAAGGGCGTTTCTCATGGCTTGTCTTCCTTCACGTCCTGGCAGAGTTCAACATGTTGCCCCAAACATTCATGCTTTCCCGCAATTTTTCACCTGGGTCCCTGTCTGCTCTTCTTAGCATCCTATGTCAGTTTCGTCCTTCCACACAACCTTCTCAACATTGGGGTTCATCAAGATGGGTGAACCCCATCTGGATGATCCTCAGATCACCTTGCGAGCCCTCAACCTTTCCCACTCATTCTTCTCAGCGGGTTAATGGGTCTTCAAATGCAGTCCATCAGCTGATGACTCCCAAGATCTAGCCCTGATCTAATGCAGTCCATCAGCTGATGACTCCCATGATCTAGCCCTGATCTCACCATGTGGTCCGCAGATCCATTTATCCAACTGCCTACTGAATGCCTCAATTTGGTGGTCTCTGAGGTACATTCACACTTGACATATCTTTAACTCAACTCTCAACTCATCCCCACCCTCACTCTGAAACCCTCAGTTATGGTCTTCTTTCTCAGGAGGTCCCAATCTCCCATCCAGATGTAGGATTAAGTATATATAGCTTTCAGTTTTACTTATTATCCTTTAGCTTTTAATTCTTTCATCTTATTCTTTTAACTGCTGAATTCTCTCACATACTTTCCTTTCAATGGTGAACATCTCTATTAAGAATTAATTCTATAAATAGCCAACAAATACCTCCATGGAGTGATCTTCTTTGCTTCCTATTACTTGATTTAAATATTTAAAAATCACATATTCTTAATTAGGAATATATCCTCCATATTTACAGGATCTTATTTACCATATTCCGGAGGACATTGTATCTTTAGTTTCATCTCTCCTTTACCACCAGGTATTTCTAGAGTTTAATTTCAGTCTTACCCATTTCTACTAGCCATAAACGATGTGAGATATTGCTGCATCTGCCCTTTTTAATGTTGATAGAGTCTTTAATATCCAAAAAGTTTAAGTGCATGAAGAGTACCACTATTTTACTTTAATGTCTAATTTACTTATATTTATATAGCATTCTTCTAAATATCTGTATTTTATTTATATAACCAATAAAGTTAAAGCTTATTAATTTAACAAATTGGATTTCCATAGACATTTAAACATCGCACACCTAATGAAATTTTTCTAATCATTGAATTCAAATCACAGTCTGATGTATTTGATTTTCTGAAATGCTTGAAGCACTATAGAAAGCAGATGCACTAAGCATACAATATTGAACGTGTTGAAAATTGGATTGCTTCACTTAGGCTAATCAGGTCAAAAGTGCTAATAACTTAAATTTAATGGTGTTTCTTTATTATCTATATTCTTATTCTCTCATGCATTTTTAGAGTTGTGTTTCTTGCATTTCAGTTTTACCAATTGTGCGCCATGTCCAGTATTTCAATAATCTCACACACCCTAAAGATAAAGAAAGAACAGTGCAGACGTCCCACCATTGAAGGATCTGGTTTATCAACCAATGTATTCCTGGTCTAGGTCATGAGAATTTTTTGCACCTTCCAAGTTGATTTTACCAGAATTGATTCCTCAACAGGAGAAGTCCAGCTTTTATGGTTAACTTTTGTCCCTTACATAGGAAATTGTCCAAATCACTGCTTCTGACAATGTGTCAATTTTATTTTTTGGTAACCCTACCTTTAATTCCCAAATCTCACTTAATCTGGACCCCTCACCTTCTTCCTACATTCATTATAAGCTATTTTTTGTGCAACTTCACCTTCATTATACAGACTGGGTTGAGCTTTCTCTGCCAGTGCTTGTTCTGAAGGGGACCGGTCAAGACCAATTACCTCTGAAAGTTTAGGTCAACGTGGCTCTTGGAAAGCCCTGTTCTTGTTGCTCATCACCCATTTGGTCCTAGGTATTGGTTTCTATTACCATCATTATTATGAGATTATCATTGTTGGTGTTTGATCCCTTCAGCTCTTACATGCTTATGGTTGTCATTCATGCATACACACTGAACATGTGTCCTGCACTGTTCACGTGGAAGGGTTATCAGTTCTGTCCCCATGAGTTTGTCCAAATTTGGGGATGTTGGTCAGAAAACAAAATGATGAAGTTGCTTTTGATAGCCATCTGCCTTGCTCAAGAAATAGTATCTGAACACCCTCACAGACGAGCACCAGCTGTGACTTCAGAACCAGATTGGTCCCTTGGAAATAAAAACAGGTGTTTTACATACCACAAATTTAGTTAGACAGATGGAATGTTTAAAATAAAGAAAAATACTCCTTACCTACTTATTTTAGTTCCCATTATCTTGCTCTTCCTGAATAATCTACGACTATCAATAGAAAGTTATTTATGGGAGAACAAGCATGAAAAAGGGAAAGAAACAAATTTCTATTTACAGTGTATAACGAAATGTAGGAAATCGATGAATGTACAATGACACAAAGCAGAGCTAATGGAAAGTACTGAGTTACTATACACAGTTGTTAACATTTATATTCCCCTTTGTTTTTCACTTGCTAATGTTTTCTGATTGTGACGGCGTTTGTACAAATGGCATGTCTTCATACTCTCGAGGAATACTCTTATTTAAAACTCTGCCTACATTCTGCAGATTTTTATGATCAGGAGTCTTATTCTTTCACCTTTCATGACACCAGATAATCTGCAACAATAGTCACAGAAATATTATATTCCTGAAATTTTGTAGAGGAAAAAGTCACTTATTTTTACTATCACTTTCTATGTGCAAAGCATTCCCAATATGTTATTGTTTGGGCTGAAGTATTTTCCCCTCAGGGTTATTTTGAAGATGGAGAAGTTTCTGAGCCTGACAACATGCAACATGTTAGTGTCAGGTGCGTTTACTTCCTCCACACAAGTCAGAAGATTAAAACAAAATGCAGAAAAACTCTGAGGCTGTCAAGCCACAACTTTTCAATGAGCAGCAGCCAAATGCCCAGCTGCCTTCTACCACATGGACTCTGAGTGTTTTTAGAAACTTCGCATCTGGCAGCAAACCTTGCTTGAAAATTGTGTGTCTGTTTTAATTCAAAATGGTATATGCACATTGAGGGGAAAGCGTATACACGTTAAAAAACAAAGGAAAAATGTCGTCAAATCATCCCCTGTATCTATACATTAGGAATATTAATTATTATCTGTTTGGTATACATTTGTTTCCTTGTGTTTAGATATACAGACACAAAAGTACATTTTTTTTAGTATAAAAATAGACTTGGTTCATACTTTCTATAGAGTATACAGTCTTCTGCAACTTCCTTTTATTTTTTTCCCCATCCAGTAGCATGTCACAGAAATCATTCTCTTGCACTAACTTATTACTTTTAAGCTGCCCTTGTCTGAGTAGACTAAAACTCACATGATCATTTCCTACTTTTGGTCACTTTTTACATTCCATCTGATCTCTGTGCATCTGTCTTTGCACGCTACAAATATTTCCATAGGACAAACCCCTACAGGTAGAATTGCTGGCTCAAAGAGCACATGCAATTAAAATTCTGAAAGGTTCTAGGCAAATTGCCCTTTAAAAAAGTTGTACCAAGATACACTCTCTCAATAGTTTCTGAGAACATTTTTCTCCCCACCTTCATTAACAATGGACAGTATCAGTCTTTTCAAATTTTGGTGATCAGGTAGACAAAAATAAACAAATGGGAAGTGTACCTTGTTTTAATTTGGAGAACATATTAATCTTCCATTGGGTTGGTTTTATCATGGTGAGGATCAATTTTATCCATATTCAGAAACTCATGCCTTAAGCTATATTTACTATTTGAATTTCTTATTAGTATGTTTCTTTGCTTCTTGGTAGTAGTGGAGATGGTGGTGGTGGTGGCTGGGTTGTGTCTTATTCTTTTTCATATTTCCATCGAGAAGAAAACCTCTGCTCCATGGTTAGTTAACAAGGGACGAGTATTTGGAAAAGACTCACACTACCTCTTTTTTATTCCTTCGTTCACATCTATCCAAATAAACTCTATCCAATAACACACAAACTCTATCAATATGTATTTAAATATTAATCAACATTATAAATAATCAGTCTAACAATGAGATATTTGTTTAGAGTTCTTCTAAAAATTAACTACTCACTGAGAAAATTACGAAGAGATTTGGAAAGCCGTGTTATATCCAAGAAGATAATAAATCAGTTTCTCTGCTAATTTAAATCTTCTAAGTGTGGGTAGGATCTGGAGAGGAAGAAATGCAAATGAGAGATGTTCATATAACATTCTATTACATTCTATTAGTCATTCATTCATTCACTGTCCATTGATTAAATGCCAGCATAGCAGTGCATCCTCAAGTGCAACATAGAAACAAGTGGAATACTTCTTGGAAGCAAAATTTAAGACCTTATAGGAAAACAGTTAGAGGGACCAAGATGACAAGTAAATCATTGAAATCTCAGATAATTCCAATTTTTCATTAAAATAAAACAACAAAACAACTTACTGCCTTCAGAGCATTTTAAGGATATTAACTTAGAAATAAGGCGAATTCCACAATTGATTACCGTTTGCCATCTCTTGCTCACAAGATCTGTTTTAGGATTTTCCTTCCCCGTCGCTTTAAGTTAATGCTTAGAAGTTAGCATCCTTTATGGTGAATGATGCTCATTTTGAGGGACATAATCTTTTCTGTTTTTCCTTGAGCCACAAGTCCCTTGTCTTTCTGAGTTTATGACTTGCAATTATTAAGCATTGTCTGCCAGTTCCCACTACTGTCCCAGAAGAACAGAGTTCTGTGGATGCTTAAAATGGACAAACAGCCAAGTGCAAACTTTTTAACCTACTCAGCTTGCAACCTCAATTTGCATCATAGTCTCAGCTCTGCCCACGCTAATTTTGTGCTGAGCACACACATTCTCAGTCCTCTTATTTGGATCTGAGCATTCTTCCTCTAACAGATGGAGGAGGACAGTTCTAAGACCTGGATTTACTTTCTCTCAGCATCTGACACCTCTCCTAAGGTTTATTGTAAAAGGCCGCTTCTGTTCAGACTGCTCTGTTATCCCTTACACCTCTCCTTATGATTTTTAAACACATGGTTTGGTTGCCTCTTAATTAGGTTAATTTCTAATTAACCCTGGTAAGAGTCACATCCACCTGCATTGAAATTCTCCTCATTGCTAAAAAGACATGCGTACATTAATCCATATGTACCAGAATGGTAAACAACAAACAAAACGGAAATCTTAAAATTAAGGATGGATTACTCTGTGTGTAATATGCACTGTGCAACATGTTGTCAAGTGAGAAGAGGGGTACCCAAATGGTGATACACACCTCCAATACTCAAGGAGATGATATCTACATTAAAAATAATCTGAGAATATAAGTTGGCAGGTAGAAGTATCACGGAAGATTGAAAAAAGGCTGGATAAAGAGAGCAAGGAGAGCTTTCCTGCTGTGGGAGTGGGGGGCTGGGGGTGGTCAAGGAATGCTTTGTGGCACAGCCTGGCTGGTGAAGAAGTAGGAAGATCTCTCTGGGCTGAAGAAAGAGCGTGTACAAGATATTTGGGCAGGAAGCATCCTAATGTGTAATTCGTTTATTTGAGGCATCTTCTAAATGCAGGATGGCGAATAGTGGGAGATAAGACTAGGTCATATCCTGGAAACAAACTTTTGTTGGGCTGCCTGAGGGATGTGTAATGACTCCTTGCACAGTCGAAAGACATTGCCGACTTCTGAGTGTGGAAGGAGGAAGGGATCATTGTTAAATTTCAGGAAGATAAGGCTGACATCACTGAGTGGGAATGAGAAAACACTTAAGTAACCAGTTTTAGAGATGATTACACTTCTGTGATGGGATTAGAGGGGTCTGAATTAAAGTCATGATGGAGAAAAGAGAAATCATTGAATTTCCTTTTCCAATAATGCTAATTGGGTCATTCAAATCAATCCACCTTGACTGAAAATAATTTTCTAAAAATCTGGATAAAATAAGCTTTTAAAGACTTCTTAAAAGCATTGAAGATACTGCAAAGACTCTATGGAGTTGCCAGACCAGTAGTTTTGGGGAAGAGCCTAAACCCAGAGAAATCAGGTGAATATTGGACCTTTCAAGCTGCTTTGGCTCAGAGACAATTGGCTAATTCCACAAATTTGGGTTTGGATTTGGGTGGAGCCCTTGCCCTGTAAAGGGGACAGACATCTGGGGGCAGGGCTCCCCAAGGTCTGTAGTCTCACAGGAGATACTTCCATCTTTAAGGTGCAGCCTCACGTAAATGTAAACCAGAAATAACCAGCCAAATCCCACCCCAACCTCAGCACTGGAAAGAAGGCTGTCTTGGCCCTGAGCAGAGGAGAAAGGGAAGAAAATGATGAACAACAACAAGAAAAAGTCCATCTTTGAGAAAGTGTGGTCTAGATGGGATGGATTGGCTTTGGTACATATTAAATGTGGCACTGTAGACATCCTGTAGATAACCCAGTTGGGAGCTTTGGGAGAAAGGTTGGATTTGAGGATTACTCTTTAGCATGTGTTGCCATGGAGGTGATGGAACCATGGGAATGGGTGAGATTTCCAAAGGAGTGGTGGGAGGTGCTCAGGAGGAGAGGAACAGACCTGAAGATGTGATAATGGGTGCAAAGATGAAGGAGAAGGAGACGGAGTGTATCACATTCTCCCAGAACCAGCCCCAAGCCAAGGATTCACATGCGAGGGATGTATTAAGAAGGTGTCCTTGAGAGAAACCATTAAGGGACAGAGGGAAACAGGGAAGGAAAGGAACCAGGTGACTCTGGTATCTGCTAGTGGGGGCAGACAGGGACGCCTGCAGCAGCTGGGGTACAGGCATAAAGCCAGGGATCAAGGGATCCAAGGAGATCAGCAATGTCAGCTACATAACAAGAGAGGCAGCAGGAAAATCACGCAGGCTCCTGTGATCCCAACGTGGAGGCAAGAGCGGCAGCCAATTTCTCAGTGAGGTCAAGTAGGTGAGAATGACGTGAGGAGCAGAAATTCGTGTTACCCCAAAGAGAGTAGTTTCAGGAAAGCCCTGGGAGAAAGAAGCGGGTTTTAAAGGGAGGAAAATGAAAAGGTAAGAATTAAATAGATACAGTAAGGGGAAATGCCCAGTTGAACTGTTTAGCAGTGAACTATGGTGGCAGAAAAGTTCTGTCTTGAGGGTATACTTGGGGAAGAATCATTCTCCACAAAGTGCACCTGAGTATGTTGGTACTCAAAGAAGACTGACGGTAGCTTACATTTGTGGAAAGCCTCTCTAACAGCACATTCTGCCTGGAAATAATTCTTATTCACTGGCATTCCAGAAGAGCTGCAGCTCATCATGTTTTGTCTGTTCCGGGAACTAGAGTATTGACGACAACAGGCAGATGAAGCATGCTCTCTTCTAGGGAATTCTGTCTGAAAATTCCGGGAAGGCTCTTTGCACTCAGAACGTTATGGGATCTGCAAAAGAATTAGAGGAAATGACTTCGCACACGTTTTGGATTTGCAACTGTGTCATCTGTGCTTTTAATTTAAGCATGAAATCCATGAATAATCATCTAAGATTGTTATATAAATTATATTCTTTCCTTCTATCCTTTCTTTCCTCCCTCCCTCCTTTCCTCTCTCCCTTCCTTCCATCTTTCCATTCTTCCCATTTTTCTCTTTCCTGTCTCCCTGCTTCCCATCTGCCCCCGTTCCTTCCTGCCTCCTTCCTTCCAGTACAACAGGACAGGTTACCCTTTAGTCCGCCAACAGCAGCAGAAGGCCCATGTCGTCTCTGACCCCACAATGAGATGGAAGGGAGATGGCCCAGTGTACACGGAGGGGCTGGAGTGTGCCTACTGGCCACTGCAGCCCAAGGCATTTCTCACCCTGTGGCTCTTCTACAAGTTCAGTTGGCGAAGTCTTCAGAGGAAATAAGCATACCCCCCAAACAAGATACCTGAGAGTCTCAGAACACCTTACCATCAGCCCCTCACAGCCCTCTAATTCAGCTGGACTCTTAGCCCCCACATCCTCATGTACAGTTAAGCTCTGACACCTAAGAAGGCTGAATTCCTGGCCCAACCCCTGTGCCCCAGTGATGGAGGAGTCTCTCTCTCTGCTCGTGGGAATCCCCGATAACAGCTGCCTACTTTCTACGATTTTTCTCTAGTCTGGTGTTTCCAAATCTGCCAGCTCACAATCCACCCTTTCTTGAATAAACACATTAGATTTCAGATATTGTTGGAATTTCTGCTCTGGCCTTTGAGTCCTGCCCATGTCTAGCGTCAGACTGAGCTTAGAACTCACATCCTCACAGCCTGCTGTACCTGCTGTAGTAATAGTAGAGCCCTTATTTTGCTTCCATTGTCCACTCTCCAGCTTTCTTGCGTAGCCCGTCCTGCAGCTTCCCTAATTACTTAATTTCTTCCTGAGGTCTGTGAGCTTGTTCACCATTAATTTCTTCCTGCAAGTTTGAACACATCATTTCCTTCCCCAGGACATCCCATGAGAAGTAAGCAAGGCCAAACAACCAGCCTAACTATGCGCATCGCTCTTTCCTTTTCAATCGACAAGATGTCTTAACGTTTTATAGAGTTTTCCCCAGTTTACAAATTACAAAGCAGTCACTATCTCATGTGTTTCTGGCTTATTTCTCCACAGCCTTGAATACAATGGTTATTAGTTGAGTTTCTAACCCAATTAGGAGAGAGGAAACTGGGCGAAAGTGAAAGATTTATATTACCTGTAAAAATTCACTATTCCGAGGTCAATAAAATTCCATTTAATACAAAACTTAAGAAGAGCTCACATAGATTTAAATATATTATTAACGAAATCACATCTTCTTTTATCCACTCAGTAATGCATGAGCAGATTTATTTTGATTATGGTTATATTCATTTATTCAAGGAGTATTTATTAAAACTGCTAGGCTCTGAGTATGCTAAAGAAGACAGACAAGATCTCTATTTTCACAGAGGTTACATTTTCTGGGAGCTGAGGGTAGGAAGATTTCAGAAAATAAAAATGTGAAAAAAGGAAAACAAATCTCCCCAACAGCAGCATTCTAAGAAACAGCTCATCCCTCTAACAGTGGTTCTCAACTGAGACAGCGTTGCTTCCTAGGGGACGTTGAGAACGTCTGGAGTCGTTTTTGGTGTGACAAGCGGAGGCAGGCTACTACTGAATCTGGTGGGTAGAGGCCAGGGATTCTGCTCATCATCCTACAGTGCACAGGACGGCCCCCACCACAGAGAAGTGTCCAGACACAGATGTCGGCAGTGCTGAGGTCAAGAAACCCTGCTCTAACACTAGAATCACAATAGGTGTATAATATCCCTTTATACTTATTTGTTCTCACTGATAGACATACGTAAAAGACGTTGTCACTGCTTTAGAATTCCAGTAGTGTTTTTAAGACTAAAAATTGCAATTTTTTTCCTCAAAAGGAGTATACCTTTAAGAATTTTTTTTCTTACCATATACAATAATTTGGTGTCCTTTCACGAAATGTCTTCTTGAGGAAGGACTGTGACTTTCAAAACCACACGGTACTGACCATTTAACTGAAGATTGACCAATGCCAGGACACTCTTTTTTCAGAAATGCCCTTATGAGTCTGTATTTGTGACCTTTGCAAGTGGGAGAAAGTCTTGGAAGGTTCTAGGCTCTCTGGTGTGTTCGAATCTTTAATCCAACATAACTGGAATCTCCTATCACTTGCAGTCTCGTTTGTGTAGTCAAATGAACAAGTTATCAGAGCAGATGGATCAAGAGAAATGTTGCTTTCTTGAGGAGACTGCCAAACCTAAGTTCCAGATTCATTACTCTCTGCAAGATAGAATTAAATATACCAAATCTCGACGATATAGACTGCACTTGAATTGTATTACATTTTATTAAATTGCCAATGAAATCGTGAACTTTATGTAGCGCTCTAGACAATGCTTTTATCATTTAGAGGATATTCTTTCAGGCTGCCCCAACTTTATTTATGTCTCTATTCTCCTTTCTCTTTCCCTGGCCCCCTCAGTTGTCACCTGCCTCCTTGTACGTTTAGATCATCTTTCTCTTCCTAAACTGCCTTCTCTCTCTTTTTTTAACGGACAAGAGCCTGCCACTAGTGCTATGTCTCAAAAAAGCAACTAATTACAGTGCTGTATATTCATGACATTTTTACGTTTCCTTCTATCCTTTTTATATCTTTAATTACATTTAAGTGTTTCAGGAATCCATTATGTATCGTAATCAAACATCATCTTGCCTCGTGTGTGTATTCCTCTCTTAAATCTCGATTTCTGAAATGACTATGCTATTTTTGTCTATTTAACTCCATCCTCTCTGGTTTTCCTGGATGAAGAGAGATGTTTCAGTGGTTTGTCTGTGAATTCCTGTGAACAGTCGGGTGACATGAGTTGCCCGTTAACCACATCTATTCTCTGACAGAAAATAAGAGAGAACCGTTCTGAGGTCAGCAGCATTGTTACCAATAAAGACTTCTCCTATAATGTAATGGAATGAATCAATAGATTTGTTGTGGTCATTTCTCAAAATTTCAGATCCAAATAATGATATTCCCTAATATAATCAAGACAGCATGCTGGTAGGAAATAAACATGGAGAGTTATAATATTTTAAAGTTATATAAATAGTTTTGACAGGAACTAATGTTTTAAAGCAACAAGACTGGTTGTGTATACACACACACACACATACACACTCACACAGACATGGAGGAGCTTTACAAAGCCCCACATAAAATAATGAAATTATTGATTAAATGAGAAAATTCAATGATGCCTAAAGAAAGTCATTATCAAGGAGTCTTTCTGCTAACTTCAGAGGAGCACTTCATTTCATTAATACTAACTAATAGAAAATAATAAAATAGAAAGCAAAATAATTAAGCTCTTATCCTTCTGTTTCAATCTAGCCATGGCATGGATGTGAGCAGGAAATGGCAATAAACAATGAGTAGAATTCAAACCATTCCCAGTTAAGCTCTAAAACCTTGAGCTTGCAAAACTGGAATAATGTTACCCTTTAAAAAACGGATTATCAGAGCTCAGCATGGTGAGTTTGAAAGAAGTTCTGATAAAGCTTCGTTGTACAAATGACGACCCCCTCCCAGTGAACCATTTTTTGAGTCATCGCTATGTTGCTGTGTGGACAGAAGTTTATCAACTCTTGACAACCAGGAGGTCTTTTGGCGTTTAGGCGAATATTTGGATTGTAAGTGAGTGAATCTACTAAATGCAAATTAGTGAACAATAGAAACGTTATGAACTTACAGATGATCTTACAGTTCTGGAGTTCAGAAGTGGGTAATGGGTTTCCCAGGGCTAAAAATCAAGATGGCAGCAAGGCTGCGCTCCTTTCTGGAGGCTGTAGGGGAGGACATGTTTTCTTGCCTTTTCCAGCTTCTAGAGGTTGACCACATTCTTTGGCCTGTGGCCCCTTCCATCTTCAAAGCCAGCAATGACCCATGAGTCTCCTGATGTCACCTCACTCAACCCTGACTCTGCCTCCCACTTCCCCTTTAAGGACCCTTACTATTACATTGGTCCACCTGGATAAGCCTGTATAATCCCCTTATTTCAAGGTCTGCTAATTAGCAGGCTTAATTCCACCTGCAACTTTGCTATCTAAGGTAACATATTCACAGGTTCTGGAATTAGGACATGGAATTAGGACATCTTTGTGGGAAGCAGCATTACTTTGCCTACAGTAGCAATCATCTGATTCTTTTTATTTCCCAGTTTTGAAACTGAAGTACGTAAAGTTTATGTAATTGATGTTTAAGGGATAAAATTTAGAATTTACTCCTGAATCCATGTGATACTGATTATTGTAAAACTATGCCCTTGTCTTCTGTATATGTCTATATAGTTTTGATATACATTTCCAGTATGATAATGGTTATGAAATGAAATCTTCTGTGTGCCTTTTGCACAAACATTCTAAACTTTAAAACATTGAAATCTCATGCATTTATTTTAAAGCTCTAAGAATATAAATATTAACACTTACCAATTTGCCAAGTGAAATACATAAGTGCAACGAAACAAGGCTTGTCATGGTGACACCATCTCTAAGGTTGAATTACATCAGATAGTAAAATGGAAACCGTGATTTGATCAGGTACTTGAAAGCACTTTGAATAAAAATTAAGTATCAATGTCTTAACCAAGGATTGTGTATGTCAATATGTTTTACTGTTTAGTTCTTTTTTTTTTTTTTTTTAATTTGGGCTAGACTTTCTCATTCACTTCCTTTCAAAATTAGTATACATTGAATGATGACAACATTTAGTGTTTTGGTTGTTGTTTTACTTGTTTTAATCAGCCTAGGTTATTGTGAAGTATCTTTCTCTACTTTTCGATTTTCTCTATTTTTAATCAGCTGGAATTGATTTTAAAGAATTCTGTGTAGTTCTATCTTTTTCAAAATCCATATAAAAAAATGAATGTTTATCCGATTCATCTGCACAAAAAGAAATTTAAAACAACAACAACTCTAGGATGGAGCAAAGTTTGACTTGCTCAAACATTTGATACTAAAATATGTCAAGGACAAAACGTGAAAGCACTCATCAATTAAGATAAAATGTCAATGGCGGTATTATAGTCATGAATATTTATGAGTTGAGTGACAAAGCATCCAGATATATTTGAAATGTACTAACAAAATGTATTTTGAAATGCAAAGATACAACATCGTTTGGGGGAAGCTTTGACACACCTTTCTGTCTTTGATAGAATAAGTCAACAGAAAAATAAATGTAGAGAATATGTACAATGTGATCAATAATGTTGGTTAATAGATAAACTGTGAGTCCTAGAAGCAGGGAATGCCCTTTCTGTTTTTGCAAGTGTACCAAAAGGATCATATGTTAGATGATGAAGAATATTATACTAAATTCTAAAAAAAGAAATAATGCAGAAAATATTCTTTGACCTGAACACACACACACACACACACACACACACACACACACACACACTTTGATAACAATATAGTAATAACAATACTCTCCTCACCCCAACAGCAGCAGCAAACCCTGGGAAATGAGATAGCCTCCCTCACCCAAAGAAGAGGAGTTTAAATTCCCACTGAGAGGCCGCCCATAGCCCATCAAAATTTGCCCCCTCTACCTACTCCCTATCATATTAGCTTCAGGCATTTTCTTCAAAAACACTTACCTGAAGTATCTGTTTGTTTGTTTTTTTTAACAGACTTTATTCTTTAGAGCAGTTTTAGGTTCACAGTAAAGCTGAACAGAAAATACAGGTTTGCCACATACCCTCTGCTCCCCCTCGTGCATAGCCTACCCCACTATTGACGTCTCACTCAAGAGTGGCACATTGTTACAACCCACAAACCTATATTGGCACATCATTACTACCTAAAGTCCATACTTTACATTAGGGTTCACTCTTGGTGTTGTACGGTCTCTGGGTTTTGACAACTACATAATGGTGTGTATCCACCATTATAGTATCAAACAGAGTAGTTTCACTGCCCAAAAAATCCTCTGTGCTCTGCCTATTCATCCTTCCTGATGAATAGATGGAAAGATCAGCAACCACTGATCTTTTTACTCTCTCCATAGTTTTGTCTTTTCCAGAATGTCATAGAATTGGAATCATACAATATGTAGCCTTTTTAGATTGGCTTCTTTCATTTAGTAATATGCATTTCAGTTTCCTCTGTGTCTTTCCATGGCTTGATAGCTCATTTCATTTAGTGCTGAATAATATTCCATTGTCTGGATGTACCTCAGTTTATTTGTCCATTCACCTACTGAAGGACATCCTGGTTGCTTCCAAGTTTTGGCAATTATGAGTAAAGCTGCTATAAACATCACGTGCAGGTTTTTGTGTGGACATAAGTCTTCAACTCCCTTGGGTAGATGCCAAGGAGCATGATTGTTGGATCATATGGTAAAAGTATGTTTAGTTTTGTAAGAAGCTGCCAAACTGTCTTCCAAATTGACTGTACTATTTTGCATTCCCACCAGCAATGAATGAGACTTCCTGTTGCTGCATATCCTTGCCGGCATTTGGTGTTGTCAGTGTTTTGGATTTTCACCATTCTAATAGCTGTTTAGTGGTATCTCATTGTTGTTTTAATTTGCAGTTCTCTAATGACATATGATGTGGAGCATCTTCTCCTACACTTATTTGCCATCTGTATATCTTCTTCAGTGAGTCATCTGTTCAGACACTTTGCCCATTTTTTAATTGGGTTGTTTGTTTTCTTGTTGCTGAGTTTTAAGAGTTCTGTATATATTTTGGATAACAGTCCTTTATCAGATATATCTTTTGCAAATATTCCTTCCAGCCTCTGGCTTGTCTTCTCATTCTCTTGCAGAAGTTTTTAATTTTAATGAAGTCTGGCTTATCAATTATTTCTTTCATGGATAGGTGTTGTATCTAAAATGTCATCACCAAATCCCAGGCCATCTACATTTTATTCTTTATTATCATCTAGGAAGTTTATAGTCTTGCATTTTACATTTAGGTCTATGGTGCCTTTGAGTTAATTTTGTAAGGAGTGTAAGGTCTGTGTCTAGATTCATTTGTTCACATGTGGATGTTCCAGCACCATTTGTTGAAAAGACTGTCTTTTTCCCATTGTATTTTCTTTGTCAAAGATCAGTTGACTATATTTCTGTGGATCTATGTCTCAGCTCTCTGTTCTGTTGCATTCATCCATTTGTGTATTCTTTTAGCAATACCACATTGTCTTGAGGAGGAAGTATCTTTTTATTCATGTGCTTACTTATATATTGGCTGTTTCTCCAGTCTTTATCTGTTTTGTTAACAATGTATCAATAAATAAATATTTGTAAATAAATAGATTCATTGAGTTGAGTTAAAGAGGAAAACAAAATATCAATTACATTCATTCATTCGTCTCATTTGGAAGCTCAATGTGACTGGAACATGTTGGACAAGCAGGAGAGTGGCAGTTAGTGGTGTTGGTGATCAGAAATGGCTAAATATGGAAGCATATGGGAGTTGGTCAAAGGAATACTTTAGAGGCAAGTTCATACTCATGGAAGTTTTCCACATTAAACAAACAAACAGAAAACCAAAAATATATTCACTAATCTTTCAACTTAGTTACAAAAAGGAAAAGAAGAGTGAACAAAACTGAAAAAGCACAGCAAACTAAGTATAGATGAAAGTAGAGATTAATGAGTTAGGAAATCTGTGAGTCTACAAAAGAGAAAAATAATTGGCAAAGTAACAGAAACACGACAGTTGAAGATGTAACCTAATTTTCTGCTCTTGACAGATTAAAAGACAAAAATAAACAAGGAAAATGTGAATAATTAAATAATGATTGAATTAGTCACTATATCTGAAGCTGTGTGGCTCCAGGTATATTTATTAAATAACCGATTTTTCACAGTTTAATTCATCTAATGCCAAATTTTTAAAAACCAGTTCTGCTAAGGCGTTTATTGCTCTTGAATATACTCAATTTGCCAAAGTCCTTTTTGAGGAAAATTCATCTTAAATGTAGTAAATGGATTTGAATTAATTTTTCCTATTAATTCTTTCTCAACCAGCGTTGTTTATCTGAACCACAAAATATAAAGAATGATTTTAGTGACCATTTTCTTAGGACTAGTAGTAACATAGGTGCACAGAAGAAAAGTCATACCTTCGGGCCTAATTCTCTCAGAATCTGGGTTAGATAGGGCTACGTATTATAATATCAAGTATTATTTATCATATCAACTATTGAATTTTCAGAAGGGTTATTTACTTAAAACCCTTTCAGTCCACTTATCCACCAATTGTACTTCCAAAAAATGTAGACATTATCAGATAAATATACAAAATGCATATTGAGGGATTTAAAAATAATTTATTTACAATAATCAAGATTGAAGCAAGCTAATGTATACAAGAGATGCTTGTGAAACAGCCATTGATACTGATGGATGCTTACTGAGGTGGAAACCACTCATAATCACCATCGCCTCATCATCCCTGTGGGGTAGGTATGAGGACCTCTGTCTCCACAGAGAATACTTGAGGAGGAAGCCTTGCAGAGTGGAGAAGAAATGTACTTCTTGTTACAAAGCAAAGAGACAGGCTGAGAATTTGAATTCTGGGCTCCATAACTCCATCTCCAGCTTCATCACTTTCTCTACTATCAAACTGAGCATAAGCGAACAGAGCAGATGATTCAGACTATACTTTCAGGCTAAATGAAATACACATAGGCAGACGGCATCTGCGCATAAATGCATGGGAAACATCTTTGCAGAGACCTGTCAAATGTCACATGCGTTTTCTCTGATGACCATTTCTCCCTCCCATTTCCTACATGTACATTCTAATTTGTCTACTATAAACATGTGAGTTTTATATATATATATTTTAATTTCATAAAAAAGAAAAAACTGAATGATTATAAATAAGCTCAGAAAATTTGTCTCTGAATCAATTAATAAAACGGATGAAACTCTGTAAAGTCTAATGAAAAGGCAGAAACGGAAATCAACAAAATTAGGTGTGAGAAACTGAATATGGCAGACACAGAGAAGAGATTAAAGTTTTATAAGGCAACGCTAGGTACAAATCCCTGCAGAGAAATTGGAAAATTTTAAAGAAGTGGAGAGTATCCTTGGAAAATGTAAGTTACCAAAATTAAATAATTCTACAGGAAGTTGGAAATCCGTATAAATCAGTAAAAGAAAAAGAGGGAAAGAAAGCAAAAATAAAGGAAATAATAGTGAAGACTCTGGGGTCCATAGATTCACTGAGGAGTTTATTCAACCCCGAGCAATAAGGTAAAACCAATCCTATATACACGTACACATACACACACAAGATGAGAATCCATTGTATTAGATGTTTGCATAACTCTGACAGGAAGATCTCGTGAATACAGGGGGGAAAAGCACAGTACACAGCAGTGCATTCAACTCTTAAAAACTTGCTTTTAAATCTTTTGCAGAAAGCTAAAATGTAGAACTGCTACAAATCGAGCTGATCAGGTTGGAAAGGGTGAGAGGGAGAAAAGTGGGAGACAGAAGGCAGGAAAGCAAGCAGAACATCTCCTGTTCTCAAGTGCTTGGCAACCCCCTAGCCTTTGTTAAATCTGCCTCATTGTCTATCCTGCGTCTGCACTGGTGCAGCAGTACATAGCAGGAGAAAAACTCACAACCCAGCAGAATGGTCTCTTTAAACACAGGATTGTTGACCTCCAGGGGGCTTTCCCGAGTTCATTCACTTGCCTACTACCCAGAACACTCAGTCATCAAAATGGGTTTCTTACTAGAATCCTCTGGGTAGTTTTAAAGAATACTGAAGCTAGGGTCCCACCAGCAAAACATTCTGATGGAATTAGTCTTGAGTGTGACCTGGGCATCCAGATTTTTTAAATCTTCCTGGTCGATTCCAGTGTGCAAATTTGAGAACTGGCTTAGAAATCACCTAGAGATCTTGGTAAAGTGCAGATTCTGCTTTGTTCAGTGCAGGAGAGGTTGATAATAACTCACTCACTCCCAGGTCATGCCGATGCTGCTGGTCTGCAGACCACACTCAGAATGGCAGGGATCCAGAGGATCCTACCTTCTCCCCTCTCCTCCAGTGTGATATAGTCCAATACCTTCTCTTCATCCTTGCTCTTAGTTCATGACCTTCTTCCCATTTCACTGGGAAAATCCAAACCATCAGTAGGGAGATTCCACCAGCTCTGCTTTCCAATCTACCCACCTACCCACCTTAATGCCCACACGTTCCACCCTTCCCTCTTGTGACCTCAGTCCATCCACGCTCCCATCTAATGAAAACACCCCCACGTGTACCCCAGAGAGGACTTCTCTCTCACTTCCACAATTCTTCCTCTCTCTCGGTTATTATCAGATAGTCCTGCTGGACTAGATCACTCCATTCAGCAGCAGTCTATGACTCTCCCGTTATAAGCCCCCCGAAAAAAATTGAAAAAGGAAAAGAAAAAATACGTCTCTTCTTACCCCCATTTCCTTTTTCAGGAGCTGCCCCATAACTCTCTCCTGACATTAAAACACCTCGGAAAAAAATTATTTATTTTGACATCTTCCAATTTCTCTCTTCCATTTTTCTTTTAACAAGGCTTTCTACATACCTCTCCCAGTGAAAAAGGTCCATTTTGAGGTCACCAGTGACCTCCATGCCACTGCATGCAATGCCAAACTCAGCCCTCGGCCGACTGGACCTACCAGCATCATTTGACACAGTCATCACTCTCCCTTTCTCGGGAAGCTTTCCTCATGTGAACACCTCACTCTCTCCTGTTCTTTTCCTCCTTACCTCACGACTGTTTCTTCACAGGCTCCTTTGCCCATTATCTTCACCTACACAACCTTTAAATATGGCAGTGGTCCAGTCTTAGTCTTTGCATGTTTCTATTTTCTTATCTACACATCCTCCCTCCAGGATCTCTTGTAGCCTAATGACTTGAAACCCAACCTCTCTGTTGATAATGACAACATTTCTATCTCCAGTTTGTATCTTTCCCCTGAACGCTACATTCCTGCATTCAACTCTCCTTTAGTAATTCTACATGGATGCCTAATATTCATCTTAATCTTTTTTTCCAGCTTTCTTGAGATATAAATGACATATAATATCATGTAAGTTTACGGTGCACAGTGTGATGATCTGATATATTTGTATGTTGTGAAATGATGACCACAGCAGGGTTAGTTAACACCTCCATCACCTCACATAATTATCATTTCTTTTTAGTGGTGAGAACATTTAAGATCTACTCTCTTTGCAACTTTCAAGTATATAATATGGCATGGTTAATTACAGTCACCATGCTGTACATTAGATCCCGAGAACTTATTCATCTTATAACTGAAGTTTGTACCCTTTGACAAGCATCTCTGCGTTTCCTCAACTCCTCAGCCCCTAGTAACCACATTTCTGTTCTCTGTTTCTGAGAGTTTGGCTTCTTTAGATACCACATATAAGTGAGATCATACAGTGTTTGTCTTTCTCTGTCTGACTTATTTCACTTAGCATAGTGCCCTCAAGTTCCATCCATGTTGTCACAAATGGCTTATTCAACCATGAGAAAGAAGGAAATACTCATCTCAGTCTTAACATGTCAAAATCTGAACAACTCATCACTCCTCCTGCAATACCATAACCAAAAAAAGGAAAAAGAAAATACCCCTGCTTCTCTTGCAGTCTTCTCCAACTTAGTTAATGTCAACTCTACTCAGACGAAGCCTTAAGAATTATCATTGAGCTCTTTCTTTCCTTCGTAGCCTTTCATCCCTTGTTTCATGAAGTCCTATAGTGTCTGTCTTCCAAGTACAAGTAGAATCTGACCACTGCTTCCAATCCTCTACTACCCACTATGGGCCACCATCATTGCTCTCCTGGGGTATGGCAGTCACATTCTAACTGGATTCCTGATTCCACACTTTCTTTCCTGTGGACTACTGCTAACACAGTAGGCAGAGAGACACATAGGACAGATAATGCCAGCCTCTACTCCAACCTTCCAATAGTTCATCATTTCCCTGCCAGTAAACATCAATGTCCTTACAAAGGTCTGCAAGGCCCTACATGACTCCCTTCCATGACTTCTTACTATTCTTCTCCTCTTGCTCATTCAGCTCATTCCAAGGGGCCACATCAGCCTCTTGCTGGTCCTTGAACACCTCAGTCACCCTTCTAAGGCAAGGGCAATGCCCACTTCTCCTCAGAATGCTCTTCCTCAGATAGCCACATGGCTCGCTTCTTCACCACCTTCCAGGTTGTCTGAAATGTGACCTTTTCCATGGCCCAGTAAAGTAGGCAGTGATATATTTCACCAAATATTTCTCAATATCTTTAATTTATATTAAGAAAACTGAAAGCATTATTGGCAATATCAAGTACATTTTCTAAAAAATGGAGAGACATCCATTTTGCTAGATGTTAAGACAGAATCTTTTAGAATAGTGCTTCTCAAACCTAAATGTGCATATGCAACACCTGGGGATCTTGTTAAAATGCAAATTCAGATTCACTAGCTCTGGAGAGAGGACCAAGTCTTTGTATTTCTGAGGGGGTCCCAGGTGACGTCCAAGATGCTGCTGGTCTGTGGGTTACACCTGGAATAGAGGGTCCTTAGAGGATTTGTTTTTTTTAGCCTTTAGAAATACCGAGAAATAGTGAAAAGTGAAAAGAAGAAAAAGAAATCATCTTGTGTTCTCCCCACTCCTAATTTATCACCAGTCACATGCTGGTGTATTTATATTTTCTTCCTCTGTAGAGGTTACTTTCCTCTTCCCTATGTTGATTTGTTAAAAAAAAAAATTATTAAGGGCTCGCCCAGTGGCACGTGGTTAGGTTTGTGCGCTCTGCTTTGGTGGCCTGGGGTCCACAGTTTCGGATCCTGGGTTCGTGGGTTTAGATCCCAGGCGCGGACGTACGCCACTCATCAAGCCATGCTGCGGCAGCGTCCCACATACAAAATAGAGGAAGATTGGCACAGATGTTCACTCAGGGACAATCTTCCTCAAGCAAAAAGAGGAAGATTGGCAACAGATGTTAGCTCACGGCCAGTCTTCCTCACCAAAAAAAAAAAAAAGAGAGAGACAAAAAAATCAAGACAAGTTTAACAATAGCTCATGATTAACTCAAAGAACTTTGCACACAATTTCTCTGTAACATCCAGAAGCGACTTCTGTCACTGATATTCCATCTGCATAATGTGTAATTGTATGGCGAAGACAGATAAAGTGTAAAACATCAATGCTATCTCAAGAAAAGAATTTCAGGAAGTTCAATCTGAGTGAACACACACACATCTTGTGGTATTTTGTTTGATTTCCATTACAGAAACAATTTTATTCTGCTGACAGACACAATTACTTCAACTATGACAACCCCCTCATTAAAATGGCATTATATTTCAGCATAAAATTGGATGTTTTGAGAATTGATAAAGGAGCTAGGTCATTTCTGTGTTTATAGAAACAGTCTTTGAATAATGGTTTGTGTCATTGTAGGTTTGTTTTTTATATTTTGTGCAGATGGTAGTGCCAGGGGAAAATTTACATATAGAAGAGGAACAATGACCCCTCTCTCCTTACACTACACGTAGGCTGGTCATTCGTCCACTAATTTATTCACTATGTATTCATTGACTGTACTTCTCCTAAGTGTCTGCTACTGTGCTAGGCTGACCTTGGGAATATAAAGATGATTAAGACACAGTCTCTACCTTTGAGGATCTCATTTCAGAAAGGAAAACATGTAAATAAAGTATTAGCTCCTCAGAGGAAGTGAGAGCGAATGGAATCACAGCGTTGTGGGCAGAGAAGGGAGCATAGGATGGACCAGACTCACCTGAAGGGAGTCTTGGTTTTAATAGGGTTTAGAATTAAAAACTTTAAAAAAGTAACTTTTTAATTCTCTTGGGGTGCATAAAGGAATATAATGTTAGAAGATGCAGAGTGTGGAAAAGCTTGGGGGCAGTTTCAACATGGCCAAGGTGGAGACAATGAGAGAGGATGGAAGAGATAAAACCTGAGAAAGAGTAAGGCCAGATTTTGACAGACTTTGTTTCCCAATAGAGAAGTTTAGCTAGAACAAAGGGACACAGCTTTGCCTGATGGCACCAAAATTTAGAACGTACAAAATTTTAAAAGATTATGCAGATTAAACTATTACATTTACGTGGAGCAATGCATGTATTCCTTTAGCAGTGTAGAAAAAAATCTGAGTTTGGTACCTACTTCACAGAAAAAATCGGTAAGAGAAAAACACCATTGGATGGTGCCCAAAAGTGATTACACCCATCTGTGAGCCATTTCATAAAGTGGAAATGGTTTGAGTACTGTGGCAGAAAAGCCAGGGGTTGGAAATTGACAGTTTCTAGACAGCAGGAATGTCTCAACCTTTTTATTTTGTAAAAATGTTTAATTCAAACAGGTATTAAAGTTATATATGTTTTTAATAAAATTGTCTTGCTTGCGCTATAATGGAAAACAGCAGTCCTTTGCACCATTTTTCCCCATACTTGGAACTCTGGAGGTGTGCATTTTTAACTACTTTAGTTGTTTCTTCAGATATTTACTTCTTTTTTTGAAAATAGCAAGCATATGCTATTTTTGAATCTTTTGGTTTTAGAGATTATCCAGCTATTGTTTATTGATTTATTTCTCTTACTACTTCTACTCAAACACTCTTATTCTCCTACTCCCCACCCTCATACAAGTTTTGGCTAAATTAGTCTACTTTGTTTATATTGTTAAAGCTGTATACTTATTATTCACAGCTAAACCACGTAATGCACAATGATTACATTCTCATTTTGTACAGCTCTTTGGTTTTCCCTGGAATTAGTAATTGCCTTTTATTTGCTTGCCCAAATTTTATTTGGTTATTATCGAGTTTTCATCGACCTCTCCCACAGAAGCATACATCTGTTCTCAAAAATATTCAGACATATCTGTGTCATCTTGGACTGGTTGCCTCCAGACATGCTATGTAGCTTCCATACTGAGATTTCTCTTCATCGTCACTCTTGGAATTTCTTTGACTTCTTTCTTGTCTTGGCATGCCTATGGTCTTTCCCCTCAATTTTTTCTCATTCAGTAAAGCAGACTCTTTAGTACCTTCCTCAGAAAAAAAGATAAACTTTTGAGATTTTGAATATCTGCAAATATTTGTATTTTACGCTCATCCTTGACTTATAATTTTGCTTGGTATAGGATTCTAGGTGGGGAATAATTTTCCCGTGTGTTTTTGAAGGCATTGCTGCATTGGCTTCTAGTCTCAAGAATTTCTGTTGCAAAGTTCCAACATGATTATTGATTATTTTTATGTCAAGATAGAGTTCCTTGACCTTGAAAACTGTGAAATAGGCTAAATTCTTCATTAATTATCCAGTCTTTTCTGCATCTGTCCACCAACTGCTGACAGCCAGAGTTCCTCTTTCAAGAAATTGACCACCCCAAGAGAAAAAACTTCAGATGCTATGAACGGTGGTCCCCCAGTAAAAGACCATGGTCTCTACTGAGTTATTCTATTGTGAAATCCACCAATGAGAAACAAAAGCTACCAGCTGGCATTTTAGTTTGTCAGTCTCAAAATGGATTGCACAGTCCACGATGACCAAATAGCTTATATTTTAACGTGATATATAGACCAAATCAAACAAAAAGAAGATACATAAGAAAATCAGAGGAAATGGAAAATTATCCTTAAAGAAACATATCTCTACTGTTTCTTTTTTTGTCCTCTAAAGTTGGATGCTTTGTGCATTAATTTTGAGCCTTTCTTTTTTACAAGCAAATATGCCAGAGATAAGTGAACATTATGTATAAAATATTAAAGTATGATATATTTATGTCTATGGACAAAGGTAAGGAGTATCTACTAAAATAAAATCAACATAGAGATAAGACACATTGGATTATCAAAATGAGACTCACTCTGAAATCTTACCCAGTATCAAACTTTATTAATAATTCCACACCATCAAAGGAAGGTCTAGCATCGTCAACACTTCTCAAATCCTTTCTTGTTTCGTTAGGACACTCTCTGGCCCTGGTTTAACATGTGAGGTCTCTGAGCGATGCTTGTGGGAACATCTTCTATACAGAAGGGAGCTACTTCTCTCGTAATACATCTCCTTTTCTACTGCACAGATAGTTACACAGCTTATATAACATTTTCCAGGGAGCCATGTCCCTAAAACCATAAATTATACTTGCCAGGCCAGTTACATTCTGCTAAAAGTGGATGATAAGATATGGACTCTCGCATTAGGAAATACCATTACAGTGTTTGCCAAGAGGTCTGACATTGGCAAGCTCACAGGGGGAATTGCCCGGGTCCCCTTTCTTTTTCTTGATTCCAGTAAAAGGAGAGAAAGGATTCTCAATTGCTTCTAACCCTTTCTTTTCCGAGTGTTAGGATTTTGACATTAGGTTTTTATTTTATTTATTTAAAAAATTTTTCAAACATCAAAAAATACAGAGAATGAGCTGGGATTGGAGTGTTCAGATAACTTTAGGAAGTTAGATGAGCAAATGTCAGTATTTTAAGACATGCACAAGAAAGCAATGATAGAAGTTTGCTGTGGACTTCTTAGCAAGGAATAGACATTTGTCCAATACAAAAGTGATTTAAAAAAATGGGTGGTACTCCTGGACACATCTTAGTTCTTTGTTCATCACATTGTGGAAAGGTCTGGAAGTATGATCCATATTGCCTTCAAATTTCTTCATCTACATGTTGGTAGTGGGATAATTTCTGATGCTGTGTAAGCCTTTCCACTTTAATAATTGCTGTAATTTCTTTTCAGCTGTTGCCTGTATTTAGAAAATTTATTCCCCAAACGGTACACCTAATGTCTCAGGTTTTTATACCAGCAGAGAGTTCTTGCTTGGCTAACCCACAAACCCACTACAACACTTTCATGCATTGGGAAATAGTATTCTTGCAAACAGTAGCTCTTCCTGCAGTCAAATTGAATATGTGGCCAATGAATCACCAGACTTCTGACCAAGGAAAAGTTGTATAAATCAATGGTACTCTCTAAATAATATATGAGTTTTAATACTCAATATGTTTCACATTTAGGTCTGGGAGGAGGAGGACTTTGGGTTAGGCAGAGTGGAGATTAATGAGACTGTGTATATTTCCTCTTCTGTGGGTAAATAACTCAGTGTTTGCTAGGGAAGTCATTGATGGAAAACAGTAGACCCTGCATTTAAGTGTTAGATATTTTGAGACCATACTCAATAGAAATTAATTAAGTCCTACAATATCTGTGATTAAATAAGTCTTTAGGGGAAACTAGAAAACTCGCTAAAAAAGGAAATGAAAGGAAAACGAAGTGAATTCTAAGCAACAGTGGCAGAAACAACAATAGACTAAGTTATAAGTGCAGCTCGTTGGAGGCATGGCAAGAACAGCCCTGAATCCTTTATATTTCTCACGTTCTCATGTCATTAAATCAGTATTTGTTGGACTTCTTCCTGTAAGGACTGATACTTGAGTCCTCAGATAGGAGAGTGAGTTAGTCAAGAGCAAGTCCAAGGCTAGTGGGATGGAGGTCTTGGAAGGGAGAGGAAGGAGAAGGATTAAGCAGAGAGAGTGAGGGAGGAGTTGGAAAAGGATAGTGAGCACAGGCGAAGCATTCCTGTCTTCTTTGGGATGCCATATGTATGGGAGAAAGAACACTTTTTTTTTTTTTTTTTTTGTGAGGAAGATCAGCCCCGAGCTAACATCCGTGCTAATCCTCCTCTTTTTGCTGAGGAAGACCGGCTCTGAGCTAACATCTATTGCCAATCCTCCTCCTTTTTTTTTTCCCCCAAAGCCCCAGTAGATAGTTGTATGTCATAGTTGCACATCCTTTCTAGTTGCTGTATGTGGGACGTGGCCTCAGCATGGCTGGACAAGCGACGCGTTGGTGCGCGCCGGGGATCCGAACCCCGGGCCGCCAGTATCGGAGCGTGCGCACTTAACCGCTAAGCCATGGGGCCGGCCCCCACATTTTTAAAAA
This sequence comes from Ceratotherium simum simum, assembly GCF_057802395.1. Classification (NCBI taxonomy): domain Eukaryota; kingdom Metazoa; phylum Chordata; class Mammalia; order Perissodactyla; family Rhinocerotidae; genus Ceratotherium; species Ceratotherium simum. The sequence goes on from NC_141940.1 coordinate 124,106,956, forward strand.
ACTATTGCAGTGTAGTGTGATGAATATCTGAATTTAAGTACATGTGAGTTCACGCAAGTCAATTACAGATACAAGTCAAGCTTTCTGGAGAATGTTGCATCTAAGATGAACCAGGAATTTGAAAAGGACTAGACGAAGTGTGTCAGGGAAAAAATAAAGAAGTTCCATCTTGGGGAAGATGACGTTTAATTAAGATTTGAAATAGGAATTGGCATTAGACATGTGACAATCCAGAAGGAATAGGGAGGAGGGGGTGAAGACCAGACAGAGATGTCTAGACAAAGGGAAGAATGTGTTCAAAGGTCTTGCCCTTTAGGATAAAGACCAATTTTAACTGAAATCAACCCCTGGGTTCTCCATGAACTAGACCCTGCCACACTCTCAGCATCACCTCTCATCAACCACTCACCTTCCCACCTGGGCACTCTAAGCTTCTGCCATACAGCCATTCTTGACTCTCTTCCAGATCAAATGGTAGGAGCTTAGCAGCTGGTTGGTTTGGGCCATGACGGAGAGAATTCAGTGGAATTTTCACATGGCACTGGAAGTTTGTAAATTGCTACAACCATTTTGAAGGGCAGTTTGCATTACACTCTGCTAAGAGCTTGACAACTATTTTCTTGAAGGTGTCATCTCTCTCCTACAGAGGATGAATGGCAGCTTAGAGAGGTAAGGTGATCAACTTAAAGTCAGGTGTCAGAGCACGGTTTTGAACTCACATTTGCCAGGCTCCCAAGCCCTTGTTTTTCTATGATACCTCCCTCTCACCAAAGCCACGATGTAAATACAAATCACACAGGATATGGTGCTTGAGTTTTGCTTATATAAAAATGGGACCTTCTTATAATGCAACGACTAGATGCTAGAACTCACACCTATTTTAGAGATAGCTATTTTATATCAAAATTTTATAAAATGTCATTGTTTGTATTCCTTGAAGAAATGACAATGTTATGGGGGAATGCATATAGCCATGGCCTTCTGATTCCTTCATAATAATGCTTTATGTTATTAAAACGTGTGCTATAGACCAAGTACTTGTGTCTCCCCCAAATTCATATGTTGAATCTTAACCCCCATGTGATGGTGTTAGGAGGTGGGGCCTTTGGGAGGTGATTAGGTCCTGAGGGTAGAGCCCTCATGAATGAGATTAGTGCCCTTATGAAAGAGACCCCAGAGAGAAGACACAGTGAGAAGACTATGAGCCAGGAAGCAGGATCTCACCAAACACTGAATCTGTTGACACCATGATCTTGGCCTTCACTGCCTCCAGAAATGTGAGAAATGAATTTCTATTGTTTCTAAGCACCTAGTCTACGATATTTTGTCATGGCAGCCTGAGTGAACTGAGACAGTACGTTTGTGTTTTTGATGGATTGGGATACAAACAACCTGTGAAGAAGTTTAGACTAACAACTGGGAGTGGTACATGTTCCAAATTGATTTATTTTCTATCCACTTCTAAATCCTTATTCAAAAAGAAAAGCACAAATTCCGGAAAATTAAGCTAAATTGATTAGTTCCCCCAATATTAAGGCTGTACTAAGTGTATTTTTATTTTTGTGGGACTTATTTCTTAATCAATGTAAATTAATGAGCCCCAATTAAAAGATAGCCAGCCCTGGTGGTCTAGTGGTTAAGATTCGTCACTCTCACTGCCAGGGGCCCAGGCTCATTTTCTGATCATGGAACCACAGCTCTGTCTGTCGGTTGTCGTACTGTGGCGACTGCATGTTGCTGTGATGCTGAAAGCTATGCCACCAGTATTTCAAACACCAGCAGGGTCACCCATGGTGGACTGGTGTCAGCAGAGCTTCCAAACTAAGACAGACTAGGAAGAAAGACCTGGCCACCCACTTCCAAAAAAATTGACCATGAAAACCCTATGAACAGCAATAGCAGTTGAGCATTGTCTGATAGAGCACCAGAAGGTGAGAGGATGGCCCAAAGAGACCTGGCAGGGTTCCACTTTGCTGTCCACAGGGGCAGTAGGAGTCAGAATCCACTCCACCACACTAACAACAACAACCATTAAAAATACACAAGAAATGTGCCAAATAAAAGAGGAAACCAATGTAAAAGCCGTTGGAAAACACAGGAAGAGAATGAATGTAGCTAAAAGTAGGCAGGTTATGTAGTGAGAATCTGGTGAAACAGTGTAAGTGAAATGCCAAATTAAAATTAATTAGCAAACCTGCACATTGACTGGGGCAATGAATTAACCACACAATACATTGCATACAACTCAGATTAAGTATGTCTTGATGGTAGGGTGGGAAGAAGCATCAAAAATAAAACAAAGTAACAAAATTTATGATAACGCTAGCTCCAAACCGTGGAAGGTCAACTCTAAGGCATTTTATTTTGGTAGATAGAGGAAAGTCCAGTAGAAAGGCATATTATTAGATTCAACTTTCATACTACAATCTTTGAAATTCTGGCTTAAAGACAGAATTGTTTTCAAAATGTTCATTTCTCTTATTGAATAAATGTATTTGTCTACTTTAAGAAATTGGAAAATAATTTATTTACCTAGGGAATCAATAATGAAGCCAAATGAGGACAATATTGGATTCACGTACAATAAAAACCCAATAAAACAATTACAGAATATCATCTTCATGTTTAGTTATCTTTAAACCTTACAGATGGTACAATGGATATGAGTATTGCAACAGAATCATAACTGCATGTCATAAATTAAAAGTAGAAATGCATATTAGCCATCATGTTAACATTCCAACCTGCTGCTAAATCTACCTTAAAGATGTTCACCTTCAGCCTAATGATATATTTATGTGGATTCAAAATTTCTCTGAGCATTAATGGAAACTTTGATCCTTTAATGAATGCAAAAGCAGGATGTTAAGATGAGCTATTAGATGATATATTTAATTTATCCCTAAAATATATAATACCGCTTGCTGTGACTATTCCAACTGGAGTAATTGGTTACAATTAAAATAATGAGATATTCCAAATAATGATACATGCAATACAAATGCACAGTGATATGTAATTTGTAATTCTTATATCATTTTTATGCTGATATATTTCTTCCTAATTATAATAATCTTTTGAGCTAATAGGAATACATTTTGTCATATGGATTATATTCTGGAAGAATTATGTTTCAGCATAGCTCATTTTAAAACCACTTGACTGGACCTAAAAAATAGTGTAAACGTGTAATTTGGAAAAAGAACTTTGGAAACTGTTTGCTGGTATCTTACAAGGGTGAATACATGCTTGCTCTATGACCCACCATTTCCACTCCTGGGTAAATATCCAACATACACGTATACATGTGTTCAATGAAAGACATGTGCAAGAATGGTTATAGTGCCAGTGTGTAGTATTTTTAAGCTAAGGACTTTTGAGAATAAAATTAAGACCTTTGCTATCTGACCTGCTTGAGTTTGGAAGCAGCAATGATGATCTGGAAATTGGATATGGGCACTGCATGGCAGAATTATTGCCTAATTATTACTTGTGATTTAAAACAAGTTAGTTAATATCCTAGATAATATGATAGTTAATATTAGCCAGCTAGTATTTATCGAATACTGTGTGCCAAAATAGATTTATTGATTGCCTGTGTGAATATTGCCCTAAGTACTTGACAAGTATTAACTCCTTTAATCCTGAAAACAACTTTATGGAATATTATTATGCCCTTTTTAAAGACCAAGAAAATGAAATGTAAAAAGATCACTTGTTCAAAATCAAATAAGTAGTAAGTAATTAGTGCTATGAAGAAAATAAGTCAGGGAAATGTTATGGAGAATGAGTGACAGATTACTTCATATTGTAGGGTCAGGGCTGGCTCTTTTGGAGTGGGCATATAAACTGAAACCTGAAAGTTAAAAAGAACTCGCACATGTGAACACACTGGGGAAGATTATGCCATGCAGAGGAAGCAGCCAGTGAAGGGGGCTGTAGGCAGGAATTAGCTTAGCGTGTTTGAGGAACTGAAGAATCAGCCAGTGCAGATGAAACATTGTAGTTGAGGGTGAGCGATGGGGGATGAGCACAGAGTGGTAAGTAAAAGAGAGTCATGGAAGGCCTTTTAGGCTAAGCTAGGAGTTTCACTCCATTTTAAGTGTGATTGGAAGCACTGGGGGTTTGGAGCAAGAGTGGTAATTTATAACCAAAACTGTGGAATTTGTGGTTAATAGTTACTGGACTGTGTAAGAGGAAGAGTGGTGGCTGAGAGACCACTAGGAAGCTCTTGCAACAGCGAAGATGAAAGACAATGGCATCCTGGAGTAAGATGTCAGTAGTAGAAATGAAGAAAATCGGACAGATTTGGAATATAACTTAAAAGTAGAGTTGACAGACTTCTTAATATAGTCTATTAATGGATGTGGGAAGAGGAAAGATAGGAATCAGGTGTGTGAATCCAAGTTGCCATGCTGTTTCCTGGGACGGAGAAATGGGAAGACCGAGTTTGAGTTTGGGTGGGATCTAGAATCAATGGCCTTAGTTTCGATGGATTAATTTTGAGTTGCCTTGTTGGCATCCAACTGCAGATATCAATTAGGTAGTTGGATTTAAGATTTGAGAGCAGAGGTCAGAGCTGGACACAAGAATTTGGGAGTCATTATGGTATAAATGCCCTATGTGACCATGAGAATAGATAACATTGACTGTGGAGACACAACAGCTGGAGGAACATGGGGGGTCAAGGATGGAGTCCTGGGAGAGTCTACTATTTAAAAGCTGAACAGTGGCCAGCCCAGTGGTGGCGTAGTGGTTAAATTCCCGAGTTCGACTTTGGCGGCCTGGGGTTCGCTGGTTCGGATCTGGGCGTGGACCTACGCACAACTCATCAAGCCATGCTGGGGTGGTGTCCCACGTTGAGCAGCTAGAAGGATGTACAACTATGACATACAACTATCTACTGGGACTTTGGGGAGGAAAAAAGGAAAAAAGGAGAAAGATTGGCAACAGATGTTAGCTCGGGGCCAATCTTCCTCAAAAAAAGAAAAAAAACGCTGAACAGGAGAGATGGCAAGGAAGATGAGAAAAATTGTGTAAGTGTGCGCTATCTTCGGAGATAAGAAAATGTGTTTACAATGGAAATGGTTTAATGAAAAAAAAGATTAAAACTCAAGAATCACAGCTAAAGCATTTAAAATGCTTTTTAAAAATTTCCCCAGATTTAACTTAATAGCAATCAAAATTATAACATTAAAATATATGCAAGCCTCTATCTTGTATACTTGTTTGTGTGTGTGTCAAAGAAAGGAATCTCAGCTATTTGAAAAACTGAAAAAAAAATCTTTATCATGCAGCAGGGGGAGTTTAATTTCCCCAATATTTGGTCCAACGAGAGATCTAAGTTAAGAAATGTCTATCTTTATTTTCTTGAGCTGATAGAAATAGATCAGGGCAAGGTCTTTCTTCAAGTGTCACTGCTGCCGTCTCTACACCTTTCAAGTTCATCTTTGTTTGGTTCAAACCCAAAGTGGCTACCTGATAAATGATGGTACCTGATTACCTGATTCATGGATGTTTTGATAATTTAGGTTTCCCAGGTGACCATCTCAAATGAATGCCAGATGGCAGCTCAGCCAGCTGTCGGACATCACAGGTCAGAACAGCAGCTGCCTGGTGATGATGCATTTGCTGAAGTGTAATCAGGATCATTGAAGATTCCTACTAAAACATCACCTTGGAGTAAGAAAGTTGTATTTATTAGCATTAGTTGTAAAAAAGCAGAGTTCTTTGTGTGCACATTTAAGCCATAGATTTCACGATTTGTATTTTCCTCATACGTGTCCAAAGTGAACATTGCTATTCCCCCTGACCGAGAGGGCAAGAGTCATTTCTGGGGAAGACGTAGCCAGACATCACGTATCTGTCTGCAGAGTAATCACCTTTAGAGCAATGCTCTCTTCCTTCTGAAGACACTGGATTTCCTGCTCTACAGTCAGGCAGGCTGATGTGATTCCACGGCTCAGTTATGTTGTGACACTTCTTTGCCTCAAGGCGGAATAAAGCGAACTTACTGGGGAGGCCGTGGCCATGCTGGGGCCATGGACTTGTTGAAAGGAGGCCTCTTCGTCTCTAGTCTGGGTTCTTAGATGCGGGCATTATCCTGCCCTCTATTACCGAAAGCAAGGGCAGAAGCTCACATCCGATTCCCAGAGTCTCCAGTGTAGCATCAATCAGAAGACACCAACGATCTCATTGTGTCAGACTTGGGCCAGTCCTTTGTCCCCAGCAGGTCAAAAGCATGAAATACATGCTTTTCACGAAATGTGGAGTTTCAGCATTGTCATATACTTTTGATTTTACAGAATAACAAGCTGGGATGATGTTTCATTGTATTTCAGAAATCTTGAAAGGCAAAGAAGAAAGGAAAAGTAACCTATAATGTCTGTACCAGAGATAGTCATTTGTTAACATCTCTCAAGATTCTGAATATTTTTCCTTTCCTTCTCCTCCCATTCTTTTTCTTCCTCCTTCTTCCTCTCTCTCTGTTTCTCTCTGTCTCTGGGTCTATGTCTCTGTCTGTCTCTCTCTCTATTAAGTGTGGTGGGGAATGTACATAAGAGGGTGTAAGTAGGAGTATACATAGGCCTCCTAGGTATATATGTATATATCTTTCAAAATTTAATTAATTCTGTATAGATAGTGTTATAGCCTGTATTTGTTGAATAATATTCTATTTTCAAACCTTAACTCATGAACGTAAATGCATTGCAAACATGATTCTTAAAAGCTGCATAATACTCCATTTCCTGCAGGTGCTATGATTTTCTTAACTACTTCTACATTGGGTACTTTGATCCTTTTCGTTAATTGGAGTCCAAATAAGATAGGTTATGTAGCCAAACTTCAAATATGTGTTTTGAACAGAAATGCATGATCATTTTTAAAGCAGTATTTAGTCTCAAAAAAAACCTTGAAGAACTCTCATCATCTCAACCAAGTATAGATGGCAGCAATCGCATGAGTGTTGTCTATGATTGAGAGCAAGACCTAGTGCATGAGAAAGTGGCCAGGCTTGATTAGAAGTTGGGGAGATGAAAAATTCAGATTCCGTGACCTGGCAAGTCTGTTGTCTGCAGTCTATTTCTGAGTTATCTATGAGTTGTTCAGCAATATTGTTTTTTCCAACTCATTAAGTGAGCTCGTCGTTTAATTATCAGCCACCACCAACCCAAATGGTTCAGAATATAGTTTTTGCAGTTGTTTATGTTTTTACTTTGTGTCATTTGTCTTCGTAGATATAATGTGTCAGTTATCCATGCGATGCTGTGTTATGTAGATGTCTCCCCTTTGGCTGTATCATCTAGAAAAGAAATACAGTCCATTGCAGGATTCCCAAAGATGGGTTTGGCAGTTAGGCTGCCTTATGCCTCAGAATCGTGTCCTCAGCATAACCAAGAAAAGGACTTCTGGACATCCCAAGAAACTTGAGATGTTCAGGGAGATGAGGCATAAACATCCTCAACGAAAGACAATCGTGTTCATTCATTTGATGTCTGAATCTTCTGACAACCATAAGGTTGTGACACAACTCCCAGATGAAGACACAGCACAAAATAAGGACATAAAGTATAAATCAGGATACAGTCCATCAGAAAACCCTGAGGAATTTGGTGCTCCTAAATACTCGTTATGGGTAGTCTGAGAAGCTTGGGTTGTGAATTTAGATTGACATTTGTTGCGAGAAGCCAAAGAGAGATTCATTAGTCTAATGTTTTCTTTTGCTGATAAAAGAAAGCATGCACATGTATTTGTAAGGACTAATCTGTTCTGCCTCTTGCCACCTCCCAAACTAAAAGTCAAGGAATGTTTCATTGTGTAGGCACAATATTTCTGAGTGATGGTAGGAGGTGTGTGTCTGTTATACCCTATAAACGCTGTTGACTCCAGAAAGACTTTGTGCAGGTTTCTCTCAGGCATCAACAATCTCTAGTGAAGCACTTTGCCTTTTCTTCAGAGTCTGCAGACATTTCTGTCTAACCAGGAACAACATTTCCTTTGCAGCAACGGGCCTTGATCTTGCCGCTGTTTTCAGAGCTTTCTCTACCTGGTATTTGGGGATGCAGTTTGCCAGGGAGGACCGAGAATGACAGCACAGCTTTTGAGTGTCTCTTTCTGTTTTTATATCCCCTACCGAGAGGCTCCCTATGAAGAGATAGGGGGGTGACTCATTCTTGACAACGGCCTTTGATTGCAGGAGGGTTTGCTTCCTTCCTCGGATGCTGCCCTTCCTTATTCAACTTGATATTCCCTGTCAGTGCCAGGGGATTAATGATATTCACCCAAAAATGTCCCCTCTCTCTGAATGCAGAACATAATCAGGACATTCTCATCACCATCATCTGAAAAAAAACCCTTCTGGTTGCATTGGCAGCACAGCAAGACTTCCTTGTCTTCTTTTGCTACGTTGAAAAAAATCAAAATGGAAATGATCATACCTCACGCTGCATTTCGGCATGGCCACTGGAGCCTACACGGCATTCACTTCAAGAACAATGATAGAAATGTCCTTATGCAAAGCACATCTTACTCTCCGTCATAGACCAAACTCTATAAACGTCAGCAAACTGCCTTCTGGGAAGAACCGATTGAAGAAAAAGGCAAAATTGCTATAAATGTATGCCCCCAAACTAGGCAATAGGCAATCGTTTTACAGTAGCTGAATGCACAAAATAGAACACTATAAAATGTGGAGCTGGGAATCACAAATTCAAAATAGAAATTGAGACTCAAGCCCCTCCAGGAACTGAAATGATACTGCTATATAATGACTCCAAGAAAATCAAAGGTGGGAGGTACACAATTTAAAATTTACAATAACAGTAAGCCATTCTTTGGGCGTGGAGTAGGAAAGATAATCTTTACAATATGGAAAGAAAGGGCAGTGGCAAGCCAGTGTTGCGAAGCGGTCCTTTCAAGGCAGAGTAGACTGATTGTGTTCAGACAAAGAAGAAAAAAATCACCCTATTTTGCCATGTCAAAAAATTTCTGAGTATAGATTTTCAATTGCATCCATCCTTAAACATTGTGATCTTTAAAAATTTAAACAAAGAAGCAATTTAGCAAAGCATGATATGAAATATTCCCAGGATAAGTTTTCTCCTTGGAGAGCCCTCACGCTTTATCCTATTCTGTAGGATGTTTCAGATTTATGGCCTTTCATGAATGACCTTTCGTGGCAGGGAGAGGGGTGATGATGATTCCACTTGGAATTGTTAGCCCTGATGCTGGCAGTAGCTTAAGATTGGGTTTTATAAAGTGTTCAGTTATCTGTACTTCATTTTATACTTCTTTTGGAAGAGCATGTCCCTAAATAATCTACTCACATCCTGTATCCCGTCCAAGAACAAGTTTTCATCTGTATCTCGTCAGTGGATTATGAGTCAGGTGGCTTCTTGTCATGTCCACTTACAGCACTCTTGTCTGAGTGACCGGGACTGGATCCTTAGGCCCTTCTGCTTCTCTCACAGTGTCCTACCCGCCGAGTCCACCTTCCACTCAGCAGCCAGAATGATCCTATAAGATTATAAATTGGGTTATTTTATGGGACTGCTACTGACTCTCCAGTGGCTCTCCATCCTGATTTGAATAAAACCCATCTTCTCCCCTTGGCACGTCTCTACCTCTCTGACTGTATCTCCTACAACTTTCTCTCCTCTCATTCATTATACTGTGGATACTCTGGACCTTTCTGGAACCTCCCAAACTCTTTACCTTAGCAGTTCCTGGTCCTCCTGCCAGAAATATACATGCCCCACATTTCTTTTTCATGATTGGTTCCTTCAAACCATTGAATTCTCAGTTCAGCGTCGCATCCACCAACTGAAGAAGCCACATCTGCCCCCAAGTGACCCCCTAGTCCATTGTTCTCATTCATTTTTTTCACAGCAGCTGGTCTTCTCCAGTATACTTCAATAGCCCCCTTCATTATCCCTAATTTCAACCGTTACTCTTATTTGTTTTTATGTTTGTGTAGTATCTGTTCCACACCCACTCAAATGTCAGCTCCAGGTGACAAGGAACCCGGTGACTCTTTCTCGTTATTCTCTTTCCAGCAACTAAGACTGCTTAGCAACCAACAGGCATTCTTTAAGTGTTTGTTGAGTTAATGTGTGAATCCATTCCATGGTGCCTTCAAGGGGCAGGCAAGTAGGAAGGCAGCAAAGCAGAGTCAGTGGACCGATGTCCTAAAGTTGCTATGGTGTAATTTTACCCTTGTTGACACTGCCTTCTCTGTGAGGTCAGAGGCTATTGTGAAGTGGTTGCTATGGCCCAGCAGCCTACTCCCCCACATCCTTCCTCCTGGCCTCTGCCAATCTGCCAGCAGTTCCTATTGGTCATCCTAAGCTAACACCAACATTTACTCACTCACTGAGAGCCTGTAAGTGGTCATTTATTTGAATATTATTCTTTACCCAATTCCCTGTTAAGGGATTACTGCCACCATGTTGATGAGATGCCAGCAGGAAAAGTGGTTCTCAGGGCCTGATGCCCTCCAAGTGGACGTGCGAGATACTGGGCTGCTGAAGTATGGCTCTGGAGGAATAGTCCTGACACAGCTGAGAGGACCTCATGCTTCCTTTTCAGTGTTACCAGGAGGATGGTGTCCCTGGCTGGTAGTATGTGTCCCTCCTGGCACATGGTAGCGAGTATGTGTGAGTGAATGTGTGAGTGTGGATATAAGTGTGTGAATGGATGTGTGTGAGAGAGAGTGCGTGTCTGGGGGAAAGGGTGTGTGAGTGTGAGTGTGGGTATGAGTGTGTATGTGTGTGTGTGTTTGCTGCTGATGGAGGAGAGCCTGAGAGCGTGAGGTCAGGGGCAGGCAGGTTAACTGGACTTTCATCCCTGCTCACCCATTCAGATATTTGCCTGCTTCAATGAGAGCCAACAAAACGCTTCATTACAGATTGGAGAGGCCTCTCAAGTGACCCACTGGCTTCCCCAAAGGAAATGTATACATTCATCTCAACGGTAGTAAAACAATATCAACAGCAGTAATAATAGCAGACATCTGCTATGTGCTTGCTTTTGCCAAGCACTCTTCTAGGAAGGTTACATGTGTTAATTTACTTAATTCTCGTAGCACCCAATGGCTGAGATATTTTTCTTCTTATTAGTGTTTTGTAGATGGGACAGTTGGAGAACAGAAAAGTAAGTTTCCAGTGTTGCACATTTACTCCTCAGATACCTAGGTAAGTGCACCTTGCAGGACTGATTTTACAGTTGACATTTTGGGTATACCTGCTGTCTTCCCACAGTTATAGAAAAGGAGTAAGGGCGCTCCATAAGGAGTCAAAAGACATAAATGGCACTTGACATATGACATAAAGACAGGTCCTCTGCCGTTTATTATGTAAGTCTCCCAGCCTCTCTAACTCTCAATTTTCTCATTGTAAAATGAGATTGGCGCCTGCCACACAGAATATTGAGGGATTTAAATGAGTAAATGTATGTGAAAAGGCATTTTAAACTATAAGCGCTATCTTATCATGAGATATTGAAAGCACTTCATCAATAGACAGTTGTCTGGGCTCTTTGAGGTATTTCCATGTAGCTCACTGGTATGAGTTTGTGGATGAATATGACAATTGAAGAACATCTCAGCTTCAGGTCATCGTAATGACTTTCATGGAGAAGGCACCTGATGGTGCTATTTTAAGATGATAAAACTTGCGCTACTTTTTATATGACAGGCTGTTCCAGAATTCTCTGATCGCCATCTCTAAAGATACACTCATGCCACTACACATAGTGGAAACTTTATTTCCACTGCAGTCCCTTTAGATCATGATGATATCCTCTGTAAACTTCCTCTGCATTTATTAACTAACACTTAGAAAACATCCATTTTAGCCACTGGAGAAAAACTCGTCTTAAATCATTTCAAGCACGTCCATGCCATCCTAAGCCTCCTTGACTTCTTGGCCTCTTTTCAGTCAGTCTGACCCATCGCTCCACCTTTAGAGTTTTTAATTTTCATTGCTGAGACACATCCTTTACAGCATCATCTTTTATCCTTCTAAATATCCTTTGGTTTCATGTGACAGTTCTTCTTTCTCTTACCTCCGTAACTGGGGACCTCCTTGAAGACATTGGCCTGGGAAGTTCACTTTTTCATCTGTGCATGCACCTTCTTTTGAAGATTTAATTAACGTTTATGACCTTTACTATCATCAGGAATGGTCGTGGACAAAATGGTACGGGTGAAATTTTACAGCCTCTTCATCAGCTCTTCTGACTTTTCTTCTTAGCCCTGCCGAGTCACCTGTTTCTCTAATGCTCTCATCAAGTTCCCTGTTTGTGCGATGCCCTTGGGGGCTCAAGACTCGTGTCCACAGCAACCTTCAATTTACAACTCGGCGTTTAGCACTTGACTTGGGTTTCCCACATCTGTCCTGGACTTCCTGCCAAAAATATCCGGCTGAAGGTTTTTATGCTTTAGTTACAAACCACCCTCGGTCCCCTTGGCCTAGGCACGCCCCTCCCGCCTTGAAAATCACCACCATCAGGAACCAGCCCTTGCTTTGTCTTCACCTGTCCCTTCTCTACAACTGACTTTAGAATTCCTAGTGTACTTTCAGTTTAAATCTTTGAACATCCAGTGTTGCTTCTTCACTTTAAATGCAATGAGTCAGACCGGCCCGGTGGTGCAAGTGGTTAAGTGTGCATGCTCTGCTGCGGCGGCCCGGGGTTCACCAGTTCGGATCCCAGGTGCGCACCGATGCACTGCTTGGCAAGCCATGCTATGGCAGCGTCCCCTATAAAGTAGAGGAAGATGGGCACAGATGTTAGCCCAGGGCCAGTCTTCCTCAGCAAAAAGAGAAGGATTGGCAGATGTTAGCTCAGGGCTGATCTTCCTCACACACACACAAAAAAAATGCAATGAGTCAATAATAGAAGCCAATTTCATTAATTCGCTCACTGTATTCCTCCGGAGGGAAGGGCAGGTAATAAAAATCATGTTAGGACAGGTATATTATGTGTCCTTCACTGCTCTGGGGTATCAGGCTTTTATTTGATTTATGATGAGCCAGGGACTATACAAACAGATAAATAGTTAATAGAAATTAATTCTCTTGTTTGTAGGATATTATTTTATTAAGTTTTAGTGGATTTAAAACGTTGTACAGTTAACCACAGGAGTACTAGACTTTCTCCAGTGAATGCTTGCTGTGTAGTAATGGAATTAAAATTTAGAATTATGGAAAACTTTCAAATTCTGTGACTGCAATATGCTGACTGTTAATTGATTTAAATGGCAAATTTTTAAGTGAATTATCGTATATATAGCATAAATGAATTTAATCCTTTAGATCCCATACAAATATTGGTTACAGCTTCCTGATGGAGCATAATTTTTTAAAAAATCATATATACATATTATATATAATAATGTACACCTGAAATTTACACAATGTGATAAGCCAATATGACCTCAATAAAATAATTTTAAAAAATAAATAAATAAAAGAATTCTTCTAAGTAAAAAAATAAGGTCTTTTTAATATATACATATATTTTATATATACATATGTATGTACACATATATACGTGTATATATGTGTGTATGCACACACATCTGCACATGGAGACATTTGAACCATTAAATCATATGCTATATGCAGAATGCTTGTTACATTTATTTAAATATGGTTTTATTACAAATTGGTAAATAGTCAATACACATACATTAAATATGTTGATTCTGAAAATTTGCATTAAAATGAGTTAGTAGAATTACAGCCAGATTCCTTACTCCCGGGCACAGGAGAAATATTTTAATAATAAGCACACAAGACATAAGTCAATAGGAGGAGTGACAACAGTGCTATGACAGGCACATCAGAAAGTATATGATTAAGTACCGTGAATTATCTTTGGCTTAGGATTTTTAACATGTCTTGAGCAGAGAAACCAAATAGGAAATAGTATATCTGTTTTCTCCCCTAGATTGCCAAAATTGAAAGTTTTATTCACATGTACTTTTCTGTGTTGCTAATGTTTCCACGGGTAAAAAAAAATATTTTTTTTTCATTGAACACTATACTTGAAATATGATTAGGCAAAACGTCTGCCAGTTTTATGGTTATCAGTAATAAAAAATGTATAAACTCTGAGACTAGTATCTGTAATTCTTATTTATTTTAAGCCTACTGCCACTGATAAGCCACCGTATAAGTTATGAAATGCATTTTTAGAACTCAGCCATGATTTCATAATATTAGAACATGTTATTAAACAGTGTGGGAGCAGATGATGGATTGTTTAAGGAAAGCCAAATTAAAATCTTTCTTGGTTGATGTCTATGAGGAGTACATGAAATGCTCTTAATTTTTTTTAAAAAAAAAGAGAATTTAGAAAAAAATAATCAAATAAATAATAATAAAAACAATCAAAAATAATCAATTGTGCTTTTAGAGTTCACCTGAAACTGGCAAAGCCAAGCTTTGGGTTTGCATTTGTGTTCTCCTGTTCTGCAAGTTATTTCTCCCTATAGAATGTAGCAAGCAATGCTATCCCTAAACTGCTTTGGGGAGAATTTCATCAGTTTATTTTAATTTGAGACAATATTTTAAGCAGTCTTGGCACATAGTAGGCACTCAATCACCTTCGGTCCTTTTCTTTCACAGAAACACAGCATCAACATTTGACGTGTGTGTATGACCCTCGAAGTCTCGTTGTATGACTCCAGTGGCATTGGGAGAGTGCAGTGTGGTTTTCCATTACCGTCCCTTTGACCCTCTACTCCTGTATGCAGACTGGGACTCTGGGAAGTTAAGAGGCTTTTCCTGCATCAGTGGAGCTTTAATTTGCCTGGAACTTCTGGCCCCGTGATCTATCACTCACATCTCTGTGTTCTCCTGGAAAGGGAAGACTTGAGAGTCTGGAAAGCCTAACCAGTTCCCAAATGAAGTGAGAGAGTCCAGTGTGGCTCATTATCACAAAGATGGGCTAGGTCTCTTCCACCCAAAATACGTCCCCCTCAACCTTCTGCCAGAAATTGGGAATTTGCAACCAGACAGTCAGTGATGCTCACACTTTAAGGTGCCAAATAATCACCCATGTGCTTGTTAAAGATAAGATTGCCTGGAGGGGGGTCTCCTGCCCTATAAATAAGGTCTCAAGTGGTTCTGAGGCATATGGCCTGAGGACACCACGTTGAAAACCGCTGAATCAGGTAGCGGGTGATGCAGAGTGCCTCCTAACACCGACGCAGCTTCGTAACTGATGTTTCCCACCACTTGGCTTCAACTAAATCTCCATTCTCCAGTAAAAAAAGTCGTTGTTAAAATAAGAGCTAAATATTGGTTAAGGACAAGTGGTCTATGCCCGCATATTAAGAGGTAGAGATTGTACAGAAATTTACCATCTAGTATACAACAATACTTCCATTAATTTGATTTTTCTAGCGATAAATAGCATTATTCTGGGTTTGCTTCTCTCACCTCCTTGTATAAAATTGCCCACACTCTCCCTTACCCACTTCCAAACTGTAATATGTAACTATTTTTTTCTTTATACCATTTAACCCCATTTAAAGCAACTACCTTGTGAACTGTATTTTTGCTTGATAATTCTCTGCCCCTCACCTCAATAGACTGTAAGTTCTACCATATTTGTAGATTCTAGAGCAGTCTCTGAAACATCAGGAGAGTTGAATGAGTATTGAAAACTTTTGTGAAAGGAAAGAGAGAAAGAAGCAAGGAGGGAGGGAAGGAAGTGTTTTCTTCATTTGTAAAGTAATAGGTCTCTCTTATCTAGATTTTCTCTAGTGACAGCTTAAATCACCTTAACTTCTGCAGTCTGATTTTGTTACTATGTCAAAACCTTCGTTTCTTTTTTTTTGTTTCACAAACAGAAATGCATTTATTACCTTTGCTATAGTTTTTTTAATCTGAGGGTCTTTTTTATTGCATGCATCTATGATTCATTTTGAGTTAGTATATCTGTCTGCTGTGGATAAGGGTTGGGGTTCCCGATATGTACAAACAAAATGTATCCCTTAAAAATACTGTAAGATGGGGCTGCCCCGTGGCGTAGCGGTTAAGAGCGCGCGCTCCGCTGCTGGCGGCCCGGGGTTCAGATCCTGGGCGTGCACCAACGCACCACTTGTCAAGCCATGCTGTGACGGCGTCCCATATAAAGTGGAGGAAGATGGGCACAGATATTAGCCCAGGGCCAGTCTTCCTCAGCAAAAAGAGGAGGATTGGCATGGATGTTAGCTCAGGGCTGATCTTCCTCACCAAAAAAAACAAAAAAACATACTGTAAGAAATGACTCTAATTTGCTCATAAGTTTTCTGAGCTGCACTCTCCTGCGCCTTGTATGTAATTCCCACATAAAGATGTGTATATGTGATAAATAAATACATTTTGCATACGTTAGCCCATTCTTTCAAGGTGCAGTTCAAATGCGGCCTTCTTCACAAATGCCACCTTCTTCATAAATCCTCACGTGCCTCTCTTCTTCTCCGTTGGAAGAATCCTTTCCTAGCGCCACACTCAGTGTCAGAACCCGGGAATGTTGCTGGATTTCTTATGCCTGACATCCAGATCCCTCTCAAACCCTGTCACTTGACCAAGCTCAGCCACTGCTCACCCCCACAACCTCTGTCTCCCACCTGGACCTACTGAAATACAGTCGATTCTGTTATTCGCGGTAGTTATGTTCTATAAAGTTGGCACTATAACTCATGTCTACAAGAAGCTTATCTAACTCATGTGTTTTCTCCCTAAGACACATCCCAGCCATCTTATGCTTAGGAACACCACATAGCACTTCAGCTCTATGCTTGGGGGTGAGGGAGAAGAGGGAGAATCCCCCTCTGCCCTTTACCTTAAGTTTCTTATGGCTGGCCAAATAATTAACAAGCAGGGTAGCAGGAGAAAATAATACCAAGTTTAATAACATGGGAGTGTACATGGGAGAAACCAGGGAAACTGAGTTTCTCAACACAATAGCAGAGATTCTCATCTTAAATACCATCTTCAGCTAAAGACAAAGGAAGATGTTGGGGGTGGGGAGGGAGACAGAAATCACAGTAATCAAGGGTGTGTAGATTTAAGGCCTTATCCTCCACACTGATAAGTTTCTAGAGAGGCCATCCCCGCTTCCCCAGAGCACAGAGAGGGAGATACCTTTACAAATAGAGATTCCCCTTATAAATGTAAATCTTTGTCTGGCAACTCCTAGCAGGGCCACCTAGAGAATGTGGCTGGGAAGAGACAGAATTTTCAATAAGAGAGGCTTGTTGGTGCCTTTCCTATTGTAACATCTATTTTACATTACATTACGGCCATCAGATGACAGTAACTCCTTCCTGGAATAGGTCTTCTATGTTAAATTCTTTAGGCAGTTAGTGGGGGAGGTCAAATGTCCGTCAGAGAAAACAAACAAGGTAAAGAGACATATTCCAGGGTCGCCAAATCTTGATCTCCACAGCGGTCATTTTCAACAGCAACATCAACAAAAGACACAGAAATATGAAAAACGTGGCACTGGATAGACCACAAGAAGGACACTTGTTTATGCCTGAGAGCTGTAACGAGGAGACAGGGCGTTGCCTTGTTCAGCCCTGGCTGGGAATATGTTGATTTTTTCAATGCTCTGCGCATGTCGGTGAATTGCCTCGAAAGTACCGCGAGTATGGATTTGAGGGTTACAGATAGATTGTAGCGAGCAGATGAATTTGCAAATGCAGAATCCCCGAACAAAGAGGAGGGACCGCAGCCGCCTAACTGGTCTCCCAGTTTCTAGTCCAGCCCAGCCACCACGAGGCAGTTAGAGAGATTTGTAAGCAATGTATGTTAATAATTATTAGAGTCTTCTGCTTAACACCACCCAGCAGCTTCTCATTGCAATCAGAATAATACAGTTCAACTCGCCTTTCCATGTCCTGCAAGGAACAAAAAGATTTTCTTTGCACTGCCTCTCCTTTGCTCCTAACGTTCTGATTCCCTGTTTCTCCAAGTCTCCCTCGGTCTCTACTCGCTTTCCTCTTTCCTCATGTGTTGGCGTGGCAGCCACCTTTCTTCACAAGGGCTCAGCTTAAATGCCATTTGATCAAAGACTTCCCTGATAGTCTATCTAAGGTCGTGGCTCCCTCAGCTCATCCACCCGGCTGTGTTCTGCACTTTTCTTTATCTGAAGTGGTTTTCTTCATTTGCTAGTGTGTTGGTTATCTACACCGACATGAATCTAAGATCCCTGATAACAGGATCCTTGTCATCCCTGCTGTATTTATAGTGCAGAGAGCGACGTTCCTGGCACACAGGAGTTCTCAATACACAAGTCTTGCGTGAATAACTTGCAAAGTATCCTGCTTACTCTTTTATGGTGCTAATCTGTGTGTCTTTCCCTATTTTCCTCATAATAATGTAAGTTCCTGGCCAGCGGAAATGACTTAGGTTCTGGTTTCACAGGAGGATGTTTATACTAAATCTCCTTTCCCTACTGTGTAATGGAGGTTAGCGGGATACGAGTAGCAACAATGCCATACATTTGGAAAGGTTTTGTATACTAGGGGCTAAAAATACATTTATTGAATAAGTGGCTCCAGTTCTGCTGCATATGTGTTTCAGTTGTGTTTTGCTTCCCAACAAATGACTCCAATACTTACTGTCTGAAATCAACAGCAATCACTTATTTTTTATTTTCCACAAATCTGCAATTTGGGCTTGTCTTGATGGGCACAGCTTGTCTTTGTTCCATGCGGTAACAGCTGGCTTGCTGGGAGGAGAGCCGGGGGCTGGATCACCTGAGAGGTGACTCCCTCCCATGTTTGGAGATGGTGCTGGCCACTGCCTGGGGCCTGAACAGGGCTGTTGGCAGGGCAGTAGCATGTTATTCCTCTGTGTGGCTCCCTGGCTCCCCCAAAGCATGGTGGCTGGTCCCAAGGGGAGAATGCACAAGCCCTAGGAAGAAGCTGTGTTACCTTTGAGCACCTAAGCTTGGGAGGCACACAGCATTCCTCTGCCCTAGTCACATCACAGACCCACCCTGATCCCAGGAGAGGGAACATTTCCCCTCCCTGTTCATGGGAGGACCTGCCTCAATATGTAACTAGACAGTGCATTTCCATCAGGACAAAATGGTATTAAATTGATGCTTTTACTCCTTCATTTGTTTCTCCATAGTCCTTGTGATTTGTGTCTGTGTGTGTTGCTCAGGGAGGCAGCAGGGGAGTCAAGACAAAAACATAACAGAATCTCACCTCCCTTGGACCAAGGGGATGTTAGAGCAAAGAGTAAGGGTAAAATGCAATGGATTATAGAATTTAATCTAAAAATGGAACAGAGCCACAATAAGTAATAAATTTGCCCCAAGTCAATTTTCTAGAAGAGTATACCAGA
This sequence comes from Ceratotherium simum simum, assembly GCF_057802395.1. NCBI lineage: Eukaryota > Metazoa > Chordata > Mammalia > Perissodactyla > Rhinocerotidae > Ceratotherium > Ceratotherium simum. Next base: position 124,126,308 of record NC_141940.1, read on the forward strand.
ACATCCGTTATTGTACGCAGTTCTCACTGACTCTTTTGATATTCAAATCTGTAATCACAAGCCAGATTTTTACCACTTCCAAGAGCTCACTTTGCCCTTTTGCTGTCGTCTCCCCAAGAGGAGGAAAATGGCAAAGAGAATACTTTCTCTTGCTCCCCTCTTAATAAAAGACCTCATCTATTTACTTGTAGTGAACAATTTTCTGTGGAGCTCATGAGGCTCATCCATTGATGTTCCTCTCTCTCTCTTTCTGTATTGCAAATAGCTTCAGGCATCCTTTCAATGAACATGACTGAACTGCTCTGTCAGGAACTATAGCAGGATTTGGAGATACTGAGATATTTGTCACAATCTGCCCTCGGGTGGTTCCCAGTGCAGTAGGGGAGAGAGACAACTAACTCCAGTTCTTATGGTCTATCTCGAAAGGAAGGTACAATTTTGGAAAAGGGAGTTTAAGTGCTTGAGTGACGTGAGTTCCTTCACAGGGTCTGAGCATGTGCTAAGAAACCTCAAAGGCTTATTCAAAATTAAAACAGCCTAGTCAATGTTGAACTCTCCAGATAGACACCATTCTATCCTGAAGTGGAATCATAACAGTTCATATGTGGATATGGAAATAGACACAGCATGCATGTAAATGCTAATATGGAATAATCAAAATTCAGCAAATATTCATTGATATGCATCCATATGTAAAATGAATTATCTGAAAGAATTGGTGGAATTAGTCAATATCTGTTTCCATAATATCTTCTTCTTGGGCGAGAATGTATGACATCTGCAGGCAGATGTTTCCATGATGATTCAGGTAGGTGGATACTGGGCTAAGTGTGCCACAGCTTTTTCGCTGTGATGCTTTGATAAATTGTCACCAAATTGTAAATGAGCAGCCATCTTATTCACTAATTCAATATTTTAACTTTTTTCCTCTGTCGAGCTGGTGTCATTTTATTTTCCATTTTGTGCTTTGCTTTTCATGCATTTAAAGTGTTTGAGCAGCTGTTTATCTGGAAAGGTTCCATTATGGCCATAATAATCTCCAACTAATTGCACATCAAATATTTATTTCTTGCACATTAAATTAATGAAGCAGTTTCAACAAGAGAAAAATTGGATCAGGTTGGCAAGCAGTGCCTATAAATTCGTGAAAGATTCCCAGTTCTTTTTGGCAGGACTCCTTTAATACAGATTAACAATTTTTAAATGGAAAAATTTCCCATTATCTAGTTGTGACTTGGTAAATAGGCAAGCTTCTTTTATTAAAGTGCTTTTCTCAATTTTCCCATGATATATCATATTATAGCTCCCAGAAATGAAAAAAATAAGTTGTACTGTTGATTTTCAAACAAAGTATTTGGTATCTTCTTTGCCTTGAATTTAACACGATTTCTCTCCTAATTCTACTTTTGCTACCGTAAATGTTTTAAATGGGTAGACTTTATTTTTAAAAAAATTTTTTCGGCTTTACTAAGATATAGCTGATATACAAAGAACTGCACTTTTTTAATGTGTACAATTTGATGAGTTTAGATTACGCAAACACCATGATACCACCCACACAATCAAGGTAATAGACATATCCAACACCTCCCAGAGTTTCCTTGTGTCCCTTTGTGGTTAAAAAACTGAATATGAGATTTATCTTCTTAATTTGAAAGTACACAATTCCATATGGTTAACTATGGGTACTATTTGTACAACAGATCTCTAGAACTTATTCGCCCACCATAACTGAAACTTTATACCTGTAGAACAAGAACTCCCCATCTCACCCTCTCCCCAGCCCTTGGCAACCACTATTTTTTTCTCTGCTTCAATGAGTTTGACTTTTTTTTTACCCCATTTAAGTGGAATAATGCACTATTTGTCCTTCTGTAACTGACGTATTTCACTTGAAGAGACATTTCTCCAAAGAAGACATACAAATGGCTAAGAGGTATATGAAAAGATGCTCAAGATCAATAATTGTCATGGAAATGTGAATCCAAACTACAGTGATCTGTTACCTCACACCCTTTTGATAAGACGGCAATTATCAAAAAGAAACCCGATGCCCGATGGACAAAAAGCGTTGGTGAGGATGTGGAGAAATTGGAACCCTTCCACACTGTTGGTGGGAATGTAAAATGGTGGAGCACTATGGAAAACAGTATGGAGGTTCCTCAGAAAATTAAAAATAGAACTGCCACGTGATTCAGCAATCCCACTTCTGGGCATGTATCTTAAAAAATTGAAAGCAGGATCTTGAAGAGATACCTGTACCCCTATGTTCATTGCAGCATTATTCACAGTAGCCAAGATATGGAAACAACCCAAGTGGCCATCAACAGATGAATGGATAAAGAAAATGTATATACATATAATAGAATATTATTTAGTCTGAAAAAGGAAGGAATCCTAGCCTTCAAAGAAAGGAAACATGAATAGACCTGAAGGAGACATTATGCTAAATTAATAAGTAGACTTAAAACTTTGTTGATTAAAGGTAGCAGTTGGCTAACAATTCATTCTGAAAATCAGTTTGTACTTTCAACTGACATCTTTTTTCTTTTGATACATTCTCTGAAAGATTTCTGATACTATTTTCTTTGAGAGCCATTGCTGGTTTATAGAAAATGATTGTTTGGGTAAAGAGTTTCGGGGAAGAATTTCTCTAACAGCTGGCTTCTCGATGCTAAGGATAATGCCTGTGGATTTCTTTCATCAGAATAAATTATCTTACAATTTTACAATAGGATGCTTATGCACAGTTGCCACCAAACATTTCTGAGTGTTTACAATGCTTGGTAGAGAACACAGCTCCAACAGAAGTTTCCCAGATAAAGGATTTCTTACCAGTTACTGACTGACTGTTAAATTGTATGAGCATTAGTTGTATCTTTTTGCGTAACTTTTTTGAGTAGTGTTTTAGGCTTCAATTACTTGTGAGTGAAACACGGTTTGCAGAAAGGTCCTTTTAAAGCCAGTTGTGCAGTTGTCACCATGCTTAAGGTAAGTGTCTCACCTTAAGATAGCAACCAATCTGGTTTATTATAAGGTGTGTTTATTATAAGGAAGGTATGGTTTATTATAAGGAAGTGGCTCACGTGATTATGGAAGCCGAGAAGTCCCACAATCTGCCATCTGAAAGCTGGAGAACCAGGAAAGGGGGTGTAGTTCCAGCCCAAGTCTGAGACCTAAGAACCAAGCTGATGGTGTGAGTGCTAGTCCAGGGGCAGGAGAAGACCAATGGTCAGCTCATGCAGTCAGGCAAAGAGAGTGAATTCTCCCTTCCTCCACCTTTTTGTTCTTTTCATGCCCTCAACAGATTGGATGATGCCCACCCACACTGGGGAGGGCCATCTGCTGTACTGAGTTTACCAATTCAAGTGCTAATCTCTTCTGGAAACACAGAGACACCCAGAAATAATGTTTAACTAGCTATCTGGGGACTCCATGGCCCAGTCAAGTTGACAGGTAAAATTAACCATGTTAGGTATCTTTAGAGTTTATATCACATGCTCTCCAGCAGGAACCCATGCCTTCCCCCCAAATTTTTATCAGCATCTCTGGCTTCTATTCACTAGATGCCAATAGCCGCCCTCCACTCCTCTCCTCACCTCTCAGTCATGACAGCCAAAAATGCCTCCAGACATTGCCAAGTGTCTGCTGGGGGCACAGTCACCCCCCAGTTGAGCACCATTGGCCCAGCTCAACCTCATTCCATGGGAATGTCTCCCTTTAGAGTCTTCCAATATTTCCTACTGCTGAGTTCCTTGAATTAAGTGCTCTTCAATCAATCTTTAATTATCAAAATGAAAAACACACCAACAACTGTAGATTATTCCAGAGGAACAATGACAGATTTAAACTTCTTTCTGTGCCTGTCACACGATTTCCAAGCCTTTGTAAAGGAAATCAGATATTATTGTCTAGACTAGTGGTCCCCAAATTTGTATGCATGTTAGAATCATCTGATGATTTTAAAAACTCCAAAGACCATGGGACACCCCAGAAAATAAAATCAGAATCTCTGAGGGTGACACATAGGTATCACTAATTTTTGGCGTTCCCTAGGTAATTCCAATGTGCAGACGCATTTGGAAACTGATGCTCTAGATTTTTGCTAAATTGGAGGACTAATATATTGTAATTAATTACAACCATCACATTTGTGGTTGTAATCCTGAATCTAGTTCTTACAAGATTCCCACATCATCTTGGGTACATAATGTCATCTAACTCTGTTTTCCTTTCTCTATGTATTTGGGGTATAATATGTAACTCATATGATCATCACAAGACTGAAAAGAGATGACTTATATGAATTGCAAGATACAATGACTAGCATCTAGAAGGTGCATAATCAACAGTAGTTACTACAATAATTATTCTTTTTCCCACTTAATCCTTTTCAAAAATTACATTGATTTCATTATTTCCATTACAATCACATTTTCAATAATTGTCTAAAAGCTGAATCAATAATTCAGTCAGCCTCATCATCAGAAACAATTTTCTATTCATTATTTTAATCTATATCTTGGTAAACTGGAATATATTTTCAAGCAATTTTTTTTCGGAAAAGCTGCTTATATTGTATATACTGTGCATCTACCATTGCATGCCTGAGAATATCTTCCTGTTGCCTTCATAGTTGAGGAAAATCTCGTTTGGTAGAATTCTTGGGTCAATAATACTAACCCCCCAACATAGCATACTTGTCACTTCATCTTTCACCATTTGGTTTTCCGGAGAAGCTTGGGACCAGCCCAGTCTTCCTTTCTTTTTGTGTCACCTGCTTTGTTTGCCTGGGTAGTTATAGATGTTATTTCACTTTTATTTAAATTATGATGGCACAGCGTGTCTCAGTTTGGTTCTATTTTTATTAACTTTGCCTGAAACCCCAGTGAACCCATTCAAACTGGAATCATGTTGTTTTCTCACTTTAGTAAAGTTTTCTTTTGTCACAAACCTTGGCTATGATTTCTGCTCCACTTGCTTTCAAATCATCTTCAAGAACACTAATTATAAGTTGATTCTTTTCTTTGTCATTTATAATTTTAATCTCTTTCCATTTAAATCTATTTTTCTACATTCTGGGAATGTGTCCCATGTTTTTACATGCCCGAAAATTGATTATTTTTTCCTGTCAGTTCTATAATAATTTCAATGCAAATTTAGTCATTGAGTTTTGGGTTTCTGGTTTTTTCTTCTTTTTAAAGTCATGTCTATATTCGTCATATCCTGTTTTCTTCTTATACTCCATGAGTACCTTTGTTTTTGCAATACTTGAAGAATAAAATAAATCCTAAAATTCTAATTTCAAAATAATCCCAATTCCTTAAAAAGCTGATTGTGTACCAGGAAGATCTAGAACATTATCCACAATGATAAGATTTACAAGTGATAAAATGATAAAAATTTCTCTTAAGGAAGCAATTCACTTACCTTTTAAATGTTTCTGTTTTTCAAAGTTAGGGTACAGGTAAACCTACAGATTTCTGTATCTTATATGTACTTTTCTGAAAAGCAATTCCTTCCTATGAACCACTTACACTTCTACAGATAACTCATACAAAATTAGAAAAACATTTTGCAGGACTATATTTGCCTCTGCCTTGAAATAGTTTTGTATCTCCTACCAGATTAACCCGTGCTGTGAAGAAGAGAAAGAAGAGGGTTGGGTTGAAGGCAGCATCACATCTACACAAAGCCTGTGGAAGGCTCAGCACCTCTCGGTACCTGAATCTTCCTTATAAACGGTAAGCGCTCAATCCATAATCAATGTTGGGTCAATACACCCAGTGTAACCCTTCGGGTAGTGAGCTCCTTCCTCCAAGCAGCTTACAAGCCTTGAGGAAGGGAATGATGAGGAATAAGGCTTGCCGGTCACTGTAGGAGATGGTAATGTGATTCTCTAAACGGAATTTAAAAAACATGCAAGTCCTATAGTGAAAGGAATGAATCGTGGGAGACAGAGACTAGGTCACAGAAATAATACATTTTCAGGAAAATCGGTAACTTCCATTTTGTGATTGCTGGATACTGTGCACCCATTGTTTTGCTTAATGGTCCTAACACTTTTATGCAGGGGGTGAGAAGGGAGTAAGTGTTCAGGATCTGGATTTGGGAAGACACACCTGACTATGACCATCCAAGCAGTATTCCTGACAAGTGACTTACCCAACCTGTGCTCCATTTCTTCTTTTACAGAGATGGCCAACATGAGTGCCTACAACATGTGGTTGTCATACAGATGGAAAGAATTAATGCGTTTTAAGCATTTAACCCAGGGCCCAGCAGTCAGAAAGGGCTATGAGTGTTTGCTAAATAAAACCATTCCAATTGTATCGATTCAGAAATTTCAGTTGGGGAAATGTGATTAAGAGACGTGTGCAGCTTTATAAATCTAGCTCATAGAAGAACCGTAAAGTGTTCTGGATCTTGAGGTAGGAGACAGGAACAGGCAAGGAATAAAATTTGCCTGTGGAGAAAAGAAAGAGCTGGATTTAGAGAAGAGCCATCTGAAGTCTGGCTGGTATTCCTTCCAGAAAGTACAGGTGCTCCTCCACCGTCCCTCTCTTTCACCCTTGGCTCAAAAATCCCAGAAAAGCTTGACTTTTGCTTTAATCACTGGGGACAAAATAAGAGAGTGAATTCTGTGTTGACTAAACAGGGTCCACGTTCCACAGCCCTTCACGAACCTCACAAGGTGGTTTAAATTTGGAAACCATAAGGTTTCGTGAGACCACCTGTTTCCCACCTTCAACAGGAAATAGAGTTTAATCTTGCTTTCTTTAAGAAAATTAGCATGCTTATGCTTGTCACACTTAGGGTGGCATATGGGGCTGCAGATGCTAATGAAGCCATCACGATCTCACCTGGTCACTAGATTAGCGAGAATAAAATCACCTCCTGACGACAGGCTAGAAACCAGACAGTGAAAATGGGCACTTTCTTTTCGAGGCCCCCTGCTGACAGGCTCAAACCCACATCCTATTCCTCTTGCAGTTTTCATACGATTTTGACACAATAGACAGCTAACGCACACGTAATACACTGCAAAGACACTCGGCCACAGAGACAGAGGTCAGCTGAGCAGAGATCTGCCATCGTTTCTCAGGTCTATACAGATGCAGGCCTCAGGTTTGCTTTTTTCCTCCAGAGGGACAATCCATTGCTGGAGGATTTTCCTTTGAAGGAAAGCTTTTGGGAAGAAGGGGTAAGAGACCAGTAATTGTATACCTGTGGGCAACTCATGCATTTGAAGATTTGGTGCTTGTTGGAATGAGGGGGCTTTGGAGCAATGTCAAAATAAAATATATGTCCTCTTCGTTTGAAGCAGTTATGTTTCCAAGCTCCTCTGTGCAGTCAGATAACAGAGCCAAGTGCCACTGCTGTACGCTCTGCCAACACAGTTCTGATTCCAGACCATCTGGGGTCTGGGAGGTTTGACTTACCTGGTGCTTATTGGGGAAGGCTTGACAAGGTGGCCAGGCCCCAGTGGGAGATCCGTAGAGAAAAAGCACTTCTGATTGTATCAGACCTTTTAAATGCCAGACATTCTGCTCAGCTATTTATGCATGTCCACTGGCGAATCTTCAGAGTTAGCCTTTGAGGTGGGCATTAACACATCCATTTTACGTAGGAGAACACCGAACCCGAGAGGTTGAGTCCGTCGCCACAGTTATAAGAGGTGGAACCAAGAATAAAACCAAGTCTGTCTGACGTGGAAACTTAACGCTCTTGCATTTCAACACGTAGCTGGCCTCGGTAGGTGGGAAAGGAAGGGAGTGAGAGAGCCAGAGAGAGGGGTCTAGCTCTGGTTTTCTCTGCTCTGTTAGGTGCCTGATGTGCTGTCCTGGAGGTGTGCTGTGCTGTATGGTGACATATGCTACTGGGCTAAAAGGAGTAGGAATAAACTTCTCACCCCATCTCAGGACCATGAGCTGGTGGCATAAGCACCCTTTATTTCTCCTAGAAATGGACATTGCCGTGGATTTTAAATCAAGATGGAGACGTTTGAGGCAGTGTCCTTATTTATGTTAGATGAATAAGCAATATAATGGTTAATGTTTTTGCTCTTTTCTGATGAATGCCATTGACTGTGTATGGTGCTTCAAAGGCAGTGACATGGGGCAATAACATTTATTTGAAGGACAGGGCAGATAATTGGATTAGGAATCATACCTGTCATTCTGCAAAAGGATACCCTTGGTTAAGCCAAGATTCACTAGCATTTCTTCAGTTCCAAATTCAAATGAGTCTGCACTGACAGGCACTCTCAGGGGAGTGTCAGTGAATGGCTGTCCTAACTGTTGGGCTAGTGGTTTTTAATGCAAACTCCTATACCTGTGCCTTTCATTACATATGCATCTTTCTCCTTTGCAATGTCATGCAGCTTCTCTGGTCCCAAAACATGCCGGTATTCTCCCTTCTAAGTCATTTTGACTGAGTGATATCTTGTGCAGTGGTGGTAATTTTTATTACTCTGTCCAAATGATAAAACGAGCATAGGTGCATTTGCCCCTCCGAAAGGCAAGGTTCATGCACAATAATATTATTTTGCTTATTTTCCTTTTTGAGTATCATGAATTACAAATTCATGTGTTATTCAGCTGGGCTGACAGCTAGAAGAAGCTCTCAACATGCAGGGTGGGCATGGATTTCCCTAAGAAATGCCCTTAGTTTGTTTATTTTTTTTTTAAAGCATTTCATCCTTGTCATTCTCTTATGACTGCACTTATTCAATTCATGTATTGCTATGTTCATAAAGAGGATATGCTGGCAAAATAATGAAAGAACATTCGCTGGTTTTGAGCCCCATGATTGGAGAATTGAATGTACTTCATCCCTTTCCAGTCTTCCTCTAGTCCTTCCTTCTATGGTCTGGTTGTTTTGTTTATTAACTGAATGTGTGATGTTGTGTTTTCTATGAAAAATTAGAATAGTATATTTCTAAATATTTTATCTCAACATTAGAGTCCTCAGTTAAATTTTTAACATAGGGCTATAATACTCAGCTCAAGAGCGACAGTACAAAAAGAAATAAGAGAATCAGATGCATCTGAGTAAGAGCATTGCACACAATGTGAGTGACCTGAACTGCCGCCCCCGTGTCGGAGTGCGGCCGTTACGCGGACAGACACTTCACGTGCTGCAGCTGGGAACCAGAACCACTCCTGTCACTGGGAGAGGAGGTCAAGTAAAGAAATTGCTCCCAGACACAGCAGAATGGAATACAAGACAAAATATCTCTATCAGCAGAGGCCTTTAGAGTCCAGGATTAAAAGGAAGGCTTGTCTATGTTCTTTCCCTGTCTCACTTGCCTACATTATCAGGGGAGGCTGCAAGCTAGATAGCGTTCATCTGCAAACATCAGTAAGAGCTGGAAAAAAGACCCAATAGACTTCCTTCCCAATAAAAGAAGATTTTATTATTGCGGGAAATCGCACTTTAATTCTGCTTGTGTAGATAATTACTTTTGAAGGGGTAAATAGTTTTGAATAGTTGATGTCGTGTAAATTTTTCCTACAACTTCTTTTGTTTAATTATCAAAAGCTGTCCTGAATAAAGGTAAAATAAATTGGTACACAGATGAATATCAATAAAATATTAAAGGAGAGGATGAAGTTCCAAAACAATTGAGACTAGAAATATTGGACACAAATATTCTTGTTTCAGGAAAGGACAGGCTCTGTTTCACAGTCACGGGGACACCTTCCATTATTTCACAGGAATTAAGCTCCTAGTGTCTCCCTGCTTCTGGACCTAGAGTGCAGGATCCCTGGTCACTTGCTGCTTGGAGTTCCTGTTTGGTCTCTGTTCCAAGGAGATGGTTTCCTGGTTTGAGAGTTTGGCTATCACTCTTCAATTTTTACCTTTTATGTTTTATCTCTCAGTCCATGTTAGAAGCAAAGAAGAGACCTCAAAGTGTGAGTTTAAAATTTCATCTAGAATGGGAGGTGCTATGGACTGAATTGTGTGCTCCCCAAATTCGCAGTTTGCAGCTCTAACTCCCAATGTGATGGTATTTGGAAGTGGGGCCATTGGGGCATGATAAGGTTTAGAGGAGGTCATGAGGACGGGGTCTTCATGACTGGATTAATGTCCTTAGAAGAGGAAGAGGTGCCCGAGCTTCCTCTCTCCACCACATGAGGACATAGCAAGGAGGGGGCAGTCTGCAAGCCAGGAAGAGAGCCCTCGCCAGAACTCAACTGCCATAGACTGTTTATATGTTAAATCCTGATTCCCAATATGATTGTATTTGGAGGTGTGGCCTTTGGGAGGTGATTAGGTCATGAGGGTGGAGCCTTCATGGCTGGGATTAGTGCCCTTATAAAAGAGACCTCACAGACCTCCCTCTTCCTTTCTGCCATGTGAGGACACAGGGAGAAGACAGCCTTCTATGAACCCGGAAGCAGACTCTCACCAAACACCGAATCTGCCAGCACCTTGATCTTGGACTTCCCAGCCTCTAGAATCATGAGGAATAAATTTCTGTAGTTTGTCAGCCACCCAATCTATAGTATTTTGTTGTGACAACCTGAATGGACTAAGACTTCAACCATGGTGGCACCCCGATCTCGGACTTCCAGCCTCCAGCACTGTGAGAAAACAAGTTTCTATCGTTCAAGTCTATGGTATTTTGTTAAGACAGAAAGCAACAAGAGGCATGATCTGTCTACCAAATGGGCCAGGTAACTGCATCTGAGTGAGCCAATTTAGTCTGGATCTGAGGACCTGGTATCAATTGTGCACATGATAACATGTAAATTTAATTGAAATATTTTGGATGCTCGATATTTTGCTGCATATATTACCAGAATCAGATTTCTAATCTGGAGTCATTCCTTGACCTTTTAACCTTCATATGCCAGAGGTCTAATATCTTCAAATTGAGGATAATACATGATAAGGATAAGATTTCCTGATACATGTTATCACCTTAGAAGCTTCTGGAGCAAGACGGGCTGTAGAGATATCAATGATTTAGGTAGAAAATAGATGGATAGGTAGCCAAAAATATAGCACTAGGCCCTTATTAGCAAGTGATTCAATCTTACGAGAAAAATGAAAAGCTTTTGAGAGACAAAGCTAAACCTTTCCATAAATTACATCCCAAATATAGGAACTATATGAAAAAATGAAGCCACTGAAAATCTAGAAGTATAAAAAACAACAACTTTTATGTCATCTACGAGACTCATCTTTTCTACATGAGACAATATCACCTATTTAAATGCACAGCTATTTTTGCATTTGCTTCATCTGTGCAGGTACTATATTTAAGGCAGACATGTGATGGAGGAAATAACGCCTACTCCAGTGGATTAATTTAGGAGATTCACTTGAAAAATAGCCTTACCTTCCTCTAAATTAAGAAATATTTACTCTCACTCTGCAGATGTCGGATGAGAAAAGAAATGATAGAGCTCTTGGTTTCAAGAGAAATGTCTCTTTATGGTGTTATAAATTGTGCCTTGCAAATTAAAATTCTACAAGCAAAAGTTTCCCTTCATTCTGGGAAAATAGACATAGCTAATATAATGCTTCTCTTTCCCATTTTTAGGGTTTCTGGATAAACTTAAAAGAAGTTAAAATTAGCCAAATATGACTCAGTTAACAACAACAAAAAAATAGAAAACAGGGTAAATAAGTCAACTGATTAAGAAAAATCTATTACAGTTGCTGTAAAGAATAAAAATCCTTGTTTTTGCAGAAGTATGCTATCCTATTTCAGACTATTTATATCATATATTGGCCCCAAATATAATTTTTAGATAACCATGAGTTTTAAGTAGACATTTTTGTTTTTGGCTTTGAGTATTATATGCCACCAGATGGATGAAAATGACTTTACAGACTTCACAGTTTCTTTAAACTGCAAATGTTTAATTAAAGAAACGTGCATTAAAGAAAGTCAATGCACACACAAATGCACAACATCACCATATTTTTCATTCAGGTCCATATATCTGGGGATGCAAACATTAACAAAATCCAGTCTTTTACCTCAGTGGGGGGAGCGAAGGATTGAGGTATGGTGTGGGTGAACATTATGAGTTTTAAAATAGAAATCTCTGCCCAAAGAAGGGAGTTGTTTCTACCAGAATTGTCAGAAAATGATAAGATAATGTGCAACTGTACCCCTGACCTCAAGTAGCTTGTTTAAATCAGGACATGCAAACAACTAACTCTACTAGGCAGAATAAAATGCACAATGGAAGTTTAATATCATATGCTGCTGGTGGGAGTGCAAACTGGTGCAGCCATTATGGAAAGCAGTATGGAGATGCCTCAAAAAATTAAGAATAGAACTACCATACGATCCAGCTATTCCACTGCTGGATATTTATCCAAAGAACATGAAAACATGAATGCATGAAGATACATCCACCTCTATGTTTATTGCAGCATTATTCACAATAGCCAAGACTTGGAAGCAACCTAGGTGCCCATCAAGGGCTGAATGGATAAAGAATATGTGGTATATATACACAATGGAATACGACTCAGCCATAAAAGACAATGAAATGTGGCCATACAACATGGATGGGCCTTGAGAGTATTACACTAAGTGAAATAAGTCAGAGGGAGAAAGTCAAATACCATATGATCTCACTCATAAGTAGAAGATAAAAACAACAAACAAGCACAAGGAGACGGAGATTGGATTGGTGGTTACCAGAGGGGAAGTGGGGAGGAAGGAGGGTGACAGGGGTGATTAGGCACATGTGTGTGGTGATGGATTGTAATTAGTCTTTGGGTGGTGAACATGATGTAATCTACACAGAAATTGAAATATAATGATGTACACCTGAAATTTATATAATGTTATAAGCCAATGTTACCCAAATTAAAAAAAAGAAAACTTAGGTACACACACACACACAAACCGTGATCATGCTAAATAAGAAGAGATTCATTCCACAAGGGTGGGCCATGAAGATGGGATGCAAGGCAGCGGGGATGTTGGTGGAGTGGCCTTGGAGCCAAGCCTGGCAAGAAGAGATAGTCAAATGGCAAGAAAATGGTCTGAAGTAACACCATTAAGTCAATTTTTATGCTATGTGCTTTTATTCTAATTTGTGAGACTAGTCTCTTTTACATTATTTCGGTCATCTTAATTGGTTCAAGTTTAGCCCGATGGAAGCATTATGATGGGAAAGGGAGAGAAGTGAAGCAGAAGTGATTTGGGGGGGAAATGTACACTGGACGCAGGAAGCTCAGGCATGGCATCTCAGATTGGGACAGCTGTAGTACAGCCTTGGCCTCCAGCACCCTGGACCCTGAGGAGCTTGCCAGGAACAGGGCAGGGGAGAGAGCAGATGAATGGAGACACGGTGAATACCAGAAGCAGGGCAGCTACTTGCTCATTTTGTTTGGAGCTCGCCTCTGCCCTCCTTTCTGCTAAGCTGTCTGTACCCAGATCCAGTCACTGCTCTCCTTCTCTATCACTGGTCGTTTTGTGGGATTGGCAGGACAGAGAGGTTAGGGAGATGCAGAGCCCCCTGAAGTTACAGGACTCGGCACTAACAAGTGGGGCATGCTCGGATCATCAAACCAAGAGCAGTTGTGAGCATCAGATGGAAGCTGTGTGTGGCGGACCTGTGAACACGCGTTGTTGCAAATCTGATTTGGTAAAAGCAGGACTCGGTCTCAAAACATCCTTTTGAAAACTTTTCTTTCAAAAGCCCAAGTGCAGAGTGCATTTTCCCATATAGCATACGCTAAATAATACATAGCACGCAGAGCCATGAGCACAGTACACGATGTGATATTTCCCAAAGCCTTTCTTTGACCAGATATTTTCAAGTCAGTGTTATTGAAAGAATAAAAAAGAAACAAAACACTTTCTGTCTTTATTGTTTAAACTTCCCTGATATGCTTGAGCATTGTATAGATGGAAAAGAAAATGCTTTCAGGATGAAAATTAAAAATGAATGACTTTGAGATTTGAAGCATAAAAGCCAAAAGAAAAAAAAAGTGGTTTTGCATTTTCTCCCTCCCTGAAATGTATTTATAGTCTGAAGCTTTTTCTCTGAAAGTAGACAGGGTTTTAAAATAAATCTTACCATATACTTTTGAAATGTATTTGCACTTGGGATTTTCATCATATGAGGAAATAGGGGATGGAAGTGAAATAATAGAGAACAAAATGGATGCTCACAGTTGGGATGTGCTCAGGCAGCTAGAAGAGGGTGGAAAATCACACTGGTTAATTATTTAAGATTGGAAAAGAAATATCCACTTCCTGTAGAGAGGTGGCATTGCATACCAGCTACAAAGGCAAGTGAATAAACAGGTAATAGACAAACTTATTGACTGCTTGCTTCAGTTTACAAATTAAAGAGAAATTGAATGCATTTTAATGAATGTAACTCTGCACACGCAGAGAAAGAACGTATTATTTGTAGCTTGCACACACCGCTAGAGATAGGCAATATCATAGGAGTAAAATCTATAATTTGGAATTGGTTCAACAATTACCATGACTAGCACACTGCTGATTCTTGATGAATGGGTTTTATGTCAAGTGTTAATTTAGAATTTAAAAATCAGGGCTTCCTGTTTACCTTGATGAGCATTTATTGATACCGACATGTGATAGGCACAATATAAGGCACACACAAAAAGAATCCATCACTCTGCTCACCAGCTCTTCCCACTTGAAGGTAAATATCCACCTCACTACATGTCCCCAAGTAGCCAGGACTGGCAGAAAGAAAAAGTATAAAATGAGGGAGAAAAGTGTATTCCCTTATATTTTTTTAGTTTCTCTCATATGTCACTGCCCACACCAATCTTAGAAGTATCAGATCACCCTAAAACCCATGTAGGGTTTTAAGTTTTCCCTGTTGGCTGCTTCTCATCCGTGATGTATATGGATGAGGGTATATGCTCTGGGTATATGCTCTGGGCATATACCCTTCGCCCATTTACCCATCACTATTTGCCTTTACCCAAGTGTCACTCCCAAGAACCTACCCACAAGTCGGAAGCACTATTGCAAAGCAATTGGATAACCCGATTTTGTACTAAGTCCTAAGCCCTTGGTTCTCAGCCTTGGCTGCACATTAGAATAACCAGGGCAGCTTTCAAAAATTCCAGTGTCTCCCCAGACCAATTAAATCTGAATCTGGCAAGAATGTTATTTAAATTCCTCTGTGATTTTCCTGAGCAGCCAACAACTCTGGTCCAAGAGATGGCCATTGGCTCATTCTATTAGCATTTCGGGGATATTTACACTTATATCAGGGCACTCAAAAAAAAATAATGACAACACAGCAGTTCCTTAGAAGAACACTCTCTTGAGATTTATTAATAGGTGTTGGGTGAGTCAAGCAAAGCAGGGTTCTGCAGTCCAACAAATTTGTGAATTGACACATATTATGCCACTCTCTCAGACATGGAACTGAGTAGGCCAAATACTCTAGGAAGTCATGCTTTTAAAAACATACCAGCAAAACAAATACAGAAAAAATAAAGCCCTTTTAAATTTATGTAACCCAAGACTCCCAAATTTATTTACTCACTAAACAATTATTTTCCAGAGCATCAAAATCAGCATCCTGTGAAAATGAGACTCCGTGATTCATCCCCTGGGAAAAGGCTAACACAGTGGGGTTCCTCTTTAATAGTAGAACTTGGGCCCCAACGCACACTTGTGGGGAGGAAATTCAGGAGCGAATCCAGAGCCTTTCCTCAGACATTCCTCACTTCCTTCCTAGAAAATCTTGGATCCCTCCATCTGTAAGGTCAGCTGGGAACACAGAGACATGTCTTTCTTCACCCAGGAAAAGCCGTTCCCCGAGTCTTTCATTGAGAATTGTTTTACTTTACTTCCATGACAAATTTGGATATCAAACTTCAGAGCTGGAAGGACCCTAAGACATTACTTAGAATAAAGTTCTAAAATTCCTGCTGAAGGACCTTCTCTGGCCACCAAACGTCAACAATCCTCAGCTCCATCATCTTTAAAATGGGGAAGATGGAAATACTGCCCTTGCAGTATGTTTGTGACACGTAGATGAAATGCATTTTCAAAGACCTAGTGACATGGCTGGTCCATGGAACACACTCAGCAAGTGAGTGCAGTCACTCTTACTGTATCCAAGAGGCCAGAATACAGTACGGAACACTGCCTAGAGAATTTACAGAAAGGGCTACATGGGGAAGAAACACATACAGACCGTAGACCTTCCCACACAAGAGCTGCAACCAATATGTCACATCATCCTTAACAGATCTCACATTGTAAGTGACAGAAAAGGAGAAAGGAAAGAAGTGGGTGGACTATCTGCTGAGAGATTTGACAGAGTTCTCCTGTCCATGTGCTTTGAGGAGACCTAGGGGCACAGGAACTGGGAAGTGTCCTTGGAATATACAGAACAATGAGGCAGCAGGAAGATTTGAAATTTTTTTTTTTGACTTAATTTTTTTAGAGCCATTTTAGGTTTACAACAAAATTGAGAAGAAGGTATAGAGATTTCCCATATACTCCCTGCCCCCACACATGCATGCATATCCTCCCCATTATCAACATCACCCACCAGAACAGTACATTTGTTACCAAGAATGAACCTACATTGACCTATCATCATCACTCAAAGTCTACAGTTTACCTTATGGTTCCCTCTGGGTGTTGTACATTCTATGGGTTTGGGCAAATGTATAATGACATATGTCCACCGTTACAGTATCATACAAAGTATTTTTGCTGCCCCTATAATCCTCTGTGCTCCGCCTATTCATCCACCCTCCCCATCCCTGGCAAACACTGATCTTTTTACTGTCTCCATAGTTTTGCTTTTACCAGAATATCATATAGTTGGAATCATACAGTAGTAGCCTTTTCAGATTGGCTTCTTTCACTTAGTAATATGCACTTAAGTTTCCTCCATGAATATTGATTCTTAAAAATAATGGATGATCAAGAGGAGGGTGTGATGAAAATAATTTAGGCTGGAATGAACTGGTGGAGGATTTCAAAATTAAATGTCATTTATTATGAAGATTAATTGACAATTTTTAAGGAGGAAAATGAGTTGGTCACAGCAAGAAGAGAGTTTATTGATGTTAATATTTTTAACTATTACCTTGGAAAATGTGCCCCATAATATATCACCTCAAAAGTTTACATCAGCTCCTTATAATTTTCATCTACCATACTGGGAGAGTTTCTTGAGTGTCAGAAAGTATGGTGTAGGTAGAGGAAAATCAGCTGTTAATCCAGGTTCTACACCTGATGAAAAGCCACTTCTACAAATACCAGATTAAGCTGCATTCATTAATTGAGAATTCATGAATATTTAGACATCACCTAGCAAATGTTATCTTTGCAAAGCAAAGCTCTCCTTCATATATTGTGGAAGTTCTTAAAGTAGTAAACATGTATATACTTTCAAATCATAGTGTAATTTAGACTATTCTTTCTACTAATGTGAAGTAGTGAGGTTTATGGATTTTCTATTTCAGTGTACAATTTACAGTTCTCACATTTTCAAAATAGAATCTATATTTTATTCACTGTATCTCATTTACTCTTACATTAATTTTGAAGCAATCATTTGTACATATGATTGTAACAGATAAAAATATTCAGTATACCTAATTCTTAAAGGTAGAGATGTTTCTTTTTTTTTTCTTGTAATAGAAAATGTCTAATTTTAAGGGCTCATGAATCTATATAAAATCAGAACCATTACCTGGCCTGTCCGTTGCTATGGCTACATACTCATGTGATCTGTAGATCTGACATAATTCAGCTATCTAGAGCAATATCATTGCAAAGACATCAGAGAAAATTTAAGCAGCACGAGGAACCAAGAAAAATAATTTACAAAAGAGATTTTAAAAGAAACAGGACACTCTAGGAAGCAATAAAATTTCGTACTTTATTTTGTAATATATTTTCTACTTTTATTATTAAATATTCACATATCTTTTGTATATGTTCTTTCTCTCCTAGGAATCTGTTTCTTCCATTTAATACTTAAAGTGCACACACAAACTGAACAGGAAAAAGGTAAAGGTTTTCTTAGCTATGGAATATCCCATAGAAATAAGGTAAGACTTTTGTAGAGATTAAAACAGTTTATTGGTTTTGCTTTCACGGCATAAGTTGCAAGAGCTATGTTTGTGTAAGGAGATTTTCTGGCACCAAACCTCTTAAATTTTATTCAGTGACCTTAACGAAATAATAGAGCTGTGTTGCCTTTGTAAACAATAACTTTTTTGAGTTAACAGTTGAGTTTCAAGTGAAATTTAGAATAAAACAATGATTAAGCATTACTGTTGTAAATAAGACAAGTCCATTAGTATTGATGCCTGGCCAGCTGGGTTGCGAGATAGGTAGTAGATTGATAGACATACAAACCATGCTCAAATATTAATTGCACAATTAATTAATTTCACTGAACATGATTTTCACCTGAATCTATTATCGCCAAAGCATGTGCTCACCTCCTGGGGTCACAGGAAATCGTGCTTCTTAATTGACATATTAAGGTGGCTTGTAAATAGTGATTCTTTGTAGGGATGTTATATTGGAGAAGCCTGTTGAAATAATTAAAAGAACGTCAGATTGCCAATGAAATATTACAGAAGAAAGCAAACAGACCAGGAGAGAAGAAGAAATATATGATGGTGAAGATGGATAACACTGAACACAGAGAAGAGCAGTTGGAAATAAAAGATGAAATACTGTGAACTTACCCAGATGGATGCCCTGGACGTGAGTCATCTAGCCATAGTCAACTTGAAAGAAAGCTGGTGTGGCAAATAGGAGTTTTACCTGTGAGCTCTCAAGGATCTTGGTCGTCTCTTCACACTGATTGTATCAGGCAGGGTTTTCCAGAGAAATAAAACCAATAGGATAGATAGATGGATGGATGGATGGATGGATGGATGGATGGATGGATGGATGGATGGATGGTTGGATGGATGGATGGATGGATGGATGGATGGATAGATAGATAAGATAGGTAGAGAGAGATAGATATCTCTATCTTTCCTACCTATTGATAGGTATCTCTATCTGTCTCTATCTATCTATCCATCTATCTACATATTAAGAGATTTACATTTGAGAAATTGGCTCGCATTATTGTAGGGGCTGGCAAGTCTGAAATCAGGAGGGCAGGCCAGCAGGCTAGAAACTCAGGATTTCTATGTTACAGTCTTGAGGCTGAATTTCTTTTACTCAAGGAAATCTCAGTGTTTGCGCTCAAGGTCTTCAGGGGATTGGATGAGGGCCACCCATATTATCGAGGTTAACCTCCTTAAAGTCAACTGATGGCCAGTGTTAATCACATCTACAAAATACTTTCATAGCAACATCTAGACTAGTTTTGGCCGGACATCTGGGCACCATAGCTTGGCCAAGTTGACATATAAAATTCAGTCATTACACTGACCCAACCCCTCCCCTCATCAGCTCCAGACATGCCTCTCGTATCAAAGATAATAGATTTATCTGTGTTGAGTCTTTTCAGTTACCATAGACTAGATAAGTCTATGTTATCTTCAGAGTTAGCTCTCTCACTGGTTAGTCACTGGAATCTTTAGAGCTGCATCTGATGATAAGAAAGTTAATTGTGTTTACAATGAAATATGGAAATGAGAGGGAACTGGAGAGACAAAGACAACACTTAGACCCAACCTCTGCATTCATGGATTTTGTGGTTACAACGAGCTCCATCTATATGATCAAATATCTTTGCAAGCTTTCACCTAGTTCCTGACATTCTTGTGTGTGTCTCAGACAGAGGTGGTGAGACAGCATGGTGGTTTCTGTAATCGGGCTGCTCGTATCAAAGATAATAGATTTATCTATTATACATCAGCCTTGCTTATTAGCTGGGTGACCTGAAGAAAACTAGCTTCTCTCTCTAGACCTCAGTTTCCCCATCTTGTTGTACCTGCTGTACAGCTAGTAAGTACCCAATTGGATTGCTGTGGTGATGAAATGACATAACTTATATAAATTAGACAGGACAGAGTGTATCCAGTCAATGCTGGCTGTGGTTATTACCTCCTCCTCAGTCATCCCTGCCCCAGATCTTGGGGGGGCTGAGGTGTCTCTATAGTTGTAGGAGGTGGGGTGTCTACTGTAGATGGGATGGGGTATGTGTGACTCTCTAGAAAATTTGCTCTACTCCAACAATAAGTTGGCTTGTAGCAATAGATAAGGCTGATGTTCAAGTCTTTTCTGTTAAAAAAAAAATCACTCCTGTGATCATACAACCTACTCTAGATATTTCTTTCTGCTTCATAGGCAGATTTACTAACAGAGTTGTCCATGACTTGTCTTTTGTCTATTACTCCTCAACCCACTGCAGCCTGGCGTCTGCCCCAAGTACGCTTCTGAAATGAATCACGAACACTATACACTTCTCAGTAATTCTTCCTGCCTCCCGACAAGGTCAAGTCCATTTCCTGAACCTTCTTTTGTCACTTTGTAACGTCCCAGACAAGTGTTGATGTAGTACTAATGGTGACGTGATGCATCAGTATTATGTGTCGGCTAAAGAAATGTATGGACCTTATTAATATTTTATATGTCCTTAAAAAACTGCCTTTTCAAGTGCTTTGGGAGAGCAGACTGACAATTTATCATCCTCCACACTGTCGCCGTGTGGGGCGTTTTGCAGCTCGGGACGATGGGGTGTAGTGGGGTTCCTGGATTTTTGTATGTATTAATCTCCATGTTTTTTCTCTCTCCCATGCCATTTATGCTTCTAATATGCGAAGCAGCAGAAAGTGGTACAGTCAGTTGCTAACTTCAAATAAATAACATCCCCCTCCCTGACTCTATGGGTCTCCTTTTCATTTAGTCTTGAATATTTCGTCTGAATAGAATAAAATCAGGTAAATGTAAATTTTCCACAAATACAGCAACATAGCTGTTTCTGGGAGTGGAAATGGGTGACAGAGGAAGATGATACAGCAAGGGGGCTTAATTTTCACTATGTGCCATTTTGTACCAAATGCATGCATTACGTATTGAAATATGTTAACTAAGTAAATTAATGTAAGTGAACAATCAAATAAATAAATGTAACTGCAGGATAACAAAACCTGTAGTTTTTATAAAAAAAATATAGTCAAGACTAAATGTTTTCTGTAGATCTTCCTTTATATTCTCCTTCTTCCAGATTTAGTTTTCCAGTAGCTATAAACTGTGTAATGAAAGGAGCCACTCATGGGTTGAAGATACTAGTTTCAGAAATCAAGATGCTGGTCGTGTCCTCTTTCAGAGTCGATTCAGAAAGAAATGCTACAGGTTGCTTCCACAATGACGTCCGATGCTTCACCGCCTCCCAGTGCCCACCCATGTCATGTTTCTACTCCCACCATAAACAGGCAGCATCACTTTCCATGCACTTTGAACCGGAGGTAACTTTGTGATGTGCTTTGACCAGTAGACTGTGGCAGGTGTGATGCCATGTGAGGTCTGGAGACTAAACCTCAAGAAACCTTGCAGCTTCCACTCTCACATCCTGGGAAGGGAACTCTGAGACCATCTTATGTTGAGGAAGCTAAGTGCAGACTCTTAGAGAACGAGAGGCCATATAAGATAGACACTGAGACACCCTGGCCAACAGACAGCACTGACTCCATGGAAATGGATGAGGCTGCATCTTCCTACTTCTCAGCTCCTCCATCTCACACCCCGTGCCCTTCTACCAGGGTAAAATAGGATTTTTCTTTTTGGTGTTTTGCCCACATTTGTATTTTTAAACTATATGAAATGCACCTACATTTTAAAAACTATGTGAAACACACCTACAAAAATAATAAGAATTGTATGTTGTATATCAGTACTGCCTTTCAAATTTATTCCCACCTTAGGAATCTATGCTTCGTTCCAGTGACTCAATATATTTTTTAGATTTCTGCTTTGTCAATTGTCGTCCTTAATGAGTGACCCCCTTAGGAATAAGTCACTGGTGAATGCAAAGAACAACAACATGCTTATTGCTCTCAACACTTGCTCAGGCTTCTCTTTTCTTTCTATCCTGCGTGAAGACCATCAAACTAAGCTTTTTTTAAACCTGGTCTTGACCCAGAGTCTCTTGATGGGGCTGATGCCAATGGCTTCCTGGAAAAGGATGCAGCCCCTCAGTCCTTGGGACAGAACATGCTTTTCAGCACCAAAGGCACCAAAGGGTTGAGTTTTTCAAATACAGAAAGGAGTAGATGTTTCAAAAATGCTCTCTTCTGGGCTTACTCTGAACATACAGCTGCTGCTATGAATCCCTTCCCCATCCCCGTAGTTTCTTGTGTTGAGTGAATCATAGAAGACCAGGGTTAGGACTCAGTGACATCAGCCTGAGTCAAAGAAAACGCAGGAAGCCTCTATCTGTCTCTCTGTCTTGACTTTGGGTCTAAAGTCTCTTCTTTTCATCTTCTTTGCGTCAACTATAGAGGAGAGTGCCATGTGTAATGGACAGATCATCAGACATCCTCTGCCTGTCTTCATGTTGGCCCAACACATCTACCACTGCTTTCCAGAATTGATCATCACAAGAACATTGGAATGACTCAGCTCCTACCTGAGTTTATATATACGTAAAAATTTATTGAGTCACTGGAATGAAGTAACTTTGACTGAGACAGAAAACAAAGATATCATTTCCTGGAGAATGCTGGCTAAATGTTTGACTAATGCAGCCCAGAGCACCTTCAGAACTGCTTTGCGTTCAAACTAAGGTCAGGTCCTCTGGATAGATCACATCTGCAGGGCGAGTCCTTCCTTCGCATTCATTATCCCACTGTACCTTCAGAACACACGGATCGATTTAGAAGACATCAGCCCTATTTGGGTGCATCCACTCCTTTTTCCTTTGGACTCCAAATGATTTTCTCAACCTTCCACATCCTTTATAAAAGCACACATTTTTTTCCTAAATAAACATTTTTTTGCATCATCCCAAACATCAACCTAGGCTCCATGGGAAAATCTGCTGTTAATAGGAATATTTAAAGAAAACACCTCAGACTCCGAAGGAGGCATTTTTTAAAACCTTTTAAGTAGCGTCAACCTCACTGGAATAAGTATGTGGCCTTACAGGTTGACTGCTTTGAAAGGAAATGTTCATTTGGATAGAGGAGTTTTGGTATCATTTTTTAAAAACAATTAAAACATAACCACCATAAATCAACCATACAGGTATCTCATTATACTCACATCTTGCATTATTTGCCCATCTAAGTTGTATCTAGCACTATTTTAATGTCACAATCTAGCATTTTGCTCTGCTGGCTTAATTTCAGTTTTCTTGCTGATATATGACACTTTACAACTAATATCAATTCCAGAAAGCATCTGTTTTCCCTATTGCCTAAATTATTAATAAATATGTCAAGGGTGGAAAACTAGCATCGTCCCTCTCGGCAGCTCGACTATGCCTTAAGTCAATACAAATACGTATTATTGACCCTCAGGTCCATTTCCCATATGGTGTCCTGTTTTGGAAGACACTAATTTGCTCCTATTTGTAGGGAAGCAGATGGTGTGGTGACCAAAACAATTGCCTGGGAGATAAGGGGTAGAGTTTGCAGTCCTAATACTGCCATCAGGGCAACCGTCAAAGCTTTCCTTATCTCAGTCTCCTGGACTGTGCAAGCAAAGGGCTGGGATTGGGACTTCCAAGATCCCTTCCACTTCAGGATCCAGGGCCAAAGTGCTCCTCTTAGTGTGTGAGAGGCAGGGGGCCCTGTAACTAGAAGTCTAGACAGGAATTTTCCATCCCAGCATGGAATGGAAGCCACTCCAGCGCCATTCCAGCCCCTGCATGGCTCTGGTGCAGTCTCCTTTTCGTCCATTTTGATGGCTACACTGTGTGAGCTGCTAGGAGAAGGTCCGATGTAATCATGAGGCCAGAGCTTCCATTTTCTCCTCAGGTTCACTGTTAAACCCTCCCTGGGCCATTTTTGAAGGAGATAAAGAGAAGAAACTGAGTGCTGAGAAAGTCCCTACTCAAATCAGCTATAAGAGAACCGATCGAAAGGACAAACAGAATTTCCTGGACATGTCCTCTGAGCTCTGTGATTATAAAATTCCATTTGAGGTAAGCATTGGTATCTCCTTGCAACTGATGAGACAAACCTGGCTTTCAGAAGTTAAAGAACTTGACTAGGGGCCCTTACTTCTTCTTCATGTGTGGTTCACAATTGTGTCCCTCCAAAGGCTGCACTGCGGAGTGGCTTGGAAGGGTTTTCAAGACCCAAAAACCTCCATCACTTCCCTCAGTGTCACCCCAACAAATACACACTCTTAGCCATCCAAAGCTAGGTGCTTCCTGTACAAACCCAGTTTCTAAACAGCCTCCACATCCTCACTTCCGTCAGATTGACGCTCCTAAGCTCCTTCATATAGAAATCCTGGAGTCTCCACTCCCTAAATCAGATGACACAGAGTTCTCCTTTAAAAACAACAAAAAAGCAAATTCCTGAGCTTCTTCTCAGAACTAAACCACATTGGGGTGGGGCCCCAGAATCCACACTTTTAATTGGAAAGCCAGGTAGTTCTTTGAACAATACTGTTCCGTACCATTCTAGGTTCTACCAGATCGATGTGAGGTGGCTGGAAAGGAAGAGGATGTTTAGGGGTGGAAATATAAAGAGTCTATAATAAATATATTATCCATTTTTCTCCATGATTTAACACTGCCACCACTGGAGGGATGGAGAGTGTTGTGGCCTCTCTACTAAATATGTGGTCCATGGACCTGAGAGATGGAGTGTGGTGTGGCATCAACATGAGGTCCACAACCTGAGGATGGAGCGTGGTGTGGCATCTCCTTACCCAAGATGTGGTCCATGAACCAGCCACGCCAGCATCACCCAGGAGCTCATTTAAAATGCAGAATTTCAGATCCATCTCCAAACCTAGTGAGTCCTAATCTGCATGCTATCAACATCCCTGGTTGATTCATATGTACAGTGAAGTTTGAGAAGGGCTGGGGGAATAGAGGAACAGGGCCTAACCATAATCATTCACCTGGAGTCCCATCTTTCCCAACCCAGGGGAGAAGGAAACACATATTCACATAGCATCTACTCTATGCCATTGGTTTACTGGGCACACTTTATAAACCATGCAAGTTATTTCTTTCAAGGTTCACTGAAATATCTTAGGTTGAGAAATTTGCTCCAATTAAGGTTGAATAATTTGTTTAAATTAATAGAGTTTATAAGGGACAGAGCAAGGATTTTTAACTCCAAGTGAATCTCACTGCATTTACCCTGACTGTCCCACAATGAGCCAGACCAAAGGAGACTGCAGTCAAGGAGAGCCAGTTTTTATACACGAAAACCCTGCAGTGGACTCACCAACGTGACACCCTGTGCAGGAAACAGTTAACTCAGCAGGCCTGGGCTGTTCAAACCTTGCGCGTTCCCAAGAAATGCCCATTTTGGTGGCTGGCCCTTGGCTGGCTCCTGTGAATTAAGCTCTTGGAGAGTTCCAACTGATAAGAGTGCTGTTCACACTTGGAACCTTGATACTTACAAGATCGTCTACGTAGTGTAAGTGATGTGATTTCCGGTGAACATCTCCTCTCCCTCTAGGGGTCTGGGCTTTAGAAATTGTGTTCCCATGTGCCTATGTGACTGACCCTTGATAAAAACGCTGGGTTCCAAGGCTCCAGTGAGCCTTCCTGGTAGATAACACTTTGCACATATCTTTACAACTCATGGCTGGAGGAATTAAGTGCATCCTGTGCTACTCTGTTGACAGAGGACTTGTGGAAGCTGGTTTCCTCTGGACTTTGCCCCATGCATCTTTTCCTCTACTGATTTTGCTTTGCATCCTTTCACTGTGATAAAGTGTAACCATGAATATAACTAGTTCTGAGTCTTGTGAGTTCTTCTAGTGAATCCCTGAACCGAGGGATGGTCTTGGGGACACATCCCTCTTCCGTCTAAGAGCTGCTCTGTTACCTCAGAGCCTAGTAGGGAAGATCTTTTCCACCTCATCAGGTTGTACAGTTCTCTTCCACACAGTGGGTCTTCAGATGTGGAATCACATCTCCCACAGGCTGTTTCTTCTCTGAGATCAAGACTCTCAGGTCTTTCAACATCACCATAGTTAGCTACTCCAATATACCGTGGAGTCAATGTCTCTCGAGTGCATTCAAGTGTGTCTCAATCCTTGTCTGAGTGATTGACTCCAGCCCCACAGTTGTGTTCCAGCCTGCACAGAGTGCAATCTGGTCATTACCTCCTTCATTCCAGACACTTCTCTAGGAATGACGCCTGAGAGCCTATCTCAGCTATCTTTGTAGTCACTTTATATCTTCAACTTATGAAATAATAAGATACTGGAGGGTTTTTTTTTTTTTTTTTTCCTTATTCTGTGCTACGGATCCACAATCTATTTTCTTTTAAAGTTCTCTTTGGGTCACCTGAGCAACGTGGGTCATGCCTTCAACATTCATCTTGGAAGAGTAGGTTCATAGTTTATCTGTCAATATCTTTTGGATTTTGACGAGTTGATGGGAGAAGAGATTGGAAATGTTCAAACAGAGCTTTTATCAGACAACTAAGGGTAAACATGAAATTCTCCACAGAGAGCTAGAAATAAAAAATGTTGACAGAGTAACATAGTTCCTGTTTCTGATCCTAACTCCAAGTGACATTGAGCTAAAATGTACTTTGGTCGGCGACGTTTGCAAGCATCTAGCCCTGGGTGCTTTTGTTTTGCCTCTAAACAAAGGCATAACCTTTTCTGAGGTCAGCTTGACTTGACACTGCTTCTATATTTGTTCAAGCTCTGTGCCTTCCAGATGTGCTTCCTCTCTTCTCTGCAGCCCCAGGACAACCTCTGCCCAGCATCACTGCTTGGCCTCCGGTGTTCTGTCCCTGAGGTCCCTGTGATCAAAAGGCACTTCTCATTGGACTGCAAAGTTTCCTTCCTGGGTTTCAGGCCATCTTGTACTTGTTTTGAATTTGTCTTTGACTCTTTCCTAATGGACCTTATGACCTGGTAATGATTCCAGCTGGTAGGAAGCTATTTGCAATCCTGATTCAATTCACTAGGATATCTGTGACCCCTCTAAGTCTCAGATCATGTGAAAGCTCTTGATCATGCCTCATGTCCTTGCATTTGACAAATTGCTAATAATGTCAAGACTAGAGACCCTGAAATCCAAGACTTCCCCTACCGGTGTGTTGGTCCATTCATAGACACCCTTTAGGCTAATTGTTTAGAGAGCCACTACTTTGCTTAATTTAGCTCATCTCTTCTCATCTTGCCTCTGACAATTTGCAATAGAAGAGCAGCGGCAGATCAGTAACTTCAGGGAAGCAGATTTTAAACTCCATCCTAAAGCACAGGGATCTAACACAAGTAAAACTAAGCCAAAAATGATCCATTAGGGTTCCAATAAAAAGGTCAAGAGATGTGTCCATCTCTTCTGCATCAGTAGATTTTTGAACTGGGAGAAGAGAGTAGTATTTAAGTGTTATGGGAGAAATAAGGAATGGTTTGGGGAGAAGGTTGGTGAAACAGAGGGTCTAGAATATGGAATTAGGCAGAATTGAGGAAGTAAAAGTGTTCCTAAAGACCATGAATTGGATTCTTTTTAATATTCTTGGAGAGACAAAGAATGGAATTCCTTTTTAGTGATTTTTTTTGTGTTTGGATTGTCCTTCTTCAAGTAAGACACCACTGTTGCCCACACCTAGTGAGCCACTTACTCAGTAGACTCATTATATTACAGCACACACGTGCCTGGGAACAGCCACCAAGGAAATAGTCATTGGGGCATGAGCACAGGATTTAATATTGGGAATCACAGGATCCTGGGTGGCTTGGCCAGTTGTTTCCGTTCTCTGGTCTCTTCCTTCTCTGATGAGAAAATGAAGAGTGCAGAACAAATCTAAAATTATTTCTGCCACCATTCTATGATCTTATCAGACTATTTATTTCATCTGTGACAGATAACATTGTACATACAGGTAAAATATACCAGAAGTTTAGAGGAATGTATCAATAGTTACTTGGAATCCATTTGTTTAGTCACCATAGGGAAGGATAAAAATTGTGCGTAAAAACATCAATAGAGTGGATGCAGTGTGTTGAGAATTCAGTTTCTGTTAATTAATTCTAACAGAGATTATTTTTGTACTTGACCTGTTATCCTCCGAATTTGCAATCCTGCTTCAGGATATGTGTCACACAGTACTGGACTCACATGAAGTGAGCAAGGGGAAAATCATGTTGCAGTGTTCTCTACCAGATATGGTTCCCACAGTGGAACAAAAGTGAGTAACAACACTGTGTGTTCAGAAGTCCAGGAATTCTGCAAATCATAGATATGGGAACCAGCAGCAAATAAAAGGAACCAGAGATTTATTTACCCAAGATTCGTGGCAAGCCAAAAGTGATCAAGTAAAATGGTCAAGTTATTGGAAGAACATGTTAGGTTACAGAAATTGATTTAGACAAAAGCTGGGAGAATAGAGAAAAGCGACATGCAAAAGAATTACATGGTGTGGATTGGAGGTTTGTTAAATCAAGGGTAGCTGATTAAGGAAAACCTTACATTAGGTGGAATTCTGACAAAATCTCTCCATTTTAAAGTACTGATCTCAGCATGTGCCTCTTCTGTAAAAAATTAAGGGAGAGCATCAAAGACTATTATTCAGCCTTAAAACGGAAGGAGATTCTGACACATGCTACAACATGGATGAACCTTGAGGACATTAGGCTAAGTGAAATAAGTCAATCACCAAAGACAAATACTGCTATTATTGCTGTGAATGTGGCTTCCTCACTTTTGTGACAATCCACTCAGCAAAGAGTTGATGATATTAGCAAAGATTCTGTGTCATGGAGTAAATTCTCTGGTACATATACTTAATAAGCCAAATAATTCAGATTAAAAGAAAACTGTGTTGAAGCCTGAAATATGGGTTCAAAATGATAAAACCTTCCTTTACTGTCTACATTCCCCACCCATACCACATTATGCTGTATGTGGGTATATATTATGTAAAGTCAAGATGGACTTAGGCAATGAATTGAGTGGAGAATAAATAAACAATTCCATGAGTACGTTCTGCAAATGAGAGAACTCCTGTGTATTATAGTATTGACAATTTCTGTGAAAAAGAAACAAACACAAACTCTTCTTGTTCAGTAATATTGTTCTTGATTCATCTATTTTTTATGAATGTCATTTTATCCAGTCATTCAAACTGAAGTTTCATACTGTTCTAAAAACTCTCCTGTAGAATACATTGAAAAACTGCTGATTATTGTAAACGTGAATTCAGACTCAAGGTCTATTGAAGCTCTGTTGAAACCTAGGTAAAACCCCCAGGTTTGTTATGAACACTATCAAGCATCTAGATTAGCAAATTAGAATTAACGAGTTTTCACTGAAAATGAGCAATGAAAGGATATTTTGCTCCTAACTGGGCAAGTATTTGCTTGTCTAATGGGAAATATTCCATTATCTCTCCTTAGCCACCAGAGTATTCTTTGAAGACAGTTCCTAGGAAAATTACTTTATACCATCTTCCTTCTCATTTCTGACCCATCTCCAGCCTCCCACAGTAATATTATATATAGTGAGGAGCATTACATAATGTCCAGTGAGAATTATCACAGATTTTACATTTTTAAATTTTTCTAGTAAAAACACGATGTGTTAAAATAATGCTGGGAAGTGATTTCAACATCTTGCATCCCAATATTTGTAATATACCGTGGAAAAATTTTATTTTAGGCATTGAATCAAACTAGTTGTGATTTTGCATCAGGGTGATCAGTTCATTAGTGAATATTTAAGTACTAGATTTTCTCCTCCATTTCTGAAAAAGACGTCTATCCATAGTTCCATTGATATTGAATTATATTAATTGAATGACAGTTTTACTAGCTCAGCTACCATAGAATGGTGGCTCACATTTTCAAATATACATTTACTATGTGGATCATTGTCTATGATGCTCTAATATTGAGAGGGAGTGGAGGAGAGTGTCTAAGAAGATGCACAGATGTACCTAGAATGAACAGCCTTCTCACAAACTGTGAGGTCCACGTATTGGTAGTAGGATGGACAATGCAGGAAGAGGTCAGATGACTTCTTTGAGTTCAAAGATCCACTGGTGATAAATACAGAGTTTCTAAAGTACCTGGGTTTCTCAACCACTGGGACAATCTCCAGTCTGATGAAGTGTTTCCAGATGAATATGGCAGCAATTGGCGAGGAGACAACTTAATCTACATTCCATCCTAAACTGCATCTTAACAGTGTATGTAGGTGGACTTCATTGTCCTGTGAAAACCACAGTAGGAAGAAAGTTCACAAGAACCGAGGGCACGTTCCCTTTCTACCCCAATAAATAATTCAGTTAAATGGTCAGCTGGAGTGGGTGATGGGCATAAATTTGGGGGAAAGGAAAGGAGCAGTGGAAATATTAAACAAGATAGTTTTGTGTGCCCAATTCTGCGTGTTTCCATTAAATGGAATAATCCATTACCATATAAACCCAAGGCACTCTTAGGATGGAATCAATGACCAGGAAAAATAAAAAGGGCATATTAGTTCATTCATAAGTTAAACCTATTCCATTCCCTATCTAATCCATCAGGAAATGGGAAACACGTTAAATTTTACTGAGTCTACCTTTCTGTTGTAAATTGGAAATCCACATTTTACTACATTTTTATAGGAGAAATAGTGTATGACGTGTAAGTGGAAGCAGCCAAGCAAGGGCAAGTTGATGTTGCACTTTCTCCTTTACTTTCTTCTCCACCAAGGACAGTTAGTCAGCTGCAATGTTAATCTGTTATCTCAACATCGCTGGGGAAGAATGTCTTACTGATTCATGTTCTTAAAGCATCCCAAATTCCAAAAAGTTGTCTGAATTATCATGTTGTCTGGGGATTCAGGTCTCTCCTGCTGTGCTGCTGTAGCAAGCTGGTGTTCCCTGGAGCTCAGTTATTGGTTAAAGCTCCCAGTCCATCCAACCAAAGCACCTACTAAGGAAACACAAGGCTCATTTTTCCAGATGAGGTAAGAAACTGAAGGGGAAGAAGAAATATTCCTCTACCCTCTAGGTTCTGCTAGCTGGTCTAAGAATTAAATTGACATGAGACAGAATAACAGGAGGAAATAAAACAAGTTTATTAACATGTATACGTGGGAGAAACACAGGAAAACTAAGTAACTCACCAAAATAGCTGAAGTCACCACTTTAAATAATATCTTCAGCTAAAGACAAAGGAGGATGTTGGGGGTAGTGGTTCGGGACCTCAAAGGGGAGGAAGGCAATTCACATGGAGACAGAAAAGCAAATGTTTGGTAAACAAATGTTTGCCATGCCTTCCAAAGACAATGGGACACGGGGAGGACTTTGATCAAATGGGCCTTCTTAGGTTCCACCCTGTCCACTACACCTAGTTCATGTTATACTATACTGCGTTGATACACAATGATACATTGTGAAATTTTTACCTCAAGCTAATTAATATATCCATCACCTCACATTGTTACCTTTTGTGTGTGTGTGTGTGTGTGTGAGAACAATTAAGATCTGTTCTCTTAGTGCATATCAAGTATGCACTACAGTGTTGGTGTACTATAGTGACTATAGTCACCATGCTGTACATCAGATCTCCAGGACTTATCCTGCAGGCATCAGTATTTTTTGAAAGTTTGCCAAGTGATTCTAATATGCAGCCAGCTTGGGAAATGCTGGGCTAAATCAGTTCCTCTGGATCTTTCAAGTCCATGCACATCACTTGAAGATCTTGTGAAACTGCAGACTGTCATTCAACAGGTCTGGGGTGCCACCCAAGATTTTTCATTTCCAACAGGCTCCCAGGTGACGCTGATGCTGCTAAGCCACACTTTGAATAGCAAGTGTAGGAAACTGAAATATCTGGTTGCACCTGATTGTTAAGCCCTCATTAATGCAGCACTCACCGCCCTACTAACATTTATGCATCATAAAGAGTTTTCTATATCATTTCAAAAATGAAGAAATATGAGACAATATCTATAAAAGTGAGAAAAAGATATGAGTCAATAAATTTGTCATCTACAAGGGATATGATTCAGAAAGCCTAAATTTAGCTGAACTAAGTCCTTCTCTTAACTACCAGTCACTCTGCTCAATATCTCCCCCTTGACTTCTGGAAAGGTCCAGACACAGTGTTAACATTTCTCAGGGGAACTCTTTTTCAAGAGAGAGGAAAGGAATTTTAATTTTTTCTAGCTATGTGAGAGAATTTTTTCTTTGTCAGGCTTTAACAAATGTATGTGCTATCAAAAGACTGCAAAACACTGAGAAATAGGTAAATCTCCAGGAAAAGCCAATTTTGGGAACATGTGTCTGCCTATAAAAAATGGGCATTAGAAAGAGCAGGTCAAGACTGCAGTCTGGTAAACACACCTGTGGTTGCCTTTGCTTTCTAATAGCTTTGTACAAAACTAGATGCTGCAGGATCTGTGCACATTTATACAGAATCAGAATAGCAATTTTCTTATTCTTTCCGTCATTCCCTTTTCTCCCGTGGAAAGGAATTGTGTTAACATTACTTCCATCTTAAAGCTCTCAAAGGCATTATTATCACTTCCCTCTGTGCACCCAAAGCAACTACTTGCCAAGGACAGTTGACAACTATTTCAAGCCAATACTATGTTGTTCTTTTATTTCATAACAAAACGTGGGACAGACACACAGATTTGGGGGCAAAGAGTCTGCTGCAGTCTGCATTTTATTATATGCACACATCGTGTATCTGCAGCTAAGGCAGCTGGGAGTAATCACCCTCTCCCAGCCCCACTAAGCATGCAGAACTAGTTGTATAAAAGAAAAGATGATGCACACACAATTCTGTGCAAATTCTTGTTTCTGTGTGTGCTGGAAAGTAGAAGTGCTGGTGAGAAGTGAGCAGGATGGATAAGGGTTTGATATTTGCTAAAGGCTGGAAGAGAAGATGAGGGGGAATATTGATTTTCTTTAATAAAAGAACAACATTTTACAGATGTTTTAAGATGTGAGCAGGGGCAGATCTAGGTGGAGCCTAATGCATAGAAAATTTGGGGGACTTAGGAAGAAAAAGAGTGTGCTATTACAAAGCCTTGGAGGGGAGCCATGCAGGGACTCTGAAGGCTGTCGTTCGTTAGCTTCAGAAGAGTGAGAAAGAACAAGGGGTCATAAAGAAAGGAAGGTGTGTTTGGGTGCACGATAGATGGCTGCTAAGATCATAGGTTCTGGAACCAGCAGACTTGTTTCCACCATGGCGCCAGGACTTCTGAACTTGGTAATCTTAGGCAAATTAATTTAATCTTCCAGGCACTCTGTTTCTTCATAGGACTCTTGTGAAGAGTATTTGAAACAAGGTCCAGTGACTTCCATGTCATAATTGCTCAAAAAATTAAACTTTGAAAAAATAAATTATCAATATGTTATTCGTAGACTGCTACACCAACTCCTTACTCTGAAAATTAGTGATTAAAGGGCTACAGTTAAGACACTTTCTGCCTTTCCAGGAGGCGGTGTTTTTCAGGGTACTGGGTCACCCTAGGTAAGGAAGCAAAGCTCTTCTTTACTAACATGTGCAAACTAATAAATGTATGAGCAATGATTGAGTTAAAACAGATAGCTATTTTGTACATTCCTAATAAAAGATATATATCAAGCAAAGATCAATGGATGGTAAACGATTATGTAAAAATTTAATGGACAGATTGAGTAAAGTAGTATTGAATTATAACCGAAATTATTAAATAAATATCCGTGAGTCCATATGTAGTATGAATGAAATGTTTGATAAATAAATAAGAACAGACAAATATCCCATGAGGAAGAATTCCAAATAATTTGTCTTACTCCATCCTCAAGGAGGTGAAGACTAACTCCCCACTCCCAAGTGTGACTTCCTTCCAGAGAATACAGTGTGGGTACACATTTAAAAAAAAAAAAAAGTAACTTTACAGTGGAGAAACCTGGCAGACATTAACTCAGCCAAGTGATCAGGGTCAACATCAACAGTGATAGGTCATGTCTGTACCCTTGACATGATGTGGTGGTATGGCACACAGATCCCCCAAACCCATGACCCCAGCCTAAACAAGAGAAAGACATCAGACAAATTCAAATTGGCACACGTTTTACAAAATGCCTGGCTGGCACTCCCCATAGCTGTCAAGGCCATCAAAAACAAGGAAAGTCTGAAAAACTGTCACAGCCAAAAGGAGCCTAAGGAGACGTGACAACTAAATGTAATGTAGTATTTGGACGGAATCCTGGAACAGAAAAAGGACATTAGGGAAAAACTAAGGAAATCTGAATAATGTGTGGACTTTATTGATGTTGGTTCATTAATTGTGAGAAATGTGCCCTACTAATGTAAGTTGTTAATAATATGGGAAATGGGATGTAGCATATATGGGAACTGTCTGTACTATCTTTGTAATTTTTCTGTAAATTTAAAAGTATTCTGAAATATGAAAGCTTATTTTTTAAAAAGTGGTTAAAGGGAACTGGATATTCACATGGTGCCAAAATGTCACCATTTAAAATTGCTGGTTTCAGGTGTGGGGAATATAAGCATATAATGGAGACATCAGGCTCCCACCATCTTAATTTAGTGGTCTGCATCTCTATGGGAGACACCCAAAGACCATGGACCACTTAATGTAATGAATGACACAACAATAGACAGGTTTCATAACAGAAATATTTACACTAAATCTATAAAGCCTTTAAAACTACTTCCAGGTGACAGGAGATATGGGAGACAGACAGCAAGTTAACACACCATAAGAAAACAATCAGATAAATCCAAAACACTCTAGCAAACAACTGATTTGTTTTTTCACCAACAAGTCAGTATCATTTAAAAAAATGGTGAGGTTGGGGGTACTGATGTAGAACTAAAGAGATGACCTTGAATAGATCCTAGTTTGAACCCTCTACTTGGAGGACAATTGGGAAAATCTGAATATGGCCTGTGTACTAGATGATATTCAGGAAACTATTTCACCATTAGATATGAAAATAGTAAGTGATTTTTGTCAAGATACCCATAATTTTTTAAAGATATTTTTGGAAGGAAATGTCATGATGTCTGTAATTCAAAAATTAATTAGAAACTCCAACACAATATGTAAAAAGTGCTAACATTGGTTAAATCTAGGTGGTGCACACCTGGTTGTATGAGTCAGCTTTTGCTGTGTAACAAACCTCCCCAACACTGAGTGACTTGAGAGACGAATTGTTTATTCTCAGACACCTGTGGGTCATCTGGTGGTCAGCTGGTCTAGACTGCACTCCCTTGCCATGACTCTATATATGTCACACAGTCTTTGAATGGGACAGTCAGCTGGGCCACTTTCTTCCCACAACTATGGCAGAAGCTGAAACAGGCTCGCCTCATCCTACAAACACATCAGAAGCCTCTCTTGTATCCCATTGGCCAAGACAGGTTACATGACCAAGCTCAAGGTCAGTGGAATGGCGAAATAGACTTTGACTGTAGTGGAAAAAACTACAAAATCATATGGTAAGGAGCATGGACACTGGGAGGGGTGGCGTTGTGAGCCACCACTACATGGGGGTTTATTATTTAATAATGGGGCTTTAGTATACAATGCTCTAATTTTTTCTGTATGTTTGGAAATTTTCATGAATCCAAACCCTTCTTTTCCCTAAAAAGAAGACCTCTTCTATTTGTTTTTACTACTCTGTGATCCTCTTCTAATTCTGCTTTACTGGCTAAACTGTGCTCTTTCAAGCCTCAGTCCAATGGACCCTCCCCTGGAAAATTTCCAGACTACCTCTCTTCGTGCCCTTCCATCATGTTCTCATAGTAGCCCTGTGAAAATATTTATCGTAGTTCTTCCCAGGATTTATTATGTTTTCCTATTTTCTTGTCTATTTCTTAACCAGACAGAGCTCTTTGAAGACCAGAAGTGGGTCTTCCACGTCTGTCTGTGTGCAGAGGCTGGCACGCCGTACACATTTAGTACAAGTCTGTAGAAGGAACGTACCTGTCACATCACTCACTTGTCTGCATAATGGAGAAGTATATTTCCTCTTTTTTTCCATCCCTCAAATTTTCCAGAAAAGCTGGTCAACGAATGTTCTTTTATGATGAAGTAACTTTACCTCCTACACTGCCGTTTATAAATTTCTTCTCAAACCCCAAACCAATTTTGAGATTTATCATTTATGCTTACCTCTTCTATTGGCATGATCTCCGACAAGTAACGTTAAGGAAAAGTTGATTTGTTTTTAGATTTCTTAATCCAAATGTAATGATGGGTGGCATCAGCGTGAAGGTTCATTTCTCTATACCAGGTTTTTTCATCCCCACAAAAGGAGATACTTTCAAAGGGCGTTTCATTTCTGAGTATCCTTTTGACTGACACAAGTTCAGTCTTCAAAGACTGCTGTGGGTGAGACTGCTGAGGACCAATGGTGTCCAAGTTGCCCAGCGCCCCTGTAGCGCTTATACCAAACTCTGGGTTTCTTAGCATGCCTTGTGTGGTGGAAATGTGACCAAGGTCAGATTTTAATTTAGCAATGAACGTTGGCTCTGGCCTATGCCCACAATATTTTGAAGAAATCAAGTCATTTTTAATAAATTGGGGGCAATGTATCCAATAGAAATGAGACTGGATCAAAGTGGATGTGAATTTACCATTATATTCCCCTTGTTCCTGTTTTCTCCAGAGGTTGTTTTCTGTTATTCCTCTTCCTCTCCTCCTCCGTATTCTTATTCTTGTTGTCTTTGGGGAGGAGCTCTAAATGCTTGTATCACTGCTAAGAACACTGATATTCATTCTTTTATACTTAGACAGGAGTTGGAAAGGAAACTAGACAAGGATGTGAATTCAACGGTTGCCATTAATGAGTGTAGACAGAAATCAAGACATTTGAAAACAAAACATTGAAACCTCTCTTATTGTATCTGGTATATGCTTACAACTATATTCATTTTATATATTTTATATATATATCCCAAGTTGAAAAGAGTATAATAAATAAAAAATATTATAGTAGTCTCTCCAACCATTTTGTTATGGTATAAAACCAAAATGTTAATTGGATTTTTGTGTGGTTTCTTTTGGCTTTCTTATCCTGGAATTGACCATCTTTGGCATTTCCTTTCAGTTCTATGCCTTTAGGATTCCGAGCAATTAAAAAAAAATGATTCTGAGAGCAGACTAAAGCAAAAGGAATATTTTCTGAACTAGAAAATTGTTTTATCTATCCAAAAAGCAATCGCTTACACAATCTCTGTGTGTCAAGCCATGATCAGAGAAGTTAAAGGGCCCAGGAGAAGAATTTGTGGTATGAAGAATTTAGACATAACAAGGAATCAATAAACTTTGGTGCTGTGGAGAAAGAAGAGACATCGAGATGTGAATATGAATAACTGAGTATTCCTTCAATAGGAGTTTGCAAAACGTATTGGGCATGGACAGTACTGTGCAAAAACCTGCAAGGGTAAGCAAAAAGGAATGACGGTGTCATTGTTGAGAGTAAGAAACTTAAAATTTAGATAACCTTTTGTTTTCTAGAATCTTTCACATCCGTGACCCTGTTGTAGCTGGATAGTTCCTGGAAGGATATAGCATATATAAATATATCCTATAGGATATAATTATAGCTTTGCTTAAATTATTAACTCAACATATCCCAAGGAAGCTAATGTACATGACAAAGTTTAAGAGAAAATTGTTGAGAAACTGAGTCCAGACTCCATTTCAATATGGTGATGTGGAAAGCACTGGGGCTTTGTCGATTTGTAGAAGTTGGTTTGAACCAGTCAGCCCCATTGCATGACTAACCATTTGACCTTCAGCAAGTTACATCCCTGAGCCCAAATCCTTCATCTAGAACAGAGATATTATAACACATGGATTATTATGGAAGTTAAATGAAACAATGCAGATTTATAGCTATGTCCACCTTCGAAATAGTCATATACAATATAGTATAGAAAGTGTTTGCACAAAGGTTGGCAAACTATGGCCTGTGAGCCAAATTAATTACACTTACCACCTGTTTTAACAAAATGTGGGCATATTTACAAATACCATTTTATTGGAACACAGCCACGTCTACTGGTTTATGTATTGTTTATAGCACTTTCACACTGCAACAGAGTCAAGTGTTGCATCAACAGAGACTATATAATCCACAGAGGCATCATAAGATATTTTATATTTTTGAGGGAAACACAGAAATACTTGACTTCTGATAGACGTCAGCAAACTCCTTGCTGGCAGTTGTTCCGAGTTTCAACATTAAATCGTGCTAACTTGCTTTCAGTTGTGTCAGAGCTTTGCAAAGCTGAGTGTTGGGATCTTTCTGTGTGAAAAGTTAACATGGAACAGGACATGAGAGTGGGTGAGTGCAATCTGATTCCAGGTTTGTGAAGTCATGCAGTGCCCAACGGGCATACACATCCCATTAGTAAGTAGTCATGGTCATTAAAGAATGAAATAAAAGTATACTTTTTTTCTTTCCATTTCATATGTATTATTTTTAAGAGTGTTTATTAAAATGTTACTGTACATATTCTTCTTAAATTGTTTGGACCAAAACCATTAGGTCTTTCTTTTGCCCTAGAGGCCTCATGAAGAAATTGCCAAGACACTAAGGACTCCATGACCTGAAGAGGATTGGGAACCCCTGACGCAGCCTGGAATGTCACAGGGTTGGCGAGCTAACGTTTACTGCTCTCTCTTGCCCTCTGCATTCAACTTAAATCTTGCATGGTTTTCCACTGCCCAAGAAAACTGTTGCCTTGATAAACGTATGAACGTAGGTTTAAAAATGTTGCCTTTCTGGAAAAACTGCCTTGACCTTGAGAAACTACTCCAGTGAGTACCCTCCCTGCCACCACGGGAGTGAGTGAGAATGACCCTATAAAGATTACATCACCAGCTTCATCCTTCAGAAATTCACTCACCCAGGCTTAGTCAAGGGTCAGGCAGATATCAAATCTGACCTAATTTTATTTGTCCTGCAAAAGTCGCCTCTCTTCATTGCCTTTCAACTTTTCCCGTCGGCTGCCAGCAGCCCTCATTTTTATTTAGCCACTAGGAGAAGCTGGAGATTTGGAGCATTTTTCTTTCCTCTTTGAAGCCCACAACTGCTAAAGATTGGAGCTGCTGGGTCACAAAATAATCTTCAGCGGATAAAATGCAGGGTTAGCCCACCAAGTAAATGTATTTGGGACAACATGTAGTTATCTTCCTTTGTTCCAAGCTAATGGATTTTTCACTGTTTTCCTCCCCTGTTGATTATCATTTTAACCTCTTCATTTCTAATTTTCTGCACTGTTATTATTAGGCTGGTCTAGAGATCCTTTTCAGACAAATACCCATATACTAATTATTGTTACTTTCCTCTGGCAAGATAATAAAGGTTATTTTCATTCAGCACGTATTTTGTGGTTCAGTGACTCTGGCCTATTTACAGTTCCTGACTTCCGTATTTGAGAGATGAAAATAATACCAATAATTTAAGTGACAAAAAATCCCACACCGATATGGATTTCTCTATTTTTATATTCCTGCTCAGAGGGATGCTTTATCCTCAGTCTAGATGATACTAAAAATAGAACCTTACCCTAGGCTATGTGTGTTTTGGAAAATAAATACTCATACAAATTAGGTGGGAAAGCAATGGCTCCATCTTCTGAAGGTAATACCAGACCTTTCAGTAAATATGGAACCATTAGCAGGCTGGTGTTTTTAGCTGATTTTCAGGTCTCTGGGTTGTGATCAAAACGCACAGCCAGTTCATGCTGTCCATACAGTGACTAAGACCCCAGGACAGCTCCAAGACAAAATTCTGGAAGTTGGCCGAGCGCCATCTTGAGGGTAAACTGAGAGAGTCCCTGAATTCTGGATGCTACTCCATCTCTGATCTTGTGATCCAAGTCTCAAAATTAGACTTCTGACTCCTGAGTCCAGCTGACCCCCCGGTGCCCTTGTTCTCATAGGTGGCTCCTTCATGTTCCCCTGGGCTTGTATCCATTTTTGGTAACCTTCCCAGGGTCCAATCTCTTTTCTCCTAGGATATGGCTTTCCTCTCAGAGCCTCCTGATCACATTCCCCGGAAACGGATGTAATTTTCCTGGATCATGACCCAGTTGTTGAGATCCTTTACCAGTGGAGAAGTTTCTCAGCTTACTCTATCAGTTATGACCTGTCTCTCAGTGCCCTGAGCCCACAGTCCACCCACCTGTTGGGTCACCTTTTATACTCTGGGTTGGACGTCCTTGAAGCTCCCTGCTCAGCTTTATCCATTTCATATTGCCCTATGACCCTGGCCTAGTTATCAAACAAGCTTCTGGAGAAACCTTGAAGATTCTAGCATTTTCTGGAAGCTCTCCATACTTCTGCAGTTAATTGGCCCACCCAACTTTGACGTGGGACGTGTCCCAGCCTCCCAGCCAACGTATGGACATCGTATAGGCAGCTGGCCATTTCTTAACTCTGATGATTGTGCCATAAGTTTCAGTGGGGTCTACATTGTCTCTCTGCCTTTTAATCCATTGGACTCTGGGTTACGGGGAAAGACTTCCTTGATCAGTGTAAATGGACAGTCAGCAAAGTGGTGATTTCAGTGTCTGCCTCACTGTTGAAAAAATTTCCCCATCTAGAAGGTGAATTTTCTGCAATATTTCATACTGAGAACCTAATCAATAATCCGTATAATTTTGTGAAATTTAATCCAGGCACTCCCTATGCTGACACTTTCTCTCCTGCTGGAGCACTTAATTTGCATCATCCTTCAGGTCAAAGGGGAAAGCTGGGGTCATTATCACCACATTCCCTGGGCTTAACTCTAATTAAAATATTGAGCCTGCTCTAGCTTTCCCATGTGTTTTGCATTTGGACTGCTTGGGGCTTCTTTCCAATAGCAGAAGTAATAGGTTTTAGTGAAAAAGATAAGCTTTCCCCATTCACTTGTTATTTTGGATTTGTGTTCTAACAAAATAGGAGCTACACATTTGATTAAGTTAAACTGATAAGTGTATTGTGGTAATTGCCTCAAAATAAATGTAGAGGAGTTAAAAAAGGAAGAACATCTCAAA
Organism: Ceratotherium simum simum; assembly: GCF_057802395.1. Taxonomy (NCBI): domain Eukaryota; kingdom Metazoa; phylum Chordata; class Mammalia; order Perissodactyla; family Rhinocerotidae; genus Ceratotherium; species Ceratotherium simum. The sequence continues at coordinate 124,167,385 of NC_141940.1, forward strand.
CTAAATGGGATGTTAAACATAGGCTCTTTTGTGTTGAATAAATCAGATATTTATCTGCTGCCAACAACAAAGTTAAAAAAAAAAGGCACACTCACTCTTTCTCCCTACTCCAGGGTGGAGAGGAGGTTGCCGCATATTATATGAGACAGCAGGTATTTACGTGAGTGCTTTTGTTTTTATATATGAGTTAAAGATATAACTTACAATTAAATATTGTAAAGAACATATAGTCATCCAATAGATATTTGTTTAGATAATTGATCCTCAAAAGAGGGGCGATATTCTCCCCAAGGGACATTTGGCAACATCTGGAGATATTTTGATTGTCACACCTGATGGGGAAGGAGGCTACTGGCATCTAATGTGAAGAGACCAGGGATGCTGCTAAACATTCCACAATGCATAGGACTGTCCCCTCAACCCCCAACAAAAATAATTACCTAGCTTCAAATATCCATAGTGCAAAGTTTGAGAAATCCTGGTCTAAAAAAACTTAGATATCATCTGGTGTTAGGTATTCACTATGAACCAGGCACAACACATAGACTCTTTATTTAAATTGCCTCATTTAATTCTCACAACTTTTCTATAAAGTTGTGCTCATTTTTTTTCAGATGAGAAAATGCAGGATGATAAGAACTAGAGAGAGGGAGAGCCACGATTCAAAGCAAGATCTATCTTGTTCCTGTAGCATCGTGTATAACCTCCACACAAGCTTTGCATTCCTTCTGCAGAAACTACCTTGTTTACGATTAAGATTAAGAAGACAACTTTGGAGGAGGTGCTGCAATTCTCATCTTATAATTGAAGAAATTGAGAAGGTTAGTCATTGCGCAGGATCATGCCTAATAAATATTGGAGTCAGCATACAAGACCATTCTTCTGACTCCAAATCTAGGACCCTTAAACAAAATGTCATTTCATATCCACACTGGCTAGATAAGTCACTGTGGTGGGCAAAAGAATGCCCCCAAAAGATGTCCACATCCTAATCCCCAGCACCTATGACTATGTTACATTACCTGGCATAGGACAATTAAGATTGCACATGGAGTTAAGGTAATAACCAGATGACTCTGAGACAGGAAGATTACTCTGAATTATCTGGGTGGGACAAATGGCATTACTTGTCATGAAACCCCTTTCCCATATGGGACACACCCATCATGCTTGTCATCATGGTAGCAGAGTCCATCTCTTACTGCAGAAAACAAAAGACCACATGTTTTTTGTCTCAGCCTCTCAAATAGTTAGGTATGGGTCTGTGATCAGACACCTCCCATGAGGATGTCGAGTTTGTCAATAGTGATACAAAAAGTCAGAGATGTTGGAGAATTCCTGCTAGAAGGGGTGGCCACAACATCCAGTTTCCAGGGGCCAGAGGACCATGTCCGTGCTTCTCGGATGGAGGTACAGCTGCATCATCAGCCTCCAGTGTGGAAGACAGTGGTATCCTCATCAGACTCGGGTGTGACTTCGTCAGCGGCCACATCCACTGGACCTATCTTCCAAGGATTCTCGATATTCCCACCCACATTCCAAGCATGGTTCTCTAGTTTTCCTGGTGATTATGTGACGTGCTCAGTAGCTCTTCAATATACTCTTTTACCATGCCATCAGCCCACAGTTACTGCTCCTCATTTGTGAATGCTGAGCAACAGAAATGGACAACACCAGGTACGCTAGCTCGCCTGGGACACTACTCGGTGGGTCAGAGCTGCCAGGACATATGTGGAATCTGGACAGCCATATGTGGACTGTAACAATGGAGAAGCAGAGAACATCCACAGAGAGAGAAAAATGAGGCAAAGTGAAGAGAAAAGGAAAGGTAAAACTTCACAGGCCCCTTAAAGCAAACCAGGATCACGGACAAAACTACCTGCTCCACTCTTCCTGAGAGCGTACAGTTTCAAGGTTTCATCCTCCCCTGAGGTTCTGTTGCAATTTCTGTCCTCAAATACCTATATATCATAGATACATATATATCTTATATATATATATACACACACACACATATATAGGTATATGTATGTCATCTGTCTAGATATATACACTTATATATCATAGGTCTCTCTCTATATATATACACATATATATAGAATATATACATACACACACCTATGATAACTACCAGGTATATATATAAAAATATATGGCAGGGGACTGCCCCGTGGCTTAGCGGTTAAGTGCGCGTGCTCTGCTACTGGCGGCCCAGGTTCAGATCCCAGACGCGCACCAAGGCACCACTTGTTAGGCCATGCTGAGGTGGCGTCCCACATACAGCAACTAGAAAGGATGTGCAACTATGACAAACAACTATCTACTGAGGCTTTGGGGAGAAAAAAAAAAGGAGGAGGATTGGCAATAGATGTTAGCTCAAGGCCGGTCTTCCTCAGCAAAAAGAGGAGGATTGGCATGGATGTTAGCTCAGGGCTGATCTTCCTCACAAAAGAAAAAAAAGGAAGAATGTAAAAAAAAAAGATATATGGCATACATATATATCTTATATATATACATATATACTATACATATGGTATAAAGATAGATACTAAACATACATATTTTATATCTATGATATATATATACCTATAATATGTATATGATATGTGTATTATGTACCATAGAGTAAAACTTTGGCCAAAGAATGCTTGGAGCAGTATCTCTTACTTGCCCACAAGTGTGCCTTGACTGAGACTCCTACCGCGTGCCTAAACTTGTGCTAGTTTCTGTGGGAGAAGCAAATGATGACCATCTGTGATCCCTTTTCTCAAAGCTCCTTGACTCACACATGGCAGAAACTCAGTTGGTTAGAAGGAAAGGTGGTGAAGGTACGTCAAGTCTAATTAGGGAGGTATGTAATTGATGAGTTAGATAGTCCAAGGTGCCACACAAGACATGTCCATTACATAGAGTAGAAAAAACCCTGGGGAGTTCAGGGGGAGGGAAAGGCTTGAAGTCTCATGGAATTCTCAAGAAGAGACAGACTTGGATGCCATTTGGCTAAGTGGAAGAGGGGCCAGAATTTCTCTGAGGATCACGTGGTGTGAGCTATAGCATGTTCAGAGGAATACAAATGGAAATATTCACCTTGCAACTAGAAATCAATGGGATATTTTTTAACGCAGGGTGCCAAGGATTAAAAATATATAATAAGATTCTCTCAGAAGAAAAGGCTTTTCAAGAAAGCTTGGTCCAGAGAAGTTAGAGACTATGAAAGTCACTTAAATTAATAAATTATAGAAAGTGAGAAGTGAGTATAGGGAGAATCTCGATTAAATATTAGGAATATTTAAACTCAGCTTTGCTATGTTAATTATGCTTTAGTGAGCAACTATAATGATAAGCCATGGTTTTCTAGAAGGGAATGGAGGTAATTTATAGTTTCATTTTTTTGCCACTGAATTGTCTAATGCAGTGCTTTCCCAAACTTGGCATTATTTACATTTTGTCAATTGGATAATCCTTGTGGTGGGGCTGTCCAGTGCATTGTGTGGTGTTTACCCACATCCCTGGCCTCTACCCACTGGAAGCCTCCAGTTATCACAGGCAGAAATGTCTCCCTACACTGCCAAATGTCACCTGGAAGGAAAACAGCCTCCAGCTGAGAAGCATTGCTCTCATGTCCATCTTGATACTCTAAGAAAAATGTGTGCCAGTCCTTAAAAAAGATTTTCACAGATTGCCCCTTTTAAGTTCTCTTTACGTCTGATTCCAGTGTCTAACCGAGAACTTTCTTTTTACAAACCACTGATAGTTCATCAAACAACTAAATTAATTCTGTTAAAATACAGTAAATTCTCTTGGCTGGACCTTCAGTTGAGTAACTCTAATTAGTCCCAGCTATGGAGTTACAAAATCATTTCATTCAAATTATTTTCTCAGTCTTCCATGCCTACAGAGAACAGCTGATGGGACTGGTCAAGTATGGAAACTTACTGTTCTGTGCCAGTTCTGATATCAAGACGTGCCTGGAGGAAGAAGGACTGAGGGTCTACCAGCTGAAGAGCCAGCCTACGCAATGCAGGAAGTTGGTGGGTCTGCTTGGTGAAAGGGGACCGTACAAAGTGGATACTGTCAATACCCAGGAGAATTCCCAGAAGGGTCCTCACTGGAGCATATAAATTTTTGGTATCAGATCCTCAAGATCTCCTACTCAATGGCGTCCAAGCCTTTGTTCACCTCTGTCGTCCATCCTTATTCCCAAGATTTGTAGTCTATACTCCCAGTGCTTTCCTGCCAGTTATCCTGAAAGAGCAACGTGTTGCCCCCTCCCTGCTAAAACTTAGTGTGACCCAAATGAGGAGCAAGTGTGGGGGGCATCCCTTACCCTCAGTCTAATTTGCCAAAAAGAAATTGAGCTGGCACCATCCTGTGCCCAAATCATAAAACCATAAGTTTTAGATGCATCTTTCTTTCTGCTGTGCTGTATCTATTTCAGGAAGACTTCCATGCATTTCAAGAGAGGAATATATCTAAAACATAAGCATGCCCATGCAAAAGAAATAACAATGACATCCATAATATTTTCTTAGCACAGTATTTCAAAAGGAAATTCTAGACATGAGACTTATTTTTGTAACCTAGTTCGCAGCTTTTTCTTGAATGCAAAATTTATTGGATAATCTAAAGTTTTAGGATTTGAGAAATAGCTGCAGTAATCTTTTCATTTTCCATAGGCTTTCTTATTTCAAACTGCAACAAAAATAAATATGTTTTGTGGCCCTGAACTCCAAGTAGGTTTTAAAAGTCATTTAAGAATATACTTCAGTTATGTTTGGGATCAAATGTTGATGAACAGCCCACTCTGTCCGTCCCTCCGGGATAACCTACTACTTTATGAGGTTGAACTGTGGCTACTGAATAAGAATAAGCAAAAATGTCAAGAATCGTGATAGAAGTAAAAGTGTCCAGTCATTGCTCTAAGATGCCGTGTTGGGAAATGTAGCATATTGATGGGTCTCAGGACAAGGTAAACACTGCTATAGTGCAATGAATAAGCAAGGAGAGTACATGTAAGTTAATGATAACACCCTGATCATAAAGCCGGAAAGGTGGTACATAATTCAGCAGGCCAACAATTTCAGACATATACATCTTTTTTTTTTTTATAATTTTATTTACTTATTTATTTATTTATACCCCAAAGCCCCAGTAGATAGTTGTATGTCATAGCTGCACATCCTTCTAGTTGCTGTATGTCGGACGGGGCCTCAGCATGGCCGGAGAAGCGGTGCGTCGGTGCGCGCCCGGGATCCGAACCCCGGGCTGCCAGCAGCTGAGCGCGCGCACTTAACCGCTAAGCCACGGGGCCGGCCCAGACATATACATCTTAATTCACTTTCATATAGGTGTTGTGCCTTGAACGTCTGTGTCTTATCTCTTCCATCCCACTGAGGATCGGCTTACTATGTTATGAAGACGAAGAATTTATACGTGATCTTTGTGACCTCTATGAGATTGCTCTCAAATCTATGATTCTAGTCCTAACCAAACTCCCTTGCGATCCAGAAACGTATCCCCAGCTGTCTTCTGCTAGTTACACTTGAATGTCTTGCTATTATTGACATCTTAGTGTGTTGAATACTGAACTTCTCTCTTTTCCCCAAACTGTCCCTGGGTCTGACTTTTCTATTTCTTTTAATGACGTCATTAATTTTCAATGTCTTGAACTAGGAACTTGAACTAAAGATCCTTTCTCTGGTTCTGTATATCTGACTTGTAACCAAGTGCATTTCTTGTTCCTTTTCATTCTATTTTTCAGCCTTCCCTCTGTTAATCACCATCCTACCAACACCAACCAAAACTAAGCCATGGTTATCTGTCATCACGCTCCTAACTTATTTTCCCCTTACAGTCTTTTCCATGCTACAGTTCCAAAGGAGATTCTTCTCATTTTACTCTTTTCCTACTTAACACTACCAGTAGATTCTCTGCCTTTAAAATAACTGTAACATTTATTACCAAGACAGTTAAAGACTTTGATCATCTGGACTCAGCCTATTTTTCTGGTATCTCTTTCTACCTAACTCAAAATCAACATGTTATTATATTATTATGATTTAAAATAATTCCCAGTTTTGAGAAAAAAATCTCGATCTCCATGGATTCTCTCCGTATAATATTCCATGCCTCTGGATTGTTTGCTCATTGTGAGCAAAGAATGGGACCAGTACTTTCCTATCCACTTCCGCTTAGCACCTATGGTACTATGCATGTGCAAAAAAACAACATAGAGCATTTGCTGAATAGTCAATTGGCTATCTGTGATATTATTGCAATAACTGTAATATAATCTGATAAATGTTTTATGAGGCAAATCTTTATCCAGTGAACTTTTTTTTTTTTTTTTTTTTTTTTTTTTGCTGAGGAAGACGGCCCTGGGCTAACATCTGTGCCTATCTTCCTCCACTTTATATGGGACGCCGCCACAGCATGGCTTACCAACCAGCGAACCCCGGGCCGCCGCAGCGGAGCGCGCACACTCAACCGCCTGCGCCACCGGGCCGGCCCCTATCCAGTGAACTTTTTGTATTTTGTTATTTTCAACTAAATAATATGGAATTATCCTCTTGTCAAAATTACAGCTGGGAAAATCCTTAAAGAGATGATATTCTTAAAAAATATAGGGTTAAATTTACAAATTTAATTGTGGAATGATTATTCCACAAATTAGTGAGATTAAATTATTTCAGGTAGATAATTACCACATTTTTAGGGCACCTACTATGTACAAAGTAAAGTGCCCTAAGGGGAAGACATCTAATAAACAAGCGAACCAATAAGTAAGCAAGACGTTATTTATATTGTGAAATTTTATAAGAAGAAAGTGGACAGAGTGAAGAGTTAGTTAGAGAGAAATTGGTGTGGCAACTTCAGGTACGATAGGAAAAAATGAGGTGACACTCAGACACATCAATCCTGATATTGAGTATGTATATCTTTACATCAGAAAGTATGTGAGAATTGGTGGATTTATACTTTAGGTCAAAAAGAAATAAACAGTAAACAACCAGAAAACAGGACAAAATAGATGAAACAATTGCATTCAGATATTGCACAATGGTGGGGATAGAAATGTGACCTCTAAGAAAACAAATAAGGGCAGTATGACAGTTACCCTAACTTTGTGCCCAGAGGAAGAACATTCCAGGCTGTAAAAGCAGAGGAAGGCACTCTTGCTGAATTGAGAAGACAGAGGCAAAATTCAGAGAGGCTGTGGTGGCAAGAAGTTGCAGGGCAGAGTTCCAGAAAGCATGAAGCTCCATAGTAAAAGCTCTAAAACTCCTACTGGAGATGTGTCTTATGGAAAATACTTCTATCATTCAGACAAGAATCTTGGATGCAAAATATAGGTATCAATGCTGGTGAACAGAAGAAGCAAGGAGATTTATTAAAAGAAATGGTGTAGCTGACCAAAATTCTAAACTGCCTGATACACTTTGTGTTGCTTGCTCCAGATATAAAGTTGTGGGCGGGAACATCTGAGTGGCGAATATTAGGTCATGGGTCTGGGGTTGGTCAGGCCAGGGAGAGCCAGAAGATGACCCTGTTACTTGGTAGCAAATAGCAGAGCTCTGCCTCCCCTTAAGACTCCCAACTAATAGTCTCCCCAAACCCACAAAGGGCTTCCGGTGTCAAGGGGGCAAATAAGTACACGTGTCCATTACAGTAACCTGCTCTGGTGATAGAGCTGGGTACTTTCTTTTCTGTTTAAATCAGATGTATTAATTAATCCATTATTGAAACATTACTTCATTTATAACATTCTTTTCTTCCAATTAAATTAAAAATGTTAAAATACTGTATTAATGTCACATAAAATACATCTGAAGTTTTCAAATAGGGTCCCTTTGTTTAATAACCGTGCAGTTAGAGGAATTCTAATAACTTAGCCAAATTCTCTTCTGCAGAATTTCACTGGCTTCTTTGCTTGTTTTTAAGTGAAAACCGTATGTTCACTTACCTTGAATTATTTGAAAGCCGTTAAGTACAAGAGCAAATAAGAGAAGAGTCTTCATCCTGGAATTACCTTAAAGCTGCTCTTCTGCATTCTCAAATCTACCACTTCAGATTCCAAATGGTACCTCAAAAGAGAAAAAAGAACACTCTAGATCAGTGTTTCTCACCCCACCCCCCCTTTTCTTTTGGATATTGTCTTAACCTATGGAGACTTTTTAGACTTCCTTTTTCCTAATCTCACCCACCTTTTGTGTGTTTTAATACCACAGATGTGCTGTATGTACATTTAACGTCTACATGTTTATGTGTTGTGTGTCTATCTGTGCTTTATAAATAAAGAATGAGATTCCTTTCTCCCCAAGAATCCTTGTTTTCTCCCTTGGACGTGAGATCTGCCACTGAGATATTTGCTCTAGGTGAGCACTGTCCAATAGAACTTGCTGTGACAAAGGAAATCTTCCATAATATATGATAACCAGTAGCCACATGTGGCTGGGGAATGGAATTTTAATTGTAATTAATTTTAATTAATTTGTATAGCTACACATGGCTGGTGGCCACCATACTGGATACCATAGTTCTAGGTACGTAAGAAGAAAATGATTAAATACAAGTATACAAAGACGGCTCTCCTGTAAAGTCTCAATGGGTGGCTAGTGAGGTTCTTGAAGAAGCATATACTTCTCAACAGGGGCAACTTTACTCCACCCCGCCCCCCACTCAGGGCACATTTGGCAATGTCTAAAGACATGTTGGTTTGTCACAAGTGGGAGAGGGTGCTAAGGTGCTAATAGCATTCATTGGGTAGAAGCCATGGATGCTGGTCAACACAATATAATGCACAAGGCAGCTGTCTCCCTAACCCCCACAAAGACATATCCAGCCCCCAGTGTGAATAGTGTCAAGGCTGAGAACCCCTGCCCTATAGGTAGACGAGCTGAAACCGAAGCTTGGGGTTTCAGCCTCTCCAAACCTCTCCTTGTGTTATGGAGAGCAGCAGGGCTGAGAGCCTCACTTGCTGTCATGATTTCTGAAAAAGAGAAAGAAACCGCTGTGCTCAACCAACGTATATATTAAGTCTGCCTCTTGGGATGTTTGGAATTCTATCTAGCAAGAATATAACGAGCGCCTCAGATGGAATGTTTACTTACCCTTTCCCTTAAAGTGTGGACAACAGATGATAAAATGACGGATATAAATAAAATCTACCGATGCATGCCCATCAGATTGAGGGGCACTAATCGTTCTGCTAATGCTGGGAGTAGTGCCACAGTAGTCTATTCAGCTTGGTTGAAGATTAAGAATATCATAAATATTATTTTTTTTTTAAAGATTTTATTTATTTATTTGTTCCCCCAAAGCCCCAGCAGATAGTTGTATGTCATAGCTGCACATCCGTCTAGTTGCTGTATGTGGGACGCAGCCTCAGCATGGCTGGAGAAGCGGTGCGTCGGTGCACGCCCGCGATCCGAACCCGGGCCGCCAGCAGCGGAGCGCGTGCACTTAACCGCTAAGGCACCGGGCCGGCCCTCATAAATATTATTTTTACACCAATTTGGAGAATTGGCTCAGAAGATGCGCATTTCTGGTAAGAAACCATCTGGAACTGTGCAAGTAAAATCTACATTTTCTACTTAGGCTTTGGGTGAGGCCAACTGTGTAGGGAAATTTGACAGGGCACAGTCAGGAATATTTATATTCCAGGCCAAGAGAAACCCTGCAGGGGGAAGGCAAAGGGGTCTAGGATTTCTTGAAGTAGCAAAGCAAAACCTATACATCCTAATACAGACGGATGCCTATGTCACTGATTAAATTACAAATGACCATTTTGCAATAATTCTGTGATTCTGTTAGTGTCTCCATCTCTATACTGTGTTTGTGTTATTCTTTGCCACTGTGAAAAAAAATGCATGGCATACAATATTTCAGGAGAAGCAATAGAGAGAGGAAATACCACAGACAAAAGAAAGCGATTATACAGAAGTTTGGGTCTCTGATAGAGGAATCTTACATACACAGAGGATATGGGCAGGGGGGAGGTTGGTGCTTTTTCATGCCACGGAGGAATCTCAGAAGATTTACACGGGGCTCAAATTAGCGTCAAATTCCTTCTTGTCATTGAAATTTAGCGGCCTGGGAACAAGACTAACTACAAATATAATTTAAATCAGAAACAAAGATAGTTCAATGTTTCCAGAGGGAACATATTTTCACCTGTTGGCATGGATCTCCTGATTAGGTTTTCCTTTTCAACATCCTAAGGATCGTCAATATGATTAGAGCAGTCAAATGCAGTGTCAAAACTTCATTCAATTTCAGGCAATATGTAATCACTTTCAGCTGTAAACTCAGCTGCTAATGAAACCTCCTAGAGTAAAACACTACTCTTCTAATTTCTTCTGAAAGTGTGCTAAAAATGAAAATGGGGCCACTTTTTTCCAAACCAGGTCTCAAGACTTGAAGTGCCTTCACACTTCTGAAAGGTACTGGAGAATCGGGCCAGTTCCCTGGAGAGACCAATTGCCTATTGGCTCTGTGCTTGGAGAAATAACTGTACCCTAAGGAATCTAGAAATCTCCAGGCGAAAACAGAACCCAGAGAAGCCCGCGGGATGCGAAGTCTTTAAAGATCTTGAGGCAAATGAAAGAGATCAAAAGAGAAGTCTTTGCCTGAAGAGAATTGCTCGTGCATTTTCCCCACTTTAACCTTATTTTATTATAAGCATCCATCAAACTTTATGAGGAACAGTAGGGGATTTTACAAAGTAAAAGAGGAAAAAGGCCCCAGCTGTAATTCTTTTTTTTATTGAGGCTTACAAGGAATCGTAAGCTATAATGGGTGAGATTAACGGCTGCAGAAATTGAGCATGGCTGGAGGCCCTGTAAATTAGTACAGCCCTCTGAAACCGATTTGGAAATATGTATCCAAATGTATAAAATCCTATTTCCTTTGATTCAGTGTTCATATTGGTATGAACTCATCCTAAGCATATCCAAAACATAATAGAAACTGTTGGGTACATAATAGAAACTGTTGGGTAAAGATGTTCATGTGGTGAAAATTGTCAGCATAAACAAATCATGGTACATTAATCTGGTGGACTATTACTTGACAATGTTGTGCGTAGGATTAAGGAAGGAAGGCAGCCTTCCCCATCTTTCCCCTTTAGTAACATCATGCCTGTGGAGCATGTTGGAGAAGTATGCAGAATGTGCCCTAGAACTCTCATTGTCCTGAGGTCTCTAGGGTTGGGACTGGTGGATGCTGGAGTTTTATTATCTGTGCTTCTGGGCAAAAGCCTGTAACCAGGGAATTAGAAGAAAATAATACATCTTTGAAATTCGGGGCAAAGACGTCAGATTCTCTTCTCAGATAGGACGTTTCTGCATAGTCTCCCTTCTGTACTGGAGCCATGAGGAGCCACTCAGGCCAGTTGTGAATGTGAATAGACCCCTGACCTTCTCATGTCCAAAGAAGCAGAGGAAACATCTCCCAGCACACAAGCGGAGGAGGTACACCACAGTCTTCACCTCGCTCAGAGCTAGGCCATAAGAAAATGAAAGCCTTCCTGGCCATTCGCAGCCACCTGAGCTACCAACAGGCCACCACAAATAGGGGCCAAGATGTCCCCTTTCATGGGCAGGCAAAAACGAAGTACGTTTCCTTTAGGGAGATGGTGTAATCCATAGGAATGAGGCTGAGCCCCATGGCCAGAGGCAAGTTGAAATAATGGGAGATACGGGAGAAAAATTTCAGAAGAGTTATAATATTTTTAAAGAAATTATAATTAGAAAATGACCTGGGCTGCCTAGGTCTAAAATAATGAGTTCCTATAGAAATAAACAAGTGGGCTCGGAAAGAGAACTGCTGAGAACTGAATAACCATGCTAAAGAAATTTTCTTAACAGGAAAAAAAGGAAATAAAAATCAAAAGTGAGAAGGTAAGAGACGTGGAAGATAGTTCCTGCAGTTGAGTCTGCTGGGCATCCTTCGATACACATAACATGCACATAAATATGCAGGAGGAATTGCCATATGATTTAAATAAGGTAAATTGTGCTATGCATATCATTCTTCATCTTGCAACTTTGACTACTATGCTTGAAGAGTCGGTGACGTACCAGTATGGAAAGCTCTAGAAAACCAATTTATGAGCATGGTTAATAGCATTGACCCTGAGACTTGACTACTTAGGTTCAAATTCTAACTCCTCCCACTTGTAATCTCTGAGGCTTTGGGTAAATTCCGTAACTTCTCTATGTCTCAGTTCATTTTGTGTAAAATGAGCACTCAATATCACTGGCCTTATAAGGTGAGCATAAGGATTGTATGCCTTAAACCATGTAGAAAGTGGAAGAGGGTTACCACGCAATGCTATGTAACTGGTAACTGTCATTAAGTTAGTCTTTTTAACAACAGTGCCATATTTTATAGGTGTCACTGAACAGCTGCGCTATTGATGGACATTTAGCATCTTTCCTTTGTTCCCTCCTTGCAACAAGCTTCCTGAGACATTATATCTGTGTTCATTTGTTCAAATGCCTGACAAGTTTTAATTTGCATATCTGGTGTCAAGTTCATTAACCTTAAGGAAATGTGAAATATTTAAAGCAGGTTTTAAGACTGGATGCACACAGCTAGGGTAGCTGTCTGATTACATGTAAAAGAATGATGATGATAATGATATTGATACATCAGAGCATACATCAAACTTTCTGGAGGCATTACCTGATTCAGTCTGAAATCCATTTCGGATGCGACCGCCATGAAGGCACAGCTCTTCACAAAACACATACCATAGTTGTGTTTAAAATAAAAAGGAAATAACCTTCAGTCACAGTAATTTTTAAAATATTTGTCTCTGGTGGAGTATTTAATTGTACATATTTGTGCATATTAACTTATTTTCTAGATTAAAGTTTCTATGATAGCGTATATTATATTTCCTTTCATAGTTTTTGTAGCATCAAAAACAGTGACTTGCACCCAAAAGAAAGGCAAAATAATCATAACTATATTCATCATTGTAGTGGGCTGGCAGGGTAACAAGGATCATAGGAGAAAATATTTTGTAATACAGAGGTCCTCAGCTGGTGGCCAGATGGATGTTCACATTCCCTAGATGTGTTCACCTGCCCTGCACAGTGTTTTTAAAAACTGCATCAGTTGCAAGCATTTAAACATTGAAATAACAGTCAGAATATGCTGCAGCCTCTCTTGGAAAATCATTTGAAGGTTTGGCAATACCTGGATATCTCCTGTGTGGGGGTCAACCATTGGAGCTGACAGCAGCTCCTCCCTGAAGGAGCGTTCACTTTCTGGTTCACCAAAAGCTCCCTCAGTTCTGCTATTTTAAGTCATTCCTGTACGCATCTGAGATTCTGTCTCTTGTGTTGGGATATGTCCACCATCAGAATGAGGGCTTCACATTCATTATTGCACTCAATCCATGACGTCCTATAAATAGATGCCTTTTAAATAAACATTTATACACGGGAAAACTAAAGCTTAAGGAGATCTGATGAATGTCACTCAAAGTCACCCCAGTTGGCCCAGCCAGGATTTGAACTTAGGTCTATTTGCCCTCACAGCTGAAACTCTTAACCTCTATGCTGCTTTGCCTTCCCGCCAAAATACTGACTAACGCTGAGTGGGTTCAGCTACATTCGTGCCTCTGTGTGGCTGGTCTTGCTCTGTCCACGACTGTTCTTTCCCGACATCTGGACCTCTCTCTCTTAGGGATGTGGGTGTAGCTGTGTGTGTCTGCTTGTCCGTCATTGCTATATCTGAGTGGTCTCCACCCTGCATCTGTCTAGTCCTGTTTTCCTCTCCCCATCTTCATTCATCTACTTGTTCCATCACTATTTTCTTCCCTCACATTTTCCCTACTTTTCACTCTTTTGTCTTCCTATCCCATGCTTAGCTGTCCAAAATGCAGAAATAAAAATTTTTTTTTCAATTTTTTCCAGTTTTATTGAGAAATAATTGACATACATCACTGTATAAGTTTAAGGCATATAGGATGGTGGTTTGATTTCCATATATTGTGACATGTTTACCACAATAGGTCCAGCTAATATCCATCATCTTTTTATGTTTTGAAAATATTTTTTATTCATATACTACTTTCTGTTTTCTTTACAGTGAACATATCTTGCCTGAAGAGAAATGGCTAAGTTGAACGATTTTATTTTTAAAATATCTGTCACCCTTGATAGTGTACCTTCAATTCCACCTCATTCTCTGCCAACTTGATCTTCTGAGTTACCTCTTCATTAGCAAAAGCTTATGAATTGTGACACTCCTGTGATAAAGTCAACTCCTAAATATTATTCCCTTTGAGTACAAAGATGCTCCAATTAACCATCCTTTGGGAATAAAGTTCCCAATAGGAATCAGTTATTTGAAAAAAAAAAATTATCCTCCCCAATGATCTGAAATGGAGATGCCTGTATGAGTCTTAGGCTAACAGCACTGCTCCATTGTTTGTCTCCTGTGATTGCACAATCCTACTCACGGCTGTGTATTCGACAGCTGCAAGGTTCACTCCCAGACTTGTGGAGTTTCTGCAGCATTCCCCACCTTGGAGGTGTCCCCTCCCACAGCTCCCGAAGCTGGCCTTCTTTCTTTCTTTATTTCCTGCATGTAGTCAAAGCGGTGAATGTTCTGATATCTTTTTATTATTCGTGACTGACCTGATTACAACTTAATCACAATACACACATGCAGGTCTTATCTCATGGAGACATTTTTATTTAAGGTTATTATGTCCTATGGCAAAAGAGAAGTTCTATCCAAACCTTAGCAAGCAAAACTCCTTGTTAAGGGAACATCAGATACCCCAAAGCAGGTGCAAAATGTCCTGAGGGCTAGAGGGATCCTTCTAGTTCTCTAGGTCTTTGCAATGGCCCTGAAGGTGAACCTGTTTTGCTTCTTCCAAGGGGATTGGGTTAATAAGACAAAGGTACCCAAGGAGTTTTTCTCTTATTCCTTCCCAGTTGGCCAAGGGGAGGAAAAGGTGGTTTTGCTGAAGCTGCTGAAAGACCACAAGAAATTACAGACTAAGAAGCCTATTCCCCCAGTTCAGGGACTTCATCCACGACATGAATCTCACTCCTTTCTTGCAAGAGTCTGTGAGTAGACAAAGCTCCCAGGACTGCATCCTTATGCCTTCTGCAGTGCCCTTTCATTCAACATAAAACTCAAGAAGTACTATCAGGTCCCACCATGTGCCATTCAGGTTCCGTGGATACAAGAGGGAACAAAATAGACAAGATGCCAGGCCTCCTGAGTCATCCGAGGTGTGGAGAGACAGAAAATAAACCAGATGAATGAGTACAAATCGTGGTGTGTTAGCTTGTGATACATGCTAAAAAATAATAATAATAATAATAAAGCAGGAGGGATAAGAAGTATGAGGAGGGGAATAAAAAGACCACATGCTCTCCTCTCTTTCATGATGATTCTTGACCAAAACTTTTCCTCTCCTTCCCCCATACAAACACATCCAGATGGATTATTTGTTTGGGTCATATTTGTATTTTTTTCTCATTACTAAAGTGATAATGCATAAAATGCATCTAGCATAGTTCATTCCTTATTGTAGGTTCTCAATATGTGTTATTGAGAACTCAGAATATTTTTCACACTGCACACAGTAGGTTATTTCTTCTTTTGGTTATAGGGTTTCAGTCAAAGTGCCTAGAGTTCTCTTTTCTTTGTAAAGGACAGGTCCCCCTGGATGGCACTAGAAAGGGGCTCATTTACTTTTACTTCTTAAAGCTTTTATTTAATAAACAAGTGTTGGAAACCTGCTGTCACCCCATCCCAGTGGAGAGTGATGGAAAACAGAACCACATAAACCCCTAGTCTTTCCTTCAGAGACCTCACAGGACATGGGAGACCAGTGTGCAACAAGTCATTTAAATAACTTGTCATCTGTGCCACCTCTGATTCAAACAAAGTGAGGTGAATAGTCCCATCTCTTCATCCAGAAGAACAGAAAGACATGTAATGTGAAGTATTTTGTGTGGTCACCTAATCCCTCCATGAGAACCCTGGGCAGAATTGATTATCTATGACAGGTGGGTCATTGAAAGATGTATTAGGATCAAGAAGCAGACATCCATTTCTGCTACTTGAAATCTCAAATGGGAGTTTATTAGGATTATTAGGTTTCTCACTAACTGAAAGAGCTGAACAGAAAAAAGAAAAGAAAAGAAACCCAGAAGCCCAGGAACAAGGACATCTCCTCCAGAGACCTCAGCTGAGGAAGACTGCACATGGCCTACAGGGTAGCCACGAACACAGCTCACGCTCCAAAAGTCCCAGCCTCTGAATCTCAGTCCCAATTTCAGTCTCCTGAGGAATCTGATGAGGGTCCAACCTGAATTAGCTGTGTGCCCCTGGATCTGTCTACAACCAACGGAGCAAGTGCTCATGCAATTTGGGCATGGCCACTGGAGCTAACCTCTCTAGGATGCCATGTCCAGGGAAGTGGCAGGGAGCCCTCTAACGAGATGTTACAGCCAATTCGCCCCCTGCTTTTATAACATTACTGCATCTGGGATAACACATATGAGGAATAGTAGACGTGGGAATGAGGAAAGGCAAAGAAGGTTGGAGACATCTACTCCGAAGGGTGTCTCAGTAATTGTCACCAAGTACCCGAGGGGTCACCATGGAGAGAACTCAGGCCAACTCTTCTTAATCTTCACAGAGCAAGAATAAGGGACTTTAAATGCCAAGAAGGGGAGGTTAGGTTAGAGATTAAAAAGAATGTCTTGACAGTAAAAGTTATTAAGCATTAACCAAGGATTCTTGGTCATAAAAGGTAGTAAAAGAGATCCAATAGTTCATTTTAAAAATCACTTAAGTCATCATTTCTTTTATATAAAATTGATTGTTATAAGAAGGCTTTGGGATGGAAAAAGAATTACCAGAAGAAACAAACAATTTTTACAATCATATTTGAGAGCTTGGGAATTAGGCAATCTCAGCGCACCAAAAGAATGACAAATAATTGATAAGATCAGTTTTTAAGTCAGCTATTTTTTTAATAGATAGACTTGAACAATAATGAAGTTCACTAAAGGTTATCCCTTTATGTCTCGGATTCTGTGTCATGGGGCTGCCCTAGAAAAGAATGTCATTTTAATAAAGTGCCCTGAGTAATCAAAATCATTTGGAGGAATTTCAAGTCAGATATGCCATATTCAAATACTGTGTATTTATCAGAAGACCCTGAATATTGGTGTTTTAGCTGACTTCAAGCACCAATGGCAACATATAGTGTCATCAGAGCTGTCATTGAAGTTTACTGGAAAGGCATTTTTGTTTTCTTCCAACAAACTATAGAAATGAAAGCATCCATGGAAGTTTTAGAGAATCAGAAATATGGGAAATTCTTGATGAAAAACTAAAGGAAAAGTACAAATGAAGTAGTGTCACATACCAGTTAAGTATCAGTGATGACAGAATATGTAAATGCTTGAGTTTACGCATCCAGATTTTTCAGTGTATTGTCATCAGACTCCTTTCCATAACAGCACTGGGTATCCATATTTATGAGTGATAATGATTCATCACTCATAAACCTTTTTATCACTCATAAACCTTTACAGCCGTCAATTGTTAACTTTATTTAGTAAAAGTTCAGTTTCACCTCTTGAAGAGGGCATTGCTTGGGATACCGTGTGTTATTCTTTATGACATTTGTTTAGATGAAACCTGGAGGCAGTATTGGGAAGTGTCCAAATGAATCCATGAGTTTCCAAATTGTGTTCTTTATATATAGATCTCTACATGACAAGGCATCCTTAAATACTCCCCCTCCAACAAAGCACAAATCACATGTTCATTGCTTTTAGTGTTTTGTTGGTGGTGGTGGTGCTATTGTTGTGTTGTTGTTGGGCAAAGAGGATAAGTTCTTTTGTGTTTTATCACTAGAACCAAGTAAAAGGAAGTGTATGTACAACGGAAGAATCAGGGATTAGCAAAAAGTTACCAAATGAATATAACACACACACACAGTATTCTTTCATTCAAGAACTATCTATTCATTGACTGACTCCAGTGTACTAGGAGCTTTGCAAGTGACAGCTACAAGCAAAGAGGCAATTAAAATATAATGTAAGTCTTTTTTTTTTAATCAGATAAAGTTCAGTGTGATGTTAAAACCCAAACTTGTAAAACAGGGCCCCAATTTGTGTGTCACCTGTTTCTTGATAGCCCTGACTGCTGCACGGAGTGTGTTCCCTAATTATACCCAGGAAATGGTTTTCCCCGATTTCCTTCTGGGGTCATGTCAGATCCAGAACATTGTCCTGCTAGGCTCTGTGTGAAATTGAGTCTGAGAGGCATTTTCCCTTATTCTCTCAATGCCCAAGTAATTTTCTTTATCATTATTGTAGCTGTTGACTTGTTTTTTATTTTTAAATCTCATTTTACCAAGAACTTTAGCTTAAGACCCAAGGGAACTTTGGGACCCCTCGACTTTGGCTGTGTAGCCTTCACAGTTCAGCATTAGAACAATGGGCAGAGCCTTTCCCCAGTCCAGCTAGCTGACTCATAGACCCTAAGAGCTATTGTGAACATTTCCCCCAGGTCTGGCAAGACTTAAATTCGCCCAGGAAGGCAGAATCGCAGAGGATTTTGAGTGTTTTCTTGATAAGTAAATAAGCACAGTCGACTTTTAGAGACTATAGTCCAAAGTAGTATCTTTGAAACCCAGATAGAAAATTATTGATCTCCTTTGTTTGGTCCACAGAATCAGAACATGATACAATAAATATTTCCACCAGAAGTGTGCAATGTATTCTTTCAGCAGCAGACACCTGGAACCTGAAGTTAGATAACACAGCTGCTACTCAATGGAGCAAAGCAGTGGATAATGTGTGTATGTTAAGTGATAATGCAGAGGTTTGAATCGAAACTCATAAAATTCAGGGCCCAAAGGGGCATAATTCTACGTATTGTGTAGAATCACCAGTTTAATGGACAAAAACCTGGGACTCAATTAATCAAAGGCATTTATCAGCTGGGTGTTAATTTGAAAGTTACCAGATGGCGTAATTAGCACCTGGTAGATGTGATCACCAAGTTCAGTGAATCCAAAAGGTCCTGCTGCTCCATCGTGGGCGCTGTCTTAGTTTTGACTCCACTCATAGCAGACTCTCTCCTCTGAGACAAGGCGTAGGATGTGCATCATTTATTTGGGAGGTGATTCTTCCCAAGGAGGATGTGGAGAGGTGAGACAGGAAAGAGAAAAGCCAATAAAGGATGAGTTAACAAGTGGATACCCCTCAAGAGACTGTAGAACATGCCTCAAAGTTATCGAACTTTGTAGCCTTCACAGTTCCCAGCAAGAAGCTGGGATATTTTACACCAACTGCAGCCCTCACTGGATGAGGGTCACTGGCAAAGTAATTGCCCAGTGCTTCCAGTCTGCTCCTTCCCGGGGTATATATGGGTTGGGTGACAGCAGCATCTGCTATGCTCCACACTGATGTCCCAAGTACAATTGGAGCTCCACATCTGGATCAGCAGGTGGTCCAGCCTTGCCAATTTCCCCTCCCAGGATCCATCCAAGACTTTGTCCAAAATTGTTAGGGGAGCTTTCACAATCAAATGGTATCTTCCCTAGCCTGGACCTTCATGGACCCAGGCCTCCTGCTTGTTGCTACTGGGTGTCAGGTACCACATTCTTTCTCCCAGAATTAAGCATTTGGCTTAAACTGGCTTGAGTTTCTTCTGTTACATCTTTCAATGGGTATTATTCTTTCTAGTCACTCAGAGAGCTGCCTCTTTTCAGGGCAAGTCTGGCTCAGATGGCTGGGTGGGAGCAGGACCCCACATTGGGCACCAAATGGCCATGGACGTCCACTGGGCTGAATTCATCCAACTTAGATTGTAATGTTTAGTTTATGCTCAAGTCTCTACAAAATCCATAATAGCTTTAAGGCTCAAAGGGAAAAGATGTGAATCTGAAGCTCTTTTTTTTTTTTAGGGCTATGTAAATTCATGGCACATCTATATACATAAATGGATGCCCATGGGAGGTCCATCTAAGAACAATATTAAAAACCCCCAAGCCCTTCTGTCAACTTAAAAAAAAAAAAGCATTCTGTTACACTTCCCTGCTCCTGGAGTAATTCTTCTGAGAAAAATGGCAATACGTGGTAATTATCTATTATCTGCAGAACTGAAGTCGTTAAGCAAGTGACACTTGCCCACCTTTAGAAGTCCCCCCCAAAAATTTCAGCGACACCTGAGTGACAGCTCTTCAGCTTCGGAATACATCTATAAATGAAGTGCAGACTCCATCAAACGTTCCATCCCATGCGCACAAGCCAACCAACCAAAACCCTTCACAGCCCCAAGCGTGACTTTACAAGTCAAGTCACGGGAGAGGAAAATTATCTTCTTCACATAGCTCTGCTGCCTATGAAAGTCACATCTTGTTTGTTTTGACTTAGGTGCCATGCTAATTATGGTCCCTGCTCTACAGGCTCCTGGAATTTGTGGCCAAATCATCCCTCAAGATAAACTTTCTTGGGAGCAGTTCTGATATTCTGTGAAAAGTAGATTGCTATTTTAATATCACCAAACATTCATTCTGATTGCTGAGTGTGTCCTCATGGGAAATAATTGTACCAGGCTATGTCTGTGGGCTCTGCCAAAAGACAGCTTTTTCAGGCATACTTGAGTGACAGCCCAAGCTGAATGCACAGAAGAGAATTCTATTCACAAGTCTGCTCTTTCTATCACCTAGATTATCGAATGTGATCTGTTTGGGGCCCTTTAATAATGGAACTTTCCCAAGTCCCAGAGAAGAATTGCAATTTTAGAAATGCAAATGGAACGTAGTAAAAATCAGCAGTATGATTTCAAACTTGGGAAGTTCATCAATATTTATGGAGTTGGATTACAGTCATTTACAGATGATGCAATCATCGTTGGAAGCTATCCTCTGTGAGTTAATTTTAAGGTTTAAATGCATGCGGTAGTCATGATGTTTTGGTATTTAATTGTGTGTTACCTGGGTCTAAATCCCAGAGTTACAGTCACATTGAAAAATGCATACTGAAATAATCAGCTTTCATTTATTTCATCTTATAGTCACACTTTTAAGCGGTAAGTTAATTGAAAGCGTGTGCAGTTAACATATTTCACAATTTGGATATGTATGGTAAGACAGAACTTTAAAATGCATTTTTGCTAAAGCAATGTTGAACATATAATTTGGAGAGTTTCCAAAACCTTGACATTTAAATCCAGGTGTTCACGGTGGCACCTGAATGTGGCAGATCTGGATTCCTATTGATTTAAACAATTTTATTATAATAGAAAAATGGGAGTTAGTAGCTTACCCAACACTTTTTAAAGTGAAATCCAAATAAATGGAGAGAGTATTTTCCATATTAATTATTTACGTGTGAGAGAACAGGAGAAATATTTGTTTCTATAGGGCCAGGCACAATGTCTAGCATGCAATGATTAATCAATACATGTTCATTAAGTAGATAAATGAGGCTCAGTGCAATCTTTCAACAATGAATTTGATGATCAAAGGCAATTATTTGAGAAAGTTGTACCAGCCTTTCCAATAAGGACTTGGAGTGACAGTATCCCTAAACTCAACTCCTCATTACAACCATGGGTCCACCTAGATTATTCCATCATATATGTTAGGAATTGAGAAGATACTGTGGAATTTTGTCTTTAGGAAGTCTTTGTTAAGAGTTTCATGGTAGTGCTAGGAAAAGAAGGTAGATTTCTGGTGACGGCAGAGTAAATGTTAAGTTGGGAACTTTAGCATTTGGAGTCTGGTGGAATTCAACGTTTATACCAAGACTGTTGAAAAATTTCCAGAAAATTACGCAACATCAATGTATTTGTGACAAACCTTATACATTTAAAAATCAAAAAAAGGCAGAATGAGCCTCTCATTAAGTAAACGTAAACGATTTCTTAGTTGGTTTTATAAGAAAACTCATCACCCTAATAAATCGCCAGGCTGCCCTTTGGTGTTCCTGAATACAAGTTTAGCAATTCATACTCAATATAACGCATCTGCCTGTGTTATTTCATACGTGATTTATCCTTCCCAAACCTGTTGTTGAATACTAGTATAAATAACCCCCATGCTCTCCACCTCATACAAACAAACAGAAATAGCCTATCAATCTAAATACGCGGGACAATGTAGATGTATCTCTCTGATTTGTTTAGAACCCTGCAAAACTCCAGTTGCTGCTGCAGGATTGTGGGGGCACCTCTTCGAGTTGGGTACTGGGTCTGATCTAGAATGGGTGTTGGCAACCACGGCTCCCTGCCCACCGCCTGTCTTTGTACCACCCACAAGCTAAGAATGGGTTTTGCATTTTTAAGTCGTTGGGGAAAAAAATTAAAAGAAGAGTAACGTATCATGGCATGTGACAATTATATGAAATTCCAATTTCAGTTTCTATACATCAAGTTTCATTGAACACAGCCGTGCCTGTTTGTTCACATGTTGCCTGTGGCTAATTTCACTTTACAACAGCCGAGTTGAGTCATTGCAAGAGGTACCATAAGGCCCCCAAAGTCGAAAATATTTACTCTCTGGTCCTCTACAGAAAATATTTGCTGGTGCCTGGTCTAGAGCTCTTGAATGCTTGAAGGTTAGATTAAGTTTAAAAAACTGTAAAATGATCTCATTTCACTCTTTGATATTTTGTGATACAAATATTTGACCACGCTCAATAATAAATGATTTGGATAAATCATTTGATTTATGATTTGGAATGATTTGGAAATCCCAAACTGCTAAGAATTGACTGAGAAGACAAAAGCCAAGGAGTTAAAATAAGAGAGGAGAATTAAAAAAGTGAAGCTAAGGAATCTACAATTACGTACAAAACTTGGCACTGAGCTCCTGGTGCACTGGGAAAAAAAGAGAAAACTTTTTCTCTCTGTCTCTCTCTCTGTCTGTCTCTCCCTCTGTCTGTCTCTCCGTCTCTCTCTCTCTCTCTCTCTCAGATCTGAAAGTGATTTCTTATGTGGATTTCTATCACCACTTCTTATAACTTATGGGATTAGAAAAAACTGTGCCTACTGGTAAGCCCAATGAAAGAAGCTTTAGTAGGAAATTGTACACATACAAATGGTCCCAAAGCTTGGGTTCATGGTCGAAGAAGAGGAGGTGCTGCTAATTAAGGTAAATCCAACTTCCTCACGTTTAAAGCTCTTGGGACATAAATCTAAGGTGTTTTCTGTCTTTTTTCTGTTTCTCCTTAGAAAAGTCTTTGGAGGAAATTATCCACATGTGATGTTTTAGCCCCTAAACCCTAATTTACTGTAGAAAATATTTGCGCCATGATCAATAGGAATAGTTTCTCCATCCATGGCTTCTGTTATTTTCAGTGCAGGATTTCCAGGACACAAATTCATGAAACCAAAATATTTTATAAAGAAAGGCTTTGAAAATGAGGAGTGAGGAGAGGTAAGCATCCGTTCTCACGGGAAGTGGAGGTTCTCATTTTAAACTATACGATCTAAAGGAAAATATGAGGACCTGACCCCACCGCTATTCTTTGGAAGATTTTAAATTCAGAACCTCAGGAAATCCAGAGCAGAATTAGTTTTTAACTCAATTCTTCTTTTCTTGAATACATTATTTTATTATAAAACAAGGGCCTTACATTGGCAAAGGAGAGTTATGGAGTCTATATTTCAGCCTCTTTTTGCATGAAATAAATGGACATTTCTCTTCCTGAGGGAATGGTTATACACACCTTTTCCCTGAAATATACACTACCGTGACATCTTTCAGGATGCAAAAAGGCATGAGAAGACTGGGTGCATTACCCCTGTCTAAATGCCAAACTTCCATTCCCTGTCACAAGATGACACAAATTGGAAAGAACATGACCTCGATTCTTGGAAATAAATAATTTACTACTATAAATGAACAGAGAGTTCTCATTGCTAATTAGTAGAGAGAAAGATATTGCACAAATGGATTCTCATTCAAAGTTCTCATGTCATTCTGGAGAAGACTTGGCTATTTTTGAGTCGAACAAAACACAAAGATATTAAAATGTCCAGTAAATATAATACTTGAATGGGTACCCCGATGAGAGACATGCTAACCATTTCATTACTGAGGATTGCAGACCATGATTACTGAAAACCCATTTGGAGATCACATTCTCACTGTGAAGATCAAAAGGTACTCGTGCCATTCATCTTAAATGTGATACATCTCGTGAAACAGAGGGCATGCTGGGAAGTGATGCCTGCCCATCTAATCTGAATTCGTGTGTGTTCTTTTTTGAAAGTTGCCTTGAGGGCTTCTCACACACAAATGATTATATCCTTTCACAGTAGCCACCAAAGCATGTTGCAGCAGGACTGTAAGTGCTAGAGAATAAATATGGACTACTGGCCCCAAGGTAAACTAGAAAGCATCTAGCAGGCTCAACCAGAGCCCACGTCTGGTCCCCAGCCTTGAAGGTCAAGCTTATTTATCCTATGGCTCAGGATTCAGTCCGGAGGCAGACATTCTGGTGTGTGCCCTGTCCAATCTGTCCCTCTGGAGTAACGTCTTGGGGTGCTCACCAACTTTATGGAACAGGTGCCTCTTGGGAAAGCCAACTTGTTTGTGTGAACACTGCAGTGACATTATATTTTAGCAAATTTATATTAAAAACCCCTTTTTCAAAAAGTTTTGATTCTACCAACTGATATTAAATATATATCATTCAAGATATTAGATAAATTGTTATATATAGTGTGATCTTAATCCTATCACTAAGAGCCAATCTATTTCAGTATTATGAACTGTAAAATGGAAACATTATGTCTCATGATTCAATATTGTTATCAATAATATGTCCTGATAAAGTATGAAGTGCACCATACTTTATAAGGATTTATTGCCAAATTGCTTTTCTATCTATTTGATGGTATCTTCTTACTAACAGGCTAATTTTTTAGTCTTCACAAGGACTGGAATGATCTCACAATGTTACACATCTATCTTATTATTGGTAAGATGCTACCAATTTGATACGGTTTTAAGGAAAAAAGTCAAAGTCCTTTAAAGAAAATTTATTAAACATTTCACTCAACACTTATTCATGATACAGACCCTTGGTGAGAGAGGAATAGAAGTAAACATCTTTATCTAATAAACTACTACAAACTTACAGTTCATAGCAGGTACAAGACAAGAACCGTTTCTACTGTACTGTAGGCCATAGCCTATGTAATAAAAAATAAATGCATGCGTAAGTTAAAAGGATAGGTATTGGAAAGAAAAACAAATATCATGGTTTGTGGTTGAAATGATTGCTACATGGAAAACCCAAAGTAATCCACAGACTAGTTACTGAACAAATATGAGAATTTAGCAAGTTGGTCTATCACAAGGTCAATATATTGCTTTTGGACTTATTAGAAACAACTTAGAAAAAAATATTTTTAAAAATTATGATTTATCATGAAATATATGCTATCTAGTAATAAATAAAGTTAAACATGCAAAATGTGTATGGAGAAACATTAAATACATTCTGTGGTCAATTAAAATTGTTGGTTCAAAAATGGACAAATTCATCGTTGGAACAGAATGAACAGATTGATCCAGAAACACAACAAGATATGTATAGAAAGTTGGTATAATACAGAGGTGGCATTACAGATCCTTCGCTAATGGATGGACTCATCAGTTAATGTAATGGAATGATTGGTGATCAATAGAAACAATAAAGAACTTGGACCTACACCTTAAATAAAATTCATTACTGATAGATTAAGCATGTGAGAGTGCAAGAGAAACCTGTAAGAAACTTTTATAAGAAAATATGCTATAACCTTTCCCTGGGTAGGGATAATATGTTTTAAGGATGCAAAAACTATAAATAAAAGGATTCATAAATTCAACCACATTAAAATTAAGAACTTCTGGTCATTAAAGTCACCATAAAGAAAGTGCAGAGGAGAGGAAAGCCACAAACTGAAAGTTATTCACAGCTCAAATAACTTATACCAGGTAAGTAACTGAGACATATAAAGAGCTCCTTAACAGTCATACACTGGTGACTCAGCAATTCCCCTCCTAAGAGGAACTCACCTCATATAATTGTTTGCACATGCACACCAGGAGACATGAGCAAGAATGTTTACATCAGTATTATTTATAGTATCAAAAATATGGAAAAACCCAAATGGCCATCTACAGGACTAAGAAAAACAAATTATTATATATGCATACAATGGAATATTTTACAGCAATGAAAATAAATGAACTATCACTGCATGAACAAAATAGAGGAACTGAAGACCACCAAGTGCAAAAAGAAAATCATAGAAGAGTGCATACAATATGACATTTTCACAAAGTTCAAGAGAAAGAAAACCAATAGCTTGTTTAGTTTTACCTATGTATCCTGATGAAACCACTAAGGATAATTAAGTAAAGGATAAATACAGAACTTAGTGTGCATGCTGATTTCTGGAGATGGGTAGAAGAGGCAGAGGGATGGTCTAGTGAAGGACTGGCCTGGGAGATGCAACACTACGTAGCAGTGGTATTTCTCTTGTTGGCGGGTTAGTAGGATCAAATAGGCACATTTTATCTTTGTGTTTAACACACATGTATATATATATATATTGAATATTATACAAAAATAAAAATCATTGAAATGCTGAAAAGATGGCAAGAAGACATCTTAATAAATGTACCACAGATGGCAAGACTAAGAATACATCTTGATAAATGTGCTACAAGAAGCATTAGCCCGTGACAACAAAGCTAACTGTATTTCTAATGCCTTGATCATGATAGTTTTGCACGAGCTCAGCTGCTAGAAATCAGCCTCTCTCCAAGAGTCCCCCAGCTGGTTCTGTGAGGTGCCCAGATGCTGGCTCAGGTGCGCTCAAGAACAGGTCTTTGGTTTTCCTCGTTACCATCTCCTGCTGCTGTATCTATGGGCCCATGAATCAAAAGCCTCCGAAATGCACTAGGGAGGAAGAAAAGTTTCTTTGGATATGTTTCGGTTTTAGTATTCTGAAAAGAAGTCCTGCAGAATCTTGTAGAACTGTCCTCCCTGGGAATATTTAAGAATGAGTTAACGGTTATCTAGCTCCCTGAAAGAGCTCTAGAAGTATAACCTGGAAAAATAAAGACAAACTAAGCAATATTGGAGGGTTCAGAACTGCCATGTTTTTGGTGCAGTTTTTAAGATCTTCAAGTTAATTGTGCACATTCATTTATCAAATATTTTTAGAGTGCCCACTATGGGCTGTGCGTTACACATTATGCGATGCACTGTGGAAATAAGAAAGATGAGCATCACTGCGTCTCTCTCCATCCTTACAAAAGTGGTGGGAGGGGGATTTATGTACATACGGAGTGTGATTTAAGGCAAAAGCTTAGAGTACAAAACAGAGGTGCCGATAAAATGCTAAAGAAACTCAAACGAAGAAGGTGTTCATAAAAGATGCACAAGAGTAGTATCTCATGTGGTGCAGGAGACAGAAACTACCCACAACAAGCAGCTAACAATACAGCAGTTAAATAAATCAAAGCTCCGGGCAGTAATGCAAGAGATGGTGCAGGATGTTTGTGATCTATTCTGGAAGAGAGGGAGAACATTGTGAAATGGAGGCCATCAAACTGAGCTGCTCTTTGCAGGAAACATTTATTTTTATTTTATCATATGACAACACACAACTTTAAAATATTTTTTATCTTTTTAATACACTTTTTATTTTAGAATGGTTTTAGATTTACGGAAAAATTCCAAAGATAGTACAGAGAGTTCCCATGAACCCCTCATCAATTTCGCCTGTTATTAACAACTTGTACTAGTCTAGTACATTCGTCACAATCGATAAACCAACGTAGAGACATTATTATTAACTCAAGTCCATACTTTATTCAGATTTCCTAGTCTTTACCTAATGCCCCATCCAGGATGCCACATGAAATTTAGTTGTCGTGTCTCTTTGGCTGTGACAGTTTTCTCCATCTCTTTTTGTTTTTCACACTTGACAATTTTGAGAAGCACTAGGCAGGTATTTTGAAGAACGTTTGATAATTTGGGTTTGTCTGATGTTTTTCTCATGATTAGTCAGGGTTACAGGTTTTGGAGAGGAAGACTACAGGGGCGAAGTGCCATTTTTGTCACAGCACATCAAAGGTACATACTACCAACATGACTTATCACTGTTGGTGTTGACCTTGAGCACCCGGCTGAGGTCGTGTTTGTCAGGTTTCACCACTGTAATGTTACTCCTCCCCTCCCCTCGCTTTCCGTGCTGTATTCTTTGGAAGAAAGTCACATGTAAGGAGTGGGGAGTTATTTTTGGAGTGAGGGCATAGTATCTACAGAAATTATTTGGAATTTTTCTGCACAGAATTTGATTTTCTCCCCCATTTATTTATTTATTCAACCACTTATTGCAATAATTTATTAGTTTATATCAATTACGTATTATATCTATCAACAATTTATTATGTCAATATAGACTGACCACATATAACTTTACTCAAAATACTCAAAACTTTATAGTAAGCCCCTCTTTGCTCCATTCCCATCAAAAACTACTTGCCACATGCCTTTTGGACCTGGTCCTTCAAAAAATCCCCAAATATTATATGGGTAGATTGTTCTGCCTGTGGTATTTACTGGGTTATTGGGTTACCTTTAGCTTTAATAAGTTCCTGTGTGCATATGATTGAAAGAGTCTCATTCTGCACATGAAAGCATCTTCCATTAAGAGCGGATACCTTACTCATTCTTCTGAAATTTCCAAGTTTCAGGTTTACAAATTTATATTTTAGTGAAAATGCTCTCTGGGTGCTGCTAAACAATTTTGTAAATTGAGTTTGTGAACTTGACCCTGAGTTCCTCCAAAGAATTGGGTTTTGATGAATGAACAATAATATTAAGACGTTTGCATCAGTCCTGTGTTCATCTAAAATTATTAAATCTTAAAATTGCCCACGGCCTTTATGACTCCCCCTCTCAATGGGATGTGGTTAAAATGGAATATTTCCCCAGCACGGCTCTGAGAAGACAAAGGGCCCGTGTTTCTAATTATGATGGGGGGTATGACACAGATTCTCTTAGCAATTAAACCATTAGGGAAATGAAAAACAGCTTCCAAATCATCATATGATTAAGCCAAATACTTGGAGAAGTCTTGCAAAAGATTATTTTTGATTACAAGGTATGCATTTTTAAAGGACACCCTAGGAAAGAAATCTGTGTGCAAGCTCCACTGATCTGCGTACATAAAGGACTGTGTTTCCAAAGTTCTGTAATCGTGATGTTTTAAACTAGCCAGATCTCGCCGAAAACCAATGGGAGCAAGACATTTTATTGTGGTAAAACTCTCCAGCAAAAATATGTTTTTAATAATGCAACCCTAAGCGTTCACTCTGATACTTAGCACTGCGGTGTTTCTGTCATAAAGACTCCTGGGAGCCGCATTGCCCAGAGCTAGCTGGAAGACATAAGTGCACTGGTAAACATCCCTAACGGAAGCCTACAACTCACTTCTCAGCCTAGAAAGAAATATTCCTGTTGGCATCTTGAGGGTCCGCTTCTTCCCCTGGAACCGCAGTGTATGACTAAACTTTGAATTCTTTTCAACCTGTCACTGAAAATGACCTAAACGTCAATGTTACTTTGTGGGCTATATTGAAAAGCAATTTGTTGATTCATATTTTGCATACTTGCATAATGTCAGAGACTGAGATTAGGAACTTGCATCCCATTTTGCTCTTCTCCACTTGAAAATATTCTCTTTCTATACTCAGATATGCAAAGAAATTTTATGTCTTTTTCTTTATTTGTTGGAAAGTAGATCTAATCTTTCTCACCTCATTAAGGATGGGAGAAAATCACAAACTTTCAACCCATCAATTCAGAGTATGACAGTTTCTTCTGTTTAGTTTCATGAATGGCTTGGTCTGCTGGGTAAATGGTTTCATATTTCCACTGCCCCATGCTTCTCTCCAAGATGACATCCATGTGTATAGGCAAACTACCATGACCTCATGGTGCTGGGGAGAAGGGAGACTTAGATCCTCATGGGTGCCCCGAATCCTCACTCTTCCCTGCTGTAGAAGGATCTGTGTGGTCCAGTTCCTGGACTCAGTTAGATCTGTGCAATCTATCCTGCTGGGAGGGTGTACCCTGGAGATCATGGTCCCTGCCATGTGGACCTGGTCTCCAAGTGTGTACATGGCAACATTTCCCTCCTCTCCCCAGCCTCTGTGGATTCCCAAGCCTTCTCAGCACCCCATATCTCCTCATTAAAGTATATGTATGTGAAATTCCAGATCCCCTGCATGTGACAAAAGGCTCAGGTGACCCACAAGCCTAACCCCCAGCATATCAAGACACATCCCTCAGACAATATCTCCCTATCCTTCTCAAGCCATGTGAGACCATGAGCCATTGCAAGAATTGG
Organism: Ceratotherium simum simum; assembly: GCF_057802395.1. Taxonomy (NCBI): domain Eukaryota; kingdom Metazoa; phylum Chordata; class Mammalia; order Perissodactyla; family Rhinocerotidae; genus Ceratotherium; species Ceratotherium simum. Next base: position 124,197,814 of record NC_141940.1, read on the forward strand.
CTTTCTTTGAGAGCCTTGTCATGTCCCCAGCAGAGACCAAGGAGACAGGTTCTAACGTTCCAGGGCATTTCCATACTATCTCAATGTTTATGTAGCTCCATCCTAAAACAGTTGGGAGGAAATGAGGATCCTGGTTTCTGATCACTATATTCTCTCCTGTCCCCCTGCTCTTGCTCACACTCCATCAAGACAGAAGGGGCTGGCTTTACATTTCATTTCCTGTCTGGCATTGACTTACACTCCATCATATCCTCCTTCAAGATGGCGCCAGGAAGCTAACTCAGCCTAAAGTATTGATATAGACTAAATGTTTGTGACCCCCCCAACATTCTTATTTTGAAATATTTTCTCCAATGTGATGGTATTTAGAGGTGGGGCCTTTGGGAGGTGATCAGGTTATGAGAGGGGAACCCTCAGAGTGGGATTAGTACCCTTATAAAAGAGACCTCAGAGAGCTCCCTCACCCCTTCATGAGTACATCCCACATGAGTATAACAGAAGATGACCATCTACGTATCAGGAAGTGGGCTCTCACCAGACACCAAATCTGCCAGCGTCTTGATCTTGGTCTTCCTGCCTCCAGAACTGTGAGAAATGAATTTCTGTTGTTTATAAGCCACCCAGTCTATGGTATTCTGTTACAGCAGCCCAAAGGGACCAAGAAGAGGGAAAAAGTCCTCACCACACCATTTGGCCAGGCATTACTATTGTCATTTTTTATTCAAGTCATCTGGGGAGTGAAGATTGTTGAACACAAAAATAATGTCCTTGTTACTCACATTTTACTTAGCAAGAGTGCAAAGAAATCACTGGGTAGAAGAACACTTCTAGAGTTTCTAACCAATTTCATCTTCATTCCCTCTCCACTCCTTTTTATATTTAATAACTGAGCCATGTCTAAGCAATATATACCAGCTGGGGCAGTAAAATGTTATTCCATGCTGTTCCTCACACCTGCAGAAGAAACATTTCTAATGACAACACTCAAATAGGGTTGCATTATAGGCTAGTTGAGGTTGTTGGGACCCAGGGCAGACCACCCCAAAATATTCCACAATGGCATATTGATTATTGTGCATTAAAGTTACTTGAGAAGCAAACAGGGCATTCTGACCCTCTGTCTCTGTTCCCCCTAGAAGCAGGACATAAATCTCCCCTGTGAAAGGTGCTCTCCCTGCATCCTTATCACCAGGGCCAGGGAATTCAGGGCCGAGAAGCCTAAATAAACAATTTACTTGCTAATTTACTACCTCAAGCCTAAACTCTGCTTAAATTCCTCTCCAATTACATACCCTAAACCTAAGTTCCTTTGTCCTGTCATTCCTCACAAATTTATTTCTTTGTGTAAAAGATACACATACTGCCTGCTTTGTTCACTTTCCAAGCATCATTTGTCTGTGATCCCCAATACGTATGTATTACACTGTGTTTTTCTCCTGTTAATCTGGTCTTGTGTCAATTTTATTATTAGTCTAGCCATTAGAACACCAGAAGGATAGAAGGGGAGCATTTCCCCCTCCCTGACAAGGTCAGAGTATCTGATATAGGACCAAGCTTGGGAACTGATTATCTGCTCCATTTTCAGGCCTCTGGGGATTCTTCTGTTCTGATCAGCCACAATATCTCAATGCAGAGGCTGCTGGGCATGGATGTTTTGTCTAGAAGCACAGAAGGATCACTAACAGAATTATAGACCACTTTCCAAGTCAGCCCAATATTACAGTCTGATAAAAAGAAAAATGAAAGATAAAGCTGCCCGATAGGAAGTAAGGGTTCCGTTATGAGTCTGTCGAGCAGAGGGTGGCACAGCGAGGCGTGTGGCTCCCGGCCAGATGAATTGTCCACTTAAGAGCATCTAAACGGTTTAAAGGCTCCAACCTGCCACAGGCATCGTATCTTCCTTCTTATGGATAACCCCTGTGAGCGGCACCATGTGGCCAGACAAAAAAGAGGATGCTGAGCCCAGGCATTTCACTCTGATTACAGCTGAGGCTCTGGATCTCAGCCCTTCGGAGAGGATGGATGACCGCATGGTCCCAGAGCAATCGTTTTCTTGCAAACTTAGTTAGGGCAACTAAAGGGGAAGGAAAGTGATAGCTGTAGCAGACAGAGAAACTCACACCTGAATCCACGTGCAGAGCTGGAAATGGAATGGAGACGAGGAATAAACTAGGGCAGGGGCAAGGCCAATGGATGATGGGAGAGGTGTGTTCTCTGGAGGAAAGGTGCACAGGTGGAGAGGGAGGAGGGTGACTTCATGGCACTCAAACTGCAGAGCGCGAGAGAGGGCAGGACACAAACCCTCTGGGTGGCAGTGGGGCAGGTGGCTCTGCCACTTGCTAGCTGTGTGACCAGGGGCAACTTAACCTCTCCCAGCCTCAGTTTCCTCATGTGCAAACTGAGAACAGTCATACCTAACTTTCAGCATTGTCTGTATGAGTAGAGACACGTCCTCATCACAGATCCACTTCCAGACAAGAGGCAGTTTATCCATAAGGGCAGCTCTGCTCATTTGCTGTGAGTTCCAGAGACTGGTGTTTCCTTTTTCTTCTTCCTTTTTTAACTATATAGTTCTCTTTTGCACATTAATTAGTAGCATATAACTGGCGATTTAGGCGGTTAGGAACCCATTCTTGGTCTAATGAAGTAGTGAGTATCTATGGGTAAATTCACTTAATATGCTTTTTAAAACAACTCTGGGATTGATTTCCAGCTCTGTCACTTACTAGCTGGGTGACGCCTTATAAATTATTTAAGCTCTGAGAGTCTCCATTGTCTCAGCTCTATAAAAGGAGTGTTTCACAGGGTTTCGTGAAAATTCAAAGGTTGCACGTGTAAAAACTCCTGATGCATATATACATACCATACCTGGTATGTATATACCTGATACATCTATACAGATAGACAGATAGACAAACACACACACAGATATATATGTGTATATATGCATATAAATGCATATACAGACATATATCCATATACATACATATTTACATATGCATACATATATTTACATACATACACACACATATATACATATTCCAGTAATATTAATTCATTTCATTTTCTTCTGTCAAGTTTTCAGCAAGTCAAACTTTCTTATGCTCCATCAGTCACAGGAAGTAGCCTTCTATTGCTGATGATTGTGGTGAAGTTCTCTTGTGATTTTTTGTGTGGAAAACGTTTTCCAAATTTCCTCCCTGGACATGTGCTCCCATCACACCGAGTTGCCCAGTTCTCCAATTATTTCTGTTATAATGGGTTGCGTTGTACTTTCCATCTCAGGTTCACAGATTTATATAACTTTTAGGCCTTCTGAATGTACATCAACATTTTACATCACATCTATCGATCTTTTGATCAGCACATCCTCTGCCACTGCTATATCCAAAGCTTGGGTCACATCCCCATCCCCGGGGACACATGCATGCATGTCTTTGTGTTAATATGCTTACTTTATTATTTACTCCCTGTGCTGTGGCATATCCATACCTAAGGCTACAATTGTGCTTCCGTCTCTATTTCCTGTGGGTTTTTTGTCTGAAAACTATTGAGTCTTTCCTCCACTGCCCTCAGTTCCCCATGACCTCTCTGCTCTGCAGGAGAGATACTGTCTCATCCTTCGTTTCATATTGCACACACCCTGTCAGCTCGTGGAAAAAGAATGAGGCTGTATTTGCCTGATTTCTCAGTTACCTTCATCTAACAATAGCATCCCAATTTTCACCCCTAGCCAGAAAGGGAAACAGATGTGAACATGAGTGTGTGTGTGTAGGATTTAAGCCACAACATACAGTAGTCTCATTTCTGTGCTCAATGCTTTCATTGCCTTTGTAACTTTTCTCACTGTTGAGGGTCAAAATCCATGGAGAAGGGACTTCTAGAGCTCATACTGTTCTTCTGTTTCAATTGTTCTGCTTTTAAACCATGATAAGGCAGTTTGTAATGACTCACATGGTGAGAGTGTCATGGTACAATTCATTGGAGTTTGTCACTCCAGGATGCTGTACTAAAGGAATATGAGTGGAGCAAAAATGTGGTCCTAGTGAAGAACTCGCCGCAGAAAGAAAGCATTTTCCTAGAGTGATGGCCCCCTTCAGCTACATAAATGCCAAGGCAAGGCATGGGGGCATCAGTTGGTTAAAACTTTCTAATGGTGTGGGATTTAGTCCGTAGCAGACACTGATTTAGGTGCAAAAATCAGTGCATTCGAAACAGAGCAACAGAGTTTGCTGATTCCCTGGCTTGGCCCCATCTCTCCTTTTCTTAGACCTCAGTCTTTTAGCCCACAACTCTTATCAGAAAAGGTCATTTTCAAGAGCATGTTCTACATTTCAATATGGGAAATACTTGATGCTTGGGTTAAGTTTTGTTTTGTTTTGCTTTCTTTGGCAGGAATGACCACTGTGACTTTGCTTCTCAAAGTTTTGACCTTGGAGCAGAAGCAATGGCTGCCACCGTAAGCCTGTTGTAAATGGAGATTTCCAGCCCCCAATCCCAATCGACCAAATAAAAGTCTGAATTCTAACAAGATCTCCAGGTGATTTGTATGTGTCTTAAAGTTTGAGAAGCACTGAACTGAGGCATGGCAAGGACATCCCACTTTGCAAATTTAGTCCAATGCTTCTCATATTTTGCTGCACATTAAAAATTGCATTAGGAGATTTAATAAGAGATTTGGATGCAGTTGGTCTAGGGAGGCAATGGGATTTTTTAAAAGTCTCCCTTTTCCAGGCTAATGTACAGCCAAGATTAAGAACCAATGTTTTAATTAGTATGCACAAGAAAATAAAAGAAATTCCTAGCCTTTGCAAAATACAAACTATAAAATTTATATGTATGTATATATGTACACACACATACATATTTATTTACACACCCACATAATTTTTTTCAGGGAACCAAACTGATCATGGATGATTAGAACTAAAACTTCAGCTACAGTCATGCATCACATAATGACGTTTCAGTCAACAACTGGCTGCATATATGACAGTGGTCTCATAAGATTAGTACCATATAGTGTAGATATGTAGTAGGCTATACCATCTAGGTTTCTGTAAGTACAATCTATGATGTTCGCACAATGATGAAATCGCCTAACAACACATTTCTCAGAACGTGTCCCCATTGTTAAACAACGCATGACTGTAACATGAAACTACATGGATTGAATGGATTTGAAAGTCTTTGCAAAGAGAACATAGACACTATTGTGACAAGGTGTAACTTGTAAATTCTAAGAATTTTTACCCACAAGTGCCACACAAGCATCTCATACTCAGTATCTAAGGATGCTGACACCTGTACACATTAAGAACTCAGAAGAATCTGAGATTTTTCCTACTTGCAAGTCAACAAGCTAGCTTGCAATAGTGTCATGGATGTTGGCAGAAGACATGATATCCTGGATCAGAGATGAAGGACAGATTATTATTCATGACACAGCAAGGAGCAGGAGCATCACTATATTTTCATCAATTCCACTTGCCCCACGTCCCATGGAGTGAAGCAGGTAGTCTCAGATGGGTGCCTACATGTGCTATGGATTGTGTTTCGGAAGAGGAATCCTGAGCTGAAGGGACCTCCATCTTTTATCATGGGCAATAGACATTCTTGCCCTTTGCTCTGGAAGAAGACATTATTCTCTGCCTTTCCAAAAGTGTCCACTGTAAAAACACCTTTGAAAAGATGGTCTGGAACAAACACTAGTTAGCACCTCACCCACAAGGCACACCAAAATGAGACAGACTCAGTGGGAACTGTTGCCCAAAAAGTAGCACAAGAATTGTTCGTTAACGAATGTGATGGCATTTCCACCGAGTGCTGCTAACTCAAATTTCAGTTAGCTGAGCATGGTTTCCTTGCTGACTTCAGCAGAAACCTCAGGGGTACACTCAAATACAAGAAAAGTTAACACTTTTATCTGATTGAATCACTTTTTACAGAAGCTTTGTTTAAAATCAAATCTTTAAAGAAAGAAAGGTAACTTTCTCAGTAACTTTATCAACAATATATTAACAATGTTCAAAATAGATTTTGACTGAGATGGCGAAGTTACTGCTAAAATGCTGATTGAAAAATTCTAGCTGACCAGAGACCAAGATGTGCTGTGATTTTGAGCACTAGCGTGGTGGCTTTATCTTCCCAGTAACACATTTCTAGGGTAAAGAAAAATAGCATCCAAAAGTTATGAAGGATATGGATCACTGGAGTTAATAAGTAATTTCAGCAGTTTAGATCATCAAAATGTAATAAGAGTAAAAAAAAATTCACAGAGAAAAACATTCAGTCTAAATTAATGAAAAGTGGGTTGTACAGATGCACTTTTCACTTAGGTCTTCTTAACAATCAGTTTTGTCTGAGTGTGTGCAATCAAGCCAGAATTTTAGATATAAATTCAAGTATCCATGGACTTTCTTCCATTATTTCCATTAAATCATCTTTATAAATTGAAGTTTATTAAGTATGCACTGACACTTAATATATTCATAAATAATAGTCAAATATTAATGATTATATATCATAATAAAATACTTAAATTGAAAATATAATAAAATACAAGGCATTGATCATATAATGATCTTCCCACACATGGACCTGCTGTTGACATAACATGGAAACAACAGTAAAAATGACAACTGATATCCATTAGTGGTAATGACTTGCCAGACACTGCACTGAGCTTTGTATATAAATGGCCCCTTTAATTTAAAAAAAAAACCTTCACGCCCACAATATTATAGCCATTCCTATTTTATGGATAAAGAAGTAGACGCTTAGAGAGTTTATGGAGTTCACAAAAGTCACAGTCACTGCAGCCACGTTCTGAAGGCAGCTACAACCAAGTTATCCACATCCATACTTTTGCTAATTAATAAGCTAAAATTAATTAATTTTAATTAAACTAATTAAAAATAAATAAACAAAAGCTTAAAAACAGCCCCCAAACACTTCTAATTCCATAGACAAGGTAATTGTTTCATATTTCTTGTACCTGGGTGCACTTGAAACCAACTCTTTGTATTTTTCTTTAGGATGGACTAAAAAATAATTAAAGAGAATATAACAGCTAAAATTTGTGCCATCTAATCTGTGTTTAACATGACAGTGTATCGATGGTCTCCTGGATTTTTCAACCTACATAGAAATGATAGAAACACAAGTACATTTTTATCTGTAGTCTAAGTTTATGAAAACAAAAATCTAAAAATGCACACAATCTTTTTAAATCAATGAAGCTTACTCTTTGTGTTTCATTCGCATCTCCTCCTTGTGCAACCACACAGGTTTTACAGCTGCAATCTTCCCATGAGTGCAATTTTGGTTTTGTCTTTGTCATTTAATTGGCACACACATTTTCAATGTTGTTATGCAAATTAGGAATTATCATTTTAATGGCTGGTATTTCTATCAGTTTACGAAACATTTTTTTTTTCCTCATTTACCTACTAACACTGGAGTTATTTTGAATTCTCCTTTTCCTTCCTTTGGATTATTCCCAAATATATATCTTTAAAAACACCATTAGGGCATAAAGTAGGTGTGCATTTTTATGCTTCTCTGGTCGTCTTTATCAAATGCCCTTCAGAAGAGTTCAACCAATAGACAATGTGTGATGGTAGAATTTTCATTATAAACTTGATGGCATAGTGTATTACCATTATTTTATATCCCTCCCACCCAACTTTATTAAAATAAAACAGATTCTCATTCTTTTCTTGGGTATAACCGGTTGCCAGGAGAGAAACCCTCTCAGACTAACTCAAGAACTGCTGACTCATTGTATACCCACAGCTGGAGGCAGAGGAAGGTCTGTAAAGGAGAGCTAGGAATAAAAGAGAGAGGGCCTGAGAGATCTCCAGGGCTGAGCAGAAGGGGCTCCTCCATTGTCATCTGCCATGTCATCCACCCAGCTTTGCCCAGAGTATCCTCTCCTTGTTGTCTTCCAACAAGAACCAACACAACCTCTTGAGTCCTTTACAGTAACATAAACTCTAGACAAAATATGACTTGCTCTTGATCTAGCAATTGGATTCTCCCCCACCACCCACCCCCAGGCCAGGTGTCTTCCCAATCCCACCTGCTGTGAGGGTAGTTGGCTTGCGCTGCCCCTTCAGCAGGACTTGGGAGTTATGGAGACTTCTCAGAGAAGAGAGGGTGGCGCTTCTAACACTTGGTGTGCATAGGAATCCCTGGGGGTCTTGGTGAAATGCACATTCTGATTCTGTTGGTCTGAGAGTCTACATTTCTAACAAGCTTCCCGGTGATGCCGACGCTCCTGGTTTGTGGACCAGACTCTGAGCCGCAAAGGAATAGACCACTGATTCTCAAACGTGGCTGCAGATTGGAATCACCTGGGATGCTTTCACATATTAATTTAAAAATCAGCAAATTGAGGCTGACGGTGATTTTTAATGATGGCAATTTTGTTCCCTGGTGGATGTTTGGCAAAGTCTGGAGATCTTTTTGGTTATTACAATGTAGGCAAGGGTGAGAGGTTACAGGCATAGAAAAGGGAGAGGCCGGGGATGCTGCTCAACATCTTGTAAAACAGAACAGCCCCACAAGAAAGCAGTATTCAGCCCCAAACGTCAGTGGAAAAAGCTGAGAAATCCTCAGGGAGGCTGTTACTCCAAATCATGCCTGCTACATCTGCTGTTTACTGTTACATTATAAAATACCCTGTGCAATACTTGACTGATGAGTAATTATTATGTAATTATTGTATGTAAAAATACTACATAATATATAATGACGTATACAATATTAATGGATGTGGAAACACGTTTGCTGAGCACACTGTTGATAATGGCTTCGTTTAACTGCGACATTGAATAGCAAATAGCCAACTCTGCATTTAGTTCTATTATCAGATTGAATGTGACAGCAGAAGTCCCCCAAATTCGGCAAACTGTGGAGCACTGCTCCTTGAGACTGTTGTTTGATTTAAACCATGAATTCTGCAAGGCACATTTTCGAGAATGAATCATGGCAGTGTGATGCTTTAAATGTCAAACTCCTTAAGAAAGGCTTCTCTGTGTTTTAGCATGTTATTCTTTGCGTAGTGCAGTATAGCTAAGTGCTTTATAAATGGCGTGTTTTATGACCTACTTGAAAAGTAAACTACCCTAAATCTGCAGGATGAAACTGGAGGGTGGCTCGTACCACTGGATCACCAAAGAGATAAACTTAACACTCTGCAGAAACATGCAGCTGATGTTAGTTGGAGAAATACTAGGAAAGGGCTTTTTATGATTTTTACCCCATGCAGTAGCTTATCTTTTATTTTCTATATTTCCTTCGTAGCTCTGCAAAAATTCTTCACAGAAGGAAAAAAAAAATAAACTCAGTTGGCATTTTTACTGACGCGCAGAAACCAGAATAATGTATAAAACAAATGAAGGGAAAGCATATTTGTCATCCACAACTATATGAGCTAAAATCAGAAGACCGGAAACTAGTAATTATCAGGAAGCTTCATTAATGTCATCTTTTAGAATTTTATAAAAGACCCTTCAGTGCTGATTCAAACTGTTTACTCATAGCTCTACATGAGTAAAAAATGTGTGAATATACCAGTGACCATCAACTTTTGATATGTGTGTATATGTGTGTGTGTGTGTGTGTGTACAAACATACCTTGAAGGACGGACTTATAAATGCAGAGGTTGGGGTGGGATTTTTGATGCAAATATGCTTTTAAGAGTAGTTCAAGAGAGAGGGTATCATGAACAGTATGTCTGCCTTTTTGACCATCATTCCCAGTAGTTGAATTGATCAACCAATAATCAGCACTGATTCCTAAATATTCAAAGGTGTTAGGCGGGTCATTACAGAGACTCAGACTCCAAGTGAGCATATTTAAATACTTCTAGAAATAGTCTGTGTGTAAAACAAATACAGACTTTGAAGTATCCCCTATTTTTTTTGTGCTTAAGAAATAAATTATATGCAGAATTTGATTTTTTCTTGTAAAAATAAATGAGTAGAGGGTACCTGCTAACTTTCCCCGGGTCTCTGATGGAGATTTGTGAGGCCCTAATATTTATTGAGCAGGTTCTGTGAGAAACATTTTACATTTATTGCACATTTCATCTTCACAGAAACACACTGAGGTCAGATGTAATTTTTAGATGAAAAAAATGAGAAGTTAACGTCCTTGCAGAAGGACACACAGTCAGGATTGGAACTTAGGTCTGAACCCAAAGCCCAGGGTCTTGCAACACGTCCAGCTCTTTCCTGTCACCGGGGATATTCCTCGATCTTTTCCAGGAGATGGCTGCCCTACCACATTCTAATGCACAAAGTGACTGGAAACCTGGAATAGTCTTCTAATAATTTCAACCAATGTATTGATTATGGAGATTGATTAGATAAGGAATAACAGCTATTATGGATGGAGGAGGTTGTTAAACAATAGGATGAGTTAAACCAAAGCCGGCTCCCAAATGTGACACTGGTCTTTGTCCCCATGTTTAGGTCTGTGATTCTGCTAGGTGATCTGACTGCATTACCCCTGGAGTAGAGCTATGGAATCAGAGTTTTTCTAAAGATCCCCTGCTGACTGGGATGCCCTGCTAGGTTTGGGAATGATTCACTGCTTTAATATCCTTTCAATAATGCGTCCTTGCTGAGGTGTGTCACCAGCGTTGAACAAGTGTGTAAAGATATGTTGAGAGCTGGAGTGATGCATACACAGGACCAGAATATTGGCCTTGTGAGGCTCGGTGATGAAGGAAAGAGTTCTGGAGGAAGAAAGGGAGCTCCACTGGGGCCTGGCTCTGACTGTTCCTGGCTCTGCGGCCTTGGCCAAGCCCCCAGTAACGCTGAGCAGTGATTCTACCCTCCTCGCATGCTATCGTATGACTTCTCAGCAGAATCACGTGTGAGAAAGCATCTGTAAACGGATGGCCTGTAGAACTCTCTGTGCATCACACCACTGCAGTAGACACCGTTACTTCAATGTATGCTTTTCAGATGTTAACAATGCAAAAGCTACTCACTGCCACACATTTTGGACATCTGTGACTTTAGAAATTATTTTCTGCTCATAATTATCAAATAATTTCTTAATTATTGTTTAATTTAATAGTACACGTTTATGTTACATTAACAAAGTGTGTGTGTGTGTGTGTATGCATGCATGTGTGTGTGTTTATTTGGGGCACTCTGTTTTTAGGTTGTTTCTAGCTTAAAAAGATTCTTTTAAATAAAATTGTTTCCCACATATGTTTCAATGAGCTTTCAATCCCTTTATTTATTGACAATTATCTTTGTAGGACTAAAGAAGCGTCCTTCATGTCATGCCCAACATTAGCCCTTTAAACTTTGAATCCCCAAGCTCTGTAGAGTTGGGTTTCATCTCCTGTATTACGGTGAAGATGTGCTCCCTCTTTAGGGTCATCGGCTTAAAGATGAACACGGGCTATTTGGATAACTTACTTGCATGAGGACATGTGAGCATGTGGGCTGAAGTCCAGCCTGAAGAACATTCGTGGATGCAGAGCTCCACATATTGGTTTTCAAGTGGAGCTGTGTTTCGAGGGGAAACGCTGCAGGAGCAGCAATTCTGAGAGCCTGGCTGCAGAGCTGTGTGTGCTGGCAAGGTCTCAGGCAGCCCGGAGACTGAACCGGAGGATGCCTGACTTGCTGACAGATGGAGGAAATTACATGCACCAAGAAGAAAAGGGAATAAGTGAGGTCAAGTCACAAAGACCCAAGAGCCAAAGTCTTCTCACCCTTATGGATAAGTGATGTTTGGTGTTAGCCTCAGCCAGCCTCACAGAAGCCCGTGGTGGTGGAAGGAGGGTTCAGGAAGGGCAGCGTATGCAGGAGATCCCAGCCAGAATGCCAGTTCATACTCTGAGTGTAGACACAAGCTCTGCACGGGCACAAAACATTCTTTTAACATGCTTTTTCTCGTGAAGCTCAAAGCTGAACCATATATACAGCAGATTCCAACACAAATGTGACGTTAAATATATATCAGCAAACTTGTCATAAGCCATTTATTGGAAGTGGATGTAAACAACACCTTTAATGCAGCGGGCTTTCTTCACAACAAAGGATCTGCCAACTTGTTGACGAGAACCACCTGGTATGGATGTGCTACCATGAGATGCTCCCATTCTCTTCTCTTTCAGAACCAGCATCTGTTACCTTTGTCCCCATCAGTTCGATCACATGTTCCAAGAATGTATTTGTGCACAAATTAGCCTTTTTGCTAACAACTCACCCAGATGTGTTACCTAATTTGGCCATTTCTTCCCATCGTCACAGGAGGAAAAACTCAAAGGGCTCTCAGGATTCATGAGCATTTCAGGTACGAGTTGTTAGGTAACTGCACACCTCAATTCCTCTTTTGTTAATGAGTTTAGTAATAAGTCAAAAGCTAAGTCTTCCCCAAAGGATTGATTCTTGTGTATACGCTGAAAGCAATAAAAAGAACCTGTGCTGTTATGATTTAAAAAAAAAGTATCTGGCTCTGTGACATTATTTATTTAATTTTATAAATATTTTAGGAGTAAAGGGGGAATGTTGGCGTACTGCCAGTAATTTCCGCCATCCTCAAGTCAAGATTTCACTTAATACCTTCCTCTGGCCATCACTGGAGGTATTAATAATCACAGCCGCCAGGCAGCGGCCGCCAGTGGGGGGGAGTAAGTGCCAGAAATTAAGTAGGTGTTTGTTCAAAACATGAAATCAGGAGATTTAAGTTAAATTGAGAGCACAGCGAGGAGACAAGTTCCCTCACTGTGACAGAAATGAACTCCTCCTGCAGCCATCAACGAATAACGTTCCACAGTAAAATGTTATTACAACTAAACGGCCCCTTCACGAGCCACCAGTTGAATTTTTCAGAAAGAGACAAAATAGCATTGTTATTTTTTTCCTTCATAGCCCCCATAGGTATAATAAAAATCTCAAAATGGTTTGAAATACCCCTGCTACCAAAGATGATAATAATAATAATGGGAAAAAAATCTATATTCTAAAAATTCACCTAAACTTTTATTAGCACTTGGGGAAGGAAAAATAGAAAATGGATGATGTAAATTTCTTGAATGCACAATTATCTTTTTAATCTGAGTAGATCATTTTTTTCACATTGGGCATAAATATTATAAGGTTTAGACCACACCTCTATTCTCTATACCACAATACAAATTAGCTAAATATAGTATCAATGATTTAGAGGATTTTTCCATTTTTTGCTTGTCTTTATAAGTCTTTTAGATAAACAATGCGCTTTATAAGAATCCTTTGTTGTCTAAATAGAGTTTAGGATGTTATAATCACACATGAGACCAACGAGAAGAACAGTTCGTGGATCTGCTCTGAGCATCTTCAGCCCTTTTCACAATAAAATGTCATCTAAGGCTCTTGCTACAAGGTTTAAGCAACTAACCCGATTGCTCAGTCCTCAGTCATTATTCGATAATGCCCATGAGCCGACACCATTTCACACCTGTAAGAGCAGGTGCTTATCTGAAACAGCTGACGAATTGCTAGCAGAAGCGTCTCCCATGTTCTCTTCAGATTTATGACGTAGATGCCATCACATCTCCTTTTGTAGAGGTACTATTCCATTTGGAAGTCAAGATTGGTCCCACCAAAGTGGGTTCCTGCTGCACGGAATTTGAGGACATCCTCCTCCTTCATTTGCAGGACATCAAGGGCTACGGACATTGTGCGAGTTTTCCTGTAAGTTACGATGGGAACCCAGAACAACGCTGTATGCACCCATCTCTGGGTAGTACAGAACTTTTTTTTTTTTTTTAATAGGATTGGTCAAGAGAGCCTTGAGTCAAATCCTTTGTGAACGGATTTTTTTAATGACTTATTAGTACAAGACCAAAGATCTGGAACATGATTAAGAAATCTATTCTTTGCAGTAGAAAATATTGGAGATCAAAATGATCATGAGATTTATTTACTTTATGGCGATGGTCATGATCATTTGCATAAAATGAACGCCTTTCATGTCTTTGTATTTGAGAAAGCTTATATGGTTCTAAATAGCTGTAAGTTTTGTTCCTATTCCAAATTAAAAGGAAAAGAGAGAAAAGGGAAGATTATTTAAGGATTAAGTACCTAATACTTAGGTATTAGGGTCAATCCATCTCTGGTGGATTTCCATGTTGTTGTGATAACCTCTATTCTTCCCAAGAAACAAGTTGGGAGAAAGGTCAGAAAAAGAAATGAACTATGTCTCTAGCTTCTGTATACATATTGGATAAAATATACCAATATGAGCTCTGAAACAATTATCTAAACCTGTCCACCACGTTTGTAGCCACTTTCACTCCGTCTTCAGGATCTGGTAGCCTTAAAAATGGAGAATGTTCTAGAATATTCCATTTTACTTGAGTAACCACTGTAATTTCTTCTATTCCTAAACCTTAATGGTTTTTCTTAACTATCTTTCCACTTCCAAATCCTGTGTCCCTGTGTTATACAGTGGGAGCCTTAAATTGCATGAGAAATATTCACGTTAATGATGTTCAAATATTAAATTGATCTGTCAGGGCTCAGTGAAGCCATGAAACGAGTCTAGTAATTTGGACTCTCTTCCTCCCTGGGATACTTTAATGCCATAAAATACTCCTAATTGCAACATGTAATAGGTATACTGCATTTTAAACAACTTCCATCTTTCTGCAGCAGGTAAATGGAATAATAATTTCTAGTTTAGTAAAGAGTCCAGTATGAAGTACTATTTAAAACAAGGCACTCATGCAGCTCCATTGTAAACTCTCTCCCAGCTGAATTACCCCTGCCTATTGTTACAGACTGGGCAGGCTTGGTTTCTTACACAATTAGAGCATCTCAAAGCATACAAACTGGGGAGCCTAAAATGCCATTGATGACACCCATCTAAACCAGGGTGTAAATAACTTGTCATTTCAACGAGCCTTTGCCAAGGATCACACTAATTACTAAGAAGTATTTTCGAAGATAGGAAATAAATAAATTTCCTGACTTTTCTTGAGACCCTGACAATGATCCAAATATAGTTTCTTCACATTTACTGTGTCTAATATTCTTCAGTCAGTTGGTCAGAGAAAAAAATTATCTATTGAAAAGCAAAAAAAAAAAAAAGAAAAAATCTCAGCTAAGAAGCATCACTGACATGTATCATGAAAGGCTAATTCCAACCTATTGTAATTTTTCATTATTGACCCATGTAAGAAAATTTTTTAAATCTGTGACTTTTAAATGTCTGACTTCATTACTTGTTGTTTAGTTGTAATGACCAATATTATAAATGTATTAATCAAGATATTCTATATATTATAAAAACTAAATTGGTCGTTTAAAGAGGTAGCCAATTTTTAAAATTTGCTTTTGTCCTCTATTAAAACCTTTGAATTAACAGTACGTTTAATTTGAACCATCTAGTTTGATTTGCCAGAATCCTTTAGATCTTCCTAAACCTCCAACAATATTCATCATTCCAAGTCCTAAGAATCGTTCTCCACCCAGTCACCCGTTATTGAGAAAAATTTATCCAAGACTCCATCTGCTGAAGGACTTCTTATAATGACTTAATGCTATTGTTGTTATTAGTACTATTTGCAACTAGAAGCAGAGTTGGGAAATTGCTAGTGGCTCTGATTACCTAACCATGAGCAAGCATCAGTTATAAGGTTGTTCTGTTTTGCTTTATTTTGTGCCTGGTGAGGATGAGAATGCTTAACAGATTCAAGGTCGTTCTCAGCAGACATTAATGACCCTCCTCTTCAGGTGCTTGTCTCCAACAATGTTGACTCATCCTGACGCTTGCTCATGTTCCTGTGTGCTTTTCCCCACATGGATGGGTCCATTTCCATGAAAGAAGTCCACAGATCAGCTTACCCAAATTCAATGGAGTCTATAGACTAGCTTATCCATATCCAGTGAGGTCTATAAACTAGCTGACCTGTACCCAATGGAGTCTATACACTAGCTTACTCATGCCCAGTGAAGTCTGTACACTAGCTTTCTCATACCCCACAAAGTATATAAACTAGCTTACCCATATCCAGTGAGTCTATAGACGAGCTTATCCATATCCAGTGAAATCTATAGACTAGCTTTCTCACACCCAGCAAAGTATATAAACTAGCTTACCCATATCCAGTGAGTCTATAGACTAGCTTATCCATATCCAGTGAAATCTATAGACTAGCTTTCTCACACCCAGCAAAGTATATAAAGTAGCTTACCCATATCCAGTGAGTCTATAGACGAGCTTATCCATATCCAGTGAAATCTATAGACTAGCTTACTCATACTCAGTGAGGTATATAAACTAGCTTACTCATGCCCAATGAGTCTATAAACTAGCTTGTCCATATCCAATGAAATCTATAGACTAGCTTACTCATATGGAGCAGTGTGTAAACTAGCTTACCCATACCTAGTGAGTCTATAGACTAGCTTATCCATATCCAGTGAAATCTATAGACTAGTTTACTCACACCCAGTGGAGTCTATGGACTGGCTTACTCATACCTAGCAAAGTATAAAAACTAGCTTACTCATACCCGATATAGTTTATAAACTAGTTTACCCAAATGTTTATCAAATAGTCATTGGTCTAGGGCATCCGGTTATTTAAGGAAACTCTTTCTACATGATAAGTAATTTTATTAAAGGAAGAAAGGATTTCCATAACTAATCTTTCCATAGATTAAAATGACACACATCCGTGGCCCTAAGACTCTGTTCTTCCTCAAGTCATTTGGGTGTTTCTTGGTGTCCATCATCTGTGTAGAAGCACCTCAGCCTCTCTTGAGGGACCAGCTGACATCTTTGCCAATGCCTCCATTTTCCAGCACACAGTGCAAGTTGGCAACATGCATCCTTTGATTAGAAAGCTCTGTCATGACTAAATATATTGCTCAATACTAGTGACTGTTTCACAGTGGCTCCTAATATAATTATATTCTGCTTTCTCTACATGCTTTCCAATGTCTTTTTATTTTTTTTTAACCATCAGGCAATAATGAGCGCATTGCTTTCATTGTTTCTTTTTAACTTATTATTTAACTAGTTATTACCTAACTAGTTAATTAGATACTTATTAACTAACATTAATTGAGTTTCTACTATGTCAGGAGTATACTTGGTACTGGTGATAATGAAGTGAGCAAGTGATATATGATCTGTGTCTGCAAAAACTTTATTAATATCTGGGAAAACTCTGAATTAATAACAAAATAATAGTAATAACATCAAAAATAATTATAACAGTATTTATTGAATATTTCCTAAGTGGTAGACACTTTGAAAGGCATTAGAAATACAATTATGAAAAAAACTCCAATATTTTTGGAAAACTGCCTGAATATAAATTATAATTATATTAATCACTATTATTTCTGAAATAGTATTATATTTAGAATTCTCATATTTAGCATATTTTTATGCTTTTCTTTTCTCTGCCTCCTGGTGACTTTCATCCATGCGATTTAGATCTGCCCTCTGGAATCCAACAGGGTGAGTTTGTGCCCTCCACCATGTGGCTTTCAAATACTTCAACAGCAAGATCATGTCTTTTCTAGATTAATCATCGCCACCTGTTCTAATGCTGCCCAGTAACAGATCCTAATCACCTTACCTAAGGGATGGGAGTTTCCCAGATATCCCTATTTAATCATGATTACTTTTAAATTGTGGGGCAAAGAAAGGAACTGAAAACTCCAAAAAGGGTCTAACATGAATACATTTGAGATTTTGTATCCGTAAAGGACAGAAGCTCGAGTGCTGATGACCTACGATGCTCGTGCTACTGTGAACACATCTTTTACCTTCTTCCTCCACATACTTTGTCGGAGCCCAGGTCCAGACTTCCGCTCACACTAAAATCTTTCCTTTAGGGTGAACCCAACAAAGAAATAGAGGAGCCAGCCACTGAGGCCGTGTAATTTCTGAGCAGGGAAGTGGCCAAATTTCTTTTTCACTCATGTACCTGCATTTAGAAACTAGCATACCTTGGAAATAAAACATGGGCTTCCTCAGTGAAACACTGAAATGTGGTGGGAGAAATCTCATTAAGCCATTGCTGCTCATTCACAGTTTTAATGTGTTTTTATATTTTTGTATAACAGGTCAGTTATCTAGCTGACTCAAGTGAGCAAGATTTAAGTTTATTGGTTAGGAAGTGCCAAAATCACGATGTGTTGATAGCAAAGACAAAGAGGGACTCAAGTAACTGCTTAATTAATACATAGTGAAAAGGGTGTATTAGCTAGAAAATAATTTTTAATGATTATGAGTTCTTTGGATGTTAACTTAGAAAGCTGGTGATCTGGGACCTCCCGTCTGTATTTTTAGTATCTGTTTGTAAATCCGAATTAAGGCAATAATTTGAAGAGGAATTCCTCTGTCCTCTGGCAGACTAGTCGTGCCTCTGTGTTAAGACTTATGGATCTGCCAGGCACTGATTCATCACTCTGTTATATTCTGCTCTATCTTTGGAAATTAACTCTACGGAGAATCCAAAGGGAAAATCATGTCTTTGGCACACGTGTTGCAAGATTCTCTTCAGTGGTTTGGTTGTCTCTGCAAGGCGCAGTGATGGAGATGATAAATAGGCATCTCTTTTCTTAATATGGCTTAGATCTTGGGTCACAGAGTGGTTCACTAGCAATTCCCTTTATGTACCTGAAGGTTGGTTTAGCACTTAGTGTTCTGGGCTCTGCACTGCCATGTCCAAAACCACTTCAGCACATGTGCACATTCAGAGCCAGCTTGTTGAGAGGTTGGCTTGTTGGCAATCAGGCTTGAGACCCACGAGTGTCTGGCATGACCCAGTTTTATCAGTCTGTGGCAAGAGGTTGTGTTTTATGGGGTCCCTGGGATTCCCTTCAACTCAGGACATCTGCTTCAATCCAGGATGCACTGAGTAAACCTTAAATCCTGAAAGGGCAATTGCCCGTTTAGCTTTTCAACAGCCTTCCAGCTAGGGTCAGTCTATGGCACCCAACATCCTTTTGGATCCATAACCTATGAGGGATCTGAGCATAACTTTTGGGGCAGCCAGTGTACCCTCATGTGCCTGATTAGAATGGGTTTCAGGAAATCGAGTATATTTCTACCACAGTGATTCATGGATTATGCGGACATGAAGCATTCTGAGATCATTTTCAAATACCCTAGGCAATAAAAGAGATTGGAGTGATGGCCCACAAACTCAAAGCCAAAGCAAATTTCAGAGTTGTGTTTTTTTTTTTTTTTAACAGAGAGAGAGAGAAACCAGAAAATGTACTTTTCTTTTTTATTCAAGATACTATGTTGGTTTTATTTCATCAGCGTATTTCCAACCTACTAATATAGGACTGTTTAATGCAGTCTTGTTTATGTCAGACACCTGTCACCTTTCAGGAGAAGAAGGATTCAAAAATGTTGAGGTTCGTTATAGCACTTCTAAGGGTGCAAATGGTCACTCTGATATTTTACTGAAATGTTTTCCTTGGAATCTGAGTGTTCATTGTTCAGCTTCCTCTGTCAGAGACAAGGAAATAACAACTTGTTTTCCTTCCAGAAAAAAAAAAAAGTATTGAGTTTTTGTGAAATAATTTCCAATTTAGTTTGTGGTTCTCTTTTAAATGTCAGGAAGAAGAAAGAATGGGGACAATACACCAAAACATTTATGCTCTGAAAAGAGAGATCTCTATATTTTTTCTTGTTTTCACTGTTCTATGTTGTCTGCATTTTCTCTAAGTATAATTATTTTTGTCATTGGAATTGTCACTTAAACTATATCAAAGTTGGTGATTTCATGGTTCCTAAAGTCTTTGTGTGACTCCAAAAATCATTAATGATTTGGGAGCATCAGTAACATTGTTGGCACTGTCCATTATAATTTGTATGATTAATTAGCCTAACTGAAAACTGCTCTGGATGATCTCTTTTGCCCAGATGTGTTTGCATCCTGTTCCAAATGAGACACCTCAATCCTTGCCATGCTTCCTCTGATTCCTTGGGCATGAGTCCCTCAGGAGGAAATAAAAAAATAATCTGCCCCATTTTGAAAAAGAGGCAACTCTCTATGTCACACATATTGTAATTCATTACTTTTCCGCATAGCTCATCAGAATTCTACACTAATTTTATTCTCAATAAACTGCTGCTTCCAAATTTTCAGGCTTGTATGAGCAGCAAGCAGTCTTAATAATAATAACTATAATTTATTGAACAGTTACATCTCTGCCAGGTGCTCAGCTAAGCATTCTGAATCTACCATTCGATTTAATTCTCTAAGCAACTCTCTTATGCAAGTAATATTAATAGCCCCGTTTTTTTTTCTATGAGAAAACTGGTGCTTAGAGAATTTAAGGATCTTATCCACATTCTCAAAACCAATAAACTGTTGTTCTAGGATTTGAACACAGGGCTCCTTTGCTCCAAAGTTAAGCATGCCATGCTGCCATTTGATTCTACAGCCAATGCCCGTTATATTGCTTTATCTTTCTAGCAGCAACGTAAGTTCCATAAACACAGGTACTCTATCAGTTTTGATTATTCAGTCAGTTTTCTAGTGTTACTATGGGTATTTCAATACTTCTGAGAGATTTTCCTGCTTTATTGATTGATTTCATCTACAGTGCACCAGGATGAACTAACACAAGCAAGCCACAAGTCATAACCCACGAACTCACTTTTCATCTTGGAGACACAGCTGTTAATCTCAAATGGTATGAAACATGATTGAACTCTGTCTCTCTTATAGTAACATAATAAGTGTATGTTATATTATTAACTTATTTTAACTTTAGTTAACCAAAAGATGGATTACTGCATGCCCACATGCCATGCAAAATTAACCCACATAGTCTTCTCTGTTCTAGTGGGGTGATTTCAATCAAACATGCGCATGAGTAAGAAAAGATTAGTTATCTAGTGCCACCATAATGCTGCATAACAAACATCCTTTATCTCAGCAGCTTAAGACAAAATGCATTTATTTAGCTCATGGCTGTGGGTTGGACATTTAGATTGTGTTCAGTCAGACAGTTCTTTGGCTTTCTGTTGACTTCACTTACACGGCTTGCAGTTATCTGGCTGTCAGCTGAGATAATGGTACCGTAGATCTCTTCTCTTTCAGCAAGCTAGCTCAGGCAATGCTCTCAGGACTGGGGTGAGCAGCAGGAGCAAACAGAAAGGCAAAAGCGCTTTCAAAACCTCTGTTTGGGTCACAGGTGTTGACATCCATTGGCGAAACCAACTAACAGAGGTGACCTCAGGGGATGTAGAACTCTGCCCCAGCTAATGATGGGAGGAACTACAAAGTCACACTGTGAAACATGTGGCTACAGGAAGGGATGAGGAGTTAGGACACTAATGCTATCTCTAGACCTTGGGGGACATGTGAATTTGGAGTAAAATCATTATTAGAAAGAACAGCTCAATGACAGCTATGTAGATACTACACCACTTTATTTAGAGCAGATGTTTTTCACTGCTTAATTCAACAAAAGTGCATGCTACTCGGGGTGCACATCACATCTCATTCACCCCAGCAGTTGCCTGGGGAGACCACAGTGCTCAAAGCCGGAGCTGCCCGAGCACTGTGCAGTAATGCTTTCAATTTGAAACGATCAACAGGGAACACACGCACAATATCTTCTAAGCCAAAATAGTATCTTCTTGCTCTAAGTCACAGAAATAAGAAGTCTCAACTGAATAACTGCACACTCTGTTGAACAGTTACAATTTCATGACATACATCTTGATAAAAATTCGGTGGTGTGTACAAAGTTGGGAATGACTTTCCATCTTGACATCCATGTAAATAAAGATCCTTCTTTCAATAGCAGAACATCAGCTCCATCGCCCTCAGAATAATTCTTTTAAAGATGTTCGTGGACAAACTATGCAGTGTCGAATTTAGTATACAACTTCCAATAAAAACACAACTGGAATTATAAATATGTTGGGAAAATATTTTAAGTTGCATATTAATCTTTCATATTCTTTATGTTTTTTAAAGGTGTTTCCTATATCAAAATATGTCCCTGGAAATACTCCCCCCCTCACATTAGACTAGGTCACTTTGATGAGTCATTAAGTATCTTTTTAGAATCAGACAGAGAAAAATAATTTTTTTATTTTCTTTAACATAGCTGCTATACAAACTGTCCATGAGATAAATCCCTTTTAAAACTTGGCATCAGGAGAAAATTTATCTGGCAAACTTGTTTGCTTCCTTTATCAGATAAAAAAAAATTATAATTTTGTGCCTTATCTTCCTCCAAAGAGAAAAGAGCAATTATGAATGAAAAATGCAGTTTCTACATTAGCTTAAGTTTGAATTGGGTGTTATAAACTTTTATCAGCCTTTGCATAGATATATTTTGTAATGAATTCTTCGGTTATGTTTGTGGGGGATTTTGTTTCAGTTACCCATTGCTGCATAGTAACACTCTCAAAATTTAGTGGCTTAAAAGAGGAGTTGTGTATTTTCTCATGATACTGTGGGTTGATAATTTGGGCAGGGCTCAGCTGAGATAGCTAAGGAGTCTGTGCCTCTGCTCCATATGGTCTCACTTCCTCCAGGAGACTCTCCTGGGCTTGTTCACATAATAACAGTGTTCTAAGAGAGCAGAAGTGGAAGCTACAGAAGTCCATGCATTCAATTAGTGAAAGCAAATCACGAGGCCAGTCCCAATTTAAGGCGAAGGGAAACAGACTCTTTGGAACTGCAAAAAATTTGTGACTGGCTTTAATTTACCACAGCTACGGATAGGGTAGAGCCTCAGTGATTCACCCCTACTGCAATCACTGGTACAAACCAACAGACTTTTCACCCCTACTTCAATCACTGGTACAAACCAACAGACCTTTCACCACTACCTCAATCATTGTTACAGACCAACAGAACTTTCACCCCTACCTCAATTATTGGTACAAACCAACAGACCTTTCATCCCTAGCTCAATCACAGGTACAGACCAACAGACCTTTCACCACTACCTCACTCATTGTTATAGACCAACAGAACTTTCACCCCTACCTCAATCATTGGTACAGACCAACAGACCTTTCACCCCTACCTCAATCATGGATACAAACCAACAGAGATTTCACCCCTACCTCAGTCATGGGTACAAACCAACAGACCTTTCACTCCTACCTCAATCATTGGTGCAAACCAACAGATTTTTGTCTTTGGAATGGAATGCGAGATTTCTACTTAAGGAAAAAACATCCAAACTCAGTCAGTGACAGTTCAAGTATAAATAAGAGTAATTCATGTATATTTCAAATGAGTACAAGATTCATCAATTAAGGAAACATCAGAGATGTCATAGTATAAATGAATTATAGAGTCAGTGAAACAGAATTTAACTGCAATATATTGACAGACCTTATGACATCCTCTCAAAATACTTAAAAGAGTGAATTGAATTATAGCCTTCCTAGACTTAAAAAAATTTTTTATCTTGTCTTCCTTTAATATTTTATCTTTTCCATTAATGCTAGACAGATTTTTAAATAAATAAAATGAGGGTATGTGTGTGTGTGTGTTCCCAAGTCATTTACAAGAGGTAGCCTGGCAGTACCTAAGAAAACATTAAACATCAAAGAAATAACAACCTCAAAGCCATCATTTTTTTTTTTCAGCAGCTATCTTCCTAGGGAAAAATAGTCAGGTCTAGATAGAAACAGACCAAAATTTAAAATTAACAAATTTAGTCATTGGAATTTAATGAGAAGAGAAATATGAGTTTATGGACTTGTTTCTTAATAAACATACATTTCCATAATTTTTAAAATTTGACTGAAAGATACCTAGTAATGTTTCCATACTTAATCTCGGTTTTCACATTCATCTCAAATACAAAGAGGAAAATTATCACAAAGGCAACATTTGATAGCAGAAATTTCTCTCCGTCTCTCTTCATTCTCACCCCATTCTACTCTCGGATGGATGTAACTAGTTTTCATCTGAAGCGATGTCCATTCCTAGCACAAAAAGTGCAAAGACATTAGAGCAATCTTGACAGCAAGGCCTTTTTGCAAAAAGGAGCAAATAAACCGGTGTTCTGAAAGGGCTTTGAGAGAAGATGGAGTTCAATGGTGAGTGTTCATTTCAAGTACTTGGATGTCTCAGCAAGACCCAGAAGGCAGAAAAGCATTGTTCTCCTAGGCTAATTATAGGGCCCTCACCATAGAGCAAGCTCTGTAATCTCTATATGACTTCCTGTCTCCCTTTGTGAGCTGGCACACCTAAGAAGGGCTGTTATGGAGTCCACGTCCTCTGTCCTTTTGTGTGAGGTGCGTTGTTTCACCATGACTGTCATACAAGTAGCCCATCTAAGTGACAGCTGAGAGTAAGAATTCGATCCCTGTAGAGGTTCCACAAGGAATAATGCAGTGCTTTCCTGAAGATGTACACACAGCATGCTCTTCCTTCCTTCGACCTGAGATAGAAAAATGTTCAGTAGCTAACTCCTCATGGTGGTGGTATGGGACTTCATTTGAGAAATAGTTATGTGTTAGCCAGTGTGCTAGGGACCAGGGGTGGGGCACAGAGGTGAAGCACATGTTGCTCCCGCAGAGTAGGGCAGTAGCCGTTCTAAGCGTCTAGTCTCTTGCCACAGGTCCAAGTTTAGTGACGTATAGGAAATGGTGATATTAGCTGACCGATTGCCCTTCATATACTGCATGATATGATATAGCAATGGACAAGAGGCTTCTGGCTCAGAAGAGGTGGTCCCCAGATACGTGTATCCAGATTTGCCTTAATGAGGAATGCTCCCCCGTCATGAATGGAAGACCACATGTGGTTGGGCTCTCACAACCTCAGATCTGGTGTGACCTTCATTCCTGGTGAGGTGTCACCTACCACTGAGCGGGCACCATGGGGAAAATTCTGGTTTGTGGAAATGCACAATGCTGTCTGTCATGGATAGCGATGGAGATAATGATGGATATGTGATTTCTCAGTCATGGACCTGGGCTGTATAAGCTTCCCTTCATAAGCCAAATCAGAGTAGTATTTTTTAAATGTGGATCACATTTGAAACCCTAGTGGATCCTGAAATCAGTTGACTAGATTGCAGCCTGCCTTCTTAAAAATGAGGGGCCAGACTAGGCCTGCAGACTGTAGTCTGCAGCTGTCTGCTCTAGATCAGTGATTTTCACACTTGTGAAAAGGCCATCAGTGTGGGGGAAAAGAGGAGAGGGAGATGGGGGGGCAGGTCCTATGCACTCAAAAATGCCTTCAGGGTCATTCTTCCAGAGACACCCTCTCAGACACACTCAAAAATATTGTTTTATCAGCTATCTTGGCATCTCTTAGCCCACTCAAGTTGACTTAAAATTAACCATCACAGGGTTGAAACATGAAATCATTTTATGTTTATACATGCTGCCTTCTAGGAAGTTGTATTAGTCAGCTCGGGCTGCTGTAACAAAATACCACAGACTAGGGGACTTAAACAACAGACATTTATTTTCTCACAGATCTGGAGGCCAGAAGTCCAAGATCAGGGTTGGTTTCCCTTGAGGCCTCTCTCCTTGGCTTGCAGATGGCCCCTTTCTCCCTGTATCTTCACATTGTCTTATGCTGTGTGATGGTGCCCTGGTGTCCATAAATTTCCTCTTCTTATAAGGACACCAGTCAGATTGGACTAGGGTCCACTCTAATAACTTCATTTTAACTTAATCACCTCTTCGAAGGCCCCATCTCTGAATACAGTCACACTCTTGTTACTGCACCAGGTCCATTTTTCCCTGCCTCCCAGAAAGCCAAACACCAAGATGACAAGATTACAGTTGAGAAAGAAGGTTTAATAATCATAAGGTAGCCAAGTGAGGAAACAGGAGAATGAATCTTAAATCCACTTCCTCGAAAATAGGGACTCAGGGATATTTATAGGGTAGGGACAAGGTGGTGTGAAATGATTGGAGGTGAGGAGAGATGAGGTAATTGATGATCTGCGCAAGCATAGTTAGGCTTCATGCATCTTCGTGGGATGCATGTTCACAGAATGGCGGCTTTAGCATGCCCTGAGGGTGGAGTTTTAACTACTTGACATCAAAATGTCGCTTATCGGACATATGTCTGTGTTGGCCCAGTTGATGGGTTGGTAGTCTCAACTGGTCTGAAGTGGACAAGGGGTTCCAATTCCTGAAAAAAATAGCTCAAACACCCATTACCATGGTGATCCAGGCTTCCAGTGAGATGTTGTCTATAGGAGCCTAGTGAGAGTCAGAGAGCATATTGCCTAAACAGCACAGTTAACAATGGGTAAGTTTATCATGCAGATTTAAGTCCTCACCTTGCATTCTGATAAGATTCTAGGTAAGGCCATCCCCCTCTTCTTCCTGGTTCAGGGAAGAAGATACCTTCACAAATGGAGACTTTCTTTACAAATGTAAATGTCTCTTACAAAGGGTAACCAGAACTAAGAATGGGCTTAGCAAGGACCGTCCCAGATACCCAGAGATGTCTATGGTGATGGCCTGTTCTGGGGGGAAAGCCTCCCATCCCAAACTCTTTTGGTCAGTTAGTGGGGGTGGGGGCCAAACTGTCTTTCAGGCAGAGACATATTTTGAGGTGGCCAATTCCGATCTCCCATAGTTACTAGCTGCTTAATTATCAATGGCTAACTGTTTGCCAATTTCACTCTGAGGGACTGGGGATCAGGGCTTCAACATATGAATTTTGGAGAACACCATTCAGCCCATCACAGAATTTTCTCCCATAACAATATCTCAGTCTAATTCCATATTTTTCATCACTTTCAGTCATTGGAACAGTCTGATCTGGCACTGACCACACTACCACCATGACAATCAGTGTAGACTTTCAGGTCCAATACTAGTTCTTCTAATGTCCTCACAGAAAAGAAGGAGAGAAGCACTCACATGTACCTTTACTGGATGGCCAGGGTGAGGTTGCAAGCCCCTTGTCCTCTCCTTGACTGGCTGTATATATTGTTCTAGTTTATGAGGATGGATGTGGCACCAACGAGATCCAAGACAAGAGGCTCTCTATAAAGCAGCTTGGACTATATTTTCTGATGGCATCATAGCACATACTTTGAGGTTGCATGTTTTTTGCTCAATGCTGTACCGTGACCATAAATGTAGAGGCCCCCAGTGCCATCCACTCTTGTTAATCCCAGAGTTTAGGACCTGTAGCACATGCAGAATCCATAATCTCTCTTTCTCTGGACTAAAGAACTCACTGAAGGGCAGACAGGCTTTCAGACAGTTGAACCCAAATCCCATACACTTCACAGCAAGTTCGAAATCTAAAATTAACTTAGCAGATATTTGTAAAGTTTTTCTTTTCGTGAAACAGGTCAGAAATTTGCATGTATTGTTAATTAAGTCTCATAATTCAAATTTAAGTTTTCGTTCAAATCTATTTGTATTTTTCAAATCCTAATTCATTTATACCCTTATCTGGAGTAGTTTCTTTTCATCTGCCATTTGAAAAACAACCTTCATTTCAGCCACATTTCCACAAAAGTGAAATGGTGGCAAGGATCCAGTAGCAGTGTTATAGACACCATACTCTACTTTTGGCATTGATCCATTTTGTCTTAGAATCTCTAAGGATTATACAGCTTGAAACAAATCGGTATAATTGTAGTGTTTTCCAGCTCACATTTCCTTTTGGCTTGTCTGCAAGGAGGCAGCAACGTATTGTGGAAATGTCATTCGTACTGGAACTAAAGCTAGGAGTCCTTATTCCAGATATTTATCCTCTCTGACCTCCAGTCTCCTTATCTGTACAATGGGGATGCATCATGCTCTGCATAATGATGTTTCAGTCAATGATAAACTGCCTATATGACAGTGGTCCCATAAGATTAGTACCATATAGCCTAGTTGTGTAGTAGGCTACACCATCTAGGTTTGTGTAAGTGCTCTCTGATGTTCGCATAACCATGAAATCACCTAACAACACATTTCTCAGAACGTGTCCCCGTCATGAAGCAACATAGGACTGTAGCGATAATAACAACCAGCTATTGAGAACTTATGACATGCAAGGCACCATGTTAAGATTTTTACCTGCATTTAATTTTCACAATAGTTAATCCTCACAGATACTATCTGAAGCAGGTCTTATAATTATCACTGTCTTATAGTTAAGGAAGCTGAGACTTGAGGTTAATTCACACACCTGAGCCCTCACAGCTAGAAAGAGGCAGAGCTGAGATCTGAATGTAAATTTGCCTGGCTCCTGAATTCTGATTTGCAGGATCATGAGATCTGGATGGTATTTATGAAGTTCTTGACGTCAGAGAGGCACTCAAGAGATGGTGGATGCTATCATTACAAACAGATAGGAACATTATGCCAATCACTTTTCTGAAATCCAGATATAATATGACTAAAGAATTTCCCAGGACTATCGGTCTTGCATCAAGAAAAAGAAATGAGCAGAATCTTGCAAAATGTGTCTTTAGTGAATCCGTGCTGACTTTTAGCAACTGCCTCTTAATTTTTACTAAATACTTACAAGATTAAGTAACTGCTCCAGAATTTGGCCCAACATTTGATATCTCTGTCACTCATGTAGTATTTACTCTATTGAGAGGAATTCCATTTAAAAAGACAACAGAAAAAAACATTCCTCAAAATCTAGAATGTAGATATTCTTCAGGAAATGACTTGGTTTCCCCAACAAATAGGTGGCGTGAAAAAAGGCAGAGGGTGAGGGGAATAAAAGTTAAAAAACCCAAAGATAAATTTCAGCATTGTGTCAAACTTTATGCTCTCAGTTTGGAATACAGATAAAATGAAGAAAGATTCCTACACCCTACAAAATTCTTTTATTCCTCACTAAATTCTTTCATCTCATTGAAAATCAGAATTTCATCTTGAAAGCTTTCCAACGCTCTTTAGCCATCTTTCTTCCCTTACAGTAGGTGCCTGGAGCTAAGTGATAAGTACATTGTCTGTAAACTTAAATTTTTTTTTAAAAAAGGCATAACTTGAAGGAGACATCAGACAAGCCCAAATTGAAGACATTCTGCAAAATAGTTGGTCTGCACTCTTCAGAAATGTCAATGTTGTGATATACCAAGAAAGACTCAGGATTTAGTCCAGGTTAAAAGAAACTAAAGAAACAGGAGAGCTGAAGAATGAGACTGGACATAATTCTTACAATTGGCAGCACCTGAGTCAGTCTCTAGATAGATGATAGTATTGGATCAGCGTTAGGTTCTCGACTTTGATTATTGCCCCATGGTTATGTAAGAGAATGCCTTATTTTAGTCTACTATTCCCATGGCTTTGATCTGTGCAAGTTTTGAATTTACTGCAGGAAAGCATTGTTGAATACTTCTCCAGGATTCATGTGTCTATAGGTCTGAAAAATATATCCCTTCCAAAAAGCTTTCCATTCTGAATTTACATTTATGTTCATTGATTTTCATTCAACTAAATAATTTTTTGGAATGAAGCACAGTTCCACCTCCCATCATAGCAGCCTTGTTTATTTTAAAGGCAAGCAAGTAGCAATATCAGAACACAGTCATATATGAATTGTGTAAACGAGGAACTATCATTTTTCAGAAGTGGGCAAGACCATCCTTTCTGGCTAGGTAGCACCATAGAGTCTGCGAGAATGAGCTCGCAAAGCAGTGTTTCTCAAAGCGTGGTTTTCAGACCATGCACGTTAGCATTCTCTGGGTGCTGATTACACAGGCAGATTCCTGGGACCCACTCCAGACCTACTGAATCAGAGTCTCTAGGCATTTGGCTGGGAAATCCACATTTTAAATACAGTGAGGTGCTTCTTATCATTCAGTATTGAACAAATATTTATTAGTATCCTCTGTGCCAAATGTCATTCAAGGTCCTGAATATAAAAGTGTATAAAACAGCAAATAGGATGTAAAATGGTACAGACACTTTGGAAGACAGTTTGGTGGTTTCTTACAAAACTAAACATAGTCTCACCATAAGATCCGGGAATCTCACTCCTTGGTATTTACCCAAAGGAGCTGAAAACTTATGTCCACACAAAAACCTGCACATGGATGTTTATAGCAGCTTTACATATAATTGCCAAAACTTGGAAGCAAGATGTCCTTCAGTAGGTGAATGGATAAATACACTGTGGTCCATCCAGACAATGGAATATTATTCAGTGCTAAAAAGAAATGAGCTATCAAGCCGTGAAAAGACACAGAGGAACCTTAAATGCATATTGCTAAATGAAAGAAGCCAATCTGAAAAGGCTACATTCCAACTCTATGACATTCTGGAAAAGGCAAAACTATGGAGACAGTAGAAAGATCAGTGGCTGTCAGAGGTTTGGGGGGAGAGAAGGAGAGATAAATAGTTGGAGCACAGAGAATTTTTAGGGCAGTGAAATTACTCCGTGTGATACTGTAATGGTGGATATGTGTCATTATACATTCGTCCAAACCCGTAGAATGTACAACTCGAAGAGTGAATCCTAGCGTAAACTATGGACCTTGGGTGATAATTTAAAAAAAAATAGAGCACATCGTTGGCTGTGCTTACAAAATTAAAAAACAAAAACCAACTTTCTCTGGACTCATGGAGCTTCGAGTGGCCCTAAAGCTTGAGAACAAATGTCCTAAGAGGGGGAGTATATAATTTTTAAAAATTATTTACAAATAGTGGGTACTAGAAGAAAAGTTTTGAAGAAGAACATTTGGTTCACCATTCATGTTTAACATTTGAATTTGTACGGAGTTGATCTACAGACTGAAGAGAGTGTACAAGAGATGAAGATTGGTTAGGGGTTGAGGGGTGGGCATGAACTGGAAGAAAATTGGAGTGAATTGAGAGTAAATTATAGGAAGCCATCTAGTAATAATACAGCTTACTTTCCTGCATGTAATGAAACCTATTTTTACTATCACTTCAGAGAAGGATTATGGGAAAGAAAATGGAATCTTATTCCCAATTTTTGGAGAATTTACAAGCAAAGAAAGTGTTGAGGCAGAGGGAAGGCTGCTTTACTTTACATAGAAACCTCTCTTGGATTTCGATATCCAGATCCTCAGGGCTACATACAATATTTTCATATTTCCACCACCAAAGTGCAGGTGTATAGCATCATATTGAGTACTTGGAACTGAAAATTGGTCTGTGGGGATAAGACTGAATAGGAGAAACAGCCACTCAATCTTAATTAGCGTTGGAAATAGGTCTGTGGGAAAATTCTCTAAATGCATGCATGGATACCACAGTGCCAGAGAGGCAGATTCGAGTGGAGTTGAAGGCAGGAAGTGTGTGGGAGCAGTGATCAGGAGGGTTGGGGACATCATTTTAGTTTTAAGAACAAAATATGAAACATGAAAAAAAAATGAAGATGTGGTAAAGAGTGGGAGTGAAAAGTACCTAGGCCTAAATTATAGGGGACTCGATGGCTGTGTTCACCAGTGAGAAATAAGTCAGAAGCAGAGAAATGGGGAATACAGGTGAAATAGAAAATGCATTGCAAGCTCCAGGAAAAGAGAAAGGCATACAAGATATGTTATAAATCAAAATTGTCAGTGCTACATGAGGAGGAAGGGAAGAATAAAGTATGAGGTTGGGAGAAAATGATCAAGGAAGTGAATTGAAAAGAAAAGGGTGGCAGGAGATTTG
The DNA here is from genome assembly GCF_057802395.1 of Ceratotherium simum simum. Lineage (NCBI taxonomy): Eukaryota > Metazoa > Chordata > Mammalia > Perissodactyla > Rhinocerotidae > Ceratotherium > Ceratotherium simum. Next base: position 124,229,401 of record NC_141940.1, read on the forward strand.
AAGGCGTAACAAATGACTTCCAGAATAAGCAAGCCACAAGAGGTCAGCAGAATGAGGTGGCACTCACCAGGCGGGAAATAAAAGAACGGGTAGATATTTCTGGGACGTGAAAATGCATGCCCTCCTGCTCTCTGCCATACAACATCCCCCAACACACAATTACTGAAGGATCCCAGAGAAAGAAAAGATTGTGGAATGCCAGATGAGAGAGGTGAATGAATAAAATACCAGTAGAATAACGTCTTTTTGTATGTACAAACATTGATTTAAAGCAGAATATTTTCATTGAGTTTATTAAAAAAATTTGAATTGGTCATTGCCAAGAAAAGAGAGAAAGTTTTTGAGTGCACTTTTCCTTTTAGAGACTATAAAAGATATATAATATTTATAATACTCTTTTGGTAATTTAAAAATACACCATCCAGCCTTAAAAATTCTAATAATCTCTGATTATAATGTTCAGATGTTCTTTATTTCAAGATCAAAATAAATTTATTTTTAGAGATCGATGTCCTGAGTTGAAATGATTTCATCTTTGTATGGTTCTTCATTTTAGTGATGTTCTGTGAATAAAATAAAGCTTTGGAGACGTCAAATGACAAAGATATTCACTTATATCAGAGGGGTAATTGTGAATGGATAGAAAGGGTTGGTATTTTATATCCAGGTAAATAGTTCCCTCTCAAAAAAATAACTATGCAAAGAATTAAATTTTAAATGCCTTGTGGGATGCTGGATGGGTGGTAGGGGACAGGGATGGATATTTCCTAACAGATCAAATGTATATTTTAGCATTAAACATTTTCTAGCAATTACTTAAATTATGGAGATAATTATTTCCATATTGGTGAATGAAACAAAATTCCACTGATGATGGTAATGATAATAGATTTAAAATGACAATTTTATCTTGTGTCCATGTTTATGTACAATATAGATCAGAAGAAACTTTCCAGAAAGAAGCAAAGAGGAGCAAAATGATAGAAAAATCAATCAACAGAAGCTAACCCATAACTAACAACAGAAAAAGACATTAAAAGTTATTAAACAGTATTCTATATGTTTGAAAAGTGAGGTAGTGACCTGGAAGATATAAAAATGACCCAAATCAAATTTATGGAAATGAAACCTTTAATGTCTGAGATGAAAATACACTAGTTCAGGTTAACAGCAGATTAGACACTGCAGACAAAAAAAGATTAGTGCCCTTGATGGTATAGCATTAGAAACTATACAAATGGAACACAAAGAGAAGAAAATAATTGAAAGAAGAAAACAGCATCAATGAGCTGTGGATCAACTTCAAGCAATCTATGTACAAAATTTGGACTCATCTTTTTTACATGGACTTTCAATCACGCCTCATTGTATTACTGTCTCAAACCCAGAACATCTCTGGTTCCAAGTCTCCAGAGTGTAAGCTTCTGGATTTATACCAGAATCACAGATGGGAGTCATGGGACCAGGTGATTCAGAAATTTACCTACTTTGTCTACAGCCTATCTACCATTCTATCTATTGCTATATTGTGTTCTGGAACTTACTGTCAAAAGAAGTCTGATTATTTTTCCTCCTTTGTACTGTCTTCTAGTAAAATTTTTACTCTACCAGCAAGCTTTAGGATTTTTTTCTTTAATGTTGATATTAAAAAAGAAAATCACCAGGACACGTGGTTGTCTTTCATTTTGCCCGGCTCACTATAAAATCTAAAGGTTTCTTTCTCAGAGGACTTTGGCTCTATTATTCCTTAATGTTACTTCCTTTTTTCCTGTTATAATCATGTTGAGTTTCTGGATATAACAGAAACTCCATAATACATCTTTCCCCTCACCAACTTCATCTCTTTATTTTTTAAAAATATGAATTATAGGATAATTTCCAGATTTCACCTTCCAGTTCACCTTTTTAAGTACCCAACACACACCTCCCTCCTCTAATTGCAATTTTAAATATTCAGACACCATTTCCATTTAATCTCTCACATTCTTAATCTGTGGTTGCTCTCTTCCCGTGATTGCTCTTATTTCATAATCCCTCAAATCCTATTGACAATACCTTTGAGAATATTTCTTATGGATATTTAAGTGTCTGCACAGTCAACAGTTTTGCATGGAAGGTGGTTTCTGTTTCGTTTTGTTTTATCTCTTTGTTTGTTTGTTTTGGGAATTGACTGGCATTGGCACACTTTATTTGGTTCTGAGGTTAAGTAGTTCAGTTTTCATATGAAGAGGGAAAAAAAAGACAAGTCAGGTTTTCTGCAACTTCACTCTTCTCTACAGCCAAAGCCAAGGCCCCTGGGGAGTGAAGAGGGATACGGACTCGGGGCTGCTGTGGACAGAGGCAGCCTCTCTGGTGAAGAACTGTCTGTTTGGTGTGGCTGTTGGTAGTTGGATGGAATGGAGAGCACCCTCTGTAACTGACACAAGAGCTTCCCAAGGAGCCAGTGTGGCGCTGACCCATTGCAAGGGCTTTGCCATCCTCCTAACATATACACTGGGCATGCACCTCAGGGCAAGGATCATGTTCTGCAGACTCTATTCCCTTGCTCCCCTCACAAAGTGCTCTCAGATGGGCATCTTTTCTCTGCTGTGTTGTCTACTCTTAGGCTTATCTGGATTCCAGCCCTCATCTCTTGCACTAGGCATTATAAGCGGTGTGTCTAGGGTGAAGATTTCCTTCACGTGTTAACTGCAGTTTGATGGAATTTTCCTTCTTCCTTATCCTATATTTTGCATGTGAGAAGGACCAATTGCCTTCCAGGAATAGATTATTCTTTTGTTATACATGCTTTGGTCATTTTCATAGGATTTGGAAAAGCAGTTAAATTTAGGTGTTCACATTACCTTGACCTGAAAATCTCTTCTGTTCTGTCATTGCTTAGTCTGGGCTAATCAACTCCAGTTCCTTTAATCTATCTGCATGTAATTTACCCCTTTAATCTTCTTTCTAGTCTTCCTTAAACCCTCTCAAATGTCATGAGTGCTCTTTTATATAAGGTCGCAGACACTGGACAGAGTTCTCTATGAAAGAATATTACCCAGGGATGCAATTCTACTTCCACTCAATAATCATGAAGTCTTTATTCTGCAACTTGTATTATGTACAGTACAGTACAGAGGTTCAAAGCATTGCTATTATCAGCATGATTTCAGGGTTGCAGAAGGATAGCTATGTGTCCTCCAAACCCTGTTGGCCTTCCCATCCAGGAACAAGCGACTACCCTACTCCTGGAATTAGATGGGGCCATGTAACATGTGCTGAGGTTCTGGACAACGGGGTGTGATCAGAAGTGCATTCAGAAGGGCAGCATTTCTAGAGCCAAGCTTAGAACTTTAGTTTCTAAATTTTTAGTTTAAAAGTTTTTTTTTAAGAAACTTGACTGCCTAATCCTTTAATTAATCACATTCACAACTAAAATATAACTGATGGCCAAAACTGTGAATCCTAGTATTTAGCTCTTAAATCTCGTGCATCTCTCTAGGTTCTTGTGACCTCACTTGCCTCCTGGACCATCAACTTCTTGTTCTACTTTAGTCACTATAGTGGTTGAACAATTCTATGTGGGAACGGGACCAGGAGGTTTCAACCCATGGAGTCTTTGCTCCTGGCTTCTAAAGCTTCCAAAGGGGCTGAATGATAAAGTGAGTTCTATAACATGGAGTAAATTTTCACCAATAGGAGACACAGAAGGAAGAGAACTCAACAGATAAATTCGTGGCTGAGAAAGTGCAATGTTTATCTACTACAGATCTACATTTGTTGGGATAGGGAGCAGAAGCCACTGCAATAACACAGCATCTTGCATCCTTCCCATCCTCACTTCCTTTTCCCCTCGCCCTTTCTGCTCTGAGATACACTTTCAAAATAAAACATCTAAACATAACCCTTTCCTCAGGCTCTGTTTTCTTGTGAAGCCATGATAAGACACACCATCTCCCAGAGAATTTGCATTTTAAAAATAACTAAATCCTTAAGGAAAAGGAACAAAGATTTCATTGAGACTTCTCACTGAGAATTATTTTCATTCAGTATAGAATTCCCAATAGCCTTGAACCCTACTGCATCTGTGCCAGTATGATATCCATATATTCACTCATTTCCAGTGTAGGCATGAACTACATAGGATCATCAACAATAGTAGTGGTAGGACTATTAATTAAGCATGAAAGCAACATTATCCTTTGAAACATTTCTCATAGTGCAGTTCCTATACTATTATATTAACAAGGCTGTTCCCATACCAGATAAAGGTAATGGTTACTGATTAGTTTTCTATGGCTTCCATAACAAAGTACCACTGACTGAGTGGTTTACACAACAGAAATTTATTTTCTCACAGATCTAGAGGCTAAAAGTCTGAGATCAAGGTGTGGGCATGGCTGGTTCCTCCTGAGACCTCTCTCCTCGGCGTGTAGACACCGTCTTCTCCCTGTGTCCTCACATGGTCGTCCTTCTGCATGTGTGTGTGTCCTCATCTCCTCTTCTCATAAGGACACCAGTCCTATTGGATCAGGACCCACCCTAATGACCTCATTTTACCTTAGTTACCTCTTTAAAGATCCTGTCTCTAAATACAGTCACATTCTGATGTACTGGAGTTAGTACTGCAACATGTGAATTTGGGGAGGGACATAATTCAGCCCACAATCATTACTATGTATCTATAAACTTGGGTCCTAGAAACTGTAAAATTGCTGAAGCAAGAGCAAAAGGGAAAAATTTGATACCCATGTGTGTTAGTTAGGGATCATTGTTTGTCCACAACAGAACTATACAGAATTAACTTGAGAGCAAAAGGAAAATGATTGAAAAGGAATGCGTGTAGTCCATGAAATTCAAGGAATAACCAAAAATTCAGGGAAGAAGTGAAAAGGCATAGGGCAGCTCCAGGGACTTTCTGTAGCAGGAGATCATAATTTCCCTCATGTGTCCACACTGCTGCTGCATGGCAGAGAATCAGCTAACATCCTTTAGTCTACCTAGGATTCAGTGTCCTAGGGGAGAGTCGAGCTGGTCTAGTCCTGGTCATTGCTCGTTCTTTGACAAGGACTGGAAAGGCTGTTTATATTCACAGCCCCACCAGAACTGCACACAATTTAGGAGGTGTGATTCTCCAAAAGAAAATTGCCATGATGTTTCACTAAGAAAGAGAAATGGATATTTGGTGGCAAAAAAGAAAAAAAAAAAGAAAGAAAAGAAAATCATATCTCCCTAAATTGGCTTGCATTGTTCACACCAATTGGCTAATCACCACGATCCCCTTGGTGGGCACAGATAGAGTCTACAAAGCTTGGGGGTACTTACCCCCTTCTGCCATTTTGCCCCCTTGCCCTTGTATTTATCCTCCATTAGGTTTGGCATTACATATCATTACTTCTTTGGTCACAAGCTAAGAGGGCAGGCAGGACTCAGCTGACTCAGCAGGCAGTCCAGCAGCCCGTAGGAGAGAGATGCCCAGAGGCGTGTCCCCTGTCATTAATTTTCTAGTTTTCAATTACCGCTCTTTGCTTCCACAATGTTGAAATTGTGCCATATTTTAGTTACAGCTCTTTCAAGAAATTTTCACTATTCTTTTTACTGTTACAGCCTGCTAGTGGCTCTTTTAAAGAGCCTTTGTCTTTTAGAATATTAAAACAATGGATTAGTGGTTTTTAAAGTAACTGTTATAAAGAAATGTACCATCTATATGGATAAGATTGACTGTCATTTCTTGAATTTTGCTTTCAAGGGAAGAAGCATCTAAGGAAAGAGAGATTTCTTTCCTTCTATAATAAATCCATATATCATATTTCACATATATGAGGACATTGTATATGGATTTCATTTTATGTAAATCTCATATCAGATCTGACCCAACATGTGACCTGGGTGTTAAACTCTGGTGTCCTCCTGGCCTCTCAGTTCTGCATCCCATTATCCCTTTGACAAACCTCACATGTTCCACCTCCCTTCAACCATAAAGGAGTCCAGATGTCCATGTGGCGAGTAAATCACAGATATCGCCTTTGCCATCCCACATTAGCCAAGGACATACGTCTAGAACTGGAGTCACCCAAGATTTCCTGTAAAAGGGCAGAAAGTAAATATTTTTGACTTAGTGACCTGTAGGATCTCTGTTGCAACTACTCAACTCTGATATTGTAGTGTGAAAGCAGCCAGAGATGATATATAAATGAATGGGTGAGGCTGCATTTCATTAAAACCGTACTTATATAGACAGGCCACGGACCAAATTTGGCCCAGGGGTCATAGGTGCCGACCCATGGTCTAGAATTCTGCCTTCATCACTAATGTGTTAAGTTTTGACCATTTACCCAACAACAACAATAATAAAAATACTCACTACTATCTTTTTAATGTTATTATGTATCTATTTATTATATGTCCACGCACCTTGTGCAAAGGTATTAATCTTCATAACAATCATAAGATAGTTTTATATCCATTTTGTAAAAGAAGAACTGAGCTCAGTTAAGTAACCTGGTTAATATTTTCAAACTTTCCACATAAAGCTTTGGATTTCATAGTTTGGGTGTTTTAGTCAGTGTCTGAGTCAGGATGTGTTGGGCTATGCTGCGATAATAAGCCATCGCAAAGTCTCAGTAGTTCAACAAATAAGAACCTATTTCTTCCTTATGGACAGCCCAGGTCAATTGTCCTCCATGCTGCTATCCACTCCAGACTGCATGCATATTATGTCACCTCTGCACCAACATGTTCTCCCACTTTCCCTACAATAAGAGGAGTTTAGAGAATAATTTCTCAAACATGAACATGCATCTAAATCATCTGGGAGCTTGTTAAAATGAAGCTTCTGATACGAGAGTTTTAGAGGCGGGGTCTGAGATCTGAATTTCCATCACTCTGCAGTGATGTTGATACTGTGGGTCAGGTGACCACATTTTGAGCAGTAAGCGATGCCCTGTCAAGAAAATGATTCTCTAGAGAGAGACATCTAGTCAATATTATACGGGCCAAAACAAGTCACAGGGCTATGCATAACTTGAAGAGGATAAGGAGGTGGATTTTACTCTTTTGACGGGGAGTAGAGGAAGCAAGCATACTCGAAAATAGTTGTAATACCCTCTCAACCCAGGCTGGTCTGACTTCAAAGCCTTTACCCGTTTCACTGTATTACACTGCTTATCCTGCCCGCAGGTGGAGATCAGTTCTGATTCCCATCCCATTAGCTTGGAACACTGCCTGTTCCCTGAGCGTCTCTTCCCTGATAGTGCATCCTTATCTCCCAACCCATTGCTATGCAAAATGTGGTTTCTGGTCCACCAGCATCAGCACCACTGGGAACTTGTTAGAAATACAGAATCTCAGGGTCCACTCCAGATCAACTGAATCATAATCGCATTTTAACGAGATCCCTAGGTGACTTGCATGTGCATTAAAGAATGAACATCATGCTCTAATCTACCCCAGAGATGGCAGACTTTCACCTCTGGAGAAATTGGCCCATAAATGTTGCCTAAAATAATCCTGATTATTCTACCATTGCCTGCATGGACCATGGCAGGTACTTCAAGAACCACACCTGAAGCCCAGTGAGCCTATAGAGAAAAGTGGCAATCCATCTAAGGGGACCAGGAGCCACTATGAGGAAAATTAGGAAGAACAACCAGAACAAAGGCTCCAGGAAGGGGAATGACTAGAGGAGAAAAATGGAAAACTCAATAAGAATTCAACAAATGTTTAAATGGATTCCTACTCAATTGTAAGACATTCTGCTTCTGGAAATGAGCTAGACTAGATATTTTGAAATTCTCCCTTATTATAAAGCACACAGGAATGCCAGACAAACTATTTTAAAACATCCCTTCAAATGCATACACAGCTTGCAAAAAAGTAAGATAAATTCTGAGAAGTGAAATAAAATGAAATAGAAGAATGAATCAAGAGAAGTAAATTATTACGAGGCCCTTGAGTTATCTGCCTGGTCCAGCAAGTAAGAGCTTCAATTGTAATGCTTGCACAGATAATGGAGAAATGTCTTAGGCCCTCACAAGATGAGGATACAGTCAGAATCCTTGAAGTGCTACCATCTCAATGAAAAGGTGAACTACAAGTCACAAGAAAAAAAATATATCTGATACAAAGGACAACAAAATGTTTCTATTTTTGAGATTAGCTTCTGTGCATTGGAGTGGGTGGGGGAACATTCTTAAAAAGTCATATAGGTTTCTGGTCTGAATTCACACCACTTGCGTAGTTAAAAAACTTCAAGCCGGGAAATTTGATTTACTGTGGTTTTAGGTTGTTAAAATCTCCAGGGCCCCAACGAATATAAACACAAATCTTCTGTAAGGGAGCGGACTGAAAACTCAGGCCACAAAGATTTATCCTGCATACAGTTCCAGCAAACATGTAGCCACAGTCAGAAGCCATGGAACACGCGAAGAAACCAGGAGAATGAGCCAGAGTCAGCAGAAAGAGCAAACAGCAAAGTCAGATATTTTAGATATTGGAATAACCAAATACAAAGTATCAAATATATATTTTCATCTAATTCCACATAAAGAAATGATGAAAATCATGAGTAAGGAGAAAATGTCATCAAAATGAAAAAGAAAGTTTAAAGGAGTTGAAAGCACGTCTAGAATTTTACATGTCTATTTGAAACTGAAAATGACAGCCAAAATAATTTATTGTTTACTACTTGCAAGGCACAGTTATACGAATTTTCAAACACTAACTCATACAATCCTTTAAACAGTCTTACGTGATAGGTATTAACTGGCCTCAAGTCATACAGCTAAGATGTCTCAGAACTACGACATGAAAACCAGCAGTCCATTGCCATGAACTGATCTCTTGACGTCTTAACCAATACAAAATAGTGTCTGTGAATGACTGAGTCTATAGAGCAAAGGAGAGAATGGTAAAGAGAAAATTACCAAACTGGAAGAGAGATCTGAAGATATTATGAAAAGACACACAGGAAGATGAAATGAGGTTAAGAGAAATGGAAGCCTGAGTGATAAGGTCTACTATACACCAAATTGGGGTTCCTGAAGGAGATGATAGGATGGGGGCAGTCAACAGTACAAGAGGCATTTTCTACAACTGATGAAATTCATGATACATCAGACTCAGTGAATACAACAAATCATGCAGAAAAAATTTTTAAAAATCCACACTTAGGGTCGGCCCTGTGGCTTAGCTCTTAAGTGTGCGTGCTCCGCTACTGGCGGCCCGGGTTCGGATCCCCAGCATGCACCGACGCACTGCTTCTCCTGCCATGCTGAGGCCGCGTCCCACATACAGCAACTAGAAGGATGTGCAACTATGACATACAACTATCTACTGGGGCTTTGGGGAAAAAAAAGGAGGAGGATTGGCAATAGATGTTAGCTCAGAGCTGGTCTTCCTCAGCAAAAAGAGGAGGATTAGCATGGATGTTAGCTCAGGGCTGATCTTCCTCACCAAAAAAAAAAAAAAAAGAAAAAGAAAAAGAAAAAAAAATCCACACTTAGAGACAGTAATGAAAATGCTGAACATTGAGAACAATGTGAACGGGAAGATCTTAGAACAGGTGCACACACGCACACACACCCACGTACTCACATACCCACACAAACACACACACAAATAGATACCCACCAGGATAGTACATATAGACTGAGAGCTGACTTCTCAATAGCATCAAAGGCAGCCAGAGGAGACTGGAAACCATTCTTCACATTGCCGAGGGAAAATAGCTATAACCCGTAATTATATTTCCAACAGAACAATCTTTTCAAGGACAAGATAAAAATTAATACATTTTTAGATCACAAAAACTGTGACAATTTACCATAAAGAGAAGGCTACTAAAGAAATCTCTAAAGGAAGTATTTAGGGGAGAAAGAATATGATCCCAGAAGGATGATCCATAGTGCGAGAAGGATTAATGAGGAAGAAAAAAGGGTTTGTGTCGAACTTGATGAAATATTTTAAAATTTATATGGAGGAGTAAAGGGCCAAGAATCACCAAAATACTCCTGGACAAAGGTGGTTATGGACTAGCAGATATCAAGTCAAACCTAAAGTAGTTAAGGAGGTACATTATTGGTAGACCAGATGTCGAATGGAACATAATGGAGAACCAGGAACAGACCTCTACACAGACTTAACAAATGACGGAGCTCACAGAGTGGAAGGGATGGGGGACACACTTCAAGAACACAGGCAAAAATGTGAACACACTTGCCGCAAAGGATAATGCACAAACGGCCAGTAAACATGTTAAAAGACGTTCAACTTTATTAGACATCAGGGAAATGTAAATTAAAAACACAATCATTTTACATTCTACCATATTAGACAATATTAGAATGTACCAATATCCAGTGCTATCTAGAATGTGGAGGAATTAAAACTCCCAAATATTTCTGATGGGAATGCAAATTGGTACAACAACTTTGAAAACTAACTTAGCACAATCCAGAACTTAGACGTCGCTTATACTCCATAATCCAGCAAGTCCACTCCTAAGCATTCACTTAGAAATTCTTAGAGGAAACTTTAAATATGTGCATGAAGAATACGTGTGCTCTAATTTCATAGCATCATTACTCATAATAGCACAACATAAAGAAAAAATAAGAAAGCTGAAAGCCACTTTCTTAGCGCAGGCTGCAAGAACAAATACCATAGACTGAGTGGCTTAAATAACAAATATTTATTTCTCACAGTTCTGAAAGATAGAAGTCCAAGATCAGGGTGCCAGCATGGTTGGATTCTTGGGGCTCACTTCCTGGCATGTAGGTGGCCGCCTTCTTGCTGTATCCTCACATGATGGAGAGAGGGAGCTCTTGCGTCTCTTCCTCTTTTTACAAGAGCATTAATCCCACCATGGGAGGCCCATCCTTGTGAGGTAATCTAACCCTAATCACCTCCCAAAGGCCGCACCTCCAATACCATCACTTGGGGATGAGGCTTCAACATGAATTTTGGGAGACACATTTATTCAGTCCATAGCACACTCAAATAACTATTTTAAGATGAGCGTGCATAAATAAAGGGTACTTTATTCATACTGTGATGTAATATATATATGTGGAATAGTTCATGATAATGTTTTAAAAAATTAATGTAATTTTTTTCAGTTATGATGGAGCATTTATTACTGCACAAATTTAATAGGGCTTAATATCCCAAGATATTGAAATGGACTCATATAAATTCAGACCATTAATCTTTTATTTTATTTCACAGGATAGCCACTAAATGCTATGTACTAAGTTCTAGGCATATAACGAATGAAAAAAGAGAGGCTTTGGTATCCAGAAAGTCATAATTTCATTTGTAAATAATGGAATCTCAATAGACTGAAATAAGTGTTTTAGCAAAGGAGTGTGTGGTGTGCAATGGAAGCACATAAAAGAATAAAAAAGGGAAACACCACCATTGAATGGCAGCTATAAATCATACATTTTGCCAAGTAGTTTATACATTTTTTTCCTTCCATTTGTCAGCAACAACTCTGTGAGGTGTGACTATCCTAATAATACCAATGAAGAAAATAGCCTCAAAGATATGGAGGAATTAAAACCCCCAAGCCTTCTGGTGGAAGTATATAAACCACGGGGGCGAGGACGAGGTATACAACCACTTTGAACATTAACTTGGCCTTACCAAGTGCCGGGAAGGTACATACACTTGCAACTCAGCAACCCCATTCCTAAACACTCCCCAGTCCAAACCAGGATTGAGACAGGGATGCAACTGGAGGCATGGCCAGCTCCCAAATCCCTGCTTTTTATGAGCTTCTGCTTTTCCATCTATGTTAATCACCCACGAAAGGCCTGGGAAATTCCTTTAAATGCTATCTTCTTAATATCCTTGCCTTCAGACATGGAGGCCAACTCTCCTCATTGTTTCACTAGATACACTCTCTTCCTGCAGCAGGATATCGCTTCTTTACCTCATATAAGTGCTCCTGCTGCACAGTTGGACAATACAATTGTTTAAACTCCACTTGACCCTCCCCATAAATATTGTAATTTCTGCAAATTGGGAGGTCACTTGATGTTCAGAATTAAATTAAGGGCGAAATCTATAAGTGCTGCTTCCTGTTCCAATATTTGACTTGTGTGGTCTGTGACGTGAATTACTCGGTAAGCCAGGGTTTGCAATTATTAGCCTTTTGAGACTGTATTGGCATTGCCTCTCACTGTCGAATGAGAATACCGCATTTAATTGAAAATACTTTGCAGATTAAATGATTGACATGGCATGCCACCCCTGCAGTCGGTTGCTATCGTGTGTGCAGGAGCAGTTGAAAAGCTCGATGCCTGGCAAGAGGTTACTTCTATTCTTGGCAGGATATGCAAGCATATAGCCTCACGGTTCACAATCACAGCCCTTTGGAAGAAGGTTTAGCTCCTCTTTGACTCCCAGACTTCGGATCAGCCTATATTCCATATCTGATTATGATATATGATGCTGGTATGGTGATTCGAGCAGTACCACAGCTTTACCATAATGTTGGATGCTGGAAAATCAGTCTGTCTTTAGATTGTTTCAAAGCACTGACTTGGCTCACATAGTTATTACATTTCAGTTCATGAGAGCTGTAGCACCAGCTAGCATTCATGCACCAGTGAGAGGCATTTCATGGTGCACCCAAGGGTACATTTTCAGTTCACTCTTACCTCTCTTTAGGTTAAAGTTCTGTTGAACTATCCCAGAGACCAGAAGCTACAATGATAGCAGGTCCAGACCCAGTTCTAATAGGATATTGGAAATGAATACTTCCATCCCAATGTACAACCTCTTACTAGATAGTCACCCTTGTCCATCATCACTTCAATGAATATTCTGCTTTAAGAATCCATCTTCCCACTTAACGTATCATCAGAAAGGTCCTGGTTTGGTGGTAAAATTTGAATCTAATTGGGATGACAATTTTTAACCATATTTCACTGGTGTAGATTAGTAGTGTAGAAATGGCCAAATTTGGTGGCAGAGATCCAAGTGTAACTCCCAAGGGTGATCATTTGTAAGCAAGCTGAACTTGGACAAGTTACTTATTTTGTGTGGAACTTAGATTCCTCATCAAAGATATTTACTCATAGGGTTCCTCTAGGATTCAACGAAGAGATGCCTTATCTCAGATACCAACTCATAGGGTCTGTGTAAGGATTCAATGATGGGACATATTTTCTAACCTTGAAATAGAGTTACACACTCTATCACAGAATCTGACAGTAGCAATATATTTGAAAGTAGGATTGTTAGAGAGAAATGGAAACATATGCTCACCCATATGCATGGTAAAAACACTTTGTAAACTGTAAAGTATGATGGAAGTGAGAGTTATTATTATTCAGGCATATAGCCACATGCTATGCTTACTCTGCAAAGTACCCCAACATCTGCTTTGGGCTGGCTAGAATGTGTACTCCGAGAGGATATACGTTAGTACTACGACAGGACAGTATGCATATTTCAGATATGTTTAGGTGTATTTACATCCCCTTAGATTTCCCTGGAGGCCAGGAAGTATTTTGTGAACAGTTTGCCAAAGATCTATTTTAATGGTAAAGGAAACTGAGTGAAATAAATGCATACAGTGGGCCCTTTGATACAACCCTGATTCCATTTGTTGGATGCATAAATGGATGGAACATGAGTCCCTACCTACTACCTAGGAGGCGCTCACAGAGAAACTCAATGACGAAGCTCTTCTAACTGATCAGCAATATCACAGGAAGGAGGGACTTTCACTGTGTTGATGGTGACTCCTACTTTCCCCATCAAATTGCATTTATAGCAGTAAGATATGCCAGACTACACGATCCTAGATGGTCAATTAAATGTCTTTTAAAAAATAAAAATGCTAATTGTTTATCAGGAAAATATAATTTAACAAGCAAACCCACATCTTAGATAATTTCCATAAGAAAGATGATTCCTTAGAAGGAATCCATTTAAATGCCTCAATGAATAACTAGTAAAGGAAGATATTCAAGGAAGAATTATTGATTATGGTAAAAAAATGAGATAAAAAATGACGGACATTGAGTATTATTTAATAAAATTCTCATAATGTCAGACAATTTTAAGCTCCCCTTCAGTCTTAGATATCATCTTACCTAGGAAAAGAGGGGAGGGGAACATATTCTGACACGCTTGAAACTAACCTGAAAAACTGTTTTAATCAGCACAAAAGCTTTGATTGGAAAGTTTGAGGCCTTACAGTGCCTTCAGCAGGAGGAATTCCAAAGCAAGTTGAGAACATTTTTAGAACGTTAGAAAAAATCTTAGTACTTGAGAAGGTATGTAAATTTCAACTTTCCTACAATATTTGGATGAGCAAAAATTAATGTGCTACAATGAAAACATTTATCTTAGAACAGGATTACATGTGATAATAATTTTGTGTTGTTTTCTAAAAGACTTCTTCGGTATTTTGTATTTTCTTGACACTAAAAACGAAAGCAAATGGTACTTTTCGTTGCTTTACATATTAAACCTACTTTTTCTCATCATCCTGTACAGAACCCCATATGTTAGTCTCTTTTACACATCAAATAGACATATATTAGTGCAAGGGCTGGTCCATGTAAGCCATGCCAGAAGACCCTTAATTTCTAACCTATGAAGAATAAACTGCAAGGTACAATTTCTAAGACAGTCCCTTGATGCGGGTCATTGTGGGTGCTCTCCCAGATCCTCTTACCCTCTCCAGTCCCACACGTTTCTGCCCACGTGGTAGATACACATGATTCCACCACCTGAGGCTGACAAGCCACATGCCCAATCTCAGGCATCTCCCAGCATTTCCAGACTTGGTTGAAGCATCAGGCCCGAGTTGAAGGGGCCAGGAGAAGCAACGTAGAAATGCAGAGACGTCAACTCTCTAGGAGCACCTTAGACCAATGGGAGACGGGAGATGGGAGGAAGTCAGCAGATGAAGGCCTCTCTCCTGTTCCAAAGTGCAAACGTGCCACGTTATCCACCCTGAGACATCCTGGGCGTTCTCTGAGTGCCTCAGTCCAACCTCCAGCCTTGTGTCTTGGACGTATAGAGAAACAGTGGTGAAAAAGCACGACTATGTCTGCTTCCCGTTCTTCACTGCCTCTATTCCTGCAGCTGCTCTCTCAAAGGCCAGGATTGCTGCTTCCAGGAATGCACCAGCTAGCACTTTGCCTGAGGTTTGTTTTTAGAGAACCTAGGCTGAGGTGCTTGGTTTGTTTGTCTGCTTATTCCTTTGTCTTTGTCTTCAGGGCAGTTACACAGCATGTATGAAAAGATGAGAGATCTACTTTGAAATAATAGGATTATGCCCTGCAGCATTTGGCCTCAAAGTCTGGCCCTGAAGCTCTTTTATATGTGTGTGGTCTGTACCTTCAAATACGAAATTTTTCTTCACTCTTAAAATATCCGTGCATGCTAGGTTTTTACTGTTTTTATGGTGCACATCTGAAAACTACGACATGGAGTTTTTTTCCCAGGGGAGCAAACTTAGCAGGTTGTGAAGTCAGATCTCCTTACTCTGCATGACATGTTCTTTTGATTGTTTTGGTCTCTCAACTGAAGATCAATGAGGAAAAATTAGAACACAGCCACAAAATCATGTCCTGCACATTATTGAAGAAATGAAATCCCGCTGCCATAAAAATAGCCCAACCCAGATTTCTAGGTGTGACTCAGCAATTGTTTTAAAATATAGGACACGTCACAGCCTCAATCATATAATTTCACATTTTATACTGTTATCCTATGTATTTACAGAAATTGTGCCACTTGAACACATCCAACAAACAACTGATACAAAAGTTATTTGTGAGCCTGATTTATGACCCAATCTATCATGAAAAAATAGTCAAAAGTAAAAATGTTCACTTGACATATTTTTTTCTACTTCCAATAAAATTGCAACAAATTTACATTATTGGAAGCCTTTAAAGAGAGGTGGGTGCTAAAATCCTCAAAATCATGAATTTTAAGATAGAAAAAAGCAATCCAGTTCTCCAGAAAGAACAAGATTAAAGAGTCTAAAATTGCCCTGCAGACTTCGATTAGATGCCCCGAAGCGCTAGTAGATTCTAATGGTAACTAAACAATGACAGTGTTTTCCAAAGACATGTGCGGAATTTTTGAACCTGAAAAACGCATGAAGATAGACTTCCAAGCATCTTGCTCTAATTGTGAAGGGACGATTTATCTCAGAGCGACGGGATCTCGCCTTGATCTGTATATAAATAATGTTGAATAATGTAGCAGAAGCTATTATTAGCAGATTCCAGCCACTTTTCAACTGGGTTTCTCTAGCTGCCGGATTTCACCTTTCTCTCCAGGTGACAGGTGAGAAGTGACAGGGAATTAACACTTGTGGGAGGAGCTCTTAACCATGGAGGGACAGGGCATCGTGAATAGGTACCACAGCTCCCTTGCTCTCTCATAGGATAATTGTAACATTAGTTCCCAGCATTTTCCTGGAAAAATTAAGCTCCAGTCATCCTCAGAGAGAGCTGGCCGAGTAACAATACTTTATTACTGTGAAGTCCAATATGGTAGACATCAATCACAACTCTATTGAGTATTTGAAATGTGGACCGTTAGAACTGAGATGTGCT
This sequence comes from Ceratotherium simum simum, assembly GCF_057802395.1. Classification (NCBI taxonomy): domain Eukaryota; kingdom Metazoa; phylum Chordata; class Mammalia; order Perissodactyla; family Rhinocerotidae; genus Ceratotherium; species Ceratotherium simum. The sequence goes on from NC_141940.1 coordinate 124,245,975, forward strand.
TTACATATAAAATGCACACCAGATTTCATACTAAGACTTCATATGAAGAAACGTATGGAACAGACCTCATTAATAATTTTATATTGATTGCATGTTAAAATGGTATTTTAGATATATTGGGTTAAGTAAAATATATTATTAAATTAACATTGCCAGTGCTTTTTTTCTATGTTTTAAAAATGTAGCTAATAGAAGATTTAAAACAACTTCAGCTCTCAATATTTTTCTATGGACTACACCCCTTTACTCATTACCTTCCCTTCTCATGTTCCCACTCACCTAGCTTTATGTTCCAAACAAGCCACTTACATTTGAATCCTGATTTGCTATGTCTACTTATGGAGAAACCCAAACTAAGGCAAGTAATAAATAATGATATCACCCTCACGATTGGGATAACAATTTGTGTTTTCACTTTCTAGTACTGCTTAGTAGGTTCAGAAAAACTATCCTTTCCAAAATTATTTAGATATTTGCATATATATATCTCATTAAAAAGTCAAAAGTAAAGCTTTCGATGGGTGTATTTTTTGTACTTTCAATAAAATTGCAAAACATTTGCGTTGTTGGAAGCCTTTAAAGACAAGTGAGAGCTATAGTCCACAGAATCACAAATTTTAAGGTAGAAACTAGCAATCCAGTTCTCCAGAAAGAATTAAAGACATTAAAAATGCCCTGCAGACTTCAATTAGATGCCCAGAAGAGCAATTTGACTCCCACAGTAATTAAATAATGAAAATGTTTTCCAAAGATATGTGCAACCTTTGTAGGTGTGACTCAAAAGTTGCTTCAAAACATATGGTGTCACAGCCTTACTCTTATTATTTAGCATTTTGTATTGTTTGCTATGGATGTTTAAAGGAATAGTGTCATATATATGCAAAGTCAGATCTCTCTTACTCCACATGTCACATTATTTGGATTTTTTGCACAAGGTGCCCCTCAATGTTCTTTAGACTTTTAGACATAACTAATTGGAATACGCCTTTCTTTTTAAGTTCTGAGCCCACAGCAAATAGTGGACTCAAATACTACTAATTCTGATACCAGTAACTAATTTCCTAACCTTCATGGGTTCTTGAGAGTTTATCAATATCACCTGAACCCTGATATTTTGTTGAAATTCACCCAGCTGTTTCAACAACTTTATTGCCTGAGTACATTTTAGTAAAAGTTGGGGGGGTTTGTTGTTGTTGTTGACAAAACTAATTACTGGACCCAGAAACCAGAATCTGATATGCCAAGCATCACCATCAAGCCCATAGCCTCAATATTTGCTCTTTTTATTATTAATTATAGGAAAAAAAACCCATAACATAATATTTACTGTCTTATCCAACTTTAAGTGTAGAGTGCAGTAGTGTTAACTACATTCACATTGTTGTGCAACAGATCTCTAGAACTTTTTTATCTGCAAAACTGAAACTCTGTACCCGTGGAAGAATAACTCTCCATTTCCCACCACCCCCCCCCCCGCCCCTGGCAACCACAATTCTACTTTCTGTTTTTACGAGATTGACTAATTTAGATACCTCATATAAGTGGAATTGTACAGTATTTGTCATTTTGTGACTGGCTTATTTCACTTAGCATAATGTCCTGAAGGTTCATTCATGCTGTAGCATGGAACAGGATTTCCTTCTTTTTAAAGACTGAATAATATTCCCTTGTATGTATAAACCACATTTTCTTTATCCATACATCTATTAATGGACATTTGGATTTCATCCACATCTTGGCTATTATGAATAATTCTGCAATGAATATGGATGTCCAAATATCTTTTTGAGATCCTAGTTTCAATTCTTCTAGATATATATACCCAGAACTGGGATTGCTGGATCACATGATAATTCTATTTTTATTTTTGAAGAATCTCCATTCTGTTTTCTGTAGCAACTGTACCATTTTACATTCCCACCAACAGTGCACGAGGGTTCCAATTTCTCCACATCCTCACCAACACTTGTTATTTCCTGCTTTTTTTTTTTTTTTTTTGATTCTGGTTATCTTAAAGGATGTGAGATGATATTTCATTGTAGTTTTGATTTGCATTTCGCTAATGACTGGTAATGTTGAGCATCTTTTCATATGCTTACTGGCCATTTGTATGTCTTCTTTGAAGAGATGTCTGTCTTTTTTATTAGATTATTTGGGTTTTGTTGGTAGTGGTGAGTTGTAGGAGCTCTTTATGTATTCTGGATGTTAACTCTTTATAAAATGTATGACTTACAAATATTTTCTCTGATTCTGTAGGTTGCCTTTTCACTCTGTTGGTTGTTTCCTTTGATGTACAGAAGATTTTTTTCTTTTTTTGTGAGGAAGATTGGCCCTGAGCTAACATCCATGCCCATCTTCCTCTACTTTATTTGGGACACTGCCACAGCATGGCTTGATAAGCAGTGCATCGGTGTGCGCCCAGGATCCAAACCTGCAAACCTTGGGCCGCTGAAGTGGAGCTCGCGCACTTAGCCACTGTGCCAGCAGGCCAGCCCAGTACAGATTTTAAATTTGATGTAGTCCCATTTGTCTGTTTTTTCTTTTGATGCCTATGTTCTTGATGTCATAGCCAAGAAATCATTAAAAATCCAATATCATGAAGCTTTTTCTGTATGTTTTCTTCTAGGAGTTTTGTAGTTTTACGTCTTAGGTTTAGATTTTTATTTAATTTTGAGTTAATTTTTGCATATGGTGTAAGGTAAGGATCCAACTTCTTTCTTTTGCATGTGGATATCTAGTTTTCCAAGCACCATTTGTTGAAGAGACTGTCCTTTCCCCATTGTATAGTCTTGGAATTCTTTGGTCAAAGATCATTTGACCAAATGCACAAAAGATTATTTCTGGGCTGTCATTTCTGTTCCATTGGTCTATGTCTGTCTTTATGTCAGTACCACAACTGTTTTGATTACTGTAACTTTGTAATATGTTTTGAAATCAGGAAGTGTGAGGCCTTCAAATTTGTTTTTCTTTTTCAAAATTGTTTTGGTTACTTGAGATCTCGTGATTCCATATGAGTTTCAGATTTTTTTTTTCCTACAAAAAACGCCATTGGAATTTTGATAGGGATTGCATTGAACTTGTAGATTGCTTTGTGTAGAATGAACATTTTAACAATATTGTCTTCCAATTCATGAACATAAGATGTCTTTCCATTTATTGGTGTCTTCTTTAATTTCTGTCATGTTTTTTAGTTTTCAATATACAAGTTTTCCATCTCCTTGGTCAACTTTATTCCTAAGTATTTTATTCTTTTTGATGCTATTGTAAATGAGATTGTTTTCTTAATTTCCTTTTCAGATTGTTCATTGTTAGTGTATAGAAAGCAATTGATTTTTGTGCGTTGATTTTGTATCCTGCAACTTTGCTGAAGTCATTGCGTTCTGACAGTTTTTGTGTGGAGTCTTTAGGATTTTCTACATACAAGGTCAACATTTCCATTTTTCATCTCTTATCTTTGTATTGCTCCACTTGTCCTTGTGGTTGCTGAAGAGACACTATTTCTGCAATGCAGAGCCCTACAAAGACATCTGGATAATTGATTCATTATTTTAAAAAATCACAGCAATAGGCTGGATGAGATGAGCAGGTCCAAGGTCTTGGACGGCTGAGGCTTCAGAGCCTTTCGCTGGGACATTTCAATCATGAACTAGAGCGAGGACAAGCACTCCTGCCTGCATGCCTGGCTGCTGTGCCACCAGTTGGCATTGATGGGCTTTTTTTCACATCCCAGGATCAGAAATATAAAATGTATTCTGCAAATGCCATGGGGAAAAGGGAAGGCAAAAACACTCTAGAATCTTTGGCAGCCTCGTCTATTCTACAAGTCACTTGTTAAAATGAGCCAATTTTCTCCCAGTGCTGGCTACTTAGAGCTTGGCTTTTTCTATCGCAGTCATGGATTTTTAACCTGCAGTGTAGCTGGAATGCATGATCATATGTACAGATCTCCCAAAGCAGCTCCTCCCCTCATGCAAATTTAAACTGGAGTTTGAACCATGACAAGAAAATGTCAAGGTGCTAACTTTACAAGTTCCACTAGCTGATACAATAGGCTCAGAGATAAAAACAAAGATAATATTCCCATCATGGGAAGAAATATCATTCCGAATAATTTAAAGAGTGCTATCATAAACTTGCAGGAAACGAAATTCAGAATTGCCTGTCTCATGGCACTAAAATTAAAAAAAAAAAAATGCAGAGATAAAGGAGAGTAGAAAAGCAGGAAAAGATCATTATCATCACCAAAATCCTTGATTTTGGTAATCTCTTCCCTTTGGGGTAGAATTTGGAGTATAGGCATTAAAAAGATTAGAAGGGGTTCAGTTAAGGAGGAGAAGAAAGAAACCTAAAGGATTGTAGCTTGAGCAGTAGGTAAGCTTTCTCTTCTTGTTAGTAAAATGCAAGACCCATTTCCCAACTTCATTTGCAGCTGAGTGTCCTGTGACTGAGTTCCAGCTGAAGGAATGCAAGCAGAAGTGTTGAGTGACACCATAAAAACCTTCCAGGTGCGCCTCCCCACACTCTTTCCAATCCCACCGACTTGAAGCCACAGGCACAGAGAACTTGGGAACTACACATGGAAGACGATTCCATAAGATGCAAGGGCTCTGGTCCCAAATGCCTGCTTGGGGAAAAGTGGGCTGCTGATCAGGCACACCTGTTGTGGTCTTCGCAGGAGTGAGAAATGAACTTCCATCGTGTTGGAGTCATTACACCTGTTCAGATTTGTTTTAGCAGCTAGAATTCCCTAACTAATGTGGTACCTGTGTAAGCTGAGATAAGAGATTCCATGTGTCTGAGATTCCATTTACCCATCAGAAAATAATCATATTAGTCCATCCAGAAGGAAATGAAGCAATAGAAATACACATGTTTTGTATGCCATAACCATCATCTCACATGAATGCAAACTAGATAATTCTCACCTCCGTATGCACCTGAGAGTTAAATACTATATTTCATTGATTCTGAGGACTGTATATAAAATTGGCACGTGTCTTACCATGGATGGACTGGCATAGTCAAAGTGACATTCTAAAAAGATTTCTTAGTGGTATTTAAAATAAAGGTACAACTTTCAATCTAAGGCTTCCTGGGTTTGATGACGTGGCGTGCCATATGCTAGATTCCAAGATTGTAATTATGGTACAGTCTCTTTTCCTCCAGGATTAAGCTTCCCTTCTCTGAGTCTTCCAAGCTACAGTATCCTACAAAACTAGGAGGTTACATAGTCAAGGTCAAGGGAAGGTAAAGTACAGCTCAGAAGTCAATGCAGTCTGGTCACAATGCTACATCCTCAGGGTGGGAGACTGTCTGGACCTCACATGACAACAGGACCTCCCGATTTCTCCAACTTAAGTGTACTACCTGAGGCTCAAAACTTTAATATAATGGTGCATGGAAAGCTTTAATTTGGTTCTAGTGGTAAGAGTATGGACATACGGAAATATTAAGTAAGGAGACATCACAGTCATCGCCTAAAGCTGCAGTTAAACCAAAATTAGACAGTGACTAATTTCTATAAATCTTGCTGTGTGTATTTCATATGTCTCACTGATCTGTACCGTAATATTAAATACACAACAATTCAACAGATGGTTGATATCTGCCCTGAACATAATTTCTAGAAGCTCCAATAAAATATGTGGAACTGCAAATGTGGCCTCATTATCCACTCTTCCAGGACAGATAATCAAGATAATAACTTGTAAATTGTCCATGAAACCCTTCAGTTCTTTTGCTGTTTCAGAGAACTCCGCTAAACCAATTGCGGCCTCTGGAGGGGGAAGAGAAAGCAATGCTCCTTGTCTGGGCCTGTTCCACTTTTTGCGGACAACTCAATCTAACACCCAACGCTGCCTTAAAACAGAGATCATCAACTACGGCCCTGGGCGCCTGTTTTTTATGGCTCATGAGCTGAAAGTGTTTTTTTAACATTTTTAAATATTTGGAAGAAATCACAAAGAATAATATTTTGTGACATGTGAAAATTCTATGAAATTCAAATTTTACTGTTCCTAAATAAAACCTGACTGAAATGCAGCCATGTTTATTTGTTTCTGCGTTGTCTCTGGCTACTTTCGGGCTATGAGGGGAGAGTCAGGACAGAGAGTGTGTGGACCATAAAGCCTGTAATGTTTCCTACCTGGTGTTTTGCAGAAAAAGTGTGCTGATCCCTGACTTAAGCCTTGCTACTCCAAGGAATGGAAGCAGCATCACCTGGGAGCCTGTGGGAAATACAGACTCTCAGGCCCTGCCCCCGATCTGCTGGCTTAGAATCTCTGCTTTATGGAGATTCTCAGGTGATTTATAGAAACATTAAAATTGGACAAGTCCTATTCTAAAGAAGATGGATACCCTATACATTAATCAAGAAAGGTATGCCCATTTGAGGAAATGGAAACAAATAGATTCATAACTCATATGAGTCAGGGGTATTTTAGTTAACAATCAATACTAAATGATGAGACATTAGTTTTCATGGGGCAAAAATCTGAGGAAACTTTAGATTTAACCCTAAACAACTACAAAACAGAAAGAGATAACAAATATCAGCCTAAATTACCTTTCTGAAGTGGACACTTCCTTGATCACAGTAGTTTTTGGGTTTTTTTGATGATAGACCTAAACTGTTCCTCGTGGCAGAGATGTGAATAATTAACCAAGTGAGCCATATAAACAACTTCATCTGTGCAACAGAAGACTGATGATAACAGGGGAATTGTATTCTAAGGTTGTATGCCAGAATGAAAAGTCAGAGCACTTCTGTGGGCCACGTCTCATTATGACCAATTAGTCAGTATCCAGTTATCAGAATAAGCATTCTATCATGCTTCTCACTTTGACATTTTCAGCTGTTTATTCCATTATCATGGGACAATGGTTTCTTTTTTATTTTATAGTCATTTTTTTTTCCCGAGGAAAATTGGCCTTGAGCTAACATCTGTTGCCAATCTTCCTCTTTTTCTTTTTTCTCCCCAAAGCCCCAGGACATAGTTGTATATCCCAGTTGTAGGTCCTTCTAGTTCTTCTATATGGGACGCCACTTCGGCATGGGCTTGATGAGCGGTGAGTAAGTCCTCGCCCAGGATCGGAACCTGTGAACCCCAGGCTGCCAAAGCAGCATGCGTGAACTCAACCGCTGTGGCACCGGGCTGGCCCCTGGACAATGATTTCTTGGAGACAAGTATCGTACATTCATGAGAGCAGTTTAAACTTTTAACGTTCTGTTTTTCTTAGATTTAAACCCATGTTTCTTCTGATGGTGACCCCGGCAGTTCTTAGGAATTTCTTCTGGTCATTTATCCTAGAGGAAGAGCTGACAAGATGAGGATTGGAGCTTTTCTGGTGCAATTGTTCACTCGTTCTCAAAAGAATGCCGGTATTTAGACCAAGTTCTAAGGGATGAACTCAAAGAATTATCATTTACTAGGCTCATTTCTCACCGATGTGTATGCTTTCTGTTGCTCCAATTCTGAATTAGGTGAGCAACTCCAAAAGGCCTAGGCTTCAATATATTTGGGAGGAAAAAAGTTTGTAAAAGATAATGACATCTGGTAAAATCTCTTAAGACAAAACAGTCAGACTTATCAATCAACTCCATTTACTGAGCAGTCATTAAATTGGTTTGCATAGAAATCAGTTGTCATGGGCTATTTACAAACTTAATCAATCACCTGTATCTTGTCTTAATTCTTGACATTGTGGTGATATATACCCACATGGGAGTTTTCTGATTCAATTTCAACCAGTGGTGATGGCCCCATCAGTTTTGGTCTAGATCACCATGGCCTCATTTACAACATGTCACAATGAGTTTGCCCTTAATCTTTCCTGTCCTTGTGTTACTAGAATGCCCGTTATTCTGCATCTGACTTAATGCCCAGCCCTAGCCCTTTCTACTAGGGGTAACTGGAGATGAGAATACTAAATGGTGTCCATACCTGCAGCCATTGCCCCATATGAAATGCAATCCTCCAGTGTTAAAGAAATCTTCATGGCTTCCGCTGTTTTGAGTCATTTGATGGAAGAATCTATATTAATAAAAGTGTTCTGGTTTTTGTTTGAAAGCTTTACAGTGATTAACACAATTTCTACAATAAATACAAGTTTTATAATAATAATAATATTCTGCATTGGGCCCCCTCAATGATGAAAACAATACAACAGAAAAATGGATAGTCCAGTCTTTTCAACCAGATTGAAAATCGATTTGAAGAAATTCATATTCACCTAACTAACTATGATATGTTGAAATTAGTTATGAGGACTGTCAATTTGGATTTATTGATTAGTCCCGGTGATAGAAACCAATGCTAGCTAACTTAAGGGGAAAAAAAAGGAAAAGAATTTAAGCATTGAGCTAACTAGAACCTCAGAGAGAATTCAGGCCAGCACCTGGCAAGGACAAAGGCATCTGCAGGATGCAGGCAGCAGGGATTGGTTGACTGCTTCATTTGGGTCCAGCTCTTGGGATGAATCCACTGTAGACCTTCTTCTGCTCTGTTTCGTATTCAAAGTCCTTGAAGAGAGAATCCAATTGCCCTAATTAGGTTACATGCTCACCGCTCTATGATGCCATGAAAGTTAAAGAGATTGCCTTAACCCCTCCATGCAAAAGAAGTCAGGATACCATTGTTGAGAATAGGATGGCTGAATGGATGATATGGGATCAAAACAAAAACTCCCGTAAAATTCCTCGCCTCTCTACTGTGCAGAAAGACCCTTGTCTTTATATATACATTTGCAAAATTATCCTCCGCCTAACATGTTGCAGCAATTGCACTTACAATAAAAATATGCGTAAACTCCTCCCTCAAAGGAGACAGCCTACAGCCCCGTCACCTGGCAGTGAGTCCTGGATATCTTGGGGATGTCCCTTTCCTCTCTGGCTTTACCTGGATCCCATGTTGATAGTCCACAACCTAGGGAGTAAGTGATAAGTTTCACCATCACAGCCAACACACCCTACCAGTTTAGGGGGAAAGACAAGGAAATAAGGCTTTTAATTAAAAAACGTAACCATATAAGACAGAGCAAGACAGGAAATATGGGCGGAGCCTACAGGTACCATACGGTATTTTTCACCTGCATCCTTCACTACCCACTCAAGTCCCTCTTTACTGTAGGTAGCACTTCTATTCACGAGGGCTCTTTACTTGGTGGAATGAGTATAGCAATCTCAACCCTGAAAGTGTTGCCCAGGTAGGGCTAGGTTGTCTTCATTCGCCCTGACCATCATATGTGGTGTGAAAAGGGGGCAGCCCCAGGGGCCCATCTGGGCTTACCCCTGTCCCCTTGGAGGAGAATCACGTTTTCCTTGATTGGAAAACTGACTTGAGGGTCCAAGTCAGTGACCCCTGACAACATCCCAAGAACCTAAAGCAGGGACCTGGAAAGCCCCCAACAGGCAAACGCAAGCTTTGGCTTCACAATCCTGCTACTAACAGTGTGTCCACTGGAGGAGGCATTCCCTCATTGGGTAGTTCAACATCTGAATCAGATAAGCTCAGAGTCAACGAGAGGAAAACATTTTCTGAATAGGTCATTAGAGATCGTCATGAAGACAGAGAAAGAGAGTCTGATAAATAAAAGCATACACTACTTTGATGAATATTAAGCTATTAAGGCAGGGAGACGATGTGTTTAGAAATGTCTTGAGCATTTTCAAAATGTTATGGGTTCTTGCCTACAATTTTGCAATTCCTTTTTACCTTAATTTTAATGTATACTTCATTTCATTTTACTTTTTTAATCCATGTGTTGTGTGTACTACATGGTAGAAACTCTACTTTTCTCTGCACAAAAACTCTGCCAATTCTTTCTCCAAGGCCCTTTCTCACCTTTGTAAGGAAGATTCTCTTATTATGGTGGTACTGCTTTTCACATGGCACTTTAAAGCAGAGTTGTTGCTCTGTATTGGGAATTTCCTAGAGAGTCACCTGTGGAAGGAAAAATGATGTATTTTTAGATGGTAAGTACATTTATAGGATGAAAGAAATAATTATTGATAATAAATATAACAAAGGAATGTGAATACAAAAAACAAGAATTATCTAAGTTTGACTGTTCTGATTATTTTTGCTTATGCCTACAACTAAGGAAAGAAGAATGAGGACTTTAATGAAAAATTTATAATAAAGGAAACCACAAGCCTATGGATTTATATGTGATTATTGCAAAAGGTAATATAGGAAGAATGTAATAGGACAAAATCAATTACATATTTATGACTACAGAGATGTGCTGAGCAGGAAAAGGGAAATACTTGTGCTTTGCAAGGCTCATAAACCAGCAAACATCACTGATTCATGGGTGCAGGAATTGAGTTAGCGGGTGGAACCACCAAAAATGCTCTCTTAGAATACCTAGTATTCTTCATTTTTGATTTATCACAACAACATTCTTTATTTTATAGCAATGTTTACAGTTTACTGATTTACTAGTAAACAGGTTCATCCATTTAGGACAGCATTCTGCTTATAAATAAACCATAAAAGTCATAAAATTAAAAAAAGAGGAATAGCTAGGGAAATTTGGGCACAAAATTGAGGTAATAAATTAAGGCAAATTTTTCTTTTTTGATGTGTTTTTATGACCCAGAGTGTGCTTTATTGCAGAGAACTAATGTGACCATTTGTTGTAAATGAAATAATTCTGCAGTTGATATTTTCCCACCACATACAAGATGCAGCTGAGCACTGACATCATTAACAGCATTCTGTGCCTAGAGGTGATAAGTCCTTGTTTGAAATTTGTGTTTAGTGTTTGATTTACAATCTCTTGGACGTTACATCATAGTATATTCATTTGCATCATAAAATGCCTTCATATTTAATGTCCAGCTTTCCTTATAACCTCCTAGCCAACAAGAACTCTACCAATTTAACTTTCTTGTTGAGATAACTAACAGAAAAGTATGTTCTTAGAGAGGGAGAAAGAATTCTTTGAGAAAATTTCTGATTCATCCCCCAATTCCTTCCCCCAAGTAATGTGTATGATCCTACTCATAGTTGATGTTCTGGGTATATCTAGAAATATTATTCTTTTATGTCCTTATTGGAAGACCTTCACTTACCAATGTGTCCTTTCTACAAATAGATATTTCTAGATTACTATAATTCAGGATTTTTCAGCCTTGGCACTATTAATGTTTGGGGCTGGATCATTGTTTGTTGTATGGAAAAGTCCTGTGCATTGTAGGATGTCGAGCAGCATCCCTGGCCTCTACCCACTAGATGTGGTCACATCCTTGCCACCCAGTGATGGCAACCAAAAATGTCTCCAGACATTGCCAGTTGTCCCCTGGGTGAAGTGCCCTCAGTTGACAACCACTGCCATAATTGAACTTAAACACAAATCTAGAAACTCTATTGCTATAGCTTTGCAGAGAGACAGAGAAAGAATGGGAGAGAGAAGTTGTCCTTGCCTACGGTTCTGTTCATCTCCAACATCTAATGCACTTACTGCTGCATTTTATTGCTATTCTTGTTATTAATAGCTCTCATTTTGGCACTGCTACTACGTGCTAAGAATTTTACATGCATTTTTATAGCCCTCATATTTCCACAAGTGGGTCATTTTTCACTTTTTTACAACTGAGGAAATGAAAATTCAGAGAGTCTAGGCCAGTGTTTCTCAAAATTTAATGTGCACACACATCATCTGGGGATCTAGTTAAAATTCAGATTTTAGTTCAGCAGGTCTGGGATGGAGCCTGAGAGTCTGCCTTTCTAACAAGCTCCCAGGTGATGATGCTGTTGGTCCATGGCACCACACTCTGAGGAGCAGGAGACAAGGAAACTTACTCAAACTCCTGTACCTAGAAACTGATAGAGTCAGAATTGGAACCCGAGGCTGTTTCTTGCAAAGGCTGCATCATTCCACCTCGTGATGTGAACCTGTGTGCCAAGCAGTTAGCTTAAGTCTACTTTGATTGGCCTCGGGATCCAGTATTTCACCTTCCTGCCTATCAATAGTGCTGCAGGTCTGGTAAAAGATAGAACAAGTGTAGTCACTTTTAAATGAATTAACACCAATTGGAAAATAACTCCATCATTCTTTCCCTTCTCATACATTGATCTAATAAGCACTAATTGCACCACCTTCTAGCTGCCAGACTGGGGACTAGAGCTTGAATTCAAATGTGAAGGGAATACAATCCTCCTCTCTTCAAGTTCATGTTTAATTGGGGGTGTCAATGTGCAAACAGATAATTACGAAAGAGTATCCCGGATTTATCCCTGAAGCCTAAACAGGGAAATCATCGGGGCACAGACTGAAACTGATCTTGTACCACTTCGACTATAATGAACCTCATCCTGGTCATGATCCCTCTCGTTCTGAGGCCATTGCAATATGGGGGCCACCATTTTGAGATTGGTGTGCTGTTCTTTGAACAAGTCTGTCTGGTTCTGTCAGACAAGCTGCAGACGATAATATAAGTTCATTCTTGAATAAGATATGTGACAAACAATAGAACAAATAGAAAGTTTCATTTAGAAGGATCATAATGAAATCATCTGCTGATAGCTTTTATATTCATTATGGTATGATTTTTCTGACATGTATCTCCTGTGTGCCCCAGCATCCATGGCTTTTATGAGCTATATACTGAAAATTTAGAAAACCCATAGATAACAATTTCAACAATTGAAATGGTGCCAATTAACCATGGTAGCTAAAATTGACAATCTAGAAGTTATTGATATGGTCCACTTGTAAAATGGGGGAGTTGACCCAGATGCCTCCTAATAAGACTTCAGGGTTAAGGGATTCATCACAACTACTGTTATGGACTCTATCTGATCCTAAATTATTTGGGACCTCATTCCACCAAACTTTTCTCTCCTGTACGTTTAACATCATTCTTTCTACTGATACACACCTAGTCCGTGTCATGAATTAGTGCAAATGGCATTGATCATTGGAGGAATGGTGTCAGTAGAATGTGGATGTTGCGTTGGTTCAGAAAAATTTTACTCTAGAGATTAATGTTTCATACCACCAAGTCACAGCAATGGAATACAAAGATACAGTCATGTGCTGCTTAATGACATGGATAAGTTCTGAGAAATGCGTCATTAGGTAATTTCGTCACTGTGTGAACATCATAGAGGGTACCTGCACAAACCTAGATAGTATAGCCTACCACACACCTAGACTATAAGGTGCTAATCTTATGGGGCCACTCTCGTATATGCAGTCTGTGGTTGACTGAAACATCATGGTGTGGCATATGACTGTACACTAACACAACTGGAAGCGTCAACTATATGGGAAAAAAGATAACTGTACACAATTTCGATTCACCTCATATTCTCTTTCTGGCCCATGGGGGCAGCCATTCTCTCCATCTTGGATGTGCTTATCGTCTGGTTCTCCCTGACTTTTGTGCGTTTTTGCCACTGTCTTCCAAAACCTTCTGTACACCCCCTCCCATCAAGCTATCGTTATTTATTTCAAGGTAATATTCTACACTCATCCTGGCAGCCTTTTAAAATTAGCACTTTAAATGTCTTTTTCATTTGCTAGTGGTTTTGATATAATTGTATTTATTTTTATTACTCAGGTTACAAAGTTCAAAAGGTTTTGAGAAAAATGCTCCTGACATATTTTCCCATGAGCCTTGCTATTTTTAGACAACGATTTTGCTGATTACTAGATTTATTTTTCAGGCATGTATATATTGCATAATAGCAAAAAAACCCCAAAACCAAAACAAAATCCTGTATTTGCCCTCAGAGTATCCACATGCTCAAATATCTCTTATCTTCCTATGATAAAAATAACAAAATCTTCACTTGAACCTCTTTCTCACTGAAACTTCAGATCTCTTGCTCTCCTTCACTTCAAAGCCAAATTTCATGAATATGAATCTATAATTGCCATCTGCTCCTCACAAATCCCCATGCACTCCTCGTCCATCTTCAGTCTGGCTTTCTTCATATCCACTGCACTAAAACAGCTTTTACATTGGTTACCCACAAGATTTTTCATAACTTAATTTAACAAACAAAAAATTGGACACAGTCCACATGCCCCTTAACGGGGGGACGGATACACAGACTGTGGTACATTCACACCACTCAGCAACAAAGAGGAATGAATACTGATATACGCAACAGCGGGGACCAATCTCAGTGCATGATGCCGAGTGACGCAAGCCCAATTCACAGAATAAATGCATACTGTATAATTCCATTTATGTGACATTCTTGCAAAGAGGCAAAGCTATACGGACAGTGAACAGATCGAGGGTGGCCAGGGGCTGGGTTGGGGATGCTTAAAGGTGTTATTTGCGAGGGGGGGTGGGGGAGGTGGAATTGTAATGCAATTTTTCCATATCTTGATTGAGCAGTGTTGCACAACTGTATATATTTGTCAGTTTCACAAAACTGAACACCTAAAAGTGTTAATTTTATTGTATGCAAATTATACCATAATAAAATAAATGAAAAAAAAAAGACATATTTTGGTCCTCGGTGTATTTGATGCAATTGCTGCACATGACACTGCTGGGGTTTTCTTTCTCTGCTCGTTTGTGTAGCCCTCCTCATGTTCTCCTTTCCCCTAGATGTCTCCATTTTAGTCTCTCATGGACCTCTCTTCCATACACCTCCTTCCATCAAGCTCTCCAGATCCTCCGAAATGATGCAGTTTCAAGGCATTCTGTTCTGACCCTCTTCCTGTCTCACCCTTATGGTCACCAGTCTCTTCAAGCTGTCAGTTAATGAATCGCCAATTTCTCCAGACACAGCCCCTGTACTTGAGACTCATCTATGAAGTTCTCTTTGGACATCTCATTAATACCTATCATGTGCGCTCTACACTTCACTCCCGTGCTGGTTCCTCTAGCTTGATAGAAAGCATCACAATTTCACCCCGAATGGGGAGAAACATGAACTTCATCACTGACCCCTCTCTTCCTCCTCTCCAAAGCCCACAACTTGATAAATGAACAGCCGGGATTGATTCTACTCTTCTGATTAGCCCTTGAAGCTGTCCCTCCTCTCCACGTGCATTGCCACCACCTTGGATCAGACCTCTGCCCTGGATCAGACCCCCATCTTTCTCTCCTGGATGACTCTGCTAATTTCCAGCTCTTCTCCCTGCCTCTGATCTTGTTCCTTTCCAATCAGCCGCTTATTATTTGAATAAAATGAACTGAGTCCCTCCTGCGTGTCAGTACTCAATACTTGATTTCAAGGAACTCCCAACCCAGTCAGAAGAGGCTAAACTCCTAACATGCACTTAAACCAGAAGATGCTCATGAGAACATCTCTTAAAACACGTTGAGTTAAAACAGAATCATTTATTGTCTATCAAGTGCTGGAGACTGGGTATACAAAAATGAATAATACTCTATGCTGCCCTCAAGGAAACAGATAAGTAAATAAATTCAATAAAAGGACTCCTCACACCCAGCGCTCAAAGGCACGCTCTGCACTTTTGAAATAAACGGGTTGGTAAACAGAGAACGTGTCTTATGGAAGTGGTGTGCTTGTGTTTATCTTTGATTTTCCCTCAAGTAAAGCTGTAATTTTGCTTTCTTTTTAAAGTTGAAAATCAATGCTGAATTTAAGTCACTCCTCTCTGTTGACTCAAAAAAAATCACTGTTTATAGTGAGGAATAAAGGCGAATCAAATGTTCAAGCAGTAGATCCAGTCAACACTGTCCCAAATGTATTTATTTTATTTTTTCAGCCTCACTGAGGTATAATTAACAAATAAAATTGCAGGATATTTAAAGTGTACAGGGTGATGATCTGGTACATGGATACATTGTGAAAGGATTCCCCCACATCCATCACCAAACATATTTACCTTTTTTTTTGGTGAGAACATTTAAGTTCTACTCTGTTAGCAAACTTTAATTATCCAATACAGTGTTATCAACTATAGTCACCATGTGATACATTAGGTCCTCAGGCCTTATACGTCTCATAACTGAAAGTTTGTACCCTTTTACCTACCTCTCCCGGTTCCCCCCACCGAGCCCCTGCCAACTGCCATCCTACCCTCTGTTTCTACGAGTTTAACTTTTTTTCCTAGATTCCACATATAAGTGATACCATGTAATATCTATCTTTCTTTGTCTGGCTTATTTCACTTAGAATAATGCCCTCAGAGTTCATCCATGTTGTTGTAAACGGCAGGATTTCCTTCGCTTTTAAGGCTGAATAATATTCCATTGTGTATATAGACCACCTATTCTTGATCCATGCATCTGTTGACAGACATTTAGGCTGTTCCCATACTTTGGCTATTGTGAATAATGCTGCAGTGAACATGAGGGGTGCAGCTATCTCTTTGAGGTAATGCTTTCATTTCCTTTGGATATATACCCAGAAGTGGGGTTGTTGGACCATGTGGTAGTTCCATTCCAAAGTTATGACAGGTTAAGAAAATGGAAGGAAGAGGGATTAAGAGGGAGATTGTTAAAGAAAAGAAAATTATTCATGACATTTGATGAAATGGAAATGCAGACTTTATTCAGGACTGTTGGGATAGGTATAGGGACTACTGCAAAGGGCTTTTGGAGTAGGGGAGAGAGATTGGGCTCCTCTCCAAATACAACAAGAAAAGCCAAGGAGCAGAGTGTGTGGGGGTGGCAGGGGTCGGGGACAGAGGTGGATGGAAAATGACTGAGAGGGAAGGGTAATTGTTTGCTAAACTAACCCAACAGGCAGGCCAGGGTAATCAAATAGCACCTGGGGACTGGTGGGGGATGAGAAGGGCTATCAGATATCGAGGGTGGGGGATTCTGGCTAAGCCAAATCGACAGGAGTTTTGCTAAAACAGGGCTCTTGGAGGACATGCTCAAGTATGGAATCTAGTTGGACTCAGAAGGGTCAGGGAGAGAAATGTTTTCAAGATTTCCTATGTTTGCAAGACAAATGTCAGAAAGGTGAATTATATGATAAGAATACACTTCTGTAGTGCTTACTACACCCCAAGTGATGTTTGATGCACTGCATATATAATCCTGAAATTCTCACTACAGCCATAAAGTAGGTACTGGTATTATCCCCATTTTACAGCAAAAAACTCCTAAATAACCTAGAAGTTAAGTCACTTTCTAAGATCATACATTAGTAAGTGCAGAACTAACATTAGTAACCAGGATGTCTGACTCCATAGTTTAGGCTCTTAATCTTTGTAATATCTTAACAAATTGATCAAAATGAAGAAAAAAACGAAAATTTAATTTTTAATGTGAGGAATCTTATAATTGCAAAAAAATAAAGGGGAATAATGGTTTCTTAAGACAACTCTATAGAGGAAAAGGGAATTAAGAAGAAAAACAATTCTGTAAAACGTAATCTTAGGGCCAGCCAGGTGGCTTAGCGATTAAGTGCGCACGCTCCGCTACTGGCGGCCCAGGGTTCGGATCCCGGGCGCACACCTACACACCTCTTCTCCTGCCATGCTGAGGCCATGTCCCACATACAGCAACTAGAAGGATGTGCAACTATGACATGCAACTATCTACTGGGGGGCTTTGGGGAAGAAAAAAAAAAAGGAGGAGGATTGGCAATGGATGTTAGCTCAGAGCCCGTCTTCCTCAGCAAAAAGAGGAGGATTAGCATGGATGTTAGCTCAGGGCTGATCTCCCTCACAAAAAAAAAGAAAAAAAGCAATCTTAAAAATGACACTAACATTGAGAAAAAGATGTCTCTATGGAGCCTACTGAGTCACACACACAAGACAAGGATGGCCACATGAATGCCCCATCTTTTGCCCATCAATCACCCCCCTTTGAGTTAGAATGGAGTGCATTCATGCAACACTTCCAAACTTGGAAATCATATTTCAAGGAAACTCACTCCATTTTTAAACTAAGCACACATAAAATACAGCTAGTTCTATTTCCAAAAGTATTTCACTTTGACAGACCTGGCAAAGTATGTGCTATATCAGGTTGTTTGTCAAGAACTCACAAACTGTATCCTAATAATCTTTTTTTTTTTCTTTTTACTAGACAAAATATGTGGTGCCATATATTTGAGAATGTTAAATAAGTACCATCTGGGTTTTTTTTTTTTCCCCTCATGAGAGAGGAAAAAAAAGGAATGCTGTTTCTCACCCAAAGTACTTTTTCATTATCTTTAGACATTTAACAAACATATGTCAGAATACAGAGGCAAGAAGATAATTCTGTTCCTTCAGCTTCCAGTGAATCTAATATCAAGTATGGAATGATCTTAAGTAGCTGAATCCAAAGTCTTTAGATGAAAACACGTGGAGCAAAATCTCTCCAACACCTTGTGGATGGACATTTCTTCAAAACATTAAGAACGTTTCTCTTAAAACTGTCTATTTAAAATATTTATCAAGTCAGAAATAATATGAAAGTAATATGAATGTGAATGTGGTCATTTTACAGTAGTTAATTTTATAATAATTAATACTTCAAAAAAGAGAATAAGTACAGTGATAAACCATTTGTATATGTTTTATTTCACTTTCTGTTACAATATCTGTATCACTGTAGCAACAGAACAGCATAATCTAGAGAGTCATGCTTTGCTAGTAAAAGATCTTTCCCAGAAAAAAAAAAAAAAATCCATGTGTATGTAAAGACTCTAATAGAAGTATGAATCAGTAATACCCTACTTGGCCTTTTTTTTTTCTGTATTTTTAAATGCTTATCTAGAGCTTGGTCATCAAGAGAACCATGCTAATAAACACAGCATGCTCACTCAAAAGCATGATTACACTTCATCAAGATTCCTTATACCTCTTGCCACAAAAAGAATAAAAAAATCTCCCTTGAATGGAGAGTGGCCACCCCCCAGCGTGTGACGAGACTTGGAATAGGAACACATGGAGCCCTGGAAAAGTCCGTGACTTCACACGAACACTGCATGGTGTGCCGATAATCAGTCTCCTACATCTCGCTGAGAACAAGAGGTGACAACGTGCCAGTGCTTAGGTGATATACTCTTTCTTGGTTTCAGTCAGCAGAGTGGACGGTGGCACCAAATCCCCTATTTAAGGAAGGACTGCTTTGTTACAAAGAGGTCCACCTGGAAGGCTACCTACAAGGGAAGCCTTCTTTTCATTTGTGAAGTGTCTTCCTAAGACAGAAGATGGTAGATGACAGATCTTCCCCGTAGGGATTACTCAGTGGGTTTCATTTTCAATGTTTCACTATTATCACTGATCAGGGTCAGGGTGAGAATGACTCTACAGAGACATGATCTAGGAAATGAAACAAACAATGGAACTTCTGAGCCCCCTTAAACATTGTCCAGATAAAACTTAAAACCTAAGATCAACCAAATCAAAACATCTTGGATGAATTGTTGAGGTTTTCTCCTCCAAGTGATATGGTCTCAGAGAAAGAAATGTTTTGACCAAATGAATGAGTTAGTACTTGGAAGCTACTGTGGGAGACCAAAAATTGGCCACCCTGAAATATGTCTCTTTACCTTGATTATTTTCTCTGACAGACATTTGACCTCCTCCACTAACAGCCTAAAGGAATTTAACTCTGGGTATGGACAGACTGGCAGGGTCCTTGCTAAGCCCATTCATATCAAAGTTCTGCTTACCAAACATTTACATTTGTAAAGGTATCTCCCTCTGTTTAGTGGGAAGAGGGGGGGATGGCCTTATTTGTAGAAACTCTTATCAGTACAGAAGGAGAGGACTTAAATCTACATACTCTTGATTACTGTGATTTCTGTCTCTCCAGCCACATTATCTATAGGTGGGCCAGTAAAGAATTATCTGACGAACATTTACATTTCCCTCTCCATGTGAATTGTCTTCTTCCCCTCTGAAATCCCAAACCACTACCGCCCCCCAACATCCTTCTTTGTCTACCTGAATATGCTATTTAAGGTGAAAACCTTCGCCATTTGTCGAGAAACTCAGTTTCCCTGGTTTATCCCACGTACACATGTTATTAAATTTGGTATTATTTTCTCCTGCTAACCTGTCTTTTAATTATTGGGCCAGCCATAAGAACCTTAAGGGAAAGGGCGGAGGAGGATTCTCCCTCTTCCCCAACACTACCAAGGACTTCAGGAGAGAAAGAACTTACCAGTCCATCTAAGACATTTCCCATGGAGCTCTTTAGAGTCCAAAAGAAGCCACAACAAGACTTTGTATGGTGCAGAATACGAGCTACAAGTAAGAAAATGACCCGGGGAAATTTTTATGGAGAAGATCACTTCTACATACTTTTGGGAATTTACAATTTGATGGAAAGCTGGCTGTCTTCTCATGTACCTGAGTTCACCCCTAGCCTATGCAGTGACTTTGTGCCAATTAGAGAAAGCATCTCCTCTGGTCCAAAGACTCCTTGGTGGAAAGAAAATGTTGACCCTTTCACCTGGGGTGCAGATCCGATCCCAGGTATGCAGCAGAGGCTAGAGTAGGATGTGTGATTATCCCCATGGATTAGGCTCCTTTGCTCAGTGGATGAACTTCAGTGTCATGCTGCGTTTGTCTTCCGGTTTGTGGAAATGGGACCATTTAACTGTCATCTGTTTCAGTGTGTGGTAGTTTTGTATTGTCTTAACGTAGCTTAGCTGGTTCTCTGCTCTCCAGAATGTGTTTCCATGTATGACTCTGGGTTAAGGTTGGACACACAGAAAGTTCTGTGAGTCTGGGAAGGAATGAGGAAGCAGCAGCCATTACAGAAGGTTGGTATGAGGTCAAGAACGGACACACTCATTCAAGTTGTCACTGATATCCTTGATCCCCTTGTTGGTGTAGGGTGGCAGCTTGGACCACATCTCCTCAGATCCTCCCAGAACACCTCCTCTAGTGACTCCAGGTCCTGGGCCAGGTGCACATACAGCTCCAGGCAAAGATCACTGCATTGTCCGGTTTAGACGTATTGGAGAGATATGGGTTCCATTTTGTCCTGGAAGGTACCAACTGGTCCCCATGGGCTCCAGCTTATCCAGGAGGGTCTTAGTTGTCCTTGCTTTCCTGTTTTAGGTCCATCTTTCTTCTCACCTATCTTCCCTGCTGAGTTCAGTCTCCCTACTGGATACACGGGTAACAGCCTTGCATGCACATCTTACCAGCTGCTGTTTGTGCTCCCTGGCTAGTGACTTTCCTCTGATTTCTCCAACTGCCCCCTTATTGATTTTTAGCATTCTAGCACCTCTCACAGTTATGTAAGGTCTAATTAAAATCCCTTATTCCTGTAAGTTTTCATCAATTTTTTCTTAAATACCACTTGTAATTTCTCTTTTATTGCTATTACTTGCAGTCAGTTTTAGTCATTTTCTTTCTATTTAGTCCTGAACCATGAGTTAAAAATAGTAAAACATCACTTTCCTCTCTCTTCTCTACTGCTTTCCAATAACAAAACAATAAACGCACTTTCAAATGTATCAGTATTAAGGCACTATTTTAAAACACATTTCCTCTAATCTGAGAATATTCCTTTGACCATAAGGGAGGATGGAATTTCCAACCCATGACTAGCATTATTCTACACTAATATGTTTGAGACAGTAATGTAATCCGTCCTTCCAGGCCCACCTACACCATGCAACTGGATCCAATTACTCTATCCATTGGAAATTCTATGCCCCATCATACTTGAAAAAAAAAAAATCCCTAATTCCATTTTGCTCATGGTGCTTTGCCTTCCCTAACCGAATCCTCACTAGCAAATCAAGTCTGCTGTTTCTAAGCAAAGGGACCTCAAAAACGTGGGTTAGGTGTGTGTACACCTTGATGCAACTTTAAAAGACTTGGACCAGTATATTAACAGCTAATGTGAGAAATCAGCATGGCTGCCAACTAGAAACTTGACTCTAATTCCAATACTCCACTCTTGGTTCTGTTCCGTCAGGCCTGGTGTTCGCAGAGCTCCCTGCCTACTACGTTCTAGGGTTTATCTTCTGACATCTCCACCACTACTCTTAGTACCACTACCACTACCATTCCCAATACCAACAAAAAGAGAAATTAGTAACCATACTGGTAACTATAACAACAACAACAACAAAACATGGAATTTATTCAGCATTTACAATGTGATGGGAACTAGAATGTAAGATAATTAATTCCTCTAATAATGACATGATGTAGGTATTTTTATATCCAGTTAATATGAGACAGAGCTAAATTATGAACTCTATCTGTCTCTGAATTCCTTACTCTATTCATTCCAAAAACTGAAACTCTAGTGAGATGAGTTTCCGAGCCCTGGTGTCATGTCCCTAATCCCCTTTGATCATGTCCCCAAACATTCTAGAAGTCTTTATACCAACATACATGGACCTACATATCTTGGGGCTGAGAGCCTTCTTTGAAACCTTGTCCTATCCATATGCCGTGGCCCCCATCTGTTACTTTGTTCTAGAATTTCCCAAGTCCAATGGCCACCTGTCTAAATGTCCTACTTGCTTGAATTCTTTGCTTCAAAGCTTGGCAGAGCAAAGCCAATGGGAAAGTTCAGAGTGTTGGTAAAAACCAGAAGTGGACAGGGTTGCACATGGTAACCAAATGTAAATTTGAAAATGTAAACCAAAAGAGATCAAAAGCTGTAGAAAAACACAAAGTACTTGTAAAAACAAAGGCATTACTGCAGGACTCCAGGCTGCTACTCTGACTAGCTGTTATTCTCCTGTTTATTTGTGCTACGCTCAACCACACAAGCACCTCGAAAGTGCCAAACAGCTCTGACAGTAATTACAGAACCAACTCAATCCCTCTCTCTGTGCTTGCTCAAAGTTCAGCATGACAAACAGCCTTTCTTCCCAACCAAGCTTCATGACATACATTTCTATTGTCTGTGTTCTAGCTATTTCTGTCTCATTCTGATACCCCCTGAATTGGTAAAATTAGAAATTGTTAGAGTTTGGGTTCAGGAGTGTGTTATCCTGTGAAGGTCCTGATGTGCCTGAAAATGTCTTTTTCCTTATGTTGTTTGAAGAGTACCAGATGATGCCATCTCAAAATATGCCTCTTTGGTGTATGGACTATTGTGAGCCAAAGGCAATTAAGAACCAGCAGACACAAGAAAAGCTCTTTACCTCCCTCTAACTGCCTCAAAATAGAGTATATAAATTTCCCCTTTTGTATAGGAAATTTACATTTATAAAGGAAATTTCCATTTGTAAAAATGTCTCCATACCAGGAAGAGAGCTACTCCTGGAAACATTTGTTATCACC
This sequence comes from Ceratotherium simum simum, assembly GCF_057802395.1. Classification (NCBI taxonomy): domain Eukaryota; kingdom Metazoa; phylum Chordata; class Mammalia; order Perissodactyla; family Rhinocerotidae; genus Ceratotherium; species Ceratotherium simum. Next base: position 124,269,126 of record NC_141940.1, read on the forward strand.
TGAGAGACTCTGACCTGCATAACAAGACAACCCTTATTTACCAGACATTTCCTCCCCTCACGGTCCCAAACTTGCCTCCCCCACCAAAAGCCCAAAACCCCTTTTGCCTTGCTTAGCCTAAGATGGTACATAAGCCTCAATCAGCCTCAATCATCTGGCTGCCTCCTTAAGCCACATTTTTCTTTACGACCTTCAATGAACTGTTTTTTTGTCTTGTTAATCTGTCTTCTATCAGTTTGATTCACAGTCCCAGCCATTGAACTTAGTAGGGTAGAAGGAAAAAGATTTTTCCTTCCCTACACGTTCAAGAGGATGTTTTAAAAAGAGAGGAGAGAAAAGGAGTGTGTATGTATGTGTTCGTGTGCACATTTGTGAGCCTGTGTGCACGTTCAAGTTAGTGCATGTTTGTGTGCATGTACGCATGTGTGTGTGCACGAATGTGTGCATGCACTTCAACGTTGTCCCCAAACTCTTTGCATTACTCAGATGCTCCTTTTCTGTGGTTAGATCCTGTCTGTGATGACAAATGTCTTCATTGGGAAGGAACCACCTGCTCCCTGGGCCTATTTTGGTCGAGCTGGCTGAGCCATCACGTTTGCATTAACTGTGTAGTGCCCACATTCTTTCACATCTCCTCAGTAGGAGAAAGACTACTAGACAAAATCCATCACTAACATGACCAAGAATAAAATTTGTTCTTACACAAAGAGAATAGACTTAGGCAGTATTCAATTATATAAGACTCATCAGCGAGACTGCTTCCATACAGAAATGCATTATTCCTGAGTAATCATGCTTACTGCTCTTTACTTTGAATGTAGAAACCCTGTCTGCTTCCATTTCTGAAAACAACAGGCACATATGTACGCATTACACAATTAGGGAGTGGAAATACAAACCTAAAATAGATCCAGCTCCTTCCAAATGGAAAACAAATAAATATTGTTATACTGAAACAGAAGGGAGACAATGTACAAGTAATTGATACAAGACGTACAACAGTTGTTTAGAGAACAATCCAAATAGAAACATTAGCAAGTTACCAGCAGCGTGTCTTAGCCGGCAACTTTAGAGAAGCATTGTTTAGAGTTTAAAATACCAGCTCTTCATTGTGACCAAATAATTGGTTCAAATCCTCCCCCCACTCTTTTCTCATTTAGATTCATCCTTAGGCTGAGGAGACCAAGTGCTTACCTAATTTACTTCAGGACAACCTCTTGCTCCAAAACAACCCCACCCCACCCCACACCAATGCAATTGCAGCAACACGAAATTCCATGCTTTCCTGATCCTTGCTTTTCAGGTGCCTAGGACAGTGCTCAATACATATTTCCTCAAGCTCACCTAACCTTTGGTAAGAATTGCCTTAAAGTGCTTTTTTCAAACACGACCTTGGAAGAAGCACTGCTTTATCACTAAGATCTCACTACTGATGAGATTATCCAATTATTTTTCTTTCCTTGAAAGAGAAACAAAACAAAACTGAATATCCCTGGGTAGCTGGGTGAGTGTGTATGTGTGTGTTAGACAGAGGCATAGAGAAACAGAGAGAGAAGGAAGGAGGAGGGGGAAGGCAATAATTGAAAGAAAGCTGAATGCAGAAAGAAAAGACAGCACTCACAGCAAACACACAAGCACCTACTACCATTTTTCCTGGTGGTAGAATTGTTGTTCTGGGATATGAGGATGGGGGCAGGAATATTGACTTCTATTCTCTCTCAAGTCAGCTGGTTTGATGCTCCTGGCTTTGCTTGACAGAAGAATGACCCACACCCTAGTCATGACCTAGTAAGCAACATCTTGGGGTACACTGTCCAGTTTCAGCCAACTCCTCCTGTAAAGTGCCCCTTTTGGATTTGAATTCCTGAAATAATGTAATAATAATTATAGCACCATTTACGCAATGTGTTGTCTATAGGAAGAGATTATTCCCATCCATCCTTGCACACACACACACACACACACACACACTCACACTGTATCTGCAGAGTCTCCATTCTGTAGGACAACCATTTATGCACAAGTTAGGTTAGGAAAAAAATCTCCAAACTTTAGAACAGAAGTTTTTGTTGTTGCTGTCTGTTTAAATATGTCAGTTTTCCCATAAGGCAAATGAAGGCTGGTCACATGACTCTAAACCAGTGGTTCTCAACTGGGGATGATGAGGCACCCCCTTTCCCAGGACATGTGGCAATAGCTAGAGACATATTTGATAGTCACAACTTGACGGGGCGGGGGGGCGACACTATGGGCATCTAATTGTTAGAGGCCAGGGATGTTGTGAAACATCCTACAGTGTACAGAACTGTCCCCATACACACATAAAAATCCAGCCCCAGATGTCAACAGTGCCCAGGATGAGAAACCCTGCCCTAAACCTATATATTGAAAACTCACCCGTACTAACATGGCAGAAGTCGCAGGACAGTGGTGCTTAAGAAAGCTATCACTGTATCCCTGGAACCTCAGTTATCCACTTTATTAGCACTTATCAGATATCCAACAGTGGAATGAGATCCATTCTGTTATTTCCTATGCCAATTACTTTAATACCTCATTGCTAAAATACTGGCCCTGACACTGTGATCCAAAAAAAGCTTGATATGCTGACAGATCCCATATAGAAATGTCAGATGGCAACATTCTATGATGGCTGATGGAAATACAGGTATAATCTCCGGGGAGGGTAAAATGGCCCTCCCTACCACAAGCCTTAAGAAGTAGTCACATCTTCTCACACAGTCAATTTACCTCTGTGAATTACATTCACGTTAACATTTATTTTAATTACATGTAACTTTCTGTGAACTGAGAGGCTTGAGTAAAATGATTTCTAAACTGCCTTCCAGTGTGAATATCCTATAATTAATATCTAGGAATGTTAGCTTACACAGCTCTTGAGGAAACGAAAGAGAAGATCTTCAGGGGATGAATGCAAACAGATTCTTAATGGTTTCCTCCCCGCAAAAGACAGGATGGTGTCAGTTCAGAGTTGGTATATTTGTTTGTTTGGTTGATGGATTAGTTGGCTTTACTTATAAAGTTCAAGAGCCTGTTCCTTTAAGACTTCAAAACGATGGAGGTGCAGACCTGCAGACGCAGACATTTATATCGCCTGTTCCCATCTCACCCTTGGCAGGACTCTGCTCCCTTCCAGATGTCTTGAATGGTCTCCCCACCTCTGTCCCCAAGAAGACGGCTCTATTTAGCCGATTCATTTCACTACTCTCGCAGCCACTATCTCAACACCGAATTTCTTTCCTCAGCGGGAAAAACAAACATTTACAAAGAAGGAGATGTTGGAGAAGGGATAAAAGAGTGAGCTTTCACTGGAGGCAGTGCCCTTTAGGTGGCTTTGACAGACACAGACCTTAAGCCCAGTGGGAACACCCGCCCGACCACTGCACCCAGACTCCATTGTTGGCTACGTGCTGGCTTTTCTTCTCCACTTAAAAAACACACTCTTGACGTCAATCTGAAGGCATTTGCGTTCCCTGCCGTAGAGTTGGGTGGCATTTTTTCTTGTTGTGCCATGTTATGTCTTGTTCTGTTTGAAGTTTATTTTCCATTATAAAAAATAAAAAAGTATGGAATCATTGATCAGCCTGACAGAAAAGTAAGCATGGAGGATTTTCAGAAGTGTTGGCCAAAGGATGCCCCCTTTCTTCTTTACGGCACCATTTCCCCTGTTTGTGAAGATCTGAGAAAAAGCATTGCAAGTGATATAAACAATGTACGGCAGGAGGAGAGGTCTCTTTGGGCAAGGCGTTTATATGTGTGAATGGCGCGGAATGCGTTAGCTGATAAGGGAAGCAAGAAGCTGTTTTTCTAACACGATGCACACTGGGACTCAGGAAGTCGTTGTCTTTTTCTGTTTTTTTTTTTTTGTTGTTGTTTTATCAGCCTCTCTTCCCTGGGTAACAGGGACAGTGAAATGTCCTAAAAGTGAATCCCACTTTGAATAGCTCCATGGACTGTGTAAGCCACTTGAGCTGTCGGGCTGACAGAAATCTGATGTAGGATTTCCTGTGCAGGCTCAATCGAGGGAGAAGATTAAGGAGAATCGGGCTGATGGTTTTGGGTCCATCGTAAATGGCCCCTTTTCTTCAATGATGCCCCCTGTCATGTCTCAGGTTGAGTTCATAGCCTCCTCCGTTGTACTCCCAAGGCACTCCACACAGCCCTCAGTTAGAACAGCTCACTAGCAGTCATCTATAAGACCATCTATCCCATACAAATGTAAGAACCTCAAAGACAGCAGCAGAACCTTACTCATTTGAACATCCTTCATACCCAGCACATTAGTCGCTCAACAAATGCTTATTAAATCCACAAATGAATGAGCGAGAGCAGGAATGCACACTTACATTGAGTTTACTGTATACTAGTCACTGTTCTAAGCCCTACAACCCCATAAGGAGGGTAATTCCATGGGACCACCCAGCTAGTAAGCATTGGAGTCCGAAGGTAAACTCAGGACATCTCAGCAGCTTTCGCTCAAGGCATCACGGTAATAGTTCGAGAATAACGATTATGGGAAGCTGATAAGGACAAAGCCAGTGGACACTCAGAAACTATATGTAAATCAAAATAATATGCAGCCCAGAGCAAGCACCCTGCTAATTGTCGGCAGACAAGAGGGGTATATAGGCCATCTTATTATGAAACCACCAAATAAAACCCAACACATGGAATATTATGGCCAGGAGTCCAAGGCATTCTAAGTCTAGGGAGATATGAAGAGGGAATATAAAGGATGTCACACAGGCATCAATGCTCAGATACTAAGGTCTAGATTCTATAAGAACCAGTTTAAAACTCACAGGGTGAGTAAGCTTTTACCTGTGCATCAGCCGGCAAGGCTCAGAGAAAGAACCCAGCTCCATTACCACAACCCAACTGGTCCATCTGGAAAGAAGATGAGTGGGGAAGGGAAAGCTCTTTCTTAAGAGAAGCCTGAGGTAAAAGCCAGCAACTCAGCCTCTGTATTTAAGCATGCTAAACAAGAGTAAAGAAAAACATACCATTAGCTAGTTCCTAATGGCTCCACTTATTCAATTATTTATTCATGTATACATTCATTTATTCCTTCTTTCTACAAACGATTATTGATCATCAGTTAGAGCAGGGCCTCTCGAAATTTAATGAGCATACCAGTCACCCAAGGATCCCATCAGAACGCAGGTCTGAGGCGGGGCACCGCTCACAGCCTCCCAGGCGATGTTCATGCTCCTGGTCTGTGGACAACCCTGTCCCAAGCACTTGGGATACTAAGAGCAAGAGGTCACAGTCCTTCTGGTCCAAGGACTGCCTCTCCTAGACTGGGAGGAAAACTAATGAGGTTCTTCGACCCTCCAACTGACTGGGGTGCTCAGCAAAAATTTCTGTCTCTATATTATATTATGTTATATTATATTACATTACATTATTGTATTAACTATGTTATATTATATACACACATACCTATGTGTTTGCAGAGGAAAACTATCCTTTAATCCTATCTGGTTTGGAACGTGTTATGAGGGTATCCTCAATCACTCACATTTCCCAATGGTCCACTCTCTGAACAGCACCACTGTATGAGTATCTAGGAATGTGGGGTGAGTGTGAATGTTCCTAACTCAAGATGGAGGGGAGTGGTCACAGTGCCTGGACACAGCCTCCTCTGGCTCCCTTGGTCTCCTGGGTAGCGCATCCTGAAGACCTGCCTGGTCACTGCTTCCTCTGCTGGCATTCTCCATAGAACCCCGGAGAGCTGCTCACTTCAGTCCCAGTCAGGTACTGTCAGCCCTCTCTGGCTGGCATGGCCTGAATTTGCCCTTCCTGGCCCTATGGACTCTGAATCAGCACCGTGTACTCCTTCTGGCCCCTTTGCCAGAAGTCTAGCTCAGTCTCTGCAAGTGTGTTGGGGGATGACCACACCCCTCTCCACAGGAAGACCCAGGATAGCCCAAAGAACATTAGGTCAGCTCTCTTCCTCCACGTTCCCCTTTAGGGGGGTGTATGCAGACTCTTCCATCCTGCAGGAGAGGAAAAATTTTTCCTCTACCCTTTTAGGATCAGTCGCTGGGACAAACAAATTGAACTAGCAAAAGACAGATTAACAGAAGAAAATGTACACAGATTTTAATGATGTTAATAACTTTATGTGCGTGAGGGGCTTCACAGAAAAGAAATGAAAATTCCAAGGAGGCAGTTAGACCCAGGAGTTTACATATCACTTTAACAAAGGGCAATAAATTGTGGAGAAGTGACTAGACAACGGAAGGAGTGAGAGTTTGGGCTTCTAGGGGTGGCAAATTGTAGGAAGGTAAATACGTGAGGGAAACTAATGGTAGATAAGGGTTGTTTAGTAAGGTATGTTATGCAGACTCAAGTGCCCTCTGCAGTAACAAGAGTCATCTCTGGGGATTAAGAGTTGTTCTCTTCTTGACAGTGGAGAAAGAGACACTTTTACAAACAAAAATGTGTCACCTTTCCAAAGAGTAATGTATGCTCTGCTTTTAGGCAGAAAGGGGGATGGCAGAGAGTTCCTCCCACGTCTGTTGTTTCTTAATTGCCTTCTGCTCCAAATAATCTTTATGCGAAAGGGGCATATTTTGGGGTGGCATATTCTGATCCCCTTCCTTTGCAATGTCAGAGGCTGAACATTATTAACTCGTCTTCTTACCATTCCCTGGTAAGAAACACACTCTTCCTTCAGCCAAAAATATCTTCCTTTAGCATTTTTTGGGTGCCAATACCGACTTCCTTCTCTCTCGAAAGTTTCAGGCACCCCTGACCAGCTTAGCTGCCCTCATTATGCACATGGCCATCATCCAGATAATTTCCAACAATTTCAAATTTAAAAGCAGCTGTATGCACGATTATTTGATTAGAGGCTGTCTTTTCCTCTAGACTGTAGACACTGGGGGAACAAGGAGGTAAGTCTAGCACTAGCATGCTCCGTGACACACGATAAACATCTATTGGTCGCATAATATAATGATGGATTACATCTGTCGAAGGCTTACTGTGTCCACGCCTTCCTCTAGGCACTTTATCTGTGTTAATCTACTTAATTCTCACAACAAGTGACAAAGTGAAGTGGGGTCTGTCACCATCTGCGTTTTAGAGTTGAGGAAATTATATTACTCAAGTAGGCAGGATTCATGACCAAGTAGTCCGGTATTGCCCCAAAAGGACCAAGCTGGAGGGTGGGGTGGAGGAGGAAAATTTGCTAACACAACGGAACTGTCCACAATTCAAGTCTTCTGCTTCATATGTAAAAGTCACACATATTTTGCATTCTACTCCCTTTCTAATAGTTTAAAATATTTTCCCGCAGGAAAAGGAAAGCCACAGCAGGATCTCATTTTTTATTTCCAGCTGGGTCTTCTGACTGCTGCTTGGATGTGGCTCGGGGTGGAGATGGGATCGCACCTGATTATGGAATAGGAAGAAACTAAAACTCTGGGTTTTGATATTAAAGACTTATTTCCTTGTTTCCCACACTTTGTAAGAAAGGCATCACTTTCCCCAAATTTTTCAAACCCCCAATTTTTTTGGCCATGACTTTCAGACACCTTGGATTCATATACGATATAGACAAACAATCGCCAAGATGGCAATGGCCTGCTTCTGCCAGTACGATTTCATTAACGCCATTGTGAGCAGTTTAGCTGAGCATGAATGCAGAACCTACACACCACACACCATCCTAAGTATGTATCATGCATTTTATATGCAGAGACAATACAGATAATATATTGCCATGCATATATGTATACACATATATAACGAATGCATAATATAAATAAACATATAAATTATACATGAACCTTCTCTGGACTCAAAAATGCTTAGGCAATGCTCTTGACCTGGTGTTTTTCAATTTTGCTTTGTTTTAGCCCAAATTAGCATTTAGGCCCTGTGAGACTGAGCGATGCGGTTAAGCCGCTCACATTGAGAATCATCTTTGTCTTCATTGATCAGGGATCTTTTAAATCTTTTGAACACATATACCACTGTACAACAACATCATGTACTAATCCACTCCTGGAACCACTTAACTCTTTTCCTCTGTTCTATTTACTCATTCGCTTTTCAAGCCGCAATGCTCTTGGCAATTGACGGTCGAATGTCGTTGTGTTCTGAACAAACACTGCAATTTCAATCGCAGTGCACAAACACAGGATGATCCCAAAGATGGCAAAACATGGCTGAAGAGATAAAAGCAAATAAACACTTGTATAACCTTTTAAAACACAATACAAAGGCAAAACACTCTTAGTTAGATAGGAGGAGAAATTTATTTAACATACTCTATCATTTCTGAATTCTACCAGCTGTATTTTCTCTCCTTCAGCATAATACAAACAATATAATAATCAATACATGCCTTGATCTTGATATTAAATAAACCATTTTGGCTTTGATTATGATAGCAAAAATAAGTTAACATCGTGAATGTCAAATCATTTTTTTAAATGATGAAATAATTTGTGGCCCAAAGTTGATGGAAAAAACTGTGAAAATTAAAAATTATGAGGTGGGCTGCCTGGTGGCATAGTGGTTAAGTTCACGTGTTCTGCTTTGGCAACCCTGGGTTCGTGGGTTCGGATCCTGGGTGTGGACCTACACACTGCTTATCAAGCCATGCTGTGGCAGCGTCCCATATGAAGTAGAGGAAGATGGGCACGGATGTTAGCCCAGGGCCAGTCTTCCTCAGGACAAAGAGAAATATTGGCAATGGATGTTAGCTCAGGGTAATCTTCTTCACACACACAAAAAAATCATGACTTACGAGGAATTTTCAGTTACATGGGACAATATTTGTGACGAAACATTCTGAGAGAAAACAGTATACTATCTATGCATGCATTATGTATATACCACTTTATTAAAATTAGACAATGCGTAGATAGATGATGGATAGACAGATGGATAAATGTGTACTCAGATACATAAATATAATAAGAAAATGGAAAAAAAAAGTTGTAAGGAGATATACCAAAATGATAAATATGAATGATGCAAGGAGGCATTTTTCTAAAGAATCATTTACAAGAGTTATGGAACCCGCAGGCATCAATACATCTTGGTCACTTGAGTTACAATTCATGACTTCTAAATATGAAAGGATATATGCTGATTCGTGCATCTGTGCCTGCCCACCCAAGATTATCTCTTCTAACTGGTTCAGACCAATAATATGAAGTGAAATTTCATGTCAAATATTTAATAGCTTTTTTCCTACTTCCAGAGTCACACGCTATTTAATATTCAAGGTTATTTTAGTCACTATGATGATGAATAAGTAAAATTTACCAGTTAGTTCACATGGGAATAACAATAGAATATTACTTGTAAACATGTACTATATACACACACACATATACATATGTGTGTGCATATATATACCTACATACATATGTATATGTGATCATAAAGATAAACATCACCAACTTAGTTGGAGAAAGAATTCCAAAGGAGAGGCTACGTACAAAGAGCAAACCCATGGCCTGTGGCCCCTTTCCCCATCCTGTTCCCCAGACAACATCCAATATCTTGGTTGAAATCCTGCTCACCCTCCTACGGTCTCCCACCTCCATACACAGACATCCACCTCTCACCTGTGAGATTTTTTTTTTTTATAATTTTTTTTATTATTATTTATTTTTTCCCCCAAAGCCCCGGTAGATAGTTGTATGTCATAGCTGCACATCCTTCTAGTTGCTGTATGTGGGACGTGGCCTCAGCATGGCCAGAGAAGCGGTGCGTCGGTGCACGCCCGGGATCCGAACCCGGGCCGCCAGCAGCGGAGCGCGCGCACCCAACTGCTAAGCCACGGGGCCGGCCCTTACCTGTGAGATTTTGAGAAAGCTACTTCATGTTGCTTTGCCTCACTCCTCAATCTGTAAAATGGGAACGATAACCGTAAGGCCTTCTCTGCTTTGTTTTGGGGAGATGTAAGTCTCAGCCTGGAGGCTGGTCCATACTAAGTAATTAGTAATTACATACCCCGTATTGTGAATCAATCCAGTTACCGCTATCTCAATGTGTTGAAACGTCCTGATCCTTTCCAAGCCGCCATTGCCGATGTTCAGAGGTGGCCCATGAAGGGACATTTAGTTTCTATCCCAGGGCCAGAACATGGGACGGGTCTGCAAACTGCAGCCTGGGGGCACAACCGGCCAGCACCTGTTCCATGCAGCCCCCCTCATTCATTTCTGCGCTGTCTGTCTGTGGCTGCTTTCACCGTGCAGAAGCCGAGCGTAGGCATCTTGGCCAGCAAGCCCTAAAATATCTACTATCTAGTCCTTTATGGAACAAGTTTGCTGAACCTTGGGCTTAAATCTTGATGAGTCCTGGAGATAACATCTTTACTCTATGTTCAAGGTTTTACTCATATGTATTGATATAGGACAGTTGCTTGCACTTGACACCAAACACCATGCGTCTATCCATCTGAAGTGCTATGTGATACGGTGATGGCTTAACTGTAAATGAGGATTTATGAATCCCGGGCTTAAAGAACCAAGAAGAAATGTAATTACAAAAGACATAGTGATGAAAGAGCATTAATGGAATCCTCGCTTCACAATAAATTCCCCACCTGAGACAGTCGTGCCATTTTTAAGAGGAAAGACCAAAAGAGTGACGTGTCATGCTCCCTAGCATCAGCTCCTATTTCATTGGCTACATAATTATAAGTCTCCATGATTTCATTTCATTTCACTGTGGTGCTTTCATCTCATGACATCTCTTTGGTAGAGCTCCCAGCGATGGGGGCTTCTGCTAGAAAACCTCCCTTGTCTGTAAAATCGCCTCTTCCAACACAGCGCAGCCCTGGTTTTACAAATAACTCAAATGCACGGAGTAAAACCTATGGACGGTGATTGACAAAGAGCAGTTGAGGATGCAAGCCAGAGGAAAAAAACATCTTTGATTCGCCTTACCCTGGAAGGCAGCGATGTGCGTTATAAACTATGAATACAGACACTATCATTTTTCTTTCCCAAGTGGACACCAGTGTCTGCACTTTTCTCATCGTGTGGCTGATGACTGTGAGCCCACAAAGCTTGGTTTTATGACAAAGAGGCTGCCACAAACTTGCAAATTTGCACTGCTGTCATTCTGTGTCAGCGGCTCCCTTTAGAAGGGAACGTCCGTGTCATGCTAATGATCCCAGACTTGGCAAGTCTTAGAGACCGATAGAGCCACTCAAAAGAGCGCGTGTAAAGTAAAGGTGCAATTGATGAATTCTTCATTGAAATGGACTAGCAGGCTCTGAATGGTAGGAAATAAAACTGAATTCTAAAAGCGGGCTGGGATCGGTAACAGCACAATGAGACCCCTAGTCCCGGAGCGTGAGGCTGTGGCCGGAGTTTGAAAAGGTTCTGCTGTATAATGCCTCTTTCCCGGAGACTCTTTTCACCAACGCCAAGCCGTTTATTTGCTCTTTTGTTAGAGCTTCGGTGACTTATGTGTCTGGGAAGCATTTCTTTACAAAATGTAATAACTCCTGCCATGAAAACAGACTGGTTTTAATGACAATAACTTGATATTACAGGTGGCCCCATCAATTACTAAGAAGTTGCTACAGGGTGATGAAAGGTCTGTACATCCTAAACCGGGTACGATGGTGGCCAAGAAGGAGGAAAAGATGCTCCTGGGAAACTGTCATCATAACAACGTCCAACCTGGCAGTAAATTGGAAGAAGCAAATACCCTTTGGGGGTTAAGCTTCCTGAGGGGGATGAAACCAGCTCCAGGCTGCCCAATATCAGGTTGATGATCGCCACGCTGATTGTCTCTTCCATCTTGTTGGGAAACAGGATTACAGTCTTTCTTTTCCCTTTTTTTCCTACAGGACAATAAATGATTCTACCATCATTAAAGTCAAACCTGGGGCTTTATATAGGAGCTCTCTGTACTTTCTACTCAATTTTTCTAAAGAATAAAGTCTATATACTGAAAAGAAAAAAAAATCAAACTTCAAAATCAAAAGCAGTCAGTAAGTTATGGAAGCACCGTGATTGTTTTGTTGTTGATATTTGAGGGTTTTTAGCTTAAACTCAAGGCTCCTTCCCAAGGTATTTGCTGAAAATCTGGATAGATTATAGGAAAAAAAACACTGAAGCCTGTGTCACATGTTTTTGTCTTTCTTCTGTGCATTTTAATGACAGAGGAACGTCACTTGCTTTGAGGGGGTAGACCCTGGGAGGCCAGATGCAACGGAAGGTGAGCAGGACTCCCACCTAAGGAGGAGATCTGGAATATTTACGACGGAAAAGCCTACCAGATCATTGGGATGCGGTGTGGAATAGAGCGTTTCATCTTATTCAATGTTAATCTCTCCTTTCCAGATGTCCTGTTTGTTTCCTAAAAATAAACGGCAGTGATAGACTAGGATATTCTTTAGATTCTGCTGCTGTTGGAGAAATAGAAAGATGGGCAAGGAATTGAGGAATCAGATTCCATGGGGGGAATTCAAGGACTTTCTTTCTCAGGGTCAAAGAACAAAGAGCCCATATTTGCAGCAGGCATTTGTGACAAAATCTGAGTCTTCACTGTGCGTTTCGGTGGTGGGGAAAGGGTGTTCTTTGGCTTGTTTAGGTTCCAGGGTACTTAGGTTTCCTTGATATGATTATAGAAGTAGGTTACTGTCTGTTCTTTCTGGACCAAGGTAGCTCCCTGTAGTTTTTTTAACTTTTCTAGGTCAAATCCAAAAGTGTAGGTGATTACAGAATGTCTCTATAGCTCTTTGCATGTATTTTCCCCCCAAAACACACAGGGCACCGTGGCTCGCCGAGAGCAGGATTCTGGTTTCCATGTTCAAGGTGGGTTGGAAAATAAGGGTTTCTTGTCTAGGCCACTTAGTTCTCTACCATGAATGCCCCTCGTCAAATCATTTTGGATGAGTCTCCTCTTTGAATTAAATGATTGTGACAGTCATAATATAAGAACTATTTTGTTTTAATATTCTAAAATAAAAGAAGATAAATCTCCACCCCGACTTCTCTACCTATCTGTGCAAATCACAACTTTTGTTTTGTTTGAAAATGTATCAGATTTAAGGATGACTGCTAAAGCAAAGTATGAGTCCGGCATTGGCCAGCAGTTGAAACCCATTTAGAGCCAGACTCCGTCACTGAGATGAGGAGGTGAAGGTTTTCATTTCGACTTTGGTGAGACTTTTTTCTCTGCAGTTGAACTTATGATCTCACTAATGAGTGATCATTTTCGGTCTTCAGTAAATTCAATGCATCATTTCCCTTCATAAAACACTCTGGTGGCTAGAGCTTTGCTATTTACAATTTCAGTGACACAGTGTTCTAGGCATGTATTTATTTAATGAAAAATGCATTATCCAGTAGCCAGTGAGAGATTATCAGAAGAAAAATCTGACCGCTAGTTGAGCAATTAGGACGATGGAGAGTGGAGTCCTGTGATCTTAGGTTCCATCCTGGCTTCCCCACTTGATAGCTTTGTGAGCTTGAGAAATGTACCCAACCTCTCTGGGCACAAGTTTTCTCCTCTGTATTTCATGGGCACACAGTGAGGGTTTGATTAGAACAGCGCTAGTCACACAGGGAGTGCTCTGTCGATGTCTGCCATGAAGTGTCATCCTATCAACTTTAGAATTCAGCGAGAAGCGAAAACAAACCTGGAGCTAATTCTCCCTTCTCCTGCTTTTCTTTCTACTTGTGAGAACTCTATGCTGCTAGCAGTCACGTGACAAACACATTTTTAATAAAGTTGGTGTCTGTGGAACAAACACATCCATGAAGGGGGTGGTTCAGCTAGTGGGTTATAGCTCCACTTGGGGAGCACAGCAGAATGGATTCACATAAGTAAAAGCGAATTTTAAAACACGCCATTTTAAATTGCATTCAACATGTTCAAAAAAATGCCAAAATTATTCTTCCTTTGGGAGTTTAAACAAAGTTGCTTAAAAGTTTTCAGAACATGAAATACTGACACCTGGTTAGGATATAAAAGTTGAAACAAACCATTGCTCCAACTGTAATAACTAGAGGAAAAAGAATAAACTAAAAAATCCTATTAATTCCAAGCTACATCACCAAAGAACTGTGAACACCAAGAATCTGAATTGCAGAACAGCTTTTCCTTGGTGGGCAATGGCTGCAGCTCCCTTCTTTTCTGGAGGTGTCTGCTGAGACCAGGCACAGGCAGAGAGAGGATGGACTGGCCCCAGGTGGAGGGACTCTGCTGGGTAGGGGAAGACCAGCGAAGCCTTGAATAGCCAGTGGGCTGGCGAGATGGATCAGAAAGTCTCCCTGCCTCACTCTGGAGGACTTTGCCTGTGTTAGAAAGCAGAGAGGGACCTCCATAGTCTTTCCAGGCTTAGCACCCAAAGTCCTGCTACAGGGGAAGGTTCATAAAACATTTAGCAGATATTTTATACTACAGATATTTGTACATATTTTATACTACAGAAGAAGTCAAATTAACGAAAGCTGCCACCCACCCACATCCCAGCTCAATAAATCATTAGATATAAGTGACCATCTCCTCTCTCCATTTGCTGTCTCTAGGGAAAATGTATTAAACCATAGCCATGAATAACCATTTTGAAAATGTAGCTTATGACCCCTTAAACTGAGTGCATGAAACATAATTTCAGCCACTCATCATATCTCCGGCACATTTAAGAACAGTCTTCCTCATGTTACGTGGTGATATGACTTGGTGCCTGTGTGGTCACTTCCCTGTCTATCTGATGCTCTGCAAGTTTACTCTTAAACTAGAAACGCAGCCTTGTTTAAAAGAGTTGGTTAAGTAAAATTAAGTACAGCTCTGTCCGAGTGGGGGAGGGGGCATATTATCTTACATAGATATATTTTGTGGCTTGACCAATTTTCTCACTCCAACATTTAGAATATATTATGATACACAGCATTTATTAAACAAATATTGCTGCAGAAAAGGAAGGAAGAAGGTAGAAAAAAGTCAGGGAGAGAGAGAGATATGACAAAATTGCCCATTACTATATGGTAGTATAAAAGGTAATATCCTTGTATAGCACCAGACAAGGAATTCACAAGTCATGATCATGGAAAAGAAAAGGTTATGTGTTTGCAAGGATATTTTGACAAACCATGTTTTAAAATTAACTATACTTCATTCATTAATTATCCTGAAATGCATCTGAAAATGGCAGAACACATTCTTTTTTTTTTTTTTTTTTTTTTTTTAAAGATTTTATTTATTTTATTTTTTCCCCCCAAAGCCCCAGTAGATAGCCGTATGTCATAGCTGCACATCCTTCTAGTTGCTGTATGTGGGACTCGGCCTCAGGATGGAGGGAGAAGTGGTGCCTCGATGCGCACCCGGGATCCGAACCCGGGCCACCAGCATTGCAGCGCGCGCACTTAACCACCAAGCCACAGGGCCGGCCCAGAACACATTCTTTTATCAATAACTTTAAGAAATGAAGTCCACTTGATTTTTTAAATTGAATAATTGACATATTATATTAGTTTCAGGTGTACAATATAATGATTCAATGTATTTGTACGTGTTGAGCCATGATCACCACACTAAGTCCAGTTAACTCCCATCACTACAAATTTCACTTGATTTCTCAAAATTTAAAAATCTCTTTCTTTGCCAAGATTTTAAAAAAGAAAAACTCTGTCATATTCTTCATGATTAACATGAACAGGGCTTCCACTTAACACTTTGTATATCTGAATCAGTGGTAGTTTCACCTTTTAATTAAAGTAGGTGCTTCAAAAGCTCTGACCTCTTTGGAGATGATGCTTTTAATCTTATTCTGCATCTCTTCTCCTAAGGGGAGTTGATTAAGACTGCTGCACAAATTTTGCCAACACGATTTCTTAGATCTTCTAATAACTTGATGAGCTGGAATGCGCTTCCTTTCATAATCTATCAAATGCTGAAAGTTTAACTGATGTCTGGATTTTTTCCAGAATTTTCTACTTTCTTTGATTTTGTAAATCTTTGCTGTATATGAGACCTGGAGGCTATTTTTTTTCCATGTTGTTGTAGAATAGCTATTTCAGCTGACTTCAAAATAACAGGTTCTCCACTCATCACTGAGAATTTTTGTTAAGACTTTGTAGAAAAGATAGACTGGAAGGTTTTATATAGAAAGATAGATATATAGATATATGTATATAATTAATTATAACATATCATCTACTGATATATATTGGTTATCATATATACTATTATATGTAATATGTGCAGTATATACAATTATACAATCTCTCTATTATAATATATACAGATATAATTAATTATAACACATACTATATACTGATATATATTACATATGTACTGTATACACATTATATACATATACTGAACATTTAACTACAAAGTAACCTTTAAGTGAAATAAGTATTAAAATTTACATTCAAGAATAAAATATTTCCTAAAGATTGAGTAAACTATGTATAGTCTAAAAGTTTTAAAATATGCACATCGTTAGCAGAAAATGTCAACGAGACACCATATGAAATGGTGAAAGTGCACTGTCTCATTGGAATGTGTTAATACAATTACCTTTAAGTTTTTTATTAAAAATTTCTACTGTGGAAAGTTTTTAAAGCCAGATTACTATAAACATTACTCGTTTCCTCTTAGATGACGAGTTCTCAAATGTATATGTCCATATTGAATATCTCTGTATAATTATATATGTGAGGGTGTGTTTATACACACAGATATGTATATCATTAAAAATATCTTTAATTTAGGTATGAAAAATTATTTGAAAGTGGATGATATTTTGACTATAAATGGAGAACACCACATGGAGAATTTTAGAAAGTGGAATGAATTTGACCAGCCTTCTCTTCCTGATAATCCAAATTTATGTACAAAATTACATATCTGACATAATTTCATCAGAAACTTCCCGGGAATAGACTTTTGCATATGTCTGATAATATTAATAAACGCTTTATATTGATTTTTTTGTTTCTATTTAGACCCAAAATAAAATCAAAACAATATTTTATTTTTGGTCCTTGGCCAGAACAAGAAGATTCAAGTAGCACAGAATCTTAGGAAATAAAATAATCAAAGAGGAAGATGAGATGACTTGGGAAGCTTATTTCAACACCTCTTTATGAACAGAGTTTCACATTTTGGGAACAGATTGCAAAATAAAGCCAGTGTTGGATTCCCAACCAGCAAAGGTGAAGTTAATGCAGGGACGTCTCTATAGTTTGCCGACTCAGCAAATGACTTTGTAAAAATGTTCTTAGCTTAAAACAGAAAATATTCTTTATGGGAGAAAGAAATGTGGTTCTTGACTGCCTTTTAATTTTAAAGACATCAAAGAAGTTTCCATTTTATTCTGTAATCAAAGAAAATAATTAATATGAATAGAGAGCAGAGAACAGAGGAAGATCAATTGAAAGATAGTGACAGCTAATCCAAAGTAATTCTCCTTTAGAACCGAGGTCCTTACTTATAGATGGTTTCTGAGATCCCTGTTTCAGCAGAATTTGAGAAACAACCAGTAAGCCGGGTGATCTCTAAACAAAAAGATTGATTTGATAAGGACAGAAGTGGATCAGCTTTCATAATTTAAAGGATCAAACATCTTTTACCTTAAGCGAAGGAAAAAAGAGAAATGGCATAAATCAAGAGGAAATGATATCTTCCTTGGCAATTTACGAGGCTGACTGCCATTGTCATGAAGTCCTTGCACAGAGACTCTGGAGCCTGTTGCCAATGGACGCTGTTTCCCAGGGGCCTGGGGCACAACCTCACTCATACAATTTAGATAATAATCTCCCCTTAGCCAAAATTTGCCTTTTGGCATATCTAAGAAAGTCCAACTCTAGCTGCTGGAATTGGAGCTCTACATTTCTGGGTCCCAGTTGAATGGCAATAAAACCATTTGGACTGCTCACCTTTGCCTGCTACAGATGAGATGGAGTAAGAGATAAGTCAGGTTTGGGAACAGAGGCAAACCTGTTCTCTCTCTGGGTCATCACATAGCCTCTCATAAGAAGTGCAATTTCATCAGCATGGCATACTGCATGGCAGCACTGCCTACTGAGGGATGCTATGGTCTCCCTGGCCCCATCTAAGTAGATTCTGTTAGGTAACAATTATGATAAGCCTCTAGTACATTTTCAATACCAAGTAACAAATGCTACTAGAAGAAAATATGTGGTGTAGTAAAATAGAGTTACTACAATTTGGCTGTTGGCTTTTCATGTGGTATGCTCAGGTACTAACTTTTTCGTTCATTTATCTGTTCATTCATTCAACACATAGGGAGTGGAGATACAATTTTTAGCAAAACAGACTTAGCCTCTGTCCTCAGGGAGCTTACAGGCTAAGATGAAGAGATATTAACATAAAGCGAAAGACAGATGTTAACTTAAAGAAAATGAAAGGCAGAAAGACACACAAAGAGAAAGAAAGGGGAGAGGGTTATAGAAGGAAGGAAGGAAGAAGGGAAAGATAGAGGGAGGGAAGGAGAAAGTGAGGGAAGGAGGAAGAGAGGGAAGAGGAAGAAAGGAAGGAAGGAAGGAAGCAAGAAATAGAAGCTCTAAGATGTAACCGTGATGGTAGTTATGAAAGAGAAGTTGGGGTTGGGGCACTTTTCCTAGACTGGAGGTGCCACATGGAGGGTGAACTGACATTCAGGGTCAGGGTGGCAAATTGACTACAGCAGGGGAACGCTGTAACTAAAATAGTGTTTGAACACTAAGACTCTGAGAGAAGATAAGACATAGAGATTTATAAAGATGAGAGTTGGAATGCAAGAGAATCATCTGTGTGCCTGAATGTCTTCATCTTCAAAGTGGGGGTAACGTTATCGTGTTACAAGTTGATGTCAGACTGAGTCAGATAACACAGAGGAAAATACCTGATGGATCCTCACACTCATCAGATCCTCTCATGTTCATTTACACAGCTATTATTTCATTTCTTTGTTCTTTCAATAAGTTTTGGTAATTACCTAGGCATGAGACAACAAGAGCCTGGACTTTCAAGAGAGAGGAGAAATACGGCAAATACAAGACTTTGGGTAAGAAAAGCGGAGACACTTGGGAATGTGTAGAAAGTAAAATTAAAAATTAATGGGCCACTGATTGCAGTGGGAAAGGGAAACTTTTCTATTGCTTCAGGGTTCATTAGAGTGCAAGAAAATTAGAGAGTTACTGAACTAACATTTCTTGACCGCTCTCCCCAGAAAAAGATCTAAAAAATTCAAGCATCAGGTCAGAGCTTCTTAGCACTCTTTCTTCTTTTTTTAGATAGACATAACGATATGAATTCTTTACAAGGCTCACCTAGAAAACTTTTTTTGCTTTTCAGTCATTAAATATAGAAGGGGAAGAAACACATTATAAACTCAAAGAAATAAGATTGCACATAGTATGGTGGAAAGAGCTCTGAGGAACAGGTAGACCTGCCCATCTGGAACCACTGTTGGTATTGGAACTTATGTAAGCACCTCCTTAGATTCTCATGGCATGTGCCTGCCTCCCTGCCCTCGGATGCTTCCTTACTGCAGGAACCCCAGAGCCCACTGTCCATAGTGGCTCATCTCATCAGAGCTAAGACTGGGAAGCCAGCCCTGTGGCCATGCAGGCTGCCTTCCTGCTTGGCTGCCATCTTGTCTCCTATAGAAGCGGCTGCATTGCTCTGGCACCAAAGCTTTACTGCACTGAACTGTGGGTGCTCTAGCTCATCCTTCACTCCCAGATCTGATAGAATGAAGTTCCACGCTGCTGGTGTGGGTATGGTGTCCCCAGTGGTCATCTAGCTGGGCCATACGCACAGGAGTGTTAATACCCTGAAGGGGAGCTCTCAGGGAGCAGTAACTAGATCTCCCTTTCTCTCCTACCTGAAGACTTGCCTGGATGATCTCATTCTTTCTCTTCAGACATGTCCTGCCTACCTGAGCAACCCTGCTTTATTTTCTAGTCTTGCTGTGAGCAGTTCCATAACTCGTCGACGTTCATCCATGTCCTTGAGCTTGCTTCTCCCAGGAAAGCATCCATCCACAAGCTCTGTCTTCGGCACTGCTGTCTAGGAAATCCAGGCACAGAGAGTAGGCGCTTTCTTGGACTAGAAATGAGACCCCACAGGACAGGATTTAGGATTTAGAGTGTCCTTCTCTCCCAAGGAGTAGGGACTTTACTGCTGGTGGTGAAGTGGGGGTGGAGATCACACTCCCCAGGCAGTGGCCTCACAATGACAAAAGCTTTCACTTGTGGGAATTGGAACCAGTCGCAGGGGGAAGACAAGGCTTTGGGAGATCAAGTGGCTGCTGTCCTTAATTGGTATGGGGACCACAATATCTGTAAGGATTGTGTTGTGGGGCGGCTGCTTTCAACATCAGAAACCTTGCAAAAAGAAAATGATATGCTCAGGGTGGCTAATTGTCAATGTAAATCATGCTGTGAAAGGCAGATGGCCAAGAGGGAGGCACTAAGGAAGACTATCATCTTCTGCAGCCTCAGGGCAGATTATGCTGCAAATCAGGACCAGAATGGATAATAACGAGACAGAGATGCAAAGATGACTGCAGGAGGAGCCCTGACAGGCCTGCTGTGTGCGAGGAAGGGAAAGAGCACTACCCTGAGACCTGTGTCAGAAACATTTCAGTAGACTTAGCCTGAGGATCTCAAACCCCCACATCCCCTGGAACATTCCAAATGACAGAAGCAGCCCCATTCCACCATCCAGAGAAAACATTTCTTCCTTTGCCATGATCTTCCCTGGCCAAGAGGCGCCTCTGAAAATGAAGCATGTTCCTCAAGACCCACCCTCATCTTTCTTTGACCTGTGTTTCTCAAACTGGAGCATGCCTTAGAATCACTTGGAAGGCTAGTTAAAACAGACTGTTAAGCCCTATGCCGAAAGCTTCTGATTCGGTTGGTCTGGGGTGGGTCCCGGGAAGCTGTACTCTCGTACTTTCCCAGGAGATGTTGCTCATGCTGGTTCGGGGGCCACACTTTGAGGAACCACTGCTTTGGTCCTATACCCAGGTCTCACCACAGATGAGCCAAATGGTAAGGAGCCCTACTCTAGGGAAACAAACAGCATCTATGCCAGAGGAGTTGCAGGACCGAGCTCAACTGGCCCAACTGTGGGGACATGAGTGGACATGGATCTTAAGACAAGACTGGGATTGGAGGAGCAGAATATAAGGCTAGATAAGAGAATTCATTGGCATAGTGGCATTCAGACATACCTTGGAATTCAATTTTCTGTAAGACGTCTAGAGCCGATCCTAAGAGTTTGATATGATGGTAC
Organism: Ceratotherium simum simum; assembly: GCF_057802395.1. Taxonomy (NCBI): domain Eukaryota; kingdom Metazoa; phylum Chordata; class Mammalia; order Perissodactyla; family Rhinocerotidae; genus Ceratotherium; species Ceratotherium simum. Next base: position 124,290,393 of record NC_141940.1, read on the forward strand.
CTGCAATAGTGGACACAGAAATGGCCTTCTGTAAATAAGGTGGAGTTGCCATATCTCAGTGTAGAACTGAGAGAGGGGTGAGAAGGATAAGGAAGTCAGGATGCTAGAATGAACTGCTCCTGTACAACCGGAGACCTCCCACCTGACTTTGTTCCCTGGGGGGACTCCGAAGACAATGCCCCCTCCTCCCTGCCCCCCACATTACAGCACCAAGGAATGCACAAGTGAAGGGAGCATTAGCATATTTTAGATGCTACTCAGTGGCTATTATCCACAGGCCAGGTTGAGTGTGGGTGGTGCAACCACACATTCCCTAATATCGATGATATTGATTGGATTCTGGGATGGCAGAGGAAAGGTGCAAGCACTTAGCCATCAGAGGCAAGGCGAACCTAATTACTGTAACTGGCTTCAACCCAGAGTAACAGCCAATGTGCCTGATGCCCAGAGAATCTGTGGCTAATAGATCATGGCAATGTTAGTGGTGTTGCTTTAATAAAAGATTTCTTTAATAAAAAGATGATTTCTTTAATAAAAGAAAAGAAGCTAGAATTGTCAAGCAGAAAGCCGCCATCAGCTGCATCAGTAGAAAAACCATGATCCCTTACTCAGTTTCCAGAGCTGTGGCAGCTTACAGACCCAGAGCCCACTGACTGGAGGAAAAACCAGGACGCGTTGAGGAAAGACTCTACCGTGCAATACCAGAACCTATGGTAAATGTTTCTCTTACTTTCCCTCAACAGCATCCACAGACAATTGCCAGAATATTGGTGAGAATAGAATTCCCAGAAATGTTTAAGACTCCTAGATAAGGACTTTTGACCCAGTTCTTCTCACAGTGGGTCCAATGGTTCCACGACCTTCTTAGCTCGTCATCCCAGTTCCCAAACGTATGACTGGGATGTCTTACAGCTGGCAGAGCCCTCATATGGGTTCTTTGATCTGGGGAGTAAGGGTCATTATAATAGGAGAAAGCCAAGTGGAATCCCCTAAATTAGCCAAGATAGTAGATCATTGGTAATGACGTGCTCAAGAAAAATTACAAAGGTTAGGTCCACCATTAAGGATTTGAAAGATGCTGGAGCAGCGGGTGCCACTATGTCCTTGTTCAAATCACGTCTAGTCTGTATAAAAACCAAATGAGTCATAGAAAATAATTGTGAACCATCATAAATTTAACCGAACTGCCCCAATTGGAGCCACTACTCCAGGAATGGTATATTTAATGGAGCAGGTCAGAATGGTGTTTGGTGTCTCTCTTTTTGAGAATTATTCCATCATCAGGGATGATCAAAAGCATTTCACCTACACATGTTGACTCTTCAGCTGTCTCTGTCATCTTGATCACCTTGACATTCTGCACGGCATCATACTGGTCCATTGTACTTACGACATCACACAATGAGCAGGAGGTGGCAAGTTCCCTTTATGCCCTAATAAGACATAGCCATGCCAGAAGTTGGGAGATTCACTCCATGAAGACCTTACAGCCTGCCACACTGGTGAAGTTTTAGGGGTCCAGTGGTCTGGGGCTTACCAGGTCATCCCTTCTAACGTAAAACACAATTGGTTGTATGGTGAACTTCCCACCACCAACAGAGAGACACAGAGCTGGGTGGCATATGAGAGAAAGAAGGAGTCAAAGTTGCATCCAAAATTTTGGTCTAATCAATTGGATGATTCCATTTACTGAGATAAGAAACTCTGAGGAAGGAGTGGGTTGGGGGAAATGGCAACAACCATTCACTTTAGACATATGAAATTTAAGATTCACACTGAAGAAGCTCTGGGATATTCAGGTCTGTATTCAGAGGAGAAGACATTCCTGGAGACATATGATTTTGGAGTTGTCAGGATTTAGCTAGTGTGTAAATCATGGAATTGGATAAGGTCACCTAGAAAAGTAAGCATAGATCAGAAGTCTGAGGACTGAGCACCCCAAAATTTAGAAGCATGGAAGCCACGCTGCCTGACACAGCTCTCAGAGGTACACCGCCTGACTCTTAGCCCACGTTCATATAGAGGGGCTAGGCCTGAAATTGGTTTTACATTTATGAAGCCACCATTTGAATTCTTCTTTCCTGGTCAGACTCCCCAGATACCGTAAAATCAAACATTTTAGCAGACACTAGGCTTGCTCAACAACAAAGTTCTCACAGAACCATTGAGCCAGGTTTCAGTTCACCAGGGGAATGAGGATTTTCTTAAAATCTTTAGCAATTGCATACTTATCGAAAACTTAGCCCATCAGCCAGGCTGCTCCACTTGAATATTAACACCTCATTTTCACAAGCCCTGTCATTCTTTGAGGAGATTCTATGACTTATTTAGGATTCAATGACACTAAAAAAAAATTTGAGAGTGCTTTGAGCCCTTCAGTGTTGGTATATAGATATTAAACTACAGATGCTTATTTTTTCTTATTGATAAAGTGATTCTTAATTGTAGGTTTGTGGGAAATGCAAGTCTATAATGAAAATAGAAAAATTCTCTCCTAAACCCACTTCCTAGATTTACATTTTCATAACTTCAAGCATCTTCAATTCTAACCAAAATGTATGTTGTTGCTTTGCTCCAAAGAAGGCAGCTTGTAATGCCTCCTTTAATAACGTAGTTCCCTGTCTGGAGACGAAGCAGGTATGAAGAAGGCAGTTTCAAGCTAAACGACCAAGTGTAGCAATTGCAAAGTATTAAGGTCTGAGCAAACAGTTCAAAATATAAAGTCTACAGCTATTTTACATGAATGAAAGTTAAACATATAAATAAATATATTTCCAAAAAGTCCTATAATCATAAACATGATTAGAGTACAACTCAGTTCAATTAACATTGACTTGGAATCTCTTATTTCAGACAATTTACTACGACTAAAGTGTGAAAGGATGAGTAACACATGGTTCGTATATTCAAGGGTCTTAAAGTGGAACAGGAGAGTAAACACGTAAATCTTAACTCCATGCACAGATCTGTAAGGTACAAGGCAAATACAGAAGGATGCAAGAATGAACTGCAGTGGGGGTCTCCAAGGAAAGGCTTCAAGAGGGAGATGATACACAACAGGATTTTGGAGGGAGTGACCATCTGGCACTGATACTAACAGGAGGCGGATAAAATCTGAGTAGAGGGAACAGTTTGCACAAAGACTCGTCCACCAATGAAAGCTTCATTGCTGCCCTTGTCCTCAGGGTATAGTTTTCATCATTACCTTTTAATCATCAATTTCAGGACTTCAGGATCAAATGAGATAGACTCTTTGGGAGAATAAACATATCCAGATTAGGATCTCTCTCTCTGTGCCTTGTCTCAGAGTCTCTCTCTCTCTGTGCCTTGTCGCAGAGTGAAACCCCCTTCCTTTCCAAGCAAAAGCCAGTGTGTGATTTTCCACCTATGTGAACTCCCTCTCTTGGTTTATGGTCATTGTACTCCAAGCAGAGCACAACTGGGGTTTTCTTTTTTATTAAAAAAATAAACAAAGCCAGCGATGAGACATCACCTCTGCCAATGTTTTAATTATATTTCGATGGTTTTTCAGGAATAACACCTTTCTGCGATCATACATCATAAGCAAAACAAAATTAAACCCACACCTGATGGCCTACCAAATCACAGACACCTTTACTGAAGCAACACAAAATTAATTTGAGAAATGTTGATTTTGAAAACATTTTTCCTCCCCTCTCTATTAAATGCATCTTCTATACATCAAAAAACCGAGCCTTTTTATTATTGTTCCTTTCTGAGATTGCTAAGCAGGCCCTGGTATTTGTCAGGCTTGCAGGTGTCTGGAGGTCTTTTTCTGCCCTTCACAGGACAGCATCTCAGTATCTCTTTAGCAGCCTGGCTGCATGATAGGCTGGTGTCAGTAACACCTCTCCTTATGCACAATGATTCCCAGGGGTGATGAGCACCAAGACCTACAACGCAGTACATCAAATCCCCGAGTGCTATGTATTTGCAGTCTGAAGGGCTTGCGCAAATCTGTGTTAAAAAGAAAACTACCAGTGTGACTGAATTCTTTCCCCCGAACCTCTCTGTACCAGGATTCAGTGTCTGACCTTGCCAAAGGAAAGTCACTCGATTCTGCATATCTGAGTTCTTCCTACTTCTCACTGCTTAACTACACTCAGCACTTTCCAAATTTTGCCTCCAATCCCAGCCCCATAAATTAGACAATAGTCTCGTGGAAACGTATAGATTGCTGGGTCGCAGCATTGAAAATATAAGGATCACATGCTTTTAAGTCATTAAACCCCTGGTTATAGGTGTGCAATACTTTTTAAACTCTTCGTCAATTCAATCAACAAATATTTCCTGGATACAACCATGCATGGACCTCATGTTAGGTGCTGGGAATGCACCATCCACTCTTTCCTTTCTTCATTCAGCAAACATTATTGAACTCCTCCTGGCTCTAGGAGCCAATTTTAGGCTCCAGTAGTGAATAACACAAATTTGACAAAAATTGCCAACAGATTTTTATAGAAGTTTCTATAAACAATGAATAGCAAAAGAGGGTCTCCCTGCTGATTGCATTAAATGAATACGGACTGTGGTGGTGATAGCATTAAAAATGATAACTGTAGCTATGATGATCATGACAACAAAACAGAAATGCATAGTAAGCTCTCTATCTGGGCCACATGCCATACTATGGCTGTTTTTTCTTTTTATTGATGTTTTAATAGTTTATAACATTGTGAAATTTTGGGTTGTACATTTTTGCTTGTCCATCACCATATATATGTCTCTCTTCACCCCTTGTGCCCACTCCCTACCCCAATTGCCCCTGGTAACCACAATACAGTTTTCTCTGTCCATGTGTTGGTTTATAGTCCACATATAAGTGAGATCATACAGTGTTTGTCTTTCTCTTTCTGGCTTATTTCACTTAACATAATACCCTCCAGACCCATCCATGTTGTTGCAAATGGGACAATTTTGTCTTTTTTTATGGCTGAGTAGTATTCCATTGTATATATATACCACATCTTTTTGATCCAATCATCAGTTGAGGGACACTTAGGTTGCTTCCACTTCTTGGCTACAGTGAAGAACGCTGCAATGAACATAGGGGTGCATAAGCCTCTTTGGATTGTTGATTTCAGGTTCGTTGGATAGATTCCCAGTAGTGGGATAGCTGGATCATAGGGTATTTCTGTTTTTAATTCTTTGAGGAATCTCCATACCGTTTTCCATAGAGGCTGCACCACTTTGCATTCCCACCAGCTGTGTATGAGGGTTCCTGTTTCTCCACATCCTCTCCAATATTTGTTGTTTTTGTCTTGGTGATTATAGCCATTCTAACGGGCATGAGGTGATATCTTAGTGTTGTTTTGATTTGCATTTCCCTGATGATTAGTGATGTTGAACATCTTTTCATGTGCCTATTGGCCATCTGTATATCTTCTTTGGAGAAGTGTCTCTTCATTTCCTCTGCCCATTTTTTGATCGGGTTGTTTGTTTTTTTTTGTTGTTCAGTTGTGTGTGTTCTTTATATATTGTGGAGATCAACTCCTTATCAGATATATGTTTTGCAAATATTTTCTCCCAGCTGGTGGGTTGTCTGTTAATCTTGATTCTGGTTTCGTTTGTCTTGTAGAAGCTCTTTAATCTGATAAAGTCCCACTTGCTTCTTTTTTCTGTAGTTTCTCTAATCTGGGTAGGCATGTCACCCAAAAAGATTCCTTTATGACCAATGTCAAATAGTGTGTTGCCTATATTTTCTTCTATGAGTTTTATAGTTTCAGGTCTCACCTTCAGGTCTTTGATCCATTTTGAGCTAATTTTTGTGAATGGCGATAGCACATGGTCCACTTTCATTCTTTTGCATGTGGCTGTCCAGTTTTCCCAACACCATTTATTGAAGAGACTTTCCTTTCTCCGTTGTATGTTCTTACCTCCTTTGTCGAAAATTAGCTGTCCGTATACGTGTGGTTTTATTTCTGGGCTTTCAATTCTGTTCCATTGATCTGTGTGTCTGTTTTTGTACCAGTACCATGCTGTTTTGATTACTATTGCTTTGTAGTATGTTTTGAAGTCAGGGATTGTGATGCCTCCAGCTTTGTTCTTTTTTCTTAGGATTGCTTTAGCTACTCGGGGTCTTTTGTTGCACCATATGAATTTTAGTATTCTTTTTTCTATTTCCATGAAGAATGTCTTCGGGATTATGATTGGGATTGCATTGAATCTGAAGATTGCTTTGGGTAATATAGACATTTTAACTATGTTTATTCTTCCAATCCCTGTGCATGGGATGTCTTTCCATTTCTTTATGTCATCATTGATTTCTTTCAATAATGTCTTGTAGTTTTCATTGTATAGGTCTTTCGCCTACTTGGTAAGATTTATTTCTAGATATTTTATTCTTTTTGATGCAATTGTAAATGGTATTATCTTTTTGAGCTCTCTTTCTGTTAGTTTGTTATTAGCATACAGAATGTAACTGATTTTTGTAGATTGATTTTGTACTCTGTGACTTTGCTGTAGTTGATTATTTCTAATAGTTTTCCAATGGATTCTTTAGGGTTTTCTATATATAAAATCATGTCATCTGCAAATAGTGAGAGTTTCACTTCTTCGTTGCCTATTTGGATTCCTTTTATTCCATTTTCTTGCCTAATTGCTCTGACCAAAACCTCCAGTACTATGCTGAATAGGAGTGGTGAGAGTGGGCAGCCCTGCCTCGTTCCTGTTCTCAGAGGAATGGCTTTCAGTCTTTCCCTGTTGAGTACGATGTTGGCTGTGGGTTTGTCATAAATAGCCTTATGTTGAGGTACTTTCCTTCTATACCCATTTTGTTGAGAGTTTTTATCATAAACAGATGTTGGATCTTGTCAAATGCCTTCTCTGCGTCTATTGAGATGCCCATGTAGCTTTTATTCTCTGTTTTGTTGATGTGGTGTATCACATTGATTGATTTACAGTTGTTGAACCATCCCTGCGTCCCTGGTATAAATCCCACTTGATCACAGTGTATGATCTTTTTAATGTATTGCTGTATTCAGTTTGCCAATATTTTGTTGAGGATTTTTGCATCTATGTTCATCAGTGATATTGGCCTGTAATTTTCCTTCTTTGTATTGTATTTGTCTGGCTTTGGTATTAGGGTGATGTTGGCCTCGTAGAATGATTTGGGAAGTGTTCCATATTCCTGTATTTTTTGGAATAGTTTGAGAAGGATGGGTATTAAATCTTCTTTGAATGTTTGGTAAAATTCACCGGAGAAGCCATCTGGTCCTGGACTTTTATTTTTTGGGAGGTTTTTGATTACTATTTCAATCTCTCTACTTGTGATTGGTCTATTCAGATTCTCCATTTCTTCTTGGTTCAGTTTTGTGAGGTTGTATGAGTCTAAGGATTTATCCATTTCTTGTAGATTGTCCAATTTGTTGGCATATAATTTCTCATAATATTCTCTTATAATCCTTTGTATTTCCGTGGTATCCATTGTAATTTCTCCTCTTTCATTTCTAATTTTATTTACTTGAGGCTTTTCTCTTTTTTTCTTAGTATGTCTGGCTAAAGGTTTGTCAATTTTGTTTATCTTCTCAAAGAACCAACTCTTTGTTTCATTAATCCTTTCTACTGTTTTTTTGGTCTCAATTTCATTTATTTCTGCTCTGATTTTTATTACTTATCTCCTTCTGCTGACTTTGGGCTTTGTTTGTGCTTCTTTTTCTAGTTCTGTTAGGTGTAATTTGAGGTTGCTTATTTGGGCTTTTTCTTGTTTGTTAAGGTGGGCTTGTATCACTATGAGTTTCCCTCTCAGGACCGCTCTTGCTGCATCCCATATGGTTTGATATGGCATATTTTCATTTTCATTTGTTTCCAGATAGTTTTTGATTTCTCCTTTAATTTCATCAATGATCCATTGGTTGTTCAGTAGCATGTTGTTTAAACTCCACATTTTTGTCACTTTCCCAGTGTTTTTTTTTTGTGGTTGATTTCCAATTTCATAGCATTATGGTCTGAAAAGATGCTTGTTATGATTTCAATCTTCTTAAATTTATTGAGGCTTGCTTTGTTTCCCAACATATGGTCTATCCTTGAGAATGTTCCATGCATGCTTGAGAAGAATGTGTAGTCAGCTGTTTTCGGATGGAGTGCTCTGTATATGTCTACTAGGTCCATCTCGTCCAGTTTTTCATTTAAGTCTAATATTTCTTTATTGACTTTTTGTCTGGATGATCTATCCATTGATGTAAGTGGGGTATTAAAATCCCCTACTATTATTGTGTTGTTGTTAATGTCTCCTTTTAGGTTTGTTAATAGTTGCTTTATGTACATTGGTGCTCCTATGTTGGGTGCGTATATATTCATAAGTGTTATGTCTTCTTGGTGGAGTGTCCCTTTTATCATTATAGATTTCCCTTCTTTGTCTCTCTTCACCTGTTTTATCTTGAAGTCTACTTTGTCTGATATGAGTATGGCAACACCTGCTTTCTTTTGTTTGCCATTAGCTTGGAGTATTGTCTTCCATCCTTTCACTCTGAGCCTGTGCTTGTCTTTAGAGCTGAGATGTGTTTCCTGGAGGCAGCATATTGTTGGGTCTTGCTTTTTAATCCATCCTGTCATTCTGTATCTTTTGATTGGAGAGTTCAATCCATTTACATTTAGAGTAATTATTGATATATGATTAAGTAACAGCTTAATGTTGCTGTTTTGTCACTTATTTTCTGGTTCTTTTGCATTTCCTTTGTTTCTTGTCCCATTTGTTTCGGACTGCCAATTCAGTTTGGTTGTTCTGTCTTATGACTCTTCTAGTTTTCTCTTTGTTTATCATATGTGATTTTGTTTTGATTATTTGTTTAGTGGTTACCTTGAGGTTTGTATAAAAAAGCTTGTGTATGAGATAGTCCATTATCTGATAGCCTCTTATTTCCTTATACTAAGTCAATTCCATCTCTTTCCTCTTCCCCTTCTAAGTCATTCTTATTATACCATATCCTATCTTGTGTTGTGGCTGTGCGTTTACAGTGATGAGGTTATATTTATTTTTGGTGAATTCCTTCCTTTGATCTTTGATTTTGGTATTTAAGTGGTTTCTAACCTATTCCAGTAAAGATCTACTATTTTTCTGATTTTGTCTACCTATTTTTCTCCTTTCTCCAAGCTTTGTATTCCTTTTCTTTTCTTTTTTTCAGGCCTGAGGGTCTTCTTGAGTATTTCTTGTAGTGGGAGTCTTGTGGTCATGAACTCCCATAGCTTTTGTTTATCTAGGAAAGTTACTATTTCTCCATCATATTTGAAGGATATTTTTGCTGGATAGAGTATTCTTGGCTGAAAGTTTTTGTCTTTCAGTATTTTGAATATATCATTCCAGTCTCTCCTAGCCTGTAAAGTTTCTGTTGATAAATCTGCTGAGAGCCTGACGGGAGTTCCTTTGTACGTTATTTTTTGTTTTTGTCTAGCTGCACTTAATATTGTTTCTTTGTCATTGACTTTGGCCAGCCTTACCATTACATGTTGTGGAGTGGGCCTTTGCCTGTTGACATATTTAGGTGAACTATTGGCTTCACTTACTGATATTTCTTGCTCCTTCCCCAGATTTGGGAACTTCTCAGCTATTATTTCCTTGAATAGGCTCTCTGTTCCTCTTTCTCTCTCTTCTCCCTCAGGAATACCTATAATTCTTATGTTTCATTTCCTAATAGAGTCAGATATTTCTCGGAGACTTTCTTCATTTCTTTTTAGTCTTAGTTCTCTCTCTTCTTCCATCTGAAGCATATCTGTATTCCTATCCTCTATAATGCTAATTCTTTCCTCCATATTGTCAGCTCTGTTCTTTAAAGATTCCAGATTCTCCTTTATCTCCTCCATTGTATTCTTCATCTCCATCAGTACTGATTGGTTCTTCTTTATGTTTTCAATCTCTTTTGTGAAGAAACTCCTAATCTCATTGAATTGTTTGTCTGTGTTGTCTCGTATTTCGTTGAGTTTTTTTATGATATCTATTTTGACATCTCTGTCATTTAGGTTATGGATTTCTGTGTCTTCAGGGTTGGTTTCTGGGTGCGTGTCATTTTCCTTCTGGTCTGGTGATTTCATGTACCTTTGCATTGTGGTTCTTGTATTGGCTTTGTTTTTCCTCATCCTGGAAATATCTGGTTGCAATTTCCACCCACCGCCACCATGTGGGGGTTAAAGGCTGTGTAATCTGAACCACTGCACTCTGCCCCAGCTGTTCACTGCAATCCGCTGGCCGCTTGGTCTGGTCTGGTTGGCTGAGCTGCAGTGCCCGGCTTGTGGGGAGGGGGAGGGCTCTCTCTTTTGCCTGCTGGGTCCCTGGCGTGGGGGGCTTCCTGCTTGCCCCTTGTTATCGGCTCTCCTGGTGTGCTCAGATGTTGATGGTGCCCCTGTAGCAGTTCTGAGTCCTCTGTGTGGGAGTTTCCCACTGGCTGAGAAAGCCCAAAGAGCTACGGTTTCCCCACAGATGGCCATCCCTCCCCCGTCTCTGGGAGCCACGCAGACTGGGATCGCTTATCTGATGGGGAGGGAGAGGAGTTCTCCTTACCTCTCCCCGCTTCCTCCAGGGGCCCAGCACGTTCTACTCTCAGACGTGTGGCAGTGTAGATCTTTCTGATCTTGCTTTTCACTGTCTAGGAGTCCGTTGTTGGTCTGTGACTGTTCCTTTTGTTGTATCTTATTGGGGGAAGAGTTTACAGGAAAGCTCACTCTGCCATGATGCTGACATCCCCATACTAAGACTTTTTATGTGTGCTATTTTTTATCATCATCAAAATAACCTGAGATTGGTCCTACCAATATCTCCTTCATATAGATGAGAGAGTTTTACAGTAACCGGCTCAAATCATCACATCCATAAAAAAGAATAAAATGCTAAAGGACTAATATCTGCTACAATGTAGATTAACCTCAAAAACCTTATGCTAAGTGAAAAAAGCCAGACAACAACCACTATAGCGTGTATGAATCCATTTACATTAAAAGTCCAGAATTGGTAAATCTATAGGCACAGAAAGCAGATTGGTGGTTGCGGGGAGGCTGGGGGTGGGAACGGGGACTGACCACACACGGGCACACATGATCTTTTCAGGGGTGATGGAAAAGTTCTCCAACTGGATGTGGTGGTGGTTGCACAACACTATAAATTATTAAAACTCATTAAACACGTGAGTTCTATGGTATATAAATTATACCCCAATAAAGCTGTTTTAAAAAAAGGAAGAAAAGAAATGGCCCTAGCCAGGAACAACGAAATAGCTCATCTTTAAGGACCCTTAATTTGCTTCTCCACATAGGTTCATGTTTATCATCCTCCCTGTTTAGAAAACCTACACTTCTTTTTTCTCCTTTACTCTCACACTACCTTACAGCATTTCTGACACCAGATGTGTGGGTTTTTTCCCCACACCAAGCAATTGTGTGACACCAGCTGGGTGTGCTACTGTTCATCTACCTGGAGAGAGTGTCAGATCCCACAGGTTAAGGGCTCAATCCCACAAGACTGCCCCCTCACCCTCAAAGACCAATTGCAAGACCAGATTGTCACCTGTGCTTCTGATCTACTGGCCATAGATCAGAGGTTCCCCTCCTCATGTTCAATTAATTTGCTAGAGTGGCTCACAGAACTCAGGAAAAGAGCTTACTTACTCTTTGCCAATTTAGTATGAAAGGATATGATAAAAGATACAGACGAACATCCAACTGGAAGAGATGAGTAGGGCAAAGTATGTGGGAAGAGGAGCAGAGCTTCCATGCCCCCTCTGGGTGTGCCCCTCTCCCAGCACCTCCACATGTTCACCAGCCTGGAAGCTCCTCCAACCCCAAATTTTAGGGATTTTTTATGGAGGCTCCATCACATAGGCATGACCAATCATAACCTCCATTTCCAGCATCTCTCCCCTTGCTGGAGAGCAGAGGGGTGTAACTGAAAGTTCCAAGCTTCTGATCATGGCATGGTCTTTCTGATGACCACCCTCCATCCAGGAGCCCCTGGAGCATTGCCTCATTAGAAATGATGCTCCTATCACCCAGGAAATTCCAAGGGATTTAGGAACTTAGTGCCAGAAACTGGGCAGGGGGAGGCAGTGGGGGTGGCAGAGACCAATATATATACTTTCTACTCTCCCATACTAGGAAACTGTAGATCCTTTGCACAGCTTCCAGACCTGACTTTTTCAGTTGAAATCAAGCTGCCCTTCAGAGTACAGGTATCAATTTTCCCTGAATGTTTCCACAGCCATCTGAGCTCTAGATGCCCGTGGTTTCATCCAAGTACAGTGTGCAAAGTCCTGGTCTCTCCAGTCTCTCTCCCAGAACAAGTCAGTGAGCCTGCACATTGGTAGACAGAAAGAGAAGTAGCATTATCAAGCCCGTGATTTGTGCCAGACCCAGCCACTTTGCAGGAGGCTTTTATTACTGTTTATAAAACCCTGGAGAATGCACCTCATCATCTCACTTTTCAAATGCAGAAACTGTCGCTTAGAGAGGTGAAATTATTTGGTCCCGTGTTGTGCAAACAATTAATGGCAAAGCCAGAATATGAACCCAGATCTCTGCAGCCCAGGAACTCCCAAGTTAACTAATTTTGTCTACTCAGACAGTTCGGTTCCTAATCCCCGTTGTACTACTCAATCTGTGTAAGTTATTCCCTTTCATCATTGGGCTTCTTAAAGGTGCTACAACATCGTTGGAGCTTGCATTTTGAAACCACAGAGCACTCAATGGTTGGACAAAGTCAAATAAGCATGTTTGCAGTGCCTACATTGCTTTGTCTGTATCATATTGTAACTAAGCCGTGCAAAATCCCTCAAGAATTGTAACAGTAAATTGTCTTTAAATAAAATATATCTTCAGTTTCATTTGGTGCCAAACACACTTGAGTTATTGTATATCGTTTTTCCAGAATTCCACTTAAATCTTTTTCTAAAAATAACATTTTCATTGCTCAAGGGCATGCAGGACAAACTAGGAGAATCAACAGCATGCTGGCTTTAACAGAGAACAGAAAGAACCCAGAAAAAGAGGCTGGGACCTGTAGGAAGAAAACCATACAACACACTTTTGTGAACACATTTAAACAATGCTAGAGTGTGTTTTATAGAAATTTAGCAGAGGAGAGTAACACTGGGGGCTTATTTATGAAAAGAACTCATAAGACTGTATTTAATTTCAAGGATATCAATAGTTAGTGGTGCAGCAAATAAATTTCAATTGAAAGAATCACAGAAATTGTGTTATTTCATCATTCATTCTCAACCGGGGTGATTTTGCACACACACATGTACACACAACCCCTTTGTGGGGGACAATTGGCAATATATGGAGACATTTTTTGTTTTCACTATTCAGGGAGAAAAGTGCTACTATCATCCAGTGGGTAGAAACCAGGGACCCTTCTAAACATTCCACAATGCACAAGGCAGCCCCCACAGCAAGGACTTATCCAGCCCCAAATGTCAATCATGCCAAGGCTGAGAAAACCTGTTCTATACTGAGGCCACTAAGAACTTCACGTGCCTCTAAAAAATAACTGTAGGAGTTTCACTAAACCAGAAATACCTGGATTATATATTTTCCTAGTATCATTTAACACAATTTAGTAGACTTCTACAAACACTCCCAAATCATCAAACAGGAGCATCATTTCCATTTCTCTTTAAGGAAAAGATGAATTTGGGTAGAAGAACTGGGTCACCAAAGTACAACAATATTGCACAGTGGGAAGATTCACACTTGGACTTGGGTGGCAGATATTTTCATCATTTTTAATGTTATCCATCACTGTATTTAGTGCAAAATGATATACTGGATCATGTAGCCGTTCAAACCAGCCTCCAGAAAAATGTCCTCAAGGTGAAACAAACAGATTTTTTTAAATTGTTGCTACAAAGGTGAACCTAATCAAGGAGGTTCCTTTCCAGGTTACCTTTGGCTACGAGATAGTAATTAAACTGTCTTTAGGGACCCTTGTTTAGAAACTGCTCAGCTATGGATGTTTTGATGTTCAGGCTAAGTTTCCCGGGCCTAATCATTGAATGAAGCAGATCGATTGTGCTTCAAACAGAAGGCCTTAGAAATGAAGCTACTACAAGCTGCTCCATCCATTAATTTCCTGCAGTCATGGCAGCATCAATTATGTATGGATTTATTGGAGAAAGTTCAGGTTCCTGTAGCTTCATTCTAGTCTCAACACTCATGAGAGCCATTTATGGTTTACCAGACAAAAAGCACTTTTCCAGTTAATAAACTTCTTCCATTTATCTCTTAATCCTTACACAAAGGGACATTCATAAAAACACCAGTCGATACTCTGAAGGCTCACTTCAGAGTTTTGAATGAAGGGCACCCAAGGTGGGGAACCACATTTCTCCTACAACCAGGTTTTTCCTTACTTAGGTACTCCTGGGTCCTGCCTTTGGCCAAGGAGGTAATTTGGTCTACATTATCCATTCAAAGGCAATGTTTTAGCTACAGCCAGCAATAAAAACAACACAAAATTGGTGAGGCAAGTCTCACCTGAAGGTTGTTGGAACTCTCAATTTCATGGTTTGGAAATCCTGCACCCAAAACCATTCACTGTCTGAAGAAGGACTATGCGTTGCTAGTAGAGATGTTTAATAGAGAATGCAACAAGCGTGCTTTAAGGTCTGTCATTGACTTTATAAGTTATGGTGGAGTATTTGAGCATAAGGATTGACAAGTCTTGCACATTAGAATTATCTGGGGATGCTAAGAAAAAGATTCACATCCCCCAACCAGTAGGAATTAAATCCCATGTGGAGGGTATTTGTGGGGGGAGATTCGAATGCAGATTCCTCTTCCTCTCTTTTTGCTCCTGCTCACTCTTCTCTGTGCAGTCTCTCCTCCTGCTTCTCGTATTCTCTTCCTCTCCCTTCTCTTGCCACAGCCTAATCGCCTCCTTCTTTCCACCATGCGATGCTAACACGCAGGAAGCATTGGAAACCACTGCTTTACCTGTTGACTTATTTTTATGCTCCAAGTGCATCTGCCTGTGAATATGTGTGTTGTTTGCAACCACAGAATGAGGCTGCCAATCCTTTCCTCTCTCCTGCTTCCTGTGGATGTTTGTATAATATTTAAGCATTAATTATGTAATGTTTGTCAAGGGTTTGAAGCTCCTAGGGAAAAGGCACTATATTAATAGCATTATTATTAGTGTTTTCTCTGTTAAATTTCCATTACAAAACGCATCAGGAAATGAGTTGCGGCCGTCTGTCACAGAGCTTAAATGCTTACATTCTGCAGGATTTCGTTTATTGCTGAGTGGAGGTGCTTTGTAAGCCATATATAAAAATCATTTTCCAAAATGAGTTGAACAGCTGTTGCGTCCCATACTAGTTTTAACACCTTGTTAACAGCTATTATTTTCAACAACCTGCAAAACAAACCATGGTTTGCATTATGGTATGCGTCGCTTAACAAGAGGGAAACGTTCTCAGAAACGCGTCATCAGGCAATGTCGTCACTGTATGTACATCATAGAGTGTACTTACACAAACCTAGATGGTACAGCATACTACACACGTAGGCTATATGGTACTAACCTTATGGGACTACCATCATATATGTGGTCCATTGTTGACCGAAACATTGTTGTGCAGTGCATGACTATACTCAATTTTAATAATGATCATGTAAGCATGCATTGTGTTATATGAGAAGCAATTTCATGGGTAATAAGGAAAAGCAGTGACTCCTAGCTGACTTTTTAATGGATTGCCGGGTTCCTAGTGAAGTCAGTTCTTCCCTAAGCCACTGGTTGGAGAGTGCCCTGGAGATCGACCAGAGGCTGGTCTCCAGGGAGGGCTCAATGAGCTGAGACATCCCGACCCAATCCAATCTTTACCTGCCCCTTCATCAACACTGAGTATTATCCAACTTTTGTTCGTTGCCAGTCTAATAGGTACATATAGCGTCTCATTTTATTTTTCCATTTCTTCAGTCTTGAGTAGAATTGAATATTTTCTGTGTATGTCAGCCATTTGCACTTTTTCTCTGAATTCCTTGTTCAGATCCTTACCCATATTTGGAATGAGGTGCGATCTTTTTTTTTTTATCTGTGTAAGAACATAGTTTAGAAAGAAAAGCATATTAACTAGATATATTGTTGCAAGTACATTTTTATTTCCTCTAAATTTTCATTTGTCTTTTAGACTGCTTATGGATTTGGGTGTCTGTGTGATACAGACTTCACTATTTGAGGGTGTTAAAAACAAGACGAAAGGCCCAAATGGAGTCGCTTATGCTAAGCCTCACATCATCAAACTGAGACTTCACTTACTTATATTTTTGGCTCTCCCAGAAATGGAATCTTAAACCAGGCAATCAGGAATGGCCTGACGAGCACAAGTTAGGTAATCTAACTGATAAACCTCCGACATCCCTAAAAGAAAGTGACCTTGCAATAACCAATGCCATTTTTTTGACTAGTATAACTTCCTTGTTGCTCCTTCCTTCTGCCTATAAAAGTCGTTCATTTCATGCAGCTCCTTAGAGCTCCTTTCTATCTGCCTGATTGGATGCTGCTGATTCCAATCGATTTTTGGTCAAATAAACTCTTAAAATTTTTAATATGCTTCAGTTTACCCTTTAGTAAAGGACATCAATTTACAATCATACGTACATTTCCTTTTTGACTTCTGGGTTTAACATAACGATTAAAAAGACCTTTCCCATAGGAAAACAAAAGAAACAATTTCCGTATTTTCATGTTTTTAAAAAATAGTTAGATGTTTAAATTACATATAATTTAGTTTGGTGCAAATCGTGAGGAAGAAAGGCAACTGTGCCATTTTTCCAAATAGTTTTTCTGTCACCCCACCATGATTTAAAAAAAAATTATCCATCTTTCTGAAATATCACACTATCGTGGACTCCATGTCTGACTGGGCATTCTTCTGACATTCTACTAACTGCATTGA
Organism: Ceratotherium simum simum; assembly: GCF_057802395.1. Classification (NCBI taxonomy): domain Eukaryota; kingdom Metazoa; phylum Chordata; class Mammalia; order Perissodactyla; family Rhinocerotidae; genus Ceratotherium; species Ceratotherium simum. Next base: position 124,307,300 of record NC_141940.1, read on the forward strand.
TCGATCTCTCAATTACTAGGCCAATATCAAGTCATTTAAATGTGGTCTTGATAATATACTTTTATACCTAATAACACCTCCTCAGACGTTGCATTTTCTTCCTGAATGACCTGGAATGGAGGTGATGCCAGTAATTGCAAAAATTCAAACGCGTCTTTACATATGGGAGAAACTAAGTGCCAATGCATCCCCCTAAAAACCCGTTAATGTTTTTACAAAGTGAAGCAATTCACGTCACTGAAAAAGATTTTCAGTATTCTAACTACACAACGCTTAAGGGTGAATGGCCTAGAGTTTATCACACGTGTTACAATATATCTTTATGGGTGGGTTCTTAAAAAGTGCAATTGATAATTTTCTGTTGGGATCTTTGCACTTTGACTTTAATTGGGACGAGCTGAATTCCACCATAACTGTGCTCCTCAATGTAACAGTAGATACAGAGCTAGTATTTTATCCTGACTCCAAACACAAAAGGTTGTATGTCAGGATTTCCTCTGGCTGTGAGTTACAGAATGCTCAGCTAGAGTAACTTATATAGTTAAGCGGTGGATTTATCTCTGGAAACACTGTAGGGATTGTGGGAGCAACTCAAGAAACATACCCATGACCCTGGATCCTTCTATCCCTGGTTCCATGCAGTCTTTCTGTGCCTGGTCATCAAATGAGCCTACAAATATCGTGGCAAATTTCCAAGAAGAAAGAACAGGGAAAGGGAAAAAGTGCCAGCATAGATGATACCTATGTTTCACTGGCCACTCTCATGTCACATGGACAGTCCTGGCTGCAGAGAAGTTTGGTAAATCGAATTGCCTTTTGCACAGAGGCAGATAAAGAAGAAGAAAGCTGCACACAGTGCTTGAGACAGCTAAACTACAGTGTCATCCTATAAAAATCTTTCACCTTCAGGTCACAGGGTACTCTGAATTAATTAAAAGAAACTCATTTCTACATATATCCTGAGAAAATGCTTACATTCAAAACCGTGAAAAAGTTTTCAAGACGTCAGTTCTTCACCTCTTTAAGAAATCAGATTACCCCAAGGAAATATCAGGTTAACTCCACAATTCTCTTCCAAAGTATAGGCTGTGAAAAGAAAATGGAGATTTGGGCATCTGGGATCTTAACTCACATATTCTTCAACAAGCTAAGGAAAAATATTTCCTCACTCAAGGACTTCAAAAGTATATCACATACATGCTGTTCTTTAAAAAACTCTTCAAGGACAAATGAATCAAATTAATATACCCATGAAGAGAAGTTCTTTGTATAATCAAAATATCAAGGAGCAATGAAACAGTGAAACTCTTGGTTAATGTCTAAACAGTTACCATGGGGATTAAGCATAACCCAAGCGTCAGAACTACATCTCAAAAAAGATGAAAATAATGTAACATATATACTATATGTTATAATATATAACATACTATATTATAACTAATACAGGTACAATAATCTTGATCTAAAAAAAAATCAATTCATTTTAGCCAAAATATATGCAGAGGGAAGTCAAATGGTGCTAAAAATTGCACTAAATTGTTACCAAGGGGCAGAGGGCAGGTGATGTTATTTTAGCACTAAATGTCCAAATATATTTTGTTTGGTATAATTTTCAAATAACCAGGGGAAAAAAAGAGAAGGAAAACTTGAGCATTTAAGTAAAAAGCAGGAAATAAGTAATAAAATAACAAGAATAAAAACCCAGAATTAAAAAAATGGCAGAGAATCAAATATCATCCACTAATGGAATTATACTTATGTTGCGAACATAGAGTTAAGTGTACATATACTTTAGACCTGTGATTGTTGATTTTTTTTTCCCAGACCAACCTGCCTGAGAGACCCATAGATCCTTACTGCTAACAGGTCGGTACAACTGCTAGTTTCAAGTCAAGGATTATGTGGCATATTCACACAAGAGAAAATTATTTTGTCTTAAAAAAGAAGAAATTCTCCCGTTTGCAACAGCGTAGATGAACCTGGAGGACAGTATGCAAAGTGAAATAAGCCAGGCACAGAAGGAAAAATACTGCATGATTCCACTTAGATGAGATATCTGAAATAGTTGAACTCATGGAATCCGAGAATGGAGTGGTGGTTGCCAGGAACTGACGGGATGGGAAAATGGCGAGTTGTTATTCAGTGGGTGTAAACTTTCAGTTATGCAAGATGAATAAATTCTAAAGGACTACTGTAGTTAACCATACAGTATTGTGCACTGAAAAGTGTGTTGAAAGGGTAGATCTCATGTTAAGTGTTCTTACCACAACCACCAAAAAGCAAAGACAAAAACCCACAGAGGCACAAGGGAATGTTTAGCGGAGATGGGTATGTCTATTACCTTGATTGTGGTGACAGTATCATGGTGTGTGCATATGTCCAAATCCATGAAATTGTACACATTAAATATGTGCAGTTTTTTGTATATCAATTATACCTCAATAAAGCTGTTTAAAAATATTTTTAATAAAATAAAACATAGAAAGAACGGATAAAGTTGTTCAGAGACAAGCCTGCCCTGGGGGTGAAGAAGGATCAGGTCGGGTAGTGTTGGGCAGAGCCTCCCCACTCATGTGTCACGAATGAGTTACAGGTTTATTTCACAACTGATAGAAATTAGTAAAAATAGGGCTTGGGTTTGGGGTTCCAGCTCTATCCCTTGCTGCCTATGAGACCTAGACAAAGTTATTTACCTTCTAATGCTTAGTTTCATTTTTGTAAAATACAGATAATAATACTTTCTAGTTCAAGGGGATTTTTAAGATTTTGAATTAATCCAGGTAAAGCATTTAGGATCTGGGCATATATTCATGGTTCTTTAAATATTACCATTTGTGCTTATTCCAAAGGAAAATATTGGGCAGCCAGTGGTATCTCAAGGCCAAACTATTCAACGAGAGTTGGAAATTAGAAACTAGAAAGTAAGTAAACATATTGGTATCTATCTGCATCAAGATGACAACTGAAACCAAGGGAAGGAGGTGCAAGGATATATGAATAGTGATTTTACAACAAGGACTTACATTTATATTCTAACACTCAGAGAAAATTTAATTTGTAGTACAATTTAAAGAAATAAAAACCTGGAACCAGATAGGGCTTTCTGTGAATTCTCTCAACTCTTGACTTATCACTTGTGCCATAGGAAAATGTTTCCCTCTCCTAAAGTCAGGGTAAGGAGGAGTTCTGCTTAGTCTGCTGATCTTGGACTCTGCTTTGCCATCAGCTCTCAATCATGAAGCTTTGTCTTTCAAGTTGTGACACATTTCAACTTCTGGCCTTCCTCACTATCTGCTTAACAAATGTTGTCTTCCCATGTTTGGCATGAACAAGATGTAGTATTTACTTTTGTATTTCTTTAGGCAAATCTTGGCTTGTTCCGGTATCAACCTTGATTTCCCCTAGGTCCTCCAAAATTGAAGCTTTCTCTTCCGTTCTATGCTGAAAAGTCAAAAGCCAAAGTGGACAGTGAAGGCGTTATGAAGACTGCTAGCCATTCACCAAATCGATGGGCTCTTTTTCTTTGGCACTGGGCTAAACAATCCTTCCTTCCCAGTCTCTCTTTCAGTGAGGCTGCTTCATGATGTTCTAGCCAATAGTTTATGTACAGAAGTGATGTGTGCCCCTTCTGAGCCTGGCTCATAAAAATCTAGCATGTATTTCCTCCATGTTTCCCCCCTAGTCTCCTGCCTGGGATAAAGATGACCCTCCAAGAACACCTTAGCCACCATGAATTGAAGATGGATCCCTAAAAGATTGCTTGGAGCAGAGAACTCCCTTCCACCCGAGCCTACTCACTCAGTACACCCACCTTGGGCAGCTAGCCAGAAGACAACTTCTACTGGATTACAGCCCTTAATCATTTGTTTTTTATTGGTTACAGTAGTTTGGAATACTCAAACTAATTCAGCAGTTCTAGCTAGCAGAATGGTCCTGGTCCAACAGGAAGAATCCAGAAAATATCTGCCACATGGGAGGCCTATCCAAATGAACAAGGTTCATCTCTTCTGCTGAGTGTATTTAAAATAATGCCTGCTGACTCCAAGAAGACACAGGTGGAATTTCAAATCTATTCCTTAGGAAGACATAGTCTATATTTGTAGAAAGCCTCAGATTCTTCCCTCCCTCAGGTCCCTGTTCCACAGTAAATTCGTTAGGGCATTTTGTTAAGGGGTCATCCCTCCCACCTTTTGAGCATTTACACATAGTGGAACTTAGTAAAACACTGGTAAAATATTACATATTCTGAGAATGTTGCCCACAAAGTTTATGGGAAACATATATAAATGTTTAGGTGGTGGTGTCTGACAACACTGTAGCCCATGGTTTATGAGCAAAAGTAATGTGTGCTCATTCTGAGCCTGGCTCATCAAAATCTCCCATGAACTTCCTCCATGTTTTTCTCCCTTTCTGCTGCCTGGGATAGAGAGGCCCCCACCCCTCTCAGAGGGAAACTTTGGATATCCTGAGTTTTAAAGAAACAAACATGTAAAATCTTGCACACTGCTTAGCTGTCTGCATTTCAATAAAGTCATAACAGAGCAGGAAAAGGTCCAGAGAAGAGAAAACAGGGTGATCAAAAGCCCAGAGCTGCTGCATATGCAGACAGTCTTAAAGGATTCAAATGATTCCATCTGCAAAGACCGAGGCTGACAAGGGCTATGATTGAAGTCTACAAACTCATAAAAGGTAGACCTGGGATGAACACAGACTTGTTCACCAAATCCCAGTTTACCACGATGACAGTCTTCCCTTTCACCCTCTCTTGAAAGAAGGAGATTTAGGACAAACAGAGAAAGGACAAGTTAACAAAACAGAGCAGATAGCAATGGGCCAATTTGCAGAAATCATAACCTAGAAGACCAGAGGCTGACCGCAAATCTAAAAAACTTCAAATAAGTACCAGAAACATTCACACGTGACAGTTCTATTAAAAGAGCTAAAATTATGCCTAAAAATTTAAAGAGGCTAAAAGTGATTGATCAAAAATGAATGACTTACAATTAGGACTATTTCTGGATTCTGACTCTTTATAACAGTGGTGTCGCACACACATCCCCACCAGCTTTGCAAACTGTCGCCGCCATGCCTCTTCTGGTTAGCTGCAAAATATTTTTGCCGTTAAATTTATTTTGTGTCAGCCAAAGTGCCGTTTTTATGGAATTGCCCATGGAGAGAAGCCTATAATAGATCCTGAGCAACACGGACAAGCCCTGATAAACTACTAAATTTAGATAGGATTGAGCCATAGACTGAAATTCTTAAATGACCTCACTTTTCAAATCTCCTCCAGGCATGAAACAGACTCACCAGTGTAAGATACAGTGTGGGCAGTTTCTGGGGGAAGAAGGAGACATTCTGCTACCAAGAATGGGAATAGAAATCAATCACAAGGGCATCATTAACTAAATCCCTGCATACTTGTGGATTAAATAGGGTTAACTTTAAAAAATCAAGTTACAGAAAATTCTTGCTTTCTAGATGATTGCAGTGTAAAGCAAGTAATGTGGCTTTTGGTTATTGCAAGACCAACTCTCTCAGCTTTTCTAGGAACTCTTTCAATTGGAAAAGGGCACTTGGTTTTTGGAAACAATCTCATTTTAAACAGCAATGAGTACTCAACTGATTAAAAATTAATATGCATTATGCTTGAACGTTACGCAACACAATTTCTCAAAAGAGTGGTGAACTTCTAAAAATCAGTTCTTAACTTTCTGATTCCTGACCACATTCTGGCAGGAGTACTACAAATGACCATTGGCACAAACGGAAATTTAAAAGATGTCTTGAATTAAACCCTAGAGTCTAGATCGTGACTGAATCTCTGTTTAATCAATAAACAGATGTTTATTAAACACTTGCTGTCATGCTTTGGCTTCTCCAGGAAGAACACTCATTGCAGAATTAAAAAAAAAAAATAGAGGGCCAACACTGCCCAGCTGGGAATTTAATGCCTCAGAAGTTAGTTTCTGACACATTTCTGCATTTCTGCATGGTATTCTAAATTCATGGCACAAACATCATGAGGGAGTATGCTGCTATAGCAGATAATTGCTACCTTCTTACACCAATGGGCACTTTTATATACAAGTATATAATTAAGTACTCATGACTTACTGTTAAAATTTTGGCAGATCCCTGCTGGCTTCCCTTGCACCTCTTAATAATGATGGTCAAGGGACATTAACTCTCATGGCTGAACATGTTACAGTTTTGTTTTTTCTTTTTAACTCTCAAGGTATGAATACATACCTTTCCGGTAAAATGTTTTGAAAGCACCCAAAGAGTAACCCTTTAAAACCACCATCATTTGGTTAACTCTAAACCTAACCCTAATTCCCTCCCTGATCCTATCCCTCCCTCCATGTCCTTCTTCCTGGTCCCACCTCTCCTTCTATGTCACTTCCTGCCACACCCCTACCCCTCCTTCTATGTCACTTCCTGGCCTCTCTCTTTCCTTTATGATGTCACTTGCTGGCCCCTACCCTATGCTACCTGTCCCACTCAAGTCCATATTCGGATTTTCCCTAAGGAGTACCCCTGAGATGAAAGACACGGGACTTGGCAGAGGTAGGAGTTGATGCAAAAGGCCTTCATCAAAGGCCTCAGCTGATTTTGTGGAGATCTTGGGGACTGGGATGGCCCCTCAGAGTGATCCTCCCTTGAAATGAGGTAAAGGGTCAGCTTTTCTATCCCTGCCAGGTCCAGTTATTAAATGCAGTCTGCCTATGAGGTGGAGGTACCACCTTGGGTGAAGCTCTCTTCAGCTGAGGGCAATTACAGAAGAGAGACTCAACTGAGATGTGTCAATACAATACTCCCAGAAGACAGAGGAATAGATGTCTTGATCCTGGAAAGGGGTCCAGGCAGGATGGCACAGCTTCTGCCACCTTAACCTTCTCTAAGGAACAGTTGGTTACTGGAAGGAGTATAAAGAACATCAAAATGTTGTCTGTACTCTTAGAAAGCATAAAATTCCATTAGAGAGATGAGACATATTTACACCTCTTAGTGGTACTCTTCGAATCTCCCTATTGGAGACAGGTCATGAAACTTGGATTTTAATTCCTTTAAAATCTCATACTATTGGATAGAAATAGAGCAATGCTCTGATAGTTTCAGAAAAGGGATCCATATACTATCACCCAGGTGCCAAATTTTGTCACCACCTGTTTTAGTGAATAAAGCCTTATTGGAGCACAATCATGCCCATTCATGTACCTGTGGGTCTAATAGTCTAACTAGGACCACAAGGGACAGAATAGATGGAGATTACAAAGAACTGACACAAGGGGGAAGGATCCTTAGCAAGCAACACACAAAGACTCTACTACACGAAGTTCATGGTCTTGTTCTATGAGGCAATGGGGTAATTGGCCTCTTCTTACATACGAAAACTTCGCAATGGCTGGGAAATTAATTAGGAATAAGTAGTATAGAAATAATTTTATCCTATAGCTAAAAACCACATTTTTTTAAGTTATGTATAAGTTTTAAGTTATAAACTCTAGATAGAAAGAGCAATTCAAAATGCAGTACCCCCAATCACAGGACACTCAGCATTTGGTGCCATGTCATCTTGAAAATCAGCCATTCACCTTCATGCTCCTTGACTACAGGGGGAAAGATGAAGTGCAAGCAACCAAGCAAGCATTAGGCTCACGAAGTGCGATATGAGCCTCAGGAGCTGAGGAGGCTCCACCCAGTTCACAGGCTTTCCATGACAGCCTGTAATTCAGAGGCCTCCCGGGGAGGGAGATGTGATGGGCAACTGTGGAAATTTAAGTGATGTCTAGGATCTTATCGTACTGACAGCTCATTATTCCTGTTACCCAGAGAAGAAGAGGATAAACACATCAGCCAGCATCCTTTTATAAGTGAGCCCAGAGGACCCAACTGGAGCTTATGTACAAACAGAGTTTTCCAGAGGTGACACCAGACACATCAGGGACAAACCTGGGCTTAAGGCTGAGTGGTAAAAACAGCCATTTGTATTCCAACTGTGCATCCAAAGCCACTTGCCTAAAGTGTTTTCATTTAGATCTTTTGAATTACAATTTCTGGCTTTATTGCATATTTCATCTGGGCCCCTTCCAAATGGATCTTCTGGCATGCTTATATACTATGATAGAGTGATATTCAGTTTAAAAATCATTACCTTAATCAGCCCTGCTACTTTGATTTAGTGTGAGCGATGGTTGATTTCATTTTCTTGCCTATTGTAAGAATTTTACTCATGGTGACATTAGGTTTATTTTTAAATTGCAACTGTGAATCACAAAATAAAAGTTTAGAGCACATAGTTTTGGGGTCTTGTTTCCTACACACACGTGCTAAATCAAATTTGAGAATGTCCCATTGCCAGAGCTGAACCAACCACAAAAATTTAGTGTTTTCTTGAGATGAGAGAATGGGAGAACTGAGTTTCTTGAATCTAGTTTGAGAACATTGGACCACCAGTAGTTACCATACCCACCCACTAGGGGTAAGACTAACACATGTCATGCAACCAAGTTAGTGACGCAACTTCTTGTCACTACTCAACTTGGCCTTAAAGGTTACATTTTGAAGTGTTTTCTGATTTCTTAAAAATAGTTTCTCACAGGTAACAAAAGTAAAAATAGATAAATTGGACTAAATCAAAATTAAAAACTGTACATCAAAGGGAAAATCAACAAAGTGAAAGGCAACCTCCAGAATGGGTTTGCAAATCACATATCTGTTAAGAGGTTAATATCCAGAATATATGAAGAACTCCTACAATGCAATAACAACAACAAAGTAACCCAATTAAAAAATGAGCAAAGAACTTGAATAGCTATTTCTCAAAAGATAATATACAAATTGGAAAGGGGGAGTGGGGAGTTGTTAAGGAGTATAGAATTTCAGTTTTGCAAACTGAAAACATTCTGGAGATTGGTTGCACAACCATGGGAATATACTTAACAATACTGAATACACACTTAAAAATGGTTGAGATGGCAAATTTTATGTCATATGTATTTTACCACAATCAAAAAGTTTTTAAAAAATTAAAAAATAGTTTCTCAACATCAAGGGGTTTGCTCTTTTCTGGATGCTTTCAATCAAAAACTTCTAAGTCACATGTAGAATGTCTTGTGTGTCTAGCTAAAAATGTAAATTGGATTATTTTCATCAAACAAAATAAGTTCAAGTAGCTGCCCTATTTTTCTGAAAGGTTTCTGAGTCTGACAGAAAAGTTGGGAGTCGATGTGACGTGTCTAAAGCCATCTTTATCAGTCTTGCTTTTGAAGGCCATGCATAGACTTTATTTAATGTTTAGCTGCAGAATATCAATGAGCCAATTATAAACTCTGGTTATTAGCCGACAAGCCTTCCATTAAAACCAGCATTAAAGTTTTATGTTTCTCAAGCTGTCTTAATTGATGATAGAAACACATGGGTGGGGGTGGGGCTGATGGGTGGGGTATTTATCTATCTGAGGACTGAATGCATACTTCAGTTTCTGAAACCTAACATTTTTAAAGTGACTTCCTAAAATAACACATTATTTGGTGGTGTCGGCAAATATTGATCTGGCCCTTTTAGGTAGGTTGGGTAGCTAAAAAAGAATGATGCCCTGTTCATTGTCCCCAAGCAGATACAAGATGAACCCCAGGAAATAAAATAATGAATAATTCTAGTTTGTTATGTCATAATGTATAAAAGTCACAGCACAAAATATAAACACAATCCTATCAAACCCAGCATACGTTTTCTAGGATGTAGGCTCAGCAAGAGCTTACTGGAGTGGTCCAGTGACCCCAATTATGGGGTGGAGCAAGGACATTTGGGCTGCAAAACTGTCCAGACAAAGGACACTTGATGTGCAAGTGGAAAAACCTGGAAACTGGAACCAACCAGGTCAAGAACCATTTCTGGGGTGATGGAGCCAACAGCAGCAAGCCAGAGGAAAGAGTAAATCCTTCCTGCCCTGTTTTTGCCTCCCAACATCTTCTAGTGTAGCACTAACTAGGGAGACAGCTGACAAAGGAGAATGGTGTTTGCTGAGTAGCAGCTCCAGCATCACGATGGGGAATATAGATGGCGGATTTGGAACTGAGAGACACACACTTAATAACCAAGACAGAAGCCCCCTGAATTCCTTTAGATTCCTTACTCAACGACCATTATAGGCTCAGCATCCCCTATGGACTTAATAATTGCTTGCTGACTGAATACAGAAGTCTCTAGCTTTGGTTTATTCCTGAATCCAAAGGATAAACATCCACATTGAGAAGCAGCCAAGTAGGGTGCTGCTCTATGGTTAGAGTACACTGGGTCATGTGAGGTGCCCCTCCTGACAAATTGACTCAGGTAAGATCAGGTTAAAGTCAGCCAAAAAGCAGCCTTTTGAGAGCTGTCCAGACGGAGAGCAAAGAACAGCAAATTGACCGTGAGTTGGGGAACTATAGAATGTCTGAACTGAAGGGATTTTTTTTTTCACCGGTGGGCAGAGGAATCTCCATCCCTTGCCATATGTTGACCCATCATTGGACATTGAACAACAGCCACTTATCCAGCCCACTAAGACCTCCCAGACCTCAGCATCTAGAAAAAGAATCCTAAATGACTCTCTTGTCCTGATGGGTCTTGCATTTGTTCAAGTACTGGTCATTGATTGAGTCATTCATCCAAGGCTTAGCACCTCTCAGGTACCTGATACTGTTCTAGATGCCTGCCTTCTAATTAAAAGCTGACTAAATAGCTAATTCCCTCTTTTTACGGCATATACAGTAGCTTATTTAAAATATCAGGAACAAAGTGTCATTCCTATGAGACTGTCCAATAGTTATCGAGTAGTACGTGATCACTCACATTTGACAAGCGTTGGCAGCTGTGGATGCTTAAAATCAATTATGTTCAGAGTCAGGCCTGCAAGGCAGCTATAAGAGTAGACATTCCAACTGCTCAGCCATTGAACAGAAGGCTGTGCCGTGCACTGTTCAAGGAGAAACGATTTGGCTCCTGTTCAGGAACAGCCTTTTTGGAAATGCTTGTTTTTAAGATAGCGTAGATTCTTGTGATGGTTAAATTTTGTGCCAGCTTGGCTAGACTACGGTGCCTAATTGTTTGGCCAAAGATTAGTTGCGATGTTGCTAACAAGGTACTACGTAGATGTGTTAACATCTACCATCAGTTTACTTTAAGTAAATGAGATTAACCTCTTTAATATTTGTGGGCCTTATCCAATCAATTGAAAGCAATAAATGTGCCAAAACTGAGGTTTCCTGGAGAGAAGAAATTCTGCCTCAAGATTGGAACAGAGAAATCCTTCCTGAGTTTCCCTGCTACCTTACCCTATGGAATTTGGACTTGCCAGGCCCCACAATTGCATGAAGCAATACTTTCAAATAAATCTCACTCTCATACATGTGTATATATGTATATTTAGTGGTATATATATATTTTTATATGTACATATCTATGTGTGTATATCTATCTATCTACCTATCTACCTATCTACCTATCTATCTACCTATCTATCTATCTATCTATCTATCTATCTATCTATATCCCATTGTTTTGGAGAAGCCTAATTGCTACAGTTCTTCACCTAAGCAAGAGAGCAAGGCTCAGGAAGCAGAAGTCTCAGCTGCAGAAGGAGTAGTGGCATTGCCTAATGTCATCTTCTACCCTGGAGTGGATCATGCTGCTTTTCTCCCTGATAATTACTCTGACTTTGCAAGGATTGTGCCAAAGATTTGCTTCTCAAGCTTTCTTGAATCCAGTGGACTCAGTGGAACTGGAATCTCCTCAGTTTCCTTCTTACCATCACTGCTGTTGAATATTAAATATGGAGGGAGCATTCGGCTTGGTTATCAATGATGTATCCTGCTGCCTAATTCATTCTGGACACCGGGTACACTGTGGCGGTTCCTGGTTATGTCGAAGCAGGAAGAAGAGTAAACACACATCTGAGGACTGCCAGTCAGACTTCACAAATCTTTTCCCAAGCAAGACTCATAAATAAACATAAGCAGTCGCCAAAATGTGGTTAGCCAGCAGGTCAGTGCCCTAGAATAATAGCTTACTATAGAGGGGAGCAGACCAAACATGCAGAATGCCTCCTGGCTGCCTAATGAAACATGAGGTAATTGGAAGGCAGGACAAATGAATTTCCTTCATTTACCTTTACTTCCAAGATGGATTAAACAGCTTTTCTTAAAACAATACCATTTCTTTTCTTATTTAGGAAAATGGTTTTGGTTCCCCAGGTGAATAATAATAAAAACAATGCCCATAAAAGAGATACCACAGTATACTTGGATGTTTAAAAACAGAATCTCTAACTTGCAGCATCATCTTTGGGTTTTTGTCTCTTCAAGTATGTTTCTATTAAAAAAAGGTGCATAGTTTCAAAGTTGTTCACCAAGACCATTTTTTATATCCCACCTGCTTGTATATTCTATTTCTGTGGGGATAGTCAAGCCCAGAACCTCCAAATTCCTCTGTGGGCGTCTAGATCATTGTTGTGAGCTTTGCAGGTATTTCTTGGCACAATATATTATTAGCCTGGACACCAGAAAGAATCAAGGTGAGGCAGACACCTCTCTACATATCTCGTGGATAAACATAATTCAGATCATTCAGAGCTTTTACTTGCAAATAATCATGGCCCAAGGAAGATGAAATATTTTGTCCAAACACCCTGCTGCCAAGAAGAATTGTGGCAAGTTTTGTGAAGGCATATTTTCTAGCTCATTTAAACATTTTTGCATGGTGAGATTTGCAATGCTGTATTATAGAGCTCCGTGAGCAAAGGAAAGCCCCCTGGAATATCACGGAATTTATTTCTGTCAATAACAGGTAATGCCAGCTTTTACGGAAATATGCAACTAGGCTTGAAGACAGTCATTTCTATGGCTGTCGCAATGTTTAGAGAAAATTGTCCTTTAAAGGTAGAATCAAATCACAGAGTATCTGGTAAACATACCTATTGGCATGTTCTATCAGAAATAACCTTAATAAACACAAGATCTTATTTTGCAGTCTTTTTTATGTATGAAGTGGCAGAAGACTGAGTACGCAATAGTACTATAATGTAAGAGCATCCTTATAACTATGTGAGCAGTTCCGCCTCATTTCCTCCCTCCCTCCCCGCTTCCCTCCCTCCCTTTCTTATTTCTTTTCTGCTTAGCTCAGAGGTTTGCTTAAGTCAATATGATGCTAAAGATATCCACTATGGTCTCGTTCCTTCTTTTATTTACTACCTCTATTTTTTCCTAGAGATAACCAGTGTTGTAATGTTGGTGTGTATCTTCCCCTGCATTTTTTATAGTTTTAGTAATATGATGGTGCATTACTATTTTAATTTACATTTTCATAAGTCCTAATCAGGCTCATTCTTTTCCACAAACCTATCCATACCCTCTGACTACTTTTACATTGGGTGATTTGTCTTCTATATCGACAGTAGCAATTCTTTATACAATCTGCATACAACAGTCACTAGTATATGTTGCAAATATATCTCCCCAGCCTATAGTGTGTTACTTGATGTGTTTATGACGTCATTTTAATGCAGGTGGTTTTAATTTTGATGCAGTCACATCTACTGTCTTTAGGGAAAAAATCTCTGCCTTCTTGTCTCAGGCACTAAATTAGCATTTTATGTAGTGGAGAGGGAGAAGAGGATGGGGCTCAATCATTTGCATATTTAATATGCTAATATGCATATTTAATTAGTTCTTCTGTTTTCACACTGTGTCTCACTTATAACCATCCTGTGCCTTGTTTCATCAATTCACACGCCTCTCAGGGCTGAACCATTAAAGCTCTTTGCCCTAATTACCCTCAACAAGCATCTAAGAAAAGGGCACAGCTTTCCACACTGGCTACCACTCCTCCTTCTTATGTTTTCTACATTCAGAATTTCTGAGATTTATTCAAATATATGTCCACTATTTTCTTCTTTATCCCTGTTTTATTCAATCATTGGATAATATCTTAATTATTTAAAAAGAAGGAAATTTTCATTTTTTTCAAACATTTTAAATTATGTCCTTTGGATATGTTTTTTCCAAAGCCAGAAAATATGATTTTTAAAATTCAATTTATTTAAACTAAAAAAACAAAACAAAACAAAAAACAGTTCACCCATTTCTCCCACCCCCTAACCACCACCTCTAACAACCACCAATCTCTTCTCTGTATCTATGAGCTTAGTTTTTTTAAATTAAAAAAAATTTTTTAAGATTCTACAAATAAGAGAGATCACATGGTATTTGTCTTTCTCTGTCTGACTTATCTCACTTAACATAATGCCCTCGAGGTCCATCTATGTTGTCAAGATTGGCAAGATTTCCTTCTTTTTTATGGCTGAATAATATTCCATTGTGTGTGTATATATATACCACAATTTCTTTATCCATTAATCCATCAGTGGACAGTTAGGTTATTTCCATATCTTCACTATTGTAAATAATACTGCTATGAACATGGAGGTTCATACATCTTTTCGAATTAGTGTTTTCATTTTCTTTGAATACCCAGGGATGGTGGTGTATCATATAATAGTTTTATTTTTATTTATTTATTTATTTTATTTTGTGAGGAAGATTAGCCCTGAGCTAACACCTGTTGCCAATCCTCCTCTTCTTTGCCTAGGAAGATTTGCCCTGGGCTAACGTCTGTGCCCATCCTCCTCTACTTTATATGGGACGCCCGCCACAGCATGGCTTGATAAGCAGTGTGTAGGTTCATTCCTGGGATCCAAACCTGCGAACCCTGGGCTGCCAGAAGGGGAATGCGCAAACATAACCATTACACCACTGGGCTGGCCCCTATTTTTACTTTTTTGAGGAACCTCCCAACTGTTTTCCATAGTGGCTGTACTAATTTACATTCCCACCAACAGTGTACAGGGTTCCCTTTTCTCCACATCCTCGCCAACACTTGTTATTTCTAGTCTTTTTGATAATAGCCATTCTAACAGGTGTGAGGTGATATCTCATTGTGATTTTGATTTGCATTTCCCTAATGATTAATGATTTAGAGCATCTTTTCATGTACCTGTTGGCCATTTGTATATCTTCTTTAGAGAAACGTCTCTTCAGATCTTCTGCCCATTTTCTAATCGGATTGTTTATTTTTTTGCTATTGAATTGTATAGTTCTTTATATTTTTGAATATTAGCCCCATACCAGAAATATGATTTGCAAATATTATTTCCTCCCATTCAGTTGGTTGCCTTTTCATTTTGTTGATGGTTTCCTGGGCTGTGCAGATGTAGTCTCACTTGTTTATTTTTGCTTCTGTTGCTTTTTGTGTGTGTCAGATTCAAAAAATCATCACTAAGATCTATGTCAAGTTACTTACCACTTGTGTTTTCTTCTAGGACTTTTATGGTTCACTATTTATGGTTCCACTATTCTCTTTATCTTTTTCCTTCTCTTACTGTCATTGAGTGGAGGGAGAAGATACAAATGTGTGTGATCCATTCACTCCTTTTTAATGCAAGGACCACACAACTACTTCCAACTCAAGAGACCTATTCTAATGAATGTCCTCTTCTCTTGCCACAGACAAGGGGTGGGGAGCTGTCCAAGGTTCCACGGTGATTATTAGAGCTACTTTTAGATACTTTGGCTAAAGAGTAAAAATGTTTATAAAATATGAAATGACAATTAAACCACTGTTTGGTGATATGGAAGGTAGACATATTACATTGTGTTTTCTATTTTTGCAAGCATATTTACATGTTACTATATTTTTAATAATTACATATATTTATGACTGTACAACACTGCACGTCTTAATATATACCATTATTTACATAATCATTCTCCTATTGTTGGGCCAATTCAAAATTAGCCTATTCTTTATTTCAGTGATTCTAGAAGTGTGTATTTAAACAACCTTACATCACAATTACCTTAAGTTATTTTATAAAATGAGATTCCTTGACACTACCCAAGGCTTGCTGTGTGATATTGAGGCTTAGCAATCAACATTTTTACTACCGCTCTAGTTGATGTACATATACCTCAAATGTTTAGAATCATGGCTTAATTGTGTCCTTGATATTTTCATTATGCTAGCCATCACTGCAAGAGGGGAGTTTATAGAAGAAATTGATGATCAGATGCTGAGAAGAGAAGCAGAGAGGCAACTGAAGTGTGTGAATTTAAGTCTATTCCTATCCTTGACTCCTCCACTGAGCTCTAGTTCCAAATTTCTCATTTAATGTGAACGTTCATAAATGTTCCACTATCACTGAAAACTCAAATGTTTGAAACAGAAGGAATCTCCAGTTATGGCAGGTATATAAATAGTAAATGAAGCTCTTTGTGAACACAAAGTGTGGATTGTGAATGCTGGGTGTGGAGAGACAGGATGGGCTTCTCACAGAGGGTGAAATCTGAACCATCTACAGTAGAAATGGATAAGCAATAATCATGAAGGGTCAAAATGTGTTCCATAGGGGCAGATAATTTGAGAAAGGACATGACAACTTGGGGGTGGGGGGTGGGTAAAGTCAGGAACAATAAGACTGGCCATATGAAAGAGGAGAATCCATGTTTGAAATTAAAGTGTTTTATTTGCTATAGGGGCCTTCAGTTTTACCCCAATAGATCTACATTCTGAGAAACAAGATGGAGCCACTGCAGATTTCTGAACTGGCAAATAGTATCTGCTGTTTGATCCAGATTATATTGGCTGAATGGAATCCTGTCTTGACTATGCAAATATTCAGGTGTAAAATGAGAAAAAGTTTGGACTGAAGGCTTCATATTGAAAGATGGAGAAATAGAGGATGGAAGTAGAAGCATCTGAAGCTACTGGGAGTTTGGCAAGCTTATCCAGAAAACTGTCACAATTTGTAAGCTAAGTCACTAATTTTCTCAGTTAAACTGTATTACTAAAGTGATACAAGTATAATGACCTAATGTTTCCAAATTCCTTCAGCTTCTCATTCAAGCCTGACATATCTGTTACCTATGTCACAGCTTGCTCCTGTTTATACATTAACCAGGTTGAAAATCCATGCACTTTCCATTCTTGGTCATCTATTGGTATATAATCTAAAGCATCATTCTTATGTCTGCCTCCTTTGGGGCCATTTAATTAATTATGGACAATACTGCTAGCCAGAGAGAAATGGAAATTAAAGTAGCCAAAACTAAATGTACTGAATTTGGTTACGTGGTAATGATGTTTATGCAAGTATTGAGATGGAAAGTTTTGAGACTATTCAATAAAATTAGGTTTGAGATTATCTGGAGATTTTATTTACCTTTATTCCTCTTGTTCATAATTAGCATAAATAACAGAGTTACGTTTGCACTAAAAATAAACTGTACTTCTTATCACGTGCATCACGTCCGTTTCGCCATGAAATGGTGGTAAGTCACCGGGAATGTGAAACTCAATGAGAATTTTTCTCGCAGCATTTGCAGCTTTCCAATTGTTCACATTTTTCTTGAAATCATTTTTTTTCTTTAGTTAGAGTATTTTAACTTGCCTTTTGGTCAGGAGAGATAGAAAATGACTCCTAACCCAGTTAATTAGAAGAACAAAAGAGAAGTTCTCTTCACATTCGTCGCATCTGAGTGGAGACTATTTGTAGAGACCTAAGCAAGATGGAGCAGCAAGAATCCTTGAAGGACCAGATTTCTTCTCGATCTGTAACCTACTCATCTGGCCTTCATGGATGAGAGAAAATGTATTTTACTAGTTTCCTTGACTTATGGACTGCAAACCACTTATGGCATGGATCAGATGTTTTCCCCCACCTCTCTAGCAATAGAAAATATATTTTGAATGATCATTTGTTATTATTGGTTATTTATTGAATAATAAATGTATTAAATCTGCAAAAGCACCCAGAATTCATTTTGGCCTTGTAAGATTAAATCAGTTCCATACCTTGCACCTGTCTCAAGAGCATGACAGATAAAAGAGCAAATTCCTACTCTAAAAAGTGTTCTTTATTATTTTTACATAACAATGTTGGACACATCAGACTTACAACAATTTCCTAACACCCACCTTTCTTAGGCCAGGTCCCCAGAAATGGCCCCTAGGAAGAAGATAAAAGTGATTAAGAAAGTAGCCAGGAAATAAAAATTCCCATTCAGATAAAGAACATCTATGAAATTTATGGCTAAAATTATACTTAATTGTTAAGTATTAAAATTTCTCCCAAAGATTAGAAACCAAAGAAGGCTGTCTACTCTAACCACTTCTAATCAACGTTGTATTGGAGGTTCTAAGGCAAGGAAAAGGCATAAGAACGGAAAGGAAGAAGTTAAACTGTCTTTATTTGGAAGTGACAATTTTCTCACTGAAAAATATTAAAGAATCTATCAAACAAACACTACAACATGTAAGTTACCAAGATCTTAGGCTATGAAGTCAATATACAAAAATCATTTGTATTGCTACATGTTAGTAGCAACCAACTGGAAAATGACATTTAAAAACTAAACCATTTACACTACTAACATCAATAAAAAATACTTGGATATAAATTTAACAAAAGTTATCCAAGATCTCTACAATGAAAACTACAAAACATTGCTGAGAGAAATTAACAAAGACATAAATTAATGGGGATATTTACCACTTTAACAGACTGTAAGATTCAATATTTTTGAGATGTCAATTCTCCCCAAAATGATCCATAGACTCAATGTTATCCAAATATAAACGATGAGGAGCTGTTTTGTAGGAATTATCAAGCTGATTCTAAAATTTATATGAAAATGCAAAGAACTTAGACCCTCCAAACCATCTTAAAAATAACAGTAAGTCTCCTAGCACTTGAAAATTGTGGGCAATGAGCTTCCAATAACCTGACTGGTCCTTAGCTAACATTTCTTCAAAAGTAGGTTGCAAGTGGGAGTGTTAGGAAAGAAGCACATGAAATTGGGAGGTAAGCTCTCAGAACCAATTGTCTGAGTAACTGGCAGGAAAGAATTGTTGTTGCCTCAGTTCTAAAGGGCAGTAAGAGGTTCGTCTAGGGTTATCAAGAGCTAATATGGAACATGGCAAGTGAGAGCCACATGTTAGACATTCAAGTGGAAATGTTGAGATAAAAGTTGGATTTGGGGGTCTGGGTTTCAGGGCAGGGGGTATAATATGGGAGTCAACATCATTGAATCAACATTTAAACTTGAGATAGGTAAGATCATCAAGGCAGTGAATGTAGACCCAGAAGAAACTGTCCAAGGAATGAACACTGGGGCATGCTCCCACGTTTAGAACTGGGAGAGAGGAGGAAATAGTTAAGGCGAGTGACAACAATTGGTGCAGCAGTAGGAAGAATATCAGCAAAGTATGTTTTCTTGGAATCTAAGTAAAG
Organism: Ceratotherium simum simum; assembly: GCF_057802395.1. Classification (NCBI taxonomy): domain Eukaryota; kingdom Metazoa; phylum Chordata; class Mammalia; order Perissodactyla; family Rhinocerotidae; genus Ceratotherium; species Ceratotherium simum. The sequence continues at coordinate 124,326,630 of NC_141940.1, forward strand.
GATAATTTTATCAAGTAGGTGGGAGTATTCAATTGTATCAAATAGTATTAACAGATCAGATAAAATGAGGATTATGGATGGTCCATTCGATTTAATGCTAGGAAGATCACTGGTGATCTTGACAAGGGAAGTTTTGTTATATGGTGGTGGCAAAATTTCTAGTAGAATGGATTCAAGAGTAAACAGGCATGGAAAAAATAAATTATATAAATGTTAATGCTTTATATTTTAATTATGTGCATGTCATGTTTTCTAGTAAAGATAAATATTAACTGGCATATTAAGCTAACTGGAACATATTTCTAATCTTAGAAAAAAAAGTGGTAAGGCCAAAGGTATTTTCCCTCAGGATATATTCCCCCTGAATCTTCAAGCAACAGAGAAGACGTATTCAAAGGCAAAGTATTTATCAGCCAGCATTGAGGAGCAACTTCTTTGACACTAGGACCAAGATGAGGAAAGAACTGACAGAGCTTCCTATTAGGATATTTCAATATGAGTGGCCTTGGCAGCCTAGCAGAAGACTTTAGTTACAAAAAGTTTGATGTACCCAGAAGGGCCAATGCAGGCAAAAGCAGACAAGAAATTCACAAGGATACCAAGCCAGAGGGCAGAGGGCCATAGAAGTAAATCAATCAGGATGTCAAAACGGAGCACACAGGAGGTCTGAGAGATGAATGGAAGGGTTAGCAGAAACTAAGCAGAGACAGAACAAGTTGCTGGTAGTTCAAGAGACAGTTCAGTATGAATCTTGAGAACACTGAATTTCTGTCCCTGTGTTCCCTTGATCAGGATTTGTCAATTACTGCCACACTTGAGGTTACTTTTTTTTAAAGGGTCCATTTCACAGGAGAAAGGAGTGAAGTGAGAAAAAAAAATTGAAATGGATGCATCCCACATTATCATATTTCGATTGGTTTGGACCATGAGGCTGTACCATTGTGTTTCAGAGTGTTTCCAAATATAAACAGCTATTGTGTAAAGGTGCCTGAGTACTTTCTCTGCTGTCCGTGGTCCTGAATACCATAGTGCTAGAGATAGTCAGGGCTGAGTTTGTACCTGTCAGCTCTGATTTGTAAGGTACAAGGCAGGTCTGAATTGTCCTTGTCAGTCACCAACCGAGCATATGAGGACATGGGGCAGATAAAGTGTAGTTCTGGTGAATGGAATAGTTGGATTCATTTGTCCCTTGCAAAGGATGCTCTTGGCTTAGAGTTAAAGCTACATGTGTATATAAATGAATTTAATCATTATAGACCAAACTTTGATGGTTTGGTAAGGGCTCTTTTTTTCTGACATTCAAATCATTTAAGGGGCTGTAGTTTTGTGTCAGTTTGTAAAAGACTAAAATATCTAATTAGTTTTAAAAGAAAGGAATCGATAGTTATAAACCATGGTGTCAAGAATTAGAAAAAGATTAATTGCAGGTGGTCCTTGCTTAGGGTGAATTAACAACCCCAGTGAGCAAGGTTCTAGCAATTAATAAAACAACCAGCCATAAGATTTACATTAGTGTTCAAAGGTCAATCCATTACAATGAAGGACTGTATTCATTAGGAAAAGGAAACTCCAGGGAAATCCTATAACTGCCCCTGATCGTGCATGATTGTATTAGCCTTTCCACTGGCAAAAACCTGTAAAAGGAAGGACATGATGTTCCTGCAGTAATGGATATGAGCTGCTCTTCATGAACACTGAGTCATAATTGCATTTCTGTTCAGCTCTTGAACTGGCTTGCAGGAAACATAATGAGGGCTTGGGGAAGCAAACATGTTGCTCCACTTCCAGTCACACAGAAATAATGACTTATCCTTGTCTACGCAAACTGAAGAGGGCGGTGAGGTACCTGGGAGATTTTTTCAATTCTTATAAAACCTACATGTTTTAATTCTAATTCTTCATCTTGAGATATTGGAAAAATACATGAAGTTAGGATGGTGATTCTAAAATACACATAGTATAGTGCATACTACTTATACTATAGCTTATACTAAAGTTGAAAGAGCATAGCTTGATAATTTTTTCTACACAGATACGTCCCTGTAAACAAAATCCAAGATTGAGATATAAAACTTTATCTTCACCACCTAAAGGATCCTTTTTTTTTTCCTTTCCAATCAACATTCCTTCAAATTTAACCACTGTTTTGATTCCTATTATACATTCTGTATGCTTTTCAAATTAATTGTCAATAGAATCAATGTGTCTAGATTATTTTTCTCAATATTACATGCATGATATCCATCCATATTCTTGCAGGAAGCAGTCATTTGCTTTTTATTGTAGTATAATATTCCAATTTAATACCACAGAACAAATTCCATTATCTTAATGATGGACACTTGGGTTCTATCCAGTTTGGGGCTATGATAAACAAAGTTCTATAAGCATTCTAATCTGTGTCTTTTGGTGTGATTATGTGCTCATTTTTCATGGCTATACACCTAGGAGTAGAATTCCTGTCTTATAGAGTAGGCATATTTTCGGTTTAAATTGAGACTACCAAATGATTTTTTATAACCATTTACATTCTCACCAAATATGTATGACAGTTGCTTTTATTCTCACCAACACTTGGCATTTTCTTTCTTTTCAACTTTATCCATTCTAGTAGGTTAAAATACATACTTTTGCTACATATTTGGTTAAATTAAGGTATGTTGCAATGCTGAGTTATTTCCATATTTTTCAAATTGAAAAAATCTTGTAAAATATTAATTAAATACTCTGTGCTTGATATTACAGATTAGAGAGATTATATCTTATATTCAGTAACATTTTAATAACAGAAAATAGAGTTTACAAGGTTTATGTTGCTTTCATTGGATTCAGTATGACTAAGACCTGGTTACATTTTATCTCTAATGCCCCACACCATACCAGCCTTTCTAAGCTTGCCTCATTTTTATCTCATTTTATTCCCAGACCTTTGCAAATCTGACAAATATTTATTTATTTTCACATTTAAATTTTTAATCTATATATAAGCTTTACCAAGATTCTGTACTTGGTTCCTTTCTCTTCTGCTCTCTATGCTCTCACTGAATGACCTCACTCATTCTCTTGGCGTGAAAAATCACCAGGATACATAGAATTCCCAAAACAAACCCCAGGTCTCATGAAGTAATGCAAAATTGAACCCTACTGTTTTAAATATCTTTGGCATGGTTACAGACCCTGAACCAAACAAGAGAACACCGAGCTGATGCAAATTTGACTTATATATCCAAATGTTAGTGTATCTAAAATGACCACAGACTTTTTTAGGTAATATAATTCTTCTGAGTAGCACTTCAAAAATAAAAGAATATGAATTCAAAGAGCTTCTAATTAAATCCCTAAAATATACATTTAATGGTTATTTTACAAAGATAAGACAAAACTTAATGTAATATTCAAAAACAATATTCATTCATCTTAAAATTCATTCCACAAACATTTATTGAAGACTTACTACTACATGCTGGGGTTACAAAGTCTCAGTCTTGATTTAATGTCTGTCTAGAGGAGGAGACAGAAATTAAATAAAGTAACCAAATAAATACTTAACTTCCATTAATTATACCTTCAGTCACTTGGTGATACCCTAGAAATCTAAGATCATTAAAATGTAACCCAAATCACTCATTGATTTTAAGATTTTAAACATTTCAATGAATCATTAGAAAAATTCATCCCCAATCAAGAATTTCAAATGTCGACATTTGGAATGATGTACCCTTTTAGCCTCTATGAACCAATATGAGCCACATTTTGGATGAAAAACTGACACAGGCAGCTTAACATACAGGCTGCTGATTGGTTCACTGCAACACAACTCTTACCAGCACCACTGTCTTGAGGAAGCAATTCGAAAAACAATTCCCCAACACCATCTGCGTGAAGCACCTGAAGACGTTTGCACTGAGCTATTTCATAAAGAAAACGCACAATGAGAAAGACCAAGCTGAGGCGCATCCACACAATTTTTTGCGATGTGAAGATTTCTGCCAAGCTGATAGAGGATTACCGTCATCAGCCACTGGGGCTCATTTACATAAAAGGTTTTTTTCTTAGTTGGTTTAATTTTTGTTAATTCAGCAGCTCTGGGAGCAATTTTGCTGTGTGTGTGTTTTTCTTACAACAGCAGCACCCCTCACAGAGCATTTTCTTGGAATACATGACCGGGGGAAGTCACTCAGACACCATTCCCCCCAGCAAACCATTTACAAAAACCCCACATGTCTGGACAAAAGATTCAGGCCTTCCTATGGGAGCTATGGTTGTATGGAAGAAGACCTAATTTAGAATCCCTAACTGAAGGTGGCCTGCGTCACAAATTGCTTTTAGAACTTTCAAGGAACTCAAGTCCCTTCCAGGAAGACTTCAAATAAATTTCTTGAGATTTTCGTGATTAGCCATTTTGCTTACTGTAACCTGAATTTATCATATCTTTAAGCTATTTTCCCTAGACTCAAACATGTGAGAAATAATGAAATAAGAAATGAGAGTTCCACATGAGGAACACTACCGTTTGTTATGATCTTAACTGAAATTTAACACTTTGCTTACCTTGCAGCCTGAAGGAGAGAGAAAATACTGCCAATGAAGTTTGTTGCTGACAATATTTAACATGCATAAAGTCTACATACCAAACAACTAAGAAATGAAATAATCGTAGGTAATTCCCCTCCATAAGTTACCTCCAAGTTAATAACTAACTGCTCTTTTTGAAAACCTATAAATTCTTTGGAGCTCATGATGTGGAAGAGTTGAGATAAAGAAAGAATCATTAATCTAGCCTACTCCACCCACATAATTACCACATGTAACCAGCACTCCCTAGGCACCAATTTTTCTATTTATAAAATGTGGATAAAATCGACATCTTGGAAAGTTAAAGGAAGAAAGCATTACCAAGCTTCCTTCAGTCGCCCACTTCTGTGAGGCCACATTCATCTGATTCCCAGGTCTCTGAAGGTATTTTAAGTCCAACTAGACCAGACGTCAGCAAACTGTGGCCCAAATCTGGACGTCTGCGTATTTTTGTAAATAAAGCTTTATATTGGAACACGGTCACAACTATTCATTTACATATTGTACATAGACCTACGGCTGCTTTGGAGTGCTGTCACAGCAGAGTGGATGGAGTAGTCACAGCAGAAATGGTGTGGCCCCTGAACATTTGCTGTCTGGTCTTGCAAGAAAAAATTTGCCTACAGCTGAATTAGACCAAGCCCCTCATTTAGTGATGAAGAGCCTGAGATCCACAGCAATTCAGGGACCCACCCTAGACAGAAAGGCAGAAAGCACATGCAGGAAAAAAAAAATACAAGATCACCTTTACAATATGTCTAGTAACGAGATTTGGCTGCAATATTTTGTAGAATAATTGGATTTCATTGATGCCTTTCAGAAAGGGGTAAAAATAAAAGACTGATACCCATGTTTAAATATATTTATAAATATATACATATATATATATATATATATGGTTCCATCCATCATTCTTTTTATTATTGTTATACCAAATAAAATAGATAAATGTGGATGTGGATAAAACGTTAGTAGGGATGTTAATTAAATTAAGTGCTTTCTGTAATATTTAGTCTGAGGGGGAAATGGTGTTTTTCTTTTCCTTGGCATGTACTGGCACATGAAAAGCACTAATGAAGCTGATTCTATATAACAAGCCTTGGCAAACTGCACCCCGTGGGCCCGATCTAGCTTGCTGCCTGCTTTTGTGCAGACTGCAAACTAAGAATGGTTCTGACATTTTTCAAAGAGTTTTCCCCCAAAATCAAAGGACTATTTTATGACATGTAAAAAGCATATGAAGTTCAAATTTTAGAGTCCATAAATATAGTTTTATTGGAGCACAGCCATGTTCATTGTGTATGAATCATCCATGGTGACTTTTGCACTAAAATGGCAGAGTTGAGTATCTGTGACAGACCCTCTGGCTCACAGAACCTAAAATATTTACTATTGGGCCCTTTGCAGGAAAAGTTCACCAGCCCCTGAGACAGAAGCTCTTGTGTCTCTCCTGGGGTCTGTGAAGCTGTGCCTTTCATGGCACTGAGGGGGCTCTGACTGCACAGAGAAAAATTAACATGAAGGCTTTGTGCTCTTCATGAAAGCGTAACTTCAGTTCTCAGCAGCTTCTCAGAAGACCATGTGTTTCTGACCTTGACTCTCTCTGTATATTTCTAGTTCAGACCCTCTCCCCAAGCCTTCTGAAGAGTAACTTCTCTTCATACAACCCAATGCAATTATATGAGAGCCTCATGTGATAATTACCTATCCGCATGGGTGTTGGGTATGAGCTTAGGTTGATGTAAATGAAAGTAAATGAGCACAAAATGAAGATAATCGATGAAATGACTACCATTTGATTTGAACTTTGTTCATAAGCAGAAAGTCTGAATTCTACCATTCCATTCCAAAAGAAGCCTGGAAGAACAACTTAAACTAATGGAATTCTGTAGCACTGACCTATGACATGGGGGTGTTTGGAAAAGACTTCAACCCATTTTTATGATGACGCATTAGTCAAGAGGGTAGCTCCAGAGAAACAGAACCAATCAGATATATATATATATATATGTATATAAAGATTTATTATAGGGAATTGGCTCACATGATCATGAAGGCTGGCAAATCCAGAATCTGCAAGGCTAATGTCTCAGTTCAAGTCCAAAAGCTGGAAATTGCTGTAGAACTAGGAAATACTGATGTCTCAGTTTAAAGATTGTCAGCCAAGAAAATTCTCTCTCCCTCCAGGGAACGTCAGCCTTTTGTTCTGTTCAGGCCTTCAACTGATTAGATGAGGCCCCCCCCCACAATATGGAGGGCAATCTGCTTTACTCAGTCTACTGATTTAAATGTTAATCTCATCCAAAACACACTCACAGATACACCCAGAATAAGGTTTGACCAAATATCTAGGCACATCGCAGCCTGCTCAAGCTGACACATAAAATTAACCATCACAGGATCACTGACCAAGTAATGATCCCTACTTTCAGGACCCAAGGGTAACTAAAGTTCCACAACAGATTATTTCTAAATGTAGAAATTCAGTAATTCTAATCAGCAACTACGAAAGGCTTAAATAGAGGCCATGGTGGTTCCCTAGCCTAATACATATGATGTCACTCATAATGTTGAGCTTGCTGGACTGTGTCGAAAATAAACGCCAAGGCCCAGAAATCATTATTTCTGTTATTGGCTAAACCCATGAAACAAATAAGCCTATCCTACTTTTTGAATGTATTTCATTCTCTGCCAAAGGTTAAGAAAATTTTCAATTTACATTTTATTTAGGTAACGAATCTGCTAATAAAAGTGTGAAAGTGAAATTCTATAAGAAAGCTATTGCAGGATGCTAAGACCATAAGCAAAAAGTCTACGGAATTATCACTTCTAATACTAATTTTGCATTTCTATGAATGTTTTCCTTGTTGACATGCCTATATTTACATTTTGGCATTAATTCATTATTATGATTTTTTCTACTGTCCTAACTCTCCTCATTATTTCTGCTTCCTGAGACTTTCCACCTTACCCAACTCAGCTAATCAAAGCAAAACTCTTCAGTCCAGTGTTTTTAGAATATCTGGCTTTAACTTGCTGTTTTGATACTTCTGAACACCCAATTATACTTGTTGGTCAAAAGGGGCATAAGTGTAGTGATTACACAGTCAAGATTTCAATTCTGATAGATTGCCCACAAAACAAAGTAAGGAAATTTTTGTTCCCAGAGCAACAAGAGAAGAGGATCTTATTTATAAAATAAAGAAAAAGAAGAAAAAAGGAAGGGAAGGAGGGGGTAGAATGTGTGGGGAGGCTGGAAGTCCATCTATATGCGTTCCATGGAGCCATCCCACACGTTATCCTGGACAATTCCTGCACCAATCCTGCAAACTGCATACTGTTCTCCCCACTGTTGCAGATGAAAAACATGAAGCTGAACGGAGTGACTAGCCCAGGGTCACAGAGCTGGTAAATGCCCAGATCTTCTGACCCTGAGTCTCATTTTCTCTCCATCAGACCAACTAGTGAGATAATTATTATAAACTATCTATTAGAGTAATTTCAATCATAATTACATTTCAGGCTGAGAATGTCAAACAAGTTGAAAATGCCATTCCTTTTCTCCAGTAGGTTACAATTTACATGACCAAGAAAAACTTTAGAGAACCACTCAGAACATCATATAATTATGTGCTAAGTCGTCATCTTTTTTAAGGCTGATAACAATTTTCACTTTGGTATCACACACCCAAAAATAATCAGTGCAAGTCAGAAGGTAGCAGAGCAGGAGGTAGGAAAATGTCTTAAAACTAGAAATTATTTTCCTCACTAAATTGCTGATAACTAAAGAGAGATGGTCCTTTAAACTGTAGCACAATGTAAATGTAAAAATATATATATGAGAAACTATGAGTATGTCAGTATCTTCTCAGAAATTTGCTTCAACCTTATCTTTGTAGAATCATCGGGAATGCTCATTAACAGTGCTGGGAGTTGGATGTGAATTTCCTGCTTTTTAAATTCACTGGTGATTATTAGCTAGGGGTTATATGCAGATAATATTACAAATCTGAAGTATGACAGTATGCAAATGGAAAACTTCAACCAGAGAGCATTTCACTGTATGTCTTTTCTCCACATAGTCAGGTAGTCCTTTAGAATTGCGCCTTCATTAACTGTTTTTTTTAAGCCATCACAAATACTTTAAAGACAGGTGGCTCTTAAAGACAACTATCTAGAAGCCTCTGACTTTAGAATTTCGCTTTTAGAACAGAAAAGAACGAAAAGCGCAAGATGTTATGTAAAATCGAATTCCAGTAACGACTCCCAGGTGCATATAGTAATTCTGGCCCCACTTCAGCACTCTCTACCCTCTTCCCGCCCATCTGCAATCATAACTGAGGGTCAGATAATATCCTTGATGCTTCACGGGATGATGAATCACCAAGAACATGGTAACTTTTGTTCTATGTGCTCTACTTAGTAAGGCAGGAAAGCGTGCTGATACAATCTTGGATTATTTGCAACAACAAGAGGAGAAAGAGTTTCCATAGCCTTAAGCAGAACATTCAAATAATCAGTCTACTCCATTCCCCGAGTATAGCAAGTGGCTAATTTTTAATGCATAAGTAAGGAAGAAAGTGGGCTAATTTTATGATATGTAGATAGGCAGATAAACCCTCATAGATATGGATGGATATGTAAATATAGGCACAGATGCAGATGGAAATATGTCAATTTCTGCACTAGACTCAGGCTTTCTTTCCACATTTGAGATCCAGACACGTAGCCTTGCAGCGGGTGGTAAAAGTTGTCACCAGCACTGTTTAAATACCTATAAACGGACGGTTTACAAAACTCTCTGCCTTCACCCTCATTCATTTATCCATCTGTCTTGTCCTCTAGAGCAGCAAGAGGAAAATTGCCAAATAACATGTTGACAACCAGACAAGTTCTACTAGTGGATTTTCATAAAACTAGTGGGGCAGGGACTGGCTCTTAGCAAACTCACTGAGCTTCTAGAAATCACTATTTCATTTACTATGGGCTTTCAAGACATCTGATCTCTTCTAGAACGTTAAGGATTATCGTCAAATTTACCATTCTGTAATTTCCAGAATGTTATCCTCCCTTTGAAAAAAAAAAAAAAGAAAGAAAGAAAAACTGGGTCAACATTTACCCATCCTTACCTTTCCGTCTCTCTCTTGTTCACTGTGATTACTCAATGACTATCAGCAAGAAGCATCTGTCCCTGAGAAGGCATTCACCTGAGTTTGAATTTATTTTAAAAAGCTGTGTCCTATCCTTACTTCTTCACCTATCAAAGGTTTAAATCCCTCCCAGCTCTATATGCTTTAACTTTTAAAATTTGAAGACCATTTTCTTATGTAGAAAAGGCAGAGAAAATCAGCATTTGAAGTAGTCTCGGGTTCTTTATATCCGTTAACATATCACCTGCTCTCAGTAATAGGCTTGGGTTTTCTTCGTCTTCTTACCCAAAACCAACCTATAAAATGCTTTGTAGATTTCCTTAGCATTTTCCATAAGCCCGGAATTCGATGTTCTTGACATACTTTTATTATGATCTTATCATTGCACATTTGTAAATGTTCTTTTAATTTTCAATGTCATCGGGGAACATCTTGTGTTACCACATGCTCTCCCCAACCCCAGAACTCGCACTCCTGTCAGCATAAAATACACCATCAAACTCCCATCTTAATACGAAAAAAATCTCAGCTATTGTTCCACACTGCTTCTTCCTTTTAAGGCAAAACTTGTATTTCTTTTTTACTTTTAAAATTATTTTTAACTCTTTACTGTGGAAAATATCAAATATATAAAAAGAGAATAGTGTAAAGAAATCCCAAGAATCTACCACTCCACTCAAACAATGATCAATATTATGCCATTCTGCGTCATCTATACCTCTACCCGTTCCCAGCTCCCATGCAGTTATTATTTTTACAGTTCTTTTTTTGAGATAAAATATGCATGCATTGAAGTACACAAAAATTAACTGCGCAATTGTGACAAATGGTTATGCCTCTATTATCCAGAATGCTAACACCGTACAGAACGTTTTCATCTCTTCAGAAAGTTCTCTTGTCTCTTCCCAGTCAGTCCTCCACAACAAGAGGAAACCACTGTTCAGATATTTTTTTTCCCTTCAATTAGTTTTGCCTGGTCTAGCAGTTCATATAAATGGAACCATGTAGTATGAATTCCTTAGTGTTGGGTTTCTTGCCTTCATCATTATGTCTGCGAGCTTCATCCATCCGTGTGGTTGTATGTATCAATAGTTCATTTCTTTGGATTGCTCAGTGGTATTGCACTATATATATATATATATATATATATATATATAAATGTATTGTGTATACATTGAATATACAATAAGCAATATGCATTCTATGAATATAATAAACAATTCATCCATTCTCCTATTGCACATTTGGGTTGTTTCCAGTTTAAGGCCATTGTAAATAAAGCTGTTATATCATTCTTGCACAATCACTTTCCATGGATAAACATTTAAGAGTGGAACTTCCAGGTCAAGAGATAGATGCATATTTAATTTTATAAGAACTCGCCAAATCTTATTCCAAGGCTGTTGGACCATTTTATACTCCCACCAGTAATACATGAGAGATCCAGTTTCTCCCGTAAAATTTTTGTTGTTAGGTTTTTTCTTTTTAATTTTAGCCATTCTATTTGCTATATAAGTGGTGTCTCATTGTGCTTTTAATTTGCATTTCTCAGATAACTAATGATGTCACACATTTTCATGTGCTTACCAGCTGTTTCTGTATCATCTTTTTAACAAAAACTTTTTATTTTGAACTTCTGTTAGACTTACAAAAAAGTTGAAAAAATAATAGTTTCCTTATTGCCCTCACCAGACCCTCCCTAACGTTAACATTTTACATAAACATAGTATAATTATCAACTAGAGGAAATTAACATTAATAGAATGTCAACCGAACAAGACCTTATTTGGTCAAATGTATTTTAATAGGTAAAAATGTATATGATTCAAAACAAAAATGATATAAAAAGGCATATATTGAGTAGTTTCCTGCCTACTCCTCCATTTCTGGCCATATCTTCCATTTCCTTCTAATGTTTCTGTATTCAAATATGAATGTATACTATTGCTACGCTTTCTTAAACAAAAAGTAGTATATTATATAAACTCTCCTGTTCCTCACTTTTTTTCTTAACAGCTTTCTGGAAATTTTACTTATCAGGGTGTAAAGCACTGTGTCATTCTTTTTGCAACCGCACAGTATTTCATTGTCGGGATGTACTCTAGTTTATGTAACTACACGTATTTTTAAAGATTCACCCACCCTCATATTTGTCAGAGTGATCTTTTACAATGGTGTTGTCAGAATTGCATTTCATCTTAGAATTTCTGAGCAGGGGATCATAACCAAGTGAGTTCTGAACTAGGAAGTGTGTCTAGTTGACCTTGCTGAGGGTTTGTTATCATGAACTCTGAAATAGGAACCCTCATGGAGAAAATATTGGCTCCTTCACAGCAGACTGCCGAAATCCGGAGAACAAGAATTCCAAACACAATGGAAGGGTGGCCCTGCTGAATTGTACAGGAAATAGAATGCCTCATGGATAACCTCATCTGGCAGATGTATTAACACAGACCAACTCCAACATTAAGAGATTCCAGACACAAGAGGATAGAACTTCCCACTTTCAGGAACTGGTAGTGATGTACTTGGCTTCAAGGATGGAGAAAGTCCCCTCCACCCACACCCTTCCCTCCCAAAAAATGGCAGATCACTCTAGTAACTCAGAAACATGTGGGATTCATTGCCTCTCATCCAGAATCTGAGCCAGCAGTGCACTTGAAGACGTCCAAGATGCTGAGACTTAGACACCTCTCCCCATCTGCTTCTCTTCTCAAGCCTGCCCTCCCAAGGCCCAGCAAACACTTAGGAGCTTGGTTCATTTCCTGTCCTCATTCCGCTAAAGCATGACTTCGAGGAAATTCCTCAACCTTTTCCGCTCTCCAATGTCTCATCTTTATATTAGGCTAAAATATTTCGCGGAGTTCTTAGGAGACTCAGCCTGATCAAGTCACTTTCCTGCTGAAACCTCTACAGTGACTCTCCATGGCACAAAGGATAAAATTTCAAGTCTTAGCTGCAGAAAGATACATGGCATAACTCTATGTTTATGGCCATTTTAAAAATGTAAAACAGTGGATCATTTCAGAATGCATGTCTCTGTTATAAAAGTATAAAGACATGAATAAGCATGTTAAACAACAATTCAGGATAGTGCCTATATATCTAGGGTAGGAGAGGAGGGGAACGTGATCAGGGAGGGGTATACGGGAGGATTCACTTAATATAAAGCATTAAATAAAAGACAGCGTCTTCCCCTGCTCTTGGTCTGTAGACATAAAACCTGCCGACCAGCCCTACTATTGATCACATGGCTCCCATGCATCAAGTAGACTGGCTGAACCTGCCTGGTACAAGAGCCAGCATTCACACGATCTTAAGATATTACAGATAGCATATTTTGGACTAAAAATGTTACAAAATAAAATTACTATAGCGGCATAAAAGTTTTTGTTAGTACAGGTAAGCATAAGTCAAGTTTTTAGTTCAAATTCCATCAAGAGCTGGAGAATTGAAACTATTTTTAATTTAAGCTTGATGTAGTGAGCTTAAGCATGGGAATAATACACAATTCACAAGTCAGTGGGAAATAAGACTTAAAATACATGATTTCACAGAGCAGTCAGGGGAGATGTTGCATTCCTACTGTTTTTCCATTTATTTAATCATTGGACTGCAGGGTTCCTTATTCCCCCACTAAGTATTTGAGTTGAAACAAAGGAAAACATTTTTCAGTCTAGATAGATTAAACCTACATCTTATTTTTTCCCAATGTGCAAATGACTGGAACAATTTGATTATCACACACTTTGGGAGGCTGAAATAAAAATGGTTTACTAAGAGAACACCATGCGTCTAATAAATCCTTTACATGTGGATGTGTCACGTGTATATTGATGGAACGGAACTACTATACATCCTCTACTGTCACCTTTTTGGCTACTTTATTCTAAAAACATAGAGCTAAAGAAGGAAGGAAGGAGGGTGAGAGGGTGCGCACCCAGGCCAGAGAAAGAGGGACAAAATGGAATCATCTACCTTTATCAAATACATAATGTGCAGTTGGGTGGTTGCTGTTTCAGAAAGACTCTTGTTTTATTTACTTACCTGGAATATAAATCAAGAATAAGGCAATCAGTTCCTTATTTAGCTGTCACGTTAAATGTCCTAGCAGTATGCAGATTCATTCTACAAGCGTTTACTAACTGGCAGGCTGTTTTTAGTCACTGAGAAGACAAAGCCTAATGAGGCACAGACCAAGAACTAAAGAGTAACCACAGTAAAACCTCATTTTAAAGAATATGCATGGATAGTTTGTTCCCTTGATTCTCTCTAGAAACATATTCTATGTTTTAAAAATCTGAATTCCTAGGTTCTGGGCTAGTTTTGGAGTTTTTTGGAGGGAGAGCAAGAGAGCGGATCATAGAATGAGCAATGGATGTCTTGTTAGAATTTTCTACCCTGTGCATGGTGTTGATAAAGTCAAGATGGCATCCAGCAGAAGATGGCATACTCAGATGCGGTCAATAAATTTAGGGAAGAATTACTCCCAAAGGTGTGCAAGAACACACAGGAGATATGGAAGCACCCTGAGTTTAGGTGAAGGGGGAGCCATTTCTATCCGGGCTTGAGAGAACAAGGGGAGGAGCGGGTACCAGAGCCCACAAAGAGGCAGCCCCCTTCGCCAGCTGGAGTACTCTCATAGGGAAAGAGCAGGGAGGATCAAGAGCCTGACTTCACTCCCAAATCCCCTTTGGATGCTCTGCCAATCATCCACTATATCTCCAATAGTCCAGTTGATGGGAAGCCTAGGACAAAGGGACCTGTTCATGCAGTCCACTATAGGTCAGCCATCCAGAGCCCAGAGAAGCGGGGAGAATGGTTGGGAGGAAGTCTGAAGTGGAGAATGTTCAGGGCAATATTCAAGCATCACTGGAGACTGGCCAGACTTAGTCACTGCCACTAGATGCTGTCATGCTGCACCCCCACTTTGCCATTTTTAACTGAGACTGTCCCCAAGGAGACCACGCCTTGAAGGGGCAGGAAGCCCACTAAGATGAGTTTGATTTATTTGTTTGCTTACTTATTTTTCTTTTATATTAGACTCAAAGCATGTTGTGCCTTCTCTTCGTAGATCCCTAGTAATTATTAGGACAGTAACCGCATATCATGGAAGTTCAAAAAATAGGTACTGAGTAATTTGGATTGGATTCAGAAATATCCATATGAGACAATGAGACACAGGAGAGACCCTGTTAAACAGTTAGTATTCTGTTCTAATTGCATCTCCACAGCATGTAGCTTTGCTCCCACAGAACCCAGTCTGTAAACTGAAGTTACAGAATGTGCAGCTACAATCAAAAACAATGTCCTTTCCCAGTTTCCAGGAGGAAGGGAAGCATAAGTCAATGGTTAAAATTTGTCAGTTCTAAGTTTTCCTTCCAAAACCTTTTCTCAAGTCACAAGAAGCTGCTATTGCACGTCTGGTCTGCTCGTAAAAGACAAACCACTCTAACAGAAGCAGATAAATAGCCTCAGGAAAAATTCAGAACCAGCCTATTACAGATAAGGGCGCCTGCGACTGAGGTTTGACACTGCATAGAGAGCATGGTCATATTTTCTGATGATGGAATTTCTCTTAACTACTTTTTCATGGGATTAAAATTTCAGCATCCCATGGTGTCCTGTAAAGGACATTGTGATTTTCAGTCTTTCAATCAGCTGAAGAAAGTTAAGAACCACCATCAGGATCCACATCAGGGTGTCCCAATGTTATTATTTTTTTCATCTTCCTTTGATCCTCATGGAAAGCTCTTACCTGGCGTATAAATCAAACATAAGATACCCACAAGCATCTTATTGAGAAGTGCTACACACACACACACACACACACACACACACACACACACACACACACACGCTCTTCCCCCAGGGGAAATGGATGTTCCTATTCACATTGACTAGTTGTTGACCAAGATCTAAGAGCAGAGAATGAGCCTCACCCTCAGAAATAAGAGAAGAATAATAGAGGTTAAAAAGGCAGCTGCCAAGCAAATCCGAATATATAAGCCAAAGAGCAACCAGGAAACACCAGCAGGATTTGAGTCCTTCATTCAATAGATATTCATTGAATCCCTATACGTGTCAGAGACTGTCGTAGTTATTGAATATGTAGGAGTGAGCAAAAAAGACTACCTTACCTACATGGAGCTGACTTCTGGTAAGGGAAGACCTTGGTCAATAAACAAAATAAATAAGTAGATTATCTAATATATCAGAACATGATAAATGCTATGGAGGAAAATATAGCAGGACAAATAGGCGGGTGTTGTATGTGAATTTATCTACTTAACATGTAGCAAACCTTTCTAATTTATTTGTGTTTGTTCCTTTTTGTTACCTCTTCCATTGTTTTCCTTTAGTCTCAAATAGAAAAACTTTTAAAACAAAGCACTTTGTGAAGAAAAAAAGGTGTGCCATGTTTTCACGGTAACATGTCTGAAGCAACTCCATTCTACACTCTGCTAGGGGCCAGGGTGTGGGGGGAACCAAAGAGATAGGGAGATTTTCCAGCTATAAAGGAATTTTCTGCATGTTTGAACTATTTTACATTTTTAAAAATATTAAATTAAAAATTAAAAGAGAGCGGGGAAGCATATTGAATTTCTGGATCTTTAGTTTGAAAGCCAATTGGAACAGAGAAACTTTTAGGATTTTAACTGTTGAAAGTCCATATCACCTCTGTCCCATGGAACATTCTGAAAAGATGAAAATATTCTAGATCTGGCTACTAACAGCATGTGGCTATTGAGTATTTGAAAGATGGCGTGTGCAACTGTGGAACTTATTTTTTAATTTTATTTATATTTAACTTAAATTTAAATAGCTACATGTGGCTAGTGGGTACCGTATATAGATCCATAGACCCCCTGCCATTTTCAGCATGTGAGATTTTGTCTCTGATGTCCAATACCCTTATGTCTGCTGTATATTTCATAAGGCATCTACAGATAAACCAACCTCATTTCAATCCAATGCATTTCAGTTCCATTCAGTTTGATTAAGGAATGTGTTTGATCAACTAGTATATGACAAATATAATGCTAAGCACTGGAGAGCCAAACACAGTGGAGTCTTGCCTTTGTGTTTCAATGAGTCCTTAGACCACATCCTCAGTTATCCCTACTTCCATGCCCTCACTCTCCACATACGTCAATTCAGATCAGTTTTAATCAGTAAGTACTTTAAACCTAGTTCACCAACTCTGTATTATCAAGTCCCTACAAAAAGGAGCTTTAAAATATATAACTACTATCCTTATTCAACCAACCAAACTGTGTCCTATCAGGGGGAGAACGAACTAAAGACATTTCTCAGACGTATCTGGTTAATAAAAATTTCCTACATATGCAAAACTGATTTTCAGAAAACAACTGTCAATATTTTTAGCCCCTCCCCTGAGATAATTGACAAGCTACCTCCCAATGGAAATCCTCCATTTCTTCCAGCTAATAGATAAAAGGCAAATTGGGATGCTATCATAGCCTGGCTTCCCCAGAAAAAGCCCTTGAGATGAAAAAAGTGATTTTGTGTTCTGACTCAGCCCCACAGAGAAACTCTGAAAACAGGGGAGGGGACATCAGCATGGCCAGGGGAGCTGAAATATTTCTACTTACACACTGTCTGTCATTGGGAAAGGGCTGCCCTGGGAAGGAACATAGATTCTCAGGGAATTCTTGCCCTCCATGCAGGGAGAGCAGCTGCCTGAGACTCAGTAAGTAAAATGCAATCTGAAAGAGAGTGCATTGCAGAGAAACTAATTTGAATAAAGCCTTAAGAAGCCCTCTGGGGGAGAAAACATGAAATGTAATGAGAAGGACTATCTAAAGAAAGTGGTGAAATAACTAGTCTGCTATTGCTCTGCCCTTCTCCTTAATCAGAAAGATGAGAACTTGACCAAAAAGGTGGTTGGGTCATATGACCATTTGCTTTTTATTTCCAGGCATCTAAAAGGCAAAGTTTCAACATCCAAGATAATTGTCACTTGATGTAGCTCTAGATCTGTGCCTTTCTCTGCTCAATGTTCCTGTTTCACCAGACTCAAGAAGCCAAATCTAAAGCTAGAATCCTCATATGCGAGACCACAATCTAAGAGATAGCTTAGCAGAGCTTAGCACGACAGCCAGACATTGCTGAACAAGAGATAAGTTGGGTCTTGGGAAATGCAAATTCATGCAAATACTCCAACAAGAGAGGGTTATCTGGAGTACTGAGGGAAAGGAACCCAGTTGGATGTGTTTATAAGATGATGCATAATTTAATTTAGCATGACCACATTTTAATTTAATGGAACATGAATGAACTTGGGATAGCCACTTAAACGCAGGCAATTCAAAACCATGCCAATACATTAGGCAAATGCTTAAGTCCTAATATGTCCCCTCTCTTTCTTTTTAGTTTCCTAGCTATGTAATAACAGTAAGTTTATACTTCAAAGTAAACAGAAAATAATAATCTATTCCCAAATTGCTTCCATGACAGAAGCCATATCTGAAAAAGACTACCATGTGTTTTCTCATGAGATCATAAACTGTTTATATTTACTAGTGTTTTCGTGTTTCTGAAGAATTTAAGAGTCTACAGCAGGGAGCTGGTGATGACTTTCTCAGAAAATAATCCAACAAACGAGAACAACATTTAATGTTCTTGCCTGCTGTGGGCAGAACCCAGAAATAGATGTTATATTAGGCACGACACGGAGACCTGGTTTTAGGGGGAAATGGGTGTGCAAGAATTCTTTTTAAAGACATGATGCCACTGTGAATTCGTCACAAGTAATTCTTTAAAGGGAATCAAGATAGTTTATCCTCCCAGAGAGCCTTCAAAGGAGATGGCTAAGACATAGATTTGGAATGGAGTAGTTGATTTGAGAACATTCCTCCCTCCCTCCCTCCTTCCTTCCTCCCTCCTTCCCTTCTTCCTCATCTCTCCCTCCCCCTCTCCTTCCTTCCTACCTTCCTCCCTCCCTCCTTTCCTCCCTCCCTCCTTCTTTCCATCACCTCTCCTTCCCTCACTCTCCCATTTCTTTTCCCATTCTAATCAAATTTCAATTAAAGAATTTCTATAAAATACACATGCATTACAGAACCTTTGAAAATATAAAAACGTGACAGTAACAACAATATAAAAAGTAAAAGAACATACACCCCAAACTTAAACTATGGGAGAGAAGTTAGAGTAGGTGCCACCTGGGGATTTTGACAAGAAAGAGTGTTGTGAGACCTCCAGGGTGCTAGAAATCCTCCATGTCTTCGTCTGAGTGGATGTTATAAAAGGTTTTCATATGCAAAAATTCATTGAACTGTACAACTGAAAGTTCTGCACTTTATTGTCTACTTCAGTAGGGAGGTATACATATTGTAAACCTCAGTAGGGAGGGAAACTTTGTGTGTGTGTGTGTGAGATCAGCCCTGTGCTAACATCTGTCAATCCTCCTCTTTTTTTGCTGAGGAAGACTGCCCCTGGGCTAACATCCATGCCCATCTTCCTGCACTTTGTATGGGATGCCGCCACAACATGGCTTGCCAAGCTGTGCGTCGTGCGCACCCGGGATCCGAACCGGCGAGCCCAGGGCGGCCGCAGCAGAGCACGCGCACTTAACCGCTGGCACCACTGGGCCAGCCCCTAGGGAGGGAAACTTTTAAAATAAATGTATAAGTGCCTTTCTCTCACCATCTTGAGAAAACTATTGTTTAGCTCTTCCCAACTGTGTATTATAAGTGCTAGTACATATATTTGTATGTGTGAGCGTGTGTGTATGTGTGGAATTGCATGTACATATTGTTTTCAACCATGTTTTCCCTTGATAAATGTGAACATTTTGCCATGTCATTTAACATTCTTCTGCATTATGCCTTTTAAAGATGATCATATTCCATCATATGATTTTTTTTTCCTTTGGTGAGGAAGATTAGCCCTGAGCTAACATCTGATGCCAGTCCTCCTCTTTTTGCTGAGGAAGATTGGCCCTGGGCTAACATCCATGCCCATCTTCCTCTACTTTATATGGGGGATGCCTGCCACAGCATGGCTTGATAAGTGGTGCATAGGTCCATGCCCAGGATCTGAATCAGCGAACCCCAGGCCACCAAAGCGGAGCGTGCAAACTTAACCACTGCACCACCAGGTCAGCCCCCATCATATGATTTTTAACCATTCCTCTATAGTAAGGCATTTAAGTTATTTTCTGGTTTTAACGTTAAAACTAACACTCTAATAAACATCCTTGTAGTTTATAATATATTCATTATGTTGCTATTTTGTCGTACAGTTGAAAATATTTTCTACCTTTGACATTTTATTTATTTATTTATTTATTGTGAGGAAGAACGGCCCTGAGATAACATCTGCCAATCCTCCTCTTTTTGCTGAGGAAGACCACCCTGGGCTAACATCCACGCCCATCTCCCTCCACTTTGTATGGGACACCGCCACAGCATGGCTTGACAAGAGGTGTGTCGGTGCACAACCGGGATCCGAACCGGTGAACCCTGGGCCGCCGCAGCGGAACGCGCCCACCCAACCGCTTGTGCCACCGGGCCGGCCCCATACCTTTGTCATTTTAAATTGCCTCCCTTAATGAATATTCTGATGCCTCAGCAGAATAGGAGGATCCTAAGTTTAATGCTGGACATAACTATTTTGTTTGAATGTCAAAAAGAAAATCACTTTTTTTTTAATAATTTTATTTATTTATTTTTTCCCCAAAGCCCCAGTAGATAGTTGTTATGTCATAGCTGCACATCCTTCTAGTTGCTGTATGGGGGACGCGGCCTCAGCATGGCCAGAGAAGCGGTGCGTCGGTGCACGCCAGTGATCCGAACCCGGGCCGCCAGCAGCGGAGAGGCGAACTTAACCGTTAAACCACGGGGCCGGCCCTGAAAATCACCTTTTTTATAGTAAAAGGAAAAGTTGCTTTGAGAAAATAACTAAAGAAAATAAAGAAGTCTATCGCCCCTTTCCTTTTTGGCTCTTACGTATACCAATAGATCTTTCTTGAACGGCGTATCCATTTTTGAAACCTGTTTAACCATCTGGGAGTGTTTCAAATGATTTGAGAAGTTAGAAAGGGAATGAGATTTTTTTTTATGAATGAACTAAAGCCTGTTCATTCCATAGGAATTAAGAGTCTCTCTTGTTTTGTTTTGTTTTTAATAAGAGCTATATTGTTAAACCAATTATTCCTTAATATAACCAATATTACTTTGAAATTTTTCTCATTATTAATGGATGAGGAAGAGAAAATCTGATAGTCAAATGACAAAAAGAATGCAGAAGTCTACTTTTTTTTTTTTTGCCAAGGAAGTTTCGCCCTGAGCTAACATCAGTTGCCAATCTTCCTCTTTCTTTTTTCGCTTGAGGAAGATTAGCCCTGAGCTAACATCTGTGCCCATCTTCCTCCATTTTGTATGTGGGTCGCCACCACAGCATGGCCGATGAGTGGTGTAGGTCTGTACCCAGGATCCAAACCTGTAAACTCAGGCCACCAAAGCGAAGCACATGAAATTTAACCACTACGCCATGGTGCCACCCCCAGGGGAAAGAAGACTTCTAAACTGACTAAGATACTGCTCATGCTCTAAAGCAGGGTTTCCAGACTATGGTACTATTGACATTTTGTGCATGGTGATTCTTTGTCTGGGGGCGCTGTCCTGTGCATTGTATGATGTTTAGCAGCACCCCTGGCCTCCACCCACTAGATATCAGCTCCTCCCAATAGTGACAACCAAGAACATCTCCCAATATTGTCACCTGTCCCCCAGGGAGCACAATCATCCCCAGCTGAGAACCACTATGCTAAATAAATAATTTAAATATAATGCAATAGATGTTGTAAGGGAGTCATTGCAAAGGGTTTAGGTGAGTAGAAGATAATTCTTCTGGGGTTAGCAGGAAATATATCAGCAAGCATGACATTTGAGCTGGATTATAAAACAGGATTTCCCCAGGTGAATTAGGAGGAAAGAGCTAATATCCAGGTAGAAGGCACATGGCAGACACAATGTGTCTTTTGAAGAGGTGGTTGCAGACCGTAGTGGGAAAGGGATTTTAATTGGTGAGGCTATCCAGGGGGACTGAGGCTAATTGTGAAGGCTCTTGTACCCACCCTAGGAAATCAGAATTTTTTCGTCTAAAAAAATGGGAAACACTGAAGGTTCTTAAATAGGAGAATAATCATCAGAGGTCAGATATGTGACTTACAAAGTTGTTTCCACTGGTTATGTAGAGATTTACTTGAGGTTAGGAGAACTACAGGCAGAAAAAACAATTTCGAGGCCGTTGTAAGATTCTGGAAAAGCAGTCAACGCCATATAACCAACATGAAAGTGCGTTAACAGGGACAATCTAAAAGGGCAGTGGTCCATTGACTTTTACTGAGTTGGCAGGAACATTTAGGCAAGAGAGAACTTGTAAGTGAAAATATTAAAGAAATCTTTCTGATATAAGAAAGTTTATATTTTCAAGTGTATGGGGAAGCCATTCTGGTTTGAACCTGATTTGGCCTGAATCTTATTTAAACCAAAGAAGCCTGGCTTACAGCTTGTCAGACATACATTGCACATCTGTTTTAATCGTTACCCTAAAGTAAAGGATGTACTCTTTGAATATAAAAAATTCATGCCTCCTTACCTTTGATGCCAGCACTCTTTAAAGATAAGACTGAATGCCTCCTTTCTCACAATGCCAGGGTCATGTTGACCTGCTATGTATGTGCTACTCTGTAACAAAATATCTCCTTGAATCCTTGAAAGAATGTACCCCCATCATGCTTGATATATGTCACTTTGTTTGGAAATGGTATATAACTGTGCTGAAAATCACTCTTCTTCAGAGAGCTTTCTTCCTTTGTGAAGGTTGCACTGCCGGGCTATAGTCCTCAGCTTGACTCAAATAAAACTCTCTACTACAGAATGATTACTGATTATTTGTGCTGACACTTCCTTTCTTCTCTCCCATGCTAATTTTCAATATTTATATTTGCATGCTAGCTGTTAATTCGAAAATCTAAAAAAAAGATTCTGCAACTTGGATTCTTACCATGTAAAAATCTTGGTTCTGTTGTGAATGCATTGGGAGGGAGGGGAAAAAAGCAATATAAGGAGCCATGTTCTTGGAACAAAGCAGTTTAAAAACATATTGGATCTAGGGGCCAGCCCTGTGGTGTAGTAGTTAAGTTGGCATGTTCTGCTTCGGCAGCCTGGGTTCAGAGGTGAGATCCCAGGCGCAGACATGTGCCACTCAGCCATGCTGTGGCAGTGACCTACATACAAAGTAGAGGAAGACTGGCACAGATGTCAGCTCAGGCTAATCTTCCTCAGCAAAAAAAAAAAAAAAAACACATATTGGATCTCATCTATCATATCATTCAATCTAAAACATGAACAGGAATTGCACTCTCCATTTACAACCTCTGCTATGTTTTGCTGACTTTAAAATGTCTGAAACAGATATTTCCTCTCTGTCCTTCATGAATTCAGTATACCAGGATGATGTCAGCTTCCCCTTCTGTATTTAGTGAGAAAGTTTAAAATCTCAGAAAACAATTTTAATGTATTCTCTCAGATGGACGATTCCATTTTTCATCCATTGGATCAGACCCAAATTGAAAACCCTTGGTGAAAGATACATGAAATTTGACATTAGATTCCAAAAAGCCAAGGAGATTGTCTGTTACACAGGTGTGAAGGAGGACAGTGAAGGACAAAGGAACTATCTCAATAGTAAGTGATCACACGCTCAAGTTTCTCAGCAAATCCTCTTATTCGTGATCCCATATTGTTAACTAGCTTAAGCGCTCTTGAATAACCTACTACGAAACTGTCTATGAAGAAATATATAAAGATACTAGGCAAAAAAAAAAAAACGTGAACCTCATTGACAGAATAAGCAGCAGTCTACGACGACTTAAACAGACGCTCTATTTTAGCTCAGGAGTGAATTTTTAACTTGCAAATCAGTTTTGAATTTTAATGCTCTCCATCCTTCACAGTGGGTTCCTGGGCAAACGACTTTGTTCTGACTGACTTGAATTCACGTTCTCTTTGAATCCCGGTAACAGGCTGTGACTTATTACAATAGAGCCTTAATTCAGACATTTCCAAGGACACAGGGAACCTACTTTTGAAGAGAGTGATACTCGAACTGTGCTCCAGGGGTGGGCAAAAGAGGAAGAATGTGGGGGAGCCAGGAAGTGGAGAGGAGAGATGAGCAGGTGGGCTCAGAGTCCACCACCTCCTCACCTACCAGGGAAGCATGGTTTAACTTCTTTTATTTATTGACTTTATTCTCAAGATATTTCAGTGCAGTGTACATACTGGAAGAATAGTTCAGAAGTAGATATGTCGTTTTAATTATCCCCTGAGCAAAGGGTCTAATTATGAGATTCCAAAACAGACAAGGAAAATGAATTTGCTTTCCATTTTTATTTTGCTCTCAGATTTCCACTCAACACTGTAGGATCATCTTATGCATGTAGCAATGTGAGATAGTAGGGTCACCAAAATAGGAAAAGCGTAGACGGTTTCCTGCTATCTCCATTTGCTTGCTTGTAAAATGTGATGGCAATATCTGCCCCACATTTCTTTACAAAAGGTCGGAAAGAACAAATGAAATACTAATTTTAAAAAGGCTTTATAAACTGTGAAGTGCTGTGTAACGAATGGTGTGACTTAAATTAAATCCCAAAGAGTACGCAAAAAAATATTCTCCCTTGAAAGCTGATGATATTGTGTCTCCAGTATCTTTAATATTTTCATATTTTGCATAAGGAATACAAATCTTTATTCAAAGTATACAGTGGTAGAGTATAGTAATTTTCTCACACTCACATATAACATGAGATGGCAACATTCTCAGGAGGGGCCTGTGTGTATTTCTGTGAAATTTGAAATTGGTGGCACTTTGAAATGGTAACTTCTTGCCTTGGACCTGATTTCCAGAGACTTTAACTCCACAATAAAGGTGAGCTCTGTAGATGTTCCTAGAAAGGAAGATATGTGCCAATTTGAATGGGGAATTTTCCATGTACTAATTTGTCTTTCTCCATTAATGTTCTCAGTTCTCCAGTGGTCAGGTCTTCTGGCAATCTCAGTTACCTGCTATATGCTGCAGATTGTGAAGCTACTGAGAGAAAGGCAAAGAAATGTTGGTGTTGGTGGACTTTCTCTATGTCGCTGACCCAAACCACAGTCTACTAACAGGGGAATGTGTATAAAGTCACTGATTTAATAATGCCAATGATGTCATTTCTCCATTAGTATTTTGCTAGATCACAGAGGTTTGGCTGAGTGCCATGGGAAAGAGAAGACAAAATCATTTAAATTTAAAGCTGACAAAATAAGAAACAATACTTAAAATTGAGAACACCCTGGAATTCCCACGGCTCTTTGAAGGCATCTAGTTGAGTGGTAAAAAGCCTTATACACCTCAGGATGTAATCCAGAACGTATATATTTTGAAAAACTTTAAGTTTGCAGCCAGTTTGCTGGAAAGATAACTCAGAAAAATCAACATGCATTATCTAGAAAATTTACTTCTAATGAGTGCCTCCCTTTTTGGTTGTGATGGAAGAAAATCTTGTGTTCATTCATTTATTCCACAAGTATTTTTTAAAATTATTACCTACAAGAGTAGCAATAATTTATGGCCCAGAAATATAGCAAGGTAAAAAGTAGACAAAAACCTCTACCTTCATGCGAATTTCAACCTTGTGGGTAATGCCACATTATTCTGCCAGAGGACATTTTTATTGAAAGAGAAAAGCTAACTATTACCGGCCCCATTGTCATACAGACATACCCACTGTGAAAATTATGATTTCTCTTACCAACCCTTTTTTCCTACCATACGTTCTTTTCCGATGGCACCTTCAAATTTCAGGATTATAATTACCATGATAATCCTCCTTCTAATTCATGGTGTCTTCTCCACCATACCCCATAGGAACCTCAAGTTCACTCTGTCCAACACAAAACTCATTTGCTTTCCCCTAGTCCAGACCCAGCTCCTTTACCTTCTTTCTCACTCAAGAATGGCACCTTTCACACTTGTTGGAAACATCCACCCTCAATGTTCCTTCTCTCATGATGATCATCCACACCATCTCCATTCTATCAAGGGTAAGTAGTTTGCATGCCCCACTATCTTTTTAAAACACAAACATCAGCATGTATTGCTCTGCATAAAGCCCTTCAATGATCTGAATTTCTTACTGCATAAAAGTCAAGCTCCTTAGCGTGGCCCACAAGTGCCTTCAGCATCTTTCTTCATCTTTCCTCTCAACTCTCCTATTCTTGAGTTCCCATCTTCTTTGCCCGGTACTTTGTCAACCACTCTCTTCCAGCTGTTATCTGTCTAAACAGAGTATTGACTTACTCCTCTGTGCCTGTGCATCGACATTCCGTGTTTCTGGAATGCCTTCCCCCTGCTCAGCTCGAAGGAGATCCGTCCTCAACCTCCAAGTCCTGGCACCACTGGTCTAGAAGGGACCCAACTCATCTTGGTGTCTTCTAAGTATGGTTCAGCCCTTACATTGAGGAGATGCCCCATTCAATAAAGATTGGCAGAAATAAAGAGTTGAATACAAATCACATTTTTAAAAATTATGTCATGGTGTACATATAAAGAAGAGAATTGATTATTCAAAGTAATACTCCAACAGAACTCATCTTGAAGCAGATCCCTCGTGAAGAGTGAATGTCTCCCTCGAGAATTATTCCAAATATTTTAATCTTTCCTAAATCAGGCTTACATCTGCATTCATAGAAACATTGACAATAAAACTGCTTTATTTGGAGGTTTACTCCACTAGAATGTGTGACAAGCTAGGAAAATGTTTCCTCTACGCTATAATATACCTGCTAGGGAAAAGAAGCCCCATTGAAAGATAAAGAATATGTAGGCTTGTCCTGTGAGAAGAGGAGAAAAGAAATTCTTGAAGCTGTAAGGAATTTACCAAATGGCAACACTGCTCATGGAAGCCAAATTCACAGCTTCATTAAAAAAAAAAAAAAAAAAAAAAAAAAAAACAACTTTCCAAATTGAGAGAAGATGTGGGTGCTGAGAAGCAGTAAAAAGCTAAATAGGCTTCAAACTCACGTGATCTTGATGTAAATCTGACTCGAAATCCTCAGTAGCTTGTTCCTCATTCGCCTCTTGGCGTCTTTGGTGTGGTTCTTATTTACTTCAAGGAAATATTTCCTGTACATCTTAGGAAAGCAAAGCTGGGCAGTTGGTGCTTCCATATAAGGTTGAAGAGGGGTGTGGACCAGGGAAAAACATATGGAATAAATTCTTAGTTTGTTGGTGAGAGAGCCAAATAATGGAAGTAGGGAAATATAAAACACGTAGACAAAGATAAGTGTTCCTTCAAATATGCAGGTTTTAGAAAATATCTTCTTAGAAATCAAGATATTCATTTGTCAATGTTAAAAAAAAAAAAAACATAAGATACCCATCTGCTTAAGTGAATTGCTCCATTATGAATACATCTGGGGTAAAAAAAACTCTCTGTCTCTCGTACACATACACACACATACACATACCTGTCTTCAGACTACTCATTCTGCACATAGATATGCAAAGACAGAATGGTGGAGTAGAAAAGTGTATCTGTCTGTGCTGCTAGCCAACTTGGAGACTTTAAGCAACATGTTTGCCTTCTCTGGGCTTGTATTCCTCATCTGAAAATAAGAAGAGGTCTTGTACCAGGATATTTAAGAGCCACAGATTCTTAAGGCTCCCTGCAGAGTTCAGGCAGGTGATATGAATGAGCGTGCAGAGGGCTGGGCATAAGACATCAAGGGTGGTGGACCTTGCAGTGCATGGGGCAGTTCATGCTGCCAGGGTCACACCTGTAAGGTGTTTCCTATCCAGAAATGTTTTGCTTCCTATAATGGACATTTCCTGTGCTGAAAGAGCAAGTTCTACCTACAAGAGGGAAGATTGGGGTATTAAAGTCTTCATAAAGCATTCAACGGACCTTAGTTTTGTGATCACTGCTACGGTTCATGTCGTTATAGCTTTGATTGGGCAAGACAAATGGTTGCAGATAACACAATCTGCTTTAGAGGATTTGAGCAGAGAAGGATCTATGGGGGCATATAGATAGCTCACAGTCTTTGGAAGGGATGCAAAAGTAGACCCCAAAGACATATTTCCAAGAGAAACTTCTAGAACCACAGTGAAGAATTGGCCTGATAAAGGAGCTGCTCCATTGTTCCATCAGTAAACAGCTTCCAAAAGCCATCAGCCGTGAAAATCATGCTTCCTCTGTGGTCAACAGAAAATCAAGTTTGCACCTTAACCAGGGGAGAGGCTAGAAATGGGTTTTCTTTGCATTGTTTGCTTGTTATAGTCTATGGTGCAAAGTCAGAATTTACAACGAGAGGATGTATAAAATGAAGAGAAGATGCTTCAAATATTTTAAGCAACCACGAACGGTATATATGTGTTAATATTGCAAAGTAACAGCCCATCACTCATGGCCATTAACTTAAAGGTTGTAGATTTAAAGATGAACAATGGATATATTTTTCCTTTGGGAATTTTTGAAGAAAAATGATTGTCTGGGATGATGGTGACTCATGATTCTTATTTGTATCTTTCTTGGATAAATTACGTATCCCAGGGAAGTTTGTGGATTTAGCTTTTGGTATTTGCCCTTGAGAGAAAGCTGTTAGATTTACAGCTAAAATCTTAATTGCTACTCAGGCAATTAAGTTATCCTCTGAAACAGACTTTACAAGACAGAGAGGAATTAAAGATGTTTGTATTACAAACATAAATGAACTTAATGGAGGTGACAAAAGCTTTCCTATTACAAAGAGACGGACAAACAGATGAGAAGAAAAAGAAGAAGGAAGACAAGGAGGAGGAAAAGAAGAAGAAGACGCTTCTTTCTTTAGGAAAAATATACAGGTGAATTTTTAGAAGAAAATTATTTTGGTTATATACGGTACTTTTTCTTTTTTTTCAAAATTATGAAAGCAAATTCCTTGTTTTCACATACATATAAAGCATGCATGTACTAGAAGTCAAAGAAGGATTTGCTGTGGACAAATCTTCAGAAACGCTGAAATCCTCCCCATTTGCTCTAGAGTTCTGTGGTTACATGGTGAGTGAAACTTTTGTTCTACGTCAGGGTTTTTTTTTTTTTTTTTTAATTGATGTTTTAATGGTTTCTAACATTGTGAAATTTTGGGTTGTACATTTTTGTTTGTCCATCACCACATATATGACTCCCTTCACCCCTTGTGCCCACCCCCCACCCCCCACCCCCACTGCCCTGGTAACCACAGTCCAGTTTTCTCTGTCCATGTGTTGGTTTATATTCCACATATGAGTGAGATCATGCAGTGTTTGTCTTTCTCTTTCTGGCTTATTTCACTTAACATAATACGCTCCAGGCCCATCCATGTTGTTGCAAATGGGACGATTTTGTCTTTTTTTATGGCTGAGTAGTATTCCATTGTATATATATACCACAATTTCTTAATCCAATCGTCAGTCGAGGGACACTTACGTTGCTTCCACTTCTTGGCTATGGTGAATAATGCTGCAATGAACATAGGGGTGCATAAGCCTCTTTGGATTGTTGATTTCAGGTGCGTTGGATAGATTCCCAGTAGTGGGATGGCTGGATCATAGGGCATCTCTATTTTCAATTCTTTGAGGAATCTCCATACCGTTTTCCATAGAGGCTGCACCAATTTGCATTCTCACCAGCTGTGTATGAGGGTTCCTGTTTCTCCACATCCTCTCCAACATTTGTTGTTTTTTGTCTTGGTGATTATAGCCATTCTAACGGGCTTGAGGTGGTATCTTAGTGTTGTTTTGATTTGCATTTCCCTGATGATTAGTGATGTTGAGCATCTTTTCATGTGCCTATTGGCCATCTGTATATCTTCCTTGGAGAAGTGTCTGTTCATTTCCTCTGCCCATTTTCTGATCTGGTTGTTTGTTTTTTTGTTGTTCAGTTGTGTGAGTTCTTTATATATTATGGAGATCAACCCCTTGTCAGATTATGTTTTGCAAATATTCTCTCCCAGCTGGTTGGTTGTTTGTTCATCTTGATTCTGGTTTCATTTGTCTTCTAAAAGCTCTTTAGTCTGATAAAGTCCCACTTGTTTATTTTTTCTTTAGTTTCCCTAGTCTGGGTAGGCATGTCATCCAAAAAGATTCCTTTAAAACCAATGTCAAATAGTGTGTTGCCTATATTTTCTTCTATGAGTTTTATAGTTTCAGGTCTCACCTTCAGGTCTTTGATCCATTTTGAGTTAATTTTTGTGAATGGCGATAGCACATGGTCCACTTTCATTCTTTTGCATGTGGCTGTCCAGTTTTCCCAACACTATTTATTAAAGAGACTGTCCTTTCTCCATTGCATGTTCTTAGCACCTTTGTCGAAAATTAGCTGTCCGTATATGTGTGGTTTTATTTCTGGGCTTTCAATTCTGTTCCATTGATCTGTGTGTCTGTTTTTGTACCAGTACCATGCTGTTTTGATTACTATTGCTTTGCAGTATGTTTTGAAGTCAGGAATTGTGATGCCTCCTGCTTTGTTCTTTTTCTTTAGGATTTCTTTAGCTATTCGGGGTCTTTTGTTGCCCCATATAAATTTTAGTATTCTTTTTTCTATTTCTGTGAAGAATGTCATTGGGATTCTGATTGGGATTGCATTGAATCTGTAGATTGCTTTAGGTAATATAGACATTTTAACTATGTTTATTCTTCCAATCCACGTGAATGGGATATCTTTCCATTTCTTTATGTCATCGTGGATTTCCCTCAATAATGTCTTGTAGTTTTCATTGTATAGGTCTTTCACCTCCTTGGTAAGATTTACTCCCAGGTATTTTATTCTTTTTGATGCAATTGTAAATGGTATTATCTTTTTGAGCTCTCTTTCTGTTAGTTCATTATTAGCATACAGAAATGCAACTGATTTTTGTAGATTGATTTTGTACCCTGCGACTTTGCTGTAGTTGTTGATTGTTTCTAATAGTTTTCCAACAGATTCTTTAGGGTTTTCTATATATACAATCATGTCATCTGCAAATAGTGAGAGTTTCACTTCTTCGTTACCTATTTGGATTCCTTTTATTCCTTTTTCTTGCCTAATTGCTCTGGCCAAAACCTCCAGTACTATGTTGAACAGGAGTGGTGAGAGTGGGCAGCCCTGCCTCATTCCTGTTCTCAGAGGAATGGCTTTCAGTCTTTCCCCGTTGAGTATGATGTTAGCTATGGGTTTGTCATATATGGCCTTTACTATGTTGAGGTACTTTCCTTCTATTCCCATTTTATTGAGAGTTTTTATCATAAATGGATGTTGTATCTTGTCAAATGCCTTCTCTGCGTCTATTGAGATGATCATGTGGTTTTTATTCTTTGTTTTGTTGAGGTGATGTATCACGTTGATTGATTTGCGGATGTTGAACCATCCCTGCGTCTCTGGTATAAATCCCACTTGATCATGGTGTATGATCTTTTTAATATATTGTTGTATTCGGTTTGCCAATATTTTGTTGAGGATTTTTGCATCAATGTTCATCAGCGATATTGGCCTGTAATTTTCTTTCTTTGTATTGTCTTTATCTGGTTTTGGTATCAGGGTGATGTTGGCCTCATAGAATGATTCAGGAAGTGTTCCATCTTCCTCTATTTTTTGGAATAGTTTGAGGAGGATGGGTATTAAATCTTCTTTGAATGTTTGGTAAAATTCACTGGAGAAGCCATCTAGTCCTGGACTTTTATTTTTTGGGAGGTTTTTGATTACTATTTCAATCTCTTTACTTGTGATTGGTCTATTCAGATTCTCCATTTCTTCTTGGTTCAATTTTGGGAGGTTGTATAAGTCTAAGAATTTATCCATTTCTTCTAGATTGTCCAATTTGTTGGCATATAATTTCTCATAGTATTCTCTTATAATCCTCTGTATTTCCATGGTATCCGTTGTAATTTCTCCTCTTTCATTTCTAATTTTATTTACTTGAGCCTTTTCTCTTTTTTCCTTAGTAAGCCTGGCTAAGGGTTTGTCTATTTTGTTTATCTTCTCGAAGAACCAACTCTTTGTTTCATTAATCCTTTCTACTGTTTTTTTGGTCTCAATATCATTTATTTCTGCTCTGATTTTTATTATTTCTCTCCTTCTGCTGGCTTTGGGCTTTGTTTGTTCTTCTTTTTCTAGTTCTGTTAGGTGTAGTTTAAGGTTGCCTATTTGGGCTTTTCCTTGTTTGTTAAGGTGGGCTTGTATCGCTATGAGTTTCCCTCTCAGGACCGCTTTTGCTGCATCCCATATGGTTTGATATGCCATGTTATCATTTTCGTTTGTTTCCAGATAGTTTTTGATTTCTCCTTTAATTTCATCAATGATCCATTGGTTGTTCAGTAGCATGTTGTTTAATCTCCACATTTTTGTCACTTTCCCAGTTTTTTTTCATGGTTCATTTCCAGTTTCATAGCCTTATGGTCTGAAAAGATGCTTGTTATGATTTCAACCTTCTTAAATTTATTGAGGCTTGCTTTGTTTCCCAACATATGGTCTATCCTAGAGAATGTTCCATGCGCGCTTGAGAAGAACGTGTAGTCAGCTGTTTTTGGGTGGAGTGCTCTGTATATGTCTACTAGGTCCATCTCGTCCAGTTTTTCATTTAAGTCTAATATTTCTTTATTAACTTTTTGTCTGGATGATCTATCCATTGCTGTAAGTGGGGTGTTAAGATCCCCTACTATTATTGTGTTGTTGTTGATTTCTCTTTTTAGGTTTGTTAATAGTTGTTTTATGTACATTGGTGCTCCTATGTTGGGTGCATATATATTTATAAGTGATATGTCTTCTTGATGGAGTGTCCCTTTTATCATTATATATTTCCCTTCTTTGTCTTTCTTAACCTGTTTTATCTTGAAGTCTCCTTTGTCTGATATGAGTATGGCAACACCTGCTTTCTTTTGTTTGCCATTAGCTTGGAGTATTGTCTTCCATCCTTTCACTCTGAGCCTGTGCTTGTCTTTAGTGCTAAGATGTCTTTCCTGAAGGCAGCATATTGTTGGGTCTTGCTTTTTAATCCATCCTGCCACTCTGTATCTTTTGATTGGAGAGTTCAATCCATTTACATTTAGGGTAATTATTGAAATATGAGGGCTGAATGTTGCTGTTTTGTCACTTATTTTCTGGTTCTTTTGCATTTCCTTTGTTTCTTGTCCCATTTGTTTTGGACTGCCAATTCAGTTTGGTTGTTCTGTCTTATGATTCTTCTAGTTTTCTCTTTGTTTATCATATGTGGTTTTGCTTTGATTATTTGTTTAGTGGTTACCTTGAAGTTTGGGCAAAAAATCTTGTGTATGAGATAGTCCATTATCTGATAGCCTCCTATTTCCTTATACTAAGTCAATTCAGTCACTTTCCTCTTCCCCTTCTAAGTTGCTCTTGTTATACCTTATTCTATCCTGTGTTGTGGGTGTGTGTTTACAGTGATGAGGTTAAATTTATTTTTGGTGAATTTCTTCCTTTGATCTTTGAGTTTAGTATTTAAGTGGATGTTAACCTATTCCGGTAAAGATCTACTATTTCTCTGATTTTGTCTACCTACTTTTCTCCTTCCTCCAAGCTTTGTGTTCCCTTTCTCTTCTTTTTTTCAGGCCTGAGGGCCTTCTTGAGTATTTCTTGTAGTGGGGGTCTCGTGGCCATGAACTCCCTTAGCTTTTGTTTATCTGGGAGAGTTACTATTTCTCCATCATATTTGAAGGATATTTTTGCTGGATAGAGTATTCTTGGCTGAAAGTTTTTGTCTTTTAGTATTTTGAATATATCATTCCAGTCTCTTCTAGCCTGAAAAGTTTCTGTTGAGAAATCCACTGAGAGCCTGATGGGAGTTCCTTTGTACGTTATTTTTTGTTTTTGTCTAGCTGCCCTTAATATTGTTTCTTTGTCGTTGACCCTGGCTAGCCTTACCACTAGGTGTCGTGGTGAAGCCCTTTGTCTGTTAATATATATAGGTGTCCTGCTGGCTTCGCTTACTGGTAGTTCCTGGTCCTTCTCCAGATTTGGGAAATTTTCAGCTATTATTTCCTTGAATAGGCTCTCTGTTCCTCTTTCCCTCTCCTCTCCCTCAGGAATACCTATAATTCTTATGTTACATTTTCTAATAGAGTCAGATATTTCTCGGAGTCTTTCTTCATTTCTTTTTAGTCTTAGTTCTCTCTCTTCTTCCATCTGGAGTATATCTGTATTCCTATCCTCTAAAGTACTAATTCTTTCCTCCATATTGTCAGCTCTGTTCTTTAAAGATTCCAGATTCTCCTTTATCTCCCCCATTGTGTTCTTCATCTCCATCAGCACTGATTGGTTTTTCTTTATGATTTCAATCTCTTTTGTGAAGAAACTCCTAATCTCATTGAATTGTTTGTCTGTGTTGTCTCGTATTTCGTTGAGTGTTTTTATGATAGCTATTTTGAAATCTCTGTCATTTAGTTTATGGATTTCTGTGTCTTCGGGGTTGATTTCTGGGTGCTTGTCATTTTGTTTCTGGTCTGGTGATTTCATATATTTTTGCATTGTGGTTCCTGTGTTGGTTTTGATTTTCCTCATCCTGGAAGTCTCTGGTTGCAATTTCCACCTGCCGCCACTGTCTGGTGGTAAAGGGCTGTGTAGTCTAAGCCCCCTGCGCTCTGCCCCGGTTTTTCTGCTGCGATCCGCAGTTTTGTTTTGTTTTTTTTTTTTCCCGCTGCGATCCACGGGTCCAGTCCAGTTTCTTCAGGTCTGCCTCGGATCGCTAGGTCTGGTCGAGCTGCAGACTGCGGGTTGCGGGGAGGGGGGAGCTCTCTCTTTTGCCCTCTGGGTCTCTGACGTGGGAGGCTTCTCGTTTGCCCCTCTTTATCTGCTCTCTGGGGTGCTCAGATGTTGATGGTAGCCCTGTGGCTCCTCTGAGTCCTCTGTGCGGGAGTTTCCCACTGGCTGAGAGAGCCCGAAGAGCTACAGTTTTCCCGCCGAGGGCCGCCCCTCCCCCCTCTCTGGGATCCCGCCGAGGGCCGCCCCTCCCCCCTCTCTGGGAGCCGCGCGGACCGGGATCGCTGATCTGATGGGGAGGGAGCGGAGTTCTACTTACCTCTCCCCACTTCCTCCGGGGGCCCAGCACGTTCCGCTCTCAGATGTGCAGCAGTGTGGATCCATCCGCTCTAGGTTTTCACTGTCTGGGATTCCGTTGTTGGTCTGTGGCTGTTGCTTTTGTTGTATCTTGTCGGGGAAGAATTCACGGGAAAGCTCACTACGCCATGATGCTGACGTCACTCCTACGTCAGGGTTTTTTGGGCTTGGCAATATTGACTCCAGGCTCCAGCTCTCCCTAGTCCTTCACATTCCTTTATATCTCATGCCTGAAACCTGTAGGCATCTGAGTTTGTGATCCTGGAATGTTTTGGTGCAAGACCTCTTTCTCGCTCTCTTTTTTTTTCAGGTGAGAGTATCTTTGGGCCACATAATTCTTTGCTGTGCTTGGGGCAGAGGGGAGGGCTGTCCTGGGCATTACAGGATATTGGGCAACATCCCTGGCCTCCGTCCACTAGATGCCAGTAGCACCCCGCCCCTGCCCGTGCGAATTGTAACAACCAAAGAACATCTCCAGATATGCCCAAATGTCCCCTGGGGAGCAAAACTGCCCTCCTGCATTTGAGAATCTGTTTTCTGGGTGTAAAGTCAAAGAGAAAAGAATTCATCTTGGTATTACTCTGCTATATCCGAAAATAGAGAAGAATGAATAGGTTTTTTTCTTTCTTGTTTTAAAATCATTACAAAAAACAGTTATCCCTCCAGGACCTTTCCTTCAAACGGGTGAAGACAGACTCAGATTAATCAGTTGGCATCTCTGGCTGAAGGAGGAAGAGGACATTCATGTTTTTCACTGCCCTATTGACCTTGCCACGACTTCTTTCCCGTTGACAGAGCAGGCAAGCAGCCATAGAATCTTACCATCTGCTTGCATTTAATTCACACAATTTCCTTCTGTGAAAATTTTCTCCCACATTCAACAAATGTCTAATTTAATTTTTATGATGGTTTATTTTTAAGAAAGATTGGACTCACTAAAGAATCAGAAGACACTTCCACAGTGGAAGATTAGATACATTTTTTTTTTTTCAAATGACAGTGCCAGATTTCCTCATTAGGGAACCAAATTACGTATATCTTCAACACGTACGTGGTCATTCGTAAGAACATCGTGCCATGTTATGTGTTATGACGCATAAATCACTAATGCATTTACATTTTAAATAAACCAATGTTTATTTGTTGTGCCAATGCCAGACACCTTTCATCTTGTATGGGTAAGTTTTCCTTCTAGGTCCCGGCTGGAATTGAAGATCTTACGAAAGAAACAGATTCAGGCTGGCATGAGTAAAAGAGCCACTGAAAACAATATATTGTTTTGTGTTGATGTGGCATTTGGAGGGCAAAGGGGACTGGGCAGAATTTATTGAGGAACCTTCTTTTTCCTTTTTTGAAGACTTTACTCATAGCTCTACTAAAATTTCTCCACACAATACAAGGCCACCTGGAGATTCCATCGGCACATAATTAATTTTCTTGCCCGTGTTATGAGACCATTTGCAAGCTGTTTGGAAGCCAAGTCTCTGTCCTTTAAAATCATTTTTTAAAGACTAGCTTCCAGTTGTCGCTCAACAAGATGTATACCATGGGAGATATCTATTTTATCTGAAGCATTGGCAGTTGGCTACAGAGCAGATCAATTTCATGCATTGCTAATAAGAAACAAACAAGGCATATTTGCGAGGCGGCAGTAGTTTCCTTGACTATTTCTAAGCTTTGCTGGGGTGTGTTCAAAGTCAGCATTCCTAGGGGTGCTGGGGATTGCTGGCTCTGAGCCACGTGATG
This sequence comes from Ceratotherium simum simum, assembly GCF_057802395.1. NCBI lineage: Eukaryota > Metazoa > Chordata > Mammalia > Perissodactyla > Rhinocerotidae > Ceratotherium > Ceratotherium simum. Next base: position 124,363,242 of record NC_141940.1, read on the forward strand.
TGTCTGATCAGCTGTTTCATGAATATACGGACAGTTTGCTTCCTCCTACTGGTTAAAGTTCAGTGTGGTTTTCCCATAAACTCCGTACTTTGCCTTTTCCTAAGGAATGGGCTATCATATCAGTGGAAGGAGGTGATCAGTAGAGCCAGCCATACCCCATTTTGTCGTTCTTGTCAAGTTCCAGAGCTTTCATACATTGAAGGATTTCCTTCTATTTTTTTCCTTTGTTAAATATTCTAGCACCTAACAAAATAAGAAATATGATTGGGGAAGGTACAAGAAGATCTCTAGATTACAAACTCATTATGACGTTTCATGCCAGGGATTATGGATTACATACCAAATCGAGTATGATTATGTTAAACTCGATTTTCTAAAGTTTGGACTGGAAGACCTTCCGGAATTTTCTCTCCACACTTGAGATACTTTCTCCCAAGGCCCACCTCCTCTATCCCATGGGAAAGTTGCTATTCACATCAGAATCTAGGGCTTAGACTACAAATTGAAGAACAGCATAACAAAACACCCATAGCCTCTTCATCTTGTTCCAAAATATGTTAATAGGACTCATGGTTTGTTTATATTTCCTTATATATATTCACTCTAAAACTAAGATTTAATCCAAGCTGGCCCAGTGGTGTGGTGGTTAAGTTCTTGCACTCTGCTTCAGTGGCCCAGGGTTCACAGGTTTGGATCCCATGCGCGGACAGATGCACCGCTCATCAAGCCATGCTGTGGCGGTGTCCCATATAAAGTAGAGGAAGATGGGCACACATGTTAGCCCAGGGCCAGTCTTCCTCAGCAAAAAATAGGAGGATTGGCAAGAGATGTTAGCTCAGGGCTAATCTTCCACACAAAAAAATAAAAATACAAAATAAAACTAAGATTTAAGAAAAAAAACACATATCTATTGTCTTCCAAGAGAGAACGTGAGATTTCCCTTGGACCTACTATCTTTGGGAGGGTAGTGATAGCATAAATTGTCTTCTCAGAGATGGGATAGCCACTGACATGTGGTGCTCCTAGCTCGGTGCTTCATATCTACCAGGTTTTCATCTACATCAGTGCTGTTGGTCTCGTCCACCTCACCGTCATGCTTTCTGACTTTCTATACAGATGGGCACATGGAAATGGCTACCAGGTCCCTTCCTGTGTTTGGTGTTCAATTCAGTACCTTGCCCCAGAGACGCTGTCCTTCCTGTATTATCTAAAATTCGGAAGCGCTTTCCACAGGTAACTCAGGCAATGCTTACAACATCCCTATGAGGAAGGAACTTGAATTCTTCCAAATAAAGAGATTAAGAAACTAAAGCACAAGGAGATGCACTTGCTGCAAGTAACAATGTTAGTAAGAGGTCGAACCAGCATTAAAAACAAGGGTATTTTATCTACAAGGCTCATGCACTTACTTTGTACCCCGTGGATACCACCTCTGATTTCCCTCCACTCCACACTCGTCGTTCACTCAACTTGATGTCTATGGCCGGATTTGCTTGTTGATTCAAAAGTATTTATTGAATACAGATAGGATGTCAGGATCCAGGTAAAATTCAGGGTGAATCAGACTGATATGGACCTGGCTTCGTAGAGCTAAAAGGCTATTGTGTCGATGCTATTTTTCTTAGCCTTACATATTTTTGTGTGTGTGTGAGGAAGATCAACCCTGAGCTAACATCCGATGCCAATCCTCCTCTTTTTTGCTGAGGAAGATTGGCCCTGGGCTAACATCCATGCCCATCTTCCTTTACTTTATATGGGATGCCACCACAGCGTGGCTTGACAAGCGGTGCATTGGTGTGCGCCCAGGCTCTGAACCTGGAACCCTTGGGCCGCCGAAGCAGAGCACGCACACTTAACTGCTGCACCACTGGGCCGGCCCCTACATATTTTATTGGGAAGCTGAAAGAAGTTATAGCTAAATCCACAGGTCAGATTTCATTTGAAATGGTTAGCCTGGCTTTTAAGGCTGTTAAAGCTCTCCATGATCTTCCCTTCTCTGACTAGTCTACTCTTGAACCTATTCTAAGCCACCATTTCTGTTTTTTAGCTCTCAGTTTTCTCTTCTCCCAGAAACACTCTTCCATCTTTATTAGAGAGGCATAGCCCAGGGCATGATCCTCCAGCTGCTGAGTAGTGAGGAGGTGGCTACAGAAATTGTCGGCAAAGAATGTCTGAAAAGGAATGGGATAATGAAGGATAAATATGTGCTCCCTACTACCAAGAGAACAAGTGTATTCTAGACTAATGGGTCCTTTGCCTACACTGATTGGCTCAAGCCTCAAGTACAACCTAGACCCTCTTGTCAGAACATTCTTTTGTAACGTGAATCATTCCTTCACTTCTGTTGGTCACGTACACCGAGGAAGGCGCTACGATATTCACCAGGAATTCTAAGGCTGATGTCGTCATGACATGCAGTAAACACCTGTTATTATAGAACGTAAAGCACAGACCTTATTTCTGTCGACTTACATCAGTCTCAAAAAGGGGTTCTGCCATTTTTGTTCTTTCTGTATCTTTAGAGATGGCTTGTGTTTATCTATTAGTGTGTTTCTTTTCAGAACTTGGGTGGTAATAAGGCTTATCAACATCTGGCTTTTTAAGAGGATGGATAAAAATTGTTATTGCAATATGGAAATGCCCAAGCTAAGTCAGGGTCTTTGTAGACGCTCTCTGCCTATCCTATGGAGTGGACATTGTAATGGAGGAAAATGGAAGAAGGGGAGGGGAGGATATAGGAAAGGGTCGCATTTATTATTCTGCTCTACATACCAGGCATTGAGCTAGGAGTTTGGGGGAACCACAGCAATTAGACAGAGTTCCTGTCTTCAAAAGCAAGGTCAATTCTTCTCTTGAATCCAATACCTTAAATTGATCCCTTTTGCTGCAAAATAGATATCCAAGCGTATCTGTCTCATTATTTAAGAAACAGGTGAAAAATATCTTAAGGACAGATCACTCGGAATATTATCTCCAATCAATCTGAGCTTGTAACTTTGGGTAAACATTTGAATGCTTCTGTTTAGGCATTATACTGGAAGATTCGTATGTTTGTTTGTTTGACCCCATTTGTATGCTTGCATAGAGGTCAATGATTAATTTCTAACAGGGCATATTTATAGTGGGCCAGGCTTTTTATATTTGTCAGTTATTTCATCCTTAGAACAATTTTCTAGTGTGGCTGTTATTATTTTTACCATTTTACAGATGACAAAGCTGAACTGACAGAGATGTTAAATAAATTGCTCAGCTTGTGAGCGACAGAATATGACCTGACCGAGGTCTGTGTGTCTACGTTCACTCCTTCCATGAATTGTTAAAGCAAAACACGCACGTCAATATATGGTTCTGCTGGTTAAGCACCGGCCTGCTGTTTAGGTCCTGGAGTTAACCAGGTTGTTCTGCCACAAATTAGCAACAATAATAAAAATTAAACAAGTCAAACTATGCACCCCACATTACTCATGTTTTTGGTTGTATCATCAGCCAACTGAGTTTAATAAAAAGTAAAATAAAGTCAACATTTCAAAACACCTTTAAATTCTTGAAAAAGCAAAACTCCAGATCCTGGTGCTAGAAACACAGGACACATTCCGTAAACACTTGTGAAGTAAATCAAATTCCACTTGCAAATCAGTTTCAAATTCCACTTGCAAATCGGTTATTATTTCTATCAACCCCGATATCTACCAATGATGCAACGTCAAGGAAAAGGTCTTTTAGAGACTGAATGTAATCTTTTCCTTCATTATTACAATTCTCTTAAAAAAAAAATTCTGTGCTTTTAGACAGCTATACATTGTGTGTAAATGTATACATTTCAGAGTTCTGAATATGTTTGCCAAATTATCGGTTTTATTTCTGTACATCAGTTCTGTTATTGCCAGCACCATGCAATTTAGCCTCTAATTGTTATTTACATTTAATGGGTGTGAGGGGCAATGTGTTCGGGCTCCAGACAGATTTACAGCTGCTGGTGGGCCTGGTCCATGCCTCCTGTTTCTTTTTGTATCTCTCCAGCACCAGGCAAGTTGGAGGAACTCTGTTAACGTGGGTGAGTGAGCACCTGGGCTAGTTTGGAGGTACAGAATGAACCAGTTATCTTCAAAAAGGGGCATAAGAACAGCAACAAGCAACCTGAACTATGATCCAGAAATATACTCGTAAGGGCCCCAGTTCAATACACAACAGTTTCTATTGCTTTTGGTGGCTCAACCCAAACCAAGTTTCCTTGACCAGGAAAGACCTTATAAGTGCATTAAAGGATGCTGGCTGGAGTCCCAGAGGGCCTGAGTTCACACCCATGCTCTACAGTCTCATAGCTTTATAGACCTATGCAAATCACCAAGTCCTCTGTTCTTTGACCCATCTCCCTAAATGCACCCCTGTCTTGTCCTCAATTAGAAACACTGATATGATTGTGTCCCTTTCTCATTTAAGAGCCTTTAGTAACTAGTCATTTCTTCTAGGATAAAGATAGAAACCCATAACACTGCTGCCCCCTCTAGAGTTTGCTGCCCCAGTGTCTTTGCACACGAAGTTCTCTCTGCCTGGAAGAATTAACCAACCATACCCTCCCAATTAGACTATAAGCTTCCAGAGGGCAGGGAGTAGGTCTGTTTTTTCCCTCACCTCTGTATATCCATGGGCCCTGGCACAAGGTAAGAGCACATACATGTACACAGCTGTGTGCATGTGTGCCTGCTTAAGCATACACACACACATACTGTAGGTAACTAAGAGTATGTATTTTTTTCCTATTATGCTTATGACTGAGAATAGTGCCTGGCACATAAGAGTGTTTGATATTTGTATGTGGAATAAATAAAGTAGCTGCAATTAAAATTGTTATCTTTATTATCAGAGTACAGTCATGCATCACTTAACGACGAGAGTATGTTCTGAGAAATGCATCATTGGGCAGTTTCGTCCTTGTGTGAACATCATAGCGTGCACTTACACAAACCTGGATGGTATAACCTACTACACACCTAGGCTGTATGGTACTGATCTTATGGGACCACTGCCGTATATGCAGCCTGTTGTTGACCGAAATGCCATTACGCAGCACGTGGCTGTAACTGCTCGGTAAATTCCTGTGGAATGAGTTTGTTTAGGGGTCCACTAAAACCCTGAGTGGACTGTATCATCTATAATTCCATAGCCAAGTGGGCCCTGTTATCTTTCGGTCCTCCTTGGTCCTGTCAATCATAACAAATCTTGCAAGGGCAAACTGGATATTATAGAAGTGCAATTCCAAATCTGCTAGTGAACATGCAAACAACAGGAAAAAATTCCCTTGCCAAAATGGGTCACCAGGTGTGGCATGAATAACACTCATCACCATAGGGGACATATTCAATGCAGAAGTAGCATCTAAAAGGAACAAGAAGAGGGAAATGCCAGCCCTCCCCTGAGCTGGAGGCCGAGAAGTGGGTGAGGAAAGTGAGGCATTTGCCTTGGGCATAGAATTTAAGGAGATACAAAAAACTCAGTCATTGAGATAAATATTTTAATACAAGATTTTTTTAAAAAAATAAGAATTAATGCAAAATATCCATGATGAACGGAACAAAATTTGAAATAAAGACAACTATCAGCATTATTGATTTTCCTTTTGCCTTCAGCTCCAATTTGGCTAGGCACTGCCTGTTACTGATCCTGTCTTTATTTAAAATTTTGATGTTTTGTTCTTTACGGATGTTTTACATAAATTTTCATTTTTTTAAAAAATTGCATTAAAATATTATTTGTCTTGATTACTGAGTTAAATTTTCCCTGTAAGGCAAATGCTCGATAAATAGTAGCTTACTTCCTTCATCTGACCCTAATCGGCCCTATCCCCAAAGACCATGAAAAATATCCTGTGACAAACTCTAGCAAGACCTCCAAAATTTTCTGGCACATTTAGAAAGAAATTCAACACTCCAAGAAAATAGACTCCTTTTTTAAAAAATAAAGGCTCGTAAATGTGAAACTTATACTCATATTGTACCTCAATGACGTATTCTTTTTTCCCCCTCAAAAGAGTCTTGGGGTTTAAATAAAATTAACTACATTAATATCTGAATAATTATTTTTACAAAGACCTGCCTCTAGGAACCAATTAAAAAATACAAGTCCTGGCTCGCGCTCCGCTTCGGTGGCCCAGGGTTCGCAGGTTCGGATCCCGGGCACGGACAGGCGCACCACTTGTCAAGACATGCTGTGGTGGCGTCCCATATAAAGTAGAGGAAGATGGGCATGGATGTTAGCCCAGGGCCAGTCTTCTTCAGCAAAAAAGAGGAGGATTGGCATTGGATGTTAGCTCAGGGCTGGTCTTCCTCACAAAAAAAAAAAAAACAAGTCCTGAAAGTAGGCTTCACGACAGAAGTTGTGCTGAGGTCTGATTTACACGCCCAGATAGGAGAAATTCTCATCTGAGAATAATACAGTTTAAGAAGCAGAATCCACAGTCTTTTCATAACCTATTTTAATGTTTAATAATCAACAAAATTAGGGCAACCCAAGTTTAACAGAACTCGCAGGTTGCACTGGCTTTTGTCAACATCGTAAATGTTGAAATTTTGCAAATTGTCTACCCCAAAGCTGACCAAGACTCACATCCAGAGCCGCTTCTAATATGGCCTTGATTTCATGTTTTCTTTGCTTTTATATATGTCTAAGCCGGTCTCCCCAGTTATTACGAGTGTTACTAAAAGCTCCCCTCTCTTATTCACATTATCGTGTCTACAGCTCCCATTAACTCCTTCTCTAAATCTTACAGTGTTTACCATCTTTAGGGCATAATTACCATGTGTTTTCATACATGTGGGCCTCGACTCTTCAATTAGTTTTTAAGCACTTTATGGATGAGAAGGTTTAAGTGCTTTTATAGCCAACATATCCCAGTTTTAAAATGAAGTGTTAACAAAGTGTTTACTATAATATTAGTATATGATCTTTAAACACTTCCATTTATTTTTAAATTGAGAAACCCAGAACGCAAAATTAAAAACCATGAATTACAATATTTCTGTTCTCTCTCATCCTGGTTAATGCATAAATCATTCTCTTAGGAATTGTACTGAACTGGAGGGATTTAAAAAAATCCACTCTGTGTGAGAATTTCACGGATTTTTAACAGAAGGTTAAACTGAATTTTTTTTTTTTTTTAACAGATGAAAGGACTAGAAAACAACAGATTAACTTTCTGGGCATGATTCTCAGGATGAGAAAAATAGAGAGTCACATATTGTGGATGAGAGGGGGAGAAAACCCAAATCTCATGAATCGTGTGTAATATTCAAATGCTAAACTATTGAGACTTCATCATTGGAAAATATATAGTAAGCAAAAGTTGTACATTTGATTTTCGTCAACCTCCTTTCCTCTTCTAGGTTAGTAACACCATGCGGAATATCCCATGCCTTCTCTCTGCTTTAATACTCTATTTCCATATATTCTACTTGGTTAAATATGCTTTATGTTCTGAGCTGATGTGGAAGACAATCTAGAATGGTGTCGTTGGCTCCTAATTAATGTCCAAAACATAGAGCCCCCTCTTGATGCCTCCTACAATTCCTTGCAACGATAGCTATTCTCTGCACATAAAGAACTATATGCTTATGTTTATGTTGCTCTTGGATCCAAAGAAGTTAATGGATTTACTTCTCAGTTGGGGCTTCTCGGTCAGTCCTTCTTGCAAAGCCTCTCTCTTATAGTCTAGTGTATAATTTTCCCGGTTCCACTCCACTCTCCCATTGTCATGAATTTAACTTTTTTTTTTACCTACTCTGCTTATAAATATTTACCTATCTCCATATTCATCACAAACTACCCTACAGGTCGTGTCCACCAGTATTTCCCCTTTTGCACCCATTTGAAAGCTCCTCTGGGCCGGGAACATGGTTGTCAGTGACAATCAATTCCTTTCAACCTTGCCACACAGCTTTCTAAAGTGTGATGGTCACTGTGAGCAGCCCACACCATTGGGCAGGCTTATCAGCAAGCTGCATTTTGCATGGTTACTCCATTCTCTGCTCTGAGCAATATATATATACCTTTGCTAAACTCATACATCATTGAGAATGGCCCCTTGGTATGCTCAAGTCATTGGCTATTCAGGATGACCCTGCCTGGGCACACACAGTGGTGTGACAGCCCAGTCACCAACTTCCTCTTCATGTTTCATCTGTGCATGCACTGAGAATCATTCTTCTGATACTCGCCAAGCTACTGTTGCATGCAAGGTTGCATGACTTGCCTATTCTCCTGGCTTTGCCAAAAATGTGTTTCTAGGACCGCTCATCTGGGTGTCCTCAGCTATTTACAAGCTAAACATTGTCACACCCAGCAAGTGCCCTGGCTGCCTGGACTAAGCTTCTAGGAACCTGGTGTCATGGATGGGAAATAAGGAGAAACTAAGAATTTGAGGAAAAACAGAAGCTTCCTCCTCTTTCTATCTTCCAATCTGTTTTGGACTCAACCAATGAGGGGATGGATGATTCCTAGTGTGCGATTAAAGACACAAACTTTGTCTTAGGTTCTAGGGTCACTATCTTCTGTCCCCATAAGTTCCTATATGACAAACAACAGAAATGCATTCCTATACAGCACACATGAAAGATTCATATTCCTTTGTCATTTTGTTTGTTTTTATATTTCCTTAGTTTCTGCTCTTATCTTAGTCATCTTCTTTTTCATATTCTGTACGTATTCTTACGTTGGATGTTTATTTCATTATGTTTCAGCCTTTCTTTTCTCTTTTCCCCCTAGCATAAGCATTTTGGTCTTATAAATTTCCCTCTAATTTCATTTTAGTAGCATTTCACAGATTTTGATATATAACAAACTTGTTTAGTCCCAATTATTTTCTCATTTTCAATACTATCTCCTTTTTTACTCACTAATATTTAGAATTATATTCTAATTGTGAAAAATATGGGATTCCAGTTATATTTTTATTTGATTTCAAATTTAATTTCATTGTGTTCAGAGAATGTGACCTGCATGCTTCCCATTGTTTTAATGTGTTGAGACTTGCCACAGCATATAGATACTTTTTGTGCATGTTTCATATTTGAATACTATATATACTCTCCAATCGTTGGGTCAAAGGCTTGTTATATATCTCTTATATCAACATGTTAAGTGTGGTGTTTAAATCATCTATCTCTTTGCTTTTGTCCTTTTTTCATTCTACCTTAAAAACATTTTTTTACTTCTTGTTCTCTCAGTTACTAAAAGAGATTAATGTGGATCTGTCAATATCTCTTTATAGTTTTGATTTTCTTGTTTTGAGCAATATTGTTAGTTGCATACAAGTTTAGAAAATTTTTAATATTTTCCTGGTGAATAAAATGTCTTTTTTTGTGTGCTCTGCAGTGTCCTTCTTTGTCTCTATTAGTGATACTTGCCTTGAAATCTCTTTCCTCTTACAGTAATAATGACCATCTAGAGTATCTTTTTCCATCATTTCAGCTTTATAATCTAAACTATTAGATATATATCATATACATGCACAAATACACACACACACAAATAAAGTATGTATGCACATTTTAAATTCCATTCTAACGTCTATACTTTCATATTAGATAGTGTACTTTATTTACAGGTGTAGTTATTCATAAGAGTTGACAAAACCCCACTATAATGCCATTAGGATTAAAAAATGATATGAATGGAGCATCGGATGAGCACGTTACTCAAAGTTTAACTAATGTTTCAGGCAAGTGTGAGTGATCTGTAAGCCAGGCTTCAGCAAAAGGATCATTCACCAAACTACTTCTGACTGTGGTTTCCCCTCACCAGGTGGTGGTTATCCATTCCAGATTAAATAACAGTGGTGGAAGTTCGGGGTCTAGCAATTGGCTGGGCCAGTAGCATTGATTCCAGGAGTGACACGATTGAGTGGTGCCTAATTGATTAGTCCAATTTGAGATGACTGGGCCAGGAGAACGTTGAAACTTATGCATAATTTCCTGCTAGTTCACTGTCCCCAATGATCCCCCATAAAAGCATATGTTATAAAAATATGTTATATATTTGTTTTTATAAATTATAATTAATAAAAATGCAATAATAACTCAGAAGAAAAGTGAGTCTCTATTCGTTTAGGAATTAGTAATAAAAGTTAATTTTCATTTTATAAACGTGATTATGGAGAAGGAGACTGATATAATCAAGACTTTTAAAAAAAATCTATTACTTTGAGGTTAAAATTCTTCGGCAAGCATGAAATATAAATATTAATTCTAGGGGCCGGCCCCGTGGCTTAGCGGTTAAGTGTGCACGCTCTGCTACTGGCAGCCCGGGTTCAGATCCTGGGCGTGCACTGATGCACTGCTCGTCCGGCCACGCTGAGGCAGCGTCCCATGTACAGCAACTAGAAGGATGTGCAACTATGACATACACCTATCTACTGGGGCTTGGGGGAGAAAAAGGAGGAGGACTGGCAATAGATGTTGGCTCAGGGCCGGTCTTCCTCAGCAAAAAGAGGAGGATTAGCTTGGATGTTAGCTCAGGGCTGATCTTCCTCATAAAAAAAAAAAAAATTAATTCTGGGAGGAAAGAATAATAATGTGCAATTTCCAGCTGTTAAAGAGTTGGGTAATCTACTTTTAAATGGGTAATAGTTGTCAAATCACTACGATACAAAGATAAAATTGGATACATTTGTAAAAGAAATATCAGAGTTTTATTTTAATATGTCAAATTCATACACAATCGAAAACTATATTATTTTCAAGTGTTTAAATTCATAATGAAAGACTTAAATTCTAACTAAAAATGTGTGTTGGTGAATAATGAAAGACTATTTCAGACTAATATCAGTTATGAATATTGATGCTCAAATACTAAACAAAATATTATTGAACAGAATCCAACATCACATTGAAAAGATGCCATGACCAACAGGGATTCATTCCAAAAATGCAAACAAGGACCCAGAATATCTCCACTGCTATTCAACATTATGCTGGAGATGTTTGCTAGTGCAGAAAGACAAAATAAACCAACTAGAGGCATAAGGATTAGAGAAAAAAATCCAATTCTTGTGCAGATGATACCTGAGAATATCAATGATATAAATAATTCAAAAAATAAAATAATTCAGTAAACTACCTGTAAAAAATTAACATACAGAAGTCATTAATATGCCTTCAAAATAAAAATTTAGAGTATTTAATATTATGTACAATAACACCACAGAAGATAATATACTTAGGAATAAATTTAAAAAGAAACACGCAAAAAGAAATCCATAATAGAAAAACTTTCAAAACATCCTGCAAGAAAGTAGATTGAAGAAACGGAAAAACATCCTGAAATAGGACGACTTGAAATCATAAAGATGACAATTCTAGCTAATTTATAAAATTAATGTTATCACACTTAAAAAAAAAACTAAAACCATCTCAGAGAGTTAGATTAGTTGATACGGAAATTCATGTGAAATAACCAGTATGAAACGATAGCCAGAAAAATCCTGGCTAAGGTGAAGCCCTTTCAGATTTGAAACACATGATAAAGCATCTCTAATGCCATGCGTTACAAGGCACATGAACAGACAACAAGACTAGAGGAACAGAACTGCACATCTACAAATAGATACAGATACATAAGGAAGTTTAGTACATGATGAAAGTGGCATCTCAAACCACTGGGTCAACATGGATTTTTTTAATAATTGGCGCTGGGACAACTGGGTAGCCATTTGGAAAATGGTGCCTTTAGATCCATATCTCATTCCTACCCAAAGGTAAACTTCAAATGAATCAGATAGCCAAACAGACGTGCATCTACACATACCTAGGTGTGTTCACACTTACATACATCCAACCGTACAAGTTCTGGAAGAAAATCTTCGTGTGGGGAAAGGGTCTCTAAACATCACTCAAAATCCCAATGCAATCCAAGATTGATAAATTGGACTATATATCTTAAAAAAAAATATTTTCAGGACAAAAAAAAATACCATGAAGTCATGAGAAATCAGGCAAATTGAAAATAAATATTTGCAACATAATAGATAAAGGGTGAATATTTAAAAAAAATTTTTTAATTCCCAGAAAATCCACTTTTAAGAACTATAACCAAGATAGTGAAGCCTAATCAGCCTCAGTCCAGGAAAAGCAATGGATGACGGGTCAGTTCAGGGAATATAGTTGATGATGCAGATGCCTGAGAGTTCCTCAGCCAGGGAAAATGGCCAATGAGCAAGTAACTCCAAGGAAAACAGTTCATGGTGAGACGGCAGGCAGTGAGTGATCCCCTGAATCTGTGGAAAACAGGTGATCGAGTCACTCCAAGGAAAACAGTCAAGGACCTAGTCAGTCCAGGAAAAAGAGTTGATGACCAAGTCACTCTAGAGAAAATAGTCAATGACTGACAAGTCAGACCAGGGAACACAGCCCAGTCAATGATCAAGTCAGTCCAGGGAAATCAGTAGATGACCGATCCAATCCAGGGAACAGTGGACAAGTCGATGACTGAGTCACTACAAGGAAAACAGTTGATGACCTAGTCAGTCCAGGAAAGAGCTGATGACCCAGTCACTCTAGGGAACACAGTCAATGAATCAGTCCAGCGGAAACAACTTGGTGACTGAGTCAGCCCAGGGAAAACAAACAGTGGATGATCAAGTCAGTCTAGGAAAAAGGAGTCCATGACTGTATTGGTCTGGGAAAGTCAATCCAGGGGAAAAGAGTTGATGACCGAGTCAGCCCAGGGAAAAGAGCTGCTGACTGAGTCACTCTAGGCAAAACAGCTGATGACTGAGTCAGTCCAGAGGAAACAAGTCGATGACCAGTCACCCCAGGGAAGAGAGCCGATGACTGAGTCAGTCCAGGGGAATCAAGTCCATGACAAAGTCACTCCAGGGAAAACAGCCAATGACTGAGTCAGTCCAGGGGAAACAAGTTGATGACTGAGTCACTCCAGGAAAAACAGCGGATGACTGAATCAGTCCAGGGGAAATAAGTCGATGACTGAGTCACTCCAGGGAAAACAGTTGATGACCGAGTCAGTCCAAGGAACAGTCAATGACCTAGTCAGTCCAGGGAGGAGTTGATGACTCAGTCACTCTAGGGAACACAGTCAATGGGTCAGTCCAGGGGAAACAACTTGGTAACTGAGTCAGCCCAGGGAAAACAAACAGTGGATGATCAAGTCAGTCTAGGAGAAATGAGTCCATGACTGAATTGGTCTGGGAAAGTCAATCCAGGGGAAAAGAGTTGATGACCGAGTCAGCTCAGGGAAAAGAGCCGATAACTGAGTCAGTCCAGGGGAAACAAGTCGATGACCGAGTCACTCCAGGGAAAACAGTTGATGACCAAGTCAGTCCAAGGAACAGCCAATGACCTAGTCAGTCCAGGGAGGAGTTGATGACCCAGTCACTCTATGGAACATAGTCAGTCAGTCAGTCCAGGAGAAACAAGTTGATGACTGAATCACTGCAGAGAAAATTGATGACTGAGTCCAGGGAAAATAGTTGATGATCAAGTCAGTCTAGGAGAAACAAGTCAATGACTGAATTGGTCTGAGAAAGTCAATGACCAAGTAAATCCAGGGGAAAAGAGTCAGTGGCTGAGTCAGCCCAGGGAACATAGTTGATGACTGAGTCAGTCCAGGGAAAACAAGTTGATGGCTGAGTCAGTAAGGGGAAACAAGTCGATGACTAAGTCAGTCTAGGCAAAACAAGTCAAGGACCGAGTCAGTAAGGGAAAACAAGTCAATGACTGAGTTGATCCAGGGGAAATAAGTTGATGACTAAGTCAGTAAGGGGAAACAAGTTGATGACCGAGTCAATTCAGGATCAGTCAATGACCTAGTCAGTCCAGGGAAGAGTTCATGATCCAGTCATTCTAGGGAACACAGTCAATGAGTCAGTCCAGAGAATACAGTCAATGAGTGAATTGGTCCAAGGAACACAGTCAATAACTGAGTCAGTCCAAGGGACACAGTGGATGACCAAGTTGGTCTAGGGGAAACAAGCCGAAGACTGAGTCAGTCTAGGCACAGCAAGTCAATGACTGAGTTGATCCAGGGAAAATAAGTCGATGACCAAGTCAATACAGAAACAGTGGTGACCTAGTCAGTCCTGGGAAGAGTTGATGACCCAGTCACTCTAGGGAACATAGTCAATGAATCAGTCTAGAGAAAACGGTCAATGACTGAATCAGTCCAGGGAACACAGTCGATGACCAAGTCAGTCTGGGAGAAACAAGTCAATGATGGAATCAGTCTAGGCAAAACAAGTCATTGACCGAGTCAGTAAGGGGAAACAAGTTGATGACCAAGTCAGTCTAGGCAAAACAAGTCAATGACTGAGTTGATCCAGGGGAAATAAGTTGATGACCAAGTCAGTAAGGGGAAACAAGTTGATGACCGAGTCAATTCAGGATCAGTCAATGACCTAGTCAGTCCTGGGAAGAGTTGATAACCCAGTCACTCTAGAGAACATAGTCAATGAGTCAGTCCAGAGAAAACAGTCAATGACTGAATCAGTCCCAGGAACACAGTCGATGACTGAACTGGTCCAGGGAAGACAGTCAATGACTGAGTCAGTCCAGGGAAAACAGTCAATGACCTAACCAATCTAAGGAAGAGTTGGTGACCTAGCCACTCAGGAACATAGTCAATGAAAACAGGGAAAACAGTCAATGACTGAATCAGTTTAGGGAACATAGTTGATGACCAAATCAGTCCAGGGGACACAGTCGATGACCAAGTTGGTCCAGGGAAAACAATCAATGACCAGATGACACAGTGATCCCTCATTCCAGGGAAAACAGTCGATGGCTGAGTCACTTCAAAGAAAATAGTTGATAAAATGGCAGGAATAGATTCTCTAGGGAAGGCAGTTGATGACAGAGTTACTCCAGGGAGCCTAATTGACTACTGAGTCACTCCAGTAAGAAAAGTCAATAACCAAGTCAGTTGAAGGAACACAGTCCATGACAGAGTTGGTCCAGGGGAAACAATCAATGACCAGATGACAGAGCAATCCCTCATTTCAGGGAAAACAGTCAATGACTGAGTCACGACAAAGAAAACAGTTGCTGATGAGATGACACAGGAAGTGATTCCCTCAGTCCAGGGAAACAGTCTATGGCTGAGATACATCAATATTGAGATGCCATTGAATGAGGAGACAGAGCACACACTAGTGTAGACCAGACCCCTGTCAAGACATAGAGCAAAGGCCTCACCAGAGGGTCCCTGTGTCAATGTTCGGTCAACCTCTACACCCACCACAACCAAGGCAACACGGATCTAACACTTTCTCCAACAGACATTTGTTTTGCCTGTTGTAAGACTTTGTAAACATGGAATCCTACAGTGGGTGCCCATTCAGTGGAGGCTTCTGTCATTCAGTGTAATATTTTCCATGGAATTATCCACGTCATATATATCAGTAGCTCATGCCTTTTCATTGCTCAGTGTATGAAAATTGCACTGTTTGTTGTTCCTTTCTCCTGTTAACAAATACCTTAGCCATTTCCTTTTTTCTCTTTTTTTCTCTTTTTTCCCTATTATAAGTGAAGATTCACTTCATTTTCTTGTACAAGTCTTTTTAAACGTTAAGTTTTCACTTATCTTGGGTGAATAGGAGTGAGAATGGCTAGGTCATAGGGTCATGTTTAGTTTTTCATGTTTAGTGTTTTATGTAACTTCCAGTAATTTTTCCAAAATCATATTGCCATTTTATACTCTCACTAAATACATAGAAAAATTCCAGTTGCTCTGTGTCACTGTGAACAGCTGATGTTGGCAGTCTTTTTAATTTTAGTGTTGGATGTCTAGTGGAATCTCACCACATATCCTTAATGATACCAGTGAAGTTGAATTGTTGTTGGTGTGCTCATTGGCCACTGATTTATTTTTCTTTGAGAATTGTCTGTTCACATCTTTTCTTTTTTAAATAACTGTATTGTTTGTCATTGATGACTGAGTTGTAAGTCTTCTTCCTATATTGTGGATCTCAGTCCTTTATCAGAAATTTGGTTTGTGAATGTTTTCTCCCAGTCTTTGTCTTGCCTGTTTGCTTTCTCAGTGATGTTGTTGATGAGTCCTATATATTATGTCTCCACTCTGGCTAGTATGAACATGAACTGCTCCCTTCCTTGAGTGAGCTCAGGGAATTGCTCAGTAGACTTACAATGGGTGGTTCTCTACTCTCAGTGTAGAGGCAGATAGAGAGAGTGCAGAGCTCGGGAGCCCTCTGTAGCCCTCAGGAGCTCTCTCTCTGTAATAACCCTTCCTTTCCAGCATGGTGCCTTGAAAATCCTGGCTACCTCAGCCTCCTCATACTTTGAGCTCAGGTCTTTGTGACCCCAATTCAGCAAAAACACTACTGTTTAGCTGCCTCCTCTTTGAGCTGAGGTCTAGAAACAGGCTTAGACAATAAGCTGGGGCCAACTGAATGCTTACTTCTTTTGTTCCCTTATATCAAGATTCATCGCTGTGTTACCCATTGTCCAAAGTCTGAAAACCATTGTTTTTTTATATTTCCAGCTTTCTAATTGTGTACATGAGAGGGCAATTTCCTTAGCAGTTAATCCTTCATGACAGAAGCAGAAGTGTCCATAATTCCTTCATTATGTTTCTCTTTTTATTACCATAAATTAATATAACTATATAAATACAGTTACTATAAACTATAGTTACTCTATATAACTGATGGCTGTTCAGTTTTATTCTGTAACACCACAGAGCTTGGCTCATGGCCCTGCACACTGTGGATATTCAGGAAACATTGTTGAACTACTGAGGGCTGTTTTAAGGCCATTGTTTACTTGTCAGCAATCCAGCTTGGTTTTTTTTTTTTTTTTTTTTTTTTTAATTCTCTATCCTTTTATCCATGTCCCCTTCCTCTGCCAACAAATCTATTGTTTGCTGTATTTTATGTGGGTATTCAAACTCTCTTCTGCAACATGTAAAGTTGTAAATTGTGTTTTCTGCTGTTTTCTTTTTTTTCTTCTTTGCACTGACTCACAAATCCTTTTATTAGCGTCCTTCATCTATCATGTTTCTATTTTGCACTATTTCATGCTAATGGCATGAATCACATGGACTAGACCTTTTCAGACTGCAAGAAAAATTGAATGGTCTTTTTACTGAGATTTTTGTGTATCCACTAACTTTGAATTACCGTTTCTCCTGTTTATCCTCAAATGTGTATTATGTAATTATATGTGGATCACTTGTATTTTGTAACTTCTTAAAATATAATTTACAGCTTGTTGACTGCAAACCTTAGGCATTAAAACTCTTGCTGATGGAGGTTGGTAGATATTTCTTCTCATCCAATGTAACAATAAAGATGTTTTCAACTAACAATAGAAGACCCAAAACAAAATGACTTTAAAATAGGGAAAATGTATTAGCTTACATAACGAAAAGTCCAGTAATAAAGTGACTCCAGAATCGATAAATTTATCTGCTCAGTTTTCTTCGTATAGTATATATTTGTCATTAATTTAAAAGTCATCTAGAATTTGCTTGTAAATATGGTTGGAGGTAGGAATGTAGTTGTTTTCATTTTTATTCCATATAGACAGTCAATGATGACAGAACTATTCATCAAAGAAATTAATCTTATCAGTTTCTTCTTGCTGAATTAAGCTGTTGCTTTGATTACATATCATGCATATGTAATATGTGTTATTTGTTATGTATTTACTATGTGTGTATATTGTGTACATATATATACGTATACGTACATATACGTATATTTATATATCAGTAATCTCTTCTGTTTAATAAATTTATCCATTTCCTCACCAATATTATCTGTTTTAATTAATAGAGACTTTACAGTAAGCCTTAATCTCTGGTATATTATACTGCTACACACACACACACACACACACACGTCATTGCACAAACACTATACATTTTCACAATACCTTTGGCTATTATTGGAAGTTGAGAATATTTAATCCTTTTTCCCCCATCTTCCCCAGGCATTGGGATTTTATTGGTATGCATTCAATTTACATACTTGGATTTTTATCAACTTAAGTATTCAAATCCAGGACAATGGACTATCTCTACATGTTTAGGCTTTGTATTTTATACTTAACAAGACTTTACAGATTTCTGCATATAAATTCTAAATCTTTCTTATTAAATTTATTTCTATGAACTAATTATTTTCAGCATTATTATGAGCTGGTAATTTTTTCATTGCTTTCTAAGAGATTATTTATCACTGCAGAGAAAAAAAATCTATTGATTTGTGTATTTAACTTATATTAATGTTGTTAACTTACCCTGATAAGATTTAACTCTAGTTCATTTTTACTAGTCTGCATATAGAATAATTTTGTTCCCGAGTTCTAATACTAAAATAAATTTTATCATCTTCTTTTGTGCTTCATTATCTAAATGAAACGAAAATAATTTAATAATAGTGATGGTAACTGATGTCACAGTTCCGTATCTAATTGGAATAAAAATTTTCCAGAATCTCATTATTAGATTGGTAATTGTTATTTCAGAGAAATGACATTTATCATATGTAAGCAGTTTGTTTCTATATCTGTTTTACTTATATTTTTTATTTGTAAGGGTTATTTTATTTATCAAATATCTACGTGACATCCATTGATATAGTTAAATGGATTTTTCTCTTTCAACTTTTATTATCACTAATTATATTGATATAATTTCTAAAGTAAAAACTTTTTTCAGTTATGAAATAAATTTTACTTGATTATATTATTCTTTGGAGCTAGGCTTCTATAATGTCTCCTGACATTTTATTTAGAATGTTTCATCTTTGCTCATAGAGAAAATTATTCTATTTATTGTTTTAAATTTTACTATCCAATTTAATTAAGGTTATACTCACATATAAAATGAATTTGCATATTTTCTACTAAAGGGTAGCAAATTATGCTACCCTAAAATATGCCACTTTGGCGTAGGGATTATTTTGAGCTGAAGGCATTTGAGAAGAAGCAGATACAAGAAAAACCCTATGCTCTCCCCTTATTTGCCTAAAAGCAGGACATAAATTTGCAAAGGTATGCATCCTCCCCTCTCTACCAGGAGGGACACAGGTTAATCACTGAAGACAACTTTAGACCCCATCAACCTACAGAACGCACCTGAGAAATCTGTATAACAAATTCTACTAATTAGCCTGTAACCCCACCCTTGGAAGCCTATAACTGCTTTCCTTTATCCTGCCATTTCTCCACAAATTCGTTGTTCTTTGTTGGAAATGCTATGTAAGCTGGAATTCTAAGCCACTTTGGGAACTTACTCATTTTCCCTGGGTATCCTCAAGGTATATGTGAGGTAGACATGTTAATAAGCTTCTGTTTATATTCCTCTTGTTAATCTTTTATTACAGAGGGTCTCAGCCAAGAACTCAGAAGGGTAGAGGGAAAATTATTTTTCCTCCCCTACACTAGTACTGCCTAGAATATTTTAAACCAGAGCTTCTCAAACTTTAGGGTGCAGAAGGATCACCTGGAAAGCTTTTTAAATTACAGATTCCTCCTCCTGCATCCCTGCACCACTGCTCTAGGTTTCCACTTAGTTATCCTGATGTGGATCCTGGAGATTTTCATTTCTAGTAAGCTTCCAGGTGACACCGATGCTGCTGGGCCACTGCCACTTTTAGAAACCCTAACATAAGTTACATTGGAATTATTAATTAAACAAGGATGGATATAAATCAGCTGTTAAACCCTCTACTGCAATTTTATAACAAGATTTCTTTTTTAAGTTTATTAAAGTTTTCTATACTGTGTGGGTCAATTTTGGAAGGTTATGTTTTCCTAGGAAATTATCCATTTCTCCTATATTATCAAGTAAGTTGCACTTAATATTCTTTTATAATTCTTCCATTAAACTTTTTAAAATTTCTTGAATTAAGGCAATCTCTGCATTGGCATGATCTTCTAAATATTTTGGAGGTCTGTAATACTTTAGACAGTTCAGAATTTTTTCTTTTTTTTTTTTTGGTTTTATTTTGTTTTGTTCTGCCTTTTTCAATGACGAAGGGTATAGTTCCCAAATAAATCATGTGTTATTATAGAATTATTATTATTTGGATATATACTCAATCCAAGAGTTGGGGAGATGTTTCTCACAGCTAATCAGTGAAAGGTAACTCATTATTTTCACAAAGCGTGGTTTCTGTCCCAGGAAGGACAAGATATGTAAAAATAGATTCATAAAACCCAGCACACCATAAACTGGAAAATAATGCCATGTTTTCTGTGCTACTAGGGTCCAGTTTGGAATCTCATGTCTAGATACAATGATAGCACACTGTGAAATCCTTAACATCACGACCTGTCAAAATCGTCTTTGAGTCACCTCCATTGGCAGAGCCTAAGACCTAAAAACTTGAGGAGAGTTTAACTGTGATGGTCCTCTGCAATGACGGCCCCCAGAGAAACTCTTGCTCTGATTCTGAAATTCACCAGTTAACCTAGCAACAGTGGATGGATTTTCTGGACTTGGGAGGTAGCCTCATAATAATTAACAGTCTCTCAAATTCTTCCAGGATAAAACAGGATGCAAATCGGTTTTTGTGAATCTTATCAACATTCCACACTCTGTGGGTGTTCAATGATACTCTTCTGTAATAAAATGTCACAAGTGACTATGCAGATGACCTCCAAGAGAAGGTCACCATAAAAATAAGCTGCATTTGGGGCTGGCCCCATGGCTTAGCGTTTAAGTGCACACACTCCGCCACTGGTGTCCCGGGTTTGGATCTCAGGTGTGCACCGATGCACCGCTTGTCGGGACATGCTGAGGCGGCATCCCACATAGAGCAACTAGAAGGATGTGCAACTATAATATACAACTATCTACTGGGGCTTTGGGGGAAAAAATGAGGAGGATTGGCAATAGATGTTAGCTCAGGGCCTGGTCTTCAGCAAAAAAAGGAGGATTGGCATGGGTGTTAGCTCAGGGCTGATCTTCCTCACAAAAAAATAAAATAAAATAAAAAATTAAGCTGCATTTTAAGAAGGTGCATTTTAAGGAGACTTCTGTGTTATTCATGTACATCAACCTCTGCCAGGTTATCACCTAGGATTTCATTTACTGATTAGTTTGTGAAAAGCAGCCAGACAGGAATGGCTTTGTTTGCTCTGAAGTGGTGATTGGTCTGAACTGTATGAAAGATGGGGATTCAGGAAATGTTTGAATTCCTGCATTGTGGCTTTAGAGAATAGTATTCCTTCAGAATCTATTCCAAGACCCAAGGATCTCTCCTTTGCTTCTGTCTCTACAGAGATGTCTTTTTGGTTCAATACTAACCGTTGTCTCTCCTAAAAATTATATGCTAATTTCATCCACTTTCCTTCTCCCCTTCAGATCTAAAATCCCCCACATCACTGCTGAGATGATGTTCCTTCCCCTTTCCTTGTCTTCTTTTGTTATAAAATTTGCCCTACAGTGTTTATGACCCCGAATTTTTACCTCTTAATTTGTTGCTATTAACTGTTTCCTGTCTAGCATATTTTATCCCCATTTTCATGGTACAATGCTACTCTGTCATCAAGTCAATTTTTTCTAGGATATTTCACATTGTGTGTGACTCTACCCAGCTATCCAATTCTTGCTCTAGACTTAAAATTCTTGAAAAAGGAAAACAACCATATTCTATGCATCTGTCTGTCATAGTCGTGTGGTAGCTCAAAATTTTTTGAAGCATATTGAAGCTTGGTGGATTTTTTTTTTTTCTGAATGTATTTCTGTTTCTCCCAGATCCTCATTATTAATCTTTTCCTCTGGAAGTTCTACCTGAATTATGTTACCAACCTCTCTCCCTACCACTATTCACTATTATTTTAGCCTTTTTCTAGATTACGAAACAGATTTGTCAGTACACGTTCATTTCTCAGTTTCTAGAGTTTCACGTTAAAGATGAATAACATAGGAATTATAAAGAAATTATGTCTTTTAAACTGTACTCTGTGTTTTCTTTAATTTAAATGATGGCTTTTAACAAGCTGTTCTTGTTTGGCTATACCTAGTTTGGTAAATAAAAACATGTGTGTTTTGTGCCTGACTGAATAAACTGAGTAGAGACAAAAAAAAAAAAAAGAGCATTTGATATTCTGAGCATTGGATCCAAGCAACAGGATCCCAAGCCCACAGAAAACACATGCCATAGCATAAGAGACTGAGTCCCAATGACATTCTTCACAGAAATAGAAAAAAGAATACTAAAATTTATATGGGGCAACAAAAGACCCCGAATAGCTAAAGCAATCCTAAGAACAAAGAACAAAGCAGGAGACATCACAATTCCTGACTTCAAAACATACTACAAAGCAACAACAGTATTCAAAACAGCATGGTACTGGTACAAAAACAGACACACAGATCAATGGAACAGAATTGAAAGCCCAGAAATAAAACCACACATATACGGACAGCTAATTTTCAACAAAGGTGCTAAGAACATACAATGGAGAAAGGAAAGTCTCTTCAATAAATAGTGTTGGGAAAACTGGACAGCCACATGCAAAAGAATGAAAGTGGACCATGTGCTATCGCCATTCACAAAAATTAACTCAAAATGGATCAAAGACCTGAAGGTGAGACCTGAAACTATAAAACTCATAGAAGAAAATATAGGCAACACACTATTTGACATTGGTCATAAAGGAATCTTTTCAGATGACATGCCTACCCAGATTAGAGAAACTAAAGAATAAATAAACAAGTGGGACTTTATCAGATTAAAGAGCTTCTATAAGACAAACGAAACCGGAATCAAGATGAACAGACAACCCACCAGCTGGGAAAGAATATTTGCAAAACATACATCTGACAAGGGGTTGATCTCCATAATATATAAAGAACTCACACAACTGAACAACAAAAATCAAACAACCCGATCAAAAAATGGGCAGAGGAAATGAACAGACACTTCTCCAAAGAAGATATACAGATGGCCAATAGGCACATGAAAAGATGTTCAACATCACTAATCATCAGGGAAATGCAAATCAAAACAACACTAAGATACCACCTCAAGCCCGTTAGAATGGCTATAATCACCAAGACAAAAAACAACAAGTGTTGGAGAGGATGTGGACAAACAGGAACCCTCATACACAGCTGGTGGGAATGCAAACTTGTGCAGCCTCTATGGAAAATGGTATGGAGATTCCTCAAAGACTTAAAAATAGAGATGTCCTATGACCCAGCCATCCCATTACTGGGAATCTATCCAATGAACCTGAAATCAACAATCCAAAGAGGCTTATGCACCCCTATGTTCATTGCAGCATTATTCACTGTAGCCAAGAAGTGGAAGCAACCTAAGTGTCCCTCGACTGATGATTGGATTAAGAAAATGTGGTATATATATACAATGGAATACTACTCAGCCATAAAAAAAGACAAAATCGTCCCATTTGCAACAACATGGATGGGCCTAGAGCGTATTATGTTAAGTGAAATAAGCCAGAAAGAGAAAGACAAACACTGTATGATCTCACTCACATGTGGAATATAAACCAACACATGGACAGAGAAAACTGGACTGTGGTTACCAGGGGCAGTGGGGGTTGGGCACAAGGGGTGAAGGGAGTCATATATATGGTGATGGACAAACAAAAATGCACAACCCAAAATTTCACAATGTTAAAAACCATTAAAACATCAATTCAAACCAACAAACAAAAAACAAAAAAAATGTGTGTTTTATGCCTGACTGAATAAACTGAGTGGAGACAAAAAAAAAGAGAGCATTTTATATTCTGAGTATTGGATCCAAGCAACAGGATCCCAAGCCCACGGAAAACATGTGCCATAGCACAAGAGACTGAGTTCTCCAGCTGAAAAGATAATTTAGCAACCAAGATCCATAAAGAACAAGGAAAGGTCACAAACATTCCCCAAACAACAAGCATGCCCACTTGTCTGAGTAAATCTAAAACCCAGTAGGTGTAGAAAACTTAAATTGGTATTTACTTTGAGATTTAAAAAAAAACATGGTACAGTATATAATTTCAATTTTGTTTGCAAAGTTTATCACACTAATCATGCCCCTACACACCACAGTTACTCCATTGACTACAGCAGGAGTGTGGACACCTGGCCCAAACCTTGCCCCAGAATTAGAATTTTCAGGAGATGTGACCAAAGATTCCGTATGTATAAAACTCCCCGGCTCCTTTTCATGATCATCTCTGTTTCAGGAACGCTGCTTAAAGCCCCAGCTCTCGAACTTTACAGTGTCAGGATCCCTCTACATTCTTGAATACAACTGAGGACCCTAGAGAGCATTGGAGGGTTTATGTCTTATTTATCACAGTGGAAATTAAATCTGAGACATTTTTATAATATTTACTTGGTTATGCTGTGTCAAAACATAAATAATATATTTGTGGAAAATAAACATATTTTACAAAACAAAATTGAAAAGTGAGAAGAGTGTTATTCTTTTACACTCTTGCAAATCTCTTTAATACCTGCCTTCACAAGAGACAGCTGGTTTCTAGTATGTGCTTCTTCATTCACTCTGTTGTCATATGTTGCTTGGTTGGAGTCTATGAAGAAAGTCATGTACAGATATGTAGTTGGAAAAGAGAGGAGTATTTTAATAGCTTTTTCAGATAACTGTGGACATTCTTCTTTGATATTACATCCAAACTCTAAAAGCATTAGTTTCTTAAAGATTATTTGAAATTTGAAATCTGTAGTCAGGATTCATGATCTTTTCATATGCTGTTATATTAAAATCCATGGGACTATCTTGCATTTTAAACGGATCTTTTAGCCATGCGTGATTTTGCAACACGATGCATTATTCATTTACAAAATATTGCTTCAGTATGTTATGCGGATCTTCTAAATACTTACACATTGTACTATACAGTATTAAAAATCTCATTTGTTAAAATCACCACTAATCTCCTCAGAATGGTCTTTCAGTTTTGGGAAACTGTAGAATATTATCATTGGCAACAATTACTGTCAGTTGTTATTCTTGGAGCGACCAACTCACTTTGGTCACTTTCAAGAAAATGTCTTCTAAATCCTCAAGTCTGAAGTTTACCTAGTGGTCATTCTTTTAAGTGGAAATGACACTTCATGAGAAAAGTGTCCAGTTTAGCACACAACTCTTAAATACTGGCACAAGTGCTTCCCCTCACAAAAACCATGACATTCTGATATTTGGAGCACCAGTTTATGCACCCTTCCCATCTTGTCACACTGAATATCAAGAACACATATGCCCGAGGATTGAGGTTTCATAAAATTGATTGTTTCCTGCTTCATTGAGGGCATTCTTAAGTGAAATAGGCTTGGTATGAGCTACCCATGCATAGCAGGGAAGAATAAAATGACAACGAGCACCCTTTAGCATCACTGAATTGATTTGTGCTAAGGTACCATCAGTTTTGCCCTGCACTGCTTTTGCACTCTAGGTGCAAAACCAAACCAGTGCAAAAAAAGTGAATATTACCTTAGCATTACCTGTAAAATAGATTTGACTTAACCCCTAAAAGGCTTTGCAGACTCCCAGGGGTCCATGACCACACTTTAAGAACCTCCAATTTAATATATTGGGAGTGTTCAGTTCCCACGAATATTTTCAACTCTATAAGGTGCGGCTTTTTTTTCTTGTTAAATTATCACCACATAATTGCTCTTGCATTTGACAGATTTATAAAGGTCCTTGTCTGATGTTTGGAAAATTGTCTTGATTTATGCCTCGTATCCTACCATGTACGAAGCATTTATATTTGCAAAATGTGCTACAATCCCTTTGCGCCAGCAAGAATCTTGGAAACCTAGCACAGTGAATGCAAAATCGTTGCAATTGCATAATCATCTTCCAATCTGCTGAATGAGCAGTGTTAAGCTTTTATGAATTATACAGTCATGGTTTATGACAAAATGATTGATCTAGAGGAGGCGCTAGGTAGAAAAACGGCTTGCCTGGTGAAATTGAATTGTTTGGCTCAGGAAAGGGCAGAACGAATAGGCAGTATTCATGCCAATCCATGATTAGATGTCTTCAAGGAAGCTAGTAGTTCCAGACGAGCTCCTAGAACCGAGTTCTAAAGAATTCGAACAGAAAGGGAGAAGAGGTTCAGGAAAGAGAAAAGGTAAATCTCTAATAGCTTCTATAATCTCCCATTTGTGAACTGTCAGCACAGCCAATTGACAACTTGGATAATACAGGGATTTTTGCTAGTGGCAAAGAATGCTGTAAAGACCGTTTCCTACTTTCCCATCTCAGCATGAATGTGTAGCCAGCCTACACCCCTTTCACTTTCCAACTTTCTTGACTTCAGAGGGTATAGACCCCAAAGAACCATTCTGGCCTTGAGTGTGTGTTAAAGCTTAGCCAAAACACTGAAGAGATAAGCTGGATTTTAAACAACCTTGGAGGTCAAACCTGCTCTAGGTGGCCCTTCATCATGACCAAATTATGGTGGCATCCTCTTTACCTCTAGAATCAGCCCAGAGAATAAACAAATCTCTCTCTCTCTTCTTTTTTGTTTTTGTGAGGAAGATTAGCCCTGAGCTAACATCTGTTGCCAATCCTCCTCTTGTTGCTGAGGGAGATTGGCCCTGGGCTAACATACGTGCCCAGCTTCCTCTGCTTTATATGGGACACCGCCACAGCATGGCTTGATAAGCAGTGCACCAGTCTGTGCCTGGGATCCGAACCCATGAACCCCTGGCCGCTGAAGCCGAGTGCAAGAGCTTAACTGCTATGCCACCAGGCCAGTCCCTAAACAAGTCTCTTTGAAACAGCGATATTGTCCTTTCTTCCGCATATTCTTGAAACACACACCTTTGAGAAGGAGATGATGTATACAGCTCCTTTACGTGCACACATGCACATACCTAATTTTATACACTCTCGGGGGATTCTTAAACCCTCTAAAGTTTATCCACGGTGCCAAGTTCAGAACCCCTATAAGGGGCATCAGGCTGGTGTTTATTTCAAAGTTGCATGTCCCCAGAACCGTTTTCCTGGTATCTTTCATTGAATGTGTTGGAAGATTGCAGCTCTTTATTAACTCCTTACAGAACAATACTTATTGGTTATTTTCTGAAAATTTCAACTTTGGGATACTTAAATGTCAATGTGGACTATACTTTAAGCTACAAGAAGCAGCAGCCAAAGCAATTCTGAAGTAGTTCAGCACTTCATTTCCCCTGTCAGTCTTCAGCTTATAATTATGCAAACGAAACCTTGCCTTTCGCTAGAACTCATAATTCACACCCTAAGGGCTATCAGTTGACAACTGTTTATTGAAAAGCTGCCATGCATCCAGGGCTCTGCCAGGCCCTCCCAACCCATGGAATAGCACAGTATCAGGGGACACACAATATGAATGTAAAAGAAAAGACTAGATATAATCAAGTACTGAGTTGTGGAAAGCAGTCAGAGGTGCTACAGAGTTCAGGGACATGAAATGTTTGAGCAAGGTGCATCTCTCCCCTGCAGACATTGGGTCTAGGGTAAATAGTTTGGGACACAGTGGGGTAGCTGGCTAATTTCTAGATCTGGTTCTTTCAGATGAAGTGGTGTCCCATTCCTTGAAGTCTATATGGACACACCATCTGGGATCTATAGAGTGTTAGCTTGGTGGATTAAGGATGTTTGGCATTTTTTCCAATGCAAGAAGCATTCTGATGAGGGCAACAGGAAACTCAAGATGAAAAATGCAATAAGATATATCCTATAAAGGAATGGCAATGAACTTATCTTCCAGCTAAGGAATTATCTTACAGATAGCTCTTTTTCTCCAACATCTTTTCCACAGCCTGTCCAGACTAAGCAAGAGGTAAGGCATATTTACATACCCAACTGGACATGTCATTGTCTACTACTCTTATATCAGATTACAAACAATCTGAGGAAAGGGCATATTCTGGATTTGCTGCCATTATTCAGTTCATTTCACAAGTGGTTATTGAATGTCTCCTATTAGTCCAGAAATACAGTGGGTATGTGTGTGGCTTTGTGTATGGGGACTCTGGGGGAAATAGATGGGAGGAGAAAGATACAAGACTAAATGCCATATGGTTTATCTCCACAGAGTTCACCAGTTAGCCAAGAGAGAGCTGCAGAGATGAAGAATCATAAAACAGTATTATACTGCAATAAAGGAATGTTGGAAATGCTGAAGAGCACAGATAAGCTGTGTGGAAGTGCCAAACACCCTATTGACACTCTGTAAATGAGAACTGAATAAAAGAGGAGTGCAAATTAAGAGCCAAGATGTGTTCCTGCGCTGCAGAAAGTACCACACAAAATGTGGAAATCGATACGGAAGACAGTGTTGACAGCGGATTGGGATAGAACACTTAGCTGACCCTCAGAGAAGTCCAGCTGCTAACTAATGTGTGACATGTTCCAAGAAAATAGAAAGATGTACTTTCTCATTTAATGTCTTATGTCATTTTCGGGGTAGGATATGTCAGTGAACAACTAAAAAGCAGGCAAAATATTGTATTTGTTAACAAAACAAGTAAAAAATATATAAAGCTTTAATCTGAGACCCACAAAGATAGAACCTAACATATTTATAAAATAAGGAACACAGTGATTTCATAATAAACTGACAGACAAATCTTTTAACTCATACAGTAATATATAGGATACAAGCAGTATAATCCATAGCAATGACTCTCATCCCAACAGTTGGTTTTTCTTCTGAGCTACTCCATTGATGTGGCTTCCATCATGTTGCTTCCATTTCTATGGTTTTGGTGGAAGTGCATTCAGAATTATATACCTTGGTTAGTATATAATCCCACTGGGAAGACAATGACAAATGATTTTGTAACTCTAGTGTAATTCTCACCGCATACACTTGTTGGCAATTTTAATTGGATGGTCACTCAAATTGACAGAATATCAAAATGTTCATGGTACAAAAAGAAGTAGACAAGTGTACTGTCTAGTGGTTCTCTATATTGTCACTCTGCAAAAGACTAAAAGGCTGACTTACTGGAAAATGCCTTTTATCCAGGAAATGAGCAGGGTTCATACATGTTTTTTATGAATGAATAACTAAAAGCCAGCACTTTTATTGCAAAGTCAGTTATAAAATAATCTAACTCCATCAAAATAAATTCACTTCATACTTGAGCTTTAAAATTTGTTAATTTGAAGTTTCTCTTTAAGGCCTTTCGTACTCTCTATAATCTGACTTTGCCATAACATGAACTTTCACCAAACTAGAGGCCTTCTTTGTACAGTCATTGTCTTTTCTATGCCATTATTCCCACTCTTTCTCCTGCTTGGAATGTCAAAGATAACAGAGCACAAGAATGGCACAAATGAAGCTAATTCCCAATTTTGATGATTAGTATAATACTCAATCTCTTACAACACAGAATTCGCTTATGTTAAGCCTCCCTACCTACAAAGTCTAGATTTTCTGACTTTGAAACCCAGGTCCACCACAGGCTCATTATTCTAACTCTATGTCTTGATTTTTACTTTCATGCATCCTCATTAACAAACCAGATAACTAATTCCCTTATGAATGTACTATGCCTTAATGCCCCTCTGTATGACTTTCTCAAACACAGCATATGTTAATTTCATAGACAGAATGTAACCAAACGAGACTTGTCACTCACTGGGATCAACACTGAGTCTCTTGTACCCTCTGATTTCAGCACTGTCATTGGGGACAGCTCTGTGCCCCACCTTTGATAATATCTAGCCAGCTCCATGGTTTTGCCCCACTTGAGACCACCGTGGTTCATGCGCTGAAGTTAAGACCCTGGGGACCACCCTCAAACTAATAGGAGATGAGAATCAGTAGATAAGTGCCCTCAAATTCATATAGTTGTTTACCAAAAATGTCTGAATGGGCTTTTGTAAGAGATTAAGCCATGCCTTTTCTTTCTGATCCAGTTTTAATGTTAAATGGCAGGATGGTTAGCTAGATGGGTACCACCCTAATGTCTTTTTATAAAGAAATACAAGATAAGTATGTTTGAAAGGTACCTTTTCTGTAAGCAGTGTTTCAAAGTCAATAGCTGATGATTTTGGGTGACTTTGTTATCCAGAGACTGGTTCAACAGGAAAGCAAGCTGCACCGTAATTTCATCTGAAGAAGTGGTTGAAACAGAAATGGAAATTGCCATCAAACACAGGAGATTGCTTTCGTGCAATTTCTCTGTTTTATGTACAAAAGCATTTATTTTCAGAAACACTGCCTGTCTTTTTCTTTCCGAGGGATCAAATTCATGACTTGTTCTTGAGTCTCTTTGCTTAAATGGCCTTAGAATTAAACTGCACAATGCCTTGCTTCTTCAAAGCGCCCACATCCTGCTCCAGTGAAATTCCTGGAGAGACCAAGGGGTGTCTCTTAGAAAAGACAACACCAAAGGGCCTTCAGAGGTTCTCAGTGAAACCTGGATGGCAGAGCAACATCACACAGTCTAACCAGAGTACTTCATCTTCTATTTCTCTTCTTACAAATGCCCATGGGTAAGAAACCATATTACAGTAGAGAAAGCCTTCAGAGGTCTGTGCCTAGGATCACACGATGCAGCAGGATAAAAACCCAGACAAAATCACTCCACACAAAGAACTCCTGGAGTTAACAACTCTGACCTTGTGTCGGCACCAGAGATGTAGCAAATTGCAGAGAAAAGCTCCTATTCCACTGTACATACTTCCCCTGAATCTCGTCCTTTCTCCAAAACCATCTGTTTAATTGCCTTCCTATTGCTAACACATCCTCTGGGATAGTATGACAGGTCAACCTCAGGGTTTGTTTCTATGCAAAATCAACTCTTAAAATGGCTACACATTCACTTCCTGGTTTCCTTCAACTCCCAGACTCTACACCCTGTTTCTCTTTGCCTTGCTGACTGAAGTTTCTGCCCAGCTTTTCAGATACACCAGAAAAAAACCAACAATAACAAAAACCAAACAACACTGGGTTTACTGGGAAAGTGACCCTCCATTATTAACAAAAAACAAACAAACAAAAAACATTATTGTTTCATTCTTTCAGAAAAGTTAACATCGATTATTCCCTGTTTCCTCAAAATAGAAACATCTACAGTGCAAAACGGAAATTAACTTGTGTCACCTACAATCACGGTGACGTGTTCAGCCTGTACCTACCACATCCATTTGTGTTAGAAACCATCTCAAGTTTGCGGGAATAAATTAAGACACTCTCTCCATCTAAGGAAGGCAAACAGGCTGTTTATTCAGAGCTTGCTATAGCAAGGGGGTCAGCCACCATCACTTATGTCTGGAACAGACTCTAAGGCAGGCAGAGAGGAGAAAACTTGATAGTGAGAAAAGCGAGGGCTTCAGATGTGCTGTGGGTGGAGGCCGTTCACTTGGGGAGCTGGAGGCAGACTAACTAGAAGTGGGGCACCTCGTGTGACCAGTTTGGGGAGCATATTTCACTTTCTCTGGTTGGTCCTGAACGGGAAGAGCCGCAAAATAAGAGAGAACCATTCTGGGATGACTGTTGAAGGGGTTGTGGTTCTGACGGCTGAACCGGTGATAGGTCTGTATTCTGTCACCGTATGTGGTCTGTCCACCGACCATTTGTACATTCAGCCTCTCAAGTTCCTTTGCAAAGCTCCACCATTTAAAAATAATGGCCAGTTAATATTAGTAATGAAATATTTATTATAAGGACAAAATAGATTTTAAAGAAACTATGAATCGCAAATCATTTGTCAGCCAAACCAACGGAATTTTAGAATGATCATAAATATAAGTTACTACCTTGATTCCTAAAGGTTGTAGACACTGGAGGAGATCTTAGTGGTATTTGGAGCCAATTCTTTCATTTTCTTAATAAGGAAACTGAGGCAGAGAGTGGCAGATTGACTTGTCCAAGGCCATACAACAAATAAAAGGCATGGTCCAGACGAGATGTTCCATGCTTAGAGCGTACAAATCACAATACTATCTCTAAAATACTTTCACCTGGCGGGTTCTCGGTGGGGGAGGGGGTCCCTCTTCAATTAAGCTTTCCTTTAAATTTGAAATTCACATGCTAACTTAGGTAAAACTAGCCATACATAAAACTTTCACTTGGCACTGCATTCTCTTAATGTGAAATATTTGACTCCTGATGTAAAATGGTAAGTCCAATTCTGCATAAATGTTAGAACCGATCATTCAACAAGTGGACAGAGACTATGACTTATATGATAATAAGTCCTAAGTTATTATATGATAATAACTTGACAGACATATGGAATGTGTTTGCAAAGTTCCCAACTTTAATATTTATCAAAGATGCCAAAAAGCAACTATTAATGTAATAACTAAAAAAAATAAGGTGAGGCTGTTTTATAATTAAAGACAAAAGCATCTTCAGATAATCATCTCTGTGAGGGGGATTCTGTGTTTTTTGTTTTAAGCGTTATCGATGCACTGCTTTGATTTAGGGTGCATCTTGAAAGAAGTGGAGTCTATTTCTAGAGAGAGAATCTTGCAAACAATGATCAACGTGTAAATGTATGCAAATTCAGTGCTTCACCTTAATTACCTCGCCAGCGCCTGTCAGCAGCCACTTCCAAGATTTTGCTGATTGGCAAACGATCTCAAATAATTATTGTTTCATTCACAAGTACAAAGATTCGGAGCCATGGCTTCCAACCCAGCAACTGTACTGCCTTCCACCCCTCAGTCTGCTCCTCTGGAATTATGTCATGTAGCGACCCCACCTCACTTGTAAATAAATCTCCAGAAATTCTTCCCTTTCTGATATTGCCAGCCGGGGGCTCTTGGACTGCTACAAGTCAAGAAGTTATATAAAACTGGCAAATAAGTTCTGTGATATGGCAAGAAAAACCTTCTGTGCCTTCATTTGATTTCTACCACTCATCAAATACACCTTTTCAATCCACTGTTAGCTTTCAAGTTTCACGTTTGCTGACTGAAACCAGAATTCTCAAAACACTCAAGACAGTGTTTCAAGAAAATAATTTCAAAATAATTACAAGATAAGATGGAAGTAGCAGGGTGTGTATCACGAGTGAATTGCTTTGTTAGATATAGAGAGGACCAGCTATATTTCACACTCAAGAGGAGCGAATTCGCATAATAGCCTCAACAGTGGGGCATGTGATTTAAGAACTCAGACACAAATATTAACCAAACATAGCGAAAGCGCACTGCGGTAGCAGGGAATGGGTTGTTCACCACTAAGGAAAAATCTCCATTTTTAAAACAAATCCTTGTTTCAGCTGCAAAGCAGGAAGAGGACAAGTCCGATCTGTCCCGGCAAGTACTTAATACCCATTTGTTGAATGAATAAAAGAATGCAGGTGTGAATGAATGGCTGCAATGAAACCTAAAAAGAGATGAATAAATGCAATTGAATGAGTTGCTTATCAGAATCCTCCAGGGTGAGGAAGAAGGAATATCTGCTTCGGTTACCTTTGTTGGCAAGTTTTACCAAAATTTAAAAATGCTTCCATAAATTTTCAAGGCTGTGTGTGGTACATATTCACAACCTACATTGACCAAATCAGATTTTCCTGATAAGTGGCACTTAATAATATCAATGGCCACAGACAGCACCAACAGGTGATGTATGGAGAGTCTTGGGTGAGAATCTGTCACTTATCAGACCTCCAGCAATCAACTTTTGCATCAAGAACATCCAGTTTCTCATTTGTAAAATGTGTACAGTAAGATTCACCTTGCAGGGTGGCCATAAGGATTAACAACAGTCCCTTCAGACACAGGAGGTTTGCCATCTGAATAAATCCTCCTTCTCTTGGCACAAGTGACTTTATGAAACTTGATATCTAGTCTAGTAATACGTTACACCTGCTATGCTTTGAATAAGTAAATGGTTTATTTAAATATAGTGCATTTACTTCGAAGTCTTTGTGTTTTTTCCTTATCCAAACATAACATAAAAATATTTTGAATTACTCTTGAGAATGCTCATGACCCACTTTCTAAAAAACAAAACATATATTTTCCTCATTTAACACAATGTACTATTTGTTATGGTTATATTGACAACTTGCATGTTTATTAATAGAAAAACATACGGGCTGTGTTTCATGTTTTCCATGCAACGTAGTTTCCAAAGTTTAATGCTCTTTAGTATTCTTACATTTGTTTCCTGGAAGGATTTATTAAGAAGTGAAATATCAATTGAACACTGAGTAAGATATTCCAGGTCACCAAGCAACTTAATTTATAAGGGTAGCAACTTAATTTATAAAGAAATCTCCTTTAAACATCAAAGTTTAAAAATACTTAACGTAAAATTCCAAATGTTAAATAAAACCATTGATCAAGAACTGGCTTATATACTGGAATAATATGAAATTATAGATTTCAAAAATTATACAACATGATTTTTAACTAATTATTTATGAGACTGCTTAAAACGGTGGAATCAATTCCGTATCTCCACCATCCGATTCACTCTCAAGCAGGCCTTAAATGCAGAAATGAGTCTAGTGGCGCTAGCACCTAGCCATGGAAACATGTTTATAGTAGTCAAATTTTCCTCAATATGGAGTTTAAGGGAAAAAAAAAAATCCCGTGGAATTTTGAATGCCCTAATTTCAGAGAAGGGGAAATTGTGTCTTTCCTGAGGTCCAAATGACGAACGGAAGAATCGAAATGAGAATCCAAGTTATACGAGAATCTAGGTTATGACTTGTGTATCTTTTAATGAGCTCTTAGGAGGTAGGAGAAGGGCCATCATTAACACACCAGACATGAGGATTGGAACCTTTTTCCACCCTGAGCTCTGGTGTGTAGCTCTGCTCCCTACCACACAGCATAAAACATTCCATTACCGTCCAATGGGCTCTGAGCACCAACTTTGCTGTGCTCGGAGCTGAATTTAGATTCAGGCAAGCTCCTAACCCATGAGTTTCTGATCCAAATTATGCTCTCATTTCAGTTCAAAGGAGATTAGTTCTATTCTTTGCTAAATGAGGTATATTGAACTAATTCAAGAAAGTCATAATTTTGGTGAATTGCCTTTTCTGCCAACACTGTAAGTTGACAAAAGCTACCTTTAAATGTTGAAAAATCAGTGGTGAGCAAATTTTCAAGTGTTGGTATCCTAGGTCAAATTACTTTAGAATATTCATCAATGATAGAATAGTTAATAGAGTGTTTCTCTTATGGAAATAGTGCCACTTCTAAGAAACTACCATCATTTCGATGTAGTCTATATTTTGCTATTTTGAGTGAAACATTCTTACTAAGTGGTGATATTATATAAAATGAGATGTGGTTTTAAAGCATTTTTATAAAGATTAATTTGCTTCAGGCCTTATACTACCTCATAAATGTAATAGGAAAACCACCTTGTATTGTAAATTTTTGCTCTTTTGTCCATTTCAAAATTTCCTAACAAAACTAGGAAATCCAACTGTGAGAAATAGCTCAATATGACAAAGCCATGTTATTCAGTAAGTGTGAGGAGAGGTAAGAACTTGCAAATGAAGTGATGTTTACTGTATCCTCATTAGTGGAAATAGAATGTACCTGAACATAACACGTAGGTTCCTGATAAAGACATGATCAATTTTCTGCTGCTACATAATGATTACTCATACCCTGCATGCACAGTTGAATGGCTAAAATAGAAAAGCAAAAAACATAATGAGGTCGAGGGAAAAAAAGGAGAAAAAGAAACAAGTGAGAGAAGCATTAGTGAAATATTTGGCAGTACAATCTCAAGGTCAATAGGTCAAAGAATAGATCCTAAAATAGAAGGCAAAATGAAACAGGATGAAGGCCAAACTTCTGAAGACATAGGAAGCATTGAGAAAGTAGGCCATTTTCCAATGTGGTCAAATGCGTTTTGGGGTCAACACACACAAATATTTTTTAGTAAATAGAAAATGTAAAAATCACAAAACAATCTCGGTAAATCTAGAATGTAAAATAAGTTCTGAACATCTAGGTAATGATAAATATTTTGTAAGGGAAATTTTAAGAAGCTATATACCATCTCTTGAGCCAGTCCAGTAGTCAGATAATAACCTGTGGATGGAATTTCTGGTTCAACGTGCTGATTGCAGCCACACATTTGCCTACCTCTCTCCTGGGATGCTGCGTTTCTTTTTTACTCAAAATATATTTTGAGGTATTTACTAATCCCAAAGAAATACGGACATTCGAAATTAGGGAAACAGTAGAGGAAAAAGAGAGCCGAGGGGATAATGAAGATTCAAGATAGATTCCAAAGCATGAGCAATCTCCCAAGAACAGAAATTAAAACATGAAAGAAAGCAAAGCTGTTGTACAAGTGTCCTTACAAACCTCAGGTCACGGCAGAACTGCAAGTCGCTAAACAAAAAATTAGCAATTTATGATTAAAATCTATGCAACTGCGAATAAGCTCATCTCCCCATATGCACACAGCACTATCAACACTGCGAGGGTGGGATCTTTATCTCTATGTGCATTGCTGTTCAGTCCCTCCCCCCTAGAAAGGTGTATTCACACAGTAGGTGCCCAATAAATACATGTTGAAGGAATGAATCATCTATGTTTCTCTTAGATTCTGCATTTCCCATCTGGTAATTTATAGTTTCTACAGCAAGCCCCTATAGTTTGAGTGGAAGGCTTCTAGGATATGCATGCCCAAATATGCCCCTTGGGTATATGGATTATTCTGAGCTAAAGGCAACTGAGAATCAGTAGAGTCAGGAAAGCTCTTTAGCTCCCTCTAACTGCCTCAAAATAGAGTATATAAAATTTCCCCTTTTGTCAAGGAAATTTATATTTAGAAAGGAAATTTCCATTTGTAAAGATGTCTCCATACCAGGAAGATAGCTACTCCTGGAGACAATTCTTATCACCTGAGAGACTCTTACCTGCATAACAAGATAACCCTTATTTACCAGACATCTCCTCCCCTCACCTTCCCAAACTTGCCTCCCCCACCAGAAGCCCCAAACCCCTTCTGCTTTCTTTAGTCTAAGAGGGTACATAAGCTTCAATCATCTGGCTGCCTCCTTGAGCCACATTTTTCTTTGTAAACTCCCCTGTGTACATACATGATTAAAACTGGTTTTTCTCTTGTTAATCTGCTCCATAGACAGAAACCGTGTGTCTTTCAGGAGATGGAGATGGAGGAGGGGGGGGAGGGGGAGGGGAGCGGAGGGGGAAGATGAGGAGGGGTTTTCATGTCATGACAGAGTTTTCATGTCAGCTCAGAATGATATAAGGAAAGAAAAAGAAATAATTTTGCTTATTAGAGTCTGAATTGAAGATGAATCTAACATTTATAATCAGATGCATAAATGTTTATACTTCTTGCATCAAGATCATTGTCTTCAGGATCACTTATGTACTGAATTTCAACATAAATGAAATGAATAGGACTCTTTTAGATTAGTGCATTTTACTACGAATTAGAACATTTGCATGCATGGGAGAGCCATTAGTTCTTTTGCAGGTAACTTGAGAACTAACTACTGTTGCTAATGAGGAATATTTTTAAAGGAAATAATAACAGCTATTCACTTTATCTCCTTTTATTATGAAAGGTAAAGTGAAGAGACAAATGGATTGTCTACAGGGTGGCAGCGAGCAGCTTCCTCTTTTCTTGGCAATGACCTATCTGGGACCAGTGCCTCCCTCCTTCTCCCCAAGAGGGGTGGCATAGGTGTAACTTCCCACCTGGAGTCTACACGTGACCAGCACTGACACACCACCTTCTCCGGAAGCTAGCACCCAGAACAAGGGGGTGTTGTCCGCAAACAGAGCCACCACAAATACCTGCATCTTCACACCCACGCTCAGGTACCCTATGCCCCTCCGCCAGATTCCCTATGAAGAGAAACACCGATCAGGCTGGGTGCCACCCCAGAGCATGAGTCACAAAGTGCCCTAAGCTCACCTCTCCACGGATGCCGAGAGCTGGGGACTACAGGCCACCAGCTCGCATCTCTACCCGAGAGTCCCAGCCTGCCGGTGTGACCCTGCGATGTTTGCCTGGGCACTGCACCCAACAGAGAATAATCAGAGAATCAGAATTAAGATTGACAGAATGCAGTTTGGAGAGAGAATGAAGTTGACAATTTTAGGATTCTTTTCTACATACATAATGCGTTCTGTGTGGAAAATGTAAAAAGACATTGCATGTTGACATACAAAGTCTAATATTTAGTTTATCTTCAGGGAAGAGTCCAGTAATTCTTCCCTTTGCTGTCAACTCAGAATTTAAAGACATAGCCCCAAAACAAAGAAAAATTAATTTCCTTAACTTGGAAAGTTATTTATGCTTTTACACAAATATTATACAAATGGCTTTAAAGATGATCCATTTAAACCCTCGATTATCTCAAATAGTTGACACAAATTGGAAAAGGCTTTGCTTGTCATCATGTTATACACACCCAAATCATATATGTGTGTGAATATATATATATGCACACACATGGATGCATAGAAAGAATTATATAACATATATATAACATCCCATTACATTAAAAAGCATTATGTTATATATATGCATGTTATATAACAATTATACAATGTATAGCATTATATATATAGCATTATAATAATTTATAACATTATAAATCTGTATATTAAATATAACAAAATATATTATATATCAATGTATTATAACAATGTATTATAACAATATATTAATAGTATACATTATTATATTCTATATATTTCAATGTGAAGTTCATCTTTTCCCAATACCTTCCTCAAGAAGTTCTTAAGTTTGGCAGTTTTTGTAGTTAGCTGAAACAGCAGAGGTTTATCCTCCATTATTCTCTGTACACAGAACCAGTATCTTTTTCTCAGCACTTTAGCCAATGGGAGTCACAGAAATGAAGAGAAAAATCTAATAAATAAGTCCTCTTAATTTGTTTTTAGTAGTTCTATAGCGTAGAAAACTTTAAATCCTCTCTGAAGCCTAAGAAATGCCTCGCGGTGGCCTTCACTGACGTCATTACCCCACAACGTCTTCTTTTTGGGTTCTGAACAAGCATAGTTGACACTGCACCAAAAAAAAAACAAAAAGGCAATTTATTCGCCCTCCTTGTTCTAAGGACATTCGATGAATCTCTGGACAAGTTTAAAAAATTCATATATCCTTGAGGCAGACCTTCCCATGACTAAATGAAGCAGATATTTTTTAACCGAGGAGAGAAGAAACGCAAGCCGCCAAAATCATAAAATTATGTCAATATCTGTTAAAAGTCAGGCTGAGTGAATTAACAGTCTGGATTAACGCACAACACACTTCTAAGGTCTCTTTGGCATGCTCAGGAGGAAAAATCTATTTCCTTCTACCCTTCTAGGTTCATAGCAGATCTCTGAAACCCTTCATCAGTGGGATTTATGGATGGTCCTTTGTAAACTGAGAAATATTTGGAGAATAAGTTTCCATGGAAAGTCAGAGCCAGCATGCAGCTGTCAGATGGTTTTCTCACACTCATAATTCACCATAGGTAAAGTCTGCGTCCTAAATGTGGCTCGTCAATACTCGTCAATACTCCATCACCTCCCTGATTAGAGTTCGGTTAGCTTCTTCCATGGAGGGAATCAGATAAGGAGCAGACATTTTAAGTAGGGAATTGTCCCTGGATCATCCCTGTTTAATTTTTTCATTAAAAACTCAACTTATTGAAATAGTCATATTTGCCTGTTTGTTTGCTTATCAACTAAACTCAACTCCCCCATAGGAGGAATTTGTGTTTGTTTCCATTACTTAGTCTGACTCTCAGTTCAACTAGCGACCCCAACTTTTGATTCCCATTCTTTTCTGATTAGCAATTCATCTCTAGATTCTGAGCCTGGCTGAATTTATATTTTATGTTTAAAATAACAAATAACACTTAGTGGGCACAGCCACACGTCAAGCATCATTCTATCCGCTGTACAACTATTAACTTGTTTCATCCTTCAAACATCCCCAGGACATAGCTGCCACTATTTTCCTCATTTCACTGAAGTTTACTGAAGAGCCAGAATGTAAAGACTTACCCCAAATCATGCTTCTAGACAAAGGCAACACCAGGATTGAAAACTGTTGACAGGAGAATTGAGACTCCCATATGGCATCAGAATTTGCCCTCCAAAATGTGTCTCTTTGGCTAGATCATTTTTAAGAACAAAAGACTCAAGAAGAAACTTGGACCTTCCTCCTAACTGCCTAAAAGAATTTAAGATACAAGGCCTGTTCCAGGAAGGAGCTATCACCATAGATAACTCTAGAATAATATAAACTAGGTGTGGTAGACAGGGAGGAACCTAGCAAGGCACATTTGAACAAAGTCCTCCCCGTGTCCCGTTGTCTCTGCAAGTCATGACAAACATTTGTTTACTAAACATTTGCTTTTCCATCTCCCTGTGAATTGCCTTCCTCCCCTCTGAAGTCCCAAACCACTACCCCCAACACCCACATTTGTCTTTAGCTGAAGATGGTATTTAAGGTGGCAGCTTCAGCCATTTTGGTGTTACTCAGTTTTCTTGGATTTCTCCCATGTATACCGGTTATTAAACTTTGTTTGATTTTCTTGTTATTCTGCCTCATGTCACTTTAATTCTTAGACCAGCCAGAAGAACCTAGAAAGGTAGAGGAAAATTTCTTCCTCCCCTACACTCCCAAGAAGTTTCCACGCCTTAATCCCTGAGACGGTGAATATGGCAAAAGGAGCTTTGCAGTCGTAATTAAGGTTACTACTCAGTTGACCCTAAAATAGGGAGATTAACAAGATAGGTATCCAGGTAGGTATCCTGGTAAGTTCCATGTAATCACATAGCCCTTAAAAGCAGAGACACAAGAAGAAACCAGAAAAATTCAAAGTACAACAGAGATTTGGTATGGCATTGCTGGCATTGAAGACGAAGGGGGCCAGAGGTAAGGAACGCAGGTAGCCTCCAGAAGCTGATAATGACCCTTGGCTGACAGCCAGCAGGAAACCAGGGACCTCGGTCCTGCTATCACATGGAAATGAATTTTGCCAATAACGTGAGTGAGATTAGAAGTAGATTCTCCCCCAGAGCCTGCAGGTAAGAGCCCAGCCCAGATAACACCTTGATTTTAGATTTGTGAGACCCTAAGCAGAGAATCCAGTCAATCCATCAGGACTTCTGACCTACAGAACGGTGAGATAATAAATTGATGATGTTTGAAGCTGCGAAGTTTGTGGTGATTTGTTATGTTATGGCAGCAATAGAAATCGAACACAAAATCTCAGCAGATTAGAAGCAGAATGGTTGCTGTTGACACTGATGCTTCTCCAATCCCCACCTTGATCCTGAGACACACATTCAACTCACCAGATCTTGGTATTCAGCTCTTATCTCCTGATGTTCACTGAAAAATCTCGGCTGCCATTGTATTCCCCTCCTTATTCCCAAGCACATCCCTTCTCTCACATACTCCTTTTCCTGAAGCCAACACCTTTGGTTAAATGTTTGCAGAGCCTAAAGAAACATGGGAATTTCTAACTTCAGTTGCTATCTCGCTTCCCTTCATCAAGGTTACGATTAAAACCTCATACTCAATCATCCTGTCTTCTTAGCTTCTTTGTCCTTGATATTACTGAAATTGATATATTCCACTATGAATTTTTATGTTGGTCTTCCAGTTGAATCATAACCTAGTAATTTCCTTGTCTGAGCATTTCTCTTTATTCAATCCTTTGTTTCTTCTACACTTTTGTGAACAAAATAGAAATATTTGAGATGAATATATAAGAGGAGTAGAGACATGGATAAATGTATGGGTGTCTTATTTCTATACCGGATTCTCATTCAACTTATAATAATATTCAAGCTCCTTACTATGACCTCCAAAGCCCCTCATAAACTGGTCCCTTCTAACATCCAGTGCATTCTTCTTGCTTCTCTTCCCTTCACCCACTACATTCTAGACAGAGGACGGGCTTTCCTGTTAACCAAACAACTTTGCTTATCTAGGAGGGGCTCTACTGGGAATTTTTCACCCCTCCCAGGGACTCTACTGGTCTTAAGAGATTCTTTCATTTTCCTAACTTGGTCAAAGAGGAAATGGCCATTCTTTGGCTCACCCATTCTATGAGCCCTTGCCATCTGTTATATACTATTTGTGCACTAGGAGA
This sequence comes from Ceratotherium simum simum, assembly GCF_057802395.1. Classification (NCBI taxonomy): domain Eukaryota; kingdom Metazoa; phylum Chordata; class Mammalia; order Perissodactyla; family Rhinocerotidae; genus Ceratotherium; species Ceratotherium simum. The sequence goes on from NC_141940.1 coordinate 124,405,287, forward strand.
GTTTTAGTAAGGCTAGTTGGGTTATCTCAGTTGACTTACAGAATCTTAACATGGCAATTTTTGGGAAAAACCAGAGAGATACCTGGGGAAGAACTCAACCCGTGAAACAGACTGTGTGCAATAGTTTAGCAATGAAATTCAATAGGAAATACACAGACATACCTCAAGATAAGTATCAATCCCTTCTAACCAAGGTTTGGTCTTTACACAGGTCTTCCTGGGACTTGGTCTCTGCCCTGCTCTTGAACCAGAGACCCTAGTCATGTGAGTTTTCTGTCTTGGGCTAAGGTGGGGTGGTACTTGGATGATGATGTAAATTACTGTCAAAAGAGTTAAGCATCCAAGTGCCCTGGCATTACACAGTTTTACCTCTAATGAAACCTAAACAATAAATGATTCTACCTCTAAATTATGTTCCATTTGTTGCATTTTCATAATATTAAGTATTTAGACTATATTTATCACAAAGCCTATGAGCCTTAGAGGTAACCTACCAAATTAAATAATGCCCCCTGATGTTCATTTGGGATCTGTGAATCATTAGAACAGCGTTAAGTTGTGGATAAAATAGAAGCTCCTTAACCAAGCTGTTTCCAATTCAGCAAAAGGTGACTCCTGAGTGATAAGATATAAAATCTGGCAATGAGTGTATACACTGAAAATATGAAGAGTTGAGTTGCCATCTTTGAAGGAAGATATTAACTATGAATCAAATGATGACTACGTAAATATTAAATAGACTATACAAACCAATCAATATGAAGGTTACAAGATTGCAATAAACATGAATTTATTTCCAGTGCATATGTTTTAATCTCTAGCTGCCAGTTTTATGAGATTCAGCACCCAACGTATTTTCAATTAATTCAACATAGAAAATGCATTTGTAGTCTGTTTACAGCTGTTGAAGACCCTGGCAATCTTCTTGATTATTTCATTTTCCCAAAGAAGAGAACAAGAAAACCCAAAATGTCTTCCATGGTTTTGCTTCATGGTTTCCTTCTTTTAGTTGGACATTGACCTCTAAAAGATTTTCTTTCACTTTAAAACTATGTATTTGAAGAGAACACATGCTTACATAAAAAGGGAACAAAATGAGGGAATACAGTACTGATTTCGTGAAATCAAAAAACCTGAATTATGGTTTCTCAATTTTCACAAACTCTTCTGGTTTCCCTACTCATATCTTCCAATGAGTAGAGACTTGGAGACCACATATGTTTCACAACTAGTGATTTTCACTTGGAATAAAAACATTCTGAAGGTAGAAAATGATGCTGTCCAAGTTTTTCTTTTAACTCTCAGCCCAATGATTCCCCAGCCACAGATCATGTCTTGGGTATTATCACTGACCCCTGTCTGTTCTCATTCTTCCTCTTTACCCCTACACCATGTGGCTGTGGATTAGAGGATTATTTAAATTCAGTCTATTGTCTTTGCTTTTGCTAATTTATCTGTGAAAGTTTAGTGACGCTGCTACATCTGAGAGTTCCATTTGCTGTGTCCCAACTTTCCAATGAATAACTGAAATGCTGCTAGAAGATTTTCCTCTGCCAGGGTGCCTTTCAATCTTCCATGCCTTCAGGATTCAGATTTAATGTGAAGATGCTTCTGTATGAATACGGCAATCAAACTGTCTCCCAGGTTGGATAGAAAGGCTCTTACACTGCTGCCTCAGTTCAAGAATTGCAAAAGAATAAATAAACAATAAATAGTTTTACAGTGCCAAGAGGAAAAAACAGCCAGTAGAAATGGGAAATAATTTTCATCATACAAAGCAAGAAGCAAAAGAACTCCTATAGTTTAAAGAATGTGGCTCTGGAGATATAGCAAGTCCCATATATGTTTCTCCTAAAATTTACCTCAGTCTACTTTATAATATTTTAGATATGTTCACAGGTTTGAAGCTTCCTTGGGAAAAATATTATGTCATCAATTAGTAGAATTCCTAGCTTTTTGCAAATTGAGTCTTAGCGTGGTTTTATCTTGCACTCACATTATATAGGGTTCCATCTATGTAAATAAAATAAATCAGACCACTAAAAATCAGACCTTCCACACACACAGTGGTTAATCAAGAGCTTACTAGGTTTAAGTGACTCCATTGTAAGACTACAGCTCCTAACTGTGAAAGAAAACACACACACAGACAATCAACTTTGTCTTAGAACTTTCTCCCACACACAATGAAGTGGATCAATGCCCTGTTGATGGATTAGCCCAGGGGTGAACACTGTGGCCAAAATAGGGCCAATTAGATTCCTTCTTCTGAGGATGGGAGTTTGGATCTAAAAGTATCCAGTTAAATATGAAATGGTCTCTTGAAATAGGAGACATTATTGTGGGAGAGAATTGAAGAAAGACGAACCTCAACAAAATAAGAATGTAGCCAATGGGCTTGTTAAAAAGAAAAATTTTCAGAAGAAGGTAAAATCATGACTCTCACAGATATAAAATGCATACGTGTTAAGGACTTTATTTTATTTTACATATATGATATGAGGATTAGAGTCTGTGGAAAGGAAAAGTCAACAATGCATACGGAGTAAAGGAATTGAATTGTGAATGGAAGCAAACCTCTTTTCCTGCTGGGAGGAGAAAAAGCTATCTAACTCTACAGAGTTTGCATACCCATCAGCTTGTTACGATGTAAAAAGAGACACAAAATAGCTAAAAGACAATGGAATGTTCTAGAAATCAGTTAGCCCAGAAGGGTGTGTTATAGGAAACGCAGAGATTTTTATTGAAGGACATTTGGTATCCTTCCATCTGCTCCCACCTCCAGCACCACCACACCCCTCTGCCACAAGCTCCAATCTGCTCTCTTATTCAGGGTCCACATTGGCTGCTATTTATCCAATAAAGCCTTATTAATTCCCTCGACCAGGAAGTCATTTTGACCTCTTCCAGACTCCTACCAACATTTATCTGTAATTCTTTATAATACTTATAACACACTAATTTGAATTACGGTGAGCCATGTGTCTGTTTTGCATCTCTTTGGTCTACACCAGAGCCTCTATCAATGGGTTTACATAATAGATATAATTAAATGAAGTTTTGTGACATGAATGAATGAACATTGCTCATTCCTTTTTGAGGTCCTCATCCCTCCCACGGATATCCCAATTCTATAAGGCATGTACGAGTTATTTTTATAGCCATTACTTCTGGGGCTGTCAACTTTTGTTTGAATATCTGTTCTGGGCAAGAACCATTCCAAACCACCAAGAGTGCACACATGCACACAGGAACACACACGCTCCTGAGAACTTCTTCAACATCTCAACATATTGGGCTGGGTCCGTTTAACATGTTGGCACTGGGAGGTCTCACCCTCTGGACACACCTGATTGCAGCAAGTGTGCAATGATGGCAGCTGGACACATACAGACATATTCTTCCCAGTCAGGAATTTGGAACTGAGATTTAGAGGCACCGTTTATTTGAACCACGGTCATGCAAAGTCAACATGGGATGAAATAGCCACGTTCCCGTGTGCATGCAGAATCAGTAAAAGCAAGATAGGGGACAGAAGATTTTCAGAAAAAAGGAAAAGCATGACCATCATACAGATAAAAAATGAACACATATTAAAGATTTTACTCATTAATCAACGAGAGAGCCAGACAGATATCATAATTGGCTGGGGGGATGGGGTGGGGAAGCACAAATTCAAAAGGAACAAAGGAATATGAATTGCAAATGGAGGCAAAACTAGCTTTTCTTTTGGGTAGTGGTGGTCACTTAAAACTCTACAGAATAAGACAGAGGTTGCGTATCCATCAGTTACCTCCAGTTTACAAAGAGGTGCAAAATAGCTCAAAGATAAAGAACAGGGTGAGAGTCAGCAGCCTGGAAGGGCGCACAACAGCTAATGCATAGTTTTTCATTGAAGTGCAATGTTTTTTTTGCAAGACCATGCAGGAAGAGGAAAAGAGAGCTAACGCATTTTCTAATATCTTTGCAGTGCACTGTTTCATTCCTCACGAGGCCCCGCTATACATCCTCCCCCCGGAGGGTGCTGAAAGATGCTGTGGTATCCTTGTAATAAATCCTGTTTGTTGATTTTGTTGAGCTTGTGTAAGCAGATTTCTGTTGTTTGCAAACAAAAGTGACTTTGATAAGATAACATCCATGTCATCAGAAAAAAAAAAAATGTGAAAACTTGCTATGAGACTCTGAACCCTTGGTTTCCTTTCTGTTCTGCTACAGGGCTTCCAGAATTGTTTTGGTTAAAGCCAGACCTAGGGCACCCTGGATAGAGGCGCTTATATAGGTCCACATACTTCCAGAGTGCCTTGATGCTGGTCTGTGGTTCAGAGAAACATACAATAAAATAAATACTGGAATGAAGGCAATGGTCTTAGGTGATTGTAGCTGGAACAAGCGGTAGGGTCTTATCATCATAATCATTACAGAGGATATCTATCTTTTCTTGAAAAGCAGATGGTCTGGTAATACTCAACCAGCATTTCTGCTCAGTGACTGTGGATTGAAGCTGAGTAGACAGCACACACCTGCCCCACCTCACCTGGAGATCGCACCCACCAATTCCATTCTTTAGGGTTCTCTGCCTGGTCCCTGAAGGCATCAGTTCCCAATCTCTCCCTTTAGCCCCTGCGTTAGGGTCTGGCCTGTAGGAAGACCCTCACTCCCACAAAGGCTGCCCTGGTATATACACTATTCCCTTTCAGGCTACAATTGATAATCTTGTGTCTTTGTTTCACCTGAAATCACTCTGCAGCTACATGGAATCTTTGTCACAGTTGTTAGGGTCCCTCAAACATTATCCTGCTTTGTGGATGTACAGTATCCAACAAACTCCCATGAGATTGTAGTTCATAAAGTGTCATGAGGACTCAATATTTCCATCAAACTCACTGACGTTAGATGAAAAAAGAATTTAAATACATTTTGACCACACTATGTCGATAGATTTCTACAAAAGTTCCAGGTTAAATGCCATTTCTCACCCTAGTGCCTAGAAAACACTTTCTTTTCAACATATATTTCAAATTTTAAATGTCTGTTAATTTCATTTTGCTTTATACTGCTTTTAGTTTTTTATTTCTTACTAATAATTCATGTGCTTTCAAAGAATGATTTAGCTCCCTTTATTCTTTTCTCATAGACATGCTTGATACAAGTTAATGATTAAAATAGATGAAATGGTCTTTTGTTAGGAAAATTATAAATACTTAAGTTGCCCTAATTTTTATATCTTTTCCATAGTAATAAGGAGCTCAATAGAGAATATTGAACACAAAGATCTCTACTTTTGAACTATATTAAAAATTTTGTTCAGTTTCCTAGACTCAGAGCTAGAAGTTTCTTGACAAATAAATAGTTTTATGGTTCTTAAATCTTTTACTGTTCCTTAGTAATGCTGTAGATGGACTCTTCTTTTCAAATAAAATTTAACAAAAAACTTAGTTTCAGTATGATAAAGACAGACTACAAGCTCCCCAGTAATACTAGGAATAGTATTGCAGTGTTCCTAAACTACAATACTAGGGAAAAGAAAAAGTCCATCTACAGCAAAGAAGGAAACTTTTTATTTTATTTTATTTTTTTAAAAGAAAAGATTGAGTCTTAAAAAGTAGTTTCCCTATGCATCTGGATCGAAAAATGTCTTTGTTTCAACAACTAGATTGACAAAGATGAAAAAAATTGGCATTACCTAGTATCACCATACAATGTCAACAGATGTATAGAAGAACAATTGGAAATGCAGATCAAAAATCTTAAATGTGCATGCCCATCTACTCAACAATTTCACCATAGGAATATAATCAAACAAATGAGTAAGCAGCTGTACAAACACACTCATCATATTTTTGTTTGTAATAGAGAAAAGTTTAGAAACACTTTATATATTCATCAATAGGGTTGGCTAAACAAATTTGTACAATGAAACACTAGGGAAGTACTTAAAATGATAATAGAGGCAGATGATAAATGATAGATAGATACAAAAATTGTCCTTGATCTACTCTTATAGAGGAGGGAAAGCAAACTCAAGTGTTAAATTGATTAGAGCAGCCTGTGATCATGGCAAAAATAACAAGTTACATTTTTTAATGCCAGGATCAGTTGATTTCTAAACTAATAACTACCACCAGGGTTTGGAGCTACGAAGTATCTATCATTCCTGAGAAACTCAGGGGAAGCAAGATTCCTACTGGGCGTTGGAATCATGTGCATCTGATGATTCATCACCTGATGATGAATTCTCCAGTCAGTTAACAGGTAGGTCCGAGCTTCATGAAATGAGAACCTACTTCTGGCCTCACCTTTTCTATCTCCCATGCCGGGCTTCGATCCAGCTCAGGGAATCTGTATTCAGTCTAACCCAAGCAGTAAGTTTAAGCAGAAAAACTTCAAGAAATCATTCTCATCTCTTGTAATAACTATGTGTGCACGTAGGTCTATTTCATTAGATAGGCCTATTTCATTAGAACTGGGACTCATGAGATGCTACACAAAATGTAGAATTTACAAACTTGAGTCATTTTTCTGCACTATGAGTTGGAAATATCTTACTCAATATTCTCATTAGAGTAATCTTTTTCTCTCTTTTCTGTCAGTGAACAGATGGATAGAAACATGAATTTTCTCCTATAATGTCAAATTTTGTTTGTTCAACATTTGTGAAACTTGCTGCCTGGGAAACTTGATCAGACAATTTTGGAGTAAAAAACCAGACATATGACAACAGAACAAAATTGAGCATCTCTCATTCTGCAACTCATACCTACAACAAACTTATTATGAATTAAATAACAACTGCCCAGGATCAAATCAAAAGAATATTTTTAAAGGTTGAGGATGTCTCATTCTTAAAACCCTCTGTTCTCTTGTAGGATTCCTAACTTATGGGAAGTAGAAGACAGAAAAAAAGAAAATCCAAATAAAAAAATATTAGTTTTATTATCACAGTAGAAGTTCTCTAAAATGACCTTGATTTAATCATCTTGTCAGACTAATCAACAGAGCCCATTCCTTCTGTAAAACATTCTGGCTAATTGGCTAACATACTGAACTCTTATGGCGAAGAGGCTAGCCTCTAGGCTAGGTGAATATATACATATTTTATTTTTATTTTATTTTATTTTTTTAAAAGGAAAGAGTTGAGTTTTAAAAAGTAGTTTCCCTATGCATCTGGATCAAAAAATGTCTTTTTTTCAACAACTAGATTGACAAAGATGAAAAAAAATTCTTATAAAATTTAAATATATATATATATAAATATATATATATTTAAATATGCTGTAGGTATGCATATAGCATTTTATATGCTTCCCCATTTTTAACAGACTATTGATTAACTGACTGATTATAATCCTTGATCTCTTTGGATAAGAAATGGGCAAGCTCATCATAATCCTTTCAAAAAATGCCCTAAGAAATATTTTAGCTTTGTTCAAATACTCTTGTTGTGCCAGTAACAATAACAAAATCCCAGCTTTCTAGTAAAGGCTAAATTAAAGACCAATGGGGCTCCCCACAGTCCCTCCTGACTTGAAGATGGCCAAGCCCCCCCACCAAACCAAGGTGCATGAGAACATCCAGCCTGTGTGCCTAGCACAAGAAGAGAGGAAGTGAGCAAGATTGCACTGGTTCCCAAACCCTAAAGTGCAGCGACCCTGATGATAGCCAAGTAACTCTCCCATGGGAAGCAGCTATTAAATAGAGCAGGTAGAGGGGAAGAAATGTGGAAGGAGGATACAGAAATATCTGTCCTTCAATGGAGAGATAGGTGGAAGTTCCCATTTCTATAGGCTCTAGTCTATGGTTCAAACCCAGAGTACATTAGGTAAATGCTAAAATGCTGAATAAATGAGATTATTTGCATGTAAATGAACTAAATGTGGCTTTTATAAATGCCATTGAATTTTGGAAAAATATGTGTAGTGTTTAGCTATGAACCAATGATTTTTAAATAACTATCCCCCAAAATAACTCTTAATTTTTTTTAATTAAAAAAATTTGCATTCATGAAAGAAAATCCAGTATATTGGATACCAGATGTCTCAAGAAACATTTCAGTCAGGCTCTATGCACCCTTGAACCTGGAAGTATTGATAGATACACCAAGAAGTGTCTTTGGTTGTCATATCATTTCTGAATCAATCTGATGAAGTTCTTGTTCACCAAACTATTCAAATGGATTAGTCTGATGAACACAAGCTTCCTCTTCCAGATTATAGGTGCTACTCAAGGAGGGATTATTCTTCCAATTCATCCAGAACAACATTCCTGGTATCTCCTTGACCTAGTGCCTTGAGGCTGCAGAAAAGTGACAGAAACTCGCTCTCCTTCTCCGTTGTCCACATTGACCTAACCTTAGACCTACCGATAAATCCCATTCCACTTGGCACATTGGATATAGAAATCTTACCACTTTCCTATAAATGCACAACATTAGGTTATAGATTTTCTGAAAACATTGTGCTTATATTAAATACAACTTCTTTTTCTATTTAGTATGAAATCAATAATTAGCAAATTCCAGTACCGTGTGTGGCGGGCGAGATAACACACCTCAGGAATCCCAGAGAGAAGCCTGAAATCTGGAGATTTAGTTAAGCTCTCTACCTGCAGATGGCACTGACTGTTTGACTTTGAGATGTCATTTCGGCTTTTGTCTATTCCTTCATCTTCGAAGAAGGGTGATAACAACATGAGCACACCCTGCTCACACGTGGAGAAGAATAACTAACCAAAGCAACGTAACATTTGAGTGCTGTGTGACTGCCAAGGGGTCATCAAACCTACCACTTCCCTTGTGGACTCCTTTGGAAGACAGGTGGGTATCCATTCTGAGCAGGGGAAACACTTGATCCAAGGTAATGGCTGTTGCCAGTGGTTTAGATCCTTCTGAAAGACTGCCTTGCTCCCCCCCGGAAATCACGGTGCAGAGAGGATGGGCTTTAGGTATTTGAATGCCTAGGGCTGAATTTCACCCATGAATGGGTTCATTTCTTGGCTAATAGGAATGTAATAAAGACATTGAAAGAAGAAATGTGTTTTCACCTGAATTGAAAAATATATACATTTATCAGGTCAATGCTAACCAAAATGAAATTAAAATCTGATGTAAAAGACAAGCGTTACTCATGTATCTTAAATATCCATCTTCATGTGCATGGCTTTGGAGGCCATTGATGAAATGGCCCCAACTTGCATTTCTAGCCCCACCTACCATGTCCCTCTGCCTGTTTCTGCTCAGCCACACTATCCCCACTGAACTTCTGGCAGGTAGCTGAAATATGCAGTGGATAGTTATGACTTCGTAATTGCCTTTCTCTATTTTCTTTGAATAGAATATCCATATCAACCTCCATTGCCAGACAAAGCCCAATTGAGGCCACAATTCACTCCCCCGATGTAATTAGAAATCATCACATCTCTGACCATCAAAGCAGTGTTTACCATGATACAATGGCCACTATTATGTTTCCCGTCACTGCATATGTCTGTCCTTCACTATATATTGTGAACTCCAGAGGGTAGGGAATGTGCTTCATTCATTTTTATGCTCCCAAGTTCAAGCACAGTACCCAGAACACACTAGATGCTTGATTAAAATATATGGGATAAAGGAAGATGGTAGCAGCAGACCAATGGATGTGGCATACAAGAAAGGAACTGTGTGCATATTCCTTTTACTAACAATTCCATTTACCCTTATTACAACTACATTTTATTTTATTTGAGCATATCCTGCTACCTAAGAAGTTACTCCCTCTTAGTAATTTAGACATTTTTTAAAGCTCCATAACTGTTCCAGCTTTTGTTTCTCTCCAGTTTATTCTTCTCTTTGTCCATATTTGATTTAATTATAATCTAAACTTAATTCCCTTGCTCTCATTTTCCCGGGAGTCAAATTGAGATCCCACCCAAACATCAATAACCCAAGATTTACTGGTTTGCTCTCTCCATCTGAGTTATCCAGCTTTTTCGAGTTTTGCTAGGAATTCAAATGATCATCTCATGTGACCTCAAAAACAAATCACTCCTTCGAGCAGAGTGCCACAGGGCTGCCCTATCTATGCCAGACACAGGCATTGACACCTCTTGTTCCTGGTTCCCCACTGATGTCTCCTGCGGACTGCCAGGAATGACCTTATCGGTCCAGAACATACCTGAGACCTACCCTGTGCAGTGGACTGCAGCCCAGAGGAGCAGGAAGATGGGAGAAGGGACTTGCTATCTTGGTGTAAGATATGGTCATGGGACCTCAACTTCTCTTTGCTTGTGCCCCAGTGCATTTCCTGAAATATAAAAGTGCTCCTTTTATATTTAAGTCATTGAGCACTCAGAGAAATGCCCAATAAACTGGTACATCCTTTTATTTAACCTTCATAAACTTTATTATCCTCCCTTGAGACAGACAATAGCATCCAGATACTGTCTTCTTCTAAGTTTGACGCTCCCATTGTGGAAGTGGGCTAGAAACAACTCCTGGATTTGAATCACTCAGAATAGATGCTTCTCTCCTACAATAATAAGGGGAGTGCTTTTTCCAAGCACCTTTTCTATTTAGGGTGTGCTTGTTAACCAGGATCTTTTAACCCAACCCAATGGATTAATATTGGGTCCGTCTGCCCTGGTTGACCAGATGTCCTCCCAAATGCTTGACTCCAGGCAGTTGTCAGATGTTAAGCTATTTCATAGTGGTATCTTCAACTCTCACACATACTTGCTTCAACAAATCACTGACTCATCACACAGACACTGATACTCCTGAACCTCCTGGGCTCAGAGTCCCACCCTGCTGGTTTATTTCCTCAAGCAGCACTTCTTGGTTCCCCATAGTTGAGTGCAATGCCTCCAGGGCATGTCATAAAATATGCAGGTAAAACAAAACTGGAGCTTCTTCACAGCTGTTCCTCCCCAGTCCAACGTTTCTCAACATTGGCACTAGTGATATTTGATGCTGGATAACTGTTTGGTGTGGGGGGCTCCTGGGCACTGTAGGATGTTTAGCAGCATCCCTGGGCTCCACCCACTGGATGACAATACCACCACCCCCCTCCAGTTATGACAACCAAAAACATCTTCAGACCTTGACAAATAGCATTCTTAGAAAAGCTGTGTACTAGCACCCTTTCCCGAATATTCCCAAAGAACAATAAAATGGTACAGGCTCTGAAAACTCCTGTGGTACAAAAATAAGTCAGATCGACTGCATTGTCCACTGTGATTAGCCACTGTTCGAGGACACACAATTTGATCTCATAAAGCTAGTCCTGAATGGAAGAAAATTAAAGAACCACTTTTCTATGAAATCTTCTTATTAACCTTATTTTAAGTACATGAGGCAAACACCTGACCTAATTTCGGTGTTTGTGAAAATATACCCCATAATCAAATGTCTATTAAAAAACCTCCAATTATTTGCTTATGAATATGAATGCCCACCTAATAGACACATTTGTAATGGAGATTATCACTCTAAAATTACTTCAGTGACTCTGATTTACTGTTAGCATATTTATCTGGAAATTTATATATTTTTTCTGGTAACAGTGCCCCAACAGGATTACTTTGTGCTCTTGTTATGTAGGTGATTTATTATTTGCTTGCTTATTTGTACACACTTCTTACTGTTTCAAATTCATTTAGTTCTTGACAATTTTTATAGGTGAAACACTGAAAAGACCATGAGCATTAAAGTCAGTTTTGTATCCAAATCTTACTCCTTCCCCGGCAACTTCTTATGCGGCAGGACATGCTCAAGTAAAATAAAATGTAGTTATAATAGTATTGGAAAAATTGTGCAAGCCTTCTGAAGAAAGAACAGTAATATTTGCTCCAGAAAATTATTGTCATGTAAGATTCTGGTCACCAATTCCAGTGTGTGTAGGGTTATCCCCACACTACCAAGCAACTCTTGGACACCAGTTGGGTGTCCTAAAATTCAGCTCAATTCTGACACTATCTACCTGGAGATAGCATCAGATCCCACAGGTTAAAGGCTCAGTCCCATAAGACTGCCCCCCGCCCCCGACCTGCCCTCCAACTTTAGATGCCAATCACGAGTCCAGGTTGTCACCTGTGCTTCTGACCAACCGACAAGCTATAGATTGGAGGTTCCAGTGACCCCCGCCTTGGGTTCAAATAATTTGCTAGAGCAGCTCACAAAACTCAGGAAAACAGTTTACTTACTAGATCACCGGCTTATTACAAAAGGCTATAATGCAGGAACAGCCAGATGGAAGAGATGCACAGGGCAAAGTATGTGGTAAGTGTTCAGAGCTTTCGTGCTCTCTCCAGGCACCACTCGTCCCAAATCTCCACGTGCTCACCAATCCGGAAGCTCTCTGAACCCCCTCCATTGGCCACTGGCAACTGAGTCAACATCCAGCCCCTCTCCCCTCCCCCGAGATCAGAGAGGTGAGACTGAAAGTTCCAACCCTCTATCCATGGTTGGTTCCCCTGGCAACTAGCCCCCATCCTTAGGTGCATTCCAAAAGTCACCTCATTAACATAAAAACACCTTGATTGCTCTCATCACTTAGGAAATTCCAAGGGTTTTAGGAGCTCTGTGCCAGAAACCGGGAAGGAGACCAAATATATATTTCTAATTATAAATCACAATATCACATCATGTTTGTGGGAGAATATGTAAATTTTCTTAACACTGAAGATGCTCATTAAATGTTGATTTATGTCCAAGACCCAAACCCACCGCCTACTGATTGGGGAAAAAGAATTCCTCTCTGAGATTTTTACAAGTTTGTAAGTTTTTCAAAAAGCATTTTATTTTTCTATTATAGAAAGTATACTGTCGGGGGAAGAGGGAGAATCTCCCTCTGCCCTTTTCCTTAAGGTTCTTATGGCTGGCCAAATAATTAACAAGACAGGTTAACAGGAGAAAATAATACCAAGTTTAATAACATGTATACATGGGAGAAAGCAGGGACACTGCATTTCTCCACACAATAGCAGAAATTCTCGTCTTAAATACCATGTTCAGCCAACGACAAAGGAGGATGCTGGGGGTGGGGGGAGTCAGTTACAGGAGATTACCGCTAAAGCACAGTAAACAAGAGTAAGGTTATTATGCAGATTTAAGGCCTCACCTTCCACATTGATAAGCCTCTAGAAATGAGCTCATCCCCCCTCTCTTCTCAAAACAGAGAGGGAGATACCTTTACAAATGGAGATTTCCCTTATAAATGTAAATGATTGTCTGGCAACTACTCGCAGGGCCATCCAGAGAATGTGGCCAGAGAGACAGAACTTCCGATAAGATGGGCTTGTTGGTGCCTTTCCTATTGTAACATTTATCCTACATTATCTTTACAGCCATCATGATAGATCTGTTCCAGGAAGGAGTTACTATGTCAAATTCTTTAGGCAGTTAGTGGGGGAGGTCAAATGTCCCTAGAGAAAACAACGAAGCTAAAGAGATAGATTTCAGGGTGGCCAAATCTTGATCTCCCACAATACTCACATGTTTATTATTAAAATGCAGAAAATATACACATGCACAAAGAATAAATTAAAAATTCATCTAAGGGGCCGGCCCTGTAGCTCAGCGGTTAAGTGCGAGTGCTCGGCTACTGGCGGCCCTGGTTCGGATCCCAGGCGCGCACCGACACACCGCTTGTCAGGCCGTGCTGTGACGGCCTCCCACATAAAGTGGAGGAAGATGGGCACAGATGTTAGCTCAGGGCCAGTCTTCCTCAGCAAAAGGAGGAGGATTGGCATGGATGTTAGCTCAGGGCTGATCTCCCTCACAAAAATAAATAAATAAATAAATAAAAATCAAATCCATCTTCAAGAGACAGAGGATATTTTAAAAAACAAAAAAATAAAAATTCATCTATCACTTTGCTACCCAGTGATAAATCATTATTTAGAGTTGGATGTGTTTCCTTTCAGTCTTTTTTCACTATATAATTTGGAGACTTTTTAAAGAAAAAAATTAGGCAATATAACATGTCGTCTTTCTTGAGATCAATTCTGACCTTTTATACTCTCCCAGGATATTCAAAAAAAAAGTTGAGGAAGGAAAGGTATTGTAGATATTGGAATTTACCCATACCTTAATGAGGGGTCAGCAAACTTTTTCTATAAAGGGCACAATAGTATATATTTTAGGCTTTGTGGGTCATATGGGCTCTGTCCACACATCTCTGCTCTTATCACATCATAGACAATACATAAAGGGATGGGCAATGCTGTGTTTCAATAAAACTTTATTTACAGAAGCAGGTGGGGGACAGGATTTGGCCCCCGAGTCGTAATTTGCCACCTCCTGCCCTACAGTGTCAAATGTTGATAAGAAATGAACAAATAATAAAACTCCAGAAATAAAATAGTGTTTATATCCAACTGCTAGAATACTTCCTGCTCTGTAAGAAGGAAAAAAAAAAAAAAGAGCATCAAGATAAAAATCCATCCAAGTATGTGACTGAATAATCATTTGTTAAAAGTTTTTATCAGGGAAAAATATTGTGCCTCTGAATTCCTTTCCAGTTGAAACGCTGTCATTGCTTTTGGACCCCACTTCACAAAATGTTGCTTTCTTCTTGGGCAACCTGTTCACTGGAGTATTGATCACATTATAATCCCTCTGATGCAGCTTTTTCTGGCTAGTTTCCAAGTTATAACCATTTCTGCCACTACATAAATCCCTTCGATAACTTTCCCCAAATTAAGTCCCCTCTGTCTTTTCTGATCAACCAATTTCCCTCCTACAAACTCCAGACTGTTTTTAAAGGGACATTCTGCTATTAGGAAATTTCCTTCAAGGATGATTGCTGAGAAAACCGTCAACAATTAATATTATTTTCCTTGCAAGGAATATTTGAGATGGAGTTGGATTTCTGGTGCATTTCTTTCTTTCTTTTTTTGAAGTCTTCAATCTGTCACAGATTGGATCATTGCAGAGTCTATAGGTAAATGGATTTTCCGTTTAACAAATATCGAGTGACCCCTCTAGCCAACGTCACGGTTGCTCTGCCACATTCCCAGCAGATCCTTTTTGCCAGTTCTGTGTGCCCACCACTCATTCTTGGGTATTTTCCCCCAGCATTTCCATCATGGGACCTATTGTCTTTGGGCTACTGGAACAGAGAAGAGCTAGGAGTTCAAATGCCCTTCCCAATTTGTATCTTCATCACATCAGCTTCCCAAGCCCCAAATTATAGCCAATGATTGAATGGGGGTAAATATGAAGGCCCAGCTCCATGGCCTTTGGGCAAACAGAACAGTCCTCTAAAGTATTGTTAATGCTCCAGCACTCTCCAGATACAAGGCTGAGGCTGGGAATTTGCAGAAATCACGCTCTTTTGGCTCTCTCCCCCTTCCTGAACTGCCTCCTCACTCCCCTGCTGGCTTCCCCCCACTAGGATCCTGAGAATCCTAGTCCAGGATCTGCCTGTGGGGAATCTGACCTAATCCCTATGCAGCCATGGGCACTGTGCCAGTTAATAGGAGCTTTTCTTCCCTCCAAGTCCCATGGGTCCATGCTGACCTAGCTGGATACCATAACCTTAACAACATCTTGAGCCAATGCACCAAATACCTATGGTAAAAGAACTAAAAGATAGGAATCGAACCACTAGGTCTGTAATCATGTACATTTTCTCAGATTTTTCAGACTGGCTACACGTCATCTCATGGCTAGGGTAATGTGGATCTCTTGTTTACAAGGCATAATAAGAATTATCTGGCACTTAAACTAACCAGAGTGTTCCTTAACCACATGATACCTCCATCTGGTTCTGTCCAGTGAGTGAGATGGCAAAAAGGATAGAGCCTCCATTGATTAATACGATCACCTCCGCTCTCAGATCAATACAGTCTGAACTGGCTCAAAAATACAATTTTTATCTATTTACTCAGCATCAATCAGACTCTGGTAAACTGATTCAGAATGATACAGATTAATTTATGAAACAAAATGTCAGTGTACCTAGCAGCCACGGGAAAGAAACTGAGGTTAGTTACGGGGGCTTGTGTTAGGCTCAGCCCACCTCAGCCAGTCATGAGGTGCTTGGGAAGCAAGATGTATTATCACATGGTATCTTTTGTTGGAATTAGAGCAAAGTGATTTAACAAAGGTCCCAGCTAGGCTTCAGAATATATATCCTAAACCCTTAAACAGGAGGGATTTGCATGTGGAATTAGCTGGAAGCTTTCCTCCCTCCAAGCTCACTGCTGTGGAGCTCTAATTGCTTGCATCACGGCAAGTGGCTGATAGCAAAATGCTTTCCTTGCATTAGACTTTGTGTCCCACCTATGTCTGGCTGTTAAAGATACTTTAGAATTACAGTGATTATCTTTACTTTTATTAATGATGAAGCCTGAGCACGTTTTGTACATTTTATTTTCTACTCTTCAACTCCGTTAACACTTCTTGCATGCTAATTATCTGACTGGATGACTCTTAAAGAGTTCAGAAGCCAGATGGTTTTGAAGGAGTCTTATTTTGAAAGAAAATATAGTCCACTGTACCTGAATGTGAAAAACAACACTTTAAAACTTCTAGGAGAAAATATATTAAAATGTGGTTATGACTTTGAGTAGAAGAAGTTTTCTTAACCAGAACAAAGAATACAAATCAAGATGAAAATGATAACCTTAAAATTATAAAAGAAATTTCTTAGCTGCAACTTTAACAACCTATACTAAACAAAACACACAAATACAAACCACAGTTGGTATTGGGTTTTTGTGCATATAATTGATGAAATTTTATATTAATAACATTTATTTAAGACACATATTATATAAATATATTATTATTATAGGACATATATTATTTAGATATATATTATATAAAATATTTTATATCAATAACATATGTACATAAATATATACATACGTTATTGATATAAATTTCAATTAAAAAACAAAACCTAAAGAAGAAAAATGGGCAAAGAATATAAACAGGAAATTCTCAGAAGAAAATGTTTAAATGGCTAATAAACATGTGAAAAGATATGTGACTGCACCAGTAATCAAAGGAATGTAAATTAAAATGACAATGAGGTCTTATTTCATAGCAATAAGATTGGAAAATATTAAAAGTCTGCCAACCTCAATTGTCAGGAGTTGGTTCAAAATCTACACTAGAGAGCAAGAAAAAGATGTACCAGCCCTGTGAGCTAGCAATTTTGTTCCTAATTATACAAGTTAAAGAAGGTCTCGTATCTTTGTTCAAAATGGCATGTACAGGAAGTATCCTTAAGGCATTTCCTATAACAGCAGAAATTGAAAACAACTTAATTCTCCATTAATAGAGAAACAAAGTCACCTGTTGTATATTCATGCAATCAAAAACCTGTATAATGGATAAAACAAATCAACTAGAGATATATTAACATGCAAAAATCTCTAACACAAATTGGGGGAGAAAATGGTAAGTACCAGAAGGATATGCACAATATGATACCATTTATGTAAAGTTTTAAATTATGCAAAACAAGTCTAAATATTGTTTCTGAATACCTAACCCATAGCAACATTTTAAAGACATATGGGCAAAAAATAAATACCAAATTTAGGATCCGGATTTTTCTAGGGGGAAGGCAGGATGAGAAGGAGTAGGAAAAGGGTATAAAAACATGTCAACTGTGTTTTTAACTTTCTATTATTAAAGATGATAGATTCTCGTAGATAGATGGACAGATGAATGGATGAATAGATGATATAGGTGATAGATAGATAATTGACATTAGTTTACTTATAATTCTCTGAGAAGAACTATTCAATATTTGTCAGACAGTCTTTATATGTAACTATATGCCAGACACTATTTAGTGAAAATAATTAAGCCACTTCATTTTCTCAAGGCAAATGCTGTGCATCTAAGGCTCCCAATGCCCTTGATTAGTACCAGGGAACAAAGCGCCTGGATTTTGCTCCACTTCTGCCCAATTAAATGTGTTCTTAGTGGTTATAAATTAACTTTAGGTCCCTTTTAGCTGGATATGACTGGGAAGTTGATGGTAGTACCAAAGTTAAAAATGAAATCCCAATGAAACCAAAGCCACCATTTTCTTCTGAATCCTGTTAGCTTTGAATCTCTTCATTAGCATAGATTTGAGAGAGTTAAGGGATTCCCTTAGAACTCAACCTCCAGGAATTTATTTTCATACACGTGATTTGGGGTGTGGAGATTATCTTTGTAAACCACATCCGTATTCTGTTTTCTCTTTTGCTTCCCAAGGTCATTTCAAGTAATGAAGTCATATAGTGTGTCTGTTAAAGGAAATACAAACTTGAAGAACATTCATAGACAGCAATATGTACAAAAGAGATTTTCAAAAGAGAGGAAGCAATTAACTTTTTGCTCTGTAAGAAAGTCTTTGCAAATTATTTTCATGAATCTTAATAAGAAGGTCAGTTAACTCAGTATTAAGAGGAATCCTGTAATAACTCAACTTCTACCAATCTCATCAACAGTCATAGAATTATTTATCTGATAGCAAATATCTCAGAGTTATAACATTTCAATATTACTGAACCCACACTCATCTAATTTTAAATACTCCTGAAAAGTTATTTCAACCAAAACAGCATGGAGCTGCAGATTATAAAGTTTATTCATAATCACTGTTGATTCTATTAAACGAATTGTGTTTCCATCCTGAGCTATTGGCCTATGACCCTCTATGTAAACATAATTTGAGTGTAATGTTTTATTTAGATAACTGACATTTTGACCGACGTACACAATGCTTTTTGTCACCCATGAAAGTTTATATAATTTACTCCTACCTCTAAGGCTTATTGAATCTTAAAGATGTGACTCATGCATAAGAAATGTAACAAAATGAAAAGAAAGAAAGCAGCCTCTAGGTTATGGTTTAGTTGACTATATGACATGGAAGAAAAAAGAAACAGAGAACTGCCATTCTACATAAGACACAAATGAGAGTTCCATGTCTGGCACCAGTATCAATAATTGTTTTGTGGGATACCCTCTATAAGATGAACATTAGAAAATTAAGGATAAAATACACAAATAACCAGTCCTCTTACACACACACAAACACACAGCTATGTGTTGTGCATGTATACATATATTGTTTTATAGATGAAAACTACACTGTTGCTCTACTTAGCATAGAGTAGATTACCTAAGAGAAGATTCTTAAGAAATCACAAGTAACCAGACCAGGAGTGTCAAAGGGGGCCAACTAATAGCACCCCCGTCCTTCATCCAAGTTCTGAAGTAATTAAGAGAAAAAATGTATATGGAGACCAAAATGTCACCTTTATTGACATTGATACAGCAGATATTGGAGAATGTGGCTTTTGTCAGGGGGAATCTTATTACTGACCCCAAACACAGACTCGTCCACTCAGTTCCAGCCAGCTTTGAATCAAGGCAGGCTTCCCTTCTAAGACTGCCCCTTTAAGACTCACGATATGGAAAAACAGAGAAGAATGAGTGCTTCCTCTGGGCTGCTGACTCCCAGGAGAAAAAGAATAAGATGGAGCTGGCTGAAGCATGCCCCTTCCAACTCAGACAAGTCATTCCCCTTCTCATGTGGGGGCAGGGAGTAAGTGAAAGGCAAGAGAAGTTGCAAGTACCCCACCAACCGTTGGAAGAACATCAAGCATGAAGAAGTGTCCCTTCTTTGCTCAAAGTAGGAGGAAAAATTACATGATGACCTGAAATCCATGGCATTTCAGCATCATATCTATCCACTGCACAAATATTTGAGCACCTACTATGTGCCGTGTGCATAACTGCAGAGTGTGCACTGCTGCATTCATCCCATTGGCATGTGTGGGTCAGATTGGCGTGAGACGTTGGAAGGATTTATTTGTGCTTGTGTGTACCCATACAACAAGAGCAGTTTACAGCCAATGATACAGAGATCAAGGTAGCTACCCAAGGTTTAGATGGAGGCTTTAACCATGGAACAAAACCAAATGAACTGGCCTTGGCAAAGCTGGATGGGAGCCTTAGGCTACTTAATATGATACCAAAACCACTATGGACTTAGAGCTACCCAGTGTATGGGTCTCATGTTCTGTTGATGGAAGGAAGGGAGGAGGGAAGAAAGAAAGGAAGGAAGGAAGGAGGGAGGGAGGGAAGGAAGGAAGGAAGAAGGAAGGAGGGAGAGAGAGAAGGAAGGAAGGGAAGAAGGAAAGAAAGAAGGAAGGAAGGAAAGAAGGAAAGAAAGAAGGATGAAAGGAAGGAAGGAAAGAAGGAAGGAAGGAAGCAAATGATGGAGAGATGGATGGAGGGAAGGAGGGAGAGTGGGAGGAGAGAGGGAAGGAAGGAAAAAAGGATAACATAAAGGCTTGTATGTCCACATTGTTAAGGATGCCATCATAGGCAAAAGCAACTTCTCTGACATTTTTCAGGTTTTACAAACCATGGCAAACACTTAATAGAGAAGCTGAAAGAAATACAGAGAAATAACTCATTCTAAGCCAGAAATATTTGAAGAGTTAGTGAATGGAAAATAAAAATATGAAAATATGATTTATAATGCTGATATTATTCATTGAAGAGGTAATGTTCTGAGGTATTGAATTAATCACCACTATTATTGGAATGTAAAGAGGGAATCAGTGGTCTATAAAGATAGTTTTGTCTATATAGAATAATTCTGCTAAATTTAATAAAACATTAAATTAAAAATAACTTACATGTATCTCTATGTATTTGCAATGCGATTTTAAAGTCAGAAAGCTCCTTAAATTTTAATTCACTAGAGATGGATCGCCCTTTTTACAAAAGTAATTTATTAAATCTTTTCTGCTTACCTTTAGTTACATAGGTAAGAGAAAAGGATTTCTTTTTGTAATGTATGTTAGTAAATTTAAATCCAAGCAAACTTCTTCAGAGAAGAAAACTCTGGCATTAATTTTTCTTCCATTTTATCCTTCTTTAGTTTTGAGTACAACCATTTCTTTTCATTTAAAGCTCTAGTATTAAAGAAAGAAGAAGAAATTATAGGGGAAAAATCCAGTAACTACATGGTGCGCTCTTACCTAATTGATTGTGAAACTTAGGAATGTTAATTAAAGAACATTTTTTTAGAGTCTAAAAGGTCCATTTCCAGCATTATGGTCAACTGGATGTTGCAGCAACCCCTCCCAGTATAGAAACTATAAAATGACAGATAAAAAGTAAACATTCTTTTTTTTAAAGCAAATCTGAGCTGGTGATTAAGAATCAAATCCCATGAGAGAACACAAGTCCCTGAGGTGAGCTGGCACCAGGAGGAGTGCTTGCCTTGAAGATGTCTTCTGATCCCTGGCTGCCATGAGCCTGTCATTTAAGGGTCTATTTGTTGAGGACAGGAGTCCAAGGCTTTTATCTGAAAAATGGAAGTGCCATTTGAAACTCTTGCATAAAGTCAAGACTCCCTAAGAATCACAACATCGGTGGTAAATTGTCTATCAGAAACTACACTGCTGGTGTGGCCAAGTCACAACTTCTTTACAATGGCCCCACATCTGTAAGTACCAAGAGGTGCCTGGTGGAAGCAAGCACAAATCTTTGCTAAGAAATCATTTCAAATGCAGACTTTAAAGAATTTCCACAAATCATGTTCTAATGAACATGAGCTCTCTCTCTCTCTCTCTCACACACACCCACACACACAACACAACACAACACACACACAGTCAAGAAATGCAAAACACATCATTAGAAAATCAATAAACTTTGAAAAATAAGAAATTTCAAAATGCACTTTATAATAGCATCAAAAAGCATCAAATACCTAGGAAGAAACCTACGAGAAGATGAATAAAACTTCTACATTGAAAATGACAAAACATTGCTGAGAGAAGTTTAAAAAACATAAATGAATGGAAATACATACCATTTTCATGGATTGGAAGACTCAGTATTACCAAGATTTCTACTGTCCCCAAATTGGTGTATAAATTAAACTCAATCCCAATTGAAAAACAAGCAGGCTTTTGGGGAAATTGAGAAGTTGATTCTAAAATTTATATGGAAATTCAAAGGACCTAGCAGAGCTGAGACATTCTTGAAGAAGAACAAAGTTTGAAGACTTACACTACCGTGTTTTGGGACTTACAATTGCAGAAATAGACAAAGACACCCCTAAATGAGAACAAACAGAGGCTATTTATCCAGAGTTTGCTGTAGCAAGGGAGTCTTGCATTTTGCTGAGAATCAAGGGCATGGAAGCGAGTGGGGTAGCTTTACAATGAAGAAAGGGAAGACTTCAGGTCTGTGATTGTAGGTTGTTGGTGTGAGGAAGTTGGAGGCAGGCTAAGTAGAAACAGGACATCGTAGGTGATTGATTTGGGGAGCATATTTGACTCTTTCTGGTTGGTTCTGCATTGGAAAAAGGGGAAAAAATTAGGGAAATTGGCAGACATTGACTAGGTCCTGACCCTTTTGGGTCAAACAGTGCAGAGGCTGTGGTTTGGCTTCTTGGCTTGTCCAAGTTCTACTTTGGTATGTGATCTGGACATTGTCCATTTGATATTCAGTCTCTCAATATAAAGCTACAGTAATTAAGATGGCGTAGTCTTGGCTCAAGAATAGATGAATAGAACAGAATGGAGAATCCAGAAAGAGACCCACACTTGATTTAGGGCAAAGGTGTCACTGAAGTTCAGGTGGTGGAAAGATGGTCTTTCAATAAATGGAGTTGGGTATTCCCATGGGGAAAAAACTTTGATTAATATTAGACTTTAATAAACTAAATAAGCATATTAAAAGAACAAAAACAGAGTGTCTAACTTCCAACTATGTAGAGAGACAAAATGTGAAGGGGATCAGAATATCGTGCCCTAAAATATGCCACTTTGGCATGAGGATTATTTTGAGTTACAGGCAATTGAGAATCAACAGATGCAGGCAGAGTTATCTGCCCTCCCATTATCCACCTAAAACAAGGCATAAATTTCCCTCTGAGGAAGTTCACCACCCCAGCCTGCCAGGGAGAGAGAATCATCTCTTATCACCAAAGAGCAGTGGAGACATGATGAGTTTGCATAAGCAGACCTTGCTAAAATAGCCTTTCTCTTCCATTAGTTCCTCCATCTAATACTGGCTCAAGATAAGGTTGACATGACGGAAGCCATATTGTAGAAAAGAAGCCCTGTTGTAACTTTGAATGACCTCTGACAAACTAACCCAGCTGGATATGCACCCTCCAGGAGATCTAGCTGCTCTGTAGATTTTATGACCCCTGCTTGTACATGTACCTCTGAGCTGTGATAAGATGATAACTTTGTTCTTTTGAGTTCCTTAGGAATGTGATGACCCCTGAACACGGAGTCTATGCTGATAGGTATCATCAGTGAAAACCGAAAGATCTGGTGTGTTGATTCCTAGTGTGTAACACCAGAAGGTCACCATTCCTAACTCCCTCCCCTATAACCCACCAGCCTATATAACTGCTATAAGATTCTGTGTCCCTTAAGATGTTTTTTTCAGCCGCGAATCAGCCATCTTCCCTCTTGCTAGCAAGCTGTAATAAAAGTCCTTTTTCTCCTACCACCTTGCCTCTTGACTATTGGCATGTCTTGCAGCTAGCAGAAGGCCCCACGTTGGGCAGTAACACATCCATTTCCTAGTCACTTCTCTACCACTTATGGTCCAGTGAAGCCCAGACCCTCTTTCCTTTGTTAAAAGAGTATGTAAGCCCCCAAGTCTAACTGTCTTTGAATTTCACTCCTTTTCCATGCACATAAATATTAATAAAAATTGTGTGCCTTTTCTCCTGTACATCTGTCTTTTGTTAATTTAATTCTCATACTCTTAGATAATGAATTTAAGAGAGGAGAGGAAAAGTTTTTCTTCCTCGACAAATGAAATCAGGAAAGATAATTAAATCCAGAGCCCTGCATGAGAGGAGTTTCAGGTTTGCATTTTCTTTCCTGTGCATCCGTGAATGCAAAACTCACAGTAAAAAAAAAAAAGATCTAAGTCATCCAGGTTAAAGAACTAAATCTAATTATTAGGGGTGTAAAATAACAATAACAATTGCTAATGGAACACAACGGCCTGAATTTTTAAAGGTAGGACAATAAAGGACTGTTAAATCTGTGAATGGAACCCTAGCTTGCAGGCCTGTCAATTGTTCTCTCAAACAGTTACCTCAAACTGAGTTTGTTCTTAACCAAATTTACTCTACATAAGCATCAGGATACTAGAGAGAGGATAAGGTCTTTTAAGCTGAGATTCAGTATTTAAAAGGTCAAAAGTATTTGAATAAAATGACGTGAGTTAATGTGATAATTACTGTGATGTGTTCCCCACTACTGTTGCCTCAAAGCTTCCTGCTGCAAGCATATCCAAGGGTGACTACAAATGCCCCTGCAGAGCAGAAGAAATGATCCACAGTCTCGGTGGAGTGCTATGTATGGGCCTGAATCAGCAGAACTCCCAGAAGGGTGCGCTGTGCCAGGGGATATTGCATTAAGAAGATGATGGTCTCAGGATTGGCAGGGCTCTGAAGATTAGAGGCAGAAAATGGCTGATTGCTTCTTTCTCCAGTGCCAGACATGGGCACACTTCCCAGGCATCCTCTTGCTTTGACAGTGGGGATAGTGATATCTTCTAAACACCTAAATCCACCCATGCAAAAAGGCATGCACACACACATTCATGCACGCTTAGCTAAGTCTCTGACAGGCGGTCACCATGGTTCTTAATACCACGTCCAGGAGAAAGGACCTCACTTGCTTCTTACAGACCCATAATGAATTCTTAGAATACATTTGTTGTCATATGCAGGAAGGCTGAGGGATAAACATTCCAAACTTGACAGAAATGTAATCATTATTTCAAACGAAACGCTTAGGGGCAAATTTAGGCTTCTTAGTCTTAGGACAAATTCTGCTCTAGCAAGGGAGTTTGTCACCGCTACTTGTGTGTGGCAGAGACTCAAAGGCAAGCAAAAGGAGTGTGAAAGATTTACAGCGAAAAAGGGATCATATTGGCCCTACTCTTGTTCCTGAGTTAGAAGTGGGGGAAAATATTAGGGAAGCTGGCGATCATTAACCAAATCCTCACCATTCTGGGCTGACTCCGACAGAGGTTGGGGTCAGAGTTCTACTGTCATGTGGGTCTGGCTATTGTCCTTGTGTACATAGTAAGAGTCTGTGAGTGAAGCATTACAGATAAGAGTGATATGGCTTATAAAAAGAAGGGGAGGAAGCAGTGGGTGCCTTTTTACCCACTAAGATGAAACATGCACTCACACAAACCCACTTACTCACCTTACGACAGCAAGCATTGAGGCTGTTAAACCTCATCTCTCCGGACCTGGGAGTCAATCTAGCCAGACCTTCCTTAAGAGCTGAGACCTCTCAGCTCTCCTGTCATGATGCTGGACTTGTATGATGGCCGCAGGGGCAGACGGAGGAAGCTGGGCCTTTGTGTGTCATTCGGGCAGTGAGTGGTTTTGTTGTGCTCATTGGCTCCAGGCTGGGTATACCTGGATGGTGGAGGGAAGGAGATTTAGGCACCTAAACACTGAAGGTTTTAGGAGACCCAGCCATCCAAACACCCAAGGTGCTCAGAGATCCAGCCACCAAAACACTGAAGGTTTCAGGAGACCCAGCCACCCAAACACCCAAGGTGCTGAGAGATCCAGCCACCAAAACACTGAAGGGGTTAGGAGGCTCAGCCACCCCAACTCTCAAGGTGCTGAGAGACTCAGCCACCAAAACATTGAAGGTTTCAGGAAACCCAGCCACCCAAACACCCAAGGGGCTAAAAGACTCAGCCACCAAAACATTGAAGGTGTTAGGAGACCCAGCCACCCAAACACCCAGGGTGCTAAGAGACTCAGCCACCAAAATATCCCATGATGTTAAGGTGCGTTGAGGTGCCTCTTTCAAGAGCAGGAAAGATGGCCTATGAGTGCTGTTGGGGAAATATAATTACAATACAAAATCTTCTCCCAACCCAGAAAACCACTCCACGCAGGTAAGCAGAGAAAGAAGACAATTTCCTCGGTGAATAATCATTAACTCTGAATGTGATACGCATCACAAGCAATCCTCTAAGAGACTGCAAGACAGAAAGGAGTGTCACCCTTTTAGACACAACCCCTGTCATACATGTTCTCAAGATAAACCATAATTAGCCCTCAAGAAAGAGCGCTTAACAACTCTATTATACATAGTTCATCCTAAATTCACCTGGTAGTTGGGGTGACCAACTGTGGTGGTGAATTCAAGTTACACAAAGGAAAAATAAACCTGTATCTTTATGACGGGAGATAATTTTGCAACCAAGAGCCAGGCTGGCCCTGTTTCTACCCTCATACAGAGACCAGGAGATGGAGGCCCTATGTCCCTTGATGTTTACATTTTGAAAGGGTAGCTCCCAAGTGCTCTAGAGAGACATTCCTGGGTTCTAAAGCTGGCAAAAGTCTTATTTAGCTTTTAAAAGGATTTACATATATTTCAAAGAGAGGCGAAAGAACCAAGTTTTCTAGAATAAATACTCTAACAAAAGGGAAAGGGTACATCTCATCCCTTATTTTTAACAGGGAGACCTCTTATTTTTATTTTTTCTTTGTGAGGAAGATTAGCTCTGAGCTAACATCCATTTTCAATCCTTCTCTTTTTGCTGAGGAAGACTGGCCCTGGGCTAACATCCATGCCCATCTTCCTGTACTTTACATGGGACCCAGCCACAGCATGGCTTGATAAGTGGTGTGTCAGTCCGTGCCCGGGATCCAAACCTGTGAACCCCGGGCCACCGATAAGGATTGTGCGAACTTAACCACTATGCCACGGGGCTGGCCCCCAAGCCTCTTATTTTTCATTTGTATTTGCTGGTACAGTGCCTGGTGAGTCAACACAGACCTCAGAGAGGCAGCTCCTTAGGGCTTCATACCTCCCTTGGCAGTCTTCTGTTATTGTCCAAAATGTCCTCACGGTTTCCAAAATGAAGTCAACTGTGCAAAGTGCTCAGACTGTCTTTGAAAATCCAATCGGATAAGAGACAAAAAATATTTTATTTAACTCCACCAACCTAATTTGATGTTGTTTAAAAAGATATCAGCCCATTTGCTGGCTCTGTAGCTGGTCACTCTTGGTGAGATGGAAAGAGGCTGGGGTGTAAGGTAGATGAGTGGTGTTTGTGTTCACCCCTTCTCCAAGCTTTTGAGAGGATGTCAAAAGGGATACATCCAATGTGGCCCAGAAGTTATAATGGTGTGATGCTACAAGGCAACCAATTTAGGAATTGATTTCAGAATTATTTGACAAAGGAGCAAGCAAAAGAAGTAAAAACTTATGGCTTCACTTATGATTTAATGAGCATATCATTTATGCCATTCTCTGCCCAACATGTTAACCTCCAAACTCAGATCCAAGAGCTATAACTAGAGTCCTCAAATCAAAGAAACTCATGCTTCCTTTACTTACCTTCTATCTCCACTGACATATAAGATGCTTTTCATTTTGTCACAAATATTCATTGATTCAACCTGCAGATCATAATCGTAACCGCAAGTGTCTGCTGAGATGTAGGGTCAGAGGCTCACATGTGGTCACCAGCTTACTGAAAATTCATAAGAAGGATGAAGAAAGCCGTGTCATCAGTATTCTGGAGTCACAAAGCCAATGAAGCCATTTTTGCTCGTTGACACCAATGTTGATCATTGCTTTCATTTCTTTCCTTTGTTTTCTGGTTCTCATTACAATTACATCCAACACCCAGGTTGGCTTTGCGGGCGTGTGATCTGTGCAGTCACACAGGACTTGTGCTTGGTTTAACGCTCTAATGTCATCACTGAAATTCTTAATAATTTTATCTTTGAACTTGTGTCTTGTAAGTGAAATGCAATGGGACAATGGAGCATGAATGTGAGAAGAGGAAATACACACAGTATGCATGTTCACTATTCCTTGCTGTCCGGTTCACATAGAGCATACGCAATGCCCCACGAGCACAGAATTCTGGTGGACCCACAATTCATGGGGGATCCGTAAGACTCAAACTGAGGATGAGGTGAGCATGTCACGTCTACAATGAGTAAGCAGGGGTGCTAACAGCCCAGCAAGGCCATGCTTTCCATCTGAACCACAACTTGCTTCAAATGCAAAAAGAAGGCAACACCATTCTAAGAAATAAACAATGATGGAACCCTATCATACCCTAACTTGTGTTAGTTCCCAGTATTCGCCAATCATTGAGGCTGAAAATGATGACATAGAAGGAAAGACAAAGGTAGGTAGCCCATAATTCCTTTTCCATTCACTCCTTCCTACTTATCAGTAAACCAGTGGTGGATAGTGTTGGTAGAACATGCACATATAAAGAAGCAAAATAAAAATAGCTGATTTAGTCTTATGAAATGTTTCCACTGTTCTGCTAAGAATAAAATACATATGCATGTGCCAGCTATGAAATATTAATTGGGTAATTTCAGTGGTTCCATATATAAGGTAAATGGTCTTATATCTGCATTTACAACTGGCATTGCACAATATAAAGATGACTGGTAATACTCATGCCAATAATTTAAATTTTTAATTTTCCTTTACTTAGAACAACACTAAATAGCAAGTACAAAACATCATGACAAGTCAAGAGAGAGACTATGGAAGAAAGGAAAAGGCTTCTCATCTCATTCCTTTAACAACACTTTTTTCCTGCTTTTTGAACAAGGGGTCCACATTTCAATTTTGTGCTGGGCCCTGTAAATTATGTAGCCAACACTGTCTGGATATGTACGCTTCACACATTCCATGCAAGTGTCTAGAAGAATCTAGATACTATAAACAGAATTCTGCCATTCTAGTTATTGGCAGCTTTTACTTTTTCACTTTGATACTCAAAAATATCTTCCCAACAAACATTGTGCAGTTATGTTAACCTTTAGGGACATTTTAGAATGAATCATTTTAACAAGAAGAACTTGAAAGATGAGCTGACAATCCTGCTTTGAGGAAGTCAGTCTTGTAGGAAAGTACATACTTGCTAGAACATTAACTGTCTCCATGCCTCTTCCCCATTAGATAATTAGCATGGATACCTGAGAGAACCCTTGCCAGTTGCTGGTATGGAGCTTGCTATAACTCAGCAGTTCTCAAACTTGGCTGCACACTAAAGTTACCTGGGTAGCGTCTAAAAAAAAAACAAAATTCCCAGTCCCCAGGTTTCCCCCAGACAAGGTAGTCCACTACAAATTCTATAGAAGTCCAAAGTACAACCAAGGTTAAGAAAGACTGCCTGAAATCTATGACACTGCTTCACAACTTTGCCCGAGCAAAATAATACCTCAAGAGTCTTGTTGAAATTCCAGACCCCTACCAAATTAACCAGGTCCTAAAGAGTGGGAATTCTGTACCCTTCACCAGCACCCCAAGGTTATTCTTACGATCAGGAGCATTTAGGCAGCACTGCTCTAAGAGGTGTTGAAAGGGAAGAAAAAGTAGTAACGAAGCTGCCAGTGATAAAAGGTTCTTGGAATCAAGCTGTTCTCTACACAAACTAACCCTCCTGCATTAATTATCTACATCTGCACAACAAATTACCATAAGCTTAGCGGCTTCAGCCAGCACACATTTATTATCTCATGGTTACTGTGGATCAGGAATCCAGGCATGGGTTAGCTGGGTCTTCTGCTTCACAGTGTGTTACAAGGCTGCAATCAACATGTTGGCCAGGGTGGTGGTCTCATCTGATGCTTGACTGGGGAAGGATCCATTTCCAAGCTCATAGGGTTGTTGGCAGAATCCAGTTCCTTTAGAACCACAGGACTGAGGACCTCAGTTTCCTGCTGACTGTTGGCTGAAGATGGCCCTCAGTTCCTTGCCATGCGGGCCTCTGCAACGTGGCATCTTACTTTTTCAAAGCCAAAAAGACAGAAAGGATCTAAGCAATGTGGAAGTTACAATCTTATGTAACATAATCACAGAAGTGGCATCACATCTCCTCTGCTGTATTCTATTGGTTAGAAGCAAGTGTCAAGTTCTTCACACACTCAAGAGAAGGGAATTACATGGGGGTGTAGATTTCAGAAGTGGGGATCTTTGGGAGCCAGCTTAGAGTCTAACAAACAGCAGAATAGTGCAGCATGGAGTCTAGATTCAGAATACTTGGGTTCATTTGCCTGACATCCCAGCTTACCAACATATAATCTTGACAGCTCCTTAGCTTCACTGATCCTCACTGACCAGTGAAGGTGATTGCTGATGGATCAAAAATACTATATACTTTATAGTGGGTTAAAATTGCTACATACTTTATAGTGTTGCTGTGATGGTTATTTGAATTATTACATGCTATGAGCTTGGCAAAATGGCCACTGCACCTCAATAGTTCCATAAAGAAGAGGCAAGCATTATAATTATTTCCTTAAGACACTTGGTTATGCCATATTCAAGTCTCATTCTCTCTTTCGTCCAGTATTAATAAACAAGAAAACATGTGTTCTTGTACACTGGGCTTATTAGACAGTGGCAAAGCAAGGGAAATGTGTCCTCTTCAATGCTTGGTGCAAATTGAACAGCTTTGTCCTTCTATCACATCATTGCTATTGGGGCTCAAAATGGATTCCTTCTCACACTCAGTGAACATGCACTGTGTGAAGCATTGTTGCACAATGAGCAGATAACCCCAACCCCGAAGCGCTGCAATGTACTCACATAACTGTAATAGAAAGAAGAACGTAGTAAGTTGTTCAAGAGAGCGTTAAGCGAAAGACTATGGCAGTTCATAAGGAAGAGAAGGCCATGGAGATAAAAGAAAACTCCACGTAAGGAAAGAGCAGTAAATAAAATATATTGCTATTGGAAAGTCTATAAAAAGCAAGTTATTCAAATATCGATGAGGGACTGCATTATTTGGCTCAAAGGACTCAAGTTCTGCTTGTTCTGCAAAATGATATTGGGCTCTTCCATGGTATTGCTCAGCGCTGGGATTTATTATCTGTTAAAGTCATTCCACAGAGGTGGGTTGGACCTCCTTCCACCCAAAATTTGGTTTGGACGTGGAGACTGATGACACCGCATGCATCACGAATGTATGGAAACAATGCATTCCTCACATAATGAGGCTTTCCAGGGAGAACAGGGCAGGCGCCTAAGCTGGTACCAAACGGCTTGAGAGAGCAGGAAAAGAGACAACCGAGCTTTCACGGTGGTTAGGGCTTGACGACGGTGTGAGGGTTCCTGAACACAGGCTGGGGCTTGCATAGCTTAAACCTCCCACCCTGGGCAAAGGAGAATGCACCTGGGTATTCTCATCATCTTGCCCATTTGTGGGACAGACGGGGAAGGAGGAGTGGTGGGCTTGAAAGCTGTCAGCAGTCCAACAGCAAAAATGGAATCAGACTGTTTAGTATAGTACATTCTTTATGAATGTTAAGTAACTGGATCACAAGGATTCATCTATTTGCCAGGATCTTCAGCCAAGCCAAGAATTCCAGAAACAACAAGAGTCCAGGCTTCACTTCACTACCTGTGCTCCAGGTTAGTCTTGTGCCTACTGTACCCTCAGAGCAGATACGGAGAATAACAAAGAGTCCTCCCCTGCATGTGACCTCTTGCAATGCATTTTCAAGGGTGGGAGATCATTGAAGAGGAATCACAAAGCCCTGACCGACCACGTCAGAGAAGAGGATGCATGAAAAGACCAGAAGTCTGAGAATAACACTCAGCCTGTTACAAGATATATATATCATCATTTTCTGTTTTTGTGGTTATACACACAGATTAAACATAAAGATTCTATGCAAGGATATCTGAAAAAAAAAAAAAAAAGCATTTTTATGCCTCAAATTAAACACAAGTATTCTGTGCAAGGATTCCTTTAAGAAATGGCATTTTTATGCCAGGGTTATGAATTCTACATCTCCAGAGGAGACAGCGCAAGGCTCTTTATTATTATAGTACTATTATTTAATAAAGAATGATCATTATCCTCCTCTCCTCTAAGAGGGCTGGCTTTCTTACCAGACTAAAGGAACAACAGTTTTCAGAGATGAGGGTCCTCCACTGAAGAGTTTGTCTCTTAGAAGAAGTAAATAGAAGTCAAGGATAATGACCAAGGACTTCACTATCTGGGGTGCCTCTTACCATCAGTTAACAATGTCTTCATACAGGGATGAGAGACCTTCAATTCTCATTCTCCAAAATCCATTCATCTTTCTCTGGAGCTGAATCCAATTAACCAACATAAGTGCTAGAAACATGATAGCAGATATTCTCTACTGTAATTAAGTCTCCTTTTAAAGTTTTTAAATGACCCTTTGAATAAACCTCAAAGGAAAAAACAGCAGGCAATGCTTCCACTCTCTGAAAAGTTGTTTTCCAGCAGACACGCACTTACGCAGTTCCACAGGCATCTGTTCTGTGCTGGGCACTGTGAGAGGCATGGGTCATATACTGATGAATAACCAGGAACAGAAATATGTAAGTTCGGGATTCTAAGAAGCATGTTAAACTAAACGGATGTGCATTGTGCTAATGGAAACAGAAGAAAACTCAGACCAAATCAGGGATGAAATGAGTCATCCTTCAGTATCCAGTCCAAATGACTTTTCCTTTGTCAAGGCTTCCTCAAAGTTTTCTTATTCCATTGATTGCTGATGACCATTTGAGTTTATTCCTGTTTGAGGTGATTATAAACAGTATTGCTAAAAAACAATCTTTTCCATGTTGATGGGGAACAAATGTGGGGCTTTCTAAGAGTGAATTGCTGAGTCATAGCATATGCATGCATTCTGCTTTAGTGGGTACTGCCAAACAGTTTTCCCAACTGAGCAATTTATACCCCCGTGAGAGTTCCAGTTGCTCCACATCTTCACCAACACTTGATGATGTCTGTTTTTTTAATTTTAGTAAATTGTGGAGGTTGTATAGAAGTATCACACTGTGGCTTCAGTTTGCATTCCCTGATGACTAACAAATTTGGGAAGCTTTAAATATGTTTATTGGTTATTTAGGTCATCTCTTTTTAAAGTGCTATTCAAGCCCATCTTTCTATTGGGGTTTTGGCATTTTTGATATTGATTTATAGGAATTCTTTATATATTCATCTGATAGGTGTCACAACTACTACCTTCTCCAACTCTCTAACTGGACTTTTCACTCCTTTAATGTTGTGTTTTGATGAATAGAAGCTATAAATACTTTTATTTTTGATTGTGGTATGATTTAAATTTCCCTGATGACTCCACCTCCCACCTCGAGCACTCAAAAGCACTCATTTTTGTCGCAATCTTTATTGCATGCATCCATAGTAGTTTCCAACAAATTGCATCTCGTGCATCTGTTCTTGTGCTTAAATTATCACACACAGACCATGAACTCCATCACAACAGGACTGGACTCCTCATCACAGCAGGAGCTTAATAACTCTTGGTTTCTATTTTTATAAATGTGAAGATTTAAGCAACACCAATTGTTTATTGTAAGAAAACACATCAGTAGGCAGTTTACAATATTTGAAATCATAGGATAATTTCATATCAAATGAATATCCTCAATGCATTAGAGGTAGATTTTGTTCAATAGATTAATCTCAAATTTGCTAGCATTGGTCATGAGACTGACTCGAGCTGCAGTCAATTTGCTTTTGTTCAGACATCTATCTGGGTTTGCCTCCAGGGAAGTATAATTAGGAATACATTATCTCTTGAAATGCTAGATCAAGGCAGCATTCCAGCTTAATCTTTCACAATCAGGAGGCTTGAAAGAGTAGTTAATAGGTAACTGCCTAGTTACTACAGTAGTAAGCAGAGAAAAAAAATTAAGGGTGGAGAATTCTGAGCTTATGTCAGCTGATGTGTAAGACAAAAATCAGGACTGAGAATCTTGCTGCTGCTAAGACCAAGGATCTGGGTGAGAAGACATGCCAGCGAGTCTTATACAGACGAGACAACCCAGATGAAAGAACAGAAGGATTGACTATTAACATGCCCATCAGTTCCCCAGCGCAGCTGTCAAAGGGAAATGATCACTCAGGATTTAAGGAGTTGGCAAACAGAGAGAAGGGCTGGCTGGAATCAGGGGATAAGACACTCGAGTAGCTGACAGGCGGGAGAGAGAGACTTCAGGGAGAGGGGAGGTTCAATGATGAAAGGGAGGTTACGAAGGCAGTTTCATAAACGTCTAATACTCTCCAACCTCTGATGTTGACATAACTCCCCTAGAATCGCCGCTGGCCTGCCCTGCATGGATTAGCATCCACAGAGAAAAGGGTTTGGAACTGAAAATATCAAGATTTGGGCTGAAGTCAGTTTGGTTCCCAGGAATGTTCCTGTCAATATCGCATTAACAGAAGATGTGCCATCAATGAAGCAGACCACGAGAATTACACACTTTAAAAAGGCTTCAAACAAGTGAAGATTAAGAAATATGACATAAACTTCTCTTTCCTCTGTGGTGTAGCTGAGAGATTTACTTTATGTAAGTCATTTTGGAAACCTCTCATGATGTTGCTAAATAGAGAAGAACATACTTACTCTAAGAAATAAATTCCTCCTCTTGGCTGGATCTCTGAATGGGTACAGATAGCAGCTGAGTGTGCAACAAATTACCTGGGCATCTTGTCCAAATGCAGCAGGTCTGGATGTGGCTCAATGTTCTGCATTCCTAACATGCGCCCAGGTGATGCTTATGCTGTTGGTCCACAAACCATATTTCGAGCAGTAAGGGTCAAAATCACCAGAGGTCATCAGGCAGAGACACAAAATTACAGTGAGATACACCTGTATCAGTTTTCTCCTGCTGCTATAACACATCATCACGGATTTAGCAGCTTAAAAAAAATACCTCTCTATTAGCCTACCATTCTGTGGGTCAGAAGTCCAGGTGGCTCCATTAAGTTCTCTGTTCAGGGTCTCTCGAGAGTGAAATTAAGGTGTCAACCAGGCTGGGTTCTTATCTAGAGGCTCTGGGAAGAATCCATTTCCAGACTCATTCAGGTGGTTGGCAGAATCCAGTTCCTTGTAGTTGTAGGACGGAGATCCTGTTGTATTTCTGGCTGTCGGCCATGGGCTGCCCTTCGCTCCTAGAGTCACCTTCACAATCCTTCCATAAAGTCAGCTGCATCTCAGAACCAGCAAGCATGCATCAAATTCTTCTCACGCTGCTACATTTCTTCCTCTTCTGCTGCCACATCTATCTGACCGACTCTTCTGCTTTCCTCTCTGATTTTAAAGAGATCAAGAGATTAAACAGAGCCCATTCAGATAATCCAGGATAATCTCCCTATTGTAAGGTCCACCACTTTAATCACGTCTACAAAGTCCCTTTTGCCAGGGAAAGTATCATCTTCACGGGTTCTGGGGATTAGGGCATGGAAATCTCTAGGTGGTCATTATTCTGTCTACCACAAGGCCTGACAATATCCTTTTGTGATCACCTTGAGGTCTATGTCTTCACTTCATCAAGAGACAGGCATGTACTATGTCTCTGGATTTATCTTTGAAAGATAGCTACACCTAAACACATTCACACATACACACACACACACCCCCCGTGTCCTTTCATAGTGTATTAGTCTGCTTGGGATGTCCTAACTAAGAACCACAGACTGCAGGGCTAAAGCAACAGACATTTATTTTCTCACAGAAATTTTTTCATCACTTCTGTGCATGTCTGTGTTTAAGTATCCTCTTCTTATGAGGACACCAGTCATATGGAATTAAGGGCCACCCTAATGACCTAATTTTACCTTAATTTCCTCTGTAAAGATCCTCTCTCCAAATATAGTCACATTCTGAGGTCTTCGGGGTTAGGGCTTCAACATATGAATTTTGGGGGGACATAATTCATCCCATAACACATAGGAAGGGGCTAGTCACTGGTCCAAGTCCCATCATTCATTCTTGACTGCTTTTGATCAATTCTAGGCACCAAGAAAACTGCCTCTAAAGCCGAGCTTCCATTTTCATCAAGGAGAGAAGTCATCTTCCATCCCCACTTACACTCCAGGTATCTTTATTCTTTGCTCCTGCAAATGGGACCTCTTCATGTTGAGGACACAGGGAGGCTCTTAAAGAGAAGAGCTGGTCCAGGCAATAAATAAAAATAGACTAAACCTAAGTTCTTCATAATAGCTTTGCAAAAGACTTGAAATGGTTTCAATTATATAGTAGTGCACGTTTCTTGAAAAGTGGGGCAATTTGTACTTGAGTTATTCTCTGATGTCAGATTATAGTACAAGCAAAACAATTAGCTTGAAAGGGTTTAGGAGAAAGCACAGGAATAAAGTTGGTATAGAGAGAGGGGAATTCACTCTCATGTATTCAAATGCAAAGTCCAACAGCAACAATCGATAGTCTGTGTTTTTGTCAACAATAGATGGATGTACATAATTATATACATGAATTTTAGATTCTGATGTCACGAGTCTGGTTTGATTCTGTCCTTCCTATTAATGAGGCTACTGACACACCATGAACAAGGCAAGGGCTAAGAGCCGAGTTCTCCAGAGTGGAATCAAATTCGCATTTTTCCCTGTATACACACATCCCGAGCCATTTAGTGAGGACTGCTGTGCGTTTAAAGACAGATTCCAGGGCTAGGATTTGAGCTGTGGACAAACACACCAACCAGCACTCGCAGGTCTTTGACCCTCAACCTTTGACCCTCAACCCCAACTTAAGAGGGAAGGTCTAACCAGCTGTTCAAACCAGCTGCAACTTAAGTCGGTTCAGATACCAAACATATTCATGGCTATCAAGATACACTTGACCTCCAAGTCTATCACATCATATTGATTTTATTCCTTAATCTTTACTAAGGTTAAATTAAGAGTGTTTAATAACATTAACGTAAATCTGGAAAAAACAACAACAGCAGCTAGGTCTTCAGATTTCTGTCACTGTGTTGTGCAGAATACTGTTAGACCTTTATCAGATGTTCAGTGCAGTCTCTTCTATAAAAGTAGCAGCATTCTCCTTTACAGAAATCAAGGTGGAGGAGGAGAGTGGGATGTTTAGAGCACTGGCCCTTTGGACTTTGAAAAGAAAGATTGTCTCATTAAACGGACAAATAAAAAAGTTCCTGTGACAGACAATGGTCTTTTGAGTAAACTAAGCAAGATGGAGGAGGCAGGCAGATTGGAATTAACTCGGCATTGAAATGAGTTAGAGTTATCTATACTGCCTACATTGGCTAAATAAAGCACTTTATAATAACTTCCACGCCCAGGCAGCCCCCATGGATGAGACACAAGATGGATTCAGGGCACTGACGGTGCATCTGTTTCCAGGTCATTTGCACACCTGGTGCAAGATGTTGGTGCTCTTGCTCCTTGATTCCACCCATGCGGCCCCCACCCACATGCACGGAGAATGGTAAAGCAACGCTCTAATGAATACGCTCTTCCTTCTGGGTCATGGCCTTCGTACCCATGTCCTATCCATTGTCCTCCTCTATTTCCTCATCTCCTTGTTCATCTCTCTACCTTCAAAGTTACATAGAGCAGTTCCTAAGCCACCAGAGAAGTTCCTTTAAGTCAAATCAAGGAAGAGTCCTTTCGTGATCATTTCACTGCCTCCCCCCAAGATCCACTTCCTAGCAATGGGGAAACAGAACATTGCTCTCCAGAGGTCATGATGAGTCCAAGTTCCTTGTCACAAGCCACAGCTCCTGTTAAACCTCAGAGCTCTGAAGACTGCCAAATTCCACTGGGGAGAAGCCTTAGTGTCCTGGAATCAGCAGAGCATTCGTTAGAGTAGCAACTTCTAATCTCACCATGTCATCATCCCAGTTGAAACAGGACCCTGAGTGGACCTAGGAAAGGCTAGAGACCTGAGAAAAAGTAGGATTCCTGGACATAGAAACTTGGCTTTTGGGGGCCCCATGGCTGTTTACAGATAGTACCAAACATACAAACACTGGGGAGCAAAATGAAGGGGCAAAGAGAGAAAAGACAAATTCTGCCTGTGTCATAAAGTCCACCTTCTTTAAGGATCAGATACTTGTCTCTCTCTCCTAGATTATGCAATCATTTAATTTCCACGAATGAAAGTTTAGAATCAGCTAAACTTTTTTTCCCTAAATTTGACACAAATAACTCAAGCATTTCCAACCATCATTTCTGTTCAAAGAAGCAAATAACTCTCTTTATGCAAAATCAGATTTCTTGAGAAAGAATTCCAGGTTCATTGTCCAGACTAAACAATTCGGACTCATCTTATGCCCTTTTTTAAATTTTGTTCCTTTTTAATTACTGTTATTTTAATTTCAAATTAGATTGGTAAAACATCATGCTGTCAAACAAACGCTGTCAATAGACTTTATTATCACAAAATAGGAACTTAAGCAAAAGCTGATTGTGAAATCTACAGCTTGCTTGAAAATAGCAGCAAAAAACGGTAGCAAAGCTTATGTTGTTCATTTCTGGATGTTTTGTGGAGAAGGATTTTATCTGCCCCAAACTATGCAGCTTGGGCTAATTTCTATTGTGTTTGTTGTCAGATTTTGTCTACTGGGTTTCTGGAAATTGAAAAGAGGATTAGACTACACCTATAATTGTACCTGTAAATAGAACAATTGAAAGGTTTTTTTCTTCCCCTGGGGAAAAAAGGCACCATTTGGAGGATATAGTCTGCATAAACCATATTTTCTACTGAGATCAAATTTTCCTTCTTTCCGTCAAGCCTGTCTTTTAGTTTTTCCCCTTGGTCATGATCCTAATTTTACCTAACAGTCCTCAACTACGTACACCGGAATGACAGCTGTGTTTAATGTTATTGGAATTTAACATGTCAAAATAGCTTCACTCCAAAAAAGATGACATTTCTGTATATTGACTTTGGATAGTCAGTTCTGAGTGCCATTTATTATTAATTGCTAGTGATATTAAGAGTGTATATGAATTCTCAAGATGTTTCTACTATAGTTCCCTATTGCTCAGACAAAACCAGGAACTGTGTACCACTCCAAAGTTCTACACCCTACCATCTCAGGGTTTGTAACTTAATGAAATCCACCATGGCCATACATTAAGCAAGGAAGGGTCTAACTACCTCAGAACTCATAATGTCAGGAGTTTTGATAACCTCCCAGGAAGGATTGTTTTCAAATAGGATTTCTAGTGAGTTGGAATCTCTGGGACCAGCCAGAGGTTCTGGAATGGCCATTTATACCCTGTAAATTTTGTATAGATAAATGCCAACTCTAAACTTATCATCAACAACAAGTATTGCCTTCCATCATTATATCCCCCCAGGAGCCTCTTAGAATAAGCTAGGCTATAGGAGAGTATCTAACCACTCTAAAATCTCATTGGTGTAAAACAAAGGCTTGCTTCTCACTCACACTCTATCCCCAATGTGCTTAGTGGAGAGATCCTGCTCATCCTTGCTCACAGACCTGGCTGATGGAGGCTCTGCCATCTTATGGAGCCACCGTCCTAACATGAGGCATCAGGCTTTGTAGCAGCAGAAGTAACCGGAGAGGCCAGCAAAGGCGATTACTTCAGCCCAGAGCGAGCTTCTGGTTATGATTCATCGTGAAAAGTTTAAAGTAGTCACCTCAGCACATCTACCTTGAAAGGCATAGACTTTCCTCCATGTTCCCAGAAGTAGAAGAGAACCAGATACCAGGATATTTATAATGCATACCATAAGGGGAAAGGAGCATTAAGCATGATTAACCCATGATGCTAAGCAAAACACAAGGGCCCTGAAGTCACCTAGTTCTTTTCTTAAAGACCATTCACGTGTTTCTCTGAATTAATTCAACCCACTTGTAGAGATAGATTATGAACCATACAAAATTGCCATGGCTGAATATTGGCAATTTCATATGGTTCAACATAATAATATTTATGGAAGGGTGTAAACGTGTCTAAAATAGACTTTATTAAATAAACAACTCTGACCATGGACTGCATTTCGGGAAGGCAGGGAGTATATGATGCTCTGGTGTGAAAACAGCAACTTTAAAAGAGAGACACCAGAGAAAGTTGAGAATAATCATCCCCGTCTTCAGTCTCTTTCTGGAGGCATAGTGGATTTATTTATATTTGTTTTAAGACAATCACATTATATGACCCCAGGAAAGTGAGAGGAGAGAGGAGCAAAATCTAGAAGCATGTTGCTATCTAATTCTCTTACAATTTCATGTCTTGATTGTTGGTTTCATCCCCTTTCTCTCTATCTTACTTCGCCCCTTGGAGAGCTCCTACAGTCTGCTTTGTTTCATGTAGAAGGTTCCATCCCAGCAGGATGATTTTCCTGCCCAGTTGTGTGGATACTGGCTTGTGGTGACTGAACCAATTATTCTTAGGGGATACAGATGTGCACACGATCCCTCTGGAGGAAAATGGAGCCCAGTTGGACATAGGATACAGGATCGGTTTCCAAAGAATAAATTGTATCTTGACCATCTCATTCAATGTCATATAATCCTCTTTCAGAAGTACAGTGCCAAGTATTTCCAAAATTTTCCAAATTATAATAGCAATTATGTTCTTTTTTTACACCATCTAATGTCAGCATTGTTACTGAAACCAAAAAAAAAAAGAAATTCAAAAGAAAAAACTAGCAAAAGATGTTAAGCAAAGTTTGGTTTTACCACACGCTAAATGTTAGTATTTTGAGATGAAAATATTCACATCCAAATGCAGTCACTTTGCATGAATCCTGAGATTGTGACCAGACAACGCAAATTAGATCATCCAGTTAATCCTGCAGGTATTTATAAGCCTTTAGTCCAAAAGGCCAACATCTTCTCTTGTGGCTTTTGATGCTAAATGTCCAAGGTGGTGTTCTGGGTTGATGCACTACAAGTTTACAGTTTGCAGCAGAAATCCCCAAAGAAGCATAAATTCACAGGGTTATTATGCAAGTTTTTCACGTATGTAAGACCATATGGCTATGGTTGTCAAGTAGGTGCCTTCAGAGATATAAAAAAGAAACAAACATAAAATATGTGAAAGAAAAAGAAAGCTACTAGATATTCATTTAGTTGTCCATATTCAGAAATGATTACGGACAGATGGAAATGTGGATAGTTATCTACATACATCTTACAGACTCTGCCTCCTTGAGCTTGTTGACTAATGTGCATACTTGGCACATGGGTGGATATAAATGATTATTTTTACTTTCTTAATATAGAGCATCATTTTATTTAAGAAGTAATGAGAGGAGTCAAAACTTCTTGGGTGTCATTCCTGGCTGCAAACATAAAGGAAATATCTACTTGAAAGGTTTAATGTCATGCATTCATAGACTTGGCATGTTTTCCAATGCCTCTTAGGGAATGAATCTCTTGGTAATGACTGAGTTGCATTGCATGACCAGATGAATGCCCCCTAACAACTCACTCCAGTGGACATTCCTAAAATCATGTATATTCTTGTCTTACAGTTTCTGGCATCTCTCATTTTGCAAAAGCTGAAGCCATGCATATGCTCAAGCAAGGAGAAAAGTACTTATAACAAACACTTTTCACTTTAGCCTTCTTGGAATATTATTGTTTCAAAACTGGGAAACTTCTGAAATATTTATCTAATTCCCAGTCTCTTTTCAGTCAATATGTTTATGTCTTTCACTCATTTTTTTTCTTAATTGCATGCATTTCTGAGTGTATATGTTCATTGATTGACCTTACTGCAAACTTTCTTTTATATGCATTTCTGAGTATATATGGTCAATGATTGATTTTACTGTAACATACCCTTTTCTAAGATTAAAAATGATCTTCCCGATTGAATATGCAAATCTAAAGTGGCTCAATCATGTTTTCTTAGTTCTGATCAATTTCATTGCCCAATTTAAGAAGCTTTCAATTTCCTCCCACAGCTTTTCAACAGCTGTAGTGAATGTATGGGAGTTCTTGCATATATTTGCAATGTAGTAGCTTTCAATAGGTAAACCCATTTCATGAATGACTCAGTATAGTCAGTGGGACGCATAAAAATAAGTTGTTCCTAACTTTCTTCCTCCTTCTTGATAGGAAACAAATATAGAAAATATAAATTATTTCCATAATATTTGTATCCCAAATATTAAAGAAGTGTATTAACTATTTGACATCTAATAATTATCAGCACTCAAGTGGGATGGGTTAGTTTAGTTTCAAAAATAATGACAAAAACAGGTTGGTCAGAATGGAACTTCTTACAAAGTGGTACATAATCTTGCATGATTTACACTAATGGATGAACCCAATTTTGCTATAAGGGAAAAGACACAGAAAATATTGGAATGGAGAAGAGTGTATATGTCTTATGATGGAATCCTGGAGCCCGGAGGATTGACAATTTGTGTCATTTTCTTCCTAATTCATGATACTACCAGGACTCCATTTTAGGTAAACCAACAACATAAGTCATTCATTGTACAACAAATATTTTTAAGCACCCACTATGTGGTAGGCACTGTTGTAGCCATTGGGAATATAAAACAAAGTCCTGGGTCAAGGAAACAGACAATAAACATATTCCTAGCTGTGGACATGGGTATAATGAATGCTGAGCTGGGATTTGGGATTGCCATGTTATATAGATTGCCATTATGTATTGCCTTTTTATATACTTTAGGAAAGCCTCTCCAATAAGGGGATTTTTGAGATGAGAATTGAAGAAAATAAAGGCAGGGCAACATATCTTTCCATCCACACAGAGGAAACAGTGAGAGCAAAATCCCTGAGGGCAATTGGCATGTTTGAAGACTGTGTGGGTGAGGAGGAGATACGCTGGGGTCCGCTGGGCAGAACACACACAGAAATTAGCATGATAGCAATCAAGAAAGGAATCTTAAAAAGAAGGACTGAGAGTTTTGGTCTAGAGGTTCATAAGCAAAGGAGACATGGTATTTAATTGCTGAAGGACAGTTATTCAAGACTAAAAGGATGAACTTGAAACAGTCCTAAAAAGCAGGTGGCAAGCAAGGCTCTGGATGATGAACTAAAATAGAGCAAATGAGACTAGATGAGAGCAGGAAGCCTTGATTCCATCCAGTGCCTCCTCCACTGCCCTTCCCCACCAGTTCTCTCCACTCTTTCTTGCATCTTCAATGCCCACTTTGCGGCTTTCTTCCATCAAGCAACATTCAAACAGAAGCTTCTCTAATGCTCAAAAAAACGATCTCTTTACCTTGCTCCCTAAGATGTGCTATTCGCTCTTTGTCTGGCTCCTGACACCATCCTAATGAGAAGAGTGCACACTTACAATGCCTGACTATTTCCATAACCCACTCCCTCCTTCAACCTTGTACCTGAGCCTTCTCTCTCAGAGCTCTGCCTTGTCGCATTCTCAAAGCTCACATGTGACCTGCTAAACCACAAATCCAGCTGGCTCTCCCCAGCACTCTCCCTCTCTTGTGTTCACCTCTGCCTTCTTGATCTTTTTCTTCTCCTGTGGATTCAGCCCTGCTGGAATCCTGGCTTGCTTCCTTCCCTCTGAAGGGTCCTCTTCTTTCTTTTCATCATCTACTTGCTCCATTGAAATCAGCTGTTCCCTCTCCTCATGCAATATTTTATTCAACTGTGCAGATAACGCTCACTTGATCACGAGCCCTGCACCTTCCGGCGCCTGCTGTATGAGTTTTCTCTTGCTGCTGTAACAGACTGACCCCAAGTTAGCAGCTGAAGACAATGCAAATTTATTATCTCACAGTTGTGTAGCTCAGAAGTGCTAGTGGGCTCAGCTGGTTCCTCCAATCGCTGTCTCACACAGCCACAATTCAGGTGTTGCCCAGACTGGGCTTTCCTCTGGAGACTCTCAGAAAGAATAGCTT
This sequence comes from Ceratotherium simum simum, assembly GCF_057802395.1. Classification (NCBI taxonomy): domain Eukaryota; kingdom Metazoa; phylum Chordata; class Mammalia; order Perissodactyla; family Rhinocerotidae; genus Ceratotherium; species Ceratotherium simum. The sequence continues at coordinate 124,448,942 of NC_141940.1, forward strand.
CTAGGTTCATTCAGGCGGTTGGCAGAACCCAGTTCCTTGGGGTTCCAGGACTCAGGTCCCAGTTTCCTCTCTGGCTGTCTGCTGGGGGCTGTTCTCAGCTCCTGGAGGCTGCCTACATTCTCCATCACGTTGTCCCCTCCATCTTTACACCAGCAACAGCCCATTGTGTCCTTCTCAGGCTTCAGCTCCCTATGACCTCCCCTTCTGCCACATCTCTTCCTCTTGATTCTCGGCTTTTACAGGCTCACGTGATTCCAATGGGCCCCCTCTGATAAACCAGGATAATCTCCCTATTTAAGCTCAGCTGATGAGTAACCTTAATTACATCCATAGAGTCCCTTTTGCCAAGTAACATAATATAACCATGAGAGTAATACCAGGGCTTGAAGGGCATGGGGGTCAAAATTCTGCCTGGCACACCCACTGAGCATCTCTATCAGGGCATCTAAGTTGTTCCTCAAACTCAACATGTCCAAAACCACCTTCTCGTTCAGTTATTTGTCCTTCTATTTTCTAAATATTTATAATGGTGCCACGATTTATCATTTTTGCCCCTGCCTGTCTCTCCTTGAACCTGTAAATTTCTCAGTATTATAGCCATAATATCATGTGATAGTGTGCATGCCCACCCTTTTCTTGTCCCAGCAAATATAGAAAATGATCACATCATTATGGAATCAATAAACATGGCAGCCCAGAACTCCAGCCACTCCTGGCCCTGCTCAATCATCCCATGGTGGAGTGGATCAATATCTCAGCATCCCCTTTCATATGACTATGTTCTGATGGTCCACAGATCACTGGCATCAGCATCTCCTTGGAGCTTGTTAGAAATGCAGAGTCTCAGGCCCATCCCTGATCTACTGAATCCAAATCCAACATAAGCCCCAGCTGATATTAAGCAAGGGACACAGAAACAGGCATTATGTCTGAGGTCTGGGAAGTTCCTTGCTCACTTTCAGTTGCAATGAACTTTTCATGCCAAAAATAACCAACCATGCAAATTCCCTCTCTCTCTTTTCTGGCTTTTGACATTCTATCTCTTATCTCCTTTAGATATGAGCACATGTTGTTGCCATCCCTGGCCCTTTCAATCAATCCTTTCTTGAACTCTCACACACTGATTTTCTGCCCATCACAAACAGCATCTAAAGACAATCCTTCCAGAAGGTTCTTTGAACGCCACTGGTAGCACGCTTAATCTTGATGGATAATCACAGATGTCTGGCGAATTTCTCATGCCTGCTCATTCCCTAGATATTCTTTGTGAGGTCTAAATAGCTGCCTACCTTATAGGAACAGCAAGTGCAGACACTGTTCATGATCATGCCGAATGATAGATCTCTATGTGGTCTTTTGTTTCCATAATTCACATTGTTCTTTATCAGAGTTCATATTCATTTTCCCAGATGGATTACTGCCTGGTTAAAATAAACATTTGTTATTGCTATTTGTTGTTAAGTGTTCAAGGTGTAATTCAGTTTGATTTCTTCTTCATTTTTGTAAGGCAAGGGAGAGACTGAATTTTAATCTCAGTAATATATCTTCTAGTAAGTTGTATCTGTATAGGAACATGAATCTGAGACTTAAGTAGTTTATGGTGATGAATAACACTCAACCGTCACCATTCTCTGTGCTCCATTTTCCCCATATATTCAAAAAATGGGATTTAATTGCAAATACCTGGAATTATGATACAGATTGTTCTCTATCAATGTCCTTTAGGTGGTTAATATTTTTACACAATTAACCTTATTTTCTAGTCTTAGAAATTAGTATTATTTCAAACCTTAAATTCCATGAAGGATGCACATTCTTATAATCATTAATTAAATGTCATTTTTTAATGAACAAAATGTGTATTTTAATCCTATTGTTAAAGTGTGTAATCATGATATCATTTCCAAATGTAGAAAGAAACTATAAAAGGACAAAAAAAATGAATAAATAAACGTACAGATTTCATTTTTATTCTAGGCCTCTCAAGCAGCTATGTTCCACATGGTTGGGTACTATTATAATTCAGTCAACATTATGTATTTTATCAGGTGCTATGAGAATAAAAAAATAAATAAATGAGACATGGACCCCATCTTAAGATCTTATAGTATAACTGCAAAACAGACTCATGAAAAGTTACAAAGCAGAATAAATTTCAAAGAGGAAGTACTCTCCTAGTACACACGAGAGAAATCATAGTAGACAAGAATGGCCAAGAAGGTTTTTGTGCCTTAAAGTGTAGCTAGAATTTCAATAAATGAAGAAGGATGGGGGAATTGAAAAGAAATCTCAATAATGAGAACATGTGTGGCTCTGTAGAGGAAACTCATATACTCCAAAGTTCTAGTTATCTGAGAAGCACCTAAAGATCTGATTTTAATTCCAGAGAACCAAAATTGCAGGGAGGAAGTAAGAGAAAGGCCCATCTCAAATCCATTTACTTAATAACAGGCATTTAATTTTGACATTAAACTATAAAATGCTTATAAAGCAATGGTAAATAAGCCATGTATAATATGTAATCCACTGACATAAAACTGTAATATTCAATTATGGAATAAAATTTAATGAAAAAGATATTCATTAATTCCTATGGAATATTTTCCCCTTTGCTGCATTCATTATTTAGTATCTTGGAATTTTGGAAAAACATTGTAGAAAATTCATATTTTGTATTTTCCATGATAGCAGAAGTTGGGTAGAGAACAAAGGATGTGAAATCTCTGTTTTTAAGTTTTGCTGCAAGAGGGAAACATTCTGTTGGATCCTGAGAGATTCGCTCACAATTCACACAGGCAAGTAAATGTATCACAGTCACTATTTATTGTCTTTTCCATTCCTTCACAAACCGATGCCATTGGTCCATTTTTGAATCCTGCAGTGCCTATGATGCCGTGTGATTTAGAGTGGTGTCGAGAGGGATTGGTCCTAGTGAATTGCAATATGAAATGGTTGCACTTTCTTCCCATTGGGTTTAGAGACAATTTATTTCATGGCCTTTTGAGTGAGTTTTATACTCAGAGCTGCTAATGCTTCTTGCCTTTTGGCCTCTTTATACGGACTTTCTCAACATCTGCCTAATGATGGTAGGGTTGTCCATCATTGTACGCTTCTGCCTCTTTCACTAGGTGGTAGCCTTACTGAGGTCTTTCTGAATTCTGCATGACTCACTGCCCTAACACAGTTTCTTGCATAGCAGGTGTGTGTTGTTTGGAAAGGAGGTCAGAGGAATTGTGACAGAAAATGGAAACTGAGCAGAGAAGAGGGAATGTAAAGGTGTCTAGATAGAAAGAGATCAAAGACAAATGAAAGAAAGAAACATCATATAAGAAATAAATATTTCCAACCTTATCTCACATATGTGGTTTCCGTATTCTCATCACGCCCAGTAACGACATGTGTTAGGAGGCACTAAACACAGAATAAAAAAAGCTTTCTGTCAACAGTGTCTAAGAACTCTGGTTTCAAGACAGTTTCTATGTGTAACCTTAAGGCTACATTGATGTGGATATTTTCCAGGACCAGCAGTTTTATTTACCATATTTGAAGCCAATAAGTTCTGCTCCATGGCTCAAAAAATGAGACATTAATCTTTTGACAAGAGATTGAACTAGAAGAAATCCTTGCTCACGGTCTGTAACAGAAAGTATGAACACACAAATATACACACACCTCTTAAGTATTTAGAAGTGGGTTAAATAAAATAATTATTGGGTGTTGGAAGAACCTTCTAACTAAATATGTTACATTTTTTCCTTTACCTAGAAAACAGTTATTTTCATATGTGGTATAACTGTTTCCCTGCGCCGGTAACTCAAGGTTTTGAAAACTGTGAAACTGTAAACATTTCCCCACAGCATTGACATTAAGTTGATGTTTACAGGGAATAAAAGTCTTAATACTTTTAGTGACAAAACCGATACTTTCAGACAGGAAGGTTCTGCAAATATGTGTGTAGCTTCATTCTAACCTGGTGTTGAAGACAACTTGTACACTTGGGTAGCAACAGGGGAACTGTGAGAAAGAGTTTACAAAAACAATAATTTTATCACACTGTGGCTGGCTGAACTAGTTTTCTCTCCTGTTAGGCTAACACTTTACGTCTTGGTTTATGCCATTTCATTTAACAAAAATACACACATGTCTGAATTTTCCCAAGCCTCTCCATATGGAGTTTTTGCTGAGAAGTGAGGACTGTTGGAGGAGAGGCTGACTATTTTCTCCATGTCCTGCATTTATCAGAATGACACCCACATTTTGCTTTCACTTAGTCCTTTTTGCTTCTATACTCTATCTCTTCGTCCCTCCATCCATTCTTTACATTTTCTTTCACTGGAACAAAACTGGAATCTCTAAGGGCCCCCTGAACAGCCCCTTTCAAAGCAAATTTCTAGCCCCTAGCATACTACACTGATTCAATAAATGGTAACCATTATTATAAACAAATATGCATTTGCTTTGTGAACATACAAGTTACAAGTTCCCTAAGGGAAGGAGCTCTCAAATACATTTTATTACTAAAAATAATCAAGTATTAAGTACATCTACTTTTGAAATGCACATTTTACTCAATATCTACTTTTAGAGTTAATGGTCAACCATATGGGCAACCCATTCCTACATAGCAAGGCATGGCCAAAATTCTTTCCCCACAATGGGCCCAAAGGGACATAGCTTAAAACATTTTCCTATTATCACATAGTGTTTACAACATTTTATTTTGGACAATGTTTATTGTGGATTTTTCTGAGGCCATTGTGTCAAAGTCACTATCTCTGACTTCTATAAAGCAACATGACAAATTGCTTCTACAATTTCTTTGTAATCCACAGCCCAGCAAGCTTCCCTAAAAATGTAACTATAGCTTTCTAAATTTTCTGTGACTTACTGTGATCACCAGCCTTTGAGACCGAGGCGTGATGGTAGGGAGGAGAGCAAAGAATGTGGCTGTGTTCTACTGTCTAGGTTTGATGTGCAGAAAAATATCCCACGCTCCCATGTCCTAAGATCATTTTCCTAGGGCATTGCTGCATAATTACCTCTACTCAGCTTCCAATATGTTCTTCCTTTGTCTGGGAACTGGTCTCTCTCCCATTTATTCTTTGAAGTTGAGAATAATTAAAAAGCCATTAGAGTTCTCTCTTTGCAATGACACTACATAAATTAAATCTTGGTGGTGTTGAAAAGCTACAACGTGACCTCAGCCTTCCAAAGTGTCACTTTATATACAATTCAAATTTCATTTGTGTGAACAGGTCTCCTTCAAGTGGTGTTAATTTGAAACTCAAGGATTTGGATGTAAATAACAAAAACATATTACTTATTATTAATGTGACAGCTTCTAGATGATCTTCTGTCTGGGGAAGTATATTAATAGTAAAGTACAGTATTCTCTAAAGGACCTACCAGAGTAGTGAAATCTCTGTTGGTATTTTAGAAGTTGAGTAGATTATTTTCTTGTATTATTTGGTAGGAGGTTGGTTCTTAATCCTTATACTTTCTGTCAATGTTTATCTAGACAAAGAGGGTGTTTTATTGGTTTTCAAGTGCAAAGAATTGAGGTCTGAATGAAATGAATTCGGGGGATAGAGCAGCAGGCTACAAAGACATTAAAGAGCGTTCAAGAGAGTGTTCTCGTGAGCACACATTCCTTCTCCCACTCTCTCCCTGTAACTGAGCAGCGTGCACCAGTTACTGCGCTCAACAGCGAAGATTCAGAGATGAACGAGACTATTCTTTTTAATGACTGAAACACATGGCCTCATAGATACAACAGCCACATGAACAGAGTTGAGTTGCAATATAAAGTCAAGAATGTAGCAGGATTGTAAGCCCAAGATAACACGGGGACATGTGAGAAGAAGATAATCAGCCCAGGAGAGAGCAAGAGTGAAGGTTCCCAAAAAGGCCACAGAGAGTCTTTGAGGATTAGTGGGAATTAGCACAGGAAAAATGTCCTTTCCAGGACGAGCAGCTAGTGGATAGCAGAAAATGAACAGAGGTGGATAATTGTATAGAAATCCACTGACAGGTGGAAGATCGCCAAGAGCTTCTGTACCACGTTAAAGAGTTTGGAGCTTTATCTCAAAGGAAATCAGGAATGATGCCTACTGGATTTCAAACAAAGGAATGACAAGGTTGCTGTTTTACGAAGATCCTTCCGGCTCCAGCACAGAGAGACAGCAATAGAGTCAAGAGAGAAAAACTCTTGTTTTAATGAACAAAATTTAACTAAGACAGTAGCAATGATGATGCAGAAAGGGGGGAGATTCAAGAGATTTTGTTAGTGGATTCTATCAATCGTGGTGGGTGACTGGGCTGAGAAATGAAGGCAGGGATGAGTGAAGATGATTCTGGGGTTCTGACTTGGGCAAACTGACTTGGGGCGGGGGTAGGGGGTAGTGATGTTCTTCATCAAAATAGAAAATGAGAAACAAGAAAGAGAGAGAGGTAATTTTATATACAAAAATGTCTAAGCATAAAATAAGTAATGAGTCCAAGGAAGAAGTTCTAAGGAAATAGCAGGTTAGTTTAGCTATTAAAGCAGTATTGCAATACAATATAAAATATTCAGGACATTAAAATATATATATCAAAAGTCATTAACTATTGATAAGGACACCATACCCTAAGCCATTTAAAAAATATCCTTTCTTATTTATATTATGAATTAGCTGCAGCTTACTCAACCATCTATAAATTGTACAGTTCAAATGATTAACAGTAATTGGGGGAAGAATCTCTATTTAGTGGCAGAGAAAATAAGGAATTTAGAGAAAGGTTTGGAGATACGAATTGAAAAAGAAGGGTATAAAATCACATGCAGACATGCAACTCAGTATGGTTTACATCGTTTGGAGTCTTGGTGACATGTGTGAGAAGCCAGCAGACTGAATGAGGAGCCCTCAGCAGCACCAATGGGGGCCCATGAAAAATGAAAATGTAGGGCCCCTTGTCCAAAATTTTTAAGAGTTTCAAGACAGTGACAGAGGAACATTAAACCAAGCATGGGGTCCTTCTAAGTATGGGTCCTTCTAAGCACAGGTCACACACTCGTGAATCCAGTCCCGGGCCCTCGAAGAGAAGTGAGCTTGAAGCACGTGACATGGGCTGCAGTCCATCATTGGACCCTCTTCGTGAGACCAAGACTACAACAGAATCACAGAGATACAAACAAGTAAGTAGTATTGAAGGACAGTTTTCTTGCGGGCAATTGTAGAGGTTGATGTGGAAAATGAAATAAAGCTGGTTAAAAAATCTGAGAAGAATGTCTCAATTGGAAAATAAAGACAAAATGATCATATGATTTTAAGAAAAAAGTAGAATCAAAAAGTAAGAAGAATTTAGAAATTAATTTGGCATGGAAGAAAGGTTGAGAGGAAGAGCTTCTAGATAAAAGACTGAAGAAGAGGGACTCAGGAATCAAAAGCAAATTCAAAGTGCTAAGGAGAGCATGGAGTTGGTGGGTATTGAATGAGAAACGCATACCCCACTTTAGGTTCTGAACATCGTAGTGATAATGTGCCTAGAGGTGACGGGAGGGGGTGGCAGTGTAACCAAAACCTAGGACAAAATCTATCTCGCCACACACCACCTCTTCTTTTCAATACTCTATTTTTCCAGAAAAAGAGAGAAAGATAGGCTCTTCATTCAAAACTTAAAAAAAAAGTAAAGAGGCAAAGTTTTTCCCAAATAAAAGGTAGCTAAAATATTGGAAACTGATGGAGTAACATAATGCAGTCATGGTCTAGTAAAGGTCTCCAGATAACTACTAATGATAATGATGTCTGCCTTGTCAGGATTTTAGTGAGAGGCTATTTAAAACCAAAACACATTGCGATCCAAAGAAAAGGATCAGCTGTGAGAATACTCTGACTGCAAAGTAAGCCAGGAGGAAGCTGCTTGGGGGGAAGGGGAGACATCATTCTCGACATTCTTGGTATATGTCATGCATCTTCTAGTAGGTGTGCAAGAGAAGAGATTTTTGGAGGAGGCTAATATGCAGGACAACGGAATATGTGATGATTATATATATTGGGTTTAGGTCTCAATAATAAAATCTCTATGCAAGATTATTTCATATTTCACAATCATAGCTTCTATTGTGTCTTACTCCTGCCTAAGAGTTTGTCCCTATCACCTACCCCATGAGGTCTAAATTCTTCCACCTAGCAGTCAAGACATCATAATAACACGATCCCACTGCAGCATTCTCTACCACAAAGTTCAGCCTGTCTCTGCCCACTTCCAAGGAAGATACACTCCTTAGTCTCACCTGCATCCATGTGCTCCTGTCACTGCTTCCTCCTTGAGAACATCAGGATCTCCCACCCTCTAAGGACCATTATGAGAGACACCATGGTCAGTGAACAATGGTGAGGATGAACCTGCTGTGTACCAGGTCCACAGCACTAGTTAGCAAAAGAAACACCACTCGTGACCTCAGGAACCTTACTGGAGGAGAGAGGGATCCAAGACCTAAAAATACAAATAGAATTTCAAATTGTGAGTGCTACAAAGAAAAATTAAAAAGTTCTATGAGAATAAGAAGATGGAGCTCCTTGAGATTTGGGCATAAAAGAAGGACTCTGGAAAATGATGTTATTGAAAGTGGAGCCTTGTAACGGTTTTATAGAGAATTATGACATAACCTAGTTTATGTTTTCAAATCATAATTACTCATTTCTTTAATTTTCTAAAACACATATTCTTTAGCCAATGAAATGCTTTCTTAATTATCCTGCTGCCCAGACTGGCTTCTTCTTTCACGTTGGCACATGTTGTCTTGGTGTATGATGGGGTACTTAATGACTAAATCCATGCCTTCTCTTCAATATCTTAATTCATCTCCTCAGAATAGCAAGTAGGAGAGCTGTTGATACAGACTTCTTGACCTGACAAGTATTTGTTAATAGCAGTCAAATACAGGAAGAGGAGAGTTAGAAGGAGCAAATTCTAAAGCAGGTTCTCAACATCAGCACTCTTGAAACGTGGGGCTGCACGATTCTTCATTGTGGGCTGTCCCAGCATTACAAATATTGAGCAGCACCCTTGGTCTCCACTCTCTAACAAGCCCCTCCCACTTACGACAACCCAAAATGCCTTCAGAAATTGCCAGATGTTCCTCTGCTGGGGAACAGAGGTGATTGAGAACCATTAGTATAAAGATATATATATATATATCACTCATAAAAGGGAAAACAACATTCAGGAATCATGAAAATAATTTTTGAACGCAAAAGAATATTTGAATTAAGACCACAAAATCTTAAAATACAAAAATTCAGAACATATTAAAAATTTCAGAAAATATTCAAAAATCAGAAGAAATGTCAGTATTTAGAGAAAAATAGATGTAGAAGAACAAGTGATGAAAATATTGGTAATATTCTCTCCTGAAATAATATGAAAAAGGAAATGCAGATTAAACATGAGGCACTCTTGCTTCTTCTCCAGTGAAAAATAAAAATTCCTCTTCAAATTTCTTCCAGTTCTCAATGTTCTCACCACGGTTTAGCAGGGGGTAACCTTCAAAGTTAATGGCGCTCGCTCTCCTAAAATTAAAGGCGTGAGAAATCTAATCCTATTCTACCGTGAAATCAGTTTCACAAACTTTGTAAGCGCTGTCCCTAGATCATAAATTCCTCCACTTCCTGTAACTTCCTTAAAGATAAGCATGTTTTATGTCTAAAATGTTGCTGTGTGTGACAAAAAGTATATCCTTCCCTTTGAATCGAACATATTTGCTTGTACACTAAAAACACAAGTAGGATTTTGTGATAATGGGATTTTCTATCCAGGTATTTTCCCTTTCCAGCATAGTTTCTGGACTTGCCTTCATTTACAGACAGATCCTTTCAAGTCTCCTAAGTTAAATGACGTTTAAAAATATTTGTATTTTGGGGACCAGCCCCGTGGCTTAGCGGTTAAGTGCGCGTGCTACGATACTGGCAGCCTGGTTCGGATCCCCAGCGTGCACCAAGGCACCGCTTCTCCGGCCATGCTGAGGCCGCGTCCCACATACAGCAACTAGAAGGATGAGCAACTATGACATACCACTATCTGCTGGGGCTTTGGGGAAAAAAAAAGGAGGAGGATTGGCAATAGATGTTAGCTCAGAGCCGGTCTTCCTCAGCAAAAAGAGGAGGATTAGCATGGATGTTAGCTCAGGGCTGATCTTCCTCATGAAAAAAAAAGAAAATATTTGTATTCTGCAATGGTGAAGACATCATATTATGCATTGTTCAAAACCCATACAATGGTACAACACAGAGTGAACACTAATGTAAACTATCAGCTTAGTTAATAACAATGTATAAGTATTAGTTCATTAATTGTGACATGTACCACACTCATGCAAGATGTTAATAACAGCGAAAACTAGGGAAGGAGGAAGGGCAGTATATGAGAACTCTCTATTCCATGTGCTCAATTTTTCTGCATATATAAAACTGCTCTAAAAAGTAAAATCCAGTAATTAAAAATATACATATACGTGTTTAATAACGTTCAAACTTATTTAGAACCTCTTGAATACCAGCTATTAAAATGGAAATACACATTTTTTCCCTCAATTTCTTTTTTTTATCGAGGTATAATTGACATATGACATTATGAGTTTCAGGTGCAGAACACAACGATTCGATATTTGTATACACTGCAAAATGATACCACAATGAGTCTAGTTACCATCTGTCACCATACAAAGTTACAAAATTTTTTCTTGTGATGAGAACCTTTAAGATTTACTCTTAGCACCTTTCAAATATGCAGTAAAATATTATTGACTATAGTCACCATTCTGTACATTAAATTCCCATGTACATTAAATTCCCATGATTTATTTATTTTATAACTGGAAGTTTGTACCTCTTAACCCCTTTTACCCACTCTCCACCCTCCTCCCTCTGGCCACCATCAACCTGCTCACTGTATCTATTAGTTTTGTTTTGTTTGTTCATTTATTTTGTTTTTTATATTCCACATATAAGTGAAATCATATGGTATTTGTCTTTCTCTGTCTGACATTTAACTTAGCATACATAATACCCCCAAGGTTCATCCATGTTGTCACAAATGGCAAGACTTCATTCTTTTTTATGGCTGAGAAGTATTTTATTGTATATATATACCAGATCTTCTTTATCCACTCATCCATCAAAGGACACTTAGTTTGTTTCTATATCTTGCCTACTGTAAATAATGCTGCAATGAACATAGGGGTGCATATATCTTTTCGAATTAGTGTTTTCATTTTCTTCCAATAAATACTCAGAAGTGGAATTGCTGGATCATATGGTAAGTCTATTTTCAATTTTTTGAGGATCTTCCATGCTGTTTTCCATAATGGCTGCAACAATTTACATTCCCACCAACAGTGCATGAGAGTTCCCTTTTCTCCAGATCCTTGCCAACACTTGTAATTTTTTATGTTTTTGATAAAAGCCATTCTAACAGGTGTGGGGTCATATCTCATTGCGGGTTTGATTTGCACTTCCCTGATGATTAGTGATGTTGAGCATCTTTTCATGTGCGTGTTGGCCATCTACACATCTTCTTTGGAAAAATGTCTGTTCAGATCCTCTGCCCATTTTTTATTTTTTATTTTTATTTTATTTTATTTTATTTTTTTAATAATTTTATTTATTTATTTTCCCCCAAAGCCCCAGTAGATAGTTGTATGTCATAGCTGCACCTCCTTCTAGTTGCTGTACATGGGACGTGGCCTCTGCATAGCCGGAGAAGCCGCGCTTCGGTGCGCGCCCGGGATCCGAACCTGGGCCGCCAGCAGCGGAGCGCGCGCACTTAACCACTAAGCCACGGGGCCGCCCCTGCCCATTTTTTAATTGATTATATTTTTGTTATTGAGTTGTATGAGTTCTTTATATATTTTAGATATTAACCCCGTATTAGATATATGATTTGCAAATATCTTCTCCCATTCAGTGGGTTGCCTTTTCATTTTGTTGACAGTTTCTTTCACTGAAAATGCACATTTTTTTTTAAGGTTGGTAGGATAATGGACCAAAAGCAAATGGTAATTATGGAAGGAGTATTCTTCTTTTGTGTCAATCATACCTAATCCCAAGGAAGAATCTGAATATTCTTCCTTTATTAGAAATAGCTACAGATAGATGTGATGTTATGAATCCTCAGGATTTGACTACTGCTGGACCACTATTTTAGACGCTTAGCTTCTTCTTATAAGAGATATATCTGGGAGTTAGCTGAGCCTCAAAGCATCATCAAGTAAGTAAGATGTGCTGCATAGTGCAGTTTGAATGGGATTTAGCCTCATTACTCTGCTCTTTCCACACTCTCAACTCATGACCACAAGGGTAAGCTGAGTCTCCTATATAGCTACATTGCCCCAATGCTTTTCCATCAGGAATGGGATGCATACCTGTCAATCACTTGAGTTATTTATTTCCCTTATTGTAACATGAGTTGGAGGCACTGGAAATCAAAATATTTCTCTTCTATGATCAGAAGAGATACTAATATCTCTTCATATACTAATCAATATGAAATAATTCCTCTGGAGAACATTTCAGCTATTTTTTAATAAACAATACACCTAGCCACCCTGCTCCTGGATATTTATCCAAGAGAAATAAAAGTATATGTCCACCCAAAGACTTGTATGTGAATGATCATAGCAGCTTGATTCACAAGAGCCAAAAGTAGGAAACAACTCGAATGTCCATCAACAGATGAATGGGTAAACACATTGTGGCATTTAAGTATACTAAGAGATTGAAGTAAATAGATGAAATAAAATAAACCTTGTAAATACCAAATAAATAGAAACTAGTGCAGTTGTATTATCACACAAAATATATTTTATAAATGAATCACTGCTAGATAAACAAAATATATGGTGATAAAAAGATAACAAAATCTTAAACTCCATAAAGTAAAAACTGAGAGAACTAAAAGGAGTTACAGACAAATCTCTAATTATCATTAGAATTTAATATATCTTTTCCAGTAATTGATAGAGCCAAAAAACAAATATTTTAGTAAGAATAGAGATTAGAATGATTCAATTAGCACACTTGACTTAATGGACATCTATGGATTACTGCAATAAAAATTGAAAATACACATTGTCTGCAAGCATACCGAAAACATTCACTTAAATTGATGCTATACTGCACCAAAAACCAAGTCTTAATAGATTTCGAAAGACTGAAAACACACAGTGCAGATCTCTGACCATTATGCAACTATCTTTGAAACACTATATGTTTTAGAAATTTTTTGAAAGTCTGCATCATTCACAAGTAAATGGAGAATATAAAATGGAAGTTAGAAAATATTTTTAAATGAATGATCTGAAAAATACATATCAAATCTTTTGGATGCATCTACAGCAGTGTTGAGGGAAATAGTGTATATTAGCAAAGAATAAAGTCTGAACATTCATAAAGTCGTCATCATCTTAAAAAGTTAAAATTTAGTAAATAACTAGGAAGAAGGCAGAAGGAAAGAAATATAGAGATAAGAGAAGAATTTAATTAAATAGAAAACAAATAAGTAATAGGGCAAATTGACAAAAACAAGTCAGTTCTTCAAAACGTCCAATAAAATGAGCAAATGAGCAAGTCTGATCAATAGGCAGGGAAAAAGAAAAGGCAGAAATTACCAATATTAGAAACAAAAAGGGAATACTGTAAGATCCTGCAGCGTTCAAGGCATAATAGGAAAAACATTAAGACAATCAATCTCTAGAAAGATGTAACTTAAAAACTGAGAGAAGAAATAGAACACTTCAAGTCATATATGCATTAAGAAAATTGAATTTCCAGTCAAATATTTCCAGAAAGAAAACGTTGGGCCCACATGGCTTCATCAATGAGTGTTATAAAGCATTCAAGGAACACGAAATTCAAATTTTATTCAAACTCTTATGGAGAACAGAGAAGAGGACACTCAATAAATCATTTTATGATGCTAACATAATCTTCATTCCAATACCTGACAAGGCAGGATAAGAAAGAATACTTATGGGCCAATCTCCCTCAACAGATGCAAAGAAAAAAAAAGCTAAAGAAAATTTTAGCAAATACCTCTGGCAGTGTATAAAAAAAGGATAGTTTATCGTAACCAAGTAGTTTTATCCCAGGACTGCAAGTGCCAGTTTAACATAACAGAATCATTCTGAAAACAATTCCTTATTGACTTAAGTTTTTGTTGCATGTATTTGCATTTCAATATGAAATTAATAACTTTATTTGACTCTTTGAATCAAAAAGATGTGAAATAAAAGATACTATTTGTTAGGAAGAATCTGACTGTTTGGAAACTAAGGTTGAAAGTAAGTCATGTGTGAATTAATTCTGGTTAATTGTTGCATCGTACTCATGTTATTCTTAAACAAGAATTTTTAAAGAAAATATATAGATGTATATTTTCGATGTTACTTTTTCCAATAAACAAGACTGTTAAGATAAATGTCTTTCTCTGATAACATTCCTTATTGGGTATTCTTATTATTAGTCTATTGGGATTAACTGTCTTGAATTGACCAACCATAGGTCACAGATTTTGGGGAAATGATAAATGTGGCTTAACCTCCCTCTGCTCAGCACCAAAACCATTTGCAGGGCTTGAGGGTGGGGGAGATTTATTCCCTTCATTCCCGGTTCACTCTTACCTTGAGTGTGGAGTGACGGCAGATGTCAACTTTATGGAGCAAGGTCTTCTATCATACCCTAGTGACTCTGGGCTTTCACATCTGCTCCTGGTCCCCTAAGACCATCTTCACCAAAGCTCAAGTTTTCATGGTTCCACCAATGTCTTCAGAGGAACAGAGTCTTCAGTGCCCTGCCTGCCTCTCCATGTTTCCCATATCGCTTAGATTTGACCAGATAATCTCTTACTCTTTTGTCACCTCTTTAGTCCCACTGAAGAAACTTTTCTGAATATTCTAGCTGTGTTCACTGAGAGGGCTGTGTCAGATAAACCAGTCTGCCATATTGCCTCTTCTTCCTTCTTAAGACTTTCGTCACTCAGTCTTAGTGTCATCATGCCTTACAGATTATCTCCAAACTTCTCTGTCCATCCATTCTTCATCTTAATGGATGCTCCATCTTCCAATTGCCCCTTAAATATTAGCTCCTATGGAGTTATTCCTGAGGCTCTCTGTCCCTCAATGGATCCTATCATATTCAGGACAAAATTCAATCTCCTTAGCTTAGCACAGAGGGACTGGCATGACCTGACTCCTTCATACTCTAATTAGTCATGCACTGCTTTTGTCAATTATATAGAAATAACATGAATTCCTTAAACATTTCATAACAGTTCACACTGTTCTGAACATTCAACACAATGCTGTTTGCTTTGCCAGAAAGAAATTTTCACCCTTCTTTGTCGAGCTAACTGCAACTTACCCCCATAGCAACAAGCTCATATTTCCTACGATTTCTCACGTTGTATTTTATTTGCCAATTC
The DNA here is from genome assembly GCF_057802395.1 of Ceratotherium simum simum. NCBI lineage: Eukaryota > Metazoa > Chordata > Mammalia > Perissodactyla > Rhinocerotidae > Ceratotherium > Ceratotherium simum. The sequence goes on from NC_141940.1 coordinate 124,464,401, forward strand.
CCTTATCAGACTCTCTCTATGCTATAAGCTCTTTGAGGGAAAGAGCAGACCTAATTTGGCTTAGTGTCCCCAGACTTTGGCCCAGACATGGTACCTAGTATGCATCAATAATAGACAAAATCACATGTTTATTCAGTAGAATGTGCTGGGGGTGGGGGGATAAGTCAGGAGTCAGGTTGAGAAGAAAAACAGAAAATCCTGTTAATTGATTTTAAAAACTCCTTACAGGCATAATTTTTTTTTTTAATGTTCCCTTCAAGAGATATGTGGTAGGAAGTGAAACTGTGTAAAATTCCCAAATGAATCGTTGTCCTCCCACTTGTCATTCTCCACCGTTGCAATCAGAGAGTAAAACACAAATAACCGGTCGAAACAATGCTTAACTGGATAGTTTTCCACAAAATGGAGCTAAATCTTTTCTGTTACAGAATTCTTACCTAAGAAAATATAAATTTTGAATCTACACTATGGCAGGACTGTGGACATGGCCACCTCAAAGCTTAGTCTACATGGCGTCTGGGGACTTGTCATTCTCCTGAAAACAATCATCTTTAAAGCAGGGAGACTACATCACTTTAAAAGAAAACAAGCGGAAACATCCTCAGAACACTGGGCAGTGTAACTATTTGACTTTAAAGCAATCATAAAAGAGTTTCCTAGTGTAGGACCCCAAAAAGGAAATCCAACTCCAGTCTCGGGAAGGCGCGGACCCACAGACACAGGAGACCGAGCTTGATGCAAACGCAAGAGGTTTATTAAGCGGAGCTCCGGGTCGACACGTATCTCTACTTGGGAGACAGAGGGGTCGACCCCGAACCTTAAGGGGCAAGCTCTTTTATAGGATTCGGAAGCATAAAGCGGGAAAAGGTTGGCGCGGTCTTACATGATTGGCTAATTTAAAACATTTAAACAGTTACATTTTATGGCGCGAATTGCTATGGCGCGAAGCAATTATCAGGTTACACACACGCGTCCCCATCTGGACCCCCTCCACCCCGACCCTCCCAAACTTATCCCTCTGGAGCACTCTCTTGTTCTCAATTTTCCCCGAACAGTTTAGGGCGAGTCTTCTATGAATAGAGTCAGTCAGGATCGATAAACGTTCCCCCTTATACCAGGAATCCTTAGGGTGTGGAGGTGCCTGTCTCTAAGGTATTAACTTTTAAATTTTTAATATAATTTACTTCCTTCACTAGCATCAGAAAAAAAAAATAAAAAGCTAAAAGCATTGTAATTTCAGACTACCTAGAAAGCACGCAGCTGACTAGGTTTGCAGATCTGTGGCTCAGATTTCAAGGTAATCGCTCCAGGCGATGACAGTCTGCTGTTTGTAAAACTGACACAGAAGCATATCTTAAAAGAAATTCTCATCTCTTGGCTGCCACTGTGCTTTGAAGGTCATGTACGCAGGTAGGGTCTATTCACCAACAGCAAACGAGAAGGAGCTCTGGGGCAGGAGTGGGGGCAACCTGCTTGATTTCTTCTACACACTGTGACCATCAAGTCGGAAGCTAGAAGGAGGCAAATCCAAGGCTGAATCTCTGCTTGCTAGTTGCCATGTTGGTTGGACCCACATAGACCATTGGCAGGAGACTGTAGGTGGATCTTGGACATAATGCTAAGGAGAAGGGTTCCAGTCTGTACAGTCTGCTCACGTATGGTGAAACTTGGCCAATTCACTTCACTAATCTTACTTCACATTGCAATTCAGTGAGTGAGAGTAGACATCTGTGGAAGGCAGAGTTCTAAGATGGCCCCCCAATGACCCTTGCCTCCTGATATTGAAGTCCTTATGTGATCCTCTCCCTTTGGGTGTGGGCTGGGACCTAGTGACTCACTTCTATCAAATAGAATATAGCAAACGTAAAGGATGTTACTTCCATGACTAGGTTATAAAGGACTGACTTCCACCTTGCTAGCAGGCTCTCTTGCTGGCTTTGATGGCACAAGATGCCATGTTGGAGAGACTCAACTCCCTGTTGGCTGTTCCATGGCAAGGAACTGAGGGTGGGCTCCAGCTAACAGTGAGCAAAGAACTGAAGTCCTCAGTCCTCGATTGTAAGTCCTCAGCTTGATTGCAGCCTTGTGAGAGATGCTGAGCTTCAGAGCCCAGCTAAGACAGGCAGGCCTGGGCTCCTTTTTTTTTTTTTTTTTTTTTTTTGTGAGGAAGATCAGCCCTGAGCTAACATCCATGCCAATCCTCCTCTATTTTGCTGAGGAAGACTGGCCCTGAGCTAACATCCGTGCCCATCTTCCTCCACTTTATGTGGGACGCCGCCACAGCATAGCCTGACAAGTGGTGCATCAGTATACACCCAGGATCCGAACCCGGGCCGCCAGCAGCGGAGCGCGCGCACTTAACCACTACGCCACGGGGCCAGCCCCAGGCCTGGACTCCTGATCCACAGAAATTGTGAGATAATAAATGTGTGTTGTTTTAAGCCACTAAGTTTCCAACTCAAAAAATCTAGGTTGCCAATCCAGTGTATTTATAGCAACCTACTAGGTCTTCTTCTCCCCCCGCCAAGAGACCTTTAAACTCCTAGAAATGAAAGTAGAAATAATATCATGATCTCAGAAAAGGATTTATTTTACTTTATTTTATTTATTTATTTATTACTAAGTCAATATTATATTACCTATTGCATCAACATCATGGATAATATACCATATTTTTAAGGATTTAGCATGGGTAATATACAGAGTGTAAGTGCAACATAATTTTGATGAAGTCCTTCTACTTCAATGCTTACAGACATGCCTTAAGTATGGGGGAAAAATTAGTTCTATTTTTCCTGTATAGGAAGTAATGAAATTGTCCTCAAGATCTGAAATTATATGAGCTCTTCATATATCATCCAACAGCAATAATTCACAAGGCTGATTTTGTAACATGCCAAGTCATTACTACATATTCTGTGAAGATCCAACAACCAAAGTAATTTGCAGTCATTTTTCCTTTTAGATGAGAAAATGCATTATAAAATTGAAATTTGCTTGACTGTTACTTTATAATTGTTTAGATTATTTTTGTTCATTCATGCTGCTTTTACTTCTCAAAGATGTTTTTGTTTTTGTTTTGTTGTTTTCATTTGATATTCTACCAACACTTCATGGTAGTTGGTGGGTACTATCATTATCATTATTGTGTAAACAACGATGAAAGTTATTATGAGCATTTCCCAAAGTCATATGACTGGGGGTGAGTGGTCATGGTAGGGCTCTATCCAAAAATCCCTATCTCAAATCCAGAAAAATTAGATATCATTCCTCTACCTGGCATGTTTTCATGAGAGATTCCTATGCTTTAATTCTGTCATTTTCCGCAACTGAAGTCTGTCTTCCCCAGTGTTAGCACCAATAGCTAAGTAGTATTTTCTAATCATTCAAAGAGACCTCACCAATAAGTCCACTTGAATTCCCTTCCACAATATACAGTCACACCCTGCATAACAATGTTTCAGTCCATGAGGGACTGCAAATATGATGGTGATACCATAAGTTAGTACCATATAGCCTAGGTGTGTAATAGGCTATACCATCTAGGTTCGTATAAGTACACTCTATGATGTTTGCACAATGACAAAATTGCCTAATGACACATTTCTCAGAATTTATCCCTGTTGTTAGGCAACACACAACTGTACAGATCATGGGAAACTATTATTGTTTTTCCTTTGGTTTTGCTAAACCAACACATTAATTATGGGACAGGAACAAAATAGCAAGTCCTGAGGTTTCTAAATCTTATTCTGACATGTAAAGTCTGAAATAATCAGAAAAAGTAACAATCAGTTAAGGAGGTACCATTATCTATTAAGTGGAAACTTTTAAACATTTTTTTAAATGTCAGAATGTTAAAATACCATTTCCCAAATCATTGTACTATTTTCTCCATAAAAATGGTTCTTCTATTATACTAATTAGCAGAAAATTACTGGCAGCCACTTTGCCATCTTTCAAAATGTTGTAACTTTTCAATTTAAACATGCAGTGCTTTTCAAATTTTTAATTACACAGTAGTTACAAGGTTATAGTGAGATGAGCAGACATATAATATAATATGATTGGGGATTACATGAATCCAGATACCCTGAAAGGCATGTCAGATCCCCTAAACATAACACAGAATAATCCTGAAATCGCACCATTAATTCATAGCAAATTTGTTAGACCTGTTTTCTGAAATTATGTGCTGTCTAGTGGTTGCCTCCAAATCGATAATCAAAGGCATTGCTATAGACTGAAATGTGTCCCTCTAAAACTCATATGTTGAAGCCCTGACCCCCAATGGAATGGTATTTGGTGATGAGGGTCTTGGAAGGTGATTAGGTTTAGATGAGATCATGAGGGTGGGACCCCCATGATGAGATTCCTGTTCTTATAAGAAAAGACACCAGAGAGTTTGCTACTTCTCTCACCTTCTCTCTCTCCACAAGAGAGGACACAAGAGAAGGCGGGCAACCACAAGTTAGGAAGAGGGCCCTCACCCTCTTTTTAGCTACGGCCAAGCTACTAGACATCAATTACTGATCAGTCCCTCCTAAGCATCTGCTGACAGCACAAGAGCTCTGCTGAATGTGTAAAGGGTCTACATTTCAACAGAGCTGTTTTTGTCAAACCTCTACATACACAATTATTTTTTTCTTTACTAATTGATTTAATATGCTGTGCCTAAAATCTATAATTTTGTAAATATTATTTTTCCCTAGAAACTGGTATGGTTTATAATATACAGAGGAATGGACCCAAAGTCAGTAGAAATGGGTTTAGCTCCAGTTTTCCACCTAATACATGATCTTAAATCAATTTTTTTCACTGCTATGGAAAAAAAAATGCATAACCTGGCTGTGAAAATCCGTGTGTGTGTGTATCCATGTGAAAATCATTTGGCAATAGGAAAATCCTATACAAGTATAAAGTTTTGTTGTTATACTTACTAATGCTATTGTTATTATTATTATCCATCTTCAACTAGAATCCGCTACCATGATTTGCATCATCTCAATTAATAACATCTTGCCCCTCCGAAGATAGTCAATTTATTATGCACATGGAATATGACTGCATTTTTGATGTTTGGATGACTTTGAAAATCATTAAAAGACCATTGTTGTCTTGAACACTCTCTCTGCAGAGCACTTCATCAAACACTTGATACGATGCATATGAGCTGATCCTTTATGTCCTTCGGCGGGGGAAACCCCTCATCAAGCTGAAAGTGCAGACCATTGAATGCATTAGCAATGACTAGTTATTAATCTTATAACCTTTTCTAATTAACAGAATAAACTGTAAAATGAAGACAAATTGAATGTATCCAAGGGTGAAATACATTCAAGCATTAAATGCATACTTACGCTGAAAAAATAATCCAAGTCTTTCACTACAGAGGAAAGCTGGTCTGCACTTATTTATAGACAGAATGTGAAGATGTAAACTGACTTCTTTGTCACTTGCTTCTCTGTGTCTTCCTTCATGATGCTTCTGAAATTGCTGGGGATAAGTACTGTAAACATCCTCATTATTGTTATTTATTTGATCGAGCACCCCGCAGAAGGATCCCAGAGCTGCAGAATAAATAGCAAAACACAGAGAAATAACAAACAATACACAAATTTGTAGCAGCAAAACATTTACCCACAGGAAAAATCATAAACAAAGAATTGAAAAGAAGTAAGAGGCAAGAGTCATAACAATGAAGTGGATTAAAAGCCACGGCCAGCAGCGGGGAATATTTATGTCCATAGAACAATTGCAGAATAGCAAACGGATGTTCTTTTTTCTAAAAGCAGTGTTTGAGCAACAGAGTTTATTAAGTCAAAACGTAGTGCAGAGTTTCTCAACCTCTACTGATGTTGTAGTACTGACATTTTGGGCCAGATAATTCTTTGCTGTGGGGGGCCGCCCTGTGCATTTCAGGATGGTTCTCATTTTCTCTGGCCTCTACCCACCAGATGCTGGGAGCAGGCCTGTCCCCCAGGTGTGACAACCAAAAATGTCTCCAGACATCGTCTAGTGTTACCTGGAGTGGAGACGGGCAGTGGACCGGGGTTGGGGGGCCGGGGGAGGGGGGCAAAATTGCCACTAGTTGAGAACCACTGATGTAGCATAAAATGAGAGGGAAGAATAATGGGGAGTATTTTGCAGAATGAGACTGACAGGCTTCATGACTTAATGAATAGGCTTCTGGGGGCCTAAAAACCCCAGTTTGATAACCTTGGTTCATGAGAGATCATGAATGTTTAGATCAAACCTATCTGGGTTTAAAATACTTTACCAGCTGTATGACTTCAAGGCAGTCAAGTCACATTTGTGATCACCAGCTTCCTCATGGGTAAAATGAGAAAAAAAATTAGAAAGTTCTGAGGATCAGTGTAAGGATGAAATAAGATACAGCCCATGAAAGCTGGTGCATAAATAGAAGAACCTCAATGATCACGTGCTTGAAGTCGTCAGAACCCTGAAGCACACACCTGTTTATTCAGGTGCAGCCAGGCCCGTATCTCAGAAGGTGCCCAGTGGTGAAGCAAGTATCATTCTGATCATTCTAGATTTCAGGCTGAAGCACAGGAAAGTGGAGATGACTTTGAGTACTCTGTTATAAAAAGCCACTAAATTGCTGGAGTGGAAACCAGATTTTTTTTTTTTTAACTCAATCTAAATTCTGGTGGTTGTTACGTTAGGAGCGCCTAGAAAAGTGAAATTGCTGTGATCTGGCAATGGAATGGACAGTGGTGGCCAAGGCCAACCTACAGCTGAGAGATGCCCAGAATTGTTTAGAATGGAATCTGTTAACATTTTGTTGATGTTGTGCAGGAAGAATAATTGTGAGAAGCTCAATGCAAGAACTATTATGTAGATGGTACTCATCTTTAGTCAGGACACACTTAACATGATATTAATGGAAGGAGCTATCATTCTTTCTTCCATCTCCCTCCCAGACAGGAGAGCCTTTTGGAGAATTTCTCCTCAGTGTGTGCCTGGAGAGAGGTCTTAGGATAGTGTTGATGGAAAAAAAATAAATAAACCATGGACCCACCCCTCAGCGGAAAAACACATAAATAGCCATTTATATGAAATTTTGCGTACCTCTCAGGAGGCTCACGGATTTCCTGAAGCCTATCCATGGACCTCCTTTAAGGACCATACATCTCTGGTTAAGAGGTCCTCTCTTAGGGTGTCCCGTGGTCAGCTCAAAGTGGAGGGAACAGCAGCTTGATTATCTATCTGTGGTGGACACACTCTAGAATGTCCTGCAAGATTCCGGTCCTCTAGAATCAATGCCTTTGTGTAATTTTCTCCTCTTGAATATGGGCAGAACCTGAGACCTTCTTCTAACCAACAGACCATGGTAAAGGGGGTGGGATATCATTGCCATGTTACGTTTCACAGCAAAAGTGAAGTGGTTTTGCAGATACAATTGAAAGCTCCTCATCAGAAGACGTTGAGTTCCTCAAAAGGGAGACTACTTTGAGTGGGCCTGACCTAATCAGGCAAGCCTTTTAAAAGATGGCCTTAGGACAACCCAGAGCACCTAAGCAGCATAACCTCCCCTTCTCTTTCTCAGTTGCTGACTTTGAAGGAGCAAGTTGCCATGAATCCTACTGTCACGAGGAAATGATTTCTGCCAACAAACCAAGAGAACTTGGAGGCAGATTCTCCCTTGAGCCTCCAGATGAGAATGCAGCTCAGCTGACACCTTGATTGCAGCCCTGAGAGACTCTGAATAGAGGACCCAGTTTAGTTGTTCCAAGATTCCTGTTTGCATGGAACTTGTGAGATAATAAATGGGTGTTGATTTAAGCTCCCAAGTTTGTGGTTATTTGTTATGTAGCAATAGATAACTAATACATAATCCATTCCCACCTGTCCTTCAGAAACACTTTCCTTAGGAATCAGACTCCCCACAGTCAACCCTAGATGGACTAGCCTTATGAAAAGGGATTAACTTATAGTCAATTTCAGCGGCTGAAACTTGCACTGGGATGATAAATAGGTCCATAAAGAATGCAAACCTCTATGCTATGTTAATGATAGAAAGTGTGTACATCCTACCTCTTCTTCTAAATATTAATGTAGAGCATCTACTTTGGCCCTCAACCAATAACCAAGGAGAGCCTGCAGTTCTGAGGCCCTTGATGATCAAGGCTTTGCTCACAGTTTATCTCTTGGTGGAAAGGGAAAAGAACCGCCAATAGCATGGTCTTAGGTGGATTTTATTCACATACCACATGCAGAGCTAACCAAGCAGCTCATTACCCACAGAGAGTTCACGCAGCTGCGTTTAACATTTTCTGATAAAATCTCTTATAAAACTTAAGGTGAATTTGTAATATGGAATCTATTCTTTATCTTAATATTCCATCTTATATTTAAATACAATCGAAGAATATCAGAGCTGCATTCTCTAAGGCATTTCTCACTGCCTGTGTAGCATGGACAAATATTGGACAGCACAAAACCTTATGGATACCACTCTCAGATGCAGCAAGCTTGGGGTGTATGGCCAGTTTTATTGATTCCTGCTTGCATCTGTCAATTTATTTTCTACAGTCAAAAGAGATTTTCCTCAGTGCTCACACTGGATTTTGAGTGTTCCTGACTTTAAGGAAATACATATCTCGATAGAGGGTCCTGGGTTTAGGTAGGGGCAAATTCAGAATGAACTAGTGTGCTCCACAACTGCTCTGGGAGACCCACTCACCACGTGTAGCCTCATGTCAAAGAGAGCTAAATATTTGAGTTCCCTCCAAAGCCCAGTTTCAGCAGATCTCTTCTGGGTCAACAGAACTACTCTGAGGCATTTCACCAGAGATTCCTGGATTGAGTTTCAATTCAGCTGCAGAAATCAGCACTTCTATCCTGCCCCCCACTCTAAAACCACTGGCCTTTCTTCAATCATTCCAGCACCCAATCTGAAATGTATCTGTGAGCTATTACAAAATGATAAGAAGAGAATTTTTATCTTAATCAGAAGGGCTGGAAGCAATGATAACCCTATATGATGGACAGAAATACAGAGGGTGAAAGGGTCTTTGAAAACCAGTGAAATAATGTACTAGGATTTCCCTACAGCGACTGGGAGAAATTCAAGAATCTCTTCCCTATTTTCATTTATGTAAAATTTTAAACGTAAAATTTCCAGAGGTTTCTGAACCTAAGTAACAAATGTAAAAAACAGAGGTAGTGTATTTTCTAAACCTATATGGCCAGACTCACAAATCACCATCACAAATTGCAGTTAAGAGTAAACTCTTGAGTGTGAGAAATCTATGCAAATAAAAAAGACATATGTTTAAAATACTTACGTTTATACACGTGGCATCATGCCTATGCTGTATATCTACCACGCGTTCATTTAATGCTAGTGGTTGCCGACAATGTTTGAGTTCAAAATCCATACTCACAGTGCACTTAGATGAATTTAGATGTATAACCTGCAACACAGCTCAGTAAAATGATTCTCTGGCCAGACCTTAACATTTACCAGTGCTTTTATATTCCAAAGCCTTTAGAGTGGCACATTTTCTCCTGAAAGACTGGCATTCACAAACCCACATTCTGTGAGTGATTCAGGAATGTATCCTCTCTGAAGTGTGTCTGCCTATTTGGCATAACAGAGAAAGGCTGTCCTAACAAGAAACACAGGGCATGCTCAAATTAGGATTATCTATGCAAGGATTTTGTTGTTGTTGCTGTTGTTTTGATTAATGGTCTAATCTGAAATGTGTGTAGGGAAACCATAAACAGTGCAGGGACTCAGGATTAGCAGAGTGAAGCTAGCACCACCTCTTGGCGAGGGCAGAGCTCCTAACATCTGGTGAGAGAGTGATTCACCTGCAGCAGCCACCTTGATAAGAGAGCCAACTTCTGTTGAGGGCCATTCCCATGCACGATGTCCTCAGAAAGAGACGGCCAGTGCAAGAGGCACCCCTGTCCTCCCTCCCTCCAATTTCCCCCCAGGGATCACCATTGGTCACAACACCCTGAATGCAGAGACACAGAATCCACTGATCTAGTCCACACTGGTCAGCCTCCCAGAAGACGAAGGTGGGGATCTGGCGACTCTCTAGAGAAACAGTTGGATGATCCACACAGTGAGGAGACCCCTCCATCTGCACTGGAGAGCAGTCACATGATAATGCATTGTCTCCCAAGGCGCTACCAGATTATTCCCCACCATCCAGGGAGCGTAGACCATCAGAACTCTTGGTTGTACCGTAATCATAATGATGAGCACTGGTTGAACACCAACTGTTAACACCAGGCACTGTGCAGATCCCTCTTCCTGAACCATCTCATTTAATCTTCTCAACAGGGACAGGAGAGAGGTATTGTTTCATCAGTCACTCTTCAGGCATGAGAACAGTGAGTCCTGGAGAAGAGTCAAGGAACCTTCCAGATTACGAGGGTGGTCAAGAGAACTAGGATGGAAGGGCAAGAAGTCTGGGCCCAGAGCCCGAATGCCACTCGCAAGAGTAAGTGGGCATTAGCATGATGGGGAGTCCAGGGGTTTTCCAGGATGCCTGGTGTCAGACCACTAGGAGAAACATAAACTGCCAAGACTTCATTTTTGTTGGGTTTTCCTAGAAATGAATATTTCATCACACTGACTTGATGGGCACTCTCTTGCTATGAACTAAGAAGAGGGCTCTCACCAGACACTGAATCTGCTGGTGCCTTGATTTTGGACCAGCCTCCAGAACTGTGAGAAATTTCTGTTGTTTATAAGCCACCAAGTCTATGGTATTCTGTTACAGCAACCGGAACAGACAAAGACACTATATAATCAAATAATGCTTGACATTTTTAGTGCTAGTATCTGGAAAGTTCTTATATTAGTTCAGGCTTTGGATCTTTAAAATTCTAACCTAAATCTTACTGAAAGTACATTGAACAGATGAAAACCAGGTGAACTAGTTTCATCATGCGGGTACCTATGATGGTTTCTAAATAGGTGCTTGTTTCCCACCTCAATTGTCTTTGTGGACAACTACAAAGAGTGGAATAATAGAAAATTTAGGATTTAGTCATACTTACACAAGCATGGACAAAATTTCTCTGTGGCCTAGAAAACATGAATTCTGTTAGATCAAAACTCACTAATCTCTGTTGGGCTTTAAAGTGAGTTAAAGATAAGACTGTCTGGTTTTGGGGGTTTGATTTATGCCCCATGATCAAGAAGGCTGAAGTTCAGCCACTGTGTGTCCACTGTTTCTGTTCTATCAGAAGTCCTAGTTTCAAATCAAGAACCAACCCAAATTCGTCTTTGTGTATATGCTGGTTCACACAGGGTTGAAGTCAAGGGGAAAAAAATTCAGACAACTTTATATTAAATTGGGAACACAGCTGGATTCTCTAGTTTCATAGAAATCTAAAGAATCTGTGATGTTTTCCACAGTCACCCAGAGAACCTGTGTATATGTCATTAAAAAAAAAACAACAGCTGCAGTCCCAAATCCATGTGTTCTGGTGAATCCTTGAAGGTTATACATTTGATGGTGGGTTTTTATCCAACTCAGTAAACGTCATAATTATTGATGATGATCTAAAAGAGTCATTTTTCATCACCAACACTGAAGAAAGATAAGAAAACAGATGCTGTCCAATGCGCCAATGTCTTTTATATTTCTGTGGAAACAATTCATGAGTTTCTCTGGAAAAAGAGGAAAGAAAAGGTTAGCGAGCCAAAGGTTAACAGAATCGATGTAAAGAGCTGTGCATTTTAGACTGTATTTCCTTCTAAATATTTTGAAGGCTAACTGAAATGATTTTCCGACATACACACTTCTGGAAAAAATAACGCGCACATCTGTATTCCCGGAATGAAGATGACACATAGCACATCTTTCTCGGAATATGTGAGTTGATGGTTTTGCCCTTAGGGGAAAAAAGCATTTGAACCATTTTATCTTGGTGCCATAGCAACAGGAGGCAAATGATCAAGTGTAGATTCAATTCAAAGGCTTGGGCTGCCATGCAGGATCTTAACCACCGCTCTGCTGTGGCTCTTAAGGTATGTCCATGCGAATCAGGACACAGCGTTTAACACTCTCGAGCTGCCAAGGTTGTTTTAGTCTGCTGAGCAAGGACACTGGGAAGAGAAATAGGACGCGAGAAGAGAAAAAGTATGCCTAAGAGGTTAGCTCGCTGTATTTATTTCCCACTGTCATTGTAACAAATTATCACAAATTTACTGGCTTAAAACAACACAAATTTACTGTCTTACTGTTCTGGAGGTTGTAAGTCTGGCATGTGTTAAAGGGATAAAATCAAGGTGCTGACAGAATGGAGCTCCTTCTAGAGGCTCCAGGGTGGAATCTGTCTCCTTGCCCTTTCAGCTTCCAGAGGCCGCCCACAGTCCTCGACTCGTGGTCACATCCTTCTGACCTCTGCTTCTGCTGTCACATGTCTTTCCCTGACTCTGCTCCTCCTGATTCCCTCTTATAAGAACTCTTGTGATTACACCTGGATAATCTACGATAATCTCCCCAACGTAAGTTCCTTAACTTAACCACATCTGAAAAGTCCCTTTTGCCCTGTAAGGCAACAAAGTCACAGGTTCTGGGGATTATGACATGGACATCTTCAGGGCGGAGGAGGGGTCGTTATTCTGCCTACCATGTTAACTCTAATGGGAATGTTCAAAGGTTTCCTCAAATGGATTTTGAGGGGACACTTTGTGTACTTGGATAATAGAGTGACTTCTCACTCACCACGGCCTGATCATCTCCCTCTACGTCTTCCCTTGGTGAATTTCTAACCATTTTTTTTTTTATTTTTTTTTATTTTTTTTTTAGTGAGGAAGATCAGCCCTGAGCTAACATCCGTGCTAATCCTCCTCTTTTTGCTGAGGAAGACCGGCTCTGAGCTAACATCCATTGCCTAATCCTCCTCCTTTTTTTCCCCCGAAGCCCCCCAGTAGATGGTTGTACGTCATAGTTGCACATCCTTCTAGTTGCTGTATGTGGGATGCGTCCTCAGCATGGCCGGAGAAGCGGTGCGTCGGTGCGCGCCCGGGATCCGAACCCTGGGCCACCAGTAGCAGAGCGCGCGCACTTAACTGCCAAGCCACGGGGCCAGCCCCCTCTAACCATTTTTTATCCACATTGAAATACATTCTTTTTCCATTTTATGATTCTTGGCTTTTTAACCCCTATGTTGGTCAAATTAAAATGTCCTCTCTTCCACTAAATCCTTTCTGGTCATCCACTTGCAAGTCATATTTTTCTCTAAAAACTCCCTTGAAAATCCCATTTCTGTCTTCAACTGCTGCCATTTAGGTGCAAGGCAGATTTCCCATCTCATACTTGGGACAACATCCCTATCTGGGTCAACTTTTCATCCTATAGCTCTAAGCATAGCTTCTTGAGCACATGAGTTGCTCATTCATTCACTCAACAAATATTTATTAAGCACATACTATGTGCCAGGCACTGTTGTAGGTCCCCCAAAATTTGGTAAATCAACAATGAATGAGTGAATTAATTGCTTAATACTCCAATAAAAATGGATTAGTGTTCTTGGCTTAATTTGGAACCCTGCCTCTAGAAGAGTTTGTTATTTGAAGAAGTTAGTCCTATGAATATCCTAATCTGAAAAATAAGGAAAACAACAGTTTCTACCTTTAGGAAAAGATTATAGAGTCTATGTAACTTGCTTAGTACATAGCTCATAACAAGTGCTCAAGGAACATTAGATGTCATTATTCTTCTTTTCATAAGAGCTGTGTCTGAAGAGAAATTTGCAAGAGCAATATCTATTTGTCTCACCAGCAATGTGTAAGCTACAGCTTGGCATGCAATGTGGAGAATGCACTTCTTTTTGCAATACTTTGGAAAAATGGTAAAGCAATGCCAATACACTGCCTTAAAAAAACTGTTGATGAAATGTGTGTGTGTTGCTTCTCCATTATAAGAAACATTTTTTCTCTTATTGGCATTTGTATTTATTTCATTTGTCAAGCTTTTACTCAATTGAAGTTCCATCAAGAGTTATGTTTATTTTTGAATTGCCTGTCCCAAAGCCTGAGCAAACAAATCCCTGATTGGCTTGCAGTGTGTTTTGTGCATTTGTAAAGGGTGTTGATTTGTTCCAGACTCTTATGAGGGGGCCTGGAAAAAAACTGCCTCTCTATTTAAACTGAGAAAATGAATTTTACATCAATTAGAATACACACTTTTAATAAGTATCTCTAACAGGTTTCACTGACTCTCTGCATGCCCACAATAATAGAAGGATGAAATGCAAAGAAATTATACATGAGGAATACAAAACACAGAAAAATGAATTCCTTGATCTATTCTTCCAACCACTATGTCATTCCTTTTCCTTCTCCCTTCTTTCTTTTCTTATTACCTCCTGATTTCTTAAGAGAAAAAGATAGAACCTCTATTCATAACAAGTAATTTCTCTCTTCCTAGACATAGTCAACACTCTCACACTGACGTTCAAGGAATTTTCTCAGTATAATGCCTTCTTATTTAATTTCAGAAAGGCCTTCTGGATTTTCAACATGTAAACAAACAGATAAATGCTTGAAATTGATTAGCACAACAAAAATGCACTTTTTTATTCCACTCCTCTCTCCACCATTCCAGTCTCTCAGCAGAAGCTAGAAAACATAGATCTCTATCTGCGTGACTTAAGGAGCAAAAAGAAGTCAAAATCTCTTCTTTTTAATGGATTGCTTTCTTTAAGAACTGATGGATGGGTTTGGGACTACTTAAAATTGGAGGGGATTTTAGTGAAAGTAGAAAAAGGGGGTTGGAGGGCACCCATAAGACGGAATTCTTAGCCGCAGAATATAACTATACTTTTCCATCTCTGAATTGCTTTCTACAGAGAGAAGGAGACCCTCCACTGAAAGACTCAAGTAGCTTCGTTACTTCCTATTTCACATTAAGGAGTCATATGCTCAAGAAAAATCAAGCTCAACATAAGATTATTTTTCTCTTCGACCTTATTTTATGTTTAAAATCAACTATGGCTCTCTTTAGGAAAGTGTTTGAATCCCTGCTAGGTTATATCGTACACTAAAAATAATAACGCTCTGCAATTTTCAGCATGACAACAAGGAATAAAACTGCTAACGACAACACAGAGTAGAGAGCAGGAGACTTGCAGTTAAGTTGAAGCAACTCTAAAACCGGCAGGATGTTTTTTATTTCATTTCTTCCTTCCTCCCTGTTCACCCTACTCTAAGAGGTCATTGGATCTGGAGCTCTATCGAGAGGGCTGGGGTCTGATAGAATGGCCTTAGAGAAAGAAGACAGATGGTCACTGGAAGTTGACTAAACTCACCCACGCTTGGAAAGGAGAATAAAAGTGGAATCTCTGACAAGGAGGTACATGCGGGATAAGTCCCAAGTAACTGGTCATCATGGAGCTTGGACTTCCCAGGGATGATGAGTTGGGGAGATGTGATGCCAATCGGTGCTCCACCACGTCTAGCTGAGAAATCTCGAAGGGATCGTGGAAGGACTGGAATCCAAAGGGCCACGACATGTGTAGGCTGCCCTTCTTCTTCTTTTTTTTTTTAAAGATTTTATTTATTTATTTTTCCCCCCAAAGCCCCAGTAGATAGTTGTATGTCATAGCTGCACATCCTTCTAGTTGCTGTATGTGGGACTCGGCCTCAGGATGGACGGAGAAGTGGTGCCTTGGTGCGCGCCCGGGATCCGAACCCGGGCCACCAGCATCGGAGCGCGTGCACTTAACCACCAAGCCACGGGGCTGGCCCTGCCCTTCTTCTTCTTAATGCTTTTGCCTTCATATTCGTTCTAACCATCTGCCTATTACTTTCACTCTCCTTCTCACTCTCATAGCAGCTCTGACTCATAACGTGTGGATTCAACGCTATTTTATTCTGAGTCTGACTTTAATAAACACTCACTGTGAGCCAGATACAGGCATCCAGGGGATGAGTGGAGGTACAGAGGATGAGAAGCTGAATTAGAATAACGTCTCTTTCCTGGCACAAAATGTCAATAAGAAAATGTCTCTAGTGAAAGAGCCAGAGATATGGACAAATGACATTAATACAGTGTGCTTGAGTGTGTAACAGAGATATTTACAAGGACTAGCACGATTCATTTTTCTCGAGTAGGGGTCAAAGAAGACACTGAAATGATCCCCCAGGTTGGCGTTGTTTGAGAAGAGAGGGAAACCAGGCACAAGTAAGAGTGGATGGCACAAAAAAGAAACATGAAATTAATAGAGAACATGGAAAACATGATCCTTATTGAAGTACATTTGGGAAAGGATTCATAATACATCTCCTTCTTGGATTTTCACAACACATTTTAAAAAATAAATAAGCTCAATAAGTCCCATAATATAGAAACCTATTTATACGAACCACTATTTCTCAGATGAATTGGCCATCAGACCCTTTGCCTGAAGGAATACCACTTGGAAACACTGAGCCAGGGTATCATGATCCATCAGAAGAGAGTTAGTCTTGGGAGAGGAGGCTGGAGGGGTAGTAGGGGCTTCTGTAGGGCAAGCAATGAGAGTAATCCACCTTCCTGTGGGGCTCAGGCTGGAATCACTCTTCCCCAGCAGACTGGTGACCTCTCTCTAAGACAAGGTGTAGCTCACGGGGTATCCTCTTAAATGACCAGTGTGTACAACAGAACACCAAAATGTACTTTTGAATGAGTGCTATAACTCCCATGCAGACCAGCATGATTGGATGGCTGGTGAGCCTATTCGCTCCCTTCCTGAGCATCATCACAAGAAGCTCAAATCTAAGACGAAAGCTACTCGGTGAATGTGTGTCTTAGTTTGTTCGGGCTGCTCTAACAAAATATCACAGACTGGGCGGCTTATAAACAAGAGAAATTTATTTCACACAATTCTGGAGGCTGGAAGTCCAAGACGAAGGCAACGGCAGATCTGTTGTCTGGTGAATACCTGCTATCTGGTTCATAGATGGCCATCTTCTCACTGTGACCTCACATGGTGGAAATATCCCATAGGGGGCAGAACTAAACTGATCAGAACCACTCATAGATTTTGAAGCTGGTAGATTCTATCAATTCTACTGATGTGATCTCTATGAAATGCCAATATAAATTTCCTACTACACATCTCTTTTAAAATGAGAAACCAACTCCTCAGAATGTCCCTGGTCCCCAGGTGCCTCTCCAACTTCTTTTTGTCCACAGATCTCTGGCGGCACCTCCGTGCCTTCGTACTTTGCTCATGCCCCTGCCTGGAAAACCCTCCCCACAATCTTTATCTGCCTGACTCTTAGGCCTCCTTTAAGACCTGCTCAGGTAGCAACCCACTGGGGAAGACTCCTGTGATGAGTCCTATGTTCCTACACTAGAGGAAGCCACCGCTTTCTGTCAAGGAACTCTGACATGCCCACCTCTGTCTGCATGCATTTATCGTGTATACCATCCCTGCCACACTACACTTCAGCACAGAGGTTGCTTCAATATCCATCTCTCGGCACATAGGTACAAATACTTGAAAAAGCGTTTGTTGAATGAAGATCTTATCACTTTCATGCTTCGGCAGAATTAACTCTGGGGCCATGACCGAGGCTCAGTTTGCAAGTATGGAAGTGAGTTGAAAATAGTGGTAGAAAGGACATTGATTAGCCCTTCCCCTCAGGGGGCAAGAGTTAATAAAAGTTTAATTTCACACTTGGTTCATTCAAGGTAATATATCAGAGACCCTGTATGTCAGGAGAGGTGGCTGGAAAATACTGGGGTGATCATCACAAGGATTTACTGGCCAAGGGCCCTGAGACACACGGGTGGGAGGCCATGACTGTCATGCAGAAGTGCAAAGAAAGGTAGTGAGTTTCCAGAGGAGACCACTGGAGGCCACTCATCTACCCCATGGTGGAACAGAAGTTCAGATAACTCTCCAGAGAGTGGAAAAGAGGCCATAAAAACACAAAAGCCTTGACACAAAAGGCTCTTGACACAAGCCAGGAAGGCTGTGCTTAAACTAGGAAGGAGCCCAGGGTTTTCCTTTACAGTAAAATACATGCATATTAAGTGGGAACAAGATGGGTCTGCAGAGGGTCCAGAGACCTAACTTAGGGACATCTATGCCATCTCATCATATAGGTGGATGGACCCATGCTTCAAGGTATATCTGCTACCCACAAGATTGCTGCATGACAAACCCTCAATCCATATAAAATTAGCAGGTGTTGCTCATGCATCTGGAGAGGAGGCTTGCTCTCAGGTCTGAGGGTTGGCTGGAAGATGGAGGAGCCAAATGACTTCAACTGGGATGACTAGGGTATTGAGTGCCACTGCACACGTCCTGCTCCATCCTCTTCCCGGGACCCGCAGGCAAGCCTGGGCTCATCCACATCATGGTGTCGGCAGGGAGAAAGAGCAAATGGAAGCAGACAAATGCTTCCTCAAGCCTCTGCCTGCATCATGTCTGCTAACGTGCCATTGGCCCAGACACAGATGGGTCCACTCTATGACGACATGGAAAAGGATGTGAGCACAGGGAAGGGGAAGCATCAGGGCCGCAAACACTGTAGATCTGCTCTCAGTGCACGAACCCTCATGCAGGAAGGCTTGGAAAGAGCCTCCTCCAACCACAGTCATAAACGCTTGTATCAGGTCTAGTTAAGGAAGGACAAACTGCTTTAGTTAATCCAACAAAGAGAATTTAATGTTCTAAATCAGCTTCAAAGGTGGTAGACTTCTTAAAAAGCAAAAAGGGATGACAGAGGAGAGGTGGACGTGATGGCTGCTGAAGCAGCTTCCGTCCTTAGACTGGACACAAAGAGAAGGGATGGTGTCAGGAGACCTAGAGACGTGGGAAGAGGGGACCTCTGAGCGAGGACTCCGCCTGGTTGGCGCCAGAACCTCTGAGGGCACAAGCAAGCTGGTCTGGATGGTCCAAGAACATAAGGACTTTAACCAACAGCCAACTTGAACTAAGAGCTGTGGCTGGAGTAGGACACAGAAATCCCTTGTCCCTCCTCCTGCCTCACCGTATCTCTCTAGCATCCCCTAATGGCAGACTCTAACAGGAAGCCAAGAGGTAAAGGAGAAAGTGCACTGCCGTGGACCATGTAAACTTGCCCACATCCCGCTGTTTTTGACCCATAGGAACACCAGTTTCACTTGGTTCAAACTAATAATTTTCCCAGCCCCAGGCCCAGCCTCACAGAGCTGCGTATAGAAAGATGGGTGGGGAGCTGAAGGACAAGCCAGGACTTATCCTAAAAATGGTGTCAGAACATTTGAGTTTGGCCCCTGTGTGAGCTGGTTCAGTCTCCTCTGCATTGTCATAATAACTCAATTCAGCCTGAAGAATTAAATGCCACTTGGTGAAGGTCAAACAGTCTGGTTTAGGACATCCATGGAATTCTGTGTGGATTCCCAGGCCCCCAGCACAGTGCTCCTCCTACAAAGCCATAGGACACGACTTGTATGCTAGAGCAGCATCCTAGCTTCGTTGGGTAAGGATGTGAGAGGTTAGGAGAATGTGCAGCATCCGTAAATGTCCCAGGCGTGTTTAGACTGATGAGCATCTAAGAAAGAATATGAAGTATTCTGAAGTAGAGTATTTGTGCTTTAGTAGAAATTTCATGTACTGAGAGTAATGAGGACTAAAGCGAATAAAAATGGAGGGCATTAGTAAATGCCTTCACACTCCACATCTGACCTTGTCACAGTGGCTGTTGTAGCAGATGGATTTAGGAAGTCTATCAAATGGAATATTTTTCATGGGCCACGCATGAGATATCTCCCAACATCTGTGAGAGTCTGGGAACACGGGAAGGATCCGAACTCAGTAATGTGATGACTTCGCAACAATGAGTGTCTGGCTGTGACTGTAACCTTTCTTTGGCTTCTGATTGAAATTAGGAAACCTCTAGGTCTGCAAAATAAGGAAGAAATAAAAATTAGAAAATGTTCTTCAAGACAAACCAGAGATTTTGTGTTATATTGTGTTGAGGGAAAAGCTTAGGGCTGGACACACATTAGTTGAATCCATTTGTTTTCTGTCGATAAAAAATAACTCTTCAAGACATTTCTCTGCCTCCCTCTCTCCCTTCCACCCTCCTGCTCTCTCCCTCTCCTCTCAAGCATTCTCTTTGAGTCTCTCTTTACCCACCATTGGATTACACCTTTTGATACATTTGATACATGGTTTTTTCTCTGAGCAAAAAACCAATTCTACTAGCAGAAATTGCATTTTGTTCATGGATATGAGCAAAAGTGCCACAGCATTAAAGACAGGCAGTAGACGGATTTTTCCACATGTGTAAGACTTTTCAATCATGCAATCTGCTCACTGTTCCTAAGGCATGTTCACGCCACTCTCCCCATCATTAATTCTCCAGCCATTAAGCACACACAAACAATTAAGTCAAAAACCCCGCAGTCTAATCAACCAACGTCACGTGAATCAACACGATTTCCATTGACCTTGAAAACCACGCATATTAAATAAATATTGAAAACGAAATAAATTTTTAAATTGAAATAAATATTTAAAAACGAAAAGGTTTTGGGAGTCCACTTTGCACGTCAACCTCCAGATGGAAGGACCTGTGCTGTAAAAAGATACTCAGAGCTTAGACGTGGGGCTGACATTGGGGGTCAAGATGGAGAGAAGGGAATAGACAGCTGAGAACAGTTTGTTGTGGGTAAGCCCCCAGAAGAAAAAGAAAAATCAAGATTTCTTGAGAATGTACCATTCCCCAGGCACTTTGTCGTGCAATATTCGTTCTCCCACCGATCCTGTGATGTAGGCAGGTGGAAATGATTGAGATTTTTCAGGTGAGGAAGGTACGGTTTTACTAGATGAAGCCTAGGGTCACACAGCTAGTGTAGGACCAACCAGGGATCTGAACCAAGGTCTGTAAAGCTCAGTCTCTTTTGTGTCACTCTTGGGGAGTAAGGGCCTTCCTAAGCAAGTGTGAGCTAGTCAGTGGACATGTGTCTTAGGGCCCATGCTAGTGCTGGGGGGGAGTGGGACAGCTAAGGCCACTGTTGTTACTCTGTCTACCTTCCCTCCTCACCCCCGACACTCCTGACCACTTGCTTCCTAGTTCCTATCCTCTCCAGAAGGCAGAGAAGCAAAGTGGAGATATTCTAGCCAAGCAGAAAGGCAGTGACTAGGAGGCAAAGTGGGAATCTTGGCCACACCAGGGTCACAGCAGAGGGGAATGAGGCCTGAAATAGGGAAATGTGAGGGTCCCCAGAGCCTGAGGGCCCAGGCGGCCCCTCCTTCCATTGCCACAGAGTCAGGCCACAAGAAATGAGGGGAAGCCTCATTCCTCTCCAAGGCTGACACACCTGGACAGCTGAACAACCCGACCCCAAGAAGGAAGGGCACGGAGGATGGCCCAGATTTGGGGTGAGGACTTGAGCCCACCACAAGCTATAAAGACGCTCTGTCCATTGTCTTTGAGGAAGAGAGTGATAGCTTCTGATCTTTATATTTCACTCACCCTCTCAAATCATTATCCCTTTGAGAATATTTGAGTTGAAAATTGCTAAGTATAAATCTTAACTATAAATTTGTAAAACTGGCTTATTTTAATAACTATCTGTAGACAGGGATTCAGAGATTGGATAGAAAATACACATACCTTCATATATAAAGCTAATGGTCTATAGGAAATATTAAAACAAAATATTTTTTATTCTCCATTGTTGATGAGGCCCTGCCCACTGCCCCCAGGGAACTAGTGGATTCAATTACTTCAGAAGGAGGCACATATCCCAAGAATGAGGAACTCATTGCTCAATGTTGGGGTGCAACGTGGATGTGTTCCAGTCTTTAGAGATACTCTAGTTATGCACACCAGTCTTGATAACAAAGGAAAAGGCTTTATGAGTTGAAAAGTTTTTCTTGATAAACCAAGAGCAAACTTGGAAGCACGAGCCCTGCATTTTGCTCTTAGTGATACAATGGAGAAGCACAGAAGTTAAAATGTAAGCAAAGTCCTCACTAGACACAGAGGTAAAAATAGGGGTTTTTGGTGTCAGAAGGAAGAACTAAGGAGGAAAGGAGAGAGAGAGAGCAAAAGCCAGAGAGCTGACACATGGGCGGGCTGAACTCTTTAAGCTTAAAACGTTGAGGAGAAGGAGAGAGACTGCTGAAGGTTGAGACAGAAGTCTACAGCAGAGGAAATCACAGTGGAGGGCACTGGTGGCCTTGCGTGTGTATGCAAAGAAACATCTCCTCAGAAATAATTCCAGAGAAATCTCCCAAACATCTCAACACTCTAGCTCTCCATACATCCTACACTTACCTCAGGTGAGACAGGATAATTCTCACCTGGAAGAGGGCTGAAGATGGTGGCCAACAAACTTGTCCTCTGGATGGGGAGTAAAATTACTCCATATTGAGGATTGCAAAGTGGAATGCCCCAAACAAGGAACAAATGGAAATAACAGCTGGAATTCAGGGAAGAACAGAGCCAGCCAAGGTGGGGGCCCCAGTAACAGCTCCATGGGGGTAACTGGGAGCATTGCTCTCATCCAGAGAACTGACCCTGGACTATGCCAACTGCAGGTATGTCAACAAGGCAGGAAGCAAGGAAAGAAGAGAGCAAAGACACCTCACTCTCCCGGGGCCGCTCTGCCACCTCCAAGAGGCACACAAGCTCCCCTTGAACCCAGACACCACTTTGAGACTAGCATGGGAGGCAGGTTTTCACATGCAGTGAGGAGGATTCCAACTCGGTAGGGAGTTTGAATTCTGAATATTTACCCAAAATATAAAGCCAGAAGAGACTGTGTTACCCTGAAAGGCAAGCTGAAGTTTGAGATTTTTTTCTTCCCCCAGCACCAGTGGACATGGGAGTTTTGACAATAAGATGAGGCCACAAAGGAAACAATGAAAGCCACTTTTTTCCCACACACACCTGAAATGTAGCATGAAATATTTTGACATATGTTTTGTTCCTGGCCCTGGAGTCTGTGGCTGTTGCAACTAGCTTTCTTTAACTTTTGGTGGTGGTGGTGTGAATTCATCCGACAGACTGAATACTGAGCCAAAGAGAATCAGAGAATCGTAGCACTTACCCAGATGACTGATAAGGCTGCCCTGATTCTCTCTTCTGCTTGGATTGTTCCTGTGAAGTTCCCACCAGCCGATCTCGATGCAGATTCAGCTGCCAACCTTACACAAAGGCTTAGCGCTAATTTCCCTGAGTCCAGTCGGATATACGGTGGATGACTCACAGGCTGCAAAAAGATGCGTATGCTGCTGACAACTGGGTGCAAAGAAACTCAAAACATCCAATTAGATTCTAGTTTTCCCAAAGCTATCAGGCCATGTTTTCAGAGTTCGCGCTTAGTGACAGCCGATGCGTGTGAGTCCATAGTTACCAGCATTGTTTTCGAGAGCTAAGGCCTTCCTGTGTATCAACCATGCGTCTGTCCATGTAATACATGAAAAATTTTAATAACCACATGTATATCCAAATAACAGGTTCAGTAATAACGATAATAATTAATGGTATTCAGATATGATTATCAACATGTAGGTGATATTTTTGGGATTAATCAATGTGAATGCTTAATGCGGCAAGGCTGTGTTGGTTTCAGCTTAGTTTCCCTTGGTTCATGGCTTTTCCTTCAATCTCCTTGGCAATCAGTAGTTGGAATCTCAGGCAGGATAAAGTCCTCTGGTTTTTATGAGATCACAACAGTATAGCAGAGGAATTTGACCCTATAACATGGAATGCATTCCAAACCCTGAGTGGACAACTTCTGGATGACCATGCAGATTATTCCATGTGATCCTAACAACATGTGGTACTTGGAAAACACAGAGCACTATGCTAAGTACCTTGTGTATAGGAATCATATGCACTATTTTTAAAGCCATTGCCAATTACATATTTTGTAATGATATAGTAATATAGCTTTGCCTATAAATAAGTCTTTCATGTGCAATAAGCTCTCAAAACATCCTGAGCCTGCCTATCAGTTATCTATGGCTATGTTCCTATGAGTGTAGAACAGCAAGGTCAAAACATTCTATTCTAACACTTTGTTCATTTCAAACAGACATATTTATTCAGCATGTGTGGAATAATTACCACATGTAACAGCTATGTGCTGCCAATTAGTTTGAAGGATCTGATTCCTCTCTGCCTTAGCTACTTTTGTGACGTGATTAAATTGACCAGCTCTTTTCCCGTTGGCAGACAGACCCTGAATCTTACCTTACTCTACCTTCTGAGATATTTGAGGACATGGGATATGAAAAACAGATTGTCATTAAAAGGCATGTCAAAGGCAAATTTATAAGCAGAAAAAAGAGCCAGGCTCATTAGTATGAAAAAGAGCCCACTCATTTCATTAAAATTAGGTTACTGAGTTTAACTATTTGACACATATTTATTCCAATTAATTTCAATTAGGAAAAACAAGTGTAAATGGATATGTAGACACCCAGTTACCAGGCAGCTTGTCTGAGATCATTAGACACGATATTCATGTGTAACTATTAGTATAACTAGTAGACAGGGAATTATTTCTCCTCAACAATCAGTTCTATTGGGTAGAAGTCATGGTGTGACAATCCTTAAATTAAATATCCATTAAGGATTCTAATCAATCTCGACACGCACATTTTTTCTTTTGGTTAAGAAAATTAATAATGCATAAGAATTACAGCAACCAACTAAAGCTGTCTTCTTTCCATCTCTTTCATCTCCTCTCGCGGTGCTGTGCCAAAGGAAAGGCAAGGAGGGGCCAATACTTTTGAAGCAGACCTTGGTAACTAATACTCAAGGCAGATCCTCAGCAGAATCGCCAATCACGCCATATTTATCTTGGAACTTGAGAGCTACCGCTAATGGTGCAAATGAGAGAATTACAACAGTCATGTTAGCAGGCAGCGTCACTTCTCCTGAAGGTTCCAGATCTGTACCCCATGGAGAGTCATCAAAAAGGAAACCAGTCATGTAGGGCCTTTTCCCAGAAAGTTTATTGAGAAGACATGACTGTCACAAAACTTAAGCTCAAGGCAATGGCTGGAAGCACATGACATGATGAGTCAATGAGGTCAGGGAAAGGGAGGGAGAAGTGACTTAGTGTCATTAACGATAAAGGAAATTCCTCTGAGAATGCACCTTACCAGAGGTGAGTGACAGAGACAACCCAATTTTTAAGAGAAACTATTTGTCAGGGAGCAACGAAATGGAAAAATGGTTATGCAAGAATATAGATGAGGCCTTACAAAAACAACAGTTACACTCACTATCTAGTATGTGCAGAGTGTTGTACATATATTATTTGTAACTTTCACAACACCATTGAGCAGTAGATGCTTTTATTCCCAGTTCACAGAAAAGGGAACTGAGGCTCAAAGGGATGTCAAAGAACTCCCCCATTACCATCGTCACACCCTTGTTATTAGAACTCCAAGGTTCTCCCATCTCTACCATGCTGTAGAGCAGACAGGTGAGTCTCTGCTTCATTATTGAAAGGTACCCCAGGGACCAGGCAGGAAATCAAGTCTTGGGCAGACATTGAATGATAACACCCAGTATAGAAAATGGTCCATAATCAGGGATTTATATAAATCTCCAACCCATTTTATGCAAAACAAGCTTTAAAATGGGAATGCAGGCTATGAACAGTTAGAATCACAATTAAATTTTAAGATAGGTCCCTTATGCAAACTCGATTGACTAAAGAGCAATTATAAAACACTGGCTCTTAGAAGCATGTTGTTATTCAACCAATTTTCATTTTAACTTCTATTTATCTCTCTAGTACTGCTTTTATTTATAATTGCTAGTGCTGCCTGTGGTATACGTTTCTATGAGCTTTTCAAGGTGTGTTTTAGAAGAACAGAATTAAAAGATTGCTCCAACTTGTTTTTCTTTCCAAATCACTGTTTTGTTATTACACAAACAAGCTGCTTCCTCCACGGGGTTTATACGCTTAACTATATCTTTATTTTCTTTATAATTGGATTAGATGGTACATATTTCTTTACCTTTATTTCACAAAGATATTTGAAGTGTTTAATATTTCAAAGAGTAGTATAATACACTAGGAAAGGCGCAGAATCCTCAAAGAGGAATTGAATCGAGTTGAACAGACAGACATTCGCAAAACTACAAGTAAATGAATAAACTACAAACGAATACAATTATAAGTGAACGAGTACAAGCTACAAGCAAATGAGTAAACTTTAAGTAAATTAATTAAAAAACAACAACAATAGCAAGAACGACAAAAATCCAAGAGGCTCCAAAGAGCTGGGTTTGCCTAATATGGAAGTAACCAGTAATAAGTTTCTAAGTTGAGAAGTTCTGGTTTGTTTTGGTGTCCAGAGAAGTGAGTGGAGAGAAAGACAATGTTTCGTTGAGTTCTAGCGGCAGAGTTGATGGGAGAGAGTACAGGAGTTCCGGGTTAAGCAGATCTTAACTTCTGTGATCTCCTACAGCACAACTCAAGGATGCTGCTTGCTATACTGAAGGACCGTGGTGTTAGAAGTGTGTACCTCGGACCCCCGGGAGTCTGGGAGATGTTCCACAGGCTCGCGGAGAACACATCTATCTTTATAATATACTGAAACGTCCTTTACCATTTTCCCCTTGTTAGCAACTGTACTGATGGTGAAAAGCAGTGGTAAGTAGAACTGCTGGCCCCTCAGCATCAATCAAGGCAGTGGTGGCAAACTGTACTAACATTCATTACTAACACGCTCTTGAGTAAAAGGCCAGGTACACTTAAGGATGTTGTTGAGGAAGCCATAAACATTATCAATTTTCTTAAATATCTCTTGAGTACAAGTCTTTTGAATATTCTGCACTATGAAATGGGAAGTACACATAAAGCCCTTCTCCTGCACAGTGAAGCTTGATGGTTGTCTCCAGGAGAAAAAAAGTGTGCCATGTTTGAGTCGTGAGATGGGATACCATTTTTACTTCATAGAATGACTGACAGACAATCTATGGTAATTCAGACTGGGGTATTTGGCAGATATTTTCTCAAAAATGAACAAAGTGAGGCTGTCACTTCATGGAAAACAACTGACAGTATTTGTTGCCGAGAATAAAACTCAAGATTTCAGGAAAAAAATTAGAATTTTAGAAATCTTCTATCTGCCACCAGAACTTGACGGCCTCCCAAGACGTAAATTCTTTCCTATTAAAACCAGTGGTGATATGAATAAATGTGAGTTTTTGATCTTGTACAATGAAATGTGTGAATATTTGGAAGTCTTGAAGAACTCAGTGAATTGGTATATTCCAAATGACTAATGCATGATGTTACAAAATCATGCATGGGTAAAGGATGCATGCAAGATAAATCAACAAATTTTAACGTTATAGAGGACAAATGTTTCTCGACACAGGTTCAGACTACACTTTTTAATTAACCTGTAAGAATCTATCAGTGTTGAATTTTGGTGTAGTACCAAAAAAAAAAATCCTTAATTATTTAATTATCCTACTTTTTCCAACTACATATCTATGGGAGGCCAGCTTTTCTTCGTACACACCAACCAAAACAACATCTTGCAACAGAATGAGTGCTTCAGCTGCTATGAGAATCCAGCTGTCTATTATAAAAATCAGACATTAAAAAGATTTGCAAAAATGTAAAAAAAAAGGTTTGCCACATTTCACTATTTTCTTTTACTTTGGAAAATACAGCTATTTTTATAAACATGTTTTTATGTTAATGTGAAATAGGTTTGGTTATTGTTACTTTTAAATGAGTGTATAAATAGTTTTAAGTGTCTCTGTTTTAACTTCTAATTTGGTAATATCAATAGATATAGCCCATATAAATAAAATCTCTGTGGGGTCCTTGATCATTTTTAAGATGGAAAAGGAGGCCTGAGACCAAAGTATTTGAGAACCACTAGTCTAGAAACATCTTGGTTTCTGCATGCAACTAGGTGTTATATCCTGCTTTCTTAGAACTGGGCAGGAAAGGTTGTTAACAGCTAGGATATGCCTTGATTATTTATTTCCAGACTATTACCTTTAGTCTTTATGAACAAAGGCTTCCATTCATCTTCTCTCCATCTACCAAATCAGTTTCCTCCAAATATCAGCCCCTCCATCTAACTTATTGATAGCCACCCCACTGAACTCTACAATCACCTGTTCTTGTTCTTTCCTCCCAACGCACACATTCTTCAGTCTACTGGAGATTTCATGTGGTTAAGTACCTGTGCCTCTGTAAGGATGGACATGGCAGGCAGACTCTCAGATGCCTCCAATGATCCCACCTCCTGGTAATCCACACCCTTGTGTCATCACCTTCCCTGTGTGTATAGTCATGTGCTTCTAACAAATAGAATGTAACAAAGACAATGTGACGTCATTTTCATCATTAGGTTACAAAAGGTCATCACTTTACCTTGCTTTCAGTCTGTTTTACCTTCTCATCTTGCACATTGGGAAGAAGCAAACTGCCATGTTGAAGTTGCCCATGAGGAAAGGAACTGAGAGAGCCCTCCAGCAAATAGCTGGGAAGAAAGCGAATCTGCCAACAACCACATCAGTTTAGAGGCGACTCCTTCCCCATCAAACTTTCAGATAAGCCCCCAGCCCTGGCTGACACCCTGACTGCAGCCTTGTGAGAAACCCTGAAGCTAAGGACCCAATTAAGCTGTGCCTGGCTTCCTGATCCACAGTGACTGTGAGATAATAAACGTGTGTCATTTTAAGCCCCTAAGTTTGTGGTATTTTGTTATGCAGCAGACACACAACTAATACAATGAGTGTGCGGGGTATTCTTCTATGTAAGCCAGAGTGTGTCGATTTAGGAAGATTTACCCATCATGCTCTGCACTACTGATGTCTTCAAATTGTTCATGATCTGGAGGTCGCAGTGCCTTAGACATAGCAAGTGTTTAATAAACATTCACCACATTATTATAGAATATATTAATTTTATTTGACAGATGCATGTAAGACACTGTGGTAGATTCTGCACCTGAATACTCAGGTGAGCAGGCTGCATTTTTTGACCTCATGTAATTTACCATTGATGGTGGAAGGCAGACTTACAAATGAGCTCCTATATTAAAATACCGCATAAAGTAAGGTCCTGCATTGAGAGGACGTTAATAAGAACAACGTTACGATAATACCTTGAAGGAAGCAATAAGTGAAAGCGCTTTACAGAGACAGAGTTTGTATTTTGAAAAATCATTGGGATTTTGTGATAAGCAGAACCCTCCTTAAAGATGTCCACAACCTAATCCCTAGAACTCATGAACATGTTGTTGTTACACGTGTTGTCACATGACAATTACATCTGCAGATGCAATTAAGGTTACAGACGTTAAGATACGGACATGATCCTGACTTATCCAGGTTGGCCCAATCCAATCACATGAACCCTAAAAAAAGAGGGAACTTTTTCTAGCTAGAGTGGGAGGGATGTGGCAGGAGGAGAAGTCAGAGAGATTTGAAGCATGGGAAGGACTCAGTGTGCTGTTGTTGGTTTGAAGATGGAGAGAGTAACATGGCAAAGAACACAAGTGATCATAAGGAACTGAGAATGGCCCCTGGGTGACAACCAGCAAGGAAATAGGGGACTCAGTCCTATAACTAGAAGGAATTGAATTCTGCCAACCACCTGAGAGAGTTTGAGTGGATTCTCCCTCAGAGTCTCCAGATAAGATCTCAGGCCATCCACCACCTTGATTTTCGCCTTATGAAACCCAGAGCAGAGTCACAAACCAAGGCCATCCCCTCCTACCGCAAACTTCTGGCCTACATAACTGTGAGATAATAAATGTGTGATGGTTCAAGCTGCTAAGTTTTTAGATAATTTTTTATGGCAGCAATAGAAAACTAATACAGACTTCAATGGGGGGAAGCAGAAAAGTCATTCCAGACTGCAGGATCTGTTAGCATGAGCCAAGATATCTGGCCATGATCAAGGAAAAGAAATAGCAAGTTATCTGATGTGGCTAGAACATAAGAAATATGGAGAGAAGAACAAATGAAGACAGGAAGATTAGACTAGGGAACGAGTGTTGAGAAACAATAGTTCTAACATTTGTCTGTAGAACAGATTCGAGTGGGCAAGACGACACAGAAAGGAGGATCAATCAGAAATAATCTAGATAAGAGATGATGAGACCCTAAACTAAGAGAGTGGCATTTGGAATCAATAAAAGTGTACAAGTTCAAGAGATAGTTCTAAAGTGGAATCAACAGCACTCGATAAAAATTTAATGAAGAGTTTCGAAAGAAAGAAAAGGTGACTTCAATATTTTGAGGCTAAATGAATCAGAAGATGGTAATGCAATTAACCAAGAGAAAGAGTAGGGATGTGTGTATTTTTTTTTCCTCTGGGAAAGGGGAGGTTAATTAATTCTGTTTGGGATGTGTTGAGTTTAAAGCGTCTAGCAAGGAATTTATAACACTGACTACAACTTTGGGTAAACGTAAGAGCTAGTGAGGGGGTCGGAAGTCATTTCTAAAAGGAAGTAGTTATAGCCAGGAAGGAGTATAAAATGAGAGACGAGAAAGCTCAAAGGGGAAAATCCCTACATTTAATAGAAAGGCAGCAGGGAGTAAGATAAAGAAGAAATGGTAGAAAAACAGAGAGGTCCTCAAAGGAAAATGAGTTACATACTGAGCTAAGAGGAGAACTTGGAATGGGTGGTGTCACAGACACATGAAGGAGGGTTTTAAAAAGGAAGAGTTGGTTAGCAGCGTCAAATCACATGGAGAATTCCATTAGAATGAACACGAAAAGAGGCCTCTTGCGTTGACAACCAAAAGGCTACTACAGACCTTTGAAAGGAGAGCTCCAAGTGGACATCAGTAGAAGGAGCTGTGTTCCATCATTGGAGGGTGAGCCGGAGAGGCAGAAGTAACACCAATGGAGGTGGTCTTCTGTGTTATGATGTAGCAAGGCTTTATGATGCAACAAAGAATGGGATGAAGTGTTGGTGTACAGGGGAGGGAGCCTTGAAGGGAATCTTGACTAGGGAAATCTGGTGAGAGGAGATGGTGGAAAAAGAGGGTGAAGTTGTGAAAGAAATATTCAGATGGATCCAGATCCTACAGAGATGACAGTGAGTGGATTCGAGAGCTTAAGAGCCCAGCAGAACCAGTGAGCCTTTCAAAGCAGTCTGCCAAGAGAGAAATAAAATTAAATGTAATGGCACAGAGAATATTTGAGATGAAGGAGGGAAAAGCTGAAGGTTGGCTAACGGACTTAGATGCTGTCAGTGAAGTAAGAGTTCAGAGAGAGGGAAGGGGCAAAAGGCTAGAGACTTGAAAACAGTGAACACAGTATAAACAGCTGCCATGGGGAGTGGGATAGAATGTGCAGGAAGAAGGCAAAGTCTACCAGAGGGCGGCCAGGATGTACAGTGTTTGTGGATGGCCAAAGAGTGTTGACAAACAAGTGTTGGGCATACAGTCTAGATATTGCAAACACAGTGATATACTAGTGTGTATGTGTGTTAATCACATCCTATTATAACCCTCCAAGGTGGTACGTGTCTGTACGCCCATGGGAGGGGAACTGAGCACAAGGTCCCACAACTAGCAGCCATGGAGTTTTAAAAGCAGGTCTGGTAGCTCGCAAGCCCACCTTCCCTGCAACAATGTGAGACAACAACAGAAGGAGGGAGCGCTTGCCTAGGGAAGGAGGCTGCCTGAAGTATGGGGGTAAGAATGTGAGTGAGGATTTTGGCCCTCAAACTCACAGCCGGGAGTTCTGCCTTCAACCATCATCCTTCACCCAACTCCGTCAAAACCATTCCTTGGCCCAGTTACAGTCTATGCAACAACTTTCCTGATTAGTCATGTATAATATTACCGTTTCTTACATCGTTATAGTTGCTCCTCACAGGTTCAGCTTCCTCTTTCTTTTTCCTGGAGAGCTGCGCTCTCTCCAGCAATCTCCAACAGTGATCATCAATCAAATCAATGGAAATCCCTGGCTTGGTATCAATGTGTGTCTTAATAGAATGTCGGTCCAATGGCTGTCCCAAGATAGTTGAGAATCATATCATAAATGGACCAATTAACACATAACATATGCCATGTATAAAGTTCACACTTCCTTCAGCTGAATATACAACCTAACACATTCCCATGAGCCTCTCTGATTGGTGGCATAATACAGAGCCTAAGAGCGTGACATCTGAGTCACACCCCCAAGTGCAAATTGCAGCTCTTATACCCACTTACGTGGGGGCTTGGGTCAAGGGACTGTCCTTTTCCAGTCTCAGTTTCCACATCTGGAAAAAAGGGATAAAATACCTCATAATGTTTTTTGAGAAATAACCATGTCAATATAGATAAAGCTTTTAGAATACTGCTTGGTACTTAATAAATAAGCAATAAATATCAGCTAATTTTGATTTAAAGTGGAGCCTGTGTTTTTTGGTAACAATCAGATATCCTCTTGAGATAACTCTGGTTGGGGAGAAAGTGCATGTTATTGTGAGAGATCATGGAAACCTCACGAAACGCAGAGAAAGGAAACCAAGTATACCCAACAACCAGGGGTACTGGAAATGGAGCCATATGTTTGCAGGAAAGACATCTTTTCCTCTCTCTTGTTCTCTCTCTCTGTCTCATGTTCAGCTTTTCTGCTTCTCCACTTTTCTCTCCTTGTCTGCTCCACTCCATTCTCTCTACCTGCTGCCTCCCCCTATTTACCTGGCTTCTCTCTCACATCTCCAGCCATCAAGTGGTTCCCAATGTCACCCCAAGAGGAGACTCTTCACGACGTCTCAGCTGGAGCTCTTCTAGACAGGTGCTTCAGTGTCCAAAGTTCCCAAGTTCAAATTCTTCACAGGAAATTTGGCCCATCTGCTGCCTTCACCCCCAGCCCTACAGATCGCACATTTCCTATCAACCTGTAGATACATCTATTATCTATTCCTCTTCCCAGCTGCTTGTGTGCGTCACTAGGGCGCACTGAGGTGAGGTAAGAAGGGGGTTACCTGGTTCAGAAGTGGGCCTGGCCTCTGAACAGGGGCTTTGGGCAAGGGTCGCTCCAGAAAAGAGTTCCAGTTAGAGTCATTTCCTTGAAATACACCTAGTACATGCTGTCACGCACGGAATTTATAGCACCTCCACTCCCTGTCCTGCCATCATTTATTTGATTGTGGTGCATTTTATATGGTGCCTCAGAGTCAATAAGGAGAAAGAAGGAACAGCCATCTTCCCTCAAAGATAGATCGGTTGGCATAGATGTCATATCTCAAGACAGCAACCAGTTTATTGCATCTGCTACTACTCGAATTCATTTACAATCCTAATGTGATTTAAATTTGTCTTGCGACTTGATCCTTGAGGCTCTGGCAAAGGCACTCAGTGCAGAAGGGAGTGGGAGAGGGGCAGGGAGGGGTAGGAAGAAACCAGGGGTGAGAACCTTTGTAGAAGGGTCGTTTCCTCCTTCATGCCAAGAGAGACATGAGCTTTTTGTGAAAACAATGTTTTCAATTCTGGAAGGGAGATTCCAAACATATTCTTCACTTTTCTTCTTTGAACAGCAAAAGTGTAATTCGCTGAAACATGAGGAAGGATACCCGAATTTTACAGAATATTGTATGGAGGGGGGTATTTTATCCCTTCCAATAAAACAGGTTTGACATCACCTGTCTATACAATAATGACTGTATTGTGTTAATTGACTGACGCGTTAATTACAAAACCTTGTACTTTTATGTCAATCATCCTTTTCACTCAACTTATGCACGTAGGCTCTGAAGGCTCCATGTGGCTGCAACAAAGACACAGCTGCTACAGTTTAATTTTTGAGCAGCATTTTAGCCCTTTTCTTAAAACTTTTCAATGCTTGCCTCTTCAACCACAGCTCTCTTTTTCAGCCCTCATAATTAACACATACACAAGCCTATTCAAACACAAACAGACACACACACACAAACATACACATGAATTCAGACACACAAATACCAACGAGTATACTCACACACACAGACACACAAACACACAGGCACAAAACTATTAAAGGACTTGCAATTGCTAGAGTGTAGAATAAGATTTCACCCTCCCTTTCTTGGCTCTTCTCCCACCTTCTGTCTAGAATTCCTTCACCGCTTTATGCACCCACTGAAAACTACCTCCCTAAGTGAAGTACTTTTTTCTCTGTTGTAAGTTGAGAAAATTATTACTCCTTCATGGATATAGTATGAGAACAAAATGACGTAATATAAGCAAGACTGATGGAGGGTAGTAGAGGCTGCCAATATCTATTCTGCACTTCTTTCATAATTATAGTTATCTGAGTATGTAGCTACCCTGCTAAAGACTACATTTCCCAGGCTCCTCCGTGACTTTGGTCATGTGACTACATTCTAGCCAATGAGAAATGAGAGTCAAACATTGCCCAACTTCCAAAGTAAGCTCGTAGAGGGAAGAGGCATACATTCCCTCTCTCCTTTTCCTTTTTCCCAGTAACCATAATATTACATGTTGGTGAATTGTCTTAGAAAGCAGCACCCTAAGAATGACCAAAGAACAAGATGGAAGGAGTTTGAACCCTTGACAAAATCTTATCAGAAAGCCACCCAAATATCAGCCCCCATTTTACATGGCAGAGAAATAAGCTTCAATATTGTGTAATTCACAGTCAATTTGGGTCTCTGTTACTAGTGCAAAAATCTTTATCCCAACTAATATCTGCAGCAATCAGCTCAGACAAGCGGTGAAGCAGCCAAAGTCCATTCCAAGCACTCACCTCCCTTCTCAGTGCCCTCTCCTTCCTCCTGGTTCATCTCTCTCCCCATTCCCTAACACCATGCCCCAGTGTTTTAGGCTGCCCTCGGTCTTTTCTGGAGCTCAATGGCTTCCAGAAAAGTAGTTCCTGTTTCCTCTAGAGTGGTTGAGGGAGGTCATGGGAGACATTGAGCCCTTCAAAAGTCCAGCCAGCCCAAAAGAGATGTTGTCCTTTTCTCTTGGGGTATTTCTTTGTCTCTTCCTCATCTCACACTCCTTGTGTGCAGTCCTCAAATGTCACTGTCCCTAAAGTTCCACCTGAAGCCCAGCAATCACTCTCCCCATAATTTTTAACCACCTCCTCTGTGGTAATCTCTGAGAGATGAGGAGAGATCCCAACAAGGACCATGCCAATCCTTGAGTGAGATGGGGAAGCAGAGCTTGTGTCTGTCTCTATGATCTTCAGTTCTGCACTGATGCAATCCCCCCTCACCCGTTTCTCACAGAAGCCCTCCTTTAGACCCCGGAGGAAGGATTGTGGTGG
Organism: Ceratotherium simum simum; assembly: GCF_057802395.1. NCBI lineage: Eukaryota > Metazoa > Chordata > Mammalia > Perissodactyla > Rhinocerotidae > Ceratotherium > Ceratotherium simum. Next base: position 124,499,602 of record NC_141940.1, read on the forward strand.
TCCCAGCTGCCCTCTATGCACATTCATATTCCAGGTCTCACTCTTCTCTTGTATTAATTCATGGATTTATTTTACATTAACTAATAATTTATTTGGCCAGGTCTAGTGGTTACAGATCCAGCACTCTCACCATGGTGGCTTGGGTTTATTTCCAAGTCAGAAAACCACACCACCCATCTGTGGTTGTCATACTGTGGCGGCTGTGTGTTGCTGTGATGCTGAAAGCTATGCACTGGTATTTCCAATATCAGTAGGGTCACCCACGGTGCACAGGTGTCAGTGGAGCTTCTAGACTAAGACAGACTAGGAAGAAGGACCTGGCCACCTACATCTGAACAAACTGGCCATGAAAACCCTACGGATAGTAGTAGCTTATTGTCTGATACAGCACCAGAAGGGGAGAGGTGGCGCACAAAGACCGAGAAGGGTTCTGCTCTGCTGAACACAGGGTCACTAGGAGTCAGAATCCACTCAACAGCACTAACAACAAAATAATTTATTTATTACATAGCCTGATCGACTGCCTTCTAGCACCAGTCTCTGTGCATGGCATTGGGGATACAACAGTGACCACAACACAAGAAGTCCTTGCTCGCATAGAACTTACATTCCCGCTGCGGGCAGGAGAGACGGCAAGCCAATAATCTGGTGATGACAAATGCTATGAAGAAGAATAACCCTGGGTAAAGAGGAAAAACTGCTGAGTCAGGGCAGGGTTCTCTGATCAGGTAACATTTGACAGAGACCTGAAGAGACTGAGCCAGTGACCTGGTTCCATCAATCACACACACTTGGAATGAGCTGTGAGAGCTCTAAGGCAGCCCCAATTTACTAGGAGTGTTTGGATATGCTGAGAAGAGCAGATGGGTTTGGTTCTAGGGCCCAGTCTCTAGTATTGTGGATATCAACCAGTGGGTGGCAACATTTCCACTAGGTGAGTTAGGTGTATCTGGTACTCAGATCCTTCCTGGCTGCATTGCCCCTTGCTGTGTAGCCTCCAAGCCATATTCTTTGGCCTTCTGAGATGTTCTGGGAGCCAATGTTTTTTAATATAGCCTTGGAACATATCATTATTGCAACAAAGAATCCTTCTTGCTACTGATATTGATTCCTGAAATACAGATTTTCTGAATTTGCTATCGCTGTGGGCCTGGTGGTGACTCCATTCTCTCAAAACTTTTTCTATTGAACTACTACCAAACCTTTGTCCAAAGAGCTTACTGTGACATGATGTGGTCCCCATGTGACACTAACGTAATTGTTCATGCAAATGCCAATGGAGACATTGAAATAACATGGCAGTACTTAGGCATGAGGCTGTTGCCCAGATCATTCATAATGTTCAGGAAAGTCTTCTTTTCCCGTATTATCAGTAAATTAAAAATGCAATAGAGAACTCTATAGAGAACTCACAGATGCCCTGACAATCTATAGATTCCAACTGAGAAGCACTGCCCCAGAGTATATGCAAAATCTTTACAACTATCCTGGGCATCCTTTCTTTTCCCTCATCTTCTACATCTGGTCAACCACAAAGTCTTATCTACTTCATCTCTTAAAGAACTCTTGAATCTGTCCACTTTTGACATTCCCCAGTGCTACACGCAAGGCCAGGTCACCATCATCTCTTGTCTAGACTATGGAAGAGCCATCTAAATAGTGAACCTCGGCACCCCTCCCCCACACACTGCTCTGTTCTCTTCTACATCGCACTAAGAATGGTCTTTCAAATGTGATCAGCCCTCTCCCCTGCTTAAAACCCTCTGATGGTTTCCTAATGTCTTTAGAATATAGGCCAAGCCCTTCAGTGAGACTTTCCACACTGTGGTTCCTGCCTCTGTCTCAAGCCCCCATTTCCCCCACTTGTTTCAACTATTCTCATGAACTTGACATGCTCTGTGATGGTTCATTTTATATATCAACTTGACTGGGCTATGAGGTACCCAGATATTTGCCTAAACATTATTTTCTGGGTGTGTCTGTGAGGGAATTTCTGGATGAGAGTAGCATTTGAATCAGCAGAATGAGTAAAGCAGACTGCCCTCCCTAATGTGGGTGGGCCTCATCTAATCCATCGAGGGACTGAATCGAACAAAAAGCTGAGAAGGACTTGACCTGCCATTTCTGGTTTAAAGACGGAGGAACCTATGTGAAGAGTGTGAGAAGGACACAAATTCTGCAAATAACCACCGAGCCTGGAAGAGTATCTCAAGCTCCAGGTGGAAACTGTAGTCAGTCCTAGCTGGGACACTGATTTCAGTCTGGTGAGATCTGCAGCAGAGTACCCAGTTAAGCTGTGCTGGACTTTAGTGTACAGAACTGTGAGACAATAAATGGGTATTGCTTTAGGCTGCTGAGTTTGTGGTAATTCATTACACACAATGGAAATTTACCTAATACAGTCCCCTTCAACATCCATGGGTGAAGTACACTTTCCTGTCACATGCTTTGGCCAAAGAAATGTGGATGGAAATGACAGTTATAGGCATTGATCTGAAGGACAGCATGTGTTTCTTTTTGCCCCTCTGGGTGCGTCTCTCCTCTGCTCCTCAAGCCTGGGTTCTATATGCAACACATGCAGCAGAGCCACACCAGATGACCTAGACCAACGAGCATGAAAATAAATGTGCATTCTTATGCCGCTGAGTCAGAGGTGGCTTGTTATACAGCGTTATTGTGGAAATAGTTGATTAGTACATGGTCATTGGTAAGCAAAAGCCTGCGAGACTTGGGCCAGAGTTGACACACTTCTCTGAAGGTCTACTCCTGTGGGTCTGTGCCACATGGAATTAAATAGAACGAGGAACTAGCATCAAAGAGTAGAAGACCCAAGATTGCCAAACTGCCCCCAAACCAAGCAACTGACCGTAGAATGAAAATAAACCCATGCAAATAAAGTTCTGTTCTGAACCAGATCCACTAAACGCCACAAACTCAAAAGTACATAAATGTTTACACAAATTAACATCGTATATGCCCAAGACATTTTACCTTTTTAAGGCACCAAAATTACGAAGTTCATTCATTAACAACTTATAGAAAGCTGAGTCCTCCTGTGATACGCCTAGCAGTTCAATAAGAGAGTAAAAGCCAGTCATTTAATTCTGGATGCCAGAGTCAGTACATCAGCTCAGATTGATTCCAGTTTGTACTTGGAAAATCTACACCTCCTTCAGAACATCAAGCCTCAGGAAAACTGTTTCATGTCTTTTATCCCCAAAATGCAAAAACAGCTCAAACAATAAGGGACTAATTAACCAATCAATCTGATTGAAGGAGTAGAGCAAACACATACAAATTGTTTTGCCCTTTTTTAAGACTTTAATTCTACAGCTAAAGTTTAAACATCATTAACAAACCCCCGAGTATGTGATCTCTTGGATAATTGAAAGTTGAATGTATGTTATATATCTTCTGGAGTGACTTTAATTAGGCCAAGGCCCTATAACTATTATTATCTTCAAACATGGGTTAAAGCTATTTTAAGCCTGTGTTATTTGCAAAGAAATCACTTTTGGTCTCATGGCTCTGGTATTTTTATTCTTAGAGCTAGCTAAGTTTGCATTTTGATTTTTTTATTGCTAAAAATCTAACTTTCCAAATACATTAATATATCATTTAAGATTTGAGACCACAGAGAAAGTTTGGAATCTGATATTATGAGACATTCCATGAGATGTTTTATTTATTTCAAAGGAGCCTGAAGAAAAATAAGAAATTGTCTGCTAAAATGGGAAATGGAAACAAAAGTACATGAACAAAAGCAGTCATTTAGTTGAGATTTTGGGGTTAATGAGAAATTAAATAAATGTGTTGGATATATAAATTTAGATCATTATGATTCTTATGGAATAATTATTTGTAAGAGAGTCATTTTTCACTTAGGCAATTCACACCACTGTGAATGGTAGCTGAGCTGATGTGGGTCTCTCAAGTGATCTTCACTTTCCTGGTGTCTCAGATGAGGACAGGGTCCGAAAATGTGTGCTTCTTTGATAGATCATGTTAGCACCTTGACTTATTAAGAATTTTTCCAGATTGCTTTGCAGAACTCATTGGATCATATGGGGGAGGCATAGAGAGGTTCAGATAAAGACTCATGTAGGGACAGGGGGCAAACAGAGAATCACGGCAGCTAGTGAGCACGACAAAGTGGGGATACATTTTCCTTCAAAGGGGACAAACATAACTATGAGCAGGGGGGCAAATCCACCACACAGTTTAGAGTACTGAGCCAAACTGGGGGACATAAGGAAAACTCAGCACAAAAGCTGGGGAACCAAGTTAATTATTCGGAGCCAGATCATGAAGGAGCACCCAGAGAAGAGTGGCCAGAATTTGTGTACCTGAAGTTGCCAGCTGGAGCCCCAGAGAAGCTGGGTAGGACAGAGATGGCCAGAGATTTGGAGAAAAGGAATAGACCAGAGCAGAGTAGAGCTATGGTGCACACCCCCCGGGGGCAGTGCTCATCGTGTATTCTCTGGTGTGCTCAGAAGCAGAGTCTCGTTCACATAGTCAAAGTGAAATATACTCCCTGAAGTTGCGATGCCTCTTCGCTGGGGTTCAGATGCAAGTCAGGTACAGAGAACGCTCTCTGGATAGGAAAACTCACTCTGTACCTCAGGACCCAGGAGAAGCTGAACGGGTCTACACAGGAGGCCAGCTTGCAGCCCAATTATTGCCAATCTGTTTGTGTTTGTGTGCTGAAGATGTTATTTTTTAGAGAAGTTTCAGGTTTACAGCAAAATTGAGAGGAAAGTATAGAGATTTCGCATACACTCCCTGCCTCAACACATGCATGGCCTCCCCCATTATCAGCATCCCCCATCAGAGTGCTACATTGTTACAACTGATGAACCTACATTGATTGACACATCATAACCCCCAAAGTGAATAATTTACACTAGGCTTCACTCTTGGTGTTGTACATTCTATTGGTTTCAACAAATGTATAACGATGTGTATCTACCATTACCGTATCCCTTCTGTATGATTACAGTTTCTATTACAATATCTATTCTGTATGAGTACAATTTCACTGCTCTAAATATCCTCTATGCTCCACCTATTCATCCCTCCCTCCCACTCCCTGGCAATCACTGATCTTTTCACTGTCTCCATAGTTTTGCCTTTTCCAGAATGTCATAGTTGGAATCATATGGCAGGTAGCCTTTTCAGATAGGCTTCTTTCACTTAGCAAAATGCATTTAAGTTTCCTCCATGTCTTTTCATGGCTTGATAGCTCATTTCTTTTTAGCGCTGGATACTATTCCATTGCCTGAATGTACCACAGTTTATTTACCCATTCACCTACTGAAGGACATCTTGGTTGCTTCTAAATTTTTCCAATGATGAGTAAAGCTGCTACAAACATCCGCGTGCAGGTTTGTGTGTGGATGTAAGTTTCCACCTCTTTTGGGACCACTCTGTTTGTCGGTTGCCTCCACAACGTGAGCATAGGAGGAGACATGGTCACTGTGGACTGGCCCCAGGATAAATGCTGCAGAGATTGTGGGGAGCATAACCTTCCTGGTGCTCAGAAAAGATAAAATATTCCTGTGAAGGTGTCAGGCCTCGTTCCGTGCATGCTACATATAAAGATGAATAAAACCTGGCCCATATCTCAAGGAGTTGGCAGTCTAAAACATCTAGTTGAAACCACATGTTACAGAAGATATAATAGTAGCGGTTATGGGTTTCAAGAGGGAAACAGTATGTTTCATAGAGAGGAGATGACTGAACTGAGAATTCTAAGATAAATAGCAGCTCATAAATTTGCAGTGAGTGGGTAGAGAAGAGAGTATTCAAGGCATGGAAAGTAGCTGGAACATAGACATGTAGGCTTTCTTATCAAGGCAAACTCAAGGAACACAGTACCATGGGAAGTCCGTGACTCCATCCTAAAGACGGTGCAGAAGTTAAACAATTTTGCAAAGAAGTCCATCCGGAGAGTCAATTTTGAATAACTGAAGGCTAAAAGAGAGTTACTTTATCTTTTTTTTAAAATTTATGAAATAATAGACTTCATTTTTTTATGGAGATATAATTCACATCCCATTATAGTAGCATTTTAACGTGGACAATTCAGTGGCTTTCAGTCTATTCACAAAGTCCTGTGACCATCACCACTACCTAATTTCAGAACATTTTCATCACTGCACAAAAAGCCCTGTACCATTAGAGATCACTCACCATCAACCCTCCTCTCAACTCCTGTCTGTCTTAGTCTGTTCGAGCTGTTATAAGAAAAATACCCTAGACTTGGTAGCTTAAACAACAAACATTTATTTTTCACAATTTTGGAGACTGGGGAGTCCAAGATCAAGCTTGGAGTGGTGGGGATCCACATCTTTGTTCACAGACTTCTCATTGTGTTGTCACGTGGTGGAAAGAGAGAGAGAGCGCTCTCTGGGGTCTCTTTATAAGAGCACTCATCCCGTTCATTAGGTCTCCACTCTCGCGACCTAATTACTTCCCAAAAGTCCTACCTCCTAATGCCATCCTACTGGGGGTTGGAATTTCAACATATGAATTTCGGGGGGACACAAACATTCAGTCCATTGCACCCTGGCAACCCCTAATCTACTTTCTATCTCTACGGATTTGCATGTTCTCAAAATTTCTTATTGATGGAATCATAGAATATGTGGTTTCTTGTCTGTGGCTTTTTTCCCTTAGTGTAATGTTTTGAACACTCATTCATGATGTTGCATGTGTCAATACGTTATTCTCTCCAGGAAAAGGCTTTCTGTACTAGGCAAGCTCCAAGTCAGGTCAAAAACAGACCAACAAACCATCCCTTAGGAATGAGGACTTGATAGAGGTCCAGCCCCGTGCTGCCCCTTCTGTTGCCTGCTCAGGAAGCCGTGGGCTGTTGTTTTGCCAGGCTAGCGTGGAGCTGAAGAATGGCAGATTGCACTAGGCAAGTTAAAATACCACCAAGCACACTGTTCCTACTGAGATTCAAGCATTTTTCTTGAATATATGCTCCCTGGGTTGCTGCAAGCTTTTGGTTAATTTCCAGAGTCCTGCAAAAGTTACTTCTGACAACTTTTTCCAGTTGTATCACTGATTTTATGGAGAAGAGAAATTTTGGAGGCCCTAACTTTGCCATTCTCACTGATATCAATGCCATAGCTTTTTGTGTTCATTGACAAAACTTTTAGTTTTATGAAGTAGATTGTAACACTGGCCACAGATTCTTCCCCCCTTGTACGCGTGTCCTTTTGCAATGTGACTTTGCAGCTATTATTTTAAGGGTTGAGGACTATTTATCAATGTCGTGCACCTGGTTTGGCCATTTGACTTGTTTGGGCCAAAGGGAAAGCAGCAAATAAGACACCAGCAGAGACTTGCAATTATCTGAACATTGATATCTGCACCCTCTCCTGCTGATCTTGAAAGCAGTGGAATCACGACCCTGGGGACGAGCCTGCATTACCCTGCAGGAGAATGAGAGAACCACGTGGAGAGAGGCCCCAGCTGTTCTCACCTTCACAGACGAGACCATAATAAACCAGTCACTCCAGCTGTTCATCCACCGACTATAGATGCTGGAGCAACCCTGCCAAGATCCGCTGAGCTGAGCCTAGGCAGGAAAAGCCATCCCACTGAACCCAGCCAAAATGTCAACCCACAAAATCAGGAGCTAAATAAGTGGGTATTGTCTTAAGCCACTAAGTTTTGAGATGGTGTGAAACACAGAGAACTCTGATATGGTTTACGTCTTTAGTAAATTCATCTTCTTCACTATTTACTCCTATGAAAATACATACACTCTGGAGAAAAATATCATCATAGCAATTTATGCAGTATATCTTGAAACCTTAAAATTGTTATGTTCTGCTTATGGATGACTATGCAAAATTTTACAATATTGTGACTACAATTGTGTTTGAAGACTGGCACAATGGTGATAATTTTTGAAGCTGGGAGATAAGGTCATGGAGGGTTCAAAATTACAGTCTTTCTTCTTTTGTGTTTGTTTGAAATTTTCCACAATACAATTTTTAAAAAAAAAGAATATGGTTAGCAATTGCAATGCACTCTTTCTATCTTGTCTTCCCATTTGGAAGAGCAGAGATGAGACTGGATTTTAAAATTAAAATTTCCATCTGTGCCTCTCTCAAGAAACACAATTACATTATTTTATTCTAAGCTTTCATTCCAAATTGCTGAGGCTCCAGTAGGCAAATTGAAAGCATTTTCCTTTCAGCAGAAGCACAATGCAACCCCATGCAAATTATAAGTAAATGATCTTTACTAATATCACATTTAACATCAAAATGCAAAATGCACAGAGTCCGCTGTAGAAATCCATGTCATATTTTAGTGTTTGATGAAGATGTCTTGCTTTTGTAACACCTAAGGTATTGGCAGCTAAAACGGACCACAAAGTAATCAGAGAACTGAGTTCCATGCTGGAAAGAACTCTCTATTTCTCTGCCAAGATAAAAGAAAATCTAGGGAAATACGATTAACTCTCTACATTGGCAAATCCATATTTTATGGTTCAGGAAAATATTGACCAACCAAAGAGGAAATGGTTTAGAGTACTATTTCAGTTTGCATTTGTCCTTACAAACTGCAATTAAAACAGTAGGAAAGAGATATCAAAATGGGTCTTAATATGGCACTGTTGAAAACATTTTCTAACTGGGTAATCCTCTCTTATTAGGATAATTAAAATGTATTATATAAAATAATTGTGTTTAATCACAATGATGCCTTAAAATTCAGCTACCACTATCTTCACCATCCTCCCTTCTCAGGCACTGGAATTTCTTAAGTTTCAGAAATTGAATTATTTTATGTTGAAATTACATCCTCAAAATTACTGATTTAGGGTAACATTAATTCACTAGGTTAAATCCTTTTCCTTCCAAAGTATGCAAATTTCTGTGGTCATATTGCAAAAAGGAGAAATTAGAAGCCCAGACAAGGAAGTTAGTCTAGATGTACAACAGAAAAAAAGGAGAACAGGGCTAGCTCCATGCTATTTGCTATTATCGAATGTTTCAAAATGGATGGGCAATGCTAGGTATCCACGGCATTCACAGAGTATGCATTAACATAGCTGCCTGGGCTGCAGCAAAAACAGTTTTGTCATTGTCATTGATTTCCAGAAAGGGCAGGATGCCAGCTAGCTGTTAGGGACACTGCTTGTGGCCGAATCTCATCAAAAGATAATCCAAAGAGCATTGTCATTTCCTAGAATAAATCTCTGTATTTTCAGAAGAGATTTCTCGTATTTCTAGAAAACTTCTCTGTAGCAGAGAAACACAGAGATCATCTTTTGCAGAGAAATACGTATTTTTAAAGCATAGTAAGTGATGAGCTGACATTGGATCCCTGCACATTTTAGACATATGAGACAGTGAGGGGTGAAGGTCTGAAATTCTGGCTCTTCTGTCTGCCCTGGAGCTAAATAGATGTTTGGACAGAAGCATTTATCAAGTGCTTCCCCAAGAATTATCTAAGAGCATCGACGAGGGACGATGACTGGGTAATTGCCTCCCTGAGACCGATGGCAACTTGGTTCCGCCTCCTCCTGTTTATCATCTTTTAAGAGAACTGCCTCACAGACAGAAGAGGGGAGGATTAGAGCTTGCTTCCATATCGCACATTCATCTTCCTCTTGCCTTCCTCTCCCTTCTCCCATCGTAATGCATAACTCCTTGTCTCATTTCTGCTTGATAGCTCTAGTTGTCATCACTGTTGAATTTAAACAACTATACTTGAGAGCAACCACTTATCGTCCCGGAAAATCTTTACTATTGCCTTGCTGTGAAGGAAATTACACAACATGGCTTTAAATATTTCCCTAACACAAGTTGCCCTTGAAAACATTGTCACAGAAGATAATAGCGCTACATAATTTTTTAGAACCAGAATTCACTAAACATTATGGGGGTGGGGGAAAAAAAGGGCAAACAATTCATATGGGAAAAGGTCAAGATGGTTTACTTGCATTCAAAGTGCTAACAGCAGGATGCAAATAAACATTATTGTTCCTACTATATAGTCTTTTGACTTTAAACATAGTGTCGAAATTTTTTAACATACAATTAAACATTTTAAACACATTGAAACTGGCCTTAGAATATAGGGTTTGTTGTTACTGTTAAAGCAAAGGGATTTGAACTTGCCGAATGGTCGCTAAGCTTCCCTACGACCTAAGATGTTACCCAGTGAAGTCATATTTACCTCCCTAATACGCATTCATTCAGGCAATGTTAGCAGATGTGTATATTTCTGAAGACACACTCAACCTAAACATTAATTTTTTTTTTTTTTTTACCCTGGCCTGAAGCCATCCTCATTCATCTTCTCCTCCAACGATCTAAAATATCTTTCTAAGACTGATTAAGCCTCAAAAATTCCAGGGTCTAAAATGTTGTAGGATTCCTTAGCACAAATTCTCTAAGGGAGACAAAAAAATTTTGCCAAATTTAATAATTATTCCTCTGCAGAAACAGGGTGGTGACGTGAGTTACTCAAGATGCACAGGCTTACGCTGCAGTGACAACATCCAAACCTCAGTGGCTTAAGCAACAAAGGATTATTTCTGGCTCCCCCTCTACGGTCACCATGAGTCACGTCGGGCTCTGCTCAGTGTCGTTTTCACCCCAAGGGAGCAGCTTCTGTCTGTGTTGAGAAACTGCTGGGAGATTTTTATAATGGCAACTGATGCTCCAGCTCTGAAGTATCACAGGATGTGTCTCCTCACGGCTCACGAGAGGCCAGAAGCACCATCCTACTACGAGCCTGGACCATGGAGCAAGGTGGAAACCTTTAGCAGACACCATGGTGACGGCTGTATAATAGTAAACAAACAGATAAACACAAAACCATGTGTCTTTTTCTCTGAATGAGAAAAATCTGCATTAATGAATCAATTCTGCACTAATTTGAACTCTATTGTAACGATCAGTACACTCAGGTTGCTTCTTTCACTCTGGAAATGTGTCAAGTCTACATCCTAGCTCATGGATTCAACCCATGGGTTTAATTCACACAGTGTCCTCCTGTGTTTCTTGCTAGGCAGATCAAGGTAATAAGTTCTATCAATGACTTATGTATCCATCTACTTATGCAATGTTACAGTCTAACAAATACTGCTACATATGGTGGCACAGGCTGTGCACTGCACACATTTAGGAAGCACACTTCCCACTGCGGGGTGTAAATGTCACCCCTGGAGTTGTGCAGTACACAGTATGTGCAGTCATACATGAAGATCATGAAAATCTATCCATTTACTTTTTTTTTACCCAAGCGATCACTACATAAATCTAAGCATAAAGCAGCCTATTTATGTCCTGTTTTCTGTACCCGTTTCCGCGTCTGTAACAGGATGTAAATCATAACATATATTTGATAGACGTGCAGTGAAGATTAAATAGACGAACCCACAAAAGCACTTGGAATCAGGCCTGGGACAAATGAGTCTAACCAACCTCGTCCCCTATTCCAGCCTACCACATCGGCGCATGGCCCCTGGGACCATTTTCTGCCTCACCTTCAGTGAGACGGGATGTGCTGCAGAAGCTCATTTCATCTCTGCCCTAATGTGATAGCTGGGAACAGTCTCCCTGATACTAATGCATGGCCTGTCTGAGACCTTCTCTTAGCAGTTAGCGACCCCATGCATTTCCCCGCCTGATAAAACGCCATGCGTGCCCTTCCCTGAATGATCAGAAACTCTGACTTCTCCCACCCTTTTCGTATGGCACTTGTCACCTTCTCTGAGAGGCACTAGACAATGCTACTTTCAAATCTCGCTGCGGAACATCCCTCAGATTTTAACACGGAGCTGACGCTTTGCATTAACTGCATGTTTTCAACCCTGACTTTTAAAGAAAAGTACAAGCAGCAAAAATCTCATGAATTAATTGGAAATATTAAACACGAGTAACACGGTGTTATTTCAAAGGTTGCTGAAAGGAGTTGGCTTAAAAACATTACATCATCTTTTGATCTTTTTCTCAGACTAAAATCTGATCAACACAACAAAAATATCGCGTTCGCTGGACTCGTTTACATACGCACAGGAAATATTTTCTGAAGTATTTGAAAAGTGATAAAGTTTGTAGGGAATTCAAAGAATATTTTATACAAATATATTCACTGGGAGATTTTGCCATTAAAAATACCATCGTCTCTCAATATATGCAATATATTTTGAAATCTGCTATCTTAATATAATCAATGAAGCAACATATAATGCTCCACTTTGAGAAAGAGCCTCAATATTTAAGTAATCATCAGCTTGTTGGTTGTGTAAAGTACCCAGCTCTGCCTTCTCACTCACCCACACTGCAGTGGCAGAATCACTTATCCTCCATTCTGGGCCATCGTCAGTCGGTGGCAGTCCCCACTATATTTTTCTCTTTAAGTTTACCTGATTCCCACCCTCACATAATTGATAGTCTAAAGAATTAATGCATATGTCACATTTCCTTTATCCATTCATCCATCCACGAACATTTGGGTTATTTCCACATCTTTCGCTATTATAAATAATACTGCAATGAACATGAGAGTGTAGATATCTCTTCGAGATTCGGATTTCAAGTTTTTTGGATAAATACCCAGAAGTGGGATTGCTGGGTCACATGGTAGTTCTATTTTTAATTTGTTTTCCATAGCAGCTGCACCATTTTGCATTCCCACCAACAGTGTACAAGGGTTCCAATTTCTCCACATCCTCGTCAACACTTGTTGCTTTTTTTTTTCATAATAGCCACTTTTCAATATTAAAAATGAAGGCAATCCTGCAATATGAAACAACAGGGAGGAATCTTAGGGACATTATGCGAAGTGAAATAAGTCAGACACAGAAGGACAAATACTGCATGATCTCACTTATATGAGGTATCTAAAATGGTCAAACTCATCAAGGCTGAGAGCAGAACCAGGTGGCTGGTTGCCAGGGCCTACAGGGTGGGGGACATGGGGACTTGCAATCAGTGAGTATAAAGTTTCAGTTATACAAGATGAATAAATTCTAAAGATCTGCCATACAACACTGTGCCTATAGTTGAACACATAAAAATCTGTTAAGAGGGTAGATCTCATGTTAAGTGTTCTTACCAAAATAAAATTAAAATTAAAATTAAAAAAAAGAATTGAATGCATAGGCTTCTATTTAAAGCAGCACCAGTAAGTCAAAAAATCTTTTTGAAATCCAAAAAACTATCACAAAATGTCAGGTTTATATAGTGTGGCCCACCTAGTGTATTAGTCGAGGTAATTACCTCTCGCTGCTGTTTCACTAAGACTCTCCAAGTCTCAGTGGCTTATAAAAAGTTTAGATCTGGTTCAGGTCAGTCGCCTGCTGATCTGGCAGCTCTCTGGAGCTGCCCCAGGCGGTGACTCAGGGATCCAGTCTCCCGCATCACCATTGTGACATCACCATTCCTTAGGACCTTCTCAGAGTCCTTACCTGGATGTTCTGCATTCAGCAGCCATAAGAGGACTGTGCAGGGAAACTTCTGGCCAGCCTGAGTGTCTCACATGGTCCCAATATAACTATAAGGTAAGTGGGAAATGTTATCTTGCCCCTAACCCATTGAGATGAAACTGTACATCTGAGTCATGAGATGGTTTCTGGTTCAAAAGTAGTTACAAAGGGGCCCTGTCCACTAGGGAATATGCTATATCTTTGTAAATATGGCACTTTATGTATTTACTTTTACACCCCATTTTAAATTTAGACAATATAAATTTTATTGGCAATTCAAAGGGCATATTTATAAAGATATACTCATTGGAAATTTTGCCTTTAGAAAAACACCACCATCCCTCAGCACAGGTCATATAGTTTGAAACCTGCAATCCTCATATAATCAGTGAGGCCAATTTATATCTTATACCTCAATATGAAAACGATTATGTTTGCTTATTGGGTAAAGCACACCCAAACACTGTACCATTTGCTTCTTTGAAGACGTGATGTATTTTCTGGGTGAGATAAACTTAGCATTATCAGGACAAGTCATTTAGAGGATTTGGACTTCATGAGAAGAACCACTTTTAGGGCAACCATTGAAGGGTCTCCTACACTGAAGGTCCATTAAGTTCTTAGAAAACTGACAAATCGCCACTTGACAATGTTTCCTTTGCACTAACACATGGGTAGTTTTCAAGCTGCTAGTATTCTAATTAGGAAAGTTGACATTTCCTTAATTGAAAAGGCTCCTGTAACTAATATTTCACACTGTTAACTATTGGTAAATGACGATCACTTTATTCAGAGCCCATTAAAGAAAGAAATGGTCTGAAGTGATGTTTGCTAGAGGTAACTCCAGTAACACAGAAGAGGTTCATGGTATCAGAAAGCCAAGGATGGCCAGGGTGCTAGGTCCCACACTCATGCTGTCCCAGACAGGTTGGAGGTGTCCCAGGGGAAGCCCGGATTTAAGGGGGACTTGGTCATTTACAACACATATCACATTTTTGAGGACTAAAGAGGAGGTAATGAGTCTTAGCTTTATATCACTTGAAAGCCAGACACCAGCCTCTACCAACGAACATCTTTCGTCCACGCTCTCTCTCCCTGCTATTATCCATTGTCTGGCCGCCTCCCCAGGGACATGTTTTAGCTTTTATCCAGAATTGCTGGACCAAATGAGAGCCCATCGCAGTCCTAGTGCTACTGCACTGCTTCCTTCTCCTTCTTACTGCTCCCGTGGTTTACCCTGACTGTGTTTCCAACTTCCTAAGGAATCCAGTCGAGAGACAGAGAAGAGAGAACAATGTTTTTTGCATCAACATTTAGACTCCTTAAACTTCTTTGCTCCAAATATCTGCTTCACTTCACTTGGGTGCAGGGTCTATTAAGGCTTTCATCGGCCCACGAAGGAAAACATATAAAGATATTAAGATAAAGACATATTACATAAAAACATAAAACGTATTAAGACATACGAAAATTCTATTTTACGACTGTGCTGCTTCAGATGCGAATATGGTCTTCAACCCCAAGAGTTCATTTTTTTTTCTTCTAATTTTAAAAGATGTTAAGGTATTTTTTGTGAGCCGTGAGAAGGCCTATGGCAGTGTGTGTAATGGGTAATTTGACCTTGCCCTGCCCTCTAATCATGGAGGTCAGGGGCTATTTTATTTCTCATCCATCCCTGCATTTCTTATTCTCTCTCTGGAGCCTTGGGGACTCAAGAAATATCTGTTGAACTGAAACTTGTATTCCTCATCGCTTAACATCACGCCCGAAACACAGTAAACCCTCCACACGCTTGTTGACATGAAGCATGTGACAAGGCATGGCATCAGAGCACAGAATTTTTAATTGCCAAGGAAATTTTTATTTTAATTTTGCATTAACATTAGAACAAAGTTCTAAGAAAACTTTACCTGATACAACCACTTTACAGATAGCATTTTTCAGACATGGGCTAAATACTTTTCCTGTTTCTTTACTTTTCCCTGTATGCCCTTCGGGGCAAATCTGACGTCTGTTTCCTTTCTTGAATCCTTTAAACTACCTCGATACGTAGGCTGTGATTTTGCTTTTCATGCAGCGTTACTGACCTTGTAAAATAATGCCTGTCTATGTGTTACTAACTGCTTAGCTTGTAACATCTATGAAATGCTAGGAATATAAAGATTTTTTTTTTAGATAATTTGTTTAAAGCTTCAAAACCCACAAAGGTTTGGACATACACCTCAGGAGGTCATACCAAGGGGATGCTTTGAAAGCAAGTAGTTATGCCTTACCACTTTGTAAGAAATCCAGGTCTTAAAGAAGGTTAGGTCTCTCTTGGACAAAAGAATTCATATTTACTATTGTACATTCCAACCAAAACTTTCACATGGTAAATGGTTTGAAATCTAAGATAATAATGGTTATTGCCAATAAACCTGACTTTCAAATCCTCTGAAACATAATGGTGATCTAAGGTACTCTGAAGCAAATATTTTAAAGTTTGTTTTACCTCTGGAGGTGTATGTGTCCTTCATTTGCTGTTAACACTGTACAGATTAAACAATTAATTCTATACATAAATATGTATTCACATAATCTATAAAAGTGCTTCAAGTTATTCAATCCTCCAACACACATTCCCACATCATAAAGTGTTTTCTGAAAGTGCATGTGCCTAGAATATGTTAAACTTAGAGTAAACATGATCATATTAAAACATAAGTTCCTTATAGTGGCTTTAAATAGTTTTTCCACAATAAGATCAGCAATAATCCTAACACATTATTAACACGCTGGCGCGCTCTTGAACAAGAATATTTCCTAAAACAATACGACAGATTTTTGGCAATTTCTCGAATGAGAAATCCACATTAGAAATAAGAATCCTATTTGCTTTCCAACTTTCAACCATTCCCGGGGGAGGGTAAAAACTCACTTCTATTTTTTAAGAAAAAGAAAACAAAGATTAAAATTTGAACTAGCAGACCTTAAAGGGGAAGTGGGGAAATGCTGTTGGATCTTGGAAATTCTTCAGTGAGAAACAGAGGAAATTAGAGTCCAGTGTCAGAAAGTCTAGGACGCAGCACACATTCTCTCCACTGGGCCACGTGGGGTCTGGGGACTCCACTTATCTGTACTCTCCTGGAATTGAACAAACGAGGGGCGAAGGTGGGATGCTCAGACGTGTTCACAGACGAGACTAATGGTAGGCAGATGGACGGCAGTCCCTTTCGACCCATCACTAAAGGAATCCACGTGATATTGTTGCAGGATGTACAGCGTCTAAAGGGGTGACAAGAACACTCTCCACACAGGTGAATTCTTTCTTCGGGAGGGGCTGGTGGTTCAGACTTCGGCATTCTCTCCAGCTGTGCCACTCTCAGCCAATCTCCTCAGTGACCCAGCTATGCCTTATCCCTTAATTACTGAGGTTGGGGGAAATGGAATTAAAACAAAACCTACATCTCACTGCAGATTGGAAACATAGATATTTCTCAGCCACAGGATAAGACCACACAAAACAAAGCACTTACATTAAGTACTGTTCTCACATCATTAAATTCTGCAAGAAATAAAGATATCACCCTCATGCGTATGGATCATGGACTGCTTGCGAGTGTTATTTTTTCCCAACAAAATACCACACTTTCCGTGCCATTCATTCTGAATTATGTTGGGAGGGATTCCTTGAATTGTAGCACCCTCAAAATGGCCTTCTAGCTCAGAATTTCCAGTCATCAAAGAAACAGTAGAAACCAAATATAATACTACAAATTATGGGATGGAAATCCGTACAGGTAAGATTTGTCTTGGCATTATTGCTCCTGAAGGATTTCACAAAAAGTCCATTGCACAAACAAACCTATCTGTGAGCTTCTATTGTTTTTACCTAAATACTGATAAGCTTCTAGTTCCGTATTTTAAATATCTTAACCTTCTCTAGGAAAGAGATAAACTGTGTATATAAAAATATATATAAATATCTTCAATAGCATTTAATATGTGTTTTAAATAATACCGATAATAATTGCCTTCCAATAACTAAATTGGAACATACCATCATCTATTATTGGTAAAGAAGATGGTCCTTTATTCATTATCAAGCTGCATATGTTAAGATTTACTAAACACTTTTTAAACAGAATACTTTTATTGGTGCACTAAGGGAATCATGTGGGCCATTGCCTCACATCAGATTGTGGAATAAAGACGCCTCATACCACTGATCATAGACATTTGCTGAGGGGTGAACAGCTTACCTTTTGCACCTTCCTACTATCCGTCTGCACTGGTGTTGGACATACTCATTGGAATGCCCTCTATCTCATTTAAGTGAGTCCAAGAACTTTGGCCATGGAAGGCATAAGTCAACATTTGTCTCTCTATATACTGCAAACCTTGATTTTTTTCTCTGGGGTAACTGTGGGGCTCTTGGTGGAGCCTTCAGGTGATGAGATAGAGAATCGATCCTAATCCAAGGTACTGACAGAGCTGGCTTTAACCCAGTGCCGTTCCCAATGTGCGTCTGTAATGGAGGAGCTGGAGCGGGCACCGAGCATTTTTCTTGGCCCCAGACGCACAATGGCTAATGGCTCACTGTTCTATCTTGTTTTTCTCGGTCACACTGGCAAGATAGGCCGGAGGAGGAACAACACATCTGAAGCCATGGCTTCCAGAGGATGTTTCCCAGTGACAACTGATTGGGGACCTCTTGCAGGGTCTTGGTGTGGTGGTCTGCGGCTTGCTGCATGGCGTCCAGAATCTCCTGGAACCGGGGCTCAGTCGTCAGGGTTACTGGGTTTCTCTCTCTCGGATCTTTGGAAATATCAAAGAGTAAAGGTGGGTGATGGTGGGTGACGAAATGCCCATGACAGAAACACACGTGTGTAGAAAAGCATCCATTGGCGCCCTCGGGGGTGAACTTGGGTGTGAAGAAAAAGGCTTTCCAGATGGACGTGCCTGCGGTTTACAAGGACAGAAGTTCGTGTCATGTGGAAAGCGTCATTATATTCACCACACATGAGATCATGCACAGAAATCACGCTGCTATGTGCTTTAAGAAGGCAAAGAATTTATCATTCAAATGTGGATGAAATGTATGTATTTCTCATGCTTAAGGCTCCAAAGAGTAAGAGCCATAGCATAATAAAAACCCCCAAAACAAAAAACATGCATTATTATCTGCGAAAGAATACAAGATCCAACTGATTAAGTGATAGCCGCCATGATGCAAATTTAGACATATTAGAACCATGGCATTATCTTCTTATTCAGAGTCTCTCTCTCTCCTCTCTCCCTCCTTCTTCCCTTTTCACAGTCCCTAAATTCTTAGGCCATGCTGTGCTGGTCAGAGAGGAAAAAGCCTATTCATTGTTTGAGCACAGAACTCAAACAGGACTGTCATTTTAGGCTAATAAACTTTAGAGCTTGGGAATGTATAGCAGACACTCAATAAATATATATTGACTATCAGATTATAAGCTCCTAGCTGTGCCACCTCTTCCACTCAAACTTCAACATTTTAAACTTGTATCCTGTATTTCTGTAGAAAACAAAACGGAAGGCAGAGGCAGTCTCAATGCTAACATGTACATGAGAGATGATAAAACTGCACATGTACGTGTGCACAAACACACACACACACACACACACACACACACACAAGGAGCCATCAAGAACAATCTCAAACCAGCTAGGACCTCAGTTCACCTTTTATTTTCCCCGTTTTGAGAAAGCCCAAATGTATCAAACCCAGAATGAAGAGAGTCTAGGAGTGAGGATGGGGAGGGACTGCAGATGGTTAACAGAGATGATATTTTGGGGGTGAAGGAAATGTTCTCATATTAGATTGTGACTAGAGTTCCAGAACTCTATACATTTACCAAAAAATTTTTCAATTGGAATTTTATGATCTGTATATTATACCTTAATAAGGGTGTTAAAAATTCCAAATTAGGGGAATTCATTGACCCAAGAGTAGGAGGGTTAAATAGTTTTTAAAGTGTAAGATCTGTGTTCCATTAAACCCCCAAATATTCAAATTTTTAGGAAAAAATTGATTTTCAAACAATTATGAAATAATTGATTTCCTGTTTATTCCACAATATTATGACTTTCGGAGGAGCTAACTGCTAATCAAACATCGTCTGATAGAGGCCTAAAAACTGCTTCCTGGGTATGAAAAGGTGGCAGATAAAAACAGAGAATTAACGTCCACAAACCAACTGGAATTAGGTGCGGAATGTGAACGTCCTTTTTCGCATTATCCTTACAGTTTTTTGACATAAAATCATAGAGATTTTCCCACTAGGTAGCATCACACACTTATTTAATTTGCTTTGATAATTTGCTTGTATAATGACAATGGTGACTTATGTGATTATAGGTATTTAGTGACCAACTGGTCCAAATACAAAATAAATTAATGGGATCAATGTAAAACAACTGTTCTGGGTGTCTGTGTAGTCCCCAAAGAGCCCGTGACCTCAGACAAGCTTATTCAAGGGAACGCAAGACTCTTTGTGTTTTTTGGGGAAGAACTAGGAAACATCACAAGCAACGTGGATATGTTACTGATGACTCTATTGAAGGGGATCTGTAACAGGATGCCTCCATCTGTGGCTTAGTCAACGCTGCGAGAGGCAGGACATAACGTCTATGTTAATTTACACGTGCTCCGCACATCTGCCTTTTAAAGACAAGTCAGGCTGACGTGCAGACACGCTATGCTGCAGAAAGAATTCCTGGACACAGTTACTGCCTGTAGCAGAGTTTAAAAAGGAAGTGGGTGACCTTAAGATTCTTCACATCAACTCCTCTCATTCCCCTTTCCTCCCAGAGACGACAGATTTCCTTTAGAAGCCTCTTCTGTGACACTGCAGCCACTTAGAATCCATCTTCAGTCAGGGTCGGCTGGGGCAAGGCTGTTACAGAGAGAGGCGTGTGGGAAGAAGCCTCTTCTGCTCTTTCTCTGAGTGCTGCAAATCTGGAGGGTGTTTCGAACTTGACATTCGAGTCAAGTCTCGGTGTGTTTAAAACCCCAAGAGAGTGCAGGCTCTTGGAACAAATTCATTTGAAGGGCCTGTATCTCCCACTTGACTTTTGAAAGCCACTCACATGGATTCTGTTATTACAGCCTTAGCTCAATCCTGCCCAGATGTGAACTGGAAGACCGACTGAAAGGCCAGTCAGTAAACCTTGGGCATTCTTGCCTGGGAAGAGCACTGGTGTTGCTACGTAGCTCGGATGAGTGTAGAATTAACAATTGACTTTCCTGAAGATTTGTTTGCTATGCTATACGGGTGTTTGCCTTTTTATCTTCTACTTTGAATTTTTAAAACTTTTTATAAAAAGATAGATTGCTTATTCTCCATAGTAGTTCTTTGGAGCAGGTTGGAATTGCTCAAATGAGAGAAGTGGGACTGCATTTTATCGCCTGTAGGTTCACAAGATATGGGGACTTACTTCAGGACTCTGTTCTGTTATTCACCAGAAACCCAGGTATGGACATCTTCAAAGGCGTCAGTTCAAAGGAAAAGAGTAAATCCTGGTCATGCAATAAAATAGGAGGCACCTGATGTCATCTCACATTTCCAATAGGTGATATTTAGTTCTGTCTTCCAAAATTATTTTGATAATGTATTTCATCCTGGATTTCTCAATATACTAGGAAAATGTTGGGTTTTTAAAAAATATTTTTTCTCTACTGTTAAAATTCTAGTCTACTCTAAAAAAGATTGTTTCTTTCTCACCCCTGTAACAGATATATCTTTTGACCACAATGGGATCTTAAACTCATTTATAACTGAGATCCAATGATCTGGAGAAACTATTATTAAATTTTATAGTGAGAATACAGAAAAATTAAATGGGACATTTTTTTTCTTTTTTATTGATGAGGAAGATTAGCCCTGAGCTAACATCTGTTGCCAATCGTCCTCTTTTTGCTGAGGAAGATTGGCCCTGGGCTAACACCTGTGCCCATCTTCTTCTACTTTATATGGGACGCCGCCACAGCATGGCTTGATGAGTGGTGTGTCGGGGTGCACCGAGGATCTGAACCCAAGGCCGCCAGAGCGGAGCACGTGTGCAGGCGAACTTAACCACTATACCACCGGCCCCTTAAATGGGACATTTTTTAAAAAGTATTCTAAGCAGTGATGAGAACAATATTCTACTGAGGTTTAAAAAAATTAAGAGAAATAATTGTCACAATTAACAGGCAAAGATGTCAATGACATATTATAGTTAGACTACTGCCGTGTCACTGTAATACAAAACACTGAAAATCACCACCCATCTGGTGAAACATTTTTATGTAAAATCACCACTAACAAAATATGATTCAATTCACAAAAGAAAGTTTATAGTCCTTTGATAGAAAGGCAAATAGAACTTAAGTGAGAAAAGTCAGACCCTGATTCAGCAACTTCCAAGTATAATCCTAAAACAACTATTTCATCAAAATGAACATAAGCTATGAGACAAGCTGAATCACGTGGTTTTGGGGTTCCCTGGGGATCTGAGGGGCGTATGATCCCAGAACAGGAAAAATTGTTGTGACTTTGATTACTTCCAGGTTACAGGAACTCAGCCACAGGAAGGAGTTCTGGGGCCACTTGGCAGAGAAGCCCCAAGAATGAGCAGACGTGGTCCCAAGGAGAAAAGCAGAGAGGATGTGAAGTGCATATGGCAACGCTACTGCTTCTCTGGAAAGAAAGGAGCTGAAACGTCAAACCTGAAATTTAGTTATGTCCTAAAATTAAAAAAAAATCACTATCACTATGCAGCACATGCTCCTTCTTGACCTTTTCGAGTCGGATCACGCTCCGCTCCTTACAAATCTAATAATGTCCTCCTGGAGAGGGTCCTCAAGGCTGCATTCGTCTTTATCCCAAGGACCCTGGGTGCTTCGGGCCTCTCATGATGAGACAGGAATCTCGCGCTGCATCCTGAATATTGGATTTGGCAGCAGTAGCAGCCCTCAACAGAGCTCGCAGAATCCAGGCCCCCAGGACACTCTCCATTCTAGGCCCCTTTGAATTTCCAAGCTGCTGCCCTGCAGAAGTCTCAGTGCCACCGTATGAGAGAAAATAGAGCCGATTTGGGAAAACTCTTCTTGTGTGCAAGTATAAATGTTGCACCACAGCAGATGAGCAGAAATGTCACACATCACTACAGCGCAATTTTGGCCCCTGTTTCTAACCTATGCAGGATGAAGAAAGGTGCTCCCAACCTAAAACTTTGATGCCACAAAAATAAGATTTTTCCCTCTGTCCTGGAGATGATGGAGTCCCCAGATAACCCACCTGCTCCTGCAAATTTCGCAGCTTCCCTGCAGTTAGGTGAGGCCCTGTGATGAGTTCTTACCAAACAAGAGCAGAATGTGACACATCTTTCCCAGGCCAAAGCACAGAAAAGCCATCTCTTTTGCTGGTGACATTGCAATTTACAGAGCCTCTGTCAGGGTGGTCCCCCGAGTGACTCAGGATGGCTGAGTCCCTTCCTCCTAGACACCCACCTCTACACCATTAACAGGACATCTGGTAAAGTCTGGAGACAAGTTTGGTTGTCACAGTTGGGGGCTGATGGGGTTGCTACTGGTATCCAGAGGGTAGAGGTCAGAGATGCTGCTCCATGTCCTATGATGCACAGGACAGCCCCCCCAACCAACCACAAAGAAGTACCTGGTCCCAAATGTCAGTGGTGCCCAGCTTGAGAAAATCTTGTATATGGCAGGAGTGAGAATAAACCTTTGCTGGGTCGAACCCCTGAGATCTCAGGGCTAAAGGTTATTATGGTATAACTTAGCGTCTCCATACTCAGATAATATCTGAGAGTTAAACTATAAAATGAAACAAATCTTATTTTTATTTATTTTTTTATTTCTCCCTGAGAAATCTGTTGCCAATCTTCCTCTCTTTTTGCTTGCGGAAAATTAGCCCTGAGCTAACATCCATGCCAATCTTCCTCTATTTTGTATGTGGGTTGCTGCCACAGCATGGCTGATGAGTGGTGTAGGTCTGTGCCTGGGATCTGAGCCCATGAACCTGGGCTGCCGAAGTGGAGCATGCCAAACTTAACCATTATGCCATGGGGCAGGCCCCAAACAGATTTTATTTATTTTTTGTGTGAGGAAGATCAGCCCTGAGCGAACATCCAATGCCAATCCTCCTGTTTTCTTTGCTGAGGAAGATTGGCCCTGGGCTAACATCTATGCCCATCTTCCTCTACTTTATATGGGACGCCGCCGCAGCATGGCTTGACAAGCAGCGCGCCGGTGCGCACCCGGGATCCAAACCTGCGAACCCCCAGCTGCTGAAGGGGAGTAGGCGCACTTAACCGCTGTGCCACTGGGCCAGCCCCAACAGATTTTATTTTTAATGAAATAAATCAGAATCCGGACTGAGATATGCAGCCACCATAAGTCTTGAAGACTTGGCGATAACCGACGTGAATGAACTACCAGCTCTAAAGGAGAGAAAATGTGCCACAGAACTATGGACATATAGATGAGCCTGAGACATAAGAAAATGTGTTTGCTATGCTGTTCCAAGCAAAATACAATGGAGATGGGGGGTGGTGCATGGGCTCAGGGTCTCCTTTGTTCCAAGGGGCAGTGATGTGTTTATGAAAGTTAGACATGATGTCTTTACTTAGCCTGATGTTGCTACATGAGACTTGTATATAGGGTAAGTCGAAAGAGAGAGAGAGAGAGAGAGAGAGAGGGAGAGAGGGAGGGAGGGAGAGAGAGAGAGAAAGAGAGAGATAGAGGGAGAATGCAGCGGTCAGAAGGCAGGGGCTTGGGTGAACTTTTTTAAAGGGATGTCCTTAAGGGATAAATGGATGACCTCTCTTGGGGTATAAAAAATCACCCAGACTCTGCTCCTTTCACTCTGCAGCCAACACCATTCACGAAGGCATTGGAAGCGCCTTCTGCAGATACATTCAGAAGATGCTTAACTCTGCACAACAGATGCCAGTCCACCTTTCAAAGCACATCTCACTTCATGTCAGTATTCGTGTGGGTCTGTGGCAGTGACCAGTACTGCGTGTAGACATCTTTGATCTGAGTTCAGAAGCGTTTCATGTTTTGGCGGCTTGTTTGGTACTATTTGCTTTAACTCTACTGCCCTTTGTCTTGGCATTCACATTTAACTCCAGGCTCTGACAGTTGGGGTTCAAATCCCAGCTCTGCCATTCCCTAGTGTGTGATGCTGAGCGTGGCCGTTAACCTCTCTGTGTCCCAGTCTCCTCTTCTGTTAAGTGAGGACAATAACAGTATCTGCCTCGTGGGACTGCTGTGAGGATTAACAATTCGTTCCTGTATGTCAAGCTCTCAGAACAGTACCGGGTGTATACTAAAGGCCACCTATGCGTTAGCTGTGACTATAAAGCTGCAGTCAATCTAAGCGACAAACACATTGGTTTCCGTCTGCTCTTAAATCTGTTACCACTGTAACGCACGTCTAAAGACATTTTTTTTCCACTAAAGATTCTTAAAGAACATGGACAACTAAATGTAAATGGCCTCAACACATTGGCTCTTAATTTATCACTCAGATTTAGACTTCCCTTGATGAATGTTGTTCAACTGCTAGTCTTGGCAAGATTTATTTTACATGCTTGGAGGATTCCATGTCTATATCATAGAAGTCACACGCAGACATTTTGGGTTTTCAGTCCTGGCAGTGTTTCCTTCCGCCATCTTGGAGTTCTTCAAGAACCATTTCAAATACTGTTCTGCTTTCCCATTGTGAGGGACCCACACCCAAGGGTCCCTAGGCTGGCCCCCTCAGTCATGTTGATGTCCTCTATTGAACTTGATGTCTGAAAATCCATCCCATGGTCCACAAGCCCATGGTGACCTCCTGGCTTCCGCCATACATGCCAAACATCATTCTGTATGTTTCCCTATCCTCAGCCAGCCACCCTACACCAATGCCCCAGCTCTTTTCTTAGACCCCACGATCTTATGATGCGGCCCCACCCAGAGCCGCCCTAGGGCACCAGTGTCTTCTACCTCAGTACACACACATAATCCCAGAGCACTGTGGACCCGGGTACTCTTCTTTACCCTGGAGGCTCATTCCTACCTGTTCTCCATAGCCCAGACCTCCCAGGATACAGCACTGGGATAATGGATTACGGATCAAGTCCTGCCCGCTTCCTGCGGCTGGCTGCATGGGAACGCATGATATGAAGAGTGAGAAGGAAGAGAAAGTGGCTAAGGGCTGTGGCTAAGAACACTTGCTTCAAATCCAGGCAGGATTTAGAGCATTCTTACCTCCACCAATTGATGCCTGAGTGTCCAAAAGCACAACACTCCCTTTGACTAAGCCTCGGTTTTGCATATTAGGGGACAGAAATCTATAATCTGGTACAAAGTGGGTACACAATGCACACCAAACTCCCCTTCCCTTCTTTGCCTCTGTGTATTGAAATCCTACCCATCCTTCAAGGTCCTATAACAACTCCTCCTCTGTGAGCCTGTCTGAATCTCCAGCCAGATATTATCAGTGTTCCTCTCACCAATTTTCACCATGCATTCAGCCCTTAAGTTCTATCACCATCTGTGGACTCCATTTCTCTCATTAGGTTATTCACTCTCTGAATGCAACAACTGTCTCTCTCACATCTCTTAAATGCACGGTACCTAGTGTCTGACATAGAATAGATGGTCAATAAAAATTTGTTGGGTAAATTAATAAACAAGTGAGATGATGAGATGAGCAGGAAGGGACTGAAAGAGAGGGAAGAAGACAGCTGTCATCATGAAAGCCTGTGTGTGGGCAGACAGGAAGCCTGGTGCATTCCACTGACTCTCTTTGGGAGCCAGAGCATCCTGTCTAAATTCATTCAGTGCCCAACACAGCCCCCAGCATGACAGAGATCCAGCCTGCACGGAGACATTTGGGAATGGCAGAAAAATGCATGAGGAAGTCAGAGACTTTGGAAATACATTTATCTCGGGGTCTCTTGGCATTGAAAAATGGGCAGACATAAGGAATTAGTGTGGTAAGCACAAGTCACTGTGCCTTCAGAAAAGAATGTCCATGGAGGGGCATGATGATGGACATGACGGCAGTTGAGAGGGTGTGGATCAGGGACGGAGCCAGTTGAGGAAACACCAGAGCTGACGTCCCCAAGGATGGCTATATAGTCATGCGTTGCTTTGCAATGGGGAAATGTTCTGAGAAATGTGTCATTAGGCCATTTCGTTGTTGTGCGAACATCATAGAGTGTACTTACACAAACCTAGATGGTATAGCCTACTACACACCTAAGCTATATGGTACTAATCTTATGGGACCACCGTCATCTATGTGGTCCATTGTTAACCAGAAAGTTATTATGCTGCGCATGACTGTACTTAGGGAATTTGATGACATGGATGAATCCCAGAAACAGTCCAGGGAGTTGTGGATGCCCACATAGACATGGGCAGGAGGAAGAATTATCTTTGTGATTGTGAGTAAAAGAACTTATTGTCTTAAGTGAAGAAGTCCCCATTAACAGAGGGGCAGACTCTGAAAGCAGACAGTGTTGGTTGCAAATTCAACTCTGCCATCAACTCTGTTACTGTATGCCAATTATGTGACTTCCTACATCTCTGTCTCCCGATCTATAAATGGGAGAAATAAGATGGGAGAGACCGTTGGCTGTTCTCCCAGCTTCCACAGTCATCGAGTGCTACTGGGCACTCAGACAGCCACAATGAAGACTCCACTTTCCAGCCTCCCTTGAAGCTGGGTGTGCAGAGGTGACCAACTTCTGGCCTATGAGATTTAACTGGGAGAGTCCGGACATCTTCCTTGGGAGATAACCGACATGCACCCTTTTCCTCTCATCTTTTCCATCCATTCCTCCATCGTGCTCCCCCTAGGTGGAAACTACCATCATTCAGCATGAAGAGGACGCTGCTGCATCCTCCAGGTGGTGAAGGGGATCTTGGAGTCTGCATTCCTGAGACTTGTGGACCATCCACCTCTACACTTCACTCATGAGATAGAGATATAAACGTCCCTCTGGTGTAAGCTACTGTTACTTTTTGTTTTCTGTTACTCACAGCCAAATATGATACTAATATAATCAAAATCTCTTTTAATTATGAGGATTGAAAGAGATATCAAATGTAAAGTGTTTAGGGCCGGCTCCGTGGCTTAGTGGTTAAGTGCGCGCGCTCCACTACTGGCGGCCCGGGTTCGGATCCCGGGCGCGCTCCAACGCACCGCTTCTCCGGCCATGCTGAGGCCACGTCCCACGTGCAGCAACTAGAAGGATGTGCAACTGTGACATACAACTATCTACTGGGGCTTTGGAAAATAAAAAAGGAGGAGGATTGGCAATAGATGTTAGCTCAGAGCCAGCCTTCCTCAGCAAAAAGAGGAGGATTAGCATGGATGTTAGCTCAGAGCTGATCTTCCTCACAGAAAAAAAAAAAATGTAAAGTGCTTAGTAGAGTGTCTGATAAACAGTAGACATGGAACAAATGGAAGGGTTTATTGTCATAAAGTATGTCTTCAAAAGATATACAATGGTTGCATAAAAAAGATGACAAATTTCTAGAATAAGAGATTAACATGGGGAAAGTATACAACCACCTATGAAGCATTTTTGTATAAAGATACAAAGATGAAGAAGACAAATAGTTATCAAATACGACATGCCTTGGTTAGAACTAAAATGTCTCTGTAGAAAATACCAAGTTTGAAAGCAGATGGGGGTAAATGAGGCGAGGGTTAAAGACATAAGCTGACCTATTGGGACAACTGAGATATGCCCCTTGTTGAAGTCAAAGAAAAGAGATGTGCAAAATATTGTAGAAAATCAATGAAATGGTAGAACTGGGTACGTAAGAGAAAAAAGGGCAGAAGAAGTGACCTATGGTAAGATCAGAGAAAGCTACGTGCTGAGCTAAGAATGACGAAAAGTGTTTGAGCATTCAGAAACACTGCTTGTTTTTTCTTTTGGTATTCCAAGAAGAAAATTCAGTTTTGATTTATTTTGTCTCTGTAAGGAAGTAAGTTTGCATTGTAGCA
This sequence comes from Ceratotherium simum simum, assembly GCF_057802395.1. Taxonomy (NCBI): domain Eukaryota; kingdom Metazoa; phylum Chordata; class Mammalia; order Perissodactyla; family Rhinocerotidae; genus Ceratotherium; species Ceratotherium simum. The sequence goes on from NC_141940.1 coordinate 124,528,090, forward strand.
AATTAACGAAAGTCATGGCCGGCACTTTTTCTATCCATGATATTAATGTAACCTTAGGTCAGACATATGAAAACTTTAGTAGTAAAGTAGATGTCTATCTCAAAAATTGTCTAATACTGTATATAAGGTAATACAAAACGCCATACGAAAATATCCGTTTAATAGACTAAGTTGGAGGAAACAAAATCCATTTATGAGGTTTTTTTTCCATTAAAGAAAATGAATGGTTGAGAAGTTAAGCCCATTACTGAGGAGCCTGAATGACAATGAGATTAAATAAATTAAATAAAACCTTAACAATTTCAAGAAAGCCTTCTCCATCCCCCTATGTCACCCCTCCTAAGTTGCCAAAGCAGACTCCATCCATCCTGGGACACAGTTACCATGTGTTGCTACAGTTACGTGTACACATATTGTCTCTGGCTCCTGGGCTGAGAAGAATTACTGGGTGAATGCCTGAAAGGCCAAAAGCTTGTGGGATGCAACACGTGGTTGAGGTATTCAAAAAGAAAAAAAAAAATCCTACGACTTAAAATGTACCCTTGAAATATGTATGCTTCTTTTTAAGCTATTCTTACACTGGTTAACTCATAAGCCATAAGCAGCTGTAATTAGAATCTTCCCTCTTTTCTTAGGTGTATTTAGGAGGCAAAATTAAATTTTTAACTGCGTGGAAGTTTTAAATAGTGAACAAAGCAAGCATTTCTCTTTCCTTACCATGGTAATGCTGTTTTGATTTTAAATCTTACGTATCTCTATTTTGGAAAGAAAGTACCTTTTAAAAAGCTGGATTATGAACACATTCCTTTAGAATGAATTATATTATCCTACTCCTCCTTCTTGTGATTTTTTAAAATGATTTTTATTTTTAAATCACAGAAAAAAGTTTCCAACAAACTTGAATTGAAAACGTGGCAGGATTTATGAGGCCCTACGGGTTCAGCCTTAGGACGGTCACATTTTTCTCCAGGGGCAGCAATAATGTCAGTGCCCCGTTCCTCACCCCATTTTCGAAACTTCCTGAAGAGCCCATTTCCTCACAGAAGCACAAAATTTCAAATAAAAGTGACATTTTTTTCTAGATGATGTCAAGATTCCATATGTGTTGGCAGAAAATACTTTGAACTATTAATTATGTACTATATTCCATTGTTTCCAGAATATGCCCACAGCCATCCCATGGATTTCTGTATGACCAGCTGTTTTGGGGCTTCTCACATTAATGTGAGCATTTATTTTACAGATTATATTCATCAGCTCGAAAATCTGAAACAAAAGCCTGGAGCCAAGTATCTACACCTTCTAAGATAAAGTTTACCCATAAAATCAAGTTATCATTTCATTGAATTTTTAATAACATTGATTCATACGTCAAAAATTAAGGCCAAAACTCTTAACAGATATTGTACAGGAAATTTTAACTCAAAATTTCCATTTTAATGCAAAAAAAGTCATCCATGTTATAATAATGCTTTTGTGAGTTCTTTTAAAATGTAATGGGAATAATGATATCAGATCATAATCAAATCATGCCATTCAACTTGCCGAGACAACTAAATTATAGAATTATTACATTATAGTTATAGAATTATTAAATTTTAGAGAAGACATATGTAAAAGTTAAAAGGGATTCATGTTTGAAAAGAGTGGGAACAGAATTCTAGCTCTAAGTTTTTGGAAAATAAGGCTTGAATTGTAATATTTAGGCCTCCAACTAATCAGGACAAACGGTAATCAGACCTTAAAACATTTCCCGTCAATTCTAGTTTTCTGGCACAGTGAAGTCCTGCTAAGCTAGCCCTCTCTGAGGGAGGAATGAAACCTGCCAATTGCGTTGTATAAATACTCCCAGCATGGCTGGGAGTTAGCAACGGCTTAACAACAAGCTGGCAAGACTCCTGACCAATTGGGAACTGGCTCCAGCATGCGGCTGCTTGTTACTAAATTTCTCTTTTCTTTTCTAACAAAGTATTTTGAGGTCAGGTGGCAACGCTCTCATCCCTAACAATTATGGAAAGTGTCCCACGATGTAGTCCGGTGATTACTGACAATCTTCTACCAAGGTAGACCTGAGTGACCTAAGCAGACTCCTCCAACCAGTACTAGTTTCATGTCTGTTTTCCCCAGTTGACAGGTAACTCCATACGGATGAGAGTCACACTTTCCATCTCTACATCCCCAGCACATCGCACAGATCACGCACACAATGGTCTAAGATGTAAACAACCCCCGGGCAGGGAATTTGGTCTGTTTTGCTCACTAGATGACCGTAGCACAGCAGGTACCAAATAGTAGGTGCTCAACACATATTTGTAGAATAAAGGAATAGATGAGATACTGAATAAATAACCACGAAGCCATGTGTGATAGCCAAGATGGCAACCATTGATAGCCAACCATCGGCAACCATCGTTACTGAGTTTCAGATACAACCTGAAAAATAAATGAGATGATTCATAAAATCCATGGTTTATTGAGACCCTTTACCTAGAGGAATGGTTGCAGCATTGAAATACTGCGATTTCTCCTCTTTTGTTGCTGGTTCAAGGCAAAAGATTTTAAGGAATTGTATAAGAGGAAATGTCACTGTGTCTGCCTAAGAAGCAAATTTTATCCCAGGGCCAGCTGCCTATCAGAAACTGGGTCTTGTTTTTCTCACTTACTCCTATTTTGTCTCTTCCTCTCCTTTTTCTCTTTACTCCTCCATATAATGTGTTTCTCCAGCCCCTGATCCAATATGTTCCTTCCAGCTTCTCTAAATGGGGGCTTGGTTTTATTTAAATGAGATTTTGCCAGGTTCAGGACAGGGTATGCTATCTTACTTTTTTAAATGCCCAAGAGGCATAGAACATTGTCCTTTACACTTCTCGCAGGCTCCATATGAAAAGAAGTGGGGAGGAGTACAGCTCTCATGTATTAGATGGCTCAGACCTAAACACCGTCAATTAATCTAAAAAAGAAACAGTATTCCTATGGGATTTGGCATTATGGACACACTGATGAGATAGGTAAACAGAATCCTTCCACATCTAGAATCCTAAGCTCGTGTTTGTGTCATATTCGTCTTCTAGAAAATAGCGCAAGGAAGCTGCCCAGATTTAAAGCAGAAACTTTGAAGGGTAAACCTGGTGTGATTTCTGTGGCTAATGGAAGGTTGTAAATTTCCTCTTTAAAAATAATGGGGAGGATGCCCTTTAAATGATGTCTTTGGTAAATTGGCTGAGTGAGTAGAGTGGGGAGAGAGATGCGTTGAAAACTGGTACCAGACTCACCCTGAGTTTAAGAATGAGCCATCAGCTGGGAGGTTACTAGCTGTCCTGGGAGAGAGTAGCCTCCAGGAACACAACCCCAAAGCACAATAGAGAAAAGGGGAGTCTTACTTCACCTCTGAAGAGTGGACTGACAGTCTGACCTCAACATCCACCTCTGGCACGTACAATACTTATAAATAGCGGCTGGATTTCCATAGACCCCTCGGCATCTTAGTGATATGAACATTATTGTAATTCTAAGTTTAAATATATGAAAAAGAATATCTGAAACCTATCACTACACTTAGGCTTATCATTTGGTTCCATTTCTTCCCTTATGCTTGTTAGAAATACAACTCTAAAACTGGTATGGAAAACCCAAATTAGATCCTGTTACTGATTAGAGTGCACAATTTAAAGACGACCTGGTTTGGGAAATATGATAACATCAAAGTATTTGAACTTTGTTTTAAAGATCTAAATCTAGCACACGTACATGATCTGTGACAAAATACAGACTGATGAGTCACCACCCGCCATCTTTGAGGCTGGAGAGAGAAAGCAGGGTAAACATCTCAACGCCCTTCAGTGCCATAGCGCCAAGTCACAGGACTGTGGGAAGTGCTTTGAGAGCAGGCAAAGGGGGCGGCATTTCAGTGGGGTTTTGTGGGGATTGACAAGCATCATCCAGGAAAGAAAAGAAGAACGGTCCTGCCAGGCAGAGGACGCTACAAGCACAAGTCAGCCATGCACAGAGCAGAGAGACTGCTGGGCTGAAACTCAGGGTGAAACAAGATGCGCCAGGAGATGAAGCTAGGCAGCTGGTCGGGCATGAAGAAAGGTGGCGCAGTGCCTTGCTGAGAACCTGAGCTTCCTCTGCTGGGAAGGAGGAGCCATCATTGGCACATGCCGGGGTCCGATGACGCCCTACCTGGACAACTATGGGATGAGAAGGAATAAAAGAAGACAAGAGGAGGAAGAAGAGTTCAAAGCCAAGCACAGTGGCACTCTTAGCATCTCACGGCCTCTGTAGAGCAAAGCCCTCTTGCACTTTCATCTACTCACACGGCACTGATGGCACAAAGTACTAGAAGCATGGAAAAGTCTGTTTACTCACTGTTCCGCGGGTGCCAGCGCACAGCATTTAGGTAGAAGTTGCAGTAATGGAAGAGAAACTCATGATCCGAGCGTTGGCTTTTCCCCTGAAGCAGGGGCATCAGGTCACGTCCATCAATGATCCTGTGGGATAAATCAGGTGGGCATCAGCTGGTGAATGGCCACATCATCCTCGGGTTAAAATGGCCCGAATTCTGAGTTGTCCTTCCAGCAAACGAGAGCATGATAGAGCTACACAGTTGTGATTAAGTAACCAACACAAGGAACACTAAGTGTCCCCTGTTGGGTGCCATATGCAACACAGCGAGGCCAGCTCTGCTCACGTATGAACTCATTTAATCCTCCAAGCAGCACCATGGGTTGGGACCATTATCTTCCTATGATGATGAAATGAGGAAACGGAGGCCAGAAAGCATAAGTGACTTATCAAAGGTCATGTGACTAGTAAGAGCTGGCGGGATTGAAACCCAGCTGCTTGGACATCCATGCTCTCAACTGCTCTCCCCACTGCTTTTCCTAAGCCCAATCTTCTGCCTACTGCCTTGGCAAAGGGGAAGCTTTAATTATGAACTATAGCTCTATTGAAAATAAGAATGCCTGACAATTTGGGTTAAAAAAAAAGTTAATATATAGCATAGGGCAACTTGGATTGGATAGACTCCAATGAAAGTGAATTTCTAAGTCAGAATGAATTAATTTGTAAATAATCATGATGATGGTATTAAATATCTGGAAATAGATTGTTCCAAAATGCAAATATATCTCTTCTACTACTGGGTATGAAACTAGGGCAAGAAGGGGAACTTTCCAGATGGCAAACAATAGCTATTTACAATTGGTGATGAGCAAAAGAAGATGATTTGGAGTTTAAATAACAGAAAAAAGCCCCAAATTTTGTTTTGATTTAAACATACACTAACAGCCGCTAGAGGAATTGAAGTCATTGATACATTAGGCCACTGCCATGGAAACAAGGGGCAGAGAGCTACTATGAAAGAGTTAGATTACTTAACTTGAGGATTTTCTTTCTCTGATTAAAAACACTCCATCCCTGTCATCCTCTGTTATTAGGAATTTAGAAACTGAAAGTTTAACTTGGTTATATAATTTCGGTAAGTGTTCTCAAGAGGATTTTTTTTGCGGTTTATTTTGGTGTCACTAAAAACCCCGTAATGTAATTATAGCCTCGTTGCTTAGCACTTGTCTGGCCTCAACTCTTGTTATTAATCACGTGCTCTGCAGAAGTCTAAGGACTGAAAATATTCTATTATCATAAGTTAAAAATAAGAACAAACAATGGCCTTGGCTCCCTTCCCAAGCCTGCATTCCCCTTCTCCACGAGAGGAAGAGAAAGAAGCAAGGTAGAGAGACGGTTCTATTCAGAATCAGTGTGTTCTCTGAAACACGATTTCTACACTGAAATGGTAGGTCTTGTGCCTTGTTCCTTTCAAATCCCTTTCGAGAAAGACTCAGTCCTTAAGAATATGAGATCCCGAGTAGGGTGGGAAAAAAGGAAGGGATGGGGGGACAAGTGTGCAGGTCTGAGTATCTGAGCGTGAAAAGCCGCCAGTGGTAAAAAATAACCTGGAGAGATGGGACCACCTCCACCTCCAAGTGGAGAGGGGGTCTTTCCATGGCTGCTCCAGAGCAAGAATGAATCTCTGTTTTTTGGACAAAATCTCTACCTCTATTTCTCGAAGCCATTTTTCATCATAAGCCAACAAGACTTCAACACTTGATTTAAGAACACAGGAGCTTGAAGTGGTTTCTTCAGATTGGTATTTCATAACTCAACTGGGTCATGATAACATGGAGGGGGATTCCATTAAAAAAATAAGACTCCACGTCTCACAACTTTTTTTCTTACTTAAAAGCAAAACAGTTAAGTTTGCTTTTTAAAGGAGGGAAGCAAAGTCTATTCTGCAAACTTCTTTTTCTTCAAATGCAGAGATGGATCTCTTTTTTTTTTTTATATCCTATACCTAACATGCTCTTTCCTAGAAGCTAGCAATAAATCACCCAGGTAGGGAAAGCCACCATTTCACAGTGCTGCAGAAATATGGGCTGTCAAAAAGAGGATCATTTCTGCCATGAAAAATGGAAAGTGACTCTATTGAGCCAAAATTTTAAATGGTGTCTAAGCTATCAAAATACTTGGGATTGTTTTAAACCACATGTGCAAGTCACAGTTAACCACAGCAATAAGCCAGAGATGGCACAATTTCCTTGACATTGCTAGTAAGGGATGTTTCCATTACGTCACGATTTGTGGGAGAGGGGCCCATGCACTTTCAGTTGACACAAAGCATCACTGTTTTCTATGGGAATCATCTAATTGGGCTTTTCTGCAAACCAATTCAAGTTTTCATAGCAAGTTTACACAGATAGCCACTGTTAGAAAATTAGATGAGTTCTTTTGTAGTGTCTGCTTGATTCTGAAACACGTCTTCATTTGAGATGGTTTTTAATTTGGAAAGTGAGAATATTCTCTTTGCGTTCTTGACTCGTGACAAGGGTAGCAAAACCCACAATTCGTTTCCAAGCAGCTTCGTTTTTGAATTTCAGGTTGAATTCGATGGCCTGGGGACAACTTTCACATAACCGAAAAGAGCGTGTTTTGGGGACTTTCTTTGGGCTATGGTGACCACATTCCTCCATGAATGTGCTGTCTCTCTCTCAGCTCTGAACCCTCTACTTGGCACGTCCTTCCCATCTGCTTTGCCTGGCCAACTCTGGGATGGATTTAGGGATCACAGGAGTAGGGAAAGTTTTTGTGTGGGGGACACAGAAGGGAAGGTTTTGGCGACTGACAAAGTGGTTAATTTGGGGCACAATGTTTGTGACTTACCTATGCGTTATTCAAAATAAAGTGATTTTTTTCAATGTAGAAAGTAATAGGAACGGAAACATTTTTAGGAGGAAGTAGGTAGATCTTTAATAAACTAAAGGGAATCCCAAGTATCCCGAAAGTCATTTTTAGGTTAAAAAAAAATGTTTCCTTTCGTAAACATTAAACACTCTGCTATATTTGAATATAAAGCAAAAACTATTATAAGTGGTTGTAGGTACATGAAGAGTTCCACCTTTTATTCTGCAAAACGGAGGTGAACTACGTACAGCTCACTGACTGTTTTATTTGTAGTGATCTATTGAAGAAGTCTTCCGTAGTTGCCTAGCTACACGTCAGCAAAATTTACTGGGAGAACCAAGTCCCTTCTGTTATCTTCATTAGACAAAAGCAATATCGAGCATTAAAATGTTGATTTCTTTTCCTAACTTGAAAAAAAAATGGAATCAAATTTAATTTTATTTTAATTATGGAATAGGACACAACTATTTCACCTCTAAAACTGATTGATTTTCGAGGTGATTGATTCTTCAGGATGTCAGCATCCCTTTCCTTTCCTCCCAGCTGCATAGTCTATAGCCAGAATTGAGATGTTTTCCAAAAGTTTAACCAACTATGGCATTTTGCAATCCTTTATTACCAACAATAAGAAGGAGCATGGTCATAGAGTTACTACAGAAATATTCTATCTGCAAGCAAAGATGAGACTGACAGGAAGGTATTTCATTTTAATGAGTTAATATATTTAGCTATTATACTTTTCTTTTATGTAAGGCCCTGTTGCCTATGTTTTCTATCACAAAAAAAAGGTTGCTCCCCATTTATTTCCAGAATCAGCTTATTTGGTGCACAGGGGGAATGATTTTTCTAAATATGCCTGGGGTGATGGCCACCGAAAATTCTTTTGATAAACTGTGCCACAAAATGCAAATGAATCGCTGAAGTATATATGGAGGAAAAATGCACCACAGAGAGGAATCTCATATAGGCACACCATGGGGTCGAATCAGAGAACTATTCTCACAGAAGTGTTGAGACTCTGCAAAGGGAAAATCTCTTATGTGTACCCCTGGACCACTGCTCTTTTTACTTAAGTAGAAACTCTGCATCAAAGGGCTTCTCACCTCCTACCAAGCTTTGATTGGTCAGAAATGGCATCCACCAGGCACAAGACGCTTCTTGAGAATTACAAGGTTGCACCTGAAGGCCAGGTGTCTTCTGAACGGAAATCCTCTTGTTCCGACAAAACATGCAGAAAGAAGTGAGGGCACCTCGTTAAGTGCTCCTCAAACAGCTTGGATCCAACCCTCTGAGTTTACTCTCCTGAAACATGTCAATGCAACACTGCTCAAGCAAGAAATAGGGAAAGCTGATTTCCACCAATTTAGTGGGAAAGAGCTAAGGATGTTTTCTAAAGTGTAGATATCTGTGTATCAAATTTGTAGATAAATATAGATATGAGGATATTATCCAGATGCTTTTATTGAAAAGTGTTGATGAGGCTTTACATTATAACAACATTTTCCATAAACGAGCAATAACAAGCTTTCAAGTCGGAATTCTCAACCTCAGCACTACTGACACATTGGGCTGGATCACTCTTGGTTGTAGACTGTGGTCTTGTGCCTTGTAGGCTGTTTAGCAGCCTCCCTGGCCTCCACTCACTAGATGCCAGTAGCATCCTGAGTCAGGACAATCAAAAATGTCTCCAGACTTTGATAAATGGCCCCTGGGGGGAATAGTCACTCTGGGTGAGAATCATTGCTTTAGATGTTCAAAGTCTCCAGGGCAGATACATAAAGATGGTTTCTGGACTTGGTTGGTAACATGATTTAAGTAAGATACTGTGTGATAACTTTACTCCCACAAGGGGCTTGGAAGCAGATTTCTGTTTTCTTATCTGTGCTGTCTTTAGGATGCTGATGGTATTTATTGGGCCTTGGACCTGAACCTGGAGACAATATCATTGGGCTAACTTAGGTCAACAAGTGTCACAAAGTCCCAACAAGTGTCCCTTTAATATTGAGAATGGGTTCTACTGAAGACACTGGCTCACACACAAAATATTGGGGTCTGCCTAAGAGGAAGGCTCCTTCTTTCTTCAATGGGCTTGTACAAGAAAAACAGAGTGGCCTCTGGGGCCGGCCTGGTGGCGCAGTGGTTAAGTGTGCGTGCTCTGCTTCGGCAGCCTGGGGTTCAAAGGTTCGGATCCTGGGCGCACACCTACACGCCACTTGTGAAGTCATATTGTGGCGGCATCCCACATAAAGTAGAGGAACATGGGCATGGATGTTAGCCCAGGGCCAATCTTCCTCAGCAGAAAGAGGAAGATTGGCATCAGATGTTAGCTCAGGGCTAGTCTTCCTCACCAAAACAAAAAACAAAACAGAGTGACCTCCATCAGCCTCAGACTGGGGTGGGTAGGAGGTCCAGGAGCAAGATTTCCCTTTATGGATTTTCTTCGTTGCCTCTGAACTTCTTCCTTCCCTCATCTTTCTCGAATTGGATGGAAACCCATTTAAAGATATTGTGAAAATGAAGAGTAGTGATGATTTTAATGTTATGAGTCATGAGAAAAAAATGTAATTAACGAAATTACCTGAACATTCTGTATGAGCTACTTAAGGAAATGTTCATCTTTGTTCCAAGGGTAGGAACCAAGGCGAACGAGTAGATAAGATAAGGAGTGAGAGCTTTGCCTTTACATAAGAAAAGATCTTTTATGAGTTACTGCTGCCAAGTTTTCTGTCTGTCACTAAGGCAGAAAAAGAATAATTTGACTAAAGCAGATCTTAAAAGTCCCCTTCAGCCACCAAATTTTATGATTCTAGGATCCTGGATGAATGTTAAATGTGGAAGAGGAAAAAACTGTACTTGTGTACATCTGACCTCTCAATATGGCGGGTGAAACAAAAATGGCAAATATTCATGCATTCTTTACACCGCACTTCACATGCACCAATGCTTTTAATCCTCATATCGACCCCATAAGGTCAGTGCTTTATTGAATCGACTTTTTGGACAAGGAACCAAGGCCCAGTAAGTTAAAAGCTTAACCAGCCAAGACCTGAGCCCAAGCAGTACAGCTCTCGATCTCTGCTCTTATCCATGGGACCAGCTACTCTCAAAGTGTGGTCCAGAGACCCACAGGGATCCCTGAGACTTTTTCAAGAGGTCTACGAGGTCAAAAGTATTTTCACAATAATAGGAACCATTCTTTGCGTTTTGGACTATGACTTTTTCAGGAGCATACAGTGGACTTTCCCAGTGGCTACATGGCAAGTGATAACATCATCGCTCTGTCAGCCTATGGAATGTGTGCTTGGGTGCTTTTGTGTTTTAAATGTTTTTCAAGTGTAATTGCTAATATGAGAAACGTTAATTGATATAACCCCCATAAACAAAAGATCTTTGGGTTCCTCAGTCATTGAAGAGTGTACCTGGGTCTTGAGACCACAAAGTTTGAGAATGGCTGAACTCTACACTGCTGCCTTTTGCATTTGTGTGTACATGTGTGTGTGTCTGGGGGGAAGGTATACCTAAAGCAGAAATTTGAAAACAAGAAGGAAAAACATAAACAGTAAAACAAGCTTGGAAACAATGGAGGTGAGCACCTATCTGTGTACTCAGCTCTAGCCAAGCTGTTGTTTTAGTCTCTGGTTTCCTGTTTCCTCTTCGTTCTGCTGGCAGCTGAATTTACACAAGATTTGCAGCCTGCCTGTGTGACGTTAGCCTGGCCTGCCACCAAACTAATGAAAACTATTAATCAACGTGCTTCACTTAAAACTCTTCATATTGGTAATAACACTTAAGAAGAAACCATTGGCAATGTCATATGAAGTTGTATTTAAGTTTAAGAGAAAGACATTTCATTTAGGACTTGTATTCAGAAGACATGCTGGGATATAGCGCCCTTAACTGGGAAACCAGCTGCCTTTCTTGCTGCTGCAGAAAAGAGTTGCTGAGTGGGGCAAAAGGAAAGGTATGGGATTAAAATGTGGGGGGTTAGAGGGGCATTTGCCTAGCTGCCCTTCGGTAAGCCGATAATGGGCACAGATGGGAAAGAGGATCAGCAGGTGTCAAAAGAGGAAGTCTTGGTTCAAGGCCATCCATCCACATCATGCCTGGCAGTTTATTTCCCACGGTGATAACGGGATTGACAGAGGGGTTTTTACTTCAGCAGATCCACCAGTAAGGCCCATAACTGGACAGTGATAATAAGTCCAGCCGGAGGTAGCATGCCATCATGCAGGCAAACCAGAACACACTTGCCTGCAAAATCAGAATGAGACCATACTAAGCACCTCTGAGTCACAGTACCTGTCTTCAGGCAGTGGTGACCCCGCGAGTTTGGCCACCGTAGGAAATATGTCCATGTTGCTTGTTGGCTCATCAATCTCCAGCCCAGCCTGTATCACTCCTGGCCATCGAAGAACGCCTGGAACCCGGATACCTCCTTCCCAGTTGTTTGCTTTGCCCCCTAAAATGCCAAAGGAGAGGCCGCAGGGAGATTTGTAAGTCTTTTCAGCGCTCAGTGTGGGGTGGCCAATTTGGAAGAAACAAGTGATCTAATTACATGGATTCAATGAGAATTTCATGAGTAATAGTGTCTATGTTGTGGTGAAAAATACATATGACATAGTCACTACTATGCATGACACATGGCCAGCATTGCCTGGTGGTCATAAGTGATGACTTTATAATCAGGGAGACTCAAATCTCAGAGCAACATCTGACTCAAATCAATGACTTTGGAGTCGGGGAGTTCAAATTCCATTGCTACTTTTTAGCAGCTCTGGTAGGCAAAATAATGGTGCCCCAAAATGTCCATGTCCAAACCCCCGAAATCTGGGAATACGGTACCTTATATGGCACAAGGGGAGATGATATTGGATTATCTGAGTGGGTCCAATGTAATCACACAGATCCTTAAAAGGGAAAGAAGGAGGCAGGAGAATGGGAATCAGAGAAGCAGAGATTATAGTCAGAGAGAAAGACTGGAAGAGGCTATGCTGATGGCTTTGAAGATGGAGAAAGGTGTCCCAAGCCAAGGAACGCAGGTGGCCTCTAGACACTGGAAAAGGCCGAGAAACAGATTCTCCCCTAGAGTCTCCAGAAAGGAACATAGCTCTACTGACACTTTGATGTTAGCCCAAATGGACCCATTTTGGACATCTGAACTCCAGAACTATAAGATAATCAATTTTTGTTGTTTTGAGCCACCAAATTTGTGGTGATTTGTTACAGCAGCCATAGGAAATGAAAACACTAGTTCTGTGCCCTTAAGTAAATGGATCAACCATTCTGTGCCTCACATTCCCAGCACATTAGGTGTGAGTATTACATAGGATTATGATCCCAAGTGCCAAGTCTAATGCCTAGAAGAGAGGAAGAGCACCAAAAATGGCCATTGTCATCATTGCTACTATCTTATTATCGGGATAGCTCTTACTGTTTAGTTGAGGAAAAGAGCTTTGTACATAGGAGGTGATTAGAATACAACTCAATAGAGCAAGAAAGGGGTATTGGGAGGGGCTGGAGGGGTGAGCTGGGAGTGGGTCACAATGTCAACAGGCACATCACAGAAGATGCTCACCAAGGCCTGTAACTAATGGACCTTGGGGGACCAAGACAGTGACATGTCAGCCTAGGGCTCAGAGAGACCAGGCTGGAGTCTCTGAGGCCATGCAGGTAGCACACGGATGGACGGAAAAACAGATGCACTGTTTCCCCCAAAGCAGCTCCCCTTGATTTTATAATAAGATGAGCATAGAGTTGAGCACCACAGGAGTAATAACCTCAGGAAGTTAGGCTGGGAGGAATGACAGAGTTTAAGTTCAGCTACTCACAAATACATTTTCAACCAACAATTGTATGAAGAATTAAAAACAAAGCATTCAAATAAATGAAGCAAGTGGAAAGAGAACCTTGATTCATAGCAGAGATATAATGCGTAGTTCACAATGGACATAAATGTCATTTAAATGACAGAATTAAAAAATGAATTCTGCAGACAGACGTTTAAGGGATCTTGAAGCAAGCTGTCATTTCTTAATGCTAGTTTCTGACTATTGTAGACTGAATTCTGGCGATTGTAGACTGAATTGTAGCTGATGGTTGTAGACTGAATTCCCCTTATAGGCAAGATCTTTAAACTGCAGGCACTCATAAGTTTATATGCACCGACATTGAGGGACAATTCATATAAAAATTCATATGATCGTTTGTAGTTTCTATGGTGGCCTCCTAGGAAAGCTAAAAGTCTTCCACTTACCTCACCTTCTCAACATTACCTTAAGGTAATTATCTGACAAATACAATTATGCTTGCTTCACAGACATCACATCCAAGAAATGGGAAGTTTACATAATTTGCCATAGTTTATGCAAGTTGGCAGTAGCAGAGCAAACTGTAGAAAGAATCTCAACATGTGAATTACTGCCTCCTTATCCTTCTACTACATCAAGCTCATAGTTCACCTGCTTATCCTTCTACTGGATCAAGCTTATAGAATGTTCACCAGCTTATCCTTCTACTAGATCAAGCAGCATTTCTACCTGCTTATCCTTCTACTGGATCAAGCAGCGTCTCTACCTGCTTATAATTCTACTGGATCAAGCTCATAGAACGTTCACCTGATCATCCTTCTACTAGATCAAGCAGCCCTCCTACCTGCTTATCCTTCTACTAGATCAAGCTCACAGTATTTTCACTCTAAATTTAACAAGAACGAAATAAGTGGTTGCAACACAACATAAAGGAGCTAGCTTAATTAACAGCTAGTGTATATACTTATTGCCCTACTGGTTAAAATAGAATAAAATAAATAAATGGGAAATTAGACCAAAATACTAAAAGAATGAAAAGGCATCCTGTAAAAGTTTATCTTCTAGATGCAATGTGGCATTGGGAATTGGATCCTGAGACAGAAAAAAGACATTAGTGGAAAATCTAAAGTTCAGTTAATAGTGATGTACCAAGGTTAATTTCTGGACAAATCCACCATGGTCATGCAGAAAGTTAACATTTGAGGAAGATGGAGGAAGGGAATACAGGAATTCTCTTTACTATCCTTGTAATTCTTCTGTCAATCTAAACTGATTTCAAAAGAAAAATTTTACTACATATACAGATAGAGATATAGACGATACAGAGAGAGCTACAAATACATGTGTTTCCCCACTTGACTAACTGCTCTGCGTTCTCTAGGTCAAAGTAGAGATAACAATGTGAACTACATCACAGGGTTGTATAAGGATCGTTTCTCATGGCTAAATTGAACTGATCACCTACTATGTAACATGGACTATGATATGCATTTCATCTCATTAAATCTTTACATTTACTCCACGAGGGTGCTACTATCTCTCTCCATTTTATAGATGCAAAATCTGATGGACCATGCTTTGCATTTCCTCTCATTACATCCTTATATCTACCTTATGAGGGTGCTACCATCACTCTCCATTTAATACATGCAACATCTGAGGCTGAGAGGAGTTACGTAGTGAAGGTCACTCATCTAGTAAGTGGCGGAGTGCAGATATAATCCAGCTTTGTCTGTGAATTTGAACAATTCATCAGTACCACTTGATCTCCGCAGCATGATAATTGATGCCAACTTGTCTGTGTTATTGCCAGAAGAGGCAATAGGCAGGCTGGATTGAGAAACTCACAACGACAAATCTGAACCATAGAATTAAGAAGGACTGTGACACTGAACAAATGTTTTTCCCTCCAGGAGTTAATACGTACATCATCTTTAAGGCAAAAGACAATGTCCAGGGCTCACCAGGTGAACGTAAGGGGCACACCTGGCTGCAAATCCACAGAAGAGAGTGGGTGAGAAGCGTGGTGGTTAAAAATCAGAGAGTGGTTTCCAAATCTTGGCAATTGTGAATCATGCTGCAATGAACACAGGGGTGCAGAAACCTCTTTGAGATTCTGACTTCATTTCCTTTGGCTATATACCCAGAAGTGGCCTTGCTGGTTCGCATGGTAGTTCCATTTTTAATTTTTTGAGGAACTTCCATACTGTTTTCCATATTTGCTGCACCAACTTACACTCTCACCAACAGTGCACAAGGGTTCCTTTTTCTCCACATCCTAGCTAACACTTATCTTTTGTCACAACAGCCAAGATATAGCAACAATCTAAATGTCCATAAATGGAAGAATAAAGAAAATGTGGTCTATACATCCAATGGAATATTATTCAGCCTTTAAAAAGAAGTTAATCCTATCGTTTGTGACAACATGGATGGACCATTATGCTAAGTGAAATAAGCTAGATACAGAAAGACAAATACTGCGTGATCTCACACGGAATCTACAATAGTCAAACTCATAGAAGCAGAGAGTAGAATGGTGGTTGCCAGGGGTTGTGGGGAGGGGAAAATGAGGAGATGTTGGTCAAAGGGTAAAAAATTTCAGTTACACAAGATGAATAAGTTCTGGAGATCTAATGTGCAGTGTGGTGACTATGGTTAACAATACTGTATTGTATGCTTGAAATTTGCTAAGACAGTAGATCTTAAGTGTTCTCACCACAAACAAAAAAAGAAAATGGTAACTACATGAAGTGATGAATATGTTAATTAGCTTGATTGTGATCATGTCACAATGTATATGTATATCCCAACACCAAGATGGAAACCTTAAATATATACAACTTTTATTAGTCAATTTTACCAAGAAAGCTGAAAAAATTTATCAATGGAAATATTTGTTTTTGTTTGGTAGAGTGACTCAATTTCACCATAAGAAAACAAAATAGTTTTTCCCTCTTTATTACCATTTATATAAATGCCTATCCACGTATACATAGTGTTTTGAAAGTAGATAATACTGCAGAGCGTGCATGCTCGCGCGTGCACACACACACACACACACGTGAAGCAGAGGGTGCCACAGAAATCCACAGGTGCAACCAGAGTGTGTGTATATCATGATTCAAATATCAGGGATCTATTCTGCTCTGGGGACTTTGCTGATATCCCAGACCTCCAGGTGATGGAAGAAAAGTCTATGAGAGCATGGCTCGATGCACAACCACTTTGAAAACAAAACAAAACTCCCAGGGAAACCCAAGAAATGTCACACACTGCTAGAGATTTGAGATCCCCAAGAGAGCTCCAAGCCACCAATAGCCCCCTGGTGGAACAGCTCTGCACGGGTGCAATGAAGGGGCTTACCTCTGCTCAGGTGAGATGCTTCGAGCACCCTCAAGGAAGGCACGGGACTGTGGGGGGCAGTTGCATCTGCAGCCCCCAGACCCAGCTACCTACTGACTGCCTGTACGCAGGTGTGGCAGCACCAGGTATGTTTTCATCACCAACTAGTTTTCTGACGACAAACTATCATACTCGGGATATGCTCCATTGGGAAAATCTGAACCCACTGTGTGGAACATCGTTAAGACTCTCATCTTATAGTTCTTAATTTATATTCAGAAACTAAAGAAATGTATCAATACACAAAATCTCATGCAATTTTCTAAAGCTGTAAAAGGAGTGTTTTTATAACAGCAATGGTAAAAAAAATATTTGTAAAACTTTTAACAGATGATAAACACACCCGGGCACACTCTGCCTATGGAAGAACATGTTTGAAGAAGTATGATCACACATTTCCAAGCATGCGTTGATGAGCAAATATACTTGCTTGTCAGATGGCGTAGCTTTGAGTCTTATTCCTCCTTCCATATTCCGTGGAAAGGGACATGCATAAAATGTGCCCATCAGGCTTTAAGAGTACAGCATACTGCTCTCCCAGGAACTGCTATGACTGTCACTGAATTACGTTCATAGGAACTCAAATGGTGAGCACTGGAGGCTTCATTCACTTGGCAGATATTTACTAAGCAATGACTTCCTATGATCAGGAATAATGATGGAGTTACCACGTTCTAGGAACTGTTCAAGCTCATTGCGGATATTCACTCATTCATTCCTCACCATCACTCTGCAAGGTAGGGACCCCATTTCACAGTTGAGAACACTTTGGCCAAGATCACACAGCAAGTAAGTGACGGTATCAGGTGCAACTCCAGAATGTGTGCTACTAAATAGGTTTCACCAATTCTCAGAACACCACAGGGAACACATAGATAGATGAACAAGGATCTCGCCCCACAGAAACTCGAAGTCGTGAAGTATAGCTCAGATATACCCACAGATAAATCTGACGGGGGGCCAACAAAAAGCAGGAGGATGCCTCTTACCCGGAATCACCTGCCCTGAGTCAACAGACTTTGAGCTGCGTTGCAGAGGAGAAATAAGGTTAGCAAAGCAGGAAATGGTGTTGCAAGAGGTAAAAGAAAAACATGATAGGGAACCTGGATTATTTTTTCTGAAAATGTACGAGCAGAGAAAAAAGCACAGTCTAAATTTAAAATTTGATGGAGTAATTGTCAAATTCACACTTTTAACATCTCGATGGCACATTGCCTTGGTGGGGAGTCACAGAACGATGATGGCTGAGTTAATCTCTCCAGGCAAGCGCAGAGAAAACTCTTCTACAATTTACTCTGAGACTCTTCTTAGGAACAGCTGTTTCCAAACCAGGTTTCTATTTTTGTGCTTTCAAATGCTGCCGCCCATCAGGTCAAATCACTCTTAATGGCAAGAGCATATGCTAGTCATTCTTATGCTTGATCTGGGCATAGAGTTTTATGAAATATTCCATTTGTCATTTTTCTCCTCTTGCATGTCTCCCTGCCCAGATGACACTGATTCCCTGGACTGATGCAAACCACAATGAAGCATATGATGAGTGAAATTCGCACTAAATGCTTTCTTGCCCAAGATGCTAGATTTCACGCTCTCCTTGATTTATTCATTGCAGGGACTAAAACTCACAAATGATAGATGGAAGATAGGACCAAATTATCCAGGTTCTATCAACCTATTACATAGAGAACAATGGTCTGCTGATGTCGGTATTCAAATGAGGGGTAAAGAATTGAAGAACACCCTCAAAATTAGTTGACACTGTTTGAACTGTTAAGAGTGACTACTTAAGCAATACATCAAACCGCTAAACCATCTGAGTCAGGGATTGGCAAACTTTCCTTCTACAGCGCAAGATAGTAACTATTTTAGGTTTTGTGGGTCGCTTTCCCAACTACCCAGCTCTGCTGTCATAGCTCACAAGCAGCATGGACGAGACACCAACAAATGAGTGTGGCTGTATTTCAATAAAACTTTATCGACAAAATCAGGCATCGGGCTGGATATGGCCCACGTGCCATAGTTAGTGAATTTAGATTCTGGGGTAGGGTGAGTGCATCAACCCTGACCTTACTCCACAATATTGACTCCTTCAGTATAGGGGGGAAATGTCGCTGTCACTTATAACAGTTTAGTTTTTCACTTAATTGAACTCCTTTTTAATAATCTTCTGCAAGATGAAAAAACTAAAAAACATAGCCTAGAATGTAAAGCTAAGCATGTCCTGGCTCTGGTCCACCTTGGCAACATCACACCTTGGTTGATCTGAGTCTCACCTAAGTGCCTCAGTAAACAGCTCGTCTTATCTCGCCTTCTGGAAAGTTCTGTTGTCTTGATGTACGCTCCGCTAGGATTTTCCCCAATCCCCAAAGCATCTGTACAAATCCTTGAAAGCTTGGATAACATGCCCCTCCTTTTTAATTAAGCCTTCTATGACCACCACTCTAGGTAAAGTTTTGCTGTTTTCCATTTCTTTGGCATTTTTCAAGTTCCTCATTTATGGGATGTCCGACAATCAATTCTATGCACATCTTATCATTCCAATGGGACTAAGAGTACTTGAAAATAAACTCTAATTCACTGTTGAATCAACTAAGTCCACAGTGTAATACCTTCCACATAGATAGTGTCCAACATATTTATTAAATGAATGAAATAATGGATTAATCAAAGAAGAGTATTGCTGGGGGAAAAAGACAATCCTACACATGAGCGTGATTATAAATTCATATTTACAACCACTTCTTGTGCCTCAGCTTTGCTAGGATTTTTCATTTCCCTAATCGGTTCCATTCCAAAAGTTCTCTCCTCCAGACTCTTACCAAACAGCTTATCCTCTTACTCTCAAAACAGAGCCTCATCTTCCATTTCATCCAGGAAAATGAGTTCATGAGCATGACATACCTCAACTCCCTGCTCTCGCAGACTTCAATTTATCCACTGTGGCCACATCCTTCTCACTTCCCCAACACTTTTACGCCATGCACCCTCAGCTTCCCTCTCCCACAGACCACACTAGACCACGTCACTTCCATCTTCCCCGCCTCAAGTGAGTAATCCAAACATCCTATCATCCAACCACAACCCCTTGCCTTCTGATATGCCTTCCCCAATGCTGTAATATTTAACTTTGTGGTATCACGGTCATGATTTGCCAAATGAAACCAATGCAATCAAATCATTCTGTCAAGGCACTGTGATCATTCAGTAGTTTGATTCTCTGCTTAAGTGGACAGTCCCCATCATTCCAAATGGCACTTCAATTTAGAGATATTTGCTGATTTTATCCTATCTGGTCCCAACTACCTGCTCAGATCACATAACACACCATTTCCATCACATTCTTGCCAAAGCACTGAATTCCATAGAACCTGTGACATGTATTCACACCTCTCCAGTAAGACCCCAGCCCTCAATGAAAATATCTATGTGTTCTTTATAAATCTAGATCTTCTCAGCAATTTGACATTCTCAATTGTCCCTTGTGTCTTAATGGTCTCTCTATAAAAGTTTACTCAAGAGAATTAAATATATTCCAATCTTTCTCACTACAAAGATTCTCCTTTTATAGCCTGCATCCCTGCATAGACAAATTTCTCAAAAGTATTTGAGAAATTCTCACCTTCCTCTACCCTTCCATCTGTCTGGCCTGTGCCCCTCCCTCTCCATTGAAAATGTACTTATTAGCATCACATGTGTAATAAATACTATGGAGTCTTTGAGTCCTCATCTTACTTGACTTTTAAGCAGCATTCATTTCTACTGACCACGCTCTTCCCTGAATCTTCTATTTTCTCCTCATTTCCCCAATCACTCTCAATATCTTCTTGGTTAGATCATCTTCCATCGCACCTTTTGTTAGAGTTTCTCAAGGCTTGGTCCTTGACCCTCTTCTCTTCTTATACCAAATGATCTCATACATCTCCCCACATGCCAACCCAATCTAGGTCTCTGCCCATGAGTCCTAACTCCTAAAGGGAACCTCTACCTACCCAATCATGCAAGCCAAAACAATGAGAGACATCTTTGATGCTTCCTTTCCCCCAAACCCAATATCCAATCAATTGCCAGTACCGACAGATTTACCAATGCAACCATGCTTTTCCATTCCCTTCTTCATCTAGTTAAACTATTTGTCCTTCAAACCCAAGCTCAAGTATCCTTTTCTTTTATGTATTCAGTCAGAAAGTATTTCTTAAAATGTCAGGCACTGTTCTCGGTTCTGGGGATACAGAGGTGGGTATAATAACACATCTGCTATCATAGATCTTACACTCTAGTGGGTAATAGGGATAGCTTGCCCTTCCTACGTGCACTTACAAACACTTTACATATTGACTTTTTCACCATTACAACAATCTTCTATGACATTCCTATAATAACAATCCTATTATTCCAATTCTAAAGAGGAGGGAACTGATATACAGTTATTCCTCAATTTATCTGTATTCCCACTCCTGTACCCTTTCCATATACTGGCTTTGGGCAATGTTCTTCACCTCCAGTTTTAAGTACTACCCAAATGGCCAAGATTATATATATTCATTCCTAGTGGACAAATTGACTTGGATGTAGGGCACCGTACCAGCTGCATCAGCTGATCCCCTTTGTTTATAGTTTCATCTCTAGCAATACGGAGCTGCTTTCTTGCCCACCATGAGCATCTTGCTCCTGCTGAGAATACACTTCCCACCTTTCCTCTCCTAGCCAACACTTCAAAACATCAGTCTGCAAAAGGTCGGCTCCTCCCAGGAGGTTGTCCGCACTCCCAGGTTGGGTTAACTACCTCTAACCCTTATTTACCAGTAACAGCTCCCTTACCAGTTCATTATTCTGAAATGATCTCGTTTGACAGTCATCTCAACAAACAGAATGTAAGCTACAAGAGGTCAGGGATCCTGTATTCTTTGCCTTTATGCCCTAGAGGCTAGCCCCATGACTGGCCGACTGTATACAGTCAATACATGAATGCATGTCAGTCAAGTTTAACTGAATGAGTGAACTGATAAATGAAGATAACAGGTAGGCTTGTTTCAAAGGTGAAAAAGCCTCCTGGAATACATAACACAGATACTAGAAAGACGGGGCAGCTTCGTCCACTCTTGAGAAGCTGATAACAACGTTTGCCAAAATCTGAAGATAGAACCTGAACATAACCAACTTCTAATAAACTACCAGAGCTTCTTGCTGTTATTTTTTTTTTTTCTAACAAAAGTATCAATTGGTCTCTGAAAGCTGTGCTATTGCATGAGAGAAAGAGATGTCAAATTCAGTGACTGTAAGAAGCAACTCAGAAGCAATATGGACTCAAGCCAATCACTTGCTTTTGGAATTTGCACGTAAGGTAAAGGAGAAATGCAGGAAGCTGCAGTGTCTTCGATGCGGGCATCAGGGAATTCTGAAAGCATTTGCCTGCACGTGGAGAAAGCCTACATTCTTGAACACTCAGGAAAATAAGATTTCCACTCCTCCCATCCTTCTGCAGACACCGTCTATGGAGTTAATTTATCCATTCCATTGACATTTATTACTTGCCTTTAGGCAGAGCCAAAGGGAGGTGGGGAGAGAGCCTCCCCCAGGGTGACCTTGACTTGGGAGTGGAATGGAAATGAAGCCAGAACTCGGAGTTTAACTGTTCCCTCCCAAGACTACAGGAAATTTTCCGCTATGAGGAAGAGGCAGAAAACTCTAAACTCTACTATAAGGAAATCTTAGGGAAGTCTTTCTGGCCCCAGCTAAGGGAGGATCTTTTAGGCAAAAGGGCGGACGGAAATCCTCAGGTCGAGTACCAGGAGCAGAAGGGAGAGAAATCTGGGAAGTGTTCACTAGTCATTCAGCAAGTATTTACTGAACGTTATTTTGGGCACAGGGATAGAGTGGCGAATAAGGCAGCCCAGATCCCTGCTCCCACGGGACTTACATCATAATAGGGCAGACAGACTATGAGCAAATAAATTAATAAACAGGTAAAATACCAGATGTGCAAGGGGTTAAATAAGGTGGCATGATAAGTACTGGTGGTGAGGAGGTGGGAGAAGAACTTCTGATTTGGTGGTCCATGGAGATCTCAGAGGGGCAACATGTGATTGAAGGATCAAATCCATGCAAAGATCACGGGATGAGCTCTCCAACAGAAGGAGCCGCCCATGGAAAGGTCCCAAGATGGAAACAAGATTAAGGTGTCGGGGGACCCAGAAAGAAAGGAAGAAAATGAACCAGAGCTGGGTCACGACATGACCGTGTACAGCTAGGATGCCGACTTCACATTTACTCTCAGCAGCTGGGAATATACTAGAGTGTTTTGAGAAAGGAAGAAAAGCCATGTGAAGAAGGAGGCAGAGATTGGACTAGTGCATCTACAAGCCAAGGAATGCCAAGGATTGCTGGAAACCACCAGAAGCTGAGGGAGGTAAGGAAGGATCCTCCGCTAGAGTCTTTGTGGGGAGCATGGTCCTGCTAACCTTTGATTTCAGACTTATGGTCTCCAGACTGAGAGAGAGAATAACTTTCTATTGTTTCTAAGGCACCCAGTTTATGGTACTTTGTTAGCAGCCTTAGGAAACCCATACAGTACATTGAGAGTATGTTTATTAAAGTTCATCCAGGTGCCTGGATGGAGAATGAATTGCAGACAACAAAGAAGAAGCAAAAGAAACCACAAAGAAACCCATTGGGAGATGAGTTTGAGGTGATGGTGGCCAGGAAGAGGCCACAATTGACAGACATGAAAAAGTGGCTCAGAGTCAGGTATACTTAGAAGATAAAGCTTATAGGACATGCTGTTGGAATATGGGGCTTGGGGGGGAGTCAAAGAAATAGGCTTTAGGGAGTCAAAGAACTCCAGCTGTGGGGGTTGAGTCACTGAGTGAAGAGTGGTGCAGTTAAATGAGATTAGTGAGGTCGGGTGACATGTGGGCTTGGGAAGTAAAATCCCTAGAACGCATCTGTTAAATAGGATGTGCCCACTGAGTATCCATATCCCATGTCATGTGGGCAACTGGACAGAGGAGTTTGGGGTTCCAAGGAAGGGTCAGGGCTGGGCATGGGCGTTACCAGCACTCAAATGCTAGTTGAGGTCATGGGTTTGGATGAGATCACAAAGGTGAGTGTGTAGATAAAGAAGGGAGGGGCCCAGGACAGAGCCCTGGAGGTCTCCAACTTTGAGAGGTAGGTCAGAGGAGGAGGAGCTGGCAATCAAGTTGAGAGGGAGCTTCCATAAATTCCTCCCCACCATCTCTGCAAAGATAGCCCCAGGGCTTAAAACCCTGACTTAGTCATCAAGGGAAGCTGGTGACCCCTGCTCCTTTGATAAGAAAACTGCAATTGGTAGGACAATTGTCCTGATCTCCTATTCAACGATGCCCTGACACAGGTAAGAGTGCAGAATAAAGAGTCTTCTCAAGACTCACCCACCTAACTGATCTAAATGGACCCCATCCCTGCCGATGGTGCAGTTACACAAACTGAGAGCCATAACCTGAGTTTCCTAGAGATAGTTGAGGGTTGTAAGGAAATTATAAATCCTCTGTTAGATTAAAGCAGGGGTTCCTATTCCCGCATCCCAAAGTAGCAATGTGGACATTTTCAACATTCAACAGCCCTGATGGGAGTTTAACATTTAACAGCTGTAAGTGGTCACAGGCTAACGTAAAGGGGATGGGATTTTTGTCGTTGTTATTTATTTATTGATCTTGCTCTCAATGAAAATCCTAATAATGCAGTATGGGAACACTGTCAAATTAACTAGAAGCTCCAATGGAGACAAGGCTTCCTTAGGTCTTAAATGGAAACATGGATTATGACTTGGTAAAATGGTTTTACTAGATTGACACAATCATTCAGAACATGTGGACAGAAGAAGGAAATTTATTTTAGAAGGTTCTCAGAAGTAAATATTTCAGGAACTATTATATGAAAGACATTGCCAAGATTGCTGAAATTTGACTCGAGTTATATTCAAAGTGCACATTGGACCCTCCCTCTATCTCCCAATTTCTTTTTATGCTGGAGCCTTTTGACAAAGATACAATTTATCATATCTAAATATAAATTTATCCATATCTAAATCTAATCCATATCTAAATCTAACGTTGCAAACACATTTCATTACGAAAAAGTAAGAGAAACAATTTGGGGTGTCACCATTCCGCCACCCCTATAATATTAAATTAGTATTTATTAAATGCAAACCACAGCAGGGATCTAATGTTCCTACAATTAAAAGGAATAACCTGTTGAATTCTGTGGAAAGATGATTTAATTGTAGCCATTCTATCAAGCTAGCCCATAGATTTCACTAGTGAAACAGATTTGATTGGGAAATAAAGTAGAATCACTGGCTCAAACAGTAGAGATCTTTTGGAAGGGTTTTGATTGAGAGTAGACATCATTATTGTTCAGAAAAAAATGCTCTTTTGATCAGGGAGTTTAAATAGCGTGATTCCTCTGTGTTTGCATAAACCATAGGAGTATGTTTGTGTCCACAGCTTTAGAAAACAAGATGTCTTGACATTTAGAGGTCTTTGGTCATTTCCCACAGCTGAAGGAAACTGCATCTTTCTTTTAGTGCATTGCATTTTAACAATGTTTCACTGTGAACTTGATTTCAACTAAATGTGACACAGGGATAATGCTTCGCAATAGAGTAGTGGCTGAGCTATTAATACAGTGTCATACATTGGTAGTATTTCCAGCAGTCAAACAAAACATTTCTAACACATCCAATACGTTTCTGAAAAAATATCATGGAGCAGCTATTGCCATACGTTTAGGATTGTATGATAACCCCGGTTCCCAACCATCATTCAGGACCCTGGACACTCTCTTTCCCACCCATACCACCTATGTCTCCCAAGAGTCAGCTATCAAAGGCAAATGCCAGCGCCACTTCCTCCTGGCCCTCAGCCTTCTTCAGATTCATCAGCCAGCGGTCATCCGGTCATCTCTCCCAGAACTGAGGCTCCCTAGCCTTGTAGATGTAACTTTCTTAAATAACGTGTTACTTTCTAACCACTTCCATTACTGTGATTTATGTACGTGTCTCATCGGCAGCCACTAAGCTACTTGGGAACCCAACAGGCTTTCCGCGGGCGAAGGAATAAATGGGTGAACCAGTGCATGAAATGCAGTCTGTAACTCCATGTTTAGAGACGCTGTCATCTATAAAAGAAAATAAAAACAACTCTCTCCACACAGGCCATAACCTCATGGAAATACAACGGAAACAGCTAGTCTTAATATACAGGAATACAAGTTTTCACTTCTTATTGCTGAAAAATAAGGCTGCAAATAGAACAGGGCTGGCTGAAAGAGTAGCAGCCTAGTAGGGTTAATCCCGTTCACATTAAACATACCAGTTCATTCATTTAACCCACATTAAATATCATTCCTGTGTCCTGCAGTGGTGAGATAACAATGGGATGCAAAGGAAGGAAGCAGTATGAAAATCCTATGAAGGTTGTCCAGACTAGCAGTGAACAGGAATCTTTTCCTCCTAGGTTGTCCAGACCAGCAGCGAACAGGAATCCTTTCCTCCTAGGTTGTCCAGAGCAGCAGTGAACAGGAATCCTTTCCTCCTAGGTTGTCCAGACCAGCAGTGAACAGGAATCCTTTCCTCCTAGGTTGTCCAGACCAGCAGTGAACAGGAATCCTTTCCTCCTAGACTCCAGGCAACCAAAGGTCTAAGAAATGGTCCCTGCCCCAAGGTGCTTAGAATTTAATAGGATCCCAGATATGCACATAATATTTTTGAAGTATAAAGTTTCATAGGCTACATGCCACCACTGGGAGGGATAACAGACTACCTTTTCTCCATCTCTTTGCCTCAGGCATGGTGTGACTCGGCATTACTCAACTCCTTGCAGTCTGCAGAACAAGCCATTTGCTGCTTCTCCTCATGGCCAGCACTACTAAAGAGGATGAGTGGTTGGGAGGACGGAAAGAGCTACAAGGAGAACAAGAGACTGAGCACACACTGTGCCTAACTCCTTCCCAGCCTTGCTTCCTTTGGAAACATTTCTTGGGCCCCCTCAGCTGAGTGAGGCCCTCCTTGCTGCGTGCACTACTAGCATCTTGTACAAACAAATGTTGATGCCCTATTAAACCGCATGGGGCTCCCTAGGCTTCTCACCACCACCCACCCACCCAATTAACCACCAGCTAATCTTCCTTCAGGGCAGAGACTATATTTTGCATTTATTTTTGCCTCTGTCCCAGTGCCAGATACACAGCTCAATCAACATTGCTAAACCAATTAATAGATGAAAGCATTCCATATATTATCCTTTCATATCTTTGGAGGTAAACTCTGATTTCCAGAGTCCCTGGGAATCTCTGAAACATCCACACGAGAGAATAAATAATGAAAGAGCGTGAAAGCACTTTATCGCTTTAAGCCAGCAAAATTTGATGGTCACGTGCTTTTCTATGTCTTGTGCATCTTCCTGTCTTATTCAGGTGCCCCCCACTGTCTGGGACACCACACTTCACTTCTTTGCACGGTCACTTCTACTCATCCTTTCCTGTGGTACGTTCAACTCACACCCACTGCAGATTCAGGTAGGTGTATTAACCCTTAGCATTGATATGCCATTTTAGGCATCTCATCTAAGTCTTTGTGAAACAGGCCACATTTTATTATAATTAGATACGTATGTCTTGCATTTGCAGAGCGTACACTGTATAAGTAACTTGGGCTCAGTAGCTGGGTCTTATGTAAGATCCTCAAGGACTAGCGTGATGCCTGATCCACCACAGTGGTGACTTAGCTGATGCTGCATCAAGAATGAAGTATCAGCTCAAAATGCTATTGCAGGTTGAGGTAGGAAGAATAATGGCCTCTCAAAGATGTCCACATCCTCATCCCCCAGAAACTGTTACCTTCCATGGCAAAAGGGCCTTTGCAGATGTGATTAAGTTAAGGGTCTTGAATTGGGAAAATTGGGATTATCCGAGTGAGTCCAATATAATCACAATGGTTCTTAAAATCCAAGGCAAGAGAGTCAGAGTAAGTGAAGGAGATGGGATTATGGAAGCAAAGGTCAGAGAGAGAGGGAGGTTTGATGACACTGCATTGTTGGCTTTAAAGATGAAAGAAGGGCAGCATAGCAGTTAAGTTTGTGCACTCCACTTTTGCGGCCCGGGGTTTGCCAGTTCAGATCCCGGGCACAGACCGATGCCCCACTCATCAAGCCATGCTGAGGTGGCATCCCACATAGAGCAACTAGAAGGATGTACAACTATGACATACAAGTATCTACTGGGGCCTTGGGGAGAACAAAGGGAAAAAGGAGGAAGATTGGCAACATACCTTAGCTCAGGACCAATCTTCCTCAAAAAAAAAAAAAAAGTAAAGATGGAAGAAGAGGTCATGAGCCAAGGAATGTGGGTGGTTTCTAGAAGCTGGAAAAGGCAAGGAAACAGATTTTCTCCCAGAACCTCCAGAAGGAATGCAGTCCAGCTGTCACCTTGATTTTAGACCAGTAGACCCATTTCAGATTTCTGACCTCCAGAACTGTAAGTTCATAAATTGGTGCTGCTTTAAGCCAGGAAGTTTGTGTTAATTTGTTACAGCAGCAATAGAAAACTAACACACAGGTGAGAGAGGGGTTCTTGTTTTAATCAGCTATACAATATGGGGCTGTATTTACCTTTGGGTGAAAACACCCTCATTCTAATGTCTTGACCTAGAATGTGTGCTTTGAATTTCTGTGGGGACCATACGAGAAATGGCCACTGTGGCCATCTGACTGTTCAGTGCCTGTGGCACAATGAAGCTCTGTATATTACAAGAGGCAGAGGGACAATGCCAAAGCTCTAAGATCAAGGAGAAGGTGACCCAGATGAGCCAGGAGGACAGAGCTTATCAACATCAGCATTTCTCACCTTTGTAGATTCCGTTGCTCCCTCCATGGACTTCTCCTTTGGTGGTCACTTCCTCCACATGTGCTCCTTGGTCCGATGAGAAGTAGATGAGGGTGTTATTAGCCAGTCTCAACTCATCTAGAACATTCAAGATCTGCCCTGAAGGAGAGAAAATACTCAATTTTAAAACAGTTCAATCTTTACAAAAGAAAGGGAGATTATTTGCTCTCATCAACTTGTCCGTTAATTTCTCAAGGTGGGAAGGAGATGCTCTGGTACACTGGAGCTCTCCCATGCTGATCCCAACAGGAGATGCAACGTAATCAGGAGGACTAACTGTGGCAGGGTTCTTGGCGAAGACAAGAAGATTCAGTCACTGAATTAAGTGTCACCTATAAGCATCACTTGAAACTCTAGGCATCATGGAGTGATTCTGTAGAGAGATCTGCTAAACTACTCTAGAAGCATCAGGCTCATGGATTATGAGCCACTTGGAGGAAGGTGTCAAAAGAGAGAAGCCAAATTGTTGCAGTCACCAGCTGGCCATAGTCTTAAGGTTATGAAGTCGACTATTTTTACTTCTTGAATGGAAAAAAAACAAACCATCAATGTTCCTCTTCCATGAACAAATATGTCTACAAATATTTTATGATGAACGTCCTCTTTTAACACTTACAGTAGATACCCAAGTCTAAAACTGTCCATCTTGAGTATCAATAGTCCTCATACTTTCCTTTTCTTGTCCTCACCTTCCTTCCCCAAAACTATCATTGATTACTACCCCCAAAAAACAACACTTCAAAATAATAACAATATCAACATAAGAATAACCGCTACCATCTGCTGAGCCCCCTCTATGTGCAAAGGACTTTATCACACGTTCTCTTGTTTACACTACACTAAAACCTATGGGTAAATAGCACTGGCTCCATTTTACAGATGGGAGCAACAATGGTCTGAAAAGATCAGCAACCAACTCAAGGCCACATAGCAAGTGGGAGAGCCAGAAAGTAAGAGTTAAATTTGATTCCAAAACCCAGACTCTCAAACCCTGTGTAGTTAAGTGGACAGGCTCAATGAGAATCAGAGCAGTAAAAAAAGACGTTAAGGGAAAAAAAATTAGAGACACCTACTGAAATACCCACGGATGAAACAATACGATGGCTGCTGTCTTCTTCAAATTAATACATGAAAAACGGAAGTGTGTGTGGGGTAGAGATTAAACAAGGTTAGGCATGAGTTCGTAACCATTAAAGGTGGATCAAAGGCATATGGGAGTTTACTGTACTTTTCTGTCTATTTCTGCTTATGCTTAAAATTTTCCATGAGAAAAAAAAATAGAAGCTAGTGGAAGATTGGAGAAATGGCTGAAACACGGACTCTGATTAGGAAGCTATCACCAGTTCTCAAATCAGAAGAAAATGATAGTCAAACCAGAGGTATACAATTTATAATTTCCACAGAGATCTATGTACTCGAAATACTGCTAGTTTAATTTACTAAGTTAATGCACGCAGTTATACTTGAGAGTATTAACAGGTGTGACTCCATGTTTTGATGTTTCATTGCTAAGAGATTTTAGGCCTCACCTTTCCCTCTTCCACATGTGCCCCCCAAGCTGATAAGACAGCCTGGGTGCTCTCTCCTCCAGTGCCTATGGGAGATTCAAACTAGGCAAGCTCCTGCCGGCATGCAGGAATCCTCATCCAAATCCCCAACTCCTACCTACCATGAAAGCTGAATCAGTCTCCTTGCCCATCTCTCTTAAGCTTCTTCCACACCAGCTTAGAAGCTACCCTGTTCTCCCCAGCGAGCCTCATTATGTGGCCAACAAACCTTTTCACATCCTCTGGCTGTGGGTGTGGCATCATTAGTCTCGACATGGGAACTGAATTTTGCATCAACTGGAATTCTACAAGGATGCCAGGTATCACTTGCAGCAGAAATAACAACCGAATATGGATACATGCTCTCCAGCAGGTAGGTCACGCCCCAGTGGAGACAGGCCCTCTGCCCTGCAGGTGCACCCTCACCGACTTGGCCCAGAAAAGGGAGAGAAGGACTGCAGAGTCAACTCTCCACAGAGGTGGCAGAGATGATTTCTGATGCAAAAGCAAGACACAAGTCGTTTGTTACAAGACATATTTTTGCTATTTGATTGCAAATGCCACAGGCTAGAGTACGTTCAATCTTTCTCAATTTTTTAACTCAAATAATAAACATTCCTAGAAGCCACATTATATACATGAATGTCATACTCAGAACCAAGGAATAAGATGCACGAGGGCCATTTCAGCAGTTTGTCTCCTATGATAAATCATTATCAGGCAGACATTTATTATGGTGTTATTGGTCCAGCTAGGCAAACCACCTGTGCACTTGGGCTTGGGGTTATTCGGCTCTGACACTCATTTAAGACTTATCCCTTTGAAAATGGTAAGTAGTTTAATGAGTAGACTTAGGAAGAAGTGATAAGGTGATATAACCCCCGCTTATACTATGAAGGAAAAATGCCCCTTTTGGCTCATATGACAATTTCTAAATAAAATAATACAGACTGGGCAGAGAGTAGAGTATTGAGAGTTTTACTTCTTTGTGTTGTAATTAGTATTTTGCAAAAGCACACGCGACTATGCACCTCCATTTCAAATGAAATTCACCTTTCATATATTTAGAAGTATCCTAGCATGAAGAAAATAATAATAATCCTGTGAAGAAGTGCCTTTTGAAAAAATGTGGTTTCCACGATAACTTCTATGGACACAAAAAACCTGCACACGGATGTTTACAGCAGCTTTATTCATCATTGCCCAAACCTTGGAAGCAACTGAGATGTCCCTCAGTAGGTGAATGGATAAATAAACTGTGGTACATCCAGACAATGGAATATTATTCAGCACTAAAAAGAAACGAGCTATCAAGCCATGGAAAGACATTGAGGAAATTTAAATGCATATTACTAAGTGCAAGAAGCCAATCTGAAAAGGCTACCTGCTGCACGATTCCAACTCTATGACATTTTGGAAAAGGCAAAACTATGGAGACCGTAAAAGAATCAGTAGTTGCCACAGGCTTGGAGGGAGGCAGAGATGAATAGGCAGAGCGCAGAGGATTTTTAGGACAGGGTAAGTATTGTGTATGACACTGTAATGGTGGATACATGTCACTATAAATTTGTCCAAACCCATAGAATGTACAATTCAAATAGCGAGCCCTCAGGCAAACTATGGATTTTTGTTGGTAATAACGTATCCATATTGGCTCATTAATTGCAACAAATGTACCACATTAATACAAAATACCACAGGGGAAATTGTGTGCAGAAGAAAGGAAATATATGAAAACCCTCTGTACTTTCTACTTTTACTTTCTGTAAACCTAAAACTGCTAAAAAAATAATAGTCTACTAATTTGTAAGACATGCCTTTCAAATACAATGCTGACCCCTAGACTTCCTCATCCGTGCATTCAATAATGTGTTTACGAAGCACCAACTGAACACGAGCTTCGCGCTAAAGGCTGGGGCACGGCAGAGTATCAGGCCACGCCTTCTCCTAAAGCCTCCTGATGACTCGTTTCCTCTGTTCAAGCCGGTTACATCTATTTACAGTTTCCCCTCCAGGTTACTCTCCTCTCCAGATAAACCTGCAGCTGCGCTGATCATAGAGATTCCTGCTATTAAAATATATATTGCATCCTTTTCCATCTTAACACTCCTCCCTTGATAGTTCCTCCAAATTCCAATATTTCAGATGACCCTGATAAGAAATTTACTTTCTCTCCACCAATTTTTCTTATTCATTGCCTCAAGGGATAACTTTACTTATCATTTCATCAAAAGCACCATATAGGACTGGGTTGGGATTAATACAAGAGAATCTAGCTGAGGCTACCGTGCATGTACAAATGGTGGAGATTTTGGCTCAACCTGTGGAAAAACTGTCAGATTTATGATTTCCTTTTAGTTCTTTTTTTCCCAAAAGACACACTCTAGATCCCACACAGTTTAGGTTTTATGCCAGAATCTCATTTGTAAAGCCCAAAGCCCATTAACCATTTAATTTTTCATAAGATTGATCCTATAAAGGTCTAACATATTTCTCTCCTAAAAATTCTGAAGAAAACCTCCTGTGGAAACAAATGCTGTCGTGTTATTCTTGCTTTCAGAGCAATACATTGCAAGTCAGAGGTCTGCAAATATTATTCTTCAGTAAGGTTCTCAAGGTATAATGATACCAATTTATATAGGAGGAGAGTTTTGAATTACCGATGGTGGGCTGCAGGATAGCTTATAAATGAAATGTTCTATTTCCAAAGCTTTCTCACGTTGTTCCCTGAATGAAACAAATACAGGGAATAAGCCATTTCAAGAGCATTTTGTTATTTCACTGGAGACAACAAGAGCGAGCTTACCAAAAAATGAGGACTTCCTACCAGACTGTTGTAATTCCAAAGGAGAAAACTTCGAAATGTGAAAATCTGACTCCTTCCTCCTTCAGGTGTGAATGTGGGTTGCAGAGGAAGCCTAAATTCTAGAGAGCTCATTCATTCCATTTATTCCCCCCACAAACAAGTGTTAATCCAATATTTAGAGTCAGGGCGGGGATATGCTATGCAGGAGAGAGAAGGGTTTCAATGCACAGGCAGAATTTTAGGTCTTGCATGAGAGAGGGGCTATTGCATTGAACTAAGCGCTCAAGCTCTGGCTTCTGGGTCCTGAGAGAAGCAGACCTGGTTTGAATCCTGGGTCCCCGGCTTGCTCAGTGGGGTTCTTTGCCTCTGCATCAGGGATGATAAGGTATAATAGTAGAGGGTTGCCATGAGGAATGAAGGAAAATTGCATCCAAAACACTTAGCCCAGGACTGTCACACTACGAGTGTTCATTGCACCTTAGCTCTTAAATGGAGTTAAAAAATGGGCTTGCATTATTGAAGCCTTGCTATTTCTGCTGATTTGGCTTTCCCTTTTCTTCTACAAGGTAGGTTGACTCAGACAAAATATTGGAGCAAAATGCCGTGAAGTAACTCTTTGCCCTTTTGGAAGCATTGGGCTCATTAAGGAAAAAAATATCTCCTTAAGCAGCCACCCACCATGCATAATTAAGAAAGAATTTCCACCTACTCAATGTAACTCTAAAAAACACAGGAAACCCTAAAAAGTTCCCCTAAAACTATGTAGGTTCTTTATCTGATCAACAGGTTAATGGTGGGACTCAAATATTCCCTCTGAGGCTAAAATTTTAAGACAAAGGAGAGGATCTAATTGCAGGACCTGGTGGTGGCCATGACTCTCCATGAGGCACGTGAAATGCTTGGTGTCATTTTGGGAAGCTAGTTAACCTATGTTCTGATGCTGTCCTGAATTATTAAATGGCACAGAGAAATTCTGTTGTCATTGGCCCTAGAAAGGCAATTCTTTGTTAGCTTATGTAGGCTTAGAAGCATTACCAACATCCCATACATCAGGGCATATTTGTCAGCATACAAATAGATTTATTGTCTCCAGGGGGAAGCAATGTCCATTTAATGCAGGTAAACTTGATCTAGTACTCCTTCCCAAAATAAATGGTCGAGATTTTCAAAACGTTAAGTCCTGATCTTCTCCATAACATGGAGCTCATGGGATCCCACAGATGGGACATTTACAAGCATACAAGTTATCTATAGTATAAAATCAAGTTCAAAAGCCTACATATAAAAGAAAAAAAATAGTATATGACCAAAAATGGAAGTCCTAATATCGGATTATTTATCTGCATTCCATAAGGTGGTCAAGAAACAAAAATGACAGGCTGGCTTTCGGGGAGTGCGAGGGGGGAGAGTTGGTGTTGTTTGCTATGGCTTTTCATTTGTTTCTTGATTTGAGGGTATTTTTAGAGAGAAGCAGACAAAATATTGCAATAGTTAAATAGAAGATGTGGTGTTCTCCTTATTATCCTGGGATCCAATGCAACTGTTGCATGAAATGTAGTCTGGAACTCAACTACTTAGACGCCACCTGGAAATCCAGGTCTAAGGAGGCATTGA
The DNA here is from genome assembly GCF_057802395.1 of Ceratotherium simum simum. Classification (NCBI taxonomy): domain Eukaryota; kingdom Metazoa; phylum Chordata; class Mammalia; order Perissodactyla; family Rhinocerotidae; genus Ceratotherium; species Ceratotherium simum. The sequence goes on from NC_141940.1 coordinate 124,562,424, forward strand.
AAATGAAACTCTTGCAAGACGGTTTCAGGAACTAAGAAACTGGGAGCCAGAGCATGAATTCTACCACATCCATAGGGTATTTCCACATCCTCAGTGATGAGAGAAGGGTGGCTCCCATCTCCACCAATGAATGAGCAAGAGAAAAGGGGCTCAAACTTTATCACAAGCAATTTATGTAGCATGCAACATGCCTGCCACAAGCAGATGATGGAGCAGCCATGGAACCATCCTCTTTGAAGGCCTTTAAGAAAAGGATAAACCCTTCCCCGACAGCCGTGGGTGAATTACACATCAACGTACCCAGTGCCAGATCTCGTGTGTTTTCTCTTCAACCAGATTCACCATGTCCATTAACTTTGGGATCATCCCTTTAATATTTCACTCACTTCCACATCTCCTAAGTTACACAAATATTTCACTCCAAACATGTTTAAAAGATCTCTCTAATCATTTTCCAAATAGCTATGGAAACGTAAATAAATGTGATATTAAGGAATTGATTCAGCTACTTTATGCATTAATTTATGCATTTCTTTTGTTGTTGTTCTTCTGGCTGACCCAAACTAATAATCAAGACCTTGTGTTTAGAACATAAGTTCCCTAGGGTGTTCATATTATATATCAGTGTTCCTCAAATTTTAGTGTGCTTGTTTATCCACTGGAGACCATGCTAAAACAAAGATTCTGATTCAGTAAATCTGGAGGAGTCAGGTCTGAGAACTTGAATTTCTGAAAAGCTCTTAAATGGTGTTTGTCCGAGGACCATACTTTTAGAACACAGGTTATGTGTGACTAAATGTTTAATAAATGTTGACATATAATAAAAGGAGATGGTTGGCATTTTACAGATTTCAAGAACTACACTGATAATGAGATTTAACTACAGACAATTGAACACATAACTTTTATACACAGTAAATAAACGTAATAAAAGGATAATTAGGATCATTAGGGTAGCTAAGAAACGGAAAACTGTAAGACTGAAATGCCGCCTTTCTACTAATGTCCCTTTCTTCCCTTTGCTGGCGTTTCCCTCTTTGGTGAGTTCCTGTCTGCGCTCATATTGTTTGCAGGACATTCATCCTTATTTTGTGTGGTACCTGGTTGTTGTGATAATGTTGTGATTTCCTCCATTAAACCCATCTCTGCCCTAATCACAGTGGTAACATGTGATTTATCCCCCTGCTCCCGCATCAGCTCTCACCATCTGGGCTGCTTTCAAGGCTCTACTCAGCCATCTTCCTGGATTAACAATAACTTGTGTTTTTTCCAGTGTGCTGCATTTGCTGCAAATAATTTGCATAACTCCAGCTAGTTCTCATTCTCTTGGAGCACGCCAGTGTTCTCCTGCATCGATGAGGCCAAGGCACACAGAAGAACAGGGTCATTGTGTCTGATCAATGGCATTACACCTGTGTGTCTGGGAGAAAACGCAAAGTCGGCGTGCCTGCAAGTTGGAGGAAGCCACTCTGGGTCAGTGCCTGTGGTCACCGCTTCCCTGGAATCACACCATTACAATGGGCTGGCAGACCCAAACGGCAGGCCGTCAGACTGGCAGGAAATATTTTGAAAGGGCAGCGCTCAGAGTGAACACACAGTCTTCCCACTCTTGAGCCAGCTAGACCACTCTATTTCCTGGACTCTATTGTCTTGCAGACAATAAGGCTTGGGGATTCTGGTGCAGCCGTTTGCTCTTTGGAATGGCCACTGGCTGGACTTGCCCTGGGAGGTTATCCAGGCTTTGTCATGGAGTACCAAGCTGCCCAGTCCCCCAAGGGACCATAGCCATGATGGAAGCCAACGCAAAGCTCTGGAAACAGATCAGCCAGTACTTCTCCAGCAACATCTGATGCCAGAGACATCAGATAGCCACAAACTTCCTGTCTGAGCTGGGCTGTGAGTACAGAATATCCAGAGACAAGCAACAACTATCAAGGAAACTAATCCCTTCAGAATTTTCTTTATTTGTGATGCTCTACCATACCGTCCATACTAATTTTTATTTTAGGGCTCGATTTTTTTTTGCATTGGATTTTACCATCTATAAGTCTGAAGATACAAAATTGAAAATTATGCTTCCCTTCGCTGACACCCTGCACGTTAATCACAGATTCAAGCACTCCTCACCACTCAGATTAAAACCTGGACATGTTGCCTGACACCCCACCAGGCTCCTCTCCTAGGTTTTGCTCCTAATCAATGTGACCTGCAGTTTGCCTATTTGCAGCTCCCCTGCAATGTCCTCCTGACTCCAGGGGGATGTGCTGATTTTTGCGGAGAGCGGATGGGCAGGTGGATGATTCTGGAGAGTCCACAGGGACATCTCAAATATAAGGGGACATAGTAGCAATAACATAAAAAAACACAGATGGTGCAAATACGTGTTGACTTTTCCATCATAGACTTTATTCTCATCCATGATTTTTCTACTCAATGTAATGTGGGGGGGGCCAATGTAGATTTTAAGCAAAGATGCTTTACACATCCGAGAAAGACAGAATAATAATAATGATGATGATAGCAGCTAGCATTTGTTGAGCCCTCCTTGCATGCCAGGCAGCGTGCTATTCTAAATATATGACTTCATCTGATTCCTTCAACTAACTCAAGCAGGTGGAATAAATCCATGAAGGGGGACTATTGCATTCGACTTTTTGATGAGTCTTAATTGCGTCATGACTTAAAAGCAACAGGTATTCAAATCTATTCCAGACCTCTAAATTTGACCTCACCTTTCAAATATAGACATTGGTAGTCAGTGGAATATTATTTGAACATTGCTTTAACACAGTCTCCCGAATCCTAACATATCTTTTCTTTCTGTGCCTTGAAATATTTAACTAGCAAATTAAATTTGCTAATTGGAAGGGGCTGAAGGTGGAGGAAGTAAGTAGTATCTAATACTTCCCTATGATAGCCACATCTATACCCTATAGCATACGAGGCAAACTGAAGAACACAGGACTTGATGGAATCCTAGGACACAGGAGTTGGAAGAAAACCATTGGAAGTCATTGATCCGAACAGGTTTGTCTCAGAGACGATCTGCAGTTGGAGAGGAGCAGACAGGTCTAACGTCTCAATTAACTCAATGGTCCAGAAATCTTTTCATGCTACTGAGAAGTGGGGTAACATAGTGGTTGCTGGGCAATCTCACACAAGTTACTTAACCTCTCGAAACTTCACATTCTCACCTGGAAACTAGAGATGACGATTAAAATGTCTTGTAGTGTAGTGGTGGGGAGTAAACTAAACAATCCACATAAAATGTTTCGATAAGTAACTAGAATATACCAAATGCTTTTACATTTTAGCTATTGTTAGTCAATAATGTTTATTATTATTGCTGTGGTTGTTGTTGCTATTATTCATATTATTAAAATGCTACCACATATTTTATTAATCCTGTTGGAATTAATTGGGCAACTTGATTCCTTGATAATTTATGATGTTATCTTCTTTATGGAAATGTTTTATAAAACAGTGTTAAAAACTTTTCATTTTAATTTGAGATATACATTCAAGGTAAAATAATATACGTCTCAGGGCCCAGAACATGAAATTAAGCTTCAGGCTTTGTAAAAATGGTAACATTGTTACAGAGTTTATGAAACCCAGACATTAATGATTTATAAGCTAAATTAATTTAGAGAACCAAAATCAATATTCTACACAATGATTTTCCAACTAAATATTATGGCTGAAAGTTTGTTTGGCTTGCCAGCTCTGCCTTGGTCCTGCCTGGTGCCCCCTCCCAATCCTTCTAACTGTCCTAGTATTCAGTGTTTTTATCTCTAGGCTAAGGTTGCAAAAACCTCATTCTGCAGAAAATTTACTGTTTTGTGTCAAATGCAGATTTACTGGAAACTCATGCAGAAAGTGAAGAGGAAGAAAAACATACACAGTGTATATTTCCTTTATTCTTGCTGCCCCGTTATCACTGGATTTTCTGATACCCTGACTTACATTAAGCTTTCCAGATACGCATACCTGAAGCACACATACCAGATCAAGAATAGGTTAATGGAGCAAAAACGCATTTTTGAAGATAAGGATTAATCTGCAAGAATAAAGCATTTAAAATTAATGCAGTGCGAACAGAGCCCAGGACTGACTACAGCACGTATGTGGTGTGTTGAATTGGTGGGCAAATGAGTCAGACAGAGGTCATGGGGAAATAGAGTGGAAAAGAACTTCAATACCACCACCCATACAAGACACGCAAAGAGGGACAATTCAACAGTTCTAATTTTTACGTCCCCTGTGGCCATAACTTGCCTTTGTCTTAACCACACATTAAGCTCTGTTAGGAATTAGGCTCTGTTAGGAATTCCATTCCTCTACTCTTCAAGAAGTACCAAGTAAAGAAGCCGATAAACATGTTTGAGGGGCTCACGTTCTGTGGGCATGAGTGGGTCAACTATCAGACACCAGGAGGCTGCCCAAATGTACGGATCTCTGATCCCGCGGTGTAGACAGCAACAGAGAGCCAATGAGATTTGTAGAGTTGACTTCCAGTGTTGAGGCAGTCGTAGATCTGGAAGTCATTCTTCTCCCTCCTGAAACAGAGGCAACCCTACAACCTCTGTCACGGTTGCTTTAAGAGCAGAAGGAGAAACTGATGTAAAATAGCAGGCAACTGGTATTTTAGACAATGTGTATGGGAAGAGATGACCCTGCCCAATGACCTCCATTTCCAATACCACCTAGACCTGTTCAGCAGTAAAGTCAGAGCAGTCAGTTCTTCGAATTAAGAAAGGCTTCAAGTGGGACTTTGGAGTAATTGCAAGCAGAACTTTCTTCCATGAGAATAAAGACCCTACGCCAGGAAATGGCCATTCTGAGGATGGTCACCATGGCGTATGGCATGAAATGCAGAACAAGATCACGAAAAAGAAAGCTATGGAGAAAAGCAAGCAGAGACCATCTGCAGAGCCACAGGTAGTTAAGGTATTTCTTAGCTTTTGGTGAGACAGGGTGGGAGAAAATACGTAGTATATTACTTGTAGTTTGGTGTCTGCATGTTCACGCAAATCCACATACAGATGGATGTGTATTCTACAGTGTGGATTCTGTCAGTACCCACTAATGTTTGTGTTTGTCATAAGCCTACTTATACTGTTCTGGTCAAAGATTCCTTTTCTTTCACCCAAACCAAGTGTACTGTCACCCTCGCTGGCCAATGGCATCTGAGCAAGACTCGCTCCTGTCTGGAACAGATGTGTTTTGTACAGAAGCATCCCCCATGCTGGGATGCCCACTTCGAAAGTTCTGTGAGGAGACAATGACAAAGAATTACTAACATGGACACAGCTACCCTATCTGCGAATATGGCGATTCCTTCTGTTTCAAAATAAATTAGAATGTCCTTTCTCTTCTCTTCTTCCCCTTTGCTTAATTGCAAGCAGCACTAAACAAAACCGAAATGTCAAGTTGTGTACACAAAGCAAAATGGTTTTTCACACAGTCGGTACTCAAAGCTTCAAAGATTGTCAAAGAAGCTTATTTTCTGTAGGTTTTCTTCTTCCAAAAGTATGGTATATTTACTTGCTAAAAATCAGATGCATAAATGCCTTCATGAGACGGTTGTTAACTGATGAAATTTGGCAGGCGAGAAATAGCAATGTCGACAACAGTATTTGACAGGCAATTCTACCTTCAAATGATTAAAGTTAAAAGACTGAAAATGCTGTAATTTTGTCATTTTTGTTCTCTTCTGGCTATTGCTTTACCTCCGAATGAAAAAATATTATGACAACAGTGTTCTTTCTCTAACAATTTCCTATAAACTGGGGATGTGAACATGTGCAGAAGTCATATTTTGCCATGGCTGACTAAAAGGAGATTATGTAGATGAACGTCACTGAGGATTTGTTTTAAAATTTAAGTAATAAAGCTCAGAGGCCACCTTCCTCTAAATTAGAGCCAATGGGTGCGCCTGCTGTGACTGACCTTAAATGAATGAAATTTTGTGTTAAGTATAGCAAGCACCCAGTTAACTCTGGAAACAACAGAGGTTTGCTCTGTTTTAATTTTTTGCACCAGTGGTATCTGGGGTACCCAATGGATAAGATCTATGTTGCATTGAGAAGGAGTCATTGATGAAAATATGCTACTTTATAACCTGCCTTCAGTTTTTTCTACTGCCTGGGAGCACATAAAATGACTTACAGAGTCCTGCTGTCAAGACACTTACCTTCTCAAATGCTTATATCCCTAAGTTAACAGAAGAACATTAAGTCATCACTGCCCCCAACCCAGGGCTCTGTCCACCAGGTTGAGAGATACAGTCCAAATGGGTGAGCCCAGAGAACACAGACAGTTAGCTCTGAGCAGACTCTGTGAACGATCTTGAATTGCCACTCCACAAGGCTTCTTGGAAAAGCAGCTCCTTCAGACTGGGCAGAGAGACTGCTCCAAGGATCTCAGATGACAAAGGCTATGGAAAGATCCCATTTATTCCATTTTCTCATGGCTAGATATGGAACCAACAAAAGGTCACAAGACTCTAACACATGAAACTGTGCCCTGGGACATCTATGGCCATTTGCTCCCTTTTTTCCCCAAAAGAGCATAAGAAAGTATACTTAGAGGAGAGATGGTGAAGTCAAGGCACACAATAAGAGAAGGAAGTCAATGGAAGCTGTGTGTGGAGCTACCATAATAATGACGAACATCTGTAGAGTTCTTAATGTATCCCGGGCATTCTTCAAGACATCCCAGCAGGAAAGGCAATGTTATAATCCCATTTTACAGATGAGGAAATAGAGGCCCCAGTGAGAGAGGTAACCTGCCCAGGTTTACCAGCCAGGGTGTGGTGGAGCTATATGGAACCTCAGGTGTCTGGCCCCAAAGTCTATGCCCTTCCTTGGCACTCCTACTGCCATCAGTATGCAGAACCCATATGTCCCACTTAACACCACGTGGGGCATAAGGACATGAACCTGGGTCTGAATTCTGCCTCTGCCACTTGCAAGCTGTGAGAGTCTCCTGGGACAAGCTACTTCCACCCTATGTGTCTCAGTTTAGACATCTGTAAAATGGGTAATATAGTCCCACCCTCAGAGGACTGCATGAGGACTACAACGAATACATAACGCCTGGAGAGTAAGTGGCCACCAAGTGAAGATGTGTATGCTTATTATCAGTAGCATCAATATTATTAGCGATGTAGGAGGTGGTGGTGTGACAACGGGACAAAGTCTCAAGTGGCAGTGAAAACCAGAAGAGCTGGGAGGCAAGGCAAGGCCAGTCCACGACATCAAACCTCTAACTTACACAGCCAAGAACAGTTTAACAGCCTTTTGAGAATAGTCTTATTAAGTGAAAGGGCTCAGCTCATGAATTGCCTGCTTTTGACTAAATCACACAATCATGTGGTATAAATGTCTTCTAATGATCCCTTACTTTTTTTCCTCTTCTAACTGTAAAAATCAAGATAGCTTTAACACTTCAAAAGACTCTGGTTTTTGAAGATTTGGAAACATGGTGGCTATACACCAGTTTCCACCTCCTTCCCTTTTCTAACTCTTTGCAAAGGTGACACAACTAATCTAGAAGAAACATAACTGATGCGCGTCCACCAAGAGAAAGCAGAGCGGAGTCCCAGGCACACACCTGGAGCTTCAGGACGCAGGTGGGATCACACAGGTGAGGGCAGGAGGCAGTAGAGCCGCAGCCAGCTGCTCCCTCCTCACTGCCCGGGAGGACATTGGGGAGCAAAGGAGGAATCTTCCTTTGGGGGCAATTGGGGACAGCCCCTCTCTTGAGTGATCCCAAGGCTTTGTGCCCCTGGCCAGGCGAAAGAGTAACGCCAGAGAGAAACAGGTAGTGGAGCTGGTGTGGCCGCCATCCCGGCCTGCCCTAAAATGCTTTGACACCCACCTCCATGGTGACAGGACAGGTGTGAGCCCACCACACTGCCACTCACAGAGGAGACCCTGCCTGATGAATCGTCCTGTGCCAGTCTCCATGGGAAGAGACCACCGGAATACAGCCACCTGGCTTACAGTGGGCTGTGGGGGCGTCATTATTCTGAACTCTGCTTAGACCTTGCAGAAAGGGCCTGACCTGAGGTCTACTGCCCAGCGACAACGTGCAGCATCAGGCCACCAAACCCCATCTTCCTGAAGTTCTAGGAGGTCCCATACCAGCCAAGAGTGTGGACCAACCAAGACCAGTATCCATAATAATGAGCAAATGACAACACACGATCCTACACACACATGTTCCTTTCCATAGACTATCTAACTGTGAAGCATGAGACCATAAAGACACTGGGAGGAAATACAAGAGAAAAGGTAAATAATTTGGTGGGTAAAGAAAGTCTTTTTTAGCCAGTCATCAAGCCCCAAAGTCATGAAGGAAAGGCTATCAAATTTGATCATAGGAATTCATCAAAAAAGACTCTATAAATAAAATGAAAAGACAAACAAAAATGTAGAAAACTATTTGCAATATACAAGAATAATATTAATGTCCTTAATATGTAAATAGCCCACAAATCAATAAGAAAAAGATAAACAATCCAATAGAAAAGTGCCCAAAGAATATGAACAGGGAATTCTTAGGAGAAAAAAGACAACTGTGGACTAAAATATATAGTCTCAACTCCACGTGCAACAGAAAGAAAAATTTAAATAGTGAAATAGCATTTTTCACCTCATAAATATAAAAGTAAACATACTTTTAGAATCACACTATCTAGATTTGTTAAGATTATGAGGAAATTAGCATTCTCACAGATCATCAATGGGTGTCCCATTGTTGAGGGAAAAAAGGGTAAGACATTTTAGGCGCTATCTACCAAAATTCCACTTTTTAATACTCTTTAATCCTGCATTTTAATTTTGAGAATTTTTTTTTTGAAAAATGTTCCCACAAGTTCACATAGATATACGGAGAAGAATATTCACTATAGCATCACTTGAAATAGAAAAACAAAACAAAAACTTGGTGGGACTCAGATGTCCCTCCCAGAGGAATGGTTAAGTAAATTGTGGTATAAGAAAGATGAAACGAAAAATGAAATGCTGAAGTTGAAAAACGCCCAAGTATATAGTTAAGTGAAAACTGTAAAACAGTGTACAGAGCTTGTGTAAAATACTCAATAATAATAAAGATCACATCTGAATACTATTATATAACATTGGCAACACATAAAAAATGAAACCAACACAGTAAACCGTGAATGAGGTAACCTACTAGGGATGTGATCCTAGGGGGCACTCCCTTTCTATTTGTGTTTAATATGGATTACTTTGGTAATAGAAAACGAATTACAGTAACATTGGTTTATAACATTGTATAAATTTCAGGTGTACTTCATTATACTTCTATTTCTTACACAATGTTATAAACCAATGTTACTGCAATAGACAAAAAATTAAAAAAACAAAACAAAAAAAAACAAAAAAAACAAAGGAAGGATTTTGATAAGCAAAGTATTTTGCCTCCATAAGAAAGTAGCTTCTATAAAGTGAGAACTTTTATTTTTGTATCCAATTTCAAGTATTACCCATTAACACCTGTGTACAAGTTTACCCTCATACAATAACTGAAATTAAGAAATTAATACTTCCTTTAAAAAAATAAAGCTATTTGCGTTTCTAGTTTAAAAAAAAAAAAGAAAAGAAAACGAATTACACAGTGCGAAAATATTCAACTTAAAAAAAAAAACACAGATGACAGAGGCAACAATTAAGAACTTTTTTTCTCTTGCAAAGGGACGTGTGAAATACTCCTGGACAGGCACCACAGAACTCTGCTCTTGAACTAGCAGAGCCTAGAACCCAGCTGTCCCCTTGTCCTGATGCAGAACGGCCCCTGCAGGAACAGAAAACTGCCCCAACATAGAAGCGCAGAAGGAAGCAGGATGTCACTGGTCACTGTCCTCCAGCCCAGGCTCAGTTGGCACTAAAGACTCCCCAAACATACATCTCAGAGAGTGACAAGAATGGAAAATCCCAGCATGGGTAATTTTATTTTCATTTATCATAAATTCTTTTTTTTTCCTTCAATGCTGGAAGGAATATGAACCTAAATAAAAGTATTTTCCAGTAACAACATCACATGTACTATTTGAGGAAGCCCTGCATTTTGAAAGCACACATTAGGAACTCCCCAACAGCACAACAGCACATTCCCCTCAATTTTTTGGCACATGTCCTGAAGCTTAGCGTATACCTTTGCATCGAGCATGTGATTTTTATACTGTCTGCTCATTAAACAAGCTTGACAATCGTGGAAAGAAAATTATACCTAGGTGGGTCTGTACTAGCCATTCCTTTACAATTAATGGGTTGTCAGCATTTCCTAGACATTTCAAAACCTCATTATGTATCCTGCATTCGGGGAAACAGGGGTCTGTAGTGGAAACGATTTCATTTCTCTCCTGTCTAGATCTGCTTGAATAAAAAATCTGTTCATTAGGCAGAGGTGCTGTACTACCAGGCCCTGTCCCAAGTCCCTGGGAAGATCCTGTCGGTCCGCAGGCCCTAGTTCATGACGATCTCGGCCACAAGAGCTTACAATGATAGGACTGGAGGTCATATTTTATCTGATTCAGAGCTCAGCTGCCATTCCAAGCAGACATTCAAGATTTGATAGTCTGGGATAAACTAGTGGATTTCCTTTTTTTTTTAACTTCAGTTTCCACTTTGGGGAATTAGCATCACACTGAAGTTATTGAATTAGGCAGATTTTACAAACTCACGCATTTTTAAAAAGTGTGTATTTAGGATACAGTTGAAGAGAAACAATGCAAAAGGACCATGTGTAAACACACAAACACACTCTCTCTCACACACACACACACACTCCCAGACAAGTTGAAGTCTTTTGAAAATTCAAAAAGGGAATTTTCAATAAAGAAAAGCATCAGTGTGAAAATGAAATCCAATTTGTTGCTTGAGTAGTGTTTTAATAATTGCGTCATAAACGCCTTGGGATTCAGGAATAGAAAGTGTTGGCTGAATATTTAAAACACATCTTGTAAGCTAAGCAAAGTGATATGGTTAGCAGAGGCAAACTTGTGCAAGATTCGGGTGCCGTAGCTCTTCACCACGTCATCCTCAGAGTACAGGGCTTAAGAAACCGTGCCAACCCCACTTGATAAATTTCAATACATTTTTTGTTTGTTTGTTTAATTGAAAAAAAACAAAACAAGGAAAATGTCTGACCTCTTCAGGAATCAATATAATGCAGCATATATAACTTTTCAAAAAGAGTTGCCCTCTTTCATTCATCATATTAGCAAAGATTTTTTTGTTTTGTTTTAAATCGTAATGATCATTGCTAGCAAATGTGTAGTTAGCTGATACAATAAATTAGTATAAATAATTCCTTTTTCTAGTATTATCTTTTTATCAATTTCTTTGTATGAGCCCTTTCTCTATCGTGAGGATTTTCTTTTTACTTTACATAGATGCTGCACATGCTTTTTAACTGGTTTGTCATTTGTCTTTTTAGTCTGTTACTGCTTTTTTGACATCAGGAAATTTTAGATTTTATGTCATTAAACCCAGCAATTTTTTTCTTTTATTATTTATTCCTTTGCTTTTATGCTTAGAAAGACCTTTCTCAACTATATACCAGATAAATAGATCCCACTATATTTTCTTGCATTCTTTAGCAGTTCCATTTTCCAAATTCAATCTGCATGGGGAATTTATTTAGATAAATGGGGAACAGCAGTATAGCACATATAGCATATAGTAAGGAAGACAGAACAAGATTAAAATCCTAGCCACCATATATGACCTCATTTCTAGACCTCAGTTCCCTGTAAAATTGACTTCATCTTGACCATCAGCACTTTCTTCCTCCTTTTCTTCTCCTCCTTCTCTTCATCTTCATTGTTTTCATTATCATCTTCATCATTATTGGTATCATTCATCATCATTTTCTTCACCATCATCATCATCATCACCATCTTCATCTTCATCATCATCACTGTCACCATCATCACATCTTTTAAGGGCATGGAAAACACTTACTACAGCGCCAGGCACCAGTGAGGTAACTATAATGTCTCCCAAAAGTTTAATCATCCTACTGCAATTAATGTGTCATCTCTTCTCAGCCATCTCCCTTGAAATGCCACCTTTAAATTTACATGAGATTCTCTTTCTGGGCTTCCTGTTCTTTTCCATCATTCTGTCTACTCTGGAGCCAGGGCCACACTATTTACTTTTATTTAAACTCTACAGAGCATACTTTTAAACAAAAATGCAAACTAAAAAGACATTTAAGAATTCACTCCCAGGCCAGCCCCGGTGGCCTAGTGGTTAAGTTCGGCACATTCTGCTTTGGTGGCCTGGGTTCGGGTTCCCGGGTGTGGACCTACACCACTCATCTGTTAATGGCCACGATGGGGTGGCAGCTCACATACAAAAAAAAAAAAGAGGAAGAATGGCAGCAGATGTTAGCTCAGGGCGAATCTTCCTCAGCAAAAAAACAAAAAGAAAAAAAAAGAATTTACTCCATATCTAACTTTTGCTGCAGAAGACTGCTTGCTTTCCTTCTAAAGCATAAGAGTTTTATGACAGAACACTTCTACGTTCTGGTTCAGATCACATAAAAGCGCATCCCCAGCACAGTTCACCGTGACACACACCATAGCTGCAAAGTGACTGTGAGTCGTGTGTTATGAGCATTTCTCTCATCACATAGCCTTCATGTTACTGAGGAGACAGATAGGGCTTTGCTGTACAGAGCTGGAAGCCCGTGGGCATGAATTACCTCCCTTCCTCCCTGAAACCTGTTAAAAACCTGGAACTTGGGCTGGTGACTAACCACTGAAATAATTTCCAAGCCTCAATTTTGAGCGAGTGTTTGATAAACTGGAAACTCAGTTAATGAACATGTGGTCCATAATGGCTCTACATTCCTCTCTGTAAAGTGGACCATTATCCTTCCACACTCCCCGCCCACTCATAAACCTCTGCTCTGAAAGCAAAGGAAGGTAATCAGCCCTAGCAATCACAGGACGGCCGAGCTTGCCCTCCTGGGCCTGTGTGCTGTCACAATGAAGGCGCCAGCTGAACGCCCTGCCTTCCCAGTTCCTTGATCTGCTCCACACAAGGAATTTGCCTTCTAGTCCTTCATTCGTTGTCCTAAATGCATGTCACGGGTCTGTGAACACTCGGAATTGTTCTACCTCTGAATGTAAACACTTTCACCTTGTTCTGGCCTTTCAACACCTTTCCTACAATCTTGCTTGGACTTCCAATCCATCACCCCAAGCCACCAGCCCCTTCTTTCCTCATTCTCCTCCCAGAGTCTGCCACCTCCTTCAGTTGTTCTCTTGCTCATCACCCAAACTCCCATGCCCACTCATCTTTTGTGACACTCCCCGGCAAAATTTCAATCATCAGTCAACTCAATGATCTTTCTCTCTGCCCCAGCACTGGACTGAAAATTGCACAATTCCACACACTGATGCCAACCCCTGACTCTTGGTCTCCCTCCAAGCAGAGCTGAGCTCAGACTCAGTCCAGTAAGTCATTCCTCTGCCCAAGTTCCTCCACGCTTCTTGAAAGGGATAGCCAACCTCGCTGACCCCCAGTTCCTCAAACATCACTCGCTCTGCAAGCCACTACAATCCTCAAGTTGATAGTAACTAAATCCACCGGTCCCTTTTCACCCCTTCTTTAAATGATGCCTCAGATGTCCTAGCTGGTGTTGATCACCGTTTTTGAAATGCTCTTCACCCCTGAATTCCATGACCTCACTTCTCCTAGTCTTTCTTCTGTCTCTGGTGGCTCTTTCATTTTTCTTTCAGGGATTCTCCCTGTTTTGCCCTTCCTTTGAATGTTCTGGTGGGCCTTCCATTTTCAGTATGCATCAGAAGTGAGCACATTATTTTCATGTTTTAAAGAAGGTCCCATTTATCAAGAATAAGAGCGTTCAAAAAATTCGACATAGAAAATTGACATATTGAATCCCAAGAGAAATACACAGCCTTATGGCTCAGATTACATTCTATAGGGAACAAAAGAATGAAAGAATGAAAAAGAGAATATTGGCATTGCTTTTTTACGTCCTGCAGCATTAGTTTTCCAGGAATAAAAACATGGAGGTTGATTTCTAAACTTTTACCCTGGATTTAGATGGAGATAAATCTTGAGTCACAAGCTGCTCAACCACTTTTAATATTCTAGCAAAGCAATCTTATCCAATCCCACAGTTGGACCACATATGTAACAGAAGCCATGCTTTCCTAGCCATTTCAGCACCTTGGATAGGGCCTTGCAAATATCAGGCACCTGGTCCCCATGATTTCACCTTTAAAAATTACTTGTGGAGCAGCTACCATGGGCCTGGTCTATAGCATTCTAAGAGTAGACATCTTCTACATAAACTCAACCAGAGTACTTTTGCCCAGGTAAACAAACCTATTAATGGAGGGGCTATTTATCACACACTGCATTTCAGGCTCCCACAACTATTTTAGTTCAATGGTCTTAGAAAGAGTCCATTTTTAAATGGATAATCCATTAGACTCATATCCAATGAGCCAAACCCTAGTTAGAATTATACTGTATGTTTGCAATATCCAACTCTCCTCATTTGCAGAGTTTTCTTGTATTTCCTGAGGTTCTTGTGACTCTCCTGACCTCTTGCTAAATGAGGCCCTCCAATTTATTCTCCATTCCTCAAGACAGATTTGATGTGTGGCCATTGATGCTATGTCGCCCATGCTTAACTATATGTCAGGCATGGAAAAGAGGAATTCATTCTGTACCCTCCCCTCAGTTCATTTTCCATGAATCCATCCATTATTTTTCCTTCTTATTGGTTCTCTGTTTCATCCTGCACCCACAGAAGGTCCAGCGCCCCAGAGGGAAAGACACCAAGAGGAGAAACTGAGGGTTGCCTTATCAGAGACAGCCACTAGGGGGTACCACATTACAGATCCTGAACAACCGGAAATCAAACTCCTTCTGAAGACTTCAGGAGTCCCACTAGGATGGTTTGTGTTTCTTCCACTTAAGAAAAGGCTTACAGTTTTTGTTTGAAAGAAAGAATCCCACATAAGCCACTGGATCCCAACCCTTAGCAGTGGCAAGCATCTACATATATTTTTAATACAAAGGTCTGATTTGAAGCCAGAGATTTATTTTAGCATTCACCTTAATTGTTCTCGACTTGCATCTCTCTTTGTAGGATACAGAATTTGCTAGTCTGATCCTGAGCAAGCACTGATTTGTGATTCCTTCCTGTGGTTCTATTAATAGCACAGGGCTCTAAATAAATGCTGATTGCATGCAAAATTCCACCTGACAGACGAGCTGTGACCACTGCAAAGGTACCAGCCACAAATAAGATACCACTGGTGGGAACAACGTCCATCCCTCCACGTGCACCCTCTACACCCCCCTCCACCCCTGACCCATTCATAGGACTCTGGTAAATGTCACTCCATTTCCAGAAAAACAGCTAGAATGACACGCCCCCAAAATCCTTGGTGAGCATTTGAAAACACTGAGATTTTACCCATTTGTTCCTCCCCAGTGCTCCGTTGTTCAGAATTAATAGGGATTGAAAATCAGACTTTGCACGATTGCCCAAAGGATTCGACTGTCAGTGCGTCTTGCTGAAAAGATGGGGCTGGCTGCATCCACTGGCCACAGGCGCCTGCCCTTCCCTTTTCCAAACTGCTCAGGTACGTTATTGCCACCTTGCTTGGGACATCCATTCCTCCATTTCTGCTCTGTGATATTATAAGATCTCCTGGAAGAATCTTAAATCCCTCAGTAGCCCCTAAATTCTCTTAAGCCAAGGGTCTTATCATTATTGCATCCTTCCCTCCCCCTCAAAAAATTAGGCACCCAGTCGGCATCCAATAAACGTGCCTAATGAATGAACTAGCTCTTTCCCTGTGATTCACTGTTGACTGTACACCACTATGACGCAGCCTTTCTCATTGCATGGAAGGCAGTGGAATGAGGTAGTATAGACTTCAGGCTCTGGGCATTTGAATTCCTGCTCATCCCTGATTAATTCTGTAACCCGAGGCAAGTGTATTTAACTTTCTCCAAGCCTCGCCGCCTTACCGGTACAATAAGAATGATGACCATGTTACCTGCTGCATGGACTGTTGACAGCACAAAGGGAGGGAATGAATGTGAGGCCCGTCTGGGGCCAGGTGTGGGACATGCACTTAACAGGTGGTAGCTGTGACTATTAGAGTGTTGACCACCCCTCGAATGGCATAGCGGTATTAGAGCTCCCCCCCGTGTGGTTTTACTGCAACGCCCCTTTCGTATATGTGTGGTCAGTCTTTCCTCAGTTATTATAACAACACAAGATAGAGCAATCCCACAGCTAAGGATAAGGCAGTAAACCGTGATGACATGGGGTGGAATTGGCCAAGATGGACAATTAAATAATAAAGGTTCTTTGTTACAAATATGCCTTTACAGGTACCTGGAGAAAGGGAAGAAAGCTATGCTCCATATAATCAGGCTGCCTCCAAAAATTTTGAAAGAAAACGCTCTGACTGACAGAGGTCTGCCCTCTCTGTTGAATTCTTTCTATCTCAGCTACCCCTTGTGCAGGGAGCATTTCTTTTTGAGCAAATATCCCCATTTTATCTTATTACATAATTATTCAGAATGCTACACCCTTCTGTGTAATAATGAAAGGCTCTTCTTGGAGGGAAGGAATGTTCCTCAAAACGCTTGGGCGTATTGGACTTACAATCACAGAAATATCCTGAGAAATTAACGTAGTGGCTTAGGGGAAGGATTTTATTTTTTGGCAAAAAAAGAAAGAACACAATCATCTATTAATATTATATCAGAATTGAATACAGATCTTGAAAATTGAAAAATACTCTCCATTCTACTCTAGAGGGACTCATAGTAGAAAAACATTGGAAGTTAGACTTCTTAATGAGTCAGTGTAGGTATATATGCCATTAAAATTAAATAAAAATTAATCAGTAAGGGTGATGATACCAGCATGAACTTGCTTGCTAGCCAAGCAATGTCTTAGAGTTGTATAAGAAACCTATTACATTAAAATAGAGTGTTCTTTAAAGAGATAAACTATTCCTTTAGTTTCTGATTCACACTACAAAATAGTCTACTGATTTACACTACCACAGTGTGGAAAATGTAAATTGACTTACGTGCAACACTTTGAAAGAAAAATAAAAGGAGGCAGGCTTGTATTGCTGTATGTAAAAGCTCTAAGTATAATGGATTTTTCTTATCAATCTCATTTGGGGGAATGCTCTGGTTTTGTTTTTCCTTGTGTTCACCATGTGTACTCACTTATATTATTTCACAGGATGACAGAGTGTTCAAGAAGAAAGAAACTTAGAACTGGCTTTGTCTGAATCCTTCATGTCAAGATGATGGACCCTGAGACCTGGAGACTGAAGACATCTCTCAAGTCTCCAGAGACAGTTGAAGAGCTAGAAGCTAGAATAAGGGTCTTGTTTTCTTGTTTCTTAAGATGGTACTCCTTCCATGATTTAAAAGACAAAACAAAACTTGTTCTTACGATCACCACACTAGGTGACCATCATCACATTCAATTTGCTGCTTAAAACAAACCAACCAAAAACACTCTGTGGCAATGTTCAAGTATTTCCAAAACACTTAGATTAAAAAGTTAAAAACTATTAATTTAGTCCACAGAAAAAAAGAAGAACAAGAAAGAGAGAAGGAAAAAAAAGGAAAAGAAAGCAAATATATGAAAAGCCTAAGCAACCTGGTTGACTGGTGACCTTTGGACAATTTTGTCCAGATGGACCAACAATGTCATCTTGAGAGACGATATCACTAGAAAAGACAGGAAGTGAACGAGAAGTTCGGAGCCCACTGATTTTCCATCCTATTGCTAACCCGCTACTAAGACTTCTCCTCCACACTATGGAATCGACCCGAGACTGCTTAGCTGTGCAAAAGAAACTCGAGGAAAGCATGGCCACGACTATGTCATGTAGATGAGAAAGATTTATTGTTTAAAGACAGCCTCAATAAGAAGTCTTCTCAGTACCTCTGACAAAATGCCACATTCCTCAGGAAGAGGGTAATTTGCTGAGGAAGAAGGAGGGGAACAGAAGAACATGGGAATTTTGCAGTCCTCAGAGATGCAGCAGGAAGAACACAACCTCTAGAAGAAGGAAACACAATGGACTTTTGCAGCGATGATAAGAGCACCCATGGAAGACCCCTCGGCTGCTGCCTTGAGAGACTCTTCCAGATATCCCAAATCCACCACTTACCTAACTTTGCTAAAGACGAGGTGTTGCTCATATCTAATTGTTACTAGAAGAAGTGATGCTAAGGACTAACGCCTTGGATCCTTTTCTCCATCAATGTCTTTGATCACCGGCCCACAGGCCCAGACTTTCCCTGGCAATGCATCCATCGACAACCTCAATCACGCACTTGGGGCTGAAGATGCCTTTTGTATTCTGTTTACTGTTCAGAATTAGTATTTGTTTGGTTACCTTTCTCGGGAAAAAAACAAACAAACCATATTTGCTTTCTATAAAGGCATCAGGAACACAGGTAGAAATTCACAGGAAATAAGCTAGAAGGAGGAAAAGACTCAGCCACCTTTCAAGTATATATCGAAGATAAAGACACATACCAACACTCCAATCCATTTCCTCGGCAGCGTCCCCATAAGCGCCATGTTTACTTTTGCCGGCGAAGTCCTTGGAAGAGAAGAGGGCCGTGTGCACGTGAAGGTAAGACAGGACAAGCAGAAATGGTGTCTCGGCATTCCTGGGGCAAAAAAAAAATCCCAAGAGAAATATAAACACATTTGCCACTGTTCTGATTAGGATCAAACTATTATTACACAATGCCATTTGAAAATTCAGAAAACACCACAAAATGATGCCTAATATTGTACCTTTTATGCAGAGAAAGGGAAGTCTCCACAGTGTCTCTATGAAGCAACTCACTGTTACCCTCTACAGATTAGCAGACTGAAGTGCTACGTCCTTGAGACATTCTCTGATGACACAACTCAGGAAGAAATGTGGTGGAGACGGGCTGCTTTTTATCTTGAATTCTATTCTTCCCTTTCTATACAGCGATTAATAGGAAATCAAGCACCTTCAAAAGAGTATTCTCTTTGGAATACACACACACACACACACACACACACTACTACCTAGTAAAGACAGAATCTTGAGTTGTCAATTTCTTATATCAACACCTTTCTATTGCCAATTCAACTCTGTGTTCTGCCATATTACCCCCCTTCCACTATAGAACAAATCTCCCAAAATGAACACGCAGTTGTCAACACTGAAATCTTGGAGGTTAAATGGAACTTTCTTCGAACTGACCCAAATCTATAATCTGCAGAGTTTCATGTTATTGCAAAAGCATTTCTTAACTCAGAGTGCACCTAAACCGAGTCTCTTGTAATTGGTGAGAACACACAGATGCTCAAGAGTTATGAGTCACTGTCAACATGTGGCCCCTTTGACAACTGCTGTGAGCCCGGTTACTGTGGGAAGGTCAAGAGGTTCATGCCCAAGTCTCTGAAAGGGATCAATAAGTCACATCACTTCCTCTTCACATCTAGTTGACCTCTGAGAAATGCACTTAATTGCTGCATTTTGATTTCACATAATAGACTCAATCTTTATCTTTGTCCAGGAAAGCATCGGCAACTCCTTTCTGGCTAAAAGGGAGTACTGAGTGAGTGCCCTTTTGAAGGCTATTGGGGCACAAATGAAGGAGTGAGTGAATGAATGGATGGATGGACGAATGCAATTTCTAATAAAGCATTTGCTGCACTACCTAAGAATAATTTGTGTGCATTCCTTCTCCCACTAGACCTGGCATGTCATTTACATCTATGTGTTCCTGGCACCAGCACGGTGATTTGCAGGTAGCATAAGTACAGTAAACTTCTGTTAATCGATGAAATATTGCAACAGCTCTCTCAGCTTTGGCAGTTGCACCCAGCAGTCCAGTGAACTTAGGGAATGCATCAATGCAACACGGTTTATGTAAAAGTTGCTCTAGAGTAGGTATTATTATATATATATATATGTCTCTGGGCTTCTAACCTAAGTCAGAAGTCTCGGTCATTTTGAAGGGATCATCCCCCTTGTTGAGCATCTTTGCCAACCAGCAAAAGTTTTTAAGAAATAATCTATTTAATTAAATCAACATTGCTTTTATATATTTACTTCATACCTTAACTCCTCAAGATAACCAAAAACATTTCAAATTTAGAATTGAGTATCACAATTCTAGTAACTTGACCTCTGATAAATAAGCGGATGCATACTTTCCTAAATGCATTTCTAATTTCCTAGCATGAATATAGTTTGGGTTCCCTCAGCCCACACAGCACCTCGTGGGTCAGCTCCTCAGATCTACAGGTTATCACTTTCCTTTTAAGGTCGCTCCTTGCATTGATCTATTCCTCATCTTTTGAAACAAAATAAGCACACAACATCACACTTTGAGTGAGCCAGGCACCTCCTGTTCTCTGAAAACACATCAAATTCAGCAAGTTACTGTTAATCATTTGTGTAGTGCTTTACAGCTCCAGGGCTTGGAGGAGAATTGTGTCACTTCTTTTTTTTCCCCAAGAGTATAAAACGAAGGAATTTCGTTATTATTTCATGTTTAAGAAAGCAAAAAAAAAAAAAAAGTTTATAAGTGGCTTGTCCCAATTCTCCCATTAACTGGAATTAGAAGGCATGAGAACTAGAACCCATAATATCTGGTCCATACCTCTCACCATCACTACTCAGAAAGAAAACAACAGACATAAATGACCAGATGGAACCACTGGAGCTATCATCCTCGCTGAGGATCTACACATGTGGATGTCTACCAAGGCATTCAGGTATCCCTTTGGCTACTTCTAAGGGTAGATGCCCTTGAAGAACCTGGAAGAAGTGAAAATAAGCCATGATATATTATGGACTGTTGCCACACAGGGCAGCCTGTTAAGCCTCCATCCTAGTCATTCTGGGGGAAATTTATTCATACCTGGACAAACTGCACCTCATTCTCAAGAAGCAGATCATGGCCCTAAACACTGGCTTCGATTCCCCAAAATGAACATGAAATTACACTCTTTATACTCGTCCGTAAATAGACGGCTACATTATGTATGGGTACAATTTCACTCTCATCTGTTCTCCCATGTATTTTTGGATTTAAAGTTCAGGAAAATGGATGAGGAAGCGTAAAAAGTCAATCTTCCAAGCACGTATATGGTCATGGCCGGAAACACAGGATGTAACTGATAGAATTTGCTGAGACTGAAGAGCTGTTCCATTCTCAACAGCTTGAAAAAAAAAAAAGAAGAAGAAGAATGAGGCAGCAGTCAACATTTTTGGCAGGATCACGTGATCGGGACACTTTAAATGTGAGGTGAGCGTGAAAAAATAAATGATCAAATTGGCACAACAAGCAAATAAGGGAGCCCAAGATAAACGCCATTCACAATGAGGGTAGTAAGAGCACTCAAGTGGAAGACGCACCACCTGGGAGTTCAATCAAAGCCACGGAATGTGGCTTTTGTCTTGGAATGCAAAGGTCCCTCAGTGGAAGGTGCAAAGGCCATCAATGCGTTTATTATAAAAATATGCATATTTATAGAATTCTTTTTCTATCATCTCCCTGCAAAGCACCAGTTTTCATTCAGTAGACTAAACAGCACAGATACCTGCCGAGGTCCTGGGTGTCCAAGCAGAGTGATCAGGTTTTATATACAAAAACAAACCCAGAAAATGTAGAAAAGCATACCCAGCTTGCAAAAACACCATACCATGAAGATTTACCATTCCGGAATAGAGGTATATTCAGCGGTGGAATGTGGGCTAGACAGACACAAACCATCGGCTGCCCTTCACACACCTGGGGGTGACTGACAGCTTGCTCGCAGGCGAAGGAATTCTCGTTTAGCAATATCCTTCAAGAGAGCAGGAAAGGCCACTTCAGTCCCGGCCAGGCTTGCTCAGGATGCCTGGGTCTCCCTTGGTCTCTACAACCTTGAAAACTGAATGACACTTCAACGAGTAGGTGGGAGGGAGATTTCTCAATAGCAGCTTAACTCCTTTTTCATTAGCTGGAGCACTTCAGTAAACAACTCTTTTGAAAATTTATTGCCACTGTCTTGCAAGCTGTGTGAAAAGAGAGAACTTTCAGCCGCTACATGCCTTCCCTCTATTTGTTAAAAATACAGAAGGCAGCTCTGCGCCTTCCCAGCAACCTGCAATCATTTCAATCTCAGAATCAAAGGATTTACATCCTATAAATGCGAGAGTGAAAGATCTAGGCAAGAAGATGGCTATGGTGTTATTTTTTTCTGTCTGCCACGGAGGTCTTGAATATAATATTTCTCAGCTGAGGGTTTGACCTTTATTATTCACCTGGTGTCCCAACTTGAGTCAGCAGAGGAAGTAATTGGAATGCAAATAGGAATATCTGTGGATTCTTTCTGAGAGCCCTCGGATGCTGGTGATTAGAGTATGGCATGAAGCAGATAATGGCCTCAATAGCCACCCAGTGGAGCTCGTGTGACCACCACTGTGTACAGCAGATAGATGTATACATCCCACTGTTCATTTCCTCCATCAACGCATTTCGCATCTACTGAAAGAATGTTCTGCTGACATGATACTAGGCACTAAAAATACAAAGGTGATCTGGACCGGACCCTGCCATCAGCAACCCACAGTCCAGACAAGAGCATTAATGATTGGTCTGAGCTGCTTTAGGGGCCATGAGAGAGCGCATCAGATGATGGACAGAGAGAAGGAGAACATATCTCAACCCGGCAGGGGTCAGAACTTGCTCCTGGAGAGAGGCCGATGGCAAAGGTTCACAAAGTGTGCCCGTGTATGTGAATGCTTTCCATAAGAACGTTGGGGTCTGAGCTATTCCCATGTACGATGTTCAGAGATAAGGAAATGGACAATGTCAGAGACATATCCTGGGAATTTACCTGGTGAGCTAAAAGCACGGTTTCTACGGCATGTGGCCCCACACTATTCATTCAATAATTCAGAATAAGTTTTTCAATAAAAACCCATATGCACGGAAAGATGCCCAGAAACATATCACGAACACGTCAGCTTTGCTGTATGTTGGGTTGGGGAAGGCAAGTGGTTAGGGTGGAGCAGTGAAGACCAGCAACAATTCTAACTTTCTAATTTATACATTTTTATGCTGCTTTAATTTTTTAAAGTTGCAGACGTTACTTTCATAACCATAGAAAAATGAAGATATATCTAAAAAGTAAAAACCAAGACACAAAAACTATGAAAGCCAGCTCCTCCCCACAAAAACATAAGTAGATGAAATAGACATCCATGTCAATTTGCGTAACTAGACTTAAAATGCTGCCCTGACTTCAATCTTGCCTGCATCCTTCTAGCTACGACAAGTATCCCAGCTTCCCTACATTGGCCTCATTTGTGGGGCTTCACACTGGTCTCTCTTTGTGAGAGGATGCCTTACAGACAGCCTTGCCTGTGGTTCTGTAATGTTACTTTAGATTACATGGCTTTTTACCCACTGTGAAATAAACTGAGGATGCTAGACTAGGGACACCATCCATTATCACCCTCAACTCCCCAAGCCCATTCTGAACTTGCATTAAAGTGCCTGAGTTCATCCACGAGCCCCATGATAGAACAGGTGGAGGGAGGATGTTTTGATGCTTCTGGTTTTAAATTACCTGGCATTAATTCATTAAGTATCCTAACCCAGACAGTAGAAGATACTGAACTTCTAGATATTGAACTACTGGAAGAGAATGAGAATGGTCTGAATAATGATTTCTTTTGCTTCTGCTTATCCTCCACCTCCTCCTCCTCCTTCTTCTTCAAGTCCACCTGTGTTCTCTTTGGTCCCTGGCAAAGATTATAAGATTCATAACAAATTGACAAGAGGCACTGCCCATTCCCCGCAGTGGTAGAGTCTAGAAGCTTTCTAGACCAAGACCCTTCCTCTCTGGAGGAGCTCCTGGATAGGTGGACACAAGAGTCTTCATAGGTTATCTCTGGGGACAATGCAGGTGAGCAGCGAATGGGGACCACCGAGCCTAAGGGTTCATCATTACTTGTTCTGGAAGCAGCTAGAGGAAGTGTGGCTGAGTGAGCAATGCAGACAGCTCAGGAGTGCCCTAAAAGGATGGGAGAGCATCCTCTTGGATGGACCCTCCAAGAAAAACAAACAAGATAGCCTATATCAATCCCATCAGAGTAAATCTGATCTGTTAGGAATACCTCTGTTATTATTTTGATGCACAATATAAAGATAGATTATCTATTCTTCAGGTTCACTCCCAGCCTGGAGACGGGGAGAGAAGCCCATGAAGGACAGAGGCAGAAGACCCTCATGCTTCACCAGAGAGAACCTGGGAAGAGACCATAACTGGTATCCATTCTAAGGCACGGAAAGCGTAGCAATTCATTCAACATTGGGACCAAGTGCTAAAAAATGAGCTAGTATTTAAAAAATTGAGAAGTTTTCCTTTAAAAAAAATTCTCCTAAAATTGTTCCCCCTGCAAAAAATAGGTATTTCTGATTTCTCTTGAAGGTTGGGAAGTCAGCAGCTCTAGCGTGCATTCCTGCAGGACAGCAGTTAGCTGGAGTCACCACTCTGAATGAGCTGGATCAAATCCAGTGCCCTTGGGCCCCACTCATCACTCATTTCCTCACCAACATGGACCCCTGTGTCTTTGTGCTTCAATGCCTGACATAGCAAAGCTCATGCTTCCTAACTCCAATTTAGGTCATAATCCCAGGGCACAGAAGTGATTTCCGGGTTTGATGAAAAAAGGAAGGTCTGAGAGTCCTTTATCCACGCTGCATAAAGTTGGGAATGCTGTGGACCTGGACCCAATATGGCGAAAGACAAGCATCCCTTCCATGACTGTATTCAGCTTGCAGCATTGGTTGGCCTGGGATAAGGGGCTCTTCCAAAGAATCTCTCTGTTCCTAAATTGGTATCCTGGTGGCCCATGAAAATTAGAAACCAGTCAAGTGGTATCTACCTTTATTGAGCAAGGCAATTCTTTAATTATTTAACCTTCCCACTTCTGAACATGTGTGTGTCCCTGTCTACTGCCCTTAATCTTTAATCTGATTTACTTTTCTCACCGAGAATTAAAATCAATATCGCCCCTATTCCATTCTGCCTTAAACTCTTATTTAAGCTAATAAAATCATCCCATGATCCCTTTATTCAAAAGAAGCTTTGTGCAAAGTCACAGCTATTCATCATGGCCACTTACACCATGGCCCAGCTGGAAATGTGAAAGGCTGGGTTGGAGGTACCTTGTAAATGCATTTCAGGACTCTGTGTCCAATTGTGATGGCAGAAGAGGAGAAAAGGTCATATCTCCCAATGATACATTTATCAGCTGTCACAGATTTGAGGACATTCGGATTACACAAGCAATGCTTGTAGAGAGAAGTATTTATTTACTGTAAAACTAAAGACCACAGAAAATGGTAGAAGGGGCTGTTCCCCACGACCCTCCACTAACGGCATAATCTTGCCATGTAGATGTTGTCTCCCCTGGTTCCTCACACTTTCCATAATTCTGATGTCATGGTGGCTTCCCTGTGGAGAACAGTCAGGGATCAGGGTTTGTTCAAGTCAGAAAAAGGAGATCTCACCACTCTGGGCAATCAGAAATTAAAAATAGAACTCTATGTCATTTCTAGATTTTGGATTTGTTTTCCAGTAGACCCATTGCTAAAGACATAAGAGATGTCCCATATTAGGCTTAACTGAAAATTATTAGCATTTATTTCACTTCCAATTATAGCCTCTTAAAATACACACACACATATATTGAATATGTTGATAAAACATATAAACTGGGGCCTGGAGAACAGAATACTCATGGTAAATTTCATATGAATTTATAAATCCAGTAACTGGATACCATAAACCACACACATTATGTGGGTGTCTACAAAGTCATCATGGTTCTTGGAAATTTCCTCTTCAAAGTGAACATGTGTGCATTTGCAGAGAAAAACAGAGTGGTTTCTTTCAACTGAAATGTTTTTCCCAGTAATGAGGCATTGTTTTCAGCAAATTCAAGGCGGAAAGGGGCCAACATGCCTGACTCTTCAAGCAGCAGAATGACCAAGGTTCACCTCTCTCTATTGAGGACGACGTCAAATGTGAATCTCGTTCTAACCACCGGCATCACACCTTTTTAAATGTAGCCTTGACTTGAACTAAAGAAAAACTACTTTGGGAATAAAATTAACTGGCTAAATTCACCCATCACCATGTAGCCTTTATTTTCTTTTCAGAATACCCAGATCCTTCTCCATCACCCTGGTAATGACTGTACTACTGACCTTAGAGCTTATATAAGAATTACCAGGATGCATTCTCCTTTTGGGGCATTAGACCTGGACTCTTACACTTGGAGAAGGGGTGGTGAGACACCTGTTCCATTTCCTGGTCTTCTTCCAACTAATACGTACTTGGACCTTATCAGTAAGTTGACAGAGTAGATGGCAGAGCAAAGAAGGCACTAACCTCCTTAAGGTCCACTCTACCCCTGGTGAGAGCCTCCCCTGAGATTTAGCTGTGGTTTTTAGTCCAGTCTCTACTATTAGCTGCAGGGCTTTCGCTATCACTCAAAACTTTTGAGCCTCAAACTCCTCTGCAAGAAGACATCTCTTTACCCATCTTGCAAGGTCATTTTGTAGTGTGAAAGAGGTGATGAGTGTGAAATATGCCCAGGATGACTTGTATATCCTGGTGCATAACTGGCAACCACTTGGCAAGTGTCAGTTACACTTGAACATGCCCCGTGCTGTGCCACCATTCGCACTGTGCACCCAAGTTCGACCTGTTTCACTGAGCACTGAAAATAGTAACGGCAAAGGGAGAAAGCTGTGATAATTGCAGGATCCGTCATTCAGGTGCATAAGGAGGGTTGGGGATCTCTAAAAATCTGCATTCATTCCTCCCTGTAAAAGCAACAAGGACATCTTGCTAATTGAAGTGTATTAGGGATGACCTGTCTCTTGAATTACCACACAGCTTATAACACGTGGTCAGCTAATTATCTAGCTCTTCAACAGCAGAAGCATCTTCCCAAGATAAACTTTATTTCTAAAAGTGTAAATTAGGATGAGGGATTAGGGTGCATGGTTACATATTCCAAACCATCACTCTCCTCAGCTTGGAAATCCATGCTTGTAATCTCAGGGCACGTCCCAAATTTGTCTAGGCAGACCTCATTTGAGAGCATCTCAAACCAATGAAGTATCTTTGCTTCCCGCCCCCGTCATTGAGATCTTCACATCTCAAGTTAGCATCTCGAGAACAAGCCCTTGAGTATAAATCATTTCAGCAACAAGGCTTAGAGAGAGAATATAAATTTTAGAAATAAGAGTTTAAATCATTTTCCTCATTGCCTTTGACATATGAACTGAGGGGGAGCTGTGTACTCAAAAATTGTTTTTCATGTTAATACATCGAAATAAGGCACCAGTTTCAACTGGGAAAGTTCGAATTCAAAAGTATCTGAATAAATTTCACAAACATTGTCATTGCTTTGATGAGGGTTCCCTTCTCCTGCTTCTAACTAACTCTAAATCCATTTCTCACAAAGGTGGTAAAACCCGCCTAAATTATTCAGGATATTCTGGTGACAAACTAATACATACAAACGTGTCTTCAGATCGTTGAAAAACATTTTTTATAAATATGGTGGTCTCACCATTGTTCTGACCCTTGGGTGGCATATTAATAGCAATTCTCTCAAGATTCTTGGATTTCACATTCAGCGAATCAGATATCTAATATAACGCAGGAGGACAATTTTACCTAATGCCTTAAATGTTTGTACCTTCAGATAATGTATGTAAGAAGCTTTTTGTGAATAGCATTGTGGTATACAAATGCTAGTATTTTCACTAACATTCACCATGCATGCATTGTTCCAATATGGGCAACAGCCATTTACGCTGGAATCATCTATTTTGAAGAATAAACCCTTTCATTATAACTCAGTAACCATAATCATAACCTCCAACTATGGTGTTGCTAGAACACCTTAAAGCTCTAGTTCTGGAAGAAAATTGCAGAATCCTCAATATAATCAAGACAAATCGGTTGGGCTACAATATCCTTATGATAATCAAATTTGTTTTGGTCCCCTCCCAAAGTCATATACTGAGGAACCCAATCAAATGCCTTGTCATTATATGAGTCTTCCTAGACATTATAGATTCAATCATTTCTGTCAAAATACCACATGTTGTAAAAAAGTGACTCACCCTAGAAGCTGAGTATCATTTCTGAACCCTGTCATTTTATAACGGGCATTATAATATCAATCTCCTCCCTGTATGTTTCTGAGAGATTGCTATGTGATGTAGAGTGTTATGAGAGTGTTCAGCAAATTTGCCAAATGGTAGACTGTTGTGGTGTTTCAGCTTAAATGGATAGGTCTGCCAACCCATGGCACACCATTCTATCTTGGAGTGGCTGCTCTCTTATTTATAACATATACTAAGGTTAACCCATGAGGTAAGAGCTTTGTCGTATGTAGACTATGACTGTGACCCATGCTTGAGTCATGACCACAACTGAGCGTCACAAACAGATAATTTCTTTTTTAAATAAAACAAAACAGAATAGGATAGAAAGAATCAGAAGTGACCACTCCAGTAAGAAAAAGATCATTTCGGGAAACTTTTGTTTCAGTGAAATATCTGTGTACTTCTTACTGGATGATGATGTCAACTGTGTATCTTATAAAGTTAAAGCTTTGGCATTGGAACACTTGGCAGCATCAACTTCTAGAAAAATCTAGGGCCGTAATAGTGATTCTGACATTTAGCCCTCATAGCAAAAATCCATGCATACTCCAGTATTTCTCGGAGTGTCCTATGGGACAACTGGTTTAGAATCTCTGGAGAGCTTGTTAAAATGGAGATGTGTAGTCTTACCTCAGAACTACTCAATAGGAATCTCTAGAGGTAAGATTGGCCATCTTTGGTTTTAATAGTCTTCCTCCTTAAGAATCACAGGATGTCTTTCATCGCGCCATTTTCCCAGGAGCGACTGGTTTCTCCAGTATTTGGGGCCTACATTAGACCAACTCTCCGCATGGGCATGGCAAGTAACTACAAAGACCAAATGTCTGATGTTCAGACGAAATTTCCATTTTTCTCTAAAGTTACAAATGGAACAAAACAGTTTTGCTTGTTTTCCATAGCAAGTGTTCCTGCTATAGACTCTACTCAGGATTGCTGTCAATCCCTCAGCTGATGGTTATTCCCTTTGCTGACTGCAACCCCCAACACTGTGAACTAAAGCGGACCTAACAGACCCCAAAAGAGATCACTCACTTCACCCCGTTTCCTCACAGAGTTGTTCTGCTCAGAAATTTGCCTAGAATCTTTTGGATCTCCCCACACTGTTTACATCACAAGGACAACCTCTACTCTTATCCAACACATAGTGACCTTTCCTCTCTTGCTTGCACACTTGAAGACTAAAGACCACAGTGACATCTGAACCCCTTTCGGTCATCCAGCAGACATTTTTTTGGCATGGCTTCAGAAGTACAGGACGTGAGGGATATTGGCAAAGCCATTCTGGGGAGAGCCCAATGCATTAAGGCCACCCTGAAACCGTACCCCACACCTACAAGCTTAAAGTAAGAAACACACTAACCAAAGTTTCTAAGCTTGTCTTGCAGAATGGCAAGGACACTGCAGATAAATAACTTGCTGACAGCGTCCTTCAACTAAACATCATGCAGGTGCATTGAGGGACCGGAATGACCGATCGGCAAACTTTGGATGTCATAGGCCAAAATTCCACTGCATGCAACACATGGAACTCTCCCGAATTTACACATGTGACCCATGAAGAAATATGAAAAGCAGTCGCGCCTGTGCAGAGGACTCCTAAAACTTCAGCCCCTAACGCCCTCCTACTCCCTTCCTTCTACTCCCTACTTCCTTGATAAATATCCCACAAAAAAGCCACTGGAGAAGACTGATTTGAGAGCTTTGTCTCCTGTCTCCCTGCTTGGCTGGCCTGCAATAAAGTCCTTTCTTTCTGCAAAAGACATTTGCCTCAGCATCTGGTTCTTCCATAGTGCATTGGGCAAATGAACCCACTTGTGGTTGGTACCAACTCAACATGCATCATTTCCTTGTCCACGTCCTTCCTCCACAGGGCCTGGCTGGAGACGTCTACCAAGCTCAGAAGGGGAAATGCGGCTAGAAGGAGCCCCCTGGTTCTTCCACCTCCATGGAAATACCTGAGGGTTATGTTTCATGGGCAGGCAGGATCAGGATAAGAGGCGATACCAACCGTCGCATGAACTGGGCCGCATCCTCCGTCAGCCTCTGCGTGAGGTGGTCGTAAGACAGGGGCTGCTGCGTAATCTCGTGGTTCTTCATCAGGAAGCAGTTCAAGGGCCGGAAGTAATAGAGGAAGCACACCAGGAGGCCGAGTATCATGGCCGCCAGGAAGAGAAGGCAGAAGAAGAGCAGGTTGGGTGCATGGAGCAGCCCCAGGCACTTGAGCACCGCCAGGGTGAGGAGAGCAATGGCAATGACCTGGAGAGGGATGAAGACCAGCACCCTGATGCCTGTGGTGAATACACTGCCCTCTCCAGGCTTGCAGTCTCTCAGGTTGGTCACAGGGAGCCCGTGGAAATAATCGAAGCCGTGGCTTAAAGGATGGTGACAAAAGTCGGTTTTGTTGTGACAGCTGGTCCCAAGGTGCCACTTCCCTGACAAGACAATTGGGTGACAGGTTTAGTCCCAACAAACACCCTGACTGGAACATCAGCTTCAGATTCCCACATGCTGAAAAGTAGGATCTTTCTGCATATTTATGAGCCCAAGTCCTCTTCCTTAGGACCCTACAGGTTTTCACTTACTGTTCCACAAACAATACGGTATTAACTACTCACTCTACCAGAAAACAGAAACTAATTTAGTGATTGAAAAAAACAAAGACAACAAAAGACAAACACCTAACATATTTAATAAGCAGAAAACAAAACTACATAGAAAAACACAAGTTTTTCTGGGGCAGATATCTTTTTAAAGACATTTCCTTAAAATTAAAGTCTTAGAACCAACTTGATTTTGTTCCTTGAATGTTAAAAGTTGAAACGAATCCTTTCTCAAAAAACAACCTCTGAGGCATGAGGAAATCACACTCATAACTCAGCAATTATTTTAAACACCTATGAACATTTCTTATAAAATGTTAATTATACTAAATTAATACGGGCCTCACAAAAGAAAAAAGGATGATGGTTTTATGATAAGATGTAAGAGGAAAGAGAATGGTCATTTTGCTCCTATGAGATTTTCTACGATTCATCTGATGACCTACAGATCCATGCTTACCAAGTACAAAGGAAGAAGGAACAGAATCCACGGGAATGTCATCCTTACCAATGGAACAGAATCCATAGGAATATCAACTGAGACAAATTCTGACACAATTTGAGTATTGAAATGTAAAATGAAAATTTTTATCAATAGCATGGTGTGTATATGTTGTTTTTTATGCTCTGTGTGTGTGTATAATTACCTATGTATCTATCTTGTCTATCTCATCCATCCATCATCCATCCATCCATCCATCCATCCATCCATCCATCCATCTACCCATCATCCATCCATCCATCATCCATCCATCCATCCATCCATCTACCCATCATCCATCCATCCATCATCCATTCATCCATTCATCCACCCACCCATCATCCATTCATCCGTCCACCTCATTTATTGACCTATCTGTCTCTATCACCTATCTCCTCTGTCTTTCCATCCATCCATACATACATCTGTTCTTCCATCTGTCTGTCTGTCTTTCATTATCATCTATCTATCTATCTATCTATCTATCTATCTATCTACCTATCTCTTTCTCTCCCTATCCATCCATCTACACACATACACACATACATACATACATACTGACACATATTTACACATACAAATAGCCCAGACAGGCACATTGTGAATTGAATTGAATGTAATTTAGAATTGAAATCATTTCTTCCCTATTTAAAGTTGTGCCGACTGTGTCTGCAATGTCATCCTTAAGGAGCCTGCCCTCGTGCCTTCCCCAGTCTCCCTCTCACCCTGCCCACATCCTTGCCTCCCCCTTCTCAGCTGCCCATACCTATCAGAGCTGTTGAATAGCCTTGATTCTTCAGGAGCTTGGCGAATGTAATCTCACTGGTGGGAAGTCCTCCAGAAGAGGCCGAGAAGAGGAAAACTCCCACTCTGGACTGAGATACCATTCCTGAAGCAGGAGAAATCAACCATTAAGACAGGAGCTGGGGGATGCCCTGAGGAGGACAACGGTCACAGCGATGGAGCCAGGTTACCTGATCGGATGGGGTACCGGCCTGTCATGAAGGCCGCCCTGCTCGGCGTGCACAGGGGTGATGCCGCTAGATGCTGAGTGAGTTTCACTCCCCCTTCGGCCAATCGGTCAATATTGGGAGTCCTAGAACCAAAGAATTACGTCATTCAGGATGACCCTGAAAAAGCAGCTTTCTCTGTGAGTCACCTCCCAATATTCCCAGGAAATGAGAGCTGCACGGGGTTGTGTGAGGTGGGAGAGGGGCGGGGAAAGGCAGAGGTGACCCAAAACCGAGACTCAGAATGAGAAGGAAACCATATTGAGGTCTAAATGATGCAGGTCTGACTTCTCCAGGGGGCCCACCCATGCCCTCAGGGGACTCCGAGCTCCTGTTCTCCTTAGCTCTGGCTTAGCAGAGACGGACCAAGTCTTGATAATGGGCTGCTGCAAGGAGAAAGAGTGAGACATGAGTGAGGGTCAAGGCCTCACTATTCCCCTACCCCTGTCCCCACAGTTACCTCTGTGCCCCTAAACAAGAAAGCCCTGAGGGCAGCCTGATTCCTCTCTTCCCAACCACAGGCAAAGGGAGGCCCTCAACCATTTCTCACCAGCCTCTGCCTAATTTCCACACACCCCCAGGGAGAAGGGAATAATGGGACTCCATGTGTATTTACCAATGAACATCAACAAATGGGTTAATATGGTCCAGGAAAAAGAGACACATGCTATTGTGAAAAAACGACATGCTGTGAATCACTCACATGCTTTCTTGGCTCGTGTTTTTTTATGCTTAATAAATACTTATTTATGGGCTAACTTCTAGGATGATGCATTATGCAACACAAGTCCTTCTAGTGCCTTTGCTCCAGGAATAGATTGGCCAATCATCTTAGGAACTCATTCCAGACTTCCTAGGCATTCAGAAATGAACGTGTTTCAGATCTTGTACCATGCCAAGCTCTTATCCCATATCCTCCCCTGGAAACCCTGGACCCTGTCTCTCCGCCAGGCTGGTCATCTTCTGTCCTTCAGTTCGGGCATAGATGGAATTCTCACGGGCCTCCTATGGCCTATGGAAGGGGCCTGTTCCATGTGTAGGGAATCAGTCATACTCCCCTATCACAGCAGCTTCCTCACTATGAAGGGATGGCATGGCTAATTGTGCTCTCCTCCAAGACGGCGGCCTGTGGAGTGGGAGCATGCCACTTGTTCACTGTGGCCCCACAGCCACATTCTGCATTAATGCACAATGCAAAGAAGATCTTTTCATCGCATTTGTCATGTCAAACTAGTCTCTCATCTATGAGTTTAGTTTATGCATTTAATGGACAATATTTCAATTGTCAATATTTGGTTTTGCCTTAAATCACTAGATTTAGAAGGTTCAGAAGACTGAATCTGCATGTGTATTTGACTTAAACGTCCTAGTGCCTACATTGGGCTATCGAAAAAATTTGACTTCTTTGGGGTGTGATATGATAAAATATAAAGTGAAAAACGTAATTTAGAAAGAATTGAAATCTAATATGGAGAGTAAGACAGATTTAGGGTAGATATTGACACGAATTCTTCCTTGGGATTTTATAGGCTTTTTTTCCTTTTGATAATTGGTAGAAATTGAACCTTAAAGGCGTGATTGTAATTTTTTAACTAAGACAACATAGTAGGAACAGTAATCTATTCCCTTAGTAAATTTTAGTAATGTTATATCTAATATTATATTAAAATTATATTTATTATATGTTATTTAAAATAATATATAAGATGAAAAAAAATAGAAATTATAACCCTGACAAGAAAAATTAAATTATTAACAAGGTTTATGTCACAAATGTCAAAAAGTAAGATCTAAACTTTTTACAAAACGAGGCAAAAGGTGGGGTAGAAAACATACATGGTCAATTAAAGTTTTAAGACAGCACTGAGTGCAGATCTTAACACCGTACATACTTTTACAAATCTAACAAATGTCCTAGGTAAGCATACATTTTAAAAATGACAAGTAACATTTGATGCGAAGATTCGGGTTGGAACTGATATATATTTGGTTATGGCTTACAAGCCTCCTTATCCTCAAAAGAATAATTTACTTCATTTTTGTTTGATCTGACACATTTTGTTTGATGAAACACACTTCTCAAGATGAACTGTCATGATGAAAAGAAGAGGCCAGAGGAAATGGCATGAACATAAATCAGTGTCCCATGGCACTTAGCAATGGGTCCATCCCGGCTTCAGACAGTTAGTATTCAGAGATCTCACGAGAAAATTCTAATAAAAGCAAATGATCTCTTTCCCCTTCTTCTTTAATTTAGTTTGTGTTGATCATTTGTGACATGAACCTCTCCACAGAACTACTTTTATGTCATGGTTTCCTCCTTATTATAAAGAGAAAATGCAACGCTAGTGCCAATATTCTACTACACAAGAACTAGCTTTCCTTTATTTATTTATTTATTTATTTATTTATTTGTGAGGAAGATCAGCCCTGAGCTAACATCCATTGCCAATCCTCCTCTTTTTGCTGGGGAAGACTGGCCCTGGGCTAACATCTGTGCCCATCCTCCTCTACTTTATATGGGACGCCGCCACAGCATGGCTTGATGAGCAGTGCGTCGGTCCACACCCGGGATCCGAACCTACGAACGCTGGGGCCGCCAAAGCAGAGCACATGAAATTAACTGCTACGCCACCGGGCCAGCCCCTAGCTTCCCTCTTTAAACCAAATGGTCCTTAAAATATATCTTACATTAAGCTGGTTTCATGCTGGTTTGGCTTAGACACCAAACGCCCTCCTCGGTCCCTGAGTCCAGTTCCCATTGTGTTTTTCCTACCATTGCAGTCGCCCCTGGCTGGTGAAAATTCTGCCCTCATCCAACATGATACTTGTCCTTCTGACATTTGTCCCCAGCCAGGGTAGCTGGCTGATGATTGAGAACAGCCTGGGCAAGGAGGGGAAGGAAGGTGTGGAGGTGACAGTGAGTGTCTGACAAGCCGAGATGGGATGGGGCACCAACTGGGACAAAGTCAGATGCCAGATAGAGAAGTCAGCACAGAAGAGGTGAACCAAAGGGAAGAAACAAGGGAGAATATCAAAGCAGCAGCACAGTGGCGGCGAGCAAGAAAGATTTATTATGCGTATCTTCCGAGGGATCTCTCTGAGTCTATCCCACTGACTACACTTACTGAAACAGATCAAGCCACCCCTGCCTTCCTACGCCCAGATCCATATGTGTCTATATGAAGTCATGCATTGAAGTGTGCAGTGTGGAGGGCTGTAAATGTTTCCATGTGGGCTGTGCTCGGCAATGCTGTGAATGTGTGTTCACCATCACTGGGGACCGCCGCCTATGAACAGAGCCATGTGTTTACATAGCAGCCGTGTCACCCAACCTGAGAGTCTTGTTTCCATAGCACCCAGGATCTCCGATGCCAAGGTCGTCAGCCATCAGCAGGACAAAGTTCGGCCTTGACGCTGCCCAGCTCTGGCTGTCACACAGGAACAACAGCAGAAGCCAGAGGATCTTCATCTTCCTGCAAAGGGCAAGGGGAAAGAGAGAAGTGAAGGACGTTGGTGCGAGGTGGACCTCCTTCTCTAGAACTTTCCTCTCTCCTCGCCCACATTTCAGAAGAGGGCATTCTTACAACCTGTCCACCCCAGACAATGTGTGCTCCAAAGAAAGAATCTTATCCTCTTTCCTGTGTGTTTGTTTCCAAAACAAATATTTCCTTTTCCGTGGACAGCGACGGCCTCTCGATTCTACCCTAGACCAAAACATTGGTTCTGTTTAGAAAAACGGAAATACAACCACCTCTCGCTGTCTCTTTACAGAAGGCGGGTTCTGTAATTAGCTAAAAGTTCTCTGTTTGAGCACTGGAGAGACAGACAGGTCATTACAATCAAATTTTCAATGTCACATCCTTTCTAAAATGAGCTATGAGTGCCGGTGTAGGAGCTTTTCAAAGGGAAACATAAAAACATACGCAAACTTTCCAAAACTCAAGAAGCAGGAGGTTCGTAGCCTGGGCAGCTCTGGGTGTTTGGTAATAGGTCAGAGTGCATGCACCCAAGGAAGGGAATCTGGCCATCTTTGACGGCTGTCATCACAACACACACTCACTGTACCGCAAGTCATTCCTTTCAAAAATAACAGGCTGGAGGAATCTGGAGGAGGATGACGCTGAGGCGCACACACCTGAAACTCTCTCTCTAATGTCATAGAATTTCCAAGTGAATATTAGAAGAGGAAGAGAGCCTGCAAGCTTCTGAGCAGCTGGGGGCCAGTAGCATCCTCAGGCCCTATCACCTTGGTTGAATACAGGGCAGTTAGATGTCCACAGGGCTAGACTGAAGGATGCACCCACTTGAGCTCTCCTGCTCATGCTGGGAGAACTCAGGACCCGGGGAAGTGAGGGAAGACCTTAGCAGAACCTATGGCATGAGGAACTCATGGGGATGTGAGGGGGCCAGGACACGTAGATCCCACTGGAGCTGTGGGGCTACACCCAAGGCACCAATGGCCACGTGGAGCAAGAATCCCATCATGGTTCGTCTGCACACACCTGAGAAAACAACCTGGGCCTCAGCAGACATCTGGCTGCCCACTCAGGAGGCCTTCCCAGCCACTCCTACACTGGTCCTCCCCATTCTCTTTCTCTGCTGCCTGTTTTCCATAGTGCTTATCCTCACCCAGCATGGGAAGCGGAATAATGGCCCTGTCCCCAAAGACATCCGTGTCCAAATCCCTGGATCCTGTGGATATGTTCCCCTACACAGCGAAAGGGATTTTGCAGATGGGATTAAAGATCTTGAGATGGAGAAATTATCCTGGATTGTCCAGTTGGCCCATACAATCGTAAGTGTCCTTATAAACGGGAGGCAGAGGGATATTAGAAGAGGAGGGTGACATGACAATGAAAGCAAGGTGGAGAAAGACGATGTGATGCAGGGCCACGAGCCAAGGAATACAGGTGCCTCCAGAAGCTGGAAAAGGCAAGGCTTCCCTAGAGCCTCCAGAAGGAACCAGCTCTGCTTATACCTTGACGTTAGCCCCACAGGACTCATTTTGGACTTCCGACTTCCAGAACTGGAAGATAAATGAATCTGTGTTGTTTTAAGCCACCGACATGGTTCTAGTTTGTTACAACGTTATGGGAAACCAATTCACCTGGTACATCGACCAGGTGTGTTGTGTGTTGTGTGTGTGTTTGGGTCACTGTTCAATCCTACAGCACAGAACGGTCCTTGGCACGTATCAGGCATTCACGTTTTCGTGTCTGTCATGTTAAGGCTTTGCTCAAATACCTGGGGTCCTCGGCAGTCTGCTCATATTCAACAGGGAGACCCGGGAAGCTGGCTCAAAGGCCTGTAAGTGTGTGTGTGTGGGACTGTGGCCTGTCATTGGCCTTGATGGCTCCAAGTCAGGCCCTGTAAGCCTTTTCTCATGGGCCTGTTTCTCCACCGAGCAACCCCTCAATCCCCCGCTTGGGGTGTGGGTCCTGGTGGCTGGCTGCATTCTGGAGCTAGAGTAAGGGAAGGAGCTGGCATGCCCTCCCTTCATGACAGGGAAGTTCACTAGTCTTCCAGTTCCAACCCTTCGTCTTCCCTGTGGCCTGAGCTGGGCCTGATGTCCAGAGCTCGGAGCCTTCCTGATGCACTTTCTCCAGAGAACCAGCCTGTGTCTTGCTGGGATGTGTGTGTGGGGTTGTCTGGCTCTGCAGATTTGGGACTGAGATCTAGAAATCCAACCTCTTCCATAAAGACATGCAAATAGTCCTTTGGTTTTCAGTCCCACTCCTCACCCCATCTTCAGAGGTATCTGCAGCTTCTATTTCCTGGGCCTTTCTGTGGTGCTAAAATCACGCTTCTTGCTGGCTTCTTCAATAGGCAGGGAGGTATCCCCTTACCCTCTCCTGCTCAGTCAGTGCCTACTCTGCCATTGATTTGCCATCTTCCATCATTCTCTGTCCATCTCTTGGAAGGGGCCCAACATGCATGTTCAACCTTCCAGCTGGAACCAGAAGCCTTGGACGATTCCCTCTCATCCAGGAGGACTTTGGCTGTCTAGTTTATTTTGTCGTTTCCTCTCTTCTCACTCTGTTTCCATACTCCAGAAGTTCTGCTGCCCCGTGATGGGTTATCAGTTTGGATCCAGAGCTTAGGTTGGCAGTGGCAGTGGGGAAGCTGTTCACCAGGCTGCCCCTCCAGGCCAGGGAGAGGCCTGGCTCAGTTGCCAGATGGGTGGCAGGGAGGTGTGAGGAGAAACACCACAGCCCCAGACCATGTTCAACATCAATGTTCTTCTTAGCCTCTTCTCACAAGTGCTGGCAGGTGGGATCCCCCAGCCCCCGTTTCCAGCCCGAGCCAGCTTCTTGCCCCCAACACCTCCCAGAGCCAAGTCTGTGATTGTACCCGCTCCGACCCTGAGACTAGGAGCCAGAACTCATCGCTTTGTCTTTCTGTTCCTCGCTGGGCGTCAGAGCCCCTTGTGAGCGCTGCTATGCCTCTGTTCTCTCTTTAGGCTTTGACTCATTGTTAGGTCTTTGGAGCACAAAGGTACCCATCAACGTGTGCACTCGCAGAGCCACCTTGACCTTACCCTTCATCTACTCTTCCAGCACTCCAGCTCGCTCGCCGCCCACAGCCCCCCTGGAGTCACGGAGGACGCCGGAATGCGCTCCTCTCTGAACACACTCCCTGACACTAAATAGTCAACATTTGTTGACTGAGCAAATGAGGAAATGACCACTGACAACCTTTGTGGGTGCAAGAGTGGAAAGTTGCTCTCCTCCCTACCTGGACTGTAGGCACCATGAGGGCAGCGGCTGGTTGAACAAGTGTCACCCAAAACGGCATAAACTCAAGAGCTGACGTTTACTCTTGACATCGAATTAGAAATTCCTCACTCTGACTCAACCAAAGAAGGTGATTAAGCTGGGCCGTGAACTGTTTTTTTAAATGGTTGGAAGGTTTTACGGGCAATAGCCGGATTCAAAAATTAGCATCCGTCTCTAAATATAAAGTGAGACACGCTACAAGTTTCGAAGATTCCTAAAGGCGCCCAATAGTAATGCCTACGAAATGCTTAGGTTTGGCACATCGGGTGTCCCTAAGTGGATTTAATGGCAAGCAAATCCATAACTAATACCAGTAATATAGAAAAGACTATGCTTAATACCTTCCTGTCCTTGTAAGAATGCCACGTATAACATTCACACTAGAGAAGGCGAGAGCCATTAATGCTGTGGGGGTCTGTTTCTAGCTAGCTAATATTTTCATGTTTTACTTAATATAGAAAATAAATAAATTTATGTTCTTATTTTAAAACTAGAGTTGTCTGGGTGCTTAGTACACAACAGGCACTGTGCTTCTTCATCAAGTCACCTGTGTGACAAAGTAACACGGGAGCACGTGTTTATTGAATTATGTTTGACTTAGCCTTCTCAGAGTTAGTCAACAGGGCACTCAGCCTTGGCACTACTGACATTTGGGATTGGAGAGTCCTCTGTTGTGGGGGGCTGTGTTGTTCACTGGAGGAAGTTTAGCTGCACCCCTGGTCTCCACCCACTCGATGCCAGTAGCATGCCCTTCCATCCCAAGTTGTAACACCAAAAATGTCTCCAGACGTTGCCAAATGGCCCCCCAGGGGTCAAAATCATGCCCAGTTAAGAGCCACCGAGTCAGTCCTAGCCTCTCATCCTTCCGATCAGCTATGAAATTGTCTGTGAAGTTATCACTCCTATACATAACATAATTACTATTCATCTCCTTTGCTCTCATCTGTGGGCGGGTTGGCTTCTAGGGAATGATTCGAAACTCCAACCATCTGAGGAACCGCGAATTTCTCCTTTGCACCCACAAGTGCAACTTAAATGCTAACAGATAATGTTCCTCGGCCATAACATGCCCCACCAGTTATGGATGCCCTTAAATTCCTGTGCACATGGCAATGATCTGGATAAGGCTCTTTCAAGAGAAGACTAGGTTCTGAGCATTCCATCTCTCCCTTACCTGTTACTGACCTGTCAGTACCGGTCCAGGTGGCACATCTCTCCCCATCTAACCTTTTCATCCACAGTTATCCTCGCGAATGGTCACCTTGC
The DNA here is from genome assembly GCF_057802395.1 of Ceratotherium simum simum. Lineage (NCBI taxonomy): Eukaryota > Metazoa > Chordata > Mammalia > Perissodactyla > Rhinocerotidae > Ceratotherium > Ceratotherium simum. Next base: position 124,602,876 of record NC_141940.1, read on the forward strand.
CAGGCGCCTTTCTGAACCCCGATCAAAGCATCCTCACTCTCACACATTGGGAATTTGGAGCAATATCTTCCTCTCTCTCTTGACCTACTTCCCATCCACCCCATCTCACCTCTTTCCCTTTCAAGGATCTTCCCTTTGCATAAAAGCAAACTCGGCTCCCACGATTCCCTTCCTCTAAAGATAACCAAGCAGGGAAATGTGACTCTTCAGTTTGGTATTCCGGCAGCCACTCTCTCATTCCTAACTCTCCCCTTAACTCTCCCTTCCGTGGCTTTTATTCTCTGTTTGTAGAGGAGTAGAGGAACGAGTGGAGAATTAAGAGTCAGGGGTCTGGTCCTGGCTCAGGGAAGCAGCTATGACATCTTGGGCATGAAGCATGATCTCCTCATGCCTCACTCTCATCCACATTTACTAAGATGGAGTCTCTGTCGTAAGGCATCAACTGAGATGATGGCAATAAAGGGTTCCCACAACATCAGAGTCTCGGAGAGATATCTGCACTCCCATGCTCACTAAAGCATCATTCACAGTAGCCAAGGTATGGAAACAATCTAAGCGTCCATCAACAGATGCATGGATAAGGATATGGTATATATATACGATCTAATATTATTCAGTCATGAGAAAGAAGGAGATCATGCCATTTGTGACAACATGGATGAACTTGGAGGACATTATGCTAAGGGACATAAGCCAGACAGAGAAAAACAAATAATGTATGATCTCACTCATATGTGGAATCTAAAAAATAACAAAAGTTGAACTCATAGAAGCAGAGAGTAGAATGATGGTGGCCAGGGGCTGGGGGGGTGGGGAAATGGGGAGATGATGGTCAAAGGGTACAGCCTTTAAGTTATAACATGAATAAATTCTGGGGGTCAATGTACATACAACATGGTGAATTCAATTAATAATACTGTACTGTATACTTGAAATTTGCTAAAATGGTAGATCTTAAGTGTTTTCACCATGCACACACAAACACAAAAAGGTAACTATGTGATGTTACAAATGTGTTAACTTAATTGTGGTAATTACTTTACAATATATATGTATATCAAATCATCATGTATTTATTTTAAATATACACAATTTTATTTGTCAATTATACCTCAATAGAGGTGGAAAAACAGAGAACAATCCCCTGCCTGCCCCCAAAGAAAAAGAAATAAAATGTTTCCAAAATGATAAAGCGCTAGACAAATGCAACTTGTTAGGAGTGCTTTAATCTATCTATACCTTTGCAACAAAAGCAATTCACTGACAGTTCAACCAAATCCGTTCCAATTCAACGAAAGCTTATGGGGCAAAAGGTGGATAAAAGACATTGTGACAGTCTTATGATGGTTTCACGGTTGAATGAGACCCAGAATCACCCTGCAAGGCTCTGACCGGCCAAACGAGGGAATCCATGAGTACAGAGCCCACTAAAATGAGTGATGGAGTGGGAAATGTGGCTTCTGCAGATGAGGTTTCAACCCTGGCTCCCCTGCTTGGTAGAGGTGAAATTGAGAACCATCCACCTAGCATTTTTGTCAGTATTTTCTTTGGTAAAATGGGGATAATCATAATAATGCTTTATAAGTATTATTGTGAAGATAAAATTATATACTTAGTACTATGATTCAATAAGGGAATGATAGTTAGGGGCCAACATTTGTTAGTTGTAGTCATTCTCAGCATTATGATTATAATTTTGTGTAGACTATAGTAAGTACTCTAATAGAATTTTAAACAAAGATGTGGGAGGCCAACCAAAAGATGGTCAGAATGACACCCCTTCTGGTATTCACATCTTGTATAATCCCCTCCCCTTGAGTGTGGCTGGACCTCGCGACTTGGTTCTAATGAACAGAAGACAGAAATAGTGATGGGACATCACTACTGTGATTAGGTTGCAAAAGACTATGACTTCTGACTTGCTAGCTGAAATGTTCCTCTTGCTTGATTTTGATGAAGTGAGTTGCCACATTGGAGAGACCCCTGTGATGAGGAACTGAGGGAGACCTCTAGCCAACAGCCAGCAGGGATATGAGGCTCTCAGGCCAATAACCTATAAGGAACTGAATCTTGCCCCAAACCATCTGAGTGACTTTGGAAATGGATCCTGCCTCTGTCAAACCTTCAGATGAGAACACCAACCTGACTGGCACTTTGATCACAGTAGAGAAGCCAGCCAAGCTGTGCCTGGATTCCTGATGCCCAGAGACTCTGAGATAACAAAGGTATGTTGCTTTAAGGCAGAAAGTTTTGGGGTCATTCGTTACATAGCAGTAGATAACCAAAACAAAATACAATAGCTTAAGATGGAAAGTTCAGTTGTCTTAATGAGAACCTGAAAAAAGCTTTCCATGGTGGCGGCTCAAAAGGTCATGCTGAATGTATTTTAAGAACATGTTTCATTAGTAATGAGTGGTCGGAATTTATATAAGAAATTTAAAGATACATTGCTCAGCTCACCAACTATGTGAAAAATGAATTTTTGTTTTACAACTGAAAGTTGAAAATGCCAGGAATGGAAAAATGTACTTATGGTATCCCAGAAGGATATGGTCGAAAGAGAGATTAAATGGAGCCAAATTCTGTCTCTGTGTGAGTCTTAAGTAAAGTTTCACCAAAAAATCCAGCCCAAAAATCCAGGTTCATAGGCCTACTTTGGGCTAGTACGCTTTTATCATACACAAAAATCAAATACGATTTTTTGAAATAAATTTTGTTTTGTTGTATTTTTACTTTTATTCTAAAGGTACAGAAGAAAAAAATATAAGCCAACTAACTATTCAGAGACCCACTCGGGTCATATGCTTCTCTCCACATCCTTTTTTCTGTGCTTGTTGTGTAAATGGCTGAGTGCACAGCATTCCAACGACCATGTGCCCTGGTGTTTTGTTTGCTTTTGTTTTTCCACACAGAACTCTCACTATGAGACGGAGAAATGTCTCAAGAAACAGCAGGGGTCAGACATGGAGGGCACTGTCAGCCCACTAAGGACATTTATCTTTATGCAGAAGTGATGGCGAGACAGGCAAAATTTCAACCTGCGGGTGACAGGTACATTTGGTTTGCATTCTCAGACGGTCATTCTGCTACTCCACAGTGGATGGATTGGGCAGAGACTGGGGTGGATGTGAACATAAGGGGCATGACACTACAAAGAGGTGGTACCCAGACTAGGTGGGGGCAGGCAGGAGAGAACAGAACCGATTTGAGATGCGATCAATAGAACTTGGTAATTGATTGGATATGAGGTGTAAGAAAGAGAGGGCAGTCAATGATACTTCACCCTGCTCTCTGGAAAGATACTGGGGCCATTAGCTGTGAAAGAGAACAATGAAGACAGAAAATGTTTGGGGTTTAAGATTATGAATCTGCTCCGTGTTAACACGTCACCACAGTAAGAATCAATTGTATATATGTGTGATCTTTGGGAAAAATTCATTCCAATTTTCTGTGCTTTTTGATAAGAGGGTTAGTTGAGGCGCAGAACTTTTTTATTAAAATTAAACCCAATGGGGTAAAGCCCATTAGTAATTATTAATATCTGTACTAATTTTTGAATTGCCAAATGGTTTTGGTTAGCTCACTGTGACAGTATATCATTAATTATACCTCTAAAATGTGCCTGGGGTAGATAATATTAGGCCTAGGGTGAGAAATTTCATCTTGCCCAATTAAGAATGTTGGAAAATTTGTTTGTTAATAGCCACTTAGAATCCCATGGCATATAAATTATTACTGTCTGCAGTAAACCGACCTTATTTTTTCCCACAAGCGTGGATTAGAACAAGGTGCTTATAAAGCTGTTTCAAACTATTAAAACAGAGCTAGTTGTTAAAAGTACTTAAAAATTAAATGCAAGTGCTCCAAAATATTAAGAGCATAGCACATTAGCTTCCGAAAAACTGCATAATTTTCCCCCTTAAAAAATTATTTTTCTGGACCACCTTAATTTGGCAACAAAGCAAGAAAACACTTTTTGAGAAAGTAGCTATTCCTAAAACAAAATTATGATGAAGGAGAGAGCCAAAAGAACATTTCCATAACTAGAGATGTAATTACATTAAATTTGTTCATTAAAAGAAAATTAACCCTGCACTTCTATAATGGAAACTTTACCACGACAATAAAAATGTTCCTGATCTATTTGCTCCATGGGGAAAGAGGCTTATTGAAAATAGAGAAAAATCTACATTACAAAGCCATATTTATTTAGAAGAAATGCAGTTTTTGTTCAATTCAAGCTACATACAATAAATAAAATTTGGTTAACAAAGTGTTATCTAATCGATGTCCTGTTTTAAATTCATAAAGAAAAACAGTCTGAAATCAGGACAGCAAAAACCCTATCTGAATGTGTGTTTAAACAGGTATTTCTATAGATTTAAATACCTATTTAAATTGCTTGTGAGTTTTCTAAAACAAATATTCATGTTTTATTTATTGAACGAACATCTGTTTTTATTGACCCTTCGACAGTAGCCGGGGCTCTGGTCTTTGTATATCTCAATACACTCAATTATACTTAGTAGAATTGAAGTCAGTTATATTAATTTAGGAGTATTAATAAAGAAAAAGTATTTTTAAATAAAGGAAGTCTTGGGCCGGCCTGGTGGCGCAAGCGGTTAAGTGCGCGCACTCCGCTTCGGCGGCCCCGGGGATCACAGGTTCGGATCCTGGGCACACACCGAAGCACCGTTTGTCAAGCCATGCTAAGGGGCGTCCCATATAAAGTGGAGGAAGATGGGCACAGATGTTAGCCCAGGGCCAGTCTTCCTCAAGAAAAAAGGGGAGGATTGGCATCAGATGTTAGCTCAGGGCTAGTCCTCCTCACGAAAAAAAACAAACAAAAAGAGGAAGTCTTGCCCAACCTCTACGTTCACATTTGAAATCTTCAGAACAGCTGGGGTAACAGCGAGTTTTACAAGATCAAAGACTGTCCTGGCCCCACTCACTTCTCTTCTCTCTCCTTGGCCCGGCTGATGCCCCATGAGGTGAAGATGGAGGGCCGTATGCAAGGAGTCCAGATATGATGCTCTCCATCCTGGTGCCACCATTAATGAGCTGTCAACACTAGAACAGGTCACCCAGTCTTCGCAGGTCTCTGTTTCTGCGTTGTATGATAAAAGGGTCCTATCATGTCCCAAATCCTGTAATGTTTATGCTCCCACAGCCTGATGGTTTTTCTCTAAGTCGGCCTGGAACTGACTCCGTATTTTTTTCTAATTAGATAGGAGAGGGGCAGGCTCCGAAAGCATCGACACAAAGCAAAACACTCTATGAAAATTGTGAGAAACAGAGTCTGAAGAGCATTCGACAACCCATCCTGTTTGAGTTCTTAAAAAGCACTCCTCCCTACTGTCAGGGTAAATCTCTGGCTGCCTCCACCTGCACTTGGTACCTTGGCAAGACTGCTGTTCATCTAGAGATAGAGAGATGCTGAAAGACAGGTGCCCCGGCTGGGCTCTGGTTGATTTATGGCACAGATGTGAGTGAGTTTGTCATGAGATTAGATACCTCCAGCCCGGGTCCAGGAGTTGGGGGATTTCTCAGGCAAAGGTAGTAACTGTCCTGAGATCTTGGAAATACCCAAGCTTAGGCAAGGCAGCTGAGAGGGAGCCCCTCCTCTGGAGTTCAGAATAGCAGAAAAGTACAGATTCAACCCCAGTGGGAAAAGCAACACCAAGAGCAGACGTCCCCAGAAGTAGGGCAGCGTAGATGCCAACAGCAAAGGCAGCAATAACAACTCACACCCTGCCGTTGGTATCAGATCATTAGCCTAGAGGCGCCCTTCTTATATAGACCGCAGTCTGCTTCTAACAACCAATGTGGCAGGTTCTGTCACTCTCCCCATTTTACAGATGAGGAAAGCAAGGCTGAGAAGTGAAATCATCTACTCAAGGACATGTGGCAAGTGAGTGACAGAGTGGGGTTCACAGTCTAGTTCTGTTGGGCTCCAGATCCATCCACAGAGAAAGGTGATGACAGTTGCCCAGCCAAGAGTGATTGTGGTAACCACCTGGGATGGGGGCTGGGGCAGCGTGTGGCTGAAGGAGCAAGTATTCAATTTTACTTTACACAAGGCTGGGTTATTTGAATATTTATGACTAATTATGTAATTTAGAAATTATTTTTCATTGGGGTAAAATCCACATAACAAAATTGATCATCTTAACCTTGCTTAAGCATACAGCTCAGTGGCATTAGGTATGTACACATGGTTGTGCAGCCGTCACCACCAATTTTCACTGTGCAAAACTGAAACTCTGTCCCCATCAAACAACAACTCCCTATTACCTTCTCCCCCCAGCCCTGGCAACCACCATTCTCCTTCCTATCGCCATGAACTTGACTGCTCTAGGAACCTCAGATAAGTGAAATCACATAGTGTTTGTCCTTTTTGTGGATGGCTTATTTGCCTGAGCATAATGTCCTCAAAGTTCATCCACGTGGCATATGTCAGGACTTCATTCCTTTTTAAGGTTGAATAATATCCCATTGTATGGATACACAACATTTGGTTTCATCACCACTCATCTGTTGATGGTAATTATGTAATTTTAAAAAATAAAACATGGAAAACAAGTCACCAAATAGTTAACCACCATTAACTCCACTCCTGGACTCTTGACCACTGTTACAGAGTTCTTTTTCTCGGTTATTTATAGGATTAAAACTTGTGAACATTTACGTATTCTTAAATAACTACATAATGTACACACTTATAACATGTCTGATCACTCTGGGCTGTATGCTGCTATCTTTGCCCTGAATATGACATTTCATTTATGTACAACTCAAATGAAAACTTTTATTCATCATGTAATTTCTCATTGAATTCTTAAACAACTGAAAAACAAAAATGCTTTTTTGGCATACTACACATGTGTATGTACACACTATGTATACTATATATATATATATGTAGAGAGAATGACAAATATATTATATATATATAGAATGACCAACTATATATCTGTCTCTGTTGATAAATAGATTATACACATATATATATCACCTTATATTAATATATTGAAATGTCTATGAATATCAATGCTTTTTAAAAGTTAATATTTCAATGTTCTCCCAAATTTTGCAAAAGAATAAAATTTTCTTTGCTGATTCATTATTTTCCTTCTCAGTAGCTGAATCTCTTGTAGCTAGATGTTTACATGTAATGGCTTACTTCTAAGACAAAAGAAGATTAGCAATTCACCTACTCTGCACATAATAATTCATAATTATCAAAAGCAAATATTTAGTCATGTTATCATGCTCCCCAGAAGATATTTGATGTCATGGAGCTTTGATAAAGTGTCATTTTTAGTGAAATAAAAGTGAAAAGTATATTTATAATGAGTGGATTGCCTTTTAAGAACATAGGTTATCTTAACACTAAACTGCATTTTTCTCCAAACTAAAGAACAAAGCTGAATTTTGTGATTGAGTTGCATTATCAAGAGCATCTAGCACATTCACAAACGAGGATAACTGACACGGCATATCCCTGTTAGTACTTCAATTTCTTTTCATTTTCCTATGCTTTGAAAGACTAAATGTTTTTAAAACAGTTGTTCTTTAGGGGGCTCAAAGTTCTGCAATTAGGAGATGCCTACCATGGATAAAGCCAACTGGAATTAATTATAATAACGTTTGTTACGACAGCGTACGCCTCCTCTATGCTAGTACATTTCCACTTGGAATAAATTTGAGTGAGTTACGGGATTCTCCCACTGCAACTTCAGTTTTAACTACTTGAGCGAGATCCCAAAGGTCCATTATGTGGCACCTTTGTGCTTTGGCCAAGGCACTGATGTAAACGGTGCTCACCATATGGCAACTGTGTGGAAGGAAGCCATTTCTCTCTTGCTCTGCCTAATAATACCTCTACTCAGCCTCCAAATCTAAATGCTTTGCCATAATCCACTCATCGTGGCTTACCTAACCTTACTTAACCTTAGGTTAACCTTAACCTAATACAGTTTACTGAATTTTATGAAGAAAACCGTGTGTTAGAGTGGTCTTCAAAATTCTGGGGTATGTGAACATCCTAAAACGTTCCTCTCTGGTATGTTGAGAGCGTCACCATAGCTGGAGAGTTCTCAGTACTGGAGAAGAGTGAACAGATGGATCATTACAGTGGTATATGGAGAAAAGGGTGCGAAGGCCAGGTTTCGATGACCTGTTTATTGGTAATAGAGAATTATAGAAGGATTTTGTAAGAAAAACATATATAGAAACTACTATGATCTGGATGTTCATGTCCCCCTCAAATTCATATGCTGAATCCTAACCGCCAAAGGTGATGATATCAGGAGGTGGGGCCTTTGTGAGATGATTAGGTCATGAGGGTGGAGCCCTCATGAATAGGATTAGTGCCCTGATAAAGGAGACCCCAGAGAGCTCCCTCACCTCCTCCAACACATGAGGAGGTGATGGTGGGCTGCCTGGCATATGCAGGAAAGAAGCTCTGGACAGATTCTGGTCTCTCTTGCTAGAGTTCTTTGGGTTTCAAGGCTGGAGCCCATAATAAAGTTGTACTCTCCCTGCGGAGGTCATCTCTGCACACAGAGTTTTCTCAGGGGCCTCAAGGGAAGGAACAGAGCCTGGGTCAAGACAGGTTTGGGATATTCGCACATTCCAGGATCCCCTGACCAGAACACCACAGAGAAACCCGGTCACACCTGAACTTCTAACATTGGGTATTAAGGAACGGGCCTGCATTACAGGCAACCATGCGACAACATGGGCAGCAGAGTAAAAGGAGAGAAAACGAATACCCAGAGAGTCTGGAGGAGAAGAGAAAGCAAGGGTCTGAGAATGGAGGGAAGTGCTTCCTTACATGCTGATGTTGTCATCTGTGCTGTAAATATCAGAAGACCTCTGGGATGGTTCTCTCTGGGGTCCTAAAGATTTCTTTATGGGAGTGAGAACTGTTCAGCCAGGCAGTGACTTGAGATGAAAAAGAAAAACATCATTTTAGCTATCAGGAACCGGGGCCAAGCATGACCAATTTAACAACCAGCTTAGGGAACAAGACAAAGACGGCTCGGAACGAGGACATCCCTGCTAAGTGGACGGCCAGCCTGCTCTTCTTCCTAACCTCACACTTCAGCAAGCTGGCTAACCCTCCGCGTTAAAGGCACTTCACAGAAATGATAAGGAGCCTGGGCATCTTTCCAGGGAGGTTAGGGGTTAGGGATGCCACCGCCCGCCTCCCCCTCCCCCCGCCCCCCGCTATCACATAATCACTCTGCTTTTTAGTGACTATAAACACATGCATATGGCTGTGAGGATCTGTAAGCATAATGCAGAGGTATTTGCTTAAATTGCTTTGGTAGTTAAGATGGCGGGCAGCTGAAATGCATGGCCTGATCAGAATGTTCTCCCAGGTTCAAAATCCAGCCAGAGGAAGACTCAATGTAAAACTTGTCCAAAATGATGTAATGATCACATCCTTGGTTGTGAGTCTGCAGGGAACCTGCCACAACACTTCAGGGTAATGTGAGCCTCCCTGACATCTATGATTAGCTGATGGAACCCTCCAGAAAAGAGCCCTGTGTGTTTGGTTGTCAGCATTGGCTCACACCATGGCCCCCTGACCTGTGCCTGACCTCCATCCTTCCGCCTAAGGAATCAGCCTTCCCAGTACCAGGGTCTGGGTGAGCAGCCACAGCCTTCTCATTCTCCCATTAAAGTGGGACACTGCTCGTCCCTGCATCTACCTCACCGGTCTAGGCAAAAGGAAAAAAAAACTGAATGAAATTCAAACTTACCAGCCTCTTCCTCTTGGATAGAAGATCTCAGACACAAGCTAAGGCAGAAGAAGACAAAAATTCCAACAGAGCTTAATGTGTGTCACTTTGCCTTCTCTGAAACCATCCTCCATGTCTCAAGGTGGTTAAAAATAAATGGAATAAAGTCCTGTAAATCTCTTTTCTTAACCACAACACATGTATAAGTGTTAGTAGAACAGGAACCGAGTGGTCATTCCAGCCACCTCACTCATGTATCCTGTAGATGGCGCCTGCTTTCGGGGACCACCCCTCCACTCGCCTCTACTCTATTTCCCCAAGAGCTTCTGACTCACACCAGTTTCACCAGCTCCCAACGTCTGGGCTCTAGGTCTGAATTGGTTCCTCAGATCTGCACTGTCTACTTCTTTGCCATCGGATCCTAAATTCCCTGAGACAACATCCCAGAATGCAAATGTTGACAGCTAGGCTCTGTCCACTCAAGACATGCAGATAGTTGAAAACATTTAAAGCAAAAAAGAGAAGTTATTGTATATGAAAAAAGCAACCAGCTTTCACTGCCAGTTAAGATGTAGAAAGCCAAAGGGACGCCCAAGCTCACAGTGACAAGATAAAGCATTAAACCTCAAAATCATAATTACTTTCTAAACTCTGGTAAAATTCTCATAATATCCAGTTCACTAATTAGACCACTGTAAAGTGTACAACTCAGTGGCTTTTAGCACATTCACAATGTTGTGCAACCATCACCTTTACCTAGTTCCAGAACATTTTCATCACCCCCAAAGAAATCTCTGCAACCATTAAGCAGTCACTTCCCATTTCTCCCTCCCACTAGCCCTTGGCAACCACTAATTTGCTTTCTCTATGGATTTTCATATACTGGATATTTCATATAAATGTAATTATACAGTATGTGGCCTTTTGATTCTGGCTTCTTTCACTCGGTATGATGTTTTCAAGGTTCATCCACACTGTAGCATGTGTCAGCATTTTGCTTCTTTTTATGGCTGAATGCCATTCCATTGCATAGGGCCATGCCCCATTTGGTTTACCCATTCATCTGTTGATGGACATTTGTTTTGCTCCCACTTCAGGGATATTTTCGCTAGTGCTGCTATGAACATTCATGTACAGGTTTGTGTTTGAACACCTGTTTATATAGTTTTCTGGGGTATCTATCTAGGAGTGGAATGGCGGGGTCACATGGAAATTCTATGTTTAACTAATTGAGGAACCGCCAGATGGTTTCCTACAGTGGCTGCACCATTTTACCTTCTCATCAGCATATGAGGTTCTCAATAAAATCACAGTTTTTTAACCCATCAGAAAGCTGAGGATGCAATGAAACCTAAACGAACTAGAACCCAGGATGTGGTGAACCTTCCTACAAAGAGGAGACCCTCAGTTGCTTTCATCACTGGTGGAAGGAATGAAGAAAAGAGGAGGAAACACTCAGATGAAGTGGAAAGGGGTGTGCAGTGGCTGCATGTGGGTCGGCAGACATGGCAGATCAGGATCTCGAGGAGGTGCAGCCAGATAGCCCATCTGCACTCAACCTCATTCCTGCAAGTCTTCACTGATCACATGGATGGCAGGATGCCATGGCTGGGGCAGGGCAGCAAAGGGAGAGGCATCCCTCCAGGGCACTCCAAGTTTCACCATGAGCAGTCACATCTGTCCCTGTCCCCCAGCCAGGATGCAAATGTGGGATTACCAAATCCAGGGCAGGAGACAGAACAGGGAGAATTCCTCAAAGACCCAACAAGCCAGCATCCAGGCTGTAAAGCATAGTGAAGTCCTCTGAGCCTCACTGGTACTCAGATCCCAAGCTCTGTTAAAGGGCAAGTGTGGATCCCCTCTCAAAGCATTTGAAGCCAGAGGAGAACTGAACCTAATTAAAGCTACAACAGACAACATCTATACTGACAGAGGAGCCCACACAAGTGGTCATATGGACAAAGGAGTGTGATGTTTTCTAGGGGTACATATTAGTGCCCACTATTCCTCTATGCTCAATTTACGTCATTAAAAAATATATATAGCACAATACATATTCTTTTCAAATGCACATGGAACATTCTCGAGGATAGATCACATATTAGGGCACAAAACAAGTCTCAATAAATTCAAGAAGACTGAAATAATACCAAGCATCTTTTCTGACCTGGTATGAAACTAGAGGTCAACTACAAGAAAAAAACTGGAAAGCCATGAATATGTGGAGATTAAACAAAATGCTACCAAACAATTATTAGGTCAATAAATAAATCAAAGGAGAAATAAAAAAATATCTAGAGACAAATGAAAATGAAAATATGACATACCAAAATTTATGGGAGACAGCAAAAGTGGTACAAAGATAGAAGTTTATAGTAACAAGGGGCTACCTCAAGAAACAAGAAAAAAATCTCAAATAAACAATCTAACAATACACCTAAAGGAACTAGAAAAAGAAGAACAAAGCCCCAAATCAGTAGAAGGAAAGAAATAATAAAACCAGAGCAGAAATAAATGAAATAGAGACTAAAAAAAAAAACAACGGAAGATCAACGAAACTAAGAGTTGGTTCTTTAAAAACATAAACAAAATTGAAAAACCTTTAGCTAGACTCACCAATAAAAAAAGAGAGAAGTCTGAAATAAATAAAACCAGAAATGAAAGAGGAGAAATTACAACAGACACCACAGAAATACAAAGGATTATAAGAGAATACTAAAAAAGCTATACGCCAATAAACTGGATAATCTAGAAGAAATGGATAAATTCTTAGAATCATACAATCTTCCAAAACTGAATCAAGAAGAAATAGAGAATTTGAATACACCAATCACCAGTAAGGAGATTGAAACAGTAATCAAAAACCTCCCAAAAAACAAAAGTCTAGGACCAGACAGGTTCCCCGGTGAATTCTACCCAACAGTCAAAGAAGATTTAATATCTATACTTCTCAAACTCTTCCAAAAAATTGAAGAGGAGGGGACACTTCCTAACTCATTCTATGAGGCAAACATTACCTTGATACCAAAACCAGACAAGGACAACACAAAAAGAGAAAATTACAGGTCAATACCACTGATGAACACAGATGTAAAAATCCTCAACAAAATACTAGCAAATAGAATACAACATTACATTAAAAGGATCATACACCATGATCAGGTGGGATTTATCCCAGGGATGCAATGACGGTTCAACATTTGCAAATCAATCAATGTGATACACCACATTTACAAAATGAGGAATAAAAATCACATAATCATCTCAATATATGCAGAGAAAGCATTCGACAAGATACAGTATCCGTTTATAAAAACGCTGTATAGAATGGGTATAGAAGGATAGTACCTCAACATAATAAAGGCCGTATATGACAAACTCATAGCTAACATCATACTCAACAGTGAAAAACTGAAAGCTATCCCTCTAAGAACAGGAACCAGACAAGGATGCCCACTTTTGCCACTCTTATTTAACATAGTATTGGAAATCCTAGCCGGAGTAGTCAGGCAAAAGAAAGAAATAAAAGGGATCCAAATTGGAAAGGAAGAATTAAACTGCCACTATTTGCAGATGATGTGATTTTACACACAGAAAACCCAAAAGAATCCACCAAAAAAACTATTAGAAATACTCATTGAATACAGTACAGTTGCAGGGTACAAAAATGAACATACAAAAATCAGTTGCATTTCTATACACTAACCACAAAATAACAGAAAGAGAAACTAAGAAAATCCCATTTACAATCATAACAAAAAGAATAAAATACCTAGGAATAAATTTCACCAAAGAGGTGAAAGATCTGTACACTGAAAACTATACAACATTGTTAAAAGAAATCAAAATGACACAAAGAAATGGAAAGATATTCCATGATCATGGATTGTAAGAACTAACATAGTTAACATGTCCATACTTCCTAAAGCAATCTACAGATTCAGTGCAATCTCTATCAAAGTTTCAAAGACGTTTTTCACGGAAATAGAACAAGGAATCCTAACATTTATATGGAACAACAAAAGACCCTGAATAGCCAAAGGAATCCTGAGAAAAGAGAACAAAAATAGAGGTATCATACTTCCCTGATTTCAAAATATACTACAAAGCTATAGTAACCAAAACAGCATGGTACTGGCACAAAAACAGACACACAGATCAATGGAACAGAATTGAAAGGCCAGAAATAAACACACACATCTATGGACAGCTAAAATTTGACAAAGGAGCCAAGAAAACACAATGGAGAAAGGAAGTCTTCAATAAATGGTGCTGGGAAAACTGGACAGTCACATGCAAAAAAATGAAAGTAGACCATTATCTTACACCATACACAAAAGTTAACTCAAAATGGATTAAAGTCTTGAATGTAAGACCTGAAACCACTAAACTTCTAGAAGAAAACAGGCAGTATGCTCTTCGACCTTGGTCTTAGCAGCATCTTTTCAAATACGATGTGCTCTTCGACCTTGGTCTTAGCAGCATCTTTTCAAATACGATGTCTCACCAGGCAAGGAGAATAAAAGAAAAAAATAAACAAATGGGACTACATCAAACTAAAAAGCTTCCATACAGCAAAGGAAACTATCAACAAAATGAAAAGATAACATAACAAGAGGGAGAAGACTTTTTCAAACCATACATCTGATAAGTGGTTAATCTCCAAAATATATAAAGAACTCATACATCTCAACAACAAAAAAATGAATAACTCATTTTTAAATCAAAAGATGGGCAAAGGATCTGAACAGACATTTTTCCAAAGAACATGAAAATACTAATTCAATATATTTGTACCCCTATGTTCATTACAGCATTGCTCACAATAGCCAAGATGTGGAAGCAACCTAAGTGCCCATCAATGGATGAATGGATAAAGAAGATGTGGTATATATACACAATGGAATACTACTCAACCACAAAAAAGATGAAATTGTGCCATTTGTGACAACATGGATGGACCTTGAGGGTATTACGCTAAGCTCAATAAGTCAGACAGAGAAAGACAAGTACCATATGATTTCACTTATAAGAGGAAGAGAAAAACAACAATAACAAAGAAACACATAGATATAGAGATTAGATTGGCGGTTACCAGAGGTAAAGGAGGTAGGGAGGAGGATGAAAGGGGTAAAAAGGCACATGTGTACAATGATGGATTATAATTAGTCTTTGGGTGGTGAACATGATGTAGTCTACACATAAATTGAAATATAAGGATGTACACCTAAAATTTATATAATTTATAAACCAATGTTACCTCAAAAAAAAAAAAAAAAGATCTCAAAGAGAAAAAAAATATATATACACATATATCTGTAAATATATATATACATAGGTGTGTGTATATGTATATATAGGACATGTAAAGTAGCACACGATATGCAAATGTTAAAATTATCAGACACAGCCTCTAAAACATCCATCATCATAATAAATATGATAAAGGATCCATAAAAGAATTTAAGTGTGTTCATTGTCTTCCATTGGTGGTACCTTCTGGATAAACAATATCTATAGACTTTGTCAATTAATTAATAGGATTAATAGGGAGCAGTTCAAAATTGCCTTCAGCTGAAAAGTACTTTTGAAGTAAATATACAAGTAGATCCGATCTTTGGAATAAAAAGTTCTAAAAGAAACGTGCAGACTGAAAGGAAGATGTGCATTCAGGTAAATGTTATCTTCCAGTCCACTCTTTAGGGGAGCATTCTTTGTACTGAGATGAAGAACATTGTGAAAGCCTGGGTAACACAAGACACTTAATGACAATGATTGTCTTTGGGTTAAATGTTATTTTGAAAAAGATTCAAGATATCACACTTGCAGCTGAGGGCATCTTTCCCCACACAGAGCTTTATTCTTTGTGCTCAATCCCACTGGGGGTGTCCTAATTGAAGAACATCTTCTATAAGGCAGACATGCCCTTGGCAAGGAGTGTCATATGTTGAGTTTACATAAGCTTCAAGTTTTTTATCACTTGCTGACAGACCATTATAACAATAGTAAACCAAGAAGATCCATGTTCAAACAGCAACATGATTATACAGTAGTCTCCCCTTATCCGTGGTTTCAGTTACCCATGGTCCAAAAACACTAAATGAAAAATCCCAGAAATAAACAATTCATAAGTTTTAAATTGCACTTTGTTCTGAGTGATGAAATCCCGCACCATCCCATTCTGTCCTGCCCGGGACACGAATCATCCCTTTGTTGGATCCCCAACCATCGACATCGTCTGCTCCTGACATCCAACGATCGACACAGTCATGGCTTGAAGATCCTCCTTCATCAGGAGGTCAGTAGTAGCCTAATGCTATGTCAGAGTGCCTATGTCATTCATCTCACCTCATCTCATCACGTAGGCATCGTATCATCTCACATCATCATAAGAAGAAGGGTGAGTACAGTAAAATAAGATATTCTAAGACAGAGAGACCACAGTCACATAACTTTCATGACAGTGTATTGTTATAATTGTTCTATTTTATTATTATTGGTGTTAATCTCTTACTCTGCCTAACTTATAAATTAAACTTCATCACGGGTATGTAACTATAGGAAAAAACATATATATAGGGTTCAGTACCATCCATAGTTTCAGGCATCCACGGGGGGCCTTGGAATGTATCCCCCATGGATAAGAAGAGAGTACTGTACTTGACAACAGAATATAATTCTACTTAATTAATTAGCTAATAATGGCAGTGCCTTTTTTATTAAGATGGTACCTATGCAAATGTAAACAAAGGGCACCCAATATAGTCACAGGGTGCGCTGTATGCATAAGGTAAACATCCACAGACATACATTTACTGATTAGAGGGGCATGCAGTATGATGACATCATTTTAAAAACAACCATATAATTTTTAAGTAAAAGAAACGAAGATATTAGAAACGAGAGACTAGTTAAGGTGTACCTGCCACAAGATTCCAGAGTTAATATTTCTATAGATGGTTTGTGTGCACTTTAGAAGGTAAACAGGGATTGTCTGGCACCATCCCGAGCTTGCTAGAAACAATGCAGGCCTCTCATCCCTTAAGGTAACACTACCAGACCTCTCACTCCTGGTAATATCAGCAGTAGAATGAATAGCAACTCTAGCCCGGAATCTGAAAATCTCAGGTTACAGTATCTATTAGTTGTAGCTGGCTACATAGACATTCCAGAAGAGTGATGATTTGCAAAAGAGTTGTAGCGAATGTGAAAGGTTTTCGAGAACGTGCTATGCGACTCTGCTCTATTCAATAATTTATACCAACGATCTGTATGAATAAACTATGAGGTATTGATCCAACATGTGCAGGTTAGTTTGTGCTTTGGAAGAGAATGAAGTCTCTGAAAGACCCTGATAAGTGGAACAAAAGATGAAAACCAGCAAAATTCAAGTCAATGGCGACACCCCTAATCCATTTATTTAAGAAACATAATCATCAGCACAAGAACACTGATATTAAGATGTGGCCTTACTGCAACTCGTATGAAGATGTTAATTGCCAACAAAGTGTAAGTCAGGTGAGCGATGGAGCGACTTGAAGTCACAAAGGCTAAAATTAATGCTACTTTATGTACATTAATAGGGAAATGTTTTTGAGACAAGGAAGAGAAGTTCCACTGGACTCTGCACACTTGAAACTATAGTTGGAATAATATTTTTCACTTCAGATCACTGCTATTTAAGAGGGATAGACATAAACTGGCTCATCAAGGGGACAGGAAACAGGATGCTTCAGGGTACAAAAACCATTATACAGAAGTGATTACTCAGGAATTGGTAACATTTCACCCCGAGCACAAAAGGCATTAGAGTTGTCTTTGAATTTGCTTGAGTGGCTGTCTGTGAAAGAGAGCAAGGATTTAGCTGTTGTCTCAGAGGCCAGAGCTAGGACTGTGTCCAAAACAAGGAACACAATCTTCTAAGAGCTGCCAGACCACAAAATGACCAGCCTGTCAAAGCACATCTTTCCCCTGCCACAACCAGGCGGAGACTGAAAATCCCCATCTCTCGGGGATATCGTAGAAGGGATTACTTCACGAAGAAGTAGGGAATTTGGGCAAAGGGACTACCGCTGTAATCCTTCCCAACCAGGAGTTTCCGTCAGTCCACAAGCAAACTCATCGTCTATGATATACTGAAGCAGAAATGAAAAATAAAAGGGTACCCAGTAAGAAAGGAACCCAACCAAACAAGCACCCTTGTCCATCTTTGCAAAGCATCTATCTGCACAATGCTCTTTCCTTTGCCTATTACACCGCGGATGAGATCTTGATGAAATAAACTTGATAGGAAGATGATAATTAACAAATAATTTGGCAACATATTTAATTATGGGCCATTCAAATGTTTTGAAACAGCCATGCAAGTGATTTGCATCTTACTAATTAGCCCCATTTCTAACCCCTTCTACACCTTCCCTTGCTAAGCCTCACAGAAAATCATTACAATCAATAGAAATTACCAAGCAACAACAGATTTTAAAAACAAACACACGACAATGCACGTTGAGAGAATACCCAACAGAAGCAGGCAGCTCCCGTGAACTTCCCAACTCAGTTTGTTTCAAGGTTAAAAGCAAAGCACACTTACTATCTTCAAGGCATCTCTGGCTTCCACCCATTGGGCTGATGGTCGAGGAGACAGCAACTTCACTCATTTACCCTCCATTCATGGTGTCTCCACCAGCAGGAGTCTAAGAAGCATATTCCCAGCAGGAGCCTTCTCCTTGGAAACAGAGCTTGCCCAACCAAGTCTTGGCATTCCTCTCAAATAAATCTTTACCGTATGGTTTTGCTCTGCTGCCATGGCTTGGCCAACAGCACTGCTTGTGCAGGTCATACGATGAAGATATGACTAAGCGCACATTCTCTTGGTGTGTTCCTTGATTATTTTCTCCCCTGCAGCTCAACAACAATCCTTGGAAGAAGAGGTTGTTACGCTCAAGTCATACCACTGAAAATGCTGAATCTCCCCCCAACCCCCTGATCTCAGAAAACAGCAACGGTTAAGAAATGCTCTCACCTCTGTGTTCTGGAAAATGGCTCCCTGCAAAGAATCTCCCTCCCGCATATGACTCACATAAGACTCATGGATGGCCCCCACACAGAGGGCAAGGCCAGACACAGACTCTCCGCATTCCCATTTGTTGTCTTGTAAATGATTCACCGAATTGCTTGTCCCCACTGATCAATCAGAATAAAATGTTTGTTAAGCAAACTTTAGCTCAGCTTTTCTCCTTCCCCCAGAGCCCTGAACTTTGGCCCACCCTCAGCCCCCGTGAGGACAGACTGGCCTTACAGTAAAACATTCGGGGATCTACTGCTCAATCAGGCCACTGTTTCACCCCACTTCCCCACATCTGCTTCTTTCCAGCCTGTTTACTCCTCTCTATAAAATGAAAACCATTTGCCTAACTTTTGAAGAGCTTGCAGTCCTTATGGTCAGAGCATTTTCCTTCTTGCAATAATCCCTTGGAGAAAAAGTCTCTCCTTCCTGAGTCTGGGTTTGTTTTTCTGTTGGACACCACACAGACCAGGTGGGCTGCAGGAGACTCTTGGACCAGCAGAGCTGGAGCCCTTTTCAAGTTGGATTTTTTTGTATAAAACCAGCCTTCCATTGCTGTGAGATATCAGAAAGACAACAGAACCACAGCCCTTGCTATAGCATCCTGGCTGTTCAGCATCTATAGAAAGCCAGATGCCACTTAACCAACATCATGTTGATGAAAATTGGTGCAGGTGTGCGCCTGCTCCATCTCGTGAGATGTTAGTTACATAACTGTTAGGTTGTAGGGCAGATAAACCTGTTACTCAGTTACTCTGGGAAACATCTCTGATCGGCTTGAGTGAGCAACATATTCCAATCTATTTGTTATACACCTGAGCTTCAAACCAGCAGCCCCTGTTCCTCTTCAGGGCTACCATGGATGGCCTTGTGGGTCTACGAATGGGCTGCCATTTTCCTGGGGGCGCCAGGAAGGGCCCAGAATCAGTGAGATATCCCAGCAGGAAAGAGAAGATACATGCAGAATAGCAAAATTATAGGGGAGTTTACTAAAGAGATGATTGACAGTGGTATGGACAGGATTAGGGAAGCCAGCAGGGAGAGTGTTGGCCCCAAAGGCTAGTGCCACTCCGGTGCCCAAAGGGGAGAGAGTGGTAACCAGAGCCAGTGAGGACCCTTGGTAGGAGCTGGGAACCTCAGTCCAGAATGCAGCCCTTCCTGGGCAACCCTGCAGGGAAGGACCTGACTCCCCTTCCCTTCCAATTTCTTGGCTTTCCTTGGCCAAACACACCACAGCCAAAGGACGAGAGAGTCCTCCATTGATATAGTTCCTATGGGGCTTCCTCCAGGGAAGACGCTAGGGTGGGGAGGGAAAGTGGTTCTGAGGGGTAACAGGAAGGAATTGAGTGTCCTAGCTAGTCATTAAGTCACTTGTTTCTCAGATCACATCACAGGGTGCTGTTCCCATCCCCCTAGAAGAGCAATGAGGCTTAGTGGGCCGGCTCTCCGTACTAGTCCAGGAGTACAAGAGATGAAGACATGTATCAAACCCTGGTTTATCTGCCTCCAAAATACCTTTTCCACCTCACCACTACCCACTAATGTGTAAACTCCTTTCATTCCACAACCCAAGGGAAAACATTAAAAAAAAAAAATAGGAGAAGGATTTTACTGACTCAGAGTTCCACCAAAGGATAAAGACAGCAAGTCATTCTTTCTAGAGAGTAGAGTTCGATTGCGGTCAGCTGGAGATGATAAGGCCACCGTGAGTACATGGAGGATTTAGGGGGATGGTTCCATGGAAAAGTTAAGAGAGGACAGGCATAGATACATCTTCCTCAGTTACCAACTCTGCTTTGGGTGTCCCCTGCAACCGGACAAAAAATAATGCGACTCGGAGCAGAAAAAGTGGATGTTCTCAGGTGGAAACAAAGGTAAATAGCATTTATTGTGTGCCTACTGAACACCAGGTACAGCCCTGTGTGCTGCACGTAAATGATGGTGATGAAGACAAAGATGAGCTGAAGGCAGCAGCAATACCTACCACTGCCTCTTACGGTGGTGTAGGCATCGTGGCAAGCTTGTTACAAATCCCACCCCATGCCAGGGCTGTACTGCTTGTCCCAGCGTCACCATTATCCGCACCTCCTTTCCTTCTCAAAAGTGCCCCGGTGTGCATGATGAGTGAGAGGGCGGCCCCATATCTAATCCTCCCAGAAGAACCCTATGATGGAGTCACAATTACCATACAGCCTCTATAAAGGAGAAAACCAGGCTCTAAGATGCTAAGAGACCTGTTCAAGGGCACAGGGCTAAAAAGTACAGATTCAGAGACAAGCCTGTCCAACCTTGGGGGTCTGCGTCCAACCAGAAGAAATGACCCCTCTTAATCCCCTCCCAAGAGAATAAGATCAGAGAATGTATCATTTTGATGGCAAAATGAAGAGGTGATGTGAGCCACACTGGGTCAGATCCGAAAAGGGCTTTCCGAATTCTTGGGAGTCTATCTCCAAATGAATCCATATGTGATATAACATGTCTGCAGAAGGCGCTGTGTTGGCTGAAGTTATAACACCAAGAGATCCTACCTCTAAGCAGCAATTGCAAAGAACTTAAGAGTAAGATTCCAGAGAAAATGTCCAGGCTGCAGGAAATGACCACCTTAAATTACAACGTGAGGCTGCCTGTGATATTTTTTGGTGGGCAATTCAGAGAGGCTGAATGTTGAAAGGATATTTTTGATAAAATAAAATTACTCTCCTCTTAGGAAACTCCATCCATGGAAAGAAAATAATTATGTCCCCACAGGAAATGCACAAAAACAGGTGTCTGGTAAAAGATATGGAATATTCCAGAAATCGTTTTCCATCTCCCAATGATCTTGTAGAACCACACGTGGGTCCAGAATGTTGCCTCAGTCACCTTAATCTCCCAACTGGTCTCTACAACTATCTCCTCGGATTTACCCTAAATACGGAGGTCTCTGTCACAGGATGTTCCTTGAACCCTAAAAAACCAATATGGAGGACGCTTAATGGGACATACAAGCCAGAGCGGCACCCAAGAGCTGACAGAATAACTCTACTGCTAACATCCCGTTCCAGCGCCCCGGTGCCTGCCTCTGAGGCCAAGACCCCAACGGCCTCCTGTGGTCAGTTCCCGGATTCTATGATTGGGATTCTATTTCCACACCCAATACAAAGGAATTGGACCCCAAGCGCTGAGCCTCCCACACTCAGTTCTGCATGTGGCCCTCTCGGTCCTCATCCACAGTATCTTCTGTGATGTAAGTTTATGGAGAAGTCCTCTACATAGTAAGGTCCAAAAGAGTTGATGTAGTCAATCAACGAACCAGACAATCTTTAGAGCAAATATGCTCAGATGGGTGGGAGGAAGCAAAAAGCCAACTGGGACACACAAAAATGTAAGGAGCTGTCTGGGAGGGTGGTGGCATATACTTCCTCTCCCGAGGTCAGAGATAGATACAATGTTTACACATAAAAAAGAAACATTAAGAATGTATGTTGGGGGGCCGGCCCCGTGGCTTAGCGGTTAAGTGCGCACGCTCTGCTACCGGTGGCCCGGGTTTGGATCCTGGGCGCGCACCGACGCACCGCTTCTCCGGCCATGCTGAGGCGGCGTCCCACATACAGCAACTAGAAGGATGCGCAACTATAACATGAAACTATCTACTGGGGCTTTGGGGAAAAAAAGGAGGAAGATTGGCAATAGATGTTAGCTCAGAGCCGCTCTTCCTCAGCAAAAAGAGGAGGATTGGCATGGATGTTAGCTCAGGGCTGATCTTCCTCACACACAAAAAAAGAATGTATGTTGATTAAACAATACTTTCGATTGTAGCATTTTCAATAAGAAGGAGGTGTGTAGATACTTAAATAGCAAGCATTACATTTAATGCCGATTACAATTACATCATGCAAATTCATTACAGCACAGGCTCTGTTAGCTAGAAAACCGCTTAGTACAATTCCTCATCATCTACCTCAAAGAGGAAGAAGTATGGCTTATACGTATGTAAATAAGAAAGTATTCTGGTTATCTCAGAGGGATTATCTTCAGGATCAGTAGAGGAGTTATCTATTTAAAACAATTCTGAGGGTAAGAAGGTGCAAAGGCATATGTAAGCATTATGTAAAATCCCCTCTATAAATAGCAAACTCTTCGTGAGATAAAGTCTAAGAGACTCTGGTCTATCTTGAGACAAACGTAAGCATTTATAACCAAGTCCCCTTCTCAATTCAAATCTTCCACTAAGCCACAACATTATGTGCATACACCTAATATTATCATAGCCCATATTGCATTCAATTATGCATTACTGAATGGTTCTGGCTGGTCCAAGGATGAGGAAGGAGAAAGGAACAGGCAGACAACTATGTGCTCAATGGACGTATGGGGGAAGCCCCAGGAGGAAGGGGAGGAGAAAGACCTGCAGAGGTTTGGATTCAAACCCCACCCCGCCTTCAGACTTGGAGAGACACCTTCCACCCATGCGGGGCAGGGCAGGTCTGCTCCAGCTCTGAGATTAAAGAGAAAAAAAGGCAGGCAGTGACGACTGGGTCCAAGAGCAGTCCAGCCTTCTCCCGAACCCCACCAGCAGACACCTTGATGCCTGTTGGGAATCTCAGCAAATGATGAGAGGGCCAGGAAACTGGAGCATGCTACAGACGTACCACATCATGGACTATAAGAAATAGTGGTTGGAAAGAGAAGGAGGGTGTTTAGCTTGGAGGACAACTTTCTATGGGGGCATGAGGTCCAATCCACAGAAGCCAGAGAAATGTGGGGAGGTAGGCAGAGTTCTAAAATGGCCAGCAATAATCCTGCCCCCTGGTGTGCATGCCCTGTATAATCCTCTCCCCTTGAGGCGGAGGCAGGACCTGTGACTATGATGGATGCCCTTCCTGTAATTAGGTGACTTTTGAGTTAATTCAAAAGGGAAATTATCTTGGGTGGGCCTGACCAAATCAGGTGATCTCTTAAAAAGTACTGAGTCCAGAAGTTAGAGGGATATGCTCCAGCTGGTCCTGAAGAAGAAGCAAACAGCTATGATGTGAACTGCAACAGGGGCAATGTGCCCAGGAATCATGGGTGGCCTCTAGGAGCTGAACGTGGCCCAGGACCTACAGCCAGCAAGAAAATGGGGACCTGAGACCCCAACTGCAAGGAAATGAATCCTGCCAGCACTCACTAAACTTGGAAAAGGATCTGAAGCCTCAGATGGAAATGTAATCTCGCTGACACCTTGATGAGCAGAGGAACCATCTGTCCCTGGCCTGGACTCCGGACCCACAGAGGCTGGGAGATAATATATGAGTGGTCTGTGAAGCTACTGCTTGTTATGAAACAATAGAAAATGAATTCAGTGGGTATACATGTTAAAGCAAATGTTTTCCTGTCCAAAGCTAGAGAGATTTTAGGGTAGGGGTATTTGGTTTATCAATGTATTTACATATCCCATATATGAAAATAATGAAGACCTACAGTATTCATCTTTGTATCCAATTCTTTTTTTTTCCATTCTGTCTACAAATGCATATTGAGCTACAACTCCATGTTACACGCTATGGCATCTAACAAAGGCCCAGGGTGTATTGTCTGGAGGGACCAACCTCAGAGCACAAAAAACAAAGGGAAGTGTGGTGGGCTAACAGCCCCCAGTGATGCCCGTGTCCTAATCCCCAGCACCTGTGACTATCTCACCTTATGTGGCAAAGGGACTTTGCAGATGTGATTAAGTTAAGGATCTTGCGATGGGGAGATGATACTGGCTTATCCAGGCGGGCCCAATGTCATCACAAAGGTTCTTATAAAAGGGAGTTGGGAAGAAATGGGAAGATGCTAGTTCTACTGACCTTGAAGATGGAGGAAGGGGCCAGGAGCCAAGGAATGTGGGAACCTCAAGAAGCTGGAAAAGGCAAGGAAACAGATGCTCCCCTAGAGCTTCCAGAAGGAACCAGCCCTGCCAACATCTGGATTTTAGCCCCATGAGACCCACTTTGGACTTCTGGCTTCCACAAATCCTAAGATAATAAATTTATGTTGTTTTCAGCCACCAAGTTTGTGGTAATTTGTTACAGCAGTCACAGGAAATTAATACAGAAAGAAAGGGAAGAATATGAGGAAGGAGGAGGGTAGGGAGGAAATTAGTAAAGAAAGAGGAAAGTCAGCAAGTTACAGAGGGAGGGAGGAAGGAAGTGGAAAGAGCAATAATTTTAATTACTCAGGAGTCTCCAGGTCTAGAAGTACAGGAAATATGTCTGTTGCAAACAATATTCTTTACCATTGGGAAAGTCTGAGTCAAGGATAGGAGAGACCTCTGTGTACTACTTTTTATATCTACCTGTGAATCTATAATTCAAAATGAAATTTAAAAAACAAAAATTATATTATACCATGGAACAAACAGTAAACTGTCATCTCTATATATTATTCCTAGAAAATTCTGGAGGGAGATATATATATATATATATTTATATATATATATAAACGAATTCAAGTGGTTAGTACGGGTAAAGGGATTATGGTATTTTTATTTCCTTTTTTATATTTTTCTGATTTTTGGATTTTTTTTTTTTTACAATAAACATCTTACTTTTATTACCACAATAAAAACAAGCAAAAAGACGTACTTAAAAAAAGAATAAAATACAAACAGATGAAGGATAAGGAAAACTCACTATCTCCTGGAGAGAAATTTAACACCTGCGTCTTGTTTCTGCATGTTTATACCATAAGTACAGCAATGCTGCCCCATCGGATCACTGCCTGGGAGGCAAACTGCGGCGTTCCTTTCATATGGAAAGGAGCCGTTCAAACTCTGTGATGGCTCCAATAGCATCCAATTCAATGACTGTTTTCCTGCTGTTTTATGAACTCCAGGAAATCATTCTTCCTGTGCCCCCACAATCAACTCAACTCCTAGGACAGAGGGGAACTGAGAAAATATTTGTCATGAACTGATCTGTGGATAGGTCATGATTTTTAATAGACGTGTGTATCATTTTAGACCTGCCATAAGTTATCACATAAATGATCCTTTCCATTAAATTACAGCATGATTCTTCAGTTACTTGTTAGATTCCTGACCAGTTAATAATGATGAATAAGTTGACAAAAATGTGAGAAAGAGTACATGCAAGTCCATTTGTACATAATTATCTTTTTCTATTAAAGCTCCAATTCGGATTACAACATTAAAATACTTGGAACTCTAAACTTTCCTCTGTCTACCAATACGTCCATACTATCTGGTGAAACTTTAATATTGGGGTTTGGTTATTTCATCATTGCCTACAAAACCTTTTTCTGACATCATTTAGAAAAACTAAAACTTTTCAAATTAATATTTATGAATTCAATCAATAGGGAAAGCTGTAAATTCAGTCCTTCCCCTGCCTGAAAGTGTTCATAAGAGAATTTCTTGACTAAGTTGTTAAGAGATAACAAATATTCGGGGCCGTGGCTTAGTGGTTAAGTGTGTGCACTCCACCACTGGAGGCCCGGGTTCGGATCCCGGGCGCGCACCGACACACCTCTTGTCGGGCCATGCCATGTCGGGAGTCCCACATACAGCAACTAGAAGGACGTGCAACTATGACATACAACTATCTACTGAGGCTTTGGGGAAAAAAAGGAGGAGGATGGCAATAGATGTTAGCTCAGAGCCGGTCTTCCCCAGCAAAAAGAGAAGGATTGGCATAGATGTTAGCTCAGGGCTGATCTTCCTCATAAAAAAAAAAAAAACGATAACAAATATTCTCCAAACCTCCACTTCCTGGTAGTGTCTTAACCCTTATAGTTTGCACATATCATGGAAATGCTTGAAAACAATGCAACAAAACTCATGTGTGCAATTCCAAGGTGATTTCAGGGAATCGTGCTAGTTATTTTCTGAATAAAATTGTAATTCTGAGTAATGCAGAAAAATCAATCAGCAGCTCTTAAAAATGTGTTTCCTTTACATGATGAAACAGGTGTAATTTTTAATAAAATTTTAAGCTTTCAAAATGGATTACAGGAAAAGAATATCAATTTTCCTGCCAAACCTAAATGAATGAATGATTTTCTCTGATAACCATAGGGTCTGTATGATATATCAAATAATAAATAAATTCACAACAAAACTTTTCAGCATAACTTTGGTTAGGTCTTTCTTCAACTTAGAATTTGTATTTTTTTCAACAAAGGACACCCATGTCTATTATTTAACACTCTTGGATCCTATAGTTCTGTTTGTAACGAAAAAGAAAAGCTTTAATTATTGATAAATGGGACAAGATCTTTTATCCAATAAAACATCTGAAAAAGCCATTCTTCTAGGTCAAAAATGATGGACTATGAGCAATGTCACAGGGCTCGAATGGCTATCAGAGACTCAAATTAGTAGACGTAGAGTTAGGAGTGAGACCAAAGTGGGTACCGCCTCAGCTCTAACACATTACCTGCGTGACTGTGGGGAAATTTCCTAAATATTTTGAGTCTCAATTTCCTCATCGTAAAAGAGGGATTATTGAAAAAGAAAATATCGCTATTCTGCAGAGAGGTTGACAGCAAATGAGAGCTTTGAGGGTAAAATGGCAGATGCACCATAATCAATGATCCTTGAATTGCACTTAAAATTCCAAGAAGGAAATCGTTAAAATCTATTAACCCAGTTGGACAAAGGCAGACAGAGAGAAGACAAGAGCAGATGAGAAATTTCCACAGGTTTTTGGAGATTGGCAACCAGATGTTGGAAGGTTTCTGAGTAAGCACCCAGAAAAGGCTGAAACCTGAGGGCTGCAGATGGGGACCTGATACTGAGATGGGGTGGGCCACCCTGCCCCACAGAGCAGGGGCCTCCTTGTGTGGGGGTCCTGATTCTCTGGAAGACAGGATTCCTCTCTGCAGAAAGTAGATGGCCCCAACAACGGATATTGACAGCTGGAGGCCACGGATGTAAAGGCCAGCTCTCTGACAAGACTCACAAGGACATAATCATGCCCATCAGCACACGGCTTCAACTCAGCTGTGCAGAACCTCCCTTCTTACTATCAGCAGAAGCTAAGAACCAGAATACACTTAAAAGGAACCTCTAACATGAAGGTCAGAGACAAAAAGGACCAAGAAAATCAATCAATCCCCAACCAATCAATCAGTAAGTACATAGATAAAGGATGCTTTGAAAAACTACAGTTAGAGAACAAAATGGAACTTTTGGAAACGCAGCATATGATAGATGAAATAGTTCAGCAGAACGCCGGGAAGATCAAGTTGAGGACATCTCAAAGGCAAATGAACAAAAAGGCAGGTGATTGCTAACAGCGGGAAAAAAGATACGAAAACGGGGATATCAGAAGCAGGGATCCAACCAGAGGAATAAAGAAAGAGAAAGCATGTGGGGGATAAATGACCAAAGTCATGATATGAGACATGGTTTCAGAAGTAAAGGACACACTGTCCATATCGAACAGATCACCACGTGTCCAAAACGATGAATGAAAACAGACTCAGAGCAGAGCCCATTATCATGGATTCTGAGGACACTGAGGGCAAGAGGAACATCATAAAGGTATAGAGGCGGGGGAGGTGGATGGGTTACATCCAAAAAAATGAGACTCCTAATGGCTTTGGTCTTTCAACAGCCACACTGAACAGTAGATAAGCAAAGCCTGCAAAATCTAGAAGGAAAAATGATTTCCAACCTGGAGTTCTACACCAGCCAAACCACGGAGCCCAGAGCCACAATGGATGGAGCCCATTCACACACAAACACACACACACACACACACACACACACACGGAGTGCCTCGTATTTGCAGCTCAGGATGGTGGTCTCCGCTTCCAAGGAACCTGCTACTTAGTGTGGGGAGAAAACATTCATGCCCACTTGACTGTATTTCTGGTTGCTGCACTCTCCTAAATGAGATCCCCGAAAAAGAACAACCGATAGAGATGTCGCGTTTAGCTTGAGGGAACAGTGAAACGTCGTTAGTAATAATTGCAATAATTCAATTCCTGTTCCTTCTCTTTTCCACTGTGAAACCAGGGTGGTGGTGGCTGGGCAGTGAAAATCACTCCCTACTTCCAGTGTAATCAAACTGGATGAAAGCAACCTCTTAAGAGCATGAACTTCACTCCTCGTCGCTGCGCTAGCCTGGATGATCATATGCTTGCCCTAGGCTCTATTTTATGGGAAGATGGTCCCAAATCCAGAATTTCTTCTTCCTTTTTCCATGAAGTCTGGACACAACCCATGTCCAAGCCCACCAGTATTTTCTGCAACAACAGGCAACGGATTGCTCTTGAGAAGAATCGAGGATGGAGAACAATGTGTGGGCACAAAGTAGCTCAGAGGAAATATATTATCATTATCCATGATCTTAGAATGGAGAAGGATATTATAAGCAACTGGTTAAGAAAAAAAAGGAGGGGAGGGAGGATGGGAGAGAAGGGGTAGCAATCAACATCCTAAATTCAAAATGTCAAATGATGAACAAGAAAACAATTATACATTAACATAAAAAATGTCTGACCTCATTAGGGATCAAAAATTAAAATTAAAACACAAGGAAAATGCTGTTTTTGACCTATCGATTTGGCAAATATTATGATGTGATAACACTGTATCTTGGAAAAGAGGTGGCAAAATGGGGGAATCTGGCTTATTGGTTGTGGACGTGCAAACATGGACGGACTTTTGGGAGCATATTTGACAATGGATAGCTAGTGTCTCAACAGATTCACACTCTTAGAATCAGTATTTTTGTTTTTAGGAATTTACCCTACGAAAATATTGAGAGCCACACACATGTTGTTTATCAATATTTTCCTACCAACATTAGTTAGAAATCTGTGAAGCTAGGAGAATTGGAGAAAGGTTAAATAAATTACATAATAGAATATTACGCAGCCCTCAAAATTCTTGATTTTCGAAGAATATTTTGCCATGAAGAAAAGCTTCATGGTATAATTTTAGGGTGGAAAAGGCAGATCTGACATTAAATAAAGGGAGCATGATCACAAATTTTAAAAATACTATTTATATTTATATACAGACATGTATGTTTTATGCACATATGTGCATATAGACATGCATATCCATAACTGGAAAGAAAGATGATTTAACTTCATTTGCAATTAATTTTGGGGGAGTGAGACTACCAGTGGTTTTTGTATGATTTTTTTTATACATTCTTGTATTTAACAAATGTTCTACTTATTTTTATAACCAGAAAAATAAAGCCTGCAAAGTACAGTTTAATCATATTGTTTTTCTGCTGATGGAGACAGTGTCATAGTAAAT
This sequence comes from Ceratotherium simum simum, assembly GCF_057802395.1. Classification (NCBI taxonomy): domain Eukaryota; kingdom Metazoa; phylum Chordata; class Mammalia; order Perissodactyla; family Rhinocerotidae; genus Ceratotherium; species Ceratotherium simum. Next base: position 124,632,937 of record NC_141940.1, read on the forward strand.
TTACAAAACTTCTCAAATATGACCATTTGTACTAATGGGAGTAAAAAGAAAATGAACCTGGGATTCCAGTTGGTCTGAAGAGATCCTGATTTAGAGAACTCCAGTTTGATGAGCTCTGATTTTTATTTTATTTTTTAATTTTTTGTTTGTTGCAGTAACATTGGTTTATAACATTGTATAAATTTCAGGTGTACATCATTATACTTTTATTTCTGCATAGATTACATCATGTTCACCACCCAAATACTAATTACAACCCATCACCACACACATGTGCTGAATTATCCCTTTCGCCCTCCTTCCTCCCCGCTTCCCCTCTGGTAACCACCAATCCAATCTCTGTCTCTATGTGTTTGTTTATTGTTGTTATTATCTAAATACTAATGTTCTGTCAAATACTGTGCAGCTGGCCCTTGTCATATAATCAGGAAAAAAAAAATGACTCCCTTTTTAGAGAAATCTTTTTAAGTCCTTTTTCTTTAAGCAGAAGCACATGGTAAATGCTTAATAAACACTTGTTGTAGAGAATTGAATTAACACAGATTGCTAATCTCTAGTTTATTCCCTCGTGGAAGAAGGCTGTGATTATAGTATCCCAGCCTTTGAAAATACAGCAGCAAACACACCATAGGTCTAAAACCTTGCATCTGGCATACCTTCGGAACCTTCATCAATAGTTAACATTTATTGCAATCTTTTTTTTGATATGTTTAGCAGGAAAAAAAGAAAATGACCACCAGGGTGTCTGATTAAAAGAGGAAGAGACATAATAGGTAGATCGATTATTTCCAACTGAGAGCATGATGGATTTCAGAGGAGGAAGTGAACAATGCAACCCCAGTGGTCATGATTTCAGGGGTCCGTCCTAGCCGGGACACTGCAAGCCTTTAGCCTGAGGAGGGCTCAAGTTCCCCGCTCAAAAGTCTTATCCCTTCTTACATCATATCACAGCTGGTTCCACGTCCCTGAAACCCATATAGCATTTAAATCAATGTTCCAAGACAAATGCACCAAACCTCTAGCACGGTTCCCTAAAGCAGCTTGGGATCCCCCCAAAACAGTATTCCACCTTATCCACAGGGGACACGTTCCACGACGCCCAGCGGATGCCTGAAACTGCAGATGGTACCAAACCCTATATACACTATGTTTTTTCCTATACATACATACTTATGATAACGTTTAATTTATAAATCAGGCACAGTAAGAGATTAACAACAATAACTAACAATAAAATAGAACAATTATAACAATATACTGTAATAAAAGTTGCTGTAGATTTTAGCAACCTCACCATTTTTTTTTTTTCTTTCCTTGTTAAAGCCAAGAACTTGCACCTTTTCACTTAAAGGAAGCACTTTACGGCTTCTCTTTGGCGTATCTGAATTGCCAGCATCACTACTCTTGCGCTTTGGGGCCATGATTAAGTAAAATAAGGGTGACTTGAACACAAGCACAGCGATACCACTACAGTCGACCTGATACCCAAGATGACCTGATACCCAAGACGGCTACTAAGTGACTCATGGGTGGGTGGCTCTAAAACGTGCATCTCGTGGACAAAGGGATGATTCATGTCCTGGGCAGGACAGAACGGGATGGCGTGAGATTTCATTACGCTACTCAGAATGGCGAGCAATTTAAAACTTGTGAATTGTTTATTTCTGCAATTTTCCATTTAATATTTTCGGACTGCAGTTGATTACAGGTAACTGAAACAGTGGAAAGCAGAACCAGGGATAAAGAGGGACTACTGTACAAGCAAAGCATGAAGTGCCAGCAGGCAGATCTTTATCGAGAAGAAAGCATTTGCAGAGTAATATGGATGTCATCAAAGGACATCCTTCCCACAGCACAACCAGAAAGGAGACAGGATGTAAAGTGAAATCTTCCCCAACAGACAAAGAGCCTGACGACTTTTCTCTGTAGTTATAATAATGACTCATTAACCATATTTCTGCCAAAAAGAGAAAAAGAAAGTCCGGAGGGTATGTGTGTGAGAGAGAAAGAGAGAGCCTAAGAAAAAACACAAAATGGGTTTGGATTTTCATGTTGAGAATGTTCTTAAAGGAGTATCTTTGTTGTTGACTCAGATCATTTCACCATAAACGAGTCCCCTCAAGAATATTCTCAACATGGAAACCACAAGGGCACAGAAACAGAAACTACTACATATACTATATATATATCTACATATCAGATATATATATATCTATATATATATATATCTACCAGTGTGTGTGTGTGTGTGTGTGTGTGTGCATAAAACCCATATGTGGTTTTACAGATGGCTTCCTTCAAACTGTGGGTGGAAAAGCAAAGCGCATGTGAATGACAGATACCACCATGGAGCACGGGGGATAAGGGGCACGTGATATGGCTTGGGGTGCTGAGGGGAAAAGGGGCAAAGTGGTTGAAAAAAATGAGAGTCCCAGAGGTGCTGAGCTGTGGGCAGGTATGTCTGATGGGCTGCAAAATCTGCTGAGACTTTAATTCTTGGTGTGAATCCAGAGAAGCTTGCACCACCAGACTGAGTGCTGGGGAAATGTGTCAACCACGGCTCTAGCGCATCCATTTTTACTCTTGGAGACTCACTACCACCACTAAATAAATCAACAAAAATTCATCCTGCCTCCTCCCTCTTCCCCACACTCATCTCTTTCATGCTTGACCCAACAAAAGTCCAAAGACAGCAGGAGAACGCAGGGAACTCATTTCTTTGTTTTTAGGCTGCAGCCTGCTCCCATTCCACTCATTCTGCCTCTCGAAATCACAATGTGAGGCTATTAGTTACATCAGTAAGGTAGGGAAAGCTGAAGGTTTTTTCTTTTTAATGTCACAGACATTGTAAGAGGATTCGAGAGTCTAGAGTCACTGTATAGAATTTCAAAATTTCCTGCAAGTCTGATACAAAATGTTCTTAGGGGAATTACATCATAGCTATTGACTGCTTTCCAATATGCAAGAACAGACATCAAAAAGTATTACTTAGATAATATTTTCAAATTATTAAGAAGAAAACTAGAGACGGAGATTAATCTAGTTCTTGACATTCCTAATGAAGATGACCTACAATAATATTTCAAATAAACTAAAGACCAGTATTATCCAAAAAAAAATACTGAAGTTCAAAAAGTTCTCTAATGCTTCAAAAGTGTGGTTTCTGAAATAGGAACTCAAAATTACTTTTAGGTATCAGTATGATGTTCAGTATTATTAAATGTGTTTAACACACTTATCTTTTGCACTTGTATGGTAATGTCCCCAAAAGCTAAGAACGTTACTAGCCAATTTCCTATCTCTAGCAAAAAGAAATGTCCTTTAAAGGTAAATTTATTCTGGAGTCAATGTTTTTTTTCCCAGAATAACTAGTCTGATGCTTATTTTAAACAGCAAAGAACATAACTAATCAAGGACACGGTCTCTGACTCATTATTGTAAATATACTTTTAGCTATGCATTTGATCAATCCCCACCCCGAATATGACAACTTGAAACAAATAAACTTGACAGATAAATAAAATCAACTGGCTCCCCATTCATCTGGTATGGAATATTGTACAATTAAACACACTCAACAAATTCTTGCAGGATCTGGAAACACACTGAAAAAATCTAAGGGCTTCCAGAGACCAAAGAATGGTTACAAAAATGTGGAATTCAGAGAAAGAACCTATGTTTTAAGTTACGAAAGCAGGGCATTAGGAAAACAGGATATTCAATGGTAAATTTCCACTATATCATCAAACTTAGAGTTGATTTTAATAACAGTAGAGATATACACTAGTATAGGTTAACGGAGATATACCAACCAGTCATCATCAACTGATTATCGCCTTAAAATTAGAAGCCCATGCCCTTAAACTTATAAAATCAATCTAATTACAGACATTTTTTACTGTCTTCCAACATTTTGTATGGAAACATGATGAAGAATTTGAAGTTGTGATATAGATTATTTCCTGGTTGACTTCAAATAACATGATATTTTATACTGAGAACTATATAGTAGACTATCTTTCCATAGAACTCACTCCTAAAATGGAGAGTTTAATATAAGTCTTATAAAGAAAAAAAAATCATCATAAACAGAACACCTCACATGCAGCATAAATTAAGGACCTGATACACCTCTTCAATTATCGTCAGCAAGACAACTAAAGCAGATGCAGTGGAAAATGGCAGAAAATTTCTGTCTACAAAGAAAAAAAAATTACTTGCTTCTTCCAGGAATCAGATGCTTTTGTTTCTCTCCGGAATCCTGGGGTAGTTAATTGGAGATAATCTTTAACAGATATTAGGCTTCATCATATTTGGAAAAGACAAAGATTGAGAAATCTTGTATAGAGTTAAAGATCATTCTTTACATTGGTGTAAGTCAGAGGCCAAATCATATCAGAAAGGTGATTTTTCTTTTTTTTTTGCATGTAACCTTCTTATTTGATTGAAATCCAAGGAGTACCATTTAACATCAACATTAATATGACATTGGCACCATTTTTTTTCATGCATTCAACAATTATTTACTAAACATCTGCAAGGCACCCTACATTGCTGGAATATAGTGGGGAGCGTTATATGTTTCCTGTACTCATAGAGCTTGCAATGTGTTTGCAAAGAAAGATAAGATTCGAATCATCAATACTGGACAAATAATCACATAAGCAGTGGAATGAGACTGCAAATGGGATGAGAGAGTGTGGCGCACAGAGTGGGCATTACCTAGCTGGAGACCTAGTACAAGGAGAAGTTGGCTTGTGTGGAGGCCTTGAGAGGGAAGAGTGCCTGGCTGGCAGGGGGGATTTAGTAAGAGAATGTGCCTGCAGGGGAGAGGGAAGGCAAGGGGGAGCCAGATGCTTGGGGGATGGGCAGGTGCAGAGGAGCCCAACAACGCAGACCCTTCCAGCCCTGGTACCAGAACTTCATCTGCCTTCTAACAGGGAGTCATTGGAGAGCTCTAACAGGCCCAGTGGCAGGATCAGGCCTGGGTTTTGAGAAGGTGCCTCTGGCTGCTGGTGGTAAGAGAGGCCTTGATGGATGCAGACAGACCATTGGAGGCCAGTGAGATGAAGATGTTCTTCACATCTGAACACATGTGAGATGAAGATGGTTCTTCATCTCAAGGTGTGCCAGGTAGGAATAGAGAGACAAGAGACACCTGAGAAGCAAATGCAAGGGGGCTTCGGATCTTTTTGCATTAGAGAGATCTTGGAGGCTAAATGCAATTTCTTCCAAGATAATCCATGCATCTCTTTGATGTTGTTGTGAATCCCTGTGGCTACAAAGTAATGCTGCTAAAGAAATCATGGCTAAGACACAGCTGAGGCCATGGACAGACTCATCTCATCTTTATGTAAATAAATGAACATCTTTCAGATTCAGTACAGTCTTCAGTTATAAAACAGGACAAGGAGAGAAATCAGCATACGCCATTGTTCTTAGTCACAGGATCTTCTGTCCATAAGAAAGTCCAATATAGATGAAAATCTGTGTTGCTTTGCTAGAAGTGGCTGGAATCAACTCGGACCACTCCCCCCAGACCTGAGGAGGCTCGTAGCAGCAGTCTGGGGAGTCCTTAGGGTTCCAACGGGAACAGTTTGTCAAGCACTGCATATCGGGTCCAATGTTCTAAATGTTTTCCACGGAATGGATGTAAAGATTGCAAATTAAGTGTTTGCCTGGATTGTGTTTCTGGATGTCTTCATATAAATGGAACCCTTTATTCCTTAGGTATTTCTACATGCTATTTTTTAAAATGTAGAATAAAATTATTGATCTAAATTCTGCAGCCAGGCTGTGCTTGTCAAGAAGGAGCAAGTTGGGCTTTGCTACTCCTGCTGTAATGCAAAGATCCACAGACCCATAGCGCCTGAGTTAACCCTGCTTCGGCAAACCATGCAGAGACAAATGCAGAGTAGGAGGCATGAACCAGCCAACTGTTTATATACATCCTGAGACAACACCCACAATTGTATTCAGTAGTGATTAAACTGTCACGAGAACCCCTCTCAGGTAAAAGAAAGGAGGAGTTGGGAAGGTCTGGAAGGTGGCACAGGAATTACCATAGACAAGTTCTGAATGGATCTCTTGACAAGAGTCTACCATGTGCTCAAAAGCCAGATGACAGGCTCCAGAGTTATTTCGTAAATACCACCCAACAAAGAAACATGGATTCATCATCTTTAGAGTCACAAGGATGAAGTTTTGCCAGGTACAACCCACAACCACACAATCTGGTGCTCTACCACAAATGGGACCAGAATATGATGAGCATTGTCGCCAGCACAGGCTCCGCTGATTCAGATAAAGGAGGGCACACGAACTGTGCCTTTTATGAACTGGTTCCATAGTAAATTTTAAAAATGAAATCAATGGAATTAAAACATCTCCTCCAATAGGAGAAGCAAAATAAACTTTTATACCTATTTTTTCCCAAAACCTTTTTTTAAAAATTTTCTAACTTACAAAATAGTTGAAAGAACAAAAATAAACACAGGTATACACCTTCACTTAGGTTTACTAATTGCTTACATTTTGTCACATCTGGTTGCTTTCTTTCTGTCTCTATGTGTGTCTGCATCTGTGTTACGCATCCACATACATATATATTTTTTTCTACATCAGAAGATTAAGAAAGGATAAGGAAAGTATTTGTGTATCATGATGTTTCATAGTAAGCTGCATAGATTATGACACTTCACCCTCCAAATACTTTGGCATGGGTCTCCCAGAATAAAGACATTTTCCTTCGTAAGCAAAATACCATAATATCAACTGTGAAGACTAACATTGATTCCATCAACTCACCTCCTGGACCATCCTCAAATAATTACACCACCTGGTTCTTTTTTCCAATCCAGGACCCACTCAAGGTTCAGGTATTGTTGTTATGTTTCTTAGTCTTTTTAAATCTGGAACAGTCCCCCAACCTTTCTTGGTTTTTCATGACACTGACTTTTTTGGGAGACTCCAGGTCAATCATCTTATACAATGTGGTACGCTGTGGATTAATCTGTTTATTTCCTTGTGGACAGATTCAGGTCGAGCCTTTTTGGCAGAGCCATCACACAAGGCTTTCTCTGCCCTTCTTTTTGCCTCATTTCAGGAGGTACATGACACCAAGGTGCCCCATTATTGATGATCTCTTGGTGTAGAGTACAACCTCCAGATTGCTCCATGTTCTCTCACAATTTACCTCTTAACGAACCTTCTCTCATTCATTTTCTTTGAGACACACAGCACAGTCACTATAAATTTTTTGGCAGCGATTATCTTGACCAAAAATGTGCTTTTTATCATGGGTATTTGCAGCCATAAAATATCTTTATTAAGGATTTACAGTCCACTTGAAAAACCTTTCATCACCACCAAAGGATTAAAAAAAAATTACTGACTATCCTAGTATATATTTAAGCGGAATAAGCCAACAGACTGCTGGCAGGTCTCGTCAAATAAAATGACATCTCAGAAAAATAAAATTTCCTCTTTTCTTCTTTTCTATTTTAAAAGTAAACTTTATTTTAATATCACTAACCCTTTTTTGGAGGGGAACAAATTAAAAATACCAGAGACAAGATAAAAGTATTTTCTTGATTATCATGAAAGCCTTCATCCACTTAAGAAGAGGGAAAGAGTTTAACATGCTGTATTCAAGAACCGTGAATTCTGAACTGTCAAGTACATTGAAATATCCCATGAGGATGGCTTTATGTTGGTAAGATATAATGGATATCGTTATTAGGTATTTAGGAACAGATATTTTAGTCCCCACTAAAAGACTCCCACTTTACAGCAGAACATTAAGAAAGGATAATGAATGCGGTATTAGTTTATCATGAATTAATCATGGGCCTTTTCAGCCGCATACTTTTAATTAGCCCCTGAGTCTGTCAATTTTTTCTGAGCTCTTCTAGCTGGGTCTAAAGCGTGTCAATCTCCCCTCTAGACTAAAATAACGAAAAAGAAAAAGTACTCAAAGCCTTTCCCCGCAAAATGCACAGTTGTTTTCCAGAGGAATAAAAATAAAACTCTACTTAGCAGGTGCTTAAAGATTTGAAAGCTGGGTCAGAAATCAAAGCCGGCTCCCGCATTAACAATAACTTTAGAAAATAAACTCCTCTTTAAAACCCCCGAAAAGTTTGTTTCTGAAACAGAGAAGAGGAACACACGATCCTTTTAAAGAACAAATTACAGAAATAACAATAGAAAATGAATCTGTTAAGCTGTTCAGCATTAAGAACGAATACAAGCAGAGGCTTTAAGCCTTCATGGATGTTTCTTCCAGTAGGAGAATCGTCTGCTGTGGGGTTTAAATTTAATAGAGACAAAAAAAATCCCAAAAGGTCATTGTATTTTTGTTCCCTTTAATTCTCATTCTAACTCAGATCCCTCAAAGTAAAAGACCATTGAATATTCTAGGAAGAAAGAGAAGATTAAGTTCAAGTCTCTTGTTCCAAAGAGCAGTGTTTCTCAGCCTCACCACTATCGACATTTGGGTCTGGATAAATCTTTGCTGTGGGGCTGTCCTGTGCATTGTGGGATATTTAGCAGCATCCCTGGCCTCTACCCACGAGATGCCAGTAGCAAAGCCCCTCTAAAGTTATGAAACCAAAAATGCCTCCAGACTTGGCCAAATTCCCTCTGCAGGGCAAAATCTCCTTGCAATTGCCATTAGTAACCCAAGAGTCCAAAGCTGTGTTTTGAAGATCATTCAATCTCCCTGCAACCCTGGTCTCAGTTCCCATCACCTTGGCTGGCAGGATCATCCACATATTCATCACATTTGTCCCCAAACAAAGGTCATCCCTTACTTTTCATAACCACCTTATGACCCGTCCTTTTTATCTCCATTTTATGGAGGAGGAAACCTGGATGCAGAGAGGTTAATCAGCTTCCTGAGAACACGAGGCTAGCGGGTGGTCAGCTGGGATCCAAAGCCTGGGTCTCTCTCATTCCAGGACACAGTTCCATCTCTGGGAGCCCTTCCATACCAATGCGAACCAATATCTTCTTTAAAAGCATCTCTGTGCTCATTTCTCTGAGCCTGCTGCTACAGGGGGCAGGATCTGAACGCCACACAGTGCCCCCTTTGACATCATAACAGCAGAATGACATAAAGATGCAGCATCTGTCTGAGAGAAGCTTGTAGAAGAGGCATTCTCACCTTCAGGGTCTTTTAAAGCTGTTTCTCTCATCCTATCCCTAACACCACCACACACTACTCACCTCCATCAGGGGGAGGCGCTCTTCACACAAGAAGGGAGCCCGCTCTGTCCCACATCACTCACCTCCACCAGGGGAAGACGCTCTTTCGGCAGGAAGGGAGCCTGCTCTGTCCCTCAGCTGTTGAAGCAGAAAAGCAGTTGAGTTCAATGGGTACACCATCAGCCTTCTCACTGTGCTTTTTTTTTTTTTTTAGTAATTTTATTTATTTATTTATTTTTTCCCCCAAAGCCCCAGTAGATAGTTGTATGTCATAGCTGCACATCCTTCTAGTTGCTGTATGTGGGACGTGGCCTCAGCATGGCCGGAGAAGCGGTGCGTCGGTGCGCGCCTGGGATCCGAACCTGGGCCGCCAGTAGCGGAGTGCGCGCACTTAACCGCTAAGCCATGGGGCCAGTCCCCCACTGTGCTTTCTTGATTCAACTAGAGTCACGTCAAAGGGCCAGGATATGGATCAAACCATTTATAAAATCCCCACCCCTACATTCTCCATGACTTCTCACATTATTTGCCATCTGTTTTTCCTTATTACACTGTGTACACTGCCCCCATTGGCCCAGTACAGCTTTTCCCTAGGAAAATGTTTGCCCCCATGGATGCTCCCCTTCGGCAAAGTGACCTTTTGTTGGAAAGTTCTTTCTGAAGGAAAGGAACAGCAGAGCAGCTTCAAATTCACGTTACCCTTACAATATCGGAATCTTCCAAAAACCATTATAAAGGTCACCCAACACTTGTATTTGACTTAGTCAGCACGTCTGGGTGAGGCAAACGTCTTGTGCATAGGCAATGATATTTTCAAAGTGAAATAAAACAAGGCAGGCGTTTCTTATCCTTACTCTGATAACAAGTTAAGACAGTCTTGGCGATTGTCCTCCAAAGATCTTACGTTATGGAGACCACCACGTGCAGGCACAGCGACGTGAGTGGCTCTCAGCAGAGACGAATGGGGGGCATCAGGCTCATCCTGTGAATTCATTCAAAAGAAGAAGAATCATATACTGAATACCCACTGCTGAAACACTTAAAGGAAATTAGCTCTTTCTTGCCCAGAGGCTTTCTCTTCCTGCATGTTTCTTGTTTCCACTCTGCCTAACTCCTAGTCATCCACAGGGCTCAGCCAACTAGCCACTTCGTCAGAGAGGCCCCCTCTGATTACCCAGTATAAAGAAGGTTCCCCCATTGTTGACTCTCACAGCATCTTTTTTTCCCTTGATAGCAGTTATCACTATTTGTGATAACAGATTTATTGAGTTTATTTTTATTTGATATCTGTCCTTCCCACAGGCTCCAAGGATCAACAGGGCAGGGGCCACCTGTTTGAAAATATTCATAAATATTTTCTGAACAGAGCTGGGGTCGCGGACTACAGCGTACGGGACTGTACCCCCATCTGTTTTTGTAGCCAAGTTAGAATGTTTCTTACATTTTTAAGTGGTAGAAAAAAGAGTACTTTGTGATATGTGAAAAGTGTACGAAATGCGTATTTCAGTGTCCATAAACAAAGCATACTGGAACACAGCCACACCCATTCGTTTACTTATTATCTACGGCGGCTTCCGACCTATAGCGTCAGAGTTGAGTAGTTGCAACAGAGATTGTTTGGACCAAAAAGCTGAAAATATTTACTATCTGGCTCTTTACAGAAAAAGTATTTTGACCTGTAGTATAGAGCCCTACAAATGCATTGAAAATGATCTCAGAAGACAGCCAAGAAGATGGCTTTGAACCTACGGAAGAATATATATTTTTTAGTTGTTGATATTTAGACAAAAACTAGCATGTGCCTTGGAACAATTTATTAATGTATAAATCTACTGCTTATACTTTTAAAATATGATGTACAATCCCACTTGGTAAATAATATTCACTGGAGAACACCACATTAGAGCAAAATTACGAATCTACAGATTTTTGCAAATGTGGATCTTGCTTTATTGAAGTTAAGCTCCCAGCAACAATTTCTTAGGTTCAATCAGTGTCCCAGAAATGTTATTTTTCCCCCAGAGATGGCATTTGAAACTGTAATCAATCTTCCAGCAGGGCTTTTCATGTTAGATTCTTGTTGAAATGGAACGGTGTGCTGTCAACATTGATCTCTAACCTCCCGCTGCAGGAATGACAAAACTGCTGGGCAGAATCATCTCTCCCGCCCACTCACCACGACATTATTTGGCAAGAATGAGATGGTATGGACGTGGATTTGAACAACTGGGAGACTCCCATCTTGGGGCAGGAAAGATCCAAAGCATCCTTTTCCTTCCTCTTGCCCACACCTTTTATTTTCAGAAATAGATTTTAAGATATCAGCATGGACGCCCTTTGACCCATAGTTGATTCATTCTGCTCGCTACCCTCAGTGAGTAATGAAGAAGAAACATATCTAAAGGGATTAAGTCACAATGCCTACAATAGTGGTATTGCCACAAGGGACGATACCTGCAGAAGGAAAACAGCACCAAGGGAAATCTAGAGGCCCATGCTCAGAAGACATTTTTCAAAATACTATTAGAGTGGTTCTTACCCAGGGGTGATTGTTGCACCACAGGGGTCATCAGGCAATGTCTAGAGACATTTTTGGTTCTCACAATTGGGTGGGTACCACTGGCATCCAGTGTGTAGAGGCCAGGGATACTGCTACATCTCCTACGATGCATAGGACAGACCCCAACACAAAGAACCATCCACTCAGTTCTCCACAACAGGGAATGAGTTGGTCTCAAAGTCACTAGTGCCAAGGTTTAGACACTGTGCATTAGACTGTTGGTCTAATAATCATTAAAGTGGGTGAGATCACAGAGTTAGACAAATAAGCTGGGAGGTGGGGGGGCTCATATCCAGTTTGTTCAAACCATTATACATAGCAACTATGAATGATGGTTCCACCATCACTATGATAAGTTGGGTGAAAATAAGTCTCTAGAGACAAAATTTATAATCCAAATTATAGTCACAGAACAAGACGACTGAAGATCAAGAGGTTACATCTACTTTATTACTAGGAAGTTATATTTTGATTAGTTTGTGAGTTCAAAAATAACAAGCATGCTTCATTATCCCTTCCAGTCTGTTTATCTATAATCGTCACAACTGTCATTTACTTGGTCATTTTTTCATCATTCTCATCCCCTTTCCCATCCTCTCTCCAGTGAGGTTTCAGTCGTATACTGCTGAAAATGACAGTGATCTAAGGAAGGAGTTAGAGTCCACCATCCCTTTTCCTTAACTCCAAGACAGAAAGCGCCCTGGGAACCAAAATATTTTTGTCACTTGGTAACTTGGTAAAGAAATGGAAAGGCAAGTTGTTGAAATTCCACTGATTGGTTTGCCAGAGGGTGACCCATCATCTGAGTTTGTCTGGGACTGAGGAGTTCCAGGTTTCAAACTGGGACAGTCCTGGGCAAACTGGGATGAACTGATAACTATACTTACTCGTGAAAAAGTAAGTAGAGCGATATTCCACGGAGAATATTCCACGGAGAAGTAAACACTGAAGGCCAGTGTGAATATTCAGAAGATTGACTGAAGGAATTTAAGAAGCTTAAGGAAAATGGGGTGAAAAGCATCTTCTGAACATAAAGAAGCAGGATACGGTGTTAAGAATGTGCAAAGAGAACATCCTTGGTGGAGGCTGCAGTGTGAGCGTAGATGTCAGGTGAAGACTGAGGTCTCCTTCCCCCAGCTAATGGTCATGTTGATGGCTGACTGCGCTAGTATGCCTTTGGGACTGGCCCTCAGCCAAAGAAAGCCACCTTTCCCAAGGTGATGTCATCTACTCCTGTGATAGCCCAAAGATCATTTAGCCCTGTGGTAGCCCAAAGACAATGGCTGGTCCCCAAAGGTGTACCCTCCTTGCCTCAAAGTGGAATAATTATGAGGGACCATCCTGGATCCAGGGCTCCCTCTGAAAGGGGCTGAGGTCTTTGTTGCAACAGCATGACAGCTCAACTCCTCCCTCTGCCTCACCCTCCTTTCCTGACTCCCCACAAGTGTTGATCCTGAGAATTCATCCCCCCCAAATCCTCCAAACATAGATCTTTTTGTAGAATCTATTTCCTGGTGCTCAACATAAGACAACAGCTGATAGAAACTTCAGTCTTGAAAACATATACAATGCTGATCAAACAGCCCCATTTTGCCACTCAGCTATGATCCTAGAGAAACTCTAACAGATGATGGGAGAGAGGTCCTCAGTCTCGGCTTGACAGTCTTTGGGTGTGTCAATGCTTTGGGCAAAGGCAAAACAGTCAGTGATTGGAAAAAACCAACATCCAAGAGGATGAAAATGTGAACTCAATTTACTTATCCATCATCATGCAAATAAGAAGGATTTTCTGAGAAATCTTCTCTGAGTAGTCCAATAATAGCATATCAAAAGCAGGAAATCTGGGCTAGAAGAAAACTGTAAAATAATATAGTTTCCGGTGTGCCCTCCCACACACTGTCGTGAAATATAAATGTTTTAGGTACTTATTTGTTCTTCAATATGAAAACTATAATATGGCCTTTTGAACAAGGAATTATGTATCCCATGAAGAGCACATAAACATTTTCTTGAACTATATGTTTGTTATATACTGACAAGCATAGGGATAATAGTGGTGGCAATGACAATGGAATTGTGAACAACAGTAGAAAAGAAATCCCATAGAACAAGGGCTGGCAGTCTATGATCTGTGGGCTAAACCCAGCCCACCACCTGTTTTTGTAAATAAAGTGTTATTGGAACACAGCCACGCCCATCCCTTTATGTGTTGTCTATAGCTACTTTTGCACTGCAATCGCAGAGTTGACTATATGATCTGCTAAGCCAGCAATATTTACCGTACGGCCTTATGCAGAAAATGTTTGCCAACCTCTAACCCCTGTATGGTTAAAATGTGTGATCTGTTAATTGTTGGTCTCAAGAACAAAAGATTATGACAGTTTACTCAATTAGAGAGAGACTGCTCAGAGAGAACTCTAGGTTGACAAGACAGATGACCATGAAAGAAGTTTTCTAAAGGGTCGTTTCTGACATTACCATTTTGTCCCTGGAGAATCCGGTTCCCTAACCATCATCACCTGGCCGACAATCACACGATGAGAGACCTAAGGTAGCCCTGATGCATTCTGGAAAGTACTCAAGCATCTAGTGATTATGAACATACATTACAGGTATGTGTACAAGTATTTCATTTATTTTCAATTGGCTATATCTGATGCTTTACTTAGAAATAGGAAGTAACCAGAGTACTGATAGTCTATCACCATACAATTTAATTTACCAATATATTACTATATAAATACACTTTATATTATGGCACTTGTAGTCTTCATGCCTCCCACTGGGAGGAATATTCATACATCCTTCTGCTGGAATATTAATGTGTTTGATTACTGAGTACTACCCCCACCTTCTGAGGGAGTCCTGCGAGATACGGCAAAGGCACATATTGTCTTTCTAAAATATGCATAACTCTGAATTCCAAAACACATCTGGCTCCAAGTGTTTCAGATAAGAAACTGTGGATGTCTGTCGATAATCAGCACATGTTGAGAACTGGTGTTACCAGGATTGTAGAAATCCGGGGAATTTAATCAGGATCAGTACCAAGACGTCACTATATACACGAAGAACATCTGGAATTATCAGACCAAATCAGACAGTTGCATTCCTCTTCCCCATTTCACACGATGGAGACTCAGTCATGCTGCTGGGAGGCTGGATTTATTTCACACCCACAATTGAAAATGCTAGGATTTTTAGTACTTGAGTTCAAGTATAAAGGAGCATTTATGCCTGAAATAGGGCTGAGTTTGAATTTATGACAGAAAACAAATTCCTTAAGTCAGCTCAACATGATAAAGTTGATGAAATGAGGGAAAACATAACCACAGAATTCTCTCTCCTGCCATGGAGAGATCTCTCTCCTTTCAATTTTGCCAAACAATTTGACTAGTGTTGTCTTAGCTACTGAGGGCACTTTATGGCTTGCTCTGGATGGGAGAGTTGTTACTGTCGTCAGTTTACACTAAAGGCATTGCAATTTTCATTGGGTCAGCTGGTGATTTGATATTCCAAAACCAATGGAAGGCCATTGGAAACATGTGAGTATTCTCATTCATATGCTGCATAATGGAACCGTCTCCATTTGCAAAATTGCATTGGTGATGCCGATAACATCCCCTGTAACCTCTGCCATGTGCCATAGGTTGTAGGAAAAACCTTCACTATGAGATCCAGCACAGGGAGGCGCCCATTCCAGTTCTGTGGGTTATTACCTGTGTAATAACTTGGACGATCTTGGGTGAGTGATTTCGCCCCTCTGAGTCTCAGCGTTGGGGCATTTACGTCTTCTCTCCCTAAATCAACTGTGCGATTCTCCCAGTGGAGAATCCTTGTATTTCCCACATCTTTGTATTTCCATTGTCCAAAAGGCTGCGTATAGCAGCAGACAGAGGGCGTCTCACTAAACGTTTGCTGGATTTATGTCTTAAATTGGTTGCATGATGAGTTCTAGAGGTTTCTCCTGGGGAACTATGAATAGTCTTAGAGTAATCATGAAGAGCTGTGCAAAAGTATTTCTTATCAATATCAACCTCGATAAAAACTGTAAATGTAAAAAAAGTGGAGTAAGATATATAGGATAAATATGGTTGCCAGCCATCCTCGGCAGTCCTTGGCTTGGAGGATGCATCACTCGAAAATCTGCCACCATCATCATGTGGACTTCTCTCTTTGTGTCTTCACATCACCTTCCCTCTGTAAGTATCTGTCTATGAGTCTCTTTATAAGGACACCAGCCATATTGGATCAGGGGTCCACCCTACTCCAGTATGAACTCATCTTCACTAATTACATCTGCAATGACCCTATTTCCAAATAAGATCACATTCTGAGGTTCCAGGAATAACACGATTTGGGGGGATCACTATTCAACCCAGGGCTAGCAGCCTTCTTTAAGAATAGATGGGTGGCCCCAGTTCACCATCCTAGAGCACAGGAAGGCAGGGAAAGGGAAGGAAAGCTGGAGCTGATCCAGAACTCCCCATCTTTTCTCACATCTGTGAGTTGTCTCAGATTTCCTCATTTCTATCGTTTCTCAAAACAACATCTATAAATCAACCCCAGGGAGCCTTTACAAGCCCACAGGCATTCACTGTTGTTCAAAGCATCTTCCTATCCAATGTCCCACCCATCCCTCCAGTCACAGGCTGCATGTGTGAAAAGACTGTTTCCCTGGTTACAGGTAAAAGGACCTGAGAGGTTAAAGGTCAGAGCTAACGCTGGAATGCACTTCCCCATGGTCAGGTACTGGCCCAAAAGGGATACCAGAGGCCTGGATGCAGCTGCAGGTTAGTCACCCTGTGATAAGGAATAGAACTCATTCCGGGAAGCCCAGCACTGGGCACTTGGGGGCTCAATACTGAGCCAGCCCCAAAAGCATGCACGTGCACTAGCTTTACCTCGCTTCTCTTCACCTAGCTCTGGAAGATTCTGGTGTCCTTTGTGGGATGCATTGCTGAGGACCTGCTTTATGGAACACACTGTAAAACAGTCATCAACCTTATGGCTGGAGAGATGAAGCCAATACGGCAAAATGTTGACAATGATTGAATCTACAATCATCTGTATCCCCTTCAGTTATTGCATCTATGATCATCTACCCTTCATACCAGTATGCATACCCTGGAGGGTATACAGATGATCATTCCTTCATGTGAGATGTAAGCCGGGGACAAATTTTGTAATAAAAAGTTGAGCAGAGTGGGGGGCCGGCCCGGTGGCGCAGGCGGTTGGGTGCGCACGTTCCGCTGCGGCAGCCCGGGGTTCACCAGTTCGGATCCCGGGTGCGCACTGACGCACCGCTTGTTAGGCCATGCTGTGGCGGCGTCCCATATAAAGTAGAGGAA
The DNA here is from genome assembly GCF_057802395.1 of Ceratotherium simum simum. Lineage (NCBI taxonomy): Eukaryota > Metazoa > Chordata > Mammalia > Perissodactyla > Rhinocerotidae > Ceratotherium > Ceratotherium simum. The sequence goes on from NC_141940.1 coordinate 124,650,052, forward strand.
GATGGGCATGGATGTTAGCCCAGGGCCAGTCTTCCTCAGCAAAAAAGAGGAGGATTGGCATTGGATGTTAGCTCAGGGCTGGTCCTCCTCACAAAAAAAAAAAAAAAAAAAAAAAAAGTTGAGCAGAGTCTTAGAAAACAGAATTAAGGTATAACAAAATAAATTATAATCGTTTTTTAAAAGGTAGTCTCTTGAGCATCAACTCACAGGACAAACTTCAGCTCAGCCACGAGGATGGGATTCCTGACACTACAGCTGACTTGCAAGCCTAGCGGTAACTCCGTACACAACCTGAACACACCGAGATGTTGGTGCAAGCTTGCCTTCTGCCAGGTATGTGGTGGCAATGGCAGGGGTGTGGGCCAGCCTGACAGCCACGACTGACGGCACACTGGCCAGAGAGCTGTATCGGTGCCCACCAACGGGCCTTTACCGAGTCCCATCCTTGCTCAGGGAATGTTCTTTGGGTAGTTAGGTCAACACCCCATGGACAGTTACCTCCCCAGACGGCTCCCTAAAACAGTCTCTCTCATATTCTTCACTCTTAACCTTTGTTGGCATGACCTCGCCTTATTAACCTGCGATTTCATGATGACAGCTTCAATAAATAGGGTTTGACTTTACCCTGGGACCTGATAGTTGGTAGACCGATATTCATAGTCAACATTTTATGCTAAAAATAATTTGTTGAGTTAAGAAATGTGTGTAGAACTTGAAAAGCATAATGGCTAACATCACTTTTATTTTTTCACTTGACCATGGAAAAGAGTCCCATGTTCTTTGGTTGGCAGACATAATGGCCCTACCAACTAAAACAGGAAATGTTTCCTTAATGGACATTGAACATCCCCTACTCTGCAGGCACAGGTTTGAGTTAGGGCATTGAGAAGCAAGCCATCAGTGGGAAACATCGGCTCTGGGCTTTCCTTGCAGGTAAAGGGCATCTGACTTAAGAGGACAGTTTGTCAACCTTTGAGTGTGGGTTTTAAAACGTGATTTAGAGGCAGATTCATAATTATTTGCTTTCAGTGTAAAATTATTAATCTTGAGTAGCTGGGGGAATTGATGGAGCGTGCTGGCTCTCTCAGGTGAAGACTTTTATAAATTACCTAATACTTGATTACCACCCCCCACAGTGCGTAACATTTATTAAATTAACACCTGGTTTTACAGCCAGATGTAAGCGCAGGACATCTGATCTCAAATTTTAGCCTGGGAGCTTTGGAGATGTGGGGTCCTGGCTCAACCCACACACTGACTCTGCAGAGTTTGAGTAACGCTGTCTAGGAATTAAAATCCAAAGACCTCGATTTATAGGTGAGAGGATGGAGCCTCGTGAAGGGTGACTGCCTCGCCAAACACCACGCAGGAATGCAGCTGAAACCGCAGCAGAGGCCCAGGTCTCCAGACTCCAGTTCTGTGCCCTCCACATGACATCACTTGCCTTGCCCCACAGAGTGAATATTCCAACCCATTGTGACATGGCCAGTCATGACAGCAAGGGTAACTAATGTCAGTGCCCTAAACGACTTTAACAAGCGGGAAAATTGACTTATCCTGCTGTTTCACCCCCAGTTGGCTTTAGAAACCAGAGACTCAGGTCAGAATGCCTGTGCCATCCAGGGAGATCGAGTGAATAGGCAGGGAACCAGACGCCAAGGACTAGAGAAATCTAACTACGACTTCCTTGAGAATTTTGGCAGCAAAGCGAAGGAAGAGAAAGGAGAAAGTTTTAGCTCAAAAGGTTAGGACCAGAGGCAACAGCGAGGGGAAAACCTTGAACTGAGGTGATGCAACCAGGTGGTACCCCAACCAGGTGGCACCCCGGCTGCATCTGATGGGAGCACGGAGAGGATGAGAGGCCGGCAGAAGCTGAAATTCCCAGCATTGCGACTACAGCAAAACACCTTTACCCCCAATTAAACTCAATTAAAAATTATTAAACACCAAAAAGCAACATCATTGAACAGAGTTAGTACGTCTCAGCACTGGAGCTCTGACAGCTAAAGAAAAGAGAAAGGGCAAAACTTCCTGTTTTTTTTGTGTGTGTGTGAATGCCCAATTATGATGAAGAACACTCTGGTTTTAAGGGTTTTGCGCTGACAGAATGAACTTGCTTACTGTACAATAAACCTTTGTCTCTCTCTGCATCCACCAGACGTCCCTGAACTGGTTCAAGTACACTGACTTGAGAAAAAAGTCTCTGTTGTATAAAAATTCACGATGAGGCAGCAGGAAAAGTTAACGTTCACACTGCTTGTTAGTGGACACATAAATATTATGATCTATATAATAATTTCATCTTAGCAAGCAATGCAATTTGTTATTAATGAACTCCTGAACATATAAATGGCTAAGTGAGGTGCTCACAGAAAACTTCGATCAAGGTCTAGTCTTACAAGCTACGTCAATAGAAACCAAACGTGGTAGAGGGAATAATGGCCCCCAATGATGCCCACATCCTAATCCCCAGAACCTGTGACTATCTTACCTTACAGGGCAAAAGGCACTTTGCAGGTGTGATTAACTTAAGGCCCTTGAGATGGGGCGAAGAGCGTGGATTATTCAGATGGGCCCAATGTCATCACAAGGCTTCTTCTAAAAGGAAGGCTGGAGGGTCAGAGTCAGAGAAGGAGAGGTGAGGACAGAAGCAAGAGGCTGGAGTGAAATGAGGCAGGAATGCAGGCGCCTCTAGAAACTGGAAAAGTCAAGGAAACAGAGTCTCCCCTAGAGCCTCCAGAAGGGACGCAGCCCTGCCAGCACCTTGATTTTAGGACTTCTGACCTACACATGGCAAATTGCCATGCTTCCAACAGGTAGACCAAATGCCTACATCATTTACAAGTTACAGAAAGACTGACAGGCCAACAAAGCTAAGTGTTCTGAGACATAGTTGCAATTTTTATAAGCTTCATTTATCAAAAATCATCTATTGCGAAGGTATGTGTCAGATAAGGGGGATATAAGGATGAGTAAGCCAGTGGCTCTCTCTTTAAGGAGTTCACATTTCACATTGAAATAATAAATGCATAGCGTGTTAAGTGCAATAGTCGAAATACATACAAACTCCACGGGCATCACTGGCCTGGCATATATAGGTTAAGGAATGATGGATTTTCCCCTGGGGAGGGGCCTGACTCTCCACTGGGGTTTTCTTAATGTTATTGGGTTTTTAGTTTCCCCTATAGCTCATCTCCCAGAAAAAAGACCTAAGTTGCACGTTGAAGGTGGGATTTAGAAGGTGATTAAGGGTATTTGTGAAAGATCAGCAGCACAGAGTATTCATGACATAAGGAAGAATATGAAGAAAGAGAGATAAGTGTGAAGAGGTCTGGGGGGAGATGGGCAGAGGCAGGAGTGGGTATGTGTCATAACGGAAACAAGCATCCTGGGAATGGAAGGTTTACAGTGGGGAGCAGTGACAGGCGAGGTCAGACCAGTCAAGTAGAAATAGATTTTGGAAGCATCAGAGGGCCAAGGGCAAGCATTTTCAAAGTAAGATGAGGTAGGTTTTCAAAGAAAATGAGGCAACGTTGTGAGAAAGTTACTCTCACAGAGCCATAATGGGTAGATTTTGATTGAATGGAATTTTGCAGAAAATGAGACCAGAGAGGAGGTGATTCCAATAATCTAGAACACTAGTCTTCAAACTGGGGCTCACCTGCTCCTAGAGATACACAAAGACTTGCTGTGGGGTATGTGGGGAAGGGATGTACTCTAAGGATACCACTTTGTGGATTTCCAACATCTGCTTGCACTCTGCTCTAAAAATGTGCTGCCTGAGCGTGCACCTGCCTCTTTTATAGTTAACCTTCTTCCACTTTGCACAATAGGCATCCCTCTCATTCTGACTCTTACCTGGCAATCACCCTGGGATATAAAATCCTATGGGGTGCCTATAAAATCCTATGGGACAATTTGAAAACTTAGTACCAATGGGATACTGGCCAAATGCACTAAGAGTGAGTGACTTTGGGGCTACTGGCCAGAAAGTTACCAGGAAAGATGAAAATGGTTCCAAACTGCCAGGACAAAACCCGCTTTTAAGGAACATTCTGGAAGGAAAGGAGATGAAGTTAAAGAACTAACAAGGACCCAGGTAAGTACAGAGACTGAGCCTGAGTGGAGAATCAAGATAGGAACATGGAAAGAAAATCATGAACTTTGGCCGTAAAAAGGGTTGTGGTACCCACCGGCCCCTTTTATGGGAGGGATCCGAATAGCACATCGCTTTTAAAGTCCTCAGAACGCAGTTGGCATACAGTGGCCGTGGGGATAGAGAGAAGATACATTCAAGAGGTATTTCAGAAACTAAGTTATCTAGAAGGATGACTAACTGGATAAGGGTATGGGAGATGGACGCTAATGCTTATAGCACATGGACTGGATGAGAGGGACACCATTAATTGAGCTAGGAAGTATTGGAGGTGCAATAGATTTAGAAAGGGGAAACTCAAGGTTGTATTTTGAACATAGTTGGGGAGATATTTGTAGCTCATGTCAGAGGAAACAGACAATGAAACACCATCACTATCATCCTTGACTATGGGATAACAATGTGCTAGGCATTATCCTAACACCGTAAATATATATTATCTATATATTTACTATATTGTCTATAATCTATTATTCCTTGCCATTGTACAAAAGGGGAAACTGGCATTTACAGAGGTTTTTACCAGCTCAGCTTGTATGTGAAAAAGGTGGGATTTGGATATTGGTTGTCTGATTCTGGAGCTGTCCCTACTGTCACTCATGATACCAGGATTGTCTCCCTGGATGCCGGAACGCAGAGAGAGAAGGGAGCATAGGATAGGGAATTAGGACACACTACTCCAGTCACACTGGATGCCACAGTTGTGGGTGAGATCTCCCACCACCGGGAAACAGGAGAAAAAGCATTAAGACAGAAGCTTGTGCGAACTGAGACTTCCAGGGGCAGGGAGGGGGAAGGGAACCAGAGAAGGAAGCTCAGAAGGAGGGGGCTGAAAGACAAGTGAAGGACCATAAGTGTGAGTCATCACAAAGGACGATATATCAGAATCGGCAATTAGATGGTCAGTGGTGACCTTGGGAAAGAAGATTCAGAAGAGGCCATGCCACATAGATATGGATAGAGGTGAAGGTCTACGACAAGGACCTCATGGGATCAGCAGTACTGAGAAAGAAGTTGGCTTTGGGAAGCAGAGAGGATCATTAAGGCCGCTTAAAATCAGGGCAAGCCTAAAGACTGAAGGGAAAAAGTTGAGGAGTCAAATTTGACCATGTCGATTTGCAGGCCTGTAATTTAATGAGCCTGTTTGTTTCTGAAGAGTTATGAGGCAAGGTTTCCTGCTAAAAGTGAGAGGAGCAGCCATGAGTTTTGGCATTCCAGGAAGGTGGTGGATTTGGAATGCTGGGGAATGCAAAACAAGTCTTTCCTCATGTTAGTAAATCAATCGACAAGCAGTACTGAAGGCGCAGCTGAGGACGTGAGTCAACACTTTGCAATGAGCCAAGTAAGCTTTTCCGTGTAGTGTCTCAAAGAAATGTGTCAGCACTGTTTGGATTGAGACACATAAAGCAATAGGACAAAATGTTAGCATCTGCGAATTCCAGGTCGGGCGTACGTGCCGTCTGCTATTATAGTTTCAGAACTTTGAATATACGGATATGGTTTCAATGGATGGTCAGCTCCATTAGGGTTGGGCTTGATGCACTGGGAGTGCTGTCCTGTCAAAGGGCAGGGAAACTGAGTCAGGGTAACCTGGGAAACCAGAGCACCAAGGGAGTGTTTTGATCAGTTTGTTTCGGGGTTTTGGTCTTCCTGACATTATATGTAGAAAAGTAAGCCATCGATTTCATGATTCTCTCAGCTTTCCCCAACCTCCCAAATATTCCCTTTCAAAGTCTGGGTTCGTTAAAGGGAAATCCTATATTGTCATGCTGGTTCACTTAAATATTTCATGCTTTCCCTTCTCTGGCAGATTCTTTATGGTTTGTGATTGTCACGGCAGACTTTCACATTTCAGTACATCCTAGCTCTTGAGCCCTTCCTCTTCTGAGTCCCTGACCTGGAGATAATCTGTATTTTTATCTGAATGACTCTAAACCCCAGGTCTCCTGCCAAACTATCTTGGTCATTTACTATTACTGATTTCAAAAGAGTATGGTCACTTCCTCCCGAGGAGTCTATCACTTGTACTTCACCAACCAAGTCTTCCTTGTTTACCACAGTCAATTTCTGAGCAACATTTCATCTGCGGGATGAAGTTTCCAGGAAACATGAATTTAGCAGACACTAAGACTTTAGCTGGGCAAGACTTCAGCAGATGTCCAAAAGCCAAAGTCCTGGATCACCAACAGGTCAGGCCTCTGTGCCAATTTTGTTATCTGTAGGTAAGAACTCATCATTCATTGTCTGGACCAGGCCTGGTCATCTGTGGTATATTCCCAAATTATATCATTTTGGATTTTCTGTTGTGAAAATCCTTACCAAATGGTACCCCAGCATGATTCCCTGTCCAGATTTAAAGTTTTGGTTTTAACTTACAACTGCACAATTTCCCTATATTCAGTGCATTTCCCTTACCCCAATATTTGCTGTGTCTTTTGAAATAATTATACATTTGTTCAAATGTTAGCAGTCTGAGATATATGACTAATAGTCTCACTGACAGGCATTGACTTGTTTATAAGGGAAATCAGCTTTAAAGGCCTGAGCATAGGAAAGAATTCCATAGGGATTTCCTTAGGAAATGACCATAATCGGAGGCAAGAAGAAAAGAACAGCGAAAATTGGGGCCGGCCCCGTGGCTTGGCCGTTAAGCGTGCGCGCTCCGCTACTGGCGGCCGGGGTTCAGATCCCAGGCGCGCACCGACGCACCGCTTCTCCGGCCACGCTGAGGCCGCGTCCCACATATAGCAACTAGAAGGATGTGCAACTATGACGTACAACTATCTACTGGGGGGCTTTGGGGGAGAAAAAGGAGGAGGATTAGGCAATGGATGTTACCTCAGAGCCGGCCTTCCTCAGCAAAAAGAGGAGGATTGGCATGGATGTTAGCTCAGGGCTATCTTCCTCACAAAAAAAAAAAAAATGAAAATGGCAGAAGGATTAGATGAGTTAGCATCCAGGCAGATGAAAGACAAACATTGCAAATAGCAAGATTTAGAGAACACGTGGGTTTTATTTCTTCATGCCTGAGCAATTAATTCTGGGTCTTTCTAGGACAGTGATTATAGGGTCATGTAGGAGAGGGATGTTATCTGATGACTGTCAACATCCCCGAGGGCTATATTCTCACGCCACGGGTTCAGAGAAATATGAGGCCTAGAATCATTTGACTCCTTTAAAACACATTCAGGCAGGGGGTGGGAATGGGAATTAACAGAAGTGGGAATGAAGGTTCTCAGTGGGGTGATGAAAATGTTCTCCAACTGATCTACGGTGATGATCCTACAACTTGGTAATTTAATAAGAACCACTGAATTGTGCAAGTGGGTGAATTAAATGATATGTAAAATATGCCTCAAAGTTGTAAACATGTATTTCATCAAAATTAGTTAGAGAAAAATAAGAACACAGCCTGAATGGATTTTTTAAAAATGTATTCATGTAGAAAAACCTGGTCCTTGTGTGCAACTGTAAACTGAGTTAAGGAGGTTGGACCTCTACACTTTTTCGTCTCTCTCTCTCTGCTAAATGTGGAAATGCAGATGTGACTGAATTTTCTCCTGATGTCTCTGGAGGTATGTAGTTTTTCATCTTCCACTGCTGTAAGAGAAATATTATTGCAATAAGGACTTCATGTCTATTACTACCATAGCTAGTTTCGCCTGGCTCTTACAATGGATGCTTCCACATACACTGTCTCATTTGGTCTTCACGGCCGATGGGTGAAGATGCAAAGGCTCTGCCAACTGCACCTTTAAGCTGGGTGGGGAACATTTCCCAGGGCGCCAACAGAAGAGGAAGGAGGTCCACTAGGGTCCCCTGAGGCAGCACAGTCAGGATAGAGAACCAACATGGTGGAGAGAAGCCATCAATGTGAGGGTAGAAATGAAAGAGAGAAATTACTTTGTGTCCCACCGAGTAAACTGTGGGAGAGGATGGAGTAGGGGGGAATGTGCCCAAGCAAGGGGCTCAGGACCAAGTTCACCCATGAATGGTACTCATGGGAAGCATTTCAGACTGATGAACATGCATTGATGATGGGGGCATGGTGGCTTAAAGACACTACAGAGTTCTGCGGGACAGGCAGGATGATTTTCATTGCCCCTGTTTTAAATATGAGCACCTGATGCTCTTCAAGTTTATGGATACTCCAAAGTCATGATTTTTAGGTACGATATCCAAAGAGAGCATTATCTTCAGGATTATTTCCACTATACCAGCTACCTCTTTCTCCTGTTTCTCTTCTCCTTCCTCTCCTCCTCCTCCTCCTTTTAACTTATTTAGCAGGGCAAAGTACAGAAACATTACTCAAGGGGCCGGCCCCGTGGCTTAGTGGTTAAGTGCATGCGCTCTGCTACTGGCGGCCCGGGTTCGGATCCCGGGCACGCACTGAGGCACCCCTTGTCAGGCCATGCTGAGGCGGCGTCCCACATACAGCAACTAGAAGGATGTGCAACTATGACATACAACTATCTACTGGGGCTTTGGGGAGGAAAGGGGGAAAAAAAGGAGGACGACTGGCAATGATATTAGCTCAGGACCCATCTTTCTCAGTAAAAAAGGAGGATTGGCACAGATGTTAGCTCAGGGCTGATCTTCCTCACACACACACACACAAAAATAAGTAACTCTATGACTATTGTAACTGTTGGCAGCATTCCAAGCAAATTGGTGACTAACCAACTGTTACATTGATAGGAAAATATCAAAGAGCCACAGGAAGGATTCCTAATATCCCTAATATGTACTTATCCAGATCAAAATGACATTATCCTTTCCAATTTAGATTACCATTTGAACCAAGAAAAAGTAATTCTACTCATATATAATTATATGCATAGGTTCATTCAGTTTAAAAGATGCAAACATAAGATGCACGACCTGAATTAAGAAATCACAGGGAAAGACACTCCATTTGAAAACTTGAGTGGCAGGTATGTTTGAAGGTAGCTGGGAATGTATGGAATTTCTGTGATTCTTTAAAGAAGGCCACCCAGAGTTACCATATTGATCCTTCCAACAGATCTCATCAAATATATAATTAGGTACCACGTATAATCTGCATACACCATTGTACCCTGGAATGTTTCACTTCCTAATTAATGGCTGGGCAGCAGCCAGGAGCACTCTTTTTGCTGAAAACAATAGGTAATTAGTCATTCAGCCACTTCTATGCTATTACATCTAATAAAATCTCTAATCTCATAAGGTACCAGCAGGATGCTGGATGTATTTGTTGAAGGTGAGGAAAGGGGATTTGGAAGAGAGGTAAATTAGTCCAGTAAACCCAAAGGTAACAGCTCCTGATCATTGGAATTTGAATATTCATGAGGTGATGGGCCATTGGCTCCATCCTCCAGACCGCAGAACCTCCAGTTCTGTCCCCGGACGAGGCAGGCTGGGACGAGGGTGACAGACTGGGGGCTGAGCAGAGGTGTAGAAAGAGGTCAGGCAGCAAAAGAAAGGTAGGCGACCCGTCTTGGAGAACAGGCAGGTGGAGGGCAGGACCCAGCAGACCCTGTTTGTTCTGGCTCCACGGCCCAGTTCCAGCTGAGGAGCAGATTCAGCTCACCCACTCAGCCTCCTCCAACTGCTGCTACATCCTGGAATGCCAGCCAGCCAGCCACACGACCAGCAACTGCCCCTACGGATTTTCAAGCCTGAAAAAAGGGCCACCAACAGGTGGTGCCAAATTGTAGCCACACCACGATGGGCTTGGATGGCCCATCTGGACTCCGGGGCCTGCCCAAGGCTCTTGAGTCCTTTCGTGACTTTGGAACCATGTGACCTGACATGCCAGGTGACTGGTTTCTGGGACTCTCCCTCCGTTTCATTACAGCTGAGTCAGAACTGCCTTGGTAATTGCCTTCCCCAGTAGGCTGCAGGGCAGACAGAAACAAGTCTCAGAAATGCTGATATGTAGACCAGGTTCTGCCAACGGCTCTTTCACGAGCTAAATGCATTCCTCCTCAGCACAAGTCCTGACGGGAGATGTTGTAATTGTGCCTCTCGGGGCCGCTCAGCCAAAGTAGAGAGAATCCTCTAAGATGAGGACCTCAGAAATGAAGACAGATGAAAACTTGTGGCAGAAAACAGTATGGCAGTTTCTCGGAAAGTTAAGCATAGAATTACCATATGACTCAGCAATTCTGCTTCAACTTCTGGGTAAACACAAGAATTGAAAGGCGGTTCTCGAACAGATATTTATACACTATACCAGTGCAGTTCATAACAGCACTGTTTACAACAGCCGAAATGTGGAAACAACCCGAATGCTCATCAACAGACGAATGGATAAACCAAATGTAGTCTCTCCACATGATGGAATATTATTCAGCCCTAAAATGGAATGAAGTTCTGACAGATGCTACAACACGGATAAACCTTGAAAACATGATGCTGAGTGAAAGGAGCCAGTCAGAAAAGGCCACATAGCATATGATTGCATTTAAGTGAAGTCCAGAATAAGCAAACCCATAGAGACAGAAAGTGGATTAGTGGTTACCACGGGCTGAGGAGAGGGAGATGGGGTGGGGGGGTGATTGATGAAGGGTATGGGGGCTTTTGGAGGGATGATGAAAAAGTTCCAGAACTAGACAGAGGTAGTGGTTGAACAAAGTGGTTGAATGTACTAAATGCCTCTGAATTGTACACTTTAAAATGGCTAATTGTATGTTATACGAATTTCACCCCAATAAAAAAGCATTAAAAAAGAGACATCAAAGCTAAAGTTCACTTTTTAAAAAATATACCATCAAGCCTTCTGATATCACCAGCACAGCATTACATTCCCAAATTGAGATTTGGACAAATGTCGAAACGCCTACTGTGATTGGAAGCAGGACTGTAGGTCACAGCTGGTGAGGATTTGAACCCACCAGCTTGGCCCAGGGACCTTAGCCTCTGTGCCAAGGAATGTTCTGTGTAAGGCAAGAAGGAAGGGCGATATGGAGGATGCTGGGGTAATAATTCCCAGGAAATGAGAGAACCTTGCCTGCTGCAAAGCCTGGCTGGACTGAAGAGAGGGCAGGGCTGACCCAGTAGCTAGGGCAGTAGAGGAAAGATGTCAATGGGGTCCTCTGTTGAAGGGAGGCAGGGGCTGTCCAGAGAGACCTCATCAAGGCTGCCTGCCTGGAGGGACAATTCCTGATCATCCCCTGTCTTCAGAGGGGCCTCTAGCCCCCAGACACGTTCCTGAGCTAGATGAGGATAGCACTTGGATGAGTAAGAGGAGATTCTGGCCTTACTCCATGAAATGTTCAATTATTTCTTGGACTTCCCATTCTTTTATTATCATCAAATGTAAATACATGACATGAAAATGAGCTAATTAGGGTAACAGTGGCAATCTCAGCTTATACATCAGTTTCCCCAAATGTCTGTTTGTAACTCGGTTGTTTGGTTCTCAATACATGTTTCTAAATCCTGTTTAAGTTCCCAGGTCCACCCACAAAGGCACCTGTCATAGGCAGGATTCTAAGATAGCCTCCCTGGCTCCCAGCCCCTGGTACCCAGACCTTTGTGTGATCCTCTCCTCTTGAGTATGTGTGTCTGGGGAGCCTGAGATGTGCTTATAACCAATAGGATATGGCAAAAGTGAAGGGATATTGCAAGTGTGATTAATGTCCCTGATCAGTTGACTTTGTGCTAATTGACTTGTGGGTGGGCCCAGCCTAATCGTGTGAGCCCTTGAAAACAAGACTCTAAGAAGAGATGCTCTCTTGCTGGCCTTGATGAAACAGACAGCCACGGTGTGAAATGCCTATAGGGAGGGGTGGCTCCTAGGAGCTGAGGGCCCCAGTCCCACCACCACAGGGAATTAGAATCTGCCAACTTCTTGAATGAGGTTGGAAGGTGGTCCCAAGCTCCAGAGGATGACACAACCTTGGGCAACACTTTGCAGTCTTGTAAGACCCTGAGCAGAGGACCCAAGTAATCTGTGCCCAGACTTGGTATGACCCACAGACACTGTGGTATAACCAATGGGTGTTGTTCTAAGTCGCTATATTTGTGGTAATTTGCTACGCAGTGATGGATAACTACAGCATCACTCCAAAATATACGTAAAATAGTAATAACACCATAGAATTTAACCAGAATGTAAAACCAACTATTTTCAAATACAGTGGTTGCCTCCATCAGCAGCCAAAGATAGTAACTATGGGTCATTGCAATAAGACTTACAAAGAACTTTTAGCTTGTCTTGAAGGGAAGCGGTCCTGGGACCTGTGGCTTTTTCTTTGATTCTGTGAACTTCCCACATATGCAACTGAAAAACTCCTTTCTGGGTTTGAGCGAGGTAGCGTTGTTTCTGTCACTTCCAGCCAAAAACCTTCTGAGTCACCTGCGACTATCACTTCCTCGATGAACGAATTTGTCTCTTGGACTGATTTTCAAGTAGAAGTTCCTGAAATCCATTTCCTGCTGCTGATTCTGCTGACTCTGCCTCGTGATACGTAAATTATTTGATATGACCCAGAAAGCCCATGGAAAGCAAATGGCTTTCAACACCCCTTTGGATGAGTCACTCACGGGATGTGTGACAATATGGTGGGGCAGAAAAACTCTTGACCCTGACACGGTCGATAGAAAATGGGTGTATTTCTCCCACCTGTAAAAAAGGACTCAACATATAGTACAGCATCAGCCTATACTGGTGATTGTCACCTCAGGTGACTTTGCCTTCCAGGGGACACCTGGCAATGTCTGAGACATTTTTGGTTGTCACAGCTTGTGCACGGTGCTCCTGGCATCCAGTGGGCAGAGGCCAGAGATGCTCCTAAATATCTGACAATGCACAGGACAGTCCATGACAACAGAGAATGATCCGACTCTAAATATCGGTCGTGCTGAGGTGGAGAATCCTGCCTAAATCAAAGCTCTGTCTTACTTTCAAACGCTTTTTCTAGACCAGAGGTTGTCAACCAGGGGTGACTTTGCCCTCACTCCAGGGGACATTTGGGAATGTCTGGAGTCATTTTGGTTGTCACAATTGGGTGGGTGCTATTGGCATGTCCTGGACAATGTCCAAGGATGTGGCCAAACATCCTACAATGTACAAGACCCATCCCCCAACAAGGGATTCTCCTCTCCAAATATCAATCATGCTCAGGCTGAGAAATCTTGACCTAGATGCACATATGCTCGCCAAATGACAATTTTCCTTTCTTCTTAACCAACAATGGACTCGGTATCTTTTTTTAATGGGATCATATATCTGGCCTTTCAAAAGTCAAGATAAGCCTTACAGTTTAGCGTCCCCAGGCCACAGAATCCCAGATTGGGATATCATGACCTGCAGCAGATCTGATTAAGTGGTTTTTTGCCTCTTAGGTGCACGGGCTGGGGAGGAGGGGTCAGAAGCTGCTTATCACTGGGTACAATGACCAAAAGTCACAGCTGCTCTGCCCAACTTTTCTGGCTGAATTTAGGTTTCTGATTGTTCTTACATTATTGCCAAGCTTGGAGGGTGCAGAAAAGTAATGAGGTTTTAAGTGGTGGAAGCTGCCTCTGAGGGTATATGGGAGCATAAGATGATACTGTAAATGGAAAAAAACCACATAATACAACCATCATCTGATGGTCAAGGTCACAATAGGCTACGAACGTACCTTCCTTGCTTGCATTACAAGCGCAGGACCCCGGTCCCGAAAGGCAAACTTTTGGGGCCTCGTGTGTTTCAGAATTCAGAATTTTTTGGATTTTAGAAGGTAACGGCTTTAAAAAAAAAAAAAATCAAAATATATTTATTAAAATATTCAAAGATCACTTCAAAGTTTAGCTGCCTTCATGATAGTTTTTGGCACTCATAATGGACACTGTAGTTTGCTACATGACAGCACTCATTCTATTACACATGCCATTAACAATTCAAATAAAAAAATTTTGTAACTATGTGAGATAATGGATGTTAACTAAACTTACTGTGGTGATCATTTCACAATATATATGTATACCAAATCATTGTTGTACACCTTAAACTTATATAATGTTATGTCAATAAAACTAGAATATATATATATGTATAAGCACATATATATATGTAACCATTCAATAAAACTGGAATATATATACACACACACACACACACGGTCCCCGACTTATGATGGTTTGACCTGTGATGGTTTGACTCACGATTTTTCGACTTTACAATGATGCAAAAGCTATATGAATTCAGTAGAAACTGTACTTCAGATTTTGAATTTGATCTTTTCCCAGGCTAGCAATATGCAACACAATCCTCTCTCGTAATGCTGGGCAGCGGCAGTGAGCCACAGCTCCCAGGCAATCAGCCGATCACAAGGGTAAACAACCAATACACTTACAACCATTCTGTCCCCATGCAACCAATTTGTTTTTCACTTTCAGTACAGTATTCAATCAATTACAGAAGATATTCAACACTTTAAATAGGCTTCGTGTTAGATGATTTTGCTCAACGGTAGGCTAATGTAAGTGTTCTGAGCATGTTTAAAGTAGGCTAGGTTAAGCTATGATGTTCAGTAGATTAGGTATATTAAATACATTTTTGACACGATATTTTCACCTTACGATGAGTTTATCAGGCAGTAACCTCATCGTAAGTCGAGGAAGATCTGTACATAGTCGCCATTAAGGTAATGGCCATTATGTAATTATGTACGTAAGGTACCATTATGTAATACATAACACCTTGAGCAAAGTTTTGGACAGCAATCTGTAGTCACACGTTAATAATTCTGCAGTGAAATGCAATGAATCAAGACTGTTCAACTTTACAGTAGTTTTACATTCATTAGTTCAGGACTATAACACTGCCAAATAAGTTGCCAAAAAACTTGGTTTCCAATGTTTTTCTTTTTTTTTTTTTTTTTTTTGGTTATGGACAAAGGGCTGTAGATCTGTAATTTGGAAGGCAAGACTTGGAAAGAATTAGTCAAGAAGTCAGGTGCTGGGAGAGCCCGCCTATGCCGAAGAACACTGTGGCCAAGTCCCCCGAACTTAGAAAACCCCAGAGTTTCTTCATACGTGACAGAGGTGGCAAGTAGGGACCCGGGAAACCCTTGCCCAATGACCCAGGTCAGACAAGCTGTGACATCCTCCAGAAAAAGTGAAGAGCTGCCTGGAAAAAGAGCTGAGGACAGGATACGAGGGCGATCTTCACGCCTCCTTCATGCTCCCAGATGCTACTAGTTCTTGCCTCCAATTCAGTGATTCTAAACCAGGGGTGGTTTTGGCCCCCAGGAAACATTTGGCAACGTCTGGGGACAATTTTGGACTGGAGGTGGGTCGATTCTAAACATCCCACAATGCACAGGGCTCCCACAACAGAGAATTATCTAACCTCAATAGTGCTGAGGCCGAGGAACCCTACTCTCAGTCCAAGCCTTACGCATTGTAAATGCTTATTCTGGGTCAGTGGTTGTAACGAGAGCTGAAGGGACATTTGGCAACATCTGTAGACATTTTTGGTTGTCACAGCTTGGGAGGGAGGTGACACTGGCATCTAGTGGGTAGATTCTAAATATCCTACAATGCATAGCTCAGTCCCCACAGCAGTAAATCTTCCAGTGCTGCAGTGGAGAAACCCAGGGCTGGACAAATTAATTGTAGAGGAGAACCTCACAGTTCCCCGTCTATCTCTGGACAAGACATCCCCCCAATCCTGGAACCACTAAGGGGAACACTGGACCCTAGAGCGGCTCTGTCTCACCTTCAGGCTTTCTATCCGAGTTGAAAGTCAAGGGTGCTGTGCTGAAGTAGCCCAGCCCTGAGTCTCTGCCCTACGCTTCCTCCTCATCCTAAGTATTTAATCATTATTGACACTGGCACTTGCAGTATTTACAATGAGTGTTTGTTTTCCGTCTTGGACAACTCTGGAGGTAAGACTGGACTTGTGTTTCATCATTGCTACATCTTTCATTACCTGGATCCCAGGGATGCTGGGTAAGGGCTTGTTGACTCAGTGACCAAGTTTTACAGGATTAACTTCCACAGAAGACAGGAATTGTAATGAGAAGACAAGACGCAAACAAAACACTGGAAATAGAGACTGGTCCAGTGAACATATCTTATGATTTTTGCCCACAAACTTTTAATGCTTGTTTCATTCAACCTTTTAAGGGATACCTAACATTTACTGTTTAGGTTCTAAATGCAAATAGAAGGATCCTTTATATCTTTTTTTCCATGCATGGAAAGCTTTTACATTTCTAGATCCTAATATCATCAGTTGTTATGTTATAATCTCATTATAAATGAATATGGGGCAATTTCTCACTTGGCAAATATTAACGTCACTGTAGACACCAAATCATAGGGATAATCTGTCAAGTATTATCATGCGTTTAGCGAGACAGAGTGCCTATCGAAAATGACCGTAGAATGAGATAATCTTTCAATAAAATAGTTTCACTATTTTTAGTGACATCATCTTTGATGACTATTTTTTTCATCACCCCTCTAATTCAATCTGCAAGGGTTAGCCCAGAGGATAAAAGTGATGCATACATGAAAAATGTTGATACCCGGAAAAGAAAGTAAGCAAGAACTGGACATTTTAATTAGGATCAGTCAATCATAGTATAACATGGAAGCTTGATCTGAAAGGGATTACACACATTTAGCATATCTCTTTGGGGAAAAAAAAAAAAGAATGGTTGCTGCATAATTGGTAGATTTTGTAAGGCATACATTGCAAAGGTGAAGTTGTCCTGGGTGCTTATTTCCTGTAATTGATATGAATTTTTAGAATAGAGTGGTGGATTTCTGAACCACATACTCATTCCTCCTTTAACCCAGGTCCTTTATAAAGACGGTCTCCTTGGCCAAACACAATCTCGAACACTGGAGTAATAAACACCACATCCTAACACAAAACCAACGCAGCCTATCAGGAAACATGCGACTCCGTGGTCCCGAGGGTAAATTTAGTGGTCTATGTGCGTGCCTCTCAATTAGGTAGGTAATTTTGTTCTTTTCCATTTTTCAGGACACAAATTCAAGGGGTTTATCACAGATTTTAAATCTGTATATTTAAAATGAAAAATATGTCAAAAATAAAAGCTTTAAAAAACAGTGGAACAGCCAGTAATTCCTTCTCAAACTTACTTTTCAGAAAAGCAACGAGTAGTAAGCTTAGAATAAAACCAATCTTTCACAGAATACATTTGACAAATGTATGTAAGATGGCAAATACATCTTATTTATATTCATTGTATCTAACTCAGAAGCAGTGGTTGTAATATTTTGATATATAAGGTTAATTAATTCCATTTCTCTTTTGAGTAAGCTATAGCGCAAAATATACCTCTTTATTTACTCATTTCCTCTTAGGTTTCTTGCCTCTAAGCTCCCCACGATTCTTTTCACCAAGCTTGTGTTTTCCAACTAGCACTTTGATCCACAAAGAGAGAAAGACTATTTGGCAGTTACTTTCTTCTCCCCAAAGACCTCCTTGTTTTAGGGCAAATGAACATGGAAACATATACAATAAATTGCTGTAGGCGGTTTTACAGACTGTTTTTTTATATAATTTTATTTATTTATTTTTCCCCAAAGCCTCAGTAGATAGTTGTATGTCATAGTTGCACATCCTTCTAGTTGCTGTATGTGGGACACGGCCTCAGCATGGCCGGAGAAGCAGTGCATGGGTGCGCGCCCTAGATCCGAACCCGGGCCGCCAGTAGCGGAGCGCACGCACTTAACTGCTAAGCCACGGGGCCGGCCCTACAGATTTTTTTAAAAATGTAACCCTACAGATAAAAAATGTACTAAACTTTCATTAGTCCCACAGAAGGTAGTTTAAAACTCTATCTCTCACAGCGGACTTAGCTCTTCAGTTTATTTAATTAACTCTTACCGTGCATGCTATTTAACCATTCCAGAAAGCAAAAGAAACAGAAACCTTGAGATTTCCTTTGAAGCAGTACCACTAAAGGAGCCATTCCCAGTAGCCGTTTTCTGTCATCATTTATCTCAATATCTTAGCGGGCAGAGAAGCAAAAAAAATTAAGCCAACTTACCGGTCGTTATAGGGCTTTCAGACAGGGACAGTCCCTGGGGGACTCAGACACCGCACCTTCCCTTCAAGGATCTCACACAGCTTTGCAAATAACCACACCGGACAGCATCCCAGCCAAAAGCTCCTGGGGTGTGAATAAATCATCTGACAGCCCGGGGAAGTTATATCAACCATCACCGGCTACAAAGTCATCTATCATAAAAAAGTTATTTAACAGCACGTGTTTCTCCATCAGGGCTTCTCTCACACCCGACGTGTTTCACATGTAAATCAGAGGGAAGCTGGACTTCCTGAACCGAGTAATCACACCTCAGGAGACACGTGTATCCATTCTAAATACTTAAGTGCAATCTTTATTTACTTCGCACCCTGAAGGGGAAAAAAAAAAAAAAAAAAGGAAGTTCATTCAGTCTTTTGTGCACCGGAGTTAACACTTCACCGTGCACCCCAAGGAAATAGGTTTGTGTTTGTGAGGAAGGGGGGACTGTGAAACGGTAGGGTGACTGGCCACGTGGGGATGTGCTTTACCAACAGTAAGAACTTAGGAAGCACGCAGGGGAGGGTGGTCATGGCGAGGGTTATGTTTTGAATGCTCTGTCCACAGGCTGATGCACAGAAGCCCTGCCAGCCTGTCTGTCACATGAGGTACGCCTACATGTCCATTGCACACAGAGCCCCAAGCAATTCCTTCTCTTCCTCAACACCAAGGTTAGGCAGCGAGTAAGGCCACCACTCAGCTTTGTGCAGGAAAGCAGGCAGGTGTCTTATCAACGCTGATGAAATGAGCAGGGCACCTTTCCTCCCACATCTTGGGGCAAATCATACCCTAGGAAAAATAACTACCAGCATTTGTCTTTTAATATTTTCCCTCATATCATTCATTTTGTTTTGTTTACAAGAAAAAAAAAAAAAGTAAAGCCTAACTGCATCTTTGTTTTCATTATTCTACTTCTATAAATAAAACATTGCTTATTTTCAATTATTTTGTGTGCCTCTGGCTCTCGGTAGGCACTCGAATAATTAATGCCTAAAGTAGCGGGTGCTAACGTATTTTCCACTCTTAGTGGTAACCCAGGATGAGAGTATACTGAAACCTGAAAAATATTTTATCATGAATAAGCACGACTCGGAAGGTGACATTTGGCCTCTGGGGATCTCTATAAAACTTTTGCGTTGGAGAGAGGTTTTATACCAGCTAGTGGGCAAAGTTCTAGCACGTCCCAGGATGCTTCTGGTCATCGAATGCTTTAAAGGTCAAACTTAAAAGTCTAGTGCAATACTAAAACTCGGGGGGTTTAATTCCAGGGTAAGTCACCCCCAGCTAAGGCAGGGGGTGTGGAAGGCAGCTTCTGGTTTTCTCCTTTATCACCATCCCACCCCCAGCCGCTGTTACGGTCCCTCCATGTGCATGGAGTGTGGACAGAAAGATAAGACCAAAGGGGAGAGAAAGGTTCCCTCTTGCTGGCACTATCTGGAGATGGCTTCAGGCCGACTGTAGGCTGACCTTTCCTCTGAAGCGCATTTTCACAGGTTCTTGGGAGCCATCCTGCTCAATTCCTCCCCATCTACAACTCCAGAGATGTGGGTGGTGGTGCTTTCTCTGTAGAGTCCCCTCCACCTCCTCCCAGCAGGTGTTGCTGAGCAGAGATCCAAATGACCACAAGCCTTCCTCCCTGTTGGTCCCTATCCAGTCCTTGAAGCCAGCAGGTCACGCATCTTTGTTGGAGAGATTCTGGGGGTGCAGCCCATACCAGCACATCCCCTAGCCTATGATTTCAGGTCTCCCCAGCTTTCACAGGCTGGAGTCAGGCGCCAGCCCCTTGTGCCCCCAGAGATGCAGAATCAGACCTTATCCTCTCTAAGGAGTCTCGCTGCATCCTTCTCACGGGGCTCAGCTGAAGAGAGAAGCCCATCATACCTTAGGGTGGGGGCAGGACGCCGATGCTGAAGAAACCTCTTCACAAACCCCTCCTCTCTCCTTGTATACCTTTGGGTGGGGCCACAGGTCCCACGGGGTTCCCTACATCGAAGATTCATCTAGCACTTCATTTCTTTGCACCTCAACTGATGCTTTCAACTTAGTGCCTTGTTACAATAAACATCCCCCCAGAATCTTTCTCTCAGTCAGTGGAAGGAGGACCTTGGAGTCAGAGAGACATGAATTCAGTCCTGACTCCGGCACCCGGCTAGCTGAGGGACCTCGGAAAAGTACTTAACCCCTTGGAACACCAGCTTTCTCTTCTGCAGGGCAGGCAGTGTAACACGTTTCAGGCAAGGTTATTGATCTAGGGCACAACGCCAAGCACATAAATGGACGCTCCTTTCTGGCGAATTTTAGAGTATGGAAGTGAAAAGATTTCACTTCACAGAACAACGTAAACCCCTGTGCTTTGAGGTCATGAAAAGCAGGGGCCTTGTTTTATTAACCCAGGTAGGTGCTTAATGAAATTGTCCAGAGCTGAACCTAGCTCATGTATACCATCCCTCTAAACGTGTTGACCGTCGGAGGCATCACGTAAGAATCTTCCAGCTAAAGATGGGCATGCCTTCTCATATTGGACTCCACAGAGGAAGAGCCAGTGGCGAGACTGTTGGTGGAAAATTCCAGAGTCCCATACATCTAGGACACGATGCAGTCATTCAGGGATTAGCAAGCAAAGACTCATTCTCCAAGACTGAACCTAAAGACAAAGGCTTGGTCATTAGGGCCCTGAATCAAGGGGATAAGCATCTCAATGCAAATCAGGCATCCGGGACAAAAGCATGGTGCTCGAAGAGGGGTTCTTAGCTGCCAGGTGACAAGAGAGCTTAGAGCTCCAAAATCCACCGTGCAGCCACCCAATGATTATCTACAATTATCTTCCCACTGTATTACCCACAGCGGCACGGCATCAACTGCGTTTATAGCTCTGTGTACCTTCAGGATGGGCTCAGCTCTTCTCAAGCAAGCTGTTCGCCACCTTCACAAAGCCCAGAAATGCTAAACATCTCAAGCACCCTCACATCTCTAGTCCTGAGACCCTCCCTGGCAATTACCATGAAGGTGATTGGGGAGCAAAGGGTGAAAACACACGTGAAACGCCCTCACAAAATTCTTCCTCTGTGAGCTAGACACAACATGGACAGGGGCCGAAACAAGAAGGAAGATGGAAAATTCTGAGCGGTTTCAGGGCAGGTGTTTTTGGTTATTTGTGGTTTTTAATTATCATCCACTTCGTGTTCTTCACTAGCTGGTATGATCACAGCCTTCTCCTTGATAGACTGCATTTGGGGATTTCAAGTTATAGCTTTATTATTAAACCCAAAACTAAGCCCTAGTCAATTACCTTCCTTAAATGGCATTCCGGTCTACTCCAGGAGCAAGGCGAAATGGGAATTGATTGCCTCTGAGGTTCTTTCAGAGTAGTTTAAATGGCCCTAGGAAATTGAGTTGAAATATACACTTTTTAAATGTTATTCTTTATACATTAATATATCGGCAGCCAACAAACATATTCAATTGAAATGCGCCCACAAAAGAACAAAGTACATTTATTCTATCTGTTTCATCCATCTACTTCCTTAATCTATTATACAACACTCAGACTTGTGCCATTATATATATATACACATACACACCACATATACATTATTCATAAAGATCGTTCATCTTAAGTTTCTTAGGCCACACATATATATATTTACATATACGAGGTATGTATAAATATCAATTAAATATGCTTAAATTATGTATAATGGCCTTTCCTCTTAGGTTTCTTAAAACCACACACATATTATTTAGATATATAACATATAAATGTGTGTGGATATATGTAAGCTAGATAATATTTAAATTTTATATAAAGACATTTCCTCAAGTTTCTTAAAATCACACACACAAATATGTTACATATATAACCTACACGTGTGTGTTTATAGGTATATACATATATGTGTGTGTATATATATATCCATCCCATTCCTCTTTTTGTTTTTCTTTTTTTTTTGCTGAGGAAGACTCGCCCTGAGCTGCCATCTGTGCCAATCGTCTTCTATTTTGTATGTGGGTCGCTGCCACAGCATGGCCGCTGATGAGTGGTATAGGTCTGTGCCTGGGAACCAAACCCGGGTCACTGAAGCAGAGCATGCTGAACTTAACCACAAGGCCATGGGACCGGCCTGCACTCCTCTTAAGAGTCTTAAAATTTTCACTATTCGAGGTACTTAACAAGATTCTCATTCTGTACAATTTACTGGGTAAATTTACTCTATTTCAAGGCATTAGGTGTCACAGTGGCTTGCTCAGATCCCAAATTCATACTAAATGATTGCTTCAGGATCATGGTGGTCAGACAGAATTTGAGAGTCCCAATGGCTCCTAATCAACACAATAGGCTGGCATTTCTAAAAGCCTGCTGGGAGGGTCCGAACCTAAGAGGAAGTTAATAGGAAGTCATACACACTACTTTCTTTTTGAAGAGTGCATGTGATGTGTTTGGGAAACGCTGTGTTTAAAAAAAAAAAAAGAAAAAAAGCATTGTTGACCACAGGAATGGAGCGTTTCAAGCGAACATGTGGCTTGTAGATTTAGGAGGACGGTCCGGTGCACCCCTTTCCCCAGGCTTATGCCATCTGGGGGAAGGAGGGGGCAGTAGGTGGCTTTCCGCTCCCACTGCTGTTGGCTGAACTTCGTTTTGCTGGGTGGGTCAGGCCACATGGGGTGGTGCAGGAGCTGCACCAGGGAGCAAATCTGCCTCTCTGGGACTGACGTGGGTGACAGCCGCTGGTGCAAATAAGGTCACAGTCGCACACTGTGGCTGCCTGCCGCCCTCACGGATTCACATCCACATTGCAGAAGGAAAAAAACAAAAAAAAAAACTTTCTTCTTGTTTATTTCCTGGAACTTTCTTTTCCCTTACAGTTGTTTGCTGGTGGTCTCCAAAATATTTTTTTCGTTTTTTGTACAATCACGAATGGATTTGCTTTTCACATTAGTTATCTATTAGGGTTTACGATTTTGCTTCCTAACCCACAACATAAGCAATCTTAAAGACACCGAGAAAAATATAAAAATAGATCCGATTGTTGGTTCTCTTAGAGGAAGCAAGATCTATTTAGGTTCGACTCCACCCCACTCCTTCTCAGGTGTATGACCTGAGGTGACACAGTTGACTTCTCTCAAACTCCATTTCCTTATTTATATTGGAAGAAGAATTACATCACCTCCCTTGCGAAGCCGTGGAGAGAATGAAAGAAGAGATGGTTTACAAAGTTTATAAAGATCGTTAAAGGGCGCATGTTCTAGTCACTTGAGGGCCGGTGGCTATCGCTGCATTTGTTACCAATCAAGGAGCCGGTTTTAACCACAAACAACTCATCATTCCTCCATGTGGACTCTCAACACCTGCTTTGAATAAATATTCTGAGAACTGACTAGAGCACCACGCACCTTGTACATGACGCCACATGGAATCAAAGCCTTTCCGGGGCAGCTGGCGGTTTCATCAGAGGCAGCAGTGATGCAAGGCACCCGTCAGATGGCACCCTGCGAGGCGAGGCCCGGCCAAGTGGTGACACTCTCTCGGAGGAGAGAAGACTCGCACGAAGGGCCCTGGACACGCCTCCTTGCGAATCTGGGGAAAGAGACAGAAGGGACCCAAGATGCGAACATCCCCAGGCACGTCCACCATGGGCACAACCACCCCTAACTGGTCCTGGAGGGAGCTAACGCCGGAGGATTTAGCCAAACCCAAAACATCAGGAGGGAAATAGGAAGAGGAAGGGAGGGAGGAAGAAAGCAAGCTCTTACCCTGCTTTCTTGCTTCACTAGGCTCCTGGAATCATATATACATATATGACGTACATGTCTGTGTGTGTGTGTGTGTGTATACATATATACAGAGTCAGTGTTTCACTCAAGGTATCAGTACTTTGATGCCTGCCCCCACCCCTCATCGTAATATCTCAAGCTGCTCCAATGTGAGTTCTCCAACCAAAGCAATGTTGAACAATGGGACCCTTGCAGTTGAAGAGGGCATCATGGAATCTCCAAACTCGCCACAGAGCCTGACCCGTCCTGGCCGCTGTAGCCCCAGACATTCCTCAGGGCGTGACTCAACACGTCCCTTTCAGACCCAGCCCTGGTGGCTGGCCGCTGCAGGGCTTTGCAGGAGCAGCCTGTAGGCACGGCATCATCCATCAACCTTAGGCTCCCTGGGACTAAGTCAGAGCTCCGGACAGAAATCAGGGCTGGTCAGGGTGAGCTGCAGGGCTGGGTGGGAGTGCTTCCAAAGATAACTTGGGCTTAAGAAGCTTTCCAAATACAACACATAAAGCAAACACAGAGACGGAAGAACCAAGACAGCAGCCTGACGAAGCTGAAATAAGCTAAGACTGTAGAAAGAGCGGCGTACATTGGAAT
Organism: Ceratotherium simum simum; assembly: GCF_057802395.1. Classification (NCBI taxonomy): domain Eukaryota; kingdom Metazoa; phylum Chordata; class Mammalia; order Perissodactyla; family Rhinocerotidae; genus Ceratotherium; species Ceratotherium simum. Next base: position 124,674,610 of record NC_141940.1, read on the forward strand.
ATACCTATATATACATATATAAATATATAATTTTTTTCACAATAAATGGCACGTTTAAGTATATACATTGTATGAGAAAGGATCATCTTTTTATTTGTGCCATCAGCCCTTAATAAGCTTGTGACACCATTCTACTAGTTTCTGACCACTACAGGTGCATCTTCTACGTTGCAATTAAAGTGATCACGAAAAGTAAGCTACTGTTCCCTGAGGAAAGCACAATTCTGCAAAAATAAATTGTAATTTGTAGAAGGAAATCCATCCTCCCTCTTCACAGAAGCTGTTCATCTTTGTTAGCAGAATTATGATAAGCCACAGGGCATCTAGTTACTTGCCTAGAAACCAATTCAATAGAACATTTTCACTTTTTCCAACCTAGCTTGTGACAAAGAAGCACTAGAGTACTCGGTTTTGTTTTTTAAAGTGAAAGGGTGTCTTCTATCTTATGCACGAGATGTTTCTGAAGAGTGTGGAAAATAAAAGAAACGATTTGAACCACACGTTCACGTCCACCGGGAGCAGAAGTCCACCAGGTTCCCCAAAGCATCTCTTCTGCAATTGCCATGTGGTTTTGCCAGTTCAGCCGTGGTGAAGGGGGAACTCCCTGCCAGTACCTTGCTTCCTGTACGTGAACAAACTGGATTCTCTGCCAGGAGCCAGGCCCAGAGCTGCAGTAGCCGAAACAGGGCGAGGGAGACCTTCTCCACATATCTCTGCCCAAGGAAGTCTGACGCCTTCATCACCTCCATCTATGCGTTTGCTTATTTTTGCAGCAAATCTCTAGGAGGCTTCAAAACCCAAGCAACCCCCAGAGCTCTTTCAAGGAGCCAACTTTCTGTGACACAGAGATCAACTACACCTCCTAGGCTATCCCTGCCGTTTCAAATTCTTAGTCCTGGCACTGGAGCCTTTTCTCTTTTAAAAATACTCCTTTCAGGGGCCAGCCCGGTAGCGTAGTGGTTAAGTTCGTGTGCTCCACTTCGGCGCCCCGAGGTTCACACCCCAGGACCTGTGCACCGCTCATCAAGCCACGCTGTGGCGGCATCCCATATAGAAAATAGAGGAAGATGGGCACAGATGTTAGCTCAGGGCTAATCTTCCTCAGCAAAAAGAGGAGGACTGGCAATGGATGTTAGCTCAGAGCCAGTCTTCCTCACACACACAAAAAATAAAATAGCACTCCTTTTATCTAAAGAATCAACAGAATTGTGATGTCGTACAATGGGAAAGAAAAATAACTCTCTTGTTTGCGTATCCATTTGTTTCCAGAGAATGGAAAGAAAGTGGGAAGGAGAATTCTAATGACTCAAGCAGATAAGCACTGGCATACTGCAGGTGCCCCACCAATGTTTATGGAATCAATCTATCAACGGTTGAATTGTGTCCCCCCCTAAAAAGACGTGCTGGAGTCCTAACCCCTAGCACCTCAGAACGAGACCTTATTTGAAGACAGGGTCTTTACATAGGTAATCAAGTTAAAAGTCGGTGATTAGGGTGGGTAGCAATCCGATATGACTGGTGTCCTTATAGAAAGGGGAAATTTGGACACAGAAGTAGAGGCATAGAGAGAAGATGATAAAAACAGATAGAGGGATAAGATGGCCGTGTACAAGCCAAGGGGAAAGGCCTGGAACAGATTCTTTTCCTCACAGCCCTCAGAAGCCATTAACCCTGCTGATAGCTTGATCTTGAACTTTCCGCCTCCAGAACTGAAAGAGAATACATTTCTGTTGTGGAGGTCACTCAGTCTGTGGTCTTTTATTACAGCAGCCCAGCACATTGTGGGTCACAGTCCCCTCACTAACTGGTTGATGAATTGCCTTCTCTGAGGTCCAGTGTCCTCAAAAGGAAATCGTGACTGGAGTAAACAGAGGAAAGTCTCTTACAAGCAACAGCTCTAAAAAGACACCAATTAGCTGAACACATACTATTTGCTCATATTAAGAACATGACCTGCCTCCGCTCATTTGACACCTCCATTTTTCACACGAGGAAACTGAGGCACAGCGGTTCACTGCCTGTCATGGTGAATAAGCAGTCTTGCTGAATCCAGGCGTGTCCGCAGTATACAGTTTTCGCAATTCGCCAGAAAGACACCCTCACATTTTAAACTCTCTGGAACATTCTTATTTCTGCTTCTTGAAAGGTCCCATCCTTACGTTTAAACGTGCATATGCAACATCAACTAACATTAAATAGAAACAAGGGCAAAAGGTATTTCTGAGAGTGGAAAAAAAAAAAAAAGCTATTCTGGTTGCATTCAAAAAACTTGGAAGAGGAGTAAAACTCAGAGCAACCAAAGACAGATGAAACATAGGATGGAAAAAAACGGCAAGGCATTTAAAAAATCCTTACTATTTCAGCCCTCTCCTATCAGATTTCGGCCGGGAGGAGGTGGGGGGAGGGATGCTCCGGGAAATGCAGACGCCTAGGCTGCAGACCCGCGCGCCACTGCGCACGCGCCTGGTGGGGACCGCGGGGAGGCGGGCGGGCAAAACTGAAAGAGAAACTTGCTGAGGGTCCCGGGCCGCCAGTCCCCCCACCGGGGGACTCCGTGACTAAGGCCACCTGCCTGCACGTTTACCTGGTGGCTCGCAGAGATGCCACCCTGAGCATCTTTGCACCCCTCTCCCCAACAACCCCATGCACCGTCCTTGTAGGATGTCCCACTTTCCTCAGGCGCCTTTCCAGATTCAAGCCATGCATTTGCCGCGGCCCGGGAACTCGGCTCTGCGCGGCCCTTGAATGAGCATCCCGACCCGCTTACGGGTGTGCAGCGAGCCGGGGGGAATGTGGGCTAACTCGTCGCGCCCGCCCGCGCCGAACGCAGGCCCCGCGGCGGTGGGCGTCCCGGGCGCGCGTGCGCGGGGCCGGAGCGCGCGTGCGCAGCCGGCGGGCACCGGCGCGGCCCCAGGGCCCGCGGGCGCGCTTTTCTTCTCCGGCCGCACTCGGACCAGAACACAGCAGCATGGCAGCACGCGTGTCCCCGCTCCGGCCGGTCACCCACCTGCTCTTTGACATGGACGGCCTGCTTCTGGGTGGGTAGCGGCGGCCGCCTCCGCGGGGGCTTCCCGGGGAGGGCGCGCGCGGGGCGGGGGGCGCGGGCGCGCAGGGCCGTGTCCGGGACCCCCGGCGGGACAGCAGCGGGGACGGCGGGGCCCGGGTCCGGCCGGCCGCGCGCGGGACTGCGGCCTCCTCGCCGTCCGGGACGCCCACTTCCGGTGGCCGCGCCGCGCGTGGGGACGGAGAGCGTGGGGGCGGCGCGCGAGGGCGCGGCGTCGGGGACCCCCGCGCCGGCCGCGGGAGCGCAGCCCGGCCTCAGTTTCCCCGTGTGCGCGCGAGCCTCCAGGCTCCCTGCCGGCCTGCGCAGAGCTGCAAGCGCCTCGCCTGCAGCATCCTCCAGGGCGGCGGTCCTCAAGCCGTCCACCTGGGGACACGTGGCAACGTCTGGAGGCACCTGGGGTGTCCTCCCTGGGAGCGGGGGCAGTTATACTGGCATCTTGGAGGTAGAGGCCGGGAATGCTGCTGAACCCCCCGCAATGCACAGGGCGGCCCATACCACCGCACAGTATCCAGCGGCCACTGTCTGGAGTGCGCAGGTGGAAGAGCCCTGCTAAGGGGTCCGGCTGCCCAGAGGGACCCCGCAGCACGGGCATCTCCTGGGAGCTGCCTGGCCATGCAGAACCCCAGGCCCCATCCCACACCTGCTCAAATCAGAATCTGCCTTTTAACCTTAGTGCCTGAAAGTTTGAGAAGCGCGCGTGGTATGGGTTTGAAGGATTATCACTCTTTGTACATGCACTAAACAGTCTGATAGTCGATCGGGGTAGGCACGAGTTTCACCAGCAAAGACGGATTCAAAGAAGAAAACGCTCCATTTATGAACTCAGGAGGGAACTGTCCTGAGCGCTCCCCAAAGCCTGACCTCTTAGCCTCCAGAAGGCTGCATGCTTTATGTGGACTGCTGACCTGGTGGAGGTGTACATGCGTTATTGCTGCATCTCATAAAATCCTGCAAGGTAGGAGGAAATATTTGCATTGACTAATTAAAAACAAAAATACTGACACTCAGAGAGGTAGAGTTACTTGCCTCAGGTTGCACAGCTAATAAAGTGCAAAGCTGAGAAATGATTCTAGATCCATTTGATTCAAAATATAAGTGATGTTGTGCTCATAGTACGTGGTGAGTGTGACCTTTCCTCTGCTGATGGTGGCTCTGTGGTTCAGTAGTTACGAGACTGATTTTTTAAAAGGCACACAAAAAAGTGTCTTCATTTTAGGGACCCAAAGATAGAAACGCATGAATTCCTAAGGAAAAAAAAAATCCCTATAGAAATCACTAATTGGGGAGAACAGTGTATGCAGCTAATAAGTGTGAAATGACTCAATTTGGGAAAGCTTCTGGGGTTCCTCAGTATAGTTGGTAGACATGAATTTTCCTGCTCAGATGGCCAAGAAGTGAAATTGTCAAATAAATTCCTTACCCTCTAAGGAAAGGTCCAGAGAACCTGTTGTGGGAGTCTTAGTAATTTTAATGCAAACCGGGATGTCTCATTAAAATTAAATTTATTAAACTTCTCAATGAGCTTGACACTTACTCCTGACTCTAGATTCACACATAGCCGTTCCCTGAAGCGGTGAATGCTTGACTTATGTGATGGTACCTGCAGGGGAAGTTATCAGCCAGGATCTCCTCTTTACTAGTTAGGACAAATTTAATGGTTTAGCTCCTGGCAGTGTTACCCAACTCCCTGAAGCGTCACAGAACCAAGAATTAGTGGCATTTGGGGAGATAAGACTTAGCCCTCCCCCCTCCGCCATTTTCTCCTTTCTTCCCTAACTCTTCTTTGAGGGAGTAAGGCCTTGCAGAACTTTCTCAGAAATTCACCTTTGCTTATTCCATTCTTTTACAAAATGTCTTGTATAAAACACCGCTTTCCAAAATGTACGACTTGATCTCCCTTAATCTACCCAATTATGCCTACTCTAACTCCTCAGCACCTCGCTTCGAGACATCTGTTGTCTGCATCACAATATATCATCAATTTATAATGATTCTTTTGCAGTAGGCCTGCTTTTGGGAATTTCGAATGCGTTCCCCCAGGAAGTTCTGTTTGTCAATGTAGCCACAACGCTCCAGTTCTCGGGGAAGTGCAATTGGAAACAAATAGTTTCTTGGGGAATTCCTACGTTACAGGAGAAGCTTGTTTAATCAGAAGAGAATCAAGAAGTCAATGGAGATTTTTGCAGAAATGTTGACAAGAACACCCGGGCTCTTCCCAGTGCTTTTGAAATGTATGATGCTGTTACTTGTCCTTTCAAACAGAAAAGATGCCTTTGGGTTCTGTTTTTGTTGACACAAGGTAACAGTCAGCTCTGATCTAGGTAATAATTTTGGCTCGCAAAGGCCATTTAAGAGAAAAGGGGACTGAGGTTATTTATGGACTCGGACAAGATTTTGAGGGAAGAAGATGACAAGGATTAAACAGTATCCCCGCTCCTGGCTAGGGAAGATTATCTAGTTCGTAAATAACTGAAATTAGGAGCACAAGAGGTGGGCCCGTTCTCTCTAAAAGACAAGGAAGTTTGCTGTCCAGGGCAGTGCTGTCTAACAGAAGTAGGACCATATACAATTTTCTGGACGCGACACTAAAACAAAAAGATAAATTAACTTGACTGGTACATTTTTTTCTATCCTAACATATCCAAAATATTATTACTCAACACATAATCAGTATAAAAATCATCGAGGCAGTTTGCATTCGTTTTTGATACCCAGTCTTTGAAATCTGTGTGTATGTTATACTCACAGCAGCACAGCTCAGCTTAAAATAGCCACATTTCTAGTGTTCAGTAGCCACATTTGGGGAGTGCCCGCGTGTTGGACAACCCAGGCCCAGGGCTTTAGGAAGCAACCCATGATGCCTGCTGTTGATAACCAGGTGGAGGGTGGATGTTAAGAATATTCAGAATTAGGAATTTCAGTACATGTAAAACGTATTTTCTAGGAGTCTGATACAGTAATTACTTAAAATCCTTAAAAAGTCAGCAAAGAAAAGTAAGCTTATTTTCACATTCTTAAAACATCAGCAGGAAATAATACAATAGATCTGTGAGGAGAATATTCTTGGTGGTGATTATATTTTGTCATGTCTCCATAAATGCACACAGATTGCGGGATTTCAGTGGGTGACACGTGGCTTCTACTTTACCTTCACGTAGTGCAATAGATAACCTGTTCTGTACCTGGTCCCAGTCCCAGAGCTTCCGACTGGCCACGTAACAGCACTTGAGACTGTTTGGAGGTGCCTGTGTCTCTGTCTGGGGCCCAGGAGACCCCATAAGCTCTGGGACGGGCGGGAGCTCTGTGGTGCTCACTGAGCCCAGGACATCACTGGTCGCCTGAACAGGCATGCCCAGTCTGTGGTTGGAGTCCCGTCACACATGGTCATTCTCCCGTTCACTTCACCTGGGATAATTTCTTTAGACACTGGGACATCCGTGAAGCTGATGACAAAAATAGGATTTTCTTATATAACCTTAGCACGTGCCCTGGATTAATTTTCGGAAGAACCGACATACGTTGTCAGTTGACCCCACGTAACACATAAGAGGTTTACAAGTGGAGATAGGAGCCTTTCAGTGTCCATTGGTTCTGATCACCTAATGTTACAGTACCTGTGCATTCCCAAAGAGCCATGGCACCTTCTCAGGAAGCTAGAGCAGAGGAAGGATCGTTCAGGATGCCTCCATATGTGGTGGTTGTCTACCCTCAGAACTCAGAGATCCCAGTTGAGTGAGATAAACGTCGCATGCTCTTTGTTTGAGAGACCTCTCCGCACTTTGTTGCGTGCACTGGGGTCTCTTTCTGGATGTGGGGACAGCTATGCTGTGGTACGTTCACCTTCAGTCTGCCCTGGCCCCCCGCCGGGAGCTAACAGCACGTACTTGGGTTTTATGTCACTTTGTTGGGTGAAATTTAGGTTCCGCCCATGTTTGCAAACGAGTTGGCTGAAATTTGGAGGCCGCTCTGAGGCCTTGACACAGAGCAGAGCCCACACTTAACGGGGCCCTGGCTTCAGCTCTCATTGCAGTGTAATCGATGGGTGATCATCTCTTCTTGTGGAAACTGGAAAGGTGTCTGGAATGTGGCGAGCGTAGAACAGGGTCCAGAAAGATGTGGAGTAAGATGCTGGTGGGGGTCTGGGGAAGGTAAGGGTAGACTGTATTGTAGATTAGAGGAAATTCATCTGTAATAAAAAGCAATCCAGTTATAGACTGAAGTTGGTAAACTCCACTCTCATAGGTTCTGCTTCCTAGCAGACCTGAACCACATCAGCCTTGTTTGTTCTTGTCGTTCGAGGTTAGATGTCCACCACAGCTGCTCCTGTTTCTAGCATAATTGAGAAGGGAGTGAGATGTAAATTGCAAAATTCTGCTGATAAACCAGAGTTTTGTTCAGCTGGCAATAGGACTAAGTATTCAGCGGATTCCCGTCCGTGCGGGTGTGAGATGCCCTTTCCTTGTTTTCTCGCAGCTTCCTCACCCTCACTGCCTGGTTTTGTTCAGCATCTTAGCTGTGCAAACTGGTCATCATCGTGGGAGAGCAGTCATCCTCTTTTCCTATGACCCGGCCGTGCCTTGTTCTTCCTTCTCCTTCAAAAGCTGTGTGCTGGGGAGTCTTAGGTCCCTTTGTTCTTTCTGATTATTTGCTGTTTACTCTTGATTCTTTTTTTTTTTTTTTTCATTTTTAAACTACTATAATTTAAATACCAGTTCTGCTGTGTCATTTTTCAGGGGCAGATGGAGATTTACTGTAAAAGGGGAAATGATGCCCCCAAGAAAGCGCTCGTTATGTAGATAGCCAAGCGATGGTCAGACCTTTGGATGGGATGTTTGGAAAGTGATCGATACACAGCCCGTAGCTGGAAGGGACACTAGTGTGATACCAGAGTGGATTACATTTGAAAATAATTTCCTACTGTCAGGTGCCCGTGAATACCAATGACTAATCGTTACAGCATTGGATATATTTAAATCTTCACTTAATTTTTTTAAAATGGGGGCGGGCAGTCTTTGTTTTATGGTGCAGACATCTATAGTTTAAACTTGCCTTCAGGGCGTGTAATGAGGATTTTCTTGAAAACGTAATAACTAACACATACGTTTCTGCTTATGGAACTTTTCCCCTGTGGCTTTGCAGAGGAGGAGATCATTCTCACACTTGTTAACATACTCTTCTGAGCGTTTGGCAGATGCTTAACTCCCTTACATTTTTCTCTGACTCCCTCATGTCCTTTGCTGTAATGCCTACGGTTAGTAGGTAAGCGTGTACCAAGCGGCTGTGCGGAAAGGGCCCCAGCCTGGGATGAGGGTGGTCACCTCTGCATGCCCTTACCGCCAGTTCCGTCTGTGTGGCTCGTGGCACTGGGCTGGGCAGTTGACGGCCGTTGACTCTCCTCTCCTAGGCCTAGGAGCTAAGCCAACATATATGCCCTTTTGTGATCGACAATGCTCTATTTAAAAATCTCGCAGCTCACATGGCTAGTGAGGGACAGATCCGGGAGCAAACCAAAGTTTGTGCAGCTCTCAATAGATGTGTCCAGTCTGTACGTGAGATGAGAGCACACGGTCATAGTTTGCACATCTGAGCTTGTTTGAGGCCGTGGAGACAGAAGCTAGAATCAGCACCAGGCTTCCCTCCCTCTCCTGTGCCCTGCCCCATGCACGTGTCAGAGAAGTGGAGTGTCGTTCATGAGGACTGCGCACCTGTTTACTCTCTGGACCAGCACTGTCCATCCAGCAGAACCACCTGTCATGCTGGGAACGTTCTGTATCTGCGCTGTCCTGGACAGGAGCCACGGGTGGCACCTGGACATGTCCAGTGTGGTTAATGCACCTGAGGAACTGAACGTGTCACTTTATTTAGTTGTACTTTATTTACATTTAAGTAGCCACCATGGTGGACAGCACAGCTCTAGAGGTGTGAATTTACTAATTCCTTATCTGTTAGAAAAGATTGTCAGCGGCAGTAGGGGCTTCAAAATGAGTCTCTTCCCTTAGTCGTCTTAGTAGCCCAGCTGGGACACAAAACATGATGGGTGAAATGTGTGAGTAATCGTTGGTAATAAACATGGTGAGGACATGCTATGGACAGAGCAGTGTTTTGAGTTGAAATGAGGGGGGAAGCTGTGCTGTCAAGTATAGAGAGGAGCCAAGACGAGAAACGGATATTTCAGACCAGGAGAAGACATGGCTGAGCAATAAACATGTTTTCTGAAGCAGAGAAGAGATTATTTTTGTCAAGCAGAGAGTTTGTGTTAAAAAAAGATGACTTCTTATTAATGATCATTTTAATATGATCATTAATCGTTTTAATCATTAATCGTGGAGGCAAGGATGGCCTCTTTGTGGGGCTGAGCTCACCCTAGTGTTTTCCAAACTGGGGTCCAGATGGTAGTTATGTCCCGTTAGCCTGGTTTAAACTAGAAAACCTCGTCCCATCTTCCAACCACATAACCTGTGTTTTCCCCCATGATGGTGACTTTTGGAAGACTCCAGGCCAGTTATCTTAGAGAACGTCCTACATTCTGGATTTGTCGGGTTTCCACATGGTGCCATCTTACTTGTTCCTCCATCCCCTGTATTTCCTCTGATCTGGAAGTTACGCCTAGTGCCTCCGTTGGGCTCAGCCATTCGTTTGTGGCAAGAACATCCTGCACTACCTCATCGCCTATTTGGGGAGATGTTACAGATGGTCAGTGTGTGGTCGGTGCCCTCACTCCAGTCCCAGCCCCACTGAGAAGTCTTGTCATCAGGAAAGCTGTCAAGTTGACTCTTGTCTTCCGTGCTGGTGTTTGGGACATTTTGCTGAGAAGTCAGTCCGGAGCCTGAGAGACCAGGTATAGGTGGTAGCCGTAATGCCTGTGTGTCTCAAAGGCCTGAACCATTAGGCAGAAGAATGGGCAGGGTGTGGTTGCAGGGGAAGCCGCAGCGCCCACTCTGAAGAGAGGGTGCTCCCAGGAACCTGGGGGAGGTCTGTCTGGACGGGTTCCTCTGCAGCCCTGCAGATCACACTGCTTCTACCTCTGCCTAACGCAGACCACATACCCTGATCTCTCTGAGTGGTGTTTGATGGTGAGGTCCAAGGGTGTTCAGACCTTTGCCGTCAGACTCCTTAGAAAGCATAGGTGCATTAAAAGCAAGTACAGTTGCCTGCGCTGTATCCACTTTTAAAGGGTAAGCTTAATATTTGAGACAGAGGTGCATAGTTTTCAATGTAGTTTTACATTCCACACCCCACAGAGCAATGTTCATGGGTACTTAAAGTGATTAAGTTCTTGATTTCTAAATACCATACCCAAGGAAAGGAACCAAGGCCAAGGAGAAGTGGCAGATTCCAGTCTGTGGCCCATAAAATACAAGATGAGCCTAGGGCACCTTCTTATGCCAGAATGCAAGGAAGGGCCCCACTGCCAGAATGCAGGATGGTTTGAAATCAAAAGAATAGTGACTGTAGCAGATTATAGTATTCTAAATTAAAAAAAGAAGAAATCCGTGTGTCATGATCCTCAAAAGAGAGAGAGAGAGACAGGGGTGTGGTGGGAAGGAGGACAGCTGCTTTACAGAAGAATGCCAGTTAACAAATACAGAACGAATGGTAGAATTAGTCCATTCACCATTTTGCAATCCCCAGCATAGATGGTTCAGACAAGCGTCACAAGTGGAAGCCAAGACCGTTGGGTTCAATGTGGAGGGGGGTGAGGGTGTCCAGATAGTGCCCGAGTGCCACGCCACAGGGTGCTGACAAATAGCACAGGCAGACGTACCTTCGCAATGGACAGTTCCAGGGGCCACTGCTTAACCGATGGTTCCCACTTAACTGTGCCAATGGTGGAGCGCCTTGTCACTGTGTGCCTTCCGAAGGGATGCCACAATGGTTAAGCTGAATCAGTCGAGCCTCTGGGAGTAGTTTCCGGTTCAGAGGGATACAGGAACAAGTCAGGTGACACCATGTGGAAACTACCAGACAAATCCAGAGTGTAGGACATTCTACACGGTCACTGGGCTGGACTCTTGAAAATGTCAGAGAGGCGACAGGGACGTAAGTGCAAAGCTCACTGGATATTAGATTGAGGGAAAACCTCGATGAGATACATTTTTGTGACAGTTGGAGAACAGTGATATGCACTGGATATTTACTTGATGTTCTCCCATTATTGTTAATTTGCCAGGGTTTGGTGGTACCCCAATGGCACAGCATTTTGGCTGTGTAGAAGAGGGTCCTTATTTTTTAGAGAAGCATGCAGAGGCATACAGGAATGAAGTGTCATGTTGTCTGCAGATTTTGTTTGTTGCATAAGGTGTAGGTTGTGTGGGTCTCTCCTGTACTACTTTCGACTTTTCTGTCTACTTGAAAAGTAAAACAAAAAAGGAATGGGAGGATTAAGCCTTAAGCATGAACCACTGAAAAGCAAAAATAAAAACAAATTATTAGGTAGGAATCAGTAGAGTCTATTTAAAGAGACAAGAATGTGAAACATACATCTTTAGAAGATTCACATTAGAACCCTAAAATGAACAGTTCCAGAACCTTTACCTCTCTGGAAAATTCAGTTGGCTGCGCAGTCCGTGATGTGTATGTCACTAGAGGACGTTCAGAAAGGAAGAGACCCCCTCACTGTTCTCATTCTCCAGCTCCTCGTCTTTTCCTCACAGTGCGGTTGGAGCCAGCCCTCAGGATTTGTAAAGACCATTTTGCACCGCATTTCCTGTGGGTGGTGTCTTAAAAGGAAGCTGATATTTTGTCAGGAGGTCACACTCAGGAAAGAGAGAGTAGCAGCCTCCTAAATTTCTTCCAAAAGTCGCCACCGACCCATACCTGCGTTTCACATGGTGTGGTGTGCTGATTAGACCTGATGATAGCGTTTCCTATTAACCTGACAGCTGAGTCCCTGAGCTCTCGTGACCAATCTCAGTGCACCGCTCAGCTGACTTCTGCAGCTCTAGGCATGCGTTTATTTCATCGCTTACTACCCGTGGGCTACCAAGGTTTAAGGGGACTCTGTGGAGCTAGAACTTGAGTGCAATAATGGGATGGTTCTTTTTTTTTTTTTTTTTAAGATTTTATTTATTTTATTTTTCCCCCCAAAGCCCCAGTGGATAGTTGTGTATCGTAGCTGCACATCCTTCTAGTTGCTGTATGTGGGACTCGGCCTCAGGATGAACGGAGAAGTGGTGCCTCGATGCGCACCCGGGATCCGAACCCGGGTCACCAGCATCGCAGTGCGCGCACTTAACCACCAAGCCACAGGGCCGGCCCTGGGATGGTTCTTAAAGGGATGCCCACGTGAAGGTAATACCTGCATGTCGTTTTCGTTCCGTTGGGCCCAGTGTTGTCCCTGGAGTCAGGGTCCTGGGGGTTACCTGTGCGTACGCATTCAGAGTTCTCTTTGTCTTGTTTACCTCCATTTCAATAGCTTAGAAACCCTTTAGCTCTCTCTTGCTTTTTAAAAAAATCACTTGGTTATTAAAGAAATTTTTTGCAGCAAGGCATTACTCATTTTTCTTCTGGCTACAAATAATCATAGATTTCATTAAATACTCAACGTTTTGCTGATTTCAGTATAGTCCTCTAGTGTGTTCCTATTTTCTTTCTGCATCTTGCTTCCCTCATTTATCTTATAAAGCATTTCCTTTGATTAAATTGATAACATTTTTTTTGTATGATTATTTTGGTTAAATCGATAACATTTTTTTTGTATGATGATTACATGTAATCAAGGTAAACTTTACGTCCGCCTGAGTTACTAACTTTTGCCACCTGATATTTTGACCTTTGCACGGACATTTTGGTGACTACACATTAGTATTTAGGTGACTGGCATTATAAAGTGGAATTAGAATTGAATTTGAGATTTGGAATTGAAGCATCTCATCCTCTCTACAAAGAAACTGACACAGGACCACCTGGTTAGCTAGTGGAAGAGCCCAGTGCAAGTCTGGCCCCCTGACTCCTACTTGGGCACCTCATCATGTGTCTCTGTGGGCAGTCTTGGAGCCACACATTGGAACCCATGGACGTGTCTGTTGCTGTGCCAACCCTCACTGGTACAGACGCAGGTGGAGGTCCTTCCTCAAAGATCAGCAAACTGATGTCTAGCGTTTCAGTCTTATCTCATAAAGGATCTATCGAGACGGCCGCCCAAGACCACTCTTGCTTATGAAACACTAGCTGCAGTCTCAGATGAAGCCCTGCCCATCTCAACGCCTATTTACGTGCTCTATGGGTTTGGTAAAATTACCCATCCCGGTGTTCCCACAGACCCCTGCACACTCCTCATCTTCAGCCTTTGTGCATGTCACAGGCAGCACGTGACATCTCCTAGGCCTCCAGAGGCGTATCAGGATATGAAAACAATCAGATTGAAGACCATGTTAATATCTAACCCAGGGCCCTTACTGCACTGTTGAACCTGATTTTGCAGAAGAGATTTAATCATCTGAATATATTGTGCAGCCCTTCTTTATGGCCATAGCGTCTATTATTAGATCGAGTAAAATAATGTCCCCGCTTAGTGAGGGGATGGCACTTCTGTGAAGTAGCCTAAAGGACTTTACCATCTTTATCTAATCAACTCTATAAAAATAAACGCAATGTACCTGTCTCGATAGTTACAATTAATTGTTTCTACTATTGGGTTGGGAATAGAGTTGGGGTCCTGATTTTGAGGGTGTACTTTAAAAGTGTCTCTTCATCAGTGTCCTAGATTGGGGTACGTTGACAGGAATCTGCAGGCATCATTTCCTCTTTCCCTTTGGGATGAAATGGTCCTCCTCCTGTTGAAGCTGGTGCCTCTGCCTCAGCTGGGGTCCTGGCCCTTCCTTCCTCAAGGATCTTTCTCTAAAATGCAAGCTTCTTGCTCCTTTTTTTCTGAATGTTAAGCTGATGCTCTTTCTTCTTGTTTCATGCTTATATACCTCTCATAAAGTATGTTAAGTCTGTCATTTAAACAGACGCGGAAACACTGCTTCAGCCTGGTGGTCCCGCCGTAGCCACAGCATAACTCCCTGTTTGCATCCTCGGCCAAGCTTCATGAAAAGGCAGACCACGTTCTCTGCCCCTGCTCGCTCATCGACCCAGCTTCCTGCAAACTCCTTTCCTCCCCACTGGCCACAGAAGTTGTGCTGACAAAGGGAGCAGTGATTTCCGTGCAGCCAGATCCAGTAGGCACTCTTTTCTTAGATTTCCAGAACTTTCTGCTTCGTTTCCTGCTTCCCCACTCTGCCCCTGGGAGTCTGCCTCATTGGCATCACTGCCTGTCCCTCTTCTGTCTTCCTCGTGGCTCTCTCTCCCTCCTCTCTTCTGTTTGGGGCCCCTGTGACTTGCCCTTGGACCCCTTCTCTCTGTGGAGATCTCTTGTGCACGCCTGGCTTCAGCGAATGCTCTTGCTCTCAAGACTCGACCTCTGTCGACTGCCCTCACCTCTCTCTCGAGCTCCAGCGACACTTCACAGGAACCACCGGGTGTTCTGACCTGAGCTGCCCAGAGGCAGCGCCGAACCCCGTATTTCAAACGGAGCCTAGAATTCTCTGCCAGATCTGCTCCTCTCCTGCATTCCCGGGGAGCCGCACACGTCAGAGACCAGAGTAGCCTTCGAATCTTCCATTCCTCACCCTCCCCAGTCCCCAACGTTCCAAGTACCTACTTATTTCTAAATATTTCAGAGTTGTTATTGTGTCATTCCAGCTGCCACTGCCTTTCTTTAGGCTCTCTGTCTTTTTCCTCATCTAATAACAGCTAATATTCGTCAAGAGCCTTTCCCGTGTGTCCAGAGCCATTGCGAGCACTGTGCCTGTGTCACCTCTTTTAACTCTCAGGGGGCCGAGGGTGCACGGTTAATGCCGTCATTGCCCATGTTGCAAAGGAGGGAAGCGAGGCTTCATGAGATCAAGCGGCTTAACTTCAGAGGCAGTGACTGTGACGGTTACCACCTCGTGCCTCTTCTCACAGCTTGAGGAAAAGAGGCAACAATTCAACAGACTCAGGTGTTCTCAAGGGCGGTTCTGTCACTTCCAGAAAGATCACTGGTGGTGGTTGGATTTTGGTGCCCGTGTGGGTGAACCTACAAACAGAGTGCTGGGGCCCAGGCATATTCGGATGGAGAAGGCTTTGGTGAGAAGGTAGACCTCACCAGGGGTTTTTTGCTAAAATGTCCCAAATTCCTTTGTCAGAGGAATTTGGCCATAAACCGGTCCCTAAATTCTTTCCAAGAGAAAGATCGTGTCTGCGGGTAAAAATAACCCTCAGCTCTGCCTGCGGTGTATCGGATGCCCTCTCCCGTCCCGTGTGCTGGGTTTTTGTGCTTGGATGTGTGGTTATAACACAGTTAAGTCATCTCTGGGTTTGCCGGGTGTAGCCCGATGAACTTGCTCCTTTCTGAAAGCTCCAGCCGTAACTCAGCACCCATCTTGTTAAACCAGTTGTGCTCACCTTGGCCAGCTGAGAGCAGCCCAATAAAAGCATTTACAGTCGCCCACTGGGTCATTTGAGCAATACAGGTAGCCAGGCATCTGAGGCAGCTAAAGAGGCTTAAGGCTGCCAGCCTGTAGGTGGGTCCATCCGGATGGCTGAAGACAGATGGTGTTTTCTGCTGTTGAGAGTTTGTTTCGGGGGAGAGCTTTTAAGTCCAAAAGGAATTGAAGAAAAGCATGATAGAACAGGTCCACGAGGGCTCTTGAGGAGAGAGAGAAATGCTCGGGGTGTTCCTTCAATTCATGAATCCCACAGCGTTTTATAGCATGCCCCCCAAATGCGCGGTACTGACACTGGTGCAGGGAGTGGGTACAACGCCGTCCCTGCGCTTCCCGGGACTAGAGCTGTGGGAGTTGGTTAGGTGGAGAAGGAAGTGCCAGGACTATTCCAGGCCAGGAGGGCACTGTGCAAATGTAACAGAGCAGACAGAGGTTGAGAAAAGGCGGCTCTTGCGTGACCAGAAAAGAGGTTACTCCCGTCGATGATGGGAGCAGAGGCAGGAAGGTATGCCCAGGACAGGGTACGGCGAGCCCTTGTGCCATACTCAGGAATTCAGATTCTACCTCACAGCTGTGGGGCAACCTTGTAGGCAGAGGATGCTGCAGACAGGTCTCTTTGATGATGTGTACGACTAAAGCTTGGACACTGGGAGTCTGGCTAGGAGGCTATTGTGATCGTCAGGGTGACTGAGATAAGGACTGTGTTAGCTTCCTAGGGCTGCTGTAGCAAGTTACCACAAACTGGCTGGCTGAAAGCAACAGAAATTTATTTTCTCACAGTTCTGGAGGCCAGAAGTCCAAAATCAGTGACAGCAGGGCTGTGCTCCCTCTGGAGGCTCTAGGGGAGGGTCCTTCCTGCCTCTTCCAGCTTCTGAGGGCTCCAGGAGTCCCGGGGCTTGTGGCCGCCTGCCTCTAGTTTCTCCTTCCTTCTTCACGTGGCTTCTCGCTTCTCTCTTATGAGGACCCCTGTCATTGGATTCAGGACCCTCCAGGATAATGCAGGAGGATGTCATCTCAAGACCCTTAACTTAATCACACCTGCAAAGACCCTTCCTCCAAATCAGGTCACATTCACAGGTACCAGGGGGTTACAATGTGGATGCATCTTTTGGGGGGCCACCACTACAAGGGCACAAAGGGTTGCATGAAAGAGGAGATGCCTGATTCAGAGCCTGTTAAGTTGACCTCTGGGTTTCAGGGACTGAGGGAGAAGGAGCTGGCGAAGATTCCCCTCTGGCTTGGGTGAATAGTACTGGCTTGTTCTGAAGTAGAGACCAGAGAGGGCAACAAGTGTTTAGACAAGTGATGAGTTCTGTTCCGGGCATGTGGACATGTTGAGTCTGAGTCGCCTGCAAGTCTGGGCAACTTTGTAGGTTGACATCATGGATGAAAACTACCATCGTTTCCCATTGAAAGCAAACAAAACCCTGGGTGCTGTCACCCTACAAAGAAACCTGAAATAGATGGCTATCAACCTAGACCCATCTTTGGATGGTGGTGGTACCTATAAGACATTTTAAATTTACGTTTTGAAGTCCCTCTTCCCACATATAATGCACACACTCATAGAGGTGGAGAGTTAGTCAAGGAAGGAAGGATCTAGAAGTTTAGCTCCATTGGCTTACGTGCCCACTGTGTTTTGCTGTATGTTTTGTTTTGTTTTCCATGGAAATAGAGAAAAGAAAGGGATTTGGAAGCCAGGAGGAGAACGTGCTACTCTGGTACGGAGGGAGCAGGTCGGATCCTTCCTCATTCTCAGGCTGCCCTTTAGCCCTCTGATTCCTCCTTAACCCCTGTGTGAAAGCCTGCCCTTGGGGGTTCAGTCTGTGGGATGTGTCGACGTGGGGGAGTTTTCACGACGTTGAAGTCTTCTCGTTCCCTCCCTTCCTTCTTGCTGCAGCTTGGCTGCGAACATCAGAGAGATGCTCTATTTTGTCACTCATAGCTTTACACCCAAAGTAATTCTTCACACTAGTCGATGCTTGCTACATCAGAAGGGCACAGCCTATGCTCTGTGCTGTCCAAATAAGACGTTTCCACTGGTAAGGAGGTTAGGATGGCACCTTCCTTTGCCTTCACCAAAGCTGTCTTACCAGAGGTGGGGTCTTGAAAGAGTTGGAGCCCTTGAAAAAGGAAGGAGATCATATTCTGAACTAAAAGTCCAGGCTGTTCTATGATGCAGTAATAAATAAGTGGTACTTCCCAAAGAGGCAGTCATTGCTGGCGACAGTGTTTGCATCCAGCTCCTCTTTTGCGGTGGGGACTTGGGGTAGGGAGAATGCTTACAGCCCTCTGAAGGCACGGAAGAGCTCCGCCTGACTCTCTTGAGGCTGGGAGCAGATCCGTGAGCAAAACATTGGCTTCCATACTATGTTCTCCATGAAGGTTGGATCTGGGTCAGTTCTGTAGACTGCTCGAGTCTGAGCACTTAGAACAGTGCGCAGACATGGTGTGTTTATCGTTGGAGAAACCCCAATTGGTGAACACCTGTTTGTTCGCGTGGATGGGTAAATGTTATATGACACGGCAGGGACGAGCTGGCTCCAATATAGGAGACCACTCCCATCTCTCCACATTTCATTTTCGGTACAGCACAGGCAGTACAAGAACAGAAACTAGAAGAGAACCAGGGAGGTCATTTGGTGTGTGCCCTGTGATCTGTACGTGTTGTTAATGAAATATCGGGGTATAACTAATGACATCCTGTCTCCTCCTTTGCACGTCCTTGGTTTCCCCAATTACGTTCAAAGCAGTGGTTGCCAGATCTGCCAAAGGCTAAGGCCTCTGTCCTGTCTTCCCACGTAAGAACTGGGCTCATCTTCTCATTTCACCTGCAAGAGCTCCAAGTCCAGCTGCATTTAAGTGTAATTATACTTAATAAAGAGTTGCCAATTACAGAAAAGAGGTGGTGGGGGCTTGGGCTGGGAACTTAGGATCTAATTATACATATTCTTGATTATTCGTGAGTGATCACCTTGGGCCCTGCTCTTTCATCTGACGGCTGTCTGAATATTGTCCATGTCGTCATTCATTTGCATCGACATTAGCCTGTAAACAAAGGGCCTAAAATAATTCAAGCGTGAGGTACGTGGATAATAGGAACACGTTTCCCAAAGAGAAATGTTGGAAATAGAAACTAGATACCCAGACCCATGTTCAGAAAACCCTTCCCATACCCGTGGAGCTGTCTTATTTCCAGATGTGCCTGGCCACCTGTTATAGATTAGAGGAAACTCCATTCTGGGTACCAGCATGGAGTGCCAGGAGCATAGTTCTGCCCCAGGGCAGTGACGCTGTGCCTGTGGTGCCGTTGGGTTCCAGCCCTTTCTCCCTCTCTGCTCTTCTCCTGTAGCTGACACACACACACGGGTGGGGCATCATGGGTGCGTAACATTACTGATGGAATTCTGTGTTCTGAGTTGGCTGCTGTACGCTTTGGTTTAAAAAATTTATCAGCTATTAACGTTAGAGGTTCAAAAACGTACCTGTTCCTTACACATTTAATTTCTGCTTATTCTGTTTACAAATCGCGTAGATTTTAACCCTACCTGTTAAGAGGCCATAACAGTATTTGACTCTATTGACAAATTTTTGATAATGCTAAACACCTTTGTGCTCGTTAAGCCACATTTATAAAACTAATATATTTTATTTCCTTGTTGAGTACTTTCCTCATCTGAATTAACAACCGAAACCTTTTTGTATAGCCAGTGATCACTTTAAGCCTAATAAATGAAGTTTACAAAAATGATAAACATAAAGTTCACTTGACTGTCCCAATAGAGTTCCCTAATGTCGTCTTAAATTGTGAGTGAAAATTAGTAATATAAGTGTGCGTTTAAAAGTTTGTTTACAGCAAGGTTGCCCCAATTCGCTTGAAGAGTACAAGTAATAAAATAATAAATAGCACACAAAAATTTATTCAGTTGCCGTCCTTCTCTTAAACATCTCTGAATGTTTGAGGAGTTGAGAGGTGCCTGTCCATTAGGGAAAACCAGTGCCCTCCCACGTACCTTCCATTCCCTTCCAGCTGACTAGATTTTCCATTTCTTAACGTATGTAAATGTATTTCTACCTAAATCCAATACTCTTTGAACCTGACAAGAATTCTGCATTCTTTTATTGTACTTCCCAGGTCCATGCCAATCCTAGAGAGGGCTATTGAAATATCTGATGGAATGCTGGAGATCTTTCATGTACTCTGTCTGACTTACGGTAGCAACTCATGAGGTCATATACCAACACGACTTGGAAAACGGACACGGAGCCACCCTTAATTCTGTGTCTGAGGAGCCTCTACATGTTCACAGAGAAGGCAACCTCATTCCATAAGAATATAAATTACCGACATTCACTAAAGGGAGGTGTCATGGTGTGTCCATACGAAATGGAGGGAAAAAAACCCCAGTGATTAATAAGATTTATGCATGTGCAGTAGGACAAGCCGAGGCTATGGTGTCCTTTAACGGCTGGTGGGTGGCCTCTGGGAAGTTGTCACATGTAGTTCTGTGAGCTGTCTGTATGTAGCCTGGACCTTTGGTTGTCAAGGCACTTGTGAATGAAATGTTAAGAAAGGTTTATTCTTATGTTGTGTTTTTGATCTGTTTGAGAGTCATTGAGAGAAGCCCAGTTAGCCAAAGAAAAAGAGATGGCTGAGAAAGTTTCCTTTTTTTTTTTTTTTTTTTTTTGTGAGAAGGATCAACCCTGACCTAACATGGTTGCCAATCCTCCTCTTTTTGCTGAGGAAGACTGGCCCTGGGCTAACATCTGTGCCCATCTTCCTCTGCATTATAGGGGACACCTGCCACAGCACGGCTTGATGAGCGGTGTGTAGGTCCGCGCCCGGGATCTGAACCTGCAAACCCCAGGTGGCCAAAGTGGAGCGTGCAAACTTAACCACAACACCACCGGACTGGCCCGGAAAGTTTCTTATTGTCTTAGTTTCTGTTGCTGCAGCAAGTTACCACAAACTGAGTGGCTTAAGACAGCACAGATGTATAATGTGTATAATGTTGCAGTTCTGAAGGTCAGAAATCCCTCATCAGTCTCATGGAGTTAAAATCAAGGCATTGGCAGGGCTGCTTCCTTCTGGAGGCTCTAGGGGAGAATCTGTTTCCTTGTCTTTTCCAGCTCCTAGAGGCTGCCCCCATTGCTTGGCCCACGGCCCCTTCCTCGTCTTCATACACATCAATGTTTCCCCTCTCTGACCATTCTTTTTTAATAGAGGCATTTTTAGCCATCAACTTCCCTCTAAGCACTGCTTTTGTTGCATTCCTTAGGTTTTGGTGTGCTGTGTTTTCATTTTCATCCATCCCAAAATATCTTCTAATTTCCCTTGTAATTTCTTCTCTGACCATTGAATATTTAGGCGTGTGTTGCTTAATTTCCACATGTATATGAATTTCCCCCATTTTTTTTCTGCTACTGATTTCTGATTTCATTCCACTGTTGATTGGGGATATGTTTCGGATGGTTTCAAGCCTTTGTAAATTTACTGAGACTTGTTTTCTGGCCTAGCAGATCGTCTTTCCTGGAGAATGGTCCACGTGTACTTGAGAAGAATGTGTGTTTTATTATGGTTGGGTGGGGTGTTCCATAAATGTCTGTTAAGTCTAGTTGGTTTATGGTGTTTAAATAGTTAAGTGTTTTAAATCAAGTCTTGTATTTCCCTGTTAATTTTCAGTCTAGTTTTTCTATCCATTATTGAAAGTATGGTATCGAAGTCTCCAACTACTATTGTTGAATCATTTATTTCTCCCTTCAATTTTGCCAGTTTTTGTTCCCTGTAGTTTGGGGCTCTGTTATAAGGTTCATATATGTTTATAATTGTTGCATCTTCTTGAGGGAATGAACTCTCCTTATAAAATGTTTCTATTAAATTTCTTTGTTTTGTTTCTAGTAAAAATGTTTGTCTTAAGTCTGTCTTATGTGACATATCCCTCTTTTGGTTACTGTTTGCATGGGATATCTTTTCCATCCTTTTACTTACAACCTTTTCCCACTTTTCAATCTAAAGTGTGTGTTGTAGACAGCATATGGTTGGAGCATGTTGTTTTTCTTTTTTTAATCCATTCTGCTAGTCTTTACCTTTTAATTGGGGTTCTGACCATTTACATGTAACACCATTATTGATTAGATAGGGTTTCTATATGGCATTTTGTTATTTGTTTTCTGTATGTCTTATTTTGTTGTTGTTGTTCCTTATATTCCTCCATTATTGCCTTCTTTTACATTAACTAGATATTTTCTATTGTACTATTTTAATTCTCTTGTCGTTTCTTTTGTTATATATATTTCAGTTACATTCTTAATGTTGCTCTGAGGATTACAGTTAACATCTTAACTTATAACAATCTCGTTTGCATTAATAGCAACTTAGTTTAAATAGTATACAAAACTTTGCTTCTATATAGCTCCATTCCCACCCCCCTCCTTTGTGCTGTTTTTGTCATAAAGATTACATCTTTATACATTATGTGCACATCAACAGAGATTTATAATTATTGCTTTATGCAGTTATCTTTTAAATTACATAGGAGAAAAATGATTTACAAACCAAAACACATGTATCTTGTCTTTTATGTCTGCTAGTGGACAAAATCATCCCCCATTTGTGAACCACTGCTTTAAGTTATAAAAAAAAAGTGCCAGAGTATCACTATTCTTCATCTCATTTTAAAGCAATTTAGCATGATTTAGAAAGGTGGCCAAAGAAATTTTTGAATTGGTCCTTGGATAGTGAACCAAAAAACAAACATTCATGTATAAAGGGTATTGCATTTTTTAGTGTTTCCAAACCTTGCTTGATGAAATTTTCCAAAACAAAAAATAAAGTAACGATCTATAATAATTCTTGGATTCATGCCACCTTCAGTTAGAACATTTTTTGGTTTGGTGAGCCCCGTTCAAAGACTGAAGTCATGTTGATTGAGAAGGAAATACATACCCAGTCATAGGGTGACTCGGGTAATAGTCTCGAGTAAATTTGACCTAGGGAGAATTCTTTTTGGAGACAGGCATTGAGTATGCCTTTACCCTGACATATTATCGCTGTTCCATGTGGGTTCCACGGTAAGGGAGCATTACGTACTCTCTGAATACGCTCTCTTACATTATCCCTTCTAATATACTTTGGTTTGCAAGTGGGTGATCAGAATGTGAATCCAAACGTGCTGTGTTGGCACAGTCTTTATAAATCATCCCGAGTGGAAAAGAGGAGGAAGATCTCCCGGAGTCCTGTACCCGCACCCTCAGTGGTGCTCGGGTGGTATTGGCCCCAGACAGAATCTGCAGCAGCATGACTCCTGCTGATGGAGCCCAGATTCAAAAAAAGGGGGGAGATAAATATCCTATTCTATAAAACATCTGCTGCCTCCTTACAGGAAATAGGAAAGCAAGCTTCAGTCAGCATCTGTACCTTCTGAGGTTCCGCTTTGAAAAATCCATGTAGGAAAAGTGAGAAGGCAAAAGATATAAAAAAGGGAGAGGTCATCAATATCTGGGACTAGAAAAAACTGATTTAAAAAGCCTGTTTTGTGCATGCAGACTCCTGCTAAAAGTATGCTTTTAGAAAGAGGAGAACAACATGCGTGTATATAGCATATAGTGAGTCATAGGGTTCAGTATCCATCGGGGCTCTTTCCTCTTTATTATGTATATCAGCTTTTTGCACAAATGAATGTAAAAACATTATTTTGATTCCAATATTTGCAGGATATAAGACTCACTCTCCTTTGGACAACTCAGCTTAAGATCTTGTAGCTCTCTTGAATTTGTAAATCCAGACCAACAACTCTTGATCCTCCCACCACCACCATTAAGGCTGCAGAAGGGCCCATCACAGAGCCAACCGCAGAGAAAGCCCTCGGAGCACAACAAGTCCCATCGTTCTGTCACCAGCAGGGAACCTCCACTGGCCCCAGCTCCTTCCACACCCCAGTCTCCCCCATCCCAGGCCACCTACTTGTGTGTCCTTTCTGTCTGAGGAGCCTCACTGTTTCCGTGGTTGGGCCAGGCCGTCACCCGTGGGAGCCAGGGTACCTGCTCTTCTCTTAAATTATCCCTTCCAGCCTACCTCCCCCATAATTAAAAGTAACAGAGGAGCGGAACCTGCTTTTAGCCAGGACGATATGGGCGTGGAGGGATGACTCCTGCAGCTCCCCAGGGTAAGGGGCGCCGTCCTGTGTTCCTGCTCCTCTGCGCCCTGTGCCCATCTGGGGAAGGCTGGGACTGGGGACAGGAGCTCCACAGGAGCTCCACATGTCTGAGGGGGGCATGCCCTCCCTCAGACAAGGCCCAGCCGGGGTCCCCTTCTCCTGTCACTTGACGTGTGTTTTCATTAGTGAATCTTCTCCTCCGTAGATTTTTACATGCACCCTCTTGAGACCCTCTCAGGAGCAGCACTGTCTCACCGTGGGCTTTCTTTCCAACCTCACTTGGGATAATCACCGTGTATCGAGCACGTGGTCTGTCTGGACAGTTTACTCCCAATACCATACCTCCTCCATGGGCAGAGCTTCCCGAAGCTTCCCCAGCGCTCACCCTCAACCCTCCCGTGCTTGATAAGGCACCTCTCACACTGAAGGAGGTTCAGCCAATGAAACCATTCCCCTTCCACACCTGGCTCTCACCCCTGATTCCCCACCAAGACAGAATGCGCTAACGTAACAAGGCAAGCTTGCCATAGTCTCAGATGCGAGAGTGATTTTTAAGTAGCCTCCATGGGGGGCAGACACCATCACGAGCGGGCATAACCCACTGTCACCTAGACAGGTGATGGGCATGGGAAAATCAAAGGCCCCCCTCATTGATTTCCTGGTGTTGAACGATGTGTTCCTTGTGGTTTTCAGATTCTAAACCTTTGTCACCCGTTTCTTAAGCGACTCTACCATATAGGAGTGAACACATTAGCTCCTTTCACTTTGTCAGTCATGGGTCCCATTAGATTTTGCTCGGCGCTGTTGCTTGTATTTATTCCACTAGGTGGAGGGGCTGAGGGCCGTGCTTGTAGAATTTTTTGGTGTAGAGTGAGGTGGGGCGGATAAAAGGAAAATGAGCCTTTGGGGAGAGAGGTTCTCTGTAGGAAAGGAATAGATGACTGTCTGTGAGCCGCTGGTCCCTGTCGGACTCAGTGATTTCATGGAACCCTCTGTGCTCAAATGCTGTCGCTTCTGCTCCAGGTCTGAAGAGAAATCTTAGAGAGAACTTCCTCTTGGGGAGCCCTGGGCTCACAGCTCGCTGGTTGCAAGACCCTGGTAATCATTTCACTTAATTCAGTTGCATAAGTTATCTTCAAATTCAGGGACTACCATACCAAAGCGTGACTGCTATAAGCTTCTAGATTAGTCTTTTCCACTGAGATGGAATTAAACAGGGACGAATGTGAAACCCAGAGTCTAGGTTTGCAAACTGAGGAAGTATAGGGTTTTTTGTTGTCGTTAGTGCCGTGGAGTGGATTCCGACTTCTGGTGCCCCCGTGGACAGCAGAGCAGAACCCTGCCTGAGATTTTTCTGCCATCCTCTCTCCTTCTGGCACTCGATCATACAGTGCTCTGCTGCTATTCATAGGGTTTTCCTGGCCAGTTTTTTTGGAAATGGGTGGCCAGGTCCTTCTTCTTATTCTGTCTCAGTGTGGAAGCTCCGCTAACACCTGTCCACCATGGGTGACCTGCTGGAAATACTGGTGGCATAGCTTTCAGCATCCCAGCAACATGCAGCCGCCACGGTATGACAACTGACAGACAGGTGGTGTGGTTCCCTGACTGGGAAACAAACCCGGGCCGCGGCAGTGAGAGCCCCGAATCTTAACCACTAGACCACCAGGGCTGGCCAGTAGAGGATTAAGGAGGTGAAAATCTCCAACACACGTGAAAATCTAGGTGTTGGCTAACGTGAGATATTCTTAGGAGCTATAAACCTATGCAAAACAGGTGTGCATAGTGACAGAGTAGGAGTTAGGACGTCAGAAGAAAGTAGGTTGACCTTCTACCTTCTATATGATCTTAGTGTACCCTGAAACATTCTATATCATGTAATTGCCACGGATGCTAATGAAATTTTAGTCCCGTGGTTCTCACACGTGAGCAGGCATTGGAGTCTTCTGGAGGGCTTGCTAAGACACAGATTGCTGGGGCCCCATGCTCACTGGTTCAGTAGGTCTGGAGTGGATCTGAGAATTTGCATTTCCCATAAGCTCCCAGGGGACACCAATGCTGCTGGTCTTGGTACCACACCTGGAGAACCACTGCTGTAGTCCCAGTGTGTGGAATTGATGAGGGATAAGGGGTGTGTGCAGAGGCCATGCCTTAAAATGAGAGCTTGTGGGATTTGTGTATACAAGTCTCAGTTTCAATCCTGCATGGTCCATAGATGAGCTCGGTGACCTGGAGTAAATCATCAGAACTCACTAAGCCTTGTTTTCTTATTTTTAAACTGGCCTAATCGCATTTATGTATCAGTGATGTATTGTTCAACATCAGAAAGTAATTGATAAATTTTAAAGGTTCTTCATGGATGAGTTTGGGAGATTTTTAACTTGAAAAGCACTTAATCATCACTACCACATTCCATACTTATTTTCCTCCCATTTTAGAGAATATTTGTCTCCTAATGTTGCATTTTGTCAGGGCTCAGTAAACGTCACACTCTCTGCTATTTGCCCCTCCGCCTCTGATTTCCCACTCACAGCTCCCTTCTGTTTCTTGGGACCCGTCTGTCTTCCCTCCCCTGCCTCTGGCTGCAGAGCCAGCGGTTGCCAGTATCTGCCCTTTCCCCATCACTTTTAGTCTCTCTCTGACCACTGGAAGAAGAGCAGTGGGTCGTGGTAGGTGATCAGACAGCAGAAGACAGTGAGCAAGGGGAGGCTGAGATGCAGGGAACACATCACCAGTTTTTGTTGGAAAAAGAACCATTTTGGAAAAAGAGCCGCATGGTATTCCTCTGTTACCTTGCCGCAGTCTGCTAAGTCATAATCTTCTCTTAAAGAAAAGCATGAGTTGCTATTCTTTATCTTCATGGTCCATGTTTTACCCTTTCTTTAAAAAAAACAAGGGGGGTATCATTTAGTTGCACCCTCTGGCTACCTGGGGACACCTGTGCTCAACCTGGTGGGTGTCCAGGGGCATCTGGGATTTACCTGGGAAGACTGTGATCATCATACACAGCCTCGTGCGTCCAGGGCCCGGGAACTGTTAGATGCTCTAAGCTACTCCAAGAGATCTCATCCTTCTTGACTGCTCCCTGCATGAGAGAGTGCCCACCTGCCCTCCTCTAATGCTCTTGTGTGTGAGTGAGTCCTGGCATCGCCACTGTCACCAGCACATTTGGTGTCTGGTGAGGGCCCGCTTCCTGATCCCCCCAAGAGACGGCTGTCTTTTCACTGTGTCCTCGTGTGGTGGAAGAGGGTGAGGGAGCTCTCTGGGGTCTCTTTATAAAGGCACTAATCCCATTCATTTGGTCTCCACCTTCATGACCTAATCACCTCCCCAAGGCCCCACCTCCAAATCCCATTACACTGGACATTAGCAATTAACATGGACTTTGGGGGGACATAAACATTGCAACTTCCCTGCTCCCCCATCTGTGCCCCCCAGTAGAGGACATGATGAGCATCGTCTTGTCGGCTTTCTTGGGACTGTCTTCCTGGCCTGTATCACTTGAGTAGAAGGGGCCTACGGACCTCCCACTGTGGCCTGCGGCCTTCTCATTTGCTTCAGTACTGAGGACAGAAGTAGGAGTGTTTCTGGTCTTATTTTTAAGAGGCCATTATTCACATCCACCAAGATAGTGTCTCCCCAGGGAAAGCCCATTTTACTGCTTAAATCCTGAGAAAGTCTTTGTTTCTGCCTAGGCCAAAGATACAAGGCAACTAATCTTTGTCCTTGGGCACAAATGTCATGGTTTCCAAGACAACTTTGATTTTCGTTGACAGAGAACCATCTTCATGCAACCTGTCATTTGTCCCCCACATTCTCGTCCTGATAGCCGTGGGCTGGCCGCAGGGACATCTACAAACCCTAGTTGTCAGTGTCTGTTCTACACAAGGGAAATCTTAATTTGTTTGTCTAGTCATACCACAGCTGGGCTTTTAATGCAGCTCTGAAATCGATGGCAAGGGCCGTGTTTTACATGTGGGGTGATCTTCGAAGTGTGTGAAACATCCCTCTCGACAGTGCTTCAGATTGCCTCCAGTCCTGGAGGGGCAGTCAGCTTTGTGCAAGATTGCCTATGTTTTGAGGACATAAAGATACGATTTTGATAGAATCAGCAGACTTCCTCTGCAACAATATAGAAATGACATTTTATGAAGGGAATGTGAGAAATCCCAGGAAGCTTTCATTCCACACTCCAAATAATGTTTCCACAACTCCTCCAATTTTCCTTGTGCCCTTCTGCACTTCCTCTCTCCTTCCGCCCCATCCCAAGGTAACTCCCAGTCTGCTTCTGAAACTACAGGTCAGTTTCCACTTCATAGAATTTTATATGGAATCGGACAGTATGTACTCCTTTTTCATCTGACTTCTTTCACTGGGCATAATTTTTTTGAAACACATTCATGTGATTGTGTGTACCAATAGTTCTTTTCGTTTTTATTGCTAGTGGTTGCACGGTAGGCACATACTTAACTTTTTAAGAAACTGTTTTCCAAAGTGGTTTTTATGTTGGGTTCTGTATTAGTTTCTTATTGCGGCTGTAAAAAATTATGACAAATAGTGGCTTAAAACAGCAACGTTTATGATCTTATAGTTGGGGCGCCACAAGTCCAAAATCAGTCTTGATGGGCTCAAGTCAAGGTGTTGACAGGGCTGCTTTCCTTCTGGAGGCTTTAGAGGAAAATCTGTTCTCCTGCCTTTCCAGCTTCTAGAGGCCCCCCACGTTCCTTGGCTTGCGGCCTCACATCACCCAACCTCTGCTTCTGTCCTCACACCTCCTCTGATTCTGACCTTCTGCCTCCCTCTTAGAAAGACTGTTGTGATGACTTTGGGCCCACCCACATAATCCAGGATCGTCTCGCCATCTCAAGATCCTTAACTTAATCACACCTGCAAAGTTCATTTTGCCGTGTGGGGTAGATGGTCACAGGTTCTGGGGGTTGGGGTGCGGGCATCTTTGAGGGACTGTTATTCCATATACTACACCTTGTTCATCTCATCATTGAGTTGTCAAGTTTGGTTCTTTATTCTGGATACAAGTTGTGTGTGTTGCAAATACTTTCTCTCAATCAGTGGCTTGCCTTTTGTTTTCTTACCGGTGTCTTTAAATTTTGACGAAAGCCCCTTTATCCAGATGTTCTCCAAGGCTCTTGGTTTTTGTGGTCTGTGTATGAAAACTTCATATAACCCACCATTACCAAGATGTTCTCCTACATTTTCTTCTAGAAGTTTTACAATTATGGTTTTGATGTCCACAACATCTAGGTTTATGGTACTAAGGGTTGAAGTTCTTTTTTTTTGTCCAGTCTTTTACATTCCTAAACAAAGGAAGCACTGCCTTTTACATGCAGGCCTACTTGTAAAGGTTCAACAGCTGCAGTGAAGACAATGAAAGGCTCGCTCCCGTGTGCATGAAGCACGGGGAGTGTTAGTGGCTGTGGGGGAGAGCACTTGAGTGCTGTCAGCGGGTCAGATCCTGCAGCGTTTGCTACAGAACCCGTCACCGCCCTTCTCATCATCTCAGGTCCGCATCCTCTTGTTTTCTTTCTCCTCCCCATACTGCTAGGACCGAGTGCGGCTCTGACATCCCTCTGCCTGACTTCTGTTTTCATGTCTGGGGAGTTTCTTGGACACCAGGTGGTCCGGGTTAGCAGAGGATGACATTTCAGTAGGTCTTCAGCTGGGAAAAACATTCTGGTTTATGTACTGGCATTTTCTTTCTTTTCTTTTTTTTTTTTTTTTTGGTGAGGAAGATTGGCCCTGAGCTAACATCTGTTGCCAATCCTCCTCTTTTTGCTTGAGGAAGATGGGCCGTGAGCTAATGTCTGTGCCAGCCTTCCTCCATTTTGTATGTGGGACACCACCACAGCATGGCTTGATGAGTGCTGTAGGTCCGTGCCCGGGATTCGAACCCACGGACTCTGCGCTACCAAAGCAGAGACTGCAAACTCAACCACTATGCCACTGGGCTGGCCCCTATACCGACATTTTCTTAATCACTCTTTTTGTAAAGTGTCCCTCTGTAGGTATTTGACTGTAGGTAAAGTTTCCCTTACCTTTACAGGTATTTGACTGTTCCTTTGTGTATTTTTTCAGCAAATGTTAATGAGCTTTTCAGTTCTGATCACTGATTCATTTAACTCAGCAAAGCCTGTTTTGGTCTCATTCCTGATGCTGCTGATCCATGGACCACACTTTGAGAACCAGGGGGTTAAGGAAATCAGTGGTAGACTATCTTAGAAGAACAAAATCAGTGAATTAAAAAAAAAAATCTATTCACCAATTACCAGTTACCTACCGTGTACTATCAAGATGGCTTAGAAAAATGACACCAGCCCTTTCATCAAAATGTACTGTATGCTCGGTTTTTATTATTGAAGCCATTGCACATTTAAAATATGTGGTTTTCACTGCATTCAGAAACACTGCTATATTTCTGGGTGAGAGAAGGCATGCAGTCTATACTATGTCTTCACTTCTGCCAGGTTGTGATCATTTGATTTTAGCTCAAGATGGGCCTTTCCCTGTGAAAACGTATTCTGTATCTTTACGGAACTAACTTGTCTGTTAACAACAAAACACTGGCTTTACATCAGCCCCTCCCATTATTTTTTTATAAGTGGAAATAATAAAAGTAAGACTATTTTCAAGATATACTAAGTTTTGAAAAGCATTAAATTGCTTTATTCAAGATATGCAAGGTATGACTTGACTAGGAAGCCGTAACCAATGTGGGTTCAGATTCCCTTTTCTGAAACCTGTGGAGGCAGTTGTATTTAGATTTTTTTAATTGTTGTTTTAAAGAGGTATTAGAATGAATATGTTCTGTGATGTATACAGTCTCGGGGGGTGGGGTCTGGGGCAGCACCCGTAATCAAACCCATTGGTATTTCTGTAGAGAAGTCTGTGAAGATTCACACACGGTGTGGTAAATATTAAACATTAAAACCACCACGTGCTAGTCCAAGTCAGGTTTTGCTGCTACATGAAAACTTATGTTTCCAGAAGTTTATGGATTATGGAACTGGGGACAAGGAATTATGTTCCTGTACCAGGCCGGACAGTTAACCAGCATTTATGAAGCTAGTCCCATGTGCCTGGAAGGTGCGATTTTTTTTTTTTTTCTTTTTTTGGTGAGGAAGATCAGCCCTGAGCTAACATCCATGCCAACTCTCCTCTTTTTGCTGAGGAAGACTGGCCCTGGGCTAACATCTGTGCCCATCTTCCTCTACTTTACATGGGACGCTGCCACAGCATGGCTTGACAAGCGGTGCGTCAGTGCGCGCCCAGGATCCGAACCCGAGCATGTGCACTTAACCGCCGTGCCACCGGGCCGGCTCCTGGCAGGTGCAATACTTTTGTGAATGAATTCCAAATAGTTAATAGTTTGGGTGTTTTTTTTTTGTTGTTGTTAAGTAAAATATTTGGTACAGGCACTTTAATTTGCCAGATTAAAGCTGTCTTTGCCGTTATTGGAGCCTGGGGGTACACAGAGAAAGCAGATCTTCTAACTTTCTCTTAACTCACAAATGACAACTAAGAGCGTTCCGCGGAGCAGCTACCAGGCAGATGCCCCCTGATAATTTCACACGCTGGAGCTAGGGGTTCACTCTGGCCAGGCACGGTGCTCAGGTCTCTGCATAGATGATGCCACTTAATTGACACAACTGCCTAGAAGGTGTGTGAGGGTATTCGTATTCCCACTTTACGGATAGGTAAACCGAGGCCCAGCAAGGGGCTGAGCACGTTTCAGCAGATGTCAGCAGCTGGTCAGCTGCAGAGCAGGGCCTCAAACCCAGGCCACCTGGCTTCAGAGCACCTGCTGCCCCACTACACCTAGTCTTCTGACCCCCCTCTTCTGCAGCCCAGTGGCTGCCATAGTTCCCCCGACAGAAACTACAAGTCAGAGAGGTTAAGAAACTCGTCCCAGGACACACAGCTAAAAAGTGGCTGAGCTGGAACTTCACTGCTCATCCCTCAGATTCCCGACACCTTGCTTTCTCCCAGTACCTCATTCTAGGCCTTGTATGGAAACAAAAACGGGAGTCGCCTGGAAAATCAGGTGTCATAACAGATGCTCGCTAGTGACAGGTTGATTTAAGGTGTTTTCCTATTAAATAATGTAACGGTTTTTCAAATTGGAATTAGGTGCCTGTGTGCACGGTCAGGGAGTACAGTTTCCTGCAAGGGAGACGTGGGGAAATGCCCTCACCCCTTGCTCTTTATGGGGTGACACGCAAACTGATGCCGTCCTCCGAGAGCCAGGGATGGACTCAGCAAACATTTAAATACGTGCTCAATGATAAAAGATGGTACTAATTACATTACAATTACAGAACCTCAGCCTTAGACAAAACTTAGCGGCCCCAGGCGTAGCCTGCCTCCAGGTGCAATGATGCCTTCTCTAATAGTTCAGTGAATTTAAACTCGAAAGCCTTACATTTCCCACCTGGGCACCACGCGTGCTGCTCATGATGAAAATGTCAACGTTGCGGCGTCTGGGCCCGGGTGGCCGAGTTTCCGTCTCGCATCTGATGCCCTCCCATCACCACCCACCTGATGGCTTCACCTGCAGCAGCTGCCCAGACTTCTGCCTGGGTTCCGTCAAGGTGTGAGGTTTGCCTTTACGCGGAATATTATTCTAACACGCCTAAGGAAGGTAGTTCTTATGTGGCTGTCGCATGTTCAAAACCATGTTGAGTTTCCTGTGAAAAATAACACTGAGGCAAGCTGAAAAGCCTGAAGCTCGTGAGCAAGGGAGCATATGCATTTGATAGCTTGGCACGGCTATTTTATCCTCCTTCATTTTAGCTTCTGGAGACTTGTTTCCTTTTAAAATGCTGTCCCTTTAATTCCAAGTTTGCTGTCATCAGCTGGCATAGCCAGCCTCGGATCTGAGGACCTTAATTGCTTGTTTAGATCCTTGCTTATTCGCTGAGGATTTGGGATGATTTTATCTAAATTGTGAAGAAAAGTGGCCGTCTGTGCAGTCTCCCACAGATTTAGAATCCCTCCAGTCTGTGTCTTTTAAATTAAAAGCTCTGTGACTTTCTAAGCTTCAGATAAACACTGTTTAAATCATTTTAAAAGGATATAGTTATTTCTCTGCCTTTGGAATTAGTATTTTTTCATGCCCCTTTCTTCTTCCTCAGCCACTTGCTTTAGCAAGGGGCCCGGAATACTACGTGCGTCTTCCTGCCTGGCCTCTGCTCCTTTTCCTCGCCCTCTTGTCTTTCAGACCTGACACTAGTTTCTCACTCGCTTGGTGCCTACGGTTTCCTTTTGTCAGCATCTTCCTCTGTCACCTACTAGAAGAAAAAGCGTTCAAGGGAAGAAAGGGAAACATCCTGCCTCACCGCCAGTCTGTCCGTGTCCGTGCCCTGCGAGCCTCACTCCTTCCCCCTCCCAGGGAAGACGAACAGAGAAGGAGCGTGCATTACGGGCGACCCTCCACCCTAGATGGCTTTTTCACCAGTGAGGACAAGTGTGGGCTGGCCCTTCCCTCCAGTGTGTGACTAAGTGCAGGGTCCTTTCTAGAGAACCCTGAGCCACTCTGGTTATTATCCAAACACTGGCTTCTTCTACAGATGTCTCCAGGAAGGCTTTTCCTCAAGTCCTACCATCTTTTGTACCAAAAAACCAAACAGAACAAAGGGCAGGCACTTATCCTCCAATCCAGGGGTCATGCCGGAGCAGTTTCAAGTACCCATGAGGGTGGAGATTCTGAGATCTGTTTGTTTTGTGTGTTTTACTGTGTCCAGTAAAATCCAGCCTGTGGTCGAAAAACAAGGATCGAAATAGTTCAAGTGCTAACGATGAAGTTGTACCTGATACGCAGCTGTGGGTGGTTTTGCCTCGAAAAGCAGAGGGAAAAGAAAAGTTCTTTCTGTTTCTGGTCGCTGTCGAGGCCAAAGCATCCCACCATGGGGCTGAGGGTCCACGGGTGACATTCAGAGGGGCAGTGAAAGGAGAAGCAGAGTCAGCAGCTGGGAGAAGCAGGCAAGGGGCGCGGCCCGCCCTGAAAGTTGAGGGAAGAGCCAGGTTCACAGGGAGCATGGTCCCCAGAGTTCACAGGGGAGGGAGCGAGGGTGCCTGCTTCAGCCTGTGCAGCCAGCAAGAGCCAGATTCCCCAGTACCTGCGGTGAGCCAGGGACTAGGAGGGTCGCTAACGCTGGGCGACACCCACAGAGCTGGCGGCCAGAGCATCCTTGCTGAATTTATGAGCCTAGCTAGTCCTGTGAGCACAGAGC
Source organism: Ceratotherium simum simum (assembly GCF_057802395.1). Lineage (NCBI taxonomy): Eukaryota > Metazoa > Chordata > Mammalia > Perissodactyla > Rhinocerotidae > Ceratotherium > Ceratotherium simum. The sequence continues at coordinate 124,708,544 of NC_141940.1, forward strand.
CATGGAAACTGCAGCAGACACCCCTGGTTAGAGATGCCACCTAAGGTAGAGGTGGTAGCCACCAATGTGGGAGACTTGCACTTGCAGAAGAACTGCCTTTCACCTGGGGTCATGGATTTGGCCAAAAGGTGGTGGGTGTGGTCTATTGCTCCGGGGCCCCTTCACCTTCCCTGAGAAGAATGCAAATGATACAGCCCAGGTGACACCAGAGTTGCAATGGCTCCGAAGAGACAGCCCTCTGCCTTCCGTTGTCCGCAGACTCGGGGTGCCGCCAGTGCTGCAGGTAGCCCTCAGACTGGGTGTCTGGGGAGGAGCAGATGCTCCAGGGTTAAACTACCATAGCTCTCTCATTCCTGAGCAGTTCATACCCTGACAACTTTCTAAATGGATTCGGGCAGTCGTAGATAAGTGTGTAAACTTGTGTGCACATAAATCTATGAACATGTGTATCACCGTAAATATATATAGACACATCTGTTGATTCATTGGTTCAGAACATAGGTTCATAGGTTCACACACACCCCACTCCCTTCTCTTTCTGTCTACCTTTTCTTCACCACATGCTGGGTTTCCCAAATATTATCTTAAAGGAAACAGAAGTAGTATTTAGGCACCAGGATTGTATGTTTCCATCTGCTTGTGGGAAAACCAGTTAAAAGCCATTGAAGTCACTCAGCTCTTTTCAGGAACCGTTATTGGGTGAAACTGCACAAATTCAGTACAGAATAGGTACCATTAATGTTGCTTCTTGACCCATATGTGACCTTAATGCTAAAGTTAGGGTGGTTGACCTCATAGCTAATTAGAACTGGAATTTCCATTCTGAGAACGTTACATCCAGCCTCTGAAGTGGTTAGTTCTCACAAGAGTACTACTGTACTTTCATAGTACTAGTATCAGTAATAGTATCAGTACCATTAATACTGTATATTAAATATAAATATATAAAAACATTAAATATAAATATAGATGGTACTATATATTATATTGTATATAATTTGCTCTATATTTATTGTGTATAATTAACTATACTGTATGTTAGTAGTATCAGTACTGTTATTACCAGTAGTCTTGTTCACCTCCTGTTAATGTGAGAGGGAGGCCCCTGGAGGTTAAGTAAGTTGCCTGAGGCTTTACCCCTAGAAAGTGCCACTCTGGGATCTAATTCGCAGGCCAAGTTTTCACCGTTACCTGGTAAGACCTTGTGAGATAATAGGAGATAGATATATTTTGGTCTCTGCCCCTGGTTGCTGGCACAGAGCTCCCCAAACCCCTGTAATTCCCTAAGTGGTAAGAGCACGAGGAGCATCTTTTGTTCTGATGTTTGGTCTTTGACCCTGGTTCCTGACATCCAGCTTCTAAATCCCTTGGAATTTCCTGGCTGATCAGAGTGTCTTTTGTGCTAATGAGGCAACTCTGGGTGGGCTTCTGGATGAGGCTGGTCACCAGAAAAACCAAGCTGTAATCGGTAGCTTGGACCTTTCAGCCCCATCTCCTATCCTCCCAGGAAGGGGAGAGGGGCTGGAAATGGAGTTTATGATCCATCATGCCTATGTGAGGGATCCTCCATAAAAATCTCCTAGAGTACGGGGGTTGGAGAACTTCCAGGAGGTGCCATGGGAATGGTGCGCTGGGAGAGGGCACAGAAGCTCCATGCCCCCTCCCACATACCTTGCCCTACGCATCTCTTCCCTCTGGATGTTCATCCATATCCTTTATCATATCCTTTTATAATAAACCAGTGATCTAGTAAGTAAAATATTTCTCTGAGTTCTGTGAGCAGCTCTAGCAAATTAATTGAACATCTGACTTAGAGCCAAGCGATCAGAAGCACAGGTGACAGCCTGGCCTTGCAATTGGCGTCTGAAGTGTGTGTTTTGGGGAGGAGGAGCAGTGTTGTGGGACTGCGCCCTTAACCTGTGGGATCTGATGCTAACTCCGGGTAGATGGTGTCAGAATTGAGTTGAATTATGGGACACCCAGCACAATTGCTTGGTCTGAGACAAACCCCCCCACATCTGGTGACAGGAGTGTTGTGAGTGTGGATTAGTGTGAGAGCAAAGGGGAAACACAGGAGGTGTGTTTTCCCTACTCAGGCCTATACAGAAGGGTCCGTTCTCAGGCGGGGCTTCACAGCAGCACACACCACCAGGCACTCCTGTTGGGAGGAGTCTCTCAGGGCCGTGAAAGTGTCCCTAACAGCAGAGGGCCACACACACAGGCCCTTGTGCATGTCTGTCTCTAGGCACGCTTGGAAATACCAGGTGACGAGCTCATGTAGCCTCGGATGGAGTTCATGATCCCAAGTGCATATTTAGACTCAGATACATACATGTTAAATAAAAGACAATTTAACCATCAGATAGACTTATTTCTCTCCCACTTTTTCACTTTCTGGATCGCAGCTCCGAAGATAGCCCAGCAGACTGAGGAGGCCGCCCAAGGCCTTATTTAGTCCTAATGACCTGCGAACGTTCCACCATTTCTACAGGTCTCTGCAGAAAGCTTTTTTCCTGCATGTGACCTACACGGTGTATATAGACGCTTTATCTGATAGAGACTTCATGTGAATATAGTGTGCACCCTGAAAATCTCAATGTCTTTGTCTTGTCTTTGTTTCTGCAGATACCGAACCGCTGTATTCAGTGGTGTTTCAAGAAGTGTGTGCTCGCTATGAGAAGGATTTCACCTGGGATGTGAAGGCCCTCGTTATGGGCAAGAAGGCATTCGAGGTGGCCCAGATCGTCATCGATGTCCTGCAGCTCCCCATATCCACGGAGGAGCTGGTGGAAGAGACCCAGGCGAAGTTAACTGCATTGTTCCCCACGGCCGGTCTGATGCCAGGTGCCGTCCCCTCGCTGTTTTCAGGATTATGTTTGTGACTATTAGCAATGTTGTTGTCAGTCTAGATTACTAAAGTCTAATGCGGGGCGTGCTTAGTCTGTTCTTTTGTCTTGATAACTTCTCAGAGAATTCTCTTCTTGTTTGAGGCTCAGAGGTACTCCAGAGAGAGTGTGGTTGACCCTGTTGTGGGCTGTGATTCAATCTTGTCTTTAAGGGCTCTTAAAATCGTATACATTCCTTTCACTGACTCTGAGGTCCAAAAATGTTTGAATTTTGTTTGTATCAATATTATGTAAAGATTGGATTCATGACAGAATTGCTTCCAAGTTTAACTTTAATAGATGGCTTTGCCTTTCTCTTTTCAAAATCTGATACAGGATTAATGTTTCAGCAACTATTCAAACTTTAACAAATTGACAATAGGCAAGCAGATAAATCTCCCTAAAGAAGCTTACATTTTTAAAAAAAGTCAAAGGCATAATTCATTTTCAGCATGTCTGTTTCTATGCCCTTTACCCTTTCTTTACTTGTTTTCCTTTAACGGTAAGATGACTTTTCTCCCTTGGGGCTTGTTAGCTGAAGATCGATCAGAACTGAATTGCCTGCTGTTTCTTGCTAAAAGGGAGAAGATCAAGAATGTTCTAGATTACGGGGCCAAAAAATGCTTAAAAATGGAGTACTATTTTAAGATTCTTTCAGGAAGAAAGTGAATACTCGGGCTTTAGAATTCCTGGTGCGAGGGGAGAAAAAATTTACAGTTATAGCAGTAATTTTAGATTGAAAATTGTGTTAATATGACTCACAGTCATTTTTGAAACTTGTGTTATTTATATTTATACATAAATCCAAAGGTGCAGGTTGAATGTTACCTGGAACTGGAGAATTTCCTGTAAAGGGCCCTGCTAATAAGTCACATAGAAACCATGTGGGCTGTTCTTAGATTACACACACATACACACGAACACACACGTGTGCACACATGTGGATGTGTGACCCTCAGATGTGGGTACAAGCACCATGATACACACTCGCTGCATCTGCTGCCTTTCTGCATTGTGTTACCCTGGCAAGCCTTAATGATGGAAACACATCCATACAGCTAAGTTTTTTTAATCAGGGTAAGAAACACATAGCTTAAAACTTACCATCTTATCTGTTTTTAAGTGTACAGTTCAGTAATGTTAACTGTGTTCACTTTGTTGTGTAACCATCACTACCATCCATCTCTAAAACGTTTTTATCTTGCAAAACTGAAACTGTCCCCGTGAAACACTCACACCCTGTTCCTCCCTCCCTCTGGCCCCTGGTAACACCATTCTACTTTCTGTCTCTGTGAATTTGACTCCTCTGGGGACCTCATATAAATGGACTCATATATTTGTCCTTTTGTGACTGACTTTTTGAACTTAGCATAACGTACTCAAGGTTCATACATGTTGTAGCACGTGTCAGCATTTTCTGCCTTTTTAAGACTGAATAATATTCCATTGTTTGGATAGACCACATTTTGTTTATCCATTCATTTGTCGATAGACACTTGACTTATTTCCTCTTCTTGGCTATTGTGAATAATGCTATGAACCTGGGAGTGCAGGTACCTCTTTGAGATCCTGTTCTCTTTTGGGTATATATCCAGAAGTGGTATTATTGGATTATCTGATAATTCTATTTTTAATCTTTTAAGAAACCACCGTAGTGTTTTCCATCATGGCTGCACCATTTTGTTTTCCCTCCACGAGTCCACAAGGGTTCCAGTTTCTCCACATTTTCACCAACACTTGTTATTTTCTGTGTTTTTGTGATAGTAGCCATCATAATGTGTGTGAAGTGGTATCGTTGTGGTTTTGATTTGTGTTTCTCTATTGGTTAGTCATGTGGAGCATCATTTCAGATGCTGTTGGCCATTTGTGTATCTTCTCTGGAGAAATGTCAATTCAAGTCCTTTGCTCATTTTTTAATAGCGTCATTTGGTTTTTTCTTGTTGAGTTCTAGGAATTCTTTGTATATTCTGCATATAAAATCTTTGTCAGATATATGATTTGCAAATATTTTCTCCCGTTCCATACGTTGCCTTTTCACTCTGGATTATGACCTTTGATGCGCAGAACTTTTTAGGTTTGATTCAGTCCCGTTGGCTGTTTTTGGTCTTTCCTGAGCTTTCAGTGTCATATCCAAGACGTCATTACAAAATCCAATGTCATAAAGCTTTCTCCCTCTGTTTTCCTTTGGGAATTGTATAGTTTTATGTCTTATGTCTAGCTCTTTAATGGATTTTGAGTTAATTTTTTGTATATGGTATAGGGTGAAGGTCCAGCTTCATTCTTTTGCATGTGGAGATTCATTTTTCCCAACACCATTTGTTCAGGAGACTGTCCTTTCCCCATTCAAAGGTGTTGGCACCCTTGTTGAAGATCTTCGACCCTATATGTGAGGGTTTATTTCTGCACTCACTATTCTATTCCACTGGTCTATAGGTCTTTCTGTATGCCAGCACCACATTGTTTTGATTAATTTAGTTTGTAATATGTTTTGAAATCAGAAAGTGTGAGACCTCCAACTTTGTTGTTCTTTTTCAATATTCTTTTGGCTATTCTGGGTCCCTTGAGAGTCCATATAAATTTTAGGATGGATTTCTATATTTCTGTAGCAAACGCATTGGAGTTTTGATAGAGATGCTTTGAATCTATATGCCTTTTTGGGTAGTATGGACATTTTAATAATATCAAATCTTCCAGTGCATGAACATGGGATGTGTTTTCATTTATTGGTGTCTTCTTCTTTAATTTCTTTCAGCAATGTCTTGTAGTTTCAGTGTACAAGTCTTTCACCTTTTTGATTAAGCTTGTTTCTTTTTGATGCTATTGTAAATGGAATTTTTATTTTCTTTTCAGATTGTTCATTGTTACCGTATAGAAACGCAACTGATTTTTGCATGTTGATTTTTGTATTCTGCAGTGTTGCTGAATTTGTTTACTAATTCTGACAGTTGTGTGTGTGTGTGTGGAATCTTTAGGGTTTTCTACATATAAGATTGTGTCATCTGTGAACAGAGACAACTTTACTTCTTCCTTTTCAATTTGAATACTTTTATTTCTTTTTTTTGCCTAAATGCTCTGGCTAGGACTTCCAGTACTCTGTTGAATAGAAGTGGCAAGAGAAAGCATTGTCATCTCATTCCTGATCACAGAGGAAAAGCTTTTAGCCTTTTTCTATTGAGTATGATGTCAGCTGTGGGCTTTTCATATATGGCCCTTTATTATGTTGAGGTAGTTTTCTTCTATTCCTAGTTTGAGTGTTTAGAAACGGTGTTGAGTTTTGTCAGATGCTTTTTCTGCATCACTTGGGATGATCTGTGGTTTTTGTCCATCATTTTGTTAATATAGTGTCTCACGTTGATTTTAATGTGTCAAACCATCCTTGCATTCCAGGAACAAATCCCACCTGATCGTGGTGTATAATCCTTTTAATGTGCTGTTGAAATCAGTTTGCTGGTATTTTGTTGAGTATTTTTACATCAATATTCATCAGAGATTACTGATCTGTACTTTTCTTATAGTGTCTTTGTCTGGCTTTGGTGTCAGGGTAACACTGGCCTCACAGAATGAGTTTTGGAGTGTACCCTCCTATTCAGTTTTTTGGAAAAGTTTGAGGGGTATTGGTGTTAATTCTTCTTTAAATGTTTGGTAAAGTTCTCCAGTGAGGCCATCTGGTCCTGGACTTTTCTGATTACTGAGCCAATCTCCTTACTAGTTATAGGTGTGACCAGGCTTTCTATTTTTTCCTGATTTAATCTTGGTAGTTTGTATGTTTCTATGAGTTTATCTATTTCTTCTTGGTTGGCCAATTTGTTGGCATATACATTTGCATATTATTCTCCTTCAATCTTTTTTTATTTCTGTGGCCTTGGTTTTAATGTCTCCTCTTTCATTTCTGATTTTACTTATTTGAGTCTTCTCTCTCTTTTTCTTAATCTAGCTAAGGATTTGTCCATACAGTTAATATTTGACCTGGAGTCTCTTTCATGGTTTAACCTACAAACCTACAAACCTACATGGTTTAACCTACAAGGTTAAACCTAGGGTTAAACCATGAAAGAGACTCCTGACACACAAGGCACCCATAATGTATCAGGCACACAAATATCCTTTTTCTTCCTTATCCACCCTAGCCTTTGAAGTGGTTTTCCTTCTAGAATTTTTGCCCTATATTCTAAGATATACTTGAGATATATTTTACTGTAATTCCAAAAAAATAATCCTCTTCATGGGGGCTCCACCCTCATGACCTCATCACCTCCCAAAGACCCTCCTAATACCATCACATTGGGGATAGGATTCAACATAGGAATTTGGGGGACACAAACATTCAGTCCATAGCACTAGTGACCTTAGAAGAGAAGAAGAGGAGGGACATAGACACAGAGGAGAAGCCATGTGAAGACAGAGGCAGAGATCAGAGTGATGGGGCCACAAGCCAAGGGATGCCTGGAGCCCCCAGAAGCTGGAAGAGGCAGGAAGGATGCTCCCCTAGACTGTCAGCTTAGGGCACAGGTGGGAGCCTTGAACAAGTGAAATCTATTACCCGGAGTTCACCTTTTCACTGGTGGGCCTAACGTTGGTATTTGAGTCTTTGTCATAAGGTAACTTACATCTCAGGAGAAGAGGCGCCAGTATCTTGCTGGTTATGCATAAAAAGGAGGTGAGGTGAGGTGAAGAGGCTCTCAGTGGGCAGATGTTCCCTTCGTCCCCAATTTTCTCTGCATCCTCCATGCACCTGATCATTCGAGATCTGAAGTCTCTCTGTTTCGTTTGTAAACGTTACATCCAGCAGAGTGCTAGATTTTGCTTTATTCTTCACAAAGTTTTAGCTTTGTCCTGGTGTGGAGTTGAGATCCACACCTTCCTCCCAGCATCTCCTAGGCCTGTTTCCCTAAAGCGTCAGGCACTCACAGTATCTGTTGCCTTCCTGAGTGGTTTCCGGTGTTTGAGAAAATGACCAGGTCAGTCTTTTCTGCAGCAATTGAGAAAGCAGGGACATTGTCTCACGTGATGATTAAAACAGTCATGATTATGTGATTATTTAAAATAGTATTTTTAGATAGCCATAGCACTGTGTGTGTATTTAGATGTTACTGTTTCCATACTCAGCCTTCCTGACTCACGTTTCTGATGACCAGCCCTCTCTTCATTGGCTCTATGGAGAACTGTTAACCTGTGTGTTCCCTGTACTTAACCCTCTTAGTTAATGAGAACGTGGGAAATGTTCCTTTCAGGGGTGGTTGTTGCTCAGCTGCCTCCAGTGAGGTTTATTGTACTCTCTGATTGCTTATTACTTAGCGCCACAGCTTTCCCTCAGCTGTGGCCTTCCCTCAGCCTCTGGTGGAAGCTGTTTCTTGATTCCGTCTCTCTAGCAGCCTGAGGAACCATTCATTGAATGGCTTTCTGTAGAATACAGGGTTGTCTCAGAAAACATGCAAAGCATAGTCCTTGCATATTCATTGCTTCAGAACACAAACCTGACCCGGGGCCGGCCTGGTGGCATAGTGGTTAAGTTCACGTGCTCTGCTTTGGCGGTCCGGGGTTCGCAAGTTCACATCCCAGGCTCAGACCGATGCACCTCTCATCAAGCCATGCTATGGCGGCGTCCCGTATAAAGCAGAGGAAGGTAGAGGGCTGGCCCCGTGGCTTAGCGGTTAAGTGTGCACGCTCCGCTACCGGCAACCCGGGTTCAGATCCCGGGCGTGCACCGACGCACCGCTTCTCCAGCCATGCTGAGGCTGCGTCCCACATACAGCAACTAGAAGGATGTGCAACTATGTCATACAACTATCTACTGGGGCTTTGGGGAAAAAAAAAAAGGAGGAGGATTGGCAATAGATGTTAGCTCAGGGCTGGTCTTCCTCAGCAAAAAGAGGACGATTAGCATGGATGTTAGCTCAGGGCTGGTCTTCCTCAGCAAAAAGAGGAGGATTGGCATGGATGTTAGCTCAGGGCTGATCTTCCTCACACAAAAAAAAAAAGCAGAGGAAGGTGGGCACAGATGTTAGCTCAGAGCCAATCTTCCTCAGCAAAAAGAAGAAGATTGGCAAGAGATGTTAGCTCAGGGCCAATCTTGCTCACCAAAAAAAAAAAAAGAACACACACCTGGCTCACTGAGGCCCCGCTGGGACCATGGCCTTCCCCTAGCCCCAGGTTTCCACATTTCAGCAAGAGAGGATCAGCAACAAAGCAACGTTTCTTTCCGGGAAAATCGCCCTCTGCATCTTTGGGAAATGCTATTGCGAAGCCTTGCCTTGCTTTTTTGACTTTTGTTTAGAGTAGGGGTGTTCTAGAGCTGGTAACCCCTCTTAAGACAAGATGTCTCAGCTCAGATAATTCCTGAGAAGAGGGAGCAAGAGTCAGGGCTTACAGAGCTAGGTGGGGAGTCCTTGTGGCCCGCTGTCTCCTCCACCTCACTGAATGCTGGTCCCTCCTCCTCTCTAGGGGCCGAGAAGCTGATCCACCACCTGCGGAAGCACAGCGTGCCCTTCGCACTCGCCACCAGCTCGGGGTCCGTGCCATTCGAGCTGAAGACCAGCAGGCACAAGGAGTTCTTTGGCCTGTTCGACCACGCCGTCTTGGGCGATGACCCCGACGTGAAGAAGGGGAAGCCAGAGCCAGACATATTTCTCACCTGTGCCAAGAGGTTTTCTCCTCCTCCTCCCTTAGAGAAGGTGAGTCCAGCGGTGATGAGAAACGGCAGCAGCAGGCCGCCTGCATTAACACAATTTGTCAAATGCTAGTGCTCTTGGTGGTCCCTGTGGACGGGGACCGCAGAGTGCTCCTTAGACCTGGAGACAAGGGCCGTGGGGCCCCTGGGTGGGAGGAGCACAGTGAGATCACTCCAGTCTGGTGGGGAGCGTAGCCACCCCAAGTCACCAGGACGGTGAGCCCTGGCCGAAATCTTCTGGGATGCACAATCGTATCTAACAAAGCTCACCTTTCACAGAATGCTGCCTGACGGACATTCACAGGGAAGGGGGGCCGGCGTTCGCTCACGTGGGGCTGCACCAGCCTTATATGTAATGAGCAGACGGGAAGGCACATGTCCATTGCAGTGCAGACAGAAATCATCAAACTCACTACCCCGCACCCCAAATGCTTCTCAGGTGTTATATTGTGACTGCAAAGCTTTTGCTCACAGTGATCTCTGCTTTCCAGCGCAAAGTTTCCAGGCTTCTATGTGTTTCTCCACTGGAAAGAGGCCGCTGGTGGGGCTTTGTGCTGAAGGACCCCCTCTGGCCTCCGTGGGCTGCTTCGTTATGTAGGGTCCGCAGTGGAGATGGGGCAAGTGGTTTCTGCAACTTAGAAGAGCATTTAGAGTGAGTCGACAGTGGCTGTTCACCATTGCTCCGCACTCTGCTCACGTGCTGTGACGGCCGAGATGGAGGGCTTAGCCTGGAGTCTCTGCAGAGGCAGATTCCAGAACAGCAGGAGACGTTCTTGAAAGGGAGGTTCCTGCTGGTGACATAAGTGTGTTAGCAGCAGGAGGGCATTCCTCGGGGTGACACTGTGTTCCCTGATGCTTCCTGTCTTTGAAGAATTCGTGCTATGCTGGGGCGTTAGTTCAGAGAAGAGCATTTCCACGAAAGGTTTTTTCAAGGTTTGCCTGTCATCGCCAACCAGTGGGCAACAGATGGGACGCTGCCATTTACTATACTCATCACAAGCGTAGGGATCGTTGCTCAAAAACATCCTTCCAAACGCAGCTGAATGACTGGGGCATTTTTGTATGATCTGCTTTGTTGGCCCAGGGTCCAACTTACTATATTGACTCTGTAACGGCCGAAATATGTCGACACACATACCTCAAGTGTTGTTCTGTTTCTCCGACCCCAGCTAGGCTTCCCACAGTTCAGTTTAATTCTGACATTAACTACCTGGGGTTAGCACAGAGCCCATGGGGTAAAGGATCAGTCCCACAAGTCTGCCCCCAACTCAGACACCAGCCGCACATGGGGTACCCAGGCCACCCACACTTCTGCCCAGGTGACTACAAATTTGGGAGTTCCTACAACCCCTTTCCCAGGTTCAGTAATTCACTAGAACAACTCACAGAACTCAGCATAACACTACTTGCATTTCCTGGTCTGTTATAAAGGATACAACTCAGGAAAGCCCAATGGAACAGGTGCATAAGGCAGGGGGTGGGGGTGGGAGGGGCGCAGAGCTTCCGTGCCCTCTCTGGGCGTGCCACCCTCCCTGCACCTCCGTATGTGCACAGCCCAGAAGCTCCAAGAACCCTGTTTTTTGTGGAGGCTCTATTACATGGGCATGATTGATGAAATCATTGGCCTTTGAGGATTGAACTCAATCTCCAGCCCCTCTCCCCTCCCTGGACGTGGGAGTAGGGCGCAAAGTACCAACCCCCTAATCATGCCTGGTCTTTGTTACCAGCCCCCATCCTGAAGCCATCTAGGGGCCCGCCAAGGGTACCCTCATTAGCAAAGACTTAAGCATGATTGAAAGAGGCTTATTACAAAGAACACAAGACACTCTAATCGCTTAGGAAATTCCCAGCATTTTAGGAACTGTGTGCCAGGAGCTGGGGACAAAGACCAAATATATGTTTTTTATTGTTTCACAGCCGTAAAGAATCATTGAGTGACAGTGGCAACGCATTCGTAGGGATACACATAGATGGGCTGATTGAAACCTCATTGTTGAATCCAACTCAACAGCAATTGTATGTCAAAGGACGAGCCTGAGGTGGCCCAGCCACTAAGCCATAGGGGCAAAGCTGAGCCCTCAGGGGCGGCCTAAACCTGTGTCTGCTTCTCATATCAGGACATCTGTGGTTGGCGCGCTTGGCATCTTACTCTAAATTCCGTAGAAATCTGTTCTTTTCTCCTAAGAACTTTTCCCTGTCTCCTAAAGAATTTTTCCATACCTTCGGGTTATAAAGCCTTCCTCGTAGAAATGCTCTTTTCTTTGTTTGGGGCAGCTTGCTGTTTATCTATTCACGAGTAAAGTAAAGGTACCCAGAGAAGTTTAGAGTAGGTAGGCGCCCGCTCTCAGTACCGTCTTTATAGCTGGTAAAGACTGGAAGTTTGCTGTGAGTGTCCTCTGTGTGTAGGGCTGAGACCATCAAAGGAAAAAGATACTCCATTTCTTTCAACTACAAGCGGTCCTTCTTTTGCAAGGCACCGTGTTTTAAAGTACGTATGGAAACAAAGTTTACATGGAAACCACATGTTCTCTTTGCAAGAGACCAGTTTCAATGAAACCCTGCAAAGCAGGACACAGCCCCACGGCGCCCATACACATAAGAGTTTCCCTTAACAAGGCACCCCGCAATAGAGGCCAGGTCAGTGGGGTTTTAACATCCCAGCATTATCCTCATTGACGATGTTCGTTTCAGACTTGTCAAAGAAAGATGAGTAATTGCACATCTTATGAATAATTTAGCTCTTCAAGGGTTGTAGACATGACCCTTGTTGCTAATCCACATTTATTTATGGGTGTATTTGTCTTGCAGAGAGGAAACCTTTCTTTGTCATATTTCTTAGGCAAATATAGTGAAGACTTTTCGGGTTTTTCCTCGTGTGATGTGCTTATTGTAATACTGAAGGAGGATTTTAACGTGCCCCTGCGGGGGGAGGCACTGCTAATTTCGTACTTGCTTATGTCTCCCTGATACATGAAGCAGTGGCACAGTGGCTCGTTGAAATGTGAGGTAGCTCAAAATTGTTGAAATATGATATGGCTCTCAGATGGTAACCTGCTGCTCTCTCTGTGATGCGGTGCAGGTGCGAGCATAGATGGGCGTAGTGCACCTCCAGAGTTCAGTGGCATTTCAGGCAATTATTAAGTCCCTAGAGAGACTCATGGGGCCGTCAGGAATTTATTATGCTGGGAGTGTCACCAAATTCATTAGGTACAGTAGTAATAGTAGGAGAGTAGTACACCAGTAGTGTTTGAGGGAGATGATATTAAAATATTAAGTACTATTGGGGCCGGCCTGGTGGCGTAACGGTTAAGTGCATGCGCTCCGCTGAGGCGGCCCGGGCTTCACAGGTTCGGATCCCGGGCATGCACCGACGCACCGCTTGTCAAGCCATGCTGTGGCAGCGTCCCGTATAGAGTAGAGGAAGATGGGCACAGATGTTAGCTCTGGGCCAGTCTCCCTCAGCAAAAGGAGGAGGATTGGCATGGGATGTTAGCTCAGGGCTGATCTTCCTCACAAAATAAATAAATATTAAGTACTATTTTACTAGGAGAAAATGCCCAATACAGTCGGCATTCAGTAATTAAGTTTTCATTGACAATATGTTCCTCTAAGTTACTTGTGCATCACTCTTTTGTGCTAAAAGTAACGCCACCTTGAAAAGTCTGCTTAACTCTTCCTGACGCTAATGAGCGCTCATTGAGTGCCTGCTGTATGCCAGGGAGGCATTCTGCAGGTGGCAGTGCCCACAGACTCACAGAGACCCTGTGGGGCAGAGGTGATCATTGCTCCAGCTTCTACAGCACAGGAGCTTCTGGAGACCTGCAGGGGTGAGCGAGGGGGCTCGACTCCTGTGGCAGGTGGGGGGACTAGCCGGGAGTCACTCCTGGGCCCTGTGGGCGTCTGAGTTCCTGAGTCTGCCACTTGCTCTCCTAGCCACAAAAACGCACGTCTCTGTTGTAAAATAAAAACGATGGCATCATTGACACATGATTTCTTGGGAACATTACAAGTAAAACCTGAAATCAGTTTTAAAAAGCATAGCTATCACTGCTTTTCATGCTTTAGTTTTCTTGTTAATGTGAAAAGCTGAGTTTCAGGGTTTTGTTTTTTAAATTACTTGTTTTCTTTTTAAGAAAGTTCTGCACATTAAGCTTTTGTACACCTAAAGAGTAAAAAAAGGAATGACAAATGCGTTTTAACTGGCGAGTTCCGATGAACTGGATGAGATCTTTATCGTAAAACTCAGAGCGTTCCCTCAGGTACAGAAGCAGTCACCTGAGTCAACTTCTCGATACGTGAAACAGCAATCAATGTGTCTTACATAATCTCCCGACAAGGAAATGTGTTAATGTAACGGTCCCTCTCTACGCCTCTTCTTAGCCTACCTTGTACACATCCCCAAGTCTGCAGACAGCCTACAGACGGCTGTGGGCTGTCAGCCTGTTGCTGCTGCTTAATCCTGTCTCTGAAGAACTTCTCCTGACCTCCCAGAACACTGGAAAACAAGTGGCTGCATTGCTTGTGACAGAGGGAAAGTTCACAGTTGCAGTCAGGGGAGCTGTGCTGGGCCTCTGTCTGGTGGGTGGTTGGATGAACGTTCCTTAGTCAGTCTAACCTGCCTCTACATCCCGTTGCGGGCACAGCCACACTGGAGCTCCTCCTGGGGTGAAGAGAGTTCCTGTACCATAGTTGGCCACCTCCAGGGGTCTCAGGGACCTGGCAGCCCCAGCCATCACTGCCGAAGCCTCAAGGCCACCTTCTCCTGTCACTCACAACCTCTGAGCAAAACACAGGGGCCTCTGGTCATCAGTCTTCAGTCTTATTTCATATTTCTATCTCTTGCAACCTGATTTACCAGGCCCTCCCTTATTTCGTAAAAAAACATCTCGGCCATCTCAACCGTTACCTTCGCAGACAGTCACCTTCTCTGTCAGTGAACCTGCCCGTGCTCGGTGTCCCCACTGAGTTTCTGTGGGTGAGATCGCTTGCTTTCCCAAATTCCACCATCCGGGAGAAAAAACATCTCCCACACTCTCTTAGGATTGGTGACTGGGGGCCTGTAAATTAAACTGACAAAAGACATACGAGCAAGAGAAAAGACGGATTTTTATTCACGTAGGTATGCGGCAGAAAAATGTGATTCGCAGAAAAATGTGATTCAAGGAGACAGTTAGAATCTGCGCTTATCTTAATAGGGGTTGTGGAGACTCAGAGGGGCACTTCTGGGAGAACAAATGACTTTTAGGAAAAATAAATGAGTTCTTAGGAGAACCGATGGGGGAGATGATAGTTTTATGACAGTGTCTGTTAGGCGATTTCTTATCCAGGTGCTCACCTGTGCTGACCTGTCTGCAGAGATACGAATCGGCTCCCCTGGTTGTGAAACTCCCTTCCCAGGAGGGGATTTAGGACAGTTGAATTCTTTACGGAGCCTTTGCTTTTAGGAAGATAAGGAGAGTTCAGAAAAAGCCTCTTCCTGCAGCTGTTGATTCTCAGATGTTTTCAGGTCCTAACTCTGAAGCCACTGTGCCACGTTCCGGGCCCCCTTCACCACCGCGGGGTCCCTGTTTTCCTTTCCCCAACACCCCCTTGTCACTTTCCCGCCCCCTCCTCTGAATGCTCGGCATCTGGCCGGCCAAACGCAAGGCGCTCTCGTCATTTCTGAATGACGCTGCCTCTGGTTCTCAAGCCCTGCCCTCACCCCTGGCCTCTGGTTCCCCATGGCCAGCCCCCAGGACCTCTGGACTGCTGTGTCAGGGGCCGTGATCCCCATCTCACGCTGCACCTTAGCCTTCTCTCCCTCTCAGCCCACCCACTCTCCAGCTCGTCCAGGCCTCTCATCCAGGACCTGCACTTTGCTCCCACGTCCTCAGCACCTGCGTGGCTCTGCTGTGCTGTGTATCCCGTCCAGACCTCCCGCCTGGTGAGGTCCTCAACGCTAAGGACCTCAGACATTTTCCTCCTCATCCTTCTCATCTTGCCAGACCTTCTGCTGCATCTCCCCCTCTGGCAGCGCCCTTGAATAAAGACCATAGTACGTGATCGTCTTGGTGACGCAAAGAGTTAGACAGCCATACATAGAATTTTCCAGTTGTCATTAAGAAATGAGATATGCAGTAATCCATAGGCCTAGAATACAGTCTAATAATACTACATTTGCATTTGATTGCCTGGTATTCCCTGTAGCTATTGGAATGAAGGGAGAGACTTAATCTCCCCGGACAGCAAATGCGGTATTCTTCCTACACACCCTTCTTCCCAGATTCATTGAATGGGTGTTCATCCTCATTTTAAAATCAAGTCTGGTTAGTAATTGCTGTTGCCGTTTTCCCAGCCCCTTCAGATCCAATGAATTGAGTAAACAAAAAGGACGGCAGCACCATCTTCCTTTGCAGTTACAAAGACAGGAGCTCTATGCTGTATCCATTTGTGATGTCTTTGTTTGGTCTTACTCAGCGTAATTCCTGGAAAATAGATCGCTAAGCAATTAATTTTTTCCCATTCTTCAGATTTGTATACACAGACACATGTCACACAGAACGTAAGTTGCTGAAACAATATGCTGGCAGCAACTTCTGTTACTGTGATTGGTGTCGTTACTCGAGGGGCTCCTTTAGATTTTCTTCTTACAATGTGGCTGGACCAGTACCGTTTTGTGTATATTTGTACACAAGGCTATGAAATCGTCACATATCAGCAATTTGGAAGAATGATGGTTCTCATTAGGCCGTTGTAATAGCATGTAGCATGTAACCTATCTTGTTAAGCCACCACCACAGAATGAAAAATTGGACACCACTCCACATATTTAAAAGGATGAATCGTATCTTGGATTTCCAAAAAAATTAACTACACGACCGTGCCCTCAAATAATCTTCTTAGACAATAACTAAACAATACTGCTAGAATAGGGAGCTGTGACATTTAACCAAGAGTGGGAAGGATTTCTTGGTAAATCATTGGTTTTGCCTTTTGAATGTTTCTGAAACAGTAATGTGATAGCCTTGTTGCTCCCTGAGTCCATCTCACCTTCCCAGCCATCACAGCTACCCCTGCTACCCCATAAGGTGTAAACCCCTTGGCCTGGCTACCTTCTCCCTTGCTGGTCACTCCAGGATTCTGTTTTAGCCTTCTCCTCTGTGTTATTAGCATATTGGGAGGGGGGCCTATTGGGGAAAAAAAAGGCTCCTTGGGGACAGGGGTGATAATGAATGAAATGGTTGAGAAACACTGGATTAGTCACATTCTAGGTTAAATAAATACTGATTTAATAGTCCCAAATAATTTCCAAGGATGGTATTTAACAAATTCAAGGGTGATTTTCTGGATTTTTTTTATTTTTTTTGGTGTGTAAGTTTGGCCCTGAGCTAACATCTGTTGCCAACCCTCCTCCTTTTGCTGAGGAATATCAGCCTTGGGCTGACATCCATGCCCATCTTCCTCTACTTTATATGGGACGCCGCCACAGCATGGCTTGATAAGTGGTGCATAGGTCCACGCCAGAGATCCGAACCTGCAAATCCTGGGCCACCGAAGCAGAGTGCACGAACCTAACCACCATGCCACCGGGCTGGCCCCTGATTTTCTGTTTTTTAAAGGATGTCCAGAATAGAATGTGCCCCCATCACTTTATCTGTTTAAACCAGGGTGACTAAGTCATCTGGATTGCCCGGGGACTGTCGTTTATGTTACCAGCAGGTAAAGTGACTGTGGCATCTGATCTGTCAGGCATGTGTTGGAGGAAGAGGAGGACCACCAGGAGCCCCCAGTCCTGGGCAGTTTCTGTGGTCCTCACTCCACCGTGCTGAGCGTCCGCCAGCCAGTCTCCGAGAAGCAGCAAACCCTGAGTGTGGTTCTGAGGTCATACAGGGATCCATGAGGGTGCAGAAGGTTTGGGTCCACCTGGAACCTGAGTGAACAGATAGTCCCACATTTGCAAACCCCAAGAAGAACCTTGGAACCTGTAGTGACTTTGTGTCAAATTTTGTGTGTCACTAAGCAAAAGGAGAAGCTTTATTCCCTAGAGACAATGTAGTTGCATTTGAAAAGTTCGCTAGTTCCAGAAAAGCATAGAACTTAAAATGGACACTTGTGATTGTTGAAAACATAGAATTAGTGACCAAGTGTCATCTGAGCTCCGTCTGGACAGTGTGCCCCTCCCTGTCGTTCCCCTTTCTCTCTTCCTAGTCACGCTCGACACCTGGCCACACCTCCAGCTCACACCCGTGACACCTGCAGGCCCCTCATCTCTCTGCTTGAAGCTCCCACAGTGGCCTCACACCCAGCTTGTCACAAATGCATGCTCTCCATCCCTCCAGCAGAACTTCGGCCCCCACGCCCTCCGCATCAGAAAGTTTGGGATCATCTTTTCCTTCATGTCCAGCACACCATCAAGCTCCCTTTTGCTTCTGAAGCATTTCCCTAATCCCATCCACTTCTGTCCATTCCCCCGCCACTAGCAGACAAAGGTTCTATTACATGGAACTTCTTAGCTATAAAGTGGAGCATCTTATTTATATGATACTTTAAAAAATTGAAGTGCAAAGGCATTTTAACTGCCCCAGAGGTGCTGATGAGCAGCCCGGGTGAAGAACGCGGACGTAGGCTGTCTGGGGTGTTGCTGAGCTCACACATCTTCAGAGAAGTAAGTTCAGCTCCCCCGGCTGATAAACCCCAGAAATGCTTCACCTCCCCGGTACTTGGAAATGTCACTCTTTCTAAATTAAACCCCTCAAGCTACGGTTTAATTAAGCTCATCTCCTCTCCTAGAGATGGAATTCAGATATGTTTTAGCCTTCAGCCCGCTAAAGTGGAAAGAACATTGGATTCCGGAGAGCCGGGCTCTCTCCCTAAATTCTGTCACCTGCGTGCCTGTGTGACCTTCACATTCCCTCTGAACTTCCCTTGGCCCAGATCCCTCCCCCAGGACAGGAGAGGGTTGCACCAGCCGCTGTGCTACAGCTCGGACACCCGGTGGCCCCTTTGTTGCTTTAAGTCCTGTACGAAGACGCTTCACCATCTCCCAGAATTTAGCAGGCGTTCAGCAGATGCTCACGGTTTGCCTGGTGCCCTGAGAAGGTCTGTTTAATCCAGCCCCACCTAGTTACAGCCAAGTGTATCAGTGTCGGCACCCGCTACTAGAAGAATGTTCTTCCTGCCCAGAAACTTCCTTGAATTCATGGAAGTGTGTCCTGAGTACACACTACGTGTGCCATGCTACAAAAACCACTAAATTAATCAAAGTTGTATGCAACATGCGTATCCACACACGTTGGCATGAATCTCATGGCAGGGGGCTGAAATGTGGGGCAGAGGAGGGGGTGGGGGTTTTGCTCCCCCAGCCTCTCCCACATGCTGGCAGTAGCTAAAGACCCTTTCCTTAGAGGGAAGAGCTTCTTTCCTCGGAGACAGAGTGCAATTACATAATTCTCATCTTACGAGTAGGTACCAATGAGTGTGAGGTCAAGTGTACTCAATCAATGCACAGTGGGAAGGGCTGGGCCCGTGCTAAGGAAGGAAGAAGTCCTTAGAAAGGAGGCAAAGTTCAACAGGGTGGAACTCTTTTTCACGGTAGCTGGGTGAGGCACATAGAAACTGCACCAAAATATTTGGCTGTTTGAATGAAAAAACAGACTTCCTCCTTTTATTTGTGCAAGACCTAAGCTATATTATTTTAACTTATATCTTCCAACGGTTTTATGACCCTTGAGTCTTGTGATTAATAGGCACAGTCTTTGCAGGTAACTTTTAAAGATTTATTGTCTGGTTTCGATAGAGGGACGAGCCGTGCTGTGAATATTCATCAGATGTCTAGGTTATTAGGTGCTCTTCTCCTGCGAGTGGTCCTCAGAAGCACGTTAGATCTTAGGAATCAAGACATGGAGAGT
Organism: Ceratotherium simum simum; assembly: GCF_057802395.1. Lineage (NCBI taxonomy): Eukaryota > Metazoa > Chordata > Mammalia > Perissodactyla > Rhinocerotidae > Ceratotherium > Ceratotherium simum. Next base: position 124,727,983 of record NC_141940.1, read on the forward strand.
AATGAAGACGTAACACCTTTTGAGACATTTTTATAGTTGCTTCAAAATATAGTAGTTGTTCTGCTTTGTAATTCTACTGCTTCTAAGAAGAAGAAGGAAGAAACCTGCAATTCCAGATGCTGTCAGATCACTAAGAGTCCAGTCCTGTGCGCGGGTGGTTCTCGGCAGGATTCGTGTTTGGTGTCTGTTTTCTGCCCCGCATAAATGGCTGCTCTGTTTAATTTGTGCAACGACAATGCCCGGGCGTCAAGGTCCAGCATTTTTCTTTTCCTATAAGCTGCACATTCCCACACCACCCCCTGAGTTTCCCTGCCAGATTCTCATCAGACACCCCCTCCATCCAGTGGACTGGCTGATTAGCTTTTAAAAACCTCAAATACTGTTTTCACATCTCCACATTTCTCAGATTATTTTAGCTGATGTGAAATGTGCAAGTCAAGCTAACGTCCGTGAAAAGCGTGTTTTGATGGCTACTAAGTGAATGGAGGAAAAAGAAAGGAATTCTGGTTCCATTCACACAATGTGCACAATCAGGGTTTTCTTGTTTTTTTTTGTTTTTTTTTTTTTTTTGGCTAAAATACAATCACTTTTGACCTTTCAAGATAGTCAGCCTTACAAGTGGCTTAGTTGAAGAAACCCGCGCCAACTGGCCCGTCTCCCTGGCTTTTGCCTGATGCTCAGGAGGAAGGGAAGGGCTGTCTTCCTCTGTCGTGTTCATCTCATCCATTATGTCTCAGATCTCAGTGCTATATTTGGATTATTAATTCTCAAATGAGCTCAGGACACATTATGAATTGAAAACAGAAACCAATAAAATGTGTACACCTTGGGAACCAGTGAAAATTTCAGAGGGAGGATGTGTCAGTTCCTCTCCCTCTGTCGGTGCTATAAATACCTGTAAAACTTTTCCTCATCACTCTGACATCCCTCCTTTCATTTCCTGGAACATAAACACGTGGAAAGAGCTGTCAGGTGTGCACAGACTCCACAGTGTTCTCAGGTGAGGACAGATGTATCGGGGCCCCTTGTTTTGTGAGTGCCATAGTTTCTGAGCAACCAGTTTTCCCTGACACCCGCCCGCCATGCTCTTCGGAAGGAACCTCACACGGATACAGAATAAAACCTGCTTTTGTGACTTCAGCCAGGCACAGCTACCCCAAGGGATCCACAGAATCTCTTCCTCTGCCCCCACTGAAATTTCACAGGTGGACTGCACAGACCTTCCAGATCCCCACAGAACACGAGGGGTATTGCAAAAGCAAAATGTCACCTGACATTTAAGGGCGTCTCTATGGTCCCGGATAAAACAGTTGGGACGTTTAGAATACCATCGGGTCATAACTTTATAAAGTCAGGGACGGAAATATCACCACCAGGAGGTCTCCGAGTCAGATATCTAAGAAAACAAACCCTGATGGTCGAAGGAGTCATTTCTCCCCTCAGGTGGAAGCCAGCGTCTCACAGTAGAAGCAGAGCGCTTGAGAAAATCGGGGGCTTCAAAAGTCCTCGGAGGAGGGCAGTGGGCCTGTTTGCCCAGGACTGCCAGGTTTTAGCTCTCAAGTCCTGTCTCCTGGGCAGACCAGTTCAGTCTGTGACGGTGGCCTAGCACTGGCCTGTTACAATGTGTGGTGACTAGTTTAGTCCTTGGCTGGGCCCCGTGGGGGAGTCCGCTAATGAAGTGTCTCAGCCCCAGACTGAAGGAAAGAAGGGAGGAAGGGAGTGTGTGTGTGTGTCTGTGTGTGAGTGAGTGAGTGTGTGTGTGTGAGTGTCTGTGTGTCTGTCCCACTGACCTGAAGGCATCAGAGGATGCAGAACTTCTGGTGTCAGACCACACCTGCAGCCAGCATCCCTGAGCCCCTTCCAGGTCACCAGCACGTGGCCTGCTGCCACACGGGCTGATGAGTCAGGGAGAGAGTTATCGTGATAGAAGGCAGGAGGACACGGGCTGGGAGCAGAGGTGAGGGGAGACTGGAGGCGTACCATCAGCAATCCTGGGGGTTCTCAGGACTTTTGGAGAAGAGTGGGGACAGGAGGCCGTCCCACTTGACAGATATCTGGCCCCTACAGAATCTCAATCAAAAAGAATTAATGAAGCCACTTGCACATTCAGTGTGTGGGATTCCAGGAACTCAGGGGAACTTTCTAGGTGCATGTTTTCCTGGGATAGAGGGTGATAGCATGATAACGGGTGGGCTGGCCTGGTGGCATAGTGGTTAAGTTCATGCACTCTGCTTCGGTGGCCCACGGTTTGCAGGTTCGGATCCCAGCTGCAGACCTACATACCATTCATGAAGCCATGCTCTGGCAGGCATCCTATGTACAAAATAGAGGAAGACTGGCACAGATGTTAGCTCAGCGACAGTCTTCCTCAAGCAAAAAGAGGAAGATTGGCAACAGATGTTAGCTCAGGGCCAGTCTTCATCACCAAAAAAAAGAAAAAGCAAGATGACACGTTGACTTACCATTGGATAGACTTCGGGCCTCTCATTTTGAGCGAGTCCTGACGTGCAACTTGCCATAGCGTTGTTCCCACAATGGCACCTTTAGGAGTTCCCTGATAAATTCGGTGCATAGACTCCCCGTTTTACATGTGGGCATCTGAATGAGCATGGGCCATCCCAACAATAAGTGGGTTTACACGATAAACCCAAAGAGATTCCGCATGTAGCACTAGATCTTTGTGCTAATGAGTTTTTCGTTGTGTAACACTGGCACACACAGGGACTGAATTTTTCACCAAAACACCCTAACCATTTAATTTCCAAAGTGCAGCATGTAAAACATGACCAGCTCTGAAATTCCTTTACATTTTAAAAGCATGTTGGTTTGTTTTTCACAATTTCCTCTCATGGTCCAAATGTTCAGTTATTGATTGATCAGGTGTTTATGATCTGAATCAAATTCCCCCAGCTACACTACGTTTTGATAATGCTTTGGCAGCAGCGACGGGAACCCTTCCTCTCTAAGGTAGCGGTGGTGGGAAGGCCCCGGGACCCTAGAAGAGACGGCCCGCTCTCCTCACCGCAGGTCGTAAAGTGGGAAGGCTCCACTTCTGTCTCGCTTTGACGGTAGCACAGCTGACAGTGATGACAATAATGAAAGCCCAGTCTAGATGTCTGGTTACGGAGAAGGCCATCTCAACCTTCTTTTTCTCCCTCACCCTACAGTGCCTTGTCTTTGAAGATGCTCCCAACGGGGTGGAGGCCGCCCTCGCAGCCGGGATGCAGGTGGTCATGGTTCCGGATAGAAACTTGCACCGAGACCTGACGACCAAGGCCACCCTCGTGCTGGATTCCCTGCAGGACTTCCAGCCCGAGCTCTTTGGCTTGCCACCCTACGAATGAGGGGTCCTCGATGCCTCTCGGGGCACCACGCCCCCCCCCCGCGCTCACTGGGGTGACCCACCCTGCACAGAAATCACAACTCCCACATCTCCACGTAAACGGTCATTCCAGCCTGTGACGTCAGCCTTCTCATCCCCAGTGGGCCTGGCCCACTCTCTAAAGTGGGGAAAATCTGTACCTTGACAGTTGAGAAATCAACAGAGACAGCCCAGAACAGAGGTCAAAATTGTGATTTGAATAGTTATATAGTATTTGAATAATCATATATAATATTTGAAGAATCCTATGATTGTATTTGAATAATCATACAATAATCATATACAGTGAATCTACTTACATACATACATGTATGTGAGTACGCGTATGCGTGTACGTGTATGTATGTATACATACTTTTCTAAGACAAAATGAAATTATATTTGTGCTCAATTCTTTTTCTTTTTAGTTTTTCTAAACCCTGGCTGGAAAATGTAAAATATGTATACATATATGTATATACTTTTATGTATATATATGTATATACATATATATTATATTTATATACATTTTGTACTGCTTCACTCTTTCCAAAAAGTGTTGATCTTAATGTGCGATAGCACCTCATACACGTGAGATGGTAATTCTGTTTGGTTTGTAGTCTGAGTGGGAAAGCCATGTTACGGATGAGCCCTTGAGACATCATGCTCCTTATTGGAAAACACTGATATTCTTTTTTGTGTCCTCAAAATATCTCTGTGGACCTCTGCTCAGAAACTACCTCTGAACCATGTGTCATCAATAGTTTCTTTTTAGTGTGAACAAGATGGTAGCCTGTATCTTGCATCTAGGTGCATATACACCTCTGAGAATGTTTTCTACCTCAAAGAAATGATTTCTGTCTTGTCAGAACAGTTATTTTTCTAACACAGTCTCTGATGCAAATATAATTTTATTTCGGAATGCATACTTGCTACGACTAGACCCATAGCACATTTTCGGAGTAATTTACCAGACATTACACTTTAGTGATTAACGCTTTTTAATAGAGTTACTCAGCCTTTTGTAATGGGAAAATTGTGAAAGTCGTCAAAATGGGAAAAATGCAATCACGGGGTATTCCTGCTTGGGGGACCCTTTCTCTGTCATTGTCATTGAAGTAATCGTCAACTCTGTGAGTTATAGAAAAACCACAGTAATGTAAGAGATTATCTGGTGGGATGATTGTTTGTCGATGATTGCCTCTGGCTATTGACCAGTTTTTCATCAGTTCAGCGTTCTTGATTGCCTGTATACGTGTCTGTTCTTTGAATTGCCCTTCAAACCGATTGTAACATCTTACTGGTTCCCTCACCAATTAATTTAATTGAATAAAATTTTTGGCACTTGTTTACATTATATTTGTATGGGAGTGTGATTTTATCTTTTTTTGAAAAACATTATCCTCTAACAAATGTAAAACACAAATGTGACTAATTGGCTTGTTTTTTTTTTTAGCCTAAACAGTACTCATACTGTTTATGTGTGAGTGGCATTTATGTATTTTAAGTGAACCAGAGTGCCTTTGCATCCAGGAAATAAGGGCTCTTGATGAAATGGTCGCCTGTTGGATTTATCTGCTTCTTCCAAAATATGTATGTTGATTTTTTTTTAATCCTTAAGCCAGTTTGCACAAATAAGACAAAGAGGTTTAATACCTCTCTCAGGGATACAGATCTAGATCAGGGTAAGTTTCTCTCCAGGATAAATTTGATCTCAAGTATGATGGTGTTTTTGTTGTTTAAACAAGTCTGCAGCCAAACTCGTATATTTTGGTACAAAGGACAAATACTGATCCTTGGTCAAAGCACACATTTTTTCTTATTCTTCTACGTCAGCCCAATTGCTTCAGTACATTTCAGTAATATTCCGCTGAATAACTCATCGATTTTGCAGAGGTATGATAATGAAAATTTACACCAGAATGAATCCTGCCAAGAAACTTTAAAGAGTAGTTGTACTTTCTTGGCTCATTTTAAGTGCGTTCTGTTAGGGACATGCAGATTTTAATAGAAGTCATGCAGTTTTGTGGCCTAACCAGCAGCTAATGTTTGCCCCTAAGTTCAGAAGGATTTGTGGTACCAGTGACAGCCCCCAAGAAATGGCACTAACAGTCTGTCCTTAATTCCACTTAAAGGAAACATATGCAACACTTTTAAGAACTTGCTCATTACTGCTTACTAGAGTTTTTTCCACCTAATAAGTCGGAATTCAATGATTTATATGAAAGAAAAAGGGTCTGGAAGACATCTGCTTCACACGTGAGAGAATAGACTTGATAAGGAATCGAAACTGTTTCTGCTGTGCAATAGTCAGTGTTTAGATACTGCGGTCCACATTTTTTGGAATATATCCGACGGTCTGATGCTAAATTTGGCCTCCTTTGAATGGCATGTCCAAATTTTAAAAACAAATTTGCACAGGGTAACGAGTTTTATAACCAAACATAATGAGTGTTAGCCTATCTGTATTAACTCCTCTGCTTAACATTGTCTACACTCGACTACTTCACAGGATCAAGTCCAAACCTCATTGGCCTTATATGATGGCTTTCTGACCAAAGTCCGTCACCAGCAGTCTTTAGGATTATTATCTTCTGTACAGAGAAAATAAAGTGTTAAAACGCAAAGGATTTCAAATTAGACTTCAATTCAGAGCCCAGCTCTGCTACTAAATAGTTGTATCGCCTTATTTTGCCCCTTTGCACCTCAGACTCCTTCCCTGTGAAATGGGGGTAATCAATAGTTTATAGTGTTGCTGTGAAGATTTGATTGAAGTCACACATGGGGTGAAAAAACATAACACGTGAATGGTTTATAAAATGGCAGCTACAATTACTATTTCAGAGGCTGTATAGCATTCCCCAGTCATTTTTGTTGGCTGAAGATACCTGGTTTACAAAGGGTGTTTGTAAGGATATTTGTTGATTGAAGAGCAGGTCTTCAGAATTATCTCTGAAAGCAGATCTTCAAGATGCCTCAAACTATGCTGGTTTCTCTTGAGTCTCTTTAACAGATAGTATCTTGTACACATAAGCGCTTGATTTTTATCTCCTTCGTTAGTCACAGGATGTTTTCCTCGACTGTAATTCTTTTCATCAGAAAAACGGTCCTCCAGATTGAATTAATTGAAGAAAAGTTGTTTACCTGTTATAGACCAGGCACTCTAGACATACAAAACCAAATAAGGACACATCTTAGGGTATTTATCTTGTTAAACTTGAGTCATATAACTATGGTGAGTTGGTTTCTAGATTTTTTTCAGGACCAGGGTTAGCATCAGGTCAGCATGACAAGGGGCTGGTAGAAATGTGAGACTTTCAGCCCCCAGATCATCGTGTAGCCTGGTCTGATTTAATTGCTCCTCAAATCAACTAAACTTTTCTGGGTGTCTTCTGACCCAAGTGGCTTTTGAAGGATTAGGTAGTTACCTCTCTTTTCCTGGTTCTCCACTGAATGGCTGGTACCTGATGAACACAAAGTTGTTTTGAAAACTGTGAAACAGTCCCCTTAGAATTAAAATATTGTAATTAAAGCATTCCTTTTTGTTGACTGCAAACACCTATGATTCCCAAGTTCTACATGGGTTATCGCCAACACTGCATATGAAATGAGTATTTTTACATTAAAATATTTCCAGTGATTTACCATCACATTGATAATATATTTCTTTTGGGCATGAAAATTATAAAGAACTATTTAAGAATCCTAATATTCTGCAATCTCTTAACAAGCATGAGGCCTTGGGAAACGTGTCATATACATTTACTTATTAAAAACCTTTCAAAGTCATGGTGAGTTCATATATTATGCAAAGTCACTTCAAATGGTATGTTTTAAAATCCACTTTAGGAAACAATTGACATATATTTTATATTAAAACTCTTAATAAATTAAGGATGTTTAATATCAAGAAGACCAATTTATCTGTAAATCAAGTCAGTACTGTCCTTGGTGGTAAAATAGACATTCCATTTAAAAGTCAGAAGCAAACAAAAAAGGGGTCTATCGGTAAACTTTTATCATTGTCCTAGGAATTTCAGTCAATGAATAACTCCATTTAATGTTTACATACATAGGTCTGATGAGGACAGATTCTCTCACTGTTGTGTGTCTAAACATGTCTTTATGTCACCACTCTTTAATGATGTTTTCACGGGATATTAAATTCTGGTTTGAGATTAATTTTTTTTCACCTTTTAAAGATAGTCTTCTTGTTATTCACCTTTCATAGTTTTTATTAAACAACCAGCTATTTTTCTGCCTTTTGAAGCCAATCTGTCTCTTTTCTCAAGCTGCTGTTAAGATTTTGTTCTTCATCTTTGGTCTTCCGAAGAATGGCTTGCTTTGTTTTGATCTTGCTTGGACTCAGTAGTTCTCCCTGAGGCTGTGGTTTGCTTTATGTATCCCTACACTTCTTGGCCATTATCTCTTCCAGTATTCCCAGGCTCACCTCTTGGGGTCACATTCATATAAGCAAATAGATAACGGTGAACTCTTAGCAGTCTGTCTAATCAGTGGCTCATGTCCAGGTGTGGGTTGTGCCACCAAAGGAGGGGGCTCAGGGAGTGAGAAGGTTGAGCGAGCTGTCAGGACAGATGAGAAGTCAGTGCCAGCCGGGCCATAGGAATGACTTGGAGTCAGAGCACACACACCTAAAAAGGATTAGATTTCTTTTTTTTTTTTCCTGTGAGGAAGATAGCCCTGAGCTGACATGCATGCTAATCCTCCTCTTTTGTTTTTTGCTGAGGAAGACCGGTTCTGAGCTAACATCTATTGCCAATCCTCCTCCTTTTTTTTCCCAAAGCTCCAGTAGATAGTTGTATGTCATAGTTGCACATCCTTCTAGTTGCTGTATGTGGGATGTGGCCTCAGCATGGTGGGAGAACCGGTACGTCAGTGTGCGCCCAGGATCCAAACCCGGGTCGCCAGTAGCGGAGCATGCGCACTTAACTGCTAAGCCACAGGGCCGGCCCAGGATTAGATTTCTTAATTAGCTCAGAAGCCGGGCGTACTGATACCAACCAGGAGGAGACCAACCCCCTAGAATCAAGTGTACCAGTAGTCAGAAATCCAGAGAACCAAGACAGCCAAGATCCAGGGGATGTGCAGAAGGCCCAGGACAGAACACCGGCAGAACCCGTGTCCCTGGAGCGAAGCTTTGCTTCACCTCTGCCCAGGGTGCAGGCTCTGTGTCCTCTGGGAAGGCGAAACCAAGAACTGCTCATACAGACGGACCGTCCCTGAAATATGAAAAACTCAGAGAAAACACTTTTAATTAGTATAAAGTATTCACATATGCTGATCACTTGAAAATTGCAAAGTACTCTCAATTTCTGCATAAGTCGTCATCTAACAGAGGGGCAATTGGGTTAGTTAACTTGTCAGGCCCCTCCTTTAGGAAGTGGTGGAGCTGTGGGTTAGGCACGCTCCAGAAAACTTAATCATTCCCAACATTATTGCCTTTAACCATAGGGAAAGAAGTACATCTTCTTGGTAATCAGAGTAAAAGGTTGTTTGGTGTCCCATTGTCACTTTCCTGACATAGACCGGACCCATGTGGGTCCTGCCTGGGAGCCTGCTGCAAATCCTGCATTTGAACATCTCCCCATGCTGCATAAGGCAGCACGCAGAGCACATTCCTGCCTTAGCTGCGTCATCAGCTTTTGTCAAAAAGAATAGTTTCCTTAAACATGTTTGAGATGCCCACCAATTGGGAAAATATTAAGCTCCGTGAAAGCGACCGCTTGTCTGTGCGTGAGACAGCTCCCTCGTTACTTTGGTCCTCAGTATTCTCAACCTACCTCCGGAAGACACCGCAAAATGTCGTTCTCGAGTGCTCTCTCTCTGCAGACACTTATCAGGCCTGTGTGATGAGCTGTTTATTCTCTGCTGAGTTCCTGACTAATGTACAGCGTGTTAATGAAGCCGGTTGCTAGCCAGTTCAAGGTCAGATCTGAGTCGACAATGATCTGCACGTGTTTTCAGCTACAGTGCAGTTTCCTGAAAGTCGTCATATCTATGGGCTCAACGTTTCTAAAGAAGAGCATGTAGTTACTATTAGGGAGGGGTTTTCTTTAAGCCTCTCAAGGATTAAGTTCTGAGGTTTTCATCAATCATGCCCTTCCCATAGACTATTTCCAACATCAGTTCTTTCATTTCTCTACCATGTTGTCTTCTCTTCAAACGGCAATTCTCCATACTACCCATCCCCACCACCACCCTCACAACACCGATGAGAACTCGCTGCCTGACCTCCAAGTTGATGAAAGTCAGCCTTGAACCCATCACCTGCATTGTCCCCGGTGTCCTGGTGAAGGTCTCAGAGACAGGCAGATCCAGCCTTCTGATAGTCCCTGCAGATCCATGTGCCGTCCACTCCCTCATGTTAGCTGTGAACAGTCACCTGCCTTTCTCTGGCCAGAATTTCCTTGAAGGAATAGCTCAAGATGTCTCCCAAGTGTTCTTGGGGGAAAAAACAGAGTACCACCCAATCCCCTTGACTGTTTTGTTTCCCAGCAATGGTAAACCAGATGGACACAGCCCTGACTTCCATTCAACATGTAATTTACTGTGGGAGACACAGTAAGGAATCACACACATAAAGATACAATTGTAAAGTGTTATAAACACTGCAAAATCAAACAACACTGTCCAAGAAAGAATAACAATGGGCTCCTAATTTAATTTGGGGCTTGTAGGGTCAAGGAGGGGGCCTCACCACAGCAGTGGCATTTAAGGTGAAATCTGACAGTGGTAAAAAAGCATGACCAGTTTCTTAAAAAATGAAACATAGATTGACCATTCCACTGAGCATTTCTACTCTTAGGTATCTACCCAAGAGAAATGAAAACATATGTCCACACAAAACTTGTACACAAATGTTCATAGCAAGGAGGACATTATAGAAGCCATCCAAAGAGAAGGGCTTGGTGGAAGTTGGCTCTGTGATGAATCCTACAAATTCCAATGTTATCGGTATCTTTTACCAACACCCAAACACATTCCTCTAATTAGCTCATGTGAAAGGATCTTCCTGTATTTCTAATAAGTTATGTAATTTAGATAAGAGATGGTCGAAGATCTCCGTGGGGATTTAGAGGATGCCAAATGAATCAATGGACTCAGTCCATTTTCTAGTGTAAAATGTGTGCGTTTTTAAGTGTCATTAGCCTGCTTAGCAATATATGACATTGGTGAGAAGAACCAACAGAGGTGACAGAAAGTAGAAGGCAAGGAGCTTACATCACTTCATAGTTTATATTACACCTCCATTGATTTCGTGGTTGCAGTTTGTCAAGATAAGCCAACCCCTGGCTTAATGGAAAATGTACAGCTTTAGGAAAGTCTGGGTCTTAATAGATGAGAAGGTGTTCAATGAAAACAGGTGGGAGGGAATTGATTGTGGAGGATCATAAAAGTGAAAGCCAACTTCCAAGTGCTGCTAAGAGACCAAGCAAGATAAGGACAGATACGTGGACATAAGGTTCCATTAACTGTGGTTGGATAGGATCAGTTCAGGGGACCAGTGGGGATCAAGGACAGATTGGAGAAGATTAAGGTGAAGGAGTGGAGACCATGAATGGAGAAGACCCTTGAGTCTTTTGTCTTTGTTGCAGTTTGGTGTGGACTGAACCGTTCAAAGTGGGTAGAAAGAGGAGCAGACACTTCTAAGCTCCAGATGGTCAAGAGTGCTGTAAAGTAACCTTACCTTTATTCTAAAGGTAGTGAGGACCCATTGGAGGTGGACAGCATTGAAATTTCTCTTTCAAGAAATGAGAACTTAGGGCCGGCCCCGTGGCTTAGCGGTTAAGTGCGCTCACTCCGCTGCTGGCGGCCCGGGTTGGGATCCCGGGCACGCACCAACGCACCGCTTCTCCGGCCATGCTGAGGCCACGTCACACATACAGCAACTAGAAGGATGTGCAACTATGACATACAACTATCTACTGGGGCTTTGGGGAGAAAAGAAAAAAAGGAGGAGGATTGGCAATAGATGTTAGCTCAGAGTCGGTCTTCCTCAGCAAAAAAAAGAGGAGGATTAGCATGGATGTTAGCTCAGGGCTGATCTTCCTCACAAAAAAAAAAATATATATTTAAAAAAAAAAAAGAAATGAGAACTTAGAGAGAAAGGGAAGGAGAGAACAGGCTGAGAGGCTGGCCAGTTGGAGGGAAAGCATTGAGCAAAGAACTCCCCATGAGTTGTATCGGCATTTTCCGCCTAAAGTCCACTTAATCCCACAAATCTAACTCAGCCTCGTAACTAAAGGTCTCTTGGATCACTGATTTCTCTAGCTCTTCAGATCCCACTCATCAGAAGAGATGTTTGTTTACAGCTCTGCCAAGGAAGCAGCCATGTGCTTGTCGGTTTAACCTCCCCCAAAATATTTCTGATCCCAAATCTCACTTCCTGCACCGAACAGAGCTCATTCCTGCTCTCCATGGCTCTGCACAAAGTTCTCTGGTGACATTGTCAAATATGTCCGTTAATCCCCATGTAAAAATGTAAATGCCCCTAAGAACGTGACTCCCCTCTTAATCTCCTTAATCAGATCGCTTCCTCCTCATTTTTAGCTGAGAACTGCTTATAAGAGGGAATCAAATTTTGATGCAGGGAGAGAAGAGGAGGGTTAAGAGTGAAGGGGTTTGAATAAGAAGCTCGGCAGGAGAGGAAGTAGGTTTGAGTGGGTACTTCATGGGACGTTGGAGAGGTTGACGGTAGCAGGAGGCCAGGAGGAAAGGACGGATAGGAAATGGGGTATCACAAGGTCATAGGAAGGGGATGACTGTGGGCTTCCATGATCTCCCTGATCTCGCTCCTGTTATTTCATTATTGGGTGCAAGAGGTGAATGGGCACACAGGGGCTCAACAAAGCTCCCACCGTGGGCAACACAAACGCAGCAAGATCAGGTTGGGAGAGCAGCATGCCCCGAACTCTCCAGGAAAGAGTGCAGGGAGGCACATCACTATGATCTTTTCTTTTTTTTTTTTTTTTTGGAGCCCTTTTGTGGGGCTGCCTCCCCAGGGCAGCGTGTCCCTCTGTGTCCAGTCCTGCAGCTGCAGACATTCAGCTGGCTCTTCTCAATGATGGGCGTAGATTAGGTCAGGGCCTCCTGGCCAAAACCACTTCCTAGAGCATGATCCAAGCTCTGGGATGGCACAGATGCCCACGTCTGGGGGTCTGAAATGAGAGTGATGCTGTGCTGGGCCAGTTTTCCTGGAGGAGTAGAGATGGGGCTATTTCTGCAGCCCTAGTGCATAAAAACCTCTGTCTCCAGATGGATGCCCACAGTGGGGGTGCAGCAGGGAGCACAGATGATCAGCACCCTGAGATTCCCTCCATGCTGAGTGTTCAGCCTTTTTTGGATAAAATATTAAAATGGCAGATGTCTGTGTGATGTTCTATGCTGTGTCTCACCTCCTCTCCTTACCTATGATGTTCAGAGGGGGCGAGCTCACAGAAAGAGATCTATATATACTCTTTAGGATTGGAATGGCTTGTCTTCCTAATCATAGCCCAAACCAGAGAGTGGCTTGGAGAAAATGTAGAAAAGAAACATCATTCTGTGCCATTTTTTCCACTTACTAGACTCAGAATTTTTCAGGATGAATGCCAGTATTATACCCCCAAAGTATATACTTAGCCACAGCAGCACCCATGGAGATAAAGTGTTTGCTCTGACCACTGATTGTTAGGCATTATTTCAAGAAAGTCCTGTTCCAAAATAAACCTATAAAGACCAGATTAATTCTCAAATAAGCCTTGGTGAGGGCTGACTCAAATCGACCATCCTTAAAAATATATCTATTGTGAAATATTGAAAAGAAAACCTTCCTGCATTAGAAAAGAAGGAAAAATCAGAGCAAAGAACCACATTCATCCCAATGGGATATAGAGCTCTGAGTTAAACATAGGATTTTTTTCTCCTTTAAGTGTATGACTTTTTCCCTAACGTTGCCTTATTTTTAGTTCATTATAAATCCATCGTAACATGAAATTACTAAATAAGATGTATTAATTTCCACTCAACCATAATGGAATAATTTTAAGAATTATATTGGTTTATTTTTCAATTTTGAATATTTTCCCTACCCATTGAACAGTAGTCATGAGAAGAACCTTCTCTCCTTTAAAACCTTCTATTTTGTTGAAATAAGTCAACTGTTACAAGCAAGAGATATCAAAACTAACATGTTTCTTTAATCTCCTCTCAAAAATGCACATACCTAACCTAATTTTAACTGTGTTTAAAAGGTGATCTTAAACACTGTGAAAATAAAAAGAAGCCCCTACGTGTTCACTCTTGGGGCCTCTGAGGGTGATTTATACAGCAAATTGGAATCCTTCTTTTATGTATTGCCAACATAAGTCACGCACCCCAGATGGATCCTTCCCTGCTGTTTCGTGTAAATATCTATTGTGCTCATCTGGGCCAACAGACTCTTTGCACACCAGCACGTCGAGCTCAAACAGGGAAAAGGCACTCAGACAAAATCAGAAGGAAAAGGAGAAAATAGAACTTAAAGTAAAAAGAGGGAAAAAAATATCTCCTTCGGTACGTTTCAATCAAAATAGCTTAGAGAACATTGAATGTGGCTATCTATATATGCAATCTAATTGTTTTGAATTAAAGAAAAAAATTACTATGGCTATATACCATTGCTCTGATAAAATTAAAATTCTCCATCAGGTTTGTTCCTGTAGCTCTTCATCTTCGTTAATAGTATTTTTCACAGACTGTGTACACATAGCCTTAAAAAGTGAATCATATCCTCACAGAATGTTCTGTGCCCTATACCTGTGACTTTTTGAATATGAGTACGTTAGACATACTCTTCAAGTCCTCTCTCTCTGTCTGGTATTGAATTTATTGAGAAGAAAAAAAGGTGGATTTGAAGGAAGGAATTGCCCTTTCAATTTCAAATGGTTGTGTAAACATATGTCTGTCCCATTTCCTCTATGGAACCAACCCAAAAAAGAGAATAAGAAACAAAGAAATGGGGCCTGGCCCCATGGTGTAGTGGTTAAGTCCAGTGCACTCTGCTTCAGCGTCCAGCGTTTGCAGGTTCGGATCCCGGGTGCGGACCTATACTCCTGATCAAGCCATGCTGTGGCTGCGACCCACATACAAAATAGAGGAAGATGGACACAGATGTTAACTCAGGGCCACTCTTCCTCAAGCAAAAATAGAGGAAAATTGGCAACAGATGTTAGCTCAGGGCCAATCTCCCTCACCAAAAAAAAAAAGAAAGAAACAAATGTTATCTTTGATGAAACTAGGGATCCCCTAGGACCCTGGGTCACAATACATGCAGAAAGATGGCCAAGATGCGTGAGAAATCAGATGAAGGTGATGGGGGACATGAGGAGAAGGCATTTTTTTCTGTGTGACTCTGGCAGAGATGGCCAAGCTTAGAGCTGTCCAAAGTGGGCGGCATCCATTCCAAGGAAAATCAGTGACTCTTTGCTTGGGAGAGAAAGGTCCAGACCTATGGGCTGGTCTTGGAAGCCTCCTTACCTCATGCTTCGTCATGGCACAGGATGGGGGGAAGAGTCAAGAAAAAAGCCAACAGGCCATCTTTGCCCAAAGCAGATTGTTGGTTTGGCAAAGTGGAGGAGAAATCAAGAGGGGTCGCATAGCCACGCAACTACTGATCTTCACCTGGTGAAGATAAAGTCAAGGTAAAAAAAGCACATTGAAACATTCAGTGTGAGCCCAGACCATTTGCTGTTAGCCTGGAGAAGCCTTGCCCCCAGTCCTGGCACAGTTAAGAAACCCTGCGAGATAACAGCCTGAAACTCAAGCTGCCCACCACTTTAGCTCATTCTTCCGTCCATTCCCCCAGATTTTGCTCAAGTACCTGGTCCCCATAGACACCTCCTCTTTCAAATATGAGAAACAATACCACTTAAAAGAGTGGTAGCCAGCCAGGGACCTTTAAAAAGATGCTGCAAGGGAAAAAAAAAAAGAACAGAACGTGATCAATGAAGACACTACCGGAAAGATTATACCACAGAGCAGCCAAAAACCTGAACAAAGAGAGGTCCAAGAAATCAAAGCAATTAGAGAGAATATTGTTTCTCTGCAACGAGAATTTAAAGAAGAGATATAAGGCTTTAAGGAGAATTTAAAGAAGAGATATAAGGCTTTAAGGGGGAACTGATAATACATTAGATGAGAATGATAAGTGACTCAGCAGAGCCTCAGAAATAAATGAGGATGAAAAGTATGAGAGAGAGAGAGACAGAGAGACAGAGAGACAGAGGGACAGAGAGAAGTGATAGAGCACTTGCATAACTGGTGCCCTGCTGAAGTTAAAAATGAATGGAACAGAAAAAACATATTCGAAGACAGAATTCAAGGTAAAATTCCTGAAATACTGGGAAATTTGAATCTGCTGACAGAAACACAACACTGAAACCCAAGGCTGTGTTTATATAGATTGGGTAGTAAAGAAATATCCTAGTAAATTACTGGTATTTTAAGTTATGGAAAGACCCCCATGGATATTCAGAAAAAATCTAGGAAGCTAAGATTTCTCTACGTCAGACATGAAATGCTAGAAGACAGTAGAGCAATCTATAAAAAGTCCCCAAGGAAAGAAATTGTGTCCCAAGAATGCAACCAAAACTATCCATAAATTTTAAAGGATACAAATAGATATGTCCATAGATACACCAGTTCAGGGAATGTATTTTCGTGAAGAAAACAAACAAACTGAGGCTAAATTCTCACTGACCAAGAGAAGCTGTGTCTGAAAGATTCATTGCAAACTCAAAGGATGCATTCAAGTGTACAACTGTGGGTAAACGTGTGGGAATTATGGTTACAGAGAAGAAAATAAATGCCATCCACCATGACAATATATAGATAATGTAACTACTTAAAAACCATGCCAGCAAATGCAGTGGAAAGTGAAAGTAAGAGGTAGAGAATGCTAATTTTTCTCATTTTTAATTTCACGCTTTCTATAGCTATTGTTTTTAAACTCATAACAAGTAAAAGCAATTTAAGTGTACTTAAGTGTATGGAGGTAACCAGCAGAAAAACTAAAAGTGGAGTGCTTTCAAAATTTTTAAAGGAAAACCCAGTAATTCAAACCGAATATACACCATGCTTATTCATTTCATAAAAATAATTGCAATAAATGGCTAATGATGCCAGTAAACCTAATTTTTGCAGACTATATGTATTACCTCAAAATAAGAATTGTAAAGTATTTTATCCATTTTCAATCAAATATATATCCTGTAGAAAGTTTCAGTAGATTTTATTTCAATACAGTAAAAATCACCAATATTACTCTGGCAAATCCTATACAAAGGTGGAGTCCAAGAATTCTTAGTAACAGCCTCAGAAAAAGTCCCAGACTGAGGAACTTACCGTCTTTTTTGTGGTACAACACATGGGCACAGGGAACACTAAACAATTCTGTAGGGTATAAGCCAAAGTCCAATAAAGAAAGAGGCTCTGTAATAGGAGGTGTGTTTAAACACGGAATGAAGTGCAGAGTTGTGTGGCAGTAACAGGGTGGGGTCAGAAGCAGTCACGTTGGGTGGACGTAGAAGGCTCCTTAAAGAAGCCTCTGAGCGGGGTCTCATAAGATGTGAGAACCAGACAGGCAGTGAGGACATATGACATGCTCCAGGGGCCATGGTGGATGAAAACACAGATGTGCGAACGTACAAGGATGCGTCAGAGCCGGTGAGGAAGACCGTCTTTGAGAACAGGGTACTCACTAAGGTGAGAACAGAAGAGAAGGGTGCAGCCAATTTTCACGCCACAAAGTGTTTGGACCTTATGTGTTAGGCAAGGAGGATCCTGGGAAGGGTTTTCAGCTTCTAATGGGTAAAATCCAATTATTAGGAAGATGAATCGGCTTATAAGATTCTGGTAACCCAATAATTTTGGCTCACTTCTTCATGTTGCTACTTGAACCTAACTTTAAAGTTCTGGTCAAGTGACATAAGCACACTTCGAAAAGCCGTGGGGTGCTAGAAGGCACGATGACCCAAGTGTCACTTGTGAGAGTGGGAATAAACTAACAGCACTTCTGGGTGTTAGTTCATTGCAGCCCGCTGAAGACCCAGGGGCACGGGCTGCTGAGCATGGAGGACATAAAGGGTGAGGATTTTTTTTTTAATTTATTTAATAGACTTTATTTTTTTTTTAAAGTTTTAGGTTTATAGAAAACTTGAGTGAAAGCACAGAAAGTTTCCCTATACGTCCTCTGTCCTAGTTTCCCTTATTGTTAACATCTTGCATTAGTCTGGTGCATTTGTTACAATCGATGAGCCAATATTGTTACATTATTATTAACTAAAGGCTGTAGTTTACATTAGGGTTCACTCTTGGTGTTGTACATTCTGTAGGTTTTGACAAATGTATAGTGACATGTATCCAACATTATAGTACCATACAGAATAATTTCACTGCCCTAAAAATCCTCTGTGCTCTGTCTATTCATCCCTACCCTCCCCCTCAATCCCTGGCAATCACTGATATTCTTACTGTCTCCATAGTTTTGCGTTTTTCTAGAATGTCATATAGTTGGAATCACACAGTATGTAGCCTTTTCAGATTGGCTTCTTTTACTTAATAATATGCATTTAAGGTTCTAAGAATTTTTAAAATAAAAGATAAATATTAGATTTAAACCAACAATAAATCAGGAATCATATATGTTTTCCCTAACTTTAAAATGGAGTCACTTGATTTTTCTAATGTTGAACATTAGAGCACTAGTCCTTTAAACAATATGCATAAATGTGGATATATTTGATATTTAATGCCAGACTCACTTCACACATGCATTATGTGCATTTTCAAACACGTATTTTTCATGAATTCATTCAACAGTTACCTGTTCATAAAGCCCTTGCTTGAAAGTAGCTTATAAGCATGTTTATTACAAATAGTAGCTCATATATGCCTTTTTATCTGAGGAAGTGAAAAAAGTCGACATGCCAATGAACTCTAATCAGAATCAAAAAATGGTGATGTATTAGGAGGTTTTATGCGTTATATTTTATATGCATTAACATTCAAAGAGTTTTTTATTCTCAATATATTTAATCATGACATTTATCTCAATAGGTTTCAACTGCGAGGTTATATTGTCTTAAGGAAGTTTACATCCTTTAATTCAAACTTTCAAAGTAACGTGCAAGGAACAAAAATGTTATCACCCTTAAATTGAAAATACTTGTGCCCATAAACATAACCTACTGGAATCCGTCAAGAGATCATTATATTTTGATATCTAATAATTTCCTAACCAGAAAAAGGATTTATTCCTTAATAAAATTAAAATACCCTCTATGATAATGGAGAATTAGGCCTGCTGATATAAAAAATGAAAAACCCAGTTGGATGTTGCAGGTTTTCATGAGCAGCAGAGTGTGGACCCATCAGACATGAGCTGTTTCATTTTGTCTCACAGCCCTGGGTCCCGAAATTTGATTTTGAAGATATTAAAAAAAGGAGAGAGACATAGGCCAGTATTGTAATTTTTATAGTTCTGCATATATATGTGTGTATTTCTTTTGTATATGTATTTCTTTTGCATAAATTGAAACTATCTATAAGAAATACCCACATGACCCAGTAATAATTAGACCCAAATCTGTAAGAGATATATGTCTTCACATTCTGGGCTGGAAATGACATTCTCTCTCTCCCTCTCTCTCTTTTTTTTCCTATAGATTACATCTCCATGACTTATTTTTATTTTATAGCTGGACATTTGTACCAAAGGCAGAAATGACATTCTTTTCTCTTTTGAATACCTTTCCTAGAAACAGTTGCATTACCTCTTTAGGATATCACTGAAAAATCTCCAAATAGAAATTTGAACTTTTTGTGCAAAAAAAGGTTATGCAGATGAGTCCAGAAAATATTTTCCTTTTGCTTACTGGCTGCGTATCACCACTCATATTGCTTGGGGTAGCTCAACTTCAAGTAACATTTCTTTGTATATTCTGGACACAAATACTTGGTCTCAAAGTGTGTGAATTGCCTTTTCATCTATCTTGAAGAGCATTTATTTTTGATGAAGTGCTATTTATGAATGTTTTCTTTGATGTTTAGTGCTAGGTATTTGTCTAGGAAGTCTTTGTCTACCTTTGTTTTCTTCTAGAATCTTCATAGTTTTAGATTTTAAATTTAGGTCAAATCTCAATCTCAATTTAATTTCCATATAAAGCATGAGGTAGGAAATCAAAGTTTATTTTTATCCATATGGATATCCAGCCGTTCCAATTCCATTTGTTGAAAAAGACTATTCTTTTCCACTGAATTGTCTTGACAGCTTTATTGAAAATCGATGGACTGCTTAAGTGTCAAGTACTTTATTTTAAACATAATTGGCCCTTAAAAAAGAATCAGTCTTAACCCAATGCAGGATTGCTAGCTTGTTGACCTTTTAGAGAGGAGGGTGGAACACATTTAGAAGCTTTAAGAAAGCTCATCGTGAAGTTTGAAGGGGAAAGCTGGTGATGTTCTTTATACCCAGAGATAAATGTCAATTAATCCTGTTTCAGATTGTATTGCCTCAGAAGCCAGTGGGTGGGTGTGAACTTCCACGTCCACCATAGTTGTTTCTTTTTGCCAAGAATGTCAGAGTTGGATGGCATCAGAGAGGTCAGCTTCCAGTTCAAAACCCCGGCAAAGAATGTGAGGAAAAGTGGTTTACAGAGAGACTAAGTGAATCCCCCAGCATCACTCATCAGTCTGTGTCAGAGCCAGGACCACACCCATGCTGAAGAGTAGCATGACCTCATTCCAGTGTCTTCCCGTAGTATGTTCCACACATGCTCAGTCCCACAGGTGGCCTGAACAGGGGTGTTTATGCAGCCCGATAAGTCTGGTAGACAAAGGACACTTCTCCTGGAAGCTCCCTATGCATGTTATCAGCATCGTGCAGGATGTGAGAACCTTCAGCACAGAAGCCTGTTTCATTTTGCTTAGCTCAGCGCTTCCAATTGCATTTCATCATGGAACCCTTTTATCAAGCAGCTTGTGTTAACTTACTTTGGGATACACATCGAGAGACGTGGATTGCTAAGATGCTGTGGGGCAGGCGTCATTAGTTTTGTTGTCATTCTCGTCATCTTGCTGGCAAACATTTGCACGAAATATCTGGTAGGTGGTGTTGGTAGCAATGACTCTGAAACTCCTGGTAAGTCTTGGGATTTCCTAAAGATGATTTATTTAGATTCCAGTAGTAAAGAAGGATGAGAGACAAAGATGGAAATAACCAGTGTTTTGGTGAGGACTGCTAAGCTATCTGACACAATGATAGATAAAAAACAACAACAACAATAAAAATACGTTACCTGATTCAGCATTGAATCCTCCATCCTCCTTAGCATGGGGATGGGGAATTGAAGAGGGGCCAACACACACACACACACAAAGAAATAGGTCTTAATATTCATTTCAGCTTGGCTTAGAACAGCTTTTCAGAAGCCTGTTCTGAGTCTCCATCATCCCTCCAGCCAATGATTACTGGGAAATTTGAATGAGACTAAATTGCCAACAAAGAATCTAAATGGAGGCTATTGGTTTATTTGATGGCAGTGAAAAGGTTATCCTCAGAAGGTGGCCAGTAAAATGCCCCATCAAATTCCGCAAATAAATAAGAGAGTTTCTCCCCACCACTGTATTCCCTCAAGTGCAAGTGTCTGGAGAGATATTTTCCTTTAGGACATACTAAATGAAAGTCTGTCATGAGATTGAAAACTGCACTGGTAAGTGAGCATCCATCACCCCCATCACCTCGTGCTCAGTGACAGGCATTGATAGATACAGTTCCCACCCTACCATGGTGTGCCTGGGAGGAACCCACTACCCTGGCAGGACCCCACTACTTCTATCGTGTCCTTTCCACTTGTCATTCTTCAGGTGTCACCCTGCCTCCAAACAACCCTATGGAGCCACCACTGGACGTATGCTATTGTGGGATATCAAAATTACCACCCTGAAATATGTCTCTTTACCTTGATTATTTTCTCTGATGGACATTTGACCTCCCCCACTAACTGCCTAAAGGAATTTAACTCTGGGTGTGGACAGACTGGCAGGGTCCTCATGCATTCTTATCAAAGTTTTGTTTACCAACCATTTACATTTGTAAAGGTATCTCCCTCTCTGTACTGGGAAGAGGGGGGGATGGCCTTATCTCTGGAAACTCTTATCAGTATGCAGGGAAATGACTTAAATCTGCATACTCTTGATTACTGAGATTTCTGTCTCCCTCCTGTCTCCTTCCCCACCCCCAACATCCTTCTTTGTCTACCTGAATATGCTATTTAAGGTGAAAAACCTTCACCATTTGTCGAGAAACTCAGTTTCCCTGGTTTCTCCCATGTAAACATGTTATTGAACTTTGTATTATTTTCTCCTGCTAACCTGTCTTTTAATTATTGGGCCAGCCATAAGAACCTTAAGGGAAAGGGTGAAAGGGGATTCTCCCTCTTCTCCAACACTATTCTAGGCTGAATTGTGTCCCCCCAAAGTTCCTGTTAAAGCCCTCACCCCCAGGACCTCAGAATGTGACTGTATTTGGAGATAGGGTCTTTAAAGAGGTTATTAAGTGAAAATGAGGTCATTAGGGTGGCCCTAATCCAATCTGACCACTGTCCTTTTAAGAAGAGGAGATGAGGACACAGCCACACACAGAGGGACAGCCATGTGAGGACACAGGGAGAAGACGGTGTCTACAAGCCAAGGAGAGAGGCCTCGGGAGAAACCAACCCTGCCAACACCTTGATCTCCGATTTCCAGCCTCCAGAACTGTGAGAAATAAATGTCTGTTGTTTAAGCCACCCAGAGTCTGTAGTTCTTGTTATGGCATCCCTAGCAAGCTAATGCAGATGCTTGTGGAATCTTCCCAGTCGTGGGAGGTCTGTACATTTCAGTGTCCTTTCTTACCAATTGCATTAGGTGGCTGGCAGCAGCTAAGTGCCGCTTAGGTCCTGTGATCGTAGAACTAAGCACCATTAACTACCTTGTTGCCATCTTTCTCCAGTAAATCTTATTTCTCTAGTACCATTCTTCCTGTCTTGAATCAGAACTTTCTTCTTGCATCTCTGCATAGACCAGCTACTCCAGCATCCCTTGTTCTGACTTGATTGTCTTGCCTCCTGGATAGGTTGAAGCCTCTCATTCCAGTCTATAGGGCTCACATGTCTGTAGGATCTTGTGATTACTCTAAGTAATTTGATGAGGGGGCAACAAAGCCAGATTTTTGTTATAATTGTGTAGTTACTTTGCCAGTATTTTGAGTCTTCTTGTCTCTGTTGAGGTGTCTTTGCTCAATAATATGTTTATGGATTTCACCTTGGACAAAAAGTGAGCTATATATCTTCCTCCTTCAGAAGATATACATAATTTTCCTGCTTTGCAAATGAAGTGTGACAAAGTTCTCTTAGGATTGGCTGGGAGATATCAGCAAAAATATTAGCTGACACCTGCATGCATGGTTGGTTCTGCAGCAAAGGTTTATTTAGTCAGTTGATGGCAGGCAGCATTTGAGAGGACTTCTGAAACTGGCCTGGTTACATGTTGGCTCCTGGCCAAAGGTGCATCCCAGTGAAGGAAGCTAAGGTCGAAGACCTTCTTGGAACAGAGGATGTGGGAGCAGGGCTGGGATGGACGATGAGCTAAAGGCAAGTCTGCTGGGAATGATTCTGACATGACAAACTGTGCAACCTAAACACAGCCTGCCACACTCATGCATGGTTGGGGCAACATGGATACCTGAGGGAATGAAGGAAGGGGCTTCCAGAAAACCAATAAAAACATGAAGTCAGCTTCCAGCTGGTGAGCATCAGCAGGATAATCAGATTTCCTGAGGAAAGGCTAGGAAGATTTAGGTATCAAAATCCCAGTTGTGTAGATAGTTTGGGGACAGAGCCCAATCCTAGAGGAGAGAGAATCTCAGGTTTCCTTGTCAGAAAGACCAGGGTTTCTCCACCTGGGTGCTATTGACATTTGGACAAGATTACTCTTTGTCGTGGAGGCTGTCTTGTGCATTGTAGGATGTTGAGCAACATCCCTGGCTTCCAGCCCCTAGATGCCAGTTGCACCCACACCCTGTTGTGGAAAACAAAAATTGTCTCTGTACATTGCCAAATGTTCCTGGGGGGACCACGTCATCCACAGTGGAGAACCACTGCGGCAGACGGAAGGAATGGGTGCCATGCAGAATCTCAGCACCATGGACAAGACCAAGGAAGGTGAACTGAGGTTGTGCTGTGTCCAGTTCCCAAAATGTAACAGTGGAGCTGGATACCTGACACACCGTGTAAGAAGGATTTGAGGCCAATCTTCAGGGAGAAAGGATTTAATCTTCAATTAATGATGTCTCTCTAATGAAGCAAAGGATTAGGGGAAGACGGCACTTCTGCCATCTATCTGTCATTCGAAGACAATGGGAGAGCAGGGAAGTGTTCTGACTCTGTGGCCTCAGATAATGGGTCTGCTTTCTAATAGGACTTACCACCTTTTCCTCTAATCAGGGGACACTGAGCCTGCTGATTTTTTCGCCTTCACTATGCTGCCACGATTGACGCAGGGGCTAGGATGGCCTTGGCAGGCTGGCGGGGCCGTTGGAAGGTCCAGCTGGAGAGAACAAATATGCATTTATAGTTCTGAGAGGTTATGCAATATAGACCCCTCTAATTCAATATAAGAATAAACAGTCTCTGTTCTCTAAGAATCCAAAGACTTATGGGGGAGGCCGACACACACTAATTTAGAACTTAGAAATCCCTGTGAGGTGTGCCTGGTCTACCTTCTTTTTCACATTTAACTAAATGATGTGGCTACCATCATGCAGATTGATATCTGATGATATAAAACAATTTAGCAAAAGCATCTACTTGCTTACCTAAGAAATCTGAAGTTTTTATAGTGAAAAGTGCTAAATCAATTTTCAAGATTGACACAGTATATTTATCACTTTATGCCTAATGGTCTTTCTATGATGAATTGACTTAAATGCTGTGCACTGGAGAATTACCACAAATTACCTTTTTAAATAAGGGGAAGGCTGAAATGACAAGCTTGTCTCCTCTGGGGTTCACCTATGCAGTTCTCTCTTAGAACAGAGCAGTTTAAAGTTGGGAGACGTCTGAAAGCTCAAAGTTCACCCCAACTGCAAGATACCCCATTCACCAAAGAGTTAAGGATCAGAGAAGTCAGGCTCAGTTGGATGAAGTGATGTGTCCAAGGCTTCGCAGAGGGGAGTTTTCAGTACATCCCCACAATGGTAACCATTGGCTGTCTTCCACAATCACTTTTTGTACATCTGAATTTTATGCCATCACACTCAGTGTCATGGCAGAACCTTGGAGTATCTTTACAATCTCTGAAGGGTGCATGAAAAATGTAGGGAGAATCCTTGCTTAGAAAAGACTTCAAGGTGGAAGTGGACTTTTGGAAAATGAAAGTTCTGGTGAGTGGCATTAATATATAGAGCAGACCAAGAAAAGGCTAACAGCTAGCAGGGTGAATAGACCCAGTGAGTAAGTGAACGCTGAATACGTGCCAAAGAAGAGGATGAGTCTCACAGGCTGACCATGGCTGCTAAGTAAAAAAAGAGTAAGAAGAACCACTATAACAGTCAGCTGAGTAACAGGAAAGACTACCTTCCTCCTTCGAGGAGGCTCTGAAGAAATCATCCCAGTGAATAATATCCTAGGACACAAACTGGAATCACACAACCATGAGAGAGAGCCTTTCCTACTTGGGCAAATTTACTCCTATTCTATTCAACTGCCTCTGAAGACATTGCTCAGACCCAGGTGCTACCCAGATGCTCAAGGTCTATAACGCAGTCATGTGAGTCATAATAGAACAGAATATTGTTGCTATTTAATAATTCACACATAGCCAGAGCAAGCTAGGTTATGTCACAGAAGTAAGCTACAATATAATTTTGTTTCGAAACATTTGAAAATGAATCAATGCAATCCACAACATTATTGAACTACAAAAAAAGAAAGAAAGAAAAGGACCATCTCAACAGATGTAGAAAAAGGATTTTAAAAAAATCCAACATCCAGTACTGATTAAAACCCTGCGGCAAACTAGGAATAGAAAGGAAATTTCTCAACCTGATAAAGGGCATCTACTAAAAATCTAAAGCTAACATCATAGTTAATGGTCAAACTGAATACTTTCCACTTAAGCCAAGGAGCAAAATAGAGATGTCCACTCTCACTACTTCTGTTTAATATTGTACTAGAGACTCAAACCAGTGCAACAAAAAAGGAAAAACAAATAAAAGGCACCCAGATTGGAAAGGAAGAAGTAAACTGGCTTTATGTACAGACACATGATCAAAAATCCAATGGAATATACAAAATAGTTACTAGAACTATTAGTTGAGTTAAGCAGAGATCAATATACAAAAAAATCAACTACTATATATACCAGCAATAATCAAAAATTTAAATTAAAAATCAATACTATTTATAGTAGCATCAAAAATATGAAATATTCAGGAATAAATTTGAGAAAAGATGTGTAAAACATGTACACTGAAAACTACAAAACATTCTTGAGAGGAACAAAAGAAAAATTAAATAAATGGAGAGATAAATCTTGTTCATAGTTTGGAAGACTCAATATTGTTGAGACATCAGTCTTCCACAAATTGATCTATAGGTTCGACACGATCCCTATCAAAATCCTAATAGGGTTCTTTCTAAAAATTATCCAGCTGGTTCTAAACTCATAGGGAAATTCAAAAGACCAAGAATAGCCGAATCCACTTTGAAAAAGAAGAACAAATTTGGAGGACTAACACTACCTGATTTCAAGATTTTCTATAAAGCTGTAGTAATCAAGACAGTGTAGTATTGGCATAAAGATAGACAAGCAGATCAATGGAATGGAATAGACCCACATATATATGGACAACTGATTTTGGCAAAAATACAAGGGCAATTCACTGAAGAAAGGATTTTCAGCAAATGGTGCTGGAACAATTGGATATCCATATGCAAAAAAATGAACTTCGTTCTATGCCTACAAACAATACATACAAACAAAATACATCATAGTCCTACATGTAAAACCTAAAACCATAACACTTCTAGAAGAAAACAAAGGGCAAAATCTGTGAGACCTAAAAGCATGATCTAACCTCTGCATCAATTCTGAGTCAGTCTCAGTTGTTGTTGTTGTTTTTTTTTATCATGCTTAACTTTTTCCTGCTTCTTTGCATGCCTAGAAAGTTGTGATTGGATGCTAGACATTGTGTGTTTAACCTTTTAGATGCCAGATATTTTTGTATTCCTATAAACCTTCTCAAGCTGTATTATTTTCCGTTAAGTTACTTGGAAACAATTTGCAACTTTTAAGTCTTTCTTTTATGATTGTGTAGGAAGGTTCAGAGCAATGCTCAGTCTGGGGTTAATTATTCCACACTACTAATGCAAGACCATTCTGAGTACTCTACCCAATGCCCCAAGAATTGTAAGTTTTTTTCAGTCTGGCTGGTGGAAACAGGTACTCTTCCCAGCCCTGTGTAAGCACTGAGCACTATTCCCTCCAATTATTTCAGATGATTCTTTCCTTGGCCTCGTGTAGTTTTCTCACACTTATGCACTGATTGGAACTCTGCTGAATACTCTTGAGGACCCTCTGAAAATCTCTGGGGGACTACCTCTTTGTACAACTCTCTCCTCTGCAGTGATCTGTCCTGCTCACTCCAGCCACATTGGTCTCCCTGGACTTTCAGCTCCATCACCTCCACTCAGAGAGTCTGCCAAGTTCTGCCTCAGTTCCCCCTCTCTGCACTGCATCTGGAAACTCTTTCAAGGCAGCAAGCTTCAACAATCATGGCACTCACCGTCTGTGTTTCCTGTCTTGTAGAGATCACTGCCCATTGTCTGCTGTCCAAGGTCATGAAAAGCACTGTTTCATACATTTTGTTTGTTTTTCTGGTTGTTTCAGGTGGGAGAGTTAATCCAGTCCCTGTTATTTCTTCTTGTCCAATAGTGGAAATCCCTCCGCCACTCCTCTTTAATCCCCCAGAAGCAATAGTACACAATGAATACCCTCATTTAAAAGAGGAAGAAATGGAAGCACAGACATCTCAGACTCCTCAGAGACATTAAGGAGAGCTCTGAAATAATCATGTCGTATGTCATCTTTGCACTCTGGACTTCTTTTGGTAGGGATAAACCATTTGTAGATTTTGCACCCTGCTTTCCAGATATAAGTCTGCACAGATTCATAAAATAGTATGGAAGATTTCTCCTTTATCACGGTACCAATAGTAGGAAGGTAGAAGAATGTACTGAAGTTGAAGAGATGGTACCCATAGTCCAATTTGTTAATGATGTGGATGAAGTGTTTTGAATGATGATGATAAGCCAAAGGATGCTGACAATGTTAGGGGAGAAAATGATTTTGCAGGTGGATGAAAACCACTTGGGCAAAGAATGCTTCAATCTTTAATTCTGTAATTAATTTTGCATAAAATCAGCCATATTATATCGTCCTGAAAATTAGGTAGCAGCCTATCCTGCACTTGTTTTTATGAGTTTGCAGCAAGTATCAAAAAGTGAGGTATCACAGGCATTTTGTGCATGCCATGTTCCAGCAAATGTCTCCCAAATAATACCCGGCTATTGCTGGTTCCACTCTCAGAGCCAATATGCACTTCTACATCTATGTGTCTAGTTTTGACAATATGGGTATAAAATTGACATCCATAATGATAAATCACTAAGACATAATTACATAGATATCCGAGAGCCTCACCCATAAATGTTTGGATGTGTATAATATTAAGCAGACGTGCAACAAAAAAATGTTTACTTAGACTTTTCAAAGAATAAAGCTTAAGTAGTTGTTCATGACAATTATACAGAACATGGCCTCCCTGACACTCTTAAGTAATTGGAATGGCGATGTGATACAAAATAAGGGATGAGGGGGTTTAAAGACGTTTGTGGGAGAAGACTGTGTTTGTTTTTGGTCCCTGAGGGTCTCTAGTCTATAGCATAGCCCTCCCATTCAATTATTTCTAGGTTGCTAAGGAATTAGGTCACAGTCCAGGTGGCCCATTGGGTTGATTTTTCTTCCTTATGATTTTTCCCCAAAGCAAAAATAACATTCCTGTACAGCTGCCATTGAAATAAAAGGTAATGCATTACTTTTATAAAAAGAGGATGCTTATTTGAGCAGAATGCCATTTGCAGCTAGAAAAGATGAAATACTGGCCATGGTATATGCAATAGACCCTCAGAGCCTCATCAAGCACCTCCATGTCCTCACGACCTCTCTAGAGATGTTGAAGGTGAGGAGAGGAGCCAGGAAGCCCCTGCCTTGACAACCTCACCAGACAACGTCATGTAGGATGGCTGCGTGGTTTCCCACAAACCATCAGGCTGCCACTCCAAATGGCTCCAGGCCACCTTTCCCTGGCCAGTCCGAGCTGGTGGTAGGATTCCATGGCCAGTTGCTAATATACAGGGATGTGTGAGCTAGCCAGCTCTGGGCTGGATTTTAGGCACTGGGTTTGTCGACTCACTTTGCTACTTTGGCTGGCACCTGAGAATGCACAGTGCCAGCCATGAGCGTGATGTTAAGCATTCAAACAGCAGAAGGGCCCAGAGGAACAACACCACATCCCTAATTTACCGGAGCATCTCTTTAATATCGCTTTGGGTAAGGAACTCTCCCCTGGTGGCAAAGAGAGTTTAATGTGGAAAATAGTAGGGAGAATGAATATATCATCTTAAGCCTTCATAAGGGGAGTGCCACGTGTGTGTGTCATAGGCCCTATTAGCATCTAAACCAGCCTTGCAGATTGCTACTGTGATGCTGAAACAATTTGAGATATCCGTCACCTTTTGGTGTTAGTGATAACGGGGAGCTTAGGTATCAAACCATCTAAAATGGGAGACAAGGGACAAAGGTGATGTGGTGAGTACAGCTGTGACTTATGATTGACACATAATCGCTGTTCTGGAGAGAAACACCTGAAGCCTTTGTTTAGTTGAATGCAAACTCAGTGTGTATCAGTTGACTGGCAGTTTTTTTTGAAAAGGCTGATGAACCATTAGGCAACTTGAAGGTAAAGCCGGGCAGCCCTATTTCCTATCTCAGCATGGCATCACATTCAAGTGGAAACCATCTCCAATACCCAGAGAAGCTCTGAAAAGTAATTTAATTTTGTCTCTAGAGTCTATCAAACAAGCACACAGCAGACCATTTAAACGCATATTCCTCCAGTTAGTCTTCTCAATATCTCTCCTGCATGTCAGATGTGTTCAAACCCTCCTTCCACCTTCCCCAGACACACTCTCTCTCTCTCTCTGTCAATCTCTCTCTCTCTCTGGCTTTCTTCTTGTAATCCCTCCTTCTGGTACTATTCCCTTTTTTATTTCTAAGAGTAATCCTTGTGTCATTAAACAGATAAATCTGCCCAGTCTTTCAGGACTTTTTCATAATGCATCTGAATTCGTTATCCTGATAAGCATAATAGCTGCCCCCCGAAAGTGACCAGGTGGATACAACATCCTTCTTGGAAAGCAAGAGAGGGGGAAGGCATGTGGACTCTCATAAGTTAACATTAATCACCATGTTTGCCTTTGTAAAATAAATACAGTTTCAAGGTAGAAGAAGATTACACTCCTTTTGTGCTCTGCAGTTAATCAAACACATCGCCAATGCAGAAATGAACACTGGTCTGCAAAACATGAAGTTTTGTTTTCTTTAGTTATTCTGCAGCAATTGGTGTTTTCCAAAATGCTAATATATCAAAATTTTATTTGTTCAGTTTCTCAAAATTATCTTTGATTTGCAATACCTAAAAGACATTTAGCCCCAAGACATCAAAAGTGTGCTCCCCATGAGAGACATTTGGGGTTATGAGTAAAAGTACAATTATATATCATTTTTCTTATTCATAATTATATACAGTTAAAATGATGATCAAAGGTAAAATGAATTTTTCACATTTACTCCTGTTACTTTTCTTTTGGGGGAAAAAAATGGGTGGATTTGTACCATGAGAGTGAATCAGGCCCTGGTGTGTGTGCAGATGGGTGTGTGTAAAATAGATCGTATGTAACATCCAATTTTAAGAAGAACTCTAAGAAATCTCAGCCACCAAGAGAAAATAAAGACTTGCTTTTTCTGTGGTTGCACAGCAGGTAAAATGAAACGTATTGTCATTTCCTGCCGTCCTGCCAGCAAAGGCTATTCTAACGGTGGGCAAACTAAAATTATGATTGCAACTGGAACATAGAGCTGGGGACTTGCAATCTGCCCCACTACAGTGGGGTTTGTGGGCCTGAGAAGGGAGCTTTGGCAATAACATCTTGGGGAGCCTCTGCAGTGGTGAGATACACTAATTTTATGCTCGTAACAGCCTTCAAAGCAAGGACCTTTGGTTCTTAATTGTTCTCTGGACCTTCCCGAAATAGAGTGAGAACAGAGCCCTTTAAATGTACCTCAGGCTCTTGGTGCATTCTATTAGTTTAAATTTCAGGAAAAATGCTCTCCTCAATCCTCAAAAAATAATAATGCATCCAAAATAGTATAAAATGAAAACCTTTGATATCGCAGTCTTTGACTGAAGTGGGAGCTAATGAAGGGTTTGAGGCGGGAGAGCAAAGCTACGTGACATATATTCAAGAGGACTCATGGCTGTGGGGGCAACACAGAAGCTAGGTTACCAATTAAGGGGTTTGGGCAGAGCTTAAAGTGAGAGGTGATGGTGGATGGGACCAGACCTGTATCACTGCAGGTGGTGGACAGACCCTTGGTAACCCCTATCCCCAGTCATGGAAGCCTTGCACCAGGAACATTTGGCTATCCAAGTATGGGCGTTGGACACGGATGAGGCTATAGAACCACTCTCTGTTATATTGTATCAATTATGAAGTTCTGGGAAGCTTTCAGATTGGAATCCAACCCATTTTGATCTGATTATTGAAATAGGAGGATGAGGGAAGAGGAGGACTTTTAACCTGTGCTCAATCTTTTTTTTTCAGCTTTATTGAGCTATAATTGATATATAACATTATGTAAGTTTAAGGTGTACAGCATGATGATTCAATACACTTGTATATTGTGAAATGATTACCACAGTAGTGTTAGTGAACACCTCACGTAATTACCATTTTTTTTTTTTTTGTGGTGAGAACACTTAAGATCTACTCTCTTAGCAACTTTCAAGTATACAATACAGCATTGTTAGTTACAGTCACCATGCTGTATATTACATCCCTGGAACTTATTCATCTTATCACTGGAAGTTTGTACCCTTTGACCAACATCTCCCCATTTCCCTCAGCCCCTGGCAACCACCATTTTACTCTCTGTTTTTTACAGGTTTGACTTTTTTGGATTCCACATATAAGTGATATTATACAGTACATGTCTATCTCTGTCTAACTTATTTCACTAGATATAATGTCCTCAAGGATCATCCATGTTGTTGAAAAAGGCAGGATTTCCTTCTTTCTCATGGCTGAATAATATTTGTATATATATATGTGTGTATATATATGTATATATATCACAACTTCTTTATTCATCTGTTGACAGACACTTAGGTTGTTTCTATAGCTTGGCTATTGTGAATAATGCTGCAATGAACATGGGAGTGCCAATATCTCTTTGATATCATATTTTCGTTTCCTTCGGATAGATACTCAGAAGTGGGATTGCTGGATCACATGGTAGTTCTATTTTTAATTTTTTGAGGAACCCCCATACTGTTTTCCATACTGGCTGCACCAATTTACATTCCCACTGTGGGGGATCAGAAGTGGTCACCCCAAAATGTGTCTCTTTTGCATGAGGATTGTTTGGGGCTAATGAGGATTATTACTTTTAAAATCTAGGAAAAGCTCTGAAAAGTAGAATTTACTCTTTGTAAGAGACATTTACATTCATAAGAGAAATCTCTATCTGTAAAGGTATTTCCCTCTCTGTACTAGAAAGAAGGGGGGATGACCTTATTTCTAGAAACTCTTATTAGTGTGGAAGGTGGAAGGTGAGGACTTAACTCTGCATAATAACTTTACTCTGATTTACTGTGCTTTTCTGGTAATCTCCCATAGCTGACTCCCCCCACCCCCAACATCCTCCTTTGTCTTTAGCTGAAGATAGTATTTATGATGAGAACCCCTGCCATTTTGGCAAGTTACCCAGTTTCCTGGGTCTCTCCCATGTATACATGTTATAAAGCTTTGTTTGATTTTCTCCTGTTCTTCTGTCTCATGTTAATTTAATTTGTACGCCAGCCGGAAGGACCCAGAGTGGGTAGAGGATATGTCTTCCTCCCCTACACCACCAACAGTGCACAATGGTTCCCTTTTCTCTAGGTCTCTCACCAGCATTTATTATCTCTTGTCTTTTTGATAATAGCCATTCTAACAGGTGTGAGGTGATATCTCATTGTGGTTTGGGTTTGCATCTCCCCAATGATTAGTGATGTTGAGCATCTTTTCATATATCTATATGTCTTTTTTGGAACTCAATCTCTTTTCCTGTCCCAATCACCAAAGGTGTATGACAGGCTTATGGGTAAGAGCACCTACTAGTGGAGGGCTTGGGAATTACACGAGCATCTTCAGGGTGGGGAAGTTTTATAGTTAAAAAGTAAAGATTTAGATATATACTTCCTTTAAGATTCGTTACTGTAGAGCAATGACCTTAATGTTGATTCTAGTCAAGAATTTGAAATGACTCCTTTAATTTTGCCTTGTGAGAACTAAGAAGGAAAGGGGTAAATTATACATATTCTGTGTCACCCCAGAGGATAGAAATGGGACCAGTGGGTAAGTTATATGAAGGCAGATTTTGATTTACTATTAGAAAACATGTTTTACAAATTGATGTTTGTTACTAGTAGAATGCTACAATTTGTAAATTGTGACTTCCCTTCCCTGGACATATTCTACCCTTCCTGGGTACTCCAGGTTGCCTTAAATGCCTCAAGGTTAAATCTCTCTCCTGTGTGCT
Organism: Ceratotherium simum simum; assembly: GCF_057802395.1. Classification (NCBI taxonomy): domain Eukaryota; kingdom Metazoa; phylum Chordata; class Mammalia; order Perissodactyla; family Rhinocerotidae; genus Ceratotherium; species Ceratotherium simum. The sequence goes on from NC_141940.1 coordinate 124,761,344, forward strand.
CCACCCTGTTTCTAGAATGTTCTAGAAAAGATATCTATACTTCTGCTGTCTTCCAAACTAGGTTGTCACCTTTTTTTTTTTAATTTTATTTATGTTTTAATGGTTTCTAACATTGTGAAATTTTGGGTTGTACACTTTTGTTTGTCCATCACCATATACATGACTCCCTTCACCCCTTGTGCCCACCCCCCACCCCCACTGCCCCTGGTAACCACAGTCCCATTTTCTCTGTCCATGTGTTGGTTTATATTCCACATATGAGTGAGATCATACAGTGTTTGTCTTTCTCTTTCTCGCTTATTTCACTTAACATAATACGCTCCAGGCCCATCCATGTTGTTGCAAATGGGACGATTTTGTCTTTTTTTATGGCTGAGTAGTATTCCATTGTATATATATACCACATTTTCTTAATCCAATCGTCAGTCGAGGGACACTTAGGTTGCTTCCACTTCTTGGCTATGGTGAATAATGCTGCAATGAACATAGGGGTGCATAAGCCTGGTTGTAACCTTTTTAAGGACAGAGATTAATCATGTCATACTCGTCTTTGTATTTCTAGCATCTAACAGAACTTTCGAGTACATCAGAGTTACTGAAAAAATAATCCTTGATTTGAAATAGGGGCTGTGATGTTGTGGAGGTAATTATACTGGTTGAGAAATAGTATTTGATTAATTTAAAAATCCTTCTAAATTTTAAGATTCTGACTCTGCTCCCCACCAAAGATTCTAATGCTAAGCCATCGTTACCAAATTAGATGCTTTGAACTGACACTACAGTAGATTTGCAAGACTCACTCCTGCTTTCCAATTCTCAAATTCTTGATTCATGTTTTGACCAGACATTTATGAAATGGCTAGTTGTGGGTATGGATTAGAGCTTAAATATCCTGGAAGAGACCACAGCCAGTGCTACGTTTTAACTACCTTAGCTTGCTGGTGACACCCCACAAAGCTGAGGAAACAGAAATTATTCCCATGAAAAAAATTCCCCAAATCAGTATTACCAAATTACCACTTTTGCCATAAAATGATAGCAAGGAAAACCAACACAGGCTTGCTATCCTAATTATTGTCCTGTAATTTCATTTCTGGCTGTTGGCTATTCCCTTGAAATTTATGTTGGATTGACTGGATCCCACATTCTAGGAGTAGAAATTTTTAAAAAATCACTTGATTATGTAGTTCTGAAAATCAGTCTGAATCTCAGCCATCATTTTGCAGAACCACTGAGTGACATACGTGCTTTGCTAAGCCAGTTTTCATGAGGCAGAGGAAGATTTTGTTATCACTGGATTAGAGAATTTACTGTCTTATTTGTACCTCCCTGTGCCTACACACATCTTGAAAACCAATCAAGAAAAGATCTTATGAATTCTTTTATTTTCATCTTTATGCACTTTAATTGCATTCTTCATTTAATTCTATGCCCTCTTGATAATTCAGTCCTCATTTACAAAATTGAAGAGAAAAATTAGGGGTGAATACTACTCATATAGCAAGAAAATTTATCCTTCTTTCCCTCCCTCTCTCTCCCTCTCCTCTCCCCCCCCTTCTCTGACATTTCTATCTTCATAAATGATCTTTCCCCATGTGGCTGAATGGATAACACTTTTAACAGAAGCAAATGCCTTGAAGATCAACAGAGGGAATTATGTTGGGAGTTAAGAGCTGGGCTCCTTCTGTGGAATAATCACTCCATCCAGGGTCAACCCACTTGTAGGGAGGAATAACAAGACCTTCACTGACTGCTTAGGTCCGAATTACTATCATTTGTCCCCTTCAACACGTAACATGAGTTCCATCAACTTTGCACACTTTCTGTACTCTCCTCCCCAGTGTGTCCCTCCAGGTCGACTGTCATCTCCAGAGGAGGATCTCTTTTCTTCCTAATCCCTTCCTACCACCTGGATCTTCTTGCTGGCAGCAGCACCTTGTCTACTACTGACTCCACGAAGTGGAAAGTCATTCCTTGGACGCTCAGTAGCAACTCTCTGAGCGAAAAAGCGTGGCTACTTTGTGGAGCGAAGTGGACATCTGTAAAGAGAGAGCTATCAGGAACATGTGTCCAGGGGCTAAAGATATGAGGTTTTAGAAGAAAAATACTTGTCAGTTTCAAAAGATAACATCTCTGGAGGTTGCTAGTAATATTTATGGAGCACCTCACTGCCAGGAGCTCAAAGCTTTTTTCTCACATAATCACATAATGGCTAGCATCAAACCTTATTCCGAAATGGCTAAGGGGTGTCTGTTATCCCCATTTTCCCACAAAGGAAACCGAGATAAAAGGTTTAAGTGGTTTTGCCCCAGAGGGACAGAGAAGAATTAGAGGTAGCATCAGAAATAGAAGAGAACTGCTCAATTTATACTCTAGACTGTGTTATATTTTACAACCGTGTAAAATAAATAAATACTTTGACACGTATATTTGTATGCATAAGTCATACACACACACACACACACACTTCTATTTCCCAACTGGTAGAGTATGCTTGATGTTGCAATATTCACCTTCAAAACACAAATTACCTAAATGAAAATACCTATATTCTAGTCTGAGTGCTAATTGTCATATAAGTCACAGATTCTTATGAATCAGACCATAGCAATCAAGTCTTTTCTATGACTCTTGTTCCCAAAAGGTAGGTCCCTACTCAATTTCTTTTGAAATCATGTATTTAGTTTTTTGAGCCATTGAAGGATCAAAAGAATCTACTCTAGATACGGTTAGAGAGAACATGCTGTAAGGAGGAGCAGCCACAGAGAAGCCAAGGAGGGAAAGGCAGTGAGCAAATAGTGCATGATGCCTGCCCGCTCCTCCTCACCCCACATGCCTCCTGCCATGTCTTCATGTGTTAGAAAGTCTTCTGTTGATGGAGTGAGGATAATGATGTTGATGAGTAAAAGCATTCTTTACTAGAGAAAAGAATGGCTAAGAAGCTGTGCTTTCACTAGAAAGAAAGAGAAGGAGAGACAGCAAGGGAGGAAGAGCGAGAGAGGGAGTGACAGAGGAAGAGAGAGAGAAAGATAGAGAGAAAGGAAGAGAAAGCAAGCAAGCCAACAGAGTAGCCAGGCACTATTTGTCCAAAGGCAACAATAGTGTCCGTGTACAACAAGCTGTTGGGTATTTTCAACTGCCAGACACTGAAGGAAGTAAAACTGGTATTAAAAATTAAAAAGTTACTACCTTAGAGACAGGCACCTCCACGCCCTAAAGATTCCTGGTATAGGGGGAAACGTTTATCGATCCTGACTGACTCTATTCATGAAAGACCCACCCTAAACTGTTCGGGGAAGAATTGAGAACAAGAGAGTGCTCCAGAGGGATAAGTTTGGGAGGGTCGGGGTGGAGGGGGTCCAGATGGGGACGCGTGTGTGTAACCTGATAATCGCTTCGCGCCATAGCAATTCGCGCCATAAAATGTAACTGTTTAAATGTTTTAAATTAGCCAATCATGTAAGACCGCGCCAACCTTTTCCCGCTTTGTGCTTCCAAACCCTATATAAGAATTTGCCCTTTAAGGTCCGGGGTCGACTCCTCTGTCTCCTGCGAGAGATACGTGTCGACCCGGAGCTCCGCTTAATAAACCTCTTGCGTTTGCATCAAGCTCGGTCTTCTGTGTCTGTGGGCCCGCGCCTTCCCGAGACTGGAGTTGGGGTTTCCTTTTTGGGATCCTACAACACAATGCCTGAAAAGGTCTTTCTCATCGACCATCCTTGGTCAATATTTTGAATCTCGAAAACCAAATCCAAAAACCAAACAGGCTGCTTTCTAACTGATGCTCACGATTTCATTGAGAAGGATCTGTTGTTTCATGGGCAATAAAACTGGAGGGAAGTAAAGATTTTGGAAGAAAACTAGGCAGTTCCTCTCACTCATGAGGATGTCCTCAGTATCTGTATGCATTTGGTGTGGTCTCCAATGGTGTTCTTACAAACAAGACGGAGAAGTGCACTCAACGTCTATACAATTAGGTTAATTAAGAACCATGTTAACCAAATCCAAAAGGCTCTTTTGACTGCACCATTATCAACCTGGTGAGAGCTTTCTAATGAGGAGTCTTCATAACCAGGGTTGAAAGAACAGATAATCATTGAATTGCTCATTTGGCACTGGTTTTGTTTAAAATATGTCGTCAGATCCGATTTCAGTTTCTCTATGACATCGGCACTCACCATCTTGGATTGGGCTGTGCTCTATTGAATAAAAGAAAGGGCTGAGTTAGCATCCCAGCATCCTACATCCATTAGAGGGTGCAGGGAGTAGCTGGTGTGCACTTTGCTGGAGGGCAGTGGGCTTCAGGCTTGGATGCACATCAGACGAGCCTGGCAAGATTTAGAAAATCCTGATGTCCAGGTCCGACAGCACAGCATTAAGTGTGAGTCTTGGTGGGTGGGATCCAGCGTTGGTGTTATTTAAAGCTCTCCAGCAGGTTTGAGAAACTGCTACAAGGATTCTGTTCTGCCTTTTGTTTCTGTCGCATCTTTTGGATGAAGATTTAAGGTCATCCACATTGAATCACATGAGACAACAGCTATTTTTTCTGGGACAGAATGAGGCTCTACACAACTGTTGACAGAGCAATTGGTCAAATTTAACAATTTTAATGTGCTTGAACATAACAGTTTGCTCTTGAATTCAAACCTCTTGGTGCAGAATCGACATTGGGGGGCTGTAGGTTGGCAACAGCATCCATAACATGGTGTGTGAGCAAGATGGTGGAGAGTCTTGGCAGTTGAATCCCATGAGGAAGGGATGAAGAAATGGAGGATATTGAGTGTTGGGACAGAAGATTTGAGTGGGATGACTATCCTGGGACATGTAAAGGGTACCACATGAAACAGGGGTTGGCTATCTTCTCCCACACTGGACTATGAGCATCGTGAGTTGTTTTCTGATGCTCTAAAAATGCCAATGGGTCCTCACCAAATCTGTCTTCAATGATTGTTTGAGAGGAGAGATTGCTGGAAATAACTGTAGCTATGAAAATGTAAGTGTAGCGCATGACTTGGGGGAATTTAAGATTTCTTGTAAGTCTGTCACTCAGTGTTTAAATATGAGGAGGGGCCCAATCCGTGCTGATGACTTTGCTCTAGTGCTTTCAGAGCTTGTCTACCATCAATGCATTCTCACTTTGTATTTGCTCTTTGCCTCACCTGTTTGTGTGGACACTGGGGAAGGGGGAAGGGAAAGACAAAATTCAATAAGATTTTTTTTCCATTATCCCAAATATTTGAGCATCCATACAAAGACATGTTAAAATTTGACCTTGGCCCATCCTGGGGCCAAAATTCTTCTAGCTTGAATTCTACACATCTAGAATGTCCTCTTTTTTTTTTAATTTGGAGATTGTTTTCACCCACCCTAAATAAATGTCGTGAAAGATGGAGCTTGCTCATGTCTAGGTCCCCTCCAAAGTAGGTAATGTCACCACACCAGTGATATTCCAAACTAGAAAGTTAATTATATGCTCACTTTGGTTCTCCATCACACACTCACTAGAGTAATTCATCTATTTTGGAATCCATTGCATTCAGTCTTGCCATTCTGTCTGTATGGCCACAGAATTAATTGGTCTATCCTGTACAGTTAAAACAAAACCATCTTTGTTGTAATTCCTTTTAACTGATAGATGATGCTGATGTTTTCTTCAAACTCTCTTTGCATTACAGAGGGAATAAAAAAAATTTCTTCTCCCTCCTAAGTGTCTACCCACCCTGGATTACCCTCCCTCCCTCCTTCCTCAAATTGTCAAAATTGTCTCATGTCCTTCATGACTTAGGATCATGACACTGTATTCTTTAGAATCACAGGAAGAATATTCCAAATCCCCTTCCACTAAGGAAAGTTCTCCCAATGCCTACTTCAGAGACACCTAATGCCCAACATTTACACAATGTAAATATCTTTATTTCTGCCTGTATCAGATATTGGTTGAATATCCTAAGTATTTTTCTTGGCTTTGCATTTTTCTGAAGTTATTTATTTCACATGTGATAGAGATTCTATTTTTCTTAATTAGATCAGATATGATTTTATAAAAATCTCTGTTTCATTATTTTCAAGCACTCTTATTTCTGATTTTATCTCCCTCTCAACGACTTCATGGAACCAAGCGTTAAAAAATATACATAGTTATATAATGATTTTTCTTGACCTGACTGATATTAGGCTACATTGTAAAGTTCCCAATAAAAGTTCAAATAGTTTTATTCCTTCTAAATTATTTATACCTACTTCCCAAGTGTTATTTTCAATGTTTTATAACCACGAAGTCAGATTGTTTGGGCAATAACCTTTGAATATACGACTTTTCCTTAGGCAGAATTTATTTTATGATTGTCATTTTTAGGCATGGGTTTATTTTACATTATTTTAAAGCATGGGTTCTGGTGAAGAAAGAACACCATCTTAATGATATTTATGTCCCTTTTGGTTACTTGAGGGACCAAGGAATTTGCAAGAAACAACCATATAAATAAAGAAGTTAGGTAAGCATTTTTCTACCCCCAGTGAAAAATCACAGATTAAAAATTCCTTTTAGGGGGCTGGCCCTGTGAAGTTTGGCATGCTCCACTTTGGTGACCCAGGTTCAGTTCCTGGGCGTGGACCTACACCACTTGTCAGCGGCCATGCTGCGGCGGTGACCCACATACAAAATAGAGGAAGATTGGCACAAATGTTAGCTAGGGGACAATCTTCCTCAAGCAAAAAGAGGAAGACCTGCAACAGATGTTAGGTCAGGGCCAATCTTCCTCAGCAAAAAAAAAAAAAAAAAAAAAAGCTTTTAATGTGAGGGCCTAGGGTGCAGAGAAAGAATGTACCCTTAGAGTAGCCACCTGGTTTTGGCCACAGAATAGGGCCACCTACTGCTGAGGGTTTCCAAATCTTGCAAGGATCATGTAAATGTGTAAATGTTACTTGAACTAACTTTAAGTCATGCCAACATTAAGGCAACATCAGATGAGATAGGAAATACTTGGTTTAGAGGTGATTCATTACCTCGGGCTTATATTCGAAAGAGAGTGCATTTTTTTTTTCACTTTTTGATTGAGCGTACTTTAAAACTTCATTGTACATAATGTAGCCCTTGTGGACCGATAAGACTCTAGCATTAAATGGCTTTCTTGAGGTTTCAAAGAATAAGATAATCATTAATTAAAGATAAAAATCTCCACAATCCTTTTACATCGAGTCGCTTCATTTAATCCAGAATGGAGATTAAAGAACTAATCCTGAAGTCGTTCTGCAAAGTCAATCGCAAAGCTGGCATCAGGTCTTGGACCTCCGCACCTGTTTCTCTGCAAAATGATTTGCCGGCAAGGGAAAAATGAGGAACAATTTAAGCTAAGCCCCCACTTGTCACACTTATATGGCTGGATCTACGGAAATAAATGGGGGATGGGTAGCAGAGGTGGTATCTTCAGAGTTGTCTCATCATCGTTGTGAAGCTATTAAGTAAAGAAAGAGAGTTTGCCAAGTAGCCATTTACCTTCACAACCATGGGTGTGGACCCCAGTACATATGAGCATATGGCAGCTTATGTCATAATAGCTGAGGCCAGCTCAGCAATGTATGTCTTTTCTCTTGTGTTTTCCATGTATTACATCATCCCTTACAGTGGCACTGTGGGGAAACTGAGACACACTGTTATATAACAGAGCTGGGATTTGAACCTCAGATTCTGGAGTATTCTGTCTTGACCATTCCTCCACTTTTCTGCTGGCCAGCTCCTGAAGGTTAACCACTGGCATGTTAGAGTCACCTTTCCCCAATTTAAGGCACCATCTCTCCTCTCAGCCTGTTCCTGTGTCTGACCCCTGTAGAGCCTTCTCACTGGCATTAGACTGAAATTCCTGAGTCAAAGAACAGCCAGGACATGGTCTTGCCCTCAGAATTTCTGTGGCTTCTGATGAAATCCACACTCCATTTTGAACAAGACATTCAAATCCATCCATGATCTGAATCAGATGCACATTCCCAAATTTAATGCCTGACACAGCTCCTCGTGGAGTCAATGACCCAGCCCTACTGAAACATCATTAGTATTCAAAGATTGTCCCCCACTCAACAACAAAAAAACAAACAACTCGATTAAAACGGGCAAAGGATTTGAATAGACATTTCACCAAAGAAACTATACAAATGGCCAGCAAGCACATGAAAAGATGCTCAACATCACTAATCATTAGGAAAATGCAAATCAGAACCACAATGAGGTACCAACTCACACCCATTTAGCTATTACTAAAAAAACAGCAATAACAGCAAGTGTTGCCAGGGACGTGGAGAAATTGGAATCCTCATGCACTATTGGTGGGAATGTATAACAGTGCAGCTGCTGTGGAAAACAATTTGGCAGTTCCTCAAAAAATTAAAATAAAATTACTGTATGATCCAGCAATTCCACTTCCGAGTATATATCCAAAAGAATTGAAAACAGGATCTTGAAGAGATATTTGTACATTCATGTTCATAGTAGAATTATTCACCATAACCAAAAGGTGAAAGCAACCCAAGTGTCCATTGATGGATGAGTGGATAAGCAAAATGTGGTATATACATACAATGGAATATTATCCTTAAAAGAGAAAGAAATTCTGACACATGCTACAACATGGATGAACTTTGAGGACATTATGCTAAATGAAATAGCCAGTCACAAAAAGACAAATACTGTGTGAATCCACTTATATGAGGTCCCTAGAGTAGTCAAATCCATTGAGACAGAAAGTAAAATGGTGGTTGCCAGGGGCTGGGGGAGGAGGAATCAGGAGTTAATGTTTAATGGGGACAGAGTTTCAGTTTTGCAAGATGAAAAGAGTTTTGGAGGTGGATGGTGGTGCTGGTTGCACAATAATGTGAACGTACTTAATACTTCTGAACTACATACTTAAAAACGATTAAGATAATAGATTGTATGATATGGGTATTTTACCACAATTAAAAAATAAAAAAGAACACCTCTTCTGCCTCACTTCTGATTCCTCTCATTCTGAACCTTCCCTATTTAATTCCCTTCCTTTTAAAAACCTAACTCCTAACAGTCTAGTTCAAATGTGACCACCTTCAAGGAATAGTCTTTTTTTCACACAGCTGAATTGAACACTGCTTTCTTTGAATGACCATCAGCTTATTTAGGTTTTGATCACAGCACTTGACACAGAAGTCCGTGCATTATTAGTGCTGGTCCAAGCAGGTCACCCTGACTACCCGCTACTGGCCCTGGCAAGACCATATACTCCATGGGGATGAGAGTCATGATTTTCTCCACTTTGTATCTAGCACAGTGACATCCAGAATAAGTACTCAAATTGAACATTTGACAGCTCTTTTCTTTTTTTCTTTTGGCCAGAACTTCAGGGAAGATATTGGAATTATCTCCAGTGCTTATGAGATTTTGCATTCTTTCAGCGTTCTGCCACATATGGTCTTTCATTTAGCAATTTAAATTTTGCGGAAGGACCTCAAACTGGTGTGAAGCTCTTTGAATGAATTGAGATAAGCTCCTTTCTGAAGAAAGAACCTTCTGACCTCTTAATACTTCTTTCATACTCTAATCTTTAAATAATGTTTCTAGCAATAATTCCATTTTCCACATATGTAGTAGAAGATCTGGGTATCATCTAAATATGAAATCATCATTCTTCAAATATTATTAGATTTCTGTTTAATGTGGAGTAATGGCTCTGTGAGTAGACCAGATAAAAATGTATGGTCATTAAAGGAAATGAAAGGCAAACACTTATTAATGATCTTTATGTTATGGTACATTGTATACGTGGTAAAGGCAATTGTGAAAAATGACTTAAATGTTGGGGATGGATGAACAATTTCATCTCAGTCTTTGTTTATAAGTCTTTGTCTATTAGTTGTTAAGAAGGCAGAAGCAGCCTTCTCAATAATTCTGCCTGGCTCCAACTTGATAGATCTGGCTCAGAGTAAATATTGTTCTATTTTTTTTTTTTTGGTATTGATTTTAGAGTTATTAAACAATGTCTTTTTCTCTACTTTTTTTCCACTGTCATTATTTTTTTAAAAAATTGGTTCAACTCTCCAAATAGATTATCATGAATTTCCTGCATTTCCCCCCTGCTATTAATTCATTTTCAAACTGATCCAAGGAAAATGTTCCTGCACAGACCTGCCACACCCAAGCTCATATTTGAACATGTTCTTTAAATTGCGTTCCCCTTTATTCTTTAGCTTTGCATTGTCTCATCCTTGTTCCAAAATGAGATATTAGTTGCTAATTTGGATCATTTGCAGACATGTTCTAAGTCCCATGACTGGCTTTCTTCAACCCTTGTCTCTCCCTTCAAGTATATGGTGGTTTTCCTTTCAGCTGAGTCCTTCTGCACCTGTGTTGTCTACCTAATAGGACCCTGTCCAAGGCTGACATCTTTTCTACTTCTCAGGAAGTAAAGTTCTGCAGCCATTTGTCAGTAAAATGAGATCCCTTCATGGCAGTTGTTAGCCAAAAAAGAGTGTAAGAAAGAAGATCAATGCTTCAACACAAAACATGGAAGTGGAAATACTGATGTCTGAGGCTGGCTGGAACACCTATCACTTCTTCAAAGAAAATTAGTAAGAATGTTCTTCTTGTTCTTAACTTTTTTGGGAATCATGGTGATTGTTCAAAGCTTTGAGGAAGTAACACGTGTGAAGTTAGGGTTGGTTATAAATATTCCATTGGTTTACGGTCTACTTCCTTTTTTCCCCCAAGCAAATCAATATGTTTGATGTTGAAAATATTAATGTTTGTATAGTGACTCTAATTTACCATCAAAATGAAGACAAGTAGAGAGTGAAAGGGGGCATCATTAATAATTAGCAGGAAAGCAGGGATAAACCAGAATGCTCCCTCGCAAACCAGTCCGCATAGTTTCCTTAGCTATGCCCTAATGAGGCTCCCCAGAGATCAGTTTCTAGATATTCTAACTAAGTAGCTAGAAAAGTCATAAACATCTATGGGGAAAAGAAGCTATCAATCTTCACTATAATGACTTTATCTCTACAGGGATACCAAGAAGCTGCTTGAAAATAAAAATTTTGGTTAGCTTTTTACACCCTACAAAGTTAATTGAACCCAATTTCAACCAGTGGAGAAATGCAAGAATCGACACAAGAATAAGTACATTCATTCATTCACTCATTCTTCTACAAACATGCCAATCCACCCCTATCTTCTAGGAGTTCCCAATCAAGAGAGGGAGAAAGGTCAGCCAGCAATTACAATATCCTATGATGAGGTTCATGATGAAGACATGCCCAGTGGGCTATGGGCACGCAGATGAGAGACACTAGCTCAGAAGGAGAAAGTGATGATGGGGGCTTGTGGTAGGCAAAATAATGCCCCCTCTCCAAAAAGAAGGCCATATCTTAATCCTGGGAGCCTGTAAATATATTACCTCATGTGGCAAAAGGGACTTTGCGGATGTGATCAAGTCAAAGATCTTGAGGTGGGAAGATGATCCTGGACCTAGGTGGGCCCAATGTAATCACAACGGACTTTATGAGAGGGAGGAAGGAATGTCAGAGAAGAGGATGTGATGGTGGGATCAGAGGTCTGAATGATGAGTCCATGAGTGAAGGAATGAGGGTAACCTCTAGAACCCGGAAAAGGCAAGAAATGGACTCTTGTCTAGAACCTCCAGAAGGAACACAGCCCTGCCGACAGCTTGATTTTAGCCTAGTGAGACCCATGTTAGACTTCTGACCTCTAGAACTGTAAGGTAATTAATATGTGTTGTTTTAAGCCAGTGTTTGTGGGAATTTGTTACAACAGCAAGAGGAAACTAATACGGGGTTGATGAAAGCTTTCCCTAGAATCTGTGCTTTGGTGAGCAACATAGAGATGGGCCAGTTGGGAACAGTCAGGAATTCCAGGAGGACCCAGCATGGACTTCTGCCCAAAATAGAGTGGAGAGGGCTGAGATTAAATCAGCAAGGTGAGTTAGGAGGCTATTGCAGTCATTGAAGTCATAAATGTAAAGGCTTTAACCAGCCCAAGTGACGAGGCTAGAGAGAGGACTGGAAAACTATTTACATTGACACAATGGCTTCCCTGCAGCATAAACCCTGCATCCCTCCAGGCGGGTTATAAATAATAGTGACTTGTTATACTTTAACGAGACCTTAGAATTTTTTAAAAATATATATTTGGATAGAGTTAAAACAGCTGAAAATCTAGTAATGTACTCGCAAATAATTTCTATTCATTTATTTTTTATTAACAAGTTGTTCATCTCATTGTAAAAAGCTTGGAACCAATAGGACATCTTGTAAAACTAGAAATCACCAATAACTCAACCATCTGGAGATAATCACTGTTAACAAGTGTGGATACATTTGAAGTCTTAGTGAAGTTTTCAGCCTCCCCACAAATCCTCTTTTCCATGCCCACACCCGTATCCCACTTTCAAAAAACCCGGCAAGTATGTGCTCATTGCCTGGGGCAGAGAAATATAAAAGAATGGCATGCAGAGAAAAAATTTCTTCCTTTGCTTTTAGAAGCCTGAAAGCATCACGGACCTGCACCACTACTGTCATAAAAAGTACATTTCAGATCGGGGACCTGAGAATAGGAAAAATAATAAGAATAAAAGAATTTCTTGGTCAAGTACATAGGCACATATGTTGTCTTCTAGTTTTTTATGGTTTCCCTTTAAATGTTGTGTTACATTCAATATTGAATCCTTGCAAAAGTATGTGTAACAAATGATTAAGGAATCGAGATAAGAACACATTGACCACGTGCACCCACCACCTCAGAGCACAGAAGATTGCCAGCATCTCCGTGGCTCTGATGTGCCCCTTCCTGAATTCCACCCTGCTCCCTCTACCTCCCATCATTAACAGTCTCCCTGATTTTTGTTTTTTATCATTCTCTGGCTTTTCCTTATAGTCTTAACACCTTTGAAACCAATATAGCACCAGAATGTTAACCAAGTATGGTGACTATATCTTAGTCTCTAACCACCCTTTTTAAACACTTGTAGACACTGACCACGTTCAAAACATAAAATATCCTCCTGTCACTTTGGGGCATAAAACTGTTGGGTTTCAGTAATTAGAATACCAGTCCCGTGTAACAGCCCAAACTCCAAAACTGACTTGGCATTACTCCTCTCTCATCCCCACCTGGACCACAGAAGTGTGGGATAAGTAGACAGGTCTTTCTGTGTCCTTGGATAGGCTGCAGAGGACTGAAGCTGACTCTTTTCTTCATGGAAGCTTTTTAGGGCAATTTGTGGTTTTCAGTGGGGCTCCTGGACAGAGGATGAGGGAGAATGTCTCCATTCTGGGTGGCTGCCCACTCATTAGGCTTGGGAGAAGATGGCAGCTTTCAAAGGGTGGGGTTGCACCCAGCATAGCAACAGATTTCTCCAAAGAAAGCTCCTCTCCAGTCTCAGATTTGACCCAGTTTTTGTATTCTCAAAGTAGGTGAGAATGCTTAACAGTCTTGGATTGGATTCTAGAGCCTTCTGGTAAATTCTCAGCATTTCCTATGAAAACCCGCCATATGCAATTTTGCTCCACATTCACCTTGGTAGCTGATATGGGTACCTCAGCTGATATTTTTAGATTCTTCAGTTTTTGCCAATGTGATGTATGTAAAACGATACAGTATCTCATTTCCCTGATAACTAATGAGATTGGACATCTTTTCATATGTTTTGGTGTTTCCTCCTCTGTGAAATTCTGCTCAAGTCTTTTCTCATTTCTGTTTTTCTGTTGAGTGGTTTATCTTTTTTATATCAACTTGTAGGAGTTATTTATGTATTCCGGATGCTAAGCTTTTGTGAGTTATATGTTACAAGTATTGTCTTTTATTTATGCCTTAATGTTTTCCCTCCATGGTATCTTTTCACAAACAGGAATTCATGGAATGTAGTCAAGTATGTGTTTCTTCTCCTTTATAGCTAATGATTTTTTTTTCTCCTTAAGAAATTTTTTCCTATCCTAAGGATATCAGATAGTCTCCTAAATTGTCTTGTAAAGTGTTATAGCTTTGCCTTTGGCATTTGAGTTTTTCAACCATCTGGATTTGACTGTTGTATAAACAGTGAAGTGGAGTTTCAGTTCTGTTTTTTTCCATGTGTATAAATAACCACCTGTCCCAGCACCCTTTATTCCATGTTTGCCCACACATCTAAAAGCCCTCTTTGTTATGTATGAAAATTCCATGAACTTAAGGTCTGTTTCTGGGGTCTTGACTCTTTTCATTGGCCATTGTGTCTATTCTAGTCACAATTCCACCTGGGTTTACCCGTCATAAATTTATACTAATTCTGAATAGAATAAGTTTTTTTCCTTCTCCCCTTCTTCTTGGGGAGTGTCTTGCTTATTCATGACTCTTCGTTCTTCCATATACATTTTGGAATCAACTTGTAACATCCTCCCCAAAATATCTGTTGACATTTTGATTGAAACTCCATTAAATCTATAGATTGGCTAGAAGAGTAGATAATAAAGTTGTGGGTGAGCTTTCTTTTACGGAAAATGCTGCCATTTTTGTTTTTAAAATTCATCTTCTGATGGATGGAATGATGGGTCAGTCTATGGCCCCAGAAAATTAATAAGAAAAAAATTATGATTGCAGATGTAATAATAGAGATTGGAAAGTGCATTCCCTCGAACTCCCTGAGCTCTGTTGCCATTTGTCTAGTAAGTGTTCTCCAAGACTTGGAGTATCCCATCTCCATTACTACCAGCTGCCATGCCAGCATGGCAGTCTCAGCCTTCCTTCAAGAACAGGGTTAAACCAGCTTTTATGGCTGAATGTTTGTGGCTCCCCCCCCCCCCATTTCGTATGTTGAAGCTCTAACTCCCAGTGGGATGGTATTTGGAGTTGGAGCCTTTGGGAAGTATTAGGTTTAGATGGGGTCATGAGAATGGGACCCCTATGATGGGATGAATGTCCTTATAAGAAGAGGAAGAGACCAGAGCTCTCTCTTTCTCTGCATTATGTGGGGACACAGCAAGAGGAGACGAACATCTGCAAGTTAGGAAAAGAGCTCTCACCAGGAACCAAATCTGCCAGCACCTTGATCTTGGACTTCCAGTCTCCAGAACTGCGAGAAATGAATGTCTGTTGTTTAAGCCCCTCAGTCTGTGGTATTATTTTACAGCCACCTGAGCTAGGACACCAATTCTTGGGCATGAAGGACGGTTCCAGATCTGACAGGGTGATATCATCAAGGAACACCAAGAGTTAAAGTGCCTGAAATAAAGGTTCAAGACTTTGCTCAGCTCATGTACATCAAAAAGCACCTCAAAGCCAGGAGACTCTGAGAGCTGAAGCAGGATGGCAGTGTTTCCAGGGTGAGAATACAGGGAAACGTGACCAGAGTTGCTCAGGTAGCAGATTTCTTTATCAGTCTCATTGCAAATGAGTGGTTGGAACTGTTAGAGATCATTGCAGATTTTCATGCCTCTTGCTCAAGATTGTTGGTGCAATCTCTTCGCCTGCGGCTGTCAGAATGGTTCTTGAGGACTCTGTTTTGATAAGCCTTGCAGTTTGTTAAGGTTTAGGGAGATAGCAGATAAAAGGAGAGAAGGAAGATAAGGTTTAAAAAAAAAGAAAAAGAGGCAAGGATCTAAGTAAGGACAATCCCGGTTGGTTTTACTCCTTTTACAATCTTAACTTCTTGGGTGTTGATCAATAGCACTTCAAATGAAAGCTCAATTACAGGTCATGTGGACTCAGTTTGTATCCTCTCCTTCGCGTGGGTCTTTCTCTTCCACTAGAGAAAGTCTGAAGGACAGAGCTGTGTCTGCTCATCCTCACATCCCTGCTCTGCCCAGCGAGAGAGAGACGAAAGCCCAAGGCTCCATCACTTGATGTAGAATTAGATTAAAGGTGAGATTCACCTTAAACTGAATTCCAGTCTTTACTAGAATCCTATGTATTGCTGAAATGTTGATGGAGAAAATGGAATGATGTCCGGGAATTGCTTCAAAATAACCCAGTCCTAGAGGGGGAGGTGTACTTGAAACAAGATGGGTCAGCACTTGACAATGGTTTGAGGTAGGGGATAAGTACATGGCGTTCATTGCTGTTACTTTCTCTACACTCTATGTGTTTCATTTTTTTCATTGAAAAAGATTTGAAAAAACCCTAATGTTTTAAAATTGGCATGAGTTTAATAAAACTTTCTCTATATACCTATTACCCTTGCTATGCACTTATAACTGCTTATTAATGTGATTATTCCCATACTCTTAAATTACCAGCAGAAATAGCATCTTTAGGGAAATTGTTAATATAGAAAAATGTAAAAAGTTTCACCACAGGGCCTCACCTGAAAAATACCTCCTATTTCAAGAGTGAGAAATAATTATGTGGTCTCTCCTTTAACCCATGAATCTCAAACACAATTAAAAATATTCTTGTTCATTCTTCCCCATGTTCTAAGGAAAAACTGTCCCAACCCTATCCTTTCATATATTTTATTTCTTGAGCCACCTTAGAAATCATCAATTCCAGTCCAAATTTTTATAGATGTGAAATTGAGGTCAAGAAACATTTTTACCTTTCCCCAAATTATAGAGTTAATAAAGAAAAAAGCCAAGACTAGAACCCAGGTTTTTGGACCATGTTTTTTCCATTCATTTATTCATTCAACAAGAATTTGTTGAGTATCTCTTGTAAGCCAGGCAGAATAAACAATGCAGACAAAATTCCAGGTGCTCTTGGAGGAGCCTCCATTACAGTGGGAGAGCAGACAACACGGAAAACAAGAGCTAAACCATGTGACCCAGCAACTCCATTCCTAGGTATATGCCCAAGAGAAACGAAAACGTGCACAAAAAAACTTGTACGTGAATGTTCATAGCAGCATTATCCACAATAGCCAAAAGGTGGAAACAACCCAAATGTCTATCCATGGATGACTGGATAAACAAAATGTGGTCCACACACACAATGGAATACTACTCAGTCATGAAAAGGAATGAAACACTGACATATCCTACAGTGTAGATGAAGTTTGAAAACATTGTGCCAAGTAAAAGAAACCAGACATAAAAGAACACATATTGTATGATTCTATTTATTTGTAATGTCTAGAATAGGAAAATCCACAGAGAGCTAAATTAGATTAATGGCTATCTAGGGCTGGAGGCATAGACAGGTTGGAGGGTGATGGCTATAGGGTGCAGAGTTTTTTTATGGGGTGATGAAAATGTTCTAAAATTGACTGTGGTGATGGTTGCACAACTCTGTGAACATATTAGAAATCATTGAATTGTATACTTGAAATGAGTGAATTGCGTGATATGTGTATTATATCTCAATAAAGCTGTTAATTTTTTTTAAGAAAAGTGATATATATGGTGCCATAAGCGCTATGCAGAAAAATTAAATGGGAAAAGCGTTAAGGAGCGCCAGTGGGGTAAAATTTCAGTTCAGTGTTTTCCTAACATTCTCTAAATTCCTATAAATAAGTAAATGATAAAAGATTCCCCAAATCAGCATCAACTAATGACATGCCGGGAGCTGTTCACCGCCCTCCTGCTACATAATTAAATTATATCACCACAGGCTTAAAAAACATCCAAATGCTTTTTGCCCCCAGGAAGCCCAGATTTGACCAGGAAAATGCTGTGGGTAAATCTACGGAAAATCTCATCTCAAGGACCAGAATTCTATCTACGGACTAATTGGGTTTCACACTATTTGCACACCCGGGGCTCTGCTTTGCAGGCATAATCCCAGAAACACTTGGACAAAAATTGAGTGGTTTAATAGCAACGGACCCCCTGAATCCATAGAGCAAAGAAATCAGTGCCTTTCTGGCCGTTATATCATAGTACATAGCATCACTTTCTGGCTATTATAGGGTCAGTGTTTTTAAAAACGAATGCACTTGTTATTTCTACAAGTTCTGTTGTTTGAGAGTGCTTTTAGGTTTGTCAGAAGCCGTCAGAAAGTTTTCCCACTCTGGAGGCAGCGTCGTCCCCCATAAAGATTCTGGGAGTGCCCATCTTGCTGGAGCAGCGACTCAGCTGCCCCTGTGAGCTGGCCTCAGCTTGTCTGCCCGCTGTCACTTTGCTTTTCACATCCAGAACACAGCGGCCGCCTCCCACCCTGGACAGCCCAGGTGCCCAGCACATGATCTCACCAGTTACAGTTTCATGACAGTGAAAACCCACAGTGGATTACAAACACCCCTTGAGACCAGAGAGGCCTGAGACAGCCCTGTACTCTCATAAAGATGTAATAAATTGTACCCCGAAGAACGGACACCCTTGAAAGCATTTTAAACGCATCACTTGACCATGAAGTAGAAAACTCAGGAAGTTGCCGGGGCCTCTGGTCTGACCTTCACCTTCACTTTTTGCTATTTCTGCGGTTACGTTTGACTCTGAATTTAGAGTCCTCTCTTGGGCTTCCAAAAAAATGCACGTCCTGGACGGCTGCCAGCCCTAGAGGGTGATAAAGACTAGCAAATATGAAATATAGATTTAGAGGTGTCAGAAGAAAATAAATTGGGTTCACATCGCGTTTTCTTCTGCATCCAAATGTCCCGAAAGCAGACTTTCATTTCCAGTCTCAGACCTGAGGCTGAGATGTCCTGTTGAGCCCCTACAAATCAGAAAATTTGCACACCACCTTCTCCTGCAGCTGCCAAGACCGCTGTTTCATCTGTTCTTCAACCTAAATAAAATTAAGGCCTGGGGAGCCTGCTCTGGGGCAGTAACCACTTAGGCAGGGAAACTTGAAAAACTGGAAATCACTAGCAAAGAGAATAAAAACGGGTGAGCATCATGCAGGTAGGAGCGTGAGCATCATGCAGGTAGGACATGATGGATTCGCACAGAATAGAGGAGAGAAACCCCAGAGGCATGCATTGAAAGAGGCTGCAAAGAAAAATGCAAAATCTTGTTTCCTCAAAGATCATCAGCATCATCAAGGAACATTGATCACCAAGCTGGGAAGGAAACGCCATGTCAGAACCAGGAAAAGCCATGAGGGAACCAGCTCTGGGTCACGGAAGTTAAAGATGCCAGGGTTTCATTTCCCAGCTCGTGTTGATCACGTGAATTTCAGTGCATCACTGGGCTTTCATTGTGAAAAGAAAGACAGTTAATACCTACCTCGCAGGATTGTTGGATTGATGTTATATGTGTGACAGCAACTTTATGTTTTATGTTTACGAACATAAATCAGCAATCAGGAACCATGGACAATGTTCTAGAATGGGAGTTAGCAAACTATGTCCATGCGCCAAATGCAGCCCACTGCCTATATTTGTCAGTCAAGTTTCATTGGAACACAGTCATGCCCATTCATTACATATTGTCCACGGTTCTGTTCCTGCTACAGCTGCAGAATTGAGTAGTTGAAACAGAGACCATATGGCCCTAAAAGCTGAATATATTTGCTATCTAGCTCTTTACAGAAAAATCTCACTGACCCTTGGTCTAGAACATCAGTTTATCGTCATTCACTTGGGAACAGCAATAAGCTTCCATTTGTTGATCACCTGTTATGTCTGGTCGTGATGATTTCATTTAATCTTATGAGATAGGCATTGTTACCTCCACTTTCTTTTTGAGACAATGGAGGCTCTCAGGTATTGAGTTATTTCCCCAAAGTCACATGGTGAAAAGTAGTGGAGCCAAATTCTGATTTCAAGGTCAATTCTGCATCATTTCTCAGTGGCGTTTTTATTTAAAAAAAAAAAAAAAAAAAGACTACAACGCAGGAGGAGAAGAAAAAAGTCCTGGATTAAAATAAGGTTGATGTAAGGTAGAGCACTGGCCAAGAGAAGCAGCCCGCCTTTGGTGGTGGTTGTGTTCAGAGCTGGCAGAAGACCCTGGCAAGGCCCCCCATTTCCTCCAGGACTCAGGACAGGTGAGTGAGGGAGGACTTTGGTGTCTTAGTCCCTTCTGACCTCTTCAACCACACTTCCTACCCTGCCTAGCTTTGCACCTTATAATCCACTAACTCCCAATGAAAGGATGCTTTCCTATAAACTCACATCCTAAGTTCACACATGCGCATCACGTTATTTCATGTCTTTGTTCTTTCTTCTTCCTGAGAGATGCTTAGACAGGAGTCTAAATCCTGAATTCCTTCAAGGGGTCGCTTCTTTAAGAGCCCATCCCTAAGCCATGATTGAAGCAAATGCTCCCCTCTGGGCTCTCGGTGCATTCCAGTGCTTGTCATTTAATGCCCCTACGCTGAGCACACCTGTCTATTTGCCCATCTATCCCAATTGTCTGGGGGCACCTCAAGAGCAAGCACCATGTCTTTTCTCAGCATAAGTTGCTCAGCGTAGTCTCTAATTAAGAAAAATTCAGTTATTTGAACCGACTTTGGCAGTCTCAAATCAAAGAATAGAAAATTCTAAAAATTCTAATCTATTTCTCCAATCCAAAAACACTCTCTTCGGTTTGACTCTTCCCCCTCTCCCCAGCTAACTGTTTCTAATGCCTCCATCAAGACAAGGGAAGAGCTTTCCAAGTTCCACAGAGGGAGACGGTACCCACTGGATCTCTTCTCAGCAGCTGAGTGATGGGGAGGAGGAGGAAGAAGGAGAGCTCACCTAGATGGAAATGCCAATGCCTCAGGGGTGGGGAACTGCAAGCAAGGCTTGTCCTCCTGATGGTGTGAAGTTAGAAAATCGGGATTTGTAATCCTCCAAAAAGGAGTGGACTATTAGGTAGGAGAAATGGAGGATGGGGCTGTGCCGGGCTTCTGAACGCCAAGTATTAAGAATGTAAGAAGAGAAATCTCCTTTGTCAGTTACTAAACCCTGGTTTGTGGGCACTCCTGATGGAAAACCCCTATTGACAGGTTTATTGCCTCTGTCGCTTGTTTTATTCACATTGGAGCATGCCTCTATGTCCCATGCTTGGCTTTTCTCTTTTCTGCTTTGCTGACAAAGATGTCAAGCTTGGGTTTGTGGTATTGCCTAAAATTCATGAGTCCCTTACCTTTTTGAAATTATGCTTCTTCAATACACAGCTTGCCAGTACTCCTGCCCTCAAGGAAAATCCTTTTCTCTCTGACTCACACAGATGGAGTTAGTTGCATTTTTTGCTATTGTTATCCAATTGACCACTCAAACACCAATCACTTGACTTGAGTTTTGATCTGTCTTTAAGAATTTTTTTCTTGCCTGCCCTGCAGGGAAGTGTCTTGTTTGTGACCGCCAAAATCAGCTGCTTAGATAACCCGCTACGGCCCATTATTTTCACCATTTACTTGATATACTTAAAAAAATCATTTAAAAGAGAAAAAAGTGGATGAGAAAGTAAAAATATTCTGATTATACTATCTTGTTGGGAAGAGAGGAGTTTGAAACTGTGGTAAACATGAAGAAAGGACATCAATGTGAAAGAAAAAAGATGAAATGTGAAGTCTCCACCTGCCCGGAATTTACCTAAATGTCATATTTATGCTAATAACATACTTTATATTTTATTTTTACTTAGAGGTAAAGCTGAAGTTTGGGTAGCTGCCAAGTTGTTGAGCTTGAGGATGATGCTATATATTTCCAAGGACATAATTGCAGTGGCATCGGTTGTACTTGTCTACTCAGCTGACGTTCAAGTTCAAAATAAAGGCAGTGGGACGTAGTAGAAGGAATGAGGCTTGATCTCAGGAAAATTAGCTCTACTGTTCACCAGCTACAAGAACTTGTGTGTGTCTGTCAGCATCTTGGCCTCAGTTCCTCAACCTGTAAAGTAAGGCAGCTAGAGTAGACGGATTGTAGGATTACTTCCTGTTCCAAAATTCCCTGACATTATTTATCTACAGGAAGACAGAAAAGAATGAAGCAAGATATTACCAAGCAGGTCTTTTCACTGCCAAGCAGATATCTCTGGGTTTGTGAAAATGTGGAAGAGGATGGGAAAGAAATAGTTCCATGAAAAGGGAAACAAAGGAAATCCAAGGTCTGTCCTAGAACCTGAGAAAGCTGTGCTCATTTTGTCATGTGCACTTTTTTATGTTCAGATAGAGTCAATCTGAAGTAGATTTGATAGCAGCTCATTTTGAAAATAAAGGGGGAAAACAGCCATATAGAATGATGTCAATCATCCTAAGATTGTCAGTCTTGTATATAAAAATAAACGTGATCAAATTTATATTGCTCCTTCTACCCCGAGGACTATTATATTTTTGTATGAAAGGAACAGAGCATAAGACCATTTCTCTAATTGGGCCAATTCAACTGAGCTCAACCAACATGTGCTGGATGAATCAATATTCACTAGTAGGGGTGATGGACCACAAAGTAGAATACTAAAAACATATAAGCAATAGACATGAAATTCTATGACAATTACAGTAGAGACAATTAGCATGTTATATTTGTGTTATACTTCATAATTGTAGAAACAAACAAAAAAATGTCTTCCCATTGATAAGCTTAGTTATAGGCCTCTCTCCTTTCTCGAGCAAAGCAAAGCAAAACAGTGAAGACAAGGAAAAAAAAGTTAAAGTTAAATTCCATCTTTGGTGACGTGAAGAACCATGCAAATGCTGAACCACAATGTATGAAGAAAGGCTACCAATTTAAGTAAAAGTTGGACGATGTGGGGGGGAGATAGTAAGAGAACGGGAACACCTCTGATATAGGCTTCAGAGTAGGTGGCAAAGCCCAAAAGTCAAAATCTTGCTTGGAAAGGCAAAGTGGTGATGAAAGGGCAGGATACATGAAGGAATAAGGAAAGCAGATTTCATCAAGGAAACATTCAGACACAATACCATAGTGAGGTGCAGGCTACAGACATGGTGTGATAGAAGAGAACTGACAGATGGTAGCAGCCCTGCAGTGCTGATCTTGGGGAGCAAAAAGAGTGATAGTTTTTACCCTTCAAAAAAAAATAGTGGAATTTTGAGGAGACCCACTGCTAACTATGAGCAAGGGCATATTATAATGCAAAGTACTGATGAGGAAAAATGCTAGGAGATGACAAAGACGGGCATAGAGTGTCAAAGGAATGTATAATTGGCACTCTTGTAAACAGAAGGGGAAAATACTACAGGAAAAAATTAAAATATGGAAAAGAAGAAGATTTGACAGGAATGACAGGAGGGCCCCATAACCAGGGAGGAATCCAAAATCTTTTCACGGGCTTGTAAGAATGTTTCGGGGAAGTTGCAGTTTCAGAGAGAGGTGTGGCTTTCTTTAAAAAAATGCTTAAGGTGATTCTCAAAAAGAAGTCATGTATTTATATGTGGAACAAGCACAGAGAATGGACGGGCAACTCTCAAAAATGAAAACATGACAGTGCAATGGCAAATAATCCTAATGAATACAAGAAGGCTGACATTTCAACAGAAATCATGGTGACCACAAAGAAGCCCTCTAAATGAGCTCAGACATCACATCAACATGGATCAAATATGACAGGATGCGCACATAACCAACCAAGGAATATAGTATTTGCAGAAATTTGTAAGAAAAGTATTAGGAAGTCTTAAGCCCAGAATGAGGGAAGGCATCTAAAAATATGAAAGGCATTGAATATTAACCTTTGAGTTAATATTACAGCTAGAACAAAGAAAGAAGAAGACCTCACCTTGTGTTCTACAGGATCAGCTAGCCAAATATGTGAGGTCTTCACAGGTGCTTCTCAAGTCTGGCTGAAAATTATTCTATAAATTTTTCTTCCATAGGGCCCAAGTAGTTACAATTCTCATTTACTATTTATAGATGCTACTGTCCTTTCCATCTCCTGATGTTTCTCTTGCTTTCTTTTCCCCAAAGCCAAGCTATGGTTTGAAGTCATTCTTGATTGCCAATTCCGTGATACTCCTTAAGAAAAGGATATACAATCTTTCATTATTTAAGGGTTTTAGTGATAATCAATAAGGGTAAATATGTAGGCAATAATAAACTTGGGAAATCAAAAAATGTTTCCATCCTGTGGCATCTAAATACCTCTCCTTTGCTTTGGACCGCCTCATATCTGTCCACCTTCTAGAAAAATTTGTCCATTTATCTTTCTTTAGGCGAAGCTGGCACTGTCTTTAATCCTTTTATGAAATAAGAGACGGAGGGGTATGAGAAACAGGTAATGGTTTTTACTGACTTCCTCCTTCAAAAGGGCCGCTAATCCCAAGGTTGAACAATAGGTGGGAACTAGCTGCACTCAAACTCCTTGTCTCCAGTAGATTCTGGACATTTTTGGGACCCTCCCAACTTCCTAACACCCAGCTTAATACGTGCCCTGTACAACACCAAGTTTTCCTTGGATCCTTGCTTCTTATATTACATGATGGCTGTGGTCTTTTCACAACTTGCTAAAATTAACCGGAGTAACAAATTAGTTTCAATTTTAAATATTTCCTCCTATAATTCTTTTTCCTAATGGTTTGGCTTCTTCTGCCTTCCCTGATGGTTAAGTACTAGTGTCTTCCCCCTGAAAAAAAAAATAAACAAGAAGCAAGCAATTATTAGCAGAAAACCCCAGAATGGAGTACTTTGATAACTTGTTCTGGGAGAGTTGTGTATTTGTTCATAGTGGTAGTTTTGTATGTTTTTTAGACTGTTTGTCATATATAATAGCTTTGGCTGGCCAAATTGATCATGAGATGAAAATAGCTACCAGTAATCATAGTCTTTTACAATATCAAGGTGTTCCACAGACAGAACTTTAAATTCTAGGTGTTCCATCACCTAAATAATTTAAGAACCATTGACTAGTTCTTCCATAGCAAGACAGAGTATCTCTTGGACTTTCATTTTGCTTCCTCTACCCTGTCTTTGAGAATAACTTGCAGACAGGTAATTGTGAAATTAACACTTAGAGAACATTAAAATCCTAAGACCACAAGGAGATTATAAGCAGAACCCAGTTGAGGGAAAAACATTTCCTAGCCTGGATAAGCAGCTTCTCAAATTCATGAAAGAGTTTACCAAAATCTGGACTAATCGTCATTAGCAATGTTGAGAAATCATTTACAAGACAGAAGAGATTTCCATCCAGAAAACTGAAAATGAACAAGTGTTCTGATTTTTAAAAGACCAAGGAGAAGATGAATTGCACAAATGTGTGAGCAAGAAAGATGGGGTGGTCAACAATGCCAAATTCCACGAAGAGGTCTAGAGGGATAGCAGAGAAGAGGACATTGGATTTGGTGATTAGGACTCACTTGAGATCACTGAGAAAGCAATTTAGCTTTGAGAGAACACGAGCTTGATGTCATCCCTGAGGATAATTTGGAAATGGATTATGTTAAAGCATGGCTGGTGAGCACTTAAATAAGAAAGTGGAGGTCGCTATGAGTCAGAATGGGCTCATTAAGAACAAGTCATGCCAGACTAAACTCGTTTCACTGGACTGATAAATGCGAGAAATGTAGTAGACTTGAAGGACAGTATCTCCGTTTGAGCAAAATTTTGACAAAGTTTTTCAATCCTAGCTTGGAGGACTGGGTGAGGACACAATTAAGATCAGCTTAAAATTATTGAAATTAATGACTAAGGGATGGATATCCACCTGGAGGGGTATTTCTCATGGTCTCTCCCAGGCTCTCACATTGGTCCTCTCCTGTTGACCGTTTTAATTAATGACTTGGATGAAGAAAAGGAGAGCCTGCTGATGGTGGTTGCAAAGTAGGGGAAGCTGGGATGATTAGCTAACACACTGAATGACACAACCGAGACCAGGAATGAAAAAGAGAAAAGAAGAAAGAAACTCCAAAAGAGACTTGCTGCGCTGGATCAATGGAATGGATCTAACAAGAGGGAGATTGACAGCAGCAAACTAATTTAGTCAAATATGCCAGCCACTCAAGTACCAACTCAGGGGGACGGAGCTGAACAACTGTATAATAAATATAACCAGACATTTTAATTGACTATCAGGGAAATACAAATCTTCACTGTAATCAGCCTAACAACAACAACAACAACAAAAAACCTCATATAACTTCACACAATTACAATATAAATGAAATGTTGAACATGATGAAAGTAACCTTAGTTTGGACCTCACTTTGGATGATTGCATTCATTAGAATAATAGAGCATGATAACTACTTAAAAATATTCTTTGATATGTATATATGCATGTTCCCAATTAAGAACAAAACTTGATTAGCCATGTAACTTTTAGACTGCAAAAACCAATTTATGGAGTGTGAGTGGCATCGGAGACTCTACTGAACAGAGCACACCCACAAAGTTGTGGAGTTTTGTCCCTAGTGCCCAATAACATGTTTTCACAGAAAGACAACTAAGGTGGTAAGGAACCAAAAAACAGATGGATGGATGAGTGGAAGGAAAGGAAAAGAGGGAAAGTTGTGAGGAACCGGTGGAGATGGGGAGGGGAATGTGGATGAAAGATGGAGCAGGGTAGAGGGATAGACCTGTACTTGAACCTTTCTTGATTCATATACCTGGGTGACTTTTCTATATTCTGTGTCCAGACTTCTGAGAAAACTAGGGGTGATTGGCATGCTGTAGCCACAGTGCCTGATCTGAGGCAGGACCTTCCTCATCATACACTGTACTTTCCCTTTGTGGCATTTAACACAATAATAATTAAATAACGACATGAGTACTTATCTCTCTTCCCCTCTAGATGCTAAGGTAAGTCCACAGGAACAAGCACACTGTTGGTCTCTTTCATCACTGTTTTTAATACCTAGTATATAGCCGTATGTAAGCATACGCTAAGCACTCTATAAACGTACTTGAATGAATTTGTGAACATTGCTCAGCAATTCAATAACTTTTCTACAGAGTAGAAATTTTAAAAACAGAAAATACAGTGAAAAGAAATACATTTCATGTTAGCGTACGAACGTTGCAGCTCGCAAAGGAAAAATGCCATCTCTCAATACAAAACATGAAACATTTATGAAAATTGAACACTTAGTTCATAAAGCAGATTATCAATAAATCTCATCAGGCTGATACCATATAAGTCACAGTCTCTCCCCATAATGCATTAAGTTAGAAATCAAGAACAAAGAGATAAGTAGAAAACCTCCTTACAGGAATTTTAAAGCACACATTTTAAAAAGTCCATGGGTCAAAATAGAAATCATAATGGAAATAGAAAATATAGATCAACAATAATAACACTATATACTTTAAAGGGGGGTATACTATAGAGCAATAGCTAGAGGGAAATTTAAAGTCTTAAATGTTGATATTAGAAAATAGGATAGAAATCAATGAGTTGAGCATCTAACACAGGGAGTTAGGAAAAGAACAACAGATTAAACTCGCCCAAAGCAGAAAGAATAAAATAGTAAGACTGAAAAACCTCTGGCAAGATTGGAGAGGAGAGAGATAAAGAAATGGGGGTTGGGGAGGAGAAAATAAATATACACTATTAGGATAAAAAAAGAAAAAAGTATAGATGCTGCAGAGATCAAGAAGATAATAAAATGGTAACATTAACAGCTTTACAGCAATAAATTTGAAAACTTAAATGTTCAAAATCCTAGAAAAATATAACTGACTCAAGAAGAAACAGATAAGCTAAAAAAACGGTCAGTAGTTTAATAAATCTTTCCACAAAGAAAAGCCTATGCCCAGATGATTTTATACGTTAATTCTAGTAATCAACAAATAATTCCAAACCAATATAACTCTTATAGAGAACAGAAAAATAAGAAACTTAACTCATTTTATGAGACTAGCTAACTTTAGTAACCAAATTATCCAAGGAGAGTAAATCTTATTAAATATTGGAGAAAACGTCTTAAAATATAAACAAAACAATATAGCAATGTACAAAGAATAATAATCACATAATGAAAAAATTGGGTTTATCCTGGAAATACCAAGCTGGATTAACATTAGAAAGATCAATCCATTAATCACTGGAGGAAAACCTATGTGATCATTTTAATAGATTAAGAAAAAGCATTTGATAAAGTCAGCATCTATTCCCGACTTAAAAAATTCCTTAGCGATTAGGGATAGAAAATAACTTCCCTACTCAGATTGATAATACCTATTTTAAAAACTGAGTTGAAACATCCTATTTAATGGTGAAAAGGTAAAAGTATTCCTGTTTAAGATGAGGAATAAGACTGCTTTCCCTTACCACCTCCATTCAGCTTTGTATTGGAGGTACTAAAGGCCAACTCAATAAAATAAGAAAAAATTAAAATAAAATATAGGAAGATTTTAAAGGAAGGAGCTCTTATCCTTCAGAGCTCATTCATTGTCTACCTAGAAAACCTCAAACCTCAAAGAATATTTAGATAAATTGTTAGAATCAATGAGGTTTTGTGAAGGTTGCTGGATACAACATAGATAGTCACAATCACTTGTATATCTATATTCCGGCAATAATTAGAACAAAAATTATTAGAAAATATCTTTCACAAAAGTCACAAAAATATAAATAATTAGTAATAAATATAATAATGAAAAGACTTTATGTGGAAAAAATATATTGAAAAATAATAAGCAAGATAAAAATAAATGAAGAGTTATAACATAACAGTGATACCAATGTTAGAAAGTGCCTTTAATCCTGAAATCATTGGTGAGGACCAGCTTGAACTGCCAGGAGCCAACCTTCACTTAAGTCCTGGTCTCTCAGTAACTCCTGGTTTTCCAGGAGGGGACCAAGCAGGGACCAATCATCAATTTCCATCGCTACCCTGATGACTCATGGATTCAATCATATCTCTCACCTGGAAATGCTCAAGTCTGTCCCTAAGAAGGTCTATAGATCAGGAGATCAGATGCCCAGTTTCGTTTTTCAATAAAAGAGTTCTAAGAGCGTGTGCATTTTAAAACACATTTGAAACAATTATATGCAGGCACTACTTGCAGGATCCCAGCTACACAATCAATTTTTTAAGCAAAATGGTATCTCACTGATGATGAATACGGTGATCTTATTTTTCATTAATACATATTTCCCCCCTTGTATTCCATTCCTTTATTTATTTTTTTTTATTGCAGTAACATTGGTTTATAACATTGCAAAAATTTCAGGTGTACATCATTGTACTTCTATTTCTGCATGGACTACATCATGTTCACCAAAATACTAATTACAACCCATCACCACACACATGTACCGAATTATCCCTTTCACCCTCCACCCTCCCCCCTTCCCCTCTGGTAACCACCAATCCAATCTCTGTCCCTATGTGTTTGTTTATTGTTGTTATTATCTACTACTTAATGAAGGAAATCATACGGTATTTGACCTTCTCCCTCTGACTTATTTCACTTTGCATTATACCCTCAATGTCCATCCATGTTGTCACAAATGGCTGGATTTCGTCGTTTCTTATGGCTGAGTAGTATTCCATTGTGTATATATACCACAGCTTCTTTATCCATTCGTCCCTTGATGGGCACTTAGGTTGCTTCCAAGTCTTGGCTATTGTGAATAAGGCTGCAATGAACACAGGGGTGCATGTACCTTTGCAAATTGGTGTTTTCAAGTTCTTTGGATAAATACCCAACAGTGGAATAGCTGGATCATATGGTAGTTCTATCGTTGATTTTTTGAGGAATCTCCATACTGTTTTCCATAGTGGCTGCACCAGTTTGCACTCCCACCAGCAGTGTATGAGAGTTCCCTTCTCTCCACATCCTCTCCAACACATGTTGTTTCCTGTCTTGTTAATTATAGCCATTCTGACAGGCGTGAGGTGATATCTCATTGTAGTTTAAAAAAAAACTATTCCATTCCTTAAATATGCCTTTTGTGCCTATAAAGCAACCCCCATTACAATTGTCTGCCTCTGTCTTTATTTCCAAAGTGGTAGCAGGTTATTTTTCACTTGTATTTTTTATCTACAAGGATTTTGTGGAACAAACTTACCCAGGATCTAGAACCCTATAATTTGCCATTTCACTCAATTTCCTTTACCAGTATGTCCAGGAAAGAGTAACTCATGGAGAGCATCTTTTTGCTGAGTGTTATCTAGATGTGGGGGGCTGAGCAGTAACCAACTATGATTGAAGAACAAAACGAAATAAAAGAAGTCACGCTCCAAAGATCCTGCACTGTATATATTGAAGTATTATAATCACAGTAGATTGATCTGTGCCATCAAATGCCTGCTGATTTAGCTGCAAGGAGACACACTTTGGGAGATAACATACTGTTATATAGTATATAAATTGTTATAACATGTTTTATATGATCTTACATTACATAACACTAAATATTAAATAACGTAATATTAATCTAGAAGCAAATCTCAACCATGAATCTTGAGTCTTTTTCTTGTCTAAAGATGCTTATCCTCTCCCTGTTCCTTGATATGTGATCATGGAGGTATCTGCTTTGAGCCGCTTCAGATCTTTAACAAGCAATCCTATTTAGCAGTTGTTTTGAGGTCCAATCCTGGACATCTAAAATTCAGAGGACATGAGGTTGGTGAATGGATTTGGGAATGGATTAAAATGCAGGCAGTTTTATTAAGAAACACAGGAAACCAAGAATGTGAAACGCAATTCAGTTTCTGCTATACCAGAAGTCTTACTTTTTGCTCTTGGTGACTTCTTAGTATTGCCATGACTGACCATCCCAATCTGTAAAAATTTTCCTTGGCTAAGATGGCCGAAAATTGATTCTTGAAAGGCTTTATTTTCCTTTTGTTTTGTTACATCTTTTTTTTTTCCCTAATCTGACAGGATCACTGCCATTCATTTTTTTGTTAAATAATCTGCCTTATATGAAACATCATTACCAACATTTGACCTAAGTTGAGTCAATTATTGTTGTTTTCTCATTCCTTAGTGGTGAGTTCAATCTGGACAATGATACAAATTTATCAAAAACAAATTAAAACTAAAATTAAACTCACAGCTACTTTATTTATTCCAATAGTGTCAATGACACTGGGAAAAACAAATACACATTTCCATGTTGATTTTGGTTCTTCTCTCTTTTCATTTAGAAAGAACTTTACATGGTATTGATCAATAAAGATGAAATTCAGCATAAAGACCATCTTGGACTCCATCAAAGAGATAGCTGCAGCACCAAAAGGCCTCCAGGTTGTGGCATCTTGTGATATACAGAGGGTCACAGTGCGCTCTACAGAATTGGGTTTGAAAAATACGGAAAGTGGAGGGAGTTCATAGTCAATTTCTGTCTTAACTGAAATGCTCTTGAATCCATGGCCGTGGGTCTTCTCCGAATGCTACACATCCTGTAAGTACCATTGAATCGTCACCTCCTGCATGAGGACTCATTAGGGAAGCCCCTCTTCATGACAACCTGGGACTCTGACCCCAAACTCCAGTGTTCAGGCTAGTGAGGCTGAAATCATTTTACCAGGACAGGAGGTCACCAGGGCCTGGAACCCAAAGAGGTTCCCAGGAGTTCGTCACCATCTTCCCACCAAGTCCATGGTCACCATTTTGCAAAATGGTGGGGCAGAGCTTCCGATTCTCTTACAGATCCCATGCCTGTTCCGTTGTGTTGACTTTCTTTGCCATGGTGGAGATTTTTTTAGCCTGGCCTGATAAGGGTCTCAGTATTTCATCCCCAGATGATAGAGACTCTGCCTGCCTTTCATTCATTAAGTCACTGACCTGGGTGCAGCCTCACATGGAGCCACAAGCAGAAGTCCCAGGTGGCAATCCCTGGGCTGCTCTGGCTTTGGTGCTGCTGAGAGTTTGTTAATAGGTTTATATCTCTTACCTTAATGATCAAGGTGTCCAAAGTCACAAAAGCAAACTGCAATGGAAGAAAATAATAATTTGTCCCACAACTGTAATAAATGTAGTCTAACATCTCAAATTTAGTCCATTGATTATTCTTTAAACTAGAAAGGATGTATGTCAACATAGAAACAGTCTTTATTATGGGGAACAAATTCCATGGATGTGTGTACTATTGATTCTCCAAGGTGCTATTTTCCTATTTGTGGGACAACCATGTTTTACACAAAGCTGTCTCCTCTTAGATAATTGCACCCGACAGGTTAGTGTCTACATCCTGAAGCCTTGATGCTAAAGGTTCTACTCCTCAAAGATGAGGGGGCAGCCCGTAGTCTCCATGATGAGATCTCGTTCTTTCTGCCCATTCATGGAGTGACTTGGAGAACAGAGGGCTATGTGCGGAAGGACCGCTCTGTAGAGAGGTAAAAAACTCCTCATTTGTTTCAATGCAAGCTTAACTATGGCAAATATAGAAGAACTTGTGGGAGGATTTCTTTTACAGAGCACATTTCTGTTGCCTAGGATATGAATCCTTAAAGTCTCTCTGAGTAGTGATCGGAATTTACAAACAGGAATCTTCCCTGTTTTGCATGGTTACATGTTAGCTAATGTTTGAAATGCCCTTTGAGTTGCTAATTGTTTTGTTTGTACTCCATGCTCAAACAATTAGAGGGGATGGTTTTCACCTTCATATTTTGGCTCCTAGAATCGTAGGTACATGAAAGCTTTAATTCTCATCCAAGGGGTGTAGTGTAGGGTTGAAATCTCCAAATAAGCAGTAGTAGGATGCCCTTCTGTTGCTGTATTGTTCTTTTAACGGAAGCCACATTCAGAATTCTCTAAGGAAGTAGCTGAGAAAATGATGCTGAACCTTACTTCAAAAGGGCTAGTCTCAAGTCTCCTTGAGCATATTCATGCCCAGTATTGTACCAGGAGCTGCTGTGCCCATCTCCAGGGGCACCATCTATTGTAGCCTGTGTAAATGAATCTACCAAGTGGTGCCAGTAACTTTGACCACCATCTTGTCAGCAGTGCAAACTTTGACCCTAGGGGTGCAAAACATTGGCCTGATCTAGAAGTTTCTCTGACATCTATTGACCCCATCCATCATAAAAGTTGTTCTCTCTTTTCCTCTAGTCTAACTTTATGGATAAAAAGCTGAGCTTGTTAAGTTACTGTGTCTAAATTAGATTCTGAAAATTTGAGTTTGGAGCTACCTGCGGAGCAATGGTTATTCCCTTCTTTGAAAAGATGAATAATTATTCTCTGGGGCAATTTCATTTTGGGAGGTGAATGCAAAGAGGCCCAACATATATGGCCAAGTAGAAGCCCAGTCTATTCTGCATGCTGCCATATCTCATCCCAGATATATTCTTTCCACTCTCAAGTGTCCTTGAACAAAGTGTCAGTCCATCTACCATCCATAGCCCAGTCCCCTACCCATAGGGGACTCCAAAATTATTTTTTCTGCCAAAAGGAAATATTTAAGCCCTCTGCAGGTACCTTCGTGCATTCTACAATGTTATACAACACCAAGTAATTATTGTATAAACTTTTAGTTTTAAATTACAACATACCTTCCATAAACTAATTTTACAAAATGGCTAAATGATTGATGAATGCCAGCTCCGTTGCTATGTTGTGTTAGTCAAAATCTATTTTCTAGACCTATAATTATTTAGTAGAAACTTATTAAATGATATAGTTTTTTCATTCTGATTTGCTTAGACAGAGGAAAGTACCCTGTGCTTAGAAGCGTGATTACACCTGCAATGTTATCAGATACAATAGATTGTGTCCCATTGTTTTTACTGGGGCTTAGAGGCTGATTAGGTTTTGCAAAGACATTGGTTCCAAGGAGCAGGCAAGATCTGCCTTTATTCCTAGAATGGACCTCCTGTGGGGACATTTCTTCATACCCACTTTTTTGTTCACTAGGATAGAGTCAGCCTTGATGCAGCTGCCAAGAGACAAGCACACATGTGGGTTTGGTGGAGGTGGTGCACCAGGCTGTCCTACTTTCTGTGGACAATGAGATGCAATGCCCACACCCATTTCAAGATGAAATGTCTTTAGGGGGAGTTGATGTGAGCAGCAAGGTTTGTAATCACATATCTCATCCTTAGCGTGTTTTTGGAGCCATTCACACCCACTCTGCTCACATGGACTCCATTGCCTTTTTTTCACAGATGCTTTAGGAACAAAACTGTTTGTTGGATCCCTGCATTGGGTTTAAGAAAGGAGGTCAATGTACATAGGGAGCTGCTGGTCTCAGTGAATCCTGGGAGTGAGTCAATGACGTTGGCCAACACTGATATATGAGCAAGATTTTAGTGATGATGAAGGATAGTCTACTGGACATATAAGGCATGAAGGAGACAGAACCTAATCACCATTTACCCCCAACACCTTAGACACAGCCCCATGTTAAAGTCAGCAAGCCCCAGCCTTAAGTTTGATGGATAAAACCAAGCCTCCTTCCCCTGAGGATGGGTTAGCACCACCACCATTGATCCAAACATCAGAGACTCTAAGCCATGGTCAAGAGAGTTATTCACACCTGCCTTCCCCCACTTGTCAAAACCATGTCACAAATATGGAGCTCTGTAGTCCAGAGGAGGGGGAAGTGAAGTCCCTTCAAATGTGGGGGGATCTTCATGGGAAGATTTTCCTTCACACTCTACTGCCAGACAAACCACATGGGGCAGCCAAGTAAAACCCATGCTTCCAACATCAGTTAAGCTTCTCTCTTTCTTTATCCACTACTAAAACAAATTTCAGGCTGGATTCTAGAATTAATGCATATATCCTTAATTTTGGAGATAAACAAGAACTCAGGTCTCGGCTTCTTGTGGGGGACAGACTTCTAAGATAGCCCCCAATGACCCCAGCCTCCCTGTATTCCTGCCCTTTACAACTCTCTCCCCTTGAATGTGGGCTGGACAGAATTTGACAAAAATGATGGATATCACTTCTGTGATTAGGTTATAAAAGACTCTGACTTCTGTCTTACTAGCAGGCTCTCTCTGTTGCCTTCTAAGCCTGTACGCTTTGATGAAGCAAGCTGCCATATGGGGGAGGTCCACATACTGAAGAACTGAGGGCAACCTCTGGCCAAAAAACAGGGAGTACATAAGGCCTAGATTCCAGACCCACAGAAATTGTGAGATAATAAATGTGTGTTGTTTTAAGCTGTTAAGATTTGGGATAATTTGTTATGCAGCAATAGATAACCAGTACACTGTTTAGCTTACTAGATGCATAACCTGGGGGCAGTTTGCTTTTCCTCTCTACTTGTTGGTTTCCTCATCTTTAAAATGAAGATAATAATGGCTACCTCATGGATTATGGAAGATTCCTTCTGGAAATTCTGGAATCCCCAAAATACTAGAGTCTACAGCTCTCTCAAGTATATAGTGAGAGTTCTATAATCTGACTTTCCCTGGGGACTCAGGAAAAGGGCCCTTTGCCTGAGAGCTTTCATGCCACTGGTCTGGAATCTAGAGGTTTTCCATGGCTCCAAGGTAAAGCAACCCAGACTTCAGAGGACCCCATCTGGAATACAGAGTCTATTCATCTACAGATGTTGGAACACACTCAGAATTACTATTATCCCAGGCCAAGGTGGACATCTTCCCAAGCATCTACAATTGCCCTAATGCAAGGGGATGCAGCTATTTTCCATTAAGTGTGAGAGTCCTGGGAAGCAGAGCTCTCCTAACCTGCAATTGGACTGGGACAGTTCTCACACTTGACTGTATATTAGCACGACCTGGGCAGACTTTTCTTAACTTTCTTACCTTGAGGCTGCACCCCACGGCTAGTAACAACAGCATTTCTGGAGTGCCATCCTGGCAACAGTATTTGTAAAGCTCCCTGGGTGATTCCAACGTGCAGCTGAGGCTGAGATCACTGGACTAGGACTTCCTGCAGCCCTGCCTAAGAGATGAGCCCATTTGGTCATCAAAACTGCATCTCTTGAGCTCTGGTTCCACACTGCCCTGGTCCTCCTGACCCAGCCTCTCACTGCTCTTCTACCTCTGGGGCACCTGTTTCACAATGATGAAACACCTCCATTTTCTCAGCCTCTTCACTGAACATTTCTTCCACCTTCTGGAGCTTCCTTAAGTCCACCGTTGTCCTGCAGTGCTCTCCAGTGGACAGTCATTGATCTGTACACTGAGTGCCTCAGAGGAGCAGAACTCCTTGAGTCCTTGGTCTTCTCATTTCAGGACCATCTTCATTCCACTCCCACCGCCGCCATGGCCATGCCCTGTGTCTCATCTTCATGCCCACCTGAAATCCCAAGTGCAAATATCCCACCCTCTAACTTACACTCCCTGTAGTATTCCCATCGGATGAACTGTTCGCTTTGGAAAGCTTGTCCTCCTTGTCTTTCATGACCTCACACATCACACTGTCTTGCTTATCTTGTTAATCCTCGAACCATCCCTCACCTGTGTCCTTGTGAGTGCTTCCCCTTGTGCCCATCCACTAAAGGCTGTCGTTCTCATTTTGAACCGTCTTCTTGGGCAGCTTCATCCAATCCACCCCTCAAAGACAGAGTTAACTGGCTCTTGTTCTATACATTCCCAAAACACCTTATGCTATGGGAAGACCCATCACAGACCACTCAAATTGCCTATTTACTTGTCTGTCCCCCGACCTGAATTAGTCAGGTTCTCTAGAGAAACAGAACCAATAGAAGATAGATAGTTAGATAGATGGATAGACAGATAGATAGATAGATAGATAAATAGATAGATAGACGGATAGATAGATGTGTCCAATAGATGTATCCAATAGATACTGAGACACAGATCTCTTGGTAGGTAGATCCAATAAATCTCTATCCATACAACAGATAATTGTAATTCTATTGGATACATGGATAGATGATAACTATCTATCATCTATCTATCTATCATCTATCCATCTGTCTATCTGTCTATCTGTCTATCTATCTATCTATCTATCTATCTATCTATCTATCTATCTATCATGTTTCTATATATAGAGAGATTTATTTTAAGGAATTGGCTCATGTGATTGTGGGGGCTGGCAAGTCCAAAATCTGTAGGGCAGTCCAGCAGGCTGGAAATTCAGACAGGGAGTCTATGTTGCAGTCTTGAGACGGAATTGCTTCTCCTTTGGAAATCTTCAGTCTTTGCTCTCAAGGCCCTCAACTGATTGGATAAAAGCCACCCATCCCAACTCAATCCTCACCCAACCACATTATGGAGGGTAACCTGCTTTATTCAAAGTCTACTGATTTAAATGTAAGCACTTCTAAAAAATACCTTCATGGTAACTAGACTAGTGTTTAACCAAACAACTAGGCACCATAGCCCAGCCAAGTGACACATAAAATTAACCATCACATCACAGCAGTTATGTCAAGTACCAAGCACTGTACCTGGCACTTTGTACATAATTATTTTGTATAACTCCTAGGTAACAATAACAATAACAATGGTCAGTATAGTTTATTGAGTTTATACTCTGTACCAGGCTTTGGTCCTACGCCTTTGCAGAAAATATTGTTTTCAATCCTCACAACCATCTTTGAGGCAGGTAGTTTTGCTTTATATGAGGTGACTGAGCTCAAAAAGTTTAATTTATAAACCAAAAGGATACAATCAATGAGAGACAAGGCTGGGATTTGAATCCAGGTCTCTTGGATTCTAGTCTTAACCCCGATATTATAGTGCCTTCTACTCTTTTTTCTTATTTGTATTGTTGTATAGGTTATAATTGTGTCTTCAGATGTCAGAGGAATGTATCTTTTCTGTGTCTCTTGAACTGTTTCTCTAAATGAGTATTTACAAACAATCTTTCTCCTCTCAAGTGTGTAAAAAGAAATTTCTAGGGTTGCATTAAGCCTGTTATCATAACCCGGAGCCTCTCTCTTGACCTCCAGCTGCCTCTTGTTTTAAAACAATACTTGGAAGGAAATAAACTACTAGTTCTCAATGGCAGAACCCTTACGCCAGGCTTTGGGGGATCATTACCATAATATTATGCGCCAGGAAGCAATTTTCCAAATGACACTTTAGTGACCCCAAAGAGCCTTAAATCAAAGAAGAGAGCCTTGGGTTGTGACTATTTAGTGAAAAAACAGTCATCGACTTACGGTTTTTAGGATAATCGAGCAAATACCACACAGAGGACAAAGTTATTTAGCTTTCGATTCTTTGGACTGTTGTCTGGGTCCAAGTAGATATCGTTGTTTTCTTGGTCAGGCGTTGAATTTGGACACTATTAGGAGGGAAAAAAAAAAAAACCCAAAACTTACAAATGTGTCATCCTCTGGCATTGAGAGTTGGGAATGCTTGACTGGAGTATTTGTAGCAGCAGATTATAAATGTTTTGGGAGAAGGGACAGTATCTTATTCAATGTTTTATCCCTGGCTGCTCGAACAGTGCCTCATGGCAAACACAAAAGAGCCCAAGACCCGTTTCTTGAATTGAGTTATCGAACCTCCTCAAAGTGAGGAATCAGGTCTTTCAATAACCACTTCGGTTTCCTCTTTATTCAATAGCTTAGTTCTCCCAAACACGCATTGAATGTGCCTTTCTCCTGCAGTTTCCAATACATTTTCCAGAAAATAAGATGCATGCTAAATGCCATTCAATCGAAAGAGCTTTTGACTAGGCGTATTATGGTCACTTTAAAATAATAGCTTGCTATTTGTATTATGCAAAAGACTTTGTCTAAAGCACTTTGTTTGTAAATAAAGCTCTCCATTGCCTAAAATATAGATGTAGGTCCACTGTGCACCTCCTAGAACACAGTTCTTGAAAAAGTACCAGAATAGGCACGCTAATGCGAGCCACTTAACCCTGTATGGTTGGGACAACTGTGTTTTTTGTAGGAAAATGTGACAGGTGAAGAACCTGCAAAGCATCACTGAATATTCAATTCCCCCCTCAGGCATAGAGTCAGTTTTCGGAAGACTGA
This sequence comes from Ceratotherium simum simum, assembly GCF_057802395.1. Lineage (NCBI taxonomy): Eukaryota > Metazoa > Chordata > Mammalia > Perissodactyla > Rhinocerotidae > Ceratotherium > Ceratotherium simum. The sequence goes on from NC_141940.1 coordinate 124,799,939, forward strand.
AGCGATGGCTGTAGAACCTGTTTCTTTCCTTAGAGTAGCCCACAAAATGTTGGACATAAAGGGATTAAAACCAACAACCCAAATGACTCCCCTGGGGGAACATTTATGCATATGATACAAAGAACTCGTTGTGGTCTGCTTGCCCCTGCGTTGTGGACAATCACTCCTCATGTCCAACTTTGAGCAGGAAGGAACTGTGCCCTGTGGGGAAAATTTGGTCCTCGCCTCTCAGACCACCTCATCTAGTCTTCTGAGGGTCCGGGTGACACAAACAGACTGCCACAGCATCTCTCAGCAACAGCCAATGTATTTCACCAAGCTGGCTACAAATATGTTGATAAATACTCAGCATTTCAAGACAGTGCTAAGTAAAAACTAAGTCAGTAAAAAGGAGGAGTTCTGGGCACAGGTCAGCTGGTGAAAGAGAAGAAAGGAGCAAGAGAAGAATCCAGTCCAGATGGGACATGGTTCCCTAAGCGCCTTCCTTAAGCATCACTCAGCAGGCATGGGAAAATCTATGCTGTATCCTTTGTAATCCATGTGTTTACAGACGGCCATAGTTCTCATTACGCACATAGGCCCCGTCATCACCAAAACGTCCTCTTGCCTTCCTCAGAATGTTCCAAGTTAAAGACTTCTCCAAGGATTGCTGTGTTTTAAGAATCTGCTTATTAGGGTGAGTAATTAAACCTACTAAAATAGCAGCAGAGAGCATGAAGGGAGCTCAGCAGATGAAGCAAGAAGATGTATTGACAAATGGGCCCCATCAGGGTGGAGGAAAAGCAGAACTGGGTAGGAACTAGTGGTGGCGTTGGAAGGAACCACTTGTGAATTTAATCCCAAAAGTCCCACGCGGGTTTGGAGTGTCAAAACAAAAAACCAAAAAATATATCTGGGCTTAGTAAGGAGAGACTTTTATTCAAAAGGGATTATTGCAAGGGAGAAAGGAGACTATTACGACAAGGGCAGGGTGACTGTTGGGTCTGGGAGACTGCCTTGTCTCTAAAGTCAGCAAGCAGCAGTAGGGCTAAAGAAGATTTTCTTTTATGGAGAGGACCAAGCATGACTCTCGTGACCTATGATTCTAAAAAGAACTGGGCATGGGCAAGTGCGATGAAAGGGTGGCGTGATCCGATAGTGGACCAGAGAATATTTTTCCCTGAGGCCAGCCTGTCCTGGGGGCGGAGGGGAGGCTGTACGCTGGCTCAGGCTGAGGGTAGACCAAAGGTCAGAGTCCTGGGGGGAAAGAGAGAAGCTGAACCAAAGTGTGGTTAACAAGCATTTTGTTCTAATTGATCAGTGGGGACAAGCCGTTCAGTGAATCATTTATGAGACAAAGAAGCAGAATCCGGGGGATGTGTGTCTGGCCTTGTCCTAGATGAACAAGGGAGGCATCTGTGAGTCTTACTACCTCTCACGAGGAAGGGAGGTTCTTTGCAGTCAGCAGTTTTCCAGAACACAGAGGGTGGGGTGATTCCATGACCTTTGCTATTTTCAAAGACATAAGGGTTCGGGTCGAGTTCAGCATTATCCCTGGTGAACCCTGTGGACAGGTCTTGGTGGAAACCTTGATACAAACGCTCAGCCTCCTGGGTGCCCTGGATCCGTGCACACGGCATATAACGGAGGAAGCTAAGGACATACAAAGAGATGTTTTGTGGAATCCTGTTCCGTGGAATGTCATTGGTGTCATGATTATGCGGCTGCAACTTTTCTTAGCGGATGTTGCTGTGGGAATCCGGCGTCTCCAGGAAGAAGCCCCACAGATCTCCTCCTTGAGCCCACTGGCACAAGCTCATTGCATGCCCCATATAAAGGACTTCATTCCTTTTCTTTATAACAGCTTCACTGAAATATAATTCACACTCTGTACAATTCACCCACTTAAATTTTACAACTCAATTGTTTTTACAGATTGACAGAGTTGTGCATCCATCACCACAAACAATTTTAGAACACTTCTGCTCTCCCCAAAAGAAGCCCCATACCCATTAGCAGTCACTCTGTATTCCACCCTCCCCCAGCACCAGGCAGCTACCAATCTGACTTCTGTCTCTATACATTTGGCTTTTCTGGACATTTCATGTAAACGGAATCTACAACTGTGACCTTTTGTGTCCAGCTTCTTTCACTCTGTATGGTGTTTTTGAGGTTCACCCACATTGTAGCATGTGTCAGAGCTTCATTCCTTTTTACTGCCGAATAATGTTCCATTGTGCGGATGGACCACGTTTTGTTCATTCATCAGTTGGTGGACGTTTGGGTTGTTTCTGCATTTTCGCTGTTACGAAGAACGCTTCTATGAAAATGCATGTATGAGTTTTTGTGTGGACAGATGTTTTTATTTCTCTTGGACAAAAGCCTTCATTTCTGCATAGCTCTTATGACCTACAGAGGCCACCACTCTTAGAGGCTGAGTCCCAGTAGATACCTACTAACAAGTACCTCCGAGGCTTAGGAACCTAGGCTGGGTGTAATCTGTCCAGGATTCTGATGCTGGGAACCCTGGGCAAGACCAAATAAACAGCACCTCCCAAACCCTTTACACTCTTGACATGGTTCATTCTGTCTCTGTGTCCTGTAGCTTAGACTTCCACTGGAAATCTTACCCCTTTGGGATCAATCACCTTCTCAAGAGAGAAAGAGCCCATTTTCTTCTGGACAAAATATTGACAGGCAAAGTGTTGGCCTGAACATAGCAATGGCTGTATCCTCTTTCAAAACACATTTGCAATGAGGAAAATGTCCATTTGATCCAGTGGTACTTGAATTAAACCTGGCCAAAGGGCATTCAGGCAGTGAGGGATAGAGACAAGATACGGGATCTATGGTCAGAAGAACTTGGTTTAGTCCTCTTCAGGCTCTTTCTCGCCTGTAAGAGAGACTGCTTGCCCAATCCTTTTTCTGTATGCCCAGTCATGCCCATTTCCAGCCTCCCTCGTGGTTAGGTGTGCCCACGTGAACAAATCTTTCAAAGAAGAAGATGAGCAGAAGTGAAATGAGCCCAGCCTGACTATGGAAGTCTCTCGCAAGATTCCCTCCCTGCTTTTCCTTTTGGCTGCTTGCAGTGCTGATGCCTGTAGGGGCTCTGCAGGGAGTGAGTTGAAGATGGCAGAAGCGTGACAACTTGGATCTCCAAATTACTGTGAGGAGCAGAGGCTTCCACTGCCCTGCAGCACAAGTTCTACAACGCAGATGAGAGTGACTACGTCTGAGCCAGAATACATTCGATCTGCCTGTTACCGCAGCTGAGCCTGCTCTGACGCCCTACCTCTGGTAGGTAACATTTCTCCTTCAAACCTCATCTGTCAGTTAGGGATGATAACAGTGCCAACGTTTTCTGTTCTGCTGAGAATATGAAACAATGCATGTAAAAACTTTGAAACTAAATTGTTGGACAAACATCTATTGTTAGAGTTAAGATGGGTATGAGAAATCATGGCTTATCAGTTTCAGTCATAGCTGAAACTCTAGACTTATTTACATAGAGTGGGGCTAGAATGTAGGTTTTAGAAAATGTAGAAAGAGAGCAACAATAGCCATATAAAGCAAATTTTCAACACTCTAAATATCAGCTTTCTACAGAGCTGAAATAAGGAAAAATAAAATCAAAACAGTTGTTTGCAACGGACATGAGAAAATTGAAAGAAACTTTTCTGCTAGCAGAATTTCATGGCCTAAAAGTTTGTATTTTCGAGGGACTGTAATTACTTAGACATACGCTCAGGGACACATTTAACAGAATAAGAACTTTCCTAAGTGACTGTGTTATACAGAACACGAGTTCGTGTGGCAGAAATAATAGAATCTAATCCCAGCATTGGACTTTCTGGAATTATCTTCTATTTTATACAGCAGAGCTGACTGAAAACTAGACAGAGCTATGAGACATTAATACGTACAATTGTGAGTGCCTTGAATTTATTGTGTGTGAATGTTCTTATAGACTCAAACACGGGGGTATAGAATTTCAATCAAACACATTTTATGGAATTAGGCAACCTAATGAGAGTGTGTGTGTTACGTCATTTGATATTTTTTTTTGATCTCTCTGACGCAGACCCTGCCAAATTAAAACAGTGGTCCAACAATGGCTACTGACGGCTACCACTGGTTAAAATTACACCTCCCTACCATACGGAATGGATTTTGTGAGCCTGACAGTGAAAATGTTATGGGTTCTCAATACATGCAAAATTATAATAATTTTTTCTACTTGCCCTCTCTTTCAGAAGCATTAATTGATTTTCCTTTTTGCATTCAAATTATGGAGTGCATTTAAAAATATTGTATTAATTCCTAGCATACTTCGGATCCCCTGAAAATAGGTTTCCACTCTGCAGATGCAGTTGCTTGTTTGTGTACTTTTAAGGAAGGGTATGTTTATTCTTTTTTAGCATAAAGAACTCTTCTTCCCAGTGCTGTATTGCTCTCAGGGATAATGATGCTGCATTGATATGGAGAAGTGGTGCAATGGTTAGGCTGTGGGCGTCAGACTGCTGGATCCATTCTTGGGTCTTCCACTTACGAGCTGTGTTGACTTGGGAACTTGACTTAAAGCCTCTGTGTGTCATTTTGCTCATTTACAGAATGGAAATGGTGATCAGAATGTCTCCCTCATGGGGTTGCTGTGAGATTAAGAAGATTAACAGAACAGCGCTTGGCTCTTCAAAAACATTCAATACTTGTGAGTTATTTTCATTGTTAACTGTTGTTTCTTAGCTGATATGTTCCTTTATTCGTGAATGATTATTTAGCATCTCCCATGTGCTAGGGATGGTACTGGTTTCTTGCAAATACAGAGATAAATCCAAGGAAGCTTTGGTGGACTTCATGGTTGAGGGAAGATAGCAACACATGGGTTATGTGTTGTGGTTATGGCTGAAATAAGTTCAAGGAATGGTAGGGACAAAGTAAGGAGTTCTCAGTTAAGACTGACAAGGAACACATAAGGTAAGACTTCACAGAGGAGTTGCTTCCATTTTTTGTACATTTTTTTCCAGTTGTACCCTTTCCCTCTCATGAAATTTCAATAGCACTGTTATACTGTACATCTGTTTATGTATTGCATGCATATCTGTGCTTTATATGTAAAAGCAGTATGATTTTTTCACCCCTAAGAACCAATCTTTGCCCACTTGGGGTGTTATTTTCTCCATGGAGAATGCATGCTGTAGTGAGAAATAGCAGCATTGAATGGGCACAAAAGAAATTTAGACAAGACAGAAGGATGTATTCCCATTATCATACTGGCTGAAGAGTCTCATGTATTCCTGAGTGACACAATCAACACAATCTGTCTATATCTACATCTATATCTAATTATTTTTATTTATATATGTGCCTTGTATGTGCTAATATGGTGAAGGTGTGTATATTTAGATTGTTACACTTTAAAACAGACATAGTTCTAATTAATGAGTAGAATTTAAATTATCCTTAACATATCTTTTTTAGTCATTTTGCACATAATTCAGAGGGGGGGAAAGCATACAGTCCTCCAAATATTATTTTATATAAATGACTTATTGAGTGGACAAATCCTGGGGCTCATAGTAAGCAACACTGTTGAGAAATATTTTAAAACAAGCCTCTTTAAAATCTGTTTTCCATCCTAATTATAGAGGTACCCATTTTTGTAGAAAATATGGATATAGTAGAAAAGCACAAATGAGAAACTGAAAAACATTGTCCATGGTTCTAGCACCAAGGAAATATCCTTGTCAACATTTCGATGTCTGTGTACACACACATACTCTGCTTATGGTAAGAAACACATACAGAGCTACATGTTGAAAAAGAAGATGAAAGTCCCCAAGGTAGTAAGAGATGCCTAACTGTGTAATCAAGAATTTAATCTTGTTCAATCTGAGATCTGGCATTTGCACCTTGGCTTCTAGGAGGGGACCTCTAAGTCCTTTGAATGTCATGGCTGATTGGGGTATCTTTGTTTGCCTGGGACCTTGAGTCACTGGATAGTGTAACAATGTGATTTAGGGTAGGGGGCTTGCCAAGCCAGAAAACCTAGCAATGTGACATAGGGCAGTGGCTTTGGGTCATGTGGTATCAATTTGTCTTCCTGAGTGGCTAGAGACTGACGTCAGCCATGTGGTCAGTTAATCACACGTGATGGAACCCCAATAAAAACTCAGGACACTAATTATCAGGAGAGCTTTCCTGGTTGGCCGTACTCACTGTGTATTGTCACACATCAAAGCAGGGAAAGTAACACTGTGCATGACTGCATAGGGAGAGGACGTCCAGAAGCTCCAAGTTTGCAACATTCTTGGATGCTTCTCTGTACATCTTTTCCCTTAGCTGATTTCCATCTGTACCCTTTAGCTGTAGTAAACCATAACCACTAGTCCTTCTAGTGAATTCTTAAACCTGAGGGTTGTTTGGGGAAAGTCCCCGGAGGTTGCAGCTGGGGTCAGAAGTGTGCATAGTTTTGAGGACTGCTCCCTCCAACTTTGTGGTTGGCTATGGGCACATAGCCAAATGCAAGGGGAGGCCACAGGAGAAGGTCAAAACCAGGAGCTGGGATGTGATGAGAAGGACATAAGGCATGATTCCAGCCAGGAAGCTGGAGAGCTCTCCTGGGGGGGGTTCCTAGCACAGGCCCTGTGAATCAGGGCTGGACCTTGTGTATTCTCCATGGCATGTGCATGGATGGGCTAACCCCATAACAAGCTGGAGGCACAGATCATCATCCAGGGCCACTGAATGCTAGAGACACCACATTTAGCTCAAGGGGGAAAAGTTGTTATGGGGTTTCACAGTCAGGGAGAACTTACTGGAGGAGGTGGGCTTTAGCTAGGCTTGGAGGATGGCTGATAGTTGGGGAGGCCACCTGGAGAATAGGGGCTGCAGGAGTGAATGTTCAAGGTGCTGATGTTTAGGAAATATTTCAGCTGCAGGGCATAGACCTGTCCTTTTTGGGGGGTGGGTCCATATAGTAGAGTGGCAGGGGTCAAATTTGAAAAGTTTATGGGTGATCTTGAACCTCTGGCTAAAGAATTTGGGTTCTATCCTACCTGTTTTATTACTTATTGTCTTTAACTATGGCCTTGGGAGAATTTGTTTCTTCATTTGAAAAAACGGTCTGTTAATATTTAATTTAGAGGGCTCCTGTGAAATGTAAGTAGGAAATGTATATAAAATATTTATATATTTGCTTATACCTTGGAGATACACAAAATATGGGTTTCCTTTTATCCCAACCAAGAATAGCCTCCAGGTTTAAGCAGGAAAGTTCCATGAGGAATATGGTGTTTAAGTCTTTTTTTTTTTTTCCCCTGGAAGAAAATAACAAAGACGAAATTGAATTAAGAATAAATTGAAAACAGAAAAAAAAAACCCAATAAAAATAAGAAATACATATAACTTAGGTATTTTGAAAACTAATACAGTTTTTAAAATCCCATGGTCATACTAAGCAAGGAGTGATTAACAGTGGAGAAACCCAACAGACACTATCTTGACCAGGTGACTATGGTTAACGTCATTAGTGATGACTCGTATGGAAATGGAAATCATGGACCTCCGATATGACGTGATGAGACGGGTGACTCGCCTATGAAGACTTCTTCCCCAAAACCCATAACTCCAATTTAATCATCAGACAAACACAGAATGAGGGACATTCTAGAAAACATCAAACTGTCAAGGTCATGAAAAACAAGGAAATTATGAGAAACTGTCACAGTGCAGAGGAGGCTAAGAAGCATAATAAATGCAATTTGGGATCCTGGAACAGGAAAATATCATTATTGGAAAAACTGGGAGAAACAGAAAATCCTCATGAAGCCTGTAATACAGTTAATAGTAATGTCCCAAGGTTGGTTTCAAAGTTGTGACAAATGTGCCACGGTTATGTAAGATGTTAACATTAGGGGAAACTGGGTGAATCAATATATGGGAAATCTCTATACTATCTTTATAACTTTTCTGTAAATCTAAAATTATTCCAAAATAAAAGTTTACTAAAAAGTACTGAACAAGAAGAAAAGTGTCAAGGAAAGAAAAATTGTTCCTAATTCACTGTGGGCTGGACAAATAAATTTACAGCCAGGTAAATCACTATACTCCCCTTAACATTTCATATTCTCAACAATGGGTATCTTCATGGCTGCATTGAACAGAGTAAGAGATGAGGTCACTGGGTATCTGAATAAAACCTTGATCTAGAATATTCTAGGGTGACTCCAGTCATATCTCCTGTATAGAAGACTCACTAAGAGTGAAATTAACTGCCCAGGTTTCGAGCTGTATCCTCTCCCACAGAGAATCCAAATGCTTCCCATTAAGTTATTGGTGCTTCAAACCTTTTTTTCTCCTCTAACAAATTAAGAGTAAACAGAATTTCTTGACATTTTTAGTGACTGTTATATACAGGAAGTATGACTGAAGTCAGGCAGGAGGAATTCCTCCTTGGGGGAAGGTCAGCCTTTTGTTCTATTTAGGCCTTCAGCTGATCTGATGAGGCCCACCTACATCAGAGAGGGTAGTCAGCTTTACTCTGTCTACCTATTTAAATGTTAATCTCATCCAAAAACATCCTCACAGAAACACTTGGAATATTGTTTGACCAATAGAATATGGCAAAGGATAGGAAGTCACTTTCATGACTAGGTTATAAAACTGGGACTCCATCTTTCTAGCAGACTCTCTCTATTAGAGACAAGTGGCCATGTTGGATACATGGCAAGGTTCCAGTTCTGTGTGGCAAGGAACTGAGGGATCTCTGGCTGATAGCCTACAAGGAACTGAATCCTCCCAACAGCCATGTGAGTAAGCCTAGATGTGGATCCTTCCCTATTGGAGCCTTCAGACGAAATCCCAGCCCAGGCTGGCACCGTGACTGTAGCTTTATGAAAGATCCTGAAGCAGAAGACTTAGCCAACCCCTGCCCAGAATCCTGTCCCGGAGAAACCGTGATATAATAAACGTGTGTTGTGTTAAACAGTTAAAGTCTGGGGAAAATTTGTTATTTAGTAGTAGACAACTAATCCATGGACTTTGGACATTTATATCCTAAGGGGAACAGAAAGCAATATCTGTAAACAAAAAATATATGAAAGAAAATTTTGTTTAAAAGTGTTCTATGTAGGGAGACTATCGCAAGCAAGTAGCAACTTGGGGTGGGAGATGAGAACTTACCAACTGTATTAGTCAGGCTTCTCCAGAGAAGCAGAACCAATAGGCTATAGATAGATAGATAGATAGATAGATAGATAGATAGATAGATAGATAGATATAGATATAGATATAGATATAGATATAGATATAAACTTATGTAAGAGGAGATTTATTATAGGAATACACTCACATGGTTATGGAGGCTGAGAAGTCCCACAATTTTCTGTCTGCAAGCTGGAGAACCAAGAAAACTGGTTCAGGCCTGAGAACCAGGGGAGCCAATGGTTTAATTCCCAGCCTGAGACCAAAGGCTTGAGAACCAGGGGGCTGTTGGTGTAAGTCTCAGAGTCCAAAGGCCCAAGAATCAGGAGCTCCGTTATCCAAGGACAGGAGCAGATGGACATGCCAGCTCAAGAAGAGAGAGAGAGAATTTGCCCCTTCTCTGCCTCTTTGTTCCATTCAAGCGCTCAATGGATGGGATGAGGCCCATTCGCATTGGTGAAGGCTGATCTTCTTTACTCAGGCTACAGATTCAAATACTAATCTCTTCCAGAAACACCCTCACAGACACACCCAGAAATAATGTTTTACCAGCTATCTGGGCATCTTTTAGCCCAGTCAAGTTGACACATAAAATTAACCATCACATCAACATTCAAGAGGAACAATACGTGATCACTAAATAGCCACTTAAAGGGGAGCAGCACCATTTGGTTTTGTGGGGCATGGAGTTTGGTAGGGCATATGGATTTAATGGCCTTGCTTCATTGTGGAGATATAGATCATCGAAGGAGGAAAGAGACAAGAAGAGAGAATGGGAGAGAGGCGTCTTGGAAAGTCACACAAGGTGATAAAGATCTGGAGGATTATAAGCTGTGAAATGTGTGAAGTTTAGCCCCCTCCATCTTACTTATGATATCTTTAATAAAGTCTGCAAAACAAACTCACAAAATACCCTATGTGGATGGGTTTCTTGTAGAAATTGTTGAGGGAGACAAATTCTGCATGCCATTTGCATTGGGTGACTCAGATGAAGGAGTGTCTTCTGGGTTATTGAAAGGTCGCATATATCTAGAATGAGTGGTCCTTGGTTTATACATTCCTATTATATCATGGTATCATGGGTTGACTTAATGTATCACAGTTTTTGACTTCTGTGCAATGAAGAAGGATTGATCTAGGAAACACTAGTATTGTGTGCCTCCATCACTAACACCAGGTTGGTTGGTGTCACTGTGTTTTTAAATCATTTTTCTGTCCGACCTCCTTGCAGGGCATGATGCCAGCTTAGTTGCTGTTTTAATTTCTATGCAAGTAGACAATTTCCTCAAGTTCCAGACCTACCAGATTCCAACAACCTGGAACATCTCTTTCTTTATTGTTTTATCCATTTCAGGGCTGTCTCATTCTGTTGGAATTACCCAATCTAAATTCTGGGGCAAAAAATAAGTACACCCAGAAACATTGCCTGAGTTGAACATATGACATGCAAACTTTGAAGAATTCTCATAGGCAAGAAAATGTTCTTTCTTCTAGCCTTGTCAGAAAGCTTCAATTCAGGCATGGTCTGGGACTGGCAGCATTGGTTCACCTAGGAGCTTGTAGGAAATGTAGAATCTCAGGTCCCCCACAAGACCTGCAGAATCAGAATGTGTAATTTTAACAAGACCCCTGGTGGATTTGTGTCCTCATTAAAGTTTGAGAAGCTCTGCTCCAAAATGTGAAAGATGAAATCTCAGTTGCCCTTACCAGTGAAGTGAGAAGGGAGCAAAGAAGAGCAGAGTTGGCCCTTAGGGGTCTGACCCTGGGGTTGGAAGAGCAGATTCCCAGCCTCCCAGCGTCTTCGTTGTCTGAGAGCCTCAGAGGAGTTCCATTCTAAGACCAAGATGCCAGTTTAACATAAGGACCCTTATTCAAACACTGATTGAGAAAGGCGATTATTTCCTCTCCTTTTCTAGAGCCTGCAAATAGCTGTCAGAACCAAAGCATAATTTTTTTAGGTGAGCTCTTTCCTGAGTCAATATAAAAACAGTCTTTTTGTGTGCTAGCAGAAAGGGCTTTGCTCTGTCTGGGATCTCTTCATTTGTTTTATCTACAGTCATAAGTCATGGAGATGTGGAGGGCAGGGAATCACGTACGATGTCTAATTTTCCTCTTTTTCTTTTTTCCTTTCAAGAGGCTGGCTGTGAAAGCTAGTATCATTTGAAAGCCCAAAGGAGAATATTGGGGTTAGAGCTTGTTCTGTTTGAAGGACAAATGGAATCACCCACATCTTAGCATTTCTCTATAACTTGAACCACTGTCAAATTGAGAATGATATGGTCCATAATTTTCACTGGGTTTACATTCAATTAAAGTGACAATATTTTTAAAAGCCCATTTTGTGTGGTTATTACTTGGATTAATAGCTTTTGAATCCACCTTAATGATAAAATGTGATAACAATCTGTATGTGTTGGTTCTCATCTGTAGCCACCCCACTCTCAACTATGCTGTCTTGTGTTTGCTGACTTTAGACCAAGTCTATATGTTGCAACTCTTAAAATATCTTCTCTGTTTCAAAGTATCAGATTACTATGTGTTCATTTCAAACCTAGAAAATACCTGTAAGCATAAAGAACACAACGAAAATCAACAACAATCCCATCAGTGGAATGACTGATGTTTACATTTTATCATAAAACTTGCCATACTCTGTTCTGTGTAGCAGGACCTGGAGAATGCTTTTCCACAAAATAGGATCATTATGTAAAACCGCTTTGTGAATTGTTTTAATATTTTATATATCACTCACATCTTTCTGTACAATCTGTAATATCCTTTGATATCATTTTTATTGGCTGGACATTACTCCATTTGTGAATATTGCACATTTTGTCCCACCAATTTGACATTATTGGGCATTTAAGTTGTCGTCAGTTCTACAAAAACTACCTTGTAGTTAAATTATTCTTTATATCCCTGTGTCTCTCATTAGGATAAATTCCTAGAGGTGGAGTTTCCAAGTGCAAGGGTATATATAACTTTCTGATTTTTATGTTTCCACGTTTCTCTTTAAGTTTTTCCAATCTATGCTTTCTCCAGTTGCATATAAAAGTTCTCACAGCTGCGCTCTCCTGACAACCCTTGGGAACCCTCATAAAAACATTCTTGAAATCTTCATAGAGCTTAATTTTTAAATTTACATCTTTTTTTTTTTTTTTAGTTTTACAGGTTTGTTTTTTATTGATGTTTTAATAGTTTATAACATTGTGAAATTTGTTTGTCCATCACCATATATATGTCTCCCTTCACCCCTTGTGCCCACCCCCCACCCTCACCCCCACCCCCACCCCCATAGCCCTTGGTAACCACAACACAGTTTTCTCTGTCCATGTGTTGGTTTATATTCCACATATGAGTGAGATCATACAGTGTTTGTCTTTCTCCTTCTGGCTTACTTCACTTAACATAATACCCTCCAGGCCCATCCATGTTGTTGCAAATGGGACGATTTTGTCTTTTTTTTATGGCTGAGTAGTATTCCATTATACATATATACCACACCTTCTTGATCCAGTCGTCAGTCGAGGGACAGTTAGGTTGCTTCCACTTCTTGGCTATGGTGAATAATGCTGCAATGAACATAGGGATGCATAAGCCTCTTTGGATTGTTGATTTCAGGTTTGTTGGATAGATTCCCAGTAGTGGGATGGCTGGATCATAGGGCATCTCTATTTTTAATTCTTTGAGGAATCTCCATACCATTTTCCATAGAGGCTATACCAGTTTGCATTCCCACCAGCTGTGTATGAGGGTTCCTGTTTCTCCACATCCTCTCCAACATTTGTTGTTTTTGTCTTGGTGATTATAGCCATTCTAACGGGCGTGAGGTGGTATCTTAGTGTTGTTTTGATTTGCACTTCCCTGATGATTAGTGATGTTGAACATCTTTTCATGTGCCTATTGGCCATCTGTATATCTTCTTTGGAGAAGTGTCTGTTCATTTTTTCTGCCCATTTTCTGATTGGGTTGTTTGTTTTGTTGTTGTTCAGTTGTGTGAGTTCTTTATATATTATGGAGATCAACCCCTTGTCAGATGTATGTTTTGCAAATATCCTCTCCCAGCTCGTAGGTTGTCTGTTCATCTTGATTCTGGTTTCGCTTATCTTATAGAAGCTCTTTAATCTGATAAACTCCCACTTGTTCATTTTTTCTTTAGTTTCCCTAGTCTGGGTAGGCATGTCATCTGAAAAGATTCCTTTGTGACCACTGTCAAATAGTGTGTTGCCTATATTTCCTTCTATGAGTTTTATAGTTTCAGGTCTCACCTTCAGGTCTTTGATCCTAAATTTTTGTCTTTTTAATAGGCATTTCTTTGATTTTCTTGTGTTACTGACCATTTAGATTTCCTTCCTCAATTGTTGCTTCATCTTCTTTGCTCACTTTTTAGTTAATGTTTCCTAGTATTTATAGTCTAAAAAACAAGTCAAATATAAATGTATCTGATTTTAAAGCACATTAAGAAAAATATTAAAATATTTGTTTTTAATGACAAAAAAATGGAAAAAATACAGAAGTGTATTTTGTAATAATTTAAATTGGAGATGTAAATTGGAAATCACTGTCTCCTCATTCCTAGCCTTTGTCCAAGTCCTTCCTCCAAATTTCTGCCTTGCTGGGATCATAGCCAAGCTGGGTCTGTGTTCTTCCAGACCCTTTAATATGCACATACAATATACTATCAGCACATAGAATGTATTTTTCAAATAATGTGGTGTCATCCCAAATATTCTGTTGTGCCTACATCTTACATGTCTTTCCTATCAGTGCACACAGGCTGGGTTACCATATAGTGACCTTACTTCAATGCCCTTGGAAATGGGAGCCCTGGACCCATATCATTACATAGCTTTTGTGCATTTCACTATTGGACACATCCTAACTGCTCTTGGAGAGTGCTAGGAGTCCCTCACAATCGGTTGCTTCACGTGCATGCAGAAGGTGGCCAGCTGAACACAAGCAGAGATGTGTGTCTGGGCCATATTTCTGCTTTGAAGAACAGAAACCCCCTTTTCTGACCTAATCCCAGAATTTAAGAGCTTAATTCCACATGCTTGAGAAGGAGAGAAGATAGGGGCAGCGAAACTGGCATCTTGGAGCTATAGTCAGTGGTGGTAAATAAGAATGGAGGTGGGTTCCAGAAGATCACGTCAATCAGAGAACCGAAATCCAGAATTCATCATTGGCAGCTCTTTGCCCAAGATGCTCTACGTCGCTGTTGAATCAACTTAATCAAGGGAAAGAAGAAAAATGTGCAGAACAGTAGCAGTAGCCTGGAATTTAAATGACACACGCACTCCACGAAAATGACCAAATCGAAGGAAGTGAATTTGGATTTCTTTCTCTTTTATTTTTTTCCATCTCTGTTCTTTTTAAATTGTGTAGCCATGGCCTTAGGTCATAAACTCTTAAATGGCGGAGAATGGATGTGTTAAACTGTTTTATTGAGGGAGAATAAAATATTCATGTTTGCCCCAAGTGGCAGTGTGTTTGATGCTTTGTGAAGTGTTGAAAATGTGGTACCATTTAAGAGAGCTTAAAACTCATGCTGAAAGGCAGTTTCTCTTTACTAATGAAATTCTAACTTACTCTTGAGTTTTACATATTGTGAGCAGAGATAACAACTACCCAGTGAATATTTCTGGTACTAATAAAAACTTGGTTTTCCAGAATGTCAAGGTTTTATTCCTCACCTATCTCTCTGAATGTCTAATATTTAGGGTGACTGTTGCCTGCTTTCTCAACACCTTATACTGGATAAAGTGTTTTGGTAAAATTTTTATCCAGTTCTAAGTCTGTGAACCACAATAACAAAAACCCGAATAACAAAAATCTGGGGGCTGGCCCCGTGGCTTAGCGGTTAAGTGCGCGCGCTCTGCTGCTGGTGGCCCAGGTTCGGATCCCGGGTGTGCACCAACGCACCGCTTCTCCGGCCATGCTGAGGCCGCGTCCCATGTACAGCAACTAGAAGGATGTGCAACTATGACATACAACTATCCACTGGGGCTTTGGGGAAAAATAAATAAATAAATAAAATTATAAAAAAAGAAAGAAAAAATCTAGGATAGTAAATTAAGTGGTTTTGCCTCTGAGCTGAAATACATCTTTGAGTCACAGCTCCCTGGGTGAAAAGACTTTCTGCCAAGATGAAAGAAACCTTTAAAATATTTTAGATATTAAAGTAACTGCTGGAATGTTAATTGGCAAAGGAGGAAATGTTCTATTATTCTATTAAATATTTTAGAAGTCCTGGTGATTAGAATATCTGGAGATGTGTAGGTGGTAGCACAGTTTGGAAATACGTATGAAACTCTTGAAATGTACGTACCATAAAAAGCCCCTCATAGCACCCAGTGTATGTTAAGGGTTCAAGACGTCAATAAATGGTACATAATAGTAGTGATATTAAGGCACTGTGTGGGGAATTTAGGGGCACACAGAGATAAATGTGAGCATACAATTACTAAAAGATGTTGATGACGGGTTTGTTAATGTGTATTGGTTTCCTTTGGCTGCTAGAACAAAGTGGGTGGCTGACAATGACAGGAATTTATTGTCTCATAGTTCAGGAGGCCAAAAGTCCCCAAATCCAGGAGTCAGCAGGGTTGTGCCCCCTCTGAAGGCTCTAAGAAATAATCCTTCCTTGCCTCTTCCGGCTTCAGGTGGCCGCATCCTTGGCTCCTTGGCCTATGGCAGCATCACTCCAATCTCTGCCTCTATCTTCACATAGCCCTCTTCCCTGTGCGCCTCTGTGTCCTCTCCTCTTCTTATAAGGACACCAGTCACTGGATTTGGAACCCACCCTAAATCCAGGATGACGTCCTCTCCAGATCCCGAACTAATTACATCTGCAAAGATCTTGATGCCAAATAACGTCACTTTCTAAGATTCTGGGTGGAGATCAGTTTTTAGGAAACACTATTCATCCTTACGGCAGCTGAGGGGGATCAGAATATTGCCACCACCAAATATGCCACTTTGGCTTAAGGATTATTTTTAGCTGATGGCAATTAAGGAGCAGCAAAGGCAGCAAGAGCTCTGTGCCCTTCCACGATCTGCTCAAAAACAGGGCCTAAATGTCCCTTCGTGAAGGTGCGCCCCCTGCCGTACCAGGAGGAGAACAACCCTTATCACTGGAGACAGAAGGTTAGCACTGAGGAGGGTCTGCACACATGAACCTTACTAAAATAACCTTTATCTGCAATTAGTCTCTCTCATATATTTACCTCCCCACAATTTACTGCACCCAGAAGCCCAAGCCTCTTTTCCTTTTCTTGCCACTTATCTACAATTTATTGCCCTTTGTCAAAACAGCATATAAGCTCCTGAATCTAACTGCTTCTTTAGTGTCTTTACTTCTCTTCTATGAAGGCCTCCATGTGCACAAATAAAGCCTTTCTACTGTTAATCTGTCTTTTATCAGTTAAATTCTACGCCCTCATTTACATAACCTAAGAGGGTAAAGGAAAATATTGTCCTCCACTACATATCCAAGGATGCTAAAGGGACTCTTCGGCTTCTCCCCACAAAACAGAAGCACAGAAATCAGTGGCTGGAGAGTGAGTCCTCTTTATAACCATTCACCCCAAACCCCACCATGGAGTCCTAATGGACCACACCCAAGTCACACATGCCACTCTTACAGCCCAGCCTAGAGGAGACCTTGAGTTGGGACCAAAGCAAGTTGCCCAGGTTTCTCTCCCTCCAAATCCCACACTTAAGACTTGGATAGTCCCCCTGATGGAAAAGAAAGACCTTCTTCCATGGAGAGAAGAATTGGCCCCAGAGTCTAGGACGATCAGGCTAAGAGCTTCTTCACTGCAGGCTGGTACAGGCAGCTTGGAGTAAAGTGGGGAGGAGGACAGTGCCAAGCAGCCTTTATTCACCAGGGCAGCCAAGTGAGAGAGAAAGAATCCAAAAGAAAAAAAGAGTGGCACCCCTTGCCACCCCAGCTTTATGGAAGGAGAAATTGAGAGAGGGATACTTGCTCTTACAAGAATCCTCCCAACAACCGCCAAAGAGGAAATTGTTCCTCTATGATATGACAAGCATGCCAGTAGCTATACAAAAACTATTTAACAAAACGATTGCTCATTCAAATAGACTTCTTCAAGTTTGCTCACTTATGACTAGCATATCTCTTTCCCCTCCCCTGCTACACAAAAGATAATTCTCTGATGGCGCTTAGATTATATAAAAAAAAGTTTGTAATTTCAATGTTTTAGGAAACTAGAGCCTGCGGTGGTCCCCAGATTTTGTCTGATAAGCAATTTCTTCTTTCTTTCCTGTAATTCAGTTCCTGTAAATATGGCCCTTTGACTGGCCTGACCTCGCTGATTCTCATTAACCCCTACGATTGCCATCTGTCCTTGTAACATGAAAGCAGCCATAGACAATATGTCAGCAAATGCATGTGGCTGTGTGCCAATAAAACTTTATGTACAAAACCAGGCAGAGGGCCAGATTTGGCCCATGAGCTGTAGCTTGCTAACCCCTGCTATAAACCATGAATCAACCTGAGTCCTGAATAGAGCTTTGAAGACCCTTTATTTTAGAGGGGAGGAGAGGCTAAAGGTTAGAGGCCCAAGATTCCGGCTCAGTGCTCTCAAACCTGTCCCAGAATATCTACTATTTTTTGATTTCAGTGAACACAACCATATAGAGGGAAGAGCGAATCCAATGTTGATGATGCCAAATGTAAAAACGATCATATGCAAATCCTCTTTGTGTTCTGAAAATATATTTATGGAATTCCTTCTTTAAAAGCTGTCTAGAATTCTTGAGTTCTTTCCATGGAATAGCATTTCCAAGTTGTAACAATAAATGTGTCTTTAAGTATTGGGAAATTCATATTACAATATAAGATTATTTTCTCTAATGCTGTGGCTTTTGTAACATATTTAAGAAAACCTCTCACAGATAGTAACACGTTTCCCCCTATACTTTGGCAAGAGTATTAATAAGGATAAAAATCTATCTTGACTTGATGGAGAAGAAGTGGGATTTTCTTCACCTCTTTGAACGTAAAAGATTTCACCAGATCTCTTAAAATGAAGGATGGAACCTAGAGATAAAAAGTTCTGGTTCACATAAATCAAAAGAACTGAAGAATTGAGAACGAGTTTGCAAAGAGATAATTTTTAGCGTACATTATAATTGGTCTGCCAGAGTACACATCCATTATCTGCTTTTTTAGTTATTACTGATTTTCTGGGACATAATGGATAATTGTGCTTAGGAATTTGAAAGTAAAATGTGACATTTGCATAAAGGTTTCCTGTTCACCTTTGCACCTCTTAGCTTTGGGAAGGTTGGTATTGCAAAAAAAAAAAAAAGGTTGCTTTGTAAAGGTGGTTCTTAAATTGACATAATTCATGTGAACCTTGACCTGAAACAGGTAGCTTGATGCCTTTTGGGAGGTTTGATCCTCACTTCGATCCTACCAATGGAACAAGTGCTGCACTCCGCAAGGATGAAAGGATGGGAGTTAGCCAGTACAACGGAAGAGAGATGCATTTCCAAGGTGGCATAAAAGAGAAAAATCTGTGCACGTCAAGCTGCATGAGGCACTGCAGAAGCACGTGCCTGGCATGTTTAATCACGGGGGAAAGGTCCTCCTGGCGAGAACCATCTATCATCCGTCAGGCGCTCCGTTGTAACAGATGACGCAGCCCAGGTAAGCCTGCCTTCACCTGTTCAACGTGAAGTCATCAGCCTGCCTGGAAAGCTCCGCTCTCTAACTGCAAAACTGAGTTAATAAGCAGTTGCCAAGCCAAGGACCAAAGACAGGCAGGCTTTTGTCAGTTTGCTTTAAGAAGTTCTTAAAGCATAAACACACACACTCATATATTTATAAACACATATTTAATTAAAGAAGAAGCTGCTTGCGTAAGGTGTTCACAGAGCTAAGTGACGAATTAATTTTTACTAGTTTAAGAGCTTTCGGGCACGAACCCACCTAAGAGTTAATTATTTTTAGCTAGCATTTTAAACATTAAAGATGTCTTTTAAATAGTAAGAGAGATTTTTAACCTACTCACTGCAGCTGAGACTACGGGAAGAGTGGGAAAGAACTGTAGAGGGAAATCACTTACCTTGTTTATCTTGGGTTGAGTTTTTTGGGTACCGCAGGCTGAGTCCTGTCCACAGCTCCAAAGCTCCATGGAACCCTTCCCCTCCCGCTGATCTTCGAATTTCAAGATCCCTGCACAGAAAAGCTGCCTCCCTTAAATTTTCTGATTTACGCTGACTTGCTCAGTAGCAATTAGGAACAGAAACAGAAATAGCAAAAGCCAGCACTTTATGGCTCCATATGCTTCCGTCCGATAGTGTATAACAAATCTACCTAATTATCCACTTAGCATAAGACATTTGTTCTTTTAAATATAACAGGAGCTCAAACCTTCATGCCATGCCCTTATTTTTTATCTCTCTTCCTTTAAGGAGCAAGCTTCTCACAATAGTGGTCCATGTCTGCTGTCTCCATTTGCTAACTCCCATTCCTTCCTGAGCCAGTGTCAGTCTGGCTTCTGGCCCCTTCACCCCAGCAATTCTCAACAAGGTCACAATAATTCCATATTGTTCATTGCAACAGACCTGTTTTTAAAGCTCTGTCCATATGGGACTCCTCATCAACCTGGCGCCATTGGCCACTTCCCCCTGGCACATCACTGCTCTCTCATCCTTCCTTGCTGGCAGGTCCTTCTCTGTCTTTTTGGCAGCCCCATCGTCCTCTGCCAGACCATTATGTGTTAGAGATGAGCAGGTCTTTGTCCTGGGCCCTCTCCTCCTCTACCTCTGTAGTGTCTCTCAGGCTGTCTTAGTCCCACAGCTTCATTGAGAAAGCACCTGTAGATAATTCACATGAAAGAGTGACAAGATAGAACACTTATCAAGTGTTTGCAGCAGGCACTCAAGTTACCTAATCCTCATAGTATCCCTATGAAGTAGGTCCTGTTGTTATTATTCCCCTTTGAGAGATGCAAAAACTGAAACAAATAAAGACTGAGTAATTTGCCTAAGGTCAACATCTAGGATGTAGCAGAGTTAGGATTTAGCCTAATCTGCGGTGCTCTTAAACATTGTACCCGCTACACCATCTTCTGAGCTCCAGATCTCTATATCCAACTGCTCCTTTGTGGATTTCTCAATGTCTTTTCAAGCTCAACATGGCTAAAACTAGACACATGAGGTTGCAAACGTGGTCCTTTTTCAGCATGCTCTGTCTGTGTGACCAGAGCCACCATCCATCCAGTTGTATAAGACAGAAACCTAAGAATCATTACAGTATTCTAAGAGTCATTAGAATCTGCAAACGATGACATCCAGCCCTCGTGGGAGTGACTGAACCAATCTAAATGTTGGGACGTTGTGCGAGAGCTCCACAAAGCATCTGAGGAGCTACCACTGAGTTTAGAACATGGCTTCCAGCATTCAGGTCACAAGATGGCACTGGCACTGAGCATTGCATTGAAGGTCCAAGAGAAAAAATGAAACAGAAAAGCAAAGTCAAGAGATCTAGAGCTGAGACCTTGACCTAAAGGAATGTTTGAGAGAACAGTCTCCAATCTCCCAGTTCTCATTTATCCTCTTGAAGGGGACCCACCTCCCTTGCTTTTGTCTCATTTCAGAGTCACAGGTAGGCTGTGGTCATCTTTGCCCTGAGGAAGAACCGGACGGTCCTACTGCTCACTGTGTGCACCTTCCACCACTTCTATTTGCTCCTCTCTACACTCCTGGGAAACTATAAAGTGTGTTTTTAACAATGGCCTGGGGTAGAAGGAAATGCTCAGTAACCAGTGCCTTCTGGGACACATAGCCCCAGATATATGGTCACATCCTAGGAAAGAAGGTTTACATAGGGCTTGGAACAGGAAGAGCCCTAAGGAGCAGTGCATTTTGGCAAAGTGTGATTTTGTTTGTACATCAGCACAAAATAGAGTTGCTAGAAAAAATACAGGGCACCTGGTTACATTTGAATTTCACATAAATATGGAACATACTTACACTAAAAAAAAAATGTATTTGTTGTTTATCTGACACTCAAACTTAACTGAGGATCTTATATGTTATTTGCTAAATATGGCAACCCTAATTCTTGTGTAATACGATATTGGCCTCCAGTTTCTGACCTGTGCAGTACATGATTGATCTCATGATATCATTGACTAGGAATAAATATGTAAATACAGTATTATTTCTCTAAGACCAGGCTTTTCAAACTGGGATCCACGCATCTGTAAGGCATGAAAGGGTGATCTGGAGGTCACAATGTTATAAGATAATCATGGTTCAGCTTTTTGAGGTGTCAAGTATGGGAAGGAGCAAGTAATTTATAACACATTTGTGGGGGAGGTATCAATATCAACCTGATAAGTGGGAAGTAATTTTTAACACATCTTTTTGGAGGTGTCAATTTTTTTGTGAGTAATTTATAATTTTAATTTTATATTATACCCAATATTGGGATAGTCTTATGGGGTAGAATGACAAATTTACTTGAATTTTTTAAATAAAATGTAAGAGCTCAAAGAAATTTCACAACTTATTCCTACATGCCCCAAGAATCAGTGCATACTATAGTCGTGGCATGTAAGTTGGAAAGGCTGCGAAGATAGAGATGCCCACAAAGTGAGAAGAACAGAGTTGATCTGAGTCCAATCAATGCCTGCATAGGATTGTAAGCCCTGGGACAAAAAGAAAGCCCCAAGCTACAGGTGTCACCCCCTCTCAATGGGAGCTTTATCTGGTAAGGAACATGAGAACGTTCCTTTCCTCAAAGGAGAGAAAATTACTTCCCAGAGTTCTCCAAGTCACTTACTAAACACGTCATAAAAAGACAGGGTACCTTTTCCTAGTTGTGTCATCCTACTGCCGACAGCAAGGTAGTTTCAGTTCTTTTTAGAGCTAAAGGTACTATAAAGAATCATTTTCTTAGTATCCATTGGCGGTCATGGCGAAGACAATTTGTGGAAAAAAAAACCATGGTGCCAGTTACTAAAAAATATAGGATGACGTTAGAGATGTTGGTGGAGAGTTTCTTTCACTTGTCCAAGGCAAGGCAAGCCAAGCCAAAGGGCAGACTTTCCCTCCTCCTCCAGAGTTAGTGGGAAAATGACGTCATTCTATAAGAAGCGCAGAAATGCTATTGAAATAATTTAGAGTTCCATTCTTGGTGGCAGCGAATGCGTAATAAAATGGTTTTGTAAAAGAACAGAGAGCATTTAAGGAAGGACACATATAGCTATCTTGCATTTTCAATAATTGTTTGTAGACTACAGAACAGGATGGCCTTAATCAAACTGAATTAATGCCGAGCTGCCTCCTTTTTCCCTTTCCAAGGCTTTGTGTTACATTCAGTTTTCGTGGAATTAGAATCATTAAAAAAAAGAACAGAGGCCTCAAACAAAAGATCAAGCTTTTCAGATCTGTAATTTAAGTTTTGCTGTTCCCATTTAAGTGTACCCATAATTCTCGCTTCTTTTGTGTTTTATATTGTGTGTTTATTCAGTTATATTTTTAGACACTCTAATTCTATAGCGCGCTCCTGTCTGACTGTTAGCAGAAGGCTGAGAGGCAGATGCAGGCACACAATTTGTTGGAAGGATTCATTAAGAGGCTCTCTAAAGAGTATTTCTTCCATCTCAATACACAGCACTGTCTTTCTCGGAGGGGAGCATGGCACACCATGATGGAACCTACCCGGGAAAGTGTGAGAATCCACTAACCTTGCTCCTCTGCCCTTCACCATTCTGCCACCCATATCTTTCCCTCAAAGATCAAACCCTGTTGCCTCACTTGTTCATGAGACATATGGCTGAATGGGGGCACTGGAATTTACCTGTTGCTTAAACAGGGTTTGAGGAAGAGAAGCACAAATTAAGAAATGTAATCCTTGGCTTGTGGCAGATCAACCTATGGGAGAAAGGGAAAAAATTGAAACAGGAGAGAAAGATAAGAAAAATTAATCACCTGGCTACCAGCATATTTACAACCCAGTATTTGGGTCACATTGTTTAGATATCGTACCTAGAGGTCTGACTCAGTTTCTCCTTACTGAAAAGGATAACTTTTAATCATCTAATCATAGGCAGAAATGTCTCACTTAAAAGCAGAATATAAAGGAAATTAAAATAGAAGGTAAAAGAGTTTTTACTCTTTACTTGTTCATTTTATTTTTTAAAGACATGTCGTGCACCATATCCCTACTTTGGGTGTCATAATCTTTACCAGGTAGTCTCAAGTTCAAACATAAGACAGCTCCTCTTTCCTGGAACATTCTGGCATCTGAGAAGTGCATAACCAAATCCCAATTATTGGGGTCAATGATTATAATGCCCAAAGGCTTACAAAGAGGAACACATATATTAGAGCACATTTGATAGCTATAGCTTATATTTAAATTCTACATGTTTTTAAGAAAAATGTAAGTAGTTATAAAAAGCTAATAATGCAATCAGTAGTCTCTCGACTCCCCACTTCTATTCCTTATATGCAACTACCCTTACCTCTTCCAGCTTTTTCCACTGGTACTCAGCATTCATTCAACAAATAGTTATTAAGCAACTACTTAGCATGAGGGATACAAAACAGAAATCCATGCCATCACGAGGCTAACTTGTTAATTTGGGAGACAGGTAATCGACATGATAAATCCGTAAAATATACGGTATGTTAGATGGAGCTGAGTGCCAAGGAGGAAACATAAGCAGGGGAGGGAGTATAAAAAGTGTCGGGGCTCTGGTTGAAATTTTAGACAAGGTGTCTGGGAGGAATCTCTGAGATGGGGAATTTGCAGGTGCCTGAAGGAAGTGAAGAAGTCAGTCAAGGGGTTGTTGTGGTGAAAGTAGCTCTGGAAGCAGCAGAGGCAGGTGGAAAGGCTTTATGGAGACAGAATGTGTTTGGAGGCCACCAAAGGAGAAAGGGTGGCTATAGCCCAAAGGAGAGTGTTTGGGTGGCAGGGCTTGCATCCAAGAGGTAATGAGGGACCAGACGGTGCATAGCCTTGAGAGTCAAAGTAAATCCTGTGGCTTTTAGCTTGAATGGATATGGACCCAGATGTGGAAGGTATGAGCTGAGATGGTGAATGATGCATCCTAACATTTTCGTAGGCGGATGGGATGAAGAGGGGAAATTGACGGCAAAGGAATAAGCAGAGAGACCACACAGATGCTTGCAATTATCCAAGAGAAAGATGATGGTGTCAGAGCACTGGTGAGAATTTGTTTGATTCTGGATATATCTTCATGTCTTTCCTAATGGACTAGAGGAGGGTTGTAGGAGAAAGAGGAGAACTGAAGACAAGTAGCAGGTTTGTAGCTGAGCAGATGAAAGAGAAGAGCGTAGACATTATCAGAACGCTGCACAAGTTGCTGGTTTGGGGATGAGATCAAGATCTCAGTTTTGGATATGTCTTTGACTTGGCAATCAGATATATAAGTGAAAGTGTCACATACGGATGATTATATATTTCTGGAATTCAGGGCAGGGGTCTATTTGGAGACACAGATTTGAGAGTCATCACTATACAAGTGATATTTGAAACCACGAGGCTGAATGAGACACTTAGGGAGTAAGTATAGATAGAAAAAGAAGAAGTACAAGGATTGAGTGCTGGGCATTCTTATTAAGAGAGATGGGAGGTAAGAGGAACAGGAGGAACCGAGAAACAGACAGAGAAGGACCTCCCAGAAATCCAAAAGGCAAATAAAGAGAGAACGAAGAAGATATGACAAGGGGGACGTGCAGTCAACCGTGTCAAATGCCTTTGAGAAGTTGAGTTAGATGAGGCCTGAGAAATGACCGTGGGATGTAACAACATGGAGATCACTGGTGATTTTGAGCATGGTGGCTGTGGTGAAGTGATGGGGGTGGAATCAGGAGAAAATGGTAGAAAAGAAACTGGAAACATGATTGTAGACAGTTCTTTCGAGGAATTCTGTGATAAGGAATGAAGAACAATGTGATGGCAGCTGGAGGCTGAAGATGGCTTAAGAGAAGGTTTTATTTATTTGGTGTAAGACGAGAGAAATAGTAGCATATTTGTCTGCAGTTGGGAATGGGCCCATTAGAGAGAGAATCTGATACTGCCAGAAGCAGAGGGGCCATTCCTGGAGTAGAAGCAGGGATGGAGGAAGAAGTGGTGGGAACTTGTGCATATCCTCTTTTGAATCCTTACATTTTTCTCAACTAAGTGGGAAGCTGTATTGTGAACTAAGAGTGAAGATGGGGATGGAGATGAAAATTTAAGGATCCTGTTAGAAAAAGTCACTGAGGAGAGTGGAAAAAACAAAGATCTAGAGAAATTTAATATGCTTACCAGCCTGCACTAAAGATTTATTTGGGATTTGTGATCTGAGTTTAAATGAAACATTTAACATGATCTTGTTTGTTGTTCTAGCCACGTTCAACTGGGTATGCTCAAACATGGAGTAGGCGAATAGTGGGATTTAAGTGTTTGATTTGACAGATGAGCTCAAGAAAGGAAGGAGGAGGCAAGAGAATTGAGGGTCTATGTAAAGGACCTTATAATGTTTGACCACAAAATTAGAATAGGAGAAGGAGGAAAAAGAGGTTGTGAAAGCTGTGAGGAAAAATGAAAAATGGTAGGCTCAATAGATGGAAGGCTCTTTTTGGGTAAAATGATTGTGAACTTTGAGTACTAAAGGGAGACAGTAGGAAAAATAGGAGGAGGTAGTCTAGGGTGGGATATTGGAAATGGACTTTATGAAGAAGAGGCACTATTGATAGTTATAAAGTAAAGGGTATGGCAGTAGGAGGGAGTGGCCAAGGGACAAGACCATTGGGTGACAGGGTCAAGGAACTGTGGGGACCCACTCTGACTCCAGAGTTGGTATGAAGATTAGTTTAAGCTGAAGAGAGTTGAGGTTCAACAGATGAGGAAAGAAATCTCCATTTTTATGAGCCTTCTCTTTTAAATTTTCATTTGGATTTAAAAGTTCTTGTCTTTTTATATTATAGCAGAATTAATGAAGGCAGGAAGGTCAACCAAAGGGGTGGAAATCCAACAGAATTTAGTAGAAACATCATTTTGCTTCTGAATTTGAATGAGAAATGTATCCTTGCGTTAAGATTTCCTGCTTACATTGGCAGGGTAGCCTGGCGAGGAAGGAGACTTTTTGAAGATCAAGATGGCGTAGTCATGTAAGTTTCAGCATTTCAAAGAAAAGCTCAAGAGAAAAGATGGTTTGCACTTCAGGGTGCAATGTCTTGGCTTCCACACAGCAGGACTCAATGAATGCCCGTTGAACTGGAGGGATTTGGTTTCTGTGAGACTGGTTTACAAATGCCAAAGTCTCTGGAGCCTCATCGCTTTCACTGAAAATGAAGGGGTCACAATGTTCATACTACTCTTCTTTTAGGTATTGGGATTTCTTCATTCAATATGCATTTATTGACTGCCAATCTGCAAAGAGCGGTATGAGGGACTGTGGAAAATCAAAGAGGAGTCAAGAGCAGATTGATGAGGGCAAGTATCTCTGGCATCATCCATAATTAATATGTCCTTTTTAGGCTTGTTAGAAAACAGACAATGTTATGGAGGGAATGTTTAGATTTGACGCTGGTTAGAGGTGAGACGGCACAAATCTTAGCCAAAGGGCTGTGGTGCTTTCTTTAGCTATGATTCCTTGCAAATGCATGTGCTAACCCACACGACAAGACTTCCATGTGGTTTCTCTCTGGTTTCCTCATGACATCCGAACTACACATTGCCACCCTGTTCTCTTGCTTGATGAGACTTTGGCAATTTATTAGAGTGGTCGCAAAATAAGTGGTCAGGTGACTTTTTATAATTGCAATCATAACACCATCCAAGAGTTCTTTAACAGCAAGATCGTTAAATTCTATTTCCCACTAATTCACATTTAACCATCCACTTAAATGATAATTGCAAAGGCATTACACATTGAAGTCTGAAGCAACAACATGTTGATTTTGAATGAATAAGAATTGTAAGTTGGAAACCCACAAGGGTTGATTCATCGTATACATCCCTACTTTCTTTTTAGAGAATTTTTTTCAATGATTTTTCTTGGTTTTTGCTATTTGTTTACTAACTTGGTATTTTCAAATTTGCTAATTTGTCAGCAAGATGTTGGAAGTTTTTAATTTAAAATCAAAGTGCTAAAAATACAATGTAAGAAGAAAAGAAACCCAGAATTTTTGTTTGCCTCCTGCATGTTTTTAAGTTATTTTAGTGCATGTTTTCCATAAACACAGAAAGAATGAAATGTTAAATTTTTTTCTTGCTCTTGAATTGGAAGAATTAACATAGTTAAAATGTCCATACTTCCTAAAGCAATCTACAGATTCAATGTAATCCCTATCAAAGTTCCAATGACATTTTTCACAGAAATAGAGCAAAGAATTCTGAAATTATATGGAACAACAAAAGACCCCAAATAGCCAAAGGAATCCTGAGAATAAAGAACAAAGCTGGAGGTATCACACTCTCTGATTTCAAAATACACTACAAAACTATAGTAAACAAAACAGACACGAACAGTAGTGGCACAAAAACAGACACACAGATCAATGGAACAGAATCAAGAGCCCAGAAATAAACCTACACATCTGTAGACAGCTAATTTTTTACAAGGGAGCCAAGAACATACAATGGAGAAAGGAAAGTCTCTTCAATAAATGGTGTTGGGAAAACTGGACAGCCACATGCAAAATAATGAAAGTAGACCATTATATTATGTCATACACAAAAACTAACTCAAAATGGGTTAAAGACTTGAATGTAAGACCTGAAATCATTAAACTTCTAGAAGAAAACACAGGCTCTTCGACATCAGTCTTAGCAGCATATTTTCAAATACCGTGTCTGACCAGGCAAGGGAAACAAAAGAAAAAATAAACAATTGGGACTACATCAAACTAAAAAGCTTCTGCACAGCAAAGGAAACCATCAACAAAACGAAAAGACAACCTAACAATTGGGAGAAGATATTTGCAAACCATATATCTGATAAGGGGTTAATTTCCAAAATACATAAAGAACTCATACATGTCAACAACAAAAAACTAACAACCCAATTAAAAAATGGGCAAAAAATTTGAACAGACATTTTTCCAAAGAAAATTTATAGATGGCCAACAGGTACCTGAAAGGTTGTTCAACATCACTAATTATTAGGGAAATACAAATCAAAACTACAATGAGATATCACTTCACTCCCGTCAGAATGGCTATAATTAACAAGACAGGAAATAACAAGTGTTGGAGAGGATGTGGAAAGAACGGAACTTTCATACACTGCTGGTGGGAGTGCAAACTGGTGCAGCCACTATGGAAAACAGTATGGAGATTCCTCAAAAAATTAAGAATAAAAGAACAATCCAGTTATTCCTCTGCTGGGTATTTATCCAAAGAATATGAAAACACGAATACATAAAGATATATGCATCCCTATGTTCATTGTGGCATTAAACACAATAGCCTTGGAAGCAACATAAGTGCCCATTAAGGGATGAAAGGATAAAGAATATGTAGTATAGATACACAATGGAATACTACTCAGGTATAAAAAAACATGAAATCTTGCCATTTGCAAAAACATGGATGGATCTTGAGGGTATTATGATAAGTGAAATAAATCAGATGCAGAAAGTCAAGTTCCATGTGATCTCACTCATAAATAGAAGATAAAAACAACAACAACAACAACAACAACAAACAAACACATAGAGACAGAGATTAGACTGGTGGTTACCAGAGGGGATGGGGGGAGGGAGGAGGGTGAAAGAGGTGACTGGGCACAGGTGTGTGGTGATGGATGGTAATTAGTCTTTGGGTGGTAAAGATGATGTAGTCCACACAGAAATTAAACTATAATGATGTACACATGAAATTTATATAATATTATAAACCAATGTTACCTCAATAAAAAAATAAATAAAATAACTTAAAAAAAGACAGAACTATTAAAAATTTTTTTTTCCTGTGGATCCTGGATTTATTTTTTCCATTTTCCTGCAATAATTCTGCATAGACATAGAACTAATAATTTTATTAATTACAACCTTGTTTTATAAATGTTATTGCATTAACATTGGATGAAAACAAAGGGTAATATTAATGCTAATCATTGAGGTAAACTCACACATTACAGTTTTTTCAAAGTAGATAAGCTTTTGATTAAAAGATGTCAAAATCAAATCAAAATACTAGTGCATTGGTGAACAAGGTTATGGAATTGCAGGGTTGGTTCAGCACTCCCCAGATGGCATCAGCAGCCCAAGCTTTGCCTGTCTTTCTGCTCTGCCATCTTTATCATGTGGCTGTTGGCCTTATGGTCACATGATGGCTGCTGCACCTGCAGACATCATATCTGCATTCCAAGAAGGAAGAAGAGGGCAAAGGAGCAAAGGGTAAAGAGCTGAGGGAAACACACCAAGTCGGACACTCTCAGTAAACTTAATAAGCTGGAGAATCAACCCATTAATTTTTTTTCAGTTTTATTTTTTTACATCTCATTGTGTAGATTGGTTCTTATAACAACTCTTAGTTGCAAAGAAGTCTGGGGATGCGAGAGAAGAAAGGAAGGAAAAATGTGGAGTGAATAATGGTTTGGGGAGGCAGGATACAGAACAAACCATAGTCAGGCTCAGTACAACTTATACATGATTACAGAATAAGCACTGTTCAGTGAGCAAGACTAGAGTCCCAACTCGATGATCCGATTATCCAGGATAATTCTGTGTGTGTCTGTGTGTGTGTGTGTGTGTGTGTGCGTGCCAGGAAATGCATGGCCAGATTGCTGACTGAGTAGAAATGCACATATGTGGGTATATGGGTTAATCTTACACATCAACTGCACTGCGTCATGCAGTGCCCAGATTTTTCGCTAAACATTATTCTTGGTGTGCCTGTGAGGGTGTTTCTGGATGAGGTTGGCATTTGAATCGGTAGACTGAGTAAAGCAGATGGCCCTCCTCAATGTGGGTGGGCCTCATCCAATCTGTTGAGGGCCTGAATGGAACAATCAAGTGGAGGAAGGGGGAGAATTTGCCTTTCTCTGTCTGCTTGCATGAGCTAGGACATTGGGCTTCTCCTGCCCTCAGCCTGGAACTTATACCATTGGCTGTCCTGGTTCTCAGGCCTTCAGACTCGTACTGAATTACACCACCAGCTTTCCTGGGGTCTCCAGCATAGAGGGCAGATTGTGGGACTTCTCAGCCTCTGTACTCACCTAAGCCAATTCCTCAAAATATATGCGTGTGTGTGTGCATATATATATAGTATATATATATGTATATAGGATATGTATGAATAATAAAAATATAAATATAAAGGATATATAGATATCGAGATTGATACAGATCTGCTATTGGTTCTGCTTCTCTGGACGAATGCAATGGGCGATAAAGCAGTATGTGTATGAGAAGCAGCCTGGAAAAAGCATGGCCAGTTTGGTGAGCTGCAGGAGTGCAAGTCCATGCGGGAGACAGCGGGCAGGGCTTTGGTTACGAGCGAAAATGGTTGAAATCCTTGCTCTGACAGCCTCTTGCTGGATGACCTTGGCTAAGCTAGTCCATGTCTCGTAAACAGAGCTACAGATTCCTTTGCTATGAAATGACGATAAGTATCGCTTCCCCAGAGGTTAGGAATATTAAGGAAAATCGTGTGTTAAAACCTAGAGCAGTGATTTTTTAACAAAAAGATACTATTATGGACAATGTCTCAGAGTCAGAATTACCCATAGGAGAAGATTTGAGTGTTTTCCACTTAAATAGGTTTGTTTAATCAAATACTTAATTGAGGGTCTCTTTTGTTGTGCGGTAGGGTTAGCAAAATATACAAGAGACAGTCTTTGCTTTCAAGGACCTCGAAATGCATATAGTAGACAAGACGGATGCACAGGGAAAAGAGGATGGGAGACAGAATATTACCAAGGGTCAGATGTGTGGTCCAGATAATTATATTTTCTTATAATTATAGGTTCCTCTCTCCCTCCCTCCTTCTCTCTCTCTGTGCCTTCCTCCCCCATCCCTCCCTCCCTTTCCTTCCTCCATTTTCCTTTCTCTCCTCTCTCTAAGATAGGCCAAGTGTGACCAGAGGTGACTGAAGCATCTCTTTTAGCTGATGTGTGTTATGGAAAAGTTGGGTGGGGGTGGGGGACATTCATTAATTGATTCAAAAGACCTTACACCTGAAATTTTTCACAAGTATAAAAGGAACTATGTCTCACTGAGGAGAAATACATACTCATTACTTTAAAACGCCAAAATATTTGGAGCAAAAATAGCGGTGAAAATGTGTAATTACTCTGTTTTTTATAATGACTGAAAACAAACAATGTATTTAAGAGTTGGACACAAAGGCAGATTTTAGAAAAACGTCTATGGGAAAATGAGGAGCTATTCAAAGCGAACTCTTTAGGAATGAATGGCAATCGAGAAATATGAAGGCTAATTCTCTGTGTTGGCTGAAAATAGAGCCTCAACACACTTAAAGGGAGTTTATTGGAATGACAGATTTCTGAAGAAACATAACTCTGTGAGCTTATGTTACAATATATAGGAATTGAACACTAATGGGATTTATGAAATTAGGAGCTGTGTATTTAGTTGTATGTTTACGATTCTTGAATATATAATTACTTTTGTATTACAATGAGAAAAAGTTATTGGTAGATTGTCAACAATTTGTGGGAGGACGTTCTCTTCCTATCCAGGTGAGGTCACAGAGTAGAGAATCAGGCTGTTGCCCTTTAGGTATTTCATTAGTGTGGACCTTTGAGCTTCCTTATAAGGTGGGCATGGAAGGCCCATGTGTTTAGTCTATGAAAATTCGGCTTTGCAAGAAAGTGGAGGGAGGGTGTGTCACTAGGGTTTTCTGCAGTGCTTTCTTCATAAATTGGTGAGCTTTGTAGATCCAAAATGTAGTACATATTAAATATATGTTAGATTTAACGTGGGAGAAGCGTAAACAAATAGTGTTGCCTGAAAGCTCCTCTCCAGGTCCAGTGTGCTTATTTTAGATGGCGACCCTGCCGGGCCATTGCATGCAACTTAAATACATTCACAGAGATGCACAAAATGGACTTTTGAGTGCCCTAAAAATAAAAAGTGCACAACACTCTACAAGGCTAAGGAAGATACTATTGAGAGTCCCTGTTAAAACAGAGAGTTCTTTCATCGACTGCGTCCAGAAAAGGAAATGAAATATTTCCCGGAGCAAATCTATTTTGTCACTGTCAGAGGTTTTAGGTCCACGGTTCTGTGTGCAGGTTACAGACGTTGATCACTAAACCAGATAAAGGGAAGCTCCTGCCTCTCTTCCTTTTTAGACACCTTTAGTTAATTGGTCCTTTACTGTCCTATGTCCTGTGTGTCTCTAACCTTTTATATTTCCCTGTATAGAACTACCCCTCTGGGGGGAAAAATCTTGACAAATATTTTAAAACACTTCAGTCGTATGACTTTTATATATGATTTGGATATCAGGAAGAGGAAATAAATCTAATACCACTAGGAACATTTTTAGGCCCCCAAGCGAGAGAATTTTGGATAAAGGGTAATCGTTGCTTTTTGAAATATTTTTTCTTTAAAGTTACAGTGACGTACTGCATATTTGGAACTTCATCATCCATGAAAGGATCTCAAAGTTGGAATAATTTTGTGATAGCCTAGTTGAATAGAGGTAGCCAATATCTTTTAGGCAAAGGATTTTCAAGAAAGTTTCTGTTGGAGAATTAGAGTTCATAGGATGGAAAAGAATGCTCTTTTGAAAATCAGAAAATCAATCTTTTATGCAAGAGAATTTTTATATAATTATCTCAATAATCTATTGATATATTTGTGAAAAGATTATTATTAACTTGCCTAGACTGTGGTAAAATTAGGACTGGGGAAGTCCTTCCCCAAAAAAGGATCTTGAAAATTTAAACCACTTTAAATAATTTTTCCTTTAAGAAAATTTCTAGAGTTTTCCACAGTGCTTTTTTCATAACTTGGTAAGCTTTGTAGATCTAAAATGTAGTACATGTTAAATGTATGTTTTCTAGTACAGATAAATGCTAGTTTCTCCAATTCAAATCATATACATAACAGTATATAATTATTCCAGGGGTAAAAGGAGTGAGTCACTAATAATCTAAGCAGTACATAAATATATTGATTACTTTGACCCAGTAATTCCATTTCTAGAAATTCAACTTGAAAAATTATTTATAGTTTGTCTGAAAAATGTAGGCCCCAGGATATTTGCTGAAGTATCACTTATAAAAATGAAAGATAGGAACCAATTTATATGCCCTACTATAGTAGACTGACAAATTGATTCTGATACATTCATGTTATAAATTATGATATAGAAGTGATTTATTGACATGGAAAGGTGTTTATGATATTAAGAGGAAACAAGAGTGTTTGAAACATATTTTCAGAAGCAGAGAAAATGATTTGGAGTGGTTTAGATAAACTACGGACAGTAATTATTTCTAGGAGAGGGGATTACGAGCGTGGGTCATGCAATCTCACTTGACATTTGGAAGGACTGGAGACTGAGCCCTACCAGAGGGCCAGTCAACCGCACTCACATGATGGAGCCTCAGTGAAGGACATCAAGGCTCAAGTGTGCTTCCCTGGCCAGCAATACTCCATGCGTATTGTATTGCCACACATCATTTCCGAGAAGAGTTAATGCTGTTCAAGACTCCACGGGGAGAGGACAACTGGACGTTCTGCATTTAGAACTTTCCAGGACTCTGTCCTCTGCACTTCTGACCTTGGCTGATTTTAGTCTGTATCCTTTAACTGTAATAAACCATAACTGTGAGCATAATAACTTTCAGTGAGTTCTGTGCATCTTTCTAGAGAATCATCAAAACTAAGGGTGGTCTTGGGGAGCTGTGAACTTGCAATGGGCATCAGAAGAGAGAGTAAGCTTGTGGACTGTTCCCTCAAATGTTGCATATATTTTTTTAAATGTTCAGGACTATGAAGGCTAGAATATAGAATAGTTTGTGTTATGAGTGCTCAGGTTTTATCAGTCTCTGCTCCTTTAGACTCTAGTCCAGCTGTCTGCCATGCACCAACTCGTCCTCACCTCCAGAACTTCACCCTCCCTGGAATCAAAGAAGAAGCCTATCTGGGTACACATCCACATCTGTGGTTGCGTTATCCTGGGTGGCCCTGATGTAGTGGCTGCTTGCCACAGTGCTGGAGATCAGAGGCCACTAGGGTCCTCAACTACACCTTCATCCATTCTTCCGTGAAACACACTCTCCAGTGCAAAGCCTTGAGCCAGCCATAGGGGAGACAGCAATCAACAAACTGGGCATGGTCCCTGCTCCCATGGAGCTTGGAATCGAGATGCGAGACAGCAGCTCACCAAACACTCCATCCGCCTCTCACTTTTCTGCTTGTCTTGCTCCTTATGCCATGTTCTCTCAGGGAGCTTGTCTTCTCCATCTCCTCATCCATCCACGGTCTCTATGGCGAATCTGGAGAGAAATTTTCCTACCTCTCATCTGCCAGCCTGGTTTGTCATGGCTAGACTTGTGTTTCCAGTTTTTCTCTCCTTCGTTTGGTGAGATTATCCTGGATTTGACCTTGCTCCAGGTCTGATTTATTCATTTAATGACTCTTTATTGAGCCCTTACTATATATGAGATGGAACTCTATTCTGGCATTGTAGCCATAAACAAAACAAGTCTGTACCTCATGGAGCTTCCATGGAAATTGACATGAAATAAATGCTAAGTGCATTGCATTTGGTCATGCTAAGTGCTGGGAAAGGATACAGAGAATAAGAGCAGGGAGAGATGGACAGAGGTGAAGATGGGAGTGGAGAGAGACCCATTAAGGAGGTGACGTTTGAGCAGAGATCAGTAAAGTAAGGGTGGAAGCCTAGGGAACAACTATAGGGAGAGGCTTCTAGCCCAGGGAGCAAGGAAACAAGAGTGTTTAGCATTCAAGGAAATGCAAAGACAAGCCTGGTGAGGATGGCCCTCCTAGTAGGTGGGAGGAGACATCGCATGGTGGTTTGGATTTGCATTTCCCTGATGATTAGTGATGTCAAGTACCCAAGATGCAGCTGTTGGCTATCTTTAGGTCTTCTTTGCAAAAATGTCTATTCAGGTCCTTTGTCCATTTTTTAATTGAGTTGTTTGATTTTTTGCTATTGAGTTTTATGAGTTCCTTATATATTTTGGATATTAGCCCCTGAGCAGATATATGATTTGCAAATATTTTTCCCATTTCGTAGGTTGCTTTTTCATGTTGTTGATCATTTCTTTTGCAGCGCAGAAGCTTTTTAGTTTGAGGCAGTCCCGCTTGTGTATTTTTCGTTTTGTTGCCTGTGCTTTTGGTGTCATATCCAGGAAATCACTGCCAAGACCAATGTCAGACAGCTTTTTCTCTGTGTTTTTTTTCTAGGAGTTTTTACAGTTTCAGGTCTTATGTGTGAGTCTTTAATCCATTTCGAGTTTATTTTTTGTGAGTGATGTAAAATAGGGGTCCAATTTTGTTCATGGTAACCATAATGCAATATATAAAGGTATCAAATCAACACGTTGTACACTTTAAACTTACACAATGTTATATGTCAGTTATATCTAGAACGCTGGGGAAGTGGAGAAGCAGAAAGGAGCTGGACCGTTTACAGCCTTGCGTCCCACCTTAGGGTTTTGCATTTTCCCTGTGATGGAAGCCACTGGAGGTGTTTGAGCTGTCATCTGAGGTTCTCACACTTTATAAGCACGTGGTCTTCTAACTGAGAACAGGCTCTGTTTTTTTCTTATCTGGCATTGGACTGGAATTGTCTTACCCTTCTCTGCCCTTGGTTTACGCTGCCAGCCCCTTTGCACATTGAGGCCCCTTTCCCAGCAATTTCAGATCCTTTTCAGCCTTCGCTCCTACCTCAGTTCAGCATCTCGATCATGCCCAACAGGTCAGTTTCCCAGGAGCATCCAACTGTGTGTCTTCACTCTGCCAAGGGTGAGCATCGACAAGAATTGTCCCTCGTTGAGATCTCTGCCCAGAACACATATTTAGAATCTCACCATTTCTCTAAACTCAAAGCAATTTTCAGCTCAGCTGCGGGAGGGAATTCATAATCATGTCTTTATCTTCTTTTCTTGTCTTCATATAGTTTCTATCTTTTGCGTCTCACCCTCTGTAAGATCTGTGTTTTAAATTTTTCACTAAGTTATTGGAAAGTTGTACCTGCTGATGTCAATTATCTCATGTCTTATGGTAGGAAGTCGAGACAGCTACCTCATAAGAGAGTCAGCATCCATTGCTTTCTGGATACTCAAGTGTAGTGGTAAACAGCAGGCATTTCCAAACTGGCTTATCTTTACAGAAGCAATACTTTGCCCCCCAGAGCTGTTTGATTGTAAAATATCTCGTGGTGAACTCTTTGAACCATGTCCTGGGTTATTGGGCCAGTGAAAGGTAGTGAAAAGGTTATGATTAGCAGCCTTCTGGGATAAAACACATTAAGTTTGAGAACATAAATATTGCTTCCTAAGGATTGTTGATAAGAAAACAGCTCAATATAATTGGAGGGGATAATTGCTAATTCAGTATAATCAGAGGGAAAAATTGCCAATATTATTGATTAAAATGATTTCAAATTATTCCATTGTACCTTAGATTTCAGGTCTAATCTATTAAAAATAATAGGTATCATTACTGTGCTTTTGTATTTAAAAACCTTCGTGGAAATCATTTCCTCATTATAACCATGAAAATAGTAATTACAGTATACTGTTTTCTGTGTTTCAATCTTTGAGCTGATTGCTGTACAAATGTCATTGGATAATCTTTGTCATTACTAGTTAGTCATCTCATCCTAATTTTACCATTGAGTACACCTCAGAATTAGGCAACCTGCGATCACTCAACCACGATGCATCAGAGATTCAGATGCCAGCAAATGTCAGAGCTGTGACTCACGTCCAAGCCCTCTCACTTCGAATCCAGTATTTTTTCCAAGAAAGACAGCTGTTGCATTCGGTATCCAGCTTGTTATTTTTTGACTGTTGGACTTGGTTCCTCCATGGACGTCCAATACAACTTTCAGGAAAATGTACGTGGCTGTTAGAAGGAGCAATACCAAGGAGGAGGAGTGAGGAAGGGCGCTGGGGATGGATTTATTCAAGGAGTCGGGAACAGGTATTGGCCATGAGAACCCCAGAGAAATGAACAGAGAAGGCTGGCAACCAGGAATCAGAAGTGGAATAGACTCAAGCAGCAAAGAGGTGAGTGAATCGTTAGAAATTTGAGTGTTGTGGAGGGCTTGCACTTACCCCTCCAAGTGTGTTCTCCTGCATGACTGCTCTGCTCTCTGCCCCTGGCAGGCTGATCCATGTGGACGCCATCAACAGGGCTTCAGTACCTCTGGCTTCCTGGTGGGTTTGGCCAATGGGGAGACCCAGCCCCAGAAGAGGGAAGTCAGAAGACTATCTATTCCCTTGGCTGCCTTCCTACCCAGGCATCTTGCACTGGCTGAGCTCTCAACCAAATGCCACTTCTCCTAAGTCTATACAATCTCTACTGTTCTGGTGCTAGTCATGACTCCTTCCCTTCGCCCACTAGGCCTAGGGGTTCAAGCAGTCTGGATCCTACTGGCCCTAGGTCATTGCACGCTCCCCACTGTTCCTCTGTACCATGGTTTCTCTACCTTGGCACTATTGACATTTGAAGATGGGTAATTCTTTTCTGCATGTGTTGAAAGTTGTTCTGTGCATTGTAGGATGTTCAGCAACATGCCTGGCCTCTACACACCAGATGCCAGTAGTACTCCCTCTCCTACTTCTCAGTTGTGACAACCAAAAATGTCTCCAAACATCACCAACTGTCCTCTGGGGGGCAAACTTGCTCCCTGTTGAGAACCACTGCTCTACACCCATGTCTTCATAAATAGACCCTTTTTGAGTAGATGTAATTCCTTTATCTGTATGCCATTGAGACCCTGACTGGTTCAATGAGGAAAGAGTAAAGAGAGCGAGACCATTTATTCTTTAGGAAGGAAAATCATGATATGAAAGCTTTGTATATGGGTATTGCTGAAATATACCTAAGGAATGCGTTTCAAAAGAAGCTAAAATGGCAGTCCTTATCTGAAAGAAGTCTATGTTCATTTGCTGAAGGCTTTGTTTTTTAGAAATGTTAGAGTGCTAAAAGATGTATCATCTAGTTTAGAAGCACTTTTTTAACAATTAAAGTCAAGATAAGATAGGTCTAGGCCAGTGATTCTCCGCTAGTGGCAATTTCGCCCCTCAGGGGACACTTGGCATTGTCTAGGGGCATTTTTGGTTGTCACAACTGAAAAGCTGGTGTTGTTACTGGCGTATAGTGAGTGAAGACCAGGGATGCTGCTCAATATCCTACAGTGCACAGGACGGCCCCCACCACGGAGAGTCATCCAGTCCCAGATGTTAATAGTTCTGAGGTTGAAGAGCCCTGGTCTAAGGAGAGAACTGAATTGGGGACGCATAGACTGGCCTCTAGTATTAGTCAGCTCACAAGAGGTCTGTGACTTCAGGCATCTAATGTAACTTTAGAGATTTCAGTTTACCAATTATGAAACCAAAGAATCAGAAAAGAGTATTTCTCAGCATCTGTTCAGCTCTCACTTTCCAAGACACCGGCTACCTCTCCCTAGAAATGTTTAAAAATCTAAAATCAAGTATTTGTATATTTCGCTCCCTCGCTGCTCAGCGCAGGGTCTTTGTAATGATGTGCTTACCTCTTATATTTAGATGGTGTTATTTAGAGACAGTGATGCATCACATCCAGTGACTTTGAAGTTTTAATTATAGTGTGACTATCTGCAAAATTGACCTTGGTGCTTTTCAGATGAGTCGAGAATCATTATTACTGAGCTCGTTATTAAACACATTCAACCATAAGGCAGGTCACATCGGGCCCCTTGAAGCATAAAAATAAGTGTGAGGCCTGCGTTTTTCCTTCAATTAGTCTATAATCAGGTGGGAGAGATGAGATAGGTACATGAACAGTTAGGTAGCAACACACAACCACACAAACAAGAAGGTGACTAAGGAGTGGTACTGAGTCGAAGTACATCAGCCCAACTGTGGATGGCCCACTCGTCGGGAATCTACTTTTGATCTTGGATTTCTAGACATTCCATTGGTCACTTACTGGCTTTCTCTTGTACACAGTGTTTCCTTGAATGTTTTTACAATCATGTTAAGAGAAAGCTTGTCTTGGTTTCCTAGGCCCAATTTTGTCTAGGAATGGGATTATGCTTGTGCTAATCTGACATCATCTTTTCCCGTGAGACAGCCTTCTGCATCCCTAGGAAAAAGTTGTCCAGCTGCTAAGAGCTAATCCTTGGCTTTGGTGCAATTCCTGCATCTGCCCTCACAAAACAAGTTTAAAATCCTTGGTCATATGGTATCATTAACGTTTAGCCCTCTCTTTAAAAAGAGAAAATAGTCCCTTTTATGTCATAGCAATTTAAGAACAGAAAGCAACTTAACTGCCTGAGAAATCTAGTTAAAGAGAAGGGAATGCATTTCTCTCTCTCTCTCTCTCTCTCTCTCTCTCTCTCTACCTGTCTTACCTGTCTTTCTGTTTCTATCTTATCTCCCTCTCTCTGTCTCTGTCTCTCTCTCCTATGTCTATCTTTTCCTCTTTTCTAGGACAGGATTTCTCAGCCTTGTTAATATTGTCATTTGGGGCCAGATAATTCTTTAATGTGTGAGGCTGTCCTGTGCATTGTAGGATATTTAACAGCATCTCTGGCCTCTACTGACTCAGTGCCAGTAGCAACCCCCCCCTTCAGTTGTGATAACCAAAAATGTCTCCAGTCATTCCAAAATGTCCCCTGGAGGGCAAAATTGCCCTATTTATGAACTACTACTCTTAGATAACGTAGATTTTAATATCTTAATTTTCCGATATAAGCCTGAAGTAGCATTTTGAGAGGGAGACATGTTTGGGGACTTAGAACATTTTTAATCCAAAAGGGGTTGCTATAACCACAGTCAGCTTTGGCATGGAAGGGTAGGGATGGTTCAAGTTTACAAAGCACGGTAATCAACCTAGGTCATTGCATATGGTTACAACTCATCACACCATCATCATCCTCTCTATCGTAGCTCCATTTTAAGGGTTTCTATTCCATGCTAAAACCATATTGGGTGTTGTAAATGTTTTGTCTGTTTTTAATCCTCACAACAACAGTCTTATCAGAGATGCATGATGATGACGATTTTACAGACAAGGAAACAGCAGCTTAGAGAGCTCAGCGGGGCTGGCAGTCAAACAAGGACTGGTCCATCTTCAATCATCCTTATAAAGGGAGTGGCCTGTATCATGCTGAATGATCTACAGACGTTTATAAATGTGATTAGAGGGCTAGAAGGAGCTGGTCGTGCTTCACAGAAGAGGTGGGTCTTCAGCCAGCCCTTGAAGGACAGGGAAGATGAAAGGGTAGGAAAGACCTTCTCTTGGGTGGAATAGTGAGAGAGAAACCTCAGAGGCCCTGGAATCTCAAGTGAAGGAGCACGTATTCCATCATTTAGATGGTTATGGCCTGCAGGCTAAATCCAGCCTGCCACGTATTTTCAGCATTCTGGCCCATAAGCTAAGAATGGTGGTTATATGTATTTAAATGATTGGGAAAAAGTCAAAAGAAGAATATTTTGTGGCAGATAAAAACTCTATGAAATGAAAATTTCAGTGTCCATAAATAAAGTTTTATTGGCACTCTGCCCCCCCCCGCCATCGTGGATGTATTGTTTGTGGTTGCTTTCATGCTACAAAGCAGAGATGAGTAGTTGCGACAGAGACCATATGGCCCTGAAGCCAAAAATAATTCCTATCTGGCCCTTGACAGAAAACATTCACCGACCCGTGCGTGCTTTAGCTATTTAAGAAGCAGCCGGAGTTGTTGCATTTGATAAGCAGGAGGGCGAACCCTTTATCACGTCTATTAATCAAATGTAGCCATTCGAGCAATAACAGTGGGAGTTGAAGGCAAGGCCAGAAAACCAGTAAGCGTGTTTGGCTTTTCAATGTGTTTGAAACCTTCTGATGTCTAAAAAACCAAATGAACTTGGTCAATCTTGATGTGCATTTTGGTGAGAGAAAAGGTGAGATGAGTTGAAAGAGAGCCAGGTGTTATTTCTGGATTCACGTAGCTCCTCCTAAAGGGCGTGCCTCCCCTGAATTGTACCTGAAGATGCTCAGAACTCCTGGATCCATGAAAAGTGTGGGCTCATGTGTCCACGGGTTGCCTTAGGCTCAGTTTTCCCTTTTTGGCTCCTTTGTCTTCTGGATCCAATCCCAATCCGGGTGGTCATGATAGAGGATGGATGCCAGAGGGTGTTTCTCAAAGTCTCCCACCAGAACGTCCTCAATTATAATATCAACATATTAACCAACATAGAGTGAGAACCTACTGTTTATGGAGAGCTTTACTAGGGGCATGGTTTACATATCTCATCTTCCGTATAAACTTACTTGTATAAAACTTGCCATTTCCCAGATATGGGGAAAATTAACCCGTTTTTCAGTGGAGGAAACTGGGGCACAAGGAGGTTAAATGACCTGCCCAAGATTGTGGACTCCAGTTCATAGTGGGCTTGAACTCAGGCAATCTGACTTGAGACACTGTCTATCAAACCAAGACAACCTCCCACAGGAGAAAAGTGAAGGTTGAATCCTGTGTGTCCTGTGGTACAGCTGCTAGTGGCTGCTGT
Source organism: Ceratotherium simum simum (assembly GCF_057802395.1). Taxonomy (NCBI): domain Eukaryota; kingdom Metazoa; phylum Chordata; class Mammalia; order Perissodactyla; family Rhinocerotidae; genus Ceratotherium; species Ceratotherium simum. The sequence goes on from NC_141940.1 coordinate 124,841,830, forward strand.
GGGAGAGTATTTCTTCTGTTTCATGTTAAATAATACATAGGGATTTGCAGGCTGCTCCGAGTGTATCTGATCATACATGCACACACACATAACACATATATTTGAAGAATCATATGTATGTATTCAAGAAATCAAGCAATGCTAAATTATGCGACGTAGCAACCAAAAGTCTCCCCTACAACTTGTGTTAGTTTTCATATCCAAATAGTGTTTAAATTACTCAGCAGTTAAATGACATTTTTTCTCTAAGATGTGTGGTTTCCTCTCCCCCTGGCTTGTCCATTCGCACCTGGAAGGTCCCAGAGGGGAAGCCCTAGACATCTGAGGATGAGGGCAAGAGTTGATCTGTCCTGGATTTTCACTGCCTTTTGAGTGTGGACAATAACCACATCAGATTTAAACCGCAAACTTTTATATCAGCAAACTATGTAAACCTGGTGAAATATGTGATTTAAACCTGGCTTTAAAAACCAGCTCATAAAATATTCAGCAGAAATCCCCAAATAGTGAACTTCAAGTAATTGTATTTTTTGGAAGTCCACAAAAGCACACAATTTGTTAGCAGTCCTTTGTCCTGCCAAGTCTACCATCCCTAGCAACTCTGTAGAAATAAGAGCCAGAATAGCTCAGAGCTAGGAAATTTGACATCTCCAGGTAGCAGGGTCACATAAAAATTTAACTCCAAGTCCAGGACCCTCGAGGCATCTTCTGTGAAGCAGAAAATAAAAGACAAACCGTGATATACTGCAGGAGTAAAAACGGTTTACGGGGTGAAGGGAGCCCTCTGCCACATCACGCTCTGGGGACAAAGCCAATTAACCACATTCAAGGGTGGAATTACACATCCACCTTACACAATGGCTGTAGTCACTTGATCCCTGAAAGGGAGCTAGGGCATCTGCAAGCACTCAGGTTTGACATACAGACGCATTTATACTGTTTGATTTGCCCTGTGGCAGCATTAAGATGCACAGATGAAAATGCCTTATATTCAGACAAAGGAATGCATTTAACTTTCCAAGTGAACAATGGTAAATGCAGAAGTTATCAGAGCACAGTTGTACTACATCCGATGTGCAAATCGACCCATTCTTCTTCAAGACGGAAGACTCATCTGGGACTCAGAAGAAACATGCAAGTGTCTTCAATGCTTGATCACTGCCATTAGAGAGCAAGAAATAAAAGTAAATCAATGATAACAACACAATGCATAAAAACCTGTCCAATAATCTGCTTTTAAAGAAAAACAAAAAATCAAGCCAAAGTCTATAATGTAAACAGGCGTGGAATTCTAAACTCCTGTTTGTTATGGTAAATTGAGGAATTTGCACAAATCCAGTAATGAAAGGGTCCTATTTGGGAAAAATATTTGATGTCACGTAAGAAGAGTCCTCGGCCTAGGATTATGCCTTCACAGCAGCTACGTGAGTTTAGTGATTTTTGGTGCTTTTACTCACTCTTTGGGGACCAATAGTGGGGGTTGTTTCATTTTAGTTTCCATGTAAATGTGGCGGGGGATTCTGGAATTTAAAAACGAGTTTTAAACAGGCGATTTACTCAACTTCTTCAGAGAAATCATATATATATAATACACAGTGATACACAATATTTGGTGGTGGTGGGGATTAACTGTTTTACATTTTTTGTTTTTCCTTATCTCTTCCAAATACAAAATATTCTTAGTCACTTTCACAACTAACAGAGCCCAAATCCTTGAGACTGAGAAGCATCCTGTCTTGGAATTCCTACTCTCTCTTCACATCCCGTTGTCAGAACTGGCTTTTCTGGCGACCAGCATCTAATCAAGAAACTCTATCTGGCAAATGTCCCGGTAGTATCGATGACATCCTAGAGACCAAATAGAGCCTCTTTTTCAAGGCAGTCTTTGGAAAACAAACTTCTGATAGCGTCATTTAATTTTTATGCTATCTCAGGACTTTTATGTAAGTAGGCTTAGAAGCAGGGAAACCAACCAACGCATCCTTTGCAGGGTGAAATGACCAATGATTTGCTTTGGGGGAGACTTGGTTCTGCCAGGCTTGTCAAGAAAACAAAGTCCCATACTGTTCTTGGCTCAACAGTCCTGCTCACCTAACTTTACAGCCCAGGAACCAGCTGGGAGATCACCTTTACGTAAATGATCACAATCTGTTCTGTCGAGAAATTGTGTTCAATTCTTTGCTTTCAGAAAACAAAGCTGATCTTGAACTTGTAGTGTGTAAATAAAACTGCACTGTTTCACAAATCTTAGTCTGATGAGGGCTGAGGCAGATAAACTTTGCAAGTCTCAACTACAGAAGTGTCACTAAAGTAATTGAGGGCTGGAAAGCTTGGAAGCTTTTGTTATAAAATAGTGCATTAGAGCAGTCTCTGTGCCCTATTTGGGGGTGGTGTTGGCTGCTGTGGCTGTGAATAAAGTTAGCCAAGAAAACCCCAGTATTCTGAGTCTGTGACAGTACCCATGTTCCGTTACTGGAGACTGAGAGTTAGTCTTATCGCTCCCAGGTTTTTACATTTGGTTTTCTAACTAAGATTATATTGATTGCATAGACTACTATTACTGATAGGAATTTTCGTCATAAGGAATTGTTATCATAACCTGCATGATTACTGCCTTTAGTGATTAAGCAATTATTTTCACACTTTTCTCTGAGCGGGTTCTTTTTATTTTTCTGGCACTTGGAGAAGGGCTTTGTAATAGTTCTTGTAATAGAGACTAACTAGGTCGTGCTTTGTTATTGACAATCTGGGAAGAGGATTCTTGGTATTTTGGAAAAATCGATACAAACAAACACACAAAAACGCATGGGTGACACTGAAGCGGAAAAGCAAGAGATGAATGAACTTGCGCAGTCATTTTTACAACGTTAACTTCTCCGGAGACACTCACTTGCTGTTACAGGCTGAATCATGTCCCCCCACAAATTCGTATGTTGACGCCCTAAACCCCAATGTGACTATATTTGGAGATAGGGTCTTTAAAGAGGTGATTAAGGTAAAATGACGTCATTGGGGTGGGTCCCGATCCAATAGAACTGGTGTCCTTATAAGAAGAGATGAGGACACAGACACACACAGAGGGAAGACCATGTGAGGACACAGGGAGAAGACGGCATCTACACACCAAGGACAGAGGCCTCCCGAGAAACCAGCCCTGCCCACACCTGGATCTTGGACTTTCAGCTTCCAGGACAGTGAGAAAATACATTTCCATTATTTAAGCCCCCCAGTCTATGGTTCTTTGTTATGGCAGCCATCGTGAACTAATATAGCTGGTTTCCCCCATTTGAAAATCCATGTCTTCTCTTCCTCAAGAGTCAGCTTTGAGGCCAGGTCCTTGAAACCTGCATCAATAATCTAACCTGACTTGAATGATGTTTTGTGGCTCCTCAGCCATGATCTTCACAGATTGGTTGTGTCCATTGGCCTTTGAGTACAACTTTCTCCCTGTGGCTTAAATCTTTTCATTTTCTATGCCCTCTGTTCACATCTGCTACTTTTGTATTTCCTTAGGAAGGAGTTCATTCCAATGATGTATTGGGAATTAAATCTGCTGTTGGTAGGATTGGCTTTGGCAAATAAAAATATAGGATGTCCAGTTTAATTGGAGTTTTAGATAAACAATGAATCATTTTTTAGTACAAATATATCTCATGAAATATTTGGGACAGGCTTATACTAAAAAAATGCGTCGTTTATCTGAAATTCAAGTTTAACTGAGCGTCCTGTATTTTATGCAGTAATCCTAGTTGCTGGAAGTCTTGATTTGACGGAAATAGGAGAAAAGTTTAACCATCAACCATGCAAAGTGCTACGGACGATCTCCACAAAGAAGTTACCCATTTTTCCCTTAAAATGCATTTGGCCAAGTGATCTGTACAAATTAACAAGGAAGTTGACCCCATTAGTTCATCAGAGCAATGCCTTGGGCTCAGGAGCTCTGGGAGCACCGGGAGAAGGGGTCACTGTGGAATGTAGGGATCACAGAGGGCTTCATGGTGGAGGTTGCCCTTCATGTAGACTTTGGAGATGAGGTCACACCTCCCTGGGTAGAAGGGAAGGTGAGGACATTAAAGGCAGTGGGCAATGGCTGGCCCAGGCTACAGAGAGGAGACTAGGAGTTGGGAATTGAGGAGAACAGCTAATACATGATAGGGATATTTCAGCTATACACTAAGTGCCTGGAAGAGGGGACAGCTTTGAGAATGGATGGTGGGGGGGAGGGAAAGACCCCATGAAGTGAGAATTGTGGGAATGGGGCAGCTGTTTGGATGCATAAGAGGACATACAGGTGAAATGTGGGTTTTGCCTGAGTAAAGGAAGTTGGGAGAGGAGGGAAATTTGCCAAGAAAAATTGGGGGAAAAAAGTACAGTTGATTCCCATTATTCATAGTAGTGATATTCTATAAATTCACAAGGGACATTGAATTAGCAAATATGCAACATTGTTCCTCGGAGAAATACAGGATTAGGTTCCTTCAAGCCTCTGGTCAGAAGATTTTCATCACCCAATCAATACATAACCTTGTTTTATGTATATTTCTGTGTAGAGACACCTTATTTAATAGGTAGTTGATTCATTGACGTTGAACTCATGGCCAACAGCACTATAACCCATGACTGAACGAAGCTTATCTAACTCATGTAGTTTCTCTGTGAAGCACATCACAGCCTTCTTGTGCTTAGGAACACCAGATGGTACTTTAGTATTACGCTTGGGGGCCAGTTTAAATAGTGAAATCACCATCCCAAATCACAAAAATGCAAAACACGTGGTTCTAAATATACTGCAGAAAGGACACTTGTTTATAGTTTGAGAACCGAAACAAGAAGGCAGAATGTAGCCTTGTTGGACTATCAGCTAGGAATGTGTGTGATGGGTGACTCAAATTGTTCACCACTCTGCACATGTCTGTAAATGACTGTGAAAATGCCACAAGTATGGATGTTGGAGTTTCAAATAAATTTTAGCGAATGGGAGAGTTTCCAAATGTAGAATCCACAAATAATGAGAATCAACCATGTTTGGTTTTAGACACAGGATACCAGAGGTGATGGAAGAAGATTAAATTCCAAATGCCCATTGTATGTGATTGCACACGTGAATGTAGTCAAGTCCTAGAAAATCGTGGTGTACACTTGTGCCTTGTGTATTACTTTCAGCGTGACAATTCCTGGGTCTGCCTCAGTGGGGTACTTGGTCAACACCAGGCAGAACAAGCCCTGTAGAATCTGGCACAAGGTAACCATACTCCTGACCCAGAAGCCCCATTTTCCCGTCTCTTCTCAGTCTCCAGCCTTGGTTACCAAACCCCAATCTTGGCTTGCCTTTCTAGCTGGTACTTCCTAACTAACTGCTAATCTGCAGTTCGTATCCGGCTTTCCTTCTCTGCTTGGAAATGACTGCCAGCTCATGGAATCAAGTCTCCAGTCCTGTCTGCTCACACTACCCCATTAGTGCCCGTTTGAACACACCCCCATAAGGATGGTTCCTTCCCCCATTCTCTCTCTGTTGCTGCTAGTAGGTCTTCACACATTCTGCTGCTCACAACTTCCTAAGTTTCTCCGCAAGAACCGATGAGGTCTCCATAGATGGGAAAGCAGCTGAGTGATGAGTCTTGAGGAAGGTCCAGAAATAATGTAAAAAATAAGGTTATTATGTCCTTTAGGACTTATGTAATAAAGTCATAAAGGTAATAAAAGGTAATAAGGCAATGGGGCTGGCCCCATGGCCACGTGGTTAAAGTTCCACGTGGTTAAAGTTCCAAGTGCTCTGCTTCGGCAGCCCTGGTTCTCGGGTTTGGATCCCGGGTGCAGACCTACTCCACTCATCAGCCATGCTGTGGAGGCATCTCACGTACAAGGAGGATGAAGACTGGCACAGATGTTAGCTCAGGGCTAATCTTCAAGCAAAAAAAGGGGAAGAATGGCGACGGATGTTAGCTCAGGGCGAATCTTCACCAAAAGAAAAAAAAGAAAAAGGTAATAAAGGCAAAACAAAGATATCAGAAAGGTAGAAGGAGAAGAAGAAAAAAAACTATAATTAATTACTTTATTCATCCATCGACCCAACAAATATTTATTGACTATGCAAGGTACTAAGTTGAAGTCTAGGAATCAAGGATGTCCCATGTCAAGGAAGAAGAGAATTTCAAAGACATAACAATTGATCACATCAAATTCAATAGAAAGGTAAAGGAAAGTGTTAATCCAGAAAGTGAGAGAGAGAGAAAGAGAGAGAGCCAGAGAGCATCACAATATACAAGGACTAAGGACACATTTATATGTCCTGTCACACTCCTGCAGAAAGGAAAACTTCGGCGTGCACTATCTTTGCCTCCAAAGATACAAATATAATGAGCAGGAGTCACATTTATATTTAGCAACCTCTTTGTCTTCTTATTGTACTGAGAAGGCATCTTGTGTAATGACTCACAGTGTGTGTCCTGGGTAATCAGCTCAGTGAGTCACGTTTCATTTCTTCCTATATTTCCAAAACTCTATTATCTGAGACGGTGGCCAAATCGGGCTTTTCTCTTGGCAGAATCAATATGAACTCTCAAACCCGTCTTTGATCCAGAGCTGGTTACAAGGCCTTCTCCTGCTGGTGGTGCAATCTCTCGTTGGCAGTGGCCTGGCTGGGAAGTGGCAGGGCTTCTTGAAATGGTATTTAGCAGCCTTGTTTCTGGAAGGATCTTCCTGCCTCACATTCAGCCAAAACATGAGATTTCAGTCTCCTGTGTCACGTTCAGGTACTGGCAGCTTTCCTGAAGTCGTTAATGAGGACGCCAGGTACTGCCAGCCGTCATACGTCTTGTTGTGGGTTCTGTGCCTGTGAAATGAATTTCCTTTTGATAATAAAATGTTCACCCACATGTGGTAAATTGCCTTTCTGGGGGCCATTGAAATCAGATTTAATGCAGTCTTCCACCCCACATGGAACTGAAGAACGATGGTCAGCGGTTGTCACACAGAATTCCGTGTTAGCCGTGTGGAAATAATTCAAGAAGTTATTTCTTCAGGAATGAATTGTAACATTTCATGCTAGCTGACTGCACCCTCTCGATTTTCAAACTTTTGTCAAATAATGATGATTAATGTTTTGGAATTATTATGCTCTCTCTCAAAAAGAGTACGTTTTTGTGTAATGTTGCCATAGGTATGTTTTCCAGAGAATTGACTAAAAGAAACATTGTTCTTACAATTTGGGCAAGACTGTCTATCATGTCCCTGAGCTCTTTTTGACTCCCTCTTTTTGACCCTTTAGAAGCTGTGGCTATAAAATCCTGCAGCCTCTTTCCCCGAAGGCAAGCCCATTCCACCCTACCATATTGCAATACCCAATTTCAACAAGAAGTTGAAAAATGACTGACTTTGGCTTCTTGTTAATCCCTCAGAAGTCTTTGCCATGGTAGACACCGAGTGAAGGTGAAGATATGGATTTCAAACAAATGTGTTTGCAGATGTATTTTAACAAACCATTGTTATCAAATGACTAAGGGGTCCTTCATAATGGTCTGCCCCCTATCGCATTCTATGCATGACCTTTAAGTTTGATGGTGTGGTTTACTCTCACCTGGCGTACTGGAACTTGACTGCACATTGGAATCACCTGGGTAATTTAAAAAGTCCTGATGCCTGCCTGGGTCCTACCCCAGAGATTCGAGGTTGTGTTCAGGGCAACAGGATTTTAAAAACTTCCCAAGACATTCTAATGTGTGGTCAAGGCTGAGGATTCCTGCTTTCCTAAGATCTTCTCTTATATCTCTTGCTTTGCCATGAAGCAATCAAGATTTTTATACCATTAAAAGAACAATCCAGGAAGGGTTCTTTCAAGAAGTCAGTCTAAGCAGTCTTTAAAACAAGAGCTAAAAGTCCATTTGGGGATATTTTTTATATTTGGAGCTTCTTCCTTCTTTGCCCTATGTCACGTTTAAGAAACTAAGGCCCTCCTCAGAGGAGCATCAACATTGATGCAGAAAATGTCTATTTCTAACGTAACGAATGTCATCAGCCTCATTTTATGCAGAGTAAGGCTGTGTCATAAAACACTAGCACTTCACCATGCAATATGTTAGCTAAATGATAGGATTCTAAATACTCAATGTTTCAATAATTTTAAAAGAGACCCAGTGATTTCCTCTTCCTCGTTCAACTCTTTGTCTTGGATTTATTAATTCTGTTGCATTGTAATTGCTCACACACTAGAAAAGTATTTTTTTTTTTTAAAGATTTTATTTATTTATTTTCCCCCCCAAAGCCCCAGTAGATAGTTGCACGTCATAGCTGCACACTCCTCCAGCTGATGTATGTGGGACGCGGCCTCAGCATGGCCGGAGAAGCGGTACATCGGTGCGTGCCCGGGATCCGAACCCAGGCCGCCAGCAGCGGAGCGCGCGCACCCAACCGCTAAGCCACGGGGCCGGCCCTAGAAAAGTATTTTTAATGAGTCAAGAAACTAGATTCTCACCCATCTGAAAATAAAAGTAAGGGATAAACCTTACTCTGAGAAGAAACCTGTCAATCATAAGAATTTCTTGAATCACGAGTACCTATTGTAGCCCAGAGGAAAATGGTTAACATCTATACTTGCATTAAGCTTTTGAAAATTTCCTTGAAAAAAAAATTAGCATTTTCCTACTGTTACTTTCAAAATAAACAATTCATCTGTTATCAAGGCAGGCAACATGAGAATTGAACTTATTGCCTTCAGAACTTCAATTATCAGCTTTGTGAAAAATTTTGTATAAATTAATAAAAGACCTGCCTCTTTTATGTATAGAACTATTTCTAGAAGAACTGTAATAATAGAGGTTTAAAATGAAATACACTTTGAATTTATTCTGGGAAATGATTCAGCTTAATGCAAATTATATCAGAAGAATGAGTTCATATCTGCATAGGTATTTCGGGAGAGCAGTTTATTTTGCAGTTAGATGCTGATGGCCAGGGAGCTGTGATAAGTCATATTACATGGACCCCATTTCTGTTCCTCTGCTTTGTGGGGAGGCCAAATCACACTAGATAATTTTTTACAGCAGAAAAACATTTGGCACTCCAAATCTTGGAAAAGTTACATGATCATTTATACCTTATCAAGTCATTCCGCACATTCCTGGAAAGAAAGGTGATAACAACTTCCAGAAAACTGTAAATGTGTCTTTTTATGGAGTTCCACATGTTACATTTTAGAATATTACCTTATCCATAATATATCTGATAAATAGTTATAACCCTTCATTTTTTCCTGCAATGTACCTAGCTATTATATAAATAGATGCTGCCAAACTTTTTCAGTAAAGGGCCAGATAGTAGATATTTTTAGTGTTGCAGCTTATCTGGTCTCTGTCTTAACTACTTGTAATGAAGCATGAAAACAACACAAACAATATGTAAACTGAAGGGGACCATAATATGTCATCCCAAAATATGCCACCTTGGCATATGGATTATTTTGAGCTGAAAGCAATTGGGAAAGATATAGGAAGAGTTCACTGCCCTCCCCATATCTGCCTAAAAGCAGGGCAGAGATTTCTCCTGAGAAAGGTGCCCTCCTTGAGCCAGGAAGGGGAGAGTGACTCTCATCACTGGAGACGGGGCATCAACTCACTGAGGTAAGTCTGCATGAACAGACCTTACCAAAATAAACCTTGTCTTCTGTTAGTTTTCTCCATATATTTCCCAGTCACTTTCCATAATTTATCATCCTTTGTTAAAAGGGTAAATAAACCCTTGAGTCTAACTGCTTCTTTGAGTTTTCATTTCTTTTCTGTGAAGCCCCTGTGTTACATCAATAAAAATTATATTCCTTTTCTTCTATTAATCTGTCTTTTGTCAGTTTAATTGCAGGTCCCAGGCACTGAATCTAAGAAGGTAGAGGAAAAATTATTCTTTGCCTACAAATCGAATGGGCATGGCCACATTCCAATAAAACTTGATTTACAAAAACAGGTATTGGGCTGATATAAACATTGACCATCTGGAAACCCCTCTTGAGTTTTATGTTGGGTATAAGGGGAGAAGGCCTAGTGAGGGACTTATTTTATTTTGATAATACTCCTCTAGAGATAACCTTGAAAGTTGCTCTGCTCTGAGGCACTGAACACGTTGAAGTTTGTGCCTCAAACTGTTTCTCAGTAGATCTAACACTCTCTACCAACAGAGTATAAATTTTGATCTACCTCCTCCTTATACATTGTCACAGATTGTGATTTAAAAAATAATAATCTTTATTGTGTGTCTTCCTGAAGAGACTCAAGGCTCTATGAGGATGGGGACAGTGGCTGTTTTATTAGCCACTGTATGTCCAGCACTGAACACAGGGACAAGTTAAAGACGACTCTCACGTGTTCATTGACATTGACCCTGGGTATTGTATTTATTAGGTTAAACCACATGAAATTGACATTTTTGCAGGCTGAACATGTTTGCATAGTATCAGTTTCCTGTGGTTCAACCTAAAAACAAAGACAGCTGTGAAATTCAAAGGTGACTGCTAACCGTTACATTTTACCTTGAAGATAATGGAAAGTGGTTAGAACAATGTTCTCCAAACTTTTGTGATCACACACCCCCACGGATGAAATAATGAAATCCCCATGTGTTTACATGTTTTTTATAAATTATATACACATCAACCATGATCTAATGTATCGTGCACAATAGACATGGCTGGTGAGATTCCTCGTTCACAATCATGGATACAAATCAGTCTTTTAAGTAGCCTTCTTGAAAATGCAGCAGTTCCTGTGGAGTGGGAGCTCACATTTTGTCAGACTTTATTAGAGTCATTGCTTTTGATCGGAGAATGTGCTGACAAGAAGGAGGTGGTGTGTCTGCAGCACCACTTTGTTTTCTTGAGCTTGCATTATTCGTATCGAGTTCAGTCTTGGTTTCTCTGCAGGAGCCTTTAAGTCACTCATCCATTTCATGAGGGTTAACTTAGTTAAAGCTAGGTAGCATCATCAGTGAACTCTCTTGCATGGGAACTGTAAGTGGCGAGGGGTTGCAATTTGCTGAAAATAAAAATAAAGGAAAACAAGAGAGGCACCTGTGTCCCGGCTGTAGAACCCCCTATAACATCTTGCAGAGGGACCATGTGAGGGAAGAAGCATTCATCTGGATTTGGACTATTACTAACCTCCACTTTGAGCTTATTCCTTAGATACAAAATGCAAATCCTAACATCTCTTCCCATTCACCAAAAGACAGCTTTGCAAACACCCTGAGCTGAATATGTTCAAGAGAAGAGCCACTGGATCAGGGAATATTTATAATTCAGTTGATGACAGAAGTATTATAAACAGAGAGTCTTGCGGGAGCAAGGTGTTAGCACACTCTGTTCTATTTACAGGTTGCTTTTCCCAGTTTCCTGGTGAGTGGAAGTGAGCCTGGTCACCACTTTAGCTTGAAAGCCGTTCATTACAGAAAACTGCATTCGCTGTCTTAAGTTATGGAGCGTTTGTACTAGGAAGTTGAGTTTGCTCACATAAGCTCTAAATGAGCCCACTGACCCTGGGACAATTACCTCTATATATCGTGTGGGCTCTGACTACTGAGAAAAGCTTGGACGTCTGGACATAATTTGCAGCTTGCTGAGTGGACAGCTGCAAGCAAATCGTGTCTCTGGCAGATTCAAATCCCAATGCAACGTGAAGTCTCCTTCCCCATTGATAGAGACCACAGCTGCGTGCAAAAGAACTTAGCAGTGTCCAATACCTGGTTGTTAATTTATATCTGTTAAATGAATGCATTAATGAATGAATGAGTGAATGAGTGAATGAATGAATGCGTACAGTAATTGGCAGAGCCAGAATTGTAATCATGAACCATTAGGTGAAGTCCTGTGTTATTTTCCAATTTTCTCTATATGCTGATTATTTAGAATAGGTTTCTGTTTTAAAATTACTTCTTAAAGGTTCATGTTAATATAGAAATCTCTTATTAAAAAAGAGTTATAGGCTTGCAGAATGCTCTCTACCAGACTGAGCATAAGATAGGTAATTTAGTGCCAGGCTGCTTGGGAAATGAAAAGTAAACAGGAAACTGTCATGTCGAAATATTTTTCATTGTCTCTATTTTTTATTTTTAAACTAAGGTAATAAGATTTGCAGGGAAGCCATTTGGATGATCTTAAATTTTGGGCTGGACAGTATTTTAAATGACGGAGACATTAAAAAAACACCACCTTAAAGATGCCCTTATCGTTCAACTTGAGTTTTAATCCGTCCATTTCCAATGAGGCATGAAATGACTTGCCCCAGGTGACACAGTGAGAAGCAGAGTTAAACCCAAATTCAAGTGTTCTGAACCCAAGACTGCTCTTGCATTGGACTGAACACATGTAATATACATTTGTGTGTGTTAGTTACATTTTCTGTCACATAGTTTTAGAACACATGCTGAATGACAGAGAGAGGAACTTCAACAGCAAAATTCAATGCCATCCTGTCAAACCAAGAAATACAATCAAACTTTGATGGGCCCATCATGGCACAGTGAGGTGGCTCGCAGATGTTTCTCCCAGAACACTTCAATGCCATTCTCTTTGAGCTGCATCCTTTCTATTCATTGCTTTCTTCCTTTATTACATGCAGAACAGGCTTTGTGGGGGTTGCATGGCCCTGTGGCCATGAGGAATGGATTTAGACCATCTCTAATGATTGAGAGTAAATGTCACATGCCCTTAAGTTTTCATTTAGAAAAGTCCCTTTCCACCCAGTAGGATATTCAATAAACACTTTGCACCATGAAACTGACTGTAGAAAATTATTTTCAAGATCCTCACGCTGTTCCTTACTGTTGATCCTACTTCATGAGACGTCTTGACAAGAGAGAAGGCTGTGATTGAACAAAGAATCAGACTTTTGAGCAATCACTATGAACAATTGTACCTAGCCACAAGTGATTATATGCAAAGGATCTCATCATCTTTATGTGAGATATAAGGAGTTCATGAAACTGCACTGCACTGGAAGGAAAATACCTTTTGTCTATACCCAACCAGCTATTTCCACTATTGGAAGTGGGTCTACATTGCTCTTTGTGATAGCTGATGTAAATTATGCCTGATGAAATCTTAATTAAAAACTGGGAAGTTCATCCTGCTGAAAGGTTTGTAACATATACTGTCAAGACAAGTCATGAAAAGCAGGTCAATGTTTTACATCATCAGGATAACGGTGGGAATTTCATATTGTTCATGATCATGGATGAGGGGCTGATTTAGAGAAAAACCTAATCTATTCCATCCTTTACACAACAGAATTTCACACTGCTCTTTTATTTCAACTTGAACTATGTAGAGCACAGGCCTGGAAAAGGACAGTGGCACAATCAACCCAAAATAATAACTGAAAAGCATGTGTGCTTACATTTTACAAGGGTGTGGAGGAGGTTGTAGGTTCTCAAATAGACCACACCAGTAGCTTTATGTTTGAAATCTAAGACTCTACGCCAGATGCAGAAAATGCCCCTTTCACTGCAGTCAACTCCGGTTTCTAACCTAGAGAAAAATCGGAAACTGGAAAGGGCTGTGCTCTTTCCTTTGCATTAACCTTAATTACTTCCCCTCCCCTCTCCCACGATGTGGTCCAATTTCTCTGCAGTAGATATTTAGATGACCTTCATCAGCCTGTCTTGGGGAATGGGGCACATGTCCTTGAGCCCAAATCCAGGATTTTGGGAGGTGGGGCTTGAGAACTCTTATTTTAACAAGCTTCTTTTATCCAGGAAATTTTGATGCACACTGAATATTCAGCTGAGTAATTACCTGTAACAAGTTCCGTCGCTGTTTCTCAGCCATTGGGAAGTGCCTGTCTGTTAGGGACTTGGTGAGCAACCTGGGAAATGCCTGTGGATATTGCTTATTGAACTGGCCAAATCAATGGCTCTCATCAGCCGTCTGCGGTGACTTCACCCCCATTCCACCTTAAACCCTGCTGCAGGGTGCTTGTAGGAAATCTAATCCTTCCTCAGTAACACCACAGGAGAGCTTTTCACGTTGTGGTCCCTCCTCCGCCCCGCTGCCAGTATACTTCCCTGTCATATTGAAATCCTGTCAGTCTAAGAGATGTGGTTCAGAGACAGTTTTTGGCACCGTAGGCTTTTACTTAATTGCTTCATATTCCTTCGTATGTTAGGGCGAATAATTAATTTAGAGTGCTGTCCTCTGAAAGAGAACCTAAAGGGACACGAGTTCAAATAAATAGACAATCTTGTCAGGACTTAACTTTACAACTCTGCCTGCTTAAACATAATACAATTTGAAAGACAAAGTGATTCAAATGATCCCAAATTCCAGAACAAATGGTTGACTTGGACGCTATTGCTTTTGAGAAGATAACAAACGTATTTGTAGAGAATAAGCTTGTGCACACAGTATTTATGTGGGGAGCTAAGGCTAATTGACTGACTCGGCATCTATTCCCTATCCTTCAAGTGTGGCATCCTATACCCCAGAGGCTGGAAGGCTAAAAACTACAATTCCCAGACTCCCTTGCAACTAGTTTTTGAGGTGTGATTTAGGTCCACCAACCAGAGGCGTTCTCTTAAGATTTGCATTAGGAACTGAGTCAGGTGGGGAGAAAAGTGATCATGCCAGGCAGTCTGGCAGGTGAAGTGGGTCCTGGGTTAAGTTGTAGAGCAACCTCCTGGTCCCTCAGCTGTGGCAGAACCAACAGTTCCCTGGAGGAGGGCTGTTTTTGTCATGCTGGTCTGAGAGTCCTTCCTAGAGACCTAACCAGTGATTTGTAAACACATGTTCTCTGTTAACTGTTTTCTGCAGAAAATAGCTAGAGTGGTGCCTGTCATCTGCAGCTGACTTCTGACAGACAGTTATTCAAAATCAAAAGTGTATGAATGTTTGCTCATGTGTGGGAGAGGGAGGTAGATGGTACAATTGATGAAAATCATTTCTTTCTGCATTTACATTTTGAAACAATCATGTGAATTTGCAATGCTCAAACACTAGTTAAATTAATGTTAGTTGCTGGAAAGTACAGTCATGTATCGCTTAAATGAAAGGGATACATTCTGAGAAATGCATCATTAAACAATTTCATCATTGTGCAAACATCATAAAGTGTACTTACACAAAACTAGATGGGATAGCCTACTAGACATCTAGGCTATATGGTACTAATCTTATGGGACCACCATTGTATATGCAGTCCATCATTGGCCAAAACATCATTATGCAGTGCATGACTGTATAAGAAAGACATTTACAACAATGTGTATTTCTTATCTTCTCTCGTTATCTCTCCTCCCAAGTTTTTGAGTCATGATAGGTATGAATAGAGAGGGTGTTCTTAGATTTTGAAATTTAAGGTTCAATATCCAAATAAGTGTCATTTCCCAGAGGAAAGTATATTACAGATTCTTCTGGAGAGAAACACTGGTTATTGCTTTAGTCTCCCAGAAGGAACTTGAGTCGATGGGACCAGCATATTTATTCAATCCAAGTGAGGAGGCGCAGTGGGGAACTTAGCCGCATAAAAGGCAGTATAACTGATAAGAAGAAAGGATGCACTTTTTTTTCACTTAGAATATTTGATTGACGTCTAGATGGATAAAATTCAGCAGAATGACACAACTTCACACTTCATTTGGCGCATGTAAACACAGCCTATATTTTCCCACTTTGAGCTTACTCCTGGGCAGCTGGATGCTACACCGTATGGTAATTTGACTGACACCTATACTAATAACAGAATTGTCTGTAGACAACCACTCATCTTCTTCAAATATTTTCATCTCTATTGGTGGTCTGTTTCCTCCATACTTTGTCTGAAACAATTTGTGGGGAATTTAACAAACAATAATCAGTGAACCCTATTAATAAAATCAGATGGGGTTCTTGACTTCTATTTTCTCTGTTGAAGAGTGTTTACTGCTGGATACAAGAGTCAGTTAACCCAACAGCTTTCACATAAAGTGGATAAAATATTTTTAAAACCTGTATTAGAATGAGGCCAAAAAAAAAAAAAAGGGAAAAAAGTATGTTGCACAGTCAGCATTTGTGATTTAGTAGATGCTCGGTTCGGAAAAAAAAATCCTAACCATAGCATTTAGTTGAATTCTGCTAGAGGTGTTTAAACTTTAATTTTTCTGATTAGTGTTTTGCTTAATGGAAAACCAGCTGTATATTCTTAGGTTATGTCAGGATATAATGCAATTTGATGTAATGGCAATGTACAAGAATAAATTAGTTGCTCCATCAATCTGAATGACAACTGGTTTTTGTAGTGCCAGTAAAAAGCTGGTAATTACCTATTGCCCATGGGTGTTGACGGATAGCTAATACAAGGTGAGTGTAATATATGGCTGAGTGTTCTGCTCCGAGCACACCGTGAATGTCCATAGAATATGACATTATGTAATTGCCAACTCATTATTTGATTTGGTCCTAGTACTGATTCATTTGATAGGCTTACTTTGTAAAAAAAATCTATGAGACATTTGAACGTAGACTTAATCAATGAAATCCTTTTCATGAATTGGGGGAGAATTATTCATTGTTTGATGATGAATTCATGGTTTTAGGCCGCCAGCATGCCAACATTTATTGAAGTAAATATTTACTCATGGCAACCTGCTAAGCTGGAGGGATTAATTTTCCTTAAAATATATATATGTAGGTTATCAGCATTTGCCTTTTTTTCTCAGTATTCTAGAACTAAAGGTGAACATAAGATTTCTCACTATCTCTTTGTTTTATGAATGACGAAAATTCAGGTACTGGGAAGTAGATGACATGGATGAGGCCATTGAAGATTAAATATCAAAGTCAGGATCCCACTGAAGATGTCCTACATTAGAATTCAAAGCACTTCTACACAAAAAGCTTGATAAGCAAAGTGCTCCACTGTTGAGAGTCTTCCTCAAATGTGCAGTTTCCTTCATACTTTGGGGCTCTTGAGTGATTGCCTTTCCAGTAAACCTAGGGTGCAACCGATGCACCAGATGCAACTGAGCCTGCTCTGATGTAGATACCACTGGAAGTAATTCAATTCGTGGATTGGATTTGATACCGAGCAATGGGCTCGATCTGCTCGCTGCAATCTGAGCCAATTAATCACAATGAGTTAGAGATCAAGAAACGAAGTTTAATTAGATTAGCCGGCAAATCCGAAGACAGGTGACTAATGTCTCAAAAACGCATCTTCAAAGATTACAGAATTTTGAGGTAGTTATACAGGAAAAATGGGCGGTAAGGAAGGGGTTCAGAGATGTACGTGATGGACTCCAGGATCTCTCATTGTTCTTTTCTTCTGTCGATGATGATGAATATTCTACGGGTGCTCCTTCTTCCTGGAGGCCTTCTCATTCCCTGGGAAAATTCATTAAAATTGTTAAGAACAAAGCTATCAGAGTGCCTCAGCAGGATTATGTGCACAAGACCAGGGCCAGAAAATCATGAGAGTGTGCAGCAATTTATAATGATCACATGCTAGAGAGGTTTCAACTAAGAAAGGGTTATTCAGTATAACAAGATGGCCTCACTTGTGTTCACTTACAAGCTGGCCTTACTTATATTCACTTACAGATTGAGTTGACTTTTAATGTAGCCCTATGTCACAGGGTCTGAGGACTTCCAGGGCGTACTTAGGACTGTTAGGTCTTCCTCTGAATTCCTGCAACCTGATTTAGCTGACACACTAAGTGGACTGCTCTCTGTAATGTTTGGCAGGTGTGTCCCAAATGAGATTTGCGCCAATCACTGGTATAAATAGTGCAATAGAACTCAGCCTTTATCTCCCTGTTGAGTGTATTTTGTCAGAACAGGATTATTGAAGCTTGTGTGATGGAGTTACGTCAGCATATTGATTTAGTGCATGTTGACTGTGGCTTTATGCATTGTTGTGGGTTGAATTGTGTCCTGCCCCCACTCCAAATTCCTATCTTGAAATCCTAACTCCCAATACCTCAGAGTATGACCTTACTTGGAGATAGGGTCTTTACAGACATAATCAAGTTAAAATGAGGTCATTAGGGTAGGTCCTAATCCAATATGACTCGTGTCCTTACAAAAAGGGGAAATCTGGACAGATTCACAGACACAGGGAAGACTATGTGAAGACACGGGGAGAAGGCCCTCTATAAGCCAAGGAGAGAGGCATAGAACAGATCCTTTCCTCGAAGTCCTCAGAAGGAACCAACTCTGCCAACATCTTGATTTCAGACTTCTAGCCTCCAAAACTGAGACAATAAATTTATGTTGTTTTGAGCCACCCACTTGGTCATTCTTTGTTATGGCAGCCCTAGGGAGCTAATACATGCATGCAGAGCCATTTTAACATGAGGGTTACAAAATCTTAGACATCCATGAGAGATGAGTGCAAGCTGGCCCTAGGTGACCACACTTATCCTGGTTTGTGTGGGAATTTCCTGGTGTTGACAATGCAAGTCCCATATCCAGGGAAACCTTAGTCCAGGGCAAACACGGATAATTGGTCACTCTAAGCCAGCATCTAGACATGCAACAGCGCTTGCCTCTGGTGTTCACTAGGCTGTCTCACTGAGTTAGTTGCTTAGTTCTTAAGAGTAGCCCGTCAAAATGAAGAGTGGCAGACAAGGCCTTTGGAGGAATACAGCTAAGTGATTAGGACAGGTCTTGTGGTAGCTAGCATCCTTCAGGGCTTACTCAAAAAAGGTGATGAAAAGACTTCCTGTTTCAAAATATATTCCCTGTAGCGCTGCAAAAATCTAAAATTCCACTGCCCTTTTGATTTTTAATAGATTTGCAGTCTCAGTGTCTGTTTTAGGTCAGATTCCTTAGAAGCAGAGCCTGAGTTGAGGAGTCATGGACAAGTGATTTATTGATGGAGGGCTCTGAGGAGAAACTTCCCAGGAAATGAGGGAAGCAGGAGAGGCAGGGGTGGGGGGAGAGAGAGATCTGATTACAGCTGGAGTTGCCTCAGTTTGATCCCACGAGGAGCTCTGGAGCATAAGTGGGACTATGGAGTTGCCCCACCTTGTTCCAAGGGGGCTGGCCTCTTGGACATTATGGTGGTTTTAAAGCACAGCGGCAATTATGTGACACCCTTCTCCTTCAATACTGGCAGAACTATGATTGCTTCAACCAATAGAATATGGTGAAAGTAATATTATGTGACTTTAAAAAAATTTTTATTTGTGGTCAAGTACACATAAAATTTACCATCGTAACCATTTTTAAGCGAACAGTTCAGTGGCCTTAAGCACATTCACATTGTTGTGCAACCGTCACCACCATCCATCTCCAGAACTCTTTTCGTCTTGAAAAACTGAAACTCTGTACCCATTAAACAATAAATCCCCATTCCTCCCTCCACCACTTCCCTGGCAACTGCCATTCTACTTTTTGTCTCTATTGTTTTGACTATTCTATGTACTTTATATAAATGGAGTCACATGCTATGGTTGTGTGCCACATAAGGACGTTTCAGTCAACGATGGACCACATATATGATGGCTGTCCCGTGAGATTAGTACCATATAGGCTAGGTGTGTAGTAGATTATACCATCAAGATTTGTGTAAGTACACTCTATGATATTCACACAACGACAAAATCGCCCAACGATGCATTTCTCAGAGCATATCCCCATCGTTAAGTGACACATAACTGTCTTTTTGTACCTGGCTGATTTCACTTAGTATAACGTCCTCAAGGTTCATCCATGTTGTAGCATGTGTTAGAATTACCTTCCTTTTCAATGCTGAATAATATTCCACTGTGTATATATACCACATTTTGTTTTTCTGTTCATCCGTTGATGGATACTTGGGTTGCTTCCACCTTTTGGCCTTTGTGAATAATGCTGCTATTAAATATCTCCTCGAGATTCTGCTTTCATTTCTTTCGAGTATACACCCAGAATTGGGATCGCTGGATCATATGGTAATTCTATTAATTTTTTGAGGAACTTCCTCAAAACTACTGCCTAGGAAAACTTCTGTTTTCCACAGCAGCTGCACCATTTTGCATTCCTACCAACAGTGTACAAGGGTTTCCTTTTATTCACATCCTCACCAACACTTGTTATTTTATTTTCTTTTTGATAGTAGTCATCTTAATGCATGTGAGGTGGTATCTCATTGTGGTTTTGATTTGCATTTCCCTGCTGATCATTGATGTTGAACATCTTTTTGTGTGCTTTTGGATACTATGTGACTTTTGAGTTTAGATCATAAAAGACAAAGAGCCTCTCCCTGCTTAGCTGACACACTCACACTTGGAGCCTTAATTCACTGCATAGGAAGTCCAACTACCTGAGGCTGCCATGCTGTAAGGAAGTCCAGGCTGCATGGAGAGGCCACATACAGGTGCTCTCATCAAGAGTCCCATCTGAGCCCAGCCTTGGAGTCTTCCCAGCCCAGGCACCAGAAAAGTGAGTGAAGAAGGCTCTAGGTATTACACTCCCCAGCTCTTCACGTCAGTCCCAGTCATTTGAGTCTTCCCAGCTGAGACCCCAGACATCATGGAACAAGACAAGCTGTGCTCACTATGCTGAGTCCAAATTCCTGATCCACACAATTCATGAGCTTCATAAAATGGTTATTGTTTCAAGTCACTAAATCTGGGGTGGTTTGCCATGCAGCAGTAGATAACTAGAACACACTTATGTGAGTCGTTGGCTTTGGGCCACCCCTGGGGAGGGGTATAACCTCCCAGGTATTTACCATTTGGCTGAGAGAAGTTGGTGGAGCTCTGAGCTGCTAGCAGCCAATATTCTTCTCAACTGGGGAGTGGGTGCCCCAAAGGGTAAAGTGGTAAAGAGTGAACCTGGATGAGTCACCAACAGTATCTACTCTGTAACACCTTTAATAATTCGTCTTCCTTGGGTTAGGAATTAATATTTTGCCAGGCAATTAGTAGTGTCAAGTTGAAAATAGATTGGAAAAGTGAGTGAGTGAGATGCTAAGCTCATAATTTTCCCATTTCACAATTTTTTCCCAGGACCAGGATGCTGGTTCCTCATTTGAAGGCATACACGGACAGCTAAATCAGTAGTTAGAAAATTGCTAGAAAAGACTATTTTTGCAGATAACGTAGACTTTTGTAGACATATTCTTAAGAATATAAAGATGCCACCTCCACCAACATCACTTCCACCTCCACCTTCACCACCAACACCTCCCCCAACACCACCTCCACCTTCACCACCTCCACCTCCACCTCCATCTCCACCATCTCCACCTCCACCACCTCCACCTCCACTAACACCACCTCCAGCTCCACCACCACCTCCAGCTCCACCAACACCACCTCCACCAACACCACCACCTCCACCTCCAAATCCACCTCCACCTTCACCTCCACCTCTACCTCCACCTCCACCAACACCACCTCCACCTCCACCACCTCCACCTCCACCTCCACCTCTACCTAAACCAACACCACCATTCCTCCTCTGGCTTCAATGTAACCTTCATGATGGCACGGGGCATTGTTTTTCTTTACTGCTAAACCCACCATGCCTGGAGTACCACCTAGTTCAAAGAAGGCACTGAGTTAATAGTATGCATTTGTGGTTGAACCAGTAAGTAATGGGATCTTGCGACATTGACCATATCTTTGAAGGGTAGGGCCCACTGTGTTTCTCAGGGATCTTTGGTACGGTGATTTACATCTCATTTGCAGAGGACCTTTTGGGGTTCTTAGTAATCAGAAAAGGTAAAACCTGGTGGGAACATTTGGTACAGGAAATATTCTTGGAATGTTACCAATGGCCTCCCAAGGGCAATGAAAAGAATCTAGAAACACCAAGCAATGGATACTTCACTCATTCCTCTGATTGAAATCCATGTCTGTCCTCTAATGTGACCCCAAGCCCACCTGCTGGGGCCCAGTGGACTTCTTTTCATCATCTAGGTTAAGTTTCATTTGTAAAGCAAATTTGGTGACATCTCTCTCACTCTCTTTCTCTGAGTTCTATGGCACTTCATTCCTCTCCATCATAATGTGATTCCCACATAGCTGAGGCTCTCATTCATCTTGTTAACTGCTGTGTCCCCCATTCCCAGAATGGTGCCCACAGCAGAGAAGGCTCTCACACATATCTGTCAAAAGAATTGAATGAATCTGTGATGTGCTCTTGTCCTTGGAGTGGAATGTTCCCCATCTTCCTTCCCTTTTCCTCACCCTTGCAGTCTATTTGTGATGGAGGCACAACTAGCATGTGTAGTCCTTTGTGAGAGTTACAAGAAGGCACCATCATCCGAAGGCAAATCATAAAATTGTGCCCCTTTCTTGAGACACTGTGGGTCAACATGGGCTCTATTTCATCCAGCCCTTCACACCGTGTCAATCTGCACTTCTGAACTCTTTTATAGGAAACAGCTTCCCCAACTCTGTGAGCAGCCTGGGAGCTAAATAAGTATCATCTGTGGGTCGAATGGATTTTCTTTCTTTGGTATTTAAAATACACTTTCTAAGGGTATCATCCTTATGGCACACATTGAATTAAGAAAAAAAAAAAGATTTTTAGGAATATTTGAATGTAGTTTTCTATTTATTTATTTTTTAGTATTTATTAACCATCTACTATTTTGCATTCTGTGGTGTAATGTAACTAGTGTGAAAAGGTAAAAACATAAATGTTAAATAAGAAAAACAAATTTTTTCCCTATCCCCATGGGTACTTGTTTTGAAAGCAGATTTGATTTTCTATTTGACTTCTAGCTACTAATTTACTTCTAACTCCCCAAGGGAAAAAAAAAATATTTGGGTTTTTTAAGCTGAATCAACTTAGTGTGCTTAGATGTATATCTATTTTTACTAGTGAGGTTTGTGTAAATTTCTTCCATTCTTTGCATATCTGCCATGTTAGCTGTATGTGAATGAATGCCCAATCAAATGGCAATTGATTCTTTTGCCTAGAAAAAAAAGTTACTCACTTATTTAAAATTCAATGACCCATTCACATAATTTTTACCGGGAATGTGCCTTTCTGAAATTGAAAGCTCTGGAGAAGATGTTTGTAATGGTAAGAACATTTGGTGTTGAGTATGTCGTTCTCTCCCCCAAATTGACACATTTGTCAAGTGACTAAAAGTGTTTTAATTTTTTTGGCTTCTCTTCTTCCATATGTCTTACGGGAAAAAACATCCTGTGCTTTGATGCAACATATGCAAGTCTCTGAATGAGACAGAATTGATAAAGACGTGGTAGAAAGTATTTTTAATGAGAACATTGAAGATGGTAGTATATACATGGTTGTCTTGAACAGAAAATCAGCTACTTATTTTAAAACTAAGATTTTTTTAGACTTAGATGAAATCACCTTAGTTCAGGGCAATAGCTATAAAACTATGACAAGAAAGAAAAATAAATAGTGAGTAATAGTTCCCAATAGATTAAAAGTATACTTGGGGCCGGCCCTGTGGCTTAGCGGTTAAGTGCGCGCGCTCCGCTGCCGGCGGCCTGGGTTCAGATCCCGGGCGCGCACCGACGCACCACTTCTCCGGCCATGCTGAGGCCGCGTCCCACATATAGCGACTGGTGGGTTGTGCAGCTATGACATACAACTATCTGCTGGGGCTTTGGGGGGAAAAATAAATAAATAAAATCTTTAAAAAAAAAAAAAAAGTATACCTATGCTCCGGAAGAAAACATTTACCGCTTTCGTTGGTCATTTATTTTTGAATTTATGGTCTCAACAAACAAAATAACATTAACAGCAAAAGAGAATTATAATGGAAAGAGGCTAAGGTAGGCAAAACAATGCCCCCTTCCCAAACAGCTATGCCTTGATCCACAGAACATGTGAAAATGTTACCTCACATGACATAGAGGGAATTAATGTTTCAGATAGAATTAAGGTTGCCCGTCAGCTGACCTTAAGATAGGGAGATTGTCCTGGATTATCCAGGTGGGCCCAATGGATTCTCAAGGGTCCTTATAAATGAAGAAGAGGATTGAAGAAAAATCAGAGTGATGTTATTTGAGAAAGACTTGACCGGCCATTGCTGGCTTTGAAGATGAAAGGGGGCCATTAGCCAAGGAATGCAGGCAGACTCTAGAAGCTGAAAAAGGCCAAAAATAGATTCTCCTTAGAGCCACCAGAACAAATGAATCCTTGCTGACACTTGGATTTTAGCCCAGTGAGAACCATTTCACACTTCTGTCCTCCAGCACTGTAAGATAGTAAATTTGTATTGTTTTTAGCTTCTAAATTTGTGGTAATTTGCTACAGCAGGCATAGGAAGCCAATACAGACTCCTATTTCAATTATGGGAACAAGGACAAAGTTATCATGAGTGGGAAAGAGGAATATTTCTTAGCGAGAATTATATTGTGTGGGAGATAGGTGGTTCCAGAAAGGCAAGGGTGGACGTGGAGCAATCCATCATTCCCTCAAGGATTGAACTATCTTCTACTCAAAAAGTGCTTCTTCTCTTATTCTTTTGACTTCATCTGAGCTCAGTTTTCCAGAATGTTGCAAACCAAAGTTCCTTTGCCTCATAACGGTGAGTCACAAATATGAGCAACAATAGAGAATACTTGCATTGCCCTGGGGGTGGGGGAGAATGTAGCACACAACAAGAAGGAATTTACAACCTAAGAACCACCTATGGAAGATAGTCCTTTCTCTATCCTGAAACCCATTCACAACTTTCAACTCCACCATCCACCATGGTCCACCACAAATAAGCTAGACTTGCAGGATCCAATATGGCAGCCACTCACCAAACATGGCTACTGACACTTAAAATGTGGTCAGTCCAAATTGAGATGTGCTCTAAGTGTAAAATACACACCAGATTTCAATGACTTAGTACAAATAAAGAGAATGTAAAGTATCTCAATAATTTTTAAAATATCATTTACATATTGAAATGATTTGGGTATATTGGTTTATGTAAAATATGTCATTAAATTTAGCTTCACCTGTTTCTTTTTACTTTTTTTAAATGGAGCTACTGGAAAATTTAAAATCACTGTGTGGCTCATGTTTGTGGCTTTCATTATATTTATATTGGACAGTGATAATCTTGAATTAATACTGGAAGTGACCATCACTCCCTCCTCGTACCTTTGCAAATTAATTGTCAGTGGACATTGGCTTGTAGATCATAAATATTTGAAATTTCAAACTCTAAATCTGATCACAGGAAGAACCCTCCGAAAATCACACCATTGTGTCTAAAATATAGAAAGATGCGTCATGCCTACATATTCTCTATGTTGACCCTTGAGAAATTTTGATGCATTGTTCTCTTCCTCTAGGGAACAGAGAGCAAGTTACTCAGAAAGAGTTAAAAAGATATAAAGGGATTGTGGAAGACACTCAGTACCTTTCAGTGGTTCTTTTTATAATTTTCACTTCAATGATGCATATTGTGTGCTGAGATATGTCCATCTTAAAATGACATGAAAAAAAGTAGTTGGAAAACTCATTCATTTCTTCTTTCAGTCTTCTGAATGTAAAGTGAACATCCTTTGGAATTTTGACAAATGTTCCAGTATTCACTTGAGCTAAACATTTAGGTGCATTCACACATTTGTTTAACAAAACAATGATGGAGTGCTGTCTTGTATGAGGCGTATTGTCAACAAAGGAAGCCTGGTGCCTACCCCCATGGCCTTCTCATTCTAGTGGGGGACGTGAACAGGGAGAAGTCTGCGATGTTCAGGAGCATAGACCTGGGGCCTTTCTCGTCTGGACAGTGCTGTAGAAGCACCATTAGAACAGACAGAATTTTCCTTAGCGTTCTGAGCGTCTGAACATAGAGAATCAAAATAAGTGTGTCAGGGATCACTTTCAGCATGGTGCCTTATGCCCCACTGTGCAGATGCTGTAGACACCCCACCCTCACCCCCTTGGCCTGCCTGAGTTCACCTGCAGATGTAGTGGAGGATTCTCAGCAGGCTGACAGCTTCTCAATCAAGCTCCCCTGTGTTCCTTCTTCTCAGCTGGGGGCTGGATGGATGGAGTCGGAGGTCCAATGCTTCAGCCTACCATCCTGGGGGGGGAATGATGTTTCTAAGAACACTCCTTCCCTCTGATGGACTTTCCCCAGAATAACTGAGTCCCAATCACTGGTTGCAGTACCCACTTATTAACACGTTCTCTTTGGCTTATCTCCTTTTTGAACTCACTTTCTCTGCGTCTTCCATTGTGCTTCCTGGAATCATCTTTTGAATCAACTCTCTACACCCAACTCCTTGTCTCAGGGTCTGCTCCAGTCACCTCCCAAGGAGGGTTATCTGCCCACTACAAGACATGCCAATAGTCAAGAGGCAAGGTGGTAGGAGAGAAAGGGTTTTATTACAGCTTGCTAGCAAGGGGGAAGATGGCTGACTAATGTCCGAAAGAACCATTTTATAGAACAAAGACTACAGGCCGGTTATATAGGGGGCTGGTCTCCGGGTGTGTGAGGAATCTGGTCTTTAGGTGGGGCAGATCTGGTCTTAGTTCCTGATAGTCTTTTGTTTTACTGAATATGTATCAGAGACCTGAGCAATATCCTATACCCTGATCTTTCGGTTGTCATTGATGATGGCTATCAGCATAGATTCTCTGCCTGGGGGTCATCACATTCCTAAGGAATTCAAAAGAACAAAGTTATTGACTTATAGCAGCTGGGAGGGGCCGTAAAATATACAGAGCATGATATCTCCTGGAGGGAGCATATCCAGCTGGGTTAGTTAATCAGAGGGCATTCAAAGTTACAATATAGTTTCTTTTCTAGAATATGGCTTCCCTTATGTCAACCTTGTGTTGAGCCAGTATCACTTCCAGGAGAACTCAAACTAAGACATCCATAAGAACAAGATGATTCCAGGCAAGACGTTCAAGCCAATATTGCCATAATTTCAAAGCATGCATATTTTCTGAAATTGTGATAGGTGCACATTTCAAATATCCTAATTATCATTTTTAATAGTAGACAGCATTAATGACATATGGAATTAGGTAACATAAAGCATTGCTGTGGAAAGTTATGGAATTTCTTTAGAAGGCATTTGGGGAGAAGTTGATGGTGAGAAACCACGAGCCTCATACACAAAGTCCCACTTTAATAAATTAATTAGAAAACCCCTCCACTCTTGCAGCATTTTAAACTTTGGGCCCATGTCTTGCTTTTTATGGCATAGGAGGATATCAGGGAATAGTAAAGTCACCAGGGCCATGAGTAGCCTCAGGGACTTCCACCTCATATCCCTTGGGGGCAGATCAAAGCCGTGGATCCTCTGTAGAGATGTAAATTATGCACCATCTGCAGGAGAAACGGAGGGTATTACTTGATGAAACTTCATCCTGATCTCTCTATACTAAAGTCAATATAGATGGGATTTTTCAAGGCTTTCATCACATGGGAAAATGTCTGCATATGCAAATATGGCTACAGGGTTCATACCAGCTATATTTTCCTCTATAAAATCCCAGGAGAATTACTTAGAGTTGCAGCAATAGCGATATGCACGTGGTTGTATCTCTTCCTTTTATGACAGTGTCACTATCATACATTTGTTTACTTGTCTTTCTCTCTCCAGGGATGAACATTTCGTGACAATAGACTGCACACTGTTGAAGTAATAACGTTGTTCTCCCTATGGGAAGGTTCGGTGATAATCTAACTAATATATGTTCCTAGATCTTGGAGGAAACAGAAGCATTTCATTAGGAGGCAGAACAGAAGCATAGTCAGAATGTGGGCTTGAAGCCAAACTTCCTGGGTTCCAATCCTGGCTCAACCTTGAGCTGACCCTGTGCCTCAGTTTCTTCATCTGCAAAATGGCATTCATGACAGCATCTACCTCCAAAGGTAGATGAGAAGATTGTGTTAATATGTTTTGTTCCATTTCGACCCCAACTGTGTGTACTGCAACTCAACTCTGGCACTAACCACTAGAATTAGCACAGACCCCACATGTTAAGACCCCAAGAAGACTGCCCTTACTTCAGATGCCAGATGCACTAAGTGGGTCCCCAGGCCACCCTCACTTTGGACCAACTGACTATAAATTCATGGGTCCCTGTGAGCCCATCATCTTGTAAAACTCACTAGAATGACTTGCAGAACTCAGGAAAGTGCCACACTCACAATGACAGTTTTATTATAAAGCATACATAGGGGTGAGGTCTGAGAGTGGATACAGAGCCTCTGAGCCCTCTCCCCGGGGAATCAGAGCACTCACCCTCCCAGCACATCAAAGTGTTCATAGCCAGGAGGCTCCTCTGAGCTTCAGTGCCTAGAATTCTTGTTGAGGTTTCATCTGGTAGGCACGATTGAAGGATTCCATCCTTGGCCACATGACTGCACTCAATCTCCAGCTCCCTCTCCTCCCTGGGGGTTGGGTGGCCGAAGAAAATCCCAACCTTCTAATCAGGTCGCGGGTCATTCTCGTGACCAGCCCTCCTTCCTGAAGTTGTCTAGAGGCCCTACCACAAGTCATTCATTAGCATGACGAAGCCACTCCTATCACTCAGGAAATTCCAGAGGTTTTAGACCTCTGTGCTGGGAACCTGGGACAAACACGGGACAAATTATTTATTATCCCATATGTGTCAAGTATCTACAATAAAGGCTGGTGCAGTGTGAGTGCTCAAAATATGGCAGCCAAGGTTACAGCGTCAAGTGACATATTTGCATCTCATTTAAAAATCCTCTTAGTTTGAAATATATTCAGGTGCATTTAAGTTTCTGCATTCCCACTGCTCTCTCCTCTCAGAAAAAATCTATGAGAGCAAATTTATCAACCCTTTCTGTGCTCCTCCAAATATTTGCTTCTGTTTGGTTCCCCCAATCTACCACATTGTTTTCTGTTTATTCTATTCCCAAGTTCTTTGGGGAACATTTTTAGTCTTCATTCTGTCTGTTCAAGAATATTCTCTGTGCCCCACACTAAATTCTCAGTGATTTTTTTTTGGAACAAATGGATCAATGTTGGCTGAATTTCCTCAGATTTTCACCTTTTGCTTTAGATCTTACCAGATCTGTAGGGAAGGAACACACATGTTCTTTTGTTTAATATGTTTTTATCCATAACAGCAGTCAGATGAAAACCATCTCAATTTCCTAGTGACCAGCCATGGTTTCCTTTCTAAAACTGTTTAATACAAGGTGCAAGCAAATTTTAGTTTAATTTGAATATAGGTGTCAGTACCAGAGCATCTGACTTCTTAATTGGCTTATTTAAATTAGTGTCAGGAATTGGGTAGAAAATCAAAACTATAAGAAAGTGGGACCCACGGTGGACATAAGTCAACTCTAATCTGTTTCATGAAAACACTGACCCATTCTGTCTGAGTTATTCCATTTTCCAGAGAGGTCTTTAATCTATAGATCCCAGAGACATGCTATCTTCTGTATTTAGACATGATAGTCTGATATATTCAGATGGTTCTTCCCATGATGAGATTTGAGGTGTGAAATTTCAAATCTCCCCAGTCTAAATTGTGAATGTCTGCTGATGATTAATTTACGAAGGCAGGTGAGGAAGATGATGGTCAGTTGCAATATTAATTCAAGACCATCACCATTTGATAGGTCCACAGAACAGGCTTGTGTGAATTGCATGGCTCTTTTGCATGTGTGTTTTCTTAGTGTCTGGATTTCAGAGCTGAAAAGTGGTCCACGATCATCAGTGATGTTCAGAGACCCTTCAGGGGAGCCTGTTGTGGGAGACAGACAGGAGGTATTGTAGGAGGAAGGTTGTGTATTAGACAGGGTTCTCCAGATAAACTGAATGAATAAGAGACATATACAAAGAGATTTATTATAAGGAATTGGCTCACATGATTATGGAGACTGAGAAGTCCCATGATCTATCATCTGCAAGGTGGAGACCCACGAGAACCAATGGTGTAAGTTCCAGTGTGAGTCTGAAGGTCTGAGAACCAGTAGAACCAATGGTGTAAGTTCCAGTCTGAAGGCAGAAGACCCATGTCCTGGCTCAAGAAGTCAGGGAGGCAAAGTTTCTTCCTACTTAGTTTCTTTGTTCTATTCAGGTCTTCAATTGGTTGGATGAATCCCACCCACACAGGGGAGAGCAATCTGCTTTACTCAGTCTACTGATTCTAATGTTAATCTCATCCAGAAATGCCTTCACAGACACACCCAGAATAATGTTTGAGCAAATATCTAGACACCTTATGTCCATGGCTCAGTGAAGTGGACACATAAAATAAATTAACCCTCACAAGTGGAGAGGTGTCCAGGTACCCTCATCCCTTCTTTAAACAGAGCAGCTTTCTTTATCCTATTGCACTTCTCCAATCTTGTTAATTCCTGGATGCATAAAAGACATCATGTGACACTATTAAGAAGTAGGTCAAGGGTGTGCTCTGTTATCCTGACCTCAAAACCAGTTGGCTTCCCAGAAGCCTTCACTGCTCCCTCTCCCTTAATCCATCCTATTCCCCAGTGGCAAGCCACGCTTGCTCCAAAAAATTTTTTTTCATTCTAAGGTATAAATATCTGAAAAAGGTGAAGAGCAACATTTTCCATGGCCTGTGCTGAGAAACAATAGCCTTGACTGATAGAGGCTTCTTGAAGGAAGATTTCTGAGGCTAGATAAAACTCAGAAATATTCCAATGTCTACTCTCATGATCCAGCACTAGCATATTGAAGATATACAATGCAAGAAATCTTAGAGATAGGAAACCAGTTGCAGCTTGTTCAATTCAAAATTTTTAAAACTTACTGGGTCACAGTGCCTTTTTTTCTCTCCTTCCTAGCACCTATTAGTGTCTTTAGAAACTGTTATTCCTCTGACCATAGTTGGGGAAATGCTGGCATTCATGGCAACCCAGAGAGATGTTTGTAATGAATATGGAGCAAGACGTTAAACTCAAGACTCAGTATCTATTGAGGGATGTGTAGAACATAGCGTGGCTGGACATCTTAGAAAGTGGAGGCTACCATTTTTCTGAGTGCATTGGGTGAAATCCAGCTAAAAATAAGGTTTAAGAGGATGAACAAAGATACAACATCAGTTTCAAATTCAGCTGTCTAGTTTACAGTAATACAATAGGTGCCTTGGTATTATTTCGTGAGAACTAGTCATTAAAATGAATTATTTAGAAATGGCTCAACACTGGATTGAAAACACAGATTTCAATTTTCAAAACCTAAAAGAAAAGAAAACATAAAACAGTCTTTTCAATCTGACACAGTTGATGGTATATAGTTCAACATTTCTAGCAGATTTTTCTCTGATTCTGAATGTTTTGAGATTTGGGATCCTAATTCCTTTAAACTACGTATGTATTACAATTGTTCTGGGCTGAAAAGTCATCTCTGAGTCTGAGTGTTAAAAAAGAAGTATATGTGAAAGTAAGGTGGTCTTTATTATACACATTATGGAAGATTAAAAACTAAAGGAAGTGGGATACTATTTCATCATAAAAAAGAGTGAAGTGCTGCTACATGCTACAACATGGATGAACCTCAAAAACATGATGCTATGTAAAATGTCACACATTGTATGACTCCATTTATATGAAATGTCCAGAATAGGCAAACCCATGGGGACAGAAAGCAGATTGGTGGTTGCTGGGGACTGGAAGGAGGGGGGAATGGAGAGTGACCGCTAATGGATATAGGGTTTCTTTTTGTGGGGATGAAAGTGTTCTGGAACTAGATAGTGGTGATGGTTGCACAATATTGTGAATGTACTATAAGCCATGGCATCAATTGTATATTTTAAAATGATTAATTTTATGTTATGTGAATTTAACCTCAATTAAAAAAAAAACACGAAAGCACAAAATGTGCTAAGACTTGACAAACCCACTTATTTTTCATTAATACCAGTAACTTTCGTCATGGGAGCTGGGGGAGAAATTTTTAACGTGAGCCTAAAAATCCCTTTGAGTTTCCACAATGAATGTGCCACACAAACAATGAATTAAAGACACTTGTCTATTTAAAAAAACAAACCATCCCCTTTGTCTTCTCTCCCTGAATAAAATGGTATGAACTTAATGAATGGTTTTTGCAATTATGGTTTTGAGAGGGAATATTACAAAAATTTAATAAAGTTGTTTTACAAAACTCCAACACTTCTTCAGCTACAAACAGTCCCTGGGGAGAAGGAGGATCATCGAGCTGGATGTCCAACACTGTCCCTGGTCCTACCCCCATGTGCTGTGGCTTGTCTGCCCAGGGAGCAATGTCTCCTCCAGCCTGGAAATCACATCAGGAGTGCCAGCTGCTGCAGCCCAGCAAATGATGCTGAGTACCAGCAGGCAGATGGGGCTATGTGGTGTTCCTTGCAGTCAGACAGGAATGCTTTACATCTAATTTGTGGGATGTGCCCAGTGACTACTCTTCCCCTGCCAGCTGCAGGATGCCCGTTGGGGTGCCTCATGGGAGAGCTGGGTCTGTGGGTGGGGGCCATGTGTTGTCTCTTGCTTCCCCTGTTTCTCCCGCAAGCCCTGAAGAGTAGGTCCTCCCAGAACTATCCAAGCCTGTTGTTCAGATGTAGCATGCTCGCACAGGTTGCTATCCTCTTCTGCGAGATTTCCCCTTCCATCCATGGGAGAAACACCAGCAGCTTAATTTGATGGACAGAAATGGAGAAATTGGCATGTCCTTTAACAGATATCTCAACTTCATTCTTCCACACAGAATGGCCCACGAATACCCCTCACCCCTAGCTGTTGGAAACAATTAAGATTGCTTAGAGTTAGGGCACCATGGGCTCAGAGAGGCTCCCTGGGGACTGTTTTTCCACTTTCCATCATTTCATGGAGGAAGGAACTGGTGGCTTGGTCAAGGTGTTTTCCTGTTTTGGAATGGAGCAGGAATAGAACTGCATGTTTCTGACTCAAAGTTTGGACCTGATGATGCCTGGGTAAAGGTGACACCCATGCGACTTTACATTTCCCAGTGCCACGGAAGATCCATACAGTAGAGTTTAACATTGTGTGTTACCTGTAACAGGCTTAAAAATGCCTGATAATTATAGTGAGTGTGAAATAACATTCCAAAATAATGTAACTAATGGGGCTTATTTTATAAACTTAGCATTCTCTTCCTCCCTCTTCCTCTCTATCTCACTCTCTCTCTCCCTCTCCCTCCCTTCCTCCCAAGGAAACTTATAGTAAAATTCTGTCCATGCTTTATTTTTGCAATGACAAACTGCCACCTGCAATACGTACATCATCGCCAGCGCGTCTGCAATCTTTGGTAATGAGATTCTGAACAGAAGACATGTAGGATGACGCCTAATTGCTTTCACTTCTCTAGAGACCCTCAGAGAAATTTTAACATCTGGCATTGTATCATTGCTTGAAAGGCGATTGAGTTTTCTGAGAGCAGCTCTTTCCTTGATTTTGCAAATTCTCTTCCCTCTTCAGAGATGCTTCAGAATTCAAGAAAGGAAATGATCATCCTTTCATGTAAATGTGATTTTTTGGGGGAGTGGGAAGATAGGTTCTAGGCGATATCTTCCCTTAAAGAATGGTAACTTTCCAGGGGAAGAGATTTCAAAAATATATATATGTATCGGTATGGTTACAAAGCCTACACATAAGTTAGATGCCTGGAAGATTTCATTAAAAATGAACTTTTCAGAATATTCAATTGATTTTCCCTTTATCTTTTTCCCTAAAGAGGCTACACTATTTTTGTCAGATGAATAATCATGTGGTTGTTTATTTTACTTGTCTATATAATATATCACGTATGTATTGGGTTGTTGGGTTAACCTCAGATTAATTTTTTATGTACATCTCCAGAGGGTGACTATGCTGTCAGCTCCTTTCATTTTAATGTGTGTATTTGGTAATAGCAAATGTATACGGCAATATATCTTTGGAGAGGCCCTAAAGAATACTCCTAATTTTTCTCTCCTTCAGGGATCATGAGCAAATATATTATGAGACTCCCAAAGTATTAGGCTGTAAAATTTAGAATAATGTTGTTTATAAAGTAAATTCCTAACATCAGTATTCTCATTTATTTTTCTTTCTCATGTGGGCCTTCTGCTCGTAGGTGCTGCGTGCCTGGTTTGAGATTCACAGGTAATTTATCATTTAGATTAATTAAATACTCTGATTCTGTGGCTTTCTTTAGGATCTGTGACAAATTGGTATTGGCCAGAATTTCAATTTTCAGTGTAAAGACAGTAATCCTTTACCCTGGGACCTTGTCTGTAACAACCGCCACCACCGTCTCCAACTTTGCCTGTTATCAATCCCGTCTTTAAAAATGAATGTAATGGTAGCAAAGGTCCTTTGCCAACTGGATGTTAAGCTCCTGAACAATGGACACTTGCTTCATTTTTCTGTCCAGAACTCTGAGCAGAGTCGGATGACCATAGAGTGTATTGAAAGTGCTCATTGAAATATGCATAGTCGTGTAAATGTAAATTGCACATGGCTTGATGAAGTTGGGAGCTTTGAAATACTTGTTCTTTTAGAATTCCAGCCTTCACTTTTTTTTCTTGTTTTCTTTTTGTTGGTGAGGAAGATTGGCCCTGAGCTACCATCTATGCCAATCTTTCCTCTATTTTGTATGTGGGTCCCTGCCTCAGCATGGCTTGATGAGTGGTGTAGGTCCACACCTGGGATCCAAACCCATGAACCAGGGCTGTCGAAGCAGAGCATGCTGAACTTAACTACTACACCGTCGGGCCAGCCTCAGCCTTCACCTATTTTTTACCTATGTTTTGCCTCTTCTAGAAACACATCTAGTGTGCCTACAGAATGTGAAGTCTTGCTCCAAAGCAGGAATTACAGAAACTCATGTATGTCATAAGAAAAGCCACTCAAGACTTTCAACAATTTCCTACTTTGATTTGTGACATTAGAAATATGATATCTTATATGTCTAGAACAGAAATCATCCAGGAATATGTAATAATGTATGGTGAGTTTGGCCAGATCAATACTGTCTGGGTTACAGAAGAGGAAATGGAGATGTTGTGTGACTTGCCCAGGGTCACAGAGCTCAAGAGTGAGGAATCCAATGCGTTCTGATAGAAGTCTTCCTATTCTTTGTCCTGTGCCAGATTTTCACAACTTGAGGTTTTCCTAGGATGGACCAAGCTGGATCCAAAAATCGTCTTACAGGGAGACAGTAATTGAATTGTGCCCATTCATTAGAGGACATTCAAGCCAACATGCAATTGCAAATTGTGGTGGGGTGGTGAATGTTGGGGAACGCTGAGAGACTTAACATTACCCAGGGGGAGATCAGGGGGCCAACACTAGTTTGCAAAGATGCTCAGGACCATCTGTGTGATTTTCTGATAAAACATGTGAGAAACCATGTGGAGTCATGGATGACACCCAGACATCGGGTGCTCATCTGAGACCAGAGTTTAATGGATCTGTGGTTAGGAAAACTGGAGATGCTGAAAAAGTGAATCATGAGGAGTGGGGAAAACTCAGATTCTGGAAAACTACAGGAATATGTTTCATCAGCTTTAAGCTGATCAATGTGCTATTGATTTATACAGATGTGAAGAAAGGGGAGCTGTCCTTCCTCATTGTGGAAGAAGTTAAAATAGTTCATCCAGGTGAACATGGATGGAAAGGTTGTTAGGATGTTGCCAGGTGATGGTGTGAAAGATGTTGCAAAATTGGCAATCCACTGTGTGTTTGAGGCAAAAAAGAGATTGATCCCAAGCCATGGTGATGTGAGTTGATTCAGAGGCAGATATAGGAGTCAAGCTGGCTCTGGAAAGACACAAACTATGAAGACTGGGAGAGTTGCTGTACTTCTCTGAGCTTCAGTTTCTTAATCAGTCAGATGGAGATAATGAGCACTTCCTAATAGGACCATGTGGATTAAGTAGACGCTCTACGTAAAATACACAAGAGACACTTGCTGAGTATTGCTTCTCTTCCCCTTGGTTCAATTTGATGAGGAGAGCTGACCAAGTAGCCTTTGAGGTGCCAGGAGGTGATGAAGGGCTGATATGATTCATTTATTTGCTTCTACTTTGCACCCATACCCAATCAGTTGAACAAACCCAACAGTGATGAGGGAAGCAAAATAAAAATTAATCATATCTTCTGTTTCCTCTTCAGCCAATATTTCACGGGAAAACTTGGCCATCATGTATCATGCTTTATGCTCACTTCTAAGTATCAAGTAGGCTCAGACAATTTATATCAAAAAATGCAGTCTCGATTTATATATGTGCAAGTCCAGTCCAAGAAGCTAATCATCATTTCAATTTCACTCAAAACTAAGACATCCTTTTTGTCTCCACAGCCAAGGAAAGTAGTTAGTAGGCTGCCAGTCTTTTGGGAGGAGTTGTGTTGGACTTCCCTTCCCCCACTTACTATCTGGATGTTTCAGAACCTTCCACGATCAGTTGTAGAGGCTGGAAATATGAAGGGCTTTGAGTAGTTCTGACTTACTGAAATGGCCACATGGCATGCTCTTTGGGAGTACAGATGCTCCTTGACTTACGATGGGGTTACATCCCAATAAACCCATCATAAGTCAAAAATGCACTTAATACATCTAACCCACTGAATATCATAGCTTACCCTAGCCTGCTTTAAATGTGCTCAGAACACTTACATTAGCTTACAGTTGGGCAAAATCATCTAAGACAGTCTATTATATAATAAAGTTGAATATCTCATGCAATTGATTAAATACTGTACTGAAAGTGACAAACAGAATGGCTGAACAATTGTAAGTGTATCCATTGTTTACCCTCATGATCGCATGGCTGACTGGGAGCTGTGGCTCTTGCCAGCATCAGAAGAGAGTATCTTATCACATACTCCTGGCCGAGAAAAGATCAAAATTCAAAATTCAAAGTATAGTTTCTGCTGAATGCTTTCTACTGAATGCTTTCACACCATAGTAAATTTGAAAAATCGTTAAGTTGAACCATCGGGGACCATCTGTGTTAGTTTTCTCTTGCTGCTGTAACAAATTACCGCAAACTTAAAGCAACACCAATTTATCATCTTACAGTTACGGAGGCTGTAAGTGTAAAGTCAATCTCACAGGGCTAAAATCAAGGTGCCTGCAGGGCTGAATTCCTTCTAGAAGCTCTAGGGGAAAATGGTCATTAGCCTCCTTATACCAACCTCAGGGTCCATCTTCACATTGCCTCCTACCCACTCTGATTTCCTGACTCTCTCTTATAAAGACCCTGTGACTACACTGGGCTCTCTTGGATAATCCAGGATAATTTCCCCAACCCAAGATTCTTTGACTTCATCTCGTCTGAAAAGCCCCTTTTGCCACATAGGCTAACAAATGCATAGGTTCTGGGGATTAGGACTTGGAAATCTTTGGGGTGGGGCATGACTCAGCCTGCCACACTGGGCTTAGCAGACGTTTAAAGAAATCTTTCTCATGAGATTAGTGGGTCCTAGGAGACCCTCCTGCGTTGGACATCTCCCCTGAAGCATCTTCTGGATGTATCAGTGCATCTCCTTTGCTTCCCTGCTCTGTTCTCTGGCTCTGTCTTTTTCACCATCCACTCTGTGTAGATCCTTACCCCTGGAGTTCTCTTGACTTCGTAGGTCATCCTCTTGGGCAGAATATAACATGGCTCCTGGACGGCTGTATTTCCCAGGCAGCCAACATCTTGGTCCACAGGGAGCACACATGGACACATTGGAGTGCAGGCCAGTGCTTACAGGGCCACCTGCTCCCATGCCCACCATCCACTTTCTCTTCTCAGGTGTGAATCAGGCACTGGAGGCAGTTCTTGGTACATCTCACCTTCAGGGAACAACATCAAGCCTCTGAGGGCTTCCAATAAAGCTCATGCTCTTCACTCTCTTTGCACCTTCCCCAAAGAAATGTTCCTTCCATGTTATGATCCATTTTTATGTCCCTCATTTGGAGAAGGGATCCGAGTGTTGGAGAATAGTTCCTCTCTAAATTCGGCTTTTCTGTCTCTCACCTCATTTTGGTATGCAGCATCGATTACATCCTGGTGCCCCAGCCAAAGCTTCAGTTTTCTCGTCTTTCACATGTATAATGAATACAAAATTTTCAACAAGTGAACCCAATAAAGTCCATAACATTAGTGCCCTATAACAGACACAAGATGACTTTCTGGAAATAAGCATACATATTTAGGAGTCTCGCAGACCTGGTTTCAAATAACTAGTTGCTTGACCATGGACAACTTGTCAAATTTTCTGAGCCTCGATATAGTGGATTGATTGCATAAATTGCCCTGTTTAATGGCCCTCTCTATATCCATGTCAATAATTTGCAATTAGCTACTTACAATTCAGAACTTTCAAGTGCTTTGTGAAAAGTCCCGCTCGGCTTCCTGTAGTGTGTTTTTATGAATTGGGTCAGTGTGGCTGGGTGTTAGTCTTCTTATGACTCTGAACTAGGTAAGGATTAATTATAATGATCTGGTGAAAATGCACATGATCCCTTGGTATAAGTTAAGTGTGGCAGAATGAAAGAAGATGCAATGGATTCAGACCTGATCCACAGACCAGCTCAGGACTCACCTTGTAGTCCTCTCTTACTCCTGACTACGGACTTGGTCTTGGGACTTGCTTTGCCTAATGTGACATAAGCCAACATTTGAGAAAGCACTTCTGCTTTGTATCTTTGACTGCCAATCACTGCCATAAGAACAAGCCCAGACCAGCCTGTGGGAAGATCCCAGTAGAGTTCCTCCTAGTTGAGCTAGCCTGCTGGCTAGACCACCATTTGACCACAAATGCAGGACTGAGCCCACACAAGGTCAAACAGCTCCTTCTAGATCCGAAATACTTCCCAGCTGACTCACAGATCTGTGAAACATAATAAATGGCTGTTAAGCCACTGAAGAGGAGGAAGAGTATCCTCTACCCACTCTGGGTCCTTTCTGGCTGGGCTACAAATTAAATTGAATAAGAGACCAAATAACAGGAGAAAATCAAACAAAGCTTTATAATATGTATACATGGGAGACACCAGGGAAACTGAGTTTCTTAACAAGATTGCGGAGGTTCTCAGCTTAAATACTACCTTCAGCTAAAGATAAAGGACGATGTTGGGGGTGGGGGAGTCAGCTATGGGAGATTACTGAATAGCACAGTAAATAAGAGTATGCAGATTTAAGTCCTCACCTTCTGCACTGATAAATTTCCAGAGATAAGGTCATCCCCCCTTCTTCCTGGTGCAGAGAGGGAGATAATTTTACAAATGGAGATTTCCCTTATAAATGTAAATGTCTCTTACAAAGGGTAACTTCTGTTTTTTCAGAGCTTCTTTCCCTTCTGTAGTTTCTTAAAAGTAACCAGCCCAAAATAATCCTCATGCCAAAGAGACACATTTTGGGGTGGCCAATTCTGATCTCCCACACCACCAAGTTTTGGACTGGTTTGTTACACAGCAATAGCTAGCTAATACACTGGGTTTTCTCATTTGTGAAGTGGGGGTTATAAAACCTTTTGTATGGATATTGTGGGAAATAAATGTACATAAAGAACTTTATAATTATCTGGATCACACAAGACATCCAAGTGGTAACTGAATTTAAGGATGATAATATATAAAGACTGGGATCTTTTCATGTCATTTAGAAATGAAATCCTGATTAAAACAGAACAGATTTTTAATGTGAGACAAGAATTCTTATCTTCTTGGCCATACTGTAGAATTTGTACAGTTTTGTACGTTTGAATTTTAGATATTATGATAATTCTTTTAAAAGAGTTTATATTTAGGCAAAGTGTTATTTTTTCTCTTTTTCTTTTTCTTT
The DNA here is from genome assembly GCF_057802395.1 of Ceratotherium simum simum. NCBI lineage: Eukaryota > Metazoa > Chordata > Mammalia > Perissodactyla > Rhinocerotidae > Ceratotherium > Ceratotherium simum. The sequence goes on from NC_141940.1 coordinate 124,881,467, forward strand.
GGGGAGGCTGTGACAAGGCACAGCTCTAAAATCATTTGTGTTTTAGATCTTGCCACTACAATTCCTTGGTCTTCAAAAATAGATTTGCATCATCAAATGTCAATTCCTGACAACCTGCCTTTGAGAAAGTGAAGGTATATAAGTAACATTTTCATGATTTCTGCGAGAGACATGGAGTTTTCATCAAAATTTATATCCTATGTAAATGATGCCTCTGAAATCATTAATTTTACTGTTTAACAAAGAACTTTTGCAATTAGCCACTTAGAATTCAGATCTTTAAACAGTTTCATGAAAAGTGGCCACAGAGCTTCCTGTAGAGCATTTTTATAGTTTTAGACCAGCATGACTGGACTTTAGATTGATTATGACCCTGAATCAGGAAAAGATTAAATTATAATTATTTGGTGAAACCAGACATGATCCCTTGGTATAAATTAAGTGTGACAGAGTGGAAAGAATGTGCACTGGTCCCCAAACCAGCCCAGGCAGTTACTCTCTTTGGACTCCATTTCCTCATCCATAAAGTGACTCACTTCCCTGATGGTTATTAAAAGGATAAAAAACAATGTATATGAAGTGCTCAGTAGTGCTTGGAACAGAGTCGACATTAATAGGTAGTAGCTTTTTATTAATACAAACTAGAACTTTGAGGATATGCTTGTATTTGGATCTGAAGTTTAAGAGCATAATTTAAGATACCGATGCTAAGCTCAAAGAGTGAAGACAATAGCAATGGCAGGTTGGGTGGCCTTTGGTGGAGGATTAACTACTATGAAGGGGAGGCAGAATGAGTGCAGGTATGGACCATTGCCATGGACCTGAGTCTACCTGAATCACAGCCTTGGGGAGATAGAAAAGACCCTAGAGTGACACTTAAAAAAAATTATTTGCAATGTTGCATGGAGCAACTCTTTGTAAACCAAGATGAATTATGAGAAAGATGAATTTAAAAAACCTACCAAATACAAGCTCATGTTTTCATTATTAGAGTCAACAAACAGTTTCTTTATTAAATTACTAAAAAACTTCAAAATGCTCACTCTCTATTTCTTAACTCATTGGGACTGGCAGCCGTCCACAGACTGCACTTTGGATAGCACTGTACTAAAGAAACCTGAGTGAACGTTCTTCACAATTCGATCCTTCCTTACATAGTATTCCTCGCAGTATTTTGTGCCATCATTATTGGTTTGAATATTTCTAGGGAGGGACCACTTGTAGTATCCTGAGGTGGTTTCTTCTGTTTTTGGAAAGCTCTCCTTTATCCTTCTAAGACCTCAGTGAGTGTCTGGAAAAGACAGGAACCAGTGGCTGTGTTGAGAGAACACAACCTTTCCTGCTGCAATGCTTTCAAAAGAGAACTTAGATAAATCCAAGTAGGTGTATCAGCATGACTTTACCAGGTACCAAGAGACCGGAACATCAGGTTGCAAATTGCATGCAATTAGGGATAGAAAGAGTCCAATATTTAGACTGTAATGCAAGGAAGGTTGTCACCAGAAAACAAAACAAGAACTTTTTGCGGGTGTCAACGTGTAGTGTAACTGGTCTTCTTGCCTCCAGCCCCTTCCTCCCATGGTCCATTCTCCACACTGTACTTAGAGTGATTGTTCTAACAACTCTGATCATTCTCTTCCTGCTTCAGACTTCTCAGTATCTCTACTCATTTACATAACGGGAACTACATTTAACACTACTTCTATGTCTAATGTTCCATATACTTTCCACTTCTTAGGGAGTGGGGGTGAGGATCTAGCTCCTCATCTGCCTCCATTCCTCTTCCCAGCCAGAGAGACTTCACTTTATTACATTTGAAGCTTCTCGATTAGACAGTGTTTGGAGAAAATTAAAAGACTCCATTGCTAGCTTAATCTCACAAGACAAACCCCAGAGTTTTTACCATGGCAAATCCTTCATTTCTTAATTTTAGCCCATTTGTCATTAAGAAAACACCACAACAATCCACTTGCATGTTAGCTCCTCAGCTCTTGCCTCCATGCCTTGACCGCGCTATTCCCTTTACTTGGAGTTCAATACTTTCCCACCCTATTCATCTGGTGATAGTCTACTTGTTCATTAAGACTTAGCTCAAATGTTACCAACTCGGGGAGACGTTTCCAGCCCCTGGCACTGACACATATCCTCTTCTATGTTCTTGTAGGATCACATTGTTGAACTATTTTGTCACACATCTTCTTTTCTTTTAGACTGGGATAGCCTAGATGGCAGGTTTCTGTCCTATTCCCTGTTGTATCTTTGGGAAAAGTAAGGTACCTGTAGTGGGCAGAATGATAGCCATCCAAAGATGTCCATGCTTTCATTTCCAGAACCTGTGGCTACATCCTACTGCATAGCAAATGGGAATTAAGCTTGCATTTGGAATTGAGCTTTCTAATCAATTGCCTTTAAAATAAAGACATTAGTCTAGACTATCCAGGTGACCCAACATAATCACAAGGGTCCTTATAAATGGGGAGGGTGCAGTCAGCTGAGGGAGCCAAAGAGATGGCAGTGTGAGAAAGACTCAATCATTTCCAGCATTGAAGATGGAAGGGTGGCCATGAATGTAGGAAGGCAGATAGCCTCTAGAATCTGGAAAAGGCAATCCATGCATTCTCCCCTAGGGCTTCCAGAAAGGAACACAGACCTGCTCACACCTTGAGTATAGTCCAGTGAGATCCTCTGTGGACTTTTGACCTCCAGAAATGTAAGACGAAAAATTTATGTTGTTTTGTGGTAATTTGTTAACACCTGCAATAGGAAACTGATACAATCACTTATAAATAATTTGATGCTTCTTAAATGTTTGTTTGGACAGATGATTGCAAAGTTCACCTGGAGAAGAGCAGTGAGACTGCTTTGATTTTGAGTGAGTGAAATTATTGTTCAGAATTCCGTTAATGGACAGGAGTGAACTTAGGATGGTGTTGAATCTGCAGGGGCGATGCGATGTTCTCATACGGTGGAGAATTACAGGGCCTGAAGGGCAGACCAGTCTTTGTTGGACTTTGTTCTTTCATGTGTCTTTGACTTTACACTACTGAGCCTCTGTCCTCCTCAACACGATCATGACTTTTTTTCGTATAGACAAAACACTACTTGTTTAGTTTTACCCACTACATCCTCTTATTACTAACCCTATTAATTTGACAACAGAACCTGGGATAGCATTCACAGCACTCCCTTTCTTTTTTATGGGGTATTCTTGTCTTGTTTCTCATTAACACCCTCCACTGGGGGCCACTGAGCCAATTTAAGAGTCTGCTAATAGACCTGAGGCTCAATTTTTATGTTATCATGGCTACTGGAGCACAAAGGTGTGTTGAATTCAAGGAAGCATCGCCGTTCCAAGATTGTGGGGCTTAAGGGACACATTCCCAACATCCTGACATTCCTGAGGGATCCAGGAGGATATAGTCCTTTCTTTAGAGCCAGGGCTCCCTTAATTGAGGGAATCCTTGATCACTTAGTTCTGCCTTTGGTCTCTCAGAGCTTCCGGACATCTCAGGTAAAAGAAGACGGTTGCCTTAGTTATCTGTTGCTTCATAACACATCATCTCAAAATCAGTGGTCTCAAATGACAAAACTAAACAAAACGTCTTTTGCCTTATGATTTCTGTAGGGTCAGAAATTCTGGAGAAGCTTAATGGGTGATTCTAAATCAGGATCTCTCATGAGGTTTTAAATCACTTGACACATGAATAAAAGTAGAGGACATTTTAAAGGGCTTAGACCCATGTAACACTCCTCAAATAAGTTGGCAAGAATGATATGACCTTTAATTGACGGTCCAAAGCCAAAGACAGTAAAAGCTGTTGGAGGAGAAGTTCTTATAAAAGCTGTGATCAGCATGTGGTAAAGTCATTTTACATTGCTTAGACAAACACTAGCTATTTAGAGAGGTCAATGTTTGGTAATCTTACTCCATTTTCAATTTCATTAATTCACAGACCTTAATGGGTATATTTTCACAATAAATGTGATAATCCATATACGAGTTCTGAATGTACTTCTTCCTGCCTAAGTTGTTGTCTGGAGGCAATGCCACCCATGTTACTATTTCAAATATATATCTATTTAACATTCAATATATATCTATTTAACATTTTTATTGTTTTAATTTTTTTTTGCAGTTATAGAAATTCTATTAGCTAAACACTATGAAGACATGGACAACTTTTTGTGTTCTGAGTCATGTTTTTGTTTTGTTTTTGTGAGGAAGACTGGCTCTGAGCTAACATCCATTGCCAATCCTCCTCTTTTTGCTGAGGAAGATTGGCCCTGAGCTAACATCTGTGCCCATCTTCCTCTACTTTGCATGTGGGATGCTGCCACAGCATGGCTTGATGAGTGGTGTGTCCATTGGTCCGCTCCCAGGATCTGAACCTTGCCAACACCAGGCCTCGGAAGCAGAACACGTGAACTTAACCACTACGCCACTGGGCGGGCCCCTGAGTCATGTTTTTCTTATTGCTTTTTTTGTTCTGTTTTGTTTTCTTTATGAGGAAGACCAGCCCTGGGCTAACATCCGATGCCAGTCTTTCTCTTTTTTCTGAGGAGGACTGGCCCTGGGGTAACATCTGTGCCCATCTTTCTCTACTTTATATGGGACGCCACCACAACATGGCTTAACAAGCGGTGCGTCGGTGCGTGCCCGGGCTCCGACCCCGCGCACCCTGGGCTGCCGTAGTGGAGCGCTCGCACTTAACTGCTTGTGCCACCAGGCCGGCCCCAGCCTGAGTCATGTTTTTAATGATACAATTAGATGTGATTGGATACCAAGAAGTGGCAATGTTAAGCTTATAACTGCAGATAATGTGTCAGCAGTAAAGTCACAATAGATAATTGCCTCACATGAAAAAAAAATTTGAGGATTTTAAGAGATTGAATAAATGACTGAGATTGACATTGAGGTATTTTATACTTAAATATACATATGAATATCTGCATACATACATATCTGTATGAAATTTTTCGCATCATTACTACGTGCATTTGGAAAGTATTTATTTTTCAAAAAATAAATATTAAACTGGCAAAGAAACTCATTTATCCTTCCAAATTCATTTTAGCAATAGAGGCATATGAGCATTTGAGGGATATTATGAGCCATTCACGTTGAAACAAATGTCCTATCCTGTCTCTTTCATGTTTCTTTCATTGAAAAAGTTTGCAAAGTGCACAGTTAAACATACACAGCAAGCACACGCACACACAACACCTACAACACACATATAAATACCCTACGTAATACATGCAACACACACCAAAGACAGAATACACACGACACACAACACACACACAACCCCCATAGAGAATTGGTATTTGCAACCATTTCTTTTTGGTAATCAGCATTTTGTCAATGCTCTGCAAACACAACAAAATACAGAAAGAAATTGGATGCTGAAGTTGATAAGATTGCAACAGTCATTTTTAAGTTTGGATTTCAAGCATTTAAGCCCATCTCAATAGCTCCATTGCTCTTGTTCATTGAATTTACTATTAAATAAATACTGTATATTTGAACTCATGAAATTACTTTCTATGAATAAAATGCTGCCTCTGTTTTCTTAGAGTGGGATTCCAGGTAAGTTTTCATTTGGATGGGAGATGATTTCAGCCCTAAAAACCAATTTAAAAAACCATTAAAAACCCATTGGCTTAGGCTTTGTGAGTAGAATATCTTTCACTGACTCAGAGAAAATGGTCCAAGATAAGGAAATTTTTTTTGGGTCAAGGATATTTTTGGGGCAATTTTTCCCTTCCACACCCCAAATTTCCTATTACTGCCCATCTTTCAGGAAAGATAGCTTTTGGCCAGTGCCTATAGATGACCTAGGAGGTCCAAAATATGGGGGAAAAAAGACCCACGCAAGAAGGATGTAACCCGAGAAACCAGATCAAGTTTGTGATTCCTGAAGAAATGGAGATGGGGGACATAATAGGCTCACAGTCCCAGAGAGAACAACTTGGCAGAAAGGTGACATCAGGACAGATCCTACAGGTGAGATTTATCTAGATTTGACTGTGAATGTTAAAAGACTGCAATGCAAATACCTAGAAAATTCTTTCTTATATTGAGCTCTTGCCAAATTCCCCCAAAGCATTGCTTCAAATCCATTTCGATATAGTGACCAGGGTTGGCACACCCAGGTTTCCCACTCTTTCTCAAATGACATGGTTTCTCCACCTCTTCCCATCCTGACTATGTGGTGGTCTGGAGGCTGCCTTAGCTCTCAGCGTCTCCCTTAACCTGTGTTGTTTGGAAATGAGAAAGACGTTCAGTGTTATACTGAATGTTGAGTTAGTTGGCATAGCCTGTGGGAACTGGCACAAAATCCCTGGTGAGGTGTCTTCTGGGGGGAATATAAAGGAGAGACCTTGGGGAATGGAATATGTTCGTTAATATTTCGAAGCTATAAAATGCACCATTAAGAAAAAGGCAGTGAAGAAAACGTACAATAAACACTGAAGGATGCAATAGCTTAGGGTTTCATGAGGATGAGAGGCACAGTTCCTTGTGTGCACTGAACCAATGATGCACGCTACAGGCAGCCCCAGGGAATCACGTATTTATTCTCTGAACTCATCTGTCAGGAAGACTTCAAGTACATAGCCTGGATATAGCAGAGAGAAAGGGAACCTGTCCAGGTTCAATGACATTTAGGGAAGAAACTCTCCCAGTTGAAGCCCTTCAGAGGTGCATGACTGGATGGAGCATGGACACCTTTGAGTTCAACGTCTTCATTCTACTAGCCAAAAATACAGAGACCCAGACAAGGTAGAAGTTTCAATAAGGACATTTTGCTGTAAAAATAACAAACAACTGACAAACAATCCCCATATAGTGAAATTCCCATTTTCATGCTTTATCTACTACAAAATTTCACCCTTCTCCACCCAGCTCATATTATTTATCTGGTTGGATATACTATATCAATTTTGTGATGGTCTGAATTAATTACCAAATGGACCACTGTGAGAGGTCGACTAATTTTTGAGGCTGTGTTTCTTAAGCCCAAAAAGTTTGGATATGGGAGTTGAAGGTGTCAGAAGAATTTGGAAACTATTTAAAAATATATGTCATACCCACACCCTTCCACCATGGGCAGCTTGAAATGCCGTCAATGCAAGGTTCTTGCTAGCTCATTCTAGCCTAAGTTTCTCAGAATTTTTTGGTCTGAGTTAACTGCATGACTATTTTAATTCTGAGAGACAGATGGCAGTGACTAGGTGCCTCCATCCACTTGCCGTATTTTGAGCATTTGGCCAAACTTGAAATTACTGAGGCAAATGGGTTAACTTGCCTGGATCTTGGGACCATATTCTAAAGAAGGAGGATAAACATTCTTGGAGGATTTTCTCCTTCACCATGTTTCACTTTATTTTCTTTCCAAATAATCAAAAAATGCTCTGGAAAGAATATTTTAGCTAATAATTCCTCACTGATAAGGGATAAGAGAGTGAACCTAGTATAACAGGTCATTTCCATCCTGGCCGTCACTGAGCCACATGTAACTCTGGCAAAAAAGTGGTGTTCAAAACTGATTTTTGTCTTTATTTTTATAGAAAAGCATGATTTAATAAGAACCTGAGCATGTCATTTAAATTTTGATTATACATTTGTATTTCTATTGTGCTGAGATAATGATGAGATATTGCACTCCCTGAGGTTATTTTCTTTTGCTATAAATAGATATGACATTGCATCTGCTGTCTCATAAAGCAGAATTAGTCTCCTGGGATGGTGGGTCCCCTTACTGGGGAGAAGTTAGCCAGTGGAACCTCCTTTCAAAAGAGTCACCACAGAGTGATGAAGGTCAGATCCTCCCCACAGAAAGGGCGGGACTTTTTGCAATGAGAGCCACAGATGGATTCAGCATTGCTGTCAACACTAGCTCGACATGTATATGTTTATAGAAATACAGATTCTGGAGACGGAAGCGGAAAAGACCTTAACCACCAAGAGTCTTTCAATTTTAAAATGTGGGATGTGAGACCAGGAGGATAGAATACCAAGGCCATCCAGAGGGTAGATGGTAGAGCCAGATTTAGGATATGGAATTCTAATTCCCTTTCCTGTGGGTACATGAGTGCACATGCACATGTGAGTGCACAAGAGCACAATTTGCTGATAGTAGGCTGTTCTCTGAGTTTTTTCTAGTGTGACAAAAGTAGCCAGACATGAGGAGAAAATGCTCCGTCATGGTGGCTGCTGTTCTTTGTAACCCAGCTTCCCTGTTAAAGCTCAGACAACTGCATTGGGTACTCCCTTCTCATTAGGCATGAGCCTGATGTGATGGCTGATACCTTTATTTGTTTTTATTTTATTTTTTTGGTGAGGAAGATTAGCCCTGAACTACCATCTGTTGCCAATCTTCCTCTTTTTGCTCAGGAAGATTGGCCCTGGGCTAACATGTGTGCCCATCCTCCTCTACTTTTTATGTGGGAGGCCGCCACAGCGTGGTTTGATAAGCCATGAACAGGTCCGCGCCTGGGATCTGAACCCGTGAACCTTGGGCCGCCAAAGTGGAGCACGTGAACTTAACCACTATGACACCAGGTCGGCCCCGGCAGACACTTTTAAGGGGCCAAGGAACAACTTTTTTCCTCCTCAATCCAAGAGTGTACTATTTGTTCTTGCTGAGAGGCAAAAGATGTACCCAAATATTGGGATGATCTCCACATTGATAATCTATACTCTTGGCATCATTTAAAAGCCTACACTCGCTTCCTATGTCTCATAGACAAATTGTTGAACTCAATTCCACCTCCCACCATCTATGTCCGTGGTGAAAGAAGGACATGGAAACCACATTTATAACCTTGGTGGTACAAATTCAATGAGCTTAGTGGTGCCAAAATATACACATATTAGTTGTGTTTGCATGTTGTTTTGGCCAATGTGTGGGACTTTTCCTGACCTCCTCTCTTTTTCTTGCTTCTCCTTGGTCTAGTCTTAGATGGCATGGACAGAAAATAGGAATTTGGAACATGTATGAGTTGTCTCTTGTGAGTTTTCAATAGGAACCAATCGTCGATGAATTTATAAACAAGTCATTATTAAGTGCCGGCTCTCTGCTCATTATAGACCATAGGGTAGATGTACACGCCCTAATCCCCAGAACTTGTGACTATATTTCCTTACCTGGCCAAAGGGACTTTGCAGATGTGATTAAGTTATGAATATTGAGGTGGGGAGACTGTATTGGATTATCCAAGTGGGTCCAACTAATCACATGAGTCCTTAAGATTGGAGAATCTTTCCTGGCTGTGTTCAGAGGGAAAATTGACTATGGAAGAATGGTCTGAAAGATGCAATGTTGCTGGCTTTGAAGATGGAAGAAGGGGCCACAAGCTGAGGAACGCAGACAGCCTCTAGAAGCTAGAAGAGAGGAACACAAATTCTGTCCAGAGCCTCCATAAGGAACACAATCCTGCCAATACCTTAACGTCAGCCCAGTGAGATCTAGGTCAGCATTCTGATTTAGAACTATCAGATAATACATTTGCATTTTGTAAGCCACCACGTTTGTGGTAATTTGTTCTGGCAGCAATGGAAAATTAATACAGGCAGCAAGGTGGGGCGAGTTGGGCGAGAAGCTAAAAAGCAAAGTTTAAATCTGTAACATAACATTTACACGTTGTTGGATGTTAAATAGACAAGTTCACGTTCAATGTAAACACAAACACAAAATGATATATACGTAAAAATGCAACATTTTAGATTGTTTTACTACAATGTAAAATTTATTGTTATGCTATATATGTTACACTTAATACATAAGAATATATTAATATTAATTACATAATACATTATTATATTACATTATTATTACATAATAACATATATAATGATATATGTTACACATGATCTACAACTACATTAATATTATCATAACCTTATTATTATTAGAATGCATAACTGGTGAAAATAGTCTATAAACTTAGGAGGATAAAGGAATCTTTCTTTCCACTTGGGGAGAGTAAACACTGACTTTTTTTTTCTTGTGCAGGAATCAAATTTCTCAGGAAATAGCCTTTTCATTGTTGTTTATATATTTTAATAGATTTTCCCACATATCTTTGCTTATAAATATGCCATATTATAATATCACTATATTAGTTTTCTATTACTGCCTTAACAAATTACCACAAACATTGCAGCTTAAAACAATGCAAGTTTATTATTTTTCAGTTCTATAAGTCAGCAGTGATGTGGCTGTTCCTCCACTCGGGGCGTCACTAGACTAAAATCGAGGTGTTGGCCGGCCAGGCTGGGCTCTAATCTGAAGATTCCGGGGGAGAATCTGCTTCCAAACTCACTCAGGTTGTTGTCAGAATTCAGTTCCATGTAACGGTTGGAGAGAGGTCACTATTTCCCCGCTGGCTGTCAGGGGGCGTCGTTCCCAGCTTCTGGAGGCCCCCAGAATTCTTTGCCTTGGGGCACTCTTTGTCCTTCTTCAAAATCAGCAATGACAGTTAGAATCCCTCTCATGCTTCAAATTTCTCCGACCCACAATTCTACCGCACCTACCTACTGCCTCTGCCTCTGCTTCTGTGGGCTCACGTGGTTACATTGCACCCACCCAGATAATCCAGGATGATCTTCCTGTCTTAGGGTCAATAGGTTAATAACCTGATGCTATCTGCAAAGTCCCTCTTGCCACGTAAGGTCACATACTCACAGTCCTGGGGATTAGGGCATGGAATCTTCTTGGGGAACACAGTTCTGTTACATGAATATCATAAAATACAGTACAGAGACCAGATGGGCCTAGCAAGAAGCTAGGCAAAGTTCAGCTTTCACCTAAACCTTTTCCTGTCCAAGTATTTTAGGAACCAGGTCCTCAGAGCTGCTAGTAAGATGATCTGATTGATTATAGAACAAGAAGAAAGCTATAAAATCAGCAGTGAATAAAGTGATGCTTGAAATATTTCACCCAGCAGGTAATTGCACCCCAATTCAGAAAGGAACACACATTACTGACTTGCTTTGGGTCATTGCAATGGATAGAAATGAGCCCTTACTTTTCCTCTCCGTTCCCTTCCAGCCCTGCCTGATAAAGATAGAAAAATCATCTAGATCTGTTTCTGGTCTAATTCTCTGTGTATTCTGGTTTTTTTTCTTTTCTTTGAAGAAATATAGTTAGTTATGTAATACTTCTGGTTATCTCAGATAGCTTTCTTAAAATACAATGCACAATTATAGCACAGATATATTTACAGTTTGGGATGTGATTTTCATTTGCTCCAAAATGGTCCAGGATTTAATCCTGCTCATTTTTTAAAAAAGGCTTTATGGGTACATGTAATTCTAAATTGGAAGAGAAAGGAAAGTGTTATTTATTGGAAAACACTTATGGGTCAGGCTCATCACAGGTAATAGCTCTCTGATCTTTACAGGAACTAGACTGAACATACACTATGATTCCTGCTTTAGAGATGAGGAAACTAAAGCTCAGAGAGTTGCCTCACTTTCTCTGGGTCACTGAGATGTAACTGTTAGAGTCAAGGTGATGACTGCCTCCAAATAGAGTGTAAATACAGAGAGACAGATAACTATCTATCATTCTGTCTGTCTTTCTATCCATCCATCCATATGAACTTTTTCTGTCTTTCCTTCTTTCTGTCTATCATCTATCCTTCTATCTATCTACCTACCTACCTACCTACCTTTCTACCTACCTATGTATCATCTATCTACCTCTCATCTATTTATCCATCTATCAATCTATCCGTCCATCTACATTATAATTATAAATATATGTATATATTACAGATATTCTTTTTATACAAAATTGGTATAGTGAAAATGTAGATTTGTATTTCTCTTTGCCCTAACTTCCTATTCATATCATTTCTACATGGCTGTAAATGGCCCCTTTTAATAGCTTTTATGTAAATACACTTGTGTGTGTGTGTGTGTGTGTGTGTGTGTGTGTGTGATGAAGAAGAAGTCTGGGAGAACCTCAGATCTGTTCTAAGGCAGATTTTGATTCAGCTCTGGTTTGTACACAGACGAGTTAACAATGAGGAGTGTACATAGGGGCCCGGGAAGTGGTGACTTCCACAGCAGATTCTGAATGTAGGCAGCACCCGAGTAGTCCAAGTCCAGCCACTGGGAAGATGCCCTGCATGCCAGGATCAAGGATTCCAGCCTAGATAAGTTGGGGGTGGCTCCTGGCTTTCAGGCCGACACTCATGTAGAGGCTTAGCTTCTTCGCTGGGTTGTCTTTGCTGCTGTCATTCTCCAGCTCTTCAAATAGATTGGTCTGCATCTCTTGCACACTTAGCTCTTGCTTCAAGGTCCAGGATTTTCCCTGTCCCCTCCTCCTTCTCCTTTACCCCAAATGGGGGAGTCTGAGATTGCTGTTAACAACTAGTTTAGAGAAAATCTGCAAGTAGTGGCCGATCTATCCATTCCCTGTTAACACGTTGGCTTGACATCCATTGATGGGGAGTGTTTTCCACCTCTTTTGGGCTGGGAACAACCCTGCCCTTTGTAGGTCCAACATCGATGATGCTACTTGACTTGTCCAGATTATCTTCCACCCATTTTGTACAAAATTATGCCTATCTCTCCATAGGAAGAGTGTTGAGCCGCTCCTGGTGGCCTCTTGAATTTGGGCCAATTTGCTCTAAACATGGCAGCATTTCCTTTGAAGTAGGTGTCATCTCTTGGTGCCGTTTGCTAGCTTGAGCACCACAAATTGTTGTTCTTCCCTCTTTTCTGTTTCCTTTGTAATTCTTGTCAGGTTCTATAGGTTTTGTTAACTAAGAGCAGAGGGGTAAGAGACCTATTCTTAAGCTGTTATTTTCCCCAAAATGTTTGGATTTGGGTTTTTTTAGCCCAATTTGAGAGACTTTGTCTGTTTCGGTGGGAGTTTAACCTTTTTTCTCTTCCAACATAATAGCGCTTGTGATTGGCTTCACTTCTGTCTCTTTGCTAATGAGGGAGTTTAAGGCTTTCTTACTGTTTCCTTTGTCTTCTGTCTTTCATCGTATGATTATGTCTTGTTTGTTTATATCTTTTGCAAAGATTGGGAGACAAATCCTGCTTTTAAAATATGCTTGTGGTTCCCTTTTAGTTTTTTAGGAGCATTGTTGCTATAGACTGAAAGCTTATGTCTCCACAAAATTTATATGTTAAATCCTAACCCCCAAGGTGGTGGTATCAGGAGGTGGTATCTTTGAGAGGTGATTATATCACGTGGGTGGAGCCCCCATGGATGGGATTAGTGCCCTTATAAAAGAGACCCCAGAGAGCTCCCTCACCACTTCCACCACGGGAGGACACAGTGAGAAGATGGCCATTTGTGAACCAGGTAGTGGGTCCTCACCAGACACCAAATCTGCCAGCGCCTTGATCTCAGACTTCCAGACTTCAAAACCATGAGAAACAAATGTCTGTTGCTTATAAGCCACCTAGTCTGTGATATTCTGTTATAGTAGCCCTAGCAGACTAAGACAATTATTGAACCCATATTACAGATCTATGTGAAAAATGCTGAGGGGGCCTGCCTGGTGGCGCAAGTGGTTAAGTGCGCGTGCTCCACTGCGGTGGCCCGGGGTTCGCCGGTTCAGATCCCTGGTGCGCATCGACGCACCGCTTGGCAAAGCCATGCTGTGGCGGCGTCCCATACAAAGTGGAGGAAGATGGGCACGGATGTTAGCCCAGGGCCAGTCTTCCTCAGCAAAAAAAAAAAAGGGGAGGATTGGCAGATGTTAGCACAGGGCTGATCTTCCTCACAAAAGACCAAAGAAAAAAAAAGAGAAGAAAAATGCTGGGAAGAATACCTGGCACCCAATAAGTGTCTCATAAATATTAGTTATTTTCATTATTATTGATAATTGTTCAACATCCTGAATGAAATGGTTATCTTTTAACTCCTACTACATCCAGTGAGGGCAGCTTATATATTATTAACTCATACTTTCATGTTCCTTTCAAATAGAATATGAGATTTCAAACCCAAATGCTTTTTGTTAAGCATGTTACAACAAATATACCCCTTTCAACAACTTTTGGCATTTAATTCATTTGGATAACCATATGTGAAACTTTTTTTGGTATGAAAGGCTCTGCTTATCTGGCATGATTTCTCCATTCTCAGTTCTTATTTGCGTTTCATCCCTTGATGAGTTGAAGTAGATTGTATTCTTGAGAAGAGTATTTGGGTTATAAAAAAATGGAATCCTTGGATACTTGAGCATGGTATTTCTCTTTGCTTTTACACGTGACAGACCTCTTGGTTGGGTATAAACCTCTTTGGATACCAATTTTTCTACTTGCAGAGGAAAAAGACATTTAAAATTCAGGCTTCCATATGAAATTTCTGAGCACCACTCGATTTGGTTCCTTGTGGGTAGCCTGTTTTTCTTTTTTCTTTTTTCTTGCCTGAATGCTTGAGGCATCCTTTTCCCTTATCTTCATAGTTCAGAAAAAGAAAAATTCCAGATTCCATCTTATTGGGAGTGGGTCCTTCTTAATCATCAGGTAAATATTGTGTTTCCTTGTTCTTACTTTTTTTTCTCACAGATCGATGTTGCTTTTCACTTCTTTTCGTAAGTCTTTGAATGAAGAGAGATTTATCTAGGCCTGATTTGTGCCAACAGACTGGGTCTGTGGCTTCTCCTTTGCCCTTCTCTATGTCCCCTTGTTCTGAGGGAGGTTTAAGGCTATTATTTCAGGTTCACACCCAGGGCTGTATTTCTTGGTACCAACAAGCATTAGCTCATGCGGTGCTGCTGTTTGCTGTGAAAACCTCTCTCATCCCATTACTAGATTATTCTTTCTTTTCTATTCTGGATTAATGTGGTTAATCCCCCAGCTCCCCACGTGCCTTAATGCCAGAGCCCTACCTCCCTCAACGTGCTCAGCATCCTGTATCCTGGACTCGCACATACGGGGACCCTCTGTGCTGCAGACAGCCTCCTTGTACTTTTCGCTCAGTCATTTTCCTGAGAGTTGCCTTCTGTGAGAGCAGAGGGACTTCGAGGAGGAGAGGAGGACCAATACTCTGCCTTAAAAAGCAACAATGTAATGTGTATGTGCACCTGCAGGGCAGTTTTCCATTTTCTGCTTCATATGAAGTCATATTGACAGAAAATCCTGTTAATAGATACATTTTTTTAAGCACAGGCTAAGAGCAGAAACATTCTCCTCCATGGCTTCAAACAGTGCCTGTGTCCCCACATTGCCACTACACACAAATGTGTGTATCGCTCACAGTAATAATCAAAGAAACGTATTTGCCCCTGCAAAAATCTAACACAACTACTAGAAAACGACTCACTGTGTATACCTTCCTGTGAGCTGTGAGTCAGGTTACAGACTGGTCCAGAAGTGACAATATTCAGGCTTCCCTACATGTTCAATTTATTTAGCAAGGATGTAGAACTTGATAGAAAGGGGTGGCTTCAGAAAGTAGGGACAGGTGCATTACTTCTTGGAGAGGCTTTTGGCTGTCCCTGTGTCCCCTTTGGAGTGCACATTTTTTCTGGTTAAGGAAGAGATGGAATTCTTGCATGCCCTTTCATAAATGTGGGCTTAAGTCACCAATCCAGAAGAATTTGCACTAACAAACACCGAGGTTTATGGAAGGGAATAATTATACAGTGTTGGATCCCTCAATTATTGAGCCAAACTCGTCCTCAGCCAGGCCATATTCTTGTTTGAGAGCAGAAGGCAAAGTCACCTCCCGGGAGTCCCTGGAAAAATTTTCTGCCTCCAGGTTCTTGGTGTTCCAGAGAGCGTGTCCTTCCATACTCCTGACATCTGTTCTTTCCATGATACCTACTGGGCACTGGCATCTGTCCTGTGTCCAGGTTATTTAAGAGTATCAGAAGGGCAAGATTCCTGCCCTCCTGGAAACCATAGACCAGTTAGGGGAAATTGACCCCAGTTTCTGTTGGAGATTATGGTGAGTTTGTCGTTTTCCTTTTACATGGAAAATTAGAGATGATCTTGTCTAACAGCAGAAAGATCAGGAATTAGCCATGTACCTGTGTTTCCAGATTAGTAGAAAGACTTTATATTTTTATTCTTAGATATTCAAACCTTGGACATGTAACTACTTTGTTGCTAAATTGATGTGAAGATCAATGTTTCTTGACTTTTTCTTCCTTTTTGCTACTATGTATATCTATGTGAGTTTATGCTACTATATATACATATATTCGTATAGGTATTTGTATGTAAGTTTATGCTACTATGTGTATGTATGTAAGTTTATATGTGAGTTTACGCTATTTTGTATATCCATAAGTTTACGCAAATACATATACGTATGTGTATATATATGTGTGTGTGTATATACATATACATATACCCATGTAAGTTTTCAGCTACTATTAAATACGAGTCTTCCTTATATCTCCTTGTCTTTCCATTGTTCCTAATTGGTATTCTGGTTGAAGGGAGGGGAGTTTAGGGAATGACCAAGTTAAGAACCATCTTATGTAATAAGACATTAAATCCCTCTGTAAAGATTCAATTAAGCTCATGAGTAGATACAAAAATGAAGTTAGCATTCTTGTTGCTTGATATTTGTTACATTGTACATTTGTACATTTGTTA
The DNA here is from genome assembly GCF_057802395.1 of Ceratotherium simum simum. Classification (NCBI taxonomy): domain Eukaryota; kingdom Metazoa; phylum Chordata; class Mammalia; order Perissodactyla; family Rhinocerotidae; genus Ceratotherium; species Ceratotherium simum. Next base: position 124,898,052 of record NC_141940.1, read on the forward strand.
CAGCCATGCATGGAGGTGCATATAGGTATTATTATTATCAAGTGTCAAATTTTTGCAATGGAGGTATTATTTTAAGGTGCATTATAAAAACCTAAGAAATTGACTCTCCATTTAAAAGTATAGGAAGTTTCTTAAAGCCCCAGCTAAGATCATCTTCTCTTGGGAAATGAGAAAAGAAGAGTAGGTGCCAGTCTAAATATGGGAGGATTTTTAAAATATAGAACGCAATTTCTGATGATCTCAAGAGAATTTGTAAAAGTGGTACTAAACATTTTGGTTTAGAATGTACATTAGATCAGAGACATTTTTGTAATGACACTAAGAATTGACCCAGCAAGGTTTCCTAAAGTTATTATTAGCAGTAGTATTAATTTAACTTTGTTTTCTTAAGTAAAGTCAGTGAGCTGATTTTGATCATGTACCCCCAGGCCAGCTGCCACTTGCTTTTTTTTTTTTTTTTTTTGGTGAGGAAGATTGGCCTTGAGCTAACATCTGTTGCCAATCTTCCACTTCTTGCTTGAGGAAGGTTGTCCCTGAGCTAACATCTGTGCCCCTCTTCCTCTATTTTGTATGTGGGTCGCTGAAACAGCGTGGCTGGATGAGTGGTGTGTAGGTTTGCACCCGGGATCTGAACCCGTGAACCCTGGGCCACCAAAGCAGAGCGTGCAAACTTAACCATTACGCCACCAGGCCAACCCCACCTGATTTCTGAAGACATCTTAGGTATAAACAAACCAATCAGAAAGAAGACTTGTTTCTGCTATGGAGGTCTGGGTGAGAAGGAGCCTTGAGTGACAGGATCTGTTCTCCTTCACAGCAGCCAGGGCAGGGCTCAGAGTTGGGGACAGAATGGGAGGGAGAAGTGGGGATTCTGTAGGGAGCTCCACAGCACCTACACCCAGGTCACAGGTGGCCTGCTGGGGTTCATACCCTAGATCCATCCTGTTTGAATAATGCTGCCAACCCAACACTCTGCCTCCCACTGCCCCTCTCTCCCTTACTGGAGGCTGGCAGAGGGGGTGCTTAAGGCCCCCAATGTCACGGTGCAAGAGGAGGCAGAAATCCATGCATCGCCATCCACAGTGTTCCAAAGGAGAAGACTATGTGGCCTTTGACATTGCACCACCTGCAGTGCACTTGCTCGTCTGCTCACTCCATCTCATACATTTCCTTCCTGCAGGTGCTGGGGCTGAGTGCTCAATTTGATCAGATCACGTGGTGGGGGGGCTGGGAATGACTCCCCCTGAGCTGTTTCTTTCTGCCCTAATTCTCCCCATTCACTTGGAAGCCACTCTCCTACAGGTGATGTGTGATTTTTATTTCTCTGGCATCAGCAAAGTCTGGTTAGTGCTTCCCGGGGTGCTTTGAAGAGCAGCTCTGAAGCATCTCCTGGGTTGCCCAGGTATTATTTTTTTTCCACCATATGTTGTCCTAAGACATTCTGTGCAGTAGGAATATTTAGTGTCTCCTGTATCCTCTTATAGGGTCCCACTCCTAATCCCCAAGGCCCATACCCCGTGTCTGTCTCCCAGGACTCACTTTCCTTCAGTAGCGGCTCACCATCTTTACTCGAGTGTTCCTTAAAGCTACAGAGTGTTGATTTCCCAAGCATGTTTACTTTTATCTAGAGATTTTGAAAATTTAACATTTTACACTTTAATTTTTTAATGTGTCTGTCTACTACATATACAATTTTCTTAAGAGAGTATAAATGTAATTGACACATGCTTTCCATGCAGTCTTTCTATTCTTCCTTTATGGAAGAAGGTGCTCCCCACTCCACCACCATAGAAAGAATGTCCACCTCTGTCTTGAACCCCACCTTCCCCCTTGTAGGTGTCTCCCTGCCCCTCTCTGTACTCACGTAATCCCATACTTTCTGATGATGCAGACCCACAGCTCATAACGATACAAACACGAGACTGACATCAAGATGTCCTGTTGGTTTATGGCATGAATCTTTCACCCAGGGCAGCCAATTCTCATTGTTTTAAAATTATTTCCTGTGTGTTCTGTCTTCCCCTCTCAAAATATTAGGCAGATGACAAAGGCACCAAATGTGGCAAACTGCACTGAGTCTGTGACTAACATGAAAAAACAGCTGAAAAAAGAAAATTGCCTTATGAAAGTGATGAGACTGCAGAATCACCTGTCAGAAGCCGGCAGTTATGAATGGAGACAAATTATTGCACCTGCATGCCTAGTTAAAAAAATAGCATGAATCAGGAAGACTTTTTTCAGATACGATTTTGAGGGAATGCATTCTTCCATTGTTTCATTCATTCTGTGGAGATGAAAAGGGAGAAATTGCAAATGTCAGTTAGTAACGCAAATCTTTGCACCTAACAGTGCTCTAAATGAGTCTATGTAGCCTCTACATGGACCACCATCGTATTCAAGAGGAGCAAATGCATAGTGAGTGTATAAATTAGTATGTGTGAAATTGTACCATATCTGCTTGGGGGAATGATAAGTTCAAAATTCAGGAGAGAGAGAGAGAGAGAGAGAAATATTAGTAAGATTCAGGGTGAGGGGATATACAATTATGGGAAGGGAGCTTTCGTGGAAAGCAATGAGCGATTTTCAGAATCCTATTCTCCTCCTGGACAGAAATCCCATCTTCATGTCCTTGACTTACATCACAATCTCATCAAAACCCTTCCTCTGTTCAATATATTGCTGAGATTTTCATTTTCTGCTTATATTTAATGTCCCTTAAGTGTTAAACTTTTAGGGGGGTCTAAGTACATTTTACCAAATATTTCCAGTAACAGGTATGTCTGTCTGGAAGGAATTTCTTAGTGAGCTCTAGAAATAGCAAAAGAAAATAGAATAAGCAATTTACATACATTTTGTTCTTGTGTCATTAACCTTTTGAACTATCACCATCGTCATCATCATCATCAATATTATTATTCACATTTTTTAAATGATAAGGAAGTAGGCTTAGAAAGAGTAGATTATTTGTACACACTCTCAAGTGGCTTAATTAAATTCAGCTGTACACCAAATCTGTATAACTCAAAGGCACATGAATTCTTTTTCACCATACTACCTGGAAATTATATTTTACCTGTGGCAGGTGATAGAAGCCAAAGGAAGAAAGCAAGCAGGCATTTAGTCGATCATATACGTTCGCTCCCTTCTGGGCTTGTTCCCAGTGCACGTTCGCTATATAGACACCCAAGGTAAGTCCTGTGTGGATTTAACAATAAAAATATTAATGACAGTGGTTTGTGTTACTATGTGGGGGGAGGGAGTGGACATTGACTGACTTGGTGTTGTACATTTTTAGTACACAAAATCTCATATGGAGGAAATTGGAAATGCAGAGGGTTTGTTCTGTTTGTTCTAGGAGCCCAGCATATTTATGAATTCATTCACTTTAAGTTGGGAAGCTATGGCTGGCAGATAAACTGATCTATTAAATCTTAAATAAAATGTTTTGCTGTAGTCTTACAGTGGTAGTCTGTCTGTGACTTGAAACAGACCAAAGGAAACTAAAAATAAAATCCTGTAGCCGATTCTAACCATAAGATAATCTTCATAGACCTTTCTCAGTCAGCATGTGCGTTTCAAACCGCTGAGATTAGGAAGAGATCAAAATAACCTGAAGGATGCTACTCCGGGTGTATGTGTGGCCCTGCGGAGTTTCTGTGTGCGTCTAAAGCTTCAAGGCTATTGGAGAACAAAGGTTTCTCAGCTGGAGCGATGAGACTTCATACATAATATGGGTTTTGAGACATCAAGCAGAAACAAGAAAAGAAAAGCGAGAACTATAGCTGGACGGAGGGTGTCACAACACACTTTCACACATCCAGACTTCTCTTCTGAGTAGTTGCTTGTGGACTTGTGCCAAAAATATCCTGAATATCGTGGAAAGACTGAAATAAAATTTCCTAAAATAAAAAAGAAACCTGGAACTTGGCAAAAGAGGAGACACAGAGATCCTTCTTGTTTTCATTTTTGAATGAGATGTTGGGAGAGCGGTGGCCAAAGGTCAAAGTGCAAGCAGAGAATGAAGAAATGTGAACATGCGTTTTATGACAGACTGATAAGTGAAATGGGGATCTGGAGAAAGTGCCATCGTGGGGGACTCACCCTCATGACCTCACCTAACAGCGTGGAATGGAGGGGCTCTCCATCCATCAGTTCATGAGGAGCTGAATCCTGTAAGCAACCAGATCAGTGAACTTGGTAGCACATCCTTCCCAGGGGGGTTCTGGAGATGAGACCATAGCTCTGATTGGCAGCTTGACTTACAGCCTGTGAGAGACCCTCTTAAAGTGGAGGACCCAGTTCAGCTGTACCCAGAGGCTTGATCTGCAGAAATTGCAATAAATGTTGTTTCAGGTCACTAAATTTGAGATAATTTGATGATTAGATATATAGCAATCCATAATGAACACAACATGGTAGCCCTTTTCCAATATTTAAAGGGCTTTAAAAAGGGAGAAAGGTTTAGATTTATTCTGTTGATCTTCTAAGAGCAAATAAATGCCAGTGAATGAAAGTTAAAGTGGTAGTATAGTTAATTAAAGTGAATACTTTCTAACCATTTGAGAATTCTGAAAAAAGAATAAGCGTCTATGGAAAGCAATGAGTTTCTAATCAAAGGATTTCAATCCGAGACTGAATGACCATGTCTCAGAAATGCCACAGGCCTGTCCAAGTCTTGCATGGAGGCTGGACTAGATCCCTGGTTCCCAAACCTGGATACCCATCAGAATTACATGGGGAATTTTTAGCAAATGCCGAGTTCTAAGCCACCCCACCAGACAGTCTGATCCAGCAAGTTGGCAATGAGGCTCCAACTTGCATGTTGTTGACAAGTTCCTCATCTGTCTTTGAAGCAGCAAGTCCATGGATTGAGGTTTCAAGCTCACTGTACTAGAAGACCTCTCCTCAACCTTTGCATTTTAGGTTTCCCATTTAAATGACTGTAACCAATAAGTTAATTCTGTTGTTTCCAGCTTATTTTACTATACTTACATTTTTTTGCCACATATATCTTTCTCCCCATTTAGGAAAAAGTGGGCTTGGAGAAAGCTTGGAATGAGAATCTCTTCCCTGAGAGGAAGGTGGTGATATTACTAGGCGTATTCGGGGGGCATGTTATTTTCTTCACTTCAGCAAATAGAAACACTAAGTTCTTTCCATTTTCAGTAAACCCTCCTTGAGTTGTCGTTTCTGACAGCCCAAGTTTTCTTTTTTGTTTTTCTTTTTGCCAATCATTGGTCAGGGAAATGAGACAAGAACGTGTGTTCATTCACTTCATAAGTATGCGTACAGTGACGGTGTTGGCACTGAAACAGCCGTGAACAACAGAGAAAGTCTCCGTATTTAAGGAACCTGGAGCCCAGAGGAGGCACAGAAAAGTTCTGATGTGAAATGAGAAGTCCCAAGTATTACGAAACAGGTCAAGAGGTACCTAACCCGGACTTGAGGGGAGAAGGAGAGGTGAGGAGAAATGAGGAGTTAATGGGAGGTCCCTTAGGCTGTATCAGAGCATTCTGACTATTTTAAGGGCATTGTAGGTTGTGCTGAAGAATTTTAAATAGGGGAGTAACAATCATATTTCAGAAGATCACGTTCGTTTTTGGTATACAAAGAGAAGAGAGTGGCGTGTTGCATTTAACTGTATTTAAAGAATTACATGCAAATAATTTTAAAAGTCAGCTTTGGTTAAAAAAGCTTATAACAAAAAAAGCACTTCCTTTTCCCATCTCATCCCCTCTCCCATTTTAACTGCTTTCTGCGAGGCCATCAACTCTTTTATTGTTTCCTGTGGAATTCAGAGGAAGATATTTGTTCTTTGTTTGCTTAGAGGTGACTCTTCTTCATTGGTGTGAAAACAATTTCAAAACAATCACCAAAATAAACAAAATCACAAACCTCTCTCAATTCCCCATCCCTCACCTCAATATCTGACGATATTTGGTGGTGGTGGAGATGGAGACGTTTATTGATGGAACAGTTTTCTGAAAACTCTAGAACTTATTCATCTCGTATAATTGAAACTCTACATCCATTGAACAAAAACTCCCATTTCCCCTACCCCCAACCCCTGGCCATCCCTGTTCTATTTCCTGCCCTCTTTCCATGCAAGACTTGTTTCCCCATTTGTTCTGGACCAAGCCTTATTCATTTCTTAAAGCTAAGAGAACAGTTCTTTATAAAGAGAAGATGCTCCATGCCTGTTGACTGAGCTATCTTTAAAATCTGAAGTTGCTTGGTATTCAGATAGGGGAAAGTATGGGATATTATTTTGTTGATTGTCATGGGGAACTTGAAGTTCCCTTATACTTTTATAGTTCCCACATAAAAGGAAAGACCAAATTCCCTCATACATAAAATATTACATTAAAATCATTTCTTCAAGGCACGTCATTCCAAACGTTTCTGTTGAAGGAATCATTTATAAACTCTATCCATCCTCACCCCCACCGCCCAAGGCTTGGAGAAGCTGCCTCAGAACCCGACTAACTTGCAAGTAGGCTTCTTGGGGAGGGTGATTTGCATGAGAATGGAAAAGTGCAATTCCACTAGTTTTAAAGACCAGATTACTGGAACTTTCATTTAAGACTTGAAGGGTTTGACAGAATTGTGAAAACTCCCACTCATCATCCTTCGCGAGATGAGTTTTTCGAAGGTACATGTTTGACATCATGCCCCAGCTCTTCATGGCGTTCTTCTGAGATCTCTTGCCCTCCCTATGCCTTGGTCTCGGGAGAGTAGATTAAAGTCTGTCTGTGCACGCCTTTCTCACCATAATTTACAGCAATGAGTGTCGCCCAGAGACGCAAATCCTTCTCTTCCAGAGGACACCACAGTAAGTCACAGGGCCATGGTGTTGTCTTGCTTTTGGCCTCATGCCAACGGAGGGAACATCTCAATGTCAATTGCTCATGCTCTGTTAGTCACTGCTCGTGCTCCTCCTCGCACATTCTATTTTCTCCTTTCTCTCTCTGGGTGACCTTTTTTCCTGGAAGCCCCTCCCTTCGCTTTTCCTACTTCTGAATTGTGCTTTAGGGCAGCTGGGGATGCCTTGACCCTTTCGTCCTCCACGTTTATGCTTAGAACATAGATGGACCCTCTGATTTATAGCCTCCTTCTCACATGGAGAAGCCGGAAGTGCTAACAGATGAAAATGACAGGCAGAGAGGGTGGCTCCCATGGGATAAGATACCTGTTTTCAGATCTCTGCATGTCTGCTTACCTGGGTCTGTCACTTCTCCCCAAATGTTAAAGACGTTGAAAGAAATAAGAACTTCATCAATGCAAATGTTGTCTTAACCATACATAGTCTAACCTTATACTTTTGAGAATTGGAATTTTATTATTTGACTGTGAGTAAGAGATAGGTGTTCTTAGTTTTGTTGAGTTCTGCTTCAGGACAAAACAATGCCATCAAGTGCACTATTGTTTGGGTTGGGCCTCCCCAAGAAGGCATACATTACATGCAGCCTCCTGCCAGAAACCTATTGTGTAATGAACAAAGAGGATGAAGGTTCTCCACTCATGCATTCTCAGTGTGGAGCAGTGGGAAGGACCTGGGGTCTGTAGACACACCTGCGGGCGGTAACAGTTAGTAGCTCAGAAGCTGTGTGAATTTGGGTCCAATATCTAAATTCTAAGCCTCAGCTGATATTCACCGTGTCACTCTCTTTTTCCGTCCCTTCCCAGAACATACTCCCCTATCATTCATCCTCTCAGAGGGCAATAGTTTCTCACTTCATAATTAGCTACTCTTATCATTGACGTCTAGGACTTGTAATAATTCTGAATGAGGATGGTGCTGCCCCCTTAGGGAGCATTTTGGAAATTTGTAGGGCCATTTTTAGCAGTTGCAATAAATGATGACACTTTAGGCATTTCTAGGTAGGGCCAGCTATGCAAGATATCCCGGAACTTGTAAGCAGCCCCACAGCAAAGAATTGACCCGCATCTTGCGTGATTCTCAAAAGCCTTCCTAGATACCCTTAGAGGTGAAAATTTCATAATTATATCTTTTGATAAAACTTCACAGTTATCTGAGTCTAGAACATAACTCTTTTTTCCCTGTAAACTCAAGTACTTTTTTTCCCACAATGTTAAGACACAATGATTTTCTTAAGACATCTAAGCATCATATATTGTGTGTGAGGTCAGATTATATTTTGTTTTGCTTAAGACTTTACCGAATCTGGAGCACCATTTTGGAAAATCATGTCATGGATATGAATGCCACGGACCATGTTGGAACCCCCTTAACATACAGAGGAGTTTCCATATAGGACTGTGTTTTCTGTGCTAGTTTTTCATGACCTGTTTCATTCCATATTCCAGGAAGAACACTTGATACCCACTTAGAACTAAGCCAACCCGCACTCATGTGAGGACCTACCATGCTGCCTCATTTTCTCCCCTTGGACTCTCTGTAATTTGTCTTGGCATGTTGTCCTTACTTATTTTCATTTTTATGTTACCACGTCAAAGAAATCTTCTCTGTTGGTACTTATCCTAATGCTCGTTGTTATTCTAACGCCTACGCATTCTACACTTCCATGTCCTGTGTTTTCCCTTAGGAACCTCTTTCGATCTCCTCTGAAACCTTGGCTTATGCATCCTAAGGAGGCACAAGCGTCTACCTCATTACGTCTTCTCGTGCAATTGTGCCTAATCATTTATATGTTGGAATACACATTATTTTATTAGCACTACTTTCCTTTATATCATGGCTAGGGCATTATATCAATTTATTTTCAAATTATGATTGTGGTAAGTTATGTTATTTAGGAGTTTTTTTTATTTCAAGATGGTAGAGAAGGAATTTTATTTGTTATTAAAAAAGGGACCTTGATTGGGACCTGCTGAGAACCTCTGGGATATATGAATAAAAAGTGTGAGGGGGACCCTCCCTGTGGCCTGCCTTCTCCACTAAGAAGAAACATTTCAAGATGGTGTCCTGAAGACATGGCCAACGTCTTGGCTGACTGACTGAGGAGTTCCTCTTAGGAGTGGGGAGGGAGCAGTGGGCCAGCATCTTGGTTTGGCTTGGCCACAAATTATGGGACCACGTACAAATCTTCTACTCTCAATTCTCTACATGTCCCTAATGGCAAACACACATGTCCAGCAAGTGGATGTCCACTTAACCGACAAGGACTTATTCTTGTGCCACCGCTTCTGGGAAGGAGAGTCCTTTTCACACTGCTCTGCAATGATTTGTTTCCAGGTATAGCTGTGCAACTCAACCATATTCCCTTTGGGGAAAGGGAGTATTTCTGTTCATCTTTATATCCTTGGAGTTGAGTACTGAAAACTATAAGGTACTTCAAACGTGCTTGCAGACTCAATGCGCTACTTAAACCTTATATTAATCCCAAGCATAGGTAAGTTTACATCAACATTCTTAACACCTTTAACTTAACTCATTTTGATTAGCCGGGAGAACAATTATCATGCTTAACTAAAATAATGAACACCAACCTGCTTGGGAGCCACTGTAGTTATTATAATTCTCTCTTATTTTGGCAATTTTAGATCAAAGAGAAGGAGACTGGGGAGGGAATTATGTCAAGGAAAAGGTAACTTTATTTCCTGGATCCAGGCATCAAAATCAGAGCATAAATGTGATACAGCTTTATGCATATAAAGGGTCATTTCCTGGAGGCACACTTGATAAACACAGAATAAAATTTACATTCCTGCAGGCTCTAATTTCATATTTATGAAATTTTTATAGGTTTTCTAATAGAGACTATGCTTAAAGTTTTGCCAAGGTGTGAAAAATATTTTATAGCAAATGGATGCATCCACCACTATTCTTAAGACATGAGAGTAAAAATATAAATAGTTGAAACATTTTCTGATGAAAGACTAAAATATCCTGGATATTAATCACATGCCCTGCCATGCCATTAGGCACTTTGATATATATTATCCTATTTAATGCTTATAAAACTTCTTAAGGTAGAACTCATCATCTTCTTTTTATAGATGAGTTGGCTAGGGGACCCAGATATATGGTCACAGTGCTAATAAATGATGGGTATGTTGGAGGCCGATTTGCCTGATGCTGAAAACATTTTTCTGCTAGACTCTGCTCCTCATTTAAGTGATGTCTTTCTTTTGTCTTTACATTTTTTTTTTCAGACTTCCTTTTCTTAAATGGAGCGGGTACCATCTTTTTGGCTATTCCCTTCATGAACATGTTTTTCCATAGTCAAATTTAGCCACTTTTACTTGTCTCTCCTCGTTAACAAATGCTTCCCGGTATCTATAACAGAGATGCATATATTTCCATCTATCTGCATATGGCAAATGGGAATTTCAGCCAATTGGAGTATCGCTTTGAATATCTGTCCTCATAAATAGAGATGAGGGCAGACACTGAGCACGGTCCAGTAACAGCCAGCCTTGAGAGTCACCTTTGATCTTGGGCTGGCCTGTCTCCAGAATGGGGCTGACCTATTGCATGTTATCCTAAAAAGAAATGTCACGTGTTCCCCTCACAACAAGCCTGGTCCTTCCTTACACACCACACCCTCTCGACCCACATCACACACCTTAAAAATTCACTATGCCCAAACATCCTCTTGTTTTGATTCCAAAACCTGGAGAAGCAGAGACACAGTTTCTCTTGCAAACGCAAGTGACAAAACTCTGACGCAGAGCACCAATGGTGAGATCCTAAAAACTAAATTTGACTCACAAAGAATTCAGTCAGCTGTTTCGTTTAGATGGGTGCTTTGATTATCAGGAAAAAGAGGAAAGCGTTGCCATTTATTAACAGTCCTATTATATTGCAACTGCCTCATACCTAAGAAAGCAATTACAAAGAGCCAATGGAGGGTAATGCAACAGAGTTCATACCTAGATAGCGCATTCCTGTGTCTGCCCACTGTTAAACTGTTGCTGAATGACCTCCCTTAGGAATTAGAAGGACAGCAAAAGAAATGGAAGCAAACCAGGAGCAAAAACACTCACTTCCTTTAGGGGCTCTTAAGTGAAAACGTTGCTTTAGCATAGCTATAGAAAGATGATCTAGATTGTCAAAAGAAAAAAAAAACATACTTACAATTGGCAGTCTTTCAGATTCATTTCCTGTCCTTTGTTGTCTACCTGCCCAGTAACTAGTGGTGTTCTCAGGGCCTCGTGTTGGCTTTAGGTCTCCTGGCTTATGTTCTGGTCCCTCATACCCTGTGCGTGCTAACAGAATCCTATAGTCATGTCTCCAAGCCAGTCTCTCCGGATAACTCCAAAATTGTACATTCTCTCTGAGTAACATCATCTACTTTGATGCTGTAGGGGAGGAAGAACTATTCCTCTACCCTCTAGGTTCTTCTAGCTGGTCTAAGAATTAAATTGACACGAGACAGAATAACAGGAGAAAATCAAAGTTTAATAACATGTATACATGGGAGAAACCCACGAAAACTGAGTGACTCACCAAAATGGCCAAAACCACCACCTTAAATACCATTTTCAGCCAAAGACAAAGAGGATGTTGGGGGCAGTGGTTTGAGACTTCAAAGGGGAGGAAGGGAATTCACATGGAGATAGAAAAGTGAATGTTTGGTAAATAAATGTTTGTTGGGCGACCTATAGACAGTGGGACCCAACTTTGATAAAATGAACCTTGCTAGGTGCCTTCCTGTCTACCACACCTAGAATTATCTATGGTGATAGCTCCTTCCTGGGACAGGCCTTCTATCTTAAATTCTTTTAGGCAGTTAGGGGGAAGGTCAAAGTTTCTTTCTGTGTCTTTTATTCTTAAAAATAATCAAGCCAAGGAGACACATTTTGAGGTGGAAAATTCTGATTCCCTACAATGCCTCAGAGGAATTTCAGCCTTTACAAGTCCCAAAATTAATTCTTGGACTTCACTCTTCTTTCTGTCCATTGCCCCAGACTGGCTTTCCTGCATTTTCTGTCCCTCAGTAAATGCACACTCACAGATCCAGCACTCACGCTACCTGCGAGTCAACCTTGACACCTTTTTCTCTCTCATCACTCCCCTTCAAACCTAAAATCTGTCCCCAAAAGTTGCCTAGTTTACTCTCAAAATGGGTCCCAGTTTTGCAATGAGGGTAAGGCTGGAAAAAGCTTGGGAAGGGAGATAAACATTAAAGAAAATTACCACAAAATAAGTTGCACATTATAAATGGTAAGGGCCATGAAGAACATGTACAGGGCACTACCCAGGTGTGCTGGGAAGGCAGGTCACACCTCTGGGAGGAGAGGATCACACTTAGCAGATGGCCAGCAGGTGTGCCACCAGCTGTCTCTCTCTATCTCTACTGCTGCCACTGTTGGGCAAGGTACCATCCCATCTCACCAGCTCCACTGCAGTAACCTTCCCTTTGGGGCTCACGGCTTCCACCCTTTTCCTTTCACAGTTCATGCTACACCTAGCATCCCATGATCATTTCAATGCGCCCACAGATCATGGGATTCCTCAGCTCAAACATCACCCTGGCTCACCACTGCTTAGAAGGAAATATAGAATTCACGTCATGGTCTATCTTGCTGTGCAAAACTTGGCTCCTGACTTCCTTCCCAGCTTTGTGTCCTGTTATTCTATTCTGTCCTTTGCTCTTTGAGCCTCATGCCCACTGACTGTCTTTCATCCCATTACATGTACTTCTCTCTTTCTGCCTTCAGAACCCTCAAATAGGCTGTCCCACTGGCAGGAAGCCCTTCACTTCCTCTTCTCCAGAAACTTCTGTTCATGCTTCGACAATCAGCTGTCATTTCCTCAGAAAGCTCTTACCTGGCTGTTCCTTCATCCGTTAGATCTCTCTCAGATTCTCCCCATACTATTCTGTCCTTTTATTAACGGACATTAGCATAACTTGTGTTGGATGAATACTTCTGTGATGGTTTAGTTAGATGCCTCTCTCCTCCCACCACCTCCACCTGGGACTGTGAGGACAGAGAGAAAACCTGTTTGGTTCTGCTATGTCTGCTCAGCACCTACCACAGTACCGCATGGTAAACCTACAAGCAGTGTTGGTGGAATTGACTCAGTGGTTCCCAGGGGACATTTGGCACCTCCTCCCCGGAGATATTGGTTATCACAGCTAAGTGGATGCTACTGGTATTTGTGGGTAGAAGAATTTTCTAAGCATCCTCCAATACTTGATAGGAGAGGAAATTCAGCCACTGTGACATTAAGTATCTTTTCTAGGACCTCAAAGATGAACAGAGAGAAGAACCATGTCTGCAAGTGCTTGCATGCTCCATTTCCTGGGATACTTCTAGTCATGAGAGAGCTTCATTCAGATGTGCAAACTCAAAGCAAAAGGGTCCTAGCCCTGTAGGAAGCAACAGATTGCCTAAATTCTTCACTAATTGCCATTCACGGTCTATCTATGTGCTGTTCTGCTCTGCCTGGTGTCTGGATGTGTATATTTCTTTCAGCTCACAGATTTCCTTTATCCTTTTTTTCTCTTACATGCCATTAATTCTGAAGCCTTTCAGATCACATCACCTCAAACAGTTTTCTAAACTTTTATACCACATATACTGCATATAACATCAAAATAATCAATGACAAAATATGAATTTTAATATTGAAATAATGAAAGCATTCTCCCTGAATTAAATCACCCTATGTTGGCCTGTGAACATAATTCTCCCAAATATAATTAAAATATCACAAAAGAAAAGGCATCAATATTATTTACCTTGAAGCTATCACTATACAAAGTGACGTGTAGGTTTGGGCAATTATCTGGTGAATTGATCGATGCCGACCATTAATCTGTGTGTTTCAGACACCCCGTCCCATTTTTCTTATTTTCTAGCATTGTAAATTCCTCAGCAGCGTGAAATAGGTTTGTGTCGTTTCCTTCAGCAGTGAAGAAAGGCGTCAAACACGGAGCTATGTAAATCTCTTATCAAAATGTGAGGAATTATCACATTCATAAGAGAGAAATTCCAGATAAGGTTGAATTCCCATAAGGCGGTCTTTTAAAAAGGGTCACGTTTTCCTTCTGCAGTCACTAAACTCTCTTTTCATGCTTAAACCAGCTTACCTGCAAAGCACACGTTTTAGAAGGGATGATGAGGTTTGGGGGGGGTGTGATGTATCTATTGTCTAAAAACTGAAAAATGTATTTCATATTTGCTTTGTCTTCGTCTAGATTTTCCACTTCTTTTCTGTAAGCATTTCCACTGCAAGAAGATATAAATGTCTCATTAACCTGTCCCCTCCTCCAACCTAGTTTTTGTAGTTGATCCATGAGTTGTGGCTGCGTCATCCTTATAGTTGAAAGGTCGATTCTGGCTAGGATCGAGAATATTGCATGGGTTTCCTTTGATCCAAAGCTGAAAGGCAAAGATCTCTTCTAGCCTTCCATGCTGTTTCATGTCTCCCAGGTGAGCTTGGGGTTCTGCTCCCCCATTGTGCTATCATTTCCCACTGGCTGTGCCCTCTTCACACAGTCCCTCGTCTGTGAGCTGCTTTCATTGACGAGTGTGGAGTCTAAGAGCATAGAGTCTGGACCCAGACTACCCATGCCACACACAGTCTTCAGCAATTTACTTAAACTCTCCATGACTCAGTTTCCCCATCTGTAAGATGGGGATAAGGGTCCTTCCTTCATTGGCCAGCATTACGATACTCACCTTACAGAAAAGGAAAGTGAAGCACAGTGGTATCAGAGGGTCTCATCTCAGCGTGAACCTCTCAGTGGTTGGAGGACTGTGGGCCATTCATTCATCCTCTCTGAGCCTCAGTTTCCCACCTGTAAAATGGGTACCATAATTTACCTTCCTCACATGATCACAGTTGAGTGAGATAAAAGAAGCAAGAGTGTCTCGTAAACTGAAGCATATTAGGTACAGACTCATTACTATTACTATCAAGGTAAATATTGTTACTGAAGTAATCATACACAAACACACACAGGGACAATCCCGGTTGAAGCACTCACTTCTGGCCTGCTCATCGGAAGAATCTATCAGTAAGACCCAGTGTTGCCTTCACTCACCTGACAACTTTCTATTTAGTCCTATATTTTTTTCTTCTTGTGTCATGCCCTCTTAAAGATGGCCACCAAATCTTTGCTTATCCCTCACTTCGAAACCAAGTTCACTACCAGGAGACACGTATGGCCACCAATTAACAGGGTTCAATTAATTGTGGCTGCACAAAACAGGGCTTCTACATATTTGAAATTAATTACAAAGAGATGCACATTAACCTGCAACGAGAGGTTATTCAGACCAGGGTTTCTTCTCTCTTAGGAAAGCGGTCCAGTGGGGAGATTCAGAATGCCACTGTCCACAAAACAAGTTAGATCTTACAGAGAAAATCGACTGTCATAATGCACCAAGGCACACGATGGGCGGCCACATCTCTTTTCTTTCTTGGCAAAAGCAATTTAAATGAACAATGACTCTCTCCACCCCATTAGCAGGGGCCTCCCCGCCACCCCACCTTCCTAAGACAACTCTTTATCCTTTCCAACAGTAATTTGTTCTCTAAGTGTTGGCAACACCATCTTTCCCTTAGTTTATAATGATGTTTCTTTGCATTGTTTCCCATACAGAAATATTGGCTGTGACAGCTTGACAGAGTCTTCTGGGAGAAACCCGTGTCTGCCACCTAATAGAGGGGTGAATTTGTAAGCCCTTGGCCTGAGTGGTATCCGGCCTCTACAGATATGTGCATAGGGCTCTTGGCGGAGAATGGCCGCCAGGAAGGAAATGACATGGTGTGGGCTTATAATATTCTTTTCTGGTAAAGTAACTGCAGAACAGGGTTACATTAAATTAGGCTCCGTGTACTCGTTCTCCTGGGGCCTCATCAAACAAGCCTTGCGTCCCTGGGATCAAACAGCAGATCTTTGCTGGCTATGTCAGCAGGCTGACTTCCCCATCCATCAGGCTCAAAGCTGGAAGGCAGCAGCAGTATTTGAGGTGGTGGCAGGGAGCCTGCGTGCCCCCTGGCTGTTCTTGGCAGCTGGCAAAGATGGAGAGGAAGAGAGAGAGAGATGCTATTTGTATGCAACCGGTGGACTCCGTGGGCAAGGTGCGAGCTAATTGTGATTTTAGACGAGGGTAGGTTGTTAAAAAGGATAGGACCCTCTTTCTTACTCAGGAGCCCGAGTAATTGACTGCTGGAACCACTTGAGTTGTGAGTATCGATCACTGACAGTTAGACGTGGTCTGCCCATCACTCGTCCTGGGAGGCCTAATTAACAGAGGCTTGCTTGCTGAATTAGATAAAATTTAGTGTCCACCGAAATTAATGTGATGTTGTCTGAGCATCCTTCACCTAATAGTGGAGAACATCAAGTTTAAGTGGGAGGAAGCCGGGATCCTATCAGAGCTGAAACATTTCAGAGTAGAAAAGAAGTGGATTTTCAAAAGAGTTTGCAGGAGAGAGTCAGAAGAACAGATACTTTGTATTTGAACAGTAAAATAAACATATTTAAACAGCCAACAGTCCGTTTTTGAATATAATGACTAATTGTTATCTGGAAGAGCTAATATTAAGAATTGTTTGTTGTGTTGGCTGTTTTATTTTTCCTCTAATGAGAATTGAGATTTTTCTTCCGTTAGATAAAGATAGCAGGGAATATAGATTGACTACAATTTGGTAGCATTGGGAAAATAAGAATATTAGAATTTGAAATTATTTAATACTTGAAAGGCAGAGAGAGGAGGACAATTTCTAAGTCTAGATTTAAACTAGAATCTGAAAGAAGAAAATTTAATCAACTCTCTGGCTATTTCAGACGCCAGACCTGTTTTTGCATCTGTGATTTGTGTAAAATACACTTTTTCTTCTTGCATTCCAATTTATCAGGGATGCAACTTTCTTTTTTTTTTTTTTTTTAATAATTCTAACATCTTTTTATTTTTTTAATTTTATTTATTTATTTTTCCCCCAAAGCCCCAGTAGATAGTTGTACATCATAGCTGCACATCCTTGTAGTTGGTGTATGTGGGACGTGGCCTCAGCATGGCCGGAGAAGCGGTGCGTCGGTGCGCACCCGGTATCCCGGCCCGGGCCACCAGTAACGGAGCGCACGCACTTAACCGCTAAGCCACGGGGCCAGCCCAGTGATGCAACTTTTTAATTAAGTAGCTCCTATTAGGATTTCACAGACTTCTACAAAGAAAACCCTAGTCTTCGATATAGCACTCTCTAAATGGGTATCCATTTTATCTTTCTTGAGAAACTAATTAGGAGGAACAAGAGGTATTACTAAAGTCGTATTAATGGATAGTCTGTAAACAATTTGTGGATCATAGTTTTAAAGCCCAATACTTAAAGATCTTGAGCTTTGAAAGAATAGGGATACGTTTAAAAAAATTGTCGTCTATTCAATTCTATTTCTCTCTTCCCAAGGCATTTTTTAAGAAAGAAACGGTCTTTCCCTGTTTATCCGAAGACTGGTTTGACAGCCAAATATGCTATTCATCTTTTGGTTTGGTAATATGTTTGAATATATAGAAATAAAGACCTTTAAAAAATCTTCAAACCATGCTTTAAATATCTAGAGGTCATTCAATCTTAAAACGCTTTATTTATTTTGCGAGTTTAGCTAAGTGTATTTCGAATTCTTCCTAAAAGAGTTTGGTCTATTTCAGCCAAAACTATCACCTCTTGGGTTCATATTTCCTCTAAATCCTTCAGGTAAATTAGAGTCAAATGTCATTGTAAACATTATCACTGCGAACTTAAGAACTGTTTTTATAGGAACAAGGGTAAAGCTTAGCAGTTAATCACATATCACATCTCTAGGTCGTCTGTTTCCCATCTTATTTTAGCCACATTAAGAGATCACTTGGAGACTGAGCCGTAATTATACAGAGGTGAGTCACCCTTTAAAATGCTTGTATGGCATTTTAATGAATGGGTATACCATAATTTACTTAACCATTATTCTATTGGTGGACACCGAAATTATTTCCAAAGGTTTATTTCTATAAACAATCATTCTATAAATATACTTGTCATATCCCATGAGCCAGAACCAAACTATTTTAATTACTGTAGCTTTAAAATATGATTTGATATCTGCTAGGCACCATTTTCCCTCTTAATTACTTTTCTTTTCCTGTATTTTACTGGCTTGTTTTTGCAGTGAACTTGTGAACTATAGAATCAGCTTGTCTAGTTCAAATGTAAATCTGATTTATTTAATCTTTTTCCCAAATGTAAACATACACATATGGGAATGAACAAATAAAAATATTTTATACTCCGATTCTTTCATTTTGAAAGATTCTGTATTGTAATATATTGGGTATAATATCTGCAAGAGTGGGATTATGCCAACTGATGAGTTGCTCACACATGATTATTATAGTAGTCTGACAATCAGTACCCCTGACACCAATTTCATTGAACACCAATATCAAACAATGTTGACACTTTTGTACTGAATGCCTCTCATCTCAGCCATAGTCCCAATATTTACATCTTGTTCCCAAAGTGGAAGATGGTGTTGGTGATTCTGTTACTTAGTGATTTAATGCTGTGTAGCAAATATACACAAAATGTAGTGGTTTACAATAAGACACATTCGTTTTCTCACAGTTTCCGTGGTTCAGTCATCCTGGAGCGGCTGAGCTGGGTGCTTCTGGCTCAGGGTGTCTCATGATGTCAGCTGGGACTGCAATCATTTGAAGGCTTGACTGGGGCTGGAAGATCTGCTTGCAAGATTGCTGTTAGCCATGGCTGTTAGCTGCAGGTCCAGTTCCTTACTGTCTGTTGGAAGAAAGTCTCCATTCCTCATTGTGCAGCCTTCTCCCTTGCGCTGCTTGAGTGTGCTTACAAGATGGCTGCTGGCTTTCTTCAGAATGAGTGGGCCAAGACAGATAGCGAGATAGATGCCATAATGTATTTTATGTCCTAACCTTGGGAGCCACGCACCATCACTGTACAAACAATTGTATTTTATTTGTCAAGCAAACCAATCCTGATACACTGTAGGAGAGGACCATATAAAATGTGATAGCACAGGGGCAGGGATCATAGGGGGCCATTTTAGAGCATCTACTGCAGTGAGTAAGAGCTGATTCTTTCAGTTCTCACTCTGGACCCAAAGACAGATCATTTTTATTCAAATTTTCAATTTCCTATGGTTCAGTGATTTCCTTTTATAATTTGGCACCATCACCAATATGTGCAATCTAGTGTGCTATCCTGATCACAGTTGTGAATGTGGTCTCTGAAACAACCTTCAGGGTTACTCTAAGAGCAGTCTCTTAATTTATCAAGTTCTTGTTTTAGCATAATTCTTTTTAAAATTTAATACTTTAATTTTTTTCTTCTCCACAGTTAATTCCTCATTTATGTTGAAAATTATTTCCCTAAACCAGTAGAGTGCAAATTGTTTCTGTCAAAAGCACCAGAGATTATGCCATCTGCTCTGTACCTGACAGGGCTACATGGTGAACATTTTCAACAACCTGGATAAATACTTCCTTGTGACTGGCCACATCTCACCCATTATAAGATCTTGACTTTGTTCCAGAAGACTCAGATAAGGTGAATATTGTTAAGAAATGGTTGAGTGATATACTTCTTGTCTTTTTTCATGTTCTCTCTCTCTCTTTATCTCTCTGTCTTATTCTGTTTTAGATTAAAAACATATACATATGAGTATTGATTCTAGAAAGAATTGGATGCTCCAGTGATGCAGACAGATATAAACTACAAAATATAACTTGCTTTAAAGGGAATTCTTTACTCAATTCCATAGGCCATAAGTAGGGATGTTGAGATAATAGATTAATGGGAAGTAACTGGATAGAAAAATTAAAAACAATTTTGTGGAGGAAGCACTTTAAATTATTTTACCATATTGGCCAGGAAACTTTTGATCTTTTCTTTTATTTGGTCTTCCCCACTCATAATTTGACTGCCCTTCAGTAATAAGAAGTCCAAAACATCAGTCATAAGTAAGAGATCTGCTAATAAACACTTGCTTGTAAACACACATGCACACATAGACACACATACGCTGAACCTAACTAAACTATTATCAATTTCTATCCCTTGGCATCTCTAATGATATGAAAAGTGTCACATTTGATAGGCAGTAATGGCCTTCCATTCAAGGCCTTCTCATGGTCCAGAAAGCTGGCACTCTTGTAATGAATAAGACATTGGATTGGGATTGCTAATGTTGTTGAATCACTGTACTTCACACCTTTTTAGGGAGGTTATGGTATCAATTAACTTCACAATTCACGTGGTTAAGATGACTCACAGTTCAAAGCCACTAAGTTGTCTGAAGATCAATTTTCTTTTAGGATTGCTCTGGAAAGCTCTAAAGCAGTAGTGAAACCTGCTGATGTGAAGAGTAAAGGTCTAATTTCCAGGAAGGAGACTGACCCATGGGGAGTTTCTCACCCCGTTTTCTGTGGAGACTGAGAGGCGTCATGTCTCAGTTTTCGATGTGTTATAGGCTCTAAAATACCTCTAAATCACTTTCTTATTTATTCAAGAAATCACTTTAAAAAGATGTGGGGAAACAATTCTTCTTGGGTCTCTTGCATTTCTGCATGTATTGCAAGCAGAGTGACGGACAGCTTTTACTCTGGGCCAATTTTTCAGGGATGTTTTTATAGCTAATAGCCTTGGAAGATACAGATAGTGTCTTCCTCTCAAGCATTACTCACCATTACTTTCTTAATAAAGATAATGTCTTCGTTTAGAGGAAAGATCAGACAGGCTTACAACCCACTGTAATAATTCAGATCAGGTTCCCTAAGTGCAGGGTTCCTCCCCTGTCACACAACCTGCTGTGTGTGCAGGCATCACCCAGCTCTCTTCATGTTACCTGTGGGAATTGCAGTTCAGGGAACCATCACAAATGCTGCTGCTCTGGCTCCTGCAATTACTAACAGAGAAAACTCGCTTTTGTCTCTGACCCAGGAGTCTCTTGTCTTCTCCATCATCTATGAAGCTCTGGTAGGCTGACTTGTAGGACCGGAACTAGGGTAAAATCTCAGACCTTTCACTGTTCTTGACAAAGGACTCCAACTGAAGAGCAAGGAGATATAAAATGATATCAATCCTATATGAATATAAATATGCTTTTTAGACCAGCTCCTATAGAGGAAGAAATAGTTGGGATCTTCCCTGGCATGACTTGTAACCCAGTATTTCATTGTTTTCACAATTGATGCTGGTGAAGCCCCCGAGTTCCTAGGGAGGATGATGGAAGGGTAGGAATCATAGCAGGGAGGGCAGTAGATAGGAACATGTCAGGGGAAAGAGAGACCATGCAGATACAGTGGGGTCAGATCACATCCAATGATATTTTTAGGGTTCAGCTAATTTCAACTTTTTTCTAACTGCTTCTGAAGTTTCTGGGTTTTAAGACCACTGCGTTCTCACCACAGTCATTCTCAATTAATTTGTTTGATATTCCTCATAAGAATCTTCACTGTCCTGCCTTGTCACATTCTGGATAGGCATTAGTCATAGACAGGGCTTGGGCTTGGGGGATGGGCATCTAAGCAGCAAGCTGCCTCTTCTCTCGAGGATGGTCCTTCCAAGTGCTGATGCTGAAGAGAACAGGTAAGGTGATGTGGATATGAAACTACATCCTTGATTGCTCAGCCTTGCTTGACCAAGCGTGGTAGACGAAGCTCTATGTCATCAGAACTCTAATCATTTTATATGTACTTGGAATGCATTCCTTCATTCTTGTCCATGGCATATACCCCTTCCAACCTCCTCTCCAGGTCATTGGTTCTGGTGGGTGCTAACTGAACTAGGTGCAGCTTCAATTCTAATAACTGCTTTCATATGTGTATACATTGCTCTCATCACAATGTAATTGGCATGGTAAAGGCATTCTGTTGCCAGGGAGTGTGGAGATGGACCAGGTGCAGCTGAATCTCAATGGGATCCTCTGTTCCCTCTGGTGCAATTCCAACCACATTCTTGACCAAGCTCACTCTCTTGGTCTTAAGAATATGCACATTAATGATTTTTCCTCCTCCTTATTTTGTTCTGTCTCACCAGAAGGTCTTGGACAGGTGTATATCTTTCTCTGAATTGGCTAACTTCACATAGGCTGCTAATCAGCCTGCTGACTCTTCATCCAGTGCAATAGATGACCTCTTTGAAAACATTATCCATTTAACTGCCAAAGCACGCAATTTTCTTGTTTATTTGATTACTTCTTTGTTGCCTGAGTCCCATAAGCTCTATGAGAGCAAGAAACTGTCTGTTTTACCTAGGGCAGAGGACCCTTGGGGACCTTGGGAAAGGGTGAGTCTGTGGAGGGAAGGGTATAAATCATTAGGGGCCAGAAGATGAGCTGTGGCAGGCAGTCTCAATGATAGCCTCCAATGATCCCTGCCTGCTGGTATTCACACCCTTGTGTAATCCCCTTCCCTTGTGAGAAGGCTGGATTTAGTGACTCACTTCTAATGAATTCAATATGGCAGAAGTGATTGGATGTCACTCCCAAGCTTTGGATTAAAAGGACCATGGAATCCATCTTGTGCATACTCTCTCGCTGTCTCTAAGATCATTTGCCTTGGGGGAAGTCAGCGGCAATATTGTGAGGAAACCCTGTGCAGAGAGAGGCCCATGAGGCAAGAGACCAAGGCTTACCTACAACCATGTGAGTGAGCTACAGATGGGACCACAGCCCTGACCAACACCTTGACTGCAGCTCCATGACATACCTTGAGCCAGAGGTATGCCACCCAGCCAAGCCACACCTGGATTTTTGACCTACAGAAGTTATAAGATAATAAATGTTTGATGTTTTGTGTGACAAAGTCTTGTGATAATTTGTTGCACAGCAATAGCTAAATAATACAACAGCCTACAACATGAGAGAGGTTCAATATATATTTATTAATGAATGAATGAATGAATATATATGAATCCAGGTTCTTGAATGTGGTCCTCCTGACCACCAGGGGGGCCCTGTGACTTCTGGAGATGGTGTTATGGTTCTTAGACCTTCTGGGAAATGGAGCACTGGCTCTCCACAAGAGCAAATGAAGGGGCAGCCTAACTGAAGTGTAGCCTGATTGTGGGACAGAGTAGGCCTCTCCATGGAGCCCAAAACCATCCCAAGAAATGTAGTTGAGATGAAGGAAATGGAATTCACCAGAAATCCTCTTGAAGATGACTGAACATGTTTGGAAAATACTATTTCATACATCTACTGGGGATGGGCAATATAACTTCCACAAGAATAAATACGTAACCTGCTCGAGAATAAATACACCATCCTTACTCTGCCTTCTGAGGAGAAAGAGATGGGTTAGCTTTCAGGTGTCATTTTTCTGAGTGAGGTATACAAATTTGGGGTGCTTAGGCCCTCTTCTAAATAAGTGTTTCCTAACATGTAACCTTCCTCTCCCTTTCCCCAAATCCCCTATTTGTCTCTAGAGCCAGGCACTTCTATTCCCACTGAAGTGAATCCAAAATAGCTCCTGTGGTGATCCACCCCCTTCTTATTTACTTATTTTCAATAATGTGTTTTGTATTTTCCCCCAACATTTTGCTATGAAAATTTTCAAACGTAGAAAAATTGACAGAACTTTCCATGGAACAGCTATGTACTGTCACAGAGCTTTCTACCATTAACATTTTATGAGATGTATTAGTTTCTTATAACTGCTGTGACAAATCACCACACACTTAGTGGCCAAATGACACAGATTTATCATCTCACAGTTCTGGAGGTCAGACGCCTGGTGCAGGTCTCACTGGACAGTGTTGATAGGGCTGTGTCCCTTTCTGGAGGCATTAGGAAGAATCTGTTTCCTAGCTTTTCCAGCTTCTAGAAGGAGCCTATATTCCTCGGCTCATGGCCCCTTCCTCCATATTCAAAGCCAGCAAAGCAAGCAAAGCTGATTGAGTCCTTCTCACATCTCCTCACTCTCGCCTCTTCTTTTGCCTCCTCTTCCACTTTTAAGGGTCCTGGTGATTACACTGGGCCCACCGGGGTAATCCAGGATCATCTCTCCATCTCAAGGTCAGCTGATTAGCAACCTCAATTCCACCCATAAGCTTAACTCCTGTTTGCTATATAACCTAACATAGTCACAAGCCAGTGGATTAAGACCTTGGTATCTTTGAGGGGCCATTATTCAGCCTAATACACTATATACTTTATCACATGTCTATTTGTATGTCTATCCATCTCTCCATCCATCCATTCACCCATTGTAGATTTTAACATATTTTAAGGTAAATTGCATTCAGCCTTGGTAATTTAGTGGTTAAGATTCGGTGCTCTCACTGCTGGGGCCAGGTCAGTTTCCCTGCCAAGCAACCATAACAGCCAGTTGTCATACTGTGGTGGTTGCACGTTGCTGTGATGCTGAAAGCTATGCCACCGATTCAAATACCACCAGGGTCACCCATCGTGGACAGGTTTCAGTGAAGCGTACAGACTAAGACAGACTAGAAAGAAGGAACTGGCCACCCACTTTCGAAAAAATTGGCCATGAGAACCCTATGAACAGCAGTGGAGCATTGTCTGATATAGCACTGGATGTCACAAAAAGACCAGGCAGGGTTCCACTTTGCTGTCCACAGGGTCGCTTGGAGACCGAATTGACTTGATGGCGCTAACAACAAAAGGTAAATTGCAAATTATCTGGCTGTCTTGCGTCTCATTTACTAATTCTGACAATCCTATGGTGAACGCTTCTCTTAGCATAATATGAATGAGATTCATTCATGTTGTTGTGTGTATCAGTAATAAGTTTGTCCTTTTTCTTTGTTTCTTTTGTGTTTTTTTTTTTTTTGCTAAATAGTATTCTATTGTATGATCAAACCACTTTTTATATAATCATTTTTTAATTGATGGATACCTGGGCTGTTTTCAGTTTGGGATTATTATATATAAAATTGCTGTAAACGTTTTTGTTTTCCATTCTCTTGGGTAGATATCTGGGGATAGAATTGCTGAGTTATGCATAGAGTAGATGTATGCTGAGTTTTCTGTGGAATTTCCAGACCTGTTTCCAGAGGGGTTGTAACATTTCACATTCTCCCAACAAAGTATGAGAGGTCTGGTTGCCCCCCTGTTTTAAAAGTACCTTCTCTGCTCCGCTATGCGCTCTGACAGTATTAATGAAAGCAAGTAAAGATCCTTTACCCTGGCTTTGCTGGACTGTGTTTGGCTGGCTTGTGTCCTATATGGAGTCTTGTAGGTCTGTACTTTAGTCATAGCCTCCTTTTGGCTGTCGTGGCTGGTGGGAAAGGCAGGAGAGGGTGGGACCTGGGCCGTGGGCGATATGAGTAATCCTTGAACACCATGTTCACAATTTCCTCTACCTCTGGGAATGATAAACTGTCTTCTTTGCACCACAATTGAAAACCCCAATGCATTCTTCCCTTTGCATGAGTTATTTTTAGAAGGTCCCTCTGTCTCTTATGTAAGCAGTCTCCCTATTAGTTCTGCCACACCACTAACTCATACGTGTCTTAATACCACTGAATTTCCTGCAAGTATTTTTCTTGGGACTCATCAGCCCTAATTCTCCTTTACCTTTCTCTTCCCACTTCCCTACTATCTATTTCCCTCCTTCCCTCCCTCCTCCCCTCCCTCCCTCCCTATCTATCTATCAATCATCCATCTATCTATCTATCTTCTGAGACATTGTTTTCTCCATCTTTGGAATGGGTTACATAAGATTCAATAGACTCCAAATACCTGTGAATTATTTTGGAGGAAGAGTCCCAGGAAATCAGCTCATTTTAATGATGAGGAGACTGACGTGGGAGATGAAGGAAGCTGCTGGCACTCATATAACAATTGCTAGCAGACATGGAACTAAAACCCAATCATGAGGATTCTCAGACCAGATGATTTATTATTACTCCATGTCATGTGCAGTGAATGCTCTGATGGGCCGCCAAGATCTTCATTCCGGAATGAGGAACTTATTTTTCCAGACACTAGAAGACAACTTTGGCCAAAGAGAGCCACCCAACCCTAAATCACACCTGCGGCTCTCACATCCAATGACTGATGGACACAGGGGTACAAACACCTGGCCCCCTCACTCCCACCCAAGACAATTCCGAAAAGTCATCTATCTAGCCTTGAGAACCCTTCGCAGGGATGACTGAGTGAGCCGTTGAGACTCCATCATGGGCTCAACTTCTCCTTCTGCCCAGTCCTGCTTGTGTCTCTTTCTTTCCACAGGTGTTGATCTTGATAAACCTTGTGCGTGTTAATCACGGTCTCTGTCTGATTCCCGCAGAACCCAGCCCCAGACACCACGCTCTGTCACATACTGCTAGGAGCACAGTGTCTCACACACAACTTGTGAAAATTTAAAATTAGCCTCTGGAAGAATTCATAGATATTTATAGCTTAAAAAGAAAAGCCACCACTCCTCCAGAGGAATGTAGGGATGACTCTGGCTTTTCTGGATGGTAGCTTGCTGTTTCTGAGTCTTCTCCAGGACAGATTTGCTTTTCTAAGGCTGATAGTCTACATTCACTTGCTTCAGGTGTTAGCTGGTACTTCACGATTGGATGACAAAAAAGGGGCTAACAGTGGGGTGAACTCTGAATTGAAATGTTTGTTGCTTTTATTTCTTTCTTTAAGCCATGATAGAGCTTCTCAGAGGGTAGTTTGCTATTTAGCTGAAACAAGCCTCACCTGGACCAGGTAAAAATGGCTAAAACCCATAATTATCTCCAGTCACTTTGTTGGTAAATGAGGAGAACCATTTATGTTTTCTACCCACATAACAAAGAAGGAAAGAAAGAAGTAAATCTCTTACTGAAAGCTGTATCTATATATTTATCTGTATATCTCTTATCTATCAATCTATGTCTCTTAGGTACTTTACAATCTAACTTTCTATTCTTCTATCCATAGCTATCTATCATCTCTGTATCATCTATCTCTATTATCTATCTATGTATCATCTAGCTACGTATCATCTACCTATCTGTCTGTCAGTGTCTATCTATCTGTCATCTATCTATATCATCTATCAACCTACCTACCTACCCGTCAATCATCTATCTATATCTATGTATGTATGTACCTATATATCTATCATCTATCTATCTACCTACCTGTCAATCATCTATTTATCATCTATCTATATATGTCTATCATTTGTCTATCTATCATCTGTCTATGTGTCATTGGTCTATCTATCTACCCACCTGTCTTGAATAAACAAAAATCCTAGCAGATCTCCTTGATTCTTTTCTTTCCCTCACATCCCGTATCCAACCTATTATCAGGTCCTGCCACCCTGTCTATTTCCCCCTAGCTTCCACCACACTGTGGCCAAATG
Source organism: Ceratotherium simum simum (assembly GCF_057802395.1). Classification (NCBI taxonomy): domain Eukaryota; kingdom Metazoa; phylum Chordata; class Mammalia; order Perissodactyla; family Rhinocerotidae; genus Ceratotherium; species Ceratotherium simum. The sequence continues at coordinate 124,925,316 of NC_141940.1, forward strand.
TCCACGAGCTCTTATTCACAGACCACTGTGCTAGTCTGTCTCCTGCTTCCACCTGTGTTTCCCTCCCCCCATATGCTCACACAGCCAACTGAGGAATTTTTGGCAAAAGCAAATCTTTGCTAAAAACCCTCCCCTTAATGGCTTCCCATTAAACCCAGGATAAAATGCAAACTCATTCCCATCCCCCCTTGAGCCTCATCTCTTTCTACTCTTCATGCTCACTAGCCTCTGACCCTATGGTCCTTTCTTCAATGCGTTAACCGACAAGCCCACCCTCCCCAGGCTCTACATCTGCCTGGCTCCTTCTCATCATGAAGAGGACTTAGGTGTTGTCTCTCCAGGAAACCTTCCCTGACCACTTGTCGAGAATACTACCACCACCACCTGCCAACTCAGAATCTCTCTTAATCTCCTTATGTTTTGTGACTCTACTCCATTTCTCTGTTTTACTTTCTCCATCACACTAAACAGCAAGGTAACAAATTATTTTTCTCAGATATCAATTTATTTGTTTATTGTCTTCTCCCACGTCAGAGACTTGGCTTCATGAGAATGACTTTGTCCTTTTCACTGCCCTCTCCCAGCACTTAGAACATTTATCAACACATAGTTGGTACTCACCAAATACTTATTGAATTAAGATATAATTCTTTTGTTAGGAAGTAGGATAATATAAAAAATTGAGGATACAGATGAACCAAGGTTTTTTTTTCTCTAATAAACAGGCTTTAGGAACAAAATTATAGGAGCCAAAGTATAAGAAAACATCGATCTGCTTCAGGCTTCATAAATACAACTTTTCCCAACCTTTTGGCAGTAACTACAAAGATAATCCTTGAGTCCAATGATTAAAATGAGAGCAAACAATTTACTCATGAGTATATAATAAGTTCAAGTACAAAGTCAATTAGTATTGAAAAGAAAGTCATTAACGACCATACTGTTCCATCCTCAACAAAAAGGAAATTGTGTTCCAAATTTTGGTCTCAGGTAATTATGCCTTAAACACTAACAAATTGTGTATAAGAGTTTCAGGGAGAAGTAATTACTTACAGTTACATAAAAGATTGTGTAGCGGAGGAAAAATAATTTTCCCTCTACCCTTCTCAGACCTCCTCTGAGACTCCTGTAATAAAAGATAGAATAACAAGAGAGAAACACACAGAAACATGCATTATTAACATGTCTACCTCATGCATACAGGGGGATACCTGGGAAAAACGAGTACCTCAAAGAGGTGGCTTAGAATCCAGGATCTTCATAGGGGAAGGAGAGGTGGAGTATAGGCCTCTCAGGGGAGAGTACATGATTTTTAGGAAAGATGAATGGGCCCTTTGAAGGCTAGATGGGAGATATGATAGACTGTGGCAACTTTGGGTGTGGTGTCCACTTCTAGTCCCCTCTCCTATGATAAGAGTCAATCATTCCTGGTTGATGACATGCCGAGGGAGGGGATTGATGACAATAGAGTTCCTTTTGGAGGATCTCTTTAGGGAGATAACACGAGGTCAGATGAAGCCTCTCTCTGCATTTGCTGCTTTTCAAGTGCCTACAGCTCAAAATAATCAATATTACATAGTGGGGTGGCTTGTCCTGGACTCCTCCAGTCATGTTTTGGGGTAGCACATTCAGCTATCCTTCAGTTGCATCAATTGGATTAGATTCAGCACTAATACCACAGAATTTTAAGAATGATAATATTCCACAGCACAAAAGCAAAACACAATATGACAATAAGAGACAAGAAATGGGGAAATTCTCGCCAACAATGACACAGATTTTCTGTTTCTTCCCCAGGTGTCTACCTCAATGAAGATGTTGGCATGCAATGCATTTTGCTAGGTGATCTGTACCAATGCTCACAGCTCCAAATAGCAGACACATAGATGTTTCAGCTTATATTGAGCAACCAGCCCAAGGTCTAAAGGATACATGTTTATTTGAGGCCAGAGCAAGGAGTTTTATGTTCTCTTGTCATCATTTACAAAGTGTTTTATTTTAGGCTGTTCAAGAGCCTGACTACATGTTGGTTGATTCCTCCATGGTTTTTTAAACAGCCTTCAAATCATTTCGGAGCTCTCTCTACTGCGATGACGTCACATAAGCCAGGTAAACCATGTGAATTTGACCAATGACGTGCTGACAGGCCATTGTTATAATCTTTCAGTGTAAATCAACCTGAGACAGAGAGAGAGAAAGGAATACTCAAGGTTGAAATGGAGACTCTGTTGGAAATGCTTCCCATCATAGTAAAGAGGAGGAAATGAGAAAAACATGCGTTTTGAAAGGAATGTAACAAGTTTCTGTCGACTTAATAAGATTTAGGACGTGGTGGTGGAATGTTTTATGAGTTCCTGAGGAAAGAGTCCCAGGGATAAAATGGTTGTAATTGAATGCAAGCTACAGATAAAAGACGCAGTTCAGCTGCCGCAGATGGGTGAGTGAGGGACGCCCAACGTTTAGAGTGGATTAAATGCCTTAATCTGATGTCCAGAAGAGTGCAAGGTACATTCCTATCCTACTCAGACGTCTATAGATGCAGAGACTCAAGGAAGCAAAGGAAGTTTGAAACCTCTAAAATCTGAGCTCAGTGTTCTGACAATAGGACACTCCAGAGGCTGGGTGCTGTTGCAGAGAAATGGGATCAGAATCTATACACAGTAACAGAAATTATTCATCCAAAGGGTGTCCTTTGCTTTTCTTTAGTTCTTTCATTCTTTCTTTCTCTTTTTTTTTTGAGTAACTGCTGGGAATTTCACAGGTCCCCTGTCTCATATAGATATTACTATTCTTAAAGTTGGACTCATGATATTAGTAAATAAATACCTTGTGTGTTTCTCTGCTTAATGCCTATTTCTGCTTCAAGATTTTAAACTCTAAGAACCAGACATTGAGCATGTCTCTCCCACTACTGTGTTGAGGCCAAGCATTTTGTTGGGCATATAGTAGATGATCAATAGTTAGTTATGGAAGAAGTGAATGAAAAATGAAATGGCATGGAGTTGACTATTGTATGAGCCAACATGCGACCTATACAATAAATATTATGGGGTTTTAGAAGCGGAGGGAGCAGTGAGCTGGGTATTCATGGAGGTGGTTGGATCTGGTTGAGACCTTAAATGATGGATGAGATTTATGGAGAAAGAACCTGGATGAAAGTGAGCAAGGCGTGTTCTGGTTACATGATACAGAATCTGGATAGAAGTGGAAGAGAGAGAGTCCCATCACTTGAAAGAGAAGCATATGCTGTGTAAGCAACCAAAGCATCCAAACACGTTGCTATGAAAGTCACATCTGTTTATTATAGCTGCTTCCCAATTTGTCATCACATATAAAATGTCTTCCTTACAAACTTACTAGGATTTTTTATTTGGAGGTGGTGGTGGTGGGGCAGGGAAAGGTGTGATGGAATCATGAGAGGCAAGCATTTGTCATAGTGCTCATTTCTTGTTCCAAGTTAACATATTGAGGGAAACCTAAGTTAAAACACAAGTTTATAACACTAAGGAATTAAAGGGAATTCTTTTTTGACAGTCAAGTTACCTAATGATTATGGTTTAATGGGAAGAAGTATGAAACCTATGAGACGTGTGTAAGATTGGAACGCCGTCCTGGGAGCTCGTGCAATTAAGGTGCAGGATGTGTCAGTTTCTATGAAAATGAAAAATATCAAGAAAAGAAATGTAATTTGAAGAAGAATGTTCAAATATTGAAATGGGAAATCTCTCGGAAACGCATCCCCGGGTAGTAAGGAAATTATCTAATGAATTTTCTTACCCATGTGTAAAGAGTCTGCAGAGTAGAGGAACCTTGAAAGTAAAGCAAACTAAAACCATAGGTAACGCAGTGCTGTTTGATTGAGTCACCAAGCAGATACCTAGATAGAAAGGGTGCTCCTGATATCAGCTACTAGTGCCTATAAGAAGGAAAACCCTTTTGAGTTTTCACTGATTGAATTAAATCAAACCAGAAATAATGGATTACTCTTTGATAAAACACTCAAATCGGTGGAAGAAAGGATGGCAGTTGATGCTATCGTGTGTATCTCTGAGAATGGAATTAAATTTGGTTATTCACGGCAATCATGCAAAATATAATGTCATGGAGAGACGCAGCGTTCTGGTAAGTGTTAGTTAAAGACTCTGTGAAGCCATCACCCAGGGCTGTGACAGCGGCACCTACTTCTTTCCCTGAGTTTGTCTCAGTGTATCTTGCCCATCCTTGCATCTATATTATGGTGTATGTGATTGCTGCCTCACAAAGATGTTCTCAGATGTTTCTGATATTGTTGAAAATGAGAGGCATGTCTACACAGGTGGCACATTCATTTTCACTCTGCCATGTGTAGAGATTAAGCACTGACCTGACAAAAACAGTGCTCCAAGAAGTCAGGGTAACTAGAACAATGAGTCGATGGAAAATACGGAAAGCAGGACTTTGACAACCGGTCAGGAAGCAAGTCTGTCTTATGGTTGATTAGGAAATACCTTCCTGAAGTGAAAGTCAGACTAAAGAAAAGGCTACACATATTGTATGCTGGAGGAGACAGGATTTGTAGGACCACTAAAATGAACAGGTAATTCTTTCCCCTTTGGGAATGGATGGCTAATGGTCCTGATGCTCTAGAGATGTTTTCCTTTCCTTAGAATCTTTGTCCTCTCAGATCTAGTAAATAAGTTCCCTGAAGTGTCCCAGGAATGGAATCTAATTCCAGGGGAATGCCAGCTCTGACCTCTGTAATATATGTCTCTTTGTATAATCCGATACTTACAACCTTGGGGAGAAGCAGCGTCAGACACAAATAACATATGCACCCCTCTTCCAAGTATAACAAATGAATAAGAAGCCACAGTCAGAATGGAACAAAGCACACATCATCCAGTTACCAGAAGATGCTTATGTGGATGCATTTGTGAAACCTCTGCCTGAGGGCATCTAAATTGCCTAAAAATGGAGACAATCCATTCTTGAACCTTAAATGGAAAACACCAGTTATCTCTAACATCCCATAAATAAGAAGCCCATTCATCGCTTAATTGTTCACTAATTGAAAATATCACCACCCATGTCCATTGCCAAATGACTGCCTGGTGATTACAAAGCACTCACTAATTCCCGGGGGTCATGCAATCCAGTGCTCACTAAATCCCTCTTCTCCCAATTTGCTGAGTGGGGGCGAGGGTGCTGGTAATCTGCACAGGACCCCGGGCTGCTGTTTTTGGAAAACATGCACATATGCTGTGTTGCAGGAGAGACACCGAGAAATGATCTAATTCTGATAAAGTAAACTCAAATTTCCCGGTGAACCAACCAAATTTCGTATTTTGAAAATGCTGGCTAATCTCGTTCCACATGACACAGAGGAACATTTATGAATTAAGGTTCTTTCAAATGACACTTTTAAAAAACTGAGCAGGCTGCTGTTCATGGGCTCCTAGACCGGAATTTGTGTTTCAGAGATTGGCTGCCAGGCAAAGGCCAATCCTAGGTGAAGGCCATTACCGTGTGTGCCCATCATTTTGAGAAATCTTAGGCGACACTTAGGCAGTGCCCAGTGCCCCTGGATGGAGGTGGACTGTTCCAGGCGGGGCTTGCCTTCAGGGAGAAGGAACTCAGGTCCCTGAATTTCCCTGCCTGGCATGGACCCAGCGACGTCAAATATTGCCCATGTTCCCAGGAACTGCGGGCACATTTCTCACACTCTTTAGAGCCTAAATTTTGTCTTAGGTGTTGCAGACAGGATGTGGGTTTATGGGCTCTAGAAAGCTCCTATGGCACATTCAGAAGAAATAAACCTCTTGCAAAAAGGACTCCCCTAAGTGTTTCTGCTTACCAATCTGCCAACTACAGGCACTACTATTTCAGGTAGGACTCAACCTGTCCAGGTATACATATATAACCACTCCTAGAGGAGAGTTTCCCAACCTTGACATCTCCAACATTTTGGGCCAAGTGATTCTTTGATGTGGAGGTGCTGCTGTACGTTATAAGATGTTGACCAGGACCCCTGGCCTCTACACACTAGATGCCAGCGGTAACCCCCAACCTCCAGCAATTTTGAGAACCAAAAAATATCACAAACATTAGTAAATATCCCCCATATGTGAACCACAACTGGAATTTTTTCCCTGGGACTTTATGAAGGAAGCAAAGGATATATTGAGAATTATGAAACTCACAGCCTAGAGAGATTTTTGGGTAGTCTATGACCTGTACTTTCTGTTCCTGTAACAAAACCAAAGGCCGAATCAGGAGTTCAGGTGCAGACAGCTCAAAAACCTACCTCTGAACCTTGAGAGGATCTGGCAAGGCAGGAAACTTTTCTTGTATAGTCATGTATCTGTGCTTTCGTCTGTCAAAATTGAGAAAAAGAACATTTTGGGGAATACATCATGCAGAGTCATCCCAAGAAAAACCACCACAGGGCCCCAAGTTGTCATGTTACAGTGATCAAGAAATAGGGGACTGTGAGGGGTGAGCCACAGCCTTGGGGATGGATATGCATCTCTCCTGAAAAAGACAAATTTGTATTACCTGGACATGTTGCAAGGCCAGACCCTTAAAAGTTTGATGAATGAATGATACCTTTCTCCAGCAGATCAGGCCATAATGCTTCCTTCTCTGCTAGTGGGATATGTTGTTCTGTGTGTGTGTCTGTGCACATGCACATATTTGGACAATTGGTCCATCCTCCTGAGATGAGATACTTGGGGGATTCATTTGTCATCATTTATCAAATGAGTCCCACAGATACGAGAACACACTACAGAACATTAAGATGGAGAGATTTCTTTGCCTTAATTTCATGGCTCCACCTTGGTGATGCCTTAGAAGCTCAGTGCTTTTATGTTGGGTGGGGAAGCTGAATGTCATCCATGTGGCAATACGACTGGTCAAGGGCAGTCAAAATGCTTGGGGTCTGAGCTTTATACTCTGGCTGTTGATAGTGCAAGAATGCATAAGTGAATGAAAGCAACAATGCAGGATGATGACACCCACCTGACTGATGGACTCAGCGGGTGTTCACTAGAATGTGAGGCAGAGGTGTGCCCCAGGCCCCTCCGTGGACTGTCTGTATAACCTGAAAAGCCATTTGGAGTCATTGCTTCTTGTACACCACGTTCTCAGCAATGGGCTTCTCGCCCCCTCTCACTTGAGTCTTTTCCAGGCCGACACCCAGGGCAGGGAGAGAATGTCCCCAGACCCCTTCGTCTTTGCCTGTGCCCGTGCCATTTCTTTCAGGGCGCAGTGAAACTTTGCTTTCGTTCCCTCTGCCAAGCACACGTCTCCTTTTGTGGCATGCTCAGAATAGCTGAAATTCCCCACATTCGTCAGGAGGATAAATAATAAATTATTGAGTAACACATAAGGCCATTCCAGAGCATGGGAAATGGACTTGGAGAGAGGGCTGCAAACCCGGCATCATAAATGAACCCTGTTGTTGGGGCCCTCACTCTCCCCGCCCTACATCTTTCCCTTCTCAATGCCGTTCCTCAAAATAGCAGGTAATTAGCAGCGGTCACAATGGTCGCTCTTATGGGCGCGTAGTATATTTTAATCCTGCTGGAGTCAGTGTGCCACGCTGGTTCGAATTGGTTTTCCAGTTTGGTATTCAGAGAGCTAATTCATTTTGTGGCAGGCACTACCGCATTCTTGATCAGCCGCTGACAACGAACACTGTCTGCATAACAAATGTGTCTTTCTCAGGCTGCAGCAAATACCAAGTGATTAACAAGGAGTAAAGGCTGCAGCTAGCGCGCTCTCCCTGCTTTTAAACGAATACCACTGTTTTTATTTAACCCTGCATTTGTCAGCTCTGTTGGAAATTGTCTTGTGTTTTCCTTTCAAAATTTTCTTCCCCTTCCTAGTTTAAAGCCAATCTGGAGTCCCATGTCACCTCGGAAGCCTCTGCTGCCGACTGGCTGCTCGCTCTGGGAGAGCTGCCTTCAGCACTCCGGATGCAAATAATTCTGTTCCCCGCATCTGACATTTATGGGAGCAGGTGCATCAAAAGGGGCTGACTCTCACGTGTTGTCCCTTGCAGCAAGCCTGGAGTCACCATGTTTCTTCCACCCTGAGGGAGATGCACAGGTGAACATGCAGGAGGGTGCAGCAGCAGGCAGAGGGTGGCTTGTCTTGAGACCTGGACAGAGGTCACAAATAGGTTTGCATCCCTCTTTATCATGGCCGTTCAGCTCAATAACCCCATTAGGAAGGACAGAGATAATCCTCCTATTCTTCATGAGAGCATGAGTCCTGTTGCAGATAAAAGACGTTTTCAGCCTTACCTTTCAAGACTGCTTCCTTAGCACCTCCTACCTTTGACTCTTTGGAGAGAGTGAGTATTTCAGGGAGAAAAGGGAAGAAGTCAGATGTTCTCTTCTGCTCTGATAGATAAGCCATATGAAGCTCCGTTTTTCAGAGCCCCCATGCCTTCTCATTTTGGCTCGTTAAAACATGCCCAACGCTTCTCTTATCTGCTTCAGAATAGTCTTTTCAAAATGCATCTTTAGTGGAAGAAATATTCGTGGCGCCAGGGTAGCTATCTTTTGAAGCTAGCAATGCAGCCCTGTACCAATTATTGTTCATTGCACCTCTCAAGGTCTAGAAATTTTCCTAATTTAGCAGGAAAGCCAAGGTTTTTTACAGGCAGCCGGCGAAAATGGAAAGCATTACCTATTTTCACGTTGGTGTCAGACTTTCCATTGAAATATGGAAAATGCCATAAAGGTTTCGGAAGGAAACCGCAGTGTCGTTCAAGTGTGTTTTACAGCATGTGACCTTATCTATTTGCTTACTTTTTTGTTTGTCTGTTTCTCTGTTGCTTCTTCCCCAAAAAGGATTTGAGGTAGCCTTCGTCAAGATGAATGCAACAGAAATAGCACATCTGGGGCACAGAAAGGAGTTAGAAGCAAACATGCTCACCAAGGACATCCAATTTTCCCCTTAACTCTCTGCATCAGGGTCAAAAAAACAAGGGGGAGAGAAATTATATATATTTTTTTATCAGAGAAGATGCAGCAGAACTGTGAGTTACTTCTCGTACCTGGGATATCCTCCAAACATATTTTTTCATGTTAAATGTGCTGGGAACTTGATTTGGGTTCTTGATTCCTATCCTCTCAAACTGGGCAAGTTGTTGAGTTTCAGGAAAGCTATATACTTGATGTCACAGCATCCAGAAAAGAAGAGCAGTCCACGTTGATGAAACTTTATAGAGTTCAAGTGTTCAGATATTAGACTCCCCAGGAGGGTAGAGCTTATTATTCAGCTGCTTTTTCCCATATTTTTTTCTTATTTGTGCTTGTCGATCCTACAAAACAATGCCAGATCAATATTGCTTTGTACAAAAACGAGAATACAGGCAACATAAGCACTTTTTTGGGATTCAAAACCAAATCTGGTCATGTAATGGCGATGCATTTCCTTATCCATGGCTTAATTTTTTTAAACAAATAGAAAACAAGCTAGAAATACACTATTTGCAAATTCTGCCTGAGGTGGACTGAAGCCCAGAAATTTAAGGAGTGCATTCAAACAGGCACAAAATTATGCATAGGTGAAGAGTAAAGCTTCCGCCAGCCCCTTAAGAATTCAGAGCAAATAAAACAGCTTAGGTCAGGTTTATGAAAGCCTCAGCTAAAGAAAATGAGGATATTTCCATTGGGGGAATCCTCTGGGAGTGAACTTTACAAAGCAGCGAACATAGTTATAAAAATACCTCACATGTCGCATTGTGCTTTGCACTTACAAAGTACTTTCCCCACTTGTTCCTTCTCTCCTCTGATGATTCTGAGCAGCCCTGGGAAGTTGGCAGGGGATTTTTCCCCTTCACTTGTAGATAAAGAAACTGAGGATGGAAAAAGGAAATGGCTGGCCAAAGTGTCATAAATATTGAAGAACTAGTGTGAGAATGGAAATCTAGAGAATGCGTAGGATTCCGTATTTATTTCCCGCCCTGGTTTGGGAGGAAAATCAACCCATACTTGGTGACATAGCAATATTTACAATATACTAAACATAACCAATAATCCATATATTCCTCCTTATTTGTGATGTGCAGAAGTATAGGTTTTCCATCCACAGAAAGAGCCCATACTCAAAGAAGTAACAAATACAATGTAAGGAAGAAAATACCCAAACTCTATAATCTTCTCATCATAATTCTGAATTTAACCAAAGGAAATATTCAGAGATGTGGGCAAATATTTATTGTCAGGAATATTCATTGAGTACTTTGGGGAAAACCAAATGGCTCCCCAAAATGGAATGCTTAAATGCATCATGGGCTTGTTTTGTATTGGAATATCACATGTGGGTATTAAATTATATTTTCAAATTATGATTCATGATGTGAGAGAATGCACAAGACATAAAGCTAAGTGAAACTCTTGCAAGTTATGAAGTTTTATGTAGGGCATCAGTTCTCAAAAGTTAGAGTCCTCTGGAGGGCTTGCTGTAAGGAGTGGTTGGACCTCTCTGCCTCCAGAGTTTCTGATTAAGTAGATCTGGGGTGAGAACCCAGAATTTACACTTCTAACAAGTCCCCAGGTGATGCTGAGGTTGCTGGCCTAGGGACCCCACTGAATGAAACAAATATGTATGGAGTGTGTTAATAGGGCCATCCTTGCTTATGGGCAGAAGTTATCAACACTGGCTGACAATTGGACTCAATGGGGAACTTTGAAAAAATATCAGTGTCCAGTGGGAATGTGAAGTGGTACAGCCACCGTCAAAAAGAGTTTGGCGGTTCCTCAATAAATTAAAAATAGAATTGCCATATGACAGGGCAGGCCCTGTGGAGTAGCGGTTAAGTTCACGCATTCCACTGTTGGCGGCCCAGGGTTGGATCCCGGGTGGACACCAATGCACAGCTTGTCAGGCCATGCTGTGGCGGCGTCCCATATAAAGTGGAGGAAGATAGGCACAGATGTTAGCCCAGGGCCAGTCTTCCTCAGCGAAAAAAGAGGAGGATTGGCATGGATGTTAGCTCAGGGCTGATCTTCCTCACAAAAAAAAAAAAAAAAGAATTGCCATATGACCCAGCAATTCCACTCCTAGGCATATATTCAAAAGAATTGAAAACAGGTGTCCAAACAAAGGTACACAAACAAATGTTCATAGAAGTGCTATTCACAATCACCCAAAGGTGAAAACAACCCAAATGTCCATCAACAGGTGAATGGATACACAAAATGTGGTCTATCAATGCAGTGGAATAGTACTCAGCCATAAAAAGTAATGAAGCTCTGACACAGGCTACAACATGGATGAGCCTTGAGAACATTAGGCTAAGTGAAAGAAGCCAGACACAAAAGACCACATTTTGTATGATTCTATTTACACGAAATGTCCAGAATAGGAAAATCCATAGAGACAGAAAACATATTAATGGTTCCCAGCGGCTGAGGTCATAGGTAGTGATTGCTTAGTGGGTATGGAATTTCTTTGGGGGTAAAGAAAATGTTCACAAACTAGATAGTGGTGATGGTTGCTCCACTTTGTGAAAGTACTCGAAGTCATTGGATTTTATATGTTAACATGGTTAATTTTATATTATGTGAATTTTATCTCAACTTAAAACAATGTGCAAACACCACCCCAGAGAGTCTGACTTCATAGTTATGGAATTAGGCACTAGTCTCTTTAAATCAGCTTCCTGGATGATTGGGTAACACTGAGTGTTCTGGGTGTGCTTCAGATGAAGGAGAATGGAGCATTGGAAGACAGAAGGACCAGTTTCAGTGGGTGGTGTCTGTCCCTTTGCTGCTCAGTGTCCATGGATCAGCAGCATCAGCCCCACGTGGGAGCTTGTAGGAAATGTAGACTCTCCAGCCTCACTCCAGACCTGCTGCCTGATAATCTGCCTTTTAATAAGATTCCCATGCTTTACCTACACATTAAAGTTTGAGAAGCAGGGGAGAGGTTGTACAGCTATTCCAACATTGTGTTTCATGGAACGCTGGTGTGCAAAGAGTTACTATTACTTCTCCCAAGAGAAAGGTTTCAATTATCTAAAGAGCTTGGGAAATGCTGGTTGGAAGAAAGTCAATCACATTCATATCTTTGTATATCTCTGAGTCTTTCAGAGCCTCCAGTGTCTGGCAACTCCCCAAGAGTATTGTAGTCTTGGATATGCAATCATGTCCCAAACTATTTGAAAAACGGAACTACTTTTAAAAGAACATCTTACTATCATAAGGGGCATTAGTCTTCTACAAAGTTCAATCTGGGAAATCCTGCTCCAGGACAATTAGGAATCTTCTGGACCTGCTCCATCCAAAATTAAACTTCAGAAACCACCTTGAATTGGGTAAAACTTCAAGAATGTCTCTAAATTTCAGTACCGGGAAAGATTGAGTGAGAAGCGGTAGATATAGATAAGCCACAGACTTCACTGAAACCTGAGTCATAAAACAAGAGAAAGTGTGGGAAAAGAGCAAGATCCCTTCACAACGTGGCTCTTTGTCATGCTAAACCAAGAAGACTTTGGAGTTTCAGCCCCACAGTCAAGGTAAACTGGAAAGGTGAGATTGCACACTCATACCAAACATGTCTCTGAGAAATTCTCAACTTTCTACTCATCTCCAAGCACCATGGACTTTTCTATCAAATCTTTCCAGGTTACATTTGGCCCAACAAATGTTTAAGAAAAAGTTTAACACGTGTTTTTCAAATCCATCCTGAGATGACTCAATTTCTGAAAATAATACTACTACCCAGACAGGAAAGAAAGTTCATGAACTTGCAGAAAGAATGTCAACAGCTCTCTTTGTCCTATCAATAGACTTTTTTTTTTGCCTCTCTATATTTCTCTGAAAGTCTGATAAACCACACTCAAATTTTTTATTCTGGAAATGACTGTAAATATCAATTTAATTTTTAACCTGGTGTGATATATTCAAGAAGTTGGATGGATGGGGACCTCTGAGGTCAAAGATGAGATTGGTCCAAATATTGAGGTGATGGAAAATGGTTTCCCTTGGTCTGTGTATCAACCTGTTAAAATTAGTTTATAGATGGGGTGATGGGTCTATTTATAGCCCTTTAAACCAAAGGTACCCCTTAGGTTTCACTTCTGCTCAAGATTCATGAATTGATTAAAGTAACCACTTCAGAAAAATAAGGACAAAATCGTTCCATTTTAATATAGTTAAAAGAAGAATTCCTAGCTTAAGCCCACATTTCTGAACTCAGTTAAACTAATTTCCATACATTTAATGGTTACATAAAACAAATGATTCACAAACAAATTGTACTCATGAACATGTGAGTAAATGCAAGGAAAGGAAGTGAAATGATGCTCACTGCTATTGGGCTGTGAGGCATTGAGAAAAATGAGTTTTTAAAAAGGTTTTATTGTGAGAAAATTAACACCTGCTTATTTATTTATTTCCTGGATAGAAACATATGTCAAGGCATCTTCTGTTCAACACTCATTTGGTTCTACGTTACAGGGATTGTGCAGGATTTCTTTGTAGAGTGTTTGCAGGGATCCGCAAACTGCAATCTGTGGACCAAATCCAGCCCAGAACCTGGTTTTGTAAAGTTCTTTTGTGACACAGCCATGCTCGTTCATTTATATATTGTCTATGGCAGCCTTCAGGCTACAACAGCAGTGTTGAGTCATTGCAACAGAGACCAGCAACTCCTAAAATATTTACTCTCTATCTGGCCCTTTACAGAAAAGTTTGCCAATCCCTGTCTTAGATCAGTCCTGCGTCTAAGGCCCTTTCTGCATGCACCTCATGCTAGGGAGAGTTTAAATACCAAAAAACCAAAAAATTTTGTTATATCCACCTTTGATGGATATAGTAGGGTGCCCAGATATTTGGCTAAACATTATTTCTGGATGTGGCTGTGTAGGCGTTTCCCGATGAGATTAGCACTTGAATCGGTAGACTGAGTAAACAAGATAGCCCTCCACAATATGGATGGGCATCACCCAATCTTTTGAGGGCCTGAATAGAACAAAAAGGTAAAGGAAGGTTGAATTCTCTCTCAGTCTCTCTGACTGAGTGCTTGAGCTGGGACATTGGGCTTCTCCTGCCCTCAGACTGAGACTTGCACCATTGGCTCTCCTGGTTCTCAGGCCTTCAGACTCAGAATGAACTACATCACTGGCTTCCCTGGGCATCCAGCTTGCAGATGGCAGACTGTAGGAATTCTCAGCCTCCAGAATCATATCAGCCAATTCCTTATAATAAATCAATCTCTCCTCCCGACTCCTCTCTCTCTACGTATATCTCTATATAGTTAGTTATATCTATATCAGTATCTGTCTCTCTCTCTCTCTGTCTCTATCTATCTATCTATCTATCTATCTATCTATCTATATCTCCTATGTTGGTTTTGTTTCTCTGGAAAACCCTAACTAATACAAACAAACAATACAAAAGTATCTATTAAGTTTCATTTTTGAGCACCTACTATGTGGAAGGTAAGGTGAGGATTAGGAAGATGAAAGAAACAGTTCTTGCCCTTATGATGGTCTAATGGGTGAGGTGCAAATGACTATTAGTTTAAGTAGGGTGTCACACCTGTCTTGAGAGAGATATTCACACAGTTCTACTTTGGGTGATGGATCAAAGAGGAATAAAACCCATAATCGTCCAGGGATCTCATGAGATTTCATAAGGAAGATGGTATTGCACATAGTCTTCAAAAATGCAGTGTGGAAAAGGAGGGCTCTCCAGAGTGCAAAGAATGGAAGGTGTCCAGTGCAGGCGGTGTTGAAGAAGCGAAGACCAATAGGTTTCTGGAGCAGAGCAAGACTTCCAGATGGCACATTTCCAAGGAGGCACCTCCTTGTGTGTTTTCTGTGATGGTGGTGATGTCCCAAGGCTCTGAGCCTGGGATACATGTAGGAGAGGAGTGGGATATAAGGCAGATAGGACTGAGCTTGAATGGGGGGATGTTTCACATCCTGGATGGAGGAGTTTGCATAGAACTCAGAGGACGACTTTTTGACGGTGAAGCAACAAATTATTTAGAATGATTTAACTTTTGTCTGTGTTAGGTAAGTGGGCTGGATTGGAAGAGGGGAAAGCCCACAAAACCCACCCCTCTGTCAGGGAAATTTTCCATCTCTTGATGATTTTTGCCATGAGACAATAGAGCAGCATCATATTTTCCTTATCATTTGAGACCTAATGAGAGATACTTGCCTTCAGATGGGTCTTCTGCTCAAATTCATCAAGAAGCCTGACATTGCATATGTGTTGGTCCAGCTCTGAAGGATTTACGAGTTGACATTCTCTTCTTAACACAGATGGGCACAGTGTGAATGACCTGGTGGCATGGAATATCATTTGGGAAGAAACAGCCGCACCTAAAAGTTGGCAATCCATCCATCCTCTTCTTTCTTCCTTGCCTATCACAGGACAAAGACATTTCTCACAGGTTAAGTTAATTCATGTTAGGAACATGCCGCTGTGTGCTGTGTGTTGTTAACCTTCCATAGATATCAAGAGGGTAAGACATGGATCCATCGCAAAAGCCCTAAAAACCAACATGGCGCCTGTCTCCATCCTTACCTGCCTGTGTGGTCTTGACAAGCTATCTCATCACTCTGGGTCTCTGGTTTCTTAACTCCAAAACAAGGGGTCAGCAAACTTTTTCTGTAAAGTCCAGAGAGTAAATGTGTTCAGCTTTTCGGGCCATGCAGTCTCTGTCGCATCTACTCAACTCTGCCATTGTAGAGAAAAAGGCGATCCGTAAATGAATGAGTGTGACAAGATTTGGCCAGCGTGCCAGAGTTTGCCCGTCTCTGGACTAGATCAATCTCCCAGATCCTATTAACATCCTGTGATGAGAAGGCAAAAGCAGAGGGACATTCAGAATTTGCTGGAGTGTTTCATCCCCTCTTGTGGGAGAGAGCTCCCTTTTGTCAAGGTAAAGGCTTGGAATGGGGAAAGATACAAAATCAAAATAGAACCCACATAGCGGGAAGGAATCCATTAAAATCACCCCAGTTGCCTGTCCTTTAAGCTTGCCATGCCCAAGGCTGACTGAAGGGCTTTGGAGACCATCTATGGAATAGACTGTGCTTCCAAAGTATCTTCCTTTTATGTCACTTGGGCTTCATGGATGTAAACAGACCCCAGCAAATGATTGGAAGCTGTTTCTTCATATTGATATTTTCTTCAAAATTGCTGTTTCTTTAAGTATGACTGAGATCCCAGCTGCCAGGCTCCCCCAGGATCCTGTCGAAAAGACTCTGTGAGTTTGTGATTGTTCTGTACAGAAGCTGTAGGAAGATGCTGCAAAGATGGCAAACCTTTGCAGTTGTCTCAAATACAGTAAAATTTGAACAACAAAAAAGACAAACTCAAAATACAAGTGATCAGATGGAAGCCTCCCTGACAACATAAACAAGAAGCAAGCAAGAGAGGAAAAACAATCCCAATCTTTTTTTTTTTTGAATTGTGGAATTGAAATTGAGATGCCTGACAGCCTGCCTTTTTGCTGTTGGTGTCTCAGTGATGAAGAGTCACGGGGTTCCTCCTGCTGCCCCTGTGGATTAATGAAGGGCGAGACAGGAATTGCAGAACTGCCACGCGGAATGACCTTACCTGATAAGATTGTTCTGCCTTCCCCGCCGAAGGTGAGGAGGGCATTCAGGATGCAGCCGACTGTTTTCCCCGCACCTTAATGAGAAAAATTGACCTGCTTATTCACCAGCTGTCTTCTCTGCTTCTAATGCAAGTCATTTCTGCAAAATCTTTCCCTTCTTACACGTTGAAATCGAGCAGAAGCTCCTCAAGTATGACTCGTATTTGACAAACTACACAGAATCCGGTTAGAGGAGTAACGGACTTGCTGGGAGACACATGAAATGGGAGACAAGCAGACACTTACACGCTGTGTTCAAGACACATTCTTAGGAGTCTAGGCATAATTTACGTGACATCTCAAACTCAGTGCTGGTCAACCCAGCACTTCTTCTCTACATACAGAATGTGGTTCTTTAGTCTTTGTTGTATCTATTTTAGTGGAGTGCAGCCTGTGCTGTTTTAGACACGGTGGCATTTCTCTGGAGCAAGAATAAGCAATGCAAATAAAAGTCATTGTTTTTCTGTGATTAGCTAGTTTTTTTATATATAAACTTGGATAATAATGTTCTGCTATTGGGTACTTCCTGTTGAAAATTATTTACTTTTGGAATATGCGCGTACATTGGTTAAAAGGGAATGACATCTTTTGGGGGGCAAAAAATAAACAAAAAAACACCCCAAAAACAAAAACCAGAATCTCAGATCAACTTTAGCAGTCTAGATACTTCTGATGAATTTTCTGTGAATTCTGAATCTTGCCATTCTTATCTCAAAAAGAATTCTATAGATGATAAAAACCAACATCTATATCCTCAACCAACATCTATATCCTCAACAATAATCAAAGGAAATAACCTCTATTTACTTAATCTTCTTTACGACCCTGAGGGAGAAATCATCATTACTACCATTTTAGCTCACGTACTCAAGCAGACACAACCAGTAAGTGGTGAAGCCATTGGAACAGGCAGCATGGCTTCAAGTCTATGTTCTTAAATCCTAGATTATATTGGCTAGAACCAGAGTTTTTCCATGTTGGCACTAGTGACATTTAGGTTGAGTAAATGGAGAGGTGGAGACTTGGGGGGTCTGTTCAAACCCAGAAACTCCAGCGTGTGCAACGGTCGTGAAGACATCTCTGATTCTGAACACACTGAAATGAGACCCACGTGGCTTGTGGAGTTTGAAATGACAGTGTTTCAAAGCACAAATATGGATTAATTGCCTGCAAAGAAGAATACAGATGGGCATAGAGATGGAGAGAGGCTCAAAGCAATTTCTTAAAGGATGAAAGCAGAGTTTCTTAAAGGCTTTAACCAGTAGAATTTGAGTCACCTTTGTGCCGTGGACGCTGGTGCTGAGTCTATCTGTGCTCCCTGGCCAATTGCGACAAGACTGAGTGGCTGCGTTCCAATGTGGGTAAAGGGCAGATGCCACTGACGGTGAAATGGCATCATCCTAAGTCTTCATTAGGAAGAAAGAGAGCCCATTAAAATGCATTCTTATTTCCGTCCGGCCGTGTATTCCACACTCACCACCGACTAATGAGGAAAATAAAACAGAAAGTAGCCTCCTGTCTGAGATGTCTTCATTTAGGACAATGTGGGGCCTCAGTAATGAACTAGGTCCATAATAAAGCAAGAATATGGACATATGGCAGGGCTAATACAAATCAGCACTTTCTCCGGCAGGAGCATGTCAAATGGTAAATCGCACTGGTTTTGAGTTTATTAACAATGGATCCAACACATGTCATTGTTGACGAGATTCTTCATGTAACATTAGCCTAGCTACACTAAATAACAATTCCACAGCTTTACAATGCTGGGCCATTGGAGTATAATTTTCCTAGTTTTAAATGTAACATCTCTATGGAAAATAAAAAGTTAAGTGAAGAAACATCTCACAAAATCTTGATAAAAATTTAACATACACTTACAGTTTTTAAAATGGTATATACCATTTTAATGAACATAACATACATGTTCCTCCATCCCATTAAATGCCATTTTTGTTGCTGTTGTTGATGGTAGCTTTATTCTTTTTTATTTTAATGAAGTATTTTATTTTGAGATAATTATAGACCTAGCATTGTAAGAAATAATAGAGATATTGCGTGTACTGTGTATCTGGTTTTCTGTTGCAAAACTACAGTACAACATCACAACCAGGATATTGACACTGATGCGATCAAGGTATAGGCTATTTCCATCACCTCGGTGATCCCACATGTTACCCTTTTATAGCCACATCCACTTCCATTCTGCCCCCACCCTTTCCTTAACCCCTTGCAACTAATTTGTTCTCCATTTCTACAATACTGTCATTTCAAGAACATTATGTAAATGGAAGCATGAGCTTTGGGATTGGCTTTTTTCATTCAGCATAATTCTCCAGAGACTCATTAGGTTATTGTGTGTATCAATAGTTTGTTCTTTTTTATTTCTGAGTAGCATTCTGTGGTGTGGATGTACCACAGTATTTTAGCCATTCATCCACTGAAGGAAATCTAAATTGTTTTCAGTTTTTGACTATTATCAATAAAGCTGCTTTAAACATCTGTGTACAGGTTTTTAACTGAACATAAGTCTTCATTTCTCTGGGATAAATGTCCACAAGTGAAATTACTGGGTTGTATGTCAGTTGCATGTTCAATTATTTAAGAAACAGACAAAGTGTTTTCCAGAGTGGCTGTACCATTTTACATTCCCACCAGCAATGTATGAGTGATTCATTTTCTCTGCATCCTTTTCAGCATTTGATATTGTCAATATTTTTTACCTGAGCCATTTTGATAAATGTGTAGTGATAGCTCGTTGTGTGTTTTTTTTTTTTTTGCGAAGGAAAGTCAGCTGTGAGCTAACATCCATGCCAATCCTCCTCTTTTTGCTGAGGAAGACCTGCCCTGAGCTAACATCTATTGCGAATCCTCCTCCTTTTTGTTTTTTCCCTTTGTCTCCCCAAAGCCCCAGTAGATAGTTGTATGTTATAGTTGCACATCCTGCTAGTTGCTGTATGTGGGATGCCGCCTCAGCATGGCCTGACAAGCAATGCATCAGTGTGCTCCCGGGATCTGAACCTTGGCAGCCAGTAGTGGAGCACGTGCACTCAAGCACTAAGCCACAGGGCTGGCCCCTCGTTGTGGTTTTAATTTGCATTTTTCTAGCAGCTAAAAATATTGAACCTCTTTTCATGATTTTATTTGCCAATTGTATCTCTTCTTCAGTGAAATGTCTCTGTATGTCTTTTGTCCATATTCTAATTGGATTGTTTGCTTTTTCAGTGTTGAGTTTTGAGAGTTCTTTATATTTTCTAGATATGAGTGTTTTGTCAAATATATGGTTTGCAAATATTTTCTCTCACTCTATAGCTTGTCTTTTCATCCTCTTAACAGGATCATTCACAGAGCCAAAGTTTTAAATTTTGTTGAAGACTAACTATTAATTGTTTCTTTTATGGATCATGCTTTTGGTGTCAGGTCTAAGAAGAATTTTATTTCTTCCTTTTTGATCTGTGTGCCTTTTACTTTTTTATTGCACTGACTAGGGCTTATCCAGCACTGTTGAATAAGAGTGGTGAGAGTGCACATCGTTGTCTTGTTCCCTATCTAAGGGGGAAACATTCAGCTTTGCATCGTTAAATATACTGTTAGCTGCAAGTAGTCTGTAGCTGTTCTTTATACAGTTGAGAAAGTTTCCCTGTATTTTTACTTTTCTGAGAATATTTATCATGAATGGATGCCAATCTCTGTCTTTTAATTGTTGTATTTAGACCAATTACATTTAATACAATTTTTGATATGTTAGGGCTAAATTATGCCACTTTTTTGTTATCTCTGTTTTTCATTTATCTGTTGTATTTTACCTGCCCTCCTATGAGTTACTTGAACATTATTTAAAATTCAATTTTTGTCTAGCTATCATGTTTTTAGTGTATAATTTTGGTGGTTTGTATAATTTTCTTCTATAATTTTAGTGGTTTCTCTAGATATTATATTATATATTCATAACCATCACAGTCTACCAATGCCACCATTTTACCAGTTTTAGTGAAGAGAGGAAACTTTTCCTCCTTTACCTTCCCCCGTTTATAATTATTTTAAGTGTTTTTTCAGCAGACACTTAGAACCACATCAGACAACGTTCTCATCTTTGCTTCAATCCTCAAATATAATTTGGAAAACTCAAGAGGAGAAGAAAAGCATAATTAGCCATATTTTTGCATATTGTGTTTTTTTCCTTCTTCTTGATGTTCTAGGATTTCTTCTCTTATCATTTCTCTTCTACTTAGATAATTTCTTTTAGCAATTGTTTTAGCGTAGGTCTGCTGTTGAAAAATTCTCTTAGATTTCTTTCATCTGAAAATGTCTTAATTTCCCTTTCATTCCTGAAGGACATTTTCACTGGGTATAGAGTTCTGGGTTGACAGTTTTTTTCTTTCAGCATCTGATAAACATTGTGCCACTTCCAAGTGGCCTCCATGGTTTCTCGTAAGAAATCTGCTGTTATTTGAACTTCCTTTCCCCCTGGGTAAGGTGTTGTTTTTCCATGAGTGCTTTCAAGATTTTTCTTTGTATTTATGTTTCAGAAGTCTAATTAAGATGTGTCATGGGCTGGCCCCGTGGCTTAGCGGTTAAGTGCGTGTGCTCCGATGCTGGCGGCCCGGGTTCGGATCCGGGGTGCGCACCGATGCACTGCTTCTCTGGCCATGCTGAGGCCGCGTCCCACATACAGCAACTAGAAGAATGTGCAACTATGACATACAACTATCTACTGGGGCTTTGGGGGAAAAATAAATTAAAAAAAAAAAAAAAAAAAAAAGATGTGTCTTGGCATGGATTTCTTGGAGTTTATCATATTTGGTATTTGTTCAGTTTCTTGAATCTGTAGGTTTATATCTCTTGTCAAACTTTTGAAGTTTTCAGCCATTATTTCTTCAAGGACATTTCAGCTTCACCCTCTGTCTCTTCTCCTTCAGAGATTTTGCCCATTGTGTTATCTCTAATGGGAAACACAGCTCACATAGTATGCACAAAGAGGGAGTGTGGTATCTCTTCTTGGCTATGTCTGTGTGAATCTCTATGGTCCTTTTAGATAAAATATTTTGGTATCTCACTTTAGTCTTCTGTTACTAATTTTTTGAAGGCTTTAACTGGTAGGATTTCTTATAGATTTCAGAATAAACCTTACATGTTCCTAAAAATATCCATTAAGGATTTTTATTGTTGTTGTATAAATCTGCAATATATATATATGGAAACAATGGACATAATTAAAATATTCATATTTTGAACCTGGAACTTGATATTATTTTGTTTGTGCAAGTCTAATTTTATATTGCTTAGTAAAGATTTATGATTTTTCTAAATAGGTTTTACATATTTCTTATTAAGGTTATTTTTAGGTATTTTTTTGTTTTAATTGCTGTGGGGTGGGCCCTTTTCAAGTAATATTTTAAAACTAGTTGATTCTTGTACATAAGGATGCTGTTGTTTTATTATATTTATTTTGTATTTAGCCATTTTATTAATATTTCCAATTAATACTAGTTGTTTTTCAATAGGATTCAGCATCACTTCAGAATATTTTTCATATGTTTCCTGCTTCCTACTACAGATTTCCAAATTTTAGCTACAAAACAGATTACAGCATATTCTGAAAGATGCCTAGTAAACAAAGTTGCTCATGGTCAATAATTTTGGCAAATGCCACATTTTAATTCCCCACTCACTGATTCACAATTCACCTCATCATATTAACGGCTTTGAGAAGTCTTGCATTAAGTAGCCTTCTTTAACATTGCTTAATCTGGTGTTTTCCATTTACAAGTCACACATATCAAAAATCCTTGGAAAATGCATAGAAATTCTGCATAAATTGTACAAAGTATTTATATTCTTAAAATACACAAAAATCTTATAAAGTAGTACAAAAAAGACAAAATCCCCAGTAGAAAAATGGGCAACTAACAGAAGCAATACAAATAACCAGTACATCATTTCACTCTATCAAATTAGCAAATCAAACCACGATGGTATCCAGTGTTGCTTTCATTTCTGATGTTTCTTTAGACGTAGTGCAAAGAACTGCTTTGCACTGAAATTTGAGTTTTTTATAATTGCTTATAATCCTGGCTGCCCAGCCCAGGACAGGGAACCATCTGCCTTACATTCTGCTCTGTGAGCTGTTTGCCTCATCAGTCTGTCTGCTCCGTTGCCTTAGCAGGGATCTCTCTGTTACTATCTTACCTTCTGATGTCTGCCTGGATTGATTGCTTTCCAAAGGTCAAACAAGCAAGGGGCTTATTTTACTGGTTGAAATGTCTGCTGGATGTTAAGATGAAAGTTTTGCTGCACTCTAGGTGCATGGAACCAGTGGATGTGGAGTATTTTCTAGCTACCAACACCATGAGAAAGAGTTGAAAGAATTCTAGAGAGAAAAAGACACCAGTCAATAATTTCCTACTTGCGTGTTGTTTGGAGATGAAAAACCTCCGTGGAGGAGACACCATGGAGCCCATTCAGAGCCCCCATTTCTTTCTTTTTCTTTTCTTTGTGAGGAAGACTATCTCTGAGCTAACATCTGTTGCCAATCCTCCTCTTTTTTGCTCAGGAAGACTGGCCCTGAGCTAACATCTGTGCCTATCTTCCTCCATTTTATATGGGATGCTGCCACAGCATGGCCTGACAAGCAGTGCATCAGTGCGCTCCTGGGATCCGAACCCGGGCCGCCAGCAGCAGAGTACACACACTTCACCACTACGCCATGGGACCAGTCCCGCCAATCCTCCTCTTTTTGCTGAGGAAGATTGGCCCTGGGATCCGTACCCATCTTCCACTACTTTGTATGGAGGATGCCTGCTACAGCATGGCTTGATAAGTGGTGCGTATGTCCGTGCCCGGGATCCGAACCTGCGAACTTAGGGCCACAGGAGTGGAACATGCGAACTTAACCACCACGCCACTGGGCTGGCTCCAAGCCCCCATTTCTTGTAAGCATCCTTGGCATAAAACAGGTTGTATCCTTTCTGCCTTTCTGGAGGACAATACATCAAGAGGTGTAAAAACATCCATGACCTTTGGTCCATAATTAATTACCCAGAAAAATATTTAGAGATGTCAACCATAATTTAGGTCAAGAAAATTCACAACAGTTATCTAAAATAGCAAGGAAAACTCCATGATCCTCAATGATAGGGAAACATTTCATTATAAAATGTATAAATATAATAAAACATAAATTACAACATATGCAGAAGTTATATAATTATGTAGCTCAGAGGTCAGTGAAGATTTTCTATAAGAGGCCACATAGTAAATATTTTAGGCTTAGAGCCTCTGTCACAATTACTCAGTAGGGCAAAAGCAGCCATAGTCATTACATAAAGGAATGGGCATGGCTGTGTTCCAATAAAACTTTATTTGTGGACACTGAAATTTGAATTTCCTATAATTTTTATGTGTCATGAAATATTCTTTGATTTTTTCAACGATTTAATTACAACATAAACACTACTTTTAGTCATGGGCTGTACAAACGCAGGTAGTGGTCAACATTTGGCCCACAGCCTATAGCTTGCTCACTCCTCATATAGCTAATAAAATCATGTTTACAAGTACTATTTTACATGAGAAAATGCTCACAACATATCAAATGAAAAGAAATGGTAGGATCTGAAACAATTTTTACAGTATGCCCCATTTTGTAAAAATAAAGGAATAGAAAAAGGGCTTCAAAGAAATGCCCCAAAATATTAAAATGTTTTTCTCTGTAGGGTGGCCTTTGAAGATTTTTATTCCCTTTGTACGCTTTTCTGTGTTTGCTAAATGCTTTACAATGAGTGAGTATTATTTTTATAATAAGAAACATTTCTTTGAAAAATGCTCTTCTAAAAAAATTATTCTCAGGCTGGTTCTTTTGCCTGCTATTTAAGGATTCATTTTCCATATTTTGAAATTTATTTCCTCTCTCTGTCATTTGTTTCCTTCTTTTAGGGCTGTTTATCATCTATTTTGAGAACATCGTTCATTCATTTGCTTGCTCCTTTTTTTTTTACCCCTCTCCCTCCCAGTGATCTTTCTCATGGATGACATTTTTCAAAGAAGTTCTATTCTGAGCCAAAAGGGGAAAAATATTAAACATATTCATTATATTGGAAATGAAGGTAGAAATGTGTACTGTGCTTTCCAATGCCAGTGATTTAATTTTAACGTTTTGCGAATCAAGAGATTGCTCAATGTTGTGACCATGGTAGTTTCAATGGAACAGTTAACCATACCAAAAATGATTAAAAATAGATTTCTCCTTATGTGCACTGAACTCTACATAGACCACTGGGAACAGACTCCCTTATCCAAGGTGCAGGAACAATGGCTTTAAGCAGCTTCCCTTCTTTTGCTCATATTTTTGTTTAGCTCTTAAAGAACATACCAGGACTATCCATAGGTCCTCAGTATTCCTTGTCATGTGATCTCCATTGTCGTCCTACAGACCTGCTGCCATCACCACAGCCAGAAAGAAAGCAATGTGGCCACCATGCTGTGTGGCTTTCTCCTATTCCAAAACCGTCTACATACTGGTCTCTCTCCCCTAAGTGAATTCCCATTAGAATATTTTTCACATTCAATCAGAATATAGACTCACAGGCTAGGCAGGTGTACCTGGAGCATCCAGAAGTTGTCCAGTCAAACTGTTCTAGGACTAGACACTGTTGTAAGGACTAGAAATGCAGGGATGGAGAAGATTGACAAGGCAGCCGCCCTGTGCTAGCACATCTTCTAGTGTCACCTCGAATCAACTGTAATCAATGAGGGAAGCTCGGGCTCAAAGCTGGAGAGGCAATAGTACTGTTAGCATTGAGACTTGAGATGTGGCCATAAATAAAGGAAAGAGACCAAGTGTTCATGGATTGTGCCAGAAAACACAGTACTGAGGGAATTGCCAATGAAGAAGGATGCTGGGAGCCCATTCTTAGTGGGAGCCAGATAATGGCCACACACTTTGTACGGCGTTTGTTAGGAAAACTATGCATTGTAGGTTCCCTACAGGATGGCTAAGTCCCTTGTCTTTTATTCTGTTGTAGGGAAGAGGGCACGAAGGAAGGAGGAATAGAACCCTGTAGGAATAATACTAATTCCACAGAGTTTATACTAATTCTTCCCATTCCATGTGCTAGGCCTTCCTAACCACTTCACACGCACTATATCGTTGAATCTTCAAAACAGTCCTATGGGATTAGTATTGGCTTTACCCCATCTGTATTAGTCAGGGTTCTCCAGAGAAACAGAACCAACCAGGTATATACATAAAGATTTGTTATAGGAATTGGCCCAGGTGGTCATGCAGGCTGAGAAGTCCCATGATCTGTTGTCTGAAGTCTGGAGAACCAGGTGATATGGTTTGAATGTCTGTGTCCCTCCAAAATTCGTACGTTGAAACCTAACCCCCAATGTGATGGTATTAAGAGGTGGGGCCTTTGAGAGGTGATTAGGTCATGAGGGTGAAGCCCCCACGAATGGGATTAGTACGCTTATAAAAGAGACCCCAGAGAGCTCCCTTGCCCCTTCTGCCGTGTGAGAACACAGTGAGAAGATGGCAATCTATGAACCAGGAAGAGAGCCCTGACCAGAACTCAACCACACTGGTGCCTTGATCTTGGAATTCTCAGAACTGTGAAAAATAAATTTCTATTTTTTATAAGATACTCAGTTTGTGCTATCTTGTTATAGCAGCCTAAGTGGACTAAGACACCAGGAAAGCGAGTGTTGTAATTCAGTCGAGGTCCAAAGGCTGCAGAACCAGGAGCTCCAATGTCTGAGGGCGGGAGAAGATATATCCCAGCTCAAGCAGAGAGAGCAAACTCACTGTTCTTCCTCCTCTCAACTGTTTGGATGATTCTCACCCACATTGGTGAGGGCCATCTGCTTTACTCAGTCTACTGATTCAAATGTTAATCTCTTCTAGAAACACCCTCACAGACACACCCAGAGATAATGTTTTACCAGCTATCTGGGCATCCCTTAGCCCAGTCAAGTCCACACAGAAAATTGACTCTCACACTATCCTTGAAACAAAAAGACTGGGTCCTGGAAAAACAAAACTAACTTACCCTTTGTCACACAGCTGGTTAGTGGAGGAGGCAGGATTAAAACCCACTGTGGCTTTTACTGTCCATGCAAAATAAGAATTAGGCAATCCATGAGTTGACAACGTGAATCAAACACTGCCTCAATCCTGTTACTCCATTAAAATACATTTAAGTCCAGTCTATTAATGATTTTAAATCATTACCATATGACAAGTGTGAACACTAGTCATGCTTATTTACTTGATGCTGAAATGTCCTCTTTAAAAAGGAATGTCCCAGGGACTGGCCTGGTGGCGTAGTGGTTAAGTTCTTGTGCTATGCTTTGGCGGCCCCAGGTTCGCAGGTTCAGATCCCGGGCACAGACCGATGGGCACGGACTGATGCCCTGTTAATCAAGCCATGCTGTGGCAGGCTTCCCATATACAAAATAGAGGAAGATGGGTACATATGTTAGCTCAGAGCCAATCTTCCTTACCAAAAAATATGAAAAAAATTTTTAAATTAAGAAAAGAAAAAAAAACGAATGTCCCAGAGATATAAGAACCCCTATGTTAAGAATAAGGGAGAGCAAGTGTAAGAAGAAAAGCAGAATAAGAATATCATGTTGTCCACAAAGCAAACTTGCCTCAAGGGAAAAGCCTACTGGACTTTCAAAACGGGGACTGGTGTTCAATCTGTGGTCTTGCAGAAAGAGTCTTTCCTGACTTTGGTTATTTTGCATTGATGTAAGTTTAAGTTGACAAAGGAATCAACATGAACTCATGGCCGTGTGAATGTAAAACTCGCACCAGATTGCAAATGGGATGGATTCCACCTCTGCAGAAGTAGGTTCTCACAACTCTCATCCTGAGCAATGTTTGCAGGGTCTCCAGTGTCACAAGAGGGATGTGTTCCACTGGAGTCTTGGCAAACCAGTCATTTCTGAATCTACCTTGTACCAGTACTACGGCTGGCCCTTCAAGTAACCAGCACCCCCGGGGGTGTAACCTTTCCTATCTTCGTTCTCAGTGCTTATGAGCATTCAGGATGATTAAAACCCTCATGGGCTGGGGTTGAAAAAGCCTCCGGGACTCAGAAGAAACCCAATCAAAGGTTCATGTTTAACCCAGAGACTGACTGACAGATGGGAGTGGGATAGATTTACTCCCAGTGGGTAACCAGAAGAACAGCTATGCAAGTTTTAGTCTTTTCTCCCCTGAGATGGATAAGTCGACATGGAACACATCTTGTCTGTGCCCCTGAACACACTTTGTAGAAATATCACATTGCCTCACAGTTGGATCCACCAACCTCCAGTAATTCACCTAAAAAAATTTAAATGAATCGTAGATCAATAAATAAAATAAGGCAGCACAAAATGGACAAGGAGAGGAAACCTTTTGTCAACACTGCATTGTGCTTTTGGTCACTTCCTTCTGAACTGGCGACTTGGATGCTATTGTGGACATCAAGGGCAGGAGACTCTTCAAGAAGAAGAGCCCCGTGTTCCCAGGGCCAATCAGGAGGCGTCCACAATGTCACAGAGTTTGTTGGCAGCACTGTTGTAAACAACTCATACGGCCAGTATTTTTGCCAACGGAAGTAATATGTGTATGTTGCATACTGGGCTCTCTTACAGCTGAGGGGAGTATCCTGAAGCATATGAAGGGAATGGATCAGAAAAACAGACAAAAGCAAAAGAGAAAATTACCTATGGATTTAAGTGTCAACAGACGCCCTCCCAGTGGTTCACAGTTGGGGCAATTTTATCCTTAGGGGACATCTGGCGATGTCTGTAGTCATTTTTGGTTGTCACAGCTGGGGAGAGGGCCATGGTGGTAGTGGCATCTGTTCCTGGTGAATAAATGCTGCTAAACATCTTATAAAGCACAGGACGTCTCCCTACAAAAAACAAAACAAAACAAAAAAACGGTTATCTAACCCCAATGTCAGTTGTGAAGTCAAAGTTGAAGAACCCTGCTCTGTGCAGAGAACTTTTCATGAGAACCAACTCTAAACAGCTGATCTGTCAGAATCTATTCCCTATGAATTCATGGCATCATGGCAAATGCAAAAGACTTTTGGCTGGGAAAAAAAGTTAACGAGAAAACAAATAAAAATAGAAGAAAATATTGTGCTGATGTCAACTCCCAGAGAGTACATAAAGCTACGGAAAGATTTAATTAGACTGACGGCACAAGAAGACCCAAAATATGGAATCAACTTAATGACCCAGCTCACAAGAGAACAGAAGAATCTTTTGGCTCTGATCAATTGATAAGATGCGTGTGTCTCTACAGTTACCCTCCATAGTCTGGGAGGATGTGTGTGTCGGAGCTTCTGGCAGAGTAGGGAAGCCTGCAGACAAGAGGCAGGTTGACATTCTACGTAATCTCTTCTCTGGTTAGCACCTGTGGAAACTTTTTGCAGGGTAGATCTCTCTGCTTGGCATCACTGTATGATGCTTCTCTTTGAAATCAGCCGCTTAGCCTAGGACCCTACAGAGTGACTCATTGGCGCCTATATCTTTACTATGGTCCGCGTCTGTATCACACGGCCAGATGTGGCGTTTCATCATGTCCTTGTCAGGCTTCCCATTCCCGCCTTGATGGGGCAGCTTGTCTTCACCTTTGCGGAGAGCCACTCTCATCATCGGGCTGCCATCTCACCTGCCCTTTGTCTTACTCAGAGCCCATTGGTTCCTGAGGGCTCAGCTTTAATAAAGGTAGATGAACACTGCTCTAGAATTTTGTTGGTAAGTCTCCCTTTTCTCTCTGAGTATTGAGTAGAAACATGGTAGAAAATCCATGGCAGGCCTTTGCGTCACTAGGACATGGCACATCATTTCACATTGCCTTGGTTGCATGAAGGATGCTTTGCTAAATCTTTGCTTTGGCTGCTTGCCAAGCAAAGGATGACCTTATTTTCTTTGCCTACTATCATCTCATCACTATTTAGCCGAGGTAGCATGACACTGTGATTTTTTAACGATAGCTTTTTCTCTGAGGAGTGAGCGTATGGTCTCAGCCATCTTTAAATTGACACAATTATTTACCAAAGCAGTTTGTGTGAAAATTTGCCTCTCTGTAAATCCCTCTCAGCAACAGAGAAGATAGCTCTTGATTATCCACAAAGCGACTGTCGTAGAACATAAAAATGGTATCCCTCTTGGGAACTGATGGAGTCTCATCTAACTGAGACAACTCAATGGTGGAAGTGTTGGATGTTGTTGGAAAGTGACTATGTTGAGTGGAATGCTAGAGCTAGTATCCTTACTTGTTCAGGACAAGTCCTGCTGTCATCGTTTCAGAATGTATTGCTTCTTGAAACCTAAAATTTATTGTTTGGGGGTTAATAGACATATGTAAATCAACTGCCATTGTTTTCCTGCAGAGTGACATCTGTCCCTATTCTTCATATTCAAATGTATGTATCTGACTTTGAGGATCTATCATTTCCTTGTTCAGACTTTATAATCTACAAATCAAATGGTTATAACCCAGCGCATCTCATGCAAAGACACTTACCATGCTCATCATTTCTCCTTGAGTTTTCTTCCAGGAAAAGTTAGTTTATCTCTGTTTGATGAATTTTGGCCTCATTGGTATATCTAGTCTCTGACTAGTCCCTCTGTCTAGGTTGGCCTTGCTGCCCATCCCTACCTCCCACTTCCCATGAAAAGTATCTTCCTTTTCATTCAGGTCTGAGCCCAGGTTTTTCACCTCAGCTGTCTTCTCCATAGTGTTATCAATTCCTGTAACTCTCATTTTTCTGCTTCTTCTATCCCATAATTTCTTGAACCCCGGCTACAAACACCATCTTGCTTCTCCAACTCTAACTGCTGAGTGCTTAAGGGGATTGGTATGATACCACTTTATTTGCTTCTAACTTACACGGATCCCTAACTTACATGGCTGAATTGCCATCAGCAATTCTTACAGATCTGTGACCCCTTCTGTGTTTCTCCAAGTAGTAATTCCAAATCCTTTCACCTTACTCAGGACGTTCAAGTAATTTGTTGTTCCTCTGCCTTACTCAGTAGAATGTAATCCCTACTTCAGAGAGAACATGGAAGCTATTGGGATGAGCTTGCTTAGTGCTTTGCCACTATGCCTTGTCCCACAACCTACAACTATTCCGACTTGAACTTCTTCTCTCTGATCTCATCAATGAATTATCTTTCCTTTGGTGACATAGTTGAATAAAAAGGTAAAGAAAAACCTGCACAACAGGGAGTAAAGATGGGGAGGTTAGGAAACAGGCAGAGGAAGGACAGATCACCCTACTGGGAATATTGATGGGAGAGAAAGAATTAAACAATGAGAGAGGATGCAGGACTGGGAGAGGGTGTAAAATGCACAGTTGATGCTCAAACATCATTCTTATTTTCCAAACCTCTCATGAGGCTGCAAAAGCACCAATCACTCTTCTACTTAAGTGCTCAGCCACATTCCTCCTACTGGAAAAATATCTTGCATAATGTATAGGTTTTCACACTTAAAAGATCATTTATACAAACATGGGGCTTTCTGAGGTATGAAGCAAGAAGCAATACTCACCTGAGCATAGCTGATAATGAGTTTTATATTTCTGGCATCTTTTAAAGTAAGACAAAGTTTGTACTTATATCTTAAAAAATGATCGCAAGGCCCTCAAAGAGATTCTCCTTACCTAATAAAGATTTCAGCTACATACTATTTTATTTCTTTTCCTCTTTTTTGTAAAGGAAGCATTCAAGGTTTTCATTGCTAAAATATTGATGAGAAGGCTGTTTACTAAATAAATTCATAGAATGTAGAGCTGGAGGAGGTAATTATGAAAACATGACTAGGGACCAAAATAGTCTTCCATTGCTAGCTACTGTGGTTTCTTTATTGGAAACCAGAGAGTTTGCAAAAGGATTTGCCGAGTGAGTTATGTAAGAAAATGCATATGTAGAAATGATGACAAACGCCAGAAATGACTTCTGATTTTTCTCTTTTCTTTCAGTGAATGAAGGGCATAGCATGCTTTCTTGAGGTGTTTAAGTGATCATGGCACAGTTGCAATTATGTCACTAAACCAGAAAATCATCAGGGTATTGCCGACTGTGGCAAGTGTTCAGACACCACCTCTGCATCCCCTTTAGGTCTCTCAGTTGAAGTGGTTACTGGGTTAATTACCAAACCACAATTGATTTAAACAAGTGTCCTTGTGACGCCTGCAGCTCATCTTATCTTTGGGATGGAAACCCCCAATGATTTCCTTGACATTTTTAATTTAATTGTTTCTTGGAGGGAAAAACAAAACCCAGCCATTTTCAGCAAAGGAAACAGCAGTCAAAGATTCCAAGAGAGAAATCCAGCCGCCTAAAGTCAGCCAGTCAGCAACACTCACCGGGCACCTAAGGTGTGGAAAATATCAGGCACTTGTGTGGGAGCATGTAAGGGAAGTGGGGAATAGGGTCCTCAAATGTTTGCTGGCTTTGTTCGAGAGTGACACACACACACACATATACACACACTTCAGTCAAAGCGCTATTTCCAAAGGGCACAACTCAACAAGCACAAATCAATGTAGTAAAAACAAAACGCCTCTATGCTGAGGGGGCATGGCGGGGAGTGACCCAAGTCCTCTGAAAAATACAATTGCTGAGACAGTGTTCATTCTGATCAAAAACAATCTTTATAGGGCACCCTTTTTGGGAAACACAGACGGAGCCTTTTGCTCATGAATGGCTCTGCACTGTGACACAATATCTGTAATAATTCCCCGCGGCGCGTGTAGCCTTGAACTTGTCAAGACCCTTGATGCAAGAAACTGAACTGCAAATGTCCAACAAGGACACCTTCCATCGCCTTTGCGTATTCTTGTCACTCCAAATGCATCCCATTTAACTTAACTTATTTTATAGTGGACTCAGATTTCTGTCATCTGCTGGCACTGTTAGTCAATAGCCATTTCGTAATCGAATCTCATGGTTCGGGGCAAAAATCATTGCTGGAAGGAAAGGGAAGAAAAAAAATTAATGCACTACATCTCTGTGGTCCACAATGAGATTTTAAGGGCAATTTTCACTGTGGAATGAGAGAGTACCAAAGTAAGAGATGATGCTGGTAACTCATCATGTTCATTGCCTTCCAGGATGAGGGAAACGGATTTTTAAGTGGCTTGTTAGACAGATGAGATGTGTGGTTGCAGAAATCTCTTATAAAAAGGATCACTCCCACTTCATAAGCAAAAGCGAGATGAAAACAAACTGTTTAACATGCACCTAACACTCCCCACTCATATGAAACTCATCAGGATTCATTTACTGTTTCAGGAACCTCAATCATCAATCATTTATTAAGTGTCCACCATGAACTAGTCACCAGGTTCTTTCTCTCTGGAAAGTTGTCCCCACCAGTCCTCTTTCCATCTACCCTACGATGCAAGTTCAACTACAGTTCATTCTTATCTAGACCATCACCATCTAACCAGCACACCCATCTCTGTTACCCCCTTGTTCTTTTGTGGGATCAGCTCAGTCCCACCAGTTCCTGATCCCAGGTCAATCTTCTATTCTCATGCAAAGAGAAAACAGTCATTATCAGGAATAACCTTCCTTTGTTTTTCACATCTCCTGCAAAACGATCTATACTTGCATCCTTTCTTCCCTCTAGTCTCTGGAGAACATAGGACCAGAGATAAAGTATCTCCCCATCTGCTCTATCAATTCCATCACATCGCGGGATGGTCTCCATCATTCATTCTCTTTCTTTCCCTTATCACCAACCTTCCAAAGAATAGAGCATCTATAAATGAATGAGTTCTCTATACTTTTCAACATACTTGCCAACTAGCATCAATTGGTACTGTTCCAATTTTAGCTCATACATTGCCAGGCAAACATTCACAAAATTGTCTATACCTACAGTCACAACTTTTTCACCTCCTACTAATTTCTTAGGCCACTTACATCTGCTTTCAGAATTCACGACTCTTCAGTCCCAGATAACTTTAAGGTCAGTCATCAGTGACCTTCTAAACATAACCATAATAATCTCTTTTAGGTCATATTTCTACTTGGTCTCAATGCATTTATTATCACAAAATTGGCACTTGTTTTTCTTTGTAAAAGTTGCTTTCCCTTTTTTAAAGGAGGTAACAGCT
Source organism: Ceratotherium simum simum (assembly GCF_057802395.1). Classification (NCBI taxonomy): domain Eukaryota; kingdom Metazoa; phylum Chordata; class Mammalia; order Perissodactyla; family Rhinocerotidae; genus Ceratotherium; species Ceratotherium simum. The sequence goes on from NC_141940.1 coordinate 124,959,071, forward strand.
TTAAACTAAACCTTAGCTATTCAAACAACACGCTGTTCTAGAATTTTTGCATTTGCTTGAGCTCTGGCCAGAGAGGCAATTCATGGCTCTGAGGATCCTGAACAATGAGTCTATTCAGTGGTGTTTACCACAATCTTGCCTGCACTGTGCTTGAGGAATGGGTACATAGGATATGACTGCTTTTGGTCAAAGGAATTATTTTGTCAACAATAATACAACAATGGATATGCAATAAGGTTCTGTATTAAACCTTTATGGTTGAACAAAACCCAGGAATTATTCAGATCCAGGGGCTGAGGGGTCTGTGTTTTACAGAGATGACTAAAAATGAATATGGTAAAGGTATGGTGATTTGGGCCCCCAAATTTATCACACACTCACAGAGTTTCTACTAGGTCATGAGCCTTGAACTGGGGAGCCAATAAAGATGACCGAGGTTATGTATGTCTGCCGCCTATCATTGGGAGGTCCCCAGGTGTCAAATGGGTAAATAATAATATCTAAAGGCAACCTCTCACAAAACAGAGAAGAGAAAGTTATTTTTCCCCTCCATGGTTTTCCTCTTCGTTTTCAGTGTGGTGAACTGAAGGACACATAATAACTTAGAATGATTTTCACAGACCATCTTCACACACATTTTTCTCTTATGTTCTCTGTTGCTCATTCTGCAGACTTCAAGATGTGATTCTAAAAATAAAGACGCATGAAGATTCAATCACTACTATTCTTTTATTTAAAGCTCTGGACAATTACTGAGGAAAAAACCCCAGGGGATGAAAAATAGAGATTAGAAAAATTGAATAAGAAAGTCATTATGTACAATACATCATTTGGTGTATGGTGCTTTGCGATCTTGAATTTTAATAATGACTCAGAGAATGGTTAGGATTTTTACTGAGTATTATGATCCCGTAAAATTATTCCCATCAGGACATTTTCATAAGTACCTCAAAGATTAAATTGATATTTAAATATACCTTTCTAAAGCGGATATTATTTTCTATGGTTTCAAAAACGATTATGGTTATCTAATTAACATTAGCCAATGATCAATATGCTCGTCACTAATTGGAAAATTCTCTGAAATGATGAATGTAGCTAATTGGACAACAACAGAGTAATGTCTATTCATATCTAAAGAGTATTAAAATATTGACAAGGGTCTCATGCATATGTATGTGCCTGAAAAAGTCAAGATGAGTCATAGGATGGCACTGTACTTCTTGAGAGTAAGGTTGAATAAATATATGTAATGCACTTCTCCAGCCCATGGGTCAAGCAGACAAACTCAAGCACAGATACTACCTACATACTGAACTTAGGGGGAATGGGCATCATTAATTCATTTATTCACTCACACATGCATCACAGAAAAGTATGTGTTGACTAAGGGACTAAATGCATTGACTAAAGAATGATAAATGAGATATAGTTCCCAGCGTCAAGCCACTTATCATCTCAAAGGGGAGGCAGGGAACTAAGTCTGTGGCACAAAGCAAAATTAGATAAATTCTTTATGAGAGGCACAAAGAGAGAGCTCTTCATGTTCCCAAGTATAACAATAGATTCCCCTTGGAGAGGGCTGGGGGAGGTCAGATTTGGAGATGACTCAAGATAATGCCTTTTGAGCTGGATTGGAGGAAAGTGTAGGCACTGGGATGTCTAACAGGAGATGGTGCATCTTGTTGGCCACGTAACTTCTGAAGCCACAGTCCCAGGGGCTTTGTGGTGACTGAGTCTTGCCCCTCTCTGTGGAAAGGCTCTGAGGAGTCAAAGTTGGCTCTGTAAAGAGGACGTGGGCTTACCTCTCACCTCTCACTTTCAAATATTCAAGTTCAGTATTGAGTTTGCTGTCTAAGGGCAATGCACCTCATTTATGGAACAGTTTAAACCATTGTAGCGTAATCCTGTCCCTTTGAGGTAATTTAGAGCTATTTAGATCCAATGCAGTGTGTGTCTGAGCTATTCTTGAAGAATGAGTAAGAAGCCCTCCTGATGAACGAGGTTGGAAAGGCTGTGCCTGGCAGACGGACCATCATTGCCAAGGCATGGAGTCCTGAGGGAGCAACTTAATATCATTTGGTATGGTTAAATAGAAGTCATAAATGACGGGCCATTGAGCTAAGAATGGTTTGCATATTTTTAAATGGTTAAAAAAAAAACAAAAGGAAAATGATATTTTGTGATACACGAAAATTAAATTAAATTTAAATTTCAGTGTCCATAAATGAAGTTTTATTGGAATACAGCCACGTCCACTATTTATGTATCATTTGTTTCATCTGTGGCTAAGTTCACGCTATAACGGCAGAGTTGAATTGTAGTGATAGCGACCATTTGGCCCTTAAGCCTAAAAGATTTCCTATCTGGCCCTTTACAAAAAAAGTTTTCTGACCCCTGGACTAGAGGTGAAGAGTAGAGAGAGGTAACTTAGAAAGGTGGGATCCAGATGATGGAGAGTCTTGCCTGCCATACCAAGAATTTGGATTTTATTCTATACCAATTGGAAGTCATTGAAAGATTCTCAGCAGGGAAATAAGTACATTTCAGAAAACGTGCATTTTAAGAAGCTCACTTGGGTGGCCGTGTGAACGAAGAACTGAGGAGGAAAAACTGGATGAAATTAGGAAGCTGTTGCAGTAATCCCAGTTAGAAAGAGAGTTGGAATGTGGGCAGTGACTGTGGAAGGAGGGAACAAATGAGGAAAAGTATCTAGAATAATCCCAGAATAATTTCATGTACTGGCCAATGGCACAATCCTCTTCCACTTATCTGGACAATCTTGAATACTGTCTGGTTATTGCAGCTTGGAGAAGGACAGGAGTCCTCCTGAATATGAATAGATTTGAATATTGTGGCAAATGCAGTCAGTGACCCATTCATGTTGCCTTTGCTCTCACGTCTACATGCCAAAAGTTGCTCATGGCTGATTCTTTGCTTGAGGGTGGTTTTCTTGCTACGGGAGCACACTCGGACCAAGTATAGGATAAGCCAAAAGTACTCGAGAGTTGTTGACCTTATAAACACCTCTCAAACAATGATAGATGGGCAGTAGATGAATAAAAATCCCAGCTGCCTCACCCATCAGGTGGGGTAATTCTGAAACGTGTCTCTCAGAGTTCCCAAATAGTATTGGCCTTTTGTTACTGACAGGGATAACCTCCCTGATAACTCACCATTTATTGGTCTCACTTCCAACTCCTTCTCTGGTCCTCTTGAACACAATAAATTATTTGCACTCAAAGTCTTGTCTCAGAACCTGCTTCTGGTGGAACTAACCATAAGACATACAGAAGTCTATCTTTATTCATAATACATCATAATATTAGAAATATTTATTCATAATACATCTTTATTCATAATACATCATAATATTAGAAATAATTTCAATATAGTCAGCATGACCTGCCTACAAAAACCTTTTCATGCCTAACTAGGAATAGTTTTGTCAACCTAAGCAAGATAAAGTGATTGAGTTAATGATGAATTAAGATTCTCTCTTTCTATATGCTGCCCAACACCTACCCCAACCTACCAAACCAACTTCTCTGGCCTGGCTTTAGAAATAAATAATCATGTTAGAAATTGACGCTGTCTTCCAAAATATCAGCCTTAAAGCAGATTGCTCAGTTGAAGTCTTACCATGATTTCATACATAGGGTCAGTGAAGACGGTTGGTGATGGAAGAGTCTGGGTGGAGAACAGCAAAAGAACCGAGTTTTTCCAGGAGTAAGTGGAGGGATGGCTGTGATTGACACAGCATTTGTGTTCAGACGGTACCCCGATCTCCACCTTCCCAGCACTGAAGTCTGGACAGCAATCTATCTCAGCTCAGTCATGGTCCAGGGCAGCTCCCCAATATGAAGCATAGTCATCTCAAGGATGCTCAAGCCATGCAGGTATGGTTCCCGGGAGCAGGTATGTGACAATAGTGGGACAAACCATCCACCTAATAGTTTTCCTTATTTGTCAAGTCTACTATATTGAATAAGAGGCCACTTTTTATTTTTCTTAGCTGCTTTGTGTTGCTTGCTCATTTTGGTTGATTTATGTGGGTGAGATACTCAGGTTCCAAATAGACCATCTCTAAGCCTTTCCGTCATATCCAGATACGGCAGAGTGGCGTTGAGTAAAAGGCAGGTGTTTGCTTAGTTTTAGCATGTAGCGTCCGATGTGCCTGAAAGACACTTGTCCTTTAGGTAGTCCATTAGATAACATGTCCACTAGATAGTTGGCATTGTACACCTGGTGCATAAGGAAAGACTGGAGTTTTGGATGTAGAGTGCGAGTCCTCATGTTTCCTAGTCTAGGGGAATTTACAATAAAAAGTACCTGGGAGGAAAGAGACACAGTCATTGTGAAAGAGTGGCGACATCTGAGTACATGCTGACAAAGACCTAAGGCTCTTTCTGACATTTATACGAGCAGCCACAATCTACCAGAGTTGGCCTTCAGGACTGTCCATGAAACTTCAAAGTACCTCTGTTCCACCTGCTCCCTTCTAAGGAAAGCTGTCCCAGGTAGCTTCTTTTCTGTAAAAAGTTGCTCAACCAGTTTGGTTCAAGTAAAATTAACCCTGCTACTGGCATGAGCTAATTGCATTAGCCAAATACAAAGAATCACAGAAGAGCAAAGTGGCCCCTGAGAGAGAGCCAGGAGCTGGCCCCACACACACAGCTGGCTGTGCTGTTCTCCTGTCAGACGTGAACAATTTCACAGAACATCAGCACCAACTCTGTCCGCGATCGAGCAAGATCAAAACAAAACCCCTCCGTAATCATGTCTGCACACGGACAAAAGGGGAACCTTGTCCAAATCAGAAAATATGAAACACTCCTAGGATCCAGGGGTTACTGCTGCATCTTTACCAATTATAGCTTTACCTTCTCTATAGATACAACTTCTTGAGATACTCAATCACAAAATTGACCCTGCTTTCTGAGAGCATGCAATGCAGAATGAACTCCTGATTGGTTGTGCCTTCCTCCCTCCCAAAATCACTCACCCGAAGCCCAAATTCTACCATAATTTTTTTCTTACTTGTTTCTCTCTTTGCAACAATAAGCCCAACTTGCTCAACTGCTGGTGTGTTCCTGGTGGTCTTTGGTCGGAGGGCGTTGACAGCAAGAGAAAGCCCAAGATTTGGTGCAAGAGGGTGGCTTGGTGTGTTCAGATCTGCTCCTACAAGGTGCTCCATATTAATCAGTGACGAACTGACTCAATTTAAATCTTCTCTTAGTGATGTTGCCCACTCCATCCTAAGAAAAGGGCACGTCGCTCATATCTATAGGATATCTACAGCTGTGCATCCCAGGCTTGTAAGCAATGGAATCCAGAGCAATAAGCAATGGAATCTAGAGGACAGTATGCAGTAAGGGTAAGCAGCCTTAGACTTCACAGCTCTTTGCATTCTCTCTCCAGTAAACTTAAAAGAGTTGGGCTAATTAACATGAAATGACATTTTATTACCAAAAATCAATACGTCCCTAAGATGTAGAAAGTCTAAGCAATAAGAAACATATTTCCAAGTCATGTAAAGGAAGTGTTTATATACTGCTGAAAGAGTAAAATAGAACACAAACACACACACACACACACACACACACACACACGCGGCGTGGGAAACGGTCACATGAAAACTAAACTATTACAGTGACCAGTCGTTGATTTTTTTTCTTCTCAGTGATAAAGCCTAAAATGTCATTATTCAATTCCAGTCTTTGGGATCCATTAAAGAAGCAGCATGTGACACCCAGGACACTGTTTACACATATCTAGAAAAAACCCAGTGCCCATTTTCAGAAGGAGACCCCTCTCACTGATTTCCACTGCAGTGCAGTACTAGTCTTAAAAATTGCCTAATACTGAGTTTCCATGGTGTGACCTTCTTCACTGTCTACCCAGAGACTTCTCTTTGCTCCTTAATTCATTTCCACTGAGAGGGACAGCCGCAGTGACTAAGGCTCCCAAACAATTTACCTCAAAGAAGAATTACTGGAGTGAGGCCATCATTAAATGGATTCATGGTTTCCTGCATGGATCCAGCAGACAGAGGACCCCAGATGTGAAGAAAAAGAGTTTGTTTATTCATCGAAATCTCTACACTCAGCAGCGAGGGGAAGTGAAGTAACAACACCAGAGAGAATTTAGTTGGTGCTCAGCTGCGTGGTGGAGCTTTAATTTCACCCCAGTACAATTGCATTTTACTTATTGCTTCATTCCACTCATCCTCTTTACTGAGAGTTAAAGCAGTCTTCAATATTGCAATCACCTTGGATGTTTGTCAACAAAACTGTACAAATAAGGCAAAAGGATAAGAAGGGATATTGGCTTAGTCTATTTGGGCTGCCATAACAAAAATACCACAGACTGGGTGGCTTCAACAACACACATTTATTTCACACAGTTCTGGAGGCTGGGAAGTCCAAGATCAAGGCTCTAGCAGATCCTCTGTCTGATGAGAACCTGTTTCCTGGTTTGTACATGGCCATCTTCTTGCTGTGTCCTCACATGGGGGAGACCAGAGACTCTGATCTCTTTAGTCCCTTATTAGGGCACTAAACCCATTCACGGGGGCTTCACCCTCATGACCTGATCCCCTCCCAAAGGCCCCACCTCCTAATACCATCACCTTGGGGGTTAGTATTCCAACCTATGAATTTTGAGGGGACACAAACTTTCAGTCTATAACAAATGGCTCTGTAATGAAGCAGAAATAAATGGACCAAGGATGACTTGGTAGCTGCTTGCTGCCTGTTAGCAAAATGTCTTTTTTATTTCCTGGAGTGTTTTGGCAAATCTAACTCAGCTAACTATACTTTTTGCTATTGGTTTGTTATTGTTATTTAGCTTAGTATTCTTTCTCTATTCAGATTATTTTCAATGTTTCATCCATCCATCTGGGCTTTAAAATATTGCAGCAATGGTACGGTATGAATCATATTGCATCTTGCATAGTGCCCAAGGAGTTTGTATTGAATAATGGATAATGGTATAGCTGTTAGGGTCAAAGAGATGAGTTCTGCACTAGGGAAATAGCAGTGGGACCTTGGAGAAATTTCTTACCCTTTCTTTACCTCACTTTTCTCAGCTGTAACACAAAGGCTTTAATGGTATATTAGGGCTTTAATGAATGTGTGAATGAGTTAATATATTAAGGTGTCTGACCCAAGATATAGACTCAATGACTATCAGAATCAAAAGAAATATTTTTCCATGTTATTATACACACCTTTCCATCATCCTTTTAAATAGTTTCAGAAGTTTCTATCAAGCATATATGCCACTGTATACTTAATCCATCTATTTTTGAACATTTGATTGCATCTAGTTTTATGCTACTATATGTTGTTCAGTTATGAACGTCTTTGTGCATAAAGCATTTTGCACATTGCAGATTCTTTCCCGAGTGTTCAATTGCAGAAACAAAATTACCAGTAGAGCATCCAACATGTTTAAGTTTCTTGCTCAATCTTGCCAATTTGCTTTTTTAGGAATGATATAGAGTAGATAACATTTTCTAGGAATGTTTTACAGGGACAAAGCTCTTCGTATAATTGACAGAATTGTTCTAGACCTTATAGGGTATTAATTCCTCCAGGAAGCATTATAGACAAATATCTGACACCAAATCCAGATTCCATTTCCCTCAAGACTTTCAGGGGCTAGGGGTGGCACGCAGCAATCTTTGGTGTCTGTGAGGTAGCTTAAAGATGTCATGGGACGAGGTTCACCATGATGCCCTGGGTAGCCATTCCCCTGAAGTATACATGAGTCCTCCCCATGACCACCCAGAGGTGTCCATGGCAAGCGACAATAATTAAGAAAATGGGTTGGAAAAGATGAGCTCAAGATTCTATGTCATTCTTCTCATCATAATGACTTCCCTCTTTGCAGAAGCCGAGGATGAGCATTTTAGAACACAGAGGCCATCCAGCTCTGTTAGATCCCTCTCATTTCACACTTGTGGAAATTGTGGTTTATGTTGGGTGATTTCAGACGCATGGCTAATGTGTGGTGGAGCTGAAGCACAGAATCAGAGCTTCCAATTCGGACTCTTGTGCTGGCGGTTGTCGCCACAAACCATTGCTGATACTGATGCTGAATTGTTTATTAATTTGCATGCTCTCTTGTTGCAAAGTGGGTTGAATATGGCTTAATGTGTAATCTTAGTATACCAAAACAAAGTAAATAAGATGTGGAGAACAAAACCTGGATGTGAGGGTAAAGTAAGATTGGAATGAACTATGAGTTCCCTTTGAGTTCTTGGGAGGATGAAATGTACGAAAAAGCTTTACAGTGCCTGGTACAATGCTGGTGGATAGAAAACAATACGTCAATGTTAGCCTGTGGTGTTGAAGTCACAATGGTTTGTGCCAAATCCAAAACCAAATGAGGAATTTTGTTCATAATGAATCCTGTTGCCTTGTTGACAGACCTGCTGTTGGTTGACCACCTCATATGGGAACCATGTAATAATGAAGGAGACAGTCATTGAAATAACAAGAGAGCAAAATGGAAGTGAATTCATTTTTTTTTAACTTTTCCTATTAAAAAAGTTATAGATTCACAGGAAGTTGCAAAATGATGTACAGGAAGGCTTTGTATGTTCTTCATCCAGTTTCCCCCAGCTACATAACATGTTAATGTTTAACATAAACATGTTAATGTTTCCCCATTAAACATCTTGAATAACCATAATGCAATATTAATACCAGATAGCACAGGCTTTAAAAAGGCACTTCCATTTTCCTAATTTTTGAAAATACCATATTTGAGGATATGTGACTTTGAAACTGAGTGGAAGCTATGCATTTCAGTCTCCCCATCATGTTTTCTTAAAAATAATAGAACTTGGTTCTCTTTAGTCTGACTTAAAGGTAGGCAAAAGTTTTCTGTGAAGGGCCAAGTAGTAAATATTTTGGCTTTATGGGCCATGTGGTCTCTGTCACAGACACTCAACACTGCCACTGTAGAACAAAATGCAGCCCCAGACAGTACCTACAGGAGTGGGCATGACTGTGTGCCAATAACTTTATTTATAAAAACAGGTAGTGAGCCAGGTTTGGCCTGGGGGCTGCGGTTTGCTAACCCTTCCTTAAATTAACCTACCTAATGTCTGAATCACAAGAGAAATTTGAGAGTTAATTCAGTAAATCCAGTTATATCATTTCCCTATTATTTATCCAGAATCCCCCAAACATAGACACTAAAAAAGAGAAAAATAAGGGCCAGCCCAGTGGCGTAGTGATTGAGTTCGTGTGCTCCGCTTTGGTGGAGGTTCATGGGTTCAGATGCCGGGCGCGGACCTGTACACCGTTAATCAAGCTGTGCTGTGGTGGCATAGTAGTTAGGTTCAGGGACTCTGCTTTGGCAGCCCAGGGTTCGAGGGTTTGGATCCTGAGCGCAGACCTACACACTGCTCATCCACGCTACACTGTGGTAGCGTCCCACTACAAAATAGAGGAAGACTGCCACAGATGTTAGCTCAGGGACAATCTTCCTCAAGCAAAAAGAGGAAGATTGGCAACAGATGTTAGCTCTGGGCCAATTTTCCTCACCAAAAAAAAGAAAGAGAGAAAGAAAAATATTTCTATTAGCATGCAGCATTGTACTTTGAGAAGGAAAAAAGTGGCATAAAAGCAAGTTGATATCAGGAATTTACTTATACATAAAAACTTCAGGATGTATCATGGAATTTATGTGTCTATCTAGGTACCTATGTATCTATGTATATACGTATCTATCTATCTATGTATCTATGTATCTATCTATGTATTTGTCTATGTATGCATCTATCTATCTCCATATATATCTATATCTATCTCATCTATTTATATCTATGTATGTCTGTACATGTGTGTATATATATCAAACACATGTTTGTGTATATATATGTATATACACACACATGCAAGTGTATATACACACATATATTAAATTTATATACACACATTTATGTACACATGTAACCATTTCCTTACATATGCGTGTATGAGCACATTTTGGACTTGTAGTATAACACATTTGATATCACATAGATAATTCTCAAAGATGTGTTGGAATTTATCAGTTTTTCACTGTCTTAGAGCTGCAGAGCCAAACTGACACTTGAGGTACAAATGACTTAGGTTTCTGAAAAGGAGCACTGCTGAGTTTTTTAATTAAGATGGAGATGCCTCTATCAAGTACTTAAGTGCACTGTATCGGAACACTTTGACAAGATGGTTTTAAAGTGTAGGATGATGGGCTCTCTGGCCCGATCGTTATCAGCCCCCTTGGTGTTCCCAGGATGACATTTCACTGGATGAACTCATTTGGGGCCAACATGGGGACTGGAGGACTTCTCAGGGATCTCTACAGTGGGTGCCTGTTATTAACAGGGCTATTATTTAAATATGGTTCATGACCTTACGTTTGAAGAGGAAAAAGTGAATTACAATACTAACAGGCAGGCAAAAGAGATTCTTTAAATTCTCAAAAATCTTACCCTTAGGGACATCTCTGGTGGTCCTTGAGCTTTATCAAATTGGATAAAAATAAAATTGAATCTTGGAATGAGAAAGCTGGAATATTTTAGAAACAACTCTCCAAAACAAGTATCTTTAACAGGTAAGGGTATGATCCTTTCTCTCCCTAGTAAAAGGACCAACTGTGTGTATAAGAAATGTTATCCCTTGACAAGAGATATTTAAGAATTTCTTTTCCAGGTGGGAGAATACTAATTATCAAGTTATCCTTTAGGAAGAAAGGAGATTATTCATAAAGCCGTTCATCTTTTTCTTTATCTTACTGTTCTCTTTCTAGGGCTTCTCAGCCTCGGAAATATTGACATTTGGGCTGGATCCAACTTGATCATGGGGGCTGTCCTGTGCATTGTGGGATGTTGAGCAGCATCCCTGGTCTCCCCTCCCTAGATGTCAATAGCATCCCCCATCCCCAGTTTTTGACAACCAAAAACGTCCCCGGAGTTAGCCAAATGTCCCCAGAGGGGCACAATCACTGTCAATTATAGTTGATAATCTATTTGGGTCAGTCTAAAAAATGGACTTTCCACACACAAAAGCAAAGTCAGGAGAGCGAACTCACACGAGGATGTCGTCCTTGATTCCCCCCCCCCCCCCAAGTCCTTGGCGGATTCCTGAAGGATGCAAAGCTGTCCTTGAACGTCTGAGTGCTCCCACCATCCATATGCACGATTTCAGTGAAGAGCAGATCTTTGTCAGTGATGTACCATGTTCAAAACCTTCAAGGGACAAAGACATGGGTGCTGGACTCCAATACCTGGTGTGTCGATAGGACTCTATCCGATAATGAACTTGGATCTCACAAACATAGTTCAGGAAGGAAAAGAACATGCAAATAGTTGTTCTCATTGCTCTCAAAAACTGCTAATTGTCCTCCTGACTCGCTGCTAGAGGCACTCGGATGTGCGGGAAAACAGTGATTCAACCCAGGTGTTTCCACTCTTTATCCCTCTCCTCCCCTACTTCCACTTTGCCCTCTCATGACCTTTAATTTGTCAATTAAAATCAAAAGTAACAACAAAAAATAAAGACATTTAAAAACCTGGTGATTACTGATGGAATCATTAATGCAATAATATCATTCCCTGGGCTTGTCAGCCTCAGCAGCATTGACACTTGGGGCTGGATAAGTCTCTGTTGTGCGATTGTCCTGTGTACTGTAGGATATTTAGCAGCATCCCTGGACTCTACCTAATACATGCTAGATGGGTTGTTGGAACCCCAGATGTCTCTTGACATTGCCAAATGTCCCTGGGGAATAGAATTGCCCCCACTATAGTATCACTGGTTTAGGGGATAAAGATTAACAGAAGATGAAGGACAGAGACCCAAAAGCGTTTAGGAAAGGATCTAAAGGGGATGCTCAAAAATACATATGCCTAGGTCCCACCCTTGGAGGTTTCAAAGTAATGAGTATGGGCTTTTGCCTGGGAACAAGATTTTTAAAAGCTTTCCAGGTGATTCTAATGTGCAGACAGGGTTGAGAGCTATTGATCTAGAAAAAGAAAATCTTGGCCCGAATTCAAATGAAGCGTCACAAAATTTCTCAGAAATCAACACACAGGGCACCAGCAGATCCCATTGAATCGTTCACAGTCATCCATGATGGTTTGATACCCTGTAGGATCATTGTTCGTTTGGGGGCAGACATCAGTTCCAGGAACTATGCATGTTTCTGAATGTCTAAGTACTATTTTGTCCATGGGCTGAAGGAGGGGTGCGAACTGGGGCATCAGCCCCTCTCTGCATCTCTATTGTCTAGAATTTTCCAAGGTTTTCTAGGGTGTCATAATGAAGTCTTCACCTACTCTCCCACCTTATGTCCAATCTACTGAACTTTCAAAATATATCCAGACTATGACCTCTTCTCATTCCTCTCACCACCGCCCTTCTAGAAACTTCCACCATCATCTCTTTCAAGATAGTGATAATAATAATTAGTATTTGATTCAGCACTTGCATCACTACCCCAAGCCCCCAAGGCTCTTCTAAACCTAGCTGGAAGAGTAATCCTTTTAAAATAGAAGATAAACTGTGTCAACACCCCAATAGATTCTTCTCTCAACGTAAAATCTGAGAGACTTACAGTGATGTACAAGGACCCACATGATGGGTCCCCACCATCACCTTTCTTGTCCTATCTCCTAAGACACTTCACTTCCTCACTAACTCATCTGCAGCCACCCTGGACTTCTAGATGTTTCTAGAGCATTCTAGGCAGGCTCCTCCCTCAGGGCCCTGGCACTGCCTGCTTGCTCTTCGTGGAAAGCGCTTCTCAGCTGTTTTCATCCCTCTCCCTCTCCTTCCTGAGGTCTTTGCTCAATCGTTACCTCCTCAGAGAGGTCTTCCCCCAACATTTTATCTAAAATTCAACCCCCAAGCACTACTTATCTCTGCTCTACTTTAATTTTCTTCATAATATTTCTTGCCACCTTTATTTGTTTCCTATGCCTGCTGTAACAAGTCACCACAAATTGGAGGGAGGGGCCTTAAAAACAACAGAAATTTATTCTCTCACACTTCAGAAGGCTAGAGGTCAGAAATCAAGGTGTGAGCAGGGCTTCACTCCCTCCAGAGGCTCTAGGGGAGGATCCTTCCTGCCTCTTCCAGCTGCTGGGGGCTCCAGGTCCCTTGGCTTGTGGTCCCATTGCTCCAATCTTCAAGATCAGCATCTTCAAATCTCTCCTTCGTCTTCACATTGTCTTGTTCCTTGTGTGTAAATCTCTGTCTGCGATCCTTTTATATGGACTTATCTGATACATGTACGGCCCACCTGGATAATCTGGGATAATCTCTCCATTTCAAGACCCTTAACTTAATCACATTTTCCAAGACCCTGGTTCCGTATAAAGCAACATTTACAGGTTCCAGGGATCAGGACCTGGTTTCTTGGGGGAGGAGGGGTGCATTATTGAGCTACGACACAACCTATTTATTTTCCATATATATTTGTTTATTATATTTTCCCACATTATGATATAAAATCCATTAGAGTTAAAGTTTTTTAAAAAAATGCTTATTCTATTACCATATTCTCCATCTAGAATATCATAGAAGCTCGATAAATAAAATGCCTACTATAGGACTCATCGGAGTTGCAGAAGAAGAAATCAGAATAGGAGAGAGAAAGAGATAATGGCTGATGATTTTACAGAATTTAGAAAAGACCAGAGATGCAACTCACGTGTGGATCAATACAAAGAAATCTACATTAGACGTATGCATTCAGGATGCAACGCACCAAAGACAAAGAAGAGAAAAAGATAAAAAGAAGAGAAATTAGATATATCATTCTCAACAAGTTAAGGGAAACACTCAAAGGAAAGAAATTTCAAGCAGTCCAAAGCAGGCAAGAAAGTAGGAAAAATAGTTATTCATTATCAAAAAAAAAAAAAAAAGTTCAAGTGTTCGTGAGAACGTGAAACAAGAAGAACTCGGATGCTGCTTGTAGGAGTTTTCATCGCTGGGGGAGAGCAATTACAGATATCCAGTAAAGGTCCCTTAGCGGGTTTGCTTTTCGCCTATTTGCACAGAGAGACATGTACAAGAATGTTTATTGCAGAATTGAATGCAATGGCAAATTAAATTAAATAATCAACCTGAAGTGTGTAAATAAATTGTGGTGGGATCACGCATGAATTATAGCACAGCAGTGAAAAGTGAATGAACAAGAGCTGAATTATCAACATGGGGGAGCTTCACAAGCATGCTGCCGATTGGGGCATTCTGGAATACATATGACAGGATATGTGGGGATTGGCATTGGCCACCCCAAAATGTGTCTCTTTGGCTTGATTTTTTAAAAAAATTTATTTATTTATTTTCTGAGGAAGATTCATCCTGAGCTAACATCTGTTGTGAATCTTCCTCTCTTTTTGCTTGAGGAAGATTAGCTCTGAGTTAACATCTGTGCCAATCTTCCTCTATTTTGTACGTGGGCTGCTGCCACAGCATGGCTGACAAGTGGCATGAGTCCGCGCCTGGGATCCCAACCTGCTAACCCAGGCCGCCAAAGTGGAGCACACGGAACTCAACCATTATGCCATGGGGCCAGGCCCATCTTTGGCTTCATTATTTTTAAGGACAAAAGACTCTGAAAGAAACTTTGGCCTTCGCCCTAACTGCCTAAAAGAATTTAAGATGGAAGGCCTGTTCCAGGAAGGAGCTAATACCATAAGATAACTGAAATATAATATAACCTAGGTGTGGTAGACACGGAGGAAAATAACAAGGGCCTTTTAAATCAAAGTCCTCTCCATCTCTCATTATCTCTACAAGGCGTGGTCAACATTTCTTTATCAAACATTTGCTTTTCCATCTCCCTGTGAATTGCCTGCCTTTGCTTTAGAGCTCCAAAACTACTACCCCTAGCATCCTCCTTTGTCTTGAGCTGAAGATGGTATTTAAGTTGGTGGCTTTAGCCATTTTCGTGAGTTATTCAGTTTTTCCTGGGTTTTTCCCATGTATACATGTTGTTAAACTCTGTTTGATTTTCTCCTGTTAATCTGTCTCATGTCAATCTAATTCTTAGACCAGTTAGAAGGACCTAAAGGGTAGAGGAATAGTTCTTCTTCTCCTACAGACCACAAATAGTATAACGTTCAGGACAAAGAAAAGAGTCTATATACACGTATACATGCAGGCTGTATGCATCAGATGCACAGCAGGGTGTGAATAATAATAATAATAATATGCAGTAAAGTGTCGCTTAATGATGGGGAGATGTTCTGATAAATATGTCATTAGACAATTTCGTAATTGTTCGAACATCATAGGGTGTACTTACAAAAACCCAGATGGTATAGCCTACTACACACCTAGGCTGCGTGATACGAATCTTATGGGACCACGCTTGTATATTCCGTCCATCGTTATTGGAAGTCACATTATGCAGCACATGATGCAAGAAACAGATTAAAAAAATTATTCAAGAGAGGGGTTAATTACTACATGGAGAACAGTACAAAGACATACACAGGGGCCTTCAACTGTATTAGTAAGATTTTATTCCTTCGTTTAGTAGATAGATCATTATATTAAACGTGGGTTTTATGTCAGAATTTATTTGTATGCAGCATCTGTGTAAAATAAGTAAATATACAAAGAAGAGGGGAAGGTATGCAAAAATAAATATATTTCCTTTTCATGAAGGTTTTTACCTTTTCCACTTCCTTCGAAATTTTTAAATGACCCCATATCATTTTTTTAAAAAATCTGAAACAAACCTCTTCCCTTCCCTTTGTGATGTCTGGGGCTGTTGCTCCCTGAAAGCAACACTGCAATGTGGACAGAGTTGTGCCCGAGTGTGGACCGCCTCAGCCTGAGGCTGCCTGAACCATAGAGATAATATTTTTTATCTCGTTAGCAGAGTGCAACCTTAACTTGGTTGAAAAGAAACCAGCCTACCTCTGAGGATAATCGTCATTCTGAGAACCATCGAATGCTGTGAGGAACAAAGGGCAAGTTCGAAAGCGCAGGCCATCCCTGACCTGCAGAGGATCATGAGCGAGAGCTTAAGTAAATTGTTTGGATGTAGAGCAGGTGTGGTTGGGAGCATTTGAATACTATGCGGCAAATTTGCTCCACCGGGCATTCAGTATTAATATGATTAATCCACTTGTAATGAGCTTGCAATGCACATTTCGGCTTTGTATGTATCAACTCCTATCTGTATTTCCTCTCTGCGCACCTGACTGTAATAAATCCAGGAGAAACCAGCGATCTGTGGAGTGGCTCCCAACACGGCATTGGCTAGCCACCCGTCTGCTGCAAGAGCCAAAGGAAGATTCTTGAGACAGGATTTTTAGCTCAGTTTTACAAGGATGGAAGCAGGCCCATTCCAGTGAAGGGAGAAAGCACTGCCAAGAGATGTTGGAGGATGGAAGAAGTTCCGCTGCAAGTCCCTTCCCAACACCTTGAAAATATTCTCAGTGTTGAGAAACGCTTTAGGCCTTTGCTGTAGGTCAGATCCGAGTTTAAAGTGTGGTTCTCCCCTCCCTGCATGAATAGGGAGTCTTCAGAATAGATGAGACTCCAACCCCTGGGGGACCATCTCTCCCCTGACTACTCCTGACTCATCTTACCCAAACTGAACGCCATCCCCCAACAGCCTGGGGGATCCTCTGCCCACAAAACCCTGCCATGGCCGCCATTTCTCTGGAGACAACACCCGAGTCCCTGTGATGTCTGAAGGTGCTGCACCTTCTGGGTGTCTTCCACCTCTCTGGCCTCATCTCCTCCTGCTCTTCTTGAACACCCCACTAAATTGTGCCTCCTGGTGCTTGCTGCCCCACAACCAGCCTTCCTGGCCCCCTTTCTCTGCACTGTATGAACCCCATGTATGACCATGTGAACCTTGTTCAAAGGTGGGATGAGAGGTTTGAATCCACAAAGGTTCAGTCCGTATCACTTGTGTTGCCCGGCGACACCTTCCCTGGTTTTTGCTCTTTAAGCTGCCTTCAAGGATGCCATCACTCTCTTCGAAGCGTGTATTTACAGTCAATGCCGGCCACTATATTAGCATCCTTTCCTGGTGGTGGACCATTAATGCATCTTTAAAATCAACCTACAGTGCAAAAATGAAAAATGGTACTCAACTGCTAGACTGGGTTTGTAAAAAATATATATGTATACGATTAATGAAAATAAAGTGGGACAAATTTATCAGAGCCCTCAAATTAAACTTTATTAATTCATTTATTCAGTTATATTCTGAGCCATCTTATTTAGTAGGTTTTCTTCCTTTTTCCTTCCTACCTTCCTTCCTACTGTCCTTCCTTGCTATAAAGCAATTAACCTACCCCCTTGCTACTTTCCAGAAGTAACAACTTTTAATAATTAGTTGTGTATCTTTCCATAAATATTGTGTGCTTTCACCTTTTTTTAAAATATACAAAATGTGATGTGACATGAATGGGACCTGTCTGCCATTGTTATTTTGTAACTTCTCCTTTGTTTAACAATATCTCTTGGACGTGTTTCATTATCCTTACAAGAAGATACGTGGAAACTCATAGTGTGAAGTACTTGTATCTTTTATGTGTAGTGCTCCCAATGGACATTTACATTGTTTCCAGTTTTTTGCTCCTGGCAGCAATGACACTATGGAAAATAATTGTATGAACCTGTTTGTGTATTTGAGTGAGTATCGCTAGTGCCGTTGAGTGCATTCCGACTCCTAGTGACTCTGTGTACAGGAGAGCAGAATCCCACCCAATATTTTTGCACCATCCTCTCCCCTTCCGGTGCTGTATCAGACAATGCTACACTTCTATTCACAGGGTTTTCATGGCCAATTTTTGGAAATGGGTGGCCAGGTCCTTCTTCCTAGTCTGTCTTAGTCTGGAAGCTCCGCTGACACCTGCCCACCATGGGTGACCCTGCTGGTATTTGAAATACTGGTGGCATAGCTTTCAGCATCACAGCAACACACAGCCACCACAATATGACATCTGACAGATGAGTGTGTGGTTCCCCAACTGGGAAATGAACCTGGGCCACAGCACTGAGAGCACCACTAGGCCACCAAAGCTAGCTGGGTCAGTATATACACAGCTTATTTCATTCATTATACTATGAAAATGACATTATTATTTCAAAGGACTTATGCATTTTGAATGTTGATCAGGAACAATCAAGAATTATGTTTTTGGATATTTTTAATGTATTAATCTTTGCCGATTTGATAAGTGACAATTGGTATCCCAATTGGAAGTATAAGATATTAGCATTGGAGAAAACTGGATATGGGGTAAATGGGAACTCTTTGTACTAGCTGTTCAAATTTTCTGTAAAGGCAAAAGCATTCTAAAATTAAAAATTCAAGCTCTTCCTTTCAACAGCTGTGACCTGTGTCAAGTAACTTAACGGATGAGAGTTTTCTCATCTGTAAAATAGAGATAGTAAGAGTATCAGGGTTGTAAAGAGCTTAGAACAGTGTCTGGGAAATCATTTCATAAGATAAAAAACAATAAACATAAATGTGTTAGTGTTGTATGACGTAATTACTTTATTTGTTAGGATTATGTGATTTTAATGTATGTGTGCTTTTAATGGCAACTGTACTAGAGGCTAACATACAACTGCAGTTACACTAAAGATTTACTAATGTCTATTGAATAAATAAATGGATGAATAAATAAAAGAATAGGTCCATATCTTCAAGGATGGAGATTTCAGGAATGCTGGATGCTGTATCACCAAAAAAAAAAAAAAGCCCCCTCTAGCTTATAGGGAAAACAAAGTTAAATTTGCTACCAAATTTCTTCATTGCAGAGCGTCGTCAAGGTAATTTGCAACATTTTTATGGCAGGGTTTGTCTGTATCAAACCGGGCTCTAGGAAAAATCTGTATAAGGTTAATGTAGAAGCATGATTTTCAAGCAATAAATTTTCTCTCTAAATTTTCCAGAATAAATTATTGGCTAACTGTATTCATCAGCAACTAGATGAATTAGCCCTTGGTCAGAGGTTATCAAAAATGAGCCAATTAAATTTTTCATGACATCTGTCAAAAATAATGACTTTTATTCAAGTACTAACTAATAAATCATTTTTTTCTGACAACTTTGAGATCGGAGGAGCAATTGTCTGTGAAGGCAACTCCTACTTTTTGGCGGTGAGAGTGTGTCATACACACATGGAAACTGTTTCTGCAAGATCCCCAAAACAGGTTCACATCATTAAAATAGAAAGCTACACAGGAGGAATTCTAGAACGTTCTCTGCTTTTCTTTATAACATAAAAACCATTACCTGTTCTGTTGAGAAACATTTTATGCTTACCCCAATTCACCCAGTGGTGTTAAATTTCAGGTTTCATGCCCACATCAGTAGCTTGCGTTCTACATCTGTTTGTTCAGCTGCAAACCACCTTTTGCATTCTGGGTCATCTGCACCCTCGTGCCACCTTCTCTGAGGGGCGCCTGCCTCTTTTTGAGACAGGTTGTTCTAGGTGATTCTGTAGCTAGTCTCCATGCTGGAACTACAGCCATACCTATTGACTACAGTGGTTTTAAAAACAGTGGGCATCTGATTAAGACAGCTGGGTTTTAAACTATTTATTCTCCTCCTCAACCATGCTCTTCTTTCTCAAACACCATTGATCTACTGGTTAAGCCACCTGGATACAACACGAAAAGAGAGCATGTCAAATAGGAAAAGTGCAAAGAGATTAGCAGGTAATTCACAGCAGGAAACCCTTGTCTTCTTCCAAGCCCAGTTCTTTGACAATACGTTAAATGTCTTTCATGATAATTGCTCTTTTTCATTTCTCTAAATTTTCTTAATATATGAATTTATATTTTAAGCATGGATTTCATACAGATTTTTAAGCTTAATAGAGTAGTTTTATTAGTACCTTTCAGATTTATTTCATCCTTATCTACAGTTATAGTCCATTTCTCAGTTTCAAGGTTTTGTACTGCAGCTGTCTCTCTCTCTCCATCTCCATCTTTATCTTTTTTCTTCTTAAACATTTTTGGGGAGATAAAAGATTTATATTTTGAATTTATTCATCTGTTCAACCTTTCTTAAGTTTTGTAATCCATTAAATTTAATCCATGTTTCTTCATGCGTTATTTCTTATGCTTTCCAAAGGATTATTTTCCCACCTTTAAAAAAATTATGTCCTCATCATTTATCACATGATTATACATTCTCTCAAGAATTTTAACATTTACATTATGTGCTGCAGTGGTATTTATCACCATTACTTGGACTTAATTCTATAACAGCGTCCCTGTATGCCTCTCCTATCATGCCTTACTGCCTCTAATGGTGTTTTTTTATTTTTTATTTTGATTCATCTCTCATTTCATTGAAGTACATCTCCAAATATTTATTTCCAGGAAGACTTCATGAGTGATATATGTTCAGTGTCCTTGCACATTAAAAAAAAAATCTCTCTCAGCTGGCTTTGCATGTGGGTGACATATTCCAAAGTCTATATTTTATGACCATCTCCACTTGAGAAGAAGGAGAAGTAAATCACGTTAGTATTTGCTTTAGAATTTATTATTTAATGTATGTACCAGAGATGATGTTGTGACACATGGCCATAAATATCTTAATTCCTAAGTGTTGTTAAAATTCGTCATCTTAAGCATGATCAAGAAGAAGGACCAACGATGTTCAAATCTCCTAATTCTCTGAAGTAGGAGGGGGAAATAAGCCAATGAGAGATAATCCCTCATCTGCAATGGAGAGAAGGGGAGAAAGGGGAAACTTCATTCCCTGTTTTGTTCAGAAACTAGAAGGAAGATGTGAAAATGTCTAGGCTTCATCAGAACTTTGGGCATGTCCCATCCATCCTGCAGGGAGGATGTCCTGAGAAATATCCCCTTTCTCTCAGCTGTCTCCTGATGGCCTCCTTGGTGAGAGAACACACCTGTGCTGTGGTCCATAACCATCCACGGCCATGGCATTGGGGACCACCCACATTGGACCCAAGAGGAAACATGTGCAGATTATGGCATGCAATGAAAATTAGGGACAAGGGCAAGTTCTGAACTTTAATCCCCTTAGTCCATTTGTTTACTTAAAAATATATCTTTTCCCTTTTCTCAAGTGCCTGGTATTGAGAATGCTCCACCTTGTCAGACCTCAGAGTTGGCTCAATTAAAATGGCCTTTTTGCAGTTCCTCTGACAGTTGTGACCCATGTAGATGAGCTGTGAGCTGTGTCTGGGGTGGTGGATGGGGACGCGATGTTGAATATTACAAATATTTTCCCAAGATTTAACCGAGTGACATCTAGAAATCACCTGGTTAAGCAATTCTGCACAAAAAAGTGATTCTTACTTTAGTTTAGAACATTGTTTAATTAACGAATTATTAAAGTATACCCAGAAGATCAAATTGAGTTCAATTAAGGTAAGTCCCCAAATCATATATTTGCTTCACTCTGCAGTGAACATGTTCTGGAAGGGTTTTCCTTGTCTAAGACTTTAGTTATTTTGTTTTACTTTCTTTTGCAGATGGATGGTTTCTTATGCATGTTTTTCTGTTTTTCTTTTCAACTATCATGAAAATGTCATGCAAAATAAAAAAGGGAAATGAAAACGATAGGCCATAGGTTTGCAAACAGCAGATATTGGTGAAGTTTTGTGCAGCAGAAGTTTACTCATTTTAGTAAATGCATAATGAGATGGTTTTATTATTCCTTGACCTTTCAGGGTTTGAATTTATTTACTTTGTTCTCTAAGATATTGTAACTCAGGAAGTGTCTTTTTGGCAGGAATGCTAAAATGGTGTTTTTTTTCCAGTCTTCGTCATGGGGTGTGACTTTTGACATTTTTGCACATTAAATTACATTATATGTGAAGCTTCTTTTAGTTGAAGTTATGCTTTAGATAGTGTGACTTAATGGAATTAGAAATGTAAGGAAAAAAGGATAAAATACAAGAAAAAATAAGGCTATTTTGGGGGAAAAAAGCAATAGATTTCTTTCCAGTTTTGAATTAAATCTGCCATCAGCATGTTTGGTGAAATCCAATCAACCTGGCTTCTTAAGTTAAAAAAAAAAAAAGTGGAGTATTTCAGACTTATTAGGAGAGTATGGAAAATTCCATTTTCCACAGCCTCAATAACACTTGGTGCTGCCATATTGTGAAATTTTTTAAACCGATCTAATTGGTATCAAATGGTAGCCTCCTGTTGTCTAAAGGTGCACTTTCTTAATTTTTAGGGTTTGAACACATTTTCCTAATGTTTTTAGTTGTTCAATCTCCTTTACTATAAATTTCACTTTTTTCTGTTATTTGATCATTTTCTTCTTGAGTGTTCTCTTTTCTTACTGACGTGTAGGACTTCTTTACCGAGGTGAGAACTAATCCGTTTTGGTTTTTATCTCTTGCAAATCTCTCTCTCAGTCTATGGCTTATCTTTTAAAGTGGTTTACAATGTCAAGTATCATGCAGAAACTTTTGCCTTTAATGTGATTTGCTATGCCAATATTTTCCTTAAACAGGGTTTGTGTGTTTGGTGCCTTCGGAAAACATTTTCTAGTCCAAGGTCTTGAAAAAAATTTTAATATACTTTCTTCTAATTCTTTGGACATTTTTTTCAAGTCAGACTTTTCATTCATCAGATTTATTTTTATATTGTGATGAAGGGGTCTGTCTTCCTTCTCCCCTCCATCTGTACACAAATCTCCTCTGACACCATTTGTTGAACAGCCTGCCTATCCCCCTATCAATTTGCAATGACTTTTTGCCCTATTTTGAATTTCTCTTTACATCTTCATCTATTGCCTGTCTCTCTAGTCTGTTCCTTTAGTCAATTTGACTATCCAGTGTCACACTGTTTTGTTTACTATAAACTTTCTAATGTCTTGCAATTTAGTAGGAGAATTTCCCCATCTTTATTATTCTTCTTCCAAATATCATTGGCAAATTCTTGGACACTTACCTTCCATGTGAAATAATAACCAGATTTTCCAGTAAGAAATGCTCTACTGTGATTTGGTAGGTGATTTGCATTGAATTTATAGCTTAATTTGAGGATAATAAAGATCTTTAAAGATATTGCATCTTCCCTTTTGTGAACAAAGTATATCTATTTATTGGTTACATCTTCTTTTATGTTCTTTGTAAAGTTGATCATTTCTCTCCATAACGGGCTTTCATGTATTATGATAGGTATATTTTAGGCACTTTATAGTTGAACTTTTTTTTGTCTTTTTAATATAATGCTTGTTAAATTATGTTTTCTAATTATTTGTTGCTGGTATAAAGGGATGCAAATTGCTTTTTGTGTGTTGCTCTTGTACTTAGCAACTATGTGGAATTCTGTTCTTAATAGATTCCCTAAAGATTCTCTTGGATTTTCTTTGCAGATAGTTATACTGTCTGTGCATAATGATAATTTTCTTTCTTCCTATACACTCTTCACACCCATTTGAACATTTTTGTCTAATTGCCTGGCTAGCCCTTTCAGTGTAAGTTTGAGTGGATAGTGTGTCTTGAATTTTATTGAATGATATCTATGTATCAAATGTGGCTTATGGTTACATTCATGGATTTATTAAACATTCTACTTTAAATTGTTATGTGGTTAATCACGTCAGGGAAGAAAAACTTTTCCTCTACCTATTTAGGTTCAGTAACTGAGGGTGTGAAAATTTAACTGACAAAAGACAGATTAATGTGAAAAAAGACAAAGTTTATTCATGAACATACACACATGGGAGCTCACAAAAATATGTAGCTAAAGATGGCTAGAATTTAGAGTTTGTATACCATCTTTGTAGGGGAAGGGGAGGGGGAGAAAGGCACTTATGGAAATGCAAATAACTTTTAGGAAGAATAAAAGAGCCTTTAGGAGAATAGATGAGAGGTTTTGTAGATTTGTGCCAATGACTGTTTATGTGATTTTTTCATCCTGGTGCCTTGATGATAGGAGTCAATTTTCCCTGGTACAGGAAGCCTCCTTTGCAGGGGAGTTTATGGCAGTTGAAATCCTTTGGAAGGCTCTGTTTTTAGGAAGAAAAGGAGAGTTTAAACAATGCCTTCTCCTGCATCTGTTGATTCTCAAAAATCTTCAGCTCAAAACAACTTTTATGCCACAGTAGTATATCCTGGATCCCTTCAACCACATTAACAAATTTAACTACAGGTCACATTTTTATGTAAGAATAAATATGTCTCTGACCCTCCATCTAGCCTTGGAGAGAAAGCCCTTCTCTCTACTCTCCTGGTTTGCTCCCCCAGGTGGGTTTTCCTCACTCGCTTCTGACTCAGGGAGCCCACGTTCAGTGGTCATCTGACAGATCTCTCCTGGTCTCTCAGTCTACACCAGCCCTGCCCCCACCCCTACTCAATTTTCTTCGTAGCACAAAGCCCCTTCTGCTATTACCTTGCATAAGTGTTTATTGGACTGTTTATGGTCTGCTTTCTCCTCCAGAATACAAACACCATGAGAGAAGGGACCATCCTCTTCTTGTATCCGCCATACCTAGAGCACTGCCCACCACAAACACAGTTGATGCTTGGTGAAAGATTTGTTTCGTGAATAAACAACTTGAGTTTAGGCGTGTTAGGTGCCTGCCAAAGGCAAGACTGAATCTTTTCTTCAAATTGTTTTTTAAAGATGAACATTGAGGCGGATGTTTTAGATCACAGGACCTTCAATGCTATCTCATTGTTTACTCTCTTGCCCTTTATTATCAATTCAGAACCATGTCACGTGACATTGAGATATTACCAACACGATTTTCCTCCCTCAACTTTTGTGAGATTTTCTTCTTTTCTTTTTTCTGAGATAATAGAGATAGCTCAGATACAGAGTTAAACTGAAAAGTTAAAGGAGATACTCCAGGCTCTTTTATAACCAGAAATCTTTGGTGGGTCATTCACCGATCCTAACGCCTTCACCTCATTTGAGGAGGGTTCCATGGGCAGATTGCTTGCCATTAGGTTTCCCAGCATTCAAGAGTAAGCTGGGGTGATTTCTAAAGGAGGAATTCTCGCAGGACTTTGCAAGCCTGGCTTGCTTTTTTTGTCTTCTACTCACATGAAATTTATCTTCCTGAAGAAAGTCTCCAAGTTCTTGCTGTGACTTACTTAGGAACCATAGTTCAAGGTCATAAATTTATTTGCATCTTTTTTGTTTTCTTTCAAAAATAAAATAAGAGAAAGAATGTAGGGGTAAGCCAACGAGACGGAATTTGACTCTGGATCTAATGAAATAATGATGCAAGTTAAAGTATCACATTGTGCAATACTTAAAAAATTCATTCTTGGGGCCAGCCCTGTGGCCTAGTGGTTAAGTTTGGCATGCTCCACTTTGGTGGCCTGGGTTTGAATCCTGGGAGCAGGCCTACAGCACTCATCAGCTGCCATGCTGGGTGGCAACCCACATACAAAATAGAGGAAGATTGGCACAGATGTTAGGTCAGGGTGAATCTTCCTCAGCAAAAAAAAAATTCATTCTTGAGCCATTTTCCCTAGCATGTCCTTCTGAGGGCTAAAGAGGAGGTCTCTTAGGTTGGGTCCCAGAAGCAGACACCGAGGAATAGCAATGTGACTTCTTTGAAGGCTCTCATGATCTGGAACATCCACTTGGATATCCATCTTTAAAAAAAAATAGAGTAAGTTTTCGACCTTGGGTTTGTCAGGGACCTAATACACCTAATATTCTGGTCCAGCCATGCACCAGGGATGTGCTATGCACATTTGTTTTTCTCAACAAATCTGGCCTTTTGGAGGTGTGGGCCCAGAGGTCAACTCCCAAGTGAAGGGAGATGCTCTGGGCCCCTTAATCACCTCTTCTGGGGCAGAAATGACTGATGGAGATTTTGTCTTATCATAACACTTTCACCTCATTTAAGGTGCATTTGATTAGTTTTCTAGGCTTGTGTAACAAGTTACTGCAAACTTTGCAACTTAAAACCACACACATTTATTATGTCACAGTTTCTATAGGTCAGGATTCTGGGCGTAGCTTGGCTGGTGTTACAGACTGAATTTCAGCAGCACCACCACCACATTCTTACGTTGAAGCCTTAGCCCCAAAGTGACTGTATTTGGAGATAGAGCCTTAGAGGTAATTAAGGTAAAATGAAGTCGTCTGGGTGGACCCTAATGCAATAGGACTGGTATCCGCGTGAGAAGAGGAGATGAGGATACAGACACGCACAGAGGGATGACCATGTGAGGACACATGGAGAAGATGGTGTCTACAAGCCAAGGAGAGGGGGCTCAAGAGAAATCAACCCTAGTGACACCTTGATCTTGGAATTCCAGCCTCCAGAGCTGTAAGAAAATAAATTTTTATTGTTTGAGCCACTCAGTCTCTGGTACTCTGTTATGGCAGCCCGAGCACACTGAGATAGCTGGGTTCTCTGCTTCCGGGTCTCGCATAGGCTGCAATCCAGTTATTGCCAGGGCTAAATTCCCATCGGAAGCTTAGCTGACGAATGAGCCACTTCTGTACTCCCTCAGGTTGTTGGCAGAGTTCATCTCCGGCAGTGGTCAGACTGAAGCCCCCATTGCCTTGTTGGCTCTCAGGTAGGGGTTGCTCTCAACGCCTAGAAGCCGCATGCAGTTCTCTGTCATGTGGTGCTCCCATAAGCCCTCCCACAGTATGGCAACTTAGCTCTCCTCATCCAGAAATGGTGAAAAACGGTCCAAGGATGTAGCACTGATGTTTTCTCCCACAGAAGGTGAGAGTGAACCAGTCATTCCTCTTCTGCAAATAACATCTGCTTTCTCTGATTATAAAGAAGTATAGTCAAAAGAAAAGCAAATGCAGAGATTCACAAACTTGTAAAGAAGGATCAAAGATCATGTGCAATAACATCAGATGACTCACAGTTCGGGCTATCAGTGTGGAGACTTCCTGTGCATGCATGTCCATTCTTTTCAAAGTGCCTAATGAGAGAGTTGTGTATTCATTGCATTTACCATCAGGGCCCAGGAAGCTGTCCATGGTAGCTGTCAGTGTAGCCCCTGCATGCTGATGTCTTCCATCTGTATTCTCTCAAGCAGCTCATTTCACTTTTTATCAGCATTAAAGTAAATAACGGTCACAGACATAAGTGCTGCTGACACATTGTCTTTATAAATGAGATGATTTCCCATTCTTGGTGAGTTCAGCTGTGAGCCATTCCACTGGCTTATATGTAACTTCCCCCTAAAATAATCCACATTTCCTCATAAATGGTGAAGACAGCTACTGATGCAAACTGGAAACTTTTTGTTAATCCATGTATGCACGCTAACATAAAGATTTAGGGTAACTAGTAGATTTGTTGTTTTAGAGGAGCATATCAGCCTTTGTTTCATTTTGGCAATACGAGATAGTAGAGAGTTCCAGAAATTTGATCCCTTTTAGTGGGAACTCTTCTTCTCCATTCCTTGGGATTCATACAGAGATATTTTCCTGGACATGGGCACTCCTTGCCTCTTGTCTGCCTCTATCTTAGGTGGCTCAGTCTGGCTTGTCCCTTAATCTACTTTGAAATCTACTCTTAGCCATGAGGAGAGGGATGCTAGGTGCTCTATGCTTCCCATGGCTGCATGGGTAAGCCCGCCTACCTGTGGGGTCCAGTCCTGGGGCCTCTAGTTATCTACAGTGACATCATTCCACTGATCAAGCAATCATTTACTGAATGCATTCAATGAACAAAGCGGTTTATGGGAATTTGTAATCAGCCATGTCTCAAAAATGTACGAGAAGAGTCTAAGTGGCAAATGTTGCAAATCTTCTATTTACCTGTTTCTGTGTAATCTTTACACATTCCTTGAAACTGTTTTTGGGGTGAAACCAGTGGCAAAATTTCATTAAATAAAGGTCATTTAGCAAAACTGAGAAATATCTCGAGCATAATATCTAAGTAAATAAAAATATAGTGAAGAGACTCAGAACATGCCACCCCAAAGACACCACTCTGCCATATTGATTATTTTGAGCTGAGGGTGCATGAGAAGCACTGGATTTTGGAAGGGCTCTCTGATGTGATTTGCCATGATAAAGTTGCCCTCTCTGCACCGGGAAGCAAAGAATGTTCTTATCACCAGAGACTGTGAGTCAATGCCGAAATGGACTTGGACAAACAAACCCACAAAAACAACGTTTATCTTCCATCAGTGTCCCCCATGTATTTCCTTGTCACATTTCCATAATTTACCGCCCTTAGAAGCTTAAACCCTTTTCCATTGTCTTGTCACTTCTCCACAAATTTATCATCCTTTATTAAGATAACTATGTCTAAGCTCTCAGTAGTAATTGCCTCGACAGGTCTTCATTTTTCCTATGAAGGCTCCTGTGTGCATGCAAAAATATCAAATAAAATTTGCATGCTGTTATTGTGTCTTGTGTCTAATTCTCAGACCCAGTCATAGGACCTAAGAGGGTAGAGGAAATGCTTTCTCTTCCCCTATAATAGCCGTACAGTGGAATGGTATGTGGTCCATAAAAATGACGCAGAAGTATTTACTGAAATGAGGAAATGATTATGATCTATTGTTAAATTTTAAAAAATGATCAGCATAAACTCCTTTTTGGCAAATAAATAAAATGTGTATATATAATATGCATTATAATATGTATATAATATGTGTTTAAATATAATACATATATTTCTATAAGGATACATATATACACACAAGGATATATATATACACACACACAGACATATATACTACTGTTGGATATAAATATATATATATATACATATACATATATAACTGGAACAGGTGGCCAATTTACGACGTCTAAGATCTAAGTGGTAACAATGCTATGTTAAAAGATGAAATGTATAAAGCTTGCTTTGAAGACTCACTTACATTTTATTCTTGGAGACTCTCAATTTAGCTTTACTTTTATATGGTTTACAGTGTATGGGTGAGCAACATAAGCAACAAAAGATGGGTTATATTTATATCTACAGATAGATATAGATAGACGTGTATGTGTGTGTGTCTATATTTCTATCTCCATCTATGTGTGTGTCTTTCTATGTAAATTTTTCCATGATTATTGTTGAATTGTTGAATTATTGATGATTTGGGTTTTTGCACTTTCTGTAATAAACATATAATATAGTTCCTGTAAAATTATAAGCCATTTGAGACTCTGTTATCTGCATTATTAGTTTGAAATGATTGGCTTGTTCCCTGTTGACCGTACTTTTCCTTTTTTCTTCCAGAAGTCTCCTTCCTTGCATATTTCCCTGGACCCAGAGTCCCTGACAGACAGTCCTTCCCCCATCTGGCTACAGTCCACAGCCTGCTCCTGCCCCAGCCCCACTACCCCAGGCTGGCTGTGCCAACAGGGAGAGAAGGGTTTATCCTGATAAAGACAGACTCATTTGGTCTCTCCCAGGAGATATCATTAAATGTAGAGAAATGGTGTCTTGTTTCCAGACACTGTGCTTCGAGTGGAAAACACAATGCGACACAAGTAATAATCTTTCCATTAAGTTGTGAATCTCAATGGGCCCGCCATTGTGCTAATTTCCTGGGACATAGAGATGAAAAGACAGGATTCCTAGCTTAGAGGAGCTTGCCTTCTCTTAAAGACCAGCCCCTCCTTGGTGTTTCTTAAGCGGATTGCCAAGACCCAATGAAGATATGCCAGTTTGAAACATCTGTCTTTCTTGAGGTTGGGGGGGTCCTGACCCTCTGGGGCTGCTGCAATTTCTCACGTCTCTCTAGACTCCCTTGATGGCACGGTGGAAGTGCAGGTCCGTATTCTTCCAGCAAAAACTTCTTAGCTTCTCCATCTTGAGGCTATTGCAGAGAGAGTTGAACTTATCATTGCTCAAATTTAAGCCATAATGGTTCACATATTCCAAAGAACTGTTTTCAATATTACCACTAAAACTTGGCTCACAACTCTACTGCGTCCCGAGTTTGGCTGCCCACCCCTGTACCAGTAGGCGGTGCACAGTTATTTTCTAAGTCTGGAAGGCAGTTTAGAGAGGAGCCACTGCCAGCCAGAGGGGCAGACTGCTGACTCAGGGAAAACGCTCAGTGCTCCACACGCTGCAGGTTAATAGTCTGGGGATGTGACAATGGGTGTTCAGATGGGAAAGCAGAGTATTTGCTCTGCCTGAGTCACCCAGGCCCCATGAGCAGGGCAAACATTAGAGAAGCAGTATCTCCTGGCCTTGGGGGTACAGTGGGGAAACGCAAATAAGCTTCAGTAAATTGGACAGATGAATGGCTTTGTGCAATTCCAAATGGACCAGGCATTTAGTGTGCAGAGAAAACTCAAGTCTCTCCCTCAGCCCTTCAAGGGGTATTTTCTCCCAGCAGGGACGTTGAACAAAAATGTAATTTGTTCCTTTGATCAGTGCAACACACACGTGGCTTATTTTTTTTTTTCCTAATGGGACTGGGCCTATAATTGACTAGCTGTGTACTTCCAAGAGATTTAGAGCCGTGCGGCTTTGGGTGTGTCAGCAATCCACAGCAGTGACCCCAAGTAATGGGGAAAAACTACAACATACACATGACAAGGCAATCCTCTTGTTGGCTTCAGAAGAAATCAGATCATTAAAAATAATCACAGGGGCCGGCCCGGTGGCGCAAGCGGTTAAGTGCGCGAGCTCCGCTACGGTGGCCCGGGGTTCGTCGGTTTGGATCACGGGCAGGTACAGACGCACCACTTGTCAGGCCATGCTGTGGTGGCATCCCATATAAAGTGGAGGAAGATGGGCATGGATGTTAGCCCAGGGCCAGTCTTCCTCAGCAAAAAGAGGAGGATTGGCAGATGTTAGCTCAGGGCTGATCTTCCTCACACAAAATAAAAAATAATAATAATCATAAACCAAACAAAGAAAACAAAACCTTTTGTACAGAGCCATGGGCTCCAACTCTTGCATGGGGTGAGCAGAAGGTGGGTTTTATGCTGCTACACCCAGCAGCAGCCAGCTCCTGCCTCACTTGGAACCGCACATCTGACATTCACCACAATGAACAGATGGTGTTAATAGTTCATTTTGTTGCACTTAATAATAATGACTATGCCAAAGTGTTGCCCCTTGAACATCTGACACCGACAGTTCCTACTGGGTCTAGACTAGGGGGAACAGGGGCCAATTTAGGGCTTGCAAGACCTGAGAGGCAACGGGAATGCATTAAATGAAGAACAGATGAGGCTTGCTCTGAAGATTCGCATACACTTGATCCAGGGGGCGTGGAAGGTCGTAACTCAGCTTTAATTTTATATCATTTACAGTGCACGTGTGAGCAGTGGTTTAACGTGTGAGTCAAAGTCAACTGCTCTCGTTTCGAGATTTTATTTGCTTCCAGCTGGTGCTGAGATCGTCTGAATGGGGGCCGATGATATTGACAATTATATCATCAATGTGGATTAAGCTGGGATTGCTTAGCCAAATTTTGCATGTAGTGTGCACCAGGGTCTCAAATTCAGCTTTTAAAATGTCTGCTTTGTCTGCTTGTGCCTTAGGTTTGAGAAAATAAGGGAACTTTAGGAATGAGATGTATCTAAGTCCCCGCTGTAAAAGCTAACTGTCTATCAGATGACAGAAACATGTTGCCCCATGGTCTGAGCCTAAGATGACATCACTTTAAGGACTCCAGGCAGAGGTAATCGACTCCACTCAAGCAACATTTGTTGAATGCCTCTTATGAGTAAGGCACTGTGCTGTGCCCGGGGAGGGGGAGGAAATACCTCTGGCTAATGTCACTTAGAGTTGAGAGGCTGTAAATAGCTCTTCTACTGAACCAGTGATAAACGCGTCAGGCCGTGCTTTGGGTGATTCAAACACAGCTGAGTGAGGGATTCCTTTTGTCTGGGGAATCAAGAAAGACTTTCCAAAGGAGATGGCCCATAAGCTGGGGTTTGATGGATAGGGGGACTTAGAGAGACAAAGAGAAAGATGTGAAGTGGAAGGACATTTGTAATGGGAGCCTGGGGAGGAGGACCTGAAAGTTCATAATGTCTCAAGGGAATCATGAGTGGACCAGATGTGTGACTGGGGTGTCGGGCACAAATAAGCAATAAGCCAGGAGATGAGGTGGGGAGGCATGTTAGAGGCAGACTCTGGAAGATGCTGTGTACTGTGCGAAGCAAAGTGGGTTTTATTTCACAGGCAATGCGGTGTCACTGGGGGATTTGAGTAGGGAAGTGACATTCCCTAATCCTAATCTTTTAAGAGGATGATTCTAGCAGCCTTGGCAAAAAGCTTTGGAATGATGGCTCCTTTTCAGATCTCCAGATCCCTTGAACTATGCTCATCTTTTGGTGTTTTGAGAGAATGGACTCTGTGTCCAGGGTCATGCCTACAAGAGTATTCCATATATATACCTATGAATAGGACAGAGGAGGGAGAGTTGGCTGCATTTGGGGTAGTCTCTGCCTCTGGATCTCTGCTGCATTTTAAACTGAGTTAATTGGCCCTGATCACTTACTCCAGCACAGTTTAGAGGGTGCACCAGGAAGATGGCATCAGCAAGCTATACCTTTAGACAGATGAGGGACTCCCTGAGACCCTGGCCCCAGCTTGCTCCTTGCTGCTGCTATTCATACTCTGAAGCTTGTATGGGGACCCTGGTCATAGAGGCATTGGCTGTAAACTGACCATGATCAAAATGATGACCGCTGAAGAACTGATAAACTGTTTATTTGTGATGGTCATTTGGTGAAATGATAAAGAATCATGAGAAGGACTTATGGTTTCCTGTCGTGGTTAAATAATCTAGTTGATATGAACACTAATACTATACAGATTAATATCAAAATGCAGCTCAGTTACTTGTGCCATACATTTTCTCAAAGCCCCTGAGGATGCCTCAGATGTCATCTCATTAATCTCCCTGGCACTTTGAGGAGCTGCATGAAGGCCGCGGGGCCACGGTATACAGATGAGGGAAACAAGAGGGAGACGTGAGGTATCTTACCTCAGGCTGCAGAGTCTATTTCTACCTTGGCAGAGAGACAAGTCTTATTTTGGAAAATTCTCTCCACACAGTGGTTCTCACACTGATTGGGGGACAGAGGATCCCGGAATGCTACCACAGGCTGTTGGAATTTCTGAAGAATTCTTTCCATTAGAATGGCAAAAAAGATGACTCAATTCAGGAATGTGGAAATAAATAGGCCATTCTTGCCTTAAGGCATCTCTCCATGGTTGGCAATTATTTGAGTTACTAAACTATTTTAGGAATTCAACTTATTTTGGGGGGTGGGAAGTGCATTTTCTGAGTAATCCAGCCATGATTGCAGGAAATCCACTTGGAATTTTTTGCTCTAGAGGAGATACTGTCAAAAGTGAACAGTGAGATGGTGAAGTTCAACTCAAATGTAGAAGATAATAGATCATGAAAATGATGATAGATGTTTCTCCAGAATCACTACAAGGTCATAAAATAAAGTGTCAACTCCATAGGCTAACATCAAACAGTGTTTCTAGCCATGTTTCTTGTTACTCTGTTCCAATTGATCCTGTGGTTGAGAAAGACTCAGCCAGTCATGGTTCTAGAGGATGCATTGCATGGATCTGCTAGTGCCCTTCGTATCACCTCATTTTTCCTTTCTTGTTAAATTCTAACCCTCCTTTAAGAATTTATTCTATACTATTACTGGTGTTTATTAAGGTAATTTAAAAATTGCGGTAAAATATGCATAACATAAATGTTACCATTTTAACCTTTCAGTGGCATTAAGTACATTCACATTGTTGTGCAACAATCACTACTATCCCTGTCTAGAACTTTTTCATCTTCCCAAACTGAAAAGCCTCACCTATTAAACAACTCCCCACTCCCCACTCCTTCTAGTCTCCCAGATCCTGGAAACAACTGATCTACTTTCTGTCTCTATGAATTTGACTATAGAAGTGGAATCATGCAGTATTTGTCCTTTTTTGTCTGTCTTATTTCACTTAGCATAATGTTGAAGGGCAGCAGAAAATGCCACTCCAAAATATACAACTTTGGTGTAAGGATTATTCTGAGATGAAGGCAATTGAGAAGAATCAGACACAAGAAAGTTTCCTGCTCTCCCCTATTTGCCTAAAAGCAGGGCATAAATGTTCAAAGATGTCCCTCTTCTCCTCTCTACTAGGAAGGACAAAAGTTAATCATGAGGGACAACTTTAGACCCTATCATCCTGGAGGAGACACCAGAGGAATCGACATAACAAACTTTACTAACTAGACTTTATCTACCTTAGTCTATCTTCCCATAGTCTGTCCTTGGAAGCCTAAAACTGCTTTCTTTTTTCCTTCCATCTCTCCACAAGTTCTTGTTCTTTGTTGAAGATGCTATATAAGCCAAAGTTCGAGGCCACCACTTTGAGTTACTCATTTTACCCTGGGTATCTCTGGTGTATACATGAGGTGTACACTATAATAAACTCTTGTTTGTTTTTCTCTTGTTCGTCTGTCTTTTATGACAGGGGTCTCAGCCAAGAACTCAGAAGGGTAGAGGGAAAATTATTTTTCCTCTCCTACAGTGACCTGAAGCTTTACCTATGTTGTGACGTGTGTCAGAATTTCATTCCTTTTAAAGGCTGAATAATATCCAGTTGTATATATAAGCCACATTTTGTTGATTATTTAAGTAATCTTGAATCATTTTTGGGTTTTAAACTTTCTGTGCTAAGATTGTGTTCCTCTGACAATTAAAGCAATGGGATTACAACGGCACACATCCTGTTTTACCAATATTTTATATGTGGAGATAGAGTTAGCCTGGTAATAGGGTGTAAATTGGTGAAATCTACTTTAATTTTTTCTTTGTTTCTTTTGCAGAGACAGAAGGTTATTTAACTGAGTTTAAGGGAATTACAGAAAAAGCCAGAAACCATCCACTTTTGCCTTCAGAATCTTAAAACTCAGTTGTTGCACAAGCTTCTGGTTTGAAAGATCGTCACGTACACATGTGCTAATGTAGGCACAGTGTAGTTTAGATTAAACCTCTCTCTATGTAGTCAAATCATTTTCTGTTTGAAAGGTCCAATGAGAGTTTCTGCTGAGCCCTGCGTTGTATTTGTCAATAATTTTCCAATAGTTCAGTACACATTGCTTGATGAAGTATCCTTCAGAAAAATGAAGCCTGGCTAGTTAAGTAAGAGAGCTCTCTCTTCATGATTAGGGATAAGAACACTGAAAAAACTAAGAAGAAAATTGTCCATGCTGAATGAGCAAGCAGATGCAGCCCACGTAGTGCATTTTTGGGGTGAGCATCTAGGTTATTGAGGAGGGAAAACTTAAACTTGAAAACAAACACACCATATGGTAGCATAATTGATAAGAGTTAAAAAATGACGGAATGACCCAGGACCTAGTTTTAAAAGCTCCCAGGCGATTCTAATGTGCTATAGGTTGAGAAACCCTGGTTAAACAAGGGATATAAACACAGGTGTTTTGAAGTCTAATTGTAGAAAAAATGAAAAAACATTTCATTGGTCTCAGTATCCACCAAGAGATAGACTAATGCTAGCTAAAACAAAGGAAAATCTGTAAATCCAAAGGAAATAAAGAATGTTTGCAAATGTGACCAATTGTTAAGCATTAATAGAAACTTCTTTAGTTATTTATAAATGATGAGCTTCATAAAGTATTTCTTAAGGGGGAAGAAATGTTGGGAACAATAGTTTCCACTTCTTGACCTAAATCAATTAATTATGGAATTTGCTTCATTTTGGCATTGTTGCTGCAGAAATGTCCTCAAATAAAATTAGTGATAGATAATTATATTTATCTATAAAAATGACATACCTCTTCTGTCTAATCTGCAATATTGGCTATAGGGAACTTGGAAAATCTGTAGATTTGAAGACATCATGATCAGATCTAAGCAATCAATATGTTTATATTAAGTACTCATTTCTCTATTGAAGGTTCTTGATATGTGGGTGACATTAGAGAATGTCTAAGAAACTGGTAAGGTAAAAAAATAAGTACACAGTGCAAGAGAGAATTATGTAACTGCAGTTTATTTACAGTTATGATGGAGAGGCACAGAGCAATGATTCTCTAAAGAAGTAGACAGAACCAAAAATCATTGGGATCCATTAATTTGGAATCATATTTACTTGGTTAATTATGTTTTGTTTGTCCAATAAAAAGAAATTGTATTCTTTGAATGCATTTTAAATATTTTTTTGGGTACAACCTAAGAATTTGGGGAAACCATTTCAAATGTTAAATATGCTTTTGTGAAAAAAATCAAATGATACAGGCTTATTTAAAGTCTCTAATTTAATTGCCAGATAATTCTGCAGCCTATCTGTTTCTGTGCAGATAACAGCAAATGGAAAAATGTACGATGGTATACTTATACACATGCACATAACAAATTTATCCTTCTATACATGAAACGTAGAAAGATAGGATCATCCTATGTGTATCATAATTGTTTATTTTATTAGGAATACAGCATAGATATTTATACATGTTGACACTTTAGATCTTATTCTTTCTGGATCCATTTTGAGGTGAAAGAAAAAATAAACATACAAATGAAAAGAAAATTCTTTCAAAAATACATTTGAAAAACTACCTTGGATGAGTGAAAATTAACTCTACTGGACACAAAAGAACATGTACATTTTCAATTTATTTAGGGAGAAAAATAATTTGTCTCTTTGAGAAGATGTTTAAATTGCAAAGAAGGAACTCTTCTAAACGAACTTTTCATTTGCAGTTCCAATAAAGGAGGTTGAAGTGAAGAATATTATAATATCTTAGAGAGGAGAGGCTATACATTGCGTATCTTCTTACCCTTTAATTCCAGTCATATAGTAGATGCTCAATAAATGTGAGCTCAATAAATGAAATACTTCAATAAACATCCACTGGGAGGCTACAGCTTGCAAAGAACAGACAGACCTACTCAAACTGGTTTAAACAGTGCGGGCCATTATCTCATCTGATGCAAGTCCAGGGGTAGAGCAAGCCTCAGAAAAGGTTGCTTAACTCAACTGTGCCGTCAGGGTCCAGGCTGTTCCACTTAGTTCTCTTTTTAGAACATCAGCATCATCATGGCTGTAGATGGTTGCCAACAACAACCAGAGCTTCCTCATCCACACTCTGATGGAGGCAGAGTGACTGGTCTCTGTTTCCAAGGAGCCCAATTCAGCTAATCTCTTTTTGCTACTCATTGGCCCCATGGGGCATGGGTGGACCCATCCTTGGAGCAAGGGGTGTGAAATGACTGGAGTTGGTTTACAATGATACTCCAGGATGGAATGGAGGTGCCATTACATACCCTCAGGCTATCTTTGATCTCTCTTTCTTTTAGGAGAATGGAACATGCTACAATTGAATCTCATTGCATTCATAAAGTCTCAATTTGGGTGGTGGCAAGGTAACAAGATTTGGTGTAGAGAAGTTTGAGATACAAAGAATGTACAGAGATTTTCCCAAAGTGATTGTTAGTTCATAGTGGACCTGAAAGAGAACTAGAGCCAGATAGTTTTAATGTCTGGGCCAGCCATTTATCCTTGTTGGATTTTGTTCTGACAGCAGCCACTACCATAAGCTTAGTGCCTGGTTTTACCCCAGCAGCGCTTGAAATAAGGATTCTTGGAGATGCCAAGTTGGTTGAACTGAGAGTTCTTAAAGGTGATAGGAATTGGAATCTAAATATACGGAAGCAGAATTTTGGGTCGAAGGCCCAAAGGGGAACCTTCATTTACAACAGTTAACAAGAATTCCAAGTTGTTCCTTTACAGTTACATGTCTAGCTGAGTATTAAAAACAATAGAAAAATGCCTTCACTTCCCAGTGCTTTTTCATTTTATTCACTACACAAAACTTTTTGCCTAAAAATAGAATGTTTCAATAAATGAAGATCTTCATTTGGCAATAATAAAGTATACAATATTAAAAATAGTAGAAAAATATATATGGCAGATAATAACAGATGTTGATACAGATTATCTTATTTATTCCTTAAAATAACCCTTTGCAGAAGACACAACTTGGAATCTTCCTATCTATTATCTCTCTGACTATATCTATCTGCCTATCTAACTGTCCTTCCATCCATGCATCCATCCATGCATGCATCCATCCATCCATCCATCCATCCATCCATCCATCCGTGTTTCTCTCTCTCTGAAGTGTATGGGAAGAAAAAAATCTTTTTCCCTACCCTTTTAGTATCTGTATCTGGGGCCTGTGAATTAAACTGACATAAGACAGCTGAACAGGAGAAAAGGCCTATGTTTCTTTGTTGTTGATGATATCTTTATGTTCATGGGGGCTTCACAGAAAAGAAGTGAACACCCAAAGAGGTGGTTAGACCCAGGGGCTTTATATACCATTTTAACAATAGGCATTAAATTGTGGAGAAGTGACCAAAGGAAAAGGGGTTTGGCTCCTAGGGGCAGCGAATTGTGGGAAGATGATAAGGAAATGTATGGAAGCTAAGGGTTGTTTAGTAAGGTTTGTTATGCAGTTATCATTCTCCTCTTCTGGTAATGGGAAAGGAGTACACTTTTACAAATGGAAATTTATGTTACCTTCGCAAAGGGAAACTTATATCCTGCTTTTAGGCGGAAAGGGGAAGGGCAGAGAGTTCTTTCTGCATCTATTGCTTCTCAATTGCTTTCGACTCAAAATAATCCTTATGCCCAAGTGGTGTGTTTTGGGGTGTCATATTCTGATCTATGGATCTATCTATCTATCTATCTATCTATCTATCTATCTATCTATCTATCTATCATTTATCTATCCATCTATCAATCATCTATCTATAGACCTATGTCTCTATCTATGTATGTATCTATCTATCTACCTACCTATCTACCTACCTATCTCTCTCTCTCTCTCTCTCTCCATCTATCTATCTATCTAATTCCAAATCTTGGGCTTCCTACAATGTACTTTCATGTTTATATAGTTAAAATTACTATGGGACTCCTTGGGACATGACTCTCAATGGATGTAATGAGACATTACCATCATGAGTGTCTGCAGAGCTAAGAACTTACCCCATAGTGAACAGGTAAAAGAACCAGAAAACTAACTTTTGTTTTCTAACTTCCAGTGCAGTGCATTTTCACTACATCAATTTTCTTTACTATTTTGATTTTTTAGAGTTAAAAAAATGAGTTGCTTTCTCCAGCTTCAATGAGCTTTAAAGTATCAGCTTAGACTTCTCATCTTTAATTTGCTCCTAGGCCAGAATCTGCCCTCCCCCACAGAGAGAGGAACACAGAGATATCGAGAGAAAGAAAGAGATTGCATGACTTATACAAATATATATGTATCCAACATAATATGTGCTACAACTCTATGGACCAAAGAAATTACAGAATTTCTAAACTATGCCCTGTAGAAGTATCACATAACTCAAAGAAGACCTGTGACTGCCAATATGTTTAAAACTCTTGAATCTTGGAAACCTAGTTTTACTAACTTTCCTCCACTCATTTTCCCCGGCTCCTGCTGAGTCCCCTTTGGTAGATTATGTAAGTCAAGAGGGCACAGTGGTTCATTATTCCAGCTTTTTATTCTTAGCTTTGCTTACTGTACCCATTCCTTCCTTCTGAAGCTGAAAATAGCTATGCCTCTTTGATGCAGAAGAAAGAAATTGTAGGTAGTCCTGAGAAGAGGAACACACTTATGCAATAGGGGAATTTTTGGCTTCTTTCTCTGTCAGTCCTGCAATCCCGTCCCCGGGTAACACAAGTGAAGTAACCATTTCATATTTTACATCTACGGCACATAACTGCTCTATGAAAGGGGATTCTGATGCTTCCTGTGTGGTGTGTATGACTTGCTAATTTCCTGAAACAAATATAATAATCACTCTTCATTGGAAAAACTGCCTTTTTTTTTCCCTGAAATTTCCAGCTAAACCCGTATTCTTGGTTTTGAATTAACACGTAAGTCAGCTTCATCAGTGTCAATCATGTTTATTTCTATGCTAATATATTTATAGATGGAAGAAAATTTAGACTGGACTTATGGGGACAGAAAACCATGG
Organism: Ceratotherium simum simum; assembly: GCF_057802395.1. Taxonomy (NCBI): domain Eukaryota; kingdom Metazoa; phylum Chordata; class Mammalia; order Perissodactyla; family Rhinocerotidae; genus Ceratotherium; species Ceratotherium simum. Next base: position 124,999,006 of record NC_141940.1, read on the forward strand.
AAGGCATCTGGATGCTATGACAAATCCCAAAATTAAAACCAAGGTACAGGTGGCACTAATCTGTAGTATTATTTTTCTCTATCTACTTAATCTGTCCTTTGATAGTTTTTAAAAAAATAAGAATAAGGGAATAAAGTCTGTCTCATTGATTTCACAAAGATATTTTGAGCTTGAAGTAAGCATTGAATATGAAAGCCTTTTTCAGTAATTCACAACCACATTCATCCACGTTATTAACAAACGCTTGATACTGGAGAATTTGAAAGCCCTGAGGCATCTTGGCATTTGGATTTCAGTCTGTTTGCATATCCCTCCAGACTTCAGAATTTTGGACAATTCAGAACAGTCAGGCTACACAAAGTGTGGTTCAAGGATCACGGAGGACTCCTTAGAAATGCAGAACCTCAGGCTCCGCCTGAGACCTGCTGAATCTGAATACTCCTTGTGGCAAGACTTCCAGGAGACCCAACACATATGAAAGTTTGAGAAGCACCCACGTCCCCACTTAATGAATCCATCAACTGCCTGTGCACTGTGATGCTTCAGAATATTTCTCCAAAAATGTGTTGACCCTGGGTGTTTAGAGGATCCAACAAGTGTCTAACCCTTTCATGATCTTCTCTAGCCACCTGGCCTGTTTCGGGGGACAGATCTCAAATGGCTTGTTCCCATTTCACCTTATTAGGATCCTGGGGTACCCATGTGGGGACTTCCCAGATTGTTCAGTCCCCCGTGGATATCAGAGCAGAGCATGTCATGTTAAAATGACCCTGAAACAAAATGCAAGTGTGTCTGCACCAATCTATTTGCACTGAACACCTCTGCAAAGCATCACAGTTAAGTAAATAATGATTTTCTAAAAACTATAGGTTAGTCTCTTCTGTTAGCTGTTCTTTTGGGTGAATGTTATATCAGTCCATGAGGAATAGAGACAAGGTTCAATCCAATATGGAGACTCTATTTTATGGAAGGAGAGAGTGAGATAAACACATTCAATGGGCAACGAAATTCTAAAATTGTGACTTTTGACTGTGTCAGAGGAGGTATGTAGCATAGGAGAACGAGCCTGGGATGTGGGATCAGAAGAAATGGGATTGTGGTCCAGTGCTGACACGTTGGCACTGTCTGACCAGCTACAGGTTCCCTGATATCTGCAGCGCTTCATTTCATCAGCAGTAAAATCAGGGTTAGCTAAGTGACCTTATACGTAAAATAACACTGTGGAAGAAAAAGTTTTATATGTTAACATTAACATATGAGCTTTATTTATACCTTAAAATAGAGGTCAGTAGACCTGACCAGGTGGTGGTGAAACACATAGGCTCTGTGTACTTGCCAGACTGAATGAGATGCTGGCAGGCTGGCTGGGTCCACCCAAACGAACTGTGAGAATCATTGTTGATAACCATGTATCTGCCTGCCTAGTAAGGCAGTGGGAAGCCCATGGGCACTGCTCGGTGAGTCTACTTCACTCTACTTGCCACTATGGCTGACTGCTGACGCATCCTCCAAAAGTGGGCACTCCATTTTCCATCAGCATCTTTCTAAATACCTTTAAGAATAATTGAGTTCCCCTTCTGCAATGCCAGATGCTCTGAATCCAAATGGACAGAATGTTCTATGTCCAAGGAACCCCCATTTGGGTAGTGCTCAGGAGCTCAAAATTCTGAAGTTCCCAAGACAGCAGGGGCAATTTTCATCTCTTCTATTTTAAAATGCCTCAAGTGCATGCCTATTATATAGTTAAAGTAATGGGATAATCCTAGCACTGTGTCTATTGCATAGGATTCTGTGAGGAGCAAATATACAATATTTATAAGGTGCTTAGAGCAGTGTTTCCCAAATAGTAAGCAGGATTCAGTTTACACCTTGGGGCATTCCTAAAATTGTGATCCCTTCCCACACCAATCGATATTTCCAGTTCAATTTTACACTTATCCTTGCCTAATATACAATGTATTTTGCTTAGTCACTTTTCAAAATTGTCTTCTTTTTAATTCATTTGTTTTTTGTCCTTTCTCAAACTATAATGCAAGCTCATTGAGGGCAACGAATTTTGCATTTTCTTCCCAGCTGCACCCCCAACGCCTAACACGGTGGCTGAAGCAAAATGGTACTCAATTTGTTACATTACTGGCTACCGACTAGTCAACCTGAAGAAAGAATGAAGACATGAATGCATGAATGAATAAGTAAATGGATGTGCTAATGTCTAGTGCTAAATCTGAGCCTTGTCTCACCAATGAATTGAAGCAAAGTCTATCTCTTAGATTTCAAAGAAAGACTTTTATTGTTTTGAGACAAAGCGGCGAGAAATGTTGCACATCCCAGAGAAGGTAGGGAGAAAACATATTTTGCATAGTTCTTTTAGATGCAGACACATGATTTTCCATGAATAGAGTCAAGCGAATTAGCATGCTTATATTTTACAAATGTTATTAACTCTGAGGATATTTTTAGAATACTTACAGGAATTTGGCATGCAAATAGAGTTTTGAAGTTTCTTTTCAGGGTTAAATTTTAAGACTGTTCCGTGAACTAGTGGATTTTGTTTGTCATTATTATTATTTGTTTGTTGTTGTTCTTTTGAGCCAAATACGTGTTTGCATGCTCGGTAAGAAGAAAGTGTGCTTTACGGGACCTTGGAAGATTCCAGGGGTGCAGATTTAATGTGAAGTGGGTTGACCCAATAATCTTATGTTACATGCTGATAGCACCCCAATGTCTGAGTTATCTCCTATCTGGTTGAAAAAGACTGTGAATGTTAGAATTCAGGTTAGGGAGAAGGGTTCACTGTTGTGTTCCCTTCTTGATTTTTTTAATCAAGCTAGATCAGAGATCTTAGGGGTTCAGCTCTGTGAGTTTTGAAAATTGTATAAGCCTGTGTAACCGCAAGCCAAATCAAGATATAGAATGTTTCTTTTCGTGTGTGTGAGGAAGATCAGCCCTGAGCTAACATCTATGCCAATCCTCCTCTTTTTGCTGAGGAAGACGCCCTGGGCTAACGTCTGTGCCCATCTTCCTCCAATTTATGTGGGACGCCGCCACAGCATGGCCGGACAAGCAGTGCGTCCATGCACACCCGAAATCCAAACCCGGGGGTGCCAGCAGCAGAGCGCGGCCATGGAGCCGGCCTCTAGAATGTTTCTACTACCCCATTCTCAGTCAATTCCTATGCCCTATTGGGACAGTCCCAGTTAGAGCCAACACCATTCATTAATTTTGCCTCTTCTTGAAATTAACGTAAGTGGAAATCTACAATATATTTGTTTGTGGCTTTTGGTTTGTTTAACATATGATTTTGAGATTTGTGCATGTTGCTTAATGTATCAATAGTTGTATTAGTTCGCTTGGGCTGCCACAAACAAACAAAGCACCACAGACAGTGGGGCTTAAACAATGTAAATTTATTTCCTCACAGTTCTGGAGGCTGGAAGTCTGAGATCAAGGTGTGGGCAGGGCTGGTTCCTCCTAAGGCGTCTCTCCTTGGCGTGTAGATGCCGTCTTCTCCCTGTGTCCTCCCGTGGTCATCCCTGTGTTTGTGTCTGGGTCCTCATCTCCTCTTCTTACAAGGACACCAGTCATATTGCATTAGGACCCACCCAATTGACCTCATTTTACCTTAATGACCTCTTTAAAGACCCTATTTCCAAATACAGCCACATTCTGGGGGTCAGGACTTCAACATATGAATTTGGCGGATGGGACACAATACAGCCCATTGCAATGTGCATACTTTAAAAAAAAATCTGTTTCCATCTGATGTCATTTCTCTTCAGCCTGATGAATAACCACAGTATTTCCTTTAGTATGGGTATGCCGGTGAAAATTTTCTCAGGTTTCTTTTGTTCAAAATTTCTTTCGCTTTCGTTTTGAAGGACATTTTCACTAGATATAGAATTATGGGACACAGTTAGTTTTCTTTCAGCATTTTTAAAGATACAGCATTGTCTTCTGGCCTGCTAAAAATTCAGTAAACATTCTCATCTTTGTAGTGCAAGATTTTGCTGCTTTGAAGATTTTGTTCTGTTTTGTTTTCCGCATTTTGATTCTATGTGCCTAGGTATATTTTTCTCTGCATTTATTCCACTTAGGTTAAATTTGTTAACCCTAAACAGGATAAACACGGAAAACTATATTTAGGCACATCATAAATTTGATATTCTTATATAATTTTATTAATTTTTATTATTGTTTCTCTAAATAATTTCCTTTTTCTGCTCCATTATTTTCACCTCTTTTTCTGTGATTCCAAATGCTATAGATATATTGGACTGCTTTCTTGCAAGTCATTGAGACTGTTCATTATTTTTAGCCATTTTTTCCCTCTCTGTTGTTGAGATTAGATCATTTCTAATCATCTGTCTTAAAGTTCACTGACCTATTCTTCTGCTATTGTCAATCTTCTCTTAAATCAGCCAGAGAAATTTATTTTCATAAGCGATACGTTATAGTCATAAAGTTTCCATTAGGTACTTTGTTATAATTCCCATTTCTCTGATGGGAATTCACAACTGTTCACTCTTTAGAACCATCTTTTTCCTTTAAATTCTTGAATATAATTATAAAAGCTGCTTTAAAGTTCTTGTCTGACAATTTCATCATGTGAGTTCACCCAGTGTCTGTTTCTATTGACTGCTTTTTCTTGTGGTTAGGAAATATATTTTCTTGTTTCTCCAACCATCAAGTATCTTGTTTAATTTTTTGCTGGACATTATGGGAGATACACGGTAGAGTTTGGATTCCATAATTTTCCTTTGAAGAGTGGTAATCTGTGCTCTGCAGGCAGTTAAAGTATATATATACACAGACATACACATGTTACATAAGTAAATACACATTGCATGACACATATTAAATTTTGTAATGTCCTATGTTCTGGAAAACAAGCTATATTCTGCAGTTAGTTGCATTGCAGTATGAGGCAGAGATCTGATTTTAATTATTTCAGAATAGTTAACCAATTATTTTAGCACATTTTACTGAAGGATTTATTCTTCTCCTATGAAAATAAATTGCTAACATGTCATATAAGATATATTATGTACTAAACACTAGACTTTCATTGGTGGCATAGCAATTCCTAAGCCAGTACATTTTACCTTAATGATTGTAGCTTTGTGATAAGTTTCAAATTCTGCTACGATGATTTTATCAAAATTATGTTTTAAAAAAAGAAAATCTAGGGCGGGTCCGGTGGCTTAGCGGTTAAGTGCGCACGCTCGGCTACCAGTGGCCCGGGTTCAGATCCCGGGCGCGCACTGACTCACCTATCCTCCGGCCATGCTGAGGCCGCAGCCCACATACAGCAACTAGAAGGATGTGCAACTATGACATACAACTATCTACTGGGGCTTTGGGGAAGAAAAAAAGGAGGAGGATTGGCAATAGATGTTAGCTCAGAGCCAGTCTTCCTCAGCAAAAAGAGGAGGATTAGCACAGAAGTTAGCTCAGGGCTGATCTCCCTCATAAAAAAAAAAAAAAAGAAAATCTAGGTCAAATTATTCTTCTGTATAAACTTAAAATTATTTTGTCAAACTTCTATAAAATGAGATTTTTGATTGGAACTGAATTAAATTCATACATTTATTTGAGAAATACATGATCTGTTTGTCATTCATTTACTTGTCTTCTTTTATACTGTTAGGTAGGATTTTGTATTTTTATTTTTGCTGATTTATAATTATAGTCCACTGAGTTTATTGTTAAATATTTTCGAGTTTTGTTCCCATAGATAAAATATAGTTTTCATCATATTTTAAAAGTTTACTTATAGAAAAGCTTTTTAAAAATTATTTTCTCTTAATTGACCATTTTTTAACTCTTTTCTGGTGCTAATATTTTTTGTCTTGGGTTTTCTAAGTGCATAGTCATATTATTTATATGTAACATCCTTAATCTCATATCCGATAATAATGTATATTACTTCCTTTTCTTGTTTTATGATAATATGTCCAAAATGGTATCAGATAGTAATGGTGATAATGAAGATCTTGTCTTATTCTTGTCTTTTCAGCCCTTTAATTACCTAAGAGATTTAGGAGGCAAATAAATAGATCTTCCTCTTCCTCTTAAACTAGATCGCTTATAACTTGCCTGGGGTGATTAGCTTTCATGCATTTGAGAAATCAGTTTATTTTATACAAATGGCCCCCTATATGCCTTCCCCACATTACACATATTTTTAGTGTCTAAATGTATTTAAATCTATAGGTGCCGGCCCCGTGGCTTGCAGTTAAGTGCGCGCGCTCCACTACTGGTGGCCCAGGTTCGGATCCCAGGTGCGCACTGACACACCGCTTGTCCAGCCATGCTGAGGTGGCTTCCCACATACAGCAACTAGAAGGATGTGCACCTATGACATACGACTATCTACTGGGGCTTTGGGGAAAAAAAAGGAGGAGGATTGGCAACAGATGTTAGCTCAGAGCTGGTCTTCCTCAGCAAAAAGAGGAGGATTAGCATGGATGTTAGCTCAGGGCTGATCTTCCTCACACACACACAAAAAAATTATTTACTACAAAATACATAAATCTTAATGTACAATTTGATGAGTTTTGACAAATATATAACTCATGTAACCAACATCCTGATTAAGATTTAGATTTTCAAGATCCTAAGCGAGTTCTCTTACACTGACTTCCAGTCGATCTCCACCATCCATTACATGCAGCCAGTTTTCTCGTTTCAATCACCGTAGATCGGTTTCTTTTTCCTTTTCTTGAACTTTATACAAATCCAGTGATACAGTATCTAGTCTTCCGTATTATTTCATGTATCAGTGGTTTGCTATTTCTCAATGTTGAGTAATATTCCATTGTACAAATCTACCATAATTCACCCATTCACTTGTTGACAGGCATTTGGATTATTTACAGACTTTGGTTATTATAATAAAGTTTTTATGAGTGTTCTTGCCCAAGTCTTTTTGCAGACATAAAGAAAGATTATTTCTGGGGCTGGTCTGGTGACGTAGTGGTTAAGTGTGAGCGCTCTCCTGTGGTGGCCCTGGGTTCACAGCTTCGGATCCTGGGAGAGCACCAACACGCCGCTTGTCAAGCCATGCTTTGGCGGTGTCCCGTATAAAGTAGAGGAAGATGGGCACAGATGTTAGCCCAGGGCCAATCTTCCTTAGCAAACAGAGGAGGATTGGCATTAGATGTGAGCTCTGGGCTGATCTTCCTCACAAAAAAAAAAAAAAAAAAGAAAGAAAGAAAGATTATTTCTTTTGGGCAAATATTAAGCATAGAAGCATAGCTTACAGGGTCATATTTGATTTTATAAGAAATTCCCAGTTTCTCAAAGTGAATGGACCACTTCATACTTTCCCCAGCAATGTATGAAGTGCCAACATATGTTACTGTCATTCATTTTAATTTCAAGGCTTCTAATTGGTGGGAAGTGTTATTTTTGAGGTTTAAATTTGCAGATCTCTTAGAACTAGTCATTGAATATTTTTTTCTGTACTTATTGGCAATTTGCATGCTCTCTTTAGTGAAGTGTCTAAGCCCTTCGCCCATTTTTTAATGAGTTGCTTTTCATTTTATTATTGATCTTTAAAATTTTTAAGTATATTTTCTGGATATAAGTCTTCCATTATATACACGTATTGCAAAAGTTTCCTGCCAGTCCTTGGCTTACTTTTATAGTTTATTAACTATATCCTTTAATGAGCAAAAGACTAACTTTGACAAAGTCCAATTTGTCATTTTTTCTTTTATGTTTAACTCTTTTTGTGTCCTTTCTAAGAAACATTTGCTTTGGGATAGCAATTTTATCGTCTAACTACATAAAATTAAGATCGAACAATTTACAAGGGAAGGATGGAGAAAGATGCTATCGTCTAGGTGAGAAAATCATAGACTAAGAAGGTTTGCCCATTATAAAAACATATGCAACCCAACAATATAGTGTCAAGATGTATCAAACACACTGACAGAACTTGAGGGAGAAATTTGTATATAAGCAATTTTAGTTGGAAATTGAAGAGATCAAATTGCTTCATAATAATAATAAAGAAAGAAGCAGAGACGTCACATTTTGAACAATACGATTAGTAGGGATGTGCCATGAGAGGCACACTGAATTTTTCACCCATAGGAAGTTTTGTTTGTTTGTTTAGCAACACATTTACAAAAATTAACCACGTCCTAGGCTGCAAAAGAAGTGTCGATGTTTTCCAAAGGATCAGCATCACATAACCCACGTTCTCTGGTCTTGGTGAAAGAAATTAAAAGTTAAGACAAGATAATGAGTTTAAATATAATAAATTTCGCTGAGTAACTGGCTTTGTTCTTGCCATCTTAGGGTCAAGTAACCGAGGCGATGATCTGCATGCTGAATTGAGCATTTTGCTTAGTTAAACGTAATACTTACCCAAACTGGGCATGTTGTTTTAGTATGAAGTGAGCTGGTGAACTTCTTGAGGGCAGATCTGCAAGTGAAGTGAAAATTGTCACTCATGTTTCAATGTGCCAATAGAAAAAAAATTTTGTAGCATTTTCAGTGAAGGCCTTTGGGCTTATAATGCATGAAAATATCCAGTGCTTACTGAAGTTTAGATGAAAGAACAGTTATTTTCAATATTTATGTGTTTAAAGCAAAAGTTTAAAATTTCCTTTTCCAAAGAGAGTGCTTTTGTTCTCGAAAAAATATAGCCTTATTATATATTACTCAGCCATCGTGAACTTGATTAACTGTATTTTTCTCCACTTCAGCCTATTTGAATTTTAAAAATCTTTGTTTTCACCACTTCTGACCCATCACTCTAATAATACTTTCCCTACAAAGAATCCATTTGCAATAATTTACCGCTGCATCTAAGTACGTCTATTGCCCTGAAAACTAAAAAGAGAATTTATACTTTCCACACGCAGACAAATAAAAATCCCTCCGAAGATGAGATGAAAGAGAAATTGCATTAAATCATGAAGCGCTGTGGACGATGTTCTTAATTGAACCAGCAGAGATGAAGTAATCTTGTACTTGCCCCACTCTGCCTATCCTTCTCTTTATTTCAGATGTTAACAGTGTCAGTTACATTCCTCCTTTTGCATCTCCTCAAAGCCGTTTCCTGTTCTCTTACAGACAAACATGACAGGCTGGAGCGCAATTAACAATACAGATGCCAGGCTTCCTGGAAAAAATTCCTACGTCTTTTGATCTGTCAACTCTGTAAAGAGATCGAGCTCCAACAACAGTTGAAGTAAGCGCCCTACTTGAAAGGGGCAGAAGCTACTAAAACATGAAAGTTTGGTACAAATTAAAATGTTCATATTAAATAGACATATAAATGACACTGGAAAACTTATTCCATTTTGATTCAACTCTTCAGTTTTCTTCCAGATGATGATCTTAGCTTAAAAGATTCAAGATATTTGTATAAATGAGTTTCTCCCTTTGTTTCTAATCAAAGTGACAGATTTTTAGCATTAAGGGGCTTTATTGCAAGTTTTAGTTTCTTTGTTGCACCTTGTAGCTACATGACTTTTAGTTATGCCTTCTGTGTGCAACATCACTATTTATTTACCAAATATTCACGGAGCTCAGCACCTAGTAAGTGCTGAGAGCTGTGAAATTCTGGGACAGGAAGATGAGCATCCCACTGCCTGCTTCCGTGAAGACAGATTTAAGGATTACGGAGAAGTAGTACACAAACACACACACACACACCATGGGATCATAAAGAGGAAAATACAACTCTTGATAATTTTTCAAATACCTCTGAATATAGACTAACTTCCAGGGAATATGGTTTTCATAATCTATATAAATCCTGATAGGAATGTTTTATATACACGTGTGTGTGTGTATAATATATATATTTATAGAAAAATCAGCATGATTAGCAGTTGTTTGAATCCATATGATGTTGTAAAAGTGCCCCTAACACATCCTGCTTTGTACTGTACATGTAGATTACAAAACAGTATGTGTTAGGGGCACTTTTCTTGTGAGTGTGTGTGTGTATATATATATGTTCATATATAATGGTTATACTCTGTTATATACATATATTTACACATATTACAAACAGGATATTCTAGAGGCACTTTTATAACATTATATGGAGTAAAACAATTGTGATATATACATCAATGTGCATATAATAAATACAACATATGTAACAAATATAACGTAATATATATCACAATTGTTTTAATCCCCACAAGTTATAAAGGTGCCTCTAAAGTATACTCTTGTAATATATAAACATACGTACCAAAGAGTATAACTATTATATATGAATAAGAATATAAGAATATTTAGCAGTTATACTCTGTTCTATACATATAAAATATATAATATATATTCTCTGTTATATATATTTATATGTATTACAAAGGGGATATTTTAGATGCTTTTTTTTTTTTTTTTTTTTTTGGTGAGGATGTTTGGCCATGAGCTAACATCTGTTGCCGATCTTCCTCTTTTTGCTGAGGAAGATTGGCCCTGAGCTAACATCTGTGCCTATCTTCCTCAATTTTGTATATAGACTATTGCCACAGCATGGCTTGATGAGTGGTGTGTAGTTCTGCGCCTGAGATATGAACCTGTGAACTCTGGGCTGCTGAAGCAGAGGACGCTAACTTAACCACTACGCCACTGGACCGGCCTCTTAGATGCTCTTTTTTAACATTATATGTATTAAAACAATTGTGATACGTTTTATATTATATATATTGTATAATATATACATTGATATACATATATCAATAATTTTAATCCACATGTTATAAATAGCATCTAAAATATATTCTTTGCTATATATATGTAAACATATATACATATGACAGAGTATAACTGTTATATATGAATATATATATGAATAAATGTGTGGATAAATATGAGTATATACACTCACTCACTGCTTTGTAATCCATATTATTACATTATATAATATACTACTAATAACATAGTATAATATAATATTATATTACTACATTGTAATCTATATCACAAAGCAGTATGTGCTAGGTGCACTTTTGTGACATTATATGAATTAAAACACTCGTTTATCGTGCTGATTTTCCTATAAATTTATAGTAGTATTTTAAATGTCTGATTTCTGCAACTGCTCTCTTTCTGGCAACGCTGAAACTGACGAATCTCTGAAATGATTCTGACATCTAACCTTTGAACCTGTCTCCAGCAGCAATTCAAAACAGCATGGCCGATCTTCAACAAAAACAGCGATTCTGATTCTCCTATTCAACTCATAGCTCGTTTGAAGAACCAAATCAGAGACATTTTAAGCAAATATTGCGTGTTGAAGAACAGAGAATCAAAACTGATTGGTCTGCAATTATGTGTCAGGGAATAAAATACATTATGGTAGATTTGCAAAGGGAAGCATTTTTTAGAAAAGCGATTGCTGCATTTTAAAAAACCATGAGACTATAAGTGATACAAAATTTATAAATTTTGATATTTATTTCTGGTAAATAATCTGCTGCTGTATATTTTATTGAACACACACAAGAGGAGGGAAGCAAACTTTTCATAGTTGTATGTTGCAGTTGCTGTAGAAAATATTTCTTGTGCTTTGTGCTTGAAAGGAGAGTGGTTTAATAGATAGAGAAGAAGGCCATACAATTTAGGGTCAGAAAGATCTGGTATTCAATTGTCTTTCTTCCTTGTTGGCTGTGTCGTCTTCGGAAATGTATTTGCCCTCTGCAGTGCTCTTTTTATACCTAGAAAAGGGAGGCAGCAATGCCTATCTCGATGGTCAACGTATAAATTAATGAAATTACATATATATTTATTTATATAACATATATAATATTATCTATATTAACCATATGTGTATATCTATGCATATAGATATATGTGTATATGTGTGTACTTATATTATACGGTTCAGTGCCCCATACAAATTAGGTGTTATTTAAATATAAGTTCTCTGATGGGAGATAGAGTATTCTTTCTCTGTCAAGGTAGGTTAGGAATTGTGAAGGCAGGTGCCCACAGGGGCCGGCCAGGTAAATAAAGAACAAGAGTGACTGATGAGGTGAAGACTGTGGAGAAGCAGTGAGGGCCCTTTTCCTGGGGGCATCAGATACTTGACTGCACGGGTCACCGTACAGAAATGGAACGTCTATATTGCCTGTTTTCTACATCTTCCAAGAACAGTCAAAAGTTCAGATTTTTCTGTAATATCCAGATTTCCAAAGGTTGGCAATGGATTTGATTAAAGGAAAACATTTTGTAGCACAAACACATAAGAAAATAACAGAGACGTGACATCACTCCTTTGAACAAGCGTTGACCTACAAACTTCTCATTTTTGACCTCTTAATCTTCATGCGCCATTTAGAGGAGTGGTTCTCACTGTGTGGAACCCCCGACAGGGCTTGTTAGAAATGCAATTCTCAGGCCACCCCTGAGTCCTGTTGAAGGAGAAGCTCTGAAGTGGAGCCCAGCCTCTGTGTTCTAACAAACCCTCCAGGTCACGATCTGAAAACTAAGTCCAGCGGGCCAGATCTGACCCACCATCTGCCTTTTTACAGCCATGAACTAAGAATGGTCTTTACATTGTTAAATGGCTGTGAAACCAAAAACAATCAAAAGAAGAATCATATTTTGCAACACATGGAAACCGTATGAGATTGAGTGTCCATGAATATTGTTTTATTAGGACACAGCCACGCCCCTTCATGTCATAGTATCGATGTCTGCTTTAACATTACAACAGAGGAGTTGAATATATGACAGAGGCCACATGGACCTCAAGATCTGAAAGATTTATTACCTTGCTCTTTACAGAAAAACCTGGTGGACCCTGCCCTGGGAGATTCTGATGCATGTTCAAGTTTGAGAACCATCATTTTCAATTGTGCTTTTTCAGTGACCATCATCAAAATGTAATCCTCTGTTTGTGTTGATAATTGTGGCAATTCTTCTGTGCGTTCATTGAGCACCTGTTCATGAATCCATTTTAGCCGAATAAGTAGAAAGAGATTTGCTTTTGAATAAGATAGATGGAGTTCAGATTCTCAATACTTTTCCGGGATGTTTAGAAACCTTAAATCATCTCCTCTTTGGATTCCTCTTCTGTAAACATAACAAGTAATCCACATCATGCAGGATCATTTTGAAGGTTAATAATAAACGAGATGATGTACAAAGTGCATAACAAATTTCCTGGCACATAGTAGGTGTTTTAGAAACAGAATTATTTGAGTTTTAAAAGATTTAAAAGATTAAGAGATTTTCAGGAGAGCATAAAATACCTGCATCAACATTTCTATCAAACAAGGCACATATTTCAAGGAAGGATTTAATAACTATTATCTAATGAACAGGATGTCTATTTTTAATTGTCGCTTCTGTGTTGCAAGATCCATTGTTTTATTAATCTGGTCTTCCATCTTCATGTTTAATGTCTTCCTATTTTACAACCAGGAATTATAGTCTCTCATCTCTCAGGACTAAACATGGTCCGCAAAAGACACTACGTGGTTGGTTGAAGATGAACATGTTAGGTGGCTTTTATTTATTTAATCTACCCAACTCGTCAAAAGCCATATTATTCACCATCCCTCCCTGATCCCCAGGGTGGTGTGGTTCCAGCATAATCGCTTTATGCTCTCTCTTGTGAAAGCACACCAGCCAGCTCCACACAGAACAAGCTGTGTCTGTTCCAACAGCCATCTCTCCAGAAATCCAGGTCCTTCCTGCCCACACGTGGAAGTTCCCTCCCATGAACCAGGCTTTGCCTCCTTCCTTTTGACCTTCTCCAAGGTGAAATTGCAAAGACTTTTATTCATGTCTGCCCGTGGCTTTACTTCCTGATTTTTTCCCCAAACGTGTATGCTTGTTTCTCTGTTTATTTCCAATGATATGCCTTAAGATATCCGTTGGGTTAGAAATTCTCCAAGTGAAAAGAAATAAACCACAAGAACTAGACTTTCCAGAGAGAGGACTTTTATCACCAACTCGAGCGTGACATAATAGATTCCAAGTATTTTTATTCTCTCCTGCGGATGAAAGTGGGACATTCCAACCGATCGCCTGGAAAGCTGCCTCTGTCTGCCAGCTCCCTGGAAAGAGATTTTGAATTGAGTAGATGCACAAAAACCCTTTGAAGTTTAAGACTGTAGGATTCTTTTAAAGCTAAACACATTAATAACAAAGGAATTTCTCCAGAGTTGGATGCAGTAGATAAGATATGCTCCTGTGTTTCTCTCTCACATTGCTAGTTTCTGCTGGTTTAAAGTGCACTCTGTCACTGGAATTCTTCTCTATCTCCTCCACTGTTCCTACTCTGCAAACATCCCACCCCACTTTTTTTTTATAACATTCACGGTGAGGTTGAGGGTAAAGTCCATTTTAGGCCTAATTTAAAGAATAAAGTCTCCATGTGCAAATACAAGCATGAATGGGAAATTCTTATCAGGCGTGTATAATTCATGGATGGTCTAGCATCTATAAACACAACACTAATGGACCTTATTAAACTTCCACTTAAAAGGTGGATTTGAAAATAGACGAAGGAACAAAAGTCTCTTATCCCTTCTCTACGTTCATCTTGTCTAACAGTCACCACAAATCAATTTTTTAGCCTTGCTACAGATTTTGTTATCTGCTAGAGCAAAAGTTCATCAGTTTTTATCTGACCTAAAAACTATTCCAAAAACCTAAGTGTTTTTTTTTGCAGCACAATTAAAAACATTTTGGAAGACTTTGTGCTTTCATGAATGGAGCCCAGGACTGGTGTTGAAAAGTAGGTGTAACCGGAATTAATAATTTATGATTTCCTTGTCTAAGTTTATTCATTTTGGTGAAGTAAAGAATTAATATTTCTACTCGTATTTCCTTCATTAAAGAACCATCTTTTATTTGAATAAAAATCTCTGAAAATAATCGGGCTAATAAAAAAGTGGTATAACAGATGCCAAAACTGAATATTATCAGTAAATTTACATAGAATCATGATTCATTTTCCGTAGAGTAGTACAAACATATTTACAGTTTAAAATAAATCTAACTAATTACCATTGTATATATATTACTTTTTAATGTCATTCTTATTTTATATGTGAATAATCTACACCGGTGTCAAACTCTTTATAAGGGTTTTGTTTACCTGTGGGAGGAAAGTTACCGAGCTATAGTCAGGTGAGTTCGGAAGGCAATGAGTAAACTCACCTGCCAGTGTTTAACAATGAGCGCTACTTATTGGGTTGCTGCCATATTCATTATTCTAATAGTTCTTACTCATATTTTTCAGGCCGCTGTAGAATGAATGATTGAATCTTTTCCACATATCAGTATATTGCAAGATTGGGCAATTTGCTCATTATCAAAGTAGGCTCAAATTATCTTTCATTTTCTCCAACTTCCCTTTTTGATTGTCTTTTCCTACCTTAACAGGTACGTAGTAAATTTTTGTTTCATTGTGTTCATATTCTGAATATAATGAAAAATGTGATGAATTTCATAATTCAATTGTTATAAATTATAAGTGACTCATATTGGTTCTGTTAGTAAAGTATATTTTAATTTTATTAGAGGGCAAAGCCTTAAGAGAGAGGAATTAAGTTCAGCTGGCTTAACAAAATGCAAAAGGAAAACAAGATTCATTTAATAAAAAAAAAGAAAGAAAGAAATTGAGGAACCATCATAGTTTAATCAAAATGCTATTTGACTAAAGTTCTGCTTCCAAGAACATCTGTCTAGCTGTCTCAGACAATCCATTCTGCTGACAACAAAGAAAAACAAATAAACAAAAATTGAAAACATCAGAGAGCCATCAAGAAAGTGAGAGTTTTCAAAGACATCTTTAATTGAGCACAAAAACATTACAGGTAAAAGAAAATATGGACAAACTGGTAAGGTGTTCTGATCACAAAAGACACCATTAGGAGAGTAAAAAGGCAAGCCACCCATTAGGAGATGACATTTACCGCATTTAAAATAGCAAAAGTTTCATATCCTGAATATAGAAAGTACTCCTACAAATCAATAAGCAAAAGACTAACAACCCAGTTGAAAAGTGGGCAAAAGATTTCAACTGGAACTTCATACTTTAGACATCCAAATCCTGATGCACACATGAAAACGATACTTACCCGCATTCAGCATCAGGAAAATCTACATTAAAACCATGATGAGAGATCTCTGCCCAACCACCAAAGTGGCTACAATGAGAAAGACTGACATGGTCAAGTGTTATCGAAGGTACAGAGCAACTGGAACTCACTTACATTGCTAGTGGGGGTAAAAATTAGATCAACCCTTTGGAAATGGTTTGACAGTATCTATGAAAGCCAACCATCGATATGCCTGGTTCCATTCATGATGGAAATATGGACATATGTGTGCTGAAATATTTGTTCAAGCATGTTCGTAGCATCACTATTCATAGAAGCCAAGAACAAGAAAGAACGTAAATGTGTGTCAACAGTAGAATGAATAAATAAATTGAGGCGTATTCATACAACAGAATATTATATAGAACTAAAATTGAATGAACTACTACCCTATGCAGTAATATGGATAAATCTTATCAATGTTAAGTGAAAGAAGCTAGATGGACGGATAAATGCTGTATGATTCCATTTATATAGAGTTTTAAAACAGGCAAATCTAATCTATGGTGGTAGAATTTGGGATATAGTTATTTTTGGCATTGAGAGTATAATTATTAGGAGGGGACTAGAAGATGCTTCTAAGATGTAGATAATACTTGATTTTTTGACCGGGATGGTGGTTCCGTGGATGTGTTCACCTTGTGACCCTTCATTTCATTGTACAGGTGTAGTGTGTGAACTTTTCTTTCAGTATTTCATACATCAAGTTTATTAACTTTTAATGCTACCTGATTGAGCCAATTACCTGTGAACACCCACATTATGGACCAAAGGATTGGTTTTGAATGAAATAAAAACTCATTTTCATTTCAAGCCAAAGGTAAACCAATTTTTTAATGAGATTTACAATAACTTGATTTTCTCCACCTCTTCCTTTTACTTTTTTCCTTTTTTTCTCCCCCACTGGAATTTTCTCTTCCCTTTTTGCTTTAGCTAATATTAAAAGCATATGAGTTATGGTTTTCCAGAGACTGTTTATCATGGGGCCTGATTTTCAACTCACACCTACCCCCATTAAGATTTGTGAAACTTGGTGTGCCAAGTGATTTTCAACTAATGTGGGAATGAGGCTGAGGACAATGCAAAGACAACGTATTTTCCCTGGGCAGGTTTCAATAATGGAGATGTTTGTTTATAATTTGGTACATTTTTCTTGACTTTTAATTGAATAGAATCACTGAAACTCAGTCACTCTTTTCTTAGCATGAACACTAAAGGAAAAAATAATCTAAGAAAGGCTAGTATTTAATGTCTAGTCGCAGGGACTAACGCAGTTATTTCCCCCCGGAGAGTCAATATAAGAACTGATGTAGACATTCATCACTAAATGGACTGATTCAGGACTCTGTGATGCCCCCTTCCAAATGTTCATTCTCCTCACTCATCATATTATTTTTTACTGAAATTTTTGCTCATGAAAAAGCCCACGTCTCCCATTCTCTTTATTTCTTCCCAGGTAGATCTTAGAATTTCCTCCAATTTTCACAATGGATTAGAGACCACGTAAGGTGGAAGACTTTGAAAAATTGCCAGTATGAATAAGTTTATTTTAAAAAAAAGAATAAAATCCCATCGATCATCTATCTTCAGCTTTCTATCATTTAAATTCTGCCCATGCTTTTCTCTGATTTATTCAGGCTTCCAAAGTCACATATATTAATGCCATTGTTCAATAAGAAGATCAATAGTGAGCATTTATAGTTTATACTGTTGTGGAGGAAATATGTTAGAAACGATTTTGTAAAAGATAGCAAGAGACCAGCTCTGAAAAAAATCATTTCATGAGAAATAGGCAGCAAGGGTTTAGGAGATGGAGGTTTCTCTTAAACTACCATTGTGACAGAAGATAGAGACGTTGTTGGGGAAATGATGGCGGTTTGATGCCTGCTAAATGGTTAGATTGTCAAGAAGCTTTGGATAGTGTTTCACCAGTTAAAATATTGTTACATCCAAGCACTAAGAATCATTTGATAAGAAAAAGATGGGTCGACATTTTAAACCAGCAAAACTCCATCATCTGTAGGAAGTGACAGCTCACTTCTGATTTAGGATACAAATAAGAACATAGGTAACTATGCTTCCTGGAGAAAGTCACATGTCCTTCCTTTGGAGCTCAATTTCTTTATCCGTAAATTAGAGGTTATGGTACTTACAGTACCTGGAATAAATCCCACTTGATCATGGTGTATAATCTTTTTAACGTATTGTTGTATGCGAGTTACTGCTAGTATTTTGTTGAGGATTTTTGCATCGATGTTCATCAGTGATATTGGCCTGTAATTTTCTTTTTTTGTGTTGTCCTTGTCTGATTTTGGTATCAGGGTAATGTCCGCTTCGTAGAATGAGTTAGGGAGCTTCCCCTCCTCCTCAATTTTTTGGAAGAGTTTGAGAAGGATAGGTATTAAGTCTTCTTTGAATGTTTGGTAGAATTCACCAGGGAAGCCGTCTGGTCCTGGACTTTTATTTTGGGGGAGGTTTTTGATTACTGTTTCAATCTCTTTACTGGTGATTGGTCTATTCAAATTCTCTAGTTCTTCTTGATCCAGTTTTGGAAGGTTGTATGATTCTAAGAATTTATCCATTTCTTCCAGATTGTCGAATTAGTTGGCATATAGCTTTTCATAGTATTCTCTTATAATCTTTTGTATTTCTGAGGTGTCTGTTGTAATTTCTCCTCTTTCATTTCTGATTTTACTTATTTGTGCCTTCTCTCTTTTTTTCTTGGTGAGTCTAGCTAAAGGTTTGTCAATTTTGTTGATCTTTTCAAAGAACCAGCTCTTGGTTTTATTAATTTTTTCTATTGTTTTTTTGGTCTCTATTTCATTTATTTCTGCTCTGATTTTTGTTATTTCCCTTCTTCTACTGATTTTGGCTTTGTTTGTTCTTCTTTTTCCAGTTCCTTTAGGTGCATTGTTAGATTGTTTATTTGAGATTTTTCTTGTTTGTTGAGATAGGCCTGTATTGCTATAAACTTCCCTCTTAGAACTGGTTTTGCTGTATCCCATAAATTCTGGTATGTCATATTTTCATGTTCATTTGTCTCCAGGTATTTTTTGATTCCTTCTTTGATTTCTTCGTTGACTCAGTCGTTGTTCAGTAGCATTTTGTTTAATCTCCACCTATTTGTGGCTTTTCTGATTTTCTTCCTATAGTTGATTTCTAGTTTCATACCATTGTGGTCAGAAAAGATGTTTGGTATTATTTCAATCTTCTTAAATTTATGGAGACTTGTTTTGTGGCCTAATATGTGATCAATCCTGAAGAATGTTCCATGTGCGTTTGAAAAGAACGTGTATTCTTTGGTTTTTGGATGGAATGCTCTGTATATATCTACTAGGTCCATCTGTTCTAGTGTATCATTTAAGGCCAATGTTTCCTTAGTGATCTTCTGTTTGGATGATCTATCCATTGGTGTAAGTGGAGTGTTAAAGTCCCCTACTATTATTGTGTTACTGTCTATTTCTGTGTTTATGTCTGTTAATAATTGCTTTATATATTTAGGTGCACCTACATTGGGTGCATAGATATTTACAAGTGTTATATCCTCTTGTTGGATTGTTCCCTTGATCATTATGTAATGCCCTTCTTTGTCTCTTTTTACAGTTTTTGTTTTAAAGTCTATTTTGTCTGATATGAGTACTGCTACCCCAGCTTTCTTTTCATTGCCATTTGCGTGGAGTATCTTTTCCATCCCTTCACTTTCAGTTTGTGAGTGTCTTTAGGTCTGAAGTGTGTCTCTTGTATGCAGCATATATATGGGTCTTGTTTTTTTATCCAGTCAGCCACCCTATGCCTTTTAAGTGGAGCATTTAGTCCATTGAAATTTAAAGTAGCTATTGATAAGTATGTACTTGCTGCCTTTTTTTTTAACTTTTTTCTTCTCAGTGTTTTAGTAGTCCTTCTCTGTTCCTTTCTTCTTCTATACAGAATTGATGGTCTCTTTAGTTTGACCTCTGTCTGAAAGCTCTACTCTTTAACTCCCCTCCTCCCTCCTTTTATGTTTTTGATATCATATCTAACCTATTTTTACCCTCGTATCATGGAAATAGATAATTTTTCCTATTTGGGTCTTCTCTTTTCCCCTTAAATCAGTCCCTTTAACATTTCTTGTAGCACTGGTTTCTTGGTGACGAACTCCTTTAATTTTTGCTTGTCTGGGAAATTTTTGATCTCTCCTTCCATGTTGAATGATAACCTTGCTGGGTAGAGTATTCTTGGCTCTAAGTTTTTTCCTTTTAGCACTTTAAATATATCATGCCATTCTCTTCTAGACTGTAAGGTTTCTGCTGAGAAGTCAGCTGATAGCCTTATGGGGTTTCCTTTGTATGTAACTTGACTTTCTCTTGCGGCTTTTAGGATTCTCTCTTTATTTTTAATTCTGGACATTTTGATTATGATGTGCCTTGGTGTGGGCCTCTTTGGGTTTATCTTGTTTGGGGCTCTCTGTGCTTCCTGTACCTGGATGTCTGTTTCCTTCCTTAGGTTAGGGAAGTTTTCATCTATTATTTCTTGAAATAGATTCTCTGCCCCCTTGTCTCGCTCTTCTCCTTCCGGGACACCTATAACACGGATGTTAGTGCGCTTGATGTTGTCCCAGAGGTCCCTTAGACTGTCCTCACTCTTTTTAATTATTTTCTCTTTTACCTGTTCAGCTTTGGTAATTTCTTCTAGTCTTTTGTCCAGCTCACAGATCCGTTCTTCTGTATCCTCTACTCTGCTTTTGAGTCCCTCTAGTGAATTTTTCATTTCCAGTATTGTATTCTTCATTTCTGATTGGTTCTTTTTTATATCTTCCATTTCTTTGTTGACATTCTCACTGAATTCATCTATTCTTCTCCCCAGATCAGTGAGCATCCTTAACACTCTTAGTTTGAACTCTCTGTCAGGTAGGTTGCTCATTTCTGTTTCACTTAGTTCCTTTTCTGGGCTTTTGTCCTGTTCTCTTACTTGGAATGTATTCCTTTGCCTCCTCATTTTGCCTCTTTCCCTGTGCTTGTGTCTACGTATTAGGTAGGTCAGCTACGTCTCCTGCTCTTTGATAGGTGACTTTATGTAAGTGATGGCTTAGGTGGCCTGCAGTGTGCTTCCTTCAGTTCTCAATGTTCCAGGGGTGACCCCTATGTGGGCTACGTGTGTCCTTCTGTTCTGGCCTGTTTGGTCTCCCTGTAGGCGCCCAGGGAGTCCGAGTTATGCTCCTGGCCAGCTGTTGTAATGCTCAGCTGCTTGTAGTTGTTGTGGGCCCTTCAGTCTCTTTATCAGGTTGGGGGAGCCCCAGCACAGTTGGCTGCAAGTTCTAATACCACATTTGTGTTGCAGTATTTCTTTTAAGTGAGTAGGCCCCCAGCGTGGCAGGTTGTTAGGCTCAGGGCCTTACAATTGTTATAAGCCTCCAGCCTTTAGGTCCCTTGTCTGCTCTCTGAGGATTGCAGCTGGGTGGGGCTGGCCTCAGGCATGGGAGCACCCAATTGTTTCAGGCTTTGGTAGGTGGGGCAAACCCCCTATGTGGTCTTTGAGAAGCACAAGTCTTCTGCAGCTGACAAGCCCTGCCACCCACAGGTCCACGCACACAGTCAACGCAGTCTTGCCCTGTGTGCGCGCCCCGACCTCCCAAAGCGGACTGAGTCTCTCCACGGCAGGAGCCCCACACACTCCACCACCGTCTCACACTCTCCACCCACTCCTTGTGCATGCCTTGCCCCACTGAATTCCGTTCAGTTGCCAGGCTGCAGAGAATCCAGTCACCAACCTATGCAGGCCCACAAGTTGCCTGAGGGTTTGTTGTTGGGTGGGGCCAGTCTCTAGGGTGGGCTGCCTGCCCTGGCTGAGCTGGATTAAATCGGTGCTCTAGTGGGTGGGGCAGACCAGGGCTAGCAGGCCTCAGGGAGAACTCCAATGGTGCCTGTGTCAGCACGCCCACACCAGGCCACAACAATGGCCGCCGCCAATGTCCCAGTCCCTGGAGAGTTCTCACCTCTCACCGAGATGCACACAGGGCCCACTAGATGAGTCTCTTTTCACCAAAGCACTGTGCACCTTTCTCTCTGGTGATTTTAGGTTGCCTTCTGAAACAGGTGAGTTTGTGCGCGGGCCCTTTAAGAGCCAGTTTTAATGTCTTTGTGAACCAGCTTTTCTGGGGGTACTCCCTAATGTTTTAGTAGCAGGCAAAGTCAGATATTATGCCGCTGGTCTCAATTGTGCTGGGTCCACAAAATGCCCCCAGCGGGGGCGCTCCCCGGTTCAGGGCCCTGTGCCTCCAGGGAGGGCTGTGGACCTTTGGGCTGCTCCAGGGTGGCCGTGAAGCTGGCAGCTTGTGAAGGTGGCGTTTTCCTCTCCAGAAGGGAGTGTCTGCCTCTTCTACCTCAGTTAGGATTGTCCGTTGTTGCAGGAGTTCCTCTTATCCAGTTTTCAGTTCTGTCTCAGGGGTAATTTTTCCACGAGTAGTTGTGAATTGGCTGTGTCCACAGGAGGAGGTGAGTTCAGAGTCTGCCTACGCCACCATCTTGACTTCCTCTATTGCATTAGTTCTTATCAGTAATTTGTAGGCTGCTACATATGTTCGGAACCACCTAAATACAGGGAAATATAACAAGGGGAGAGTGTTTTAAAACCATAGGCTTCCTATGATAGACCTTAAATTCAAGGAAAAAACACCAGTTTGTAATGTTTATCCCATCTTTAGATTCAGACCTTTTGTAAGAACATTTCCTCTTTCAAACTTTCACGCGAAAACATTCTTGTCTTGTTTTAGGGAAAAAAAAAGTGGTGGATCTGGTTCTAGCATCATCCCTCTGTCTTCCCCTCTTTCCTCCTCCAGCATTCAGAGGCCATGGAAGAACAGGGCATTTGGATGGGAGAGTCCAAGCTGGGTTTTCTCATGGTCAATCACAGTCCTCTGTGAGTCTCTCAAGCTATGCACCATGGTACAGTGTTGCCTCCTCACCCATCTGGACCATCCCATGAGTGGCCAAGGAACCTCAGAAGTCCTTCATTCTAAATCCCTATTGAGAGAGAGAGAAAAGTAAACACTTTTCTCATCACCCCTTGCAGCCGATGACTTGGAGATGACGGTTTGCCGTCTGCCCGCGCAGTTTTGCTTCGAGAGAAGTGCCCTTTTCCCCTTTCACTCTGAACAGGTGGCCTGCCAAGAACCATAGCTGTGTGTCACCTAGAGTAACTGTGTGAGTCGTTTACCCAACATAACAAGGCAACATCCTCACCGCGAGCAGCAAGCACTTTCCGATAGCGCCTGACAGTTTGGGAGAACACAAAAGTGAGCAGATAGGGGCAGGGCTCACAGTACTGTCAGCCTGAGCATGTGAGTTTTATCAAAGGATTCGTAAGAGGATTGGGTGGCTGCTGCTGGGATAAAGCAAAGACGTTAACTTGCCAAAAGGGAGCATTTCAAAAGCAAAAAAACCAATCAGGTGTGGAGCTTAGGGAGTTGCAATAGAGGAGAGGAAGCTCGCTCTAGAAAATGAGGCTTCCTGAACACAAAAATGATAAGTGCAAGGTTGAAAGAGTGTGTGGTGCCACAGCTTAAAAACCCCCGCAGGGCTGCCTCTCCCAATGACAGCTCTGTTTACTTTCTTCCCATAATAAATGCACAGGTGCGTTGATAGAATATGACCCATTTACCGGGCTCAAGTCCTCATGTAAATATTCCCAGGTCTGGCTTGAAAATCATGCCCAATCCCTTCTGTTGTTCTCCGTGACCTCTTTTCTTGTTTTTTAATTTCTTTTTGCATGGCTGTGTGCTTGCCCTTCATACACACCCGTGTTGTTGGAGGATGGCTTTGCAGTGGCGTTTCCATGCAGATAAGCTGTCGATGTCGGACAGATGTCTTAATAAGAGTCTGTTTACTCCGTTAGAAAGTAGACGCTCTGATTCATTGGAGACAAGAGAGAGAGTGGAATGGCTTGGGTAAGATCCTGGCTGGGGATTTCTCCAGAAGGCAAGTCTGTAAGCATGTGGAGCCAAGCCCCTGTCCTCGGCAGAATACCGAGGCACAATTTGCCATCAGTGCTGCTGCTCTCTTTCCTTCTGGGTGGCTTCCGGTGCTGTCTATTATAATATTCTGCTGTTGCCTGTCCACTGCCTTACAATTGCCAGTCGCCCTCTCTTACCTTCTCCTGCTCACTCCACCCCAATTCAAAACACAACAAAACTTCATAACTCTTCCTGGCAGCTGTGCCTGGTGGACAAATTTACTTCCAAATGCAAGGTGTAGTGTGAGTGTCAGGGCTGATTTAGTGCAGTAAACCACATTAAAGCAGGTTGAAAGTTTCTCGTGTGTTCAGGGCTGGTGCGGCATCTACAGAATGCCCTTTTCACCTGAAGACATTCCTGTTCTGTGGTCTTGGTAAGATTACCTTTCTACATGTTCACCTGAGACCCTCTAGGTTTCCTTTGCTGAGGCTCATCATTTTATGCATAACCCACTGGCCCTTCCATTCCCTGAGGGGAGGAACCATATCTGTCCTGTGGGCTATAATTTCTTCAGTGTGTAACACACATGATAGATATTACATAGATATTTTTGCTTTCAAAGGAGAAACCAATGCTAAGAGAGTTACTGTGTTTTAATTATATCAATGGCTCACTTGGGGGCCACATCCTCAAATTATGAGCAAGCAAGCAGCCAGACTCCCTGCTATGCAAAATATACAATTGAGTCACCTTACGCGGGAGAGCATTTTGAGCCATGCAAGGTATGCACACCTTCTTCCATATGCACTGTTGCCTTCTCTCCCAGTGACCATTCACTTCCTTGGTTCCTAAACCCCACTGACAATGAACAGACTTAAGAGACCTCTGTATTCTCTACACTATCTTAGTGACCACCGCCCCCCCCAAGAAGCCTCAGCTCCTGGTGGGTTTGGGGTGAAAGGAGATAACAAAAATGACTTGACAGCTCACTAGAGAGAGCTGGAAGGGATCTTCCATCTCCAGGGGAAAATGGCATGCTCATTCATTTCTCTCTACTTTGAGAGAAGAGGCAAGAAGCCAGTTTGGGGCCAGATGTTCCTGTGACCCATTGGAGGCTGTGCCCCTTTCTCGCCAAAGCCCACCTAGACTCATGGTTCTGCCTGAAGCTCATTGACCCTGGCTTACACCTGTGACCTTGTAGAACAGATGGTTGATCTTCTAGGGCCAAAGGCAATAGAGGAAGTTGATTGTGCACTTTATAAACAAAAAAAGAATGTGTTTTCTGCAGTATGAGTGAAACCTCTTGATGAAGTGTCTGTACTTCCTCTTTCTGATGGGAGCAGATCATCAGAGAGAAAGGTCTTGATAATAACCTTGCAGACCCTACCACTAAGGGCAAAGGAGAATGAGGAGTGGCTTTCCACTGCCTATCTGATTAGTGGAAATTTAAAGATGAGCAAGAGTGGAATTTGTGCAAGTTTTGCTTGAAGGCTCAGTAGTGAAACATATGTCTCTGCAAATGGTCCATATGTTACAGTCTTTAAAGAGGCAAAATTCCCAGGGAATCATGGGGTTTCCCTAAGTAAGGAATAAAGTTCAGCAAATGCTCTCAAAGCTGCTCCACTGACTTTTGCAGCTGGCCAGCCCTGGAGTAAAGCAAGCAATTAGCTTCCAATAAACAGAGTACACTCCTTCTCTCCTTCATGTTGCCTACCGAGTTTTCCTGGGAGTTTACGTTCCTGGGACAACTGTTAGTATATTTGGTGCAAATAGTTCTTTATACACATTCCAAATCAGGAGAGATGAGAATGAAAGGCATGGTTGATTCAACAACAGAGCGGCTCTGAGTCATTTATGGCTACTCCAAATCTGTGCTTCTCCCTCATGTAAGTGGTCATGGAACTTTCCAGGGTCCTGGGCATCACAATAATGACAGTGAAAAAAAACATACAGAAAGACTATTTGGCTGGAAAAATCTGAGGTGACTGTGTTCAACATTGGGGGGTCCAGTATGTAATGGGAAACAGGCAATGTCTTTTCTGAGGTGCAACCAAGAGTGAGAATATTTCGGAAATCTAATGTAAACCAAAGCAAGTCGGAGTATTACACACAAAACCTCCAGTTTCCACTGCATTTATCCCCCTTCACCCTACTCTTCGCATGGAAAGCCACACAAGTGGTGCAAGAGAAATTTCTGATCTTATCCTGGCCAGGGGCTGTCTTCTCCTTTGATAGGTCAATGGTTACAACATTCCTAATAGTTTTGAGCACTGAGATTTGAAAAGCAAGTTCAAAGCAAGCTACAGCTATCATCAGAGCTTGCTCTTCTCAAGGAGATGCAGGAAATAATAGTGACATTCCAGAGCAATTTATTTTGGCACGGATTGAGGACAGTCAAACGAATTCAAGGGCATTTCTTCTTTTTTCCTTGAGTATCTTTGGTTGGTAATGAAAGGAAGTCACTTTTGCAAATTTTCTGTCTGTTATTAGAACTTCTTATAATTAATCCTCATATGCATCCTCTAAATGATGAATACTTTCTCAACCAAAATGTGGCATAAGTGTCCTGACTTTAGCGTATCGTATCTATCTTTCTCCCATACAGACAGGTCAGATACACTCGGATAGAAGAACAGATGCATCTGAGAAGGGTGAGAAGGGAAATCCCACTTGATGTCAACTCCAACCACCTAGGATCAAGTCTCCATTATTCAGATTTGGCAAATCACTGAGCCTGCCCTTCTGAACTTCAACATCCTTATTCTACATTGGGTATAATAATATACCTGTTCTGCCTCACAGGAAACATTTCTGGATCAGTGGTGGCAAATAGATAAAAGTGCTTTGGGAACCACAGAGCACTGTACAACCGTGAGCCACTATCGTTTAAAGACCCTGAGATTTTTGGACCCAAGTGATTCTCATGGATAAAACAGTTCTTCATGCTTAAGTCATCCTCTGATATTAATTACAATGAAAACTGAACTGCTTTGCTTTTGATAGTAAAAGTTTCATAATGGTGCGAAGAAACCCACTGCTTCCAAATCCCTTACAACCCTCTGGTGTTTATTACCATGCTTTCTATGAATGTGGAGTTGGGGGAGAAAAGGCATACAATCTATGAACCAAACTGAGACACTTTGGGGAACAAAAGGAAGCACTATTAATAATTCTGCTGGGAAAACAGGTGTAAAGCCAGACTTTCCTAGGCAAATGAGAACATGATGTCACCTTATGGATAGAGATAGAACTTAGAAACTGACAGTATGATGGCACCGGTATCTAGATTGGGGGATTCTACATCCTTACTCTTCTCCTAGTTCTATGCTTGTCTTCTTATCTCATCAATGATCCTATGAATCCTTGCATGTGAGTGAAGCCCACCTTCCTCTACCGAGACTAGAGCAACATTTGATAATCTCACTCTTTCTGATCAGTCATACTATGTATAATCTGTTCCACACACTGGTTGTTTTAATATATCCCGTCACTAGGTGGCTGCTGTAATCAAGGATCTGAGTCTATTTTTTTAAATATAGCAAGGTAAATACTTTTATAAAGATTGCAGAGGTCGGGGGGAGAGAATGATCCCGTGGGTTCAGTTTCTGCCTGGGTGAGTCAGAGAAGGGAACATTTGAAGTGGGTCTTGAAGGGTGAGTAGGAGTTTTCCAGGAAAAGACATGACTCCATTGTTGATGTTTGACCCCTAACAGCTTTCAAACTCCACCTTTCTCCCTTTCCCTTTTGTCCCACAGCTGGAAAAGCCAATAAAAAAGAACAAGAGCTACTTCCCTTGAAGGTGGTGGGGAAGTTCAAGCCATGAAAATCCCAACTCTTGTGCATGCAGGAACCCTCACCCTAGTCCTAGCCACTAATCACTTCCCTCCCCCCTTGCTCTCATTTCCCTCCAGATCAAACCTGAGCCTTTCTCCTTGGGAAATGCTTTTACTGTCTACTGTGTGTGTAACAAACTATTTCATATCCACGGGTGACTACGCATCATTTGTCTTTACATCCATAAATCCCTGGGCTGGGGGCTGACGAGTATCCAACAGAGTATGCTGGTCACCCAAATAAAACACCATCTTTGATGGCAGACTAACTAACCGTCATTAAATAAATAAATCTGTCATGTTGTATATATATCTGTGTACACACAAAGCAACTCAACTATATGCACAAAGCAACTCAACCCTTGTCCTAGAGGATGATTCTGAAGCGCTCAGCTCCCGCTTCCCAACAAGTAAACTCTGTGGTCTTTCTACACTTTTAGGTCAAACCATTTGCAAACATAACTTTCAAATCTGGCTCAAATCCATTTAGCTGTTGTCATGTGATGTGAAAACAAATTGACAGAATCTGCATTTCATTTATGTAGATGTCTTGGGTCTAACTTTCTCATGGTTTCAAGCCAAGGATTTTAAACTCCCTGTATTAGTTATCTCTTGCTGTGTAACACATTACCACAAAATCGTCAGCTTAAAACAACACACTTTATCATTGCACGGGTTCGGTAGGTCAGGACTCCAGGTGTGGCTCAGGTGGGTTTTCTGCATCAAATTCTCACAAGCTTGCAATCAGGATGTCAGCCAAGATGGGGGTTTCACCCGAAGGCTTGACCAGAGAAGGATTTGCTTCCAGACTCATGTGATTGTTGGCAGGATTCAGCTCCTTGCGGATTATTGGAGAGAGAGTCTCAGTTTCTTGCTGGTTGTTGCCTGGAGCTGTCCCTCCATTTCCTGCCTTGTGGACCTCTCCATATGGCAGCTTATTTCATCAAAAGCCAGCAAGAGAGAGAATCTGCTAGAAAGACAGAAGCCCATGTTTTATGCAACCTAATCATGGAAGTGATAGCCTATCATCTTTGCTATGTTCTATTTGTTGGAATCAAGTCACTAGGGCCATCCACACTCAAAGAAAGGAATTAAACAGGGGCATGACTCAAGAGGTGGGGTCATTTGGGAGTCTGCTTGCCATACTCCTTAAGCACAGGAATGCATATCTGAAGTTATACTCCTCTGTGAATCCATTTATCCATCTCCTCATTCTCTAATAAGAGGCAACACACTGTAACAGTTGGAGGTAAATGGTGTAACCCAATGTTTCTCAACGTTTTTACATTACTGCACACTAAGGAGCTTTTTCAGACTTTTTTTCCTAATCCACTCTCATATGAAATTTTAAAAGATATACTGCTTATCTGTTCTGTATGTCTGAGCTTTGTACATGAAGTAAGTATGATTTTTTTTTCACCTCCCAAGAACGAATTTTTACCCCACTTGGGATAATGTTGTCCCCATGAAGAATGCATGCTCTAGAGTCAGACTGCCTAGGTTTCTATCTCCCTCCTACCACTTATCAGCTTTGTGATCTTAGGCAAGTCACCAAACCCCTCTGAACCTTAGCTTTTTTAACTGTAAAATGAGAATCACAATAATACCTAACACTTATGATTGTTATGATGGTTAAACGACACATGTGAAATACACACAGATATACATCCATCTATCTCTGTTTCCTTCCATCCATCCAGCCACCCATTCATCCACCCAATCATCTCCTCATTCATCCATCCATTTATCCACCCCATCCTTCTAACCATCCATCCATCTACCTACCCATCCATCCACAAATCCACCCTTCCTTCCATCCATCCATCCATCCATCCACTTATCCATCCATCCATCCATCAACTCATCCATCCATCCGTCCATCTATCCATTTACCTCTTCCTTCTATCCTTCCATCCATCCACAAATCTACCCATCCACCCACTTCCCCATTCATTCATCCATCTCTCCATCTCTCCACCCATCCCTCCATCCATCCACCCATTCATCCATCCATCCATTCATTGTCTGCCTTTTTCCACAAAAGTTTTAAGGTGGCATAGAAAGTCACATAAAATATAGAGAGAAAATAAATAAATCTACAAAATAATGAACAAGCCATTGAAACAAACAGAGAAATTAGGTGAGAATGAAAAGGAGAGAACTTGACTAGGAAGGTAAAGTAGAACCAAAGATTCAACTTATACAAGTATGCATTCCAAATGGCCTTATGTACCTGCCATACGAAGGTCAGACATTTCGTATGTTAAGACGTTGGGTTGCTTGCACTCTCGAGGTGGCCTCTATTAGTACAGAAATTTCTACTGCCTGAAGTCTAACTAGGGGAATCCCCTAAGGTATTTACTGTACTCTACATTAACTATTTGATGGCATTTGAATAGACATTGACAAATACAGTCCATCTTCCAATTTATCCTTCATCAGCATCTAAAGTGAGTTGGGCAATGGAGATGAGATGAGACTTATTAAAAGTCAAGTCAGGTTTCAAATACTTTCTCCTGAAAATCCATTTTATTCCTTTGCTGTTAGCAGCATTTACTACAGGAAAATGTATACTTAACATTTAGCCAAAAATAAAAACCTCCGCAAAATACCTAAATATAGATTGCTTCATTACCTTCAAATCAGCCCCAAAATGCCGAGGCTGATGCTCAGAAGGAATCGAGTGGCTGTGTAACTGCAGTGCAGTCTGCAATCAGAAGGAATTACAATTATGGCACAGAGAACTAATCCTGGAAAATCAAAACACAGTTAGGCAGCCACTAAACCCCATTATAAAATATAATAATCATCATTAGGCCTTTTTTCCCCAGAAAATGAAGACTTGGCGACATTACACCATCCCTTAACCATTTTCCATAGCAGGGTCATTATTCTTTATGGTGCTACTAAATATACTCGTCATTTTACAAATCCCAAGTTCACCTTCCAAATACATGATCTCGTCCTTCTGTGTAAAGTTAATCAAAGTTGTAAAAGTGCTTTATTCCATATCTTTATTTTTCCCCACGGGGATGGGGTTGTAAAAATGTAATGCATTGGAGGAGAATAACAGAACCCAGCTAAGAAACCTTGAGATGTTATTGTCTCTTACCTGTGTTCACAAAGGCTCCACACAGAGTTTAACCCTCTCCTGGAAAAGGGACACCTTCTATGTTTTCAGAGAAGAGCATGCTTTATTGATAGGAAGTTCTTCTTTATATCAAGCCTGACTTCTTCATGCTGTACTAATGTTTGTGTGCTCAACTGAAAATTAAAAACAAACCTCAGGGGGGCTGGCCATGTGGCATGGCGGTTAAGTTCATGTGCTACGCTTTGGTGGCCTGGGGTTCACAGGTTCGGATGCTGGGCACGGACCTACACATCACTTACCAAGCCATGCTGTGGTGGTGTTCCGTATAAGGTGGAGGAAGATGGGTACGGATGTTGGCCCAGAGCCAATCTTCCTCAGCAAAAAAGAGGAAGATTGGCAGCAAATGTTAGCTCAGGGCTAATCTTCCTCAAAAAAAAAAAAAAAAAGAAAGAAACTGGGTAATATCTTCTATGGGCTCTTAAAATACTCTGAAACTGTAATCAAACTTCATAACTCCAGTGGCAAAGAAGTCAAGAATGGTGCTAATTTTGAGATTCCCAAATCTTCTAGAACATGGCAGAATCAGATCACACTGAAAATTTTCTTTAGGGCACAGACTGTTTCATCCTGGTTTGTGCCTGCACAATATAGCACATTCATGGACACACAATGAATATTCATAAATCTTTGTTGAAAGAATGACTAAATCAATGAATTGATACTTCCTGAGTTCAATACAAACCACTTTAGACAATGAAACCAAAATATCCATCATTCATCTCCCTCAATTCTTATTATCACAAACAAGGAGAACATAAACAGCAAGTTCTCAGTTAGTGAATTATTTCTAGGTTGAACTACATGAAACTACTATTTTTTTTGTAGGTCAAAAACAGTTGAATATCAGCAGTGTGCTAATATTTGCATTCTTCTGCTGATATTTGAGATTTTTTTCTTTTTTTTAGTGACATCAGAAAAAGTAGTTTAGGATGAATCGGGAATATATACATAGCATCTCACCTTGAGAAAATAGCTAAGTGAAGATCAGGTAAAAAGTTAAAATATTTAGTTTGGGAATGCACTCTCTCAATTAAAGGATAATACTCTGGTCACTGGTAGATGCTTCTTTTAGTGTTCACCCAGCAAGATGAAGCATTTAGACCAATAAGGCAGTGGGCTCCCTCCTCTGTTGACTTAGCCTGAAGACCTAATGAATCACTTAAAAATGAGTGTCAGAGGATCTGAATAGACATTTTCAAAAGAAGACTCACAAATGGCCACCAGATACATGAAAAGATCCTCAACGTCACTAGTCATCAGGGAAATGCAAGTCAAAACCACAATGAGATATCACCTCACATCTATTAGAATGGCTGTCATACAGAGAGAAGAGATAAAAAGTATTGGCGAAGACATGCAGAAAAGGGTGCATTATTGGTGGGAATGTAAATTGGTACAGCCACTATGGAAAACAGTATGCAGGTTCCTCAAAAAATTAAAAATAGAACTACCATATGATCCAGCAATCCCATTTCTGGATATATATCCAAAGGAATCAAAAACACTGACTAGAAAAGATATCTGCACCCCCATGTTCATAGCAGCATTATTTACAATAGCCAAGACATGGAAACAACCTAAATGTCTATGAAAGGATAAATAGATCAAGAAGATGTGGTATAGATATACAATAGGCTATTACTGAGCCATGAGAAAGATGGGAATCCTGCCATTTGCAACAACATGGATGGCCCTTGAAAGCATTATGCTAAGTGGGATGAGTCAGACAGAGAAAGACATATAATCTATTATCTCATTTATATATGGAATCTGAAAAAAAAATATGAACTTACAGAAATAGAGAACAGATTGGTGGTTGCCGGGGGTGGGGGAGGGGTGCGGTGAAATGGGTGAAGGTGGTCAAAATGTACAAACTTCCAGGTATAAGATAATTAAGTCCTGGGGATGTAATGTACAGCATGATGACTGTAGTTAATAATACTGTACTGTATATTTGAAACTTGCGGAGAGAGTAGATTTTAAACGTTCTCATCACAAGAAAAAACATCTGTAAGTACGGGAGGTGATGCATGTTAACTAAATTTATTGCAGTGATCATTTTGGAATGTATACATGTATCAAATTATCATGTTGTACACCTAAAACTAATACATTGTAGTATGTGAATTATATCCCAATTAAAAAAAAAAAGAATGAGTACCAGCTTTGGCAGAGAGCCTGAAGGAGTGGAGTTGTGATAAGAGTGGAAGTTAAATCTTGACCAAGGATGAGCCATGTTGTGCTTGTTCAGATGATTTCAGACCTGACATGATGTTGGCTTCTTTACTGAACAAAACACTGAGGAAAAGCCAAAGGGAATCTGCATAATGGCCTCCCAAAAATGTCCATGTCCCAATCCGTGACCAAGGGAACGTGTGACCTTATGAGGCAAAAGGGACTGTGGAGATGTGATGAAGTCAAGGATCTGGAGTTGCAGAGTGTGTCCTGGATTATCTAGGTGGTGCTGATGTATTCACAAGGGTCCTTATAAGGGGAAAGTTGGAGAGTCAGAGAAGGAGATGTGACAATGGAAGCACAGGGAAGTTTGAGGATGCTATGCTGCTGGCTTTGAAGGGGCCATGAACCACAGAATGCAGGCAGCCTCGAGAAGCTGGAAAAGGAAAGGAAAGAGATGCAACCCTACAGCCTTCAGAAGGGAGTGCAGCCTTGCCAACACCTTCGTTGTAGCCCAGTGAGATCCATTTCTGAATTCTGACCTCCAGAACTGCACAAAAATAGATTTGTGTTGTCTTAAGCCACTGAGTTTGTGGGAATTTGTTACAGCAGTGGTGGGAAACTGACATAAAATCCTTCTCAGTGTCTCTATCACTACTAGGCACATACATCTTTGGAGACGAGGTTGGACAGTGAGATTATTTAACCTCAGAGTTAAAAATGGAAACTTAGGAAGATGAGGACTCCTACCTTATTTGTCAAAAGCGAACCCAGTAAGTGTGCATCTCTTTGATACCTTCACCTAAGCTTCATCTGTCAGTTAGGACTGGGCTGGTTTGTCTTTTCCCTTCTCTGTTCCTCTAATGGACACACTTTCCTCTAACGAAGGATGTGGTAAGTTAACGTAGACACCTGACCACTAGTGGGGGCTTTCGTTCAGTGAGAGAAAACACATGGCTCCTTTCTGCCATGAGGACAAGTTGAAGATATGTAAATATGAAGGGAGCGGGTAACTTTGGGGCCAACAAACTGGCAAAAATTCAGAATAAGGAATGTGAAATAGGTGAACGCATAATCTTTCCAAGTAGGTTGACCAGCCATCTCAGTCTCCCAAAACTAGGGCTTTCCTGGGACATGGGACTTGCCATGATAAACCCTGAAAAGTCCTCAGCAAACTAGGATGTGTCAGTCACCTTATTTCCAGATAAAGATAAATTTTTTCATGGAAGAGGGGGAAAGATTGAAATTAACAAGCCGATAGGGCAATTAAATAATTTGCTTGTTCAACACATTGTGTTAAATATTTGTGATGGTTTAATTCTGTGTTACGGTGATTGGGATAAAAAATTGTAATACAGACTACCCTCAAGAAATATATCATCTATTGGAAATACCATATATGTGTTATTAATATATGACGTATATATAACACATATACAGAGAGAGAAAAAGAGACAGAGAGAAATCACCTATGATAAATCTTAAACAAACAAAAAAATAGACTCTGAAGTTTTTTATTTTTTTAATGGAAGATGGTTGGGTAACATTTTTATTTGTCTTGGATAGCTCAGTGGGCTCTTGTGACACAATGAGGGTACCACCAAAATAGATCAAAAGGCAGAAGTAGAAACAGATGTGCTCTGTACTTAAGTAGGACATTTTGCTCCGACAGCTTATTGGGTTCACTCAGGGGGAAAAAACCCACAGCGGGGCATCAGGAAATGGCAAAGTGCTACATTTTGCTGAATGAGAGATTCGGTTTGGGCCACCTTTCACTGCTAGGTACAGTTTCTAGAGGGGTAAAATTAGGTTAAAAAGAACCATTCTCAATTTCTCTCTTTTTGATCATTTCTTCCCCTATCATTTTTGGGGAGCCCGCCAGCCTGAACGTCTGGTGGAGAGGGGTGTTGGTTGGGAGTTACCACACCACCCCATGCATTCCCTCATTCACAGAGTCACACAAGGCCTTTCCCATGAGAGGCATGTAATTTCTTGCTACTGTTTTCCTTGTCTGAAGGTGACGTTTGTTTGTGGACCTACAGACAGAGAGCACCGCCGTGAATTCAAAGTTCTAGACTGTCGTTGACCTAATTCACTTGAGATTGTTCAGCTGTTGAATGTAAGTAAATATATTTATCAAAGTCTATGATAAGCACATAGGGTCTGTTTTAATGTATGATGATAAAGAGTTTAAGAGTAACCCAGAAAATGTCAATGATGGCTTCAACAGGGGACTACGGGTGCGCCATCACAGTGCAAGACTGCCGATTACTCACCCCGCATCACTAATTTCACTACCGTGGCCAACTGGAGATATTGGGAGAGCTAATTAACCTCCGTGAAAGATATGAAATTGGATTCTTCTCTAAATTGTGCTTCTCCGTCTCACGAAGGTGGGCGCTGGTTAACTTCAGAAAAGCCAGTTAGATGACAACCTGGAGGCACTTGAAGAACACGTGGCCAAAAAGATGCAGCGTGTCTTCACTGGATGAGGAATAGCTGAACTTTGTGCCTACAAACTGCTGACTCCTCAGTCTCTGCTCCTCACTCCTGGGGGACTGCCCATGAGCCGGGGCTTTTAAGAGCATTGGAAAGAGATGGAAGGACGAAAGGGAACTAACATTTGGCGGGAGCCAGATTCTGAAAGAAGAGAATTAACCTTTGGCACGGCAATATGGTGGGAAATAAAAAGAAGAGGTGGAAGCCAGGAGACACTGAGCTGACATCCTAGTTTGGCCTTTGGCAAGCTCTGTGCAAAGAGCAATTTCTTCAGCAGCTCCAAGACCAGTTTCTTCATTGGTGAGATGGAGATGATGATGCTTGCATTATAGCACTGGGGGAAGGCGTGTGGTTACCAGCTAAGACAACTTGAAGAAGTTTAGCTCTGTGGGTTGATGTTGGCAAAGCAGATGCTAAAAAAATTAGTTGGTTGAAACCGAGAAGAGCAGACAACAGAAATCATGACCTGTGACACCACGTTGCATTTTAGCCTGTGGCTCTCAAAGTGTGGTTCCAGACCAGCTGCATCAGCATCTCCATCTTCCTAGAAATGCAAATTCTCAGCTCCAAGCCAGACCTCCTCAATCAGGTACTCTGGGGATGGGGCAGGTGCGGCGGAGGGAGTGGATTCAGCAATGAGTGTTTTAACAAGCACTGCAGGAGATTCCAATACATGTTCAAGTTTGATCACCATCGTTTTAGGAAGGAGGATTTTGGCAGTAAAAAAAATCAGCAGATGAAAGCAAAGCCCCAGTCTTGGAGAACCCAGGGGACTAGTCAAGTTTGCAAGAAAAGATTTGAGGCATGAGGAATAAGACAAGACAGGGCTTTTGCTGTTACCCCAGGGTGTGAGATGGTGTGAAGCAGAGTTGGGAACTGGGTTCCCAAACAAGGTAGAATTCCCTTGACTGGCATTGAAACAGAGGTCTGGCAGAATCAGGTGGAAGGTTGGCCTGAAGCTGAATGCAGGTGAAGGACTAGATGTAGCTAGAACTGTGCTAGGATGAGACTGAATGTATAGAAGGGACCCAGGTGGTCCCAGTTTCTGGCAAGTCGGCTGCAACATCTTCATTTCCCATCATTCTAGACCAGAGGCACCCTAACCTTTTATGGTTTACCCTTATGTAATACCTCCCACCCATCTGCCTTCTGCTTCAACCTTCCTGATGTTGATTGCTTTACCTGGATCTTCTTATGAAGTTGTTCCTCTTGTCAATACTGTTGACTTAGGGTTGGTTCTCAGTTGTCTTTCTTGGGATTCAAAGGCTAGAATTGTGCTCAGAGAATTCTAAGTACAATAATGCTACAGTTTGATAGAAAGATTGGATTATGTTATCTCTTCAGTTTCCAACACGGATGCTTAGCACTTCCTGGCTGCCGAGACATCTCAGTGTATTGAGTCATTATCCGTAAGCAGCAGTGGACAGAAGCAGCATGGTATACACACAGGGCTGGGATTCGGAGACCTGGGGTCTTGTTCCATCCCTGAACCCATTCCCTCTGTGACCTGTGGGAAGCTCCACAATGTCAGGGCTTTAAGATCTTCATCTGAGAATGAAGGTACTTGAGTCAAAATGTATACAATCCTTTTCAGATCTCAAATTCCACGATCTATACTATTGGTTCCCATTCCTGAGTCATACCTGGTACCTAAGAGCTTCACTCAAAATCTTGAATGCATGGTTAAGTCTCAGTGATAAATGTGAACAGTGCGTGATGCTCTTTTATTCTGCTATTTTGGACAGGTACAATATCCCATCCCCCAAGAGTTATGAGGTACCTGTCTCCTGAATCTGAATGTCTTACTTTAGACTGCTGTAACAAAAATATCATAGACTAGGTGGCTTATAAACAACAGAAATTTATTTCTCCCAGTTTTGGAGTCTGGGAAGTCCAAGATCAAGTTGCTAGCAGATTTGGTGTTTGGTGAGGACTTGGTTCCTGGTTCATAGACGGCTGTCTTCTTGCTGTGTCCTCATGTGGTGGAAGGGATGGGGGAGCTCTCTGGGGTGTCTTTTATAAGGGCTATACCCTCATGACCTGATCATCCTGCAAAGGTCCCACCTCCTAACACCATCAAATTGTGGGTCTGGATTCAACATACGAATTTTGGGGGGACACAAACATTCAGTCTATTGCACTCAATGACCGATTTTATTCTCTATTGAGAATAAAATAAATCAGCTGCTAGCAGAAGTTTAAAAAAACTGGACAGACGAACACAGTTCTTGCACAAGCCTCATTTCCCAGTCATCAGCAAAATCTCTCATTAGAGGTATCTGTAGCTTAATTAAGTCTTTTGGGTGGAGGTAAAAAGAAAGATGACCTTTAAAATCAAACTGACATTGCTCAAGTCATAGACAAAACTGATTTTCTCATACTTATTACAGCATGGCACAGAATCTGTACAAAAATATCTGATTTTATACTAAGTGTAGGAGGCAGAATTGTAAGAAAGCCCCCATGATTCCACCTCTTGGTCTGCACATCCTGTATCATCCCTACCTTTGTGTGTAGGCACAGTATTTCTGTGTGATAGATGTCACTCCAGTGATTAGGTGATGTTATATAGCACAAGTGAAGGGTTTTTTGTAGATGTCATTTTGTAGGTGAAATTAAGGTTCCTAACCCCATGACTTTGAGTTAATCAAGAGGATGGACCTGACCAATTCAGTGAGCCTTTTCAAAAAAGGTCTAGAGGCAAAAGACTTGAAACAGAAGTGTGTCTCTTGCTGGTCCTGCAGAAGCAAGCCACCATGAGTTCTACAGCCACGAGGAAATGAATTCTACCAATAGCCAGAGAGCTTGGAAGAGAATCCAGTGTTCCAGATGAGAACACAGCCCCTATTGACACTTTAACTGCAGCCTTATGAAACCAGCAAAAGACCCGGCTAAGCCACACCTGGAGTCCTGACCTACAGAAACTATGAGATAATAAACATCTGTTGTTTTAAGCTTCCAAGTTTGTAGTGATTTGTTACAAAGAGTTAGAACACTAATACAGTTAGCTTGTGATTACAAACTGGGGAAAAAGACAACTCAGAAGAAGTGTGGAGAATATACCATTTGTACAGTCTTGAGAAAGGAACAATGATTTCAATGCACACCATGATTAAGAATAATGTGTTTAGTGTTCTGTCGTTAATCTGGTAATAAAGGTCATTATTAATGGACAGATATCCAAAGGTAGCATATAAGGAATAGTTCCAATAAAAGTACAAGAATCATCTGGAGTAATGATTGCAGAGTAGAAGAGAAGGGAGGAGAAAAAGAGAGTCATCCAACACTAGCTTTTCCTCCAGTAGATTTTAGGAGACTAAGGCAGTGGCGCCAAAATGCCATAAACAGGCTAGTATTCGCAGCCAAGATGTCCTCACCAGGGCTTGACACTTCCTTCAGATCAATTCCCAGCTGGTCCCCTATAAATGGTCTAGGTCTCTATCCAGAAAAGTCCTCCCCTGTTGCCCCGGGCCAGCCATTGCCAAATTTCCTACTGGGTCCTTGAAGGGAAAGATGAGAGAAAGACCACATGACAAAGGGAGTTCTGATATCTCAGAATATTCTTACTATGTTGTAGAGGAAAAAAAATTCTCCTCCATCCTGTTTGGGTCTCTGGCTGGGTCTGAAAATTAAACTGACAGAAGAGAGATCAACAGGAGAAAAGCATACACATTTTATTAAATGTTTATATGGGAGCCTTCACAAGAGAATGAAGACCCAAAGAAGTGACCGGAAGCTTTTATATCTTTTAGACAAAGAATAAATTTGTGAAGAATTGACAAGACAAAGCAGTTTGGGCTAGGAGTAGTAAGTGGAGAAGAAGTAACTAGGAAGATGAGGGTGAGTTTAACAAGGTTTGTTTGTACAGATTTCTCAGCCCCAAATTCCCGTCTCTGGTGATGAGAATGTCTTCTCTCCTCCTGGTGCAGGAAGGGGAGCTCTCACATGGGAGTTTTATGACCTGTTTCAAAGAAGAAGGGCAAGATGAGGGGAGAGGTCAGAGTGGGCTTCCTGCTTCTGCTGTCTACTCAAACTCCTTCAGCTGAAAATACTCAACGTGCCAAGGTGCCATATCTTGAGGTAG
This sequence comes from Ceratotherium simum simum, assembly GCF_057802395.1. Taxonomy (NCBI): domain Eukaryota; kingdom Metazoa; phylum Chordata; class Mammalia; order Perissodactyla; family Rhinocerotidae; genus Ceratotherium; species Ceratotherium simum. The sequence continues at coordinate 125,038,769 of NC_141940.1, forward strand.
CATGTCCTGAACGCCATCAACAGTGAGGCAGGACTGAGAGCCCAAAACAAAATGAAAACAGTTTTGCTGACAAGCATTATCAATTTTTTTTAAAAGATTTATAACAAGCTTGACATTCAAGCTCCATTTTGAGTTTCCATCAGAAGGAAATGAAAAATGTCAGGAAACTGACAAACTTCTACCAAGACAAGAGCACTTCACCATAAGATAGAGTTTTATCTCATAATTGTTTTCTCAGTGAAAATTTGAAATACATCTCTAGGGGGAACTAGGTAGGTGTATATTTGTCAATAAATCTTCCTTGGGAAGGTTGCGGGGTTTTTTCCCCCCTAAAAATAAGTCCATTCTATGAAAAACGTCTTTTAAAGCACAATTTTCAAAGAAAACGTAAAATCATGACTCTAAGACAGATATAAAATGAACAGGTGTTCAAGGTAGCATTTAACTCAATATCTGTGAGGGAACCACTGGTTAACTTGTTACAACGCCTTCGAAGAACAATCCAAAGGAGACTTCTATTTGTAGGTCAAAAATATTGAAACGAGTGTGTAAATGGAGGGAAACTAGACTTCCATTTTTGTCGGGGAGGGATGTCATCAGTTTCCAAGGTGTAGAATTTATGTGCCTATAGACAAGAATCATTTTGTGTTACTCTTCCTCATTTGCTACTTGCTTAGTTGTAAAACCTACTTAAAGGCAACGCAAGGCACAGAGCCCTGCAGGATCAGATAAGCAGGAAGCATGAGATAGAAACATTACATAATTTTCTGTGAAGCACAAAGGTTGCGCTACACATACTTTATTTTGTGAATTACCGTGATCATACTTGATAGTCTTTAATTTTTTTATTTTACTGGCAACATATGCAAGCCTCCAAATTTGGGAGCAAAGTTACTGGTGGATGTGGTTCAACAGTAGACAACCCAGTTTGGTGTACACCAATGGGTCTCTTTCTTTTAAATTCAGAATATTATTCTTCAGCTTGGTCTCCCCCTTAGTTTCTAAACTTGCCCATATATAGCTTTGGTTGCTCCTAGAGAATAAAGTAGAATATGAGGAAAAGAAATTTGCCACTGATGAGATTAATCAAACTAATTTGTGGCAGGCTTTAAGGATAATCCCAAGCAAAGACTTCAAAATATATCTTGAACATTTACAGTGCCCTTAAGAGCTTCAAAGGATGATTATTTTTTGAAGGGGATAATGCACATTTGTGTTTACTGAAAATAAGTGAGTTTAACTTTAGAGTCACATGTTGTTCAGAATGAACACAGCATTGGCTTTAACACAAACCGAACGGGAAACGATGACTTTCCCTGGGAGCTGAGTTTAGGGGATACGGAGTCGTGATAAAAATGTGCTTCCAAGAAAACTGTTCATTGTCCACATAGAGCACACTTTCCTGAGTTATACGAACTGTGTCACAACTCTGTAAATTGTAGGTAACAGATAGGAATGCAGAGCAATTCTCAGAGACCTGCAAATTCATTCTGTCTCATTTAGGCTTAATTAGGTTTAATCAACTCTTTTCCCCACGCCCTGTAGGAAAACCCTAAAAAAAGCCCTCCAGTTGCACATTCATTTCAACATTGGCAGTCTATCGTTCCATGAATTTTAAAGATGTTTCCTTGGAACCAATGACAACTTCTGCTTATTTCCCTCAGTGGATGAGTTAAATCAAATTGTTAAAACGTGTTCGTTATTATATCTTAGCATGAGTGTGTTGAGTTTACCCTTTTGTGTGCTCCGCAGTTTCAGGTGCAATTGTGTTATCAGTCACGGAAGAAGACGCAGCATCAATACTTAACAAGATCAAACTTGATATTGGCCATGAGATGGATTTGGAACTGTGGGATGGACATCATCATCTGGAGGGAACTTTCTCTTTCTGGGCACCATCCCTCCATTGCTCAAGCAAGCACCCACCCACACAAAATAGTCCAACATCAAGGAATTCTGAGATGTGTTGAGGATACAACTGGAGGCACCCTTCTTGGGCTGAAAGTGAATCTTCCAGAGGGCGGTGGAGAGAGTTAATATTTTCTCCTCCCCTTTCTTTTTCTTGTGAACTTTCTTTGCCTTTTTGAACTGCATCTCTCGTGGATCACATTTCCCTTTGAATTAATTTTCCTCCTTAAACCTTAAGCCCACCATGATTGATGTTGTGAGATAAGATAAGTGTCTCCTCTGGGGAAGAATTACACATCCTCCCTCTTAGTTTACCAGCCAGGGGAAGGGGTCAAGATGATCCAAGCTTGTGACAGGCAGGAAATTCTGCTCTAGTGGGATATTCTATCCACATTGGTTAGGACAGCTATATCTTGCCACTCTGACTTTCCCTCCTTCATACTGGACCGTGTACCAGGTGATGTTGGAGTGGACAGAGCATTTTGGGGACTCAGAGAAGGGGAAGGGAGTTGGGGATACATTTAGTTTGCATGGCTGTTTCCCCAGTCGCTTCCGTGTAACATTAAATTTGGCTGGCTTTCCTGGTGGATCATGGTTTGACCTCCAGAAATACTCCTGCTGTCTTGGGTCCTAAAACAACTGATGTTGTGACAGACAGCAAGGGGCAAGACCACAGGTTCCCGTCAGGATATGAAAATGTCCTCAGTACCCACCGCTGGAAGTAGATGGGTAAAGGAGGAGAAATAAGCCTTCAAATGTACAGGGACAGAAGCTATTGTGTGGATTTTCACCTCAAATATCAAATGCCCAATATTATAAGAAAGTGTTCCATTCTCATCAATGTTCAGGAAAGATGGAAGTTCTATCCTCTCAGAAATAGACTACATCATGTAGTATATTAAAGAATAAACACATAATGTTTGTTCTCTTTTCTTCTTAAAAAATGCAATTGGGTGAATTCGTGTGTTTGTATAGCCAGAGCCCACTGTAATAGAACTGCAAATGGCCAATGCACTTGTAACGACTCATATATGAGAAACTTGACAGTGGACTCCACGTTTCTTCCTATCTTAAAAATCTACTGGATGAGATCTCAAGAATATCAGTCATGAGCTGTGAAGTTGGAAGAAGTTTTTCAAACTGTAATTAATTTGGAAATTGAATCCTACCCCCACTCCCAAATAAGGAGTTCAAGTAGCTATGTGAACAGCACAGGCTTCTCCAGCAATTACTGGTAATTTCCTCTGGAGGGTTCTTTGTTCATCTTTCTCTCTAGGAGCTAGAAAGTGGAGGTCACCCATTACCATGGTGGGTGGCTAGCGAGGTGACAATGTTCAGCTTTAACTGATCCCTGAGCTCTCAGAAAATTAGCAAAGGTTAGCAGCCCTCCCCCCGCACCCTTTTATGCTTTTACATTCCAGGAAATGGCTAACTGCACAGGACCACCATGCTTTTGAATATTCCCAGAGAAGACCCACCTCCCTCCTCCCTTACTACGGGCAGACAATAAGGATGCCTCTCTCTACTTGCCTCTGCCAAACCCCAAGCTCCAATCCTTTTCCTTGAGATGTTCCTCATTACACATTCCCCCTAATGCAATAGCCTCAATAAAATCACCTCCGTAATTTTCTAGTAGATTTTTTGTCTTTTGCAAAGGGAACATGACATTCTAATGCTGGCCACAGATTGACAAGAGTCAGAAGCCAAAAGACGAGTGTCTGCAATGTGGGGAGTCTTGAGGGCAATGTAAGGGATGAGAAATGAGTTTACAAAATTAGGAGACTAGCAGAGAATTAGGTTGTGCGAGAATGGCCACCAGCATGTCATTTCTAACATTGAAATCTATTCATGTCCCCACAACCGTACCCAGATTCCCCTGGGCTCTTTATTGCTCGGAATTGGAAATCCAAATTGTGTAAATCACTGCAGATCCAGCGTCATCTCTACACATATCCAGGGACTCAGCCAAATGCTGACAATTTGTAGAAGGAGCTCTGCCCCTTACATACAAGCTTCCCTCTGCTTAAAAACCCTTCCCCAGAGACTCCCTCTGGATGCTCTTTGCAAGCCCTGATCCTTCAACTCTGTTCAATACCATGACCGTGTCTTTCCTTGTCCATTTCCCTGCTCTGTGCCTGTCGATAAAAGGGGCACAGTATTTGCATGTCGTGGCTATGACGAGGTTAGACTGGGGCAGAGGCCACCAGTAAATGCAAAGCCTTGATTGCTATGCGCAGAAGGATTGATCCCCACTAGGGAGCCATTGTAAGTGAAAGAGTCCAGAATACACCACTGTGGCAGGAAAAATAGTTTGACCCAGAGGCATTTGACAACAAGCTGTTTTTGTTTTCATTTTTTCTGAACTCCCTTATCTGCCTAAAAGCAGAACCTGCAAAAAGAACTCAGAAGAACACCAGTATTATAAATCCCCTCTCCAGGAATAACCAGGGAAGATGGACTCTTATCACCAGAAGTCGGCACCCACACACAGGCAGACATTGTCACTAAACTCTCATACCTCCCATCTAGTCTCCTAAGGGCCCACGATCTTCCCTAAAAGCCATTTGTTTTCCCGTAAGAGCCCTTTTCCTTCTCCCTTTCTCCTATTAAGATAGTATATAAGCCCCAAATTCTAACTGCCTCCTTGAGTCACATTTTTTTTTTTCTGAAGTCCTTTATATAAAAATCTGACTTTTCTCTTGCTAATCTATCTTTTGTCAGTTTAACTCACAGGCCTCCATCTCTAGAACCTAAGAGGGTACAGGAAAAGTTTTCCCTCCTTAACATAAGCCACGGGGCAGATAATGGCTGCTTTTATTTCTAAATCGACACATGGAACTAAGCTTATAATACTAATGTGTATTTAAAACCAGCAAGTGCCAAATGTCTTTTAAAGGGAATGACACTTACCAAAACTGTATATATATACATGTACATGTAAAGCCAAAACATGATATTCTCTTAAGGGGACAAGAAAACCTTCTGGAATTCACAATCTTCTTTATTTCTATTAATTTTTAACATTTTTATTAAAGTATAATTTACATACCATAAAGCTCACTCACTTAAAATGTGCAATTCAATGTATTCCTATTAATTTTGTATTTTTAATTGCAGTAAAAAACACATGAACTTTACCATCTCAACCGTTTTTAAGTGTACAGTTCAGTAGTGTTAAATATATTCACTTGTTGTGCAACAATCTCTGGACCTTTTTTTTTAAAATAGTGAATCTACTCAATACATATGCATTTTGAGGACTTTATATTTTTAGAGAAGTTTTAGGTTTACAATAAAATTGAGGGGGGTATACAGAGAGTTCCCTTATACCCGCTGCCCCCACACATGCACAGCCTCCCCCATTTCAGCATCCCCACAAGAGTGGTACATTTTTTTGCCAGGAATGAACCTACATTGACACATCATCATCACCCAAGCCCATAGTTTACATTAGGGGTCATTCTTGGTGTTGTACATTCTATGGATTTGGACAAGTGTATAATGACATGTATCCACCATTATAACATCATACGGAATAGTTTCACTGACCTAAAAATCCTTTATGACGCACCTCTTCATCTCTCCCTCCATCCAACCACTGGCATTCACTGGTCTTTTCACTGTCTCTATAGTTTTGCCTTTTTCCAGAATGTCATAGAGTTGGAATCATACAGTACGTAGCCTTTTCAGATTGGCTTCTTTCTTTTAATAATATGCATTTAAGACTCCTCCCTGTCTTTTCATGGGTTGACAGCTCATTTCTTCTCAGCATTGAGTAATATCCCGTTGTCTAAATTTACTACAATTTGTACATTCACCTGCTGAAGGCATCTTGGTTGCTTCCAAATTTTGGCAATTATGAATAAACATGCTATAAACGTCTGGGAGCAGGTTTTTGTGTGGAGATACATTTTCAATTCCTTTGGATAAATACCAAAGAGTGTGATTGCTGCCTCAAGTGGTGAGCATATTTAGTTTTGTAAGAAACCACCAAACTGTCTTCCAAAGTGACTATACTATTTTGCATTCCTACCAGCAATGAATGAAAGATCCTGTTGCTTCTCTGGAATATTTTCATCTTGCAAAATTGAAAATCTATACCCATTGAACACCCTCTCCTCATTTCCCTTTCCCCTGGAGCCCCTGGTAACCACCATTCTACTTTCTATTTTTATGAGTTTGGCTAGTCTAGATACCTCAGAGGAATGGAATCATACAGTATTTGTCCTTTTGTGATTGTCATATTTCACTTAGCATAATATCCTCAAGGTTCATCCATGTTGTAGCATGTGACAGGATGTTCTTCCTTTTTAAGGATGAATAGTATTCTGTTTTATGTATACACCACATCATCTTTTTTCCCCTTTCTTCTGTTGATGGACACATAGGTTGTTTCCATGTCTTGGCTATTGTGAATAATGCTGCAATAAACGTAGTGGTTCCTTTGAATTCAAAGAATTCTTTGAATTATTTTGTATATATACTCAGAAGCGGGATTGTTGGGTATTTTCTTAAGGAAAATGAGCAACATATAGTTAAAATCAGCTTCAGGAAATGAAACTGCTTATGCTTAGATCCATTTGGATAAAGATAAGATAATGATCCCTGGAGAAGAGTGTTTCCTCCGCATTTATTTCTCCAGAGCTTTGTAAATAGAAAGAAATCTGACCATGGATTACCATTATTTGAGTAGACTGAGCCCCTGGAAGCCATGCAAATTATGTATTTACAGTACCTTGGGTGACTTCATTTCCATATATTTTCCATTTGACTGTGTTTCCACCAAATTGAGTGTTTGTTTGTAATTTATTATATTACAGGAAAAAAGGTATGTTGGGATATGTATACGTTACATTATTTATAATAATGTGCCCAACAAGGAGATGATGGTCATGTAATAGTCAATTGAAACCAGCCGTTATGATAAGGCAGGGAAGTTTGGAGAAAGCACAACCAAATGACTTAATGTGTTGCTTAATTAAAGCCTTCTGGTTATAATTGTTCAAACAACTGGGGCTCTTTTCCAAAGGCCAGGATTCATTCTAATTTGAAAGGAGCAGGATGATAATTTAGGTGGAGATGCCCAGGGAAGGAGGACAGCCATTTGTTAGAGGTGTTAGGACGTGACAGTCACAAAGCATCTGGCTTAAAACGCCATAAGATGAGCACGCATTGGCGGATGGAGACACTTCTCCCCTTTAGGTTGTTTTTTAAGCCAGGATCCACATACCATGACTGGATTGGGCTATTGTTTCTCTCTATTACTGTGGTATAATAAAAAATATATATTTGCTCCTTCTTTCTGGCACAGAGCTCCTAAAACCCTTGGAATTTCCCAAGTGACAGGAGACGCTTTTGTTATTTATAATGAGCAATTTTCAATCACACCTGAGTTTATGCTAATTCGATGATTCAAGGTGGGGTCCATAGATGGTTTCAGGATGGGGGCTGGTCACTAGAAAGACCATGTGATTAGAAGGTTGGAGCATTCAGCCTCACCCTGACCTCTGGAAGTTGAGTTCTATAAAAACTCTTGAGCAATGAGATTCGGGCAGGTTGCAGGTTGGTGAATACATTGACAGGCCGGGAGGGTGGCAACCCAGAAAGGGCATGGAAGCTCCATGCCACCCATCCCCCCATACCTTGCCCTACACTTATCTTCCATTTGGCTGTTCCTGACTTGTATCCCTTATAATAAACCAGTAATAGTCATTAAACTGTTTTCCTGAGTTCTGTGAGCTGTTCTAGCAAGTTATTGAATCTGAGAGGGGGGATGTGGGAACCCCCAAATTTGTAGCTCACTGTGCAGAAGTGAGGGTCACCTGGGCACCCCATTTGCAGCTGGTGTCTGAAGTGGGGCCAGTCTTGTGAGACTGAGCCCTTCACCTGTGGGGTCTGAGTTAACGCTGGGAGTTATTGTCTGAATTGAATTGAATTGTTGGGCACCCAGATGGTATGGGAGAATGAGAGAATTGGTGTGAGGAAGTGACACGTATTTGGTGTCAGAAGTGGTGTCAGGGAACACCACACAATCACAAATCTTGTTAAATTGCAATCTTGTAAATTTGGTCCAATTGTAATAATGGAGAGGAACAAGAAACAGCAAAGGGATTGCAGAATCTTCCACATGGCTGCATACTGATCAGAAGATGCATTAATTCTCAGCAGAACTTTGAAAAACGTAGCCAGTTGGTTACCCTTGAGAGAGTAAGAATTAGGGTTTTTCTAGTTAAAAAGGTGAATCTTATATTCCTGGCCAATATGTCACCAGAAAGTCTCGAAACTGAAGTCAACAGAATACATATTTTCACGTTAAACAGTTTGGAGGTGCAAATCCATATAATTTTTATGAAAGCATTACATAGAAAAAAAATTTTATATTGGAAGGGCGAATTTTGCAATAGCCGTGCAGATAATCATAGTTGTTATATAATCTCCATGTCCATACATCTTAGGCATCATTGTGAGTTTCTCAACCAATCTTGATTTTGCCCTCCATGGGGAAAAGGGCAAAGTCTGAATACATTTTTAATTGTCAGAAGTGGCGAATGTATACTACTGGTGTCCAGTGGGAGGAGACTAAGGATGCTGCTAAACATCCTACAAGGCACAGGACAGCCCCACAGCAAAGAGTTATCTGGCCCCAAATGTCAATAGTTCCAAGGTCGAGAATCCCAGGGTGTGGGAAACTTGAAAAGTAGCTGGTCCTAAGATCCTAGTTTCTCCCTTGCCTCCTTCTTCTCAAGATTTTACTATATTATTTTTTGAAGGAGGAGGTGGGTAAAGCAAAAGTGATTTTTAAGAGAGGAAGGAATATTTTCAATGAAGTGTTATGAATTCTTTAATTTGAAACACCAATTCCTGTATACTATGTATTAAACGGGACCACAGGATTTCAGAAGACTGGTATCCATAAGCCCAGTGTAGGCACTCTGTGAAACATCTTTGGGGAGAACTAGAAAAAAATGACAATATAACTGTTTGCCACCTTTATTTATCGAAGTTGGGAGTTTTCTTTCTGAATAACTAACTATCAGTAAGAGAATAATTACAGAGAAGCTGCGTGATCAGGTGTGGAGCTGAAAATGTTCCTTTGAAGCAAGTAACAGTGAGCTATGGGATACCCCTGATGAAAGCCCTCTGTCACTGGTAATAACAGAACAAAGAAAAATCTCTTTGAAATGAGCATTCCTGACTCTGAAGGTGTGTTATTTTAAAAGTGCAGAAAAAAATGTCAAGTGGAGAAAATATCCTCCAGCGTTCAACGGGTGTGGTGTTTAGCTTCTCTTTAATGCGTGGCTTTATGAAAGTGGAATTGAATTTTTATATGTGTCCTTCATTCTCACCAGGAGAGCTGTTACTGCCCAAGATGTGACAGGGTTGAAGGCAATGTCCACAATTCTACCTAAGGATTAAATCATAATTTTTTGGATCAAGACACACATAAAGACCTGGGGAACAGACCTCTCCAGGAAAAAGTAGTAAAGAGAGGAAAGAGGAAATAAACAAGAACAGAGGTGATTCAAAACATTTATTCTAATGCATCAATCTTGGTAATTCTCAGAATAGACACCCTTACTGGCCAGATCAACCAGTTCAGCCCTGATGATCCAGTTCTCTTAGCAGCCAAATAACATGAGAATATTGTTAACCAAATTGATTACCTCTTAGTAGAATTATTTCAGTGGTTAAAATTAGCAGCTCAACTAGCCATGTCAGCATTTGGGGGATTTATGGCACTTAGCTAAGTGGATTCTGGTTGAGCACAATTGAGATTCAGACACCTCTGATGGGGGAAGCACCTTCCCTTATGTGATTATGCATCTGTGGGCTTACAATGGAGAAGGAATGGTCTCCTTCCAGAGTTTTGTTGAACCTGGTGTATAAAAGGTGTCAATGCAAAATAACCAATAACCATTCCATAGATAAGAGAGATAAGGTGAGTTTTACTTGAGCCAACCTGAGGATTATAACCCAAGAAGGACATTTGCAGAAAGGGAGAAAGCGTTCTGGAGAAGCATGGTTTTCAGTACAGTCTTATACCTTTTTAGAACAAAGAATCATACATTAAATACACCCAGATTACATACTCGTCAAAGTTTCAAAAGGGTGTTCAGTGGCAAATTTGCAGGTCAAATTGACCTTGATGTTGGGAAAGGGACTAATAATGGGAGTTACCAATGAGGCGTTACCAATAGGGTGTACAAGGAGAAGTATGCTTTCTTATCTTAAGAGAGTGTGTTCTTTAGTGGTTAAAGCAGATGTACAATGTACGTTTGATAGACCATAAATCAGGCATCTTTAGTTTAAGCCGAATCAGTTTTGAACCCGAATAGTTAGTCCATATACATCAATATGTGGAAATCTCTTGTCAAAGGAATTCTTATCAGATAGGAAGGAATGAAATATGCATTCTGATTTGAAAGATGGAATAATAATGCCCTTAACAACAGCTAGCGAAGTCATTGTCTTTCTATTTATATTTTTCAAGTCAAGATCATAATTGTAAAACTGTGTGTAGTCTGTTTGTAATAATGTAACTAAATCAGAATTCCGCTTGGATGTAAAAGATCAGATGATGTTTTAGCAACTTACCCTAGAAATCATGTGGATAGTTGAGTGATCAATGGCTCTCACGGGAGATATGATGACACAAGATTGACATGCGTGCCTTTTATGTCTGCCCAATCCAGTAATCATTTTCTTTCTGAACTAGACAGCAATTTTGCATCTTTTGTGATTTCCTCAGTGGCTTGTACATTTTAACTGTGGCTCCCTCTCAGCGCCATCTGAACTGTGTTAGAGTTCCACACTTGGCTGGGATAGAATTCATTGTAGGACTGGTGTTACAATACATTACCTTGTTTTGATTCCTTTCAAACCAATTGTATTAGTAGTTATTTTTGCATCCTTGAGAGTTTGTTATTTTAATATGTGCCTTCTCAATTGATGGAAAAGGTTTAATAAAAAAAAATGAATTGCAGTTTATGTAGCATGATAAATAGAACAGACATACAGATATATTTTTTATTCTTATCTCTATCGTATTCTGCCTTCCTCCTGACTTTTAGTTACAGCTGAAGCATGAAATCGGTATTTGGAAGTTGAAGCCATAGAATCTAATATAAATAAAACAAATATAAAACTAAATATATAAAATATCTGTTTATCCAAAAATGTGTATTTTGTGTTTACTATTTAATGTCAATGGGCTAGATTCTGGGGGTAAATTCCTCATATAAATTATACATGGCTCCCACCATGGATGTCTACAGCTAAAAAAAATGAAGCTAGACTCTTATCACACACCATACACAAACTTAACTCAAAATAGATCATAAAGCTAAATGTAAGAGCTAAATTGTAAAACTCTTAGAAGAGAACATGAATATTTCTTTGTGACCTTGTGTTAGGCAATGATTTCTTAGATATGACACTAAAAGCACAAGTGATGAGTGAAAAGCTAGACTTCATCAAAATTAAAAATGTTTGCTCTTCAAGAGACACCATCAAGAAAGCAAAAAGACAACTCACAGACTGAGAGCAAATATTGGAAATTCATGTATCCTATAAGAACTTTATTCAGAATATAAAAATAACTCCTATAAAGTAATAACAAAAGAATAAATAACCAAATTAAAAATGTAAAGGAACTGAATAGACATGTCTACAAAAAAGATACATGAATGGGCAATACTCATATAAAAAGATGCTCAGCATTATTAGCCATCAGAGAGCTACAGATCAAAACCACAATGAGATAACACAACACATCCACTGAGATGGCTAAAATAAAAACAACAGACAATCACATGTATTGACGAGGATGTGGAGAAATTGGAACCTTCCTATATTGCTTGGGAATGTAAAATGCTGCACTGCTTTGATAAAACAGGCCAACAGTTTTTCAAAATGTTAAATATAGAATTATCATCTGACCCAATAATTCCACTCCTAGGTGTCTACCCAGGAGAAATGAAAATATTTGTCCACACAAAACACGTACATGAATGTTCAGAGGAGCCATTAATTATAATAGCCAAAAGATGCAAACAACCCAAATGTCCTTCAACTGATAAATGCATAGACAAACATGGTATATTCATGTAATGGAATATTATTCAGTCATAAAAAGGAATGAAGTACTGATAAATGCCACAACATGGGCAAATTTCTAGAAAAAAGCCAATCACTCAAAAACATATATTACAGGGGAATGGAGATTTATTGTTTAGTAGGTACAGTGTTTCAGTTTTACAAGATGAAAAGAGATCTGTGGATGAAATGGTGGTGACAGTTGCATGATAATGTGATTAGACTTAATGCCACTTAACTGTGCACTTAAAAATGGTTAAGGTGGTAACTTTCATATTATGTGTATTTTATTACAATTAAATTTTAAAAATATATACTGTGTGATTCCATTTACATGAAATACCCAAAAAAGGCAAACTACAAAAACAGCAAGTAGGTTGTTGGTTGGCTAACACTGGGGGCAGGATGAGGTAGAAGGAACGAGGAGTGATTGCTAATGAGCATGAGTTTCTTTTGGCAATGATGGAAGTATTCTAAAATTAGATTGTGATGACAGGTGCACAACACTATAAATATACTAAAAGTCATTGAAATACACACTTAAAATAGGAGAATTGTAGGGTAAGGAGGTTATACCTCAATAAAGCTGTTAAAAAATAATGGTGTCTATATTTATTAAGCCATAATCATTAGTCATTATCACTGTGGCTTAGTGGCTCATAACTGGCTGCCGTTTCATTGAGGAGAGTCTTCAGCATCACAAATAAAAAGAAAAGGAAGAAGAAAAATGTTCAGCATATGGGACTGGACCAGTGATGGAAAAGCTAATGGGTATGGGCCAGATTGTGAAATGTCTAAGGAACTGAGTTAAAATGAGCGTACTTAGGTCCAGAAGCAAGAGGTATCTAAAACCAAAAAAGGGATGAAAGGAAACTGAAGGTAAATAGCCTTTTCAATTACCTTGGGCAAACCCAGCTGATTTCCAAATTATACGTTACCCTCCCGAAACAGAAGTGCAGCTCCAAATTTACACAGTCCCAGTAAACCCACCTGCCAACTCATCACCTTCCAAAATCACCAGCTGATTGTCCTTGTTCTCCAGGAACCATGGAGTGGAGGGACTAGGTCCTGGTTGTGATCGTAATGATAGCTGAGGGGTAGAGATCTCTGCAATGCAGAGTAAAAGCTTTCATGGAAGGGTTCTTTTCTACAGGCACACCAGAGCAGTCATGAGAGGCCAACATTGGCTGCATACCATGTTGGCTGGCCAACTAGGAATCCTGCCATCCTCATGGTGAGAGCCAGGGCTCTGTTCCCTGGACAGACCAGATGTCTGAGGGACTATGGGAAGGGGCCTCAATCAGCAGTGCAGACTTACTCTGGTAATTCTTTCCTTCAAGGATGTACATAATCGAGGACAGGCTGCTGTGCTAATTTAGTACTGAGACATAAAGAGCCTAAGATGTAAATGCCACCGTGACAGGCTTGGGTGACCGTCCACTGAAAAAAATTTCTCATTATCCCCAGGAGCAGTCATCTGTAGCTTAAGAATGATACTTTTTTCAGTAGGTGCATGAATTCTTGGACACTGTTGCAATTCCTCAATGATCCTGAATGGCACCTAAAAAATTTTTTAATGTATTCCTAAAGCACTAATAGATTCCCTTACTTGCCTTAATTTACAAGTCCCTTTATCTCTAAGTATTAACAGAAATGGAAATCTCCACGGGATTATAACGGAAGCCACTTCATTCTATGTTTTAAAAGAACTAACAACTAATGCCTATCATATAGCTTATTTTTCATACTCCTTTCTCCAATAAAAGATGGGCCCATGGACTCTGGAATAAGAAGGCTCGTGTTAGAAAATCTTTAGTGGAGGTATCCTCTGTGCAAAATTTACCAGCCTCAGTTCCCTTGAATCAAATTCCAAGATTCAGAGAGTCATGAAAATATTAACAGTGATGTCTTAAAGTAATTAATTATAGGACTTTACAGTAAGATGCCTAGAGCAGACTTCCCCAAGGCTACAGATCCTGGAGACATCTCATCTACCAGCCACACACCTAATTTGATTTTGCGTCTCTGGTAGAGCCCAATACTTATTGAACTCTCTGTCTCTTACTTTTAGAAGCTCAGTGCTCTCCTCAGACAAAGACCAAGCAGTTATAACTACCTGGAGCCAAGATGAAAATGACTGGTAATTTTTGCTTCATATAATTGTGTTTTAACAAAGATTTTGAGCCTTGAGTAGTAGTAGCTTGAGTCAGGAAGTGGAGTTGTTGAGTGTGGGTTAAAATACAGGCTCTGAAACTCGTTAATCACAGACACATGTGATCCTTAATCGTTTTAAACCTTAAAATCATATAAAAATGGAGATAAGATGATGTGTGTGTGTGTTTATTGCAAGATTATTATAAGAACTAAGTGAACTTACATGCGATAAGAGACACTATATCTGCCAGTACAGTGTATTAGTTCCATTCTTTTTCTGTTTATTATAAAGGCTGACTCGGCAAATTTACGTGCTGTTCTAGATTCATTAAAGTGATATTTCTGGTTGGAGGAGCCTTTCCTGCTGTCCTAGAAACCATTCTATCTGTCCATCTTTGTTTAAGGTGAGTGCTGAGGTACTGCCTACGGGTCACCAGCAACTATCTCAATCTCAGAAGCCTAGTTAAGTGTATTCACTATCTATTGCAAGTTCTTTATTTTTATACCTACAACTTGGCAATTATTCAGCGTGGTTACAATTACTTTCTGGTTTAGAAAGCTTCTCTGGTTAAATTTGGACAAATCGTCATATTTCCTAAAATGGTCTTAGCAACCTATCGATAATGATTCTTTTTTGGTTACATACTAGGGTGTTTCACTTTAAAATACGTTTTTAAAGTTCTATGACATTTTCATTTTAGAATTGAATTTAACAGATGATGATGCATTTTTCTACACCAAGGGAAAAAAAAATCCCACAAAAGAAAATTATGCATTTTGGGTTACACTTGATTATTTGAGGGTTATTTGCATAATAACAGGATTTTGTTTGTTAAGAGTTCAGTGTGCCTGCTGTTTCTTCCCCACTTGAAGTCATAATCTTGTTTGTGACATCGCAATCATCTCCATGGCAACCAACTGTGATTCAACAATTTGAGGATTATGATGGGGATCAAGTGAGAACAAATAGGTGGTACAGGTGGAGGAGATAACCTTCCAAAAAAAAAGATTTTTAAGAAAATTTCAGTGCTTACTTTAAAATGTAGAGATATCTTGCTACCTTTAATATCCTTTTAATCATGGTTCTCATCAACCATAAGCTTAGTCCTAACCAGGGTCATAGATGGGGGCTAACCTGAATTATGCTAACTAACCTACCTGAATTACACTAACCTACCAGACAGGTAACAGAACTGCCATTTTGATTTGTCAAGACTTTGCTTACAAAAATTCTTAAGCGTGGTAGTAAGTTTGAATGTTTCCTAAAACTGGCATTTCTCTGTCAGGATGTTGTAACCTGGTAAAGGGATGCTCTCTCGACTTCTCTAAGGGTTAGAGATTATATAAATCTATATTTAGCTCATTTTCTAATCACAGTGAACAGGTAAGTGCCTTCTCCAAAGTCATATGCTTGGAAATAACATGGCCCCTATTTTAATTTTGATTTTGTGACTTTACGTTAATTGTCTTTCCAGTACCACATGGCAGCTATTAAACTGACTATGGAAAGGACAAATATCAAAATGTTAACACATTTTTTCTGACTCTTCCTTGAAATAAAAGCTTTCTTCTGAAACATGGTTAGTTTTTTTTTTTTTTTTTTCTGGTTTTATTTAATGTGTTTACCAGAGACCTGGGTTTTGGAAAATGAATTTTCGATGTCCAAATTTCTGAGATCTTTTATCACTCAGTGTTCCACAAAAGTGAATCTAGGAGACAAAGTGGTGAGCCAGTCTCATGGACGTTCATTGACATTCCAAACAACACTCAGAAACACATGTACCCAACCCAACTTGATACTTTCAGAACACTCAGATGCCAAGATTAGTCATTACCATGCATTCATAGGAATTCAGGGTGATCAATTATTTCTGTAAGCCTGCCATATGAATCAAAAGATCAATACATGGCCAAACTCATTTGTCAGAACACTCTAATAATACTAAGTGACTGTCTGTGGATGAGGGCATAGGGAATTACACTTATGTTTCAAGTGGTTGTTATGGGCTGAATTGTGTGCCCCAAAATTCATATGTTAATGTCTTGACTCTAGTACCCCAGAATGTGACCTATTTTGGAGGTAGGGTCTTTAAAGAGGTGATTAAGGTAAAATGAGGTCATGAGGGTGGGTCCTGATCCAACAGGACTGGTGTCTTTCTTTATAAGAAGAGGAGATGAGAAAACAGACACGCACTGAGGAATGACCATGTGAGGACACAGGGAGAAGACGGCGTCTACAAGCCAAGGAGAGAGGCCTCAGGAGAAACCAGCCCTGCCCACACCTTGATCTCAGATTCTAGCCCCCATGACTGTGAGAGAATAAATTTGTGTTGTTTAAGCCCCTCAGTCTGTGGTCCTTTGTTATGGTAGCGTAGCAAGCTAGTAGAACGGTCAACATTATTTTTTCGAATGACCTTCATAATAATCTTTTATTTGCCTTTATCCACTCCTTATATGGATATTTTAAATGGCAAAAAGTGATTATGTCCCGTGTTGTGACAACAAGGTTTATGGAATGGTATGACAAGAAGGGTAAAGAGGTAGGTGAGAGGAAGTCTTTCTAATTCCATGATGAATCTTTAGAGCCTCTAGAATTCTTGCTAAGGTGTTCAAAGTGTCTTCTGCAAAAGGTTTATAATATGAACTATTAATCTGACTGCTTTGCATTGAGATATTGACAGCTGGCCATCTTCTGCTTGTTTCAGCAAAGACAACTTTGACTTTAAAATTTTAGCTATGAAAAGGACACCAGAAATGCTGCTTAAATCCTGAAAAGTATTTAAAGTCAAGTCCATTTAAAAGCTTTGCTGTCTCTTTGGGAACATTTTATCATTACAGTATAATGTTTTGGGGGACAGAGGTGGGGCAAGATGGATCAAACGGGACCTATGTAGGTCATGTCAAACATTTTAGATTCTATCCTAACGTTAAAAAAAAAGACACACTTGAAGGATTTTAAGCAGAGTAGTGGCACAATCCAATTTTGGTTTTAAAAAGATCACTCAGTTTTCCTTGAAGAGAATGGGTTGGAGATAAGCATGGGCTGATTTGAGATACCCATCTAGGTGTCTACTGCAACAGTCCAGGCAGGCGACAGTGGTGGTCTGTCTGACAGTGGTCTGAAGTTAGGTGGCTGCAGTAGAAATTAAGAAAATTAACACAGTTGAATAAAAATAAAGTACACACACACAAACATATGTACGCACACACACACATTTTGATATTAGAATCAATGGAACTCAACGATTGTGCATGAGAAGTGATGAAAAGGGAGAGGTGTGTTAGAGAGGAGAGTGAGTAGTTCCATCTTGAATATGATGGAGTTTGTGGTGCCTAAATGACACACACACACCAAATGTTCAGTTGTCTGGGCTGGTACTCTAAAAAGAAGTTCGAATTGAAGGCAAATGTTTGGAACCTGCCAGTTTATGGGTAATAATCATGAGTCTGAGTTGAGGAGAAAGTGAAAGATGAGAAAAGAATGTGGCTGCAATGAAGGAAGTGTTCAGGAGTCAACTTTATAAGGACTAAAAAGAATAACATGAACATCTCCTGTCCGAGGTCAAGTCATACCTGGGGACCTGGGTATCCTCCAGGCTGGCATGGGAGCAGATCAGCTGGTTTATACCTCAGAATAGATGTCGATGTAATAATGGTTCTTAGAAATGGCTACCACAAAGTACTAACAGAATTAGAGTGTATGACAGACAAAATTATAATTCCAAATGGCCTATGCTCTATCCCTCTTTGCCTCTATAACTATATAGCTTTATTACATTATTAGATGAAATGGTTATATTACTTTTGGAATAGAAAATAGGAAGGCATACACTTTCCTCAAAATCTGATAGACAATCCAAAGTTAATGGTGGAAAATCCTTGCAGATGTTTGGAATGAGTGTAGACTTGAGTGAATCCAGCACAGTAGAAGAGTGATTCTGCCTAAAGTTATGAGGATGGATTAGAAAACCCTGTACGGTTCCTTCAAAGCCCACGACTTCAGGAATGTAGGTCATTGTAACACCTACACTAAAGTAGGTCAGATAAGAGCTATCCAAACATTATTTTGGTTTCGGATGGAGTGAAGGTGAGGGGTATTGAGAGATTTCTTTCTGTAACAGTTATTGTCCTGGGTAACTTAGAGTATAATAGCTTGATTTTCCAGTTTTTCACTGAGAGATAGAAACATTTACTGAAATATCAGGCAAACCCATTCCCATCAACGTACTTTGCAAAAATGCAACATCATGAAGGATTGAGTAAATCTACCAAACAATTGGGAAGTGATATCATAAGATACAATATTGGTGTATGTTAAGAATTTTCATGAACTATTTGCTCCAGCATATATCCAAATTAGAATTAAGGCTTATAGATATTGAATGAAAATTTTAATATCATTCTGAATTGATTTAGAGGCCAATTCTAAGAGAATCATTAAAAAGAGAATATTTTATATGAAATACATTATATTTTATATGAAAACTAGTGAAGGATCTCTATTCTTGGAAATACAGGTACAAAAATCCCTTCAACAAGACAATGAACTAATTTCCAATTAGTCCAATTAGCAGACATTTTAAAATGTCTACATTTCTCATAGAAAATTTGAAAAATACAGAAATATGAAAAAGGAAGCAAACTTGCCCTACGTGGAAAGGACACAAAGGGAGCTTCTGGGCGGCTTGTCACATCTAGCTTGTGACTATACAGGTGTATCCAATTTATGAAAATTTACCGAGATTTACATTTTTTTCACTGCCTTTTATTGTTGAGTGGTAGTCCTTGTGTGACTATATTGCAATTCATTCATTCTCCTTTTCACAGACATTTGGATTGTTTCCTGTTTTTCTTTTTTATGAATAAACCTGCCATGAACATTCTTGAGCAAGTCTTTTTGAGGATGTGCATTTTCATTTCTATTATATAAATATCTAGGAGAGGAATTGCCGGCACAGAGCATCATAGTATGTTTGACCTTATCAAGAATACACCAGAGAGTTTTCCAACGTAGCTTTGCCATTTACTCTCCCACTAGGAATGTATGAGTGAATTCCAGTTAGATAAAATTCTACTAGAGTTCTCTTCCACATGTCACTTCTGTTTTGTACTACCCTGTTTCACTTCCTGTGTCTTCTTTTGGATTAATTGGATCGTTTTTAGTATTCTGTTTTATCTCCTCTATCAATTAGATGGATGGATGGATAGATAGATAGATAGACAGACAGGTAGATATTTTGTGATTGCTCTATGGTGGGGATCTAGCCCACTACTTGTTTCTGTAGAGTCTACTTAGCTAAGAGTGGTTATTACATTTTTAAATGGTTACATGTTAAATAGTTACGTATGTTCCTACATAATATCCTCCACCTGCCTCTTGGTCTACAAAACCGAAACTGTCTGATCTTTGACAGAAAATGGTTGCCCATATCTACCCTAGGTACTCCACAGCTGTACTGTCCAATATTGACGACTATAATCATCAGTCATCAATAGCTACTGAAATAAATTAAAATTAAATAAAATTAAAAATTCACTTCCTCAGTCATACTAGCCACATTTCAAGTGCCCAGTATCCGTATGTGGCTAACGGCTACCATCCTGGATAACACAGAACACTTCTATCATTTCAGAAAGTTCTATTGAAAAGCGCTCCTCTAGACAGCCCAATATTTATCTTTAATGTATCATAGTCTACCTTTAAAAAATTGTTACCTTCAAAAATTTTCACAAAGAAATAAGAACCTTATGACAGAATAATTGCCCTGTACATTCTCATTATTTTGCAACTTATTTCTACATGGACTGTAAATATAACAGAACATTCTTGTAATTTTTTTCTTAAACTGTCAATACTTCTTAAAAGAAACTTGAACATAGAGATACTAAAAAAAAAAACAAAAACGTATTTTATACTTATCTAGATCCTTACCCTTTCACTTGCTGTTTTCTTCTTGCATAACTGGTTTTTTATCTGGTATCATTTTCCTTCATCCTGAAGACCTTTATGTTTTTACATTATTTAGCGTGTCTTGTGCAGCAAGCTAGCTGGAAAGGAACTTTTCAGCTTTCTTTTACCCAGAAATGCCTTTATTTCACTTTCAGTTTTGAAGGATATTTTCACTGGATATGTAACTCTAAGTTGACGCTATTCTTTCATCACCTTAAAGATGTCTTTCCATCACCTTCTGGCCTCTTTCTTCTTCTAGTGAAAAGTCAGCCGTAATTCATAACATCATTTGCCTGTATGTAATAAGTCTTTTTGTTGCTTAGCTGCTGTCAAGATTCACTCTTTATCTTCGGTTTTCAGTCATTTGTCTGTGAAAGTGTAAAATGTTCCTTTCTTTGTTTTGTTTTTGTTTTTTCCTATTTGTGGTTTGCTGATCACCATTAATCTGTGCATTGATATCTTCCATTGCTTTCAGAAAGTTCCCAGCTATTATCTCTTTGAACACTTCTGTTCCATGCTCTTGTTCCTTTGCTTCTGACTCCAATAGAAAGTTTCCAAACTGAAATATAGAGAGAAAAAAGACCAGGAACAGCAAAACAGACCATCTTACATCTCTGAAAAAATACGCCAGCTTTAGTTTGATTAACTTAGCTATTGACTGCACGTTTTTTGGGGACAGGTTTAGAACTTCATCTTCAGTAGGGCTTGGGGTCCAGCACTGCTGAGATGCCAGAGATGCCTCTCTGTGCTTTTCAGTTGAGTCACCAGTTTTCTTAGCCGTGAGATTGCTGTCTCCCCTTACCACCAAGATGACACGTTTTGGGTATTGCTGGAGTGTCTATTTGCTATATCTCTCACATCCAGCTTTCTGGAGAATTCTCTCTACCCTGGGCACTGCTCTCTGTCTCTGGAGGGCATTGTCTTGTACTATGTAGAGACCAGGGATGTCCATGGACAGTTTCAATCAGGCCTCCTGCCCTGACCCTTACTTTTGGAAAGAGGCTGCCATAAACCTGGATGAGAACCCATGTGCCTCTGGGGCTGTTTTCTCAGCTCTTGGCTCTCTTCCCATATCCCCACATCAGGCATGCTGTCACTTTACTCTGAAGGTGAAGGTCCTTGAGGAAAACATGGCCAGTAGCTGAAGCATGTTCTGAGCCTAGGACTCCCTCATGTTTTTAATCTGACATGCCAACCCCCATGTGGCCACTAAAATGTTCTAAAAGTTGAGCTAGTTTCTGTTGACCCTCATTTACGACAGAGTCCTCTGCCCCAACCACTCTGACAAAGCTGAAAGTAGACCAGGTCTTTTCTTTCCCACAAAGGGCTTGTCACTTTTTGGAATTTAGTTTATTGTATTGTTTTGTGCCTCGAGCTTTTAATGAATCTTTTCTAAAAAACTATGATTTTTGATTTTTAAAATATCTTTTAAACATATTTCTCGTTTTGAGTATTAGCATGAGAGTGATGTTCTTTCTTGAAATGGAAGTGGGAGTTCCAACAATTACATTTAATTCTGGAGTTTAATTAGATAGGAAATGAATGTTATTTTTCCCTAAATAGTTAACCCAAATGCTCATTAACTTGCATGACATTGTCCAATACACTCATGCCTTTTGTTTGTTTCTGCGTGTGTCTACTTCCCTCTATTAATCAGTCTCTGTATGGTTGTTCTAATATCACACTGTTTTAATAATTACAGATTTATACTTGGGGTAATTCATTCTCCCCCTCCCTATTTCTTCTTTCTCAGATTGCCATGACTATTCTTGTACATTTACTCTTCCAGACGATCGGAAGAATCATTTTGTGAACTAAGGAACAAAACAAATTCCATTGTGAGTTTCATTAGCTTTGTGTCAAACATAGATTCACTTTGAAAAAAAATAACACGTTAACAATACTGAATCATCTCATCCAGAAATATGCTACATTTCTTCCTTTATTTTGGTCTTTTCCCTTCATCCTTCAGTAAATTTTGTTTTTTTCTTCAAAAAGAATTCATTTTTTAAAGAAGAACAATGGAGAACCCAGAAGTCTATTGCATCAAGAGTCAGTTGGACCAATCTGTACGCCTAAGGCAGCCCTAATGGCAAAGGACGTTTAGTCTCTGGTCCATCTCAACTGTAGCCTGTTTACCCTAATTTGATGTTACAACTGACACTTCTCTGTGCTTTTAACATCCAACTCCAAGCCCAGGCCTTGTGCATGTTTGTCTATGACCCCGCTCTTCTTTTCATAGAGTAAATGGGATTTTTATTCTTATATTAGCTTTGAATAACTAATCCCCATCGTACATTTTCCAGAAATAGAAAAATTTTTTTTATTCCGTTATACTTTGAATATGAAATATTCTAATATGCATTTTAATAGGAAAATTTGATGGTCTGGTAATATACAACAGTTAGAATGTTCACGACAAATGAAGAAAAATGGATGTAAGTATTAACTCCGTGACCTTGTAAAATGTTGAAAGTGTAATTCTCCCTGAATTCAGTACTAAAGATTACGGTTGTTAAGGTCTGGCGGTATCATTGCTGAAGAATAGCTATTGTACTGTTTTGCATTATTGAAGGGTATTATCATGCACAGGGCAGGAGTGAAAGCATGCCAAGAAAAAAGAAAGATAGCTACCAAGCCAGCTGATATCCACCTTTCAGGGTTGACATAACATGCACTCAAACATGGATATCGATTAGAAACTACTATGGAAATGTATTCACTAGATCTTCACTAATTAGAGGCATATTACATCACCAAAATTTATAGATCTGACCTAGTAGAAATACAGAAGTCTTTTCACACTGTGGATGTCCCAGAAATATACGTATGGAGCATAGCAGGCCATTTTCATAGAAAGATCAGGGTGGGTTGTGTTAAAATATGTAATCAAATTTTAAAGGAAGTGCAATCATTTTTAAATTGCTGCCCTATAGACAGAGAATTGACACCCACCTTGTAGTAGAATATACACCAACGTTTTCAGACTTGAATATATTTTTTCTTCAATGCTAAAGGCCCATAAGGTGTTATTAGATATGGTTAAAACAGTAATCTTTTCCAAGAACTGCAAAGACATTAGACTTAATTACTTTCATATCACAGAGAAAAATGTTGTAGAATGAAATTGGAGTCAGAATTCTGACATAAATTCTAAACACGGGGGAAAATCTGGACATAAGGAGAAGCTTATATCCAGCTGTCCAGGCAGACATTTTATAGGTAGGAAAGAGGTTTATCTTACGGAAGTGGATCCTTTTTCTTGAGTATTTTATAATTCTTCTTTTGGGCAGAGCTCATTCCTCCTGCATGCTCTCATTGCTGTCGGTATGGCCTTTTTCTTTCTTTCTACTCGTTAGCGCCCGGGAAAGCCTTGAAATTTGCTGTTATGTGCTTATGTAAACAATATCCTATTGGTCACGAAAATATTAAACAGCCATCTCTAAAGCACACCACTGCTCCACAGGACTGGATCCTCTATAGCTGGGTCAGCAGTTCTGTAAAGGGCCACTTAGGGAATATTGTCGGCTTTGAGGGCCTTCGAATCTCTTCACGATTTCTCAGATCTACTGTTGCCATGTAAAGCAACCATAGGCAATACCTAAACAAATGGGCATGGCTTTATGTCAACAAAACTATTTAGAAAAACCGTCAGCAGGCTGGAGTTGGCCAGCGCCATAGTTTAGGAACTTTTGCCCCAGGGAGAAGGAAAGTCCTACATGCTCAGAAGCAATATATTGATGGACGCTTGTGTTCAAATTAATCCCTAAGATTCTTTTTAGGGATGGCATTCTGAAGAGGGAGGCCAGAGCACTGAGAAATAAAAGGAAGCCTTCCCTGTAGGCAGAAGGGAGGAGAGAATGCGGAACTTCTGTTATTTTTGATCCTATAAAGAAAATCACTACATATGCACACAGCTTTACCATAATCACTATGATTATCATGTTTTCTTTGGTGCCTATTTCCAGAGAGGCAGGCAAGTGCCACTGGTTTCTCACTCTCTCATCCATCTGGATGATACCTACATGCTCACACGGGTGTCATTGTGGTTGACTTGAATCAATACCCACTGGAGACGAAACGGGCAATTATGTCACCTCCCCTTTGCACAGACCCGAGCTCAGTTCCTCCGCCTCAGCCAAAACACTCATTGGATCTTTCTTTGCTTTTGTGCAGTGGCCAGAGTGTGGCTGCCACCACCAGCACCCCCTCACCGCAGGCAGCGAGATCTCATGACGTCCGAGACATATTTCTTTGGCATCTAATGGTGTCCCCGAAAGCGGAGATAATCTGGCCTGAATGTGAGCTCAGCACTGGAACGGCCTCCCCGGGTCTGGCTGGCAGCCCCTGAGCCGGCCTTTTGTAGCTGCATCCTTTTGATGGACAGGCTCTGCAGATCCCTGGGACCTAGCTTCCAGAAAGAAATGCAGCGGGGAATGGGGATTGCTAAGTATTCTTTTAACCTGGAGGTAAAAAGCACGAATGAGAAAAGAAGGAGTTCCGATAAATGCTGCTGCAGAACGGATTAAGTTTGCTAGGGAGAACAATACCCAATTACGGCAACAAAAGACCTGATAGTTTCCAGTCAGTCTAATTAATCAGAAGAGGACAAGCCTGAATGTGGTGGCACAGGTTCCTAATCCCATTGCTGTAGGTTTTAATTTTTGTTCGGATTTCTGCGGTGGACGAGCGATTCCACAGATGGTTGATCCCAGAGCTCTCTGGGCATGTGATCCGTGGACAGTGTCCCTCTATAAATAACAGGCTGTGCCCAGAATAGCAGACTTTCTTGTCCTCATGCCGGAGACTACTTCTCAGCTCCCTGGGTGTCAGTATAAGGTGAGAGCCATAGAAAGAGGACAGAGAGAAGAAAAGGGACATCCTTAGTGGATTGAAGAGAGTCCCCGCCCAAATTCATGTCATCAGAAATCTCAGAATGGGTGGCAGGGTCTTTGCAGATGTCATTAGTAAAGGATCTTGATTGGAAGTCATTCTGGGTTTAGGGTAGACCCTCAGTCCAATGACTGGTGTCCTTATAAGGGAAAAGAGAGAAAGGTTTAGACACAAAGAGACATAGAGAAGAAGGCCATGACAAGATGGAGGCAGAGACTGGGGTGATACAGCCACAAGCCAAGGAGCACCAAGCATTGCAGGCAGCCACCAGAAACTAGGAAGAGGCAAGGAAGGATTCTCTCCTACAGCCATAAGAGGGAGCATGGCCCTGCGGACACCTTCATTTTGGACTTCTGGCCTCCGGAACTGTGAGGGAATACATTTCTCTTGTTTTGAGACAGCCGGGTTGTAGCAATTGTGGTAGTGACAGGAAACTCATCCATACCTTTATGCTAGCACCCTGCATACTGCCAGTACTACTTTCCCAGGTCTTGGTGACAAGCTGCATTCAAAATGAAAGGATTGCACAACCTCAAGTGGCTGCTTCATTTCTATTAAATTGGTTTTTCTTGAAATAACAAATACGGCTTGTGTCCCACCACTGGGATGCTGCAAAAGGCCCTTGAATCCTTCCACCATCAGCAAAAAGGCTGGAAAATATAAGCAGCAGTTGACAAACCAGGAAGGGTGAACTGCTTCTCATTTGTTTTCTTTCCCCAGGAAAGAAATAAGATGATCCTGTGCAGGACCCCAGGGCAAGAGCAGATGATTAACAGCACAAAGCCAAAAACAAGCTTGTCTTTCACACAATCTTCTTATTTTTAATTTTTGGCATTGAACCATGTTGCGACAAAAACAAGCTTAATTATTTCATACCTTGCACCTCAAAGTATCTAATTACTTGAAAAAATCCTGTCCAGATCCTGCCTCGCCCCCCCACACTGGAATTTCAGTGTTGTTTTTACAAAGTGCCCTCAGCGTTGTTAGGATCGGAGGTTATGAAAGTTCTTTTTGTAAATGTGGCCAAGGAAAGTAAGACATGAGAGAGAACAGAGGGGAAGTTGTGGAGAAAACAAAAAGATTCAACTTAGCTTTCTGCGTTTTTGTTGTACCTTCACCCAACCCACACTTCTCTGTGCTGGAGGTCAGCTGAATCTTAGTGCAAAGTGCAGTGGTTGGGCGGATTGTGATTCTAAATAGGAAACTTTTGCAATGCCAGCCTCTGCTAGGATGAGTTAGTAAGCATGGCAGGAAAGTGGGAGGTGGGGAGAGTGATTATGGCATCTCCTATGGGACGTTCAGAATCAACTGTCCATAGAAATATAGAAATAAAGCAGAGACACATAGGAGTCTGAGAAGTTACCTACCATTCAGAGTAATGACTTTCTGCAAAGTGTGAATGTTAATTGCACAACCAGTATAAAAAAAAAGTACCTCTAACACCATATGTGCATATTAAAAAGTGATCTAAGAACATATGGAATCAGAGAAGCCCACAGGCAGAAAGAGCTGAAAGGGATTTTTCTATACAGTTCTTTACTTCTTGTTCTGGGTTCAACTGTGTCCCCCCAAATTCGTATGTTGGAGTCCTAACCCCCAGGACCTCAGAATGTGACTGTGTCTGGAGATAGGATCTTTGAAGTGGTAATTCATGTAAAATGAGGTCATACAGGTGGGCCCTAATCCAATAGGACTGGTGTCCTTACAAGAAGAGATGAGGACACAGACACGCACAGAGGGATGACCACGTGAGGACACAGGGAGAATATGATGTCTACATGCCTAGAAGAGAGGCCTCAGGAGAAACCAGACCTGCCAACACCTTGATCTCAGACTTCCAGCCTCAAGGACAGTGAGAAATAAATTTCTGTTATTCAAGCCACCCAGTCTGTGGTCTTTATTATAGCAGTTCTAGCAGACTAATAACTGCATGAAAAGAAACTTTCCTGTAACATTATTCATAACAATTGGTTTAGCTTTTGTTGGATCCCTTCAGCAATCAGGTCTTTGGAGTAAGATGTGAATAGAACTATAGATGCAAAAGTATTGATGGAGGTTATCCCCGGATGGTAAAATCATAGCCAATTTCCTCCTGAGAAAGGCTCTTCACTCTAGAATTGCCATTCCAACAATTCCAATATTATAATTTCTACTTACTTTCTTTAAAATACCTGTAGAAAGAACCTTAAACATTTTCCCATCAACATCTTGCAGATCAAGATGTTGTTCTAACGTCTTCCTGAATTCCCTCATATGGTACTTTATATTAATACTGTCTCTGTGTTTCCTTTGTGAAGAAATATATTCCCAGTTGGAATTAGAAGAAAGTCCCAGTTAGTGGGGTTGGGAACATTTTGGTCCCAAAAAAGACCATGTTTAATTTCATTTACCTTTCAAGAAATGTCAAGTGAATATTATCACATATTTCACCTCAATTCCTTGCTGTTCATTCACCTAGATTTTACACTTTTTGAGAACCATCCCAGTCTAAATTTGGGACCCTAAACATGGACTCTGAGACAAGAATTTTTGTACAAGTAGTTTATTGAAGGCGTGAACTTAGTAAACACTGTGGAGGGATTGACAGGGAATTGAGGAACACCACTTGTATCAGCTTGTTGTTGCTGTGTAACAAATGGCACAAATGGAATGGCTTACAACAACACACGTTTATTGTCTCAGAGTTTCCATGGGTTCAGGAATCCAGGTACAGGTTTGCTGGGTACTCACAGGGTCTCACAGGCTGTAATCAAGGTATTATCATTTGAGACTTGGGGTCCTCTTTCAACCTCAAATGGTTATGACAGAATTCAGTGGTAGGACTAAAGTCCCATATTCCTGCTCAAGGCTGATCAGGGACCACTCTCAGCTCCTAGAGGCAACCAGCAGTTTTTTGCCACGTGGCTCCATGAGCAGTTCTCATCATGGCTTTCTTCCAGGCCAGCAAGATCCCATCTTTCTGACTTGCTACCTTCTTGTGATTAGGTCAGGCCCATGAACATGATTGATTGCCTCAAAAGTCAACCTATTAGTAACCTAATCAAGAGAGTGGCATTCATCATATTCACAGGTCCTGCCCACTCTCAAGAGAAGAGGACTGTACATGTTGGGTACACCAGTGGACAGGAATCTTGGGATGATACATCTTAGAATTCAACCTCCCACACCAATAAAAAGTGTTAATGAGGGGTACCACTTGTGGGCAACAAGGTCTCAATTACAGTGGAGTTTCTCAGAGAGACTATGGTGGCAGCCATCTCAGAATTGCCCCACTCAGGGGAGAGGAAGATGGAGGATTCATCCACAGACTCCCATTCCCAGTCAGTGAGAGTAGTTCCTGGGGTATCCACTCCCCTGTGTTTTCACACCGCCCCACCCATGGGCCTAGCATGCCCCCCCACCCTGCCCTCCTGGCAGAGATAGTCCCATGCAGAGAGACTCAGGCATTGAGGCTGGCAGCCCTCATCAATTCACGACCAAGCAGATGGAGTTGATTTACCAGTGGATTGCAAAAGCTCTGTCTTTATCCTTGGGGGCCCCTGGATATGTGGTTTCTGTCTCTTGTTCAACATAAAGGTCATGGGATTTATGACATGCTGCTTAAAGACCCCTAGACACCCTTGCTGTTAGTTTCTCTACTGGTGGTTTGCAATCACCCTAACCAGTTAGATGGGCTGGCTTGGTGACATGGCTAGGGGTGCATAAACGCTTGCTGGAAACTTATGCTTTGAGCTTTTACGGAGAAGAAGAAGTCAAAATTCTTTACAGCAAGGTTGATGGTTTAATTCTGAGACAGAACACAATCAGTGTGCAACTAAAGAATATGGGAGCTTGTGCCTGACACCTGGAATGTCGTTTGGACCCCCTCGACCTTTGTGTGTGCCTGTTCTGTTTCTCTGTCTGTCTCTCTCTTTCTGTTTATCTCTCTATTTATCTCTCTATCTCTCTCAATACACCATATCCTTTATCTTTAAATGGAAGCTCTGCGTGAATGTGTTCTGTGGAGTCTTGGCACACCCTCTCACATACCCTAATTTGGGAAATCTTTGCAAGGGCTGCCCACCAAAGCTGTAGCTGACCCCCCAGTGGAATGAGCGGTTATGGTTTGAATGCCAGTGGCATCTACGCCAAAGCCTTTTGCTCTCAGTAGCTCCCCAACCTGTAGCGTCCTTCCTGACACTACACAAATGCTCAAATCTTCACTAGATTAGTTGACTTCTTTCTTATATTGGGTTTTAAAACAAAGCGAGTGATGATCTAGCTCCCCCATTATTTTTCCTAGGTATTATTTAGCCAACTGCTCTAGTCACTACTGCCAGAATATTGGGCTTTTTCCCAGCCTCTTTGTTGGATGGACATTTTGACATCTTCTTCCCATGGAACCAATTCAACTTTGATTTCTGCACAACTGTCTGTCCTGCTCGCCACGGTTCGTCCCCAGCCATCAACAGCCAGCATACCTCAGATTGGGGGCCTTAAAGTCAGCTTCGGCCAAATCCCCGTAGGACTCTCTTTGTTTTGTTCATGCTACAAGAGCTGTTTTAGCATCCTTCTGTCATGTGTCACCCCTTCAAGGCACCAGCTCATGAAAGCTTTAAGCCAAGTTGCAATGCCCTCAGATTGCCTGAGCTTCGTGACCTTTGCCTGTCTTCATCCTTTCATAAAGGAATGACAATGCCTTTGAAAATTCAGTAGAAAGGTTTCCTTCCATCCTGAGATCATACATAAGAATGTATCTCCAGGGAGGTGTCACTGGGTATGACTTGTAAGTGTTTTACGGGTAGCAATCATTGTTTCAGGGAAGAATGGGAGTTGAGGCCAAGGCAAGAAAATTGATCTTGGGGAGAGTGTCTGGATGTATCTAGTTTAGGTCAAAAGCCTGCCTTTTGGCTTGGAAGAGGAGAATGGGGAGGATCTTCCCTTTGGGCTCTCTGAGTAGGACAGAGGCAGCTGGATTTACCTTCCCAGCATGGGAGAAAGTGTTTCCCCACGAAGGAAATCAAGGCCAAGCAAATGGATCCCTACGTAGCTCTGCCCCAGGAACTGGGAACAAAGTAAGGAAATAGTGTGAGCAGATTCAGGCAGGGAGAGACAGAGCAAAGGGATGCTGTTGGAAATCGGGCCAACGTCACAGTCCAGAGTGTTAACTGCCATACCATATTGCCCCTCATATGTGGAAAAATGATTTTGGAAAGCCTCCTTTTAAACAATAAATGATAGAGAAAGAGACCCCTAATTATCAACTCAATGCATAGAGTGCTTAGCAATACAGTTATTTGAGGAGATATATGGATAAGTCATTCACTATTCTGGCTTCAGGAGCTGGCAATCTTGTGAAGATAAAAAGGAGCTGAATTCAGACTACTGGACTATATGCTTCCCAAGACAGACCTATTCATTTGCTGAACTGTTAGTGGAATGTGGGTGGTATTTACTTTGTAAGGCTGTAGAGAGCTTTAAATATGATAATAGTTTTAAAGGGTCTGGCACAGTGTACGTATTCAATAATGTGAGATCTTCTCTTCCTTTATTTCCAGCTGAGTCTGATCTCCCAAAACTCACTGAAAAGGGGACATCGATGACACCAGGAGTTAAATCTGTCATTGCTTTCTGTGGACGTTAACAACTCTGTTCCTGACAATCAATTTAGCAATAGAAAACCCTGAAAGAGACAGAGTCAAATGGAGCAAGGAATCAAGATGTGAACTTCCCCTTATTTTGTTATTGATTGTTTTAATATTACAGCCTAGCAATTTGTTGTCAAACGGGCATATTAGTGCCCTTGAAATATGCATACATATATGAGTGTGGTGACATACATACACATATTCATATGTGCATACACATTCATGCATACATATGATTGTTTGTAGGGTGAATGGAGTCGTTGAGACCTTTTTTATGTCATCATCTAGAGGGAAGGCTGAGCTAAAAGTCCAGTACTAATGAGCCATCGTGTAATTGAAATCATACTCGTTGGAAGCCAGGAGGGTGAATTCTATTTGAATCTCTGCCATTAAGTAGTTGTGTGATGTTAACCAAGTCATTCCACCAGTCTGGGCTCCAATTTCTTCTTCTGCATATTAGGTGACTGGAAAACATGATCGCTCCCATCCCTTACAACCAGTACGTTTGTGGATCCATTAAGAGAATTACCCTGGGCATTGAGGAACTCACACTATGGTCTGCATCCCCGGGACAGTGATTCGCACGGATTTCTAAAAGTGAGGGTGCATGAGGGTAGGTATGTTCAATTCGTTCTCTGTTTGTATTTGTCTTAGCTTGGGCTGCCATAAAATACGGTAGACAGAGGTGCTTAAGAGCAAATATTTTTTTCTCACAGTTCTGGAGGCTGGAAATCTGAGATCAGGGTGCCAGCATGGTCGAGTTCTGGTGAGGACTCTCTTCCTGGCTTGCAGATGGCTGCCTTCTCCTTGTGTCCTTATATTATGGAGAAAGTTAGAGCTCTGATCTCTTCCTCTTCTTCTAAGGGCACTAACCCCATCATGGGGACCTCATCCTCATGACCTCATCTGAATGTAATTAGGCTCCACCTCCAAATATAATCATATTGAGGGTTAGGGCTTCAAATATTGATCTGGGGCAGGGGACACAATTCAGTCATTAACAATGTGGATGCTACTTCTGGAAAGGGCAGCTTTATCACTCAAGTGATTTATAATATAAATATTTCTTTGTCTTAAATCAGTGTCACAATTTTGATCCACAACATTTACTTGCGTACAAGGAGCCTTTGACTCGGCTGGTGCAGTCCTTGCCGCGGAGTATTTATGAGCGATCTGCTCCTCACTGAGGGCTAGCTGTGTGGAGAAGATAACAGGCTGTGTTTCACACAAGTAGAGACCGTGTCCACATTTTCTTACTTCTCTGAATCTGAACCAGTGGATATTTGCATTCTGAAATAACCAGAGTGTACTTCTTATTTTCTTTTTTACTCTTTGGATTATCTTGGGATGCTCATTCTCAGTAAGCTCAGTAGGTAAACCCTTGGGAGTGTTTATGAAGAAACTCTGACTTCAAGTTCTCCCACTGCCTCGGCGAGTATATTTTCTTTTGTTTATAACCACAGACTGAATTTACACCCGTGACTGACATATTGGCCCCAATCAGTAACCAACCCCATAACCCAGAACAATAGAACACAACAAAACATGAAATCACGTGCTTTGTGACATCAGTTCAGTATGGGTATTTTTTTTGTGTGTGAGGAAGATCAACTCTGAGCTAACATCCATACCAATCCTCCTCTTTTTGCTGAGGAAGACTGGCCCTGGGCTCACATCCATGCCCATTTTCCTGTACTTTATATGGGACACGGCCATAGCATGGCCCGACAAGTGGTGCATCGGTGCTCGCCCGGGATCCGAACCCGGCCGCCAGCAGCGGAGCGCACACACTTAACCACTACACCACCGGGCTGACTCCCCAGTATGGGTATTTTTATATTGAAAACATATTATCAATAATATAATCATATGCATAGGAAGACTAATAAAACACCTTAAGAGTTTCACACGGACTAAGAGAGTGTGTTAATGATGGTTAGTTATCAGAACAAGTAGTTCTCTTTCTAGAAGACACGGAATGGAAAATGTCATTTTTAGGAATGAGATAGGCAGAAATCTTTTCTTTCTTAGGAGAGAAAAAGAGGGGCGGAGTCAAGATGGCGGCGTAGGCAGACTCTGAACTCACCTCCTCCCGTGGACACAGCCAATTTACAACTACTCGTGGAAAAATTACCCCTGAGACAGAACTGAAAACTGGATGAGAGGAACTCCTGCAACAACGGACAATCCTAACTGGGGTAGAAGAGGCAGAGACTCCCTTCTGGAGAGGAAAAACGCCACCTTCACAAGCCGCCAGCTTCACGGCCGCCGGGAGCAGCTCACAGGTACGCAGCCTCCCTGGAGGCGCGGGGCCCTGAGCCGGGGAGCGCCCCCGCTGTGGGCATTTTGTGGACCCAGCACAATCGACACCAGCGGCATAATATCTGACTTTGCCTGCTACTAAAGCATTGGGTAGCACCCCCAGAAAACCCGGTTAACAAAGAAACTAAAACTGGCTCTTAAAGGGCCCGTGCACAAACTCACCCGTTCCAGAAAGCATCCTAAAATCACCAGAAAGAAAGGTGCACAGTGCTTCGGTGACAAGAGACTCACCTAATAGGCCCTGAGTGCATCTCGGTGAGGGGTGAGACCTCTCCAGGGACTGGGACATTGGCGGCGGCCATTGTTGTGGCCTGGTGTGAGCGTGCTGACACGGACGCCATTGGAGTTCTCCCTGAGACCTGCTGGCCCGGGGTCTGCTCCACCCGCTGGAGCGCCGATTTGATCCGGCTCAGCCAGGGCAGGCAGCCCACCCTAGAGACTAGCCCCACCCAACAACAAGCCCTCAGGCAACGTGCGGGCCTGCATAGATTGGTGACCGGATTCTCTGCAGCCTGACAACTGGGCTGACTTGAGCGGGGCAGGGTGTGCGCGGGGAGCGGGTGGAGAGTGTGGGGCAGTGGCGGAGTGTGTGGGGCTCCCGCCGTGGAGAGACTGGGTCCGCTTGGGGGGGTCGGGGCGCTCACACGGGGCAGGACTGTGTTGACTGTGTGTGTGGACCTGTGGGCGGCAGGGCTTCTCAGCCACAGAAGACTTGTACTTCTCAAAGACCCACATAGGAGGTTTGCTCCACCTTCCAAAACCTGAAACAATTGGGTGCTCCTGTGCCTGAGGCCAGTCCCACCCAGCTGCAATCCTCAGAGAGCTGACAAGAGACCTAATAGGCTAGAGGCTTACAGCAATTGTAAGGCCCTGAGCCTAACAACCTGCCACGGTGGGGGCCTACTCACTTAAAAGAAATACTGCAACACAAATGTGGTATTAGAACTTGCAGCCAACTGTGCTGGGGCTCCCCACAGCTGATAAAGAGACTGAAGGGCCCACAACAACTACAAGCAGCTGAGCATTACAACAGCTGGCCAGGAGCATAACTCAGCCTCCCTGGGCGCCTACAGGGAGACCAAACAGGCCCCAACAGAAGGACCCACGTAGCCCACATAGGGGTCCCCCCTGGAACATTGAGAACTGAGGGAAGCACACTGGAAGCCTCCTAAGCCATCACTTACATAAGGTCACCTATCCAAGAGCAGGAGACGTAGCTGACCTACCTAATACGTAGACACAAGCACAGGGAAAGAGGCAAAATGAAGAGGCAAAAGAATACATTCTAAGTAAGGGAACAGGACAAAACCCCAGAAAAGGAACTTAGTGAAACAGAAATGAGCAACCTACCCGACAGAGAGTTCAAACTAAGAGTGTTAAGGATGCTCACTGATCTGGGGAGAAGAATAGATGGACTCAGTGAGAATGTCAACAAAGAAATGGAAGATATAAAAAGAACCAATCAGAAATGAAGAATACAATACTGGAAATGAAAAACTCATTAGAGGGACTCAAAAGCAGAGTAGAGGATACAGAAGAACGGATCTGTGAGCTGGAAGAAAGACTAGAAGAAATTACCCAAGGTGAACAGGTAAAAGAGAAAAGAATTAAAAAGAGTGAGGACAGTCTAAGGGACCTCTGGGACAACATCAAGCGCACTAACATCCGTGTTATAGGTGTCCCGGAAGGAGAAGAGCGAGACAAGGGGGCAGAGAATCTATTTCAAGAAATAATAGATGAAAACTTCCCTAACCTAAGGAAGGAAACAGACATCCAGGTACAGGAGGCACAGAGAGCCCCAAACAAGATAAACCCAAAGAGGCCCACACCAAGACACATCATAATCAAAATGTCCAGAATTAAAGATAAAGAGAGAATCCTAAAAGCCTCAAGAGAATGTCAAGTTACATACAAAGGAAACCCCATAAGGCTATCAGCTGACTTCTCAGCAGAAACCTTACAGGCTAGAAGAGAATGGCATGATATATTTAAAGTGCTAAAAGGAAAAAACTTACAGCCAAGAATACTCTACCCAGCAAGGTTATCGTTCAAAATGGAAGAAGAGATCAAAATTTTCCCAGACAAGCAAAAATTAAAGGAGTTTGTCACCAAGAAACCAGTGTTACAAGAAATGTTAAAGGGACTGATTTAAGGGGAAAAGAGAAGACCACAAATAGGAAAAATTATCTATTTCCACGATTAGAACGTAATGGATACAAATGCACAAAAAAGAGGTTGGATATGATATCAAAAACATAAAAGGAGGGAGGAGGGTAGTTAAAGAGTACAGCTTTCAGACAGAGGTCAAACTAAAGTGACCATCAATTCTGTATAGAAGAAGTAAGGAACAGAGAAGGACTACTAAAACACTGAGGAAAAAAAAAAAAAGTTAAAAATGGCAGTAAGTACATACTTATCAATAGCTACTTTAAACGTCAATGGACTAAATGCTCCAATTAAAAGGCATAGGGTGGCTGACTGGATAAAAACAAGACCCATATATATGCTGCATACAAGAGACACACTTCAGACCTAAAGACACTCACAAACTGAAAGTGAAGGGATGGAAAAAGATACTCCACGCAAATGGCAATGAAAAGAAAGCTGGGTAGCAGTACTCATATCAGACAAAATAGACTTTAAAACAAAAACTGTAAAACGAGACAAAGAAGGGCATTACATAATGATCAAGGGAACAATCCAACAAGAGGATATAACACTTGTAAATATCTACGCACCCAATGTAGGTGCACCTAAATATATAAAGCAATTATTAACAGACATAAAAACAGAAATAGACAGTAACACAATAATAGTAGGGGATTTTAACACTCCACTTACACCAACGGATAGATCATCCAAACAGAAGATCAATAAGGAAACATTGGCCTTAAACGACACACTACAACAGATGGACCTAGTAGATATATACAGAGCATTCCATCCAAAAACCGAAGAATACACGTTCTTTTCAAATGCACATGGAACGTTCTCCAGGATTGACCACATATTAGGCCACAAAACAAGTCTCCATAAATTTAAGAAGATTGAAATAATACCAAGCATCTTTTCTGACCACAAAGGTATGAAACTAGAAATCAACTATAGGAAGAAAATCAGAAAAGCCACAAATACATGGAGATTAAACAAAATGCTACTGAACAACGACTGGGTTAATGAAGAAATCAAAGAAGAAATCAAAAAATACCTGGAGACAAATGAAAATGAAAATACGACATGCCAGAATTTATGGGATACAGCAAAAGCGGTTCTAAGAGGGAAGTTTATAGCAATACAGGCCTATCTCAACAAACAAGAAAAATCTCAAAT
The DNA here is from genome assembly GCF_057802395.1 of Ceratotherium simum simum. Classification (NCBI taxonomy): domain Eukaryota; kingdom Metazoa; phylum Chordata; class Mammalia; order Perissodactyla; family Rhinocerotidae; genus Ceratotherium; species Ceratotherium simum. Next base: position 125,075,048 of record NC_141940.1, read on the forward strand.
AAACAATCTAACAATGCACCTAAAGGAACTGGAAAAAGAAGAACAAACAAAGCCCAAAATCAGTAGAAGAAGGGAAATAATAAAAATCAGAGCAGAAATAAATGAAATAGAGACCAAAAAAACAATAGAAAAATTAATAAAACCAAGAGCTGGTTCTTTGAAAAGATCAACAAAATAGACAAACCTTTAGCTAGACTCACCAAGAAAAAAGAGAGAAGGCACAAATAAGTAAAATCAGAAATGAAAGAGGAGAGGTTACAACAGACACCTCAGAAATACAAAAGATTATAAGAGAATACTATGAAAAACTATATGCCAACCAATTCGACAATCTGGAAGAAATGGATAAATTCTTAGAATCATACAACCTTCCAAAACTGGATCAAGAAGAAGTAGAGAATTTGAATAGACCAATCACCAGTAAGGAGATCGAAACAGTAATCAAAAACCTCCCCAAAAATAAAAGTCCAGGACCAGACGGCTTCCCTGGTGAATTCTACCAAACATTCAAAGAAGACTTAATACCTATCCTTCTCAAACTCTTCCAAAAAATTGAGGAGGAGGGGAAGCTCCCTAACTCATTCTACGAAGCTGATATTACCCTGATACCAAAACCAGACAAGGACAACACAAAAAAAAGAAAATTACAGGCCAATATCACTGATGAACATCGATGCGAAAATCCTCAACAAAATACTAGCAAATCGCATACAACAATACGTTAAAAAGATTATACACCATGATCAAGTGGGATTTATTCCAGGTATGCAGGGATGGTTTAACATTCGCAAATCAATCAACGTAATACACCACATTAATAAAATGAAGAACAAAAATCACATGATCATCTCAATAGATGCAGAGAAAGCATTTGACAAGATCCAGCATCCATTTATGATTAAAACTCTGAATAAAATGGGTATAGAAGGAAAGTACCTCAACATAATAAAGACCATATATGAGAAACCCACAGCTAATATCATCCTCAATGGTGAAAAACTGAAAGCTATCCCTCTAAGAACAGGAACCAGACAAGGATGCCCACTGTCACCACTCCTATTTAACATAGTACTGGAAGTCCTAGCCAGAGCAATCAGGCAAGAGAAAGAAATAAAAGGGATCCAAATTGGAAAGGAAGAAGTGAAACTGTCACTATTTGCAGATGACATGATTTTATATATAGAAAACCCTAAAGAATCCACCAGAAAACTTTTAGAAGTAATAAACGAATATGGGAAAGTTGCAGGATACAAAATCAACATACAAAAATCAGTTGCATTTCTGTACACTAACAACGAAGTAGCAGAAAGAGAAATTAAGAATACCATCCCATTTACAATTGCAACAAAAAGAATAAAATACCTAGGAATAAACTTAACCAAAGAGGTGAAAGATCTGTACACCGAAAACTATAAAACATTTCTGAAAGAAATTGAAGAAGACACAAAGAAATGGAAATATATTCCGTGCTCTTGGATTGGAAGAATTAACATAGTTAAGATGTCCACACTTCCTAAAGCCATCTATAGATTCAATGCAATCCCTATCAAAGTTCCAACAACATTTTTCACAGAAATAGAACAAAGAATCCTAAAATTTATATGGAACAACAAAAGACCCCGAATAGCTAAAGGAATCCTGAGAAAAAAGAACAAAGCTGGAGGTATCACACTCCCTGATTTCAAGATATACTACAAAGCTATAGTAACCAAAACAGCATGGTACTGGCACAAAAACAGACACACAGATCAATGGAACAGAATCGAAAGCCCAGAAATAAACCCACACATCTATGGACAGCTAATCTTTGACAAAGGAGCCAAGAACATACAATGGGGAAAAGAAAGTCTCTTCAACAAATGGTGTTGGGAAAACTGGATAGCCATATGCAAAAAAATGAAAGTAGACCCTTACCTTACACCATACACAAAAATTAACTCCAAATGGATTAAAGACTTGAATGTAAGACCTGAAACTGTGAAAGTTCTAGAAGAAAACATAGGCAGTACGCTCTTCGACATCAGTCTTAGCAACATCTTTTCAAACACCACATCTGACCGGGCAAGAGAAACAATAGAAAAAATAAACAAATGGGACTACATCAAACTAAAAAGCTTCTGCACAGCAAAGGAAACCATCAACAAAACGAAAAGACAACCTAACAATTGGAAGAAGATATTTGCAAACCATACATCTGATAAGGGCTTAATCTCCAAAATATATAAAGAACTCATGCATCTCAACAACAAAAAAACTACCAACCCAATTAAAAAATGGGCAAAAGACCTGAACAGACATTTCTCCAAAGAAGATATACAGATGGCCAACAGACACATGAAAAGATCTTCAAAATCACTAACTATCAGGGAAATGCAAATCAAAACTACAATGAGATATCACCTCACGCCTGTCAGAATGGTTATAATTAACAAGACAGGAAACAACATGTGTTGGAGAGGTTGTGGAGAGAAGGGAACTCTCATACACTGCTGGTGGGAGTGCAAACTGGTGCAGCCACTATGGAAAACAGTATGGAGATTCCTCAAAAAATCAATGATAGAACTACCATATGATCCAGCTATTCCACTGTTGGGTATTTATCCAAAGAACTTGAAAACACCAATTTGCAAAGGTACATGCACCCCTGTGTTCATTGCAGCCTTATTCACAATAGCCAAGACTTGGAAGCAACCTAAGTGCCCATCAAGGGACGAATGGATAAAAGCTGTGGTATATATACACAATGGAATACTACTCAGCCATAAGAAACGATGAAATCCAGCCATTTGTGACAACATGGATGGACATTGAGGGCATGATGCAAAGTGAAATAAGTCAGAGGGAGAAGGTCAAATACCGTATGATTTCCTTCATTAAGTAGTAGATAATAACAACAATAAACAAACACATAGGGACAGAGATTGGATTGGTGGTTACCAGAGGGGAAGGGGGGAGGGAGGAGGGTGAAAGGGATAATTGGGTACATGTGTGTGGTGATGGGTTGTAATTAGTATTTTGGTGGTGAACATGATGTAATCTATGCAGAAATAGAAGTACAATGATGTACACCTGAAATTTATCCAATGTTATAAACCAATGTTACTGCAATAAACAAAAAATTAAAACAGAAAAAAAAAAAAAAAAAAAAAAAGGAGAGAAAAACTCCTTGGCATCACCACTTCCTATACCCTCTCCCACCCTACTTTTTTGAAAAAAAAAAAAAATGCCGTTTCTGTCTGAAAAAATCACTGGGGAGAGACCAAAAGAAACTTTCAGAACTTGAAATTTCACAGGAATAAGTGAAACCGAAAGGCACTAAAACTCATTTGTTTAAAAAAAAAAATCTTAAATATGGAAAAAAGCATTCAAATATTTAAACTTGTATGCTACATATGTGAAGTCTTAAAAAGGGGAAACCACATAAAGACCTTTTTATGTAACTTGTCATATGTTTTATTGGGAAAGAATCACACTATTTGGTAATTAGCAAAATTACTACTTCTCAAATTCTCCTAATTATTTCATGTAAAACATGTCAGTATGGTCCCATTCTTAAGCAGAGATTTTAAATGTTTTTGTAGAAAAATTGTGTAGATAGTATCATGCTTTGTGGAATATAATTATGTAACCTTTCGATGAGAAGCATCACTCTAGAACACTCATCTATCTCCCAGTTACTGAAAGAGCTCATTGTGTGGGCCAATTGCTTTGGCAGCTCTCTGATTTTACAGCTATTACATGTGAGTTCTCATGATCCTATACTATGCCACCTTACATTTATGTAGCATTTTAGTTTTCAAAATTCTATGGTGGTATTTGTGCATTGTGCAGTGATGAGGAGCACTCTATCAATGCCATTTTAATGTAGGGTAATTATAACATTTTTATTGTGATTACAAATAGCCTGTCTGGCCTCAGTAGGTATCCCCCAATATCTGGTAAATAGGCAGACTTCCTTCCCAATGTGTGGCTTAGGTGGTATTCTCAAAAGTTGGTTGGGGGTGGAAGATATGGAAGGAATAGATGCTAGTGGTTCCACTGTATATCAGCTCATTGGGAGATCAGATTTGGGTATTCAGTTAACAATATGCTGATGACAAATACTATTCTTGATGCCTGCTAGGAGTTGGGCATGACACTAGGTCCTAGGAAGATAATGGTGAATGAGAGACACCTGCTACTTTCCACCACAAGAATACAGTCCAATGGGCTCTATGATTCAGAAGAGAACTTGGGAATGTGAAATGATAGGGTGCTCAGTAATAGGGAGGGACATGGAAGGAAAATGGGGGCAGACAGGAAATGCCTACTGCAGGAAGAACCAGTTGGAATTTTGCAAAATGTGGCCGTTGGAGACCGACATGAGATTGGGAGGTGTGAGTGTGAGGTTGAGAGTATTACAGCCAGCACAAGCCACACGGGGGAAGCCCAGTGATGTGAGAGGCCATGGAATATTTACGAACCAGAAATAAAGGCAGTGTGGCTGTGGCTGGCTGGGGTGAATTGAGAAGAGGCTGTAGGAGGGGAGGCTGGGCGGTAGCAGGGACCAGATTTTGCAAGTCACGCTATGGGCTTTGGAGCTCATCCTAAAGGATATGGGAGGCTGTAGACATTATGGTTATTTTCAAAGAGTGTCACGATCAGATTTCTATTTTTAAAGATTTTTCTGACTATTTTTTGGAGAAGAGGATACATCTGGAAACAGGGAGAAAAGTTAAGAGGCTATCAGAATAATCTGAGTGAGAGATGATGGTGACATGATCTGGGGGGTGGTACAGGAGATAGGAGATATATGAAACTAGTAGAAATGACAGCATCAAGTAAAGATTCATTGGAAAACTCTGGTGTTATTGGACACATATGTGCTCTCACCTGGCAGAGAGAACCATGAGATTCTAATTTTATTCCTCATCGACCATTTTCTGTGATGGTGTTAATCCTCTGTTCCTGTCAAGACAAAAAGCTGATATCCATCGGATGGCAAAAACAGCATTAGCATTGACCTACCAGAGTAGACTCCACAATTTCAAATTTTAATCCAAATCATCCAACCGCAGTCTTCATGTTGAAATTTACTTTGAATCAAAATTAAAGTCTACCTTTTTAAAAATTACACGATTTAGCATTTAGTCCAGAGATTTTCTGAATGTGACCATTTTTTTAAAATGACAAAATGAGAATAAGATACTTAATTCCTTATGAAGTTTGCCTTTGCAGTCATTCTTTATTAATGAAATTTATATCCATGAGATCAATTATATACAAGTATTTCAGGTTTTTATCCTTTGCAACTGGGTAGGTCAGTATCAGCATGGGTTTTGGTTGAAAGCAAGCAAAGTTCATTTTTGAATTTGGTAAAAAGATTATCGGGAAGGTTCGTGAAGTCCATGTGAAGTGGGAGGTCAACACTTGGGTGGGAACCAAGAGACCTCCAGAGGCCCCTGGAAGCCATCTTGCCAGCAGGCTGGTGTGCAATGACTGTGCTTCAACCATCCATCTCATTCCTGTCACTTGCTCAAGAGGCAATACCCTGAATGGAGGGGCTTAGGTCAAATGCCAACCTCTCAGAAGAGGGCACATTTGTCCCCTTTGATTTCCTAAAAGGGAGATGGTCATCTTGATACACATTTGCACTAAGTTTACACACAATGGGAATGAGACAATTCCCCTAAAAGGATGCTGCTGTGGACCGAATGTTTACGTCTTTCCAAAATACATATGTTGAAACCCTAATCCCTGGTGTGAAGGTATTTGGAGATGGGGCCTTTGGGAGGTAATTAGGTCAAGAGAGTAGAGCCCTCATGATGCAATTAGTGCCCTTACAAGAAGAGACACAAGACAAGAGAGCCTGCTTCCTCTCTCTCTGACTCTCTCTGCCATGTGAGGACACAGTGAGAAGGAGGCTGTCTACAAACCAGGAAGAGACCTCACCAGAACCTAGAACCTAACCATGGTGGCGCCCTGATCTGACTTCCCAGCCTCCAGAATTAGTAGTTCTTAAGAAGCCAATATATGGCAATTGTGCACTGCGTGTTGCTTTGCCCATATAAGAGCGTTAAGAACCATTGGTTAATCAAACATTTAGACCAATTGGTGTAGATATTTTCGTAGTTATATATAGTATCTGCCTTGTGTAAGGAAAAGCTTCTTTGACACAAGACCACAACACTAAATTAACAGTATTTTCCCTCAAAGTTGTGATAGGAAAGACGAATCAATCAATCCTTCCACAGCACCACAGATCTCAGGGATATGAAGATGTTCACAGGAGATTATGAAATTGGGCATCTATAATAAGTAGATCATTATACTGCATATCTGGCCAGACAAGTCTTATGGCAAGCAAACAGCCTAAATGGAGCTGGCTTGACTACGATTTGCAGTAGCAGATTTTGACAATGCCCCCTCCTGATGCCAGTTGAAATACAACCACCTATTCTTTGTGTTGGCCCAGGGAGCCCTAATAAGATGTAAAAGATAAAATACGGTTTGCTGACGGGTTAAGTTAGTTATTTTATGTGCGTTGCTGAAAATCTAAGTAAATTTCACCCAATCCATTACATGCAATGAAACAGATTACATGTGACACCTCTGCTGTGTGACAAATGGGTTTATAAAGTATTACGCACACAGCATAATGGTAATCTGTCTGCCCGATGGCTGGAACCCAGGCACTCCATTTCTCTGTAACTGTTCTAATTCATCATTTCAAAGCATCGTAAAACATGTAAATACTTCTTTCCCAACAGGAGATAAATAAGATATCAACACTAAAGTAACAGTATTTTATCCCAAACTTGTGATAGGAAAGAAGAATCAATCAATCCTTTCAAAGCTCCACAGATCTCAGGGATATGAAAATGTTCACAGGAGATTATGAAATTGGGCACATTCAAGTTTGTAGATTGAATTTTCTAATTTTGGATGGTCTACTCAATTGAGAGCTACTCAATGGCTATGTCTCAAACATATACTCCAAAGGAAGCTGGAAATTTTTGACCCCGATGTCTTCCACCTAAATTGCAATAACAATATGGTTTTTGTAACACATCTTATCCCATTTCTTTAGTACAAGTGATATTTCAATGCTGATAGTGGAATCAGCAAAACTATTTTCCACCTCAACATTCTTATGTTTGTCATCAGCCCACTCCCCAAAGCTGCATGCTCTATAATTCCACCTCTAGACCGACATTGTCAACCACATTTCTATAAATTATGGACAATTTCATAGACAAGGTGCTTTCAGCTCTATACCAACACTTGGAAGATTATGATATTCTCCCAAAGGTTGTCTTTCCCTTTAAGTTGGTGAGATATTGATGTTTCAGGTATGAATTTTAAAATACCCTATGCTAAAAGGCTGTTGGAAAAAGCTTAGCATTGGGCAAGTAAACCATTATAGACATTTGAACATAATGGCTTTCCTGAAAATATAAAGAATTTCTTTGCTAAGTAGGGGGAGGGGAAGAAACATTTTATTTCATATGTTGAAATTTCTCTTCCTTATTGTCTACATAATCTCAGATGAGTGTGGGGAAGGAAGAGAGAAGAGTGTCATCTCTGTCTGATAATTTCTTTATGGATCAAGTATGAACACTCAAAGACAATGCAAGCTTAACTGGAGAGCAAATTCTTCTTCATACCACACATTGTTATGAACACGGTGAATTTTTCTCTACATTTTAGAAGCATGTTGAATAATTTATATCAAAGGCTAAAAGGGTAAGTTAGAGTGTGTTATAAAACACACACTCACACACACGGCTTTTTCAAGAGCACTTCCTTCTGTCTTTGGCAATGCTGAGCATACTCATGTCGGCCTCTAAGTATCTTCATCAATCATCCTCGCTTGTGGGAACATAGTACAAGAGATCAGCATGTAAAGGAACAGAAAGGTGCACTGTAGCATAGAATATCATCCCTGGGAACTGTTTGGAAATGGTTTCCCCTGGCAAAATTTGTCCAGAAGAACCACAGACACCTTAGTATTTACCAGAGTTGTTGGCCATGCAATTGAGACTGTGGGAGATTTTCAAACCTAGATCAACTTCTGTCTACACTTATTTTACCCAGAAATTTCCAAAGAAAGGATTGTAGCAAAGACAAATCACATGCAGGACTTCTGAGAAAATACCTTTGCCTTAAGGATCTCTAAACTTTCCTGAAGCATGTTGAATAATTTATATCAAAGGCTAAAAGGGCAAGTTAGAAAAATGAGGCTACATCTGATAATGCTTTGGAGGCTGTATTATAACATAGAGGGACCCTGATGGAAGCACAGAAGCTGTTGACATTTGCTACAGACAAATACACATTGGAAGTAAAAAAGAATCAGCCTGGAAATATCTTATTTGGAGAACGACTGGTCATGCATAAGCACATCAAGAATAGAGGTATGAGCTAGAGGTAATAGGTGTGAATCAGAGTCCATTAGAGTTAAAATAAATGTGGTATTAGAATATGTAAATAGGTATGCATCATATCATGAAATAAGAGGAAGTTGTGTCATTATTTTTAGCAATACATAGTCCTCTACTTCAAAATAAATTGGATTTATATTATAAGAAAAATGTAGGAGGTTTGAAGAATATTCATAGAAGAATTTGAAACATTCTTCAGTGGTAAAATAACCTTGGTAGAGTATGACACCAGAGCTGAACTCAGAGACAGTAGTGAGCTTACAACTTATGGAGAGGAGATAGTCATGGAGGAAGTGATGGAAACATGGAATCCAAAGGCAAGAGCTGGCCATGTGAAAGGAGGCAGAGATCCAGGGCATGGGAGAGTGGGTGTTCAGGTCTTTGTGAAGCCCCAGAGTTTAAGGAACACTTGACATGTTAAGAAGCAGAGAGGGGCCATGTCAAGAATTGTCTTGTCACACCAGGATGATGACATGCTGAGATGCTGAGATGCTGAGAGCTGGAGCAAAACTGCTCTTGAGGACCTTGTACCATGGTTCACTGCTAACTGTAAACAGAAGATGACGTCTGTCAGATCTTTCTTTTCCCCTCCTTGGTATCAGTCTTCATTCACGATCTCACCTTCCACCATTTTGTAGAGACCAGATTTTGCAGCTCCCTGCTGTACCCTTCAAAGCATTTCTTTTCCGAATTTTTGCAAATCTGATTTTTGCTGTTTCTTTCTGCCTATTTTCTTGCCAACCATTTCTCAGATGAGTACTCATATTTTTAAATACTTGATTTCTTCTTTTGAGATCTTTACAGCTTTTAAGCACACCCCATAGACAAGATACAAAATAACTGACAATTGTTTTTCAAAAGAGTTACCCGTGGTCATGAAATACAAAGAAAGACTGAAGAACTGGCAAAGATTAGAGGAGACTAAGGAGATCTGACAACTAAATGTAATGTGGAATTCTGCATTGGATCTTGGTCCCTAAATAGAACACTATGGGTAAAACTGGTGAGATCTTCATAAGATCTCTAGTTTAGTTAATAGCACCGTATCAATGATAATATCCTGATGTTATAGTTGTACTATGATGACATAAGATGTTAACATTAGAAAAAGTGGTATAGAGGGTATACAGAGCTCTACTATTTTGGCAACTTTCTGAAAGTCTAAAATTATCTTAAAACAAAAAGTGAAAAAGTAAATAAAGCTGAAATTACCAGGAAAAAACATCCTGCAACTCTCCGGCATTTTAAAAGTGGGACATGTATTCTTTTTCCACTGTTTGGCTTACAGTTTTAAAAAAAATGCTCTACAAGCATTTATCTACATTTCTTATATGCTACTCAGATTATTGGGTTTTGTCTCAGGTTTTCTACAGCACAGAAGAGCTTCATTTTTTTTTTTTAATTGAGATGGAATTCACTTAACATAAACGATTTTAAAGTATACAATTCAGTGACATTTAATACATTCACAGTGTTGTGCAACCATCATGTCTATCTGGTTCCAAAATTTTTTTTTTTTTGGTGAGGAAGATTAGCCCTGAGATAACATCTGTTGCCAATCCTCCTCTTTTTGCTGAGGAAGACTGGCCTTGGGCTAACATCTGTGCCCATCTTCCTCTACTTTATATGGGATGCCACCACAGCATGGCTTGATAAGTAGTGCGTTGGTCCACACCTGGGATCCAAACCCGCAAACCCCAGACTGCCAAAGCAGAGTGCACAAACTTAACCACTACGCCACCGGGCCAGCCCCTGGCTCCAAAATATTTCTGTCACCCCAAAAGGAAACCCCGTACTCATTAAACAGTCACTGCTCATTTTCCCACCCCACCCCCACCCCCACCCCCAGGCTTTGGCAACCACTGATCTATCTGCTTTCCGTCTCTATGAATTTACCATGTAGATCTGGACATTTCATGTAAATAGGATCAGACAATACGTGGCCTTTTGTGTTTGGCTTCTTTCACTGAGCATGATGTTCTCAAGGTTCATCCATGTTGTAGTGCGTCTCAGTGTTTTATTCCTTTTGAAGGAATAATATTTCGTTGTATGTAGAGATCACAATTTGTTTATCCATTCATTGGTTAATAGACATTTGGGCTGTTTTTATCTTTTGGGTACTGTGACTAGTACTGCTATGAACATTCACATGCAAGTACGTATTTGAGCCTATTTTCATTTCTCTTGGGTATACACCTAGGAGTAGGATTGCTGGGTCATAGGGTAATTCCATGTTTAACTTACTGAGCCTCACTTTATGTACCCCAATTCCATTCTTTGGCAGAGATCCTACTGGCTTACTTTTCCTACAGCTATAGTCTGTAAGTTTGTTTAGCCAACATGCACATCCTAGAATTCATCTTTCAGGGCTATGCTTTTTTAGGACCAGTTTTATAACTTTAGTTCCTTAAAACAGTTATTGGGAATGGTTGGTCCTGTCTTCTGTTCTCACAATTACTGTACTTATATATCGTTGCCTATTCAAACACAGTCACGTACGGGAGATGTTTTAATTCATTCTTCCCATTTATGGACATATATATTTTTAGCAACAGCCTTTTTAATTTTTAAACAGAATAACCTAGGCTTTTGTTTTACTTTCCTTAGATGAGTTCCATAGTCTGGTATCCAACGGGGCCATTATCTTTACTGAAGGAAATCTGTCTTGCCTCCCATCTTGTTGTTTCTCTGCTATGCCTTCCATCATCCTCGCAATGTCCCTTTCGCTTCTCATCTATATCCACTACAAGAAATGCATCTTTTTATTTTCTTCCATTTTTCCCTATGGCCACCTTTTACCATCTCCACTTTCTCTCATGGCCCCAAATGGCTGGCTTGAATTCATTTGGGTACATACCACCACTTTCGTTCCACGCCCCTGGAGATGGCACATTGTGGTCCTAACCCTTTCTGATTAGGAATGTTCTAGAGTAATGCGAATAGACATGTCCTTTTCCCTCTAAAATATAATATACAATCTAATTTTAACAGAGAACACACCTGAGGCTGCTCTTCTTGTGACCATTTCTTGTAGTCGGGTCAAATCTTCAACAAAATCTATAAAAGGCCATTGTCCTTCTCATGAGCTAACCATTTCCCCTGACACCAAATGGAAACAACTCATCAGGGGTGCCTTTCTCTCCCTTCTTGTCACTGCCCCATTTCACTCTATTGTCTTCCCAGCCCACGTACACTTCTACGTGGATTGTTAAACGGCCACAATATCTTTTTAGCCAAGGCAAGATGATTTCTCTTTCTTATTCTTCTTCATTATAAAGAAGACACAGCACATTTGGCTGAGGCCTGCTGAGTAAAAGTGCCAAAATTAAATCATAAGTTTTGCCTCCATTATATCCTAATTCAGTCCGAAATTAAATTCTTCTCACAATAATGTGAAACACACAGCCACCTCCAGAGATTCATATGACTAGGGTTATTTCCCCTGGGTTCTTCTTAACTGATTATCAGAGTCCATGCCACCTCATCGTTAGCTGGACACCTGCTCTTTTCACTTGTGGATTATATCTGTACAACAGACAACTTGCTCCTTTGGGCTCCTTCCACCAGCCTTCTCCTTTCTCAGAATCCTGCATAGGTCATTGCCAACGTGCCTGGCTGGGGATGGGGAGAGCCCAAAATGAAATGAAATTAAATAAATAAAGTAAAATGACTAGGATGTAACTTCCCACTCTGGAATACAAGCTCCATAAAGTCATGGACCATGTTCCCTTTGCACTTGGATCTCCACATCTACAATTCTCCAACTCATGCCTAAATTTTGCCTGACACATATTGAGTACTTATTAAATATTGCATTTTGCATTGCCACATCTGCAATCCTCTAACCCATGCTTAAATTCTACAAAGTACATACTGGGTAGTCATTAAATGTTGAATGAAAATTTTGGCCCCCATATACATCCCCTTCTTTGTTTTTCACCATTCCTTTTCAACATCTTCCCTCCCCAAATATCAACTTCTTGAATTTCTCAGAACACAGTGGTCTGTCTCACATTCCCACACCTTTGCACCAGCTGTTTGCTCTGCCTGGTACATGTCTCCACATGTCTGAAAACTCAGAGCATCAACTTCTTGTTTCTGCAGAAAGATTTCATTGAATACCCAAAGCTGAAGGCGGCATTCTTGTCATATTTTCTCATGTCACCTTGTGTACATATTTATCTATCTTCAATATTATTTCAAATATGTTTACATATTTGTATATCCATATTTATAGGTAAGTATATTAGTAATATACATATTTATTCAATTATTCATAATTTGATATTTATATGAATATGATCACATGGGACAAATTCTTCTTTGACCTACTCTTTTTTTTTTTTTTGTGAGGAAGATCAGCCCTGTGTTAACATCTGCCAATCCTCCTCTTTTTTTTGCTGAGGAAGACTGGCCCTGGGCTAACATCCATGCCCACCTTCCTCTACTTTGTATGGGATGCCACCACAGCCTGGTTTGCCAAGCGGTGCGTTGGTGCACGCCCAGGATCCGAACTGGCGAACCCCGGGCCGCCGCAGCCGAGCACGCACACTTAACCACTTGCTCCACAGGGCCGGCCCCCCTGCTCTTTTTTTTAATTCAACTTGTGTTGGTAAATTTGTTCAGGTTGAGGTCTATAGCTATAATTTATTAGTTATCAATACTCCATTCTATCAATAGACCATCTAAGGAGAAAACGGATATAATTTTATGCTATGATCACTAGTGGGCCATTATTGATTTGCTCATAAATGTCTGGACGTGTGCCCTATGAGAAGCTAGTTTTACCAGTCTAAACTTCCCGTAATACATAGATTACTTATTTGAATTGTTGAGTTCTACTATAAACTTCTTCCTCTAAACCTAATACTCGCTGGCATGAAGTATGAGTGAATTGAAAGCTGTCTGTGTGTTGGTAATGGAATGTCTATTATAGTTTTCAAAACCGCATCCTACACGCAGATTTCCAATTGTACCCATTTCTGCTTATATGGGCAATTTTCATTTAGGGGTATATTCATAATATTAATGCAATGCCAGCAGTCATATTTTGCTCCTTCTATTATTCTATGGAGTTTAATCGAAAAGCAGGAGTTATTTGAATGATTTTAGCATTAGAGTAAAAATTATTCCCAATAGGATCCATCTTACACTACTCATATACATCAACCGACAATTATGTTTTTATTCCCAGCATCCTGAAGTTAATCATTACTCACTCTGTTCTCAGGTTAAAAAAATAATAATAATCACAAGTGCAACTGAACTGACAAAACAAATCTAAATGTAGAGAATTCTCATTAGAATGTGCCAAGGGAAAAAAATAATCAATACAGTGCATGTCTCTAATATGGCCATTGTTCATGGAATCATGGTTTTGAATCCGAGACTTTGATCTAATTAAAACCGAGCTTTAATACACCAGTAAGAGGGTTATTTGCAATAGAGAGTCTTATGTATTCTTTTTATTTCCTACATATAATTCTGGTTTTCTTCAAAATACAGTTCATAGGTGCAGTGTTGCTTTTGAATATTCAGAGCTACTGAAGTTATCCCTAATGACTAATTATGATAGAAAACTGTAAGGTAATAACATTTTTTATCAAAGAATACTGGAGGAACTTAATGAGCTGGTAAGAGGAATGAGGTGTTTGACTATCTGAGAATTCAAGATTGTGAAACTGCTCTCTTGCAGGAGGAAAATTGAAGATTCTTCACACACATTCTTAGTAGAACCAAGCAGATAAAGATGTTCATACATCATGTAACCAGCATAGATAGATTTAAGGTCTTTCATTTTTTCCTTATAAATCTCTAATTAATCACAAAGTTTCAGAATAATTGACTCTGTATACCTGAGTGCTTCAGAAGCTCTATCACATATAAGCACATTTGGATTTTTGCATTCCTACTGTCTTTTTCCAACACAAGGTTAACAATTGATCATATCAGAAGCTCCCTGTGGTCCAAAGTCCCCTTATCTCAATTGTGTACCTTATTGTGCTGCATATTCAGTGTCTACACATTGACCCTAGAAAAACAAGGAGGATGTTTTTGGATTGCACTAAAATGTTTAATTATCTTTCCCCAAACAGTGTTGCTTTAGGATGTAGGGATAATCTTGAGAATCAGTGACACAATAAATAAGTTAATCCATTTGAATTTTCCCATGATTGTTTGCCTTTTCTCAGCTCTTGGAGTTCATAACAGAAGGCAAAATGAGGCAGTGTTTGAAAAAAATGTGTGGATGCATAAGGAAAAAGCAGAAATGTTTCCCTATATCAACAAGACTGAACATGGAGAATGAAAATTTTACACCTCAAAGAGATCCGTGAATGGATATTCTAATTGTTCTATCATTCTTCAGACCTGGCTAGAGTGATGGTGTTAGCTGTGATAGGTAAGAATACGCCTAAGGCAAATACAAAACACAGCTTGTGATAATATGACATTTTACTATCTACTGAATTCTTGTAGAGTAATGGCCTTCTTTGTCTTACAAAAAAATTGTTGAGCAGACAGAGAAAATGATGTTACTATCACCATTTTATAGCAGAAGAAACTGGAAATCAGGCAAATTGGTCATTTGCCCCAACTTTCCACGGCCTGTCAACGCCAAGGTCTATGATCAGAATCCAGGACTCTTAAATCTTTGTAGACTAAAGTCCTCTCCATCCTAGTTGTCTCTCCATTGTATAGAGCAGGAACGTTTACTAAAAATTATACTAGGAATTGGAACCTTAAATTAATGTATTCAGTTTCCAATATGCAGGGCTTTCTGATACACAGAATAGAATGACTTTATTGAATCTGGAGTCTAAAGGAAAATGAAGCAAAACTGATGGCACTAAAAAAGAAAAAAAATTGGCATATAAACCAAAAGCATCAACAATTCCAAGCAAAGATAATCAAATAATGTTTTATACAAGGTTTCTAATGAAAATGTCCAAAAGAATCTGTTTATAAAGGCATCTTCTAGTTGAATAGTCATTACTTTTGACTCAAAATTATTTGACCTAAACCCACTTGGAAAAAACAGCACAATATAGCAGTGATGAAGTAGATGAAAAGAATTCCCCTCAATCAGCTTCATATTTAAAAGAAATGTCAATTGTGAATCAAGTCTAGATTTCTTGGCATTGTTCTAAGAATACTTAATAACACTTTAAAAATATTAACTTTTGCATTAATGAAAGGATTTATAGTATTCTATTAATGTTTGTAGAGACTTGTCAGAAGGAAACCTGTGTTTAGATGGCCTCTTGGAGGAGGAATGAATGAGCTGAATTATTAGAGTTCCTAACTGCCTCAGAGTCAATGCTGTTCATGAAATTTTCTTGCCTTGAAGGTGTACATATATTATGGAGAAGAAATACGAACAAAGCCAAAAAATGATAGCCACTCATAAGAATTTCTGTAAGGAAATCTGCAAATACAACTATTTTGAGAAAAGAGACAGGTTCATCTGAAAGAGGTGAGCTGACAATTATGGAATTGGTAAAGATCACAATGAATCACGGATCATGTCTTTAAATGGAATGGAGCCAGCGTAACATTTGCTTATAAGTGTGCAGAAAGCACTGAGAAGGAAGGCATCCACGGAGAAGAGGGTTCCTGCCATCCTTGGGAGTATTTTGTATAGTTCAACAACAAAGGTAACCTTGCAAGTCTGAATGCCGAGAGGTTATTCGAACACAGAGACTTATATAAAAGCACAATAGAATATTCCTTCTGCAAGATAAAATGTCAACATTGTAAAAGCCATGATGAAGCTTGCTGTGTTATTTAAGGTGGTAATAATCAAGAATTCATGAGCTGAAGGACTATGGGATAGTTCCAATACGTAATTCTGTGTGTCCGTGGGAGATTTCTGCTCTACTCCAATCATAACCTGATGACTTCAGAGAGGAAAGAAATGTAACACATCTGGGAAAGGCTCTACCTGTTTGAGGAACCTTAGGAATTAGCCTAGTTTCAGTGATTCCGGAATTGTGGTCCTGGGATCAGCAGCATCCGGGAACTTGTTAGAAAGGTACATTCTATGATCCTGCCCTTGACGTACTGAATCAGAACCTCTGCAGGTGCGGCACTCCAGGTGACTGCAAATGCTTACTGAAGTTGGAGAACTCTGCCCCAGTTGAGTTTTGCACCCAACTACGCCAAGTCAGAGGGTAGTGGTTGCCCCAAACCATAAGCTACCGCAACCTGATCTAAAAGAGCTTCCTTGTTGCATTTGTAGAGAGTCAGACTCTGTGTTAGGATGTGATGAGTTTGCTGTTAACACTTGGCTCCTCCTGTAGGTTTTTGTTTAATAGTTTGGGTTCATCGGTGCCACTCTCTAGGCACACCCGCTGACACTTATTTGACGCTAGCATTATATGCATAATGGAATTGGGGCTGTGATAAGATTATTTCCCTAATGACAACCTGGAAATAAAATTGCTGAGAAAATTACCTTAAGGTTAAAAAAAAATAGATAAGTAATGAATAACACCTTATATGACTTAAAGCCATCCACCTTATTTTTTTTATTAAACATAAAAAAAAGTATTAAAAAGAATTATGGGTGGTGGTGTTTGATTATTAGTTAATTTTCCGATGCAAAGAAAAGGCATCCTTGCAGAAGGAAAAAGATATCCTGTTCATTAAACTCATTCTCTTCCATCAGGAACTGGAGAATGATTGATGAAATCATTCCTGGTTAAGATACCGGAGCAATAGAACGTATACTAAATCACAAAAATACTAATACATTGCATTTCACAAATTATTTATCTGAAATAAACTGCTTATTTTCTACAAAAAATGTCACTAGTATTAATGCAACGAGAAAGAGAAAAACTAATTAATCAATTTCACAATGCGAATTATGAGGCAGTGAAGAAATATATTCCCCAAATTGCATGAAATCTGATTTATTTAAAGGACAAGTTCTAGGAAAATTTCAAGTAACTTATTTCTCTATGAGTGTAGTTTAATGAATAAGTTTCCTCCACCATTCTGTCAGACTACTATAACACTGATTTTTTAAAATGCAAGGAAAAATGAAATATAGAATAATTAAACTCCAGCTTCCATCAAGCATACACAGGCAACCATAAAAATAAAACATTAGTAATTTTAATGTACTAGTTGGAAAATACACCAAATTTCTAAATAGAGTTTATTCCAGCAACGTGAGGACATTTAATATTAGGTGACCCATTAAAATATTATCATATTAACTTTGGAAGAGAAAAATAATGCAATCACAGCAGTGTATCTGGGAGAAATATTAATGAGTATGAAACCACATCAAATGGGGAAAAATACATTTTGTACAAGAAACTTCCAGCAGACATCATGTAATGATATCATACTTTGCCACAGGAGGGATTTGGGGAAAATGAGCTTCTACATGGAGAACAAAATGTCAATTTCTCCTCCCCTGTCTTCAGGCACATTCCCAAAAGCGCCCCAAGTTCTCCTACAGCAGTGGGATATGGGCCGGACTGGCCCAGCCCTACGAAGTCTATCCAGAGCACGTTTCCTTTATGAGGGAAAATTGGAGGGTATTGGGTGACAACAGAGTAGAGATGTATTTCCCTAAATGTACCATGGATGCTGGTAATCTCTCATGATATGGGTAGGTGTTTTACACACATACATTCACATACACACTCCACACACAGGCAACAAAGGCTTTGTGGACAAATAAGTTTGCACAATGCTGGGTTAAATAGTTAAAATAGCCTCCTTCACCAAGAGACGCCAAGGTCTTGGAGATGTTAATGGTCAGTATGAACTTCTACATGGGAGGACTTCCAAGATGGGTGTTTTTCACACTTATTTCATCTGCAGAAAATCAATCCTAGAAACATACATTTACACTATAGATGGTTCTATTTACACTATAGATGGTTCTGACTGCATTTGTCTGTTATTTAATTTCTTCTAACCAGTCCTAAATATAACACAAAATAGATAGCAGAGCAAAAGTACTTAATTTAACTCAATATAAACCAAATAAGTTGAAGACTGTGAGAAAATAATACCAAAGCAGGCAGCCTTTGTTAATTATAAACAGACAAAAAAAGGCCAAGATAAATGGTTGACCTACAAGGACTCACATCATTGTAGTCAGTAGCTCAAAAAAATGTCATATATTGAGTAAACCGGCCTTTATGCTTTTCCTTTTTATTTTTTTGACTCTTAAAAAAATAGATTCAATAAATGATAGAAGTAGAAATACAGGAAATTTTTCATTGCCTAAAATATAGCTATGACAGTTATAAAAACAATCATAGCTGCATCCACACCAACAGCTATTTTCAAAACAAACAACAGAGAATATAAAAGAGACAAATATGATCATCACAGGTCAGGATAGTTCAAGTGTAATTGATTTGATTAATCCCAGATGATGAAATTTTTTAAGCCAAGTTTATTAGAAAAGCCATTCCACAAAAAGAAAATCGATTGTGATAGATATAAAAACAGATATTGTAATAGTTTATCATCTTATAAGAACACTTAGAAAACAAGTGGAAAACACTTATACCAGAATAAAAAAATGGGCAAGTGACACAAAGAAATTATAAAAGAAAAAGAAAAGCAGACGGCTGTTAAGCAAGAAAAATAACCTCTTGCATTATAACAAGAAACGAAATGAAAATATTTTACCTGACAGACTGGCATCTCATACGGTCTTAGAAGGATTGGAAACATTTTGTTACCACCCAAGGGGGGGGTTGTCTGCCCACTGCAAGACATGCCAATAGTCAAGAGACAAGGAGGTAGGCGAGAAAGGACTTTTTATTACAGCTTGCTAGCAAGAGGGAAGATGACCTACTCATGTCCAAAAGAGCCATCTTACAGAACAAAGACTATAAGCCAGTTATATATGGGCCTGGTCTCTGGGTGGGGGAGGCATCTGGTCTCTGGGTGGGGGCATCCAGCTGATCTCCGGGTGGGGCAGACATCTGGTCTTAGTTCCTGATAGTCTTTTGTTTTACTGGATATGCATTAGAGACTGGAGCACTGCCCTATACCCTGGTCTTTCAGTTGTCACTGATGATGGCTATCAGCATAGACTCTCTGCCCAGGAGTCATCAATTCCTAAGGAACTCAAAAGAACATAGTTATTAATGTATATAGTCACAGAGCATGTCTGGGCTAATCAGAGGTCATTCAAAGTCACAGTATGGTTTGTTTTCTACAATGTGGCTTCCCTTATATCAACCTTGTGTTGAGCCAGTATCAATTTTAGGATGTTCCTGTAAAGCAATTTGGGCGTTGGCATTGAGTTTTTAACTTTTGACAGAGTAATCTCAATTTTAGAAATATTTCCTAAAGGAACTATCAGAAATACAATAAGAGATTTGTGTGGATAGTCACTATCATATTGTTTATAATACCTAAAAATTAGAAGCAATCTAAAAATGTGAGAATATGTAAATTGACTAGTGAACATAATCATATTATATAGTGCAGCCATAGAAAGGAACAATGCTTATGATATGACGTTATGAGAAAAAAACAAGATATAAAAGAATATATATGAAATGATCCCCATCTTGCTAAAAATATGAAGATTAGAGATTTAGAAATTAGAAATTTCAGGTTAGGGTATCAATATGAGTTTGGATATCTAAGCCCCACGAACCCATTCAAATTCTCCCTACATAATCAACTAAAATTTGAAATTGAATAACTTGTCTCACTCAAAGGGTGGTATCTATACACCAAAACTTACTGAAACTAGCAAGAGTAACTATTTGAAAATTTCTTATCAATTCAGACACATATACACTCACTCTGGGGAAAGTACCTCTGTAAATTAGAAATGGAAGCCATGGAGAAGCAAATTGAAATCAGAAATTAAAGAATGGAGACAAAAAAGTAAAACCAAATGAAAACAGCAGAGGAGACAATGAAGAGCAGACTAGTTATTAAAGAAAGCTGAATAGAAAACAACTGAGAGGAAGGGACACCAAAGCAAGGAAGTGAGAAAATGACCGAGAACAACAGAAGGAAAGATGAATGACAAGAGTTGGTGGCCGACTCAGAGCTCCAATTTAGGTATCAGAAAAACTCCAAACCAGAAGCCACGGCAGCACATGAAGGAGAAGAAGACTTTAATAAAGAAAGAACCACATCAAAGGATTTGCTGAGGGCCAGATAAAATTCCTGAAAACACCTCACCACAGCGTGAAGAGCGTACAATTACCCTCTGCACCGCAGAACTCTCAACAAAGGAGAAACATCTCTAAAAATCTGAGGTGAGCTGCTGGCTCGTGACCTGAGGGTTCTACACAGCTCTCCACACACGAGGAACCAACCCAAGCAAAGTAAAGAACATGCTCTGTGGGCTCTCCAAAGAAAATGTATTTAAAGATGTTATTCCAACAACCAAGAAATTAACTCAAAAAGGAAATCAGGGTGTAAGAGGACTGAAATGTGTGTATCAGAGTGAATTTAAATGTTTGTAGTGAATGTGTTTACCATTCGAGCAAATGTTAGAAGAAACAGACTAAAGAATTAACATTCTTTAATTCAAAAGACAAAAGAGTTAACACGAACGTAGCACAGCTTCAATTATGAAAGGAACATGCCCAGAAATGAACCCCAGGTGTCTGTGGTTGTGAATGTTGTGCGTGTTTACGTACGTTCAAAATATAGAGACAGAATTTCCAATCAGAGAGAGAAAGAAGATGGAAAAGTTAGATAACAGTCTTATTCACGAAAAGTAGTAAAAGAATTGGGGGAAAATATAAAGAGTGGTTTACCTCAACCTGTGTTAGAGAAGGCTCTTACACTCGTGATGGTTAAGGTTAGTGAGTGCTTGAAAAAATTTTGAGTATGAAACTAGGTAAATAAAAAGCAGACAAATTTGATTTTCACAACATTTATCAGAAAGAAAAGGCTACACTTCTTAATTTATCAATTGCTCCTGTAAATCAATAAACAACAGCATATCAAAAATTCTCAAATAGAAAAAAATGTAACAAAATAGGTGAAGCCTATACAGAAAGGAAACGAAATAAGTAAAAATAAAGACAACATCCTTCACCTCATTAGAAGTCAAAGGTAGACAAACTAGAACTCTAATTCAGAATAGTTTTAGCCTATAAAATAGTTAAAAGTTTAAAACATATAATAGCCAATATTTGTGAATTTGGCCCTCCCAGATGCCTATTTTCCTTTTGTAATATCCAAGAGTATAGTATACACTACAATTTAAATATAATAAATATGTGAAGCATATATATTTTTTCTACATAAGCATAACATTATCCTGCGATGCAATTTATCAGGAGGCAAATTCTCTTTTCCACGAAGTTTTAATGCAGAGCAAATTAGTTTAAACCACAGCCA
Organism: Ceratotherium simum simum; assembly: GCF_057802395.1. Lineage (NCBI taxonomy): Eukaryota > Metazoa > Chordata > Mammalia > Perissodactyla > Rhinocerotidae > Ceratotherium > Ceratotherium simum. The sequence continues at coordinate 125,096,827 of NC_141940.1, forward strand.
GTGATTGGGTTTAGATAGGGATGATTAAATCTGAACACAATTCTGGGTCTAAGCTGTATCATTTCTGTTGTGAGATAGCAAACGGAATATTCGCTCAGACGCTCTCTCAGTTGGTTCTGTAAAGAGGCAGTGGGCTGGATTCTTTAGTGTCTTCTTCGGCTCTTGGGGGCAGAGAACACTCTCTCCGTTCTGAGTACTTTTGTTTTAAAATACGCTTTGGGGTCGGCAGGTGTTGGTGGATTTCCAGTTACTTGACATTTTCTCCACATTTGATATTGCCAATATTTCCAAAGATTTCATAGTCATTCTGTTATGCAGTGGTTTTAATTTTAATTTCCCTGAGACTAACCAAGTTAAACACCATTTTAAAATATGTATATATTTAGAAACATACAACATGGAGGAAAGTCACAGAGAGCTAAGAGATACATATATCATATGAATATACTGTATATTAATAGATATAATATGATTATATTAATAGATATAATATGAATATACTATATATTGATAGATGTATAATATGTGTATATGAAGCATATAAATCAACATATTTGTCATATATAAACATATACATTTAAAATATAAAAATATTATATATATGTATATATGTGTGTGTATGTGCGTGTTTGGCCATTTGTATATCCTTTCTCTTTTTTGGTAGTATCTGTCTCAGATTTTTAATCTATAGAAATCCCAAAGTGTCAAATATTTGCCTTCTTTTGTCTTCTGGTCTTACTCCATGCATTCTTTTTACACTAAGTGCTTATAAATAAAACAGTTTTACCAGTAAGACTGAAAAACATATCTATCAAAGAAAACTATTTCCTTTGTCAGTTTTCTCCTTGCCAACGAACCACAGGGACCCGTGTAACCCTGTGACTTTGCATGGGGAGAGAATCTTAGGTGAGCCCTGTGGCCCCCTGATACCGCAGAGTTTAGGACATGACACGTCTGTCTCGGCTCCGTCACTGATTAGCAAGCGCTATCTTGGGCTTGTTATCCCAACTCCCCACACCTTATTTTCTTTATCCATAAAATGATCCAACCAAAGGGTTGCTGGAGGATTGGGTGACGCAGAGCCCATATTTCTCATTGTGTGTATATTTATTTACTTAGAATAGAACCTCACAAAAGTGGCTATTCCATTACATCTCATCCCCAGCCCCCTGGACTCCCGTATGAGTTTCTTTAATTAACCCTGGGTTAGCAGAGTAAAGCACGGAATCGAAAACCTCCATTAATGCACTTTCAAGTATTTACTTGTATTTCATGGACTTCACAAATTTTGAGGATAAAAGTTCCTTATATTAGATAAATAACACTAGTTGTGATGCCTCCATTCATGTGTTACGGCTTACCCCATCGGAAGTGAAACTGGAAAAAGAACAACCCTGGGAAGCTGGCGTTGTTTCTTTGAATTGCTTACGGCAAGAGCACCTCAGAAAATAGACTGAAATATTCCTGTATATGTTGAAAACGATCATTAGAAGCATCTGTTTGGTCTGATCCCCTAGAGGCTTAAGAATAACACCAGCAATAGTATTGCTAATTAGCAGAACCTTATTTCTCTTCATTTGATTTGTTACTTATTGCTAATTAGCAGAACCTTATTTCTCTTCATTTGATTTGTTACTTAATCCCATTAAAATGAGTTGGATACATTTCAGGAGGAAAGATGTCACTAGTATCCACCTAGGTTTCAAAGGCAAGCTGATTTAATAAAGTTCTATATTTTAGGAAAACCCTGATAACCCAAGCAACCTTTGAGAGGATGCTCTTGATTTCTAGATTTGGCGTTTCTTGGCAGCCTGCTGGAGATACCAGCAGATGGCACTGTTCAGGGTTAGAACCAAAAAGAGCCCAAACTGTTCAGTAGGTTGAATGGAAGGGATATTTCCAAAGACCCACCCATCTTGCACCTGTGCCTGGAACATTGACTTCCTTTGGGCCCTCACTCAATTTGATGGCAAATAAGAATCATAACAAAAGAGAGATCCTTGGAGGAATTCTTCCTAAAAATATAGCTGGTCCCCCAAATATTTTTCAAATAATAGACTAAAAAAACATCTAGAAATGATGGTTAAGGCATGGGACCATTCCTTTTCCATTTTCCCCTTCATCTTCTTTCAGCTATTTTCAAATGAAATTTTTATGCCAAAAACCAGTTTAATCTTACAAAAGTGAACTTTCTGTAGGTAAAAATATACCACGATTCCTTTTTATAAATTACATTTAAAAGCTAAGACCAAAGTTGTAAAAGGCAAACAATTGCCTGGTAAACTTCAATAATGCATAACAGCATCCTGTAGAGATGTATCCCAACTTTCAATTCTGTGTTTTCACATGAAAGGAAAAAGCATTTTGATATTTAATTTAAGACTTTCTAGGGTATTTCAAGGGCTAAACTGGACCTTCACAATTAGACCTGTTCGATATCAAACAGAGAATACATGTTATCAGACCAAGTTTTCCATGTAGTTCACCTGTTATTGACGTCTGCGTCACACTACAATTGGTTAATGCCGTTATCATCTAGGAATCAGTTGTCATTACTGGACTTGGCATGAAAAGAAAGATTCAGCTGCCAATTCAGGAGCATCATCCTTTTGTTTTGTTTTTCAGAATGAGGTCATTTAAGACACTAAGGAGTGACCTGATGTTGATGAAAGCAGTCATCTAGACTTTGGTCTCTCCCACGAAATGACACCATATGCCGACCAGGGTTTGACTCCATGCAATTGCCTCATGTTATCAATTTCTTTGTAACCTGACTCATTAAATATTGGACCCAAAAAGGCCCATTGGAGACCTCCATAATATGATAGATAAAGGATAAAATGCACTTACGGGATGAATTATGGACTCTGCATAATGGCTTGAACAATAAGTACTTATTAGATAAACATAATCAACGTGAAGTGATGTAATAACAGGAAGACAGGTTCTGATATGAGAGGACAGGCCACTTTCTGGATGCTCAAATTTGGCCCGATCCTGCAACTGCCCCAGACATCAATTCCATTATTGTAAACTGGTGATAAGTCCTTAGGAAGATGGTGAAATTAGATAAAGCAACAGCGTGTGAATGTGCCGTTTGAACTGTGACACATTCTGCAAACCTTATTTGCTGCACAATTTGTGTGAGCCTCTTGTTCTCATCGCATTTTCTACGTACTCACATGTTGCATTCATTATATGGAATTAGAATATTTTAATCTATTGTCCCAGCTCTTGGACTAGACACTTTGAGAACATGCTTATCTCATTCCTGTCCTCTTGGCATTGGATAATGTTCCTTGTCCCCAATAAACAACCACTGAGTGAACCAAGGAAGGATGGAAGGACAAATTATTGCATGATCAAATGAGCAAAAGGATGAACAAAGCTCGTATATTTCATAAGAATATGGTGCAGAAAGTATGGAGTTTGGGGGAGAAGATAAACATTTCTGCCTATTGCATTTATGTCCAATTGCTCGTTGTCTGGACCGCTAAACTAGGCTATGCTAAAACTATAATTGACATTTTATTCTGTATTTGTCCAATTATTTCATAAGATTGCTAAGGAAGACTGATCTCTGGATTTAAATTAGAGTGCTACCTTTAAATCCTCTTCTGAATCACATTTGCCCACATTATTATTGACTATTGATTTGTATGGGTATCTCTTTAATGACTGGTTTCTCTCCACTGGGTTATAAGTTCAATGGGCATTTCAGGCATGTTTCCCTCCATCTCCAGGACATAATATAGTATATGGAACATGGGAACACTAATGATTAATTTATATTGCATAGCAGAAAAGTCGAAAAAGCTTTTTTTTAATTCTCAAAGTTAAAAAAATAATAATTCTAAAAGCACAAATTCTGAATTTATTATATTCTTTGTTAAAAAGTGAAAATGTGGCATTATGGTAATTCTACTGATCACTTAAAGGTAATTATAACTATTATGATTTTCCAATTAATTATATTTGGTTCATTCTTTAGACTTTTTCAACATTTTTCTTGTATGTTCAAAGTGAATGATTGTCTGGACTAATTATTATTCCTGGTGTTTCTTGAAGCATGAGCTCAGTGGTTTAAGTTTAACATTTCAGAGTCTGCTCCACCTGAAACTTTAAAGGGAAATATGATCAGACATTGGGGGCGCAGTGGGAATGTGCAAATAAAATTCCTACTCTCATCACTCCAATGATTCAATTTTGTTATGTTTAGATGAATCAAAAATTAGGCTTTTGTCCCCAAACAACCATAAATGAAATTTCCAAAGTTCTCAAATAAATTTGGTCAAAATGAGTTTGGGGGTTACCCACTCTTTTCATTCAGATTAAGTGTAACTCATGTGTTTAAAAGCCCTCAGTATAAAATAAAAAGAATCTTAGAAGCTAGGAGCGAAAATAAACACAAATGCCTTTATTCATGAGCAAAGTGAGACAAAAGCTAATCTCTGGGTTTCTCAAGGTGAAAAAACAGGGTCTGTCTTGTTCTTTCCCTAGCATCTTGTGCCTGCTCATAGGGGAACACCTGGCTAAATGATAAATGAACCCACTCAACACCATAGAGATCACTCAATTCAATTCAGTTCTGCAGCTCCCCACCCTAATATCAGAGTCTCTGCCTAGTACTGACACCCATTGTCAGTCCTAAATGCCTTGTAATAAATGCCTTGCAATATTATTGAATTTCAAAATTATTATGAGCTTCAAAATTGGTTCATTCCACAAAATGCAAAAATGGCTCAATATGTATTAATACCATGTACCATAATAATAAATCATAGAGGACATAAGCCATGTAATCCATATGTGCCAAAATGAATCTGGTAAAATTCGGTGTCTACTCTGACTAAAATGGGTGATAAAAAAGGACTGATAATTTTATTATGAAAAAATAAGTATTTTCAGCCATGAGCCATCACTTTAATTCATGTGGAAACATTAGAAAAATTCCTATTAAAGTCAGTGTAATACCAGGATGCCCCACTGTCACTGTTATGATTTAACATTGTTCTGAAATTAACAGTCATTTCAGTTAGACAAAAGAGAGAAACATGGAATAAAAATTAGGAAGGAAGAAATGCAATAATTTGCAGATGGGAGTGTATATCTGGAAAACATCAAGACTATTATTTGAAAACCTGTTAGAAACAAGAACAGAATTCAGTAAATACATATATATATATAATTTATAATATATAATATATAATAAAGTATATTTAAACTATATATGATATATAACATGTAATATACGCTCTTGCATTTTTAGAAATTTTTTGATAATTCTCATATTTTTCCCCTATGAACTTAACATATATGAACTTGTCTAGACAATCTGATATGGAAACATGTTATTAAGCAATATTAATAAAAGTTTAGTATAGATGTGTGATTAGACAGATCAATAGAAGACTAGAGAATCTTGAAACTGCCCCAGTACATATCGAAATTTTATTTTTAATGAAGAGAGCAATTCAAACCAACACAAAATACCTACCTAGATCGTCCCATACATGTGTTGTGTCAAATAGCTAACAGTTCTGGGTGGGGGGAAAGGAGGATATGCTCACTTCCTTCAACAGAGAAAATTGTAAGTAGATCAAAGATTTAAACATAAAAGGGGGAAAACACTCAGACTAGAAGAGATGGGCTAACATTTTTTAGGATAATCTGAGAGTATCAGAGGCATTTCTAAGCAAAGCAAAAACCCAGGCACCATAAAGATGAGACTGATAAATTTGATAATACAAATTTTTAAAAACGCAACAATTCCTGCAAAAATAGCAAGAAAAGTCAAAAAAATAAAATCATGCAAGATATTATAAACAAAGCCTCAATTTGCCTGGTATTGAAAGAGGGTTTATAATTTTATGAGAGACCAAGATCTCAGCAGAAAGAGTGGACAAAGGACCTGAACAGATATTTCATGTGAAAATAAATACTATTTGTTTATAAACATATGAAAAATTGTCCAACCACATTCATAATGTTAACAGGAAAATTAAAACAGATTAGATATAGATAGATAAGTGTTTTTACCCTATGGTTTTGACAAAACCCAAAATGTTGGAAAATGTATATAATATAGACAAAGATGTGGGGAAATGCTCACTCATACGTTATGGGTGGGAATCTAAATTGCTTCCATCTCTTTGGAAAGAAATTTGATGTAGCAATTTCAAATGTAGAGATTTATGCTACCCATATATTCAAATATGTGCACAAATCTCAACACACAAAAAGGCTCTTTTTGGCATTATTTATAAAACAAAAGACTGGACACGACCCAAGCAGCTATAATTGGGGATTAGTAAAATAAAGTGTGATACCTCCACAATAAAGATTACTCTGATGCTATGATGTGTATAAGATGGTATGGAAAGTCTTCCAAGATAAACTATTTAAAGAGAAAATAAGGTGCAGGAGAATGTGTCTAATAGCCTCCATTTGTGGAAAAATAATTTGCGTATATATGTATATGTACACACATACATAAACATACGCATCTACACACAGATATGTGTACACAAGAACAATACACCAAGGGTATGGAAAGGGTTGTTGGTGTGGGTTATGATAGTGTTTTATTCTTCATTGCACATCCTTTTCCCCTTTGAGATTTTTTTCTCCCATGTGTGTAAATTACTTTTACTTTAAATTAAAAAGCAAGCTGAAATTAAAAACAAATGAAAGCAGAAAAATGAAGTACAAGGCATCCAGATCACCTTACTTGTTTTATTCTTTTTTTCACAGTTTTACCCAATACCACTGTCTTTTGAGAGCCAAACAAAAGCTGATAGCCCCTGGGATTTTTTTCCCCAAATAAATACTGATTAGTTACTGGGCTATAAACTAAAATTAATCTCACTTTTGTCCTGACTAAACTCATAATTCAGTATTTCTTTGACAACTCGGGAGGTGTAGTAGGAATTTGCAGTGCCTTATGCTTGCTGTTGTGACTGTCAATTATTGTTATGCATTGGCTGTGCTGAAGTCTAGGTTAAAAATTTAAAGAGTGTCTTTTGAAAGAATGCTAATGAAAGCATCACTTTCTAATATTATACTATAGCTTTTTATATTTCCATTGATATTATGTTTTTCTTTGCCTTCCCCATCATATTACCATCTCATTGAGGATAAGGTTGTATCTATCTATGTATCTGTCTGTCAATGTATCTACTATCTATCTATCTATCTATCTGTCTATCTATCTATCCATCCACCCATCCATCCATCTAATATCTATCAATCTATCTTTCCATCCATCCATCATCTATCTATCCATCCATCCATCTATCATCTACCTGTCTATCTATCCACCCATCCATCCATCTAATATCTATCAACCTATCTTTCCATCCATCTATTATCTATCTATCTATCTATCTATCTATCTATCTACCTACCTATCTACCTATCTACCTATCATCTATCATCTATCATCTCTAACTATATTCAATGTACACCATGTAATATATAATAGACATCTACCTCATAATTTTAAAACCACATTTTTGGTAATAATGATTAGCTAAGTCTAAGAATAAAATCTCATGGTCATTTGCAGGAATTTTCCTAGCCGTAAAAAGATCACTTATGACTACTGTGAGTTCTGTGAAGAATGATACTGGAGAAATACAAAGTACCATCACCATCACTACAGCACCACGTTGTCAATCAGTTATCTCTGCTGCACTCAGCTTTACAAGCTTGTCACTTGCAAACATCTACTTCCTCTCCGATCTCTCCTGTGAGTACAGAGCTTTATGATAAAGCATTAAATACCTGTGTAGCTCCATAACAAGACTGGTGAATGAGAAATTAAAGAACTAAACTGCCACGCATTTCACTGGCATGGATATCAATTGCAATAAAGGTGCGTGTAGCCTTTTGGGCTACAATTGTTCCTATTATAACAGTTCTCAGAGCTCAGCGGCATCTGTTGATTCTGCTAAGTGAATGGCAAATGGAAAGACTGAGAGTGCAATTGAGTAGGGGATAGGATTGGATTAGGCTATGTGACAACTCCATTAGATTTAGGTCACTTGTCACAAGCATAAATCAGGTCATATTTCCCTATGTCATATGACAGACAGTGGACTATCAGCTCATCCAGGTGTGGCTGGACCTGGAGGCTGTAGAAACAGATTTGGACAAATCTTTCAGAGTAGATGGCCTGGCTGTTGGAGATGGAGAGCTCATGGCAGGTGAGGGCATCATGACTAGATCCAGTGGGCACCAGATGTGGAGGGAATGTGGGCTGAGGAGTCTGGATTTTTCTTTCTTTTCTTTTTTGTTTGCTTGTTTTCATCCTTATCATCTGTCTGTTTTTCAGGGACTTTTCGGAATAACCTAGAGATAGTTTTTAGGAGCCTGCTCTGGTGGTAGTACGGAGTGGTGTGGAGAGAGAGTGAGGCAGGCAGGTCTCAGTTTGTGAGAGCTGAAGGAAGGCTGTTCAGTCAGACGCAGGGAGCATGGACGAGAGAGGCTAAATTTGAAAGGAAGTCAACATTCTCCCAGGAAACCCCAAGATCTTTAACCCCGACACAAAGCCAAGACTGGTATCTTAGGGATAGCCAGAATATCCAGATGAGAACATTTCAAGTTCCCTGGTTCGCTCTCCACTGAAATCTGTTTATTGATTTAACCCCTCTCCTCCATGCACCCCTCAACCCAGCAGGGCACCCGCAAGGCAACAAGCAGCTTCAGAAAACCATCACACTGCTGTGTCCCGTCTCCTGCAGGCTGTTTACAATTTACTCTTCTTGAAGTTAAAACATAAAGAAAATGAAATGTGTGTTAAAGAGATATTTGCAAGACATCCACAGATTGAGAAAAACCAACTCGATTATTGCAAAATAATAAGGGGAAAAAAATCTGCTCAGGCACTTGTCTTTCTCTGACTGACACACATTTTGAAAGTGGGGTCTACCGTCGCTGTGTGAACTTCCCTAACTGCCAATCACCTTTCAAGCCGTGACAATATACCCTGTGTTCAACTTCACCACCCTGCTGAGATTGGTCTTCAATTGGCTTCAGACACACTGGTTTTTTCATGTCTCCAAGGACACTGGCCCTTTCTCGACTCACTGCGTTTTCATTTGCCCTCCTGCTTCCCTCCTTTCTCCTTTTCCATTGGGCACCCTCCAATCCCTCAAGGCCCACATCCAGTGCAACAACTTTCTGAAGATGCCTAAACTTCCCAAGGAGAGTGAGCTCCTTTCTTGGCTTCATGGAGCCCGGGGTCACCTGGTTATTAAATCAGGCAGTGTGGTCATGTGTGTGGTTACGCAGTGACTTCCTCTACCAGACTTTACATCACATGAACATTTTATGTACCTTAGTGCCCTCAACTCCTGGCACACAATTGAGGCTTTTTAAAGGTTCGTTGAAACAAAAAACAAAAAGCCAAAAAACGGAATTAATGTGTACAAAATGTTTTAAACCTTCTAGGAATTCCAAGAACCCCATATTCATGTTAGGTTTATAGTAAGCGAGTGTGTTAGTCAAGAGTTCCAGGATTCTGTTGTGATGTTTCCTCTGCTGTGAGTCGGAATTATGGAGATTGGACTCCAACAGAGTTTCTCAACCTTGGCACTATTCACATCTGAGCATGGATAATTCTTGGTTGCGGGGGGCAGTCCTGTGCATTTTACCATGTTGAGCAGCATCCCTGGACTCTACTCGCTAGATACCAGTAGTAACACACCTACTCCCTGTTGTGACATCGAAAGATGTCTCCAGGCACTGCCAAGTGTCCCCTGGGCAGACATACTCACCCTGAGGTTGAGAAAAACTGGAGTACCCTATAGGATCACTGTTTTTCTTTTTTTAAAGAGTATCTGAAGGGGATCATTAAGAAAAGGAAAAATAGCTTCTATTGGGGAAAGATTCAAGTAGCTACAGTTTATTTGTTAGACATTGTCGAAGTCAGACAAAGCTAATCTTTCTTCTCTAAAGAGGAGAGAGAAAGGAACAGGATTAAACAGAGGCAGAAATGATGGAGGCTTTTCCAACCAAAGGCGCCTTGTTTTGGGTACCAATTTAGAACAGGAATACACATCATAGAAAAGCATGGTTTGGGGTGACCAGCTGTGAAATGGGGTGCTTTCATCATATTTTTGCTTCACAACACGGCCTGCTGTGTGTACATCTCCTTCCTGGATTATCCTGTAAATGGTCTAGGGCTTGGCTCCTGTCTTCTTCGTGTCTGCATTCTAGCATAAGTCATAGAACAGGGCTTGAACATGAATTAGCAGCCTTGTCAGACTCAAAAGCCAAATTTAGTCTCATTTGAATTAAAGGTATTACCAATAGGCAACCATAAAACTTTTTTCTCAGAAATCACCACTTGTATGCTTACCACTTTCAACTTGGTGGTTTATGATTAACTGCCTGCTCATAGATGCTTAGGTAATCTCGTTATTAACAGCAAGTCAGCAACAGGAAAAATGACTGAAATGCCACAGTTTGTCTCCACCTCTACTAAGAGACTACATTCCAATACTTAAGCATTCCAGATTGCTTCAGGGATAAAAAACAAAGGTCATTGTACTAGTCTGGGTTCTCCAGAAAAACAGAAACAATAAAAGATATATATATGTATATACAATTTATTCAGATAGTCTATCATTTCTTCAGACACATTTGCAATATTTAATGAGATTGGCATATATATGGCATATATATATATATATACATATATATATAGAGAGAGATGTGGAAATATGACATCATACACATATAGTATGTGGAGGAGTGTACAATGTCATATATGTACATATATACATAGATATTCATGTATATAGAGTGTGGAGATGTGGAAGTGCGTGATTTCTTCGTCGACAGACGTCATATGATTTATGCAGCCACACTATCTACTTTGCTTAACCTTCTAGCTAATAACACTTTCCAACGTGCTCAAGAACAATATGACAAGATCTCTGAGATATATGTAAATACACACACGTAAATCTGGAAAGTTAAATAATTGAAGTCGAAAGCTTTTTATATAAGTTCCTTAGAGATAAATGTAATATGTTAATTCAACATATATTTTTAAAATAAAAAGTGGGATTAACATAAATTTGCATAACAAAATTCCAAAATCCTAATTATCTCCCATTTATAGGATGAGAAAAATTTGTCTCAAAATGTTACCACCCTTCCCCTTGTACTTGTCACATGTATATGAATTAATGGAAGTTTATATGCCGACCTCATTAAATAATGCAAATTTATTTAAAGAAATGATAGACTCGTGATCATATTTTATTGAAATTTTATAAAATATTTAGACCAATTCTTTTGGAAATACATGGCAAAAAAAAAAAAAAAAACACCCCACAAAGCATTTGAAATATTTCTCTCTTTGAGCCATCAGCGAACTTGGAAGCCAAAATTTGTTATAACTCAATATTCCTATGAGTAATCACTTCTATGCTTGGATTAGAAACAATTCTCTTTTCAATAGAGTCTTCAATTTATTTATGTTTTTCTCCTTTTTGGCTATTCAGGCTCTTTTGTGGTTCCATATGAATTTTAGAGTTGTGTTTTCTAGCTCAGTAAAGAATGCCATTGGAATTTTGATAGGAATTGCACTGACTCTGTACATCACTTTCTGTAGTGTGGACATTTTAACAGTATTAATTCTTCGAAATCATAAATACAAGATGTCTTTCCATTTATCTGTCTTCTTTCATTTCCTTCATCAACGTCTTATAATTTTCTGTCTACAAATCTTTCACCTCTTTGGTTAATTTATTCCTAAGTATTTTTTGTTTTTGTTGCTATTTTAAATGAGATTGTTTTCCTAATTTCTTCTTTGGATAGTTTATTATTTGTACATAGAAATGTCAGTGATTTTTGTGTGTTGATTTTGTGCCCTCAAACTTTAATGAATTTGTTTATTAGTTCAAAGAGTTTTTTTTGGTGAAGTCTTTAGGATTTTCTACTTACATGATCATGTCATCTACAAACAGAAATAATTTTACTTCCTCATTTTCAATTTGGATGCTTTTTATTTCTCTTTCTTGTGTAGTTGCTCTGGCTAGGACTTCCAGTGCTATATTGAATAGAAGTGGCAAGAGTGGGCATCCTTGCCTTATACAGGATCTTAGAGGAAAAACTTTCAGTTTTTCTTTGTTGAGTATGATGTTAGCTGTGAATTTTTCATACAGGACATTTGTTGTGGTAATTGAATTCTAAGAATAGATAAAACATTCTCTTTTTGCTTAAAAAATGAATACAGATTTCAAGAGGTAGAAAGAGCCACAGCTATAAGAAGCCACACCTAATCTATGGAGAAGGTTGAAGATCCCATTTGTGATGGTAAAAGCGTGGGACCATTCTTTTGTCCAATCCACCCCAGGGATGCTGCAGAATCCAAAGGGACATGGAAGGTTTGCTTAAGGTATAATTATTGTTCCTCACCCTGGAAGACTCATCCTGGGAATTGCTTTCCTTTCTAAAATCATTATTCTCTCTCCCTAAGGCCTTTTATCCCACCGTTCCATGACATCACATTCTGGGTTAGAACCTATCCTTATTTTTATTGTGTTTTAATGTACATTTTAAAATTCTTCTCCACCTCTCAAATCATACAGAGTTTTATTATTTTTAGTCTCACTGGAAATATTCTCATTTTGATTGCATATTTGAAGAGTGTATATAGATGCATAAATGTAATTCATTTCCAGTTCATATCCTTTTTCAGAATAAGAACATCAAGAATGGTCAAAATCACATGTATTACATTATAAATCCAACACTCAGAATGATACTACATGTTATCTGTAGGTTTATAAATTAAAGAGATAGGAGTGTGTGTGTGTGTGAGAGAGAGACAGAGAGAATGAGTGAATTCTATATCTATGTTATTTATAGATTTCTGAAAAGTATAATTTCATTATTTTTTAAACAGAATGCCAATATTCAAGATTTCCAAGGTTCCCTTCATTTTGTTTTATATCATAATTAAGTCAAAGAAAACAATTCACTTTTGTATTTCAATTGCCTAGAATTGCCCTAACAATTTCACGTACGTCTTCAATTCCCTCTCAGACTCTGAAAAGTAAATCTAACTTCCATTTGCCTGCTGCTATATGATGGCCCTGTTCTGAAGCACTCCTTTAACACATGTAGGCAGATATTGTCTGTGATTGCACAATGCATATACACATGCAGATTTCCATGTGATCAAACGGGGAAGACAGCTCAGCTGAATGTCGCCTTTTTGGCATAACCAGATGAGAAAACAAATTTCATTCTCTGATTGCAATCCTGTCATTATCAAAGAGATAATTTAATTTCACGTGCATGCTTTTGACTAGAGCTATGCCTGTCATCAGTAATAAACCCAATAGGTTTTATGTAACACATACAGCTGGGTCTGTGAAGCATTTTGGAAACCTAAATAAGATTTTGATGAGACAAGGAGCCTACTGGTATCACTCTTTCCCAGGGGTCAAGAGAGAATGGAGAATAAACTTTTCAGTGTTTCTCCAGAATTTTCTGTCCTCTCTAGTCGTCTAGTGGGGACTCCATTCAGTGGGGATTCGTAGGTCTGCAGCTCCCAGGATGGGGCTCTGGAAACAAGCGATGACATCCTCTGGGGACGGTAATGACTTTTCCTGGACAGCAAGGGATGAGCAGCCAATTAGGGGCACGGCTGCTCCCATTTGCTTCGGGCTGAAACCATCAGCATTGATTCCACGTCCTCCGCTGGGCAGCCATCATCAATAAGACCCTCACCAGCTACTGCTCTCGACCAGGTATTGGCCAAGTTAAATTTATCAGCTGCCAAATTGCACTGGAAGCCTTTCTGGTTTTCTAGTAAATGCCTCATCTGTATGACTAAGGTTTCACAATAAAATGCAGGTTTCCAAATAGCCTACCTCTTTAATAAAATATTTGAAGGTTATATGTTTGATTCTCTTAAGAAGAAAAGTTATATATTATTTTTCTACAATTGTCACATTCTTTTTAAAATTGCTTGCAGAGTGGAAGCATAAATGTTTTCATTTTAACCATATTCTAGCAGAGGTTTGCGTGTGCATCCCCAGGAGGGCTTGTTAAAACACAGATGCCTGAACCCCACCCCAGAGCACCTGATTCAGCAGGTCTGGGGAGGTGCTCAAGAATTTGCATTTCCAACAAGTTCCCAGATGAGGCTGAGGCTGATGGTCCCAGCACCACAGTCTGAGAACCACCGTTCTGGAATGTATTTCTCACATTTTAACTATATAATTACATTCAACAAATCAAATGATTCCATATTTTGATCTTCTGGTTCATAATGATTCATTCCTTTAAAACAGTCTCCTTCTCAGAATTTTATTGTTTAATTATCCACATCTCGGCATTTTAAAATATTTTAACTCTGGCTTTGATAACCAAGAATTTAAGAAAAGAATAAAATCAATGTAGGCATCGCTCCTGATGTTCCCATCACACCCGTTATTTCTTCTTGGAATTTCATATTAGAGGTTATTTTTCCTTTTGTTAAAATTAATTTAAAAATTCCTCTTAGCTTGTTTGAAATTGAACTAGGAATTTCTACCAACACATCCATTTTAGAGGCACCTATAAAGTTTAATCATGCACAGAAGGGCCTTATTAGCTAAAGTTTACCTATAGTTCAGCTTTAACATATGCTTATTAACCAAGAGGTCAGGAAGAGCTGTCAAGGAGGGCTTCCCACCTCACCTAAGGAGTGGAATTGTTACCACACCAGGTCCATTTTTGCCCTCTGCCCAGAAAGCCAAAAAACGAGACGACGAGATTGCAGCAGAGAGAGAGGGTTTATTAATCACAAGGCAGCCAAGTGAGGAAACGGGAGAATGAATCTCAAATCCACTTCCCCGAAAATAGGGACTCAGGGATATTTATGGGGTAAGGGCAAGGTGGTCTGAAATGATGGGAAGTGAGGAGAGATGAGGTAATTGACGATCTGCACAAGCGTCGTCCGTCTTCATTCCTCTTCGTAGGACACATGTTCACAGAATGGCGGCATTAGTATGCACGGAGTGTGGAGTTCCAACGTCTTGACGTCAAAATGTTGCGTATCGGGCACATGTCAACCCAGTTGATGGGTTAGTGGTCTCAACAGGCCTGAAGTGGACAAGGGGTTCCAATTCCTGAAAAAAATAGCTCAAGCACCCATTAGCATGGTGACCCAGACTCCAGGGAGACGTTATCCATAGGAACCTAGTGGGAGTCAGATAGCATATTACCTAAACAGCACAGTTAACAATGGGTAAGTTTATCATGGAGATTTAAGTCCTTACCTTCCATTCAGATATGTTTCTAGGTAAGGCCATTCCCCCCTTCTTCCTGGCACAGGGAGGAAGATACCTTTACAAATGGAGATTTCCTTTACAAATGTAAATGTCTCTTACAAAGGGTAACCAGAACTAAGAATGGGCTTAGCAGGGACCCTCCCAGATACCCAGAGATTTCTATGGTGACTGCCTGTTTTGGGGGCAGGCCTCCCATCCCAAACTCTTTTGGGAGTTAGTGGGGGTGGAGGCCAAAGTGTCTTTCAGGCAGAGACGTATTTTGAGGTGGCCAATTCCAATCCCCTGTAGTTACTAGCTGCTTAACCATCAGTAGCTAACTGTTTGCCCACTTCAGAATTTCAGGTGCGCTGAGAAAGGTTCACTCTTTCAAACAAAATTTCCCCCACCTGCATGGTGGCATCTGAATTTCCACCCTTCATTTGATTACCAGGTCTTTTATTAAATAGTTGGAACTAAAAGTTAAAATGTAAAGACCTCTGAAACAGGTGAGATACTGACTAGAAGACAGTGAGTATATTAAAGGACTGTATAAATTTCCTAGGGCTGGTGTAACAAATGAAAAACTGGTTGACTTAAAAGAACAGAAATTTATCCTCTCACAATTCTGGACACCAGAAGTCTGAAATCAAGGTGTCAATAGGGCTGTGCTCCCTCTGGAGGCTCTAGGGGAGAATCTTCCTTGTCTCTTCCAGCTTCTTGGGGCTCTAGGCGTCACTTGGCTTGTGACCACATCCCTCCACTGTCTGCCTGCATGTTCACATGACCTTTTCTTCTCTGTGTCTTCTCTTCTACGTTTAGTTATCATTGGGTTTAGGACCCATCCTAATCCAGGATGATCTCCCTGGTTCCTGGCACAGACCTCCTAAAACCCTTGGAAGATCCTGAGTGATGAGGGTGAGAAGAGTCTTTTGTTATTCATAACAAGCCCCTTTCAACCCTACCTGAGTTTATGCTAATGAGGCAACTCTTGGTGGATGGAAGCTTGTTGCCAGGGGAACCGACCCTGTGGGGTTGGAAATTTCAGCCCAGACTCAGACCTCCAGGGAGGGGTGATGGGCTGGAGATTGAGTCAATCACCATTGGCCAATGATTTAACCAATCATGTCTAAGGAAACCTCCATAAAAATCCCTAAAGGAAGGGATTCCGAGAATTTCTGCGTTGGTAAATGCATCCACATGCTGGGAGGGTGGCACATTCCAAACTCCATGGAGATAGAAACTCCTGTGTTTGGGACCTTCTGGGTCCTCATCTTACGTACTTCATCTGGCCAGTCATCTATGTCCTTTATGATAAACAGGTAATAGTAAGTAAAATGTTTCCTGAGTTCTGTAAGTCATTATGGCAAATCATCAAAACTAAAGCGGGGGTTGTGGGAACCCTCAATTTGTAGCCAAGTGGGACAGAAGTTGTGGGTAACCTGGGAACCCACTACTTGTGATTGGCACCTGTAGTAGGGGCAGTCTTGCGGGACTGAGCCCTTAAATTGTGGGGTCTGCACTAACTCCAGGTAGATAGTGTCAGAATTGAATTAAATTGTAGGACACCCAGTTGGTGTCCACAGAGAACTGAAGAATTGCTTGGTGTGGGAAACCCACACATTTGATGTCAGAAGTGTAATGAGTAGATAATCGGTTTTCCTTTAACAATTAAAAAAAAAGTTTTATCTCCTTTAGAGCAAATACCTCCTCTTGGCTGACATGTCTGGCTGTTGGTCTTTTCCCCTGTAAGCGATTCTCCTCTCTACTGACAGAGAAAATTCTCTAAAACCCAAATTAGGTCACGCCATTGCCCTGCTTAAAACCTTCAATGATTTTTCCTGGCTGTTAGAAAAAAGAACAAATTCTTTCACCTGTCCTGCAGACTGAGGAAGGGCAGCTGGTGGGAAGGGTGGCCACTGATGTAATTACAAACACGTTTTGAGGCTGATGGATGTGATCTTCCACAGAGTACATCTTGAGGGATTTTATATTCTGTGTTCTATTGCTTGAAAACTTTTTAAAATAATTGTTTCTTATTACTTATGTCTGACATACAGGAAAGACATTAAAATATTTTGGAACTGATCCATGTGCCCATCCAAGAGCAGATCCTTTTGTTTTTGCAAGGCAGATCATCACAGCCTCTGCAAATAAATCCAATTTTCCCTTGTCATTTCCAATATTTGTACCTCTCATTTCTACTCCAGTTTTAGTTTATTGTGCAGAATTTCCAATAAACATATCTTTATGGGAATGCTTGCTTTATGCCTCGTTTAATAAGCCTACCTCAATTTTGTTCACTGTTACTTGGCTTTGGGTGTGATATCAATAATCTTCACCATGTCAAAGATCTATGCAAGACCAAAGCAGAGCTCAAACCCAAGACAGGACATCCTCTTAAGACGTGGCAACTACGAGTGGCATAAAAATCTGTCCACTGTGTGGTCATAGTTTACTGTTTAGGCTTGTGGCCAGCTCTACAAACTGCTATTGCACATCCTTGTCTTCAAACATGCATGGACAAATTTTAAGAAGTGAATATTACTAGTTTTTTTTTTTTTTTTTTTGTAAGGACGATCAGCCCTGAACTAACATCCGTGCTAAGCCTCGTCTTTCTACTGAGGAAGACTGGCTCTGAGCTAACATCTATTGCCAATCTTCCTCCTTTCCCCACCACCCCCAAAGCCCCAGTAGATGGTTGTATGTCATAGTTGCACATCCTTCTAGTTGCTGTATGTGGGATGCAGCCTCAGCATGGCAGAAGAAGCGATGCGTTGGTGCGCCTCCAGGATCCGAACCCGGGCGGCCAGTAGGGGAGCATGTGCACTTAACCCCTAAGCCATGGGGCCGGCCCAAATGTTACTAGTTTTTAAGTGGGTTGTGTAAGCCATATCATTAGACCAGCTACATTTAAGTGGGGGTAGGGATGATTTTAATTTGGTTTGTACCTCGTTTCTACTTCTGTCAATTTCACACTTGTGCAAAGTCTATCTAACATTCTGGCTTGCTATTTATCAAGTTACAATGGGAAAACAAGCAGAAAACTGTCTGAGGACTTTTTTTTTGGCCAATCTTCAATCATCCATCTGGCACCTCATTTCCTAATAATAGGTTCTTACAATTTTCCCTCTCCCAGAATATCACATTCCTGCCCCAAATGTTGCCTGGTTCACCATAATTACAACATCACTCCCAAGACTGTTTTTAATGACTTGTTATGCATTTGGGAAATTCTGGAATCCTTTCTGCAGATCTTCTCAGAACCTTGAATAAACTGGTGTGCATTTGATTATTTAAAGAAAGGCCCTTCGTATTGAGCTCTCTGAAAGATTATTTGAATGTTGAAAGATTCTAAGGTCTATATTAATTGAGACACACTTTTGGAAGAGCCAGCCCAATGGAAAATGTCCAAGTTCTGCAGCCCCTTTCCTTTACATTCTCCCTGTTGGGAAGAAACCCAGCTCACATTCCTCTCCCATTAACCTCCCCAATCACCCCTGCTAGAAATAATCTCTCCATCTTCCATAAGTCTTGAACAGTATTTTTGCCTATTTGATTATTTGGTAATTGTCCTTGATTTTAACCACCTTTGCATTGGAGGTTAGTGCTTCAACATGTGAATTGGGGTAGGGGGTGTGATACAAACATTCAGTTCATAGCAGACAAATAGGATATGAATGCACTGCTTAGCTTAGAAAGTCAAAAGGGGCTAGCTCTGGACTCATCAAACTTTATTGACTTGACTCTCGCTTCTCATCTGGTTTTATCAGTGGAGAATAGCTTGCTAGTCACACATAATCAAACTCTATGTGCCCAAAAACATTCTCACATATGCATGAGTTCTCTTTTCTCTGTATAGTGGCCCCTGCTGTCTTCACTGATGACAGAATCTGTGACATAAGTCATCTGTGATTTTCCAGGTCCTCACATTGTACCTTGGATATGATAGTTACCCCCAAATTATATGAAATGAATTGAATGATTTCTTCTTTAGAAACTATTTTAACTACTCATTTTCTGTCTTGTTCCTCTTCAGGGTCACGCTCTACGTTTAGGGAAAAAAAATCCTTATCTGGTCAAACTACTTTGTTTAAAGCGTTTGACCAAGACTGAAGAAAACACAAATTTTTTTTCTTAGATATTCTGCCGAATGCACATTGCTACATCTTACAGAAACATTCACTTTTTTAAAACTAGGTCTGTATTGTTTGCCAACTAGATCTTCTTCTCTTGTTTTAGATAGTCTGGTTTGCTTCTTATCACAGTGATGGAATATCTCTTAGCATCTCACATGTTAAAGCCAGAGCTCTAATCAAATGGGCATAGGTGGGTTTTGTGGGCATCTGTGAACTTGGCATACAATATTTTTTACTTGTTTGAATTCCCTTCCTATTATTTAAAAATGTTTTTAAGAGATAAATAGGTCAAACATTATGATGAAAGTAATGTTTCATTCCAAACAGTTTCAGCATGGCTAGGGATAGGTACTGTATTTGGTCAGCTACGATAAAATGCTCTACTTTTGTTTCCATCAGCATGCCAGACCCCAGATCTGACAAGCTTGTCAACTACACCCAGATTTTAGTTCACAGGAAGCCCAGGGGTAAGGTGGACTTCAGGTGAGAGAATCAAGTCACTCTATGAGGTCATTGAGCATCCAAGAGTTTCCCTTATTCCTGTTCTGCAATCTTTGGAGTTGGTTATCTTCAGCTTGGTAGCAAGATTTCTGTGTAATTCTGGACATGATCAGGACAGGAGGCAGAGAGACCATCTCTTCCTCTACTAGTTAGATGGGCATTCTCCAAGAAGCCTTAAAGAAGACATCCCTCCTCATCTTACTAGCAAGAATCAGACTACCTGCCCAATTCCTGAGTTGGACACTAGCCAGATTACAGGGATTGCCTCTGGTCCAATCAGATACTCCAAGCAGCTAAAGATGGCATCAGCTTTTCAGTCGCCATCATGGGAGATGGATTCGGGGGGACAAAGACGTGAACAAAATCACACATCTAATTGGAGGTGTAAATGGGGAAGTACATTCTGAGAGGCAAGTGCCAGTTATCCAATGCATATGTCTAGAAGGGTTTGTTTGCTATTGCCTCTGCTGTTGACAGAATAAGATTTATAATGATATAAGCTTATGAATGCCTGCCTTTGTTTACATCAAATCCAGCAAAAGTTAGACAGGGTTAGGAAAAAAAACATAACAAAGTTTATGCATTCTTTGGATTTTATTTTCGTTGCTGAACATGACAGAATTCAAAAGCAACGGGGCTTTTCATACGGCAAAGTTCTTGCCAGAGGAAGAATGGAAATAACAATGCTGAAACAATACCTGATGGCTCCTTGTCTTGATAATGCCTCGGACATTGTAATTATCTCATAAAAGACACCGACTCAAGATTTGAAAAATCTTTACACAAAATACTTGGTTATGCAGAGCTTGTCAAAGACAGTCCATTTGATTTGAGGATAAATAAAATAAAGCACTACGAATTCAAGTGAGAGAGTCTCAGGGCATTCCCCCTTTCCCCAATCCAAACCTACCCGTGTTTAAAATGTAAACTTGGATTTCTGATTCCATTTGCACTATAGGACCAGGAGGGGCACATGAGCATGCTCACACACATCAACCAAACAAAATACATTAGGTTATGACACAGGGCTGATCCTTTCCGGTAAATCTTAGTAATATTTTTAGATATATGACAACTTAAAAGGGCTATTCTGAACGAATTACCAAGACACATGTAAATGTAGTTTTCAATAACTTTTTTTTCCACTAAATATCTTTCTTTGACTTTGCCCACCCATAGACAAAGAGAGAAAAATAGTTAATTAAATTACCATGATTCATTAGGTGTGACTAAACTTGTGAGAGAAGCTTCCTTGGGAATTTTGATGGAACCACCGAGAGAAGCTTCATTTTTATTCTTATTTATGTACATGTCAGATTCCCTTCAGGAACCACTGCTTACTCAATACCACCTTAATCAAGTCTTTTGCTTCCTAATTTTCCAATTCCCATTTGCCCTCAATGGGAATAGCATCCAATTTACAATGGATTTATGACCTGTCTCGTCATTATGGTGCCCTGTCTGTGGAAGTGCCTTACGTTACTTTAGGAAACCTTAATGATGGAGTAGATACTACATTTCCTTGAATCTAATGAAACTTGGTTGTATGACATGCCACTATTCTATGGGTCTCTGAAAGAAAACATTGCCAATTAAACTGATGACATAATGTTTTCTTATCACTCATAATTTTTATTTTATACTTATTCAAGAGGGAAAGTGAACAAATTATACATATGAAGCTTAAATAATCACAAGTGAATACACTTGTGTGTGCATCTCCTTGGTCAAAAAGTTGACCACTGCAAGCAGATTTATCTAATCTGCTAATCCTCTAATCCCCTCACCCACTTCTTCTCCCAATCATGACTTTTTGCACCACAAATTATTTTAAGCTCCTTATAATATTTCTAAAACCAGAATCATAGAATATTTATTCTTTTGCATCTGGCTTCTTCTGCCTAACATTACGTTTGTGAGATTCACCAGTGATGTTATGCATAGTGGAGGTTAGTTCATTTTCCTTGCTATATTTTGTTCCATTGTATAAATATCCTATCATATATCGATCGATTCTACCATTGATAGACATTTGATGTGTTTCCCATTTTGGGTTATTATAAATAATTCTGGTGAGCACACTTTTGAATATAAGCCTAAAAGTGAAATTGCTGGGTGTTAGGAGCATGTGAATGTTCAACTGTAGTATGCAAAGATGTACGCTTTGCAAAGAGCTGGTGTTAATTTACACTCCCACCAGCAGTGTTAGCACATTCTGCTAGATTCTCTATATTTGTGCTATCCAATAGAGTAGCCACCAGTCACATGTGGTTGTTTAAATTTAATGACAATGGAATAAAATTAAAAGTTTAGTTTCTCAGTTCTATAGCCAAATGTCAAGTACTCAGTGGCTTCATGCAGCTAGTGGCTACCATATTGGGACAGCACTTTTCATCATCACAAAAAGTTCCACTGGATAGCATCACTCTGTATCATTGCAGCGCTCAACATTGTGTTTACAAACTCAGGAGACTGTGTGACGGTATCACTTTGTGGTTTTAACTTACATTCTTCCTGGTTGCTAATAAGTTTGGATAACTTTTCATATGTTTCCTGACCACCTAGAGATTCTCTTTTGTAAAACACCTGTTAAAATCTTCCCTATGTTTTTATACGGCTGTGTGTGTTTTTGTATTATTTTTCTGAAGGATTTGAAGCCATCTATTACGTATTCTGTTATATCAAGTTCTTTTTCAGCTCTATGTTTTGCAAATAACTCCTCCCTTGTACTGCCTTCCCTTTTACTCACTTAGTGGCCACTGTGCAAGAGAGGATGTTTGTTATAAGGCAGCAAAATTTTACAGTCT
Source organism: Ceratotherium simum simum (assembly GCF_057802395.1). Lineage (NCBI taxonomy): Eukaryota > Metazoa > Chordata > Mammalia > Perissodactyla > Rhinocerotidae > Ceratotherium > Ceratotherium simum. The sequence continues at coordinate 125,119,549 of NC_141940.1, forward strand.
TTAACTTTAAGGTTCATGCTTTTTGTGTGCTGTTTACAAAAGCTTTGCCTCCGTCAAGGACACTAGTATTTTTGTTTCTTCAGATAGATATGTCAATGGATATTGTAGGAAAAGGAATTTTGTTAGCTGTTCAGTGGGAATAAGAAAGGTCAATATAGATAGAGCTCTGCCAGAAGGACCAACAATATGTCACCTTGGTGGAGACAGAATCCTACCATGAAGATTCTAGAAAGAGTATAATAGTACAAATATTTCATTTCTATTCTCATATTATGTTCAATATATATGCCCACGGCATCTATTAAAGCCCAGGTATCATTCTGTGATATACCTCTGCATTTTTATGATTAAAATTACAGGCATGATTTCTGTTTATAAGTCAATTCTGGTTTCTTTGACACTATTTTATAGGCACTTGAGACCAAAATATTTATCTGAATCTACTATATGATAACATGATCTTTTAAAATCAACAGGGCAAGTTAACCATTTGGTGGGAAAACATCAACATTAGCACAAACAGCCACTATTCTGAATCCCTACCTCACACACTACACTCAATAAATTTCAGACAGATGAAAGATGTAATCTAAAGAGAAATATATTGTAAAATATAAACATATTGATAGAGCTTTGAAATGTGTAAAGACTTCCTAACCTTGGCTCTAAATATAGATGTCAGAAAGGAAGCTACCTACTTGTAGCCATCAAGTTCTGCCATCCATCTCTCCTTTCTTTCACCCCTAAGCCCCACAACTCCTCCCCACACACACCTAATGGACACCAAGTCATCCTTCAGATAGTAGCTCAAACATCATTTCTTGCCTGCCTACACCCACTTTATAGATCAGATCAGCCTGGAAAACACTTGGATCATAACCTCTGATATCCTTTCACATTACTTACCAAAAATGATAGCTACATATTAATTTCTGTGTTTTTTTTAAATTAGTATCTTTCTTTCCTCCAGTACATTAAGGCCCCCAGGGGAGAGAAAAGCTGTGTTTTACTCACTATTAATACCCCAGCATTAGTGTCTCTTTCCCATAGATGGGGCTCAAAAATATTTTTTAAATAAAAAAAAATACTTATAGATTTTTACTACACAAATAAAAAGCTTCTGTACAATAAAAAGGAAATGTACATGAAAAATACGCAGAGAATAGTTTTTAATACATAAAATATATATATCACCTATAACATAAAGAGCTCTTAAAATTGATAGGAAAAACATTAGTAAAATAAAATGATAGCTAAGGCTAAAAAAACTTTTTATAGAAGCATTTATAGAGCCCATAAACAAATAAAAAAAGTTTAAATTCACTCATAAATGAAAAATGCTTATTTTTGAACACTGCATAAATTTTCCACAATGAGATTGACAAATATAATAATGAATAATAGAATATGTGGGCATACATATGTGGAAAGGAGCACACTTGGACACTTCGAGTAAACTTATATAACCTTTCTGGGAGGCCCTTTGGAAATATATAATAAAAGCCTTAAAGATGTCTTAAATTTGTCTCTGTGAACATAATTTTAGGAATTTAACCCAAAGAGAAAAAGCACAAATGGGGAAACACATAATGCCAAGGAAGTGTACAATACCAAAATAGCACCATGAATTTACTTTTCTATGATAGATGTTAGTTAATTAATTATGACACAACCATATAAGAGAATGCTGTATCTGCTTATGAACACAGATATAATCAAATGTATTGTTTAGTGACTGGAAAAGAACAGAGCCTTAAATAAGGCTGACAATTCTTATCTCTAGTGTGATAGAATAATGGCTGAAGTTTTTCGAAAACCGGTTTATCAGGATTTTTCTAATTTTTCTCCAATAAAACATTATGTAGTCATTTCTATATGTATATATCCAGTCACAATAAGTCCTTCTCTTCATTACTCCCCTTCAGATTTGTTTTAAATGTTTTGCCCATTACCTTTTGTATGAAATTAGAATATATGTATAATTTATCTATATATAATTTACATACAATAATTGTATGTATATGTAATCTCTACATATAATACATATAATAATAATTCTCTCTATATATAATCTAGGTGTAAAATTACATATATAAAACATATATAAAATATACATTATAATATATATAAAATATATAGAGAACTTGTGTCTATCTTCAAAGTCAAAAATAAAATATAATATGAAAATCCTGCTTTGAAATATAAAATCATGGAGAATCAGTCTTAAAAATCTTTTTTGGTAAATGATAGGCATTTAAAAATATTTGTAAATTGTTTACTTATATTTCCCCCCTTTATGTTTACTGGTACAGAGGAATGAACAAAAATAACAGAGTTGCTCAGATCATAGAAATCACTGTATTTCCAGTTAATTTTCTCAGTGAATTGAATCTCATAATGAGATAATATATGTGAAATGGTTTTGAGAATTGTAAAACAATGGAAAAACGTGTTTATTTAGAATGATCTTGCCATGGCAAATACCGGTACTTTCCAAACATCTACACAATCCACTTCACTAGAAATCATTCCTAATAACTTTTAGAAATTGAAACATTTCCTCTCTTACTGCAATAGGAGAAAACAGAAATAGGGAAATTATTTCCCTAAGCGCACATACTGAGTGCCAGAACTGATTAAAAGTGGAGCCCAGAACCAGCAAAATGAGCAGCCTTGTGGGATGAGAGAATAGGGGAGCTTACCAGTATTAAAGATTTGATTAAATGAAATACTTTGAGACCATTCAGCAAACCATCACTTTCATTTTCAATACCCATTTTTTCAAATGTGTTCTAAAATACTTTTATTTTTCATGAATGCCAATGGACTATGTGGACATCGTGGATATGAACTTACTGAGTGAATGTATTTAAATTCAGAATTGTTTTTTTAAAAAATCTGAACCTACTTGTCAGTAAAATGAATCTTTTGAAAGCACTATGAATTACACCATGGGCATTTTTAGGTAAAAATTTATCAGCAGTAATTCCTAGAATAAATCTCTCCCTTTTTTTTCTCCTATATACATCTCAAAAATCCTAGGGGCTGGCCCGGTGGCATAGTGGTTAAGTTCACGTACTCTGCTTCAGCAGCACGGGGTTCACAGGTTCAGATCCCGGGCACGGACATACGAACTGCTTATCAAGCCATGATGTGGCAGGCGTCCCGCATAAAGTAGAGGCAGATGGGCACAGATGTTAGCTCAGGGCCAATCTTCCTCAGCAAAAAGAGAAGGATGGGCAACAGAGGTTAGCTTAATGCTAACCTTCCTCCCAAAAAAAAGAAAAAAGTCCTAAGCATCTATTGAGTCTATAGCAAATTTAGTTCACAAGAATGTGCAAGTATGGAAACAAGTCTAAATTCCCCTCAACTCCCCATGAATCAATATCTTAAAAAATCAAATTGGTGTTCATAATGAACGTCTTAACAAAATAACTTACTATTTTTAATTCAGCTATGTTGTGCAATGTTTTCTTAATAGAAGAAAATCAGTGTGTACACTGAGACCCTTCCAGAATATTTCATCATCTTATTGGGTCATCCTTTGACTTATGGGATAGCTGGCCCCCATAGTCCACAAACATAAGTCTCTGTATAGAAACGGCAAGAGAACCATGCTTTTGATATTCCTTTACATTATGTTTTCTGATTCCTCAATATCCTGAAATGTCTACTATGCCATGCTAAAAACGATGCACCATAAAGGAAGCCCCAGCCCAATACACTGTCTTTACTTCTCCCATGTGCTCTAATCACAGCCTCCATTTCTGCTAAACTGGACTGAAGTGCACAGAAGACAATTTCCTATTTAGGACTAGAGCCTTGAACAGGGAGATTGGACCCTATCTCTCTCCTCTGAGTTACATCCTCAGCCCTCTAGCTCTCCTAAATTAAGACTGCTTTTCAAGGAAAAGGCAGGAATCAGTCCAAGGAAAATGAGAGTAAGGACTACCTTTCAGTTGACAGACCTTATATATTCAAAAATCAAAAGCCGCTCAGAGTCTTCAAAAATTCATCCAGTAAAAACATCTCTGAGAAACCTAGTAATCCTAGTTCTTACACAGTCCTATTTCCTACCAAATTTCCCAGGCCTAAGTCTAATGATATATGGAATTTGGACAAGGTAGGTGTGGGATGTGGGATGATATGAGGTTGGAACACTATGGGGACAGAAAAATGTCTATTCCACTTGTGACATTAAGAAGGGGCTTCACTCTGTGATCTCACCTTTTTTTGGTGTCATTTTCTAATGAATTACTTTTTCCCACTGGGCACTGTCTTATGCCATTTTCCAAATGGCTTTGGGATTTCTGCTTTCTTCTCCAAATCTTCTTCCGTTTAATTCATCGATGACCATGAGCTCTTCTGAGAAGAGTTCTTGTCCTCGGGATGCTCACCATCTGGGGCAAGAGGCAGACAAATTAAAAGATGTTAAAATAAAACCCAATTAGTGCCATAACAGAGAATGTAACACGAAACTGGTGGTTTAAATGCACAAGTCAGAATTGGCTTATCCAAGAGTGGCACAATGGATTTACTTGGAATAATTTGGAAAAAGCTGAAGTATATACTGACTATGGGGCAACTGTGAAAGATGAGTGGGGCAGGTGGCACAGTAAGAAGTACAAACTTTATCCTGACGGCAAAACAGAGTCACCAGAGGATGTTAGAAGTGATCCTAGGAAGATATATGTCAGACAATTTTACTCATCTCCTCAAAATGGCGTAAGGCTTCCCGTTGTTCTCAGCCGCCATAATTTTCCTGGACACCAAGTGCATTCCTACCCTCCCAGTGTGCTCTTTCTCTTGTCTCTGTCTTTCACGATCACCCTCTGAATCTTTACTCAAAAGACACCTTCTTGGTGAAACTTCTGAGGCCATCTCTCCTCACTCACAATAGGTGGGCTACACCCACCTCCCCCACCCAAGACCTCATACCCACTTTTCAAGCTCTATTCTTGTTTGCCCTTAGGACTTTTCTCTTTCGAACATACTCTAAAATACTCTATATTGGACATATTTTTTCTCTTTTCCTTTTCAGTTTGTCTCCCTCAGTAAGATAGATGAGATGAGATGAGATCTGTGCACAAGTAGGAGGTGCCTGTCTCAGGAGCTCAGACCTGGTCACCAGTGTTGATGGATTCTGCTCTCTTAGACTTGAGGAAATGGCACTGTGTATGTTTAATAAAATGAATTGTTTTTTGTTTTCCCTTTAAACCAGTAATACAGTTTTACTGCAAAAATTTTTGAAAAATGTCAAAAAGTAAAAAAGAATAATTTAGACTCGTCGATATTTCTGTTTTCCAAAGATGAACACTGTTGATATTTTGGCAAAGGTTCAAATTATTTTTGTAATGCACATTTTATATGTGATATGTAATATATATGTTTTCTGAAATGTTTATAAATTTAAGATCACACTGTATATATAATTTTGCATTCTGCTTTAAAAATATAGTAACGCTATATTTTCAAAAATTTCCAATGTAATATATATTAATCTGAATTTTAATGGCTGGATATTACCACAAAATTTACTCAATTAATTTCATTTTGTTGAGCATTTGTACTTTTTTCTGATTTTTACCACTATCAGTAAAATTGTAATAAATATTCTCATGCATTAAATCTTTCTGTAAATCTGATTATTTATTTAGGATAAATTCCATATGGTGGAATTGTGGTATTTTTTAAATTATGCTGTTTTCTTTTCCTGAATGTATGCCAGACTCAACTAAGCCCTAATAACAACATGCTATTGCATTTTCTCAGTATTTTTAGATATGCCCGAGGAATTTAGAAAGTAACTAGTCATTTTGTCTAGTTAGAATGTTTTCTTTTAATTTAAAAACTCAAATTCAACATTTATTCAATTTTCCAAACAATACAATGTGTTTATATCTGCACTATTTAAGCATCATTTATCAGTAGACAAGATTCTAGTTTAAATGATTAGGCACATTGATGAAATATTTAGAATTCTTCCCCTTAGAAATATGCATTTATATTGTCATCTGTAATGATCGATAATAATCTTAATTGCTTAATTTTCTCACAGAAAACATTGGTGCTTACATGACTGTTAAGTAACTCAAATCAATCTTAATTGCTTTATTCTAGACTAATCATGTCAATTGTTAAGACCTTAAATTAGAATAAAAAATGTGTCTAGAAAGTGACTCTCTCCTTTTTCCAAATTGGACACTGAGACTTCACCAAAACTGTGTAATGTCCATTAACATTTATTGACTATCTGATGCACTTTGAGCTCAGTGCTAAATGCCAAGCATGCTTAATGCTATATACATTCTAAATATTCGTGGAAAACATATGACAAATATAAATGAAGAACTCCATTCAATAGAATCAACTACGTAAGGAAGGGATTTGAAAATGGTATCTATCAGACCTTAAATGAGAAAGGACAGAAAGTTGGAAATGAGTCTGGAATGTTCAGAAGAGGAGAGAAGGTCATTAAACATAGCTAGCACTCCTCAAGTATATATTTGCTTATTTCAGTTCAAGAAGGAATCAATTCTGTTTCAAATGAAGGAAGATATTTTGTGCCCAGAATGGCGAATTGTCTTACAAAGCTAATTCAGCTAGAAATAAGGGATGTTGGAATTTGTGGAGAAGACGCCGTTCAAATTAAGCTTGTAACTTCTAAAAAGGTAGTGACCATACTCTTTTATTTCATTGATATACATTCCGGACAACCACAGGCTGATAGTTGGCACTTGTGTTTGAAATCCTTTAAATTTCTGGCATAAATATTTGAAATCCTTTAAAATGATCCCTAGGGGCAAAAAGTCAAGATTTTACAGAATTTAGTCTAAGATGAATAATTTAAATTAAAAATATCCAGTGTTTCTGTTAAATACGACAAAGGCATTTTTTTACTTCAATCTCTTTCTCAAAAAGTAAACGGAGGAAGAAATGATGACAACTCCAGACCACTATCCAAGCTGCTTCCTGGATAACTGCGAAGTCTACCTAGGGAGAGGGAGAGGAGAAAACCTGTCCTCCATCAGAATAAATAGTTCCTAGAAAGAAATGTCAGAGATCTGAAAGGCATATCAAGTTCTTAAAAAGAAATGCAAATGGATGTGTGTAAATCCTTACTCTTGACTAAGCCTATTTATCAAGACTATACTGCTTATGCCAAAATCCTATTTTCAATATTGAAATCTGACTGTAAACTTCCCTCCACCTCATCCTGGCAGAGAGATGCTTAGGACTGGCTCAAGATACAATCATGTTGATGGAAATAAAAATGAGAAAAGCATTTGAATTTTTTTTTTAATTTTTTGTTTATTGCAGTAACATTGGTTTATGATATTGTAAAAATTTCAGGTGTACATCATTGTACTCCTATTTCTGCATAGATTACATCATGTTCACCACCAAAATACTAATTACAACCCATCACCACACACATGTACCAAATTATCCCTTTCACCCTCCTCCCTCCCCCCTTCCCCTCTGGTAACCACCAATCCAATCTCTGTCCCTATGTGTTTGTTTATTGTTGTTATTATCTACTACTTAATGAAGGAAATCATACGGTATTTGACCATTTGAATTTTTTAAAAGCTGTTACCTCCATCATTTTCCTATAACTTTGATTCCTAACTCTTTGAAGCTGCTCAAGGTGAAGCAAGTTAAACAAGTTTGAGAATGCGGTCATCTCCAGATTACAACTCTGGCCACAGAGAAACTGTGGGATGAGGAATTTCACAATAATTTATACCCACTCCTTGAACTCTTGAATCTGAGAAGAGACATGCTCCCCAGGGCAAAGAACGACTGATTTGACAAGAAAGTATGTAAAGTAAGTGGATCAAGGCTGCAGAGCAGATTCATTCCATTTCAATCTTTGTACATTGCCTATTGTCTGTTCTAAGATATGTAAAAATCAAAGATAAGCCAAAAGAAAACTCTTGCCTAAACTGCAAAGAAAGTACGTGGGGTGGAGTGTAACAAGGAACATAACCAAAAAGAATGAAGGATAACTTCACATAATGAAACCATGATTTCAGATAATTAATTCTTCAGTCTACAAGAAATTTTCAACAAATGATTTCTCTTAAAATGAGTTGAAATATATTGTCTCAAATAAAAAGAGAAATAAAAAAACAACAGAGGAATATGTAAATCAAGCTAGTGAGAGAAATGAAAGAGAAAAATAAGGATTAAAAATGTTGAAAATGCCATTTGAAGTACTATAAAATAGACTTAAAAAGACTAAAATATCACCAGAAACAAAGGGGATAGGTCTGAGGAAACTATTCAAAATGGAATAAAAAAGGATAAAAATATTTAGAACGGGAGAACCAACGCAATGAAAGACAGAGATGATAAAATGTCTACATAATTGGCATTCCTGGGGATGAGAACAGAAGGAAAATTCCATTCAAAGGTACGATAGAAGAGAAATTTCTTGAGATAAAGCAAGACTTGAATCTAGTGGTTAAAAGTTGGTTCTGGGAAAAGCTGTTACCCAATGAACTGCTCATCAAAACCTAGCCCAGTGATGTTGCCAAATGTGAAAAATAAAGAGACTATCACAGAGGCGTTCAGGGAGGAAAACAAGTCCAATATAACATGGAGAAAAAACAGGTTTACCTTCGACATTTTCTCAGGGATGCTCAATGTCAGAATGTAATGGAACAATGATTATAGTTTGAAAGAATATCTTCTTCAAAATTGTCCTTGGAGGCCGGCCCCGTGGCTTAGTGGTTAAGTGCGCGAGCTCCGCTGCTGGCGACCCGGGTTCGGATCCTCGGCGTGCACCGACACACTGCTTCTCTGGCCATGCTGAGGCTGTGTCTCACATACAGCAACTAGAAGGATGTGCAGCTATGACATACAACTATCTACTGGGGCTTTGGGTGAAAAAAAAAAAATTGTCCTTGAACTATGAAGACATCCGACAGCAACCATGACTCCTTGAAGACAGTCTACCCAAGGACGAAACCACTCAAACAAATGATGGGAAAATCTGAGAAGACTTGATCAAAAGGCATGCCAGTGTGTACTGAATTCATTCCGATATAGTTCTAAGGTAAAATTATGGAGGGAACTTTGAAAATCGACTGAATTGAATTGTTATAAAACTTACCCTTGCCAAAATAACAGTATAAATAACAAAGCTGGAAAGCTGAGAGACAGAAGGTGTCTGTAAAAAGTCCTTTATCTAATTGATACCCCTAAAGCAAACATGCCATTAACAAAAACATAATACCTCCAACGTTTTTAAAGATTTTTTTTTCATTAGAGGACTCTTTACAGAAGAAACATCTTCTTGAATATCAGTAATATTTTCAGGCTAACCTTTTTTACTTTTTTCTGTCAATATAAATCGTATATCTTTTATTTTAAGAACATATGACACTCTTCAATTTTAAGAAAATGAATTCTATGCATTTAATCTACTTATCTACATTTGCTTGTGCATATGTTTACAGAGATTCCAGGGATGGTATTGACTAAATATTGACTAGGTGTATTTTGGGTAACTCTTTGGAATCTTCTTTATACTATTCTTTTTTTTTTTTAATTTTATTTATTTATTTATTCCCCTAAAGCACCAGTAGATAGTTGTATGTATGTCATAGCTGCACATCCTTCTAGTTGCTGTATGTGGAACACGGCCTCAGCATGGCTGGAGAAGCAGTGTGTCGGTGCACACCTGGTATCCGTGCCTGGGATCGGCCAGCGCCTGGGATCCGAACCCCGGGCCGCCAGCAGCGGAGCACGCGCACCTATCCGCCAAGCCACGGGGCCGGCGCCTATACTATTCTGTATTATCTGAATTCATCGTTTAACTAATACATTTTGACTATTAAAAAAATGGAAAATTATTGGTGAAGAAAAAAAGTAATAAATTAATGAAAAGAAATCCATCCACAACTATGTCCCATTAACCAGAATTGTGAGGATGAAATACAGACTTATCCAAGCTCCTTGCCCACCCGTGCAGAATTTCCTGGACATTCCCTTGCTTCACTTTGGGTGAAGAAGAAGATATTTGATCCCTTCCTCTTCACTCACAATCAGGGATCATAAAGTAGTATATCCAGTTCAGGACATGAAACTAAATCCTTTACTTTTCCCCCTTTTCTTCTTCTTAAAAAACAAACTGATATAAATTGAACTACCAACTCAAATAAATACATGTTCTCTGAATTTCTCCTAGTTCTTAAGCTCCAAATACCATATGTTCATCCAAAAGTGATACATTGATTTTTAAAAATCCCTAAATTATGACATGTTTCTTGCCGTGCCAACATTTTTTGCTCCATCACACTGAGGTCTACCTACTCTGATATGGCTCTCTATGTGATCAAGGCCATCACTTTGACAATGTCTGTCTTTATTAAGTAAAAACCAAAGGAGATTGTCTTAGTTGTCTTGATTTCATCTGGAGAACTATGTTCTAATTCCCAGAAAACAGCAACACATAGCTTTCGAGACCCTCTGGTTCATAGGAGATGAATTTTAACCTCTGAGACCAATCTGATCAAAGATCTAAAAAAATAAGGGCAAAATCGTGGGTCCACAAAGTTTATATTCTTGCACACACAATCAACACACCTAGATCAGAATTTAGATCTTTCTACCAACAGACCCTTTGAGAATCGAGTTGTTCTCTATACTCATTTACATTGCCCACTTTTGGAGAGTGGCATTGTGGCATAATGGCAAGAAAAGGGAATCCATTCAAAACCAAACAGATCCGAGTAGAAATCACCTTCTTTTTCCAAATACCAACACAGGTTTTTAGGAATATTAAATTATTTTTTCTCACTCTTCCTTTTCCCCCATCTTTCCTTCCCCAACCCTGCCTCATTATAGGAGAGAATATCACCTATCTTAATGGGTGAATGATTTTTTTTCTTTAATTGTCTTGGCTTTATTTTTCAGTGATAGAGAAAATTGGACCTGAAATTTGTGTATATTCGTAAGTATTCAGTCCACCTGCATGGGTGTTCATTAAGGTAAAATGAATGCTGTATAAATTAATTAAATCCAAGCCCAAGGTGTATATTTTCATTTGACATGAGCATTTTAAGGGGCTGTGATTGATACATCATTAAAAGAATTCGGTTTGAGGTTAAATTAGTTATTGAACCACCTCCGGGTGGATGCTCTCTATTGTGTGTGAGACTGGACAGGGAGACTGACTGCTTTGGATAAATCAAGTTATCCCACCAGGCTGTTCAACTTCCATTGTCTAGAAAATGGTCCTCCTGGAAAGAGATTAGAGAGCTTTGAGGATGAAATGTTCATTTTTATAAAATTGCCAGTAAGTGAATTTCGACCACAAAGGAATTGCTCTCACAGCTTAAGTAAATGTATGACCCCAATAACTGCATACCCAGGAAGTAAAATCATTATTAACTTTAACCTTTTGGACACTTGGATCTCTGTGTTATGAAGCCGTCTAGGATCACCTTCAACAATGCAGGTTCAAGTAACACTATCTGTAAAACATTGTGTTTTAGTGAAGCATTATGCACTGTTTTTAAGAAGCTAATCTTGAAATGCAATTTAACTCAGGGGGACTATTGCAACTTAGATTAAACCACTTATTAATAAATGTAGCTCCACTCTGATGTAGGCTACAATATGAGCATGGTTCAAATGAAGAACCTACTTAATAAGAGAACAACGGAGAATCAAAGAGCACTTTCCCTACATCCCTTATGTATCCGTGTTGTCTCAATAAACATTTAATTGATTTATCAGTCTGATGATCTTGTTTTGTATATTTATTTAGATAAATGCTTCATGCACATGCATGTGAGCACAGACTATTAAATATGGTCTATGGCAAAGCAATTAAGTAATTCAACAAATAATCATTGCATGCCTCCTAAGTTCCAGGCATCACTCTAGGTAACGGAATACAGCGATGAACTAAGAGATGGGGTCTCTGCTTCTGTGGATCTTATATTCTTGTGTGTGTGTGTGTGTGTGTGTGTGCACGTGTGTGTGTGTGGGGGGAGGGTTCTAGTAACAGATGAGCAAACAAATAAATGAACAAGGCTATTTTAGATACACTAAGTGTGGTTAAGGAAAATACACCTGGGTGAGGATAGATAAGGTGGATGTGAGGGATAATTTAGCTCAAGAGCTCATTGAAGACTGTACCAGAAACCCAGTGCTAAGGCAGGAGCTGTCATAGGAGGATCTGAGAGCTGTGATGTCCCGCCAGTAGACAGAGCAATCAGATGCCTTAGATCTGAGCTTCCTTGTTTTAGGGAAGAGAGAAAGCAGGTCGGTGTCACTGGATCACAGTGAACAAGGAGAAGCATGGTTAGACAAAATGTGAAAGGTAGGAAGGGAGCCAGTCGTGCAGTCCTCATAGACCCCAATATGGAGCTTGGATTTTATCCTATGTGCTATGGGAAGCCCCATTAAGCAGGGGATTAATAATAGTTTTAAACAAATCACTCTTGCAGCTGCTTGAAAATAGTCCTGCTATAATCTCCCAGGACTCCCCGTTAGACACAACGGCAGCTTGGAAAAAATTAGTAGCATTTGGGCATGCGAGCAGGTTTGGGAATTAATGCTGATACAATAGGTGACTTCTACGTTTTTTGCTTGTGCCCTTGAGCAGATGAATGTGCCATTCACTAGGTAGGAAAGACTGACAACATACCTAGTTTGTGTGGGGGAAACCAAGAGTTCTAATGGAGCCATGTTTATTTTGATAAGCCAGTTATTCATCCAAAAGGAGACACCAGGACATATTTGGGAGGAATTGCTCTATTTAAAACCATGAAATTTGGCCAAAGGGCCAAAAAAGTCAAGAGCCAAGATAGTGGTAGATCAAATAAGATGTAGACAAAAAAGTTACCATTAATAAGGCAAGAAGGAGACCTGGGGTGTCCTTTCAAGAGCGATATTTGAGTGCAGATGTTGGCTGATACTTGCTTGGATTTGCTCTAAAAATGAGTCTATTCCAGGGAAATGAGCAGCACCTACCAGGCTGGAATGTTGTGACAGATCCTAAAACATCAACCTGGTTATGCCAAGGATCTCAGATGGATCAGAAGGAGGACCTTTCTAGCCTGTTGTGGGAAATTCCCAATTCTCTATGCAACGGAGTCAAGACTGCTGGTTAAATTGTTACCTGTAATCAACCGGGATACCAACCATGTACACTCAGGGCTGTGGCATTAGGGAGATGGGCACTGAGATTCAGGATATTGGAGTGTGCAGTCTGGCTTACTGTAAGGTTTCTCACTGCAGAGAGACACATCGGCTGAAATTTGCCCATCTACAATTAGAGTGGCTTTTCTAAGAAAGGTCTTATCTGCGTCTGTCTAGCAATACAAGTTGACTGAGACATCTATATTCCAGAGCCCAGCAGAGCTGGAAAAGCCAAATGCTCTACTCTGTGCTCAGTCTATTAGTCAGGGTTCCAATGGGAAGAGAAGGCAAAATCAAATATAGATAATCATTGGAGGGTATAATTATCAAGGGGAATTTATAAAACAAGAAGGCGGGGTATCAAGGAACGAATTGGGTTAGTGTATTACGCCAAGAAAAAGCAGGTGCCACCTGTAGATTCAAAGGGAGAGAGGGTTTAGAAGAATCTAGAACAAGAGACCATAGAGTAGGGGGCCTTGAGACAAGCAATGGCAGATAGGGTCTTAGTATGTAGCACCCATGTAGAGGAATGTATAAATTACTAGGGCGACCATAACAAAGGACTATAGACTGGGGGCCTTAAAACACAGAAGTTCATTTCCCACGTAAGTCAGCCTCCCAGAAGAGGAAGCAGGCAGGGAAGGGCAAAGAATGGATCTAGGGGGAGATACTCTGGCTAGAGTTAGAGAGGATAAGGAGGGAAGATCATTGTTGAAGTTGATACTACCCCAGGCACCTCTTTTTCCTCTGCTTTCTGTTGGAACGAAGAGCACAGTTGCTTCAATATGAAGACACAGCTGGGACACAACCCTCTGGGATAAGCAGATTAGTGGTATCACCTCTACTACGTTCTAATGCTTCACCTTAATACTTGCCAAGATGGAGGCTCTTTAATGAGTCATAGCGATGGGCAGAGCCCAGAGAACGGTTGCTAGGAGTCGACAAGGCCTGCACTGAATTCTAGACTCCAGAACTATGAATCAGTAAAAACTCTGCTTGCTAGTATTAATTCATGGAAATAAGCAGAAACAAATAGATACTAAGATACTTATATATGCTTCCAGGCATACAACCATGAAATACATATATGTATAGTGTATGAATTTTTAACAATGATACCCCGAGCTGGATAACAACAGCAAGCGTTGCTCACCCCATAAAACAGTCTCTGTTCCCAAATTTTCACCAGGTGGAGATGAACTGACAAAGAGCGGCAGTCTCCACAAAGGGCTATGTTCTTAAGGCATAGCTTAGATATGGACCTGGGATCAAGTGGAAAACGCGGTACCCCCAAAGAGAAGAGTGGGGGCAATGAGCTTAAATGATCAAGTGATCTGCCAAGGTAAGGAATCCTTACTAGTCTGATCAATTAGGATGGAACATGTACCATGGGCTTGGGAATATTATCCTGCTTTCTTTTTTTATTCTCTCCTTTTCCAATCAAGAGACTTGGTTGGTATGTTCGTTTCATTTTAGCAGTTGTGACCTTCCTGGTGTCACCCCACAATTCTATCCTGGGCACATTCACAGGGGTTGAATTTATCATTGACTTATAAGTTCCTGGGTTGTGTGAGCTATGTCTGACAGGACTGATAGTTCATTTCCAAGAGATCTTTGACATAGACCTGGATGTGGTCACTAGATGAGACTCTGCCTTGTCTGCCATTGGAGGTGGAATCCAGAAAGGACGACATTTTATGGTGTATTAAGGGAAACAGATGTGTGTACAGACGTTGGGTGGGCAAAGAGTTGGTGTGTAGAGTTGTTGTTTGCCATCCAAACAGTCATTCCTCTCTCTCCTGGTAACAGCCCCTCCCACTCTGTTGAGAAACCCATCTGTCCTGCACTTTCAACCAAAGTGGTTTGGGTACAAGTAGCCCTTACGCCCATCCCAGACATGGATCCTCGTTTGCTTAAACGGGTGAGTACCATTTCTCTGGTCGAAAGTGATTGAATTAGGAATCGAACATAGCCAGGTTACAGTAAATAGAACCACGGGAGATATTTTCTGGGCTTTTCTCTTTCTTATCCTTGATAACATGCTGTGAGTGTGTAAGGCTGGAAATGATGAGTGATTTTCTGCCAGGCTAGTGCTACAAACAGCAATGTAAAGAGAAGCAGAGATATTGGATGTTTGATGACAGTTGATGCAATCTCAGAAGCTAGTCTCACATCTGGATGCTAAGTCAATAAATTGCCTTCATTTAGACCAGTCTGAGTGGGTTTTCTGTCACTTGAAATGAATATATTCCTGATTAATATGGTACCCTGTCTTCAGTCTCTCATCACTGCTTTTCCTAGTTTTAGCCACAGTCTCCTAATTGACCTAGCACCCATCCTCCCGAATAACCATTCTTCTCACCATAGCCAAAGGATATCTCTAAGTCATAAATACAATCATGGTACTTCTTTGCTTAATCCTTTTTAATGGCTCACCTCTGCCCTCAATAAAAATTCTGAATATCTTAACATAAATGTTCGATCACATTTCCTTCTTCTAATCATCCTATTACCTTGGGTAGGTCCCTCAATTTCCCTGTGTCTTAGTTTCATCATCTATTAAATAGGAAAAATAATCCTTACTATCTCACAAGCATTGACATGAGTTAAAATACGTACGGTGCATTGAGCAGGGTGCCAAGGGCACTCACTATAGGTTCCTCACATTTCTCAGTCCTCTTTGTAGGTGGGAGTGGCCATGAACTAGTTCTCTCTAATGAGTTTTGGGAGAAAGTGACATGCATTCTCACCAATCCAAGGCATTTAAGAAAGCAGAAGTGAGTTTCAGCAATCTCTTTCCTTCTGCTATGTTGACCCTAGCGGCCACATATTCTTGATGGTTTCTCCAAAAGATGGCAACATTGAGTCACTAATAGAGAGCTACTTGATTTTCAGTGGACTTCAGGAGCAGAAAAGAACCCTTATACAGTCATACATTACTTATGGACGGAGATGCATTCTGAGAAATGCATTAGGTGATTTTGTCATTTTGCAAACACCATAGAGTGTACTTACACAAACCTACATGGTATAGCCTACTACACACCTAGGCTATAAGGTATTAATATTATGGGACCACTGTCACATATGTGGTCTGTCGTTGACTGAAACGTCATTATGTGGCACATGACTATATATATGTGAAGCCCCTGAGATGTAAGGGGTTGCTTGTCACTGCATTATTATCTGTCCTAGTCTGACACAAACAAAAAATTCCTGGCACATGGTAAGCCCTATCTAATTGTTAGCAGTTATAGCCTGCCATTGTTGGCTTTTGTATTGCAGAAATGAACCTCGGGAAAGCCTGAAGCCTGGATCTGCTAGGAGGTCCTGGCTTGGGCAAATGACTTTGGAGTGTCCAGTCTTAGAGGACATATAAGAATGTTGACTGCTGTTCCACACCAGTTGCTTCCACCTAATGTTCAGCCTGATAGATAGGAAACCACGAGACAGAGTCCATGCTCAGCATGAGTGAGTGGTATAATCTCAGTGGAACTCTTTGAACCCCAAGGCACCTCTACTTTCCTTGGAAAGATCTCATGTAGTGATGACTTTAGCTTTGTATGGCTACGTCCAAACAGGCATATTTCCATACGCTTTGTCACAAGTATAAGTTGACACCCTCAGACATGTCTGTTGGTGTTGTAAGGGAGGAAGGACTTTTCCTCTGCTCTCTCCTAGGTTGGAAATAAACTGGCGAGAGGCAGATTAACAGAAGAAAAGTTAGACAAATTTATTAACTTTTAATATTTTGTGCATAGGGTCATCAAAGGTAAAAAAAGTGAACATCCAAAAAAATGATGACATGTGAGAGCTTACATACCATCTTAAGAGGTGAAGGGAAGGCGGGGTGTAGGCAATTTAGGGGAGAGTAAATAATGCTCAGGAAAGGTGAATGGGAGATATGATAATTTGTGACAATGTTTGTCTGGTGTGGTGTCCACTTCTAGTCCCTTCTCCTGTGACAACAGTCAATCTTCCCGGTTGATGAAACTCTCAGGGAGGGGGCTGATGTCACTTAAGTTCCTTTTGGAGATCTGTCATTAGGCAGATAAGAATAGGCCAGAGAAAGCCTCTCCCTGCATCTGCTGTTTTTCAAGTGTCTACAGCTCAAAATAATCAATATGTCAAGGTACCACATTTTGGGGTGGCATGTCCTGAACTTCAGTGTCTCTCCATCCACCCCATCCTGGTCCTTCTGTGATAATCGTGTCCCCATTCTGCCTCTTTACTCTTCTTTCCCTGAACACACTGTTTTCAGGCGCAGTGAACTCTGACTATTAATGTGCTATCTTGGCCTGCTTGTCAGGGTTTGCGTATGCTGCTCCCTTGGACAGGTGTACATCCCCCAACGTCAGATCCCCTACTCCACTTCTTCTTTCTGATGAGTCATGCTCACCCTGTAGTTATGCCTTAAACACTGCCGCTTTCTTGCACATGGGTAGTGTAGGCGCTCTCTCTGCGTGAATCCACAGAGAGCTTCCTGCACTTGCTCCCATTGGGCCACCATCCCATTTTATCATGGCAGCTAGATTACTTCCCTGTTGCATCCTGCTGGCCTGGAGACCCCTCAAGATCTCTTCAAGGATGGAGTCATGGTCATCAACTTGGTGCCTGCCTTTCCGTAAACACTTGATGCATAAACAAAGGTCTATTATGCTTAACCTTTAAAAAGTACAAACACCTCTTTTCATTGAATGAAATCATGTTCTAGTTTTTTCTTCTTTTTCATATGCTCTGTTAACTTGCAGACAAAATACCATGAAAACAGAGAAAAGTAAAAGAAATATTGGAACTTAGCTTCTTTGTTTCCCTTTAATTACAGGATTTTTAACAATTAAAGACCATATAAAAGTCCAAAGAATGGAAAGGCAATTAGCAAATTCATTAACTGTTTGCTTATGCTTTTGGTCTTAAGGATAATTAGTTGTCTTAGATGAAGACTTCTGCTTGGATTAATGCCTCCTGCGTGGAAGCAGCCTATATTTCACTAGTATTTTTGCAAAATATATCAGAGCAGCAAGCCTTGTAAATGGATTAATGCAAAGACATCATGCATCAAACAGTCCTTATTGATGCTGCTAAATTTGAGTGCAGGAGTAGAAACAGAAACACATGAATTTACTAGTGTTTGAATTTCTGCAGGGTTGACCTGAAGTATCCAATTTCGTTATAGGAGGGAGAGACCTTGCATAATGATAGCAGAAACTCTTCATGATGTAGACATTTTGGATTATTTATGTGGCCTTATAATATTTGAGAAACTTGGAGATAATTACTGGTTGATCCAAATTTATATTTGAGGATCCATTGAGGAAATTATTAATTGATTAAGCAGCTATTTGTCTTTGCATGTATTGCATGCAAGACTCTATCCTAGGAGCTTAGGAGTAAAAAATAGAATAGGATGGTATAATTAATGTTTAAAAGCAAACACACAAAAAATATAATTCAAGATAAAGTATGAGGCAAAATATTTAAGGGAAATAGCAGAATATTGGATTTTAGAGAACAAAAGTTTACTTCTAGATGGGAAAATCAAGGACATCTTCCTAAATGAAGTGACACTTGATTTAGTCCCTGGAAAATAGAGGGATATTTAGATATAGAAACATTTGAGTTTTGAGGGAGCAGAAATCAGTCTGGTTGATTCCTAAACTGAAGATATTTCTAAAGAAGCCCATGATAAAGAAAGAAAGAGGTAATTTCCCTCATCAACAAATTGCCTTAGAATCCACGTCATCTGTTTGACCAGGGGATATCAATTTTAACACCCTGGGTGCAGTTCCTTGGGAGATAATTGCTTTTCTGTATGATGTCTCTCCTCTGAGTTTGAACTCATACTTTGTCTCAGAACTGTAATATTTTCCCTCAAATAAAATCATTTACCAATTGCAGATGACTGTGATCCAACTGATCCTTGATATATTTCCCAGAACATACATCTTAGCAGCAAAGTAGGACTTTGATACTTTGAATGATTTAAGAAATAAGCCTTTGGGACCAAAAAATGCTAAACAGCATCATTCTGGGAAGAATTTAGGGCTGGTGATCTTGCCATCCATTCTTGTAAAATCTAGGATGAAAATGTAATTTTTCAAATGTAAACTCGGATAGTTCACTTCAAATGCAGACTTTAAGATACCCTTAGGATTGAGGAGGGCCCAGTACTACTGCTAGCCAAGTCTAGTTAATCTGGATGTGACTACAAAGAATGTGAGTTATCAGTTAGTCTCTGCCTAAGTTTTACACACCAGCAATGCTTTATGGAAGCAGGGGTCTTTGCCTTTGTCCATGAGGGGCGCTTTTAAAAAAGGGAGACTTAAGCACATCTGAACGTCGTGTTAGAATGCAGAGAATAAGTGACCTCATTTAAAGAGACCAAGTCATAGTCACAGCTGATTATGTAATGAGACACTGTTGTTTTAACTATCCAGAAAAAGATAGGAGAGAGCGGAATTATCCACATTCTGAATCTCGTGGAACATGGGATATTTATATATGCAATATCCAGTGTGTTCCAGTGCAGGGTGTCTCGTAGGAAAGCAGTTCTGTTATAGTATAGGAATTCAGTTGGAGTAATATGACTGTCCTCATGATTTCTTACCGATAGCCTTTGAGGCAAAAGACAATAGATAAAATACAAGTTTTCATTAGAGTAAAAAGTAGCATCTCCCGCAGATGTTGACAAAGCACCAAAATTCTGCAATTAACACTGACTCCTCTTATCTCTTTTATAGACTGAGTCCCCCTAGGTGGGGTTGGGGACTGGGATCCCTGTGATTTTAATATAGCTGAATGCCTCCTCTTCAGATCACCAGCACGATATATTATTACAATGAAGGTGGCTGTTACTATACAATAGACCATGCTGAATTTCAAATGCAAGCCAATCTTTTGTTTCCTTGTTACCTCTCCCTTCCTGACCCCAGGATTGACAACTCAAACATTCAAGAACAACAAATACATATTTTAATGAGTTCCAATAGAGAAGGCCAAGGAGTGAAAGAGAATGCAGGGAAATATAAAATTTAGGTAGAAAAACCTCGTTTAGCTGGATAATTATTTCTGTCAAAGTTACTAAGATCAGGAGACGTTCTTTTAGTATGTTTCAGGAAAATATACAAAGTTGATAATTTGTTTGTACTGTATTATTCTCATTCAAGGAAATACAACATGGTTTTCCAAAGGAAGACATTTTTCTTATGGTCTCTTTCATTTAGGAAGCAATGTAGTGTTTTTAGAATCAGGAGTAGACTATCACTCTTTTGTTATCTGATGTCAGACACTCTAATACTTTTACCTTTCATCTTCTGTAAAATGATGTGCAATAAAAGTGTTCTATTTCCTTAATGAAATTTTTGTACAAAGATAAAATTATAAATTATAAAATCACTTCCCACCTAATTAGCATAGCAATTTTACACACGAAATTTCAATCACTATGCAACCCACTGCCTGGAACTTGTTGAATAGGGAACCAATGGTGTTTGTTAATCATTAACGATTTATACATTGTGAAATTTTTGATTGCAAATATGAAGTTAGTTGGAAGGAATACTAAAGGTGCTTTTTCATATGTGTATCTGAAAAGAACCCTAGAAATCACCCAATCCTAGGGTACCCGTACAATATGTAGCTAATTATACAAATGAGGATGCTTTTGAGAATGAAAAAGGATGTTATTTAAAATTCTGTTAGGACAACAGCATAAAACAGGAAGTGTGGTTTTGTTCAAATACCCATTCTACCCTGAGGAAACTCTGGTCTACATAACTGATAATAACAGGGAGTGTTCAAAGACATCCCAAAGGTAAACTGTTAGGGCCAACTTTGGAACACCCATCTCATGGTTAACTGCAACATATCACACAATACTGAACCCCAAATGTGATATTGTTCAATGAGGTGTGGAATATGACTTCTTCCAGCTCTAACGCATCTCTCTCCTCACTTCCTGTGATGTTCTAGAGACAGGATGTCCCTCGTTACCTTGGTAGCTGTGACCAGGAAATGCATTGTGTTGAATTAGCAGTCAAAAACATAATCTATCCCTTCAAAAAAGCACCATGCCCAGAGAGTTTTACAGATGAATGTTAGTAAAATTTCGATAAAGAGAATACCCTCAGTTTTTATAAACTCTTTCAAATATATAACAATGGTAAAACCTTCCCAACTTACTTTATAGTGCTAGTGGGGCTTTGATACAAAACTAGTCTATGTATATTTTGCATGTTTGAAATATTTCTGAATATTTCAAATAAACATATTATAAAATACCCCAATACAACCATAAAATAATATATATTAATGTTTTCTCTTCCCAGGGTCAGGAGAAACCTTCATAGCCATACAACCATAGCATGAGCCCATAACTATAAAGACTTACAGGTGTCACTATAAAAAATATATTGATGTATATCCAAAATAACCCATAGAGAAACCTATGAGGGCACAATTTATCAGGTGGATCCCATAAGGGAGTCATGCAGATATCTGGGAGAGGGCACTCCAGTAGAAGGACCCCAAGTACAAACGCACAGAGTGGGAGCATGTAGTTAACGTCTTTATAAAACAGCATGGGGGTATGATGGTTGGAATAGAATGAACAAAGTCAGAGACTGGAGATAAGACCAGAAAAGTATTCAGAGTCCATGCCAAGCAGGGCTTTCTAGGTCATTATAAGGAACTTCACTTTTATTTTGAGTGAGGTGGGAAACCATTCAAGGGATTTAGTAAGAGAAGTGACACAGTCTGGACCTACATCTTAAAAGAATTAACCTGGCTGCTGAGTTGGGCATAGACTGTCAGGTGGCAGGTCAATACAGAGACACTTGTTAGGGAGATGGTCACAGTAAGCTAGGGAGGATGTGATGGAGGTTAGGACCAGGTTGGGATGGCAAAGGTGGTGAGAAATGGTCTGTCTCTGGGTATGTTTTGACCTTGGCTGAAGAGTGTGTGAGAAAGAAAGAAGATGAGGGGTAGCTGCATCTATTTCTGGTCTCATAAGGTTGAGAATGAAGTTGCCTTCTTCTGATATGCGGAAAACTGACGGGAATAGACGGGGCAGCATGACAGGGTGAAGGGGATGAGTGAGGGGGAAATCTATTGTTCAAACTATATCTTGGAGTAGTTAGAGAATTTGACTTTTTCAGAATATTTTGAATTCTATTGCATAGGCACAAAGGTCTCTCTTAAAAAGCCATATTTCCCCCGCTCTGATTTCACCAGTTATTGCACATAATCTTGTCTCTTGCCTATAGGAATTACTGAGAGCTTCTGGAAGTAGCTAATTTACTCCAAAACCCTGAATTTTTCCTCCCAGCTCCCCTAAGCCTTGATGGGCACAGAATCTGAGTCCCAATAAATAACTGGTGGCAATTTAACTAGTGTTTTGCAACTGCAAATTAATGCTAATACCTTTCCAGCCCTGGGTAGAGGAATTCTCATTGCTGTCCATCTTACCTCATTGGCTCAGCCCACCCACCATTTTAGATGTGTGAATTGGGACCCACTGCTATTTTAGACATTGTTCTTTGCTGAAATGAATTTGAATGGCAAGACAAATTGAAAATTATTCAAACTGACTTTAAAAAGAATGATGTATATTGGTGTGTATAACTTGAATTCAGATGTAGGGCAATTTTCAGGGCTGGCTTAACCAGCAGTTCCCATT
Source organism: Ceratotherium simum simum (assembly GCF_057802395.1). Lineage (NCBI taxonomy): Eukaryota > Metazoa > Chordata > Mammalia > Perissodactyla > Rhinocerotidae > Ceratotherium > Ceratotherium simum. The sequence goes on from NC_141940.1 coordinate 125,142,386, forward strand.
CCATTTTTGTTGAGATTCCTTTGGCTTTCCCTTGTTTTTGCTGAGGAAGATTCACCCTGAGCTAACATGCATTGCCAACCTTCTTCTTTTTTTCCTTGAGGAAGATTATCCCCAAGCTAATATCTGTGCCAGTCTTCCTCTATTTTGTATGTGGGTTGCTGCCACAGCATGGCTGACGAGTAGTGTAGGTCTGTGCCAGGGATATGAACTCATGAACCTGGGCTACTGAAGCAGAGTGTGCCAAACTTAACCACTACAACATGAGGCCGGCCCCTGGTTTTCTCTTTTTCTAAGGGTTGGCTTCATTTTCAGGCTGCTCCCGTCTGTAGTGCAAAAATGGCTGTAGCATTCCAGTCATCACACCTGTAGACCACCATGTTCATAGAAGAGAGGAAGTGCTCCTGTTTAAGCATGATAAGCTAGAGTCCTAAGATTAGCTCTGATAGGACCTTTTGGGTCATATGCCCACTGTGTGCTGATTGGTTTAAGCCAAGGCACACAATAGCAGTAGTAGGGGTAGGTTCAGCCTCCATTGAGATATATGGGATTTGTGGATAAGAGGTAGACACTGAAACAAAAATGTAGGTGACATTAAGAAGTGGGATTAAATGGATGTGGATAAGCAACCTGTATGCACTCTACCGACATTTAGTCAATGCATATTAAACACACACACACACAAACACACACGCACACACACACATACTCTTTGGCTGCTTCCATTTCTAAACAATCACGTGTACATAAATATTTATTGACAAATATGCATTAGCTGTTGTGGTAGGCAGCATCTAAGATGGCCCCAAATGATCCCTACCTCATTATACATATATGCTCATGCTGTCTCCTCCCTTCAGTGTAGGCTGCATCAAGTCACTTCTAACAAATAGAATACACCAAAATGATGAGATGGCACTTCTGAAATTAGGATTCCATCCTGGGCATCATCTTTCATTTTCTTGTTCTGAGGGAAGCCAGCTGCCATCTTTGGAGCTGTCCCATGGAGACAATGACATGTAAAATAAATGCTATCTCTGGTCAATAGCCAGGAAGGACCTAAGGCCTGCTAAAATCATGTGTGTGAGCTTAGAAGCAAATCCTTCCACAGTCAAGTCTCCAGGTAAGCCCCCAGCCCTGGCTGACATTTGATTGCAACCTTGTAGGAATTCCTAAACTGGGGGTCCAGTTAAGCTGCTCCTAGATTCCTGAATCTATGAGATAAATTATCACTTATTTTAAGTTGCTAAAATTTTGGATGTTTTTATGCACCATTAGACAGCTGATATAGTTATAATATCTCAAAATTGCAAACTACTTAAATTTTCAAAAGCAGGGTCTTGGCCAACCAGATAATAATATATCTATGTTAAGAAAGTCAGAGCACTCGAATGAGAATACCATTCTCCTACTTAACTCCTTGGAAATTGTGGCCAAGAATCTTAACCTTCTCTATGACGCTAATTTCTCTGTAAATAAGAGCAAGTGTTTCATAAGGTTATTGCAAAGATTAAGTGACATAATTTATTACTCAACAAAGTGCCTGGAAGAAAGTAAACTATCAAGAGAAGTAAGGTTTTTTTTTTTTTTTCTTAAATGACTGTGTACCTGTCATAAAGCATGCACCTGAGGAATATTTATGGATATGGGAAATGTTCACAACATATTAAGTGCAAATTCAGGTCATAAAAATGTATGTTAATAGACAAAAAGGTTAGGGGGTTTTATGTTAAAATGCAAATTGACTAAGATTGATTGCAATGATGCTGGCACAATTTTGCAAATACACTAAAAACCACTGAAGGTACGTGGGTGAATCGTATGGTATGTGAATTATAGCTCAATAAAGCTGTTAAAAGATGTAAGCAGTGTTGGGGCTGGCCCAATGACATAGCAGTTAAGTTCGCGCGCTCAGCTTTGGCGGCCTGAGGTTCACAGGTTTGGATCCTGGATGCAGACCTATAACACCACTTATCGAGCCATGCTGTGGCAGGCATCCCATATAAAGTAGAGGCAGATGGGCATGGATGTTAGCCCAGGGCCAATCTTCTTCAGCAAAAAAAAAAAAAAAGAGGATGATTGGCAACATGTTAGCTCAAGGCTAATCTTCCTCAAAAAAAAAATGTAAACAGTGTTTTTCTTTATATCGTAGACTTTTCTTTGCCTCATTAAACATTTCCATATCCTCTACTATGATTATGTATTTTTTGTAATTGGAAATCCTTATTAAAAATCTAATAATGACTCCAATTTAAAAATACATGCAGTAAACATCTGTATAGTAGATATGCTTGTCCCTCTTCCATTATTGGAATTTGTTTCTAAGTGCACAGAGTTTGATATGGATTTATCATTCCTGTGAGCTAAAAAAAGAAATTTTTTTTGCTTTATTTCATTTCTGTTATCCTATTAAGGCCAAAACTTTATAAGTAGGTGTCAGCAAATCTGATTGCCATGGTGAGTATGAAATCATTTGAGAGGACAAACAAAGCATTAGAAATAATTCCATAGTATATTTTCTTCTAACTTTGCTTGCAACCCAATATGAAACACTGAGAAAGAACTCTTAAAAAATGCAAAGGATGTGAGTCCAGCATAGAGTATTAACTGATTGACTATCATCTACTCAGCATTGTGCTAAGTGTTTGGCATTTATTATCTCTTTCAATACTCTGTGAGTCCCATGAGGCAGGTCTATGTGCTACAGCTTCTAAACTGGCTCCCAAAGATCCGTACCTCTTGACTTTTCATGTCCTTATGTAATTCCCTCCCTTAGTGTGTGTGTGGGACATAACGACTTCCTTCTAATGAATAGATTACTGCAAAAGTGATGAGGTATCACTTCTATGATTATGTCATAAGAGTACATGACATCCTTCTTGGTCATAGACGACTTCTATTGCCTTCTTGACATGGAAACTTTGATGATACAAGTTGACATGTGTGGGAAGCCCATGAGGCAGGGAACTGAGGGAAATCTCTGGCCAACAGTCATAAAGGAACTGAGGCCCTCAGTCCAACAAACTGGAAGGAATTGACTCCTGCCAACAACCACATGAGGTGGGAAGTGGGTCCTTCCCCTGTTGAGCCTTCAGATGATTATGGTCAGAGGACCCAGCTAAGCTGTGCCAAGATTCCTGACCACAGAAACTGTGAGCTCGTACATGTGAATTGTTTTAAACCACAATCTTTTGGGATAATTTGTCATCCAGTAATAGATAAGAAATGCACTCTATTATTGCATTTATGAAATGAGAAAGATATTATGTTGAAATAACAAAAAAAGATATCTCTTTTCAGGTAAGTAAGCAAAACTGTGCAATTCCTCATAATAGGAAGTGTTCCAGCCAGGCAGGAAATGGGAGATTTCAACAAATTTTAAGATTTTGATAGATTTGTGGTTGATACATCATTCATAAATGTGTGGTTGATAGGAACTGAGTCTGATGATCTCTCTTACCATTTTGAAAGCAAACTACTGTCTCACAAAATGTCTCAAGGCACATTTGTCTGACAGAAACCTACCCCCAGGATGCCATTTTTCCCCCAGGTTATATCAAGGAAAGCAGCCTACAATCCTTGGTTTCTGCAAGACAACTCTTTACTATGCAATGCTAGACATGTCTTTCTTAGTTCTCAAGAATCCTGGAGCTAATATGAAGGATGAGTATGGACTCATTTATGTGCACACTGTAAGACAAGACTATTTTTGCTCTCTGAGTGGATTCTTCATATAATCTCAATAACGGCGACTCCTTTTGGATAATGACACATCTACATCTGAGCATTTCCCATAAAGCTGCCAGTTACCACAGCTGTTCACTGCATGAGCTGGGATGATGAGGTGGGCTCATGCCATATTACTGATGACAGTGCAGTGTAGATCTATGGAACGTTCTCTGGGAAAGTTTTGTGATTCTTGTTTCATTCCTCAAAGACTAAAGTTGGACTTGAACTTTGCTCTGTGTCCAAGACCTTGCTGTTCAGACATAACTTACCCCTCCCCCCCCACAGATTTTAGGGAGTCAAGGATGTTTCTTTCTGCTAAATCCACCATGTGGGACATATAAAATGTAGATTACGATTCACAAAAATTTTTTTCACATATGTTTTGTCCCATGTTCCTCACGATAAATATGTGAGACAGGTGGTACAGAAATTATTACCTATACTTTACAAAAGAGGAAACGATATATCAGTGTTTTCAGGGAACTGCTCAATGTTACTTACATAGATGTTAAGAAGAGGCAGTGGGATTTGGGCGAGACATTGTGACCTTACATTGCGTGTCCTTCCAATGATATTACACTATCTCTGCTACCTGGATTGGATGTTATATAATAAAGTGACGATACTCAGCACAAGGAGCAGGAATAGTGTAATTCAGAGGAGTAAAATGCTTTAATTGCTTAGTAGCACTTACCAGGGCAATGCCGTTCTCAGAATTTGAGCCACAAAAATCTCTATCGGCCATTTTTTTTGGTCTTGTTTCATTGTATATTTCTTTTAATGCTGTTAAACAAGTACTTTGCTTCATTGGTGTACCAAGAGATGCATATTTGCATTATATGTCATCTCAATACTCTTGATATTAAGATTAGAAATGTTTAGTTCCTTATTTTGGGGTAAAACATTAAGTAATATTGAAAAATTTTTTCGTTTTAAATATTTTCAGTATTTTTGTCAGTTTTTCTCCCCCTCAAAAACTCTCTCTACACTAAAATTTGCAATATTTTTGAAACTCTAAACCTTAAGGAACATCTTTACTTCAAAAATGCAAGTTTAGCTGATATTTATTTTCAAGGCAGTTTGATTCCCAAATCCGATTCAGAATACTACTGCTGTATTTTTCAATCTTCAAAGAGAAAAAGTTTATAGGTAAATGCATTCTTTGAGTAAATTTAAATGGAGTTAGTAAAAAATATCAGCTATGTTTAATTTCTTAACAAACATAACTTCTAAGGAAAAGTCAAAAATATGAAAACAGTGTAAACACTACAGAATAGTTCAACAAAGTGTTCATTTGATAGTTTACACTGACCTAGCATAATAAATTTTTTTATCAGAATACCATAGCTAGAAAATATAAAATTTGTTGTAGAGTATTACACATTTTTAGAAGTCATAATCATATTAATATTATATGCCTTTAAGAGAAAAGTAAGGTTGGGTCACATGGATCATATATTAAATGATGAGTAGTTAAAAGATGAATTCAAAGTGAAATGAAAAAACAAACATAGTATGACTTTCTCTTCCACATAAATCAACATCCAAAATCCAGTCTGAGAGGCAGTGTAGAGTTGCCATGGACACATAGCTATTTTTATAATAAAGATAAAACCAACATCATTGCTTCCTAATGATGTTTTGTGAATGTTTTGAATATTATTAAACTATCCACTCTTCTATAACAGTGAAGTTATTAACTAAAGATTGTCAGTTAAGGAAGAATTAGTAAATTTCAAAAGGAGGCTTTATTTGGATTAATGAAGATGGGGAAAATCTCATTTTCTGGAAGTTACACAATATCTGAAGCTTGGGTGAGTTGATGTATAATATTGCATTAAAGTACATACCCAAAACCTTACAGTGGTAAACTCAGATAATGACTAAAATAGAAACAAAGAGAATGAACTCAAAATGTTCACAATTCAGTTGGGATCTTTCCTGAATTACTTAGATATATATACAGGATGGCATAAAGATGCAATGACTATGCCCATAAAGGGTGTACAATTTTTTTCTAAAAATAATCTAAATATGCTTGTAAGTGAATAGCTTAATTTGTTAATTGAAATATGAAAGATTCGTGGGATCAGGGACACTATATGTAGGAAGGTAGGTAGCACACTATTGTAGAACAGATGTCAAGTAGAAATTCTATTCTTTAGGTACGTCATTTTGGAGATGTCGTTTATCCTCTCTAAGACTCAATGGACTCAAATGTAAAATGAAGAAAAAAAAAGTAGAAACTCCCACAATATGGAAGGTATAAACAAATAAGGTAATATGTGGAAAACATTGAGTGTAGTGGCTGGCATATGAGTCTTCAGTAATGAAATATGTGATTCTTATCATGGACTTATGACAAGAATCGGCTAGTGAACAACATTGTTCTATGAAGTACATGCTGTTTAAAAGGTCTTCCTCCTGCCAGAGGAAGAAGGAGGATGTCAAGGGGAGGACCTGGGGCCAATTGCAGTGGGTGGAAGGTGCTGTCTGGAAATGTTCACGGGAGGTCTGTCGTATAGACAGGAGATTAAATAAAGGGGGCTACTTTTGCTGTTTCCTCTGGACTAAGTGTGTGTGCATGTGTACGACATTAGGAAGCAATGTAGTCACGGCCAGTTTCCTACAATCAGATCAAATTGGAGTGATTGGGGATTATGTAGAGCCCAGGTGGGCAAACTGGTGTTGATGTCCAGAAATCCATTCTTGCTGACAGGGAGGATGGACCTTCAGAGCCAACAGGCAGGACTTGGTGTCTGGTTGTAACCAGGTACGGAGGAACATGGGAAATAGTGTCAGACTTTGTCTTAGTCTATTCAAGCTGCTGTAACAAAATACCAAAAAGATTGGCCGGCTTGTGAAAAACAGCAATTTATTTCTCTCGGTTCTGGAGGTTGGAAGTCCAAGGCACCGGCAGATTCAGTGTCTGGTGAGGATCCACTGCCTGGTTCATAGGCAGCCGTCTTCTCACTGTGACCTCACATGGCAGAAAGGGCAAAAGAGCTCTTTGGGTCTCTTTTATAAGGGTCCTAATCTCATTGATGGGGGTCCACCCTCCTGAACGAATCAATTTCCAAAGGCCCCACTTCCAAATATCATCACATTTCGGCTTAGGTTTCAACATATGAATTTTGTGAGGATGCGAGCATACAGTCAATAGCAGACCTGGAGACAGGGGTCCGCTTTTCGTTGTACAGAGACAGCAGACAGGACTCCATGCACAAATGCAATAGAGCTGCCATTCACGTTTGAGTACTGGATCTTCCGTGGAAAAATGAGGGTCTGACGGTGACCATATGCAGAGCTCCTTGCATATGGTGGCAGATAATTACAGTTCAAGAAAGTCAATTACCTTGAAGACGGAGTGCCTATCCCTAAAATAAAAAGATAATGTGATATAGGTATGTAGTCACTTCTAAGACTCATCACAATCATGTGATGGTCATGAAAGGATACAAAAGACAACTCGGAAAACATTATGCATTCAGCTTTTCATGGAAAGGCATTTTTTTGTTGTTTTCAATTGTGGGCAGTGGATTTCTTTTTTCTTTCTTCCTTTATAAATTACGGACTTGCTCGTATTTCCCTAGGATATGATCTACAATATCAACAGTCATCCATTAAAACCGTGAGTAATGTTTAAAGGGCATCATTATTTGATATTTGACAAAGGAAGATTGGAATTGGTGAGCAGTCGATGCTTCAGTTATACCAACCATTTGGGGAAAAAACAATCTTGGAATATAAAATTGCGAAAAAGGATCTTGTGTCTTCGAGAATGTTCAAAGACCAAGGCTCGTAAATATAATCCACAATGGAAAGTAATATAACGTGAAAAAGCAAAACACTTTCTCAGGGTTTTTAATATTAAACTCAAAGAGCTAAATACTGTTCCAAATATTGTATAAGATCGCTGAGAAACAAACAAGAAAGCAAAAAAATAAAACCTTAGGAAAAATGTTCTAGTACAGGGCTATAGTGAATGAATACAAAAATATACACCAGTGTGTTCTATTTACGGGAAAAATAAATAAATCAAAAGCATGAAACTGAACTTAGAACTCCTTACAGAGTATTGGCCTTTATAAATATCCTCCTGGCCTTTGTGTTTGCCAATAAAATTATAAATCATGATTCTTAATTCTGCCTGGGACAAGATGCATGTCACTCTCTCTTTCTGTGGGGTCATTTGGTTTTATATGACCACAGAGGACCATTCAATTGGCAATGATCTCACTGAGTCAGGATAAGTTTCTCATGGAAAAATACAGCTTGGTTCTCAGATTATGGAAAAGTTGAAAGTGTCTGAATTTTAGTGAGATGACTCAATTTAATGGTAACCCAAACGAGAAGTTCCCATTTGTGCTATCTCTACTCTTTCCGAATTTTCAGGGGCCACATAGAGTTCAGAGAACACTGGCTTATATATTTTCAATGCCTCATGGTTTCCCATCCAACAAAACTTACTTTTCATTTCAAATACTGGGATTATTAATTTTTTTAAAAAAAATTATGGCTTTAACAAATGTTTTAACTTATCTTCAACTGTTAAGTTTTATAGAAATTGTTATGGTATTTTTAAATGAATTATGTATTCTCTACTTAAATTGTGAATTGGTAATACAAATTATTGTTCAGTTCTAGAGTAAGGTAAACCCCTTATTAATATCAATGCACACTTACAGAGAGCCTAGGAATATAGGATGATATGTATTAGAAAAAGAGTGAAACAAAATATATTTTCCTCTTTAGGTTGATTTACAATCTCTTTAAGAGAGCAGAAGACACACTTAGAAGGATGATGTACTCATATATGATACATCATGGGTGAAGGTTGAAAACATTATGCAAAGTGAAAAAGTCAATCACAAAGTGCCATATATTGTACGAGTCCCATTACATGAAATGGGCAGAATGGGCAAATAGCTCTCTTCCCATGTTCTTTCACACAGGGATTTCACATAATGAAATCTTTGCACATTTACTCTTTTCTTGGCATTTGCTTCTCAGAGGATATCAGCTAACACAAGCACCAATTTCAACATCCTTAAGTTTTCACGCCAGCCTTCTCATAGCAAGCTCTTCCTCCTGGTGCCATGGCACTACACCATCCTCCTTCACTCATTTATCTGTCTTTCTTATTAGGTCCAAGACCCTTGAATCCAGGAAGCTTTTCTTACCCCACGAGCTTGGTACTCTCTATGGCACAATACTGACTCTCGATAATTGCTGAATGAATACATAATTGTTGAATGAAACAAACAAATTAAAATGACCCAGTCTGTCAAGACTGTAGGAGAGCAAATTTTAATAATGGCTGATTAATTTCAGAGCAATCTACCTCCCTCCCCCCAAAGATCATTGTGATCACCTCTAACAACTCCGTTTTGAGATGTTTTTCTTTCTGTCTGTCATTTGTGAAATTCTCAGTGAATGCCATCTGCAGATACTGCAATGATTCCCAGCACAGGCCATTTTGGTGTGTGTGGATATTCAAACCACTTAAGGTCTTTTTTTATGTGATTTGGGAGTGAATAATTATGTAATACATTGCATTGGATTCACTACTCCACTTTTCGCTTGTAGGGAATGGTTCAATAAAATAAGCCATCCGTTCTCAGTGGGTGATATCTTTAGGAATGCCACAAATGTAGTATAAAAAAAAAAAAAAAACAGGAACTAAACTGCAGTTGCAATTCTAGTCAGAATTTTCCAAATTTTGGTGGTACATATGGTCTCCTTGGAAATCTACGTAGGAAGAAATAATAGCTGTAATACTAGCCATAGACTTCATAATTTGTTACATGAGGACTGATTGGTTTTTGTCTTGAAGAAAAATACGTCGTAATCTGTCCTAGGTCACCCATGAGTAGTTTGAAGGAAATATAGTACCTGATGACTATATTACATCACTTACCTTCAGCTCTTGTGTGTCTATTGCCTGGATTTGGGAGAACATTGCCGTCAGATTATTATCCTCAACAAGGATAGTAAGACGTGTCTGTATACTTTATGAGATTACATCCATTGCATCAATGCAGATAATTTCTCTTGTGTTTGGCTGGAAGTTGGCAGTGATCATCATCATCAGGTGAAATATGGTGCATTTCAAATTAGCGTTTAGTTTTCTAGTAAATGTACATGCACAAGATGTTTTAAAGAACGAGTTTTGCTTCTAGTTATCTCAATCTGGCTGACAAAGTCATAGTATTTTTAAAAAATCATAATGAAAGAAATCTCCATTCCGAGTGGTATTTTCACAGAGTGTCAGATTGTAGAGAACTGTGCCCATAGTGAGACAATCTATCTTATTCTAAAGACCAGTGTTATTTGCTTTGTGAGTACATTCATTGCCAACAAGCCATCTTTTCTGGGTTATATTTATTAATATCTTTAGTCTCTGAGTGTCTCTTAGCTGAAAGTTTCCAAAATTAATTTTTATACTGTACAGTAATTTTCTCGTATAGAACTAGAAATTTAATGGCAACAAAAAAACACTTAAATCTTTCTTGGAATGTTCATCCTAAGAACAATTCATATGACAAGAGTTTTTCATCAAAGACCCAGGAAGCAATGCCATCAGATCAACTGTGTCTTTGCTATTAGGCACATAAAACACATTCTTTCCTCAGAAGCATGACTTCAGCATGGTTTATAAATCAATGCATCCCAACAAACATTATCATTACTTTACCAGATCATCATAGATACTAGATAATAATCAAGATTTTGCCAAAATAAGCTCAAGTCTCACTTATTTCAAAAGTTTATAAATTCAACTTTTTAGAATTCACTGGCATTATGAATACCAACAATTTGCCTTCAAATTGCAATGCCTGACCAATGCAGAACTGGTCTGCTACTAAAGGCAGAACATGGTGTTATACCTGAGCGAATCCCACAGCACATTGCAAATAGAATCATTGGGTAGTTTCTGAAATTTCTTATCTTAGTTTTTCACCAAGAGCCTTCAGGAATTGCCTTATCCATGGGGTTTTCTAGAAAACTGCTCACTTCCTTTGGGAAACAGAAGAAAATGTTTCTTTTCCAAGTAAAGATATCCTGAGTACCACTCTGGGACATCCCTCCCTCTGTCTTTAGAAGCTGCAGCCTTACTCATGTGATGGGAACTTCCGCCTTCTAATATTTTCACCCCACAGAGTCCTGTTTCAGGTGCAATGAGGCAGGAAAGAAAGTGGAGGAAGAGTAAAAGGTAGGTTAGGAAAAATTGGGGGTGAGGGAGATAAATCAAGCAAGCTTTCAATGATAGAGAAATAATGATTATCACATCACAAAAGCAGATATGGGAGTGCTTATCTCTCCCAAATTTTGTGTTCAAAAATAGAACACAAATAACATGCTATTTTATTTGAAGAGATAGTATATTTGGCAGAATATCTAATTATATTGTTCCCATAATTCACACTTAACCTTGCAATTTTTTAAATAAATTGTTACCTCCTGTAAATCTGTAATACTGCTACCTATAATGATCATATATCCCTACACATGCCAAGTCATATCTTTAAGTTAATCTCATAGAGAGAAAATAACACTGTACACTTTTTTTCTAAAATTATTCCACCGTTGTTAAGGATTCTTAATCTAGCAACACTTGCTCCTAATGACATTCAAATTAATCTGTTTTTGACCTATTGTTACATCCTTCAATGGATATCTACCACAAAGATTTCTCCCTCTAATTCTGTGTTTAAAAAATCAGAAGCAGTGGGGATAGAGGCTTGTTATTGTATAATCCTTCAACCTTTGTATACTAATTAATGGTCAAATATGTAGCTACAAGATTTAGTGTCATATTAGGAACAAGGAGTCAGTTTAAATCACAATATCCATTCTTTAATACAATCATTGCAGGACCACCTGCCTCTACCTAACCCAGTTCCTGACTAAAGAGGAAAGAGCTAGGTTAATAAAAATATTATTTATAAATATTTTATGCTACGAGTCCACCAAAATAAGGAGACATTTTTAAACTATAGTGCTAGAATCTCCTTTTACACACTAGTTTGAGATGTCCAGTCATATGCCCCATAACAGCATTTCAGTCAATGACAGACTGCATATATGACGCTGGTCGCATAAGAGTAGTACCATAATAGCCTAGGTGGGTAGTAGGCTATGCCATCTAGGTTTGTCTAGGTACACTCTACGATGTTTGCACAACGACAAAATCACCTAACAATTCATTTCTCAGAATGCGTTCCCTTCATTAAGTGGCACACGACTGTATATGGAAATGCTTAGGTTGCCTTTCCTATGTGACACCCAAACTCCAACCAGGATGACATCTGATGGTGATCAAACAATACAGATTTCGTTGCTCCAGAAATTCAGGAAATTGGAATTGACCATGATGTCTTCCCTCCACCATGCATAGAAATGGACCTTGATATGTGACCCAACCTCTGGTAAAGAAGTCAGCCAGCCTGTCAGCTCAGCTTTTATTTTAAATGTAGGATGTCTGACTGGTGGTGGCCATCATCATCATCGTCATCATTTGTATAGTCTTCACTATTTGCCAAGCATTTTCATATGTTCTCATAATGGATGTGAATGTCATGGTTCTAATTTCTGTCTTCAAGTAGTTGGAGGCAAAATTGATGGACAAGTTGAGACTGACAAACAAGCAATGAAGAGGACTTAAATGATTAACTATAAAACTATTAACCTTCAGGATGGGGTAGATAGTGCTTTAGCATTGGAGAAAAATCTCAAGACATCAGAAGCAAACTTCTTGTTGAAGTAGGACTCTGAAATAGATTCACAGCTTCAGCAAATATTTATTGACCACTTGTTTTATTCCAGGTTTTATGCTAGATGTGAGGGGATGCAAAGGTGTGTGAATTAAGAGCTTCTTCCTCAATGTGGTGGTTAATTTTGTGTGTCAATTTGATTGTCTACAATTAGCAAATTACTTTCACAAACCCTATCTGTGATTGTATGCATCCTATGAGGTAAGTGGTAAGATGTTATAATTTCCATATGGAGATTGATAAAACTGGGTTTTATTTTTAGCATTTTAAATATGTTTCCCTGTCTCCTAACTCTTGTCCAGTGTTCTTTTAGACGCTAAAATGTCTATTAGTAGAGTTGATTGGCCGCTATGATAAATTTCAGAAAAACACCCAAGAGACATGTTGGTCCATTCTAGAGAGTTTTATGAAATGGCTTTAATCCCTTTGATTTGTGAAAAACAACCCAGATCTTGGGCCAGCCCCGTGGCTTAGTGGTTAAGTGCGCACGCTGCGCTGCTGGCGGCCCAGGTTCGGATCCCGGGCGCGCACCGACGCACTGCTTCTCCGGCCATGCTGAGGCCGAGTTCCACATACAGCAACTAGAAGGATGTGCAACTATGACGTACAACTATCTACTGGGGCTTTGGGGGAAAAAGTAAATAAATAAAATTAAAAAAAAAAACAACCCAGATCTTAATACAAGAGACAAGAATTGTAAGCTGGGATAAGAAATATTTGTCAACTATGAATTCAATGAGCCCTTTAAAATTAGACTTTATATTCAATGAAATAGAAGTATAAAAACTTGATATCGTAGTGACAAGATTATTAGGTTCTCACTGAAAACAAACAAACAAAAACGAGTTAAATGTGCTCCTTAGAGAATATAGTAGCCTGGTTAAATTACTTATATTTTCTTATTAACCAAGGTTTTATTCTATAATTATTTGAGTGTGTTTCTCTCTCCCATGCATCATAAGCTTTTCAAAGAGGTTGTGTCACGCCCATCTCTGTACAATTTACTTCTCATAGTTATGTTGCTTTTGCACACATCAGGTGCTTATTAAACGTTTGCTACAGTTATTGTTACTAAGTCCCTGATGTTGTCCTGCAGATTTGTGAGTAGTCTCCCTCCCCAAGGAAGGGAGAAACCTCTAAACTTGGGTATATGGTTACAAGCTCACACTTAGACACACCTGGGTACATCACATCCCTCTCCTTGCATTACATTTGGATTCCAGGCAATTATTGAACCTCTCTCAGCCTCAGTTTCCTTGTTTGCAAAGCAGAGATAATTGTTGCAATCCATTTGCAGGGTGGTTGTGAGACTGCAGTGTATATAAAGTTATAAGAAGGGGCTAGTTATCATCATGGTCATGACACTAAATTCGTTTTCAGCTTTTAGATGATAGCTTTACATATTTGGGGGTCTATCTAATATTCTTTTTAATGCAGTAGTATAAAAGACCAGCATTAGGCTATTTATTCCCAATCTATTTATTTTAATCACTAAGATAGTGAATATCAATGTTTCATGAGAATGGGTTTACAGTTCTGCAACCCTATGGAGAAAGTCAGGTGGAATACTTTTCTGTTGTTTATCTGTAAGGAAAATGTTTCTTTGGTTGGAACCATCACTTTAAATATTCATGCAACCTCCATTTAAATATAGTTAAAGCAGCATTTCCTTGCCTGCAAATAAAACGTAAATTCAAAGAAAGCCATCAGAATGTTCACTGTAGGAATGAAGTATTACCTTCTACTTGTGTGTGCCTTCAGAAGTAGATCTTTTCATAGTATTCCAATTCCCTCTCTGTAGTATTCAGACTAAAATATTCCAAGGCACTGTTAATAAAAACCTTTTACTTCTGAATATCGTATTGAAAATGTAACAAGTGGCTCTGTGAGCTGATTAACAGATACTGCATCAACAAGCTACAGAATAGATCTAGTGGGGTTTATTTATCAGTATAAAAATCCGCACTATTACAACCCAGCACAGTACGATTTACTCCAGTATAATGGCAACTGATTAACTTCCTGGTTCCTATTTAAAATAACTCCTTCCTAATGGAGATAGCCCACAAATCTTAAACTGAAGAGGACACAAAATCCCAATACCGTTTTAGAGAAGAGAATTTATAGGCATCATTATTTCAGTGTAAAAGGCTTCTCGAAAAATGTTTGATATCTGAAGGAGAAAGTTAGTCCAACTTATACAGAGTGAAAAATTGATTTCAACATTGCAAGTAAACAATGCTAAAATTGACTAAATGAATAATTTAAATCTCAAGTCTTTTTCCAAGAAAACAAAAATATACTTTGGAATTGAACATTCCTACAGACTTCAAGGAATATGCTTGACATACTTGTTCAGATGATTTAAGGTTCTTTTTTCCCCAATCAATTGAATTATTTGGAGAAGCAGTACCTGTCACTTTCAGAAAATAGCTAAGTGGGTTAGACTCATTCAAAAAGCCATTTGGCAGACAAAATTGGAGACATGTTATGGTCTTTTTCAAAGAGATGCTTGCTCTTAACAAGAAATTATCTAGTCTATTTCCTGAGTTCATTCATCTTTATTTGATTAGGAATATAATTGCTTTACCCACTAACTCAGGGTAAACCGTTTGTGTGCCTGCTGAATAAATAAATGAGTGTGTGCACCTAGGAGGAGCTGCAGGAGCACAGCAGGGACAGACGCACAGAAGTAAGAAGAGGAAAGAGAGATGGATGGCATAGCATGAAGAGTTGGCTCAGGGAGGGAAAGAGAGAGGGTGGTCCACGTGATGATCACAACTCTCCCGTCATATCCATTTCCCTGTGGCAGATAGTGCACAGGAGGTTGTTCTATTATTAGGACGCTCATGTTCCTCCTTTTTCTTTGTCATTAAAAAGAATTCATTAACCAAAATCAAATTTTGGTTTTGCTTTGTCTATTCAGGAAGGGAGATGAGACAGAACTTTTGTAACTTATAGAGAACAGTGGCATCCTATTTGGGGCAGCAAGCAATCATTAAAATGTAAATTTCACCTGGTCTTAATAATGGGACAAGGGGATTTGGGAGGGGCCAGAATCTCTTTTTTATTTTTTTTAAGTAGAAAGCATTTGCTTCAAGGATGTTCCTTGCTTATCCCTCCCAGCCACCAGCAGTAACACCTGCTGACGTTGTGTTCTAAGAGATCCTTCTGCTTTGGAGACATCTTCATCCCAGGAGGAAGGATACACATATTTCATGGGAACCAGCATCATCTCTGCCTCCATAACATGTCTATCTCAGTGTGTTCCATTTTGTTGACCTCTGCCATGTTGACTTCCGTTACTAAATCAGTTGTCTTAGCACCCAGTTGTTACGGCTTGTGAATATCAGATCAAAGTCATTTCTTTTTTGTCAAAGTCCCAGAAAGAAATGCCTCACCCTTATTCACACCTGCCCGCCCGTTACCACAGAGTCGCATAAGCATCTACACCCAAAGAGAAGGATGCATGCAGAGCTCAGCCTTGCAACCCGAGGCTTTCCTCCAAAAGGGCCAGCACAGCATTTGCTTTAACTACAGATGCTACAGACCAAGAGAAGAACGTAAGGTGTGCCCTTTAGCCTCCTTTAAACATTTTCATTACCACTTGGCATGCGGAACTTGCTCAATTTTTTCAAGTCTCTCGAGTGAACCTTCCCTAATAGGCATCCCCGTATAGGGACAATCAGTGGTTCTGATGCATGTGGGTTGACATAGAAACATCTGCAGGTCCACCATATTGTTGTTTGCAGGAGAACGCCAAAGTCAGCAATCAAAGGGACAACAGAAGTCACAAAATTTTTACTTTGAGGCAGGGCAAGGTAGGGCCTTTTTTCAAGGAGCTGATCCCACACTTGAAGGAGGATCAGGGAAACACAGAGCAGCTAGGTCCCACAGCTGCTCTCTGCCAAGCAGGTGAGGCCACAGGTAAGGAACAACGCACATGGGTCACCACAACTCTTGGTGCCCCTGTCTTGACTGATAAAAGTGATAGGGCTGCTGCTTCACTTCTGCCCTCGATGTCATGACCATGAGGGCTACCACAAAAGGTGGCCGGAAACACACAGGTGGGCAGTTCTGGGAGAAGTAATTTGGTCTAGCCTGGTAGACACGTCATAAAATCACGAGACTGAAATATGCTCCTTCTATGAACAATTTGATGTTAGACAATATCTTCAAAATCTTTCCCTTTCTTTGTAAGATTGACTTCACATATATATATGCCTTTATATAGCACAAAGATGAAAATTCTAAACTACACTTGCTAATTGAAACAAACAAAATTAAAAATGTCAAAAACTCAGCCATGCAGGTGAGGTTCTCTTTCCAATATCAACATGACAAATGATGGTCTTACATCAATTTTCTGTCATAGCAGCTTCTGATGCCCCCAGGGATACATCCCAGTCCCATTAATGCTATGGAATGCAAGGGAAATGTGGGAAGACAAAAGGAAGGTCCTGGAAACCTTAATCCCACCTCATTCATCAAGATCCAGCTCAAACAACTCCCTCAATGTCTCAGGAAAGCAGAGCTGATTACTCCTGCCTTTGACACGATGGCACCTTATCCATGATTATAGTACAGGGTGGAGAAGGTGTCACCATGCTTTTTCTACAAAGGGCCAGCTAGCACAAATTCCACCTTTTCAGCTCATGTGGTCTCTGTCTCAAACACTCAACTCTGCCACTGTAACACGAAAGTAGCCATGGATGATATATAAATGAATCACTGTGACTGCATGCCAATTAAACTTTATTTACAGACAGTTATCATCGAGTTTCATATAGTTTTTAGTAGACTACTTTCTAGAGCATTTTTAGGCTCACAGAAAAATTTAATAGAAAGTATAGAGATTTTTTAATATACCTCCTGCCCCCACACATGCACAGCCTCCCCCATTATCAACATCCCCCACCAGAGTGGGAAGTTTGTTACATTTGATGAACCTATGTTGACATGTCATAGTCACCCAAAGTCCATAGTTTATATTAGGGTTCACTCTTGGTGTCATACATTCTATGGGTTCGGACAAATGTATAATGACATGTATCCAGCATTATAGTACCGTATAGGGTCTTTTTGCTGCCCTAAATAATATCGTCTGTTCTCTGTCTATTCATCCTTCCCTCCCCTCCAACCCCTGGCAACCACTGATCTTTTTACTGTCTCCATAGTTTTGCCTTTTCCAGAATGTTACATAGTCAGATTCATACAGTATGTAGCCTTTTCAGATGGGCTTCTTTCACTTAGTAATATGCATTTCAGGCCCCTCCACGTCTTTTCATGACTTGATAGCTTATTTCATTTTAGTACTGAATAACATTCCACTGTCTGGATGGACCACAGTTTGTTTATCCATTCACCTACTGCAGGACATCTTGGTTGCTTCTAAGTTTTGGCAATGATGAATAAAGCTGCTATAAACATCTATGTTCAGGTTTTTGTGTGGATATAAGTTTTCCACTTTAAGTAAATAGCAAGGATGATGATTGTGGGATTGTATAGTTAACAGTAGAGTTCCATATAATTTTCACTTCACAAAATACTATTCTTCCTTTGATTTTTTCCTACTATTAAAAATATTTTTAAAAAATCCTACTTCACAGGCCATTCAAAACAGGCAGCAGGGTGAATGTGGCCCACAGGCCATAGTTTGCAGATCCCCGGTCTAGACCACACTGTGTAAATACTTGTGTAATTGTATCCCTCGTCTTTAAGCCACTTGAGAGTAAGAGTTGGGTCAGATTCATCTTCCTATCCTGAATATTTAGCATATTTAGTGCCAGGTATAATTATTAGTAGAAAGAATAAAACTTGGAATAAAAATACACATTCTCCTCAGTGATAACTACCCCAAAATGACCTTGAATATCCACACATTTCTCCTACAACAAAGTTGAAAAGAGATTTCTGCACTACCATAAGCCAAATGTATCCACAATGCAATGTACGTAGCTTAAGGGGATATTCAATATTGAATTTTAGACCTCTCACAGTGATAAATAAATTTCCTGAAATGTGTCTCAATGAGGCATTAAAGGTATCAGCTACATCAAAAGATTTAGTAAGGATTGTCAAATGGAAGCTGTTGCATGGATTCAAAGCAAGGTGGGGCTTGCTGTTCTCCTTTGTCTTCTGTTTCACAGACTTGTTTGTGCAAATGCATATTAGTTTAGACGGAAGCACCTTGGATTCGGAGGCCTGATGCAAATTAATTAATTAATTCAGCCTACAGCAAAACATCTATATCAAAGGAGTGCAATGGTGCCTGAGCCATCAATGTGTAAAACATGAGTTTCCATTTCATTTTATTTTTAGAGCATTGCTTTCAAGAATTTATTCGACGCCCTTATCCTCCATGCTGATTTGCAGGTTGACATCCAGATCTTGGTGTCTAAGGGCCCAAGCCAAGTGAGGGGTCATGGTCTTCTGACTTATTCACAGGATATCAGGAAAGCCCCAGAGAAGCCTTTTCCAAGGACTTTTGGTGATCAAATGAAGACTTATCAAGCCATGTCTGTCCCCAATCTCTCCAACACCTCAGCCTGGCCATTTTCCTGTCCTTGGCTTGCACAAACTTTCACTTACTTCTCTTCCCCATCGCCTCCCTCCTCAGTTTCCACTTTAGATAGAAGGATTTAAAAGACTCACCGACACTCTAACTCAGTCTTGTCACCCTATCTGACCATGGTTCCTGTTCTAATAACAGGCTTCTGGCCCGGGACCCTGCCCCCAGCTGTGCTCCAAGCCTGGATACCACCAGCTTTGCTCAAACACTGTCTACTTCTTTGTCTAGTACCCAAGTACCTAGTACTCAAGAGAGATGACCTGCCTTGATCTTTCCATTTCACTCACAGCAATTGAGTTTGGTCCTTGGACGTGGCCCATTGCATAAGGCCCTGCTAACTCCCAGCTCACATTGCATAACTGGCTGTCCTCTTGGGTTTGTGAAGTGCAGCTGCTGTAGGGTCCCCAAGTCTACACTCCTCCCATCTTCCAGGAGCAGTGCTCTTCGTAGTCTGTTCATATTACGGAAGCCTACTGTACTTCATGCCTTCCATCTCCTCCCAGCCAGGCAGCTGGACCTGCACCTGCCTAGCCCTCCCTTGTGGAGAGAGCCTAACTCCATGCCTTAGCTCTCGCCTATACTCCTTGGTTGACTGCCAAGAACTAGACCATCTAGTCCCCCCAGTGATGATGTTTACCTGGTGATAAAGTGAGGCTTGGGGTTATGGGTTTGGGTACATATTTACAACATTTGTTAACGTTTTCTCAAAACATTATCTCAGTTGGTGATTACTAGGTGCAGTGGGTTGAATTGTGTCCTCCAAATGTTCAAGTCCTAACCTTTGGCACCCTTGAATATGTTCTTTTTGGAAGTAAGGTCTTTGCAGATGTAATTAAGGAGAAATCATACTGCACTGGGGGGGGGGGGGTCCTTAGACCAATGACTTGTGTCTTCAGAAGAGAAATTAGAGGGATGTTTGGATACAGAGACACAGAGAGGAGGACACCATGTGAAGATGGAAAGAGATTGGAGTGATGCATCTACAAGCCAAGGAACATCAAAGATTGACAGCAACCACCAGAAGCCAGGACAGGGGCTTGGAACGGACTCTCCCTCACAGCCCTCAGAAGGAACCAACTCTTCCACACCTTGATTTTGCAGTAATTTGGCACAGTAGCTCTAAGAAATTGATACACTTGGGAAAAGGACCCTGGTCCACAGACATTAAATGAGGTAGCTCTGGAGAAAGACTCATCATTTTATTCCCAGACAATACATTCCTTTGGAAAAGGCATGATTCTGTGATGCTGAGCAATACAGTATAACCCTCAGGTTTCTCCTTTTTCCCAATCATAGGTTAGCCTTCCTATTTTTTTTTACAAATGGAGAAACTATTTACATCTTTGCCAGAGGAGTTACCATCCAGGCTAATGGCTTTTAATAGCATCTCTCTGTGCTGACATCCAAATTTATATCTCCGGTCTGTGTCTCTCACCAAGCTGCAGACACATGGATCCAATAGACTTCTAATAGTTAATGTTTATAAGCCTTGACCCTGTGCAGTGATTTTTATAGTCATCTTTTTTTTTTTTAAGAGGAAGACCAGCCCTGAGCTAACATCCGATGCCAATCCTCTTTTTGCTGAGGAAGACTGGCCCTGGGCTAACATCCCTGCCCATCTTCCTCCACTTTATATGGGACACCACCACAGCACGGCTTGACAAGCAGCTCATTGGTGCGTGCCCGGGATCCGAACCCCATCCCGCCCCAGCGGAGTGCGCACACTTAACTGCTATGCCACTGGGTCAGCACCCTATAGGCGTCTTTTAAAATTAACCAGTTGATGGCAGCCCTAGGGGGTACACGCTGTTATTTCATTCTCACCTTCCAGATAAAGAAATAGAGATAAAGGATGGTTAGGTTCTTGCCCAAGCTTAGAAAGTGGTAAGTGAAGGATCAGGAAATACATCGGATGAGATATTGACAATACTGATAATTCTTATATTTGCATGAAAATGTGCAGTTTTCACTTTTAGCTAATGTTAACTAACCAGTAGAGTTGTGTAACGGCTTCAGCGTTTGGGATCTTGGCTCAATAACTCGACACTTCCACTAGCTGCCTCTCTCTACTTGAGAGGGAGGCTGAAGCTCTCTATGTCTCATTTTATGTTGGGTAGATGAACATTTGGTAAGCTTCAAGGCCATAACAAGCGATATCATAACTGTTATCGTCATCACTATTTGGAGGATATTAATAAAAATCATCATAATTATACTTATCAGGGAATGATTTTTCTACTGTGGTGTGTACAACGAATGCGCCTCTGTGGAGGCAAACACATTCCAAGATTTAGTCTTGATTCAAAATGGTAGTCACAAAACTTCCATTTGGACCCCACGGAAGGCAAATAGCCCTGCCATTTGTTTACGTATGGTCTATGGCTGCTTTCACACAGCAATAGCAAAGTTGAGTAGTTACAACAGAAATCCGATGGCCCACAAAACCTAAACTATTTCCAGTCTGGTGCTTTACAGGGGCTGTCCACCGACCCCTACTAATCCTGTGTTCTGAGCACGCAGCTGGATGCTTTACATGTATTGTCTTTAGTACTTCCAACAAACCTGCTTGATAGGCGTTTATATTTGTAGTTTTTACCAGATGCTCAGAGTAGTTATATGATTTGGCGAACATCAAACAACAGAGAAACAGTTGTGTTGCCGTTTGAGGTCCTGGAATTCTAATTTTGCAGCTTTCTTCCTCTACAGCTCCGAGAACAGAGGGACATCTTGCTTGGGCTTGAGTTTGCAGAATCAGGGATCCCCTGGTATTGAGTACATTTCAGGGCTTGAGAGAATTTGGAGGTGGTAAGGGGTTTCGATGCTATAGTTGTCTAATAAATGGAAACATGGCCGAATACCGATAAACAGGGACTCTTCATTCAGATGGAGGAGAAGATCCTTGTACACCAATTCTGTACTCATAGGGCCAGTGCCCCCAGGGAGACAGGTGCAGGCTTGTCTGCATATCTGCTGTTTTTGCTTGAAATATTCCTGCACATTTGTTGGGTCCCCATACTTTATAAATTAACCAAACATCCAGGTACACAGATATTTATCTGGTCAAGAGCTTCCAATGTTACATAGATCAATACAGACAAGCTCTTCTCCAGTGCCCTCATCTTCTGTTTCTATTCAAATAACTCTCATTTCTAGATATTCATGGTGAATTCACAGATTATCACCATAAATTACCGCCAAGACTTATACAAAAACATCATTTGTTTCAAATACCTGTCCAACTTTAAAAATTGTCCTAAAACCTCTGTTGGGCATGTGAATTCAAATAAAATGTATTTAATGAAGGACATGAAATGTCCTTCCAATGAAATGTCCAATGAAAATGTGAAAATGAAGGACTTTTAAGGCATTTCACAGCTCTTGGCCATCTAGTACATACATGAAAACCTGACCCTGTGCTAATGATCTCTGAATGAAAGTTTTTTCTCTTTATTAAATGCAGTGACTGTGTCTATATCTGGAGTAATGTTCATAGGTCCTCAACTCTTACTTGAACTTTGTTTTAAAGAAAGAGGAGGTCGAAAACAACCAACTGGAAAGCAAGAGTTTGGGGGTCTCTGGGTGTAATCCATCATTAATGATGAAAGCCAGCATTACTTTTCTGGAAATCTGTCAGGACATTGAACCAAATACACGAGGCAGACAGATCTATCTTCTGGCAATTACATTTCCTTGTTGCTTGACATCCTCGATATAAATGACAGTCTTCATTTCTTTAGTCCTATATTTAATAGGTAATTATTCCTTTATATAAATTAATCACCATAAATATTGCCATAACAAGAAATCAACATCCAGATCGTATTACCCTTAATCAGGTTACATAATCTTGAGGGACTCACATTGTGAAAAATTGATAATATTGCTGTCTAGACTAGTGCTGTCCAACAGGCCTTTCTGATGATGGAAATATTCTATATCTCTTGCCCAGTATCAAAGCCACTAGCCCATGTGGCTATGGAGCTCTTGAAAGGCGACTAGTACATCTGAGGAACACTGAATGTTAAGTTTTGTTTAATTGTAGGTAATACCAGTTTTAGCTTAAATTATCACATGTAGCAAGTGCTGCTGTATTGGACACACAGATCTCCTTATCAGATGGTATTAACCTAAATAATATGGTGAAACAGATTAATTAAGACTAAAAATAATAACACTGGAGTGATTTTCTTTATGTATACCAGGATATCTGAGCTCAGTGATGGTTACAGTACCAGCCACAGCTAAATTTGCACATTAGCCTACATAAATATGAGGGTGCCCTTCTGTTAGGAGGTTCAAGATGCACCATTTCTCATGTACCATGAAGCTGTCCATGAAAAACTTTTATCATTGCTTCATAAAAATGACGGGAATTCTTGGGCTTTACTTCTCACTCTATACCTAATTATTTGCTGGTTTTCAAGAGCACAACTCTGTGGGAGGCTGAATAATGTCCCCCACCCCAATGCTTATGCATTAATCCATGGACTCTTTGGATATGTTATATTATACGGCTGTTATGGGATGAACTGTTTCCCTGCCAAAATCCATGCGTTGAAGTCCTAACTCCTACTACCTCAGAATGTGACTGTATGTGGAGATGAGGTCTTTAAAGAGGTAATTAAGGTTAAATGAGGTCATTAGGGTGGCCCTAATCCAATGGGACTGGTGTCCTTATGAGAAGAGGAGATGAGGACACAGACACACACAGAGGAAAGACCATGTGAGGCCGCAGGGAGAAGATGGCCATCTACAAGCTAAGGAGAGAGGCCTCAGGAGACACTAACCCTGCTCACACCTTGATCTCAGACTTCCAGCCTCCAGAAGTGTGATAGAATAAGTTTCTGTTGTTTAAGCCCCGCAGTCTGTGGTACTCTGTTATGGCAGCTCTGGCAAACTAATGGAATGGCAAAAGAGACTTTGTAAGTGAAATTAAGGCTATGGACCTTGAGATGGAGAGATTGTCCTGGATTATCAGAGTGGGCTCAATCTAATTACATGAACCTTTAAAGGCAGACAACCATTCCTGGCTGTGTTCAGAGAAACGTGACCAAAGAAGAGGCAGGAGAGATTTGAAGCATGAGAAGGACTAGGTCATCTGCAGCTGGCTTTGGAGATGAAGGAAGTGGGTTATGAGCCAAGGAATGTGGGTGGCCTCCAGAATCTGAGAACCAACTTCAGGTAACAGGCAGGAAGGAAAGGGGGACCTCTGTTCTACACAAGGACCTGTATTTTGCCAACAACCTGGCCGAGCTTGGAAACAGATCCCCTTCCATCTCCCCAGAACCTCCAGATAAGAGGCCAACCCAACTAACACCTTGATTTCAGCCTTGCCAGAGGCAGAGCAGAAAACCCAGTTGAACCCCCCGGACTTCTTATCTACAGAACTGTGAGACGAGAAATGGAATTTTCGTTAAACCACTAAGTCTGTGGTCATTTGTTACAGCATCGATAGAAAATAAATACACACCTGTATAATCTTTATCATTCAACAATAATAATACCTGGTATCTTAAACTAATTACTAGGCAAACTCCCGAGGGAAAAGAGATTCTCTTCCTTTGGTGCTGAAATCACTGATGTTTCCTCCTTGTACTTAAAGGGGAAAGGAAGGTGACCAAAGGGCACCAGACGAAGCAGATGCAAAAGTACTTAAAATGGTTTTGTGCAGTTGTAAGCACCTCTTCTGGGTAAAATACTACTTTTGTCAAGGACCCAACTCAAAACAACCTAGGGTGACTACAGAGAGAGTTCACAAAACCTGATTTACCCACACAGCCTTCGTGGTAGAGTGTATTGTAAATCTCTTCAACTCTCAAAGGTCTAAGACTCCAGTGGCAATATTCTTTGTTCTTGGCATTGTCAATGTAAGTCATTGTACTAGTTACAGCAAATTAGCTACAACTCTACAGACCAAGGGTTGATTTTTATTTCCCCCTAGAGCAGACTTGTGGCTTTCTTAGGCATTCCTCTTCTGCCTGTTTAAGCTTAGCATGTTAACATACCATAAATATTTAAATTTAATTGTATTTTTCTGCTATTGTTATCAATCCAATCATTTATCCCTAAAGAAACGAATGAAACTTTTGGTTCACTATTAAACCACTAAAGCTACAACATAATAATTATCTCTGCTCTTCCCAACCAACGTTTAACAGCATGATTTACCACCAACCTGCTATTTAATTTATAATAATAACATTCATCCTACAAATATTGATTTAGTGCCTACCATATAGCAGGAACCTTTGAAAGCTTGTATGAAAATAAAGAGGAAAGAGCTACAGTCTAGTAGGGGAGAGAGGCATGCAGAAGGGGGCAATACATGTTACATGGAAAAGAAGTGGGCAGCCCCCAGTATGGCGGCATTGCAAAGGATGCGGCAGACGCTGTCCAAGGAAGACCAGCAAAGGTGTCCTGGAAGAGGTCTTGAAGAGTGAGTTGGAGATGCTGTCAGTGCAAATAATCCATAACCAATCTATAAATCAAAATTGGGGAGAGTTTATTATGAGCCAAATTTGAGGACCATATAGCTGGGGACCTTCCTTCCCCAAGGAAGGAAGGGCACCAAACAAGTGGGGAGTACAGAGTAGTTATATACCATCAAAGAGCATGCATCATGGGACCAGCCCAGTGGCATAACAATTAAGTGTGCGCACGCCACTGCGGCGGCCTGGGGTTTGGATCTCTGATGCGCACCGACGCACCACATGTCAAGCCATGCTGTGGTGGTGTCCCATATAAAGTGGAGGAAGATGGGCACGGATGTGAACCCAGGGCCAGTCTTCCTCAGCAAAAAGAGGAGGATTGGCAGATGTTAGCTCATGGCTGGTCTTCCTCACAAAAAAAAAAAAAAAAAGCATGCATCACATATGATTGCAATGTCTCTTTTACAACAGTCATGAGATTGCCTAGCCTGCCTAGCAGGCACTGTGATTCACACAGCAATTGATGAACACAGCAGGTAGCAGGTCTGTGGTCTCCAGCTGGGTGGTCACAGCAGGTCAGCAATCAATCCCTAGCCTAGGGAGAGATGCTTATCCTTAAGGAAACGCTGGTGTGTGGGAAGTTACTTTATCTTAAGGGCATTTGTTCTTGTCTTTGTGACATAGTAAATGCTTAAAGCAGATATACAGTGCATGTTTAAAGGCCAGGTCTGGCCCTTTTGGAGAAACAAGTTCAGGCTGAATTAGTTTTACACAAATGGCTTCCTCATATACTCCAATATATCCTGTTGCTTGCCATTTATTTATCAATGCCCAGGAACATCCCAAGAGAAAGAACAGCCCAGATGGACAGTACAGAAAAGAAAAATATTCGGAGATATAAGAACATATAACATGGCTTGAGGTTCAATATGGCTGGAGAAGTGTTGAACAGTGGGGAAGGTCAGCGCAACCACCATCTCAAGCCACTTGCTGTATTTTCCTCTCTAGCTCAGAAGAAAGGGCCATGGATCTGCATTTCTTCTCAGTCTGAGGATCACATGGCTTAACCCTTATCATTCACGTACCCCATTTTGGTTCTAGCTTCTGCTAGCATTCCATGGATAGTTTAATTTTAGCTTTAGTGAGTCTCTGGACATGGTTTACTCTTCTGCATGTTTGCACACTTCAAAAGATGTCTCCCCAAGAGTCGTGTCTCCTGTTTATTCAAACACTAATCTAAGCACTGCTGTGAAGGGACCTTACAGGTTGAGGTAAGATTTAATCAGCTGACCTTAAAATAGAATATCTTGGATTATGAAGGTGAGCCAATGTAATGACATGAGCCCTTAAAAATAGAAGAGGTACTCAGGGATGGGGCTGGCCCCATGGCATAATGCTTAAGTTCAGCGCATTTCACTTTGGTGGCCTGGGTTTGCGGGTTCGGATGCCCAGGTGTGGACCTACAGCACTCATCAGCCATGCTGTGGTGGTGACCCACATACAAAAAAATAGAGAAAGATTGGCACAGATGTTAGCCCAGGGCTAATCTTCCTCAAGCACAGAAAGAGGAAGATTGGCAACAGACATTAGCTCAGGGCAAATCTTCCTCAGTAAAAAAAACAACAACAACAACAGTAGAAGAGGCACTCAGGGAGATGTATGGGAGAAGGAGGCAGAGGAAGGATGAGACAGAGAGGGTCAGAGCATAAGGACTTGACCGACCATGTCCAGTGTCAAAGGAGGCCACAGGCCAAGGAATAGGAACAACCCCTTGAAGCTAAGAACCCCTCAAGGAAACAGAGACCTCAGTCCTACAACAGTATTCTTCCAACCGCCTGAGTGAGTCTGGAAATGGATTCTTCTCATGAGCTTCCAGAAGGGAACACATCCCTGCCTACACTTTGATTTAATTGTTGTGAGAATCAAAGGAGAGAACCAGCTGAGCCACGCTGTGCCAGGAAAACTCATCCACAGAAACCATGAGCTAATAAACGGGCAACGTTTTAAGGTGCTAACTTTGTAGGAATTTGTTACAGAGGTGTAGAAAGGAATACCCCATCTCTCAGAGATTCCTGGTTACACTGGATGAATGTGGTTTCACATATCAACACAACATTGAAGATTTTATTTATTTATTTTTCCCCCAAAGCCCCAGTAGGTAGTCATCTGTCATAGCTGCACATCCTTCTAGTTGCTGTATGTGGGACGCGGCCTCAGCGTGGCCGGAGGAGCGGTGCGTCGGTGTGCGCCCGGGATCTGAACCCGGGCCGCCGGCAGCGGAGTGCGCGCACTTAACCGCTAAGCCACGGGGCCGGCCCTTCAACACAACATTGAAAAGAAAAATATCATGTGTATCCAATATTGTGACACTTGGCCTCCTTCTGTAACATCAGGGATTTCAGAAGAGTAGACCTCCCTGAATGTGACATAGACTTGTGCATAAACATGCCTTATTCTTCCACTGCAACAACACCAACATCATGTGCATATTTCCACTTACTCAGCTTGGGGATAACTCTGTGTTTACCATTGACAGGTGTGGATTGGGTGCATACTCTGTGCACAAATAAAAGAGATGCAGTTAATATAAGCAAACCATCACTGGTCATGCAACTTTCATATATAATGGGATGTAAATTTGCCTTCACAAAAGGTCACTTGGAAAGACAGTTGTTTATAAAACAGCACATAGCAAACATCTAATGGACATGGTGGCCATTGTGGATCAGAATTGGCCACCGCAAAATGTGTCTCTGGCATGAGGATTATTTTGGGCTGGTTACTTTTAAAAACTGCAGACATAGGAAAAGCTCTGAAAACCAAGTATAAGTAGAAGTTATCCTTTCTAAGGGATATTTACATTCGTAAGGGAAATCTCCATTTTTAAAGGTATTTCCCTCTCTATACCAGGAAGAAGGGGGGATGACCTTATCTCTAGAATCTCTTAGCAGTGTGGAAGGTGAGGACTTAAATCTGCATAATAACTTTACTCTTGTTTACTGTGCTTTTCTGGTACTCTCCCATAACTGACTCCCACCACCCCCAACATCTTCCTTTGTCTTTAGCTGAAGATGGTATTTAAAATGAGACCCTCTGCCATTTTGGTGAGTTATTCAGTTTTCCTGGGTCTCTCCCATGTATAAACGTTATAAAGGTTTGTTTGATTTTCTCCTCTCATTCCGTCTCATGTCAATTTAATTCATAGCCCAGCCAGAAGGACCTAGAGGGTAGAGGCTTTGTCTTTCTCCCCTACACCATTCAGGACTGGAGTTGTCTATAGAGGGAGATG
The DNA here is from genome assembly GCF_057802395.1 of Ceratotherium simum simum. Taxonomy (NCBI): domain Eukaryota; kingdom Metazoa; phylum Chordata; class Mammalia; order Perissodactyla; family Rhinocerotidae; genus Ceratotherium; species Ceratotherium simum. Next base: position 125,171,177 of record NC_141940.1, read on the forward strand.
GGGTGGGTGATGGAAAAGTCTTCCAGAAACACACAAGTGTCAAGCCTTGCATTTAGGTGGGATTTTTACTCCCAGTCAGGAACGGAAACACCCCTATGAGCAGGGACAGTAGCATGGAACTGGGGAAAAGCTCAAGATAAATGAAGATATTGTGAGCAGGCCAGTGGGGATCAGAGGGCTGGAACTATAGCTGGAGCAAGATTGGGGAGGTCCTTAGAGATAAAGAATGAGAAACGAAGGAAGGTCTTTCAGCTAATAAGCGATTCAGTGAAATATGTATTTCAGAAGAGCTATTTTGTGTGGTAGTGAAATGGAGGATGGACTGTACTAGGGAGGATTAAAAGCAAGGAGACCATTAAGGAGTCTATGGTATTACCTTAGAAATCAGAGAGATAACCAGAGGGGTGGGAGTGACAGCAGAAGGGAGAGGAAAACTCAGATGTGAGGAAACTTGAATGCATTTGATTTTGAATCAGCCAGTGGCATTCTTTAAGTTATCTGCACGGAGAAGGCAACATTCAGAGATTTTGAAAAATTCTGACCAACGAGAAAAGTTACACATAAATGTGCCATGTCTGTGTAGAGATTGAGGGGCTGCATAATTCATGGTGGCTAAATTCATCATGATTAGTGGATTCATTTTAATTCTGGGTGAGTAAATCCAATTTTCTATAGCAAAATTCTATGACTTAAATGAAGAACAGTACAATTACTGATGCAAAATATTGTGTTTTATGAGATTTTCTGTTATCATATGCTTCCTAGTCAAAGGGTACATTCCTGAGAGACAAAATAAAATGTATATACACGTATGTATGATGTATATATAGAATTGGAGTTTAAAAATAAGGTCAGCACACCAGAAGCAGATTTTAAAGACAAGGAAACTGAAATTGAGCTATTCAAAAGTCAAATGGTGAATGAGCCAATTAGAGCAGTGTTCTTCCAACTCGTTCCCAAGAACTCTTGTTTTAAGAAGTCATTTCAGGTGTCCTGAAAGCATTTGATTCAAATTTTTGGAAACTAATGTTGAAATAAGAGTGCACCTATCACCCATTATACAAACTTCTAATTTCCATATATGTAAAAAAAAAAAAAATACCACTTTTCATTGACTGATTTTATTAAGCAACTGCTAATTAATTTAAACTGAAAAACAAATGCATGGACAAAATACTATATTTACTATTTTATACATTGAGCATGTGCGAATGGATTCATTTTGCAGCAGGTGAAGAATCAAGGAAGACACAGACCATTGGAGTTGCACAGCTTTCTCAGGGCAGCAATGCTCCTGGTCCTTATGTAGAGTCATCTAAGACAATAAACTGGAATGTTCAGCTGTGTTTGGGATAGTAGTTAGAGCGTGGATTACCTTGAGTCCCTGTAGAACAGTGGACATTTATGTCACACCATAAACATCTTTTACAAGCCTTGCAGGTGCATAATTTCCAGGTGTTAGCACACCAAGTCGTTGGCTGCAAAAAAAAAAAAAAAAAAAAATCAGGACTGAAGAACATCACCAATTCCTAGTTCCAGTCTTTCCCTTATATTGTCTCAAAGCCTGCTTTCAACATTTGTTTCTGGTACAGCCTTATTGAAATACAATTCATAAATCATACAATTCATCCATTCCAAGTGTACAATCTAATAGTTTTCAGAATATAAACTTGTGTAACCACCATTACCATTTTAGAACATTTTCATCACTCCTAAAAAGAAGCTCTGGCTCCCTTAGTCGTCTGCCCTAATCTTTCTCATGCATCCCCAAGCCTAGGCAACTACTAATCTACCTTCTGTGTCTGCATAGATTTGCCTATTCTAGACATTTCATGTAAATGGAATCATACAATACTGTCTTTTGATGACTGATTACTTTCACTAAGCGTGATGTTTTCAAAGTCCATCCATGTTGTAGCATGTATTAATATTTCATTACTTTTTATGGTCAAATAATATCCCCTTATACGGATGCACCATATTGTTTATCCATGCATCAGCTGATGGACATCCACCTTCAACGGTGTGTTTTTAATTTAGTGGAAATCTCTCCCTGCTGACATGAATCACCATGCCTGCTTTTACTGCCATGGTACCCCATCAATCCTCAGAAAATCTCAGAGGGTCTTCAGGATGGAGGACTTGAAACCTACAAAGAGTTCCAGGTCAGCTCCCTATTCATGGGCTCCTCATATGGGTCCATGTGCTCTCCCCCAACGAAGACAACATCACAGCCATGGGAGGAAGGGTGTTCTCTCGACATGGGTGGTTAAAGCAGAATCAGACTGTGAGGGCAGAACTTGAAGAGTGTTGCATGCAGGAGTAAGAGATTGGGTGAAATAAAATATGACAGAAGGGAAAAATACAGTGCTGCTGCTTCAAAGGTATTTATGGGCGTGGGGCCGAAGGTGGAAGGATGATTTTGAAACTAACAACGTAAACTCACTGTTACAAAGAATGTGGCTAATTTTCACACTTCTATTCCTATTAAGAAAATAACAGTTAATTCATAAGTTTCCTGCGACTCAAGGAAAGAGGTATTAGTGATAATTATGGAAAAAAATTACCCTTAGAAAAGCAACTCGTTAATGAATATGAAAATTGTATTACCACCTTAAAGGTGATTTTTCGGCAGTTCTTAGGTGTATGACCTGCGGATTCCCTAAATAGTTTTCAGGTACTAATTTTCTGTTTACAATCTCATCAACTGCCCCAATCTACCCACTGAAAATTGCATTTTTATTCCACGTAATCTTGAATCAGTATTTGCTCTTATTTAATTTCACCACACTTCACTTCATGAATATCCCACTTCTTAGCAACTTCTAGGAAATCAGTTGAAGCTTTTATCCCTGTGAACACAAGTGCATATGTACATACAAATGTAATTCTACGTAAATACTTAATGGATCACTTAATGCATCTCTTTTAAAATGAGGGACCCAACCTATGAATCCCGCTGTTATTTGTCGGTGTTGTCATTACCCTGTTATTTTTGAAATTCCTTTGGTATAAATTGTCTTAAAAAGATAACACATTATGTACCAAAACCAATCAGTTTTATAGCTTTATAAATCTCTAGATTTTAACAAAGACAATATTTCCCAGTTAGCTAAAACTTGTTACACCTACCATCTTTGTTACACTTATGAGCCCATTATCAATATTGAACTTTACCAGTTTAACACACTTTTACACGCATTTTGTTAACACACTAACAGGCATATAGGGAAACTGAGGCACAAAGATTCAATTACTTGCTCCATGTCACATGATGACCGTCTGAGTTAAACCAGAGCTCAAAGGCTTTGTTTAATTTTCCAACTCTCTCTCCCTTCTTTCCCTCCCATGTTATGCTGTGTTTTGATTACCTGTCATGTTCACAAGAATTAGCTCTGAATAAATTTGGTCATTTTCCAGACTGAAAGCCACGGTCAGAGGCTAAAAAAAATACCATCATCGGAGATAGCAAAATAATGAGTTGCCACCTCTGAAAACAATTGCCATTATATAAAAATATATAGACCATATGGTGAAACCAAGAGCTTATTAATATTATATATGCTTTTCTCCACGAGAGTTATATCTGCATTCCATTACATCCCCATATTTTTATTTTGAAAAATTTCAAAACTACAGAAAAATTGTAACGATACTACAATGAACACCTGTATACCCTTCATTGAGATTCACAAATTATTACTATTTTACCATTTTCCCTCATTTACTTTCTTTCTAGTATTTTTGCTTATGCATGCTCTCCTACATATATATGTAAAATATATGCATATATAAAGTATAAATACATAGAATATGTATGTACATATATAATACACATATATGAATACATATAAAATACACATATATAAAATAAATATATTACTTCGGAATGATTCAGAAAATATATATACTTTCAAATATATATATATTCACATCCTTCTGAATCATTTGAAAGTAATAACATTTTACTGAGACATACTTCATTGTGCATCTCCTAAGAATAAAGACATTCTCCTACATAACCATAATTCAATTATTACATCCAAGATATTTAAAATTGATACAATATCTAATGTACCACCCCATATTAAAATTTTGTGATTATCACAAAATCTCATATATATTATGTATAAATATACCTTATATGTAAAGCCAGGCTTCAGTTAATAAATAATCACGCTTGGGGGATCATTTGGTTGTCATTTTTTTGTTTTTTACCCTCTATAAATCTAGAATTGCTGCTCCACATTTTTGGTTTGTTGGTTTCAAAGAATCGTCATTTTTGAAGAGTGCATGGTGCTTGTTTCGTAGACTGCTCCTCAATCTGGATTTGTCTAATTGTTTCCTTCTCATGATTAGTTTTGGGTTAAACTTTTTAGCAAAAATACTACTTACATAATTTTGAGCAAATCCTATCAGGAGTCAGATAATGTCAGTTTCTGCATTTGCTGTAAGGGATTCTCTTTGACCTTAGGTATGTATCCCCTCAAACAGGGAAAGAGATGCAATTATTTGGTCTTATCATTCTGTCTCCCAAAAATGTAAAGAAAGGAAAAGAAAAGATATACCAGTTATTTTAATTAAATAACACAGCGTAGTCTACATTAATAACTGACTCTGGAACAAGTTTCAACATTTTCTAATCAAAACCTAAAAAGTATTATGGCATCAACTTAGCAGTGACATGCAGATCCTCTCAACGTGTAGCTCCGTATTAGAAATCTCAAGGTCTCTAGGTGACTCTAATTGCCCAAAATTGCTGAAGTTTTCTGTAAGAATTACAACTGACACTTGACGGCACCCTTAAGAATTTTCCAAAACAAGGCAAAATGGGACTTTTCTTATAGACTGACCTGAAGCCAGGCAAGTTTCTTTGAAGGTTACTGATTTGACCTACCTTACAGGATTGCTATAAGGATTTAATAATAAGTCAATGGACCTCAAGAGCATAGCCCAGCACATGGCTGAAACCTGGACTCAATACTACACGCCCATCCCTTTTCACACCCTTGAGAATTTATTCCGGGGCATTTTAGACTCTGTAGCACTCATGGAGAGTATGCAAGTAATGTTGGAATGAGTCAAGGTGAAAAAGAGTAAGGAACATGTTTGGTTTTCCCAATCAAGCACTAAAGTTTGGAACCTATTATCCTCATGTGAACGATGATATATTAATACATTTAATAATGTATCTATACGTCTGTCAAAACCTTGAATTTTGGACAGACACAACCTGGCGATTCATTCACAATATTCCCATAACAAAGAAAGACAACATTAGAAAACTTAACTATTAAGCAGTTAAATAAAGTCTTTTTGCCCACAATCTATACTCTAGCTTTATTACTAAAGTAAATAGGTTAAACTCAAATGCAAGTATAAATTCTCTGTTTCCATTTTTGAAAATAAAAGTAGAAGTGTTTCGCATTGCATTGTGTCTAGACTTGCCCATAAATACCTCCTTAAAATGCAGAAATTCGTGCAACTTTAAACTTATAAAGATTCATGTGATATGATATATCCCTCCTAAACACTTATCATCATGCGTTTATTTTCACAACCAATTTTGACTTAGATTATTGAGCATTCGTTTAAATCACACATTAAAACATCCTCTAGACTGAAGATAGCCTTGGTTGAATTGTTAGAGATTGGGAAAGAGAAAATACATTCTTTCTAAACCTCATTTCTTCTGTCTCAGCCTTCAGCATGTCATAATTTTAAGTCTTCTTTTCCTTTACGATTTCCTCCTAGTAAAAATGTGGAATGGTTGTCCACAGTGGGCTCCACAATCCTTGTTAAATTGTATCCCTTCTTTAGGCAAGAGTACCTATGATCCACTTCTCTGTGTTATTTGATTTTTCAGTAGCACTTGGGTACCGGGGTTTCGCATTCCTCATTGAAGGTCACCTTTATTCAAGAATTAAACAGCCAAAGCATTTTCAGTATCTTCATATTTTCATGAAGAACACTATTTTTTAAGTCACAAGAAGTAGCTTTTGATCTCTAAGCCATGAACTTCATCCTATGTCAACTATAGCACATTGATGATGGAAGATGGAGTTACCTTTCCAGGGTGAAATCTTTTCCTAAGGCAAAATTCCCCCTTTTTTTTTGCTCTTGGGGGACTAAATTCTCTTACTTTTGATAAGACTTTTGACTCCCACAACTAGTTTCCATGTTGGAAATGTTTCAATCTATTGAGGCTAGAATTTTTCTTCATTTTAGGCTCCATATGGGTCCAGCTAAGACTTTTTCATCAAATAATACAAAGCCCCCTCCACTCTCTGAAATAAGACTTTTTCATTTGTGGATTCAAAGATTTAGACTTTACAGAATGGATGTTTCTATGCTCATGCCATCATTAAGGCATAGTTTTGCACAAAAATAAAATTTTCTGTGAGCTGACACATACCTTTTAAAGATCTTAAGGAGACGTTAAGGGGTGTGATTTTGATAATTCCTACCAATACTCTCAATATCTAAAGCCCAATGCCCTTTACAGTTAAGATTCAAATCTGTTTCCTCTTCCAGACGTACCTCTAATTATATCTCGAGACAGATCTTGGCTCCAACTAAACTGCTCAATTTCCCAAAGCTTCAATATTTTCAGTTTTCCTGCCCCATGCATTAGTGCCATCCCTAATGTTCCACTGCTCATAACTTAGGTAGACTGATCCCTCTCCCCCCATTCACCGAGAGCCAGTTAAGACAGGAATATTGCCATAGCCCACCCAACTGACAATCTGTCCTTTACGCTTGGTATTCTTGCTTGTGTGTACATGTATGTGTGTGTACTTTACATTGCATGTGCATACTCATACAAGCACACACGTGCATTTCCCTCTCCACCTTGAAGCCATGTGATGTCACACAAGGCACACAGGTTCTGGAGTCAAGCAAGCTGGGTTCTGAATCATAACTCAACCACCAAGTTGGTTGAGTGCCTCTTCCTTCTCTGCTTTCTCAGCTCTAAGAAGTAGATCACTACACCAACCCTATGAGATTGCTGTGGATATAAATCAAATAATATACCTAAAGAAACTCATGTGTACAAAACATTGTTCCTGCTCCTCCTCTTTAGAAGACTAAGTTGCACCTACCTTTATATTTTGTAGAATTCTATAAAGACAGAAGGAAATTATATGTCGAAAATTATATGTTGTTGCGTCAATTGATTTTTTAAATTGATTAAACTCCAACCCAGTAAATTACGCCTCACCAATTTTTCAAATTGCATAAAAACAGATGTAAATCTATCATCCTCTTTATCAATTGTAAGACCTAAGTTATTGTGGCAGAACAGATTAGAGCATTCACAATATCTTTTGATGATTTTCTTTAAAAAGTTCTTAAATCACTGCAAGCCAAGTAACATATCATCTCTCCTCTTCCACACCTGGACCTCAGGTTACTCAGTAATTCTGATGATGTTGGAGACAATGCTAGTTTCCACCTCTTTTCTCGATAAACTGTTCCTCATTTGCCCTTAAGTAACATTGTTCCTTTAAGTAAAAACTAGTCTAGTGAGGAGAGAGAATTTGGTCCCTGTGCCAAGGAAACCCTGGGCTGGTGGAGAGATTGTAAGATTCTCCAGAGTGTGTGCAAATAAATTAACCCACTTTACTGTTGTAGAAATGGTCTGAGATGCTTGTTTTTTTACCAGCTGGGGAGAGGCAGTTAATTTCAGCTCATTGAATTGAGTATCAGATCTTGTTAAGTGGTGAAACCCAGCTCGATCTACCAGCTTTTCTGAACACATAATTCTTGAACAGAAACAGCAGGTAATTGAGTTGGCGTTGATGGGGTATCAAATCCGCTCTGCCAGAGTCTGGGTTATCTATTTAATTTTCCCCAAAGCGGAAACCGAATGAGTGATGAATTTCCTATGCATCCATCCTGGCATTTGGTACCTGCTGTTCCTTTTCAGAACACTTGTATATAGAATTACATTTGTTTCTCTCTATTCTTTTACTATTATTATGAATTAAGTGAGTGGATCTTAAATTGCTTCTCTTACAAAATGCTTAGTATGCTTTACATCACAAATGAGGTATTATTAGTATTTTTATAGTAGTAGACACAGAAAGTTTTTGTCTATGGATTTGAGTTCAAATTCCAATTTTCCTCCTTAATAACAATGGGTTTTTAAATTAGTCACTTCTCTTTGAGCCTTAGTTTCCAATGTGTAACATAGGCATAATAACACCTGTTATTACTGACTAGTATCATTGTAAAATTTATGTGTTTAAAGTAAAGAATAAACATCATAATGCAGCAACATCAATTAAAGAATGTCTCATTCGAATTTTAATCTTAAAGGGCAGCCATGAAAGCCCATGGAAGATAGCTTCTTCTAACACTACTGATTTTATTAAAAGCCAACATGGACAACCTTACCCACCTTTTTATTAGAAAAAGACTTGATCCTGGATACCTGCAAACAGACACACCTATATATTTATATGAATTTAATGAATAGCTTCTAGAGTGGTGATCATCAAACTGTGGCCCTGGCCTATTTTTGTAAATAAAATTTTATTGGAACACAGCCACATTCATTCCTTTATGTATCATCGATGGCTGCTTTCACACTAGAATGGCACAGCTGAGTAAATCTGATAGAGACTCTATCTCCTACCAAGCCAAAAATGCTTACTATCTACCCCATTCCAGAAAGAGCTTGCCAACCCCTGATGTAGAATGCCAACAAGTTTCTCTTCTCAAGATGTTTTCTACTTGATGGTAATAATGTGGAACACTCTGAGTCATTCCGATAAGGGAAATGGACAGCATAAAACCGAGCCAAATAATCATGATTGTTACATAAAATAAAATAGATCTCCTCTAGCTAGAAAAATTTTAGAGACCAAAATGCCATAGTGTAGATTCAGCCTAGAACCTAAGTAACTGGACATACTGAAAGAAAAGACTCAACTAAATGGCAGATAAAACCAACCAGGGTGCTCATTTATCTGGTTTATCTTTGTTATCATCTTTGTCTGTGTGGGGATGAATGACATTTGACAATCACCTAAGGCTAAAGAGGAGAGCAGAGGAGACAAGTACTAAACGTTTTAGATGGTAACATTATCTCTGAAAATTATCCTTAAGACCCGTGTGCAAGATGCTTGCTTTCCTGGTTCCTGGAGAGGGATTCAAATAAAGTGTCTTTATGGGCACTTTCAATTTCCTTGCAGTATAGGAAATATTGCTAAGTTGATGTCATAAAGTACACAAAGCTCTCCACAATCTGGGATCCTGGAATTCTTTTTCTCATTTTGTCCAGGTTCTCTGTGAATTTCCATAGTGCTGTATTAGTTTATCACTGAGCGTCTTTTCCTGTCTTGGTGTTCTTTGCCCCAGACCCCTTATCTCCGTTCTTCCATTGTGTTGGGTCATTGTAGGGAAACTGAACCCTGCAAGCAGTGCTTTCCAGGATCCATGTCACCAGGCTTCCTACGAGATCACCCCAACATGAGATTGGCTGGTAGGAGCAAGGAGGAATCCAGGGTATTTCTCATCCTTCTCCTGATGTATCTCCTCCATGGCTCAAAATCCTGCCCCCTCCACAGTCACAGCCTCCACTGGGATTACTAACATCCCTCTCTGCATCTGGACCTCCAGTTTCAGGGTGGGAGCAGCTCTCTGCTGTTACTAGCCTCTGAGTTTCCTCACCATCCCTCAAGATCACTTGTATTAAAAATCCCCCATATTCAATTCCATCTGTGGTACACGCTATTCCTGGGTGGTTCCTGATGATTCACCAGTTTACTTTTAAGATAGTTATTTGGGTGCATTTCCTGGTATTCCTCCCTATAAGCATCATATAATCCTGGTTTCCCCCCCACATAAGCCTCTTAAGGACATAATCAGCATCTGGACATCTTTATATATTCCACAGTGTCTAACACACAACTTGGCACATAGTAGCTGTGCAGTAATTATTTGCTGAATTGAATTTGGCTGAAATGCTTATCATGGACAAAGACTTCAGGAGATAAGATGACTCACAATCTGTTTAGAGTGTTATTTCTAAAGTGTAGACAGGCAAAGACCACAACTGTCCTCAAAAAGTGTGCTTTACTTACCTGGTATAGAAGGAATCATAGCTAGACTGGGAAGCCAAGAGTTTGAGGAGCTGAGAAACTTCACTGGAGACTCATCTAGCACAGTCATCAAAAATTGATGAGTGTTTTCTACTTTGGTGCACAATTTATAATGCAAGCATAGGAACACACTTTTTTTACTGGATAATCATCTGAAGAACATCATTCTCTTGTATCCTATGTCAGGCAACTCAAACTCTTTGTTGAATAATTCTATCTGAACACGTTTTGCCTTACGTTTCATGACCATGTCAGAAACGTCTCCACGTGCTTCCTTTGTGTATAAGGAACCTTGGTACTTGGAGCCCTCACAGCTGTAGTTTACCCTGGCCCTTTCTCTAAGCAACAGTGATTCCTGGGGTTTTTAATCAGACGTATGTGAGCAACTTCATCACTTCTTTCTTAAATTTTGGGAGAGAAGAACACGAATTATAGCAGTACAGTGAAGAAGACCTCGTTTGTCAAATAGTAAGGTTTGAATTCCAAAGTCACCATCTACCAGCTCTGGGATCTTCTGACAGTTCACTCAAGTGCAGTGTCGTCATCTCTACAATGAGTGTGTTGGAAAGTACCTCAGATTGATGCATTGGGATTTAAAGGAGTCGGCTCAGATGAGAACACATGGCACAGGGCTTGGCACCTGAGTCTCATGGAGGACACTGGCATATGCTGCCCTCACTGTGCACAGAATGCAATCATTTCTGAGTAACCTGCAACTGAAGAGACCCACCTTTAAGAAACATGTATTCCCTCCTTGCTTCCTTTTCAACATGTTCCCATTTCTCTATGGTGGACAGGGCATATCCCTGGAGGAACTGCCCCAGCAGAAATGGCTTTTCTCATCTTAAAAAAATAGCACAGTATAATTGGAGTCTCCATGTTGGGTCTCTGTGTGTATATGAGTTTTTCCCTTGGAAGAATATGAAATCATTTATTAAACACACCAAAGGGGTTTATGCCACCGAAAACGTGTAGAACCATTGTACTCTTTTCTTTTACTAAATAGGATTATGGGTAATCTCCAAAATATTCAATCATCTTAATAATGTGTGTTTTAGTTAGAGGCCATTTCTAAGAACTAAATTGGAATTTTTCTCCTTTTGTTTTTCCTTGACCTCATTGAGGGGCAGATTGGTTAACCAGCGTGGTTTCTGACTCTTCAGCACCTACACTCCTTAGCAGAGCTGTCACAATCCTCTGCCATCTGGTTACCCTATCAACCTCAGATTCCTTTACTTTTTCTCACATATTCTGTTTCAAACAAACAATACTTGGGATTTGGAAAATAAGCTGAAAAATGTTTAATATCTTTGACCTTTTACATGAGCTTCTTCTGGAAACTTTGTCTTCCCACAACCCACCTAGTGATCTCATAGCTCTCGTAGGAGACCAGATCAAATGTCTTCTCATCCAAAAAGGCTTTCCCATTCCCTACAGCCAGAATACAGACTGTCTTTCTCCAAGCTTCTATAAAGCACTTGTTGATTTGTCTATGTTCCCCTGTTTGACCATTAATCTCAAGAAAATAAGGTCTTCTTTTTATTGTTGGGATATTTTTGTTTCCATCTGGGGTAACCAGACTACAAGAATGAGCACAATGGTAGTTTCTAGTTCTTGGAGCATAAGGTTTAGTCAATCACAATGCCCTAGGGTTTCTTTTCAGGAAGACGACCTCATGGCTAGGGAAGAGTCTTTCTTGCAAACCAGGTTCCGAGCTTTACTAACAAAGATGGGAGCCTCTGGGAGTTAGGTTCTCCTAGTCTAGTGTGATTTAGGGCAGTCCAGGCTATATAGCCTTTTGCTCACCTTGATCATCTTTATCTATTTTAACTCCAAGCGCTGGTGCAGGAGTTATTGGAAGACTTCAGTCCAAGTAGTATGGCTCCTTCATATACTGTTCTCTCTAAATGACATTGGCACAATTAAATTCAGGCATCCAAAGCAAAACAATTCATGGAGGTGGAATGGAAAATGTGAAGGAAGGACTGCCCACTGTTCTAGCACATTCATGGGCACCAATCCAAAGAAAGGATCATTTCATGGATGGGCATTTCTCCTGCCTGTGGTTGGGGCAAGTACATACCCTTTGCACTATTAACCTGTCATCCCAGGTCTATGACTCACCCAGTGGAAGGCTGAGACCTGGAATAGAATCTTCCAAGATATTCTGAAAGTGTGGACCATAGCCTGCTGTAGAGCTTTCTCCCAGCTCAATGGTGTGGCTTTGGGTCTCCAGTTTTCTCCCCACTTCTAACTTCAGAAGCCAGAGAATAAAGCAACGTCCAAAATGATACTGGCTTCTGTTTGGTTGATCCAAAGCCCAACTTGTCTCCCCATCACCATGGATAGAAATTCTTCAATGATTTATTGGTTAATTTTTCTACTTTTTGAGTTCTTTTAAGGCAGACTATTTGTAATATCAAGCAGAGGAGAGTGAAGAGGCTGTTCTGCTGCTCTTTCTAGTAGAGGACCTCACAAACAGATAATACCCAATCATGTTCCTTGAACATACTGAAGGTATCATCTATTCCTGTACTATAGGTGTTTGCCTAAAACATTTATTTCTTCTACAAAATTATTAACCTCATTTAATACAGGGACTGTTTTATTTACACATTTCTTAGTGGGTGCCTTGTGTATGGGAGACACTCATTAACTGTTTATAAGTGAGAAGCCTCTTTCTAAATATCACCTGCGGCCCATGTCAGAATGAATCATAATTCTGGTCCATCCTTCTTCTTATGCAGCCTAAGCCATTATAATTTACCATTCTTGAGATGCTCAGTTATTTGAGAAGATAACAGTTGTTTGGAGGAACAAAATGGAAAGAACACTGAGAGGAAGCTTTTCATATAGTTTTAAAACTACCCACATTTCATTCTTAAGGATTCCCCAGATGAAATTTTTACATGAAAAATAAAGACATAGAAAATACACTTCATTCAGCTACATTGATTTTTTTTCTAGCCTACATCTACAGGACTACAGTGATTATAGTAGGAACAGCTGAAATAAAATGTCTGTTGCAGATTGCCTTTCCTCCCCAGCACAGCATTATGCAATAGAATCCAAAAGAACGATACCATACATCTTGAGGAATGCAAGTAATGAATTCTGGTATGCTTTAAGTCTTACATCTAGCAAAAAAATTCCTACATAAATATGCTACACATAAAATATATCCATTTACAATATACAGAATAAATGCATTCAAACATTATCACTTTGTAGAATTTATCTTAAAAACCACAATGATTAAAAAAAGTGCTTGAACAAATCAATCCTGTATGAGAGATACACTAAAATTTAATAAACCTGTATATGCAACCTCCCATGCTCCCTAGTTCTGTGCTGGGAATCTAGGATAGATAACCCACTTAGTGCATGGGAGCTATGAATCGATTGATAATGCACTACTGAGAATCAGATGTGTGTCTGGTTCCAGAAACTTCAAGACAGTTATGGGGACTTAACTGATTCACGTTCATTCTCTGGGTCTTATTTTCTTTTTTGTAATAAAAAGCTGCTAGGACTTCTGATAGAAGATAAAGGCAGTTGTAGATGTGATCACCACTAGTGAAAGGTGAGTTAGCTCTTGACTTACATTTTCTCTTCTAAACCTTTCAGAAATTCTATGAGGTAACAATTGTTACTCCATTTTACAGACGAGAAATATAGCTCTAAAGCAGGAGTCAGTGAGGCCACTTGGTCTTTATTGAGACTACTCAACTCTGCCGTTGTGAGAAAGCAGCCATAGACCATCCTAAATGAATAGGCATGTCTGTGTTCCAATAAAACTTTATTGACAAAAACAAGTGGTGGGCCAGATTTGGTCCATGGGTCATAGTTTTCCAACCCCTTTTCTAAAGGATGGTAAGTTGTTCACTTTAGTTGGGTTGCTGAGCAAGGTTTTGAACACATCCTGAGTAGTCACTTACAAGTTCTTACTCACTACACAAGGTCCACTGTGAAAACATTGAAACTTTATAGAAAATTATAGAAAATGACACTCACGGATCTTCCAGAGACAATCACTAATAACAGTTTGGTGTATTTCTCTCTCGTCTTGGTTGAGGACATTTTTGTGAATAATTAAGATTGTACTGTGGGTAGATTCCTGATACGCTCTGGTTTACTTAACACACATCATAACCCTTTTTTCTTCTCCATTGAAATCCTTCATGAATATCACCTCAGTGTGGAGGTTTTGCACAGCTAACCAACATCCACTGCCTGCAGCCAATGACAGGCTGAACCCGGAGTACAGAAGGCTGGTCATTTTGCTTCAAGGTAGGTGCTGTATGAATTTTTGTGTCCCATCAAAAATCATATGCTAAAACCTAACCCCCAATGGGATGGTATTAGGAGGTGGGACCTTTGGGAGGTGATTAGGTCAATGAGGGTAGAGCCCTCATGAATGAGATTAGTGCCCTTAAACAGAGACCCCAGAGAGATTCCCTAGCCCCTTCTGCCATGTGAAGACACAAAAGAATACAGCCATCTACGAACCAGGAACAGAGCTCTCACCAAACACCAGATGTGCCAGTGTCTTGATCTCGGACTTCTAGCCTCCAGAACTGTGAGAAATAAATGTCTGTTGTTTCTAAGCCACCCAGGCTATGGTATTCTGTTATAGCATCCCGGATGGAGTAAGAGAGTGGTACTAGCTGTGAGGTGCAGGTCATGCTCCAGACCTCCCTGTGGGATCGGGATGAAGTATACATCCATCTGGGATCACATCCACTCCCATTCCAACCCTATCCTGCTATCGGGTCCCTCTCCTGAGAGCTCTTCCTCAAAAATTCACATGCACAAGAACCTTTCCCACAAGTTCTTCTTCCAGAAAACCTGACCTAAGACACAAGTTATATACATTAAAAAAAAACTCTATTTGGATCTGGGCCTTAAGTACCTAATTTTAAGAGATCCTAGGTCTAAAATTCTTTCTGATTTTTAATTCCCATTATTTGAAAATGAACAGAAAAAAAAAACCTCCCTAAGATTTCCTAAGAAAAGTCTAATAAGTTGCTATAAAATCTTACAGATCTCAGGCATGAGAAAATCCATTTGCTGAGTACGATAATGGCTCTCTCTTCTGAGTATTCAGCTTTGTGTTACAGTACTTTGGTAAACTGTGGCATTTATGGTTGGGAAAAATAAACTCAGAGGATTAAAATAAACATAATAGTCGGAGACCAACTTAATTTAAAAGTACCCCACGGGAGGGACATAAAAGTAAAATGTTTAGTTCTTGATCTTCTGCACAGAATACAAAGAATGTTACATGTGTGGGAGGGAAAGAAAATATTTCTACAGTTAAAAAAAATTCATGTGTCTAGCTACTGTATTCAAGTCACAATGCAATCAACCATCAGAATCCATTGTCGCCACTTCCAAATGGTAACTTCTTAAAACTACCATTTTCCCTGCTCCTACCTCAATTCAACCATGCTGTGTTTTTGTTATTGAGGTATGTTTGTTTGTTTTAATGTCCCCAAATAAGAACTTATTTATCAAAGCCACTATTTTCATGAAATAAATAAAATGAAGGGATAATTCAACTCATTGATGTCTTTCTTAAGGGTGTTTTTGTCACCTGAAAACATGTTTGAAGTAATAGAAGCATGATTTTTTCCTTTTCCACAATAAACACAAATGCTTATCTTGAGGCTGAATTTTTCCCTAAAGGATAAAGTTGGAAGTGTTTCAAGCCTGTCTGTTTTTCATGGATGTCCTGATCTGTTCAGTGAAAACTTAGTTGGATTTACTCTAATGCATGAATTATCTTTTGCCTCTCATAGCTCTGCTTTTAGTAAACTGCTATATGGCTCTCAGTATTTTCCACAATCCTTTCATTCTCTTCATTTGTACGATCGCAAGTGCCAATTCCATCTTGGCATCAAGATAGCTGTAAATCTCATGCGAATCAGTGATGGTGGGTGTACAGGACCAGATTTGAAACCTAGTAGTATGATTCTACTCTGTGTGAGCTTCATTTTTTGGGGTCTAAATTATATACCCAGACACCCAATGTGGAACTCACAGGGATAACTTTATTGGCGTTGTGGTAGAGATTATGGAGGCTTCCTAGATTTCCCTATCTTTTAGAGTTCGCCTTACTCACAAGCCCTGTGTTGTTTGATTTCAGTCAATGATGCCTAGCTTGCTTTACATTCAGTGTCACTGTTGCTGGTTCCCAAAAGCTAAACTGGGTGCATCTCTTCCATTTCCCCATTGAGTGACATCATATTGGTAGCTCGAAATTAGCCACAGTGGGAGTATTTACACCGCAGAAATTGGCAAACACTACAAACCACAGTTCTCCCCCACCTCTTTGGAGAGTCACTTATTAAGCATTTGCTATCCTTCTACTGTCTACATCTCTGACACATCAAGAATGAATAAAAATAAAGCCAAAAGCAAAAAGAGCCTTGCACGGGAGTACGAAAGGACTGGGGTTCTGACTAAGACACCCAGTTGAAGTCCTCCGTGCTGATTTATGAAATGGCAAGGTGTAAAAGTGGAAGGATTCCCCTGAATCCCCTCAATCCTTTATTGCCCCCAAAGGGCACATCACCACAGATGAGAGACACAGATGTTCAAGAGGCGGCACTCAAAGGAAGCCTTCAGGGCAAAAATGTACCTCTCACCTGATCTGGTGCTAAGGTATCCTTCAATGCACCCCCCTTTCCTGCAGTCTGCATAGACTTGTGGCAGCAGTGCCCTCTCTCTTCCGTGCATGAACAATCAGTTATTTTGAATTATACTAACAGTGCATTATGTGGTTTGTATGCATTATGCTTATATGTAGTGAATATTGAACTGCTTATGGGGACACATACAGACCTGCTATCATCTAGTACTAATTCCTCTTTCCGAATCCCTGTAAACAACGTCTTGCCTCTATTTGCTCTTCCCATTCTGTCCATGTAGACTGTCAATTTTTCTACAACCAATTCTCCCTTATTTCTTAAGGTCTGCTTTGTGTTCTGTTCTTCCCACCTAGTCTACCCATAGCAAGTATTCTATTTCAACTTTATGCCTTTGTTTTAAAATATTTTACACACACCTATTACTATTAGGTATATTTTATATCATACAAAGCAAATCACCTCTCTCTCCCTCCCTCTCTCTCTCCATAGACATGGGGTTGTACTTGTAGGTAAATGGTATTTGGGGCATAGAACTGTAACCAAATTCTACCTCAGACATTCAGACAAAAGGGCATTAAATTGCAGTCAGGGGACACCAGATGAGGATACAAATTTTCTGATGCAGTTTTGTTCCAAAAGGAAGACAGCTTGATGTTTGCAAACAGGTTCTTAAAAGAAGTGAATAGATGATAAGCTCTCTTCATTTACAAGGTAAACCCTGAATACTAAAAGGTGGTATTATACCCAGAACGTGGCTGTTTTCTACAATTTGGCCAGACCGTAGCCTGGGATAAGAGTGTCAGGAGATGTCATATACCTTCTCAAGGAACTAGCGGCCAGAAAATTCCAGACCAAGGTATTCAGTCATCTTGCTTCTGAGTCTTGTCTAATCATATTAGGAACTGAATTGAATGTCTGCACAGGTGGGATTTTCCCACCCATAACTAATCAATCTGAAAAGTGGCAGCAGATGTCAAAAGTGCTATCAGCGCTTGGCAGACTTGTGGAAGAGGTGTGACATTAAAGAAAGTGAAGTGACAAGCTGGAGATGCCTAAGGGGAAATCAGATTGCCAAGGCATGAGATCTTTGCGTTGACGATGGAGGTGTGTTAGACGGATGAATGCCAGTCGAAGCCCTCCACTCTGACCTTATGTCCAACCAGCTGTCTTGACGTTATAATGCAAAAAGGTTGAGCCTCCAACAAGGTCATTCAAGGTCAAATTTCCTGATGTTTCGTAATCTATTGTCCAAGGCAGTTGGGATGATTGGGGAACTCCAAGACAGTTGAAAAGTTTCACAGTGGAGTGTTCCAAGGTACTGAATCGTAGCATTTGCCAGTTTCCATGGTGTAAATATTCCCACCATGGTTGATTCTAAGTTACAAAATGAAACCATGGAATGTGGAGATGGAAAGAGATGGGCAAGATCGGCCTCCAAGAGCTGCTTCTAGCACATACTACCTTGACCTAACCGACCTGGTGGAAACGGGAAAAGAAGAAAAGGTGAGAGTTTACCAGATATGGGAAAGCAAGGAGATGAAGGTTTAAGATGAGGAAGGGCACATTAGTTTTCCACAACTACTGCAAAAATCACCACAAACTTAGTGGTTTAAAATAACACAAATTTATTCCCTTATAGTATCGGAGGTCAGTGTCCTAAAGTCAAGGTGTCAACACGGCTGGTTCCTTTTGGAGGCTGTAGGAGGCAATAAGCGCCGTGTCTTCTCCAGCCTGTAGAGGCTGCCTGCATTCCTTAGCCCATGGCCCTGAATCACTCCAACCTCCTTTTCCATTACATCTCCTTCTCTGACTCTGACTCCCATGCATCCTTCTGGTAAGGGTCCTCTTGCATATTCCAGGATAATCCCCTCATCTCAAAATCATTAACTTCCTCACACCTGCAAAGTTCTTTGTGCTATGTAAGGGAACATATTCCAGGTTCTAGGGAAAGCTCTACTGGACAGCAGTAGTCATTTGTCCAATCAGTATATTTTTCTTGAACTATACTCTAAGCACTGCTCTTGTTGTGGATACAGCAGAAAACAAAACAGAGAAATACCTGTAGAAAGGCTTATATTCTAGCAAGAGGTACAGAAGACCAGGAGGTAGTCAAGTCTTATGTTGCAGTGCCTCTGCCTCTTACACAAATTCAATACAGAGTTTATTTTCATACTTAGGTTCCCTTCCAAACAGTGAGCCCCATGAGCGTGGAGCCCTGCTCATCCTTATAATCGCTGAGCATGATACAGTGACTGGTATATAGTGGTAAGCACATAATATGTGTTTGATTAGTAAGTAAAATCATCTTTATGAATCATCCACCATTTTGTTTATACAGAAACAGAAATAGCTCAAGAGACTAAAGATCACACGGTTAGTGAGTGGAAGAACCAAATTTAGCATCCATTTTCTCCATTTTACATCATCTCAGGAGAATATTAGAATTATCAATGATAGATTTCAGAGCAACTCATTCTATAAAGAAACATATCTGCATCTTAAATATCATAAGAACAATAATGTTTATCATTGGAAAAATTGGTCCATCTAGTTATGTGCATCTAGTTTCCATAGTTATATGGAAAAGTTATAACTTTTCAGAAGAACTCATAATACATGAAAACTTCTGGCTTCCTCTTACATTAGTTCTTCTGGTGTGTCTGATAGGTCCTCATGCACATGAGATTTCTCATCTCGTTGCCAGTATGTTCTCTGAGAAAGAAAGGAAAGACCTGAAAAACACTTGGAGACAATGAACTGTTATAATGCGTCTTGGTGTTGATACTGAATTTGACCTTATGATACCTACTTTTAACCCAAATTAGTACATAATGATTGAAATAGATACAATTATATGTTTTTAGCCAAAGTGCTCATGGTCTTTTTAAATTGAATTCAGGTAATCCAAGCCCTTGCAAAGTGTTTATTTTCAATATGCATGATTATCTACATTTCACTTTTTCTCTTACCACCAGTCTTTGTGAACTTAAAATTAATTCTCTACAGTTTCCTGGAAAACCAGACTAGTTTTCTAGTTCGTAAAATTGTAAACCATAAATATTTGGAAGAAGGAATGTATTTATCAAAATAAATATGGATATTTAGGTCAATACTAAAGTTTCTTATGCGTCCTGAAAAGTTGGGCAAAATTTGTCAAAGCTGAGAAAATAATACAGGTTGTTGCAATTCTTCATATAATGACCTACATTATTTAAATTTCATGTTCACTATTTTAGGATAATTGGATAATTTTTTAAGTTTTTATTTTTTTCTTTGACAAACTATACAAGTTACCTATAGACATGTATTGAAAAGAGAAAAAAAGCAGAAAACACAATCGCCCATGACTCCTGAATTTTTGAAAATAAATGTCAAATATTTTTTGGTTTATTTCCTTTTTCTACATTCATTTTCACATAATTAAATACACAGTTTCTAAAACTCTTGGGAAATAGAGTATAACAATTGAGATTTCAGCTCTTTTATATACTTAAAAATCTTCATTGCTTACATATTTCTTATTTCTCAAAACCAAATTACTTCTGAATATATTAAAATTAAGTTAGCTTCTAGCACTGTAATCTAGAAGCGGTCCTAACATTAGATATGAATCATATTTGGAAACAACAAGGTTATTCGCCTGAGCACTGAGTGTACAAGGACTTCTTCTACGTCACAAGTTTTCAGTGGACAAACACATCTCAGGTACACTTGTACCACAAGGCTCCTTAATAGGCAAAACTTTTATCTTTCATTGCCATTGCCTTGAACAGAATCAAATTAGATCTAGAATACATCTTTATTATTCATTCTTAGTCATTAGCATATATCCCAAAACTCCCTTCTTTGCCTTTGCCTCCTCCCAGCAGAAATTACCTGTCAAAATTATTTTTATGTGTCTCCCACTCTATTCCAACTCTGAAAGGACCACATGTGCTTTTAATTCAATTTAAATATTTTCAGGGCTAACTGAGGCACTCTAATAGGCATTTTGAAAGACACCGAGGCAAGCAAAATACAGTTCCTGCAATCAAGGATTTTAAATCTAGAAGAAAATAAGATATCAGATACTTTATAAATAAATGATGGGATTATGTCCCCCTTTCTTCTCACTGTAGCTTATCCCAATTACTGTGCATGTTGTCATGATTTATCGTTCAATAAAGATGTGGATTTGGGTCCCAATAATGAGTAGAATGTCCACATGAGTGCCCTGATGTTTATAATTGACCCCAGGCTGATTAGTATTATAGCAAATTAGTGACAATATAATATTAATGACTTAGGGCTAACTGATGGAGAAGGTCAGTCTAAATTAATGAAAATCATGAATTTCTAGAATGCTCATTTACAAATTAAATGCTTACAAAATTTGTCCAGAGTGCTGACAATAATGAACGAAGCATGATCATTTGTCATTATTAAATTAAGTATGGTCAAATATATTGCCTTTCTTCTTTTTTCCTCACTTGACTTGGGCTAATTTAGCCGCTTAGCAACTCCCAGGTACTTCTGGTAAATATCAGGATTCTCTGGAGCTCATATCAACCCAACAACGTGGCTGTCAGGTGGTTGAGTTGCAATGAAGGTCAACTCTGTCAACAGTATGAATGTTTATTAGCCTGCAGACACGTTTTGATGAATTCAAGAAAAATCTCTGCTCGATGTCTTCAGAAACAAGCCATTTTCACAAAAGATACACATTAAGATAGACTAATATTCTGAAGGCAGGATTAGGCAAACTTTAGGTTGGCTTGGACAAAAGTCTCACTTTGAAATGAGTGTCTATGTGTGTGGGGTGGGGTGACACAAGACTAATGGGGTTGTAGACCAAGAACATTGTCCTGAAGGTATTGGGTGCTGAGCTGGCCACTTTCCCAACCCATGCAAACTTGCTCTGGGTATCAGTTCTTTAGATATTGCCACACACTTGGTGGCTTAAAACAACACAAATTCATTATCTTATGGTTCTCTAGGTTTAAGTCCAGCATGGGTCTCAGTGGGCTGATATCAAGGTGTCAGCAGCACTTCAATCCTTCTGGGGGCTCTATGGAAAAATCTATTTCCTTGCCTTATCTTGCATCTAGAGGCTGCCCCATTCCTTGGCTTGTGGCCCCTTCCTTCACCTTCAAAGCCAGCAATAACATTTGGAGTCCTCACGTCATACCACTCTGACCCCTTCTGCCCCCCTCTTCCACTTTTAAAGACCCTTAAGATTCCATTGAGCCCACCTGGATAATCCAGGACACTCTCCCTATTTTAAGGTTAGCTGATTAGCAATCTTAATTCCATCTGCAGCCTTTATTATCCTTTGTCAGGGAAGGTAACATTCACAGGTACCGGTAATTAGTATATGAATATCTTTGGGGTGTGGCATTCTTCTGCCTACCACACTATACAATCATAAATCTTGTCTCCACCCATGTCCCCAGAGAAAAACCATTTCTAATATATTTTATGATTAATAAGGAACTTCTGTTGTAGATTTGAATAGGATATTTGAAATATATTCTTTTTGGATACTTCTCAATTCCTGACTATGGACTTAAAACGCTAACTTTCCACACTAAACTGTAAATAAAGATAATTTTCACACACATGTACCTCAGTCAGTTTATCAAGAGGCATTTTAAAGCAAGTTATCACAAAACTATATAAGACCATGCATTCAATGCAATTTGTACTATGAAGCTCAATTTTATCTCTTCAATTTCATTTAGCAAACACTTTCTGAATTAAAAGTGTCCAAAATATAGGCTTAAAAAACAATCCCAGAGTAGGAACAGCTCACAGACAGCTTTAGTCCAATTCCTTCATTTTAAAGATGAAAAATGTAAACTGAGAGAATTTAAGTGACTTGCTGAAAGTCACACATATAATTAATGACAGACAGAGGTGGGACCTACATCTTCTAAATCCAAGTCTAGTTTTATTACCAGAAACAAACGTCTATCTCTCATCTCTGGTAACAACCCTCAAGGGTTTTTGATTTAGAGTTATTAAAATTTTTCAATTTAGAATTATTAACATTATTTGAATTTGCAGTAATAAGTCTCTGCTTAAGATTGTTTAAATAGAAGATATCGGTTTCTGGATTGTGGTCTAACTTCAGGCTTCAGATAGCACTTCCTTGATTTTATTGAGCATCTAGTAAAACGGAAGGTGAAGGTAACTTGATACTACTTTGTAATCAACAGACGTCACTTTCCTATCAAGAGCTTAAAAGGTGAATTTGGAATTGTGGCAAGAAAGATCTAAAAAAACCTGCTTTATTCCACAGGTAACTCTTTGTGCATTCTTAGGCGTCCAATGTGGTTAATTGTATGGAAACATGAAAAACCATTTCGATCTCCATGGAAACCATGGTGTGATCTATATGATCTATGTGAATGTCAAACATTGAGAAACTGAGAAAAGGGTAAGTGATTTTAAATGTCTGTTTTTACTGGAACTACTTGAAGGGATTCAGAAATGACGTGACTGCATGAAAAGTCTCAGTCAATCCTCACGGAGTTGAGATAAACAAAGCATAATGTGCTTTTCATATACTCTCACATAAAAGAATGGCAAACATTTCGGTTTGTCCCAGCAGATGCTCATGTCTGTCAAGGTATTAATTCAAACCCGGTGCCTGGACTGAATGTCTCCACGCTAAGATTTTAGGTGTAGAATCATCACAGCTTACAATTTATATTCTTTCTTATTTCATCTTCCCAATAACCCTAGACACAGTTCTTTTCATTCTACAAATGACAATATGGAGGTTTGGAAAGGTTACACACCTTATCCAACTTCAGGCAGCTAGCATTTACTCAAGCATTTGCCTGAGCTAAGGTTCTCACCTAGTCTAATAACTCAAAAGTAAAAATTATCTTTTTCTACTCTGGAACAGCTATTGCCTTCTGGCTGAGTTGCATTTGTCAATATTTTTTCTATTTCCTGGTGCATGTTTCATCCTGTACAGAGCACTCATAGAAGCATGCAGTCTTCATGACTCAGAGAATAGTGTCCTATCCTTCAACTGTAGAAGCTTTTTTGGAAGGTCTCTTTGCTGTGCAAGAACTGCTTCCATTTCACCATCACCCTGCTTCATTGACCTTCTAAAGGTATATGAAAGCCACTGTTTACTCTCAAGCCAATTTATATCAAGAAAATACTCTAAATTTAGCCTCTAGAAAGGATGTCTTGTTCTCTGCTCCCATAGAAAATCTGCTTTTGAAAATAGTCTCAGCAACTCATCCATTCATTCATCCAACAGACATTTATTCAACAGCTACTGTGCTCAGAACATACAGGCGAGTCGATACAAATGTTTTGTGCTTGTCCTCAAGGGTCTCCCAGTCTAATGAGGAAAGCAATTATAAATATGCTCTTAGAAAACTGCACTATTTCTGATCTGGAAAGCATAGCCAAGGATGCTGAGAAAAAAACGAAAAGGAAAAAGTGCCTTTACCAACAAACTCTACTAAATTCAGGAGAATTTTTAAAATCTAGGTACAGTTCAGTAGTACGTAAGTTATTAAAGTATGTATCATTAATCTTAGGAACCATTCCATGATCAGTGGGGTGGCAATGGAGGGATATAGACATTAAATAAATCCGTTGCAGGGAGTTCAGTCTCTTAGATTCCGATACGTATTTTTCCCTCTTTTGAGATATAACACAAATGCATCAACTTTCTTCAAAGGACTCTAAAAAGTTAAATCTTAAATACTCAAGTGATTTTTAAAAGGGCTAACCAAAAAACTTATAAGTTGAGACCTATGGATAAAGACGGACAACTTAATGAACGCTTGTTAAAATTTTAACAAAAATTCCTAAGAAAACTTTCAATAGAGGAGAACAAAAGGGGTTTGCCAATTGTAAATGACCAAGGGATAAAGTACAAAAATATGCAACATTTCCCTCAAATTATGAAATATTTTAAGGTATGTGCTTGTAGTAGTGTTGTCCTTTATCAAGGCAAAATTTTTACTGCAACATCTTCTGAATAAATGGATGCCAAAATATTTGTTTGGGCTCTCAGTCCCTTTTCTGCTGTGTGAAAATTATATTGTCATGTAGAAACTGAAAAGTAATTGTCATGTGTTAGTAGAAACTTTATGTTGATACAGCTAGGAAATTCCTGATACAAATAATCCCTTAAAAGGGCTATTGTAGATGAAGAACATTTTTAAGACTATATTATGACAACATGTGTTTTTTAACTGCTTTATGGAGGTAAAATTAATATACAAAAAACTGCACCTATTTAATGTGTTCAATTTGATGGGTTTGGACATAAGAAAACGCCTGTGATACCATCACCACAATCAAGGTAGTAGACATGCAAAACCTCCAAAAGTTTCCTTGTGTCACTTTGTTGCATATGTGTGTGTGACATAAGAACACTTAACATGAGATCTTCCCTTGCTGTCACCTCACACCTGTCAGGATGGCTATTATCAAAAAAACGAAAGGTAACAAGTCTTGGTAACAAAGATATGGAGACAAGGAAACCCTTGTGCACTGTTGGTGGGAATGTAAAATGGTGGAGCCACTGTGGAAAACAGCATGAAGGTTCCTCAAGAAATTAGAAATAGAATCAGCATATGATCCAGCAATCCCACTTCTGGGTATAGACCCAAAAGAATTGAAATCAGGATCTTGAAGAGATATCTGCACTCCCATGTTCATAGCAGCATTATTCACAATAGCCAAGATGTGGAAACAACGCAAATGTCCATCAACGGATGAATGGATAAAGAAAATGTAGTATACACATACAAAGAACATTCAGCCTTAAAAAAGAAGGAAATCCTGTGATTTGTGACAACATGGATGAACCCGGAGGATACAATGCTGAGTGAAATAAGCCAGCCACAGAAGGACAAATACTGCATGGTTCCACTTATATGAGGTATATAAAGTAGTCAAAGTCATAGAAGAAGAGAGTAGAATGGTCGTTGCCAGAGACTCAGGGCTGAGGGAAATGAGGAGTTGCTGTTCAAAGGATGTGAAGTTTCAGTTATGCAAGGTGAATAAGTTCTAGGGATCTGCTGTGTGACATAGTGCCTACAGATAAGAATACTGTATTGGACAACATGTGATGTTAATACACAGTTGGAATGTAAACTCTGGTCTACGGCTGGCAAAAGATCGATGCTCAACAATTGAGTACTGAGAGACGAAGACCCACTATGGCTAAAACGGGAGGAGAGGGAATAGAGAAGTGAGTAGCGGGACTCTTCAAGCACAGTTCTGAGACAAGCAAGGGAAATCCAAAGGGATTTTGAACTCAGGAAGAAAATGTCACCATGGTCATCAAACCGAAATGTAAACTCCATGGGTGCAAGAACTTTTTTTCTTGTTTGTTTTGCTTTTTACCATTTAATTTCCAGTGCTTAAACATCGGCACTGTTGTTGAATGAACGAGTTTATCTTTATCTATCCAGTACTTAATAAAATGCCTAGCCCAAAGACAGTGCTTAATAAATGCTAGGTAAACAGATGGATGATTAGAAGCAGGACAGATGGAAAACTGGATGGATACATGAAGGAATGAATGAGAATAAAAGTAACCAAGGGTGTGTCTGAGAGAGGCAGAGACAGAAAGAGACAGAAAAGGAGAGAGAGATTTGAAAATGAAAGGAAGAGCTACCGATTAGAGAAGGCAGAGGGTAAATTATCTTAACTCTTGATGTCATGACAGACGAGAAGAGCAATTTGGAGAATAGAAGATTGAGAAGATATTTCTGATGCTGTAGATCCTAGTGACGTTATTACTATCTCCAATATAGTCGTGCATGGCTTAACGATGGGGACACATTACGAGAAATGCATTGTTAGGTGATTCCTTCCTTGTACGAACATCATAGAGTGTAGTTACACAAACCTGGATGGTCTAGCTTACTACACACCTAGGCTCTATGGTGCTAATCTTATGGAACCACTGTCATCTATGCAATCCATTGTTGACCAAAATGTCGTCATGTGGTACATAACTGTACTCAACATTGCATGGTATTTAACAAAAAATGTACCACCTTTGACTCAAACAATGAGTACCTGGTGCAGTCGGTCTGCCCCCAGTTTTATAATACTTGAGGCAATGTATATTTTTCCTTTATTCTGCATTGCTTCAAATCACTTACATGCAAGAAAATATTCTTTCAAGTATGAACAAGAAACTATTTGCTTTAACTACATTTTTCCACATACTAAATCCTATACGCCAATTCAGATATGCTAAACAAACAATATACATATTCGATAGTTTCAAATGGACGGTGAAATAGTAGAAGCTTATTGAATGATTTGAGAATTTTTACATTCAATAGTTCAGTAATATTGGGCAATCTTAATTATGTTCTTCAGAAAATAGAATGCTAAATTCCAGGCATTTTCCATGATACATGATCATTTTGTACAAGTTTACTTTCCTGATACTGGAAGCCTCTGAGCCTTGCCCACTGGTTTCAAACTTATAGAGAAAATCATGAAAAATAGTGGACTTCAGCTTCTTCTATCAATGTGCCAATAAAAAGCATTAAAAAAAAGTAAAAAAAAAAAAAGCACTTTCAATTCTCCACTTACCGGCTAATAGAGTGAGCCTGTTCTTTGAGAAACAAAAGGAAAATGGTTTAAAAATCCAGGTTCTCCAGGAAAGGGTAATGTGTTAAGGCCGTTAAGAAGGCAAGTGATTCAGGTGTCCTGCAGGGTTCTTAATACACCATTTGAAACAGGCAGCCAGCACTTACCTCCTGCTAGAGGTTGCCCAAGGTGAGCAGATGCAAGCACTCATTGTCCATCCTCTGCAAGACCACATAGATTCATTTTAGACATTCTATTTTGTTCCTTATGAACGCAAAAACAAGTTGACTTTCCTTAACTTGCTTTCATAGCCCTTCTGAATAGAAAACAATTCTTCTCGTCAAAAATTTCCTGCAGTTTACTGAAAGGGCTCTACTCTCTCTCCGCCCTATTCCACCGCCCACCCATCCACACACCACACCAGCCCGCCAGTAAGTAGCCTGGTTAAGTCATACAAACAACTTTTATTTTCACCCGTAATGTCTGAATGATGGACTATGATTTCACACAGAAGGCTTTTGTTGAGAATCAGTCTTGTGGATTTTCAGAATGAGATGTTTCCATTCAATAATTTCAAGCTTGGCCAGCTCTCAGCATTATTCTGTCAGGTAAATATGAGCTCAAGGAAGAAAGACATGTGGACTCATTACAGGCAGAGGGAAGTTAAAAAGGATTTTCTCTTTCAGAGTTTATCCAGCTGGATTTACAGTTGATCCAATAATTGCCTCAATAGCGGTGCATGATTCAGAGCACTTCTTCAAGCATCTCTCTCCCTTTGATAGTTCCATGGAACTCGGGAGGTACAGATCATTATACTCACAAGGGCTGACTCAATGGGCAAAGGATACGCTGGAGAATTTTGTGATCATGTGTTAACAAGCAAAGTGTGATACGTGGATGGCAGATTCTAATTTTAAATGAAATTTAAGATTGGTTTGACGGGTCCATTTTTTAGAGAATAAATTTTTAAGAGCAAGTACGCCAACTGGATAAGAAAACGCCATTGGAGCCCATTAATGTTCTTGGCAATTACCTCCCAGAGGAACTGATGGCTTTGCATGGTGGAGGAAGCCACTGTACTCAATTCAAAACCCTGCAGATCCTTTTAGGAGCAACTATGGGAAGTCTGACCGTCTTCAAGACCAGCATTTCCAATGTGCTCTCAAGAATGCTATTCCTATAGAGTGTTGGTGGATATTTGTGATGGATGGGCTGAATTGTGTCCCCTCAAAATTCGCATGTTGAGGCCCAAGCCCCTAGAACCTCAGAATGTGGCTGTATTTGGAGATAATGTTTTTAAACAGGGGATTAAGGTAAAATGAGGTCACTATGGTGGGACCTAATCCAATAGGACTGGTGTCCTTATGAGAAGAGGAGATGAGGACACGGACACCCACAGAGGGACGACCATGTGAGGACACAGGAAGAAGACGGGGTCTACACGCCAAGAAGAGAGCCCTCAGGAGAAACTAACCCTGCCCACAACTTGATCTCGGACTTCCAGCCTCCAGAAATGTGAAAAATACATCTATCTTGTTTAGGCCCCCCCAGTCTGTACTTTGTTATAGCAGTCCTAGTGAAGTAAGATAATATTACATAACAAATAATCCCCATTGCCAGGAAAGGTTGGGAAGACTGAGTAAAATACAGTTAAACACACGTTTTTCACATTAGTGCTTTGCATAGCACTGTGTGTTATGAATCTATAAGAAACAATTATTATATGCAATGTTCTCCAATTTTTTTTGGCCACAGATATTTAACTCAGATAATTTTGAGAAACCTTTGTTCTAAAGAATATCTCTTTGGAAACATCAACCTACACCAACATACTCTAATTAATAGAAATATCCATTTACCCCCAAATGCTTTTCTGTTTGTGTATCAAATTTTCCCAGTATCCCATTTTGTTTTTCTGGGTGGAATTATCCACGAGGAAGAGTGCTCTGGAAAGAGGTCCACTCCTGGTTCTTTTACGAGACACATCTTCCAACATAAATGAAGACATCTGCCTGTGAGTTTAAAATAATAAATATAACACCTCATGTTGTTATAGTGGTTTGAAGTTTGTCATGCTTAATAAATATTCCCTGATCCCAAAAATTCTGTGAAAGAAGACAGAATTTTTTTTTTCTTTCTTTCTTTCTTTTTTTTTTTTTTTTGATAAAGAAGGAGATGAAGAAATAAGCAAAGTAATTTTAGGAAGCTTACTGGCTCATTTAAGAGCACACCTTTGGAGTCAATTCCAGCCACACAGAATACTCCGTCTAGGAAAGTCAGTTAACCCATCTGAATCTCAATGTCTTCATCTACTCAGTGAAAGAAAATTCAGGATACGGTTTTGCCTCTCGGGGTTGAAGAGAGAATAAAATGAGCTGATAAAAGGAAGCAACAAAGAGCCCTGTATAGTAAGTACTCAGTATGCATTAGGTACTGTTTGTCTTATTCGAGGTTACCTTAACCCAAGAAGGAGTGGTACAGCCAGCCGGCTGCTGAGTGCCATCTCCTGATACCCCATCTCCTGTGCTCTGCACCTGATATGAACCCCATTTCTGAGAGTGGCTAATAGGACCTGATTGCCCAGAGCTTAATCAGAGCTAAATGAGCTGATAAAACTGCTATTTCCCTCCTACAAATAAAGATATATACCATCCAACTCCAAATCATCAAAACCATGGAAGCACCACATATTTATGAACAAATGTGGAACTTCAAAAACTTATCTCAGAAAATAGTAATGCCCAGAATTTCCTCCGAAAGATCAGCAAAATTTATTCAATGTGCCTTAGTGAAAATTACCTAAACACCACAGAAAACAAAGTTTATACTTGGCATGGTAAAGTAGATTCCTAAATTCCACTTTATGACCCTCAAAGTCTGTAATTCAAACACAGTTCCCAATTCTAATTTCTTTTGTTTTGTTTTACAGTTAGCTTTGGGCATGCATTTTTGGATCTTCCATGAGTTTCTTCTAGTTTCCACCTACACAGCCTGAGTTCACTTTCATGCTCAGTATCCACGTCTTTGTTAAAGAGATTGTTACAGCATGTCAAAGGATAAGCCGCCTTAGAAACCAGTAGGGAACTTCCAAGACTCATACACCTTATCGTTCAGGGAAGCATAGGCACACATTACAAATATGCTTCTCTTTGCATAATTTAAACACACAACCTTTTCACGAGGTCAAGTCATTTTCCACAGCAAATGTGTGTCAACGATAATCACAAACAAGAAAACAACCATATCCCAGCAGGTCAGCCACACCCTTCATTTCATACAGCAGTCTCAGACAGAAGTTGCAGAACGCACAGCTCACAGTGTTGCATTGGTCTGCATAGTGTTTCGTTGTTTTTTTTTTAACTTAAACTTTTTATTTTGAAATAATCATAAATTCACATGCATTTGCATTAAAAAACGATTCTGTTTGTGTACTTTTCACCCATTTTCTTCTAATGGTAACTGCTACCTTGTTAAATGTGATTTATTGAGCACTTAAAATTGGTTAGATTTTGATTTTAGAATTTCATTTTCTGTTTCCCTTAAAAATTGGAAGATCCAGCAATACGGGACCTACATTTTCACATGGCAAACAGGGTCTGGTTCCATGTGATTCCAAATCAAATAGACATGGAGATTTGTAAGATTTTCAACAGGAAGTAATCTCATTTCTATGCAGCGGCTAATCTCATGCAGATGGAGGGGTCGTGCACTCGTAGCTCACCACGCCTGTTCTTTTCCTGACACAATTCTAGGGCTGCTCATCTCTGGGCTTGTTCCACTGAATTTTTCACACCCAACTTGCTTTTCCCATCAGCTTTCCCCTTCGGACCCCAGCGGCATTTAAATTTGAGACTCCTGGCTCAGAGTTATTCTGAGATATTTGAGAAAAAAACAACTTGGTTGTATGTTTGTGAAGTAGAAAACAATGTCAAGACTGTTGAAAATGCAAGTTGGAAGAGGCTTACAGTCACGATGGAAGTAAAAGTAGGTAATGAAATCAAAAGTGTCAGAAAGTGATGAATGGATCACAGCTTATACTATACATCGGAAGATAGGAATAATACTTAGGGACGAAGAGAGAATTGTACCGCAAGTAAAAAGTGCTGATATTGTGCATTTGACAAAAATAAGAAAGAGTAAAGGAAAATCATTGAAGATTTTTAAAATTCCCTTTCAGCATAAGACCAGATCTGTGTTAGCCTCGGATGACTGAGTCCGTGTCTGTTTAAGAGCAGAACGGGCGTTCATTGCTCTGTGTTCTCTTGGTGCCACAAGTCGTCCAACAATTGAGGTCTCTTCAAACCCGCTTCAATAACAAAGAGAGGGTCCCAGCAGCCAACCTGATGCCACAAATATTGAGAACGACTCCGTGTAAATTTCCCAAAGGAATCAGTAAGGAGGAGCACTTACCTGCCTCAACGGAGAGCGAATATTGATGAAATTGGCATTATTTGAGTATAGGCTACGATAAAACATTTATCAGCAAGTAGGACGTAGGTGCCTGGTTTTAATGCATGAGTAAGGACTGGCTCATAGTCTTTTCTGAAGGGGAAGACTATGGCAGGGGCAAGCTTAAATTCCCCTCCGTCACTGTGGATTTATGAATCACAGACAGACAAACACCTTAAGAAGATCCTTCCCGAGTGTAGCCTATTTGAAGGGCTCAGGACAGCTGTTTCAGGTCCTAATGCCGGAGGAGCCCATGCTCATCACCTATAGTCAGCACAACTCTGCTGCATCACATTTACACACTCAGGACACTTTCTTATTCTGTTTCCTTCCTTTTTCTATGTTAGTAGCCATACCAGTATAGAACTGTCCATCTTACCTGTGTTCAACCTTCTGTGCTATCTATATATTATGGAGGCTTTTGTGGGCATGAAATTTTCTGGTGCCACAGAGAGGTTCCTTCTCTAAGGCACATACATAGACTTCTCCTCATTCAACCTTTGCTGTTACTGATAATCCGTGTTCTGTGGGGGTTGGTGCTGAAGGATGTTTGATGTCCTACCTGTCCATCAGATGGGGAAGTCAGGCCAAACTCATTAATCTCCATCCTACCATCTTTAACCTCTTTTGAGGTTTAGCACAGTGCTGTTAATGGCTTAAAGCATGTTCCTTTCAATACTGAATTTGGCAAAATGCCGAGGCTATTTGAACTTGTAGTTTAAAGACATCGTGTCTCATTTCTGTTGACAGATAATCTTAGTACGTGTAAGATTTAATTCAATCGGGCATGTTAAAAAAAGTGTCAATATTCTCGAAATAGAAATAGGCGAATAACCCTAAATAAAGAAGAAAAGCGTAAACTAAAATGTTCTTTTTCCTGACACAGATGTTTATATTTGTAATTGAAAAATTAATCTGTCTTTAGATGACCCAGTGGAATTACAAGAAGCTTAGCTACTTTAAATAATTAAAAAAAAGAAAGCTCCAGTGTAATTATAAGTAGACAATAGCAGTAATCAATCTTCCTAAACTTTTGTTAAGTTATTTGGATTCTGGATCTTTAATTAATTGATATTATTCAATGATAATGCCATTTCATTTGCTCTTCAAAGAATGAAGACACGAGAAAGATGCAGACCCAAATCCATAACTACTTCCATTTATTTTACTTTTTCTACTTTATTTTAGGACTCAACATTTTCTACTGTGTAAGAGGTCTCGTGCTTTTTATTTTGATCCATCCATTTTTTTGTTGGTGATAGAAAACTGGATTTTAACCTTTTAATTTGCCCCTTTTTATATCTGATTTAGGGGAACTCACTATGTTTTAATAATTATTTATTTCTAGAAAGAACATATATGACTTCCCTGGGTTCTTTTTTTTTAACACTAGGTAGACATCAAATTTATAATAATAGCATACCTGGTAATCATAGGCAAATCCCATTACTGGAATTTATCTGATCACTTTGTGAATTTTTGAGAAAAATGAATGATCATATTTTCCAAAATAATCTATTTTATTATATCTGCTCATTAATTTTTCAGTCAATAAAAAATTATAAATTACTTACTATGTTCCTCTTATAAAGTATCTTAAGATGATTTCATATAAAAATGTATGCAGAGAAAATTTTGAAAGGTAATTAATCTCAGTATAAAACGTCATATGTACTTATTTATGTACTTCTGTTCCCCACATATTTTCAAAGTGACTTTATTAGCTACAGCTTTCACTAACTATGTTGGTCAGTTTATTGCATCTCAGGGTAGGTATATTTGGGTATATTTGGATCTACGTATCCAGAATTTACTCCATTCTGCATCACAATTTAAAATCAAGTTTGGGCATATCTAATTCCACAGTGATGGTGTTTGTACATTTTTTAGAGTCCCATTGTGAGTTTTCTTGAAATAATGTGCATTGGCCCTGTCATCAGAGCCTTTTTAGTGGCACGGCCTGAATGATAAAGAGGACCTAAGTCATTATCACTGCTGGTTTGGGCATCTTTTTTTCAGGACAAAGAAGAGATAAGACCACAACTACTTCACTCTTGCCTTGACTCGTACAAGCCCTGTGTATCTTGGATTGGATTTCTTTGGAAGTGAAGATTACTGCATTTCTGTGTGGTTTTGAATACTTATTGAGCTTCCTGAATCCAGTCCATATGTGGAATATCTAGAAGGATAATTCTGACAAGGGGTATAGTTTCTCTTGTATTGAACAAGAGCTGAGAAACTCCCTACTAACAGATGATAAAACTTGACTTTATATCTAATGAAAAAATATAGAGCCTATGCTAAAGTAATGGGTGAAGCTTAGTTATGAAAGTCCCTTTTTAAGTATTATTATTAGTAGCATTTTAAATTTGGGGCTAAGTTAGCAAGATTGTTAGCAATCATGTCATATCTTTTTTCTTTATCATTTCACATAGTCTGATACTTTACCTGGAAACTATGTTTTCTTGGATGTAAAATACACCCAAAATAAAATGATAGAAAGCATTTATAATAGAAGGTTGATGTGTTAGATGAAGTGAGTGGGAGTGGACAAAAGCCTAAAAACTAGAGAAAGATGACATTTCCTGTAAAGTATGGTGAAGAAGGGACACATGGATTTCTGATAGATTCTGTATTAATTGCATTTATTAGTATTTTTATAAATGAGCCACCTAGGCATTTTTAGTTTTAACAGCTTAAGGAGAACAGCAGGAGCAACCTATCGCAGGTGTGAAACTGTTTACTGGAAGGTTATGCATCATGCATTTTGACCTACTATGTGAGAGGCTAGGAGGAGAGATCAAAGCAAAACTCAGCTGCTGAGGATTATTGCATCTTTGTGGGCCACCCCTTCAAAGCTAAGGTTTTGTTACAAATATTAATGTTTCAAATGGTTTCCCTTCTGCTAAACGGCATGTTAAGTTGCATAGCCTCAAGGTAGATTTCTAAAATAACGAACAGCCATAGAGGGAAATCGATCTCCCCAGTGAGGTGGCTGTTGAAAGTATGGCTCTGCCTTGAGGCTCTTTGGGAGGAGCGTCACCGAGATTGAACCATCCAGAATGAGAGGAAAGAGAAAACTCCTGTCTCTCTCTTCTGTGGTTCCTCAAGAAAGGGCATGTCTGTAGTGTGTGAGGTAGGGATTGAAGATGGCTGGGGATGGAGCTGTGCAGAAACTGAACCCATGGCTCCTTAAGATGATAAAAAGTATATTTTTTAAAATTTCTGGATGGAATAACATTTATACCCACAAACCAGTTCTCAAGTGTGCTTGTAGTAGCACTGAATAGCTGAATGACATAAGACCTAGAAAATGAGATACTGATTTTATTATACCAGAATGACCATATCTGAGTCATGAACCCTACATTCTCTTTGAAACTACAAAATAATGAGTCAAAAGTCACTATTTAAGACAATGATTCTTAGACAAGTGAGGGTCAACTCTGTAGAAATAAGGACATACTTGATAATTGAATGTGTTTATGGAATTAAGCAATGAGTGTCGGAGAATGGAAGAAGTTGCTAATAGCCAGGTAGATAATAGAAATAGAAATAGAAATAGAAATAGAAATAGAAATAGAAATAGAAATAGAAAAAAGGGAATCATTTGGAGGGGGTTGTAAAATGGATGCATGATTTCAGGCAAGTGTATCTCAGGGTGACAGCGGCCTCTGGCTGTTTACCTACGGAAAGTAATAAGAATCAATGCAAATGAAGGCAGTTTCCACAACAGGAGAAATGAATCTGCCTGCCAAGACAAAGCAGCAACAGTTCGAAAGAGGATTCTTTCACATCCTCACTTTGAACTTGCTGTTTGATGGCTAAACTTGCCCCTTAGTTCCAAACCCCTCAAAACAGTTGCCAGACATGAGGTGGTAAGATAAATCCCGTACTGCAGAGCATGCATAAAATAACAAAATATATATAAAAAAAGAGTCGCTGCATCTGATGATCAGCACCATATCATGTGCTCAACACAGTGAGATGTAGCTTCCAATGTAGATGGATATGACTCCATTCTGTCATCTAGTAGAGTAGAAAAAAAATCAACTTGGGATGAAAGCCACTAATACTTGAACTTTATATCTGACAATGTGATCAAATTCTGTTGATTCAGATTGTTTCAGCCATACAATGAAAGAATGGAAGCACACCACTTGTGAGATCCTTCCCAACTCTAAAATTCTGTGATAATCAAGGGCCACACGAGGGATATAATTATAGTGAGAGCTCAGAAGAGAAGGAAGCAATGAGGGATGGCCCAATTAAAGATGATTTTCATAAAGTCAGTGGGTCTGGGGTTGGACCTCAAAGCTGTGCAGCATCTAGATGGGTAGAGGGAGGTGGGGAGGTCATTCTGTACGTGAGAATATTAGCAGAGAGTTAAGGAAGAATTGTTTATTTGTGAGACCATAAGACAGTCTCAGGTCAACGGAGAGCATTCATTGACTGGTAAAAGCCATACATGTGGACACAAATGTGCTAGTGAGATTTCATGTGGTCTTGAATGACATGTCAACAGGTTACTTCTTGATAAATAGGAATAGGAAGAAGTCATGCCATCCATAGAACAATTAAAATTCACTCGTATAGTATGCAGAAGGGAAGGTAAAGTGGAGATGTTATTTAATATGTAATTTTTATATTGACTATTAGCTTTAAGGCAGCCATATTCCCTAGTACTAATTAGGAGAGAAGTATATGGAAAAAAGATGGGATTCCTTTTATAGACAGAGACAAGAAATTTAGAAATGCATGTAAAAGGTGAAGGAGTACTTTTGGAGGAGGGGAGAGTGTTAGCAATTAGCAGAATTACAATGCTTAATGCATAAGTGTATCAGCTGAACTTGCAAATGTTCAGGAAGACTGTACACAAAAAGTCACCAAGAAAACAAATGGAATATTTGTGCCCCGGAAACAATAAGAACATGATAGGAAGGCAGAGGGAGTTCTGCTGAATGGCACCAACAGAATAACAACAATGAACCATGCACTAATCTTAGGAAGCTTCTCCTCATGGAAGTGTCGTTATAGTGAGAAAAAACACATGCAAATGTCATTAAAAGTGATGAGATGAAACTCGTGTGGTTCAGGTAGCTCTGCCCTGGGGGATGGTCCAGACAAGATTTGGGTGGAAAAAGAAATATCCCTAACCTTGCACATTTAGCCATGTTTTAGCTGCTACAAACCTACCTGTCGTATCTCCTGTTGTTAAATATAAGGGATATTTGGATAATCCTTTGTTTGCATGGCTCACACAATTCTCAAGAGAGATGAAAACTGAGTTTCCATATTACAGTGTCATCGCTGGTCTGCCCAGGGTATCTCCATCTCGGCACTATTGACATCTGGGGTCAGATGCTTCTGTGCTGTGGGTGTCCTGTGCACTGTAGGATGTTTAGCAGCATCCTGGTCTGTACTCATTAGAAACCAGGAGCAACATTCCCCTTCACGACAATGAAAAATGTCTCCAGATATTATCAAAATCTCCCGAGGGGCCCAATTGCCACTGGTTTCCCCCTTAGCAGCTAAGCACAGCGAGACACCTTACATTTGTATGAATGAAAGAAAGAACGAATAAACTATTTTCCTAACAACGGTGACGTTAAGCTTTAAATGCCAGGCTCCCGGTCCCCCACCACTTTATGAACACAGAGATAATTTGGGATATGTCTAGGCATTAAGTTTTTCTACTAGGTGGCCTGGGTTATGCAAGAAAAGCCCTCCCCTTCCATCAATATTTTGGGAAGTAAAACTGCAGAATAAGGTATATACAAGTTGCTCCAAATATAAACGACATTTTGAAAAACAGCGTTAACTCTTTGAAATGATTGCTTTCCCCTTCCTGTTAGATTTTCAGAGAAGATTTCTTTCAAAGGTGGTATTCAGGACTCAGTGTTTTGGGTGGAATGCTTTAACCATGAGCCTGTCAGGCACTTGCTCAACCCCATGACGCACCAGCCCAAGAATGCAGAGCTGTGCGCCTCTTCTCTTTCTGGCATGGAAGGGCATAAAATCAGAGCAGGCCCGCCCCAATTGTGATCCGAGCTGTGGAAAAGCCTCCGTGAATGAGCTCATTGAAGTGGAGCGATTAAAAGGAGGGCACTCTGAAACTGGCAGGGCGTTCAAAAGATTCCAGGGGGCATTCCTTTGCCGGGAAAAGCAAGGAGGTAAGAGACCTAAAGCCTGAAGATCCTCCTGCTAAATACGGAGGCCTGGAAGGCCCCCAGCCCTCCTCCCCCATAAAACCAAGCTATTCAGGATCCTTCAAACGCTAGACAGCACAACAAATCACTTTGCCAAATGGGATCTTTGAAGTCAAGGCCACTCAGCACCGGAGAATGCCCTTCTGTGTCTGCTCATCAATCGAAGACGCTCTGCAATTAGAGTGTTTACCCAAGTGCTCCATAAACCACACAAATACAGTAAGCAACGATTATGCGCTATCTGCTCTGTGCTAAGGGGATATGAAAATGCTTCTGGAGCTAGGGTCCTGTGCATAGTACAGTCAGGGAATAGGGTTAAAAGGATTTTGATTTATGTCTTGGATGTGGAAGTCCTTTCTCTTTTAGAGATAATGAGCTGTGTGATCATCAATCCTTCTCTTGGAAGGAGAAGATTGGGGATGACGCCAAAGCTCTTCACCCTCTGGGCGCCATGGACGTTTGTTAGATTTTGTAAAAGGCAATGGAGTTGGGTGCTCTCCCCACCTATCCCTGCCCTAAAGCAGGATGAAACTGTCTGGCACCCTGAATACTGCTTGTTGACCTTGCTTCTGTCACCATTTTAATCCCTGAACCCTTAGTGCGTTTAAATGAGATTGGCAACATTCACATCTCTGATTATAGGTTAGCGCTCCCATGCTCCACAGTCTCCTATCACCCCTAATTCATTCTGAAGTCTCTTAAATTCCATCAGGCATCTTGCACTTCAGCCTAGATGAACACATTCTGATTTGCACTGACAAATCAGCAATTTGAGGTCTCCGGGGAGAGAGCTGAAAACCCTACCTTCTCACCAGACAATTCCTCTCCAGTCAACAGGACAAGATCCCCAGAGCGGGCAGAGCACCCCATTGTGATGTCTGTACACCAACACGGTCTCCGGGGCAACAGCATCCACAGTTCTGAGGATTGGCAACCAT
The DNA here is from genome assembly GCF_057802395.1 of Ceratotherium simum simum. Classification (NCBI taxonomy): domain Eukaryota; kingdom Metazoa; phylum Chordata; class Mammalia; order Perissodactyla; family Rhinocerotidae; genus Ceratotherium; species Ceratotherium simum. The sequence continues at coordinate 125,210,107 of NC_141940.1, forward strand.
AGGAAGCCATTGGCTTGATATCAGTAGCTTTACCAAATGAAGCTGGATCCTCCAAACTTGAAACCATCAATATTTGAAAACTCCAAATTGCCTCTGGAAAAGACTGCCACTTCCTTCTCCCAGAAAGCACCTCCTGTAGACCATTGAGACTGGTATTGTATGGATGCAATCTCACCCAATGTATTCTGTGGTCATTGGAGAAAGGTAAGAAGAGGTACGACTATTAGAGAATCTAAGAGAGAGCTGTGGATGTGATGCAGTTCGACAGCGCAGGGCCCCATTTTCACACATTCTACGTGACTGCACGTCACACATAGCCCAAACCTACAGGAGAGGAAAGCTGCCGCTCTCAAGACACAGCCTTCTCCTAAACAAATCAGCTTGCCCTCAAAATATAAAGGAAAGGAACAACAGAACAAAAGTGAAAGATTTGAATCTTGGGAAGCATTTGCTTTTGCCGTCTTTCACATCTGTATTATTAGCATATGAGATAAAGTTAGTTATTTGCAGATTGTTTTATTTTAGACCAAGACAAGTGTAAAATCAATAAACAGCTGTTGGATCGATAACTGCCTCTCAACGAGCTTTGTTGACAGATCAATATCTCCACGAGATCATTTCTTAAATGTCAAGTGACCAGTTAATTCTCCTAAGCTTCTTATTTTAAAGCTTAAGGGACACCCCTTTGGGGTGTCTTTGCACACACCTGTGCATCACAAGAGCCCTGAACAGAACACACGAAGGCCAGATCCCCCTGTGCTTTCTTAGCAGCCTATGATCAAGTGAAGTTTTGTTGTGGCAAGGCAGTTTTTCCAGAAAGCCTGGAGTAATTAAGTGAAGAGAGCCTGTTCTGCTAACTGGTGCCCAGAAAAAGATCAGATCAGAAAAAGTCACGGTGCGAAGGAGGGGTGAGCGGTTGCTTAATTTTTAACAAACACTGCACACTCCATATGGTAGCTCTTTTCCACCGCTGCATCATTTCTCAAACATTAATTCAAGAAAGGGGTGATTCGAGCAATTCGAAAAGTGGCACCAAAAAGAATGCTCCTTTTGTTATTGGTGAAAATAGCTTCTAGATGACAGAATGATGAGGTCTCGAAAGGACAGAAAGAAAAACAACAGCTGAGTTTATTTTAGATGGGACCCAATCTCTGGGTATTTGGTGAGATGTCAAAATATTGTTTTAGATATTTCTGCTCAGGCACTATTTCTGCTTTCAATAGGCATTTCTTTGGAAGACGGAATGTAAAGGAAATCTTACAGAATAACTGCTATACCCAGAATATGCCTGTCGGGGGGAAAAAAAACTAAGAAGGAAATAATCTAACCTTCATGGTCAGTTACAAACCATTAGGTCCTTCTCCTTTCTCATACCTACCATTATCTTAAAGGGCTAATCAGCCATCATTAAAAATTGGAATCACTAAGGGGCTGGACTGGTGGCATGGCGGTTAGTGCACGCATTCCGCTTCAGCAGCCCTGGCTTCACAGGTTCGGATCCCGGGCACACACCGATGCACCACTTGTCAAGCCATGCTGTGGTGGCGTCCCATATAAAGTAGAGGAAGATGGGCATGGATGTTAGCGCAGGGCCAATATTCCTTGGCAAAAAGAGGAGGATTGGCACCAGATGTTAGCTCAGGGCTGATCTTCCTCACAAAAAAAAAAAAGAAAGAAAGAAAGAAAGAAAATTGGAATCGTTAAAAATAAAATAGGTAGATAAATATATAGAAACTATTGAATACTGTTTAATGATGAAGCAAGTTGCTAAGAGGCTACCAGAATTAGCGCTGGTGGATGTAAATAAAACCAGGATACACATTACCATGTGTAGCACCCAATACACATGAGTGATAGCTTCCAAAAAATTCATATTATTCAAAAGAAAGCAACTACAGCAACAACAAAAACTGGGGAAAATAGTAAAATAAAAAGGTCTAAAGAGAGATGACAAAACGCAATATGTGAATCCTGACAGGATCCTGGAAAGGAGGAGGAGGAAGAGAAGGAAAAGAGGAGGAGGATGAGGAAGAAGGAAGAGGAGGAAGAGGGTTGTAGAAGGCATTACTTTAAGAACAAATGGGTATATTTAAATAAGCACCATACAGCAGATGATGTTATTGAATTATCCTTATTTTTCATAAGTGTGCAAACGAAGCAGGAGAAAGTCCTTATTCCTAGGAGATGCAGACTGCAAGAGTGTGAGACACTCAGAGCACAAAGGTCAACATGCTAAGAAGCCAAAGTCATAAAATTTCAACTCTTAGCCTACACAGCACAACTGATATGGTTCAGTGTTGAACAGGGTGACAGGGATATGTGACAGGCGCTGTGGGAAAACCCTGCCCTTTTTCAGGGGCTGCAGGGATGGATCCACGGAGCAGATGCATCTGAGTTCAGCCCTGATAGATGGGATGCAAGGCTGAGAAGAGCTCAGTGGAGGACACTCCAAACAGATGGAGATGCAGGTACAAACACAGGATAGAAAGAGAGAGAAAGACCCATTTGTAGAAGTCTAGGTAGATTGGTATTGCTCACATGGAAGGCACTGAATCACAACCACACTGTAATTCTTATGAGACCATGAATTCGAGCAGTCACCTTGCCTGCCCTTCAATTCACCCTCCCTAAAACGGAAATCATGATCCCATCCAAGGTGGATATTTCTAGGACTCTGTAGGAGGGGTAACAAGACCTGAGCATGCAGACTCTGTTGAAAAACATGCCCATGAAACAAAATTAAGACTCACGGCACACACTCTGCCCTTTGTGGCCTGTGTCCTTGAGTTTTGGGTGGCCCTGCTTTAGGAAGCATGCCATGCAGACATACAAAAATGCCAGGTAGGAAATATTTATACCAGGAGTGAGATTCATGGGTTCCACTGATTGCTTATTATTCTTGAAGGGCCCTCTAAAAGATTCAGTGCCCTTAAATTATTACCAGGGAATGGATCTAGTCCATTACTCCATGAATTGAGTCCAATCAACAAGCATATATGGCATAACTTTCAGTTATGGAAGGTGCTACAGAAAGCAGAAGATACGAGAAAGCAGAAATGACAGACCCTGCCACGCAGGAACTTCCGAGATGAACACATACAAAAAGACGCAAAGACAATGGATGTGAAAGTTTAAATCCTGTATTGGGAATTGCAGATAAAAAGCCCTGAGCTATTATTCTTAACAGCATTTATGAAGACTTTGATAGATGACAGACCTCCTCTGCTTTCATTTCAGGAAGGGACTCTTTCCTCTGTGGGAAGGGTGAGCCTTGAGATTTCATAAGTTGAATGATAAGATACAGGGGACGTGATGCAGGGGTGAAAAGTGGGATGATGGGGCTGGAGGTGATGAAGCAAGGGACATCTTTGGGGAAAGGATGGTGAGTCATTTAGACAGAAGTCAGAGATGTGTGAGTCAGAAGGCCTGAGAACCAGTAATGCTGATGGTGCAACTCCTAGTTTGATGGCAGGAGATAGATGACACAGCTCATATAGTCAGACAGAGGGTAAATTCAACCTTCCTCCACCTTTTGTTCTATTTAGGCCCTCAACAGATTGGATATTGCCCACCTGCATTGGGGAGAACCATCTCACCCAGTCCACTGAATCAAATGCTAATCTCTTCTAGTAACACCCTCACAGACACACCCAGAAGTCATGTTTAACCAGCTATCTGGGCACCCTGTGGCCCCGTCAAGTTGACACACCAGTCCCTGCCCGGGTGGGTTTGTACTGTGCCATCTGAGCTAAGCTGGGACATTTCCCAACACACCCTCTGTTCACTTTCTATTACTCTGGCTTCGAAGTTTTCATATACATTGTTGCATTTTATTCTTACAATATGTGTCCAAGCTTAAACCAGGTGATGTTTTTATCAACGTCATCGTTTCTTTCTTGTTCTCTCTTTTATAGATGAGAAAACTCATCTAGGAACAGAGACGGTAAGGGACAAAACCAGAATGTGGTCTTCTCATGCTGACCCCTTATCAATTTCCTTTTGCATCTGGCTCGTCTGTCATAGGGTCCCTCTGAGCCTTAACATCACGTGTCTGCATTCATGACACAGTGCTAAGACATAGTACACCCTAACTACACAGTTGCTACAGTAACAATTAACAGCTCAGATCAAAATGCTATGAACATTTAGAAAAAGAGCAGTTCTATAAAAATGAGTAAAAAAGAATTTGGTAGATTATGAACCTTCATTTAGGTTATGTTCATACAGATTTCATTCCCAACTAGTCAAATGCATTATCTAGAAGCTATCAAAACATATTGCCAAACACATGCTTTTTCTAGAAATAGGTTTCTTGCTTAAATCCTTTGGTGAGTGTGTGTGCACGCTTTCTCTGGGGGTAAAAGTCTACAGTGAGAGAAGACGTTTATCAACAGACGTATGTGAATATTAGAAAATTGGATCCCCTGGAATGTAGGGAAATTTCTCCACAACCACTTAAGTAACACATCTCTAGGCTTTTGGGCACACGGGAGCCAAAATGCTCCTGAGTAATTAGAAATCGTCCTCCCATTACCCACTACCCTCTTTAGAAAGTTATTAGCCTGATACCTTAATAAGAACTGTGTAAACAGCATTAGGAGAAAGACTTAAATTGCTTCCTTCAGAAGACTAACTCCTCTGTAACTAAGGTGCTTTACCAGTAAATATTTTTTTTTTTTTTTAAGATTTTATTTATTCATTTTTTTCCCCCCAAAGCCCCAGTAGATAGTTGTATGTCATAGGTTCACATCCTTCTAGTTGCTGTACGTGGGACTCGGCCTCGCGTTGGACGGAGAAGTGGTGCCTTGGGGCGTGCCCGGGATCCGAACCCGGGCCGCCAGCATCAGAGCGCGCACACTTAACCGCTAAGCCACGGAGCCGGCCCACCAGTAAATATTTAAGAGGGAAATTACCACCAGAGCAGAACAAAAGCGAAATTCTTTAAGTTACAACATACTTTTTATAGACTGTAGAAAAAAAGCACATGTATGTATTTGGGAATTTCTTTTGTAACCGTTCAATGGCATTGGCCCTGCTGTATAAATGCTCAAAATCATTTTGAAGTGATCTTTGACCTGGGTGCAATATCCCCCCTACTTTCAGCAGTTCTTTAGAAAATCGTTTGAGGCCCATTTTGAATTAAACATGTACATATAAAACCAAAATTGTAAAGTGGGGTTCTGCAAACTTCTTAAAAGGCCCGATAGCAAATATTGCAGACTTTTGACTTTACGAACCAAGAAGCAAAGTTGAGATTATGTAGGTACACAAACAACTGTCCAAAATTTAACCATTTGAAAACATACAAGCCATTCTTAACTCACCAGCTATTAAAAAAAACAAAATAACATAGGCAGCTAGTCAGATTTGGCACACAGGTCATAGCTTGCTGACTCCTGTTCTAAAGTGTCAAAAATGGTCTAAATTATCTTATTAGTAGTGATTTTAATAGGAATAATAGTAATAATCACAATCACTGAAAAGTGCATGTTAATACTTATGGAATCATTTCACCTGCATTATCTTGCTTGATTTATCTGAATTCCTGCTTCCCAGCTGTCATTCTAAGTTCCATTTCCATTGGGAGTTTTGAGGAGGGAACCAGTTTGATTTAATTCAATGAGAACAGAACCATCTTTTTTCCGAGATGTTCATAAAAGAGGCATGGTTTGTGGGATCAGCTGGCACAAGAACCACGGCCGAGCAGCTCTGTGCACTGTTTTATTGACATCCCCCTCAACAAGACAGGATTTAGAGGAAGACAATAGGCAACACACAATACCACTTAATCCTCAGAAGGATTTTCGAGGATAAAAGATGTGTGGCCAGGTTTCCAGTATGATCTTTGGACTTTTACCTACTTGCACCTACAGTCCTCTACTGAGTGGCCTATTTTTACTATTGCTGAACACACGCAATTGCCATTAAAGACACTACTATCCACTTTTTGGAAGCCCAAACACAAGCAAGCCCAAATTCATCTTGTAAAAATCATCCTGATGCGTGAGATGACAGACATCGTCCAATTAAGTATTGAGTGTCAAAGAAAAAAAATATATATATGTAGTAGGCTGCGGAATGCCAGTCCTGCTCAACCTCAGAATTGATGTCATAGAGAAAAATATGATGTCTAACATCACCTCCACAAAGTACCAGAAGACAGGAAATCTGTAAATATCCTGGTGGAAGATGCGTCACTAGCTTCTTGTCAATGCAGTGGAGCAAGTTCTAACCCCAGGTCAGGGGGTCCAGCTCTCTAGCTTCTTCACTGACCAATGATCATCCTATGGTTATTAACCTGTTTAACCCTCTGCTCTACACACAAGAGTTTGAAATTGAACGGGAAGAGCTCTAAGATGCTGGCCAGCTATAAACATTTCTGTAACCCCTATCTTTTTCCCAGCCCTTACTTTTAGCATGAGCTCAAAACCTACTTGATTCTTATTACCTGGCCTGTGTTTCTTGGAATGCCACCATTATAACGATTCCACAAAAAAAATCTTGAGAAAAGAAATGGTAATTATGTGATGTGATACAGGTGCTCACTATCGATACAATGGCAATCATATTACACTATAGAAATGCATCAAAACAACATTGCACAACTTAAATTTACACGATGTTATATGTCAGATATATTTCAATTAAAAAACAACACACTCATAGAATGTATCTTGACAATGGCCGTGTTTTCTCTTGCGGCTCATATGAACCTGGAGTAGCCTAAAACACAAGGATGCCAGAATGGCCCATGGAAATCACTACTTCAGGCAACATCACAGCCATTTTTGCTCTTACCTACACTACTTTTGTACAATGAAGATGCATTTATTAGTTTTAAAATAAAGGGAGTTTATAAAATTTTTTAAATGTGGTAAAATAACACATAACATAAAATTTACCATCTTAACTATTTTTAAGTGTGCAGTTCAGCGGTATTAAGTACATTCACATTGTTGTGCAACCATCACCACCAACCATCTCCAGAAGTCATCTTGCTAAAGCGAAACTCTATACACATTAAACACTAACCCCACATCCTTCTTCCTCGGCCCCTGGCAACTACCATTCTACTTTCTATCACTATGATTTTGACTACTCTAGGGACCTCATATAAATGGAATCATATAAAAGTGTCCTTTTGTGACTGGCTTAGTTCACTTAGCATAATGTCCTCAAGGTTAGCAAAGGGAGTTTTTCAAAGCTTGTTTCACAAGACATAGAATTGTAGAATACAATAACCCCAAATTAGGAACCTTTAGAACAAGCCTGGGCAGAATTTATTTTTCTCCAATCCAGTGACTGCTTCCTAGTTATGCACAGATGAACAGCATAATTAAAATGCATGTATTCCTCCTTCAAATGGTGTCCACTTTCTGTAAAAAGATGGGGGCAGGTTTCATAGTCCAGTCTGGGAATTTAATTAGAAACTTAGTACTGTTGAGAGGGAGTGTCTTCCAATTAAAATCTAGGACACAGGGTAATAACGAATAAAAATGATTTAAAAATCCTCTGGAAACATACCCTGATGTATTTGTTCAAAGTCATAATGGTGATTTTGGTGTTTATGGGGTGATTGTTTCCAATAATAGCCAAATGTGCTCTATCCAGAACAACAATGTAACGTGTTTTTAATTTTGGTTATCTTTTTAAACAGTTGTCCTGTTTTTGTCATTATGTAACAGGAAGCCTTATTAGGCAAGCTATTTAAGAAAGATATGAAACAGCTAGAGTTTAGTGGCATCGTGAAAGAATATTCTTTCCCATGTGTTTTTATGTCTTCTTGTTTCATGGCTTCTTCTCTGATTATTGATTTTAAGGAGCAATAATGTGTGTCACACTTGGGGTATCAGGAAAGTATTATTTGCCAAGGAGGATGCTCGTAAAGTTAGTCACCTGGAGGAATTATGTGTGTGTTTTGCCTTCACACAGTGGGGTAATCCCATATATAAGTGTGAAGGGGACTGATGTGTAAGAAACCACTACACCTGTATTTTATTTTGAGCTCCTTCATCAATTCCGTAACCTCAGATGAGAGGTGTGGCTTTTCTGCATAATGTGAAATGAGGCACTTGGGTAGATCATAATCTACAAATGAAATTGTAGCTGAAACTGCAATCCTTAAAACAACAACAACAAAAAGCAGAAAGTGAACAATCCGTAAAACAACCCAAAAGCACTAATGCCACTCATAACTTCCCCTCCCCACTCCTGATGGGCTCTGCACCACCCTTGGGGGTCCTCAGAGTGTAGTCTGAAGGCTAGTGAGTTAGACAGTCTCTAAAGTGCCACCTGTCTCAGATGTAAGACACAAAAAGAACCAATTATTTTAAAACAATGCAAATTAATTTGAATACACATATAATTAATATTTCTAAAAATAAAAGATACCATCAATAAAGAGAAAAGCCAAGAATGTATGAAGACTATTGGAACACATTTTATTCCAAATATTTATGATTAATATCAAGGATATAAGAATGTATTATAATATAATACATTCATATATATAAGAATACATGTACATTATATGTAAATGAATATCTTTGTATATAAGAATATGTAAGAGCACACACACAGATTCTGACAAATCAATAAGAAAAGGGGGGGAAAACTCCATAGAAAATAGGAAATGAATAGCACTTAGAAGACAGAAACCTGAATGACCAATAACACATGAAAAGCTGTCTTGTGCTCACGAACAGGGAAATTCAAGTTAAAACATCAATGAAACTCCCTTAAGATGGGCAAAAAAATAAATCTGACACTACCAAGTCCTGAGGAAGACATGAAGCACAAAGGGATCCTCCTGCACTGTTGGCGGGAACGTGGATTAACGCAAACGCTTTGGGAAGCCTTCTCAAAGCATTAGTAGGGCTGAAGATGCACTCAGCCTTCCAGCCAGCTCTCTACTCCAGAAAAGCTCATGCCATGTGCACAGAGTCATGAACAAGAATGTTCGCAGTAACTTGCTCATAATAATGAAAAATTAGACACTACCCACATTGGAATAATCAATGATAAGAAAAATGAATAAACTGTAGTTACAGGTATCAATTCAAGCAGTCTCAAATTTAATTATGAATGAAGGAAGATGAGCTTCAGCATGATACTATTTACTTAAGTTTTAAAAGTGGATGGATGGATAGATAGATAGATAGATGATAGATAGATTGATAGATGATAGATGGATGGATGATGGCTAGATGTAGATAGATAGATTGACAGATGATAGATGGATGGGTAGAGGTAGATAGATAGATGATAGATAGATGAGATAGAGATAACAGATAGGTAGATAATAGATAGATGGATAGATATAGGTAGGCATAGATTGATAGACGATAGACGGATGGATAGATGTAGATAGAGATGATAGATAGACAGACAGATAGATAGGTGACAGATAATAGGTAATAGATAGATGGATAAATATAGATAGATGATAAAGAGAGAGAGAGATAGGTAGATAGGTAGGTAGGTAGATAGATAGATAGATAGACAGATAGAAGATAGATGATGAACAGATGGATAGATAGATACACACATACATACCCACATACCAGGGATCCAGGGGACTATTAAAACTAAATTCAGTAGAATCTGCTGGGAAGGGCGAGAGGGAAAGGAAATCGAGGGCAGATACATAGAGGATTTCAAAACATTTCTTTAATGTGTTACGATGTTGTAAAAACCAACATGAAGGAGGCATGAAGGGGGTATGGCAAAGTTGTTCACACCACTCTTTCCTCTCCCTCCTCCTCCACCCTCTGCCTCTTTTCAAACCCCTTCCCCTAGCTGCAAGGCTGCATTCTACAACATCAAACATCATTGTTTTATTTCTCTGTTTAAATGTGATTTTTCTGTATATCACCAAACAACGTATCCGACAACAAATAGCAGAGATCTTTCCATTTGAAAATATGAAGTTTTTTTTTTTTTTTAAAATAAAGCCCCTGGGAATCTTGGGCATATGTTAAAACACATGGGCATATGCTCATGTACTTAGATAAAGAGATTAAGTCACGGCAATTAGGGTGCACTGCTTTCATTCCTAGCATCAGTTGCAAGAATTAAGTACCAATTTTCCCTGAATTTAACAAACCTATATTCCCGTCCGTGGTATCTTTCTATTCTTGCTAAGTCTCTTTCTTTCCCACGGTCAGACGTTTTAGTATGGACCTTGTATTCCTTCCTCTGAGTAGGGTAATCTTGAGCGTCAGGTAATTAAAATCTCCAATGTTTCATATCGTATAAAGTAGTATAAAATTTGATGTTTAAGGGAGCAGGTGTGGGAACACAACACAAGACCTCCCATGTGGCGGAGCTGAGGAATGGCGCCCGCTGGTATGGGCCCTTGTCGGGTCATTATTGCTTGAAAAGGAAGAAAGCTAGAGACTTGTTGCCAGTGTTTTAAACTAAATGCATCATTTATACACATACAACACACACACTAGTACACACATATGTCTATATGTCTCTCTATATGCCTATGTGTATATATATATATATATATCTCTCCCTCTCTTTCTTTCTCTCTCTCTATATGTATTATAATATATAATTATATTTTATATATTTATATATTTATTATTAATTAATATGTTAATTTATGTTATTATAATAATTAATTATATCTTAGCACACAATTTTTTAGAGTGTTTTATGTCAGGGAGCTTTCTAAGTGTGCTACATTTGTTAACTTCACAAATTAATCTTCACAACAGCCATGAGCTAGCAGGTATTACTATACCCATTTTACGCAGAGTACTGATGCCCCGAGGCCAGTTACCTGAGGTCCCATAACAAGCAAGAAGTGCTGAGGGCAAGCAGAAATTTGATTCCAGTTAGTATGATCCAGAGATCCTTTCCCAACCAGCATGCACTGTTGGAAGTTGTCATTGGTTTCCACTTTTCCCCCAGGGCAAGATGGCACCCCAAGAGGATATGAATAGCCACAGAAATCTGCCATATTGAATTTAGCACTACAGCTTCACGATTAATCATCATCATATAAATTCAACATCCATTCTTACTTTTATGTGTACTGAACCAAATCTCCTCCATATAATAGCTGCATTTGCACCTCCGAGCCAAAAGAGGGAGATGAAGAATTCTCTGTAGATTGTGTTCTCTTGCTAAGGATACAGATATTGCAAAGGAAAAGTTTGGATGCATCTAAGTTAATCATTAAAGAGAGTCACTAACAGCCTTGAATCTATTTAAGTAGCTCCTGTATGGAACGTTCTTTAGGTATTGAATATTTTAAGCCCCATTATTATCATCATCATCTACAGCAACATTCATCATCATTGCGGAGTAATGGAAAATGTTTTGCTAGCTCCCAAAGTACTGTGTGCTCATTTCAGAACATCCTGTGCTCTTAATGCATTTCTTAATGATGGGTCCAAGTTGTGATAGGCAACAGAGCGATTGGAAGTCGGAAAGCCAGGTTCTCATTGTAGCTTCTTCTCCAAGTGGAGACATCCCTGCCCATCTTAAAACAGACATCGATACATAGAACTTAAATTACCAAGACTTCACTTCAGTCATTGAAATCAAATGAAATCTCAATATCCTTTTTAAAATTATTGTACATACAAAGTCCCCTCTGATTTTTGTATGAGCAAAAACAAAACGGAAAAATGAGAAGATATTGCTGATGCATTCAGACATTGAGACTCTGACATAAGAGCCTCACTAGAAAAGACATAATTAGTTGCAACTTTAAAGGAGATCCTGCTTATCTTAAATTGGAGCTCGTAATCCAAATGAAGAGTTGTTAGAAATCGCTAGAGTCTTAGGTTGGGTTCCCCAGAAGCAGAACTTGAGACAGGGATTTGAGTGCAATTGATTCGCTGTCAGAAAAACCAGCAAGGAAGGTGTAGGGGTGGGCTGTAAGGGTGGGGAGAAGTAAGAAAGGACCAGCTTCTGGTAAGAATCTGGTCTGATATCATGGTGGAGAGGCCACTGGAGCACAAACTGCATCACACAGCTTTGAAGCAAGGAAAGCCACTCTTTCTTGCCTCCATGTCAAGAGGTCTTTGGCTGTGAGGTTCTGGGGGTAGGGAGGTAGGGGGTAAATTTCTAGGCAGGGCAACTCATTGTCAACCAAGGGCAGTTCTCTAGAGAGGAGACCAGAGGTGAGCTGTTAGGAGTGCCTAATTCTGGAGGCTGAAAGACATCTCCATTGGCCATATAAAGAGGGTTTGCAAGGTACCAAAACAGCATCTATCGCACCTACGAACTCCTGCAAGTAGAAATTTCTTTAAGCATCCGTTTAAAATAATACTCCTTTTAACTCTTTGATTCCTAATAGGTACCACTCAGAAATTCTGATGTGTCAAATTCAGATTGGATAATGGTTTATTATGCTGGCCATAATTGTACATATTCAAGGTCATGGTTTCTAAATCTTTCAGTTATATCCAAAATGTAACGTATGGATTTGTAAATAAATTATTGTGTTTTTTTATTTGTTTGTTTACAAGATTTATTAGTATGATTTCAAAATCTGTGGTTCGTTTTGTACACATATTTTTCTGACTTATAAATCCTCATACTTTGCTAGAGCTGACGCTTAGAATAATGATTTCTCAATGAGAAGTTGAACTGGATTTATTAGCAGGTTTTATAAATCAAGTGCAAAATATATAGTTTAAACTCCTAAAAGCACAGATTTATGTATCCTTGCAATAAATCATGAGAATAAGTATCCACCAAGCCTTATTTTTTTTCTAATCTGGTCAATTGTTGAGTAAATACTTCATGTCTTTTAATCCATTTCATATTCATAATTAAAACTCATTATTTTCAGTAAATATCTGTCAATTATGGTTATCCTAAATGCCTGCATTTGGAGGGGTTTGGAAGCCTGCCTGCATATTAACAGTTACAGAGGATAACTAATGCTATCACCATGAGAATAAATGAAAAATGCACAGCAATAATATTGAATCTCATAAGCAAAGGATAAGGCAGAATTTAAACTAACTCAGCTTCTCTTCTCCAAAAGGCACGATTTAATAATTATTATTATGTGGTAATCATTCAGCTTTATAATTGTACAATGTTTTATAATTGACTTAACACTTTTATGCCTACTTATTTATTTTATTCTGACACTAAGAAATACATAAAATTCTTTTTTCAAGCAAGTTGATGAAATCAGGGCGCGGACACTCAATGCATTACCCAATGCCACTGAGATAGTCTGGAGATCACAAGAGAAACTCTTTCTGTGTCCACTTTGATCTCTCCCTTCAAAGTCTCCATACTCAAAGAATCATACTTAAGGTTAAAACTCTGACATTACATTCCTTTATACCTTCCTCCATCATCATGGGAGGAGACAACATTTAAACAACTCACTGTCCACACAAACCACTTTTACAGTTGTTACTGCAACTTTTCTCTCAGCATTATACGTATTGCCAGCTACCAGAGGAGACTGGCCAGGACTCATTTATTATGGTTGACACAGACCAACAGTTACGCTGATTGAGGAATTCCGTTAGCCTTGTGACTGGGGAGCTAGTTCAATAGCTGTCATACAGTCATAAAAAAAGAAATATGGATTTAATTTCCAATAAGGGATTAAATACTTTGTTAATATTATTAAACATTAAAGTAATGTTTTAAAATTTTAATCATTGATTAATGCCATTATGTAAAAGCCACATGCAAGGAGACTGTCAGAGAAAAGATGTTCAATATTTTTATACTAATGACTAACTAACCATTTAAAAAGATGAAATGAGAGGAATTACAAGTTGGGAGTGACTAGGTTAGGAGGATGTCAAATATGGTGACTGTATAATTTCATCATTCAACCAGGACTAGAGAGAAATGGGGACACAAAAATTTATAATTTTATAATTAATTTTTTTAAATTATCAACTGAAAAATAAATTTTATTGAATTGCTGGAGCTATACATTAGTTCTGTTAAGAAATATTCTATACACACACATCATTAAAAATATGTCTTGCATTCTGGTTCTGGATAAGATGGTGTATTAGTTTGCTTGCGTTGCCATAAAAAAAATGCCACAGACTGGGCGGCTTAAAAACAGACATTTATTTCTCACAGTCCTGGAGGCTGGCAGTCCAAGATCAAAGTGTGGGCAGGGATGGTTTCTCCTGAGCTCTCTCTCCCTGACGTGTAGATGGCCGTCTTCTCCCTGTATCCTCACATGGTCATCCTCCTGTGCGTGTCTGTGTCCTCATCTCTTTTTATAAGGACACCAGTCACATTGGCTTAGGCTCCACGGTTATGACCTCATTTTACCTTAATTAGCTCTTTAAAAGCCCTATCTCCAAATCCAGTTATATTGGAGGGTAGAGTTTCAACACATAAATTTTGAGGGGATACAATTCAGTCTATAACAAATGAAGACAATATGTTGTATCATGATTCTCCCACTGAAAACAGCTACAAAAGCTGGACAGAATGCATGAAGCAGCAGAATGCATGGAGGACTCTACAAAGGAAATGGCTACTATGCACCTATTAGAATGTCCAAAATCCAAAACACTGACAACAACAAATGCTGACCAGGATGTAGACTATCAGGAACTCTCATACCTTGCTGGTGAGAATGTAAAATGGTACAGCCGCTGTGGAAGACAGTTTGCTAGTTTCTTACAAAATCAAACATACTCCCACCATGGGATCCAGTAATCCTGCTCCTTGGTATTCATCCAAAGATGTTGAAAACTTATGTCCACACAGATGTTTATAGCAGCTTTATTCATAAATGCCAAGACCACATTTGTCAATAACATCATTGATCCAATCTGAAAATATTTTAGGTAGAGGAAGCTCTCAGTAGCAGATAAAAAATTAGATTTTTCCTTGAAGTGAAAGGCTCACTTGTTCGTCTTTGAATTACCACGGTGGGTCCATGAGACAGTCTTTCGAGTTCATTTGTTCTTTCATGAAAACAGCCTTTACTTCACTTTGCAACTCTAGCAATTGCACCATTGCTTTTCTGCAAGCTAGCAATCGTACTTCAGTGCACAGACGGGCTCCATGAGCCCTTCCCACTGCATCCTGCAGATTATTAACAAGACATACACTGAGCGGTTGAGATTTAATAAAATCATTCATTTTCATTGTGTCATAAAGGTCGTTCTTAAGTGAAGCTGCCTTTTTCCCCTTTGTTTCTGAGGATGCATGGTGTTGAATAACACAACGACTACTAGTGTATTTTGATAGTACTTCTTTGACTTGTTCTAAGGCACCAGTAACTTGATTCACTGTTATTTTGCACTGTAAGTGCAAATGTCAACATTGAGAAAAAGGCACATAACATGCCTATGTTACAAAAATTGTTTTGAGCTCTTCTTTGAACCCCCTCATAGGCTCTTGGAAACCCCAAGGGTCTGAAAAATCACGCTTTGATAATTGTTACTCTAGCCAAATATATGCATTTGTAATTATGGACCATTGCAGTTTGATTTTGATACATTTTGATAAAACAGCTTATCTTGTTGCAATTAGGAATGATTTGTGGACCACAATTACTCCCAAGTACGTGTCCGTCCATTGCTTTCTCAATTTACTAAGAACATTGTTTTTACCGAGAAGTATGCTTCGCTAAAAAGTGTACTCACATTATGACTGCAAAGCAAAGAATTCCATCTTCCACGTTGAACACTGCAGTCACAATAAGCCAGGTGTTTCAACTAAAACAGGATCAACTTATAAAAGCTCTACTATTATTCCATGAAATGGCTGAAAAACTGCACCACTGTCAAAATTAGCTTAATTGATATTTTATTCCACTCACCTGATGTTGGGAGTATAAAACTGATGTCATTCATCTGCTTGGGAAGGTGAAGTTTTTCTGTTAATAAAGCCGACATGCTAACAGCCTTCACTTCACCTTTAACATATGCACAAGAAAACTGGGAATCAAAAAGGATAATCTCGAATAGTCATTTGATCTAAATGAGAGGTCATGTTTCCCAAAATGGCGTGCGAATTCACTTTCTGCAGGTCCATGTGTTAAATGATTGTCTGCAGTAACAGGCTTATAAAGTAACTACTAAATTTTTAAATAAATGTTATTACTTCTGCACATTTGTGTCTCCCAATTTTCAAGTGGGTTGTAATATCACAACAGCATTCACGCTGACTTACAAAAGTTGACAAACTTTTCAGACAGCTTACAAATTCAGCATCAGGTTTCTGAGAAATGAAAATTTAATTCATTTAATTTCATTAATCATCCTTTTTTAAGTTCAGTCTTGTCAAAGAGTATTGCAAAATTCTTCACGTTTGATGACACAGAAACATAAATAAATAATTGTAGATTTATACTACAACATGGACAGCAAAGCGACTATGACAAGACATTCAGACAACAATTTATAAGGTAGAAATACTGAGCCTTCTTGTTCAGCACATATTTGCCGTATATCTAACAGATACTGTTCTATTGTCACACTGAACCTTGCCCTGGTGGCTTCACGTATATTTTGGGTAGTGGCACCAGCTATGGCTCAACTGACTGGTACACCAAATGGCCCGTACCATTGGCCAACATCACCAGAGAGCAGAAAGAGTCAGCAGTACCCAGTTTCTTCTGCTCCAACACAATTTGCATTATCATTGAGCACCCTGCACCCTTCAAGCACAACGTTCATTACTTTGCACATGGAAAGGGTTGGCACAAGAGATTATCTTGCTCGCATTTCATATGTAACCGCATGGTTAAGTGATAACTCTCCAGACCACCTCTGCTTTGCACATACTATCAGAGAAAAACAAAACAGAATCTGGACCTTCAGAAAGGAGCTCCACCCCACCTGTCCCGGTTTACTTTAATTCAACTATGAGCTATGGCACAGTTAAGTAAAAATAAAAAAAATTTGCGATGAATGCCAAATTGAAAAGGATGTTGAGGCAACAGGCAAAATCATGCAAGTTTTGAACATGCAATTAGTGTTCCATGCAAACTAGAAAGCGTGGTTACCAAGCGAAAAAAGAATTGGAAAAAAACATAGTCCAGAATGTCATGGAGTACCTAAGATTAATGATTCTTAACATTTGCGGAAATAGATGACAATCATGATTTGAGAATTTGCTGAAAGTTATTGACAACCTCCCCAGCAGAATGCATCTCTACTCAATATTTTACCTAGAATTTCGGAGTTCAAGGAGATTCGGAATTCTACCCACAGATTCCCTAGAACTGTAACTCTTCAATAGCGTTTATGGGATTTAGTTATTGTTACCGCCATTATAATAATTTAGTGTCACTACTGTCATTTAGTGGGCTGGAGCCAGGAATGATAAAAAGTTCCAGCAATATGCATTACATTGAAACAAAACAAAATAAAACAAACAAAAAAGAATTGTACCATTTCCCAAACAACTTTGAAATGTCCCACCTGTATTCATTTTCATAAAAAAAAAAGCTCTCAATAATTATCTGAATCTAGAACCTAACTCCCTTTAATATCTAAACTCAAGGAGTATTTTTTTTCCACAGACCTATTTTTTTTCAATAGGAACTGAAGTTTCTAGGAACACAGCTGCCAAGTAATTAGAGGGAAAATTATAGTTTATTTGTTTGGAAACTCACCAAGAGTTGTTAACGATTTCAGAAAAATTCCAACACTGCTTATGTATTAGAGGCATTGGCACAAGCAACTCATCCCCCAAATCTTGGGATCACTTCATTATGTCGTGTAGTGAAAATAGATATTATATTACTGCATTTTGCTTTCCATTTCTTTCTTCTTTGTATTGCAGTTAGGGAATTTATCATTATTATTATCATTATTATTAAATTATGTGTATATGTAAGTTATAGCATAATGGGTAAGATTGCTGGATTCATATTTCATCACTCATCAGATTTGCAGTCTTGGGCAAAGTTATTTACCTCTCTGTGCCTCAGTTTCCCCATCTGTAAAACGGTGATAAAAACCCCTTACTTCATAGAGCTCTTGAGAATTAAGTGAGTTATGATTTTGTGTGTAAAGCATTTGTGCCTGACACCTTGTAAACACTATGTAAAGTCAGCTATCATCATCATTAGTTATTAATATCCATGTGTGAGGACTAGGGGTATACTTTAAATGTGTGTTATATAATATACAACCATATATAAACAATATATAAAATGTTGTTATTTAAGTGGGAGATTTGGATCTCTTACAGTTTAGAACAACTGTTCTAGAAATTTAGGCTGCCCAGGTGGAGAGGTTTAGGGAAACTCGCCTTCAAGTGAGAGATTTAATTTTAGGATCTATGTTTAAAAAGATGGGCATGTTTTACTCTTCTTTCCTGAAATTTGTTTTGTTCTTGACATCAGTGAAACGCTACCCCATCCTAGAAAAGAAATCCCAATTATACTTACAATTGTAGATAAATTAATCCTTCTTCCTTTATTTCACTCAGTACACAGAGTCCATTTCCTTCATGTGCACTGAGTGTTGATTGAAAGGATTGTCATTTACAGACATGTCTTTTGCCTCCAATATTGAATAACATTTCTGATCCAACAAAAGCAACTTCATGGAGTCTCACTGCAAACAATGGCTATGCCATTTCCCTTCATGTGACTATTCATGAAGTCTTTGGTTACCATGTCGTTCGTCTCACACCCCACTGTGATTGCAACCTTGCCCGTCAACAACTTCTTATAATCAACCGTTTTCTCTCTCTTTGCTCTCCTAGGGGCCCCAACGCATTCACCCCCACCAAAATGGTGATATTTCAGCTTCTTGGTGTTGCTGAGGCTTTCTTGCAGGGAAGCAAATATGATGTTTGATTTCTGCTAGTAAAGTTGGCAACCGTAAGATCAAAGAGATTCTGAGAAATGGCGTGAATTTAATAACTTCTTGTAATAAGAGACAAATCATGCATTATTTTCTTGGCTCCATTTTAGGGAGGAGCACCAGGGAATCTTGCTATTTATGTGTATTCACCTTCCTGAAGAAATATAGATTGCTTACATTTTTTTTCTGATTCTCTGGTTCTCCCCAGCTTAAGGAATGCCTATTTGCCCTCCATCCACCCCAAATTAGTCTTTCTTTAGAATCCATAAATTGCAATATAGGATGTGGATACTGCTCTGTTTCATGATCCTTAAAGTGTGTAGATCCACTGACTTTCAATACCAGGGAAGAGGAAACTGTAATTACTTATCAGAAAAAATAATTCCACACTACCTCCTATCCAAGCTCTCATCAAACCCAGTCTGAAGAATTAACTTAATGATGATTAATTGAATGAGAAGTAGCCCATCCAAATTCTAGATTTCTAAACCATCAGGAATTTGTGTACTCTGTTTATTTGGACAATGTTTCCTTGGCCAGCACCAAACACAGTTAGGTTTAGCTTGGATCCTATATCATCTGCTCGTGTTGAGGATACAGCACAAAAGTGTTCTTACAGGCTTCCATTTCACTGATCGTAAAGATGGCGTGGAAAATGTTGACCACTCTATATTTAACATCACCATATTAAAAACCATCTTAAAAGCAAATGATGGCTTCATGTTCCAGAACAATCTTTGCTTCTCCTAATGAATTAATAGACTTTTTTTAAGGGAAAGTCAAATGTAGACTTCATTTTTATTAATTTTATGGACTCTATTATGTTTTTTCTATTATTCTGATTTTTATTCTTATGTGTTTTTACTTTTGATCATGTGTGCTATAACAAGTGTAAGAAATATCATTGTTAATTAACATTATTATTTTTGCAGCATCCCCTTCAATGCCTTCTGTAGTATTTTTCTTGATGCTTGATGTGTATCCCCTGAAGATGAGAGGGACTGACTCTCAAATGCCCTACAGTGCAAAGCACAGGACCACGTCCGGGAATTTATGTCACTTCCTTCCAACATCTGGGCAAAGCCATCTGGATGCCCACATGAGGATCAGTGTGAGCCCCCACATTGTTACATGTTAGCAAAAACTGTTTTGGAACATGAAGCTGTTATTTGTTTTTAAGGTAGGTTTTAATATGGTGACAGCATCCATGTTGGCTTGAGATCATTTTAAAGCCATTGTGCCCAAGACAGCAGCCTGCAGAGCCAGCCTCCCTACCCACCCCTACCTCCAGGAGCAGAAGCTGAGGAGATCACAGAGTTTCCATCCTAAAGAGAGACACATACTCGCCTTTGTCATGTCCACAAGAGAAAATGTTAGCCTTGAAACTAGCTAATTCCAGACAGCAATAAAACACAGTATGATAGTGTGTGCCAAGTAAAAACATTCAGAAGACCTTAGCCCTCCTCCCTTCCTGTACACCCTCATGTAAAACCAACAAATAATTCAGCTACCAAGAACTGAGGAAGAGGAGACAGAAAAATAGAAGTACTATTACCCCCATATTCTTTATTGGCCAGTCTTCAGCAAGCTCCAGCTAAGGAAAATGAGAAGTTTTAAATTTAAGTCAAGTGTTTTTCATTTTTTGTCTGTAACCTGATACTTAAACTACTGAATTGAGAGTCGATTATATAGCCAAAACCAGTTAGAAGAGATTCCCCTCACCCAACTTATTCAAAGGGACAGCAAGAGCAACATCAGGATGGATTCTGATTTCATTCCAGGAGTCCTAACTGTAAAGATCCCAGTCATATGCTTCATGAATATTTATCAAGTTCTGAGTAAGGCCACAGACAATGCTGAGCACCAGGGAAACCAAAAGAAATGAGACATGGTGCATCCTGTGGATGAGCTCATGGTCTTGGAGAGAAGCACAGGCGTAGAGAACTGGGAGCATGGAGTATGCTTTACTCCCTCCATGCTGCATGTTAAGTGATGGATCTACTATGAACTCAATGGTCTCTAATCTTAGCAGGCAGTATCCTACTTAACGGAAGGAATGATACCATGTTTTCTCCATTCATAGAAAAAAAGATAATTAAATGAACATTAGTTTACGTTGACTTTAAATAGACCATTCTCAAAACATTTTTATGTAGCTATTCTATTAAGTACAATGAACATTATGCTAGGCACTTTGGGATTAATGGATCATTTTTAAAAATATTTGTTACAATTAAAACTAATTGGGAAGACAAAGTGAAAGCCCATAAAACAACGAACAATAACAGTCTGAGTGTATTTACCTGTTACTTCAAAGCAATTACAATAAATGTTTCAGGGTTTTATTAGGGTCAGAGCTACCCCGATGAGTAAAAAGCCTCATAAACAAGGGGGGGGGCTTGCAGAATGATTAAAATTTACCCCCAAAATAAGGAGGAAGACAAGTGATTCCATAGGAGAAAAGGATAAATTGAGCAAAGGCACTGAGAGCTAGCAGGGAGTGTTTTGAGAGACAATTGCTTCAATCAAACTGATGAAAGTAGGGTTTGCTCACTGCGGAATCGTCAACATGAGTTTGTATAAGTAGAAAGGTAAAAACTAGAAGAGACCTGGAAACCCAGAAATTTAGATCTATAATTGAACAATGGAAGAGCAGAGTAAGGTTTGGAGCAGAGAATTGGGATATAAGTAAAACACTTAAATAAGATTAAATTCATAGAAGTCATTGCCAATAGACAGAAATAGGAGAGACTCTCCAGTCAATGAGTCTCCAGTTCACTGGGAGGCTGCTGGCATCATGCAGTTTAGAAGGCGTGTGGGGGACGCAAAGGCAAGATGAATGGAAAGGAAGGTGTGTAGGATTTTTGTTTCCACCAATATGGCAGGTTAGTTATGCCAAAGCAACATTCTCACTAGAAAATACACAGAAATTCTGGATAGTGTAGCAAACATTCTTTTAAATATGTAGCTGATTATAAGGAAGTGGAAGTAATTAATTGCTAGGCATAGAAATGTAATAGGACAGGAAATGAGTGTTCAGAGGGCTCCAAACTTCTCTGAGGGGATTAGCCGTTTCCAGGACAAGAGTACACAAGACCTTGGTCTTATACTAAAGATGGAGTTAAAACTGAAATCCCTTTCTACAGCTGAGAACTCAAAAGGCTCTTCTGCCAGTCAAAAGTTGCACTAGGAAAAAAAATCCACCTGCTAATACAAGGAAATGTACCCTTTTGATCTGAAATCCAGGTTGGCAAAATGTCGTCTCTAAGAATTTGCAACTGTAGAACTGTTGTTGCAAAGGTTTGGGGGTTAGACCTTACATTAGCTGCATGATTTAAAAAAATCCAGGACAATAAATGATTATCTTAAAATACCATAGTGTTGTTAGCACACAGGGTGCCTGGCACCTGGAAGGTGGTTATTCCTTGGAGCAAGGCATGCTCAAAATGAGCAGGAGGACTCTCACAGATAAAGCACATGTTAACATAAATACACAAGCCCAAATTATGGAACACACAAGGTAACAAGCCACTAAGAACAAGAGTTAGCTATAGAAGCAAATAGCAGGTTAGGTCTTTAAGGAATAAATATTTACACCACATCCATCACCCTAACCCCAATAAACTATATCAACTTCATTCTATTTCCAATAAAATGTTTATATTTTATACAAGTTATGGTAACTTCCTGCACTCTGTACCTAATAAATATTTCCACCAACTTCCATTTACGCTGTTCTTAATAAACTCTTTATACCAACTTCCTTCATCCTATTGCAAATAAAGTATTGACACCAACTTCCATCATCCTGTTCCCAATAAACTATCTATATCAGTTTCTTCCATTATCTTATTCCAAAAAAGTATTTACAGCAATTTCCATCATTATCCCCAACAAATTATTTACACCACACTCTATCATCCTACCCCCAATAAACTATTTCTCCCAGGAAGACTCCATGACTGGGGCAATTGTGCCTTCTGGGGCCACATTCCCTTCTACAACCTCATCGCATTCGTCACCTGCCTACCTTGGTCCAGCCATTCTTACTTGGAACACTAAGGTTGGACATAGCTCAAGATGAGCTGTTTATCTAGCTACTCCAAAGAAGCCAGGCAAAGCCCCAACCATAGTTCAATGATTGGGACAGAGGGGCCTCCAGAGCCTTAAAGGGAGATTTACACCTTGAGAGACTACCATACCAAGTACCAGTTCAGACCACTGCACAGGACATCTGGTGCTCCATCTTTGACAGTTGCATAAAGACTCTTGCTTAGGTGAAGCAAACACCCTACACAATATCATGTCTATAGGTAGGAATATAAATCATATAACTATAAATCATCAATAATTTTTCTATTTCCTTTGAGATTCATCATGTATGATTTTATGGTCATCCTCTTGTACCTATTTACACTCTCCACCTGGTATAGCCCCTTCCAGAAATGACTTCTACATCCTTCTTACCTGGCATGTAAGGAATGATGCTTTTATTTGCCATTAAACTATCACCTCTGACTTCCAGGAACGTGTCCTCGTTCTGGTACTCTGGAATACATGAACAAGAAAATACGAGTCTGCAACGTGATGATTTTGTAAATATCAGTCATGACTTCTTGTTTCCTTAAACTTTCCAGAACAATCCATACTTACCTAGAGCTCCCTCATGATCTTTGCTTTTTTGATTTTATACTGAATCAGTAAAAGAAAATCAATCTTCAGTTACTCTATCCAACTTCCCAGGCAGAAATCGATGCAAAGGCATTTGGACATTCTTGAGGTTGTTGATTTCAGATCTTGAATGCTGCAGACATAAATTTGGGCTTGTGATTCTTTAATATACAAAGAGCCTTGAAATCACATTGTTTTTGTTGTTTGACATACATTTTAGATTTGAGAATACTATCAGATGATGTTTAAGATTGGTCTTTAGGCACTTATGGAGTTTTTGGAAGTTTATCTTTTGCAAAACTTGCTGACGGTAGTAAGTGGCAATATATAGCTTAGTTTTGTTGCTTTTTTAAAGGTAATGGAACTTGTTTTAGGTGAAAGGAATGAAAAGTAAATTTCCAAGAGAGGGAATGCCATGGAAATGGAAGTGAGGAGTAAATGATTTTTAGCAGAGTAGGACTGGACTGATAAAAAAGTTTGAAACTATCAAGAAGAACTCTGCTAAATATATAAAGATTCTTTAAGATATATAAGATGAAATATACATATTTCATCTAATATGTCTATGTATGTTTACCTAATATGTATATCTCATAATATCTAACATGTTTATTTCATATACATATGTATATATATGTATAGTATGTATATATGTATAGTATGTAAAATAATGCATATAGAAAAGTTACTTTTGTGCTGGAAAGGTGTTAAAAGGATTATATATTCATTGTTTTATTTGCATAAAGAAAACACTAGAATGATACATAAAAATCTAATAAATGCTTATCTGAAAAAAAAAGATGAAATGTAACCATAAAGTGTCATAATGAGTATCTTTTATATCATTTTTGAGTTTGAATTATCTAAATGTCTTACTCATTTTACAATTAAGTGAAATTTAAAATTTAAAAAATGGTGTATAAAAGTGATAACAAAAAATGATGTAGATTAAATTATTAATTCCTGGATTTCTAGTAGAAATCCACTACTCAGGACATAATTCTCACCAACTATGAAAGAATTGATTGAAACAGTAACATTTCGGAGGTAGATACAATTCACTCTTTGAGGAGTCCCTTGTATTCATAAAAGGGGGCCCTTTGGATGTGCCCACTTGATTTTAGGCAAAGAATTTATTGATATATAAACATATTTTCATAGCTTAATATTCTCCAAGGAAAAAATACTCAAGCAGAATAAATATTCTCAGAAATGAAAATTTGCACTTAAAATCAAAATGAGTCTTAGGATCAGGGAGGTTTCTGACTTTAGAACATTCGAAGGATGTGTCCAGATTATCTGACAAGTCCTCAAGGGAAAATATGAAAGAGAGGCACAGACTGTAAGTCGAATGTCAAGGAAGTTCAGTTTCAGAATAAGTTGGCACTGAAAAAAATGCTAAGTACAACGGAAAACGTTTATAATTTTAAAGTTCTACCAGAGTGACACAACCTATTGCTTGCCACAGAAGACATGCTTTTTATTGCTGATAAAGAGAAAAAAAAGCCCAACTGGTCCTCTACTTGCCATCAACAGGACTGATTGTTAGGCTGGACAGGATACAATAGCACAGTTAGACAGGAGTGGAAGGCCGGGAGATCTTGAAAGTTGCCTGCCCAAAGTTCATTGCCCTTTCTTTCAAACTGAATGGTCCTCTTGCTTTGCTCTGAGTTGGCAATGTATCTCACTAGAAGAGGACTCCATGGTCCATCCTCCCTAGAAGCTGGGTGATGTCATGTGACATGGGTGTAGGCAACAGAATGTAAGTGGAAATCATTGCCTTGGCTTCCACAAGGATGCCTTGACATCAAATGTATTTGTCTGGCTTGTCCCTTTTATTCTCCCCTTTTTCCTTCTTCCTGTATGGAATAAAGACATGATAGCTGGAGCTACAGTTGCCATGTGTGACCAGCAAGGAAAGAGAGACCAAGAGAATATCATCAAATGTAGCTTGACATTCCTGAACCCCTGAGCCAAAGTAGATGGATATCTCCCTCTAGAATTCTTGGTAAACGACAAAAGAAACAGAATTCATTTAACAATCACATTAGCAAGAGCTAACATTTCTTCCGCGTCCACTGTGTGTCATGTCCTGCTCTAGAACCTTCTCTCGTGCTCACGTATTTAATCCTGACAACATTCCTATGACAGAAGAGGAAATGTAGTGTTAGCCCACGTGGACACAGGGACTAAGAGGCAGAGTGGGGATTCACAGTGCAGGGGTTCAGCTCCAGAGGTCACATACTTCTCCACTAGGCTACACTGCCTCCCCAATCCAGCACTGAGCCAGGTGCTCTGAGAGTCACAGCTGGATGCAGTTCTAACAGACCCAGTCCACAAGGGGTAAGATGCTAGCAAAAGAAGACCTGAAGGATTCTGAATGTGTTCAAAGCTTTCAGCCCAATAATTACCACCTGAGAAATTGCGAGAACGTTGAAGACATCATGGAGTTATTGTCATACATCTTTGAAAAGTCTTGATCAATTGGAAAGTAGAGGATATATAAAGATTTGGGTAAAATGTAACACCTTCTTTTGTTTGGACCTCAGTTCCAAAACATATATTAAACATGAGTCCTGACTCGTGACATACTACCATCATTAGTCCACGAACATCCATGTACTTCTTCGTGTGTGTATAATCCTCTCATAGGCACCCACATAAGAACGAGACCTTAAAAATAACCTACATACTGCTGTCTGGTTCCCCCACCTCATCTCCTTGCATTCTTCTATCCAGGGAAGCTGTTATCTAAATCCTCTGTTCATCATTTTCTTGTTTTCTCGTGTATCTAGTCTTAGTGCCTAAATATATATTTCTAATACTCACACACACACACATCCCTAGAATGACTGAGACGGAAAAGTAAAATAAAAGGAAATGCAATGGATCAACAAAACAAAAACAAAGCATGTGGATCAAAAGAAGCATCTAGCCATCCCTGGAGCAGGTTAATAAGGTTTCAACAAAGAAGGGATATTTCACACGAGTTTTAAAACTGAATTCCAGAGGAAATTGATGGGGGCAGGGGATGGAGAGGGAGTTAGATAGAGGTGGAAATGTTGGAAAAGAAATAACGAAGGGGGGACAGTGTGGAGTGATGAAATAATTTGACTTATCTGGAAAACGGGATTTTTTTTTTCCTGTAAGAAATACAGAAGTAGGAATAGAAGGACCGTGTATTTACTGGCACTACCCTCTTATCCTCATAACATCAGTTTCTTCCACATATATGGGGTTCTTATGACACCCCCTTTCCTGCTCTGAGCAAAGATAATCACTGAATTAAAATCTATTTCACCTTCATCTGCAGGCTAGTTTGGAGAAATGGCAACTTGGATAAAAATAGCTTCTCTCTCTCAGGAACACTAAACTTGATATTATTTCAAATCATTGGTTCACATGGCAACACCATTTTCCCTCAAATCATTTATTCACCCCCATTTCTATAACATAGCTGGACATGGCCAATTAACCCAAGGGGCCTTACAAATTATTGAAATCATCTCAAAATATAATTAACTCTAATTCACTTAAGCTAAGAAAATCTTTTATGTGCCCGACAGAAATTATTTCAGTGAGGTGCTGGTGGATGTGCACGGAGGGAGGTAGTGTGGAAGAATAATTTCTCCAGCCTCTGACTGAGAGAGTTGTGTCAGCAATGAATAATTTCTAGAAACACTGAAAAGTGACAAGGATCTTTCACACAAACCACCTCTTGCAAAGTAAGAGCCATTGCAGCTTCAAGTAAATGTTGGTCGTTCCTCCAACGTCTGTATCTGCCATATTTATTTTCCTAATATCTCTGAATAGTCTCTTGAGAGAGTTAACTGACACAACACAGGTAGATGAATTTGGCCTCCTGCAGCAAAGCAGGGATCTGTACAAAATAGCATCTGAGGGATTGGTCAGGAATGCATCCATTCAATCATATTTTTTAGTTGAAGGGATCTATACAAAGTTAAGAAAGAGATGCAATGATAGAAACTTATCTTTTTTTTCTTGACTACTAAGTCAGTCCTTGTTATTTTTCAAGGTGTTACAGATTGGCTGTGCTGGGTATGATATTTATTGTGGATGTATGTGCATCCAAGGGTTATTGACTTTACTATAGAACGTCCTGGGTATGGAGACTAGGAACAGGTTTTGGAATTCAGATACACTGGAATCCACTTTGAGTGGGGAAAGTGGATGAGGGCAGGAAGAATCAGTATGTGAGGCTTATGAAGTGGACATGATAAGGCAGGACCATTGATTTATGTATTATTCATTTGATGAGCCAGAGACTTTGAGGCAAAGAGCCTCATTGGTTAAGCTTGCCATCTTCAAGATCAATACTCTCTGTGGCATAGGTGTGATTTCATTCTTCGTATGGTGAACCGTGGGGAGGCAATGAATGTTTGGCTGTCTGTTCAGAAAATACCAAAATGTCCTTCTAATTTGTGAAAAAATAAATATAGAATTTCAGCACTGTATTGTGACAACACTTCGTCTAGTTTTATAGGCAACAGCCATCTTTGGCAGTTGTCAAAATATTGGAACCCAAATATTACTGGAATGTTTCAGTCGAAAAATACGAACTCTGTACTTCTCATATGATGCTGTGTACTTTATTTCACTCTCATAGCTGCGGAATTAGTTGCCCTTCCTTCGAAGTGACTTCAAATTCGCTTTTTAAAAAAATAAGTCTCTTTCTTCTACATCCTTCTCAAAGAATGGGTTATAATAAATCATTCCGATTTTACTCCTTAATATATCTCTTGCCATTCCTCGCTAAGCCATGCTATTGCACACTAATAACCTCACGCCAACTGAATTCACTGATTCTTTTATTTCAATTTTGAATCAAAAATGAATTTTATCGATCCAAGCATTGCAATCTACCAGGTTCAGTTTTCATTAAAATGAGAGATTTTATTGTTGACTCTTAAAGGAAAAAAAAAGTTGTACAACTCTGCTATCAAAGAATTTGGTATTTGAGAGTGTGTTGGTACTACTCCCACTAAACTTCTTCACCATAGGACACAGATGGAAACTCATGATGTACTTGAAACGTTAAAATATAAATTATAAAAATTACATTTAAATGAACATTATATACATTATAAAATAAGGATTTTAGATAAACATCATATAAATTATAAATATTATAGGCACCAAAATACTGATCCTGAGTCTTGGCAGCTCATAAAACTTGATGGAGGAACAGATTTCAAAGTGAGGAGGAAGTCGCCAGGAATAGTATTGCCTTGGGGAAACAATCAGAGTCATGTCTCCTTAGAGACGTGGCCATGTAGGAAAAGAAGAATGCAAAGAGGGAAAACTATTTTGTTCCCCAACCACCACCACCACCAGTACAATCATCCACTAAAAAGACCACACTTTACTACAGTAACCAAAGAAGATCTTGAACTAGAAGCTGTGTTCACAAAATGCTAAAGAATGGGGAGAAAAAAACTAACCAAAAAGCTACTGTTGAAAGAAAATAGTAAATGCAAACCAGTGGATGAAAATTCTCACTCCACACAGAAAAACAAAAGTAGAAAACTCTCCTGCTCATGCTATTCCCCTGAAACAGTGAGATGACAATATTTCTACAGAACCCAAATGTGGTCGCTGACCTACAGTATCTCTGGCAAACACCGCCACAGAGTCCCACTTTTCTGGTTTCTTGAGAACAGCATCTAACAGCAAAGATGCACCTGCTGGCAGCCAGAATTCCAGGTGTTTTCAGTTTCATTGGTTGACCTTTTAAATCTCTCCTTTTTTGAAAGATGGTGCCTCCCCAAACAAAATCATGTCCAGTATTTGAGGAGAGAATCCAAATAAGTAAAACTCAAAGTGTCTCCTGTGGTTTTAGCCAAAAAGTATAAAACTAGGCAACAGGCAATCTTGCCCCTTCCTCTCATATTATCACAGAAGGAATGTCGCAGCTGCAGAAGCCATGAAAAGGAGATGCCAGCTATTTCCAAAATAACATTTGATAAGAGAGAGTTTAAGAAATGAGGCAGTGAGACAATTAAGTTACTTCATTTACTGTGAATCTCCAAATGGATCCTGGGTGATATTTGATGGATAATTATAGAACTTTTCCATGTGACTAATTGCAGTCCGTGTCTCTCTATTTCTCTCCTTTCTCTGTCTCTCTTCCTCTCTCCCTCCCTCAGTTGAGAAAGGCTCAGCACTACCCACTGACACTCCAGTTCCTTCACCATGCACCTCCAGGTCTACCAAGCATTTAGAAGTGACTGGAGTCTGGATAATGTTAAATCATGATGTCATTACATCATATTTTACTAAGTGATGATGGCCAAAGGGAAAGAGAACCCAACTGAAGGCAAGCTGCAGTGACAGGCAAAGCTTCAGATGATTGCCATTTAAGGACGTAAAATAGGATATTGGCCAACCATGGTGATGGTCATCTGTGACAGAGCATTTCCGTAATCTGGAGTAGCGTGTGTTCCTGTAACTGAGGCTGATGTACTCCTGACTACACCCCAAATATGAGGTCTGATATGAAACTTGGGAAAGTAGCCTGCAGTCAAAGGGACTCATCTAATATTGCTGGACCTTCACATCCTAGAGGAATTCACACCTCAGATCATCCAGCTGTCAGAACATCACAGAACTCTGAAGGCAGCTACAGATATTGAAAGGTTAACTTGAGGAGACCAAGGATACTCATGGCTTTGATTCTTATCGGTATGATAACATGCACATAGAGGCTCCTTTACGAACACATGCTTTAAAAAAAAGTTAAATGGTAGCCTATTATTGAAGACTAGTTTATGACGTGCATATTTCAAAACAATTTTATATAAATTTAGATTCTATAT
The DNA here is from genome assembly GCF_057802395.1 of Ceratotherium simum simum. Taxonomy (NCBI): domain Eukaryota; kingdom Metazoa; phylum Chordata; class Mammalia; order Perissodactyla; family Rhinocerotidae; genus Ceratotherium; species Ceratotherium simum. Next base: position 125,240,408 of record NC_141940.1, read on the forward strand.
AAACTTTATTAGTTTTAAAATACTAATTAATTTTTTTAAGAAACATTTATTGAGCATCTACTGTGTGCTAAGAACAAGCTAATCCTAAGGAAACCGTGATAAAAAGAAAAGGCTTCCTTTTTTGTAGCTTAAGATTTTTAAAAACTAACTTTTTATATGAAACTAATTTCAAACTTACAGAAACATTGCAAAAATACTATAAGCAGCATACATTTTATCCAGATTTATCTAGTGTAAATATTTTGCCCCATTTGTTTTATTTTTTCTCTATCAATATCTATCACTCAATAGACAGATAGATAGATAGATGACAGATAGATGATTGATAGATAGATAGATGATAGACACGATAGACACATGATAGATAGATAGACAGATGATAGATAGATAGATTATAGACAGTTGATAGATGATAGATAGATAGATACATAGATAGATAGATAGATACATACATAGATAGATACATAGATAGATACATAGATAGATACATAGATGATGGACAATTTTTATGAACTGTATAAAAATAAGTATCATGGCCCTTTACCTGTCTGTATTTCAATGTCTATTCCTAATAAAAAGACTATTCCTTCCATAACTACATAACACTTTTCAACTTCAGTATATTTAACAATTAATATTATCTATTGTACCATCTGATTTCCAGTTTTTCATTCAATCAAACCGTGTCTTTTTAGCGTTTTTCCCTCTAGCACAGGATCCAGTCCAGGACCATGTACTGCCTTTACCATGATGTCTCTATTTAGCCCTTTTATCTGGAAGAGTCTCTCAACTTCTCTTTGTCTTTGGTAACACTGAGATTTTGATGAATATAGGACCCGTTTTGATAAAATGTTCTTCATTTTGAGTTTGTCTGGTCTTCCCCATGTTTGAACCCCTGTTATGGATCCTACCTGGAATATTTCGTAAGTGATGCTGTGTCCTCTTCAGGGTATATTCAAAGCCACACAATATCTATCTGTGCCTGTCAATGCTAACTTTGATTTCCTGGTCACGAATTGTCCAATTTCTCCACTATACGGTTTCTACTGTCATCTTTGCCACAAATAATTAATATGTGGAGAAATCCTTTCAGACCATCCATATGTCCTGCTCCTCATGTAACCTTCTCCACTACAGCTGTAACATTCATTGATGATTCCTGCTCAAAGTAATCTTTGCCAGGATGATAGCAAAATGGCGACTTTCCAATGTGAGCACTCCTTCCACATTCTCCTGGAAACAAGCTCTCTCTTTTCTTCCCCATTTGTTTACTTATTTATTTACTATTGGTATGGACCCATGGATTCTTAATGATTTTTAATTCTTCACTGTACCAAGGTGTCTTTTTTTCTTTCCTGGTGATAAGCAGTTACACATATATTTTGTGTGGGTTTTTTTTTTTTTTTTGCTATATACTAACATGCCATATATACGGAAATTTGTATTTTGACTTTTAAAAAGGTAATATATCCTGAAAATCACTTCATATCAGATCACAAAGACTGTCTTTACTTTTTCACAGCTGCGTACTATTCCACATGTGTGTGCCATAATTAGTACAACCAGTTGCCTCCACTTGGGCATTTAGGTAGCTTCTGATATTTACCATGACAAATAATGCCTTACAAATAAACTTGTGCATATGTGTTTCATATTATCGGAGCTGCATCCTTCACAAGGGTACATTTCTAGAAGTAGGATTGTTGGGTTGCATGGTGAACGCATATGCTGTCCTGTTACATATCGTCACTTTTCCCCTGTAGCTGTTGTACATTTGGGAGCCATGGGCAATATTTCCCAACAGCCTGGCAAATAGATTGTACGGCCAAGGTGTTAACATTTGCCAGTGAGAGAGGAAAGATATCCCCATGTTTTTTTAGCTTGCATCTCTCTGATTGAGAGTGATGTGAAATATTTTCACAGAAGGGTCATTAAAAAATTCTTTGAAGATGGCGGCGTAAGCAGACTCGGAACTCACCTCCTCCCGTGGACACAGCCAATTTACAACTACTCGTGGAAAAATTACCCCTGAGACAGAACTGAAAACTGGATAAGAGGAACTTCTGCAACAACGGACAATCCTAACTGAGGTGGAAGAGGCAGAGACTCCCTTCTGGAGAGGAAAAATGCCGCCTTCACAAGCCGCAGTGCCTCACGGCCGCAGGGAGCAGCCCACAGGTACGCAGCCGTCCCTGGAGGCGCGGGGCCCTGAGCCACAGCGCACCCCGCTGTGGGCATTTTGTGGACCCAGCACAATCGAGACCAGCTGCATAATATCTGACTTTGCCTGCTACTAAAGCATTGGGGAGCACCCCCAGAAAACCCGGTTCACAAAGAAACTAAAACTGGCTCTTAAAGGGCCTGCGCACAAAATCACCCGTTTCAGAAAGCATCCTAAAATCACAAGAAAGAAAGGTGCACAGTGCTTTGGTGACAAGAGACTCACCTAATAGGCCCTGAGTGCATCTCGGTGAGGGGTGAGACCTCTCCAGGGACTGGGACATTGGCAGTGGCCATTGTTGGGGCCTGGTGTGAGTGTGCTGACACAGACATCATTGGAGTTCTCCCTGAGGCCTGCTAGCCCAGGGTCTGCCCCACCCGCTAGAGCACCGATTTAATCCAGCTCAGCCAGGGCAGGCAGCCCACCCTAGAGACTGGCCCCACCCAACAACAAGCCCTCAAGCAACTTGTGGGCCTGCATAGATTGGTGACTGGATTCTCTGCAGCCTGGCAACTGAGCCGACTTGAGCGGGGCAGGGTGTGCACAAGGAGCAGGTGGCGAGTGTGGGGCAGTGGAAGAGTGTGTGGGGCTCCCACGGTGGAGAGACTGGGTCCGCTTGGGGAGGTCGGGGCGCTGACACGGGGCAGGACTGTGTTGACTGTGTGTGTGGACCTCTGGGCGGCAGGGCTTGTCAGCTGCAGAAGACTTGTGCTTCTCAAAGACCCACATAGGAGGTTTGCCCCACCTTCCAAAGCCTGAAACAATTGGGTGCTCCTGTGCCTGAGGCCAGCCCCACCCAGCTGCAATCCTCAGAGAGCTGACAAGAGACCTAATAGGCTAGAGGCTTACAGCAACTGTAAGGCCCTGAGCCTAACAACCTGCCATGCTGGGGGCCTACTCACTTAAAAGAAATACTGCAACACAAATGTGGTATTAGAACTTGCAGCCAACTGTGCTGGGGCTCCCCCAACCTGATAAAGAGACTGAAGGGCCCACAACAACTACAAGCAGCTGAGCATTACAACAGCTGGCCAGGAGCATAACTCAGCCTCCCTGGGCGCCTACAGGGAAAGCAAACAGGCCACAACAGAAGGACACACATAGCCCACATAGGGGTCACCCCTGGAACATTGAGAACTGAGGGACGCACACTGCAGGCCTCCTAAGGCATCACTTACATAAGGTCACCTATCCAAGAGCAGGAGACGTAGCTGACCTACCTAATACATAGACACAAGCACAGGGAAAGAGGCAAAATGAGGAGGCAAAAGAATAAATTCCAAGTAAGGGAACAGGACAAAACCCCAGAAAAGTAACTAAGTGAAACACAAATGAGCAACCTACCCGACAGAGAGTTCAAACTAAGAGTGTGAAGGATGCTCACTGATCTGGGGAGAAGAATAGATGAACTCAGTGAGAACATCAACAAAGAAATGGAAGATATAAAAAAGAACCAATCAGAAATGAAGAATACAATACTGGAAATGAAAAATTCATTAGAGGGACTCAAAAGCAGAGTAGAGGATACAGAAGAACGGATCTGTGAGCTGGACGAAAGACTAGAAGAAATTACCCAAGCTGAACAGGTAAAAGAGAAAAGAATTAAATAAAGAAGATATGGTATATATACACCATGGAATACTACTCAGCCATAAGAACGATGAAATCCAGCCATTTGTGACCACATGGATGGACAGTGTGGGTATAATGCAAAGTGAAATAAGTCAGAGGGAGAAAGTCAAATACCGTATGATTTCCTTCATTAAGTAGTAGACAATAACAACAATAAACAAACACATAGGGACAGAGATTGGATTGGTGGTTACCAGAGGGGAAGGGGGGAGGGAGGAGGGTGAAAGGGATAATTTGGCACATGTGTGTGGTGATGGGTTGTAATTAGTATTTTGGTGGTGAACATGATGTAATCTATGCAGAAATAGAAGTACAATGATGTACACCTGAAATTTTTACAATGTTATAAACCAATGTTACTGCAATAAACAAAAAATTAAAAAAAAAATTCTTTGATTTGTCTGAGTTGTCAGTTTACACCTTTTTGCCTATTTTTTAAAAATCTGTGTCTTTTCCACTCATTTTATACGTCTTTATATATTAGGAATATTAGCCCTTTATCGGTGATAAATAATGCAAATATTTCCTCTGAATTTGTCTTTGTTTTTAATGTTATTTATGGAATTTTATACCACGTGGAGTTTTTTTTAGTGTAGTCAAATTTATCAATCTCTTATTAAATCTGGGTTTTGTGTCATCATTAGCCATTTCCCTACACCCAAGTCATAGAATAGTTTTTTTCCAGTTTTTCTCCTAGTACTTTTGTAGTTTCATTTCTTTTACCTTTAGATCTCTGGTCCTCTGGGGATTCATTCTTGGGTACAACGTAAAGGAATGGATCTAATTTTAGCTTCTTTCAAATGGTGGCATGCATCTGTCATGATGCCATTTATTAAAATTCCACTATTTCCCAAATGATTTGAGATCTAACTTTATACTAGATTTCTATATATTCTTGAGTCTATTTCTCTATTTTCTATTCTATTTCATTATTTTCTTCATTCTCGTGCCAGTTCAACATAGTCTTCATTATACAGACTTTGCTGTATATTTTAATATCCAGTGTGACTATCCCCCCCTCATAGATCATCCTTTTCAGTATAAAACATGCTTTTTTGATGAAAACAATTAGAATTGGTGGGACCTTTTAGATCCAATACTGCTGTTCACCTGAGCTGCTGTTTAAAAATCTTTCAGAGGTGTCAGCCTATCCAACAGTCCTCAGTCCATTGAACGAATGCATTCTTTTTGCACGTTGATGAGAGCACACAGACATGTATGTTCTATATTTGCATTGCAAAAATGAACATGGCTACCTTGATTTTTCATTACTGATGCCACAAGCTGTTAAATTATCTCTTCTGTAATTGAACATAATGAGCACCAGGGTTTTAGATTGAAATGCTTTAGTATTGTCTTTTACAAACAAATGAAGACTCAGTGGAGAATTAAGCCTTACTGATATTATATTTCACTCTCAAACAAAGGTAATTTAATGTTCAGTTAATCTCGAGAGGAGGGACAAGCTGTCTCATGTAGTCCCCCGATGCCGATTTATATATATTGTTGTATCAAGCAATAACCTGATGTGAACTGCAATAAAGAAGTGCATTTTTAGCCAAACATTCTGTCTCCAGGCAGCCCATATGTCTAGTCCAGATATTTCATAAGAATTTTTAAATGTGTAAGAGATAGAGTATGTTTCTCATTGTAAAATATACTCTCTTGAATACTCTCATCATTTTATTACTGTAGGTATAATTGACAATGAATTGTTAGTAAATCAGTTTGAAAATCCCCTTGTAATTAAGGTGCTTAAATTCAATCAATGCATCATAAAAAGCTTTCTGATAAACTTTCCATTGACAATGATTAGGAATACACAAATACAGTAAAATCCTGACTACTGAAATGCCACTGATCAAACTCCAAAGTATTTTCTTTTTACTTAAACATATTTATGAGAAAGAGGGAAATATTTTTGGTTTTAAAGAATCAGATCCCAAATATATGAAGAACTCATACAACTCAACAACAAAAAAACAAACAACCGGATCAAAAAATGGGCAGAGGATATGAATAGACATTTTTCCAAAGAAGATATACAGATGGCCAAAGGCACATCAAAAGATGTTCAACATCATTAATTATCAAGGAAATGCAAATCAAAACTACAATAAGATTTCACCTTACACCTGTCAGAATGGCTATAATTAACAAGAGAAGAAATAACAAATGCTAGAGAGGATGTGGAGAAAAGGGAACCCTCATTCACTGCTGGTGGGAATGCAAACTGGTGCAGCCACTATGGAAAACAGTATGGAGATTCCTCAAAAATTAAAATAGAAATACCATATGATCCAGCTATCCCACTACTGGGTATTTATCCAAAGAACATGAAGTCAACAATTCAAAGAGATTTATGTACCCCTATGGTCATCACAGCATTATTCAAAATAGCCAAGACGTGGAAGCAACCCAAGTGCCCATCAATGGATGAATGGATAAAGAGGATGTGGTATACATACAGAGTTGAATACCACTCAGCCATAAAAAAGACAAAATCATGCCATTTTCAGCAACATGGATGGAGCTTGAGGGTATTATGCTAATCGAAATAAGCCAGACAGAGAAAGACAAACACCATATGATTTCACTCATGTAGAAGATAAACAAACACATGGATAAGGAGAACAGATTAGTGGTTACCCAGAGGGGAAGGGGTGGGGGGAGGGCAAAAGGGGTAAAGGGGCACATATGTATAGTAACAGAAAAAACTAGACTATTGATGTTGAAGTCTATACAGAAACTGATACATAATAATGTACACCTGAAATTTACGCAATGTTATAAGCCAAAATGACTTCAATAAAATAATATTTTTTAAAATCAGACCCTAAAAAAACAGAATGCATATTCTGTCCTACTTCTTAGTCTTCTCAATTTTCTTTACTATAATAAATAATTGAAACTGAGTTTTATTCTGAAAATACTACAAATGGATATAAATCGTTAACGAATTTTCAGTACGCATAGAATTGCTATATCTTCATTTAATAAATATATCTTAATTTCTTTTCTAACATGAAATTGTGTATTTGATCCAGACACATTGTTTTAAATGATATTAATGACATGTAGTCTAATTAGTAAAAATACATTTATAAAAACAAATTAGTCTTAAGCTTATGGTCTTACAGAATTGGAAAATCACTTAGATGGCATAATAAACCCATAAGAATATAAAAGCACATTTTCAATTATGTACTTTTTCAGATAAAATGTGATTAAAATTCCTAGTTGAACTCCTGTTAAAGATGCTATTCGATCATAAATATCTTAAATCAACAGATTTAAAGATAGATCAAATAAAAGTATCCTATGGTACAAGTCTAATTTTAGACAATTTAGCTGTTTACTTTTAGTTGCACTGTATCCTATACCTCACCCACACTTTTTCAACTCATTTATTCTGTCCTCTGGCCTGTCATATAGAGGACTCTGCATTGAAATGAAGTGACAGGTTTCCTGTTCTGAATCAGCCTCTAATTACCCCCAAATGCCAATGCCTGGTTTTCTCACCTGTAAAGTGAGATGTGGGTTGGTCAACATCCAAAATGGCAGATTGGATTCGTCATCATCTAGAAACAGCTACGTTGTATCCTTTGTTGAGAGGGAATGAAGGCTTAGCTGGAAACAGTATCGATTATTTAGTCTTCAGGGAAGCTGAAAGATGGTCTGGTGGCATGTGTCCCAGATATCTGCTCCTGATGACCCTCAAATTTTAAGTTAACTCTGTGTGTGTATGTGTGTGTAGAAGTGAAGTGTGCCATATATGTGTGGGTCTATTTCTCAAGTCCCTATTCTGTTCCATTGATCTGTTTGTCTATCTCAATGCCAATTTTATGCTGTCTTAATTACTATAGCTTGCATATGTCTTGAAATCAGGTAGTGTGAGACTCCCAAATTTGTTCTTTTTCAAAGTTTTTTGTTTTTTGTTTAGGGCTATTCTAGGTTCTTTAAATTTACATATGATTTTAGAATAATTTTATCAATTTTGAAAAAAGCTTGTTGAGATTTTGACTGGCATTGCCTGGAATCTGTAGACTGATTTGAGCACTGTCTTCTTGGCAACACTTAGTCTTCCAATCCATGAACAAAGCATACCTCTCTATTTATTTAGGTCTTCGAATTCTCTCAGCCATTTTTTTTGGTAATTTTCAGCACACAAGTCTTGCACATCTTTTGTCAGAATTATCCCAAAATACTTCATACATTTGATGTTATTGTTATTGATGGTGCTTTCTCAATTTTGATTTTTGGACGTTCATTGCTAGTATATAGAAATACAATTTATCTTTGTATATTGATCTTCTATCTTGCAATCTTGTTTCTAGTAATTGTTTTGTATATTCCATTGGATTTTCTACACGAATGATCATGTCACCTAAAAATACAGTTTTAATTCTTCCTTTCCAATCTGGATATTTAAAAAAAAGTTTTTCCTTCTTTCACTGGCTAGAATCTCCAATACAATGATGATTAGAAGTGCTGAGAGTAGACGTATTTGTCTTTTTTTATTTTTTTTAATTTTATTTATTTATTTTTTTTCCCAAAGCCCCAGTAGATAGTTGTATGTCATAGCTGCACATCCTTCTAGTTGCTGTATGTGGGACGTGGCCTCAGCATGGCCAGAGAACCGGTGCGTCGGTGCACGCCCGGGATCCGAACCCAGGCCGCCAGCAATGGAGCGCGCGCACTTAACTGCTAAGCCACGGGGCCGGCAGATGTATTTGTCTTGCTTCTGATTTTAGGGAGGAAGTATTCACCATTAAGAATGGTATTAGTTGTGTATTTTATGTAGATGCACTTTATTAGATGGAGGTAATATGTTTCTTTTCTTATATTGCTGAGCATTTTTTTAAATCAGGAATACACATTGAATTTCAACAAATTTTTTTCTGCAAATGTTGAAATGATAGTGTTTTCTTTTCTTTTTAAATTGGTTACTATGACATTGATTTTGAATGTTAAAACAATCTTCTTTCTTGGAATGATCCCTTGGTCATGATATATTATCTTTTTTATACAATTTTGATACAATTTTCTAAACACATTTAGAATTTTTGACTCTATCTTTATGAGGAATATTTGTCTGTAGTTTCCTGTTCTTGTATTGACATGTCCAGTTTTACACAATAGTATACTTCCACTTTTCCTCTCTCAGCAGATACTATTGTTGTCACACATTTTAATTTTACATATAATATAAACTCAATACATTCCTATTATTTTTGTTTAAACTGTCAATTATCTTTTAAAGATATTTAAATAATAAGAAAAAATACATATGTTTATCGAGGAGCTATTATTTCTTCTTTTCGTCACTGTTTTGTGTAAATCCAGATGTCCATCTAGTATTTTCCTTCTGCCTGAAGGAATTCTTTGGATATTTATTGTAGTGCAGATCTGTTGCTCATGAATTCTTTCAGGTTTTGTATGGGTGAAAATGTCTTATCTTCACTTTTGTTGATTTAAGGATATTTTTGCTGAGCATAGAACTCTAGGTGATTTTTTTTAGTACCTTAAATATATTTCTTCACCATCTTGCTTACATTGGTACTGACAAGAAATCTAAAGTTATTCCCATCTTTCTCTGTCTATACATACATGTTTTTTTTTCTCTAGGTGCTCATTAAGATTTTATCTTTATCACTGGTTTTGAGAAATTTGATTATGATGTGACAGAAAAATTTTTCTCAATTTTCTTGTGTTTGGAGTTTGTTGAGATTCTTGGATCTATAGGCTTATAGATTTATATAAGATTTGAACATGTCTGGCCAGTATTTGTTCAAATTTTTTTTCTGTCCTCTCCTCTTTCATCTCCTTTGGGTATTCCAATTACCCACATATTAGGACACTTGATGTTGTGCCAACATTCATTTATGCTCTTTTTTATTCTTTTTTTCTATATATATTTAATTTTTGATAATTTCTGTTGCTATGCTTCAAATTCTCTAATATTTGAATGTAGAACATTGTGAATTTTTCCACTTTGAGATTGGGTAATTTTTATTCATATAAAAATTCTTAGGCTTTTTTCTGGGATTTAGTTAAGCTATTTGGAAAGAGATTGATCTCTTCTTGTCTTGCTCGTATGGTCTGGTAGGCAAGACCTGAGCTGTCCTCAGGCTATGGTGAAAAATTTCCTCCTTAATAAGGCGGGAACTTCCTCAATACTCTGTGCAATGTCTTATGTATCATGAGTTTTTTTCCTTCTGACTGATGGGAACAGGCATTATTGACACCCCTCTGTGAGCATCGAGCAGTGTTCTATCTAATCCTTTTGGATGGCTACATCCCGATCCCTGGGTCATATGAATACACTGCATTAGTCACAAACACACCCGGATTAGTAATCTGCTAAATGCTCCAGGAGGACGCTCTGCAGATCTTTGGGATTCTCTGTGCAGCTTTCTCTTCTCCTGAAAACTCTGTCCTGAAAGGCCTAACTGCCTCATTCTCTCTAAACTCTCAGGTCCTTCACCTCAAATCAGAGAGTCTGCTGGGTTCTGCTTGGGTCCCCCTTCTTCCACCATTGCCTAGAATCTCTCAGTACAGCAGCTGTGCAATCCTAGTGCTCATCTCATTTGTTACCCATCCATCTGGAATCACTGTTGTCCATTAGTGGATAACCAATGTCTTGAAAACCATTATTATTATTTTTTTTTCTGTTGGGAAGGTAATTCCCTGTTGCTCCTTTCTAACCAGAAGTGGAAGTCTTAACTTTCTACATCTCAAGTCATGTAATTCCTTGTTATGAGAAAATCTCTGTAATATTTGATGTGGCTTTGAGAAATATCGACCTTCTACATTTGAGAGCACTTTTTCATACCCATAATTTTGCCACCTGGCTGCTTTCCCAAACGCAGAGGTGCATTTGCTACTGTTTTAGTCCAGGTTTTCATTGGTTCTTCTATAATGGAGAAGCAATGTGGAGCAGTGGTTAGGAGGCTAGACTTGGGAGCTGGAATCTATGGGTTTGTATCACGGCTCCCAAACTCACCAGCTGTGTTCCACTGGGGAAGTTTCTAAAACTTTCCATGCCTCCACTTTCTTATGCATAATGTAGAGATAAAAGCATGCCTTGTAAGGTCACTGTGAGGACTAAATGAGCTAGTATTTATAAGACCTTTGGAACAGTGGCTGGCATAAGAAGCACCATATGTGGTTGTTAAAAGAATAAATGGTAAATCCAAAAAGGAATTATAAATGTTGCAGTGAAATAATGGGAAAGTACTATCTGCGATTTCAGGAACCATTATGTAGATAAATAGCTTTCTCATTCCAGTTGTAATGGTTTTATCAATAAATTATGCTTAAATCTTTTATAGCATTATATCACATCCATATTTTTTTAAATGGTCATCCTGACAAGATTGAAATTAAGTCATTCCTCTTATTTTTAATTCAGAATTCTAATGATACTTGATACTAAATACATACAGAGTAATTATCAACCCTCCAGCTACTCACTAACAAAAGTAAAAAAGGTTCCTTTTTTTTTTAGAGGAAAAGGATAAACATGTGCTTCAAAGGGAAATGTTAAATGATCTGATCAAAGAATTAGGTCAGTATCCAGAAACTCAAAGGTTTGGTGGATTTAGGGGAGCACATTTCCCGAGATCTGCTCTTTAAAATTGTGTATATATATCATGGGTATTCCAGGAGGGTAGGACAGATTGACCAGGGTTCTCAACTGTGATGGTTCAATCCAAACGTGGGCAGAACCAGGGGTAACATTTTGATCACCCAATCACTTTCTACTTGGAACCTTTTTGCATATAAAGCTTTATCTTACCACCTCCATCCCTTATTTATAATTCCAATTCAACAGTTATAAGACAAAATCATCCAGATGGAGAATGCCTATGGATTTGGAGGAAACAGGAGTTGTAGCGCCTTATACTAGAACTGTGCAAGAGTTAGGAAAACACGGTCTTGTAATAGACATTTAGTTGGGCATTCCATATTGTTTGTATTCTGACTTGGAACCAGGAAGTTTGGGTTTAATTTTTTTTAAACAGCTTTATTGAGGTATAATTGACATACAATAAACTGTATATTTTTAAAATTTATAATTTGATAAATTTTTTTTTACCCTCTTAACCATTTTTATTGATTTATTTTTTGTTTTTGAGGAAGATCAGCCCTGAGCTAACATCCATGCCAATCCTCCTCTTTTTGCTGAGGAAGACCAGCCTCGAGCTAACATCTATTGCCAATCCTCCTCCTTTTTTTTTCCCCTTTTACTCCCCAAGGCCCAGTCGATAGTTGTACGTCATAGTTGTACATCCTTCTAGTTGCTGTATGTGGGACGCCGCCTCAGCATGGCTGTACAAGCCGTGTGTCGGTGCGCACCCATGATCCGAACCTGGGCCGCCAGTAGCAGAGCGCACGCACTTAACTGCTAAGCCACGGGGCCGGTCCCCCCTCTTAACCATTTTTAAGTGTACAGTTCAGTAGTGTTAAGTATATTCACATTGTTGTGCAACGGATCTCAGGAACTTTTTTTTTCAAACAAATTATTTTCTTTTTTTTTAATGAAGGTAACATTGGTTTATAAAATTATATAAATTTCAGGTGTTCATCATTATATTTCAATTTCTGTGTAGACTACCCAAAGACTAATCATGTTATCCATGCTATCATGTTCACCACCCAAAGACTAATTATAATCCTTCACCAAACACATGTGTCCTGTCACCTCTTTTGCCCTCCTCTCTCCCCCTTGCTCCTCTGGTGACCATCAATTTAATCTCTGTATCCACGTGTTTGTTTGTTGTTGTTGTTGTTCTTGGACTCGGAACCAGGAAGTTGGGGTTTAATTAAGTGCTGATTGACCAATCTCAAGGGGTGAGATCCTGGTCATTAAACGCTACACCAGTTTAGAGAAGTCAGCAAGGAGAGATGGGTGTGCCCTTGTAACCTTTTTTTTCCCCCCCAAAGCCCCAGTAGATAGTTGTATGTCATAGCTGCACATCCTTCTAGTTGCTGTATGTGGGACGCGGCCTCAGCATGGCCGGAGAAGCAGTGCGTCAGTGCACGCCCGGGATCTGAACCCGGGTGGCCAGCAGCGGAGCACGCACACTTAACTGCTAAGCCACTGGCCGGCCCAGTAATGTATCACCTTAACCTTGCTGAATTACATTCCCAGAAATCTCTTTCCTGTTTCACTTTCCTGTATGAATCTCCACAGAGGAGATCCTTGGGAGATTAGGAGGGTGGGAGGGAAGCAGCCGCCATTTTGCAGGTCACACAGGATGTCTCTGATCTGCTGACTCACCTGCTTGGCGTGAGGCAGCTGCCAGGTCTGCAAGTGCTCCTTTTTCCCCAGCTCCTCCTTCAGCTTCTCCAACAGGCAGGCTAGATGCACGTGTCTGTTAGCTCCATGAGGAAGGGCCCTGGATTCTGCAGGATGCCCTCATCACAAAGGCCAGAGGCAACATTAACGGATACAAGTTTCAGTCCATCCTTTGCTCATGCTTGTGGGTTCCAGCCTGATCCCCATCTCTCCCACTTAATGTTCCCCTTCCCTTCACGACCACCCATGCTGTGGACTTCCAGCTCCAGCACCAGACACAAAGATAACAACAGTCTTAGGAGCCTGCTTAGCCAGCTCCACAATTGTGTAGGGTCACATCCCTGTAACAAAGACATATACATCCTCTGGAGGTTGAGCCTCTATGATAGTACCCTGATTGAATGTGCTGGACTGGGAAAACGTAGAACGCACAGGAAATGTATAAATGAGCCTGATGACACAACGGTGAGAATAAATACCCTCTTTTCATTGCGATGGGACTTGAGCCTTTTGCAAACCCCACACAACTGAAGAAAAGTGTTCACCAGAGTGAGTTTATTCTTCCACAATTTGGAGAGAGAAATGATCACCAGTGGCAATATCAACTGGGATGCTTTAGTTATTAACTAACATAAGGAGCAAGGGTTCTAAATGTCTGAAGAATGAATTATTTTTTTTATTTTAGATCGTATTCTTTAGATACAAAACAGTGAAAAATAGGATTTTCTTCCTACTGCTTTAAAGGTAAACATGATAAAATGCAATAATGAATTATAGATTTGTTTAAAAGAGCCAGAAATCAGACAGTAAGAATGACTGTCTTTAAAGATCTTTCTCTTTTTGTATTTCTTAAAAGTAAAATAAAATGAAAATAAACTGGGATGCACATGTCTTTTGCTCAAGAAGAAGGCAAGAGTAGAAGATGGCAATGCAACCCTCCCACTAGAGCCCAACAAAGGGAGTCCCCTGTCTGGGATTCAGAAAGGCAATGAATTTCTTTTTTTGTTGTTGCCATTTTGTGACAAACTTCCTCCCCCATCCCTGATACACTACCCATGTGTCCTAACACCAAAGATAGATGATGTTTTAATATGCAGGAAAGCTACTTCACTAGTAGCCTAACTAGTAGGATGTTTAAGAATGGGATGCCCAAATCTTCAACATTGCAAGGAACAATTTCTCTTAAAGTGGTATTTCTCAAATTTTAATGGGTATATGAGTCATGTAGGAAACTTGTTCAAATACAAATTCCATACTGGGAGTGGGTTGGGTTCTAAAATTCTGCATCTCCTATAAGCTCCCGGTCAACTAGAGTGTTACTGGTCCAAGAATTGGAGTTCCAATAGCAAGGCCTTGAAGACCTTGGATCCCCAAATTCCTTCAATGTACTTCTTTTTAAGTGAGGGGCATAGTGACTCAATTATATTATAAAGACCGTAGTATCTTCAGGACATATTTATCTGCCAATGTGGGGTGTCACTGCCTTTATGTTTTTTAGTTTTTCTCACTTACTTCACAATAAAGGATTTGTGATTGTGATGAATAACCTGGACATTTCTTTATTTCTTCCACATTCTGACTTAGATGTGCATTGCAAAGCTTTATTTGCAGGTGTGGTGAATGTGTGCCTGTATTCTTCAGTTAAGGAGCCAATTTATCTACCTATCACATGCAGAATATTCAGGACCAGGTTTAAAGGGAACGGTCACAAAACGTGTTTGATTTTGAAACACTCTTTAGTTACATCCTGACACCCCAAAGTGAAATGGGAATTTAGCAACTATCCTATTAAATCAAAGCCAAAGCCACAATGAATCCTGAATTATATGCTAAGGTTATTTTGACACTAAACAAATTAACAGCTGAAACATTAAAAAAAAAAAAAAAAAAAAAGCAACAGATTGGCCATGGAAAAGCAAAGAGGAAGAAAATGAATGTGGTTTATAAGGGACATGAGACAAAACAAACTCAAAAACAATAGTGACATTTAGAAACAAGATAACAGATTAAGAATAAAAATGTATCAAGTCTAGATTGGGTCCGTAATCTGTTGGTGATTCAAATTTAAAAATAAAAACCTAGCGAATTCCAAATTTCCTTTGTAAATATGGACGTTCTCCATCACTTTTTTCTTTGAAAATATAATGCTTATGGGAGTCCTGTATTTTCTATGATATTTTGCAAGCCGCTAGTAGTAGATACAAGATAGAAAAAAAATTTCTAAAAATAATCAGGGGCAATATTCAAGTCTGTAAAATGATAATTGAATTGAAGATGTTATTAATTCTCTTGTATTTTTCATAAAGGATCAGAAAGAGTGAAGAATCTATGAAGTATAAATAAAATATACATATATTTTTCTCTTTAAATGACAAAGAAAAAAGAGATTCCAGTATGGCAGCCATTTGGGGGATGTGGGTGGGTGGAAGACTTAAAAATCAAAGACCTGGTACTAATGTTCGTTTTACTGGTATGACTCCACCTAAACCATGGAAAATGTGTTTGCGCCTCTTCTTTCAAGCAATCACACCATCTGGCATAATAGCCAAGGTTCCATCTACCTCTTCCTTCAGTGACTTCTGCTCAGTAAGTCTGGGATAAGATCTGAGAATTTGCTTTTTTAACAAGCTGCCAGGACATTCTCATCTTGCTGGTCTAGAGACCACAGTTTGAGAACCACAGTTTTATATCACGGTTATCTCCAACTGGTTACTTACAGTTTCCTTTCCTTGTGTGTGTATAGGAATTAATTACCAATTACAAGTTCTCAATTTTCCTCTTCTTACTCTTGTACAATACAAATTACAAATACACACATATGTGCATTGTAGAAAAAATAAAGGAAAAAGAAAAAGAAAATACTTCATTATAAAGAAAAACCTTCCCTTGGTTTAGAAATACTACATAAACTTGTAGGCGAGCCTGTCTATCAAAGAAAGAGAATGTAGAATAATTTTAAGAGGATTTGTAATCATTGAAGGAAAAAATGCTCAAGATTCGATTACATACTAAAGTGAATCCATGATGCCACTTCTAACATATCACTTTTAATAGTAAAATATTTCATTCCCAATTAAGAAATCTGGTGTGATTCAAGGCACCATCAAAGACAGTAAATTCTGACACCCCTTGGCCCCAGAGAATCCCAAGTAGGCCTTGTATTCAAGAACTTGCCCTGCAGAACAGTACTGGTGAGGGCGTACCCAGCGCCATTTATCTGCATATGTGGAAATAGCCAGTCCTTATTAAGACTGATTCTCTCAAGTTTTGCTCCTTTACAGAAATGGGACTTTCTTATAGGTGGATAGAAATAGTTCATCAGAAAATTACACTCTATTCATTTTCTGTTGCTCCTGTAACCAATCACCATGAACCTCCTGGCTTAAAACAACATAGATTTATTTTCTTACATTTCTGGAGGTCAAGATTCTGACATGGGTTTCACTGGGCTAAAAATCAAGGTGTTGGCAAGATTGCGTTCATTTTGGAGGCTCTAAGGGAGAATTTACTCTCTTGCATTTTCCAGCTTCTAGAGGCTGCCCTCATTCCTTGGCTCATGGGCTCCTTCCTTCATCTTTACAGCCAGCAGGTTTATTCCTTCTCACACTGAATCAGTCTCTCGCCTCCCTCTTTCCTTTATAAGGACCCTTGTGATTACACTGAGAACATCTGGATAATCCAAGATAATCTCTCCCTCTCAAAATCCTGAATCACATTTGCAAAGTCTCTTTTGCCACTGAAGGTAACATATTTGCACATTCTAGCGATTAGGACATGGATATCTTTAGGGTGGTTATTTTCCTGCCTACTGAGAACTGAAATATGACCTGCCAGTCTCCAGAAAGAAATTTCTCTTAAAGAAGGAAATAATCCCGCGTCTTGAATCTCATATCTTTTCCAACAGATTCTGTTAGGCTATGGCAGGATTTTGAAAATACTAAGAGGACTTGTTTGTCCCACATTATCTCATCAATTTATTTCTATGTGCCTCCCCCTCTCATAAACGGTGCTTCACAAATCCATTAAAGAACTAGTTGGTAAAATTAGAGGTTGGGTCTCACTTTTTACCTTATTTGACTTCTTTCTAGCTTGGATGCTTTTGAGAAGAGACTGCATAAAATTCTCTTCAATCTTATTTTTAAGTTTTTTTTTTTAAGTTGTTGCCATAATCATGAGAGAAAATATAAGAAATATAGATAAATAGAAAGGAATTAAAATTTAAGTTATTTGAACTTAGATATGAGCATTGTTAACATTTTCACATATAACTTTCCAGCCTTTTAGTTACCCCTGTGTAAGCATGCTCTTGTGTATAAATGTATTTTTAATCAAAATTGGACAACACTGTACATATTGTGCTTTTAACTGTTTTCTTCACTTAATACTCTGAAGTTTAGATCTACATCAGTATTGGAATGAGTGCAGAGTATTCTGTTATATATTTGTGTAGGTTGTATGGGAAATAAATATCCCCTCTCCTTTGACACACAAGTAGTTTTATACATATTATTTTAACTTTACAAAATATCTTAATATCTTAAACGTGTGTCATTGCTTTATTTTTCAAAAATTTTCTTGAAAAATCTACAAAACTGATTCATCCAAATGAATTTTAAAACATCTCTTCAAGTTAAAACATTGATAATTTGGACGACTTTGCATTAGATGGCTTTAAGTGGAATTTATCCTTATAATATTAAGTCTTCCTAGACTTGCGTGACCTATGCCTCCCTATTTAGTCAGAGCTTTTGATTAAATCAGGTCTGTTTTTTTAACGTCTTCTCACTGAGTTTAGGAAATCCACCTTTCTTCATATAAATCCAGAAATTATCTTATTAATTTTGGCCCTTTCTATGTTTATAGCTATTGTGCAAACAACATTGTAACATTAGGTTTCCTAACTGGTTATGGCTTGAACATAAAAAACATATTGATTTTCTATTTTGTAACCGTTTTTTAAAAGTTAACTGTTTTATCCTTAGGTTTTGCAATGAACTTACATAATTTTCAATATTATTTATTTTAAGTTGAGTCTTGTGGTCAGCTATCAGACCATGGTCAAATATCTATAATTTTGCCTCCTCCTATCAAATGTGTCTCATTATTTTTTTCTGAAGAAAAATTGTAAGCAAAAATGGAGTGAGAATTCTTGTCATATCAGTGATTCACATTAAGGGAAAACATCTAGGGTTTTACCTTCACATAAGTATACTTTTGAAATAAGTATTTTTTCACATTAGGAAGTTTTCTTCTCTTGCTATTTTATTAAGAATCAGTATTGGGTATGCATGTTGAACTTTAGCAAATTCATCAATGTTACAAATTTATGAAGAAAATTTGTTACTCTTTCTGCCATGTGCCATTAACACGATATCTATTTGGGTTTTATAATCCTGACCTGCCTCGCATTCCTGAAATAAACCATAATTGGTAATGACATTTTGTTCTTTTAATGTCCTGATTTCTTTCTCTGTTCTTGGAAAACTGTAAATATACAGGAAGCTTAGGTTTCTTCATAATTTAAAACAACTCATTCCATTTTATGACATAATTCTTTGACAACTTCCTCAATGTCTTTTAGAGTCCTTGGTCTAAGATTTTTACCTCTTTTTGAGTAGAGTTTTATAATTTATGTTTTTGCAAAAATAATACTCCAATTCCTTCTCATTTTCAAATGTTATATATATAAGAAAGATATATATATATATATATATCTCCTTCTCATTTTCAAATGTTATATATATATGAAAGATTTATATATATATATATCTTTGATAAGTGTTTTAATTTCTCCATATTTGATTATATATAATTTTCTTCCTTCCTTTTGGTTGTCTGTAAGTTTTTTAAATGTCTATCATTGTTGCATATCTGGCATTACATTTTGTTCTTTGTTCCCTAGAAAATCATGTCTAGCATGATTTTATAAAAATACATTTTCCTCTTCTCTAATTCATTAACGTCCATTATTATTTATCAATTCTTTTTCATTTGTTCTGGTATGTCTTTAAGGTTCTTAAATGAATGCTAAATTGTCTATATTCATTTATTTAGTAATAAACCCACTTTAAGATGTGTTATTTTCCTCTGAGTACATGCCCTGCATTCTATAAGTTAAAAATAAACTGTTCACATGGTTGATTTTTGGTCTATTGATGCACTTTTAATATGCAGCTTCTCTCCACCCTCAACTCCTTTTCATCTTCCACGTGTCTTTCAGAAATTTCAATAAAATTCTAGTTATCCTAGGTAATACACTTAAATTCTCCATTTCCTGCAACACATATTTAAATTCTTGTCCTTTCTGATCTGACTTGAGCTACTCGTTGACCGTCAAACCCTACAGCCTCTACGTGAATCCTACTCTCAAACTTAGGGGCAAGTTTATAATTCTTCAAATGGACCACAAGACCTCTTTCCCACCTTTCCACTCGAAAGAACCCTATTCATCAAGATTCAGCTCCATTGTTCCATCACGTATGAATTCTTCTTTTGCCTTCCCAATCAGAGCAAATCACTTTCTGCTTTCTTCCAGACTTGATCACTTCCTCTTATGTCTTCTACATCATTTCCACACGGTACGTCAGTTTCTTCTCTTTCTTTCTCGTCCTTCCATCTCTTCTAGTCCTTCAATGTAACCTCATCTCCTAGCACAGGAACTGCTGCAGAGTGGATTCTTAATCCACTTCTGTTGAATGAACAAGTGAGTCATGATTATCTAACTCATCCCACCGTCTTTCATGATTTCCTCCCTTTACAGTCACAATTTCTGATCCAGTCGTCTCTCACATCATCAGGCACTTAAGGTACAGACAACGAGTAGATAATCCAAATCCCATGCTAATGCCATTACACAGCCTTTTTGACTTAATAATGATTTAACTCACCCTTTGGCAGGGCCAATCTCTGGCATCTTTGTGAATTTTGTCGTAGTTGTAGCCTTAAAATATCAGAACCAGAAGCGACTTTTGAGGCATCCGGTCCAGTCACCTCATTGTAGGGAGGCAAAGCTGAGCCCCACAGTTACCCGTCTGAAGATATCATTCAGGTGCGGACAGTGCCAAGACTGAGTCCATTCCCCTGAAACATTCTCCGATGTTCTTTGCAATACTCCACAGCTGAAAGCCCTCTTGCCTCCCATTTACGTGCCCTTCCCTCTCTCATCTACTTCCACACTCCTCTACATATGCTGCTAGGAGCCCATAACTACTGTTGGCCACGCCCCAACCCCACTGTATTGGGTAAACCAGAAAAACCCTCTTGAGGAAAACGCAGCTCTCAGACCTTCCAACCAAAAAAGAAACGATCAAAATATACTGAAAGGCAGTTAAAAAAGTACAGTTTAAGGAAAAAAAATGCCCTTACCTCTATTGCTGATTGGAGTAGAAATTGGCACCATTCTTTGGGAGAACATTTCAGCAATATGCTTCAGAAACTGTGAAACTGTTCCCAGTCACCATTCTGGGTGAATCGAGGTGCCCATCCTCCTAGCAGCGAGCATCGCGGCCCATCTCTTGGAAACTCCTGACGTCACAAACACGCAGCGGAGCCACAACACTGTGACGTCATCGTGGGCTGGGACTTGAACCTGTTGAGAGGCAGACAGATACTTGCGGGGCTCCGTCCTGTCCACCCCAGCCCAGAGGAAGATTAAGGACAGTCGCCACCTCATCTTCACAGGAATATATTACACAAAAACATCATTATAAGATACAAGAACTCTCCCACTCTTTCTTTCCCATGGCTGGTGTTCGAGATCGTAGGGGCGCAGAAATGGAGGAGGGTTACTAATGAGAAACTGTATTTATGGATGGAGGTGGTTTCCAAGACTTGACACATTCCAGACTGGATGGTCGTCAAAGATGCCTCTTCTGGACCGAGAAGGATCTTAACTTCAAATGAGACCTTCCCTTTGTGCATGTTTCTTGGCAGTGGGGAAACGATGGGAAAGTGTGGATGAAAAGATTAAAATTCGAAAACTCTACCACTAGAAACCAGACTCATTTTGCTGAAGTCCCTCTTCTTGACAAAATTTATCTCCATACACAAATGTACGGTACATTGGTCGCAATTGAAGGTCCGATACTGATACTTTATCAAGTCAACTCCATGCTTTATTCACATTTCCTTAGTTTTTGCCTAACATCCCTCTTCTGTTCCAGGATACCGCATTACATTCAGCCCTCTTGTTATTGGAGGCTCCTCTTGGCTCTAACAGTTTCTCAGACTTTCCCTGTTTTTGATGACCTGGACAGTTTGGAGGACCCCTTCTCAGGTATTCTGTAGAATGTAACTCAACTGGGGTGTGTCTGATGCTTTTCTCGTGTTTAGGCTGAGGTTATAGATTTTTGGAAGAGAGACAGAGGCAATTTTTGTCACATCCTAGCAAGGGAACATTCTATCAACATGACACCACAGCTGGTGTTGAACTTGGTCTCCTGACCAAGGTAGTATTTGTTAGGTTTCTCCACTGTAAAGTTACTTTTTTTTTTTTTTTGCTTTAATAGTGTATTTGATACATACAGAAATGTGCAAAGAAGAAAACTAAAATTACCTATAATTGTGCCATTGTACAATTCCATTGAATTGTTTATATTCTTTTAATTTTATCTATATTGGTATGTCTGTATCTATACCTATCTATAGCTATATTTACATCTATCCAATAGTTTTAACTTGTTTTATTAATTGATATATTGCACCTTTGGCCCTTGTGATTGTCTATCCTGGAACACCATCATTAAAGAGCTGCACTGAAATTCAACTCCTTTTTATTTGAACAATTCTCCATTCGGGGCATTTACCTTCTGCCCGTCTCTTCACTGTTAATAAACAGAATTTGGAAGAACATACAATTAAATCTTTGCACACATCAATGATTGTTTGCTTAAGATGTATTTCTAGTAATGGAATTGCTGGGTCAAAGGATATTCACTTGTTTAAAGCCTTTTCTATATTTTGCCATATTTCCTTCCAGAAAGTTTGTAACAACTAACCTCCCATCAGAAACCCTTAAGTATGCTTATTTCCCATGGATGCCACCAATATTTAATGTTAACCCACACAGACTATTGGTTCTGTTTCTCTGGAGCATCCTGACCAAAGCATCCTTAAGCTTTCCTTGACCTGACCCTAGCGTGACTTAAGTATGCCAAGGAATAAACTGCAGGCAAGACCTGAAGAACGATGAACTAGAACATTTGCCAAATTCACCATTTATTTTCTCAGACTGGCTCAGATCGCAGACTGGAAAGCCAAAGCACAATCCAGGTATGACTCGTCGCCTCTTCTGAGGGTATTTTCCAAATACAACCAGGCGTTGGGAGCAAGCCAAAGGTGCACCGGGCGATAAGGAATGTGTGATGATGCATGTGTAGACTGCAATTTCAGTGGAAGCAAAGAGCTCATTGGCTGTCACTGAACCTTCTTAAAATTGTATTACAGTTTCCCCAGGTGCTGCATAAATTTTCTGGCCATTTCAGTTGTGCATGAAAGAGGAATTTGCCCTGTGTGCATGGCTAAGTAGTGGGAAGGCATTCTGCTGCTATAACACCAGAGGCAAAAGCAAATGCCTTTGGTGGCGTATTGTGACAGATCATACTTAAAAGATTGCCAAGATGTTTGCAGGGCCATTATCTGCCTTTCCACTGAACAAACATGGGTCCTTACATTCCTTCTCCATGCTGTGTAACTTCGAAAATGCCTCCTAGACCTAAGTCTAAAAATCCCTCCATCGTGGATGAATAACTATTCATCTTTTAAACCTTTTTTTATTGACTGGATGGATCATTTTCACTTTGTAGCTCACGAAATCCCATCTTTACAAGGAAAATTCTCAGAAAAGCATCTCTCTTTTTACTCTCTTAGAATTCTTTAGTACGATCAAGATATCTTGAAACTAAACGCACAGGGCAATATATTTAATTCTAGCTAAACTAGAGTAGAGATGATGGCTATCTCGTTAAATGTTTTTAAATTGATTTAATTATGGATGCTCAATTTCAAACTGTTGAGAAAATAAAATTCTATCCTGGAAATTGGAATGTTTTTACCTAAAATATGTATTTAGGAAAGTTTTGAACTAACATCACACATCAATTAACTCAGCCCAGTTAAGCACCTGAACAGCAAAAATAAATTAACACTAATTAGTGCCAACAGCCTGTAATCATATTTTTAAATATAGCTTTTATTTTCCATCCCAATGTCATGTGACATTTGAACGCTCTTTTGCATTTTTGTGCTTTCATTTTTTTTTTTTAACTGATTCAACTTTACCCATTTTTGCCCTCTGCTGAAAACTACGGGTGATGGTAAGACTGACAACTAATTCTGCAAGAGTCGTGTCACGTAGAGAGAGCATTGAGTGGAGATGAGATTGATGGAAAGGGAACGAGAAAATTTAGCTTTTAGGACAAGCTTCACCACTAAACAGCTGTGTTTTACATAAGCCAGTAGATGCCTCAGAAACATAGTTTCCTCGTCCCTCAAATGAATATATATTTTACCTCTCAAATGTATGTCTCAAAATTGAGAGATCAGAATGAGAGAATGGTTATGAAAGTACTTTGTACACTGAAAAGTGCTTTCCAGTTGTAAGACAGCATTATTGTTTTCCACCTGAAACTAAGTTAGGTAAGCTGCTTAGTATAATTTAAAAGTACATTTTTCTTTATATAGTTTCAATAATTTCTTTTTTTATTTTTTTAAATTTTTTGTTTATTGCAGTAACATTGGTTTATAACATTGTATAAATTTCAGGTGTACATCATTATACTTCTATTTCTGCCTAGATTACATCATGTTCACCACCCAAATACTGATTACAACCCATCACCACACACATGTGCGGAATTATCCCTTTTGCCCTCCTTCCTCCCCACTTCCCCTCTGGTAACCACCAATCCAATCTCTGTCTCTATGTGTTTGTTTATTGTTGTTATTATCTACTACTTAATGAAGGAAATCATACGGTATTTGACCTTCTCCCTCTGACTTATTTCACTTTGCATAATACCCTCAATGTCCATCATGTTGTCACAAATGGCTGGATTTCATCGTTTCTTATGGCTGAGTAGACTATTACCAGTAACTTTGTTAGTATTGCTATATTCTAGTAACAATTTGTGTTGAATGTCATAGGGTAAATCTTACATCTGTTTTTATTTTTTTTGTTTTTTTGGTTTATTTTTTGTTTTTTACTTTGGGGGAAGCATTAAAATTGAATTTGAATTTTGAGAAATAAATTCTGCTAATGCTATTTGGGAAATCACACTTTATTATTAATGCAAGTTTAAGACCATTTGTTAAATAGTAGCACATCTCACAGTGGCTATATTTTGTAAAGGATGAATGGAAGTATATATGCCAAAATTTGAACACAGACCATTAACTCAATTTTAGTACTCTTCCTACATGTATAGAAAACCAACCAAAACCTCTGCAGGGTATCTACAAAAAACCAAGAGCTAACATTTTACTTAATGGTGAAAGGCTGGATGCTTTCCCCTAGGATCAGGAAGATGACAAGGATTTCTACTCTTGTCACTTCTATTCAACATTGTACTGGACATTCTAGCCAGGGCAATTAGTGAAGAAAATGAAATAAAAGGAACATAAATAGGAAAAGAAGAAATAAGATGATTTTTATTTGCAGATGTAATGATCTTGTATATAGAAAATTCTAAGGATATAAGATCAATATAAAAAAACTATCAAATTTCTGTACATGAAAGGACTAACCCAAAAATAAAATTAAGAAAACGGTTCCGTAGGGGGCTGGCCCGGTGGCACAGTGGTTAAGTTCACGCACTCTGCTTCGGCGGTGGCCTGGGGTTCACAGGTTCGGATCACAGGTGTGGACCGATGTACCGCGCTTGTGAAACCATGCTGTGGTGGCGTCCCATATAAAGTAGAGGAAGATGGGCCTGGATGTTAGCCCAGGGCCAATCTTCCTCACAAAAAAAAAAAAGAAAGAAAAGAGGAGGATTGTCAACAGATGTTAGCTCAGGGCTCATTTTCCTTACACACAAAAAATAAAACAAAATAAGATAAAATAAATCAATAAAAAATAAAACAGTTCCGTATACAGCAGTATTGAAAATAATAAAATACTTAAGAGCAAACTATTTGAAAAACATACAACTTCTACTCTGAAAACTACAAAACGTTGCTGAAGAAAAGTAAAGAAGACCTAAATAAGTGGAAAGACATCCTCTGTTCCTGATTTGGAAGATTTAACATTAAGATAGCAATACTCACCAATGTGATCTACAGATTCATTGCAATCCCCATCAAAATCCCAATGGCTTATTTCAGAAATGGAAAAGTTAATCCTAAATTCATATGGAATTACAAGGAACCGTGTTAGCCAAAACATTCTTGAAAAAGAGGAACAAAGTTGGAGGACTCCCATTTCCATCAATGGAAGACTAGATAAACAATTGTGGTCCATCCATAGAATGTAATAGTATTCAACCGTAAAAAGAAATCAGGTACTGATACATGCTACAACGTAGATGATCCTTGAAAACAGTGTGCTAAGTGAAGCCAGTCATGAAAAACTACAAATTGTGTGATTCCATTTGTAGGAAATGTCTAGAATAGGCAAATCTATAGACACAGTAATGATATTAGTAGTTGCCCAGGGCAGGTGAGGGGTAATGAGGAATTGCAGGCAAAGTGTACAGGTTTTCTTTTTGAGATGATGAAAATACTCTAAAATTTATTGTGATGACTGTGCAGTTTTGTGAATATGATAGAAACCATTGAATCATACACTTTAAATGGGCAAATTGTATGGTATGTGAATCATATCTCAATAAAGCTGTTACAGAGAAACAAAAACCAAAAGCCCCTAGAAATCAGAATTCTGTAGCTTGGACTACTTTTTATAACCGAGTCAGTTCTCACAGTGTTAATTTATTTTTCGTCTTGTATCCCATAGTCTACATTGAGCTGAGACAGGGGACAAATTCTGGGAACTTTGGCTTCTTTTACTTCCTTAGGATAAGTGAATTAATTTCTTCCCGTAATGGAACGAATGGCTTTGGAGAAAAATTTCATATTTGAAAGTATGGAGTTCTGACTAACAAAATCAATTGATAATCAATCTGATGTGTCTAGAGTAATTGTTAATGCTGGACTTTTGATGATACTAAATGACTAAATTAACAAATGGAAGCATCCCTGCCCTCAAATCCAGTATGACCTATGCCAAGAGACAGGTTTTTAAAAAAATTTGTCTGTTAATTTCATTTATAGTATATTTTTGAATGCAGAAATTATAAATTTACATGTGGCCAAATCAATAAATCTATATGGCACCCGGGTTTCTGTCTTGCTTTGAAAGTCATCTCCACTTCAGCACTCTACTTGTAAAATGAATCCTGTTCTCTTCTCGACTTCCTACCCTCATATTTAAATTTATATAAGGAATAAAATAAGCTGTAAGTAGATAAACAGAAATATCTACCATTTATCAATCTCTATCATCTATCTACCTATCATCTATCTCTATCATCTATCTCTCTCTCTCTTTCTCTCTGTATATATACACATAGATACTATTTAGTATGTAGTCTGTGATATATATAGTATATAGTTACTATATACAGTAACATATATAGTTATATATACATATATGCATATATTCACATATATATGTATGTACATATGCACTTAAATATTTTTCCCTCTGGTGGCCGCATTAACTTCCCACAACTATTTGTTAAATGTACTGTCTCTTGCTCACTGATTTGGGATGTTCTCTTTGTCATAAGCTAAATTCCTCTCTGTATATCAATCTATTTATGGACCCTTTGTCCCTTTGTCCTGCTGTCTGTGTATATTCCTGTGCCAATGCCAAGTAGCTCTAATAAATGCAGCTTCATAATACATCTGAATACCTAGAGGGGCTGGTCCTTCCTCATTACTCTGAGCATCAGCTTTTCCAGTGCTCAAAGAAATCCTGTTCACAAATTAATTTAGGGAGATTGACATCTTTACAAGGCTAAGTGTTACTCACCAAGAAAAAAATAACATGTTTTTACACTTATTTAATTCTTATTTAATGCCTGTCAATACTTTTTCAATATTTTCTCTAAATATATATCGTACATGACTTGCTACATTAATTTTGAGGTACTTTATTTTTTGATTACTTGGTAAGGTGAGTTATCTTCCTGTCAGTTGATTCTCTAACATACTGCCATTCATATGGGGAGATTATTGAATTTGCGTGTTAATTTCATAAATAATCGTGTTACTTTAATGTTTTAATGTCTTTATTTCTATTTTCTGGTTGCTTCTCTTAGGTTTTAGTTATAAAACTAACTCTTCTGAAATATAATAACTCCACCTCCTTTTTTACAATAGGTATATACTTTATTTCTTTCTCCTGTGTATTGTAATTCTAGACTAATATCAAGCATTGATATTCTGAGTCATCCTGAAAGCAAATAAAGAAAAAGGGGTCTCTGGAAGGCTCAAGACAGGAAAGATAGAATTGGATGATAAAACAGGCAAACTGGCAAGCTCCAGAAGAAAGGAAAGCATGAGGATCAGTGTTTCTGTGCAAGAAAGAACTTCGACCCTCCACTGGTCTTTGGGGATCTTGAAGGAGCACCACCAGCCTGAAATGAGCCACCTCTTGATGATCCCCCACGGAGCTGTGCCTTCATCTGCTGAACCACAGTGCAACAACACTTACTACATTGACCCAGGGGTCTAGGTGGCCTCTGCAGTGGTCTTAACTAACCCTAGGTGAAAATTACAGAGATGTAGCTTTGGGAGGGCACAGCCCCTCATTCTTCAGTGGAGGGCATCAGGCTCAACTCCTGTAAAGGAGATTGTGGTTCAAGTTACCTTCACGGCTATGATTTTTTCTGTTCCTCTGTGAACTGTCTCACCTACATGGGACCACCACCCGTCATATAGGCTGTGAGCTTCATGGGGGAAAAACAGATCCAAAGCCTTTTCAGAAGTCTGAAGAGAAGAAACTGATAATTCACTTTCTTCATATTTAAAAAAAAAAAAACTCAAACATATAGAATGTTCTAAGTACAGTATAAAGAACTGTTTTTATTTTCCTGAAACATTTGTAAGCAAAGTGGGGACTTGATGCATCATTAATCCTGAAAAATTCTTATATATTTTCTATGAACAAGGAAACTCACTTGCATCAAAGTAAGAAAATTAACCTGGATCCATTACTACTCTGTAATCATCAGACCTTATTCAAGTTTGCCAAACGTCCTAATCGTGTGTCTTAGAGTCAAAGGGTACATTCCAGAATCACATGATGTTTTGGATTATGCTGTATTTTCAGTCTCCTTCAATCTGGAGCAGTCTCTCAGGTCTTTCCTTGACCTCTACAACCTTAAGAATTTTGAAGTTCATGGGCCAGTTAATTTGTAGAATGGCCTTCAAATTGGGTTTTTCTGATTCTCTGTATGATCCCATTCAAGTTATGTGTCTTTGGCAAGACTATCCCAGAAGTAAAGATATATTCTCTTTTGGTGCTATCATATGGTGAACAATATTTAATAGTGCCATTATTGATGATGGCCACCTTGATCATTTGGTTAAAGTGAAGTCTGTCATGCTTCACTGTAAAATCACTCATTTGCTCTTTATAATTAAGTATCCACTGGGCAGTTCTTTCAAACTATGAACATATCCTATTCCTCCTCAAACTTTCTATTCATTTGTTTACATCAATATGGCCTCATGGCTTCTCATTTTATTCAATGGTGTGTAATCCATTAGTATCATTAGTTATTTTGGTACTGAAAGTGTCCCCAATTTGACCAGTGAGAGCTCTTCCAAATTGGCTTTGGCGTCCTTTGATATGATCTCATCATTCGGACACTTTCTGGCACAAGATATTCCTGACTTATCTTGTACTTTTCCTGACCCAGCACCAGACTCTACCGTTTTTCCAAAGGGCCCTGGTATCTCCTAATGAAGAATGATATATAGAAGCCAAAATCTGGGTCTTTTATGTGCTCATTACCTTTGGATTATCCATGTTCACAGGCCCTCTTAGTGAACAGAACTAGGGAATATGTGCACAGATTTATAGCTACATTCATTTCTTTATGTCTCTGACTGCATCAAAAACCATGACTTAACAATGATACCTCTAATTCTATTTCCACACCATAATCTTCATTCTAGCTCTGTCTAATATTACCTCCCTCATCTGATCATGAGAAATTGTGCTCCTGTTGTTCCTATATATGCATTTATTTGTTCATCCCTTCTATATGTATCCAATTACTCATAACTACTCTTATTCTTCTCCCACAGTGATGCCCCCTGCCCTTGTTTGGACTTTAACATCCCACACCAGGCAGCCTTCCTATGTGGTCACTCCTTACACTAGCTCTGACACCTTACTCTGGACCACTGGGGCCTCTCCTCACCCTGGTGTCGACACCTGTCTTTCGCAGCCCCACTCTACAGATTTAGGACTGAATTGATCAAGAAAGGAGGGAGAAGAAGAGGACATGAGAGAATTCCAGGAATATTTTGACTCCAGTCTAAGGCTGGTCTTATGTGTGAAGAAAATATTCGACTCTGTTTTCCACAGCAAAGGAACAATCATGGACTGTATTAGGTGAGGTAACCCCGGCTGAGGAAGTAAGCCCAAAAGTGTATAGTGGCTTGAACATTATAAAAGCTTTTCTTGCATGGTGTCCAAAACAGGTTGTCTTGACTAACAAATGACTTTCCTCTAGGGAATGGTGCAGGCACCATTTCCTGTCCATCATTTGTTGCCGTAATTTTCCATAGCCAAATTCTCAGGCTACCATGCTTCTCTTCATGCCAGCCAGCTAAGAAGGGAAAAAGAATGAAGCTTGTCATTGGGCATCCATGAATTCTGCTCACATCCCATAACTCAGTACCTCACTACAAGACAAGGTGAACATATGCTCTTCAGGTGTCCAAGGAAAGAAGATAGAGAGTTGGAAAACAGTTAACCAGTCTCTGCCAGGCAGAATATACCACAATTCAAATGGAAATTGCCATATGGGCACTAAATGATGAAAAATTCATGATACTCTACTAGCAAGAGGACAACCTTCTTCTTACAGTATCAACGTGTAGTTGTGTGGGAGTGCAATTCTTCAAGCCTGTTCCCCATTACCTTGACTGTATACAGACATGTTAGTCATGTTTATTCTATTTCACTTCAAAGGTGGCTTTCATTTCTTTAGTGGTTTATATCCTTATTCCCTTCTTTCCAGCTTCTTCCCGGTGTCAAGCTACCTGATAAACTCTCTTGCCAGCAATATGACCTTGGAGAAGTTACTTAGCTTTTCCATGTTTCCTTCTCCAAGAACCAGGGCCCATCATTTTCTTTTCAAATCCAAGTTTCATGTTCAACCAGTAGGCGTGACTCATTGTGATTGGGTCTGTGGAAATTTTCTTATATTATTAAAGATAGAGGTTATTTTTTCTCTCTAGTTTTCATTATTTCACTTGTTTATGGTGGATTTTAAGGAAGGAGAGTGTAGTAAACATGTCTTAACCATCTTTGGTCAGAAACTTCAATTACCACCAATCCAATCTCTGTCTCTATGTGATAGTTTACTGTTGTTTTTATCTTCTACTTATGAGTGAGATCGGACAGAGGGGAAGGGGGGAGCAGGGGGCAGGGGGCCGAAAGGGATGATTAGGCACATGTGTGGTGATGGATTGTAATTAGTCTTTGGGTGGTGAACATGATGTAATCTAAACAGAAACCAAAATATAATGATATACACCTGAAATTTATATAATGTTATAAACCAATGTTACTGCAAAAATTTAAACAAAAAAAAGGCAAATACATAAATATTTCAAAAAAAAACTTCAATAAATGGTCCTTGACAAAAATATATAAACATATTCATTTTGCATAAACTCAAAGACTCACTAAAAATAGTACTATCAGAAGTGTAGATTCCTGGCAATGCCACATTTCTGGTAGCTCACACCCACGTGTTTATTGGAATGAATCTCAGGGTTGAGTGATAAGAAAGATAACTCATATGACCTTGTCTGTTTTCTTGCCAATGCCGCTTCCAACAAATGTGTTTTAGAAGCCAATATCATTTAGATAGTGTCAGATGTGTAAACTTTAAAAAGAAAAAAATGTAAATCATGACAGTGACTATATTTACTGAATACTATAAAATATGTTGAGTGCTACACTGTCCTAGAGGAAAGGATTGATGGACATCCTGCTCAAACTTCCTTTGTTCTTAAGTCCTTGGGTGTCTCTTGGTAAATATTTCCTTTCCCTCATGTTAAAGAGATCATATCTAGCAGATCAACTTTGCCTGCAGATTTTTCTAGTAGATTAGGAAAGAACTAGAGTGGTGAAACCATCAGTAGCTTTTAAACTGAACCTGAGACTCTGGAATAACCAGACTTTGCCAGTCAGTAAGTCAACATTGAAGCAGTAAGGCGTGAGAGTGTCTGGTCAAAGTCAAGATGAAATGAAGAAGGAGGAAGAACAGTGGATAGCATTTCTACCATGGGTAATGGAGACTCCTGGACATCACCTCCACAACTCCAGTAGCCTTGTTTTCATTCTAGTTGACTATGGGCATTTCATTATTCCCCACATACATGCCAATACGTGACCAAAGATATTGCAAGTTTTGTTCCAAGAATTGCTTATGAGCAGCAAGTTCAAGAAGAAAACAATTTTAATTTCACAATAGATGTTCTCCACATTTCTATTTAGTAGTTATAAAGAAGAAACTATGGTGTAAAATTTAAGGAATATTGAAAAATTTATGTTCTTGCTGTTTGTGGCATAATAGTCACTTACTGGAAAGGTGATAATTCACTTTATGTGAATTTAACTAAAAAATTCACAGCAGAGTAGAATATCTCCAACTTTGCACAGCATAATTCTTAGAGTGGGTGAGGTTATTGGAAGCAAGGAGAACAGCATTCTATGCAGAAGAACAAGCTTTGGAGGGGATATTTTCCTTGGTAATGAAGGAAGAGAGGGAGAGTGGAATTTCATCTGCCTTCCACGGACCTTGCCTTCCATGTTTCATGCTACTGGAGCCAAAATTAGGTATATGCCCTCAGACCAGTAGCAACCTGGAAGGATATAGAGTTGAAGGGGAAGCCAGCAAGGGAAGCATCGTCCTCAAAATCAAGGAAAGCCCCTCAAAAGAGTGCAGCCAAAGCTTTCCACGGACATGCAAAATCTGGGTTTTCAATCTTCAGTAATTAAAACAGCACCAACAGACTCGGAACTACTTGGAGTCAAATCCTGCTGCAACTTACCTGCAGCTGGGTGACCTCTCCCATTGTTCAGTTTCCTTATTTTCAAAATGAGGCTACTCATATCCAGTTTACAAAGTATTTGCAAAGATTGAAATGGACAATAGTTGAAAACCTTCTGATGCACATCAACAGCTCAAGAAGTAAAGGTGCTGATACCGGCTCAATACAAGGTTCACATAAGGGAAGCCATATTGTAGAAAAGAAACCATGCTGTAACTTTGAATGATCTCTAACGGACATGCTCTGTGGACTTTTTGGCCCCTGCCAGCTGCAACAAGCCAATAATTTTGTTCTTTCGAGTTCCTTAGGAATGTGATGGTCCCGGAGCAGAAAGTCTATGCTGATAGCCATCATCAAAGACAACTAGAAGATCAGGATATAGGGCATTGCTCTGGTCTCAGATGCATATCCAGTAAAACCAAAGACTATCAGGAACTAAGAACAGATGGATGCCTCCACCCAGAGATCAAATGGATGCCCCACCCTGAGACCAGATGCCTTCCCCACAGGGGACCAGCCCCTTATATATCTGGGTCTTTGTTCTGTGAGATGGTTTCTTCGGACATTAGTTGGCCATCTTCCTTCTTGCTAGCAAGCTGTAATAAATAGTCCTTTCTCTCCTACCTCCTTGCCTCTTGACTATTGGCATGTCTTACAGTGGGCAGTCAAACCCCCTTTGGGCAGAAACAGTACCTCATGTCCCACCATCCTGAAACTTGCTTCAAAAATGCTGATTTGCTTCAAACCTATTCTTAAAAGTGGCATGTCATAATTTTATAATATTAATTGGATTTTGAAACCGAACCTTCCAATGACAAGGCTCTGACTGTATACACTTTCTGCAATGGCTCTGACTCTGTACACTTTCTGCAAACATCAGGCTTTTATTGCTTTTACCTCACTCAAGATCTTCACTCACTCAAAGGGGACATTTTTAAATAATTAATGGATGGAAGAGATATCTTGAATCATCATTGTTTAGAATGCACTGAGATAATGCATCCTGCAGTGAAAACAGGCTGGTGAAGAAAACATATTTTCCCTGGCTTTATATGGCTTAAAATAGACTGGATGCATTTTCTTAAGTCAAGTAGAAAGTACTCAGGAATACACTAGAGGAACACCTAACCCAGGGGCCTGGGAACATCCCATTTCTTAAGACAATAGGAAAGGCTTCTTGTGACAGGTGATGTATCAGTTGAAGAGAAAGGATAAGGAGGGACATGTGTGGTGTGGGGAGAGGGAAAGGTGACCTAGGGAACAAAAATGTGCCAAAGTCTAAGTAGAAGGGACCCTGGTGTACTTTTTTTTGCTGAAAATTACCTTTTTTTCTTGCTTGCTTGCTTTCTCTCTCTTTTTTGTTTGTTTAAACAATAGATATTTATTTTCTTATAATTCTGGAAGCCAGATGTCCAAGATGACAGTCTCAAAAGGTTTGGTTTCTTTTTTTCTTAATTGAGATGGAATTGACGTATAACACTGTGTTAGTTTCAAGTGTACAACATAATGACTTGATACATGTATATAATACTGCAAAATGATCACCAGGTAAGTCTAGTTAACATTCACCACCACACATAGCTACAGTTTTTTTTCTTGAGATGAGGACTTTTAAGATCTGCTCTCTTAGCAAGTTTCAGATATATAATACAGTGTTGTTAACTGTAGTCACCATGCTGTACATAGTATCTTTTCTAACTGTGAGTGCTGTAGTTAATGTCTAAAGTGTAGAGTGGGAGATAAAGGGCTACAGGAGGTGAAGCTTGTGAGATACTAAGGTGAATCAGTCAGGGATTGGGATTGGGGAATAACACAGGGATTAGGATGAAATTCCACAATATTAAGGAAGGGTTGCAATTCTCAAAGGGATGCAGGGAAGCATTCATCATGAACGGATTTGAGTGACAAAAAGAGAAACCGTTGGAAAATTACTGCTTCGAGTTACTAAATATAGAATTAGATTGCTTGTATGGAAAAGAAAAACAGGCAAGAAAGTAGTAGGCTGAGATGATTATCCCACAAAACCGGGGTTCTCCTACCCGATGTGCATAAACAAGCCGATTAATTATGGCGTTAGCATTTGGGAAAAGAGATCAGCTTTATTCTGCAAGATCTATCTGCAAGGAGACAGCTGATGTGTGCCCTCAGGTCTGTCTCCCCAATTCAGGATCTGGGATGAAATTTAAGAGGTTAGGGAGAACAGGCCGGCACGAAGAAATGCTGGCAGGACAAGTTTTGATTGGTGTGCTTCAAGCATTTATGTTAAGGTTCTAAACATTTATGGTAAGGTTGTAAACATTTACGATGAGGTGGGGAAGGAATTTTAACACAGCATCTTCCTGAATGGCAGACCCCTCACTTCTGATAAGAGTCCAACTTTAAAGTTCAGTCATATCTCAGTTCTTTGGTTCCATGATGAGGAGAATCTTTGGTTCCACGGTCATTTCAGGTCAAGATTTCTTCTGTGCATGCTCTGGCTATGCGACTGCAGATTTTCTGAAAGACAATTTCTTAATTACTCTGTTGACAAGATGGGGTCAGTTGAACTGGTCCTGGAGGGACCACAGTTACAAGATGAGATGGATGAATAACAGCTTGAGGTAGAGAAAGATTTTGTGGAATTCAGAAATTCTACACCAAGATGAAGATCTGCTTTGTAATCTGTAAAACAAAAGCAAAACTTAAAAAAATCAACTCAATAATGAGGAAGACGATTTGAGATGGTGAACATGACTGCCCAGGAAAGGGACACAATTTTTTTTTTTTTATGAGAAAATTTATTAAATTTCTTGAGGCCAAAGTCTCCTCCAAAACTTTAATTTAAAATCCAATAATAGTTGGAATTCAGAGAAATAAAATCCAATGGCGGAGAGGAAAATACTAAAAACATCATAGAAGAAGTTTCCCTAAACCAAGAGAATAATTGAGTTTGGTGACTAAGAGGGCTCGCCAAGAATTTCACGGAAAAGGAAAAACTCATATCTATGCATTCAAGCAGGAAATATAAGTGACCTAAAAAATGGGAGGAAAAACATAGATTATCCTCAGGGGGTTTTCCGTAAAAAATGCCATATAAAATGATTTAAAAATAATTCAGAGCCTTTAAGGAAGATGGTTTCAGGATGTCATTTGTAGTTTCTGTTCATCTGTGAAAATAAAACAAAGTCAGTAATCGTGAAAAAGGGTCAATAATTTAAATATCTACTGTTAACAAATGTTTGAATAAATTAGATCAACTCAATGGACTATTAATATCAAAAATAAAGATCATGAAAAGCATATACAAATTTAGAAAATATAATATACTCTATTAAGTATTAACAGATAAATTAAATTGGATATGAATATGATCACAATATATCCAAATATACTTGAAAAAAACTGTGGGATGAAATACAGACAGGTGTTAATAGAAATTGTCTTTAGGAGGACTTACAATGTTTTTTTATTTCCTCTTAGTTATCTGAAATGTAAAGCTTTCTGTATTTAGCCTGCGTTAATTTAATACAGGGAAAGCAAACTGTAATATTTGATTTGTGTCTCATTCATCAGCAGTTAACAGATATTTACTCAAATGACCTTAAAAATAAAGATCATTTACTTTCAAGGTGTACATAGACTAGAAGGGAAACCAGACCCGGATGTCAGCTTGTCCCCAGCCAGCCTGACTCCATGGATGCCCGCTCACTCCTTCCTTCATTCTTACCTTGCCAGCCCCTGCTCTTCTATCCTGTGTCTGGTTTTTCTTCTCTGCTTACCAGCTCCTTTGTTTCCCATCCCCATCTTTCCCCTTTCTCTCTAACTCATATCATCTGAGGCACATATCATCAGTCGGGGCTTCCTCACGGTGCTGCTGCCATGATCCCTTTGGCTTCTCTTTCTCCTTTCTCATTCTCCTTCTGCATTTTTGTAGACTCAGCTCTCACTCTTTCAGCCCTCATTTTCTAAATGTTTTCTAGTTGAGATTTTTGAAAGGAGCCTATCACTAGCCTGTCATCCCTGCTCACCTGACCACGTCTGAGATGTCCAGGCTCTCTCCTTCTTTTGGGTCGGAGGCCCTCTATTGGTCCAATCAACAGTATTCAGAGCATGAAAACAAGACTCTCCATAGCGATTCCTTCCAAGAAGGTGTGGACAGGGCAGTGAGCATGGCAGTCACTGTGATTGAAAATCAATAGATAAAACCATTGACCATTTTAATCATAGTCATTTAGTTAATTGCCAGCACTCAGCATGAATCATCCTGTCACTGCTGAAGGCATCGCACTGCAGGGGATGAAAATTAATCCTTGCTTCAAATCCCATCTACTTCTCTTCTTCCATCTTCTTTTCCCTTGAAGCCACTGGATGGTTTTTAAAAGCATATGTTTATTAGATTCATGAATTGCTGAAAATAAATATTATAATGCTCTTTGTCGAGTAATGTGCCGTGTGCTTGTCACTCATTTAATTACTGTAACAATCTTAGGAGGCTAGTAG
Organism: Ceratotherium simum simum; assembly: GCF_057802395.1. Taxonomy (NCBI): domain Eukaryota; kingdom Metazoa; phylum Chordata; class Mammalia; order Perissodactyla; family Rhinocerotidae; genus Ceratotherium; species Ceratotherium simum. The sequence goes on from NC_141940.1 coordinate 125,277,340, forward strand.
TGTTATCATCACAGCCGACTCATAGCTAGAACTCAGGCTTGGTTAGCTTCCAAAGCATGGCCCCTCCATGCCTTTGCCATCAGAATGTGTTATAGCCCACAACACATACACATCAATATCAGAGACAGGCACAAATTAGATTTTCTTTAATTTTCCATGCACTCCTGATAATAGGAAATGAATTTGCTAATGACTTTCCTAGAAAAAAAAAATTGTATGATTTGGATCTAGTGCAAAGACTGAGAGACGGATGGAGCCTAATTGTGAGTTACAGGCACGGGCAGAGCAGTAATTAGCCATGCACATCAAGATGGGCATAAATTCCTCTCCATATCTCTGTGCACCTTCGTTGGTGCTCATAAAAAGGGAGGGCGTATTCCTGGAGGGGTTTTTATAGCACTGCCTTCTTTACGCAGTAAGTCAACCCTGGTGTGAACACAGCCCGCTCTCCTTCACTCCCTACACCTCCACAACAAAGCTGGTGAGTGTAAAAAGTATTTAACACCTTCTTTTTCCTTCATGTCTTTTGAGGTTGTCAAAATAGATAACAGACGTCACTCTTTTCCTCACAGAGAGAAAGAGATGGATAACCTACAAAAATCTGAACTTGCCCTGAGCCCTCCAAAATGGATGAGAACCTCTGAGGAGAGATGAGATATGGGAACTCTCTCCCCTGTATCAGCATGAGGGGGAGAGCCATCCTTCACTCTAGCGATTATAGAAGAGGAAAAATAACTTTCTCTCTACCCTTCTAGGGTCTTGGTTGAGACCCCCTGTAACAAAAGACAGATTAACCAAACAAGGGTATGGTTCTTATGCAGATGTAAATTGGTGCCTTCTCCATTGATAAGAGTTTCTAGACCTTGAGTCATCCTCCTCTTCCTGGTACAGAGAAGGAGAAACCCTTACAAATGGAGATTTCCCTTATAAATGTAAAATTTCCCTTACAAAAAGGCAATTTCTACTCCGTATTCAGAGCTTCTCCTGTGTTGGCAGTTTCTCAAAAATAATTGGCTCAAAATAATCAAAGTGCCAAAGATGCACATTTTGGGGTGTCATATTCTGTTCCCCTTCACAAGCAAGGCAAAATGTGCCGAAATTTCAACCAATTTTTATAGGTCAACTGTGGGCTAGTGTGTCAGTCTGGAATAACTCCGTGCCCCTCTAAGGACAATTTTTGAAAGACTTTGAAATGTAGTGGGGATCCTAGCTAGCTCATCCATCTGGATAATTTATTCCTTTGGTGGTCTTTGTCCAGGCTATTTACAACTGTCTAAGTTATAACAAATTGATAGCAATGCAAATAATTCCTGTCCAAAGGAATGCAAATTATGTCCGGTGGAATGCAATTGATTTTCACCATGTAGATTTTGCCAGTGTGATGTGTTTTTGATGTCAGCTTGGCTAGGCTACGCTATAGGAAACTAATACAAGCAGTTGGTCACTTTCACATCTCTTTGTAAATTCATTTCAGCATTCTTTATTGGACTGTCAATGTGCAAACTGATTGTATATTGTTGGAGCTGAAGGCAGACCACCCCAAAGTATCCCACAATAGCATATTGATTATTTTGAATTAAAGTTACTTGAGGAGCGGAAAGGGCATTCTGACCCTCTGTCTGTACCCCCTCAAAGCAGGAAATAAATCACCCGTGTGAAAGGTGCTCTCCCTGCATCCTTATCACCAGAGCCAGGGAATTCATGGTTGAGAAGCCTATACAACAAACCTTGCCAATTTACTACCTCAAGCCTAAACTCTGCTTAAATTCCTCAGTAATTACGTACCCCAAGCCTAAATTTCTTTGTCCTGTCAATTCTTTACAAATTTATTGTTTCTTTGTGTAAAAGATATATGTACTGCCTACTTTGTTCACTGCCCAAACATCATTTCCCTATGATCTCGAATACATATGTATTAAACTGGGTTTTTCTCCTGTTAATCCAGCCTTGTGTCAGTTTTACTGTTGGTCCAGCCATAAGAATACAAGAAGGGAAGAAATGTGATTTTCCCCCACCCCGACAATATCTTACTCTTTCCCTCATCAACTAACAAGTTAAACTAAATATTTGGCATATGCTTATTTTATACCTTAATGAGAGTCGTGGATTTACCTTTTTATTTTTCATATGTCCTTAGGATCCCAGAGACAAGGGGTGTTCGCATTTATTCAGGGACTCTCAAGTGGCCTCATGGTTTCCTCGTGAGAAAGATTAGAGGCAGAGTGGGAGATGAGAGACGCCCACCTCAGTGGTGCAGGCATGAAGGAAATAACCAATAGCCGTTAAGGGAAATGCATGAAGACCCACAGGCTTCCCTGAATCTCTCTCTCCTAGGAAGCAAATCCTTCAACCACTGACAAAGGTTGCAGCAAATGATGTCACCCCCAGGGCCCAGGCAAAGACCCTTTGCAGCTGGGTCAAGGGTAGCAGACAAACTCTCTACTCCTAGCAGAGGAGCAGAAAATTCTTCTGGTCCCAAGATCCTATGCTGATAAAGAGCAGAACTCTGCTAAATCCTGGAATAGGGCATAAACTCCCTCCCATGCACAACCAAACATTAATGCCAGGCTGAGTTTGGCTGCCATGGAAAGGAAGCCAGGGATGCTGAGAAAGTCGCACCTCCAAACTCTGGGAACACAGGACCAGCTTAAATCTGAGATCAGATTAGGAAGACAGAACACAGCTCACCTTTCCCCTCACCCTGCCCATCCCTGCCCTCAGCCTCCCATCAATTAACAAGCAACATCAAGGTACTATGGGGAAGAGGAAAGAGCACAGAGAGACACCTACCATGGGGGGAAGGAGGGTAGGGAATATCAAAAGCTGAAAGGAGACCAGAAACCACGAGAAAACCATCCAGCCTTTCAAATTCCACCCTCAGCAAATAGTAATCATCCCCCACCACCAGACAAATTGGAAGCCTGTGATGTCTCGAAGTTAACCCAAACCCAGCTCTGTTCAACCCCAACATTACATGGGAAAACACAATTTATTTCAATCTTTACCAGGTCTGGCTTCATTTGCATGCATCCCGCTCATAGAAGGGCCCCCACTTTGTTTCATGCTCTGCTGTCGCCATCTTCAAATTCAAGATAATTTTTGATCAGGGGGTAGCACGTTTTCATTTTGCAGTCTTCCCTGACAAGGATGCAGCTGATCCTGGTCTCTATTATTCTACACGTGAGAGCTGACATTCAACCAATTAGAACACATGTCTTCATACTGTGGTTCAGAAACTTTGATTGTCTGTAAGACCATTTCAAGGGGTCCATAGGGCCAAAACCATTTTCATAATAACTCTCAGACCCTGCTCATTCCCTCATGAGCTCACAGTAAAGTTTTCCAGAGGCTGCGTGACACATGGTATTATAACAGATTGAATGCAGAAACAGATATGAGAATCTGGCTGTCAAACTCACTAAGGAGGTTTGCATAGATATAAACCAATGGTACCTTATCACTGTTCTTTTTAAATATTGTCATTTTGATAAAAAATGTCATTTATATTAGCATGCAAAGGGTTTATTTGTTATATCATGTATAAATTTAATAGAGTAATAGTAAATATTTTAAATGTATCTAAGTATTCATTTTTACTTTGGTACGTGTTGATAAATATAACCCACATTAAAAATATTCTTTGAGGTCCTGAATCATTTTTAAGAAGGTAAAGGGATCCATAGACAAAAAGTTTTGAAGACTGCTGAGGTAGCGCACATTGCATCCTGCCTGTTCCCTAAAATAAAAATTTGAGAAAGGTTAAACACTGTCTCAGTGAGCTGATTTGTGTTGACTTGAGAATCTATAGATGAACCTTGATGAAGTCCACTGCCCTTCTTTGCTGTGGATATTCCATCATTTCTAAATCTCAGAGACATAAATGTCTGTCGTGCTATAGAGCTTCCAGAATAGGTGACTGTTTCTCTTCCCTGTTCTCAGGAAAAGTGGGTAAGGATGATAATAATACATCAAGAGAAAGCACTAAGTGAACTGAAATGTGTATACACCAAGAGAAAGGGGATAGGATGTTGTATGTGCATAAATGTGTGTTTTTCTGCACACACCCATATAATAGTAACATAATTGTGGGTATAGAATTGCTAAGCCTTATAACAATATTACGTTGACTGAGTATTAGTGAGCATAATCTATACTAGTTGTTGTATCAGACAACTCCACCTCTTAGTGACTCAACCCAACAAACGTTTACTTATCCTTTATGCAAAGACGTCCCTAGTCAACTGGCTCTGGATGACTTGTCTCTACAACAGAACTTCTTGTATTGTAATGTGCACACAATTCATGGGCGGGGGGTCTTGTCACAACAAAGACTCTGAGCAAGTCTAGGGTGAGGTTGAGATTCTGCATTTTTTTTTTTTTTGGTGAGGAAGATCAGCCCTGAACTAACATCCATGCCAATTCTCCTCTTTTTTTTTTTTTTTTGCTGAGGAAGACTGGCCCTGAGCTAACATCTGTGCCCATCTTCCTCCACTTTATGTGTGACACTGCCACAGCATGGCCTGACAAGCAGTGCGTCAGTGGACACCTGGGATCTGAACCCAGGCTGCCAGCAGCGGAGCACGTGCACTTAACCGCTACACCATGGGGCCAGCCCAAGATTCTGCATTTTTTAACAAGCTCCCAGATGATGCTGATGTTGCAGCCCATAGGCCAGCATTTGAGTATGGAGGCTATGAACACAACTGTGTGGGTCTCTAGTACATGCGGTCTTCCTGTGCTCCCAGGAAGGGAAATATGGGTGGGCGAGCACCTAGCCAGCTTATGCCATACATAAACTCTTGCATATTAATATTTATTTGGGGTCTTTTTTTTTCAGCTTAGTTGTGTTAGGTACATTTAGCTTTGAAGGGACATTTTGTCTAAGTTGTAAAACTTTCTGTATTTTCATGTTGGTAGCCAAGGAGAACAGAGTAAAATATTGCTATACTTAAAATCGTAAGACCTGCCTCATAGGAATTCACTCAAAGTCCATAAAATTTTCCACAGTTTTCAATATGTACAGTAAATTTCCTTTAAAAAAGTCCAGGTTTCGTCTCAGTGCCAAGAACTAGGATTTTAGGTGTCTGTTATGCAAAATAAACAAGCCAAAGGAATTTGAATGGCCACACGAGAAAATTGTTTTAATCCATGTTTGTACGCCTGGTTAAAACATGGTTCTGTTTTATAAAAGGCAAAAATTAAATATGGATGGTATCTAAAGAGAGCAGTTTACATCTAATTTTTTTAAATAAATTTTTAAGAGATTTACATTTTATTTTCTTATCTAAGCACAAAACGATTTGATTAAAATTTTATCTACTTTGTTATCTGCTGTTTTATGCAATTACTATTTCCTTGGCTAGTTTTCTCTTTTTATTATTCCTTAAAGAACAACTGCAAAGATAATACATGGATGAAGTTGAAGAATTTTACAACCAGGCAATTTTCTTGGCTTTACAACTCTTAAGCTTTCACGAAATTTTGTGAAGTTGAGTTTGACCGAGGGATGTTAAATTGTATAGCAGGTGTTCTGTATCTCTGACTACCAGTTTGGAGAATATATGGAAATACACACAACATACATACACACTTCTGGTAAATGAATGGTTTCTGAGTTGCTGACACCATCAAGAATTTCCATAGTTCCTTGACATCTTGATTGTAATGTGGAAACCACATAGCAAACAATGGCAGGACAGAGTACACTATTTCTGCATTTATATATGGTTATTATGGAACCTGTTGTAAATCAGTAGGATGAGAAATCATATGGTATGGGATCCTTTGGAAGCCATTAAGCTTGACACCAATCTACACACCCCATGAAGGTGGTGTCTCTGTGAGCAAAGCCTTCGGTGTTCAGGAACTCAGCGTCAAGCCATAAAATCTAGTAGCCTTAAAAGGTACAATATGTAGGGCTGGCCCGTGGCCTGGTGGTTCAGTTCAGCGTGCTCCACTTCAGTGGCCTGGGTTCATGGGTTCTGATCCTGGGCACAGACCTACACAACTCGTCAGCCGTGCTGTGGCAGCATCCCACATATAAAGCAGGGGAAGAATGGCACAGATGTTAGCTCATGGCTAATCATCCTCCAGCAAAAAAAAAAAAAAAAAAAGAAGAAGGAGATTGGCAATGGACGTTAGCTCACGGAGAATCTTCCTCAGCAAAAAAAAAAAAAAAAAGGTACACTGCGGCTTCCTGTCAGACTAGAGCAGACCCATTTTCTCCTCCAGTAGAAGAGTTTTCTTTACCTAAAGAGTCTGAGGAAGGCAATACTAGTGAAAAGGGAGGTATTTTAGGGAACATTTATAAAAAAGTAAATGGCTAAATCATTTAACAAGAATACACTTAACAAGGTAAAGAGCAGATTGAACTTATTTTAAATGGAAAACAATTCAGGGGTGAAATGTATCCAACCCAAATCGAGTTTTATAATGTGACAAACATTAGAAAGAAAAAAAAAACTACTTCTCTGCCACGATCTATGTCCTAAGAAGGAGTTTTTCATTTCTTGATAATACTTCACGCTGACAAAGTAAAAAGGAAGCAACCATTATTGTGACAAAGAATTAAAGACAGCTTAGATCATTCAGTCTCCTGTGAAGAAAATAAATAGGAATGGGAAGAAAATAAGAGAAAATGCTCTTAAAAGAAAAAAAAAACAACACTGGAAAACGGCCCAACACAGAAAAACTTTAGTTTCCTTTCTTTAACAGGATTGCTTTTTTTTTTTAGTACGGCACGGACATCGTAAAATGTATTCTCATAAAATGCCAGGTATGTACTAGTAGATGAGGTCGAGTATGCACAATACTCTACTGTGAGTGTGCTTTTAACTAACGTAGGCAGACATTACTTGCTTATACAACGTGCTCTTAAAAATTAATACTACAGGGCTGGCCCCGTGGCTTAGCAGTTGGGTGCACGCGCTCCACTACCCGCAGCCGGGTTCGGATCCTGGGTGCGCACTGACACACTGCTTCTCCCGCCCCGCTGAGGCCGAGTCCCACATACAGCAACTAGAAGGATGTGCAACTATGACATACAACTATCTACTGGGGCTTTGGGGGAAAAAAAAAAGGAGGAGGATTGGCAATAGATGTTAGCTCAGAGCCGGTCTTCCTCAGCAAAAAGAGGAGTATTAGCATGGATGTTAGCTTAGGGCTGACTTCCTCACAAAAAAAAAAAAAATTAATACTACAGTTGAATATGAGAACATCAAATAACAACTTCCATGCTAAAAAGAGAACTTTAGATCTACAAAACAAAACAAACACTAAAATATTCCTTTTAGACAAAATCTTTGATGACACTAGTCCAGCATTTTTCACTTGTTCTTTTTTTTTTGTTCTTTTCCTTCAGAATGGCACATGCAGTTGGCAAACTTAAGCCCAACAAACTAGAGACTTGCTATTTTTCACCTCGCTGAGTGATTTTCATCCTTTTCTTCAATCTCATTATCTTTTTGAAACATATTTCATATTATAGTATTTACACATTCGTTGGTACATTTTCTACACATTTAAATATAAAATAATAAGGGCAAAATCAGGACGATATTCAAATAACTGCATCAGCATCATTGTACAAAGATGAAAAGTCTGTCTAAAAACAACCACTGACCGACAGAGATTTCTGCTCCTTAGGAGCTCGTGGTTCCCAATGGTCAGATGATACAGGGAAACATGTATAAATATTTATATCTATCTATAAATATATAAAAAATATAGATATGTGATATCTATATAATGCATGCAAAAATATAGATATCACATATAAATAAACACATATAGCTACATACATGTGGCTATTTAAATATATAATATATATAACATAATATATATAATTAATATGTTCTATGTTATATATAAATATACATATATATTTTAAAAAGTAATATATAATATATATAACATAATATATATAATTAATATGTTCTATGTTATATATAAATATACATATATATTTTAAAAAGTATTTTCAGATTTAACAGCAAAGTCTTAGTATTCTTGTTACCAGCAGCATCAAGGGCTATATCCTTTCGTGCTTGAATGAGGATCTATATCTCAGCATATCTAGTCAAATTCTCATTGAGTCATTTTTGATGTTTGGTCATGTGACGATACTGAACCAATCTCTGTGGTCAGGAAGTGTAATCTCCTGGCTGACTAAAATCTAGGTTGTGAGTTCCACTGTGGAGTCCGAGTTGGACTTAAGTCTACCAGAAAGTTTGAACTGAAAGTGAGGAACTAGTTGGTCCCCCAAAGAGAAATGGTGGGCGGAGAGTAAGTGAAGTAAATGGAACCCAAACAGGTATTCGCCAGACATAACCAATCAGTGACAGAGACAGGACAAGGATGCAAACCCACTGACTCGACATGTAGAATATCTCTCTTAGACCATGTACTCTTTACAATGGACACTCTGTCCTGCTCAGGTCAAGAGTAGAGAGTTCTATCAGACCATGTTGAGGGTTGAGGAATCACTTTGGCTACATCACTCTTTGATTCCTCTAAGTAATTGAGAGGGTCCTTTGACCCCCAGGATGACTCACAAAAAAACTTTGAAAGGCATATAAATTCCAATTTGAGAGAAATTAAAATGTCTTCTGAATGCAACCTGCAGCCATGGGATGGATGAAGGCAAAGGGCATGGAAGGTCAAAGAGTCCCATGAACAAAAAACCAAAGGCAAGAAGTGAAATGATACAGGATATGTGTAGGAAAGAAGTGTTTCAGCCACACTGAGAGCTTGGAAATGTGGATCAAGGCCAGAACCGAAACCTGAGCTTGAGATGACTACATGTGAGTCATTGTCTTGACAAGTCATACTGTAGAACCTTTAACCCTGCTGCATGAGGAAAACAGCTCCTTCGAAATCAACTGTGACTGAGCTGGGATTAGCTCAGTCTCTGATTACCTTGTCTCTTGTGGGGGTGATTACAAGACACTCCCACAAAAAATCACTATATTATGAGAGTGTTGGATCAGATAGCAGAACAACTTGGGTCCTCTCAAACAAATGATCTACATGACCAACTAGACATTTCTTGGAATCTGGTCTATCTTAAGGCAGATCATACCAAATATAACTTCAAATACACATGACCATGTTTACTTTTTTTCACTGTCTGCAGTCCAGGATAGATATTCCCTTATCAGACCAAGATTGGGCATTGTTCTCTTGTCTACACCCACCTAACTTCTATTCTCAATCTCCATCCCCCTGGAAACATACCCAGACAGATTTATAAGCCAATATGCACACAAACACAGAGGCACAACTTACGTGCTGAGAAGAAATGGAAGTCGCACTTATCAAAAACAAAACCTAATGGAAAGATAAGCAAAAATCATTTTTTTTTCAAAAATTAAATGCAAGAAAAGAGGGAAAAAGTCTAGAAAATGGCAAATGCCACAAAAGTAGGAAGAACAAATAAAAATAAGAGTCATGACAAATGTGTAGAATACATTATTAATCCTTAAAGCAGAAGGACACTTTATGAAGTAGAGACTCAACTGGTGACTTGTATATGTATCGAATAAGATCTACCTGTTTTACAAAGATAACCAAATATCATTTGGACCAGACTTAGTGATACTACAATTGAAAGCACTGATCATGGTTTGTAATTACAGATTGCCTGATAATTTTTTTAATTAAGACTTTACATTTTTAGAGCAGTTTCAGGTTCACAGAAAAACTGAGTGGAAAATACAGAGATTCTCCATATACACCCTGCCCCTACACATGCACAGCCTCTCCCACTACCAACATTCCCCACCAGAGTGGGACATTTATTATAATCAATGAAGCTGCATTGGCACAGCATAATAGCCCAAAGCCCACAGTTTACATTAGGGTTCACTCTTAGTGTCGTACATTCTATAGGTTTGGACAGATGTATAATGACATGTAGTCTGATCATTTTTTTAGTCCATCTCCTGCACTGTACAGGAGGAGATCCCCCTAAAGATCTCTGACTTCTGGTGTTCACATCTATGTATACTCCTCACATTGAGTGTGCCCAGGATCATGAGATGTCACTTCTGCGTGTACTCTATGTGACATAAAACCCCATCTTGCTAGCAGACTCTCTCTAGAGACGTTCTCTGTTGCTGACTTTGAAGAAGTCAGAGGTCATGTTGAGCTGAGAGTGGTCCTTAAGAGTTGAGGGTGACCTCTACCTCACAACCAGCAAGAAGCTGGTTTCTCAGTCCTACAGCCACAAGGAAATGAAATCTTACAACAACTTGCCTGAGCTTGGGAGTGGATTCTTCCCAGGGCCAACACTCCACATGAGAACTCAGCCCAGACAACCCCTTGATGGAAGCCTCGATAGCCTCAGGGAAGAGGATTCAGCTGTACCTGAACTCCGACTCACAAAACTAGGAGATCATAAACGTGCATTGTTTTAAGTGTGTGGTAAGTCACAATCTTTACCAGGCAAGGAGAGCACTTACTTTGCTCTCTGCTACCTGCTTAGTTCACTGTATGGCACTGAACACAGGAGATGTTAATAAGGATATCTTCAATGAATGACTGGAAGAATGACTTTAATGAGGAAAGAAGGAAATTCTAGATTACCTTGGATTGGAAACTTATGGCTTTGCATTGTCAGAAGGACTTGGTCTTGTGGATGAATGTTTTCTGATGCTGGAGCAATCTGTAAAACTATGACAATTGTAGCACGAACTAATTCGTGTTCACTCAACAGATATCAGTACAGAGGTAAGAGCCCTGGACTGCATTTGGAAGATAAGTGTTAGAACCCTGGTTCTTCCATTTGTCAACTGCTTGAAGCTGCCAGCACATTTAGCCTCACTCAGTCTCATTTCCTTATTTGAAAGGTGCAGATAATAATACCTCACAGGGAATTGATTAACCAGAGTATGCAATGGAAAGACACCTCTGAAAGCATTTAACGCTGTTCTCCATATCTTAGACGAGTGATCAATGTGATTTGATCCCCTTTGTTTCTTCCCAGAAGTATTAAGGAACATTATTAATCAGCCAACCCTTAATTATGGTTCTCCTGAAAACAAAATGAATCTGTGCATTCTATTCCACGCATCCTATTGTTTTCCTCGTTACCATTTTTATGGCTCCTGTGGAGAAAGGCAACAGATGGTAAGCTCCCTGATACAAGGAGGATTTCAGTCGATAGAGAGATCTCTATCTCTATTCACGGCTAGTGATCTTCCAAATTGCACAGTCTTTTGTACATAGGTTAGACTCATTCATTCAGTCATCCACCCAATAAATTTATATTGAGAATGTCATTTATGCCAAGCATGGTAATAGACCCTGAGGACTAAACAAATAGAAAAAATGACTATGATTCTTCAAAGAGCTTTCCATTGTTCCAAGACTTAAGGTTTCAGCTTGATTTCCTCTCATTGTATCCGCAACAACCTTCTGCTGCATAACTGTTAAAGGTCAGACCAGAGCTGGCCGGTGTGCCACCTTAATCTAAATCTAAGCATCATTCCCATGTGTAAGATGAAGAATACTTTAATACATTAAACCTTATCTTCCTATACCTGTAGGAATAATTGAAAGCAGGTGGTTTGCATGGTTTCCCAGATTTTGCTTTGAATCACTGTGGCCAAATTTTTCGTGGATATTCAATGACTTTTCAGATTAACTTTACTTTGGAATATGTGCTCTTAAAGACATACTTCCAAGAGATTAGTACAACATGTTCACTTTCATCTAACCCCTTACACTGAACTTTTGATGAATTATGAGTAAATGGAGCAACTTAATTCAATGAATATCATGATTCACTCAAGATGGAGAATGAGAATAATTCATTTTTTTATGGCTGAAAGTAGGCAGAGTCCTGCCCTCAATCAATTTACATTAAAAACAAACATTAAATACAGATGGAAATTTTTTAAAAAATCACTTGACAAAATATATTTAGGGACTCTGTAGTTTTAAACCATTAGAACAGATAGATTTCTAAGACTGAGCATATTCTTATCTCCGTCTATTTTTGAGTCTCACCAAACTAAATAGTTTCCAATGAGTAATTTAATTCCAATGATAGGTAAAACTGAGCAAACACAGAAATTGTAAATCAGCTCTCTACTAACTGAAATCATATATTCACTAGAGCATTTCATGTACAGTTTAAAAGAAATTCACATTTATTCACATTCTCCGTCACTGAAAAATAGAAAAGGTAAATTATCTTGTTTGGAGCTCTCAAGGCACCCCAGGGGCTTCTCGTTGTTTTACCAGAACATTCTGGTCCCATTAATGACTTAAGTCCACAGAATAATGTACTTTTGAATATATTTGAATGGCAATTTGAGATTTCATTGTTGTAATAAGATGCCTTTGACTACTTTCCTTTCATTAAAAGGGAAAGAAAGAAAACCTTTTGGAAACAAAATGAACAGTGACTGGAGAGGCGGATGTTAATCTTGACTTCCAAGCTGTATAGTGCCCTCAGATTCTGGATTTAATACCAGCTGGTATCAAAGACTAGACTTAACGAATTTCGGTCCATCCAAAGTTCTCCAACTCCTTTAGCTTGGGGGCTTTTCCGCAGCAATCTGTCTTATTCTGTGAACCTAGCTTGGTCTTTCCCATTCCCAAAACTATGAGCTCACTGTCTGTCTCTTTTTTTTTTACTGTCTTGGAGAATCTTGGCTGTAGAAATGCAGTAAAAACATTTACATCTCACTGTTAGAGCAGTAGATGTTGAAACACTCATTTTACAACTTAACCCACTGCTTAAATTGCACTGCCAAGATTGCAGAGATTAAATCATAACTCCCAGGAGCATCACTGGTCTAGAACTTAATGAAGGAGAAGGGTCCACTGAGATATATATCTCTTATATTGCTTCCAGCCAAAGCAGCTCATGGTGGATCCATCTAGAAGTTCTTTAAAAAAAGGAAAGCAAGAGTATAATGGCAAAAGGAGTTACATAATTCTGTAGGTTATTTTTAGAATCATTTCCATGGTGTGAAAAATAACTGAGGAAAGGATTACATTAATAATGTGTGTCTAGCTTCCTAGTAACACGCTGAGCTTCTGAGCAGTGTGGTGTTCTGTCCCCGTATCTATGAGAAAAACCTTGCAGAAGACTACTCTTGCTCAACAGTTTCTCTACCTGCCTTTCATTCACTCTTTTCACTCTTCTCAGGATAAGGTAGAGAATCTATAAATACTAGCACAGTTTCACATTATACTTTGTCCTCAAGGTAATTTTTCCCTGGAGCCTGCTTTCTTTTGGCAGAAGCCTGCTTTCTTTCTGAGCCAGGAGACATCAGCTAGTCAACATAGCTGTTCCATGACCACCATGCCTTTTAGAATGTCATGGAAAAAGAAACAATCATAACTGCCATGTTTAATGTTTCATAACAATTCCAGGAACATTAACTCCATCACTGGGGAAGGAGATGTACACATCACAAAAGAAGTGAGTGAGTCTTGATGAAGATGCTAAGCAGGAATGGCAAAAGACACATGATAATGATTGAACAGGACATGGGGAGACTCCAGAAATATTTTTATGGTGACTGATTCCCTTCCCTGATTCCAGAGACCAAAGCAAAGTTGCTTAGGAGGTCTGGGGACTAGGGATGCCAGACAAACTTTCTTCTTCCTCTGGGTTTGCAGATTTCTGGGCTTATAGGTCCTGAAAGGAATAAGCCCGTAGGACTTACAGATGTCTGCACCGGAGGGGCTCAATGAATGCTGAGTGGCTTTAAAACTGTTCTGCTCACTCCCACTTCTGCATTATATCCAAAATAAATTAAATCTGGATCTCAAATAGCTATCTGCACCCCCATGTTCATTCTAGCAATATTCACAGTAGCTAACGTGGAAACAACCCAAATGTCCATCAATGGATGAATGGATAAAGAAAATGGAATATTGATCAACCTTAAAAAGAAGGAAATCCTGCCATTTGCAACAACATGGATGGACCTGGAGGATGTTATGCTGAGCAAAATAAGCCAGACACAGAAAGACAAATACTGTATGATCTCGCTTATATGTGGAATCTAAAATAGTCAAACTCATAGAAGTAGAGAGTAGAAGGAAGGTTACCAGAGGCTGGGAAAGGAGGGGGAAATGGACAGGTATTAGTCAAAGGGTACAAAGTATTGGTCATACACGATTAATTAAGTTAGAGATCTACTGTACAGCATAGAGCCTATAGTTAACAATACTGTATCGTATTCTTAAAAATGTGCTAAAAGGGTAGATCTTATGTTATATGTTATTACGCATAAAAAATATATATAAATATATATAAATATACAGGGCAGGAGAAAACTTTTGGAGGTGATGGATGCACTTATGGCATAGATTATGGTGATGATTTCATGGGTGTGTGGTCGTCTCCAAAGTCGTTGAGTTGTGTACATTCAACATGCGCGGCTTTTGTATGCCAATCATATCTCAATAAAGCTATCCTGCTGCAAATCTGCACAAACGTCGTCCATTTACCGTGGATGTGAGTTGGAGAACTTTTGTATGAAGGGCATTTTGAGCAGCAAATCAATAAACCATTTCACCCATGCCAGCACCCTGAATTGTATAAAAAGTCAAGGTTCCTGCCAGAAGGATTTCAGAAAGCCTTTCTAAATCCCTCAGTGGCCCAGGTGACGATGATTTGGGGCCAAATCCAGTTCCTTGCCCTGTTCGTTCTCTACCTTTTTCCTCTTTTTTAAGTCAGGTGCCAACCATTGGGTCCTGGGTGAAGGTGTGCCATGGATGTAAATATCTCTTCCCGAAATACGTCTCTAAGCCTTGTCCTGAAATATCTCCTCTCTCATGGCCTGCTCGTAATTACCCCATTTCTCCACTTTGTTTTAACAGGGTGCACTCTCCTTCATGGTCTTCAGAGCAGGCCTTGGGAATTTTAAAACTCTTCGCAGGTTATTTAAATGATGTCAGCATTTCTGAGCATCGGGAGCAGCTAAGAACCTATTGTAGAAGGCGTCTCTGTGAGCCACGGTTGCATTTTTCAGATTTTAGACATCCAGAAAATGGAAAGTGGGGTAATCTTTAGCGTCAGGGAAATTTCGATGACCTTCTTCCTCTGGACTGTGACAGTCTTCCAGTTGTCAACTGTAAGAGCAAGCATCTCACTGTAGCTGAACTCCCCCTCGTGGAAGCTGGCAAGGTAAAATGTTGAAACTTGCCCAGTTTGGTTAAGTGCCTCATGAAGAGTTGCTTATAGCTAGCAGGACGAGACCTCACACTCCACATGACAGAGCTTGTATTTTCCTGCTACGCTTTTTCACTGATGACAGAAATAGACTCCTCTCTCCCCTGCTGTGGGTTGAATTGTGTCCCTCCCAAAATTTATAGGTTGAAGTCCTAACCCTCAGCACCTCAGAGGGTGACCTTATTTGAGGACGTAATGGCGTTAAGATGAGGGCATGAGGATGGGCTCTAATCCAATATGTCTGATGTCTTCACAAAAAGGTGATATTTGGATATAGAGACTTATACACAGGGAGAACCCCATGTGAGGAGATACAGGGAGAAGATGGCCATCTACAAGCCAACGAGTGACAAATGGAACAGATCCTTCCCTCACAGCCCTCAGAAGGAACCAACCCTGCCCACACCTTGATCTATAGATACATGTGATTTATACATTTGTAGGATATATATAAATATACACACACAAAAATTTATATATATGTCACATATTTATATTATAAGCATATAAATATATTTTATATTATATGTTATATATGTTTTCTATTATATATGAGATTTATTTCAAGGAATTGGCTCACACAGTCGTGAAGGCTGTCACATTCACAATCTATGGGGGCAAACTGGCAGACTGGAAACTTAGGCAGGAGCTGATGTTTCAGTCCTGAGACAGAATTTCTCCTTCTGTGGAAAACCTCAGTTTTGGTTTTAATGCCTTTCAGTCAATCAGGCAAGGCCCACTCCATTATCGAGGGTAATCTGCTGTACTTAAAATCTACTGATTGTTGATGTTAACCATGCCTACAAAATACCTTCACAGCAGTATCTAGACTACTGTTTGATTAAACTACTGGCCACTATAGCCTAGCAGAGCTAACATGTTGTGGGCTGAGCTGTGTCACTCCAAAATTCATATGTTGAAGCCCTAACCCCCAGCATCTCAGAATGTAGCTGTCTTTGGAGGTAATGCCTTTAAAGAGGTAAATAAGGTAAACTGAGGTCATTAGGGTGGGCCTTAATCCAATATGACTGGTGTCCTTGTGAGAAGAGGAGATGAGGACACAGACACTGACAGAGGGACGACCATGTGAGGACACAGGGAGAAGATGGTGTCTACACACCAAGGAGACAGGGCTCAGGAGGAACCAGCCCCGCCCACACCTTGATCTCAGACTTCCAGCCTCTAGGACTGTGAGAAATAAATGTCCGTTATATAAGTCCCCTAGTCTGTGGTCCTTTGTTGTGGCAGCCGCAGCAAACTAATATAACACATAAGACTAACCATTACAGTATATAACAGATCATGGGTTACCGTACTTAAAATGTGTCCAGAACATTATCCACAAACGACATTGACTGAACGGAGAGTTTGAGAAGAACAGAAATATATAGAAGCTGAAATACAATGAGGTACACCTGAAATTTACACAATGTTCTAAACCAATGTGACCTCAATAAAATAATAAAATAAATAAATGTGGATAAATGACAAAAAAATACATAGATAAGTTTAAATAAATGAAAATTCTCTTTCTCTCCTCAGTGGTAAAGAAATGCAAATCAAATCGGTGATGGGAACTTACATCTTTAACTTTCAAATTGACTGAGATATAAAAATTTGACAACACATAGCAAGTGTTTTGACAGTAATCAGGTAGCCTTTTGAGAGGGAAATAGGACAAAGCAGATCCACGCTGAAAATGCACACAGCCTTGACCCAGCATTGACTAACACTTGTAAGAATGCACCCTGAGATACTCACTACCTAATGAAAAAGAGATTCATGTTTTAGGGTGTGTATACTGCAGAATTGTTTTGTAATTGTGCAGAAATAGGACAAAAACACCAAAATGACCATTGATAGAGGTTGGTTAAATGGCAGTAGTTCATAAACAGAATATTAGGCGGCTATGAAAAAGACTGTGTGTGTGTGTGTGTGCGTGCATGTGCACACGTGTGCTCTTGTACTAACCTAGACTATTTCCAGAAGGTTAGAGGAGGAATTTGTAACAGCCTCTAGAGAACGGTGGCTCAGAATCTGCTCTAAGATCAGTTAATTCTTGCTTGTATATCTTCACGTGCTCTTGGACTTTTACATTTTCCACATGTGCTCTGACTCTCTGTTAACATCGTTAAGTAAATGTTCTCGAATTCCTTCATTTCCATTAACACAATGCTGTACTGGACCCCGTTTTTATAAAATAATCATGGACTTTGGATGAACAATTGGACCTCTATAGAAGAAGTCTATGGAACAATGGATTCTGTAAGTGGACTCTTTATTCACATCATGTCCCATGAAGTATTTTAAAGTTAAATGCTGCTTCAAATGCAACTCCTTGTAAGATCAAGATTAATAATGAGTACATTTCTGGACAAAGAAAATGTCAACTTTCCTTGCAGGTATAAAATATCTTTGAAACAGCCATGTCTTAAGATCATCCATTATAACTTCCATCTTTTACATAAGAAACATACGTATGGAGCGCTGGGTTAAAATTTGCCATATCCATGCAAACATTCATTTAATGGTTGATGTAATGACTGAGCACGTCTTTAAATCTGAGTTTTGTGCTTATAAATAAAGAAGGAATCATTAATAGTAATAAAAATATGGACCATAAAACTTTCATTAAATAGCAATAAGGGAAAAATGTGAGATTTTAGATTTGCACGTTTCTATCCAGGCTCTCAAACTTCCGCCAAGAAGTACAACAAACATAAAATATTCTCAAGTGCCAATAATTTTATTTTTCTTTAATTTTATTTATTTTTTTATTTTGTTGAGGTTGTATTGGTTTATAACACTGTGAAATTTCAGGTGTACATTATTATTTATCAATTTCTGTATAGACTGCATCATGCTCACCACCAAGAGTCTAATTTTTTTCTGTCACCATACATATGTGCCCCTTTACCCCTTTCACCCTCCCTTGTGCCCCCTTCCCCTCTGGTAACCACTAATCTATTCTCTTTATCCTTGTGTTTCTTTATCTTCCATATATGAGTGAAATCATGCAGTGTGTGTCTTTCTCTGTCTGGCTTATTTCATTTAAAATAATACCCTCAAGTTCCATGCATGTTGTTGCAAATGGGACGATTTCGTCTTTTTTTACGGCCAACAATTTCCAACTCTGTTGCTGAGCAGACTGGCTGTAATTGTCAAGAACACATCTGAAGAACACATGGAAAAGAAAGTACTTGACATTTATTTAATTATGTTACATTAAAAAGTGAATAGTTATCAAAGTGGATAATCTGATGATCAGTAGATAGAGTGCATGTGTTTCAATGAGATACGAATTTGAACTCGTTACTTTAGAATTTGACAAAACTCCTTTGATCAGCTGGACTTCAGATAATTTATAGATATCAAATTAAAGATGGATCTTCTTCTGCAGAATTCAGGAAATCTGACAGCTTGACATGGCAGAAGTGTGATGTTTCTTTCAAACGCCAAGGCAGCTTTTGTCCTGGAATTGAATCACTCTTTTGCCAAGATTTGAGCATCATTTGGTAGCCCCAGGAGCACTAAACTTAGAGTCCTGAAATCTAGATCTGTTTCTGGGATTCACTACTGTTGTGGGTTGAATTGTGTCCCTCAAAATTCATATGTTGAAGACCTCAACCAGAGTACCTCAGAATGAGAACTTATTTGGAGATAAGATCAATGAAATGTAGTTTAACTGAGATGAAGTCTATAGGGTGGGTCCTAATCCAATAGAACTGTTGCCCTTATAAAAGGGCCAGACACACACACACAGGGAGGAGGCCATATGAAGATGAAGGCAGAGATGGATGTGATGTGTTTACAAGCCAAGCAATGCCAAAGAGTGCCAGCAAACCACCGGAAGCTAGGAGAAAGGCATGAAACAGATTTTCCCTCACAGCCCTTAGAAGGACCCAACCCTGCCAACACCTTGATCTCACACTTCTATCCTCCATATCTATGAGAGAATAAATTTCAGCCAGGACTCTTACATGGTTCCAGAACGTCAATGACCAGCAATGAGGAAGGAGAAGTTGACTTGTTGTCATTGGCAGAACATCTGAACTGCAGAACTAGGCTAAACTCAAGAAATTTCAGGGAAAATATGCTGAACCTGCCTAGAAAAATTATATTATATTAAGACTTAAAGTTGAAAAGTTTAAATAGACCCTATTACCAAGCCCTCTGGAAGTCAGGAAAATAGCGCAGCAGTGCCTAGAAGAAAAACATGCCTCCCCAATTAGAATTTCAATTTGTGTTCCTAGTACGATTGTATTACTTCTGGTAGACACAGTTTTAGCGCATGAACGAGGTGAAGTTTCCAGTTGACATGTGTGAATTTCTCTTTCTGGGAAAAAGGAGAATATGACCAGAAGACTTGCAGATGAAGGTCCCGGCCCCCATGCTATATATCTGCAGGAAGTCCAGCGTTTTCCTGCATTTCTCCTAAAGCGTCTCTATTCATCGCCAAAGAGTAGGGACCCCTCCTCAGAGGTCTCCCTCCGTCTTCCCTACCCACTGTCAGCATGACAGCAGAATGGTCAGCTCTGAGCTCACGTACTTGCACCTCATGCTGCCCTCTTTGGCCAGGCATCCACTGGGCTGCCGCTATGCTAAGCCTGGGCACACGCCCGACCCTCCATCTCCCACAATTCAGCAAATTCTAAGCTGGGACACTACACAAAACTTGACTGTAAAGCAGTTGAGAGTGACAACACAGGGAAAAAAGAGGATTTGACACAGGTTCCTGGGTGCGTCTGCTCTGTGATGCCATGCTTTGGAATCAGATGTTGTGGGTTTTGGGGAAACCCCCTGGGACAACATGGCCCTGGAGTAGCCATAAGAATGTACTTCTCAGTTCCTCGACTGTAGGGAATGTGCGGAATGTGGCTACCAGAAACCCAAGCAACTGGTTCTGAAATCCATCACCTCGTTTGTATCATGGTCACACTTCCCATAGGCTAATCCCTTGCAACATTTGAATGTGGCATGAATACTAGGACAGGTCAATGCCTAGGAGACAGAAGACTTCACTGATGATGATCAACTTTGGCTTGAAGACTCCCAGACTGCCTTTCCCAATCTTCCTATGCCATCCTCTCTCTTTCACTCAAAGTCAGACTTGCATTCAGCTCAGTTGGGTCTCCCAGACTCACCCAGACCCCACCCCATTTTCCCTCACATAGGCGTTCCTCCTAAAACAACCCTTTCCCATTTAATCACATGTCATCTGCTTCTCCAAGGATCCATGTTGGAATCTCCTTATGAGGAAACCCAGAAGAATCCAGGTATCCTTTTGTTTAAGTTCTTCCATACAAGAAGGCATATCGGGATGTTTTTCTGAAGTAGGAGCTGTTTTCTATCAAATGAGAAGTGAAGACTTCACCAACTCAGGGAGAGAAAAAAATGCCTGCAGCTTTCAAATGACTCTTTCTCTCCCTTCTGGGGCCATAACTGCTCTAAAAATTACTAGGGTCCAGTTTCAGTGAAAGCATAAGTCACCCAAGAAATTGTTGTATCTTTGCAGTCACAAGAGAAGTCTCCCTGTGTCTAATGGATGTATGCAACTCTTTTTGGATCCTCTTCAGGACAAAAGAAAGAAAATATAGGCACAATGGAATATTACTCAGCCATAAGAAATGATGAAATCCAACCATTTGTGACAACGTGGATGGACATTGAGGGTATTATGCTAAGTGAAATAAGTCAGAGGGAGAAGGTCAAATACGATATGATCTCACTCATTAAGTAGTAGATAAAAACAAGAACAAACGACACATAGAGACAGAGATTGGATTCGAGGTTACCAGAGGGGCAGAAGAGAGGGAGGAGGGCAAAAGGGATAATTAGGCACATGTGTGTGGTGATGGGTTGTAATTAGTATTTGGGTGGTGAACATGATGTAATCAACACAGAAATAGAAGTATAATGATGTACACCTGAAATTTATACAATGTTATAAACCAACGTTAATGCAATAACAAGAAAAAAATAGAAAAAAAACTTGTCAGAGATCATGAATATCAATATTTTAGAAAAAATAGTCTGAGTTGTAGAAGTAAGCAATGACCAAGAGCTAAAGAGAAAGTCGGAGCTGCAGACATAGCATGATTTATATATTTCTTTCTTTCTTTCTTTCTTTCTTAGTTCACTTCTAAGCTGTCCTAAATACGTATATTTAGGTCAAAAGTTAGAATTTGTGACTCAGTGATATGAACGCTGGATTGACCTGGATAACATTTTTTTTTAAATGTCAATAACCAGGTCCAATTCACAAACGTCCCAGTTCAACTGGCAGCAGGTGGGATTCTTACCCGGCATGAGTGGTTCTTAAAACAACCCCCAGTGATTACAAATTTGCAGCTGAGGTGGAGAAGACCCACAGGAACTGACTTCATAACTCATTCAGTGCCAATAGTAGGTGAGTTCCATGATCTCTGTCTATAATAATGTCTGTCTGGGCTGTGACATGGAACTCTTTGGGTCAAATTGATGATCCATTTGAAAAAATAGTCAGTTTGGTTTGTCTGCCCCTGAAGGGATGGTAGGATTGGACCTAACAGCTGGGAGGGTGATGGATATTTTTGTAAAATTGGTGATCATTTCATATGTTTGGCTGACTTGTTAATTTTAGCAGTCTAAATGATCAAATCTGTAATGTAAAATTATCCACAAAAATGCATGAATGTTATCGAAAATATTTCTGAAGATCCTCTCTGCTTTAAATAATTTTTTAATAATTTAAAAAATAATAAAATAGTCAGAATTTAATATGTAATAGAAAGTAAGTGATTTATAACCATTATTTCATTCAATCTTCATAACAAACTTTTTGTGTAAATATAATAACGTGATCTTTCCTTCAATCTGATGTCAGGGTTATATTTTGTTATGTAAGTAAGATGTTTTTGTGTGATTTATTATATTAATATGGATAATTGCTATCACTGATCTGTTGAGAAGTTTCAATATACTGGAAAATGAATCAGTTGAAATGTGAAAATACATATTTAGGAACATTTGACTGATGTAGATATAATTTTAGATTCATTCCATTGTACTCTTTTCCCTCCAAAAAAGAGAAATCCAACAAGTGAGTGTAAATAGATGGAAAAGAAGTTCTATATCAGTGCTGTGCAGTAGACATAAAAGGCTAGCCATTGAGGTAACTTCCAATTTTCTGGAAACCACTTTAAAATAAGTACAGTAAAACAGGTGAAATCAATTTTTGTCATATATTTAATGTGACCCAATATAGACAAAATGTTGTCATTCTAACATGGGATCGACATAAAAATGTTAGTAACATATCTCACGTTCTTGTTTTTTTGTGTGTGGTTGTTCTAAATCTTTGAAATCTGATGTGCGTTTCATACTTCTAGCACATCTCAGATTGAACTGGCCACATTTCCAGTGCTCACAGTCATGTGGCTAGTGGGTATCATGTTGTACAGCAAAGAACTTAATCATATTTTTCTCCTATCAATAACTTATAAATACAGAGATAGATGGGATCGTAAATATTTTCTAGTACAAGAGACATTTTACCAGTGATGATTCTAAGGCTCAGAGAGTTTAACAGGCTTGTTTAAGTCATAAAATTAATGGGAAAACTAGGATTAAGACTCAACTCTCAGCAACTGGTTGGTACCTTTTCTACTTGTGTGTGTGTCTGTGTGTGTGTTTAAATTTAGTTACCATGTACTTTTCCCTTACCACTAGTGTTCTCGCATGTCTTTCTGTGAGATTATCATTCAAACTGTCTGTGGTGGCCAGACACTAGGGTAGTCCCTCTGGTTCCCACCCCTAAATAATCCCCTCCTGTTGAACATGGGCAGGCCATATAGTCTACTTCCAGTCAAAAATGTGGGAAGAATGAAGGAATTTTTCAGATGTAATTAATGGCCCAAATTAGTTGATCCTGAGCTTCCTAAAAGGGATATTTTCCTGGGTGGGCTTGATCTAATCAAATGAAAGCCATAGACATGGACTGAGCCCTCACTGACCAGAGAGACTGTCTTTCCAGACCTGATGACATAAGCATCCATGTTGGAAAACCCAAGTGGCAAGGATCTGTGGGTGGCCTCTAGGAATTGTGGACAGCCTCTGTCACCTGTGGGTGGCCTCTAGCCAACAGGTAGCAAAAGTTGGGGGCCCTCAGTCATATATACACAAGGATGTGGATCCTCCCAACAACCTGCGTGAGATTGGAAATGGATTCTTCCACATTAGAACCTCTGAATGAGAAGACGGGCTGGCTACTACCTTGACTGTAGCCTTTTGAGATCCTGAGAAAGGATCCAGCTCAGCCATACCTGGATTCAAGAGGCACAGAAACTATGAGATAATAAACATATGTGGTTTTAAGCCTCTATGATTGAGGTAATTTGTTAAACAACAATACAAAACGAAGACAATATCTGTTCCCAAATTTTCACCAAGTGTACCCTATTGATAACTGGTCACTTTTTCAAAGTGGAATCATTTATTAATTTTTTAAAGACTCTCTTTCAAGCAAAGCATTTGCAGAGAGTGAATAAATCAGACAGGATGAAGGAAAACTAGGTAATACTTTTTATGCATTAGTAATCTAACTTGCACTTTTATGTGTCAGCTTTTCTGTTTGA
The DNA here is from genome assembly GCF_057802395.1 of Ceratotherium simum simum. NCBI lineage: Eukaryota > Metazoa > Chordata > Mammalia > Perissodactyla > Rhinocerotidae > Ceratotherium > Ceratotherium simum. Next base: position 125,301,151 of record NC_141940.1, read on the forward strand.
TCCATTCAGATTAAACAATCTTAAGGAAAGCTGAGATTTCTTCTTTAAAAATCAAGTAACTTGGGTGCCAATAAGAAATTGTCATAAGTAACAAAAGGCTAGTAATGTTTATTAGACGCATAATGCATAAAAATTAGAATACTTTTAAAATAATGATTATTATGATGTTGAAAGCTACATAACTAGAGGAGAGTGATCTGTTTTAGTTGAGTGTTGCCATCTGACCATCTACCAGCATATGATCACCAAGAGTTTCATTGCCAGGGCCTTATCAATGATTCTGCTTATATGTCTGGATGATATCTTAGTATCTGCTCCATCAGAGGGACTACTGTTTGTTCACCTACAGGCCACTGCTCATTTATTAAAAGCCTTTGGCATTGTAATATAAGAGAAAAAAAATCAATGCATTCACTTCAAAAGTCAATAGATTGCTGAGATTTGGGGGTGAGTGTAGAAAGCACGTAATTACAGAGATCTTGGGAGAGGAGACACCTAATATTTAAACCTGTCACATGACCAAGACAGGGTCAGATGTTCTGAAAGCATGGGTTCTTCAGGCAAGTACTTTCTGTCTAACTAGTACTCCATATTTGGTCTAAGAACTAGAAAAAAATATTAGCTGAGCAATATTTATTTCTTAGCATGATCAGTTCTTTGAATACTAATAATAAAAACAACAATGATGATAAATTTATTAAATATATACTCTAAGTCATTCACTCTGCTAAAGGGCTGTAGAAACTCAACACTTCACCCGCATAAGGACTCTATGCTGAAGGGGCTATTATTCACCCCAATTAATAGATGAGCAAAATGGGTCAGAGAGAAGCAAAGTCTGTTTGGATTCAGAACCAAGGTCTTCAATTCTCTGTCAGTGATTTTATATTGGAATCATACATGTATTAGTTATCTATTGCTGTGTAGCAAATTACTCCAAAATATCGAAGCTTAAAATATTTATTAAATTAAATCACGTATTATCTCACAGTTTCTGTAGGTCAGGAATCTGGGTCTGGCTTAGGTAGGTCTGGTACTCAGGGTCTCTCAAGGGTGCAATCAAGATGTTTGCTGGCTGAGAAGAATCCTTTTCCAAACTCACTCAGGTTGTTGGCCTGAATTAAGTTCCTTGTGGCTATAGAACTGAGCACTCTGGCCATTTCTGGGCCTTTCTAGCAGAGGCCACTCTCATATCCTCAAGGCCATCCTCAACAGCTCGCCAGGTGGGACTTCCCACATGAGCACCTACATCTTCAGTGTCAGCAAGACAAAGTCTCTAAGAGAGTCTGCTAGCAAGATGGGGTTTTATGTTCTATAAGTGAACACGGAAGTGACATCCTCTGATCCTGGGCACAGGCAAGGAGAGGGGCGTATATAAGGTGGTATACCAAAAGATGGGCGTCATTGGGGGTCACCTTAAAATCTGTCCCACACAGGTGAAGGCCAAGTCAGCTTCTCCAATTTGGCTGATTTTTCATCAACCCACAAGAAGAGCTTTCTCTCAGGGGGAGCTCAGTCCCTCTTTTAAGGACTTCCATCTGATTAAGTCAAACCCACCCAAGATAATCTTCCTTTAGATCAACTCCAAATCTGTAAATTTGGAACCATAAATTACATCTGTAACCTCCCTTAAAATTTCCCATAGTTTATGTCTAGAAACAGTCCCATCTACATTTTATGGGAGGGAATTACATAAAGTTGTGAACACCAAGAAGTGGGGATCATGGGGGTCACCTTAGAAATATATAATCTATCACAGTATATATGAACTGTTTATGTGCAATATCTGAGAATATAGAATTCCAATCACAGCTATCTATAATGCCACAGTGAATAAAAGAAACAAAGATATTTTTCAGGCATAAATGTTTCCAAAAATCTTTTCCTCAAAAATCCTTTATAAAGATACTATGGAAGAATATACTTTAGCACAGAGAGTACTAAATCCAATAGGAAGTACTAGGATTCAATATACAAGATATGTAAAGCCCACTGTGAGCCATTTTGATAAATCTATAAATGCACATTAATTGCAAAATTAACTTTAACTCAATATTAAAATTTTATGCTGAAAAGTAAGCTGGAATAGAAATGCCAAACAACATGAATAAGAAATGGAGGAGGGGAAGGTATTTGATCAGTTTGAGTACTTTAGCACCATTGTCCTGTGCAGAAAGAGCATAAAGATACTTAAGATCTTTAAAGTTCATTAGGAAATTGGAAATCTGAATATTTAAAAGAGCAAGTGGAGAAAAGTAAGAAAACTGAGCCAACAGTGAGTAAGATCACCAGAAGTCAGGAAAAGGAAAAAAAAGAAGCCAGATAAAGGACAGGGAGAGAAATGGAAATACTGTTGGAGATGTAGGAATACGTCCAATTCTATCAGTAATTACAGTAGACATAAAAGGCTTAACTTCCCTATTAAAAGGTACAGACACTCAGGTTGGATTAAAACTAACCAAAGAAAATAATAGCATAGCTCTAAACTATTTACTAGTGACCCATGTGTATGTAACAAAATGATGAAAAGAGTTTGAAAATAAGTGAAATGAAAATTGCACACCAGGAAAACAATAACTAAAATGAAGCTGACATGGAATTGAATTGAAGACAAAACTGATAAATACAGGTTAGGAATATTTCATTACCAGAAAAACATCCCACTAAAAATCCATGACAACCTCAAACTTGTATTCTAATGCCAACAACAGAGTCTTGACATATATACAGCTTAAAATGACAGAATTACCGAAAGATATTTTAAACACACATGTTTAGTGGGAGAATTGAGTGAAGCTCTGTCAAGGATTGCAAAAGGGAACAGAAACAGAACAAGAATAAAACCTGGAAAATCCTAATTAACAAGCTTGATCTAATTGAAATGTCCTAAAAAGATAGTGAAATATATATAACAAGAAAAGACACTATGCATTATTTTTGCAGGGCATCTGAATCATTTACAAAATTTAACCTATGTTGCAGAGGAAATCTCAAAACAATTTTCCACAGAATCAACATCATCAAGACATTGTTTGCTCTCTATTCTGCAACTATATATTAGATAAAATATATATGAAATCTAAAGTATAAAATATCTGTGGAATCTAAATGTATGGTAGTATAACTGCTACATATGAAAACATGCAAAACTCATTGGGTGGAAGACAGAATTGAGAAAAAAAATTTAAGCTATTTTTGGAAAACAAGGGAGAATGACTTTAAATCCTTGGCTTAAGGACAAACCTTCTGGAATTGTCAAATCCACTGATCTCTCAGCCTAATTATAGCCACTACCTACTATTGCTATTCATACAGACCCTAAAATTATTCAAATTATTTCATATACTCTGGTTTTCCAGAGGTCAGGTCATCATTTTGGGAACGTGACTGTCTATACTTAGTATGGTATAGTGTGGTCAGCCTCTATTATCTCTTTTCCCTGGGCTCTGAACATTGAAACCATAAATGGGAATGGAGTTGCACAGCTGTTACTTCCCGGATTGTTTATTTACTTTCTTCTGTGATAGGAGCACTTGCTGTTCATCGCTGTGTTTGTAACATGTGTCCATTTAAAACCTTCCATTTCAAAAGAAGCATTAGTCTTAAAACATCTCTTTTTGCCCCTCCAATATTGCCTAATAGTGTACAGAAGCCATATGGTACCTGAAAAATACATTGATTTACAATTTCCCTAAAGCTTCCAGGCAGGAGATGAAGGATGAAAAAATATCACACAAAAGGTAAAAATAGGGTGAGATCAGGAATTATGATTTTTTTATGTTGATGTTGAAATTTCAGTTGCAGGTTTTTAGAAATCATTCTAAAATGGCAATGCATTTAAAATTCCTTCGCTAGAACAGCAGATTTCATTCAATGTCCAGGAGAAAAAAGTGCCATTCATCAAACAAAACTGTGGTTAATGAAGTCAATAAAAAGATGTAACATTATACATAGTTATGTTGGAAATGTCCTTCTTTTTAAAACTACAACTTGAATAATTGAATAGTTAAATACATAAGGTAAATTTCTAACTTGTTCTTAACATTGTAGCTACAATTTAACTCTTTGAAGAGCTGTTTATAACTTAAAAATAGAAATTGACTGTTGTCCTGCACAAGTACACTAGCTCATCTGAGGTCATTGCTACACTGTGTGAAATTCCACAAGAAGAAGAAGTACTGTTGCTGCATCTTCTTTGATGGTATAATTTTGTATAACAATGTAATAATCACATTAAAGTCATCACCTTTCCGTATAACTTAGTCTTATAATAAAAGGAACTGTGAAAATTCAATTAGATGTAGAAAAGCATTAACCCGAGCACTTTGATTTTAAGTGTGAAGCAATTAAAGAGAAAACAACATTCATTTAATTATTTTCTCTGAAATAAGATTCTCTTCAGAATCCATTTGGCACTTTTCGAAAACATTATTATTTTCCTACCTCCTTCCTGTACCCAAAATTTTATTTGGACAGTGATTCAGGCATAGATGTTCTGAACGTTTAGTAGCTAAGAGAATAGGTCAAATTAAAGTTAATAATTGGAATGTTGTTAGTTGATAACTGCAGTCATGTAGATCGTGCACCTAAGCATTTTCCACTTTGTAACTACAAAACAGAACCCGAGTGCCAGCCACAAGCATGCCCCTGAATCCTGTCTTTTGAGGTCCTCTTGTAATAGACATCTGTCAAAGGATCAAGGGCCCATCCCATATTCTGCTTCCGCAGCCTATCACTATTCCCATGGGGACGAGCGGGCTTGCAAACTGTGGTCAGTCAGCGTTTTGGGCTGGGGCTATAGCTTCCATGATTTCTTCCTACTGCAAATGTCATGCTGCTGATGGAGAGGAAGAACTATTCCTCTATTCTCTAGGTTCTTCTGGCTGATCTATGAATTAAATTGACATGAGACAGAATAACAGGAGAAAATCAAATTTAATAACATGTATACATGGGAGAAACCCAGGAAAACTGAGTGACTCAACCAGAATGGCAAAAGCCACCACCTTAAATACCATCTTCAGCTCAAGACAAAGGAGGAGTTGAGGGTAGTGGTTTGGGACTTCAAAGGGGAGAAAGGCAATTCACAGGGAGATGGAAAAGCAAATGTTTGGCAAACAAATGTTGACCATACCTTGTAGAGACGATGAGAGACGGAGAGGACTTTGATTAAAAAGCCCTTGTTATTTTCCTCCGTGTCTACCACACTTAGTTTATATTGTACTTTACTTATCTTACAATATTATCTCCTTCCTAGAACAAGCCTTCTATCTTAAATTCCTTTAGGCAGTAGGGGGAAGGTCAAAGTTTCTTTCAGAGTCTTTTTTTCTTAAAAATAATCAAGCCAAAGAGACACATTTTGGGGTGGCAAATTCTGATCCCCCACACTACATTCCAGGTCTCCTCCACCAATCCCCAGCCCAATGGGGCCAAATCTCCCAGTGGACACTCTTACAAGACCATGGAAAGTATAGGGCATTGATGAGGGATTATGCAGAGTACAACAAGCTCAATTCCTTTAAAATAAATATTGGAAGTTCTGACCTTAACAATCCTTGGTTGTCTCCTGGTGACACAGAGAATTTCCTGCGAATTGTGAACCGCTAAGATGTCCCCCCTCTGTCTATATTGGGGTGTTCCCTCTACTCCAGCATGTTCCCACATTCCTTCCCCACCCTCATCCTCATCTCTGGCACAGCTCTTCCCAACTCTCACCCTCTCACCAGACCTGTCCTTTGAAACCCCAAATTCCTCAAAGGGCAGAACAGTTGGTCTTTCTCTTTCTTTTAGCTTCTCTTGCCAGGTCAGGCTCAGAGATATTACCCTTCACACCTAAAGAGACATATTTTTTTCCAATTATTTTATTGAGGTCATAATGGTTTATAACATTGTATAGTTTCAGGTGTACATTATTATTTATCAGTTTCTATATAGACTGCATCGTGCTTACCACCAATAGTCTAATTTTTGTCCATCACCATATATATGTGCCCCTTTACCCCGTTCACCCAACCCCCCAACCCCCTTCCCCTGTGGTAACCACTAATCTGTTCTCTTTATCCACGTGTTAGTTTATCTTCCACATATGAGTGAAATCATATGGTGTTTGTCTTTCTCTGTCTGGCTTATTTCACTTAACATCATACCCTCAAGGTCCATCCATGTTGTTGCAAATGGGGTGATTTTGTCTCTTTTTATGGCTGAGTAGTATTCCATCTTTATCCATTCACCAGTTGATGGGCACTTGGGCTGCTTCCACGTCTTGGCTATTGTGAATAACGCTGAAATGAATATAGGGGTGCGTTAACCTTAAAGAGACACTTCAAGGTGTTTCCCTAAACGAAGATTGGGTGAACATTTTCTGTAAAGGCACGGAGAGTAACTAATTTAGGCTTTGAAGGGTAGACAGTCTCTGTCACACCTACTCAACCCCTCCAGTGCCACATGAAGCTTGAAGGCATGTACAGACAGTCCAGAAATGCCTGGGCGTAGCTGTGTGTCAATAAAACTTTATCCATGGATGCTGGAATTTAAATTTCGTACAATTCTCACGTGTCAGTGAAGATTCTTCTTTTATTTTTTAACATTTAAAATGTACGATTCTTTCACAGCTTGCAAGCTGTATGGATACAGGTGGTGGCTAGACTCGGCCCAGAAACTATAGTTTTCCAAACCCTGCAATTAAGGATGAGAGTCTCCTGTTGCTAGGATTCTTGACCCTCACTTAGTATGTGAAAATCACAGCAGGCTTTAAATGACATTAAAAATTTTTTAACAACATCAAGAGGAAGGAATCAGTAAACCTGGATATGAGACCTAACTCACACACATTTATTGTGCAACTTCAAGAATCAACACCTGTGCACAGTGATATGCTAGTAGTAATTCCCCTCTTGCCCAGTACTGTGGATTTTTGAGACGTAAACATGAAGAAACGTAAAGAGTGAAAGTGTACTGTGTACTTTTTCCCACAAATGAAGATCATAGGGAAGGGAGTTTATGTGGCTAGGATTTGATTCTTTGGTCCTCGAATGAGGGAATGTATTACTTGCAAACACGGCAACAATGACACCCAGAAAAAGAAATAGAGTTTGACTATATTTACTCTTCCTCATTTTGCCTTTTTATAAGTAAGTAATAGATATGGTATCAATTAAGTCACATTCCACAACTTAGTCACTCTCATGGGATTAGTTCCGTGGTGAAAGTCATTCTGTAGCGCTCTGGTCAAAGAACTATCTGAAGGAAGTGGGTTTGCCTTAGAAATTTCTCCTGCTTGCTCCAACCTTGGCCTCTGAAGTAATTCCCATTGGCCAGCATCCCCATAATGATCAACAGGCAGGTAGTTTGAGTATGATTCCAGCGAAACCATTGACTTTCAAAGTTTGTGATGCTCAATTTCTCTTTATGCTATTTTTGTTTCAAATTATTTTAATGTTTTTTTATTAACTTAAAAATTTTTTCATTACCCTTTTACCTTTTGGCAGAAAAAGATACACTCGCCCAATCCCACAATCAACTTTCCTAGATATTTTAGGCATGCACATCTCTAACTCTACTGCTCCAAGTAACTATGATAATCTGGACACTTTATATTGAAATGTATGGCACTAAGCAAATCCATTCTTCCAGAAAATGCATGTTAGTTATGTTAAATGCAATGCTGGATGGAGATTGAAGAAGCCTGGTGGTGTTTAATTTCTCCTGCTGAATGTTTTGTCTGTGGAATTAAACTGAGATAGAAGGGCAGATTGTGTTTAGTACAGGATATGATACTTAATAAATAAGAAATGCAGCAACTACTTATACAGTACAGTGATCTTATCATATTTAACAAAAATAATCCTAGTTTAAATAAATGACTTCATTGTTTAAGGCCCAATGTAACTAGGAAGAAGTTTCTTCTATTCTTGTCTCTAGATTTATTTGAGAATGAAATGGGAGGAAGAAATGCATAAATATGAGGTGGAAAATTCCATTATGTCAAAGTGGAGATAAACATTTTTAAACTGAATTCTTCATATAGTCTCTCATATTTTAGTTTCCGGAGGAAAAGCTGTAATGTGTTTTCTTTATTCTTTCCGTAGTCTTGAGACCAAAACTTTTTTTCTAAATGATGCCAAACAGTGTTAAAAGTTTAAGAAAAAAATCATTCAAACTGGTTGAAGCTTGTCTTAATGCCCAGACGAAATCAAGACTGACTTAATGGCCAGACCAAATTGGTTGTTCAATTTCAAGGTCTACCAAAACAAATTGAGTGTGTTTTCCATTCAGACGACTGCAGACCTATTAGGACAACCAGTCCACTTCTAACAAAACCCTCGTAATTCCAACTTTGTGTTCCCTCTGACTTGGAAGCAGAATCGACTGTCTTTGGTTTCAGGTTTTCTTAGAAAAATCCACAGTATCTTTCATGGCAATGTTTCTTTTGGCTGTATATGAATTTGTTTGGAAATGAACACTTGAGTTTTACAACACATGGTTTAGCAAGGAGACTCTTTGAGTGTGAGATGGGAATATAAGTGATAATGTGTCCTTTCCTTCTCAGTTTCCAAATGGAAAGACCCCAAGGGAAGAAACTCTTCCAAATGGTTATATTAAGTTATATATTTTTTATTTAGACAGCGAAAGGTCCCATGGAAATTCAAAAAGCAATGTGGCCAGCTCAAGTCAGATTTGCAAGCATTAAAATGAAACTGGTGGGGCAGGCCCAGTGGTGTGATGGTTAAGTGCTGGAGCTCCCCTTCGCTGGCCTGGGGTCCACAGGTTCAGATCCCAGGCACAGACAGACGCACTGCTTGTCAAGCCATGCTGTGGTGGTGTCCCATATAAACTAGAGGAAGATGGGCACAGATGTTAGCCCAGGGCCAGTCTTCCTCAGCAAAAAGAGGAAGATTGGCAATGGATGGTAGTCAGGGCTAATCTTCCTCGCACACAGAAAAATGAAACTGGGTTCCTGGAGGCTATTCAGGCTTCGTGACAACATTTTCCATCGTTAAATTCTCTCTAGTTCCTTGTATTTGCACATCCTTAAAATAGGGAGTACTCAGACAGTTAAATTCTCAGGGCAGATACAGCTAACTTCACCCAAATAGTAACAATCAAACCAGATTGGGAAAATCCAGTTGTTACTGACTAAAACTTACCCACATGCATTTGAAGGCACCTCTCAAACTTAAGATCTACTAAAAACAATCTGCAAAGAGAGAGCCAACCTCACACCAATAAGGAGCTCATTATTTCAAGATGGTTCTGGGTCCCATTATTTGGGAAGCAGGGGAAATATGCAGTGATTGATTTTTCTGGTGAATAAATGCTGTTCCGTAAAAATTATCCACACTCTGAAATAAACACATACACTGCATAGCGACCTATTCTTAACGCAAGCAATTTGCCACCAGAAACTCATTGACTTTGTTACAATCCAAACATATAATTCACTGGGATTCTGCAACATTGTGGAAACATAGCTAAAGTATCTTCTAGCACATTTTTTTCACATAGTATCTTAACTGTAGCCTCTGATTTTCATCCCCAGTAAAATTATTAGCCATGCCCCGTGAATCACAGTTAAATGAGAACACATTTAAAGAAACAATAAACTTGCCATTAAAACCAGCAGAAAGATCTTTGATATCAGTTATTTGCCTTCCCAGAAATATCCCCAGTTGGAAAACCAAGGGCTTTGAGCAGCTTTTTAAAAAATGTAACATCATTTTCATAAGTGTTTTTAAACATCAGACTTGACCAACAAAACATTTCGACTGCCACTCTGAGAAAGTAAATATGAATGACCTTGTAGGAGTAAAGTGTTTCAATCTGCGTAACAGCCTTAGTATTCCCAGGGAAAGCTTCCTGCATTTTAACCTCCCCATAACTGAACGTAAGAAATCAAATTTAGCACATTCCTATAGTTAAGTTCACAAATTGTTTCCTGCCTGTCTTCTTTTTTCCTCATAAAATAAAATATCCATCCATCGAAAATGTTCAAATACAATCACTCTATTACCTTTACTGAAATGTTGACTTCAATAAGTCAAAGCAGGAAATACTATGAGAACTAAATCTTATAAAAGGTTTTACTAATATCAACTGGAATTTTGTGTCACCATTATTAATCCCTTTAAAGGGTGAGAAAAATGTTTACATTCCTCTCTTTCAAGAAAACAAACCTCCATAACCTCACAGAGAAAAAGTGCTTTTAATTTTATATCCTTTAATTATAGTTTAATGTGTCGTTGGCTTATGATTAAAAAATACAAGTTTGCCAATCCTTGATTTAGATTGACAGATGTAGAATGATCTCTTGATGACTCCAGCAGAGTCAGAATATCCACTGTAATTGTGCCTGGTTCATCTTCAATTGGAGAGAGGCAGGTCAACTTTCTCTGATTCTTCTGCTGTGTCACTGGGGTAAATGGCTGTTACTGGAATCTTAATACCCAGGGAGCTTTTGTGTCCTGAGAACAATTACTGTCTGCATTTTGTTCATTGTCCATTTTGTCAAAATATAAAATTCCTGAAGCACATTCTTATAAAATCTTCAAACATTATCGGTAAAAAGAACAAATAAAATCTATAAATTATAGGAAGATATTATCTAATATGTTGAAGTATCAATGCAAGTAACTTTAATAGCTCTCTCCTAAACCTATTAATAAAATCCCAGGCCTCAGGTTCTTTTTTCCCATATCATCCTCATTCCTACCCTAAATCATAACTTGACCCTATCTCCTTTGGAGAAGGAGTTTCAGGAGACGACAGTAAATAATCACCAATTGCTTTATAACAAAAATTGCATTTTTATTTAAATCTAAATTTGCATTTTCACATGATAGGGTTGATGGAGTTTCATTCTGAAGAGTTATTAAGAGATATTAACTTTTTAAAAGAAAAACTTGGTTTAGAAAGCACGGTTGCTTGAAAAAGTTCTGAATCCATACTGAAAGCAGACAGGGACCAGATTAAAGGGGTTTCTACTAGACTGTCACAATAACTTAAACATTTTACTTGGAATAAGAACAAAGTTACTTGGAAGAAAGCAAGTTTGTGAAAAGCCATCAAAACCCAAGGAAACTCAGAAATGGAAAAGTTCAACTCAAGTCAACTAACAGGTAGTTATACATAGGACGAAAGAAAAGTAAGGACACACTATGTTTAATTCTTTTATTAGTTGGAATAGTTGATGCATCAATTAATTAATTTGTGAATTCTTGAAGGGCATTGTATGTAATCAAGGGCTTATTCACACACCACATGCTGGTTCTCTGTAGTCGCTGCAGTGCTGTTCTGGACCCAGCTCACACTGGCTCCTGATCGCCGACAGCTCACTTTCCAGGAATTTTGAAATGCAGTTGTTAAACATAGCCTCCATTAAAAATTTAATTATATAATATTAAAATTAAACATGCTATTTGAAAAGGTAATAAATGCTTGAAACTCATCACTGATTAATTATTTTACTTCATTTTGCTATTATCTACGCTCTTGAAGTTATGTCTATTGTATCTTCATAGTGGAGATTTTATATCATCTTACACCACTGCACGTCTTCCAATTTCCACATTCTGGGAACTCATGTTCATATAGTATATTGGCCAGGATCCAAGTATTTCACTGTGGAAATCAGCAAATGCTACGAATCAGGGTTTCTCCTGACCCAGAGACTGGATTGTTAAATATTTTCAGCACGACATCACACTTCACATACATTTTTCCCATGCCATAAATATGTATTTCTTGAGGACCATGCCTTAATACCATATATTGCACTCATTAAAGCATCCTGCACAATACTGAGCCTGTAGACCTTAATAAATTCTTGTTTACTTACTTTTGGTGGGTGGCTATTGATTATATTGGAAGAAATACTAATGTTTTTTAATTTCTCACTTAACTCATCAATTCAGTGCCTCGTAGCCATATTTACCAACCTATTACTCATTATCCTCCCACCTCACCCCTAGAGAGACTTTTTAAACATATTTTTCTAGTTTCCCCTCCGCATTTTAATACCACAGATACACTCCACATTTGCTTACATACTGTATACATACATCTTTATACCTAAAAAGAGTAAGATTTTTCTCTCAAGGACCAGTTTTTACCACTTGGAGAATGGTGTCACCTCTGTTGAGAATGCAATTCTTATAGTTTAACATTAGTATTTGTCACTGTCATTTCCCATTTCTTGTTAACTAAGCCATATTACACGAAACTCTTCTTCAGTGTTTTACCTACGTCTTTTGCTGTCTCTGCTTCTGTGTAGGAAAAATAATGCTCTTTGAAGTCCAGCCCATAGCTTTATTAGCTACTGCAATGTTGTGATTTATAGGAAATATATATTTGGTCTTCGTCCACAGTTCTTGGCTCACAGCTCCCAAAACCCTTGGAATTTCTTGAGCCATCAGAGCAATGGGAGCATCTTTTGTTATAATATTTGGTCTCTTGTCCTCAGTTCCTGAAAAAGCTTAAGAGCCGGAAAGGTGAAATGGGTCTCTTGTTATTCATAACAAGCCTCTTTCCACCACAACTGTGTTTATGTTAATGAGAAGACTTTTGGAAATCCCCTAAGGATGGGGGCTGGTTGCCAGAGAAACTAACCATGAATAGAAGGTTGGAAATTTCAGTCCCACTCACTGACTTCTGGGGAGGGGAGAAGGGCTGGAGGTTGAATCAATGGCCAATGATTTAATGGACTGTGCCTATTTAATGAGGCCTCCACAACAACCCAAAAGGAGTGGGTTCAGAGAGCTTCCGGATTGGTGAACCAGAATGCTTCCACATGCTTCCTTGACAGGCCACAAGCTCCAAGAAGACAGAAGATCTTTTGTTCAGGACCTTGCCATAGGTATCTCTTCATCTGGCTGTTAATTCATATGCTTTAATATCCTTCATAATAAACTAGTAATCTAGTGAGTAAACTGGTTTCCTGAGTTCTGTGAGCTGCTCTAGCAAATTAGTGAAACCCAAGGAGGGGGTTATGGGAATCTCCGATCCATAGCCAGTCAATCAGAGGCACAGGTGACAACCTGAACTTTCAATTGGCATTTGAAATGGGGGGCATTCTGGTAGGACTGAGCCCTTAAGATGTGAAATCTGATGCTATCTCTGAGTAGGTAGTGTCAAAATTGAGTTAAATTGTGAGACACCCCGCTGGTGTCACAGAATTGCTTTGTGGTGTGGGGAAAAACCCACACATTGGAAATAGTGACAAGAATTGTTGACTACATGAATCAAAAGCATGCTTCATAGTCTCTCTAAGCCTCAGCTTACTCATCTATGTTATGGAGGGATTAAACACCATCTTCTTCGACTTTTGAAAATATTCAGTAGGGTGATGTATGTGGATAACTCTATCCCATTCTCTGACAAGTCTTCCCTCCACTTCCAGCATGCCACCATGCCTAAGAATCAACTGTTAGAGTTGCATTCTGATGAGCAGCCTTTTAGAGTTGTTAACATGTTTATGTTCTGGGACTGGATGATGCTGATGAGACTTTAAAAGAAATGGAAGACGATTCTTGAAGACACAAAGTCAGAGTCACCACATTATTATGCTGTGTGTTTCCTGGAACTTGGTGACAAATTTATAAGAAAATGTCAGCTTTCCTAGAGTACACAATGGCCTTCCTGATTATCTTACCTCTCTATCATCCAGTGCACCACAGTACATGCCTACTGAGCCAAATCCAGTGGTGAGTTTTACTTCTTGGTACTTCTGGGTGCATTTTCAGGAACTAGGAAGCATCTGAGACTTTACACAACATGAAAGCTAAAAAGAAAGTCTGCCACAGTTTCATGGATGCTGGCAGAAGACACAAAACCCCTGGGTCAGAGACAAACAAGATTATTATTCACAGTACAGCAAGCAGCATAATCACTCTGTTGCCATCAGTTTTCTCTGCTCTCTAGGTTCCAAAGGGGCATCCCACAGAGGCCCAGGTTGATGCTCCACACACATCCTGAGCTTATGAAAGTCAAATATTTTATAACAGGCAGCAAGGAAACCTGCCTTTTGTTCTGTAGGGAGATACTATTCTATCTCCCAAGGCTGTTGACTGTGCAAACACTCTTGAAAAAAGAGTGTGGAACAGATGAAGAACTGGTGCCTCTCGAAAGTCATACAGGACAACAGAGACCTATGGAGAGTGTCACACAGCATATATCAGCTAAGGAACCATTAGGTTTATGATGAACCCAAAGCACTCTACAGATTTTGCAAAGCAGAAGATATAAGTCAAGAAAATCAATATCCCCTCCACTTTGTTAGAGCCATCAGTGATCCCAGCTCTTGATGAGCTTCCTGAATGGAAGCTAAATTTAGGAAGGAACTAATCGTGGTTCCCCTATTGCCTGTCCTGCCAAATTTTTTGCCAATTCCAGCAACTGCTTTAGCACTGAGTGTTTATAACCAAGTGGAAAATATAGGGACTTGTGCTTCCAAGTGCTACAAATGCATGGGGCCAGATTAAAAGGGATAGAAAAAGCAAAGACCGGAAGTAATTTGATTCATCCTGGTCCATATTTTTCTAAAATAGGTATAAGTGTGGGCGTCTTGGCCTTTCTTATTCACTAGTCCAAATGAAAATGTACTGACCTCTTAGAGAGAGAGTTCAGAAATTAGACACTAGATAGTAATATCTTGCAGGTTAACTACCTTCTTTAGGACTCTGCTATATTAAAATAGTTAGATATTATTAATTTCATGGGCAAACTTAAGCTATTGAGGCAGGGTTAAATATTTTCATGGGATCTATATAAGACTGAGTTAATAAATGGTATTTAAGGTATTGCTATCAGCTGGCATGAGACCAACTGGACCTGGATGTGGAAAACAATTTAAGGGGAAAAATGCTTCAGTTACGATACTAGTCCTTCCTTCCTTCCTCCCTCCTTCCTTCTTTTTTCCTTCCTTCCTTCCTCCCTCCTTCCTTCTTTTTTCCTTCCTTCCTCCCTCCTTCCTTCTTTTTTCCTTCCTTCCTCCCTCCTTCCTTCTTTTTTCCTTCCTTCCTCCCTCCTTCCTTCTTTTTTCCTTCCTTCCTTCCTCCCTCTTTCCTTCTTTTTTCCTTCCTTCCTTCCTTCCTTCCTTCCTTCCTTCCTTCCTTCCCTCCTTCCCTCCCTTGCTCCCTCTCTCCCTCTCTTCTTTCCTTCTTTCCTCTCTCTCTCCTCTCTCTCTTTTTTTTTCCTATAGCAATAATAGTAAGTGGATTTAAAATACCTAGACTACCATAATGACAAAAAGCCTGAAATTGGAAATAAAGTAAAAGGGAAAGCATGGCGAATAACTGGCAACTTCAAGAGAAGGCATGAAGGAAATCTTGTTGCTCTAGGAATCGTCAAACAGTCTTATTTATCTTCTAAGCCAGTGCTGGGTGTTTGATTTCAATGAGAAAGGAAAGTGTGTGTCATTAATTAAGAAAAGGTGGCTTGAAAGAAGCCAGATGGTCGAGGAATGAGCCATTGGAGGGGAGATAGCTCTGCTACCCTGACAAGGCAGATGTGGCACAGACTGATGAACCCCAGGAAGACCGACTTTCCACAGCCCCGCAAAGATTGCATTAAGTGATTGTGTTTCTACCCCTCTGATTTAAAGTGCCCACCCAGGGATTTGCAAAAATCTCATGGGTTGCAAGTGGCTACCTAGTTTTCGTGCAGCCTTTCTGTTCATACAGAGCAGACAAATTTGTTTTTTGTTTTGTTTTGTTTTTGTGAGGAAGACTGGCCCTGAGCTAACATCTGTTGCCAATCTTCCTCTTTTTGTCTGAGGAAGACTATCCCTGAGCTAACAGCTGTGCCCATCTTCCTCTATTTTGTATGTGGGAAGCCGCCACAGTGTGGCTTGATGAGTGGTGTGTAGATCCATGCCCAGGATTCAAACCGCCAAAGCGGAGCACTTGAATTTAACCACTACGCCACCGGGCTGGCCCCAGAGTAGACAAATTAAAGGAGAAATTCCTCCATGGCAATCATTCTGTTATGTTAGAATTGATCCCTCAAAGCGCTGGAGAACCAGCCAGGTGGGGATGACCAGGAGGCATCAGAGTCTCAGAATGTCTACATTTTTCAGGCTCTAGCTATATATAAAAATAAACGAAGATATACTAAAAAAAAAGTTACAAAATCATGGAATCTTTTAACATAAAAGATACAATCTTTTAACACAAGGATTATATACGTTGAAATAATTGATGCTTTTGATGCTTCCAGCACATTAAAAACAGTAAAAAAAACCACAGTGGTTATTTATGGCTGAAAGTTTCTCAAGTTGAAGTCCCTGGACACATGATCTCTCAACTTTCTGACTGTCACCCTTCCCTTCCCTTATAGGCTGGGATGGTGGCTACAGGGGCCTGGAGACCAGCCAAGGGGAGGCTTTCCTGGAAGGGGCAGCTCCAAGTGCCCATCCAGGCGTGGATGGGTCTGAGGGATGCTGAGGTCTCAGTCCATCCAGGGCTTCAAAAGAGGGAACTGTGGTGCATCCTGAAGCGCAGAAAGGCCTGTTGAGATCCCTGTGAGAAACAGAACTTGCTGCAGTATAGGATCCTTGCCTCCTGCTGCCCAGTCCTGTGCAGGGAAAAAAAACGGGTGTGCGAGTGCGTGTTTATGTGTGTGTGTATTGATCCTCAGTTGCTATCAGACAGGTCTTTTCTGCAATCACCGTCGGGGATCTATGGATAGATAGCTTAATTATGCTAGTAATGTGCGAGGGTGACTTGAGAATGGCAATGCAATGGGCATGAGGATTGTGTTGATCTGTAACTTCAACCCTCTCACTTTATTAGTAAAAACCCGTGTTACTTCATTTCATACCAGAAGGCTCATGACTGTGAGATCGGATTAGACTACATTTGCAGATGACTTCATCCTGGTCTACCCAAGGTGGGAATCTCAACCCTCAAGAATGAACCTACATAAGTCGGAAGATCGGGTAACATCCATTCTTCCCGGTACATTTCCATTGATGTTTTTGGAGTAATCTGCCCAATATATGAAATGAAAGTGAACTGAAGACCATGAAACAAAATTCAACTTCCTTTACGTTAAAAATAATAGGCAAACATTTCAAAAGTGGGACATTAGGAGAGACATACAAATGGAGCCTACAGTCCAGGGGACCAGATGTGTGTACATACACATGCACACACACACCCTACGTGCCACTGGAAGTAGGTGCGTTAAGTGCTTCAGAAGGTCAAGGTGCTTTGAGAATGCAGGAGGTGGAATGATAAATTTTTCTAAGGGAGGCTTTGAGAGGCGTGGATGGTTATATCAGGAAATTATAAGTCCTCTGGAATCAAATAATATTTCCAAGACTCTCACACCCTGGTTAGCACAGGGCTGACCAGAGAAAAGGTGGCTTCACTAATCATTCTTTGATGTGATGAACTGTAAAAAGATCAAGGCTGTTGATAAGACCTATACACTTCTCAGCCAGAGTGAAGGAAATCTATTTTGCTTAATGTAGGAATTACAGATTTGGTTATCAAGTTACGCCACTCCCCTAATTTGATACCCTTTGGCAGGCTTTATGAGCAGATGATGTACTTAGTCTGGTTCATTCATCTATGGTGTGTCTGAAAGATCTGTAGCAACCATTCGGCAAATTGTAAAATTTGCATATTGGTTCAACTTGGTCAACATTCTTTTATGTTTGTATTTTCTTTTTTTTTAAAGATTTTATTTATTTGTTTCCCCCCCCCCCAAAGCCCCAGTAGATAGTTGTATGTCACAGCTGCACATCCTTCCAGTTGCTGCATGTGGGACACGGCCTCAGCATGGCCGGAGAAGCAGTGCGTCGGTGTGCGCCCGGGATCCAAACCCGGGCTGCCAGCAGCGGAGTGCGCGCACTTAACCGCTAAGCCATGGGGCTGGCCCAGAAGTTTGTATTTTCTACAGCTTACTTGCTGCCATCCATATTGATATCCATCCATTCATACATACATGCATACGTATGTACTTAACACATTATGTACATAGCATAACAAATGAGCACAGACTTAGAGGCTGAAACACATACTGACTCTCTCACAGGTTCTGTGAGCTGGAGCATAGCTTGGTTGAGTCCTCTGCCCGAGGATGTCCATAGGCTGCAAAGCAGGTATTGGCCAGGGCTGGGGTCTCATCAGAAAACTCAAGTGGGGAAGAATCCATCTCCAAGATTGCATGGATGTGGGTGCTATTCAGTTTCTCAAAGGCTGTGGGACTGAGGAATTCAGTTCTTCACTGGCTGTTGGCCAAAAGCCATCATTAGTTTCTTGACATGAAGAGATTGCACAGGTTCATCTGTTCCCTATATAATTTTGGTCATGCCTATTCTAGAAAAATATTCCCCTCTTACTAATATACCAGTGCTTTATACCAGAGGTTGATCCCCATTCAAAACAAATCCGTTGGTAGTAATATACATTTTCCTACTGCTCTGACTCCATATATGCATGCATGTCACAAGCAAAGCATTATTTGCAATACTTTCCCTCTCTTCTCAATGAATGATAATAAAAAACTGAAATGCTTATTTTATTTTAATTTATTTTGTTCATTTTATTTTATTTTTTTTTGTGAGGAAGATCAGCCCTGAGCTAACATCTGTTGCCAATCCTCCTATTTTTGCTGAGGAAGACTGGCCCTGGGCTAACATCTGTGCCCATCTTCCTACACTTTACATGGGACGCCGCCACAGCATGGCTTGACAAGTGGTGTGTTGGTGCGTCGGTGCGTGCCCGGGATCCGAACTGGCGAACCCCGGGACACTGCAGCAGAGCGCGTGCACTTAACCACTTGCGCCACCGGGCTGGTCCCTGAAATGCTTATTTTAAAAAAGTTATTCCAAAATAAATCTTGAGTTTGAAAGGATAAAAGAGAGCAATTGTTCTAATAATTTTTTGTCTACTTCATTTAATTTAAATTACAATTATAAGCCATGTTGCATTCACCAGAGATGTTCTGTTTCCCTACTCGCATAGCTGGCACAGATCATTAACAAGAGAGAGGGCTGTTTGCTGGAGTGTCAATAAATATAGCATACCCATGCCACTGCTTATTTTCTCTCCTTCCAATACTAAACTTCTTTCTTTTTAGATATAGACTATCTGAAGTATAAAGTATGAAAGTAGGAAGAGAGGTGGTGTTCATACCCGGGACGAAGATACAGGGGCAGAATCGGGTAGGAATCCACTGTTCTGAGAATATAAACACCTCTCTATTTTTATATATATATATATATATATATATAATATATTATGTATATAAAATATTTTTATTTATATATATATTTATATTTATTTCTTATGCTTATTTTTATATATAATATATAGGGTTATATAAAATATATAACAGTATTTATATATAATATATTTTTATATATAATATATAGCATTATATATTATAACCTCTCTGTTTTATATCTAAATATATTTATGTATTATGTGTATGTGTGGAAATACATATATATTTCCAAGTAACCTGGAAAGACGAAGTTTTTTTTATGTATGTTTTTCGTAATTTTGAAGTGTACTACATGTAGTTATTTGTCAAAGTGACACAGACATGGTGAAAGATTTTCATAAAAAGTCTTAGGCAATAACAGTGGGACAGTTGCTGCAAAACGTCATTTAAAAATGATCTCTACCTCTTTGGGGCCACTTATTTGGGATTCAATATCCTTGGTTTTTGCATGAAAGCAATATTTAATGGGTTTCTCATCCTCAATGAGTGTAGTGAAGTTCAGGAGCTTTAATACTTTTTAAAAATCAGGGCAATTTAAAAGTCATTTAGACTAATCATGCCCAGTGATGAAATAATAACTAGGGAAAGAATTTAAAATAATCAGATGGAAAGTCAGCACAGAGCATCTCTCTGTCCAGTGTATGCCTGTTACATAATTAATGGTGTTTGATGAGTCTGAAACAGCAAAGTCAGAGGGACAAAGTCTTCTTTGGGCGAGCAGGCTCTTGCCCACGAGGATTTCATTATACTATGAACCTACCATCAACTCCTCACCGTTAGTATTTGCAGTGTTTAATTTAAGGACTGCCTACAAAAGACTCACTTAGCAAGGTCCCTACCAAGGCAGGTTCCCAGAACTAACTCAAGATCTGCTAAATCTGAGTCATTGTATTGAGTTCCAAGAGCATGGATTTTTTTTTTTAACAAGCTACCTGGCTGAACCTTAGGTATCTTGAACTGTCAGAGCCACTACGTACTCCACATCCATTTATTTTTTTCCAGATTTTGTTCACTTGGAGTTATTTTCACTTCTGCTCTCCAATTTCCTATGAAAATCTTAACTATGAAGGATGTTCTCATCATCCCTATAGAAAGCATGCTATGCCTCTCATATGCTTCTAAGATGGCTTATACCATATATTACCTTGAAGTTTAGTAATGGAGGAACTCGATTTATCACCTTATTAAGTTTTAAGCACCTTGGATGTTATACGTATTTATATCTCCAATAGTGTGTGGTAATTATTAATAAAATAGCATATATTACTATTGCACTAATAACGATTATTCTACTTAATCATATTTCTGTTTTGTTTTAACTATTGTATCAGTAGAGCCAATATGAGTTAGTACAGCCCAAAAGCCTCCCTGGCTTAGCCAATATTGCAATTAGGATTAAACTGTCAACCTCACAGGGAAATGAACATTAGATCAGAATGTGGTTGATGGAGATAAGAAGATGGATTCATCAGAGAGAGCGCTAGTACAGGATAGATTATTTCTCAGATTCCTTCCAGTTCTCTTGTACCAAACTCGGCTCATATATCAATGGGTCCTTCTCTATACCCTATTGTTTTCTATCTTTTTATGACATGTTTCTCTATATTGCCATACTCCATCATTAGATCAAGTGGAAACATGAAGAATTATACCCTTATCTCTTCCAAGATTCCTGGATTTAAAACTTTGTAACTCCATTCACTGTATTACAGTCTGTTGCCCCAACAGTTATGAAATGGTGTGTTTGGTTCTCCCTCTTAGGACCCTGGTCTCAGGTAATTAGGATTAAGGAAAATTATAAACTCCTAAAATTATATATTCACTTCTTCTTCAAATAATTCCTTTGTCTGCTTAAGTCTTTTTTTTAATCTCAAGAAGATCATTCAGACAGAAATGAAAATGTGCTTGCCCGCCCCATCCCAGGTAACGTATCTCTGGGTAGAGATCTGGTACGCAACCAGCTCACCCATACACTAGGACAAACATGAAGATTTTACCCACCAAACCAAACTCTCTCTCTCCAGGTTCATTTTTTAATGCTGCCTTAGTGTATTTAGAAATGACCTCTCCTACCCATACCAATTGCTATTTTCTTTTCTTCTTCTCTCTCTATATTTTATTCACGACTTCATTTCTCTAGGACCTCCATCTTTGCAATAGTGTCAGAAAATATTTCCTTCGCTTTCAGTTCTTGTCCCCTCCAACTCATTCTTCATATTGCCACCAGGGTGATTGTCCTAAAATAAATCTGATTATTCCTCCCCTACCACCAGCTTAAAATAAATGATTGGCTCCCAACTGCCTCCTGGATAAATTCCACCTTTTCCACAGGGCATTCAGGATCCTTCATAGATAAGTCTCAGAACACTTCTTCACTCTCTGTAATCTCTTTTCTTTTCACACTCTATGCCCTGCTCATACCAAACCCTCTGGATTTCAAATCACCGCATACAAGTTGTTGCTGCTGTGGCTTTATCCAGGCTGTGACCATGGCTTTTTTCTCAATTTCTGCACTTGATCAATATCTATTTACCATTCCTTCTCTGCTGAGAGCACTTCCTCTGAAGATCCTTGCTTCATCATTTCCACCTCCACGGATCCCTATGAATTCATACTATAGGACTTTTTCACTTCTTCCTGTAGTTTTGTTTTATTTTCTTATGCTGTTGGCTACCTTATCCACAAGACTACACGCTTCTTCAAAAATAAATGGACATATCTTACTCACAAATGCATTTTCAGTGCTTAGGACTATGCTTGTGCTCAAAAACTACTTGATGAATTTATAAATCAATCAATTAATTCACTATTGGCAAAGCCAATGACTTTCTGGCCTGCTATAAATTATTGTGTTCAAGTTGTAGCTCTGCTTCTAAACTCTAGTTTGGGAAATACGTATGTCTATATCTATATCTGTATTTTTGTATCTATATCTATGTAAGTCATTGATTTGGGTGAAAAGCTATGTTTATTAACAATACTATTATGTTAGTGGATCTTAAATATCCATCCAATAATAGAAGAAACATATATTTATATGTTTGAACATCTATATATATGTTCTCTTCTTATTTATATATATATTTCTTCTATTATTGGAGATATGTATCTCGTTTGCATATATATTATATGCAAACAGTGATTAAAAGTAGCTCTCTCTCTCATATATATATATATATACACACACACACACACACACCTTTCTGGTAAAGGATGTCTTCATACATATTATCTCATTTAATCATCCCAAGGAACCCACAGGAGAGCTATTTTAATCACTATTTAATAGATCTATTCCCTAAGACGCACAGACCATAAAAGACTTTCCAACAAATCAAAGCTAGCAAGGGTAGACGCTTGATATGAAACTAGGTCCCCTGCCCCAGTGTTTATCATCTTCCTCATTATTGGCCATGTCCTCCAAGAGTCCATCCCTTAAAACATGTGAGGAATCCCTAATTGTATCATCACAACAAATAATTTCAGCAAGTTGGAAGCCTAAGTTTGCTGCCTTAATGCAGAAGCAATTGTGAGCACGTCCTATGGGTAGGGGACATTATCTTTCTTCTTCAATAAATAAATTCATAGGCCTGTGAAATAATTTTAAGAAAAGCAAACTTTTTAAAAATCTTGTATGTCGAGTCCTGTATTAACACAGCTAATATCACAATAATATTATGAGGTCATTATTTTTATCTTCTCCAATTTAAAGATGTGGAAATGGACACAAAGCATTTAAATACATACTGAAGGTCAGATGCGACTTGAACCCAAGCAATCTACTTTTAGAATCTGTGTTCATATTGCCATATCTCTATACACTGTTCCCTGGTTTATCAATTAGGTTCTTCAGACGATGCCCATTTAAAGCCAACTCCCTCTAACCCAATGGTAAATACTGGGTCATGTAACCAAACTTGAAGTTGGCTGGGAAAGATAAACTCCTTGACCCCAAAAGTGAAGAGGGGTATTTACAAATAGCTGGCCAATACAACATCTCCAATATTGTATTATCAAAACCATTACTGTATAAGAAAAGAAACAAAGACATCAACCCATCCTCTGGGTTTAGGAGAGGTTCTTGTTCTTGACAGCTCCTCATTCTAATTTTGCTGTCAAACTATATATATATGATAGCTTCCCGATATAACCACAGTAACATCCAGAAAGAGTAACACATTTGTCAGCCTGACCCCCTGGGAATAGCTCCACACTGCTGGCGCTATCACAGAGCATGACCTCAAAGAGTTAAAGCTGTTTGCAAATACTGTAGCCTGTTTGGTGCCCAGGGTATTGGGAGAGTGCAGAGAAGCCAGAGAGGAAGCTTTCCTGTGCGCCTCTGGTGTGGTGGCCTTGCATGCCACCCTTACCTGTTTGCCATCCTGGCCCCAGGAATCTCTCTGTTACAGCTGGTTTGCACTGGGATTAGCTGCTCTTTGCATTCGCTTGTAGCTGTGGATGTGGTTTCTGTAGTGATGAAGCCGACTGTGGAGATCTATTGGCTGCTGGCTTTGTAAATTTCATTCAGTTTGGTCCAATAGCAGAGGGAGACATCAGGACCTCTCTGTTCAGTCTCTCTCTGTCTTGCAGCCGCGTCTCTGTCTCTCAGCACAGAGCTCTTATTCAGACCTAGCTCTGCCCTTCCTGCTCCGACTGTGTTCCTTTTTCTTCCTGACCAGAAGACTATTTACGACAGAAACAACGAATTTCCTCCAAACGGCGGTGTCGGTGATCCTCACATTCCTTTGGAGGAGCAAATCTAGTGGAGATTCGAGAAAGCAAAGGCGCCTGGACTAAATACATCCTCCTGATTCATACCCTTAGTCCGGGTTCCCTAGAAAAATCTGGATGTGTAAAAAGAACATTTACAGCCCATGCAGGTTTTCCACGGCTAAGGTAGGTGCTGTTTTAACATAGTCTCTGGGTTTTTTTTTTTTTTTAAGACTTTTAAACATTTTGATTTGTATATGCTCCCCAGCAAGAGATGATAAGCCTGACTGCAAACATTTGAGCTTCACTTAATATGACATTTTTTTTTCTTTTCTTTCGAAAATTTGCATAGGACTTTCTCCCATCTGTCGCTCCATTTTTTAGGTGTGGGTGGGAGTGTGGACATATAGGTACAGTGTGTCCTGTGCAAGCTACATGCACGTCTCGACAGACACATTTGATTTTTTTTTTTTTTCGACTTAAAAAAAAATAAATCGGGACCACCGTGGTTTGGAAACGTTTTCGCTGCAATCAGCTATTTGAACGGCTCTGGGGCCGTGTGTGATGTGTTTACAAAGTAGAGCTGTCTTACATACAAATAAACAGAAGAGTGTGGCGGGGAGAGGAGGAAAAAAAATATATCTGCAGTACAGGGAGAGAAGGAGAGAAGCCCCAGCTCTCTGCAAACCGGGACTAGAGATGGAGAAGGCAGGACGACTTCTGGAAACTGTGAGCAATCAGGGGCTTTTTTTCCCCTCCTTCTGTTTTAAGGAAACTGTCAGCTACCACCTCCTGGGGTGGTTTTTTTGGGTTAACCAGAGAGAAAAAAGGAAAACAGGCTTGGCTGGGGTTGCATTAAGCGATTTTTTTTTCCTCCTTCCTCTGCTGGCCTGGGATAAGATGACGGCTTGTGTGGTGCACGAAATAACGCACGTGATTGATTAGGACCTGGCTGGGGTTTGCTGGGGAGCGACCCGGGCGCGCCAGAGACCCCTGGTGAAGACGAAATGACGGTAGCTTAGCGCTGTTTCTGCAAAGCTGGGGAGCGGGCTACCTGCCCCCCTTTTCCCGTGCTTGTGGGTTAGGGGGGAGGCAAGCGGCTGGTGGGTGGCTGGTGGTTTTGCTTCTTTGGGTCTGGCCTGGACCTTTCTGAGGGGCGCGCAGCTGCCGCCCGACCACCATCCCCGAACTGCCTGCTTTTCCCGAGGACCACAAAAGTTGGTAGCTGCGGGAACAGGCGCCGGGCGCCCTAGCCCGGGTCTCAAGGGATGCGAAGCCCCAGCCCTTGCCGACAGAGAAACCCTGTTCCCGGGAGCAGAGCCCGCGGGGCGCACGGCCGAATAGTCCCCTTGGGCGAGGTGGGGGTGGGGGGTTTGGGGAGTTGGTTCCTCTATGCGGACCACCCCCATAGCCTTGGGCAACCTAACAAACAACCCCTCCATCCCAAAGCTCTCTGCTGTCCCGCGCTTCAAATCCCACCCCCACCCCTACCCCCAACGCTTTCCCGGCCGATTTCATCCCGAACCCCCGCAGCTAACACACACACCTCCATTCCCGCGTGGCTCGGCCTGGCCCCCTCTCGCTCCAGGGGTTAGAAGTGATAGCGAAGAGGCGCCAAGCCTGCAGCCTGGGGTGGGGGAAGAACAGGGGTTGGGCGAGGGGCTGTGAGACCCTGGAAAAAACAAGTGAACTTGAGACCCGCCCCCTCCCCAAGGCCGCGGTCGAGGTGCCCCTGGCCTGCGCCCGCACTCGCGGGGCCTGAGCTGCGGACGCGCGGGCGGGGGTGGTTGGGGGGGATGTATTGCTCGACTGCAGATGATGCGGGGGTCCAGGCGCCTGCGGTGGGAGGAGAGGCCGAGGTTCCCGCCTGCGCCCCCCACCCCACGGTCGTTCCCTCCCGCTCCCACTTGCAGGACCCCCGCCGCCTCCTCGGGCGCACTGGCATCCGTCAGTCTCCTGGACGACCCCTTTCTCCCCGCCAGTCCCCCAGCCTGCTTCGGCTCTTTCGCTCCTGGGAGAAGCGGTAGGTTTGGTCTCCTCAGCCGGGGTGTGGGGGCGGAGGCGTCCTCCCGGTCAGCCCCGCGGGCCTTTGGCCCCCGAATTGGGGCCCCGTGCCCCGCGCAGTCTTGGGCCCGGCGCACCATTCCGTCGCCTGCTCGCCACCAGACACAGCGCCCTTTCTTCCCGGAGCGGCGGGGGCGGGAGCCGGGGGTCACTCCAACCCCTGCACCTCCGGGGCCTGGCTGGGACCACCTTGGGAACGGGTTTCCCGCTTGGAGGGCGAGGGGCGCCCGGAGGGCGTTCTCTGCAGCCCTCCAGCTCCATCCCAATGGGTATTTTTTTTTTTTTGGCTGCGGGTTTCCTTTTCTCTGACTCCTTCTTCTGAACCGACCGGCAGGTGTGGGCCTCTTTTTATTTGTTTTCGGAGCCACTGGGCTGCTATTTCGGCGCTGACGCGGAGGGGGTGCAGAGGCAGAGTTGGGGGTCCAGGGGGTGGCGGTGGGGTGACCCCCGCCGTGCGCGGTGGCTCGCGGCTTGCGCCAGCGCTGGGCGCGCGCGTAATGAATTAAACCCAGTGCTTGGGCGAGTCTGGGGTGAGCGAGGACGGCGGATCCCAATCTGTCATTTGGACCCAACTTAAGAAATTTGGGGCGAGGGTTGATGGGTGGGGGTTATCGAAGTAACCAGGTGCTGTTCTTGCGAGTAGAATCCACGAGGTGGTGGTATGGATTCTTCCTTTGATTTTGATTTTTTTTTTTTTTTTTTTCCTGTTTGGTCAGTTGGGGGGAAACGGGTTTATGTGCTCATATCCTATGCTTTTTGAAGGGATCCACTGCTGGCAGGGCATCGACATCAAGATCGCGCTGCATTTAACTGTTTTCTAACGGGAGGTGGTGTGAGCTAGCTCTCTTCTCAGAGTCAGCACTTACCATGATTTGAGGGATGCAGAGGGGAAAAAAAAAAAAAAAAAAGAAAAAGTTCGGGGAGACCTAGTTATCCTGATGAAGCAGAATTTACAGTTTGTGTAGGCGTTCTACAGGCCACATAGAAGTGCATGCTTAAGACATTGTCAATAGGTACCTTCTTCAGCTAGAAATTAAATGAGCAGGATGTGAAAACCTGACTTTCCATCAGAACAAAGCAACACCACTCTGCTAAAAGAACTGCCTGGTTTGAAAAGAGATGCTTAGCATTTCCCTAGAGGATGGCAGAGCCCAGAGAAGTGATCAGATTGCACAGAAATCTGCATTTTTGTGGTGGCAGATGGGGGGAATGGAGAATTATTTCATGCCTTAGTTGGCTGTGGGAAGCGGTTAACTGCAATCCTGAAAATCCTCAAGATAAATATCTCTGTGGCGATGCAGCAGAAGGTAGTAAGGCCGGGGATAATGGCACAGGGTCACATTCATCCCTTATTTCCAGAAAAAAACTCTAGATTTTAAAAATTTGTCCCCAAATTAAGAATGTAAGAATTTCAAGGAAGCCTTTGCAAATATATATTTTTTCCAGATTAGAAGTTCAGTATTCTATTACCCTAGGAAATGTAGTTGAGTATATATGTAGATAGATAGACAGCAATTTAAAAAAGTCTCTTCCTTGACATGTAGGAAGACAATCAAGCCGATTGTAACAAGTGGAAAATTACTTCATCAGTTTTAAATCACTGGATTCAAATGAGAGATTTGATTTTTTGGAAACTAGAATGATTTCGTGAAGGGATTTAATAATAATTGCATTTTCCTAATAATGGCTGTGCTTTGATGCCATTTTTAAGATGTTTTGACATATTTTTCTTGGGTGGAGGAATTGTTGCTTTCCTTTGTATTTTTTTAAAATAAAATAGTGCTGAATGTACTTTTGGCCCTAAAACCTGCAGTCCAGCTAATTTTTACCCAAGTCTAAGAATAGAACAGATACTTGATAAGTAACCGATTGCTACAGAAGGTGGATAAAGCAGGTATATGGATGCTATTAAATTTACAAGTGAACAGACTTGAGGGTATTTGAAAATTCATGGTTTTAGCCTGGAATGTAGACTAATAAGCATATGAAGTTTTTCTTTATTTCTGAACTTGGCCTTTTCTTTCTTTTTTTTTTTTTCTTTGTAGTAATTTGTGGAAAGGTTCTGGTCTCTGCACAAAGATTCCAGTGCTTACTAACTATGCACATTACATAGCTTTCAGACTGTGCAAGAATCTCTTTAAGAACTCCTTAGAGTATAGTGCTTTTATGCCTAGACCAAAACAAAAAACCTAGAGACGGTTCATACAAAAGTACACATTCAGGTGCATGGAGTCTGGCTTCCCTTTAACATTTTTCCATTTTAATTGGTACTCCATATTTTAAACCTTTATTATATGGTTGAGTATTGTCAATAATGCAACTTGTTGACAGAATTATTTTGTCCAAATGAAGCGATGATATAAAGATATCTTAAGTCCTTTAATACCCTCGCTCTGAAGATAGGATTATCAGGTTAAAACATACTTAAATTCCAGACTTGGTGAGAGCTGATTTTAGCATCTGAAAGTCATGTGTAAGGAACAGATTTTTAGTATATAAACCAGCCTGCATTCTTTCTATAATGGTTTCTACTCTTAACAATGTACATTTTATTCCCAAATGAGAAAAATATGTTCAGAGTTTAGTTTAAATCAGTTGCCCATTTTTTTTTTTCTTCTTTCTGGATACTATATCTTTTTAGAAGAGAGACTTTAGTCTACTTAACTATCTTTAAGACTTCTAAGACAGACTATGCCTTCTCTGGAGCAACAAATAATCTCTTAAACTTGTCAGCTACCAGTTTCAAATCAAATATACAGATTTTGCCCAGTGAAGGAGAGAAAGTGAGAATCTCAAAATTGAAGCCCACGTGGTTCTAGGCAATTAGGTCATCTCTTATGCGCTGTATCCATTCATGGACAATTCACTCAATGAATATTTTCCAGTTTGTCATTTTTCTCTAAACAACCTTCATTTAGCCTCTCAAAGACTCCACTGTTCTTTGCTGAATGAATGGCAGAATGGGAAATCCTTCCTCATTTTTCTTGGGGAGGGGCAAAGTAGCACAAATGAACAAGGGAAAAAGAAGGCAGTACCGCCTAGAAGTTTGCCATTTTGCCACTTATGGGCTTTGAATAAATATATACATACGAGAAGGATTTCTCTCTGTCGTGGTTACACTAAATAAAAATTAAATAAAAGGCTCATAAAGTTAGCACAGGCATGGAAGGTTGGCTGTGGAGAATAACCAGTCCACCTAGGGATCTGATTCTGAACTTCAGACATTCAGTGTTGAGTTCACCTGTCCCAGGTGCATGCACAATACCTGAGCTCTACCTGCCTGTGGAAGTTGGCCAATCAATTTCCAGCATGATCCTCTTCTCTGGCCCAAGTCACCCTCCTTCCTCCCAGAAGTGGTACCTGAAAGAAAACAAGGAAAATCCCAACAGATAGAAAATATATAGTAAGATGAGGTTTTATTGACTTGATTCCAGAGTGGAATAGAGTAGTCGTCGTACAATTTAGGAAAGAAATGAGGAAGAATAGACCCTCAAGGCCTCATTAGAATAAATCTCAAGGAGACAAATCTTTATTTCAGGCTAGTGTTAATGAAATAGCATGTGCTTTCACAGTTCTTTGGAAAGGTGGAGAAATAACCCAGAGATTTGGGTGGTTTTATTTAAAATGTTTGTTATATAAATAATGCTTTGCCACAGTAACAGAGTGCTATTTTTGGATTACAATTGGACCTCATGATTATGTGTGTTGACATTGGTGATCATTTTGGTTTCAAGAGGCTAATATCTGATTGGATGATGAGTCCTCGGGTCTGGAAGTCATCATCCCAGGTGTATGTTTTTATTTTATTTCATCGTGGTAAGAAAACATAACAGGAGATCTATTCTCTTAACAAAACTTTAAGTGTACAACAGAGTATTGTTGATTCTGGGTATGATGTTGTACAGCAGATCTCTAGAACTTATTCATCTTGCTTAACTGAAACTTTATGCCCTTTGATTCATAATTCCCATTTCTCCCTTCCAACCAACATTTCTCTCTGTGATTCTGTGACTTTGGCTGTGTTATATATCTGTAGGCATCAACACCTCATCCAGGCTCATTTTCCATTTTTTTCTTTTTTTGTTTCATTGGAGTTTTTTTTGTTTTTTTTTTTTTGGTGGGTGAGGGGGTAGAATACATATTTTGCAAAGTGCACTCCTTTAAAGAGTGGAACTTGGCCTGCTATTTTTATATGTTAGAAAGAAAAGAAACTTGGTTAGCCTAAAGTTGCATTTCTTGATAAGGTTTTGGATCCTTTAAAAAAGAGCCAAGGTTAACTGTAATTGGCACCAATGAGAAGCATCACAGTGAGTTGATGCTTGTTTTTACATTTTGTTCTGTTCTTATAGCTGTGATGGGATTTGCACGCGGTGTCATTTTCCATGTTTCGTATTTCAGCATCACCAAAGTTTGGTTCAAAACTGTGAGAGGGACACATATTACATTACCTCGATGGTCAGCCAGCTTCAGCTGCTCAGCCTACAGCAGGGAACTGTGGTCTCAGAAACAAGGATGGAGGGGTTGGGGGTACAGACCAGAACCTATTAAGATCAAGTGCTTTTATTGTTTTCATATTTTTCTCACTTAAGATAAGTATAACTCTATGAATGGGCTAGGAGGGAAAACAAAAATAAATGTATTTTTTTTTCACTAATAAAATATTTCATTGTTAACTGCTTTTCTAAGTCAGTCAGATATGCCCTCCTGGCCTAAAGGCATGCAGTAAGAATTGAAATGTGTATGTGTGTGTCTGTGTATGTTTATATTCAGAGATATGCCCATATGCACAAGCATAGCCAAGAGCTATTTTCTTGCATAAAATGTTTTTCTCAGCCATCGCAACACATTCGATCAAAGCAAAAAACAAAATACTAGAATGAAAAATGTGATTTTTGCCTTAGTCTTTTTCCCTTTTTTTCTCTCATTCACCCAGTGT
The DNA here is from genome assembly GCF_057802395.1 of Ceratotherium simum simum. Lineage (NCBI taxonomy): Eukaryota > Metazoa > Chordata > Mammalia > Perissodactyla > Rhinocerotidae > Ceratotherium > Ceratotherium simum. Next base: position 125,332,088 of record NC_141940.1, read on the forward strand.
ATCTGATATTTAAAATTCATAATGTAAATTACCTGTGATTGACCTGAGAGTACTCCTCATTTGAGGATGTAGACATTCATTAACAATGAGACCTACATAAATAGAGAGTATAGGTTTAGGGGCAGGCATCTGTTTTCTCTAAGTTTCTTTGAAGCTTTCTTTTCTTTTCTTTTTTTTTTTTTTTTAAATCATTTTATTTATTTATTTTTTCCCCCCAAAGCCCCAGTAGATAGTTGTATGTCATAGTTGCACAGCCTTCTAGTTGCTGTATGTGGGACGCTGCCTCAGCATGGCCAGAGAAGCGGTGCGTCAGTGCGCGCCGGGGATCCGAACCCGGGCCGCCAGCAGCGGAGCGCGAGCACTTAACTGCTAAGCCACGGGGCCGGCCCTGAAGCTTTCTTTTCTAATCTGAGTAATATTTTTCTAACAAGATATTATTACCCATGTTTATAGTGAAATAATCTATATGGTAGGTGTGAAAAAATATTACCCTTTTATGAACATCAATATTGCGCCGTGTCGTCTACTGGGATGGAGAAATTGACAATTTTTACAATGACCAAACTGGGCACTCTTTTCACAAGGTTAAACTCATAACCCTTTTATCTGCCTCATAGGGCATGCATGCCTTTCTTTCTCTCCATGCCATAAGAGCTCTGCTGAGAGACTGTTTCTATTGAAACCTTCTGCTACAGTCGCAGGAGCATTGTATCAGCACAGTAGAGAAACCCAGAGTTCACTTTCAATAAGCATCGAGAAGCTTGAAGTCACAAAAGTTGAGAAACTCATAATAGTCTCTCTCCAGTCTTGGGTCCCTCTCTTCCTGCAGAGATCCTTTGCATTCACATTCGACCTGGACCACTCATTCATATTGCTCGTCTGAGGAAGCACCGAAAAATCCCAAGTGATGGCCACAGAGGAGGTGAATTAGTGCGAGAGGATTTCTCATCCTGGGGGTCGTTTCACCACCAGGTGCAGGTTCTTTGGAAATAGGATGACACATCACAAATGTGCAGACAGACTTAGATCTCTGACAGGACAGTATGCTGCCGTGTAGACACAAGTGGTCTCATGACAGCCACAACACAAATAAGAGCGATTTCTTGCAGAAAATAGTTTCATTGGCAAGTTATATCTAGAAAGCCTTCACCATCTAAAGTAGCTAAATTTCTCTTAAATATATATATAATTACTACTATATTATTGCATTTTTATATATTTATATAATTGTATTTATATACTATACATTTATATAGTGGTATTTACATACAATTTATGTAAGTGATGAAGAAAGCTTCCATCATCTAAACTCATTCTATTCCAAAATTCGTTGGAAAGCCTTCATATATAATGAATAAAATTCATTTAGATACATAATGTACAGTAGTGTTTTCACTTTCCATAATTTCAGTTACCCGAGGTCAACCCTGGTCCAAAAATATTAAATGGAAAATTCCAGAAACAAACAATTCTTAAATTCTAAATTGCACACAATTCTGAGTAGTGTGATGAAATCTCGCGTGGTCCTGCCCCGTATGTGACTCATCCCTTTAAGGTCCAGGGATCCGCTGTGGACGACACTGCCCATCAGTCACTTAGTAGCCGTCTTGGTTATCAGATCCACTGTCACGGTATTGCAGTGCTTGTGTTCAAGTCATCTTTATTTTACTAAATAATGGCCCCAAAGTGCAAGAGTAGTGATGCTGGCAATTCAGATATGCCACAGAGAAGCCGAGAACTGCTTCGTTTAAGTGAAAAGGTGAAAGTTCTTGACCTAATAAGGAAAGAAAAAAAATCACATGCTGAGGTTGTTAAGACCTATGGTAACTTTTATTACAGTATGTTGTTATAAACTGTTCTATTTTGTTATTATTGCTGTTAATCTCTTACTGTCCCTAATTTATAAATTAAACATTATCATGAGTATGTATGTAAAGGAAAAAACATAGCGTATACAGGGTTCAGTACTCCCCAGGGTTTTAGGCATCCACTGGGGGTCTTGGAACATATCTCACACAGATAAGGGGGAACTACTGTATTAGATATATAATTATGTATTATATATTTATATATAGATATGTAACCTATATAATAAAATAATTTAAACATATCAAAAATTAGTGTAAATATAAAATACATATATAGATATAGATACATGAGAGATTGATTGATAGCTTGACATGCATTTTCTGGAAGAAACCGTGTCATATCTGGTAAGTAGATTTCCAAGCTGGTCTCCAATATCTACATTTTTTTCCCCCAATATCACATTCAAGTGAAGTTGAAGAGCTGTTAATGTTACTGTGGTAACAAGCATATTACAGTACTCACTGAAATATAATTAATTGATACGTAGTGTGCTTTTGTGAACCAGTGGAGAAACCTCATGTCAGTGGGAACATGTGTCGAGCAAGAATCTGTGTCAAGTGGATCTTTCCTCCCGGATCAATAGGCAACTTGTGTCCTTAGAAGACAAGACTGAGAATCTGTCTGAGGTTGTGTGAAGTTCAGCAGAAAAGAACACCACAGCGAATCAATGTTGTCCGCCATGAGCGGGCACGAGATGGCACCTGTCTAAGCATGCGTTTGCCTACCGTGGGGTAGATTCTATTGGCTAGATCTCTTGCGTGGCCTTGCTCAAGATGAAAAATCAGTGCGGTAGGTTCAGGAATGTAGCTCCTTAGCACTGGCAAGAAGGAAATTTCATGACTAAGATATATTTGTCATTTTCTGGAAAAGAGCTTCTTACTCCATCAGGAGTTTGTTCTTCACGTTCCTTCTTTTATTCATCACTTTTATTGAACATGTACTTACTATATGCCAGTTATAGGCTTGGAAGTGAACTTAGTGCTGGTAATATAGAGATGAATTAAGCATATACCTACTCCCAAAAATCCCTGCCTATGTGTGAATGTTCATAAGAAAGTTGTTGAAGTATTTAGAGCATATATATAAACATATATATATAGCATATATATATATGTAAGCATACATAGAGTGTATATATATATATAAGCATATAGAGTGTGTGTGTGTGTGTGTGTGTGTATATATATATATATATCACTCCTTCCCATTTTCTGGTATGCAATATGGATTCTTTCCTTCTTTCATCTCTTCCTCCCTCCCATTCACCCACCCATCCTTTCTTCCTTCCTTCCTCCCTCCCTTCCTCAGTCTCTTTCTTCTATTTGGATGAGTGATGAGAACTCAGAGGTCTGGGAATGCATCAAATAGTCAGGAAAGAAGAGTAAAAAACAAAACAAACAAACAAACAAAAACTTGTGGAATGGCAAAGAATTTCCATGACAATTTAATAGAATTCTTCACATGCCATGTTTGTATAGCTGCTTATATTTTTAAAAGTTGTCAAACTCTATATTTGTAAAATGTTGATTTTCATTTTAGTAAGCCATATGAGTAAATACATGTATAAAACAGATTACTTTGACTCAACAAAGAACTGAGTGCCCATGAGATGTATATATATATATATATATATATATATATATATATTTATTTTTAACATATGGTAGTGGAACTAGCATCTTTAATTAATGGCCATTTCCTATGGTCTTTATAAAAATCAATAAGCAACAGTTAGATATAACAGCATTTTGAAGGAATGTGAAATACCTTGAATTCTAATGTATCTGAGTCTTGAAGATTGTAAAAATCACAGACAATTGTCTCAGACTCCACCACTCCTCATATAATCTATTTTTCAACCTTTTAAGATCTTTAACTTCATGAAACAACCTTGAAAATAGACAGTGTTTTTCATACAGGTGAGCTAGGATTGCTTAAATATGGGTACAGATTGCATTGCCTCAGAGGAAAATTCATCATGGTGATTCTTTAAAAAAATGTGAAAACATGACAGCAATTGATGGGAAGAACTCCCAAATCAGGAATTCTCTCTTAAAGAGGCTCCCAGATCAAATAATTTTGGAGAACCTCAAGTGTCATACTTCTCTCTTGAATTTTACACTGAAAACTGACACTTTAAGGACTTGACAAGTCCCACACTAGTGGATCCAGGAGACCTGACAGATAATTTGAGATTCTTTGTAACAAGCGTTACCTACATTACGTAACTATAATCACAGAACTATGTTAAGAATACATCTATTATATTTTACTGACACAAAGCAAAAAGAAGAGCTAACAGAATCTAAGGTTACTTAGCAGTGCTTAAATTGCCAAGGTAATCTAGAGAAATGGATTTGTTGATATTTTTTTCCCTTCATTTTATTAATTTCTTCAATATTTGTTGAGGGCTAAGAGGTGGGGTTATGAAGAAGATTAAGTTGTTTATCTTTCCTGTATTATCCATAAGAACATCATTTTCCACGTCTTTTGTAGCAGTAAAAAAAGAAGTGTGTGTGGGGAGGGGGGGTAGGCACAACAAAACATGAGCCAGACTCTTATAATTAGGAACAAAGAAGTTTCATATCAGACTCTCGCTTCTGTTGTGTGTGTATCTGTCTGTTTAATCTCTCATGTCCTATGTCTAATGTTAAGGAAAATAACCGCCTAATCAAAAGTTCATAAATCTTTTTAAAATAGTTAAAGGCAAGATCACCAGGGCCATATAGCTCAAATATTAAGAGTTAGGTTCATTTTGTTATTTTCAGATGGAGATGGTACACTTTTAAATTTTAGCTTCTTCAACAGGACAGGCTACTAGGGTTGATGAGCAAAGAGATGAAGATACTCGATAAGGAATGGGGAGGTAATCAGGAACCTTGGAGAAAAGAAGGATGCTTGCCCTAGGGGATGCCTGGATGGCACCTGTGTCCCAGGCTTAAGCCAGCAGGCTGGATCTGTCTGCTGCAGAAGCGACAACATGCGTCTATGGATTGTAAATTTACCACGTGCCAAGCTTGTGCTGTGCAAAGAACTGGAATAGTTTAGATCACAGTATAGAGAATTATTTGGAATCGATACTATTAGAGAATCAGAATCATTGAAAAGCAGACAAGACACTTTGAAAATAAAAAACAAACATAAAAAAGAAAAAGGCAAAAGGTTACTTTTAGATTTATCTTTGACTATTAGCAGAGAGAGTTCAGAATGAGCAGCTGAAATGTAACCCAGCAGGTGAGGCAGAAGAAAATACTTCTTGCTGAGTACACCAGTGAGACAGACTCTGGAAGAAAATGTAACAGTTACACAGAAGTTAAAAAATAATGTTCAGAAAAAGGAAGTATAAAGCAGAGATACTAGAATGGCAAAGCAGAAAGGGGGATAAATCTAAATTTGTTATAGCATAAAACCAACCAACCAACCTCAGTGAAAGCATGATAGATGGGTGAATTTTGGAATATGCAAAATATCTCAATAAAGCTGTAGATAAATATGTCTCAACAAAGATGCAGGAGAGTCATAATTTGTAACCTGGGAAAAATATCATCTCACCAAAAATCTTGTGACAATTTAGGTTCATAGTGGAAACGAGACAGTAGTATGTTATGGGGATAAAATAGTAGTTCACACATCACTTCACTTAAAATTTGTGCAAAGGCATTTTATGATGATTCAGTCTGCCAGGACAATTTCACAGATAAAGAAATGTCCATGAATTTGTGTGAAAATTATTGGTTGAAAAGTCTCCCTTTGATGAATAACAAGTGTAAGGTATTACAATTTATCAAAATTACATGAAAATTACATAAATAAGCATGTGTATTAATTTCACAAGTTTTTGGGTATTTAATCTGGTCACATCCAAATTAACAGGAAAATCGTTCAGTTCTATGAATATATGTAACACGTCAGGATACACGTTGAGCATTCATAGAGCTGAACAATTTCTTGTTAATTTGGATGTGACCTGATTAAATGTCTGTGTATACATATATATATATAAAATTTATATATGTCTACATAATTTACATCTACAAATTATATAAACATATATACATATATATTTACATATGTATAAATAATTTACTTTTTATTGGGAAACATATCTTCCTTTTTAAAGGACACAAATTACTCTGCATTATATAATACCATAACAGAATCAGTAAAAAATTCAAATGTATTTATTTATATTGAAAAAATTTGACCATTACAGTTCTATTGCTAAATTATTCCAAGATATGTGTTAACCTTTTCTCTCTTTACTTTAAACATAGCTTAAGGAAGAGAAAACTGAAAAGGGAAGGAGATTGCAATATTATATTTAAACATAGACTAAACCCCCTCCCCTAATACGCTGTTTAATTTATAGGAACCACAGCACAGCCTGAAAGTCCACAGAATCTGCAGGGTCTCAGGGCATCCCTGGAGTGTGGGGCTGAGCCCAGACACTGCATTTGTCACACCTAGGTGGGCATCCATGGTTTTGCTGGTCTTGGAGCAGCTGTCTAGTCCCGTGCAATGGTCATTCTTTCTTCCCGTTTCTCTTGAACGTGCCAGTTGGTGGCCTCTCTCTCACCAGAGGGAATTTATCCAATATCACCTCTTCCTAACGATGTTCATAGCCAGCTATGATGGATGGAGCAAGCGGCTCCCTCTTGGTCTGGCTTATCCTGGGAGTCTCACCAAAGCGGGTCAGAGCGGGAGGCAACTGCTTCTTCTTCCTTCTCTCCTCCTCCTCTGTCTGACATCCCTCTAAACCTACTTGACAGGAAAAACAAATCCTCTTTTCAAATTGTGAACAATATATACTATATAAGTTTTTTGGCTATTTCAGTTTACGGGGTGGGAGAGAGCAGCACTCAATGATTCCAGGAAAGTATACATTTTTATCCACTTGTAATTCTGAGAATATAAGAATGTGCTTAAATTATAATTAAATCACATATAACGTATAGTTGGTTGGAATACGCATGATGAAAACAGGAAATAATTTAGAATCACAGGTTTTTTTGGTATTGAAATCAACCAAAAAATCATTTGTCTTCCCTCAATTATACACGAAGAAACTGAGTCACAGAGAGCTTCAGCGATTTATCTCAGACTGCACAGCTGGTCAGTACTTTTAAACACTATTCGTGAAATGAAGATTGAGTACCTGAAATTTCAGAGTTTGATATATCTGTTTTTGACAATTTATGAGAAGCATACAAAATTATAGGAATCATCAAATGGGCTAATAAAACAAGCACATGATTTCATTTTCAGAACCTACATTTCTTATTGTGCAGCAGAGATTTAAAAAGATAAATCATTTTGATGAAAGGAACAAGAGGAGAAAGAAAAAAAAAATCTCCAAAATTGAAAGCAGAACTTAAGTTAGAGCCCCATTTTTTTTTTTTTTCTGAATTACTAGGAAAGCAAGTTAGCTGGTTCAGATCTCTTTTTTTTATTTCTTCATTCTTCATTATTCTTTATAAGTAAGAACCCAATATCTTTTCATTTTTTGAAACATTAATTAATTGCATTTATTTGTTATACCTTGCCATGTTTCAGACATTCTTAGGAGAGGAAGAAATCTTTTCAGGGGTGCATTCTCTCTCCCCACAGAGTTTTGTCCAAGATGGGCATTTTATATCTTTCATCTCTATAAACACTAGTGGATTCTACTTCTCTGTCCATCTGTCTAGTGCTGTGAGATGTAACCAAGAGGACGGAAACAAAAGGTTCCTAGAGAAAAAAGATCCAGGAGCCTCCTTTTCAGGTGAATGTTGAGGTCTTCTGCTGCGTGGAGGGAGAGAAGGCAGAACAGAAGTTCAAGCATAAGGGCTGGTCTGTGACTGTTTTGTCACATTGAGGGCTTTGCATGGCATCTGTTGATTCTCCAGGAGGGAGGTGACTTGGTGAAGTTAGTGTTTTGATGACGAGTCATCTGCCTTTTCATGACGATTTGTCCAATAAGAAGGCGACTTGGTAAAATCGGTATTTTTATTACAATTCTGTAATTGTAACAGAAGTCAGGATAAGGAGTTGCTGACTTACTATGAGCAAATAATCTATCTCGTGAATCAACAAAGCCCACCCGTGACCCCCATATTTTTGGACAATGGTTTGTTGTAATGTGGCCCTGAGAAACCTGGAGTGTTACAATGTCATAGCTTTTATGGAGATGCTTTCTGTGTCCCTGAGAATTCATTATTGTTTGACAAACAACTCGACTGCTCTGTCATGGGCCTTTTATGCTTTTTCCTATTACTCATCTAAGAATGTGTGCACGGAGCTGTCAGTAAAGTTTTCTTTCCATGTCTGATACCATTTTTCCGTGATGCTTTAATGTAAATGCACTTGAAATGGATCCTTTCTTATTCCAGTCAGTGGAATCTTAATAAATTTTAACTTTGCTCTCATTGCTTTTATACATCAGAGCTTTGATTACCAGGATTAAAACCAGGAACTGATGGTTCTGTTGGATGGAAAGTTTCAGGGTAAGAAGCTAACAGACCCACCTCACTGGGGTACTAATGCTGTCTACTTGATTCTTACATGTCGGCTAATTTTACAAAATATAAACCTTTTTTTAATTCTTTAGGACCTTTTTGGAATACTGTTTTCATTTTTTAAAAACCGACTTTAACTTAAAATAGGTTTGATTTACAAAAAAATTATAAAGATAGTGTAGAGTGCCTGTTTACACCTCACACGCAGTTAACATCATATATTACCGTGGGACGTTCGAATCAACACCAACACATTGCTATTAACTAAACCCAAGACTTTATTTGGATGTCACTAGTTTTTACCTAATGCCCCCTTTCTGTTCCAGGATCCCATCCAGGATACCACATTGCATGTAGTTGACATGTTTCCTTAGTCTCTACAGTCTGTGATGGTTTCATGACCTTGTTTTTCCTGATTTTAATGATTTTGTGGTATTATGTAGAATGTCCCCCATTGGAGTTTGTCTGATGTTTCAGAGGAAAACACACAAAGATAAGTTGCCCTTCTCATCATCGTATCAAGGGCACATACTATCAACATGACCTTTACTGTTAACTTTGACCTTGGTCACTTGGCTGAGGTAGTAGTGTTTGCCAGGTGTCTCCACTGTAAAGTTACACACTCCCTCCCCTTTCCATAGTCTGTTCTTTGGAAGCAAGTCACCTAAAGTGCAATAAAGGTGAGGAGAAGGGAGAATTCAGCTCCACGTCTTGGATGGTGGAGCATTGACATCAGTTGTTTAGAATTCCTCTGTAAGGAGGATTTGTCCCTTCTCCCACATTCGTTTGTTTATTTATTCCATCATTCATTTTTATTAACATGGATGCCTGGATATTTAGTGTATACTTCCAATATTACATTACTGTCACTTATTTTGTTACCTGTTTTAGTTTGTTGCCATGGTTTGGACGCCGAGAAGTCTTTTCATTTCGACAGGTGGTAAATGAGAAGACTCTATGTTAAAGAGCCACTGGAGGAAAAATCCCACCCAGGGTTTGGACCTGGAAGGAGGATTCTATTCTTGAAAGGAATGGGGCACCAGACGTGACTTTGATGTTTCACACAGAGTCTGGCTTGTATTGATCATCTCTGCTCACCACGCTGGCCCAGTGGTATCCACCTTACAAAACTACTGCCTTCCATTGGGAAACCTCAGTGGACTGGCCGAGTTCACTGTGTCTTTGACAGTGTTTCATTGCATTAATTTGCAGTCTTTCTATGCAGGAAGGAAAACACTCGTACCACAGCTTCACAGTGGTGATGGGGTCATTCCTTGCCACAACTCATCCTTGTATTTGTCCACAAATAGATACAAAGTTGAAGGAACACATTATTGACCAGAGACTTCCAGAACCCCCATTGAGGAGGTTTGATTTCGGAATGTCCATACGTGTGGCCCTGCACATCCATTCACCATGATGGACATTTTAACAAATGATCTCATTCTCTTAACATTATAATGTGTGTTGATATAAAAATTTAGTATGCATACAGGTGGTTATCGCTTAAGTATATCTTACGAAGCATTCTTTTTTGAATTCTGGTAACTGGATCCATTTTATAAATAAGTCATATAAGCAAACTCTAGCCTTTTCAAGCAGATTTTTAAACACAGTGTGTTTTTCCTTGCAGAAAAGGAATGAGGAGTATTATAGGGAATGCAGAAATTTTGAAAAAGTGTAAAAATCTATCATCATTCTGTAAGCTAGTGGTTAAACACTAAACAATTTGTATAGCTTCTGCCAGCAATTTTCTGAATATTTTAAACCTAGATATTTATCTATCCATATGTACATTTTTATCTGTATCTATATCATGTGTATATATGTATATATCTGCACATATAGCACGTCTATATCTGTATATCTATATCAATATCAGTATCTATAACTATTAATATCATAACCTTATCTTATCTATGACTATACCTATACCATATTGTACCTATGTCTATCTATATTTGAATTATATCCACATTTACACCTCTACAACCATATCTTTCTTTATGTCTATATTATATCTCTTTCTTTGTAAGTATCTATATCTATACCATTTTGAACTTTATATTTCCTGCAATATTATAGCAAAAGCCACTTTAGGATTATTACAAATCTTTATAAGCATTATTTTTCATGATTAGTTCTCTCAGAAGGTTATGACTTAATCATTCTTTATTTTTTCACATTTAGGATATTTGTACAGTTTTGATCCTGTAATTTATTTTCAAATCTTTTCATGTAAATCCCACATCTTCATCAGAGGGGCATTACTTATTTTGTTTTGTATATTTCCATATACTGTTTTGATTTGTAAACTTTTTTCTTTTGTGTACTTTTTAAAACTTTTGTATGTACTTGAAATCTTGTGGAATATATACTATTGAAAATTTCAAGTGCATGCAAAGAAAAGAAAGAAAATGGAATAATGAATCCCATGTACCCATCTGTTGACTTCATCAACTGTGAATGCATACCCTAATCTTTAGTATTTAACCTCATCCATTTCCCCCATTCTCATGGCACCATGTAGTTCATCTAAAGATATGTCAGTGTATTGCTCTAAATATGAATTATTTTTTTTTACATAACCATCATATCTTTACTACACCTAAAATTGTCAACAGTTCCTCAACATCATCAACCGTCAAGTCATCAAAGTCAAAAATGATTTTTTGACAGTTTGCTAACTCACACAAGGTCTATGCATTGCAAAGTTTGATTTGTCTTTTGAATTTCTTTTCATCGATCTATCTCCCTCTCCATCCTTTTCTTTTTATGCAAATTCTTGCTGAAGAAACTGCTATTTCACTTTATCCTGTGTGAAAGTAGGTTATAGAATCAGCAAAATGTCGTACTCTAGTTATTTTTAAAGGAATGAGAGTGTTTTCCGTAACATACAGTCTTAGGTTACCAACTCCTTAGGGAGGAAGCCTACAGTGCTCTCTGCAGAAGGAAAGCTAGGTGAATACTGCCAGGGGTGTGTGTGGGGTGGGGCTCTCTGGGCTTACTGAATCTCAGTCTATGTGGTACCCAACAGATACGCAGTACCGAAGAGAGGCAAAGAGAAAGAGACTCAGAAGGTAGCCTTTGTTCCATCATTAAACACACACACACAACTGCAATATTCCCCCTTTGCCAACTCACAGTTAACCGACTTATGTCAGTTTGTTGAAGTCTATGCTGCATATTATATGTAGAAAGACAAAGACTAAAGAATAGCAGCCTAATCTATACATTTCCATTTGGCCATTTTCCTTACTGATAATATGAGTGTGCTCCATTTTATTTTATGTTTTTCCAGTTTTATTGAGAAATAATTGACATACATCACTACGTAAGTTTAAGGTGTGCAGGATGATGGTTTGATTTACATATATTGTGAAATGATTACCACAATATGCTTAGTTAACATCCATCATCTCATATAGATACAATTAAAAAAAAACAAATTTCTTCTTGTGATGAGAACTCTTCGGATCTACTCTCTTAACTTTCTTATGTACCATACAGCAGTGTTAGCTGTTGTCACCATGCTGTACATTACATCTCTAGTACGTATTCATCTTCTAACTAGAAGTTTGTAACTTTGACCATTTTCCTCTAATCCCCCTCTCCCCACTTCTGCCTCTGGTGACTACAAATCTGATCTCTTTTACTAGAGCTTAGCGTTTTTTGTGTTTTTTAGATTCTACATATAAGTGAGATCATACAGTATTTGTCTTTCTCTGTCTGACTTATCCCACTTAGCATAATGCCATCCAGATCCATCTATGTTGTTGCAAATGGTAGGGCTTCCTAGTTTTTTATGGCTGAATAATCTTCCATTGTATATCTATTCCACATCTCTCTTATCCATTTTTCCATTGATGGACACTTAGGTTGATTCCATATCTTGGCTGCTGTAAATAATGCTGCTGTGAACATGGGTGTGCAGATATCTTTCAAGTTAGTATTTTCCTTGGATAAAAACCCATAATTGGGATTGCTGGATCATAAGGTTGTTCTCTTTTTAATTTTTTGAGGAACTTCCTTACTGTTTTCCATAATGGCTGCACCAATTTACAATCCCACCATACAGTTGGCCATTTTCCTAATGCTAATGTAAGAATGTCCCCTTTTAAGACAGCTTGGAGACAAACAGATGGCTAAGGAAGATGGCTTCTCATCACTCTTAATTTATTTCACCCCTTTCCCCACACAGCTTTATTGAAATATAATTGACATACAACATTGTGTAAGTTTAAGATATACAAAGTGTTGATTTGATACTATTATATATTGCAGAGTGATTACCATCACAGTGTTAGCTAACACCTCCATCATGTCACATAATTATCATTTCTTTCCTGTGGTAAGAACATTTAAGATCTACTCTCAACAATTTTCAAGTGTGTAATGCATTACTGTTAACTATAATCACAATGTTGTTATGTTAGAGCCCCAGAACTTGTTCATCTTCTAACTGGAAGTTTGTAGATGTTGGTCAAATCTTTGACCAACATCTCCCCCACTCCCCCAACCCCCAGCCCCACATAACCAGTAGTCTACTCTCTGTTTCTAAGTTTATTTCATCCTGCAGCACAATAACATAGACTTTTTGGATAAATAGCTGAATCTTTGAGAAAAGTGACACATATCAGATATTTAACTTGCAGAGCAAAATAAAATAAGTGACTTATCAACCTCTCAAAAAAATGATCTTGCTAGAAATAGCAGGTATGCCTCACACGTTTGTATGTGTGACTCTGTGTGTGTATTTGATAAATCCAAATGTCTATAACATAGACTAGGAATATTAATAATTAGTAGAAGATCTTTGGAATCTATTACAGAATGATGCATTAAAGAATTTTGCAAACTAGTAAGTGCTGTATAATATTTAAAATGTGATTTAGTTCACTGAGATATTTTGCAGGAATCCATCTTTCTTAGAAAACAAGATTTACTAACCTTGGCACTACTGATATTGGGGGCGGATAATTCTCTTTTGTGGGTGGCTGCCTTGTGCATTGTCGGATGTTTAGCAGTAAGCCTGACCTCAAGCCTCTAGATGCCGGTAGCATTTCCATTTCCAGTTGTGACAACCAAAAATGTCTCAGACATTGCCAGATGTCCCCTAGGGATAAAGTCCATCCCACTTAAGAACCTGTTATAAAATGAGGTGTACCTATGCCAGATTTTACAGAGGGATTTTCACGGTCTTTGGGATTCTATTATTCCGTGATGTGTACTGGGCATGACCAAGGAAATTGGGCAAACTGTGCAAAGAGAGATAGTAACCACACTATTTCAGAAGCGCTTTTTCATAGGAAGAGTCGTCTTCATGAATTGTATCAGTTGTAATGAGAATTAGGTCGATGTTTGGGGATCGTCATTGTAATGCACTTTATCGAAAAGGAAGATGGAATGGATTTATGTTAACTGAGAGCTTTAGAGAAAATAAAAAGAGAAAAAAAGAAAAGAAAGTCCTCGATAAGTATCTTTCAGAACAAAGTGCAGAACAAAATGCAGCTAGCTTATCTAAAATTGGGCAAAATTGCATTGCAAATGAAAGTGCAGTAGATGTGAAGACAGCATTTGAACATTTGATGCACAGAATCTGATTTACAGTTCTTCAGATGTGCACAAATTGGTGAGAGCTGTCAGTTATTTAGAAGTTATTAACGTCAATGGAAACACTAGAAATGTGTTATGCAGAAAATTAAATTTAAGACACTGAAAATGGTGTTATATTTTCTGAACTGTTACATTGATTGATTAAAATTAGATTCTCGAACAAAATAAGAATTTTAATATTCTGTGAGTGAATGCAAAATGGATTTATATGGAAGGAATGTGTTTTTAAGAGATGTATCATTAACCTCAGAGGTTCAGAATTAATATCACTAACCCCCAAAAATGCAATGTACGATTTGTCATGACTTCATAATAGGTTATTTTGTACTATCGTTTTAAATTTCTATAATCAATGGACACCTTTTACATTTTTTATGATAAAAGAATTATGCAAAACCAGTTATTTTTGTTCAGCTGGTAATAAAATAGCAATACATTGCCCCGCTTTATTTAAAATGCTGACATCAACTCCACACGTAATTTCTAAAAGTCTGAATGATACTTACCAAGTCATTATTAAGAGTTTAATTCTGTAAAATTGGATTGTGGAAGTGTGTGCTGATCTTTTTCTATACACATTTCTTCAGTATTTATGTTTGCTACAGTGAATATCATTTCATTGTGTTCATTTACTGGTTCATAAATATGTGTTTACTTTTTCTGGTCTACATTTTTAAAACTTTGGTTTTATTTTTGAAATGTTGATGCCATGGCTAAAATATTGGAACTAATTAGTGGAACAGATTTCAAATAAATTTCGCTCCACAAGGAAACAGGTAGATAAGCTAGGCTCCGGTAAAATATAAGAGAAAAGGAAAAATCAATTTATTATACAATTATTACAAACAGTGTTTTGGTGTATGTGTGCAAATTGCTCACAAATACAATTTGGTTGCCATTGTCTTCACATCCCTGGTGGATGCATCTGTGAATGTGAATTATGCAGATAGCACACATTCCAGCCTCATTCATCAACAAGATGCAAATGTGTAGAAGTGGCAAGGTGGTTTTTGTATGATGATAAAATACCTGGTTGAAAGTAAACACATCCAGCCAGTCATCCAAAAGTTCTGCTTCCACAAGTCCAAATTCCAAATTACTGTGAGTGCCTGTGTGTGTGTGTGCATGTGTGTCAGAGAGAGAGAGAGAGAGAGAAATCCAGTGCAATTTTCTCATTCTATTTCTCTCCAGGTTTAACGCTAGAAACTAAAGCAAAAACACCATGAGTCCAACCATCTCATTTTACAAATAAACTAAGTGTTGTGGTTTGAATTATGTTCCCCCAAAAGATGTAATGAAGTCCTAACCCCCAGTACCACAGAATGTGACCTTATTTGAAAAAGGGGTCTTTGCAGATGTGCTAAGCTGCAACTGGTGTCCTGTTAAGAGGGGAAGGTGCCATGTGAAGATCCAGATGCACAGAATGGGAAGACAAAGTGGAGATGGAGACACACGGGAGAAGCTGTGTGGCCCTGGAGGCAGAGATTGGAGAGACACAGCTATAAGCCAAAGAACACCAAGGATTGCCAGCAGCCCCCTGATTTAGAAGAGACCCGGATCCTCCCCTAGAAACTTCAGAGGGAGCACAGCCCTACTGATACCTTAATTTAGGACTTCCAGGCTCCAGAACCATGAGAGACTAAATTCCTGTTGTTTTAAACCATCAAGCTGGTGGTACCTTGTTATAGTAGTCCTAGGAATCTCACACACCAAGATGCAGAGCTCCCTATAGGATTTATCCAAAGTGAAACTACCAGTTTGGGGTAGAAGTGGGGTGAACTGCAGACTGCAATGCTTACTCCTAAGCCTCCCTCTTTTTCTCTGGTACATTCCAGCAGAAGGGGGACACTTGTCTTCTGTGATTATTTCCATTACATCCAACTTTTATAGAAGCCAGGGCCCCATATTGCAGCATCTACACTTTCTGGAGTTGGGGTAGGGATCCCCTTTTAATTGCAGTCCTTTCCAGGGAAACAGCGGGGCTTCACGCCCCTCAACTGTATAAAATGAGTGGGTTGGACCAATCTCCAGGTCCTTTCCAACTCTAATTCTGCATGATTCGAGAGCCATGATCATTGTAATTAAGACTCTTGACTTGAATACTGCTCATTTTAAACCGTGATTAGTGATACAGCACACTCCGTGTATTCTCTGAATAAATTTCATTGTGACCCGGTTAAACATCGGATACAAACTGGGAAGAAGGGGTTTGCAACTCGATATTGTGTAATTTAAAACAAATTCAGAGGTATTGACATACTGGATGGCATCTAGACTGTCAAAAGTCTGGCTGGATCGTGAAACACAGTGCGGCATTTACAGTGGGAAATCTAAATTGCACTAAAATTAAACTTGGGAGGGGGATACGATTCTTCATATTTTATCTTTGCCTCACTCTTTCGACTGTGTCTGACTCTTAGGAAATATGAACTGCAACGTTGGTTTTCTCCAGCATGTTTTCAACGTCTAACTCATAGATTGTGAACAATTAAGCAAAAGAGCATATCTTGGTCTTTCCCTGCTTACGGGGACTAGGTGACATGTAGCCCAGTTATTCATGCCCTGACCTTTGTTTTCCCTGAGGAGATATTTCTCAACATTTATAAAGTGGATTAATGGGATCTCCTTTAATCTCACAACTAGTGTGAATGTCAGAACCTTTGGAAACACAATCATATGTTTGGTACATTGAGCAATGAGTGGTTGTCTTGGCAGGTACTGGAATTCCCCTGGAGGATAGATAAGGAAGAGACAGCTCCCACATGGAGCATGCGGTCCAGTAGAGGAGGGAGGTACTTCTCATACGATGACATAAATGCATGTGACCATCATTACTTTAATAACGGTGGCACCATCCACATATATGAGATTGGGAGGATGTAAGGGTTCCTAATAGGGGATGCTTCCTCAGGTCAGGTTAATAGGAAGTCCTCCAAAGAAAGTGAGACCTGCAAATTGGGAGGGAGTTGAAACAACCTAAAGAAATGATGGGAGAAAGGATTGAGGACTGAAAAGTATGGAGTTCGGTGCTGGTGCTGCAAAAACCTAAGTGATGTGAATTAATGAAAGAGTTGATTTCTGCTCTGTTGGTTTGCCTCATTGCTTCATCCAGTGGATTGGGGCTAAATTCCCATCCATTTTATTAGCGACCTTCTCAGAATAATACTATTGGGAAGATTATTCCTGGAAGGAGACACGATATCCTAAGTATTTATTATTTTTGAAGCAGACCATCTAGTACAGTGTTTCTGAAACTTGAGCCTCAGAGTCTCCTGAGGGCTTGTTCAACACAGACCACTGGGCTCTACCCATTTGAGTTTCCAAGTCGGTAGATCCAAGATGGAACTCAATACTTTCCCACCTGAATTTGCTGCCCTTGATCTAGGGGTCACAGTCTGAGAACCACTGCATTCCACCCTTTTCGGGTTCTATTTCCACAAACAACCTGTTTAGTTTTTGTATTCCACATCCTATTTTGGTCTTTCCTGTTTACAAGGTGGCTTTAGTACCTCTGGGTCACATCGTTTGCTTTCGGCATTCATTTCTGCTCAACTGATTTACAGGTTATCTCTATGTTTTCAGGTTCCTGGTCAGTTCAAGCCAACGCATATTTATTGGGCATCTACCATGTGATATGGACTGTGAGGAATGTAAAGATTAATAATAACCACCATAAAAACTCATTGATATGCTAGACGTTATTTATTCCTCTGTGGCCTCCAAATGCTTGGCTCATAATTCAAAACACTAGAGTAACTTGAAGGCAGCAGATTGCTTCCCATTTCAGGGATCCAAGGGCACATGCTATCTTAAACCAAAGTCTGGTAATTCCAGGCTACAAGGAGCTATTCTTCCTTCAGAGACTGAGAAACTATAAACAGAGCATCATTCGTTCATTCACTTGATAACCATGTATTCACGTCTTATTTTGAGAAGACTGTGCTAGATACCACAGGATATAGAAACATATATAAGATTCACCCCCGATCCCAGCAAGATCACAGTCCCAGTAGAGAAGACAAAATGATCAGTGAAATTCCTGTACTACAAGGCACGCCCATCATGCATTCCTTAAGGGGGGTAAAAACACAGACCTTGGGAATGTGGAATCTTAGTTTCCGCTTGTGTCCCTTGGGACCGTTCATTATTTGTCTATCACTGCATAAAAAATTACCCTAAAATGTGGCTTAAAACTGCAAATATTTATTATCTCATACATTTTCTGTAAGTCAGGAATTCAAGAACCACTTAGCTCGATGGTTCTGGCTCAGGGTCTCTCGTGATGCTGTAGTCCAGTTGTAGACTGGGGTTGCAGTATTATGAAGGTGCGAGAGAATGTCACTTATGTGGCCGATAACATGGAGATTCAGTTCCATGTTTGCCACAGGAGCCTCTCCTTAGGGCCAGTCACACAATATTGGCAGCTGGCATTACCAAGAGTGACTGAGGAGAGACAGAGAGACAGGATGAGAGGGATCCTAAGATGAAAACCACATTCTTTCATACCTTGATCCTGAAGGTGACACATCTTCACTTCTGCTGCCTGCTATTGGTCACACAGTCCAAACCTGGTACAACTGGGAAGGGGATGGCAGGAGGATGTTAATATGGGCAGGTACAGACCATTAGGTGCCATCTTGGATGATGGACTATCACAGCAGCTTTTCCAAAGGAGGTGGGTTGTGATCTGTGTCTTAGATGATGGATAGGATTGTGTCAGAAGGGCAAAGGGGAGAGTGAGTGAATACATGGGTGCCTCAAGTGTTGAGTGAACTGGTGGGTTGAGTGTTATTTCAAGTGCAGGCTGTTGAGTGTGGATGATTAAATTGAAATCAGCATTTTGGGTGGTGGAACCCAATCCAACGGTAAAGCCAATAGATGTTATTCTGTAGGCTCTGGAGGAGACATGTTAGAGCTTTTGCAGAACTGAATCATTTATAGAATGTCAATTTGATGGTGGTGAATATGATGGAGGCCAGCAGAAGTGGAGGCAGAGATTGAAGACGTGAGACTAATAGTGTAAATTGAGATCTCGTGGTGGTAGAGACTAAAGAAATGGAGAAGGCATGACATTCCCGAGATGCCCTGGAGAGTTGGCATTGATGGCACCTGGAGACCTATTGGATAGAGAACAAAACAATGAAGTAGCTATCAGAGGTTGGGGTAATATTTTAGGTAGTTTAAATAGGGGAAGAGAGAGGGTTCAGAAGTTGGGTGGGCAGGTCATCATTGCCATATGCTGCAGAAATCTATGAGACTGACAGGGAACATATTATTTTTTGGTGATTATAAGGAAATTGATGGACTTTAAAAGATTATTATTTTTCAATCCTCCATAGTATCTTGTTATTGTGTTTTTCTTTCTAAAACTAGTCTGACATATTCGTTATCAAGACCTTCTCAAACATTGTAATCATCTTTCCAAAAATCTATTTATATCCTGACACATAGTACTTTAAGAGAAGGAACCCTTAATAAGAAACATTTCTTTCTTTTTTTAAATTTTATTGAGGTCATATTGGCTTATAACTGTAAATTTCAGCTGTACATTATTATATTTCAGTTTCCATATAGACTGCATCATATTCACCACCAATAGTCTAGTTTCCATCCATCACCATACATATGTGCCCTTTTACTCCTTTCATCCTCCCCCCACCTGCTTTCCCTCTGGTATCCACTAATCTGTTCTCCTTATCTATATGTTTGTTTATCTTCCACGTTTGAGTGAAATCATACAGTGTTTGTCTGTCTCTGTCTGACTTATTTCACTTAGCATACTACCCTCAAGTTCTATCCATGTTGTTGCAAATGGCACAATTTTGTCTTTTTTTAATAGCTGAGTAGTATTCCATTGTATATATATACACCACACCTTCTCTATCCATTCATCCATTGATGGACACTTGACAATTCAAAGAGATTTATGCATTCCTATGTTCATTGCAGCATTATTCACAATAGCCAAGAAATATTTCTTTCTTTACTCTCACATCTCTTCTGCTTTCTTTCCCGACAGCACTCCTTGATCCCACTGGTTGCACAGCTGACCACTGGAGCGGCTGACCCTTCAACAGAGCCCACATTCTCTTTGCAGTTTCTCCATAGACTCTGACATGTTCACTGCCCCACCTTTGTGGGACTTTATCCTTCCTTGAATTTCAAAACCCTCCACTCTCTGGTTCTCCTCTACTGCCTTTGTATTCCTTTAACTTTTCTGACTCTCTGCTCATCCCGCCTCTTCTGTTACAGTTGCTTCCTAAATTCCAGCCTCAGGCCACTTCTCATGCTTCCACGCTAACCCAAATAGCTTTGCACCTACATGTGGTTTAACCACCACTTCCACCCAGGAGACCCACTTGTCACTAGTTCCTGCGCTGACTTCTCTCTCAAGCTCCATCCCGCCCTTACAGTTGCCTTTTGGACAGCTTTGCTTGTGTGATCTGCCAAAAACTCAGCTTCAGTGTGCCCAAAACTGGCCCATCCTTTTTCTTGCCAAGCTTGCTCTGTTCTCTGCATTCTGTTTTCCCATGAACGGCATCTTCACTCAGCCCCGCATCTTGCACTTTGAATCCCCTCTCTTCAGTGTCCCCAGTGTAAATCGATTTCCAGGTCTTGTTATTTCTCCGACTGTGATACATTTCCACTTTCCTTGGGCATCTTCTTGCTTTATGTTTTATTTTTACTATTTTAATGATATCTTGTTTATGGCCTTTCACACTCTCCAGTCTATTTTGAAAAATATTCCTGCTCCATCTTCCTAAATAATAGATTGCATAAGATGACTATCCCATCCAAAAACCATCAGTGAGCATCCACAGTCCTCCATCACCTGCCGCACCCGCATCTTCACAATTTTAGACATCACTTCTCCTCCCTGGGTACTTCATGTTCCGTCCAAACTGAGCATTACTGGGATTCAATTGCTCTTGTTCCTTGGTTTCTTGCTCTGTCATTCTTCTCAGGCTCTCCTTCAACCCCACTATTGTATTCCCTTCTCCCATATCATTTGGGAAAAAACAATCTTGTGTTTCTCCTTTACTCACACGGTCAACAATACCTCCTGACACCAGATGTGTGGGGGTGTCCCCCACATGAAGCTGTTCTCTGTGACACCAGCTGGGTGTCCTACAGTTCAATTCAACCTGACATTAACTGGAGTTAGCACAGACCCCACAGGTTAAGGAGTCATTCTCACAAGACTGCCCCCCAACTTCAGATGCCAGTTTCAAGCAGTAGGTCCCCTGCTTACCCACAAATTCTCTCAGACTTGGCTGCAAATTGGAGATTCCCACCACCCACTCCTTAGATTTCATCATTTGCTAGAACAGCTCATAGAACTTGGGGAAACATTTATTTAATGTTTTCCAGTTTATTTTATAATAAAGGATATGATAAAGGATACACATGAACAGCCAGGAGAAGAGATACAGAGGGCAAGGTCTGGGAGGGTCCTGAGAGCAGAAGCCTCTGTCCTCAAGGAGCTGGAGTGCACCACCCTCCCGGCACCTGGATGTGTTTGCCAACCCAGAAGCTCCCTGAACCCTGTACTTTTGGGATTTTTATGGAAGCTTCATCATGCAGGCATGACCAATCATTGACTCAACCTCCAGCCCCTCTCCCCTTTCCAGAGGATGGGAGGTGGGGCTGAAAGTTCCACATTCTCACCATGGCTTGGTCTTTCTGGTGACCAGCCCCCATTATGAAGCTATCCAGGAGCCCCCAAGAGTCATCTCATTAGAACAAAAGACACTCTTATCACCCAGGAAATTCCAAGGGATTTAGGAGCTGGGTGTTAGGAACCAGAATCAAAGACCAAACATCAGAACAAAAGATACTTCTAGTGCTCTTATCACTTAGGAAATTACAAGAGTTTTGGGATCTCTGGCCAGGAACTCTGGGCAGAGACCAATGTATATATTTTCTATTATTTCACACACATCCATTCTTTATCCATTACGTGGGGCTAAGATTCCGTTCCACTCACCACCTTCCTAAGTTTGACATGCACTGTCGGCACTCCTCCTTGGTACTCTTCAATTTCCACCAGAAGAGCAAGGCCACCTAAAACTTCCTAACTGTGTGAATTTTAGTAGTTGCTTTTTCATGTTTCAGTTTTCTCATCTTTAAGAGAGTTAGAAAGAGAGTACCTACCTCTAGAGATGTTTGCAAAATAAATAAGTTAATTATGCATGTAAAGTACCTTAAAATATGGACACATCATAAGTATTAAAGGCAGGCTCTTCATATTATTTATCTTTGACCTTATGTTCCTTCTTCTCAGTCTGAAGTATTTTACAAAGGATGGCTTCATATTACACTTTGATAAACCCCAAATTCCTTTTACTGACCTGTTTGGCTTTACACAATGAGCCTCCTGCCCACCTCCCCAACTCCATTCCACAGCTGCTTTCATTACTGCGCTGCTGGTGTACCAGTTGTCTTTTGGTTTTGTAATCTAACTAAGCATGTACCAAATTAGGACATTTGCATGTGCTGCTTCCCCTGCCTGCATATCCTGCCCTCTTCCTACTTAAAGTGGGTTGCACACTCTATTGTTTTCATATCTAGTCCACTGCTTACTTCCTTCTCAGTGCTCACCCAAATTGGAAAGCATTTTTATTCTTTGTTTACTTATGTGTGTGTGTATTTTAATGTTTTCCTGCCTTCCCATGATGTACCACATCATGACGTTTTGGTCAACGACGGACCGCATATACGACGGTGGTCCTGTAAGATTGGTACCCTATAACCTAGGTGTATAGTAGGCTATACCACCTAGATTTGTGTAAGTACACTCTATGATGTTTGCACAACTACAAAATCGCATAACGATGCATTTCTCAGAATGTATCCCTGTCGTTAAGTGACACATCACTGTAGTTGTAACATACTCTGTAGATACTCATTGAATGAATGAAAAAATTGAATGTTGCATGTTAATGATAAGCGTTAAGAAGCTAGCCATCAGTTTTCTTAGACATGTAGACAAACTAGAGAGACTCTGAGAGAAGAACATCTTTGATCATTTAACCAATTACTTGTAGGAGGAAATTTCTCTTTCACTTAAAGAAAGATGAGTCTTCCTTGATTGTTCAGTTTGGTATTCATAAACTAGCATGATTTACTGAAAACATATGGATCATTCAATATACTTATGTGATTTATTTCTAAATGCCTATTTATCTTCTAAAATCTTCCTTGCAAGTATTCGTGTCCCTAGAGCTTTTATAATTTTTTTCTGTATTTTTTTAAAGAAGTCATAGAAAAACTTTGTCAAATTTTCCTTTCTAGTCCATGCCTAGAGAATTGAGAGCAATAAATTTTAGGAAGGCTAAGGATTTTGGAGTTTAATTATTTAAAGTCTTACATTAAAGCTATAGATCTGCTGTGCGGCACTGTTTATTTTCACTGTTAGCTAGATGGATGATTCTATGTACTTTTAGTTTTGTTGTGAAGATTTGGGTCAAAATTAGCAGTGTAGACAAGAAATGAATTTCTTCAGAGTTTATCAGAACCATGGGATGATTCAGGGAGGAATTCAATTGTGTAAAATTGTTTATATATATTCTAACTTACTCTTTTTAAATTCTAAACTGAAATTTTTCTCTTTGTTCTTTTTTCTTGACTTTCATAATGCTAAAAATTATGTATTTGAACATTGAATAAAAATGTTAGGAGCAAATCAAAGACAGAAACAAATGTTTTATTAAATATGCATCCTATAAAAAATGAATGTAGTCTAGAAAATTGTTCTATTTGGGAGGTAGAAGATAAAATTTGGGTTAGATAAATTAGGGTGCAAATTAAAGTCATTTATGTTAATTTTAACATTTAAATACACATCTAGAAATATCTAGGATGACTCCACTGAAACCTAGACATAAGTTCTTTTCTCACCTGAGCATGACTTTTTTTTTTTAGCTACTCAAGAAAAACAAAATTAAACTTGTTCTTCTCATTTTTCTTTTAGAAACTGAGCAGGTCTCTGTGACTCAAAGGAAAATTAAATACATGATGGATGATCTTAGGTTTTTTGTTTTTTTTTAATTTTAAAATACCTCTGAAATATGTTTAGGTTTTAAAAATAGGTTTTTATTGCCCTGTTTTTGTATATGTTTGCACAAGTCTGCATGCAAACATTAGTAATGAGTGATGTCAAAGTCTTGGGAACCCTTAGTTATAATCATGGCATGGACTTCTTCAGGATGCTGGAGGATCTGATGTAGCTTCTACCTCATGCTTTCCATAGGCTATACTCTGACAGATATGGCCCTTCTCTCCCTCCTCTGTCAAGGTCATCTTCAATGCCATCTCTTAAGACATAGCACTCTATTCCTTTATCACTGGTACAGAATCTTGTGCAATTACAAATAACTATTTGCTTTGATGATGCTCTCCCCCACAAAACCACAAGCTTTGAGGGCAGAGATTGTGTCACATTCGTCTTTGGAATTCCTTTTATGTCCTCATAACTCATTCGTGGGCTGTGCTCAACAAACCCTTGTGAAATGAAATAACTTAGAATTGCTAGATGATATTTATTGGAGATTATTTATGTACAAAGGAATAAAATCATATTAGTACCATATTGAAAAATCAGAGGCACATCAGTGCCATCTTCTGTGAAAATATTTATATCCTTGTACCTTATGTTCTAGGTATCCGTTTGACTTTCAACCCAGGGCAAATTGGAATGGCTATGAACATCTCTATGAACTCTAAAACCTTCAGTTGTAAAGATGAAATTATATGGAGAGGCTTACTTGAAACATTATCGTAGTGTGGAATATATCATTCTTAGCTTCCACATCTGATATTCCTCAAAAGGTCTGTATGCTTTGACTAATGTATTCTCTGTATGCTAAGATTCTATTAAAGTGATGTAATAATTTTATGGTAACATTCACTAATATATTAGTGAATTACAATATCGCTAATATATTAGTAATTCATAAATATTGGTTTAAGATTTTTTTTTTATTTATTCATTTTTTCCCCCCAAAGCCCCAGTAGATAGTTGTATGTCGTAGGTTCACATCCTTCTAGTTGCTGTACGTGGGACTCGGCCTCGCGTTGGACGGAGAAGTGGTGCCTTGGGGCGTGCCCGGGATCCGAACCCGGGCCGCCAGCATCAGAGCGCACGCACTTAACCGCTAAGCCACGGAGCCGGCCCAATATTGGTTTAATTAGTACCTTTCCCTGGTTAATCCACCTTGACTATGTAAAATCTATCATCACAGGTCATATATGTTTTTAAAAGATTCTTTTATATATAAATCAATACATATTAAGTGTAGTATAAGTCTTTACAAATGATATGTAAATAGTAGGGTATAGTTTTTATGTGAAAACTTAGATTATAAAATGTAATTTCATATTAATTTCAAAATAATCAGCTATTTGTAGTCATATATATCTGTGTTAAGGCCTTCTGTAATAGATCATCCAGTCCAAATTTAATAGTAAAATAAGGAAGTATTTTAGTCTAGAGAATTTATTCTTTAACCTTTGAAATATCTTTTTAGCCATGACTATATCTCATAATTTAGCTTCAAATACATGAAGTAAGGCTTAGTACATCATGCCCATGATGAATCACGTAGCAGAGAACAAATGTAGCATAGAAAAATAAAGAAGTGATATTTAAAGGAAGGAGTGTTGAGAATCTGCATTTTTCCTTGATATCAACATTTAGCACCAAAATGGTGTAACATACCAGTGTAGTAGAGAGCCACTGCCTTTCTCTGACTCTTTGGTGTTTGAGGGTTTCTGTTACAAAAAGCAGTCTGGAAGAGTGTTCTGTTGTGCGTTCACACATGAAGGGTTATCCTTTAAGAATAAACAAAAAACATTTAGTAATGTACTGTTCGTTAACTATGAAACCCAAAGACCTTATCTACTTAGTAGCAATATTCTTCAAGAGTTGAAGTCACCAGAGAAGTGCATTAAATGATTTATCCTCTTTTTCCACTTACTACCCTCCCTAGCGATGTAAAATGGTGAGTGTCAGACATGTGGGTATTCTGTCAAATGTCTCAAGTACTCACTTGCTTGTTAGGATCCTCACGGGTACGTACAAGGAGCAGTGTAGCGTGAGAGTCATCCTTTAAAGAGACGATTCCATGGTGAGATGACAAGAAAATTGCCAAATGATCTTAGGATGATTACTGATCTGATAGAGACTAACTTTGTCATCATAGAGCCAAGAGAACAGGGCATGGCTGGATCTTGTCCATTCTTACCCACTGCTATAGGGGGAAAAAGTCTCTGCAGGCTGAGGATTAGTTCTTGGAAATAAATGATTTCTAAATTGTTGATTGGCTCTTTTCACAAATTAAATTTTGCAAGGATTTAAAATTCTTAATTTAAAGAAGCTAGATCTAACGTAGACATGCACTAAACTGATGACTATCTTCAACAGAAATTTAATGGTGTCCAGATTAATGCAGATGAGATGTCCATTGGTAACCTCAAACTTGTCTCCATTTATTCTGAATTATCAAACTGCACATGAACTAAAATGGTTGGTTATAGAATCAATGTTTAGTCATGCCTGTGTAGGTGTCTTCTCTTGGTTAGTTGCTTGAATTATTAGGGAACCAGTTAAGAATTACTTTATGCCTCTACCAGCTAGTTCTTGTAACGAGCCAAAAGAAAGCTTATAAGGAATGTAACATTGGTTTGAAGTAATAGCGCCATCGCTTTTACTGAATGGAGCAATATGTCTCTCTCTCTCTATTTTATTTTAATAGGAAAAAATGTGCTGAGATGGAAAAGAAATCAAGTAGATTTCCATGGAGGCATTTTTAAAGGCATCTTCTTAGAAGGACAATGTAATGGTAAGTATTAAGAATAATCATTGACCTCTGCTGACTTATTTTATTGATGCATTTACGGCCTGGTCAAATCAAATCAAGAAGTGCTTTCCAATTACTCTGGTGGTGAAAATAGTTTTCCTTTTTTAAAATCTACTTGAAATTGACAAAAGTACCAACCAGTGGTGTCAAGCGCACATAATGGCGTGCGTTGGAAATTTAGGATTTCATAATAATGATTTATTCCTCCAAATAGCCACAATGCGGAGTCCATCTCATAAATTAGACATACACAAATGAGAGAACTATCTGACTCACCTTGTGTAAACCCCTCTGAAATGTACCTTGGACCCACTGGTCACTGGAAGACCACTCTGTTCTAGATTAAACATCTCAAGCTATCGGAACATTTGAATGGCTCCAGCATTCCGTTTTACCCTCTATGTTTGTAGCCCCTGTAGAGTGGGATCCAAAATGTTAGATGCATGCTTCTAGTGCAGGCTGAGGGTCCACTGAGACCATTGGATCCTTCTCTCTACCTGGAAACCGGTAATAGAACAGATCCCAAGGAATGGGAAATGGGTAGAATATTTTATGATTTATGGTTGCGAGTACATGTTAATGAAGATAATTCATAATTCACAATCTGGACCCTTCCCCCCATACTTAAATTTCAGAAAAGATGTGCTTTAATACGTTTCAAGTAAATGGTTATGTGTTTTTATGGCTCAGCTGTCAATTCAGGCTCTGCTGAGGCAGTCTTTATGATTATATTACTTAAATACAAGTTATTTACCAATTTTCTTATCACGTTGAGTGCTGTAGCTTCCCAACATTTGTCAAAATGTTGACCACAAATGGCTTTTGAGCATCTCTTTACAGCTGACCACATAATTTCCATATCTTTACTTTGTATCAAACTTCTGTAGATTTCCTGGATTCTAGAAGGTTGTCAAGGTCATGTCCTTTATTGAATGCGTTTCCAACAAACTTGATTTTTAGACTCCTCTGCATATATCCTTCCACCAAAAAATGCTAGTTTTTTTTCCAAAGATAATTTGTAATTAATAAAGAAAGACTAATACTGTCGTCCTTTTAACATGCAAACTTGGAAGATGATCATAGTCAAGAAAGTGGATGATCAACTGTTTGCTATTTTTATCTTGTATACCTTTATCTATTTTATCAAAGGTATTCGATGCACACACACATTTCTCATCAGGATACACAGCTAAATAACTGATAGCAACACATTATGGAAATCCCTTCGCCTTCTGAATTGCACAACAGTTGTCTGTTTTCATTTTCATTTTCCTTTTTCAATCTGGAGGAGCATTAACATATAACCGAGGCATGGAGTCTCGAAAAGATTCATCTTCCTTCTCTCGCAAGCTGCCTTTGGAACAGCCACCCGATGCAGCCTGGCTTGTAATCATTTCAGTAGCCGCAGTGCAAAGAGCACTCACTTTAATATAATCAGACTGTCCTAGCTCCAAGGAGAAGCGGTAGTAATAGGTCTGGCATCAGGCTCAGAGCTGTAGAGTCACAGCTCATAATAAGACAGCTCACATTATGAAACCCAAAGGGAACATTATATAAAGTGCACAATCAGAGGAAGAAAATTGAGAACTTTTGAATCTGGAAAGGCTTATTGTTTTACCATATGCACTGAAGTTCAGTCTACATTTGAAACCACTGGACAGTATCAGAAAATTTCTGCAAGAGTGCCTAACCACCTCCCCAATAAGGGGAATGCTTTGGAGTGACAGTTTGGGGTGGCCATTGAGGAGTGGTGATTCTATGTTGCAGCTTCCTATATTGTATCCCAAGGATGTCTTGGCTGGATGCAAAACCAATGACAAAAGAGTTTGCCTTGCCCAGCATTCTTAAGATCCTGAATGAGAACTAAAAGCATTGTGACTCTTTAATTAGAGTCGTAGTCATTTATGAGGGGTGCAGGGTTTGGTGGAAAAATACATGGACCTCTGAATGAGGGCATCTATGTGGTAGTCTAGGTCTGCTGTGAAGTAGCTAGTTTTCCATGATCAGGCTCCTGATATATTTAAGGAATAGAGAGGTATGCATTAATTCCCTTTTCACTATGAAGAATCTGTGATTCTAAATGAAGAAAACTAGCTGTCTAGGAAGTGCAAATAATTCTTTAAGCCTATTTAATACTTGGAAATTTCAACTTATGCCAGTTTAACCAAGTTTTCTATACAATGTTTACTGAACACTTTCTGGTTTTGTGACTCCTGTTAAAGGAAATTCTTTGCAATGGATTTTCATGGTTGTCTGGGATGGTTTTGGTGAACCGATGTTAGAAATTTCTTTATTTTATTCCAAGGATGGCTTAGCTCAATTCAAAACTGACAACCAAGAAAACTTCCTTTCATGGCACTCCTGAAACCACAACTTTCATTTCTAAGTGAAGGGATCAAGGGGTGAACCAGGAATTAGGATGTTCAGTATTATATGAAACTGAATTTGTTAGTATGTTGAAGATCCTGATGATCAGGGTTATCCTAAGGGCTAATAAATTTGAACATTGAAATAATATGTTTATAGTCTACACAGTTCTGAATACATTATCTGAAAGAATCTTTTATTAAACATTTTTTGATTTAGAGGGACACACAGGTATGTTAATCAATTTGATAGAGCAACTGGGATATAGACAAATATAATAGTACAAAAATATATAAATATAATAATAAATAATATAAATATAATATATAATAATAATATAAACAATTTGTTCTTGGACCTCCTCAGTCCTTTTCCTTTCAACTGTTTCTCATATCCATAATATTTGGGAAAATAGACTGCCTATTTTTTCCTGGTTTATTGCTCCTTTTCTGCCAAAAGGATGTATTTCAGAGTGGAAAAAAGGGCAAGTATAACTAGTTAAATAGATCATCTTACATTATTTATAAGTTATTTATGTATGAGGATTTGTTTGATCTCTGGAGGACATAAGTAAACTCAACTTGGAGTAAATGACCAAATGATACATATCCTAGTGTAAGGAGAACCTGCTGTGGCCCGTGGGCAAGTCACCCCTTTATATAAAATTTTATTGGAACACAGTCACGCCCTTCTATTCACATTTTTGTCTATGGCTCTTTTACACCACAGTGCCAGAGTTGAATGGTTGCACCAGAGACCGCATGGCCTACAAAGTCTAAAATATTTATTATTTGACCCTTTACAACGAGTTTGCCAATCCATACTTTAGGGAATGGTGTGATTCTTTGGGGCTTGGGAGGACAGTTCACGATGAATGTCTTGGATCCATAAATTGGTAATGAATATCAATATATAACAAATTATTAATAATATAGATAGATGCTTTCATACTAGAAATTCTATTAATGCATTCTCTATAATCTCTTAAACATAGAGCATGTATTTGTAACCTGGCATTTGTAATGTGCATCAATGGGGTCTGGGACCACCCTGGAATTTTACATGTGAAATGTACATGCACCAGGGAGAAATTCCATGTCCATCAACAACAAAACAAATGTGGTGCAGCTGACACACTCCAATTAGCGTGGGTCCTCTCTAGCTCTTCCAGTGATGGATTCCGATCGCTCTCTGATTGTAAGGGCAAACGTTCATAATTAAGCAGATTGACCACGGAGAACCATCTTGACCAGTTTTGCCAAGCCCCAGTCCATTTGTTCCACAATCTAGAAGAAGGGAACACTTGATTAAGCACAAGCAATTATGGTGATTTTTAGTCTGCTTCACTAAACTTTTTAATGAAGCGCATTTTATACAGTTAAAACCAGGGAGTTCATTGATTCCATTTTTTGTGCGTGTGAGAATTTGAGCGCAAGGTAATTCTGACCCAGCACGCTTCCTTGAAGTGGATAATTAATATCAATGGGGAATGGAGTTGTTTTGTCTTTCTCTGGCAGGTTGCTGGATGTCACACTTGGCGTGCTGTGGACCCGTAGTAAATATTAACATAATATATTTCAGTGCTAGATGAATAAGGCTCTTTTGCCTAAAAATCTTCCTTTAATATGCCTTACTTCTTTCCCTATCCATGGAGACTGCTGAAACATGATTTTCAGTTGTGTTCCTAAATATTAATGTATTTAAGCATGACATGGGGACAATGGAGAATGTGACACTTAGGGCTTCAGTGAGGCAGAATGTAACACAGTCTGAGTGAAAATTGTTACTGCACTGAACTGGAACACTGCTCATCATTCCCGTACGTGAACCTTTACAGCATCCTTCTTTGTATGTGGTTGGAAATTTACGTAGAGAAATTTCAATCTTTCCAGATGAAAGATTGAAGATTCCAATCTTTCCATGGAAGATCTTCTTCCATGTAGAAGATTCTGCATAAATGTTGGGTGAATGCAGGCCAACATGCACAACACAGTAGTTTGACAGGCAGTGAACCAGGCACCGCCTGGAAACCAGTAGCCCTTAAGTCTAGTCCTGGCTAAGTAGCCCAAGTGGGCAAGTAAGGTTGGACTTGTCCTCTTACCTCTTTCTGTCCCATCAGCTGAGAAGTGAGGGGAATGAGCCTGGGAAGTGTCAGCTTTGTCCAACTCTGGGAAGGCGCTATTCTGCGCCTGAAGCTTCCCTGCGTATTGGTCCAGAGGTGACCAACCTCTAAGTGGAGGTGGTTCTTTCCCATTGTGCAGATAATCCTTCAGTGATGCTTTAACATTAGATGGAGAAAATAAAGTTCTTTTGGTCCATATTTGTTATGTTTCAGTGAACCAAACATTTTATTTTCACCCAACGATGGATAGGTATTATTTTCTTCCTTGAAATTTTGTGACTCTGGGTGAGGAAGAAAATAAATGCAGTGTCTTATGGCATTTTTCTATAGATAATAGCAACTTGGAAGCAATGGAGTGTCCATTCAGAGATTCCCCCCCCCCCCATTATTTGTTCTGGTCTCATATATATGCACAGAAGAATATAAATTATTTAGCATTGACTTATCTGTAATTAAGCCTTCTAAATGGACTACGATTTTAGCTGCTATATTTTCTTTTCAATTACTCAGAAAATTTAAGCCTTCCTTGGGGAATGCTTAGTCTTTCACTTGTCCTTTTAATGGTAATTGATTGGCTTGTTCAAATTATGCTGTTCTGGGAAGAAGGTTAACGAATAACAGCTGGCAAGGTAATAAGCAAATGACGTCAGTTGAATGAAGAGCACTCTACGTCCAGGATCCGTGCCCTCATTAACTTCTTACCTCTCAGCACTTGCAGATTCATAATGAAGGTAAACTTTAAAATGGAAAATATGTCAGGTACAGATTTTAAATTTCACAACAGGTGTTCTTTTGGTCTCTTTTATTATTGGTATTTGCATTTAGCCTTTTATAACCATTAGTTAATTAAAAATCTGAACTAATTTAATTGTGTTGATAAGAGATCAAGTTGTATTTTTAAAAAAATATTTAAACCAAATACTTGCTCAAAAATCAATTAATGAGGGGAACTGGAGCTGAAAGTTGAATAAGTTTCATTTATTAGTTTATGCTTGGAAGCAGATTATAGTTGAAACATTTTACTTAAAGTGTAATCACGTGTTTTACCAGCACTTAACTTTTTCTTAAGTATTTTAAGATGACCATTTCTGTGGTTAAGTCTTAGAACTGGTCTCTGAAATGATGTAGCATCAACTATTTTTTATTTTCTAAAAGAAGTAAAATAGCACCGAATGAGTTCGGATTCCGGAATATCTGACCAGAATTGGACTGATTTAAGGATAAAGTCAATTTAATTTCATTGCCTTTCAAAGCGCACAGCCAGCATGTGAATCCATTTTCAACGGTGATGTCTGCCGTCTTGTTTTTGTGTAGTTGAAGATCAATTAACTGATCTTATGTCTTAAGGAGAAATTGGAATACTTCTCTTTTGTATTGAAATGGCTAAACTGCTTTGCAAAGAAATTTCAAAATGATTTGACTTTTCAGGGCTTAGAAAGCAAACTCTAGGTCTAATAGCATAAGCTTTCTCACAAATGCTTTCTGCTAGCTGCTTGTTGAGAATCTTCCAAATCGATTTCTTTCTTAGGGCTCCCTGTATTTGGAAATGCGATGCCAGTCTTTTACATCTGAAAGGCAGCCTCCTGCAGCTCGAAGCCCATGTCTGCTCTTTATTTCTTAGCCAGTCTTCTGGAAGGAGTAGTTACAATTCATTTCCTCACTTTTCCCTCTTTCCTCAGTGTTATTAATTTCCTATTGCTGCTGTCACAAATGATCACAAACTTAATGGTTTGAACAGCATAGGTTAATAAATACAGTTCTGGAGGTCAGATGTGTGAAATGAGTCTTATGAGATGAAAACCAAAGTGTCAGCAGGGATGGTTCCTTCTGGAAGATCTAGAGGAGAATCAATTTCCTTGCCTTTTCTAGTTTCTAGAGGCTGCCAGCATTTCTTGGCACGTGGTCCCACATCACATCTCCTTTTCTCTCTGCTTCCCTTGTCACATCTCCTTCTCTGACTCTGACCCCTGCCTCCTTCTTTTAAGGACCCTAGTAATTCCATTGGGCTCACCCAAGTAATCCAGGATCGTCTCCCCATCTCAAGACCCTTAATTTATTCACTTCTGCAAAGTCCCTTTGCCATGAAGGTTATATATTCACAGGGAATCTGGGGATTCAGAAGTGGATGACTTTGGGGGGCATTATTCAGCCTATCACAGTTAGTGTGCTATGATCTTGTGATTATGAGAACCAATAGATGCATCTCAGCTGTCATCTTCAATGACCCCTATGACATCTGACCCTTCCTTGGAATGCTCTCCTCCATCTCTTTGACAACAGTCTTGTTTCTCATTGCCTCCCTGGCGGCTGCTTCTCAGTCTCCTTCCCAGAGTCCTCTTCACTTCCATTCTTCCCCACGCCCCTTCCTTCTTCCCTGCTCTCTCTCCCTTTGGAATCTCACCCCCTGTACTTGTTGGAGGGTGTGTATGGAAGATCCTCCCTTATGTGAACAAAGACTTGGGGCCACTGGAATGGCTTTGATGATTTGGCCTCGGGCTCCTTACTCTACACTATTTCTGACATCCCTCCACGTATCCTCAGTCCCAGGCATGTTGAACCATTCAGAACCTTCCAGAACCAGCAGCGTTCAGTTTCAGACCTCCTTGTCTCTTGCAATGTTGCCCTCCTCTCCTCCCTCAGCTGAAAAAATCCAGTTCAGCCTTAGGACTCCACATCACCTGAATGTCAATTCCCAGGGAAGCCTTCCTTCTCCTCTGTAATCAGTTATGGAAGAGGGCACCTCCGTTGTAACCATTCTCCCACCTGTTGATTTAAATGTCTGACTTCTTTCCCAGATTAAAACCCCTTGAGTGTGGGAAATATTTTATATTAGTGTAACCACCACCCCATCTGATGCAGTGCCCTCACACAGTCAAAAATTATTTATGGAACTCATATTATAATAAAATAGTAGTGATTAAGACTCTGCTTAGAGATGATTTCACTATTTGTAGTCAATCTCTTATAAATGTATTTGTATTAGTTTCATAGCATGTGTATCTGTCTGTTTAGATAAATTGTAATAGATTACTGAAAAAGTCGTGAAATGCTTGAGGGTTCTTTGTACCGTCTACTAAAATTTATTAACATCCACACACAGTTGTCAAAAGAGGGCAAGTGTTCCAGATGACCTGAATGATGCTACAGGAGCCCATCCTAACGTTCCCGAGAGCAGTTGATGCACCAAAGAAGGGTGAAAATTAAGTTCCATCCTGAGCATAGAGAGTTATCCTTGCTGTCGCCTGGAGGGAGAGAAACAAAATATTGGTGCCTCCTAATGCAATATCGTTTTCTTCCAAGAATGCTTTACCTTCCCTTTACTTAAAGACAAATGTAGGACAGCATAGTGGAAACGAACTGATAATCTTCTGTGGTGGATATGACTCTGCTCCAGGGAAGTTATTAAAGAGTCGAGTTTTCAAAATAACGCCAAGAAATGAAAGCGAACATTAAGAAAAAATGTTGTCAGCAATTTAGACCTTCTGAAGGTCATGTGGAGAATGGAATGGCTTAACTGAAGTTGATAGCAACTCTGATCTCATTTTTTTTTTTTTTTTTGAGGAATGGCATAGCCAAAGATTTTTTTTTCTTAACACAGTTCTGCTAATTTCTGTGTTTGTAAACAATAAACAAATGTATTCAGTTTTTCTTTATCCACAATAAACTGACACATCTAACATTACATTTGGACACTTTAATCTTAATTTGTATTTTGGCCTAGTTTCATAAAGGAAGATTTAGTTTAGGGCTCTCTCATGTGGAAATGCACTTGGTACTTTTGTTCTCTCATAGCTTTCTTGTTTTAAAGGCTTCTAAGCCGAAGATATTTCCTGAAGCTACGCATTCGTTTTTGTAAGATGAAATGAGGTAAATTTACTGAAAACTTGAAGGGATCTTAGTGACAGGACATTAACTCATCAATCACTTCCTACACACTCTAGAAAGATAATCATTGTCCTTGTCTTCAGCATCATAACTCTTGGATGAAGAGGAGTTAGAAGGAATTGTCTTTAGATAGGAGGAAGGGATAAGAGACCCCACATCACAGCCTTGTAAGCGAGGAATAAGCCACCTCCTCCTCCATGTTCTTTTTGCACACAACTAGAACCTGAACTTTGGTGGTGTGCCTGTGATTTGGAATTGCCCTTTTGTCGAGAGAAGCACTTGCTCCCTCCAACTGGTGGACCTGAAAGGTTGAACTTCAGGTGGCAAGTGTTCAAAACTAAAGAAAACTGAAATCAATGACAGCCCTACAGTTTGGTATCAACCCAACAGTGATCACATTGGGACATCAAAGTCAGCAAATGCCCACCCAGGTATCAGACCAAGGCATCCCACATGCACACCATGAAATTCTGACATCTAGGTTTCTCTCCTCTTAAGAATGCTGAAGAAATATGTAAGTGGCAGTATTCTAAATTTTAGCCTACTATTATTTTTTTTTTTAGTAAATGACTTACTCAATGTCCTTGACACTCACAGGAAATGATTGACACTTAGGATACTCCAGTCCTATGTGTCTGGAATAATGATGATGTTAAGATGACATGACCTGAGCCTTATCCTTTACCGTTGGCTATATTAATGTTTTGTAATCTTTGTGAAAAAAATATGCCTTTTTTTTTTACTTGTCATGCCATAAGCAGTGGTTTGGTGTTTTTTAGTATTAGTGTAAAGGAGCTTTCTTAGCTCAGGACTTTTGAGAGTTGAGTTGATGTTGTATCTTTGCCAGTACCAGGGAATTTAAGTTTCCTCTGTGATGAGTTATGTGAACTATCTCAGCATACACACACACACAAAACTAAGAAGGTCAATACATGCTTAGAATTTCTGTACTTTACTCGTTTTTAGGATAAGTCAGTGAAAGAGGTATTTTTCTCATGCTCTTTTCAGCTCAACACTTGACATTGAATGATTTGGACAATGGTTATGATGGAGGCCGTCAGTGCGTGACAATACTTTATTTTAAATAAATGAAATAATCAGTGCCTACTAGAATAACGATACGTGCATTTGTTGCTTTGTAGAAGTCAAACTTCCCTTCATATTCTTGGTTATGTTTGATTCTGCCAACGAGTTAGGCAGACATATCTGGTCCATTTTCCAGGAATAGAAACTGAAGTGTAAGGGAGTGAAATGGTTGCCAGAAAAATCACTGTGGGATCTTGTTCAGTGATTGTCTCATCCATTGTGTACAAAAGGATCATAAGAGATGATGCCTTCCCACGAGGAGTTCAGAGTGACAAAATCAATATATTAATGCAGATATGATCCATTTCTACTCACAATAAAACACATTGTAGTTTTTAGTCAAGTATCAGAACTTAATGGATAAAATAGCATTTGATTGTGCTAAATTATGTCATATAATCAATATGGGCTAACCACCCTTCTTATGATGTTTTTCAACATAGAATTCTGGTTGTATATCCTCATCTGTACCCAAGCCATTGTTTTTGGAGCCACCAGTTTTCTACGTTTGTGTGACCAAAAGATTGGCATCTACATTTTGTCTCAGGCGGTCATGGAAGCCATAGTAATATTTGAAAACACATAAGGAGAAAGCTAAGACCTGCTCGCTCCATGAAATCATCTGAATTCTATCAACCCCAATCATCCTCCCACTTTTCAGTTGCTGGGTGTATGAACTTTAAGGTGCCTCCTGATGTTCTTTAGAAAGTTCTAGAGCTCTTACTATCAATAAGCAATTTTTTGTGTTCAAAGGACATGATTCTGTGTGAGTAGTCTGCTGTTATTTGACAATGGACTAGAATTATAAATAAATCTTGACCATCCTATATAGGAAATAAACACATATCTAGATATATTATAATGCTTGCGTAATCAACCCAGTGATAGATGGAATAGGATATTGTTTAAATCCATAACGTAAGGGGAGATATGTGCCCCAAAACATCATTATTTCCCTTTTCACTTTGCTGCTCTAGCATTATGCGTCATGAATTCAGCATTATCTCTTTGGGTTATCAGTCATAACATAGACTGACAATTATATAGCTTTTCATCTGTGCTGGGACCTGTTCCAAGTGCTTTTTATATGCTAACTCAATCATCTCAACCACTCTACGCAGTAGTGACCATTAGTATTAGTTTCTTATGCTGTTGCAACAAATTACAACAAACTCAGTTGCTTAAGACAACATAAATTTATGATCTTGCAGCTCTGGAGTTCAGGAGCCCAAAACGAGTCTCAATGGGCTAAAATCAATGTGTCAGCCATTCTGCATTCCAGCTCAGATTCTAGGGAAGAATCTGTTTCTTTGCCTCTTCCAGATTTCAGAGGTTACCTGCTGTCCTTGGCTCATGGCCCTCTTCCTCTATTTTCAAAGCCAGTGGTTTGAGTCCTTCTCATGGTACTATCTCTCTGGTTCCTTCTCTTCTGTCTCCTTCTTTCACTCATAAGGACCCATGTGATTCCATTGGGTCCACTTGCATAATCTCAGATCATCTCCCCATCTCAAGGTCAGCTGATTAGCATCTGTAATTCCATCTGCAACCTTTAGTCTCCTGTTCCATATAAAGTAACATATTCACAGGTTCTGGGGATTAACACATGGCCATCTTTGGGAGATCATTATTCTGCCTACCACACAATTACTATCTTCACTTGACAGCTGAGGAAACTGAACACTGAATGTTAAATATCTTACTCAGGGTTGTAGTGTGGCTGAGTGATGGAGCCTTGCAAAAGTTGGCACTGACACGGTGAAGCCAGGAATGCCATGTTGTGGGGGTTTGCACTGGTCCAGGGGGGGAGGGGCAGATATTTACCTTAGATACTTGTGAATCCAAAATCAGTAGGTGCCTATTGGCCTTCACTGTGAAGGAACAGGTACAAGGCAAGGGATTAGAAATAGGAGGGAAAAACAATGTGAAATTAACATGGGCAGTGAAACATTGTACCAAAATATCAAGCCAATTTGAACAATTTTGGAATGATAGATTTTTTGTGTGTGAAAAGAGCAGGCACCAACTTCCTCAAAATCTGAATTTAGAGGGTTCTCTTTTTTCCCTAGGTGACAGAAATTTTCCATGAATTATCAGGAGAAAAAGACCTCTAATGGTTATCCCAACTCAGGATTTACTAGGAATCCCCTCTTTTCAGCTTTGCAAACACTTTGACCGTGGCGTCAGAAATGAGTTTATTGGTTGTATAAATTTTTAAAAACTTATTTACTTATTTATTATCATTACAGTAACACTGGTTTACAACATTATATAAATTTCAGGTGTACATCATTATATTTCGATTTCTGTATAGATTACATCATGTTCACCACCCAAAGACAAATTACAGCCCATCATCACTCACATGTTCCTAATCTCCCCTTTCGTCCTCCTCTGTCCTCCTTTCCCCTCTGGGGTACTTTTTTATATAATATTTCTGCAAAGTGAATGGAAACTTTCTCAGTAATACCTTTTGTTTTGAAAATTGTGACTTTCATTTAAAACATTCAATTTTGCTGATGTATTTTAAGAACACAATTAAGTTACAGAGGGATTCATTTAAAGTCAGTGGCCTCTTTACATTAATGCTGCCAAATATCCTTTAACTTAAAAGGGTGCTCAGAGGCACCAGAAAATTTAAAGCTCAATTAACACTGAGGGATTATATTGTTTAATCATTTCAGCTGCACTACACAGTATAGTGTAATACTGGAAAGACTTTATATCTTAGTGGTTAAAAGCACAGGATTTAGAAAAAGAAAATGGTGTGAATATTGTCTCCTTGGACAGGTCTCAACTTCTTAGACTATCCATTTTCTTCTCTGAAAAATGGGTGGAGTGGCGTTACTCTCATGGGATGGCTTTGTGGAGTAAGTGAGAAAACCATGTGTTCAACTTGGGAACTCTTTTGGCATGTAATTAATGCCTCCAAAATAATGCTGGTTTCTGGGGGACATAAATACTTTGTTTATTTTAAAAAAGTCTGTAATTATATGATACTTTTCTTAAATGAAGGCTTTATTTTTTTAGAGCAATTTTAGGTTCACAGCAAAATTGAGAGGAAGATACAGAGAGTTCCCATATACTCCTTGTCCCTACACATGCGTAGCCTCCCCCATTATCAACATTCCCCACCAGAGGGTACGTTCATTACCAAGGATGAATCTACATTGACACATCATAATCTGCCAAAGTCCATAGTTTGCATTGGGCTTCACTCTCAGTGTTGTACTTGCTATGGGTTTGGATAAATGTGTAACGACTTGTATCCACCATTGTAGTATCATACAGAACATTTTCACGGCCCTCAATTTCCTCTGTAGTCTGCTTATTCATCCCTCCTTCCCCTCTCAACTCCTGGCAACCACTGATCTTTTTACTTTCTTCAGGTTTTGCCCTTTGTAGAAGGTGATAGAGTTGGAATCATACGGTACCGTAGCCTTTTCAGACTGGCTTCTTTCACTTAGTAATGTCCA
This sequence comes from Ceratotherium simum simum, assembly GCF_057802395.1. Taxonomy (NCBI): domain Eukaryota; kingdom Metazoa; phylum Chordata; class Mammalia; order Perissodactyla; family Rhinocerotidae; genus Ceratotherium; species Ceratotherium simum. The sequence goes on from NC_141940.1 coordinate 125,371,860, forward strand.
TTTCGGGTTCCTCCATGTCTTTTCGTGGCTTGATAGCTCATTTCTTTTTAGCACTGAATAATAATATCCCATTGTCTGAGTGTAACAGGTTATTTATCCACTCACGTACTATAGGACATCTTGGTTGCTTCCGACTTTTCATAATGATGAACAAATCTGCTATAAACATCCATGTGCAGGTTTCTGTGTGGATGGAAAGTTTTCAACTCTTTGGGGTAAATACCAAGGAGTGCAATTGCTGAGCATATACGTTATTTATCACATCCAGTAAGAGAGAAGAACCTACTTTTTTTCTTGAATTCCAAAACTGTTATGTGCATTGGGAATGAGAACACACTTAGCAAAATTATTCTTCCAAAGACAGTGGCACTGTGTTTGCCAAAGAGATTAATCAGACCTATTTTTAGGATAGCGTTTCCAGCATAGAAAACAAACAAAGAGGAGGAGGCACATGGAAATGCCCACTTCTCTGCAGACCAGCCAACTGACATCAGTTCTTTGGGTGTGGATGGTATAGGAGGGAATAGAAACTTATTGACATCAATATTCACGAAACACACATGCCTGAAGAGCAAATCTCTACCTTTGGAAGCTTAAAGAACTAGACAAATTTAATATATCATTGCTCCCATCTCCCTTCTTTTCTCTAAATGTAAATGTTTTCCACGTCTTTGCAACCTTTCACTGCATAAGCTTCTCTTCTGGGGAAGATATAGGAGATTTAATTTTCTGTATATCTAATCCTAAAATTGGAAAGTTAATCCCACAGTACCGTTTAGATAAGCTATTGAGTTTTCGTTTGCAAATCTAAGGGTATAGAAATTGTCATATATTGCTGATATATTTTGTATAAAAGACTAAAGGGCATGAGAATGTCTGTAATTCTGAATAAATATGTCTAGCATTGTTGCAAAATAGCCATATGCATTCTTCTGCTTCGATAGGCAACTATATTTAATAGTTTCTCTTTTATACTTTTCAAAGTCATCTTTGTGTCTCTCACCCTGTGGAAATGAAGGAGGAGAAGCAGTGTAACTTAATATATATGCTGCTTTCCCAACCAGGGTTAACTTCAGTTTTGCCACCGTCTCAAGTTGATGGTTGTGGGTGGGAAAATGCCAAAGACTATGGTGGCAATGTTTACTCTTCTTGCATTGAATTTTGGGGACAGCATACTTTTAGTTGAATCAACCCAGCTAGTGTATTACTTTCTTCAGATTTTGCGCTTTGCAGAATGTCATAGAGTTGGAATCAAAAAGTATGTAGACTTTGTATTAACATATTCATTGACTTTAATTAGAGTCTGTTGGGAGACCTGAAAACAGTCAGTTCCATTGGATGTTCTATTCTTTAAAGGTAGAAATGAGATTCTTACTCAATTTTAGATTAAAGACACCTGGCCAAAGTAGAAACACTAATGACTATTATGAGCCCTTTAGAAATTTGATAGACAGAAGAGACACAGCTTGTGATCTTGAATAGACTGGATAACAAAGATGGAAGAAAGTGAGAAAGTTAATTGAGGAAAGTTTAGTGCTTAATGTTGGCAAATATATTTTCTCATGCATCCCATATATTCACCTTCACTCCTGGTTCCATCTTATTTTTCTATATAAGTTCCCACTTTTAGTCCTGTTTCTTACTTATTTTAAAATTTTTTAATCCAGTGTGTCAGATGCATCTTTGCCAGATAAAAATGAAAAAAACAAAACTAAATGTTTTGTAATTTGATATGTGAGAGGAAACAATAAAATAGTACATGAAAAATATTTGATCAGGCTATTTATTAAATGACTTTGGAAAGCATTTAATTCAACATAATGAATTATATTTCATAGAGAGCATTTTCCTTACTTCAAGGTGGTATATAATACTATGTAATTTTACACTACCTTATCATTTCTCTCCATAACTTATCTCTTAATGCAGGTGCTTGTATTACATGTACTGCTATTTTTCTCAGAGTAAGAAAAATAAATTCTTTCCTTGATGGTGGAGAATTTGATGTTTCCGTTTATCTAGGCTGGATTGAACACATGCATTTATGTTTTTACCTCTTTCAAAACTCTAAGCTCAATCGAACTTCTGTTAGACTATAGGTTTTCATCCCATGTGGCAAAGTATTGCCCCCTACTCCCCAGCAAATAGAAGAAGTTTATTTTGGAGGAATTTAACCCAGGAGAGAAGGACCCAGCAACTTGAGGATTAGTGGAGTGAGGATTGAATGCTCAGACTGAAAAACTAGGGTATTACATACATTTTGCCTACAGATGGCAGGTTAGCTCCTCCTTTCCCCCTCCTCCTCCCAAGTTGAAAGCCATCGGACTTGTACAAACAGGTTTGGAAACTGAACTGGCAGTGAAAAGAATTCCATAAATGGCATTTGAGGGCCATTTAAGTACATTGTTTTTCACTTACAAAAGTCTACTTGCTGAGGACCCCTGCCTACCTGTACGGAGCTTATTCTCAAATAAGAAAAGACAGCCTTACATCCTACATATTCTAGGGAAGCCACCGATAAGAAAGTCTAAAAAACCAAGTGATAGACAAAAGGTTATCTGGAGGAAACATATATGGCACTAACTAGAAAACATGGAAAAAAAAATCTCTAATCTGTAACTTGTAGGAGATACGCCAAAACACTGATCCTTTAAAAAAAATGGGAATCCTATCAAAAAGTAACATAATAGCCACGTTTTTAAAAATTGGATTGGAAAATAAGTATGAGGATATTTCCTGTGGATAAAGCCTGATGAGAGAGAGAGATGGAAAAAAGAAAAGGGAAGAAAGAAAATTGAGACTCAGTTTAGGAATTAATTGTCCAAACAGTGGTTAGAGAAAAGGATGACATAGAATAAGAGACAGAAATGACTTATAAATAATTTTAATTTTTTCCCAGCATTGAAAGATCTAAGTTTCCAGGCTAACATGGCACATTGGATGCTTAGCACTTGAATAAAATGAAACTCAGTCCCATGCACACGGTTATGAAATTTCAGAAGAGCAGCTACATAGAGAAGATCCTAAGAGCTTGGGATCCTCAGAGTGGTTGGAGGGGCAAAGACAAAAAGAGAATAACCCATAAACAATCAAGAGTTAGAATGCCATGGGGCCCTTCAAAGTCTTTACCACAGGTTGCAAGACAGAAAAATTTCCACAATTCTAAGAACAGCTGATTGACCACATAGAACTCTATTCTGAGACACACTATCAGTGGGAAGTCAGAGTAAAGAACTTTCCATTCACACAGGGTCTCCAAACATTTACCTTTTGTGCACCCTTTCTCAGAAAGCTGTGTGATTATGTGTTTCTTCAAATAGCAGAATAAATAATGAACGGAAAGACATGATTTCCAAGAAGCAATAGACTCACCGGAAGATAGCCGAAGGACTTGGTCCCTAGATGATGCTGGGAGCATACTGGGGCAGAAAGGATGCTAGAGAGACACGTCAAAGAACAAAACAAATAAAATAAAAAGAAATGAGGCATTTGACCCTAAGGAAATAGTACTTGAGATGGGCTTTAGTTCTGTGAGAGCACTTAGAAAAATTGAACAATAGTAAGAGTGAAAATGAAAATCTGAGACCATTATTGCCTCCAGATAAAACACGTTATTCAAGAAAGGAGATTTTACATCTTAGAGTACAAAGCTTGGTTCAGGAGTGACCATTAATTGCACAGTTACGGTAAAGTTAACACTGAAGAGTGATGTAACCAAATAGTGTTGTAACTATATTGGGAAGAGGAGGGAAGAGGCCAATAATGTGGTGATTGCCCACAGATAATTTCTAGATAATATCTAAAAATAGTACATTAAGAAAAAGTAGCATAAAATATCATTTAGAACCATGATGGACCATATTTTGAGGGGAAAAGCTAAGAGACGTAAAAGTGTTTGCCTCTTGAGACAGGCATGGTCATGGGGGCAGGGGGTGTATCTTGGAGCAGGAATTTGCTGTTTGATGTTACCGTTTAAGTAATACTTGTAGTTTGGCTTTTATGATTTCATGCATGTCTTTCTTTGTTGAAACAAAATTTTTCTAAAAGAAAAAAATAAAACAAGGCCCCAATTTCGAGGTGTGCGTAGGTGAATGCCCTCTTCTAAAGCACCATTTTGCAAATTTGCTGCCATTAGAATCTCCTGGAGAAGTTCACCAACGTTGTCCTGTGCCTTGTTCCCGCAGAGATTCTGACTGACTTGGTCTGCAGTGTAGCCTGGGCAGTGATATTTTCTCAGTTCTCCCCAAGGATTCTAATATAAAGCAGAGTTTGAAAACCATGGATGTACAGTAGCACAGATTATTGATGTAATTTAAAATCTCATCCTGTGTTCTCTTCACCTAGATATAGTGCTTTCCATTAAAAAATAAAATAAGGATGCAGAATGAGCAAACTTCATCAATCACTTGTTTTTCTCTTTATTATCTGATGTGTTCTTTATAGAAAATCTGTAATCACTTAAAAATGACCTAATGCATCTCAAAAAGCTTTCCATTTTCTGGTTGTTTTACTTTTTTTCTTTTAACTGAAGTCACAGAATGTTCTCGTTTTAGAGTGCTTTGTCTCTCCTACAGGAAGCCCATTGTGCTTGGTCAATGGTGCCATTCCGGTTTAATTGTTCCACTTTCTCCTGTTTCTGTAACCGCACATGAGGTTGAATTAAATATAATTTTTTCAGTTTGCCTTTCCCTGGCATTCATCCTAAGTGGCTCCTTGGAGGAGCTCCGTGCATTCCGCTGGTCTGATTTCGTGAGGTCCTTTAACTTGAGGGCTAGGGACATCATTACTGGCTCTAGAAATTTGGTCAGTGGTCAACAATACTTGTATCAAAGCCAAATGTTCTTTCATTATAATCTGGCCTTTCCCAAGCTTCTACAGTGAGGAGAATTGAGTTCCTACCAATAAGCACTGAGGATTATCAATAGAACATTTTATCTTTTGCAACTAGCTTAGTCTATATTTCTTCAATGTGTCTTCCGATAAACATCAGACAGGGTGTCGGTCTCAGTATTATTCAATGAGAAGCCAGTGGCTTATGAAAACATTTATGTTTGAGGAGTTACTTTGATCCTAGGAGAAGCAAATTCGTTAAATCCACGCAGTGCTGTCATTTAGAGCTGGCCATATGACACGATCTTATCCTTGAGTCTGTTTTTCTGATGATTGATGTCGGTAGAATGTGCTCATTTGTTCCTTTCTCTGTTGGAGACGCCTGTGCTCTGTCCTGCCTTGAGGTCCCTTCCGATGAAAACCAGCGTATTTCCAGAAGGGCCATGTCTCCATCCCGCCTCGTCTGATGTTTCTTTACCTATTATGAGTTTTGGCTTCCTAAATTTACTTTTTTAGAATATCCTTAAAGCTAATGAATTTTTTATTTTCTTTAGTGTATTTCTACAAGCTCTTAACTTTTGAAATAACATTAAACATCGAAGTGGCCTCATTGGAAGTGGGATTGTAATTTTAATCTAGTCTGTAAAAATCTTGGAGAAGCAGCTATACACACACACACACACACACACACACACACACACGTGAAATTTATTTGCTAATACATGTTGAAGCCAGCTATCTGGGCTGCCATAAATTCTGTCTGTTTTCCTAACGACCTAATTAATTCAAAGAATCTACTTCACGGAGGCAAATTGTTTTGTATTTGTTGTTTTAAAACCTCCTTGACACAATCAGCCTGTTGTGCTCCGATATTTGAAGTTGCATTAAGAACCTAGTCTTAAAATGGCACTCTTCCTGTTGGTAGATTTCCACGCAGGGGAATTTGCCAGATGATAATTTAACATCAAGATTTTATATATGTGTGTATCACATCCTCTCAGTGACACCGTCTGGGGTGGGCCAGTTGAACAGAACATGCTGTTACAGAGACTTGTTAAGGGATAATTAAACATGTGGGAAACAGAACAATCGCGGCAGAGGATTTAATTGGGTGTAATTGGTTTAGGAGGAATAGGCCAGAGTGAAAGAATAGCTCTTAATAAGAGGTCTGAAAATAGCCAAGGAAAGCATTAATTGCAGAAAATCTGTGACATCTGATTACCATAGGGAAAAAAAGATCCCCCTTTTTATATCCTTACCTGTACAGAAAGAGGGGACTGGGAGAAAGAAATCTTCCCATATATATATTTAAGAAAAGCTAGAGGGAGTTTTGGGATTCAGAAGGGATGTGGTACAGGTTACAAGTCACAAGAGAGGCAAGTGATAGACCTACCCTTTTAGAGTTTCCGGAATTTGCCATTTGTTTTGAAATACTCCATAGCTTAAGTAACCTTGAGCCTTTTGTCATATTTCCCCTTGGAAATGGAACGTAGGGAATAGGTAGGATGGAGGTGGAGAACCAGGGGGGTTATGCATGCCTCCATGGATTCTGTTCATCCCTGGAATTTGTCTCCATGGCTTCAATGAGTGGAGACTCCCTCTGGCTACACAACATCCAATGGTGAATTAATTAACTTCGCTTCATCTTCCGTCTTCCCTTCCTCCATTAATCTGTGGTATTTCAAATGGAAATTTACATTAGCAATTGTTTTCTATGTATCTATGATTAGAAAGACATGTTAGTATTTAACATTCCTTTATTTTAGGTTTGAAATTTAAGTGCCTTTGGTTCAGAGAGAGAGGGACCATGTCTTTGCTGAAATCATTCCAGAGGTTAGAGGTGCCCTGGTCTTGGAGAGGAGCCCTACTCCTGCCGTAGGCAAGTGGCATTAGATAGATGTTTAATTTCCTGGATGAGAGAAACCCTAATGTTCCTATTAGTCACTTGTGGGCACAGCTTTGGCCTCTAGGGAAGCCAAGCTGAGGTGCTCTCAGGTTCCATCAAAGATCTCTGGAGAGTGATGCCCAGGAAGACTTCCCAGACCTGGAAGGATCTGACCAGAGCAAGCCAAGACCTCCAGGAGGGGGTAAGGGTCATTCATTCACATGGAGTACTTATGCTAAGGGCAGGTCTTCCAAACGGAGGGATGAAGAGCCAGAGAAGCCTTGTACAAGACAGTTTAGTAGATGGTCTTCGTTTACCCAACATCACATCCACCTTATCCACCAGCAGAAAGCTGTCCTGTAACCTTTGCTCCACCCACCAGGTAATGATTGTTGGAAATGCAGGTGGTATCAACAGTTTGGCAATTAGTCAAGGGTTCTTAGCCCTGCATGCTTCATGTGTGTGTCAGACGCCTTTGTCGCTTTGGTGAAAAATATACACCCTTTCTGAAAATAATATTTTTAAGTCATAACATAAGATAAACTTAAAAGAAAAACAGTTTTATTGAAATAGTTATCAAGATATTTTTTAAATGTGCCATAGTAATATATATTTCTTTATTGCGTATTAAATAATCAGATCTAGTTAAGAGGCTCATAAGTGTCACAATTTCAAAGTAGTGGTGAATATAAGTAATTTGAGATATCTGCATTTTATTATTTAATATAAAAATGCATGTGATTTCTACTGGGGACAAAGTTGCAGAGATTTCTAATATGACTGAGTGTGTGTGTGTGTGTATGTATGTGTTTGTTATGCCTACACTCATCATTGAAGCAGATACTAAATTTCAGTTCATATTGAGTGAAAACAAAGATGCAATTTCTCTTGTCTATTCTAGTTTATGGAACCTGTGGGTTCCACTAAACGACATCTGGCTGAGAGTAGAGGTCATGGACTCTGGGTAGAGAACCTCTGAATTTGGAACTAGGTAGAAGAGAAAGTTATTTATTTATTTTATTCAGATTTTCTTTTTCACACCTGCATATGTAGGTGGGAATTCTGCCCAGAGTGGGGTATGTAAGAATAATTAGGTTCCAATATAGAGGATAGAGTATGAGAATTCTTTTTGTGTTGAAAAAGAAAGTAAGGAATCTTCCTACTAAGTAAGGAAAGGATTAAATCTTCCTATCATTTTTATTTAAAAGACTTTAAAGTCTCAAGAGCAATTATCATTGAATGTTGTTTTACCGCCTTTATTGGCAAAATACGTTTTCCATTTCAAGGAGTTTTGCCTTGTTGTAATGTTCATAAGCCTTTGGAGGTAGATCTGCAAGGAGATGCCTTTGAGCCCTGTCATATATTCTTGACTGTACCCTGATCCTGTCTCTTGACTTCAAACTTCTTATTCTTTCCTTCCTTCCTGAACCTTATCCTTCCTTTGGCACTTTTTTTTTTCCTCCTCTTCTCCCTTCCCATGCTAATGTGAGACACAAAGCTTTTCAAGAGAAGCCTCTTTCCTCTACTCCAGATCTTGGAAGCCTCGATCATTTCCCAGAGATGGAAAGTCCATCTCAGTTAGGTTCTGGTCCCAAGACAGGAAACCCCTCTGGAGTGTCTCAGCCACTGCGGAAGAGTCTGTTTTAATGAATTGATATTTCCATTTAGGGCGATTCAGAGGAAGCATTTTGGCGAATGGGTGGAGGTGGTGGGGTTCAAGACTGAAGACAAATCTTTCCTGGGAGTTGTACAGAGTCATGCTCAGGAAGTAAAATGTGTAGAAAAAGAATTATTAAGTAACCCACAGCCTTACACATAACCTTGTCATTTCAAGTGACCCTACACCATCAGAAACACATGAGAGTAGTGTGTGAACTGTCAGGGTGAATATCACACTGAAATAGTAATTTCTGAAATACAGGGTCTTCCATATAAGATGAAGCAGCCTTCCCTGTGAGATGAAGTATCCTACAGGCAAATAGGATACATGTTTCAGAGAAAAAGTGGGGCACTCCAGCTGGGATTACATAAGATTGAACTGGTCCTTGGGTCCTGGATGGTGTCTCGGGAAATTTTTGAAAATGTTCTCCATTTCAGATGTTGCACCGTGCCTTCGTAGATGAACAGCAGTTTCAAAGCTACTTATTAAGACCCACAGAGACTTACCATTATCACCTGAGATGGTTCTTAGTGTTGTCTCCCAATTGGGAGTATACAGTTTTTTTGTCTACACTGACCTCAAAGTGTCCAAGTGTTCAGCCATCTATCTGCTGACCCACCATCTGACAGGGTGGTCCCACCACCTCTAAGGTACTAACTCCAGGTCAAACTGTGCTGTTTATAAATGGATCACTCTTTTTTAACTCCAACTTGTAGTTTTCCTTTGCAGGAGAACTCACTCAACTTCCCCTCTCTTAAACATTCCTTTCGATAATTAAGATTTTTTCTGCCCACCTTCTACAGCAATGATAAAGCCTTTTATGGTTAATGGTATTAATCGGGCCTGGCATCTGGGATTCCTTACTTTGCTTGCAGAGACGCAGATAAATATATCTTCAGATCTGGATCTGAACCCTTTTTTAAAATTAGGTTTTGCTGAAATTGGTCAAGCGCCAAAGACTAACACTTTCTACTACTACCTCAGAGAAGGAATCCAAGACTCTCTCTTCACGATAAAATTCTTATAGGCAAAATTCACAGGGGCAAGATCATGGGGCTCAAAGGAAGTTTATGTTGGGAACGTGACTGTAGCTGATGGTGGGAGGAAGGGTTTATTGTGGTACCCACAGGAGATGAGCTAAGGAGAACATCGTGAAACCTGACCTTGCCAATGTCCAGGTTCCTTCTGACTTCCTTCTGCATATTTTCTCTCCCTTTTAGTGTAATAACCTTTGCCGAGGATCTTCTCTTTTCCAAGTATTAATCATCCATGATCTTTGCCCTTAGATTGCTCATAGTCTAGCGATGAATGTAAACATTTAGGAAGTAACTATGACATAATGTGAGCCTTCCTTCTGGTATCATCTTTCCCGCTCTCTATAAATCTTGGTAGGCTTGTATTCACATTCTTGAATTTCAATGCTTAACTCCTTGGTTACTATCTTACAGAACCCCTTTGTGGATATGTAGACATGTAGAATCTCTCTACATGTCTAAAATTTTAAACACATCTCTTAGACACTCCACCCCAAATCCTGTACAAGCTCAGTGTCCCACAGTAGGAGAGGGGGTGGGAGGAAATGGACCATACGCTTGCCTAATTGTGGTCATTTTAAATACAGGCTTTATCTCATCAACCAGAGTGTAGACTATATTTAGATGGGAATTTGATTGGTGTATCTTTATATTTACCAAAGTGGATTTCAGAGCAGAAGCACTTAGTAGAACCTCTGTAAGTAATTATAATTAGCTAACATTTCTTTGGCAGATACTTCTTGTTCTAAATTTATATACGTTTATATACACATACACATGCATATGTGTATTTATATATACTATGTAAGTGTATGTGTACGTATTCACACACGTGTATCTTTCCACACACATACAATAGCACATGCGGTGATATCCATGACTTACATTCTGTTACTATGCCCATTTTATAGGTAAGAAAATAGAGGCATTGATGGTTTACACCCTTCTCTGTGGTCACCAATGCAGTTAAAGTTAGAGCTGAGGTTTGAATCTAAGCAGTCCAAGTCCAGAGGACATGTTCCTAACCATTGACCCACACTGCCTGCCAGATACTTAATGCATGGATGAGTAAGCGTTTCGGTGCTTAACCGTGTGTATTTGAGCCTCTTATTCTTCACATTGCTCATGTTTGGAGCAATCTACCTGAAAAAGGATAATCAGCATCACATATAACATTGGTTATCTGTAGAATAAAGGGCATAGAACAAGGCACTGTGGAGATGTACAGAGAATGGAGAAGGCACAATTCTTGAACCTAAGGAGCTTAATATTTCAGTGGGTTAGTTTGGAGATACACACGCACATGTACGCACACACACACACATCACATTATATTATTAGTTTGGATGTAGACATAGATATTTTTAAAAACTTGTATACATGCAATAGTATATATATATATATACATAATCCAAGTGGAAACTCTTGTGAAATAACTCCATATAGTTAGATTTGAGAAGAATGGAATGGGCTATTTGTATAGTACAATTAGTACAAAGAATATTGGGGAAAACAAAACATTCATTCTGAATCTTGATGTCGAATTCAGGTAAATGTTAATCTGGTGACATTTTTATAGCTTGTGTGGAATTGAAAAATACATTTTTAAGAATATGGCTGTAGGACTAACTCTAGCTGCTTCTGACACAATAAGCCTTTTCATGTTCTTCAGTACCAATTGTCTCACTTAAGTTATGGCTTCCCACCTCACTGGAAAATCTTCTGTTCCCACTGGCTTCCGTATTTCATGTACACTCTGTTCTGAGGATCATCATCTGAGGTCTCAGGGAATCCTCAGGCTGAAGGCAACTGAAGAGGTCACCTTGTCCGAGCCCTCGTTGTGCGGTCCAGGGAGCTGAAGCCCTGGGCACTAACTGGTGTGCCAAAGATCGCCTGGTTAATTAGCGACCAAGGCAGTAGCAGTCTTAGGTGACCTGACTCTCTGTTTTAGTGATGCTGCCAGGAACCTGGTGCTTTTTAGGGAATATGTGGGTGGATGGTCCACTCCCTTGGGCTTGTAACACAACCTTGGAGAAAGCAGTTTATGTTTTTCCTTCGATTTTTAAATCTAAGGTATTTTTGTAGTGCATGGGAAAATCAAGTATTGAGTCAAACCTGTATAAAGACAAACCTGTATAGATAAACCTATATACATATGCATCTCTTGATTAAAATTTTCATTGTAAAAGAATCGTAGTCATAAATGTGTGCAAAATATATATAACTAAAAATAAAAATTAAACAAACATACCCACTGGCAAACTACCAGATAGAGCATTACCAATATCTTTGTATATCCATGTGAGTTGCTTCCCTCCCATCTCTCAGAGGCAGCTACTATCCCAGAATTTAGTTTTAATTATGACCTTGCCATTTTTATACTTTAGCACCAATTTAGCTGTTACTAAGGGACTGTTTATTTTACATAATATAATATTAATAAAATCACACCATATGTGCTCTTTTGTGACTTGCTTTTTATTTTTTGAGATTTATCCATTACAATACATGTATCTGCATCTTATTTATTTTTCACTGTTGTGTAGTATTCTGTTTTAATATGCCAACATTTATTTATCTATTCTCCTGTTAATGGACATCTGGGTTATTCCAATTCTTTTGCTGTTTTGACTACTGCTATAAATGAAAATTCCTGTGCATGTCTCCTGACAGAAATATTCAAGAAGCTCTATAGGAGAGATGTAGCATATATGTATATTTTATGTGTGTGTGTGTGTGTGTGTGTGTGTATGCACCAAAGTCTTCTCCATGCTCTACTTTCATGTGTAACACAAAATTGTTTTCCAGTTGGATGCACTAATTTCCACCACCATGGTATGGGAGTTCTAATTGCTCCACATCTTTGTCAACACTTGGTACCACTGGTCTTTTGAATTTTTCTAATCTTTTGTGATCTCTTCTCTGTTTCCCCAGCAATGAATGAAGTCAAGCGTCTTGTCCTATGTTAAGACCCTCAGCAGATTTGAGGACTTACTGTGCATGGAATGATGGAAGGACAGCCATCAAAGATGGCTTTGCGCTTAGCCTGCATAACTAGAAAAATAATGGTACTAGTTATTGAAATATGGAACAAAAGTATGGAGGCAGTTTGAGGGGCTCAGTAATGAGGTTTTTCAGAGCACCACAATCTAAGTGACAGTATTCCTGGAGACATGACAGTTTGACCTTGAAGAAATACAACTGAGTTTGATGAGAGAGGTCCACACAAACTCTGGAGATAATTGCAAGTTATTTGATTTAAATTTGGAAATCATGTTTGATAAGAGTTTAATTAGACACACAAAGTCAAGCATTTAATGAGCTTTTAAATATGCCAATCCTTGTGCTAGCTTTAGATGTACAAAAGATGAATAAGAAACCAAGCACCACTTTTAGGGATACTTCCATGGGAAGCTAAGCTCCTAGTGGGCAAGAATTCTGAACTTCCTCCCACTGTGTCCCCATAACCTAGAATAGTGATCTTTATGAAATACTTATTGACGTGTGATTAAGTTTTGGTGTTGCCTTATCTCTGTGGCCACTGTAGGGTCCTGTTATCCACATAGTTTGCTCTAGAAAAACCCATGCTTTATTCCTGATCATATCTTTGACCTACATATGTATCGAGTATCTTTCTATCCAAGCAGTCTTGACTGGACCACATATAAGCCGTTAAGTCTTTCTCCTGGGTTTAGTCTGTGTTCTGCCTCTTGTCGAAAACTCCAGTTCCTATTGCTGTGGCTCATATGTGTTCCTGACTCATTAAACTTCAGTGGAAGAACAGAAATGGTGAGGGAGGTGATGCAATTGATGACTTGAGCCTCCACTGGGCACAGTACCACCTTGAAGATAGTACATTTGGCATCTTTATTTTATTTTCCAAATACTTTATTTACATCTAAGCTTCATGGTTCAAAATGGTGGATTTTTATTGGATCTGATTTTTAGAACTAATAGAAACTACATAGATGAATGGCCAAAGAACTTTAAGATTTGACAGAAGACAACGGATTGTAACCTTGCCCATCTAGGAGAGAAAGTCAAGACCAGAATATTAAAATATATGCAAAAATGTACTAATTGGCTGATTGCTGGCATCGAGTGAATCTTGGATAGGGACTAAGAGGGGGTGTATATGTGTGTGTGTGTGTGTGTGTGTGTGTGTGAGATAAGCCCACACACCCATGCACAAAGCGGAGGTTGTACATGTAAATAACAGGTACACAGTGCCACCTCAGGGTAGAACTCTGTGCTCTGGAACAAAAGATAAACCACACCCACTTAGGTACCATAAAAAGTTGGTGTTCTCACCAGAAACAAAAGAAAAGGAAAATGCGAGATGTCTACATGTTGCACTGAGTTTTGGGAATAGCTATTATAGGCTTTCCTAGTAAACGGTATAGGAGGATTGCTGTACAAGCTCATTAATTTGGGCAAGGACCAGGATCAGCTGTTCTCGTTTTCTGGATGCTTCCAAATGCGAGATGAAAGTGAATCTTCCGAGTGCCTCTTGTCAGCAGGCTCTTGGCAGCACATACTTCAGTGAGTCCCAAGCCTTCAACGTAGCTGAGAGTAACACAAGAAGAGGAGGGCTTCCACCTCATTTATCCTCTCTTTTGTCTGTTTTTTTGAAGATGCATCCACAAAGTTCTCTGTCTTCTAATGCACATGTTTCACGGCCACGGAACGCTAAGACCGTGAACACCCAGGAGAAGGGATTTTATTCCTTACGAGGTCAAAATACCAAAATAAATTTCATTCAGGCTCACTTTAATGAAATATCTGTTTTCAAATTAAACCAATCTCAATTTGAGTGATGTGCGCTTTGGGGAGATATTTATGGCAATTTTTATTTTGACTTGTTTATAGTCTGATAAGCCTGAGTTGTTTGAGCCTCATGTTAATTACAGCCTCAGACAGAATGACTGCCCTGTGGAGAATTGTTCTAAAATACCCAATCAAGTCATCAATCAAGTCGAAATGCCACTCTGAAATATTCCTGTTCATGCAGACTTTGCAGAGAACATGCTATGAAGTCCTGCTTAACTCCCAAATTGTGTTCGATGAAGTTATAGTTTTTACTTTTTCTCCCTAAAATTTTTTATTCAGAGAATTCTTTTTGTAGTATCTTCCTTTTAATTTGGGAAAATTAAATATATATATATAAATATATGTTATACAAAATATATGTAATATACAAATACATGTATTATATGTAAGATATATTAAATATATACATATGGTATATGTATATATAACAACCTTGCACCCCTTGTGAAATCTTTCAGTATGTGACACTTACATGGGAGGTCTTTTTTTTTTTTTTTTTGGTCTCCAAGTGTATTGGTTGGTTAAATTTATAGGGATTTTTTTAAGTGATGATGATGCATATTTGATAGGTTTATTTTCAAAATGTTCATTACTGGTAATGCTAAAACTTTTAAAGTTGTCAAACATTTGAACATGTCATGCACATACACACACACATGCATACATCTATATATACACACAAACACATATATAGTGCCATTCATTATAATCTTTAAATGTACCCACAGATGCCTTAATCATTTATATGGCCACTGTAATTCCATACTTGATGACTTAGACCTGTGGTTCTCCTCCTGGGGTCATTTTGCCCCCCGGGATCTTTTAGCAATGTCTGGAGACATTTTTGATTGTTGAAACTGGGAGAGGAGTCCTCCTGGCATCTGATAGGTGGAGACCAGGGAGGCTGCTAAACATCGTATGATGCACTGGACAGCCCCCGTCACAAAGAGCTGTGTGCTTCAAAATGTCAACAGTGCCAAGGCTGAGAGACTGTGGGCTTTAGTTTTTATTACTTTTGCTCAAATTAGCTAAATTTCAAAAAACAAGGAAATATAAAAGGTAGCTCTGAACTTATGAATGTTATGCACACCTAACCTAGACCTAGTAAGTGCTCAGATGCCCCCAGACCCCTTCTCTGAGGTTATGCTGGTTCATGATCCCTCTCTGACCCTCAGAACTGTGTGGGCAGGTGGGTTTAGACAGAGGAGAGACTTGATCATAGCGTTCAATCATGAAGTCTAGGTGTGACCCCGCTTGGGCAGTCTTAACGAGCGTGTGACTTGTAGATACTCTCATCCATTTTGAGTTGGAGCGTTGATGGAGTGGGCCAGAGTTCCTCACGGTGTGGACTCTGTAAGCTGTGATACAAATCCACCAACTGAATTCTACCGTTATTGAACTCTGCATTCCAGGGTCTGTGGGAAGCTTTGTGTGGACTATCTCATTTAATCCCCACACAGATATAAACAGACCAATAAAGGGAGGCTTAAAGAATTTAAATGACTTGTTCTAGACCTGCTCAATGCCAGCAGTGGGCTGACTCCAGAGTCTGTGCATTTTGTCCCCGTACCTGGGAGTTTTTAAGCAGGTCTGTGTCCAAAATCCCAGTGTTTTATATTTATTGAGTGAGTGTTTTCTCTGCCCTGTACCTTTGCATATTGCCTTACTTAATGTTCACCACAGCCCCATGAAGAAGGTATGACACGCCATTTACATGCCCGGAGAGGTCGACTCACTTCCCTCAGCTCACAGAGGTAGTATTCCAGGACCCATGTCTGTCAGAATCAGAAATTAATGGCGTCTCCTATTATCATTGAGGAAGGCTCCGGAAAGAAGAACTAACGCTGATTCAAAAGCAGAAGGGCTTTCAGGAAAACAGAAGATTCCAAACATGTCATCACCTCTTTCTTGTTCTTGTCTGTCTCTTAATTATTCAGAAATTGGATCACGGTGTGGCAGAAATCCAAGTGTTGTCTATGGTAGAATTCAAAGAGAGAAGCAAACACATAAATCAGCCATTTGGCCTGATGCTATTTTTCACTTGCAATGTTACAATCTAGATTTTTAGTGTATCTTCATTCAACTCTGGTTAGCTTGGCCCAGGATGTCATGGACCACAGAATTTCCCCCAAGGCTACTATAGCTCCATGATAGAACCAGCTCTGATATGTTTCATTTTTCCAAAAATTAGCTGTTTGACATATTCTGCTCAACTGTTCACTTAAATGAAATGCATAATTGTATTCTAGTCCAGATAGACTCTGAATAACCCACAGTGTACTTACACATGCCTTTGTCTATTTGGGAGTTGAAAAATTCTGTGTTTAAAGGTATACTCCTTGCAACACCTAATGAAATGTTTTCTGTCCCTAATGGATCATTTATGACACTCTTCACTAGTGCACAACATTCTTCAATGTCATGGGAGGTATGATTCATTTAGTAAGAGTCGTAGGATCTACGTCAAGACAAACTGAGGAGGGACTCTTTAGCCATTGACTCCTCCCAGGCTCAAATGTACCATAAGCTTTTTAAATGGGCTGCAGGGTTTACCCTCAAAGGCATGCAGTGCTTTACATGAAAGTCAGAAGAGCTGTATCAACACTTTTAATTATGAATGATGTGTGGATGTGACAAGCACTAGAGCATGTAGTTGAAATGCACCATCTTGTTCAGTGTTTTACAAGGAAGCTGAGATTCAGGGCTCTGGTGTATATAGCCTAAAAACATGTGCCATTGAGTAGCCCAAGAAGGATTAATATTCAAAGTCTAGACTCTTTCCATTAGGTGATGTTCCCTTTGTGTTATACGATAAATATCGACATGCTGTGAAGCCAGTTTGGCCCAGATACAGGCTTCCATTTTCCCTGTCCCAGAAAACTTTTAGAGCTCCATGAATATCATTTTAGGAAAAAGTGAGTTTCCTAAAACATCTGAGAGACAGTGATTTGGAAGTACCTATCCATCGATGGGCCAATCTTGTAAATAATAGTGAAATTGGGAGATGTCGTTACAGTTATCGTGTAACATGTATAACTTTTGGGGATTTGTTTGTTCATTCAACACAGATTTGTTGAGTGTTTCCCAAATGTCAGGCATAGTTTCAGGTGATGGGCACACAGCAAGAATTAAGACAAGTGACGTGCTTGCTAGATTCTACTACATGGAGACGCCATTATACAAATTCATGAGTGAATAAGAATTTCATGGAGTGATGTTGAGGGTTGCATGGAAGAGAAAGCGAATGGCTTAGGTGACAGTTGTTTTGGCTTCATTATCCTTGTCTGCTTTCTTTTCCCACTAGGCTGACTGCTCTGCCTTGGAGTTTTCATAAGGAATCATTGCCCTTGGGAGGTGTTGGATGGTCGCCACTTCCTTGGAGCCTCGCTTTTGCTGGAAGCTGGTTCCGGAATTAAGGGAGGACCGCTCTCTCGCAATGGGCTGCCAAGAAAACCACTGGGTTTGTTCTTAACATTGGGCTCTGTCTATGACCCATCTGAGAGGCTTCCTAGCAAGCCTGTCCCCTCTCCTGGGTCTTTTCCTCCCTGGAAAGCCCTCTCTCTCCAAGAACTTGCTTCACGGCTTTGTTTGCTCTGAGTTGTATGCCACAGACACCTGCGAATGTGGAAGTGAACAATGTCGAGACCCAAGAGACTGTTATGGCTTCCATTGTTCTTCACCCCAGTCTGCGTCATGTTGAACTCCAATGTTCTCCTGTGGATAACCGCTCTTGCCATTAAGTTCACGCTCATTGACTGCCAGGCACAGTATCCGGTTGTCAACACAAATTACGGCAAAATCCGGGGTCTAAGAACACCATTGCCCAATGAGATTTTGGGTCCAGTGGAGCAATACTTGGGGGTCCCTTATGCCTCGCCTCCCACTGGAGAGAGACGGTTTCAGCCCCCAGAACCCCCATCTTCATGGACTGGGGTTCGAAATGCCACCCAGTTTGCTGCTGTGTGCCCCCAACACCTGGATGAGAGGTCTCTCTTGCATGACATGCTGCCCATATGGTTTACCGCCAATCTGGATACTTTAATGACCTACGTGCAAGATCAAAATGAAGACTGCCTTTACTTAAACATCTACGTGCCCACGGAGGATGGTAAGTACTTTTTTGAAAGAGAAAACAACACCTGCTCACTCAGTCTCGGGGAGATTTGCCAAGAGGTGACCTGTGCATGGTATTTTCTATAACCCATTTATTTTTTCTCATATTCCTAATACAGTTATTCCCGTTAACTTATCATTTGTTCCACTTGTATTTACTGAGCATCTAGCTGATGGACAATACTATAATTGAGGACTAACTATTGTCATATATTGCCTTTTTAGCATTGTTATGGTGTTTATTTGCAGATGACAACCAGTGCGAGTGTGTAGTGTTGATGTTAAACCTGAATCATCTCTAAAGGAATAAACCTATAGAAAATAATAGAATTAAGAACATTATCATGCTTAAGTTAGCAAACTGAAAATTACAAAGAATGGTTCCTCTTGCTTCAATGCCTTAAGATTTTAGCACTCTTTTTTTTTTTTTTTTTTTTGAGTCTTGAAAGGAACCCCTAATTGTCTTAAATACACAAGCAAGGGATATTTCATAAAACAGTTGAATTTCATTATTTAGAATCCATGTTGTTAACATAAATTTGGACCTTGTTTTTTTCCAATATTCACTGCAATCAAATGGCAAATGTGTGTTGTCAGATGATTCTAGCTCCGTTAGAAAATAATGTACTTGCTTAAACAAAATGGCCTATTTCTTTCTGCCAACACAACAGTGAAAATCTGTAAAAACAATAATGTTAATATTAATTAATACAATGCTAGTAAAATGTGGGTATCTCTTTGTCCGTGTAGATTTCAAATTAATATTTTTATAAAGACTAACCAGATTAAAGTTATCCTACAATGATATCACACTTCTCATTTACCATTTCCATAGGCTATTTTTAGACGAGGAGAAAGAGAAGCATAGAATGAAATCTTACTGGAATTTAAAGAAGTAATTTGTAGGAATCATAGACATCATCTACTATAGAAACTAAAGTGTGTCCTTAGTAACTCTGATGGAGAAATTTCTTTTCATTTTTTTCCTTTAGTCCTTGGAAAAGTTGTATCTCCAAAGTTGTATCCCATCTGCCTTCTCCATGTCAATACTAGAAGGTAGTTTAAGCAGAGTGTCATGAAAAACCAGGCTAGGGTTGTCTGTTATTGAAATCACAAAGAACGCCCAGAGAAAGAAATTAAAGGACCGCTCTTCATTATATTAGTAGCTTCTGGCATGTGGCCCTTGTCGTTATGGCGACAGATCACACAATTACCTTGTAAAGTCTAGGACTGAATGTGATTCAAGGAGTTAAACTGACATTTGCCTGCCGTAGTTCCATGCAGCACACTGAGCCGCCTAAGTGCGGAACAGTCCCTGGGCAACGGCTTTGTGCATGTGCGAAAAGATGGATAACTGCATCCAAAACCAGTGAGACTTCTCATTTCAGAAGCCACCTGGGTCATGATCTTGCTCATAATGAACTATTCAAATATAAACTATAATGAAGGAAAGACAGAAAGAGAAGGGAAAGAAACGAAACAGGATAAAGGTTTAAAATTGCTTTCATAGTACATTTGACATGCTCGTGTCTACCAGCTGGGGACTTCATAGAGCTCACCTCACAAACAATGAATGCGCTTCAAATAGAATGCCTCCCTCTATGAGAGGCTGGATCAAATTAGACCACCTATGAAGAAAAATCAATAGCTTCCTTGATGACAGAACCATAGATGTGCAATTGTGTGGATTGAAATCATAAACAATTTGACCATTTCATTGCGATTCAGTGTTGAACAGGAATTTGGGAATATAAAAATGTGAAAAATGCTACCTGATGGAAAAGCAATCCTCACTTAAGAATAAATCCAGTGCCTCTTGTGTATGTCTTTAGGTTTTTTAGAGCACTTTTGCGTACATCTCACATGATCTTGACAAGAAAAGTCAGAAATCCGATAGGGGCTGAAAATGTAGACTCCGTATCTGTATAATATGTAAATAATAGAATTTTGCTAATGAGTGAAGCTACATGCCTGTATGTTTGCACAAACAACAAATCACAGCCTGTTGGGTAGGGAATTTTGTGTTTTTTTTTTTTTTTTTTTAGATATTTGCATCAATTTGAGAATCAATGTGGAGATTTAGATATTTAACTATTGGCTATTAACTAAATGAAGAAACTTTACTTCTATAATAACACATTGAAAATGTGGTATCATGCTAATTCCTCCAAAGAACTTCCTTTAGGAACCATCTTATCAGAGCAATTAATCATTTCAGTGCATTTAATTAACGGTGTAGAGAGCAATATTGGATATTTGGAATTCAAAATTCCACTTGATACTCTGTTTTTTAGATTCGTCTTTCTTTCTGCATTGATCAGAAGGTAAGGGTAATGAGCAAAGACAACTTTACTTCGCTACCAAAAATAGTTCTGAGTACCTATCATGTGCCAGCTGTGCTTTAGATGTTGGGACTGCAACACAGACAAGAATTTCTAATTTTGAGAAACAGACACTTGTGGTAGGCAGAATAATGACTCCCCAAAGATGCACAAATCTTAATCCCTGGAATCTGTGAATATGTTGTTACATGGCAAAGCGGAGTTAAATTTGCAGATGGAATTATATTTCCTTATCAGTTGACCTTAAAATAGGGGGAATATATCCTGGATGATCTGGGTGGGCCCAGTATTTAATAACAAAGACCCTTAGTCGTGGAAAACAGAGGAAAAAGAGGAGATTAGAGCCAGAGTGAAACAATCTAAGAAAGACACAACGGGCCACTGTTGGCTCTGAGGATGAGAGGGAGCCAGGAGGCAAGGAATCTGGCAGCCTCTAGAAGCTGGAATAGACGAGGAATGGATTCTCTCTTTGAACCCCCAGAAAGCAGGACAGCCCTGCTGACACCTTGATTTGAGCCCAGTAGGACTCCAACCTTCAGAACTGTAATATAATACGTGTGCTCTTGAAACCACAACTTTTGTGGCAGTGTGTTACAGCAGCAATAAAAACCTAACACAGAGTTTTGCCACCCTTTAAATTCATAGTCAAGTATATACCCTAATTGAAAACAAAGTTACAGCTGAAGAGTTGTTTTGAGCTTTTTGAGCACCTACCCATTCTGAGATTCTAATTCAGTTACTTCCCTTTCTACCTCAAGAATTACTGGTAGAAAACCCTCATCTTAACGCTGAGTAGTTAAAATGAGGGTTGCTGCTCTCCCTCATGCATATTGAGGAGACAAAATCGATTCCAATTGCTGGGCAGACATTTTGCCAATGTGAGGCTTAAACCCTATAGAGTGGATACCCAACCTTTTGTTTTTTGTGTTAATATAGCCCTATGGCAAATCCTACTAAATATCATATTCAAAGATACACCGACTTTACACAGGAAAGGAATGAAGGAACATTTACATTTTCCCAGGTATCTAAAACGTATTTCCAGAATAGATGTCATTGAAGGACATAAAGTATCCAAATTGACCTCTTTTCTTATCTGTCTCGACAAAATCTTACTCATGGTGGCAGTTGTACCTATAAATGGCTTCTTTTCCTACTTACATTAGTGTTAGCAAAATCTTCTGGGCTCCCCACTCCTTCCCTCTAGACCTCAAGATCTGTTCTATTCTGGGTAAATCTATTCTCTACATTTTTAAAAAAGTTTTTGGATGAATTTATTTTGTGATGTAATGTCAGTAAATTCTTTTTTGTTTCCAGTTTTATTGAGATATAATTGACATTCATCACTGTATATGTTTAAGGTGTACAGCATGATAGTTTGACTTAACATATATTGGAAATAATTACCACAATAAGTTTAGTTAGCATCCATCATCTCATATAGATACAATAAAAAGAGCAACCAAAAAAAGAAAAAAATTTTTTTCTCTGTGATGAGAACTCTTAGGATTTACTCTCATAACAACTTTTCTATACATCATATAGCAGTGTTAACTGTAGTCACCATGCTGTACTTTACATCCCCAGGACTAATTTATCTTATAACTGGAACTCTGTACCTTTGACCACCTTCATCCAATCCCATCCCCACCCCCCACCCTGCCTCTGGTAACCACAAATCTGATCTAGTTTTTTATGAGTTTTTAAAAAATTTTTAGATTCCACATATAAGTGAGATCGTACGGTATTTGTCTTTCTCTGTCTGACTTACTTCCCTTAGCATAATGCCCTCAAGGTCCATCCATGGTGTTACAAATAACAGGATTTCCTTCTTCTCTATGGCTGAATAATAATCCATCATATATGTATACCACAATTTCTTTATCCATTCAACCATCAGTGGACACTTAGGTTGTTTCCATGGCTTGGCTATTGTGACTAATGCTGCTATGAACATGGGGGTGCAGATTTCTTTTCTCTACCCTTTTTAATGTAAATTTGGTTTACTCCTCAAGCTCAGCTTAGAAGAATGGTCAAGAACCTCCCTACCTGGGTTCAAATGCCAGCTCGTGCCCTTACCAGTTGAGTGATTGTGGGCTAGTTACTTGGCTTGTACACGCCTCAGTTTCTTTGTGTGTAAAATGGAGGTGAGCTGGGAGACAATAATCCATATGAAGTGGTTAGTCTAGTATCTTGCACGTAGAACCTTTCTGCAGTCTGATGTTGGTGGAACATAATTAATAGTAGAAAAGAGAACCAGAACATTCCAGCTAAATTGCATACACATATTGGGTCTAATATGTATATTAATCCAATCTATAAAAAATGTGTATTATCTATAACATAATTATTTACTATGGTAGTGGAGCATTCGGCTCAAGAAATGGGAGCAGGGGATCATAATTTCTGACAGTTCTGAGTATGGCTTTAATAAAAGGGAATTTAGAGGGAATAGCCCTTTTTAAAAGAGCGGACAATCAGTCCGTTCTGCTTTATTCCTAAACTTTGTCTTTTTAAGCCTAAATTGTCAAATGGAATTTTAGCATCCTGTGTGACTTATACAAATTAATCATCAAGAAAGCATTAAAATTCATTTCTTGGAAGAGTGCCTTAGAACATCCAAAGACAATAGTACTAGTCTTTTTTATGTGAGGTAAAGGAGAAATTAATTTCCTTTCTCTTCTCGTCAAGTCACAAATAGTCCAATTGTATGCAGATGGTAGCAAAATCTAGGTGAAAAGCTAAAACTTAACCAAGTTAACACAGTAAGACAGATATTTTAACCAATCAGCATCACCATGCAACTATGTGAAAATAATTAAATGATTGCAGTTTTCATCTGTCAGCTGGATGTTTGATGTTGTATAGACGTAGCTTGTAAGTGAAGATAATTATGAAAGATTATTAAATAAATATCTCCCTGACAAGGATTAATTGAAAAGAATTTAGTATTTTGTGAACACAGTTAAATCGGAGTGGATTTCTGACAACATACATCTCTCTCCCAGAATAAAAGATTTCACCAGTTTGAAAATAGAATAATAATCTTAATGAGGATTTAGGAATTATATATGTTTAGAATAGTACTATTCAGTTAGTATGAATTATGCCTGTTTGGATAATTTAGCAAAACTGTTCTCTAAAGAAGATAATTTTCCCTTGCATTTGTCATTTTCCATTACTATGAATTTTAATTCAATTCCATTTGCAATTTAGAACTTTTTTCACAATTAGAACAAGTCTAAATTACCTAGAATGTATTAAAAACCAAATTTGCTAGACAGTGCATGTCATAAGCAATATTACAAAAAGCTGTGCAAGATAGAAACTTTAGGTACAACTAGTCTTCTGAAATATCTGTCCATTTTCAACAATTTGTGTATTATTTACTCATGCAGAGTCTTGCCTCCAGGACACCTGGTGGCTTTATTTGTTGACAAATGACACCAGTAGTTTGGACACTGTCATTTATTTTCCACATTCTCTTGGCCAAGGCATTCAACCTTTTTAATATTTAGTGACCTCAGCTTTTAATAATAATAATTATAGTGTTATACTTCCTCAGAATACTTTTTATGATTTTAGTGATTTTGGAGTAAGATCTTGTACAGGGAATAATTATAAAATATAAAAGCTCAGTAAGTTCTTATAACTTTAATTTTATGTTAATTGAATGTTAATCTCACATTATCTTTCATTGGAATCTTAAGTTCTTTGGGTATGATGGTTGGGAGTAGATCCCTGTGTTTCTAGTCTTTTTTGGTTCTCCTAAACCAAGCTATTTTTATAATGAATTAGTTTCACGTTCTCTCCTTTACGTTGAAGAAACTCTTTCCTTGGTGCAGTAACATCCAAACTGCAGTGGAAGTGAATGGAGGCTGAGAATTCATTAGCTTTGTTAGCTTGAGGACCACGGAGGGTTTGTGAGATGCAAAACAGTGGCCATACGTAAATAAATCAGAGCTACAAATCACACAGTGAACTTACAGACAGCAGAAGCAGAGGGAATGTCTAAGAAAGAGTATTCTATTCATGTGCTAACCACTTGTTAAGATAAAATGAATATGAGACACTGTAGTCTCTATCTTGTTAATTCAATCAAATATTCTATATTTAGGTTCAGAGAAGCATTTCCACAAATTAGAAAGTGATACAGAAACTGAAATATAGTGAGGTACACCTGAAATTAACACAATGTTGTAAGCCAATATGACCTCAATAAAATAACTTTAAAAAAAAATTAGACAGTGGAACTAGATAAAAAAATGGGTGAGGAAAACTCCCTGTTACATGTCACATGTCTGATTACTTTTGGTGTTGAAGGTGGGCATTGGTGTATGGTCTGTGGCCTGAGTGTGTGTGTGTGAGATTCTGAGTGTGTGTGTGTGTGTGTGTGTGTAGGATGTTGGAGGAAAGTCCAGGAGAGAAATATCCACAGTTCACTTAAGATCCAATGTGTTATGATTTTCTGGAAAAAAACACAGGGAATATATGTTAATGACTATGTTGTCCCTTCCTCCCTGAATTCCCAAGCACTCTGAAGTCTCCCTTAATCAAGACACCCTCTTGTCTGCTGTGAATGTGGTTGTGTGTACAATACTCAAGTTTGCCCTGGGGAGAGTGTGTGTTCCCATCAGAAGGGGAGGAACACTGGAGGTATTGTTTGTCTCAAGCAAAAGAGCTTTTGTGGTGGGTTTCACCAAGATCTGAAAATTGTATGTTCATAGACACTCCTCTCCTTCTTTGTTAAAACTGATGCTTTGAGCTGTGTACTGCTCCATCAGTTTTATGACATGATGTAATCAATCATTCCATCAAAACACGAACATCCAATATTCACTTAATATCCCATCTACCTGTTATATATTGACTTTAGTCCCAACTCTGGTCAGTTAATCTTTTGATCTCCTGATCCCAACTCCGATTATTTATGTATTTTCTTCTCTCTTCCATTTCTTATTCTCTTTAGAGCCCTTTTAGCTGATTCACTTAAAAATTATTGATCAACAAGTCACTGTTTGCACTTAGCATATGGGAGGCATTGGGCGAGTCCAAGTGGTGATGTAAACAAATGTAAGCCCTTTGCTGGGAAAGTCAATGAACCCAGCAAAACAAAAGTTTCAGAAAGGGATCAGTGGGCATGAAGAATTCAGAGGGTGCTTTAGGTTTCAGGAAAAAAAAAAAAAAGAGAATCTGAAAGTTCATGTTTTCCATTAAGGATCCCAGATGGAAAGGTTTCCACGAATTTTAAGGTGAATACACAAGGCAGATACATATCTGGTTGTGCAAGAGGGAAATGCTTTCTGAGTTCCTTAAAACTAAGCTCCTTGTTTATTGCTTCTCTAGATGGACCAAGATATAAAAAGTGCAAAATGAGGGAGGAGGGAGAGATAAAACCATGACAAAATTATAGAAAGGCACATTGATACTATAATTTACCATGCCAAGTACTCACTTGGGTATTTTTCTGCATTGTTCGTTTTTGACGCTGGCGGATTCATAGGTGAAATTCTGTCTCAAGGAATTCTAATGCATATTTTTCTTCTCAGCAGGCTATGCAGTAAGGTTAAATCAAAGAACATGAGGTTCCATTCTTAGCAAATTCAAATATGCTTTGTACCACCTGGAATTTCTAAAAAATCATTTATTAGAAGGTTTCTGGCTCCCCCGAATTTTTTGTCTAGTGAAATACTTTCATCACTCTATATTTTGTAAAGTATCCATCCAGAAAACTAATATGAAATCAATTTATAATATTAATTTTGCATGTTTAAAAATAATTTAGATTTAAAAAGAATAGCAAAACATTAGAAAGAAAACTGCGTCTTTTCTAAGAAAATTAAAATGTTAATAATATATAAACTTAGGTTAGATATTTCCTTTTGAGCCTAAATCAGAAAAATACTGAGACCAAATTCCACTGTAGCACATTCTACAAGGTGGTTTGCATTTCATACATTTTTTTAAAGAAGGGGATTTTGGCATATTGAATATCATACTTAAAGTACCTGGGAGTAAGTGATGGAAACAACTAAGACTTCAATCACAGAATTATGGAGTTTCAATCTAATCATTATTTTACAAGTCGACACCTCCTAATAGACTGTAAACCCTTTGAAGGCAGGGGGCCATTTGTGAAATGAATGCATCATCTACTTGAATGCATGGAACAAATGAATGAAGGAATAGTAGCTGGACGTGCAGCCTTTTTGGAACCTGGCCAATGCAAATGTTTGCAGCTTTGTAAGGGAGTTCACTTCACTGTTAAAAGGGGTTGGCGGTCTTTGCATGTGAAATCTCTACTGACAGAGCTGAAGCGATTTTGAATGTTTCCTTCGTCTCCCACTCTATGGCTGTGGGAATCTTTGAAGACGAGATATTATGTTCCTCCCACGTAATCTTTTGCAAGCATCCTCAGCAGGCTTAATTTCCTCCTGCAAGTGACTCTGAGGCACTTTCATCCTCCTTCCTGGGTTGCTGTGGATAGGCTATAAATTATTATCTTATTGTTATATGGCTATCTTGCTACCAACAATTACTGCTGATGTCTACCAATAGGCACACATTTGTTCTCCTTCATCACAACATATGTTGTGAATATACCCAGAGTTTATGTTAGATTTTTTTTTGTTTGGCAAATGCATTCGACTCTTTGCTCGTCTATATTGAGCCTGAAGCCACATGTTTTCATAATTTTTTTAAAAAAGCAATATCATATTTTACAATATGATTTAGAAAGTAAAAGAAAACGTGATCCCTCTGCTTCCTATGACCAACTGTCCGCATACAACAGGACAAAGCAATATGCCTCTGTGGCTCAGATTTCCCCACAGGACGTGGACTGCACAATTACCGGTTGCAGCCAGGCCAAAGTCTGTTTGCTGCATGTTTCCCTGAAATACCAAGCCCCTGAGGTCTTACAATGGAAGACAGCATAAAATTGTGATAGAACAGCCAAAAACTAATTGGTTTGTAGTTTTAAGAAAGCAGTGGGTTACTTGTTTTTAAATGCAATCGACTATAATTCGATTTAATGGAGATAGAGTCATTTCCAAGAAATTAATTAAAGTTCACAGGTTGGAAAAGAGTTGAGTGCATCATCTTAGATGGCTCTCTTGAGACTTAGAGGAAAATGAACTTCCTCCAGCATTTTATTCAACTTACGGCTTTATAGTTGTTATCATCATCATCATCATCATTTAAAATAGATTCTCTCTGAAGATGTATTATGACATCCTACCCTGCGAGCAATTTGGGGCTTCTGAGATTTGAAATAGTTATTCAAAGACTGCAGAATATCAGTTGGAATCTTTTAAAAACTGTTACAGACAACGTCATGGCTATTAATCTTTCAAACTTTTCTCTTGTCATTGGTTTTGAGTTGACCTGTGTTATGAGTGTAATTGTGTCCCCTAAAAAGATATGTTGAAGTCCTAACCTCCTGTACCTATGAATGTCACCTTATTTGGAAATAGGGTTTTTAGAGATGTGATCAAGGTAAGATGAGGTCTTACTGTATTAGCAAGGACCCTAAATCCATTACCACTGGTGTCCTTATACGAAGAGACACGGAAAGGAAGACAGACAGTGATACATGGGGAGAACACCATGTGAAGATGGAGGTAGAGATTGGAGTGACACATCTACAAGCCAGGGGGACACCAAGGATTGCTGGAAACCAGCAGAAACTAGGAACTGAGAGAGAGACATGGAACAGATTCTCCCTCAGAACCTACAGAAGAAACCAACTCTGCTACTTCTCAATTTCAGATGTCTATCCTACAGAACTGTGAGACAATAAATTCCTGTTGTGAGCCACCTAGTTTATGGTAATTTATTACAATAGCCCTAGGAATCTAATACAGCCTGGATTATGTATATACTGTCTGCACAGCCTGTCTAGACCAGAAGAAGCCAGAATATGGGTTGTCTGCATTCCTAATTCCTAAAATCCTCTGTCAGTACCCACTGCTCTCTCCTTGGAGAAGCCTTCTTGACACGCTTGGGGTCTCCTGGCTCACCAGAGAAGAAGGTCTTGGCTTCCAGTCACCCAAAGCAACAATTTTCCAACTGAAAGACTTTATGCATCAATAAGCCACAAAATCCATTGAACATTCTTCTGTTGAACTCTTGTTCCTGAGAAAGAAATGATTCTATAACTCCTCTTCTCACTGCCTTCCTTTCTTTGAGAATCAACTTTAGGCTATCCAGGAGGCCCAACTGTTTCCTCTGAGACACCTGAATCCATCTCTGGCAGGCCCTAAGGATTCTCAACATCTTTCCCTGGAGTGTTCCAGGCATCACCACTATGACTCTTAGTGTAGGCATGTATTGTAGACTGACTCGAGCATAGCCTTCCACTATCCCTGCCTGCTGATATGCATGGTCTTGTGGAACCCCTTCCACTTGCATGTGGACAGGATGTAGGACTTGCTTTCAACCCATAGAATGTGATAGGGGTGATGGGCCATCGCTTCCATGATTATGTTACAGAACCTTGGAACTTGTGTCTTACAAGCAGACCCTTTCTATTGCCTTCTTGGTTTTCATGCTTTGATGGAACGTGCTGCCATGTTAGAAAGGTCCCCATGGCAAGAAACTGAGAGCTGCATCTGATCAACAGCCAGCAAAGAACTGAGGCATTCAGTTCAACAGGCTACAAGGAATTGAATCCTGCCATCAACCGTGTGAGCTCGGAAGAGGATCCTGCCCAGTCTTTCAGATTTCAGATGAGACCCCAGCTTTGGCCAATGCCTTCATTGAAGCCTCTTGAGAGACCCTAAAACAGAAAACCCAGTTACGCTGTGCCTGGATTCCTGATATACAGAAACTAACATAAAATAAACATGTTGTTTTAAACCATTAGATTTGTGGTAACTTGTTACACAGCATTCAATAAGTAATGCAACATGATATGTAAAATGAGTGTATTTCAAAGCTAAATTATAACTCAAGTTCCACCTAGATATCATGTCTCTGGTTGGAGGGATATATATTTTGAGACTTATCAAGCTGTTATTACTTAGCAATGATTTGATGGCAAGTGAAAGAAATTCAAGTTGAATTCACTTAAGAGGAAAAAAGGGGATTCATTGGCTCAATGTACTGAGGATTGTAGTAGTGGATATAGCTTCAGAAATGATGTTCTAGATGTAGCTTCAGAAATAATGTTCTCAGATTCTGAGATGAATCATTGTCATAGGTAACCTGGCACTTTTGGTCCATCTTTCTTTGTCTCTGTTGACTTTCTTCTCAACAAGGCTGTCTCCATGTGGTGACAAAAAATGGTCACCAGTATTTCCCTGTGATGTCATCCTTGAGCTCAGAGAAGCACATTGGCCTGGAGATGATGCTCATTGGCTCAATTTGGGTTGCAGGCCAACTCTGAACTAATTTCCATATCTAGGGGAAAGAGTCCCTTGGATTGGCATGGTC
Organism: Ceratotherium simum simum; assembly: GCF_057802395.1. Taxonomy (NCBI): domain Eukaryota; kingdom Metazoa; phylum Chordata; class Mammalia; order Perissodactyla; family Rhinocerotidae; genus Ceratotherium; species Ceratotherium simum. The sequence goes on from NC_141940.1 coordinate 125,401,989, forward strand.
TGGGTTAGGTACGCATTTCTGGATGGGGAGAGGGGTGAGTGAGTCCAACAAGAACTAGCTTAGGGTAGATGTGGAAAAGGCAGTTCCCCAATGGAAAATTGAATGCTAAGCAAGCAAAACCCAATGATGTCCATTGTCATCTCTCATATTAGGGACAGTAAGCAGACAAGAAAGATTGGTATGGCTTCATGGCATAGGAGGTGAGCATGGGCAGCAAAACCTTACCTAGACTATTAATTCCCTTTCAGCTAAAAAGAAGAACCTGGAGATTTGAACATAAGAAACCTTGCTTATGAGTTGTTACTGTTGTTGTTTCGTAAGCGTCTGGATCTCGTAGTGACATACACAGATCAAGTGATGGGAACATCTAGCAGATCAGGAATTTTATATTCAGACATCATTGAGGCAGTGCCACATTGGGTTTCACACACTAGAGAGACTTCTGGGTCTGGAAGCTGGCCTCTGATGGCAAAGCAGGGGTAGCATGAGCTGTAACTCCAGATGGAAACCTTGACCTGAAATGAGTGAGGCTGTTTAGGACACGGTATATCCTGCTGTGCCCACCATTTCTTTTAAGAGTTCCAGTGAAAAGCCTAGGTTTACTGAAGGATCAGCCAATTTAGAGAGTTGATCTGAGGGAAATAAAATCGAATTTGAACAAATTTCAGCCTAAGCCTTCAGCAGGGGGATGGCTTAGGAAGAATTGCCTTGTAGGGCACTGGGCAAATGGCTGGCAAGGTGGCATCCAGTTCTCTCTCAGGGAATTCTGCAAGAAGCACAGGAAGTCATTCTCAGCTGCTTCCTTCTGCTCGCTGGGCTTCTTTCTGAGAGCTTGAGGTGGGCAGGTTCTCAGGGTGATGATGAAACCTGGTCTTCAATTCTCATGCAGCTCTGTAAATCCCATTAGGCACCACCATCAATCACCCTTACTTCATCGAGTTTCTTTGGCTTGTTTGTTAACATTTCCTTCTGTATGAGCCCCTGACATTAGCAAAAATGGGATTTATATATTTATTCATTCATTCAGTGAATAGTTACTGAGCATGTTCTTATTGTCAGGCCACTTTGCTGAATGTGCTCCATCCCTTCTCTTGTAGACCATACAGGGAAAGATGGACAAGTAACTAGAGTCATCATTTAGTATAATCACTGCTATGATGGGGCAAAGTGGGGAGATACGGGAACATCTGGGAGGACTGTGTGCCCCAGACTTAGTGGGTCGGAATACACTAAGGAGAAATTTGAAGGATAGTAACGGACCGAATGGCTGGGGGCAGGGGGATTTCAGGTGGAGGGAACAACATGTTCAAGGATGGAACCCGGATGCTGATGTTAATACCAATTCTCTTTGCTGAGCATCATTTAAGAGACAAAGTGAGTGAATTCGAAGTCCTTGCTGAACCAATCATCTGAAGTGCAGTCACTCTCTGTGGTCACTTAATTGCATGGCAACCTGCTGGGCTGCAGAGAATCTCGACAGATGTGATCTTATGAAAATTGAGAAGCCCAACAAGGACAAGTGTTCAGCTGAAAGAGGACCTCATTTCCTTTTAGAGACGTGAATCGGGAGTGGACGATATGACTCATCAGCTGAATCCATCATGCTGCTGCCTGTTTTTGCGAAAAAGGTTAATGGAACACCACCACACCAATTTATTTTCGTATTTTCTCTGGCTGATTCCATACTACAATGGCAGAGTTGAGCAGCTGCAAAAGAGACCCTATGGCTCACAAAGCCTGAAATATTTATCATCTTGCCCTTTGTAAAAAACGTTTGCTGACATTTGATGTAAAGACGTACCTTCACAAAGTCAATTGGGAATCTTCTAGTTAGTACATAGACATGAATGGCAGAGTCCACAGTTTCAGGCCAGAGAGCAGTTGTTGTCAAACTAATCAGGGACTTTTTCATATGCAGACTCCCAGGCTCCATCCAGGCCCCCGATGACTCACCAATACTGGGGAGGGGCCCCAAAAATCTATGTTTTAATGATCCTGAAGATGATGCTGTTGAAGATTATTTATATAATATAATATAGTGGACATAACAAGCTATGTTTATGTATAATAGTAGTCACTTATAGGACTATTGATATGAGTGATATAATTAATGATATGACTAACTGATATAAATAATAGTCATAAAGACCTCAGAAAATTGGACATGAAACATTTTTAAACCAAATATAAACAAATAATCATTTCTGTCATCAGGAAAAAAAGGATGAAATCCATTAAAGAAAACACGGTCCATATAGCCTCGACCAGGTTCACTTTCTGCAATGACCTCCAAGATCAACTAGTTGCAAGGTATATCTATAGGGAATTAAATTAAGAGACATGCAACAAAGGATTATTAGCTGTAGATCTTTAAAATCAAATCAATTTAAAGAAAACACTAACAGCCCAGTGGCCAAAGGACACAATCAACCCGTAGATGCATACATATAGATGTTGATGATGATGATAATGATGATGATTCTGATGATAGTGATGATGGTGATGATAATACCCATAAAGACGGTAATGATGGTGATGGTGATTTTGATGATAGTGTTGATGGTGATGGTGATAGCAATGAAGATGATGATAATGATGATGGTGGTGATGATGGTGATGGTGATGATGATGTGTTGATGGTGATGATGGTGAGAGAGGTAGGATGGTGATGATGATGGTGATGGTAATGAAGACAATGTTAGTTGGTATTCAGTGAGTGAGTTTTTTACAGTAGACACTTTGCAGTAAATCTTGTGCATCTTCTATCAATGAGTGCAGCTAATAGCTCTACAAGGCGCCATGTCACAAATAGGGAAAGTGAAGCCAGGAGTGGTTCATCATTTACTCTAAATTACCCAGTTTGTAAAAGGAAAAACCAAAATTTGGATCCAAGTCTTTCTGACTCTGTCTTATGTAATTTCCTTAAGAGTAATTAAATGAAATTTAATAAAAGGAAACACCACTCCACCTATAATATTAGCAAAGACATAACAAAACAATATTCTGTGCTTAAGAGAATATGCACGCATGACTTTTTTTGTAGGCATTTTTGTAAATTGATATATAGTTTTTTGGAGAAGCAACACAGCAGTATCTGTGAGAAGACTTTAAATAACGTCCATAACTTTTGAACCAGTAGTTCAACCTCAAGCAATCCATTTTAATGAAATATTTTTTTTAAATGCTCCTAGAGATAAATGCCTAAGAATTTGCATTTCAGTATTATTTGTGCTGGGGGAAATAAAAGGTAAGTAAAAACAGCTGAGAGGTAAGTTACGCTACATTCGTGGAATGAAGTACTGTGCAGCCTGCTTTCGTTGACTGCATGTAAGTACGTGCTTACAAATAATATCTAGACTACAGGTGCAGGTTTGCTGTAACCAGAGAGGTGAGGGCAGAGAGCAGAACCAGTCTGCCTTGAATTGTTCTTCCTTCTGGACCACGGCTTACTGCATCCAGGTTCTATGTTGTGGGTCTATCCGGAGCCAATCAGGATCCTTCTGTGGCTACTACACCCAGTGAGGGGGTATAATTAGCTGATGCCTGCACAGGCTCCAGCAAATCCAGAACTTGGCGGGTAGTGGACTTGAATTATGAGAGGAAGAAGTTGGGAGACACGGGCACACCTGCTCCTGACAGTTGACATAGGGATCTCCTTAGGACTCCTTAACCATGAAGGAACCAAGAGGCATGAGGTCTGTGTTCAGATCTTGCCTCAGTCCTCGGTAGCTGGATGTCTTGTGACACATCATGAACCAATTGTAGACCCGTTCCCTCATTACCACATGACCTCTAAGATCCCTTCAAACATGCATAGTCCATGGCTCCATCAGTCAGAGAGTCTTAAGCTCTAAATTATCAAATAAGATATGTCAGAAGTTGACACTCAAGTGTGGCTTTTGGAGTGTTGCAGGGCTGTTGTGTTGCTGTGAGGATAACAAGATGTTAGGAGGCACTTGTCTTTCACATTTTAAAAGTCTGTACATTAAAGATGTTAGGAGGCACTTGTCTTTCACATTTTAGAAGTCTGTACATTACTCGTACTTGGGTCAACCTGCAGTGCACATGAGATTTCATTGTATAAATGAGTGTATCCCATTTTATCCACAACCCTCTGCAAGGGGGCTGAGTACTACTATGAGAATACCCCACCTGGAATATGAGCATAACCTTGCTCCACTCTTTCTGGCACACAGTCTTGTCAGTCATCTTTGCAAGAATTCTTAACGTAACTTCACATATTTACGACAAGAAAAAAAGCTAAATGTGCAGGGTACATGTTTAGATCTAATATTTTTAACAAGTCAGCATTCCTTATGGATAAATGAATACTTTCCTAAAATTTTAACGATAGCAAGGTGCTTATGATATCTGTTGTTCCATAACTCTTTCTCAACCTCATTCCTGTCCACATTTCTCAGCCTCGGCACTATTGATATTCTGTCGTGAGCGGCTGTCCTATGCAGTGTAGGATGTCCAGCATTCTCCCTGGTCTCCACCAACTGGAGCACTTGGGGAACACTGAGGGTACAGCAGAGTGTGGACCTATGGGATAAATTCCTGCAGAAGCAGATTAGAACCAATTTGCAATACATCTCCAATGGGACAGTGAAGGGAAGAGTGTCCAACATTTCTTGACCACTCGCTAGAGTGCAGGGCACTACAAAAGGCGATTTGCATGTATTATCTTATTTATCTTGTTTGGGAATTATCTTGTTGACAGCTGGAGTCCCATGAAGGAACACTTTTGAGCAGTAAAATGACAAGCTCTGATTTGCATTTGGAGATTAATTACTCAGACTGCCAGTTATTTGTTACCTTGCTCACCCGGGCCTAAGTTGACATCTAGACGATGTATTTGGATTTATTCTGCAGAGAGGTGATCTCCCCTACATTATCTTGGCCCACTGCCTGAATTCTGACCACGAAAAACTTATCTGATTAGGTCGTGGCATCTCATTTCCAAGAGCCAGCAAAGAAGTAAGAATGATTAGAATATTGAACAAATTGACCAATGGGTTATTTTATCAGATGATTAGCTTGCAAAACTAGTTTATCAAGAAATGGAACATTTAAATAAGAAGAGAGTAGCACATACAAGAAAAATTGGAGACCTTGGTCTCAATTATATGTTATTTTTAATTTTGGTTTGAATAAGTCTATTGGTAAATACAGTGAGTGGTTGGTTCTGCTTAAATAAGGTTGTAAAAAATTTTTATAGGTGTGTCTGAAGTTGAGTGGTGTAGCAAGACAATAAGGGAGTATCCATAGGTACATTTAAACATAAAAGATCAATCCTTCATCCTTTGTAGAAAAAATCTATTTTCTGTTGCCTGGAATGTAAAGCAGAATTTAGCGGTTGCCATTAGGAAGTGACAGACTATTCCCTATGATCTTCTTCCTCTATGCCATGATTATAGCTAGAAGAAAACATCAAAAAGAAATATTTTATCCCTGATATATACAATTAGTACAAAAATGTCTACGTACCAGAATACCCTCAAGAAAGCGCCATAAGAAGGGAACCTTCCACCACTATTAACAAATAGTCAGTGGTCATTAACATGAAATTTGTGATACGTTTTGTATGTTCTTGATTAGATTCAAGAACCAAAGAATAAGGCCTAATTGATGAAAACGGGCTGTAATTTTGTGCTTTTAATATCATGGCCTCCGGCCAAATACAGACAAAAGAAAGAGCATTTGGTTTGTTACTTTAGATTTGTTTCTCCATCCTCCTCGAAAACAGGGATGATTTACAGTTTTCATATATTTTTCATGCACAATTAACATCACTGTTGCCAGATTTACGGAAGAGCCGGGAGAATGGAGCTGCAGTGATTTATTAGGAGCGCATGAAACAGAATTAATGCTACCAGCAGCAGAGTTTAACGGGAAAAAGCTAAAGTACAAAATCTTAAAAATGAAAAGAAACCTTGGTGTCAAAAGCGTGTTCACTTTAGGCAAGCTTTTGACCTCAGTGGGTGCCTTTTTTTTAACAAAGTGACAAAAGTATTATACCCACATGGGGGACTTTTCTCCGTTTCGGTTTCTTGAGGAATCTCAATATGGTAGAATAGAATAATATTGTTATATGAGAGACTGAGGGAAACTCCAATTAAGATTGACGTTTTTAGAAAGCAATGGGGCGTAGGAATATTTTAAAGACTAGCTCTCTTTTTTTAACAATTGACATAGAAATTGAAAACCATGCATTTGATAGCAAAATAGTTCTTTTAATATTTCAATATCAAAAAACTTGCCAGTCTTGTGTGTTTTTACATGATTTTGTTGTGTATTTGCTTTGTATTTTTTTTTTTTTTTTGAATACTCTCTCATTGGATCTTGGAAAGTTAGCATATGTTTTCGCCCAGAGGTGCCCACCATAGACTTAGATTTCTTGATTTGTCACCTGCCCTTGTTGAAGACCTGTAAAGTAAGCATAACTTTCTTTCAGGCACAGACAGGCAACACCTAGACATGTTATTAGTTGTCTTTTAATAGGAAGACAGAAACATTGCAAAAATTAAGGACAAGCTGAAGACCTTGCTACAGAGCAGTCAGGTATCTGCGAATTTAGTGTTTTGGAGGAGACTATAATTAGGGATACCTAATTGTCTACTTAGCTATTAAATATGTGTAGGCAAATCAAGCATCAATAAATGAGTTCAACTAAGCTTATTTCCAAAATGCCTTCTCTGCCTCTCAGACCTCAAATGTACCTCCTGTCTCTATTGCGAATTAAGCGTCCCTTGCATTGATCTTCATTCTTGCCCGGTTCATGAGGTGGCATACTTACCTTCTAAATCCACCAGAAGTAGTATTCTATAGACAGGCAGGTGTGGCATTCATCCGCATGAGTCTTCCAAGCTCCTAAGAACAGGGACATACAAAGTATAGCTGACAATAATTATCTGTTAAAATTGACGTGAATCACAGCACCAATATTAGACCAGTGGTTTCTTTCTCTCTGTGGAAAGAGGGCTTCAGTTTTCTCTGCAGCTATTGTACTTTACAGAATCCTTCCCTCTTCTATCTCATAAAATCACTATTATTTAAAATGCCATTAGCTGTGGATGGGGTGAAACGCCCACTCATGCAATGCTGCGGGGTTTGCAAATGGTCATCATCTTTCTGAGGGAAAACATGGCAATAGGTAGCAAACACCTGAAATGTGTGCCAGGAATACTTTGCACTTCAAGAAATTTTATCCTCAGGAGGTAATTGGACACATGCAGAAGGATGCACGTATAGAGAGCACGTATAGAGATTTCCATTGTCCAGTGCTTATGATAGCAAAAAAAAAAAAAGTAAGGACACAACAATTTTTCCTTTTTTTTGTGTGTGAGGAAGATCAGCCCTGAGCTAACATCCATGCTAATCCTCTTTTTGCTGAGGAAGACCGGCTCTGAGCTAACATTTATTGCCAATCCTCCTCCTTTTCTATTGCCAAAGCCCCAGTAGATAGTTGTATGTCATAGTTGCACATCCTTCTAGTTGCTGCATGTGGGATATGGCCTCAGCATGGCCGGAGAAGCGGTGCATCGGTGTGCGCCCGGGATCCGAACCCGGGCTGCCAGTAGCGGAGCTTGTGCACTTAACTGCTAAGCCACGTGGCCGGCCCGGATGCAACAATTTTTAGCAGTCTAGAATTCATTACGTAATTAGAGCTACAAAACAAACATGGAATACCAGCCATTAGAATTGCTTTACAGGATAATATGTAGTGATGTGGGGAAATATTCAAAGTGTATTATTATACAAAAACATCTCAATCATGTTATTTTCTATTGGACTTGCAGTCTTTTTAAGTTGCCTTGGATAATTTACTCCAGAGTATTGCAGTTTTATTTCATATTATGACAAGACTAGAAGACGATGACAGATTGGCACATTATCTGTTGAGAATATTTACAGTGGTATAAACAGAAGATGCTGCTGGGGGCAGGAGGAAGCCTGCCAGGCAGCCTGCATATCCTTCAGGCTACACCAGCGTCCCAGGACCCCATGTCTCGATTCCCTTAACCCACCTAAGACATGCAGAGTGCCAGGCACACATCTGAGGGTGCTCTGGTTTAAACAGTCAACCATCTTTAGTTTTACACATTGCAAATATCTTCTCCCATCTGTCCGCCATCCATTATCACCAGAAACACCAAGGGTTTCTGATGCAATTGGTTGAAACAAAAATCAGTAGTTTTGATTTAGCAAAGATCCCTCAACATTTTTTTCTTCCTATATCTTTTACTAGGTAGGGCATATTTAAAAAATCCTGATCCACTCCAAGAACACAAAAATCTTCTCCTGCATATTTTTCTATGAGTGTTAGAGTTCATATATACGTTTTTAATCTATGCACAATTTATTTTTATATGGTGTGAGGTAGGGATATAAAGTTATTTTTATCCAAATAGTGAACCCATGTTCTCCACACATAGGTAAACAATGTGTCTTTTTGTGGTGTCAACCAGGGTCCTGATAGGAAAAGATGACACACAAAAAGGAGCACATTAAAAGTGGGGGCTATAAGGATCCAAGTAAATCAGCCTTGGTGGTTTAGTAACCCTGGAGCAGCCATAATAGGGAGCCCTTCTGTGAAGTTACAGATACCCACTGAGGTTGTACTACCTGCCAGGTAAGGGAACTGGAAGTCATACATACTCTCTCCTTCTCTCCTTCTGCCCTTCAGACTTCCTGCCAATGTCTCCCTTGGCTGAAACCCTGGGGAAGCCAGAGGCAAGAGTGATTCCCTGAGGGTTCAGGGCAGAGAGCGGTGTGGAGCTGAGAGAAAGTAAATCTCAAAGGAACCTGCGAAAAAATAGCCCAGTACAAACTTCTAACATCCACCGCATATACATAGGGCAGTCTATGGGCTTTATATTTCGTCTCACTCATTTATCAGTCTGTTTCCGCGGTAGGGCAAAATGTGAATCAAATAGAACAAACAACCCTACGCTTTTCTTCAACATTCTCTTTACTCTTTGCAGATATTTATTCTTTCATATACAATTTATAATCACCATGTCAAATTCTGCCGTCTTTGCTGGGAGCTGTATTGAATTAAAAGATTAGTTTATGAAGAACAGATATCTTTCCAAATTCATAGTGTCCCATCCATAAATTGGCACAGTTCTCCACTTACTGATATCTAATTTTAGCTTTGTTAAAATAATGTGTTAATTAATTTCTTCCTTTTTTTGGTAAATAGTGTCTTCTTTTTGATGTCATTTCCTACTCCTGATATAAAAGAATGTCTTGATTTTTGGTACATTGATTATATATTCAGCAGTCTTTTTAGATTGTCTATTATTTCTGATAGCTTATCTATTGAATTGCACGTATGCCATGAAAGATGATCACACTATCTACAAATAATGACCATTTTCTCTCTTCCCTTTGAATATTTATACTTTTTATTTCATTTACTCTGTTTTTTATTGCATTGACGCAGGACATCCAGTGCTGTATTGAACTGTATTGATGCAAACTGACATCCTTGTTCATGATTTCGTAGGAAATGAGTCTAACGCTCTTTAATAAGTGTGTTGTTGGCTAGAGGATTTTGGCAAATGGCCATTTCAGATAAAAGAAATTACCTTCAATTTCTAGATTTCTAGTAATTTAAAAAAATTTTTTAAATCATAAGTAGACATAGAATATTGTCAAAATTTTTGGCATGTCATGTGATTTTTCACTTTTTTCCTATTCACCTGCTTTGATAACGTAATAGATTTTTTTCTATTAGGGCATTTTGGAAACGACCCTATTTTGATCTTAATGTTGAAATCTCAAAAATTTGCCTGTGCTCTATTACATTCAGTCTGTTAATATTTCACTTAGGATGTCTACATCTACATTCATAAGTGAATTTGATTTATAATTTTGATTTGATTTGATTTCTAAATTTGTTTTTCTGGTCTTGTACAGTCATTATTTGCTTTTGATATCTAAGTTAAACTAATCTTACAAAAATATTTTGCCTGCTTCCTTTCGTTTTATATTTTCTGAACAAAATGTCAATAAGAAGGATTATCAGAAATTGCCTGAAAATGATCTGGCCTGGTGAGTTTTTTTGTGGGAGATTTTTTATGACTATTTCAAATTATTAACAATCTTTAATTTATTTAAATCTATTGATTTGTGTTCTAGTTTCTTTACTTTTTTCTCCAGTATTAATTTATTTAAATTTAGTTTTTTTAACATCAGTGCTTATATGATTAAAATTTTATTTTATATTTTTATGTTTTTATTTTATTTGGGATTATTTAAAGTGATTTCCCTCTCTTTTCAATTATTTTCCTTGTTTCTCGATTTTGCTTCATCGATCTTGTCAGAAGTTTGTTTATATTGTTAAGCTTTTCAATATGCTAGTTTTCATTTTGGTAATTACCTTGACTGTTTTTTTTTTCCTTATTTCACAGATTTCTACTCTTATGTTTATCATATCTTATTTTCTGATTTACTTGGATTTATTCTGTTTCTATTATTCTAGCTTTTGGATTTGCCTTCACAGATCATTTATTTCCAATCTTTCTTGCTATCTTGTAAATGAATTTGAAGTTTTAATTATTGCTGTAAGCATTTCTTTAGACCTGTTGGACAAATTTTCACATGTGATACCTAAATTATCATTGGATTCCAAGTATTTTGTGTTTTTTCTTTAACTTAAAGGTATATATACATACACACACACATATATGCACATACACACATATGTATATATATACATACACACACAAATATATATATATATATTTAGTGTTCTAACATTCTTGTGACATGTTTTAAACTATTGATTTCTAATTCTATTGAATTATGAATCAAATTATATTGCTGTATGACACTGCTTCTTTAAAGTACCATTTATGAAGGGTGCATTTTGTAAACATTCTGCATGTGCTTAAAAGCTATACACACACACATATACACACGTGTATGCATATTTACAAATACATATGTGTGTGTGCAAGAATGTGCATTTTGGGTGGCACAGATCACACTTTTTGGGTTACTGAAGTATTCTATATCTTTGATTAATTTTTTTTGTCTCCTAAATCTATTGGTTCCAAGAAGATGCTATTCTAATTTCTTATAACAGTTTATTTTTTTTACATTTCTTTTGTTTTAAATATTTAATATATACTGTATATTAATATGTAACATATTATAATATATAATATTAGGTATAATATTTATAAACAAATATATAATTTATAATTGTGTTATATATTATATAAAATATGTAAAAATATAATTTTATATATACTATATATAAGATATATATAAAATTATTTATAAATATAATATTAAAAATATTATATTTATAAATAATAATACAATTATTTATAAATAAATGGTAAATATATTACTATTTATGATATATATTATATATATTTCATATACACATATAATATGTATTATTTACTTTTTACATACTTTGAGGCTTTATTATTAGAGACTTACATAAATATGTTAGTTAAATCGTTTTAATTTTATGTTCCTCTCTCAGCATTTAATATCGAATTGTGACATTTATGATTTTTCTGTCTGACATTACATTGCATCCTAGGTATTTTTTCAATCATATTTATCTTCTATTTTATATTTTTAGTCTCTTCAAGTTTATGTAGACTTTTGTTTTAAATATATCTGTTGTCAACAATATGTCACTAAAGCCATTTGTAATCCTAATTTATCAATTTATCTCACTTGTATTTTTGCAATTACCATTATTATAGAGCTCACTTACGCGATTTTATTTTATATTTTCTGTTTACCGTGCTTGCTGAATTTTTATTTATTTCCTTTGCTTTTCCTAACTTCCATCGTATAAACTTAAGTTTTTATTGCCACCTTCATTGTTAGATAGTTCTTCTTCTGTTTTGTTTTTCCTTTTTATAATTTGGATTCATCAAGTTTTCCTCTATGTGTTATGTTCTGCAAGTATATTTTTACGTTAGACCCATATCTATTCTTATTATTACCTATCAAGCTTTTCAATATCTGTAATATTCCCCAGAACAAGATACGGATTTGGTTCACTCTTACTTCATTGCATCTCTCTCTCTCCATGCCCACCCCATTCCATGCTGGATTCCATTGGAAATTTGGCTCTAGAATGCTTTTGAATTTCTTTTTAGATTGTTGTTTTCTGAGACTACTAGTTTTAGGCTTACATTTATTATGTTGCATTGTTCTGGATTCATTTCTCTCTTTGCAGAAATAGATCATTTCAAGAGTTCTTCAAAGAGCGTTTAATGTGGTAAATTTTGTAAGACTTTTCATACCTGAGCATATCCTTAGTTCTCCTTTTCGTTTAAAACATAGTTTCACTGGGTATAAAATTCTAGGCTCACTTCGTCTCCCTTTATCTTGTTGAAGGCAACATGCCATGTGCACCCTGTGTAGCTTGTCCTGTCCAGTGCTGGTGTGAAGAAGCCCATGTTAGCCTTCCTTTGCACATCATCTGCTTTCTTCTCACTGGAAGATTTAAACATATTTCATGTGTATTTAACGTCCTTAAAGATCATGATAATTGGTCCAGAAGTTGTGGGTTTGTTTTTTAAAAGAAGCTTGTTCTTTTAACTTGTGTTTTCAATCTTAAGCCTTACGTTTTTCTTTACTCCTCGGAAATTCTCAGCTGTTATTTCTAACGTAGTTCTTCTCAGCCTTTTTATCTTTGTTGCTCTCTCTTTATGAGTCTCCTCTTAGAGAAAAGGTAATGCTTATCTCCTCCATTTAAGGGATTTTTGTCCCCATTTCTCTCTCCCAGATATCTTCTGGGAGAATGCCTCTATCTTTTGGCTCACATGTGCATTCCTTGGCTGAACCCTTCCATTTTAGCCTAATCTTCGTGCTCATCCATGTAACAATTTTATTTTTCCTCTGCAATATCTCTGTTGACCTCCTTCGTAATGGTTTGTTCCAGCTTCTTATTGTCATCATTCCCTCTCAAATCTCTGGGGGATATTTAATATACTTATACTGAATCCCTTCTATTTGTTTATTTGGGTCATTCATCTTTCCAATAAATAGATTATTCTAGTTGTTTTTAATGTTTGTGATCCTGGCTGGCTCCTAAACATTTCCTGTGAGTTCACCATTTATTTCCTTGGGGCCAGCAAACATCTTGGCAGGTAATTCATGTTTAATGGCTAATCACAGGCCCTACTCTCAATTTAATGCCTCTGGGTATATTGCAGGGAGAAGGAAATCCCTCCAAGAAGTGTCTCTGGAATTCTAGTTCTAGTGCCTGAATCAAGAACTTTATATTCTTCCCTCCCCTCTCATCTCTCCCATTTGCAGGCAGGGTCTTCTCTGAGAACTGTAATGTTCAGTTGTCAATAGCCTAATGCATGTAGGACACGGACACAATGCTAAAGAGTTGTGTCCGTTTACCTGCCTGACTTTTTTTTATTGCCATAAAATTCCCACTAGAGTGGAAAACCAGACCTCTACTGAGTTACCAGAACTTCTGGACTTTTGGTTTTCCTGGGTCTGTACCATGAAATTCCTGATTAAGAATCATGGTGATAGGAAAAGCAGTGATCCAACCACACGGTGCGGGAGAAAGAAGGATACACAGTCAAAAATCTCATCACCCCTCTGTTGGAGGCACCTGGATGGCTAAGGTTCTAGGACCTACTTTGCCTCACAAAGGAACACAACACCTCTTCCTCTCTCCAAGAGTTTCTCAATCTTTGTAGTGATTTCAGAAAAAGTACATAGTTTGATCAAAGAAACAGAGGAAGGAATTTAGGTGGCTTCTTCAGAAAATGGAGTGGAAAATTCTGTGCCTGGAGTGATTTTGAAGCATCACTATTTCTGTAAATAAAGGGAAGCCATTTCCAGATGTCTTTTAGAAAAAAGAAAGGAATTACTTCTGGCTCTGAGAATATTCTCTCACAACATCTTGCTGCATCTCCATCTGTTATTGTTAACTTGTGGGCCAACAAATTCACAGCAGTCTGGGGCTTTTCTATTGCCAATGGTTTTCATTTCATTAGAACCTGACATGTCTGTCTGAGATCAGGGTGAATTTTTATCATTGGCTTCCACGTATCCCTCATTTAATGACATAATGACAATCTCAAAGACCTGACTTGAACTTGAAAAGTTCTTTTTATTGATCCACAATAACAGAGTGGATTTTAGTCATAGGATAATCACAACAGGAAGAATTTTGAATATTCTAGAATATTATATGTTCAAATCCAGGCTGTGATATACAGTGAGATTTCTCCTACCTGAAACTCTTAGAATAATAGGTTTTTTATTTCAATTAGATTTTTTTAGAGGCGTTAACCCTTAAGCAGCATTTTTCCCTCTAATGTAAAGATTTTGGATGAAGCTCTTTGTCAAGTCATTTAAAACTATACTCCTGTTTGCTTAGGCAGAAGTAACAAAGGATATAGGAACTTGACTCTGACAAACGGTTGTCATTGTAGATGTTACTTACTGTCAGAGATGCCTGTAGGGCCAACTGTATTCTCTAAAGTTTCTTGGACCTGTGTTAAATAAAATCGAACAACCGTGGGTTTTTCATTCTCATTCCTGCTTTGCGTATGTTTTCTTTCTTCTCTCTTGCTGCCTTGCTTTTATAAAATTGCTCACCACGATTTTCTCTGCATAATGGGATCTATGCTACAAAATCTGATTAATACAGTCACTAGAGTCCTGCTTGAAATAGCAGAAACCAGTAGAGTTTTCTGCACAGGGACAGGGCAGTAAGAGAGCCCAATTTTGAATACAGTCTTTTGGTCTTTAAGCTATAGCATTCAACTACCTTGCTTACCTTCTGGAGACTTCAGTTATCTGATGGGTAAAGTGGCGAGTAGTAATAGCATGTACCTCACTGAACTGTTGTAAAGATTCATGAGACAATTTATGGAAAGTCCTAGCACAGCACCTGACTTATGGGAGGGCCTTAATTAATGCTAGCAGTTACAAATTTTATTAACCATGATGAGGCTTCAAATGACTTGACTGAGCTACCAAGCAACTCACCCACTCTCAATACCGTTCTTTCATTCAATGACTTCTTTTTCTTTTTCTTTTTTTCTTGAGTGAGAAATAAGTCATGCTAGGGGCCGGCCAGGTGGCTCAGCGGCTAAGTGCGCATGCACTGCTTCGGTATCCCAGGGTTCACAGGTTCGGATCCCGGGAGCACACCGACGCACCGTTTTTCAAGCCATGCTGTGGCGGTGTCCCATATAAAGTAGAGAAAGATGGGCACAGATGTTAGCCCAGGGCCAGTCTTCCTCAGCAAAAAAGAGGAGGGTTGGCATCAGATGTTAGCTCAGGGCCAATCTTCCTCACAATAAAAACAAACAAACAAAAATAAGTCATGCTAGGTACAGAGTGTACAATGACAACTCAAACAGTGTTTGCATTCAAGATGCTTGTCATTTTGGGGACTGGACTTGAATTTATCCTGCTCAGAGATGCCCATTTTTACTGTAGGTCTTGATTCTTGCCTGTGTTCTGTATAGCGAAGGTTACAGAGCAACTTTTAGAATCAGTGACAAGATGTGATGCATATATATTTTTTTCCTGGGGGTTAATTAATTTCTCCAATCTTCATTTGAGGCTAGTTTTGGAGTGTCATTATCATCATAAGAAATATGATAGCACTGTCAATGGTAATATAAATAAAATGGTACCCTAATAGTGTGTAATACAGGGGTCACATCTTTATGATGTTACAGGCCCTGAAAAGTGTTGTACAGAATTAAAATTTTTGGCCATATTTAGAAGCTGGAATTTTTGCAAAATCCACATTTACAACATCTCTTAAAAATTTGTAAAATTTGGCAACACTGAGCCAACGGTTGACTAGGGATGAGGAGTGACTGTTCCCTTCAGACATAGCATTCACTTTGCCTTATAGCCACACTCTCTACCACTCCCTAATGTGTCCCCAACATTCAGGTTGATTTTGCGTTTCCTGCTTTTTTCTCCTCCAGTCTTATCTAACTCTTGTATTTTTTTTCTGAAAGGTCACTGAATTTATGCTTTTTTGTGTGTGGTTGTTTTGCACATTTTTTTAATCAATAATTCAACATCATGTATTGGCTCAAAAATTTTCATATCCACCAGCTCATCTCTTTGAGTACTTAGAAAACATTTCTGTTGATGTTCTCATCAACACATGATGTATATGTTTGATTATCCAAGTAGATACCGGATATGATAAAGATTCCTGTCTTCTTAGAAGCTTATATCTTTGAGCTACTTTATTCTTAAGCATAGAAACTCAATCATTCATTCAACAAATATTTATTGAACACCTGCTATGAACCAGACAATTTTCTCAGTAGTAAAATAATAGACTACAGAGGCAACATCCCTCCTCTTAAGGACTTCAAATAAATAAATAAGCGAATATGTAGTATTTTAGATAGTGATTCCTGCTGTGGAGGAAAATAATGCAGGTTAAAGTAGATCTGGAGTAACAGGAAGGGGCTGGCACATTTGTTATTTTAAGTGCAGAGGTCAGTGGAGGTCATGCTGAGGGGTCTGAAAGAAATAAGAGTTAAGGAGCAGCACGTTCAAAGAACTTGAAGTGGTAGATACTTCGATGTTTTCAAGGAATATCAAAGAGACCAGTGTGGCTTGAGCTAATAGAATGAGGGCAGAGTGGTGGAGGTGAGAGTAGAGAGGTGGGCATCAAACCATGCAAGACCTTGCAGACCATTAAAAGGACTTGAGCTTTTCAATGACGGAGATGGAAAGCCACAACAGAATTTCGAACAGAAGAGTGACAAGCTATGACTTACATTTTTATTGGATCAGTCTGAGTTCTGGTTGGAAAATGAGCTGTGAGGAGGTATGGGCACATTTAGGGAGACCACTTAGGTAACCCTAGTAGTAGTGCAGTCAAGACATTAGGTGGGAAGCTAACAGGTGAGAAGTGTTCAGCTTCTGGGAATATTTCAAGGGGTAAACTGCATTAACCAAAAACCAACATCTCAACTAGGGGTGATATGAAGGGTTCATTTTGAGTGTGTGTTTCATCCCAGTGACGGATTGGTGTTAGCTCTCCTCCTGTCCCATGTCTTCCTCATTCCAGCATCCTAGCTGGGGCAACCACCCAAACAGAGGAGGCTGGGCTCCTAGCAGAAGGGAAATGGGCAAGAATTCTTTATGCTTCTGATCAGATGTGCAATGCACCACATCCGCTCACATCTGATTGGTCAGACCCTGTCCTCTCCTCCGGGGAGGTGATGCAAGGAGAGTGGTACTGGATGGAGATCAAGAGGGAGCAAGAGAGTAGGTCCCGGCAGCTACATGTACAGTGTTACAAGAAAAAAAGATGACTGTACTAAATGCTGCTGATGAGTACAGTGATCTGAGGACCACGAATAACTGACCACTGAGAATGTCAGTTGAAGGTCACAGTGACCTGCCAGGAGCTATTTCATTGAAAAGTCGGGGCTAAAGCTTGTTTAAAAAGGGGCTCTAGAGAATGGAGAACAGAAGCTAAAGGCAATGCTTTCAAGGAATTGTGCTGTAAATGGGAGCAGAGAGGTGGGACAATCAGTAGCTTCAGAGAATGTGGGTAGGTGGGGAAGTTTTTAAAGTTACAAAATGTTACTGTGTATAACATTTTGTGTGAGACCAAGTAAAGAGAGGAAGTTAAGATACAGGCTGAAAGGGACCATTGCAGGACATTGTCACTGAGTTGGATGGGATGGAGGCTCCAGTGAAGTGGGGAGCTTGGAGAGAAGTGTGGACCTTTCCATCCCTGCTCTGGAAAGGAGCGATGACGGGGAATCTTGGTTGAGATACAGGAGGCTGGCTGGTGGGAGTTTGGAGAAATGTTCTTCTGACTGCTTCTACTTTCTCAGGTCTACAGCTGAGTGTGAGTTGTGGAGCAGCTGGAAAGAGAGGAGAAGGTGTGGAGGAGTCATCTAGGAGATGCATTGATAGAGTGCAGTGTGATAAGCTGTGGCACATGACTTGAAATGAGGCTCCATGGTTGGCTGTTTTTCTCCAGCCACATCTTTCTGCCAGGTGCTGGAGAGGCAGGAGCTGGACTGATGCCACACAAGTAAGCAGAACCGAAAGCCAGGAATTGAGGAATCCAAGACCTTGAATGGAAGGATGGATCATGAAACCTAACCTAGAAGTGTGCAGAAGTGATGCAGTTAAGGGAGGATAAAAGCATGTGGAATGAAGATGAGCTTCTTATGGTGAATGGCTAACATTATTAAACTAAAGTATTGTTTACGTGAAAATGCCCTCATAAAACAACAAAAAAAAGTCAGTGGTTTTCTTATGTGGAAAAACCAAAACAAAAAAAAATCAAAACAAAGGTAACTACTACTTGGCATTCAGAAATAAATGCATTACTTCATTAGGCCACAGTAATAATAATTAAACTCTCTCTCACACACGCACACAAATAGAAGAATGAAATATGCTAACTGTAAAACTCATATCCCCAGGAACTAGGCAATTTCTTGGCACTTAGGGTCAATAAATACTTGTTGACTAAGTCTGTTCATGTGAATCTAACTTCTGCTCTTTCAGAGAGTTCATTGCCTTCTTTATTACTTTTGTAAAAATAACCCTACATCAATAAGTGCATTTCCTCATTCACACCTTGCTCCTTGAGCAAAGACAGATGGAGTGGACGATAGAGCTGTAGTGGAGGGTAGGACCACCCTACTGAAAACCCTGTTCTGCACCCTAACAGCTTACGGGAAGCCAGTGGACATTTCAAACAGGTAGTGTGTCTTGGGGGTGACGCGATCAGATGTGCCTGTTGCAAGCACGATTCTGAATGTTGCTTGGAGACATTCTGGAGAATTCTAAAATGTCTACCCTGGCCTCTTCACCTTCCCACTTATCAAAAAATTTCGCTCACAATGAAGACCATCCATCTGTGTTTTTTTTTTTTTTTGTCTCTGCATGTTTCTATTCCTGGAATGCTTCTTCTCAGTTTCTACTGATCCAGCTTCCTCTTCATCATTAGGATGCTAGGTCTTGGTTTAACTTGTCTCTCTCCCCAAGGAGACTCAAAGTCTCTGAGTACAGGGGTCTATTTTCACATAGCTTCACCTACAATAGCACAGGTGTTCCATAGCTCTGTTAAGATAAAAGCATACCCTGAACACAAATTTCCTTTTCAGCTTTTTGTCAAAAGGACACATGTGATATCTTATATTTTCAAGACACAGCAGGACTTTGTTCTTGTATGTACTGCTGTGATCATGTAAAATTCATCTGTTTTGCTCTCAGCCCCACCTCCCCTCCTAATAATGTGTCCTGGACCACCTGATGCTGGATTGTTAATCGGTCCTCTCTGCCAATTGCTCATAAAAGAGCACACGTCTTTGGTCACACAGGCATCATTTCTAACTTTTTTTTCTTCCTAGAAACCACTTAGAGATGAAGACCCACTTTAGAAAATGGGTTGATTTTTTAAAATAGGTTATAGACAGCAACAATTGGACACATGGTGACTGGTGTTTATTTCCGTTAGGGATTGTTTTTCTGGATTTAATAAAAGAGAACCTGCTGTTTATCAGCAGGATTCAGGTGGTTTGCAGGATGACAGTGATGCTTTCTGAGAAGACAGAAATTTAGGAAGCTGGCAAGAATGTTTACTGAACTTCCCCTAGGATAAAATAATTCACAAATAAATTGTCCACCTGCAGTCACCACTGACAGCTGTACCCCCATACCTTCATTTTAATAACTGTATGCATTTAGAGAAAGATCCTATGATTTGATGTTTAGTTTACCTGTCTCTGATTACTACAATAACAAAGGAGAAAAGTAAATAATTAAGAGAAAATCAAACTTCTGTAGTTTAAGTTATCAAATGTTGGGATTTTGTGCCTGTGTGTGTTTGCCACTTTGATAGGAAGAGGCATTACAGAGACTAGTTCTTGTTAAGAGCTTTCCATTAAATTAGCACTTTAAGTAAGTTACAACACTGCATATGTGAGAGAAAAGGAGAGGATGTGGTTTAAAAGGCAACCACACCTCATAACGATCCAGATGGGAATGTCTCAAAACATATGGCTTTTGTCTCAGTGTATAAACAAGAGCCAGGCATTGGAATCCGTCTCACTAAATTCCATAAGTAAATATATAGTCGATAAGTAAATAAAAGTGACTAATATCCTGTAAGGCTGTTCCTTCCTATATGCTTCTTGCCAAAAGTTATTTAAAGTCTCTTAGAATTTAAATCTATGATTATTCAATAGGCTAGAAGAAATGCAGGGAATATGAAAATGTAGAAAAACTTTGAGGTGCATTTGTTTACTGGAAGTAACTCTAATTCTGCAGAAATCTACAATAATTCAGATATGAGTGGATTCTTCAACTCCATCTGTTAATCATAACAGATATGTATTTTTGAGAAACAAGCATATCCCGACCTGAATTAACCCTTAGTAATCAGTCTGAGCCAGGACATTCCAAAGGCCCCTGATGATCAAGATGCTATAAATCTAAGCCGTATATATATTTTCAGGATTTGGGATTTATTGCAAACTTGTAAAATCTTACAGTTTTTTTTTTTTGTCTTTCTGTAACCCCTAGTAAATTTAAAAACTTGAACTACCCATTTCCTCTATAAATACTTTTTTCACTACTTTCCATTTTTAGATTTTTTGACTAAATTATTCGAGTTGAAAATGTAAATAAATGTATATATTATATATATTTATATATAAAGAAATATGTATATTCTTCAAATTTTAAATATAAATTTAATTATAAATTTTAAATATATTTCTTTTAAATTCATATATATACATATATATATATAAGAATTACAGTCCTGAGAAAATGTTATCTACAATAGTTTTTAAAATAAACTTTCGATTTTAGTTTTAGATTTACAAAAAAGTTGGGAAAATAGTATAGAGTTTCCATATACTCCACCCCCCATATTCCCCTATTATTAACATCTTCTATTACTACTGTAGGTTTGACACAATTAATGAACCAATATTTATACCTTATTATTGACTAAAGTCCACACATTATTTGGGTTTCCTCAGTTTTGTGCGTGTGTGTGTGTGTGAGGAAGATTAGCCCTGAGCTAACATCCGTTGCCAATCCTCCACTTTTTTGCTGAGGAAGATTGGCCCTGGGCCAACATCTGTGCCCATCTTCCTCTACTTTATATGGGACGCCGCCACAGCATGGCCTGACAAGCGGTGCATTGGTGCAAGACCGGGGTCTGAACCTGAGAACCCAGGGCCGCTGAAGCAGAGTGCACGAACTTAACCACTATGCCACCATGCCGGCCCACTCCTCAGTTTTTATCTATTGTGTTGTTCTGTTCCAGAATCCCACATTACATTTAGTCCTCACATCTCCTTAGGTTCCTCTTGGCTGTGACTATTTCTTCTTCTCTCCTTGCCTTTCGTGACCTTGCCAGTTTTGAGGAGGACTGCTCATGTATTATGTAGACTGTCCCTCAATTTGGGTTTGTGTGATGTTTTTCTCATGATCAGACTGGGGTTAGGAGTTTAGGGAGGAAGACCACAGAGGTCTAGTGCCCTTTTGATCACATTATATTAAGGGTATGTGCCATCAGCAACGTGACTTATCAGTGTTGATGTTGACCTTGATCACCTGGCTGAGGTCGTTTTCCTCCGGTTCTCCACTACAAAGTGACTTTTCCCCTCTCCATGCTGTCCTCTTTGGAAAGAAGTCATTAATGTGCAGCCCACACGTAAGGAATGGAGATTTATGCTCTCCCTCCTTGAGGGCAGAGCATCTACATAAATTCTATGAAATTATTCTTCATGAGTGACTTGTCTATGTTCTCCCATTTATTTATTTATTTAATCATTTACTTCTATCAGATGGACTCATGGATATTTATTTTGTATGTTAGGTTAGAATTTAATATTATGTTATTTGCAGCAGGTTTTGGGAAACAATCTGGAACTGAAAATTTTTCTTTTTTCTTTTTTTTAAAGGTCAGAGACCACCTTTTTTTTTTTTTTTTTTTTTTTTTTTTAATGTGAGGAAGATTAGCCCTGAGCTAACAACCGTTGCCAATCCTCCTCTTTTTTGCTGAGGAAGATTGGCCCTGGGCTAACACCTGTGGCCATCTTCCTCTACTTTATGCAGGACCCCTGCCACAGTGTGGCTTGATGAGCAGTGTGTAAGTCCATGCCCGGGATCAGAACCTGTGAACCTCAGGCTGCCTATGCAGAGCATGCAAACTTAACCACTACACCACTGGGCCGGCCCCTGAAAATTTTTCATTTTTGAGCATTAAACATGCTGTTATTTTATCTAGGACATGGACCGGCAAAACAAAATTATATGTCACACTTTAGGACATCAGTATTTTCTAATTTATCTTGATTTCCAAGAAACCAGGTCATCTATGCCCTTACTCATACTCCAGCTTGCTTAGTTAAAATTACTCTCCTACAAACTAGGGGCTATCTTGTTACTCTGAATTTTTAAACAAATATTTACAATATTCTTTCCTCTAACAGCTGTGGTTAGATTTCTAAAACTCCCTGGGTGTGATATTTTATATAGGATGAATTTAAAATCTAATGGCATAATCAGGTTAGGGGTGTTTTGGACTTGAGTGAATCTATGAAAGCTCTTTAACATATTTTTACTTTCCTTGAAATAAAACTGAATAAAGAAATCAGCGACACTATAAATCTTAAAATAATAATGGTTGGGAATGGCCCGTTGACTTGCATCATTATCTTTTTAGGGCCTCACCTCTCTTGCGGTTGGTTTTTGTGATGTGCTTTGCTGTGCTAGGTGGAAGAGGTATATTCCTTTCACGGTCCCTGGCGTGTTGGCTTTCAATGGTGCCCTTTCTGATTCATACCTTGGGTCCTCCCTCTACACAGACTCAGGAATTGGTGATATTAAGGTTCAAATCTAAGCATTCTTTATCATTGCCTTTCTTTTCCATTCCCTCTAAAGTCCTTTTATTGAAGGTTACACCCAACAGGAGACACTCAAAAACTTGGGAACCATGGCTCCCAAAGGCCCACAGAAGCTGTTTCTCCTGGATGTAAGCACCTCCAAGGGTGAATACATTTCTTTCTTTTCTTCCAGGATTTTTGTCCAAATGTGCTGCTCCTAGTGAGATTGGTTCTTCTGACAGTTTCGGCCTCTATAGAACAAGGGCTTTGAAGAGGATGTTCTCTACAGCTCCTTTGTTACTTTAGTACTCTACAATTAAGTATTTTCCTGGGATGAAGCATGCCTCTGTCTAGAGCAGCATATTGGGAAGCGTCAGCCTGCCTGGGTACCTGCTGCCTGTAGGGTCTGAGCCCAGTAGAGGGGAACTCAGACACCCAGGGCTCTGAATGCTCAGCTCTCTATGAACGGGAAGATGACCAGCTTTCTTCCTTGTGAGGCTTCTCTGTTTATGGGTGGGAGTATCTTGCGTAGGGGCACAGGGCCTTCGACATGCAGGGGAGAGCCCGGGGAATCCCCTACAGTGCCACGGGACTCGGGGAACCTGCCATCTAGACTACATCCTTCCACTTCCCTTCCCCAGATTTGCTCTACCTGTAAGCAAAGCTTCTGACAGCACCACCCACCTCGGGAACACATCTGTTTGCTCATTAAGATATGAATGTAATTTCCTGAAGGCTTTTGTGTCTCTTCCTCGGATCTGCACGTTTACCTTTCCATGCGGCTCAGCAGAAGAGGGAAGTGAGAAGGAGTATCAGCATCCCCAGCCCTGCATCTGACAAAGTGAAACCCTGTGGTTCTCTTTTTTTGCATCAGAAAAGTGTTTTTCTGTTGCTTGATTGGCCAACTCCAGGACGCATTTACCCATCAGGAGTTGCTGGAATTTGCACCCACTAACCTGCCTTATTTCTGAAATCTTCCCTTTGAGACATTACTGCTCTAATTAGGAGACCTGGAGCCAATAGACTTGGAAAAGGCTTACCTTCACAAAATAAAGCGATAGCTTTCAGTGAGAAATGTACAGTAGAGTCAGCTACGGTGTTCACACATTCTGCTTTTTTATTTGTTTATTTTTGTTGTTGTTATTGTCGTTTTTTTTCACCAAGACTGCTCAGAGAATAAACCCAAAATGTATGTGTGATCAATGCATGTCTGATATTTGCTGCTGTTGAAAGTCTGAGTTTATAATTGATGGACCAAAAAGATAGAGATGAGGAAAGTTAAAAGAGGAATGAATCAATGAATCAGTTCATACATTCTTTTGTCCGTTAGGATTTGCTATTCATCTAATGCAGGAAACCTGCCAATATTGCCTGTAATAATAAAAGTTGGATCATGTCATAGTTAGCCCCCATCCTTCAGGCAGTTCTTGCTCTCATTTTATTGACCTAACCTTTACATAACTCTATATTTTATATGATTCAATGGTTTGCTCCACACTTAAAGTCTATGGCCAGATGTTACTTGGTTTCTGAAGGTTTATATCATTGTGAGTGTGATACATAGGGTATTACAGTCCTTGGTAGAAGAGAATAGAGACAATAAATAAGGATGAGTTTAAAATGAGGTTAGTCTCATGCTGCTTAAAACAGTGATAGGCCTGGGAGCAGCTAGTAGCAACATCTGAACTGATTTAGGAGACACCCTGGAGGGCTTCCTGGAGGAAGCACAATTTTGGTCAAATCCTGAGAGATGAGAAAGGAGGAACTGGCCAGGCAATGAACACCCACACACTAAATTCTGGAGTCAATTCCTTTTATTGTATGGAAAATTGATGTCTCCAGCTAAGCATTATGTTACTTCTGTTCTTATTTGTCATGCACAATTTAATAATCATTTTATGAGAAAATAATTCCCAAGATGATGCAGTTCACTGAAAAGCAAACTTAAGTTCTGCTGGAAAGTAAATTTCACTGAGAAGTCTCCCGTGGTTTGCCTGGAAGTTGAAGTCAAAATTAGAGTTGGGGGTTTGACGTGACTGCATGGTCGTCACATTCAAAATCCAGTCCACTTTGATTCTTTATTTTGGTGGCAATAAGGGCTGAAAATTCTGACTTGCAAAGTATTTTCTTAGCCCAGATTCTCCCAAAAGCAGAGGACTAAAGGAAACTTTCGTTTGTGTTTGTTAAGAATAATGTGCCAAGAGTAGGGATGAGGGACCACGGCGTGCAACATGGAAGGAGTGAGAAGCAATTGAGGGTTGCGTTGATTGACGGGTAGCCGCTGGACCCAGTGGAGCCATTTGAAAACCTTTATGGTGTGTGTCTCAGGACCCCCTTGCCAGGGTAAAAATGGAGTGACCACTTACTCATTGGCTTTCATGTCCTGTTAGTGCACTGCGGGTAATTACCCCACACTTCTTGCGGAGTGCTAAGTAGATCTCTGCAATCGTTCCCGATGAGGCATCAGAGAAACCTCAGGGCATGAGACAACAGGCCCGTTGGCAGGTGTGAGGTGAGACTGTACGTACATAAAGCTGGTTGCTGCCTGGACTGCCCTGGTCACCACATGAATGGCTGGAATGAGCCACGTGGCCAGGAGGCATCCAAAACCACCAAGAGAAACGAGAACACTGCTGGCTGTGGTTGAGCTCGGGTCAAAGCACACCAAAGTCTTAAAGATTCTTGTGTTGAATTGAAGCTCATCACTTACTGGTCCTTAAATCAGCAGGACCATATCTATGTTAGTAAGGAAAGGATAAAAAATAAATCCGCATATCAATATTTAGGTTACCTGAACCACAATGGCTTTCAAGATTTCTTCAGTTTTTTTCCAAGTGTCTGCAGACTTTTGCTTGAAAGGCATTGATGATTCTTTGTTTTATCATCGTACCCTCCTCCTTGGGAAAGCCATACCTCTGCTCCTGGAAAGTTGGCACAGCTGCTGGTTCCCAGGTCCATGTTTTGGGCAGCATCAAGCTTGAAAGTGCTTCCAATGTTTCAGCTGATCCCTTGACAGAAATGAGAGAACCTTACTTTGAAGGATTTGATTATGGCCAAAAATAATAGCCAAGCAAGCCCAGCCTGAGATAAACTCCTCCCTTTCAAATTGTTATAATTACTGACTCGTCTTAAAGAGAAATGAAATTTCTGCCTGAAGGTCAAGTATTTCAAATATCCTCTGAAAACCCAGCTAACTTCTGCGTAGCAGAGGGAAAATCCACATTCTGTTCCCTTTCCTTGCCACCACCTCCCAAAGAAGTGCTAAATCACACACCTGATGAAGTTGAGGAAGAGATGGTCTTAGGGACATCAATTTTCCCGTGGGCAGCGTGGAAATGAGATGTGATGGGATGTAAGCCCTGGTCTTCTGATTCCATATCTAGTTTTCTGGGCAGTGCTAAAAACCTATGAACGGATCATAATGATATTATTAATATAATAACAATCATATCTGCTACCATTCCTCGAGTACTTACTATGTGCAGTAAGTACTGATGAAGTTGACGTTACTCATTCAGACCATTGAATGAATAACTGCTGTGTTGAGGGTCCTTAGCTAAGTGTCTCATTTCCATTGGACTGGGAAGTTGAGGTGCAGAATGGCTCTGTATTCATTTCAGGGACTCAGACACAGGAAGTGGTGAAATGGATACAGTGTTTTTGACCACTCCTGTTCCCTACCTCTTGTATATTTGTAGCATGATCAGAGAAGGCTCTTAGTGTCTAATTAGCTATTTATGTTCATTGTAATTGATCCATCTAGTGTGCGTGGGTTTCCAGTGTCGAAGTGTTAACCAACTTCGAGGAACATAACCTAAAACCCCTTTTCTAAGTAGGATGCCCTTAGGTCCTTGTTTTGTACGCTGTTTTAGGACTGGCCAATAGAGATCAGGAGATGTATGGATCCACAGTCCCTTGTCCGCAAGTTGAGAGTCAAAACCAGTTCTAAACAGGAAACTACTTCCCTAACTCATCTGGGGGCAAAACCTGACGTTTGTTTTCCAACTTGGGATGGACATTTAGATATTTTCCTGCAGAAATATTAATGAATTTGATTATGGGATGATATTCCAGGTTCCTCTGGGGCTGTTGCATAGTATATGTGGAAACTGAAAAATTCTAAATTCCCTCCCTCCCCCCCAAAAGATATTAATTCTTAAGGGTTTCAGATCACTGGTGGTGGACCTGTGGTACCAAAGGCATCATCAAGAGTCTTGGTGGGCACTGGACAACTGGACATTAGATGTGCAGAGAGACGTGACTTAACCTGAAATTCATACAGCGGCTGCAGTAAGTCACACATACCAGTTTCCAAAAGACAGCAAGCACTCTGATTGCCTACTTTACCTTTAAAGACTTAGGTCTCGTTGGTGTTTATGGAAGATTACGCAAGCCAAAAAAATGTGGCTCCCATCAAAATAATGACATGTCTTTGTGGAGAAGGATGGTGGGGATGAGTCTTGATATGTGTTCAGTTTGCAAGTCAGACTCCCAGCTTAATTATTGAGATGGGTTTCCAAAGGATGGTTCTGGGTTTCGGTGTTAGAACAAGATGATAATTTCCCCATTAACATTAATAAGGAAAATAATTTATTTAATAAAACAGGTTGGATGACACTTTCTGAGTGCTGAAATGTAATGAGCCCACTTAATGTTTGTTCACATAAAACCCTTTAGTATATTTTAAACAAGCTAACCTGAAGTCTTAATACAAGACTCCTTTTGAGGTACTGTTTTTTGCTTGTGGTTTGACTTCCTTAAATTACATCAATTTAAACTTTTTATCCCATATTCTAAGTTATATATGTATATGCACACATACTATTCTATGAGTTAAGCTCATGTAAAAAGGAGATACACATTTTCAGATATTCGTAAAATAATGTTGATTAAATGGTCTAAAGTAATTTAATCCTATCATTCAAATTACTGCTCCCATATATGAATCATTATTCTAGTTTAAGCTGCATCAATGTTCAACGGTTGTGGTTCCATACTTACACCTCTTGGATTCACCCATTAGATCTGTTTGGTTCCATTTGGGTCAGGGTGTCAACTTCCTTTCTCCGGCCTCCATCTCCATATAAGTCATCTTTGTCCCTTACCCTCCATGCAGGTGGCTGACAAGTGTCCAGTCATCATGAATGTTGCATGTCCCCAGGAAACGCATAGGGATCGAGAGTTGATGCTCAAACACAGCTGGCCTTCCACTGACTGGTCCTCTGTTGTTCTCCCTCTGATTTCAAGGCCTCCAGGTCTTTCCAGGTTGTCCATCGTCTGCTCCCCCTTTAACTGTGCATTCTGTCTCTCTACACTTCCCCTAGCTCCCGTCTCATCATCTAAACATCACCGGGGAAAACCAGGTCCTGACGGCGTTCCTGTAGAAATTGTTCTCAGGTTCTTAGGTCTGAGTTTCTTTTGCATCTTGGTTTCCACATCAGTCTCAGCTGAGAGAGAGAGAGAGAGAGAGAGAGAAAGAGAGACCTTCAGGATACCACTGAGAGAGAGAGAAGATGGAGGAGACATACAAACAACAAATGAATACACTGAGATATAACCCTCCGAGATTAACACAGAAACACATGCATATTTAGATTTTATCCACCATTAAGTGAAGGTAGTTAATAATGTATTTCCCCACATATAATACCACCTGAAGCCCTCACTTGGGAAGATTATAAAGAAAGCTAACATGTGTAACAGCTATGCAATATGTCCTTTGTACTCATCTAGAAACATAAGGTTTCATTTTTGTGTTTCTAGAAAATTTGTAGGTACATTTAATTCCAAGAATGCTTTAAGCTGTTTATTACTAAGTAGAAAATAAATGTTCAATTATAAAGGAGTTTGTGGAGGAGGTGAAATTTAGGATAAACATTAGCAATTTTGGAATCTAAAATGGAGATCTATGCAGTATCTGAAAACATTGAATAGATTTTAAAGTGAGTAGGGACACACAGACACCATTCACGCACAGAAACACGTACACGCACATGCGTGCAGACCCACATGCACGCACATTCACACCACTCATACACCCATTCCACTCAGACACAAAGGCATCACTCACACACAGTCACACCACAAACAACACACACATCCCTCACACAGATATATTCCATAAAAATCCTTTGCTGGTGATAGGTATAGAATTCTAGAATAAGTGTAAACCTCCTACGTTATGGTTTGGTTAGAAACACCTTAATGGTTCATATCCTTTAGAGATGGTGTGGATTTCTGTGTAATGATGAACTATGATGTATCATTATTTTAAAAGAAAAATCTGGTAACATGTTGAAATAGAATCCTGATGTATTCAGCGTTCATGTTTTGAAATCAAGTTTTACAGGTGTTGAGCTATAGTGAGGAAAAACATTTACCCGGTGTCCTGCTGTAACTCTGTGTCACAAGAAAGCTGTATGTCATATGAGGGTAGACCATCCAAATGACAGTGCCCACATTCTGCATCAGCACTGGTTAGACTTCTTGAGGAGGGCTCAGCAAGTCGTATGAAAGTTTGGCAGCTGTTATATGTAGTGACATTTGGCTCATTAACCTTGCATTCCTACTGAGTCCCAGGCAGTCCAGAATGACATTTAACCACTTCTATTTTCACCTCATGGCTCTTGCCCATTTTTGGAAGCATTTAGTCTTAGCTACCAGTTACCCTAAGGTGGATTATCAGCCTCTAATGGAGGTTAGGGACAGTTGGAATCTGTACCAACTCTCCTTCTGGAAACTGGCAGGAAGGAACACTAGAGTCGAGAGTGATAATCCAGGGAGAGACAGACAGCAGGCAAATCATGCCGTCTGGTGGAGAGGGCGAGCACGTGAACGTGAACTTCGCGACATAATTTCTTTTTCCTTTTCCTTGTATTGATGAATATCGTATGTGTGCCATCAAAGGAAATCTTAAAATTGATCTCAGTGCATATCTACTCTCTGTTTTTCACATAGTGTATGTTTAATACCAGAAAATCTCCAAAGGAAAGGGGCCTCAGATGACCCCACACACACCCCCTCGAGATGAGCTTTGTGTATTTTCATGAAGTGCTCTCATCTTTTCAAACTGTGACAATTTCCAGAAATAGGAAGTCCACAACTTCCCTAGCTGGTTCCCTCATGTAGCAAGTCAGACTCTTTGCATGCTGTCAACTGAGTGATTTGTTGATGATCCATGTACTGATTTGCAGAATTGACTAAATGTCTTGACTCTGTCTCTGCAGTAAGTAGCCTCTCTATAGGTGAAGTGAGCCTTGTATATATATATAAAATATATAAAATATTTTCATAAATATATAAAATATGTATATTTAATTTAGAAGAGCAAATGAGTAACAGGTCTCTGTCAAGGAACGAGCAAGACTATATACATACACACATAAAAATTATATATGTGTATATATGTATGCATATATATGTATATATATAGGAGATTCTATATATAGGCATATCTATATCACCCACAAATACACATGCACACATACATGTGTGTCTATCTATCTATCATCTATCTGTCTATCTATCATCTATCTATCTATCTATCTATCATCTCTCTATCATCTCTCTATCAATCATTTATCTATATATCTGTGTATCTATCATCCATCTATCATCTGTCTCTATCTCTATCATCTATCAATCTATCATCTGTCTAATAGCTCTTTATCTATTATCTATCTGTGTAATCTATCTATCTCTATCATTCTATCTATCTATTATCTATCATCTCTCCTTATCTATCTATCTATATCACTCTATCATTTGTCTATCATCTGTCTGTTTAATTATTTATTATCTATCATGTATCTATCAATCAATCAATTCCTGAATATTGCATGACATACTTTGTTAATTATTTCCAATGTCTTATTGGGTTTTAAAATAAGATTACTTTTCTAATAGACCTCATGTTGGGGTACCCTGACAAGCACATCAACCATACAGTTTGAAAGTTTTATCCTTTCTTCGTTTTGTTCTTATTTAGTGGGATGTTCATATTCCTTTCAAATGCCTCTGTGGATGATACAATTTGCCTACCTCCTGGGGCTCCTACAAATCCCCTGCCTTCTGAAACATGATCAATCTCCAGTCTGTGTCGAGTATAAGGATGATATTCATGGTGGTGATGTAGGGTAAGGATCAGGAGGATGGAGCTGATGTTATCTGAGAGACACATATATTTATTGTGTATGCATTACTGCCTGCCACTCCTCCCCAGGATATAAATCCAAAAGTGAGGGGTTTTGTTTTCTTCAATACTATACTTGTGGTGCCTAGTACATACAAATTGCTTAATAAATATATGTGGAGGGCATGAATGGAGAAATGAATCACAGTATTGTCATTACTATGGTGTGGCTCATGTTTCTCTACCTTGATTCCTCTCCCACCTTTCCAATATCTGTCTAATTCCCACCCGTTAAGACGAATTACAGATGACTCCTTCCGTAGGATGCCTTTGCCAACTGCTCCTGGGTAGAGACAAATTTTCCTCCACTGAGCTCCCATTGAACTGTATCTGCATCTATATATTATACTGTATATTTAACACTCAGCCTTGCCAGATAATAAAACTTGATTAAGTGAAGGTCCTGGCTTGGCTCCTCATAAAACCAAAGTACGTGCTTTCCACATAGCCGTTCACAGACATTCTCTCGTATTGTACAGCAACTGATGAACTAGATGGGGAAGGCATTTCCACCTTGCTTAATAGATGAGAAAAACAAAGCTCAGAGAGACTGATTATGCAGGATTGTATGCCCAGCAAGTAAGCAAAGACAAGCCTGTTGACTTCAAAACAACAACGTCACATTGTCATTTGATAATTTTTCCAGCATCCCTCACTTCATTCATGTTGAAGTATTAATTAATGCTGATTTGTATAATTCAATCCAGCTTCACCAATATTTAATGGGCACTTGTTCTGCACAAGGCATTATGATGTAAGTAGTTCTCGATGAGGTAACAATGGGCAGTAGATTTTTTTATGCCATTCAACTTTGAAAGGCTGATGCCTAGTGAT
Source organism: Ceratotherium simum simum (assembly GCF_057802395.1). NCBI lineage: Eukaryota > Metazoa > Chordata > Mammalia > Perissodactyla > Rhinocerotidae > Ceratotherium > Ceratotherium simum. The sequence continues at coordinate 125,433,888 of NC_141940.1, forward strand.
AGATACATAGGACAAAGCTCTTGAGGGAATGAAGAAATGTATCCTGCCATCAAGGAGAGAGATCAGGCACCAACTTGAAAGCAAGGAAGAACCAAAATAATTGTGATGACCACAAAAGTTATGGGAGGAAAGAAGTAAGGCTTTTTTGTTGGTGTTGTATATTCTTCAGAGTTACTTTAGTGCTTAAATCGTGATAGAAATTGATAAATAAGACTTGCTGATCTGAATTGGCTATCCCAGCATATTTTGCCAGCTGTAACCAGATCTGAAATTAACCCACAGTTACTGCTGGTTTATTTGTTTATCCATCAAAATGTCGTGAGCATCCCCTGTGTGCCCCCTATGGTGCTACACTCTGAGAATAGACTATTGAGCAAAACAGATATCGTTTCTAATTTGATGTAGCTCATATTCTAGATCAGTGGTTCTCAACCAGGGGGGATTTTGCCCTCAGGAAACATTTGGCAAAGTCTTGAGACAGTTTGGGTTGTCATGATTGGGGTTTACTACTGACATCTGAAGGGTAGAAGCCAGGGATGCTGCTGAACATCCTTCAATATACTGCAGAGCCCCCACAGGAATTATCCAACCCAATCTGTCAATAGTGCCGAGGTTAAGAAACTCTGGTCTGGTGGTAGAGGAAAAATAATCAACTAATGACCCACAAGAGTAATTATGAATTGGAGTAAGTTTTTAATGCTGGCAGGGCTCATTTCTGATCTGACCAGCAGGATACACACTGATAATGAGAAGAAGAAGCTGGCTGAAGGATAGGGATGGGTCATAGGGTAGAAGGGTCTTGGTGGGTGGAGGGACTGGCATGTACAAAGGCCAGGGGAGGCCTGGCACAATCCAGGATCTGAGGGTACAGTGTGGCTGGAAGGCGAAGGGCAAAGCACAGATAGGCAGGAGAAAAGGTGGAGATGCAGGTGGGGGCCAGATCTTTGAACTGAGCCAGCAATTAGTAGTGTGGGGCACAAATATGATTCTATGGACTCCCTTCCTTTGTCATTCTAGATATTTTTCTGTAGGAACATTCAATCATTGGATCAACAGTTTTTGCTGTCTACTCCTATCTAACCCACTGATAGACCTTGGAGATGCAAAAACAACTAAAATATGGTCTCTGCCCTAGGGAGTTTATGTTCTCAGTCAGAAGACACTTGCTGAGCAAGAATAATGATTGTCAAATGCATATCAATTTGCTTCTAATAGCTTGTACTTTTCTAGTTTTGAATTACCATATTATTTTCCCACATTTTAGGTTAGTGTTACTGATTCCTCACAACCGAGGTTTTCTTTTACCTTTTTTCCTTTCCAAAGTTAGATTGCAAACAACCAAATCTTATCATTCACAGATTTGAAATGCTAGATGTTGATTCTTAAAGTTGTATCTGCAAAGCGTTCTGATTTGAGGACATCTGTCATTTTTTTGAAGCCTGAGTTTGAATTGATTTGAGATACATGCAACTGCTCAACTATTGTGTGGGTGCATCTGTGAATTAATGAGTGACATGCATTCTTTTTTACAGTTGAGAGTATATATGATACAGGCATTGTTTTACAATATGTAAAGGTCGTGGTATATATTTGTGGCAAGAGCTAAGAGTTCATTCTGTCTGTTTCTCTTCATTTGTAGACTTTCACTACTTCTCCATTTTGTTAAACCATGTCTCTCAGATTTGGGGTTCTGTAGATTTGTTCTGCAGTCACATAGAGAGGCTAGCTGGCTGGGATTGGGGTGAAGGAATCTCCAGAATCCCGTCCTTCTACAACCAGAGCAATGCCATTGAGACTTTCTTGTTAGCTTTTATTTGTTCTATTGCTTACATTTTAGACCACTACTATAAGCATTTTGAAAAGAACAGCCAAGAAAAACATAATCATAGACCATTAGTTGCTTTCCTCCTCAGATCTGGAACAAAGCAAGGATGTCTGCTCTCCCCACCTCTATCTAATGATGAATTGGAGGTCTTCACCAGTGCAGTAAGATAAAGATGGAATTAAGTATATGGATTTGGAAAGGAAGAACTGTCTTTATATGCAGATGACATGACTGTTTATATGAAAACTCCTAAGGCATTTACAACTACTAAAACGCATAAATGATTTTAGCAAGATCAGGATACAAGGTATACACACACACAAATTTTTATTTCTATATTCATCAAGAAACCATTGGAAAATAAAATTTGAAATAGACATTAACAATGGCCACCAAAAGCATAAAATGTTAGGAATAAGTTTAGCAAAAATTGCATAAGACCATATTGATTTACAGAATGTGTATCATTTTTAACAAAGAAATGGGATTTGGGGAGTTTTATTAAAATAAAGTTGAATCTATGAATAATTTGGGGAGAACTGACAACTTAAGACTATTGAGCCTTCCAATCCCTTAACGTGATTTAGCTCTCTATTTATTTGAATCTTCTTTAATTTTTTCTTGGCAATATTTGTCATTTTCAGTGTAGAAATCTTGCCCATTTTTTGTTAGATTTATTCCTAAATGAAAATGTGTCCACACAATAGGACTACAATTCTGAGACATGTATAAGCACTCTTCATATTCCTGTTGATGACATGAATTAAACTAATAGTATATCTTAAATTTTATGGTATCTGGAAATAATATAAAATTGATAAACCAGAACACTAATATTATTACTGAATTTGTCTCATCCAAACTAACTCCCAATTATGATTTATCTATTTAACATTTAATTATTCTTATTTAATTCTGTCTTAAAAATCTTATTTTGATTTTTATAGCAAAATGGCCAAATTCAACATTCCCCTATTTGTGTAGATTTTCTTTTTATAGTGTTAAACAATCTCTTTATTTTCCCAGCTTCATACCATGTAGACCACTCTACAGCTTTCATTGACTACCTTTTTTTTTTTATTTTGGTGAGGAAGATTGGCCCTCAGCTAACATCTGTTGCCAATCTTCTTCTTTTTTCTTGAGGAAGATTGGCCCTGAGCTAACATCTGTGCCCATCTTCCTCTATTTCGTGTGTGGGATGCCACCACAGCATGGCTTGATGAGTGGTGTGTCGGTCCACGCCCAGGTTCCAAACCCACAGACACCAGGCTGTGGAAGCTAACCACTATGCCACCGGGCTGGCTCTGACTACTTTTTTTTTTGTATCTCCACCTAGCTGTTCCTTAACCTCTTATAACCTGAGTCTTTTGCATTTCCTTCTACATTGAGGCTAATAATTTCAAAAGAAACATTTTTTAAGGGAGATGTAGTAATGTAGTAATAATGAAGCAAGCCCAGGCACAGGATGCAGCAGAGTTAAAACGCACACATACCTCCCCGTGAGACTCGGAGAATGTCCATCTGTCGGTTTCTTAAATATCACCTTCCTTTCTGTCTCTCCGCAGAGTGTGCCTATAGGGGCGGCGTCTGCTTGTTGACTCTATTTACACTACAGTGTAATTTTAGCTTATTATCAACAGCTTGAGGAGCAAGGAAAATTCTTTGTAGACAGCACAGTCATCCTTTCTTGGAAGAAGAAAGTAAAGAAATCTTAAAATCTATGGTAGCATTTGTTGTTCATGGACCTCTGTCAAGGGTCCACCATGATTGTAACCAGCATCTTTTTTCCCTCAACCCACTGAAATCATTTTGATCCCATCATTAAGTAGCTTCATAGACTAGACGAACAGATGTCTTTAAAACCAGAATTTTATAAATTTATTGAGTTATATCATCTTTGCTCACATTTTTGTAGGACTTTTCCAAGTCCAGAGTGCCACATAAATGTTTTGATGGTATTACTCTCTTCATATAAGATGGATATCATTAATCTGTCATTGATAGAGGAGCTAACCATGTGTGAGAGGTGAGTGACCCGTACAAGGTTTAGTTAATGAACTTGGATCTCAGATCCTTGTGTTCAGACAGAATTTTTCCAACAGTTACAGGAATCTAGCTGCCTGAAGATAATGAAGAGTCTTTGAGATGTATTTACATAACTAGTTGAACACATGATTTCAGTGACTAATTTTATTTATAACTTCATTTGGGAACCTCCTTTCACTGGGGAAGAAATGGTTGGTTCTACCCAAATACGTTCCTGAAATGTTTTCTTTTTGGTTTCCGTGCTAAGAAGACACACTCATGTCCACTTGTGCTTGCTTCTGTCAACAAGATTTTAACACCAAATAGTCAGGCTCTCAGCAAGTTAACATCTTTGACCTTAAATTCCTCACATAATGACATACAACTATCCACTCTTCTATAAGTGGCATTTGAAGTGTCTAGGGACACATGAGCATTCCTTTCCAAAACTGAATACCAATTACATTATAAATTCAATCATTGTGCTGGAAGATATTATACCATTATTATTATTATTATTTTTTAAGATGCATATTCTAAAGGTTAATTCTGAGGATAACACGTTGAAGGTTAACATTTTATCAGGGGGCATTACAGAGTGGACTTTTGATGCCAGTGATTTCAAATAATGAGATTATTATTTTCATTTTCCAACTTTAGCTTGGTCTCTGATCTGTGGGGGAGGGTGATTCTTACCTGCAGGAATTGTGGCTGGATAAGATGGGAAGAGCCAGTGTTAATTGTGACAGCACAAGAAAGAGTGTGAGGTAGATTGAAGAAGTCGTCCTCTGACATTGAAGAAGTCGTCCTCTGACAGGCTTTGAATGTGTCAGACTAGTGGCTGGGTGTCCTCTTGCCTCTCCAGATGGTCACTAAGATGAGCTTTCAGAAGCAGCCTCATGCCTGGAGTAAGCCAAACCTTTCCCATGGAATTTGGATTTGACTGTGGAACATAGCTTCTTCCTGCTGTGGATGACATAAAACCATTCTAGCGGTTGTATATACAGACAGGTGTAACTAATGAGTGAGTGTTGTGGGGGAGGAAGAGGTTTCCTCTAACCTCTGGGTCCTTCTGGCTGCACTGTGAATTAAATTGACATGAGACAGAATGACAGGAGAAAATCAAACAAAGCTTTATAACATGTATACATGGGAGAGACCCAGAAAACCAAACAACTCGCCAAAATAGGAGAGGTTCTCATCTTAAATACAATCTTCAGCTAAAGACAAAGGAGGGTGTTGGCGGTCGGGGGAGTCAGCTATGGGAGATTACCAGAAAAGCACAGTAAACAAGAGTAAGGTTATTATGCAGATTTAAGTCTTTGCCTTCCACACTGATAAGAATTTCTAGAGAGAAGGTCATCCCCCCTTCTTCGTGGTACAAAGAGGGAGACACATTTACAGATGGAGATTTCCCTTACAAATGTAAATGTCTCTTGCAAAGGGTAACTTCTACTTTTCAGAGCTTCTCTCATACCTGCAGTTTTTAAAACTAACCAACCCCAAATAACCCTCATGCCAAAGAGATACATTTTGGGGTGGCCAATTCTAAGCTCCCACAGTGTTCTCCATTTGTATAATCAATAATTAGTTAACTTCAAGATGAGGAGTACTTTCAAATGTCTATCTGAAACTCCAAGTCATTGGACATTGGATGTTTACACATGGGGGACGCATGGAGTCAGGCCAGGGACCATTTTGACTTTTCCACTTATTTCTTTCCGAAATCCAGCGTTTAGCAACGTTAGCAGTGTTGACATTTGTGGGGTCTGTCCTGTGCATTGTAGGATGTTTAGCAGCATCCATGACCTCTACCCACTAGATGCTAGTAGCAAACCCTCTCCTCCAAGTTGTGACAACCAAAAATATCTCTGGACATTGCCGAGTGTCAGCACAGAGGGCAGTATTTTTCCCCATTGAGCACCACTACTCTAGTCTCTTGCATTCTATTATTACTCCTTAGCATACATACATGGGTAGATTTTGCCTAAAATACTACATCACTGTGAATTTCTTTGGATAATTATTTATAGTCATTGCAATTATATGATATAATCACAGACAGTGAAATCCCTTCTTTACCGAAACCAGAAAATAACACTTCATTAAAAAAACACAAAACTCTTTTCATATTAACCAGTGAGTATTGTGAAAAGGGTAGTTCTTCAAGGTAGCAGTTGCTTAGAAGGTAAAGTGCAACGTATGAGTTTAACAAACACAGATTTATGCTTAGCATTGAGGCATTGCTGTTTTGAATCTATTGCTTTTCAATGGCTTTGCTATCTTTATTTTCCAAAGACTTGCATCAACAAGAGTACAGAATTACATGTATTCTCCAGAGTAGAAGCTGATCACTGAAGAGTGTGCAATCTGAGTACAGTATACTCAAAGCTGGAATTGATGGCACATGTCTATGTATTTGTCAACATGGCGAGAATTACACATGCACACACACGTGAGTTTAAGCCTTAGCCATTATTTAATAGCATTTAGCATCATATATATACGTGGAACTCTATTCATGGCATGATTTTGAATGTTTTAATAGAGCAAACATATTCTTGAAAATAATTATCTAGGGCAAATTTGAAGCAATTGCTTATTCTTTTTTTATTAGAATATTAATTAAAACTGGAATTATAATTTTGCTAACATTCAAGTAAGGACATTGGAATGTGTTTGATATTTATTTATGAGTAGGGTGAAAAAATGGATGGTGATAAGAAAGAGTCCTTTATTTGGTCATTATTGGCTTTATTTTCTGAATAGGGTATTTGCATTATTTAAGAACTATAAAATACATTGAGGAAATCCAAGTTAGTGCTAGGATTTGTATGCAAAAGTAAATAATATGAAGTATCTACTATGGGAAATATGAACCAGGAAGTGGGCTGTCACCAGACACTGAATGTGTGGGAACATTGATTTTGGACTTCCAGCCTCCAGAACTGGGAGAAACAAATGGCTCTTGCTTGTACGCCACCTAGTTTGTGGTATTTAGCTATAGCAGTCCCAACAGATTAAGATATATATATATATATATATATATATATATATATATATATATATATATATTTTATTTTTTATCTCTCCTGTCTTTCCCTTCTAATTTCTTAAGTGAGATGCTTCACTCTTTGCTTTTTGCCCTTGTTTTATTTATTGATATATATGTTTATGGTTATAAATTTTTCTCTATTCATGCTTTTCCTGCATCATATAAATTCTAAAATGTAGTATTTCAGCATTTTTCTATTGTTGTGTTAAATGAAATTCGTGTGACAGCCCAATACATAGCCAATTTTGTAAATGTTTTATGTGTATTCTCTAATGGTGAGCTGCAAAGTTCTCTAATTGTCTATCAAATCATGGGTTAACTATTTAGTTTATAGTATCTCTTTTTCCTAATTTTGTTTCTGTTTGACTTATTAAAATTGAAAAAGGTATGTTGGTGTCTTCTACTTTTATAGAGAATTTGTAAATTCTCCCTGTGACACTACCAACTTTTGTTTTTCTTGGAGACTATATGTTGCATAAAATTTATAACAAATTGATGTGCTCTTGAAAAATAAAATATTTTATCATTATGAAAGGATTCTTGCTATCTCTAAAAATTCTGGATTAAAATGTATTTTTTTCTGATATTAGTAGAGGTATCTCAGTTATTTTTAAAAATTTTTTAATTAGCTTTTGCCTGGAAAATATGATTTTATATTTTCACTTTTAATATTTCCAGGTACTCACAGATGTATCACTTCATATGGCATATATCTGCAATTTATTTTTTCTAAGATGACAATTTCAGTCTAGTAACTGCAGAGTTTAGGCTATACATGAGTTTGAGGTTACTTGATATTTTCTGACATATTTTGATATCTTACTATGTTCCTTATTTTATGTTTTTCTTGGGTGCCTTATGAGTAATTGAGTTTATTCTTTTATATTTCATGTTTCTTCCTTAATTTACCATTTACTTGTTTTCTATTGCTCATGGATAAATACAAATTGTAAAATTCACATTTAAAGTCAATAAGCTCTAAAATTAAACAAAACTTAAACGTCTTTTTAGAAAGTACAAGAAACTGCAGCACACCTCCCTCTCTGCTTAATGGCAATTTTTTTTCAATATTTTAATTCTGTCCTATTGCTTTATCCTACAAGATGATGATGATGATGATGATGATGATGGTGGTGATGGTGATGATGATGATGGTGATGATGATGATGATGGCGATGATGATGATGATGGTGGTGATGATGATAGTGATATTATCGTATTTAAACAACTAGGATTTACATTCATGCTTGTCTTTTATTTACCACTATTCTTCCTTACATCCCAGTTCTAATTGAATCTTCTTTTCCCTGCCTTTGGTACATTCCTAAAAATTTGTAGCACAAATATTATAAATTCTTTCAGTTTTTGTTTGATGAAAACATCTTTGTCACATGCTCATTCTTGAAAGATAATTTTGCTAAGTACTCAATTCTGGGTTGACAGTTATTTTCTCTCAGCACTTTGAATATGCTATCCTACCATCTTCAGGCTATTGCAATGTTCGTTTTGAGTCAAACTTTAATTATTTGCAAGTTGTCTTTTGGCACACTCTGCAATTGATAACTCCTCTTTACTTCTGATTTTCACCAGTTTCATTTCAATATCAATTTTTTTATCCATTCTTCCTGTGAATCCTGAATCTTTGGATTCATATATTTAGTCATTTTGAAAATCCTTAGGGATTACCTGCTCAAATACTTCCACTTCTCTATTTTCTCCTTCTTGAACCTTGTTTAGATACGTGATAGATGTTCTCATTTTCATACCCTTATCCCCTAAATTCACTTTCATATTATTCATTCCTGTCTCCCTACTGTTTTATAAAACTTTCTCAGATACATCTTCCATTTATTCTCTTTTCTACCCTGTCTAATCTTCTCTTTGACTAGTCCATTGATTTCTATTTGTTTCAAAAATTATAGTTTCCACTTGTTTAATTTCTTCTTTGTCTTTCCCAGTAATTTCCTGTTTCCTGCTTACCTTTTCATATTCCATCCTTCATTTCTTTAAACATTTCTTATATGGCTATTTTATATTATTGTACAGTGTTTTTAATATCTCAGTGCTCATGTACTTAATCACCTTTGACTGTGAGCTCATGCTTGTTTGATCTTAATCTGTGGGAACTTTCAGCCCTAAGTTGATGATTCTTTTCCTAGAGAAGTTTTCTACCCCTTCTGACAGGAGGTAGATTATGAAATTTGAGTCTATTTAGGGATCCAACTTCTCCACCTTGCTAGAGCTCCCCCATCTTACTGACCTGGCTACCCTACAGCTGCCTCTTCCCAGGCCCTGATGTCAGTGCAACTATGGACATGGTCCCAAAGGGAAAATCCCTTTTTCCAGTTTTCTCATTACTCAGGACACCCGAGTATTCTTTAGCTCACATTGTTGGAGGAGCACAGTGTGGAGGAGATCAACCTTGGATATTTCTGTTACTGAATAAGCCCAGAAATTCTCTAAAATTATGTCTTATCAAGACGTAATTGCTCTTTAGATGGAGGGTATCTCAGAGTATTGTTTTATCTGCTGATGATGTAAGTGGTAGCTTTTCCTTTGAGATGATTTCACCATATTAAAGAAGAAAGAGAGAGAGAGATAGAGGGAAGGAAGGAAAGGGAGGAAAGAAAGGGGAGCAAGGGAGGAAGGAAGAAGGAGAGGAAGAAAGGAATGAAGAAAGAAAGGAAAGAAGAAAGAAAGGATGGAGGGAGAGAGGGAGGGGAGGAAAGGGTGGAAGGAAGGAAGGAAAGAAGGAGGTTAGAAAGAAAGGAAAGGGAGGAAGGGATGGAGGAAGGAAGGAGAGAAGGACTGAGAAATATCTTACCCAATTGTGAAAGCCAGTTCTTTTGTGTTCTTATTCTATGAGCTAATCTCTTTTTCAGATAGAGTTGGGCTCTCTCTTACTCTATAATACAGATCCATGAGAAAATAGGTTTCATGAAAAGGGATTTTATAGTATTACACATTTGGCAGGAATACAGCTGCATGTTGCAGTGATGAATACTAGTCTAAAATAGGAGGATGAGAAGAAAATAGCATTAAAATGATAATGCCATTTTTTTGTGAATGAAACTCACCAAGTATTGATTTTGAACGTCTAAGTTCTTTTTTTTTTTTTTTTTTGGTGAGGGAGATCAGCCCTGAGCTAACATCCGTGCTAATCCTCCTCTTTTTGCTGAGGAAGACTGGCTCTGAGCTAACATCTATTGCCAATCCTCCTCCTTTTTTTCTTCCCCAAAGTCCCAGTAGATAGTTGTATGTCATAGTTGCACATCCTTCTAGTTGCTGTATGTGGGACATGGCCTCAGCTAGGCCGGAGAAGCGGTGCGTCGGTGCGCGCCCGGGATCCGAACCCCGGGCCGCCAGTAGTGGAGCGCATGCACTTAACCGCTAAGCCACCGGGCCGGCCCATGGATCTCTAAGTTCTAAGGGCAGACATTCAACCATTGACAGAATCTCCTTAATATTCTGTAACCAAAAGGCACTTTTAGAGACTAGATATTGTGTCCATATATGAAAATTTATCTTTCTTTTGTGAGTTTTTAGCTTTTGATAGATTTAGCTGAGTGGGGAGTGAAGGGAAGAATGGAGTGGGTATCTAATCAGCAGGTCGCGCTTATCTAGCAGAGAGAAGCTAGTAGCCTGGAGCAGAATGGCCAAGATGGAGAGAAGTGGATGGAGCCATTTGAGAGATATTTGGGAAGGAAATCAGAGAGATGTTATCGATTGATTTAGAGTTTGGGAAAGGGAATGGAAAGTTAGGTGGAATTGACCCTCAGTTTCTGTCTAGATCCCTACCTTCATGGGAAATACTTAAGATGAAAAACACTGGACAGTTACAAGTGACAGAAGTGGAGGTACACATAGAGAGTTGTTTCTCTTCTATATTTCTATGTGAACAGAGATTATAAAGAGCATTGTCTCTTACTGCATGCAATCTCATGATTTGTGATTTTGGAAGCTATTGCCTTCATGGCAGGCATCCTCTAAGAGCAATGCTTGCTATAAAATATTACTCAAGGAGTAATGATTTAAATATGACAACTTCAATAATTGATGTAAGTATGATCAATAATAACATAAATATTTAATATAGAAATCTTACATATTAAATGTTAATATGAGTATTATGATATGTATTTGAAAGGAAAATTAGAGAAATGATTTAGGGACCCTGGCAACCTCCCATGATTATAAGATGTTGAATACTATTTCCTTCATGGCAAGAATCCTCTGATTTCAAAATAGTACTCAAAGAACAATTTAAATATGATAATAATAAACAATGCATGTATAACAATAACATAACTATACAATATATAAATATTACATAATAAATTATAATGTGAGTGATAAATGATATTTTAAAATATAACATTTTAGTTAGGTAACTTTAGTTAATAGATAATTCTAAAACCTGGTACAGAAATTTGCATGTTTTTAGTTGTCTACATGTTACTTGCATGCTATTACATTTTTAAGGAGACAACAGAAACAACTAATGGCAAGCTTTGCAATTGTAAAATAAGCAATTGGATGACGGAGATAAGCAAAATTTTTCATTGAGTTTGGAGCTATCAACTGCACTGGTCGGATGATAAAACCAAACAGCCATCTCTCTACATCACAGATCTCCTGTGAGGTGTGCGTGGTGTTGCCATGGCTTACATCACTGTCCCTCATGGGATGGACCCCAATGCCACATGATATGTGTTGTCACGCAGTGAACCTTTCAGAAAGGAGCAATTCTCTCAATTTTATTCTTGGAGGAAACAGCTTATTTGCTTTCTACCTATATAAGCAAAGCATTTTGATCACAACCAAAAGATGGTTTACTAATTTTATTTTCGATTAATATCATGACTAGTCCTTGTGAGAAAGCAAAGTCAACACAACAGGCATTTATGGAGCACTTTCTGGGAACCAGACACTGGGTAGGGCAGGGAGTTTGGACATGAAACAGATCAAGGCAATCCTGTAGCTGAGAGCCTATGATGCCATCAAGATATTGCATTAGAAACTGATGAATCTGTGTAAAAAGAGCTGTGGGGACAGACAGGAGGCACCATATGCTATCTTCGATTTGATGGCTGACTCATGTTTTGATGAACAAGTGGGAAAAGAGTTTCATGGAAAGAACAGAGAGCAAGCACAGAGGTGGGGGCAGGTCCCATGCTGGACGTGAGGAAAAACAGAGTAGTGCACAGTGCGTGATGGTGTGCCATGTTTGGGGATGGGAGAGATTGACGGGCTCCTGAGTGGGCAAAGTAGATTTGGCCAAGATAGTGCACGCCCTTTAATGTTACGTATGGGCGTGGTCATCTTCCTCTGAGAAATGAGGAAACAAGGCAGTTGAAGCATTTTAGATTTAAAATTAATGTTTTGTGGACCTACAGGTGATCAACGGTTAGTATCGTAACAAATGCTCCTGTTTATTTGAAGGAGCTGTGCCATTAGTTGCAGCATGCTTCAACTTTGTAAGGTGACATCTCTTCAGTATATTTCTCATGGGAAAAAATTATTTAAAGCTTTCACTTGATTTGTTATAATGAAGCATCAAAAGAGATCTTAGGGCACTATCCTGCCAATTACCAAGAGAATGACTTATTTCTTTATGCTGAGTAGTGATTATCTTTGAGAATTTCCATTCCTGGGATTCTTATTGTTACAATAATTGTTGCAATTATCCAGATGGTTACATTTCATGATCAGTTTGTAACAAATCAGAATCTCAATGCTTCCACTGACTCTGTAGCTTCATGAACTGAAAGTTTAAACATAAAAAAAAGAAATATTGAAGAAATATTTTTGAAAAAATGATTGTCAATGTGTGTTTTCCAAAGAATTCTTTAAAAATTTTTGAAGAGATGTGTTTTCCTTAATGTCACATGAAAATTCACATTTTATATCTCATATCATGCTATTTTATTTTTCTAAGATTTTGAAAAAATAGTTAAATTATTTTAATAACAAATACATATAAGCAGAAATCTATTGTCCTTAAAAAAAAGTAGTGCAAATAGTTGAGAGTTACTTCTTAATACTTCATTTTAATTCATTAATTTTTAAATCTTAACAATTTTTTAAAGTGGAATTATTTTACTTTCATTGTGGAGTGTACCCATATGTTAATGACTGTACATCTTTATTTTCTTCATTGTATGCTGTGAATTCTGTTCTCTTAAATTTGTGAAGATAGGTGTTCATTAACTTAAGGTAATTATCTATGTGAACTTGGCATTATATACTCTTTTTATGTTATTATTAAACATGTTCAAAACTCAAAAACATCTATTGTTACTTTGGTTAAAAAGCTAAAAAGAAAATAGCTGATATCATGCTTGGATGGAGAAAGTGGAAGTTTATTTTTTCCTTTCCAGTTTTCATCCCCAAGGATCATTGATAAACGGCTTACACAACCCTCACTTCCTTTAGTACCAAATATTGTAGTGGAAAATAATTTTGTTCTTAAAATGATGGTAGAGGAATTTGCTTGGTTTTTGCTACGTAATACCATATTAAGAGTTGATTTCCTTATTATCATGGATAGACTCGTATAGTATTAGACATCACATTCCTAAATAAAATCAGAGAACGAGCGCCCCAAACCATGCCGTACATGTGTCTGATGGTCCCTTGGCTGGAGAACAATTTGGATATTGATGGCTTATTTCAGGCACCTTGACAGTCTTATCATAGATGCTAGCCATGGACCGTGAAAAATAGCTTCTACAGGGGCTTGAGAGAGAAAATGAAGAGCTTTGCATTTTCTCTTGGCATTTCCTGCTATTGTTAAAAAGGTCAGATGTGCAATTTAAAATGTTCTATGTGTGGAGCATGGCAAATGTCACATAGAAAATGAAACTGCTTTAGTCGGCATTTTTGGCCTATTTCCAAAGGGTACCATTTTTCACCTTTCACCTCTCACGGATTTGCAAATTTTGGCTTGTGCAAAATGTCTGCCCCACTGTGAATTGTAGGCAGGGAAATGCTACGTGTAAGATAGGGAAATTGTGTATAGATGAGAACAGCAAATTGAGAATAAAAGTGAGAGAGTAAATAGCACCAAAAGTATATTGTTGGATAACTTGCAAATTACTCCATCAAAACTGTTAAGGAAGCTCATAGTTGATGAAATAAAATGTCTGAAACTCATCAATAGGAAAACCCAAGACATTTATATTTAAAGAAAGGCAAATCAATTTTATTTCATTATACTTTTGCTTGGCTGAATGACAAAACTAAATTCAGTTACCTGTGGGCGTGGTCAAATGACCACTCTCACAATTTGATAGTTGGAGGATGAATTGATGGAGAGTTTTGAAAGAAATTGGGTATTATGTATTAAAATTTAAAAAGAGACTCACTTAACTCTCCAGCAATTCTTTCTCAGGAATCTATCCTACATGTATATGCACAAAGATGCATTGTCTTAGCACATTCAAGCTGCTATAGCAAAAATACCAAGACAGAGTGGCTTAAACAACAGACATTTATTTCTCACAGTTTCAAAGGCTGGAAGTTCAAGACCAAGAGGCCAGCAGATTCAGTGTCTGGTGAGGGTCCAATTCCTGATTCATAGATGGCTGTCTTCTCACTGTATCCTCACATGACAGGAAGCAGGAGGAGCTCTCTGGGGTCTTTTTTATAAGGGCACTAATCCAGTTAATGAAGCCTCCACCCTCACGACCTAATCACCTTCTAAAGGTCCCACCTCCTAATACCATCCCATTGGGGGTTAGGATTTCAACATATGAATTTTGAGAGGACACATACATTCAGTCTGTAGCATGCATGGACACGATGCTCCTTGCTACTGAAATTTCACTCATCACGGGAATGAGTAAATAAATTATTGTGTACACTTATAATATAAAACCACTTTTCATTTAAAAGGGAAGAAGCAAAGCAAATTTGAAGATACATAATATCCACATAACCTCTTAAATCTATATACGCATATATAGATACTTGTATATGTACAGATACATGAATATGTGCACATATATGTATTTATATGTATACGTACTTGTGCATGTGGGTACATATATGCATTTAAAATGTTCTGTGTGTATGCATGTATGTATACAAATATGTGTATGTGTATGTCACTGCCTAGAAAAAAGTGCAGAAACAAACAAATTAACAGTGCTCACTTCAGAGAAGGGAAGTAAGGTACAGTGCAATGGAAAGACAGGGATTGGCAGAGAACATGAAAACTATAGCTGTTCCTACACTTATGCATTTTTTGAATTCTTCACAATAAGCATGAATTTTTTTTTTTTTTTGTTAAATCATCCCGAAGGTTATGCAGAGCATGTATGCATGTGAAGCCATGTGGAGAAGATAGTTTTAATATATTAGAGAAGAACAAATGTTTAGGATTTGCACTCAGCTGATGGGATCATATTTGCCCAAATCCATTGGATCGAAGCTGCCTTGCCTGGAAGAAAGCCACTCATTTAAACAAATACAAGTAACCTCTTAATATTTGGGAAAAAGATTGATTAGTTGTCATAGTGATTGTACGCCTCAGCCCAATTTTCAGATTTGGGCAAGGGATCTCAGAGGTTCCTGGAAGCGTTCCTGTGATTCATTGTCACAGAAAAATAGACTCAGGGGGATATAAGCCTTGCATATTGTTCTGCTTTATTGTTACATTTCTTATTATTCATTGCCTCTTTTGGCTTGGGAGAAGCCCCTCAGAGAAATGAGCAATACGCTATGTCATTTACAACATCTTTCCTTTCGAACATTATATTTCACATCCTGGAAGCAGCCATTACACATGAAAACATTTTCTTTCTTCCCTAAACCTAATTTCCTGGTCTCACCCAAGCCACCCTTTAACTTTGATATCAATTTGTCTTTTCGAAAGCTAGCGTCTACTCGCTCGTCGTAATTCTGTCAGCAACCGGTAGGTTTGACACTTTCCATCTCAGCTTTATGGAACCATAATCTGCCCTCCAACAAGTAATAGCAATCATGATAATAACAATAATAATAGTTCATTTTTTTAGTGTTGACAAGTTTTCTTGCTTGATTTTTACAAGACCGCCATGAAACACTCTGTGTAAACCCATGCAGCATCTAGGAAACAGAGTGTAATTTAAAGGTGATGGAACTCAGAAGTGGCAGAGCATGCACAAGCCTAATGCTATTCCTCTAGACCCCTGCGGGCTGCCCTCACCCTATTCCAGACTAACCTTGCCACGCCATGCATGGGCTGCCCTTCACAATTGCCCTTTGCCTATCTCTAATCCCTTAGAGAAAAATGGTGTTCAGCTGTCAATCACCCCCATGAGAAGGACACCAGAGTCAGCCATGGATGGTTTTCTGAAGACACTGGCTTAATTCACGTTGTCAGCCATAGCTTATTTCAGCCTCCATTCTGTGCCAGGCACAATGTGCTTCTGTGGTCCACCAAGCTAGGAAATCCTCAGAAATGGTACTGAAAACAGGTCAGAAAACATCACATGAGCCTGGGTAAACCAAGTCTCTGTCCAGACTTAGCATACAATATGAATTCTGGTTGGGTTAATCCCCAGTAACAATAAATGCCAAAAACCCACCTATAACATAAATATTCGAGAAAAGGGCACTTCTGTCATACAACTGAATGAGAAGGGTGCATCTGTCTTTTAACATGGATGTTGAAGAATTGATATTATACCTACAAAATCAGCATTGACTGAAAGGACCCAGAAAGAACAGAAGCATATGAGCTTCTTGATCTTCTCTCTTTCGAAGACTTCAGCTCCATCCGACAGCCATCTCCCAGGTCCTCATTGGGATTTTGTCATTCCACAAATTCCCCTCTGCCTGTTCCTAACCCCTTACACAAGAATGGAGCTGAGCCATCATTTATCATGCATGAAGTGATCACTGGGAAGTCCGTGTTCTGCTCTGAACTCTTAAAACTCTGAAATCCTGCCCCTAACTTGAACCTCCTAGTCTTCCGAATATGACTTCTTCCCTCCAGCTTTGATAGGTCTCCCATCAAGCCTTGCAACTCCCTAAGAACTGCTTCTCCTTTAAGCCACCAAATGTCTGTCGTAGATAGCAGAATCTGACTTAACTCTCAGGGACACCCTTGATTCCCTCCTCTGCTTGAGCTGAGCTCACCTGGCCATCCTCCATCTCTGTGTCCACCAAGGGATTGACTTCAGTATCAATAGGCGGTTTCCAGAAACAGTAGAGATCTTAGAGATGGCCTGCAATCCCTTTAAGCTCCCTCCTCATCAGCTCTGATTTCCCTTTCCCGTGGCATCTATCCAGGTGTTTCACATCTTCCCACCTTGGTTTTTATCAGAAAACACTGGTTTTCTCCTTCTTCACAGAGAGGACAAAGAACCCACCAGGAACGAACCCCCTGAAACCACATAGCAAAGCACATTCACAAATTACTTTGTATCCACATCTCTCCCGTCTTCCAGAATCTGGGCAGGGCTCAACCTCCCGACTGTGATCCAGAAGTTAACTCCTACCACCAACTCAAGTGTTTCTTCCTTGTCCATTGGCCATCCCATCTTTCTAACCCTAAACAGCCTCATCCCTGTCTACCTCTTGAATTATGATATGTCTTCCTCCTTCCACTAATAGTCACATTTCTTGAAATTGGAATTTTCACTTGCTCCTTCCTCCTCCAGTTCCCCAATACCGGTTTTTAACCCTCCTCAACCTCATGCTAAATAACCCTCTTACAGTATGACAAGTAATGTCTACATTGAAAACCCAATAGAAATGCGTTAGTCATGGTCTTATCTCATTTTTATGGACACTTGTCACTTTTGCTCAGTCCTCCTCAGCTTTCGTTGTATCACTGTGTTCTCTTTCTATTCCACAACTCTTGAGAAGTCCTTCTTCACTTACTTCTCTTTTCATTCTTAAATATTGGCCTCTCCAAGATTTCGTTCTAGACTCCATTCTCTTCCTTATATTTTATCTCTGGCTGATTCAGTCCACCCACATAGCTTCAGATGCTATCCCCCTATGAATGATTCTTATCTTTATTTCCAGCCCAGACCACCAACGTCCGTTACAGAATTTGTATTTTTAACTCCTATTAGAATCCTCTACTTGAATGTCACATTGACACTCCAAACTCAACATGTCCAAATGCTGATAAATTCCTCTTCCTCTCTTTGCACCCTCATGTTGGTCAAAGGTACCCCATATACCTACACGTCCAAGATAAGAACTCAGTCGTATTTTACTTCCACTTGCTCACCACTTGTGTAAATGGCCATATATATCCATCATTTCTGCCCTACAAAATATCCCTGAATACGTGCTCTCTGCTCAGTGCCCACAGTTACTGCTATAATTCTTGTCTTCACAATTATCTCAGTTTGGATGACCACTTAACTCATCACTCTTCTACCTTCACTCCATCCTTCATGCTACTATCATATGCATCTTCCTCATTCTCGGATCTGTTGACTTCATTCCCTAATTAAAAACAATTCCTGACCAAATATCTCCAATGGCTCCCTGTTGACCACATGGGAGAGTCCAAGATCCTTGAGTCAACACAGAAGGACCTTCAAAATATGCCCGTCTCCCTTTTCCAGCGTGAGCTCCCTCCACTGTCTCCCATATGCCCTGTGCTCTTACCCTTTCAACAAACAGCTCACAGTTCCCTGAGCACAGCCTGCTCTCCTATACGCCCCCGAGTCTTCCTTCTAACAAGCTCTACCCAGATGTCTTCCTCCCCACTCTCCATCTGGGAAGGTTCCAGTCATTGATTATATCCAGTAAACATGTTTTTTCTCCCTTTCACTTTTTTGGGGAGTAAATACATATGAGAATGGTTTGACATATGTTTGTGTTTCTGATGCTTAGCTCATTTCTTTCTCAAAAATTACTTAGCAAATGATTTCTGGATTGACAAATGCATGAAGATGGCTCTTTGGTAAATCATAGAATGTTAGAACCACAGATTGTCTTGGGTGAATTCAGGCCAGGAAAAGGGGGAATTATTTTATATTTGGAAATTATTCAATGCTTTATTAAAAATGTTTTTATTTGTCCCATTTGTGCAAAGTGCTGAGAATTTAACAGAGAATGAGACATGAATGGTCCAAGCTTTTATGTATCACAGCATAGCTGAAGAAACATAGGCAGTCTCTTGGGATTTCTTCTCAATCTTTGATAAGAAAAATTCCTGTGGTCACAACTGTACATTGACAACATAATCCCAATCTTGTAAAATAAGGTCATGTATACCTTCATTTGTCTTGCATCCCCTTGCATTTTGCTCTTCTTGGGTTTACTGTTCTGGGTGTTGGTTTCTGGTTTTTAGAACATGAGCAGGTGCTGGAGGTAAGCAGCCTTGCTCTAGTGAGATGGTGTTACACCTTCCAGACCCATCATCATTTTGTGTTCTTGACATGGGCAATGCTTTTCCTTGAGTAGTTTGCCTCTGGTTTTCTCCCAGCTTCTGTCCCTGGGCATGATGCAAACCCTCTCCTCTTATTGCTAGAGTCACATTGGCTAGTAGACCCGCCAAGTGGGAAGAAGGTCTTGTTCAGATGCACCTTCTTACTCTGATGCTTAGACTTTACCAGCCAGGAGTGAGTCCAGAACCTACCACTGCAAGGGACAGTATCAAGCTGTCCCTGGGTTTTGAAGGGCACATCAGCCACCTCTCAATCATGGGGTAGACCATCTGTCATGTTTGCTACTCTGCCTTCCTTTATTTTCTTTCTGTTAGTTAAGAAAAGGTTTATGAAAACCTAATAACCAAGATGTTGAGCAGAATAGTATATACAATAAAAGGTTTAGGTTCTGAGAATCTAAGCAGAGTACATCTACTGTATTAATTGATGACAATTGATTTTTATTTTAGTTTATCAGACGGCTTTTTCTTTTTATAAGCTTAACTTTTTTTTTTTACACTAATTTTTTTTTTTTAAGATTTTATTTATTTATTTTTCCCCCAAAGCCCCAGTAGATAGTTGTATGTCGTAGTTGCACATCCATTCTAGTTGCTGTATGTGGGACGCGGCCTCAGCATGGCCGGAGAAGCGGTGTGTCGGTGCTTGCCCGGGATCCGAACCCGGGCCGCCAACAGCGGAGCGCACGCACTTAACCGCTAAGCCACGGGGCCGGCCCTATAAGCTTAACGTTTTTGTTAGAGCCAACAGACATCAAATTGCATTTCAATAAATGCAATCAGAATAAATATAACCTAGAAAAAAGGAAAGGAATTGCAGACACCGTATATGTTGCTTGTTAAAGTATGCATATGGGCATTGAATAGAGAGAATTACTACTACGTTTATAACTTTTTGTTATTCCACACCATATCAGATGAATTTTTGCTTTAGTGGTGATTCTTACATGTGTTCTTGTGAGTTGCTTTTGATAAATTGAGAATGCCCATTAAGTGAGGTGTCTAGAAACATATCCATCAACTCACATATATGTGTGTATATTTGGGGTAATTATAAACAGGTCCAACATGTCCATCAAAAAAACCCACAAATCTGTCTCTATGCCCTCGTGGTCCCTTCCCCTTGGACGAGATCTGAAGAATGAAACAATTCTTATCACCCTTTTGTGTTCTGCAGTCTCTGCTCCCTTTTGGCCTCTCCAGGACCCACATTGTGGTCACCTGCATATCCAAGTGGTTCATTGTAACACTAATGTGTATCAGAGGCTGCGGGGTGAGGGTGTCATTACAGGACCCATGTGAGGGTAGGGGAGAAGACGCTTTTCTATTGAACAAGAAGAGGGAAAAAATAACCTTGATTGACTTAGGTAGCTGTGTCCAATAGTTCTGGAAAGTTGTGTTAAAAGCGATGCAGATCTGTGGATCCTCGATGGTGGATTGTTCATCTACAAACATTCCTGGAGATCATGTAATCTAAACAACATCTTAAAGATGTGGCTCATACCAGTGCATAAATGAGTAGTTAGTAGCAGAAAAGGGAAGGATTAGGGCCAAGCCTCTGGTCTGAAGTCTGAAATCCTTGCCCCCGGTCTTCCCGTCATACCCTCTACTGCACAGCCACTTTCTCTGTCTGTGAGATTTGAGACATCAGGACAATTGTTTATCAAGTCTTGACTATTACATTAAGTACTATAATCTTGTATCAACTGGGTCAATTTGTTTTCTAAAGAAAGTCACCATTGTTGTTATTTTCCTAGGGAGAGTTTCCAAGCTAAATATATTCCTCCCAAATAATAGAGAGTTCATTTTTGGTCAATATTGTCTGAATGGCCATAAGTAAACATGCCAATCCCTTGAGAATACATTAGATCAGAAAAGAGCAATGTGCTACTTTTATTTAAATTACAAATTTCCACCTAGTCCTAAAAGTCTGAGGCCATGAACATTTTCAATACCACTTTTAGGTCATGCTGAAGATAATTTTGCATCTTTGGGATTAGATGTTCTTCAGCTAAGAGTCATGGATGCCCAAGGGGTCTAAGAAACTCCCCTAACCTATATGGCATTTTTTTGAAAAACAATGTATTTTCCATTGAGAGGAGTATCTCCTCAAGGAAGTCTGTGACCCAGAAAAGGTGAAGAATCCCCAATTTGGATTCTGAATGTCATGACCATTCACTTGAAACATAATAAGAATTTCTTCTTAGTATGTATGAAATTGAACCATATGGGTTTGCCATTTGCTTGGACCTAAAACTGTCAAATGTTGTCGTTTTCATATGGTTCATATTATATTTTTCACACATCCATATATCTCCCCTCCTAAGTAGCAAGCTCCTGAAAAAGACAGGGGATATATCTGCTTCATGTCCTCACTCAACTCTTTGTAGAGAAGATGGCTGGGAAGAGAAAGCCTTTTCACACTGAAGAAGGAGTACATTTGAGTCAGATGCATCTGGTTGGAAATCTCGTCTGTGTGATCCAGAGTGAGTTAATGCAACTCTCTGGAAAACTGGGATAGTGAGCCCTCATAGGGTTGTGGTAAGGATTTGCAGAAGTTATGAATTACACAATAAACGTATGTTCCCTTGCCCCTTGGGTGACAAAGATGACACAGAGGATGATGCCGATTGTCTCCTTGGTATTTTAAGCACATCAATAATAGCTCATGTTGGGCCGGCCCGGTGGCTTAGCGGTTAAGTGCACGCGCTCTGCTGCTGGCGGCCCGGGTTCGGATCCCGGGCGCGCACCGACGCACCACTTCTCCGGCCATGCTGAGGCCGCGTCCCACATACAGCAACTAGAAGGATGTGCAGCTATGACATACAACTATCTGCTGGGGCTTTGGGGGAAAAAATAAATAAATAAAATCTTTAAAAAAAAATAATAATAGCTCATGTTTATTGAGTGTTTACTGTGTGCCAGAAATAACTATGTGCTTTAGGATATTCATTCTCCTATGAAACAAGTGTTTAATTAGTCCCTAATATGTGACCAACACTGAAGACACAGCCATAATTAGCACTGACAGCTCCCTGCTGTCATGGTGTGCATGTTCTAATGTGGGGAAATTAGCTCAAGAAAGACAGGATCAGGAATATAAATGAGTAAAGTGGTGATAATCAACTCTCATGATCATTAATACAGGATGGGGAGTGGCAGCGATTGATGAGGAGCTAGATTGAACAAAGAGATCAGGATAGCCATCTCTGCTAGGTGACATTTGAATAGACAACAAAAGTAAGCCTTATCTCATTGAGTCTTCACAGTAAGGCCAGAAGGTGCTACTGTTATTTATTGCCTATATAGACATGGAAACTAAGAATTAGGCAAGTAAATAACCATGCAGTCATCAGATAAGGACCAGGGCTAACAGTCTTTAGAAAGCTGGACTCTCGAGTTACAGTCACATACTGTTAACATCATACCATCATACCATACCACACCATTCGTCACACCATGATAAAAGGGCAGAACACACCTCTACTCTCTTTCCCAGGGCATGTCCACCATTTAATTCACCTTGTTTAGCTGTCCTCAAACCATGACTAAGAGAGCAACAGAAATACATCATGAACGGTTTCAACGTCATTTAAAAATTCTCAATACTGCACTTGTAATTTGTTATTAATTAGAAAATGGCAAGTCTCCTATCAGTGGTTGGGATCACTGGATAACATGCTGGACATTGATGTGGATACCTTGCTGTGAGCATATTATTAGAGTTGCTCTTCTTAGTTGCCATGGAAACAACACTGCCGCTTCATCACCCACCACAGCCAACTTGGCAAAGATGGACAAACTTATTCAGTAGTGAGATGGTAGATGTCACAAGAGATTAGAATTTAGTGGAGAAGGACCAGCTGTCCAGGAGAAGAGCCCCCTACAGTGAACACAACACAGATGCATGAGAGCGGGTTAAATGAGCCTTTTAGAGGTCCCTCCAATTACTGATCCATTCACTCCTTCATTCATGCATTCAACGGAGGTTGAAGAACTGTTGTATTGGACCCTGAGGATACAGTAGTAAACAGAATACACAAATGTCCTTCCCTCACCTTAGTTGGGGAGGAAGAAGATAAACAAGCAAACAAACCCATCAAGGACAGAATCTCAGATTGTGATCAGAGCTGCGAGGGGAATAAGAACTGTGAGAGTAACTGGGGTGGGTGATGGGGATACTTTAGATTGCGTGACCAGGGCAGGTGTCTATGAGCTTGAGGAATTTAAGGTGGTAAGTGAAGAGCAAAAAAACAGCAATGCAAAGAGCCAGACGTGTACATCCCAGAGATTCTGGCCTAAACATTGTCTTATCACCATGTGAAAGAGCCTTTCAAGTTTGCTAAAATTTAATAAAATTAACAGTGGGAGTTCAGGGTCACCTCCAGGGAACCCAACTTTCTTTGTGGCTGGTGGAATTAGAAGGGATGCATTGCTGGAAATCCCATTTTCAGTTTCCAAAGCCAGTGATGGACTATGACCAACAGTCTCTTATCATTTGCCAAGCAAAGAAAAATGCATTGAACCTGGAAAGGAGAAGTATCTTCCAATGAGTCCTTGTCTTTTCATAAGCCAAATTTCAGTATTCATTTCCATTTTAATTGAGTTGGTGGGTGGGTGGATAATTAACTAGTTGTTTCTGAAATAGGAGAGAGGTAGATGAGAGAAAAAAGGGCATTTCCTATTTAATCCCAGGAAATATGGTTTATCAGGAAACATTTTAAGGAGAAATGAGGTCATTTTGGTGTATAAAACTGTAAAATTTTGGACTGTAATGATATCGACGCTGAAGTGAATTATGAAAAATGATTATATAAAAATATATTTGGACAGCATGATATAAATTTCTCTCTATGTGTTAGTTGCCAAAATTTGAACATAAATGTTTTCAAATAACACACCTGTGCAACTGTTAGGACTGGCAGGTGATATATCACTTTTTATATTTAAAATCTATGTGGGAGTGAAAGGAAAAAGGTAAAAACATTTGTCAAATTTGGAATATTAATGAAAGAACATATTGGAAATACGAAAACATTATTTAGGACTTTGTGCTTTTAGAGTCTGATCAGAGATAATGCTAAAAATAGTCCCTCAAGTTTTATTGACATCCTTTCAAAATAAACACACTAAACACCAAGAAGCTACAGTATAAAGAACCCAAGAGCATCAGCCAAATGGACTTCCTATCTCTTCATTTGCGTGTGTCTAGGAAATAAGAAAGACCCATAGGGTTACTCTAATTAATTGGTATTTTATTTCAGTGGTGAATTTATGAGTGAGATTGAGCACACCCAGTGTCTCTGTCTGCAGCTTTCTTCAAATCACGTGGTAGAATTTATCCAATGATAAAGTTTCACCCGGAATTCATCTGGGAGTTGGAGAAAAGAGAATCACAACGCTGGACCCAGAGCATTTATTCCATTGTGGATCAGCCAAGCTTAGCTGCTAACAAATGGGCAGAACTGGACCATTCTACATATGAAAGATGCTGGCTTCCATGGTCCTCTAAAACAATGCATCAGAACAACCAGAAAAATTGCCAGATTCATACAAAACCTGTTTAATCCAAAATGATAATGCATTAAGCCCTTTTGATAGATTGTGTGGTCAGGTATGAGTTGGCAGTTAAAGTTGTGGCTGATTTTGATAGGATTGATGTAAGGCCAGTTTATGGGTCTACTTATTAAGCTGGTTTTGTTGCTCTGTATTTACATTTTAAGAGCTCTATGATGCAAAACATGAATTCTGATTGCAATATTTTATAATTGTAACCAATATCTGTTCCATCTTCCCCCAGACACACAAATGCTGAACCATTATTTCAATCTGCAGTGCAGATATCATGACATCATATTGGAATTAGAATTATGCAGAGATTTTGCAGGTAGAACCTGCCAGGCTTGGAGACTGATTTTAATGATGGATGTTGGCAGTGAAAGAAGGAGCTACATCTAGGAAGATTTCATGTTTCTGGCTGGAATGACCAGTCAATGAGGTAATGAAAACCACAGAAGCTGCAGACTGCTCATAAATGTACCTCAGTTATTATCTCTCCTCCCCATATTCGTTTCCCTGCTTCGGTTCAAGTTCCCACTGTCTTCGTTCTGTATGACTGCCATGTTTTCTTCTCTGGAAACTCCATCTTTGGTAACTCACCTAGAGTCATCTTTAGAAAATGCAGATGTGGTCACCTTTCTTTCCTGCTCAAAACACTTTAGTGGTTCCCTGCTTTTTATAGCATCAAGTTCCATCTCCATCTCTGGCGAGCAAGTTGATGAAGACCAGGTCAGCAGCCTGATGGACCTTGGACTCTTTCCTTCAAGGTTCTGAACATATACAACCCTCTCTGGAACCTTTCTGTCTCTACTCTGGTTAGGTGTAGCCATATCAACTCAAATGCATCTTTCTCGTTACCTTCCAAAGGCTCTTATTTGCATGGCATTCATTGCCTCCATGATGGTCTCACCCATACAAGTATGGGCTGCTGTGTGTACCAGTCCAGTGCCCGGCATACAGCAAGCTCTCCAGAAATGATTATTTATCTACTAGAGCTTCTTTTGCTGTGATCAAACCAGTCCTTTATCACAGTTTTTCCTGGGCATCTTTGCTCTGTGCCTTTACTGTTGGCTCTCCATGAATCTATATGAATAATATAAGCTCTCTAGTTATAGATCTAGGTTTAACTCCTGGTTCCTGATTTCATTGCTTTCTCCTGCAGACTCAAGATCTATCACCTTCCTCTCTCTGATTCTCAGTTTGTTCATCTGTGTAATTTTGATAGTTGTTCCTATGATGATTGAATGGGTTCAGACATGCAAAGTATCTGCAGGTGCAATGGTAGCAAGATGCTGTGTGAGAATCTGACCTTCGTTTGTTTAACTCTGTTCACCTTTCAACCAGATAAAGGGGCTGATGACAATGATCTTGGCCCCTTGGCTTACCAGAAAGATGATCGCCATTTCCATAAATTGCGTCTGGGCTGGGAAGAACCACAAGGAACTAAAAGAACCCAAAGGAGATGCCATGACCTTAGGCTTCCCTGAAGGCAATGCCTTTTGTAACTCCCAAATTCCCTATGGGGACCCTCGGGGCTCTGCTTATGGGGTATTTATAGGAGGTATAAATCTGGTGAATCCTGAGGCTTCTACGCCAAGGAGAACCCAACCCCGGTGGATGTGGACCTTGTACAGATCTTGGCTCTTGGCATCTGAGCTGTCACCTGTGGAGCAGATAGCTCCCAGAGGACTGCAGCTCTGCTAACACGGTCAGTTTCCTGTCCTATATCCTTCTGGGTTGGCTGGCACCATGGTGAACCCTGGTGGTCTTGTGATCTTGCCTGCTCACTTAAATTTAAGAAGACCCCCACTGGGCATTAAAGAGCACAGATCAGAGTCCTTGTCATAGAATACTGGTTTGACAATTACTTTCCTCTCTGATGCTTCTTCCCTGCTTGGGAAACCCTTTATTTCTTCCTCAGTAATCCCTTTTAAATCCCAGCTCAACCTTTACCTCTTGCAATATTTTCTCTTGACCTTCTCTCACCTCACACTTTTTAATTTTTCTACTCTGTCTTGTTTTACTCTTTCCTAGTTTATGATGCAGTGTCTTACATATTATCTAATAACTGCCCCTCAGTCAGCTCACCCTTGTGTATTTAGCTTCTCTGCTAGATCATGTACTCCTTGAGAATAGAGACCATGCCTTACTTGTTTTCCTTCTTCACAGTAAATTCCATTTTATGAGCATCCCTCTTATTTTCTTTGTATACAGTGACACTAATTTGGCAAAGATGGTATGTGTCCTCTAGGCAAAATTTCACCATTGGGGACTATGCTAGAATCCACCATAAATCTTAAGTCTAATTCTAATTTATTCTAATTTTAAATATATGAGTTTGGTGCTAGAGTTGTCATTCTATATGATTTATTAATTCATTCCAACAGCAAATATTTATTGAGTTCAAAATGTGTACAAAACTTCGCAATATGTGCCACTGGGGAAAAACGTAAAAAGTCAATTTCTACTATAAGAGAAATAAAATGTGGATATCATATTGACTCCTGGACAAGGCAAGGGGATGAATCTAGACTTGTGCTGTGGGGATACAGAGGAGGTGTAATGCTGTTTAGATTGCAGCATTAGGAAAGGAATCATAAAAAAGGTGCTGTTTTAACTGTGTCCTGATGGAGATGTGAGAGAGGAGGCATTGAGCTTAGTAGCTGAGGGAATATTATAAGCAAGGTATCAGAATAAGAAAGGATGAGGCATAATTTGGGAAGAATGAGGGACCTTATTATCTAAAGCAGAGTATGTTGCAGGATGGAGCAGAAAGTGAACCTGGGGCTAGGTTTGAGAATGATCCAGGGTACAGTGAATGTGAAAGTAAAGAGTTTGGGCTTAATCTGTAGGTGTGATTGACCCTAGTGTCTAGAGAGATGAGTCTATCAGCATTGAGTAGCATGGACAAAGGTGGAGGAGAGGGAGTTGGAGACTTCCGTTTAGGAGCTTAGGGCAGAAGTTCAGTGAGGGATTAGACAGGGTCAACAAAGGATACGACAGCAGTGGGAGGGAGAGAGGATAAACACGGGGCACATCCCAAAGGTGGACTCACCATGAGAACAGCAAGAAAGCATGAGGGGTAATGGCAGATACTGTGTGGAGGCTAACACACACATATAAGTCAGGAGGAGGGTCCGGGATTAGCAGATAACTCAAAGTAAATTATAAAGATAACCTGATGGCTAGACAAATGGAAGAGTTCTCTAGAAATAGAACACTTGGAGGATTATTAGTCCCAATTCAAAATCTCATACCCAGAGCCCAAGATCTCTGTTCTTAAGAAGTTCCGTTTGTTTCACAGTGAGGGAAAAAAGATAAGCTGAAGATAAATATCCCTGACATCTAGATATTCAGATATAAAACCTCCCTCAAACAGCAGGGAACTCTATCTCCAGCTATCTCTCACAGTCCCTGAAAGTGAGAGGAAACAAATACCCTCCATGCCATCACTTGGACTCATGAAAAAAAAAAAGAAGAGAAGAACGTGAGTTTGCTGTGGATGGTTTTGTAGTCTCTTGAGTAGTCATCAGCTCTCCATGGTACTGAATTTATAGTGGAGGTGTCACACTGACAAGCTGAATCCCTGAACTACACGAAAGGCCCCAGGGTGCTTCTTTTATGCTTTCAAGCAGCCAGGCTATCGTTTATAAAGCACTCCCCAAGTGTCCTCATTAATGATGTTGGGCAAGGGGCCCTGTTTTCCCTGTTAAAATTCAAATCTTTCTCATGACAAAGTGAGAGCAAGATTTCAATTGACATTTGGAGATTTGTCCAGCCACACTGAGCACAAAATGCGTTGAAGTGATGTCATGGTGTATAACAAGGTGCAGAGAACCTGGGTGCATCCAGGATCCTGACAAAATCAGTGTGATTAGGGCTTCTCTCCCATCCCACTCACCACAATGGGAGGCAGAACAAAACTGCAAACAGATGCAACTTCACTGCATGCATCTCAGTTCATTCCTTCCTCGTGATAGGAGCAATTCTCATATTGGACAACCTTGTGCTTCACTTCTTTCAGATTTTGTTGTAGATGCACATTTTACTATTGCTATGGAGGCTTTATTTTTAAGTTAATCTCAAATGGACATATTTTTCCCTCCCACCACCACCACAGTGATCCAGAACATGAAAATAATCCAAAAAGACCATGGATACCATCGCTTGGCTACAATTATTACCTTCTTAACTGTCATGCTTTGGGTTCTGCGTGGTTTCTTACTCGCTTATGCAAAGATTTCATATAAGCTGAGCTAATAACTGTTTCATATGAATATGTCAAGATTTTCCATCAAAGATATAGCTTTTCTGCCCAAGTTTATTGGAAATCTCTATTGAGTGGAAAGAAAAATACTATTAAAATATATTGTATTCACATTTGGGAAATAGCAGAATCTTCAGTATAAGCTCTTTAGCAGTTTTTTTTTTTTTTTTTTTTAGGAACATTGGCCCTGAGGTAACATCTGTTGCCAATCTTCCTCCTTTTTTCCTTTTTTCTCCCCAAAGCCCCAGTAGATAGTTGTATGTCGTAGTTGCACACCCTTCTAGTTGCTCTATGTGGGATGCCGTCTCAGCATGGCTTGATGAGTGGTGCGTAGGTCCGTGCCCAGGATCCGAACCGGTGAGCCCTGGGCCACTGAAGAAGAGCACGTGAACTTAACCGCTATGCCACCAGGCCAGCCCCAGCTTTTTAGCAGTTTTAATAACACAAGTTAGTGTTTCTAAAATCTTTCATATGCTTCTTTTTAGGGTTATATACATTTTTTGTTTGTTTGTTGACAATCGTGGTGTTTTTGCTTTTTACCTGTCCTGCTAATCTGGAAACATCTCAAGAATGGGGACATTGTCATATTTTAACAAGAAGTGTGGTATCAGGCACCTGTGAAAAAGACTTAATGAATATGACTTGAGTAGATGATTGTAGCGGCTTTTTTTTTTTTTTTTGTCATATTAGATTCATACATCATTCATTCCTATATCATTATTTTCCATCAATGGAAACTAGAATTCTGTTCCATAATCTCATAGATGTATAACCATGAGGCATTTCTTATATGAAGCATCCAGAAAGTTCTCATTTTGCGTTTCAGTATGAATAAAATTATTCTAAATTTTCAGTGAGGTCTCTCGCCTCACCAAACGGCATGTGTTGTTATAGTCACAAATAACATCAGTGTAACTGATGTAATCCTCTCTAAAATGATTAAAGATGGTTTATAGATTCTATTTCTGAATGAGCTAATGGATCATTATATATTTCCAGGAGATTTTTTTAAAATGTTGGCTCATTGCTTAAATTTTCAGTTTTACTTTCTGTAACATTAATCTCTGAGATTTGAAATCTGCAGGAAAAGAATTATTGATATTAATTATTGACCTGTCACCTTTCTTTGTAACAGCAATTGGCTGTACAGTTAGTTTTGTCAGTTATTAGTTCTTTCATAATATTATTTTCTAGTCTGGATCTTCATTTTTATTCAATTTTTATTGAATGTTTTGTTTTGATAAGTCTTATTCCCTCCACCCTTAGCACCAGAACTGTGTCTTTAATTCTTTTATGTCTTCCTTAGCACTTAACAGAATATCGTTTATTACTGGATGTTAGTTAACTCCGTGTAATTTGGCTTTCTGCTTTTGTGATGGAGTGTTCATCTACGCTACTGCTTTCAGAGGAAGGATGGGATGAATTAGAAAAATGATTGAATCGTAGTTCAGTGACATTCAGGCATTAAGATGGAATTTCCCATTTAGAGGGAAACCATAATTAGAACTAGACACACGCTGCTCGGCTGGCCCAATATACTTTCCCAACCTGTGTGTAGTCGGGGGAGCATCAGAGATGAATGTGGCCAAGGAGACAGCTGTGGACTCTTATAGGGACTATTTCTGAGAAAACTTTCTTTCATCTAATAAAAGGGACCCAAATATCTTGCACCAACTACCTCCCTTCCCCTTACCTGGGTGTAGGTGAGCTACATGGCTGTCTTTTGTCAGGAGCTGTAAACATGGAGACAAGATGAAAACCCACCTGCTGAGCATGGTCATGTGATGAGAGAGAGAGAGATGACTTGGGCTCCTGTGGGCACTGTTGAGCAGCTGACCTACAAACATCTCTTGCTGGCCTTCTTGTCAGGTTAAAAATAAATCTCTTTCTTCCTTGTTAAAGTTCCCAGTTTGGGCTTTCCAATGATGCTGCCAAATGCTCCCTAACTAAGACTGTGGGCTTAAATCAGAGATAAGAATTTACAAGCTAACATGAAATTGTACAGTAAATGCAAAGAGATTGGATTCAAAGCATGGATCATGGAGAGGGCAAAATGCCGTAAAGCTGTGTGGGTGAGCCACTAATTATTTGAGGATTTGTAAAAAAGGACGTTTCTTTTGGCTTAGTTTTTAATGAAAATAAATGGAACCAAGGGTAGTTTCTTCTCTCCTTAGCTTTGGAGAGTAACAGAATCCAATGAAACAGGAGGGGAAGATTATCCTTGCAGTGTTCGTTTAAATGAGCGATTGCAGCATGAGCATGCATGCCATTTGTATCCATCTGTTTTAATTATTTGCAAACAGAACGATAGTTAGAAATTTATGGAAGTGATAAAAATAACGTGAAATGCTGATAATCCCAAATACTCTGTATCACGCTCATGTGAAAGGAGAGGGCAGAGGTCTGTGATAGGGGGTAGCTGTCCAATGGAGAGCTAGCCTACCTGGGCAAGTCCTCGGAGCTACACCATGACCTGGTGTACAACTGGGTTGTGAGGGAACACACAACACTGCAGAGGAATTCTACTCCAATGAGCTCAACCCGACTATAATATCAGAATGAAGGAATGTAGGGAGTGTGTTTGTATATGTGTGTCCTTTCTGGGATCCAGGTGCCAGGGTAACACCCTTATGTGAAAACGATAGAGAAAAGGTAAGATGTAAGAGAAGAAACAATCCAAGCAAGAAAAAAAGCCAAGAAGAAGGGGGCGATGGAAAGGAGAATGGGAATCCTGAAGGATAGGAGGACCACGAGATCTCTCCAGACAGTACACATCAATAAAGGAAGCCATCACTCACCAGAAAGCCATATTCTTTTATGGATAAACACAGAATGGCAGTGATGGGCTGGTGAGTGACGGCTATAAAATGACATGACTTCTGAGATTCTACTTAATCAAAATGGTATGCAATTGCTTGGTTATTGTCTTGATCAGTATTTAAAAAGTGAAAAGGGGGGCCGGCCTGGTGGCGCAAGCGGTTGGGTGCCCGCGCTCTGCTGCGGCGGCCCGGGGTTCGCTGGTTCGGATCCCGGGCGCGCACCGACGCACTGCTTTGGCAAACCATGCTGTGGCGGCGTCCCATATAAAGTGGAGGAGGATGGGCACGGATGTTAGCCCAGGGCCAGTCTTCCTCGGCAAAAAAAGAGGAGGATTGGCGGATGTTAGCACAGGGCTGATCTCCTCACAAAAAAAAAAAAAAAAAAAAAAAAAAAGTGAAAAAGAATGTTAAAGTGGAAGAGCCATGTGGAAAAAGCAGAGAGACTCTAAAGGGGGTGGAATTCACAGGAGACAGCAGAGGAGATAACAGGCAGGCTGTGAGACCAACATTAAAGTGTATGGCCCCAGGATGGACAGAGAACATGGAAGAAAGAGAAGAATTGCAAATGATAAAAGTAACAGGACACCGAATTTCTAAAAAGTAAACGATGTTCATAAGCAAAGATATCACTGAGGAAGATGAAAACGTAGAGAATGGGTTACACCTCTGAGCAGAACAATCCCGAATGTCAATGGCTCACACCATACATAATTTAACACCATGTTAAAACATAGACACTTTACTAAAACCACTTATGATGTGTGAGGACATTAAATATAATGACGGATACTATCATTTAAAAAATAAATGTTAGACTTACTTATCAATCTTAAGATTATTATAATTTGTTTAAATCGTCTAGTTTATTTCCTAGATGAGCATATAATTGAAGTGAATGTTAAAAATATTTGGCATGGATTATTCTGTTTGGATTTTTTGTTGACATTTTTAAATCAGAAACTTAGATACTATAAAAGTATTCTTCAAAACAAAACAAACAAAAAATCTCAATGTGTCAAGAAATGAAGGAAAATTTAGGCATCAAATAATTGAGGCTACGTGTCCTGATTCATCTTACACGTGTTGAATGGAGATTTTTTTTAGAAGGAGCAGATTCTGTTTTTTGGGGCACCAAAGCAAGATTTGCAGAGATTTTATATTGAATTCAGCTTTAAAGAGAAAACTTCTGCTGTACGGTAGGCATCATATTCAAATCTTCAATTAGTTAACTCCAAAATCTTCCACCCTGCTACCAAGAAACTTGGATGATAAAATATAAAAGTGATCATTGTGTGTGGTTCAATTACCTGTAGTCCTTCTTTCTTCTTCTTTTTTTTTTTTACTTTTCTATATTTCCCAAAGTTGTATAATGAACATGTCCTAGTTTTTAACCAAAAGCAATGATAGCTTCCTTTTTTTTTTTTTTTTTGGAGGAAGATCAGTCCTGAGCTAAAGTCTGCCAATCCTCCTCTTTTTTTACTGAGGAAGATTGGCCCTGGGCTATCATCCATGCCCATCTTCCTCTACTTTCTATGGGGCGCCACTACAGCACGGCTTGACAAGCGGTGCATCAGTGTGCACCCGGGATCTGAATCTGCAAACCCGGGGCCACCCAAGCAAAGCGTGTGTACTTAACTGCTGTGTCACCGGGATGGTCCCGATAACTTCTTTCTCTTTGCTGATCCATTTGTCTCTTAGTAGTTTTCACTCCATCTTTTAGTTGTCCACGTGTGTCCCTGCCTCCTTCCACTAGACATGCCCTATCTTCTCCCGTCTATTACACTATTAGTCCCTCTTTCCACATATGTCCCCACAAACACACATGCACACAGATCTCACCTAAAGATCCCCCCCCCTCCCCTCCTGGTCTCCATCTTTAGCTCACAGCATGCCCCTCTCTACCTGGTTTTAAGATAAGATGATTATAAGTGTGTTTCCTGGAATGCAATGGCTCCCAGAAAAATGTCATAATATCTCTTCTGGAAATTGTGAGAAACAGCACAGGTTACGTGTTTCTAGAGGCAATGTGGACATTTGTCCTCCTGTGAAAGACAGAGGTTGGCTTCATAATCATTCAAAAGCCTTTCTCAGTTGGTCAGCTTCATTACTGATCTATAGTAATGCAGAGTAAATGATGATAAAATCTTGGCAAACTCTAACCCAGCTTTTCAAGAACCTTCTAGGAATCAGAGACTATAAGGATGAAGATGGGGGGAAGTAGGCACAGAATGGGGTGGAGGTGACAGGAATGAAGGAACAAATCTTAAAAGACCACAGAGTATATGCACTTCATCAAATCGTTAGATATCTGTGCAGGAGGAATAGAGATTCACGGATGGCATCTAAAAATAGGACAGAAGTAGGGAAGAAATAAAAGGAAATGGAATATCAGTTCACCTGTGACAAAAACGAAGAGCCAAATGAGTGAATCTAGGCAAAGCCACCCACAGGACTGGAAGCTGCCATCTGAATTCTGCTTCAATAACTTTGGAAGGACTTCACAATTATTTTTGTATTTGGTGAAGGACATTCTGTACATTTTCTAGATTTGTTCTTAAACAATTATCTCTCAACTAACCTGAAAATTCAACCTTTCAAGTAATTTATTCTCTTAAGATTTTTAAACATTCAGTTTTATGCTGTACACATCAGTATACCATTGTATAATTCCAAAAAACATTCACAGTACAGTACCTTTTAATATTTGCTTTTTACTATTGATTCTTTCTTTCAACTAATATTTTAGTGCTTACCATACAACAGGTATTGTTCTAAGCACTGCAGATGTAGCAATGTACTCAACAGATAAAATTTCTTGCCTTGTGCAATTTATGTTCTATGGGGGGTGGAAAATAAATTTAAGAATTAAAAAAATTATGTTTTATTTTGGAAGGTGGTGAGGGAAGAAACCATGATAGTGTACCACAAGGGTGTTCCAGGCGGAAGGAACAGGCAGTTTAAAGGCCCTGGGGTAGGAGCATTCCTGTTGTGTTGGGAAGACCAATAGGTGAGAGTGAGGGACAGGGATCAAAGTGGGATGAGGTCATTAATAATTTTTACTTTAATTCTGAGTACAAAAGGAGAACAATTGGAGGGATTTCAGCAGAGGAGTGACTAGGGGAGGTGTATTTTAAAGGACCACTTTAGCTTCCTTACTGAGACTAGCCTGTAGGGGCAAGAGCAGAAAGTGGGAGACCAGTTAGAAGGCTAATGCAAGAGTCAATATGAGAAACTATGACTGCACATCCAGGATGGGAGCAGTGCAGGTGGGGAAAAGTGGTTGGATTTTTATATTTTTGAAAATAAGATTTGCCAATAAGTTGGACATGGACTGTTGGAAAAGGAAAGGAGTCCAAAATTTTTGATCTAAGTGTAGGAAAGGAAGGAGTTACTCACAAATGAAATTGGAGAAGGGGCTAGTGGAGAGAATCTTGAGGATTAATTGAGGCTTGAAAGTTTGATTTGGAAATGTATGTGAGAACTACACGAGAGATATTCCATAGACAGGTGGATGTCAGAGTCTACAGCTCAAGGGAAAGATCTGTGCTAAAGAGAGAAATGTTGGGCTAGTCAGCATAGACAGTATTTAAAGTCAGGAGATTGAATGAGGTCATGAGGAGAATTCTGAAGATAGAGAAGAGAAATTACAAAAGGCTGAGTCTGAAGCTCACCATCATAGCAGCCTGGAGGTATTGGTAACTTTTAGTAGAGCAGTAGTAATTTTGGTAGAGTTTTAGGTGCAGCCCGGTTGGAGTAGATTTTTTTCCTCTCTCTTTTCTTTTTATTATTATTTATTTTTTGTTTATTGCAGTAACATTGGTTTATAACATTGTATAAATTTCAGGTATACATCATTATACTTCTATTTCTGCATGGATTACCTCATGTTCACCACCCAAATATCAATTACAACCCATCACCACACACATGTGCCTAATTATCCCTTTGGCCCTCGTGCCTCTCCCCATTCCCCTTTAGTAACCACCAATCCAATCGCTGTCTCTATGTGTTTGTTTGTTGTTGTTATTATCTACTACTTAATGACTGAGATCACATGGTATTTGACCTTCTCTCTCTGACTTATTTCACATAATACCCTCAATGTTCATCCATGTTGTCACAAATGGCTGGATTTCATCGTGGGTCTTGTTTTTTTATCCAGTCAGCCATCCTGTGCCTTTTAATTGGAGCATTTAGTCCACTGACGTTTAAAGTAGCTGTTGATAAGTATGTACTTACTGCCACTTTTTAACTTTTTTTTCTCACTGTTTTAGTAGTCTTTCTCTGTTCCTTTCTTCTTCTATACAGAATTTATGGTCTCTTTAGTTTGACCTCTGTCTGAAAGCTCTACTCTTTAACTCCCCTCCTCCCTCATTTTATGTTTTTGATATCATATCTAACCTCTTTTTTGTGCATTTGTATCCATTACCCTCTCATCATAGAAATAGATGATTTTTCCTATTTGTGGTCTTCTCTTTTCCCCTTAAATCAGTCTCTTTAACATTTCTTGTAGTATTGGTTTCTTGGTGACAAACTCCTTTAATTTTTGCTTGTCTGGGAAATTTTTAATCTCTCCTTCCATGTTGAATGATAACCTTGCTGGGTAGAGTATTCTTGGCTGTAAGTTTTTTCCTTTTAGCACTTTAAATATATCGTGCCATTCTCTTCTAGCCTGTAAGGTTTCTGCTGAGAAGTCAGCTGATAGCCTTATGGGGTTTCCTTTGTATGTAACTTGACATTCTCTTGCAGCTTTTAGGATTCTCTCTTTATCTTTAATTCTGGACATTTTGATTATGATGTGTCTTGGTGTGGGCCTCTTTGGGTTTATCTTGTTTGGTGCTCTCTGTGCTTCCTGTACTTGGATGTCTGTTTCCTTCCTTAGGTTAGGAAAATTTTCATCTATTATTTCTTCAAATAGATTCTCTGCCCCTTTATCTCGCTCTTCTCCCTCTGGGACACCTATAACATGGATGTTAGTGCGCTTGATGTTGTCCCAGAGGTCCCTTAGACTGTCCTCACTCTTTTTAATTCTTTTCTCTTTTACCTGTTCACCTTGGGTAATTTCTTCTAGTCTTTCTTCCAGCTCACAGATCCGTTCTTCTGTATCCTCTACTCTGCTTTTGAGTCCCTCTAGTGAATTTTTCATTTTCCGTATTGTATTCTTCATTTCTGATTGGTTCTTTTTTATATCTTCCATTTCTTTGTTGACATTCTCACTGAGTTCATCCATTCTTCTCCAAAGATCAGTGAGCATCCTTAACACTCTTAGTTTGAACTCTCTGTTGTGTAGGTTGCTCATTTCTGTTTCACTTAGTTCCTTTTCTGGGGTTTTGTCCTCTTCCCTTACTTGGAATATATTCCTTTGTCTTCTCATTTTGCCTCTTTCCCTGTGCTTGTGTCTGTGTGTTAGGTAGGTCAGCTACGTCTCCTGCTCTTGGATAGATGACCTTATATAAGTGATGCCTTAGGAGGCCTGCAGTGTGCTTCCCTCAGTTCTCAATGTTCCAGGAATGAACCCTATGCGGGCTACGTGTGTCCTTCTGTTGTGGCTGTTTTCTCTCCCTGTAGGCGCCCAGGGAGGCTGAGTTATGCTCCTGGCCAGCTGTTGTAATGCTCAGCTGCTTGTAGTTGTTATGGGACCTTCAATCTCTTTATTGGGTGTGGGGAGCCCCAGCACAGTTGGCTGCAAGTTCTAATAGCACATTTGTGTTGCAGTATTTCTTTTATGTGAGTTGGCCCCCAGCGTGGCAGGTTGTTAGGCTCAGGGGCTTACAATTGCTATAAGCCTCCAGCCTTTAGGTCTCTTGTCAGCTCTCTGAGGATTGCAGCTGGGTGGGGCTGGCCTCAGGCACAGGAGCACCCAATTGTTTCAGGCTTTGGAAGGTGGAGCGAACCCACTATGTGGGTCTTTGAGAAGCACAAGCCTTCTGCAGATGACAAGCCCCGCCACCCACAGGTCCACACACACAGTCAACACAGTCCTGCCCCGTATGCGTGCCCTGACCTCCTGAAGTGGACCCAGTCTCTCCTCTGCAGGAGCCCCACACACTCCACCACCGCCCCACACTCTCCACCCACTCCTTGTGCATGCGCTGCCCCACTGAAGTGGGCTCAGTTGCCAGGCTGCAGAGAATCCAGTCACTAATCTATGCAGGCCCACAAGTTGCCTGAGGGCTTGTTGTTGGGTGGGGCCAGTCTCTAGGGTGGGCTGCCTGCCCTGGCTGAGCTGGATTAAATCGGTGCTCTAGTGGGTGGGGCAGACCCTGGGCTAGCAGGCCCCAGGGAGAACTCCAATGGCGTCTGTGTCAGCACGCCCACACCAGGCCACAACAATGGCCGCCGCCAATGTCCCAGTCCCTGGAGAGGTCTCACCCCTCACTGCGATGCCCTCAGAGCATATCAGGTGTGTCTCTTTTCCCCAAAGGGCTGTGCACCTTTCTTTCTGGTGATTTTAGGTTCCTTTCTGAAATGGGTGAGTTTGTGCATGGGCCCTTTAAGAACCGGTTTTAATTTCTTTGCGAACTAGCTTTTCTAGGGGTACTTCCCAATGTTTTAGTAGCAGGCAAAGCCAGATATTATGCCACTTGTCTCGATTGTGCTGGGTCCACAAAATGCCTACAGTGGGGGCGCTCCCCAGCTCAGGGCCCTGCTCCTTCATGGAGGGCAGCATACCTTTGGGCTGCTCCCGGGCGGCCATGAAGCTGGTGGCTTGTGAAGGTGGCGTTTTTCCTCTCCAGAAGGGAGTTTCTGCCTCTTCTACCTCAGTTAGGATTGTCGTTTGTTGCAGGAGTTCCTCTTATCCAGTTTTCAGTTCTCTCTCAGGGGTAATTTTTCCATGAGTAGTTGTAAATTGGCTGTGTCCGCGGGAGGAGGTGAGTTCAGAGTCTGCCTATGCCGCCATCTTGACTTCCACCCCTGGGTTGTCCCGGTTGGAGTAGGTTTAACAAAGAACAGGAGTGGTGGAATTGGAGTCAGTACGTGCAGACAGCAATTTTGAGATTTTCTATAAAGGAGCAGTGAAATAGGCAGTCATTGGAGGAATATATAGACCCAAGAGAAAATTACTGTATTTCTTTTAGGAAGGAAGGTCTAACAACATGTCTGTATGCTGTCAGAGTGATCTACAGACATGTTGCATCCATCAGTTTAGTTTAAGTTGTGCTGCGTTAACAAATATCCCTAAAATGTTAATGATGTGTGGCCGCAAAGATTGATTTCTCTCTCATGTCACATGTTCTCCAGGGCTTGGCTGTGACTTTTCTCTGTCTCTTGCTCGTTCTGGGACACAGTCTCATGGAACAGACTCACTTCTGATTTTATGGCAAACGGGAAATGAAACATGGCAGAACCACATCATAGTTCTCAAGGTTTTTTCTTAGAAGTGGCACTCAATTCAGTTCACGCGTCCTTGGCTAAAACACGTCAAATAGGTACATCGAATGTCACTGAGATGAGGCAGTAAAATTCTTCCCAGGGAGAGACACTGCGACTCTTCTGACCAAGCCTGCCATCGGACAGAGGCAGTGTATATTTATTCCACAGAGAGGCGTGGAAAGTACTTTGAACACTGACACAATATACCACAAGAGGAAAACAGTTATGATGTAGCAAGAGGGGGGTGACTTGTTGTTGAATTGGCAAGAGTTAATGGGATTTGATGTATGATAGTTAGCCTTAGATGGTGTTCCTACTATTTACCTATAGTGAAAGGATGGGAGCACAGAAGGTGGGGGTAGTTATGGTACCTGGGCAAATGGGTTGATGGGGGTTTACTAATGTTCTCTTCAGATTGTTATAATTTTTGCAGTGTAGTTGGAAGCAAGATCATACACCAACAGTGAAGGAGGGACTGGGGATTTGTGACTAGAGGAGGCGGGAGAAGGTGTTAGTCATTTAGGGAAGCTTTAAAGGAAATTTATTAGGGAAATTTAGTATGAACGCCAGGATGAACCTACTGCAGATTTGTGGTCATGAATTCAAAGTGAGACTAGTCAGCGTGGGTCTATGTTTTCCTTCGTTGGTGCTCACCAGCAGAGGTGCAGTTGTGCACTGGATGGAAAGCTGCATTACATCAGGATTAGGGTTTTGCCAAACAAGAATCAAGAATTAAGAGTGACGTATGGGAATGGAGGGTATATGCAAGGTTGTGACTCTATAACTCTAAGAAACAAAGATCAGACATCACTATCCCCATCTTGGAAACAACAAAAGAACAAAACAAGCATATTTGCCAGTTTGCACAGGATTCCAAGTGTTCATGTGTCTAGGGTCTTAGGGCTCAGAAAGAATTAATAGGCTGCCTGTATCCCACATAATTCTCCATGTGTGAGTTAGAACAACTTTCAAGATTTGTCCTAAAATGGGAACCACATAGATTCCTGAAACTAAAGCAGTGCATAAGAGAAAGAAGTGAGGATATACTTTTGTATCCTCCATAACCCAAACTGGTGCAACAGCTAATTATCCAGGCAAATGGAAGAAATTCATTATTTGTTCAATTTCTGCCCAAGAGTGATGAGATTAAGTAGTTATATAATTAGTTAGGTGACTGATAAACTATTATATGTTCTGTTGAAATTTCTTGGCTCAAGAATGAGTCCTTGTGCAAAGTTGAAAAAAAATTACTTAGTGCAATGAAAGGGTAAACAAGATATGACAGCAAAACCATACACTGTTGAGACAGAAAGTAGCAAAAATTGTATTTTCTGAGTAAATAAGTGGCTGGCTTAAGTTCCCATCATTTTGGGTCAAGATCTTATTTTGGTGTCTCAGCTAAAGTTTGGGTTGCCCTCTTCACAACCCATGGAGTGTTGTGACATTTGATTATCATCAAGCAGAAAGTAGTTGTTGAAAATAGATTGTGCTGTGCAGGTAAGGCCATTGCTACAAGAGGATGCAGTTCATGAGAAGCTTCAAGTCATGCTGGGAAAACCAACAAGACTGCAATTAAGGAATAAGAGAATGTATAATTAACTGCTGGCGTGTGTGGGGTAGACAATTAGAGACTAAGGCAACACAGATGTTTTAAGGTGCTGATTGTGAGTTTTAGACAATAATGAAAAACTGAAGGAAACATCAGCAGTGTGGGTTGAAATTGTCAGGGGGTTCTTTGGGCCTCTCTTGTATTGTCACCCTGTAACCAGTGTTAGTTGAGTTTGATATCATTCCCGTGAATGGTTGTTTCAGCTACCCTTCCTTTACCAGAGAATTGCTTCACCCCATGAACGGGGAGATTGATTCATAGATTCCGCGGATTTCCATTTCACTACTAGGTGAAGTATAGCTACAAACAAAATCAAATCACATTCATTGCCTTCCTGGAGTTTGCCCAAATACACAATAATGAGTCCATCTCACGTTCTTTTTTTTTTTTTTTTTAGTTATTTTATTGAGGTCACATTTGTTTACAACACTGTGTAAATTTCAGGTGTACGTCATTATATTTCTGCTTCTGTATAGACTGCATCGTATTCACCACCAAAAGTCTGGTTTCTATCCGTCATCCTTCACATGTGCCCCTTTACCCTTTTCACCCTCCCCCTAACCCCTTCTCCTGTGGTAACCACCAATCTGTTCTCCTTATTTATGTGTTAATCTATCTTCCACATGTGAGTGAAATCATAGGTTATTTGTCTTTCTCTATATGGCTTATTTTGCGTAGCATAATACCCTAAAGATCCATCCATATTGTAGCAAATGGCATGATTTTGTCTTTTCTATTGCTGTGTAGTGTTCCAGTATATATATACACCATATCTTCTTTTTTCATTCATCCATTGATGGGCACTTGGGTTGCTTCCAAGTCTTGGCTATTGTGAATAATGCTGCGATGAATATAGGGGTGCATATATCATTTCAAATTAGTGTTTTCATGTTCTTTGGATAAATACCAAGAAGTGGAACAGCTGGATCATATGGTATTTCTATTTTTAATTTTTTGAGAGATCTCCATTCCATTTTCCATAGTGGCTGCAACAGTTTGCATTCCCACTAGCAATATGAGCAACCCACATTCTTAAGTCTGCTGTGGTCCAATGCATATTCTTAAGCTAATTCCAAAATCTAATTTACTTTGATCAATAGTCTCATACAGATTCCTTGTGTCTTCTTCACTATAAAATATCTCTGTGATTCATCTTTCAATAGACCAAAGGTCGTATACACTGGGATTACA
Organism: Ceratotherium simum simum; assembly: GCF_057802395.1. Lineage (NCBI taxonomy): Eukaryota > Metazoa > Chordata > Mammalia > Perissodactyla > Rhinocerotidae > Ceratotherium > Ceratotherium simum. Next base: position 125,476,009 of record NC_141940.1, read on the forward strand.
TTTATACTAAATCTTTAATTATTCATCCTTTACTGAAGGCAAACACATCCATCATATCAATTCCATAGCAAGTTCAGTTGTATACTCTCACTTAAGTCTTTTATTATTTTTCAACAGGTTACGCAGTTGGCGTAGAACTTCAGATTGTCTAGATAGACAAAATATCTGGTATAAAAGCGTAGTGCTCATAATTCATCTTGTATGTTTAAAATCATGTTTAATGATTTTAATTATAGATAAAAACTGTAATGTACCAAATTATCCAATATTAGTCCTTTATTTTTCAAATAACTGTTAATTTCATAGGTCTTTCCCTAAAAAAACCCATAATATTCCCTTTGCTTATCTTATGCTAAAAATAAAAGTTCTTAGAAATGAATGGGTCATTTTTATAAACCTGCAAAATATTCAAGTAGGGATTTGAATGACAAGATTTAAACAAAATAAGTATTTTGTTCCACATTCCATTGCTTTTGTGTTTTGATCAGATAATTAATTTTCATCAGTTTTTAGTGATCTATTTGTAGCAAATTTAGGGAAATGTATATTCATCTTATTTTTAGTCACACACTTGAATATCTTGAACACATTGTCAACATCAAAATTGTCTACATCAAAAGGTGACTATTAAAAATTTGTATTAGAGGTGGAAGCTATAATTTATCCTATATACAAGCTATCAATCCTTCAATTATTACATGTATGTATATATCCACACATAGATTTTAGCATAATAGTTTACAAAAGACCTCTTTTTCTCTTCAGTATGCCTATGACACCTGAAATTCTACCAAAAATCCTAAGATTCTATGCCCCTTGGATAGTTTCAATGTGTCTATAATGTCTTTTTGTGATATTTCAAAATTTGAAATGTTAATCACCCCATGTACACAAGTTTCATCTTGTGATGATGAGTTGATCAGACCTATTACAGTGAGAACTTTTTAGGTAGGAACTTGATATAGTCTCTAAGTAAAATGTTACATTTTAAATGCTAAGTTGCTTTTGGCTCATCTAGTGGTGTTTTATTGTTGACTTTCACTATTCAGTCTACTCATTTGGAAATAAAGGTTTCTTTTTTCTTGTAATAGTTCTGTCACTTTATGTAACATCTTCCCTTAGGTCACATCATGTAATTAATTTTTAGAAAAAGTTAAGTAGATTGTATTACAATAAGAACTTTGAACGTATATGGGGATGCATCAAGTTAAATTAGCTTGATGCTCTGCAGCAATGGTCACAGCATGTTCATAAGACCTGTTATCCTTACATATATATGGTACGCATTTTAATGATCTTTAAATATGAAAGAGGTATAAAGGTACTTTTTAATTTAATGTGCTTAATGAACTATTAATATTCTATTCACTTATTCTTATACTAAATAATTTTGAGCCTCTTAACGGTTTTCATGTCTACTATATTTTTCCTCTGGGTGTCTGTCTAGTCATCTCAGCCTTGGCATTCTTGAGAATTGTTTGCAGTCCTATAACGCCAATGCAGTTTGCACTCTCTGAACCTGATTCTGCAGAATCAAACGACTTCTAGACAGCAAACCAAATCCATTTTCCTATGAACAGGCTTCTGGAGCTCTTTTCCCAAAGCTGGCGAACACCAACTGCATATGCATGTTACAACATGATACAACATGATGAAGCTGCTTCTTGGCATACTCCATGTTTTCAAATATGATCCTGTGACAATACCATCTATTTATTCAAATAACCTTAACATTTTATATCAGCACCACTGATAACATATCTATTCGATGCTAAGTGTCTTATACTGTTGTTCTGTTTTCCTAAGCTGCGTCACTTCATTAAATTTGTATCATTAAAAATATTCATCGCATCACTGAAGTTGCTCCCAGTAGCTAAGGAATCTGTTGATCTTTAGGCTGATCCAATTACCACTGACATTTGCTTGGATGTAGAGGCCATCCATCTCTTCCTGCTGATTTTTGTCAATAGCCTCCTTTTCTTGGTGACTTATGAAATATTTTGTAACTTTGTATCCAAAGCAATACATGTTAGATTCATTAATAGAAATTATTTTCACAGTGGATTGGTCACAGTCTGCTCTGTTTTACTCAGCCTGTCAACTCATACTATCTGGTTAAAAGATGCTAATGCATTGTTGGCTGGTTTCCTGTCATCTCTTCCTAATTGTTTGGTTTCAAAGCAATCGTGCATGTCACACATATTCATTTAGCTGTCCAATTAACACATGTTTCCAGGCAATTCTGATAGGGAGGTTGACTCTTCTTCCTTCAGACCAACCAAAACAAAATGAAAAAGTGGTCACTTACATGACAGTGAGCTTTGCTTTGCTTTAAATCCCTTAGGCTAAGGCTCATTTCATGATCCCATTCATCTGTCTTTCCACAACATGACATTGTCCACTTCAAGTTATAGCTCTTTATTGGCATTAAAACTCTCTATTTGGTTTAATTAAATAGGAATAGGTTATGAAAAACAAAATTACTGCATCCATCATGCATGATAGTAGAGTGTTGACATTTGAGAAGATTAATATTTTGCACAGGCCATTTGCATCAATAGGGTTCATTCTTTAGTAAATAACACTGCAATAGTAAAGTAGACAAATGGATGCTTCTATTTGGCTGGATTTGGACTTCCAAGATGGTGGGATGAGAAAGGACAAACGCCAGATGCTCAAGAGGTTTAGGCAGTGAGAGAGTTTTTTCTGCTCAGTGAGGCGTTTAGCTGCTGGCCACCAGCCTTCCATCACTGTGGGGTGTGTCTGCTTCAGACTGCAAAGTAGCTGACCCTTCTCAAACCTGAATGATATGGGTTGATGGCCATTGGAAAACTGAAGATTGTTCGGTTGATCCCGTGAGAGAGTCACAGAAGCCTGCAGAGAAAGCCAAGCCCAGTGATTTCATCTGGCATAGAATTACTGTAGAGATCCACAGTCAAAATCCAATTTGTCTTTCACTGTTATTTTCAAATTTGTGCCTTTATCCTCATCCAGGAATTCTAAAGCTATTGTTGGAAGAACGGGGTCACATGAAACATGTAATTTTTGATCTATGGTTAAATATGATGAGATTTAGAATACAACTAACATTGTTATTCTTCCAAAGAATACGGGAGGTTCTAATTTGGGGACAAAAATAAAAAATATTGGGTGTATTAACTCCCTTTTTACTAAGTGACAGCCAAAAATATTTTATTTGGAAATAATCATTACATCCTAAGCAATGTTAATAGTACATGGGACCTATTGATTTTTAGTAGCTTCTGTGCTTCCATTGTTATTGATCATCTCCCTTTGCAAATTGCTTTGGAATACAAAGGTGGCCCTATTGTACAGTAATGATAAAAGAAAAGGCAGCATTCCAGGCGAAGTGTAAGACATATATGATAATGCGTGGTGACAGAAGCGATTATTTCCTGATGCTCCTTTTTAATAGCAATGGAAGCATCCAGCTGAGATAGAATATTTCTGCTTTGAATGACTTATTTGGCTCGCCATTTTTTGAAAGCTTCCTAAGTAAAGCATGGTGCCAGGGGCTGAAAGATTCCTTTTTTTGGAGTCAGAGTTAATTTGGATTATGTTTACAGAATGCTGTTAGAAAATTTGGTGGTGTTGTCTAAATGATCTCCATAGCAATGAAATTATGCTTTAATCATGGAGGTTGCCATTTCTCCAGCTGGAAATGTAGAGTCGTATTCCTGTAAGTACAGGGATTTGACCTTTAAAAAAACCTCTTTTTTGCTGGTTTATGTGATGATTCTGTGCCATCTGAGCAGCAAGGAACCCGTTGGCCTGCCTCCACGTGTGCGTGGCTGGGGATGCTTGCCGCAGCTCTGCGATGCCCTGAGCCAGCATGCTTATTGAGTTCCAGTCTGCTGCATGAACAACAAGTGGAGAAACACGATCTTCCCAAATTGCTCACAAGCTGCTAAGTGAATGATTTGTGTTCCCTCTGAATTCATGCTGTAAGCGAGAATGCTTGCTCCTCACCGAGTTATTACTCTGTGTACACGCCATTTGAGGATGCAGATAATTGCTGCATCGTTACTGAAGTGTCCCGTCTTAGTCCAGATTTCTGCTTTTACAGACCAAAAGGGCATAGTCAGGCTTGGCAGACAAGGCAGCATGTGGTCTTGTGGGAAATCTCTTTCCTTTATCGACCTCAGTCCTGGTCTTCCCAGCCTTTATAATTCACCTCACATGCGATATGGTGGGTGTCCATCCTGGTGAGCCTAGCACCTCAATGGTGGGGAAGGCCCTTGGAACCGATGTAGAGGGAGGGAAGTGAATAAAAAGGGAGAAGAAACAAAGAAAAAAAACCAAGGCAAACCACAGAAAGAGTTTCAAAGTGCCGAGGAAAACTCAGACGCAGTCCAGTTACTGCTTTCATTTCTCAATAATGTTATAATTCAATATGTCAATGGCTTATGCGGAATTCATGTTCAAAAATAACTTGATGGTGGCTATGCCACTTATCCGTTATGCATTTGGAAGCAACGGTTATATCATGGACTATGTAATGTTCTTTAACTCCAATAAAGAAACAGTAAATGCAGACTTCGGCGTGCAGAGATGGAGGTGGCCCATGGGGTGTGTTTGGAACAGACAGGAATGCCCTCTCTGGTGCTGCCTCCACGCTGCAGGAGGACAGCTGAAGGCAGGCCAAATGCCCATACACATTGCTGGACTCCAGATGGCTTGCAGGTGCACTCTGGCTCTCCTTCAAGCCCTGCTTTCCATGGGTCTCCAACAGAATTCACATTACCTGGAATTTGAGGAAATTCATAGCGTTGGCTAAACAAATTCCTTACGTAACTTGAGATGGGCTGTCAGAGGGAGACAGAATAGATGACAAGGGATACATCCTCTTTAAAAGGCTGTATCCCTTGGCTGCCCATGTGTGTTAGTTTTCTATGGCTCTGTAACAAATTACCACAAACTTAGTGGCTAAAATAAAGCTCATTTGTTATCACCGTTTCTGTGCATCTGGAGTTTGGGCATATCTTAGCTGGGTTCTCTGCTCAGGGTCCCACAAAGGTGCAATCAAGGTGTTAGCTAGGCTTCTTTTCTGGAGCCCATGGTCTTCGTCCAAGCTCTCAGGGGTTGGCAGATTTCAGTTCCTTGCGGTTATAGAATTGAGGTCCCACTTTCTTGCTGGCTGTTGGTGAAGTCTGCTCTCAGCTCCTAGATGCTGTCAGCAGCTGCTTTAGCACATGGCAGCTTACTTCTTCAAGGCCAGCAGGAGAATCTCTCACTCAGGTCAGCTGAGAAAGAATCTCATGTAACATACCTTAATCAAGCCATTGGCATCCCATCACATTTCCCATATAATGTAATCAGGGGGATGACTCTTCTGTCATCTTTGCAGGTCTGGGTCATATACAATTAACTGGGGTTATAGAAAGGTGTGACTCATTAGGTGTTGCCTTAGGATGTGTTTACCACACCACTGTGAAATGCCTAAAATATTAGTTTCCTGGGGCTTCCATAACACATTACCATAAAGTTGGTGGCTTAAAATAACAGAAACGTATTCTCTCTCAGCTCAGGAAGCCAGAAGTCCAATATCAAGGCATCAGCAGTGTTAGTTCCTTCTGCATGTTCTGAAGGAAAATTTGCTCCGTGCTTCTCTCCTAGCTTCTGGTGGCTGCCAGCAATCCTTGGTGTTCCTTGACTTGTAGACACATCCCTCCAATATCTGCCTCCATCTTCACATCACCTCCTTTTCTGTGTGTTTCTGTCTGTCTTCTCCTTTTCTTACAATGACACCAGTCATTGGATTTAGAGCCCATTGTAAATCCAGGAAGATTTCATCTCTGGATCCTTAACTAATGACATCTGCAATGACTCTATCTGCAAATAAGGTCACACTCTGAGTTCTGAGTGGATACGAGTTTCGGGGACATTATTCAGCCCACTGTAGTCCGCCCAGCTTTGCCCATGATCTGATGCTAGTCTCATCCTGCATCAGACTTTCCTTCCCCTTTTCTGAAATGTTTCCTCACTTCTTTTTGTCTCCTTAACTCCTAGCTCAGCTCATAGATCCTTTAATTCTTCAGAGAATATTTTCCTGACCGCTAGAAGAGACAGGGTCACCAGGAGGTAAATATATCATATGTATATTCACACGGTAACATGTCCATGCATAACATTTCCACAGTAAGAATTTTGAAATTGTGTGATTATTGAATTAATTGTTATGTATTCCAAGAGACTATGGGCTTCATAAGGGCAAAGACTGAGTCTCCTTATGATCACTGTCCCCAGCCCTAGCATTTTAGAATAAACGGATGGTAGAAAACCTTAACTCAGCTTCCTACAAAAAGCATTCTGTGGGTCTGATGCCAGAGAAATGGAGATTCTCTGCCACCTCCCCAAAACCACAGACCCTGGCTCTGTGCTCTGTTTCCAACATGGGGATTTTAACACAGTCATTAAAGGAGAAATGATCGTTATATGAACCGAATTCATGCACATATTTTCTAATCATCTGGTATGGTCTGAATGTGTTTCCCTAAATTTCATATGTTCAAATCCTAACTCCCAAGTTGATGGTGGGGTCTTTGGGGAGGTGATTGTGTCACGAGGGTGGAGCCCTCATGATGGGATTAGTGTCCTTAAAAAAGAGGCCTTGGAGAGCTCCCTCACCCCTTCCACCATGTGAGAACACAAGAAGTCAACCATCTGTGAAATAGTAAGTGGGGTCTCACCGGACACCGAATCTGCCAGTGCCTTAATCTTGGACCTCCAGCTTCCAGAACTGCGAGAAATAAATATCTGTTGTGTATAAACCACCCAGCCTGAGGTATTTTGTTAAAGCAGCCTGAACGGACTAAGACGGCATCTCTGAGGAAGGCCACAAGTACTATGCTCAGTGAACCCAAGGACAAAACTGTCCTCAGTCACAGCACTAGGCATACAGCACAATGACAATCACACACCAGAATTCTACCAGTGGCCATTTTTAAGACTAAAAAAAAAATTATTTGGCATTAATTTCTCCAATTGAGCTCAATGAGATGATTTTTGACCTCTCACGTATCTTTACTTTCTTCTGCAATTGCTTGAAATTTTCTGGTTTCTTAAAAAATATCAGCAGTGATTTTTAAACATGGTTTCTGATTACATTATTAGGTTAAAAATAATATTTTGGCAAATAATGTTTATTTGACCTTCTTGTATTACATGATGAGTTATTTTAAATGATGCTTATTCTGTGTATAATTTTCAGTTCTTCTACGGCATAATTTCCCCGCTCTTCACCTTCAATGACTTCATTCTCCTCCAGCTCTTGAGGTCAATGGAATTTAATGCTCCTTGATTTGCTAGATTATTGGACTGTTTTTTCATCTGAATTTTACTAGATGCATCATGAAGGGTATAGTTTCTTAGTCCTTTCGTCTCTGAAAATACAGATTGGCAAAGTTTTTCTACCCAAAGCTGATAGATATTGCTCCATTATCATCTCCATTTAGCGTTCTGGAGAATTCTAAAGTGAGGGATATTTTTGCTTGTTTCTAATTGTCCTAAACACATTTTGGGGAGCAAACCAACAAGCTAACAGAGGGAGCACAGGCTGCATGAAGAATATGGAAGGCCATTGGAGCCCCAGCAGGGGGTACATCAGAAGCTTCACAGGACTGAGAACCAGGGATGGAAGACCACCATGGAGAATGCTCTTTGCCCTTCCAGAGTCTCATGCTTCCTCATCTCATCTTATGATCACATGCCTCTTTGAGCATTTTCTGGCTGGCTAGTTCCTTTGGCTTCTTTGAGAAAATGAGCCTCCCAAAATCTCTATATACCTGAGTGCCTGGCCCTCAGAGCACAGCCAGGAATGTGGAGGACAGTAGAGGGGTGGGAAGGATCAGCATACCTTTGATACGACCCACCTCGTCTTGGATTATGTGGACATTCAATCCAGACTGATGCCTCCAAAGATGTCTACTATGCAGAGAGATTATTTGCGTTTTCTACTCGGGTGACTGTCATTGTGTTTGCTTTTACGCTTCGCTAATTTTAAGGTACGTTGCCAGGATATGTCTCCAAGTCTAGCTCTTTTCATGTATTTTTCTGGAAATTATGGGGCTGTTAAACTCAGAAATATCGTCGTCAATCTTTTTTCTGATTCTGCACAGGTATCTTCGTCTGTCTTCCTTCTCCGTCACCCCTCTTGTGATCTTTACTAGTTGCTTCCTTTTTGTTCTTTTCCTTATTTACTAACACCACTACTGATGGTCACAATGTCATTTCTCCTTTTGAGTCCCTTCCATGAGCTTCTTTTTCTGATTTGTAATATATATATTTATATATTTTATGTATTTATATATATTCATATGTATACATTTAGAGATGAATATATTTTATATAAAATATATACATACAAATATATATATTTCCTGAATGATGATATACTTTATTAAAAATATATATGTATATATGTGGCCACATTCAGAAAATGTCATTGTAAAGGCTGACTATATAATCAGCAATGTACTTTATATGTATATATAATGCAATCATCTTAATTAATAAATGCAGTTTCTTTATTAATAAATATATGTCGACCCAAAATATCAACCATGACATTATACACATTCTCACAAACATGCTCTTTTTTTTCAAGTATCAATATTTAATTGATCCAGAATCTATTTTGTTCTAAGATGAAGTTGTTATACTTTCCTATTTTACAAATGTTTAGCTAATGGTACTTTTTAAAAAGAAAGACTTATTATACTCATACTCAAATTATTGCTAGTGCAATAAGTGATATAATGAGGGCGAAAAACCTCCTTTACCTTCTACAAGCCCAAATTATTCATATGTGCTTTTTTTTTTTTTTCAGAATCTTTGTCAGAATTATTTGTTCAATGGTCGAAAACCTTCTGGGTATTTTAAAGTAATAAATTAATTTGAAGAGGTGTTGATATTGTTACACATTTAATTTCTGCCAAGGCTCACTGAATGCTTCCCAATGGAAAGTCTTCTTTGATGTCTCTCATAATTTTATATATTCTATACAATATGTGTTATAGACTTCTCAAACTTGTTATTAGACCATTTATTATTAATATCAAACTTTTTATAAATATGTTAATATTCGTATGTATGAAAATTGATTTTGGATATTGATTTCATACAATCAGAACTAATAATTCATCCATGCTAATTTATTTAGTTGATGATCTAAATTCTTTTCCCCTGGTGAAATAATCTGCGTAATCATAAATACTGCGTAATCATATGCAGTAATGACTTTATTTTGTCTCCTCCTTTTGAATATTTTGAGTTCTTATTACTTTCTTTTTTTTTAACATTGGCTAAAACTTACAGAAGTATCTTGAAAAATGATGGTCATGACATCATTTCATTGTTTTTAGTGAAAATTCCCATTGTGCAACCTTTCCCGAGGCATCTTCTGTGCAATATGTCTGCTCTTGATTGGCAGGATTAAAAAAGGGTCCCTGTCCAAATAAATATTCCAGGTGCTCTAGTCATTAAATTAAATATATTTATTGTATCAAATGCTATTTACCATCTTGCAAATAGTGTTTTTCTCCTTTGTTCTTTCCTTGGTTATCATTTGACTTTTCTCCCTCTACTGTTAATGAGATGAACCAAAATACTACATTTCTTCCTGTTGAATCGTCTTCAGCATTCTTAGAGTAACCTAATTCTTTATTAATATTTTATGCTATTTATTAAAGTGGTCACTAGAGGGGACATCAGAAGGTGTTAGGATTCCTTTTCTTAACTTTAAAGTTTACTGTTGTTGCCCTCTGGACTGCCTTCTGGGTGGAGAGGGGCCAAAGGGATTTTCTATATTTGGAGACTCTGAAGGTCTTTGTACCAGAGGAAATGCCCAGGATACGGTCATATAGTTTTCTTTGCTTTTGAGTTCCTATCTCCTTACCACAGTTCTCTTGTGAATTATCCTTACATCAAGATTTTCAAGTGTATAGATGCAGTGTTCGCTTAGGGTCCCCTTAAAGACAGACTTTTGTGGTATATTGCATATCGGTGGTTATTTCCCTGTGTTCAGATCTAAGGTATATATTTGTTTAGGCATTTTCCTTACAAAGAGTGTGGATTTTAATTCTTTCACTGCACTTGCTATGTCTTTGCATCAGTGTCATCCTTTTCTTCCTATCTCAGACTGTTCCCTGTTTATGCCTCTGTATGAAGAAAAGACATCTTACTTTGCTCCATGAAAAAAGGCAAATGGTTATCGAAATGTTCCCGTAGAGTCTTCCAAAGGCAGTACTTATCTTACTTATCTTTTAGTCTGTGCTACTTTTACTCCCCGTAAAACACATGCTGTGTTTCTTTTTTTCTCTTTCGTAATCTTCGAGCAAGTCAAGATTTACCCAGATCAGGTGTCTGCTAACAGATGGGATAAGACAATCTGTGTATTAGTAAACACTCAAATCCTCTGTCTAGCTGAGTGTGAGAAAAATGATAGTGGACTGCCAGGACTTTTCCTGAATTATTCAACTGCAGCAATAAGCTACTCCCCATTTCCATGCACCAACCCTACCTCTTACCTATTTGTTTTGGTTGGTTTAAAACTTGTTTCGTTGGAATGTACACATAGAGATGTTGGAGGCAGGAGGTTTTCTGAAATAATGCCCAGGCAACTGCCTACGATAGGAACACATTTCCTGCATTTTCTGGTTTGTATAGATGGACACTTATTCTCTGTGTTAAGTGGCTGAGTGTGTGTGTGTGTGTCGGGGGGGGGCATCCCAATTATTCTCAAATTTATTTCCCATCAGGTTTATAGAACAATTCCCAGTGTGGTAATGTCATAAGAAGATCCTTGAGTAAACTAAACTTTCATCAGCCTCATTAATGGGATTAATAGCAACCCACCAGATACAGCCTTAGGTTTTCTGCTGCTCTGAGTATGCTATGATATTCACATCTTTTTCTTTGTTTTCATGAATATTGCAGTCGAAAAAAGTCACATCAGAGGATGCTACATCAGCACCATATTGGGAAGTAGCTTCTTAAGGGAGGACCCTACAGAGAAGAGGTTTTATCTAAATCTTGAAAGCTGGTTGGGACAAGTAACCAGCAAGCAGCATGGCCAGGGGAGTGAGCACGGGTTTTCCTGGTGAAAGACTGGCGTTTGAACATATTTTAACAGTATTTATAACTTTCTTATTAACTCTTCCTTCTGCTCTAAAGTATTTTGAGCTGCATTTAGTCATTCCCTATTTCTTCAACTGAAACTAATAATAATAACAAAAACCCGAATCCATCACCTGGAGAGATTTTCATAAATACCTGAAATCGCATGTAACTATCAAAGAAATGATGTCATTAAGCTAGTAATGACTTTGTCTATGGATCTCAAAATAAGATGCTTGTAAAAATGGAACTCATTTAGCAGAAATCTGTAAACACCTAGAGAGATATTAAGCTTACATTTTGGCCTGAAGTAAATGCTTGATGGAATTACAATAGAATGAATTGATTGGTTTAGAGTCATTAAGCCTATGGGATTAAATATTTGTATTCAAGAAAATCCCATTGTACAGTCACCACAGGGTATTATTTTCTGAAGCAATATAATACTAAGGTAAATATATAAGAATATTAAAGTCGAGGTAAATGAGAGATTATCAGGATATGTTTAATAAAGCTGGGTAGTGTTTTATGAATACAGCATTACCTAAAGATTCTGTGTCCTTGGGGAAGTGTCTTGCAGTATCTTAAAAGTATCTTTATCGCTAACACCTAGGACTATATCCAAAACACCAGTGTTTTCTTCAACTTCAGTGCCACAGTCCTTACTAAGGAATGAGCTATAGTCCACAGGTGATACTCTGATGATTAAGAGACCCACCCACAGTCAAACAGGTCTCTTTCATTTACTCTTTTTCTCCTTTTCCAGAATGTCATCCCTTGTCTGAACCACAATTGCCAACACCTAGTTCCTGCCTTTCCCTGAAAACCAGTTATCCTTTATCTCCTCAGTTATTTCCATATATAATTTTTGTTTCCTTTACTAGACCAAAGATCCTAGCATATAGTCAAAGACTTATTCATCTCCACGTTTTATAATTTATTTTGGGGGGAACAAAACAAAATCACCTTGCCAGAGACTAACCCATCACCTTGCATAACATAGTTTTCGCTATTTGCTAAAAAGGTGATATTGTGTTGCCATGACATGTTTGGGTTCTGGGTTTGAATTCCAAAGCTGTGGCAGGTTGATCTCCTGAACCAAGTCACAAACTTTCTTTGCTAAAGTCATCTCACCTGGGTATTGGGGGCACAAAATGTTCCTGATAATTTTTCAGATGGTTACAATGTATATGGAGAAGTGCCCTGCATGTATTAAGCAAATATTGAAATTTAGTTAATAATAGTGTCACAATGAAATCACTTGTAGTAACAGAAAGACCAGTAGGAGGAGATTAAGGCTAGTGAACATTTTCACTTGTGGGAGATCAAGATTTGGCCACTCTGAAATATATCTCCTTACCTTGATTGTTTTCTCTGATGGACATTTGACCTCCTCCACTAACTGCCTAAAGAACTTAACATAGAAGACCTGTTCCAGAAAGGAGTTACTATCATATGATGTCTGTAATATAATGTAAAATAGATGTTACAGTAGGAAAGTCACCAACGGGCCCCTCTTATCAAAAATTCTCTCTTCCTGGCCACATTCTCTATGTGGCGCTGCAAGTTGTTGCAAGACAAACATTTACATTTATAAGGGAAATCTCCATTTGTACAAGTATGTCCCTCTGTGTGCTGGGAAGAGGGGGGGATGGGCTTGTCTCTGGAAACTCTTGTCAGTAGGGAAGGAAAGGACTTAAATCTGCATACCCTTGATTACTGTGATTTCTGTCTCCCTCCCCACCCCCAACATCCTCCTTTGTCTTTAGCTGAAGATAGTATTTAAGATGAGAATCTCTGCCATTTTGTTGAGAAACTCAGTTTCCCTGGTTTCTCCTATGTATACATATTATTAAACTTGGTATTATTTTCTCCTGCTAACCTGTCTTTTAATTATTTGGACAGCCAAAAGTACCTTAAGGGAAAGGGTGGAGGGGGATTCTCCCTCTTCCCCGACACACTCTATCATCGACCAGCATGTTTTGTAGACACAATTATGTACTGTAGAGCTTATTGTGTAAACATCAGCTGGGTCACCAACAAGTTCTTGCTTCATTTAGGCAAGTCATCCTCATCTGATCTCCTTCAGCTTCTTCACTTATAAAATGCAGACGTCAAATAAAAAGAACTGGGCTCCTTGGGGAAATGTCTAATTCTCGAAATGAGGCAGGAAATATACAAGATGATCCTGGAGCGTGTTGTAGTGCCAGAATGTAAGGAAGTGCTAAAAAAAAAAGTAAAAAAGAAAGAAAACTACAACTATGGGGTATATTGAAGGGGCACAGAAGCCAACTAAGAATTCTCGCTGACCAAAGCTAGAACAATTTGATAGGATTGAGTTCCTTTGAGAAGATCTAGTGGAAAATCTATTCCTTGCCCTTTTCAATTTATAGAGATAACCTGCATGCCTTGTCTCGTGGCCCCTTTCTCAATCTGCAAAACCAGCAATGTTGCATATTCCAGTCTGCCTGTGACACTGATTCTCTTCTTCTGCCTCCTTCTTCCACACTGAAGGACTCTTGTGATTACATTGTGCCCACCTGGATAATCCAGTATAATTTCCTTATTTTAAGGTCAACTGATTATAACCCTTAATTGCATCTACAAATTTAATTCCCCCTTGCCATGTATCATATCATATTCTCAGGTTCTGAGGATTAGGGCATGGATCTCTCAAGGAAGTGGTGACATGATTCTTCCTACCATGGGAGAGATGAGACAAACCTCTCATGCAGAAACATTCCAAATACTTTATGTAGATCTTCTCCCTCAGGGTGATGGAGCATGAATCTCTACTCCTTAGGTTTGGCTGCTCATGCTGACTTCCTTCCAAAGAGTGCAATATTGAAAGGGGGAGATATGGAGTAACTTTGTGGTGGAGAAACCTAAGAAGAACACCTCAGCCAGGAGATCAAGGTCAACATCAACAGTGCTAAGTCATGTTGATGGCCTGTGCCCTTGATATTACGCGATGAGGAGGGCCCTTTACATCTATGGGCTTTCTCCCAAAATTTCATAACCCCACTCTAATCATAGAAAACATCAGATAAACCCCAGTTGTGGGCTATTCTCCAAAATGCCTGGTGAGAACTCTTGAAAACTGTCAAGGTCATCAAAAACAAGGAAAATAGGAGAAACTGTCACAGTGAAGAAGAACTTAAGGAGACAGGATGACTAAAATGGAATGTGGGATTCTGGGGGAGAAAACAAAAGGACATTAGGTAGAAACTAAGGAAATCTGAATAAAGTATGGACTTTAGTTAATTATAATATTTCAATATCCACTCATTAATTGTAACACATGTACCAGACTAATGTTAGACGGTAATAATAGAGAAAACTGGGTGTGATGTGTAACAGCAACTGTCTATGCTATCTTCACAGTTTCTGTCTAAATCTAAAACTGTCCTAAAATTTAAGTTTATTAAAAAGAAACAAAAAAATGCAGGTATCATCCCTCCATGCTCTGAATCCTAGAGAGACTTTGAGGATCCTGATGTGTAATATCCATGAAAATGCATTGAAAGTTTCTTGAATATAAAATTCAAATAGGATTTTGCTTTAAAAAATCTTGCCTTCATTGTTATCAACATTGACTCATCTGGAACACGAGAGATTATGATTAGCTTAATGCTAACATAGCAAGCATTCATGTTGGCACCTCCCTGATCAAGGTCTTTGTCTGTTAAGTGGTTTTGGTTGTGCAGTAAAGAATCTACACACACCTGCTGTCACTGGGGAGCGTGGTGCGTGTAATTCACATGCCCATATAACTGACATGCAAGTCAGAGTGTACTCAGAGACACCCACAAAATGCTGCTGGAGCATGTTAATAAAGAGATGGTTTCCTCCTGAGGGACAGAACCTGGGGAACGTGCCATAGAGTTGCCGGCACTTGGACTGGGTGTTCAAAGGTTTTCAAAGTTAGAGAGTGAGTTTGAGGAGGGGGACTTTAGATCAGTCATAGTTTCAGAAGCTAGTAAGAGAATGCTGCATGAGCAAAATCTGGGAGGCAGAAAAGTGCAGCAAATATTTGGGAAACCATGGAAAACAATACCACTCCCAGCAATAATATGAGCCAACATTTATGAATCCCTTGCTGTGTGCAAGATAATGTTTAAAAGTTGAGAACCCTCAGATTTGAAGGAGTGTTGTGCATGATATTTCTGGATATGTGATTCTTTTAATCCCCTTCTTACTTCAGAAAGTTCCTGATGATTGGATCGAAGGAAATAGTTTAATTTTTCCTCGTCTTTATTTTAGGATGTAATCATGATAGCATTTTGCTTACTCTTCATAAATATTTAGGTACTTCATACTCTATGTTGGCATTCTCATATTTTTTGTTCCACTATAGTCACGTGGAAGTTAGTGCCAAGTATAAAAATATTAATTTTCTGTAACAGGTAAACAAAATTATGTTGCTAATAGATAAGTAAGGCATGTGCTTTAAGGGAAAGCCATCACATTGGCCTAAAATGATCTCTTTGATGGAAGTGTATGTTGGGCTGTTGGAGGCTGTGTGCCAGCCTGTGTGCATGTGGACAAATGTATGCAGGTGGCTGAGTGTGTGTGTGTGTGCATTTGTGTTTGTGTGTGAATGAGTCCCTCACAGAGAGAAGCAAATATCTCTAACAGTCAACTTAAGTTGTCTTGCTATAAAAAAAGACTCCAAAATCTTAGCAGCTTGCAACAACAACAAAAGCTATTTCTCTTCTGTGAAGTTTGTGTCCATTTGGGCTGACTGGTTGGTCTGTACATCCTCTTCTTTCCAAGAACAAGACTTTAAGGGTTAGCCCCATTCTGGACATATTGATCTGGTGGTGGAGGGAAAAAATGTGGCAGAAATGTGATGACTCATAATATTCCAGCTCAGGAGTGACATATGTCTCTTCCATTCACATTTTGTCTGCCAAGACTGATGTTAGCAGATGGGGAAGCTATCATTCTTCCCCAGGGAAGGGCATGGGATATTTTGAACAAGTAACAGAGCCCTCTGCACAGAATGTGTTGAGTGAAAGTGAACATAATCACACCGAAAGACGGATGAGAGCCATTTCCCTTAAGTTTGTTTTCTCCTTGACATGTCTGTTGTTTATATCACTACATCCTTTAGTTTCTAACTGAACAGAACAAGGAACAGCTCTATTGTGGCCAATCAGCTAAGTTCAAAATCAGATAAAGTGGCAAAAGTCCTTTTCTGCAGTTAGAGTTACCCTACATTCCAATGCTAAGCAAAATAAGTCAGAGGGAGAAAGTCAAATACCGTATGATCTTACTCATAAGTAGAAGATTAAAAACAACAACAAACAAACATATAGAGACAGAGATTGGATTGGTGGTTACCAGAGGGGAAGGGGGAAGGGAGGAGGGTGAAAGGGATGATTAGGCAAATGTGTGTAGTGATGGATTGTAATTAGTATTTGGGTGGTGAACATGATGGAATCTACTCAGAAATCAAAATATAATGATGTACACCTGAAATTTATATCATGTTATAAACCAATGTTACCTTAAAATAAATAAATAAATAAAAAGTGATAAAGGCTCAAAAAGCAAAAAAAAAAAAAAAACAGGCTTGAATGACCTTGTGATTCTTTTAAAAAGTATTTTTAGGGGCCTTAATTGAGGTCATTTGATTTTGCATCTTCTGGAATGACAGACTCAGGAATTGAAGATTGGGATGATTTTGTCTAAATCTAGACTAATTTTGTGTTTTGGAACGATTCCACCCTAGATCCCCGTGTCAGACACACAAATGAGGAAAGCCAAAGGCAACTTGACTGATTTGATTGGTAAAGTCAGAAGAGATGTAGACAATTTATTCCCCATGTAGACAACGAAGTGGGAACGTGCCAAAGTTTCCAGCTCCTCTAATTCCTGTCCCATATACCGAAAAGTCATATGGATTAGAGATTCCTCCCATGAGTCAGCAGTCTATGTTCTGATTACAGAAACAAGCTTTTCGTCAGAGTTAATACTATGCACCAGAACTGAAAATCTTCCACAATCTCTTAGCAGGGAGAATATACATACATATACCTACACAGAGTTATTGTCTTGTGTCTTTTTTTAATACAACAATTCAGAAGGCATCTCAGGGCAAATAAAAGCTAGTTTCAATTTCAACATGAATTTTCTAAATAAAGATGCATAAAAAGCATCTAGCATAATTCAATATTAAATTAGTTCCAGATTTTAAATCCACTGTGATTTAATCTCAAGCTCATAGAGATTGTTCGGTGAGGTAATACATTCTATCAGCTGAAAGTTCTATAAAAATGGGAGAGATTCATGTAAATCTAATAGGATTTGTTTTTTATTCCTGAAAACAGAAACATTTCAATGACAAAATTCACAACAAAAAATACTTATATGGGGCTATGCAATGCCCTGAGATTTTAATAACAGGGGCACAGACATATATCAGAGACCTGTAAACTTTTAGATTTATTTTGATTCCTACCAAAGAAAGTGTGAAACACCTTCTTCCTAATTCTAGCAAAACAAGAAAGGAAAATTATTATGCACATTTTTCTCTCAGTCTGTCCTCCGAGGCCGGTCAGAGAAAAAGAAGAAAATGGACCAAAAAAAAGTATTGTTTCCATTATTACATTGAAGCATTTTTGAACTAGTAGAAAATCAGAAAGAATTAGACCTTGTTTTGACTGTAATCACAAATATATGCCTTCAATTTTCCTGAAATGACAGCCCAAGATAAATTAAGTGATGGTAAATTACAATCTAATTTCAATTTGAAAAATCAAGTAAGAGAATACAACATCTAATTTCTATACTTGAGAGAATTAGTTTTACACACTCTATAGAAGAGTGTTTCTCTTACCAGTATGTATTATTGTTCTTCAAAGATGGTATAACAAGTACCTCTGCCTTGTAGTAGGTATGGTTTTAAGGTCAAATACCCATAATTCTTCCCACAGACATTTACCCTGTGACTTATATGCGCTGGATATTTTGCTAATTTCGAATTTTGCTGGCAAAATATCCAGCACGTGTAAGTCACAGGATAAATATCTGTGGGATGAATCATAGATATTTGACCTCAAGACCACACCCTATTACTCAGCAATTCTAAATCTCTTTATATGTTCTGGAGCAGAGGTCCTCAAACTTGGGTATGGCTTTCTGAAATTTTTTCAAAGTGTAACTCTCCTGATGACCTTAGAGAAATCAATTTCCGTACTCTCAGCTTCTAGATGTTCTTTTTTCTAAGGCTTTCTAGTCACTAAAATCCTTACTCTCACATTACAAAAGCATAGCCTTCACTACCCTTGGCAGATCTCTTACCATCCTGCATTTCCATGGCATATAACAAAAGAGGGCTCATTCCAAATGCTGGTTTCCAGAAAGCCTCTTTGTTAAAGGCTCCATTAGACAGACTTACCCATATTTTTGTTAAGAGTGAAACCTGGTCTTGTTCGGATGTTCTGATTTCAGGAAAAAAAATGAAGCAGTAGGTCAGCTATGCTGATGCGTTTAAGTGCAGAAATTGAACTTTCGTAGGGAGCCAATTTTTCAAGGTGCACATGCATTGGATAAAACTCACAGATAAAGTGGTCTATGTTATCTTTCAGATTCGCTGTGCTAATAATGTTCTAGTGGAGGTTACAATTTATGTTAAAATTTATGTCTAAAGTGTTTAATTAATTTAAGTAATCAATACATCTTTCTTCCCATCTCCTAGCCAGAGCCAGCATATTTAAAGTGTCAGTACGTATTTGTAGAAGGAATGGGTTTATGGGTGCTCACTGGTCTCCTCGCAGTATTCAATTAGAAGATTAAAGAAATTTTCCTCTGTGGCCTAGGGGCAAACTGATCAGTCCCACGCCTATCTGTAATGGCCAAGAAAGCATTTATTTCCCCCAAACCCCATTCCACAACTTCCTTGGTATTGAAAATAAGATATTTAGCTTCGACCTGCCCTTTTTGTATTTAGGATAACAAGGCGAAATTGACCTTGGAATTTGCCCTCTTAAGAGGCAAAAAAAAAAAAGAAAAGTGAACTGGTAAATATATTTTTAATGTGATATCGCATGTTAAGAGCAATAATTCTAAAGGTTTTCTAGGTTCTATCATTTCTCTATATTGTTGCATAGATAATGGGATCACGTAAAACTGATGACTTGATTTGGCGATTTACATACATAAATGGCCACAAACTTAGTGTATGTTGAAAAGAAGGAGTAGAAAATTACTTTCCTGCCTCAAAATGTGAAGAGCAGCATCCACGACTGGGAGATTTTCCATTGACTTTTGTGTGTGTGTGTGTGTGTGAGGAAGATCAGCCCTGAGCTAACATCCATGCTAATCCTCCTCTTTTTGCTGAGGAAGACTGGCTCTGAACTAACATCTATTGCCAATCCTCCTCCTTTTTTTTCCCCCAAAGCCCCAGTAGATAGTTGTATGTCATAGTTGCACATCCTTCTAGTTGTTGTATGTGGGACGGGGCCTCAGCTTGGCCGGAGAAGCGGTGCATTGGTGCGCGCCCGGGATCTGAACCCGGGCTGCCAGCAGCGGAGCACACATATTTAACCGCTAAGCCACGGGGCCGGCCCTCCATTGACTTTTGTTTTCTCCTTCACTGTGGTTCACCTTTTCAAAGTGATATAGACAAAGCACTAAACGGGAAACATCAGAAGAACAGGTATAAAGAAGAATGGGCATCCTTTAGGATCAGGGATGTTGGGATATTTTATTTATAAAATCATATTGAAATATTAGGAATGGCTATACTTTTGTTTGAAGTTATTTAAATATTCTCTTTAATATTTAAAACCATTTCCCCACGGAGGTTTGATGGAGATGCTAATTATTAGATGTAAAGAAATATTATTCTCGCCTTTTCGGGAAGGTGCAGACCTGGAGAGGGAGGGGAAAACTAATGGCCTGTGTGGATTTTGAAATGGCTTTTCTGGCAGCCATGAGATGGGTTTACTCTGGAATAAGTTTCAGCAGAATCTTTTTCCCTGTGTCCTCTAATATGTGTATTTACATAGTTCATGATTGTAACTAAAATAGATACTCAGGAGAACTCGGTTTATTTTTAGGTCATTTAATTAGTTATATTTACGAGGACAAATATTGCAGCAGCTCGTTAGAAAAGAACAAAAGGGCGAAAAATTAAATATACATAGAACATTAAAGGCGATATCTAATTATGTTTCTGGGTCAGGCTCTGCTATATAAAATTAATTTAAATTGTGGTTTGGCAAATAATTTCTCTCAAAATCTCAGCAGATGTTTTTGCTGCAATTGACCAGTTCATTCAAAATTTTGTGTGGAAGGACAGAGGATCTAGAGCAACCAAACTATCTTGAAAAAGCAGAAGAAGGTTGGAGGACTTATCCTTCCCTAATTTAAAATGTACTATAAAGATGTAGTAATCAGGGCAGTAGAGTACCTGTGTGGAAATAGATATAGAATGGAATATAATTAAAGAGTCCGGAAATAAACCCTCACATTTATAGTCAATTGACACTATTGTCAACTGACAACACTTCAACAGCAATGTTGCAACAGTTCAATGAGGAAAAGTTAGTGTTTCAATAAATGGGGCTGAGACAATTGGGTATCCGTATGCAAAACGATGAATTTCAACCCTTCACATCGAACACCAAAATTAACTCAAAATAAATGAAAGATGTAAGAACTAAAACTCTTAAACATTCAGGAAAAAAACATAAGAGAAAATCTTCAGGGCCTTGGGTTAGGCAAGGATTTCTTGGATATGATATCAAAGCGTAAGCTTTAAAAGAAAACAATCGATAAATTAGATCTCATCAAAATGAAAAACTTGGACTTCAAAACTTTTGCACTTCAAATATTGAGAAAGCCAAAAGAGGAGCCACAGACTGGGAGAGAAGATTTGCAAATGATATTTATGGTAAACAATTTGTATCTAAGAAAACATTAAGAACTCTTACAAATCAATAATAAAAAACAAAGGACCCAGTTATAAAAATGGACAAAATATTTGCATAGACATCTATAGACAAGAAGATAGTACATGAGAAGGTCCTGGACCTCATTAAGTTATTAGCTAAATGCGAATTAAAACCACAGTGAGACATCATTTCACCTCCATTAGGATGGCTGTAATCAAAAAGATAATAGAAGTCTTGGCTAGGAGGTGGAGAAATTAGAACCTGTATACAGAGCTGAGGGGAAGGTACAATGATGCAGCTGATTTGGAAAACAGTCTGGCAATTTGTTAAAACATTAAACATAAATTTGCCATATAAAATAGCAATTCCACTCCTAGATATTTACCGAAGAGAGATGAAAATATATATCCATGCAAAAAAAATTGTACACAAATGTTCACAGCAGCGTTATTCATCATAGCCACCAAGTGGAAAAAAATACAAATGGCCATCAACAAGATGAATGGATAAATAAAATTTGGTATATCCATACAGTAGAATGTTTTTCATCCATGTATAGGCATGCATCACTTAACGAGGCGGATACGTTCTCAGAAATGCATAGTCGGGTGATTTCATCATTGTGTGAACATCATAGAGTGTACTTAAACACACCTAGATGCTACAGCCTACTACACACCTAGGCTCTATGGTACTAATCTTATGGGACCACTGTTATATACTCGGTCCCTCTTGGACCAAAAGGTCATTATGTAGTGCATGACTGTAAAGTAAATGTAGTCCCTATGCACACTACAATATGGAAGGACTTTGAAAGCATTATGCTGAGTGAAAGAAGCAAGACACAAAGGCCTACATATTATATAAATTCATTTATATGAAACACTCAGAAATGGAAATAAAGACAGAAAGTACATTAGTGAGACTGAGAGATGGGGTATGGAGTCCCTGCGAATGGACACCAACAGTCTTTTGGGGGTGATAGAAATGTTCTAAAATCAGATTACGCAGATGGTTGCCCAAATCCATAAATTGACTAAGAAATCATTGAATTTTATACTTGGATAAGCTGATTTTATGGTATGTAAATTATACCCCAGTAAAGCTCTTAAAAACCACACTTGAGTTAACAAAGGAATTTGGTAACGAATCAAAGAGACGGTAGATTAGCCTGGATTGCTCCGTAATCAGTGATGTAACTATGTTACGAAAATTGTAAAAGCATTACAAATCTTTAGAGCATTTTGCTCTGCTTGTCGGGGAAGTTTATCTGGCTGGGCACTGCCTCTCATCCTGCCCCCAGAAATATTTCAGATTGCGTGCTCAAATTTCGTGCACTGATGGTGAGCCTGAAGACGTTGAGAACTGGGTCTTGGGAAAGAGCTGTGGCATTTAACTCACCCCAGACCTTACAGAATGGCCTTTGTTTGGGCCAGTGGTCACAATTCTGTGCTTTCAGCTGGAGCATGGAAGAGAAAAGAGATTATAAGGAGAAAATTCAGAAGAAGAAAGGGATATAAGATTAGGCTCGTGGGAAAGGCAAAGTCCAGGTATGGAGTCCTAATCAAAGAAGACCTTTCTCAATGTGGACTGCATGTTTTCTGGAAGGCTGTGATAAGGAGAGGTAGTCAAACTTTAAAGGAATACATTTTCTTGGAGGGAATCAGCTGAATCAGGGAACACATTCTCTCCCCTAATCCATTCCATGTCTTTTAAGTACACCTTTAATTTTTCGAGTATCTTTTCTTTTCTAATGAAAGACATGACGTGTCTCTATAGAAACTTAAAATCTTCCTCCATGAATGAATTGAAATTTTTTTTCAGAAAGGAGAAGGACTTGTTTTCTAACACAAACAGCTTAGTTGTATTATCCATGTAGCCTATTTCTCTAAGAAAGGCGTTTCTTTTAGGCTTTTTTACACAATTTAGCCATAAATTCAGTCCACGTGTTAACTTTCAAATAGATTTTATGTGTATAAATCCTGACAAAAGAACCCCAAAAGACAGTCGAGCTAATTTGCTGGAGATTAATTTTTTAAGAGATTGTTTTAAGATACTTAAATGCAACAGAATTCTTTGACATGAATAGATTTTGATATCAAGATAACAACTATAAAAGATTAACACCCCAGTGTTCTGATACTTTCGAAGGGATTGGAAATGAGCATGTTGTAACGAGAAAGGATTGTTTCCTACAAGACTTAGCTCTACCTTTAGGTAGATTGGATAAAATTAGTGGTATGTTGGAGTCTCAAGGGATCCCAGGCACCTCTTCCCAGCTCTGTCTTCAATGACCTTATATTGGTATCTTGAAATTGTTTACAGTGGGAATATTTAAACCTCAAAATCAAATACAATACCTCAGGTTTCCCACCCACCCAGGTCTGCTTCTTAAAAGATGTTGAGCCACTTGAACTTGACAATATTGGACTCTTACTGGACCTGTGAAAACAGCAACTTCAAGTCTTGGTTTCAAACACGTTAAGCTCCTTTGAGTTACATAAAATTGAAGGCTGGTTTTCAGACACAAGTGTTGTGGATAACAGTTACTATTTTTCCTCTCTCTTAATTCACATATCCTAGCACCCTATAGGAAGGCAAAGATCCTTTCAATTGATTGACAGTTCAAGTTATAAGAACTGGGATACACATACCTGGGCTGTGTCTGTGTATGAAAAGAAAACAATTGAGCCAATTAACTAAACAGTTCAAGTGATAATAAATGTTTTGGCCTCTTGTATCTGAAAAATATAAAAACCAAAATGGTGCGCTGCACATAGAGAGCATAAGAGAGTCTTTTGGTGTGATTAATGGACCCTCTCTGCATTTTGCCTACATGGAAATTCCTATTTGGCTTATGTTTAAGGTCGTCAAGGTAGGTGACTTCATTTTTTTTTTTTTTTTACAAATTCAAATAGCAGTAACATTCAAATAATATTTAATAAGAGTTTCAAGAACAGAGAACATGATTTGTAATGTTTTATCTTGACTTAAGAAATACTTGTTGAAAGTGGTAGACTTTTTTATAGTACACAGCAGGAGCAAATAATGGGTAGTCTTCTCTAACCACTGATGAGAGGTGAATCTTCCTGATTTAAATTAACTAGTGACATTCCTGATTTTTATTTGAAATGGTGTGTTTTATAGTTCTTATGCATGAAACTAATGTCGATTTTGAGATATTTTGATTAAAGTTCTTCCATGTTTACTGTTTAAATGTATTTCTTTGTACATTACAGAATTTCCTAGCCAAAGTGTATCAGTGACATTTCAAAAATTTATCTAGATTATAACATGTTAAAATTAGAGGAACATTGAATATTTCATATACATTTCTTTTAAGAATGTGGGAAATCTCTTTTTTAATAATTTAATTTTCTTTTTTTTTTAAACTCACATTCGCTCTTTTTTTTGGCAGTAGTATCATTTTAATCCCCAAACTGCATTTTCACCGGATAGCTAATATTTTTTGCAAGTAACATTTTGAATTTGTTCTTGTTGACATCTTTCTGTTTACATGCATTTTGCATCGCCCTTATTTTTTTGAAATCCAAATGTAACAAATTTCAACTTTTTGTGTGACATTATTTTTTTTTCTTTTACTGGGTAATATCTCTCTCTCGTCTGATTTTTTTGCAAACCTGTTGTTTTTGAATTCTCTTTTTTCCCTTTATTTTCCTTCTCAATATGACCCAGGAGCCAACACAAAGAAAAACGCAGATGATATAACCAGTAATGACCGTGGTGAAGATGAAGGTATTTTTTGATTTTTCAAAGCTTGATCCTGATGCATGATTTTATATCTATCTCTCTATTTTTTTTTTTTTTTCATTTCAATCTGTTTTTCCTCCCCTTCTCTGAAACAAGTACACTTTGGTGTGCTTCTTTATTTTCTTCTTGTTTGGAAACCACTGTCATTTTTAACCCAAATGACCGTGTAGATGACTACACATCACCTGTGAGAAGACATATAAACATTGTTTCTGAATATGTAGTGAGTAACAAAATGCTGTTTACAAGGAAGCCTGCCGTTTTTCTTTTTCTTTTTCCTTTTTTTTTTTGACTAGGTCACAAGAAGAGAAAATGGAATTTTAAAACATGCATGTATACAATTTCTTTGCTTCCTTCCTAGTGTTATTGTGTAAGTTAATGCTGTATTTTGGAGCTTTGCTCTTCTTAAATCTTTCTATGAACTGCAAAACTCTGTGAGACACCTCGGTACAACTTTTCTGGGAGCTGGTGTTTCAGTGTGTGTTTTTTTTTGAACATACTGATTCCAAAATAGGTTTCAAAGAATCTTCTCTGGCTCACAGTAAAATACATGAAAAAGTGTTTTAATGAGATGTTGTTATTTCTTTCAGGACTGCCTTTTAGCAGCATTTAAAGAAAAATAAATAGGGATAGCAAGGTCAAAAAGCTAGCACTGTGCAACTTTCTTTTCACACCACGGCTATTTCAAAAACATTTTTTCCTCTCAAAAATATTTGGTTGCTATGGAAAGTATCTTCTTGAAGGATCCCATATTGCTTGACAGATTATCCACCAGAAGTAAATTGATTCTTTTTAAAAGATGGAAGATACCTGGCATCTAAGCGACTGCTAACACACTGTATCCTAGTCCTTCAGCAGAATAACTGATTTAAAAGAAAAGAAACAATGTCTAAAATAAGCCTTTGCTGCCGTGAAGCCTCTATAGGATGCGTAAAAGCACATTTCTCCAATCTGAGCAGCAAAATGCATGGAACTCTGTTTCTTTACCTTAGAGGATGAAGGCCCTTGATGAACCTGTGGTTCTCGGGCTGAAAGGCAATTTACAGCAGAGAAGTGAGTAGAGAGTTCGGTGCTGGGCACCAAAATCTCCCTGAAAGTGCCTTTTTATCAGCGGGTTGGTTTTGCTGTCCTCTTTAATTTCCTTCATATATCAGCTGCTCTCAAAGAAAAGAAGTTTTGCCAAAGTTGCTTTCACGCCTGTCTTGTCTTAACGTTATTATTATTTTATTTTTTACCTGCATTCATAGGGCTGTCTCTACCTCTAGTGGCTACCTAAGAGAGCTCTTTGGATGGTGTTCGAATATCCCCTCCTACACCTGATGCAGTAGCTAGCCTCTCCTTTGGTGTGGGCCCCAGAACACCTGCAATTCTATCAGTACTCAAAAAGATATATATTTTTAAAAACTCTTCTCCTTATTCTCATAAGAGATGGTGTAAACCATCTAAGGATGTAATTTGCGTCTTGCTCTGCACTCTCTTTTTAGCATATTTCCTTTTGATCATTAGGATCTGTTTTCACAACACTCACAATGCAACTTTAGTACCATTAAAATGCCGTCTAGTTTTCATTTGATACCCATAACCTGCATTTTTTTTTAAACTTTGGATTAATATGGCATCTGGTTATTACTTCCTCAAGTTCATGAGAACCTTGTTCTATGTGCCTCAAAAGGTAAGAGATGTTGACCAAACATTTTTTCTGAGCAAACCCCTTAAAGCAGCCCTCAAAATCTTCACCTATTCCTTTTTCACCATGGAGTAGTCAACAGCAGGTTATGGTAAAATAAATAAGGGCAAAAACAGCTAATCAGGGGCCAGAGAGAGAGGTGGATCATGCCAATACCACACCTTATAGAGACAGCAGTTTATTTAAAAATTCCACATAGCGTATGACGAATAAATGACTAATAAAGGATTTTTACCTTCTATTTGAATTTCATATGAGAAAATAAGAGATGCTCTTCTGCTGTGGGTTAACTATCTGCAGACACACGGACAGCTTGACACTCTTTTTCTGTACTTGACTGTGACCAGTGGGTTTCTCCTGATTTCTTTACTCTGTATTGTGACACCTCATGAGCACATTTGATTTTGTGATCATAATTCATTTTATTAGTAGCCACTATCCAAATGATGGTGGTACATTTCCTTAAAATTCCTTTCTGATATATCGAAAGTGTCTCAGTGAATTAGAATAATAAAAACTCCATTGAACAAAAAAGTGAAAATTAATATACATGGGTAAATTTGGTTTTCTTTTGATGACATACAGATACTTAAATTATTTACACACACATACACATACATATATATATGTGTGTATATATATCTCCATAAATTATTATAGTTGAGCTCAGTCTTCTTAAACATTAAATATAAGCCTAGGGAATGATTGATTAACACCAAGTAGGTTATTTCTTCATAACTTTTCAGAAAGCAGGCTTTACAAATGGACAAAGGGTGTCTGAACATTTATCATCACAAACCATTGCGAAATATTATTTTTACATCATTGTTAAATAAAATAATAAAGTAATTGCTAAGAGTACTCATTGGTTGCAAATCACAACCAATATAAACTCCACAGGGAATTTGTATTCCCTGTGAAAATATATAGCATCCATAATTTTATCTTGAGGTTGCAATCAAGCACCACTTTTATTACATCTCTTTCCTTTTTGTCATTTACATATGTTGGGATATTACAACAAGTCAGCCAGAGCAAAAACACTTGCTTGGACATCATTTTTTCTTTTGTTTTCATTTTTACACATTTCTGTTCTGTTGATAATTTTTGACCATTGATTTATTTTTTTGTCACCCTCTGTCCTATATTGAGAGTTTATAGTTTCACTCCTCCTCTTACGTTCCCATCTTTAAGTTAAAAGTGAATCTATAAACTCACCTTTGACTGAAGAGGGCTGTTATAGTAAAAATAAATGATAATTTTGAAGTTGGTTTCACACTCAGTGAAAATATATTTTATAATGGATGCCGTGTGCTTCTTCCATTTCAGTCACCTTTTAGGGTTTGAGCACCGTTTAGGAAATAAGTATCTCATCTAAATCCTTTAATTTTTTAGTGTTTTAGATATATACATACATACCACTTCAAATGTCTATATGCTTCTCAAAATATCATTTCTATCTGTAGAAAATATAACAACGTTGACCATTTTCCTTAGGCAATCTTATCAATGTGTATATAATTCAAAAATAGACATGGGATTGATTCAAGTCAGAACTAGGAAAAGTAAGCAGTGTCCTTTGCCCTTTATTTAGCTAATCAGTATGATTTTTTATTGTATTTCCTTATCTGGCTTTTTTTGCAGACATCCATGATCAGAACAGTAAGAAGCCAGTTATGGTCTATATCCATGGCGGATCTTATATGGAGGGTACTGGCAATATGATTGACGGCAGCATCCTGGCGAGCTATGGGAACGTCATCGTGATAACTATTAACTACCGGCTGGGAATTTTGGGTGAGTGATTCCATCACATACATGACTGTGCGAGAGGCAGTGACGAAGGTCTGCTGTTTACCTTGTTGGGACTCACTGATTAGAATTGTGTTGCTCTGATTCCGAGGAAATTCTACTTCCCAGTACTCACTTCACATGTTAGGATTTGTCTGTTCCTTTTAATAGTTGGATGCACAAAAAATCTGTTTTTTTTGTGCAGTTTGTAATTAGGAATTTTATTTCGTGGAACTCCAATCCCTCCTCAAACAAACACAGAGTCCAAAGTCATCAAATTAACATGAAGTTTTATTTAAAGCACTTTTCTTTCTGTGGGCTGAATGTAAACTTTGTTAGCCAACATAGCTCTGTGGAGTGAACTCGCTTAGGTGGTGTGTATGATAGCATATTTGGCAATGGGTGGTCATTTCGTACAGGCTGATAATGGCCATAGATGTTAGCTTTCTTTTATGGTTGTATAGGTAGATTAATTAGTTGATCGTGTGTAGGAAAATCTTTGACCTAATTTTTTAACTGATTATCTGTGTTTGTTGGGCCTTGAAGAACTGCTGTGTGGTTAGCTGGCCATCGCATTTGCATGCAATGCCACTTAACTCTTATTTGAATTTTGTAACATTTTGTGATTTACAGTTAAAGGACGTTGGCTAACTGCATGGAAATTCATGAGTGGCTCTCCATTGTTTTGATGTTTAATTCATTGTCCTCCAATTGGGGGTTGGAAAAATATATATTTTGGGGGTAATATTTTGAGATTTACCTTCTTTCGTGGTTTTGTCTGCTGTCATACAATTTGTGAATAATGTTCCTTGGCCTATGTAAAAAAAGTTTGTTTTCAAGGCAAAAATGCATTGAAATGGTGCAGAAAATTGAGTTTTTAACAATGTGGTTGTGAGTGAGATGTGTATGTCACAGGGTGGGTACCACAAAATATAAAAAGGACTTACAGAGATCTGTCAAACAAGAAATATGATTGGAAATGTGTTCTCCAAATAGGCAAATATTACCAAGGATAGTTTATTTTCAACTTGATGTTTTAATCTTATCTTGTACCTTTTTTTCATTCACATGTGAAAATATTCACCTATTAAAAAGACCCCGGGGTGGGGGTGAGTAGTAGAAATGTATTTCTAATTGAGAAATGCAAACATTCATAAATGTTTGCAAAATTACGTCTTTTGGAGCATTAATAAAGTACTCGAAATTCTCTGTTGGTTTTTTACATTAAAGAAAATAAAAAGGAGCTTCTCATTTCATGATTTTATTTCTTTTTCTTATTTCATACATTCTATGAGCCAAACCTTTGCAGAGTAATTTCACATAGCAATGATTGCATGCCTCTCCAAATATTTTCCAGAGGCTTCTGGCGAGTTGCTTTAGCCACTAGTGTTTGAAACAGGAAATCGTGTTTCTTGATCTTTTACAAAAGATCCTTTCTAACAAAGAGGTGGGGAGAGGAGACAACATGTCGGGGGGCTGCACGTAGCCCTTTCAAAGCAGGCAGTGTGTTGGACCCTGTGTAGCATCATCAGACAGAGGAGGTGCTCTGGGCTCTGTTTTCTGAATGAAGCATCGGACATTGATCAAGTTCTTGCTTTGCTGGAATAACAAAAATGTTCTCTTGCGTGCATGATGTGTAGATGTTACTTAAAAGGTTAGATTTCAAAAGAAATTGATTTTTTCCCCTCTAAAGCCGAACTGTATTAAGCAACTCTGCACGGCGATCTCTTATCAGTTTGGCCCGTTCATGAATTAAGTACAGATCTGGAAAAGTACTGTGGGAATTATATGCGTCTTAATATTTTTTTAAATAAGGGAAAAAACATTCTTGGTTTTAGAACTTTTCTCCTTGAAAAATTCTAAGTCTACGTTTTGCTACTGAGAGTTAAAGAAAAATCGTGGTAAGATAACAGAGAGCTGTGAGAGAGGTCATAGAGAAATAAAAGAAGCAATTTAGCATCTCTCTCCAGTCTATTTACATCCCGCGAATGAGCTACTGTGGAACCACCGAGAACACTACAGACACCCTTTTATTGGATGGAGTGAAATGTGCCAACTTTGCTGATTATACAAAGTGACGGAGATTTTAAAATGTGACTTAGTTTATCACCATCACAGATCTTGCCTTTGCTGCTGTCCTCTTGGAAACTGTTAGGGAGCGTTTACTTTTTCCTTGCAGGAAATCACTATTATCAGTGTTGAAAAATATTTTTAAACCATCGGCATCCAAATATTTTAAAAGGTGATCAATTAAAATGGCACAATAATCACAGGGATGATCGTTCCAATTAGTGCCTTTGGTATAAATGCATGCGTTTTTAGCAAAACGTTGAAGTATTGGTTGAGTTTTTTCTCCAAAAAGTAATAAATGCATAAATGCCATTTTTCTGTCTGAGGAATGGAAAAATATTGTTTGCGATGATTCTTTTTTTTGCAGAGTAAAAAATGCAGTTTTCCTACCCAAAAGAGAGGGGTAAAAAGAAGAATTATGGTAAAAATGGAAACGGGATGCTGGTGTGGAAAGGACATAAATTTTTAGGATGACACAGAAATGAACCAGCGTCTTCCCTCTACTCCATGTCTGACATTGAGGAAGTCAGCTAATATTTTCTGAGTCCCTATAGACTGTGGTAGCATCCTCTCCTTTGCAAAGTTATTGTACATACAGCACAAATGTATTGTACATACATTATGTATGTGAAGTTTCATAGCCCATGACTGGCAACCAGTACACCCAGTCACCTTAAAATTTCCACTGCTATTAATATCACTGGACATTGTATTAATATCACTTTTGATCCACAGAATTAATTGAAACTGGCCAAATATGTAATAGTTAATATCTATCCAATACTGTCATCCAAACTGAACCACTTTAATTAAAAAGATAGTAATAATTATACGACGCTTGTAATGTGAAATAAATGAGAGGATCTTCGTGCTTGCTTTTCGAAATATGAATCTTTCCTTTAATCAGAACTGTGTGACACAGTCTTCTAGCCATTGACCATATAATTTATTGTCGAATCCAGGACACTTTGAGAGTTATTAATAAGCTATTAATAAGCTGGGATTGTCCCTGGCAAACTGGGATGTGTCATTATAGCTATAAGGTAATTATTTATACCCACATAAGGTCTAATGATTTAACTGCTGTTCCATTTGTTTTCAAAGGAGATGCTCCTGTATCAGCATGTTTCCTATTCGTTCTACTGTACACCTTTGTCATTAGGAAGGCATATATATCCAAAACTTGTGTTCTATCAAATCTGCCTCTTATTTTTTTTTTTCATGATGATTGTCCAAAGACCTTTGATATAAAAGAGAAATCTCCTTACTGTTGGTTACTGATGGAAATACCTGGGATTTATTTATTTGTGGCTCTTACCTCCACTTTCCTCATTAATTGTCTCCAATTTGCATGTCTTTGCATCTTCAGTTGGTTGATTCTACCCCCATTCAGATATTCATTTCAGTTTAGCTCGCATGGTATTACCTTTTGAGTTATCCTACAATTCGATGCCTCATTTATGCTTTAAGTTATTTTTGCTTCAAAATGATCCTCTATATGCTTTAAGACCACTTTATTGAGATCCTGCAGTGTGGCCAGCGGTGGGTTGCTGTATGTGTTACTTCCCTTAATCCTCACAAACTCCCTTGGAAGGTTCACTTATCTTACTTAGAAGGAAACAAAGGCTCGGAGGTGATGGGATGGACTCAAGTGGTACAGCTTGTAGGGATCAGAGCTGGGGTTGGAACCCAGGTCTAACGGAAGCCAAAGAGCTCACCTCCAGCCTTGCCAGTCAGTGTTAAATACGAACCAGGTAAACTACAAAATGAGTTAGGAAACTGAATACCACTTTAGCATCAGGTTTACCTTCTATAGTTGCACAAAAAATATCAGATGTGCTTATTGTTGATCTAGATAAAAAATTGTGACACGATGCTTACAATGTATTCCTATGTTCCTCAAAGTGGGTTCTTCGTTGCTGATTCCTTTTCATTGAATCATTATTGGTAGTCCACTATGGTGCACGATGATGGTGGTATCTGCCCCAACAATGGCATTTGTCACATCAAAGCTCTTGGGCACCATGGATTTAACGCTTTATCATCGAGTTGGGTGTCTAACTGCTAGAGCCCATTCCTTTGCCTGCTTCCTGTCTGTTGCCCTCAAATGGAGTTGAGACCATTGAGCTAAATGGTGACTTCAATGGATGTCTCACCTGATAGGTATTTTGTGATCTTAAGAAATGTTGCCCATAGGTTTACATAACTGACTTTTCCAAGGATTCAAAAAGTCTCAGAAACACCTCCTCATTTTTCAAGTGTTGTAGCTATACTGAAAGTTTTCCTCTCAGGGAAGGTTGTGTAACTAACAGTGTTCTGAAGTTGCCTTTCTCTTGAAGGTCATCCATTGCATACACCCATTTAGGTGCATTGCTCTCGTAACTTTGAATATAAGAGAGAAATGTTTTGAAATAAAAGCAGTCTATACGCAGAGCAGGAAGATTATTTGAATTAAAATCTGCATGACTTGAGCTATATGCATGCTCTCATGGTGTGGCTACCTTTGCTGTTCTGGTCTCCTTTTTGGGGTCTTGGTTTCCATCTGAGATGGAGGGTCAGGGCATTTGGAGGCCCTTTGACATGAGCTAGAGTAGTTTCACTGTTGTCCCTTTAAAATATTGGTCTTCCATGTCAGACTTCATTCAGTAAAAGGAGTCTGGGAATCATTGGAGCTGAGGATTGATAATTTCCTGTAAAGAGCTATGATCTGAATTCCATGTTTGTGCATTTCTGCACAAGCATTTTGCATCAGTGATACTTTAGTGGGTCGCTATGATATGCCGTATGCACCTCTGCTGCAAAATATCAAGCTACTGTATAGATGGCACATACATTCCTCTGTCATTTGGGAGTTCAAGATGTTCACTATTTGGTGCTTTCACTTTTTTTAATAAGAATCCTTTTTTCTCTTTTCTTTTTATATGTTTTGTTAAGAATTTTCTCTTAAATTACAAATGGAGCATATCTTATTTATCAAATCAAAATTTCTTAAGTGTGTATATAAAGAAAAAAATCATTCCCCCCTTCAAGGATCTCCATGTCTTGATGCTGCCTTCCTAACTCCAGCATATCCCCTCTCCTCTCAGATTTCCCCAATTGGATTCCGACTGGAAAAGTTTCCTTTCTCCACCTTAAAAGAGAAACCATGCATCACTAAGCTACAAAAAATGCTGGAAAAAGTTAAATGGGTACAAAGGAAAGGTGGAGTGTTGCACTTAGAGAAAAATAAACAAAAGTCTAGAAGTAAAAGTTATGGGAGAAGTGTGAGAGCATGGGATGAGAAATTGTGTGAGACCATTCACAACCATGAAAATACAGACAGTGGAAGGAACGGATGGGAACCCTTAGAATAAGACCCTGTTTGGTGAGTGGCTGACATCATCTGGGTCTCATTGCTGCAAGGGTTGCTGATGTTGTTCTCCAAGATGGGCTCAGGGGCAGTGGGGAGTATGTACTCTAGATAACACAAGTGTAGGATGCATGCATTGGGGAAGGCAGTGTTGGCGTAGCTTCTCTGATTCGAAAGCTACGCAAAAACGAAAAACCAAGAGATTCTTCCCCAAAAAAGTTATTGTCTTTCATAGTCTTCTTTATCAATAGGTTTCTGGGCATTCAATAGTCGTGTGGAAACACTGTAATCCAATCTTTGTTGTAGCTGGTGTTGATATGAACCAGAACTCTGGGAGTGGACAAGTTTGTGGTCCTGTTTTGTTCTTGCTGATCATTTATTTGGGTTTTCCTCTTCTGCCTCCTGGTGGCTAAACATGCCTACTGCATTAACTTTGGTCAGCAAATAAAGAAGAGTGCTCACATCGGATGCATGCTCTGTCATTGGGACTTCAGAGGCACGTGGGAGCAGATATAGAAAGCACTACAGTGGGATCAAGACTCTAATGTGGAAGGTGTCATTTGTGTGAAGGTTGATATGAACAGCAGAGCCAAGAGGATCCTTTGTTCTGAGGTGACAGAAGGCCATGGGGGAAAGTAAACTGCAGCAAATGGAAATGAAGAGAGATGTGAAGGGATTTTTTGGGTGAAGAAAATTAGGAGAAGGGTGGAGAGAAGGTACAAAAGACTTTTTTCTTTCAATCTCAAATGCACAAAATTATTGACTAGCATGTGCTGTGCTATGCAGAATCTCCATGACCTCCTTATGGATGATTCAGAATTTCTTAAAAGAAGTTGGAATTTTATTTTTGCATGGCTAGCCATTTTTGGAAATCACAATGTTAAGACACACTTGATAGAAGAATCTATTCAATAAATACATAATTTCCAGCTAATTAATTCCAGAGTGTCATGTCAGCTTGAGTTAATAATCACACAGGATATACTTAAAAAATGTTCTCTCCCAGAAATTTTTACATTCAAAACAGAGTCTCTTAGGAGTATTAATTCTAAAAGAAACAAACCACTCTCTCCCCTTTGTATGTTTTCTTCATTTTGCTTCTCACATAGCGTATGAAGGGTTGAGCATTTTTAGTTGATTAGGATAAGGTGGCCTCTGTCTTCCTGGGAAAAAGGGGCATGAGCATCATTGCAAATGAAAAGAAGGTCATTGGGTATTTGAGTGTTGGGAGAAGCTGGAAAGTTCCAGGTGGAAGCATTGACATTGAGAGCCAAGATACATTAGGCTTGATTGGAGTGGGCTGGGAATTAAGATTCTGGCGATAATTCTGTCACAGAAATGTTTTTTAAACAGTCCCTGAAGGATAAATACCTGCATGCTTCCTATGTGCCTTTCCTTCCTTCCCTAGATATGTTTGAGGAAATTAGGCCTTTCAAGTGAGATATTGGAGAAATGTCTGAAAGGCAATCGGAATGGGAAGTTTAAAGACTGCTGAGGCTGAAACACTCCATGACTATACACATTCTAGCCTGTAGATCTTTTTTTTTCTTGTGACATTCACCTGCAAACCTGTAATAGCCTGCTTTATAAGAAACATGAAATGAATGTGCACGTGTGTACATGGCAGGAGTGGTACCACGAGGGGCATAGTCTCTCTTCTAGTATAACTCTCCTAGTTTTGCCTAATGACACACCAATAAGTCACTGACTTTATGAAAAGGAATGCTAGAAGATGCAAGGTGCAGATTCAAAGTGACTTTCTTAGGGAGCAAAAGGTAACCCAGAAATGGCAGATACATTGTGCATTTAGCAAGATAAATGTATTTTTCAAATAAAATCGCATTGTAACATATTTATTGGGTAAGTCTGATCTAATGGGTAGGGTAATTTTCCTTTGATTAAAAAGAAATAGCTTTTTTGAATGAAGTGTGCAATTCCCAGCATAAAAAATCAGATATATTTTAGAACACTAAATGCCACACTCCTTTGCTGCTATAGCCATGAGGCATGGATGAGCTAGGGTCTTTCCGTAGATAAATCAATTGCAGGGCTCTGTTGATTCTGCTAATTATCTGAGATGGCATGCACTGATTTTCATTGCATTCAGTACAACGGCTTTTATTATAGGTTCAGATATTACGGAAAGAAGGTTGTGTCCTATGAAATGGGTATTGTCACAAACAGGTGGGTAGGATTGTAAAGATACACGTTTTAGTATAGACATAAGCATTAGATGATCTCGCACAGAAACACTCTGAATTCTATCCAATAAAACTAAGATTTGTACCAGAGTTGGGAAAACAATTTTGGAATGAGGAAATGTTTCCAGTTTGGATTGAGAAATGTTTTCTATCATTCAAAGTGATCCATGTCTCTTTACTAACGTATCTGGATAACTGTTTAGATGACCCAGTTATTCTTTTTTCTTAGAGATCTGACATATATATATCTATATATATTCTATTCTATGCCGTTTGAACACATGGAGGACACCTCACCAGAGTGTCTCTTTCAATATGTTTCTGAATCTCTAAGAATCCTTTCCCCTCGTTGCTATCCCCTTCTCCCTCCTAAATATAAACTTATAATATCATTTAGAAATATCATTCATCCTTTCCCTTAGTAGTGCTTTGCTAAATCCATGCATAGGATTTCACATCTTTACAAAAAGAATCTTGAGCAAATGGCCTCATTACTTCCACATCTCTTTTTTTCCACAGTGCTCATTTTTTTAGTTATACCTTGTCTATTTCTTCCCTTCTCATGTCTGGTTAACCAACTTCCTCCCTTTTAATCATATTTCTTCAAAACTGTTCTCTCAAGGGCCACTCATATGTCATAAGCTTTTTCTCTGCTGCCCCAAATACTTTTAATGGCCTTTACTGCATCCTTATCTTTCTTAATCTTCTTGGAATCCTTAACATGTAAATGACCTATTGGGTTTGTCTCCACTCCTACTTTTCATTGTCTGTCTGCTTTATTTAACACAGCTTATATACAATGTACACATTTAAAGTGTACAATTCAATGGCTTTTAGTCTAGTCACAAAGTGGCTGCCATCAACGCCATTTAATGTTTGAACATTATCATCACTCCAAAGAAAAACTCCATATCTATTCCTCTGGCCCCCCAGACTTACGCAACTACTAATCTACTTTCTGTCTCTATGGATTTGCCTTTTCTGGGCATTACATGTAAATGGAGTCATACAATATGTGGTCTTTTGTGTCTGACTTTTTTCACTGAGTATTATGTTTTCAAAGTCTATCCATGTTGTAGCATATATCAGTACTTTGTTAATCTTTATGACCAGGTAATACTCCATTGTATGGATATAACATGTTTTGTTTATCCATCCATCTTTTTTGTGTGCATGTGAGGAAGATTAGCCCTGAGCCAACACCCGATGCCAATCCTCCTCTTTTTGCTGAGGAAGATTGGCCCTGGGCTAACATCTGTGTCGATCTTCCTCTACTTTATATGGGACACTGACACAGAATGGCTTGACAAGCAGTACGTTGGTGTGCGCCCGGGATCCGAACCCCGGGCCGCCGAAGCGGAGCGTGTGCACTTAACTGCTATGCCACCGGGCCAGCCCCTATCCATTCATCTTTTGATGGGCATTTGGATGTTTCCACTTTTTAGATACAGTAATGCACCATATAACTACACTTCGGTCAACAATGGACCACATATACAACAGTTGTCCCATAAGATTAGTACCATACAGCCTAGGTGTGTAGTAGGCTATACCATCTAGGTTTGTGTAAGTACACGCTATGCTGTTCAAACAATGACAAAATCACCTAACAACACATTTCTCAGAATGTATCCCTATCGTTAAGAAATGTATCACTGTATTATGAATAATGGTGCTATGAACATTCATGTACAAGTTTTTGTGTGGATACATGTTTTCACTTTTCTTGAATATATACCCAGGAATGGAAATTCTGGGTCATATTATAACTCTGTGTAACCATTTGAGTAACTTTCAAATTCTTTCCTAAAGTGGCTGCACTGTTTTCTAGTTCTACCAGCATAAAGGCTCTAATTTCCCCACATCCTCACCAACACGTGTTCTTGTCCATCTTTTTAACTATAGCCATCCCAGTGGGTATAACGTAGTGTCATATTTGATGTGCATTTCCCTGGTTACTACTGATGTTGAGCACCTTTTCATGTGCTTACTGGCCATTTGTCTATCTTCCTCAGAGAAATGTCTGTTCAGATCTTTGCCCATATTTTATTGGGGTATTTATCTTTTTAGTATTGAGTTATAAGAGTTTTTTTTTTTTTTAAACATGTTGTGGATACATGTTCCTTATCAGATATAGGATTTGCAAATATCTACTCCCATTTTGTTTTTTCCCCCACTTTTTTGGTGGTACCCTTTGAAGCACAAATGTTTTTAATTTTGATAAGGTTCAATTTATCTATTTTTTCTTTTTTTCTTTTTGCTCTTTTTGTGGTGTGTAAAAAGTCTTTGTGTAACCCAAGGCCACATCAATTTGTGCCTATATTTGTTTCTCAGAGTTATATAGTGTCAGATCTTATTTTAGACCTGATCCATTTTGAGTTCACTTTTTAAAAATATATTATCACGTGGTTTTTGTCCTTTTTCCTATTGATATATTTCATTAATCAGTTTCTGAATATTAAACTAACCTTGAATGCTAGAATAAATCCCACTTGGTGATGGTAATGATCCTTTTTATATACTGCTGGATTTGGTTTGCTAGTATTTTTTTGAGGACTTTTACATCTACATTCATAAAAAGATGAATGCATAGAGCTCTTTTCTGGTGATGTCTTTGTCAGGTTTAGGTATCAGAGTACTTACTACTCTCCTCACAGAATGAGTAGGAAGTGTTTTCTCATCTTCTATATTTTTTTAAAGAGTGTGTGGAGGATTGGTGTTAATTTGCCTTTGAGCAATCAGTAGGATTCACCACTGAAGCCATCCAGGCCTGGGATTTTCTTTGAGGAAAGTGTTTTCATTACTAATTCACTTTCTCCACTTGTAGTCCTATTCAGATTTTGTCATCCTTCTTTTGAGCTCATTTGCTGTCAGGCATTCAATGCTCGCATCGAAGATGAGGTTACTTTAATTCACATCTCTGACCCTGATCTTTTCACTCAATTTTCATTTCCACCCTTTTACATATCCAGGACATTTCCACTTGAAATTTCCACCAGCGCTTTGAAACAAAATGGCCCCATATTACTCACAAAACTGGCTGCAAAGAGGGAGACCAGCAACTCACCTTTGTCTCTTTCTTATCACTTATGTATCTGGAAACTTAGTCCTCCGACTCACTTATCTACAACTCTGCATAATGACTCTTGCTGCCCAAACAGCCTGGCCCACTTATTGTATTTCACAAGTTCAGTGCTATCATGACAGTCAATCCAATATTGAGCCCTACTGCTGTCTCCATTATTAGGATTGGCTACTCATCGTACGGACCCGATTTATGGATGCAAGAATGGATGAAGTGTATCTAGATAGAGTGCCATTGAAGCATCTCCAAATATGGATTCATTTCAACCAGTTTACTGTGACTGGGGATTTGATCCTGCCACTGCAGGCTCAGGGATCTAAATTCATGACCTTGATGTAGGAGTCAATATGTCTATCAGGGAAAGATCAGCATTGACTGAACTACAATGCAAATTTTCTCATTGACCATAAGACATTAACTCCCCATAACTGTCAATAAAATATGGATAAGGCATCTTTTGGCTATGAATTGGCAAGCAAAATTCACAAGGTTTTATAGGGAGCCCTAAATTTAAAAAAAAAAAAAATTACAGAAAGAGAAAGAGAGCTATGTGTGTATAATTTAAATGATATTAAGACATTGTTTCTTACCCTTACAAAGATATCTTTGCCAAGGAAACTTTAACAGTGGATTTAATTCATTCATTCATTCATTTATTCGAGACATGTATACTGAAGACCTGCTGTTTGCCACATGGTGCCTTCTGCTGGGAATAAAGTAGTGAAGAAAAAAGACAAAAATCCCTGAGCAGATAACATTTTTATTCCAGCGAGAAAAAAATGAAAAACAGACACATATCATAAAATGCATAGTATGATGTGGTATGATGAGGGCTGTGGACAAATATTTAGCAAGGAGGCACTTGACCTCTTATGCTAAGTATATTATGGACTTCATGGTTTCTGAGCCTCGGCACTCTTGACATTTTGGACTGGATGTTTCTTTATTGTGGGGATCTGTGTTGTACATTGTAGGATGTTGAGTACCATCCCTGGCTTCTACCCACCAGATGCCAGTAACACCTCCCACCCCCGGTCATGGCAATCAAAAATATTTCCAGGCATTGCTGAGTGCCCCCTGGTGGGGAGGAGGAGGGAAGCATCAACCCAGTTGAGAACCACTTGTCTTTTGCGTATTTCCCTTCTCTGAGAACAGAGGGTCACACTGGCATGAAAGTCCC
This sequence comes from Ceratotherium simum simum, assembly GCF_057802395.1. Classification (NCBI taxonomy): domain Eukaryota; kingdom Metazoa; phylum Chordata; class Mammalia; order Perissodactyla; family Rhinocerotidae; genus Ceratotherium; species Ceratotherium simum. The sequence goes on from NC_141940.1 coordinate 125,516,184, forward strand.
TGTCGCTGAACTCAGTTTGAACTGTAAAATTCACATTCAGTTGTGTATGGCTTTGTTTCTTCATGTGGATAATATTTACTTCTGGGAACTGATTTCTAACCTCCTTGAGGGCTGGGGTCATAGCTCATAATGCCTTTGCCTTCTGAGTGCCTACCAGTTAATAAACACCTTCTGGATGATTAGCTGTTGCAGTGTTTTTGACTCCAAATTGCAAAATGAAAGCTAATTAACACAGGAGAGAATATATTGATTTGAACATTTTTTTTTAATGCAGTATGAGTGAACTGCTCGTTGTCAAAATCTGTGAATGCCTCATTTTATGTAAACCATGTTTATATCCACTCCTTAGATTTGGCAGCTGTTCCTTTTTCACAAATACAGAAGGTTCCATTTTCCTCGAAACATCTACTTATGCCAGTGTCAACAGCTCAGGATTCATCGTCTTTACATATAGGTTAGCTTCAATGGAGACGATATATGTCTGTGGCATGCATGAGATCTTGAATCGAAACTTATTGTTTCAAAAATATTTAAAAATCTGCGTGTCTTAATATTTTTATCAGATTTTGATAGTTATAAAAACAAACCGAAATAGTAGAGCTCTGTAATAGATTTTTTTCTTTAGCTCTTTCCATGGGTATTCTAAACAACTGTGATAACAAGACAATAATTACGATTTTTCCCAAGAGCTGTGCTAAATTTTTGCAAATGACTGTCAGGTTTCTTAGATGACCCTAAAATCTAAAAATATTAGTTTTCTAGGGCTGCCATATCATATTACCACAGACTAGGTGGCTTAAAACAGCAGAAGTGGATACTTTCCCAGTTCTGTAGACCAGAAGTCTGAGATGAAGGTGTGGCAGGGCCACGCTCCCTCCAGAGGCTCCAAGGGAGGGTCCTTCCTGCCTCTTCCAGAATCTGGGGGCTCCAGTCATCCCTTGGCTTGTGGCTGCACCCCTACCCTCTCTGCTTCTGTCTTCACATGGCTTCTCCTCTGCATCTGTCTCTCCTCTTCTTTTTTTTTTTTTTTAAAGATTTTATTTATTTATTTTTTTCCCCCAAAGCCCCAGCAGATAGTTATATGTCATAGCTGCACATCCTTCTAGTTGCTGTATGTGGGACACGGCCTCAGCATGGCCGGAGAAGCGGTGCGTCGGTGCACGCCCAGGATCCGAACCCGGGCCGCCAGCAGCGGAGCGCGTGCACTTAACCGCTAAGCCACCGGGCCGGCCCTCCTCTTCTTATAAGAAAACCAGTCATTGGATATAGGGCCCACCCTACTCCAGGATGATTTCGTCTAGAGATACTTAGCTAAATTACATCTACAAAAACCTGTTTCCAAATAAGGTGACATTCTAAGGTTCCAGGCAGACAAGAATTTTTGGAGGACACTATTCAACCCATGACACCTAACTTTCTCATATGGGTCATTATTGGGATATATATGTGTGTGGATACAGGAGTAGCCAATGTTTTCATTCTGTGTGTCACTGGACTCAGGATGAAACCTGGCTCAGAACTCACCATTCGTAGAAGATCCTTCACCTTCTTGCTTCCTCTTTGCTTTCAAATAATGTAATGATGTAGTATCAAGAATTTTATTTTCTGAACCTTTAAAACTTCCCCACTAGTTTTTTTTTTTTGGTGAAGAAGATTGCCCCTGAGCTAACATCTGTTGGCAATCTTCCTCCTTTTGCTTGAGTAAGACTGTCACTGAGCTAACATCCGTACCAATCTTCCTCTATTTTGTATGTGGGACACCGCCACAGCGTGGCTTGGGAGTGACGTGTAGGTCCGCACCCAGGATCCAAACGTGTGAAGCCTGAGCTGCCGAAGCAGAGTGTGTGAACTTAACCACTATGCCACCAGGCTGGCCCCAAAATTTCCCAACTAGTTCTAAAAGCAGCAAAAACATTTTTTCCTATTAGCTACGAAACATATGCCTTTGTTCCAACAATTTGCATAGGACTATATCTCACATTTTCTTCATCAATTACAAACTTATAAATATACGGTGAAAACGGTGACTTTGCTATATTCTTTCCACCTTTTCCCTCTATCATAAAATCCAACTACAAATGCTCCTTTTTGCCCTGTCTGGGAATTGCAAGTTGGCCACAAGCCATCTCAAAATGGAGGTTCCTAAAAATTAACACACAGGATTAATGCAGTTTTTTAAAAAGAGACTTATTCAAATAGATCTCAAATTTTAAAGTGACTGATGGACTTTTAATGAAAATCTTAGCCCACTGCTCACACACGAGTGATTTTTTCCTGAAAGATGCTATCATCTTATTGCTGCACCAGCAGAGTGTTTGGCCAATGAAAATAAGAGAGTCCATTATAGAGAAATTCTTTAGACTTTATTTTTTATTTTCTAGAATAATACCAGAGAATCTTACTTTAGAAGCAGAGATATATATGCCTGAATTGGGGATTGTTGGCTACTGGTAGGGATTCACTTGAATGGAAATAAATTTGCTTTCCTTTTGGCCAAAAATTATGCTCTCTTTTCTCCCAGATTGGCAAAATTATTGGTTTCAATGTAAGGAGTACTGTGGGTCAGATTGCCAGTAGTTTCCTACACTACCAGCCCATTCATTAGTCTTCGTTCTTCCTTTATTAATTTACATGGATGGCCTCTTTACTCTGAGAGATTTTTTTTTCCAGTTTTATTGAGATATAATGGACATATAACATTGTGTTAGTTTTAGGTGTAAAACATGATGATTTGATATATGTATATATTGTGGAATGATTACCATAGTCAATGTAGTTAATATCCATCAAATCATATAGTTACATTTTTTTTTTTTTTTGCTTTTGATGAGAACTTTTAGGATCTACTGTTGAGAAATAATAGTCTTGGCACAAGCATAAATTTAGAGATTATTAGATATTTTAAGATAGGAATGGAGCAATACAAATGTGATATATTATTAATGATTCGAATTTACTATTTCTTCGATTTGCAGTGGAATTTCTGTTTATACTAACTTTTGAAGATATCAATGGTGTAAAGCCGGTAGCACTTGCCTTTGATAACTTATCCTGAGGCCATCCATTTGAAGTTTAAATTTGGGAACTTTCCTATCCTTCTTTGGGAGATAGAGATTATAGCAACTCAAAATGAGTAATCGATAAATTGATGTAGAAAAAAGATCTGTGATCCAAATTATCCAAAAAATATGATCAAAATATTTATTGCAGAAGACAGTAGATGCACAACCTACCAACCCATCAGGCCATTCTATTAGATGGTAGGCTGTGTATTGGAGTACTGGAGGCTTACTGAGCCAGGGGTTAACATTTTGTGTTGCTGGATCATGGAGGAGATCTGAGCCAGCAAGCAGTAACCACTCTTCAGGGCTCCCGGCAACAGCATTCACCAGCCAGCAAAGCAGTCTTCCCTGATATTAGCCATCAGCATAGAGGCCCTGGGGCTTGCCAGGTGAGTGCCAGTTCTGCACCCACTTCCTGTACTTTACAGGTAAGATTATACCTGCCTGTACATCCACCCGTCATTAATGATCTTACTGAACCAAGACAGGAGATGGCAGTTCCTTATCTGTGTTTAGCAATATCACACTTGCTTTGCTTCTTGATTCTCTATCCTATTTGAATAACTAGGCATGGGATCCATTTGCAATTGAGTCTCAAGTCCAAATCCCCATGGAAGTCAAAATGTGAGAAGAGACATGATGAAAGAAAACTACAGATGGCGAGTTACGATTCAGTGGTGTCTGTTCTGTTAATAGAGGGCAGGTGAGGCTGCTCAGGTCAGGGTTGAATGTGCGGAAACAGGGACCTCTTGTGTGCCCCTGAATTGTACACTTTAAAATGGTTAATTTTATGTTATGTGAGTTTTGCCTCAATACAAGGAAACTAAAGTCTGAAGCTCGCATATGCCTTGCTGAGGTCCCCTCTTTAAAATTATTTAAAAGGAGCACATTTGAAGCCAGTTCTTAAAAGGAGCGTATAAATAACCAAACAGCAAACAAAACATGTCAGACACACCACAACATCCTGAAATGAAGAAAACAAAACAAAACTGGCCCAAGGATCTCTTTTTTTCCTTTCTGTGACTTTCAGAGGCATTTTTATCATGGGGTCAAACGTGACCTTTTACCACTCCAATGTCTCAATTTGATTTCAGAACAAACTTGCATTGCTAATTGAATTTCTATGCTTTTGACCAGGTGAAGACCTAATTTTAAGAAATTTCCTTAAAACTGTGAACTTGTAGAGATGAGAGAATTTTATAGGCATCCACTTGTCAGGCCTATCTGTTCCATCAGACATTCATTCAGCAATTACATGTGGCAAGCATGCCACTTACAGTGCCCTAGGCTCACACCTGCACATTTTATTTTGCATCTGCATCTGTTATTTTGTTAGCAAGTATTGTTTTACTTTATGTAATTACCAAATTTACATTTAAGTGTAAACCATTCAGAGTTTGGAAAAAAATTAACAAATTATTATTTGTATTTAACATTGTTCACCCCACTTCAATTAATTGAGAATCAACAAAACAAACTCATTGTCAACTTAAATTGCACATATAAATGACCTTCAGACTTGCTAAAGTCGTGATTTTAAATATTTATTAATATATATCAGTTGGACAGTTGTTGCTGTTTCTGAAAAAAAAAAAATACAGTGCTAGCCTAAGGAATTATTTTAAAATAGAGATTATTCTTTAAGGGAACTAGTTTTAACTCATCTTTTAGTAGTCAACACATCATTCATTTCTGTTTTAGTTCAAATAACTTTTAACAAAGAGAAGGGGAAGTTAAATTTCCTAGTCATTGATTAATGCCATATAATTTCTAGTTACAAAGCCACAGTTAAGCTGCATGTTGAAGAGAGGTGGATAAAACAGCACAGGATTCAAATAAAATCCTTTTGGGAAGGTAAACTTGTTTTCAGAATGGTAAAGTCATTTGAGATCCAATTTTGATCTGGGTTTTCTATCTTTTCTTAGTGTAGTCTTCATAATCCCCAAATCAGTCTTGGAGCCAAATGCCAAAATTTTTACATACCTTTACTTGGGTTATAACAAAGTTTGGGACTCTTTGCTGAATAAATGATTTTCATTAATAGAATTGTTATTGGGCGTTTAGATTTAGTGCTTAGATTTTTTCGCATTTTCAGTTGCTTCTCAAACTATTGGAAATCTGCCTTTGCATTTTCTTTCCTCATGCTAGAGTAAGACAAAAGGGTGGCCCTATTTCCATCCCTTAGACCCAAGTTATTTTCTCGTCATTATTAACATATGGGCTTGAGAACAGCGCAAGGATCTCCCCCACAAGAGTTAGCCAGGGCCAGGTGAGTGCTGAAGACCACCAAGAGCTAGATGTTAAGGGCTCCAAGTCAGAGCATAAATGCTACCTTGTTTAGGAGGACACAGATTGCCATCAAGAGATGCATCATAATTTCAAAGATCTTTATAATACGTAAGACACTTGGCAGTCACATAACACATATGTGTTGTGGCTTCAGCCACTTGTTGATGTGACCTTAAATGCCTAAGAAATGTAATTGTCTGTCCATTGTTTTGGAAAAACGCATTTCATTTGCAAATGCAGCACAACAGTACATCATACAGTGAGAGAATCTAGGATATATGCACCCTTATGACATCTCCATCATAGCTCCATCTTGGAGTTTTCAGTATAACTCAGGCAAAGTATTTGTTTATTAAACAAAACTTAAAGAAAAGTTTACAAAGTAGTCTGAAGATAAAATATAATTGAAAAAGGCAGTTACATTGTTATATCAGGCTATGTAAACTTGAGTGGTTCCAGAAACTTCTAACTCTTGATCCAAATGCCATTTTTTGCCACATTGCAATCCTGGCCTGACGTGGTTACATCTTGATATACACATGTGACAACATCTAATTCATCTCCCTAAATGTCTGGTTACATCTTGATACTTCATCTTGACCCTCATCACAGTGGTCTGCATTTATCCATAAAGAGCTTTATTCTATATATCTTTGGGAACAGGAAACATGAGAGACAAGAACTTCATTGGACCCAAGAGTTTCCTAGTTTTAAAACACAACAGATGCTGACCTGGGAAGAAAGAGCAAATTGGCATCGCTTAATGTTAAGTGATAGAAAAAGAAGAGCAGGTGTTTGCCCAGTCTTGATACTCCTCTCATTTCCTCTTCCACCATCTCGTCCATCATGGCTCAAATGAAACATTGTTACTTTCATGTCCTCAGGATACCTTGTACTGTTTCCATGAGTAGAAGATATGCCTGAAATACTACCCTCTATTTGTGACTAAGGATACTCCTGTTCTCCTCTAAATGAATGGTACCATTCTGAGAAACATCTAGTACATTGTAACAAGTTTTATCTTCATGATTCCTTTCAATTTTATATTGTAAATATAGTTGTTTTGTGAGCGAACATGAGTCCACGAAGACAGACAGCATTCGTTATCAATAAATGTGTTTTTGTGTTTACTTTTGGTATGCAAGACAAAAAGTTTCTGTGGGGATTTAAAAAATGTTTCATTTTTCAGAGTGTCCTCTCATGCATTTAACACAAATTCCTCTTGAGTTTTCTACCGAGTGCCAGGCTGGTTTGTAACAGGCAGCTGATCGCACGTGCTTCCTGATTTTAAGGAGCTTCCAGCTCAATGCAGCAAATAAACAAACACGCATCATATTAATTCTTTACAAATTCCTTAGCCAATTAATTTTACATATTCCACATCCTTTAGAAGTGAGTGGCCATTTTGTGAAATTTGCCATTGTCTTAAAATAACATGTAAAAAGAAAATCTAACAGCTTCCGCTATAAGAAAAGAGAACGTAATGTATTCCATTTTGGATTTGTCCTTAATTTCTTTCACAGGGTTTTGGCTCATACTAAGTTTAATTAGCAACTAGTTTGCCTTCCCAAGGACTCTGGCATGACTTGGTGCTTACCTCAACATACATTTAGTAGTTTTCGTATTCAAAAGCCATGGCTCTCAAAAAACTGTCAAGGATCTCTGGTCATTTCTTCTAGTTGTTTCAGAAACGGTCCACATCAGGGGTGGATTTTTTACTCCCAAACAAAAGGCTTTTTACTTGGATAGTCTTGGATTTAAAACCAGTAGATGTTCCTGTCTTCAGAGCCCTGATTCAGCAGGTGAACATTTTCTCGTGACGGCTATCATCGTGATCTATGAATCAGCAATTTGCTGTAAGAAATTTGGGACTCTTCTCCTGACGATAGCTTGACCCTTTCTAAGCATAATGAAAAGTTGTTTTAAGTTATGCCCTTTCTCAGTGAAGTACGTTAAGTGAACCATACAGATTTCCACTGATTCTATATTAACAGTAGGCTCCCTTCTCTTTTCCTGCCATTTGGTTTGATTTTCACAGCTCACATGGTAACTTGTGCATGGCTAAATGCTCCTACTGATTTCACTCGATGGCACTGTACACATTAGTCTTTCTGGGGTAAAAAGCAAAGTTTAGAACGTTTTCTCACTCAGAAGTAAGGGGATTCATTTGGAAGTCATTTCATAGATAAGAACCCTGGCATGCTGTGGCATGAGATTTCCCTGGACCAAACATCTTCTTAGATGTACTTAAATATTATCTGAATCAGCCTTCAATATTTCCTCAATGCTCAGTGCCTGCCAAGTGTTTGAAGGTTAGCTCTCAGACACGATCCATACATCAGACTCATCACATAGACTCATAGAATGCCTGTGAAGGGGCATGAATAGCATATGCTTGTAGTTACCGAAAGGTATTCCAAAGTAGAATTGATCTTTGTCCTTAAAATTGAGATGTCCATCTGACCTAAAGAGAAGAAAAGATCAGAGTGAGGAAATTTTGCTGAGTATATGGTTTGTTGACATCAAACAGATGTCATAGAGAAGTTGGGTTACATAGACGAGAATGAAAAAACTATACTGCTATTAACATGATTTACTAAAAATTGTGCAGTAATTGACACTCTAAAAAAGATAGAATGTCCAAAATAATATTTTTTAGGGAGAAAGATTCCAATGAGATGCAAAAAAGTTAAAACAAAAACAACAACAAAAGACAAAAACCTTCTTCTCATCAATAACTATTACAAGATCCTTGCTATGCTAACTTCTTAGAATTTTTGTAAGTTAAAATATTTTAAGTATATTCCAGATCACTACATTAGAACATTACAATGTATATCCTATAACATCCAAACTAATTAACCACTCTCTTTATGGTGACTCTTGCTTTCTTTTTGAATGGTAAAATTATTTAGGAAAAAGTGGTTTCTCTTTTGGTTTTTGATGATTTCTGCCTTGTTGAAGGCTGTGATACATAGTTAAGTCTAAACAGGAAAATCTACAGCCTCAGGTGTTTCATGATTATATTAACACTAAGAATAATAATTATAATAATGGCTTCCACTCTTTCACCCAGTTCTGTTGTAAGGAGCTTTGCTTGTGATGTTCCATTCAGTCCACAAAAACAACATAAAGAGAAGATGCTATTTTCTTTCCTTTACCCAACAGTACACAAGTGCTCAAAGGGGTTGAGCACATTCTCACTGACATCCTGGCTGTGATCTTTGGAGACATGGTTGGAATCCAAGCATTTTAACTTCAGAGCCACATGGGGAACCATTAGGATTTGTTCCTTTAGTAGCTGACATCAGTCAGGACTTTTTTAAGTAAAAAATATTGTTATATGACCTTAGGGCTCTTACATCCATTGTCTAATTAGTAAAACCTTTTGTCTTAGTATGTCAGAGGGTCCTGGAAGATATTCAGTGTGTGTTAATGTATAGTATCAACAATAATGTTGATGCTGATGCTTTGGGCTATGTAGGTCACCTGTTCTGGTTAATCAAAGTGTCAAATGGGAGAGAAAGTTTGATGTCATTTAGAGAAAACCTGAGTGAGAAGACTTAACCAAGGTCCTCACCAAATTGCATAATTTTTGGTGAGTTTACAATAGTCCGTGAGAATCTATGGACTCTGCGGACAGAGAAATGTTTTCTTGTCCCCGGCAATAGCTGATTTAACTTAGGGACACGAATACTGGCTAACACATTTCTCCAGAGACTGATATAATAAGCATAATGTTGTACTTGTCCCCCACTGTGTAACTTCCAAGAACTTTCCCCAGCAGTTGCGTATATTATCATGTTTCATTCTTACAAAAATCCTATGAGAACATTATTATTATCTTTATTTTCCCAGGTGGTGTATCAGTGGTCTTCAAACACATACTACTAGATACACCCCTCTACTTGAACAGAGTTAAGTTTATCAACTCTTTGCAGCAAGGGAGAATGTACACTGTGGGGACTGTTTAGTGAGAGGGGGTGGGAAGGACTTACGGGATTGTGGACTTGTGTCAAGTGATTTTAGGGAGGATCCAAGGAAGCTGGGAGTGGCTTTGGAGTGGACACTGTTAGGAAGCGGGGGTAATTCTGTGACTGGTTATCTAAAAAGGGGAAAAATAGACAGCGGCTGATGCTACAATTGGCAAAGAATCGCTGAGTGTCCCTCAATGGATTTGCCTGATGTTGCTGTTCTATGAAATGGTTTATGTTCTGCAGGAGAACACCACAGCCTAGCTGTATGGACCAAGTCAGCTCCCAGCAATCCTTAGGCGGCCACATCTGGCAGCCAGGTGTCAGGGGCTGCTTTCCTCTTTCTCAAGTAACAGAGAATGGAATACACTGAGTCTCATGGAGGGCAGGAGGCAGTGCTGAAGTCTCAACAAAGACTGCCACATGGAGTCTAGACTATTAACCACCAGCTTTTGTCTAAGAAACAGAATGCCAACATTTTATCTGTTGCAGAAGTGAGACATTGTATATGGTGGGCACATATTCCAGCAGGCTCTAATTTTAATCAGACTCTGCCTTAGAATTTAAGGAATCTGAAAAACGGAGGAGTGGTGTAACTCGCATATGGGAGGCACCTCTGTGGCTGATCAGCAGGTGCCATCTCCCTTCTAGAGATGAGGGTATCTTGAGAACATGCGAGTCCCACGTACAGCCTTGACAACTTCGTTTGTGGACCTTGCTTGAATGGGGATGGTCAATACCAGAGTCTTTGACTCTTCGTTTTATTGTTATATCTTCTGTGGCTGACTAAGGCCTGTCCACACAGAACAACTTGTTCTCCGATTTTGATAATTACATCAAGTCTTCCTAGGTTGAAGGTGCCAACTTAACTGCAGAGCCTTGGCTGAATTCTGCAGAACAACCTATTTCTCCTACTTCTTGTTTCCTTCCAGTGGCAACTGTAACTTGTCAGCCACATTCCGGAGAAGGGTCTGAAATTCACCTAGAGCTGACAAGAATAGTGCAACATGCAGAGATAGCACATGAACTTGAAAAGCCAAGGGATACATTTATGTGCATTTCTTCTTCTTGAGTTTAAAGGGCAACATGAAACGCAAAAGAAAAATACAAAGACATCTTGCAATTTATTTTCACTCATTAAGCCTGATCCTCACGCATTCAACCTTAGTTTTCTAATGTATGTGATTCTAGTTTTTGAGACCCAGAAGCACATACAAGTAAATTCTTATTTGTCCAACCAATTAATCCCATGTTCTCTTGTTTCTGATGAGCGAATACAGCTCATTTTGGAAAAAGTTGCGAGAAAGGCAATACTATCGTACTTATTTTAAAAAATAGCAGGATGGCTTAGGTCATCAAAAATATATTTAAAGATTTTAAGAGGACCAAGTTAGAAAACAAGTTGATTGACAGCTTTAAGGTTCTTAGATACAGAATTTTATACTTAGGTTTCTTTAGGTTGGTAGTTAATCCTATCGCATTTAAACCACTGTTGGGAGAGTTTACGCCTGCACAGGAGTGTTTGAGCTGCAAGCAGGGCTGGCGGGCAAACAGCACTAGTGGGCAAAGAGTAGAAAGAAATATGTACATATTTCTCCTCTTGCAGAACCAGCGGCTGCTGACTGACCAGGGAAGATCGATGGGAGAAGTCAGGGCCAGGTCAATACCATCTTAGCGCCTGTTAGGGTTTTAGTTTGCTTTAAAGCTCTATGCTAGAAAGAGCTGCTGGAAAGCCTTCTCTATAACAAGGGTGAACTGAGTGTTCGTGAATAGAAGGCAGAGAGATGCAATAATTTCTACAGCATTGAGAAGGCAAATTGTACAGATTTTTCAATAGAATCCACTTAATACAGATATATGTACTTGCATTTTGTTAAAATGGAACTATGACAATTAAAACTACAGATTCCAGATACACGATATAAAATGTTGAAAGTTTTATTTATGGCAAATTTTTTTAAAAAACTGAACCCCATATTGATTTGTCTATTTCTTTTTGTATTTATTTTTTGTCGAGATTATCATATTTTCAAAGCATTTAGGCCAAGAGAATTACCTGTTTTTTTTAATTTTTGTTTTCTATATTTTCTTTAATGCAACTGTCACAGGACTATTCCATTTAGCTGCTGGGAAAAAAATCCACTATGCTTTGATTGTATGTCTGAATCATCAGAAACTCTGGAAATAATTTTTTGGCACGTTCTCCAAACATTTTAACATATTTTAGCATGATACAAAGTCATTTTCATATCTTGGAATAGTTTCAGCAAAGAGCTTTTTACAAATGGTGCTAGTATTAAGAAACGTGTTTGAATAAAACTGTTATTAAAAGGCACTGTAGGGCGCATAATCAGATTTTGTATGTTGAGTTTCCTATACAAGAGAGGGTACCATGAAATATCAGAAGAAATGCAAAGAGCTTCAAGACGTAGCATTAGGCAAAGGTAGGTTAAGGCAGCTCAAAAGTGTCTCTCCATGACTCTATGCCTTTACTCGGGGTGAAATTAGTATTGTGTTTCGGCCTCGTGAGCTGTGTGGTGCTGAGCAATTGACTTCACTTCTCTGACCCTCAGTTTCTCACCTGTAAAATGGAGATAATAAAACTTTAATTCTCTGTGGGAATCAAAAGAGTTATTACACATCCAGTGCTCAAAAGAACGCCTTCCATGTGGAAAGGCTAAGTAAACGTTAGCAATTATCATGATCTTTATTTTACAGAAGTTAAATCAAGGTTTGAGGAGTGTAAGTCGTAAGCCCAAAATCAGATGCTTGGCTAGTCCTTGACAAACAGAATTGAAATTCTTGTGATGTTGAAACTCTTCTTCCTCTCAACGCTCTGCAGCAGTTTATATGGCATGGAAATTGTTTCTTGTTCCACACTTTGAAAGAGGTCACCTGTCGAAACGGGTCTAGACCTAAAAGGATCCATTGTAGGTAGTTCTTTGATAACTTTTTCATTCCCCTCTCCCCACCCCCAATCCAGCACTGTTTCTGGTTATTGCTCTTAGTAGTCTAAATTTTTCTTGGTTCAATTTTGTTAATTTATATTTTCCCATGAGATAAAGGAAATTTTAGACTACCAAGGCAGAAAAACAAAAGAAAATTTTCAAAATATGCATCCAAATTTTAAAAAGCCAAAATAATATTGTGCTGTAATCTGAAATTTACATGATGTTGTAAGCCAATATGACGCCAATAAAATCATTTTAAAGAACCAATTAATGCAAAAAATAAGTGTATATTATACAATCTTAATTTCATAGTTTAAATAATATATATGTATTAAAAAGACTGTAAACTATTATCCATACGCTCACAGATGATATCTCTGGGTGAGAGCAGAGATTTTGCTTTTATCCTTTTTGCAAACTCTCTATAATTAGAAAAATGCCATAAACTTTTTTTTTTTTAATACACACGCACCTTTTGGGAGAGAACTCCAAAGTGCAGATTTTAGCATCTGGGTGTCCATCCAGTTTCCTTCCCTCCTCCCTGCCCTGCCTGCCCTTCGCCGCCCTCTTCCCTTGTCTGTCTTCCCACATGTGGTCTACTGCCAATATCCTCCTAACTGGGTTTTTATTCTCCAAACACAACCTTCTCATGCCTGTTCCCCCAGGGCCATTGGAGTGATACATCAACAGTCAGACCTGACCCCCACGGTCCCAGCTCCAAGCCCCCACTTTCTCATCTGTTCCCTGCAGACTAACTTCTAATCTCCCCATTGCACATGAGAATGTCCACGATCCGGCTGCAGGCAATAGGACATAATTGTTTTGTGCAGGGACATCCATTTGGGTAATAAATAAAGAGTAGGAGGCAGACGTTACGGAATCTCAAGAGAGTTTGGAAGAAGCAGTTGCTCAGGCAGAAAACTTGGATAATTTCACGTATATATACATATGCACCTATATATGCATATCTGTATATATACTATATGAACCTATATATAAGTATATATACTATATATACATGTGTATATATGTAAATCTATATGCTATATATTTATATATACTATATATACAAATGTATATGCTACGTATTTATATATACTATATATGCTAAATATACATATGTATATATGTAACTAGTGTATATATATGCATATATTATATATTTTTTCCAAGTTATATATATATAATACACAAAAATTTCCTAAGGCTTCTTATGTATCTGTGTATATATAATTTATACATGACATTTTATATTTTATATGTTTTATACATTTTATATATATATGTTCATAACGTATTTGTATATATCTATACATATATATTTTATATATTATATAGAATATATTTATACATATAATATATATATAATTTTCACAGAGTCTGGCTCTGTTTGTTTAATCCAACCCTTTCTCCCACCCCCTAAAAAAGTACACGCTAAAAGAAAAGGAATTTCAGGTCCCGCGCAATTATACAGGAGCCAGGAACTGGACTATAATAACCACATTATCTTAGTACACAGTATTTTCTTTCAGGCTTTTTTATAAACACAATATATATTTAAGAGGACATTATTATCTATACAATAATTATCTGTGCTCTTCCGTGGTTCTGCCTCATTTTCCGTTAAAAAGAGACATGAATTCTTTTCCTTATCTCTGAGAGCAGGTCCACGGGATTGGATTCTTTGGACATTGCAACCGAAAACGTGAAACTCTCTAATTACCTCTGACACAGCTTCAAAAGGATGGTTGTTCATGAGCTCCTGAACCGCTCCCTGCAGCCCACTGCACTCTGTACAAGTAAATCCTTCTCCCTCTGCTATCTTCCAGTACTTAAGTGACCGGGGTGGGGAGAAAAATAACGGAAATCGAACACGGCAGCAAAGAAAAATGCCCCAAAAGCAAGGATGAAAGGGAGGTCGCAATCACAGGCATCAAAATCGGACTCCTATCTTTTTTTTTTTTTTTTTAATTTTTTGTTTATTGCAGTAACATTGGTTTATAACATTGTAAAAATTTCAGGTGTACATCATTGTACTTCTATTTCTGCATGGACTACATCATGTTCACCACCAAAATACTAATTACAACCCATCACCACACACATGTACCGAATTATCCCTTTCACCCTCCTCCCTCCCACCTTTCCCTCTGGTAACCACCAATCCAATCTCTGTCTCTATGTGTTTGTTTATTGTTGTTATTATCTACTACTTAATGAAGGAAATCATACGGTATTTGACCTTCTCCCTCTGACTTATTTCACTTTGCATTATACCCTCAATGTCCATCCATGTTGTCACAAATGCCTGGATTTCATCATTTCTTATGGCTGAGTAGTATTCCATTGTGTATATATACCACAGCTTCTTTATCCATTCGTCCCTTGATGGGCACTAGGGTTGCTTCCAAGTCTTGGCTATCGTGAATAAGGCTGCAATGAACACAGGGGTGCATGTACCTTTGCAAATTGGTGTTTTCAAGTTCTTTGGATAAATACCCAACAGTGGAATAGCTGGATCATATGGTAGTTCTATCGTTGATTTTTTGAGGAATCTCCATACTGTTTTCCATAGTGGCTGCACCAGTTTGCACTCCCACCAGCAGTGTATGAGAGTTCCCTTCTCTCCACAACCTCTCCAACACATGTTGTTTCCTGTCTTGTTAATTATAGCCATTCTGACGGGCGTGAGGTGATATCTCATTGTAGTTTTGATTTGCATTTCCCTGATAGTTAGTGATTTTGAACATCTTTTCATGTGTCTGTCTTGAAGACTAAACTGGGTCTGACTTTTGAGGGAGCCCTTTCAGAGGTCTCTCTGGCATCGCTTTGGTGGCATAACTATTTTTTATTTGTGACAGGATACATTTAGTTATCTATTCGTGTGACAGGAGATGAAGAAACGTATGTTCCAGGCTTATACAAAAGTTAAGACAGAGGGTTCATTCACAGAAATACAGTCTGATAGATGGCTCTGCCTGCATGGATTTGTGTATAGAGCAGGTGCCCATTGACTTCCTCAAGACTGACAAGCTACAATCCAAGGTCTCAGACAGGAAGGAGTGGAGAAGGACATCGGTACGGGTGTCGGGGAACTCAGGACTCTTGCTGGTCAAAGAACAAGATGCATTATTTTCATTCTAGGGTCACCTGATGTTCTAGCCTTGACTGATGTTCACCCCTGTTCAATGAAACACCTTCTTGATGGCCCCTCTAACATAGCTTCTTTGAAGTTGAGCCTCTATGGTGTTTTACATGGAGCTCCTTAGAAGTCTATTTTCATGGTCGCTAAAATTTGTTTCTGTACCTTGACTTCAGCAGCAATTCCTTTGCCAGCTGGTTCCCAAGACTGTAGTTACCATTAGGTAAAGTCCAGTACATTCTTCATTCCAGAACTCTGGCCTGGTCTTGCTGTTGGTTAACACTTCGCCTCGATGAGGTCAGAAGTTTCCAGCTATTCACTACAGAACTCAGTTTCCACTTTGCAAAATGCATTAGCTCTTGTACTACATTTTGTTTTTGCATTGTAGGTGAGGAATAATTCAGACATAACCAGCATGCAGTGAGTGAAGCTGTTCTACCTCCCCAGTTTCTCCCTGACTCACTTATTTGTTCCTGTGACTCTCTCCCCTGAAGATGCAGCCTTTTGTGGTATGAAGTGCCTTCTGTACACAGAAGCAATTTCATACATAAGATTCCCCAAGGGAAGAAGAGGATATTATCCTCATGGGATGTTCCTTTCTGTTAAAAAGGATTTACTTACTGAACCAAGGGATTTGCTTCAGTTTACCAAGCGAGGGTAGAGAAAGTCTTGTAAAAATATAGCTAAATTGAGTGGGATTATTAAAAGTATTTACTCCTTCATTGGAAGAGCAATAATAAAGCTTGTACAAACAGGACTGATATCAAAAAGGATTATCAAAAGTATTATAAAATATCAACAGTATTGGGCATGACCAATGCCCAAGAAGGTATAATTTTTGGCATTATTGATTTACTAACTTCTTATCAGTGATGGTACATACATCTTCAAACATCTTCAGCATTAAGGCACTTGATGAGTATGTTTAACCCACAGGGATTGCCAAAATATAGTGAATGCGTCATCTGTCTGCCGTAACGCCATCCTGAGCATCTGCATTGTGATTCTCATATTGCAGTCAGGTGTAATTGTCTACAAGTCCTGTTGGAGCCACTGCATTCTACAGGGGTTGACCAGGATATGGGAGGCTCTTCCCACCAAGCTGACAACCTCCTGGTCTCTGTGGATCTGCTAAGAATCTCAGAGAAGGGACACAGGATATATGAAATTATCCTTGTACTACTAGGTCTCATGGGTAGGTCTGATGGTGAGGTTTTCCATAGCAGAAGACAGAACACATCCACCAATTTGGTTTCAAATTAGGGATATGTAATCTTTATTATCATTATGTCAAAAAGACAGCGAAAAATAGAATGAGATATTCAAAGGACCCCATGGGTTGTCTCCTTCCAGCCCTCAGTGCTTGGTAAATGTCTGGTGTAAAATATTCCATTGGTAGTTCAGTAGTTATCCAACTTCCTGTGGGTAGATACCCACAAACAATAAGGTGCAGACTAAGGGCATTCAATATGGCATAAGTGAGAAGCAAATTTATTCTTTCCGCAGCTTACATTTCAATGCACTCTGTAGACTTTTTACTCACCTTTGGCTGAAATACTTGGCATGAGGCATAGTAATTCTGACCAGTCATAGATCACAACTATCTATTTCAGTCTACTGCAATTTCTCCTCCAGTGTAAAGCTTTTTCTCTCTGCTTTCTGAGACCAGCCACAGACGGGGTAAATACTCAATAAGAAAGGAGGGTGATGTCAGCTTCTTTCTCCAACAAGAAGAGAGTGGAAATGAGAGGAAAAGGCGAACTTGCGTGATGTATGGAGTTAAAATCTGATGATGGGGCCTGCCCGGTGGCATAGTGGTTAAGTTTGTGCACTCCACTTTGGCAGCCTGTGGTTCACAGGTTCAGATCCCAGGCGTGGATCTACCCACCACTCATCAAGCCATGCTGTGGAGGCATTCCACATATAAAATAGAGGAAGACTGGCACAGATGTTAGCTCAAAGACAATCTTTCTCAAGCAAAAAGAGGAAGATTGGCAACAGATGTTAACTCAGCAAAAAAAATATCTGATGGTGCTATCTTCTGGGAGCAGTAATGTCTACTGCTGAATTTTACTTTGGGGGCATTTGTGATTTCCAGGGTCCTGTGGTGTGTCTTACCAACTGCAGTTCATTTGACTGGTGTTAAGTCTCTTCTACTGAAGACTCCCATCCATGACTGGTTTTAGATGGATCTATTCTCTTCCACTCATCTGGACTTTAGAGGTGTTCCTTTTGAGCAAGATCTGTTTCTAGGTGACCAAGGAACACTTCTTCCTAAGAGGTCTATCTTTGGCTCCATCACCATCACAGCTCCCAGGGAACCCTCTCCAGAAGCCCTCCAGAGTCTTCAACCTCCACCATATTCTTTTCTCTGTCTGGTAAAACCTAAATGAGGCTGATGGGCTAATGATGGAAGTGTCAGCCTCAAGTCTTTTAGCAGGTCTTGCATCTTTGGACTACCTCCTTGATTAGGAACCATGGCTCTCCTTTATAGGTGATTGTGCCTCCCACAGTTTGGCAATGTCAGGAGACATTTCTGGTTGTCACTGTGAGAGTGGAGAGTGCTACTGGCATCCATAAGGTGGATGCCAGGGGTGCTGCAAAGCATCCTGCAGTGCACAGGACAACCCACCACAAAGAATTATCTGCTTCCAGAAGTTAACAGTGCTGACATGCTCTAAGTCAAAGCATTGTCCTACTCATTTATTAGATGATTATTCTAGACCATTAGGTCTCAACTGGGGATAAGTTTGCCCCCAAGGAGACATTTGGATATGTTTGGAGACATTTTGGTCACAACTTGAAGTCAGGAAAGGGCATCTAGAGGATAGAGACCCAGGATGCTGCTAAACATCCTTCCATTCACAGAACAGCCCTCAATAATAGGGAATCATCCAATCCATAATATCACTAATGTTGAGGTTGAGAAACCTTGGTTTAGACATGGGGGTGCTTATTGATGCCCATTGAGCTGCTACTGGGAGGCAGCTTGGAAGATTCAGGAGCCAAGAGCACAGATTTAAGCCAGACGCCCTAGATTTGAATCCTAGCTTGGGCACTTCTAGCTCTGTCTGGATCTTGGACAAGTTACTTAATCTTTCTGCGCCTGGAAAACCTTTGTTTTTTGGTTTGTTTCTCAATGCCTCATAATGCCCAGCACTAAAGATAATTAGATTAGATTCTAATCTAATCTTTAGATTAGATGTCAATGCAGTTTATAGGAGTGTCTGGCCAAGAGTAAGCACTTCTGTTAATAGCACTCTGTTGTCAGC
The DNA here is from genome assembly GCF_057802395.1 of Ceratotherium simum simum. Classification (NCBI taxonomy): domain Eukaryota; kingdom Metazoa; phylum Chordata; class Mammalia; order Perissodactyla; family Rhinocerotidae; genus Ceratotherium; species Ceratotherium simum. The sequence continues at coordinate 125,534,874 of NC_141940.1, forward strand.
TTTGGGACTCAGCTGATACCGAGATAGCAGGAAAAGGTCCATATTAGGATCCCTTGCACATAAAACTTCATTTCTCAGGAGGCACTCCATCTGTTGTCAAATAATCCGACTAGTCGAAATTTATTAAATTTCTCTTTTCCTGCCCCTTGCCCCATTCATTACATGGAATCAGATTGTAACACTGTAAGGAAATTAAAGTGAAGGTACAATAAGAAAACGGTCAGAAGCCTGTCTTCAAGTTGGACATGCAATTATTAGCTTCTTTATCATCGGTTTCAATTATAATTCATTGGCATTATCAGCCACAATAGATGTTCCGTGTCTTCTCAGGATTTTAATCAATGGCTGGCATCATTCACACTTGTTTACTGTTATTAGCGCTGAGGGATATAATCTTCATGTCTTCCTCTGAATACTGCATCCTGAGGAAGACAACTTATTTCCTATTGGGTTTCTAGAGTAGGGGATTTCAGCCTCTACCTCATCTATTTCCATCTTGCTCCTCAGCGGACACACCAGCTTATGGAAACTCCAAGCGTGGCTGTCAGCTGAAGGCACTGTGGGGATGCAGGTCTGCCTCTCCTTTCAGGAATGAGGAGGAAATCAGAGGTAGAGAGAAAGTTCTTCATTCTCCTCTCACTTTTCTCGCCTCTGAGATGGAGGACTCTGCCATGTTTGTATTAAGCCACGAGTGGAGCAGACAGGAGGCAGCGCCTAAGAGGATATTGTTTCCTTACAAGATAAACAAACAAATAAATGACCATTTCCACTTTCCTCTTACTTTTTCCTGCCTTAGATTCTGGACGCCACACCAAAACAGGCGCCAATCTCACAGGGAGATGGTCACATATTTCATCCCCAAATTCCGGGCCATGTCTTCTGATTCTAGAACTGCCCCATTGCATGTGTGTTTTTGTTGCAAGCCGCCTCAGACTTGCTGTTTTGGTAGTAGGCAAACTATGCTGCAACTCAAATAAAGCCACTCCTTGCAATTCAAAATAATGAAAAGTGAGCACACACACACACACACATCTGCAGGCCTCTATGGTTGTACAGTTTGTGCACTGTGCAAAGGCAGGAGGCTAAGGGAACAAGCCTGACATTCAGCCCTAGAGCGCTCTGTAAGCTGTGTGCCTTTGGGGCTGCTTTACCTGGCCAGAGGTGTGTCTATTTTTACTCACGCAGTAGCTGGCACTTTATTGACTAAAGACTCCCCAGACCCTCTCCTCCCTCACCCTGCACCCATCACACTTAGCACACTGTGTATTTGCTTGTTAATATGTTCACTGCCAGTTTAACCCAACTTGATCAGTTTGTATTCTGCCTTATCCTCGGTGTCTAAATCAGTCCTTGGAAACCTACAAGGTCAACAAATCAGCAAAGATTTGTTGAATAAAAGAACAAATGTTTGACATAGCATATGCGTGAAAGTCAGAATGAATATGTCCATTGTCTTGTCTTGTTTTTAGATATAAATCTGATTCTGATTTTCTTTCCTCATACATAACTTATTTTAGTTTGCATTTAGTTTTTCTTTTTCAGAACATTTATAATCTTTTGCTTACCCTTCCTTTAGAAATTTCAGTGTGGTGTGCCTAGGAGTGAGCTTCTTATGTTTTACGCCAGATAGGTCTTCTCCATTTAGAGACTCATTTCCTGTGACATAGGGAAATGTTCTGGTTTATTTGTTTTTCTTGGCAGCATCACTCACCAGAGTGGGACATTTGTTACAATTGATGAATCTGCATTGACACATCATCATCACTCAAAAGTCATAGTTTACATTAGGGTTCACTCTTGGTGTTGTACATTCTGTGGGTTTGAACAAGTGTATAATGACACGAATCCATCATTATAACTCTATATAGTGTAGTTTCATTGCCCTAAAAATTCTCTGTGCTCTGCCTGTTCATGCCTCTCTCCCTCCTAATGCCTGGCAACCAGTGATCATTTTACTGTCTCCGTAGTTTTGCCTTTTCCAGAATGTCATACAGTTTGAATTTTATAGGATGTAGCCTTTTCAGATTGGCTTCTTTCACTTAAGTCATATGCATTTAAGATTCTACCGTGTCTTCCCATGGTATGATGGCTCATTTCTTTTTAGCACTGAATAATATTCCATTGTCTGGAGGTACCACAGTTTATTTATCCATTCAGTTACTGAAAGTCAATGTTAGTTGGGAAATATTTTAATTAATAATAGTTAAATATTGAAGGTATATGAGCGCTGATTATTATATAATTAGGCTAATGTAATTTAGCAAGTATATCAGAAATTATATACTCCAAACAGGCATGATTATATACAAATTAGTCACTTCAGAGGCAAAACACTAATTTCAATAAAGTAAGATTGCTTCAACTCTGTGTTTCTGCTCACTTCAAATCACTTCAGAGCCCACAATAATTTATTTTCAATATCTTGCTATAAGGCAGCTGTTAATCCTTAAGGAGAGATTTATATTTGGAAACAGCCAAGGTTCTGTTGAGTAAAGTAGGTGACCACATTGTATAGTGCAATTTTAATTCAAAACAAGGTACAGCTATAAATAAATGTAAGCATGATTCAACTAATTCTTAAGGAACATTGAAAAGAGAAAACCAAAATACTTTGAGCTATCTAAGTGCCACACAAACGGCTTTCCAAATTGACCATTACAAGCAATGGCATTCATTTAGAGCTATGATTTCTACCATGCTTATTTTTAGAAAGCCCATTATGCAGCCTCACCTTTCAAAAGTCTGTTTCATGAAATGGTTCCTGACTGTTTAATGCATCTGCAAAGTAATTTTGTCCCATTACACAGTCACCAATAACCAATGAAGGTACCTGCTCAATGTTAAAACCCAGGCAATCTGGTTTCTATTGAAAGCGCCTTTGAATAACTAAAAAATTTATATCGTTTCCATAGAAATAACGCTGAATATTTCATGTGGCTAGATAAATTGCTAAAGATACAGTAGCAATTGCTCTAGACTTTCATTAGAGAGTACTACTCAGTTATCACACATGCAGACATGCAATCAGAAAAATTAACTGCCATGTATGACTCAGATGATGCTATAGATGTGAGTAAGGGCGTGGATATATGAATAGACAGCTCTACTTATATTGGAGTTTGACATCTGGGGATGAGGATTTTTAGGGCTCTCAATCAGCTGCTGGTCTTGTAGGAAAGTGTGCAAACCCAGGGATGCCTGAAGGGCCTGGGAGGTTACAGGGGGCTTTCTCAATACTTCTCCTGATTATCTGGCAGCAGAGGACAGAATTGCCACTTGACGATTTCTCCATTCGTGTGAGTAGCTCTATAGTGATGAGGCCATGTTTCTAACGGTGTTTTCTTCAATGGCAAGATGGACAATTTAAAGTCAGAAGCTATACTAAAGGGGCCATATGAAGTTATATAATAGATATAGCAAGTAAATTGGTCAATATTTACACTGCAGTTAGATTTACACTAATTTAAAAATGAAACAACTCTATTTGAAATATAACACACAGATAGAACTAAGTTCATACAGTATCAATGTTTGGTGCAATGTAAAAACATGAAACGAATATTCCCATAACGATCAACCATGTCAAGAAATAGAGTATTGCCATCCTCACAGAAGCCCCTGTTCTTTTCCAGTCATAGCTCGCTCTCCACCCAGGTGATGAGCATTATTCTGACTTTTAGCAAATCACTTCCTTACTTTCCCTTACATTTTTCCCAGCAATATAAGCATCCCCAAATCACACAGTCAAATTTTACGTTTTTGGAGACTTTAAACAAATGGAACTTTATATTCTTTTCTGATGCATTCTTTTCATGCACAATTTTGTTTTTAAAGTCCATATATATTGCTTTATTTAGATCTATTCCGCTCCTTTTAATTCCTGTAGAGTATTCCACTGTATGGCTATATCAGAATGTATTTGTCAGTTTTATTATTAGTAGCTATGTGTATTACCTCTAGCCTTGGCTATTACAAACTTTGGTGTTATAACCACTTTTGAAAATACATCCTCATTTCTCATAAGCACAGATTTTCTCAGATATGTCCGCATTATGGAATTGCTGGTTTAAATCTTCAGTTCTAGGTTAAATAAAGCTCAACTCTTTTCCAATATGGAAATAAACGTTTTCACCAGCAGTGTGAAATCTGCACCAACATTTGGCATACCCAAATTTTATTTTATTTTATTTCCAGTCTAGTGGGTGTACATGGAAACTCATGGGGTTTTCAATTTGCTGTTTCCTGAGGTTGTAGCATTTCCGTATATCTATTGGCCATTCGTATTTCCTGTTTGGTGAAGTGTCTGTCTTTCACCAATTTTTCTGTTGGGTTGTCTATCTTTTTCTCATTGATTTATTTTGAGTAGAGTGCTTCAACAATTATGCAACAAAATGCATATATATCTTGTCTCCTCTGTCTCACCTTTCACTGTGTTTAATGGTTTCCTTTCATGAGCTAAAGTTCATAAAATTAGTGTATTGGCCCTACAATATTTTGCTTTAGGATTAGTAATTTTGGAGTTTTGTTTAAAATATCTTTTCCTACCCAAAGATAGGAGCATATCTTTCTATATTATCTTCAAGCAGTTTATTTTTTTTGTCTTCGATATTAAAAAGACAAAAATATCCGCAGGAAGTTGATATTTTTGTTTTGTATGAGTAATGAGTACAATTTATTTTTCCATATAGATAATTAAATATCACAGTACCACTTATTGAAATAAAATATTTATCACATATTGCTCAAGTTCTGTTGGTTTCTTTGTCTATCTCTGTGCCAATATCTTATTTTTTAAACATTATAATTATAATAATTCACAATATATGGTATAACAAGGTTTTTCTCCTTGTTCTTTTTTAAGAGAGTTTTGGCGCTTTGCGTTTTTTCCCTTCTTCTTAAGTTTATTGTATTTTATTTTCAAATGATTAACTTAGGAAATGAAGAATAATTAAGATTGCAGAAAAAAATAAGTTTTAACTTTTATAAAGTTATTCTTTCTTTTTCTTTGAAGCTTTGCGTTTTTACATAAACTTTAGAATCGTCCCTTGGGAAAAGAAAAAAACAAATATCTGACTTTTAATTAAGAATTGTATTAATCTCTTTGCCAGATCAGGCTTATTGGACATCCTTCAATATTGAGTAGACCAATTCACAAAAAGAATATATCCTTAGCACTATGTAAGCATTTTAATTTTTTTCTCAGTAATATTTTAGAGGGTACTGAATAGAGGCCTTGGATACATTTTGTTTAATTGATTTGTGGGAACTGATGTTTTCACAACTATTGCAATGTTTATCTTTTTAAAATAGGTACTGCAATATACAATACACTATTTTTTGTTTAATATTAATTTTATAAGCAGAATATTTATTAATCTCATTGTTTGGAATTTTCTACATGCACACTCATCATCTATGAGTAAAAACAATTTTGATACTTCCTTTTCAGTCTTAATACATGTTTCTTTTTCTCACCTTACCCCAGTAACTAAGACCTCCAGTGCAATGCCAAATAGACACCAAGATTCCAGTATTTCTTTTTTTGCTTCTGGTTTTCAAGACAATGTTTCCAACATTTAGCCAACTGGGATGCTAACTACTAAAGGCTTTTACCTGAGAATTTTTATCAGAAGGGAGAATTTCCCTTCTATACTTTGTTCACTAAACTCTTTGTAAAAGGATGGTGCATTTTATTATCGTGTTTTTTCCTACACTTAATGAGTTGGTCATATTTTTTTCCTTACTCTCTGTATTAATTTTGTCCAATATATGTCTATATCTCTCTATAGAATATATAGAATATATTTATATATTCTAATGTTAATACAACTTTGTATTTTGGAATAAACCCAACTTGGAAGTGGTGTATTCTTATGCTTTTTATATGTTGCTGAATATTGCTCACGAGTGGCTTGGCTTACCATTTTGTTAATCCTACTCCTTGCTGGGTTTGGGATGCCAGTTACACTATCCCACAGTGAATTCAAGGATATGTCTTTTTCTTACACACACTTGAAGAGTTTACGAAAGGGAGTATTTCTTCCCTCAATGTTTCCTGAACTAATAAGTGCAGCCATTTCTGCATAGAGTTTTCTTTGTGGCATGAGTTTTGACACCTAATTGGATATCTTAAATGGTTATGTGATCATTTAGGTTTTCTATTTATTTTTGAATCACTTTTGTTATGCTATATGCTTCTAGAAGTCTTTCCATTTCTTTTAAAATTTCAAAGTTATCAAAACATAGAAGTTAATAATTCTCTTTTATCTTTTTATGTCTGCAAGCTTATAGTGGTGTTCTTTATTTTTATTCCCCAAATCTGTATGTCTTCACTTTTTTATGGGTAGAAGTCACTGGTTTATCTGTTTGATTATACTTTCCAACACAAACTTTTGGTTTTATTTTTAACTCTACTATGTGTTGTTTTTTTTAAAATTAATTACTGTTCTTTATTATTTCCTTCCATTTAATCTTACTGTTGTTTTACTAGCTTATTGAAATAGAAGCCTATTTTATTAATTTGCTATACACCTGTAAATTTTGCTCAAGGAATGCATTAGCTGCACTCCACAAATTGGGTAAGTGGTAGTTTTGTTATTGTTCAGATAAGATACGTGCTAATTTCTATTATGAGTTTTTCTTGGACTCATAAATTTTTTCAGGGGGAAATCTTTCATTTCCAAATATATTTGTTTTTTCTAGTTATATTTTGTTTATTTCTTGTCAATGTGTTTTGCATCCTTGAGGAAAGTGTTTATTCTGCAATAGTGGGTTGCAATATTCTATGTGTGTCTAATAACTCAAGTTGTTGAAATAGTTGTCCATATATTCTGTAATTTTATTGATAGTTTGCATGTTCTATCAGTTACTAAAATATGCCTATTATATTTACCCATGATGGTTATGGATTTTCTCATCTCTATATATATTTTTCTAAACTTTTGTTTCGTGCATTTTATAGGCTTATCAATTTGGTGGACAAAATCTGGAATTTTTATTACTTTGTGGCAAATTGAATTTTTTACCATTATAAAGTTATCTTGTTTATTTCTGTTAGTGCTTTATGCCTTAATGTCTATTTAGCTTGATATTAGTATTGTCATATTTTTGTTAGTAATTTTATTGTGTACCATTTCATATTTTCACTTCTGCCCTTTCTGCTGACTCACATTCTAATTGTCTTTTGTATGTAGCGTATATTGGAATCTGATAATTTTTGCTATTTAAATGTAGATCTGCTTATATTTACATTTAATTTTTGATATAGTTGTGTTTAAATCTTCTATCCTAAATTTGTGCTTTTGTTAGCCCATTTCTATTTTTCCTCTCCTTTCTTGCTTTCCTATGAATTGCTTGTTTTTTTTTTAAATCCTTCCATTCTCTTGTTCATTCTCCCTCACTATGTTAGATATTAAAACCCTTTTCCTGTATTCTTTTAATGAAGAATGCTAGAAATTACAACACGGATCCTTAATATAACCACTAATTTTAATTAATAGAGTTGCCACTTCTGTGAAACACTACATAATTGATATATTGTAGCTCCATCATCATCCATCTGACTTACCTGCTGTTACTGCCATTTGATTTCTTGTGTGTTTTTTAGGAATCTAATAGGAAATACGTGTGTTTATTTAATTTAGTCAACATTCATTTTGCTATCCCCACAGTTACATCTCTTTACTTCTTGTGCCTCTAACTTTATCTGTGAGCCTATTCTTAAAAATCTAATGATGATCTAAAACATATTTTCAGAGCATGTGAACTATTGAAAACCTCCATTAGCTTGTCTGAAAGTGTCTTTATGGTACCGTCCTCTTGACGAATATCTTCACTGAAATTTAATTTGCAGTTATTTCCTTTCAGCCATCAAAGAAATCATTCTCCTATTCTCTGGATTCCATTGCTGCTATAGAGAATTTAGCTGTGAGTTTAAGTCACTCCCTTGAAAAGAGTACATTCTCTACATCTCAATCCGTGGATGCTATTACGATTGTTTGCCTTTCAATTTCTATAGTTTTACCGTGATGCAACTAGGTGTTGAGTTCTTTTAATTTATCTGTTACAATTCCTTAATCACCTTCAACTTTTTTTTTTTATTGAAGTACAGTCGGCATGCAATATTGTATTAGTTTCAGGTATACAACATAGTGATTCAACATTTACTTATATTACAGAATGATCACTCTGATAAGAAGAATAACCATCTGTCACTATACAAAGTTATTACAATATTGTTGACTTTATATTCCCTATGCTGTACATTACACCTGTGTCTTATTTATTTTATTACTGAAAGTTTGCACCTCTTATCTCATTCACTCATTTTGAACTTCCTCCCACCCTCCTCCCTTCTGGCAACCACCAATTTGTTCTCTATACCTATGAGTCTGTTTCTGTTGTGATATGTTTGTTCATTTATTTTGTTCTTTTTCTGTTCCACATATAAGTGAGGCCATATAGTATTCTTCTCTCTCCGTCTGGCTTATTTCACATAGCATAATACATTCTAGGTCTATCTATGTTGTCACAAATGGGAATATTTCATTCATTTTTATGGCTGAGTAATATTCCATTGTGTATATATACCACATCTTCAACAACTTAGGTGGCTTTCATATTGTGACTATTGTAAATAATGCTGCAATGAACATACAGGTGCATATATCTTTTTGAATAAGTATTTTCATTTTCTTCAGATGAATACCCAAAAGTAGAATTGCTACTTTTGTATGGTAGTCCTGTTTTTAATTTTTTGAAGAACTTCCAAACTGTTTTCCATTGTGGTTGCACCAATTTACATTCCCACCAACAATGTATGAGGGTTCCCTTTTCTCCACATCCTTGCCAACACTTGTTATTGCTTGTCTTCTGACGGGTGTGAGGTGATATCTCATTGTGGTTACCTTCAACATTTTCAATGGCATTTTTCTTAAGTTCTGAGAATGCTTAACATTGCCTCTGCAAATATTGCTGCTGTATTTTCTTTCTTCTCTCCTATTGGTAGTCTACTTGCACATGGCTTAAACTTTATCCTTCTGACTCCATTTTCACCCTTTTTTTGTATTTTCATGTAATTTTAAGCTTCATTCTGAATTACTTTTTCTCCAGACCTATATTCTATTGCACTAATTCTCTCTTCTGCTTTATCTAATGTGCAGTTAAGCCAACACATCAAATTCATAATTTTGTTACACATTTTCTTTACACTTCCAGAATTAATTTTTGCTCCTCCTTATGGTTTCCATGTTTTTGAAGTTTTCAAATTTATATTTTCTTGAATAGACTCTTCCTAGTTATTTTAAAGTCTGTATCTTGTATTTCCATTATCTCAATCACCCATGGGTCTGTTTTGCTTTCTTAATCTCTAATACCTTCACATTAGACGTTCTCATGTTGCTTTCCCTATTTCTTTCTTTTCTATATTATCTCTCTTTTTTATCTGTCCATGATATATTCTGGATAGTTTCTTCTCACCTCTCATCAAGTTCACTCATTTTCTCTTCAGCTTTATCTAATCTGCCCTTAAGCTGACTCATTAGTTCTTAATATTTTTTTTTTGTTCCTCTGATCTAGAATTTCTTTTTCTTTTTTTTTTTTTTTTGTGAGGAGATCAGCCCTGTGCTAACATCCGCCAATCCTCCTCTTTTTTGGCTGAGGAAGACGGCCCTGGGCTAACATCTGTGCCCATCTTCCTCCACTTTATATGGGACGCCGCCACAGCATGGCTTGCCAAGCAGTGCGTCGGTGCGTGCCTGGGATCCGAACCAGCGAACCCCGGGCCACCACAGCGGAGCGCGCGCACTTAACCGCTTGCGCCACCGGGCCGGCCCCTGATCTAGAATTTCTATTTGGTCTTTTATACTGTATTTTCCCCCCTTTTTTAATAGTTTCTCACTCCATGCAGAAATTTTCTTTTTTTTTTTTTAGTTCTTTGAGCATTCTTCAAAAAGTTGGCTTACTCAGTGTGTTTGATAATTTCACCATCTTAATTTTTGAGGGTCTCTTTCCAGTAATTGTTATTTCTGCTGGGTCTTACCAGGGGCTTGTTTTTTTCACTATGCGCTTGATGATCTTTGTGAACTGGTCATTGTATTTGAAATGAAAATATTTATAGCAATAGATTGATACTTGCTTTAACGGCATCTTCCTGCAGGGCAAACAACCTATCGACACTATAATTCAAGTTTCGGTCATCCATTGTGACCTGCTGTTGTCTGAATTGTTTAGCTACTGTGGAGGTAGGCTGCAAGCCCCTGCCATCTGAATTTATTCTTGTTTCATGCTCGCCCTGTGGGTGAAACCCACAGAGAGAGGAAAATGTTAGGGAGAATTTATCAGATTGCACACCTTCAACAGAGACTGGGGTTTGATATTGGCCCCTTACTCAACAGTTTCTTCCAGAATAGAAAAATGCCTTAGGGCAAAGCTGCCTTGTGCATTGGGTATCCTACTGGTCTACCTAAACTGATCATTACTTTCTCTTCCAGTTTGGGGCTGTAATCTCTAAGTATGACTTTAACATTGACATTTTTTTTTTTTAAAGAATTTTTTTTAATGGTGAAAATTTTAATTTGTTCTCAATAAGGAGGTTGGTTTGAATTACCTGGTCTGTTACTACAATATGTAGATGTCTGCTTTGTTCTAATTTTAACACAAAAGAGAAAGTTGGAGATATTGATGTAAAGAGGTAATGCAAAATATTTTATTAGAGCTTATTCTCTTAAGGGTAGCTCAGAATTCAGAGAATTAGTATTTTGTTTTACAGGCATTAAATAGGCAATCTTATTCCTAACAACTCAAACTTCAAAGACATTTCAGACAGTTTGTCATCATTTAATAAGACAGTACATGCAACTTGGAGTTTAATTAGGATTTATGTTACTGTAGAGTTATGGATAAGAAGATATTTTTATTAACAGTTCTCTGTGAGACAGAGTCATACTCTTGGTTTTTCACAAGGTTCTTTACACTTTTCAATCAGTATTTGAGTGTTTCCTGAGAAATGTGAGTCTGAGTATTTTGGTTTATTTGAGAGGGTTTGATCTTTTAAAATGCGTGATTAAAAGCCATTTTAGAAATAAGTTCATGAATATTTTTTAAGCAGAAATTACTAAAGCCAGTGTTTCATTTAAAATTCGGATATTTAAATTTTTCCCATCAAAATGCTCTCACTTAAATTTGAATAATGTTATGTAAGATCATTGACCCTAAAGATTAATGGCAGAGTTACTGCCAGCTGTTCATGAGTATGTCTGAATTAAATCCATCATATGGCAATAATGATAGCTGCTTTGCAGAGTTACTGTGAGGAATAAATGAAACCATGCATGTAAAAGACCTAGCAAGCTTCCCTGTATACGTTAATTAATCAGTAAATAATAGCCCTCATGATTATAGATCTACTCATCAGTCACACAGCAGTGAATTTATGTTGAAAATCCATGGACACTATAAAAGAATAATGGCATATTTTATGCCAAAATTAAAATTATTGGGAGATTAAAAATAATATATTTTTCTAGGAATGCAAATTAGGCTTTTATAGTGATCATTTTGAATATTTGACTCTACTTAGAATCCTTTCAAGATTTAGTTGCCTTACTCTTAATGCAAACCAACTTTTAAAATTTTCAGTATCCAGCATGCTCTAATAGCAGTGAATTTCAATTCAATTCCCTTCAGAAAACATCCACACCAAACACGCACATACAAACATATAAAACTTATAAACTAGCTCAGTGGGTAGGAGTTGAAATTTTGTCAGTTTTTCAATGAGAAGTAGAAAGAAGAACAAGCTAAGATGTTATCAGAGTGTTAACAAATACATTATACACGGGAAAATTGCAAAATGTTCGTATTTCTCAAGAAAATCTCATAACACAACACTCTTCAACTATCTGTCATGGATAATTAGGTTTTTTGTTTGGTTGTTTATCTTTCCAATCCATCACAGAAAGGTTCTTTGGTTTATGAATAGATAAATAACGTAGTGATAAATCTGACAAAAATTTCTGCGAGGTCTGTGCATGGACGTCTACACTCTGTCCTTGAGAGACACTAATGAAGAGCTAAGCCAATGGGAGACATACGTATATGCATCCTGTTCATGGGAACACCGTGGGATGATTCAACCTTGTTAAGATGTTCACTGGTCCTTAACAATAATAGGGAACTAATATTTTACCAGATAGAAACAATTTTGATAGAATTTTTTGTAACGTCTGTTTTGCCTGTTAATTAATTCTGACTGATGATGTGTCCAACATGTAAACTAGACAGGAGCACTCAGTATGCTTGATTCAATGTCACATTGTTTATTTTGTACTAGTTTTATTTGGATTTTCTTTTTTTAAACAGAGTTGATTAAAAGAGATATGAGTATCATATACACTCCAACTTGGTTAAAAACAGGGTTAGTTGCATGATAAAATTTCCATTAAGTAGAATATTCTTGGGGGAATAGATGGGGGAAAGATGGAAGACTCAACTACATTGAATTTTCTAAATAGCATTGTATGTCTCTGAAAATGATTCTTTTTCAATCTAGCATGTACTTGCTGAAGTCCTATTTATGATCTGTGCGTACATCCTTCAGCAGACACCTGGAAAGCATCTGCTTCATGCAACGGCAACTTGCTAGGTATTACAGAATGAATGTTTGTGTTCCCGAAAAATCCATGTAAGGAAATCCTAACCCCCAATGTGATAGTATTAGGAGGTGGTGCCTTTGGGAGGTGATTAGGTCACAATGGTGGAGCCCTCATGAATAGGATTGGTGCCCTTATAAAAGAGACCCCAGGGAGCTCCCTCACTCCTTCCACCACGTGAGGACACAACGAGGAGATGCCGTCTATGAACCAGGAAGAATTCTCTTCAGACACTGGATCTGCTGGCACCTTGATCTTGGCCTTCCAGCTTCCTGAAATGTGAGAAATAAATATTAGTTGTTTATAAGCCCCCCAGTAAATGGTATTCTATTATAACAGCCCAATCAGACTGAGACACCAGGTGTTTGCCTAGAGAATGTTCTTCAAGGAGAAGGTGCTTGGGACACATCATCAGAGAGTGGAGGTGAAGTTAAAACCAGCACTGTAATGTACATGGTACAAAGTAGCATCTGGTAGTCTTCCAATGGACCTTGATGAGTCCAACACTCTCCCTTCGTGGGCAGTCAAGGAAAAGATGGATACTTAAAACAAGTTACTTTGTGCAGTCGTAAAATGATTGTTACTAGTGTTCTAGTTTTTTGAACCACGTCTACACAAATCTGTAGTAGGGTTTTTTAGCTTTGGCACCATTAGTATTTTGGGCTGGATAATTCTCTGTGGTGGGAGCTGTTCTGTGCATTGTAGAATAATGAGCAGCATCTCTCACCTTCACCTACTGGATATGAGTAGAACTTCCACACTACTTCTTCTCTGAGTTGATAAAATAAAAATTTCTCCAGACATCGTCAGATATCCTTGGGGCAGATGTGGAACCGTGCAGCTTCAGTGAAAGGATTTATACTATCTTTTTATGTGGCAAGAATTACATTGAATTAATGTTTATTTCTAGCCTAAAATTATGTAATGTGAACTGTTAAAACAATGTAAAGAGAGTCTCTTTAAATAGAGATAAATATTCTTAAATACTAAATCTGGTTTGCACTCCAAAAATGCAGTTAGTTTTCCCCATCAAATTTTCTATTTTATTAGTATTTTTTAAAAATCTAGTAAATAAATTGAATACAGCATAATGTTGATAATATGCTTGATCATATGATTTGTTTTTGAATTTTGTTTTGAAATCCGGTTTTAATTATTCATTGAAGACTTTTTAAGTGAGGTGGATTTGGAAGTTTGTTTTAACAGATTGAAATCTTCAAAGGATAAAAATATGGCACAAAGTAGGTGATAATTGAGAATCTCATACAGAATATGTTCTTTAATTCAAGAGCATCTTGCTTATTTAAAAATTATTTATTTATCTAGGAATATTGGTTAAAGTTTCGAGTAAAAAAATTCTACCCAATATATAGTGGATATGCATTTGTATATATGATCGTATTTTTTTTTTCAGCTTTATTGAGGTATAAAGGTGGTCAGTATTTCTTCCTAACTCTCACTCTCACTATGAGGTGTGGCATATCTAGAAACTAATGAATAGTGAAACGATTTTATTTTCATTCCATTCTCTTCTACATAACCTATGTAATTAAGCAGAAAATAAAATACATTATGTAATCATCTACCTTATAAAAGGCAATTTTACTTCACTAGAACAGAAAAGCTTTTATGGAAAAATGTTGTGTCTTTCTCTTTAGTTCAGTTCTGGTAATGTGAATTTAATGCTCCCGTATGTAAGACCAATTATTGACAAAAGAAATGTAAATCTTTCTTAAAATGTGTTTACGAATATTCTTCATACTCAACAGAAACATATGAGGCAATACTCTTGGCAACACATTTTAAAAATATTTGAATGCCGTGGGCAAGCGGGAAAAATTCAGAAGTTTTATGAAATTGTTCATCCCACTATTATCATTAAGAGAAAAACACAGAATCAGATCATTCTACAATAGGACCTGTTTCTATACAAGCTGAAACTTTACTAGTTTCTATATCTTTCTGAAAAGACTATGGAGACTTAGAATGAAGTACCTTAAATATACCATTGAACAGATCTTCAAAAACAAAATCATTTGTGAAGTGTAAATTAAAGAGTGCTGAAAAAAAATTTTTAAAAATAGTATTGAGATTGGAGATGCTCTGTTCAACTTTCGAATGCTATAATATAAGCATGCCAGCCATAAAAGGGGCCCATTTATTTTCTTTTTTGAGATCAATAAGAGTGCAGAAAAACCCATTAATGAAAGGGTAAGACTCTCCACTGTATATTACTCCCTCTTGAAAAATGAGTTAGATGATTTCACAGCAGGAGAGAAGCATATTTGTAATAAGAAGACCCATTAGTTACCAAATGATTTTCTCTGTCGTATATTTTCACAGAATGAGAACCATGAAGAACCCTAACCTTTGTGTTTTTCTTGTGTTTACTCATTTTCTGGAAGAGCCCTCCCTCAGCCTGCACAGTTTGGATCTTCCAGTCTCAGTGTGTTGATCTTTGGTAACTAGGCAAGACAAAGTCAATTTATATCTACCCAAAGGATAGTTTCATGTGTTTGGAATTTAAAATGTAGCATCATAAAAATAGACTGTATATTTGTTGGAAACATTGTAATTATTAAGATCAGGGAAGATACCGACCAGAAGATGCTCTTGGTTTGAAATTACATGGTAATCTATAGATGTTGCTTTGTGTTTACTGCAGTTTTTAATTGCCTACCCTTCTTTCTTTTGCCCAGAGACATTCCCCAAAGGAACAATTCAGTTGTGGGCTCAATAAAGAATGGCTGGAATTAGCTTTGTGCATGAGTGGTGTGAGCATTAGGAGGAGGGAAAAGAAAAGAGAGAGGGACTTTGCAGCTAGATCATCCTTGTTGCTTTGGTTGAAGTCTTGTCCTACTATAAAAAAATAAAAAAAAAAAAACATAAAGTTTCATCCAAGAAAGAGAAAATGGCAGGCTTTTTCTTTGAACATATAACAATATTTGTCATTTGTCAAGCAATTTATATGATATTTAGTCTCCCTAAATAATTGTTAATGTTAATTCTACCAAGATGGCTCATGTAGAATGATAATCGCATCTACACTTTTTCTGAAATTATGATTAATCCATTTTGTGCAACATCCTTGCAATATTTCAGGGGATTTTGAGTCATTGGTGGTCTGTTTCCCACAAACACTCCTTTCCTCCTCTGGTGAATTTGAATTGGCATGCACTCAGCTTAATTGTTTTAACTATTGATCCTCTATATCCTGCAGAAGAAATTTAAATTTATCATCATGTCAGTCAAAATGATGGGGAAGGGAAAACTCCTGTGTTCATTTCCTCTTTACATTCATGGTTTCTCTTTCCTCCTTTCTTACTTTCCTTTAAGTTTCCCCAGATGTAATGTCACCTCCGTTTACCTGTTTCATGACTTTGGATTGAACTCAACTGTCTTTCTTTTACGTACTGTTCTTAAGCCTGCCACTTGCCCTGCCTCCACAAACGTGTTTCACATATACAGATCTGAACTATTTTCATTTAAGCAGACCAACTATCTGTTTTTTTCCTGAAAAATTAATTGTACTTGTGGTTAAAAACTCAATATAACACAAGGCCTACAGAGAAATACCTGCCTGTGCTCCAATACAACTTTCACTCAATTCTCTCAGAAACCCCCACTGTTCCTTTTGTCTAGAGGATCTTCTGGAGACATTTGTGTCTCCAGACATTTAAATGTCAGTGCAATGCACCATCCTTTACATTTTGTCTTTGGCCCTTAATAACAAAAAATTTTGACACATCTGCATCTACCTCATTTACAGAAAGATCCCATGGCAGTCCAATATATGGACAGACCGTAATTCATTGACTGGCCTGCTATGGTTGGTCATTTAGGTTGTTTCCAAACCATTACACAATAAAAACAGACTTCTTGCTTCTTTCTCTAGGGGTTGGATTTTGAATCTATTCTAAATTTATATAGATGTTGGAAGATTGAGTTTAAGAGGTTTAACCAATGTAGCTTCTAACCACAAGATATGAAAGTGAGTCTTGGCCACATTGTTACCAACACAGGGTATTATAAAACCTGTAGTTTTTATCTATCCCAGGTCATCAAACTTCTGTAAGGGCCAGATAATAAATGTTTTAGACTAGTGGGCCGTATGGTTTCCATCTCAACTATCCATGTCTGCCACTGTAGTGCCATAGCAGCCATAGATGATTTGTAAATAAATAGATGTGGCTCTGTTCCAATAAATCTTTATTTACGAAAGCAGGTGGCAGGCCATTTTTGGCTTGTAGACCACAAATTGCTGACCCCTGGTCTATATAATAGATCAATAATAATTTTTTCTTTATTTCTTTTGTATGAATTAGGTTGAGAATCTGTTCATGTGTTTCAAATCCATTTAGGTATCACTTTCTGTTAACTATCATCTTATATCCTTTGCTCATTTTTCATAATGTAATGGAACTTTCTTATTGGTTTGTGGGAGCTCTTTATATATTTGAAACCTAATCATTTTCATATATGCTGAAAGTTTAATGATCTCTTATCTCAGCTGTTACAACAGCTGACTTTCCTATAAATTCCTATTTTACATAGAACTAAGTAAAACTCATTTATGTTCCTTTGGTTTGTGGTATTTACTCTTAAAAACAATTGCACCTCATATTGGTGTTCAGTTCTACAGTTTTCCAAGGATTTTCAAACAACAGTGTTGTATGTGATCCTTAATCTTAATCTGAGGTATGTTCTAATTGTACAGATGAGGAAACTGAGGTTCAGAAATATTTAGTATCCTGAGCAAGCTTCTAGCTTATAAGCACAGAACTATAACTTAGTTTTGGACTCCAGTTGTAGAGTCTTCTTCCTCCTTGTGTCTCCCAGCTGTGATTGCCAGTTGCCATAGGGATTCAAATAATCCCTCTTATTATGCATCCTACTTTCCTGGAGTTAACAGCTTGACTCCATTCAGCGAGATACAATCCTGCACCAAGAGCCCATTGTCTTCTTCTAAAGCCTGGTCAGCAGCCACCGTGTTCTGTTCTCTTTACAACCTTTCCCTTCTGTCAAAGTTTTCTTTTCCTCTGCTTACCTTCCCTGCTCTGTGATGTCACAATGGGGGCAGGGGATTGAGGTAGATGGATGCTGACACAAATAGTGGCAGAGACTTACAAACACCTGTTGACGTGGTTATCTAACAGGGAGATAATACATCCCTCTCTCATACAGAAATGTGATATATTGGGTTTCTCACTGTTACCCCGGCACAGCCAACTATGAATGTTACCAGTCACACAGACTGAGGATTCCTTTTAGGGGCTTCCATTTCTATTTGGTACATCACCAAATGTATGTGTCGACTTCTTAATCGACAAGAATCATATATTCAAGTTTTCCCAGAAGAGGCAGTAGATGCAGTTGACTATTCCATTTAATTTTATTAATTTTACATTAATTTTACTACTTTTCCAAGTTTTTTTTTCCTTTTATATGTTTTATAAAGGATTATTGTTTAGATATGTAGTAAGCTCTTTTTTTTTACTTCTAGTGACTAACTCTTGTTTCTCAGTACAGGAGGGACAACAGTAAGGAATTAGGCTTAAAATACCAGTTTCCAGGGGCCAGCCCCATGGCCTAGTGGCTAAAGTTCAACACAGTCCACTTTGGCAGCCTGGGGTTCACGGGTTCGAATCCCAGGTGCAGACCTACACCACTCATCAGCCATGCTGTGGCAGTGACCTACATACAAAATAGAGGAAGACTGGCACAGATGTTAGCTCAGGGCTAATCTTCCTCAGGCAAAAAAAAAGAGGAGGCTTGGCAATGGATGTTAGCTCAGGGCAAAAAAAAAAAAAAAAAATGCCAGTGTCCAGGAGTAACGCAAAACTATACACAGAGTTTGGGAAGGCACAGAGTGACTAGATTTGGGTCAAATCAATACAATAAACGGTGTACATGTTCTATATTGTTTATTCCTAGTTTGGTAGTCTGCATTTTTGTCTCTTAATTCTGAAGATCTTGTAATGAATCAAGTGAATGTGGACACAACGCACACACACACACACACATATGCACATGCACACACACACATACACAGATACTAATGTGTGTTTGAGGTGTTGCCTTTTATGTTACTTCTGTATATCAAACCTATTTATCATTCATTAGATAGCGTTTATTGAGACAATACAATGCTCTAGAGTATCATTATCTAAAAGATGTTTCAAATTGCTCTCAAAGCAGAAATCAATTAATTTCCTTTAAGGATGAGCTTGCGTCTGGTAGAGGGGAAAACATTATAATAAAACAAATCAAAGTTCCACTCTTCAGGGAATGTCCTACTTCACTTTTCCGACTACTAAGAATGGTCTTTGCTTTCAGGACACATGTTATGATTCAGTTAATATTTTCACCCCTTTGACCCAGAACGGAACATGCTGAATGAAACCACAGCAGGAAGGCTGTGTTTAAAGCCCAATTCTGTCTAATATAATTTCCCCAAAGCCTATTAAGACTGTTATTGTGCAAATCATACCCAAATGAGGTTATGGCGGTTGAGATGAAATTGATTAAGGAAATGTGTCATCCTCTTGCAGAAAGGAAAGTGTCATTGAGGAAATTGTGGCTGATAGGACTCAGGGTTGACATCACTAGCTGTGCCCTTCCTCTTTGCTGAATTAACATCTACCTTCTGAGGGCATTTCTCGGAAGTGAGAATACAGTGCGTTTTCCTTGGATCCATGTGACTCGATCCTTCTCTTAGGCACTGTTTTAAAGTCAGAGAGGAGGTGATGATTCAGAAGTATGACTTCAGGTTTCTTGTAGTTGGTGTGAAAAGGAACAGTTGAAAATAATTGCAAATGTAACTTCATGGTTTTTAAAGACTCAATGGACATGATTCATTATGATTTTTCTGGGCTTTGGAAACATGGACCCGAACCTCAACAGCTAGCCTGCAAAGCATGGAGCGAGGCAGAGATGGGGTCTGAGTTGGAGAGTTCTCATGAGACTGGGGCCATGGAGTATGGCTTTCCTGAGGATATCATTGTCCAGCTTTGGTATTATTCACCTGAAACAAAGGTGACATTCCTCTGTTGAGATGCTGTGATCTGGTGAATGAGACAAACAGTCCAAATGTCTAAGCAATGGTGATTTTTGGAACTAGATGAGACATAGGATTATGGTTGATTGGGCCATTATTTGGGAGAGCCAAGCTAAGATTCTGTCTGGTCTATGACGTCTCCCATAATTATTTCTTTTTTTTGTGTGTGTGAGGAGATCAGCCTTGTGCTAACATCTGCCAATCCTCCTCTTTTTTTATTTTTTGCTGAGGAAGACTGGCCCTAGGCTAACGTCCATGCCCATCTTCCTCAACTTTATATGGGATGCCGCTGCAGCATGGCCTGCCAAGCAGTGTGTCCGTGTGCGCCCGGGATCTGAACCGGCAAACCCCGGGCCGCCGCAGTGGATCACGCGCACCCAACCACTTGCGCCACCAGGCTGGCCCCCCGTAATTATTTCTAATAATAGAAATTTTATTTTTAATAATTATTTCTAATATTTATTATTTCTAATATCAACTCTTTATTATAATTGAGCTCTCCAGCCATAAGATAGGCTTCCTCAGGGGACAGTGAATTCTCTATCACTGAAAGTATTTAAACAGCAGCTGGACAGACAGTAGTCAAGAGGTTACAGAGAATTCCCATTTTGGAAGAGGAGTTAGACTGAATTGAGTCTGTGGTTCTTTGCCATTCTCAGATTCTTTAAGTCCAGGGTTTAATATCAAAACTTCCCCCATCATCATTGCTCTAATTATTGCCAATTATATTGATTGAAAATTGAATGAAGGTATGGCCCTGCCTTCTCAAGGTTAAAAGCTACAGCTGAAAGCAGAGGCTCCTAATTCAGGTAAGACACACATATTATTAGAAGTAAATATGTCGTTTATATTACTGAGACTTGGAAGATAAGAAAAGTGCATTTCTTAAGGTAGAGCTGAAGAAGTCTTCCTATTAGATCCAGAGAATAAAAATAAATCTTAAAGAAGAGATAAGATTTTATAAATTGCATGGGGAACAAAATAAGATGGATATTGATAGCCTAGAAAGATGCTAAATAATGAATTGTAGGTAAAAGGCTTCTTAGAAAGCTAGGGAATGAACATGGTGGAGACTCTCATGGGAAATACTTTGATTCCTGGAGACAGGAAGAAACTTCTATTGAGACTGGTAGGAAGTAAAGCTTCTCCCAGAATTTAGTTATTGTTACCTGGAAAGGACTACAAAATAGGTGTTATTTTCTTTCTCAATCATTTTAATCGTGTGAAATCACTCCATGTTGACATTGAGCTGACACCAATGGCCAGGCTAGTTCTGGGGGGAAGAAGTAGATGGAACTGGGGGAGAGACTGAGAGCACCAGTCCGTGAAAGTTAAGGTAGCTCCAGAGGTTGAGTGGATGAGAGCCCTTCTGGCACAGCTCTGTGGTGGTGATTCTGCTAAATCACGAATGACACTTCCTGTGTGTCCTTTAACTCCCTCTAAATCTCAGGGGTGGACCTCAAAAGGTCCAGAACAACTTAGCCATTTAAAAATGCACTTCTTAAAAAATGACAGTCTGTTCTTTGATGGATATTTGGAACTGAGATTTCATAAACTCCTCAGGGACTACTAAGATCACTCAGATGCATCAATTCATTCATAGGAGTCGATTTTCTTTTCAAATGTGTTGAAATTTTAGATAAGCTGTGTAGACACACACAAACACTCACAGTTGTAGTGGAGGAAAAATTTTTCCTGGACCCTCTTAGGGTCCCTGGCTTGGTCTGAAAATTAAACTGACAAAGACAGGTGAACAGGAGAAAAGCATACAGATTCAGTTAATATCAGTTTTACATGACATGGAGGCCTTCACAAGGAAAGGAAGACCTGAAGAAACAGTTGAACCTGAATGTTTTATGCTGGGTTTAATGAAGAGTGCACAGTCATGGAGGAATATGACAGGTTAAGGTGTGAGAGGTAAGGGTAGTAATCTGGGGGAAACTTAGTAAGACTTGTTCTTTGGGATTCTTCTTGCCCTCTTTTTGTCTTTGGAGATAAGGATGCTCCTCTCCTCTAGGTATAGAGAGGGCAACTCTCACATGAAGGTGTTATGACCTGTTTCAGGGAAGAAGGCTGGGGGAGGTCGGAATGACCTTCCTGCTTCTGCCACTTTCTCAAACTCCTTCACCTTAAAATATTCAATGTGCCAAGGTGCCATATTTTGGGATAGGGTGTCCTGATCCCCATCACAATCGAAGATAACACAACCAGATCCAACTGGTACAAACAAGACAAAGAAGATATTAGGACCTGTTGGCAAATTGGAAATACATAAAGCCACATTAAAAGCATGCACTTTGATGGAGGAAGTGGAGAGAAAGATCAATTTCCCACTAAGCTTATTTTCTATCCTAATGTCCATTTGCAGTGTAAATTCCCACTCCCATTCCTTTCAGAAAAAATTGAAACATCTGGAACAGGAGAGCAAATTGAGCCTAGAGTCACAATAAATTACCACATGAGGGATTTTTCCAGTTTCCTTTTAGTATGATTGATTGATTCCTTCATTGGAAAAAAAATATTGATCAGCCACTTAGCTTGTGTCTTCTCCTCCTCTCAAAGACTCAGGTCACAGTCTGATGGGGGGCATATCCATAAATAGATTTTTGCAATCTGGAGGTAAGGGCGAAATGAAACGCTCCTTGACATCCAATCCAGATTGGAAATCAGGTTTCAGGGCTGTCAATTTGAGGACTTTCAGGAGTTAAATAGATAAAGAGTCGGGGGGGTCAACGGATGTTGGGTGATGGAGGCGGTGTCAACTCATTATCAATCACACTTCATTTAGTACATGGAAATAGCAAGAAGTAAGCAGCCTTTTGATACTGCAGGGCTAACATTTAAATCCTTACAGGGAGTAATCTTTTCTGTGCATATTCCAAGTGCTTTTCTTTGGGCATGTTTCTGAGGCTTGAAGGAGAGGGAACCAGTCCACGTGTCTGCTTCTCTCCCAGGCGTGTCACCCAGGCGTGGCACTGCTGATGCACATAAAATATGACCTTGTATTAGAACCACCTTCCCAACTACTGACATTTCACTCCCCTGAGCAAGACTGAGTGACAAGAAGGCTTTATGCCCACAAGGCGAAGGTGTGGAATGACTCAGCTTTTTCCTGAATTCCTTCAGCTTCCTTAGCTTGTGGTCTTGAGAGTTTATAATGGTATTCTCATGTGCTGCTATAGAAACTTACACAGGAAGAACCAGACAGGGGCCGGGATACAGAGAGAGAAAAGAAACACCTTTCTCCTATCCTACCCCTACCTGGGGCTTCTATGATGAAGCATGTTAAAGCTCGTAGATGGTTTGTAAAAAAAAAAAAAAAAAAAAAAAGAACTGTGCGATAAAGCTTTAAAGAAAGTTCTGCTGACAGTCACCAGTTTTTATACTTTTAAATAAGTCCACAATAACTTTTGCTGTAAAAATTAGTGTTTTGTCCTGGATCAAGGCACTAGAAAGGAATGAATGGGAGACCTCAACTGCATCAAACTCACCCTACCTGAGTGGTATCTCTTCTCTTTTCCTCTTGATAAAATGGCCTCGTTCAGTCAGTCCTTTCTAACTTTTTCTCAGACAACAGACTGAATTTATCTCTGATTTGATACAGATCTTGATGGCATTCGTGGCTGTCAGCCTGCTGTATTTAGGGTTGTGATGAGAAATGTGCAGTGATACTGTGTTTTATGGAAATAGTAAAAGTGGAAATGATCCTACAGATATTTCATCCACTTTCAGATGTATGTTTTATTACAAGGCTGCCTTTTCCCTCCGCATTCCAAGTAATCAAGTTTCTCAACAATCTTTCCTGATACCCGGTTTTTGCCGCGACCAATTTCCCGAGGGACTTCACTTTGCATTCTGGAAATTCAGTTGAAACTTGACATTTTACTAAATGATGTATCTTCTACTTTGACCGTTGAAACCCTCTTAAAGGGATCATTTCAAAATTAAAATTTTTATAAGTAGTTGTCATGCTTTTATCTCCTTTCACATGACACAAATCATGTGACGTTAAAGCATGTAGACATTTTTCTGTATTTATTTGGCTTTAAGTATATTTACTTGTTAATAATAACAGACCAGTGCAGTACAGAGCGAATCACCACTTTTCAGTGTTCTATACTCATTGACTATTCCATTTATGCTGTGAGTATAATATTTACATCTTGTAACACAGATCTACTCTCTCTGAATTTTCATGTGCTGTGAGGCATAGGGACAGAACAGCCTTGTGAGAAAGCTGCCAAATATGCCCTGAAAAGTTAAGCCGTGTGAGTGGAAAATCAAAATGATTAATTTACTAAGTGTGTCTTAATATTTAAGTTAAGCTGATGCATGACTCAGCATCTTACTCACCCTCGAAGTCTGTTTCTTTACTTTCCCAACTGTCTGTATTATTTTGTGACAGCTTATTAAAAAGAGCAAGAAAAATAAAGTCTATACCACATATTTACCCTTTCAAGAGCTCCAATGAACATTTGTTACTGGATGCTTTTTTTTTTACAACCACCATAAAGAGAATTCCAATGCCATACCTTTTCAGTTTTTGTGGAGAAGTTGATCGATGATCAATAACGTTTGCAGGGATCCTGGCGTGTGACTTGTTTTTCTTTACACTGTGATGCATTCTCCCCAAGGCTCCTTGCAGTCAATGAGGCATTAAATTTTATTAACTGAAAAAGATATTAAAACTGACATCTGGTGATACAGGAACTAAGAGCTGCTTGTTGGATTTTTATGGGGTTCTCCTAACACATACAGAATTTTGCCTGTCATTCAAAGCCATTGAAACCGAGTGACACTGTCTAAAATGCCTAGACACCTAATGTATGTTTGCCTAGTGGCAGACAGTGTTGCATGGAGTTGTAGAACATTTGCTTTGAAATGAGATTTCCTCACTTCCTAAAAGTTTGAATTTGGGTCAGTGACTTACCTTCTCTTGGCTTCCATTTTTTCACTTACCTAATGCAGGTATGCCTACCAGAGAAGGAATTTGGCAGGCAAGCCTTGTGGTCTACCACTCGTCTCCCTTCTGCCCTGATTTCAGCACCATCCTAGTGGACGGTTCCAAACACTGCATTTCACTATAATCCCACCACATACACAAAAAGTGTGTACTCTAGTGGTCTCTCTTTACAGTGCTCACTCTTAAGCTGCTGAGGACCATGCCGTCTACAGGCACAACCCAGCAGTGCAGTGGAAATAACACCAGCAGGGTCGAGAGGGGGTTCTCAACCAAAAGTGTGGGTGGAGAAATGCCTCACTCAGCCTCCTTCTTGTTAGACACTGGGGCAATTCTGAGGTGCATTCTACAGGATCCTCAGAGATTTCCCAGAGGAACTGGGCTCCAGGTGGCCACATTAGAAACATACTCACACATGCTTCTTTTATTAATTTTTTCTCCCAACCAAATAAACTACCTGCACACCAGTGCTTTTCTCATGTGCTTTAGGGTAACCCCCAAAATAAGACAAGGTGGATGTAGAGATTAGAAGTGTGATGTGTGATGCTTGCATGGGCTTGCAGTATATTGACAGCTAATCATCAAATGTGCCAAACACTGCTGTAGGCACTCACTGTATGTATATGACAGGTCCTTTATAGTTCTTTCTCATGCTGATAAACCGTTCCATTAGTGTCTTAGTCTGTTCAGGCTACTATAACAGAATGCCATAGACTGGTTGGCTTATGAACAATACAAATTTATTTCCCACAGGTCTGGAAGCTGGAAATCTAAGATCAAGGTGCTGGCAGATTCGGTGTCTGCTGAGATCCCACTTCCTGTTTCAAAAATGGTTGACTTCTCCTTGTGTCCTCATGTGGTGGAAGGGGTGAGGGAGCTATCCAGAGTCTTTTTTATAAGGACATTCATAAAGGCTTCACCTTTATGACCTGATCACCTCCCAAAGGCCCCACCTCCAAATACTCTCACATTGGAGAAATAGGTTTCAATATATGAATTTTAGGGGTGACACAAATATTCAGTCTATAGCAATCACATAGGATGTTCTTAAGAGACATTTCAACTAATCCTTGCCCAGCTCTTCCTTCAACTCACCACATGTATTCATTAACCTCATGGTCCACGTAACACAGCTGCATAGAATTGATTTAGACCTATTCCGTGTTCTACATATATTAGATAATTTCATATAGATACTGGGAAAATTCTCATATTTTTATAAATTTTAACTATTATTATTGGAGGCCTTATCTAGAAAGTTGCTTTGCATTAGTAGAGCTATACATGTCATCTTCCTTACATTTTAGTAGAAAAAACCCACATCTAAAATGGAAAACATTGGTGGACTGCATTCTTTGGAGACATTAATCTGCCAGTTCAGTCTTGCTTCTGTTTTTCTTCTGTCATTCTTTAGGTGGCAGCCAACTCTTATTTTAGTTGTAATCTTTTTTAGGATACCTAGGTCTAGAATAAGTTGTACCATCCTATGCATACATATGACTGTTATTTTGGTAACTTTGCATTGTATTTTAATGGTTTATGTTGGACACTTCCATAATCAAATGTGCTATCAGCCCTTGAAATTGAGGATTCCTCCAGGAAAGGGATTTCTTCTCATTTATTTTTGCATGTCCAGCAAGTTATCCAGGACTGGGTGTGCAGCCCTCCTCTGCCACTGAGGATGATATTCCCTGCACACTCTATTAAAGGCAGTTACTTATATTGGTCTTGAGATAAAATTCCCCTTATTTTTGTTGTTAAGATATTTGTTAAATGTCTAAGGATATGTTAGAGGCAAGCTATGGAAATCTATAAACTCATTTACTGTTTTGATTAAAATGAACTCAAAATGTTTTTAGTTCTCCAAATTTTACTTTGTCTACATCATTCTTTATCCAGAAAACAAATGTACATAGTGATATTTAATTCTCTCATGATGCATTGGCAAAAGTGTGGCTTTGGGTTTGCTGTAAGACTTGTAGGGGAGGAAGAACTATTCCTCTACCCTCCAGGTCTTTCTGGCTGGCCTAAGAATTAATTGACATGCAACAGAATAACAGGAGAAAATCAAAGTTTAATAACATGTATACATGGGAGAAACTCACCAAAATGGCTGAAGCCACCACCTTAAATACCATGTTCAGCTAAAGACAAAGGAGAATGTTGGGGGTAGTGGTTTGGGACTTCAAAGGCGAGGGAGGTAATTTAATGGAGATACAAAAGCAAATGTTTGATAAACAAATGTTTGCTGGACCATCTATGGACAATGATACCCCAGAGAGAACTTTGATAAAAATGAGCGTACTAGTGCCTTCCTGTCTACCACACCTACTTCATATCATACTATAGTTATCTTATGGTTTTAGCTCCTTCCTGGAACAGGCCTTCTATCTTAAATTCTTTTAGGCAGTTGGGGGGAAGGTCAAAGTTTTTTTTCAGAGTCTTTTGTTCTTAAAAATAAGCCAGAGACACATTTGGGCTGGCAAATTCTGATCCCCCACAGTCTCATCTCTGACTTTATGTAATCTTGGGAAAGTTATCCAGTATTTCAGAACTTGGTCTCTTGAATCTTAAAATGATTGTGTAGGGAAGCAGAAAATCATTTTGTTCCTTTACCCTTCTAAGTTATTGGCTGGAGCCCCTGTCATAAAAAAGACAGATTAACAGGTGAAAAACAAACAACAGTTTATTGACATGTATACCTCATATATGCATGGGAGAGACCCAGGAAAATAAGTAATTCTGCAAGAGATGTCTTAGAATTGAGGCTTAAATACCACTTCAGCTAAAGACAAAGGAGAGAAGCATGTTTCAGAGGCCAGTCATGGGAGATGACCAGGAAAAGTAACAAGAGTAAGGTTTGTTATGCAAATTTAAGTTGGTGCCTTCTGCATTGTTGAGAGTTTCTTCTGACTTAGAGCCATCCTTATCTTCCTGGTGCAGAGAAGAAGACACCCTTACAAATGGAGATTTCCCTTATAAATATAAATTTCCTTTACAAAAGAGTAACTTTTATACTGGGTTTTCAGAGCTTCTGGTCTGCTGCTTCTCAAAAGAATCAGCTTGAAGTAATCCATATGCCCAAGACCATATTTAGGGGTGACATATATTCTGCTGCTTTTCAAGTGCAATGATCCCAGTCCTACCTACCTTATAAGATGCTGCATCAAATGGTCCATCCAATTTACAAATACTTTGACCAGAGTGTTCTGGTACCCTATCATTAGGAATTACTATAATCCATTTGACTCTCTGCTTTCCTCTTCTATGGAAACATATATAAATACTTAATGTCAAGTGGTTTGGATTATTTTATTGGCTAATATAGGTAAGTACGATCATTGTCCATTTTATTGTTTGGGAACTCCTCTTCCTAGAACTCAAGACAGAATGAGCTTTTGATTCACATTTACACGAACATGGAGACAGAGTAACCTGATGTAGAACAGAACAGAGAGCAGACGTAAGGTGGCATGGAGTGAAATGAGAAAGAACCTTTCAAATTTCTCTTTGCTGGCTTATCACGTCTTGGAGAGGCGATGCATTCCTAAACATGCATCCATACTTGATATAAGCCCATACTTGAACACTGTCTTTGAGTAGTTCAACATATATTTTTTTATGTTGGAAGACTTTCAGTTGATAAATCCTCAAGATACCTCAGAGGTTCAAAAAAATGTAAAAACATGTTTAAGGTTTGAAATGACTCATGTTTTTCGGTATCCATGGCAAAGAACTTCTTTCCCAACCTTAATAGGATTTCAAATTGACATTGACATTTTAGTAAATCAGAATTAGCTTTTTCTTTTTAAACTCCCATGTCTTATGTAAATGGCTGTGCTGACTTTTATGGAATTGAATATTCCAGAAAATGTCATGGAACCTAATATAAAACACGTTAACATTCTCATTTTTAGATCTAAAGGGATATGGTGTTAAAATATAGATTTGATTTCCCTCCAGCTTGTGCTAGATTTTCTATGTATGTGAATTTCAAATTCAAGAATTTAGCATGTCTTTGAAAACATATCTATCCCTGTTGAAAACAAAGTTGAAATTCTGAAGGAATTATTATAATTTACTTAAATAAGAACTACTTTAAAAGTCAAAGACTCTATTAACGGAGTGACAATAGATTTCTATTGCGAGTTTCAAGCTTTTCATTTCCATTATTACAAGTCTACCAAAATATCTGCTAGATTCTGAAAGCCAACCTCTTGTTACAAAAATCATTATTCAAAATTTTAGCCTATTTTCACTGGAAGATTCTATAGTGTTATCGTACATTTGTGTACAATAAAATTTCCCTCCTAAAGTCTGAAATTTATTACTAATGTGAAAATTTTAAGCATTTCAGAATAAAATAGTTTTGAAATAATGTTGTAAGTTATGGAAAACACCACAGTAAAGTATGAAATTTGCAAACGATAGAACACCTGTACTAGTTATGAACTAATTGTTGGACCATATGACTGGGTTCAGATGGCAACCTGGTTAGGAATGATAAGAAATAGCATCTTTTAGGGGCCAACCCAGTGGTATAGTGGTTAGGTTCATGTACTCTGTTTCGGCGGCTCAGAGTTCATGGATTTGGATCCCAGGCGCCAACCTACACTCTGCTCATCAGGCCGTGCTGTGGCGGTATCCCATATACAAGGTGAAGGATGATTGGCACAGGTGTTAGTTCAGGGACAATCTTCCTCAAGCACAAAAGAGGAAGATTGGCAACAGATGTTAGCTCAGGGCCAGTCTTCCTCACCAAAAAAAAAAAAATCATCTTTTAAAAAATTAATATACATTTGCTTTGTAAAAATCCTCCCCTTCTGAGATACTATTTTATCTGAAATTGCCCTCAATTTTGTTATTATTTTGGTTCAAGGAATCGTGTCTTTGGAAGGCTACTGATAAATGTGCTAATAGAAGAGATATTGAATTAAGCCTCTGACACACGGTTTATATTATTTTACTTGATGTATAAGAGACAACAGCATAATAAAGATCAATTCTTCTTCATTCTCGATCAAAATAGGACATCCTTTGACCTTCCCATAGCTCATTACTTCTAACTTCCATTATGGCGTAATTTGATTAAGTCCTTTAAAATATATTCAGTCCTTAACATGTTCAAACAATACAGAAATGCATGACGTAGACAGTGAACTTCTTCCATCAGTATTTTCTGCATGTTTTTTCCAGTTTTTTCTTGAGTCATATACATACATATATTGTAAAGCTATACCACACACCCACACACATTTATGCATTTATGCAGAATTGGTTTTAGTGTCTCTTCACAAAATTGCAATCATATTATTTATAGTACTCTGCAACTTGCTTTATTCCCTAAAAATCTATATCTTGGTAGGGAAGTTTCACGAGGTAAATCATTTTTAAACAATTGCATAATACTCAACTTAATGGATGTGTCATAATTTGTTTAATTGCTTCTCTATTTAGGGGTATTTATGAACAACGTTGCAGTGAAAACCCTCCTATACTTTTGCAGTTTGTGAAAGTTCTATAAATAATCAGAAGCTGCCTCCTTTCACAATCTCAATGACACATTATATGTCACTGGAATAAATTGAACATACACTGCCAATTAGCTCAGGTCTCCATAAGTAACTTTTTCTTATTGGTAAGATGCATACTGATCTTTTCCATGCAGTGTTGGCAGTGCCCTCAAGTAGAAACAGAAATCATAACAAAACAAGCAAACATCACCACCATGAAAACAATAAAAACACTCCTTTAGGATCTTGAGCCCCAGCCCCCTAAAATACTTCATATTTAAGTTTTAAATGAGGATCTGACAGTTTTCTTTGCCCACTCTTGTCTCATGCCCTGTATTTTTTATGATGTGAAACACAGGGTATATATAAAGCTGAAATGGAAGTTGATAAAAAACACAGCCTAGACAGTATAATATTATGCATGTGCTACTTATTTTAAGGAGGATACTATTATTTGAATGGTGTGTCCACACTCCAGGAGTGGTCAGCGAGCCCCACATCAGAAAATTCACACCCTAGTCCTTCACATAGCCACAGTGCAATCAACTGAGCTGCTTGTAATTAGCATGTCAGAAATGCATCATATGTGTCAAATGAGTTACTTGTCACATCATGATGAATGATAGGATGGACTCTCACTGGTGAAATTAAAGATGTTCAAGATATGTGGATTGGCTGAAATATTTTAGAGACAATCTCCTTACTTGCATGATCAAGGTATACAAATCCAGAGCTGTCCATGCCTCTGACACGATCCCAAGTGCATGGCTTGAAGCTCCAGTAGTCCTATGCAAATCAGTTGACTGAGGAGAATGTCTCATTTTTCTGATGTCTACTGTAATGTTCAAAAGAACACCCCTTATGCTGTCCTCAGAGATCTGAGTGTTAGAGGATTTAAAAGATAGATGTTGAACCTCTTGAAGGTTTGTAGAACAAATCAAATCAACTGTTTTTTGTCTGCAATGGTAGGCTAATGTCTATATATGACTGATTTGGATTCAAGACTTATAGGATACAATATGGGTGGAGAAGAATAGCTAACTTTCACCTCCTTTGTCTTCTAGGGTTACTGTTACCTATGAAAATGAACCTAAGAATTGTACATAAGCAAATCAGCTTAGAGAGTCTCACAATGTTGACTTTACAGTGTGACCCAGGGCTGTGCCAGAGACTAGACATAATGAAATTCAGCCAGTTTACATAAAATTACAGTATACTGTAGCTCTTGGCTGTCTGCAACCTTCTTTCTGTGTGGGGAAATGCTGCACACACCTTTCCTGTAGGCAAATCTTAAATAATCATGACCAGGTGAGAACAGAAAGAAAATTATTTGGAGGGATAATTTAGGGAACAGATAAGAGAGCAATGTTGAATATGAGCCAAAATGGCATAAATACTCGCATTCTACTACAAATTTAGAAGGCCTAATTATTTTGGAAAACTGTGTTTAAGGTTATGCTAATAATATGTCAAACATTCAATGTGATCTACAAAAACCATGCAGTTCATGGCCTTAGCATATCTCCTCAGATGTCAGGGAGCAGCAATATGCTTTTATGAACAGTATCTTTTCCAACATGTGAAATGGCACTTAAGAGGGAGGTTGGGAGTATGTAATGTTAATCATTCTTGAGTGCTAGTCATTCTTACCTGTTCTCCCTCAATCTCCACTGCCTCCATTTAATGATAGATGGAAAAAAAGATGGATGGATGGGTGGATGGATGGATGAGTGAACAGGATGGGTTGTTGGATAGATGGAGGGATAAGTAGGTTTATGGGTGGGTTGTTGGGTAGACGGGTAGATGGACATTTAGACAGACATACAGACAGATAGATAGATAATAACACTGATTTTAGGGAAGATAATATCTGTTTAAACTCAATCTGATAAATTTAATACTATACTCTTCCTTTTTGTCCAGAAGTCTAGTAAAGTTCTGGAATTATGATTATCCTTGTCATATGTGTGTATGCTCTTTTTTTTTTATGTAGACATGTTCAACTTTTTTCCCTCACTGCTCCATGCCCTCCACTATCGACAGACCCTGAATTTGGGTCTCAGGAGTTATCGTTTAACCGCATTCCACAGGTCCATCATATGTAGTATACAAGATTAGTTAATTAGAAGCTTTTTCTTGTGCGAGAGAAGACAAAAATTGTTGTTATATTAAATGTATAAAAATTTTTTTCGTTACCCAGTGGTAATAAAAACCAGGAAAAGCCCATTTAAAAAGAACTCACTTTAAAAATAAAAAAACCCCAGCATTTTGTCCATCATGGAGAAAAAGTTGGCATTTTATTTCCCTCTATCATGGGGAAAAAGTTGGTCTTAAATGCTTTTGGAAAGATGAAACTCTCACTCTGGAATTAAGTTTATCTCATATTTAAGAAACATTAAGGGGCTGGTCTGGTGGCGTAGTGGTTGGGTTCGCGTGCTCCACTTACAAATGATTCATTTCTCTCTCTTCTTTGTCTCTCTCTGTCGCTATCTCTTTATATCTCTCTTTGTCCCTTTGCCTCTCTCTTCCTTCTCCCTCTACACACACACTAGCTTTTCTCGTGTCTTAACACACAATACTAGGAAGAAATGCCAATAATAGTACGGCAAAGCTGTCAGTTATTTTCTATCTGAAGTGCCCTTCTCTTCTATTGTCTCTTAGATACAACAACAAACAAACAAAAACAAGAGTAAAACAGATGAGGATACATTTTGTCATGTTAAATTTGTAGAAATTTAAACTAATGCTTAGTGGATTTGTTACTCTCTTTATATCAGTTTTTCAAATCAGTTTTTCCTGCCTCCCTATGGAAAACTGTGTCCTACCTCAATGGTTTCCATTTGTCGATTAATTGGCTAATTTTCTGCACATTTCAGGTGATCGAAGGACAATGAGAGAGAGACGGAGACAGAGAGAGAGAAAGAGAAGTTTGGGTGATTCTTAGATTGTGTGGTTTAGACAGCTACATTCTATACCAGCACTACTGATTTTTCTCATCTTTGAGTTTCTACCCAACGTAAAATTTATATCCATTACATCCCCAATAGACCACAACTAAACTGTTACTTGTTTTATTGTTCCGTACCTAACGTGTGTATGTATTAGAATACGTTTGCTGGTATGAACACAGCTCACCTTCTTTTAGCTTTTATGCTGTAATCTTGAAAACTTTTGCTATCTGGCAATTTTTTTTTTTAATCCTGGTAATCATACTACTTTCTCCAGTTTGATTTCCAGAGTTGCAGGAATCTTGATTCATGATATCCAGAAAAGGGTACATGGTGACAGTCTTTGGAAGGAACTTGGTTACAATTTGCTCGTTTCCTTTTGTTCTGGGTGCTTTTTGTGTCTTGACTGTTCATAAATATCTTGCATTGTTTTGCAAACAAATACACTATACAGCCAGCATTTTTAAAATCTCTATGAGCAGCGTGGTGTGTAGGTCTGCCCTTAGAATTTTCATCTGTGGTTTTATTGTGTATTCCTCTTT
This sequence comes from Ceratotherium simum simum, assembly GCF_057802395.1. Lineage (NCBI taxonomy): Eukaryota > Metazoa > Chordata > Mammalia > Perissodactyla > Rhinocerotidae > Ceratotherium > Ceratotherium simum. Next base: position 125,568,544 of record NC_141940.1, read on the forward strand.
TTAATTTAATAAATCTTAAAATGCTTTAGATTTTTAAGATTGGTCTTACTGAGAACAAGAGTTTAGTACAGTTTTCTTTGCCGGGGTGATGTCATAACATACATTTCTGAAAGAACAGTATTTTTAAAATTTTGTTAATGTTCTGATTAAATATTTTTCTATTACTATTTGGCTCTTTCATATTGCGTTATGTTATATTATTATTTTAGAACCTCTTTTGACTCTAGCACTGGGACCTCGTTTTTATTTGACTGGGCTTATTTCCTTTGGGATATTAAGCCTGAGCCTAAATTTTTTTTTTCCTTCCCTGTGGGCACAGAAATTACTATTCTTTTCTACTGATTCAGCAAATACTTTACTTCTTAAACAATATATTTCTTTATATGGTTAGGTATGTTTTAGATGAGACTAAAGCTTTAAATATCCGTCTGTACAAGAGTGGGGTTGGAAATTCTCATCAGTGATGGATACTTTTATTTCCTTGCCTGACGTTATCAGCTGTGGCTAAAATCTGTGAACTATTTCTAGGTCAATTACTGATAAAGAAATAAAGGGCTTTCTTCTGCTGCTAAGTGGGTTGTTGCAGCACAGTCTGGTCATTCTGAGCTAAACTCTGAGGTGTTACCAGGTGGTGAGGATTTTCATTTGGGAAATATTATAAAAACGTGATAAGCTGATAGAGGTGGGGTCTGCTTTAGATGCTGTAAAGTTAAACGCACCTTTGCAAGTTTGTACATCTTATTTTAGATAACCTTATATTGAAAATATCTGATTGAATTAATCAACACTTTCATCAATTTTGAGAGCACCTATGACATATTTTATTTTATTTTATTTTATTTTATTTTATTTTATTTTATTTTATTTTTTGTGAGGAAGATCAGCCCTGAGCTGACATCCGTGCTAATCCTCCTCTTTTTGCTGAGGAAGACCAGCTCTGAGCTAACATCTATTGCCAATCCTCCTCCTGTTTTTTTTCCCCCCTAAAGCCCCAGTAGATAGTTGTATGTCCTAGTTGCACATCCTTCTAGTTGCTGTATGTGGGACGCGGCCTCAGCATGGCCGGAGAAGCGGTGCGTTGGTGCGTGCCCGGATCCGAACCCGGGCCGCCAGTAGCGGAGCGCGCGCACTTAACTGCTAAGCCACGGGGCCGGCCCAATGACATATTTTATATTCTTGCATTTTAGTGGTTAAAAAAATCACTAGCAAGTTATCTGATAATAGAGTGGTCAACTATCAATGGGAATCTAAAGATATCAGTTATGGTAGCATTGTTTGAAATTGGATCTCTACTTCTGATAACTACCTATACATGTCCAATTAAAAGGTAAAAACAGATATTAAAAAGGATGGCGCAAATAATCCCCAAGGCCCTTTGGAGTGTTAGATTCTGAGCAAGGCACAGATAGCAGCTATTTCTTTTAAAATTCAACTACCAATTGAGGAACGTTGTACCACGAGAGACAAAGAGACAGAAGCAAAGAAATAACAACCTGGAAACATTTAGCTTGGAATTGCTGATATTACGGGCTGATTCTTCAGTCCTTTCTATTCTCCAGATGCCTCGCAATCTCCAGAAAATTGATTTTCTCTCTAGATTTCCCAGATAATTGAGGGGAAAATGGAGTTCAGAATTTGAGTTTTCATAACAGCTGTCCACATCGCCTGGAATCCCTGGCAAAACACCAACACTTTCCTCTTCTCTGGGCTTTGCAGCGTGGGCATAAATTACGACTTTATTAGGTTGAGCACATATGGGCGTTATCCGAGGGAGACTCTCCAGGGCCCAGTCTGTTGGCAAAGGCAGCGTCCTCACTTTCATTCCAATTCACGTTCCATGAAAGGGCCGATGAGGCCATCAGGCTATAGCCTGCCCTAGGTCTCCTTAGGACATTTCTATCACAGGTGACAACACCATGGTAAAACACACGCCAAATGGTTCCAACACCCCTTTACTCCCAGTTTAAAAATTATTTATATTGCATTTCCAAACTAGGAAGAGAGAAAAACAATATTCCAGCCTATTCATCAGAATTTGGAACACTTATTTTAAAATAGAAAGCTCTTAATTTTTAATTCTAGAAGCTGCTCTTCAAATAAACACAATGGTGTCTTTGACTTGATTTTTTGATGGAGCTCCTAATTACTGGGCTTTCAAAGATATCTGGTAGTGAAAGGGGTACCCAAAAGATCTCTGGGAATAGCACTAAGCTGAGCTCATGACTGCCAGGCAGTCATGTTATCTATTCAAATGCACTAAGGTCACCTCTGTCGCTCTGTTAACCTATTAGCAGAAAAATAGGCACAGTGATTTTTCACCAGATCTGCAGCTTAACAGTGGAACAATGAAAATTAAATATAGAGCGTGGGGCAGATGCAACTTTATTTTAGGGGTATGGTGTGGCATGGTCTTTACAGTGGATGTGTGGTCTGTTATGGCAAACTTGGAGGTGAAATCTAGCAGACATTCCTTTACGTAGTATTGGTTAGTAATTTGCCAGAGGCACCCAAGGTTGAATAGCTCACTTATGATGAGGGAATTTTCATTTTGATCCTGTGTGATGCTCAACTGTATGTGACACCTTGGTTAGACTATAGTCCCCAGTTATTTAATCAAACAGTAATCTAGGTGTTGTTGCAAAAGTATCCTATAGCTCTAGTTAATATCTAACATCAGTTGACTTCAAGTAAAGCAGATCACCCTCCAAAATGTGAGTGGGCTTAATCAGTCAGATGAGGCCTTAATAGCAAAACCTGAGTTCACTCAAAGAAGAAAGAATTCTGCCTCAAGTCCACGGCATCAACTCCGGCCTGAGTTTCCAGCCTGCCAGCCTGTCCTACAGATGTCAGTCTTGCCAGCGCCCTCAATTGTAGGAGCCAATTCCTTAAAATGGATTTCATTAATCAATTTAACCAATACAGGTTAATAAATTTAACAGAGAACTTTGATATACCTTGGTATCATTCATATATTATTGTTTTCAGAGAAATTGGAATAACTTACACTAAAGTATAATTTGTTGTCTGGCCATATATGTTGCCAATACACACACCCACTCACATAGAGATGCATCAGCAACCCAGTATAAAAACCGGCAATAAATACAGGAACCATGGATGAGCTTATGTAGGGAACTCCATCCTTCTTGCACCTACTCAAGAACATTGCTGCTGCTAATCTCCTCCAAATCCTACATCATCTATTTCTTCATATGCACCGGACATACCTAATACCATATAAATATTCTCTTATTTATCGCATTTGCAAATACAGTCACATGTTGCTTAATGATGGGGATATGTTCTGAGAAATGCATCATTAGGTGATTTTTTCATTGTGTGAACATCATAGAGTGTCCTTACACAAATCTAAATGGTATAGCCTATGACACACTTAGGTTATATGGTACTAATCTTATGGGACCTTTGTCATATATGTGGTCTGTTCTTGACCGAAGTGTCGTGATATGGTGTGGGACTGTAATTTAACCTCACTTTGGCTGCCCACTGTGGCCCCATTTCTTTGTTCCTACAGCATCAGTCTCCTACTCTTTGAAGAGTTCTCTCCAGCCCCTGTCTCAATTCCTCTCCTCCTATCTTCTCTTGAATCCACTCCAATCAATGTATATCCCTTGCTACTTCATCAACCTCCTCTTGCCAAGTTGACCCATCATTGGGCTCTCAGCTGCTAACTCCAGGAGTTAACTGTTAGGCTTCATCCTGCTTGCTCTGGCAGGACTTCGGAAGTCCCATCTTGAAGCATTGGGGGAACGAGTGAGGTTGGAATTGTTAGCAGGAAATATTGGGAGGGGATGGAGGAGTCCACGAACATCCCAAAATCATGTGCTGCTCTACAGCCCCATTCTCCCAGCAGACAAACTGGAGAAGGCAGGGCTTAATTTGTCTAAATCCAATGCCCTTCTGCCTACCAGCTAGGGCAAACAAGCTGCTTTATATTTCTAATTTTCTTGCTCCATCCAATCAATTGTCAAATTGCGCAAATGTCAGAAAAATAAATCAAATGACTTCTTTGGGATTCTGGAGTAGAAAAAGGAAAGGCGAGGGGTCAGACTCTCATGCAATCTGGGCATGGGAGGAAGTTCTTGTTTTATTGTGCTGTAAATAACTATATGACATTCCTGGTACCTGAGAATTCGGGACAGGTAATATATAGCTCATATGAAGTCAGTGAGCATCTTCTGTAAAAAAATAATTAGTTCAAAACACTGTGAATCATTGTAAATTTCGCTATTAAGAAAGAAATAAACATATTATTTTGGATATAGATGAATGTTAATTATTAAAGTTTAATTATAATTCTCGGAGTTTATTCTGATTTTCAGTGAAAGAACCACTAGAGAAATGCAGTAGAAGGACCACAACTAATCCAAGCCTTATATTCACCTCGGGTGGGGGGTGTTCCTCCTCCATCCTTCCTCCTGAGAGTGGTGGAAGGATTTTGCCAGAGTGAAGGCAGATCAGAAAACATCCCAGTTGCTTCCATAGTTCATGCTGTGACAAGAAGTTTCAAGTCTCAAGGACCGAACAGTATAATCAATTTCAGAACTTCTCCCTTCTCCTCCACAGCTCACCTCTGTGGACGGCTTGCTCAGCACTTGGGATTTGTATTCACACATTGTTTAGATAACTTTGGAGCCTCCATTCTTATATGCTTCCATCTCCTTCTCATAAATAAAAACTATTAGCACCAAAGTTTCTGGAAATAGACCAACATTGTATGCCATACATTAACCTGTTAAATTTGGTTATTTATATCTGGAAACCTCTGCAGCCGTAGAAAACCAAGACACCTAAGAACCACAACTTTCCTCCAGAGTAGCAATGTCCCATAGCATGTTGTATGAATTACCTGCTTATTTTTAAATTTTCTAGTAGCAACATTAAAGAGAAATCAATAGGATTGATTAATGTTAATAATACATTTAGTTTATCCCAATATTTCCAAAATATTAACTCAACATATAATAGAGGCAAAATTATTAATGAGATATTTTGCATATCTTTTACTAAATATTTGATATCGAGTGTGTATTTTATACTTACAACGCATCTCAATTTGGACGAGCCACATTTCAAGGGAGCAATAGCCACATGTGGTTACAGCTACGATATTGGAAAGCATGGTATTAGAGTCTGAATACTTCCACCACTATCAACCATCTCTTCTCACTTACACCTCAGTTACAACCTCCTGATTGGTTTCTAGACATTCACTTCTGCAAATTAATTGGCTTCTAGAAAGGCCAAATGATCTTTTAAACAATAGATGATCAAAACTCATCTATGTCTTTAAATCACCTTTATAGTTGAGTACTCATTCCTAGACATGGTCTTCAAGACTCACGGTATTCTTTGCTAAGCCATTTTGCCTCTTCCCATGTCATCTTTCCTTTGTTCTCCATACTCCAGGTTTCCTACACTAAACCCCTCTGAGCACCTTGCATTTCTACTTAACATTTACAATGCGTTTGGTCTCTAGTACGTATCTGGTTACTGTTCTGGGTTGTAAACTCCATGATAGCATGCAGAGTGCCTCCCTTCTTCACTATCCATCCAACAATCGTGCTTAGAAGAGAGCCTAAAACATAGCAGATATAAACTCCATAAATTGACTTAAATTAATGCATGGAAAATTGCATCTGCTAGTGTAATGGATGACGCAAGTGTACACTGTTGTTGGATATGATTTTTAAAAAATCATGAACTAATGTCAGATTCCATCTGTTATCCTTATTACTTCTATGTAAATTAATCTACAATATTCCAACAGCAGTGCAGTTGAAATTTATGGTTAATGTAATATGTTGGAACACACATGACGACTTGTTGGAGGCCTGGGTTCTATTCTTGATCAACAACATATGTATGATTTGACACATGATGTATGAATTTGGGCAGTTTGAGGACCAGTCACTCATCTGCACTCTCAAGTTCCCTGGGTATAAAGGGATGACATTAGAATAAATCAGGGTTTCAGTTGATAGGCCAGTTGTCCTTATACCTGGTAGAGATCACTCATTGATCACAGTGTTCTGTTTATCTGAGTTAATAGGTGAATTCTTCTTATAGACTCTATTACCCATCTATTAGAATCACTACATGTGATTAAACAGATTTAACATACTGGGTGTGATAGAAATCAACGCAAATGTTCAGCTGCTTTCCCAACTTAGAAGTGGAGTTGAACCCTCTCTCTTTGCATCTTGTGCTGGCCTCGGAGGTGTTCTTTCATCAAGAGAATGTTCTGGAAGTGAGGTGCTGGGCCTTCCGGGTTGGATCATTAAAGCCATGCAGTTTCTGCTCAGGCTGCTTGGAATGCTCACTCTTGGGATACTTCCTCTTAGAATCCAGACACCAAGTTGCAAGATGTTCAAGCCTCATGGGGAGGCCGTGTATCATACTCCCATCAATAACCTCAGCTGCCCCTCAGTTGACAGCCAACATTAACTGCCAGCCATCTGAGTATGCCATCATGGGCATCTCACCTCCTTAAGCCTTCAAATGACTTTATCCCTAGCTTCTAACTGACTAGAACCCAGAAGACCTCAAGAGAGAACTTCCCAGTGGAGCCCAGCCAACCCACAGATAATCTCATGATTATCATGAGAGATAATCATAAACTGTTTCTTTAAGCCTCACATTTTGGGCTGGTTTGTCACACAGCATTAGCTAACCAGAACAGAAATTGAAACCAGAAGTGATGTGCTATCCTAAGAAAAACCTAAAATATGTGGTGTCACCTTTGGGACTAGATGGTAGATGGAGGCTAGAAAGGCCATGGAGAGAGGGTCACCAGCTTGAAGGATGGGGAAGAAAATTGGAGGCTGGTGGAAGGGGATGGATAAAGATAACCCAGTGAGAGGCTCACTCTTACAGGAAAAAAATATAGCTTTAACGTTGTACAATTTTATGTAAAAGTGTATTTGTCTTTTAAAATAGAAAGATGGCATCCCAACGAACATATTTGACATTAGAAGTTCCTAAGGAACATGATAGTTAACATGCATTTCAGAGGTCTATGTTATTTATATTACTATAATATAATTTCCATTGTATAGCAAAAGGTTAAGGATGCAATTATAATAATAGATTCCTTTTTGTTAGTCTTAAATGTAAATTGTGAACACCATTTTTATTTTGTCTTTATAATCCATGCCTTTTCCACAGTTTGAGTCATATAAAGATCTATTTTTACATTATGAATTTTGTAATACATAGTTCCACAGAAAACAACAATTTATAACACATGCAGTTTGTAGATATCGTTCCTTTCAGAGTAAACTTTTAACTAGTTTTCCTTCATTTCTATTATACACATCTATCTACTTATTCTTTAGTTCGGTTCATTCCCACCTATTCTTGAATGTTCTTGTAAAGTTAGAAAATATCCTTCAAATTCTTTTCAGTCTCTACCTGCCTAACAGGTATTTAAGTTACATCTTGATTTCATTTTCTGCTTACAGATACATACTTCCATTTTCAGGCTCAACTTATTCTGCAAACGTCTGCATTCTAAGGATGACATACATAAAGAAAGGACATCTATATCTTCTTGTACAATGTTTATTTCTTTTCATAAATGTGTATTACTTTCCTATTTGCCCATCTCAAACATATACACACTTGTGTGTGTATGACATATCTGTGATATATCATATATCTACATACACGCATGTGTGTGTATATATATATATATATGAAACGCCATCAGCTTCTGAAAAATAACTCCTCCATCAAAATGTCATTATATCTACCTAATATTCCTTCTCCCCCTGCACGGAACACAGATCTTCTGCCCCCAATATCAAGCCACCCCCAGGGTCTAAAGTCACTTGAAGGTACTTTTGTTTCTTTAAACAATTTCAAATTTCCTTTTTTCAAACTTTACGTGAATTGGCATGCATTTTGTACCTCAGACTGGAACATTTGGGAAACTTTCCCTTATGCTTCTGAATGCTTGCCTAATCCTAAAGGATATATCTTTATCCACTATATTTACATACTTTCTTTTGAAGTTATACCTTAGGGTACTCTCTTAGAGCTCAAATTTTGTTTTTCTTACTTGTGCTTAGAATAAGTCAGTCACTCTTTCTTTCTCCCCCTACTTTCGGCTTTGCTATGCTTCCTACCTGATTGAATTCTTTATAAACCATAGAAGCACTCCTTACTAATTTGATTCTCTATATACATAGTGTCATACTGTCTTATTTGTTCTTTAAGGCTAAGACTGTAAAAAAAGTTTGAGGTGTCTAACAGTGTTTGACACTTAAAATAAAGGATAAGTATATATTTGGAAAGTCAGTTACAGGAGTAAAGTAGGTAAATAGATGTCTAATTGTCTAGGCAGTGGTTCTCAGCCAGGGAAATTTGTCAACATCTGGAGACATTCCTAGTTGCCCCAGCTAGATGGAAGGAGGGGGTACTAATGACATCTAGAGGGAGAGTCCAGGGAGGCTACTGAACATCCTGTAATGCCCAGGACAGCCCCCCAAGACAAAGCATTATCCAGCTCCAAATATCAGTAGTGCCAAGGTTGAGGATTACTGGTCTAGGATAATATTAATGAGCACAAAGTACAGCTTGGAACAGCTTTTTCCTTACGTGGTTTATGCCTGATTTAAGAAATGATCATAGGAAGAAATAAACTCTTGGTTGTGTAGAATTCATGGGTGATATTTTCCTGTGTGTTTATGCAACCTCTACTTGGAGCAGAGAGGTGAGTATCAGGCAAGTTACTTCCCAGAATCGTCCATGTTAAGGACAACGTGGCCCTCATTACATTCCACGTGGACACCTGCTTCCTGATTCAACACAAGCGCCATGACCCTGAAATGGTAGATCTGCGTGTATGCTCTTGCATGTTAATGTCAAACACCTTTTTACCCTCTCCAAATTCGCTTCCAAATTTGATGGCTCCAGGCTGACCACCAAGGCATTCAGGCAGCCTACTTTCTTCTGCTGGGACCTTTCACAAAGTGAATCATACGTCGCTTTTCCTTTCTGAAGCATATGCCATTTTATTTTATTCTGGGAGTTTGAATCACGCTGTACATCTGTTTTAGTGTCGTTCCCAGCGAGTTCACTAGCAGTGATTCCTCAGAGTGGTTTCTTACAAGGATGCTTGCTGACCTAACCCATCGATCTTGCCCCTGCCTCCAGTCATCCTCTAAACTGTTGACTACGTTTATCTTCTCACACCCTTACCATGCTTTTTGTGAGCTTCCTTTTTTCCCTCTATTTGGCATTTATCATTACTTATTGTGACTCTTGAATATTGGACAGTGAAGAGAGATGCCCAGTGCCTATTCTAGTATACTTTCATCCTTTTGTATTATCAGTGTTACTTTTCATTTCCTCTGAATACATAATATTTCCAAAGGCTTTATGGCACTGAGTATGCTTTCTCCTGCTTTTTTCCTCATTTTGTCCTCAACAACAACTTGGTGATGAAGGCATTATTATTACCCTCATATTTTACGTGATGAAAGAAGGTTTCACAACCTGCCAGGAAATCTCAGCCATTAATCGACAAAACTGGGGGTCTAAATTCTATCTTCTGCCTCCAAAATGATTGTTCTTTCCATGCTATTTGCTATTAGCCTACTAAAAATATTGCTTAAAAAGAGCTCCACTAATATTTCTCCTTTGGCTGATTTCTTCTCTCAGACCAAGGGAGTTTCTGAGATTGGGATGATCCACTGATGTAGGTGTCTTCCTAATTAACATGGATGCGTGTGCTGTGTTCATTTGTTTTGACGTGAACTGATTAGGAAGGGCAGCTTTAGGGTGCTGCGCACTGGTGCTGGTGAGGGGTGGGGGTGAGGGCAGCCAGTAGAAGAACAGCCACAGAGTGAGAGTGGAAAGCAGCTCGCCACTCCACCACAAAGAATACATGATTGTTTCAAGGGTTTCTGCACACTACTCTTTGTGAGTTCTGCAGAAATGAGAGCAGCCTTCTACTCTGGGTTAGACTGACAGTGACTCTTTCCGTTGTAACAAAACACATATTTCCTGGACGAGTCAAATGATCTGAGCTACCCTTGTTCACTCAAGATTCGGGGTCGGCATTACAGGCAGGGTGCCCCCAAAATAGGTGGGCTTCTTCATTGAACATCTGGATCACCTCCATCAAGTAGAGAAGATATGGAATCATGCTCTTATAACCTTTGTGGTCAGAAATGATACCCACAGTTGCATTTTCTTCTGAAGCCTCCCAGGCCTAGTTCAGTCCATGTAGATGTTGTCCAGGGTTGGCCAGTTAGGCATATAGCAATGGGATAATTCTATTCCTAAACAGTTATGACAAGCTGCTGATATGGATATTATTCATTCTCAGTCAGGGCGTATATCTTCTTGGGAAGGCATAGCGACTTAGTAGGAAATGATCACTCTATATATTTAAATTATGTCTTTAACTTAGAAGGAAAATTCACCACCTACTGGGTAATAAGCGTCTCAGACTGCATGAAAGTCTGAGCATTTCCAATAATTATTTCTCCAAATCCCATCCTTTGCTGCTTCAAGTTCATCCATGAGATTGGCACTGCCTGCACTTTCCTGTATGAGCTTCCTATGGCTGCCATAACAAATAACACCACGCCTAGTGGCTTAAAACTACACAAATTTATTACCTTGCAGTTCTGTAGACCAGAAGTCTGAGTCACTTGGATGGTTTCTCTATGTCAAGCCTCACAAGTCTAAACCCACGTGTGGGCTGCACTATGTTCCTTATTTGAGACTCTAGGGATGAATCACTTCCAGGAACATTCGGTTTGTTGGCTGAATTCAACTCCATGTGGTTAAGGTTCCTGTTTCTTTGGTGGCTTTTGGCTCAGGGTCATGCTCGGCTTCTGGAGGACCTCAGCCCTCCTTGTCTCCTGGCCCCCTTCCTCTATCTTCAAAGCCACAATGGCATCTTCTAATGATTTGAATCAGTCTGACTTCCCTTCTGCCCTGTCTCTCCTTGTCCATTTTCAGTAGCATCTCTCTGATTGATTGTCCTGTCTCCATCTTTTGCTTTTAAGGGTCAGGTCATTAGACTGGACTCACTTGGATATTCCAGAATAATCAGCTAACCTTAAGGTCAGCCGCTTGGTACATTTAATTACATTTACAGAGTCCCTTCACAACAGTGCCTAGACTCATGTTTGATTGGGTAACCAGGGGAACAAGAATCTTGGGGCACTGTCTTTAGAATTCTGCTTACTATATCCCACTATATAAACAACTATTGAGGTTGGTTGAAACACATTTGACAACTGGCTTTGGGCACCCACCAGATCAGCGTAGTCTCTATTCACCCAGTAGGCTCCCCCAAGAAGACTCCAGTGGAGAATGGTATTGCCATTATCTTCATGTCCTATCCCGGTCTAAGTAGTAATCCTCAGATGACACTGCCTAGAGTCAGGGACAAATAAATTCTCCGCTCATCTCTGATGTGGCTGGCCACCACCCCAATTATTTGTGCTTTCTTATTTTAAAGGCTGAAAATACCAAGATCCTTTTATCCCTAACTTTACTGTCTATTAAGCACTTCCTTTTACTCAGAATTCTGCACCCTGAAATCAACCCACTCTAGTGATGTGGCAGTTGTTACCTTAATATTTCTATTTAGGGCTCAATTTTCATCTCACCTTAAAGGGTCTTGATAATTGAGCTCCCTTGAATTCCCATCTTGTTTCTTCCATTCCTTTGGATAATCACAAGTTAATTTTTTTTTCCCTTCATCAATTTCCAGCAGTGAATCAAAGGTGGATACATTTTCATAAATCAACCATTTGGCAACCTTTGCATTTTTAATCAACTTGCAATCACATCAAAGAACAAAGGAAGACCTTGAGAGATCATTCTGTTCTTTGGAAGTCCTATGTTCTTAGGAAGAATATTACAATGAGTTTTTCTAATGCTCTGACCTAGGTGTCAAAATTGTTAATATTTACAATGTTTCCTCACTGAAATTCAGAGTCAGTGCCCCATTATCTTCTATATGTGCCCTTACCTATAGCATTCAAAGTGGCTTTGCAACCTGAGAGAGCTCGGTAATGACAGCGATTTGTAAAACTAGATCTGACCTACAGAAGTTGTCTGATATTTGATTTTCCTTGCATTAATTTGCTGGTTTGGCTTTTTGCTTAGGCCATTCTGACACTTTAATTGCAATTTCTTAGGAAATGCTTCGAACATGAAATGGACAGTCTTTAAACTACCTCTAATAATAATAATTTGAAAAAATGTGAGTATAGCATCCAGTTATGCACCACACATCGATGTTTCCATCTACAGTGGACCACATAGATGATGGCGGTCCTATAAGATTAGTACCATATAGCCTAGGTGTGTAGTAGGCTACACCATCTAGGTTTGTGTAAGTACATTCTGTGATATGTGCACAACGATGACATTGCCTAACGATGCATTTCTCAGAATGTATCTCTGTTATGTCATTAACTGACATGTGACTGTATCTTTGTTTCTCAGTGTGAGATTTCCATTACCTTGTGCCATCGCGGGCAGACGTCTCAAGCAATAACCAGGCTTTGTTGATTTAGTGTTCTCATCCTTTATGTTTTAGTAGCTTCTCCAGTACCATGGTAGATTATAATAGAGTAGTAGAAGAAAGGTATTTCAAAGTACTTTCTGATTGTAGATCTCATTTTGCTCAGCTAAAAAAAAAAAAAGTTTTTTCCTGGGGAATAGAACCAGCAGTGTCCCCGTGTTTTATATTCGTCTTGGTCTATTGAACGTTAATGGAAATCTTTTGCAGCACCAAATCTTCACAAGGGTTTGATTCTACCATTTTCCTCCCATTTATTAATGGCACAATACCTATTAAGCCATTTTACAAAATTAGCTTCTCATAAGAGAGTAAATTGAAGACGAACTCTAAGGAAAGGTTTGACTCATCTATTTAGCCCTCAAAAATTCTCTCTTAAATTGTGGTTCAATTAAGAATTAGTCCAAAATAGAAATTTTAATAAAAATGTAGTTATAAGATATGAAAATGACCTTTAAATCCACCAGTGGTATAAAAGAGTAGAATAAATTTAAAATAAAGTTATAGGTGCTGATTTAATCCTTGAAAAGCATCACTTCATTTCCATAAATGAGGATTGAAATGAGTTTTTTCCAAATGAAATGCAGCTTTTAATGGAAGAAATGTATGAGAAATAATGTATTTCAGCAATGTGGTCTCAGCACCTTCCAGATGGCTGAGCTGAGGTAGGAAAATTGATGAGATGACATTTTGGATTTTTCTGCATGTACTTGCCCACTCTCAAGTGAATTTGGGCTTCCATCTGTATTTCAATGCTGTCTTACCTGGGCAGGAAACACAGGTGTCCAGGGAAAACTTTAAAAAATTAACATCTAAGCAGAAAGAGCCCCCAACTACTTAAAAAGAGGGGAGCTTGATGCTGTACCCCATCCTGTACAGTTAGTGTTGCTAAGTAAACCAAATTATTTTAGGTGTTTCTTCCTGACATTTTTTTCTTGTGTTATTTTAATTTTGGAACATAACTGGAAACTGAGAACACCATGTGGGATCCTTATCTCTTGCATCATCATGATTGAAAATCATAATTAGAAGAATGCATGGAAAAGAGAAAAGCTTAATAACCTATGCATACTTTTATGACACAGAAATGTGGAAAGAAATCAAGGATTCAATAATTACGCATGGTAGGGGAAAGGTTATTAAAAAGGTAAATTTTTTTTTTTTTGAGCACAAAAGATATCAAGAAATGGATGTTCTATAAATAGAGTAATTTAGCCAATTTATTTGCTGGAATATGGATGTCGACCTCTTCGTAGCTAAGAGAGCAAATTGCCCCTAGACCAGCCCACTGGGAGCTACAACGATTGTGTGTGTGTGTGCGCGTGCTCATGTGTGTTTGTCCTATTTGAGTGGGCAGATTTTCCACATCCCTATTGTAAATATTTTGGCACTCCCAAACTTAAATATTTACATGTTCGTGTGAAGTATTTCTGCACTTTCCCTTCCTCTGTATGCAGTGTTTTGCAAATTTCCTATCAAATCCTACAAATCCCCCAAGCTCCTTCACTCTCGTGCCCCTCTCTCTGCCCCCTATATATGTGTTCTATTACATCTGCTAGGACTCATCCTCAGTCTATGCATTTCCCATTTGCAAAAGAGGCAAAATGTGTTATATGCACCTGTCCTCTTCCACTTGTGTCTCTACATCGGTGTGTTGAATAACGCGAAACAAAACTTTAATATTCTTGTTGTGAAAAACTTGTAATCCTGGAATAGAATTCTCCTGGGAGGACTTCAAAGGTTTGGAAACAGCCCACCAGCTAGAGATAATTAGTGCTGTAAGGAGGCAATCTTTAGCAATGGACCTGAGAGGCACTTATAAACACCTTTCTATGGGTTTTCATATAAATCCTGGTACCAGGACACTGGAAATGCATTTATAAATTTTCTCTTTATGTTGAGCTTTGGCCAGTTCACATTAGCAGAACACTTGAAACACATACATGATGTCTTTGTGTAAAGAAATGGTCCTTTATTATCATTGCATGCTGTAGAAAAATGAATGATTGAATGAATAAATAAGTGTAGGTGTATGTATGTGTGTATGTGCATGCATATACATATATGTATATGTAAGTATGTATACATATATATTCATATATACTCACTTATATATTTCATTTGTTTATATATCTGGACAGACTGTATGCACATGTGTACTTATATGAACATAAAGAAAGGTAAACTGTATTGAGTTTGTGCTTGGGATGATGGAAAAGTTTTGGAAGTAGACAGGGGTGATGGTTGCAGAACATTGTGAAAGCGTTTAATGCCTCTGAATTATACATTTAAAAAGGTTAAAATGGCAAAGTTTATGCTATGGATATTTTACTACAATAAAAAACATATATATTAAGTTTGAATTTGCATCTACAAAAACCCAAACTCAAACGTAAATCCTATCCCTAAACTAAGCGCAAGTTATTTACCCTACCTTTGACCTTTGACTCTTGACACTAACCCCTACCATATGAAACCTGACCTTTGACCCTTGGCGCCTGATCTGAACACTGACTCTGACACTTAAGGAGAACCCAGATCTGAAACGTGTACTTGACGCCAACCCTAACCAGAAGATGGAACCTGGAAACTGAGCCCTGGACTTTTCCTCCTTGGTTCTTGAAACATTGAGTAGACCTATGACCCCAAACAGTGATGTGGACTTGAACTCAAACCCAATCCCAAGTTCTAACCGGAAGCTGGATACGAAACCTAATCCTACCCAAACTTGAACATGAATCCAAACCTGAACCCAAACTCTGAAGTTAACCACTCACCCGTAACTTGAATGTAAAACTTTGAACATATCCTTGACCCTTGACCATAACCCTTAACTATCGACCCTTGACTCAAACACCAAACACAGCCCCCAAACAGAGCCTCTGACCCATGGCCTTTGATCCTAGTCCTGACCTTCGACCTCTGTCCCTAACATGGATATGATCCCTTGATCTTAACATTGACCTTTGACCCTAACTCTACATCCAATCAGAAATACAAACTTACCCTAACTTGAACCTGAATCCATGCTCAAAGCCTATCTTAACCCTTAACCCTTGATCTTCAACCCTTTACCTTTTACCCCTTGACTCTTGACAATGAACCTTCAACCTGGACAGGAATCCAAATCCATACTCAAAACTTTTTTCTCACTTGAATCATAATCCAAACCCAAAATTGAACCCAACCTCTGACCCTGCCTAGCCACTGATCTGAACCCAAAACCTGTCCCTAACCCTGACGTGAGCAAATGAGTGTCTCGGTCCTAGAGGGTGGATGTGGGATTTGCAGCCCTACAGCCTACAGATGCCACAGACTTGGACAAACTATCACATGTAAGTTTTGCAAAAAGACTCAGCTCCTGGAGAACCAGGTGTTGAAGGTTATGGTTGACCTCTGTATAGACTTCAAGGTGAAATACCTGTGGCTTGACCTGTGATATTCCCCATTACATAATTGTGTGATCAAGAGATAATTGTGGGCTCCTGTGTCACTGAAAATCCATTCATTCAACAAATATTTATGGACTACCAGTGGTGTGCCAGGCGCCATGCTAGGCACCTGGATACAGCCATGAGCAGAAGAGAGCCAGATACCTGGCCCAGTGGAATGGATATTCTCTTGGTGGATGGAGATAACACTGACTAAATCTAAGATTCACTCCATGTGGAAGTCCTAACTCCTCACCAAACTTTTCTGCAAATTTCTTGGAGAACATGGATGGAGACTCTGGTTAACACGGTTATTTCTGGAGCCAATTTTCTCTACTTCCATTTATACATGGTGTGTTTTCCATCTTGGTTACCAACGTAAGAAACTCAGCCACTTCTCAATTTATATGGAAATCCAGTCAACTGCATATAGATGGATGTGTGTGTGGTGTTTAGTCTTTATTAGATATAACTTATGATTTGAGGAGAAACTGGGAGCATTTTATCATAAAAATGAGAAGATAAACCTTCCAAATTGATCATCTCTTAACTCTTTTTTCTTGGTGAGGAAGATTGGCCCTGAGCTAACATCTGTGCCAATCTTCCTCTATTTTGTATGTGGAACGCCACCACAGCATGGCTTGATGAGCAGTGTGTAGGTCCACGCCAAGGATCCAAACCCGCAAACCCTGGGCCGCCAAAGCAGAGCATGCGAACTTAACCACTATGCCACCGGGCTGGCCCCTCTTAGCTCTTTTGATAACTAACTTTTGAGCATCCTACAACTGGGGATTTTCTGCAGGATGTTTCAACTTCCAACTCATCAAACCCAATGATTGGCTAGAGCAGATTTATAATCTGTTCTTCTTCTGGAATTCACCCTCTGCCATGCATGATTTAAGAAAGAATACTATGAAAGTAAGTTCTTTCCCTAAGATGAGTTTTGCTTCTCTCTGTTAAAAATAATAATAGACTTTTGCCTCTATTAAGATAGTTCTGCATACTCAGGGGAATCCCTTTAGAAGATGTATGGCTTCTCTGAGCTATGCTTGCAATTTGAATAATTGCTATCTACGAGTTCCAGTAGCACAATGAATAGGTCAGAATTCCCATGAGGTTTATCTGGGAAATTTCTTGCAAAACACATCCCAGGTGTTCATCTGTGTCTGGAAATTTATAATAAGTAATAATTTCTCCAGACAAGGCGACTGAGAATGGTTGAACATTAGTTTTAAAAACCATTTTAACCAATGCCTTCACAAATACTAATTGAGACTTAGTTATTTAGATTCACTTGTTCTAGTTACTGAGAAATAGTATTTGGCACAGGACATGAAAGAATTAGAGCACATATTTTCTTCGTTCCAGAGAAACAATTACTTTATCTGGAACTAGACCATAAACTTAAACTCGTTGCTTTCTTAGGATTAGAAAATTTAAGGTTGGTGATTAGGCTGGTTGTTAAACTGTTGGATTTGACCTGAAATACAAAAAGGACTCATCATTTTTCTATCTCTGGCTGCTTCATGCAGTCCTGGTTCCAGCTTTTTAAAACAATTTTAATGGGTTGTTTTTTTCCTTTTTTATTATTAGAGAATATTTCATACACGGGCATGAATAATTAAATGCACGTCTTTCTATACACAAAATGAAATACAATTAGAACCCAATGGAGATTTTTGGATCCCTCCCTTCTCCCTTCTAAATTGCGTCATGTCATCCCACCCCATAAGGATAATAACCTTTCTGAATCTCGTTCATCATTTCCTTCTTTTACTGAGTTTTAATTCTGCAAAACTGTCACTACCAGCATGATCCTAATAATTTATTAAGTATGGTCTGTTTTTTGGTTTTTATGAATTGGATCATTATACATTCTTCTTCACCTGGCGTTTTTCATTGAATATTTTGTTTTTCAACCATGGTGATGTTTGAAACTTTAGCTCATTTATTTCCACTGATATATAAAACCCCATCCTTTGGTCATGTCACAATATGTTTCACTCTTTTTCTGAAACTGGGCCTTTTGTAAACATTGCAGCCATTAACATTTTGTGCATGTCTCTTGTTGAAAAGGTGCACAACAACTCTTTACCTAGTAAGAGATTTACTATACTCTATTTTATATGCATGTTTAGATATACGTGCTAATGTCAACTTTTTAAATGGTTGTGCACATTTATCCAAGAACAGAATATGAGTTTCTACTGCTCTTTATCTTCACTGGACGAGGTATTGTCTAAATTTTATTTTCATTTTTTAATATGGTAACTGTAAATTTCAGTATCTTTTTAAGAATATAATTTACACACAAAATCCGCTTATTTTAGGTGCACAATTCCATGAGCTTTGAAAAATCTTGGACAGTATTTTGAAGAAATTTTTTGACAAAAAATTTTAGCAAATAGTTTTGCATTTTCTCCAAATAGATCTTGCACAACTTCATAGCTTCTTTTATGTTTTCTTGCTTTGGTAAAACACATCTTTAAAAAGTTTTTTTTGCTAAAATCTATTGCTGATATATAGAAATAATATTGGCTTTTGTATGTTGATACTCTAGATACCTTGTTAAGTGTCATCATTAGTTTTAATAATTTTAAAATTCTGTTGGGTTTCATATGTAATAGAGAATATGATTTATCAGAATCAACAGCTACTATTTCCTCTCCTCATTTTCTGTAACACTTTTTCGTTTGTTTTTCTTACAGAGCTGGCTAGGGCATCTGAATACAATGTTGACTAGAAATTAGACTGTGTATCATTTTTTTTCTGTCTTTAGAGGAAAGGCTTCTTATGTTACCCCATCTGTATAATATTTGGAGTAGGATATCAGTAAATGACCTTCTTTAGATGAAGAAATACTTATTGGTAGGTGGTTACTCCAAAGCTCATTCCCATTGACCTCGTACAAATATCAGATTCAGATACTAAATGGATGAGGGAACATCCTGCCTCTCCCCACAGCACAGAATATAATGAGTCATATTTATTCAGAAGTCTGAAGACATTCTTGCGAAATATTTTATCTAGTTCGTGGAACTATACTCGATTAGTTGATTTGTCAATTGTTTTCTTAATACATTTATCCTAATCGATCATTTTGGGTTATAGTTATTTTTATGATCAACACTTTCTACCAGAATGCTTTTCATGCTTTAGCATTTATCAGAATCCCTGGAAGGGCTTGTTGAAATGCAGATTCTTGAGCCTATTCTCCAAAATTTTGATCCAGTAGCTCTTGGGAGGGACCAGAGGATTTGCATATCTAACTGTTTCCCACATGATGTGGTTGCTGTGGGTCCATGGACACACTTCCAGTAGTGCTGCGTACAACCTTCTGATGTCATAAGAATTGTGAGTTGTCATCTATACTTCTTATTACTGGTCAACCTCCAGTCACTCTGTTCATAAAATCTATATCTGTATTGCGTTAGGCTACTAGTTAATTTATTTCACTCTATAACTACAGAGGGAAGCCTACTTAATGAGTTTTCTCAAACAATTCCATGATTATACACATTAGCTTAAGTCAAATCTTATAAAATGTCAATGTAGTATATATGTATATATTATAAAACATTGTGATATATAAGGAAGTATCTATTCAAGTTAATATACAGTAGTTTATTAACAAATCTTGTATATATTTTCCACTCAGTGCAAAATGTATACATTTCTCCCTCCTCCTCCTCTCCTTCCTCCCCCCACCCCCACACTCTCTCCCATCCCCACCCCCTTCTCCCAGGACAAGCTTGTGTCTCTAAAACAAATCTTGACAAATAACAAGCATTGCATTTTCCACTCCACAGATTAATTAGTAGCTCAAGTAAGATAAAGAGTTGTTGACTTTATGACAAGGCTAATGTGATATTTTTGAAAGGGATTCACATTTCAAGTTAGCAAGTGCTCTCCATATCACATCTGTGTCAACGGAAGGTAGGGTACTCAGTGGCTTTCTGCAGAGCTCAAAGACAGCATTTTCAGCTGGAAGTCACTGCCATAGGAGGTAAGCCACACATTTTTGCTAAATACATTGTTGCACAACTGATGAATAACATTTCAAACATATTTGTTGTCTATTGAAAAACAAATGAATTTAGCAAGCATGTGGTCTGGAATACGTGTACACCCTTATAAATTTAATCACCTCTACCATCCTATTAATCAACTTCTATCCCCTTCCCCCACTCAAATCACCTTGATCCTGGAAAAGTGATTATTTGGAAGGGAGATGGGGTCACCTGTAACCTGTTAAGAGGACATTTATTTATTCATTCAACACCCATTTAACATGAGCATAAAATGGACATAGTATGAGTTTAAGAATATATAGTTTATAAGACTAACCTGATTGAACAAAGGGAGGATAGTAAGTAAATATTAGTTGGGAAGACAAGATTGTGTGTATGGCTTCGAAAGACAAGACTGGGAGCTTAACCTTGTTTGTGTAACGCAACTATTAAAGAATTCTGAGGAAAATAAGCTTCAAGCAAGATTTAGCATGAGGACAAAGTTGGGCATTCAGGAAAGTTTAGAATGGGTGGGGGCGGTGAATAATGGGGAAGCTGTGGTTAAAGGTCTTTGCTCCGGAGTTGCAGATGGGTGTGGGAAAGGGAAGGAAGGGATGGATGCAAAAACGCTTTAAGAGTAAAAATCACTGCAGCCCAAATGTTAACTAAATGCTGGGATTTTAAAAAGAGATATGATGTCAAAATATGAATTAAAATGTTTCAACCTGTGTAGCTGGGAACATGGTTGTAATAGGGACACAAGACATAAGAAAGGAGACCAGTTTGAGGGAAAGAAAGATGTTTAGCTCAACACAGAGCTTTAGGGGAAAGTGGACATCTGAATGGAAAACTCCACTATGCATTGGGGGAATTTAAACAGGATCTCGTGTGATACCTTAAGGGTACAGACTGGAATTGTTATCAGATTGATGGTGGTGGAAGTATCTGAGATGTGAGTCGTGTTGAGTTCACAGACTCATGTCAGGAGCAGTACCTTATTGAAGGATTCGCTTTAGTGCTGCAAGAATTCATGTAAATTCTCTTTTACCTAGCTTTATGCTTCCCTTGGTACATTTATGAGGAGATGGGCGAGAATAATATTGATTCACCGATACTATCCATCTGTTAGAAAAACATATAAAACAGAAATATTTGCTTTAGGCTGAGTTCCAAACTTAATACTTAATGATTTTTTCTTAAACTTTGTTGACACATGCTACATCTCAACAGGCAATTTGCTCCAACTAGTTTCCCAGATTTGCTACAGAAAGTACAATTGATCAAAAGT
Organism: Ceratotherium simum simum; assembly: GCF_057802395.1. Classification (NCBI taxonomy): domain Eukaryota; kingdom Metazoa; phylum Chordata; class Mammalia; order Perissodactyla; family Rhinocerotidae; genus Ceratotherium; species Ceratotherium simum. The sequence continues at coordinate 125,589,847 of NC_141940.1, forward strand.
TGGCTGCAGAAAGTCAACAGCAATCCTTTTACTGCATTTTTGTTGCTTCCTGAAACTATTTTAAGACCATAAAACACCTTGGGTATCAACTGTCTGTCTGAATTCCATTTCAGATGATATATTCTTTCTTGAGGTAGAATATTTTATATTTTTCTAATTCTCTGATTGCTGAAACAATATATTGTTAATGTCGTAAATTTAGAAATTCAAGGGGCATAAAGAAGAAAATTAGCAAAATAAAACCACTCTTAATAGTATGGTTATCTATATATATGCATGTGTATATGTACATGTGTGTCTATATGTATAAATATATATATGAAACAAGAAAACAATAGAAGTACAAAGACCCCAAAAGTCAACTGGAAGGATTCTCATTGGCCACAATGGGGCAATTTCAACATCCCTAAGAATAATATGTATACTGAATTGAAACATGACAAATATATGACAATTCATGCATTCATCATGATACTCAATATAAAAACTCACCTATTACAAAGAACTCTTAAAACTCAACAATAAGAAAACAATCATGGGCTGACAACCTTCACAGACATCTCATCAAAGAAGATATACAGATGGCAAATCAGCATATGAAAAGTTGCTCCACATTATATGTCTTCAGGAAAATGCAAATTAAAACTGCCATGAGATACCACTCTACACCTATTAGAACAGCCAAAATCCAGAACACAAACAACACCAATTGCTGGTGAGGATATGGAGCAACAGGCACTCTCATTCATTGCTGGTAGGAATGAAAAATGGTACAGCCACTTTTGAAGACAGTTTACCAGTTTCTTACCAAACTAAACATACTCTTACCATGTGATCCACAAATTACGCTCGTTTGTATTTACCCAAAGGAGTTGAAAACTGACATCCACACAAAAAACTTCACATGGATGTTTATAGCAGATTTATTCATAATTGCCAAAACTTGGAAGCAACCCAGATGTCCTTCAGGAGGTGAATGGATGAATAAAGCTGTGGTCCATCAGAGAATGGAATATTACTCAGTGCTAAAAAGAAACAAGCTATGAACCCATGCAAAGACACGGAAGAATCTCAAATGCGTATTACTAAGTGAAAAAAGCCAATCTGAAAAGGCTACATAATGTGTGATTCCGACTCTATGACATTCTGGAAAAGGCAAAACTGTGGAGACAGTGAAAAGGCTGCCACGGGTTGCGAGTGGGGGAGCAGTGAATAGGCAGAGCACAGAGGATTTTTTAGGGCAGTCAAAATAAACTGTCTGATACTATAATGGTGGATTTATATCATTATACATTTTTCAAGACCTGTAGAATGTACAACACCAAGAGTGAACCCTAATGTAAACTATGACCTTTGGTGATTGTGATGTGTCAATGTAGGTTCATCCTTGGTAAGAAATACACCACTCTGGTGAGTGACGTTGTTAGTGGCGGGAGGGGGGGACGGGGGGGGCTGCGGGGCGGGGAGGCTGTGCATGTGTAGGGGCAGGAGGTATAGAGGAAATCTCTGTTCCTTCCTCTCAATTGTGCTGTGAACCTAAAACTGCTCTAAAAAAAACCTCATTGGTCATATTACTAGGACACAATCACATTTCTCTTAGTATTGAAAAAGAAAAGAATCATGCTTTTCTCTCACTTTCCCTGTACATATTGAATTTCAGAGTAACTACAAAAATTGATGAGTGAGTACGGAATTTCAAATAATAAAAGCAGAAGGAATAATAACATCATACAATCACCTTTTGATGAAACCCCAGATGAAGTCATAGATCAAGGAGCTCATCACCAATGGTTTGTAAAACATCAGTTGAAACACTTAGCAGGTTTTTTTTAAAATAAATAGTGGGATTAGGCCACCTGAATACAATTATCAATCGCTTAAGATTATTAAAAATAAGACAATCTGACACCATATAATTTCTTATGGGACACAATCTGAAGTACAGAGCATTTCCTACGAAGCACCCTTGCCCACAAAGGGCAATATGAATCTAATCCAGCCTGTGAATTGAATACTAGTTTACAGGAAATACAGTGAGATGAGATGCAAGACGTGATTAGGAATCACTCAGTCCGTTCTAGAACTCAGGGTATTCGTTAGCAGCGATACTCAAAATGTGGTTCACAGACCAACAGTAACATCACGCTGGCAGCTTGTTAGAAACGCAAATTTCTGGCTTCCAACCCAGACCTCCTGAATCTGAAATCTTGGGGCGGGTGGGGGGGGGGGGTGCTGCTCTGGGTCATGTGATTTCATAAGCCCTCCAGGTGATTTTTATGCTAAATTTTGAGAGACACTTTTGGACTTGAATATTTACCTGATTTTTATAAAGTATCAGTGACATAAGAAAATGGAAAGAAGACTTTCATACAGAAAAGACAGTGTCATTATTTTCATTTGGTTTCTCTCTAGATGTGTGGACCATATTATTTGTTTTTCATTAAAATTTCTTGTTCAATTTTTTTAAAAAAACATGCGCCTACGTCCTCCCTCAAAACAAAGATCTCCCGATGTTTAGTGTGAATGGGGAGAGTAGAGAAAAAAATATTTTAACCCAGTTTATCAGGTAGGCAATTTGGGCTCAGGGGAGAAGAGTGATAAAAAAAACTTGAATGAGAATCAGCTGTGTACTTACGCAAGCACTCATTATTATTCAACTATTTCATGCTACCCAATGCTTTCAAAATAATAGATGTGTTCAGCTACAAATATAACGTAGGAAGCCAGAAATATTGGTGACTGAAAGGATCCTTGGTTTCAGTGACACAAATAAAATAAAATAACGTGTAAAAAGGACTTTGCAAACTATAAGGTGTTTTGTATAAAGAGGTTGGGTGTTACTTTAAGTTTCTATTTAAATGTGATAGTCAATTAGAGAATTTATTTTCTGTTTTATTCCTTGCTTTGAAAGTATTTAAAAGTGTAAGAGTGTAGAATTTAGCTATGAAAAAAATATGTTCAACATAATGGGATCTTTCTTGGAAACTGATGTTATGCCTTGTTTCAGAGGCATGCTGTTGAAAGCTATCCATGACTCCCACATTCAGCAAATTGCTGTGGACAGAGAAACATCTTGGCTGACCCGAGACCTCACTAGGGTGGCAAAATTAGTGTATTTTTACCAATAAAACCCATCTTGGATAATTAGACAAAAAGTATTCTGTTTTCCGTAATTTGCTTCTGTCTCTACTCTTAAGGTAAACACACTTCACAGTTGCTTTGCTTATGTAAATGTAGATTACAAAACAGCATCAAGAAGAACAACACAATAATTTTAAGGGGTCTTCCAAGTTGAGTGCTATTGAGTACTTTTTAAAGGATGTAGAAATGTCCTCTGGAAAAGGACGTTTCCTTGGAGAAATGTGTGTTTAGATCTCCCGGCCAGGGAGGGCAGTCGTGGTGTCTATTGTCTGTTTGGGCTGTTATGACAGAATACCATAGACAGGGTGACTTGTGAACAACAGCCATTTATTTCTTACACTTCTGGAAGCTGGAAGATCAGGGTTCCAGCATGATCCAGGTGAGGACCCTTTGCAAGTGCAGAGTTCAGACTGCTGACTTCTTGTTGCATCCTCACATGGCTAGCTCTCTGGCCTCTTCTTATAAGAACAGTAATCCCATTCATGAGGGCTCCTCCCTTGTGACCTAATCACCTCCCAAAGGCCCCACCTCCTAATATCATCACATTAGGGGTTAGGATTTCAACATATGCATTTTAAGAGGAAAAAAAAACATTCAGTCCATTGCAAGTAGAAATGATAGAGGGTGTGGCACTGGTCATTAAATACAGGTGTCATACCTAATTAAGTAGATTTAGCTCATTGTGCAGGTAACACTTCATATGGGCACCATGATTCAAAGCATTTCCCCAATGGGGTCTTGTTGCTTCGTAGTTAGAGAGTTTCTGTTTGGGGTGATGAAAACATTTTAGAAATAGGCAGTGATGATGGTTGCACATCATTGTGAATGTTCTGAATCCCATCGAATTGTACACTTAGAAATGATTAAAACAGCAAAATGTATAGCGCACGCACACACACATATGTATATACCGTATCACATCTATATCTCTCTGTATATATATTCACATGATTTTTCATTTTAGTTGTGCTCAATTTAAGGGCAGTTTGAGACAGCACAAGAGTATAATACTGCACACACTTTTTACCCCAAATAAAACAGACCAGAGTCCATCACAGAGACACAAAAGGAATAGAGACTTTCAGATCCCCGAGTTGAGCATAAATTTGACTTCACAATTTCTGGCAGATGAAGCAAAAAAAAAAAGAGAGAAAGAAACACATTTGGTTCCAGGATTTCTATATTTCTGGCAAGAGAAAGCTTTTCCCTTTTCCTTCTGATGCTTTATGAAGAGCAGTTATGGGGTCGGTGATAAAAGAGGGGGCGGTGAAGGAAGGCTCCGTGCCCTTTTCTTCAGCAGCAGCTAGCAGATTCACCCATGACATTAAGAATAATATACCAACGTCTGAGACGACATCCCTAAAGGGAGACCCTGCCTGTTATGTGTAATGACAGCCTACACTCTTGAACCTGGAAAAATACTACCTGGGTTGTGCTAAGTTTATTCTTAAAAGACCAACCCCAGATAGCTACAGCTGCCAAATACAACTGCAGAGAGCAGTGCTTCTCAAATTGGGAATCTCTTCTGGTTTTTAGCATCTACCCCTCGATTGTACCACCAGAGATTCTCATTCTGTGTCTGGGTTGGAGCCCACATGTTTCCATTTTTACTGAGAACTCAGGATCGTGCTGATGTACCCCCGACCAACATTCCGAGATAGCCCAGCCTTCCAGGCCCTAAGTATCGTGAGGGCTGGGAGAGGATGGCCCTAGCTCACCCATCTAACACAGTGGAGGATGCAGAGCTGTCCCTAACAAGTGAGTTCAGGAGACAGGGAGCACCTGCACTCGGAGGTACTCGCTGGCAACTCTCTCTCCGGCTCATTTTCAACATGGCTGAGTCAGATATTGAGATGCAGCTTGGAATTATCAGACTAAAGCACCAGGGAAAAGCTTTGGACACTTTTCCCTCTGAGTCCCTGTTTTTCGCTCTTTCTGCCCTTGTCTATCAAGTTTGGCACCATTGAAACTGTTGTGATGGTAACGAAATGAGTCTATGCTTTATCCTTTGAAGTGATTTGATACACACATTTATTTTAACTAGAAGATCTTTTACATCTACTATGTATGTTCTTGTTTGAAATACCTCTTGTACACAAAAGCACTTGGGCAAATTCTCACAGCTTTAAAAATAGGGATTGTGCCTTTGGCTAAAGGTAAATTAAACATAACAGGCCATTGACCCTTTTTTCATAATCATCATGACCACCAAGCCCTTACTAAGTATTTTCCTGCACAAGAAGAGCAACTCACATTTACATGAAGCTTTATAACACACAAAGTGTTTTCACATTCGTCCTCTCTTTCCAGGTCATTGATTGAAGGAGTTTTACTAACCTTTTCCTTTCGTGATGGTGGTGGAATGGGCAAGACCACCATTTGGCGTTAAAAGAATCCTGGATTTTATTCAGCTTGCCTGCCGTAGTCATAGGGCTATTGGTAATGTACCCAACTCAGTCAGGATAAGACAAACAAGCTGTGGGATACAGAATAACAGCCCCCCACCTACATCTATATCCTACTCCCCAGAACCTGGGAATACATGGTAAGAGGGATTACCTGGTAAACCTTATGTGGTAAGAGGGATTTTGCAGATGTATTAAGATAAGGCTCTTGAGATGGAGAGAGCTTCCTCAGTTATCCAGGTGGGGTGCAATGTAATCAAAAAGTTCTTTATAGGAGGGAAGCTGGAGAGTCAGAACACGAGACTACCTGAAGTTGGAAGCAGAGTTCAGAGAGGAGAGAAGATGCTATGCTACTGGCTTGGAAGACGGAAGATGGAACCATGAGGCAAGGAAGGTGGGTGGCCTGTAGAAGCTGGAAAAGGAACGCAAACAGTTTCTCTGTGAGAGGTGCCAGGAGGACCCATCCTTCCAAAAGCATTTTAGACTTCTGAACTCCAAAACTGTTAAGATAAGAAATATATATATTATTAAGGCACTCGGTTTGCAGTAATTCGTTACCGTAAGCAGCAATAGTAAACTAATATACAACAGGATGTAATTTTTACTTGTTTATTGTCTATCTACCCATGCTAGAATATGAGTTTCAGGCAGTTAAAGATCTAGTTTATCCCGTTCACTCTTGCGTCTTCAGCATTAGGACAATTAGTGCCTGGAATATTGGAGGCACCCATGAAGATCTGTTGAATGAGCCATAAATTAACCCCACATGCCTGTTAAATATTTTTTCTCTATTACACTTTCACTATTTCAAAATCTGTACTTTTTCCACAGTTGATTCCAGCTCATTCTGCTTTTCCTTTTTGGCCATTGCAAGATTAATGATATTTTGCTGAACCCAAGAGTAATGGCCAAAATTTGGTGGACCGAATGTGACTGTACATGCTGTCTGTCCATGGAAGACTTGATGTTTTTGACTCTGGAGAATTTCTTTGTTTAAGCCCATAAAATCTTGTGAGATAAAAGTTCTTAAGTGTAGAATCGGCACAATTAGAGTTGATTAAAGTCTAGTCTTTTTTAAGAACAGAGAGTTATCCTCTTTTTGAGATGAATTTGCCCGTATCTGCTCTGATATGTGATCCATTTAATGTTTTTATGTTAATTTTCAGAGAGGAATCTTAGTCCTTGCCATTCAAATTTCTCAGGAAATCTTTGCCTGCATCTCCATGTGCCATTAGGACAGAATTATCAAAAATGACAAAACAAGGGCAATTATAACAATAAGCGTTAGTACAGTAAGAGATAAGATGGGATTTTGTAACTGCTGACAAATGAAGAGTCTCTCCTATTTAGTTAAAACAGCATTCCAAAGATCTCATATCCAGTACTTGGTGAAACTCCCTTCTAATTTCCACAATACAGTCTCCAAATTAGCCAACCTTTCAAGTCTTGTAAGAAAAGTTATTTTAATGGGGCTTAGAACAGCCACCCCAAGTATGCATTGTGGTTCAAGATAAGAGGAACTTGAGAGTCATGGGCATATGAGCTATGCCATCTTTGGAAAGAAAAATAGCAAAGACTATAAAAACACTGATCTTAGAATAGTTATGAACATATAATATATTATAGGGAACGTGACAAGGCAGAGAGCATAGCATGGTTAAAGTGCTCAACCAAAGAGACAGTTTTCGCCTGTGATACCTGGAAAATATTTGCACTATCTGCCTTCACTCATTTCTGGAAAATATCATCTTCCTTCTTCAATAACCTTTCTATTACTGAAACTAAACATTCCATTGTGATTTTAGCTGTTTTATATGTCATCACATTTAGTGATTACTCGTGTGTATTATTTCATCTAAGATCTTCTCATTGTTTTTCTTAATTAAAACAATCTTCCTAATTGTGCTCCAAGTTTGCCAGAAAAAAACAATGTTGGGAAGCTTGGGAATATTTCTGGGTACGACAAAGGATTCTGTGAGCTGGTAGATGACGTTGGATTTAGATAAAATTGAAAAAGAATGCACTGTCCTTATTTGATTCAGTTCTGATTATCTTATGGAAAAATAAAAACAAACCAGATTAATTCTTGGCTGCCCACAGATAGCATCTAACAGTAAGCACTAGGAAACACCACCATCACTACCGTATGCTTATTTTGCAGTTGAGGATAGAAGAGTGCATCGAAACAGAGCAACATATTTTGAATTAGTGCACTTTAAAAGGAGTTATGAAAATTATGTTTCATATTTGTAACATAGTGTGTAAGTCATCTTTTTTCTTATATGCACTTTACAGTGCCCTGAATACCATATGGGTATAAAATATGTATCTCATGTGTCTTTATAAATATACTTTGATGGCAAAAAATATGACTTTCAGTTCTAATGTTTTAAATATTAATATTTAAACTAATATTATTATTAATTTATAATATAAATTATACACAAATATATAAATGCAATAAATATATAAATATAGTATTGTTAAATATTAATATTGATATTATTATTAATATTTAAAATATTGTTGAAAATTTTGAACAAATTGAAGCTTACAAATGCAAGAAAAACCACACTTCTGTGTAAGTTTTCACGACATCTAAGGAAATCCACTCAAATAATGTATCATTTTTCTCCGGCATTTAGCACATTGTTTGGGTCACTGTGGTACAAAATAAATGTTAGTTGAATAAGCATTTCCATAATTTTTACAGCATGAGTAAAAGCTGTGATATATGTTTGGCCTTGCAAAATAAATATGCGTCACCTTTATGCAAAATTATTCACAAACAGCATCTGCAGTCAGAGAGCATGTAAGCTATCTTTATCATCTGTATAATCTTAAAGTCAGAGTCTGAGTAGACCAGTAATCAATTTTCCCTATGGACCCATTTCATTTATTCAAAGGGCACCTCTTCATACTTGCTATGTGTAGGTGAAACAGAATAAATAGCAGTGTTTCTGATATCAAGGAAGTCAGTCTTCTTGGTGACCAGTTTTGAGCAGACACTGTACACCAGGCACAGTGCTTTTCTATGCTCATTGTCCAATGAGTTCTCAGCACTGCTGTGGGGTAGCTTCTCTTCTCAATTCCACACTTGAGAAAAGTGGGGCTTTGAAATCTTAAGTAACATGCCTGAGGCTTCACCATAGATTCAGCATAGACTCTGAATCCAGTGCAAGCAATAACTCTGCTACTGACCTACAAGCAGATACCCTTCATATAAAGTGGTAAGGTCTATAATAGAAATTCATTTAAAGAATTTACTGTGCTGAGAGAACTGAGATGATTTGGAAATTTTTGAAAAGTTATCTGCATTGGTGGAGGGAAAGAGATGAAATGGCAGTGCCCTAGACCAGCGAGGTGATGGGGCTGACCACAGATGGCGCTGTGCTCCATTGGCAAATGGTGCAGCTTGAGGTGAGGCCATATCTACAGAAGGAAGGCACGTTTTGGCAGGGTATGCAAGGCAATTTACAAGCTCATGGCAGCCCTGTAAAGAGCATCCTAGATGTAGGAGACTGCATATAAAAAGGCAAAGAGATATAGAGTGCAAGGCGTGTCCTGGGGCAGTTCACAAGTAATGTGGTGGGTTTGTAGGCTAACAAGACTTATGCAGAGCATGGCCAGAGATGTGGAGATGGGACTACCAGGAATGGCCTTGGAAGTCCCACTAACGGATTTGACTTTAAAACACACTTGCTATGGGGTGTGTGTGTGTGTGTGTGTGTGTGTGTGTGGGAGAGAGAGAGAGAGATTTCGAAGAAAGAGCTATAAATTGTGAACAGAATGTAAACAGATATTTAAAATTAAGAGAGAAAATCCTCTATAACCACATTCCTAGAGATAAACACAGTTAACTCTCTGATTTCTTTCCAGAGTTTATGTTTTACACACTCATTTTATTATGCTAATAAAAATAGGATCATATGACATGGTATTCAGCAGCTCACTGATTCCTCTTGAGACATCTTAGATGCATTTCTGTGTCCACATATATAAATACTCATTATTACTTTAAACAAATGAGGAGCCTCCTATCATATGGATTCAGCCAACAGAATTCACGCAACAAATCTCCTCCTATTCATGGACATTGATTGAGATGGTTTTCTTCCCTTGTCTTCAAAATTAGAATCAATAAGAATTGTAGATCCTTGGGTAGCTATTTTTGTACATTCAAATAAAGATTTTTTTATAGAAAGCAGTCATAGAAATAGAACTTCTGGGTCAAGGGGCTTCGAGTTTTCATTTTCATGGGTTTTGTCGGTTTTTATGAGTTTGGGAGCACCATGATTAGATTGATGGTGTGGAAATGGATTGGAAGCAGCAAGGATGAGGGAGGGAATTGAAGCTCTTATCTCAGCCACTGGGATGTGACTCAGAGGAATGACGAGGTGTATGAGCTATTTAAGAAACAAAACCGAAAGGATTTGACAGCCAACTGAATGCAAGTCATCAACAAATCTGGAGAAAGGTTCAAGTGTGAGGTTTTGCATTGAAAATAATCTAAAGTTGGCTCAAAGGAGATTTGGTTCCAGACTGGCCATTACCAAATTTTCATCAATGGGAAACTTATTTAGCAATTATTTTCATATTTTGATCTATGTTGTGTAACAAACTTTATTTTATATTTTGTTTCCATAATATCATCAACTTTAGTTTTGTGAATTAATATAATTTCAACGAAGGTATCTTAAAACACCTGCTCAGCCTTATTCTAAATAATTATGTGGAGATATAATACACTTTATGAAAATAATGCAAGGAATCCCATTAACAATTTAATGGACCCCAAATTTGGAAACTTGTGCTGTAGAAATCATGTGTCCTTCGTAATTGTCTTAGATTTATTCTACTGACATTGGAAATAGAATTTGACCCTGAGCAATATTGATGTGATAATTAGATATACTAGAAAGAGGGTCAGCTATTAGTCGTGTCATTTTAAAGAAATATAAAACTAAAACTAGAGACGCTAAATTTCAATCAGATTTGCCTCTCAGACCTACAGAATCTGAGTATATGGCTTTCCTCTCCTTCCAACCCATCCTTTATAAGTATATGCCCTTTCGTTAAATCATAAGCGATTCCAATAAGAAAATTTGTTTCCCCTTGAAATGAATGCATCCAGTGAATAACTGGTTTCCTATCAACATCAAAGAATATAGATTTGCATTCATTGGACTGATGTTCATTTTTATACCTCTTCTCTAATCCTCATCACACAGATTTCTTTTTGGGCTCATTTACATGTCCTAAAGTAAATTCTATCTATTCTCATTAAAGAATTTTTATTTAAACATTTCTTCTTTGCTTTCACTCCATTAAATTAAATATGTGCATGCGCGCACACACACAGGAGGGAGGTGTTCCTATATTGCAAATCCTCATGCTACTCTATGCATACATATATATATGTGTGTATGTATAGTTAATAATAATTAAGAGTCTTAACTGCATCTCTGAAAGAGTTCTATATACGTATATGTATATATAAAGTCATAGATATAGAACTTCTGGATCAGAGTTGCAGAAATAAGAAAAATATATAGAATTATACATGTATCTGTGTATATCCTTATATAGAGTTCTTTTAGAAATGCAGGTGAGATTCTAAATTAATTCTACCAATTAGAGGTGAATACACACACTAAAAATACAAAAGCATTTTTCTATGTTCACTTAGTAATTATCTCATGGTTAATGGGCACACAGAAAACACCTACTCTGCTTATGTAATGAATTATCTCCTAAAAGAAAAGGGATTGTGGCTTTAAAGTCATATTACAAATGATCAAATGGGCAAGCCCACCTGACCCCATTGAGTTTCTTAGCATTGATTTGCAGTGTGTGGAGAGCCACGTGATCTGGAATCATTCTCCTAAACCCTGTGGTGCAACTCAAAAGAACAAGAAAACTTTAAATTATGATTACCTATCACGAAAACCTGAAACGTTCTATTCTAGGGCAATCTTAAGACCAAATACAATGCTCATTTTTACAAGATATGCATTTCATTCAACGTGCAGGGGGAAATGTGATTTCTGTCTTTTACGCATCCTTTCCATGAACTACATTTTAAAATAATCACACAACAACTGAGCCTATATTCTGTGTGTATATACAATTTTTTGTTCCTTCCAGTGCGTTGAATGAAACTGGGCATCAATCTAGTCATTAATATGTCTGAATTCAAATGGTCTCTTTTGTATCTCTCTTCATCACTCAATTGTTGGGGAGAGAGGTTACTGATTTATAAGCTTCATTTCAGAGATGGTAAATCTCAAAAACCAAATGTTTCATCAGCTGAAATGCTTCCAGGGTTTGGAGCCGAGAGTGCTTGTCAATGAAAGGAACTATTTGTTTAAAATCTCTGGTTTTAGCCAGTCAAGGGGCCTCTTCCATTAATTCACCTAGAGCGTGTATGGAAATTTACATCCTCCACTGGGAACAGACTTCTAAAGAGGTTTCTCTTAGAACTCGTCTTTGGTAGGGTGTGGGGCTGCTTCCAAATAGATTGGCTACTACCATTTTGTTGTTCATGGGATTCCATGCCAGTAAACCTACACACACATCATATGTCTGGATTATTTCAAATGCCGTATTTGACAATCAGAATAGGAAAGAAATGTGCTCTGGTAGAGAAAATAAAACTGCTTACATTCACTCTGTACCTGCAACGGAAACTCTGCCCACTTGATCATTTAGATTAAAAGTGGAGAAAAAACAATCCCTGGATGTTGCAGTAAATGAAGATTCCGTGGCAGAAACTATGGAAACACCAGCTTCAAAAAAACCACGTTCATTTGCTAAACTTCAGAGATGCATGGAGAGCTGTTTTCCTCAGGACTTTTGGAAGGAATTCAGAATCGCAAAGATCAAACCTTTCAATAGGATGCTCTTAGAAGAACTAAGATTTGCAGGATACGGAATATTAATTAGCCTCCTGTTTGAGAGGTTACAGCAGTCACGTTTTGCTAGGGAGGGAGGGATTCTGATTTAATAAAGGCTAGTGATTTACCGTATGTCGCAAATCCTCACGCTCGTCATTCTGAGAGAGTCGAGAGAGGCAGAGAGGCGGAAGGAGGAGGGATGTGTTAAAAACAGAACAGTTTTGCCAGAAAATTACTGAAGGCTTTAGGAATTAATCACCTCTCTCCTTAATGGGGAAAGAGAGGCTTGTCTTATGGTTATTATACGGCACCCAAACTGCCATTATCAACCCCTTTCAGACATAAAACCACATGAAAGAGGCTTTTCTCCCAAGCAAAGCACGATTCATTTTATGAGAAACTGTGTAAAAGGTTTAGTGATGAATGTTGGAGCCACAGAACACTCGCTGGCATGAAACTAATTAGTAATTGCTAATTAAATAAGGGAGGGGTTGGTAACGTCTGAACATTCCCACTAATCATCTACTCTCAGCTCAATCCCTAGGAACTTGAGAGAGGGCTGGATCTGAGGGATGTGCCATAAATGTACAACCTGGTGGTTGTCATCTTGCATCTATTTGTAGGTCCAGGGGATTGTGAGTCCCGATTATTGTAATTTTAGAACAAAAAGCCCCTTCCTGCTGCTTTCCTTCGAATCAGGCCATTCATTTCTGATCCCCTCCTGGCTCACATAGTGCATTTTCCACAGGTGCCCGGGAAAGCTTAGGGAAGGAAGGCTGGCTCCCTTGGTTGGCAGAGGGCTTCATCCTTTACTGATTATGTTTTAGGTTTTAGAAGCTGGCACTCAAGAGCTTCTTGGCATGCTGTCAGCTTTCTTTAGGGATGTATTTGGAGGAGCTGGTTCTGATTTATGCTATTTCAGGGCCCAGATCAGTCCATCTTCATGTATATACTGCAGCAGGCGGCCCTAGGACCTTAATAAGCATTAATTTAAACGAGTGAGTCGCATGGCCCTGAGAATAAAGAAATGGTACAGAAAGAGAAATTATCGTAATCGGGTAGTTTGCACAGGGGCAAATAAGAATGTGAAATGATAAAAACTTTTTCTGACTTTTTTTTTTTCTTCAAAAGGCTTATCCAAGATGGATTTGGACATAAAGTCGGATTAAAGTGTGTGCAATGATTTAAACTTGGAGGATGCTTTAGAAAATATTTATAGTTTTGGAGCTGAATAGGAGAGAGTGTGTCTCTCTAACAAAATGACTGCAAGCATCAGAGGAAAGCAATGTTTCCAGGTCAAGATCTTTCTTCAATGTGAGAGGAACTGGGAAGGAAATAAATATCTAAAATGGATCACTCTGCTACAATAAATACCTCATGTAGCTTTTAAGGCAGAATTAAAAATTTGATGCCTTGAGTGAAATCTAGTTCCTCAATTTACAGAATCCTCCTTTTTAAAATCAAGTGTACCAGCTCGTGCTATTTTGGGGACAGTTAGGGAGATTTGAATATGCATTGGCTTTTAAATGAGATTGAAGAACTATAAGTTTTTGTATGTAACTACAATTTTTTTCTGTATAGGAAAATATACTAAATATAGCATACTAAACTATTAAAGAGTGAGATCTTATGATATCTGTAGTTTACTTTGAAACTTAAGCATTAAAAGGAGTTAAAATATTAATAATGAATTCAATGGGAAAAATCTACTTTTGTATACGTACACACACTCTTACACACAGATACCAACACACAAATCCTCACCTCCCACATACACACATACACTTTTTATCCAAAAACCTTCTTTTAGGAATCTTTTGTATTTTTCAAAGGAAAATGGACATATGCACAGGAATGATAACTTGAATCTAGTGAAATTCATAGTTTCTGATATTGTCACGTGTTTTAAATATTTCAGATTCATTTTGCCTTATAGGTTAGCCGGTATGTACCCACAGATGAGACATTTTATCATGGTGTCAACAAAAACAATAACCGTTATAACTGTTGTTTACATAATCCTTTCTGCCAAGAAATTGTTCTACGATGTTGCTTCTCATTTATAGGAAGAAAAGAATGAACAGGGTCAACCGTGAGATATCTTTTCAAATAGCAACAATGTTTACGTGCTTTTTATAGTTGACCACCTAAAATACCCTGTGTTCTCTTGTAGGGTTTTTAAGTACTGGTGACCAGGCGGCCAAAGGCAACTATGGGCTCCTGGATCAGATCCAAGCACTGCGGTGGATTGAGGAGAACGTTGGCGCCTTTGGTGGTGATCCCAAGAGGGTGACCATCTTCGGCTCAGGCGCGGGAGCCTCTTGTGTCAGTCTCTTGACCTTGTCCCACTATTCAGAAGGTAATAAAGGCAGTCTCATGGAGGGCAGGCGACCCCCAGGACTGAGGAATGAGCACACGCAAAAAGTTCATATCCAAGGTGCAAGATGAAGTTGCCATAAGTCTCTTAGAAATCTCCATGCAAAATCCCCCAAATGACATATATCTACATTCTCTTCTTTTAACTTGGCTTTCTTTCCATTTTTTTATAATTGAGGTATAGTTGACCTGTAACATATTAGTTTCAGGTGTACCACATAATGATTCAATATTTGTATATGTTGAGAAATGATCGCCACAATAATTTAACATCCCTCACCACACATAGTTACAAAGCTTTTTTTTCTTGTGATGAGAACTTTTAAGATCTACTCTCTTAGCAACTTTCAGTTATACAGTACAGTATTATTATTATTATTATTTTTGTGTGTGGAAGATCGACCCTGAGCTAACATCTGCCAACCCTCCTCTTTTTGCTGAGGAAGACTGGCCCTGGGCTAACATCCATGCCCATCTTCCTCCACTTTATATGGGACACCGCCACAGCATGGCTTGCCAAGCGGTGCGTTGGCATGCGCCTGGGCTCCGAACCAGTGAACCCCAGGTTGCCGCAGCGTAACACATGCACTTACCTGCTTGTGCCACTGGGCCGGCCCCCTGAGGTTTTTACCTAGGGGCTAACTCAAGGCAATTACCTCTTATGCAGTGGGGATGGACGTTCCAAGCAATGTCAGAGGAGAGATTGAAAAGAGAAATCAATTGGGATTGGATGCAGTTGGTTCTGGAAACATGGTAATAACGTCTTAGCTCTCCCTGCAAAGTAAGACACAGGAAAACCCAGCCCTGGGATACCTTGGCAAGTGCAAATGATTATTCGTAATAAGAATCTAAATCGTCAAGGTTGTGTTGTATTTCCTTCTGTGTCATTGGTTGGTTTCAGAATTGCACCATACCTATTTGAACCATTTACATCAAAAGTACTTGAAACTTCAAAGGAATTATTTTTTATTTAAAGAATCTTGCAAAAGGGGTCAAAAGGTAACAAAATTAAAAAAAAATAAAAACAAATAAAATTGTGTAGAATTCTAATAAAATAAAAATCAAAGAACTGTAGCACTGAAAGGGACCTTGAAGCTCATGTACTCCAAAACTGTCATTTATAGAAAAGGAAATTGAGGCTCAGAGACATCGCATGACCTTCCTAAGGTCACACAGCAAGTGATAGAGCCAAGAAAGAAACCAGACTTCCCAGACCCAGATTCAAACATATTCCCATTATTCTTCTTTAGCTATTAAAAATTAGGGAAGAGTGGAGGGTAGTCTTGATCTTCTAGGTAGAATAAACTTTCACTTAGGGATTCATGAATATCTGTGAATTGAGAAACTATTAGGAAATTCCTGATTGCCTGTCACATTTGGTATTTCACGTACCAACTGCTTTTCCACTTTCAACCTGTATTGTTGTGCTTCAAATTTCCCCTGAGGGTATTCAACAGGCCTTAGGAAATAAAAATGTTCAACTGGAGTAGAAATTTTACTAGCCCTAGGCATCAATTTGACAAGTAGATTTTCAGCTTAGTAATGAGATTCACAACTCACATTTCAATAGGATGCTTGGTGCAGGAAACAGACAATCAACCATCAGTCAAATCAGGGGTGACAAGGCTGTAGATTATTTCATAAGGCGAAGGAGAGGTGGAATTAAAGGCTAATATTTGTACTAACCCTTTATTTTAAAAAAAGGAAAATGTGAATAATTAGTTAAATCATTGGTAATATCCATTCTTATAGCATTTTAGAAAATACTTAAACTTTCACGTTTCTCAATTGATACAGTCATAGTTCTAGATTTAGAAAGTAGTCAGGACCAAATTCAGTAGTAACCAAACACATATGAGCCAAAACTATTTGGAGGAAGGGTATTAATTACTTAAATCAACAGATTGGAAATGATTCTGTTCTATGACAATTCCTTGCCTCGGTCATTTCTGCAAAGCAGCTTTTGAAAAACAAGCCAGCAATAGAATCAAGAATTACAAAAATATCTAGACAGTTGGGCTTAGGAATTCCACTTCTAGCAATATAGTCAACCAAATCAATATACACATGGGAAAAGATGTTTTCATGAAGATGATCGCCACTGTATTCTCATAGCAAAGAATGAAATGAAAAGCTAAAAGATTAAAAAGACAAGAAAGTTTTCAAGAATATGTGCATTTATTCAAAAGAACAATAACTAGTTTTAAGAATCATGCTTCAGATATACAATAGCCTGGAAAACACAAAGTAAAAACTATGAATATATTTAACACACTTATGCATAACAGACCAATGCAGTGGGGGAGAATAGCCAAGAGGAATTATGCTAAAATGTTAATGTAACTAGTATTTTCTAGTATGAATTTTAGGTGATTTTTTTTCTTTATCCAATTCTTCAAGTTTTAGCAGGGGTTATATTACTTCCCTAACATACAAGTATATATACACTGCTAACTCAATCATGGCCAATAGTTGTGAGAGGAAAAAGCAAGTAACCTCTAGCAGCGTTTTCCTAATTCTGATTGTTTTAACTTATGAATGTCTTCAAGAGATCAAATATTGACATCATTTCTTTAAGGTGCTCTAAAACAGTAATCTTTAAAGTTAAACACACAAGCCAATACTTGGACATTTTGGACAGAATTATAGACGCTGGGAAATTGGCCCCCAAATGACTTTGATGATGTATCAGGCAAAGCCAGATCAATTTAAAGTCTCAGCCTTGTGTGTCATCTTTGGGCAATCCTCCAAACTTTAGAATCGCATCTTCCTGATTGCAATCATTTTTTCCTTATACTCGATTGCTTGTATGACCTTAAAAATCGACAGGGCGTGAACTTCTGGACTCCCAGCTAAATGCTTTATTCTTCCAGCAACTCATGAGACGTCAGAGCTAGATCGTGCTGGAATTCAAGGAAAGGGCAGGAACAGATAAGAAATTGAAGGCTGTGATTTTATAGTCCATCATCTCTTGTCCTATAGTAGTTAAAAATAGAGTTTTCTTTTGTTTTTTTACTTTGAGACATTCATGTGGTAGACTGACCTGATGGAAAATTTTAAGCTACACAGAATTTTAGTCCTCAAATTTTACTCTTCAAAATTGCTCAAGATTTTTCAAGTTTCTCACCAAACAGATGTTTTTAAAATGTGGCAGAATAAATTAGACAAAAATCTGGGCTTTGAATGGGTGAAATTTTGAAATTAATGATTTTTTGAAAAATACATTTTAGTTGGGCATTCCAGTGAGGATTTCTTTAGGAATAGCTAATTTAATTTAAAATTGTAATGCTTCCAATATATTGAGGGTGGAAATAGAAATACATCCCTGAATTTGTACTCTGAAATTGATTTCAGTGGGTTTTTTTTCCTCGTTATGAAGTGGTACCTGCTTTTGCCAGTGAAACAAAATGTCTTTTGACTTCTTATTGCCACAAAGCATATTTTTATGGAATGGGAGATCTGATTGCTCTGAGAGGCTTTATTTATAGCATCTGGGGATGAAGAAGCCAACACTACACTAAATTGTGGAAGGATAAAGAGATTACATATTTTTACCACAGCGAAAGTGTAAATGTAGTTTCATTTTCTTAAACAGCATTTGTGTGTGTGTGTGTGTAAGAACATCCCATAAAACCAATGTCCAGTGGGAGCAGGGGTAGGGAAAATGGGATGGAAATGAGTGAAAGAGATCCTGAAAAAGCTGAATGCCACTGTATCCCGAAATTCACATGCCGGAGAGACAATCAGAGCCTTCTTTGCTAAGTAAAGGCTGCTTTTCTATCTTTTGGGTTTTCATTTG
Source organism: Ceratotherium simum simum (assembly GCF_057802395.1). NCBI lineage: Eukaryota > Metazoa > Chordata > Mammalia > Perissodactyla > Rhinocerotidae > Ceratotherium > Ceratotherium simum. The sequence goes on from NC_141940.1 coordinate 125,608,464, forward strand.
CATGTCCACAATTTTGCACCTGCAGGTCTGTTCCAGAAGGCGATCATCCAGAGCGGGACCGCCCTGTCCAGCTGGGCAGTGAACTACCAGCCTGCCAAGTACACTCGGATATTGGCAGATAAAGTCGGCTGCAACATGCTGGATACCACGGACGTGGTAGAATGCCTTCGGAATAAGAACTACAAAGAGCTTATTCAGCAGACAATCACCCCGGCCACATATCACATTTCCTTCGGTCCTGTCATCGACGGGGATGTTATCCCAGATGACCCTCAGATCCTGATGGAGCAGGGGGAGTTCCTTAATTATGACATCATGCTTGGTGTCAACCAAGGGGAAGGCTTAAAGTTTGTTGACGGCATAGTGGACAATGAAGATGGCGTGACGCCCAACGACTTTGACTTCTCCGTGTCCAACTTTGTGGACAACCTTTATGGCTATCCGGAGGGGAAAGACACCTTGCGGGAGACCATTAAATTCATGTACACGGACTGGGCAGATAAGGAAAACCCGGAAACTCGACGGAAAACCCTGGTAGCTCTCTTTACAGACCACCAGTGGGTGGCCCCCGCTGTGGCCACAGCTGACCTGCACGCCCAGTATGGCTCTCCAACATATTTCTACGCCTTCTACCACCACTGCCAAAGCGAAATGAAGCCCAGCTGGGCAGACTCAGCCCACGGCGACGAAGTACCCTATGTGTTTGGGATCCCCATGATTGGCCCTACTGAACTCTTCAGCTGTAACTTCTCCAAGAATGATGTCATGCTCAGCGCAGTGGTCATGACGTACTGGACAAATTTCGCCAAAACTGGGTATGTTCTTCTCCACCTCAGGTTATCGCCCTACTTCTAGCTTGATGGTTCCTCTGTGTAAGTGCTGTTTCCATGACACAATAGACCACGGTACACAGGCATGCACACACATGCACGCACAATAGCAGTCATTTTTCCCCAACATCTGTGGGGCCCTCGTTTTTTCTTTACCCCTAAATTGTTTTCTGTCAAACCAGATTTTTACTAGAATGCTGGTTGCATATTGAAAATTCTATGTTTCCTATCTGCTGGGGCAGAATTTAGACATATTTGGCAATTCTATTGAAAGATGATCCCAGAGTTTCAAATCTAAATAGGACCTAACCTCATTTGGTAAATAATAGGGTTATCAAAACACATGTGGCACATGGCAAATTGTATTTATTGTGTAGCCACAGGAATGAAATAAATCTCACAATACCTATGAAGAAATAATATGTGTGTATGTATATACATAATATGTATATATATATCTGTATGCCTATACTCACATAATATTTCTCTATAGTTATGAGATTTATTTCATATATATACATGTATTTACAAATATATTTATTCACTTATATATCATTTATACATATTTCTTTCATAAATCAATATAAATTTCTTATATGTATCTATATAGAGAGATATAACATCTATATGTAGATAGATATCTCATATCTATCCATATCTATCTATCTATACATATCTCTGTTATATCTCATATCTATAGATAGATATCTCATATCTATCTATCTATCTATCTATCTATCTATCTATCTATCTATCTATCTGTCCATTATATAGATATATCTAAAGAAAGCTCATTGGTTAGATCTCGTAGAAAATATACAAGAGCTACACGTACAACAGGGTCCACCAATATTCTACTGAGCAGATTCTCTGCAAACAATGAGAGAAAAGACCCCCCAACATCTTAAACAGCTACAAATATCTTGGCACCTTTTAATTTTCTCTTGTCTAATAACATAATTGTGGAAATTAATGAGGTATCATTCTGTTCTACCTGTGTGTGCTTCTGCATTAACCTTGAGCCTCTTGTACTGAATTAAAAATGAAGATGCTCACTGCTCTGGCTCCGAGGGGTGGTAAATCTTCCCACGGATGCCCGATGGCAGCCTTAGGTTCCCCCACTGCAGCAGCCCTGCAGTGCCCAAGCCTTATGAAGCTCTATTGAGAGGATGGGAGATGAGGAAGGTTCCCATGCATAGGGCTTTAGCAGATACCATCCTTTACAATGATTCCAAATATTCTGTGGTAGGAAATGGTTTCAGAATGTTTTGTCATCTTGGCAAAAGTATGGCATGTTTATTGAGTGGAAAACATGTTGCATGGATACCTGCTTTGAACCGTCAGATTTTACAAATTTGGTCTAAGAAAGGCTTTCACGGGGGCAGTGGGGAAGAGAGAAGGTACAACCATTTGGAAGAGATGCTTGCCTCACCAATAGGTTCTGTCTTTGACAAGGAAATGATTGAAGTCAAGTCAACAAGTATTTTTAGATAAACCTTGTTTATTAGATTCTTAAAACTGCTATAACAAAGAGCCAAAGATGGTGTGGCTTAAAACAACAGAAATTGATTGTTTCCCAGTTCTGGATGCTGGAAGTTCACAATGAAGGTTTCGGCAGGGCTGAGCTCCTTCTAAAACCTGTAGGGGAATATTTCCATGAGTCTTAGCTTTTGGAGGTTTGCTGGCACTCTTTGCTGTTGCTTGACTTGCAGCTACATTACTCCAGTCTTGGCCTGTGTCATCACATGGCAGTCTCTCTCTGTGTCTATCTTTAGGTGGTCATCTTCTTATAAGGGCGCTGGTCATATCGGTTTAGAATTCCATCCTACGCCAGTATGACCTCATCGCATCTTGACTAATTACGTCTGCAAAGAGCCTATTTCCAGTAAGGTCACATTCTGAGGTACTGGGGGTTAGGACTTCAGCATGTCTTAATTAGAGAGGGGAGCAGTTCAACTCATAACACCTTTTAAAGGCAAGACCACGCCCAGTTGTGTCATAGAACTCAGATATGTGATGTCCGCCCTCGCAAAGTACTGCATTCTCTAGAAGCAGAAATGAATGGGCATTCCCCAAACCATGGCTCTGCCCATTCTCTCTTCACTACATTGCCATCCAAACGTATCATTCTTTGTGTAATAATGAAACACGCAGTCATGACTCATGACTTACTTTTGTTAAAACCACATATTCTTTTTTCCCTTACATGTTTTGGAAATAAACTTTATATGATATTCTTAAATGGAAAGCTAGTATCATTCACAATCAATTTAACTCAACCATTAAAAAACCCCTGAAATCCAAATAAAGCCATTAGATTCTCGTTAGCTCTTCTCGCCTGCCAAAGGCTCTGACGCTGATGCTCTCTCATTGTTTAAAAAAAGAGGAAAAGATAGAGGAAATTAATTAATGTCATGAGATAGTAAAGAACTGCTAGCACCAAATGGACACCTTCACGAGGACCTATCCAAGACTGAGCCAGGGATGAAAATACCACCATGTTCTGTTATTGAGTGCTTTTTAATGCCCTAACTCTGTTTCCTAATATCACTTTGCCTAGAGGCCGTGGTTCATGCCCCTCGCTTGGGGAACATAGATGTGGCTATGTCAAATAGCCTGATATTAATCACTGGCCAAATATATTCATGTGGCCATTAGTGGTATGTGTTTAGGGTGTATTTGGCTTTCATAAAGATGTTAAAGTAGCTGGAACAGATGGGGAAGGAGAAAGGACTTCAATTTGGAGGAATAGTTCTCATCTCACCAGAAACCAAATCTTCAGGTAGAGATCTCACTGAGGGAACAGGATACACATGAGGGAGGGCCTTGGATGTCGGTCTGAAGAATCTGGACTTTATGCAAACAGGAGCTATTTTTATTCCTGCAGTCTGTGTGGAGCAGAGCTGAAATCATACTTAGGGATATCAACGCAGTGAGTTTTCTTAATTCATTTGGAAGGTCATTGGAATGACCCAAGTCATCCTTAAAGAAAGATACTCAGAACTTCTTCTTGTGTCCAATGCAAGGTGCAATTTCAAATGTAAGGAAATAGGGGAAAACATTTCAATGGCAGCTGGTTTAACAAGAAAACAGGAAATCTAGCTGATGGGTAGAGTCTAGTGATTTAGGTATTTGTCAATGGATGGCAAAAGCTTGAAAGGTAGTTGCTAGTTATTTCTTTTAAATAGCGTAGTGGCATGATCAGCCTGTGCAGAGGAGGATATCCTTGTCCCCAGGAGGCTGCTTCGTGTGGTCCAGGTGAGGAGAATGAGCCAAAATCGTGCCAGTAAGGGAACAGCGTAGGATAAATCATATCTCTTTATGTCAGGTGTGATGCTTACCTCTGTTCTCCAGAACATGTACTCAGGCCATGGCCCACAGAATATGAGGGAATACAAGTGAGTACCATCAACTGTTCCCTTAAGCACTAGAGAGACAAGAGTTTGATTATAAGAATATCTTCTCATCCATCTATCACAACACATTGCTGTGCAGACAGGATTATGTTACATCAGAACCTGCTTTATCATTTAGTGGGACTTCAAATCTACACCTCAGAAACAGCACCCTGTGTTTCTAATTGTTCGTACATTTGCCAGGACGAAGTGTTCTGATAATTCTTTTCATATACCCAAAGCTAACGGTTCTGACCTTATCTTTAGGTTTAAACGTTAAGTGTCTCTGGTATGCCAACATTTTTTTGTTTTTTGTCCAGCACAGAAAAATAATATTGGGGTGTGCGTGTGGAAGGTGTGGAAGGAAGGAAGGAACGAGGGAGAGAGAGAGGGAAGGAAAGAAGGGGAGAAAGAAGGAAGGAAGGAGGGGGAAAGGAAGGAAGTGGGGAGGGAGGGAGAGAGAGAGAGAAGAGAGGGTGGGAGGGAAGGAGAAGGAAGGAAGGGAGGAAGGAAGGACAGACAAGTATTCCTTTGTAGCTAGGAGGCTCTTTCAATGATCCAGGTTAGAAGACTAAAAAAAAAACAGTGCTGGAAAAGAACAATGTAGTCCAAAACCTTAAGTACTGGGATAGAAATAAGGCTGACTTGGAGAGTTTGATAAATGAGAAATAATGTCAAGGAAAAATTAAAGCTAATTCCAAGGCTTGCAAAGGACTATAAAGAATTAAAATCAGCATCATATAAAATCTCTTTGGGAATAAGAGGCCTGATTGGTGCATAGAATTCAGATGCTCATTTATCAAACACCAATGCAATTTGATTTCTTTGTGGGAAGAAGTGCATAAAAAGGGAACAAGAGAGAAACTTGGTCTCTATAGAAGATACGGCCACAAGCAGCACTTGAAGCAATCAAATGATGCATTATATAGCAAAGGCCTTAAATGCTATTGAAAGTCAGGGATGGAGGGCTAGTTCTGTAATGGCTAGTGAAACCAACATATATTTCGATTTGTCATCTTTGTTCTCAGGACTTTGGTGTAGGTATGCTTCAGAGGCCATCTCTACTTTTGAATTTTCTGGTGTCCTATGATTAATTTATATTCAACCTTTGTGAAATCTTTGCAAAAAGCAGGAAAGAGGCACTTGGGGAGGATGGCTCAGAGAACGTTGCAGCATAAATTTGGTTTTAAAAGTGACCTTTATTGCCAAAAAAGTATTTTGAGCTGAATGAATGAACATCTGTTGCATAGCTGTCACTGAACACGTATTCTTGCTGCATAGGCTAATTTTCTTCTTAGAGGTCTGTAATGAGGAGTCAGCCACGACATCGCTTTATGTGTAAGGAGAAACATACCATCGAAAGGAGCGTATCAGAGGGGTTACTGATACATTTAAAGAACTAGTATTACCTATCTCTAGCAAACAAAATAATCCACAAGATCTCAGAAACACATTCAACTCTCTGCTGCCAAGATGGTGTCTCAAATGAAATATGAGAGGTGAAAACGTATGTGTTAGGTGTTGGGAAATATGGATGAAGATATGCATGGAGGCTTTTACTAGGGAAAGAAGATATGTCTGTTTCTTTCTATCCTTATTCATTGTAATCTTCAGTTTTACTCCTGGGAACTAAAACACACCATATGCTTAAGTGAAGTCTGAAAACAAGACGTTGATATCCCACTTAGAGATCTTACTGTCTTTGGAGTATTTGACAAGGAAAATGACGGGTTTTCATAAGCTCTGTGAGTTTATCTTGGTTTTTAGCTTCTGACTGTGCAACTCCAAGAGCTTTAATAGCTGAATTGTATCAGGCTCAACCTTACTTATCAGAATTTTCAAAATCCTCCACTCTGTTCTTTGAGAACAAAATAAATGTGTTTCTTTACCTTTCAAATATACACTGAATTCTGTCAAAAATAGCCAAATAGCCAGACGAACAGAACACTCTCTTTCCCAGATGCCTGCTCCTTAATAAAAGGTCAACACATCTAATAGGCCCAGTGCAGTGAACCCAAATCAATGGAAAAATAGTAGGAATCCTCACCACCTTTCATTTCTTTTACAGCAGTAAAAATTGATGACAAATGTTTCCATGGCAGATTCCAATTAAATAGGAATTATTCAAAAATTTATTTCAAAAGACTCAAATAAAAGAAACACGAGGTGCTATACTGAATCCAACATTTTTTAAAACATATAAAAATTTAAAAAATAATAAACGAATTATTTTTAAATATATTAATGTTTGTAAATGAACACATAAATAAGATCATTGCATGAGTACCTGTAATTTTATGTATTTTTTTCATTCTTTGAGTAAAATAAAAGCACAGCACTTAGTATGTACTCAGTTAAGAGGTAAATTTTCTTTTTCTTGTGTATCACATATATTATCTTAAGTATATGTCATATATTTGTATATCTATATGTATACAGTATATAGTATACTATATATACTGTGGTATACAGTATGCTTTTACATAGCATATACTATATACAGTGTATAATACAGTGTATGTGGTATACAGTACATTTTTATACATCATATACTATACACAGTGTATAGTACACTGTATATACTCTGGGTATATACAGTATATTACTTTATAGTCCCCTCTCCCTAAGCAATCTTCGGGTGTTCTAATTTATATATTGGCAGAAGGCGATAATATTTTTTAAGCTCTTACTATATGCTAGGAATTTTGTAGTTACTATTTAACCTTCATCACTTACTTCCAACCCCAATATTCTTATCTACTCTATAAATGAGGAAGATTAGGCCAAGACAGGCTAAAGAATTTGCTCAAGATTTCACAGCTATAAAGAGGGAAAGCTGCAGAGGTTAATCCATGGAAGTGATTTTGACAGCCTCGGATTGAGGGCTAAAGTCCTTCCTTTAGCGGATGTCGTACCTGTTGGTCAAGCATGTGGTTTGCAGCCTGCACAATGCCTGGTAATGTCTGTACACTTGAGATCTTCAAGTAGGACCTTCTGGTCCCCCAGCTTTCCGGCGTGTAAGCGAGTAGGCGTGGCTGGAGCCAGCTTCATAAAAGTGCTGACAAGGAGAGATTACCTGGAAGGTAGAAGTTGCAGCACCCAGAGCAGTAAGTTAGTGTGCTGTATCTCCCACTTGTTCTGGGTCTGCACATCAGGTCTGAATGTTCAATACTGTCCACCAGGGGAATTTTTCCATGGGTAATCTCAAATTTTTCAAAACAAATAAACATAAGATGAAATCTGTTTTACAGTTCACATTACCAACTTTACAAAAAATGGAAGAAATGAGAATATGTTATCTTTCGGTGCTTGTTTGTTATGTTAAAAGAGGTGGTTGCAAAGATATTTAAAGCACCATGTTTTGTGGATTGTCTTTTAATTTTGATGATTCTCCCTCTGCCTGTACCCACTTATGTAAATAAGAAGAAAATTGTTTGATGCCAAACACACTTAGCATCTACAAAAACCCTCAATTTCTTGCATCGTGTCTTACTTCTCCTAAACAGGTTGACTTCACCACATCTAAAAGGGCTATCTTACCAAACTTCTTAGAATTAATGGAATGTTGTTTGACCTTTACATGACTCAGTTTTCAAAAGATTTTCAAGTGTATATGTATTTCTCCTTAAAATAGAGAGCAAACAAATAACGCATATTTCTATTTATTAGCATTTTGTAATTACAAAAGCCTATTCTGATTGGACTTTTACATATATTTTAGTTGTTAAAACTGCCATATCTAATCATTGATTAGAAGCAATCTAAGCAAGGAAGAGAATACTCACTTTTTGAACAATTGCCTCTAAATCAGGATATCTCAATTTCAGTACTATGGACATTTGGACTCAATACTTCTTTGCTTGTGGGGGGCTGTCCTGTGCACTGGAGAATGTTCAGTGGTGCCCCCGGCATCTACCCATTCATAACACAACCCTCCAGTTATGACAACCAAAAACATATCCAGACGTTGCCAATTGTCCTCGTGGGGGCAAATCACCTCTGGTTGGGATTTATGGCTCAAAAGTAGTTAAACTTGAGAGACTGAAAATATTCTTAGACACATTTTGTTTTCCTTCTTCATTGTTGAAGATAATTTGATGCATTTAAAAATAATTGAAATGTTATGAAAATGCCATAGTATGGCCATCAGAAATTATTTTTAAGATAAAGGTAAGAGGAGATTTTAAGGAAGAGACAAAATGGCAGCCTTGTTTGGATTAAAGCAGAATGTATCTATTGCTACTTGGTTACTTGGTGCTCATCAACAAACGTGCGATTAATTGATCATAATTTCCCGGTTTATTTGATAAAAAGATTTACTTGTCACATGTAGAAGAATGTGACCTTCTTTCTCTTTTTTTCTTCCTTCTGTCCCCAGTGACCCTAACCAGCCAGTTCCTCAGGATACCAAGTTCATTCACACGAAACCCAATCGCTTTGAGGAAGTGGCCTGGTCCAAATATAACCCCAAAGACCAGCTCTATCTGCATATTGGCCTGAAACCCAGAGTAAGGGATCACTACCGAGCTACGAAAGTGGCTTTCTGGTTGGAACTCGTCCCTCACTTGCACAACTTGAATGAGATATTCCAGTACGTTTCGACAACCACCAAGGTCCCTCCTCCCGACATGACCTCCTTCCCCTATGGGACCCGGCGATCTCCTGCGAAGATATGGCCAACGACCAAACGCCCAGCGATCACTCCCGCTAACAATCCGAAACACTCCAAGGACCCTCACAAGACGGGGCCCGAGGACACAACCGTCCTCATCGAAACCAAACGGGATTATTCCACTGAATTAAGCGTCACCATCGCCGTGGGGGCATCCTTACTCTTCCTCAACATTTTGGCATTCGCAGCGCTGTATTACAAGAAGGATAAGAGACGCCACGAGACTCACAGGCGCCCCAGTCCCCAGAGAAATACCACCAACGACATTGCTCACATCCAGAACGAAGAGATCATGTCCCTGCAGATGAAACAGCTGGACCACGACCATGAGTGTGAGTCGCTACAGGCTCACGACACCCTGAGGCTCACCTGTCCGCCAGACTACACCCTCACGCTGCGCCGGTCCCCAGATGACATCCCTCTTATGACCCCAAATACCATTACCATGATCCCAAACACACTGACGGGAATGCAGCCTTTGCACACCTTCAATACCTTCAGTGGAGGGCAAAACAGTACCAATTTACCCCACGGACATTCAACCACCAGAGTATAGCTTTGCGGGTCCCTTCCCTTCCCTCTGTTCCTCCCCTCAGCAGCATCGAAGAGAGACAGAAAGACAGAAGCAACATCTCCACACAAGGAATGTTTTTCATCCCACCAACTTGAGACAAAAGAGCAAAAGGGCGGTCATTGCGTCCCCGGACCCGTCCCATTGGCATTTCCCGGTATGACAAGATCAACTTCTGACCCTATGAAATGTGAAAAGTATACATTGCTGTTACAATACTGCTTTAAGATCTCCACCACTCCAGCCAACGTTTAGTGTGACTAGGACATCGCCCTTTCAAGGACTTGGATGTTTCCAACATAACAATTGAAGCTGACACTTCTAGAACTCGGCCAGGGACACGATTTTTTTTTTTTTTTAATTATGATTGGAAAAAAAAAAAGTTCTTTATGTGCCATATGATGGATGGCTCTACTTAAGTGAAGAAAGAGTTTATGGGCTTTTACCCAGCATATGGAGCTGTAATCTAGAGAGAAGGCAAAGTAGAATTTTATTATTAAAATCAAAGAACTGACTATGCAGTAACATACGTATAGTTCTGTGCAAAGAGATGTTTGGCCAGCCTGAACTATATTTAAGAAACTTTGTAAAGAAAAATGTATATAGCTGTGAGTTTAAACAAAAACACACACAGAAAACAACAACAAAAAACAGACAAAAAAGCTTTTATTGGTGTTTTCAGTTTGAAAGAGCTTTTAGCAAGATTGTGTTTTCCATTGTGGTCTGTATGTATATAAGTATATATATACATTAGTCATATCACCTCTGTCTCCTCCAGGACAAAGGAGGATTTTCTTCTTAATTACTTGTGGTAAACGAAGACACGGGGTTTTCTAATGCATTTCATTTGTACGAGGACGTGGTGTCACACAGCGGACCCAGACCGTCTGTGTGGCTGGGCTCTTTTCCCTTTTCAGGTTGCACAAGTGCATGCGACAGCATTTTTAGGAGACTGTTGTTTTAGGAAACTTTTATTTTTGTGTGTTAAGCCTTCATGAAGTTGCCACACAAAGATGGATCCCCAACGTGGAGTCTATTTAAAGCTTTTTGAATTAGAGACACGCACATGCAGAGCGACAGCAGGAAAAACAAAATACAAATCTCGTTCTGTAGTTCTGGTTCTTTGAATACGTTTAGGAAGAGTTGCTTCCCACCCCAGGGTCCTGCCAAAAAGGAAAGAAAGCTTGCCTTTGGTGGGGCCGTGCCCTGCCGAGTAAATACGGCTCTGTGTTCCCCAGCAGCTGCGGAAGAGTTTGGCTGGTAAAGTACCTGCTCAGCTTAGCTAATCAGATTGAAGGAGGGCATGTGTCTTTCCTTTTGTGTTAAAGCAGTAAGTCCCTTATTTCTCAGTAGGCAGGGTTTTTTATTCTTTATACCATTTATGGGATAAAACATATGCTTGTCTGAAAATATTACTTTCTGTGGGTTTGTGTATCAGTCACTGATCAATGAATATCATAGAAAGAAAACAAAAAAGACAGAAGATTAAAAATGCTTTGCATGGGTTTTGCAGGAAGTTAGGATAGCTTCACTGTCAGGATAACATATTCACCCATTTTAAATTGGCAACTTGGAGACTAGACATTTGTCCCTCTGACACCTTGTCATCTTCTCATTGTCCTTTTAATTTTCCTCAAGGAATATTTTGAGTGTCATAAAGTGGGAGGAAAAAGTAATAACAATGATTCCTTTATATTTGTCTTTTAAAAATTATTGCAACATCAGGAAATAGTAGCCAAAGATATTTGAAGATAGTGTCTCTGGGCTTGATTGTGTTTATTCTAGAAACCCAGTCTTGAAAGTCATTGCTAAATTGGGCATCCTCCACAAAGACAGTCCAACTTCCTTGCCCCACTGCACACCTTTGAGTACTGAACCCCTAAACTAAAACTGTAGTGATATATATCAGAGTGTTTGAAAATGCCCTCCAGAGAAAGACAGCTCTTAGAAATGCATATAAGAGTCACGCAATAAATTCTGTGTGGTTTATCTTGGTTTAAATTTGAGAGTGATTCTCTGTATATACCTATGCGAAATATTAGAATCCCAACTTTGCACACAGTGAAGCAACACTCCCTTTTTGCAGCTAAAGGTGTCATGGGTAAGATTTTTGTCCCCCCGTTCATCATCTTCTAAAGCTATTGTCAGGCCATTTCTGCAAGCTATGTATTACCCCAGCTGGGCTATGGCAAATAGGCTCTCCATGAAACCACGAAGGAAGTGATGGTTGGCATCGGTGTCGGTCCAGTATGTCTGTAATGTGAATTCCAGTATTTGTTTAGTATTTCCAATTGTCTTCTGCTAGCAATATGCACAGTAATGTATCAGGCTTGTGACATTTGGATAAGGATAAAAAAAAGAGTTCTTGTTAAGTGAATAACTTTAGCTTTTACAGAGGATTATGATCAAAAGCAGTTTAATACACCTTAAAGGATATCTTATTTCTACATGGAAAGATGTTATAGAATCTTCATAGAGTTCTATGAGTATAAAATATACTTGCTATCTATAAAAAAAGAGAAAAAAGAGAAAAAAATGAGAAAAAAATAAGTAAAAAAAAAATACTTTCCTAGGCTTTTATTCTTGACCTTCAGAGGCACGCAGGGTTTAATGGTTTCTTGGGTTATTATTTTGCAATTTTGTTTTTGATTTTGCCTTAAGTAATGATAGAAGATATATATGGCTGGACACATATGTATAAACTTTTCAGCAGCATTTTTAATAATAAAATATCACAGTATTTTCTAATGCTTTGTGCAAATAATTATGCGTCCATTCTTTTTTTGTAGGTGGCCTATTTTATTTACTTTATGCTTCTTTGAATGCCTTTTTCATTTTAAAAGCAAAGTGATACATCTGACATAGGCTATAAATGGAAAACTCAATTGGTAACGGATTGGTTTCTTGGTTTATCCTGGCACACAGTTTTTGCGCCACTGCTGGGGAAGTTCTACTGGCCTGATGTTGGAGAAGTAGGTCCTGGATGGTGGAACTCAAGATAAGAAAATGTTTCCTGAAATGGAACGCTTGGATTCATTAATTCTACCACTGCTCATTCTTATGTCCTGGGTTGTGTTTGACGTAATAATGCCTTAAACTTTTTAGAGAGCTTTATCTGAATAAATCTTCAAATGAAGGCAAGAAATTCTACCGAATAAAACTCAAGGGGCAGAAAATTACTCTCTTATTAATGAGAGCTAATTTGCCGAGGCCTCACTGTGCATGCAACCATTCCTTATCTAACTTGACACTCACAGTAGCCCTAGGAAGGGCACCTGTATTACTCTTGTTTCACAACTGAAGGAGTTGAGAATCAGAAACTGTAAGCTGTGAGGAAGCAGAGCTTAGATTCAAAGCGAGATAGTGTGTCTTCAGAGCTCAAACTTCTCACCTATAACGGATATGGCAAAAATTTCTAACTCAGGCTCATGCATGTCATGATAATACTAGTTAATGATCAGATGAAAAACAGCAAATACCGTGACTGCTATATTCGAACTCTGAATCTTTTTAGATGTAGGACACAGGATATATATTATTCTTATATATTATATATGAATAATAATAAATATATTAATAATTTAATAATATATTAATATTATTTATAATTTTATTATAATATAATAAATACTCAAATATAGTTTACATACAAAATATAACAATTATATATAATTAGAAATAAATATATAAATAATATAAAATAGGTGATATAGTATTAATTTTATTATTTATATGATACATTTGTTTACATATAAAATAATACATATCATATACCTTATATTATATAATATGTAATATATATTTTCTACATTTATACACATATTTAATGTATTACATATATTAAATATATACATATATTGCATTTATTATTTATATGTGCATGTATTATTATATATGTAATACATATGTAAATATACATATATTATCTCATACATTATATTTATGTATATGTAAATATGTAAATATTTATATAAATATTTTATAAATATGTAAACAATATTTTATAAGTATATAAGTATATATAATATACATGTATATGTAATGGAATTTTTCATGGATTTAAAATTGAATCTTTAGTAAATTTTAGGTTGGGGGGAGTCACTGTTTTTTTCACGATTTTATGCATTCTTGGCCATTCTGAATAACTCGAGGATTGGTAAAAATGTATTAATTCATTCATTCATTTACTCATTCATTCACTCACTAATTCATTCAGTAAACCTTTACAAAGCATCTCCGTCATCCCAGCCCTGTGGTGGGGCTGGCATTAAAAATAAAATAAAAAGCTTTTTCCATTCTAGAACTCAAAGTGGAAGACAGGAAAGTACAGTGATGAGATTGGGAGAAGATGTTGGAGATGGTACCCAGGGTGCCAACAGGAGTCTAGACAGCCCTTAACTTCACCCAGGAGGAGAGGAGAGCATTTTGTAGGACGCTACCCCAAACCATGTGTCTCCAAATACACGGGAGTCCATGCTGATGCAACAATGGTGCTGTGTGCTCTGGGAAGACAGAACTCGCCCCTTTGAAGTGAGAAGACATGGGAAGTTTGGGCAACCGTGGCTTTTTTGTCATAGCTGGAAAAATAGAGGATGTCGTTTGGAAAGGAGTGGGGAATGATGTGTACAGCATCCAGCTGATAAAATGCTTCAAATCATGAGACACGCAGTTTGCATGTTGTCCTGAATTCAGGCGGGAGACAGTGAAAGGTTGCACAAAAGTGGTGTTTGTGGTAGTTAGAAGGGCTTATCAAGGATTACTCTTCCAAGAATGTAGGGGACATCAGGCTACAGTGTAGATTCTGATTCAGCAGAGGTTGGGTGGACGAGAGTCTCCATATTTCCAACAAGCCCTCTAAGTAATGTAGATCTTGCTGGTTCCCAACTAACCCCAAGTATTTTTGGGAGCAAGATACGAAAGTGTTCACTCCAGAAGTAGCCTTGGGGATGGTCTGAATCGGGGTCCTGGGTGCAGTGAACGTAGGTAAGTACACAGCTAGAGCAATCTGTTTGAGAAATTAATTACTATCTTCCTTTTGAGGGTGGTGGGGGATAGGAATGAGAGCAAAAAGTAAAAAAAAAAAAATTTGCATAGTTTTATAGCTGAACGTTCCAGAACTGATAAAATGCGATGACCAAAGACGACCCTTAGCACATTTGTAGTCAAAGCCAATTTTGGCAACTTGCTGCAGCAAAGACAGGGCACACTCAGGAGCAGTGAGCCACCGGGGTGAGGAGTTCAGGTGGGATAGACAAGGGCTTGGGCTTTTTCTGGGTGGTTTTACGAGGCCTAAACAAAGCAAGAAGTTGTTCTGTATTGGTTGCTTTCTGGATAATTGGCTGTCAACAACTTTTAGCCAGAAAGTAAGAGAAAAGGAGGATGGCTAGTTATCAGTAAAGAAATTCTGGAATAAAAGAAGATGTTGGATAATTTTTAGTGGCTACAGACTGTCCTTGATTTTATCTTAACCCGTGGTATTGTGGGCGACTTTCATCTGATGTTATCTTGAATTATTTTTAGATGCACTGGGGCCCCCCATGACTTAGCCATTGATTATCAGGCTAGCTACTAGCAGTCAGATGCCAGGGCTGTTTTTACTTTCTCAGAACTTCCTTGAAATATACTCAATACCTCACGTCTTTTGGTCTGTCTGATTAGGAAAAAAAATCTAGGTTCTGCAAAGGAAGTTAACGTGACACTTTCTCTGCAGATTCTCATTATTATATTTAAGAAAATGGATATACAAAGAAAGGTCTTTTACAAGCCTACCTTTCCATAAAGGGACCATCAGCATAAATTCTTAGAAAACCTACAAATAATTATGTTTTCTGCAGGTCAGAGCTTTAGGGAAAATGGGAGAGACTGCCACATTTGGCTGAAGAGGAGAAAAAGCTGGTTGGAAGGAACAGGTGGAATCTACTAAAGGGAAATCTTCAGACTAGCTCCTAAGGTCATTAGCTCCCAATAGGACTGACTGTGGGCTGCTGGGAACTGAGAAAAATGGCCGGGGATTTCAGCTGGGAGACACTTTGGAAGGAAAATTCTTCTAAGTCCCCCCTGCCAGGTCCTGAACGCAAGACCTTGGACTTCAGGTGTTCCCGTTGATGTAGAAATGGGAAGATATGTTGCTGGCACCCCAAAATACACCCCTAAAACATGTCCCATAAAAACTGGGAAATCAGAGGGTGCCCAATTTCAAATATTGGAAGCATTATTATGCTTCGGTTGCAAGATCTGTTTTGCTCTTGAGCGCTTATCAACTATTCTCTAATGTACCTGGTTAGTAGAGAAATACATGTCCTCTATAGGAATTTTGGAAAATATAAAAAAAGAAAAAAAACCTACTATCATCTCTTTAAGCCTTGATGAAACTGAGCTTTAACTTTTAGAACTCTTCATGTGCACACCCACCCACTCCCACACACTGCTGCACACACAGTGCATATAGAATCTTGTAGAGTGTCAGTTTGTTTAAAAAAATAATGTATCAGTTTTGCCTATAGTTTTCTTACGACTTTCGGTTCGTTTTGTGTCATTACACATTGGGATCTCATTTTTGCTCAAATAACATTTTCAAACGGTTGCTCTGCCTGCGTCTCACCTGGATGGGTGAATAGAGAACATGGAACTTGGCATATTAAGGTTGGAGAGTAGAAAGGAGACAGAGTTCGCAAGGAAACATTGTAACTAATTTATCACATAGGAAAAGAATAGTGTGCCTCTGCAGAGTGTTCACCAAATGTGTTATAAAACCAGATTTTGAAAGAAAAGACATCTGAATGATGTGAACCAGGAGTGAAGCCTCTTCAGAGCCAAAGATTTTCCTGTACTGGCTACCTAAACAGTGTGGCCTCTGCACATACTTTGTGAAATATGTGGGTTTGACAAGAACCCCGTGAGCCCCAACGCACTGAGCTGGGAGTGCAGCAGGAACCCCATTTCCCCAGACTTATTCAACATCAAGAACCTTTATTATTTGATCCGACTGCAGTCGCCAATCCCACATAGCTGTCTCAGAAGTTCCTTCTACTGTCTCACACCGTTGGAATAACAACCGGACCCTGACTGAGACCAGATCTCAGGTTCTGGAAAAAAAAACAACCCTTCTTTTGTTTAATGTTGTCATTTAGGAAAACTAATCCCACGTTGAATATCTATCATATATTTATATGTGGTGTTTCCCATCCTGTCTCTCCCTACCTCTGCCATTCTAATATATGAGCTGGTATAGTCCCAATAGAAAAAGAAACTGACGGGGTATCTGGTCACCTTTGATTTCCTTTACCTACATTTTTATCAAAGAGCTAAATGCTATTCATCACATAAGAAGTTTTAACCTTTTTCTTCCAAATTGTTTCGCAATCACTTTTACATGCGTCCTATGCACTAGCAGAGATAAGGCATAAACACATTATAAGGTGTGTCTCTTTATTTGGGGCATATATAAGATATTATGTACTGTGGAGAGCTAACATTTTGTATTTTGAACTAGTTATCAAGGTGACCAGAAAAAATAACAATTGACATGATGTCTTCAAAAAGTATAGAAAAGTATGTGAGCGTTTGATGATCTGTGAGTGCTAGAAAAACATATCAACATTCCCTTTATGAAAAAATTAGCAGATGACGGTTATTGTCTAAAATAGCCCCTGGAAATATTATTCCAGTATTAGGATAAAGAAAGAAATGAATGACTTTGACTCCTCTGATTTTGAAGAAATGGTCTGCGACTTCAAACTTATGTGTTCTTTGGGTATTTAGGGTACAAGATCAGAGGAAATGTGAGCTTCAACTGTGGCCAGGAAAATTAAATCTCACATTTACCTTTGTCCTTAAAGCAGCTTTGAACTCTTGGATTTATGGGAAAAAATAATTCAATAGAAAGTGTATCTGTTTTGGAGCCAAGTTTCCCAGAATGTATGAATTCCCATCTTGACATTTACACCAAGAAGCCATAGGTGCCTTATATTTAATTCTCTCATTGATCACAACATGCTTTATTGACCACTTACGTTGAGAGAAACATTGGAACCACATAATATAATATTTCTATGAATAAGGATCATAAATCTGACTTGCATTATACCAATCCACCATACAATTAATATCAGCAAATACCACAGTAATCCCTTTAGCAAAACTGAGCCCACACCACCTTTACTTATCATAGGTGGGCGACTCCCTGCTACATGTCCACACAGTTGTATGCTGTAGCAGTTGTCTTGAATTCAACATAATTTGGGACAACAGTTCAATTTCATGCATGTTTAAAGTTATTTCTCTTCTTAATAGAGAGGCAGATCATTCAGCATGTGTGTTTTTGCTGGTGGGGGGGTGTGGTTCTTAGCGTCAATGACTTGTTCAATGTTAATTCTTTTCCTTCATTTTTTTCTCCACTGGTGTAGCTTGTGGGCTGCTCAGTAAGAAAAGCTCAATGCCTCCATTACAAAATAATAATGATGATAGTAATAACAATGACGGTGATCCAGATCAAGGAGAGCCTCTCACAGTAAAGACAGAAAAGAAACACAGAATGGGGGTGTTTGAAGCATAGGCAAAGGCAGAGAGATTCAATGAGGTTAGGTTAGGACCTCTACAGTGGCAAGATCAAGTCAAATGCAAGATGATGTGATTTGGGAGAAAACGCACAACCCAGGGAGGAGAAAGAGGGAAGAAGCAGAGAGAGAGAGAGCTCTGGAAAAGGAGCATTCCTGATTGAAATTTCCTGTTCCACGTGCAGTCTATCCTTATAACAACGCTCGTCTGATGGGTCTCTTTAACTTGCAATAACACCCAAAATCAAGACAAACCATTGTTATACACACGAAAATTCTTCAGGACTCAAGTACTGCTTTCGATGCCCATAGATTTCACAATTCCTCCTTTACCCCTAGATTGTATCCCTGTTGTAGAGTGTTGAAGCACTTTATTAACAATACCGTGAGCTCCGATGAAGGGTATGTAAGAGAGGAAATCAGAAATAACTGGATAATGGTGGTACTTTGTCCCTTTGATTAACTCTGGACTCCTTCCTTGGAACATCTTATGGGGATTTTTCTCGCTGAATATTATACTTCCACAAAACCCAAACCTATGTCTGTACTCTCTGTGCTTCACGTCATTTTTTCTCATCCTACAACACATCCTATTTGGAATAGCATCTTCCTTTTTTATTTTCTTTTGAACTATAATAACAGTCACCTCAGAAGGGAGTTTCATATGAGGCATACTAATAAACCTATTACCTAATAGGTAATAAACCTAATGAACCCTATTCTGTTTAATCCTAAATTTTCAATGATTGCTCCGTAAGACCAATGGTGCATCAAAATGACAGGCAAGCAAGGTAGGCCACCTGCCTGTCTGTTCTTCCCAATAGCAAATCCAATTTGGACTGGCAAAGCCACTTCCTCCAGCCAGATGAATCAGGTTGGAGAGGACTGTTAATTTATTGGAATGGACATGTGTCAACAGCACTCTTAAAGGTACTATGTTGAAGAGAAACTGTAATCCAGTTTGTGATCTGAACAATCACCTTTTAGATTTTAATGAAAAACAAAAAACCACATGTAGTTGTTGCTAGCCAATTGCAAAGAGGATACATTATTAAGGCTCAGTTGTTGAAATAGTCGTTTCTATATAGAATATGGTAATGCAGAATGTCTGTTTTTACTGTGTGTGTTTTCAATCTAAAACCGGCAGTCAGCCTCCCCCCTTTGTATAGATGGTAGAGACCATATAATCTGTAGTGTGCCAATGAGCAAAAAAAAAAAGAAAAATGCGCCTCACTATGGCTTCTCATTGACCCCTTATTTAGGATTGAGCTATTAGCAGAAACTACTTTGCAGCCTAAGATAAGGAGCACAGATGCTGTGTTTCTTGGTTGGAATGGATGACGATACCAGCAATGGTCTCATTGATTGTTCTTAAGATGTGTGTGCAGAAGAGTAAATGACAAGGCACTTTCTTGCAGAATTGTAAATAAAGGCAGCAATTTGAGGACATATATTTTTATTATTGTCAGTGCATGATCACAAGAGATACATGAATAAGTAAAAGAAAAGCAGTCTTCCTTTATCACCAATAGGGATAAATCCGCACTCAACCTCCCAAGGGAAAGACGTGTAGCACTGTGGTAAGGAAGCTTGTTAGTTAACCTGCATGGCATCCATCTAAATAAGAATGAAGCTTCAGGAGCTGTGGAGCAAAATCAGCTGGCCTGGATTTTTCTCCTCCACTGGCCAAATGAAGGTCAAGCGACCTCCGACAAGTTACTTAATTTCTACGTGTTTATCTGCTAATGAGTGACAGCGTTTGTCCTACTTGCAACCCAGGATCCAGTTAAAAATAAAACAAAATGGCAGATTTGAGAATTTATTATAAACTCATATAAATCTCACAGCGTCTTGGGTAATCCGATTCTTTTTCAAGTTCGTTCCCAGGCAATATCTGAAGAAAGCGGTACCGCCACTCTATCCTGCCGACTGCTAGGAACTCTGCTAACAACCTGGCATCATTTGTCTTTCATTTTCTCTCTATTCATTTGGCATCTTTATATCTAGCACTCAACTAGGTCCTGTGGGAATACATAAGAAATACAAGAGCATGCTTTGTTTATCCCCCTTAGGAGGAAAGACACCGCCTGGGAGACTATGCAGACACACCATTAAAAAAGAGAATATGAGAACGTTTACAATATGATACTGAACTATATTTAGGATTAGCCTAAATTATTAACACACACAGACTATATTATGCATGGCTAAAGATGTGTGTGTGTGTGTGGTGTGTATAAAACATATGCTGTATATAGTAAATATATAGTATATGTGTTTATATATGTAAATATAGAAATAAATGTATATTATGTATTTATAAATATAAATAATATAAAAATATAAATTTTACCATATATGTGTTTTACACATAAATATGTTTTCCTAAGCCATTAAAAATTCTTTCTATGAAGTTGATCAGGGTCCTGTGAAAAGGTCTTATTATAAGAACATTAGACAACGATTCTCCTATCCATCCACTTCTTCTCTCATTGAGAGACAACATTTTGTGCAAGGTGAGAGAACTTGGTCTCAAACTAGACTAATTTCAATTTCCAGCTCCCATACTTACTGGTTCTTTAACCTTGGATAAATTACTTAGCATTCTTTGTTTCTTCCCTCATACCGTTTTAAGATCATAATATAAATAATGTCATATAAATAATGTAAATAACAATATAAATGTATTTAGATGTCCCTATTTTTTGACTGCTTGTGTATTAATATTACAATCAGAAAAAAATATTTTAACAGAGAAATAGCACAAATAAATGCAGTGTGTTCCATGAAGCCATGCGAGTGGCCCAGTAGGTGGTGCTATCCGCTCTGTGTCGGCAGAGCCAGCGAAAGCTTGAGGTGGAAGACAAGGATGGTGGATAATGTGACATACTTAGTGCCTTGACACAGGTGCCTTAACTCAGGTGACAAAGCTTTCCATCAATCTTTCCAAAGGCTATAGTGAGGCACTCATCACCATCCTACATATACAGCCGTATGACAGTTGAATTTATTTTAAAGAGGAAGATTCAGTGGTTTTGTACAATCCCTTCCAGCTCAATGATCACTTTTTTCATTCAATTTCCCGGAGGAAACAGAAGCAACAACCCAACTTGGATCTTACTCTCAATCAGCAGTGAAGTAGAACTTTTGACAAGAGTATATGAATATCTATTTTGTTAATGTCCTTGGATTCACGGTACATCCTCTGAAAGCTAAAAAAAAAAATCTCCAAAATATTATATTGGGAATTTGCAGCATCTCAAACTGGAGAAATTCCCACTGCTTTAAATACAAATTGGAGAATTATTACATTTAGTTCTTGTAAAATCGATTCTAGGAGAAGACGGTAGTTATTTCAAAGTGATGAGAAGAGGAATATACACAAATATGTCATTCTCAACTATGGCTCTTGAAAGAAGTGAATCGTGTGATGTAAAGTCCTTAATTGGGACATGTGGATTTTGCATCCTACGAAAGATTCTGTTCCATAAAAGTTCTAATGCCTAGTTTCTATTACATTTTTCATCGGGAATTTCATTTGGAATTCTATTTTACCATGAAGTTTATTGCTTGGCGCCGCTAAAATAATTCCGTACTGTGTTAGAACATATTGACGCTGTGATCCTTTATGAGGCATCCTTGTTTTTACAGCTGAGGAGGCTAACGTCCTGAAGCGCTAAATGATTTGTACCAAAAGCTCTTTCTTAAAATCAATCTATTCAAGGGATATTTATCAGTGATTTTTATGTGCCTGATTTCCTGTTAGCTTCTGGGACACACTCAGTTTCTGAGAGGAGAAGAAATTACAGCTAAGGAGGTAATCAACCGGAATGAAGAAGGTGAATCGCAGTTTCAAACTGAGGTGTTCTGAATTGTACAGGATTTGGGGGTGGAATAAAATAGGTATGTGGGCTGCATGCCTGGACTGGAACTGCCCAGGAAAAAGTGATGGTGTGGTCAGAGGTGAATCCGGAAGGATGAGAAGGAGCCCATCTTGCAAATATTTAGAGGCAGGGAGGGAGGAAATGCCTAAACAGAAAGGGACTCATTAGAGGAGATCAGGACATGTATAAGAACTGAAGGAAGTCTTGGGGGCCTGGAATGTGGAGGGAATGGGTAGGTTAAAAGGTGAGGCTGCAAATGTGAGCAGGAGCCAAGTGGATGACCTTGTAGTCCTGGTGAGAGCTTGATAGATTCCTGTAAAAAAAAAATCACTGGGAAAATGCTGGTTTAAACAGAATGGTGACATGAGGCATTTATCAACAGAGCCCAGCGAAGCTATGCAGAGGTCAGAAGCTGAGTGCAGAGGGCAAGACAGGCCAGGAGGTGATCAGTTCAAAGTAAGTCAGTAGTCCCAATAGGAGAGGAGGTGGCTTGCATGAAATGGGCTAGAAGAGAAACAGATGGCTTCCATGTGGGTTGTGGGTGTGGAAGCTCGGGGCCTTGCCCTGGGATGGGCAAGGGCAGGTATGGAAGAGAATAAACCAAAAGTTTACTCAATGAGCAAAAGGGAGTATGCAGTCTTGTCATTAGGAAGGGAGGAAAAGACTCCAGGGAAGAAATAAAAATATCTGTTCTGGACACGAGAAATGGGGGATCCTGTGATATATCTGAGCACCTAGGTCAAGTGTATAACACCGGAGCTCAGAGAAGTAAAATCAGCAAACGTCAATGGTATATGGTATTTAAAACCCAGGGAATGGATGGTTGCACCAGAGATAGAACTGCCTAGACGTCATTTCTGAAGAAGCACATTGTTCAAGTAGTATGTGGAGGTGAAGAATTCAGGATTTAACATTTTGAGGAACTGCCAAATTGCTTTCTAAAGCAGCTGCCCCATTTTAAATTCCCACCAGCACTGCATCAGGGTTCCAATTTCTCTACATCCTCGTGAACACTTGCTTTCAACTTTTTTTTTTTTTTAATTTTAGCCACGCTGGGTTTATGGTTTTGATTTGCATTCCCCTAATGACTACTGATGTTGAGCATCTTTTGATGTGTTTAGTAGCCATTTATATTTCTTCTTTGGAGAAAAATCTATTCAAATCCTTTGTTCACTTTTTTCTTTTTAATTGGGGCTATTTGTCTTTTTGTCGCTGAGGGAATCTACCTTCAAAGTTTCTTTTGGTGGGAGGACTAACTGATTTGAGTATATGGAAGGAAGATAACTCAATGGGCTGGTGATTAATTACGAACACTCAAAAGATGTTTGTAAAATAAAGCTACATATCCCTCCCCCGTCCTGGTGACGATATTCATTCCTAAACCAAATGTGTTTTTTTCCAAAGTTGTACACTGGCATGACTTTTGGATCATGGATGGACTGAGAAAGCACAGTTATTAATAGGTGCCATGCTTTGATGCAGTTTTGGCTTGGAGAGATACCAAGAGTGTAATCTGTGTTTTCACCACAGAATAACACATGCCTGCAAGAAAAGAATATATTACAACATGCTTTTATTCTATTATAATGGCCATGGGCTGACTCCTTTAACTTAGTAACTCTTTGAGAAGAGTATTTTTGATCATGTCCTTTGCTACTTGGGCATAGGACCAAATAAACCCCTTCCCCCATCTTCTGCTCTCATTGACAAGACATAGATGACTGAAATCACATTATTAACAAGTCATCCTTTTATGAAAAACTGCCTCCTGCCACTGGCCCTCCTTTAAGCTTCAAGATTACTGGAAAAAATATTCTCATATGAATTAATTTTTTCAATTATTTTCTAACTTCTCCTCATCTGTCTAGCAAATGTATTGAAATGGAGTAAGGCAGTAGTGGCCAGGTAAGACTTCACCTATTCAGCAATTTCTCTCGGACTTACTCTTTGGATTGTAAGTTAAACTTTTCTTTCTGCTTTATTAGGTTTAAAGTCTGTAATCCGAAACTGCGTGATGGAAAATTTATGTATCGCTCAACAACATCTATTTTCATTCATGACTAACGGCAAGGATATGTCTTTTATTTTTTTATTGATATGGAGTTGGAAATGAAAGGGTTATCGTTGTTTCTGCCGTATGAAGATTCCCAGAACTCAGCCACACTTCCCCATGCCAAATTTTTAAATGAAATTTGCTTAACTCATTTGTGCTGAAATTTAAGACCAACTCTACTCATTATGCCTTTTGCAATAGTTGAAAGAAACTGCCCCCTTCCACATCCTTAATATCTCTTCTTATCCTCCTGCCAAATGCTAGTGATGACATTTGTGGTCTGCACAGATAGATCCCACTGAAATATAAATGAGAACATAGTATCCTTTGCTATTTAATGGGCTAAACTGAGTTAAGCTCTCTCATCATAATTCAGTTCTATATGATTTTCATGTAGTTAGTAGCGTTAAGCTTGTTATAGCCGTAATGAACAAGAGATTTAGAACATCAAAGGAAGGGAGGGAGATATTTAATGTTTTATTGAGTGCTATCACCTACCAGAGTAAGTTTGGTTAAAAGAGCAAAATCACAATTTGCATAAGTTTCTTCCAGATTTTATTCATAGCCTCACGAATGAGTGACTCCTCTTGTTGACTAGAAAGACTGAATTAACAATTTTATCAGATGCAGATTGTGAATTATTGATTTGCTCTCCAGAGCAGTTCTTTCCTAGCAATAGTAGCAGCTTTGCCAATCCGGCTCCCTCTAGCTCCTTCCTGTATAAGATCCATTTTCCACACCCAGTTGTAGGGACCCAATCATTTCGTCCCAGCATCAATACTATCTTCATTCACTCTAACTTTTGGCAAGAGCGCTGAAGCCCAATATTGAAGAGAACGGCAGGCAAGACCTAAGTAATACCAGAATGCCACAGGGCTGCATTTGCAAACAAGGTACCTCGAACTCAGGGGTTGGCTTCTGCCAGTAGTGTGGTTAATGAATCAAATAACGCAGAAATGATCCAGAAAATGGAAGAGACTCAGATGTTTGAGCAAATAAGGAGACATGTTTTTGGTCCTTGTAACCCATTCCCCAGTTCTGATTTATTGCCTTGGATAATTATCTGCTAGAATTCATTTTTCCAAAACATTTGCCACTAGTCATCCTCCCAACTGAAAGTCGTGAGTCTACCTGCTCCCTTGCATACTTCTGAGTTGTCGTCTATTGCTGCATCACAAATTATTACAAATTTGTGGCTTAAGACAACACACCTTATCTCACAGTTTCTGTGGGTTAGGAGTCCAGGCATGGCTTAGCTGGGTCATCGGTCCCAGGGTCTCTCACAAGACTGCCATCCAGGTGGTGGCTGTGATCAAAGCCCCAACTGAAGGCTCGATTAGGGAAAGATCCACTGCCGAAAGCTCAGTCAAGCTGTTGGCAGAATTCAGCTCCTCATGTGTTGTTGAACTGAGGCTCTCGATTGGCTTTATAGCCTGCTCAGTCTGCCATAACAAAATACCATAGACTGGATAGCTTAAACAATAGACATTTATTTCTTACAGTTCTGGAGACTGCTAAGTCCAAGATCAAGGCATCAGGAAGGTAGGGTTTCAATCCTGGTTCTGTTCTCTTGACATGAAGATGGCCACCATCTCCCTGTGTACTTACATGACCTCTTCTTTGTGCACACGGAGAGAGAGAGAAACTCTGGTCTCTCTTCTTCTTATAAGGACAGTGACCCATCACGGTGGCCCCAACTTCATCTCAACCTAGTTATTTTCCAAAGGCTCCACCTCAAATACCATCACATTGGGAGTTAGAGCTTCAGCATATGAATTTTGGGGGAACATAAGCATTCAGTCCATTACAATTGGCCAGAGGCTACCCTAATTTCCCTGTTGTGTGGCCCTCTCTAACATGGGTGCTTGAGTCATCAAAGCATATAAGTGGAGAAGGTGATAGACAGAGGGCTAGTAAGACAGAAGTCAGAGTCTTTTATGAACTAATCACAAAAGTGACTTCCTATCCCATCTGACCTCTTGTGGTGGTTAGAAAGAAATCACTGAGACAGCCAGCACTCAATGGGACAGAATTATGCAAAGATGTGAATACCAGGATTTGGGGATTATCAGGGCTTATCTTAGACAGACTTCCACAGGGAGCTTCCACCCAACCCTTCAGCTTGATACCATCTGGGTGAGGTTTAGAAGTGAACAGAGATAAAGGATGCCCCCAGTTCATGTCTGCCTCTCAGCCTGGCATCCACTGTTGACAGTATCTCCACAAGCCAAAAGATTATCAAAGGATATATAAAAATGATGGACTCCAAAACTACTCATATAGAATTCAGAATCTGAAGAATTTTAACCACACCCCCATAAAAATGCTACAGGGATTACAGAAGGGAATGGTTCCTCCATATTCTTTGCCACAACCCAAAATATTTTCTTTGAAAGATAGTAACTAATTGATCCTTCCCTTCGCCCTCTCCAGATAAAATCTGAGACAAATTTACTTACTTCTTTTGCTCCTTTTGGAACTACCAAAACTAATATCCAATGGACCGCATGCAATGAGATAATGATGTGAGAAATATAACATTCTTTCTTCAACATGTTGAGGAAATGTCACACAATCCAAAGTGAGGCACATTCCCAAAATAACTGTTCAGTACTCTTCTGGTGAGTTAAGGTCAAATAAGACAAGGAAAGATTACAGAGATTGGAGGAGAAAAAGGAGACACAAACTAAATGCAATGTGATTCCACAGGCTGTTGACATTAGGGTCAGCCAGATGAAGGGTGTGCAAGGACTCTTGATATTATTTTTGTAAGTTTTCCATGAGGCTGAATTTATTTTAAGACTAAAATTTTACAAATATATTGTCACCTGATTTCAAAAAATTTTGTTATTATTGTTGCCATTATCTTATTCAATGAAGATTGCTCAAAAGAATCCCATAAAATGTGCTTTAAGACATGGGCATTGAAAATTTTCAACAGTCAAGAAAACGTTCTAATATTTTGGAAGATAACTGTATAAAGTACCATTCTTTAGGACATGGAAAGTCAATGGTTCAATCCTGTAAGCTTCCAAATCAATAATATCCATGAAAAGTAATCATAATGGCCTCACGATTTAGGGATGATCTTAAATGATATATTTGTCAGAAACCAAAGCTGCAGGATAGCACCTATTTCAAAATATTTACTACCTTATTAAATTTACTATTGATAATATCAATAAAAACAAAGTTTTCTAGTTTGTAACAGTGACTAAAAATGTAAAGGAGAATGCATAAGGTAATGTAGGTAGAAAAGCACTTACAAATTGTTACAAGAAAATGAGAAAAAATATCTCCCACTGTCTACTCTTGAATGAAACATTGTTCATTCTTCTCAGTGTAAAATTCCCAGTAAAGTTTGAGTCCATTATGAGAATATAATCAGACACCCCAATTCTGAGATAATTCAAGTTAAAAATAAAGTTAGAGTGACACCTTCTCTAGAATTCTTGTCCTATCATTATTCCATAGCACATTTTTCTTATAAATTTCATTAGAGTGATTATTCATCCTTTTAATTAATGTAAATTACATGTCAGTTATGGCCGTGCAAACGTCCCAGTGCCACTTCTATGTTCCTACATAATGAATACGATCGTAATTCCATCTTGGCCATGTACAGTTCATAGGAATCTACTTAAATGTCAAAGTTTTAAAATTTCTATTTAGACGGGTACATTTCTACTAAATCATATTATAAAAAGAGCTTATCCACTGGGGATAATGAGACCTTATGTGTCCTCTTCCATTCTTCATCAGCATAAAAAGGGGCTTCTTGTGCCGAAGTACATGAGCAAAGGTATGTCCACAGGAAACTGAAGGATGGTGTTGTTTTTCCTGTAGATTATTTCCATATATATATATAACGAAATATAAAAGAAGTCTACTGAGTTGTAAGAGAGATTACCACTGCGTTGCAAATCAGTTCTAAATATTTGATTTTGTCCTCTAAGGGCTCAGGTGAACTATGTACAATGTCTTGTCTGAAAGCCTTGCCCAGCCTGGCTTACGGTAGACGCTTCTTCATCTGTTGAACTAACCTGAATCATCTGTAAAGAAAAAAAAAAGGTATCAGGCGACTACATATTTCCACTATTGTTACATGCTACATGAAGGCTTTCTGATTGTGTAATAATATAATCTAACATGTCCATAGTCCGCGTGCAATGAGATAACAATACGGGTATAACACTCTTTCTTCCACATGAGGAAGTAGTGAGATTATTATCAATATCTGTTGATGTTTTTCAATGAGGGCATCAATTTTCATTTATATTTCTAGCAAACAGACTCAAGGAATCATTGATGGTATGCACGACCTCCAAAATCCTTAAATTCCTTCACGTTTTAAAAAGATGTTTAATATAAAGCTGAATATTTGCCTTTCAACTCCCCATTGTCATCAGAGTAAACTGGAGAGCCATGATGAGGTCATTATTTAATCTTCTCAATAGGGGCTGGCCTGGTGGCACAAGCAGTTAAGTGCGCGCTCTGCTTCGGCAGCCTGGGGTTCGAACGTTTGGATCCCGGGCGCGCACGGACGCACCGCTTGTCAGGCCATGCTGTGGCGGCATCCCATATAAAGTAGAGGAAGATAGGCACGGATGTTAGCCCAGGGCCAATCTTCCTTAGCAAAAAAGAGGAGGATTGGCATCGGATGTTAGCTCAGGGCTGATCTTCCTCACAAAAAAGAAAAAAAAAATCTTCTCAATAAGAAGAAGAAAAGCTTCTTAATAGGCAGCGATCACATGCCTGAAACTTTTCTTCTGCTTTAGCATCCAGCCCTCCTCATATTATCATGTGGGCATTATTAACTTTCTCATACATCTGAGACGATAGATATTCAGACAGATGATATATGTCCTGAAGTTAGAGAGCTCTTGTATGGCCAATTTGAGATTTATATTCAGATCTGTAGCATCCCAAAATTGTTGCTTTTTCCCGTGGTAATTAATTCCCTCATTACTTAGGTATTGTTTCACGTTTCAAGATGTAAAGAAGATGCGTGATTGAATGAGTACATTTTGAGTCAGATGGAAGACATTGCATTCAAGTCTATGATGAGTATTAATTCAACTACCAGAATTTAGAACCAATTAAACCTCCTTTGTTTTCCAATGATGAAATAGAACCTGAGGAGTTTCCACGCATACTCAAAGGCAGAATTAGGACCTAGTAGCTAGATCTGTTGATTTACTTTAATGAGTACCAATATATTGTATACTAAAACTAATATTAAAGTATAGCTGACTTTAAGAAAGTTCCAGAATTATATTTTAATACACAGGAAGGAACCAGAAACTCTACATACCACAAAATCCAGAGTTAGAAGATAACTATGAATTTTTCCAATTTCAGTTCCCACTTATAAATTACAGAAGATAAAATGACAAATCAAAAAAGTTTCTCTTTAACTGGACAAAGAAGTAGTGAGTGTTGAGCCAGGCATGACAAAACCTCAGTGACTGGGAACGTTGCTGTCCTGCCAAATTATTTATGCTGAAAATTACAAGAGGCATGAAATAAACAGCTCAGTCTGAGGAAATCACTGTTGTCAGAAAAAGAAGCAATTTCATTGGACATATTAACAATTGATGTTATGAGGATGTCAATCCTTCTTGCCCAAAAGGATATTATGTATACATTTGATATATACTGGAATTATTACAATATGATTGAGGCTGCTTAGTGGAATCTATAGATTAACTGTGTTCTATAAAAGTTCACATGTTGAAATCTAATCTCCAGTGTGAGAGTATTTGGAGGTGGGCCATTTGGGGAGGTGATTAGGTCATGATGTTGGAGACCTCATGATGGGATAATACCTTATAAAAGAGACCTCAGAGAACAGCCTTGCTCCTTTCATCATGTGAAGACACAGTGAGAAGATGGCCGTCTATGAACCAGGAAATAGGCTCTTACCAGACACTGAATCTGCCAGCACTTTGATCTTGGACTTCCCAGCCTCCAGAACAGTGAGGAATAAATTTTGTTGTTTATAAGCCACTCAATCTATGATATTCTGCAGCATCCTGTATGGTCTAAGACAGTGAGAATCTTTTAAACCTATTCACCTCACAAATTTGTATATCATATAGATCTTTTACTGCAGATCTAGGCTAACATTCTCTTAGGTTCTCAAGCAGACGTTACAATGACAGTGTCAACTTGAAGAAGAGCAACTTACCAAAAACTCTGAAGATAATAGAAGTGGTAGGGAGAAAGAGAATTTTTCCAAGTTCTCAGTAATTCATTCAAGGAAAATTGTGAGATTCTCTACTTCAGATGAATGGTTGGCTTCAAAACACATGTAAATGTGCTCAGCACCAAGGTTCTGAGGTTGGAATACAAATGTTTCACAAGCCTCCATCTGGAGAATGTAAATAACACTCAGAAAAACTAGAAGCCCAAACATTAGAAGAAGAGATGCATTAACAGGGCAGCTTATGCTATCACTATCTAGGCAACTCTCTCCTGGGTGCTAAACAATATTTAACAGTGTGGGACCCTCCCTCCTTCATTCTACTCCTTTTTTTCTAAATTCTCTTGGCTATTACTTTCTACTCATTTTATCTCATCTCTATGAAGTGGAAATATATATGGACATTCCCATTCCCTTGCCAAATCCTTATCATCATCACCATCATCACCATCATCATCGTGATCATCACCATCATCATCATCATTATCATCATCACCATCATCATCACCATTGTGATCTCCATTACCACCATCCCCATTATCATCATCACCATCATCACCATCATTATCATCTTCACCATCATCATCACCATTATTATCTTCATCATCACCATTACCATCATCACTGTCATTATGACTATCATCACCACTATGATAATAATCTTGTTTTTAACCATTAATCAACACTTCTTCTCTGGATGCAAAGAAAATGAGATTCTTCAAAGGACAAAACTAGGTTTCTCTTCTACTATGTTCAAAAGGTCATATCATAAAGGAAGCATATACTCTTTATAGAAATCTTCCTTAGAAGAAATTATAGAATCCAGACAAGCCCGGTGTATGAATCCACAGGTAGGAGACTCAGGGCCTGATGCAGGAAGCCTAGCATCCTGATCTAGGAGATTCATGTGTTCCACAGTGGACAATCTAAGTATCCTTCACCTTTACTTATCCTTTTGTTACTTATAGAACCAAGAGGAGACCAAGAAGCTTTCTTCAATGAGCTGCTGAGAACATGTTGCATACCATCCTCTCTATATAAAGAGTTGATTTAGTGAGAGTCAGCCAAGAACTCCCATCAGCGGTTATAATCTGACGCCCATCCACATGAACTCTTTTGAGTTTAATGCACAGCAACACTAAAACTCATGCTCCCAAAGTATAAAAATTAGTTGCATAGGAGATGACTAACTATGAGAAGTCAAAAGTGTGTGGCAGCCAGCTATGACAGCCATAAACACGTATCAGGCAGATCGTTTTTTTTTTTTTTTTTTTTTTTTTGTGAGGAAGATCAGCCCTGAGCTAACATCCGATGCCAATCCTCCTCTTTTTTTGCTGAGGAAGATTGGCCCTGGGCTAACATCCGTGCCCATCTTCCTCTACTTTATATGGGACACCACGACAGTATGGCTTGACAAGCGGTGCGTCAGTGCACGCCCGAGATCTGAAACTGCGTTCCCTGGGCTGCCAAAGCGGAGCGTGTGAACTTAACCGCTGCGCCACCAGGCCAGCCCCTTGGGCGGATCTTTGAATGCATTATGGATTGAGGGTCCCAGCTGCTGAGCTCTGGAATTTGCCACTGCATTTGAACCAAATTCAAGCCTTCTAGGAGCTGCTTCTCTTCAGTGCCTGAAAGCAGCAGGAGGATCAAGGCAGCTTGTGGATGTCACAGGATGCCTGTGGCAGTGATTTATGACTTCAACTTGAGAATCTTCTGACACATTTATGGAACTCTCTTTCAACTGTGCTGAAAGCAAAGATGCTTCCTTACCCTCTCCCTTCCTTCCAGGGGTCAGACACCCACCATGGTCCAATGGCTCCCCCAGTCCCTCCTGGTCAGACACTCATCATGGCTCCCCTAGTACTGCCTGGATCCCTGCCCATGTTCGCTTACAAGCATCCCCCCAGTAAATCTTTCACACATCTAATCCTGCCTTGTCTATTTCTCAGAGTACCTGGACTTACATATAAACCTTGATCAAGATTATTAAAAAAAAAAAGCAACAAAATGAGGATTATCTCTAAAATAGGTGTACTTTTTCATTCCTACCTTAAATTATGTGTTGCACCTGTATTTTTTCCATGGAAAATGGAAATAGTAGCTCTCTATAATTTTAATAGTCTATTATTCAAGAAAAGGCACAAACTGTGGAGTATTCTGTTTTTGCCTAACTTTTCACTTCTATCACAGGCATATCATACCTCATATAAAACAATATCACCAGGAATGTCTCCAACTTGACTCAACACAGTTCTAGTCGCTTCACAAAACAGTAGGTACCTAAGATTCTATCTGAAATGCTCAACATTCTCTCGCATTTCATTCCTGTGCACTCTACTGCCTAAAGTACATCTCCACGTGAATGGTTTGCCTTTACCTCAAAATCATATAAAACTGAACTCATTAATTTCAGTGGAAATTGGAATCACCTCTCCTGTGTCTTTACCTTAGTAGCAGCCTTTTTCTACGGGCAATGTCTGTTTAAGCTCCTCCAGGCAGCATTCAGATGGAGCTCTGAAGTCCTGGAGCTCTGGCTCACAGTTGTCTCAAGAGTTTGCTTGTTCCTGATGGATTTAATTCAGTCCATACTCTGCTCCCACTAATAACCCATTTAATAGATGTGAAATGGGAGGCATCGATAGTTTGACCTCGCTGGTCAACCCTTGATGAGAAGGTAAAAAAGATCCCTAATTAAATATTGTAACTAGGTGGAAACCAGTATAATTCCAAAGGGTGGATGGATGATTCCAGGAAGAAAAAAAGAAAGAAAGTTCTCTGGTGTATAAAATAACTTTAACTTCCTCATTCACCCCTGAAGCTCACCCCATCGCATTCCATCATCATCATCACACATCCAATCATTAACCTTTGTCTCGGGGGGAAGGTGAGTGTTCGGGTGAGGTTCAGAGATGACAGTATTAATTTCCTATTGCTGCTGTAACAAATTACCACACACTTACTGTCTTAAACAATACCAGTGTATATCTTGTTGTTCTGGCATTCTGGATGTCTCGTGGGGCTAATATCAAGGTGTTGGCAGTTCCTTATTTCTTCCTGGAGGCTCTAGGGGAGAATCTGTTTCCTTGTACCTTCCAGATTCTAGAGGCTTCCTGCACTCCTGGTCTCGCAGTCCCTTCCGTCTTCAATGCTCTCCGTGGGCATTTGAGTCTCTTTCACAATGACATCTGTGTGACACTAACTTCTGCCTCCTTCTCCCACTTTTAAGGAATTGATTACATCATGCCCACCCAAATAATCCAGGATCATCTCCCTGTCTTTAGGTCAGCTAACAATTTTAATTCCATTGGCAAACTCAATACCATTCTGACATGTAACCTACCATATTCGCAGACTCAAGATTAGGACGTGGGTATGTTTGAAAGGTGGTTTATTTTCCATATCACCATGACCATTCCCCATATGTTTTACCAATAAAAGGAGAACAAATTTAAAATTTGTCACAACCATTTTGACGTGGTTTTATCAAACCAGCCAGGCAGAAGCACTCCTTGTATAAAAGAGTTGAGTCCATTTTTTTTCGCTCAAAGTACCATGACACTCCAACTGCAGAAAGAGCACTTGATCATTTCATCTCTCAAATTCCAAAGATCAAATTGAAAAAAGGATGATAATTTGGTAATTTTTTAGCACTGTGATTCTTTATATTTTTAATCTAAAAAAACTAACATCCAACTTAGTAAAATTATGTCAACATATCTCACAGTTGAAAACTTTAAACATTATCCAATCCCCTTGATTTGTATTTCATTGTCTACTTGAGAACATCATGTAGCATTGACTTAACCATAATAGGTGGAGTAACCAAGAAACAATCATGAGAGGAGAATTCCTGTGTCATGTTGAGGAAGGGCCCCTAGGGGGAGCCAGAAGGAGGGTAGTAACAAACATATCAGACTCAGCCTGATCTGTAGGAACTCTGAAGTGTAAATCAAGGTTGTTCTTAGGTTTAATCAAGGAGGGTAGGCTTTCATATGTGCTAATGGTCACCCTAGGGGAAGTAATTCTCAGGCAGCTCTGGGTCTTTGCACTTGTAGGTGGAGATCCCAGCAGACTAAGAATAGTTTTCTCAAGAGAGTTACAGAAGTGAGGAGTTGAACCAAATACACACACATAACACACACACACACACACACACACAGACACGAGGTTGTCATGGTAACAGTCCGAAGGTAAAAGTAATCCAAAGGGTCTGTGTTTCTCATCCATAGTGTTTGCTAAACAAAATATTGATAGTATCTTTATGTTAAAAGGAGTATATTTTGGAATGATAGACATTTGAATGAAAAATAAATCAAGAATATGTTCCTAATTGGAGTTATTAAAAATAGTGTTGATATTGCAAAATGCTTTTTTTTCTTCTGCACTGAAGCTCACAAACTACCACTTTTCAAGAAATAAAATTTTATAATAGACAAATCATCCTTCTCAAAAATAGATCCCTTAGTGCATTACCTGCTCTGTCATAGGAACTTGGTGATAGTTTTTTGGAAAGCTGAAAATGCAGTAGCATGACAACTGGGGGGACGTGGTCTTTGTGCCTTGTTCTTGTCTTCAGCGGTTGCCAGTACACGGAAAATATAGTTCAGTCTTCACGACGTATTGTGAAAATTCAGCAAAGTACACTCAACACTGGAGCTTTTTCAAGTGGACTTCCAAGTAAGCCTTACCACCTGATGATTTCAGAATGCAATTTAGTCAGAACCAAAAGGAATTTTTTAGAAATTTGGGAGAGTAAGCATAGAATACCTGGACATTACATGAGAGGTTAAACCTCCTTTGGAAATGCTTTGCACTCGTTTTGATGGACCACAGGGTATAGTTCCAACTCTGTTTAATCAACAAAGCAATCCCCATTCCACCTCTAGTCCTTATGAAAAGAAAATGATGTTAGCAATCTAATTTTTTTGCATCTTCTCTATCAGCGTTCTGCAAACTACAGCCCATGGGCCAAATGGAACATATTCCATATTTTTTTGGGGGGGTGAGGAAGATTCACCCTAAACTAATATCTGTTGCCAATCTTCCTCTTTTTGCTTGAGGAAGATTAGCCCTGAGCTAACATCTGTGCCAATCTTCCTCTATTTTGTATGTTGCTCACTGCCTCAGCATGGCTGAGAGGGGTGCAGGTCCGTGTTCGGGATCCGAACCCGTGAACCCGGGCTGCCAAAGCAGAGCTCGCCAAACTTAACCACTATACCTGGGAACTGGCCCCCACCCTCTGTTTTTATAAATAAAGTTTTATTGGAACACAGCTGTGCCCATGTGCTTACATATTGTCTATGGCTGCCTTCTCACTATGAGGGCAGAGTTGAGTAGTTTGTATGTAAAGCCAAAAATATTTACTATCTAGGAATAGTATCTAAATATTTACTTCAAGAAAAAGATTGCCAATTGCTATCTGTATAAAAGGCGGTTCTAGTGTTTTGCCTACACTAGGACTCGTTGAATGGGATAGTCCAAAATGGTGGCAGTAATTTCTGGTACAAGAGAATTTTGCTCTGCGGGACAAAGGCTTGAGATACATCCGCACCAGTTCCTATAATTAATAAATTGATTTATTATACAGAGTGATTTTTTGAACTCATGATTTCACAGGTAACATTGGAAAAAGAAAGTGTTGTCCTACTTAAACACAACACAGTGTCTCAAAGACCGATTTCACATTCATCTGATTAACACGGCATTTAATGACCCCAGAACTAGTTCAGAATCATCACACTGACATAAATTCCAGCTGTTTTCTACTGTGTTGTCTTTATCTATAACCACGCCTGGGTCCAATCACGTCAAGTGTAACCATTAAGCTATTCTCTAAACTATTGTAAAAATAGAGAACAGAGTATGAAATAACCCTGAAACCATTCCTCATGCCTTTTCCATTAAAAAGTAATTTCCTCCCAAACCTTCCCAAATCATTTATCACTCACCTCATTAGCCACAATTTATATTCTGTAAATGTTCTCAAATCTTTTTGATCCAAAAACTAATCATGTGTTGCTCATATGAACATGTTAGTTTACATTAGTCTAAGCCTTAAAATCAGTTATTTGGCTACTTTTTATATGATTTCCCTTGACAGTAGTATTTAGATTTTGTTGTATGGGCTTTAATTCTGCAGTGTATACATTTGGTCTCTTTTTTATTATAGTAATCCCTAAAATTAATCTTAATTTACTCACAGAATAGGGTTGTCTGCATTTTTAATTCCCTAAGTATGGCATTACAACTTGACTTACTTGACTGGAAATTTATCCTAGCATAAGTACTACCCTTTATTTATTTCTAGTAACATTTGCTCTAAGCTTTGTGTTCTAATGGGTATTTTTATACTAAATGCTAATTCTATTGATTAGAATATCTTAATTCTTTTAAATATTTTTCATATAAATGTATAGTAATGTTTCTTTTTCCAATACCCTACATATGCCATATCTAAGTTATGATTCGTGGTGTAAGCAGTTCAGAAAGCTCTTTTAAATAGCAAGTAATTAGGTAGTTAAACTGAATTATATTCAGAGATATGTAAACAGGAAATTTGTTTATACTTAAAGGTAATGAGTGAAGAATATTTCAAAATAAATATTTCTAAGTAAAGCTGACTCCAATCCAGTTGCCAAGTCTATATAACACATGTACATGACTTTAAAATATGTACCATACATGGTATTAAACTTTAAGAAACAATATACAAACTCCATCTTGTGGCTAAGACCTTAATCTATATACATATCTCCATGATTATTCCTTAACTAAAAGTAGGTGGCCTTTTAGAAAAATGCTCAAATGCACATACATACAAAAATGTGCACACTCATGGGCTTCAGATAGAGAACTTCCAACTTACAGTTTAGTAGGAAAGACACAAAAGCTAAGATGAAGAAACTATAATTAAAGACAGAAAACATAGTACACTGTTGGCTCCCTACGAACTAGCAAACTCCTCTTTCTCTTGTGGAGGAACTCTTGTAGCAGGTGGCACCATGAGGGGATTTATTTACAAAACATTGTAGGGAGTAGTGAAACCACAAACGTTAGTGTAGGAAGTCAGGACTAGCAGCAGCAGAGCTATCACTAGGTCCTAAGAAATGAAGAAAGAGAGTGGTTATCAGTGCCTTAAAGAGGAAGATTTGGGTGGGGGTAGCTGTGATATGACCTTCTGAAAAACCATACTAAGGCCACTTCACAGATTTAGAAACAGGAACCCTCTTTTTCCTGCCAGAGATTTCCATTGGAATTGCCAACCTGGCTTCCAGCTCTCAGAAGAGCCCATTGGTGTAATCCATACAGTTCAGGCTCAAAGGAGAGAGAAGACTAGACAATAGATCTAAAGAGGCATGTAAAAGATATTTTTCATAATTCTGGCATTTCTCAATGTGAACCCAATCCTAACATGTCTCCAAAAGTCATGACTCTATTGCTTCATCCAAAGATGATTATTCTTGATGTGAGCCATTCTCAGACCTCTCAAGAGAGGTCTCATGACTCTTTCTTGAGATTTGATTAGGAGAGAGAATCTCAAACCCATGTAAAGTTTAAATAACTTGTATTGGGAGGCTTCTGGGAAAGGCATAAGGAGACAGCCTCTCTTCTGCCACTGGACATTTGTCATGTGTACTGTATGTGTTGTATTGTTCCATGATATGTGATACGGTGTATAGGACTGGAGCTGCCATCTTGGGAAAGGAACGAAGCTAGCCGGAGGAGCAAGATGGCAGAGAAGAAAGATGGAAGGAGCATGAGTCTTTGCAAGTATTGTTGAGTCTGGATTTGTCAACATGGGAGCCCCCTGCTTTGATATTTAATGCTGTGTAGGATAATACATTGTTCTCATAGTTAAACCCATTTTGAATTAGGGATTTTTGTTACCTTCAGCCAAGGGCATTCCAATCTGTACAGGTTTCATTAAAGGAGCTGTGTGTAACCTGAGTGGTAAGTTGAGACAAGTTTGTGGAGCCAAGATTGTTGGAAGTCTTGAATGGAAGGAATTTCATAATGAGGACTAACTAAATGTCTTAAACATTGGAGTGTCACATAGAAAGGAATACATATTGTGAGATGGACTAAAGAAGAATGAGACACAGTGCAGAGCGATGTGAAAATGTTGATGCAATAATTGAAAATTCAAGTGTCAAGAACCTGAAATAGAATGCAAATCTGTGAAATGGAAAGTAAGACTGTAGGAGAGATTCACTGAAAAATAAGAAACCACAAGACAGATTGGGGCAGGAGCAAAGAAAGGAAGAAAAAGAATAATACAAACAAATTGGTACCAATTATGTCTCTCTTTAAAGCAATTCAAACATTTAATAGATTTTTTAAGAAACCATCTAATCTATAATTCAGATTTTATTACAACTCAAACTATCAATGTAATGAAAATCGTTCAGTTGAGGGTCATTTTATTTCAAGGATTATTAATGCAGATAAAATTCCAACACAGTGAATGAATATGGATTTGATTAACAGGAACAGCTTTCCCTAAAACAATATAAATTCCAAAGAAATTAAATAATATTCTCAATGTCCTTACCCTATGAAAGCAAGACAGTGAAATTATTTTTCATCTTTCTTTTTAACTCATGGCCAACATCATTTAGTATATAACCAGACATTGTGTTGGGACTAAGTATGTAAGGGATGAAAAATACAGGGCCTGCCTTCAAGCAGTCTACAATGTAAAGGTTAAGAACCAACAAAAAGTTGAAACACAAGACAGAAAGTACCGTAATTGAAGTATACCTGAGGTGTTACTGGAATACAAAGAAATGTCATCTAACAAAGCTTGGAGTGGAGTGGTAGAGAGGATCAGGGCACAGTTTCCGGAGAAATTGAGTGTAAAGTTAATTTTGAGGAGTGACAATGAATTAACTAGGAGAAGGGAGCCATGAGTATGACTTTCTTTCCAACGATGAAGTTGGCTTCTTCAAGCCGTTAGGCATGGCTGAGACATAAGCTGGTTGCTCAAGAAGGGAGCTAGGTAAGGCTACAGACACACACATCGCCACATCAGAGGGAGCTTGTTATTCCTAAATGAGATGCCTTATTCTTGTCTCCTTGCTTTTGGTTACAAAGGAGACTTGGCTCCTCACAAGTAAATGTTTTATGTAGCTTCATAAGCATTTGGGATACTTTAGGAACATCTAAATAAGTACCGTTTGTTCTAGTTAAATCAACCCATTATTTTTCCCCTAGGGCTTGTGTGACCAAAGGATTTGAGGTCATACCTATTTTCAGATTATTATTTATTCTTGCCGGAAAATAAAAAATGCAATTTTAACGTTAAAATTATAGTCATTTCCTTCACCCCAGATTGAATTCAATCAAAGACTTCCTACATTTCCATGATTAAAAAAATGTATGTGTGCATGTGTGTCCTATAAATGATTCAACATTTATGAGAATTGATAAACTTATCAGGATCAATAAGAGAAAATTGCTTGTACATATGTTAATATGAATTTATTTATGTGTTTGATTTGTGTAAAATAAATCACTAACATGTACATATCTAATTTCAGCTTCAAGTGATGCAGCTCTTTAAATAAGATTTGTAATCCCAAATGTTCTCGTTTGTTAGTTTTGCAGAGACCAGATTGAAATTTAACCATCTCTCTCCTAAATCAGTGGACTGTCAGAGTAAACCAGCTTTTAGAAATAAAATTAAATTGAAAAGTGTTTTCATACCCCCTTCTAAGTATGAAATGATAATATTAATGAAACTATTATGTATCCTCCTAAAAGGAAGTTTATGGATATAACTTGTCTACTCTGTCCCAATGTAAGATCACATCATGTGAGTACTTTGTACATCTTCCTTGTAGTTAGAAAGTCTGAAACCAAGGTTGCGTAACGGCGTGGATTCAATAACTTGGCAAATGCTTTTGTTTTCTTTAAATTTTCTACTTAGTTTTTGAACAATCTGAACCTTGAAAGGATTTATCAGAAGGTGAAATCTTTGTTTTTACAGAAATCTTTGCTGCCATCTGAAAACTGCAATTACTGGTCTTTATTTTAGAAATGGACAGCTGGGTTCCATAAATTACAAGAATTATTATTTTTTTGACATTTCTCAAGATATCAGCAAGGTTAGACAAGGTATCATCATTTAAGCAGTAATTATTTATGCCCTTTGGGTCACAAACACCTATAAGTATCAGATCAAAACTATTGACCTTGGCCAGAATAATGCACATATGTGCCTTTACACATGACACAATTTCAGGGATTTTCAGCCAATATAGGTATCACTGGTTAAGAATGCTTCCTTCAGAAAATAAATTATTCTTAGGAGAACAAGCTGCCTTTCTTGATTTGAGAGAAAGGATAATTTAAAGAGATAACTACCATCAAAGATTCACAAGAAAATACGTTACCAGTATTCCCTGAAAAGCCTGTGCATAAAAGAAAATAATTTCCAGGAGTAAGAAATTTTCATGGCCTTAGTGTTCATGTCGATGTTATAGAAATAATACATAACTCTGAATACTCGAACAGAATTTTCTAAAGGTGGATGTTTCCTAGGTAAAAATCTTAGGTAGGATCCAACACCAACGGATTCATCAGTCAGTTCCTGGGGTAACAGAGTGGCAAGTTGGCTGTTGTTATTGCTGGTTTTAGATTTTAGAGTCTCTACCAAGTTCTGTTTAAGAATATTCAATCAACAGATAAAATGTAAATTTTTAGCAAAATTAAGAGGATCCCACTTTACTTTGGACCATTTTGATTTCATGTTCCTTGAGTTGTTCCATATTGTACTTTCTTACAATATTAAAATCAAATACAGGTAGATACATCAGTTCCAATTGTATGGATTACCTTGACAGTTCTAAATTAATAGTTCTCCTAAGTTTAGCAGCACACCATACAATCAATGATCTCCATGATTGTGATCCAGAGTTATCAAG
Organism: Ceratotherium simum simum; assembly: GCF_057802395.1. Lineage (NCBI taxonomy): Eukaryota > Metazoa > Chordata > Mammalia > Perissodactyla > Rhinocerotidae > Ceratotherium > Ceratotherium simum. Next base: position 125,649,554 of record NC_141940.1, read on the forward strand.
AATCAGTGAAATTAAAGTGGAGAAAAATATAAAAAAGATAAGGAAAGAGTGTCATGTTCATAGAATGGAATGCTTCTCAGTCATTAAACAAACCAACAAAAACTGTGCTGATTTGACAATAGCGTAAATGGACCTCAAGAGCGTTTTGTTCAGGGAAAGAAGCCCAATGCAACAGAGTATCTACTGTGTGATTCCAGTGATAGGAAGCAAAAGATCAGGCAAACTAATCCATGATTATCTTGAGATAGGAAATTTTTTGGAAATGGGCATGAAGAACCTTCCTGGGATGATAGAAATGGTTTATACCTTGTTCTGCATGATACTCACATGGATACATCTGGTTGTCTAAGTTCGTGACTTGGCATACTTAAGATGTATGCATTCTACTGTGCATATATCAAAACTCATTGAGATACCATTTTTTACGATAATAAGTGAAGTTAGCATCTGCTAACATGTATCTATGGAAGCAGCAATTCCACAGGGTTTTAACAGATGTTATTCAATAAATTTTATATATCAAATAATACCCTATGGGACTACTGTGTGTGACAACACAATTTGGGAAACTCTCACTTAAGTGGCACTGGGTATTTAAAGACATTAAATTATAACCAATTTTTAAGAAGTGTTTTCCTCCAAAATGGCTAGATTTTGGAAAACTGACTTGGGAGGAAGAAGTCATTGATGAATGATTCCAGACAAATGACACTTTATTGCAGAGAGAGGAAGAAGTAAAGATTTTAAATTTCTCTATTTGAACCATAAAACTCATTCTAAAAAAGTAAATCTCAGTGAATAGAAATAATCAAAAAATGGTACATAATTTATTTCCTTCACTTGCTAACTTAACAGACATATATAATAGACCGGTCATAAAAAAGAAAACTGGTTTCCTATTCTCCTAATGATGCTATAAAAATATCTACCTTTATTTTTCTCTTTCAAAATTCATTGAGAGCATCACACGCTCGGGCACATTAATACATGATTTACTGATTCTTTAGATGGACACAAGTAACTATCCACTTGGAAATGTATGACATAATGACGGCCGGCCCTGTGGCTTAGCGGTTAAGTGCACGCACTCCGCTACTGGCGGCTTGGGTTCGGATCCCGGGCGCGCACCGATGCACCGCTTCTCCGGCCACGCTGAGGCCGCGTCCCACACACAGCAACTAGAGGGATGTGCAGCTATGACATACAACTATCTACTGGGGCTTTGGGGGAAAAAAAAAGGAGGAGGATTAGCAATAGATGTTAGCTCAGAGCCAGTCTTCCTCAGCAAAAAAAAAAGGGGAGGATTAGCATGGATGTTAGCTCAGGACTGATCTTCCTCACAAAAAAAAAAAAAAAAAGAAAAGTATGACATAATGAAATGTCATATATAATGTCATACACATTGAAATGCATAACATAATGACTCAATTCCTAATTTAATTTGATTATCTTACCTACAAAATCATGATAGCCTAGAAAAAATTATTTTTCCATTTGGTAGACATCTTAAACAATTGTAATTATTTGGGGAGAAAAATGTGAAACTTCCAGGTCTTTAGAAACAACACAACACTGTGGACCTCCTGAGTGCATTTTAAATTTGAGAATTCTGTGATATTCTGGGTTAAATCAGTAGTGGTTCATTTTTAAGCCTACTCACTTCATGAAAATTCATGAAGGTGGATTTTTCCCCTTAAACTCTCAGTACATGCTAAATCTGAAATCTAAATGCTTCCAAATGAGACCGAAATGCTTCGCCACACATTCTTAGCAAAGTAATGTGTGATGAGGATTGTGACAGACCCTTTTAACTTAATGATCTTTGCATCGCTGCCTGTCTCTTGTCTCAACAGATTTTTCTCTGACATTTGTAACTACGAGTGCGGTTCCATTTTTGTCTGTCACTGGTAAACAAGTCTGTTATTTATATGAGCTACAGCATACACTTGGAAGGATAGGATGTATCCTTACACTAGGAATACATTCTCCCTGGAGTCTTAAACACCCAGCTTACTCAGAAATGATTAGTGATATCACGTTTGTCTCCACCAATTGAACAAAAAACCATTTAAATTCTGTGGTTTGTTTTAGCATCCAATTAGAATACAATAAAATATATGAAGCTGACATTGCCTGAATAAAAATGGGGTATAATTTAATAGGATTTGAATCTGCAACTAAATTTGCTCTTAACAATTCCCACTCATTCCATCCATCTTTTGGCTACCAGCTGAACTATAGACCATAGCCATTCTCAATTTTTTTGTTCCTTACTCATTAAATACAGCAGAGCATGCATATATAAAAGAATATGTTTTATAAGTCATTTGGAGAAAAATATAACCCAAGGAAAAGAATGTAAACATCCCCAGAGATATTGGTAGGGTTCAGACTGGAATGTTTATTTATTTATTTATTTTTGTATTTGCAAGCTAATTCTCATTCTAAAATCTCAAGTGCATCATAGCTGATACACTTAATTTAAGTTTGGTTCTTCAGTAGAATTTGTGCTAGATATTAAATCATTTGCTTCTGTGTTTTTGCCCTTTTTTCTTTCATCATCTTGTGTTTGAGAGAGGTAATTTTCTGTCAGGTTTTATAAAAAGGCATTGAATGTTAGATTAAAATATACATTTTTATGTAGATATTATTCAGACACAGAAAACACACTGATTTTAAGTACTCAGTTTGATGCTTTTTGTCCATTGTATACATTCATATGACAGCAACTCAATATATGCACAGAACATTTCCATTATTGTAGAAAGTCCCCATACGTCCCCATTCCTCATCAGATAACTCCCCACTAGAGGCAACCATTGAGTAGCTTCTGTTACACTGGAAAAGTTGTCCCAGTTCTTGTATTTCTTATTAATTAGTTAATACTATATATTTGTCATTTTTTAACTCAATATAACGTTTCTGAGATTCATCATAGTGTTGTGTGTATCAATAGATCACTCATTTTCATTGCATGTTAGTACTGCCTTGGGCAAATAGACACTGTTTATCTTTTCTCCAGATGTTGGACACTTGGGTTGTTTCCAGATTTTGGCTATTACAAATATAGATTCTATAAACATTTGTGTGCATACGTTCGTATAGACACATTTCTTCACGTTATTTCGGACTTGTTGAGTTGTAGGGTTGTTACACTTCCAGCTTTGTGAGAAACTACCAAATAGTTTTCCAAAGAGATTGTCAAATTTTTTACTCCCTCACCATGTATGAAAATTCCACTTGCTCCAGGTCTCCACCGATATTTGGAGTTGTCTGTCTTTATAATTTAGACCATTCTAGTAGACATGGTTTCAATTTGATGTTGAGCAAATCTTCATGTGCTTATTGGTAATTTTTATGTGTTGAATTTTGAGTTACCCGTTCAAGTCTTTAGCTCATTTTATTGCCTTGTGCATTGTTTATCTTTTATTGTCCATATGTAGGAGTTGTTTATATATTCTGGATATGAGTCTTTTGAGACATATATATATATATATCTTCTGATATATATATATATCATGATATATATATGTCTTTTGATATATATATATGTATAATTTTTTTCAGTCTATGGTTAGCCTAAATATTTTCACAATGATATCTTTGATAAGCAGAGTCATCAATTTTGATTGAGTTTAATTTTTCCATTTGTTCTTTTGTAGTTTGTTGTTTTCATGTCCTGTCCAAGAAATCTTGCTACCCTGCTAGTCAGAGTGAAATTCTCCTACATTTTCTTCCAGAGTCTTTCTTTTAAATTCAGGTATATATCCCATCTAGAATTAATTATTAGATGCTGTGAGGTAGAAGTCTAGGTTCACATTTTTTCCAGTTTACCAGTTGTTCCAACATCATTTATTGAAAGTATTTATATACACTTGGGTCTATTTCTGGATATTCTATTTCTTCCTGTGGTCTACTTATCAATCATAATGCCACAATGACACTATATTGATAGTAGTATTATGGTAGGTCTTGATATCAGATGGCATAAATCATCCCTTTGTTCTTCTTCTCCAAAATCATGATGCAACGGCCTTTCTGTACATTGCTGAATTCAATTGCCTAATATTTTGTTAGATGTTCTTGCATCTATAATCATGAAGTTATTGTTCTATAATGTTCCTTTCTAGCAATGTAAGGTTTATCAGATTTTGGTTTCAAGGTAGTGCTGAATTTCTAGAACAAGATGGAAAGTGTTCTCTATTTTTATGTTTTTTATTTTTTAGAAGTGTTTATGTAGTATTGGTATCATATGTTCTTTAAATGTTTTAGAGAATTTACCAATAAATCTAACTGGACCTGGAGAGGTTTTATATGGTATTTTTTATTATTATGTATCAAACTAATTTAATAGTTTTATATCTGTTTTAATTTTATTTTTCCTTCTATCAGTTTTAAACTGTGTTTTTTGAGGAAATTATCTAAGTTTCCTCATTTATTATCATAGAGTTATTGATAGTATGGCCTCATCATCAGTTTAACATCTGTGATCACTTTTTCACTCCCGGCATTAGTAATTTGTTTTCTTTCTTTTTCTTGATCACTCGTTGTAAATGTTTGTGAATTTCATTAAATTTTCAGAAAAACAACATTTAACGATCTTGATACCTCTATTTTGCATGTTTTCCAAAATATTAATTTCTGTATTTATTTTTACCGTTTGATATCTTCAAGTTACTTTGGTTTTATTTTGCTCTTCTTCTTCTAGCTTGCTAATGTTGAATCTTAGTTTGCTGATTTTATACTTTTCCTTAAATCTGAGCAGTATTTATCTGCATCACACATATGTTGATATGTGGTCTTTTCATCATCAAACAGGTCAATATTTTCTCATTTTTCTTGTGATTTTTTCTTTCACCTCTAGGCTTTTAAAAATATATTCTTAATTTTCAAATATATAAATTTTCTCTGTTTCTGTCTGTCTCTCTTTCTGTCACAAAATACACACATGCACACACACACACCTCTTGCTTTGTTAAAATGCCTTGGAGATTTTTCACCTATTTAATTGCTATTAATTTATAATTTAATATCCTTTTAGTCAGTGAATATACTCAGCAGGATTTCAATCCTTTCATGATTTTGAGTTTTATTTTAAAGTGCAGCACATGATCTTAGTGCATGTTCCATGTGACCTTGAAAATTAATGTATATTCTACAGTTACTGGATGTACTGTTACATAAATGTCAGTTAAGTAAATTTGATTGATAATGTACCTCAGATCTTCCACATTTTTACTAAACATTTGTTTGTTTGTTCCATCTGTTACTAAATATGAGAGGATTTTTCTCATTTCTCCACTTAGAACTATATTATTTCCTATGTTTTGAAGCTTTGTCATTAACATTTCTTGTCTTGCAAGTCTGCTGGAGAACAATTTTTTCAGCAATTTATACTTTTCATTTCACTATTTTCTGGGATCCCTTGCATATGGCGAATTGTCAGATTTCATCCCTCTTTGTTTCCTTGAATATAATATGTCTTTTTTTTCCGACTGCTTTAAACTTTATCTTTTTGATTTTTATCACTTTGACAATGGCATGGCAGCTGTAGTTTCCTTTATATTTATCCTGCTTTGGGACTGTCAAGCTTCTTGCCTTATTTGGGCGATGTATTTTATCAACTTTAGAAATTAGGGGGCCATTTTGTTTTCAAATATTTACTCCACCCCTGTTCCTGTCTAATCTCTATCTGAAATTCCAGTGTACATATGTTATAGCGTTCAATGTTGTCCATCGGATGTCACATGCTCTATGCTGTTTGTTTTCCACTCTTTTAATACAAATTTTTGTTTATCAGTTTGAATACTTTTCTATTGACTTATGTCAAATATACACATACCTATTCTTTTGCTGTTTCAGTCTCCTGTTGAGTGAATCTGGTGAATATGTCATTTCCCATACCACAGTTTTTAATTTCCAGTATTTCCTTTTTGTGCCTTTTTATTGTTTTTATGTCTTTATCAAAATATCCATTCTTCATTCTTTTGTTCATCTTCTACATTAGCTCCTATAATCTATCTATCTATCTATCTATCCATCAACTATCTATTTTTTCTTTCCTTCCTTCTTTCATTCTTTTTATTTCTTCCTTCCTTCCTTCCTGCCTTCCTTCCTTCCTCCTTCCTTCCTCCCTCCCTCCCTCCTTCCCTCCCTTCCTTCCTTCCTTCCTTTCCTCGTCATAGTTATTTAAAATACTTTGTCTGATAATTTCAATATCTGGACCATCTCTGGGTCTGCTTTTATTGACTATTTTCTCTATTAAGCATGGGTTACATATTTTTAGTTCTTTGAGTGTCTCCTAATCTTTGATTTGCATACCAACGATTCTGCATAAAAGAATAGTAGAATGTGAAATATATCATGTTTTACCCCAGGAAACAAACATGCCTTTTTTTTTTCTATCAAGCCCCTAGAGTGTGAGGCTATGTCAATCTGACCTCTAGCTTAGATAAATCTATGCTTTTTGCAGCTTTGGTTTGCTCTGTTTTACCAACAACTTCAAATGTTTTGAGAGCATGGTGTAGGCTGTCTTTTCAGCATACTTTACAGCTGAGTGGTTGTGTGACTTCATTCCACGGTGGTCTCTCTTATTTACAACTTTTGGGTTTGCTAAGGGTTTTCTCTTTGTTCTCTAGTCCTGCCTCCTATGTTTCTTTCTTTGAGAGAGCTCTGTCTGCACTGATGCCCTTCCCCCAGCCTTTAAAGGACTTTTGCCTTACAATCTCTGAAGATCAGGAATGTTTTGGAAGGTCTCTCTTAGCTCTTGTCCCCTGCTCCTGCCTTCAGAGTGTGCCTACACAGTACTTGGGTGAGGCCTGAATACCTCTCTCATCGGGGATATATTCCAACTCTCTTGTCATGGAGCCTGGCATGCGTGTGCTGCTTGCACATTCATACATTTAACAAAGACCTGGTGTTAAGAGTTAGTGGGAAATGCAGAGTCCCTTTGTGGCTGACCCTCCTCAGAATTCTAAGCTGTCTCACCAGCCCATGTGGAAAGTTAGTCACAATTTCGGCTTTTGAAAAAATCTTCCTCTTTATCTTCTTGCCGGGTTCTCCCTTCTCCCATTCCTTTCTCCAATCCATCAGGGATAAGAACAGCTGTGGGTCATTTCCCTCCCACAAAGAACTCATCTCTTTTATAATTGAATTTAAGTAGATTTCTTGGCTTCTTCAAATCTCAGATGTATTTATAATAAATGTGATTTCTACCATATCCAGTTTGTTTTGGGTGATAGGGAGAGAGTGATTGTCTCTTGTTACTTTCTATATCCTCACTGAAAGCAGAAGACCAAATATAAAATTTAAATTGAATGCCTACAAAACAGAAATGAGAGCAGATGTTCATTTAACGAATTGTGGCATATACATACACGTATATATGAATATTTTATATAAGTATATTTATAAGTATATGTATATAAATATATCATGTCTCTAAGTATATATACTTATATAGAAATATAAGTTTATATTTAACTTATATTTACGTTTCTCTTTTGATATTTTTTGGTATAAGTATATACAAATATATGTATATACCCACATATATAGTATATACTCTATATAGTATTTATGCATATATAAGTATATATAAGCATATAAATCTATGTATACTTATAGATATATAAGGTATATATACTCATATACAGTATGTACTTACATATACATATGCACACATGTGCCTATATACTTATATATAAATTTATACATATGAATCTGCTAAAGTCTTTTGTATTTATGACATTATATAAGGTCTAAATATTGAGGACAGTAACAGAAGGCTTTTTATCTGTACTCAGTATTATATGACCTAGCCATGTAGAAGAAAGAGGCTACTGAAAGTTTCTCACAATAGACACTTCAATTCACAGACCATTTTCTAATCCCCGCTTATTCAAGTCTCCATAAAGTTATTTTAATAGGTCTTATTCAAAATTCCTATCTTAGGAATGCATTCAGTCCTTTGTAACCTCTCATATTAAAAAGTTCAAATAATTCTATTTTTATAAAAGTGGCACGTGGCATATTACACTTTATAAATTGGAGAATGCACATGTAGGATGAAGATAAAAGGTATTAGGAATTTTCTGTTGAAGAAGAATCTCTTGGAAATTATAGTGTCTATGTTCCTCTCTATTGAAGAGCAGGTGGAAACCATACCCTCCCAGCTCAGACATTAGAAAAGAGAAAAAGACATCTTCCCCAAGGCCAGAGGTCAAACTGACTTCTCTTACATTCAGTTGCCTCTTTTCTGATGTTCCTAACTGAATTCTGGATGCGTTATAGTTCTATTTTAACATAAACATTGCTTAATATCATTCCTCCTTTGACTAAATTTGCCTATCCAAACATCAGTCTGGTTTGTTTCTACCACATCTGCTGCTGTTCAAATAGCAACTATTATTCTTTAGCTTGCCATTCTTTGAGTTGTCCATTAGGTTGGGTTCAGCTGCCTGGTTCTTCTGGGCTGGGCTGGGCTGGGCTGCCTCATGGCTTTGGCCAGTACACATCAGCCAGTTGGCTCTCCTCCTGGAGGCTGGCTGGCATTTGGCTGAGGGATTCCTTGTCTAGCATACCTCCAGATGGGAAAATTTGCCTGGAGGGAAAGAGACAGCACAAATCAAGAGAGAGATGGGGAAATGGACTCCACATCTTTATAGGAGGAATATATATTGGAAGGGCATGGATACAGAGAAAGGTGAAAAACCATGGCGAAGATTGTAATCAATCCACCAAGCTGTATACTCCTTTAGAGTAGCTGATATTCCTAACTCCTTCCTTCCAATTTGTCACTCCCTACCTCAGTCCCATGATCTGGTTCATCCTAGATTGCCCTGCTTATTCTAACCTCTCCCCAGCATAAATTATATACCCCTACTTGTCCCCAAATAGGATTTTATGGTGTGCAAGTTTCCATTTGAAGGGCAATCCTATAATCAGTCATTATGTCCTTGTAGTTAATACATGATTTAGAGTGAAATAATTCAAGTGGATAATACTAGCTTGATGTAGGACCCACAAGCTTAATAGTGAAAATTTTTCTGGGGGAAAGAAACTAATAAAATAAGGGATAGGGAATGTGTTGAATTATTCCATACCTTTATGTAAAATTATATCTATTCCTCCAAATACATCATAAAGCGTTCCTAGGGTCAAATTTCCACCTAGAAAAAAATGTAGTCTGCAATTTGAAAAAAGTATGAAAAAGTATAAATCTCTATTGTCCAATGCATCCAATATGTGGCTATTTACTTTGAAAGTGAAATCTACTGAAATTAAAAATCAAGGTCTCCATTTATACTGGCCATACTTTGTGGTCAGTTACACATGTGCCTTATGTCTACCACATTGGGCAACATAGAAGTAGGATATTTCCATCTTTACAGAAAGTTCTATTGGACATTGCTGAGATAAGTAGTTGGGCAATATGTAAATCACTTAATAATAGAACTTCTGTTGCTATTAACCACTGGTAACTATAATTTCAGTCCTCTGGTTTGGGCTAAGGGAAAATAAAGATGGACTCACCCCTGACATCTTTCTCTTGTTAGAAAGCTTCAGAGATCTAGTGGCCCGTGGAAGTTTTGTAACTCTGAACTTTACAGTCCTGGTTCTTTGACAGCCACTAAATTCACATACATTCTAATTATTCATGGGTATTCTAATTATCTATTTCCCAACCTGGGACTCCAGTTGCCAAGATCTCCATGTTCCAGCCTGTCCTCTGTTGAACTTACTCTACGATGGCGGAGAGTACCAAGAAGAAGATATTCCCATTGAGTAGAATTTTCAAAGGATAAATCAAATCATTGGTAAGGACAGATTGTATGGAGCTTTGAATGGAAGAGGTTATAGCTGGCCTCTGTCATTGTAAACTGTCAACAGACAAAATAGGCCCTGTCACTCAGTTCTGATAATCTCTGTCTTTATAAATAACCAAAAAAAGAGAAAGACATTGCCCCAGCTGGGCAACCCAAACTGCTGATCATTTCATGGCTTGCTGTTAAAAAGCCTGAGTCTCCATTTTAAATTCTGTCCAGGGATTGATGGGTTAGCTCTCCGTTCTGTTACTGAAAGCATTCCCTTTCTTGTTGATCATGTGGATTAAGGAGTATTTACTAAGAGCATAATTGTTGCATAAATGACTGGAACCACATCATATAAAGCTAAAGTGTGGTGATGTAGCCTCACTAGCTTTCTCTCTGTGGCTTAGTTTAAATCTATTGAAGGGCTGGAGGTTGTTCTTCAAAATGACCCTTGGCTTTCACACATGGGATGGTCTGCCATATGCCATAACTACTTGTTCAGCGTTAGCAAACAATAAGTTGACACTGAAATACAGTTTTCAATGGACTCTGGGTAGTACCTGGGTGGGAGAGAAATTAAGCTGGATTTCAGTGTCAAATTTGGTCTTTTTCACAGAGTGATAGCTGAAGTGTTGTATACCCAGGCAGGTAGTCAAGTCAAGATTATACATCACTAATTTCTTGCTGGTCCTGGGACAGGTGACTTCTTCTCTGAGGAGAATATTTCCTGAAGTTGTGGTATAGTTATCCAAATGTCCTTGGGATGCAATTAGATGAATCATTCTGTTGTAGATTTTTCAATGACCTTTCTTCTGCCCTCTTGAAAAAGAGAAGCACACACCATTAAAAAATGCATGATTTGGGGGCTGGCCTGGTGGCGTAATGGTTAAGTTTGTGTGCTCCACCTCAATGGCCAGGAGTTCACAGGTTCAGATGTGGGGCGCAGACTTACACACCGCTCATCAAGCCATGCTGTGGCAGGTGTCCCACATATAAAGTAGAGGTAGATGGGCAAGGATGTTAGCCCAGGACCAATCTTCCTCAGCAAAATGAGGAAGATTGGCAAGGGATGTTAGGTCAGGGCTAATCTTCCTCACCAAAAAATAAAGCATGATTTTGTTGATTTAAAGAGACAATGAGTTGAATTAGAGATTCCTTTTATTTGTTTGGAGAAATTCCATTTTGGTTTCTAATATTGACAGACTTTTCCTTCCAAAGTAGCTTAAAATATTGCATCGACAGGAAGCCTTTGCCCCATTGAAGATTGACTTTGTTGGTGGGGAGGAGCTAGCACTTGCTTGGAAAAGGGGATTAGGTCCAGGGAAAATTGAGGAGGGGGTGCTGTAGTCTAGTACTTCCTTTCTTAGGAATATTTCAGACTAAATTTTATACTGATATTTTCTTTAAGAACCTAAAGGCAACAGCTGCCAAGTAATTGAGGGAAAAGGGACATTAGCATGACATCCAGTGCTGGCCACAATTCTGAAATCATGAAAGTATTTCAATTAAGTGAGCTACTTATGTCAATTTATTGCCTGTGTCTTACAAACAATGCATAAGCCTTTTCTCTTTCCTGAGACCTGATATTTATAAATGCCAAAGCTAAAATGGTTGACAGATGCTGAAGAGATAACGGAGACTTGAGATAGATTGCACATACATTAATTTAGCTCATCAGATCTCCTGGAAGCATAATTGTAGATCCTGTTCACCAATGTGTTTTCCTGCTTTGAAGTGGCTACTTATTAGGGCAAAAGTGCAGGTTGATATTCTATACAAGGTATGAAGCAAAAACCCACTCTTTGAAAATGTGTGTCAATGACCTCAGAATACATTTAATGAGCACTCTATCTGGCACCTGTGCTGTAATAGCTCCAACAGGATCTTACCTCTGAATTCTGATAAAAGTTGTCAACATGGGCTAGTCTAAACTCCACTGCTCCAGCCTGTGGCTGGGGTCAAGGCTGCAGTTTCTTTCAGGCATGTTTCATCTATATTTCTTACGGAGTCCAGGCAGGAGGTGACAGTGGCATATCACTGGAGCTCAAGGATAAGCCTACCAATGCAGGCAATTTTTCGTTCTCTCCTCTCATCTCCATCATATTGGCTCATGTCCTATTGACCAAGGGAAGTCATATGGTCCAAACCAAAGTCAAAAGGAAAAAAAAAATAATACATAGTAAGGTCGTGGATATATAATTCATGGCAGGAGATTGAAAATTGTGGCTGATTACTGAATCTTCCTCAACTGCTTTCTTCTGTAATTTGGACAATAAAATATTCACTGATAAACACGAATAAAACATGCACTTAATCTCTGAGAGACTGATAGATAAGGGGCTATCAGAGGTTATTAGGATTAATTCATTAAGTAAACTGTTCTGAGTCAGGCATGGGATACAGAAATGTCCAAGACTGAGGCACTGGCCTAAAACTTCCACGGATCTAAACATAAAAACAGGAATTGATGTGAAGGGAAAAGGGAATATCTGCAAGAGAAGGGCATACATTTACACGAAATATGGAAACTTGAAGGTAGAACGAGATTTGGAGAAGAGCATAGGATTCAGAGTCTCAGAGTTGGAAGAGGAGCTTTGGGATATCGGGTCTACCTTCAACAGATAATACCTCTGGGACTCAGTATTCTCCACCTCAAATGTCTGTGAGAATAGTAACATTGGGTGACTTGACTCTCTAGGATTCATCTACACTAAATCAGGGTTAACAATTTGATGGAGGAACTGCCAAATTGTAGTAATGATGTAGAGACCCTTAGAGGTTAATAAGTTTGCTGAAGTCACTTAGCGAATCAATGGAAGACCCAAAGTGTGGAACTGATGCTTCCAAAGTGGGCAAGTAATCATATCAGGAATTCCTGATAATTCTAGAAAATTCCATGTGTTCTCCTTGCTGGGATTTTTCTTTGCATGTCCTTTAAGACTGGGTGTGAGCGTTTTGTTATATATCTCCCACTGTATTGATGTGGATGTAAATCTGTGACACATGTATCCTACTAGGATACTCTGGTGCAATTTACTATTTCTTTGTTCCAGCTTAGTGAAATATAATTGACAAATTAAAATTTTATCTATGTAAGGTGTACAACCTTGATTTGTGGATTTGAAATATGTATCCACTGTGAAATGATTACTATAATCAAGTTAACTAACATATCTATCACCTCACATAGTTACCTTTTTTTGTGTCTTGTAAGAACACTTAAGATCTACTCTTTTAGCAAATTTCAAATATACAGTACACTATTATTAATTATAGTCACCATGATGTACATTAGATCGCTAGAACATATTCACCGTACATAACTGAAACTTTGTACAGTCTGAAATCTTTCAATTTCCCCCACCCCCAGTCCCTGGAAACTACCATTATACTCTTTGCTTCTGAGTTCAATTTTTTTAGATTCCGCATATAAATGAGATCATACAATATTTGTCTTTCTGTGTCTGGCTTATTTCACTTAGCATAATGTCCTCTAGTTTCATCCATGTTGTCATAATTGGCAGGATTTCCTTCTTTTTAAAGACCCGATAATATTCCATTGTGTGTGTATCTATCTATCTACATATGTGTGTATGTATGTATGCATGTTTGTATCTATCCATCTATCTATGTCATATTTTCTTTAACCATTCATCCATCCAAGAACACTTAGGTTATTTCCATATCTTGGCTATTGTGAATAATGCTGCAATGAACATGGGAGTGTAGATATCTCTTCCAGATACTAATTTCATCACCACTCCTCCATAACACCTTGGCAGTAGATTACCAACCTTGCTAGATCAGATGATCCAGTGCTTGCCTACAGATCTATGACAGTAATGCTCTTCTGCAATGGACAGTTGCCTGTAATATATTTCCTTAAGTAATTTCCCAAGCCTTTTGGAAACACTGGAATTGTTAGACTGCTTTGGAGTCAGGTTGGATATTACTCAATTATTTTTGTTACCAATCTAAATCAATGTTGCCTGTAGTGGAATAAAGAACTTGGTAAAACCAATTGTTTTATGCATTTTGGTAAGAAATGTTTCCAACTTCAACCACTCCTTCACTCAAAAAGGACTTTGAAATTGAGCATCATTGCATACTTTTGTGACAGCCGACTCACATTTTCGAGGTGAGATATTTAGAAATAACTAACCTTGCATGTGGATGACAAGACATGTAAATGAAGACAGAAAAATGCCACCTTTCACATTTTTTGTTTCATATGTCTCCTACACACCTGAGAGCTAATTAAACTGTTCCATTTTCTCACAGTATTCTTTTTCCAGAACAGAAGCAAATTTGAAACCAAAGACAACGTTCTTTTGGCAACTTCCCGAATGATGGGAGATTTCAAAGTCTTGCATATTTTCAAGATCTCTATGTATGCGTGTTCATGATGTTTAAATTGCAACTGGTAAAACTAACGTTAGTGGAAATTCAACTGCAGATATTCTGAAGGACACATTTCATCTTGTTCTTAGTAAACTGGAGAAAGGTAGGGTCACGTGGAATAAAGAAAATATTCATATATTTTCAGATAACATATCCTAGTATCAGAAATGAACTTGCCTAATGCAAAATAAATAAAATTAGGGCTACATTGTTACTTACTATGTTGTAGAAAAAACAATCAGGGTCAAATCAGGTATCTACTGTCATCAGATATAAAACTTCAAATGTGAAAGGAAACAGAAAATATTTTAGCCAGCTCACTTAGTATATACATGAGAAAGCTGAAGACAAAGATTGCATTTTATTTTTACTCTTGGTTAAGTATTTTTTTCATTTTCTAACTGCATTTCTCAAAGAGTATGTTCATACTTATTAGTGGGGAGACAATTCCCCATTCAAATAAGTGTGTAAACACAGGGTAAAACAAAGGAGAACAAAATCCTTCCTTGCAAGATATTTCAGAGATTTAATATTCTAATGTGTATTGCAAATCTTTAAATCTTATTTGAACTTTTCCCACCTTTTCCCCTCAGAGAATCTCCTTAGGTGAGTGTTCTGAGCAACAACACACTTTAGAAAGCATGGACGTTCCACATGCCCCTAGTTCATCACGAGCCTCAATGAGGAGTGGCAGCTTTTAATGAGCCCATATTATTTCTACTCCTCCAGGGTAAGACCCAGCATGGTCCATCATGATGAATCAACAGGAAATACCTTCAGCCTACACCTCTTTTCTGTCTCAGACTGACAGAGCCATGTATTATCCTTAAGAAGACAGGACATTCCTAAACTAATCGAGGAGCTTCAGAAATTTCACTATGAACTCGCACACCTGTTTTAGAATATAACTTGTGCAGGTATGCTTAACTCTTAATTTTTAAAATACTACTGTCCCTAAAAAATTAACATGAAAGAAAATAGATTCAACAGGAAGAGGAATATATGCAATTTTAGACTAAAAATATCGATTATACTTATATCTTTACACTTTCGTAAAGAAATGCATCATGATGTCATGATGTAATGGGTGGCCATATTGTTTTTCATTTCTCTCTCTCTATATATAAATTTATATACACACACACGTATACATACATATATATCATTATGCTATATATGTATATATGTTACTAATCTTCTGGTATCACCATCGTATATATGATCTGTTGTTGACCAAAATGTAGTTACATGGAGCATGACTGTGTGCATATGTATATATATATATATATATATATATATATAATTCTTATATGAATATACTTGTCTCATTGGAATATATATCTCATCGCTATATATATAATATATATTTTATTCATAAAGTTCATAAATAAATTAATTTATGGAACTGTTATCATGGATCAGATTTCCCTGAAAGGATGACGTAGTAGACCTTCCTTGCATAGCTTCCATTTAATTAGAATTATGATTTTCATTTTTGGAAAGGAATTTAATGATTATTCAATGATCTTAGCCACCAAATTCCCTCCAGAAAAAGGCACTTCAGTGACACCTCACAACAAGTTGATTTTCCATTTTAATTAAATGTGATTACGGGACTTCAGTTTTTTGAAGGAAACATGCACAAAGTCACTGTAATTGGATGCTTATTTAGTTTCTGAGAAACCATGATCGAATTCCTTAAAAGTGGGCAAAATCACTTGAAGCAATTTTAAAGATCTATTTTTAATTTCATACCTCATTTTGATTCTTTTTCCCTGCGATCTAAACGGGTATATATATATATTTATTTCCCCTTGTTTAATTTCCATTTTACATTGGTTTTCCTATTAGTTCTGTTTCTGAATTTAATTAACATTTTACATTTCTTAATTTCTTTCCCGGATTTGAGTAATTTTGTCTTATTAGCACTTCAAAGTCAGAGGGGGAACTCCAAGCAGAGGCCTTAATTGCTCGAGTAGTTAATTTCCTATTACAGACAAACTCACACACAGTAAGTGGTCTTTAACCTTTCAAATGTGCCCAGGAAAAGTGGAGTGCGAATGCCTTAAATCTATTTTTACATATTAATTTTCTCCAAACGTCCATGAAATAATTAAAAATATATAAAATGGTATATATTGCTCTCATTCAAAATAATCAAACTCAGGTGCATTTATTAATACACCACAATATTTTATGCCTGAACATCTATTTTCCTGAGACTCATAGACAAGAGCTATCTATCCTAATTCAGGTGTAGTGATATTTGCTGCATTGCATTTTTTTTTTGGTTCGCCCTTTCTGGAAGAGACTTCTACACAATTTTCATTTGGAAAAAAGTAGGTGATATAATCCATTTTAGAATTTTTTCTCTGGGATTGATGGGGGTTATGATTTTCACTGATGATATCTATTACCATATAGTTTATAAAAAGGATACATCATCTTTCTAAATATATAGCAATAGATGGGCTTGATAAGCTATTTGTAATATATCTATATATTCCATCAATTACTGTGATAATACAGAAAAATATTTAATAGCAAAGGAGATTGTTTATATTATTTATCAATTGAAAAAAAGGGATATTTCAAAAAATGTGTAGAGCATGTAAATATTATGGTAAAACATCACATAATATGTATTTCTAACCATAGAGAATGCATGGGAGTATATATAACAAAATGTGAAGAATAATTATCTCTAGAGAGTAGAGCAGGGTTATGTTTTTCTTTTGGCTTTTTGGTCCTTTGCAGATTATTTGGACAATGTGTATGTTTGTTTATATAATGAGATAAAATAGTGAAATGGCATTAAAGATAAATGTTTAAAAATGTACATGGATGCTATTTTGAACAGCTTAATTCAAGAGCATAGCTATAGAGTCGTGGGTATAGAAACGTAAGGTAGTGTGTTAAAATTTAATATATAATGACAACAATATCCACTCTTTCTTTAGTGTTTATTGAATGAAGTTTGCCTTTCTGGTCATTAATGCCTGGAGGGTGATGGCAGGGAACAGATGATGCACAGTTGAAATCTTTCCTGATTAAAGCTAAGAAAGAAAAAAATAGGGTCATATCAAATTTGTGATAAATCATGGAGAGGTAACTATTAACTTAGACTAGACTATAAAGCCTATTTAACGTGAAAAATCACTCCCCCAGCTATTCTTCTCTTGCTTTCGTTAATATTCCTTTGATCTTCTAATCTTATATACTGTATATGTAGTCTTCCGAATACCCTTTAAATTGGGTTTGACTGGTTGCCAGTGAGTGATTGCCAATGAGGTTTATTAAGGAAAATCTCAGACTTAGGAGAACTTGACATGTAAGTGTTATTATAAATTGGTGGTACAGACTGTGGTGATCCTAACTAAGCCCATCTTCAGAGCGACATACCCATCTCTCATCTGCTGGAAATTTTACCTGCTGACTGCTCCCAGCTTCATCCCTTTCTAAGAATTGCCCTAGATTTCAGGGCATTATCTACCCTCAACTTTACACATCCCTCAAGTAGTGGACCTTGACCAATGATTGATTGGTGTGGGGATAAAAGCATTTGGCCACTTACTTCAACTTGAGAGAACCCTGATTCTAGCTCCAGAGCTCCTAACAGGTGTACTGAGTCTCTATTGTAACAGTGTTGCAGGATCTAGGATTTTGATCAGATTCAAGTCCTAATTTTTAGCAAGACTGCTTCCTAAGTGGTATTGAGTTCTTCCACCAGGATCTACATAGTGCATGGTTGTCTCTCTTTTGGGGATGTTAGAAGACCTTGATAATTGTTGCCTAGATTCATTACTTCATGAGGCGCCGAAAAATAGTGATAATTTAGTTGTACCCATCTTCCTTAATTTTTTACTTGGAATTCTTCCATAAAGAGGAATTGCCTTCATCAATTGTGTGGTCACTAGAAAGCAGGACTGTCCAAGAGTTCTAGCATGGTGTCAAAATGATGCAAGAGCCAACTTTAATGGGCCCCACTGGCTAAAGATGACACACTCTGGCCATTAGTAAGGATAATAATCTAAGAGTGTTAAAATACAACAAATTTGAGTAAATTTATGAGTTCACGGTGATGCGAAAAATATGCACATATGATTATCTTTAGAAAATACTTGTGGTTCAGCTCATTCCTTTACAAAATGGTAATAAAGGGAAAGAAAGAAACATGTATCCTACTTTGCCTATAAAAACTCTAGCTCAGATTAATCAATGAAATTATAAAAAACTTTTTAAATTGAATTTAAAAATTTAATTTTTTATTGACTCCTATGAGATACATGTCATATAAACATAGATCTTCAATTTCTTATATAAATCTGTAAACCACATATGTAATTAATGTTAGTGTAATGTGCTCACAGTACAATAAGAAATGAGCCAAAACGAACAACAAAATAAACCGTGCTGTATTTTAACAATGGCACAGGATCCATTGGCCTGTTTCTTACCATGAAACCTCAAAAGCTAGTCAAGTTTGTGTTTTGTGAGCCTGGAGGAAAGTATCTTTCCTACTTTGTCAACTGGTGGCACATAGTATATATCTTTGAGTATAAGTTCAGAAGAAATAAAGATAGTTTATTGGAACATATTAACTTCTCATTATCACCTGTAGTGTGAATTGTTGCCTAATGATTCTAATGACTCTAACATATGAGATAAAGTCCAACAAAATAAAGATGAGAAGAAAGAATTAAATGAATTGTGAAAATTAGATAAATATGAAATAAATTATAATAACCCGCTTAAAATACAAATAGAATGATTTCAGATATCATGATTTTAACTTCCTACTGCCTTTATTATGTAGGAGTACTATAGCTCTTAAATTTACTTAGAAGGAAAATGAGCCATAATGGTGGTTTTAGCTTTTGCCATGTATTAAAGAAATCTTACTTTAACACCAATATACATTTTAAATCAAAGGGAAACAGATACAATGGTGGGAATTTGGGAATATCCCTGGAACACAAATGATCTGAAGGTTTGCAGTCCCACAGGTTGTAAATCACTGAACAAGACAAGGATAATTTAATAATATTCCAGGCAGTGTTCCCAGAGTTCATCATTTTTTCTGCTCTCCACTACACATTGAAGAAAAAAATTAGACGGAAGCAGTACAAAGCATTTTACAAACACTGGCTAATTAATCTACTTGTCATTATTGTCATGTAACGCATTACTGTTTGCTAGTGAGAAAAGAGATTTGGACCTTTAAACACCTATACATTTAAATAGCCATTTAGTTTTATCACACAAAGTGTAACCTGTATTAATAAGGTCACAAAAATGTTGGTCAGAGCAGGTGCTGGGGTTGAAAGAAAAGAAAAGGCCCATTGATTCCCTACCGTTGGCTTACTATTTCCTCATATTCAGAGATGGTGATTCAAGTATCCAGGAATATATTTTTAAAAAATTATTTTCTTATCTCTTAAAAGAATCATTTATAAATTATAGTCCCCTTGGTTTAACAGCCAGATCGTCTAGGGCTCAAAGCCTAATGCTGGCACTTCCTAGCTGTGTATTCTTGGCCAATTGACTAAACTCCACTTATTTGGGGGGGACCGTTGTGAGAATTAGAGCTAATGAAGCTGAAATTTTTGGCATAAGTTGGCTATTCAATAAAGCGTAGCTATTATTCTGTGGCCGAGGCATGAGGCTGGCAAAGATTTGAATATGCCTCTACAAATGTAGCTTTTTAAACGGCCCTCCACTACCTTATGCCATTTTACCATTCATTTGTTTATTCACGCATTTATACAACAAGTTTTAAGCACTGCCCCCTCGCTGAGCATAGGGATACACAACAAACACGTGCATTTTATAACACCACGTTCTAGTCGGAGAGAAAAATAAAACAGCAGCGCAATATATGAGCCAGAGGATAGATTGGAGTGGACATAGGGATTCAAAATGTCACACGTCTATGGGTGAAAGTCTACTCGGTACCTAGCCAAGGATGGGTGCTATGATAGATAGCAAAAATGCAGAGTCTTGTGTAACATAATCTCAGAACTGACATCCTATCTCTTATCTTATCTCATATTCTGTGTGTTAGAAGCACAGCCCTAGTGGCATTCCAAGCAGGCAATGTCTGCTATACCTCCTCATTTTTTTTTTGCAGAAATTGCATAGTACCTGACACAAATGTCAGCAAAATAAATATTTGTGGGTTGAGTGAATGAACTAAATCTGGAACTAAGGCAGAGTGGTACTCTGGTGTCTACAAGACGATGATGATGATGATGAAGATGATGGTAATAACACTTTTACAGCACTTAATAGAATCCAATCACTCTTCTAAGCACTTTACGTATATTTACTTATCTAATCTCTATAATATCCTTATGAGGTAGGTAGTGTTTTATTTGTATTTTGCTGATGAAAATAAGAAACAAAGAGATAGAATAACTGGCTTGAACTCACACTGCCGGTGTGCGCTGAATCCTTGATTTGAACTCAGGAGGTTTGGCTTGAATGTCTGTGCCCCTAACCAAGACATTGAAGCACTTTAACAATAAATAGATATTCCAAAAATGTATATAGATACAATTTATAAATAATGATTTGCTTTGAGGAATTTCACCTTTAGATAATTAGAAAAAACAACCACTACTCAATCAATGCTGCATACATTAGGAACTCACACATCTCCAAGTGGGAGAAGTTCATTATAATTCTGTGGTAAGTGTTTCTGATGCCTTCTGTTCCCCTTTTTCTTTGAGTTGGCAATTTGTCTCCTCCTGGTACCTCAGCCAGGCATTAGGAACCCACCAAATCAGTTACTCCTAAATAAATTATACAGTGGCACAGCCACCCAGAGCCAGCCATCCAAGTAAAAATGTGCCCGGATTTACCCAGGGGAAGGCAGAAAACCGCTGATCAACCAACAGGTTCAAATTAGCATATCAACACGATAGCCAGTTATTTTCAATAAAAACTGAAGGGTAAATTATAATACCTTTTAGGATCCACCTAGTAATGCTGAGTGTTAAAGGTGGTTCTGGTTGAATGAGAACTTAAGCCTTAGAATCTTGTTCTTCTCATCCCCACCACTTAGTTTTCTGAGACTCAATAAGTGCTAAATAAATGTTGAAAGAATTAGTGGAGTCCATCGATTTTCCTTCTTCCTCATTCCTTCCTTCACAATTCTGTGACTTTTCAAGACTATATGAAAAGGTACGAGTCCCATGGTAAAGCTTTGTGGTTGACCAAGAAATATGTGATCTGAATCATTGTTAATAAAAAGCTTTCTTTCCTGTGGGTTATAACAGTTCATAACTAGTAATCCAGTGGGTAAACTCAGATGGAAACCATAAATTCATGAAAAATAAACCTCACCTCCCTGTGCAAGCTGCTGCTGATTTTATGGGCATTTGGAAAATGACAACAAAAGAGTATCTTATGATTATCAAAAAATAGTCTAAATATAAGGCCCATAAAAATTGAGTTGTGTTCAACTTTTATCTCAGTAAATTCTATAACTTTTATTTAGAATTGTGAATGACAGGACAAACTTTTCTGCTTATTTTAAGCAGAACTTTCTTTCTTTACTTGAAGCTCTTAAGCAAATGGATTCTGACCTCTCAGAAGTCAGGCTTTTGTTTCACATAAAGCTAACCATCACGTCAGCGTAGGCCCCTGCTCTGAAGAAGCACAATGATTATAGATTGGGCCATGTCCACTTAAAGTTTTCCATAGCCCTAGTCATCCATGGTCAGTCTCATCTGACCCCTTTCATTTTGATTTTACTATCTGCAAACACACATGTGATTACTACTTTAACTTCCCGGTGATTTTGAAGACCAGGAAAGTTCATGGGAAGGACATTCTGTTGGATGTATGGGTGTCTTCTAAATTTAATTACAGTGTTCATGTGCCAAAACCCTCTGCCTCTCACCTAGCTATCGTATGAAGTGCAGGTGAATGAATGAAGTAGCTTTGTATACCTGCCACCTGGGAGTCAGGATCCCGACCCGTCACAAGGTAGGATGATGTTCACATGCTACTCAGGATGCCAGCCATGCTCATTAACAATTCTTAGCTACAACATCCATCAAGAAGCTTGATTATATAAAGACCTGAGTCAAGAACACAGATTATTTTCAGCTACTAAGTAGTTAGAATTCACCTGTTAAAATCAAAGTGTTAATTCGCCCAGGGAAAATATTTGCAAATCGCATATCTGACAAGGGGTTAATCTCCAAAATATGTAAAGAACTCATACAACCCAACAACAACAACAAAAAACAACCCGATCAAAAAATGGTTAGAGGATATGAACAGACAATTTTCCAAAGAAGACATACAGATGGCCAATAGGCAGATGAAAAGATGCTCAATATCACCAATCATTAGAGAAATGCAAATCAAAACTACAATGAGATATAACCTTATACCCATTAGAATGGCTATAATCACCAAGACAAGAATAACAAATGCTGGGGAGGTTGTAGAGAAAAGGGAACTTTCAAATACTGCTGGTGGGAATGCAAACTGGTGCAGCCATTATGGAAAACAGTATGGAGATTTCTCAAAAAAGTAAAAATAGAAATACCATATGACTCAGTTATCCCACTCCTGGGTTTTTATCCAAAGAACTGGAAATCAACAATTCAAAGAGACTTATGCACCTTTATGTTCACTGCAGCATTATTCACAATAGCCAAGACACGGAAGCAACCCAAGTGCCCTTCTATGGGCAAATGGATTGCTTTGGATAAAGCAATGGATAAAGAAGATGTGGTATATGTATACAATGGAATACTACTTAGCCATAAAAAAAGACAAAGTTGTCCCATTTGCAACAACATGGATGGACCTTGAGGATATTATGTTAAGCAAAATAAGCCAGACAGAGAAAGACAAACACCATATGATTTCACTCATATGTGGAAGATAAACAAACACGTAGACAAAGAGAACAGATTAGTGGTTACCAGAGAGGAAGGGGTTTGGGGGCTGGTCATAAGGGATAAAGCGGCACCTATATATGGTGACTGAGAAATAATAATATACACCTGAAGTTTCACAATGTTATAAATTATTATGACCTCAATAAAATAATTAAAAAAAAATCAGTGTTAATTCTCCCAGGAAGACGACTTTGATAGCTTAGCAATTAATTCTTTCAGCTTCTTTCTTTATTTTTTTGACTCCTTCCTTTCACAGAATTTCACCTGTACCCAGTGTACATCTTTCAGCGTCACCTATGTCTGATCCTTCTCATCTCAGTCCTTCTGAATTATGTTTTCTGCAACCTCATGACATCACTTTTTGTACATCCCTGCCACTTTGAAATTTCTCTAGAGTAGGATATCCTAGCAAATGACACACTATAATTCAAAATTTTATAACTAGATTTCTGAGAACAGCCAGGTCATTTGGGGAGAGACACAAGCAACCCAATTCTTATAAATTTTAAAAATCATAAAATTTGAAGCAAACTTTTTTTCTTGGTTTGCACAGATACTTTTATAAGAAGAGTCCTCCTCTAGCTGGCCTTGCTATCTGCTGCTGACTTATTTCTTTTTACTCTTGAACAAGAGTCAAGAGTAATAGTTCCAATTTCAGTTGTTTAATAAAATTGATATATTTCTGCAAAAACATTTCCCTTTAAGAACCAGGGAACAATGTAGTTTTCACATTTTTTTATTTAAATATATTTTACATTATCTATTTAACACATATTTTTTAATTAACATGTTGGCTTAAAAATGAATGAAATCACAAATTATCAGGGACTATTGACCTGAACGCCATTTAATAATAAAAAACAAAGCGTTGGTCTACATTCTATCTTGTATCTTCCAAGTCATATAAAAAAGAACTAAGCCATCACACCATTCTGGCAAATTGCCGCCAATATATCTTCCAAGGAAGTATTCTTCCTTTTATTTTTCATATTTCTGACTTATTAATCCTGAAGAAAAACAGGAAATAGTCTCACTACTTAAATGCATAGAAATATACTATGGATTCATTAGTAATTCAAATGGATTGAATCCACCATCCGTCTCCTCAAGAGAACCAGAGAAGTATATGGTGTATAATATTTAAGCATGTTCCCTCACTGCTCTTAAGAATTCCAAGACTAAATTAATGTTCCAAGGAAGGCAGCATATAATTGCTCCCTTTAATTTCACTTAACCAGCACAGTATAAATCCTCCCTTCAATTATGTTAATGAAAGCAGTAGGGGATTAAACATCTGGAATTTACAAAGAAACCTCATCACAGCAGTGAGCTGTCACTACTTCCTCAAGACACGTCGGCTCCTTCAGAGTTTCCCAGCAACACTTCCATTAATTTTGCGGTTGGTACCAAAACAGAGTTTCCGGCTACCTTAGGTTAGCATCGGCTTACTATCCATCTTTTGAAACCATTCACAGAGTAAAAAATAAGTTCGTTACTTTGAAAGAATTGCCATCTTGAGATTTGTTTGAAACCAACGTAAAACAGAGTTCCTCTTCTGAAATAGTTGCCCAATACAGACAGAACAACTCTAGTGGATAATTCTGTCACCCCTCCAGGTTCCCTTCATTGGGTCATTGGAAGTATTCACCAGCTGCTGTGAGCATTGGCTGCTAATCACTCAGAGCTTCATGCTTCTCCAGAAAAATGTCCTCCAGGGATTTCCAAGCTTGGGGCTGTTGACAATTGAGGCAGGATCACTCATGGTTGTGGGAGCTGTTCTCCGCATTATAAGATGTTCAGCAGCATCCCTGAGTTCTACTTGCTAGATGCCAGTAGCATCCTCAGTGGCAACAACCAAAAGTGTCTTCAGATCTTGTCAAATGTCCTGTGATAGGCAAAAGCAGCCCTGGTTTAGAAATGCTGCCCAAGGCTGATGAGAGCTACATTGCCTGGAAATGCCTGAGAGGTTACACACCCCTACCCTGGGTTACCCAAAACCAGTGACTGCTTAATAAGAGGGTGCAAAACTCTGAGCTCTACCCCCAAGGAGGACAACTTTGAGATGTTCTCCATGCCCTAGACCTCCCTGTAGGATCAGGACGAAGCTGGACTCCAGCTGACACTATGACTTTGCTTAACATCTTCCCCTGGCCCTCTCACTTCCCTTCATCCCTTACATGCTGTTCTTGGGAATATACCACACCCTCAATAAATCACGCACCTCAGGTGCTGCTTCTCAGGAATTCAGCCCAAGAGAGCAAAATATATCAATATCTTTATATCCCTCCTCCTCCTCTTCATCATCATCATCATCATCATCATCATCATCATCATCATCTTAATAGATGCTATGCACCAGATATTACATCACATATTTTAGACATGTTAATTCTTATCCACCTAGCATCCCTATGTCTGAGAACAGGAGACATCAGAAGGATGAAGATACTTGCCCACAGGCTTATGGAAGATTTGTGACAAATAGGTGGTGCATTAGATCCACATATTTGAAAAATAATTCTGGACATAAGCACTGCAAAAGAGCTTTGCAAATTCTAAAGTGCTCTACCCATTAATTTTTCTACCTGACAAGGGGGCAAAAATTACATTAAAAATAAGTTACAAGTAGTATTGCCTACAAATAGGTAACTGTCTTTATCATCCCTTCCTATTTAGGTTCAAGCAAAGATTATTTCTAAAGGCAAATATCTGTTTTAGGACAGAAGCAGAAATAACTGGAGAACATATATTATATACGCATTACCGTGTGTGTGTATGTGTACTCATAAGATGCATTGAAAACCCCAGCAAGGAACATGTTGTCACACCTGAAAACATGAGTATCCACAGATCTAAAATCCAACTTGGTGCCCATTTTTTCACATTCAGAAACTCCGGGGTGGTTGTTTGCAGAGAGACTGCCCAGTAATTAGTTTTATAGTCTGAGGTGTACTTTTTGTTTGCTTTGATTGTATGCTAGAGGTCTCGAGGTGCACAATATATCATTACATTTGGGTTCTCAACCTTCTAATTTAATTCACCAATGCAGAAGGCGGCTCACTTGAATGAGAAAATAAATGAAGGCTGAAGTCACCTTCTTTCACGTTTTTATTTCCAGGGTCATCTCCTACTTTAAGATCCACGAACATCTGGAGTAACTGACTTGCTCAATTTCTGCAGCAAGCAAGCACGTTATATTTCTAAATTCTAAACAACCTCTTGTGCTCATTTGTCACTGTTCCTGAACCAGCATATTTCTGTCTGTTGTCTGCCACATTTGATTTCATACTACTACATCTTTATTTTGAAAAAGAGATTTTTTTCCCCACAATGGGAGACAGAGTGATAACATAAACCATTGTAACCCAGGCCATTATTGCATGAATATGGCATTTTATGTCCAAATCATCCAGACTGGAATATAACACCTCATGATCAAAATTGCATAGAACTCTGTAGCCTCCAGGTGGATATTAGTTCTGCAAGGCAACACCAGCAGTCTGAAAAGATTGCGTTTTATTTACCGAGGAGCAGAACACGGCAGCGTTGCCTGGGAGAATCATTTACCATTGCCTCATAAATAAATCCTGCTGCTCCTTTCCCCAAGGCAGCCTCTGTGGAGGGAGAGAACGGGAGAGGGAACCAGCTCAGTCACCAGCAGCTGCAAATCAGAGTTGACACCCCAGTGAGACCCTGCAATATGGGGCCCCTGTAGGAAGCTCCAGCTTGCTTTCTCTGTCCAGAGTGTCTTAAAATGGGCACATTTCTCCCTAGCAGAAGGAGGACTGCTTGCTCTGTGTCCATCTCAGTTGCAAAGGCAGTTGAGTGAATCTCCCTTGGAGGTGCACTCAGAACCCCTCCAATGGCTTGTGGCATGCTACATTCCCCGTAGTTTTGATCAGAGTGTCTCAAACACTCTCCAAATTGGGTGGAAATCTTTCCGGAAACACCTGCACGCTGAAGAAATAGACAATCATTTCAAAAGTGAATTTTCTATATACAGCTGATATATATATATATATAGCAAATAGATAGATGGTAGATAAATAATTAGATATCATAATTAAATATTTAGCATTAAATATCATATTATACTTAAATTTATCTTATTATATATTATATCATAATTTTGGAATCTCAGTTAAATTCAAAAAGCCATATAACTAACTGAAATTCCTAGAATTATAATTTGTGGTAGATTTAAAACTTGTCTTTCATTAAAGATGTTAGACAGTTTTTTTTTTTTTGGTGAGGAGATCAGCCCTGTGCTAACATCTGCCAATCCTCCTCTTTTTTTGCCGAAGAAGACGGCCCTGGGCTAACATCCGTGCCCATCCTCCTCCACTTTATATGGGACGCCGCCACAGCATGGCTTGCCAAAGCAGTGCGTCGGTGCACGCCCGGGATCCGAACCAGCGAACCCCGGGCTGCCGCAGTGGAGCGCGGGCACCCAACCGCTTGCGCCACCGGGCCGGCCCCAAGATGTTAGACATTTTTTAAAGATACTTTATGTAGTTTTTCAGACTTAAGGCACAGAAGAAATCACTTCTGGACAGACAGGTGGAGTTAGAAATGTGGAGTCAATGGTAGCCCAATTAGAGGACACCATGCCATCAGTTAAATGCATCTCAAAAGCTCATTTGCAAAACCAGGGTAAATGAATCATGCAACCTTTGGAGAGACACGAGCAGGTGTGTCTGTTTTTGCTTCTCTCAATATTTTTCCAGAAATGATTCTTTTTTTCTCTTGCCTCTCAATTTTTTTTTTTCTTTCCTTCCTTCTTCTCACTCTCCTAGAAAAAAAGGGGACTTTTACTTACATCACATAATTTTGTGTATCCTTTAACCAAACATAACAATTAGTAGACTATTTGATAAACTTCCAAGATAGTGCATTTTTCATGTTCATTAGGTGAGAGAATTTCCGTAATAAATTCACTGAAGAATGTAGAAGTGAATTATTAGTGTTGAATTCTTTTTAAGGAAAAAAATGCATTTTTCTTTGTTTTGTTTTAATAGATTTCACGTTCACTTTGACGTTCTTCCACGCTGGGGCAATGGTAGGAAATGGATTGTATTTCATGCAAACAACTCTTCTAATGAGATGTGTAAGAGCTAAATGATTCTGAATGCTTAGTTCAAAACCTACCTCATGGAAGGCGGTGGGCAGCCAGCGAAATGTGTACATATCTTTCTTCTCTAAAACATAAATCCATCACAGTAGTGCAATAAGCCAACAATTCAAGTGTGATTATCCATGGAATCGATTTTGATCGCCATGGTTCACATTTAGACAATTTCTGACAAGGATCATAACTCTTTAGTATTTCCAGAGTGGGCTAGAACTCAGGGGTCTTGGAAACATGACTATAATAATCTGCAAAAAGGAAATAGTATATTTTTATTAGTGAGCAAAGAGATACTTCTCAAAAGCCACCATTCCACTGGATTTAGTATTTTTGTTAATATCATACTCCTTTGCTAAGGAAAATAAGGATGTGTGCTTAAAAAATTGGTCTTACAGCTGAGCTGAATAAATGTATCACTAAGAAAGAGAAATCATACTGTCTTCTGTCCTGCCCTCCAGGAGAATTTTCTGCTTTAGAGCATAAAACAAAATAGTGATGCCTTTCAGTTTACTTTGGGGCTCAAAGACATGGACTTCATAAAATAGACTCTCCAAACAGAGTGTAAGGAGAGGGAACATTCTGGCTGTCAGGAGACATATTGGTTCTCTCTGAGACCCCTTCCTCTTCTTACTGATAATCTGGAGGCAAAGGCAACTTCAAAGAGGGTAGCGGTTAGTCTCTTTCTGACAGTCACCAAGAACTTATCTGCAAGACAGTTCTATTCTTTGGTTAAATCGTTCTTATGCATCCTCTCCCCTGGATCATTAAGTTGGGAAAATGTCTTAAATTTTCTAATGAAGTTAAACAAATAAATCTTGATTAACTGATAATAAATCATTGAGTGAGGACACAGAGGGTTAAAAATATTCTCCTAAGATGAACAGTATGATGCCATATTATTCAGAGAGGATGGATTGAATAATTCTAAAAGGACAAGGAAACCCAGGCACAGATGGATGTCTGATGTGTCTCTGCTACCCTCATCTTGTGTTGTGCAGTGGATTCCAAACGTAAACGTAGCAGCAATATTTTCTCTCAATTGAATTTTGTGCTGAGCTCAGTGCATGCAACAGGTAAATCAGGGTATATGCTTGTTCTTGTCTTAATTTTGCTCTAGTCACTAGGGCTCCCTCATCCCTGGGAACTCATGATTCTGGTGAACATGGATTGGAAACCACTGGTGTAGGGAGGAACATGGCAGTTGGAGGCAAGCACAGTTGGATTTAAATAATGGCCCTGACTAACCAATCCTTGAGTCTCAACTTCATGTCAATTGTCTGTGTGGTTGTTTCCCTGCCACATTGGGATGATAATATCTCCAAGAGTTACAAAAACTGTAGAATGAGATAAAATAGAGAAAGCACTTGGCACATAGCTGGCCCTTAATCAATAAATATTGGTTTATTTAAGCCTGGCATTTGGGGCCTGCCCCCAGTCCCTTGTCTCATACATCCTTTTTCTACCACAATTGAAGTACATCTATGTGCATATCCAGACAATACGGAAGAGGCTCTTTCTGCCCATTAGATTGTGCACGACTTGGGATCAGCACAAATATTCCTTTCATCTTTCTGTCTGATATATTTCAGCAGAATGTAAATGCTCAATATATATGGTTAGAATGGACTTGTCTCATAAAATTCAGAAGGCTGCATTCCATGTGGCCTCATAGAAGCATGAAGTATGATTCATTGTTGCATACATGCAAGTATATACATATGTATACATTATATACAATGTATATGAATATGTGTATTCAAATGTATTGCATATAAATTTATGTATGTAAACAAATATTTGTTTTTATTAAATATAAAATGTGTATTATATACAAAATACATGTTTATTTATGTATATAAAATATACAATGCATATAGATATACATTATATACATGATATGGACTGAACATTTCTGTCCTCTAGCCTGGCTAGAGACTTATCAATTTTATTGACTTTTTCAAATAGCCAGCTTTTGCTGTCATTGATTTTCCCTATTGATTTCCTGTTTTCAAGTTCATTGATTTCTGCTCTCATTTATATTATTTCTTTTCTTCTGCTAGCTTTAGACTTAAATTGTTCTTCTTTTTCTAGGTTACCAACACGGGAACTTAGATTATAGATTGTTAATCTTTCTTCTTTTCTAATAGATGAATTTAGCGGTAAAAATTTCCCTCTAAACAGTGCTTTCACTACATCTCACAAATTTTGAAAAGTTTTCTTTTTATTTTGACTTACTTCTAAATATTTTTAAACTTTTCTTGAGGCTTCTCCTTAGACTGATGTGTTCTTCCAAATTGTGGATTTTCCAGCTGTCTTTCTTTTGTTGATTTCAAGTTTAATTCTACTGTTTGCTGAAAGCATACTTTACATGATTTCTATTATTGTAAATCTTTTAGGGTGTGTTTTATGGTCAATTAGAACAAACTGATTGAGAGTCCTGTTCAGGTCAACTACATTCTTACTGACTTTCTACCTGTTTGATATATCAATTACTAGAGGGGTGCTGAAGTTCTCTAATCATTACAGAGGATTGTTCTATTTCTCCTTGCAGTTCTATCAGCATATGCCCCATGTATTTTGATGTTCTGTTGATTGGCACATACTCAATGAGGATTGTATGTCTTCTTAGAGAATGGTCCTCTTTTTCATTACATGTGCATATTTATCTTTGACAATTTTCCTTGCTCTGAAGTCTCCGTATGAAATTAATATAGCTATTCCAGCTTTCTTTTGATTATTGTTGTCATAGTATATCTTTCTCCTTATTTTAACTTTTATCCTTTCTGTATCTTTATACTTAATGTTGGTTTTTTGGAGACAACATTTTTGGGTCTTATTTTTTATCCATTCTGAAAATTCCTGTCATTTAATTGATATATTTAGACCATCCTCATTTAAAGGGGTTATTTATATAATAAGATTAATATCTACCTTATTTGTAAATGTTTTATTTTCATGACACTTGTTTCTTTTCTCCCTATTTTTCTGTCTTGTCTGGTTTTAATTATGCATTTTGTATAATTCCTATTTATTTTTCCTCTTACCACATCAATTATGATTTGTAAAAATGTATTCATTTCCCTAGAATTTTCAGTATACCTTTTAAACTAGTTTACATTTGCCCTCATTATCACCATATCACTTCATTAGAGTGAAAGTAACTTACAACAAAGCATCCTTAATTCCTCTCTCCTGTTCATTATAGCATAATTTATTTCATTTATCTATATGTTAAAATCACCCAATAGATTATTCTAATTACTGTAAAGAGGTATCTATTAGCTCAATTACACATAAAATATTAAAATATTTTGTCCTACATTCACTTATTCTTTATCTGAAGCTTTCTTTTCTTTATTAGATCTGAGATTCTGATCTATATCACTTTCCTCCAAACTGAAAAACCCCCTTTAGCATTTCTGACAGAGCAGGTCTGTGGCGATGAATTCCTTCAGGTTTTGTTTCTATGAAACAATTTCCCCTTCACATTTGGAAGATAATTTCACAGGATATAAAATTTTATGTGTATGGTTGTTTTCTCTCAACACTGTATATATTTCACTCCACTCTCTTCTTGCTTGCATGGTTTCTAATGAAATATCCACTGTTAATTCTTATCTTCATCTATATATAAGTAAGGTGTTTCTCCTCCAGCCTCTGGCTTATTTAAAGGTTTTCTTTCTTTTTGGTTCTCTGAACTTTGGACATGAAATGCCTAGTTGTAGTTTTTGGTATTTATCCTTCTTGGTGTCATGTGGTCAATGTCAGTCATTGATTTTGGAAAATTCTCAGTCATTATTACTTCCATATTTCTTTTGCTCCATTATCTCTTTCTTCTCCTTCTGGCATTCCTAGAATGAGAAAGCGACAACTTTTGAATGAGTCCTGCAATTCTTGGTCATTCTATTTTTGCTTTTTGTCATTCTCTTTTCTCTTGGAATTTCAGTTTGGGAAGCTTTCAAACTGATGACCCTGTCATAGCTGAAAATGGAAGTCTGTCTGCATTCATTTTTACCACCTGATTTTGTGGTGCATAATAGCATTGGCATTTCAAAAGTACGGCTGGTGTGTGCGTATGTCCTGGGCGGGCTGGTCAGCCATGGGCGGCGTGAATAAGTGTGGCAAAAGGATTCCAATAGGATATGATCGATCGCCTAGAAGGAAACAGACGTCCACACGATGGGCACCCTGGAACGGTCCCTTCTGGGAGTTTATAACTTTTATATAAGAATGTTGCCAGTATCATAGAAAATATTCCCAATTATACAAGAGATGGAGGAGTGGGTGGAAAAACATTTGGAAACAACTATCCTCCAGGCATTGCCAATATCTCTGAAGAAAGTCAGCTTTAGCTCTGATCTAACATTTCTATGATGCTAGAACATTGGGTTGGGGTCAGGTTATATGGATTATAGACTGTGCAGTTGGGAGAAAAGAAAAGAAATGGGAATTACTTTTAGCGAGGTACCCATTTTACACCAGGCAGCATCCTGGACACGTATTATCCAATTTTAGCCTATTTTGAGGATATGGGCTGGCATGAATTATCATTTTTCTTCCTATCCACTAAGGCAGCACAGGGGTAGGTAGCCAGTGTTTCCCCTACCATAGAACTTAAACCGCATTTTAATTTCTTGCTTCTTTTCTGTCTCCCTGAATATCATTAGGACAGGGACAATTTCCTTTCTTTTCCTTTTTTTATTTTTAACAGGGACTGTTTCTAATTTAACCATCTCTTCATCCATGGAATTCAGTTACAGGCCTAGCACAAATTATTCTAATTTCCCCCTCTCTCCTCTGAAAGACGAGGACTAATTATAGAAGCTCAGAAATTCCAGCTGTCGCTTCTCTTGCCCCCCAGCTCCACATGGACCATGTGTTGACAAACCTGAGAAGAAAAGCAAATAATGGGTGGTTCTGACTTAGGAGAGGGATGTGTGCATGTTAATATGGAGGGAGGTTGATGGGAGAACAGGAGAGTTGGGACTGTTGATGGAGAGAGTTGGGTCAACGTTTGGCATTTACGCTGGGCTGTTAATCCCTAACTATGTGTGTCACCTAATATTTCATATGTATATTTAAAACTATATCTATTCTCAAGTTGTTACAAAATTCTCAAGAGAATAGTATCATTCATTGTAAGCAGAGGAATGATAATATTGGCTGGGTCAGAAAAGTAAATATAGAACAAAAACAAATATTTCCATAGGACTTATGGAAACTAGGACAAATCCTAAGAAACTTGCTAAATAGCACTTTAGGATGAGACTTGCCAACATTTTCCAAAATAGTCTGGGTTGATTAGCAAAGGGCACTTTGAGCCAGAATAGGCCACAAGTAAGAACGTTCTCTTATAGGTCATCCCGTTATTAATCAAATTTGTACATGTTACAGGTGAGCAACAACTATTTAGAAGGAATCCACGTTCATAAATTTTCCCCTGAAACCCACGTCTACCACAAATTCTAGCGCAGAAAGATGCATGAGAGATCAAGAGCTCCCTTTCATTCTCCCTAGTCTGAGCAGTAAATAATAGCAGACTTCCGAGGTGGAATCCTAAAAATCTTTGTGGTTTCCA
The DNA here is from genome assembly GCF_057802395.1 of Ceratotherium simum simum. Lineage (NCBI taxonomy): Eukaryota > Metazoa > Chordata > Mammalia > Perissodactyla > Rhinocerotidae > Ceratotherium > Ceratotherium simum. The sequence continues at coordinate 125,683,394 of NC_141940.1, forward strand.
GGAGACGTATTGAAGGAAAGCTCCTAAGTGCCTGAGAGAAGCTCTCTGCATAATAGTCGGAAGGCTGGCCATATCTTGGGAGGAAGGTCAGACAGGATAATTACTTCCCTCTGAGAAAGTGAAGTTGTTTGATTCCAAGGGGCCCAGGAAGCTATTTGTATCAGTGAGCTGCTTGATAGCGCCATTAGTATCCGAGGGCACTCTTTGATTTTTATCAACAGTGTACATTCCTCTCCTATAAGCTTCATACCACAGCCCTTATCTCTGCTCCCTGGACAGTGACTAACAAAGTCCCAGAGAATGGCCAACAGTGGAAACAATTTATATTCTTCAAAGAATGCAAACGTATTTGATTCTATCTGGACACTCCGACAGAGGCTTAAAAATGGAGTCTGTGCAGTATCATAAATCTCCCTTAACTGCTCTATATTTACCAGTTTTCGATTATTTTGAAAAATAATCTTCTAAATAAATGTTTAGGTTAGGCAGATAATGACCTTAGTCTGGGTACTCAGTCGATTTTTGTGTCTATGCCCCCAATCGCATACACAAGAAGACCTTCAAATTACACACACACACATTTGGATGAGCTTTTACCTAAAACATCATAAATGAACACAAAGAATACATGACGCATCTTTGCCAGGTCTTTTCGTATTCCAACGCCATTTGCCGCCCTTGTAACCCATGGGCCTCTTATAATGAATAAAATGAAAGTCTATTCAAAATTTGGAAAAAAGCAGTAATCGGAAAACACATTTCTATACAAGAAAGGGCTCCTTTGAACTCTGTCACAAATATTTACATATTGAAGTAGGAAAATCATCTAGTGACAATTAAATGGTTTGTGCATAAGTAGGGGATGACATGGAATATGAAATTATTGAGATGGAGAAGGAGGAAGATGACCCACTGTCTTGGAACTGCTTCCCATCATACAGCGATGGCCTTGGTGGTTTTTATGGAAAATCTGCTGTATCTGTGAGGGAAAAAAGAATCTACATATCTCTATATTTTTATTTCTTCATTTTTTGATTCATGTCAATAACAATTAGAGTTTACATGTGTGTATGTATATTATATATTATAATATATAGCACAACATATATACGTGTATATACATATATACACATACACACATGTATGTAGATATATGCACATATATAGATACAATTATAATCAGACTAAACGACAAGAATAAATGCATACTGGAAGTATTGTTTTGTTTCTTTCCTGAAAACACACCTGTTATTTCTTTAATAAATATTTTAAGTAATATTTGTGTATTTTGAAAAAAAGCATTTTCCACTATTTAAAAAAACAATTGATCATCAGGAAGACACTTGACGTACTAACCCTTCATCACTAATCAAGAACTGGGACTGGTGAATCAAAAATTACTATGGAAGTTGAAAGGAAAGAAGGAAGAAGAAAGCAAAGAAATCAAAAACAAAGAAGACGTCTTATATTTTATTTAATTTTTAATTAAATATTTAATTTAATTTAATGTTTAATTTTTAAAATTTTTTCCAGCTTGGTTGAGATAGAATTGACATACAATACTGGGTAAGTTTGAAGTGTACTATGTGATAATTTGATACACATATATGTTGTGAAATGATTACCATGATAAGGTTCGTTAACACCTCCATCACCTCACAAAATAACAATTTGTGTGTGTGTGTGTGGTGAGAACATTTAAGATTTACTCGCTTATCAACTTTCAAGCATACAATACGGTATTATTAACTAGAGTCACCATGCTGTACATTCCATCCCCCGGACTTACTCATCTTATAGCTGGAAGTTTATACTCTTTTACCAACATCTCCCCATTTCCCCAGCACCCAGCCGCTGGTAACCACCTTTCTACTTTCTGTTTCCATGAGCTTGACTTTTTTTAAGACTCCACATATAAGTGAGATCATACAGTATTTGTCTCTCTCTATCTGCTTTACTTCACCGAGCATGATTTCCTCAAGGTCCATCCAGGTTGTTGTAAACAGCAGATGAGGCTCAGCTGAAACATATATGGTCTGTGAAGTGCTTTCTTACCAGATCAGGAGGAGCTCTGGTCAGACATACATGAGTTCACTCCTTGATGTATGCAGTCACCTAACTTACACAGAAGGCAGCCATCTTGGTTATGAAATGTCTCCAATTTCTACTCATGCAGTTATACAGCCTCCATAAAACTTTCCATGAGATCATGTCCTGTAAATTCATAGAGTCCAGGTTTGCTTACCAAAAGCAATTCTCACCAGGCTAGGTACATCCTACCACAGGCATTCCATAGATAAAGACTTTCCCTCTGACAAATAACAAGAGTGCATGCCAGGAAGTTTTCTCATGAGCATTTTTTCGAGGGGATGTGACCAATTTATCTCCCTTCTTTCTTTACCAGGGTAGAGAAAGAATGGATTGAAGGTCTGTTACTTAACCTCTTCCTTCCCACTACTAGTAATAAACAGTCACACTTAGTGGTTTTCAAATGGGGTTTCCCAGACCCCTAGATATTATGTAGAGGTTTCTTAGGGTGTCAATGGTGAGAAAATGGACACATGGGACTCTCATAGCCTGTGTATAAGGATGGCAGTTGGCTTCCCTACTCCTTCCTCAACTAGGTAATTTCTTCTGTAATCTATTTTATGTGTTGGGCATCTGCATAGGATTCTGCAGGAACCAAGGATTTTCAGGCTCAAAAAGTGATGTAATGTTTGAAAAAAGTAAAAGTGTTTTCATCTGTGAAAGGAAAATCCTGGGCATAATATGCAGTGATGTTTGAAGGAAAATTTTGAGGAGAGTTTAAAGGAGCACCACTGGTCTGAAGTGGAATGCTATGCTTTCTCTCGTATCTCTACATTCTTCTTCATTTCTGCAACTATTACATTTCTTTCAATGCTCAAGGCAGTGTCTTCCTCCATAGAGTCATTATATACCCTGCTCCAGTGGTTTCTCTCTCCTTTGAATTCAAACATATTATTTATTCTACTTTTTTGATTGTCATTAGCCTATTACATCACTGGAACTTATATCAGTACCAGAATTTCAGTGTTTACAATTTATCCTTCCCACTTCTAGTGACCTTTTCCTGTTAATTCTTATAAAGTTAAAAATTCCCATGAGGCAAGCTGGAGAGCCAATGGTATAATTCTAGTCTGAGTACAAAGACCAGAGAACCCGAGGAGCCAATGGTCTGGCTCTGGTTTGATGCCAGCAGGCTCGAGACCCAAGAAGAGATGATGTTTTTGTTTGAGTCTGAAGATAGGAGAAAACTGATGTCCCAGATCCAAGGCAGTCAGACAGGATAATTCCCTCTAACTGGTGGGAGGGTCAGTCTTTATGTTATATTCAAGCCTTTAACTGATTGGATGAAGCCAACCCATGTCAGAGAAGCCAATCTGCTTTGCTAGATCTACCTGTTCAAATGTTAAGATCATCCAAAAACACTCTTACAGACAAACCCTGAACAAGGTCTGACCAAACGTCTGGACACCTTGTGGTCAGTCAAGTTGACATAAAAAATTAACCATCAGAGTTAGTTTTAAATTCTATTACAAATGTTTTACTTTAGGCCAAAAGGGAAATGATGTATAATCTTGATACCTTGGCCCCAGTTCTTCCACAAATAGTAGAAAATATTCTTTCCAAGGGAATGAAGCAAAGAGAAACAAAAGTGCTCTGTATATATTCATTGACTGTCCATAGTATACTATTTTGTCCATAGTTGTGGAAAACTTTAGAATGGACAGTGAGCTGCCTCTTAAACACTAAGTAATCTGGTCATCTGGTAATAGTCCCCCTGAGGGCCTGACCACTCCCCAGCAGGATTTGAAGACTGGTCACTTGCTTGATTGCTGTTAATGTTGACATAGGCTCCCCAATCCCTTTAGCTAAAACTGGCAGGTCCTCCCAACACAACCTGGGCTGTTTGAAGGATTAGCTGTACCTACTGGAAGAGTTTTCCCAAAGGTTTCCCACCTGGTTGAATGAAGAACACAAAACACTCAACAAATTCACCAAGAAAATCACTCAGACAAAAGAAGCCCTAGTAGTCTTTGACCAAAGCTACCTATAACTTGGTTGAGTTCATGCTACTCTTACCAAAACCATCTTCCAGATACCCAGGCTCCAAGATACCGGGACAGTTCTCAGGCAGGAGAACAAGGTGGTTCTAGGTGGTAGGAGAACTATTTGTTCTTTCTTGAGACCAGTAGTCTTAGGTGAAAAATCATCTTCATCACAAGTAACAGAAGTCACCCTTCTGGAAGTAACCCAATGGGGCCACCTGTCCCTTCTATTGAGGATGAAAGAAACCTTTGTCCTACTATGTAGCCAAAATATCACCTAACTTGACAAATACATTCACCTCTTGTGTGGTAGCTATTTTCTCTTATTTTTCATGTTTTTTATTTTTTCTTCTTTTTTTAACCACAATGTACACAGATCACATTAGTTTAGTGTTTACGCATCATTTATTATTGAAGACTATGTCATACATTTTTGATTAGTGATTCCCATTCCTTTTCTTTTTTTTTCACACTCTCAGTCTGAGCTATGTTTTTTTAATTTCATTAGCCATTTTCTGATATTTCCCCTGAGGCTCAAACTTCATTTTCCAATTCTTTTTTGCTAGGATTTCATTTTCTGCTGGTTTAGCTTCCCTTAACTCATAGAATAAAGTTTAATTTTTAAAACCTGGACTGTATCCATGATTCCTTTCATCCCACTGGCTTAGTTACATGCTATCTTACAATACCACACCTTCGGCTGGGTTCTGTAGTAAGGAAGCTACTGTCTGATAATTAGGAAGTACAGTCATGCATTGCTTAACGACGGGGATATGTTGTGAGAAATGCATTGTTAGGCAATTTCGTCGCTATGTGAACATCATAGAGTGTACTTACACAAACCTAGATGGTATAGACTACTATACACCTACACTATATGATACTAATCTTATGGGACCATGGTCGTCTATGTGGTCTGTTGTGGACCAAAATGTTGTTATGTGGCATGTGACTGCATAGTAATTTCTATTGAATAACAATATTTAAAGGAAACTGTTTATGTGGGGATGAATTGCAACTCACACAATTACTTGAGAAGCAAAATTTTTGAATGTCTACTGTATACCCTATGAACATTTTCCAATACATACCAAAGAATTTATTTATCAGACTCCACTCAGACTTCGGTCCTTACAATTTATCCTCCTCACTTCTGGTGACCATTGACCCTTATCTCCAGGCCATTGACCCTTATCTGGACTAGCCATTGAAGATGCTGCGGCTTCAACCCTGGTTTTCACCATCAGGTTACAACATCCTTCATGGACCTCCAAAGCTGATGATGGTTGGATTCTTCATTTCATCTCCATTTTTGTCAATCAAGTTTGGTAACTGGATCCATGTCACATTCCCCATGATTGGAACCCCTAAACTGAGATACTTTGGTCGCCCACGGACTATCTTTGTCTGATGTCATCCATTAGGTCTCAGCAGAGACTTTTATCCCCACAACGAAATCTCCCTTCATCTCCCTCATCTGACTGCTCCCCTAGAACCCTGGATCATCGCGACTTCTTTTCCCATTTGCTTTCCCCACTAGGTGGGAAGTCCCCCAGGCAGTGGTGGGCTATCTCATTTGCAATAGTATCTGCCCTGCCCCTCACCAACAGCCTTGTCATAAAACTGCACCATGGACACTGCCAAAGAGTTATTGAATAAAGTAACAAAATGTCCCCTTTTATTCCCCACATTTCAGATTTAATTTAGACTTATGAAATCCTGATTGTAATGTAGTTTTTTTTCTATTCTGGTCCAGTGGGCTATTTTAGAGTTACATTCTTTGTTTGCATGCAGTGGATGTAGTTCCCACTCTTTAATTCTGTATCTTCATGTGTGTCTTATTCCCTTACTCATCTTGAATAAGGTGATAGCTGTCAACAGGCTGGTGGGGGGAGTGTCTGAACCTCATTGCTTCACAGTTGCTTCAATCTGGAGTGTGGGGGCAGCCTGACATGGACAGTCTCAAGTCTCCTGTTCCAAGCAGCACTCGTCCAACGTTCTTTGGCTGTTTCATAGTCCTCCCACTCCCTCAGTCTGTTTCCCTGCTTTTCTGAGCTGAACTTAAATAAATCGAAAAAAAAGTTACTTCCAGATTCGTAGCGTGCATGGCTACGGGGGTTCTTTTTCTCTGCCCTCACTTACTGCATTCTATTTAGAGTAAAACTCTCTCTCAGGACATGCTCTGCCACCGACAACATTCTGCACCCTTGTGCCTGGAGCATCCTGGGATCTGCACCCTCTCCTTGGATGGAGGAAACCAAAGCAGAAATGTGGAATCAGGTGGGAGACGCTCTGGGGGGAGAACCACCCAGTGTTCTGCACCGGAGGGTTGGAGAATTTCTGCACAGTTTATTGGCTTTTGGTTTCTTTGTCTCTTTTTGTTTTTAATTTAAGCCTCTGCATTGTGTAAATGGTGAGAAGCATAATTTCACTGTTTTTATGTGGATTCTACAACAGAGGCTGACAGCTGCAAAGTGGCAGTCAGCCCTATGAGCCGTTTTTGCAAAGTTTTGCTGGTCTCCAGCCATCCCCACTGGTTTGCAATATTGCCAATGGCTGCTTTTGTACTATCAAGTCAAAGTTGACCACCTGGCTTCCAAAGCTGAAAATATTGATTACCTGTCCACTTGCAGAAAATATGCCGATCTTTTTTCTATGTCGTAAAATGAAGCTGGGGTTTGCTCTGAGCAAAAATCTGTGCAGGTCTTCCCGTTCCTTTGTTGTTGTTGTTGTTTTTCCTATAAAACAATTTGTTTTGCTTCACATTCTGAATTATTCCCCGATGTGTTGGCATCAGTTTCTCCTCCGTATTTGTAAATGTCATTGACACCTTTTTCTCCCTCTTTCTCTCTCGTACTTTCACAGTATAGAATCCGAAAAGACAGTTTTCATTACACCTGTCGAGAAAGCTATATCCCGAATATAGGGTACATGTTTTAGAAGCATTTTTCTTTCAATTAAGATTTGTAATTTCACGGTAAGAAGGTTTTTTCTCTATGTTAGATATTCTCAGTCACCTCTTGAAAAAGAAAGGGAGATGGCATTTTGCAAAACGTAATGGATCTAACGACAAGGGAAAGTTCATGTAAAAAATGCACAGATTGTTGGGATACATGTAAAATAAAGGTGTATTAACCGATACAGGATATCCTATACTTACTTCAAAAACTGCCCTCTATTTTTTGTGTAAGTACAGGTTAATATGGTAAAGAATTCAAGGGAAAAAAATACGTCAATTCCAAATGTTCACAATGTGACAAAAATCCTGTCTCTACTGGATGAAGACAAAGAGCCTGTAGGGGAAGAAAATAGATCTTTTATTTTATAAGGTGATGTAAGTGAAAGGGGGAAAACATTTAAAATGCAGAAAATGTACAAAGAAAAAAAATCAGCATTATCCTACCACCCTAAAAATAACTAATGTCAATTACACAATTTAACATTTTGATGCCTTGTCTCTTTCCCCCTCGAGAGATCCTTGGTATTTTAAGTGGCATGATTGCTGGAAAAGACAGGGGTCATTGAAAACACTTCAAAGCCAATAGGGAAAGGATATTTAAAATAAACGTCAAATATAGTTTAAAAATTAACTTAATGGCCAGTGTTTGTGTGTGCATGTGTGCTGTGTGTGTGTGTAAAAATCTGAATACCAGCGTAAAAATTCAGTGTAGTGTGACTTTCATAAGAAATTCAGGAATCATTTAAGTAGAAACTTAAACAGGACTTAGCTTTCCTTTGTGAAAATGTTTTCAGGGCAAATTATGAACAAACAATTTAGTCCCACAAGTGCCCTTTGGGGAGATTCCACCTGCTTATTAAGACAAATAATACAATTTTTTGTATAATTATCAAGTATTGAATATAATTCAATTTAATCACTCTCTCAAAAGGACAATTATAAATAAAAAACCCCAAAAACCAAAAAACTATACTTTGGAAATAATCATTATTTGGAAACAGCAATTTTTTCTTTTAATTTTAATTTTTAACAACTGCTGTAAGCTTATTGCCGAATTATGTGTTTACATTTTTATTTTATAACTAAACAATAGATATTTTCTTCTCTAGTGATATTATTTTTCCCTTTGGGAGAAGTATATTCAGAATAAAAAATTAATGACAAAAAGCGTTTCCATTATTTGATGATAACAAGGACTCCAATTCTGTCCTCCAAGTATAACCATTGATGACATGCCTCTCTTTTTTCTGCCTTTAAAGGGCTCAAGGGTATCCTCTGAGACGCCACTGCACAAATTTACTCTTTCCATCCAACATTTATTTTGTCCTTGAGAAAACTGAAAAATGATGGAAGCTATCGGAGTTAGGGTTTCCTCTATACAAATAATAAACAAAATAAGTGTGTATTTAAAATACGGCAGACACGATTCTAAGCATTCAGTATGTATTACGTCATTTATTTGTCACACCATGAGAAAAGTCTAATTATCCTCCTTACTTCATAGCTGAGGAAATGGAGGAACAAAAATTTTAAGTAAGTGGTCCAAAGTCACAGGGACAATAGTCCAGTCTCATGTGGAGTCAATGGAGTAACTGAAATGGGAACCCAGTTAATGATATTCCATTTCCTTTGCTCTTAAATAACTATGCAGTAATTTAACTACCTAAGACAGGGCAGTTCATAGGCATTTATTTCCTTTGGTATAGATATTATTGTATAAGATGTAGATGCTGGAAGTCAAAATTGCTCTATAACTTTTTCCAAGCCAAGAAACTGGCTGTCCCGGGGTGAACTAAGCCTTCGGAAGCCCATAATCTTTCCATGATGCCACCTTCTTTCTCTAGAAATGGATATGTACTCCACATGGAGTCCTCACCAGCTGTCTGTAAATGTTGATGCAAAACATTTTCCAGTGGCGATAATGGGGTTTCAGGTGTTGAACTATCTGCTCTCCTTTGCCCAATCCTCTTTATGAGCAAGAACATCCATTTGAAAGACAGCTGACTGGGGTTAAGTCTCTGGAGCACATATAACACTAACAGACCTGCAATGGAATCACATCTTTGACCCCGTTCTCGTTTGCAGGCTAGTCATCCCTGTGGAGTTGAGCTCAGGGTTGTGGACATGAGACCTGGTGAAGATGCAGAATGTCTAGTGTTATAGACTTTTCTCCTTCTCATCTTTTCATGGACCTCTGCATCTCCTAAAACACTTACAATAGTCCCTTCCTCCCATCATGGGAAAAACCATGATCTCCAAAGACTGCACTTTCAAACCAAATCCTGGTTCACAGTTGAATATCACTTTAACACATGACAGATAAGCTTACTTTACTCTCTGTAGAATTAATTTTCCCCTAAAAAATACAGAATGATGTTATCAGCCATATTCAGAAGTTAATTATTAATTATTTTATTCTCAATATAGGGGAAGAAGCTGGATTTAGTGGTGGGAGTATAGCATCCATCAGAAGCCATTGTTTAAAGTTTGTTCATGTGACAGTATAATTTCACACCCAGAAAATCAGTTTATGAGGTAGTCAGTAAGGGCGGTGTGCACCTAGCTTACTGAACAACAAAGTAGTTACTGTGATAAAACAAACTAAAACAAATATCTTTAGAGAGAAGGATCAAATGCATGCAAAATAAAATATTCCATCAATGGGAAAATCTAGCTATATTCTCAAATCTTACCTCAGAGATTTACATTGATTAGCAGAATTACAGAACATCAATAGAATTGGTTATGTAATAAACATTCATGTAACTGACTTGGCCATGAAGGCTTTCCATGGTCTGCACTTAGGGAAGTGATGCAGTCACGCTGCAGAAAGGAAGAAAAAAGTCCCTTAAGTAAAAGGTTAAAGTAGGGAACGTGTAATAGATTTCTGTGCCTTCCTCCTACAAACACTATTAAAAAAAAAAAGCTCTGTGTAGAAGAATGTGAGAAAAATAACAGATTTATGGAAAGGTCAATGGAACACCCAGGGAAACTTTCTAGGTACTATCAGAAAATGGATGTGAAAATGAACCTAACCACGTGTACCATCTGGCTACACAGGAATCTGGTGTGCACAGACACATATCGCCCCTCTGCTCCTGACTTATTCCATCATAAAGTTTTACCTCTGACCTATGGAGATATGTATTTTCTTCATTTTTTTTAACAGCTTTCTTGAGGTGTAATTGATATACAAAAAAACTGCACATATTTAATATATACAATTTCACAGGGTTGAACATATGCATGGACCCGTGAAACCATCACCACTATCAAGGTAATAAACATATCCATCACCTTCAAAAGTTTCCTCTGGCCCTCTCTCCTTTTTTTGTGATTAGAACACTTGAGATCTATTCAACAGAGTTTTCAGTGTACAATAGTGTTGTTAACTACAGGCTCTACTGTGTCCAGCAGAACTGGGGACATCTGTTTTCTAAAAGGGTGACCTACACAAAATAAGTACCATCATCCATTTTTTCAAAGTTGGCTACAATTACGTAAAGGTTCTGTAATTATTTTTCATCTTGAAGGTCAACCTATTGGGTTGAATGTGTCTCCGCAAACTTATGCCCATCTGGAACCTGTGAAGGTGACCTTATTTGGAAATAAGGTCTTTGTAGATGTCATCAAGTTAAGATGAGGTCACACTGGATCAGGGTGGGCCCTAATCCAATGACTGACATCCTTATGAGGAGAGAGAAAATTGGATACACATGCAGGGAAGACAGTCGTGTGAAGGCAGAGGCAGAGACTGGGGTGATGCTGTGCAAGCTAAGGGGCGCTAAGGATTGCCAGGAACCATCAGAAGCTGGAAGAGGAGGAAGGATCTTCCCCTGGAGCCTCCAGAGGGAGCATGGCCCTGTGACTCCTTCATCTCAGAATTCTGGTCTCCAGGACTGGCAGAAAATATTCTGTTTTGTTTTCATTTTTGTTTTGTTTGTTTGCCACCCAACATATGGTACTTTATTATAGCAGTCCTAGGAAACTAACATAGTTATTGATAGCATATTGGATCTATACAATGAGTAATTTCACATCAGATTAAGAAATAGAAGCTCTTCTGTATATACAAATTGATATAGAATTTAAATTTTCTCCTCCTATTTTGCTATTTCCTTTAAAAATATATTAAGGCAAATCTGTGATGAATTTCTTATAATTTATCTTCCTTGTGGCGGTTTTAAGAGGATTAATAGTGACATTTTATAAATCTCACTATGAAAAATATAGTGTATAATTAGCCAAAAGATTTGCAAATATCACTGCAAAATTGTCATTGAACATCTAATGTCCTTAGAATGTAAAATTGGAAAGTGGCTTTGAAACCAATTTAATTGGGAAAGCAACAATCCTCAAGTTTTTGGATACTTACAAATTACTTGTAAAATGCACTAAAAATGCGGATGCCAGCTGTGGCCAGTGTTATGATTCTGTAGGTCTGGGGTGAGGCTAAGACAGCTGTATGTGAGTGAGGACAAAGGATATTCTGAGGCAGGTTGATCGAATAGGACACTGCTCTTAGAACCATCTCATATTTATATTTCAGTTCCGACCCTTTCAATTACATTTCATTGGAAAGGTAACCTAACTCTCTGGGCCTCAGTTTCCTCATCTGTAAAATGGGAAAAAAAAGTGACAACACCTTGCATTGCTATAGGTATCAAATGAAATTAAAGAATATGTGTGTACATTTATATGTAAAGTTATGTTGTAAATTATACTATATCATATGAATGTAATTTTATATAATATATTAATTTACTATTATACAATATAAATATGCATACATGTATTATAATGTGTAAATAAATATGTGTATTACATATAAAAATTTATTATATAAAGATTTATATATAATGTATTCACACAATATGTATATTTCTCAGCCCATTGTGTGGGTCATATTGAGTTCTGCATGAACAGCAGAACTTTTCAATATTAACTTGAAACCCATTGTTTTAAAGATGAGAATACTAGAATTTTAGAATTTAGAATTTTTTTAGCAGTAGTTGACATGCCCAGGATCATGCAGCAACTTCATGCCAAGTTTGTAATAAAAATCAGCTTTTCTCTTCCCAATCCCCTCCTTTTAAGAAAAAAAATCACCGTAAAAGATGTCTCCTTTATTTTATATGCCTAGTATTTTTAGAACTGCATTATTTTTATATGGTTTAGTCTTTCAGGGAAAAAAAAGACGATGTTGCTTATTGAACATTTGGTCCTATCATACAGAATCCTGATTTACTGTTAAGCTATTTAACTTCAGTGCAATGCTTCCTTTCTATGAGCAGACGTTTGTGAAGGAAGATATAGAGGACACTGTGAATACAAGACTTTATCATTGGTAATTTTTAAAAATGTGGTCTGTGGAGCTAGCTAATTTCTGAGTAATATTTTCCCCTGCCTTAAGTGATTTTGGTGTGCAGGTACTTTTTCTACCCTGCAAATACATCTCAAAGACAGTCCCCCTGCAGTTAGAAATCATCCATTGGAGTCGAGGAGGTTCACGGATATTTCATACTTGCAGGGTGCCTGCAGCCAGAAGACTAGAGATCCATCACTCAGAAGGTACCTTGACCTTTGGCTCCTGGGAGAGTGATACCTTTGTGGCTGGATAATGATATCTTGCTCGATAGCAAAGATCCAAACATGCTTTATCTTCATCAAAGCTGTAATTACAACTGAGCATGTGGCCCGAGGATTGAATTGCCTTGGGGTGCACGGAGACATTAGACAAAGGATTAGGTGGGGCATATGGTCCTCAAGCTGTGATTATGCTGCTTGTGTTAAAATGAAGGAATATCAATCTTCATGTTGCTTGCTGTAAAAGCCTTATCCAGGAGGCAGGTACAAATAAACCCCAGTGTTCCCATGTTGAGGAGGTGCTTGTCAATTAATTACGTGCAACAGAGTAGAGGGGATATCTCCATGTAGGAGGCTTCAAACCCACAGAGAACCTTGCAACCGTCTTTCCTTCCTCTCATGCTTTGTGCGTTGTTTGTTTTTCCCTTGACCAGTAATTCAGTTCCACATCATCCTAGCCACGTGTGATGGAGTTTTGAGGCCACATAGAGAGACGTGGCTGAATGGCTTGAAGATACAATTAGAGTTTCCTGTTTTCCTCCACGTTCTTGTATCGTCTCAGGAGTGACGCAGCCACAGACACAAAGGCACTCAGAAGCTGTCTCAGCCATCCGTTAAGTCTGCCCTGTAGACTGAAATGGTTGAAATGGAGGCAATCTGGGGTTAGGTCTGTATGAGTCTCTATGGCTGCTGTAACAGATTGCCACAAATGTAGCAGCTTAACACAACGTTAATTTATCACGTTACAGTTCTGGAAGTTGGAAGTCTAAAATGTGTCTCACTGGGCGAAAATCCAGGTATGAGCAGTGCTCTATTCCTTCTGGTGGCTCTGGGGAGAATCCATCTTCTTGCCTTTTCCAGCTTCTAGAGGCTCCTGTATTCTTGGCTCGTGGTCCCTTCTTCCATCTTCAAAATGCATCTCTCTGAGGTCTGCTTCCATGTTCACACCTCCTTCTCTATTAGCCTCTCTCCCCCCTCTTAAAAGGACCCCTGTGGTTATATTGAGCCCACCTGGATAATCAGGGTCATCTCCCCATCTCAAAATCCTTAACTTAAGCACATCTGCAAAGTCCCCTTTGCCAAGTAAGATCACACATTCCCAGATTCTGAGGATTAGGATGTGAACATCTTTGAGGGTTATTTTGCCCACCACAAGTCCAGGCCCAGTTCTGAGACCAGAATATGTCAGCAGCCAAGACGGGCACCTGACGGTTTTCAGTTTACACAACGAATAAGACCAGTAAATACCACAAGGCTGAACTCAAACACCAAATTAGACTTCTCACTTAACTTTTACTGTGTTGGAGAGATTTAACTATTGGGAATATAGCTCCATGAACTAATATAAGCTAAGGTTGTAAATTTTCATTCGTGGTGGGATTTAATTTTCGTAGGTATTGGAAAGGTGATCTTTATTTGCATTTAAAATGGTGTATGGGTGAATTAAGAAAAAATATATGATTGATGGACGGGATTATTAGCAGCAATCTTCAAAGGGTGATTGCTTTCACAAATGATCATTCAGCTCTCAGGCATGGAAAATGGATGATCTCTTACATATTGTATGCAATAAGGGTCCTGCCATGCCATATATTTATATTTTCCTAACTGCTTTATGAATTTTAGAAATAACAAAGCCATATCTATCATACTCAAAGGACTAATTTAACACTATTGCAGGAAGAAGAGGGTTCAAATGAGATTTAACAGGCTGTAATTCGAAGGTTGAAAAAACTGTGACCACTAATGATTTAATAAGTAGATTAATAAACCTGTTCCTGATTTTTTAACTGTTTCAGTGCAAAAAGAGCAAGTAGTTACACTATTCCTAAGATGGCTGTAGAAATCATCTGTGTTTATGGTGAGCTTCTAGACACATTCATTTATCCAGAAAGGCTCAGGGAGCGCCTAGTAAGTGTGAAGTCCAGTTCTAAGGATAGTGTACAAAAAGATGGAAACACCTGGGACACTGACCTCAAGGTGCTCACAGCACACAGAAAACACAGATGTAACCAGACAGCTGCTAAGCTGTGTGCAGAGTGTCCTGAGAGCCATCAACATGAGCTGCTCTGGAAACATTTCCTAGAACCACCACCTAGGTGTAGCGTGAACCACGGCACAGGTGTGGAGGGTTGAGAGGAAAAGCTCATTCCAGCTTCTAGATAGAAAGGTATAGATTCTTAGTACTCACTATACGGCCAGGGGATCAGCAGTGCATTTGTTTCCTAGGGCTGCCATAACAAAGGTCTACAAACGAGGTGGCTTAAAACAACAAAAATTTACTCTCTTACTGTTCTGGAGACCAGAAGTCTGAAATCAAGGTGTCAGCAGGGCCGAGCTCCTCCAAAGGCTCTAAGGAAGAGTCCTGACTTGCTGCTTCTAGCTTCTAGTGATTGCCGGCCATCGTTGGCTTTCCCAGACTTAAAGACACCTCACTCCAATCTCTGCCTCAATATTCATATGGCTTTCTTCCCCCTGTGGTCCTGTGTCCAAATCTCCCCTTCTTAGAAGGACACTAGTCATTGGGTCTGGAGCCCAGCCTAACACAATGTAAACACATCTTAACTTGATTACATGGGCAAAGACCCTATTTCCAAATAAGGCACGTTCACTGGTACCTGAGATTAGGACTTCAACATATCTCTGGGGGGGACACGACTCAACCCACTACTGGTAGCATCGGCGTCATTTGGGAGGTGGTTAGAAATGCAGATGCCCCAGCTCCATGCCAGACCTCCTGAGTCGGAATCTGTAGTTTATCAAGACCCCTAGGTGATTCGCATGCATGGTAATGTTTGAGGAGCTCTGGTATAAGGAAATATGGAACAGGTCCTGCCCTAAGGTATGAAAATAGTGTAGCATGATTGCAGTTCCTGTGGCGGTCCGATAGAGATGTGGGGCAGAAACGACAAGAGAAAAGATTAAGAGGAAGGGAGGGGACAAACTTTGATGGTCACAGAGAAACTTGCTCAACATTTTCTTCTGGGCTGGAGGGCCCTGAAATGCTTTCCATCATGTGAGTACCGTGATCAGAACTGCCTTTCATGTTTGTGTGGCTGCTCTGGGGAAGACTTGATGGGAGAAAAACTGGACAAGGGATTGAATTTAGGAAGATTATCCAGGGATAGAGGGCAGAGTGGTGGGAACCCGCATCAAAGCAGCAGAGATGGAAAGGAGCTAAGGTATTCAATATATAGGGGAACAAAAGCTTGGCTCAAGGACATTTGATGGCCCCCTGAATGTAGGGAGATGGAGAAGGAGAAGTCAACCATGATCCATAGTGGCACTGAGCAACCGTGTGGACGGTGGGGCAACTCACTCCTGATAAGGCAATTCAGGAGGACCAACCTTGGAGGAGGTGTGCAAATTTCATTTTGGGATATCTATACTTACAGGTGTCTGTGGCCCTTGAAGGAACATGGAGTGTATATGTCTGGCACTTTGGAGAGTTGCTCTGCTTAGGGGCACACTTTCGTTGGAGGTGGGGGTGGAAGCACTTATCAGAATATTGGTTCCTTGGGTTCATAATAATGAGTGTAATTACCCCGGAAGAAAATGTAGACGGAGGGAATGAAAAAAAAAGGGATAAGGACAGAATCTAAGGGTAAATGGTCTTGCCTACTGCTTGTTTGGAATGATATTGGGAAGAAATAGAGCCAGTGGGATGAAATGAACACATCTCCCTTTGGGTTTGTCAACGGGGCAAAGGGAACTCCTTCTTGGAGACAGAATATCATGTTGGCCAAGCCCATTGGCTCTGGACCCAGCTTCCCTGGGTTTCTCACTGGTTCTGTGATCTTGGACACGTTGTTCAATGTCTATGGGCCTGACTTTCCTCATCTGTAAAAATTAGGGATAGTAATCACACCCACCTCATAGAGTTGGAGCAACTGTCTAACATATAATAAAAGCTATACGAGCATTTGCCATTTTGATGATTACTAGTGTTACGTAATGATTACATTTTTCACTCCAAAGGAGCCCTTTCTTTTTTAAGAGGATATGGTCAACACTTAGATGATCTTTTAGGGAAGTCCTTGTGGGAAGTCCTTGTTCCCAAGCCATCCACAGTTTGCAGCTGTCAGCAACTTCATGGTTGGCTCAGCTGCAGAGAGTAACCTTCTGTGCTGGGGGGCATAAAATTCTGACCACCCTATTCTTCCTCCCCCAAAGCCCCTCTGCAGGGTCTCAGACACTCCAGAGCTCACCTGGATTCGCTGACACTTCGTTGAACCAGCACCTAAGTTCCCTTTTCTTTCTTCTCAGTTTGTTTCCTCTGCCTGATCCCCAAATACCCTACTGCAACCTCCATCTCAGCATCTCCTTAGCAACAACTCAACGTGCAACAATGCCTATGTCATGCATGCTGTCACAAAGGCACGCATCGTCTCACAGGCTTATGAATTCTTGGGACAAAAAGCAAACATTAAATGAGATGATTCTTTATAATTTACTGACAGTGCATATGGTAGTGTTCTAGTAGTGAAAAAAAATGAATCCTTGTCTTTATATCTCATCTATTTTTATCAATTACTTATGGATCAGTTCAAGGTCCCAACTCAGAACAGATGACAATCAAATGAAGATAATTTAAAAGAGGTATTTACATGGTTTATTAGTTTCCCATTGCTGCTATAACAAATTACCGGAACTGGGTGGCTTGAAACTGCACAGATTTATTATCTTATGGTCAGAAGTGGTCATTCTGGAGGTCGGAAATCAGAAATGGAATTCAGTGGACTAAAATTAAGTTTTCAACAAGGCTGCCTTTTTTTCTGGAGGCTGTAGGGGAGAAGAATCCATTTCCTTTCCTCTTCCAGCTTCTAGAGGCTGCCCACATTGCCCAGCTTGTGTCCCCTTCCACCATCTCCAAAGCTGGGAATCACATCATCCCTTCTTTCATCTTCAAATCCCCTCTCTGATTCTGATCCTCCTGCCTTCCTCTTATAAGGACATTTGTGATTAAAATATCCCTATTTTAAGATCCAAAACTTTGGTTATGTCACCAAAGTCCATTTTGTTATGTAACATAACATTCACAGGTTCTGGGGTTAGAATGTGACATCTTTGGGAGTCCTTTGTGCCACCTACCACACAGTGGGACTACATACAAAAGGGTGACTGGGTTAGAGGGGAACCACAAAGAAGCAGCAAGAATTCATAATGGTAGAGATCTGACTGTTCAGAAGCCTATAGGGAGGAGGGAAAAGAGGTTACCAGAACCAAAAGGAGAGGGTCCTATGTAGAAGGGAGCATCACAATAAGAGTTGCCTTTGTTTGAGAGACCCTACCATCGTAAGAAGCATCACAGGGAGGAAGCAAGAGGATAAATACCCTCAAATTGTGGTCCCTTCACCCCACACCCTGATCTCATGGCAGGGCTCCAGTTGCCAAATCCAAGCAAAACCAGGATGAGGGACCCCACCAATGGAATCCATATAGGTCAGCCTCCATACTGGGCAGGGAGCAGGGTGAAGGCAGGTGAGTGTATCTGCAAGAGTGAATGGAGATTTCCAGCATGACACACCCTCCTTTCCCCTCAACATCCGTTCTTTGCCTGAGACAACATTCTGGCCTCAATATCCCCCCAACCTCTGTATCATCGTGAGTGGAGACCAATTTGTTCATACTCCACCTGAATGTCTGCCACCGTTGTGTCCTTGCTATAAAAGATAAAAAGGGCTGGAGAGAGAGAACCAATTAAGTCACACTGCTATAGCAGCTGCAGACTGCAGCTCTGATCCTGGTAAGAAGACCCAGTTGGCAATTATATCTGCCTTTCTCCATCGCCATTTTCCATTCCTCTATCCATCTGCCAGCATCCCAACTGGATGGGGTTCTTCAACTGGTGGAGGCAAAACCAAATAAAATTGAGCTTATTATTATTTTTCTGTAAAGGCTGAATTTGTACCTACTAGTTAGTGGGGTATAAAGAAACTTACAATTGTTATGAAATTCTGGCTGATGCCCAGAAGAAGAAAGAACACCTGATTTTAAGGAAGTTATCTCTAATCACTTCCGTGCCACTGTTTGCCTCATAAAAAGTTGCAGGTGTGCTCAGCACCTGGAAATGTCAGCAGCAGGTCACTATGGGGAGGTGGGAAAGAACTGCATAAGTTGCAGTTTCAATGAAATATTGATTACACTAGTCTTTTAATGCAGCTCAGTTGGAAAAGCAAGTATGTGCGAGTAAATCTGATGATTTAAACAGCCTCTTGCATGCTACCTCTAAAAGCAATAGAAATTGAATAAATGTCGAGGAGTTTGTGGTAGGCTAGTCAGGAAAGTGAAATATGCTGTGTTTTACTTGCTGAAATGTAGTGATTTTTAAAGTGAAGTAAAATTCAGGTACCATAAACATTAACCATTAACTATTTTAGAGTAAGTTCATAATGTCATGCAACTGTCACCACTATCTAGTTCCAAAACATTTTCATCACCCCAAAAGGAGACCCCGTAACCCTTAAACAGTCACTCCTCATTATGCCTCCCCCAACCACTGGCGTGCATGAGTGTGCATGTGCATTTGTGTGTATTGTGTATGTGTAATATTATATTGTCCCATAGAAATAAAAGCAAATCACTCCACTTACGTTATTTTATATCCACATGGCTGATCCTGAAAACAATTAATGCCATTCTTGTCTTTACTACTTTAATTTTAACATTTTTATTATGGAAACTCCCAAGCAATGCGAAAACCAAGAGTGACTCTCGCAGACCTGTCATGGATGTCCCACAATACATATTTTCCAACCTTTTTTTCATTTAACCTCCTGCTTCTGTTTCATTTGTTTGTCTTTGTTGAAAGTCTGTTACTCCTGGTTCTAGACAACACAGACTTTTGCCTGTCATCCCTTCAGCTCTCATCAATGACAGATATGAAGTTTATAAACAAACATGATGCTACTATCACATCGGAACTTGTTTGAACAGTGTCCCCCAGAGATAGGTCCATCTGGAGCCCATGGATGTGACCTTATCGAGGAAAAGGGTCTTTCCAGCAGTGATTCAGTTAAAGATCTCGAGATGAGATCATCCTGGATTAAAAAGTGGGCCCTCAACCCCTTGACAAGAGTCCTTATAAGAGACAGAAAAAGAGAAGAAAGAAAGATACACAGGAAAGGTGATGAGAAGACAGAGGCAGAGATTGGAGTGATGCTGCCAGAAGCCCAGCCAGCAGCCATCAAAAGCTAGGAGAGGGGCTTGGAACAGATTCTCCTTCGGAGCCTCCAGAGGGAAGCCACCCTGACGTCACCTTCATTTTGAACTTCTGGGCTCCAGAACAGTGAGGGAATACATTTCCGTCCTTTTAAGCCACCCAGTTCATGGGAATTTGTATAGCATTCATTCTCTAGGAAACTAATACAACATCTAAAAAATGTCACAATAGTTTCTTCACGTCATGTCAGACTTGCTTACCTCTAAATTTCCCTGATTTTCTCCAAAAACAATTTTTTTATACTTGGTTTGTTTGGATGACCATCCAATTTACGTTTGTAGAACCATCTTGATGAGAAACACCAATCTGCAGAAGTCCTATGTTGAAGGGTGTTTAAATTGAGCCACGCACGTAGTAAACTCATTTTCTACAATTGCGTAGGATAATTTGAGTGGAAAATAGTTGCTCAGATTTATATTAAATGTAAAAATAAACAACCCAAAAGTCACACATGGCTGAGTATGTCACCAAGGATACACTAAAGCAAAAAACACGAGAAAACTAAAGACAAGTGTCAAGCATAGTGACTTAATTTGTGAAGTGGAAACAACTCTTCTAGCATGACTCAGCAACTAGATCTGCGTCCTTTTTCTTTCCTTTTTTCCCAGAAGATGTTTGAGATAATCTGTGTCCAAAATCCAAGATCTTGGGAGTGAGCATCTGTTTTGTATGGAGATACCCCAGGATTCATGTGCACAATAGAAGTTTGAGACATACTGCCTAAGTAGCTATAGATGCCCTAAAAAGGCTTACTGAACTCAGCTGAGTTTATGTTAGATGTGACAACTAGAGGGATGAACCTTGCATGTCTTTTGTCTTGGATGGAAGTAACTCTTGAGGCTGAAGCAATTAGAGTCCACGTTATTTCCACCTGATTTGGCTTTTTGTCGTGAACCTGAGTCTGACCTTCCCAGGTAAGTATTTCAATTTACCTCCGGCACTCCCCTTAAGGAGAGATAGGGAAAGAATTTTCACTATTTTTACTTGCGTTGCCTTTCCACGCTGCCTTGAAGCTAATAAATGTCCTGAACGAGAGGTAATTAATAAATGGATTTGAGCTATCTGAGAGAAGTCATGAATTTCTTATAGGTTACTAATTTGCCCCTTCCTCATGGGCAGACTTGCTTACATAAAGATACTAATTTAGAACTGTGATTAAGAAGCCGAATGTCTCGGAGTGATGGACCGTGGGAGATAAATTGCTCAATATTTTCACATTTCACATTTTAATTTTGTGCTCCATATTGTGCTTCTGATGCTAACACAAATAGCTTCTTTGAAGGTCACTGTGTGCTTTTTAATGTGTTAAAAGCAGAAGTGTGGTTAGGACTAGGTGTTTTAAAACTCTTTTCGGAAAAAAAAAAATCTTAAAAATTAAGCCGAATATGCCTTCCTGCCCTCAAAATATATTTCAGTATGTTTGAATTTTTGATATCAACATTTATACCTATTATGAATGTAATTATTAAAATTCCATATTTATTAAATCGCTATGTTTTAGTCATGCAGTTTTATAAAAGATAATCTTAAAATCTTGTCATTGAGTTTTAATTTTATTGTACAATTGCGTCTTCAATACTAATAAATCCACATAATGTGCTGATAAAAATTAAGGATAACAATGAAATTGAATTCTGACAGAGTGCATTGATAATGAATTCTTTTATGGGGCATGCACAAATAACAAATGTTTGAAATATTCCAAATGTAGATTCATCCCGATGATTGTAACTAGGAGACTCCTGTTTATTTACAGTGTATAGGGTCTCAGGTTTGACCCAAGCAAAGAAGTAAATCTGGGCAATAGAAAATGACATCTGAACGTTAAGTAATTTTTGAGCAGAAATCAACAAAAAAGAAAAAGTTGCACACATGAGACATACAATTTAATTCAGAAATCAACACCAAGTCCTCCTGATTAAACGGGTGAGAAATCTGAGGTTCAGTGAGGCTAAAGAACTGCAATTTCATTTCCCAATTTGTCCCCAAACCAGGGCTTCAGAGCAGATTTCCATGAGGAGTTGCATCCCCAAAGCAATGTGCTCCATCCACGTGGAGCAAAGGGTGACAGAGAGGTGGGGGTTCAGGGATAGTTGATGTGTCTGTACATATTCCTTTGCGCTTGGCTATTGCATATTAAGGCAAGGCTTCTTGCCTGGGAGACCCGAGTTTTCCTAGCAAACAATGCCAAAGTTTTCCCAGGAAGTCACTGTCTGGATGTGACATTTCCCCGTTTGATCAGAGCCAAATTTGGAATGGACATCTCCTTGTTCCATAAAGCTGTGTGGGTGTTGACCGTAGGCTCATGAAGATGTGCTTATGATCTGTCAATTCTATCCTCTCTTTTGTTCTACTCCGAGTTACCAAGGAAACCAAGGTCGTTATTATAGTTTTCTTTAGTAAAGTAATTCCCACTCAATCTGAAAGGAGTCATCAACACCTTTACTTTGAGGGTATTTGGCTGAATCCTTTGGCTAAACTAGGGAGACCATGGGATGCCTTTCCCCACCTGTGTCCCTCGGGACTTTTTGCAATTGTGGCCTCTGTGACGTGCAACCACAATGATATCTTTGTACATTTTGAGGAGTGAATGTGTTCAGCATCTGTGAAAGGCAGTACTCATTGTGTCACCAACCTTTCTCTAATGTCAATTGAAGGAGAACAGCAATATTGTCTCTTTATTGCTTTCTTCCATTGCTTTGTCTTCATTTATTCAATTTGGATATTTTCGAGGAATCTTACATGCCTGCCACAGCACAGCACACTTCAATTCGATAGGTTGTGATCATTATATTTTTTCACAAAAGATCAAATCGTACTCATTGCACATTTTGAAAGCAAAAGTTGCATGTATGAGACATGTTGGTTAATTTACAAAAGCTTGTTGCATTCTGTTATCTCTATATGATACATTATCTGAACATTAAGTGTAGAAAAGTGTCCAATATTCTGAAGTACTAGCACACACATTATATTCAGTGGATCTTAAAATACTAATAATTCAGCATCATTACGTGACGGCATAGCAACTCAAATTCAGACAACGTAAAATTTTCTGAACACATATATTTGGAGAAAATAGAAAGGAAACACCAGTTTCAAGGGGAAGTTGACATGAAGTATTCTCTGATTTATAGTCATGAGATGCAAAGATGGCTAGGGAAAAATATCTTTTATTGTCCCACTACACAAATGTGAAATTATATGAACCTAGAATTAGCAAGAAACTCATTTTGTTAAGCTTTTTATGAAGAAGTTTATAAATCATTGAAAGTGAGTTTCCAGAGCTGTTACTGGGGTAGAGAGGGGACAGACAGGATTACTACCACATAGGATTAAATGAGAGAAATGAGCACAGAGGAGCATTCTGTAAAGGTCTGCTATAGTAGTTTATTTGATACCATATCCATTTTATGTTTTATCAGCTCCTTAAAAAAATCAAATTATTATACTAATACTTATTATTATAGTGAGTCTGCTTAACTGGTTCATTTATGCTGAATATCAAAAACATTTGTGCAATATTTTAGGAAGCCTACCCTACATAGAGATCTACAGATGAAAAAAATCTGAGGGAAGATTCTTTGGAAAGAACTTGATGATGGTTATAAAAGGGATTCCTTTGAAATAATTAAATTATCGTAGTTCCATAAATTTACTAAAAGTCATTGAAATATATACTTAAAATGCATGAATTTTAAGCTGCATAAATTATAACTCAATAAAGATGTTTAAAGAGCACTACTGGTTTTATTATATATCCAATTTGAGTAGAGCTTTATAAAATAATACCTAAGGGATAGACTAGAAATTAAGTTTCCGATGAAAAAATTCTTATCAACATCTCTTAAGGGATTGGTAAAATTCTCTAATTCATTTGCAGCTAAGAAAGCCAATGGTGTTTCGCCTTATCAATCACAACTTTCTCCTGCATTGTCTAAGATCTGTTGAGCCTCTTCTGGGCATCCTTTTCTATCTGTGTTTCATGGTGGTGTACTCTGGGATGTCATTTCCATGGAATTGGCCCTTAAGATAAATTTCAGGAAATTCTTTCTTTCTGTATATCTAATTGTTGAGTATAAGTACTACGTCTTTGTTGGCACTATTCCCTCAGAGCTTTGCATTCTCCAACATGTATAAAATCTCAACCATTTCTTACTTATTATCTTAGGAATGAAACAATGTCTTCAAAGGAAAAAAAAATGCCTCTCTACCTACAACTATACATTTAGCAAAAATAGCCATCAGAAGGAAATCATATAGAGTGGAGAAAAACAAAATAGAGAAATGAAAGCCAATACAGAGAATCAACGAACCCAAAAATTGGTTCTTTGAAAAGATCAAAAGAATTGAAACATCTTTACCTTGACAGACCAAGAAAAAAGAGAAGAATCAAATTACTAAAATCAGACATGAAAGTGTGGACATTACTATCAATCTTATTGAAATGAAATGGATTACAAGAGAATACTATGAACAAGTGTATACCAAATATTACATAACATAGATGAAATAGGCAAATTTCTAGAAACACACAAACTACCAAAACTAACAATGGAAGAAATAGAAAATACGACTAGACCTATAAATATTATACTTCAAAAATGAAGGAAAAGTGAAAATATTTTTAGGTGAATAAAAGCTGAGTAAATTCATAACCCAGTGGACATACATGACAAGACATTCCAATGAAAGTACATTATCTCGAAGGGAAGTGAAACCAGATGGAAACATATCTACACAAAGAATGAAGAGATCTAGCAATGGTAATTATACAGGTAAATATAAAATAATTTTATCCTTTTTAATTCATTAAATTATAATTTATTGTGTAAAGCAAAACAGTGAATAAATATATTCTTTATTATGTAATACACGCATGAGGAAAATATGTGACAAAAATAGTACAGATAATGAGAGGAGACTATGAATGTGTACAATGTGAGGTTCTTACATTATATATAAAATGATACAAATTATTTGACTGTAGCCAATAATAGTTTAAAACATTGCAAACCGTTGAACAATCACTAAGCCAATAAGCAAAGATTTCTGAAAAAGCCGATAGTGGAGCTAAATGGACTATTAAAACATATCCAATCCAAAGGAAAAAAGAAAAAATATGACAAATAAATAACAAATAACGAGATGGTAGACTTACACCTTTCTTATAGAATTTATAGTTGCATTGAAGGTAAATGGCCTCACCCAGTGCTGTTTCAAGAGAAATATAAAGTGAACCAAAATTCTGAGCCATGTGTGTCACTTTAAATATTCTATCAGCTATCATTCAAAAAGTAAATTGAAATAGGTGAAGTGAATTTTAAGAATATATTTTATATAACTCGATATAACCAAAATATTATTGTTTCAGGATGTAATGAATGTTAAAATATGAGGGAGATGTCACATCTTCTTTTGTTGTTGTTGTTTTACACCATCCCAAATGACCCATGGGTCTAATCAGGAATCACAAGGAAAATTGGAAATATTTTGGATTGAATGATATGGAAACCTTAACATACATATCTTTTGTCTTGTAGTATCCGAGTGATGGAGATATCCTTTATATTGATAGGAATGTGGATTACACAGGTGCATACATTAGTCAAAACTCACTTAAATTGCTTTCTTTTTATTTGTGTACAAAGTACACGCGTTAGAAACTAAAATAATGAAAAACCAAAATGATCAAACAACAGCAACATAAAAAATATAACATTTATTAAAACAAGGCAGAAAAATTAAATTCTGTGTATTGGAATTTTATTTATATGAATCAATGAATTCTATATAAATTGTTAATATAAATTAACATATTTATGTTAATAAAATTCTAGAGCTGCAGGCTGGATGAATTTATGCACAGCAGAAAGGCAACAAGTTTGGAAAAAAAATATTAGAACGACTCAGAGAAAAACATGAGTATAGTCTTCAACGGCTGTCAATACAGTCTATTCAGTGTTGCCTTAGGCAATTTCGGGGACAATTTTTAAATAGAAATCACAACATTTCACCACTTGCTGGTAGTGGTGATTTTTCAGAACATGCAATATTTTACATAAGTCATTTGGCCCAGCAAAATATAAATTTATTGCCAGGATCCATAATGACATATGACGCCTAACCCTCCCCAATTCAGCCCGATGTTTTTGTATTCTAGCATATATCCTTGCTGCTGCTCACCTGTATGTGTGGAACTGTCTATAAGATGGTTTTAAGACCACCAATCTTTCCTTTTTGAAGAGCATCTACACACATTTGAGAGGGTAAGCTTTTTATTCCATAGAACCAGTTGTGCTCCTCTCCTGCTCAAAAGGAATAAACACAAACAGCATGATTCGGTATACAAAGACGTTCATAATATAGTCTTACTTTACTTTTGCAAACCCATCTGATACACATTTGCCTCAATATCTTGGGTGTTGCCCAACCTGGATAATGTAGTATTCTGGCTCTTGCATTGAACTGTAATTTGTCTGTGGTCCCCATTTTGGGGTACTCATGGTATAAGGCGACTGCATTGAGTGAAGACTCCCTACAAGATTAGATGGACACTCATCTGAGAATTAGACAATCCAACAGTCAGGGGATCAAACACTGTTGAGTGCCCTCTGTTGAAGATGCTATCTTGCAGCAGGTTTGTGTGTAGAAAGAAGGAAGAAGTAAGGAAGAGGGAGAGAGAAAAGGGAAGTTAGGATACATCTTTATAGTAGGAAAGTTCTCAATACATAGAAAATTCCAGAAAGCCTTAAACCACTTTTTCTTTACTTCATTGGACTAAATGGCAAGGAAAGAGGGCTCATCCATTAGTTAGAAATCAAGTCAATGATCTCAAAGCTGCACTTCTCATGCTTGACATAGAATCGTTTCTAGAATTTATGTTGCCTAGAACCACGTGGAGCTAAATAATTCTGTCTGTCCATACTGTAGAGGTTTATCCTTGTATTAAGGTTGCCCTTTTATTGATTCTGTCCATTTCTTATTTGAATAAGATTTATTAGATTTAGACCAGGGCTCTCTCTTACCACGTTCATAAACTCGGTCAATCTCATACTTTCTTGGCCTCTCACTGTCATTTTCCAAAATGAGAAGAATTTTATGGAACTATTATTTCAGTAACATGATTTCACAGAAGCCCAACAGATCTCAGAAAATAGCATCCAAAAGGTTCTATGACACTATGATCTTGTTAAATAAATTGAATAATATAAGTGTATTCAATAAGCTCAAATATACTAAGGGGTAGATAGGTAAGAGATGGCACCTAGCGAATAATAAGATATCTAGGTAAGGCAGAATGGTTCAAAATGAACTGTGTTCTAGTTTCCATCATAAGTTTTACAATTTCTTCTTCAAAAAAAATCCATCTCAGTGTCACCAGCTGTCTCTACTGCTTTTTGTTAACCTGCCATATCCATTTCTGTGAAGACAAAATAAGTGTTAGACCAAAAAAATTTTTTTTCTTTGTTCCTCAAAATGAGCTTAAGTTGAGACACGTTCAGTTCATCGGAAATATGTACATTCAAAGAAATTCATCCCATTAATAATGTATTTGTGCGTTTTCCCACTATTTTTTCTAAAACTTGGGCAAAAATCAGCAATTATCCGAACTGAAAAGATTTGGCTTTTTTTACTTTTAAATTGAAAATCTTCACTTTAAATGCGTGGCTATGAAGAAAGGGAGTTCCCAAACTACTTCCTTCTTCCCATTTTGTTTTTAATTATTTCAGTGAAACTATGGAAAATGAGTCACAGAATTGAGTCTATGAAAGCTGAGAGCAGGTTTTTCCCTTCCATTGTCTTATCATTTTCTCAGTAAAAAAAACCGGTTTATCTTGCCTTCCTGAGTTATTTATGCTATTTGAAAAAATCTAAACTGATGTATTTCATTCATATTTTATTGAGAATCATGTGTTTGTATGAAAGCTTGATTTTTTTCCTGAAATCTTTCAGACTTTCATTTCTTATTTTATACCTTCCATGGAAAATCCCCTTAATCTTTCTTTAATGGAATTCTAGGACAGTAACTTAGATCAATTTGAGCCAGTTGCATTATTTAGTCGTTAGAATTGTTTTCTGTGCATTTGCCATTTTTAAATTGAGAACACATCATATTTTATAAGATGAATATGTATAGCAATAATGAAATGTATCGATCACTTACTCATTAATGTCTCTGTTCATATTTCTGTCATGTATTTTGCTCGTACAAAAAGTAAACTACATTTTTTTCCTTTTTTTTTTCTGTTGCTTATCCAAATTCTAATAATTTTACCCCAAAAGCAGTAAATTCATCTAGGCTCAGAGTAAATGGTATTAAACCATGTATACCATAAATAAAACTTGCGCTTGGTTTATACTTTCTATTTCTTTTTTTGTGTGTTGCAAAAGTTCCATCTTAATTGAGAACTATCTTGCCCGTAAGATGCATTTTCCTAGGATACTCCACAGTTTACGCAACAGGAGAGAGCACTTCCCTATGGTATTAATTAATCCCTTTCTTCCTTGCTGCCTTTCGAGGACATAGCGACAAACTCCAAACGGGAAAAAGAAAAACCTCTTCTCCGTCACCCTCGGTGGTGTACACCAAGAGGCACTGGAGGAAATGGGGACACATTTTCTGTATTTTTCCATATTTATGACATGTTTGAAATAATGTGTGGTGTCCGAGATTTCCATCATTATATATATATTATTTATTTTATTTGTACATATTAATTATTTATTTTGTATGTATTTATGATATACATAGCATATATATACAAAATAAATACAAATGATATAAAGTATTAATCACAGAATCAGAAAAGTCAGTGTTAATCTTCGGTAGGCTTATTATTGTCTTTTTCATTACTCCATACTCCTTAAGTAGACTTGGAGACTTACAGAAATGTAAATTTGACAAAGTTTGTTCACTTTAATGTACATTTCACTCTCTATTCTAAACCAAAGAAGGGAAATTCCAAGAAAACTAAGGTAAATGTCATGTACAATTAGTCAACGTCCGTTCCAACCTTATTACTCTCCTTCAAATATTTTTAATTCTTTAGGGGAGGAAAGATGATTTAGAGATTGTGGAGAATGTTGACATGCTAAGATATTTTCCTCTTCTTTTTATTTCTCGTGATGCCTGCCATTCAACAAGAGTAAGAAGAAATTCATCATAAATACATTTACCATTTTTTTAAGTAGCTTAGATTGATAGCGGGGTAAAATATTTGCTGAAAGCAAATGAATTTGTTTCCTAGGGTTGCCGTAACAAAGTTCCACAAACCGAGAGGGATTAAACCATGGAAATTTATTCTCTCACAGTTCTGGAGGCTAAAAGTTTGAGATCAAGGTGTCAGCAGGTTTGGTTCCTTCTGAGGGCTGTGAGGGAGAGTTTGTTCCACACCTGTCTGCCAGCTTCTGATGGTTTCCTGACAATGTTTATCAATCCTGGGCTTATAGACACATCACCCTGATCTCGGCCTTCATCTTCACATGACATTCTCCCTATGTATGTGTGCGTGCCCGCGTGTGTGTGTGTGTGTGTGTATCCAAGTCTCCCCTTTCTATAAGGACATCGGGCATATTAATGCTCTATCCTACTCCAGTATAACTTCTTCTTAACTAATTACATCTGCAATGATCATAATTCCAACTAAAATCACATTCTGACATAATTGGGGTTAGGACTTCAACATATGTTTGTGGGGACGGATACATAATTCCATCCATAACAGGAATTATGGGAAAAAATAGAGTTTTGGACTCTCAGTTGATATGACTAATTTGGAAAGATTGTGTCTTATAGTGTTCTGTGGTCATTTTGCACAGTTGGTTATAGCCTATTGCTAATTATGGCTTTGATCTTGTTGATGAATATCTATTCTTGTTAAGTCCACATGAGAAATGTCGTTGATGGCAGGTGTTTGGATCTCAATCTCTATTGTTCTCTTGTCTCTTCTGCTGCTTCTCTCTCTCTTTCTGTCATATACACTCACACACACACACAGATATGTACACATTGCATTGAATCTATAGATCACTTTTGGAAGGACTAACATCTTTACAATAGGCAGTATTCTCAACTATGAACATGGTATAACCCTCCAATGAAGGACATGTCCTCTGGTTTTCTCTGTAAATGTTTTGTACAACTTGGGGTAGACTTATTGTGAATGTGATGTTATCTGTGCTGTCGTAAACATTATCATATCTCTAAAGGAAAGTTTGATTTGTTTTTTACTAGCATAGTCAATAGAGTGGATATTATTGGTGTGCTTGTTTTTATTCACTGCTAAGTTCACTACTTCTAATAGCTGGTTGTAGGTTTTTTTCTGATTTTTTGCACAGTTTTGATTCTTCTTTTCCAATCATTTTATTTTCATCTATTATTACATTCCTTATTATGCTCCCTAGTACTCCCAGTGCACTGTGGAAAGACCTGTGGAAGTCAGGTGTCTTTATCTCATTTTTAATCTCAGGAATTGTTTTACCATTTCACCTGCAAAATGTGCTGTTTGCTGTAGTTTTTTTTTAAGTGGCAATCCTTTATATGTTTAAGGAAGCCCACTTCTAGTCCATGTTGGTAATACATTTTATTAATTATAGTTAGGATTTATCTTCCTTTTAAAATAGATTTTTCTGCATTTATTGAGATGCCACATATATACATATATATTTTTTCCTTGTTCTTTTTTTTTTTGGGGGGGTGAGGAAGATTAGCCCTGGGCTAACATCCGTTGCCAATACTCCTCTTTTTGCAGAGGAAGATTGGCCCTGGGCTAACATCTGTGCCCATCTTCCTATACTTTATATGTGGGATGCCTGTCACAGCAAGGCTTGATGGCTGGTGCATTGGTCTGCGCCTGGGATCCGAACTTGAGAATCCCGGGCCACTGACGTGAAGTATGTGAACTTAGCCGCTGCACCACGGGGCCAGCCCCATTTTCCTTGTTCTTTTAATGTGATTGTTTACCTTAAATGATATTCAAATTTTAACCACCTTCATACGCTTATATTCTTGAAATAAATCATACTAGAAAATGTTATATTATTATATATTTTCCTTTGATTTATCACTGGATATATATTCATTATATCACTGAATATATATGATACTGTATATAACTATTATATAAATAATTTTATAAATTTTTCACCAATAAGAAAGGTTATTGTAAGATTAGACTCTAATTTCCTTCCTTGTTATTGTCTTTGTCGTGATTTAGTATCAGGGTTATGCTGCCCCCATGAACATTTAAGAATGATTCACACGTCTTGTTAGTTCTTGTCAAATTTATGTTGTTTCATTGCTACTATAAATTGTCTTTCTTCTATTATATCTTCTAACAGTTTTTTTTTTTTATTTATAGAAAATCTATTCTATGCATTCTTCTAACTTACTAACCTTGTTATTTTCCATTGACAGTCTTGGATTTTCTATTCATGGAATCAAAATTCTGCAAATGATAGTAAAAATTACCTCCTTCCTTCCAATATGTATGCCTCTCATTTTCTTATCTACTTAATTGTGTTTAAGTGTGCTAAATTGTATCTTTAACATTATAGGCATTTACACTATATGTAGCATTATATTATATGTACAGTATACATTATATATATAGCTTCATAACATGTGTTAACATAATATATATCACACATATCAGGTATGTATATAAATAGTTATAAATAGTTATAAACATTATATATTTATAAAATATGTCATATAATATATATTATATATAAGTAAACATATATAATGCTAAGAAATGTTATATATATAAAGAATATATGTATCTATTTCTATTTTATTGTTTTTCTTTAAATGAAGAATGAGTTGACTTTTAGTTAGTGCTTTTAGTCACTTATGATGATGACATGCATACTGTGATTACATTAATATACTAAATAAATTGAGTAATAAGGGTTACATTTATTCTTGAAATAAATCTCAATCATCACAGTGCATTTTTCTTTAAATATCAGCTGGGTCCTATTTGTTAGTTGTTTAATATATTTCTATCAATTTTTTGTTGTTGTGCTGTATTTCTTGGGTTTCATATCAATGCTTTGCTAGCTTCATCATAAAAAAAATTGGAACTATTTCTCCTTCTCTCTTTTCAAACCAATGTTAACGTCAGCAAGTAAATCTTATTTTCAAAGAAAAAAGCTGTGGAGCCATCTGGAAATGCCGTCTTTGAGGGGGAGAGTGGGTGAGGCAGAGAATGAGGTTGGGTCTCTCTGGAATTATATAATTAGTCAGTTTCCAGTTTCTATTTCTTCTGGGAAAAAATTGTATGTACAACAGTTCATCCATTTCATCTAATTTTTCAAATGCATTTGAATGGAGTGGATCAGAGAAGTTGATTTTGCTTCCTTAATCTCCTTTGTAGCTATGGTTTGCTCTGATCATTTCTTACTTTCTGCATTTGGACTTTCTCCCCTTTTTTGATGATTACCATATTAAACAGTTTTCTGTCATATTTTTTCTTTACCAAAGAACCAATACTAGGAATTTTTGTTCACTTTCATTCTCACTTATCTCCATTTTGATTTTAATCTTTACTAATGCTTCTCTAATTCCTGCAGTGCCTATGTATTTTTTGTTGTTGTTGCACTTTGGATGTGGCTTGGAAAATACAACTTGTGATTAGAATGCTTCTTTAGAGCATAATCACCATTCAACAGGACTAACTGCTTAGCGTGGTCTCCAGCATAAAATAACTGAATAAATTACTTGATGTGACTCTACGGTTCCAACACTCTTGGCTGCAGCGTTGTGAAATGTTACTGTTTAAATCTCATGCCCACTTAGGCATAGGCCATGTTGCAAAACATATCTAAAATGAGTATAAGATCATAGCATGAATTTCCGCCAACAAACATAGCAATGGAATTTATATATACTTTAGGAATTTAAACACAGCATTGTTTTCCAAAAATGTGAGGGAGGCAAGGGTATTTAGTTAAAAACATTATTTAGAATTGAAATTAGTCCTGCCAACAGAACGCTGTTTAATGAAAAGTTCTAGTCTATTATTTCTTCTGTTGAGTATTGCCTCAAGTTTACATCATCAGTTCTTAGAAGCTGCATTTTCTTCTTTCTTTTTTCTAGGTTTGAATTACTCTATTTTTAACTTAGAAATTTCCAGTCATATGCACAATTATAAGAACTGCAGGTTGTTTCAAATATGGCTTTTTTGTTGTATCTGAAGTAGGAATGTTTCATTCCATGAACCCAAACCATCTACTTGAGCCAAGATTTTCAGTGCTGTGATGGGTGTTCCCCAGCTTTCTTTGCTGACAAACCTATTGTTACATTTTCCCACTTAAAAGATGAACTTCTAGTATGATAGTGACCTTCAGCTACTCTGTAATGTCGGCATGAAACACTTTGTACTGAAGAAGTGTGATTACCCGTATTAGCAGTAATGAAAAATGTCTCCAAGCCAGACCGCTTTCAATAAATGTGCATTAGGACACTTGGACTAGAACTCTCACTGGAGATTAAGGTGGTGCCCTCAGGAAATTATGTGCTTTTTGGAATTTTAGCACATTTTTACTTTGTTATTTAACTAAAAATTGTACAATAAATAGATTAAAAGCAAAACTGTTACTTTAACTCTTATTCACAGCAAAACTTCTTAAAGTTTGGCTCATCAATTTATTAACTACTCTAAGAGATTATATGAAAATTTGGGTCACAAAAAAATTTAGGACAAGTACTCTAGATACCAGTTTTTAATTTATCTTTTTCCAGTTTTATTGAGTTATAGTTGATATATAACATTGTATAAATTTAAGATATATAATGTGATGATTTGGTGCACATATATATTAGGTAAAGACTACCACAATAAGGTTAGTTAACACATCTATCACCTCATGCAGTCACCATTTTGTGTGTGTGTGGGGAGAACTTTTAAGACCTATTCTCTTAGCAACTTTCAAGAATATAATACAGTGCTATATAGTCTATATAATATAGTGCTATATATTGCTATATAGTGCTCTACTCACAATGCTGTACATTAGATCCCCAGAATTCATTCATCTTATAAATGGAAGTTTGAGCCCTTTGACCAACATCTCCCCATTTCCCCCACCTCCCCTGCTCCTGTATCTGGAAAGTACCAATCTACTCTTTGTTTCTATGAGTTCTTTTTTTTTAGATTCCACACATAAGCGAGATCATACAATATTTGCCTTTCTTTGTCTGACTTATGTCATTTAGCATAATACTCTCAAGCTCCATACATGTGTCACAAATGGCAGGATTCCCTTCCTTTCTGTGGCTGAATAATATTCCATCACATACATGTATACCACAGTTTCTTTATCCACTCATCCTTCAACAGACATTTAGTTTTTTTCCATGTCTTGGCTATTGCAAATAATGCTGCAATGAACATGCAAGTGCAGATATCTCTTCAAGATAGTGATTTAATTTCCTCTGGAAATATACTCAGAAGTGAAATAGCTGGATCATATGGCAGTTCTGGTTTTAATATTTTGAGGAATCTCCATACTGTTTCCCATAGTGGCTGTCCCAATTTATATTCCCACCAACAGCAAACAAGAGTTCTCTTTTCTCCACGTCCTCGCCAACACTTGTTATTTCTTGTCTTTTTGATAATAATCATTCTTGCAGCTGTGAGGTGATGTCTCCTTGTGGTTTTGATTTTCATTTCCCTGGTAATTAGTGATGTTGAGCACCTTTTCATATACATGTCAGCCATCTGTATATCTGCTTTGGAAAAAATGTCTGTGTGTGTCCTTCGCCTATTTTTTGATTGGACTATTTGTTTTTTTGCTATTGCGCTATATGAGCTCCTTATGTACTTTTGGATGTTAACGCTTTACTAGATATATGGTTTGCAAATATTTTCTCCCATTCCGGAGGTTGCCTTTTCATTGTGTTCCTCTTGTTTATTTTGGTTTTGTTGCTTGTGCATTTGGTGTCACATCCAGAAAATCATTGCCAAGACCAATGTCAAGGAGCTTTTCCTCTATGTTTTCTTCTAGGAGTTTTATGTTTTCAGGTCTTACATCTAAGTCTTTAACTCATTTTGAGTTACTTTTTGTAAGCAGTGTAAATAAGGGTCCAGTTTCATTCTTGTGCATGTCGCTACCCAGTTTCCCCAACATCATTTATTGAAGAGACTATCTTTCCCCATTGAGTATTCCTGGCTGGCTTGTCAAATATTATTTGACCCTATATTAGATGCCAGTTTTAAGTTGTGATAACTCTAGGTAGACTATATATACTGACATTTATGGGATTCTTTAATAATTTAACCCAGTAGGGAAATGGAATGGCTGTAAAATCAACACAAGTTATTCAAAGCTAGAATCAATTCATCCTAGCTTATATTAATTGTTTCTTTTAGAATGTCCAGTCAGCATTAGCCAAAAGAAAGAAAAATAATCACGAGATTACTGATGTTCAAATTTGAAGTCATATGAAGTAAATCTGTGTCTATTCTTAATGTTCTTAAGGCAATTTTCATATTAACAAATAATTGTCTCTAATACTTTTACTTAGTAGAATTGTCTCAGAGCCTCTATTTGGGTGAAGTGTGAGATCAAAAACCATACAGAAAAATAAGAAGGAGTGAGCACTTGTGCTGGAATTCTCTGCTGTTTTGTAAGGGCACAGATTTTGTATGGCTTTGAACACTCACAAGGGAGCGAGAATTGTCTAGACACTTCACGGTAGTGATGGTCCTAATACAAGACTCTGTGTCTCAAATTGACATGTTATAGTTTCATCTCCTTTTCCTTCTTTCTGATGGAAGTGCTAATAAGTAGAAAAATGGCCAAGAGACTGTCAAAGCAAATAAAAAAAAGAATAATAGAAAAAGAATAGCTTGTTGGGACATGACTGCATTTTTAAACAGTTAGGGAAAGGAACCTGTTATTACCATTGTTCTATCATCTTTGTTTTCAAGAAAACTATTCCTATATTATCCTTTAAAACAAATCCCACATCAACGTGCATAGATCTTGCTGGCTAACCACAGAAAGAGAGAGAGAGAGAAAAGAAAGAGTAAGTTGGCTCATATATTTAAGACCATTATTTAGAATCCTAGGCAAACCAGCCTCTGATTTTTCTCAAAGATTATTCATTTATTACCGATAAATAGGTAATTCATAAGAGTTATCCAAAGGGCAAATGACACTGACTGACTCAACAACAACTCATAATAACACATAGAAAAAAAAGAAAAGAAAAAAGTATACATACTCACTTTTAAAGTCAACAAAACTTGTGCTCTTGGTCCTTCCAACCCACATGGGACACTAGAGAGGATCTGCCACCATGTTCTCCACTCTCTCCTTTATTGGGGGTCCATATGTGACCAGGTTGCCCTCTGGGAAGATACTATTTTGCATCTCAACCTACCTGCCCCAACCCTTCCCCACCATTCATGATTTCATGCCTTCATTATCAGTTTCTTCTTTTTGAACATTGCAGCCTGGAGTCTCTTCCCTACCACTTCCAAAAATGCATTCGTGAAGTCCAGCAATGATATTGTCTTTGGCCAAATCTTGTGATCTTTCTCCTCTACTCTTTCTCTTTCACTTTTGATATTATTGATCATCTTCTCTGAAATATCATAGCTTCCTTGAAGGCTTGGATTGCATTTCTGAATACTGCTTTTCCTCCAGTGGCTCAACAATCTCTTCTTTGTAGTTTCCTGCCTCCTCCTAGTCTTTATATTCCTTTCCACTCAGTCTCCCTTACTGGAAGCATCAATTTTCAAGGCTGCAAATGATCGCTTCTATTAATGATCTGCAAACTTATCATTTTATTCCTACTTTCTCTACAATGTTTTAAATTACTTCCAGGACACATATTCTTGAATGACCTTACTCTTATCTAAATCTCTCTTCTAAAAGAATCCCTCGAGTGGAATCAATTGGTCAATAAAGAGTCATTCTTAAACACTCTGAGGAAAAATAAGGAAAATTGAGTGGCTTGGATGTTTTTTTCAAAGGTATACAAATTTCTGCTCTGCAGTGTAATTTCCTCTATGCTGCACTGCTGACACATCCTCAGATGGGGACAAGGGGAGATACAAGTGTGTTGGTGGCTTGAGAACCTTTCTCAGTTGACGATGAAACATCCTTTATTCATCTCCTAGAAAAAGCTCCTGGGACTACCAGTTAATCGTCTGAAGACTTGACATAATATTTACAACTTAGTGAGTTCTCACATGCAACACTTATGGGTAGAAATTTTGCACTCATGATTTTAATACTTTGAAAATTCCTGCAATAGTAACCCCACATCTTCAAAACACGAATCCCTTCTCAATCCTTTTCATTGGTTATGATTTTTTTATACTATTATTATTTTTTTATACTATACTATTTGTAGGTCCTGGGAGATCTAAGAGATATCAATGATTTAGGAGCGAGGAAAAAGCCATGAACCGGTATATATTTCTCCCTCTAGTGATAATCATGTGAAGAGAATTCAAGTCTTACAGACCAGGACTTACTTCTCCTAACATAACATTCCAGCAGCTCCATGGCACCATCAAAAAGCTGTAAATTCTTGTCAGTGGGAATGCTCACCCAACGTCACGCACAAAATGACAGATCAAGGCTTTAAATCCAGAGCTTCTGTCTAAAAAGTCAGTGCAACATAGGAGATACACGGGAGAGTTTGTTTTATTAGTGAGGCCAAAGATTGGCGCAAACATAACTGCTTAAGAAAACCTGGGTTCTAATTCTACTTACTGCTTTCTAGCTGGTAGATATTGTACCACTCATGTAATGATTTGGGGCTACATTTCCTTCTCTATAAAATGAGCTAATAATGCTTATCCTCCTCTCGTTTTTTTTTTTTTTTTCACTGCAAGAATAAAAAGAGAAAATGTGTGGGAAGCACTATGTAAATTCCACAGCATTACAAACGTGAAACGTGGCATTACTACAGATATTTTTATGCTTCACTTAAAAGCTCAAATAATGTAGTTCTTCCTATAAAGGGCAGTTTGCTTCTGCCTGGAATACGTTCTGCTACTGAAAAACATCAGGGTTTTTTTTTTCCGTAATGAGAAATGAACAACAACTTGCCTAGAGTACTTATGGCCTCTTGCTTGAATAGAAATGTGCACGATGGACTTCTGTGTGAAAGACGTTCTGTAAAATGATGTGCAATTCAATAGAACTTTGACGGTTATCTAACTATCATTATTCCAGAACTAATACCCCATTCTTGTAGAATTCAGCCATTCATTGGGGCAGTTGGACATACCTGTGTGTGAAGGTTTAAACTCCATGAGAATAAATAGTAACTTGATCTTCTATTGAGGGTTAGTCAACCTGAAATCATTTGGTGCACCCCAAGTGCAGATATCTGATAGTATCTTACCATTTTTAAGACTCATAATGTATAGAATTGCAGTTAATAATACATTATTACTGTGTAAAATTATTCTAAAGCTATAAAACTACTTACAACCCATTTAAGGAGGACTGACCTTTTCATTTTATTTAATATTTCAAAAAATTTACTTTGCAGAAACAACATTTTTTTAATTTCATTTGCAGGGACAAAGCATTCATCATCTTTGGAATTCACACGTAGATGTTCTTTGAGACTACCTTCTCTATTTAATATCCCACAAATTCAAATTATGGAAAGTATATTGCTTTTCAGAAGATGTAAACATTTAACAAAATTTGTTTTCAATGCTTTTGGGTTTGAAATTGTGAATGACTGCTTTTATTTTTTATGATGTTTGTGATATGTTTACACTGTCAAATATTTGCCACTTGATTGACACTTTTAAAATAGGCAAACAATAATGGAATATATGAGTTTCTATAAAATTTATACTATATGACAAAATAAATATTAAAATGTAAATTTCAATTTGGAATTTTTTCCCTATAGTGATTGAAAATAAACAGAGTTTTCTAAATTTCCTTTGAGTTTTTTAGAAGACCCTCCAATGGCTAGTGTAGTCTGTTGTTAGTGTTTATTTCCAAATTCTGAGTTGAGTGGCATAAACAAAAATAAATAAAATCTAATTTCAGATCCTAGATCTGTGTTCCCTATCAGGATTCTAATTTCAGTAAAACCACCCTAGTTTTCCTTCCCTAACATTGTTCACACTTTCCTATCTTCCTCAACTTCATTGAGTAGCTCCTTCCCCTCATTTCCTGCTAGAATATATCCAGAACAGCAAAGGACATAGCTAGAATATAAAGTAATTATTACAAACAACAGTAGGCATTTGAATTAGATTACTCCTTTCATTGTGAACTCACTTGAGATTTGTGTCTCAAATGTTGCTCTCTTTATTTTGTATCAAATTCAACTTAGATTCTCCCACCAAGAGGTGATTTCATCAGTCTTCTGGCATTTTTCCCTTCTCTCTCTGCTGCATTTTGTATTTTATCCATTTTGTATTTTAAAACACACAACATGTTTTAGTAGATAAGCTCACACATTCAGAAGTTATCATTGAAAAGTAGATAAGGATTTGCGTAGGGCGAGTGTTTTTATGTCATCAGAATTGGTTCACCCTCCAACGGCTATCAGTTCTGTTGGTGGTGGGGTGGTTGCTGAATCGGAAATTTTAAAAACATTCAATACAGAAGGTTAGCGGACTGTCTGCAGAGATAGGATTATGAGACTAGGTGGGATGGTAGGGGTACGCTTGACTACCAACCGCTGTTGCAATTGTCAAGCTGTCATCGCCTGACTCGCGCTACTTAAAAAAAAGATCCCTCAGATATGTAGAGAGAAAGATCTGGCTTCTTTAACTTCAAGCTTTAGGAAGGAGAGAGAAACTTTCCCAAAGTTGTGAGCTTTTCTCAGGATTCTTTATGTTTGTTCTCCTTAGCCTTTTTTCTGAGCAAGATTCATTGGTTTTTGTCTTTTGCATGCTTTCTCATACCTTCAAAGAAGAATACAGTTCTACGAACTTTTACTTTCTTTACTCTTTTTTTACATCCTTTGAGTTAACAAATGTGCATACAGATCCTATTTGTGCCCAAATTTATTGTGTATCTTATACTGGGCTGAATTCTAAACTTTCCATCCCTATAAGTGCTGGGGGGTAAAATGAAGATTTCTGCCTTCTTGAACATAGTCATTTCAAGTTCCTGACAAATGTAAATATTATTCCTAAGCTATATTGATGAGCTATTTAAATGCTAGCAGAAACTTGTTTCTAGCCATTCAGTGTCAAGTATGCAAAATCGGTTTAGAGTTGACAAGAGTGGAGGGCACGTCAGACTAGGCGCCTATGTCTTGTGTAAGAAACTGTCTCTCAATTTAACCTCATATAACCAGAGGGAGAGGGAAAGGTAACAAGGATGATGAAGAGAAACCAATGCCATTTTAAATGCTTTAGTAGAAGAAACTAAAAGATCATTTCACGAGGATATGTACCACCAAGGTACAGAGAATGGTATTTCTTTTTTGTTTGATATTGTTTATATTTGATTTCAGAGTTTTCCTGCAAACTTTCCAACACAAGACAACTTTCCACGTTCTTGCTATGTGCAATATGTGCCAAAATTTCATTTCTACCTCTCTTGCTTTCTCGAAAATTCTTTTTTATCATGTTTATCGTGTCTATGTTGTGGGTTGAATTGGGCCCCTGCGGAGGTATGTATGGTCGTCAATACTGGTACCTGTGACTGTGACTTTATTTGGAAATACAGTCTTTGCAGATGTAATAAAGATTTAAGTTAAGATGAGGTCATAGTGCGGTCGGATGCGCTCTTAACCCAATATGACTGGTGTCTCTATAAGAAGAGGGGAAGAAACACAGAGATAGATAGATAGAGATAAATAGAGAGGAGAATGCCCTGTGGAAAGAGAGATGTATAGGGAGAATGTCACTTGATGACAGATGCAGAGAATGGAGTGACGCAGCTGTAAGCCAAAGAATGCCCAAGACACTAGGGGAGAGGGAAAGAAGGATTCTGTCCCCATTCTCAGAGAGAGCGAGGTCCTGACAACAGCTGGATTTCCGACTTCTAGACTCGAGGACTGCGAGATAATAAATTTCTGTTGTTGTAGGCTGCCCAGTTTGTGATAGTTTGTTATAGCAGCCACAGGAAACTAATACAGTCTATCTTTATGTTTATCTCTCATGTCTTCCTCTTCCGGGATCTGTTCCCGTATCTGTGTCTCATGGTTGAATCTTTATCTTACATTTCCACTCTCTGACTCATTGCCTCTGGGTGCTTTTCTTTTCCCACCCCTGATTTCTTTTCCCTGTTTACCCCTTAACTGTCAAGACAGAGAGTCAACGTGGGAAGGTGGAAAGAGAATGGCCAGGGCTCCAGAGCCCTGTGGTTTTTATTCCTTCCTTGGCTGATATGCTAGGAATGACATTAATCCCTACCCTTACTTCCATGTTGGTTGTTGTGTTATGTCATGGATCATTTCCTGAAAAACACATCCTAATTGTTAAAGCACAGTTCATCATGAACGGTCAGAACCGATACACGAATTTATACTTGTTTGTGGAATTAAAGAATTTTATTTTTTTTTTCTATTTTAATATATCTAGCTATAAACCATTATAGAAGTTTAATTTCGTATATACAAACATACTTAATATATTTTCACTGCAGTTCAGTGCCCATTCATTTACAGGCTTGAAAATCATTTTCCTAGTCTTGTTAGAAATATGATGTCTTGTTTTGCTTCATCCTTGTCCTATCTCCTCTAAATCTCAGGACAAATTTCTATGACTATATCATGGCATTGTGCAAATTATGACTATGATTTTCTTCCCACTCGTAGAGCCTCTGAGACAGGGAAGCATTCATTTTCATCTCTTGGGGACACTCGCAAACAGGATGGTGACATAACCTGGATGATGAAGACGTTGAACTTGGTTTTAGAAATAACGTTATCCTGATACATTGAATGTATGAAGAAAAGCTTCTTGTCATTTTCTTTAGCCTGATGAAACCTGAATAATATTCCTTTC
This sequence comes from Ceratotherium simum simum, assembly GCF_057802395.1. Lineage (NCBI taxonomy): Eukaryota > Metazoa > Chordata > Mammalia > Perissodactyla > Rhinocerotidae > Ceratotherium > Ceratotherium simum. The sequence goes on from NC_141940.1 coordinate 125,725,196, forward strand.
TTTATCTGGGTTAATAGAAAGAGCTAAGTGTAAAATACAGACATCATAGAGACTCTATTTGGTCCATGTTTCAAATGAAATGGTCCATTTCCTTCCCAGTTCATACAAAGCTATATAAGTTTCCAGACATCATGAAAAATCTGGAAGCTTATCTCATTGGGAAATCTTGTTGAAAATGGAAGAAAGGCAATGAAAATATCAGGAAAAAAAAAACTGGGCTAAAAAATAACAAAAGCAGATGGTGGTAACAGCATTATAAGCCAAGACAAAGACTTTGTAAACACCTCTGTTGGCATTCTCGTTTAGATGTATTGTTTTCAGTATCAGCTGAGAAGTCTTCAATTTAAAAGGTTGGAGGTCTCATTGATGGGAAGTGTGAATCTACAAAGGATAATTCTTACTTTGGGAAACTCTATTTTATGTAAGATAAGAAAATATATATGTACACTAACATTTATGCACAAAGGGACAATAAAAACGTCAAAATAAGGAAAACACATCTATGGGGATTCCTTCTGACAATGCAATTCATTGGTCTCTGCACAGGCAGACCGTCAAGACCACTTTCCTAAGTGTTAGACTTAACCCACTGCTGTGTTCCTCCATCTCTCCCTGATACTACATTCTTCTGCAACGAGAGGTTATTGTTGCAAACTCCCTACAGAGAACTAATTTCATTGTCCAGAAAACGAGTTTTCAAAACAGCTTGAAACACTTATACTTGCTCTAGCTCAGTCACCAGGGTAAATGGTTTCATTCATTAGTTCCTTTGAATGTTCTCCATGATTGTCTTCATTTTATTTCATTTCAGAATGATGGATCTAATCTCCGTAATTATGGTCATCATGGAACAGTAGTCTTTAGAGTTAAAGGGGAAGTGTCACTAATTTTAACTAATATATAAGAACAAAAGACCTTTTAGTAAATGCACAGAGGCAAGTGCATATTGGTGGTCCATGAATATTTATTAAATGAAGGTCTGACATTCATTAACTTGTAATATATGTATACACACACAAACACATACACATATATATATACACATATATACATATACATATATATATACACATATATACATATACATATATATACATACACATACAATTTGGTTTAGATATTACATCATCCCAATATGCTGAATTTTATATATACGTGTGTGTATATATATAAACTACATAAAAACATACTTACAGTATTTTATATGTATTTATAAAACATTTATGTATTTACAACATATAGTATATATTATATAAATATACCTAAATATAAATATATAATGTATAACATAATACATATATATTATATATATAGTTTTAAAATGTAGTGTTTCAACAGAAAATATGAGATATAGTAAGGCCAGCAGATGAGGAGACAATGGCTATTGAAAAAATAGTTTGTTCCTCACAGTTGCCGAGAGGAGGGGCACATCATGCCATGCAGGGGCACATGGGGAAGCCCTAGGGTCAGTCAGGAGGCCAGGGGATTGGGAGGAAAACGTGGGAAAAGCATTTACTATAGTATCCACAGGTGAGGCAGACAGGATTGGCTAGTACAGATAATTTCAGCAGGCTCTGGGGCATAGGGGCTATCTCTGGTTCTCCGGCATCCGGCCCTACGTGCTCAGGTCAGGTGGATAGTGGCTTCGAGTGTGGAAGGCCCATAGAGGAGCGGTTCAGGTGTGGGCTCTGGATTGGTTGATTTCTATTTGAAAAGCACATGTGTGGGTTACTTGTTTACTATCTCCAGGAATTGGCTAGCCCTGGGAGAGGCGATCCCTTAAGGGAGATCCCTTTAGCAAAGCCTCAAATGTCAAAGCTTCAGAATACAGAAAGTAAAAGACGTGGTTAATTCTCTCTCTCTCTGCACTTCGCTATTCTAAGCTTTCAGTATACAAGGTCCTTGCTGTCATACAGCCAACATGTGTAACAGTATTTTATATTATTATATTATAAATGCTCAACTAAAATGAATAATAATTTCCTTTAGGCTTAAACTGATAAATCCGTACTTTTCTTTTATAAACAGGGAAGCATTGTTTTAATGCAGTTCATCCCATTCAAAACATCCAATCACTTAGATTCTCATATAATTATAGCAAGATCTACTACAATATGGTTGAATATCCCATTGTCCTTGGAGAATTTGAAGACAAGTTTGAGCTCTTGCAGGAGTGTGTCTGAAGTCTAAAGACTTTGTTGTAAGCAAGGTGATCTTTCCATCACGACCCGCAAACCCGCTAATTTGCTTCTGCGCTTGGGTTTTGGGAAAATAGTTACTATTAAGCAAGAGCAGGTGCGTATGTACATACTCTTAAAATAAGAGGTCAACACTCCAAATTGGCCATGAGAAAATCATAAACAAGCATTGAGTTTTGCTAAATTGTTACTTTATGTCAGGAGTCCAGCAAACCATGGCCATGGAGCAAGTCCAGCTTGACATCTGGTTCTGTAAATAATGTTTACTAGAAAATAACCATGCTCAACTTTTTACCTATTGTTTATGGCTGCTTGGGCACTAAAATAGTAGAACTGAGTAGTTGCAACAGAGACTTTATGGTCTACAAAGCCTAACATATTTATTATTTTGAACTTTTGCAGAAAAAAATTTCCCACCCCTGTTCTAGATCCACACAGAGAGTGCACATACTAAAAACTATGTGTTGCATAGTTTCTACTATACACAAGCCGTTGCACAGATTAAGACTGGACACTAGCATTTATATGCATTTTATTTTTTCTTTAGAAGAGGCTGCCTGAGCTGAGGAGGCTGTTGATGAATTACAGAGTCCTTCCTATCCAGATGTCGCCTTCCTCAGAGTGGGATGCACTCCTAAATTTGTCTGCTTGAGCCAGTAACTTGAAATTTAGGTTTGCTTTAAATAGACTCATTTGAGACTTAATGTAGACTTATGGGTAATAAAAGCATGGTTATCATAATAATCAGAGTAATAGTAATAATGTAGTCTTTAATCTCAGACAACATTGCAATCTAGGTTCTCACATCAAAGAGAAGTTGTATTGTTTCATTGCGGTCTTAAACTATTTCTTCAGGTATTTTATAATGAAAGAGCACATTCTGTCCAAAAGTGCTGTGGTTGAGATGAGACCCAAGTGACCTTTAAAGTTATGACCAAAGAGATTTAAAAAAGTCCCATATGTTCGTATAATTCTGGCAACAATCCATATGTACTATAATTCTTGCAACACACAGTGAAATCCATGGAAATATTTTTAAAGGATGTTAAAGAATTGTTTTTCTATATGATTATATAAAATATATAGAGTTTTAAGTATGGAACTTAACCTTTGTCTAGTTCTTCTCTAATATAAATGTAGACTTTGACAATTTATAACCAAACATGGCTCGTGGTTACCATATTGTACAGCTCAGATATAGATTTCCATCATTGCTGAAAGTTCTGTCAGAATGTACTGCTGTAAAGGAAAGCGAGAAAGAGAATGAATTCTGTTTCTAAAAGGCATATCATTGATAATTTTCAATATTATGACATCTTTTCTAAGGTAAAAATAATTACTTTAAAATGCATTTTTCAAATTCCACTATATAGTGATGTCGAAGGAATGACTACAATTGATAAAATATATATGGGAGCACAGTTGAACTAAGATTAAGATTTTCTTTATCTGAGAACTGATACCCTTTGGTTTTTTTCATAGTCAGTTTTGAAATATCCATCTGGTATATCTAGAGACTTCATTTGAATCTAGGAAAAAGGCTCAAAAAGATGACCTTTTCATGCAAGATAAGTTAAATGTGGTGGCATTATCATATTGTATGTTTTATTATTTCTATATTTGTCAGTTTAATGCAGAACGGAAAATGATGGTATCTTTTTTTCCCCTAAAACTCAATGAAGTGTTATTAAAGTGTCCTAGAAGGCATTTATTAAACCTCTGTAAGGCAGGGTGCTGGGGCAGGCGATACCCAGGTTATTGGTTTCCAGAGTCTAACTTCATATTTCAGAACTAACTTAATTTTGTGTGTCCCATGGACTTGATTTTCAAGGGAAAGTATCACATTTCACACACAAAAAGTGGAGATGTCTTGCAGGGGTAAATGGCTGTTTTTAATGCATTTCGAATAAGTGTTAGTCATCCAAAAATCAACAAACTGCTTCAGGATTGAAGACTATATAGACCTAGTGACTCATGAGTGGACTCTCGAAGAGTTGTCAAAAGCACTTAAGAATGAAACAAAATGGAAATGTCCTTTCTCTCCTCATCCCGCTCTGTTATTTTTCCTAGAAACCTACTCCTCGCTTATTCATGTGGTGGAGTCTTTTAAACAAATTTTAACTGCCTCTCCATTATGTAAGATCTGTCTTCTTGGAAATAAGGAAGGAGAAAAAAAATCAGGAAAAAACAGTTATCAAAAATTATTCAGAGGGAGCATATCGATGTTTCCCTAAGAAGTGCCTTCCTGTTAAGTCATTGAGTCGATTGTATGAAAGATCTCTTGTTCCCCTGAATACTATTACTTATTATAATATTAGTCCAACAAAAAGAAGACTAGTTTCAAGAAATGTTTATAAAACATTTATTTTGATGTATATGGCTTATTGAAGTACTTATGGTATCCCATTTTTAGCAAACCAGTTTTTAAAAAATTTTCACCTCTTTTCTATTTAATATTCTATTTGGTAAATTGGGTTTTTTTTTGGCATATGATATAGTCTCTTTTTGGGATGTAATATATGTAATTTATCGTGTCTTCTGTGAATTAGAAAGCTAATCATTGGCAACCATTCAGCATTTTTATCTACCATAGTAATTTTTATCTACCATAGTTTTAATTAAATATTTTTTTAAAAAAACAGTTGGTCCAAATTTAATTATACTGTACTGATGATATGTTAAAATATAATTGTCCATCAATCCATCTCCCTCTCTTTGTTTTCCTCCATCTCTCTCTCTCTTTCATTCTTTCTCTCTCTGTCTCCTTCTCTCTCTCTTTCATTCTTTTCCTCTCTGTCTCCTTCTCTCTCTCTTTCATGTAAATAGTCTTCAGAAAGATAGTCCATAATCCACATGACTTGCCCATGTTCCTGGAGGTGATTGCTAAAAATGGTAGTTATTGAGCCCACTGGAAACTGCATTTTAAAGAATCTAGCCAAGGGGACTTTTTGACACTAAAATCTGAGATCCACTATCTCAATGTGATGTTTAAGGCCCGGAGTTTGTCTTGGGCTATTGAATGAACATGAATCAATCACCCACCAGGTAACTTTCCTTGCGCCATCTTCCTCTTGCTGTGGATCACACTGGTTGTCTCCTGAACTGTTGTGTCTGAGGGCAATTTCATGGCTAGTGATTTCTTTTTTAATTTGTGTTTTGACTTTGGTTTGGGGAGCAATTTATTTGCTAGGAGTTATGGGATTCATTTTTGTCAGTATGGCAAATTGTTCAGGAGATTCTAACAACTATATAGGGTTGTTAATGAGTTAAAAGGGTCAAAATCCATGATACCCAAAGGATTTATGGAGCCATGTGGGAAGACATGATACCTGAACTTTAGGAAGAAATTACTCTGATTTAAAGCTCATGGTGAAAAAAATTGGGGACAATATGTCTGAAATGCACAAATATCATTGTGGAGCGAATGGGGAGACAATATTTAATATTCATGATTAATTAGTATTAAGGAACACTTAAGACTGTAGGAATCACTAAATTACTTCCCCCATGTCAATCCTTTATTCACTGCTATTTTAGAAAAGTGTCACCAGATTCCTTACAGGAAACTTATGGGAAGGAAGTTTGCCTCAGTCCCCTGCCACCAACTCTTCTTCTCGCTTCCTAGAATCCCATACTTTGATAATGGTTATACTGAGTCATAGGATCCAAGAGAAAGCTCAAAATGCCCCAATATTACATAGCAGTATGTGAAAGCCAACTGATCAAAGATACTTTGAGTGGATAAAGTATTTGTAGAGGATTGGAGGGAAGAGCGTGTCCATCATTCCTGATGTGGGTGAATTTCATCCAAGTGAACGCAAACCTAAGATGACCTGGGCAGTGGGGGAATTGAGGGGGGAGCAGAGGGTGAAACATGAAGAGCTTCGAAGCAGGTATCACTCTAGAACAGTGCCGATGGGATGTTTTATATATTCAGGGAGCATCAACAGAGACTTGAGCGGTTGGCAGAGGCGGTGGGAGTGTGAGGGCAGCAGAAAGCACTGGACTTTCAAAGCTGCAGCCATGAGGCTCTGCCGCCACGAGGAAAGAAATGTGATTCTTGGAATCATACCATGGCCCCAGACTGAGCTGTAAGTGGCCAGCTCAGTGTATGTGCTGTTTTTTTGCACACTTTATGGGCATGCAGCAAGCCTAGAGCTAAAATCGTGGTTGATCAACATGAGTGGACATATGAAAGACACAATAGATTTTTGATTTCTTTACGTAATAACCAAGACATCTGTAGCACAAGCGAAAATCACAGCAGAACACCCAGATGCTGTCCACCAAGGAGCAGGGAAAGGCTTGGCGTGGCGTGAAGAGTGACAGATTCTGTTCTCTGCTTTTCTGTGACCGTCTTCCTAATTCATTTATTGGCTTTGGTGGCCTTTGGGCGACTGAGAGGGAAATCCCTAAGACATTTGGGTCCTTACATCCTCTTGTGAGGACTGCTTGCCCAAAAAGAAAGAGAAAAAGGATGAATACGCAGGCAAGAGAAGAGGTTTGCTTTTGTAAATATACATATGGAATTGTACATACTATTTTCAACTCAGATCAGAATCTCCGCTATTGTCTTTCTTAATCACCTGCTACATTCACCCACATCCCCTCACTCCTACACACACACTCACACACAAAAACATCAGCAGACCCTCTAATCATCAATTTATCAGCCTTTGCTTCCATGATCCATGCAATTCAAAGTTTGAGCACCCACAGCCTCAAAAAATTAAAGCCCAAATTATTCTTTTTTTGTCTATTTCTTTTTTTCTTTTAAATGTAAGATAGAAATCAGCAGCTACCTAGTGGACATGGACTTGCACAAAATCAGCCATGGCAATAATTGTTCACACTTGGATATTTCTTTCCTTCCTCCTTAAGTTTATTTGTCGACGTCATCAAGGAAAGCATTCCAGTTTTCATTTCTCAAAAATATTGATCCCTTTCATTTGGCTCCATGTCCTCATAATTCCACATTGCTTTTAAGGTCAATTTGCCTCTGTAAGACACATTTAGAAATTTAGTTTATATCTAGCTTTTTTCCGTGTCCCATGGTTTTTAAAGATGTTTGCTTGTCTATATTTGTTTATTTTACTTGTTAAATGATATGATCCCATAATAGAAAATTTTAAAATAAATTTACTAATTATTCATTTTTATGGACATTTTGTTTTAGCCTCTTAATTTATGCAACTTGAATACGTTTCATTGTCTTTCACGTCTACTTTTCTATACTTTGTTTTCACTCAACATGATATCATAAGACATTCCCCAAGCTATTATAAATATTCCTCCTCCTTCCTTCAATTTCTAGCCTGCATGTTGCTATAAGAGCATGCAGGAGTTAGACTATTTGCAACATTCTGACATAATAAGAAATGCTATTATAAATATATTTGTGCTACAGATTGTTCAGTATTTTGGAAGAAATACTTAGTATACTTTCTCAGTAATTGAATTGTCAGATCAGAGTGTGTAAATAGTTTCTTGGTTTTTCATTCAAATTAACAAACTGCTCTCCTCAAATCTATGCTACTTTTGACAAGTCATGAGTATGGCAGGTAAATTGCTCAATACTCATGCCAGGCAGGGGTAATGCAATCTTTATAAAATTAATAGAATAAATAAGGTAACATGTTATAAAAATTGATATATTTATTATTAGTAAGGCTGGATTTTTTTCCCCTTGAGATTCAATGATTGTCAATTTACTGAGCAATATTGTCCATTTATTGTACATGTTAAGGTCTTTGTATCTTAGTCTTTTCTCCCAACAGAATTTCAATGTGCTGCTTAGATGATAATTTTGTAACATACCTGTTTCTAGTGTTTTTCCTAACCTATTGTTAATTTTTTTTATATCTAACTTTTGCATTTTTTAATTATGAAATGTTTCAATGTCTAAAACTGGGTAACCCATATGTAACATTGAAATATATATACATTTGTGAAATCATCACTACAATCAAGATTATAAACATTGTCATCCGCCTCATCCTTATGCCCTACTTAACCCTCCCACTCCTCCCAGGCCCCATCGCCCAGTCATCCCCAAGCAATGATCTGCTTCCTATCACTATAGATTAGTTTGCGTTTCCTATAATTTTATATAAATAGGATCATACAGAATTTGCTCTTCTTTCTGGCCTGACTTCTTTCACCAGGCACAATTACTTTAATATCCATCCATGTTTTTTCATGGATCAATAGTTCATTTTTTCTTATTTCTGAGCTGTAGTCTTTTGCATTGTGATAGTCTGTTTACCCGTTTATCTTGATGGATATTTGGGTTGTTTCCAGTTACAAGTTACTAGCAAAAATAAAGAATCTATGAACATTTGCGTGCAAGTGTTTGTAGGCACAAATGGTTTGAATTCTCTGGGAGTAAATACTGGAGGCAAAAGGCTGGGTCCTATGGTGGGTGTATATTTAACTTGATAAGAAACTGCCAAACTGTTTTCCAAATTGGTTGCACGTTTTAATAATCCCATCAACAATGAATGACAGTGCCAGTAGTTACATATCTTCACCCAATCTGGTGTGGTGAGAATTTTTTATTTCAGCTATTCTAATAGACGTGAGTGGAATCACATTCTAGTTTTAATTGCATTCCGCAAATGACTAATACATTGAGCATATTTTCATTTGCTTATTTGCCATCCATATATGTTCCTTAGTGAGGTGTCTGTTCAGATCTTTGCCCATTTTTTTTTAAATTAGGTTGTTTCTTTTCTATTAATCAGTTTTGAGAGTTCTCTATGTATTCTGATTACAAATTCTTTATCAGATATATGATTTCTCTCAGTCACCAGTTTATATTTTCATTTTCTTAACAGTGTGTTTAAAGGAGCAATTATTTTTGATTTTTAAGTTCTATTTACCTTTTTTTATGGATTATGATTTTTGTGTCATATCTAAGAATTCATTGGCTAACCTGAGGTCACATTTGTTTCCCTTATGTTTTCTTCTAGAAGCTTCATAGATTTAGGTTTTAAGTCTAAGTTTAAATTCAAGCTTATGGTTCATTTTGACTTATTTTTTTAATATGGTGCAAGGTATATATTAAAGTTTTTTTTAGTTTGTTTTTGGGTTTTTTTTGCATATGGATGTCTGTTCCTGTATCATTTGTTTAAAATACTGCCCTTTGTCTACTGAATTGTCATTGAACTTTTTTTCAGAAGTCAGTTGTTTATATGTGTGTGTCTATTTCTTGACACTGTATTGTTTTATTGATTTGTCTATGTTGTTGATGGTCACGTACTGTCTTGATTATGGTAGCTTTAAAATAAGGCTTGAAACTAGTTAATGTATATTCGCCAACTCATTTTTTTCAAAGTTGTTTTAACCAGTCTAGATCCTTTGCATTTCCATATGCATGTCAAATTCAACTTGTCATCTTCTGCTAAAAATCATGTTGGGCATTTGATTGGAATTTTTTTGAATGTATAGATCAATTTGAAGACAATTGACATCTTAACAATACCGAGTCTTCTAACTCTTAACACTGTATATTTCTCGGAAATGTTTTTTTGGTTGACTGTGTATAGGGTCTTTAAAATCTTTTGTTAGATTTGCCCACATATATTCTGTATTTTTGATGCCATGGTAAAAGGTATTTGTTTTTTGATAAAAGTTATTTCAGATTTGATTCCTATAGCCAGTCTATAGAAACACGTTGATTTCTGTACATTGATTATGTCTTACACAATTTTTTTGATTGGATACTAGACTTTGTGAATTTGACCTTGTTGGGTGCTGGGTTTTTTTTGTGTTCCCGTAGATATCCTTGACATTTGTTCTGGGACACACTTAAATTGCGTGGACACAGTTTGATTCTTTTACATCTTACTGTTAAGATTTCTTAGACTGGACTAGAGGTGTCAGGTGAACGCTGATCATCCCTTACAGAGGCAAGATCCTTCTGTGCATTTTTATCCAATACTGTATGCTTCATGAGCTTTTCCAAGATGGCTGGTTGGAATGGGAACTGTTCCTGATCCTGGTTGAAATATTCCCTCTCATCTCTGCTGGTTCATTTCCTGGACTCATGTTATTTTCTATAGATTGTACTGCAATTTTATTTATTTTTTATTTTTCATTTTTTTAGTGAGGAATATTAGCCCTGAGCTAACATCTGTTGCCAATCCTCATCTTTTTGCCGAGGAAGATTGGCCCTGGGCTAACATCCGTGCCCATCCTCCTCCACTTTAAACGTGGGACGCCTGCCACAGCATGGCTTGATAAGTGGTGCATAGCTTCGTGCCTGGGGTCCGAACTCGTGAACCCCGGGTGGCGGAAGCAGAGTGTGCCAACTTAACCACTACACCACCAGGCCGGCCCCCCTGCACTGCAATTTTCAGGTGGTTATTTCCCTACCCTTGAGTAGCTTGAGTAGCTTCCTTGAGTAGTTTCTTCGTATATAAGCACTGATATTTACTCAGCTAGAAACACGGGGAGGATTCCCTCCAGATCTGCATTTGTCTCTCTGGAAGGTGTCATTTCTTTCTGGTATTCTGTCCTCAGAACCCTACCTGCCTTGGTATCCTGAGATTCAGAGAAGTTTTCTGGGCTTTGCCTGGCTTCTCTCTCCCTAGGTCATGGCACAAAAATGCTCTCAAGGCAATAAACTGCAGCAATAGGATGTCTCTACAACTTGGTCTTACATCTCTCAAAGGCCACTGTTCTTCATTTCCTGAAAATCCGCTTTCTGGAAAGGTATCTTTTTTTCTATTTTCTCCATTTTTGATTATTTCATGAAGGATGGTAAATCAGGTCCCCCTTAGTCCATTTTGGCCAGTAACTGGTGTGTCATCTCTCCTTTTAATCCTTATTTTAATTTAAAATATGGTAGTTTTCTATAGCAGTCCCATTTTTTTCCACCTATATCCTCACAAAGGATTTTTAAATATTCAGTTTTTTGTGTGTTTTGACTGTGTTTGCTCTCAATCTCCTTATTCTTGCCACATCAGATTTACAGATATTGATATTTTCACCTTTTATTTGCCCACTTCCTTGAACGTTTTATCAATTCTCTTAGATTTTATCTTCCTGTTTTGCTTCCCGTCTGATTGCATTTTAGCTTATACGTCATTGCTCATCTCTTGGGATACCCCCCAAAAGAGAACTCGGTTATCAAATGTGAATTCTCTTTTAACTTGAAAATCACTTGGGTGCTGCATAATTCATTCTCTCTCCCACCAGTTATACAACAAGCAACACTCCTCTCGTTTGACAGTGCATGTAGGACACTAAAATACCGGTGTGATTAGTTCCATCGCTTAAGCTTGAAAGACCCACAGGCATTGTAAATGCAGCGCGAGTGAGATTTTAACACACTCTCCATCCTGTGCTTTACATTAACTGCCTTTGTGAAACAAGAATACACAGGAGCCCCCATCTCCATTGAAGTAATATTTTAGTGACCCGATTCAATTTACATTTCAGACTGTTACTGACTAATCCAGTTACCTATCCTCACTAGTCTACTAGTTTCAACTGAAAAGAAAAGAACCTAATGTTGATAAGTCTTTAAAGAATGAATAATACAATAACACATATCAACTTCAGATGGATCCAAAAGGAAAAATTATATTTCAGGAAGCCTAATTCAATGCAAAGAATTCCTAATTCCACGCAAAGGATTTCAACTTTCAATTTCATCCCCGGTAGGGATACATTATTGGTTTACCAGAAGCCTGGGACAATATTTTTAGCCATCTCTTCCTGTCTAATAGTCTTTAATGGACTCATGCAAATATCTGTGTGGGCTATTTTTGAAAGCCAAGCCACTTAACAAAGTGAGCTTTTATGAAAGGATTAAGTCGTCCATAAATGAAGAGTGTTTATTCGAAGAAGGGCATCAAAACCTGTTTTGATGAAGATAAGCTTTCTTTCTCTGTTGCAGCTGCCCTAGCCCGTGGTGGGGTAGGGGGGGCGGTTCACAGCCCAGAGCGGGCAGGGGTCCAGAGAAGGAGTGGAAGGAGATGGCCAAGGCTGCAGGCAAGGTTTCACCGCAGATGCTCCTTCAGAGCACAGTTTAGAGTTTCTGAAATGGATCTGGAGAAAGGAGGCCACTTCCTCCCCTTACAGACCATTCCATCTCGTTTGATTTCGAGTGTGTCTGGATATAATCATGAGTTCAGTTAGCAAAGTGATATTCTCTGCTGTATTATTTAATTATGCCAAAATTTATGGAAAGCAGGTCGGTCTTAATTATTTGCGAGACTCCTCCAATTTAGATTAGATGTAGGTGAAGTTTGAAAAAAAAAAAAGGTTTAGAGAATAAAATAAATGTTTCCATCTCTGGTCACAATACGACCTGTAGGGACAATGGAATGCAAAATATACATGACTTATAAGGAATTTGCTTCATAAAATCATGCTACTTACGTTAAATATTTATGTGTCACAAATAATATTACTCAATGATGTTTCCACTGGATTACTACTAGAGATCAGTTGCCATTGCCCAAGATGAAAATATGAGCCGAGCCTCTGCAGCTTGAGTTGAGCGGAAGCTTCTACGGCATGTCCACTTCCACTGTGCTTCCTTTTTTGGCAATGTCAAGATTGTGGCTCAGAGCGTTGATTCGGAAGTCAGACTGACGATGAGCTGCCACCAACAACTCACGTAGCCTTGGACCAGTTTATCTTTCATCCGACTTCCCTCTCCTTGATTCTAAAAGGAAGAATGAGGATAAAATGGGACTCTGTTGTCTTTTTAAAAATAGTAAATCACTGAATATATGAAAAATGTCTGGCACATAGTAAACCAGTAATAAATATTAACTACTATCAACCTGATTTTTGAAGAAATACTTTCCCTTATTGTCACTATTACTTTTTGGGCTGTGATGACATTAACTAAAATATTTAGATAGAGATATAGATAGATAGATACACATGTATATGTATATATGCATATATATGAATGTATACATATATACTCAATAAACACACACATATATATTCAGAGATTGAATCTTCTAGAAACTTATTCTTTGGAGAAACATGGCACTGTTCTCACCTTTTGAAGCAGAATTCAGATCACGCCTCAAGCTTTAATTTCTTCTTTAATCTGATTCTTTCCGCTTCCTCTACTGGGAATTTTGTAAATCATGTGTTTCTCTGAGCCTTCTCAGGGCAGCTCTATCCTTTGATTTCCAGCTATGTGAACTAACAAAGAGTGGCTGGTAGGTGTGCTCAATTTACTACCATAAGTGTGGCCATTGAGATGTGGTGGAAATGTCCTGGACCTCCAAACACAGGGGTACCAATGACCAAATATACTCCATGCCATTAGAAAGGATGATGTCAGTGTATATATGTTTAAATGGAAAAAGGTCTGGCATAAAAGGCTGAAGGGAAAGAAAAAACTACTCAAAATGACATGCATGGTAGAACCCATTTTTGCAAATAAAAATTTGTGTGAATGATTGAAGCCAAAGAGAATGTAAGAAGATATAATTTGCTAAGAGTGGTTATCCTTGACTCATGAGATTAGAGATGATTTTTATACTTTATAGTTTTAAGTATTTCTACTTTCTAATTTTTCTACAATATCCAGATATGATCTTTATTATAAAAAATATTTAATATTTTGCTTCAACAAGATTCAATATGATCCTAAAACTTTCCAGTGACTCTGGCACAAAAGATAGGCAGAGAGAGAGGAATGAAGAGTATGACAGACATTGGCCACAGGGACCAGAAATATTTACAGCTGAGTCATTGTCACACAGACTCTTCTCCAGAATAATATAAGCTAGAAAGGCCTGAGAGAAGCCCGACATGTAGAATACCTATTCTTTACGACTTGGTAGAGAGGATAAAATAATTTTCTTTTAAATTAAATATCGCTTGGCCAGCCCTGTGGCTTAGCAGTTAAGTGCGCGTGCTCTGCTACTGGCGGCCTGGGTTCGGATCCTGGGCACGCACCAATGCACTGCTTCTCTGACCATGCTGAGGCCACATCCCACATACAGCAACTAGAAGGATGTGCAACTATGACATACAACTATCTACTGGGGCTTTGGGGGAAAAAAAAAAAGGAGGAGGATAGGCAATGGATGTTAGCTCAGAGCCAGTCTTCCTCAGCAAAAAGAGGAGGATTAGCACGGGTGTTAGCTCAGGGCTGATCTTCCTCACAAAAAAATAAATAAATAAATAAATAAATAAATAAATAAAAATAAATTAATTAAATATTGCTTTAACCTCATCCACAAGGAATCACTCTATATTTCTCATTGATGAGCAATTATTCACATATATTTTCAGTTTTATCATCATTCAAAATTATGGCAATTATCTCTAGCTGAAAATTCACCAGGCTTAAATGGCTAAGGCAGTGTGTTACTAATTGTCTTCATTCTCAAGTAATGCACAAGTGTATGCTCTAATTTAAGAACAAAATTGCTGTTATGAAAATAACAAAACAAAAATGAAGATAGAATGAGAGATTTGGAGAAAATTTCCCTGAAACAGATCCTATGCCACGGGGGCTGCTATAAGTAGAACAAGAATTGCAGGGAGAGATTATATAGCTAAATCCTTGCATTTACTCAGGAGATTGTCACTGTGATTGATAGCTACTGAAATATATGGTTTACATTCAGTAAAGTAGTAATTTTATTATAGAGATTTTGGAAGCTTCAATTAAAAGGGTATACAATTACATTTAAGCCTCATTTATAGAGTTTCTTGCCTGAGATCTTCCTCCTCTCCTCAATAAAAAAAAAAAATCAAAACTAAAATGAAAGATATAATCTGAATTTAAGGATTATCTTTAATTGTGACATACTGTAGGTACGAAAATGAAGGAGGCGTATTCTAAACTTTTTCAATAAGAAGTTAACATCTTATTTTTCCAACTGGATGAATTGTTTTAGTATTTCTTAGTTTTCAACAGCATCCATATTTACCTTATGGGAGCTTTGTATTTCACATGCCCATTATATTGCTTCACACTAAATTCACCTATCTGGATTATCTTTGTAAATTTATCTTGATCATCTTTACAAATTCTTGTTCACAAAACAATCAGATCCCTGACACAGGAAAGACTCTGAGAATAGGAGTGATGCCTCATGGCCAAAAAAAAGATGGAGAAGAGAAAAGTCTCAGCATCCAGAGACAATGTGTGTTTTGATTGAAATGGCAAAATGGGAATCAAGATAAGAGAGAGGGAAAGAGAAAGAGATTTGTGGGGATGCTGTAGAAACAGAGGGACATGGCATCATTTTTACCTTGACAACAGATACAGAACAAATCCATCATTCTCATTGGATGTCGTGTATTTTAATTTGAGTTGACAGAAAGCACACTTTTGACTAAGGTAAAATATATGGATGACAAGCAGATGAGTGACCTGGTGATATTATGGGGGATATAATGGGAATGTCCTTGAAGATTGTAGAATATTCTAGAGCAGACTAGCCATGTCGTCTTTGGAATCACTCTGACTCAGTGATCTGAACACAAAAATATACGTTCCTCCATGATTTGGGGGTCTTTAGAAATTATTAGGGGGTAGCATTCGCTTAAATTTTGCTACTGTATACTTGAAGATTATCCACAAATTGCGTTCCCCATCTCGTGGTATTCTTTAATCCTACATCTAGAAAAATATGCTGCAGTAAATACAGCAAATCTAAAATACTCATTAACCATCTCTTCATCAAACTGAGGCTTAACAATTGACAATATCATTAATAACTGAAAGTAAAATATTCATTTTGGAAGACTGACAATGTAATTGTGCCCCTTATCTCTTCTTAAATGTGTGTGTGTGTGTTGCCTTTAGAGAAATATTTTTTTATGTGAGAACCAGAGACAATTACCTCTCAAAGCTCACCAAACAGAGCTGTTTTCTGGAAGGCGATGAAGCGCTTGTTTTAGATGAAAACCGCACTATTAGCCAAATGTGTTAGTTTGATTTAATCATTTGCCCACCACTTGTGTTTCCACTGAGAATGAAGATTAGATTAGAAGAAAACACTAGATTAGAAGAAAACACCCAGAGACCTGGTTGTCAGCCACGTACACATCAAAATCATTCTTACTTTCTACATATACATTTCCATTAGTTTAGTTTTGTTTAGTTTAGGCACGCTGAAGAGAAAACGATACTGATTAATCTTGAATCTGATATTGATAACAAGACGTAATCAGCTTTGTGAAGCTGAGGGCTTAAATTATAGCACATCTTTTAAATAATTTTAAGTGGTATCTCTACGTCATGGTAGCTAGGATCTGTCGTTTGTTATTATTGTCGATCTACTGTTATTGGTTTTCTTTGGGAAAAATTTGAGTTCACATTTTCCACTGTTGCATGCATCCTAGTAGGCCACCTCCCACACCAGCTGTTTTCAACGGAGACAACTGTGATGAAAAGTCTGCAGAAGTCAATTAATGCATAATGTTCTTTCCTTGCAAGATCAGTTACTAAATCTTATGGGTTTAGGTCTGATATAAAACAGCCCACGCAGAATTGGGCTTCCCTTACGAGACCATGTATCATCAGAATATTCTACAGCCTCCATGGCTTAAAAATAATTCAGGAGAACAGTGCAGTCCAGAGAATCTTGGAAGTGTAAATACTTACCAAATGCTTTTGGGCTATTTATTATGTCAAACTGCTACAGTTTTTCTTATGACTTGGAAATGCTAAGCTTAAGATACCCATCCATCTTAAATGAGTCTACAGACGGGATGTGCTTCAATCAAATGGATGGGCATTTTGGCATAACTTACCAAAGTGAGTCTCACATTTTTGGGTTGAGAAATGTGCTAGGATAATTAAGGAAAAAAAATGTTTTAGAAAGAAGTAAAGGAGGAATATTGCTCCCCCAGCTATTAATGGGTCCTCTTTTCCTACTGTAATAGAAACAGTAGAAAACTGGAACAAAGAAAGAAAAATATAGCCTTAAAAAGCAAAATTTATAATCTAGAAGCAGAGCCATGAGTATGAGGTCTTTACCATACACGAGAAAATGATATCAAACCAATGAGTCACTTTCATAAATAGTGTTAGGACATTTGGCTATCTATGGGGGGTGGGGAGTAGTGCTAAAGATAGATCTCTACCTGCACAAATAAGATGTTAAAAGTGCTAAAAAACTAAAAAAAGCCAAAAAAACAAAAACAAAAACTTATTGGGAGAAAAGAGGGATAATATTTTCATAGATTTGAGAACGGAAAGGCCTTCCTAAGCTTTACATGACAGCAAGGAGTCATAAAATCACGATGTCAGATATGAGAATCCGTGATATCAAAGACTATATTGACTATATAGAAGCCAGAAGCTGTAAACAAACAAAGAAAAACTGAAATGATTGTCTTATTTCTTCTAGCAATTCAACACACAGGAGGAGCGATGGACCGATTTCAGTATTTTAAAGAAAGAGTGCTTCAAATCAGCAGGAACAATATATACTAATAAGATTATCAGGCCACTAAGATAACTCCAAAATTTGAAGAAATGTACTCATAGAAAAAATTTAAATGGTCAAAGAACGTATGACAAATGGTTAGTCACACTCGTAATCAAAAAAAGAACAAAAAAGCACAAACATGAAACAATTTTGTAGCTTATTATATAGGCAAAATAAAATTTAAAATATTAATTTTGGATTAATTATGCAAGGAAATGGGCATACACTGTTAATTTAGTGTTAAATGACTACGTTTGTTTTGTAAGGCAATTAGAACTACCTATAAAACTGATATTATTTTGAGATTTATATATATACACATAATTATGTTTATAGCATCTTTCAAGTCTTTATAACATATATTTATGGTATTCATGATATCTTTCACCACGTGCTATGCCAAATCTATGAAAGTTTTTTGTTTATAACCATTGGGTCTTGTTTCAAGCTTAGAAAACCTGTAACATTTACACCCACTGCTAATATAGAGACTAGAAACACAAGCTCGACATCAGTTCCCTGGCATATACATAGAACTCTATGCAGTCAATGGAACCATCCAGTTATTTATGTGAATAGTAGGAAGCCCATTTATCTTAGAATAAACCATCAACTTTCGTAAATGAATGAAAATTATAATTTCTTCTGAAGGAGGACGGTATAACTACAACATGTATTTGAGGTTTTGCCAAGCATGGAGACCTCACATGCATTGTCACACGTTGTTTATCAAAAACTCAGAGTTAGTTCTGAAGGTGCACAAACTGTTTATTCTTCAAAAGCATCGCTTCTCCACGAGCAGTGTCCATCTCGATCTCTCTAGAAGCAGGATTCCAGATTTCTAGGTGTGTGCTTGTGCGTCTGATTAGACGTTTGGCTCCCACTATTCTAAAAGATAACCTGGAAAGACTTACTTGTAGAAAAGCATGTCCCATATGAGTTTGGCTTGTGAATCATTTCATCCATTAATCACGTTTTGTAATTGTGACTTCAGACAATTCAGAGAACATTCTGAGAAACAGCCCTCAGGAAACCAGTCTGTATGTGGTGGCTTCCTAGTTAAGATATTCTTCATTGAATTACACAGTTTCTTCATGACAACTGACAATATTTTTTTGGACTTAATATCAGGAATATCTGGGCTTATTTTGTGTTGACTTGTCTCTTAAAACACTTGTGAAAACGTGCAAGTGATAAAGGTGTGGCCCCGATTTACCTACACCTATGACCTGCTCTCTTAATTGTTTACTAATTTTGATCATGCCTGCTTTCTTTCCTAATATTTCCTTTTTTTGTTCTGCTCAACTTTCTTAAGATATGCATGCCTTTATAAAATATATCAATAAACTGTCTTTTCTTGCCTATATTTATGAATGCCTCATTACAGGACATCTTGAGTGAGAAGTATGCATGCGGATTTGAGTTTGTTTTCTCTTTGCCCCTCAAGTGTGGAAGAGAGGTCCCAGCTTGGCTGTAAACCTGGCTTGCCCTAGGACCTCTCGCTTTTTTGGCATGTCTAAAGGGCAGGTGGAATAAACTCTGCCTGATCTCCTGTCCTGCCTTCCTTCATGTGTTAGAAAAAATAGTTAGGGCTATATCTAGACCATATTGTTGCAACCCCATGTCTATTACTCTGTGCAGCACTGGCTCCAACTGGCTAAAGAACCCTCATAAGTTATTGTTGTTCTTCACTATTATATTCTCCTAAAGATTCCACTTACTGCTTCCTGGTTCTTTTAAGAATCCCCATTATTTTTGATTTAGCCAGAATGACTTGCTATCTTTAGAAATCTCTCACTAAAGTAGAAACCCCGTTGGGATGAATTTGAATCAGAGAGCTAGGTGCTCTTGAGAAAGGACTCACCTGAGCATTCACATTGCTCAGATAGCAGAGCAGTCCAGATAGTCATCTGTCCCAGTTGACCTGTTCACTAGTTCCTGAGTATAAAGGATGGAAGGATCTGCGCAGTGACTTCCAAGAGAGAGGATATTTTCAGGTCAACGTAGCAGAATAGGAGATGGAGACTGGGCAAAGTGGCCTTCATTTTTCATTAGAGGATGGAGAAAAAGAGAGCCAGCAGGAGAAGAGGGGTGGGCATGAGGCATCCCAGGATTGCCATTGGCTTTGTCTCCACAAAGCTGGAGAGAGAATGCAGAGACTGGCTGACTCGTCAAGGTATCCCCAGGAGCTGCTTTGGGGAGCATATGAGAGTCATCCTAGGGTTGAAATACCCATCAGGTCTCCCAGAAGCAGAAGCAGAGACAAGGCTGGTTATGCAAGCCCAAAGTTTACTGAGGAGGTGGTTTCAGGAAAAACTTGTAAGGAAGTGATGGGAGTAGAAGGGACAGGAGAGAATCTGAGGAATACCACCCTGGCCCCACGGGGAGCACAGGCATGTAGATTACAGCACGGACTTTGCCCTACTTGAGGCAAGACATCTAGCTTCTTAGAGTATTACATCAGTCAGTCATTGTCCATGGGCTAAGAAAAGGAAATCTCTCGAGCATGTGAGTGTCTCCAGCAATCCTTTGGGTGCAGATGTGAACAGCAGCCTGTCGCCACAGCATCTGGATATGGTGCATCAGCCACACGTGGTTGCACCAGATATGGTGCAATATAGAAAACCTTCCCATCAACTCCACTATGTTATTTTTCTTTAGTGTCTTTTATGTAGCTTCTCACATTCTGATTCCTAGCAGTAGTTGAGAGCTTTGCAACCAACCTGCATATAAGCAGACAAAAACCTTAGGAGGTAGGTGAAACAAAGACGGTTGAATTAGAATATATTTAAGTACGACTGGCTCTGCTTTTTAGAAGAGAGTTTACATGATGTTTATAGGACGTCGCATTGTGTGGCATATGACAAGAGCAAGATTTAATAAGGACAAAGAATTGTTTAATATTCCTTCTAAGTTGCATCTCTTAGTAAAGCACTGTGCATCTGGCAGTTATGGATTAGCAGACACACTCTTTGGAAAATAATTACTTTGTGCCTTTGGGTGTGGGCATTAATTTCTTAGTCTTGGAATCTGTTCCACTCTACATTTCAAATTACATTGAGCTTTCTAACTCGAAAATGTATTTACTTCCTGATCTGAATTTATCTGCAGGGAGCTAAAGAGAGAACTAACAAACATAAAAAAGAGCAGTAACTCATTGTTTGATTCGAAGGATTGGGTTTGGAAATATCACAAAACATTGGGAAAAGATGACTTGAAAACAAAGGTTTGAATGAGTTATTACATGGTGGTCATTCTTTCCAACATTAAGAGCTAACATTCAGTTCCTCTGATTCAATTAGCACGTCACCCCGATATGCTGCTTTCGGACACAAAGACTCGGGTCTAATTAATGTCCTCACCACTGTCCCTTCACATTTGAGAGACGAGACCCAAGAGTAGCCAAGTCTCCTGTTAAGGAGAAAGTAGCAAATAGATCAAATGAGGTAATACCTGAGACATTTTGGGGGGGAAAGGGCTCTAAAGCAAGATTTATTATCATTAGAATACATCCATTTGTATAAAATTATCTAGAAGTTTTTGACAAGGAAACAGGATCTGATGGGAAATATACCCATCATATGTATATATATTGGTGGCCTAGTGGTTAAGATTTGCTCTCACCGCTGAGGCCCATGTTCATATCCTGGTCAGGGAACCACACCACCTGTCTGTCAGTTGTCATACCGTGGCAGCTGCATGTTGCTGGGATGCTGAAAGCTATGCCACTGGTATTTCAAATACCAGCAGGGTCACCCATGGTGGACAGGGTTCAGCAGAGCTTCTAGACTGAGACAGACTAGGAAGAAGGACCTGGCCACTCACTTCCGAAAAAATCGTCTGTGAAAACCCTACGAATAGCAGCAGAGCATTGTCTGATAGAGCAATGGAATGTGAGAGGATGATGCAAAAAGACGGGGCAGGGTTCCTATCTGCTATACATGGGGGTGCTAGGAGTCGGAATCGACTCGACAGCACTAACAACAACAAAATGCATGTATATATCCATACATATATACGTACATATCTCCACGAATTCATATGTATACATATACATATATATGGATATATATGTACGAATATATACATATAGAAAAAGAGAAATGCACACACATCTATGAAGGGAAATGACTCATTGTAAGGTAAGGGCAGCCTCTTGCAGCACATTCCTACCAGGTGGGAGCAATTCATGTCTCTACAAGGTGGAATGATGTGCAAGCCAAGACCAGGTGAGTGAAGAGCGCCACCTGCAAGCCCACTCCACCTTTCTGATACGTGCGTACGAAGATGGGCCCCACATAGACATGTTTCACAGGTGGGTTAGATCTATCAGTATTTACCATCTTAGAAATGAGAAGTAAGAATTTTTAAAAACATTCATCATCTATTTGGTTTTAAATCACAAAAACAAATGCAGTATCTGTTTTAAAAAATGGACTAATTTTTAAACATAGCTATACTTTCCAAAACAAAAGAGAGAGAATAGAGACAATGTCTTACATTCTTGCAGCTCTCCTGAATTCCTGGCTTCCTGAACACAGCTGGGGTCTCATGTCTGCTTTTGCATTTAGCCTGTCGTGATATGTCAAGCTACGTAAGCTGTGGTAAACATCCCTGCATACTCTCAAAAATAAAAAATGGTGCAAACAGTAAAAACCAAATCCTATTTTTATTATGAAAAGAGTTTTGATCTTGTGCACCTCTTGGTGTTCCCAGACCACACTTTGAGAACCACTGTTTGAGAACCACTGTGTCGTGTTAGATAGACTTCCACTTTCAATGCTGGGCAATCCTCAGTTGTCCTTCCACAGTTGTGAGAAAGGCACTAAAACTGACTGGAAGCTGTGTGTGGTTAGCTAGGTTTTCACAACTCGTCAGGCTCACACTTATATTGGGGACATGTAAATATCAGTATCTATTTCTCTTTTCTCTTGACTTCTCAGTTTTCCTACAGAGAAATGTTTTAACTCCTGCTGCTAGTATTTTTAGAATCCAGTGTGGAAAGTGGGTTGAGCTTCTCAACATTCAGTGTGTAGACTTTCCCTTAATTCCTCTGTTTTCTGTATAACTCCACCCCCGCCCACCAGCAGTAGTTGGTGTCTGGAAGAATGGAGCCCGCTTGCAAGATACACAATTTCCAGTCAGGTCGAGGAGGAGACAATTATCTAGCTACTTGGGTTGGAAAGGGGACTGGGAGATTTAGTTTTTCAAAAAAAATCTTACTTTATCCCCAACGGGGACCCTACCTTTGTGGTCTCTTGTACCACCAATCCCCAGGCATTTCTGGCATTTGGGGCCAAGAGTTGTCCTATTTCATGGTTTTACTCCCTTTAGGATGAGAAGTTCCAAGTTTCTCTGATCTAGATAAATTGGTATTCGTCCATCTGCCTGCCAGCTTGCGTTATTTTGTTGCAATCTTGAATATGCTGTCATCTGATCTCCTATTTCTTTCTGGTAAATTTTTTCCTCTCATTTATACTTTTCTTTTGTCCTCTTAGTGGGTTTATGGGAAAGAACAAACTTTCCAATTTGCTATATTTAACTAGGCATCTGCCAATGCATTCATATTTAGTCCTTTTGTTATGCCTCAAATTAGCCCTGTGCTTGAGCAGCAACAGAATATGTGCCATCAACTTCTTGCATAATTTATTAATTAACGCAGTCACCCACTCCATGAGTATGCATATACCTGCTTTGTGATACCCGTATATGTTCTTCCTTGGTGTATCTTTTCATTCTCTTCCTTTTCCTGGGGATGTCCATCCCTTATCCTTCATGAACAAAAGGCAAAAGTGGGGAAAAGCATGATTGAGTTGTAGTCAGCAAGGACTTCGATAAGAGTAGTTAACAGTTGGAAGAGAAAGGGTTGCCTGGAGAAGTTGAGCACCAGGCCATCGTAGACTCATTCCTCCAGACGCGCTTATGGAGCACCTTCTCTCTGAAGCCACACAGACACTATAGAGTGCTATGTCCCATTGCTACTGCATTCTCACCACTAACTGAACATTTGTAAAGTTGGGTATCATTTGTGGCCCACCTATTGGCCTCGAGAGAGGGCTCTAAACATTTTGAGCCTTCTCTAAACTGTTGAAGTACCTCCGATACCTGTCATTATTTTAACCTGACATTTAAATCCAGTCAATCTATGTTGGTAATTTAAATGGTTTAACCAAACAGGCAAAAAGCAACAGTGTTGAATGTGTAAGAAAAGTATCTTTTCCTATACACTAGATTAGTGTTGCATCAATGTCACATTTTTATTTAAAAAAAAAAAATCTCATTGTGCATGCCTCATTCTACACTGGCATGAAATCTCAAACATTTATCTACCTGTCATTTACAAATATTTGAAGAGCTGACATAGCTAATATCAATTACAGAAGCAGGAAGTTACAAAGTGTACATACAATTTGAATTTTGTTTCTGAAAATAGAACATGTAACAACTGCAGTAATTTTTCAAAATAGATTTCCTATAATGGAACATTCATGTTCCAAAAAATTTAGGGGTGGTTGTCTTTATATAAATATGCATTATGTTTATTATATTACGCAATGTAGGCATCACATACATGTTGAAGAGTAAGATTTTTATTATCAAACATTTTTGTTCAAGTGTAACCATGGAAACATAGGCTACAATAAATATTTATAAGAGAAATACATGGGAGAATTCATCTTACCACTGTAAGATAGAAAATATATTTAAAAGTAGATTTGGATTTCTTAGGATTTGGACTGGTAGTGAAAAATAAAACAAAAAACCCTCCACATATTCGGTGGCTTGAACAACATAGTATAACGTCTATCATCTTTAAGCAGCCTGGAGGTATTTGCTCTGGGACTGCAGGGAAGTTGAGGGCGTCAACAATGAAGGATTCTTCTGCCTTGTTCCATCTCAAAAGTCTTTTCATGATTTAAGATAGATTAAACATAGATTACAAACATGAACAACATTTGAATCTGTCTTCTTCCTAATGAAAGGAAGTTTTAATTTTGTTTTTTTATTTGCTTTGCTGCCTTATTTATTATTATTATTTTTATTGAAGTAATATTGGTTTATAACATTATATGAATTTCAGGTGTACATCATTATATTTTGATTTCTGTGCAGACAACATCATGTTCACTGCCCAAAGACCAATTACCTTCCATCACTATGCACACGTGCCCTATCACCCCATTCACCCTCCTCCCTCCCTCGTCTGCTCTGGAAGTTTTTAAAGTACTTTTGTCTCCTCTTTTAGAAGTTTTATTCCAACACATTGATTTCATCCACAGTTGCCATAAGAGCTGAGGTCAGAAAGGGTATCAGTGAATATGGTTTTGGGGGACATGAAAATGCTTAAATGTTAAACTTTACATCTTAGCAACAGTATAAAAATATGAACCTAAAAATAATTTTCAAATTAGAAGCAAACATTTTCTAGAGAGAAGAGTGATTGGTTATCCATGCACATAAGAAGTCTCGACAGTGTTATTTCTCAGTTACTGGATTTCTGTGCTGTTTTGTGGAGGGATCTGTTCCTATTACATTTTGAAATTTTTGCAGAGGACCATGGGACCCCTGGAAATCCTTGTGTAGAAAATTGGTGCTCATGAGAAAGCATGCTTTCAGAAGATCTGAAATCAGAAACATACAGGTTAGATTGAGGTGTGGAGGTCAAACTGAAGGTAGGTAGAGAATTGAAGAAGATTAGGAACATGTGAACTAACGGAGAGGCAGATCAAATGGATGAAGGTAAGTGACAGTGTATGTGGTTATGTACAGGAAATTTATGAGCAAAGAAAAAGTCTTATGCTCCAAATTCAAGGGCAGAAAAAGACTGATTATTCATTGTTCATTGCCACACAAAACACCAGAACAAGTTTCAAAAGTGACCCAATCTATCAAGGTCAATGTTGTGTCATGAACGATGCTTCTGAAACCTGCCCAATCATGGAGCCCCATGCTTTGGAAAGCAAGTCCATTGGCAGCCGGCCTGACACCAGAAACCATGTTTCCACCTTAGGATGAACCACCCCATAAAAATTCCATTTCGAAAGCTTATCAGAACCAAACTTCACAGCTCCTGAATACAGGGTAATAGCAGGAGTTTGCTTGATTCATAGACACTTTATGCTATAAGCAGAGCTCCCTTTTGCTCAGCAAGCGATATATTTAGTCTTTTGGGATTTATTTTTCAGACACTGAGTGGTAGCCTCTTTCTTCAAACTACTTTTGACTTGTAGTAACTTCTAGAAAATACACTCTTACTAGATGATTTAGAGTTTGAAGGTATGCATTTTGCTGCTTGTCTGCCTGCCTTATCATTGCATCGGACAACACAGCTAACAAACACACATTTTTAAAGTCATCGCTAACTGTTGTGATCTGTACCCCATTGCACCGGCTCTTCAATTTCTTGGGAAGCCAAGACAGCAATACCAACAAATCTACGATCTCCAGGTTATGGACAGTCCATGAAAAAAAAAGTTTATTTGTTTCTCTTCACATGGATAGCTCTAAATATACTTGCTTGCTTTCTTAAGTGTCATTTTATCTAGTGTAGCCTGAAATGCGTGGAAATGATCAGAGGTGCTGTAGCAAGGTAGACAAGAAAGTCGAATACTTAGGGCAGCACAGGATTATTATTTTTGTTATATAATCCAGGAGCGTTCTCAGTTCAGTGTGTAGTTTACTGATGGCAACAGGATGAACTATGATTCTTTTCATTGGAACACTCCATAATTCACTTGATGGAGCCATTTGCCCTTTCTGGCATCCTTCAGAGGTACGCTATTTATTACAAGAGACTTTGAATTTCCTTTGCAGAATTTTAGAAGTAAAAGTGCTTGAAATATATGTGGAATTTTTGAGGCAGTAAGTGCTGTATTGAACAGATATTGGTTTTTGGTGTCCAGAAGCAAATTTTTGCTGTATTCTTTACAGTTTTTATAACAACTTGTAACACATTTATAAAGCCATATTTCAAATTCCTCCTCTAAAAATGGAGAAAATCATATCTCCCAATTCTGCTTTTATACATTGTGTCATATTGTATGTTCTAACATAGGTGTATATTTATGTCCTTAATTTCTATTCTACACATTTATTACAAATATGTGTATACATATACATTACATACACATTTTGAATACACATATGTGTTAAATATGTGTGTGTGTCTGTGTGGGTATTCTTAATATATAAATATATATATTCTCCCTTTCTCTTTCCATGCTGGAAGCAATAAACTCTCTTTTGAGTTACAACATGGAACCCTAATAATGCAACATGAGTCACATAAAATATAGGTGTAATATCTATCTATCTATCTGTCATCTACCTATCATCTACCTATCGTTCTATATAAACACGAGTGTATATATACCTAAATATGTGCATGTATGTAGTTTAGAAAACTCTCTCTTTTTCTCTGTCTCTCTCTATATATCTCCAAGCAGTTTAGAAATAATTTTTAGTTTTTCATTTTAAATATATCACAAGGACATTAATATCCCACACCTTGAGTATCTAAAAAGATCCACGTCTTTTTTTCAAACAGGTTTATAAAACACTATCTTTCAAGTTTTGATTTGATTTGATTCTTTTTGGCAAGTCATCACCTTGTCATGTTGCATTACCTGCAAAATCAAGTCCAAACTACTCGAGAGGCACACAAGCTCAGTGGGAAATAATTTTTAATACAAACATTTATGTCTGTGGAGGCCCATAATGCATTTGAGTGGCTTTGGCATTATACCCGTGAGTACGCAAAGGCAGCCTCATCGTGCTAATGGGATTGGCCTAATGGTTCCTCAACTGACGGACCCACTACTTTTATCCCACAGAAAGATCTTGGTGCCTGAAATGTGGAATAGGTTTCCTAGTTGTAACTCACAAAACATTGCCATTATTCCCGTGAAGGCAAGCAAGAAGTACTGTTGAATCATCATTTTGGCCCACCTGCTTTTGATTTGAGTAGGAGAGAAAGGTTGCACCACTTTCTTCTTCCTTAGCAAGCATAATTAATAACCCTATGTTTCTGAGTTTTTTCCAATGCTTCTCAAATTGACCAACTACCACCAAAACACATCACTAACTCATGGTTGTAGTTTCCCGAATTTTCCCTTTCACTTCTAATTTAGCTTTTCCATTGACCCTTCCCAACTTGTCCCTTGTCAGGAAGTCACAACACAAAACACCTGTTTTTGGATTTGTGACCTAAGATTCAGCAGACGACATTTCAAGTGATTCAACTGAATTTCAATGTCCACGTTCCTCTTGTCTCTTGCAAGAGTGTGACAACTGTGGAGCAAATTTGCATCAGAATGGATCCCTCAAGTCAGACCATGGGTGCACCTGGGAAAACCTTTGGGAAAGAGGCAAAATCTCACTGTTGAGTCAAGTTGTGATCTCTGCAGAAGAAGGAACATCAGCAAACATCAAAGAAAAAAATAATCACAACATCATATACATATTTATATATAGTTACTGGCAAAAATCATACATGTAAAATGTGTCAGTGGCAATAAAAATCACTAGAACTGTAGAGTAGACATAGCCGAAGAACTGAGGGAGATTTCCCTCCTGAAAAGGATCTCTGGGTACACTTAACGTTTTTCTAAAGTAATTTAAAAATTGTGTTTTTAAGGGAAGCATGAGTCTTGCATTACATTCCTGAATCAAAATTATATCATTTTCTGTTCTATACCTTCTTTCCAGAGTGTTCTGTCTTTTCACATACGCATCAACCAACATTCAGTGAAGTCTCTCACCTTCATTTAACATGGCTTTAGAGGAATTTTGGTTCATGTTCTTTTATTGGTTTTTATTATTTGTTATCAGTGGCTTAGAAATTTCTCCACTTCAGGGGTTACATTTAGGCAGAACAGTAAAAGGGGGAGACAAGAAATTCAAAGTGTAGATTGATGTCTGAAGTTTTAAATTTGGGTCTACACAAGTAAATATGTTTCGTTTTCTGTGCGGGTGTATATAATTATGACATTTAAAGTTGACGGGATTGTCAAAGATGGTCTCACTTTGGCTTTCCTTTGACAGGGAGCAAAGTACACCAAGAATCACAATGCTGTTCATTTCAGATCTGGGAGGAGAAGACAAGATTTTGGACTCCCAGACTGTGACCTCATGCCCTACTTCAAAAAAACACGACTCATCTAGACCCCAAACACATGAGCAGCTGAGACTAAACTTCAAATGCAGGAAAACCTCACAAATGCTTTCCCAAGTGGAACAAGACCAGATGCTTTCCATAACTGACAGATGAGCTCTTTGTGTGACCCTAAATATTGTTGTCATTGAAAGACAATAATATAATAATTATTATTTCTAGATCCTCACCTCCCTAGCTAATTATGAATATCTATCATAGACCAAACACCTGTAGTCTAAACAAGAACCCTCATCTGCTGATAAGGAGACTGTATATTTAAGAGGTTAGATAGTTTGCCCAGGGCATTAAAGCTGAAGGAGAGTGTTTAGAGGACTGACCTGCCTTCAGACTGCTTAGAGCTGGGTTCCAGCACTGACTCTGATGAGCTGTGTGGCTCTCTGAACGATGAGCAGACATTTGGTCCTATCTATAATGTCCATAAGACATTTGGTCCACACCCTGCAAGGCTCTGAATTTTAGTTTCTTCATTGGCAAAGTGGTGAACATAACATCACAAAAGAGAACATAACATAGCATAAATGGCAAGGTAATATAGCAACATAACATAATAGGCATGACCAACACAAAATGACAGTACAACACAACATGATATAACAATAACATAACTGTCTTAGTTTGCTAGGGCTGCCATAACAAAATACCACAGACTGGATGGCTTCAATTACAGAAATTCATGTTCTCACAGTTCCGGAGGCTAGAAATCCAAGATCAAGGTGTCAGTAGGGTTGGTTTCTGGTGAAACCTGTCCCCTTGGTCTGCAGATGGCCGTCTTCTCACTGTGTCCTCACATGGTCTTTTCTCCTGGCATGACCACATCCCTGGTGTCTCTTCCTCTTCTCATAAGGACACCAGTCCTATTGGATTAGGGCCCCACCCTAATGACCTCATTTTACTTTAATTACCTCCCTAAAGGCCCTATGTCCAAACACAGCCACAATGGGGGTTAGGGCTTCAAGGTATGAATGAGGAAGGGGCACCATTCACTCCATAACAATAACAACCTACTGTAACACAACACAACAATATAACATAAACTAACATCAAAACATAACACAACGTGGTTGTAATGAGGACTAACTTAATTAATACGCTTAAAGCGCTTAGAAAAGTCTTGGCATTTAGCAAGCACTGACCCCATGTTAGCATCCCCAACCTTCCCTCTGTCCCCCCTTCATTCAAGCAATTTACTACCATGACATTACGGGTCTATATCAATGACTGCCTCTCTGGCTCCTTTGGAGATATATTTTTATGAATGCACTTCGTTTTGTTCACTGCTGAAATGCAGGACCACGTCGTAGTTGTTCATTAAAATTGTGCTGATTGAATGATTTCCTTCATTAAGTAGTAGATAATAACAACAATAAACAAACACATTGGGACAGAGATTGGATTGGTGGTTACCAGAGGGGAAGGGGGGAGGGAGGAGGGTGAAAGGGATAATTCGGTACATGTGTGTGGTGATGGGTTGTAATTAGTATTTTGGTGGTGACCATGATGTAATCTATGCAGAAACAGAAGTATAATGATGTACACCTGAAATTTTTACAATGTTATAAACCAATGTTACTGTAATAAACAAAAATTGGAAGTTAAAAAAAAAAAAAAGAATAACATCTTTTGTTTTTCAAATTTCTCTGCTGAGCTGATTTACCAAGCACCTTAGAACGATTTCTGCTTTGAAGAAAGATGATAAAGCAATGACATTTTTTTCCCCTTTAGTGTCAACTGAGAGAGCCATGAGAAGAATAAGTAAAATAGGAATTCAAATGAACACCAAGAAGGAAGTCACCTCAAAATAACTGTCATCATCTCTGTCTTATCTTTCACACCTGAAGCATCTGGGGTATATGCCAATTAAAATTATATTCATTGCCTTTTGGTAATGAATAAATTGTTTTCTAAAAAGTATATTAAATATATGAACAGAGAAATATGTGATTAATGAGTTTTATTATTGCCTTTATGATAAATAATATGACAATACATAGTTTGTGTCATCTGTCAATACTGTAGATTTATAATATTTACTACATTTATAAATGAAAACCATATCCTACAGATTAATCAAATAGATGAGAATCACACATGTAGGATGGCATGATCTCCTCTCAATCTTCCATTAAGCTGTCCATGGGTATGTATAGAAAGGTCACAAACTCTAAGGAAAAATATATTGTGCTAGTAAATGGAAAATCCAGATATCTGGCACAGTCTTGACGTCAAATGTATTTTCCCATTTTCTCTGTAGAGATGCCTATTCCCTATACTTCCTGATACCTCCGTATGGAAGGACATCTGTAATGTAACGATGCTGATGGAGCCTATCTTACTCCATATCTACTTCCCCCCAGGTAAGGAGGCGGGACTTGCTCTGATTGGCATAACCCAGGACCAATCTCTCTTCTCTCCTCCTCTTTCCTGCGTGTCCTCCTCCTCCCCTCCTACTCCCCCTCCGCCTCCTTCTTCTTCCTCTCCTTTCCTCTCCCTCTCCACTCCCCCACAAAGGCCAACAGAAGCTGTACACCCCCCCTTTCCAATACTCTATTATGCTACATGTGCAATATACACAGGCATCTCAGGCGGGGAATCTTGCATGTAACTAGGTATATATATACATCTAATTATGGGGTACAGAATTGGAAAGCCCACTTGTCCAGTTATCAGATAGATTGTACAACCTGCCTTTTATCTTCAATAAAGGTGATGTTTGGCCCCCGTCTGTTTTATTCTGCACCCAATTTCTCAGGTTGTTCAGATCCCATATGGGTAGCAGAGGTGCTAATGATTGGGGTTTCTTTCTCAAAGGCCCCAAAAGGACACTCTAGTTTGCCAAGGTTCAGACGTTGCAATTTGTCATCAAACAGCTGGTGCTAAGCACAGCACTGTGCTGCTGACTCTTTGATGGAATTTGTCTAGGATCCCTTTGGAACCTACCAAGCTCTCCAGATCACTTATTCCAGACTCAAGTCTCGTTATTAGTCCGACCAGAACTTCCCTTAATGAGGAATAGATATTTGGCATTCTCACTTATAAACTTTTAATCATACCATCTCTGTCTTACTTTGACTCAATAAAATATACTGAGTCATTGTGGGTTCCCTTATAATACTCAGGTGTCAACACCAAAGCAAGAGATATGAACTTTTAATAATAATGCTTTTTTCTTTCAGTTTAAAAAAAAAAACAATATAAGCAGTATTTAACTACTGATCTCTGTTATGGGCCCTCACACAAAGAATTCATTTCCAAACGTGAGAAAAACTTGAAAGAGGCTATAGATATGGGAGGGGGAGTGGAGATAAGACAATTTGTGATTAATTATCAGAAGTGAAAGAGTAAAACTTTTTTACTAAGAAAAAAATCAAAGAGATGTCTTTAGTCTTCCCTCAACAAGCATTTAATTAAACCAGTAATAATTTTACCACTTTTCTTTTCCACTTTAAAACATTCATACATCCACTTTAAAACAAGCTATTGTTTAAAGTGCTTAATTGTTAATTAGTAACATTAATTCCTTATAGTGCTTAAAGTAATTTTATATTCCTAAATCATTTATTTCCCCTGGAATTTGAATTTGACTTTGTAATACTTCACTTACATTCTACAGTAAAATTTCTAAAACATAACTCGAACCTTTTTATGAATATTTTAAATAAACTAAATAACCATGCCTTTAATAATCTTCTGGTTATGTGCATCAAATTTATCAAATTAATAATGAACTGGATGGATAGTGATGGAAATATATATTGTATTGTTTTTATTTTTATTTATTTAGTTTTTATTGAGGTATAATTGAAATATAACTTTATATTAGTTTCAGGTGTACAAAATAATGATCAATATATGTATATGCAGCAAAATGACTAGCACGATAAATCCAGTTAACATCCATCACCACATATAGTTACAAATTTTTTTTCTTGTGATGAGAACTTTTAAGATCTACTCTCTTAGCAACATTCAAACATATGGTACGGTATTGTTAACTATAGTCACCATGCTGTGCGTTACATCCTCACGACATTTATCTTTTAACTGGAAGTTTGTATTGTTGCATTTTTAAATCCAGCACTTGGACAGTTTGATTTTTCTTAATGATACTGGCAATTTTTTAACTTAAAATTTAATGACACTGTACAATTTTTTTAAATGAGAACCTTGTATCACAATTGTTAGAAAATTTTCTAAATCTATTGCAACCAGGATTATCTAGGCTTGTTTATGCTGAACTTGTTTTTTACAAACTCTAAAGAATGCTGATTGTCAAAATACATAATGTCCTTGGATCCCATATCTGAGGATAGCCTCTCTGTGCTGGGAGAACATAGGCAACAGTGACAACGGTTTTCTACTTATTACAGTGTATAGAAACCCCCACCCCTGCCCATTGCCCACTTGTGCCATTCTATATGTGACTTAAGACCTTTTTTTGGGATCAACCCAGAATTTGGCCTCATGACCTGAACCAGAAAATTAACTCGTGTGGAAAAGAAAAACAGTGGAAAGAAAGACCAGCAAGTCCTGATATCGTAAAGTGTACTTGTCACGTGTGATGTAAATTCCAAAATCAACAAATAGGTGGTTGTCAAAACGTGTCACTTCTCTGCAGTGGCAGGCTGACAACTCGTGAGATATTTTAGGTGCATTTTGACAACAAGGAATAATTAACTGTGGCTGCATTGGGGAAGGATTTTTGCTGAGAAGATCAACTGGCCCAGATTCCCCAGGTAGGGAGTGATGTTATCAGCAAATGTGCTTATTCTTCCAGAGATTTTGCCAGTAGGCTCCCTCCAGGAGTTGCAAAGAAATCATCCCTCTCTCCTAGGAACTGGCAGCACACATGAATGTGCCAAAAAAAAAAAAAAAAAACAAAGAAAAAAATCAAGATTTTACTTGGGGAAAAAACTAGCAAAGATAGATTTTTAGTTGTGGTTTTCACAGCCTTTCTAGAGACGATACAAAAACCAGTATTTGAATCACGTAAGACAGGTATTTACTCTCTCTTAGATACTATTTAACATTCCTCTCGGGACTATTATGTAATAAAACGACATAATAAACGTGAAAAAAGAGAGCAGTTCAGCAAAAGCACAGAACTGGATTCAAAACCAAGTAAATCACAATTAAAATACAGCCTTTGGTTTAGAGATGAGACTTATGTAAGATCTTTAAAGTTGTCAAGTTATTTGTCAAATAAGTTTAAGTTTGCGATGCTTTGTTGGTTTAGCCATTTGTAGTGAGTGAAGTAATCACCAATACAGATATTTCATCATAGATTTCATGGAGGGAGAGAACAGTGGGTGGTGTCCCTAAGAGGCATTCAGTTTCCATTTTCCTTAATTCATCTCAAGAGTATTTCTGCTATTTTTAACCAAAGTATCTTTACCAACGTGGCAAAGTTGTTGGAAAAGTATTGCAGAAGCAAAATCTATAATATCATAAAAAGAGATGATGCTTTGAATATATAATCCTGAACTAGGGAATAGTATTACATCAGAGATCAAATTGAGACTCTGAAAATGATGAATTGTTAAGTTTAAACAAATAGTTGTTGATGGGATTTAATAAAGTAAATCTGGTGGTTCAATAATTGTCAGTTTTAAGAGGTAGCCAGCAGATCGACCCTCAACCATAGATTTTTATGGCGTGCATCATCCAGTGACATTTATAAAGTTACATTCCTGTGTTGTGTTAAGCATCTACTCACATTGCTAATAAGAAAAGTAATATTTATAGATAAAAATCAACAGTATTGTCTTCCAAACATTGAATTATTATCCAAGGGAAACATCATCTTTTTAAAATTTAGTTCAATAAAACAGACACTTTTTCCTATCAGTATGTAGTCTGTGAATGCTATTTTTGCGGTGTGTTCAGGCTTTATAAAATTCCCCGCAGAAACCTGCCACTACTCATTATAATATGACCGCCAAACACAGCCATCAAGATCTACCTCAGACAGCCCTGCTAAGAATCACTGTGAGTTGGTATTTATTTCATGCTAAAGTGTTTAGATTCTACAGAGGGGGTTTAAATCGTTCCAATATTTCGGTCATTCCTTGCTATCTCTTAAAGTTTACCTAGAAAGTATTCTTGCTTCAGTTGAACAAATAAACATCACATACAAGCTTCTTCCTGTTAAAATGCAGCCTGTTCAATTTTGAGAGTTTGGGTGGGCGAGGCACTTTATCACCCTGTAGGGTTTAAATATAATGTACAATTGGCTTAAATCAGAGCGAGAGTGATAAAGGAACAGATTCAGCAGCAAACATATTTTGCGCATAATGAATAAAGGCAAGACAGTAAAGAAATTAGGCACACACCACCTCTGATCAGATGCTCCTCGTTTTCAATGCCGGTTCGGTCAAGTGCAAGCCACCCAACCTTGAGACAATGAACTTAGCTCTCTCAATCTCAGGCTCAGCATAGGCACCTGTTACTTGGAGGATTATTTAGAAAACACAAGTAAAGCACCATCCTGGCTTATAATAAGTGCCTGGCATATCTTTATATATTTAAGAAGGAGCGTAAATTCAAATAAAAACTAGAGTCTCATTAATGATACCAATAGTACCATCAGCATCTTACCAATCGCAAGTGGTACAATGTTAGCATCCTAGCTTTGACTAATGGACCATGGTTATGCAAGATGTTACTCTTGGGTGAAGGTTATATATGGGAATTCTCTGTAGTATCATTGTGACTTTTGTGCAAACCTACAAATTATTGCACAATAAAAATCTTATATAAAAGAATAGAAGTTGTGGGAGATCAAGATTTGGCCAGCCTGAAATATATCTCTTTACCTTGATTGTTTTCTCTGAGGGACATTTGACCTCCCCCACTAACTGCCTAAAGAATTTGACATGGTGGCTCCTTCCTGGAACAGATCTTCTATCAAGATGGCTGTAATGATAGTGTAGAATGGATGTTACAATGGGAGGGGCACCAAGCCCCTTTTATCAAAAACTTTATCTCTCCATGACCACTATCTATAGATGACCCTAAAAAGAATTGTCTTCTTGCCCTCTGAAGTCCCAGACCACTACCCACCCCCACCCTGCTAACCTGGCTTGTTGATTATTTGGCCAGCCGTAAGACCCTTAAGGGAAAGGGCAGAGGGGGATTCTCACTCTCTCCCCACAAAGTCATCCTGGATTAGTGGAAACCTGAGGACTTGAGTTCAGATTTGCCTGCCACTCCCCGTGTCACCAAGTCAAATCTCTTCTGGCAGCTTAAGGTTCTTGGATGCAAATTTTTTTTTTTTTTTTTTAATGTGAGGAAGATCAGCCCTGAGCTAACATCTGCCAATCCTCCTCTTTTTTGCTGAGGAACACTGGCCCTGGGCTAACATCCATGCCCATCTTCCTCCACTTTATATGGGACACTGCCACAGCATGGCTTGACAAGTGGTGCATCAATGAGCGCCTGGGATCCGAACCCGTGAACCCCGGGCCACCGCAGCGGAGCACGCGCACTTAACTGCTTGCACCACCGGGCCGGCCCCTGGATGCAAATATTAACTGGCTCTGCCTGCATTAAAGATGTGTTGAGAGATCAGTAACTGTAGTTGGCTAACTCCAGCCCTCTACAAACGTATGGCCCTGTTATCGCATGAACACACTGAGAAAACATCCCCAGGATAATTTAAGCCCCCAGTCCTATGCAATCCACATTTATTGTCTTTATGTCTACACTAGCATCACGAAGATAACTGAATATATCATAGGTCATTTAAGTTTAATTAATTACATACTTATAATTTACAAATAATGTGATTAATTATGCTAATTAAACAAAAATTTTAAAGAGAAATTAGGCAGAAGGAGATAATTTTTTACTTTCACTTTGAACATAACGGTGTCAAATCATCATTTGTTTTGTGAATACAGGCTTTTCCTGTGAGGCAGGTAGCCAAGGAAAATATTCAATGCTAAAGGAAACAAAGAATTTGGCCTCAATAGAACAGCCTACTTTATCATGTATTTTTAGAATGCTGGGGATTTAGGACGACGAGGAGTGCCTAGGATCAGGTTACATAAGGCATTAACACATCTGTCCTAAAACGGATGTTTGAATCTTTTGCAAAGCGTTATTCGTTCAGGCTGATTTATCTATTGTTTTTGTCCATCGATGATGCTTATATATGTCACAGGAAGGAGAAAAAAGCCTTTATGATGAAAATACGTTTGACACCGACTGAATTTATATGAGAATAAGCTTTACCACCTCATATCCAAAGTTATTTAAAACAGATTACGAATGTGCTCACAATGGAAGCCCCAAATAACTTCACATTTATACACATTCCCATTTAATTTGCAAAATGTGACATTTGCTATGGGGGTAAAGTCATATTCAACATAATGCATGTGACTGAGAACTGGGAAGATTGAGTTCAAGTTTTCTCCTGGCTGGTAGTTCTGATACAAGACACTTAACTGGCTTTTACTAATCTAATTATCCCCACCAGAAAACTAGGAATAATAGTATTACCACCAATGATTCTATTTGAGCTGTTTACTGGAGTTGTTACGGTCAAATAGCATGAGAAGATCTTTCCATGTACATCATAGATACTACATTCTATTAATATCTAGACTTATAGAGAGGGTTCCCACAGAGAACCATGAATAGCATGTTAGCTATTTTATCATAAGACCCATTTATGGATTTTGATTTTAAAAATTTTCCTAAGACCTGTAGATTTTTTTTTCTAAAGTTTTGATGTTTAACATTTAGAATTATTTCTTCTGTTCCCATTTTTGAGTCGCCCAACTTTTGGAAAGGTATTTTGCACCTAAAGAAAATGATAGAACGTTTTAAAAATACAGCAAGAACATAATAGAACACAGCCAGTGTGGGTTCAGATCCCCGCATGCACGAGTCTTGTGGCCAGGACTTTCTGACTTCTGCCTCTGTGAATTCTTCTTGATGTTTCTCCCTGTCCATTTGAACCCTGTGGATTTCCATCCTGTGGTTACAACTTTGGCTGTTCCTCGAAAAGGCATTTGTAATATCCTATCCCACATGTCACAGAATTTGGAGAGCACGTGGGCTCTGCCATTTCACTCAGACTTCCAGACTCATTCTTTTAGCAGACATTTAATTAACCACCTACTATAGATGCAGGACTGATAGACTGTTGGTGTGCAGCTTGAGAGAAAGACAGGAGTCATGGGTGACACACATTTTTCTGTCTGCTCATTTGGGCAATGGTGATGTATTCTGAGAGGAAGAGGCAGGTTTATAGGAATAACGTGGCTGCTTTACTTTAGAAATGCCTTTAAGTGAGCTACATCAAGGAGCAATCGGCAATATGACTCTTCTGTGTAAACTCATGCCTAAAATTCAATGAAAGAAAATAAAACAGTACAATAACAATTGACGTATAAATATAATTTAACAAGACCAAATTTCATGCAGTAACACAAAATCTGTAAGAGTTTTTATTTTCTTCTTTCAAATTCCTCCTTTGGTGTTCACATCCAAAATTAAAACATTCACGGGCTAATGTGT
Source organism: Ceratotherium simum simum (assembly GCF_057802395.1). Taxonomy (NCBI): domain Eukaryota; kingdom Metazoa; phylum Chordata; class Mammalia; order Perissodactyla; family Rhinocerotidae; genus Ceratotherium; species Ceratotherium simum. The sequence goes on from NC_141940.1 coordinate 125,763,526, forward strand.
AATATGACCTGATTACCAATTGAAAGTAGTTTTTCACAACAGCCAGTGGAGGATGGATATAGATATTGTTAACAGAAATGATGTGCTGGTGGGCGTAAGACATAGCTTCTTCATTGTAAGTTAAGTATCCTGATATCTGCCATTGTGTGTTTATAAACTTTTATAATTTAAAAGTTAGAATGAATGAGAAGTCTGATCAGGGAGCTATCTAATCATACGAGTGGAGCATTAACTGGGTCTTGGCACATAGAAGGTATTTTATAGCTTCATCATTAGTGCCCTCGGCTGGCTTGAACAAAAACACAAAGCATGATTTATAAAAACGTGTTTGGAAACAAATCTGTGTGCTGTGGTTGGGGGAGATAATCGAAACAATCTATGTCACGTCATGTTCATCATCTTAAATGCTCTTTGGGGATTCTCATCTTTTGCTTCTCAATAAGTAAAATACATATTAATATCAACAAACATAATGCCCACATCTTTCTCTTGTTAATCCATTGATAGATTATGTAGATGGCATACATAAAAAACAGATTATAGGTTACACAGGCTTTGGGCACAAAAAAGTATTGTTGACCCAGTTTTAAAAGATATGGAGCAGCATGCCCCTTTGAGACAATTCCCACTTATCGAGAGGCAGTGAACTCCTCAGAAGTAAGCGTTAGATCCATGGTACTAACTTCTCCACAGAATGCTGAAGTCCTTATATCATCTCCATTTTCCTACATTTTAATGGCTTCATCAAAAAAGCAATATAGACCACTCTTAGCCACTCTCAAAGCACTAAGAACAGAGAAAAATAAATTATCTTATGAGATAGTTAATCCAGAGAGAGTCAAATACTATATACACATTTACTATACAACGAAATATATACCATCTATATAATCTGGTGAATAATCCTCAGAGATTAAGGGTGTAACCTTCATTCCAGCAAATTTGCCATTATTTTTTTTCCTCCAATGTTTATGCATTTGGGCTTTGTCTCACCTATAACACGTGTGCCAAGCTTTCCAAGAATTCTTACTTGAAATCATTGGCCCCCTGTGTCCTCAGAGCCAGCAATGGCACACCATCTCTTCTCAGGGTTCATCTCTCTGACTTCATTTTCTCTGCTAGCCAGAGAAAACCCCCTGCTTGTAAAGGTTTCTATGCTTATATGAGTATTGCTAACAATTTTGCAAGCATTTTTTTCAATAATTAACAAGTCAACATTTTTTCCCACAATTAGAGCAAGGTCGAGATTATCACCCTAAAAAACATCCCTGTCTTGCTGTTTCATGCACTAGTATTCTTGAGTTGGAGAAAAAGGAGAACTATGAAGAAATGTGAGGATGTTGACAATTATAAACTGCTGCATCTGAGCTGAGGCTGGCGCTGGAAGGCTGTGGTGGACAGGCATTAATAGTTGGGGTGAGGATTTTGCTGATTTACTTCCCCAAAAGATGTTTTGCATCTTACAAAAAGCTGTACTTGCTTCTGCTGCAGATGTCTTCCCTGTCATCGTGTGCTTTGCAGGCGGCCACCAGATGGGGAGGTGATATGGGACATGGATACATAGCTGCCACTCAATGGCCAGCAGATTGAGGTTCTGGTGTTACCTTCCCCTCCCTGTGCACAGAGGCCCCCGCATTCCCACACAATGAGTGGCGAGACTCATTGTTGCACCCAGAAGCTACACACTAATGTATCGCCCATGGCACAAGCCTGCGGGATGACCTGGAGAGGACATTCAAATATCATCCTGTTCAGATGCAAGTTGTGAATCACCTGTACAAAACCAAGACTCATTCTTTTTTTTTTTTTCCAAAGAATTTATGTATTTAGAGCCATTTTGGTTCACAGCAAAATTAAGGGGAAAGTACAGGGATTTCCCATACACCCCCTAACCAGGCACAAGCATAGCTTCCCCCATTATCACATCCTCCACCAGAGTGGTACATTTGTTATAGTTGATGAACCTGCATTGACACATCATCATCACCCAGAGTCTGTAGTTTACATTAAGGTTCACTCTTGGTGTTGTACATTCTATGGTTTTGGACACTTGTATAATGACATATATGCATCATTATAGGATCATACAGAGAGTTTCACTGCCCTAAAAACCCACTGTGCTCCACCTAATCATTCCTCCCTCCCCCATAACCCTGGAAACCACTGATCTTTTTAGTGTCTTCATAGTTTTGCCTCTTCCAGAATGTCATAGAGTTAGAATCATACAGTATGTAGCCTTTTCAGATTGGTTTCTTTCACTTAGTAATATGCATTTAAGGTTCCTCCACGTCTTTTCGTGCCTTGATAGCCCATTTCTCTTTAGTGCTTAATAATATTCCATTGTCTGGATGTACCACAGTTTATTTATCCATTCACCTACTGAAGGACATCTTGGCTGCTTCCACATTTAGACTCATTCTTTACATGCTTTCATTCATTCTTATTATTAATATTTCTCTCAAATAAAGAAAGGCCTTGGGTTGAGAGTCTGGGAAGTGTTGGTTTCACTTGTTTTTATTATATTTAAATTTAAAAAGCACACATTGTGTGACCTGGTGATCTTTGAAACTGAGTCAATACATGGTGGTACCATAGATGATTTTATTAAAAATTCTCTAAAACACAGTTTACAAGATCTATTTGGAGGCTGATAAAAGAAAAGAAGATTTTGAGTCTAAAAGGTCCTAATAATAAGCATCTCATGTACTATGTCACTGTGCACATAGCCCATAAGAGCATGTAACTGGCTCTTATTCTTGAGTTAACATATGGTTTGTCTCAACATTTGGAAAAATCTTTAAGGCAAAATTTTGGAGTCACTTGAGGATTGGCTTTCGAAAGAGCAGAGAACTCCTATTAGTTTGCTCCGTTACTCACCCACGTACATCCTATGCAGCTGATGGTGGGCTCTGACTCTTCCAAATCTTTTCTGCATTCAAAGTCGATACCAGGAGCACTGAGGTCAATAAAATTCTAATCAAGGAGATTGACTGCTGTGAATACTGAGCCGTCAAAAAGGAAAAGAAAACCCTTAAGTACAAAAGTCGATACTGAGATAAACGGTAAAACTAAGATTTAACTGTGCTGCCCACATGGGTTTTCAAGGATGTGCTTCCCAGAGACTTGGAAACCAGCATATCTGAGAAAACCAATAAATAGCACAGTCTGACCTGGATAACAAGGGAGACAGAACTAAATGAGAAAGAAGCATATCCACACCATTCTCCTGGTTTGTTTCTCTAGATAAAGTATTGCAAACAGGAATGAAACGGGGAGACAGCTGGCCAAGGTTTAGCAATTAGACTGGCCTGTGAGGAGTGATGGTCGGATTGGAAAAAGCAGAAGTGTAGTTTGTAAAGTGGCCTGGATATTTAATCCGCAAATTGGAGAATCAAGGTAGGTGTGTTCAATAATTGACTGATTGTTATCAGCTTCCTCCAAAAACGAAGTCATTTGTTACTTATCAATAGATAACTAACATAGGCACCACACACTAATAACTAATTTAACATTTAATATTTTTTTCCTGAGGCCATGAAAACATCCAAGTGATTTTAAATCCATTTTAAAAGCCATACAGTAAATGCTTTGTTGGTAGAAGTAACAATTCCACACATACCAATAGAATGGAAAAAGTCCTAATGGTGTAGAAATTTGTGCCTTGCAATAAAATTTCCAACGACAGCATCATGCAGGGATGCAAAATCTACTTGACCTCAAATATTCATTAGGTCAAAATAAACTTGATGCACTATGAACAATGTATTTGGTTACCCTTGTTTTCAAGAAGATATTGTTTAAAAAATGTATTGAAAACTGTGCATAAAATTATGTCACAAAATGTAGAGGACATAAATAGTGTTTCTAAATTAAGATATTCTTTCATATTGACTTTAAATGCCTGCTACTTAATTAGGGATTTGTTAATTTCATCTAATTCCCTAAATATTTATATATTCAAATTGCATAAATTTATTTTGAAATCTCTCTCATTGGGAAGATTAGATATCTCTCTGTATTCAGGATAGAGGTTACTTATTGATGCCCTCTGTGAGCCAGGTAATACGGAATGCTCTGAGAGAAGGAAGATGAATTTAAAACTTTGATACTGCATTAATGGAAGTTTCTTTCTAGTGGCAGAGGCAGGATATAAAGAGATAATTTTTGTTTAATATGATGGATTAGATAGAAAAGCAGACAGACAGCTAAAGAGACACAATATGGGTGTTCAGGAAGAGGTAGTTGTTGATTGTAATGGAACAGGTAATAGCATCGATGACTATTGAGAAAAAATAAGGTTAATCAGGGTGATGTGGAATTGCAGTCCCAGCATATGAAGCTCAACAAACAAAATGGCACGGAGTTTGAGGCACCACAAGTTTTTCCAGGTTCCTCGAGTGTGTGATAAGCAGAAAGGACGTAGAATTGAGACTTGAGAAATACCCACAAGTCAAGACACAATATTCTCCTGTATTCCAATAAGGAATTTATGTATTATTTTCTGGGCTTGGGGAGATAATATGATGTGTAGTGTTTGGATATGCAAACCACCACTAGGTTCAGACCACCATTCTTGGTACCTGAGAAGCATCGAAGGCTACTCATTGTTTAGATTCATGTGTAGATTTTTGTGCTATACAGAATCATCAAAATAGAAGCATTCACATTTAGATTCATGATGTCTCAGGTCACAATAATACTTCAATAAATTCTGTCACGTCTATGTTGAAAGCAAACCTTATCTAAATTCCATTTCTATCACTACCGCCATCATCTGCCTGGGCATCCTCATACAGCCCCACTTCTTCCCCATTGGCCTCTTACACTCTATTCTCCTCAGAACATCTGAGGATCTCCTCTGTTTAAAAGGCTTCAATGTTTTCCTATTATAGTTAGAACAACCTTCAAACTACTATGTATGACTTCTAAGAGCCAGTGCAATCTGGACCCTCTCCTGCTTTACTAATCTGATATTGACCCAGTCTTTTTTTCCTTCGTGTCCTCCAACCTGCCAAGATTTTGCCTTCTTCTGTGGTTCACACAGCTTCCAACCCTGTGTGTGGAACAGTCTCCAGAACCTTTATAGGGCATTATCTCATGACCATCTATCAAGACTAGGGAACTTTTGACTCACTCTTTCCCTCCATGATAGAATTTTCTAGAATCTGGCATCAGAGGATAAATCATCATTTATTTGATTAATCAAATACACTAGTTCCCCAGACGAATGGTCAGGTTTATTTCCCTCACTACTGTATGTCCAGGACCTGGAAGGGTAGGTGGTAGAAAGCAGGCTTTCACATATTTGTTGAGTAAATAAACTGTTCAATTTGCTTTTAAAATTGTCCTTCTGCTTATGGGATTACATTAATACCAACAAAGGCTGAGACTGTGCCTTTTTTGTTTATAGAACTTTATACACAATATGAGAAAATAATTATACAAATATAATATAGTAGGTAAAATATTTTTTGCTACTAACCTAGAATAATTTTCTCTTTTTTAAATTTTAAGACTTTACTTTTTAGAGCAGTTTTAGGTTTACAACAAAATTGAGAGGAAGGTACAAAGATTTCCCACATACCTCCTGCCCCTAAACATGCACAGCCTCCCATGTTATCGATATCACTCACCAGAATGGTATATTTTTACCAAGAATGAACTTATACTGACACAGCATAATGACTCAAAGTCTGTAGTTTATCTTACTGTTCATTCTTGGTGTTGTACCTTCTATAGGTTTGGACAAATGTATAAGGACATATATTCATAATCATAATATCACACAGAATATTTTCACTGCCCTAAAAATTCTCTGTGCTCTGCTTATTCATTTCTCCTCCCTCTCACCTACTCCTGGCAACGGTTGATCTTCTTACTGTCTCCCTAGTTTTGCCATTTCCAGAATGTCATATAGTTGGAATCATATAGTATGTAACATTCTCAGACTGGTTTCTTTCACTTAGTAATATGCATTTAAGGTTCCTCCATACCTTTTATGCCTTGATAGCTCATTTCTTTTTAGTGTTGAATAATATTCCATTGTCTGGATGTATCACAGTTTATTTATCTATTCACCCACTAAAGGACATCTCGGTTGTTCTCAAGTTTTGGCAATGATGAATAAAGCTGCTATTAACATCCATATGAAGGTGTCTGTGTGCACATAAGTTTTCAACTCCCTTGGGGAAATACCAAGTAGTGTGATTGCTGGACCTTATGGTAAAAGTATGTTTAGTTTTGTAGGAAACCAACAGACTGTCTTCCAATATGGCTGTACCATTTTGCATTCCCACCAGCAATTTATGACAGTTTCTGTTGCTCCAAAGCCTTGTCAGCATTTGGTGCTGTCAGTTTTCTGGATTTTGCCATTCTAATAGGTGTGTAGTGGTATTTCATTGTTATTTTAATTGGCATTTCCCTGATGACATATGGTCTGAAGGATTATTTCATATGCTTATTTGCAGTCTGTGTATCTTCTTTGGTGAAGTGTCTGTTAAAGTCTTTGGCCCATTTTTTAATTGAGTTGTTTGTTTTCTTACTTTTGAATTTTAAGTGTCCTTGGTATATTTTGGATAACAGTCCTTAATCAGATGTCTTTTTTGCAAATATTTTTTTCCAGTCTGTGATTTATCTTCTCATTTTCTTGACATTGTCTTTCACAGAGTAGAAGTTTTTAATTTTAATGATGTCTAGCTTATCAATTATTTCTGTCACAGATCACGTCTTTCTGTTCCATTGATCTATTTGTCTGCTCTTTTGCCAATACCACACTGTCTTGATTATTGCAACTCTATAGTACTCTTGAAATTTGATAACATCAGTCTTCCAATTTTGTTCCTCTTCAATATCGTGTTGGCTATTCTTGGTCTTTTGCTTCTCTATAAAAACTTTAGAAACAGTTTGTCAATATCCACAAAATAAATTGCTAGGATTTTGATTGGGATTGCATTGAATCCATAGAACAACTTGGGAAGAACTGATATCGTGACAATATTGAGTCTTTCTATCCATTATCATGGAATATCTCTCCAATTATTTAGTTCTTTGATTTTGCTCATCAGAGTTTTGTAGTTTTCCTCATTTAGATCTTGTACATATTTTGTTAGATTTATACCTAAGTATCTCATTTTTTGCGGTGCTAATATGAATGATATTTTCCTTTTAATTTCCAATTCCACATTTTCTTCATTGATTATAGGAAATCAGTTAACTTTTGCACATTAAGCTTGTATCCTGCAACTTTTCTCTAATCACTTATTAGTTCCAGGAGGTTTTTTATTGATTATTTTGGATTTTCTACAGAGACAATCATGTCATCTGTGAATAAAGACAGTTTTATGTTTTCTTTCACAATTTGTATACCTTTTATTTCCTTTTCTTGCCTTATTGCTTTTGCAAGAACTTCCAGTACAATGGTGAAAAGGGTTACCCTTGCATTGTCCCAATCTTAGCAAGAAAGTTTCAAGTTTCTCAGCATTAAGTTTGATGTTAGCTGCACGTTGTTTGTTGACAATCTTTATCAACTTGAGTAAGTTCCCTTCTGTTCCTAGTTTACTGAGTTTTTATCATGAGTGGGTATTGAATTTTGTCAAATGATTTACCTGCATCTGTTGATATAATACTTTTCTTTTTCACTCTGAATATATATTTCTTGAACATGGAAATCTATTAGTAGTTTCTCTCTCCTGAGGTTCTAAATGGATTTGGATAAAATATTAGTTTTGTAGAGAAATACAAAAGTACAATGTACATACAAAAGTATATTTTAAATGTAATATGTGCAATATCAATACCAATGGATATCAAAAGTCTTGCTGTATTATTTTTATATGCATATACCAGTTACTTTAAATTTGTACCTAATTCTGTGCTGTCAAAACACAGAACATCCGGTATACAAATGTTACTATCTTTAGTGTGTTTAAAAGATCAAAGAAATGGACACCTGCACTCTCTATATCTACTTCAAAAGTGATTCTGGCTTTTTTAACATTTCCAAAGGTAATACTTCCTGACAGTGTTTCAAAATGAACTGGCTCATCAAAATCATGCCTGTTTTATATCAGACACCTGTGGTTTCTCAACACTAAAAACAGCACTTCACCTAAGAGAATTCAAACTTCACAATAAACTTCACCGAATAACATTTTAGGTAGGATCACAGTTTCTCAAAACTAAGGAAATTCTTTTATTCCTCTAATTATAGTCAAAACCTTCATATCACAATGCAATAAAGAGTCTTGTAAATTAATTATTATGCTTAGAACAAACAGAATATAATTGAGTTTTCCTCATGGGCATCTGCAGAGTGAAATTCTGTATATCATAATTATTTCTTTTATAACTTAATAAATACATGATTAAATACTTTGGACTCTTCAGATTTTTTTATTTGGATCTCTGCCTCGTTTAATGCTATGAGACAAAGTCATATAGAAAATATCTATTTCCTGCTCTACCTAGTAGAGCACAATATGGGTCTGTTGTTGACTCATTGCATGAGATATGCAGGGGCATGTTTAACTTCAAATAGTGGTTATTTATTTTTTTAAAAAAAAAACTTATTTTGGGCCTATCTGATATTTTTGGAATTTACAACCCTTCTGAAAAAAGGTAATGAATGTATACTCAGTAAATATTTTTCCTTCTGGAGGGGACTCATGGTTTGGCTTACCAGTAAATAAAGACTTTCTCCCTGCCACCCCTAATATGCTCATTAGCAAGTGAAAGGACAAATTCACAAGAATGAAGATTGCATAGGCGCAAATCTTCACTTCTCCATTGGCACCAGTCTCTCAAAAATGCAACTCCAGGGGCTCACATCACAGGTTTAGTATTGAATGGGTGTATGGTAATGTGCAGTCCCATTATCTTCTCTCCCATGAAGTTAAGCAAATATAGGTAATTTAGCAGGACAAACCATCCTTTTGATTTATTGAAAGGCCCTCAATCATTACTACAAATTTTAAACAAGATGTATTTTACATAAAGTAAAATATGAATAAATAAAAGGTTTCACATTGTATTAAATGTACATTAAATAAAAAATTTATTTTTTTACAATAATTGCATTATTGCTTTTCTTGGATTTTTTTTAAATTTTGAAAACATTCAAGTGAATAGAAATGGAGAGCAAATTGTATAATACACATTAAATACTCTTTCCTAGATTTAATAATTCTCAATATCGTGCTCTATTTGCTTTAATTATATCTGTTTGATCAAGGATGTCAAATTAAAGATGACGTTTTTTTACATCTAAACATTTCAATATCCTTTCTAAACAATGTTTAAATCTCACTATGTGATTCTAGTTTTATTCTTGAAAGTAAATAATTAATAACAATTCCTTAATATATACTACTCAGTTAAATTTCCTTTATTATCTCCAAAATGTATTTTATCCTTGGTTTATTCAACCCAGAATTAAATCAAGGACTGGTCGTAAATCTGCATTGTGTGTGTGTGTGTGTGAGGAAGATCAGCCCTGAGCTAACATCTGATGCCAATCCTCCTCTTTTTTGCCGAAGAATGATTGTCCCTGGGCCAACATCTGTGCCCATCTTGCTCTACTTTATATGGGACCCCACTGCATCATGGCTTGACAAGCGGTGCCTCAGTGCGCACCCGGGATCCGAACCTGCAAACGCCGGGCCGCTAAAGCGGAGCTCGCATGTATAACGGCTACGCCACCAGGCTGGGCTCTACATTTTCTTTTTAAGGAAATTAAAGGCAAAGGTGAATGCCTTTTACTACAACACATTTTCTGTAACATTATATAGTATGTTTTTATTCCAGTATTATTATTAATAAAGAATAATATACAGATATATTAAAGCACAAAATAGATATTACTAAATTAATTATTTAGTAATTATTCTAATAATCCCAAATTTCCAAAATCAATTAGAATCATAGTACTTGAAGTTTCAATTATCACCTTTATCTGTGGCAATTTTCTCCCATTTTAAAGAAATATTTTATTTTCTTTCTTGAAATATTCTCCACTTTAAAACCGTTTCTTCTTTCTTATCGATTTTTGTACTTTTACGCCACTATTATACATTGCTTATTTATTCCTGTTAACATTTAGAGTTTTCTATGATTTATTTAGCAGTTATCCATCCAGTCTGTGAGTGTTGATCGTTCTTTGTAATCTCGATGGTTATTTTTATTTAGTGGTACAAATGGGAATTAGCATCCTGTGGTTTATACAGCAAAGGGGATACATGATATTGTTGTAAGAGAGGTAGTTTGCACTGTTAATTTCTTCCCATATAATATTGTTTACAAAAGGATTGCCAGAAAGTTAACGATCTGGGCATAAACCTAAAGTAAATAACAAATCAATAAAAAATTACAAAAAGGATGTAAGAAGAGATCCGCAGATTTTCCTTACCTGCCAATTTTACCTCATGTTTATATCTTGACTTTCCTCCACACCATCTCCCACATCTTGGTGGGTTACTTTCCTAACCCTGAAGGTACCAGCTGGAGGTATGCTGGATTCCGGGTACTATCTGTGAGCTCTGAGACATAAACCTATCTCAGGGAACAGAGAGAGAGAGAAAACAAAACAACAACCGAAAAACAGTGACAAAGAAGTCCCTACCTTCCTCTAGATATTTGTGCATTTATAAGACTTAAGAGTTTGTAGTGAACAGGGGCTGAATCGTGTATTATTTATCTTTCCATCTTTGTTGGCTGCCTGGGTGCTCTGCAAATAAGAGACACCCTGTAAACTTTATCAAATTGAAGGATGCAAATATTTGCGGCAAAAACATAGACGTGTTTCTGAGCTCCTAGTGTGCTGTTGTTCCACAGCAAGGGAGTTTAAGAACAAAGGCGCTTGCATGCCTGTTTTATTCGCTACCCCTAGGATACTGCATAGACCTATATAGTAGGAGCACAATAAATATTCAAGGCATGAAAAAGCCCCATGGTTTTTATTGCATCTTTCCTGACACATGAAAGTAATTTTCTTCCATAATCACTTATATTGTAAGAATTGTGTTGGGCAGATTTCTTTTTGTTAAATCCACTTTCAAATGAGCACTCATTTGTAGTATATTTTGACATTTGGTTTTACGTGTTTCTCCAACTCCTGGCTAGTTTCTGCATTTGCACCAATCTTTTACTTTCATGAAATGCATTCATCTCACTCAACAACTTGACCACCTGGAGAGGCTCTACCAGTGTAATTGCCCGGAACACTTTCCTAAGGATAGAAAGTGGTATAAAGGGATGTAATCAATGGCGACAGCTATTTTAGTAATCAGGTGGCTTGCCAAAGAACACTTTGCAGTTAACCCATATTAGCATTATGCAATATTGAGTTATGTTAGTTCTAAGAGAAATTGTGTTCATATGTCTATGCTTTCATTTATTTATTCAGTACCTGTTTTCTGATAAACAAATGTCCCAGGCAGGGTGCTGAGGAAACTTTGGTGATGAACGAAACAAAGATCCTTACCCTTAAGGGTCTTATATTGAAGCAAAAAAGGTAGACAATAAAGAATAAATAAACTAAACAGTATTCTAGAAGAATAGAGTAGAATAGCAAGTGCTATTGAAACAGTTGTAGACCAGGCGGCCTGGGTGGTGCAAATGGGAGGTGTGGGCTGCAATTTTAACTAAGACCGAAAGATAGGAAAGGAAAGCTTCATGGAAATGACAATACTTGGAGAAAGACTTGGAAGATGAGAGATTGAGCTCCACTGATCTGCGGAAGAGCCTTCTCCACAGTGGGAATAGCCAATGCAGAGACTCCAAGGCAGGAGAGAGTGGTTGCTCCCAGGTAACCTCTTTCTTAAAGGGCGGGAGGGCAAGAAGAATACAAGATGAGGATTCAGTGTAAGAGGGAGCCAGATATTTAAGACCATTATACTGATTAAATTGGGGAGTGACTGTAAAGTATTGAGCAAGGCAGTTATCATCTGGTTACTGTGTTGAGAAAGGTCTTAGAGATGTGCCCAAGTGTGGAGAACAAGGATGCTTGCAGAAATTCATGGGGAAGAAAATGGCAGCTCAGAATAGCAGGGAGCTGTGGAGTTTGTCAAAAGTGGTATCTGATTCTTGGTATATTTCAAAGGTTTGGCTAAAAGGATTCATCTAACAGATTAGACACTGGATATGAAAGAGAGTAGACAGGAAGCTCTCCACAGTTTTAGAAACCCATAAATGGTCCACAGTTTCAAGAGCTCACAGCCAAATTCAAAGTCCACAGTTGTATAACTCTGTGTATGGGGATCACTTTGACCTCAATAGTTTTGAAAGATAAAGGGCTGTTAGTTTTGTAAAATATTAGTGGCTTAATCATAGATGTCATCGACATTTTGTGTTATTCAGTACAGATAAGGTATGTATTTCACTTTAAAACATAGTGAATTTTTCCCCTGCATTCCAGGGTTACACTTACTTCATAAACTCTCTTCAGTTGTATTGTAGAGAGCTTTGATATAGAGATTCATGAAAACAACACTATCTTGCTATTTAATTAAATTGAAACAAAAACAGTGAGAGAGGTTCTCAAGAGAAATTTGAATATGTATTTGTGGTATTTGAGAGGCAAATTAGCTTTTTATTAATACCTGAAAATATGTAGATACATTGTTCTGAAAAAATAGTTGTTAATATTATTCCTGTTTTGATTTCCTTTTTTTAAAACTAAAATTCCTATTTAAAAGCATATCAAGAAAGTTTATAACATTGCACATTCTTTAATTATTCTGTGTTACAGATGAAAGGACTTTTGTAAGTAAGAAGATTAAGGCAAAAGTATATTTCAAAACTACTGGGTAATAATACGCAGACAAAACCAGCAACAACAGCATAGAATTATATTAAAAACCTCCAGTTAAAAGAAACAATGACCATAGATGGAATGAATATTTTTGTATAAAAAGTCTGTCTCCTAATAACTTTGAAATAATTTTTACTTTAACCAAAAACAAGTCAATGTGAGCAAAATGAAAACAAATCATTCATCTGGATAATGCAACCAAAAAAACCCCAGAAAATTCTATTGACTCTTCATCTATTTTTCTATTCTAAGGAGGTTTTAGCACACAGTTGTCAGTTTTGGAAAGCATTTGTAGGAGAAAGGGTCACAAATTCATAGCATTATGTCAAAGATAGTGACAAGGATCTCTTTTTAATGTTGAAATCAGTGTTCCCCTGAATATGCAGTGTCCTGTAAGAATTTGAAAACATATTTAAAATGCATTAAATAAGTATTAAACTATGTATTAAACATACAACAGGGACCTGTTTTAAAAATCCTGGTACCCCATCAGATAATAACTTTCACAGACATAAGCAATGCAAACCTTTCCTAGGAATCTATGCATATTTACAGCCGAGGAGAAACTTCTGCTCTTGAAAGATATTGTCTGCTTCAGGAAAATCACATGCATCAACTAAACCATTTGAGTTTGAACATCCGACATCCTGCCAAAAATATGGCTCACACTGTTCATCTTTTTTCGTATTACTCAAGTCAAAATAGACTAAAATTTGTCTGTGTAAAGGACAAAAGTAACCGTTACCAGTTGAGAACAAACTGATTTATTAAATTAATGTAGACATTGCTGAATAAATAAGGACATTTTTTATAAGACTGTTAGGCACTCATTAACCCCTTCATTAAAATTGATGGAAATTAGTTATTGGTGACAAAATGTGGAATAAGTAGGTATGTATGAGCCAGAGAGAAAAAAAGACTTTAATGAAAAATTCCCATTGGAATCCATTGAAGTTTCCCAGTTGAAATCTATAATTTCAAAATCACGTAGTTCAACCGGCAAAATCATCTAAGAAGCGTGAAGTTTCAGAAATCATTCATTTTTAAAGGGGGTAAAGAAAACTGTTTTCGTAGATAGTGCTATTCAACCTGAGAAATAGAGACACAATTGGGCAAGGGATCACCTATTTACAACCAACCCGTTTTCAGTATCCTGTTTTTGAAGAGTACCTCTGGGTTTTTTAGGAACACTCAGCTACTAATGGATTGCCTTACCCAGCACATATGATAACTGTATTCTTTCTTTTACCTCGAATGGCCTTTATTCTTTCATTTTCTTGTTCGTGGAACTCAGTGTAAGTATAATGAAAATTCAGTTAGTTAAGCTATGAATGTAACAGTACATTGAAAAATCTTTTGATAAATTAGAAATTTTAAATCATGTGATTTAAAATGGATCTGAGAGGGGCCGGCCAGTGGTGTAGCAGTTAAGTGCGTGCGTTCCACTTCGGTGGCCCGGGGTTCCCGGATTAGGATCCTGGCGGACCTACACACTACTTATCAAGCCATGCTGTGGCGGCGTCCCATATAAAGTAGAGGAAGACAAGCATGGATGTCAGCCCAGGGCCAATCTTCCTCAGCAAAAAGGAGGAGGATTAGCAACAGATGTTAGCTCAGGGCTAATCTTCCTCTCAAAAAAAAAAAAAAAAAATTAAATAAATAAAATAAAATGGATCAGACAAATTTGGGTAATTGGTGCATTTACTCCTATACTCACAGCCAAAATTAGTGAAAATCAAACACAGAACAATAAAATGAAAATAAATATCCATAAATTCAAATATATTTATAGATGATAAACATAAAATATGTTCATTTTCAAATATATAGTGAATTCAAGAAATCAAAGAGTAGGAAATTGTCCATAACTTTAAATTCATTCTCACTGTTTTTGTATTTATTGTCTCTCAAAATAAGGATTATATTTTACGTTAGATGTCCGACCTGCATTTTTTTAAATTTAAAATATATATCACTAATTTTATCATGTCACTAAAAATTCTTCCATCCCATGATTTTAATAGCTACAAATTAGTCCCTCCAAGGTATTGACTATATTTTTTGCAATTTAGGTGGTATGTCAGACAGGGTGCAGAGAAGCAGAACCTGGATTCGATCTTACATGGTGGTGAGAGCGGGTTAGCAAACCCTATAAGGCTGTCATTTTTCCTTTCTGATGCTGGCTTTTGAAGCCTACAGGACAACCAGTTGGAAGGAGAAGATGCATGTGTAACAGAAACCCACAAGTACAAGTTTACACGTTACAGCACCACCAAGTGGTATACTCCTCCATAATATTGTGACAGTAATAGTGCCTAAAACATAGGATGGTTACAAGGACCAAATAAGTCGTTAGAGACATAGCCCTTAGCATGCCCCAGATACAAAGGCTAGTATCATTTTACTACTAGTCGAGGTAGTACTAACAGTAACACTTGGAGTCTTGGTGGTGGCGGTGCTCGGGTTGGTAGGAGTTAACTTTGCCAAAACACTCTTAATAAAGCGTGTTCCTATCAATGCTGCCATTGGGACTCTTAACATTCCCTCCCATTTCATCAAGCAATAACTGACATGGACATCTCTTTTTCTCTCCATCACCTAAAATAATTCTCATCTTTTAAAAGTCTTCTTTAAAGCTCTTTTTAAACATCAGCTTATATTTCAAAGACTCGCATTCATCTTTAAGCTCTTACATACACAAAAGGAGACATTGACTATTCGAAGAATGGTTAGGAAATGATTCGTTATTTATTATTAGGAAACACACGTCAAGTAATTAAGTATTTTGAGGGAGGAAAGTGTCTGAAATGTATGTTTTGGGTGCTTTATGATTTACTAATGTATATATGATTTTTTTTTCTGCTTTGATATTTGGTAGGACTTTTTGAACATCAAAAATGTTGTCCAATCTTATCCTCAATTAATAAAAAAAATCATTGGACGTAATAGCAGTATCCAAAGATCACCATTGGAGCTAACATTTGAATATACCATGTGGAAAAAGGAGAAAAGCCTGAAATAATCTTGGGTAGTGCATGAAGTGATAATGTTAAGTTTTAAATAAATGCCTAAAAATATGCGTCAACATTTTCAGGTGTGAACATTTGTACGCGACAGAGACGATTACTCACCTAGAGTTTTGCACCTGCAGGTCCATCCAAAGAAACCCATTGGGAATGAAGGTCCCAATGAATCGTGCTTATAATAACTGCTGTAAAGCATTTAGGAAACCAATTGCATGTTTTCCATAGAATAAAAGCTGTGTTTCAAATGATGGCTCCTAGATTTTGTCGAAGCTTTCTCTATTTTAAACAATTTTGTAGAAAGTGAAAGACACATGCAGATTTTTTACAAGATCAGTTAACTGGATATTAATCTCAGCAGCTCAATTTTTCTCAAGAAGCACTGGTAAAAGAATTTTGGCCATTTGCTTCATTCAAATGATTTTAAATTCACTTCTTTTAACAGAAATGAACTTTTGCAGAGTATTTATGTTCTGACTGATGCTGAAATGATATATATAGGAAAAGTGGAGAAGATTCAAAGGGAAGATGTCCAGAGATTAAAAGATGAGATTATAGAAAATGCGGTACCAAGAATCCTTTCTTGCTATTGTGATTATTAGTAGGCATGGAGGAAAGCAGAACTGAGATTTGAATACGCATGCATTTGCTTCCTGTACCAGGCAGACCTGGGAATCTATATGTGGATTAGGAACCTATCAGACGTCTGCTTACCATGCACTCCGAAAAATCATTTCAGAGAAAGCATTGTTATAAACCACGTAGATTTTAATTTCTAAGTTCTCTTCCTTGTTAGAGTCCAAGGCTTCCCATGTAACAGGTGTGTAGGGTGCACTTTCTCTAACTTTCGTTTAGGTATAGTGCTGGGAGGGCAGATGTGTTTTGAGTTTGAAGGGCTGCCCAACTCATATTTAAGATACACATATTTCGTGCAAGCACCATAAGTTCATTCTAACAAAACTCACTGTCATTGTATTTACTTCCATTTCTCACTCTCAAGTCTTTGACAAAATTAATTTTTTTTCTTTAGAATATAGTTTATGGGCTATTTCATTTTGGCTTGTATGTGTGTACATAAATACATATAGGCATATATATAGATAGATAGGTAAATAAAATAGATAGACATTGAATAGATAATAGATAGATAAACAGATGATACATGGATGGATGGATAGATAGATAGACAGATGGATGATTGGATGGATAGACAGATGGATGGATGAATGGATGGATGGGTGGATGGCTGGCTGGCTGGCTGGCTGGCCGGCTGGATAGATAGGTAGATAGGTAGATAGACAGACAATGTGATTTTTACCTGGTGGGAGTTAATAGTCAACTAAGTCAACCTACTGCTCGGTGAAGCTGAATTTATTACAATTTGTCAGGATGAGAGGATGACTCATGAGGTCTTCCAACATTGAATATTTATCCTTCCTGGCTTTCCAGCCATTGTTTATTACTTACATCTTAATCTTCACTCTGAATTTTAGGGATGTGTTTGGATGTCTGCTTCTCAGGCTGGGATAGGTGATTTTGGAGTATGGAGACTGCATTTGAGAGTTCCTGAATGGGGAGCTACTCAATATATTCAATTGAAGTAAATGCCCCATTTTATTTAGTTGCTGTAAAAAAAAAACAAAAAAAAGACAGCAGCTGATGTCGTCTTGATCCCTCCATGTTCCGTGAAAACCACAGCCTCGTACACCCAGCTTACACGAAAGGCTGGTAACACAGAAGCGTCAGCTTCGACACCTAGGTCTCTGCCTCAAGCTGGCAAGCTGTGCATCTGCTGATGAACTTTCACACAATTGCACCTGGAAAGCTGTTTCAAAATCAAGTCAAGGATGCTCTGAAACAAGGTACCACATTTGGTTGCTCTGTCTTCTGTACTCAACACTTGATACTTCTAAGACAGTATCTTCTGTCCATTCATTCTCCTTCTGTTTTTCTGTGTTCAGATTTGAATCATGAATTTTCATTTAGACCTGTATAAGGTAAATCCTTCTAGCCATATGGATAAAAGTCTTTATGAAAAAGCATCATATCTGACTACATTCTGCCCTTGTATCGGTATATCTTTCAGGGGTCATGGACCAGACTCCCATCTGGGATCTGTAACTTTCTCATTTCTCAAAGCCCCCTCACCTTTGCCTTAGTGGTTACACAGGTCTTGACCCCCTCCTGTCCCACCTGCTCTGCCCAGACCTCTGGGACTCAAGAAGGAAAGAGAGGTCACAAATCTAGGGTCACACGTATGATATGACTCATTAGCTCTAATACTTACAATTCCTGAAGCTCATTTTCTTTTCCTTTCAATGGGACTCTACAATATGATTCTATAGAGATTAAATTACATCAAAATTGAAAGATACAGGTATATTTTGAAAGCTACCAAGCAGGAAAAAATTTAGATCTGTACCCACCCTTGTCGTTATAGCTATAACTACATGGCATCCTTTGTCATGCTTATCCATAATTCTTATTATTACAGGTTACAGCAAGTTCTTTCCTTCAGTGCTATCTTGTCTGATTTTACTCTAGGTGAGCTGAATAATGGCCCCCAAGTATGTCCACACCCTAATATTTCAAACCAGTGAATATATTACCTTAGACGGTGAAAGGGAATTTGCAGGTGTGATTAAGGCTCTTGAGGTGGAGAGATTATCCTGGATGATCCAGGAGGGCCCAATGTAATCATAAGGGTCTTGATAAGAGGGAGGCAGGAGAGTAAGAGTCTTGGAGAAGATGTGAGGACTGTAGTAGAAGTCAAAAACGCAGATTTGAAGATGGTACATGGCTGGCTTTGGAGATGGTGAGGCAGGTGGCCTCTGGAAGCTGGAAATAGGAAGAAAATGGATTCTCACCTTGAGCTTCCAGAAGGAACACAGCCCTGTGGACCCATTTTTGACTTCCAATCTTAGAATATATGATAACGAATTTGTGCTGCTTTAAGCCACTAAGTTTGTGGCTATGTTTGTTATAGCAGCAATAGGGAAACTAATACACTTACCAATAGAAAGTGATATTATTATTTTTTTCTGAATTATTTAAAGATAAACTTTATCTCTTGCAGAGAAGTTACATTTTCCATTGCTAACAAATGTTCTGTATATCTTTCACTCTCACCTTGACTGTGAGCTTACGAGTGCAGCAATATCATTCCTATTTTTACCTTTCAAGGCCATTTTATTGCTAAGATAATAAAAGAGACTGAGTTATTTTCATCCATGAATTATAAGGCTAGTGTCACACTCCCTTCCCTTTTTGGTCTCTTTGGCTAAAAAGCTATAATGAACCTAAGAGGGTCGATCTTAGGCACAATCCATAGATTCTTAACCATTGTTTATTTTGAAAAATTATAGGTTCACTGGAATTTGCAAAAAAAAAGAAAACGAAAAAGACAAAAGCTCAGTGAGGTTGAAAGTACCCTTTCCTCCTTTTCTCCCAACATTAACTTCTTGCATAACTACGGCACAGCCTCCGAACCAGGAAATGGACAGGGATAAAATCCACAGAATTGATTTTGCTTTTACCAGTTTTACACACACACAGGTGTGTGTGTGGTGCTATGTAATTTCATCACATGCATAAATTTGTGTACCTTCTACCATCATCAAGATACAGAACTACTCCCTCACCACAAAGATCTCCCTCCTGTGACCCTTTCATAATCTCCGTCCTGCCCTACCCCCACCCATGGCAACCACTAATTTCTTCTTCATCCCTATAATTTTGTCATTTCGAGAATGTCATGTAAGGGAAGCATGCAGTGTTGTTAACTTCAGAGACCTTTTCCATTCCACAATAAGACTCCTGTTTTTATTTTACGCTTCTCTTTGGAAGTGTGGTGCAGAAGTTGAATCCAGGTGACTCAAGGGGAGAAGGTCTGGATTATGACACTTAGGAGAGCTAGTCCCAAGCTGTTTGTCCCTTGATGCCTTCATCTATAAAAGGGGGATGATGGTATCTTATTATAGACTGGTGTGAGGATTGAATGGATCAATACATGTCAATCTCTGATTAGACTGTTGGTTACAAAGTAAGACTCAAATAAGTTATTTCACTATGGAGAACAGTATTGAGGTTCTTGAAAAAATTAAAAAGGGGGGCTGGCCCCATGGAGTAGCAGTTAAGTGAGCACGCTCCACTGCTAGTGGCCTGGGTTTGGATCCCAGGTGCTCACCAACGCACCGCTTGTCAGGCCATGACATGGCGGCATCCCACATAGAGTGGAGGAAGATCAACACAGATGTTAGCTCAGGGCTAGTCTTCCTCAGCAAAAAGAGGAGGATTGGCATGGATGTTAGTTCAGGGCTGATCTTTCTCACAAAAAATAAATTAATTAATTAAAAAATAAAAATAGGACTACTATATGATCCAGCAATTCTACTTCTGGGTATTTATCCAAAGGAAACAAAATCACTAACTCAAAAAGATATCTGCACCCCCATGTTCATTGCAGCATTATTTACAATAGCCAAGACATGGGAACAACCAAGTGTCTGTTGATGGATGAATGGATAAAGAAAATATGGTATACAATGAAATATTATTCAGCCATCAAAAAGAAGGAAATCTTTCTTTTTGTGACAACATGGATGGAACTTGCAGGCATTATGCTAAGTGCAATAAGTCAGACACAGGAAGATAAATACTGTATAATCTCACTTATATGTGGAATCTAAACAAACCAAACTCAGGGCTGGCCCGGTGGCATAGTGGTTAAATTCGTGCACTTCAGTGGCCCAGAGTTCGTGGGTTCAGATCCTGGGTGCAGACCTACACATTGCTCAACAAGCCATACTGTGGCAGCGGCCCACATACAAAGTAGAGAAAGGATGGCACAGATGTTAGCTCAGGGACAGTCTTTTTCAAGCAAAAAGAGGAAGATTGGCAACAGATGTTAGCTTAGGGCCAATCTTCCTCCCCAAAATAAACAACCAACTCACAGAAACAGAGAACAAATTGGTGGTTGCCAGAGGCCATTTTGGGGGGGTGGGAGAAATGGGTGAAGGGGGTCAAAAGGTATAAACTTCTAGTTATAAAATAAGTCCTGGGGATGTAATGTACAGCATGGTGACTACAGTTAACAATATTGTATATTTGAAAGTCACTAAGAGTAAATCTTTAAAGTTCTCATTACAAAAAAAAAGGATGTAACTATGTGTGCAGATGAATGTTTAAACTTATTTGAGTAATCATTTTGCAATATATAGATGTATCAAATCATTATGTTGTACACCTAAAACTGATACAATGTTATATAAGTATAGCTCAATAAAAAAAATCAATCAACAAATTACCTATTTCATGAGTGCCATGCTTTATATATACAAGATCTTAGATATATATTTTCTGTTGATTGATTGATGCCTGATAATCTAGTTTGACTGAGTATAGAAAATTCAAAGCATGTGGTTTAACCCATTTTTCCATTTTGAGAATGGAGGGCAAAGGAAGGCATGGTGCACGTTGCTGTACGAAGGTAAAAATTGCCAAGATTTTAAATAGATTCATATGCTATCCTTTTAGTCACATCACCAACATTCTCATACTTTTACTATTGAAAATTTAGAGCAAAGTACTGAGAAAATGTACGTGTAGTAAAATCATGTGCTGTTTTCACAAAACAACCTGCCTTTCTGTTACCGCTCCGTAGTATATGGGACACAAAGCTGGCTGAGGTTGTGTTATTTCTGCTTCATCAGTTAACACCTTCAGATCAAAACACAGGCTCGATTTATCACAGAACACAAGCTGACAGAGCTCCTCGGGAAACATTTAATACACAGTCGTTGTAAAGGAGAAAACTGTGTAACTCTGGAAATGCAAAATTGGGGCCACGGTCTATTTGAAATAATTCATTTTTTTCTAGAGTCTGCCAAACAAATTACTTAAAATACGTCATTCACATTTATATTATTAATTAAAAATGCCAGGCTGTGATCTAAAGGTATAAAAGAGAGAAAAAATTTTGCATGTTTCTCCTGCTGTTCAAGTATTATTTTAGTTCTTACTGAAACATCTCAAAAAAGGCAACTATAAGTTTGGAATCTATACTCATCATCTACTAATATAGGAGTTATACTCTATGAAAATGTTAAATACATTAATGCTGAGATTTAGAATAGTAAAATATAACTTATCTGGACAATTTGGAAGAGAGAGCATTATGAATTAATGAGATACTCGAATTACACAGAATTTCCTTGTTATTGGGTTACTTCCAAGAGTACAGAGTAACTATGTGTAGATCATTAAAGGATTTCTTGGAAGGATCATGAAGGAGACTCAGTTTATGAAAATAAAAGATATGATGTAATATTAACATATCAGTCCACACTTGAGACTGAGTTGAGATTTCTTTGGTTCTTTCTGTTATTTTAAGATGGTTTAACCAGTCTTCTCTACTCATGTTATTACTTTTCAGGCAATTTGGGTTTAAAAAAGGTGTATAAATACCAGCCCAAATCCTCTTTAATTTTTTTACCAATTTGTCACTGATTAAATCTGAATTAGCTGGTTGTTTGGCATTGATATTACCAATGAGTGAATGATTTGCACATGTTGTTTCTTTGGATTGCTTAAGGCTTGTTTAATTGAGTTAAACAATGTGGCTTTCCGTCTTTGATTTAAAAAAATGTAGCAATCCCCTTTCAATTTCTTTGTTTTAATCACAGGACTCTGCTAGAGCTATCTATGAAAAAGACTAAGTCTGGTATCTTATTTGGTTGCTGCTCTTAAAAAGCTCTCCAGTTTTGTAATGCTGGTATGTGAACATGTGTAATGCTTTTATGATCCTTGAAGCAGGTGCATTTATAGTTTTCATTTCCTTTGCTAGAAATGTTTTTTTAAATTGTTTCACATTGACCTCCTTCTTCTTGGGAGGCCATTTGTTTTCATGGAATAAAAGTATTATTTTCACATTCAGAACACATTGATAAGTATTTTATGAGGTATTCTTTTTCTTACAAAATCAAATGATTAAGTATATAATCCCTTATTATTAACTACAGTCACCAGGCTATGCCTTAGGTTCTCAGAACTTATTCTTGAAAGTTGAGTAGATCTTTAACATTCTTACCACACACACAAAAATTAAGTATATGAGTTAATGAATGTGTTAATTATTTTGATAATCATTCCACAATGTACATGTATATCAAATGATCACAATGTATACTTTAAATATATACAGTTATATTTGTCAATTATTCCTCAATAAAGTTGAAAAAAATGTACCAAAAAAATCAATCAAATGATTTAGATGTCCTGTGGCTTCACCTTCTACAAGGCAAATCTGCTTAGGGAACCCAATGGAGTAAGTCCTTTGTCACAAATGGATCCCTTACTGTCCCCAAAGCAGCAAATCTATCCCTTCTATTTTGCCCTTTAAGCTGGTACAATGGGGGTATTCACCTTTCCCTTGGAATTAACCACTTCCTCATGTCTCCCAGGAACCAATCTTGACTACCAAGAATTGCTGACCAATATCAATAATTTGTCTTCTTTATATAACACATTTCTGTTCTGTTATCCTTGCAATCACATGAATATTCTTAGGTACATTACAATAAACCGAAGTAGGTGCCTCATAGGTAGACAGAGAGGTGTTTTATAAGGTAGCCATGTTGAATATATTGCTTCATCAGAGCGTCGAAGCCGACAGACATGCCTTCTCTCCATCACAGGTGCTTGGTTTTTATGTCATTAACCCCACAGGTGATGGATGTAGTTCTTACATAGTCTATTATCCTGTTACATCATGGCTACATTAGGAAAAGCATGGCTTCAAAGTCCGTAAAATCTAACATCATCCTTAACATTGTCTTTAGCTAAATCATGTCATTATTTGCAGGTGCAAGATAAGGTGGGCTTTTTATAAGGTTCCTCATATGTTTCCGATGCCCTTTTCAGGGAATTAATTAGTTCTGCTCATTTGAAGTCCAATGGCTTATCTGCACTTTCTCCACTCAGGTAAAGTAAAATAACTTTTAATATCTGCCCATAAGGGAGCATCCGACAGTGGTTTCTCCTTCATGGATTAAAATGAGATAGGATCGTCTGTGACCCAAAACACTGATCCAGCATTAATTATAAACTACTGAAGGTCGTTGGAGACCTGGGGAGAGTTTGGCAATGGGGGTGGTGGTGGGGATTTAGGGTTCCTCTGAGTATGTAACCACTGGATGTTCTTTCTTACTAAATTTTTAATAACATCTTAATGACCAATTTCCTAATGCCTAAATTAACAGTAAATGCAACATCTGTTACAGCCTTTGGCCAAAACAAGAAGCCCATGTCTCAGATGAAGTGCTAGATCGGTTCAGTGTTCATATATCTGGGGATATTTATTCATCACAGTCAGAAGAATTCTTTCCCCAAGGTTAATCCTTGAAAATATCCTACCCTGAGTTCATGAAGTGTTTGAATTTCTAGGAAATACCTTGAGCACTAAGTTTATAGACTATTTAGCCAATGTCTAGACATTCCTGGTCACTGGGTTATATCAGTGTTAAAAGTGTGTTTGCTGTGGGATTCTGGATTTCCAATTTTAAGAATCTATCCTCTGGAATAGTGATGCTCCCACAGTGAAAAGAGTGTGAACTGTATGTGTGTAGTGTATATGCTCACAGAGAGGAATATAGAGCGGCATGGTGCGATCAAGTCGCCTGCAGGCACACGTCTCCATGAGTGCTTGAAATGTGCCCAGTCCAAACAGAGATATTCTCTAAATCTAACATATGCACCAAATTTCAGAGACTTACTAGAAAAGAAAAAATATAAAATATCTCATTCATGATGTTTCATACTGATTACATATCGAAATTCTATTATTTCACATATATTGGGTTCAAAAAATATATTTAAAAAATGAATTTCTCCACCCTTTCATTTTTTTTACTGCAGGTACTTGCAAATTTGACCTTATATAGATGGTTTACATTACATTTCCATTGACCATGCTGGAATACAGGATATATACACAAATCCTATCGCAACAGCTTTTATTGCAATTGCACACAGATTTTATTTTTATTGTTTGTTACAGCTAAGCATTTTAAGCAAGTTAAGTGTCCATCACTGTGAAAATTGTTAAACCGATCATGGCACATACATTCCATGAGATTCTTCAAAGTGAATAAGGACGACGACACAGATTCATATCTAGAGACATGGAAAGTTATCTAAATTACAGCATCGGATGGACAAACAAAATAGCCCCAAACAATATATAAAATGGAGGAGTGTTAATGATGGGAAATCATTAGAGTTCTCCAGAGAAACAGAACCTGTTTGTTTTTTAAAGATTTTATTTGTTTATTTATTTTCCCCCCAAAGCCCCTGTAGACAGTTGTATGTCATAGCTGCACATCCTTCTAGTTGCTGTATGTGGGACGCTGCCTCAGCATGGCCGGACAAGCGGTGCGTCGGTGCGAGCCCGGGATCTGAACCCGGACCGCCAGTAGTGGAGCGCGCGCACTTAACCACTAAGCCACGGGGCCGGCCCCCAACCTGTTTGTTTTTTTTTCCTTGCCTGATTAGGGTCCCCATCTCATATTTCCTGGGTCAGCAGTTCTCAAATTGAGTGTGAAAAAGAGTCATCCAGCAGGTTACTTAAGATGCAGGTTCCCTGGCTCCACCTGCAGAGATTCATCCTGAAAAGTCTCTGGTAATGCTCAGGAAATCTGCAAGTTCATATGCTCCACGAGGATCTCGGCAGAGAGCAATTCCCCTCCTGCTCTGCTGCCCCAGCAGGGGCTCTCCCTCTGGAGCCTTCCTTGGCTGGACAGATCTTTCTTCTTGCCTGGAGCTGGTAACCATGTAGAAGAGATCATTTGTCCTTTTCTTGCTGCCCTAGCAATCCTGCACTTTTTATACCACCCTCTTCCCCTGGACTCTCTGCAGCTACCGGTCCCTTCTCCCGACTTGAAAACCCCACCTAAAAAGATTAACAGCCTTGATTGCACCCAAAATCATCGCTTTCTCTCCTGTCTCTCTTGTTAATTCCTAGCCATCTAATTTACATCTCAGCTCTAACGTCACTTTCTCAGGGAAATCTACCCTCGAGACCCCCTGAGCAAATCAAATCAATTTGAAATGGAACTGCTATTTCCTGTATGCGTTCTTCACAATACTCCACTTCGTAATGACATATGTAATAATGTAAATAGTACGAGGTGTCTTTGGAACCCATACTGTTCCACACTATGCTATGTTGATTTTCCTGAATGAATGCGGAAGAAGAAGAATACGATGATGACGATGATGAAGATCACGGTGACGGTGATAAATACTGAAATTTGAAAACTAGAGTAATTGCATGAAGTGTCCAAATGTTTAAATAGAAAGCTAATAACATAACATCAGAAAGGACCTAACATTTCAAGGGAGTGCAACTTCAGCCAAAGGAAAGCCTTTCTAAAGAAATGATGCAAACACTCCTCCTCTCCCTTTATTATCTCTGCATTGAAGAGTCCTCTCCTTGAAGATTCTTGCAAGGAAAGCAAATGACTAAAACATGTTGCGGTAACCATGCTTCTAAGGGCAGTGTCACCAGACACTTTCCCTTGCCTTGCCTTTTGCATCATGGTGATCTCTCCAGTTTGGGGGAAATCTCTACAGTGGATTGACCAGCAAGCATCCCCTCAGGGATAGGAAGTGGTTAATGGTTAAATCATGTCAGTAAACATTGGCTGTGAATAAAAGCTGGGCTGGTCTTTGCCTCCTGGTCTTAGATTACTTTCCTAAGGTGTTGATTGAAACCCAGCGCATACTGTAGCATCAATTAACGCAGAGCAAGAGTTGTTAATTGGCTGCTTTTGGGGCTGCTCAGACATTTTCTGCTGATATGCTCCATATCTCATATGGTGAGCTATCTGGAGTACGGATACAAGGAACACTGACTAGAGAGGGAGCAGAGCTGGAAGTCCTGTGTGTTTTGGTTATCAACACGTTCGACAAGGAATTTAAGGTGCATAGCTGGTGTGTGGCACATGGCATGTAGGAGATGCGATTTCTTTTAGGTAGTCATATTTCTGTTGGAGGAGAGAGATCGCAAAGGGGAAAGAAAACCACAGAGATAACAAAGATGAAGTCATCCTAGATTGGTTTCTTTGGAAATGTGAGCGATTTTCTCACTGGTTTGCAAGCTCCTGAAGATAAGGGATTCTGTGTATTCATCTGTATATAATCCATAGGGTTTATCTACCCAAATCCTTGCTCTAAGGTAACACTCAATTCAAGGACTTCTAATTAAACCAAATCATATTTAATTCAGTCTTAAAAAATACATTTTGACATACTGGAAATAAATGCCTTAAATTTGCTTCTTCATAGGGGAAATTCAATGGTTAGATAATTTGAAACTTTTTTTTTGTTTGTTTGAGCACAAATGGATGTTGTAACAAAAAATCAAAGTTGAAGTGGATTTGTCTGAAATGTGGGGCACATTCTCACCAAAAACATATAGTTTTGTCTCAATAGCAATGCCCCCCGTCCAGTACTCTCCCTAAATAACACCTGCTACAATCAAAATAATTCTTTTGGTATAAAAATTCCCTGGTCACACATGCACACACACACGCACACATGTTTAAGTTATGGAGGGAGAGATATGGGGCCTTGGTAATGAGAGAATGTGTGTGTTATTGTGTCTTGGTCTTCAAAATGATAAGGTTCCTAAATCCTGTCCATTTCTCCAAAAACAGAACACTCCTGTGGATGTTTCATAAAACCAGTAGCCTCAGAGTTTGTAGCTCATTCAGATAAAACGGTGTGCATGACTCAGGTATTTATAAATTATAGTAGTAAAATAACGGGATGTTTTATCTGAAGAACTGTGCCTTGTTGAAAATAAACACCTTTAAGCCCCAATGCTTTAAGAATTAAACTAGGTCTTCATTATCTCTTCTATATATCCTAAAATGTAACGCAAATTGCACTTGATAAACAAACATATTTTCTAGCAACTTTGAAACAGGATGTCACATATATTTTGTAGCAATTAAAGCTTCTGTAAATGTGAATGTTGAGTATGATGCTTTCTTTATATAGGAGACCCCTGAGTTCTTTTATGCTGAAACATACTATGCTCATTACACAGTGTACACCTATAAATATTGACAGGTGTATATTATATTTGTAAATATAAGCATAAATGAACGTCAATTAAATTAGTTTAGGTAGAATAAAAACTGTGAAAGAGATATGAGATTTCCACAGGAAATTCACTTATCGTTTTCATTTGTATTTTGAGATGGCAGTCAGTGATAGTTTAAACACTAAACCCCAGAAGAAGTGCAAAGACTAGGACACTAGGTGTTGCTGACTTTGGCAATATGGAAAGTCCACAACAACGTGTATGAAAGAGAATGGAAGGTGAGAGCAAAAGAGAAACAGGAGGAAAAAAAGTTAAAACACAGAAGTGAAATTAAGATGTTCTTAGTGGGAAGTGTCAATACAATCCCCTTCCCCTGGACTTTTGATGCCACCTGGAATAAAAAGGAGGAAGTTGTTGTTAATGCCACTGTAGGCCAGTGCTTTCAAACACCTTTCCTCATTTAGTCCTCAAGGGAGCACTTCCAGTCACATAATTTCACTTCTCCTTTTCCAGGACATCAAAGCTAAGGAAAAGTTAAGTAACTCATCCATAGTGATACAGATAAACTGTAGTCGAACTAGCATCTGGATTATCTGCTGGTAGGTTTTTATGGTTTCCTTCACTACGCAGGTGTCTTCTCTCAAATTTAAACCAAAGTAATCGACAGATTGCACTAATGAAAGATAATGGTGACCTTCAGGTAAAGCAATATTTTAAAGTGCAGGTAGAATAATTTTATGTTTACCTAAGCATTGGGCTCAGCTGCCGTCATTCTCACTAATGACCTGTGATAAGGGATGCCTTCTGCTCAGTTGGTAACACCAGTGTGTGTTGAGAATTTGTTCGCACAGAAACTTGTCAAACTTGAATATTAACTCAGCATTGCCTTGTATCTCCATCAGCTCGTCTAACAATACAACACATCGTACTAGATATCATAGAAATCATTCTCAAGAATTCAGCGCGTAAACAAAGTGCCGAAGAGGTTGCCAATAAAACATTAGTGGCGGTACTCAAGTAGTCCATTAAGATAATGAAAATCCATTGCCCTCGATTTCCGAAAGCTGCTGGCATTGCCAACAAGATGGAAGAAAGAAAGGGCATTTTAGCTCTAAGAGATCACTTCGCATTTTCTGTTGCAATCTCCCAAAATGTAGCTGCCTTAACCTTTCAATTCTCTAGTGCAATTTACAGTTGTGAGTCCTGCTGCTGATCTTGGGAGCTACGTCCCTCTCGGGAAGACTCTCCATTTCCTCAACTGGAAAATGCAGAGTTATGACTTCCTGCTTCGTGTGGTTGTTGTCAAGGGGAAAAATAGACAAAAGCACTTTGTGAGAAGAAGCAATGTTCCCCAGCTTATTAGTATTAGAAATATCAGCTCAGCATGAAGAGTGGAAATGCAATGGCACCCATCTCCAGCTCAACGGTGCAGTTATGCCCGTGACAATATCGACACTGTTAACTTTGTGAAGCATCACTCAGGTATTAGCTTTAGAGTTTATTTTACCAAAATGCATCGGATACTATGTTAGTTTAAAACAAAAAAACACGACAATTGCATAACCACCAACACAGTTGAGATAGAGAATATTTTACTCATTGCCCAAAAGTCCCCATAGGCAAATTATACCTCGATGAAACTGACCTGCCTGACATATCAGACATCCAAATGTACCAATAACATAATGTGATATTGCCACAGGGTTTGCAAATAGAGCCCACAGAATAGAATCCATAGTGGAGAAACTCTTCTTATCATAGGCAGTTCAGCTCAATAATTACTGAGAACAAGCTGTCTACTGATCGCAAACCATATTCAAAACTAACGTGAATGCATGCAACTCAAACAAAAATCCATGAGAAAAGTTGGTGAATAAAAGGCCTTAGGTCACTCCCATGCACAAACGTAAATATCCATATTTTCTACCTCGTATCATTGCAATAATCAAGAAATTTAAATATAATTACAATGCCCAGCCCCAGGAGTGATATGTTCACTGCTAAGGGCTCACATAGAAGATGCCCTTTCCCTGGATAATTTTCCTTGGCCAACTAGAACCAAATAATCAGGAGGTTGTACCATCCCCCCATCCAGGGGTATCCTATAAATAACCACCAACTGATGGATATAGGATGCAAATGTTCAGCCGCCCCTTGCTTCCAGGTGGGGCTAATTTGATGTTGTAACTTAAACTCCACAATAGTGGTTTTCAAAGTGTAGACCCTGGGCAAGGAATATCCAATGAATCAGAAGCTCTGGGGTGGGGGCCCGCAGTCTTTGTTTAACAAACGTGCCAGGTAATTCTGATGCTCACTCAATTTGAGAACCACTGCGTCAGGTAACACCATGACAACAGGTAACAGATGATCTGCAGGTGTGATTACATCTTTGCTTCACTTTTCTCCTGCCCTACCCTGCTTCCCTCACTCTTTTCTCCTGAAAGCCCATCCTCAGTTAATTTCACACAAGGATCCCCATCACGGGTTCTCTTTCTAGGAGCCTGGGATGATGGCAGTTATAAGCAAATTTATTTCCGGGTATCTCAGTGCTATGGTCCTGGAGCTTCAAAAAGGACGTACCAGAGTTGGGGTATTGGTATTGACCGGATGCCTTATTTCACTGAAGGGCTTCTATAACTAGGAAGAGGGGTTGAGTAGAATATTTACATAACTTGACATCTCCATAAATGAAAACTAAATACATCAAAGATGCCAAAATTGACCCTGGGCAATGGACTCCTGATTTGTCTTTCTTCGTAAAATCTCTCCCCATCCTCTCCCTCCTCCAACTGCTCTAAGTCTGAATCCTATAGCAATTCCCCTGAGATATTCCTCTGACCATAGCTGTTCATCATCAATGTCCAATAGCTGCCAAATGCCAGGACCAGGGTTTGAAACCCACGCCCTGAAATGCTAGGTCACGTTGTGTTTCTTTAAATCACAAGATTTCAAATGGTATTCTCTCCTTCTGAGATATCAATTGATT
The DNA here is from genome assembly GCF_057802395.1 of Ceratotherium simum simum. Lineage (NCBI taxonomy): Eukaryota > Metazoa > Chordata > Mammalia > Perissodactyla > Rhinocerotidae > Ceratotherium > Ceratotherium simum. The sequence goes on from NC_141940.1 coordinate 125,794,446, forward strand.
TTTCACTCCTTTCTCCATCCCTCCCCATTCCAACACCAAATCAACTGTTATTTCAAACCAGAACTTAGATGATCCTTCTCTAGGACTCCTTCAATAATCCTTCAAATCCTAGTTAATGCCACCTCTCCTCCATCCTTCTACACTTCCTTTCTTTCTTCTTTTATTTCTTTCTTTCTACATTCTTTCCTCCCTTGTATCTTTCCTTTCTTCCTTCCTCTTACTCTCCTTTCTATTCTTCCTTTATTCTTTCCTGATTTCTTGCCAATTTTTGTAAATATCTACTGTGCAACAGGCATTGGGGTTGAAAAAATAAGACCTTCCATCAAGGAATTCACACACGATGGAGAAACATGCATAATGCGCTAATTACAATATTTAATACTCAGTAGTTTTCAGTTTTATTCTAACAGTTGCAACATACTGTATTTTATGACTTTTATACTTCTCTATCATTGATTTCATAGCATTTTCTTACTCAGCATTCGCAACAGGTCCCAGTTCTGTTCATTTTGTTCACTCCAGGCTGTTTGCTCCAATATTTCTTCAGGTGAAATACATTGAATTGGATAAACACAGCCTGATGCCTGCCGTTTTATATAAAAACAGCAAATCGTACATGTCCAATACAGCCTCCACAACTTTTATATCTAAATAATTGCAATTCAGTGCATTTAGGGTAAAGAGTTGTACAAGCACATCAAAGCTATGCCAAGATAGGGAGAAAATGTTGCTCACAAATTATTGCAGCTCCCAGAGCATATTTTTAATGTCTCGAGAAGATTCGGGTTCTTCAAGACATAACCACCATTGAACACCTTCCTGTTTGCAAGAGTCTTGTAGGTTAATTTCTCATCCTCAGGAAATTGCTCTAATTCGTATTGACTGTCATTAGCTTCCTCCGAGAAAGTCGTGGTAGGCAATCATCCCCAGGGTTATCACCTGCGGGTGTCTGCCTACAAGTGTAGGTGTGTCGTGGGACCTCGTAGCACTCTGCCTTTTCAGAGAGTCAAAGGATTGATGGGCTATGGTGTGCTAGAAAGAACACAGTACCTAAGATAAGGAAACCTAGAGACGGATTGTAGTTTTAACTATTGTAAATCCTGAGTTAAAACAAATTCCTGTCTTTGGATTTCAGTTTTCTCATCATAGTAAAATGGTAAATACTACTTACCTCACAGACCTGTTTGCGTAAGATGTTATCAATATCAATCAAATGTAAGATGTTATTCGATAGAGGATTTTTTATTTTGAATTTAAAAGGTTACATCGAATTAGAAACAGATATTCTACCTCCATTAATATAGTGCCCCAAAATAATGAAGAAACCATAGACAATATTGCTAAAACAAATCAAATTAAATAAAAAATATAGTCATTGTAGTACTCAACTCACAGATAGCATCACTCTATGACATTTTTGAGTGTTCGATGTTGCAATCCAAACAGTGTTGGGAGAATTGGTCTCCGGTTCCGTTCTGGTTTTAAATCTCATTCCTTGAGTTGCTGAAATGGCAGAAGTTCCATTTCTTGTCCCATCTGTAACAAAAATCTTGATTGCAAGATTGCAAACAGAACTTTCCTGCTTTTTCGTTTTAAAGACAGATTTATTGAAGCATAATATCCATACAGTAAAATTCACCCATTTTAGAGGAGCTTCTCTAAGATTTTTGATATATATGGTCACATCACCACCACTACCATTAAAAATATTTCCATTAACCCAATCCTTCAGCTAGAGCCCACTGGCAATCACTAATGTTTTCTTTTTCAGAGTTTTGCCTCTTCCAGAATGTTACACAAATGAAATCATACAATATTTGCTTTTTTAAGCCTCTTTCACTGAGCATAATTTTTTTTAGATTAATCCGTATTGTAACATATATCAGTGGTTTGCTCCTTTATATTGCTGAGGATTGTTCTGTGGAAAGGATATACCACTCTAGGTAAGGAAAAATCATTTTCCCTCTACCCTTCTAGGTTCTTGGCTGAGACCCCTGTCATAAAAGACAGATTAACAAGAGGAAAAAAAACCAGATTTGCTAACATGTGTGCCTCCTGTATACATGGGAGATACCCAGGAAAACAGTAAAATTCTCCAAAATGGTCCAAACCACCATCTTAAACACCATCTTCAGCTAAAGAAAAAAGAAAGATGTTGGGGTTGGAGGTAGCCCCCCACCCTATGGGAGGTGACCAGGAAAAGCACAGTAAAGAAGAGTAAGGTTGTTACACAGATTTAAGTCCTTGCCTTCTCCATTGATAAGAGTTTCTAGAGATTTAGAGCCATACTTCTCTTCCTGGTACAGAGAAGGAGAGACCCTTACAAATGGAGATTTCCCTTATAAATGCACACGTCTCTTACAAAAAGGCAACTTCTATTAGGTTTTCAGAGGTTTCCCTGTGTCTGCCCTTTCTTAAAAATAATCAGCTCAAAATAATACTTATGCTGAAAAGGCATACTCTAGGATGACATGCACTGCTTCCCTTTACAACAATTTGGTTATCCATTTACAAGTTAATGGATTTTTGGATTGTTTCCAGTTTTTGCTGATTGTAAATAAACTTGATGGAAACATTCATGTTGTGGTCTCTGTTCAGAGATGTTTCCTTTTCTCTTGGTTGAATTCCTGAAGTGAGATTGTGGGTTATGTGGTAAGTATATGTTAAATTGTGTAAGAAATTGCCAAATTGTTTTTTAAAATGGCTATAACAGTCTGTATCTCTACCAGCAAAGCAAGATAATTCCAGTGGATCCAGCTTTTATTTGTTTTTCCTGTAGCTATTCTGATAGATGTGAAACCAGCAGTTAGCCATTCATGAGTAAGCAGCTAGTAACTGTGGGGGATCAGAATTGGCCACCTCAAAATATGTCTCTGCCTGAATGACAATTTGACCCCCACCCCCACTAACTAACCAAAGGAGTTTGGGATGGGAGGCCTGCCCCCAGAAAAGCCCATTACCATAGACATCTCTGGGTATCTGAGTGGGTCCATGCTAAGTCCAGTCAGTTCTGGTTACCCTCCTGATAGACATTTACATTTGTAAAGAGAATCTCCATTCATAAAGGTATCTTCTTTGTTGTACCAGGAAGAAGTGGGGGATGGCCTTACCTAGAAACTTATCAGAATGGAAGGCAAGGACTTAAATCTGCATGATAAACTTACCCATTGTTAACTATGATGTTTAGACAATGTGCTATCTGACTCCCACTAGGTTCCTATAGGTAACATCCCTCTGGAGGCTGAGTCACCATGGTAATGGGTGTTTGAGCTATTTTTTCAGGAACTGGACCCCTTGTCCACTTCAGCCTGGATTGAGACCACCATCCCATCGACTGGGCCCACGCAGACATGTGTCCTATAAGCAACACTTTGACGCAAGAGGTTGGAACTCCACCCTCAGGGCATGTTAACGCTGCCGTTCTGTGAACATGCGTCCTACGAAGAGGCATGAAGCTTGACTAAGCTTGTGCAGATCATCAATTACCTCATCTCTCCTCACCTCCCATCATTTCAGATCACCTTGCCCCCTACCCCATAAATATCCCTGAGTCCCTATTTTCAGGGAAGCGGATTTCAGACTCATTCTCCTGTTTCCACACTTGGCTGCCTTGTGATTAACAAACCCTCTCTTTCTGCAATCTCAGCATCTGGGTGTTTGGCTTTCTGGGTGGCGGGCAAAAACGGACCTGGTGTGATAACAGATGTGCATTGTAAACTAATGGGGTTCTAACTTGTAAATCCCCTAATGTTGAGGGATTTTTCCTTTTGTTTGTTGTCCTTGTTTGTTGTACCAAGAAATATCTTCTTGGTAAAGTGTCTGTTCAAATACCATGTTGTTCAATTTTGGGAGAATGGTATATTTCCTTATTATTGCATCGTGAGAGCTCTTTCTATATTCTGTATAAGAATCCTTTATCAGCTTTCTATTTTGCAAGTAGTTACCCAACCCTGCGGCCTGTCTTTTCTTTTTCATAACAGTGTCCTTTAAAAATAAGTTTTTAATTTCGATACATTTCAATAGTCAACTTTATCTTTTATGGTCTATCATTTTTTGTCTTCTAAGAAATGTTTGCTTAGAACTAGTTATAAAATTGGTCTCCTAAATTTTCTCCTAGAAGTTTTATTTTAAGGTTTCCATTTTGATCTATAAGATATATCAAGCTACTTTTTAATATGGTCCAAGAAATTGTGAGGGATCAGAATTTGCCACCCCACAATGTGTCTCTTTGGCTTGATTATCTTTAAGAACAAATGACTCAGAAAGAAACTTTGACCTTCTCCCCTAACTGCCTAAAAGAATTTAAGATAGGAGGCCTGTCCCAGGAAGGAGCTATCACCATAGATAACTCTGGTGTGGTAGACAGGAGAGCACCTAGCAAGGGCCATTTTTATCAAAGTTCTCTCTTGGATCCCATTGTCTATAGGTGGCTCAGCAAACATTTGTTTACCAAACATTTGCTTTCCATCTCCATGTAAATTGCCTTCCTCCCTTCCAAACCTCCTTTGCCTTTAGCTGAAGAAGATATTTAAGGTGGTGGCTTCAGCCATTTTGGTGAGTTACTCTGTTTTCCTGGGTTTCTCCCATGTATATATGCTATTAAACTTTGATTTTCTCCTGTTATTCTGGCTCATGTCAATTTAATTCTTAGACCAGCCAGAAGAACCTAGAGGGTAGAGGAATAGTTCTTCCTCTCCTACAAAATGTATTGAGTTTTTTGAATATTTCTTCGCATTTGAATTTGCAATTATTCCATTACCAATTGTTGAAAGACTATCATCTCTATTGAATTACCTTGATGCTTCTATCAAAAATAAATTTATATGTGTGAGTCTATTTCTTGATGCTCAGCTGTCCTCCAATAACCTGTGTCTATTCTTTTGTCAATATTCCACTCTCTCGAATACTGTAGTTTTAAAGTCATGTGATCAAATATTATGAGTTTTCCAGCTTTTGTGTTCCTATTTTTCTAAATTGTTTTGATTACTGTAGGTTCCCTGCTTTTACATACAAACTTTAGTAGCAGCTGTCAGTTTCTCTAACACCCTTGCTGTGAATTGTTGGGGATTTGTTAAACCCAAAGATCAATGTGAGGAGAACTGACTTTTGGCCAATTGTCTTCTCTGATTTCTCTCATCCATTTTTATTCCAGCATATAAATCTTGCACAATGTTTTGTTAGCTCTATGCCTTAATAATTCATATTTTTGTGCTATAGTAAATGATGTTTTTCTTTAAATTTTAATTTCAAATCTTTCATTATTAGTATATAAAAATGCAATTGGATTTTGTATATTGAGCATATAGCCAATTTAATTGATAACCTCGTTAGTTTTAGATTTTATTTGAGATCATTTAGGATTATCTCTACAGACAAAATTGTCTTCTGCAAAGTAAGGCAGATTGTTTTCTTCCTTTTCAGTCTGTATGCCTTTTACTTACTTATTTATTTCTTGCTCATTGCACTGTCTAGGACTTTCAATTCACTTTGAAGAGACGAAATGAGAGAAGATACCCTTACCTGTTTCAGATATTAGGGGGAAAACTTTCAGTCAATCACCATTAACACAAAGCTGTAGACTTTTCTTAGATGCTTTTCCTACAGTTTGAGTAAGGCCTCTTGTGTTCCTGGATTGCTGAGAGTTTTTATCCGATTTGGGTGTTGCATTTTATGAAGTGCTTTCTCTGATTTTCTATAGAAAATTATACATTTTATGTTTTTATTTTTTTGAACCTTGAATGGTTCTTACGTGCCTTAAAAAAATCCCATTTAATCATGATGTATTAACAGTTATATGTATGGTTGGATTTATATTTATGAATATATTATCAATGATTTTTATATCTATGGTCATGAGGGATAATGGTGTGTGGATTTCTTTTCCTAGAATATCTTTGTCTCTCTGTTATCACAGCAATTCACGCCTCCTAGAATAACTTGAAAAGTATTCTCTCCTTTTATATTTTTTGTCATAGTTAGTGTAGCCTTGGAACATTTTTTCATTAAATATTTGATAGAATACTCCAGTAAAGCAAATTGGGCCTGGAGTTTTTTTTTTTATTAGAATGATTTTAACCGTGAATTCAATTTTTTAAATAAATATAGGATATTCACTTTAATGTTTTTCTTCTTGAGTGAGTAATGGTAGTTTATGTATTTGAAGGAATTTGTCCATTTCATCAAAGTTATATTGGTATAATGTTGATCATAACGTATGCTTATACCATGGTGTGCTGTCTTTATTGATGTCCCTTGGCTTATTTTTGTTAGTGGTAATTTATGTTCTGTCTGTCTCTCTCTAACTAGAGATTTATATTAGTTGTTCATTCCAGCAAAACAGCTCTTCATTCATTCCAGCAAAACAGCTTTTCATTCTAATGATTTTCTCCATTATTTTCCTTTTTCAAGTGCACTGATTTTTGTTCTTTATTATTTCTTTCTTGTGCTTGCTTTGGTGGAAGTTTTAATTATTAATTCATAATCTTTTTTGTTTCCTAATGTAAGCATTTAATGCTTTGAATTTCCCTCCAAGCACTGTCTTAGCTGCATCCCATACATTCTTATGTATTTCGTTTTCATTCTCATTCAATTCAAAACATCTCCTAACTTCCCTGCTGACTACCTCTTTGACTCATAGGTTATATTGAAATGTGCTGCTTAATTGCCAAGAAATTAGAATTTTTTTAGATATATGTTTTCTTTTTAATTTCTAATTAAATTCTTCTTTTCTCCAGCTTTATTCTAATTGAATTGTATTGTGAACACAAAATATATTTGTATGATTTTAATTCTTTTAAATCTGTTGATTTTTTTTTATGGTCCAGAATATCAATTATATTTCTGAATATTTTATTTGTACTCAAAAACAATGTATTTTTGTGTTGGACAACATGTCTGTACATGTTAATTATGTCATATAGGTTCATAGACCTGTTTAGGTCTGTTATATTGATACTGAGATTTTGTCTGTTTTTTTTCTGTCTAGTTCTAAGACTGTAGTATTAAAAATTCCAATTATAATTTTAGATTTGTTTATTTCTTCCTTCCAATCTGTCAGATTTTGCTTCATGCATTAGAAGCCCAGTTTTTAGATGCATAAAAATTAAGGATTTTTATATTTTTTGTGAGTTGATCCTTTTATCATCACATAATATCCTTCTTTATCCCTGGTATTATTTCTTGCTCTGAAGTGCACATTTTCTGATATCCATATAGCCAGTCCAGCTTTGTTTTGATATTTGCAGGATATAATTTTTCCTTTTTTTTTTTACTGTGAGCCATTATGTGCCTTTATTTTTCATATAGATTTCTTGTAGTCAGTGCATGTCACTTTTTAATCCAATCTGACAATTTCTGCTTTGTATGTGGAGTAATTAGATCATTTATATTTATTAAGATTTTATTGAAGTGATTGGAGTCAGTTCACCACTATGCTCATTGTATTCTGCTTGTGCCATCTGTTCTCTGTTCGTCTTTTTTATCTGTTTGAACGTGGGTGAGACCTGGAACTTCCTTCTAAGCAAGAGAACATGGAAAATGTAAGAGGATAGGACTTTCTTGATTATATTATAAAAGTGTCATCTTATTAGAAATCCTTGTCAGTGTTCCTCTCTCTCTCTGTTTCTCCATGGCTAGCTTTGAAGAACCAATCTGTCATAAGTTCTAGACATATAAGGAGATGAATTCTTCCAACAACTTGAGTGAGTGTATTAAGGAAGTGGATTCTTCCCCAGTTAGACCTTCAGATGAGAACGTAGCCCCAGACAATACCTGGATTGCAGCCTTGCACATGACCAAGCTGTGCTGTGCCCATACTCCTGTACTAGAGAGATTGTGAAATAATAATTGTGTATTATTTTAGGCTGATACATTTATAGTAATTTATTACACATCTTAAAAACCTAGTACATCTGTCCAGGGACTTTAATTTATTGGTAAAGAGTCACATCTGGTATCATACAAGTTTTGTCTACAGCTGCCTGGTGGACTCAGGAAAATACGATTTTTTTAGTGTAGCTGGCTTTTTCTGATTATTTGCACAAGAGGGATGCTCCATATTTCATCAAAGGTTGCAGCAGGAAATCTTTTCTTATCTCTTTAATATCTTCTATTCCATTTGTTTTCCTCATGTGGTTAATTATAAGATAACCTTTCTTACTATTGCATTTAATCACCATATAGAATCCTGGAAATCTACAGGAGGAGGAAAATCTAGAGGTAACTTATTTCCACCTTCGACTTCCACCTTATTCCATATTCACTTTTACATCCTAGCATCCAATATGGTGCCTCGAACATGGTGTATGTTTGCGGGGCTGGGGATTCTGGTGGAGCCTTTCATGGAATTCCTCTAGCAAAAGAACACTCTTCCTCCGGAGGCAGATACAACTACAGATTTCCTTGTTTTGTTTTAGAAAGCATTTATCCAATGCTTCTAAACACCAGCTGTACAAGTGTGGTGAAAGGTTTCATATGGTGGTGAGTCTTGAACAAATCAAGGAAAGTAATGCGGCTAAAGGACAAAGCAGGACCTGAAAATACTGTTACTTCTTTCCTCCGAACCTATCTGGAACAGACAGCGGGAGGAGGAGAAGAGAGAGCTGTATATGTCATACTTATACGAGCAAGTCTTGTGTGTTTTCACCCAGAATTCTCCTATATTGTCTCCTCTAGGCCACAAAACTACCCATGAGGTTATATTTCATATTCTCAATTTACAGATAAAGACATAAAGACTCAAACTACTTGAGACAAAGAATAATGTATAATATGGCCAATATTGTAATGTTACTAAGGGGTAAAGCATTCTGCAAACACAGAGCTTGTCCTCCTAACCTCTAGCATATATTGTTTCCAAATGTGAGGACCACAGGGGCATCCTCCCAGAAATACACCTTAGTACTTTCCTCATCTTGGGTTGCCGAAAAGAAGGCTTTGTCTATTTACCTGGTCCGATGAAAACCCAGGGAAGAATTTCTTCCCCTTAATTCTCCCGTGCATTTCTCCACCTTACTCTGTTTATCTTCTAGATGCACCTTGATGTGTGGTTCTTTCTATTACAGAAGATGATTTCTCCAGATGCCATTTTAACTTTACTTCATTCATTGCTTTTAAAACATCTTTATATTGAAGGGCATCCACTAGTCACACGGCATCGAGCCTTAACTATCCTCACAATTTATTCTAATAGTATTCAATTCACACTCTATATATGCCTCTGCACATGAGTATTTCTCTTAATCTCCCCATACCTCATTTCCCAAGGTCACCCACATAAAGGGAGATTTACAATTCTTTCAGGAAAATTGAATGGGTAGGTTAACCTTTCTAGGAGAGATATGGGGAAGATTTTAAGCATTTATTTCTTAAGAGACTTGAAGAATGAAGCAACTTACGAAGCAAAAGATTTTTTCATCAGATCATCCAAATATCATGCACTGTATCTGTTTATTGAATTTCTATTTTCCTAATAATTATATAATAAAATATTAAAATTGATTTTATAAATCTGCTTTTACCTAGAAACAAACAATTGTTTTAGCTTATCTGAAAGCTTGTTTTACACTGTCAATATAACATATATAATACACTATATATAAAATACACTACACATATAATTGTAATATAGTAGAGTGTTAATTTGATAGTTGGTTTCATGATGAAGTTTGTGATCATCTGTAAACAACCAAGTTGGCTTTTAAGTTGAGTGCTAAGAAAAAAAAGTATTTCATGGAACTTAATGGAGCTCCATATTTAGCTAATTCATCTCTAATTTTAAACATAGACATGATATGTGTTAACTAAAAATTTTATAAATGCCATATGCTATGAGCAATATAAATTTCTTCACAAATGTCCAAGAAGATGCACTTTGTAAAGTTATTTTATCTATATAGTGTCATGCTTTTTAATTGGATCTGTATAACGTAGTATTCTCCTAAGAATCCTACGTCCTATATCCACGGTGCAAACCTTGCCTTGTGTTTTTTGCAAACTCAGATTTGTATTTTGCAAAGTTGACACTGTGTGTTTTTATCTAGGGTTTTGCAATGCTGATATTGGATTTTGCATGTTATTATATTCTCCTGGCAATCCTAGAATACTGTTAACTCAGTTGAAGAGTTACAAGTGATTTAGTAATGCATGCTATGTATAAAATTCTCTTCCCTAAGTTATGAGGATAACGTTGAAACGCAATAAAGATTTTCAAAAATGCAAAATAAGGAAATTTTAGGTGTAAAGGTTGACTTTATACTTAACGTTTTAAGCTCATAGAAGTCATTCATGATTTCTGTCCTATGAACATTTATTTCCTTTGCAAATGAAGATGATGTTCAGATGAAATTATACTATTAGCCTATGTCTCAAATAAAGTTTTATTTTTCATGTTGGTATAATTATTTTAATTTTTATTTAAAGGTGTTGCAAAAGCTAAGAGATATTAATCCACTTTGGCCATGTTGGATATAAGCCTGCCTTCCAGGTTGATGAATTGCTACATCAAATTTAAGCGACATATATGTTAGTTTCACAGCAAATGAGGAGATGGGCAGTTTAATGAAAACTCAAAACTCCACATTCCTTGGGTCAGACCGGTCAGAAAAAGTACTATATGTCTCTTAGAGGAACATTTTTATGCCCTAAAAGATTTCACTGCTCAGAATTCCCAGTACATGTCTCCTGGCAGCAGTTTAACTTTTTGAACCAATTTTGGGAGGTCATGATTCACATCTCCTGACCCAGGTGTGGAGACTCAGACAGACACACATCCTTCCACTGGCCACATCTGATGCCAGTCACCTGATACCATTCAGTTTGTACAGGAGAGAGGGGTAGCTTCCTGTGTGGACCAAGATGTGATTATATGTTAGGCAGAAAAATATCTCCCCCTTGAAGACATTAACATCTTAATCCCTGGAACCTGTGTGTAAATTATGTTATATGACAAAGGGGGATTAAGGTTGCATGTAAAATTAAGGTCTAATCACTTGACTTTAAGGAAGGGGATTATCTTGGATTATCAGGTTGCACCCAATGTAATTGCAAGAGTCTTTAAATGTGGGAGAGGGAGTCAAGGAAGAGAACCAAGGGAAGACAATGTGAGACAGACTCAACCCAAAGTCTCTGGCTTTGCAGCTGGAGGAAGGGACCATGGGCAAGGAAAGCAGCAGCCTCTAGAAGCTGGAAAGACCAGGAAACAGATTGTCCCGTGGAGCCTCCAGAAGGTGATGGAAACCTGCTGACACCTTGGTCTTAATCCACTGAGACCAACTTTGGACTCTGGACCTCCAGAGTTGTAAGATGACATTTTTGTTGTAAGCTACTCAGTTTGTGGTAATTTGTTACAATAGAAAGAAACCAAATACACGACAGATGATAGATTTTCTGGGAGGAGAAATTGGAGGTTTTCTTTAGATTATCTCTGATTTTCCTAAAGTCGTCACCTGAGAAGGAGTGGGGGATAGGTGTTGAGGGTGTCAAGCTGAGAACAGAATCCTGAAGCACTCAGCTTGGAGAACAGGAGAAATATGGTAGGCTTGTCCGGCAGTACTAGGATTCCTTTTACATTTAATGAACTAAAATTTAATTTTCTCTCTGAACGTGCAATAAGTAATAGTTCCATTATGCAATAGCTGTCCAGCCAAACATGTTAAAAATGTATTTTTGCAAAATTATATACAAACAGACTAAAAAGATTCAAAGCCAATGTCTTTCTAAGAAAACAGTCTCTAACAATATAATAAATGTTTCTCCTAGAGCCAGAACAATGCCATTAAATGTTTTAATATGAGGAATTACACATTGTGAATTATTACACATAATTAGGAGGAGTGGAAAGGTTTCTGTTTAGGACATTCTGAGTTTTTCTCATATTTTCATGATGGTTTCACTAATATAGTAAAATAGTACCTTACCATATGGGCAATGACAGTCAGTCAACATTGATTACTGGGATTTTATTATAATGACTGCGGGATTCAATAACTATAATTCATAAGGGAGGCAGCAGTTCAACCAGCTTTGAATTTTCATCTAAAGATCTACTTACTTTAGAACCCAGATTCTAGAAATATTTTCATATTAATACACTTGTACTACGATTGATTTGACATGCTATAAATGACATGAAGTGTGGGCCCTTGAGGGGCACAATATTTCCCTTTTTTGATACTAAAAAGAAAAAGAAGTTGTTCCAAATCGTTTGGATAAACAATTATCTATTTTACGTATATTATTATTAATTTTTTGGTGAGGAAGTTGGGCCCTGACCTAACATCTGTTGCTAATCTTCCTCTTTTTGCTTGAGGAAGATTGTTGTTGAGCTAACATCTGTGCCAGTCTTCCTCTATTTTGTAGGGACTCTGCCACAGCATGGCTTGATGAGCAGTGTGTAGGTCCACGCCCAGGATCCAAACCTGCGAATCCTGGGCCACCAAAGTGGAGCATGTGAACTTAACCACTACACCACCAGGCTGGACCCTGTAAGTGTATTATTCTTTTACAGTAACTCTTTATCAAGTATTATACACAACTTAAGGAGTTTGGAATATAGACTACAGATTTACATCATTTATGTCCATTGAGATTTAAGTTATTTAATGATTATAGAGTATATACTTGCATTCCTAAATAAAACATTCTTAAAGTTTTATGTATTTTATACAGGTCTTCTCCAAGTTACCATTAAATGAACTTAAAAGTTTAAAAATATCTAATTGCATTTGTAAAATCAGGATATAAAAAATTCACCCTTTTTCACTATCTGAAAGTCAATCTTTTATTCTCATTCTAGTATATACAAGTTCCTTAAAAATACCGATAAAACCTCCAAATCCCAATGACATTGGTGTATATCGTTCATAATTTGGTTACTTATATACCCTTAAACACTATTAAAAATTTATAAAAACAACCACTTCCTTTTATCACCTTGCAGAAAGCTAAAAATGAGGAGTGGACTCCCAAAGTGTATAGGACGTACAATTTCTCACCAGGAGCTCTTTATCCCTGAAAACATCTTCAGACAAGTTCACAGGTATTTGTGGATGAGAAAGGCCACACATGACTTGAAGTCTTAGGTTGCAGCATCCTGCTCCTAGGCCATTGTGAACAGTGGTTCTGTGGGCTGGTCGTGAGTACGTAGAGAACAGAGGACAGGCACGTTGACCAATACTTCATTGATGAGAGTAAGTGAACAAAAATAATACATATAACTGTCTTTGTTCATTTGGACTGTTATAACAAAATACCGCAGACTGGGCGGCTTATAGACAACAGAAATTTATTTCTCACAGTTCTGGAGGCTGGAAGTCCAAGATCAAGGAGCCAGCAGATTTGATGTCTGGTGAGGACCCTCTTCCTGGTTCATAAATGGCCATCTTCTCACTGCGTCCACATGAGGTGGAAGGGAAAGTCTTGCTAAAATTTCTTTCATAAGGGCACTAATTCCATTCAAGAGGTCTCCACCCTCATGACCTAATCACCTCCCAAAGGCCCCACCTCCTAACACCATCACCTTGGGAGCTTGGTCTCAACATCTGACTTTTGGACAGGACGCAAACATTCAGACCATAACATTCTCCTTCTAGATCCCCCGTCTGACCAATTCATGTCCTTTTCACGTGTCATCAACTCGAAATCTAAGTCCAAAGTCTCATCTAAATATCATCTAAATCAGATACAGGTGAGAGTCTTTGAGGCACGGTGCATCCTGAAGCAAATTCCTTTCCAGCTGGGAATCTGTGAAATCACACTTGATGTGTTTTTAAAATACTGTGGTGGGACAGACATAGGATAAACATTTCCATTTAAAATTCTGTGGTGGGACAGACATAGGATAAACATTTCCATTTCAAAAAGGAGAAGTAGGAATGAAAGGAAGGAGTGACAAGTCCCAGTAAGTGTGAAACCCAAAAGGGCAAATTCCATTAGATCCTAAGGGGATAAGAATAATCCTTGTCTCCATGCTCTGCCCTCCAGGGCCACTGGGGTGGTGGTCCTGCCCCTGCAACTTTGCCCTGCATGGTTTGGGGCCCCAAGGTTCCAGGTGGCCCTGCCTCTATGGCTTTGGGCAGCCCAACCCCTGCAGTAGTTCTTGGTTTGTTCTGGAGTTCCATGCCTATGACTTTCCCAGACATCCTCTGAAATCTAGGTGGAGGCAGCCACATCCCCAGAGCCTTTTTGGGCACAGCTCCTGCTGCACCTGGGCCTGCTGGGGCCACATCTGGGGCAGCCAAGATGTGTGGCCCCATTCTGTCCTCCCCTTCCCCTATGCACTTGTACTCTGGGCCCGTGGTGGGAGGGGCCACATGGATGATCTCTGACTTGCCTTCTTAGTCATTTTTCCTTTGTCTTGGACAATAGCTCCTGGCTTCTGTTTCGATAGCTGACTAATCTCCTCTTCAGAGCATCCTTTGTGCACATCCTTGTTTGCTACCCAACAGGCTGTCTCATTCCTTTCACCATGGATGGGCTGAGAATTTTCCAAATTGGTGAGTTCTGCTTCCTGTTTGATGAACAATTTCTACTTAAATCATTTCTCTGTTCTTACAGTTTAGTATAAACAGTCAAGAGGAGCTGGGTTGCTCTTTCAATACATTGTTTAGAAATAGCTTCAGCTAAATATCCAATTACACTGCTCGCAAATTCTACTTTTCACAAAACACTAGGGAGTGAACACAATTCAACCAAGCACTTTGCCATTTTTATAACAAGGACGGCTTTTCCTCATTGTCTAATAACATTTCCTCATTTCTGTCTGAGATCTCATCAGAATGGCCTTTACCATCAATTTTCCTATCAACATTCTTTTCAAGACTGCTTAGATATTCTTTAAGAAGACTGAGGCTTTCACTATAGTTCTCCTCTTTTCTTTCTGAGTGCTCACTAGAATTGCTTTTAATGGTTGGTTCACAGCAATGTAGGTTTTTACTAGCACGCACCTCCAAATTCTTCCAGCCTCTACCCGTACCCCAGTTCCAAAGCTGATTCCATATTTTTAGGTATTTGTTATAACAAAACGCCAATTCTTATCCCACACCAATTTCTGTCTTCATCTGTCCAGGCTGGTTTAACAAAGTACAACAGACCTGGTGGTGAAATTTGTTGAACAATAGTTCAGTGATGAGTGCAGATGAACAAAAATAAAATGGATAACCAACGTCAGAAACCAGTGGCAATATTTGGGAGTTCATTATACTCATACCACGAGGATTAAATTTTAACATATTGTTGTGCGATATTTTACATTTCCACAATGGGATGTGACTTTTTTCCTGATCATTTTTATTATAAAAAAATTGAATGATTATGTGCTAAATGCTGGGCTCTTTCCCAGTTGTGTTTCTAAAAGGATAAACTTTTTTCTCAAAATTGGTAATTAGTTATAATGCTATGCAAAATTGATAGTAGCTCAGAAGGCAGTTCATAACCCATTTCAAAAGATTTGATGGTTGAATGAGGTTGATGAATAGGATTAATAATTAATGAACAGAAGATGGAAACATTTTGATAGTTGAGAGGGGCTTGGGGAACATTTTGGGGGCAAATTAGCAGGGCATGATGTTTAGGTGTAAGGACGAAGAACCTAAAAGACACTCTCCTTTAAGACATGTTGACTCTGGATGCTCACTAATGGAAACAGCAAATACAAAAAGAGGAGCTTATCCAGGCAAAGCTACATTTTGGCCTCGTCTATGGGAAATCAGGTAGACATATACTCTATTAAACTGGACATCCACCCTAAAGGTCATAATGAGTGAAAACTGGAAGAGCTCATCCAGGGGTGGTGGCGCGAGCAACCAGGATAATGAGAATCAAAACTTGGGAGATTCAATTAATATTTAATAGGTCAGTGAAAGAAGAGAAATCCTCAAACAAAAGTCAAAATATAAAAACAGTGTATACAGATAACCAATGTAGTGATGTACTACAAGAGCTGAAAGTATAGAGATGCAAAATTGCAATGGATTGAACATTGGTGTATGGTGATATGATTAATGGAGCCATGTCCAATAAGGTGACGTTTTGGGGGGAAATCTTGATGAATAAGGCCTTTCTCTATGTCCTCTTCAACATCTCTATCAATAACTTACATAAAAGCACGTAATACATATAGTAAAATCTGAAGATGATATGAAATTTGAAGTACTAGCCATTATATGAATCAACAGAATCGAGAAGATCTGAAGACCTAGATAGATGGAAGTTATGCATTGAGATTCTGCACTTAGGTCCAAAAATCTTTAACACAGTTGGTGAGTGAGTGATGCCAAAGCATCCTTAGAAAAATGCTCCAATGGTGGCTGTAAACCTATTTTCCGTTGCATTGGTCAAATGATACCTGGATTATTGCCTTTAGCTCTGGGTTCCACTTTTTAAGAAGGGATTGTGTAGATTAAAGTACTCAGAGAACACTGAATTGGATAAAATGAGGAATCTAAATCATTTCATATGTGAAATATTCTAAGGAGGTAGAGATATTCAGTCTGGTGAAATCAACATGGGACATGAGTATCACTGTTTCAAATATTTGAGTCACGTTTACATATAACGTGATTAGATTGTTTCTCTGGGTGTCATTTCTCCTGCAAGCAGAAGTAAGAGGAAGCACGTTGTCACACAGAACAAGTAAGACCTGCTCAATGATGGAGAATCTACCCCTGGATGTTGTGAGAATTCCTTCCCAGCAGCTGTTCAAGAAAAAGCAGGAGACTAGTTCGGCAGAATTTCTCAAGGATATCAGTTTCCTTGAGGAATGTTTAGTTGAACTGAACTCTCTTTACTGACTCTTCTTATTCTTAGATTCTCTGCTGTTTCAATTTGTTCTCAACTATCAATCCTGAAGTCAAAGGATTATATTATATTATTATAATATATATTATATTATATTATATTATTATCACTCATCTCTGCCTTGAACTATATATCAGTAGAATGTTTGTAATGTCTTCCTTTTGCCATAACACACATTGACTAACTTTCAGTGTCAGATAATTACTCAATTTCTATTTGCTTATTAATGATTATCATAAATTTGATTAAACTCTTCTCAACATCTGCCAATGTGTATGTTCAATACCTTTGGGCATCTTAATTTTGTAATTCACCCATTCAAATTATGTTTTAACTATTGCCACCACATTTAGGATAACCAATTTTACTCAATAATATTTTAGCCTTCAAAAAATCAATTTCTTGCTCAAAAAATAGACACTTGCACGCACAAGGCATATTCAATCATTATTGAAAATATTCCAGTTACCCAGTGGAAAAGTCTTCAAAACCACTTCTTGCCTTTTTTTTAGGTAAAGATATGGAAAGTTTAAAGACAACTAAAATGAAAATGCCTAAAAATATAATCATCTTATGACCTTTCAAAATGTTATCCAGTGACCTAAACACAACTGTGCATGAAAGAGCAAAAATAATAGAATAGCTGGAGAGAGGGGAAAAGTATAAATGATTAAAATTAAAATGGTCAGCTTTTAATTAGCTTGGCTATGGGATGAAATGCTATCAGAGTCGTTGTGCAATGCCTTCAAGTCTTCATGCATATACTTCATGCATATACTTCATGCATATAACACAGGAAAATTATGAAGGAGACCATTTGAAACAGATAAAAATGGTGAGAGCATCCTTAGCTATCACATAGGAATTGATGGTAGCCTGTCAAATAGCACAAAATTTTAATTTGGTTTCCACCCTTTATCCCATATCCTATAATCTCTCAGCAATATAGTAACACACTTAGGGTCATGATGTTAATTTTTGCATTTCATTGAGAAATACTTTGATATCCACAATAGAAGATTTAAGTATATTCAAAAGTAACAAAAAAATTATTTAAAAACAAAATTGTGGTAGCAACATGCTGAGATTACAAACCAAGCATATTCAGAGACATTAAGCAGCCTCAGAAACATCAAGCAATTTAAAATCATGACCTTTCTACAAATTTACTTTTAATCAATATCTTAGTGGAATGCTCATGAAACAGCAAATTTGCATTTCCAGACAGGACTTTTAATTAGTGTTCCAGAGACTCACTCATGTGAGAAACCATTTAGATGCACAATGCAGCTTATATTTTTAAAAGATGTTCTAGGCATTACGTAATGTATCCGGATACCTTGAAAAATATGTTTTCAAGTGGAAGTTGACAGTCATATTTGCTTTCTTACTCTCTGTTACCTATATTAATAAAATATTTCCATTGTTTTATCTCATAAGAAAAATGTTCTTGTATATAAAATTGAATATATTTTAATATGGTTTTAAAAGGAAGAATTAATATTTTTGAAGGGACCTTGCTGGAGGTTTTCCGAGTGCCTCTTTTGGGAGGGGAAAGGGAAGGTACTTTTCTCCACTGTGACTCAGTGCTCAGTAATTTTCCACTCCCAATTCTTACCACTCTGTCTTCCCACTACCCCCAGGTCCATAAAACTGCAAAGGCCCTTTGCCCAGGGCTCCCTCAGCAGCAAGACAACCCTCCACGACCCCCAAGTCTATGCTGATCCACCTGATGCTCACCTGGCACCATTCCATGGGGAAAAATGGTACAGGGGTGATTGGCACTTTCTCCAGGTCAGCCTCTTGCTTATACTATGGCAGTAAGAGATTAAATGTCCAATTATTAATATCATTTGTGTTTTTTGGTCTTAATCAGCTACTCCAACACCTGGCAGCTCAGCACTGTCCAGCTCAGCTGGGCACCTGACACTTACCGACTCTTCAAACAGCTTATCCTCGCAAGCTGAAGTTTCAGTTGAGTAAATACATGCCCAGAAACACATAAAATATTTGGATAAAATAGGCTTGCAAATAATTAGAAACACAAATTTGTACTTATACACACCACATTGCCTTCAGAATAGACAACTTATTGGTGTCACTTGGTATAGGAAATCTAAGATCAGTGTAAAAACATTAAGTCAATAATTGCACTGAAATGTTTAAAAATGTTCCATCCCCAGCGGCATACCACCTGTCAGGACAAACATTTTTAAGTTGCCACAGGATGCGTGTGGTGTTGTTGAATGCTGACCCTTCCTTACTTGAAGGCATCTTGAGACAAGGTGGACTCTGGTTTCCCCTCTTCATTTCCAGTGAAACTTCTATGGTAGGACGGAGAGGGCACATGCCGTAAGGAAAGACTTGGAGAAGCACCAACTGCCCTAAACCATCAAAGTGAACCATGGTGTTGAATCTATAAAAGAAAACTTAGAGACATGCACTAGTTGGCGTATATCTCATGGTAGAATAAAGAAAGGAAAAAAAGTACGATTCTTATACAGACAGCACTTTGAAGTTGCCAGGAAGTAATTAAAGTGTGGGGACATTGGATGGTCTTCAATTGCACATGCTGATTGTGAATCAATAAACACTTCAAGGGTAGGAACGTCTATTTATCATCCATTTCCTAGCACTATGCTGTTTTGGGCAGAGTAGATGCTCAATTAATGTCAAGAAATGGAATTGAATGTCTTTGCTATTTGGGACATAAAATTGTAAATTAACTCTGTTTCTAATATGATCTTAATGTATCATTAAATCTAACTAAATTAGTTATTTTTCTTGTATAGGTTCTGCACCTTAGGTGCAAAGTCGTTTTATGTGGTCATTTTACTTTTATTTAAAGTTCATGTAAGTATACTAATATTTATATGATTATGCAGCAAAATAGTCAATGACAAAAACTCCATGGACATTTCTGATAATTCATTAGGCTGTCAGAATAATTAAGTAAAATTTCAGATGTGGTATAATGAACATGATACATGTTATAATAAAATAGGAGTCTTTAGGATTTTCTCTATATAATATATCATCTGCAAATAGTGACAGTTTTACTTCCTTTCCAATTTGGATGTCTTTTATTTCTTTTTCTTGCCTAAGACCTGTATATTGAAAACTATAAGTTGTTACTGAAAGAAATTGAAGAAGACACAAATAATGGAAAGATATTCTGTGCTTGTGGATTGGAAGAATTAATATTGTTAAGATGTCTGTACTACTTAATGCAATACAGATTCAATGCAAACCCTATCAAAATTCCAATGGCATTTTTCACAGAAATAAAATAAACAGTCCCAAAGTTTTTATGGAATCATAACAGATCCCAAATGGCCAAAGCAATCTTAAGAAGAACAAAGCTGGAGGCAGCATGCTCCCTGATTTCAAACTACATTACAAAGCTATAGTAACTAAACAGTTTGGTATTGACATAAAAACAGACACGTAGACCAATGGAACAGAATACAGAGCACAGAAATAAATCCACATATATATGGTCACTTAATTTATGACAAAGGAGCCAAGAATATACAATGGTGAAGGGAGACCCTCTTCAATAAATTGTGTTGGGAAAACTGGACAGCCACATGCAAGAGAATGAACCTGGACCACTATCTTACACCATACACAAAAATTAACTCAAAATAGATTAAAAACTTGAATATAAGACCTGAAACCATAAATCCACTAGAAGAAAACATAAGTGGTAAGCTCCTTGACATAGGTCTTGGCAATGATTTTTGAAATCTGACACCAACAGCAAAAACGACAAAAGCAAAAATAGACAAGTGGGACTACATCAAACTAAAAAGCTTCTGCACAGCAAGAGAAACCATCAATAACATGAAAAGGCAATGTACTGAATGGGAGAAAATATTCCCAAATCATATAACTGATAAAGAGTTAATATCCAAAATATATAAAGAACTCATACAACTCAATAGCAAAAATCAAATGATTGGATTAAAAAAGGGGCAGAAGATCTGAGGAGGCAGTTTTCCAAAGACATACAGATGGACAACACGTGCATGAAAAAATGCTCAACATCACTAATCATCAGGGAAATGTAAATCAAAACCAGAATGAGATATCATTCTACAACTGTAGGAATATTCTCAAGAAAACGAGAAACAGCACGTGTTGGCGAGGTTGTGGAGAAAAGGGAACCCTCGTGTACTATTGGTGGGAATGTAAATTGGTATAGCCACAATGGAAAATAGTATGGAAGTTCCTCAAAAAAATAAAACTAGAACTACCATAGGATCCAACAATCCCACTTCTGAGTATATATCCGCAGGTAATGAAATCACTATCTCAAAGAGATATCTGTATTTCCATATTCATTGCTGCATTATTTACAATAGTTAAGATATGGAAACAACATTCATGTCCATCCATGGATGAACGGATAAAGAACTGACAGTATATTATTGAGCCATAAGAAAGAATGAAATCTTGCCACTTACAACATGGCTGGAACACAAGGGCATTATGCAAAGTGAAAGAAGTCAGATAGAGAAAAACAAATTCCATATGATGTCAATTATACGTGGAATCTTAAAGAAAAACAAGCACATAGAGAGAGAGAACAGATTGGTGGTTGCCAGAGGTGGGAGGTGGGGGGTGGGAGAAATGAGAGGAGGGGTCTAAAGTTAAAAAGAAAAAATAAATAAGTAAATATGGTGCATTACTAAGCAACACCAGAAAATAGCTTACAATTGTCTAGTAATTTGTGACCAAAAAAAAAGAAAACTCTTTCAAAGAAGAAAAACAACCTCAAATTGGATGTAAACTGCATAGATACTGAAAGTAAACAGTGGCAACAAAGCCATACTTCAAGTTCTAAAGGTTGTCTGCCAGATAATATAGCATTTGTAGCTAGATGAAGCACTCCACAATTCAACAAATATTACCTATAATCCTAAATATGACAAAGCATTTAGAAGCTGAAAAAAAAATACTCTCCATTTCCTCAAAAAGAACAAATTAAAGGAACAAAAGGTTTCTTCTCATTCTAAAAACATAGGCTAGACATAGTGTTTTCAAAAAATTCACAGTTATTAATTGTCCCTTAAATTGGCAATCATTGATATCTGTAAATACATACACAACTAATTGTTTCTATTTTTACCAAGTGAAAATAATCTTCAATTCGCCTCTCCTGTCTTTGGTCTCCAAAGATCTATAATAACATCAGTGCCAAAAAAAAATCCAAAGCACATGGATTTGCATTTCATTTCTGTCTCCAGCTCAGCCTCTCCTCCATTAGTTACAGATGGCGAATCTACAAGTCCGCCGGGTGCCTGATGACAGGGAGGATATTTCCCGAAGTACTTACTGATGTCTTCAATGTTTGTACCCATCAACATCTTTATAACTGCCAGACTTAACTTAGTAATGAATTTATAAACTCCCTGATTCCTAGTCGATCGGTAGCCTCTTTTATTTCCCCCAGAGCCTAGTAGCGGCGAAGACTATCAATTTAGCTACTATTTTGAGCCATTCTGAACTGATCTAAAATTCAGAAGGTCTTGCACGCCATCAAATAAAAACCATGTGCCTCTGCCACCCTTTCAACTGTTCATATGAATAAAATATTTTGAACACTTATAGAATGAATGACTTTTAAATGTGATATTTTATTTGGTGGCGTTTGATGGAAGGAAAAAAATACATGTTTCATTTATGATGAATGGCGGGTCTTGGGGTTGGGGAAATCAGACAAATTTTACCAGCTGTGCTAGAAACGGTGACATCTGATGTTTTCCATGGACGCTATGAGCTTAGTTTGTGATAAAAAATTGCAAAGCAAGCTGAAAAAAAAACAAGGGCTGCCCCTGGAAGAGATCCTGCCCAGCCTAATTTATTGCAAGTGTTTAAAGAGACCAGAGACTCTGCAGGGGTTCCTGCAATAAAGGCATCTTGTGCAATCTGCCCTCACAGCATATAAAAGGCTATGACCCTAACCTTCCAGGGTTTAATCCCTCATCAGCTCTCTTATATCTTTCTAAACAACCCCACCCACGCTTTCCCCTCTACTCAGCGAGACTGATACAAATATCTGACTTCCTTCTAGGAACAAAACCATTTGTTCTACTTCGAAAAGCAACTTGGTTTACAGTTCCTTCATGCACAGTAGGAATTACCTGAAATAATATGAATTAAGTCACCTGATTGGTGGTCAACCATTAATTAGCAACATGGATGGAATTTTTCGAAAGATCCTTTCATTAGAGTTCATAAACTCTCCGATAAGAGAGCAAGTTTCCTCCCAAGAGATTATAAGGTGTTTTCAGTGTCACTCAGCAATTCTCTGTGCTGTTTCACTTAAATGATGCTCCTCTTCCCCCAGAACTACACAGTCAGGAAATTATTGAGCTTACAGATGTTGATCTTAGGTGTTTAGAGAGCTGCCAGGTATGGGAAAGAAATGGTGATCTTATTTGCCAAGAAGAGAATCATGCCAAGAGAGACCCAGATAGAATTGAACTTGGCCTTGAATTGAACATCGATGACATGTAGAAAAATGTAAGGCCGTGTCTCATAGCATATTTAATATTTGTAAAATAGTTAATACAAATGACTTACATAGACAGATTTATTTACATATCTGACAGAACAGGGGCAGACAATTTCTCATATAATTGAAAACAAAAGAAGTTACTAAAGAGATAATAATAGCAATTGTTTCAAACACAAGCCTCTACGTTCTCTTAGATTAGAAAATTAGCAAATATCCACCAACTGAAAGTTATAGGAGTTGAAAAATTCCTAAGTCTGGGAAAAATGAGACTGAAGACAAATAATAATTATCTTCATTATTAATAATTATTATAATTCTCTTCATGTCTCAAGGAAGTGTAAAGAGTTTTCCTAAGGCTGTAGGAAGAACTAAAACTTCATATCTCACATTTCTAAGGTCTAATGATCCCTCCGCTAAGAATAAAAAGTCTGAAAAGGCTTAATTTTTCAGAAATATAGAGTTCAATATTTTGGCATCAGCACGCAATCTAGCGTCCTCCTCTGGTCCCTGCCTTATAAATACTTCTGAATGATTAAAAGAAAAACAAAAACAATATCATAGCCGAATAAGTCTGAGATGTTCCCTGAAGTAACATTACTAGCATGTTATAGATTTTAAATTGTCTTTAAATGTAGAAGGCCATTTATCATTGTTTAGCTTCAAATTCCCCAAATATAAGAGACCTTGGGATTATTTTCATGTAGCTAATATTTATATGCTAAAAATATGGCATATTTTAGTTCTTAAGAAATTGACTGAAATGACAAAACTGTATGTGACTAGGATTTCTATGAAGAATATTCTTGTATGACTTCTTCAAACGACAGTGAAAACTTCCCAGATGTTGAGTGGCTCTTTTGGGATATAGTCATGATTTATGAGAACAAGAGTTTTACCTTTGGTTAAAAACAAAACAACAGAAAACAAATTAATCAAAAAACAGTATGTTGAATAAACGATACATATAAACAAGTGATGAAAATATAGTCATCCGACACATAATGGTGTTTTGGTCAACGACGGACCACATATATCACGGTGGTCCTGTAAGATTAGTACCATACAGCCTTGGTGGGTAGTAGGCTATACTACCTGGGTTTGTGTAAGTACACTCTATAATGTGTGCACAATGACAAAATCTTGCCTAATGATACATTTCTCTGAATGTATCCTTGTCATTAAGTGACACATGACTGTAAATGAAATTATGATGTATCAGTTATATGCCAAGAACATGAAACTGCAGACCATAATATTAACTTCAGATGAGATGGGACTCAGGTCTAGAAGTTTTAACTGAGATACTGATGAACCCATATAACTAAATTAATGCTGTGATTGACAACGAGGGTATGACCATTACACAAGTTCACGTACAGTATAACAGTATCAAAAAACACCTAGCAAATATGATAATGGAATCAGCAGATGCATTAAACATCTCCCCTGTGGTTGCTTATTTGGAGTTATACTTACTGATTTTCTGCCCCTCAAGGAATTCCCTTATATGTTCACCTTCTTAGACATGCATTTCAATTTATATTGTAAATAGAGGAGCAATATTTTAGGTATTTTGAACCTGCACATTTGTACCAAGAATCTTATCTACAGTATTTCTGGAAACAGAAGACTCATGCTCTTCATTCAACACCCTTAAAATGGAATGGACAGAGTTTGCTAGAACATTTGTTTCCAATTATGATGGAGGGACCCTTCTTCTATAAACAACCATAAAATTGACAAGATACATGAGGCAATTGATTTCTGACATTGGATAACAGGCAGCACAAGATGATGTTCTCTAAGAAAAGGAGGACTTGATGAGGTGTGCCTGGCTTTCTGCCTGAGTACAATTTCCTGGCTCATGAACTGATGGTTAAGAAGAGTAAGGTGATTCTTCTGAGCTGATAAGGCACTGGTCTGATTTCTTAGAACCTCCAGGGATGAGGGAGCTGTGCAAGCAGGCAGTCCAAAATCCGAGTAGACCACCTACTTAGTATATCATTGTGCACTGTAGAATTCACTTAGTTAACACAAATGTGGGTATGCTCACATTTACAAATATTCTTGGAAGGACAAATGAGAATGCTTTAATAACATCTACCTCTGGGAGCAGGAGGAGGAGTGTTTTGGGGGCAGTGAGTGACTTGACTTTTCATTGCATGGTTACCAGTACTGAATGAAAGTTTTTGCCCTTCACATGACTTTTGTCATAAAAAACTTCAAAATATCTAATATTTGGTGAAAAGTATATCCCTTAATTTTTTTTTCTTTTTTTGTATTTTTAATGACCTTTTTGCATTATTTATTACCAGTTACTGCCATCATAGAAATCTCAGCTTCCAAAACATGCCATTTAAGGAAAATGGCCAAGAGAATTGAAGCCCTGTGTATAATGTGGGAAATGATGAGGACGTTCACTCCAGATAGTACCCTGTGTAGATAGATAGTGGTCCTTTGGAATGAAGTTGTAAGAAACGCCTCAAGAAATAGGTTATAACTATGCAGTCCGGCTTTTCATGCTCAGAGTTCTTCTCTATGAATAGATTTGTTCTGACAGAAATGGATTTGTGGACATGGCCACCAGCCTGTCACTTTAACAGATGAGAAGCTTCAAGATCCTGAACCGAATCACTGCCCGCTCCAGACCACTAGTGAAACAGGATTCTCAGTCAGTTGTGTTATTAGCACAGTTAAGTTTGGTAAAGATTGACTAATGAGATGAAATACCATTACTCAATGCCTGGAGATCAGGGGGAGAAAACAAGTAAAAGGAGAGAAAATGGGAAGTATGTTTATTTTCTATGTTTAAAGCATCTTAGTGATGTCACAGATTTTTGTAGGAGTAATGTATGCAAATGCTATTTTAACAGTTAAATGTAAAACTGGATGTAATATAAATAATTTGAGACAGTGTTGTTATGCTTGATGTATAGAATTGAAGTATATTGATTATTGGTAAACATTGTGAAGCATCTAAATCAATAAATCTGAATTGAAAAAAATGATAACATGCTTATGTGCCTCACATATTTTATGCAGAGTTCCATTAAGAAGCAGATTCCACTGCTGCATTGAAATGTGTTTTTTTTTTAAATAACTGATTTAACCACTTTTCAACTAAAACTTATCTGAAAAATATAGTGTGCCTTCTACTGCTAGATTATACCAAATATTTCATAGTATGTTAAACTTTGTTGATTTGGAAATGAAGGAAGTAAACACCATATCTTTGAGTAGTTTTCAATGTATATTGATAAAAATATGCAACCTCTAGCAGCCACTTGTAGAGAATAGGGAGTTATGGCAACCAATCAGAGGAGTTCATGTTACAAAAATCCCTTTCTTTCCAATTTATCTAGTGATTTTTGTCAGTTTGTTTGCTTATTTTCCATCTCCTGGTGGTTTTCAAAACATATGTCATTTATCCAGTCTTTTGGGGGGACTAGTTCACTGTTACTCTATCATGAATCATTTTTTGTCACTTAGAATGGTAGGATTTTATAGTTAGAATGCAAATATTTTAGTGTGTGTGTATTGTAGTATTGTGTTTTTTTGCCTTAATTCTGCCACTTAATGGTAAGCAGAGAGCAGACACTCTGCCACATACATTGTCATGTCCTTGTCATGATTTGCCAATACTCAATGGATAATGAATAGTCAATTCCCTCTATTCTCTTTTAATTATTTCCTTCATTAATAAAAATAGTTTTATTTCACTGCTTTCTTAAGATGAAAACACAGATGGATAACAATAAACATTTTTTCTAATAACAACGTATAGAGATAGAAATGTGTCTCTAACACTTACTTACCTGCATTCCCAAAAATGAATATTAATGTTTTCTTTATCATTATCATTCACTTTGAAATAGTTTGCAGTTTTCCTTCTGGTCACTTCTTTAAATCAACGGTCATTTAGAAGGGGGTGGTTAGAGCATGGAGAGGAATTACAAAGGGACATGCAGAAACACTGGGGTTTGGTTTCGTGGTTGTATACATATATTAAAACCTCAAATTATACAATTTAAATATGTGCAGTTTAGTGTATTTCAATCATACCTCAATAAATATGCTTAAAAATTGGGGTTGTATCGTGAAAACAAACTAAAAATATGTAGCAGTGGCTTCAATGTTGTTCAAATCTTCTATACATTTTCTGTCTATTTACTGATTTTCCAGTTATATTATCAATTATTAAATAGGGGGTTGAAAGCTCTGATTCTTTGCAATTCTATTACTTTTTACTTCATGTATCTTGAAGTTCTATTATTAGATGCATAAATGTATAGGAATCTTATGTTCTCTTGATGAATTAATCCCTTTATTATTATGAAATAATCTCCTTTATCCAGGGTAATAGTCTTTGCTCTAAAACCTATTTTATCCCAGTGTAGATATTTTATCATAGTTCTGATTAATGTTAGCTTGTTATATATTTTTTCATGATTTTACTTTTAACCTCTGTGTCTTTATATTTGAAGTGTGTTTGTTGTAAACAGAATAAAATTAGAGCTTGCTTTATATGCGTTCTGAGAATCTCTGTCTTTTAATTGCAGTATTTGGATCATTTACAGTTAATGTGATTATTATATAGTCAGGAATAAATTTATCATCTTCACACTTATTTATAAATTTGTCCATCTGTTCTCTGTTCAGTTTTCCCTCATTTTCTTCATTCTTTGGGATTAGTTGAATATTTTTTATGATTCTGTTGTATCTCATTTGTCATATTAGTTATGACAATATAGTTCTTTGTTTTGTTATGTTAATCATTGTTTTAGTGTTTATAGTATAAATTTTTAACTTGTCACAATTTACCTTCATGTGATATTATTTCACGAGTAATATAAGAACCTTAGATTAATTTACTTCTATTTTCTTAGAACACTTAACTCCAATTTCTCCTCTCCTGATCTTTGTGCCATGTTCTCATACATTTTATTTTTATATATGCTGTAAACCACAAACTGCGTTTTTATTTTTGGTAAATATTTAATTATCTATTATGGATATTAAATAAGGAGAAAAAATCTTAAATAGTCACCCATGTACTTAACATTGTAGTTCGTAATTATTTTAACTTGATCCACATTTCCATCTGGTATAATTTCCCTTCTGCCTGAAATTTCTTTTACTCCAGTTCGGCCTGTGATGAGCTCTTTCAGGTTTTTGTGTGTCTGAAAAAAAATTTTTCACCTATGTTTTTGAAAATTTTGCTTCATATAAATTTCTAGGTTGACAGTATTTTGCTTACTTGTTTGTTTCAGTTATAAACATTTGTATAAATATTCTTGAACTTTGTTCTGGGACACAGTTAAGTTACTTGAAAACAGTTTGATGTTTCCAGATTTTGCTTTTAAGATTTTTTTCTGGGAAGATCAGAGCTACACTCAATCCTTAATCTCAATGTAAGGGCATCCTGGATAAGAGGGCACTTAACCTTCTGATACAATGAGTAAACTATACAACAGGATGAAGCAATAAGGTATGTTGAAATTCAGAGTCTCTAACATGGCTAATTGATCAATGCACCTCAGAAAATGAAATAGCCTGATAGATGCTACTTGCTATATAAAGGAGGAAATTTCCTGGATCTACTTGGCAAAAACATTAGCCAATATGGTGAAAAATCCCAATGTTTTACCCAATGCCCAGACTCACAGCAATTCATAGACGTAAAATTTTTTAACTGAAGAGGAAGTATTCTTAAGGAAAGACCCTGTAATTAATTCATAGGTGTATGGTGAAACTTGAAACTCCTCCTAAGCCTTCCCCAGAGGAACCTGCAGCCATTTTTTTGCAAGAACATTTACAAGGGTAAAAGGAAAATCTCCAGGGATTTTTTAGATACCAGGATATTAATAGATACATTAAAGTTACGACCATACTAAATGATTTTTGATATCTACCCTTAATGTGAAAGGAATGTCATATAGCAGAGCCTTATAGTGAAATGATATGTTACATTCAGTGCAAGTCTTTCTATGTGATAAATCTACTAATTTAATAAATCTAAGTGATAAGCCTTTAAATTGGAAATCTTTATAGTTGGTTTCTTCTTTTGAGAATTCCACACTTAGTTTGATGTTTGTATTAATAGCTTCTTGAAACAAGAGTGATATTTTCCCCTAAGATTTCAGTTTGAGAAAATCAAAATAAAGATAGAAGTTCTGATATTTTTACCAATTGTAAAAAGTATACATTTTTATTAGAACTCATATAACAGATACGGATTGTATTTTTAAATGTTTCTAGGTCTATAATAATGCTGGGTCATTCTCAGTTTTTACTAGTTAAAGAGAAGAAGAACGTCTTCTGTATCTCTTCAGTGTGTTTGCAAAGAACTCCATCCCTGTGATTGTAAAACCACATCTGCTTCTCCCCAAACCATTATTAAGAAAATATCCCCTTGACTGTTGAGGTCCTCAGAATCAAGAATGCTGACAGAATGCTCCAGTGCACCAAGCTAATTTCTGTAGAGTACAGCGTGATGGCCACTTCAGATGGCAGCTACCATTGGGGGAACAATGAGTGCCTTACTTATGCTCTTATAGACTCAGCACTCATAAAACCTGGGTCAGCATCTGTGTTTAAGAAAAAAATTAACAATGGGCTATTTCCCTCAATTAGCCCAATGATGCATAAATAGGCTAGAAATAACTTTTTAATAGCTATTTGCAGATAGGTTGGAGCAAATATTCTAAAAGCTGGTTTAGAACTTTCATTTTTTCCGTTCTGAATTATCTGGGAGGACCCAGTGTAATCACAATGTCCTTATAAGAGGAAGGCATGGGGGCCAGAATCAAAGAGGAGATGTGACATGTAAGGGAACATATTCATGGGTTTTTGGAATTAGGACATGGACATCTTTGGGGGCCATTATGTTGTCTACCACATCATGTGATCTAGAAATTCTATGGCTAGGTATATACCTCCCAAAATGCTTGCATATGTGTATCTGAAGAGGTGTAAAAAAAAAAAAAAAATAGCATGTTTCAGTATTATCTGTAACTACTCCAAAATGGGAGAAAAATCCATGCACAGTAGAATGGATTAATACATTGTGCTCTATGTAATAAAATACAGTGGTGAAAATGCATAAACCAAGATTACATGCACCAACATGGATTAATCTCACAAACACAGTACTGAGCAAAAAGAACCAAATGTCTAAGATTATGTGGGAAATGACACAAAGTGGACTTTATGGTTCTGAAAAATGTTCACTTTCTTGACCTAAGCTGTGGTTACATGGCTCTTTGCTTTTTTGTTAATGAATAATTGAGCACTATTGTTACCTTTTGTGTGATTTTCTGCTATATAATATACTTAAAAAAGTTTAAAAGTACTTGAATATTTCATTAATGGTGCACACACTCATAAACTGAATAAAGAAGCAAACTTTTGGGGAAATTACACAGTCCACATTAAAGAGAATCCTCTTTCCCCAGTAATAGAAGTTCTTACATATTTGTACCATCTTGGTGGCGAACTTCTGTCTATCTGTCTGTCTGTCTATCTATCTACCTATCTATCCATCCACCCATCCATCCATCCATCCATCCATCCATCCATCCATCCATCCATCCATTCACCCACCCATCCATGCATCTATCTATCATCTGTCTATCATCTATCTTTCTATCTACCTATCATCTATCTATCTACCTGTCATCTATTTATTTATCTGTCATCTATTTATCTGTATCTATCTCTCTATCTCTCTATCTATCTATCTACCATCTATTAGCTAGCTAGCTAGCTAGCTATCACCTCTCTACCTCTCTCTCTTCTCCAACTATGTTGCTTGGCTTTTCACCTTCTTAATAATGACTTTTGATTAATAGAAATTCTTAATTTTCATAAAGTTTAATTTGTCCATTTTCCTTTATAGTTAGTGATATTTGAGTCCCGTTTAAGAAATTTTTAATTTCATGAAGATATTTTCTTATGTTTTACTGTGTAAGATATATTGAGTGATTGTTCACATTTAGAATCAAAATCAATGTGGATTTGATATTTCTGTATGGTGTGATGTGGGTATCATGTTTCATTTTCTACTCTTTGGGTGTCTACTTGAAGCAGCATCATTTCTTGAAAAGACTATTCTTCCTCCCACTGCTCTACTATTTCACCTTGGTTGTAAATATTTGTGGATCTGTTTGAGGCTCTCAGTGTTCTGCCATTGATCTACGTAATCTATCTTTTGCCAATACCATATCATCTTTTTATAGCAGATTCAAGTCTTGAAATATGGTAGAGGAAAGTCACCAACCTTTTTTTTCCTCCTTCAAGAACATATTTTCTACTCAACAATAAAAAAGCAAATAACTCAATTGAAAAATGGACAAGGGATCTGAACAGACATTTTCCTAAGAAGGTGTACAGATAGACAATAGACACATGAAAACATGTCCAACATCACTAATTATTAGGGAAATGCAAACCCAAATCAGAATGAGATATCACCTCACACCCGTCAGAATGGCTGTTACTAAAAATATAAGAAATAACAAGTGTTGGAGAGGATGAGGAGAAAAAGGAACCCTTGTACACTGCTGGTGGGAATGTAAACTGGTTTCAGCCACTATGGAAAACAGTATGGAAATTCCTCAAAAAATTAAAAATATAAATACCATATTATCCAGCTATTCCACTTCTGGTTATTTATCCAAAGAATGTGAAAACACTAATTCAATAAGCTATATGCACCACTATGTTCATTGTAGCATTATTCACAATAGCCAAGACTTGGAAACAACCTAAACGCCCATTAACAGATGAATGGATAAAGAAGACGTGGTATACGTATATACAATGGAATACTACTTAGCTATAAAAAAGATGAAATCTTGCCATCAGTGACAACGTGAATGGAACTTGATGGTATTATGCTAAGTATGGAACTTGATGGTATTATGCTAAGTGAAGTAAGTCAGATGGAGAAAGCCAAAAACCATAAGATTTCACTCATATGTGGAGGATAGAAAAACAACAACAACAAACAAACACATAGACATAGAGAATAGATTGGTGGTTATAAGAGGGGTAGAGGGAGGAGGAGGGCGAAACAGGTAAAGGGGTAGATGTGTATGGTGATGTATGGAAACTAGACTTTTGGTGGTGAACATGATATAGTCTATACGGAAATTAAATTATAATGATGTACACCTGACATCTATTGTTATAAACCAATGTTACTGCAATAAAAAATTAATTTAAAAAAGCATATATTGGGGCTGGCCCAGTGGCTCAAGTGGTTAAGTGCGCATGCTCCACTGCAGCGGCCCGGGGTTCACCAGTTTGGATCTCGGGTGTGCACCGACACACCGCTTGTCAAGCCATGCTGTGGTGGCATCCCATATAAAGTTGAGGAAGATGGGCATGGATGTTAGCCCAGGGCCAGTCTTCCTCAGCAAAAAAAAAAAAAAGAGGAGGATTGGCTGATGTTAGCTCAGGGCCGATCTTCCTCACCAAAAAGAAAAAAAGCATATATTTACTTTTCTTGATCATTTGGATGCTCATATAATTTTTAGAGTCACCAGCTAGTATTTTATATAGAGTTATATTTAATCTATACATCAATTTGAAGGAACATTGATATTTTTATTGTATTACATTTTACAATCCATGCACACTGCATACATTATTTCTATTTTCTTACATCATTTACCTTAATAATATTGTATAAGTCAATATAGAAATCATGGAATCTTGCATATCTTTTGTTAGAATTATATGTACATATTCAACATTTTGATATATAGATAGCATATGTTTTACATTTCAATTTCTCTTTGTTTCTGGTGTATACATAAAATTAACAAAATCTATATGCCAGAATTGTATTAAGGAACCCATTAAACATATTTATTAATTCTTATCATTCTGGTGTAAATTATTTTGGGTTTTTTTAAATACATAACCATACCATAAATAATGATAGTTTTATATTTCAGTCTTCACATCTATCATTCTTTTTGATTATCTTTGCACATGTTTATTAAATGTTGAACAGAAATGGTGACAAAAGGCTACCTTTCTCATTCTCAATTCAAAGAGAAAATGTTAGATGTCTTTAATGTAGGAAGAGAGGGAAATTTTTAGCCATAATTACTCATATCAGCATATAGCAAGAAGAAGAAAGTAGTTCTGCAGTGATCTAAGCCTCTATCCCAAGAAGAGAGAAAATTTTCATTATCATTTAGTTAAAATAGTCTTAGATGTTTTTTCAATACATAACATTTAAAAATATACTTTCTTATTTTTCAAGCATGTTAATTTACTACTATATTTGGTTACCAATGGCTGGGAATTGCCCTGTGGTCAGTGAATCTATTCTGCATGCTTGCAATCTTCTTAATTTTGTTGAGATTTGCTGTCTAGCTTTATGGTAAATTTTGTAAGTATTCCACATATTCTTGAAAGGAACATTTTTCTGCGTTTTTCAAGTGCAATGTTCTACATCTTAATTTGGTCAATTTTGTTTCTGTGGTTTTCAAAACTTCTATGCATCAAAACCTTATTTTTTTGGGTTCCTATTTTGTCAGTTACAGAGAGAGGAGGATCCTCATTGCTCTATTTTATTAACTATTATTTCTCCTAGTTTTGGTGACATGATTTTATCACTTCAAGTACTAGTCATTTCTAATTGAGTGCCAGACATTATACATGAAAAAATATGAATAATTTTGGGTCTTGAATTATTTTATCTTCATTCAGAAAAAAATATTGCCTTTGCTGCCAGTAGATGGTTGGTGGCACTGCCAATCTCAGATATTCATGACATACTTTATAGGATTAATTGAGTTTTAGCTCTGATGTGGGCAAGACTTGGTCTAGTTTACACTTATTCCAAGGTATATCTGTTAAGGGCTTCAGTCTAAATCATAGGAGATTTAGCATTGCCTGTGGACAATGCACTAGATTCATTCCCTCTAAATGTATTAGGCTACAGAAATGTTTGCTCAACTTCTCAGCCCCTCGGCTGCCTCAGCAAGACTTGGGAGACAATGCTGGGAGAAAATCATCACTAAATGCCCTGGATATTGACCCAATAACTATTGCAACACTTTTTAAAGCATTATTTTGTCCAGGTTTCCTAGTTGTTTTCAATGTGAAGTTTGGTCTGAGTTCTCTAATTGGCAATGAACTGAAGGGTGTTCTTCTCAAGTGGCTTTATAATGCAGTCTTCTAAGTTACCAGACCTGTTTTCTTCTGATCCTTTAGAAACTAACAACAGAGAACAGGATTTAATTGGGGTTTCACAGGTTTCTTCAAGGAACTAAACAAAGGAAGTTACACAGTCACTACACTTATTTTTTAGAAAGTTTTTAGATTTAATGTCATTGAAGACACATAGCATCTGAACATCCATACAACTAATGTTTAGGGGAAATATGTGCCTGTACTATAAATTTCACTAGTCATAAATGCAGTTATGAAAGTGATAATGAAAGTTTTGCTGGTTTTTATAAAGCCAGCCTTACATGATGCAAATGTACATAGGATCCCATAGGACAATATGTTGTAACAAACATACATGTATCATTACTGCAATTTTTACTACACAAAAATGGGGTTCTCCTACCTGATGCACATAGAAAAGCCAACTATTACGGCATTAGCTTTTGGGAAAAGAAATCAGCTTAATTGCTAGATCGATCTGCAAGGAGACAGGAAGCATCAGCTCTCAGATCTGTCTCCCTGATTTAGGGCTTCGGGAACAATTTGTGCAGCGAAGAGCAAGGAGGTCTGAAGTGTAGAGATAGATGATTGGAAGTCAGGAGAAGCGAGGTAATTGATGATGTGTACAGGTATAGTCAAGCTTCACGTCTCTTCAAAGGACGTATGTTCACAAAATGGCGGCATTACTATGATCTGAGGATGGAGTTTTTAGCTCCTTGACGTCAAAAAGTTCACTTACTGAGCATTTGTGCAGGCCCAGTTGATGGATTTGTGGTCTCAAACGGCCTGAACTGGACAAAGGGTCTCAGTTCCTGAAAAACCACCCTCAATTACTCTGCTCATAAGTCAGAGTCAGTTGAACTCATCCTAGAAGGCTCATGGTTACACAGTGTCATTCATAAAAAATACTATTAGTGTTCACATGAGCTCAGTTTCAAAATAAGTAGGTAACTTTGTACCATTCAGATAGAGAATGTTGCTTAAGAGAACAGGAATTTAAGGAATTATAATTTATAATAGAATATCAAATATTTGTAATGAAAAATGTATGGATCATAGAAAAGCATATATAATAGAATAAAATGATTGATGCCACTATTTTTAGGGTAAACCACTATTAGTATTCTGGTGTGTACAGTCATTCCTCCTTTGAAAATCATCTTATAGAGTGGACTTTATAGTCAAAGAATTGTGTAAATGGTTAAACTGGAAGGTTTTGTTCTGTTGGGCAGATGAGGAAGACTTTTGGAAAACATGGACATAAGTGAGAAGACTGAGTGGAAGGAAAGACATTTTGTTAGAGTGTAAATAAGTTTCCTTAGGAACCAGACAAGGGAGCAATGGATGAATTTGAGGAGCTAAAAATTATGTAAAACTGGAAGATTTAGTAAATCCTTGTGAAATAGATGGTAATTTAACAGGTTTATCAAAGATGCCAGGGGAAGAGGCATCATCTCCAGTGGAAAGGCAGTTTTTTTCAATCAAGGGAGACTAGAATTAAGATGCCTGGTCTTCTAGACTACAGCAAGGTATGGAAGTAGCAGAATCTTTTCCCTTAGAAGGAACATATGGATTTGGAGCAAGCTTTCTCAACCTTGGCACTATTTATATTTGGGGGCTGGATGCTTCTTTGTTGTGGTATGGGGCTGTCCTGTGCACATTGGGGTGTTTAGGGGCATCTCTGGCCTCTACCCACCAGATGCCAATAGTGCTCCCACAACTAAAATTGCCTCTGGTCATTGCCAAATGTCCCCTGGCTTACACAATACCACCATCTCATCCCCACCTGCCACCCCACTGAGAAACACTAATTTATGACTTAGCCACACCTCTGGGTGGGACCACATAGATCAAGGACTGGAGGGTCCCCTCCAACCACTTTAGACTGGGTAACACCCTAATATTTCCCCCCAAAATTTGGGAGTTAGTAAGGTGAGATCCGAGTCTCAATGATGACCACAACTGGTTTTCTTAAAATCCCGCCATGTGAGCTTGAAGCGAGATTACTTTCACGAAACAGATAAATCCTTAAAGTTAGTGAACATTTCTCATTCCAGAGAGTGTGGTCATTCAAATCCACACACTCCCCAAATGAAAGGTTCATACCTGCAGGAGATTATAGGTGTTCAGGGAAGTCCAACAGACCTACGTGCTGTTTCATGTGACTCTTGCCTGGGTGACTTTACACCAGGTTGCGAGGAGCATGGAACAGCTTTTCTAGCTGAGATGATACTTCCATGGAGTGTAACAAGCATCCATTCGGAAAAGTCAGTTCTATCCAAAAGCTCCCTGGACTACAAATAGATCATCTCTCAGATGGTTGACTTATGACAAGGACCCTAAATCTTGCTTTTCAATCCCTAGTTTATAAAAGAGGCCGTTCCAATGGCCATGACATAATCAGAGGATACTAATGAGTTTAATAGAGTGCTTATTCCTCAATATCTATCTCCATAAAAAACTAGTAAAAATGTTTCCTTTAGAGACTTATGGTTTCAGAATTTTAAACTTATTTAGAATCAAGTATTCTTCTATTGAAATGGAGATTTTCCTGCAAAGGATAGTTCTACCAAATCATGTTCCGAGTATCTTAGCTGAAATTATGAAAACAGTATGTGAGGAGGAGAGAAGGAGCGTTTAATTTTTCCCCCAAAGCCCCAGTAGATAGTTGTATGTCACAGCTGCACATCCTTCTAGTTGCTGTATGTGGGACGCGGCCTCAGCATGGCCGGAGAAGCGGTGCGTTGGTGCGCGCCCGGGATCCGAACCCGGGCCGCCAGCAGCGGAGCGCGCGCACTTAACCGCTAAGCCACGGGGCCAGCCCCAGAAGGAGCGTTTAAAAAGAGGGCAACAAAAGTGACAAACATGAATGGCATCATGATTCATCTGAAACTGACCCTAGAAACTACAGAAAATGGAAATTTATGTTGGTTAATATTGGAATTAGAGCCACAAAATCTTTGAAATTAAAATCTCTTTGCTATCATAAAGTTACTCGGCGTCAATGTATGATGACAAATTTTAAGCATTTTGATAACAAGGATATTATCAAACCATCTATTTCAAAAACACATTTTGTAAAAATGGAATATGCTTATATCAAGATGTTTTGCATAAATGCAGGGTTTATTTTTACCTCCCCAAGGACAGCTGCCAGCTTATGACTGAGAACTCGCAACTTGATGGGTCAGTGCATTTTAAAAAATATTATGTTACTATGGAAATTTGTTTTTGGAATGAATTATGAAAGATTATATCTAGCAAATAAATACGGATGAGTAGAGTGTTTCACATATCTTTTAGATGAGCTCATTGTATTTTTCTACACATCACCTGGTATATGATAAACGATATCGTTTTGGGCATAAAGATTTCCAATGTACATAAAGCTTTGTAAAGAGCTAAGTTTTCAGACTACATTATTTTATCGGGAAGGGCGAAACAAAATGCCATGCAGTTTTAGGTAAGGTGAGATATTTGAAATGTATTGTGAAATGTTGAACTAATATATATGTTGACAGAAACATATTAAGATATATATGAAACTATTTTGACTCTGGGTGAGTAGGAATATATTAACTATACAATCGATGGCACAGCAATGTACTGATTCATGATCTACACACACATCAAGAGAGTGACTTAAAAAATCCATAGTAAAAATATCAAAGAGGATGATCTGTTTATCAGTTAAAGTGATCACGATGGCTTCCTCCTCATCTTTAGAAGACTTAGCTCTAAAACAGGTCACTCTTCTATGCCTCTTGACCTGACAGGACCACACGTCCTGTGAGTAGAATGGGGAAATGAGCTACAGACCCCACAGATATTGCTCTTGAAAAATAACACTCTAATCCCAGTGCCATAAAGAGGTCTGGAGATGTCACAACAATTAGTGCCCCTATGATTGCGTTTGCTCAATCTCACGGCGCACCACAGCCAGCTCGCGTTGTTATATGTTTCACTCACAGTACAGATGGCACTCTGCTGTTGGACTCTTATGATTAGATGACGGTGGTACATACCCTTACATATGCCTCTAGGGGATGTTTGTGTCACTCAACAGAATGCCCAGTAGTAGACTTTGCATTTTAGCAACCCAAATTCCTCCTGTTAGGACCACAGCCACTGTCTCTTTACAGACAGCATGGGAATAACCCTGTCGTTTGTACAATTCAACCACTAAAAAGACAAAAGAAATAAACAGCATCTTGGCAATATATGGTATCTCTACTATTCTTATCCTCCCATTTGGAATGAATTAGAATGTGACTTGAGTCTCCTAACACTTTGCTTAGATCTCGGATTGGCACATTTTTGTTGGTTTCAAAACTTATTGTATCCTCTAGAAATTGTTTGCCCCCCCCCAGAAGTCATCTCTAGGGGTTCAGAATGCATATCCATGTTTTTCCTAGTAAGATCCCAAGGCATGACCTCAGTTGATTGCTCCACGGATGGGCATCTGAAGCCAGATGGACCAATTAGATCTTATTTCTTAGGAATCTGTAGGCTAGGGAAGCAAAGAGTGGAATGAGCATCTTTAGAGGAGATGAGCATTGTAGATAGTTTAGATGTCCCTCTCAGAAGTCTCCAGAGCTATCTTGGTCAATTCCTTTTTGGCGTCTTTGCAGGTAACACGTTCTTTGATAATGGGACATCACACCAATATCCTTCCCAGGAGTCTCCCTATTTGTCCCAAGCTATCTCTTAAGTTTCTGTTGCTTGCAACCAAAGTAACTTTCACTAATAGGACACAGTTTGTAAGAATAAGGGCTGCACAGAGCAGACTCAAACTGTACACTGAGTAATCTGAGGTAGACCGAGGGGCAAGAGCCCAGGTTAAGCTGAGGGCAGGTTTTGCTGAGGGAAGCCATCAATTACAATTAACCTCTGATATCTTGGGATTCAGGTCATACTCCCATCATCTCTCCACTGAAGCAGGTGCACATGAGGTCATGATAGCAAAACATCAGGACATCTATGCATGCTAGTTTCTTTTTGCATCCTTGAAGAAAGCGTCACGAGAGAAAACCTAGGCTTTGCTGAATTGCAGGACCAGGTTTCTCTGAGTTCTTCCAAGTGGTCTGTGGAAAACCAACAGTGCTGTCATCCAGGACCTTGTTAGAAATGCAGCCTCTTAGGTCCCTCTTTGCTGCCCGATGAAGGCAATGCAAGAAAGACAAGTTACAAGTCAATCACATTTGTAAACCCAGATCCAAAATCCTAAACAAAATATTAACAAACTGAATTCAGATATATATATATATATCGAAGTCAGCACCATTGCCCAAGTGCAAGAATGATTAAATATAGGAAATCAATGTAAATCATTACATTGAGAAAAAATGAGAAACTGGAAATAATATTTGACTTTTAGTAAGTCATTGGATACAAGGTCAATGCACAAATATAAATTATAGATAGATATATAGATATAATTGGCAAGTAGTGATTAGAAAATCAATTTGTAAAAGGGTATTATTTAAAATTGCATTAAAAATACTGTTACAATATCAACTCTTGATAAAATGATCTGTAGTTTAATTATAATCCTAGTCAAAATCCTAGAGTGTTTTATGTAGAAATCAACAAGCAGATTCCAAAATGCGTATGGAAATATAAAAGATCAAGGATAGCTTAGACATTCTAAAGGAAGAACACTTCCGGGGGTTTGCATTTTCAGATATTAAGATTTATTATGTAGTTACAATAGTTAAGACAAAGTGCAATTAGAATGAGAAATAAATAAATTAATGGAACAGAATGGAGACCCTACATGTACTCACTCATATAAGAATATTTGGTTTTTGATTCAAGCCCTTGCAGAGCACTAGCAGACAGTCTTTTCAGTGTATAGTGCTTCTAACTTAGAAACTATGAAGTGGGGAAAAAAGATCCCTATCTCACACCATATACAAACTCTATTCCATGCAGATTGTAGGTCTAAATTTCAAAAGTAAAATAACAAAATTAGAAGGTAACATAGGAAACAATCTTTATGACCTTGTGTTAGGAACAATTTCTTAAAGTGTGCATGAAAGAACCATAAAGAAAAGACAGATAAATTGGACCATATTATAACTAATAATTATCCATCAAAAGACACCATTAAAAGAGTGAAGATACAAGTCACAGAATGGGAGAATATATTTAAGATACCTACAATGTTTCAAAGTAGATAAATTGCTCCAAATATGATAGAGGACTCATATCTAGAGTAAAGAAGAATTCTTACAAATCAATATGAAGAAAACGGTCCAGTGCAGAGGTAGGACAAAAGGTCTAAAAGATGCTTTACAGAAGAGTATATCCAAATTCCCAACTACCACATAAGAAAATGCAGCTTCATTAATCACGATGGAAATTCAAAATTAAATCAGAATGAGACAACACTGCACACCAACCAGCCTGGCTGTAATGAAATAAAGTCAGAGAATATCCGGCGTTGGAGAAAACTACAACTGGGTCTCTCAAATACTGCTGATGGCTCAGCAACTTTGGAAAATTCTCTGGTGATACTCACCAAGGCTGAAGAGATAGATCAACTCTGATCCAGCAATTCCAAAAGACGTATTTTCATATGTCTGCACACCCATGCATGCACACAAAGGGACACACATAATTATTTTAAGCATCTTTTATAGCATGTCTATATGAAATTGCTAAAAATTGGAGACGACCCAGATGTCCATTAACAATGGAATGGATAAATAAATCGTGGCTATTGCTATAAGGGAATCTTTAAAACAATGGCAATGAATAACCAATTGCTATACTATGCACCACAGATTAACGTCACTCA
Source organism: Ceratotherium simum simum (assembly GCF_057802395.1). Classification (NCBI taxonomy): domain Eukaryota; kingdom Metazoa; phylum Chordata; class Mammalia; order Perissodactyla; family Rhinocerotidae; genus Ceratotherium; species Ceratotherium simum. The sequence continues at coordinate 125,835,758 of NC_141940.1, forward strand.
CATAAAGTCGACAGCGGAAGCTGGAGAACACGCTGAATCATTCCTTTTATATAAAGTTCAAATACTGGCCAGACTAGGCTTTGGTGTTAAATTTATCAGAAAACCAGTTGCCTTCTGGAAGAGAGTAGAAGTATCGACGGTGAGTTTGTACGAGGTATGTTTCCAAGGTATGGCTTAGGTTCTGTTCCTTGATGTAGGTGGCAATAGTATCTGATAAACCCAATGAGAAAATACATTTTGTGCAATTCCTCACATATAAATTATATACTTTAATATACATCTTATAATATATAACACTCAGTATAATTTCAATTATGTAAAAGAAAAATAAACCAACTATGTGTCTTTGCACATATGAAAAAAATGGAAGTAGAGTCAGAAAATGTTAATAATATTATCTCTGGGAATATATCTGTATTTTTTCTTTACTTTTTACAATTTTTTAAATTTTCTAAAATATACGTCACTTTTCGTAATTAAATTTTTAAGGAAAAATTTGCAATGAGATGGCAAATAAAATGGCCCATTTTTGACAGTGTTGTCTAATCAACCATTTTGACATTGTGCCACCAGAACAGCTGAATTTAGTGACAGCTTGGAGGCCTCTCTTGCCAATGAAAATCTTTGGCTGTGTGCAGTGTGTTCCTGGTGCAGTTCAGTGTACAGCTCAAGCAAAGAATTTCACGAGCACAAGCTCATTCTATTCCCTTATTTACTATCAGTCCTGTTTAACTTCTCTCAATTTAGGGAGTTCTCATTTCTTCCTCTATTGCATTTTACAGCTAGCGCCAACTCCAATGTACTGTCACAATCCGCTGTAATCTCTTTCATTGTAAGTACATAGAGTATTAAAATTAAACTGCAGGCATGAGATAATTTATTTGTCCATAACTCATTATAAAATCATATATAATATTGAATGCATATTGAATGAAACACTTTATTTTTCTATAACTCACTGTAAAAGCATATGTAATTTTGAATGCTTTTAAATTTCCTTTATTTGTCAAGGAGATGAAGATTTAATATACAGAAAAAAAACTGGGGGGTGGCTTTCCCTTCCAAATTTGTATACACAAAATTCTAGATAATAATTCACGAATTGGAGTGTGGACAAAGGTCACCATTCAAAGTGATGTATTTACCTTAAAATAAGGGGCATAATAATATACTTTAGGGAGAAACATTCAGTACATGGGGGAAGTTATGGTCTGACAAGATTTTCAAAGAATGTTCTCACCTTCTACGGGAAACACAAGAAAAGTCAGTAGATGAGTGCGTTTGAAATGCATTAATCTTTCAATGGGCATTAATCTTGCAGCTTTGTATGGTAACAATAAAGGGTACACCGTTTTGCTAAGTATACCCAGGGCAACATGAAATGACAGCGAGGGAAGCCACATAGCCTTCTGAAGACTGGCATCAACCTCCAAGCAAGCATCTGCAAAAATTTGTCATAACTCCTCGTGACGAATGACAGGGTGAAGTCTCAACACACATTAACAAAATGAATCATTTTTACCAACCAACCACATGCTGGAATGCTGACCCAATCCAAGTCTATGTGCAATGCTGCTCCTTCAGAAACCACCCACTTGGATGGACATCTTTTTGGAGACGACTTCACCCTATTCTTATGTCTAAAACTCTATAAAAAAATATTGTTACTGGACTATACGGAGGGAGCTGCAAAAATAAATATCCAAAAAGACTTAAAATCATATTTTCACACGAGATTCAGGTTATAAGGATATCATAAATAGCATAGTGCTGGCTGGCAATGATAAGCCTACATCATAGCAGACTCTCCATCCGCACTGTATAGAGTCCAAAACTGGAATATAACTGTTACTCTGTGAACACGTTCTGGGTGAGTAAATGTCAGATAATTCAACCTGTATATTTAAATTAATTTTTAAAGTGGTGGCAGATTTACCAATGTGAAGAACATGATTTATTGGTCAATTCAAGAGTCTTTAAAGTATATATGTCCAGGAAGACTTACAAATCAGTTGGAAGGAAAAAAAATCTCATTAGGATTTTGTTAAGAGGTTGAGGGCCAGAATAAAGTAGTACACATTTTTTTTTTTTGTGCATGAGGGTAAAAATGACAACAAGATGATGGAAGCTGGAACTCTTAGGCATGAAACAGAAAATTAATAAAATCTGCAGAACATTTCATTGACTCCTTAGATAGGATTCATAAAAATTAAATACTCACCTTTGAAATGAAATAATCCTCTATTTATTCCATCATCTGAAAGTTTCTAGCTCTGGAATAAGCTTTGGATAAGACATTGATCTCTATTCAACTCAGCGTTTGTTTCTGTCTAAATGGAGTAATCATATCTGCCTCATAGAATTGTTGAAGAAATGTAAATAAAGTAAAATGTGTTAAGCAGTGGGCAGAACTTGGTCCAGTAAGCAATTACTGAGTGGGAGTCGTTGTTATTAACAATCCAATCTGCCCCAACTTTTTGTCAAAAGCAACATACGGCAGGAGAAGAACATCAGAACAAAATTAATAATTTTGATTATTTTCCAGTGGTTAACTATTTGTTATGTGATCTTGAACCGATTGTTCAAGATTGTTCAACTCCTCTGGGTGTCAGTTTAAGAGGTTTCTTGTTCTTTCAAATGAAGAGGTTGTACAAACTTATCTTCAACATTTGTGTAAGCTGGAATATTACAAATTTTTATTATCTTTGTTCTCCAACAAGAAAAGACTCAGCTGAGCACCAGACGCTATTTAATTGGAGTCATAACCAATTAGCTTCTTTTTCCTGAAAGACACGACAGCCTTGGGCTGTGTTTTCACTCTGGCTCCTACTGGTTAAGCCATGATATATCTTAAATCTCATGGATTTTAAACAATAATAACAAATAAAATTCCCAGGTAGTTTCTGTGGGCACACAAGCTACCTTACAAACACTGCGTGGATATCTTAGAGTCAAGAAATGTTGACCCTGGTTAAAGCTCTTTTCTCCATTACGTTTATGACCTTTTCCTTATATTTGTTATTTTTTATTTTTAAGAGGAGGGATGGAGGAGAGGGCTTACGAAACAAGTTGATGTAATGAATCTTGATGTTGGAAAAGCCTTGTCAAGTTTGCGAATCAAATTAGAATGCTAGTGAAGAAAGCTTAATTAAATAAGACTAGGAATAAAAATTGAGAGTCACATGAAGTTCAGGACATTAGTATCAAAATTTCTAAAGATAGATATAACACAGCCTGAGTTTGCTAACTCAGCAAACTAGTTTACAGGAAGACATTGAAAAATATGTATTTCAAAAAATGCGTGGCATAAAATGTGATTAAAATTCCAGGTAATATCAATTTAAAATAATCTCTTAGGTTTTTTGAAAGGTACGTACAGTGCGTTGAAGCTGAATCTATAGCCATGCATGAAAACTGGACTCTGTCTGCAGTTAAATAATGCATTCTTTTCAAAATTGCATTTCTTAAATTTAATAATTAGTTTTTGAGTATGCATTACAGAAAACTAATTGCCCCACTGAAGGTCCCTGTCACGGATTTTTGTACCAGAAACAATATATGTTTCCATCTGTTGCAAATCATTCCAACATTATAATACAAAGGAAAGCAGATGTGTGTGTGTGTTTGTGTGCTGCATAGCACATGCAAACAACAGCTCTAAGAACGTTCTTCTGAACCTTGTCTTTTTTATTTAAAATATATATTGGAAAATTACCCTCTAAGAAAATGCATGTAAATTTCGATATATGGACGCATATAAAGGAGTGGATACAGAATTAAAAGACTGGTATCATAGAGTGAAGGAGGAAAAGAGGAGTGAATGCACTGGTCAGATTCCAAGAAAGCCAGAGGAAATTATGTCATATACAATATTATTCATATATTTTATCCAAAACCGTTTAACAAAGGTCTAGTTTACAGCTGCAGGCCACTTTATTTTAATTTAATTTAGTGTACTTTACATTTCTACGCCTAATAACAGAACATGAGTTTAATTTCACCCTGGTTACATCTTTCCCTTCTCTTGACTTCACTAAGAACCTCCCACAACTTAACTTCTCTGTCCCCCTACCCCTGGCCACATAAAACCCCCAAACACCAAAGCACTTTTATGTAAACTTGTCATATTGTACTGTTAGCTTTAGGAGATCCTATTTCACACTTATAGTAATAACTAGTTTTTGAAAATCCCTTCATGGAGAAGGTGAATACCTAAAGGGATGAAATATGAGAGTATCACTTGCTATAAAGAAATTTTGCTGTAACTAGAATGTCTTATAACAATGTAAACAAAACACTGTTTCTGTAAGCTTATGTTCAGACATGGAAATAGTCTCATTATGTACACCCCAATGGTATAATGCTGTTTGCTAAAATGACATTCAATGTGAATATATATTCACATACATGTTCATCACTAATTATTTATGCACATGCATACATACACATGTATATTTACAAGTACATATAGATATATGTTGTATATACGTTAAGATATATCAAAAGATATACATATATATTTGCATAAATACATATGCACAATGAGAAACTTCCATATGAAACATTCTGAAATTTGAAAAATAAATCAAGAGTATTTGTTGCAAATCATGTCCAGATTCACTGTAACAAAACATCAAGGAGAAAACAAGCCAAATTTCACCTAAAGATGACACATTGTATTTCCTTTATGAGCTATGTAAGTGACTGGCGTGTTACAGAAGTCCTTCTCAAGATGCTACAGGAGGTGATGGTACTTCATTTCAGTCTATTGGTGGAGACTCTCTAGCTGTGTATGCCTTTTGTTCCAAAACCTTACCTTGAAAACAACCCCAAGTGCATGAATAAATATACAGTAATGAGAAATATTTGTCAATTTGATTTTGCATGAAAAGCTCTTTACTCAAAATTAAGTTCCTGGAAAAGGATACTGGAGGTAAAGTTTAAAGACATTCTGCAGATAAGTGGATTACCATCTCTGCTTCTCTCGATGATTGACACATGCAGGGGCCATTTTATTCCCCATGGAGACATAACATTCAGGAAAAAACAACTACAGAACTGAGACCCTCATCAGGAGATGGACATAATCCTCGTGGTTGTTTACTCACATGTGACAGTTGTTTATTCTTTCCTTTTCGATGGATTTCTTTTTATCTCTGGTTGGCGCCATATCATATTTATAAGAAAGAATCACAAGAGAAAGAAAACTGTCTTTGGTTTAGACTAATTAGTTGTTGAGATGAAATGAAATAAGTGGCGATTTTAATTTCTATAATTTCATAAACATTTCTTTTCCCCAAGTTTTCTACACAACATTCATACACATGGAAACACATAGATGCACACACAGGTACACACAGCGTGGTGGTGTAGATTGGGGATTTTATTCATAAACATTTATGTATCTAGCTAGGAAGAGAGATATAATGATAAATATCATCCCATAAAACATGTACATTGGCTCTCTAATTCATTCATCATTTGATTTTCCTAAGAATTCATAAATGTTTTTCTCTCTTAAGGTTTTGGATTGCAAAACCTTTGCAATCCCGTAAATTTGGAAAATTGATGTGATTATTTGAATAACTCTAAACCCTAAATTATATTTTATCTGAATTGTTTAGGAAATTTGATTATAATAATGAGGAATAGAGGGTAGAAAATTGCTTCCATTTTCAACCCTTCCAAATGTTCAGATGCATAAAGTTAAATTCAGAACTGTCAGTCATATATTTCTAAGAAACTGTGGAAACAGGAAATCTGTTCATTTGCAGCAATTATATGTTTTTTTCCGTTACCAATTTGAGCAAATCAAGATGCAGTAATTTCGACTCTGAGGGTGAGGCTACATCAAATTCTCACCCAGCTGTTTCTGTTGTTTTATATAGTATTAATATTAAGGAATTCTGATAACCAGAATGATTCTTTTTTAATAAACTGACATTCAATTAATAAAAGAAAAATGACTCTCATTTTTAAGTGATGACAGTGGCACCTACCAAAATTCTGCAGACATCAATCTCGTGAATTTCAAGCAGCCCTGAGGAAGAGGGCCCTGTTAAAATATTACTGCTTATTGAATCCATTCAATCTTCATTAGTTGAGATGGATCTTCGGGATCCATCAGTGAAAATTCCACAGTGTGCCGTGATCAATACGGACTAACTATTTCTTCATAAAGTGAAAGTAATGTCACATTTGTAAGATAGTGTAACACCATATTTAGAAAAAAGATGTCCAAGGCAACGAAACATATGATACTCTTCAAAAATATCTTCTGCATTTTCTGATTCAAATTAGCATCTGGCTAGCAAAATCTAACGCTGCCTCCTACAACACCAAATGGAAATTTTGTAAATTTGAGAAACAGGTGGAAAAAGAAAGATGTCATTGGTGATGATTTCCTAGATTTCTGTAAGCCCCTCCATACACCCCAGTATGAGAGGTGAGAGCAGGGGGCACAAGTAAGCCAGGAACCAGAGAGACGTCACGTCTCAGAATGTCTTGACTTCTGGTGAACCAACTGGTCTATGAATCTCAAGGAAAAATAAAAAGCCAAAGGGATATGTTGTATTCCTATCTTTCTGTTTCTTCCTGTCTACATCTTCTCTGTATGTAGCGGTTAGAAACATGGAGAAAAACTGGGTACGCCCAGAGAGTTCATGAGACATAGTCTGTAATTCCTTGTATCTTGGTTTCTTTCCCTTCCCACTGCTCCCTCCATCCACTTCCTTGTTTCTCCTGGAGGACTTCCTTAACAAGTCACTTGCACAAGAATCTTGGCCTCGGCATATGCTGATGGGAAATTGGAACTAACTAAGTAGTTTTCTAAGCAGAAGGAAATTCTAAATATCTGTCCGCAGTTAGTACTAACGTAATTCAAAAGAAAAATACAGGTCTTCATGACTGATTATTGGAAGCATTATTTTGTGTAATTTCATTTTGTTTTGTTTTCAATAATTTACATTAGTTTGATTTGGCTAGATCACAGTTCAGTAACAAATAACCCTCAAAATTTAGGGGCTCAATCAATGCTGGTTTGTATATTACCCATGTTATATGGGAGGGTCTGGGGAGCAAACCTCACCCGGGACACAGCTTTCTTATTTCAGAGGGAAAGGTCAGGAGACTGCCAAGACATACCACAGCTCAAAAACTTCTGGTTGGAACACACGTGAGACACTGTTCACACGATATTGGCCAAACGAGATGCATGGAACAGCCTGGAAATGCTGTGGGATATTGTTGATTAAGAATACTTTTGTATGCGATTTTAAGGAAATTGGAACATATCTGTAAATGATGGAGAGTTGCAACATTACTCAGCAGAGAGGCTAAACTGCTATTACAAAGAGAGACCCCCAACCAACTAGAATGTCTCAAACGTGAGAGAAATGCGTCTCTTTCATAAGGGTCTAGAGTGGGTAAGTGTGCTCTCCTCCTCTAGGTCAGCCAGAGCCTTCCATTTTGTGGTCCTGCTGTTCTCTAATGGGTGGTTCTGGTCTTCAAGGATGAAGCTGCATGCCAACCATATGGAAAGGAAAAAGAAAATCAAGGGAAAGCAAATTTATTTTGACTAAGAAAGATATTCACAGACAACCCTCAAAAAAAGAAATCAACTTCTCTAACAATGACAACAAAAATACGTAAATGACCCCTGCTTCTCACCTCTGGGTCAAGCAGGGAATATAAACCACAACCTGAGTGTATCAACCAGCCCAGTAGAGATTCAAGACGAATGAGCAAAATGCAGTATCAAGTATCTTCAGAATCATATTCCCAGGAAAACCCAGCACACTGAAGGTCATGATGGGCCACCATAATGTCTAGGTCAGAGATAGTACCAAGCAAAGACTCAGACTCATTTTGATAGAGAGGAAAATGGGAATATCCTGTGAATGGATTGTCTTCAAGTATTTTGTTGGAGGATGATGGCTGAAATTTGAAGGATGAGCACCAGGGATTCATGAGTCTGTGAATAAGCAGGGGGTCCTTATCCCCTCACACAATGTTTATTGATTCTTTCTTTTAACAAATAGTCATTATGATGTGCCACTACTATTTAGGGCACTGGGTTTAAAATGGTAAGAAATAATACATATGTATATGTAAATAAAATAAAATGAGTTGTCAGCCCCATCTTGGAGCTTTCAGTGTGGTTTCCATTCTCTTTCAATGATAAGTGGCATTCTAACTTCTGAGCATCCGTACCTGTGGGTCTTCATCTGTTTCTTGGGTACGTCCTGCATCCTGCAGACTCTACTAGGTTTCTTACATCTTTTCATTTAGACATTAAAATACCTTGGAAAGAAAGATATGTCCCCCCAGAAGGCAATAAGATAGAGGTTCCATCCCAAGTGACCAGTTCATTCGGTAGAGTTGCTTCTAGGCATCGTCCATCACTATCTTATAGTTTTTTTTCTCATTGTCACTCCATAAAGAAGCCTTTTTAGACATTCTTGTTCCTAATTTCCCCTGCCTCCATGAAACGTTAGGAGTACATAATATGTGTGTATTTGGTATTTGTTTATGTACAGTATGTATGTCGCCAGTTCATATGTGAAACAGTAAGGCTTTTATGCCTCATAGGATCTAACTACTGTCTCCGTGTGGGCGATACTCCCCAGTTGGAAATGCATGGTACAAGAAAACCAGAGTCCACAGAGATCCACTTATATCACCCCATTTGGGTGGTGATGTTTTTCCCCTCTGGGTAGATATAAACCTCCATGGTACCAGTAAGGGGAAGGAAGACTAATTCTTGAATTAGCTGAATAATTTCTTCATCATAGCGTAATCTTATAAAGCACTGAGTTCTCTTCTCTTTCTTTCTCTATTCGAAGTCCCTTGCAGAGCTGGTGACAACAGAACATGAAACACATTGTCAATCTGCAATTCTATGATCTGTCAGCCTAGTTACAAAGAGCAAGAGAAAAGTAACCACAGGTCTGCAAGTGTGTTTTATACATTCACATGGAACCCAAATGAATCCTCTTGTGATTACATTTTTTGTGTGTGTGCAGCTTAACACCCTCCTGAAAGCTTCATTGGAGCCTCCCCAAATTGGAACACACTGGCTCAGCCTCTGATTCCTTCCTAGTTATTTCATTTGCACATTGTTCGTCTCATTTTATTATTACTACCATAAAAGCCTGCCATTGCTAAGACAAAAGCAACTTCAGGACCCCATACAAACTTCCGCTCCATTTTGTCAACTCTGCCTATGTCCTTGGCTTAGCCAGATCTTATGCCAGTTAGAAAGCAATATTTTGCAGTTTTCTGCTTTTTTTTTCCTATTGTATCTTCACAAGGTCTGTTTTGCCTAAATGTGTTTTTGTGAATATCTAACAACTCAAAATATTTCAAGATATCAACCTTGATACCATTGCCCACTCCAATACAAAAGATTTCCTGTCTGCAAAATACTGCCCATTCCTCAAACCCTGTGACTGTTGAAACTTTCCCCAGTCAAGATCAAGAATATAATACTTGTTTTTCCATATAAATAAAAATTATTTTAGGCTCCGAGTCACTTTTATCACGATGAAGGGAAGTTAAATTACTCTATTCTGAAATTAAATGTAGAGTAAAATGTTTCCGACAATAAAGTATTAAGTGGTTTGAACACAGTGTCCGTGGCATAAATAATGGATGCCTTGGTACTTGTCAATGGTCAATTAGCTTTGATTTGTTCCACAACTGCAAAAAGTACTCTGTTATGGACTGAGTGCTTTTGCCTCACCAATGAAGCCTAAATCCCCAATGAGATGTTATTTAAGTATGGGGCCTTTGGGAGGTGAATAAGTCATGAAGGTGGAACCCTCATCTATGGGATTAGCACCCTTATAAAGGGATGAAGAGAAGAGAGCTCTCTTCAAGGAGAAGACAGACATCTGTAAGACAGGAAGAGGGCCATCACCAGAAAGGAATCTGCTGGTGTCTTGATCTTAAGCTTCACAGCCTTCAGAAATGTGAGAAATAAATGTTTATTGTTTAAGCTACCTTGTCCGTAATATTTTGTTATAGCGGCTTGAATTGAGTAAGACATATGGCTACTCTTTGCCCTATCTGTTGATTTGGAAAAACATTGTACATAGAATGAGACAGATGGGTGGATCAAGCCTTGCCTGTATTTTGACCAACCTCATTTATTTCTTCATTCATTCATTCTTAGACTTAGTAACTGTTTAAGGTATTTTAGCTCTAGGTTGGGATTATAGAGGCAGATAAATACATCCTCTTAATTTTAAGTATTTTGGAGAGAGAAGATATATGTAAAGATTGATAATTGCAACTGAAGGAGTAACTATAGACATAGATAAACCTACCTACCTACATACATATCTATCTATCTATCTATCTCTCTATCCATCCATCCATCCTCTATCAATCAATCAATCATCTATCATCTATATCTATCTATCTATCTACCTACCTACCTATCATCTATCTATCCATCAATCTACCTATCAATTATCTATCTATCTGTCTGTCTCTCAATCATCTATCTATCTATCTATCTATCTATCTATCTATCTATCTATCTATCTATCTATCCATCTATCCTGGATATTAGAAGAAGGATGGGCTCATTCCCTCAGAGTGAATAGGCAAGGCTTTGTGAAAGAGGCTTTATGTAAAATTGCTGAACATTGATTAATGGAAAAGTTTTACCAGGAGACAGGTGAATGGGCAATTCTGGTTGAAACGGCAGCAGGTACAAAGTCCCTGAAACATGAGGGTGGGAAGTTTGAGGAACCCTCTTGTGACTGGAGTGAAGGTTACCCCTCGAGGGAGTAGGAGGAGCAAAGGTTGCAGATGCATGGTGACTTCACATGGTGAAAGCCTGGAAAAAGAATATTTTACCCTATGCCGAACCTCCTTCCTTCGCCATTGTTATTAACGAGAAGAATGATAGGAATTACCTCACGGAAGGCAGAGATAGGACAATGCAATTTCTCTGATCTTGCTGTCTGCATCAATTAAGTGAGAATAACCAGCATAAAGTACAATCCTAAAACTCATGCAAAGAATTTATTATTATTGTCAAGAGGAATAATGTATTGGAATGAGCTTTGTATACTTTTCAAAGTGAATGCAACATTTTTGATACTGTGGGAGATGGAAATTTGGCTATCTCAAAATATATATCTTTACCTTGATTATTTTCTCTGAAAGAAACTTTAACCTTCCCCCAAACTTACACCTAAAAGTGACAGACTGGGAGGGTTCTTGCTAAGCCTATTCTTTTCAAAGTTCTATTAACCAAACATTTACATTTATAAGGGAAATCTCCATTTGTAAATGTATCTCCCCCATGTACTAGGAAGAGGGAGGATGACCTTATCTCTAGAAACTCTTATCAGTACGTAAGGAGAGGACTTAAATCTGCATTTAAGTGATTTCTGTCTCTCTCCTGTCTCCCTCCCCATCCCCAACATCTTCCTTTGTCTTTATCTAAATCTATTAAAGGTGAAAACCTCCACCATTTGTTGAGAAACTCAGTTTCCCTGGTTTCTCCCATGTATACATGTTATTAAACTGTTTTATTTTCTCTTCCTAACCTGCCTTTTACTTATTTGGCCAGCCATAAAAACTTTAAGGGAAAGGGCAGAGGGGGATTCTCCCTCTTCCCCAACAATACCAATCATGGGACTTCATTGCCTACATGATTGGACTTGAAGATATGGATGAAAATATATACATAATACGAGTCACAAATTTTAAGTTTTCTTTTAGTGGCTTTTCACTAGTAACACTTTCATAAGGAGCACAGAAAGTTAAAATCTTTGTACAAAATGTAGAGTGAATAACCCTCATAGTATTAATTTTATTTCAGTATGCCATGGGATAGGATGAAATGTTGCCTATTATCTAATCATTTAAATCTCACTGTGCTGTTTATCTTCTGACTCCATGGATATGCTTCATTGTTTCATGCATGCCTGCTCTTCAGTGAAGTGTAATCCAGAGAGAATTTATGCTCCGCAGAATTCTAAACAACCATTATCAGTGTACTTTTTTAGTTTTTTTCTTTTTTTAAGCTCACAATGCTTTAAGTGTTATGGTTTACTAGGCCAGGTCTCATGGGATATTGAAAAATAAAATTAAAGAGAGACTACATGCACATCATTGCAAAAAATAAAAATGACCCTCCTAATCCTAGTCATACTGCTGTCTAAGGGAAAAAAAAAAAAAAATTAACTCTCTAAGCTTTCACCAGAAAGAAATTGCATTACTGAAATAGGACGAGGAGAAGCTGGCTCACACCCCGCGGTGGTCCAATCTTTTATGCCCCATGCTTGAGGGTCCATTGATTGCAGCCTGGCCTACCTCATTAGAAGAGATTAGAAAGACTCCAAACTATGTTCTTGTGGAAAAAGCCTGCAGCAAGACATTTCCATTTCAGAATTTTATTACTCCCTGATGGGTGAAAAAAAAAGAATAATATTAATTCCTGATCCATTGGCACATATGCTAAATACAGGCAACCTTCCAAGTCAATGGAGATGAATGATAGAGGCTTTTAATGGACAGAGGTGGTTGCTGCTCTATGAGACTTCAGATTGCAGTATAGTATTTCTTATGTGTTATGTTCACATATAGTTTAATCCCATCAGCTTGTTTAATGAAACCACAGCTTAACACCCATATTAACACAGGATCTGGTAAGTCAATAACGTGTATTTGCTTCATGGCTGGTTCAGGCTCCAGGTAACAAAATTCTCATTACAACCAATAGTGCTCCTATAGCATAATTGCAGTTACTACAATTTGGTAAAGGGAGCTTGGCAATAAATAAACCAGTACAGAGAAGAGCAAGCTTCTTTTAGATATTTGTCATTGAAGCTTCATGTCAAAACTTCAAGTGAAAACAAATGTGTATTGGAAATATTCCATGTCAACTCCTACCACCAAAGTTCAAATGTGACCTTTTATCTTTTAACTTTGCATCCATTATGGGGTAGAGCAGTGGAGATATAAGCACCATTTCATAAATAATGGCTGACCCGATTTCCACTAAGAAAATGAGCATGAAGTGACAGAGCCAGGAGACAAAGTAATTCCGGAATTCTTGGCTTCCAAAGTTGTCAAAGCTCCTTTAAAAAGTGGAACAGCACCAATAATCCCTTGGACTTCACACAATCAGGTCTCTTTTGCTTACGCCAATTCCAACCTGAAAGATTTTGTCAGGCAGCTCACTCCTAAGCAATGGCTTAGGATGCAGGATTTTCCCATCTTCACTCTTCCACAGCATGTCGTCTCCAAGGACCCTGAAATGGGCAAAGAGAGAAGTGGAGGACCACACAGGGGGTAGACTTAGAAACCACCAGGTCTAAATGTGGTGCACTCACATCCACCTGAGTTCCTTTGGCCAGAAGAGTCACATGGTTCTAAATTAACTGCCAAAGAGGCTGGAGAAGTATTTCAGGAAGAAAAGTATTTGATGAGCACAGGGTGATGTCTCTGCTACTCCACTCTTGTGACAAAACCTCACCATCATCCAGGCTTTACATAGGTCCCAGGGAAGAACCTTGTTCCTGGGGGTGAGGTAAAGAATGCTTAACTCACCTATCAATCACAATCACAGCTCTTTCAGACTCAGCATTCATGACATTAATTAGGACATTTTTTTTTTTTCCAATTCAGTCAAACTCTATGGAGTAAAAATTGAAATGTGTTGTTGTCAAAAAGAGATGTCTGATAGAAATCAAGGATTAATAAGAAGAACGCTGGGCCTTAGGAATAACTGGATCCAAGAGACTGACTATCACTAGTGTGTGGTTTCTACATCTCTTACGTTATCGCTGTGCTTTTATGCTTACCTCCTTCACTTATCTCTTCCTCTGTACATGTCTATTCTCCTTCCTCTTCCTTCTATCCTCTTCCCTCCTCCTTTTTCTTCTTCTCCTCCTCCTTCTTCTCCTTCTTCTTCTTGTCTCTCTCTCTCTCTTTCTCTCTCTCTCCCCCCAGATCCAACTCCTGACTCTATTTAGGCTACATGGGAAGTTTATTCTGGATAGTGGACCCTGGAATATACAACTCTCAGCTTAAACAACCAAAGAAGAATGCCTTTGCTTTCCACACCTGTAAAAGGACACTGGCTACCCTCAGCTGAGGACTGGGTCCTCTCCTGCCCAACAGACAAGTTCAGATTGTACTAACGATGAATCTGTGGAAGATCAATGGAGGGCATATTTCTAGAGAAGCAAGTGACTGTCGATAATTCCGTGATTGACCATTACGCAGCATCCTCGAACACTGGACTGGAGCTGAGAGACGAGGTTTGGTCCTCCTCTTCACACTAATTGCAGTGATGAACTATTTGCATTCATGCAGTGTAGAGTTTTCATGGAATAATCACCATGAGTCAGCAACAATTGTCAATTTTCCTGTTTAGCTATGAGTCTTTTATGATCATAATCGAATGACATTTTTATGATTTGTCATTTCAGACTAAGTAGAAATGTTTTGCGATTTAGTACAATTCACAGGTTTCTCTCTATAGTGGTGGCTGATCACAAATTCCAGTTCCAGTAAGCTGAACTCGAAACAATCCTTGATGACAGAACTTTTGCTGAGGGGACTCTCATGATCTCGTCAACTCTATAAACACAGCTTTAGACTGTCTTGAAACTGACCCCAATGTCAGGAAGTAAGTTTCATTCTAAGTGCCAAAATTAATTGATTGTAATTGGCTGCCTTGAGTGCCATTAAGGCAAGTCAGAGGAAAAGAATTCTGTCATCAATTAGCAGTATGACATTGAGCACAGATAATATTTCATGAGGTGATTCAGTTGAGAACACAGACAACCATTCATGGAGGCACACATTTTATGAAGTGATTCAATGTCATTTTGCCTTTCCTTTGACATATAGGATGCATGGAATGTAAAAATTAGCTATTCCATAAATTATTTTTGGTATGTAAACATTTCTTGCATGTACTTCTGTTTTAGGAATTTATCTAACTACCTAATTAAGATAACCTCAGTAGGAAAATATCGTAATGTTTGTCTTAGCAAAGGAAGACATAGAAGATTGAGTTACACTGGCATCAAAGCAAGTATTCTGAATCTTTTAGATGTGGAAATTGCTATTAGATAAAAGGAAGTTAAATTCAGAAATTCTGAAGACTCAGGCCCATTTGCCGAATACATGGTCACAGACATAGGTTGTATAGCGTCACTCAGGAAAGACTCAACACCGTGGAGCAGGTGCATGCTCATATGTGAATGTTTCCAAAGTTTTGGAAAGCACTGAGAAGAAAACTCCTACCTTGGTAAGTTATGCAGAGCATAGCACATTGTTATATACAAGAAAGCGGAAAAAAGGAGACAGCCCATGACTGAAAAGAACTAATAGATCAGTGGTTCTCCAAGTGTAGTCCATGGACCACAATCCATTCCATTACTAAATTTCACAGATTTAAATGCCTTGTGTGGGTCTGTAATACATCCTTTTATGTTTGGTATGCGACCACAATTATTTTGATTTTTCCTAATTTCCACTAACCACTTTGTGTCAAAACAAAGTAAATATTAGATTCTGCTGATTGGTGTTGCTATAAACCTTTAAATTTATCATCACTCACATACCATGCTGGGTCTTAAAACGTACAGCAATAAATTCATCTATACAATATCGAAAGGAGAAGTAGGGAAAAAATCCTTTGCCTAAAACATTAGGAATTGTTTCAACTTTTCCACATTTCCATAACTAGTTCTAGAGATCCATATGCAGGATTTCTGCTTCGTAGCCTACGGAAATACTTAGGACATTCCATTCTTTTCTGGTGGCAATTTTCCCTCAAGTCATTTGAAAGTATTTTCAGAATACTTGGAAGTCAAATAAATTTGTCAAATTTGGATGTATCAAATAACATAAGTTTGGTGCCCGGACAGGTATAGGTATATTAACAAGCTCCAACACCGTGAAGTAAGGCACACAGATTAATATCTTTCAGCCTCAGTGTCCACATCTTAAAAAGAAGACACTATCAAAATTTCAAGATTATGATACTAATTAAATAAGAAAGCTCTTGTGATAACAATAAAGAATCACAAGTTAAAATCAAAAACTGTTTTTTTCTCTATCCCTTAGCCTTAAGGAATAAATGACACCGTTTGAGTTAGAAAAAAAAATTGCCTAAATATTTACACATTACAAAAGATAACAAGAATAGAGCCAGATTGGAAAGAAATAGAATACAATGCTGAATGTTTGTGAAAATTCTACTTTCTAAATCTGTCTTTTTCCCTTTGAAGGAAATGCATTTTCATTTTAGAAAACTTGGACTATGAAAGACAAAACATGATGAGGCTCTCCTCCAAGAATCCAGCCCCAATCAATGACAAAAGTAAACAAAGATGAATAATTCTTAGCTTATTTTCTTATATTACTTTGTGCAGGAGGAGACAAATAAGAACAATGGACTATATTATCATTCATAAGAATTGCAGGGGATTTTTTGAATCTATAGTTTATTTTGAAGTAAATATAGATTCACATGCAGTTGTAAGAAATGACAGAGATCTCAATCACCCTTCATCCACTTTTTCCCAATAGTATAACATCTTGCAAAATTCAAGCGCAGGGTCACAACCAGATAATTGACATCAATGCAGTCCAGCCACAAAACCCCTTCATCGCTCCAAGGATGTCTCATGCTCCCCGTTTAGAGAAACACTCACTTCTCTCTTGCCCTGCCTCAGCATCTTCTTAATCCTTGGCAACTAGGAATCTACTCTCTATTTTTATAATTTTGGCATTCTGAAAACATTATATAAATAAAATACATTTGGAGGACTTAGGGTGCCTTGTCATTGCCTAGAGGAAGTGGGTGTGGAGGTTCCAGACTCAGGCTTTGCTGGCATGGATGTGGGTGAAGCCAAACATCTTTATGGGGTGTTTGGTTAGAGTGGAGTGATTATTTTCTGGAAGTATTCTATCTTGCTCTGCTCCTTCCTCCCTGATCCTTTGACTAGAGAAAGGCTTTGGGGGGGATTTTTTTTTTTATCGGGTATTTTAGGCAATTCTGAATAGCTACCTTCTTCAGCTCCAAGTCTGGGATATGTGAGAAAAGAAAAATAATAAAAACACAGACATCACCCTGTTTTGCCTTGAGTCTCAAGTCCCCTAAAAGATTTGCTTTCTCTCGGCATTTCAGAGTCATTCTGTTTGTTTTATATATAATGTCCAGGGGTTTTAGTGGCATTTATTGGGGGGAAAGGAAAAATTACATCTTCTGCATCTTTCTGGAAGCAGAAGGCTTTCTCAATATATTTTTATATAGAGAAAAATGTCCCTATTTTTTTCAACAGCTTTAATATGAACATATAGAAGGTTGAATAACTGTCAGTAGCCTACAATACTTTGCTAAGATTATTATTAGCAAGTGCTTTGAAATGTGACGTTAATGTCATTCCATAGCCGTATCAGATGACTCGGCAAACTAAACTTGTATTAGTTGACAATAGAGCTCCAGGAAATCCTTAACCAAATGGCTAGAGATGGACCATACTTACAAACCATGCAAGATCACAATATAACGTACGAGATGATGGCATAAATAGTGGAAATGTTAGAGAAAAAATATATATATAAAGGCCTACAGCTGCTTCTCACGAGCGTTGAACAGAATGTTTGCTGCAGTAAGAATTGAAACTTTGATAATGGAACAGTGGGATTTAGTATGTAATTACTATCTTTAAAAGCAGTAATATGAAAAGCAATGGAAACAACTAAACACGGGAAAATAGGGAAGATTGTAGGACGCAGTCCGAACAGCCAGCTAGAAATTTTGGAGAGTAACCCAGCTACAAGATCAGCAGGAGACACAATTTTGACATCTCGCGGGTAGCATATGAAATTCTCCAGAATTAGGAATACGTGGTTCTAATGTCTACATAGTGCTTCCTGACTTGGATGATCAATGTCTGGGCTATTTTGGGTAAACGGCATGATTTTCCTTGAACTCCAGTTTACACAGCAGCATAGAAGGGAAGGTTCAGCTGTAAACGAAATGCAAAAATTAGGCTTAAATGTGCTCGAGTTGAAGAGACCGGGTGAATGAGACTTAGTTCTACCCTCACTAACAGTGAAATGATCCATACTGCAATGCTTAATTGCTCCTTCAAAAATCCAGGCAATTCCTTTCCCCAAGGAAAAAAGGAATATAAAGAATATAAAATTCGGGGCCGGCCCGGTGGCGTAAGCGGTTGGGTGCGCGCGCTCCGCTGCGGCGGCCCGGGGTTCGCTGGTTCGGATCCCGGGCGCGCACCGATGCACTGCTTTGGCAAGCCATGCTGTGGCGGCGTCCCATATAAAGTAGAGGAGTATGGGCACGGATGTTAGCCCAGGGCCGTCTTCCTCGGCAAAAAAAAGAGGAGGATTGGCGGATGTTAGCACAGGGCTGATCTCCTCACAAAAAAGAAAAAAAAAAAAAAAAAGAATATAAAATTCAGATGAAGAAAACACCTTAGAAAAAAATCGTTATAAAAAGAAACACCACTCTTAAATACTGTATCCAAATAATTATCATACATCCCCCTTGGAGTCAGAAGTCAATAAAAGAGATATGAAAAGACAAATACATGAATAAAAAGTGAGCTGCCTAGAGAGATATTAAAAAAAGATGAATACACGAAGGGGATAAGAAACATCAAGCTGTAGAAAAGATACTCTGAAAAACATAGGAATATAAAAGAATCATTTCAGTAAATACAGCAAAATCACATTATTTAAAGTTTAAATATTTAGAAAGTAACACGTTTTATTCATATGCAATTTTTAAAACTTGTCATAGAACAAAGAGAAAGTTGAATCCACTTGAATCCTTATGCTGATCATTTATACCGTATTTCAATGGATATTCAGTTATCACAGAGATTTGTCTAATTAACGGTCCTTTCAGGTTTTAAAAATCCTTGCCTTTGAAAATTTAAAATGTTTTTCAGTCTACTTTATATGTTGTAGATTGAGTGTAACATAAAAAAGTAGTATATTTTATTCATATATAATTTTAAGAATTTTTCACAATATAAAGAGAAACTTAAATCCCTGTGCTGATTTCCACCATATTTCAAGAGAAGATTTGCGATGTCAATTGACCACAAAGATGAATTATCACACAGTTTTTCCCTCTTTCTTTCATCTTCTATAGGGGTTGTTTATATATGCTAATGCTGTGGTACTTGGTGCCAAAATATTCACAATTAAAGCTTCACGGTGGACTATATTCTTGGTAATTAGAAAGTGCCATTCTTGGTCTCATTTGATAGTGTCTAGTTTTGCTTAACTTTTATCACTAAATTAACCTTCTCTCAAGATTGACCACAGAAGTTTTTTTTTTGGCCGTTGTTCTTATTGGATTTTGCCCATTCTTTTGTTTTCATTATTCGAGTCCTTTTGGGTTTTTGCTTTTTCTTTTGGGTAGCGTGTTTGGGTTTGATTGCTAACTTAAGAGCTTTTTGTGTCAATAGATAAGATTGGATGTCTTAACATTTGTTGACATGGTGAATATATTCTGCATTGAAGACTTCTCTTTTCCTAACTCATGTCACTCTAAATTTACAGTTCCTTTAATCTTGTATATTAAGCACTCTATTTAATTACTCTTATGAAGAATGACAAAAGAAAATTCTATTTCTTTTGACTATTCTTATGCTTCACCATCTGAATTTTGTTGGTGGCGTTATTTTCCTTATTGAACCTTAGTCTTATGTTTGAACCCCAAAATATCCAAGCATGTCTAATGTATGCTGATAATATATGAATAATCTTGATCCTCAGCTGTAAAAAAAAAAAAAGGAAATCATGTTACTTGTGTGTTTATATACATGTTTGTTTATTTAGCTGAGGAGATTTTCAAGCAAAAGGGTGAAGGTTCCACCTGGTTTCTTCCCACTTCCGATAGTAAAATGTACAGAAAAAGATAAATTAAGAAAAGATCTGTTGAAATAGATCTAGATTTTTATGATGTGAGGAATTTTCTGCCTGTCTGGAAGGCAAATGGTGATCAGAGCATCTTGTTACACAAAAGGCTCTTTGAAGAGATTGAGACCGTGAGTGTTAGATTCCCCCAGTCAAACCAGAGATTACCTAGGAAGCTTAAGAGCATTGTCTCTTAGCCCTTTCAGTAACAGCCAAAACGGAGAAGAGATCATCTTGAAAGATGTGTGCTTGAGTCTCATGGCTAATGGAGAGAATCTTCACGATTGTTCTTGAGAATCTGATGTCAGCAGAAATGCCAACTTGGACTAGTAGGGACAGAGAGAGTTTGAAACAAAGAAAGGCTATCTGATCTCCAAACTTCTGCTGGCAGAAAACATCATGACAAAACTACTCAGCTCAAAACATGTAATACATTTCATGAAAAAGGAAGGATGGCCCAGGGGATGGAGCTGAGAACCAGAATGTTATTCCCAGGCCTCGAAACTTAATAGACTTTGCTTGGCTGGATTTTTAAATTGCATTGGAGCAGTGACGCCAGTATACTCTCCACACCCCAACCCCCACTGATTGAACCAGAATGTCTAAAATTGTTATTCTGTGCATGCCCCATCGTTGTGTGTTGGAAAAGCTGGGAGCAGATAAATTGTTTCTTTCATTTTACAGGATCACAGACTTGTGGGATTATGCCCCTGGGTATCTTATATCCAGCAGTCTCACCTATACCTGAATTAGATGGCAAGATTTGAGAGTTTTGAGCAGATGAGATTAAATGTGATTTTATACTTCAGAGTTGATGGTGTGATAGGATGAGACTTTAAAGGATCTTTGGATGGGATGAATATATTTTGCTTTTGAGAGGGACATGAATCTTTGGGGCCAGTGGGTGGACTGTGGAAGACAGAATTCTAAAGATGTACCCACAAGATTTGTATTCTCTGGTTATTCAATTAAATACTAAAGTATGAACCACCGTGAAGAGTCCTTCACGTTGTTAATTAAGGTCATTAATCAACTGGTCTTGTGATAGGAAGGTATCCTGTATTATCTGGGTGGGCTCAAGGTAATCACAACATTACTTAAATGGGAAACAAAAACCAGAACAGTCACTCAGAGACATGTTGTGAAAGAAAAGTGGGAGAAATTCAAAATGTGAGGACTTGATGTCTTGTTGATGGCTTTGAAAATTGAGGAAAGAGGGCATAAATGCAGAAATGCAGACAGCATCTGGGAGCTGAGATTGGTCCCAGGCTAATCGCCAGCAAAGAAACAGAGTCTTCAGTCTTCCAACTACATGTAATCAAATTCTACCAATAACCTAAATGAACTTGGAAATAGATGCTTCCCTAGAGTCTCCAGAAGGGAATGCAACCCTACACAAACTTTGATTTTGTTCTTATGAGATTCTAAGAAGAAAATCAGCAGAGCCACTCTATGTTCATACATCTGACCCATGGAAACTGCAAGATAATTGATGCATAGGTTTATAGCTGAGAAAATTTTGGTAATTCGTGATGGCAGCAATTGAAAATAATATAAACCCCTAAGAATTTTTTTTCCAAGAGAATTCACAGAAACTATAATGCTGAGGTTGTAGGGTCAAAAGCATTTTCCCCCTCTGTAGATCTATATTTGAATGACAGCATGGCTATATATAAGTTGATTGGTTCCACATTTCTTCCTGCAGTATTTCCATGCGTTGGTACCCTGTCTTCTAATGTTGAATATTTCTGAGTTGAAAACCGAAATCTGCCTGATTGCACCGCCATCTCCAAAGAGGTGATTTGATTGTGTGACATGTTGTCCTAAGGATTCTTTCTGTTTCTGGAATGTCTGGAACTTCTAGGAAATATTTCAGGTCTAAGTTTTTCTGGGAATAATGTGGTTTGTCAATCTAAAAAAATACATCTTATTTCTGTGAACTTAACCTTTAACATTTATGTATGCCATTATTTTATTTGTGCACACCAATGTGGATATATTGGATAAAAACCAGTGGTTTTAGTAGGCAAGTTGCAGAAAAGGAAATAGCAAAGTTTAATTACATTTGCAAAATTGATCAACCTTTCTCTTAATTAAATGGTAATTAAAATGAATACAAATTTTCTTCTTTTATTTTTGTAAAATTTTACAAGCCTTATAATAATACACAAGTCAGCAAGAGGTTGGAAGAGATTGGCATTCAAAGATTTACAGATACACTTGGAAGGAACCTCAGTTGATAAAACTTTTTGAAGAAAATTCAGAAAAACATAGTAATTTAGTTTCATATACCCTCAACTCTGCAGCCATGATGCTAGGATTTAGTATATGGATGAATATATGGGCATGAAATGATACGTACAAAGATTTTACAATATTGTTTCAAATTTTAAAAAATAAGAATTTGCATTAAAAACTGGAAACCACTTCATTATCCATCAATACAAGCTTGTTTAATTAAATAAGAGTATTCCAGAATGGGGAGATATAGTTGAAATTCAAAAGAATAGGATAGATTTATGTCAAGAGGCACAGAAGATTTCAAAGTTATCTTTTTCCATAAAAATGTAGGGTATAGAGCAATATGTATAATCAGCTTCCTTTCATATAAAATTAAACAATGCTATATTTCAAAAGTGCTATATTTTCATATTTTGAAATTATGACTCAACATTCACATATTATCAACAAATGTTTTTGAATGACTTATATGGTAAGCAGTGTTCTATTTACTTGGTTATTATTCTGAAGACGGGGCACAATTCCATCTGGTGTGTTTGTATCTGTTTATATTTAACTTGTACATATCTACAGAGTGCCCAGTTTCTCTGAAAGCACTATCTACAGATTATTTCTCTACTTATGTTATATAAATTGATAAAATAATTCGCAAGAGAAAATGTATGTCCATGTGTGCAGAATTACACACTCAATCTTAAAGCATCAGCGTGTATCAATAGATTCTTTTGTGGAGAACCTTGGTGAAGTGTCTGCGTTTAGACAGCTTTAAAACTGTATTTTATGGTAACCGTATTTGTTTAACTAGTGTTTTTCCTTCTAATTGAATTTAAATACATCATCTTTTATTTTGTTTTGCCTTCAAACCATTGACTACATTTACAATGTTATACAGCCTTTTGACATTTATGAAGTGTCTAAATGACTAAGGATACAAAATTGAAATAACAGGGATTTTGGATTATACACCGATATGCATTTGGTAAGTCTATGTTAGTTTTCCACTTGTGTAATCCTGCAAAAAATTTAGGTATTCTAAATCAATTTCTGACTTGCAAAACAGAAGAAAGTATCTGTTATGGGCTGAATTTTGTCCCCCTAAAATTCCTATGCTGAAGCCCTGACATCCAGGATTTCAGAATGTGACTACATTTGGAGATAGGATTTTTAAAGAGGTGAGTAAGGTACAATGAGGTGATTGAAGTGGATCCTAATCCAGTATGAATGGTGTCCTTCTAAGAAGAGGAGAGGAGATGAGGACACAGACACACACAGAGGGAAGACCATGTGAGGACACAGGGAGAAGAGAGCCATCTACAGGCAGGAGACAGGTCTCAGGAGAAACCAACCCTGCCCACACCTTAATGTCACACTTCTAGTCTCTTAGTGTGACTGTTAGCCTTCTAATTTGAAGACTAAGTGCTTAGTGTTCTTCTGCATAAGTAGAATTATTTTTAGCAGTAATAAACAAGTTTCTGACACATGGCAAACACTTCATATGTTACTTTCCTTTCCTTTTAATCATTGACTTCTGAGAAGTAGAGTTATTAGATTCAGATTTAACTCACAAAAATAATCTTCATAGAACTGATGTGGTAATCTTTAGAAAGTTACCGTTTTTAGTTTTTTTCTTTAAAAGTTACTGAGCTACACTGGGAAAGATCCATTTCTCTCTAGAGACCACATTGCAAATTTATGTGCTTCTCACATGTAAATTCCGCAAGCTCTATTTAATGTTCATTTTGTGGTGTTTCCTGAGGGAACAGCAAGTAAGACCAGAAAAATAAAACACATAAAAACAAAAATCAGAGCTCAAGTGAATGTTATTGCCTCTCCTCTACTTTATTTATTCAAAACAAATATTTCTAATTATCAGGGTTCACCAGCTTTCTGCAACTGACATGTTTGAAGAAAAGTTGCAGCTGTCTCTTTACGACTGATTTTATTTTCACACTTAACCTTCTTGATTCTAGGATAATCACAAAGTAGCTCAGAAAGCCTCTGACATTCACATATTGAGTATCATTTCTATTTTTATGAAATGGGAGTATAAGTTGGAAGAAATATTCCGTTATCTCTGAGAGATTTTTATGTCTGCATCTAATCAGTGTCCAATTATGTTTCCCCTACTGGAAACGTTTATATCCACCTCTTCTAGCCAATACAATTGCCATCTCCTTCTCTCATTCATCTCGAGGACTATCACAAGACCCTCTGCTTGTCATGGGTGAATCCATTCTCCCCTCTATTCAGAGAATCTTAAAAGCCAAATTTTGCTGAACAGAAGGAAGTGTAGGACATCAGTTTTCAACCTCCTACATGAACAGAACTGAGGTTTGAAATCTAGTTGAAAAGCAGCATGCTCCATGCTAGTAAACCAAAAATCTTTGATAAGTAAGAATAATAATACTCCCTAACGGAAAGATTTTTTTTTTTATGAAATCTTACTGAGATGACGCACATAAAACATATCAGGATTTCAGATAACACCCGTTAGAATTTAATAATTTTTAGTTATTATAATCATAACACCTAATTCATTTTATTATAACTGTCTAAAATATTCTAAATGTCCTTTCTCTTAAACCTAGATTCATTAAAATCTTCTTCATGGCTCCCAAAAAACAAAGCCTTCCATTTCCCTTATAACCTAATCTTATATATCCTCATCCTTCATGGTCTGTAAAAATGATGGAAATGGCCCGTGGGATTTACCTCAGTTAGACTTACTCCACCCTGACTCTTGCTGAAATGTTATGCTCTCCCCAAATCCCACCTTCTGAGAAATCGTCTATTCTTCTACTGACTTTACAATACAACCATACACATTCATGTACTTCTTGCTGATATCTGTTATTGTCATTCTTGAGTGTAAGATTTCTGAAAGGCTCTATCTGTTGATATTCACAGTATGGCTGGATGCTGGACAGTTTTCACAGCCTTAGTGAGATAGCTGTTGATGGGTTGATTTTTTTTTTTTCTCCTGGATCAATGATCAGTTATTCAATGCTCATCTATATTCACGAGCGGGTTGAGAAAAATCGGTGAGAGGTTATGCTGTTTGGCTAATGAAGCACACACACAAAAAAGATTCCTTACCTTCCAGAGTTAAAATCAAGCTCATAACATTAGCAGAAGAGCTGGCTTTTCAAGTTTTGGTCAGTGGTGGCTAAGAATAAGGAAAACATATTTCAAGGACATTTTCAGGAGAGGTTGAGAAACAAGAAAGCAGCCTTCCTCAATTGTTGAAAGAATGCAAAGTATTTCACTCTTGAATGGTGCTTTGCTCAAGAGGCAACAGGAGAATGTGGTTTACGAGTTTATGTGAAATGAACGTACCTTCACTGTGTTATCCAGCTGTCGCGTTTCATAGATCTTGCCGTGTGCGCTGTAGGAGCCCAAAGTTTTTCATTTGATGTGATGTGCATTATTTTTTTCTCTAGTATTTAAAGAATATCACTAATGTCCTGATCCAAACCATGCGAATGATAGTTGTTCGATCTAACTTGACTTTTAAGCCCCCTCATTTTAGCTTTGGCATACTGCATTTGTGAAAAGGAGTTACAAAAGAATTCTGAATTCGTTTATGGAAAGAGAATGCACAGCTTAATTTTATTTTTCTGGAAAATGGTTGATATTTGCATAATCACCAACAAGACTGACATTATCTGCGAGCTAATATGATGATCATAATACGAAGACTTTGCCAAGCCCTTTCTAAAACTCTGCCTCCCATGTAAATACCATCTTGATAAAGTTTGTGAATGTGTAGAGAAAAGAAAATTATGACAAAATACATTTCATTTATTTTGAATTAATAAGATTTTTGGTTATGTGAAATTTAACATATTCTGTTATGCACCTGGATGCCTTGGAAACATAGTACGCTGTAGGTAAAGGATAGATATAATTGGTAATGCCTAGAACACTAATATGCAATTTAACTTTTTGCACACGCAAAACGCTAAAACTCCATCCTGTCAAAATTTATGCTTTGATAAAATGCATTGAATTTGATCTTAACCTTTCTGGTAGAGTAAAGCCGGAAGGATATGTTTAAATAATACTTTTAATATCCACTATTGGATTTGCAAATCACATACCCAGTTAAATATCCTAAGTAGCTTGAACTGGTATGATTGTTATTAATTTATGCTATAAACAGATATAGATATTTCATTGCATTTTGTGCCTATGATGAGGACACAGAGTAGACAGTCAAATTATGTTTCTAGATTAAATTTAAATGTTTATCTTTGTAAAATAAGACAAACCAAATTATGTATGAGCGAGAGGAGGAAGACAAAACTTGACCATAGTGAATTGAATGTTTCAGATAATGACATAAATTAAAAGTGCCTGTTATGACTGACTATCTCAAGTCTTTCTCAGTTTTCCATGACACGTAACTACTTCAATATATGTGGAAAGGAAACACAAAAATGTAATTTTTTAAGAGAAGAGTAACTATAAGCAACAATCATATAATGTCAATAATTATATATACTTCCAAATAGCTCTGCTCCCACAATTAATCAGGACTTGCTCAGATAATAGGTAAGAATTCAGACAATAATATTTTTTGTAGATATTGAATAATGGGAAGTATCTGCTTTTTTCTCTATGGTCACAACGCATATACAATTCAATATTGTTATTTTCACTGTTGAATTATGGAGTATATAGAAAAGTAGATGCTTGATAGAATTGCATGTTACAAAGTTCCTGCAATTTGAATAAGTTTTTATTTGAACCAGAAAGATGCATGGAATAACTTGATTATAATGTGCTTTCCTGTAACCTTGTGCTAAATTGATAGTAATTAGCACTCGTGTTCCATCCTGTAAAGCCCGCCACAAGGGCTCCCCAATCTCTTATCTCAAGGACGAGCAGTTAATGAAGATAATGCAAAGAAAAAGAAGACAAACATCTGCTGGGGGCTGCGACCGGGGACCTGGAGGGCTGTTGGGCATCTTGGAACATAGGATACCCATGCTTGTCCTGTGCATACGGCTCGCGTCTTCTGCCATCACTTACTCAGTCCATAAATACGCATCTCCCACTCCAGCCAGGCAAGACATCTCCATTGCCAATGCTTAATCCCATTTGTGCACTTGCAAAGATTTGCTTTGTCAGAAAGGCAATAGTCCAGATGAGAATAAACCACTCCACAAATGGATGTCTAATCTCTCAAGATCGGGCATGGAGAGATAAAGTCCAATTTTATCATCCCAATTGTCCCACTAACCGTGTTGGAGGAAGAACTCCTTGTTTCTCTCAGCGATTTTGAGAACAAAGTTTGCCCTCATTACAGTCATAGTTTGGGAAAAATTTTTCTCAGGTGAAGTGTCAGAAACGTGGTCCCAACCTAGTGGCCGATCATATAAGTAAGGAGATGGTCAAACAGAGACATACTTTGCTTCTGACACCCAGTAGACAGAGAAGTAGCCTCGGTATACTCGTTCCTCATCTATATTTACGATCTGCATGATAATTATTTCAAAAGTGAACAGTCATAGCATTAAATAAAATCATTCATCCTGTCTAGATGATTTGTTTGAGTTATATTTATTTGTGTTTTATTTTCTAGGTGATTCACTTGGGCTACAAATAGCCAAGGAGACGAAATAAACATTCTAAAAACTCCACCGTGACCAACAATTTGGGGGAAGC
Source organism: Ceratotherium simum simum (assembly GCF_057802395.1). Classification (NCBI taxonomy): domain Eukaryota; kingdom Metazoa; phylum Chordata; class Mammalia; order Perissodactyla; family Rhinocerotidae; genus Ceratotherium; species Ceratotherium simum. The sequence goes on from NC_141940.1 coordinate 125,863,604, forward strand.
TTTATATTTTTGGTACCATTCTATCAGCTCTACTCAATGACAACATTTTTGTTAACAAATACCAATAATTTCCCTTTAATTAAATACTGAAAGATGGGAGAGTTTAGCACCATAAAATTTGCACTCACCACCAAAATCCCTGCCCTTTCTCTATACGACCTACTTAATCATAAGGTGCAAATAGTATTTTGATCTTGTGTTTTTTAATACCAGATGTTCTGCCATTTATTCAAACAAGAATGTGCAATCAATTGTAATGTTTACAAACAACAAAACAGCTTGCTTACGGCCTGAAAGCATTAAAACGTTAAAATGGTAGATTAGATCATTTTCTCAAACACGACCCATAATGTAGAATTTTATATGTGTGTAGTTGTCTGTGAAAGAAAATTGGAAATAAGGGCTAGGCGTTATCTCGTGCACTATTCATGCATATCATATTAGATGGCAGCTATCCTTAAAAACATAATTCTATGTTAAGAAAATAGAATATGAATCTGTCTTGGTGGAACTCAAAATGATTCACTTCCCTCATCTTTATGACCCTCATGAGGCTGTTTTCTTTGCCCTTCTGGAACTAGGCAAAAGAATATCTAATAAGCTCATAACATTCTTCTTCTAATATGTGTTTTCTACAATGATACAAAATTCCGCTTGTGTAAATACAATTTTTAGAATCTTGATAACTCTGAAATCACCTGATACTTTGTTATTACTACTATAATAAATAGAAAATGGGATACAAAATAAATTTTTAAAATTTATTTTCTTTGCTTGTTTTTGATTTATTTTTACTTATATTAGTCAGCTAGGGGTCCCATACAAAATAACACAGACTGGTCTCCTTGGTGTGTAGATAGCCATCTTCTCCCTATGTCCTCATGTGGTCTTCCTTCTCTGTGTGTCTGTGTCCTATTCTCCTTTTCTTTTTTTTGTTGGGGTGGGGGAGTGAGGATGATTGGCCCTGAGTCAGCATCTGTGGCCCTTCTTCCTCTTTTTGCTTGAGGAAGATTGTCCCTGAGCTAACATCTGTGCCAATCTTCCTCTGTTTTGTATGTGGGACACTGCCACAGCGTGGTTTGATAAGCGGTGTGTAGGTCTGTGCACGCGACCTGAACCTGCGAACCCCAGGCTGCGGAAGCAGAGAGCAAGAACTTAACCACTATGCCAGTGGGCCGGCCCCCTAATCTCCTTTTCTTATAAGGACACCAGTCACATTAGATCAGGGCCCACCCTAATGACCTCTTTTAACCTTAATTACCTCTTTCAATGCCCCATCTCCAAAAACAGTCATTTTCTGTAGTGCTGGGGGGTTAGGACTTCAGCACCTAACTTTTGGGGGGGACACAGCTCAACCTATAACACCACTCCAGTGGGAAGATTGGGTGCCTAACTCCGTCACACCTGACCACACATCAGTAAGTTTCCTTCTTCCTACCTGAACCCCTGAGCCAACCAAAGCACTTCCCCAGGAGTTATGCCACTAGGATTGGAGAGGGAGGCAACCTTTCCAGAGATTAGATTTCTTTACTCCAGGGATAAACTAGCTTTCCATCAGGAAAAACGGGTGAGTCAGCCAATCTGAGGGATAGTTAAGAGTTACAGTACAGAATAGCGTTTCTCAAGTTCTAATGTGCATAGAGACCACCTGGGGATCCTATTACAGTGGAGGTTCTGATTCTGCATTTCGAACAAGCTCCAGGTGAGGCTGATTAAGCTGGTCCAAGGTCTGCACCCTGCCAGCACAAGAATACTGTATAGCTATTTATACCACACGTTGGGCTCTCTGGAGGCCTGAAAAATACTTTTGCCTAGATCCTACCAGCAAACCATTTTCCCTTAAGATTCTAATATAATTGGTTTGGCGTCAGGGTACAGAATTGCAAATATCCAGGCTAAATTCACAGCTCTCTGGAATACTACTTGCCAAGGATTTTAGCAAATTACTCCACTTCTTTTTGCCTCATTTTCATCATCTGTGTGACAAGGAACCATCCTTAAAAATATGCACCTCAAAGTTGTGATGAAGATTATTTCACATAATATTCATAAAGTTATTTTTTTAACTCTGTGATATATTAGACATTGATAACTGTTTGCCATTATTCCTTAAGGTTTTTTATTCCTTGCTATTGTTATCATTACTTTCATTTCTTTTGATGATAAAAAGATCCTAGTAGTACTTATCATAGAAACTAAATTATGAATTAAAACCTCAAATATGCTTAAAGAGAAATAATTTAAGCAATGCCCTCATAATAGAATTTATAGTATCTACATGACAACTTCTATTGAAATTGAACACAAGAAACCATTTTAAGTATCCAATATGCCACTCTTTGTATATGGTAATTTTTAGACTTAATATCACATGAAAAATTGAAGGGAGCCCATTCTTCAATTTACAGTGTAAAATAGGCAACTTGTGCAAATTAATATGTACATATATATATACACACTTTATTATACACACACTCATGTACCTAATTTACTTTCATACACATAGAACTAATAATGGGCAGAAATAGGCCACTGTGTTAATAAAAATCAATGAAATGCTATTGGTATTTAAAATTCTATGCTACATTTAAATTTCTCAAGCATATTATAAAACTTATTTTAGTGGTGAAGCAAACTGTGGTACATCCATATTGTGCAATAGTATGCAGTAATAAAAAAGGAAGAAATTATGGATGTATGTTACAACTTGGTTGACTCTCCAGGGAATTATGTTGAGTAAAAAAAGCCAGTCCCCTAAAGTTACATTTTGTGTAATTCCAATGAAATGACAGAATTGTAGACATGGAGAACAAATTAGTGGCTGCCTGGGATTAAGACTCAGACGGAAGGTGGGAAGGAAGTGATTGGTTATGGAACAGAAATGTGAGGGATCCATGTGGTGGTGAGAACGTTCTATATCTTCACTGCTACTGTGCATATCGTTGTTGGGAAATTGCACTTAAGTTTTGCAAGATCTTACCATTGGGGGGATGGCCAAAGGGTACATGAGATCTCTCTCTATTAGTTTTTACACTTGAATCTGCAATTATATCAAAATAAAAAATTTAATTTAAAAAATTTAAAATTATAATAAATAGACCACCCATAAACATTCAATTTGAGTAAATGGAAGTATGGGAAAATATTTATTTTCTCTCAGGGTTATAAAAGGATATTCATTCTAAGTCCTTTCTTGACTTTGAATGTTTACCAGCAATAGCTTGACCTGGTTCCTGGCTCTGAAATATTACAATTAACAAATGGGGAAAATGTATCATTTTCTTCTCATTCTATGTAATATGTTCTTCCACATACATTTTTCTTATGATTTAGCAGGACAGAAGTTCCCTTTTAGTAGCAATGTGACAATCATTTGGAGGTCTCTTTAAGGGAAAATGGACATTAGTTTGCAGGAAGGAGCCGATGTCACGTACGTATTTGAACTCTAATTTTTAAATCGCTTTAAAACTTTGCAAATTGAAATATATTTTTTAAAAGTGCCTTTCTAAACATTTTCTTTCCTTCAAATTTTCCAAATTTCATCAATAATTTGGGAGTTTTCTCATAGCGTGTGGCTGTGTTTTATTCTGCTCCAAATCCAACAATGACATCCAATATTCTATTGGTACAAGTTACCTCTTGCCTTTTCTGTAGCGCAATACTCACAACTGTACATTTAACTTCCTTTTAGGTCTCATGGAGAAAATTATGTATCAGGTCAACACAAAAGCTTATTTGCAAGCCCGTGAGGAAGAGACTGCAGCATTTTGCATTTTTGCTTTATATGCAGGTACAAAATTATTCTCTTTGCTTAGATTAGTCAACCTTTGAAATTTGAGTCTGTTTCTTGATAAAACCATCGGATATTTGAAAAGAAAAATAAAATTTACAGAAAAGAAGAATATAAAGGGTGTATTTTTATGGGAGGAAAAAGTAATTTAATTAGCATAAAGATATTTGATTTTATCAGTTGAAAATACTAAAATGGTAGGTGAGAATGGAAAGGTTAGAGATATTCAGTCTACTCAGAGGCATTATCTTCTCTCCCATAGTCTCTTATTTTTAATTGATGTAAAATTTGGTAATATCAATGGCACCTGTGCTCCTTCTAGACATATTGTGACTACTCTTAAGTCAATACTTTTCTTAATGCTTGAAGTAATGATGGTTAATTGGTGGAATCATTGTCTATGCTTGATGGAATTTTGCACCAGACATATGACTTTATTTGGAAATAGGGTCATTGCCAATGTAATTAGTAAAATTGGGTCACACTACTGTGTGTGTGTGGAGTGCGGGGAGGCTCGAATCCATTGTGACTGGTGTCCCTATAAAAATGGGAAATGTGGACACAGACATACACCCATACAGAAGAACATCATGTAAAGACTGGAGTTATGCTGCCAGAAGCCAAGAAACTGCTAGAAGCTTGGGAGACATGTGGAATAGATCCTTTCTCAGTGCCTTCACAGGGAGCATGACCCTGCTGACACCTTGATCTCGGACACCTGGCCTCCAGAACACAGAATCTGTGGTACTTTGTTATGGTAGCCCTAGGAAATGGATACAACAACTTTGGAAAATAGTCATCGTGACCACAAGAATTGTACATGGATATCGCTTATGTGGGTGATCAGAATTTGCCACCCCAAAATGTGTCTCTTTGGCTGGATTATTTTTAAGAACAAAAGACTCAAAAAGAAACTTTGACCTTTCCCTTGACTGCCTAAAAAATTTAGGATAGAAGACCTGTTCCAGGAAGGTGCTAATACCATAGAGAGATAACTCTAGGTGTCGTAGACAGGAAGGCACTTAGCAAGGTCCATTTTTTTATCAAAGTTCTCTCTCAGGTCACATCGTCTATAGATGGCCCAGTAAACATCTGTTTACCAAACATTTGCTTTTCCATCTCTATGTGAATTGCCTTCCTCCCCTTTGAAGTCCCAAACAACTACCCCCAACATCCTCCTTTGTCTTTAGCTGAAGATGGTATTTAAGGTGGTGGCTTCAGCCATCCTGGCAAGTTACTCAGTTTTCCTGGGTTTCTCCCGTGTATACATGTCATTAAATGTGTTTGATTTTCTCCCATTTTTCTGCCTCATGTCAATCTAATTCTTAGACCATCCAGAAGGGTAGAGGAATATTCTTCTTTCCCTATACTTATCTAAAACTACATTTTCCCTAGGCAGCCTTTGTATGGGATGTGTCCTCTCTCTATATATATTAGAGTTTGTTAACCATCAGTTGAGAACCACTTGAATAGACAGACAGACTGACAGACGGGGTCATTCATGCTAAGGCAGGTTTTTCAACCTCAACTCTATTGACATTTGGGTTGGATAATTCTTTGGTGCCTGGTAGGATGTTTAGAAGCATCCCTGTGCTCTACCCACAGGATGCCGATAGCAAACCGTCCTCCCCAGACGTGACAACTAAAAATGTTTCCAGACTTTGCCACATGATCATGGTCCAAATGTAGAATTATAAAAACTATTTGCCTCATTTACATACTTTATTTAGTGCCTTATTACATTATATTAAACATATCACATTATTAAAATATTTTAAAAATAAGAACAATCAAAAGCCAGTTGGGTCAACCATGAAGAAGAACATCATCATTTCTCAAAAACGTGTAATAACAAGTTGATACATGCCTCATGCTATCTTAATTTTAAAGGCTTAAATACCTTAGATGGTTGAAATTAAGTAAGATTTTTAATTAAACATTACCTAAAGTGACCATATAATGAGAGTTTAATTTGCTTGAGAAAATGTCAATAATATCAAATTTAGCAGACTGGCCAGCCCAGTGACAAACAGATTTGAGTGACCCATGAGAAAAAGAAGGTCACTTTGGTTTGATGGTAATGTGTGACTCACAGGATTCATTTTTCTGGAGAACCCAATTTAAAATTTCATGAAAGAAGGTTTTCTGCTCCCGTGTCAAAGGCCATCACTAATGAAAGTGCATGATAGTACCTGGATAACGACTGAAATTTATAAGGCACCACTTTCAACATCTGTTTTTTTCCTTAGATTTTCATTAATTGGATGGTAAGGTATAATTTTTGGTTTCATTTCATGCTAAAAGTATACTCTGTCTATATAATTAGTAATGCATTTTTTCTTCTGTTAGCTTCATGAATAGAAAGTCATCCGATGGTGTCCTATTTTCATGTTGTTGCAATGGATGCTTTTCTTGGTGATAGAGTACAGATAAATACCAGTGTCAAAACGTGGAAGGAAAATAATACCTATTTACTTGCAGATATTCTTCCCCCTGCATTATCGTGAAAATTAGGTACAGAAAGGGTGAAAAACGACAAAGAGTTAAAAATTAGTCTTCAGTCTGTTTTTGAAGTACAAACAATCTGTGAAATTTCCAGTAGGGGCAAGAAGACTTTATCACATAGACCCACATATCCCAAAATTATGGAGCATTATCTTCAGTCTTTCCTTTTTCTAACTTTTTATATGAAGATCATACTCTATTTGCTGAGATATGATTGTTCTATACTAAGAACAGACAATCATTAAGAAGATAGCTATGTCATTATGTTTTCATTATCTTCATTCAACTGTTTACTCAAGGTTAATAACTTGTCAGATCACCCATATGAGTCAAACAGTATATTTGAATCCTCATATATTAGAAAATATGCATTCTTCAAGCAAAATCAATTCTCCACAAGGTCAGTTTCATGCAAACCATATGCCTCCTTATATATGGCTAGAAATATCAGACGTGAATTGAGTCTATACCTTTCCAATGACTTCACCTGGATAAAAGCCTTTAGATATGATTATAAAAGTCATGGAAGCAAACGAAAAATAATATATTTCCATTTTGCATTTTCACATTATTTCATTTAAGCCGGTATTGTGATTTATTTTAGAACCTGTGTCTGCAGGCTTATAATTCTTCTTAAACTGAAGGCAGTAACTATTTAGATTTCTACATCCTGCATTCAGAAGAAATCTCTCATAAAAGTAGAATTTCAACTTACACCATCTTAACTCACTTATGTGAGAAGGTGCCTTTTGTATGGTATAATGATCAATTGCAATGTGAGGAAACTTTCTCGATTTTTAACTTTACTTTCCACTTTATCTGTTAGAAGTTCTGGGATATGCCATGTGAGAGTCCCTGACACACCAAAGCTACTCCAATATTCCTTTTGTAGGAACTTTGCCCCAAGCTACCCGTCTTCACTCTTCTTGCTAAACCCACATTGTCCAACCAACCTTTGCTAAACCAAGGGTCCACCCTGCAGCCCCTGTTTCTCCAAGGTTGTCCCACACAGCCCAAGCTTCACCTATCTTCTTAGAATTTGATCAGTAAAAAGTGCTCAGAAGAAAGTAAACTTGAACCTTCTTTCATCAGCCCTAAATTATCCTTAATTATCTCACTCATTAGTAAACTTACCATAATGCTCTTTGCACATGGAAACATTGTCATAAAGGCTTGCATTAATGACTGTTATCAGTTCTCTCCTGCTACAGTTTTTATAAAATATGTACTTTCCCACATGCAAGTGTCTATATGTCTCCAAAAAGTCTACTTCTCCAGATGCCTCACCCCAAAGACTAGTATTTTGTGTCTGATATCTTGAAACCTGAGTTGTATGGGAAATGAAATGTCTCCTGTTAACACAAGTATATTTAAATGTGCACCAAAATTAAACATGGTTTACACAAGTGATTTAGCGAATGGTTAGAAACAGTGCCTTTTGTTCAAGGAAGAACTTTGAATCTAGTATCTCTGAAAAATTCACTCATATCAGTGAATATACTGTCATGAAAAATAAATGTTTTTCTAGTAATCTCCAAATGTGTTCCCATATATCATCTCTGAAATGGTCTGTTTATAGACATGAGCAGAATATTGTGATCCATTGGTTGTACATGTCTCCTCTGTGTGAGACCTGTATTTGCCAGCATGGTGCAGAGTGGATTCTGAGCTCATTGTAGACCTGAAGCAATGAAGGTTTTTAGGTGTAAGGCATAAGGAAAAGTGGTAACTCATTAACAGGTACTTACTTTGGATAAGAAAAGTATAGAGTCTTTAGGAAAACAAAAAAACAATAGCTTCACCAACTGAGGAGAAGAGGTTTCGTTTACTGGCTCAGAGGAGCTTGGAGGTGTCAAGAGTCATCTGAACCCTCCTAAATGTCCACATCCCGGAGCTAAATCCCTGTATTTTCCAATATATGGGGCAATGTTCACATAAGAGATGTGTTGAGGCTGTGAAGTCAATCCATACTCCATCTCAGCAACCTTCAGCATCAGCATCTTCTCAGATTTGTCATAAAACAGCCTGTGGCTTCAATACAAAAGCAATTCTTTGGAAGTAGGAGCTCCCTAGTCCTCTTACCATGCCTTGAGACTTAAACAAGTCTTAACACTTAAACAAGACTTAAACTTTGAACTCACAATCTTCATTCATTAGCATTAGAGAATGCAATTAAATCAATCTGTCTCACTGATCTGTCTCACTCATCCCCACCAAACATTCAAACAAAGCAGTCATGTAGTTCACCAGAGCCTTGACTTCGACCCATCCTGCGTATTATGGGCTACCAATGTACCATCCTGTTGTGACAGAGATACGCCTACTACCTTTTAGCCCACCTGAGGTGATCAACCGTCACATATTTGCATTTCTCTGACAGTGTCTTTCAGTAAGCCTCCCTGGGTACTAATTATTGCATTGGTCAGCGTTCAACGGCAGAGGAAAGAATGCATACTGGCCAAAAGTGATAGGATAAAGACCATTAAATGGCTTAAATAATCATTAGGAGAGCTAAAGAAACAAATCTTTATCTGATCTCCCAGGAATAATCCCAAAAATTACATGATAGATGCCCGCCATCAATGGAGCTGATATTCCCTCTACCGTTAGGGACCTGCTTGATACACTTTCCAAGCTGCTTGATCCAAACCATGTCATGTCTGCTATGATCTGTACCAGTATAATTGATGCCTCACATCCGCCTGTCTCATCACCTAAATCAGCTCTGGTTTCATCTCTCATGCAGGTGCATTTAATTGGAAGAATTTAAATCCGACACCAGCATGGAAGATTGTCCAGAAAAAAAGCTGATGTAGCTTTCCGGACTTGCATTAAGGAAAGAGACCTCAAAGAAGATGAGGATAAATGCTTAAAGAGGCGGTCCACGTTTTCAGCTACAAGTGGGGGTCCGTTTGGCAGTCCGTGTTAACATGTCTATTTACCCTCTGCAGTATCCAGGTGCTCATGGAAAGTGACAGTGATCTAGACTGGGATTCATCTGGTGGTGATTCCCATCACAGCTGCTATTCAGAAGCCTTCTCTTTCTCTCTTCTAGGAAACAAATCAACACAAATGCCGGCACCTGGCACCTAGTACATAGCTATGGTGCTGGCAAAGGCATTTGTTTCATTTTTTTTTTTCCTTTTGTTTATTCTCTTTACTTTATCTGGGACCCACTCAAAAATGTCTTAGCCTTTCAGATTTAGTCATCCATGCAGGCTATCATCCCTCCTTATTTTGGAGGTAAAACAAAACAGAATGTATACTCACACGCACACACACACACACACACACGCACGCACATTTTGTTTCTCCCCCCAAAACTTCTCTCATTACCCCAGTGCTGAATAAGCACATAGTTGGGTTATGAAGAGGCCCTACATTATTTGGTTGAATTAATATCAGCTCTATATTTTGAACCAAAACTAGCTGTTATCCTCCCCCCCCCCAAAACAAATTAATCTTAGTTGTATTAGCTGAACTGCAAAATATCCAAGTGCCATACGTTTTTCAGGATAAGGAATTCATCATTTTCTTTCCTTCACAAGCCAAGACAATACATTTCAAATATTTTAAAGAGAAGAAAGTGTTTTTACTTTTACCTTTTTTTTACAGAGAAATTGAGTCGAAATATGAGGCAGTCTGTGAAACTATTTGTCTGAACGAAGGTTTCATAAAACATGCTGCATTAGCAACAGCAAAAGTTTGGAAAGCTTTTTGAGTAATTCTTGACAATTTAATACCAGGTCCAGCTCCCCTTACATAGCTTTTTAAAGTCAGACATGAATCCGAGTGCTGGAAGCAATGATACCAATTAGCGAAGTTCTGTGACATGTTTTATTCTTCTTCTTAGAAAAGACAAGGGACACTGGAAATAGAAATTGGCAAGGGTAGCATTCATCACTGCTCTGCTAGTATCATTCATTTGGCCATGCACATAATTCACGGCTGTGTTGTCATTGCTGTTCTGTCCTTATAGGTTTTATGTAATAGCCTAATTTTGACCTAAATTCTGAACTGACCAGCAAAAATGTTAACCATCCAAAAAACTTAAGATGGTGTTAACCGAGCTTTTGAATTGTAACCCAGACAAAGTTGTTAGTTTGAAGAGAGTTTATACTGACTGGGATTAATTTATAATGTGTCAAAGCTACATGCGTCTGTATAGAGATATAGAACTTGTTACCAGGAGGTCTTGTCTCTTGCCTCAGATTAAACGTCCTTAGGAAGGCAAGCTGGTATTTTTAGGTGTGTTTAATTACTAATGATAGGAAAAACTTTAATTTTTTTTTCCTTCCTAATATGTCCACATTATTAGACATCGCTAGAATTTTTTTTCTTTTACTAAAGCAGCTATGTGCCACGTAAAGGAAACAGAAGCCTTAGAAAGTAACAAATGTCCACTTTTATTATTTGGGGAGTTCTGTGGAATAGTTCTAACTTGGCCATTAGACTTGGAGTGTTGGGTTAGAGAAATGAAAGAAGAAAAGAGATTACGAAGAAGGGTAGACCAAGTAGAAGACTAAAGTAGATTCAAACTTTAATTTTAATTTACTCTTAGGCAAGAATACCATTTGGGAGCTATGACTTTGCACAGAGTAATTTAGATATAATGGAAGCATACATCTTTCTGTTAAAAGGGAGCATACACAAAGCCAATGTGGCTGTTTAGGGGCTTGGAGAGTAGGAAAAGGTGGAGGGACAAGGAGGGAGACAGATATGAAGACAAGGTGGGAGTGGTGTCCCTCTAGCCCGTACGTGCAGAATGACACAAGAGCACGTGACAACAAGAAACTTGACCATCATACTGGGCATGCAAGTTGAGGCAGAAGAATGGGCCACGGACCAGAATGCCAGGAATCTGGTCCCAAGTCCAAAACAACAATAGTACAATTAGGATGATGGCACAATGAGAATGACTGGTTTTCTGCTTGAGTTTTATCCCCACTTCCTGCTGTTGGTAGAAGATTTGAAACATGTTTTTTTCCAAAACCCAATAAGTATCTGGCAAATACTGATAGATGATAGATAGATAGATAGATAGATAGATAGATAGATAGATAGATAGATAGAGATGATAGATAGATGGATGAAAGGTTAGATAGATGATTGATAGATGGACAGATAGATAGGTGATAGATGTTAGGTGGATAGATAGAGATAGATGATAGATAGATTGATGGGTTATAGATTAGATAGGTGATTGATAGATGGATAGATAGATAGATACATAGATAAATAGATAGATGATAGATAGAAACAGGCAGACAGGCAGACAATAAACATAGATATTGATAACTATCTATCTATATAGATAGAGAGATAGTGATAACTATATGTATGTATATAAAATGAATGTCTCCAATAAAGGAATTATCTCTTTATAGCTCTAGCAATAAGAAAGACGATGATTATAATACAGGTGGAGAAATGGATTTGTGGCTAGAAACAATTAATCTAAATATCAATCTACATACCACACAAGTGACTTCACCTCTGTGAGTCCTGATGCAATTAAGATCCATGGTCTTTGAATTCTGGGATCCAGAGAACTCAAAGTCCAATGACCAACTGAAGGGAAAAACGGATTCTATATTTAAAAATATATATTGATTTTTTTATCCAACAATAAAATACAAATAACTGCTAAAATCTGGCTCTTAATGAATCCCCAAAATTCAGTTATTATGTTTTTTAAAAGAAGAGTATTTGCTCCAAACTGGCTACTTACCGAGTGATTTAATAAGGCCTTTGCATTGTGATACAACATGTGAGAAAGCAACAGAAACATTTGTAACAGTACATTTATGGAGGGTCAACTGAGTTCCAGACGTCGCTGATTTGATAGGGAAAAAGAAAAATATTGTGGTGTGATGGCTTTCTCACCTCTGATAATTCAGTGAGCAAAAGCACCAAAGGAAAAAAAAAACCAAATACATAGACATCCTTTATGGAAATAAATCTGATAATGAATTTATTTGGAATCGCTCTGTCCCAGGAAACTTAGGAAAATTATGACTGATCCTCAGTCAGAAATGCTCCAGATAGAATAATTTCATAAACCTTCAGGTCAACTATTTTTATTAATTTAAATCAAGTGAAAAACTTATTACTTGCATTTTAATTTTAAATTAGCTTACTTTGCTTGTAAATGTAAATGAATTAACTCTAAGTAATTACATAAAATATGAGTGTGTATTATTACAGAAATTAAAAGGAAGCACTTGGGAACATTTAAAACAAATTAGAAATACATGAGAATGAAATTGTCCCCCAGATTCTTTTGTTCTTTCAAGTATTGATGATTGACTTTCAAGTAAGACATCAATATTTCTCTAAAATGGTACACAATTTTATTTTTTGATGATTTGATTTTGTTTTGTTTTGTTTTCTTGTTTATTAGAGAAGTTCCAAACATAGATTTTTTTTGTTTTTCAAACTGGTTTTAAATGTTTGCCCTAAACTGCCACTCAAGAGACTAACTCCTAACCCTCCCTAGAAGAAATGTCATTCATTGTTCTACTCAGATTGAATTTTAAACCCTATATGTTTTTTTCAAATTATTTTATTGAGGTTATATTGGCTTATAACATGGTGTAAATTTCAGGTGTACCTTATTTATATGTCAGTTTCTGTACAGACTGTATCATGTTCACAACCAATAGTCTAGTTTTTATCCACCACTGTACACGTGTCCCTTTACCCCTTTCACCCTCCTCCAAACCCCTTCTCTTCTGGCAACCACGAATCTGTTCTCGTTATCTATGTGTTTATTTGTTTATATTCCACATATGAGTGAAATCATATGGTATTTGTCTTTCTCTGTCAACTTATTTTGTTTAGCATAATGCTGTCAATGTCCATCCATGTTGTTGCAAAAGACATAATTTTGTCTTTTTTTATGGCTGAGTAGTATTCCATTGCCTATATATAACACATCTTCTTTATCCATTCATCCATTGATGGACACTTGCTTCCATATCTTTGCTATTGTAAATAAGGCTGCAATGAACATAGGGGTGCATAAATTTTTGGATTATTGATATCACATTCTTTGGATAAACACCCAGGAGTGGAATAGCTGGATCATATGGTATTTCTATTTTTAATTTTTTGAGAAATCTCCATACTGTTTTCCATAGTGGCTGCACCAGTTTGCATTCCCACCAGCAGTATATGAGGGTTTTCTTTTCTCCATATCCTCTCCAACACTTGTTATTTCTTGCCTTGTTAATTATAGCCATTTTGACGAGTGTGAGGTAATATCTCATTGTAGTTGTGATTTTCATTTCCCTAATAATTAATGATGTTGAATATCTTTTTCATGTGCATGTCTTCCATCTGTACATCTTCTTTGGAAAAATGTCTGTTCATATCCTCTGCCCATTTTTTGATTGGGTTGTTCACTTTGTTGTTGTTGAATTATATGAGTTCTTTATATATTTTGGAAATTAGCCCCTTGTTGGATGTAAGATTTGCAAATGTTTTCTCCCAGCTGGTGGGTTGTCTTTTCATTTTGTTGATGGTTTCCTTTGCCGTGCAGAAGCTTTTTAGTCTGATATAGTCCCATTTGTTTATTTTTTTTATTTTGTTTCCCTTGCCTGAGTGGACATGGTATTTGAAAAGATGCTGCTAAGACCCATGTCAAAGAGTGTACTGCCTGTGTTTTCTTCTAAGAGTTTCATGGTTTCAGGTCTTACATGCAAGTCTTTAATCCACTTCGAGTTAATTTTTTTGTATGGTGAAAGATAATGGTCTACTTTCATTCTTTTGCGCATGGCTGTCCAGTTTTCCCAACACCATTTACTGAACAGACTTTCCTTTCTCCAGTGTATGTTCTTGACTCCTTTGTTGAAGATTAGCTTTACATAGATGTGTGATCTTATTTCTGGGCTCTCAGTTCTGTTCCATTGATCTATATGTCTGTTTCTATGCCAGGACCGTGCTGTTTTGCTTGCTATAGCTTTGTAGTATATTTTGAAATCAAAGAGTGTGATACCTCCAACTTTATTCTTTTTTCTCAGGATTGTTTTGGTTTGGGAGTCTTTTGTTTTTCCATATATATTTTAGGATTCTTTGTTCTAGTTCAGTGAAGAATATCATTGGGATTCTGATTGAGATTGCATTGAATTTGTAAATCACTTTAGGTAGTATGGACATTTTAACTATGTTTATTCTTCCAATCTATGAACACAGAATAGCTTTCCATTTCTTTATGCTTTCTGCAATTTCTTTCAATAATGTCTTATAGTTTTCAGTGTATAGGTCTTTCACTTCCTTGGTTAAATTCCCCTTACAAGTGTTGTGATTGTAAGTGGAATTATATTTCTGATTTCTCTTTCTGCTGGCTTGTTATTAGTGTATAGAAAAGGAACTGACTTCTGTATGTTGATTTTGTACCCTGCAACTTTACTGTATTTGTTAATTATTTCTAATAGTTTTTTTCTGGATTCTTTAGGGTTTTCTATATATAGAATCATGTTATCTGCAAATAGTAACAGTTTTATTTCTTCCTTTCCAATTTGGATCCTTTTTATTTCTTTTTCTTGCCTAATTGGTCTGGCCAAGACTTCCAGTACTATGTGGAATAAGAGTGGCGAGAGTGAGCACCCTTGTCTTGTTCCTGTTGTCAGAGGGATTGCTTTCTGTTTTCTCCATCAAGTATGATGTTGGCTGTGGGTTTGTCATATACAGCCTTTATTATGTTGAAATACTTTCCTTCTATTCTCATTTTATTGAGGGACTTTTTAATCATAAATTGATGTCGGATCTTGTCAAATGCTTTCTCTGTGTCTACTGAGATGATCATGTGATTTTTATTCTTCATTTTGTTAATGTGGTGTATCACATTGATTGATTTGTTGATGTTGAACCATCCCTGCATCCCTGGAATAAATCCCACTTGATTGTGTGTATGATCCTTTTACTGTATTGCTGTATTCGATTTGCTAATATTTTATTGAGGATTTTTGCATCTGCGTTCATCAGAATATTGGTCTGTAATTTTCCTTTTTTGTGTTGTCCTTGTCTGTTTTTGGTATTAGGGTAATGTTGGCCTTGTAAAATGAATTAGGAAGTGTTCTATCCTCTTCCATTTTTCAGAAGAATTTGAGAAGGATAGGTATTAAATCTTCTTTGAACACTTGGTAGAATTCTCCAGAGAAGCCATCTGGTCCTGGACTTTTGTTTTGGGGGAGGTTTTTGATTGCAGTTTCAATCTTTTTACGTGTGATTGGTGTATTCAAATTCTCCATTTCTTCTTGATTTAGTTTTGGGAGGTTGTATGATTCTAAGAATTTATCCATTTCTTTCAGGTTATCCAATTTGTTGGTGTATAGATGTTCATAGTATTCTCTTATAATCCTTTGTATTTCTGTGGAGTCTGTTGTAATTTCTCCTCTTTCATTTCTGATTTTGTTTATTTGAGTCTTTTCTCTTTTTTTCTTAGTGAGTCTGGCTAAGGGTTTGTCAATTTTGTGTATCTTCTCAAAGAACCAGCTTTTAGTTTCATTGATACTTTCCATCTTGATTTCATTTATTTCTGCTCTGATTTTTATTATTTCCTTCCTTCTACTGACTTTGGGCTTTGTTTGTTCTTTTTCTAGTTCTGTTAGGCCTGTATTACTATAAACTTCCCTCTTAGTACCACTTATGCTGCATCCTATAAGTTTTAGTATTTTGTGTTTTCATTTTCATTTGTCTCACAGTATTTTTTGATTTCTCCTTTGATTTCTTCATTAATCAAATCATTGTTCAGTAGAAAGTTGTTTAGTCTCCACATATTTGTGAGTTTCCCAGCTTTTTTCTCTCAGTTGTTTTCTAGTTTCATAACATTGTGGTTGGAAAAGATGCTTGATATGATTTCAATCTTCTTAAATTTATTGAGGCTTCCTTTGTTTCCCAACATATGGTCTATCTTTGAGAATGTTCCATGTGCACTTGAGAAGAATGTGTATTCTGCTGTTTTTGGATAGAATGTTCTGTGTATATCTATTAAGTCTATTTGGTCTAGTGTTTCATTTAAGACCTCTGTTTCCTTATTGACATTCTGTCTGGATGATCTACCCATTGATGTAAGTGAGGTGTTAAGGTCCCCTGCTATTATTGTACTGCAGTCAATTTCTCCCTTTAGGTCTGTTAACAGTTGCTTTATATACTTTGTGTTCCTGTGTTAGATGCTTATACATCAATGTGCTATGTCTTCCTGGTGGAATGTCCTTTTTATCTTTATATAATGTTCATCTTTTTCTCTTACCTGTTTTGTCTTGAAGTCTGTCTGATATAAGTATGGCTACACCCACTTTCTTTAGGTTGCCATTTGCTTGGTGTATCATCTTCCATCCCTTCGCTCTGAGCCTGTATTTGTCTTTAGAGCTGAGACGTGTTTCCTGGAGGCAGCATTTTGTTGGATCTTGTTTTTTAATCCATCCAGCTGCTCTGTGTCTTTTGATTGGTGAATTCGATCAATTTTCATTTAGAATGATTATTTATATACAGGGGCTTAATATTGTCATTTTATCTTTTGTTTTCCAGTTGTTCTATATTTCCATTTTTTCTTTTTTCCTTTTATTTCTAACTGCTATTTCAGTTTGGTGGTTTTCTGTGATGTTTCTGTCAGTTTTGTCTTTATTTAAGATGTGTGACTCTGCTGTGACTTTTTGTTTTTGGTTACCATGAGGTTTCTATAAAAGATCTCAAAGATGAGATAGTCCTTTTTCTCTCATATTTCCATAAGCCTACACAGGTTCCATCCTTTCCCTCTTCCTCTTTTATGTTTTTCTTGTTACAAATTATTCTCTTTTTGTGTTGTGAGTTTGTGATCAAATTGAAGTGATTATAGTTATTTTTGATGCCTTCTTTCCCTTTATCCTTCATGTTATAGTTAAGTGTTTACTAACTTATTCTGATAAAAGCTGCAATTTTCTGATTTTTTTCTGTCTACCTCCTTTCTCAAAACTTTGTAAAGATTTGTCTTTTTGTTTCAGGTAGGAGGGCTCCTTTCAACATTTCTTGTAAGCCAGGTTTAATGGCAATGAACTCCCTCAGCTTTTGTTTGTCAGGGAAATCTTTTATTTCTCCATCATATCAGAAGGATAATTTTGCATATCAGCAGGAATATTCTTGGCTGATTGTTTTTGTCTTTCAATATTTTGAATATATCATTCCACTATCTCCTAGCCTGTGGAGTTTCTGCTGAGAAATCTGCTGATAGCCTGTTGGGGAGTTCCTTTGTAGGTTATTTTCTTCTCTCTTGCTGCTCTTAATATTTTTTCTTTGTCATTGACTTTTGACAGTTTTAATATTATACACCTTGGAGAAGGTCTTTTTGCATTGAGGTAATTAGGAGTTCTATTAGCTTCAGGCACTTGCAAGTGCATTTCCGTCCCCAGGTTTGAGAAGTCCTCAGCTATTATTTCTTTGAACAAGCTCTCTGTTCCTTTCTCCCTCTTTTCTCCTTCTGGGATACCTGTAATCCTTATGTTACTTTTCCTAATTGAGTCAGATATGTCTCAAAGAATTTCTTCATTTTTTGAAAAATCTTAGTTCTCTCTCCTCTTCCACCTGAATCACTTCTAGATTTCTATCTTTGAGCTCACTAATTCTCTCTTCCATATGTCTGTTCTATTTTTAATGCTTTCTACATTATTTTTAATCTCATTAATTGTGTTCTTCATCTCCAGTATTTTGCTTTGTTTTTTTTTTTGCTTCAGAGTTTCAATCTCTTTGGGGAAGTACTCCTTCTGTTCATTAATTTTACTCCTGAGCTCATTGAACTGTCTTGCTGAGTTTTCTTGTAACTCATTGAGTTTCTTTATGACAGCTGCTATGAATTCTCAGTTAGATTGTAATCATCTGTGATTTCGTGTTTGGTTTCTGGAGAGTTGGCATTCTCTTTCTGTTCTGCTCTATTATTGTAGTTCTTCATGGTACTTGATGAAGTGATCCTCTGTGGTGCATTTGTGTAGTAACCACATTTCTTATTTGGGTATGGCTTTGGTTACTCTGATTCTGAGCAGCTTCTGGTTGTATTTGAGAGCCTGCACCTTCCACCTCCCACTGCCTCTGCTAGAGGCATCATTAGTACCCTCCTTTTGTCACTTTTGCCTCTGAAATTGCTGGTGCCTTGCTGCTCATTATGTCACTGCAGTCTCAGGTGTTGCCACTGGGCTCACCAGGCTGCGAGCACTTCTCCCACTTCCAGGGTCACTTTGGTCTCATGTTCCCAGACTGGCTCTCCACCGGCTCAGGTGCTGCTGCCCCATGCACCACCTGTGCTACTGGTCCTGGATTATCTGAGGGTGCTGGCAGTATTGCTACCAGGGGCACTGGGTTCACAAGTGTTACTGTTGCTGTCAGGGGCTAATAAACCCTGTATAGAAATGTTTTATTCTAACGGTTGTGTTTGGGTAGTGTTTTCTTGATAGACTATACCTAAGTAGAAATAAACCTGTATATATTTATGTGTGCATGCATGTATAGTATAGTATGTATGTATAGTACCTACACAATATGAAAAATGCTGTTCTCATATTTTAGTGAAGATGTTTTTTCTTTAAATATACAATATGTTTTTACTGATATCTTTTTTTTAGGCATACAGAAGAAAACTTGGAGCATTAGGAATTAAGGTAAATTATTATAAATTACTGAGAGCTTTTTGTTTGTTTGTTTAAAACATATCTGTTCAACATTTTGGAGTTTCTTTTCTATTTTTTAAACCATTTTATTGAGATGTTATACATACAAAAAGCTGTACATTTTTTTTTTCCAGAGGAAGACTAGCCCTAAGCTAACATCTGTGACAATTTTACTCTACTTTATACATGAGTAACCACCACAGCATGGCTGACAAGTGGTGTAGGTCTGCACCCAGGATCCAAACCCACAAACCTGGGCTGCCATAGCAGAGTGTGCCAAACTCTACCATTAGGCCATGGGGATGGCCCAAACCTGTACATATTTAATATATCCAATTTGGTGGATTTGGAGATAAGTATATACTCATGAAACCATCACCACAATCTATGCTCTGAACATGTCCATCATTTCCAAAAGTTTCCTTCCACCTAATTTATTATTATTATTACTCTTTTGTGATAAGAACACTTAGCATAGGATGTACCCTCTTAGCAAGTTTATTGAAATAAACTGGACACAGAGGACAAATACTGCCTGGTACCACTCATATGAGGAATCCGGAATAGACAAACTCACAGAAGCAGAGAGTGGAATGGTGATTGCCAGGGGCTGGACAATGAGCAGGTGTTGGTCAAAGAGTACACTGGTTCAGTTATGCAAGGTCCATAAGTCCTAGAGATCTATGGACAGCATAGAGCGTATAGTTAGCAAAACTGCATTGTCTACTTCAAAATTTACCAGCATTTATTTTTTCATTGAAATAATTCTTCTCACTTCTGGCCATTGAAACAATTGAGTGAATGTCAGTTAATTGATTCATGAAGGAAAACTTAGTTCATTTAATGTTATTGAAAACCGATCTTGTGATTAATGGTCATTTAAGAACATTTTTCCCTGAGTTAGGAGTAAAAGGTGTAATGTGAAGTTTCAGTGACAAATGGTATGGTTGAACAAGTTAAAACTTTTTTTGTAGATTGATACTAACTCTAAGGTGTTTTGCAAAGTATGATAATGAATTCAGCAAAGTTAGAGGGAAAAAATATGTCTTTTACTGTTGTGTGACTAAAATAAGAACTCCAACTGTGATTTGTTATATCATAAAATATTTATTCTACTTACAGTCAGTTCTCATCTTTTCACCTAGACTTTTGGTATTTTATACTTCCTACTAACAGAAATAAATTTCTTGCTGCCAAACAACTTATTCTAGTTACTTTTCTTTTCATTAAGCACTAAATATGATTTTATCCCTAAGAAATACATCTTCGTGTAATACAGTTATTGGTTTAATAATTACATTTTAAAATGTAAGTATGTATTATGTTGTATTGAGTAAGTGATTACAGGTATTTTATAATTAAAGCATTTTTTATTTATTAAAGAATTATGTATACTAACTATATTTATGTTGTATAGATCAAAGAGGTACCATTATTAATTGTAACAAAACAATGCAGAAGAACATTTTCTAACAAAGCACTTTATGTCAGAGGAAATAAAACAAATATAAACAGTGTGATCTATATAATTTGTTAAGAATTAATATGGTAGCTTTCATCGATTGTTTCTCACTTGCCACACATTTTACTTAATTCTTGTATATGTTAGTCCATTCAATTGTCACAACTTTAGGAAGTAGGTGTTATTGTTATTCCTATATCGTGGTTAAGAAATCATGAACCAGAGTGACTTTGCATTCGTGCCTGAGCTCACTGAACTTCCTAGCAGCAGAATTGAATAGAGAACTACATTTAGGAAGAAGGGATGTTCTCAAGCCACACAGTAATTCTTTGGCTCTTTCTAACTCTCTGCCACCTCCTGATTAATCCAATCTGTATTTCACGAGGTCACCATTTTTCTTTAACTTAAGAATATTCAATAAGTGTTAATTATTAAGAATAATATTAGAGATGATGACCATGTTATAAAGAGCAGTTATCTAGTTTTTTTAAAATGGTACTTTTAAAAATGGATCCCTGGTGCGCACCGATGCACCACTTGTCAGGCCATGCTGTGGTGGTGTCCCACATAAAGTGGGGGAAAATTGGCATGGATGTTAGCTCAGGGCAAGTCTTCCTCAGCAAAAAGAGGAGGATTGGCATGGATGTTATCTCAAGGCTTATCTTCCTCACAAAAAAAAAAACAAAAAACACAAGCATTAGACTAAAATAATCTTAATACAATGTCCTAGTCATATTTTAAGTTTTTTTTTTTCCTTCTATTGGTATGAAATCAGGAGAGATATTCTTGAATTAGGCAATATTAATCACATTTTAAGAATAAAAATGATGAACAGATAGTACAACAAAAGTTCTACATGTGAAGTTTGGATTCAAATTATAAGTACAAGCATACTTGTTATTAGAGTCATTTGGAGTTTTGAATATGAATCGAATACAAAATGATAACTACAATTATTAATAATATAATAATTAATACAATAATAATAATATTACAATATGATATTAATAAGTAAAAATGTTTTCCCTTTTTTCTTACATTCAATAGAGTTTAAACTAATAAGTACACCAGTGTTCATTTTCAGAGTTGTTTAGAAAATGAAATTTGAAAACAATCGGAATAAAGAATTACACCATTGTTACTTTGAATTTGAACACACAAACACACTCATATCTGTTAATGGAGTTATATATATTTTCAATTACAAATGGGTATAGTAACAAATAAGTATGCCAGTGTTATGTGCAATTGAGACTAGTAAGTGCATAAGTGCTTATATGGAGATATTTTGATTTTTAAATTTGAACTTGAATAAATAAGTACTAGTGTTATTTGCCACTTGGGCTAGATGCACTAGAACTTGTATTAGGAGTAACTTTCTATTTGAATAGAAATTGGAACTAAGTTCATTTGTGTTTTTGGAAATTAATCAAAGAAGAACATGGATGTTATTTGGAAATCTGAGTGTGCATTGTAATTTGAATCAAGTATATCATTGTCATTTGGAATTTAAGCCATCAAGTGTATTGTTTTGGGAGATATTTAGCTTTTAAATTTTGAACAAATGAAAAAGTTTTTTATAAAATTTGAAATAATAAATGTACTAGTATTTGTAATCAAAGTTATTTGGATTTTGGAAGTTGACTTATAATTTGAAATAATAAGTAAAGCAATGTTATTTCAGATTAGAATCTATAGGTCACTTACTGTTATTTGACAATGTGAATAAGCGTATCAGTGTTATCTGGAATTTGAATTAAGTGCAGCAGTACTTTTTATAAGAGATATTTGAATATTGGAATTGACTTGAAATATGAGTTAATTAGTAGATTAGTGTTGTTTGGAATTGAAATTAATATATGTACCAGTCCTTTACATAGTCTTACTTGTATTTTTGAATTTTAGTTGGGAATTAAACTGACGTATATTAGTCATTTAGAAATGTGAATTTGCATTTGAAACAAATTGAATTCAAATCAGTAAGTTTATTTAGTGTTATTTAGAATTTGAGGCAGTAAGTGCACAACTGTGTGTTATCGGATTTATATGTATTATGGAATTTGAACTGAAATTTGAGCTAATAATTAACCAGTGTTATTTACATTTAGAACTAATAAGTGTAGGAGCATTTGTTATTGGTGTTTCTTGGACTTTTCATTTCAGCTGGAAATTTCAATTAGAAGTGCCAAACTGTTATTTGGAATGTGAAATTTACATTATAATTAAATCAATAAATATACCAGTGTTATTTATAATTAATGTGAATAAGTACACCAGGGCTGCTCAGGATTTGATTTGGGGATATGAATTGAAATTTCAAGGAAATGTACACCAGTATTAATCAGGATTTGAAATAATACATCCACCCCACAGTGCTTATTATCAAATTTATTTGAATTTTAAAATAGTAATTATAACTAGAACTAATAGATAAAACAAAAGCATTTGGAATTTGAGCTAAGTGCACCAGTTTTTTGTTTTATATGTTTGCTTGTTTTTAATTTTTTGGTTTGGGGAAGTTGAATTAGAATTTGAACGCATAAATAGAGCACAATCATTTTTAATTTCACCTAATCAATGTACTAGTATGCTTTATCAGAATTAACTAGTAAGTAAACCATTGTTATTTGGAATTTGATCTAATAAGGAAATTAATGTTATCTGAAATTTGAGTATATATACTAGTGTTGTATGGAATTTGAATGGACAAGTGGAATAATGTGTATTATTGGAAAAGTTTGTATATTGGAATTTTAATTGAAATTTGAGCTGATAATTACACCACTGTTTGGTGTTGGGTCTGTCCTTGTTATGGATGTTATTTGGATTTGAGAATTTAAATTAGAACTTGGGTTGGTAAGAGGACCAGTGTTGTGAGGAATTTAATCAGAGATTTCTCAGAATTTGGAATTCAAACTGAAAATTAATCTCATAATTAGAACAAATACTAGTAAGTACACCAGTGTTACATTAATTATTAGTTAGTAAGTTCATCACTACTTGTTATCCTTTTTTTTTTTAATTTTAATTGGAATTTGAACTGATAATTATACCAGGGTTATTTGGAATTAGAACAAATAACTTTACCAATACTTATCATCGCTGCTATTTGGATTTGGGACAACGAATTGGAACTTGAATTCATAAGACCACCAGTGTTATTTACAATTTGAGTCAATAATTATGCCATTGCTTGGAATCAGAGATATTTGGATATTCCAGTTAGAGTATAAAGTAATAAGCTCATCAGGGCTAATTAAAATTTGAACCTAGTACCTTTGTCTATGCTTGTGGTTAGACTATTTACACTTTGCAATTGAAATGGCATTTGAGTTATAAGTCCATCTGAGCTTGTTATTGAAGTTGCTTGCATATTGGCATATGATCTAATATGTACATTGGTGTTATCTGAAATTCGAAGTAATAAATGCATCAATTCTCATAATCAGTTTTACTTGCATTTTAGAAGAGGAATTGAGATATGAATTAATAAGTAAGTCAGTCTCATTTGGGCTTTGAACTTACAAGTAAACTATTGTAGTTTGGAATATAAATATAGATGCGTGTGTTCTTTGAAATCTTGTAATACTTAGGTATTGAAATTTGAGTTGAAATACGGACTAGTAAACACATAGGTGCTATTTGGAATTTGAACACCAGGTCACCAATGATTGTTATCATAGTTCTTTGAATTTGCTCTATTGGTCACAATTTAAACTCATAATTCTATTGGTATTATTTGGAATTCCAAGTAATAAGTGTCCTAGTGCAGGTTTTGGATCTGTTTGGATTATAGAATTGGATTTAGAATTGATAAGACCACCAGTGTTTCTTGTTATTTGAACTAATATGTACACCAGTGATTGTTACAGGAGTTATTAAAATACTGGTGATGGAAATGGAATGTGAATACAGCTATACATCAGTACATTATTTTGAATTTGAACTAATAATTGCAACAGTGTGTGTTATCAAAGATATTAGATTCTGGATTTTAAATGAATTAAAACTAAGAATTATACCAGTGTTATTTGAAATTGGGACTAATAATAGTTCAAGTGCTTGGTACCAATGCAATTTGTATTTCAGAATTTGAATTGCAACTTGAATTAATGAGACCACAAGTGCTATTTGCAATTTAAGGTAATAAATGCATTAGTGTTGGTTATGGATAAATTAAGATGTAAATAGAAATTAGAATCAGAACATAAATTAATAAGTACAATAGTGCTATTTGGAATGGAAAGTTGTAAGAGTACCAGTATTCTCAATGTTATTTGGATCTTGGAATTTGAATTGGAAATGGAAATAATAAACACACTAGTATTATTGGGAATATTTAATTAGCACTATAATTTGATCCAGTAAGTACACTGGCATTATTTAGAATTTGAGTGAGTTAGTGTATCAGTGCTTGCTAATTGGGTTATTCAAGATTTGAAATTTGAAATAAGTGTCTCAATTTTACTTGGAATTTGAACTAATAAATCCACCAGATTACTGATTTTCAGATGTATTTGTTATTCAGACTTTGATTTGGACTCCCTGAATATACATAGTGTTATTGGGAATTTGAATGAAAAGTACACGTCTGCTTGTTACGGGAGAGTTCTCATTTTGTGCAATAATTCCCTACTGCACTAGCTCTTGTAAAATTTTTACCTAATGAAATTAATTTTATTTCTTTATAGCATCAACTCTTCCAGACCATCCATTTCACTGTTTCTACGAGTCAGCTTCTGTAGGACTGATAGGTGTCTAAACATTGACATCATATTACAAATCAACTTCAAGTCTTGTCAAAAAAGCAAGATTTTATTAAGACTTTAAAAGTGATACTAGGGTATTTGAATTTCATGTAAAATCATCAACAGATGAGAAACCTGGGAATTCAACCACCAATTAATAATAGGAAGTGGGGATGTGATCAAATGGGAAGCTCAACTAGAAAGTTTGAGAACTCAAAGGATTAAGAGAGAGACTTTTGGAAGAGTATTGGAAAGTCATTTTTCATTTTATGTTACAACCAAACAGATTCTTATGTTATCCTATGGAAAGGCACACAGAGATTGAAGAGTGTTTCATCATTCTAGCTGACCTGGAGACGAACTGAAGCTATCAAAAATGGAGTCTCTCATGTAACCACGTACCCGCAATTACCATGACTTCAATGACGTCAATTATAAGGAAAACCCGTTCATTTTCATACATACTTTTATTTTTCTAGAACAATTCTAATTTGTAAACATTTTACTTTGGGATGGTAGGCTAACATTCTCAGAGGGTGCATTTTGAGTGGTCTTTTTATTATTATTATTATTACTGATGTCAATAGTTTATAACATTGTGACATTCCAGTTGTACAAATTCTAGTGAACAGCTCAGTTGGATGTGGTACCACTGAGAAAACAAAACTTTGTTCACTGAATAAATAGACTATTCACACCTATCCAGACTAAATTTCAAAAGTTGAAAATTATTAGTTTTATAGACAAATATCTTGCAAAAACACAGTGTGGATTATTCTCCCCCAAACAGTATCTTGAATACTGTTTTAGATAGATGCCATTTACAGTGTGCATTATTTGACATATGTTAGTGGCAATTTGACATTCATTTCAAATTATTAATTGCCATTGATGGTGCTCAGGTCAAGCTACCCCAGGAGGCACCACTCTGGTATGCGGATTATTTCGAGCTGAAGAAAATAAGGACTCAGAGAACTCAGGAAGAATATTTGAGTTTCCCCTCCCAAACTGCCTAAAGAATTTAAAACAAAAGATGTGTTTCAGGAAGGAGTTATTATCATTATGGCTGTAAAGATAATGTAGGATAGAGGTTACAATAGGAAAGGCACCAAGCCCCTTTTATCAAAAACTCTATCTCTCCTTGACCATATTATCTATAGATGACCCTGAGAAGAGTTGTCAGGCAAACATTTGCATTTCTATCTCCATGTGAGTTGCCTTCTTGCCCTCTGAGGTCCCAGACCACTACTCACCCCCAACACCTTCCTCGCCTTTAGCTACAATACTTAAGCGGGCAGCTTAGACAGAGGGATGAGTTGCTCATTTCTGAGTTTCTCTCGAGTATACATGTTATTAAACTTGGTATTATTTTCTCCTGCTAACCTGTCTTGTTCATTATTTGGCCAGCCATAAGAACCTTAAGGAAAAGGGCAGAGGGACATTCTCCCTCTCTCCCGACACCATTCATATTCATATATATCCTTAAAATAAGCAGGGGGAGATATTTCCAGCTTTCTCAAATCTATTTACAGCAGAATTACTTTAAAAACAGATTTTGAAAGAACAGGAGTAGCCCTGTTTTAATGTTCTCTCCTTCTGAAAAGCAACTCATTTATGGGTAGATTAATTTGTTTAATGTATTTTAAGAAAGACACAATTGCTCATGTCATAAAAGGCAAATCGTTCATTTCACAATCATGCTAATGATTCTTGGCAACTAAAAGCTTATCAACACTGAAATTTCTTCTCAGCCTAAGAGTTCGTCATGATTCAGAGATGGAAAATATAATGAACAAAATACAATATATGGAATAATTTTCTATAGCAAACATAATGATGTTAAAATATAAAAAAATATTACATGAAAACAAAAAAATCTATAGTCACATTTAAATATAAATTATCTTCTATTTCCTTTTCTGGATTTACTCCTGTGGTCTATTTTATTATAATTGGTAATGTTATTTATTTAGTAAATATCTATTAGGTGTCTTAATACGTGCCAGATACTGAGCTAAACAAGAGAAAAGCCAAGATAGATAATGATACCGGCTCAACATGAGGTTGACATAAGAGAAGCCATTTGTGTAGAGAGGGAGCCATATTGTAACTATGGATAACCTCTAAATAATAGAGGACATACTCTGGACATAGTGGACATACTCTGGCTTGCATGTAGGCTAGACAATAAATAATTGAAACATAAAGAAAACTGCATGCATTATGACTTATGACCCCTACTTAGCTTTATATCTCCCAGCTGCCATAAGATAGTAACTTTGTTCTTTCGAGTTCCTTAGAAATGTAGCAACTCTCAGTCTATGGTGCCAGATGGACAACCTTCTTGACCTTCTTCTCCAACGACCCCTGGGGAGATTCTGTACTGGCATACATCATCAATGACAGCAGAAAGGTCTGGTGTGGCATCGCCCCAGGGTACAGCGCCAGATGGTGTAGTGACCCCCAGTCTGCAGTGCCAGGTGGTCAACATTCTGGACCCCTTCCTCTGTAGCCCACTAGCCATATATAACTGCTTCAAGATTCTATGTTCTCTTGAAGATGATTCTTTAGGACATGAGTCCACCATCTTCTGATTATCTGGCTTCTCGCTTAATAAAAGTCCTTTCTCTACCACCATCTTGCCTTTTCACAGTTTTTTTATCTAAAGGCAAGCAGATCGTGCCCTTTGTGTGGCAACAATAAGACACACCACTTGTCAAAAATGAAATTATAATCTACTAGGGCATAAAAACATGGAGACCTGTTATCATAACAGGATGGTTTCTCTACCTCAGAGTGTGTGTGTAAACACGGTATAGAAGCTCCAAGGAGGGATTAACTATTTCTAGCAAGGGCACTGGGAAGTGGAAGGAGAGCCAAAAAGGACCAGATTATGAAAGCAGAAAGTGAGTCAATTTTCTCCTTCAGATGGGTGCAATTGTTTGTGAAATTAAATTTAGTCACTCTCTGTGCAACTCAGCCATCAGAGATGTGTCCACACTGTTCATTTACTAAAGGGATGGAATAAAATTTCTATTTAGACAAATCGTATTCTCTTACATTCTCTAAAGTTTAATTATAGACGTGTTGAGGATACATTTAATGTACATATATTTCTGCAATTTCGTGTCTTTTCATTATATTATTGTAACAGAAGTAAAACAAATATCTGAGATTTGGGTAAGAAAACATTTTGGAAAGGCAAGACATGATTAAAATTAGGTGCACGTCTCAATCATTCACTCCCTGTTATTTTTACTGATGTGGAAAATTGAAAATAAAAGAAAATACTTTTTTCCTTGGATTAAAATTGAGTAAGGTGTGAAAAAAATAATCACAGTTTGCTTATTTTACTGATTTTGAGAGTGTGGGAACAAACTGGTAATAAGTAAAAACAATAATAGTACTCATCACTGTTACTGAGCCCTAAGAGACTGGTGACTCACAAGGGGGTCCTTATGCCTGGAGCCACTTCTGTTGATAGAACGAGACCACATTGGGAACAGCAGAGCAGACACGTTATTCACTGATCAAGGAATGAAGGAGGCAGAGCTCCTGCTCTGAAACACCTTCTCCCCAAAGGGAAGGTGAGCAGGGTTCTTATGCATCATAAAGAGGGAGGGGTCTCCAGCTCATCGCCCAGGGCAGGGGCATTTGGGGCATACACAGATCTTCCCTTCTTGCACATGTAGGATTCCAAAAAGGAAATCCAACTCCAGTCTCGGGAAGGCGCGGACCCACAGACACAGGAGACCGAGCTTGATGCAAATGCACGAGGTTTTAATTAAGCGGAGCTCCGGGTCGACACGTATCTCTCGCAGGAGACAGAGGGGTCGACCCCGAACCTTAAGGGGCAAGCTCTTTTATAGGATTCGGAAGCATAAAGCGGGAAAAGGTTGGCGCGGTCTTACATGATTGGCTAATTTAAAACATTTAAACAGTTACATTTTATGGCGCGAATTGCTATGGCGCGAAGCAATTATCAGGTTACACACACGCATCCCCATCTGGACCCCCTCCACCCCGACCCTCCCAAACTTATCCCTCTGGAGCACTCTCTTGTTCTCAATTTTCCCCGAACAGTTTAGGGCGAGTCTTCTATGAATAGAGTCAGTCAGGATCGATAAACGTTCCCCCTTATACCAGGAATCCTTAGGGTGTGGAGGTGCCTGTCTCTAAGGTATTAACTTTTAAATTTTTAATATAATTTACTTCCTTCATTCCCCACTTCTTCTTTTGTCCCTAGTTCTAATCTTAGAACTTAGTTTTCGGTGTCTACTATCAGTGGCTCATTGTGTGGGAGAGCTTGGTAATGGCGTTGGAGCATCATAGCATGCACTGCATTGACTCTTTTTCTTATGAAAGCAGTAATTCTATTGAAAACACACGGTCCGAAGACCAAAAGTAGACAAAGAATCAGCAAGGGTCCTGCTAGGGAGGATAGTAAGGTCGTCATCCAGGGGGACTTAGTGAACCAGGATTCAAACCAGCTCTGTTGCGCCTCCCTGCTTTGCTGCCTCATGTCTAATCTTTTCTTTAATCTTTGCATTGAATCTCGGACTACCCCTGTGTGATCTGCATAGAAACAGCAGTCTTCTTTAAGGGCCGCACAAAGTCCTCCCTCTCTTAAAAACAGCAGATCTAATCCTCTTCTATTCTGGAGCACTACTTCAGACAGGGAGGTGAGGGACTCTTCTAATTTAGAGATGGACTGTTCTAAAGTCCTGAGGTCTTCATCTATAGCATTGCTCAAGGCAGTTAATCCCCTTTCTCCTGTGACTAAGGCCGTAGTGCCAGTCCCTACGCCTGCGGCAACTCCCAGTCCCAGGAGTACAGCCAGGGTGAGGGATACTGGTTCTCTTTTCCATAATCTGGATCTCTGGTCAAATTCATCCTCGAAACTATTGGCAGTATGATAATAAATTCTAGGCACCAACTGCACAAGCACGCAAAAATCTTGTGACGAATTGAATACGCTAGTTGAGATGCAGGGGTTAGGCCCGTGGTGCAGGCCCACCACCTATTGGGTCCTGGTACCAAAAATGACCAGGAGTAGTCGGAAGGCTGACTTCAATCTTATTACATAGAGCTTGGTAGCCTGGGGAATTTTTCCTAAGCATAGTCCTGAACCGGTCCCGACACATCCGTTAGGGTTAGCCGCCCTTCTTTGCCCCAAAGACAAGTCGTGTGGTCTGGGGTGTTATTATAGACCCCCATGGTGGCAATTCCTTCATAATAAGGGGGGCTGACCGCTAGGCATAGCCAGCATGATTCAGTCATTTCAGGGTTGGAATCATTCAAGGCGTAGTAAGCTCCCCATACTAAGTTAAACAGTCTGTGCCATCTTTGCTCAGTAGGTACTGCGGGAGGTGGCGTAGATGGTGGTCGCAGAGCAGATCTGGTGACCATATCTACGGCCCCATTTAGGGTTATGGATTTTACCTGGGGGGGTTTGGGGCTATTTAACCCTATCGGTCTGCTGGCGGGGGATTTTTGGGACAGAGGGGGCCTCTGATCGGCTAGGATCCCGTTTGGCCCTATTGGTCTGCTGGCGGGGGGTTCTATTTTTAATCTAATAGAGAAGGTCAGGCCATCATCGTACCGTTCTTTGTACAATCTTATTCCCCATGAATGACCATTCCCGATCCAGGTTTTAATTGTTTTTCCCTTCCTGTGAACTGAATGGTTAAGGGGTGGCACCAGGTATTGCATTCTGAGCCCCGACTCATCTGGTGGCTATAATTTGCTCTAACCCTGATTAAATCCCAAGAAGAGGAGGGTTCCCAATAAGTAGTCCCACTGGTTTCACATCCCCAGTTTTTACAGTAGAAGTCTTCTTTGCCCCCGCACCAGGAGTCAATTGAACGAGGTCTGTGGTGACCGGGGCACACGTCAAAGGGGTATGCCTTTAGTTTACCCTTGCGATGGGGGGAGTGGCATCCTCCGGCTTGTTTTGCCCCCCTTCGTCGACCCATGAAATCCCAGTCGGGGGTTCCTATAGCCAGTTTACAAAGGTCAGGGTGTAAGTCTGGCCACCATGTCCAAGGGGAAGCAGTTTTTTGGATTGACCAGGTTATATCTCCTACCTGGGAGACGACTTGCCACGTGAGCAGTTGAGGAGCGTGGGGATTAGGATTGGACGACTTGCTCGCCGTTCCCATGACGCAAACGCAGCTTAAGAGGGTTATCAGTCTTTTCCACCTTCCAGAGATCTGCTGCATTCTGGGGTGCCTTCTTTACGTGTGTGGCGTGAACCCAAGAGGTTATACCGTCCACCTTGACTGCTGTGGGCGTAGTGAGGAGCACCACGTAGGGCCCCTTCCAACGTGGCTCTAATGACCCCGTCCGATGTCGTCTCACAAGGACAGAGTCCCCAACCTGGAATTGGTGCGGGATGAGCAGATCACCAGGCTGGTAGGCCTCTTTTAGCTGGTTCCAGATGTCGCGCCTGACGGCCTCGAGTGCTTTCAAGCGGGCTGACAAAGGTATAGAAGGTATAATGTCAGGGTCATGTATCCCTATTTGTGCCAAAGGGGGAGGGGTTCCATAGAGGATTTCAAAGGGTGTAAGTTTTAAGGGTCCCTGTGGGGTGTTCCGGCGCGGAACAGGGCAAAGGGCAGGAGGGCTGTCCAGTCACTATCGCCGGTCTCTATGGACAATTTAGTTAGGGTCTCTTTAATTGTTCTATTCATCCTTTCTACCTGGCCTGAGCTCTGGGGTCTATAAGCACAATGTAATTTCCAATTGATCCCCAGTTGACTGGCCAGTCCCTGACTTACCTGGGCAACGAATGCAGGACCGTTGTCAGATCCAATTACCTTTGGGATCCCGAATCTCGGGAGGATTTCTTCCAATATCTTCTTGGCTACTACAGAGGCAGTCTCTTTTCGGTGGGGAAAGCCTCTACCCATCCCGAGAAGGTATCTACAAATACTAGAAGATATTTATTCCCATACCGGGCCGGTTTGATTTCAGTAAAGTCTATCTCTCAAAAGGTTCCGGGCCTGTCTCCCGGAGTCTATGTCCAGTGCGGTATTTGGTAACTGCAGCATTTGTGAGAGCGCAAGCTCTACAATCCTTATAAATTTCCTCAGCCGCCTTTCTCAAATCTGGTACCTGGTACGGGGAGGCCTCAATAATTTTAATTAGTTTCTGAGGGCTCAAGTGGGTTAGCCGGTGTAGATGTGATAGATATTCTCGCCCTTCTGCAACGGAAAGGACTTTCTCTTCTTTAGTTAGTTCCCCACCGGAGACAGTTTTGTTGACCTTAGCTCCCTGGAGAGTCAGGACCATAGGTCCTAGTGCCGCCCGCTTGGCTTCCAAATCTGCTAAGCGGTTCCCTTGAGCTATGGGGTCGGTGCCTTTCTGATGACCTGGGCAATGGATGATTGCCACCTTTTTAGGCAAATGTATAGCCTCTAGGAGGCCCAGAATCTCTTTTTTATTTTTGATATCTTTTCCGGCCGAGGTAAGCAGCCCTCTTTGTTTATAAATAGCCCCATGAACATGGGCAGTAGCAAAGGCATACCTGCTGTCCGTGTATATATTCACAGTCTTATTTTCAGCTAACCTTAACGCCTGTGTCAGGGCGATAAGCTCAGCCTTTTGTGCAGAAGTCCCTTCCGGCAAGCTGCTTGCCCACAGAGTCTTTTTCCCGTCTACCACAGCAGCCCCAGCCATCCTCTTACCTTCTGCCATAAAGCTGCTGCCGTCGGTGTACCAATTAGGGGCCCCAGCCCATGGCTCATCCAGCAGATCGGGTCGGGTCCCCGTTTCTGATGCCAAGATGTCGCCGCATTGGTGAACAGGTATTTCATCATCTGCTTCGGGCAGTAGTGTGGCCGGGTTTAAGATGGCCGGTGGGGCGAAGGTAATTCTCTCAGTTAGGAGCAGACTTTGGTAGTGAGTCATCCGGGCGTTAGTCATCCATCGATCTGGAGGCTGTCTGATAATGCTTTCTAAGGCATGGGGGGCTACTACGGTTATCTGTTGGCCCAGAGTTAACTTATCTGCATCTTTTACCAGCTGGGCAGTGGCGGCGATTGCCCTTAAGCAGGAGGGCCATCCACTGGCTACCGGATCCAGTTTTTTTGATAGATATGCGACTGGGCGCTTCCAGGGCCCAAGGGCTTGAGTTAGGACTCCCCGGGCGATTCCCTTTCTTTCATCTACATACAAGGTGAAGGGCTTGGTCAAATCTGGTAGGGCCAACGCGGGTGCCTCTAATAATGCCCGTTTTAGAGTCTCAAAAGCCTTCTGGTGCTCTAGAGTCCAGACAAAGTTCCCACTTTCCTTAGTCAATGGGTACAGTGGAGCAGCCAGGGTAGCAAACCCAGGGATCCACAATCGGCAGAAGCCGGCTGTCCCCAGGAATTCCCTTACCTGGCGAGCGGAGGTTGGGGCCGGAATCTGGGTCACAGTCTTTTTCCGTGCGTCGGTTAACCACCTTTGGCCGTCCTTTAGTGTGTAGCCTAAGTAGACTACTTTTTCCTGGCACAACTGTGCCTTTTTTTTCGACGCCCGGTATCCCAACTCACCCAACTCGGCCAGGAGGCGCTTGGTCCCTTCTTCACAGTCTCCCGGGGTTTCCGCCGCCAACAGTAGATCATCTACATACTGTAAAAGAGTCACTTGAGGGTTTTTAACCCTATAATCAGTCAAGTCCCTGTGGAGGGCTTCATCAAACAGGGTAGGGGAGTTTTTAAAACCTTGAGGTAGTCTCGTCCAAGTCAGTTGTCCAACGATCCCCATATCAGGGTCGCGCCACTCGAAAGCAAAATGTAATTGGCTTTTTGGGTGAAGCCGTAGACAGAAGAATGCATCTTTCAGGTCCAAGACAGTGTACCATTTTCGTGATGGGGGGAGGGAGCTGAGTAGGTTATATGGGTTTGGCACGGTAGGGTGTAAATCCTGCACTCTCTTATTTACTTCTCTCAAATCCTGGACCGGCCTATAATCATTAGTTCCAGGCTTTTTTACAGGCAGGAGGGGGGTGTTCCAAGGAGACTGGCAAGGAACCAGGATTCCTTGTTGGAGCAGCCTCTGGATATGGGGGCGGATTCCTTCTCTGGCCTCTTTGCTTATTGGGTATTGATGCACCCTTATCGGGAGGGCTCCGGCCTTAAGATCTATCACGACTGGGGGAATTCTCGTAGCCGTCCCTAGTCCCCCGGTTTCAGCCCATGCCGTTGGAAATTCAATCAGCCACTTATCGGTATTGAGCCGAGCTCTAGGCTTAGGCTGCTGATGGAGCCGATATTCTTCCTCTAGCTCCAGGGCCAATATCATGGTGGTAGGTGCGGACCAGGATACTGTAGGCCGAGGTTGAGCAAAATCTATTTGAGCTTTCAGTTTGGTTAAAAGGTCTCGACCTAGCAACGGGGTCGGGCATTCAGGAATCACTAGGAAGGAATGGGACACCCTTCCTTTCCCCAAGTCCACTGTCCGGGAAGTAGTCCATGAGTATTGTTTCTGCCCAGTGGCTCCAACAACCAGAGTCTTTTTAGTTTTTAATTTCCCCAAAGGTTGCTTCAGTACTGAATATTCAGCCCCAGTATCAATCAGAAAACTCATAGGGGTCCCCTCAACAGTTAGGGTTACCCTAGGCTCGGGGAGGGGGCCCGAGCCCCGTCTCCGCTATTCTTCGTCCTCTCCTAAAGACAACACCTTGGGTGTGGCCCTTTTCTTGGGGCATTCCCTTGCCCAGTGTCCTCTCTCCTTACAATAGGCACATTGGTCCTTGTCCAAGGGTTGCCGTCTGCGTGAGCCTGGTCGTGGGGCGTTGCCCAGGTTCCTGACTGTCTGTGATCTGGCCCTGTCGCGTTTATCACTGCGGCCAGTATTTTAGTTAGTGTTTTTTCTCGTCTCCTGTCTCTCCTGTCTTCCCTCTCCTCTGGCTCCCTTCTCTCTCTCTCTCGCTTTTCCTCTTCCCTCTCCCTTTTATGATTCACCGTTTCTGCCTCCTTTATTACGTCCCCGCAGGTCGTAGTCTTGCAGCCCCTCTAGCCTTTGTAATCTCCTCTTTATATCTGGGGCTGACTGGCCAATAAAGGGCAGAAGGAGAGAGGCCTTCCGCCCTTCCGAGGACAGATCAAAGGCGTGTACCTGCGGTAAGCCTCCATCAAAAACGGAGGGGGGTTCAGTGGGTCCTTGCTGAATCTCTCTTACCTTAGCCAAATTGGTGGGCCGCCTTGCGGCTCCCCGGAGACCCGCCACTAGAGCCCGGCGGTAAGCGGACAGCGACCCCCTACCTTCAGCCGTGTTATAGTCCCAGTTGGGTCGGTTGTGCGGAAACCCTTCTTCCGCCTCAGCTATCGTTGCCGGCTGCCCGTTGGTGCCTCGGATATTCTTTCTTGCTTCCTGTGTGATTCTTTCTCTCTCCTCCGTGGTGAAGAGTGCCTGTAAGAGCTGTTGACAGTCATCCCAAGTGGGCTGATGGGAAAACATTAGGGACTCTATCAGGGCGGTTAATCCGGCGGGGTTTTCTGAAAAGGGGGGATGGTTATTTTTCCAGTTATACAGGTCTGAGGAAGAGAAAGGCCAGTACTGGAGGGGTGACAGCTGGTTGGGCCCCGCAGGAGCTCCATACTCTCTTAGCGGGAGCGCCACCGTGGTATCAGGCCCGTCCGGAGTGGCTCGCGGGGCTCCGGGTTCCAGCGGAGGGACCCGAGCCAGTCGCCCTCCGTCCTGATTGCGATCCTGGAGCGGGGGAGGGGTAAGGGGGAGGCGAGAAAGGGGGCCATTCGGGAGGAGGCTCAATCTCAGGGTAGACCCCGGGGGGGGCCGAAGGGGTCTCCGACTCCGCTGTTCGAGTTGATTTCGATTTTTGCCGTCTCCGCATCCTGCAGCGCCAGGACTCGGGGGCTTAGTT
The DNA here is from genome assembly GCF_057802395.1 of Ceratotherium simum simum. Classification (NCBI taxonomy): domain Eukaryota; kingdom Metazoa; phylum Chordata; class Mammalia; order Perissodactyla; family Rhinocerotidae; genus Ceratotherium; species Ceratotherium simum. Next base: position 125,899,617 of record NC_141940.1, read on the forward strand.
TTTCTGCTTTTACCCATGGCTTAACCCACGGGAGTGGGTTCTGCACCAGATCCTGCCACACTGTAATATATGGTCGTTGGTCAGGATGGGACCCCGGTTTCTCCTGGAAAACAATAGCCCTCACCGCGAGGATAACAGTTAGATTAAACGTCCCCTCAGGGGGCCAACCCACATTGAGGGAGGGCCACTCAGAGGCGCAAAAAGTCTGCCAACGCCCTTTTTTTATTTCTACCGACAAATCGTGCGCTCTCGCTCTCACTTCAGTCCAGTGGTCTAAGGTCAAAGAGAGGGGGGTCGTCATAGTCTGTCCCATCCCGTCAAATGAGGTCCACGTAACGAACAAAAACAGAACAATGAACATCAAAAACACAGCAAGACAAAAACAACTTTGCCCGGTTGGTGTCTGTACAAGCCAACCGAAGGCGGTTTCAGACGGGAGGGGTTTTCGTGTCCTCCCTGGGAAAAAGAGTGCCGTTTCTTTTTCTACCTGAAAGGGGGTAGTCAGGCTTTCCTGACTCCCCTTGTCCCTTGGGGCGTCCCCCAGGGTTGCAGCCTGCAGTTCCCAGCACGTCTGCCACTGCAGCCGCTGGGCCCTCTTGGCCCAGCGGCTGCCCAGATACCGAGACCAAAGCAATGCTTCGCGGCGCCGCACACACTCGCACACCCAGTCACTCAGGCTTACCTCCAAGGGGTCTTCGGAGTCTGGGGTGACCGCGCAGGTCCCGGACGAGCCCCCAAATGTAAGATTCCAAAAAGGAAGTCCAACCCCAGTCTCGGGAAGGCGCGGACCCACAGACACAGGAGACCGAGCTTGATGCAAATGCACGAGGTTTTAATTAGCGGAGCTCGGGTCGACACGTATCTCTACTTGCAGGAGACAGAGAGGGTCGACCCGAACCTTAAGGGGCAAGCTCTTTTATAGGATTCGGAAGCATAAAGCGGGAAAAGGTTGGCGCGGTCTTACATGATTGGCTAATTTAAAACATTTAAACAGTTACATTTTATGGCGCGAATTGCTATGGCGCGAAGCAATTATCAGGTTACACACACGCGTCCCCATCTGGACCCCCTCCACCCCGACCCTCCCAAACTTATCCCTCTGGAGCACTCTCTTGTTCTCAATTTTCCCCGAACAGTTTAGGGCGAGTCTTCTATGAATAGAGTCAGTCAGGATCGATAAACGTTCCCCCTTATACCAGGAATCCTTAGGGTGTGGAGGTGCCTGTCTCTAAGGTATTAACTTTTAAATTTTTAATATAATTTACTTCCTTCACACACAGCACATTTTCACGTTTCCTTTTGTGCACAGCACCTTTTGCACAAGTTTCTTTTTGCCCATGGCGCCCCATAGCCATCTTGGACTTTTGTGATTTGGACCAGTTCTGCGGTGCGTTGCTCTACCTTGGTTCCTATAAGCAAGCACAACTTAAAAACAAAGCATTAGACGTGGAAAATATTTTAGGAACTTCCCTGGGTGACAAAAATCTCTTATTGAGTGTGTACTCTGGACTTTAAACAACAGGAAGTTATGATGAGTCTTTGTCAGAGAATTCTGGTAATTCTCTGACATGATTCTATGGCATGCACATTTGAAAACTAGATGAGGTCAAACTCATCACGTCCTATGACAAGTTATTTATCCTGATCAAACTTACATCTATAGGATTCCAATATCCACATTCTGTGACAGCTTTGGAAATTAGCACATAAAAACAAAGTTTTAAAAAGTGTTCTGTAGGGGATTAGTATATTTAATCGTAAGAGGGGAAAACATAAGAGAAAACCTCAAATTAATAGCTTACATTATTGAATTCCCTAAATGCACCTAAACAATTTGTTTTGCTTGGAATCCACAGGTATAGGATGTTTTCTTTTATTTTGGCCACCAAATGCCTCAGATAAGTCAATGTGTTTGATAAATAATTACGTCATCTAAAATGTGTAAATTTAGCAAAATATCCAACTTTAATAATCAGCAACAGTATTATAGTTTGGTAGAGCATAAAATCCATTGAATGCCGAGGTTATTTCCAACATATTGCCTCTCCATTGATGGAGAAGACATCATCATTAGCTTCATTGTATCTGCAAGAGAAAAAATATGCATATCGCATATAAATAGATTTAGGACTATATGCTGAGTAAAGAATATGCTAAGGGCCAAAGAATATGCCAGGGGCTTTTTTCATGAAAGATACCATTCTGACCTCTGGTTTGTGAAGAGCAGAGATAGATTTACACCTTAACAGGTAAGAATTTAGGTGAGAGAAAGGAGAGGGAAATGTATGCAAATGTTCAAAGAATTTTGTGTACAAGGGACGTTCCATGAATGAAGAGGTCTATTCTGAAGATGATATCGAGCAAGGACTTGCCATCTCATGGGCACAGAAGCTGATACCGTGGCACACCAGTCTTGGAGAGAAGAAGCAGTTTATATAAAATAGATTGATAAGGATATAACCACGGGCCCATTTAGAGCCAGTTTGAATAGACCCCATCTTTTATCAACAGCTGATTAAGGAATATCTTTCAGAAAAACTGGAAAGTCAGGTAGCCAGGGCATGCACAAAAGAAGAAATCGTGACCTGAAAGGATCTCAGAACCAAAGATCGTCCTTCCCACGGAACACAAGAACTGGGACACGACCGGAACTTGAAAGTCAGACTCTCATCAGAAGCAAGGGGTCCCTCATTCAGGAAGATCTGTGTTAAAATTCCTTCCTCACCTCATGTAAAAATGTTTAGAACCCCATCATAAATGTTTAGAACCTGATCATAAATGTTTAGAACCCTGTCATAAATGTTTAAAACCTTACCATAATGCCTGAAGCCTACTAATCAAAACCTGTCCCACCAGTGTTTCCACATGCCAGCCTGTTCTTTTAACCTAATCTCTTAAATTTTCTCCCAAATCCTGAATCAGGGAGACAGATCTGAGGGCACACACCCCGTCACCCTGCAGATTGATCTCACAGAATAAAAGCTGATTTCTCCCCCCAAAGGCTGATAATTAATTGGCTTGTTTATGTGTACCAGAGAACCCCAATTTTGCGCGGTAACAAGGAGACAGAAGGAAAGGTTCTCAACTCTGTCTCCCCAGTCCAGGGTATACAATAAGATTTAAAGGATCAGGGAGGGCAGGCTGGTATGCAAACCGCTGGTAGGATGAGTTTTGATTGGCAGATCAAAATTTTCACTTCCGCATGTGCTCCTGGCTGGCTCACTGCCCCTGAAAAATAGCTTTAACTTTCTGTTGTTAAGATGAGGTCAACACATGAAACAAGGGTAAAGTTGTTATGTAGATTTAAGTCATTGCCTTCTCTATTGATAAGAGTTTCTAGAGATTTAGTCATCGTCTCCTTCCTGGCACAGAGAGGAAGGCATCCTTACAAATGGAGATGTCTATTATAAATGTAAATTTCTCTTATAACTGTAAATTTCCCTTACAAATGAATAACTTCTGTTGGGTTTTCAGAGCTTTCCCTGTGTCTGCTGTTTCTGCAAAATAATCAGCCTTAATAATTCTTATGCCAAAGAGGCATATTTTGGGGTGACAAATTCTGTTCCTGGCCCTGTGGTTACAAAGAATTTAGGTAGTTGGTGAGTGGGACATAAATTTGGCAATTTACACAAGAAGAAAATTAGAGAGAGTCTGGAATCTCAGATGAAAACAAACCAAAATAAAACAAACAAAAAACTTTGAAATTATTTTGTAAACAAGTGGAGGGAAGGGCAGAGAAATATAATCCATGTATAACGAGAACACAGTACATAACATTGCATATATAGTCTCCTCTCCACTCAATCTTACATCCTTTTCTTTCCCCCTTTCTGAGACATTTAGAACTTTTGCTAATTTTGTCTTGGAGACTTATCTTCTCCTTTACATACAACCTGAGTAAAAATGCTAACTACCGTGATAGCCAATCAGAGCAATAATTTTATTCAGGGACAAAACAAATGGGTATTCATCTCCAAAAGCATAGACAAACCACAGAGATTCTTACTGAAGCCTTCAGGAGAGACACAGATGGATTACCCAGCATGCCACTCCACAATACTTTCTCAACTTCCTTCGTAAATATCTCGCTTCCCAGAGTTTTACACATCTGGGCAATTGCAACCTCTTTTTTCCCCAAGCATTGTGCTAAAATATCCTTAGAGTTTCTGAAGTTTTCATTCAATTTCTCTTCTTATTTTTATTTTAGTATAATTTGTAATTTTCTTATAAAAAACATTATAGTGCTATCTGAACTTCTCAAATTTAATTTGCTTCCTGTTCTTCTAAAGAATACACAAACTAGCATTGAACTGAACCAAACCTCTATTCTTGGCACAAATTTCAGCCAACCTCAAGCTTCAAATTATGTTATTGCTTTGGGGAGAGCTGCTCTTTGTGTTAACATGACTTGATCTAACCATTGAAGGGGAAAAAACAATAATGCTCAACTTACATTGGAAGCCACATAAGCTGGAAATGCCATTATTTCAGCCATTTGTGATGAATGCAATACATTCACAATAGAACTTTTGGGATCCCCAAATATTTCCCACAGCAAGAGAGAATTGGATGACTCAATTCATCTTGTCACTGCATTGGGGGAAAGCATTACAAAATACATAGCGTCTGTGCATAATAGGAACTTCACAACTGTTGAGTGAATGCGTTACATAAAATTATCAAATCCAATTGTGGTAAAGCCAAATCCATTCTAAAATTACAAGGAAGACTAAAGACCAGTCTTCAAAATTTCCAAATGAGCCCTCAGAGATTGGATAACACAATAGAAATTAGGTTTCTGGTACAATGTCTATTATGGAATAGGTTTTCTGTTCTAAACCGGTATGAAACTCTAACTTGATTTAAATCTTCTATTTTTATTAACTATAGAGAATAATCCTGATGATCCTTAGAACACACTTTTCCCTTTTTCACATGTTTTAGCAACCATGTTTATTGTTTCCACCCTTGAAAGACAGGACCGGAGCTAAAAAGGGTCCAAGTTAGCCTGAAGATTAAGAAAAGCATTTGTAATTGCTCTGTAGTCATTTTAATCCTACAACTTGTATCTGGAGACACTTTGCTAGTTTAAAGATTCACTTGCTGTTTTTCCAGTTGTATCCCTGGCAGGACAAATGTTTTGAGGAACATTAATTTGTATCCAGTTTTTCTAGTACAATTGTTATTAATGAAGAGATGCACATCGATTTTTTTTTAACACTTATCTAGAAATTGGTTTCCTTCTTAACCAAGGCTGTATTTAGCTTTTCCTATCTCCTGGTAGGGAATTTCCATCTCAGGCGAGGCTGAGCTTACAAAATAACAGTAAATTATAAATAAAATGAAGGTCAAAAATATTTCACCAGCGTTCATTAATAAGAGGAGGAAATGTGTTAAATAATCTTTTCATAATTAATCCATCTTCCCACAGTGATCAGAAAGACGTGATGAAGTAATCATGTTTTGCTTACAATCTTCTGTTTAACTCTGTAGGCGCTTCAGTCTATGTGCAACTTTCAAAATGAAAAATGAAAAAGCAAAATAGAACATACCAAATTTGAGAGGTTCTTGCTGTGATTTTGTACTACCTGAGCATTTAACCTGTTAAGGGAGCCTCCTTCATAAATTAAAATGTGTTCACTATAAAAGTTGATGGGGTGCCGGTCTGGTGGCAGAGCACTTAAGTTTGACTTCCAGGCTTCGGCAGCCCAGGGTTCGCGGGTTCGGATCTGGGGCGCAGACCAATGCACAGCTTATCAAGCCATGCTGTGGCAGCATCCCATGTAAAGCAGAGGAAGATGGGCATGGATGTCAGCCCAGGGCCAGCCTTCCTCAGTAAAAAGAGGTGGGTTGGCAACAGGTGTTAGCTCAGGGCAAATCCTCCTAAAAATCAAACAAACAAAAAAAGACCCAAAGTTGATGGGCATATATCTCTCTCATAGTTTTATCTGAAATAGAGATACAAATGTATGTCAGGGAAGAGTAGAAATTGTTGCCAATGCCCACATGCACATGTAAAAATCAATTAGGCTGCTTTCATAATTAGTCTCTTTGAAATCTTTGCATATATCTTTAGTAGTATTCAGAGAGGCATGGCCTGGTGTCCTGGTGATAAGGAGTTACTACAGGTGATATGACTGAGGCCCTCTGTTCCTGGCAGCTTGCTCTTTTCCCAGACACTGTAACTGGGGATCCTTGAGGTCACCCTGTTTCTCTTGATCTGGGCGATCAGCACAGGTGCAGTTTGGAGGTGCAGCTGCCAGACCCACGCTGTTCCCTGGCCAGGCCTCACCCATTGCGCACCTGCTTGCAAACCAATCAGCCTTGCCCTTTGACGTCTAGGGGGCAAATGAGTGACTCTCTGCACATTCTAGAATTATCTCTGACCCCATCATGTCACAGTGCTTTTACTTCTAAATAGATAGTGTCTTGAGTTGGAGGCGGGGTGACATCTAGCTTCGGCTGGGAAGATGGCCAAGGTTGTGTGCGCTTTTCAGACAGAGCTGAGTTACTGAAGACGTATGAAATGGACGAGGACAATTAAGAGAGAAAGAAGAAGGCAAAATTAGGACAGAGAGAAATGCAGGTGTGCCCTGGGCGGTTCTGGATTTGCAAGGACGGCTGCCTTCAGACAGTTCCAAAGGTACCGCCTTCCCCAGTGCACAGTCCGTGGGAAGCCCAGCTCCAAACTGAAGGAAAGTGAGCTCCCCACAGGCCCTGCCTCTGCTGAGAGACCAGGGTTCCCTCACGTTGGTGGAAAGGCGAGGGCCCAGGTGATGGGGATGTGTCCAGCTCCCGTGAGAGCCGTCCTAGCGCGCAGAATCCTCCCCAAGGCCCGCGCCCTGGCGCACAACAAGGCTCGCCAAGTCGGGTGTGGATCCTCGAAGCAAGACAGCTATGTAAGGGAAGAGGATCAGAAGCCAGTACCCGCAAAGCACGTTGGATCACCTGGAAAAGGCTCTTAAGCTGGACATATACAATCAGAATCTCCGAGCCTCGCGGACGGATGTTTTGTTGTTGATGTTTTTTATTTCTCCAGGTAATTCTAAGGCTGAGTTTGACCTCTGTTGACTTCAGGCTTTTCACATCTACCAAGATAGGACGTGCTGCTCCACACCTGAAAGAGGCAACAGCCACCTTCCCAGGTAGTTCCACCAACTCGAGTTTCTCCAGTGAGTCTTCTAACAGAAAATGGCTCCTTTAATGGAGGTTATTTCAGCCAAATGTGTCTTTCTCAAGAAGTATTTTTTTTTTTTTTAGTGAGGAAGATCAGCCCTGAACTAACATCTGTGCCAATCCTCCTCTTTTTGCTGAGGAAGACTGGCCCTGGGCTAACATCTGTGCTCATCTTCCTCCACTTTTTTTTTTTATGTATATATGGGCCGCCGCTACAGCATGGCCTCACACGCGGTGCATTGGTGCACGCTCGGGATCCCAACCTGGGTCCCAGCAGTGGAGCGCGCACTTAACCACTGCCTCAGGGCCGGCCCCTCAAGAAGTATTTTTTTTAATGCAAAACAAAGTAATTGAACAAGCACCTAGCCACAGATATGAGGGCTCCTCACATTTCATTTCATTTCTCCTTCTGGGTACAAGGTAGGATTGTACTTCCTCATGTTTGTTTGTTTGTTTTTTAATTAACAGACTATTTTTTTAGAGCAGTTTTAGGTTCACAGCAAAATTGAGGGGAAGGAACAGAAAGTCCCATATCCTCCCTGCCCCGACATATGCACAGCCTCACCCATTATCAACACCCCTACCAGAGGATACATTTGTTACAATTGATGAACCTACACTGACACATCATCATCACTCGAAGTCCATGGTTAACATCACGGTTCACCTTGGTGTTGTACATTTCAATGGGTTTGGACAAATGTATAATGGCTTGCATCCACCAACATAGTATCCTACAGAATAGTTTCACTGCCCTAACAACATTCTCTGGCTCCTCGTATTCATCCCTCGGTCCCTGCAACCCCTGGCAACCATGGATGTTTTTGCTGTCTCCATAGTTTTGCCTTTTCCAGGATGTCATAGAGTTGGCATCATACAGTATGTAGCCTTTTCAAATTGGTTTCTTTCACTTAGTAATATGTGTTTAAGTTTCCTTCATGTCTTTTCTTGGCTTGATAGCTCATTTCTTTTTAGTGCTGAATACTATTCCATTGTCTGGATGCACCACAGTTTATTCATCCATTCACCTGCTGAAGGACATCTTGGTTGCTTCCAAGTTTTGGCAATTATGAATGAAGCTGTTATCACATCTGTGAGCAGATTTTTGTGTGGACATAAGTTTTCAATTCTCTTTTGTAAATACCAAGGAGTGTGATTGCTGGATGGTATGATAACAGTATGTTTAGTTTTGTAAGAAACTGGCAAACTGTCTTCAGGAGTGGCTATACTATTTTGCATTCCCACAAGCAATGAAGGAGAGTTCCTTTTGCTCCACATCCTCATCAGCATTTGATGTGGATCCCTATACCTTTCGCAGCAGAAGTCAATCTCAGGTGGATGAAATGTAAGAGGAATGTGGCATGTGAAAGCTATGGTTAAGCCACCTTCACATTGCAGTCAGGGGAGGTATCAGAAACAACGATCGAAAAACCTGGGTGCTGGAGGATCCACTGAAAATAGCCACCTTTTCAGCCTGTCCCGCCAGCCCACAACTGATTCTGAGTTGCTAAAAACTTTCTATCGTATTTGAGCCACTGAATCTTAGAGCCTGGAGGGGAGGAAGACTATCCTCTACCCACTGTGGGTCCTTTCTGGCTGGGCTACGAATTAAATTAACATGAGACTGAATAGCAGGAGAAAATCAAACAAAGCTTTACAACATGTATATGTGGGAGAGACCCAGGAAAAACTGAGTAACTCTCTAAAATGGCCAAGTTGCTAGGTTAAATAGCATCCTTAGCTAAAGGCAAAGGAGGCTGTTGGGGGTGAGGGTTTAGGATTTCAGAGGTGTGGAAGGCAATTCACACAGAAATGGAAAAGGAAATGTTTGAGAATGTGGCCCAAGAGACAGAATTTTGATAAGATGGGCTTGTTCGTGCCTTGCTTATCACACCTATTTTACATTATACTATAGTTATCTCATGGTATTAGCTCCTTCCTGGAACAGGCCTTCTACCTTGAATTCTTTTAGGCAGTTAGGGGGAAGGTCAAAGTTTCTTTCAGAGTCTTTTGTTCTTAAAAATAATCAAGCCAAAGAGACACATTTTGGGGTGGCCAATTCTGATCCCCCACAAGCCTCTGTGTTACAGCAGAGTAACCTCAGGGAAATACTAAAAATGACAACAAGCAACAGGGGTGGGTGAGGGCTGGTTTAATCTACAAATGTACGTTGCAAACTTATTTTATGCATAGAAAGCTTTTATTAAAATGACTTCTCAAAGTATATATTTAACTTAATCACCTTCCTTACTCATCTTGACTGGCCACTGAATAGTCATTTTGGAGGAAATGAAATGGTCTAAATACCTCCTTTTCTTTTATTGGTAATTTCTGTTTATAAGGGTGATGGAAGGGGCACAGTAATATAAAATAGATATTTACATAATTGCCACTTACTAAGGTGAATATTATAAACAAAACCCAATATCCCTTAAAACTAAATCCAAAATGTTGCTGAAGAGAAAGATATCATTTTCTATTACCTTGAGTACAATTATTGCCAAATTGATAACTGAACATTTCACCTCTTTTAGGTACAAATGGCCATGTGCATGATTTAGAAGTGACCATTAGAACACTGTAGTTATTATCTTGGCAAATATAATGTGGGCATTACTTAACCTATTTATACATTCCTCCATGTGTTTAATGAATGTCTAATGCAATCTATTTCAAATGAGAATTACAGCCTTCAGGTAGCTTTATTAGTATGCTAATAATTAAAGAAAATATAATTTTTGAAAGATCATGTTTTTCATTTATTGTCTCATGTGAGTATCTTTTAAGAATCTGAGACTACACATATCCAATTATAACAAAATTAATCTAGGATAATTCTACTAAATGATATAATTTATGAAATGGGCATGCTGATCTTCACTTATTTTAAATTAATATTATACTTTATTTGTAGCTATTCACGTATTTATATTTTTTGCTTTTAATCAGTGCTGTACCTAAATTTGTATATATTGTACATTCAAAGTTACGTGGTAATTATTTTGTCTTTCCCACTCTAATTTCCTCCGTAAAGCCCTAGGAGAAAATGTATTTGAATTTGTTAGTTCTTACCATTATTGTATTATTGGTCACTGCTAATTAAATGGCAAGGGAGTCAGATAATTTTTCTGTAAGACATTATTTCTTTGGTGGCTAAGCTGAAGGTAATTTTTATTGAAATGATATGTTTCTTTACAAAGAAAATGTATTTTCAAACTTCACAGTAAGTTTGTGTGTGTGTGTGTACGTGTGTGTGTTTAGTTAAGTATTTATATGTAAAGTACAGATAAGTCAAACTTCTAATATATAGGAGTATATATGCCTACCTACATCTACGTCTATAATTATGTCTATATAAGAATAAAATGTCTGGGTCACAGAATTATTTTCAACTCTTGTTGACACTGCTAAAATGTTTCCTAAAGTGGCTATTCCAGTTGGAATGTAAAGCATCAGCAGAGGAGAGCTTTAAGTATTTCCCACCCTTATTGTGGGTACTTGAAATTGTCAGGTGCTCTGGGAGATGGGGTCCGAGTATGGTTTTCATATGCATTACAGATATGACTAATGATGGTCTGTTGTTATCCTACTAAGTGAAGTGCCTACCTATTTTATTATTTTATTAAGTAGTCTCTCTTTTTATAATTGACATAAAATAATATGTTTTCATAAGTACTGGATATAAGCACTTTGTTGGGAATATCTAATATTAGATATTATTGTAAATAGAATCTACTTTTAGTAGCTTGCGTTTTCATTATTTAATGGTGTGGATTGAAAACCAGACATTCCACATGTTGGAAGTAGTAGTTCAATTTGTCACTCTTTTGCTTCTCTGTGAAGTTTTTTTAATAATTGTGGTAAAAAACACATAACAGGAGATCTACTCTCTTCACAAGATTTTAAGTGTAGAGTACAGTGTTCTCAACTGTGAGCATAATGCTGTACAGTAGATCACTAGAACTTTTTAATCTTCTTTTTCCTTTGTTTTTTCTGTGAGGAAGATCAGCCCTGAGCTAACATCCATGCCAATCCTCCTCTTTTTGCTGAGGAAGACTGGCCCTGGGCTAACATCTGTGCCCATTTTCCTCCGCTTTATATGGGACACCGCCACAGCACGGCTTGACAAGGAGTGTGTCGGTGCGCACCCGGGATCTGAACCCGGGCCGCCAGCAGTGGAGCGTGCACACTTAACTGCTACGCCATGGGGCTGGCCCCCTAGAACTTTTTAATATTGCATGACTAGAACTATACATCCATTTGAAAGCAAGTCCCCCCAATTTTGTGTGTGTGTTCCTTTAATAAATCTTTGTCTAATCTTTGTCAATAAAATACCATCCAGTAATATCTTCGAAAATAATATGGTTTTAGCTTTCATGTGCACATCTAAAACTTAAGCAGATTTTTTTTTGGTACTGTAAGTAGATTCTTATTTTTGGTTTGGTATGAGGTAGTTGTTTTGTTTATTTGTTTGTTTGTGTGTTTTCTGCAGGGGTACCCAATTTTCCTCTACCATTTACTAAAGCAATTTCATTTCCTTATGATCTGTGTTTCAATGTTTGTCATACATTAGTTATCCATATATATTTTTTTCATTTTCTTTCTGCCTATCTTTGAGTCAAAAATTCCTTGTCTTTGGGCTGGCCCAGTGGCATAGTGGTTGTGTTCGCATGCTCCACTTCGGTGGCCCGGGGTTCACAGGTTCAGATCCCGGGCACAGACTTATGCACGGCTCATCAAGGCATGCTGTGGTGACGTCCCACATACAAAATAGAGGAAGGTGGGCACAGATGTTAGCTCAGGGCCAATCTTCCTCACCAGAAAAAAAAGAAAATTCCCTGTCTTACTGAGAAATGAGTGTCTTATTATTTTCTTTTAAATACATCTTTTTTTCTGTGGCATCTTTCAGGTTTTCTTTGTCTTTTTTTTAAACTATTTTTTTATTATGCCTTTTTGTTTAACTTTCCTGAGGTTCGTATGACTTCTTAGATGTGTGCTTGATTTCAGTCAACAGTGTTGAAAATTTCTCAGGGATTATCTTTTCAAACATTGATTCTTCCTTCTCTGCCCTCGTAGGCCTCCAATTGTGTGTATGTTGCATCATTTCTCTATGTCCCATATATTATCATTGTTTCCTCCCCTACTTTCCTTTCTTTTGTCTCTGTAAAGTTCTTTGCATTAATTAATTCTGTCCTCTACTGAAACGAATCACCTTTCAATTGCATTCATTAGTTTCCTTTTCAATTCTAGAAATTCTGCCCAATATTTTATGCTTTCTATTGCTCTATTGGTATTCCTTATCATCTAATTTTTTGAACATATTAATCACAGATATTTAAAACTCCTATTCTGAAAGTTGCTAAGAGAGCAAATCTTAAAAGTTCTCATCACAAGAAAAAATTCCGTTACTACGTATGGTAATGGATGTTAACTAGACCTATTGTGGTGACCATTTTGCAAAATATATAAATATAAAATCATTACATTGTACACCTGAAACTAATATAATGCTATATGTCAATTATACCTCAGTAAGAAAAAGTATAAACAACCTAAATGTCCATCAACTGATGAATAGATACACATGATGTGGTATATCCATACAATGGACTATTATTCAGCCATGAAAAGAAACGAAGCACTGATACATACAACATGAATAAACCTTGAAAACATTAAGTGAAAGAAGCCAGTCATAAGAGAACACATATTATAGGCTTCCACTCATGTGAAATGTCCAGAATAGGTAAATCAATAGAGATAGAAAGTAGATTGGTTGTTTCCTGTGGGTGGAACAGGAGGATGGGGAGTGACTGCTAATGAGCATGCGGTTTCTTTTTGGGGTGATGAAACGTTCTAAAATTTACTGTGGGGATGGCTGTACATATCTATCAATATGTTAAAAACCATTGAATCATACACTTTAAATGGGTAAATTGTATGGTTGTGAATTATATCTCAATAAAGCCATTATATCAAAAAAATTAAAAATAATAAAAAGATAGAACTCCTATTCTGATAGACGTAATATCTGCCTTTGTTGCAGTTTTGTTCTTTTGTTTCTCTACATTTATCTTGGATTTCAGCCATTTGTTATTGTTTCCTCTTATCGCTAGTACTTTGATTAAATGCTGACATTGTTTAAAATAATTCTGAGAAATAAAATTTGACTTGGGATGGCGTTTTCCTCCTTCAAAGAGGATTTACTTTTACTTGATCTGATTGACATATGGACAGACTTGGAGTTGGTTTTCATTTATTGTCAAAATCCATTTATTTATCCCTTTGTGGTTCATCTCTACTCCTAAGATGTAGCCCACCAGGGTTCCCAAAATGAAGCCTAGGATTTTCACCAGAGCCCTGATACAAGGCAGACGCTCATGTCCAGTTTCTGTCCTCCAGCTACAGGGTAAACGCAGTGTCTTTGCTCAGGTCCTCAGATGCTCAGCCAATGCTTGTTTCAACTGCCACTAGTGAATCATTCATACCTTGAGAGCTGAATTCATGTCTGATGATGATTTAACCTTGAATGTTCCCTCATATCCTCACCATCTTGGTACCTCTCTTTCAAATAAATACTTTCAAATAGAAGGCTTTAAAAATTTCTCCCTTCTATGGTTATTCACTAGAAAAACTCCTCAAGACTCAATGCTTAATGCAAAATAACAACAGCAACAATAATAATTAATAATAGTAATAAAAAATCCCCACGCTCATGGGACATGTTACCTGAACTCTCTCCCTATGTGGTGGAAAGGTCGCAACTTCCACTTGTTAACATCCATATAGTGCATGTCTCTTCCATGGGTCTCTTGGCTTCAGCTCACTCTTATAGCTTTGTCTTGGAGTTCTCTGAATGTGTAACAACTACAGATTTTCCATCCTTGATATTGAGTTGGTGACCTGCATATTTTATTATATTTTTTTCCATATTTGTCTTTGAAATGAGAGCAAATACTCCTTGATCATTTTAGTCCATTATATTGGTCAGAAATTATCAACATGATGATATTCAATTTGTTGGTCTCAAGTGTATTTTCTATTCGTTTTAATTTTAAACATAAATAAATGTAAGTACTTAAAGTTTACTTCTCCACTGGAAAACTAAGTAATTAAATTACATGTTTTGAATCCCTGAGCTAATTCAATTCAATAAAGTGATTTTGCACAAATGTTCTCAGCAGTACACATCCCCATGGATCTAACAATTTTTATTTCATCTTTCATCTCACTTTCTAATTCTCTCTCACACACAGGCACACACATAACATATGCATTAGTGCATTTGTAGCTTTGCAAAACGGACAGACAAAAAGTTGTGTTTACAACTGGGTAATCTATTTAGGAAAAAGTTGGTCACAGAGGAGAAGCAAATAGCACCACCATCAAGAATCTAGTAACAACAAAATATCTGAGGGATAGCTAACTATGAAAGTAACTAGAAAATGTGCAAAAACAGGAGTAAGTCTATTGAATTCTGCCTATAGTTTGGATAGAAAAATCAAACTGTTTCATGTCCATATTACATGTCCATATTTCATGTCACGGTAGAAGGACAGAATAGATGCATACGTCTTTGCTTTCAACATCAAAATGAATTACAATGTGTACTATATATTCACTTAGAATAGTTTTGTGAATTACTTCACTTCCTTCTTAAAAGCTCGCAGAAGATAAAAAACAGTTTAATGGTTGGCGTTATGCAACATAAAATGTGCATAATTATTGTGTTTATTACTGTTTAACCAAACTTCAAGTTTTGATTTGTTTGTTTTGGTTTCATGCCACAAAATTTCTACAACTTGAAATGTGGAGCGTTTGACTGTTCCTGCTCTGTGAGGATTTGAAGCCACAGTTTAGATAATATATAAGAGTATGCTCCTGCATACTCTCTTTTTTCCCAATTCCATCTTCTTTATTTTTAACTAGCAAGTAAGAAATTCTTTTCAGTCACTTGAAAATTTAAAAACAAACAAAAAGGAAAAAATTAGATGCACCATATGTACTGTCAGTTTAGGAAAGATCTTGGAAATGTTTAGTTATATTATCTGTATGATAATAATAAAGCTGTAGAACATACCAAGATAGGCTAATATACCACATGATAAGAATTTCTTTCTTTCAGTTTTATTAAGATGTAATTGTCATACAGCGCTGTATAAGTTTAAAGGATACAGCATAATGACTTGACGTGCATATATTGCAAAATGATCACCAAAATAAGTTTAGTTAACATCCATCAACTCACATAGATACAAGAAAATAACAGAATGTTTATTTGTTTGTGATGAGAACTCTTAGGATCTACTCTCTTAACAACTTTCACGTATACCACACAGCAGTGTTAACTATAGTCACCATGCTATACATTACATCCCCAGTACTTAGTCATCTTATAACTGGAAGCTTGTACCTTTGACCACCTACCTCTAATTCCAGCAGCATCTACCGACTACCTGTGGTAAACACAAATCTGATTTCTTTTCATATGAGTTTTTTTTTTTTTAATTTAAATTTAGATTCCACATATAAGTGAGACCATACAGTATTTGGCTTTTTCTGCCTGATTTATTTCAGCATAATGCCCTCTAGGTCCATCCATGTTGTCGCAAATGGCAAGATTTCCTTCTTTTTTAAGGCTGAATAATTTTCCATGGTATGGATATATACCACAATTTCTTTATCCATTCATCTATCAATGAACACTTAGGTTGTTTCCATGTCTTGGCTATTGTAAATAATGCTGCAACGAACATGGGGATGCAGATGTTTCTTCGATATAGTAATTTTGTTTCTGTCAGATAAATACCCAGAAATGGATTGCTGGGTTATATGGTAGTTTTATTTTTAATTTTTTGAGTAACCTCCATACTCTGTTCCAACAAGAAATTATACACTGAGTCATGGAGGTGCGAACAATAAAAAAGATTAACATCCAAAAAAATTAATAAATCATGAGAAGGTGAAAGTGAGGAGCAAACATTTGAACCTCTGAGAAGAAAGTGAGGGAGGGGGAAACATTTGAAGCTAAGACGACTCTCATTGTTGACCTAAAGGATGCCATGGGGCTCAAGATGTTGAGTTCAGGAAACAAAATAGAGTTACTAGCTTTCATGTCAGTATAGTTGACACAAGTTTACAAAAGCCTGTCTCACATTTCCTCCTTTTGTAAACTTTAAAGTCTCTGACCATAAAACAGTGCAACTTGCTGAGAATCTTGAACATTTAGATAGCCTTATTCTCAGAGATGAGAACCTATCTAGGTAAACACATCCTCAAGGATTACTGAAAGTGGAAAGAATAATAAACTCACAGCCTTTGGTCAAAGCGATTCCTCCCCTTTTGGGGTTGCTCCAAACATGAACTATATCTCCCTCTCTTTGGTGATGTAAGTTGTTTGTGTGTGTGTATTCTTCCCCCAGTCCAGTGAAAAACTCTTCATTATGACTCCCTTCTTTTGTCCATAAATGAAACCAAATTAATGCATATGTATTAGATAAACTTACTAGGGCTTGTAGCTGGAAAATGTTTTGTTCTGTTTTTTTAATAACTCCAAAAGTATTTTATCTGCTGAAAAAAAGGATCTGCAACTAATTAAAAATCAACTACCAAAGAGTCTTTGAGCAAAGGATTCAAGTTTGTTCTGATCACATTTTCCACAAAATCTGAATATGCTAGTTTCAGAGTGTAACTAATGATAAGTCTATTATTACAATTCACTTCACCCAGGACTCTCATTTCGTTAGAACCAGCTGTTCCTTTACCTGTATCTTCATGAATGCAAACGCAGAGACTTTATACCTGGAGAGATTAGAGATCCTAGAAATCGTTTCAGTGTGTGGAGCATTAATTAAAGCAGAGTAGCATTTAGGATTACAGTTTTGAAAAAAGGGAATAGAAGGTGTTCATGAACTTTAAGATGGTTATGGAAGACTGAAAAATGCATTTTATACTACAGTTTCCCCCAGAGATAAGTACAATATTGTGCAAATGTATTGCGGAACTCTGAAAAATCATCAGTTGATACGCAGAGAAAATAGTGAGGAGGATTAAGTAAAACGACCTATTCGAATCAATCACACATTCTTCAGGCCTCTCCACATTAGAGCAATGTTAGAATTTTATATTTTATATACTGCTCTATAGGTATCATTTTCTTGTTAATTACCCTTGCTCATCCATATGGATTTTTCTTTATTTTTTGCTAGTACCTTTTATAATATAAACATGCTGACATATCTGTAATTAACATATATATATCTCTATACATTGTATATTACCCTCTCTATATTAATAATATATGATTATTATATAGTATATATATATATCTTTATATATATATGAAAGAAAAGAAACAAAAAGAAAAAGTAGAAATTACAGGTGTGTAGATAAAAAGAAATATACAATATATAGAGAGTTTATATATATATATATATATCATCTCAACTCTATACAATATATAGAGAGTTTATATATATATATCATCTCAACTCTGCTTTTCTCAATGTATACAGCCAATTATTTTATCTGAGCACCTATAATTTCTATTTTTTTCTTTGTGTTTCTTTCTTTCTTTTTTTTTTTTCTTTTTTTTTTTACATTTCATTAACCTTCATTGGCATCTTCCAGGCCCCCACCCAAATTAAGTCTTCAAATACGGGGCCTTGTGCTAGCTGTTTTGACATACTAATGTCTGCAAATTAGTAGATATTCAGAAGATGGTTGTAAAATATTCTCATATTTGTCAAGCTCAATGGGCTCTGCAAAACTTGTCTCATTTAACTTCATGTTCATTCAACAGGTATTTATTGAACACCTTCTAAGAGTGTTAAGTTAATGTGGAATACCGCAGTGAGCAATCAAAAAAATTATTTTCCCTCGCTGAGTTTATATTTTCGATGGGAGTGGGAGGGAAACATTATTTCCAGTTGAGAATAGAAATGGCTTGGCTCATGAACCGCCATCTCAAAATAAACATACAAATTTTCAACCACCAGCTTCCCCAAAACTAGCTTCTGTTCTTTAATTCATTTCTTCTCCACCCAATGGAAAACCATTGGAGTCACTGTTGAGTCTTCTTTTTGCCTAGTGTCTTTTGCTCAATCACTTGTGTAAATCTGCCAAGCCTTACTCATTTGTTTCTCTTGATTCCCTGGATTCTCTCCTTATCATCAACCACACACTTAATTCACAGCTTCATCATTCCTTGCCTAGGCTAAAATTTTGTTCAGCCAGTACATCTCTCTCCCTCTGTGAAGCCATTTGTCCAAATCTAACATGATCTCATATCCATGTTGAAAACAGCCGACGGTTCTCGATTTATCAAGGAATGAATCTATGTAACTGTTAGCACATAAAATCCTTCCTCATCAGCACCTGAAACCATCAGCTATAGCACATTCTTCTCTTTGCATTGCAGATTCACCTGACAAAAATCAATACTTCGTGATGTCTTCCCTACGCCATCTAGCATAGCTGTGAATGTGTAATAGATATTCTCAGTGCCTGGAATGTTCGTCCTGCATTTTGCCACTGATGGAGTCACCCGCATCATTAAGAATCACGCCATTCATCACTGTTTCTGTGAACACACCCTCATATGCACAAGCAAGCGCTTGGCATATGTTCTTTCTTTCCTGTTCCTATGACAACATGTCTATTTCTCTTTTTTACACTAATTATCACATTTTAACTGCTTATTCACTCGTTATCTCTCTTAATAGATTGCACCATGTCTCATCCGTGAGAACATGGAGTTACTCATTTTCATATTTAAATCCTCAGCTTTTAATGTAATGTCTAGTTCAAGATACAGAATAATGACCAAGCAGATGGATCACATGAGTGAGCACCATATACAGCCTGGAATTTTTGTTTGTTGTTGTTAGGTTTTTTTGTTTATTGTGAAATTTTTGTTGTACATTATTGTTTATCAGTCACCATATAAGTGCATCCCTCCACCCCTTGTGCCCACCCCCACCTGCCTAGCCCTTGGTAAGCACCAAACTGTTCTCTCTGTCTGTGTGTTGGTTTATCTTCCACATATGAGTGAAATCATGCACTGTTTGTCTTTCTCTTTCTGGCTTATTTCACTTAACATAATACCCTCCAGGTCTATCCATGTTGTTGCAAATGGGATGATTTTGTCTTTTTTTATGGCTGAGTACTATTCTGTGGTGTATATATACCACACCTTCTTTATCCAGTCATCAATTGAGGGACACTTGGGATGCTTCCATATCTTGGCTATAGTGAATAATGCCACGATGAACATAGGGGTGCGTAAGTCTCTTTGCATTGTTGATTTCAGGTTCATTGGGTAGATACCCAGTAGTGGGATAGCTGGATCATAAGGTATTTCTACTCTTAATTTTTTGAGGAATCTCCATACTGTTTTCCATAGACAGCCTGGTATTTTCATCTATGATGACATTCAGCTTAATTATCGTTGGTAACAAAATCTAGCTTAGAGCAATCAACGATTTTCAAAAATATTATTTCTATGTAAGTAACTTTAATAGTGATGCTGCAAGAATTATGACCATCCATAAAATAATAATAATAATGCAAGAACTATGATCAACCATAACTATTTAGAAACACCAAGCCACTTTGTGTCTACTGTTCTAAATTTAATTCTATAGACCATTATCAGTCTTGCTATGTCATCCTTGTGAGCAACATGGTTTGCGGTCTTCACAAAAGAGTCCTTACAGCCATTACTTCTCATGGGGTGTTATACTTCTACGTAGAAGAGGTTTCTTAGCGCAGTGGGCAGATTAAAAAATACCTGCATCTGCCTTGTTGTTAATTTCCTCATAAATAAACAATGAGCAGCAACTCAATGAGGCGCAGCTCAGAGAAAGGAAGCATCAGGCAAAACCCACTATGCTTCCCAGAGGAAGTCCTATATTGCAGGATCTCAGAGAATCAGGCCCGGGCACCACAGCCACCACCACGCTTCCTTGAGGAAGGCTCATCCCGTGAGATCTTGGGAGATCTGTGGGAGTCGCAGGGAATCCTGGGATGAGAAATACCTAGGCGCTCAGGTGTGGAGGTCTCTCATTCCAGACTGAGGAGACTGTTTGACAGCACCCATCAAGGAAACCCCATCCTCTTGGTGCACCACTCAGACTCCTAGATGCCCAACCAAGTGCTGGGGACCAGCATCTGGCCCAAAGTCTTTGCAGGCACTGGTCCTCCACAAATCTAGAACCTTCCAGAAGGGCAGGGGCACCAGGCGGCCTTCCGGTGTGGAACCTTGGAGCCCTTATTCCACCTCTGCCAATGTCCAAGTCCACAGCCACTGTTAACTGGCACCTCAAAGTGTCTAAAATTCCTCCCAGGAGACATGGCAGCTGTGCCCCAGCCTTCCCCTGAAGAATGTCCTCAACCCATGGAAGTACTTACCTCACCCATCGTCATGGCGACTGAGAATGTTGAATAGAATTCCTCCAATGTTTCCAATGCCAGTCCTGTTGGTCTAGTGGGTAAGATTCGGTGTTCTCCCCACTGCCTGGGTTCATGTCACAGTCAGGGAACCACATACCTGTCTGTCAGTTGTCATACAGTGGTGGCTGCATGTTGCTGTGATGCTGACAGCTCTGCCACTGGGATTTTAAATACCAGTAGGGTCACTCATGGTGAACAGGTTTCAGCGGAGCTTCCAGACTAGACAGACCAAGAAGAAGGACCTGGACACCCACTTCCAAAAAATTGGCCGCGAAAACCCTGTGAATAGCAGTGGAGCATCGTCTGACAGAACCTTGGAAGGGGAGACGGTGGTGCAAAAAGACTGCCAGGTTCTGCTCTGCTGTCCACAGGATCACCAGGAGTTGGAATCCACTTGATGGCACAGATAACAATGTTTGGACCAGAGATTGGTACCTAGGAGGTCCTCAGCAAGTGATAACCACTTCCGAAAACTCTCGCTCAGAGTTAAATCCTGCTTATAGTTTGCTTTATGAATTCTAGTCTCAAAGAATGGTGTGTTTCATCTGGGGACGGACTCAGCCTAATGCATTTTGAATATGATATGTGAACTCCTTGAAAAATGTTGTGTGATATCATTTCAATTATTCATCCAAAGTCTATCATCATCCTAGAAGGTAAAAGGGAGAGAGCTCTTCAAAAAGAAAGATCACAAGGATGATTTTGGGTGGGGGAATGGAATTTCAAGGTTGGTCAAGTTTTAGTCTGAGCTGAGTTGGAAGCTTTATACTCTTATTATCCTTAAGGTCATTTTAATCACGGAGCAGTAGAGTTTGATTTGGTAATTTTTCACAGTAAAACCACTGATATTACAAGTGTGAAAATGTTCCTATGAAGGCCAGTAGGAAAACACGATTTCTGCTCTGAGCAGGGATGGTGGGCAGGAGAGGTACTAAATGTGACAATAAAATACTGGAAGTAGCAATAATTCATTAAACCTTGATATTTTAAAATAGGAGAGGAAGGGAACATTTTAATTTCATGCTATTATGTGTAGTAACAGATGAGCTTTAGCATTTAACTTGAAATGTGCTTCTTTATTCTTATCTACTTGAGTTAAGGAAACATGAACTGAACATAATTCACATTCCGAAAAGGCTCTAAATTTCCCTTTAGGGGTGGAACATCTAAGTATTTAAAAGACTAAGACTTATAGAGAAAGACGGAGGAGCAAACTCACATTCACCCTACAGTCCTTTTTGAAACCCAAGACGATAAATATCAGAAAAGAAAGAAACTCCATCTAAAATGGAATTAGGGATGGACCGCAAGCCCGAAGGCGAGGTCATGAAACCACAGATCTGTATGGTAGTAAGATTTTGATGACACTGGAGCAAGAATGATACAGCTCTCCCATTTTCTACAATGCTGAGGAGTTATCACTACCTAAGAAAGTCGAGAAAAGCCTTACCATAGGATCCTTCTCCTAGAGCGCTGAAGATTCTAGATAGAGCAGAATATGCGAGAAGCAGGAAAATCCGTAAAAGACATAATTCAATCATTCCCTCCCTGGTCTCCCTTCTCCACTTTCCCCCTACATCTCTTAATTCCTTTTTATTTTTTTAAACAATCATGTGCTATGTGTAAGGCTTTAAGTTATCCAATTCTGGTGGGATATCAAATAGACATCTTGTACAAAACATATCACACCCTAAGCTAGTTTTTTCTAGGCTTTTCCACTACAATATGAGGTGGCCCAATTATTCACCCAGTTATGAAAGTCAAAACAAGACTTTACATCTCATATCCAATTCTTCACTCATTTTTGTTAGGTTTACCATCAAAATACACTCTGAATCGCACTACTTCTCACCATGTGCATGGCCACAGCCTTTGTCCAAACACCATCATGTTCTACTGGACTATCAAAAGCAGCTCCTGAGTAGGCTGCTTGCTCTCACTAAAGGCCACCCAAATCTTTTGTTTCCACCCCTCTAATGATTATACTCCTACCCAGATTAAACCCCAATTCCTTCACAAGTCCTGGACAGCCCCGCGTTATTCGGGACCTCCTTCTGTCTCCATCCTCTTCTCATACCACTCCCCTAATCCTTCACTCTGTCCTATCAACCCATTCTATTTACCAGCTGTGTGAATTTGACTTCATCCAGCTCTGTGTCTCCTTTCCCATCTAGGTGGTAACTGGACCAATGGACGTTTGATCTCGAAACTCTGGCAGGTGTTCAATGCTGGAGTCATCAAAGGGAGAGTCATCAGAGTATTATGACATCTGAATACATGTGGCACTGACAGATCATCTGGGGTGAGGATACAGTAGGCTACAGTGAGACTCACTGTATGCAGGTGAAACATTTATAATGGTCCAAAGAGATACGCTACATATAGAATCAAGGAAATGAGGCAGTAGCTGTATGGAGACTTGGAGCTTAGCAAGGGTTTTCAAGTTGGTATTGATATTAAAGCATATTTGTAACTATTGAATATGATTTGAGAGAGTGGAAAAATTCATGATGCAGGGGAGAAAGAAACAGAGAAAGAGAAGAGATTGGATTGTGTATCTAGACAGATAGTGTCTGCTTTAAAGGTTACCAACCAAGATATAGAGATAAGTAACCACTATCAATTGTTCTTTGCCAAAATTTATACCCCTTGAATCTTCTGGCCACCTTCTTAGGACTCTTCCTTAAATTTCATGTAAGATGGCTGAGTGTGTTGGTTCTCCAGCTGTGAATCTGATTCTTGGCCAAGTGTGTTCCTGGATATGATTCTGTTTGGTGTATAGCTGTCTACACTGGTGATAGTAGTAGAGGAATGCTTTCAATTTGTTTGGGGTTAATCAGTAGGATTAAGTGGTTGTTTAAGATAGTAGATAATATGGAGTTAATTTGTTTGTCTGCATTTGCATTTCTCTGTATACCTTGAAGATTTTGATATTTGCTGGCATTTGGGAATATGAGGTTGACAAGTTGTTACTGTCTTGTCTTGGTGACCGCACAACCCTCTGTGTTTGTGTCTCTGTGTGCATGTCCGCTCATGCACCAACATGAGGTCCTCTAACCCTAAAAGTTTCAGAGCCTGTCCCTCCCTGCCAAGCCTTAGTGTTCATGTTTACTCGTTATAAGCTCAATAATTATTAATGTCTACAAAATGGAATTCCTATACCAAGGATGTGTTGATATGCAGTCAATCCATAAGATGCTTTCGGCTCTAATAAAGGGTTACACCTACGGGGATGACACAAAGAAAACCAACTCTCTAACATTCAGTGAATGACCTTTGACAAGTACGGCGAGTAATCTAAACAATTAAATAATTATAAATGAAGATCATGCCAGGACTCTTGACATAAGGCCAGAGAAATGAGAGAAGAGAAACATGTCTTTAGAAATTACATAAGTAATTTTTAAAATAGGGGCTCTCACAGCCAATTAAACCAATATTTAATAATTCCCCAAACCTCAAGTCAATTAAGCCTTTTATCAAAACCCATGAAAAGAAATGTCATTACTGTAATGGTCATGGATATAAGAGCAGAGAATGACCTGATGGCCTCAGAAAGTAGTCATAAAGGGACTTTTCATGGTGCTAAATTATGTTTCTTTAATTGATCAACATTTCTAATAGACACCAATGCACCTATTTCTAACACATCCTGCTGCTTTATTAAAATCAATTCTCCTAGCTTTCTTTGGAATTTGACAAAAAGGTTTCTATTTTATTACTTTATTTGAGAAAATGAATGTTATACTTTGAATAATTTTCAAGATAATTAATGAATTAGGTTATAGGTTTTCTTAAAATTTAATTGAACACCTATTCTGTTTGGCTTATAGAGATTAAGAAGGGCTTATATATATTTACACAAGAAAACTCCGATTTCTAGAAAAGACATTTTTTTCTTACACTTTAATTTTTTTATATCTGAAGAAATATATATATATATTCAACTTTCAAATTCAAAGAAAGTTTTCTCTCTCTCTTTATATACAATATATGTTACATATTATATATTATAATATAGTATATAATATAATATTATATAGTGTGTTTTCACAAAGAAAAATATTTTAAATATGAGTTTACTTAATGGCCTTGATTAGTAGTTTATAAGAAATAACTAAAAATTGTACTTCAATATTTTGCTCTTTTAACTTTTAAAAATATTTAGTATGTGTTACTATAGAAAAAATAAACTTCATGTAATATCTTTACCCAGATACTTCTTGTAAAAAAATAGATATATTTAATAATTCTGTTTTATAAATTGTTGTTGGACTTATCTTGTTCACATCATAATGTCAAATTATATTACTCAAATATTCTCATTTAAGTAAGTCTTCCATTTATTTTTTCTTGAAAACCTAAACAATTTGAGTTACCTATGTTTCCTATATTGGTTATTTTGATAATACACAAACTCTACATTCAGCAAACATTAAGACTATAAAGTAATAAAAGCATTTTCTAAAACTATATTATGATAGGCCATATCTATATAGTAAGGATTTATTTATCTCCAAAGAAAAATAACATAATGTTAAAAAAATAAGCAAAATTATATGAAAAATATTTAAAATGAGAGTTTCAAATAACAAACGAAAGTTAATTTCTTCACTCTGTCTAAGGAGTAATAAAGAGGTGCTGTTTTAGTTTTCATTTCAAGAACTTGAGAAATGCAATTTTAAAGTCTATAACTAAAAGAAATAACTACTAAGTGAGCTAAAAGAGACTCAACCTGTTAATTTAACAAAGCAAATGAAATTAAAATAAAAAAATAGAAAAGGAGAAAGAGAGACAGATAAAGATCAACAAAAATATTACCTAAAGGAGGAGGGACTAGAAGAGGGAAAATAAGTTGGAGACACAACTCAAGAGAAAAAATATATAAATAAAAGAGAAAGATAAACTCTTTAGGGGAAAAAATGTGGCAAGCCCAGTCTAACATCACTTCTAAAAATAAATATCCATGCGGTAGAAACATTTGTTAAGAGAGAAATTGTCAGATCAGCTTTTTTGCTGTCTCTACAAGACACAAATCTATTAAATATTCATCATGTGAATTTAAGGAGTGACTTAAGTTTCTGGTGTGTAGCTTGCTTGCAAGATTTCTGGAAAGGAAAGTTATCAGGTTTTGGGTGATACTTGAAAAGATGAATTGAATTGCCCACTGAGACTGGGTTTGCATAAAATAGGAATATGAATATACTAGCATCTGTGAAGAAGGTGAAACTTGAAGAGCTGGGCAAAAGAAGAGTATCCTACAATACAGTCCTAGAAGACATATCCAGACATGTCAGATAAAAACAAAAATTGTGTTATCTAACAAAAGCCAGTGCTTCAAAACTTTGGATTCTCATGTCTTAGGGTTATTAGGTCATCTGAAAAAGTAACTTTTCTTGGAACCAATGTAGACTAACTAAATCCTGGGGACAACCTTCTCTCTCTCTGTTAAATTCTGGAAATCATCTGCAGAGAGTTCTTCCTGAAACAGGTTATATATTCCCAAGATTTTCATGACATAACTTACATTTTTCTTTCAAATTTCTGAGGAATGGCTATTGTCAGGAAAGAATTTCAGCAGCATCCATCCAAATTTATTAAATTTGCTTTTTTCCAAACTGGTTCATTTCGTCTGAATCAGCTTTCTGGGTTCTTGTTTCAGAAGGCATCATTTTCCAAATTTCTTACTTCTTTGCATGCTCTGTACATGATGGGCTCCTGTCTGGAACTTTAGAACAGGGTTGGATGCCAAGTTTTCTTGATCCATAAAGATAACTAAGATGTGATGTGCTCTCAAATATTTTGCAAGTTCATAAGGGACATAAAACAAATGGGCAAATAAGTTGCAGAAGACTTGAATGCTGTTCATGTGTAAAACTTAAGGCATGTGACAGAGACCTGTAAATTACAAATCATCGTATAAAGTTATGTTGTGATTTGTTTTTCACAACAGTGTCCAATTCCACTCCAGAGCTCTAGAACTGAAACTAATTAGTCAACAATTAAAACATAGATCTCTGCCAGTTATTCTTAAAATATACATTTTATTCATTTTCATATTATTCATTTAATTCATATACAAAAATTAAATAATGCAATGTCCTTTTGGTGGTCTAAGGTTTTACTCATGTTGAGTTATTAGAAAATATGTATGCACAAGCCAATGAGATCAGTCCCATGGCATAAAATCAGCACTGCTGACATCTACAAAGAGAAAAAACAGATAAAATGAGAAAGGGAGAGTTGAGAGCATCCCTTGAATATCTGTGAAGCTTGAAAGAGAAAGATCTGATTATTCTTTTCACCGACAAACGAGTAGAAATGGTAATGGAGATAACAGGTGGCATCTTGAAATCCTACTCTGTTTTGTATATTGGGATAATTCCTTAGGGAAATTAACTCATATTTGTCTAGAAATTGAGTTATATTATCTAATAAAACTTTAATTCTTAGGACATAATATGAGTTCAATACATTTTTCAGATGCTAAATTAATTATAAAATTGTAAAGTTTTTTTTTTTAATTATTAAGTCTTTGGCAGTACAATAACCGTAATGTTAAAAGACTCACTTAAATAAAATTAATAACTCTTAAAATGTCAGTAACACATTTGTTAAGAAAAATGGAATACTTTTAAGTTGTGTAATTTTTTGTTTGGTTGCATAAAGACTTAAATCTAGATAAAAAAGGTTCTACATCTGTAGAGATATTATAGGTTTTTGGTAACTAATATTGCTCATTATTTACACAAAAGTATCTATTTTCTCTGGGAAACTGCTAACCTGACAGTTCATTGGTCTAGACAAGTAATCACTGAAGGGAGAGGAAGCTTCCAGAATGTGCTGGAGTCTTTTCAATATATGCCCAATTAATTCCAGGGCATATAGGAATTTCTACTAGTGGCTGAGCAATTATGTAAAGTTATTGGAATTAAAATAATTCAGAATACAGGGTATATCATTCATGATCCACTCACAAAACCAGAACCCCCACCAGCTGGTTGAGGAGAGGAATTATATATAGGAAGCTACTTGCTGAAGTATTGAAAGAGCTGGCAAAATAAATAGGGATGGTGAGCCTGTCAAGTCATGAGCCACCTCAGGGAGTCATTCCCACCTCCTTAGAGCTAGATGGTGGATCTGGAGTCCAGGTGCTAGACCTCAATGGCAGGCGTTGGAACCATTCAAGGGACAGAGCTTCTTGAAGAAAAGAGGTAATGAAATGACTGCCCTGGGTTCTCACGTCCTGTCTCCCACCACAGCCTCTAACTGACTGAGACAAATTAAAGATGCCACTTGTCAAGGGAGCCCGGTAAATGCAGACAGAGCAAGGTAACAGAAAGTGGATCTTAGAGCAAAGAGGCAAATGACCAGCACACAAATACTCATGTATGCACGTGCACACACTCACACACACACACCAGTTACATGTTCTAAATAGTATTCAGCCTTAAAAAAGAAGGACATCCTGCCATTTGGGACAACACAGATGAACCTGGAGGACATAATGCTAAGTGAAATGAGCCAATAACAGAAAAACAAATACTGCACAATCTCACTTATATGTGGAATCTAAAATAGTCAAAGTCCCAGAAGCAGACACTTCAATACTTGTTGCCAGTGGCTGGGAGTGGGCGAAATGGGAGTTGTTAGTCAAAGGTTGCAAAGTTTCAGTCTTGCTAGATGAACAAGTTCTAGAGATCTGATGCACAGTGCAGTGCCTCTTCAAAATTTCTGTAGAAGCTAGATCTCATGTCAAGTATTCTTACCACAAAACAAAACTAAACCAAAGGTGCACAAGGAAACGTTGGGTGGTGTAGGATATGTCTGTTACCTTGATTATGGTTGATGGTATCGCAGGTGTTTGCATATGTCCAAACTCATCTAATTGTACACATCAAATTTGTGCAGCTCTTCGTATATAAATAACACCTCATGAACGCTGTTAAAAAATGGTTACCTTTAGAAGGGGATAGAATAAATGGGAATTGTTTCATGCAAGTGGACTATGAGTAACATTTTAAAGTTTATTGTACTGACTTTTAGAGAGTGCCTTTATTAGAATCCTTGGTGCATGATACACCAACCTAATGAAAAACAAAACACAGATTGTGGAATGAGCAACAAATTCTCAATTCATGGGCTACAAAGAGGGAAAAAAAATGAATATCAGGCTAAATATTTTAAAGCAGAAACACAAGAAATAAGCATAGATTAGCATTCAATTGAAGCACAATACCCAAATTTGGAGAAATTGAGCTTCAGTTTTCACAGTCTCATGAACTTCACAGGAAAGGGGATGGAATCCCAAGCCTAGTCAGCTAAGGCCTCCTAATGCAAAACTCCCATAAACTGGAGACTCTAAAGGGCTTTACCCTCTTGGAAGGGTGAATTACAAATGTGCCCTCTCCCAAAAGATAGCAAAGTTGATTGCCTATCTGCAATCTTGGCCCTGAATAGTGGGGAAAATAATCTTCCCTTGAAAACTCTTAACCACCAGGGGGCAAGTGCATGTTTAGCCAGAATAAATCCTTTCTATGTGATCCTAGAACTTTAAGATATAAATTAATTTAAAGTGATCCCATAGTTAGTGTACCCTGACACCAGACAAATACAAACTCACGTGTTCTCTAGAACACGTGAAGAAAGAAAGAAGAATCTTTCTTCATGACGGGCAATTGACACAATCCCACAGAAACAATTGCAAGACAAATGTTTGGCTCACATCCAAAAGTCATAAAACACTTGCAGAGAAAAAGACACCATGAGCAAGAGCCTGCAGACACAACAATCAAATGCACAAAGCCTTCAGATATTTGAATTATCATACACCCATTGTGCAAAAAAAAATCACATTGAATTTTGGATCCACTACTGATCTTCTCCATTGATTAATCAATATGTAATCCCTGTTCTGTTACCACACTGTCTTTATTAGTAGAACTTTTTATGACACTTGGCACACAATAGGGCAAGTTCTAATCCTGTTCATCTTCGGAAGATAGTTTTCTATGTTTGGCCTTTTACTCTTCTATATAAGTTTAGGATCAGTGTGTTGGATGGGTTTCAGTTGAAGACAGCGGATCCACTCTGATGCTAAATTGAGGATAATGGCATACATGTCCACTGGGATAAATGGAGAAGCAGGCTCTTAGATGACCTTCCAGATCAGAATCCCAGAAAACACTCCAGAATCAAGAAAATTCAAGGGTCCGTCTTCCTTTGCCATGATAAGGAAGCTGGAATTCTGGGAGGCATTTCCACTCATTGACATAAATGGACCGTATATCTTTCACTCTCCTTTGCCTCACCTGCTTCTAAATGTCAATGAACCAAGGGAATTATAATATGTACTACAACAGCCACAGAAAAATTAAACTCACCCCTGATCACACCAGCCAGCAGAGGCAAGAATTCCAAATCAAGTTGTTTTCCTAGACCTTTCCAAATCTTACAAAAGTGTGTCGACTGAGAAGAATCAGGTCATTTTCCACCTCAAGATCTAAAGGAAGGAACATATAGATTTTAACATTATAAATGATGCAACAAAATCTACACAGTATTTTGGAAGGAGCCAGTCTTCATTGTCTGAGACAATTTGCTCTCTAAGCTTTGCAAAGAAACCAGTGGGGAATTTGGTTACACCCATGTGGAGTTTATAAAGATATTAATGATGGAGGGTCTTCTTACAGATGCTTGTTGAATATTTCTTGGCATATTTAATTTTTTCAATATTGCACAATACAGTATATAGCTTTTCTTCTTAAATGATTTTATCTCATTTTTTAGCTGTATTTTATACACATAAACACATATATATAAACACATGCATGCATTCATATACACATATAAGCATATACATGTTTACCCAAGCTCACATACACATATATACATTATATATATGATGTTATATATATTGATTCATACATATATATCATATAGTCAGCTCTATATTTGATACTAAACTATATCTTTTGAAAAATTAATATAAAACATCTTTTTAAAATTATACATTTTAAATCTTTGTTGCTGTTATAGAAATCCTTTATTTTGTAAGATTCAACTCTTTCTAACTAAATAAAAACTGTGCGTTGCTAGGCTAATAAAAATATGCCTCAAACAGTAAAATCCCTGGAAAGTTGCTGAGAAATCAGTAGGCAGAGAAGGTAGCAGGAAGATCCTAAAAAAAATTTTCCCTGATGTGCGCAATGAATACAAGATGAAATGGCTTGTCGCAGGATTGCCAGGAAATTAATGGTAGGATTGTGGTCATTTAACTGGAAAAGTGAAAGTGATTGGTGATAGAAGTGAGTTATGTAAAGTCCAAGGAGTTCTATCAAAAAGCACGAAGGTTGAAATTGGAAGCCATTCAAAAATGTATTGCTTTCCCAATAAACATGTATTCACCTTCTAAATTAATCTTCAACTGGGCTATACATGATTGAATACAATGCCACCAAGAAGCTGAGATAACTTTGCACTCCTACTTAACTCAGTAATTTATATTAGCAGTTCCTAAAATTATTTTCTTCTGAGATTGTTTTTGTTAATGTCCTAAAGATTACTTAATTAACTTACTGCTCATCATGAGTACAAAAATGAGAAAAAACAAAATAAGACATTGCTAAAGTGCAGTGGAAAAAGAGTGAATCTTTGGTTAGGCATGAAAATAAAAATATAAGCACTTCAATCTCGTGGATATTAGTTCTGTAAGGGTGAATGCCCATCTACAGCATTTGGAAGCCACTTTCTGAGTACCTAATTTTGATAACCACTTATTTAGACTTGTATTCCATATTAAAAAAAAATACCATCAATAGATCATTCCGTTTGTGCAGCATTTGTCTGAGAATCTCTGCATTCCTGTGCAAGAAGGTGTTTGCTTTCTTTTTACCTTTCCTAAGTCATCTGTAGGATCTCTCTTTTCAATTCAATAGTTCAGTGCATAAGTTTGACCTGGAAATATTTCCTTTTAAAAATCATAACAATTATATACACATTTTAAAATAATTTTATGTTATTTTTTTAATCTTCTGATGTTGACTTCATTTCTTGAAGGTATTAGAACGGTTGTCATATTTTGAATAATTTTCACTGGAACCTTCTCTCAATATGAAAATCATATTCTTCTTCTCATTCTTCTTAAATGATGGGTTAAAAGACATATAACTAGAATATATTTTCTAATATAGGTATAGTTGAAAACTTGACTTGAATTGTTACCATAAACTATTTTAAGTTAAGAATATAGGATTTCAGTAGTACACAAGAAAATTTATTTTTTCTGTAGTGCTTTTACTTGATAGTGATTATTTAATATGGCTTAATGTAATAGATTAATTATTTTTTTAATTTTAAGAGTATATTTTCTTATTTCGTCTACAGTCTCTGAGAAGCATTTTCTCCCAGAAACTAGTAAGAGAAGAAAATCGTTAGCTTTGTAAAACCTTATCAAGAAAAGGGAAGAAGAAATGCTGTCATTGATAAATAATGTTCCCTTACGTTTTGTCAATATTTCCTTTAAAATCTTACCCAGAACCTTTTTATCTAAGTTCTGACCTGTGCTAGCAGAATGTTACCAGGAGAAATGCCTAATGTTTTGCCAATTCATTACTGTTTCTTCTCCATGCTTGAGATTTCAGCCTTTTGCAACAATGTATGACCTTTCCACAAAGAGGCTGTTTTTACTACCGTTGATTTAATTACACAGATGAACTTTAACTGCTGAAGGGTATTACTCCAGGCGTTTGATGTGAACAGAGTTGCCTCTCTTATCCTTTTATAAAATATCCTATTAAACTTCAAAGCTACAGAATCAAGTTGAGCTCTTCTCATTTTTCCTGATATGATGCTTGAACTTTAACCTTCTTCCTCCCCTTATCCTTACTTCCTATTCTTATTACTATGATTCATAATCGCTATTATTATTTTATTTAGAATGGCATGCTTGCTAGATTTAGACATATCACTTTAGGTTTTGTTGAACTATTTAAATCTGGTTTAAAAGATGGAAACCACAAGAAGTGGACTGTCATAAAGTATGCAATATGAAGTAAGAAATTTACTTCAATGTTTTTCTCCTTTTGATGAACATTTACTTAGTCTCTTGGAGCTAATTAAAATATTTGAGTGTATTTTAATTTTTTTTTCTACGAATGGGAAAACACATCTAGAAAAAGAGGGCAGACAGTGGCTATCCCGAAAGATAAGTAAGAAATAGCCAGATATCAGTGGATCAATCCTTAAATACTGTTTATCATTACTGGTGACATTTGGAGATTTTGAATACAATCGAGCCACTGTGACTTTAGGATGAATGTAGCTATTTAAAATGCATGTGTGTTAGAGTTTGAATAGCATAAACCCGTGTTCTAAACATGAGCTTCACAGCCCTCAGTCATAGGGAATAAGAATATTAGAGGCCATATGGTTTACAAACCTGCAGGTATTATTTCGAATGACACCCCAGAGGCACTAAAGAGTGCCTCCACCCCGAGCTTTGTTATCACCATTCAAAGTCTCTCAAATCCACTCTTTATAGAACATTTAACTTCAAGAAAATAAAACATTGCATCCAGTGTAGAAGAAGAGGATAAGGAAACATTGTACCTCCCATCCAACTTCAACTTTCTCTTCTCTTTTGATTTTGGAAGTGTGTTTCATTCTATATCCACAGCATATAAGATGATTTGATAAGAGCTTGATTCCATATTCCTGAAAGTTTTCTTTTCAGATCTACTCAGCAGAATCATTGTACTTCTTAACTTCTTTAGCCCCTTTGGGGATCATTCTTTTGAGTGTGTGTGTGAGAAGGTAAACCAAGCATTAATGATCTGTTGAATTTATTGCCAAAATATGACAAAGTTGCATATTTTCATGTTCAAACAGAACCTGACAGTTCTTCATGTCACCTTTTAAAAGACATCATATGTGTGTGAAGGATTCTGGGCAATACACTCAGTAAATACAAAGACGAGCAGAACTGAGAGATTCTACGCAGATACATGTTTTACTCTTAGGTGTAAATTGGTCAGTTGCCTGTATGCAAAGCCTGTAGAGAGATTGTCAAAAAGACATTTCTAAAAATGGGGAGTGGTTGCGCAGCAGGCCCTGTAGAGTTTGAAATGGGAAGGAACCAAGTAATATACATTCAGACAAAATTTTCCAATGGAAGGCTGAAGTGTGGACCTTATATGCCCACTTCTGGGTATTTAGGCTGTTGGATATCCTTATATCATGTATAATAAGACTATAATTATAAATAACAGGGAAGGGGTTAAGCGAAATTGGTATCCAAGATATAATGGATATATATATGACAGAGAAAGGATGCACAGGGAGTGGGATTGAGGGCATAGAGGTAGAAATTCTAGAAAGCCTCATTGGATCCAAGATTCAAGATAAGGTTCCTGCTGTTTACTTCATCCCCTAGCTATTAAGGAGTTTTACCTGGGAAATATAGAGTACTTGAGATAAAGACAATTAGATTAACTCTTACAGTGAGGAAGAATAGGTTAATAACATAATTATATCCTCTATACTTAAATGTCTAATATACTTCGTTTTTGTAAAGTCATTTTTAAATTATGTTTAACCTGTGCTCTATTGTTTGGAAATAATTTAAAAAGTCCATCTCCTTAAATGATCAAATGGAGAAAGAGGTTCCCAGAGGGAATTTCTTTGATTCAGGTGCCGAGTTTGGAAATCAAATCCAGCGATATATAAAGGATAAGACATCATGACCTGGTACATTTTGCCCTGAAATGTAAGGTAGGCTTAACATTTGAAAATCAGTCAGTGTTTGTCTCCGTAATTCCATGACCAGAATAAAGATGAAAAACATTAGTCAACATAGTAGATGCAGAAAACATATTGAAAAAAAAAAAAACTCCACAAAACTTGCTGGGAGAATGGATAAGCAAATTGTAGTATATTCATACCACGGAATATTACTCACCAAAAAACCAAAAATCAAGTACTGATGTATGAACAGACGGCTCTCACAGACATTAGGTTGAGTGAAAGAAACCAGATACAACAGAGCGCACATTTATATGTTGAACTTATGTTTATATGAGTTCAATGAAAAGCAGAAAACAAGCCATGATAATACAAAACAGAGCCATGGTTTTCAATCCTGGAGAGAGCATAGGAGAATTTTTTTCCCACCATGGAAATATGCTACGTCTTGATTGAGGTGGTAGATTCATGGGATTATCGAAATATCAGAGCACACACATTTACTGTCGGTCTACTTCACTGTTTGTAATTTTTATCTCAACAAATTACGAATAAACAAACACACACTCACACACAATTACAGGCACAGTAGACATAAGAAAAAAGGTGGAAGGAAAACCAGTACTCATAACACGAAGCTGCTCTCCCGGAACATAAAGATCTTTAACGTCCTATCTTTGTGTCAGTAAAATTCATATCCATTTCCTTCAGTTGTAACTGTTTAATGTAAAAATGACATTTTAAACTATTTGCCTTGGAATAAAATTATTATTGAAGATGTGATGTTTTTCCCTTTCCTTCAAGTATCCTTCACACACTTCCATGATCTACAGATTCTCAAAGTATGGAATTGCACGTATCTTCCTAAAAGATGTGGTTCAGGATTCAAGGGTGGGAGTGTAGGCTCAATGCTTTCAGTGTGTCAGTGGCAAGATATGATTCTTCTGGGGTCACTGTCACTTGATAATGAAAATAACAAAGCTCCCTATCTCTTATGTAGATGCTACTTCTGTTTCTGCCAGTAGACTTTATCAATGCCTACACAGGGTGCTTCATCAATGCCAGTGGGAACAATTTAATTAGTTTGCTCAGTCTGATACAGATATTTTAATAAATGGATCCCCTCTGGGACTGAAGGTTCTGTGAAATGAAGTTAGTTGTTACAGAAACTTCTCGTAAATCATGACAAGCAGTGCTGGAATGGCACAGAAGGAGTCAGGACAATATCTTAATTGCGACCAGCCCCACTCGGTGAGGAAGGTCACTTCTGAATAAAGCCGTGACATTGGAATTATCCCACCAGTCCCAACCTTCTGGTGGGCTTTCTTGCCCATGTTGACACATGTCTTCTTCTACAATTAAGCATTCGCTGCTCCCTTGTTCTCATAATAATTTCCACATCAAAATATAAAGAAGATGGGCAAAGTTTAGATGATTCTTCTCATGGAATTTGACTACATATCTGTGTGAATGGTTTGGTATTCCATATCTACTACACAATATAATAATAAGCTAAAAAATTTCATTTACACTCCCACTTGCATGGGTAGAGACAATGGAATTTATTTAGTCTGGAATAACTCTGCTCTTCCTTGAACTCTCAACCTGCTAGTTAGTAGAAAAAAAAAATTAACTGCTTCTTTGACATGGTTTAAAATCTTGGTCTACTTATGTAATTTGAATAGTTTTTCTTATTATTGGATAAGATTTCTTAGAAAAAAATCTCAAGACTCTAAGCCTTCTAGACTCTGTTTCTCTCCCCAAGATGTGGAGGAGAGACATCTTTGGAATTGTGAATGTAGGGGAGAGATGGTTGACCGAGCACCATGTTGAGCCCCTCTGGTCATTGACATCACCCTTTGTCCATTTGGGAACCACTTGTTGTGCTACTCTTCTGAATTCATATATCTAGCTAGTGCTGTTCATCATCTTTTCTCTGTGTGTCATGTTGGCTGATGCACCTTGAGCATGGGTACCATTATGGTGGCAGACCCCAGGGGCTCTGTGCTACCTCCATTCGTCTGAGCTTGGAGCCTTCCCCTAGCCTATGCTCTGGGATCCTGTGGCCTGCTTGGTCCTAGTGTGCTGGAAAATTCCTCTGGACCCCAGATCACACAGGTGATAGCTTGAGGCCAGGGCTACCCATCCATTGAGATGATTGTTATTTTCAAAGGAGTGCCTGGCTGAAACCTAGCTTCACCCTGCTTGCTAATCTCTGTGTGCCTTGCTCAAAAAATGTGTGCCTGGGACACGGGATGCCTTTTTCTAATTTATACCAAGTTCTTCAAAGTTGTTAGATCTTCCTTCAAAGGATGTTGTGTGATAGTTAAGTGAGGATGAGACCCAAGTCAGAAGGAAACATTTCCTACACTTCAACTTCTCCCCCGTGCTCATATCAGTATGCCCCTTCCTGGCAACTTGTAGTTAGCTAGCTAGGTAAAAATGTCCCTGAAGTAATAACAAGGGAAGGGAAGGAAGAAAAGAGAAGGGAGTGTGTTGATTGGGTTCATGTTGTTTTAGTACCATTTGGAAATATATATAAACCCAATTGATAGAAATGTTACGCAAGTTGTCTTGAGGAGTCTAGTTTTCTACGTTGCCTAAATAGTCTAAGTTGTTTATAAAATGCAGTAAGGTAGATAAGTATATTACATCTAAGCATTCATCAAGCTCTACCTTAAATTTTGCTTTATTTTTTACTTTTAATGATACTTGACTGGGATAGAGCCAGCAGCCACATGACAACTGCCATTCTCATGCTTAAACATATTGCAATTATTCTCACCAATTTTTGCAGTTGCTGTGAAATTCTCAATTTGTTATAAAGAATAAGTGTCCGTGTTATTTTAAAGTAAAGGACATCTGTTAGAATATCTCTTAAGTTCTGTTCGAAGCACTAAGGTTTTAAGTCAGTTCAACATTTCATCTTTCCTTAAGGATAATAG
The DNA here is from genome assembly GCF_057802395.1 of Ceratotherium simum simum. Taxonomy (NCBI): domain Eukaryota; kingdom Metazoa; phylum Chordata; class Mammalia; order Perissodactyla; family Rhinocerotidae; genus Ceratotherium; species Ceratotherium simum. The sequence goes on from NC_141940.1 coordinate 125,936,930, forward strand.
ATGGAAGGAAATGAGTAATATTTATGGCTTGCAATTTAAGGAAAATTGAAATTAATTTACTTTTTTCTTTTCCTTTTGATTTTAGGCAAGTAATTTTACTATAGTTTAATTTATTTTTGTTTTTTGTTGATTGTTTTAGAAAATCTATTTATTACACCCATCTACCTAAAAGGTAGTTTTCTTTATTTCATCATTTGAGTAAATTACATACTACCTGAACACACGTATGCATAGTAACATATTTTGAAATATTTTTGAAAAATATTTGTACTCCATTTTCTACAATCATAACCTTGTCGACAGGCTTTAAATTTTGGAAGCAGATCTTAAAATTTTAGTGTAAAGAATACAGATGAAATGTCAGGGATTCTCAAGGACATAGCTTGACTGCATATTTTTCTTTGGGGGAAAAAAGAAAAAGACTTAAGAAGCCAGCATTAATCAAACTAAATCTTCAGAACTCTGAATAGTTCTGATACACATTTCTCTTTTATTTTTCTTTTAAAATGTAATCAAACTACTATCTCTATAAAAATGTATAAACGCAATTGTGGTTACCATTTAGAATGAATTTTATTTTCTTTGGTCGACACGTTTTATTGACGTTGATGAAGTTTAAACTAAAATGTTATTTTCAAAGATAAAAACACAAAATATTGCAAAATATCTACTATGGTGTTTAATCAAACGCTGGCTTCCCATAAGATAATGAGCATATTTCAATCAATTATTGTTAATTATTAATTAACATAATGTTGATGAAGGTCAATATTTTTTCTGTGAGTAGAGATTTTTATTCTATTCAGGAAAATATTTTTGTAAAAACATTTCTCTCTGACTGAAAGAAATAGATTATTAATTTTTAATTCCATGGATATTTACCCTATATGTTTCAAGTTTTCCACAGTAACAGCATCATCTTTATAATCAGTATAAAAAGAAACACCTTTTATTCATTTTTCTGTTGAAAAATGATAAGCTATTACACATATTCATATATACATATTTTTTTCTTTGTTTCTGTGTCATCTATCTGTAAGTAGAAGTGGCAACATTTGTAGCTTTGTAATTGTAAGATGATTATTACTCCTTCCCTTTGTTAAATCCTTATGTGAAATTATTCTCACCAATTTTTACAGTTGCTATGAATTCTCAATTTGTTATAAAGAATATGTATCCCTCTCATTTTAAAGTAAAGACACAAGTTCATAGAAAAATAACTATCTTTTACACAAATATCCAATCTATCAACTAGTGCGGTGGTCACATGAAGTTACCTAAGTCTGTCTTAAAACATCCTCAGCTCTTTAGTAAGCTTTTATCACTAAACAATGTTTTTTTAAAAAAGAAGCAAGTAAAAATTTATTGTTGTTTTTAAGTATTGAATGAATGAACTGGTTGGTTTATAAAATAATTATTGTATACCAATTATGTGTCAGACTCTGGTCCAGGCTCTAGATATCCATCTCTTGGCATGAATCGAACCAAAATTTTCTACCATCACAGATTTTAATATTTTATGGTGAGATACAGGCAATAGATAATAGAAATAATAACTAAATTAAATGGTATGTTAGAAAGTACTAGAAAAAGAAAAGAAGAATCCTTGTTGATCAGAAGGGAGAGGCATAGTACATACATAATACCTCTGAAATGTACACTTAAAAATTGTGTGGATAGTAAATTTTATGTCATGTGTATTTTACCACAATAAAAAATTGGAAGAAAAAAGTAAAGTATATTCAAGAATACTGCTTCCATAGTCCAATCCTAAACTAAAGGCTTTCTTACTTCCTCTCAACTATGCTTAAAAGCAAGACTTGAAATGAACAAACTATTTCCAAGTTATTCCAGAGCAAAGCTCAAATATATATATATATATATATATATAGTTCAAATATATATACACACACATACATACACATATCTTATACCCAAAAACGTAAAATTTACAAAGACTGATATCTAAGGAAATATTGCTAACATGCAAAAGAGCAGAAAAATATAGCCAATACTGTGGAGAAAACAAAAGATCAGTAGATCAGTAGAAACAGACCAAGAAGTCTAGATAATAGAATTAATAAAGAGCATTAAACAATCCTTTATAAATATTCCTCATAAGTTTGAGGTCACCAAAAGGAACAGCATCATAAAGAAAGTCAAGAAAAATACATATAAAAGCAAAATCAATCTTCTAGAATCAAAAGATACAATGTCTGAGATAAACATTATATTGGAAGGAATTAGCAGATGGATACTGCTGTTAGAAAAGAAAAGATTAGTGAAATTAAAAAAAGAAACTATCCAAAATGAAACATCAAGATTAAGATGACTGAGAAAAAAGAGAATGAGATCCAGTGAAGAAAACCTCAAGCAGAATAATATGCATGTAATAGGAATTCCAGAGAGAGTGGGCGAGTCAAGTATTTAAATAAATAATGTAATTTTTTTTCCAAATTTAATGAAGCTTATAAACCCACGGTTCCAAAAAGTGTCCAATGCATATGGAATGGAAAAAAATGAGGGAAACAAAAGCAAGATGCGTTATAACCAAACTGCTGTACACCAGTAATAAAGAGACCCTTTCAAAGTGAGCCAGTGTAAACTGACGATACCTACAGAGCAGCAAAGATAAGGATGACCACACTTTTTCCTTGGAAACAATGCAAGCCAGGAAATGGTGGAGTGCCATCTTTCAAGAACTGAAAGTAACATTCATCCTAGAATTCTAGACTGAGGGAAAATATCTTGCAGAAATGAAATTGAAATACAGACTTGTTCAGGCACACACAAGCTGAAAAAGCCATCAACAGCCAACCAATATAACAAGAAATGTAGAAGCATTCTTATAAACAGCAGGACAGTTACAACAAATGGAAATCTGGATCTATACAAAGGAATGAAGAACGTCAGAAATGATACATAGGACAGTAGATATAAAAGAATATGCATTTCTTAAAACTCTGAGAAAGATAGTTGGAAAATTAAAACAGAGTAACAACAAACCATTCTGTGGTTAATTACATATGTAGAAGTAAAAAGTATGATGCTGATAGCAGAAAGCATGGAAGTTTAACATTATAAGATTCTTATACTATACATGACAGTAGAGTGTGATAAGTTAAATATGTCTAATGTGAACACTAAGGAAAATTCTGAAAAAAAAAGAAAAGTTATCGATAATGGTCCAAACATGAAGATAGAAATATAATGAAAATAATCAATCAATCTAAAAGAAGGCAAAAAAATTAGGAAAAAGGAAATAACAGAGGAGACAAAGAGAAAACAGACAGTAAAATGTTACATATAAACCCTGCATACCAATAATCAAATTAAATGTAAATGATCCAAATACCTTGATTAAAAGACAGAGAGATTGGATTAAAAGCAAGATCCAACTATAAGCTGCCTACAAAAACACACTTTAAAAAAATAGATGGGTTAAAATAATGGATAAGGGACAATGTCATGGAAATACTAATTTGAAGAAAGCTGGAGTAGCTATATTAGTATCAGATTAGTCCATTTCAGAGCAAGGATTGATGAAAGAGACAAAAAACAGCATTTAACAATGATACATTGCTGACTTCATCAAGAGAACATAACAATCCTAAACGGTTATGCACTTCATATCAGAGCTTCAAAATACGTGAAGCAAAAATTGAGAATAATCAACAAATCCATAATTACAGTCAGAATTTTCAACAGCTCTCAATTTTTAATAAAATATGTACACAGAAAATCAGTAAGCATAAAGAAAAACTGAACAGCAGTATCAACATTTGTAGAACACTCAACGTCAGCAGAATACGCATTCTTTTTATGTGCACACAAGACGTTTATTAAGATAGACAATATATCGTTCATAAATCAAGTTTCAATAAATTTAAACTGCTTTAAATCAAACATGTTCTCTGGTGACAATGGAAGCAAATTAACAATTGATAACCTAATGATATCTGAATATTCCAAATATTTGAAAATGAAGCAGCAGGCTTCTAAATAAAACGTGTCAATAAAGAAATCACAAAGAATTTAGAGTGTTTTGAACTGAATGAAAATATAAACATGATATATGTTTATATGTATGGAGGTGATGGATATGTTTATTACCTGGATTGTGGTGACGGTAACACGAATGTATACATGTGTCTAAACTCACCAAATTATATACATTAATTACGTGAGGCTTTTTATGTACTCACTGCACCTCAATAAAGCTGTGAAAAAAAGATTTTTAGTTTCATTATGAAAAAAATGTAGGTTGCAACTAAAGAAATAATCATAAGGATGTATATACTATTAACACTTATATACAAAGAAAATAATGCCTCAAGTCCATGACTTAATCTATCATAAGAAACTAGAAAGTAAACCAAACATAAACAGAAGAAGGAAAATAATAAAAATCAAAGCAGAAACCACAAAAGGGAAAACAGATATACCAGAGAATATACCAATGAAATCAAATATGGTTCTTTGAGGAGATCAGTAAAATTCCTAAACTTTTTTAACCAAATCTTTACCCAAATTAGAAACAATTTACGAACATCAGAAATGGAAATGATGTTATCACTTGTTATCTGCAGTCATTAAAAGGATGAAAAGGAAAACTAACAAGTATGTGAAAATTACTTCTCTAATTTAGATTAGATGTACAAATTTCCTGATAAGCACAAACTATCAATATGCACTCAAGAAGACATACATAATCTTGATAGCCATATGGGGTATGAAATAAATGGATTTTGTTTTCAAAAGCCTTTCTACCAAGAAATCACCAGGTGCAGATGCCTTCACTGGGGAATTCACCGAACACTTAGTAGATAAAGAATACTAATTCTACACAAATTTTTCCAGAAATTGAAAGAAGAGGGAACATTGTAAATCCTATTCTATGAGGCTAAACATATCCGGATACCAAAACAGAACAACATAGTACAATTAGAAAAAAATACTACAGAAAAATATCCCTTACAATCATGGTGATGAAATTCTTGAAAAATATTATCCAAACGAATCCAACACCATATATATGTCAATACTACACACACACAAACACACACACACGTCATATTTCAACATGACGAAGAGTGTCTAAGGACCTATAGTTAACATCATATTTCATGGTGAAAGGCTAAATTTTCCCAGTGAGGTAGGGGCATAAAGATGTTAATTTTTTTTCAGTATTCCTCTCCTATGTTTTCAATATCTGTAGTACTTTTAGTAATATCACTATTCTATTCCTAATATCAATAAAGTGAGGCTTCTGACCTAATTACTGTTGTTAGAAGTTTACCAATTTTATTGCTATTTTCCAGGAGCCAGCTTTTGGTGTCTCTATTGTGTTTCTGTTTTCTATTTCATTGTATTCCACTCTGATCTTTATTATTTCTTTCCTCTGCTTACTATGTTCCTCTATTTCTTATTTTCAAGGTGGAAACTGAGGTTACTGATTTGAGATTTTTCTTCTTTGCTAATATGGGAATTTGGTGCTATTCACTTCCCACTAATTAATAACTGCTATATGTGAATCTCATGCACTTGTATAAGGTATGTTTTTAACAGCACTCTGTTCAAAATACATACTTATTTCCCTTTTGATTTTTCTTTGACTCATAGGATATTTAGAAGTGTATTATCCATTCTCAAATGCTTTTGGATAGTCCAGATAGCTTTCTGTTCATGATTTCTAAATTAAGTCTCCTGTGGTCAGAAAATATCCTTTTTACAACTTGAATACTGCAGACCAAAATACGGTCTACCTTGGCAAATGTTCTGAGTTCACCAGAATAAACTGTATATCCTGCTATTGTAGGGTAACTCTTTTATGAGGATATATTAGATCTAATTGTTGAATTATGTGCTTTCTGCCTTTTTGATTTTTGTTTGTTTAAATCTTTCCTGATGTATCCACTTGTTCTATCAATTATTGATTAAAAAAAGTATTAAAAGCTAGACCGTAATTGTGGATTTGTCTATTTCTCCTTGCAGTTCTTTCAGGCTTCTCTTCATGTTTTTTTGAAGCTCTATAATTACGTGTATACATTGTGGGGATTGTTATATCCTCTTGAGGAAATGACCCCTATGTCATTATACAATGACCCTCTTTCTCCCTGGTAATATTCTTTGCTATAAAATTTCCTTTGGTATTGATTTATCCATTATATATTTATTTTGATTAACATTAGCATGGTTTATCTATTTCCTTTCTTCTATTTTTAGCATATTTGTGCCTTATACTTCACATGGTTTTCTTTAGGAAGTACAGTCAAGCTTTGACAGGGATACGGTTCTGAGAAATGCGTCGTTTGGTGATTCCATCATTGTGCAAACATCATAGAGTGCACTTATACAAACCTAGATGGTATAGCCTATTATACACCTAAGCTATATAATACTAATCTTATGGGACCACAGTCATATATGTGGTCCATCTTGACCAAAAGGTAATTATGCCACACATGACTGTGTATAACTGACTCCTGCTTATTTTATCCAATATGACAATATCTGCCTTTTAATGGGGGTGTTTAGCTCATTTACATTTAATGTAATTATTCATATGGTTGAATTTAAACCTTCGTTCTTGAAGTGACATTGTACCACTATGTATATTAGAAAAGAATACAACAGTATAATGCCATTTCTCTCCTTCCTGCCTTTGATTATTGTTATCATAAATTTCACTTCCACATGTTATAAGCTCCACAATACATTATTGTTATTGTTGCTTTTAAAGATCTATTATCAATTAAGGACATTTAAATTATAAGGAAAAATCTTTATATTCACTCAGTTATTTTCACTGCTCTCTATTCTTTTGTGTAGACGAGAATTTCTTAGTATATCATCTCCCTCTGCTTGAACAATGTCTTATAGGTTTTCTTATATGGCAAGTCTAATGATGATGAATATTTTCAGCTTTTGTAATTTTGGCAGTCTTTCTTTCATCTTCCTTTCTTTTATTTCAGGTATTGTACTTTTCATTTCTCTAATTTACATCTGGTTCTTTTTAAATATCTTCTGTTTTTTGCTTAGGTGTTCTATTCTTTTTTTTTTTAATTTGTTGGAACCGTATAGTTGCTTACTGAAGAATTTTGATATTTGTGCTTTAAAATTTTTTTTAGATACTTCCATCTCAGTATTGGTATCTGATGATTGTCTTTTCTCATTCAAATTGTGATTTTCCAGGTTATTTCTATGGCAAGCCATTTTTATCTTGCGTCATAGACATTTGGGGTATCATGTTATGAGACTCTGAATCCTATTTAAATCTTCTATTTTAACAAGTGATCATGCTGTTTAGATTTAGTGTGCAGACCCTGGCTTACTTTTGTGGTCTGTAAATCTGGTCTTCTTTGTGTGTGCTGCTGCCTGTTGGATACCCTGAAAAAACTGGGCTCTATTCCACACTGTAACACAGTTCCTCAGCGTGCCTCCATGTTTAAAACCAATACCAAACAATATCCTGCTTATGACAAATTTAAGCAAGAAAAATAAAAGTCCTCCTTCATCCTCATCTCCGTAATCCCACTGTGATCTCTTCCCACTGTACGTAGTGGGCTGAAGCTTACTTTCCCACTTAAAAAAATGTCTTGGAGAACATTTCATGTCTGAGCCTATATGTTTACTCCCATTTCTAAACAACTGCAGGGCATTAAGAGCAGGACTATGCCAGGCACCTATCCGACCATTCCCGTACAGTTCAGCACTTGGGAGGTCTCCAAGTCTTGCAGTGTTGCAATGACTTTTCTAGTTCATGGCTCCTTCTCCCCATAATATGTTGAAAAATCTATAGAGATAGATAGATATATAGATACATGTGGCCACCAGCCTTATGATGCTACCCATCAAGGGAAGGAGAAGTAGTAACTAACCGTATAAGAAATATCATACTTGATAATATAAAATGTGGCGCCATTTCCATTTGCCAAAGCTTGAGTTAAACAAAGCCGCGTATCACTCTGAAGAAGGAACACTTGCCTCCTCAGTGACCCCGCTCTTTCTCTCAGTCTGCTTTTCACTAATTTTCCCTGGCTCCATTAGTTTCCTCCCTCCATTCCCTCTTACAGACCCCCCTGCGCTCCCCTCCCTTTCATGCACGCAGAGCTTCAGACTCCGCTCACTGTGTGCACAGCCCATCCCAATGAAATCCTACTCTTTTTTAAATTTGTTTATAGAGACATGTTTATGTTCATTCGTATTCCTTCAAGTTGTTTGTGTTTCATAAGATAACTTGTCCTGCCCATACTGAAGCATGGAAATAGATCATCCTTACCTGGATTCCTAATTACATGGAGGGTAGAGATTTGGGGAACCCACGTCTGGCTAGTTAAGATGATTCTGTTCGGGAGTCACCTTAGTGACGGAGACTATACTTTGTGAATAAAAATTTGGAGAAAACATCTCATATGTGGGCTGAGACTAGAACAGAACACTCTGTATCTAGAGATTATCGTAAGAAATCTTGGTCAGTGTTGACATCTGTTATATCATAGCACGCCTACCCATTAAAAGCAGAGTAACTGGCTAAGAAATTTTTGCAGGTCTATTTCATATCACCCATGGAACCCTTGCCTTGGTAGAATGATCACATATGTAGCAGGGGCTGTTGATCAGATCCCTCGTTCTCCAAACCGTATATTTCTTTCCTTCTCTCTATCTCTCACCCCTATAAAATTTCAGGCAATACATAGGTATCAACATCTCGGTCAGATGGACTGCATGGGGAGCCTGACAGAGACAGAGCAACTTTTTAGAGATACATCCTAGTGATCACTGGAAAGAGGGGTTTATTGCTTCTCTGACAATTCTAGAAAAACTGTCATCGACATATTTTCTTTGATAATCTGGTAATTATTTCCACTACTCCGATAAATCCCTTTTTCTTCCATATTATATTATAAAAATGTCAAAAGAAAAGAAAAGCAGGTCAAAGCATGCATGGCATATTCAAATCACGTCACTGAAATGTTGTTGAAGTTTTTCCCTTGAGAAATAATTACTACACAAAGAAAGCCTCAAGGGCCCTCTATCTTTCCATCGTAAAGCAAAACATGGATTTAATAAAGGCTGCCTGAAGGAGGCTTTTGGCACCATAATTAACTTTCAAATGGGTTGTTTGAATTTTTTGACTCATTAAACCCTATTTTAGGTTCCATCTATTCTGTAATCAATATTTCATAATTTTCTTTTTTTTGTGACATATATTGAAACAATGTGTGTGTATGTGTTTTAATTCACACAGCATAAATAACAGCATGAGGTATATTATGAACGTTGAGAATCTGGAAATTGGAGAATGTTTCTGAGTGTAGAATTGACTCCACGTGGATTGATGATTTCTCAGATGTGAATAGGAAATAAGTAAAAGAAACAGTGTTAATTTTGTTGGGGAAAAAAGCAACGAGATCATCCCAAGAGAGAGCTGTGCTATATTTTTATCCAAGACAAAAGCTGAAGACTTTGTAGGTCTTACTGATAAAACGGTGACGTTTGTGAAGTTAAATTTTAACAGTTGCCCAACATGTATTTTTGTGCTCATTTCTCATCTTTTCTGTCTCACTCACTGTGATAATTGTTATTCTTTTTTTAAATCAACACTTTATTTAAATGATTTATGTACCTAGCCAACTAACCGATGATTTTACAAGCTACATTTATTATGCACTTCAAGCGGTCCGAATCTACATTGCTTACTTCCCTATACTCCCATCCATGATCCTCATCTCCTGAAATTCATGTCTTTGTGTAATCCCCTCTCCTGGGGTGTGGGCTGAAGCTAGTGCCCTGATTCTAAGCAGTAGATTACAGGAAAGGAGGATAGGTGGATAGGTGGATGGGTGGATATGTGGATAGGTGGATAGGATAGATTGCACATGATTATATGTGAATGACTATGAGACTTTTTCAAGCATAAGATTGCAATGTTTGTTTTTCTGGAGTCTGGTTCTCCTTTGCTAGCTTTGTAGAAGCAGGCTGCCATGAAGTAAGCAACCCTAATGGAGAAACTCATACGTCAAGGAGCCATGGGCAGCCTCTGCAAGCGAAGAAGTCTTTCCTATCTAATTTGTGAATTGAACCATCTCAGAATGAAGGACCTTAACATATGTGTGGCAGCAATTGGCAAAATTAATAAGGAGACGTGGGAAAATCCAAAGTCATCGTTTTAGATTTTATTTAGCATGCCTCTTTTTGTAAGTTAAGATTAATAATTAAAAAACAACAAAGATGTTAAGGCATTAAAAGAAGAATGCATTTAATTTAATGGGTATATATAGAAACTTATGCCCATCAATTAGAAAATATATGTCATTTCAAGCACACAAAACAAATATTGGACTGTAGAGAAAATATATACTTTAAATTGATTCAGGCAAAATTTACTAGAACTTGAGTTAAGGGACAAGTTTTGGAAGTTAAAAGATGACTGAATATACAGGGAGTATTCGGGGGAGATTTCCCTGCTTGGAAATATATGTTCATATTTCAAAGGAGGATTGGGTCAGGGTTCATTAGAAATCAGCCCCCAAGTCTTTTAATTAGGGTTGGTCACGTAGACACCTTCTACCTAGCACGTAACAAAACACCGGACTCCCAGAGGGAAGGTAGGTGTTGAGCACAAACCACATGGTTTGTACAGAGAATTTAGACACACTGAGCCGCCCTTCTCAGTTAGGGCACAGTGGGAACCCACCTGAAACCCATGTTCCAAGATGGTAGCCAAAGACCAACCTTGCAAGCAGACTTTCCAAGGACAGCAGTCTCAGAACTGCTGTGTTAAGTCTTGTCTACACAGGGATAGAACACCAGATTACAAAAATTTTCTCTCAATTTGAGATGTTCATTTATATCCTGATGGATAGGAAACCAGGGACTTGTTCCTTCTCTTCCAAAGAGGATTTTTTTTTCCTACATTAAGATTAAATTTCCCTCCCTCTCTGCAATGATAAAAAGACATACAAGGTAAGAGAAGAATGTAGAAGGTAACGTATCATGAAGCACTCAGAACTTCGTGGGGTTAAAAGAAGTCTTCCCATAGGGTTCTGTCTCACCAATTGCCATTCCTCCAACATTTACTTATCCATTCAGCAAAGAGCCTAAGTAATCCATAAGGAACAGCACAGAACAGAAGGTGCAGTGGGAATTGAAGGGTGGATTTGAAAAAGACATTTAAAAATTTTTTCAAATCCCTCTTCCTTAGCACCTTCTGAAATATTTTATATGTAAACGGTCTATACTGAGTCATGATATGAGAACAGATTATAAAAGTAATATCAAGAATTAATGAATATTAATTGGAACTTCAGGAAAATTGCATCATACGGTAATTGCCAATATTTACCATGTACTTCCTACGTTCCACCCACCATTCTTAGTGCTTTACTGTATAATCGCCTTTAATTCTCACACCAATGTGTTAAATAGTTGCTCTTATGACAAAACTGAATTTACAGTTAAGGAAACAGGCAGAGAATGGATGAAGAACGTGTCAGCAACCATGGAGAAGGAGCACTGGGGCAAGGATCAGAGAATTGACAGTTTCCCTGCTTATGTTATAGGGGGGTGTACACAAATCATGAAAGTAAATTTTCAAGATGTGCAGGTGACTCCACGTATGAGCAATATAAATGAATAAGGGATGGTTGCATTCACTAAAACATGGTATCTTAACATATCTGTTTTGAATAATGAGTCTGCTGAAGTCCTGATGCCCAAATATCAAGAATCAATCTTCTGTCACAGCCGTGGATATGACAAGGTGGACTATTATTCTGCCCTCGAAGAGGGTAGAATAGCCAGATCCCTGGCCAGTATATCGCTTGCAGTCAGCATCCATTTATTCATACCCATGATGAATCAAATTTAAATATAGTATGATCCTCACCTTTATAAAACTTTCACAAGTTTTGTATGTTCCCTACCATGTGTAAATCCAGGGCAAGTTTAACAATGTGACTTGTCAGATCTCACCCAAACGTCAACGACAATAACCCCAATAAACCTCAAAACAAAACCAAGTTTAAAAAAAATAAAACCAAGATGTTCCAAACCGGTGGGGAATTTCAGCACTTGAATCGACTAATCCTTCAGGATCATGGGAAGTTAAAATGTTGCCCAAGGTGAGGCAAAAAATACAATTTATCTTTGACATCAATGTTTTCCCCAAGCATGGTATAGTGATACAGATAACAAACAGTGTGAGGGTGAATGGATATTATCCGGGAGCTCTGCATCAAGATCTGGAGGGAAACGAATGAAGTACATCTCTTCAAGGACGAGCCACTTTCAATGGCCTTATGTGCTGCTGATTTTATCAAACAGTAACATACCCTCAACCCTTCAGGCACTGAGGAAAAGCAAAATTTTGACTTTCAGAGGCTCAGAACAAGGTCAGACTGGGAGAATGAAAATGTCTGTGGCTCATTTTGAATATTTATCATTGCATATTTTATATTAATTACAGCTCCAATGAGGATAGCAATAGGAGTTCCATAAATTCCTCTTTGAGATTGCTGCCCCCAGAGCGTCCTGAAAGATCTGTGCCAGAGGAAAATGACTCTCCTTGGAATGGCAATCAATCAATTAAATGGGACTTAATAATTTTTATTAGTTATTTGGGCAAGAATTTCCATCATAAAGCATGAAAATGAAGACACGCACATTGAATTTACTCAAAGTGCTCACCTGAGGTGATCTATTAACAGAGTCCCTTTGAAACTTGTCTCCTTAAGAGAAAATGTTGGGATCTGAGAACTGCCTCATTGAGATTACGTCAAGTCTGAACCACAAGGTAGGGTAAAGAAGAGTTTGATTCTTTTTCAGGTTTATCACATCTTGTTACTATGGCTCACCTTGGCTCTGATGGCTTTCCATCTGTATAGTAAGTGTCCCCAATATTCTAATGTACACTAACACTCAATATCAGCTATTAAGAAAAATACTTATTCCTAAAGTGTTGGGAATTCATAAACCAAGTTTCTTTACAAACCAAGTTTGTAATATATATTTTCACTCCTGGGCGTGTAATCCAATGATTTTAAGGAGGTTACCTGATAAATATGACTATGTTTGCAGTAGACATATAGATAAAGCATATTGCAATTGAATATTTTGAAAAGTTTGATCGATAATTTGGGATATTATTTAGCCATGCATTTCATGAATGTCTAGTTTTTGTGCATGTTCTGTTTAATGTCTATGCTGTCTTCCAACACTTGATGTTAAGCACCCTTTCGGATTTGAAATAAAACATAAAACTCTCTACCAATGTTAGCTGGTCAATTCCTTAATGATTGATACCAGAACTCTGTGTCTGGTATTGAATTTAAAACTTTTATGTTTAGATTTTGAGAAAAAAAATACTATTCAATCAAGTGGATTTGTTAGCATTTATGAATTAAAAGAATATGGTATCAAATATAGTAATGACATTTCCCATGAAATTAATGTTAGTTTTAAATACAATCCTGTGTTAAAATATCTTTCAAGGAAAGGCCCTTTTTTGTTTTTGTTTTTTATGAGTCCATAGTTTTCTGTTAAACCCAATGTTGTAAAACAGAAATATTTCAAAATTTATATATTGTTTAGACTTTGACCTAGTTTTATGTACTGAATTATTTCTTCGAGTTGTAACATTTGGCTTTTAGACTTGGTGTTTTAGGATGGCTAATCCACAAGCAAATACAATTCTTCTAATTGAAATATGGGTGTGTTACAAATAGAGTTTGATATGTGTTTTGTAAATGTCTAGTTGTAATCACAATAAGACCCTGCCCCTCACGTATATCCTAAATAATGTGTTTTTATAGGGGCATAGTAAAAGCTTTGGTCGCCCTAAGCTTCATTATGTATGGCATTAAGAGTTGTGACAAACAGACTCTTTCACGTATTGATTTGGCAATAAAAAGTCACAGAATTTTATCAGTTAATTAATTCAGGAATAAGTGTAGTAATTCTGTGGTACATTTGGTTTCCTTTATAACAGATATAAGGGAAAAAGTACCAATAAGCTTTGATGATGTTCTTGTGCATAGATAACCTTTGAAATTAAAATGAATCATCAGTTCCCCTTATTATTAAACGTGAGTTTGCAAGTAATTACATATGTGGTTGTGTACATGTCTTCACACATCTATCTCTATATATAGATTGTGTATTGATATATACAGTGTATTGTATACTGATATATAGATATCTATATTGTATATACATACAAACATATACATACACATATATATAAAACAAGCACCAAGGATGAGGTATATCCAACATTTTATTTTAATAAAGAGCATTTAAGTGTAATAGATCCAAATCTATTCACTGTAATATAACTAAAGACGTCTCTTTCATACCAATCCTTGTATTAATAATGCTCAGAATGGAAATGGTCCTAACTTTCACCCCATAGTTGATGGAACAATATCCTTTCTATTTTTTATTTTTTCAAATTCATTTTTTCTAATTTGCAAAGTATCCTGGCCTATGCTTTGTATTTATTGATAAACATCACTATTTGATTTGATTTGTCATGTTTTGTTGTGATCTATGAAAACACAAAAGATAATCTCTTGATTTTTTTGCATGTGCTACTTATAAGCTTTAGAAGCAAAGGCACCAATTTTATAATTAATCCATAACACAACGTAAAGAAAAAACGGAAAGAGATTCCAAACGAATAAGAAAAACAACCGTCATCATGTATATGTGTCATAATTTTTATTCTAGGATATTCTAGCATCTAATCATGTTCTTTACTCTCTTAGCAAATAACATGACTACACAAAATTCAGTAATGCCTGAGGATATAAACTTGTAAAGCAGCACATTGTAATTGTAAGCTGCTCCAAGTAATTTGTTTTGTTCCAATTGCAGTAGTCTCCCCTTATCCACAGTTTCGCTTTCCACATTTTCAGTTACCTGCGGCCAACCATTGTCCAAAAATATTAAACGGAAAATTCCAGAAATAAATGATTCATAGGTTTTAAATTACACGCCATTCTGAGGAGCATGATGAAATTTCACGCTGTCTCACTCCATCTGGGAGGTGAATCCTCCCTTTGTTCAGCAGATCCCTGCTGTCGGCCCCACCCACCCATGAGTCGCTTAGTAGCCATCTTGGTTATCAGATGGGCTGTTGAGGTATCACAGTGCTTGTGTTCAAGGAACCCTTATTTTACTTAATAATGGCCCCAAAGTGTAAGAGTAGTGATGCTGGCAATTCGGGTAGGCCAAGGAGAAGCCGTAAAGTGCTTCTTTTAGGTGAAAAGGTGAAAGTTCTTAATAAGGAAAGAAAAAAAATTGTATGCTGAGGTTGCTAAAATCTACAGTAACTTCTATTACAGTATATTATTACATTGTTCTATTTTATTATTGGTTATTGTTGTTAATCTCTTACTGTGCCTAATTTATAAATTAAACTTTATCATAGGTCTGAATGTATAGGAAAAAACATAGTATATATAGGGTTCAGTACTATCCATGGTTTCAGGCATCCGTTGGGGTCTTGGAATGTACACCCTGCAGATAAGGAGGGACTACTGTACCTTATATTGACACGAAGGACATACTTTAGCGTTTGTCTACACTGGAGAAATCTTTAAGCACTGATATTCGCAAAATCTTTAACATATAAATGAATGTAGACTTGCAAATGTAGATTTGCATTTTCATTACAAAATGCACTTCTTATTCCCTGATTATACAATCTGACTTCACAACATAACTCTTCACAATCTGTTCCTTTTCCGGAAACATTCTTCCTCTTCTTGACCATAAAGTTAATTTTGACTGTGTCCTGTAGGGTCTAGTCTATATTTTCCTTGATCAAGTTACTCCCTCTTCCAAACACATAGCAAAGTGCACATTTGGAAACAGTGAAGATGTGTTGATCAATTTTGGGGAGGGCGCAGATGCCCTTTTTAAGACTTCATGGTCTTCTAAGTCAGAACTGTGTCTTACTCACTTTCCTATGTCTTCTTTTAATCCAAACACTGCTACAAAGCTTGCCTAATTAATTACTTTTGACTTATATGTTCATGCTGTTATATTGCTTACAAATTGACCTCTCATTATCTCTAATATTACAATATTTAGGGAGTGGCATATAAGAAGATTAAAGAAAATTAGAAAGAGTACCTCCCTTCCAATGTGTCCAGTTTAGTATAAAATCTTAAATATAAATTACTATCCCCAAATCATCGTTAATGTGACTCCTGTTTGGCCATAATTTGAGCTAAGTTTAAGAAATATGTATGCATTTCTTCCAAGAGTGTTTTTGGTCATTGATTTAATTAACGGATCCATTTGTTTTTGGTATATTCCTTAGGAATAAAACAACAAAACAAAAAGAACAACACAAAAAATGAAAGAAAAAAGTGGCCTAAATTTCAAATATACCCAATCAAATAAGCAAAAACAATGGAAGCTTTTATCCATTCAAGTCGAGAGCCGTGTCTTGGAGAACATTGGTTGAATTCCTCCATGTAGACCTGAAGTATTGTAGACCAAATCTCAGCTTATATTTAATGATGTTTTTCACTTGAATAAAAGAAAACAATAAAAAGCAGGAAAAATTTTAAAAATGACTTATTATTGTTCTCAAGTGATACATATCAAGATATGTGAACATTAATTTATCAGGAAAAAAAATGTCCGTATTGCAACAATTTCTTGTCAAGTACCTGCAGTAAGTTCTTCCTTGGTGTTGCTCCAAACAGAAGCAGCCAGCCCATCACATCCATCTGAGAAGGTAAAAGGTAAGTTACACAAACAAAACAAAACGAAATGAAAACAAACAGGCAAAACTGAAATACTGAGCCAGCCCCGCGCACATTGGGAGGTTTAGCTTTGTTTGGACAGAGGAAAAGGAAGAAATCTCACAAGCTAAGGGCGGAAACTGGTGTGGTAATATTAACGCAGCAAAAATGTAGCACAGGTGAGAGTAGGGAAGAGAAGCATGCATAATTACCAGATGAGCGGACTTCCTCATATTTTCTTGGGGGCCTGAGAGTTCTGCCTCATTTGCTAATTTTAAAATGAACAAAAACAGGTTTAGCCAAGAGAAGGGATTGCCTCTGATAATGACAGATGTCTCATACAATCTGGTTCTTTTTCAGAATGAGTTTTATTAGGCTGAGTGCAGGGAGGAGAGAGGAATAAAAATATTTTAAAACCAACCCGTTAAGACACTGCCTCAAGATTTTTGCAAACATGTTCTATATGAAACATTTTAGTACATTTATTACTGGTACATGAAACATATTTAGTACATTTACTACTAAATATTCATTTATATCTAGAAACTCAATAACTACAATAACAAAAATAAGCTCACATCGTAGCAACGTGATACATTTATTCCTGGTAACTAAATATTCTGTCTAATTGGCACTTACCCCAAAATGAAAACAGCTACAGTGCAACAAACCAGCTGATCACAATATTTGGATAAAGCCTGATGCCTAAAATGATACCTTAAAAATACACTTTCAGCCTCATATCACCAAAGAAAACCTGTCTGCTTTCACCAAAAATTTGTTATTAATCAAGAATTTCCCAGTCTTGACTCTTTTGACACTTGGGTCCAGATAATTCTTTGTTGTGGGGCTGTCCTGTGCACTGTAGGGTGTTGAGGAGCATCCCTGGCCGCCACCCATAAGAAGCTAGTAGTACTCCCCCTATCCCCCAGTAGAGGCAATGTAAAATGTCCCCAGACATTGTCAAATGACCCAGGGGGAGGAGCAAAATTTTCCCCAGTAGAGAACCACTGCATTAACCCAATCACTCTTGTGTTCTAAAATAGTGCATTTTCGAAATCTATTTTTGTGGTTTGGGCAGAATATGACTGAGACAGATTCCTTCTTTTCTCATGACGCTGGATGTATTTATTTCTTCTCTCTTCAATCTTAGCTCTCTTCCCATATCCTTCTCTCTCCCTCCCTCCCTTTCTTCCCTCTTTCAACACATATTTTTGTGCCTACTGTAAAGCAAACACAATGCAATTTCTGGGGATGTGACACTGCCCAAAATACTGACCAAGACTTTAAATCAAATATTCAGGAGAGTGTTCTGAAAATATTAACATTAATAATAATCTAATCAATTAAATGTTTTCTTTAGAATCCGTCCAAATAGGGACTTCTCCCTGTTCTTCCAGACCTACTTTCATCTTTAGTAGCATCAAGTTTGAAACAGCACATCAGTTAGTCTACAAAACGCATCATCAGTATCCACCCAGACATTGGCACTTTCCCACTTTGTGGCTGAAGAATGGTGTTCTAAACTTTCAAATCATTCTAGACCCAGACGTGTCTGTTATGCCACAAGGGTAGACAAAAGAAAGATTGCCGTTCAAATATGCAACTAATTTAATGTAACATGAGAGAGGTGTTCTTTGGCATTACACCACTTTTCTCTGGGAAGTCCTAATGAGTCCATGCTGGTAATCAATTACAGTTATCTTACCTCTCATGGGACATTGAGGGGCAGTTTTCTACCTACTCTGTAGCAGAAGTGTAAATAAATAAACATGCTTTCAAGGTGAGGTTTGTACACCTTACATGTTCTTCCTTCTGCACAGAGACTGACTATTGTGTTGGCTGGAGAATGACAGTCACATAGTCTATTGATCTTATCAGCTCCATAAAGAAGGAAAATGCCTTAGGTGGTGCTGTCAGGAGCCTTGAGACCATTATTAGGAACTTTCCTCTGGATTTCTCCAAATGAGAAACATTCCTCCAATGGGAACACAAATGGGCTCGAAAATACGGCCAGAGGGAAGTGACTGGGATCTGAGGAGTGAACCAGAATTAATAAAGATAATTGCAATGTGTGTGTGTAGGGGGAGGAATCATAGTAAAATAAAACAGATGTGAGCAGTCATAAGGTGGAGAGAAGTGGTGAACTGTTAGTAGTTTGTTTTAACTGGAGTGAAGACCAGACTGTAATATGTGGCAGACAGAAACAGCCCCCAAAGACGTCCACATCCTAATACCTAGAACCGTGGATGTGCTATGTTACAGGGAAAAGGAGAAATGAGGTTGCAGATGGAATTAGTATTGCTAATCAGCTGGCCTTGAGATGGAAAGATTACCCTGGATGATCCAGGGGTTCCAATGTATTCACAAGCATCCTTAAAAGTGGAAGATAGAAGCAGAAGAGAAGAGTCAGAGTGATGTGATGTGATGTGATGTGATGATGTGATGTGATGTGATGTGATGATGTGATGTGATGTGACGTGACGTGACGTGATATGACGTGACGTGATGTGAGGTGATGTGATGTGAGAAAAACGTGGTCAGCCACGGCTGGCTTTGAAGATGGAGGAAGGGGACATGAGCCAAGGAATGGGGGTGGCCTCTAGATCCCACAAAAGACAAGATAACTAATTCTCTCCTACTGACACCGTAGAGGAACAAGGTCCTGCCAGCTCCTTAATATTAGCTTGGTGAGACCTGTGTCAGATTTCTAAACTACATCACTGTAAGATAATAAATTAGTATTGTCTTAAGACACTAAGTTTGTGATAATTTGTTACAGCAGTGAGTAGGAAACTAATACACAATCTAGAAAATGATGGGTGGAAGAGGGTAGAGTTAGACAAAGCCCTTGTTAAACAATGTGGATATTTTCCTAGGGGCACTGGACAACACAGGAAATTTTAAACAGTTATCCTGTTCACTTCTTGTGACGAGTATAACTGAGAAGTCTGGAGGTGGGGAAACCAGTAACAAAATGTTTTAGGAATCTTCAATAATGATGGTGGCCTGAACTAAGAGGTGCCTGGTGATGGGATTGAATGGGCAAACTTGAGAGATATTTATAAGGGAAGCTGACAGGAGATTGTAAAAGATTGGAGAATGCATTGAATTCCTGAGCACTTAAGATGAAGTATTTCTTCATTGTTCCCTGAGTGGAGACTCATTAGAGATGATACATTACCTATGGAAGAAGAAAAATTGAATCTGGACACGTGGATGGATTTTGAGTTGGCTTTGGTTTATCCGGATGGCGATGGATGTCCACTGGATAGGTGGGTAGATAGATCCAAATTTTAAGAACAAAAATTTGTTAGAGACCCAGGTTTGGCTGACCTTCAGCATAGAAATGCCCACTGAAGCCATGGGAGTGAAAGAATTTGTCCTGGGGAAATGTATCCCTGATACGGAAGATAAAACAGTGGAAGGTTGAATCTCAACATCTACTGATGTTAAAGAAAGAGGCAGAGGAAGAAGGGGAGCACAGAGGATACGAAATTCCAAACAATAAAGGAAGGACAACAGGAGGTGAGTGATGGCTGCTGAGGCATCACGACAGTCAGAGGTGCAACATGCTGTAGAAAGCTCAAGAAATGACATGATTGACAATTTCTCTATAGATTTTAAAATTGAGAAGTTGTCAGTGACCTCCTCTAGAAGAAAATTGGTGGTGTGCTTTCAGAGGAATTGGGATTGTAGCCAATGGAAAATCCAGTGTTGGAGGTGCAGAGCAAAAGAGAATCCATATGCATCTTCCATTATCTTGGCTTTGATCCTTTGTCTACTCACAGCATCAGCAATGAATACATGTCATCCAGACTGAAAACACTCTCTCAGAACAACTAGAAACTGTACGATTAAGATGCTCTATTATATACCTAATAGTCAGAACAGCGCAATATCAAAAGACATTACTCAAAACCACGTTTATATAGGTGCCAACTGTTTATGGACCATCCACAATTGGCTACCGTTCCATTTTAGAATGTATGGATATTGTGCTTAATTGCTTCACCTTCAAAAATTGTGGTTATTATCAATTCTGAATGTATAGGCACTTAGCTCAAAGCATGCACAATACAAAATAAATCATACTGGATGCATTAATGAAGCAATTTTTACATAGTCCTTGTGTCTAATTTTATTAGAGCAAAAACAATTGAGATTCAGATATCCTATATCTAATAATGTGATCACTTGTTCTGCCATGAACCTACTTTCCTACCAGATTACTGCATTTCTCTTTGCAGAATTTATCTTCTTTTGCAAGAAAAAAAAAAAGAAGGAAATAATGTATCTAATGTGTCTGTTTCCTCCTCATGACTATGATGAACTTTGCCTCTTGATGTGTCTTCTCCCTCACTGTAACTCTATGTGTGTATGTGTGTATGTGTCTTTCTCTTTCAGTATGTAAATTATATACGTGTATATAATTTTATATGCATAAAAATCTTTGCTTTTAAAACTTAGTTTTCATGTGTTTCTATCTGTATGCCTCTGCATTAAACATACTTGCAAGATGGCACATGTTCCCCTGAAAATGGGGCACCACTCAATTTTTTAAAATATGCCATAGAAATTTACACCAAATGTGAATCCATACATCTGGTAAGAGTTGTGTTCTGCAATTTAAAACAGATCCATTTTACAATTTCCACTTTTAAAACCCAGCATGGTGGAATTCACCTAAAATAGTACTAAATTATTGATGCACCCTTTTTTTTTTTGGATGCGTTTCTTAAGTGGATCAAAAAGACCAAAAACTTCTCTGATAGCAGTTTGGCCCCCAGTCTCAGATTCTTTCAGCACAGCACACACTGCAATTCCTTGGACAAATGCAGCCTGCTTAGAATAAATGACTGCCTAATGGAAAAGGATTGACCCTGTGGAATTTCTCTTTTCTGCAAATGCATCCTTCTCTTTTCTGCCAACATATCTGTCTTTATTCACTTTCACTAGAGTCAATAAAGCAGAGCCAGCATGAGCAGAATATAAATTCAAACACACTTCAGAAAGAACTCCCTGTTCATAATAGAAGCAAAATATACACCCTTCTCTTCAGCTAAGACCTGGACTGAATCTGCAGAAGTTACTTGGTCTTTGTGTTACAGAGGAAAATAGGCAGAAGTCGATGACTTCAGTTTTGACCTCCCACCGCCATTTGTTCATTGCACAAATATTAGCCGAGTGGCCACTGTGTGCCAGCCTCAGATTCACACCAAAGTTATATGGACAGTGGGATTTCCTCTAGATGTATATATTGTGATAGCTTAATTTCTGCCAACAGACAAGTCAAAATGAGCAGATATGTAACATAAACTAATCAACTGGTGGCAGGTACCATACAGAGAGTAAGATACAACAATGAGTGGACTGTACTAAGTGTTAAGAGAAGGCATTGAAAAATGTCTGTTTATTGAAGAGGATGCATTTAGGGTGGACATGGAGTGGCCCTGTGACTACCATGTGGAGATGGAAAACAATCCACCAGTGCAAATGCCCTATGGATAAACAGTCTTAGTGTGGTGTGTTCCAGGAATTGAAGAGAAACCAGAGTAACTAAAGCACGCTGGGCTGGTGGAGAAAATCAAGCATTTGAGTAGGAGAGGTAAGCAGGCTCATCATACAGGGCTGTGCAAACAAATACAAGGGACTGGGATTTTATATTCTATATGATGGAAAGCCAATGGTTAGGATTAAGCTTCAGGATGTAATGATCTTGTATCACTCAAAGGGAGGTTAACAGGAACCCCCGCCCCAGCATACAATTACAACTGCAAGGAGCTAGACCTGCACTAAAACGGTGAACTAGAAATACCGCCCCTACCCCAAGCAACTTCCAAAAGGCCATTGAAAGGAACATTCTCCTTGGGGAGGGGGCTGAGTAAATGGAAGAACAAATCTGAAGAAATCCTAACGAGAAGAAAATGCACAAGGGGGTTGGCAGCCCAGATTCACGCTCTCTGCCTTGTGCAAATATGTGCTAGCATTTAGGTTAAAATCATTCTATCTCCAGCTGTTATTGTCCTCGGATTCCTGGATGCTAAAATGATCCATTTTTAGCACAGGTTTTAAAGAATTTACTGACAAATTCACATTGAATATGAATCTATGGTCCAATTCATATAGACAGTGGAGACATGATTGGAAGTCGACTGAAATAAGAAAAACAATCAAATTTGCAAATTTTCCAAGTATGGGATATGTTTCATTTTCCAAATATGGAGTTTTGCATGTGGATCATATGCAAAATATAATTATGCTCAATATAGTTAAAAAAATGAAAGAATGATGACATGACAATATTAGAATATTTGAAGAAATTACTCAGCTTTGGGAAGACGAATGGATGGAAAGGTAGAAAGTGAGATTGAGGAATATGGAGAATAGAATGAAAACATCTAAAATATATTTATCTAAGGCTATAGGAGGAGAAGTGAGGAAAAAATGAGGAGGATGAAGCTATATTTCAAAAGGTGTTGCCTAATAATTTTGCCAAATTGATTAATTCTCAATTTTAAAAAGCTGAACAAATCCGAGTATGATAAGTACAGACTCAGACCTAGAAACCACAGACTATAAATTCAGACTACCAAGGCAAAGAAAAGATCTTAAGAGGAGGAAAAGATTTAAAAAGAAAAAAAAAAAAAAAAAAACAAAGGAATAACAATTAGTCTGACATCAGATTTCTCAGCAGTAACATCAACCTAGAATTGTAAATCTGGCAAAAACATCCTTCAAAAGCAAGGACGAAATAAAGATGCTTTAAATCAAATAGATTGCCTTAGAATTTATCTTCGTGATGCCAGCCAGGTCTCAAAGAAGCTTTTAACATTATTTTAATAACAATGGCTAAGTCTCAAGAGGAAGGAGCACAATCTCAGACTAAAGGTCTGAGACACAAGGAAAAATGAAGAATATTGAAAGTAGTAAAATATCTAAATCTGAACAAATGCTTACTTTATTAAAAGAAAATGTCTTCTGGAAATGAAAGTAAAATAAGATAGATCCATCCAAATATATATGATAGCACCAGCTTATAAATTGGAAGGGGAAGGCCAGGACATATTTTCTAAGGCCCTCGTGACGCTCAGGAGAAGGAAAAAAAAATAATGTTTACTTTCAGACTTTGATTAAATTACGTTTGACCAAAAAAAAAAAAAAAAAAAAAAAAGGCTGTAGGTTAATCTGTGATATAGAACAGAGAATAGAGTAGAAAAGTGGGAAAAGCAAAAATAACCAATCCAAAAGTCAAATAAAGAGAAGAAAACAAAGAGAACTTGGAAAGAAAAAGACAAGTGAGGATTTAGATTAGAAGAGAAAAAGAAAAAAAAAGGAATTTATCTCCCCAGAGGAATAACCACATCCCAGTAGAGGAAGGGCCTTGCAGTTTGTTAATGGCTGTGTGGAGGGTTTGTCGGTACAGGGTGCTGTGTGTGTGCATGAGTATGAAGGTAATGTTAACGTGTCAACACAGGCACCATGTGTGTGCAGTTCCTAAGCACGAATATGTACAACACCCGCACCACCTATTTCGATTTCACCTGTGCTAGCGAAATGTATGCCAGGGAGCTAAACGTGAAACACAGTTCACGTTTTGTTTCAGCATTTGTAAGAGCATCCCTTGGTCATGGCGATAGTGGGCATCTGCAATTACAGCCTGTATTGGGGCAGCAAAACTGTTTCCCAGTAATTTCCTCAAATCCTACAAGTGCAAGGATGGTGTTTATTTTGTAAAAGAAAACAAAGTTTCATTCTGAGACTCTTTGGAAAGAAGATCAAACTTATAGCACAAGAAATGTATAAAAACAAACACACTCAAATTTTAAATCCCTTATTAGCAAATGAGTAGATGTACCCTTTCTGCATGTTTTGAGAACTGTTTAGTGCAATCTCAAAAACATGTTCAATTCGTTCTAGAAGTTTCTAATTTGTAGCTAATGAAAATGATGTACAGTCTAAGAGTGCTTGTAGAAACCTACTTCTCTTGTATAAAAATTTTTCTTAAAATATTAATATTTTAAATTTTACAAAAATAGTGACCCTTGCAGTATTGACAGATTTGATAGAATTTATGTATTTATTTTTACTTTTTTCCCAATCATATCTATTTAAGTCCTAATGACATCCATGATAATGTCATATTTTTTTTCTTGGTTTTCCTCCTAAAGTCTGCAATACTTTTATATCAATTTAATGCATTTCATGTTATCTTTAATTTGTTGCCAAGTTGAAAAATAGAGATGCTGATGGTTTCTTCTAATAACTTGCAGAAATTATTGTGCTGTCAGTCACCTATGTTATTTGAATAAGCTGATGACCCATGGACTTGTTTAATGATGCATGAGCTATTTCAATCTTAGTTATGTCAATGATCTTCTTATATCAAGCCTGCATCCATCTGGAGTTGCATTTGCCTACCACTGCAGTAGTCAACTATCCAACATTTAATGCAATTTGCTCTTTCTCTATTTTTTCTCATATTTACAAATCCAATATATCACGTCCATTCAGAGAAGCAACAGAACTGGCAAGACCTCAATTACAATGACTCTTTTCCATTTGTAATAATTATTTTTATAGTTGTTCAATGAATGTTAATTTAAAAATGCAGAGAAAAATATTTAACAGACATCCATAAATGCATTACCAAGTTGCCTTTATCTTTATATTACAAATCAAGTGACCACCTGGATGGATTAACATAAAGAGAACACACCCATATAATAACCATCCAGGTCAATAAGTAAGAATGTTTTTCACACACATCTATCACTACCCACTCCATCCTCTCCAAATATAATCACCTTCAATTGATTCTGCCTCTTCTTACACTTACAAAAATGGAACCAGGCAGGTTGCTGTGCTTTCTGTTGCTTCATTTACTCCACATTCGTTTGTTAGGTTTATCTGTGCTGTTGTTTGTAACTATGCATGATTTGTTTCATTGCTATATAATATTCCATTGCCTTCATACCCTGCAATTTATTTATTCCTTCTATTAATACTATCAATAGATATTGGAGCTACTACAAATATTGCTACTCAGGACTCAAATGCATGATCATTATCCCTGGTAGCTTTATATATTTGTTGCTATTTTAAATGATAACTTTAGCCTGAGTTATTTAATTGGCTATTTCTATTCTAGAAGGAAGCTACGATGTTTGTACACTACTGAGCATTCACACTAATTTTAATATTTTGTAGATTTTCTTGCTTGGTGATTATCATAGTATATCATCTATTAATAAGTTTTTAAAAAAAACTTTCGGATCTTTATAATATTTTTACCTGCCGTGTTACACACCACCTGCCAGGAGGTGTGTCCTCAAATATAATGTTGAGTAGGTGCATGATTATCATTTTTCTGATTGCTTTTGATTCTTGTACAAGGTTTAGAAGTTGTCCTTATGAAGTAAAAGAAGACTCCTCATCGTCTGAGTTTGATAAAATATTCCTGTAAATTAATCAGGAAATGGTATTCTTTGATGGACATTAATTTTAAAAAATAGGAGATGTTTAAGTATTTACATAAGTAGAGGGAATAGTATAATGAACCTGAATATACTCACCACCCACCTTCAATCATTATCAACTTAGAACCAGCCTGTTTCAACTATACTGTCACCACCCCAGATAATGTCATACATTTTAGCTAATTAATGAATAGAGTTTGAGGATTAAAATGCCTTCTTGCCTGTGTTGGGCTGTTTTACTGGTTAAAGACATAGTCTCTGTGATACAAAATTATTCATTTTATTCTGTTATGATTTTCTCAAATCTCTGAGATATTGTCTCATATTTCAGTATATTATCGGCTATTTATGCTTCTTTCTTTCTTCCTTGACCAAACTTGCTAATGTTTTCTCCATGATACTACCTTTTTTCATTAGCCAGCATTTTAAATTTCACTTGCCATATTGATTTTCTCTATCATTCCATTGTAAATCACCCAATTATTCTCTTTATTTACTTTCTTTATTTACTTCTCACTTTCTTCTTTCTAGTCTCTTTGCATTTAATATGGGTTTTCCAACTTTTAAGTATTTTTGTCTTTTATATGTCCACTTTAAAATTTTACTTTAGCCATACTTCACATGACTTACTATATGATTCAGTCAATGTCTTTGTATTCTACATATTTTCCAATTTCCATGATATTTTTCTTTTGAACACCTGAATTATTTAGAAGTATGTATTTTCTGATCCAAGTGTATGACATGTTTTTCAATGACGTTTTGTTTTCAGTTTCTAACTTTACTGCAGTGTTGTCAGATAACATTTTTATAATATTTTTTTGTTGGTATATGTTAGGTTTACTGGTTACTGCAAAATTTTTGTAATTTTTCCTGGTATGCAATGTTCTATAAAATCAGTACAATCAGTACAACAATTTTAATATCCTAGTTTGTGTCTACATCGATTTTCTAAATACTTCTCTGTTGTCAAACCATTTTGGAGAAAGACATATTTAAATTTAACACTGATTTTGGATTTGCCAGTTTACTTATTTCCTTTTGGCACACTGTGCGTGTGTGTGCGTGTATGTGTGTGTGTTTACGTGTGTTTACTTGTTTTCTTAGGTGCAAACAAGGTCAGAATTTTGGTGATTTTTTTTTTGCCTTTTATTAAAAATTCCTGGAAGTTCTCTTGCTTCCCAACTCTGCTACCCTAATAGGCCTTGCAACACACAGCTGGTGAAATGGCAAACCTCAGGCTCTGAGACTTCCTGAAAAGAGGCTACTGTTTCATCATTTAAAATAATAGGACTACTCTGTCCAGAAGGCTTGCTACACAATATTATAAATAACATAGAGAGCAGTGTGTCCTCACAAAATAACTGACTGTAGCTGGATGCAGAATCTTATGACCTACAGTGTCCCCATACATCCTCATGGGCAACTGAGAAGTCGACTACGTTATCAATGCAAGTAAGTTATCAATGCTTAAAGAAGAAGAAGTATAAGACTAGGGATTTAGGTAAATAAAAATCGCCATTGTTTCTATCTCCATAAGAGAGTGCAAGCTAACACACACACACGTGCGTTTACTCGTAAATATGGTCTCAGTTGTAAATACAGACTTCATGCACCATACAATACACACACACCCATGCAAACACATGCACAAAATCTCATATCACACAATTATTTACAAAAATATTTGCAAATGCTGACATTTAATCTCCTAAGGTGTTTCCGCTTAAGTGAACATGACTTAGACATAAATTATTACAGATGCTAAGCAATGGTAAAAATCCAAGCTTCTCTTGCTTAGGAGAGTCAACTCTGTTGGAGATGAGATCCCAGTTGTGGGGAAATGATTGGAGGCCCCTCACCGTGATGAGCTTGTTCTCCAGGAAAGAATTGTTTTTCCTTTCCATGTAACTGAATTCTGTCCACTACGCCCATATTCTCATGGCCCTGAACCACTGCTGCATGAGTTCTAGAATTACATTGTTTCTCCAATATCTGTCCAAGGGGCTAATTCATAATATGTGGGTTGGATATGCACGCACATATATTTATATATATGGTTTGCAGGTGTAAGTAGATGACGTGATACTGGATTAAAGTGGGCTGTATCCAATGACTGGTGTCCTTAAAAGAGAGAGTAGAGGGAGATTTCGACAGAGACACAGAGAAGGCACGTCAAGACAGAGGCAGATTAGAACGATGCAGCCACAAGCTAAGGGGCGCGTGGAGCCCCCAGGAGCTGGAAGAAACAAGGAAGAATCCTGCTGACACCTTGATTTCAGATTCTGGCCTCCAGAACCGTGAGAGAATACATCTCTGTTGTTGCAGGAATTTCGTTATTTTTAAGCCACCAAGTTTGTGATAGTTTGTTACTGCAGCCACAGGAAGCTCAAACAAGATCCATACATGGTTGTATACATTTATTCATATACATATATATAATAAAATTTATGTGAAAAATATATATACATATATAACAAGACATATGTTATATATGTGTACATATTTTTAATTTTTATCATATATAATAAATATATGTATATGTTTGGGTTTTTTGTTTACAGAATTATTTACTTCGTTTGCCAACACCTATCCCAGTACTTAATTCGTAACATGTATGATAGATATATGTGTGTTTACACACAAAGTTAAAATGTATATTATTGGAATGGGATCTGGAAAGATCAGGAATCAGGAATCAAGGCAGCCTTTATCTGGGTTACCCTCATATTGCTCAGCGTCTCTTTGCTCATCAGATCCAACAGCCTTTTCTGTGTATACAGTTCAGTTTGCATCCTATGATGAACGACCCTTAGTTTAATTAATCACAGGGTAGGGTAACTTGAAAACCTGGCCATTCGTAAGTGGCAGTCAGTTCAAGGATCACGTTGTTCCAGTGGTGTTCTCTGACCTCCCTGTAAACAGTAACAACAGCCCCTGCATAATCCGTGTCCTGTGACTGCCTTTGTCTTTCTGAGAGTGTTGTCACAGGGAGACAAGGTTTGTAACCTGATTTAAGCACAACTTTCTCCCCAGTAATTGGAGAGGAGGCAGATGCACAGTAGGTTCTCAATAAATAAACGGATAATGGAGGAAGGCACTGCTCCTCAGGAGAAGGATGTTCTGTGTACATGGGGTTCTCCAAAATGTTTCCAGTAAAAGCACTCTTAACTGGCCATTGTGCTATGCTGGAATTCATGACAAGAAGAAACACTGGTTTCTGCCTTCCGGAGTTGAAACGTTCTTATTAAAGTTGTAAGAGGTGTGGACAAAATATAATAATAACAATGGAAATATTACAAGTCCTTGTAGTAAAAATATAGGAATGGAGTTGCTTAGAAGATAGGTGTAGAAAAATGACCATAAAGAAGATTGGGTTTGGAGAACTGTGTGCCTAATTTGAAGCCGTATAAGTAGATCAGCTGCCCAAAGGTTGGGAATTCCGAGAGACGAGTGGTTTGTTAAAGCTGCATCTTAGCTGGAGGAATAAAAGTCAGAGCTTGGAGAAACTGATTGCTTCGAAATGTAGGAGAAAAAAATATGGTAGCATACATCTACAAAAGCTAGAGACGGGAAGAATTTCAAGGAAGATTTGGTTAAATTTCTGAATCTTTTCAGGGAAATTCCTAGGAAAAGTTCACTTAATTGAATAAAACACAGGTCATGCAATCTCATTATAAAAATAATTTCAGGTAACTTATGATGAATGTGTAAACTATGCCATGCTTGCTTCCAGCAATTTTAGACACATTTCGCTATTCATAACACGTCAGTTGTGGAAGGTATTGTTAATAAGTTGACTTGCTTAGGGATGCCCATACCCCCATGGAGAAAAAAAAATCTCCTCAAAGTATTTGATCCGTGTCTGCCCATTCTCTCCCTGCACCTCTTCCTTTCTTTGTACTCCACTGCCCTTCTTTCAAAGGATCAGAATCAACAGCATTGTTTATTACTCAACGGCAAAAGTTATACAAGTTCTGAATTAACAAGTGCAATTTGCAAATTCAGCAGCAGAAGCTCAAAGCATAAAGAGAGAAATCTGTGACCGCATTTGGAGATTTTAACAAACCTCACTCGGTAACTCAAAGGCAGACACAAAATCAGTAGAAGATTATAAATAAATAAGATTCTAAAACACTCTTAACCAAATAGACTTAATTGTCATTTACAAAGTTTTACCTCCACAGTTTAAGAATACACATCCTTTCGAAGAACACAGGAAATAATTCACCAAAATAGACCATATGCTGGGCTATAACGCCAGTTTCAGTAACTTTCAAAGGAATAAAATCATGCAGAGTGTTGTCTCTGAACACGCACATACATAAAACTAGAAAATCCTAAATATTTACAATTGAGAAACAAAATACTTATTAATTCATTTATCAAAGAAGAAATAAACATGAAAATTAGAAAATATATAACTGAAAAATAATGAAAATGCAACATAAATTTTTTGGAGGTAACACAGTGCTGAATGTAATAATTTTAAATAGTATTTATTAGTTACTGGAGACGGGGCTTTGGCAGAGAAGTTTGTAGCAGAGGAAGCAAAAATTGATCTGTGGTGTATAGACAGCGTTCCATGGCATGAGACTGTATGAGATCGCCAAAGGGGGGTTGCCAGCAGAAGAGACAGATGTCCGAGGACTGGGACTCAGAACCCAACGATATTAAGAGGTCAGGAGAAAGAAAAGAAAATGGCAAAGGAGACTGAGAAATAGCAACTGGCATGGGAGAAAAAAGCAAAATCATCAACAGCCGCCACCACAGAAAAACAAAGGAACTGTTGTCCTGAAGGTTAAGTGACAAAAGGGGTGAACTGTTTCAAGATAGAGACTGAGAATTGAAAATTGGATTCAGCTTCATGAGGTTATTAGTGACATTTACATAACAAACTTCCAGAGACTGCAGAGAGTTCCAGAGATCTTCCAGAGAAGCAGAAAAACCCTGCCTGGAGTAGGTTTAAGAGAGAATGGTCTGGTGGAAGAATCTGATGCATGGTGAGTAGAGCCAATTCTTTTGGAGGTATTTCATTGCACATGGGAGCTAAAAGCAATGGGCATCAAGTGGTTGGATAAATGGAATCAAGAGCATATCTTTTTAAAGATGGGAAATAGGGCAAATTTTTTTTGTGTGTATGGAAAGAATTCTATCTGATTATGGAATAGGTCCAGTACCTGTACCCTTGAGAGGGCAAGAAGGAAGGGAATCCATTGCCCAGATGGAGAGATTGTGCTTGGAGGGAAGCAGGTGTCTAACCTCCATCAGCATTAACAGACCACAAGGAAGAATATGTGGGTTCAGATGTTGGTAGCTTGGTGGATAGGCAGGTGGAAGTCCATAGATGCTTTGGTCTCATTGCTTTCATGTTCTTGGTGAAGTGGAAAGCAAAGTCATCAGCTGATTGGGGGAGTAAGTGTTGGGATTCGTGGAGAGGAAACTGGAAAATATCCATCAGAAGGAGTTGAAGGATTAATAGATGGTAGAAATGTAATCCCTCTATACGTGGAAGACCCACTTGGAGTGCATGATCATAAATGTAAAGTCAGAACAGCTGGTGTGGTTACTCATGTTCATGGAGGCCAATTGGGTTAGGTAGAGCTGTGTTTAACCAGAGTTGTGCATTTTCCAAGCCAGTACAACAAAACAAGAGAGAGACCAGGGATTCGGGAAGTAAGCATGGGAGTGATTATGATGTTTCACCATTGGATTTAAGTGGGGAAACAGGAAAAAGAAGGTAAGTTTCAGTGAAAATTTAGTAGATTCAATGGATTAGAGATGTCAGTGAAGTGACTGAGTTTTGGAAATGCATTGGGGAACTAGCAGTGGCGAGCTGGAAGGATTAGAGTTCAAGATCAGATAGAGGAAATTGTAGCATTGAGCTTATGGAGGATTGGTGCCTATTGGAAATAAGAATGTGTAGGGAATTAGTAGGGGGGAGGAAAAAATCATTGGAGGTAAGATTTCAAAGAACCAAAGGGTAAGAGTTGAAAGGATCCAGTGTGTGTATGTTAATATTATGAATTAGCTCAGCAGTAGAATTGGAGATTATGACAACAAAGCAAGAGGTACAATGTTAAGAAATAAGAGGGACTGACTTGGGTGTCAGGAAAAGAGACTACTATGACGAAATGGGATTGTAAAAGAATGAAAGTGATGAAATCTGATGACGTGAGATTTGAAGCTGGAGGTTTAAGAAGCCAGGTGGAGGATGGCCTGAAAGTGGCCAAGGGAGCAAGGCAAATATCAAACCCAATTTGCACCCGATGGTGCAAATTCTTTGAGGCAATGCTTCCCCCTCTCCCTCCAAAACCAGCACCTTAAAAGGCTACAGAGGAGGAAATGTTCTCAAGAGAAGACTGTAGAGCAAGGAGTGACAAGAAGATCCCCAGAATTTGGTTGGGCAGTGGAGGAATTTCAGAAGTTGAGAAAGGATGGACATAGGTCATGATAGTGGTCCTGTAGAATATTTCAGGGAGTGGCATGCAGGTGATGGGAAGGGCTGACTGGGGGTTGGGACTATTGTGCAGGCTGATACACACAAGGATATGGAAAATTCTGCCTGCAAGTGGTCGTCAACACTCACAAGTCTTAACTCACAAGTCTTGAGTTAAGAATGGCCTGGAAACACAATAAACCAAATCCAAACAGAAATAACTGACAATCCTCAGTGCAAATTCCTTAAATCACGCTGTAGCATGATCTTACAGCTTTAACATTTAACAAGTGCCCTGAAAATTTTCTTCAGTAACTTCTTTAGTTTTTGTTCCCAATACCTCCCGTATACCTGATTGATTATAGATCCCACATATTTCATTGATATACAAGAATTGCTTGATTTTTTTTTTCTTGGCACGCATCACATTTCTTCCTACCATTTTTGTTTTTGTTTTTGTTTTGGTAAGGAAGATTGACCCTAAACTAATATCTGTGGCAGTCTTCCTTGATTTTATATGTGGGACGCCGCCACAGCATGGCTTGATGTGTGGTGTCCGGTCTGCGAACCCTGGGTCGCCGTAGCGGAGCACGCAAATTTAAATTCTACGCCACCGGGCCAGCCCCTTTTCCAACTTTTTTACTTTAGGATTCACAAGACTTTGGTAAAAGATGTCAACAAATTTTTATGTTTATGTTTCAGAAACCATCCAATTTATTTTTAAATATAAGTAGATACACAACACAATAAAGAAAAGAAAAAGTGGAAAATATCTTATATAGGCAAAGATGCAAAGCGTATAGAGTGCCATAAAAAGTATAGCGTCTTTGTTTATGTCTATGTTGAAGGAAAAATTCAATACAATCCTCCATGGAATTTGGTATTCTATAAGCCAATTTCCTGATCTTTCAAGAGAACTGAATACTAAGATGGATAAAAACGCAGACGCCCTGGGGATGCTCTCGAGCAGAACAGAGGATTAGCTCTTTGTGAGACAAAACCAGCCTGAAGAATCATCCCTCAGACATGTTGCAGAGACGGGAATTGCCACCTGCTGGCACTGGGAGCTGCTGATTTTGCTAGGAACAGCTTCCCAAAACTGCCACAGACAGCTGCCAGTGGAAAGCAGTCTGAAGCTCATCAGACTAGGTCACATTTATCAAGTTGGCTCCAACACATCTATACCATCCTGCTAGCCTTGTATAAATCACTTTGATGGACACTAAAAGTAGGTCTCGAATTTTAGGTCAAGAGTTTATGGTGATACAAATTGGAGACAGAGGGTGTCTGATTCTATGAATAGTATGTTTACCATTTTTATTACAAAAGAAGAAGGAAAATTAAGAGGTTGGTATGTCATATGCCATTTGCATACATACATATATGTGTGTGTCTGTGTATATATATATATACGCACACAGATATAATTTACAATGTATATATGTTATCATTTACATTTACCCTCACCAAATTCTCCACCTCCTCAGAGAAGAAAAGTTATGCTAAAATAGAAAGAGGAAATGTTGGAATAAAAGCAAATTCTCACTGAAAACCTCAGTTTTCAGATTTCCCTGACCATGTTGTTTTTTCATTATCTGAGAATATTTTCATTCTAATGTCATTATTTGCAACATTTAACTGTACTTCTGTGCATCATACATAGGGTAGAAATACGAAAATAAAGATTGTCTGCAGACTATTTCTCTTGATTTATGCAGCCTACATTTAGATAAAGCTTTTACGTTTTGCTAAATTAAGCCTATAGTAAAATCTCATAAGCATGTTCTAGTTTTTGGATTCTCCAAAGATTTTATTTTTTTATTTATTTTTATTCCACATCTCGATTCCACTGTAAATTAAACATAGTCTCCAGATCAACTTGTACCAAAGTCTCTGAAAATATTCTTTTACAAGTGCTGCTGAAATGTGTGGTTAAATATTGTTGTAACAAACAATTAGCATAACCAAGTATTAACAATTCAGGACACACGAGAGAGGGGCTCAAGTAAAGAATATGCTAAGAGAGATGTCTTTGTATGTAGTGATGATATTAACAAACATAGTTTTAGATAAGGACTACACAAAGTCAGAAATAATTAGTGATAATCTGGCTAAAGAAACGCAGTAACACTGTCCTGCATATGTACATGCAAACTAGTTTAATCATGAACCTCATGCATCTCCTTTTTATATTTTCTTATGAGACAGTAAATTATTAGATTAACTTTTCCACTTTTCGACTGTATCACACAGTTTTATTACTATCCCTGCTGTCATAATAAATTACCAAGTGTTGTCAAGATAATGTACCAGTTTTGTCCCAAGGGTCTTTCTGATATAGTTTTCCTTTATGAAAATGCCCCACTTTGACAGATAAATGTATGGTGGAGTTTCTGGTTGGATCAAGGCAAAAATGTAAAAGCAAATGCACAGAACTTTAACCACACAAACACACACACACAAATACGAATATTTCTAACAGAGTTTTATATAGCTTGCTTCTTTGTTTTAATCTTCTCAAGATAATTGGTAAGTGGATTGAAAGGTGATTCACGACTTAAGGGGCAGTCAAATAATTTTCTTATGACAAGCCTAAAATTTTCAAATTGGTTTATTACATTGTTCAGCCATCAAAGCACTGAACATTTCATTACGTATTGGCAGCTTTGCTTTATTATATTTTCCCAGACACTGGGATGACTTTCTTGTGTGTTGGCTTTATTAAATGCTTTTATGACAGTTAATCCATAATAAAATTTATGATTTAATATAAGGGGTATGTGTAGAATAATACTTAACTGTGATGAATGACAGGGAAATAGATATTTTACAACATCTTCCCAAACCATGGACAGCCCCACGCATGCTTTATCATTGTCCTCTGCTCTTGGGTTGACAATAGATATAGAAGCCAATTTGCCAGTGATTCTGACCCTTGATGATGACAAAAATACTGTGTTCAACCTATTCAAAAAGAATAATAGAAAATACATCTATTGAAAAATTTTCACTCAGCTACAAATTATTATTAATAGTAAAAAATTAAAGTTGATATCCTTTGGCTTTTTACTTTTTTTTTTTTTTTTTTAATTTTTTGTTTATTGCGGTAACGTTGGTTTATAACATTGTAAAAATTTCAGGTGTACATCATTGTACTTCTATTTCTGCATGGACTACATCATGTTCACCACCAAAATACTAATTACAACCCATCACCACACACATGTACCGAATTATCCCTTTCACCCTCCTCCCTCTCCCCTGCCCCTCTGGTAACCACCAATCCAATCTCTGTCCCTATGTGTTTGTTTATTGTTATTATCATCTACTACTTAATGAAGGAAATCATACGGTATTTGACCTTCTCCCTCTGACTTATTTCACTTTGCATTATACCCTCAATGTCCATCCATGTTGTCACAAATGGCTGGATTTCGTCGTTTCTTATGGCTGAGTAGTATTCCATTGTGTATATATACCACAGCTTCTTTATCCATTCGTCCCTTGATGGGCACTTAGGTTGCTTCCAAGTCTTGGCTATTGTGAATAACGCTGCAATGAACACAGGGGTGCATGTACCTTTACAAATTGGTGTTTTCAAGTTCTTTGGATAAATACAAAACAGTGGAATAGCTGGATCATATGGCAGTTCTATCCTTGATTTTTTGAGGAATCTCCATACTGTTTTCCATAGTGGCTGCACCAGTTTGCACTCCCACCAGCAGTGTATGAGAGTTCCCTTCTCTCCACATCCTCTCCAACACATGTTGTTTCCTGTCTTGTTAATTATACACAAAAATTAACTCCAAATGGCTTTTTACTTTATTCTGTGCATTGTTATGAGCATTCTCCAAGCATCCTTGTCTATTTCTCATATTAACACTATAAACTAGGTATCATTGTTGTTCCATTTCACAGATGAGGAAATTGAGGCTTTGAGTGTTTAAAAAACAGTATTCATTGTTAAACATAAGTGATTTCCTGGGTCAAGGTGAAATTGTAGCAAAAAGCAGGGTTTGAAAAAGAAAGACTTATATTGAGCTACTTTCCATTTGTAAAGAAAATATTCCACTCTTTCTTTAATATATCAGTTCCAGAAGTGTTATTTTGATAATTAAACAGGGTCATAATTATAAAAACCTTAGAACAATTGTTGGTCTTTGGTAATCACCATTGATTTCTATCTTCCCTTACTAATATCAAGGTTAATCCACAGGAAGAGGACTATCCCATCTAATAGAAAATTTGTACTTCAAAACAATCTTAGGTCTAAAGCATGTGCATTTTAAAATAGCAATAAAATAAATTTTGTTGTCCATTGGAACAGATTGCCTCTACCAGTGTGTGTGAGGAGAATGAATTAGTGAATTAAATAAATATCTAAGTGGTAATATATGTTCTTTTTGTCAGGTTCATGGAAGGTAATCTCATCTGATATTTTGTTATGGCTAATTATTTTCTTTTTTATATGTGTCTCATAAGATACAAAAAATAGAGGAAGTCGATTAATCAGCCAGATAATTGTAAAGCGACATTATTATGAGAGACATTGAAAAATTTAAAATATTTGTTTAAAAACAAACAATGGAGAAATCATAATTGTATAAAACGCTAAAAGATGAATACTACTTCTCTTCCTAACTGCCTTACTTCCTTCCACCCTCAATAACAACTTCTATTTTATACTTCTATACTATTATGTTTAAAAAACCTGATAAAACTTTTCTCCAATTAATTTCTTCTAGATTTTCCCACAAATGTTTACAGAAAATCTTTAATTGAAAAATACTCGGATTATTGCACTGTAAAAATAAAGAGATAACTTAGCTCTCATTGATATATCAAGCCTGTAGAGAGCTCCAGGATCATCGGAGACACCATCAGATATGCAACTTTTCCATGATCACTATTTGAATATTTTACAGCAATTTATGGAAATGTTTGGAGCCACGCTCTTGAATTTCTTGCCATCACGGTTATCTGCATCGATCTTTTCCCCAAAGCTTCAGTCCATCTATTTTCATTCACTCTTCCCTTCTATCAAACAAGCATTTACAAATCACTACCTCCTAAATCAAAACAAACCAAAACTAAACTATTTTGCCTTCCTTCTTGTGGAGATATTTACCCTCTAATTCATCACCATATACGCTGTGCCCATTTTCCTTCTTTTATTCATTTAAATTTTTTAATTAACATGGAAAATATCTTAACCACATAAAATATTAAAAATAATGTAAAAATGCCCCTCTGATCAGCAACCAGATAATGATATGCTTTGTTATAAATTTTTCAAAGCACATTTTAAGAAACAAAATATAAATCAACTAACCTTCCCAAATATATTTTCTACCCTTCCCAAAGGTAGCTACTTACTAGAATTGCTATATATTCATCTGTGTGCATTTTTATATACTGAGTACACATACATTCCCCTATAATTATAGAATTCTGACGAGTATCATTTTACAATTGACATTTTTCACTGAACCACACTGATACAAATGGATCTGATGTGATGTTCTTAACTGCTGTAAAGAATTGCGTGGTACTAACAGCCACAATTTGCCCAATCTTTCCTAAAAAAATTCTTTGCAATATTTTCTCTTAAAAACAATACAAGGATACCATCCCCCAGCATCCTCCTTGTGCGGGTATACGAGTTTATGTAGTGCTTATACTTAAGAGATGGAATTTCTGAGTGTGAATGTGCCTGTCTGCAACTTTACTTGATATTTCCAAATTGCTTTCCTAAGTAGTGGTACTAATTTTCACATAACCATTATTGTGTTTGTGTGTGTGTGTGCATACACTGTTCCTGTATTTCTGGCACTACAAGTTGCTACAGACTAATCATATATATTTCCTGCTCCAGTCCTAGAATCAGCCATTTCTCCTAGGAGCTCTGGCTCCTTTTATTGGAGAATGGTATTAGAAACCAAGATCTGGGCAGCAAGCGTGTTTGTTGCTACTAGGGCATTGTGTCTTCAGGGCCTCGTCAGCTGACAGAGCAAGGAAATATATGTGTGTGTCCTGACTCATGTTTATGAACATATCTCTAAACATTTCTATATGTAATGGTCTGTATCTATATTAAGCTGTACCTGAGTTCATACTGATATCTCCAGCTCTCATCCATTACCACATGGATCATTCTAGCCTCCTCCCTTGCTTGTCTGCTAACTCCCAGTCCAACAGTGAGAAAACTAGCTCTGATCATCTGTCATCCATTTACTTAATTGATCAGTTCCAGTATACATGCATAGCAGTATCAGAATTGTTCACCCATACCCCTGTGGGAAGCTGTTTTATCAGCTAGAGTACAGTGCTTATGTGCAGTAACTTTTGTCTTTAGTTTTATAGATCCACTAATACATAAAGTAACATTAGATCAGCACAGCCCCCACCACAACCTACTCCCTTCAGTGAGGTTGTTTCACATATTTGTAACACTGTTAAATTCTTTTGTCACAGTGTGCATTTCATCCTGGGATCCCCTAAATTCCTAAATATTCTGTTGTTTTGTTTAATTTGCATACCTTAAATTGAGTCTTTCTGCTGTAAAGTTCTATGATTTTTGACAAATGTATAGTGTCATGTATCTATCATTACAGTATCATACAGAATAGTTCCACTGCCCTAAAGTATCCCCCTTGCTTCATCTACTCAAAACTCCCCTGCCCCAAACACCTGGTTAACACTGATCTGTTTACCCTGACTGTAGTTTTGCTGATTGCAGGATGTCATATAAGTGGAATCATACAATATATAGGTCTTTTCAGACTGGCTTCTTTCACTTAGCAATATGCACATAAGTTTCTCCGTGTCTTTGCATGACTTGATGACTCATTCATTTTTATCACTGAACAGTATCTCATTGTACGGATGACCACCATTTCTTTTAATTGGATAAATGGCTTTGTGGAGTGTTCTTCTCGCTTACAAAGTGGTAAAACCCACTGAATTTACAAGGATGCAATGAGGACTACATCTTGCACAGTGACTCAGTGCTCAGCAAGTGATGTTTCCCTGCCGGTCCTCGGCCCTGTCCCTAGAATCCTTCATCACGATTTCCAGTGAGGAGAAGAAACCTTACTCTGAGCATTATGTTTTTCTGTGGATTCCAGGATGATAGTTATCTGAGGATGGCTTCATTCTCTGGGCTGTTACGCGGCTCTTGATTC
This sequence comes from Ceratotherium simum simum, assembly GCF_057802395.1. Lineage (NCBI taxonomy): Eukaryota > Metazoa > Chordata > Mammalia > Perissodactyla > Rhinocerotidae > Ceratotherium > Ceratotherium simum. Next base: position 125,976,792 of record NC_141940.1, read on the forward strand.
TGTCATTCAGAAAGGCCGTGAATCACCTGCCTACCCAGGGGAACAGGGCTCCTCAGGCATTGCTTGATTCTACTCACTGAACTCTTTTTGACAAAAGTCTATCTGTTGGATAATCCCAGATAATTTTTCCATTTCAAGATCCTTAAATTAATCACATCTGCCAAATCCATTTTGCCATTTAAGGTAACATATTCATGGATTCCAGGGATTAGTGTGTGCACATCTTTGGGAGGTGGAGGGGGGTGGGAATCATTCTGCCTACCACACAGGTTCAATCTTGCAATTTATAAGACCTAAGCAAGTTGGAATAAGATTTTCAAGTCTCCATATGCTTACATGAAAAAGGAGATAACAAAGTAGGTTGATGTCTGCAGTTGTGAGGATTAAATTGATTCATGTGCATGAAGACTTGCAGTATGGTGCACACAATCTACAAAAGATAACCCTGCCTTAAGTCCTCCCAGTAGTCTATTTGCCAAGTCCCTGAAAGCCACCCTTGATGAGTAACCAGTCATTTTCTTTTATTATTTTTTGAGGTATAGTTAACGTATGACAGTATATTAGTTTCAGAAGTTCAATGTAATGATTTGTTATTTGTATATATTGCAAAATGATCACCACACGTCTAGTTAACATCTGTTATTATACACGATGACAAAAATTTTTTTCTTGTGGTGAGAACTTTTAAGATCTACTCTTTCAGTAACTTTCCAATATGTAATACAGTATTACTAGCTATAGTCACAATGCTGTACATTACGTGTCCATGACTTTATTTCCAAAGCCATCTTCTTAATCAGTGTTTCTATTGCAGACCATAGATGCCATGTTGACATGTAATAAAAATGTAGAGATTGTGCCCTCTTGGGGAGTTCCCTATGAAGAATGTAGAGAATTTAACCTTTGCACCTCAGTGGGACCCAGCACCTGGTTAACTGTTTTCTGTTCTTTAGATTTGTTCACATCCTTGGCCTCTCTTGAGCAACAACATTTATCATGTTCAGAGTGCACTACTTCAAGGATTGTTGCTTTGGTTTAAAAAAAAATGCCTACTTCTGAGAGAGGGAGAGTTATAACTGGCTAATTCCCTAAAGCCTTCTTCACAAAGTAAATTATTATATTTCCAACAATTTTATTGTGGCCTCTGTGCAAATCATAGGCTGATATGTACACAGTGACCTAGAATATGCACTTACTTAAAGCCTTTTTATTTTTATTTTTTTTTACTTTTTACTGTAATTGTAGCATCCACTCATCATAATTTTGAAAAGGTACAATCAGGTAATCAGTGAAGAAGGAAAATGCCTCCTTCCTGATCTCCCAGCCCTACTTTCCAAAGTAAACCATTGAAGCAGCCATTATTATGTGTTGTATGCCTTAGGGTATTTTTCAAGATGGTGGCACTGTGCCACCATTGCCACTCCTAGACTCTCCCTAGCCAGGCACCCCCGATTGCTCCTAATCCTTTGTGTCTGTATCAGGCATAGAGAAGAGGAATCTTTGTTAAGTCATAGCATATCTAGGCTAAAGATGTAATCTCCTTCTGTTTACTCCAGAGCTCATCCTCAAACCCTCTCTTACAACCAGACCTCCAAAGTCTTTTTAATCCCATTTGCTTGTAAAGATTGCTCATCTCCATGTCCCATCCACTAAGCATAATTCTGCGGATGAATTCAGCCTTTGGGACTGCAAAACCCTAACAGGGAGTATCTTTTCAGGGCAGCAGAAAGAAGCTAGAAACCTCGGAGAACAAGCCAGGAAACCTGTTGGTGAAACATACAAACAGAAATAAATAGCTCAACAAATTATTCCGCCACAAGCAGTGATTGACTTTGTCTTCTAAGAGACAGGGACCTATTAGCACATTAATGAGATGAGCGAACCATAATGGATTTTCTCTGAAGGTTGGCTTTATGTAGTTTGATGTTCAGTTATTTAATACAAATAGGCACATGTTGCACTCATGGTTTTGCACTTTACAATTTTCTGTTAATGATGTTTGTCTTACATCCAAATTTGCCTGCTATTAGTGTTGCCAGGCTTGTTCTAATTTTGTTTACATACTTTTTCATAAAGTTTTTGCCCTTTCTTTAATTACCAACTCTTCTGGTTGGATTTACATGTGTCTATTGAGTCTATCAGCGTTTGAATTTGATTTATGATGCAGTATAAAATTTTAATACCATCGTCAGTGGTGTTAAATCTTATGATCTCATCTTGTCATCATGTGTGTCTTTCAATGGGCAGTACCTAATTTATTTTGTCATTTTATTTTCCAGCTTTATATGATACCCTCTTTTGGTGTGTGAGTGGCGGTGGGGATACATGCAAATATTTCTCTCTTTGTAGATGCGGTGTTCACAGTAATGTTTGGTTCATCTGGAGCAGTATTTTTCAAACTGAGGCAAAAGACAACTTCCATTAAAACCACCTTAGGTGATTGAAAAACACGATTTCCATTTCAGGAATGCTGTTCAGACTCCCTAGGAGGGCAGAGCTTTGGAATCTGTATTTTATAAGCACCTCATGTGGTTTTGATACACAGTAATGTCTAAATAACAACTTTCTAGGGATCAATGTATGCTTAAATACTATTGGTCATTTTTTCACCATGACATAGAATCTATTGTACACCAGTTGAAAAAAAATACAAATTAACAACTTTAAAATGCCTCCCCCTTTCTCAAGTCACACCCCAAAATTCTGTAAAGATGTGTTGTATGTACTTTCAGTTTTGAAACTGAGGTTTAAAAATTGTCTACATTTAGCCATTTATTTCAGTGAATTCAAAGCTCACTGAGAATCATTTACAGACACATCTTCATCAATTGTAAGTGATTTATTTAGCTTTTCCTCTTGGCTGGCTAGAGTATTTTTCACAAATTTTTCTTATTTACTTCTCTGTGTTTTGATTAGATAATTTATAAAGAGATGATGACCACTGTACTCCATGAGTACTTACTTTTACATATACTTATAATTTCTACACAGTACAGACATTTATATATGCATTTATATAAAAATTATCTACATATATATCACTAAGATGTGTTTAGTGTTTCATGTTGATTGACATTGAGCTTAATTTTTTTTCCTGGGAAATAATATATCGTCTTATATTTGTACTTTGGAAAATTCCTGTGGTTTTCTCTTCATGATAGCTTTGAAAGTTATTGTCTAATTTTCCATATTTGTTTTATCACAGAAGCTAATCCTGCACTCATAATATCCTTTTGCTTCTCTCCCATCCTTGTCTTCTTCTTCTAAATAACTTTTAAAAATTATCTCTTTCCTTTTATTTTTACCTTAAAAAGTCTGATATTTTAATCTTTTCTGGCCATGATGTGTTTTTCTCTTTACGGTAACTCTATCTTCTTACATATTATACTCAATACAGAGAGGTTGTCTATCTCATTGAATTCTCTAGTTATCATTTTTAATTCATTGTGCCGAAGTTCTCTCAAGGAAGAATCTTGTTTGTTTCCCTTCTTTCAGAGGATTTGTTGCCAAACGGTCTAATGTCTGGCAATCCAGGGTTTCATCTATTTTGTCTGTTGTTGTTAGTTTAGTTGTTCTAGGCAGAAGAGTAAATCAGTTCCCCGTAATTCTATCTTAAGCCAAAGGACAGAGGGGTTGGTTATCAGAGGAAAGTGATCAAGCAGCTGAAATATTAGTACAGAGCTTTGTTTGGTGTGTTAGGGTGCTACTGGGCATCTTGTAAATCCTTCACCCCACATGGGGTGTGAACATAAGGGATAGGCAGAGTTGACATGGAGAAAACTATCTTAAGCTGCCTAGTTAGTCATTTTGGAGAAGGGGATGGATGATTTCCTGGGGGAGTATTGAAAGGAAGGGGGCACTATTGAGATAGGAGGAGAGAGACTGTTGCAATGGGTAGAACGTTCTAACTATGAGATCTGCTTGCTTCCCGAAGGTTAGGCAGAAGGGAACTTTTCTTTTTTAGAGAGGGGTAAATCAGATGTGGGAGGTATGATGAAAGTGTGGCTGATCCATCAAGCAGATCAGAGAGTGTTTTATACTGAAGTCAACTCATTTTAGGGGTGGGCAGTTAAGAAAGGCCATATGCTGGCTCAAACTGATGGTGGGCCAAAGGTCACAGCCGTGGGGAGGAGAGACTTAACCAAAGTTTGTTTCAAAAGCATTTGGTTGTGATGGATGAGTGGAGACAAAACAGTTCAGTTAATCATTTATGAGAATGAATGGGAATTTGGAGGGTCTGTATCTGGCCTTGTCATAGATAGAAAAGGGACTATCTGTGAGTCTTACCTAAGTCACGTAAAGAAGGATGTTTCTCTGCAATAACTCTTTTCCCAAAGCACAGAAGGGTGGGGGATTTCTTAATCACCACTCTTTTCCAGGATAACAGGGCTCTGGTGGAATTCAACATTGTCCATTTCTAGATGTAAAAATTTGGCTATATTTTATATATAAAATTGACTATAAATCTTAAAGTATTTTGATATAGCATTTACTTATGAAGGCATCCAGGGATGACGATTTTTAAATGTTGTTGGATGGGGTAAACCTATATAGTACTGTAACTTTCTCTTTACCCCATTATGTGAACATCAACAGCAACAAAAATGAAAAGCTTTATTGAAGGCCACTTCTCTGCCCTAAATTTCCCCTTCTCCACCAGCACTTTGTTGGAATCCTAGGTACTGAGTAGTCTTTAATATCAACACTCCAGTTGCTAAGGCTTGCCTGCTACTGATTAAATATAAGCCTATTTACAACCCTTAGCTTTCCATGTTTAAGTCAATAAACCATAGACATCTGGGAAACCAGGACAGATATTTGAAATGCCAGATAATTGTAGTCACCTCTTTCTGGCACCCTCTTTTCAAAACAAGATGTGAAAATTAAAGAGTGATTGATTTTCCGCATAGATTCAAGTTCACCAGAGCCATCGCCAAAGAAAAGTTAATCAGTGATTGCCTAATCTAATGAGTCCTTGAGACCATTTGTTTTTATTTTTTAGGATATTTTCCTACATAATTCTATTGTGCAATCTCCAAAAATAACATAGGATGGAGGAAATCTCATCAGAATAGAGGGAAGTAGTTGTTTCTGTGATTCTCAATGCACTTAAAACAAATCTTGTCAGTTGAGTTTTGAAGAAGATAGGTGTTGAAAACATACAACTCTATCAAGCCAGAGATCAAATTAATTCTTACAAAGGCAGTCAGTGAAGCGGCTGGGATGTATGAGAAAGCAATTGTTTAGTATTAAAAAAAAAAAGAAGAAAAGAAAAAAATATGTCTGAGGAACAGTTCTTTAAGTACGGCTTTTTTAAACAATGCATCATAAAATTCACAGTGTATTTTCAGCTTTCATCAATTCAGCTATCAAGATGTTGACATAATTTTATTGATCTAAAATATTAAACTACTTTAGAAAAATGAATTACATAGGCTTTGTGTTTTGATTTTTTATGGTCATGAAAATAGGTTTTATCTGAGTTTTTCTGTCCTGTCTCAGAATTACAAGAATTTTATCTTTAAAGAAAAACAATCTTTATATCCTGAAATAATGGATGAATAACCAAGGCATATGGTGGTTTGCCTCACGCTTCTTTCCCAAAATGAGTAAAATTACTGAAAATTGTCCTGTAATATATAGCCTAGATTTATACTGAAAAAGACAACACTCTTTCCTTTATAAATTCAGTAGAGAAGGGGTATTATAGAACCTTCAATGAAGTGAAAGGGCTGCACTTCTATATGTATCATCATCATTTGAAAATGAAACACTAAAAAAATAAAGCCAAAAATAATATTAATACTTGGGAATAGATACATTGGATGGGACTGTACAAATAAAATTATATAAGCTAAATGAGTATGCTTGGCAGGCACTGTGGAATGGCTGTCCAAAATATACTCTCTACCCGTTTTCCCTTCCTTTACAAAAGAAACTGCAGCAAACACTCAGTCTTCCCTGACTCATACAGCCACATCACCCAGTTACATGGAAAAAGGTATAGTTGGTGGTACTAGGAAGAGTGTTTCTAGGAAAAAGACCTTAGATTTTCAGTCTTTCTCCTTCCCTTTCACCTGGAAATCCCCAAACTCTGGACATTAAGTACTACTCAGATGTGTGTGTGAATGAGTGTGTGTGTGTGTGTGTGTGCATGTGTGTGTGTAGATAGATGATAGATATGAGATAGATGGATAGATATAGATACAGATAGATGATGAATGGAGGGATGGATGGGTGAAGGAAGGATAGATAGAAACTATACATAAGTGATATATATGTATATATTTAAAAGATAGATGGTAGATACATGATGGATGGATAGATAGATGATAGAAAAGATATATAAATGATATATATATAAAAATTAGATGATAGGTGATGGATGGATGGATGGAAAAATAGATGATAGAAGAGCTATATAAATGATACATACATAAAAGATAGATGATAGATAATGGATAAATGATGGATAGATGACTAGATGATGGATGGATAGATGATAGAAAAGATATATAAATGATAAATACAATAGATGATACATCAATAATTAGAATAGGATAGATAAGATAAATGACAGATATACAACTCTCTCTATATATACACATACATAAACACACAAACATGCATAGATATACACTCATATCTGTACTCTACAGACACTCTCTTATTGTTACTTTTTTGGTAAAATAAACCCGAGTCAAAGATTGTAAGCATTTGAAATATTTTTAGATTCCACTTCATTACTTGCTCAATGTTCTAGCATTAAACTTCCACCATCCATTTAGTTAAAGATTTCTGTTCCTGCATCATGGCTATTTTCAAGCCTTTTGAGCCTGGAAACACTCAGAAAGTCTAGAAGCAAAGTGGTCTCTTGTTGGTGCTTCAGTGGGTGATTCCACAGGTGAATGGGCCTGGCTGCTGCCCTGTGAAGATGCATTGCACCTGACACTGTGTCCAGGAACCGAAGGACTACCACCAATGACTGCAAAAAAAGAAAAATAGGACTATCCAGCCAGAACCCTAGGGAAGCAGAGTCTCTTGTATAATATCTTAGTTCATGCATTGTTTGGGGATTTCTTTCCTCAACAGCATATAATTGGAATTTGCTTTAAAATCCAAAATATTTAATTTTTTAATTTTTATTTATTTATTTTTTTCCCCCAAAGCCCCAGTAGCTAGTTGTATGTCATAGCTGCACGTCCTTCTAGTTGCTGTATGTGGGACGCGGCCTCAGCATGGCCGGAGAAGCGGTGCGTCGGTGCGTGCCCGGGATCCAAACCAGGGCCGCCAGCAATGGAGTGCGAGCACTTAACCGCTAAGCCATGGGGCCGGCCCCGAAATATTTTTTAAATGTTCTGTTTGCAAGCCCATCCTCATCCTTCACTCGGGGAGCAGAAGACAGAAAGCCTGCCCCACCCATGGCACAGATGGGAAGGGTGTTCCAGCATCCTGGGATTTTCACATCCATGAGGTAGAGATGGAAGGGGGCCCTACCCCAGGGGCTTTCTCTTATGTTCCAGCTTCTCTCCCATGATCCAAAAACGCAGAGCATTTTTCTTGAAAGGAAGTTTCAAGTGGGAACATTGTTGTTGTCATGTTCAGGAGGAGCTAGATTTAAATTTTAATGAAATATGGAAATATAGGGAATACGCCATCTTAGAATTCATATTTTTTTATTTTAAGTTCATGATTTATTGTGATTTATCATTTTTCTCTTTTGTATTTACTTCTCTTAATCTTAATTTGGAAGTTGTATACCCGAGCATCCCGTCTCATTAGTTTACTTGTCTGTTGTCTTCTTTACCTCTCCAGGCTTTTTATCAAAGTCCCATTTATTCTAGCCTTGCACATTTAGTTTGACGATTAATACTATGAGATTTATTCTGCATCACTCCTTTTGAAAACCTTATTATTCCCCTGTATTCCATCACTTTTAGACTAACCTTTTGTCAGTGTGCATCCTTAAGAGATTTAAAAATTGGGGATTGTAGAGTTGGTAGACTTTCTAAGTACTAGACTGCACTGTTTTCTTTCACCTTCAAGGAAAATATGAGGGTTCTTATATAATCCTAGCCATTTAGCTTCCACTGTCAATTTTTTCCTAATGATTTTGAATCACAACTATCTCATCTGATTCACAACTCTAATGTGTAATCGTTCAAGCATTTAAGATAAATATGCTGCCATTATGGTAGTCTTTGTCTTGTAATATTTTTATTTCTGTGTGAACCTTCAAAGAATTTATAGTGTTTGGTGTGTGTGGTGCCCAGAAATTTTAACCTGATGTGTCAAAGTGTAAGAATTATTTTTCCTCCCTCTTTAATTCCATTTACCTAGATGGGTCTCTGTTATTCCTCTTTATTCTGAAAACTCCTCTTGGAAATGGCTTTGCACCCCATTGGGCCCTGAAAAATTATAAATTCTGTGCAGGAAAAGACAGTACACTGCCGACATTTTAATACACCAACATGAGGTCTGCAAATGTGTGGCATCTATTTTAAGTTTCCCTTCCCATCACAGCTTGTCTTCACTTACTAATTTAGAGTAGACCATATAGGTAAGTTGACTTTGAGAGAATGGAATTAATCTATCCTTGGCCAAGAGAGCTGCCGGGATTTCCATCTGCATTAAGTTCTATCACCATGGTAGTAACTAACGGGTTCAGTATTATACTTTCACAAAGAGTCACATAGATTTTCACTATTGTTGGAAATACTTATCCCAGTCTTTATTCATATCTAAGGTTCATAATGCACAAATATTAGACTACTTGATATATATCCAAAGTGAAATGCATAATTCATATCAGTCTAAAAGAACATTTACGCTTTTTTCATCTTAAAAACAACCCTTGGGGCTGGCTGGTAGCATAGTGGTTAAATTTGGGCACTCTGCTTCAGTGGCCCGGGGTTCGCAGGTTTGGATCCCAGGTGTGGACCTAAGCACCGCTTATCAAGCCGTGCTGTGGTGGCGTCCTACATGTAAAGTAGAGGAAGATGGGCCCGGATGTTAGCCCAGGGCCAATCTTCCTCAGCAAAAAGAAGAGGATTGGCAACAGGTGTTAGCTCAGGGCTAATCTTCTTCACCAAAACAAAACAAAACAAAACAACCTGTATGGTTGGTAATTTTGTTTACTTAATGATTGAATAAATTGAGACCCAATGAATTTATCTTTACTACGTTTAAAGATCTCAAAAGTGACATGTAATTAAAGATGCGAGAATGTATTCCCATTGGGCTAATTATGTCATAACGCTAATGTTTCAGGGTTTGCTTTTCTCGTTCTTTTTACCATTAAAAATTGCTGGGAGATGAAAACAAGAACATGTTTAAACCATTTAAACATCTGAGGTAAGGAAATAAATTGCTGTTGTGACTGCAAAATGAATCAGAATCACCAAATTATATGAGGAAAATATATTTATGTATACATGTAAACGTAAATTTAATATTTATATTTATGTGTGTATCTGAGGCTTCTTACATAAATGAAAGCTTAATATAAAAATTCTCACTCCACCCACAATTTAATTTCAGTATGTTACATTCATCCATGCTTTGCCACTTTTACGTGGAGGATGAAGTAGGTATCGTTAGTTAATTCCGTAATTTAGTGCTAGATTTTTAAGATATTTTTTTCTCTACATCCCAATGCCTTTCTCATCAGTATTATTTTTTTTCTTTAATTAAATGACAGGGTTTATTCTAGAGGAACAGTGAGTCGTAAGAATTAATGTTCATTGCCAGATCCTTCAGTGTGAGCAAAAGGGCCACACTCGTGCAGGAATAAAAATGGAGAAAGTTGGATTGTCAAAGAATATTCTCTTGACTTTGTAAGTGCCCATTTTCTCTCCATGTAAAATTGTTACAGAGAGGGATTTATTAACCTTTCTATATCTTCTGGCTGATGAAAATAAGATACAGTATTTACTAGCTGGGGCATAATTATTAACATACAATTATGGGGTCTCCTTAATTTGAAGACACCCGGAGTTCAGTATGAAATCACACATACAGAAATGTCTTCTTTCAATTCAGATCAAAAAGATTTCATGGAGTCTATACCTGTGCCTAAAATTGCCCTAACGACTAATAAATAAACCACTTCCATCCATCCATCAAGCCAATGTAATAATTAGAACAGCATTTATTAACTCTTCAAAAGGTAATCACTGATGTAAAGGTAAACAAAAACACCAATATGTAATTTTTTTTTATAGCAAGTCTTGTGAGTAAAGTGCAGCTGAACATGGATCAACAGCCTCCTTAGGGACTGTGTCTTTAAGCAAGTAGAATAAAGGCTTCTTGGACGAATGATTAAAGTGAAACAAGCTACACTGGTAAACGCTTGGCTTCAAAATGGATTATTTTACAAAATGTATACATTAATTCAGTAATGATAAAAATAATAGCCATGCATCCATTTTGATTAAAAAAATATATCAAGAATCAGAGAAACTTAAGATGAGGGGAAACCTTAGAAATGATCTATTCTGACACTGGTACTTAGAATGGCAATGACATTTAATGTCTGCTTTGTGTTGCGAGAGTTTGCAGTGCCGGGTTGACACACAAGAGTCTGTCAAATTCTAGATCACTCAGACGGAGGGTGGTCGAGTGGTTTATTGCAGACTGGTCTCACTCATCAGCATAGATGTAAAATTAACACACACACACACACACACATTGATTGCATAAAATATGATATACATCGTAACCAATTCGTGTTCATTTCAGGAAAACCCGACATCCCCCTTAATGCTAGAATATTTTTAAAAATATAATTCATCCATTAGGTGATAAGTGGTCATCTCAATTGATCCTTTTATAATAGGTGGAAAAAAAAAGATCAATAAAATTCAACAACTGTTCATGAACAGACCTCTTAGGAAACTGGAATTCGAAGTTGCTTTCTTAACAAGAGAAAGGTCACTAGGAAAATGTGCAGCAAGTAATGTAGAAATGGTATTTAGGGTGGGAAAATCTCCTGATGCATTTTGTCACCACCTGTCTTCTATATTATGTGGCTGGAAAGGGAAAGAAATAATAGTTTTATGAGTTGAATAGGAGGAAAATTGTCATTGTATATCCATGATGTGATAATACCCAGAGAAAACCTACACGAATCTACAAACAGTTGATCAAATCAATATGAGCATTTTACGGTGCTGTTAGATACAATATCAACTTATAAAAGCCAACTTCCTTCTCTGCCACAGTAATAATCGCTTAGAAAATGTGGATAAGCATATAATTTAAAGAGGCAACACCAAAACATAATTTCCTTGGCATAATATGTACAAGACTCAATAAATACAAATGCCAATTCTCTCCTAATTAACCTATTGAGTCAGTGAAACTCAAATAAAAATGTCAAAAGGATGTTTGGTGGAAATTGATAAGCTGATTCTAAGATTTATATAGAAAAACAATGGCCTGAGATAAGCCAATGAGTCCTTTAAGGAAAAGATGAATGTGGGGGTGATGTGGTCTGTGAGATTTCATGCCTTATTTGTAAACCTATATTAGTTAGAAGAGCATGGCGTTGGCACTAAGGATAGATAAATAGTTTAATGGAAACAAAGAGTTAAGTCATGTAAACATATAGGGAAATGTAATTTACGAATGAGAGGAGAAAAGTAAACTTTCAATAAATTATGTTTGTACAAACTTACATACCAATTATGCTTGTCGACATGAAAAAAATAAATTAAAAATAATTACAGGATTGTTAAGAACTTAAAGCCAAATATCAAAACTCTTCAACATTTAGGAGACAGTATTTGAAAATGTCTTTATAATGCTGGGTTATGAAATACATCAAAAACTAAAGCCAATAATAAAAGGTTTGATTAATTCTGTTACATTAAAATTAAAAATTCTGTCCATCCAATGTTAAAGAGAGTGATAAGTGAAGGACCCAATTTGGAGAAAATATTTTCAGTGTATTTAATTGGCTTATATAACAATACACACAAACAAAGATACACATACACACTCTAATATAAAAATGGGCAAAATTATATACACGTTTCAGAGATAAGTAATTATTTAGATCTCATTAACATATGAAAAATTTTAAAGTCCATTCATAAAATATAAACATAAATTTAATTAACAAGGAGATATCATGTCTTACCCATAAAGTTGGCCAAAATATTCTTGAAAAATACTGAGTGAAATTGAGGCTGTGGATCAATGTAAACTCTCACTCATATCTGGTTGGATTATAAATAATCGGCATGCTTTCAGAATACAGTTTGGCATTACGTAGAAAGTCTAGCATAAGAATAACTCATGAGCCAACAATTCTACTAGAATGCATATACCATGGATATCTCAACAATATTTAGTACATAAGTCACCTATAGGGATATTTATAGCAGCTTCTTTTGTAAGAGCAAAATCCTGGAACACACATATGCTTATCAAAAGAAAAATGGATAAACAATCTGTGTTCTAGTAACAAAAAGAAATGCTGTAAAACATTGAAGAACAATAATTACATGTGTATAAATCAACCTAGGTGAATATCTGAACACGTGATGTTCAAGGAAAGAACCTAAAGTGCATACACAATGTAGTTCTCATACAGTGTTCAAAAAAAGGCAAAACTTAAGGATATATTCCCTAACAATAGAATACTAGAAAATTTAGCTCTAAATTCAGCATAGTGGTGTCCTCTGATTAGGGACAAAATAATTTAGTTGAAAAGAGGAATTAAGTGGCATTAATTAACTGGTCCCATTTCCTAAGCCAGGGTCCCTGTCACAGATGAATGGCATAAGCAATTGCACAAGGTCCTGTTATCAAAAGGGCCACATATCTGGTTTAATTTCCTGCTGCCTCTGTCTTGAAATTCTGAAAAATTTAAACTCTGAACTTGTGTTTTGTAACTAGAATCCAACAGGGAAAAAACATGTGCATGATGAGAGGAGCTGTGTGCCATATGCATTTCTGCCAAGTTCCTTGCTGGCTCACTAGAATATAAGGCTTATGGGGCTCTCCGAGCGCAGAATTCAGCTGGATCCATAGTGTGTATGTTTCAGTGAGGTTCCAAGTGAGTACAAGAAAAGCATGTTACATTGGTGACCTAAGTGGATGCTCTAGCAGCCCATGGAGGCCGTGCTTGCTGTTCAAACCAGAATTTGTTTCTAAGAAACACGAACAACCAAAGAGCCCTATCATATCTTGTATCCTTCTTACTCTTGTTACTTTTTGTGCCAGGCAACCACTTATGCTCCAAAATGATGACATAGCAGGAAAGGGAAAGAGCGGGTGACCCATAAGTCCTATTCCTTTCATCCATCCTTGGTCATCAGTAAGCTGAAGGCAGAGTGTTGGTAGAACACGTGCACATCAAGAAGTGAAACAGAATTAGTTGAGTTTGTCATGAGCAGTGAGTGTTTCCACTGTTCTCGTAAGAATGAGATGTTTACTTAGGCATGTGCTACAAAATCCAGATTGTGTAATTCCAGGGATTCTCAATATCAATTAAATCCTCTGATATTGGAATTTGAAGCTAGCATTGCACAATATACAAAGTAAAAATGTTGCTAACGACTAAAAATTTAAATTTTCTTTAACTGGAACATTAAATAGCAAATTTTAAAAAACCATGGCAAGTTGAGAGAGAGACCGTAGAAGTACGGAAAAGGCTTTCTATGTAGTACTTTTCATGGTAATAAAAAGATTGGCAAACTTTTCTTGGAAAGGGTCAAATAGTAAATATTTTCAGCTTTGTGAGTTATATAGACTCTGTTGCAATAACTCAACTTTCATTGTAGCACAAAAGCCAGCCACAGACAATACATAAGTGAACAGGTGTGGCTGTGTTGCAATAAAACTTTATTTACAAAAAGAGGTGATAGACAGGATTTGGACCATGCACCATAGCTGTCCCGTGGATATGCTAAGGGAAAGAATCCACTATGGAGAGTCCTTATCAATTCAAAGGGTACAAAAAGGAACCTCTCCTAAAACTTGAGCATGTGTTTTAAACATTTCTCAAAGCTTCCTGGTGGCATTTGCATGATGTTTGACGGTTGTAGACATCATACTTAGGTGAATATTTTAGTAGTTGGGAGTTATAGATGAAGAGGTCAATTCAGGTAGCTCCAATATGGATCATTCAGTCTACCTTCATGCCACTTATTGGGTATGCAGGGAAAAACACTAACACTATAGTGATGTAGCAGACCTGTTTGTAATAGCTATGGCTTAAACTCCTTAAGAATTGTTATCCTTAAAATAGACCCAAGAAAGCCACCCATAGTTATTGCCAGTGGCATGAATGTTTCATGCCCTCCAAAGGCAGAATCTGGTCATTTTCTACTTTTGTCACTTTGATTCAATAGAAATATTGCAGTGCTGTATGAATAGTTGACGCAGAGAATAGGATTCAGGGTGATAAATCTCCCCACCCAGTGCAGCCTTTCCCTCTTGCTACAGGCAAGAGTAAAACATATGGATGTGTAAAACTCAATCCATATGGGACTTCAGTTTTTTTTTTTTTTTCCCTTTAGGAGTTCTAGACCTGATTAAAGTGTCAGTGCAGGAATTACGTTCTGACTTCCTGCAGGATTATGGAACATTTCTTCTGACAGTACCTGCCAATTATTTCTTTCCTAAAGGTTTTTGGTTCTCAAAGGAAGTTTCTCGTTTGAGCAAAAATTTCTCTGCAATCTCTTTGGTGTTACAGCATGCATTTTTCTAAGCAGTTTACACCTCTTCCAAGAGAGGCTTCTTGGGGCAACTTACTGAGAAATAACCAGACACAATAGTGTGGAAGGCAGTTTAATGGAGGACCATTCCATAAACTGGAAAACCTGTGGCAGAACAAAAATTCCAACACTTGCTAGAATGTTAAAAAAAAGACATTGAAATGGCCAAAGTGCCCATGAAATAACTTTTAATATACTGTGTGATGGGTAGATGAGGCTGCCTATGACACCACAATTTTTTTAATTCTTAGGCATAATTTTTCTTTTCATTGCAAAGACCCTGTAACATTAATAATCTTTAATAAAATAGAAATATACATGAAAATAAGTTCTGCTAATATTCCACAATTTTAAAATGTAAATTTAAAAAGTAAAAAACACATATACATATATATATGTGTTAACTATATATGCATGCAGCCATATGTAAATTGTATCTTTGTATATGTGCATAATTGTGATTAGTAAAATTAGTCATGGTACAACCTTAATTCTCTTTTCATATGTACCTTTCATCTCTATATTTCAACAAGTGAAGCCACAAAACCTCATTTAGGTTTTACAATTTGAGAAAATGGGCTCAGTGTTCTGACTGCATCTAGCCAGTCATGTTTTGGTAATTTCTAAACCACCAGCTACACAGACACATTTTATAGATCTGTGATCTATAAAAGGGGATACACTAGATTTTCAAATTACTGATATAAAAATTCTGCATTTGTCCCCCAAAACGCCTTCTGTCTTAACAGTGTTTACTGAACTCATGTGAAAATATTTTATTTTGCAATTGAATGTCCTGGAAGTCAACGAAGACAGAGTAAAGTTTCAATATAATGTATTTGATGTTTCCAATTTGGAAAATGTTTAAAAGATGTGCACTGTTACAGTAATTAGTATTTTAAAGAAGCCGTATACTCACCTGTCAGAACTTATAAAACATCAAATATGCTTATGTTCTTTTCATTAAGTCAAATTATTATTGATAATGTTGAAGTTTGCTCAATGCCATTAAACTCTCTCCATCTACAGAGGTGGCAGTGGTCTGTTGCTACATGAAATTCTCATGGAATCTTCCAAATTATAATTTTATATCATCACTAAAATATGTGTGTCACTAAACGATACCTAGTGAATATTCTAAAAATTTACATTAAAACTATGTTAATGTATACATCTTTTTGCAAGTTATTTTACTCTCCTTTTTGTGATGCGTATATCTAGCCAATTCTTTTAAACTGCAGTGGATTACGCCTTGTATGGAAACTCTAGAATTTAAATATTCACTCCTTTTGCTGGATCCATGTCATTTCCAGTTTTTTTTCTTTTATAAAATATGGCAGAGAACACATTGTCAATGCCTTCTTGTGTACTTATATATGCATTACTTTGGGATATTTATTTATATTTAGTGCTCTTTATACATTTTAAACTCAGTTGTCCTCAGCAAAACTCTAGTTTACCAGATTTATAAATTGGAATCTAAGCAATAGTAACTAAAGTCTCAAATTACAGAGCTAGCAAGTGGAAATTGTGCTATCAAACCCAGATTACCTGTCCAAAAAACTCAGCAATTAAACATGTCCCACTTTCTCTCTGAAAGGTATCACTGAGTAGCAAATGAGAAGTGGTTTTCCATTTTATTAGACATTACCAAATAGCTTCTGAAAAATTATGTGCAAATTCCCATTTGCTACAATTTCCCAACAATGCATATAATAGATATTTAAATTTTTGCTAAGCTAAAGGCTGTGACATTCCATTTCATTGTTTTAAATTTTCATTTCTTTAATAACTACTGGGTTGAAATCTAACTGCATATTTCTATTGATCTTTCAGATTTTCCTCATTGGGGGAAATTAGGCTTCTTTACTTTTGTTTTGCTAGTTTGTTTTAAGACCAAGGGGCAAGTGTCCCTGTCACTTACCTTAATCTAATGTTTTTTTTGTTTTTTAATTAAGTGATTCAATCAAAAAGCAATTGGACAATGATGCATATTTACAACCATGTATCGCTTACCAGTGGGGATACGTCCTGAGAAATGCATAGTTAGGTGATTTTGTCATTGTGCACACATCATAGAGTGTACTTACACAAACCCAGATGGAATAGCCTACTACCCACCTAGGCTGTATGGTATTAATCTTATGAGAACACCATCATATATGTGGTCCATTGTTGACTGAAACGTCGTTATATGGTGCATGAATGTACTTTTATTTTCTAATTAAATGTTGATATGCCAGTAGGCACTCAGCTTGATTCACAGAAAAAAATAGTAAAGGTTTGTAAAAATGTGGTAACAAGACACCGAAAAATTTCATTTTGTTTTGTTGAATGCCAACACAAGACTGATAGTACCTACTTTTAAATTTAATTTCCTTCAGAGTTGTCAGTAAAAAATATTTTCTATGCTTGAAAAACTCCTTGCAGGAATATGTCATCTATGAAAGTACAAAACTTGTTACAAAGTAGGTTGCTCAGTATTATACTGAATATTCACGTCATAGGAGGAAAAGCTTTAAGACTGTGAGAAATGCCATTTTACTTACCAACTATACAAGTTGAATGACATAAATTGAAACCATTTATATATTTTTGAAAAATCCTGTACTCCCTTTAAAACTCTCAATTTGCCCATTTTATACCATAAATATAAATAGTGTCTAGGAATGTTTATTCACAGGTATGTGTATAAAAATTTATTAAGAAGGAATAAAAGCATTTTTAGTAACATATTACTAAATAGTTTTGCAAATGATTGCTTTTATATTTGATACCTTATTTAATCTTGGTTTTCATTTCAATTTGGCATTGGTCTGTGTGTGTATGTGTGTGGGTGTATGTGCATGTGTAGGTTCCATTCTATTGCTATGTAACAAATCAACACTAATCTTATAAAATCATCATTTTATTATGTAATGGATTCTGTGGGTCAGCAATTCTGAAAGGATTTATTGAGCATGGTTTGTCTCTGTTCATGATGGCAGGGGCCTCAACTAGGATTTTACAAAGGCTGGGGGACACTCTACAGCTGGGGGCTAGAATGAACTGAAGGCTCACTTATGCCTATGTCTGTCACTGAATTCTGGCTGTCAACTAGGAAGTCGCCTTGGGTTTTCAGATGGAATAGCTATACATGACACCTCCATGTAGCTACTTGGGGTTCCCCACTGCGTAGTGGCTGAGTTTCAAAAGCAAACCACCCAAGAAAACCAGGGGAACATTCTATAACCTTTTACGAGTAGGCTCCAGCATTTACAAAGTATTACTTCTTCCTGATTCACCACTTTGCCCAGATTCAAGAGGAGGGATTATAGAACTCTCTTCTGTCTGGGAAGAGTCTTAAAGTCACTTTATAAGAAGGGCCTGTAGGATGGGAGGAATTGCTGTGGACTTCCTTGACAAACATACTTGGTCTCATTGTGTATGTGAGTGGAGTTTTGAAAAATTGATTCCCTTAAGACACACAAGTGATTTAAATATTCAAATTTCCTTTCGCTGTACCCTCACATTGTTCTGTTTAGGAAAAAATATGAATGAAGAGATAATCCCTAAAATGAGTGGTAATTTTCCCTATAATAATATCAAAATTTCTTCCAGTAAAGGATATGTGATAAAAATCTTGTACCTATGCAAGATTTATTTATTATTTATCCTGTATACTTATGTAGCCCACAGGTGAAGCTTACATGGAAGAAATTTATCCATTCCCATGGCATGTTTTTCTTAGTAGGCTATTGCCAATCCTTCTATCAAACTCAGGGATCCATCTTAATGAAGCAATATGAAACAAGTGTGAAATGTTATCTCAAGAAGAAAATGGTCGATGACTTTTTGTAATTAAAAAATGTAAGGAAAACATAAGCAATGAACACTGATTTTAATACGGTTGTCTTTTTCATGTAGGATGCTTTTGCCTAAACTAGAAACAGCCTCAGAGTTTCTAAAAAAAAAAAAATTACCGGTGCTCTACAGTATGGATGAATAACTATAAAAATTATGTAGACTGAGAGATCGCTTACCAAAGAACATAAAACCATTGGAAAAAACAAACAGTGAACCAACATGAGCAAGAATCCTATTTGGAAACTTATTTGTGGGTTTTATAGTATTGAGAAGATGATTCTATATGTTGATAACTGTGGAAGCCACAGTTCTTACTTTGGAAAAAGGGAGGGATAAATATGTAATGATGTATTGAGGGAAGCCAAAGATAAGAAAACAGTGCCTGAGGTATGGAAAATATGATTTTTGAGGGCTGTCATATGATATTCTTGGAGTGATTCAGTGAATAGGAAATGTTTGATTGCAAGCAAAATGGTGGGGAATTTGACCATGTCTGTTTTTTCCCTGCTTTCTCTGTCTAGCTCCATTTTTCTTTGCCAAACCAAACTCTGTGATGTCATTCCCTCCTTATTTTTCTACTGGGAAAAGCTACTTGCAGATTTAGTATCCAGTTAAGAGGCACTGTGGTGGTGGATGATGTAGGTGGGCACTGAAGCCTGAATACTGAGATCGAGATCCAGCTGTATCACTTACCATTTCTTCATCTATAAATTGAGCTGAATTCAAGTTTCTCCCTGATTGAATCAGTAATCAAAAGACTCCCAACAAACAAAAGTCCTGCACCAGATGCTTTTGCTGGTGAATTTTACCAAACATTCAAAGAAAATAAATATCAGTCCTTCCCAAACTTTTCCAAAAAATAGAAGAGGATGAAATGCTTCCTAAGTCATTTTATGAGGCTAGTATTACCCTGATACCAAAACCAGACAAGGACACCACAGGAAAGTAAAATGACCAGCTAATATCCCAGATGAAAATAGATGCAAAAATCCACAACAAAATATTAGCAAATGAAACTCAACAATACATTAAAAGGATCACGCCCCATGATGAAGTGGGATTTATTCCAGGGTTGCAAGGATGGTTCAACATTTGCAAATCAATCAATGTGATACACCATATTAACAAAATGAAGGATAAAAATCACATGATCATCTATCTCAGTAGATGCAGAAAAAGCATTTGACAAAATTCAACATCCATTTACAATAAAAACGCTCAACAATGTGGGTACAGAGGGAACTCACCTCAATGTAGTAAAGGCCATAAATGACAAGCCCACAGCTAGCATCATATTCAATGGTAAAAAGCTGAAAGCTTTTCCTCTAAGATCAGAAACAAGACAAGGATGCCCACTCTCACCGCTGTATTCAACATAGTTTTGGAAGTCCTAGCCAGAGCAATTAGACAAGAAAAAGAAATAAAAGGCATCCAAATTGTAAAGGAAGAGGGAAAGCTGTCACTATTTGAAGATGACATGATATATAGAAAAAACCCTAAAGACTCCACCAAAAAACTGTTAGAACTAACAAACAAATTTAGTAAAGTTGAAGGATACAAAAGACAATATACAAAAATCTGTTGTGTTTTTATACACTAATATTGAACTATCAGAAAGAGAAATTAAGAAAACTGTCCCATTCACAATTCTATCAAAAAGAATAAAATACCTAGGAATAGCTAATCAAGGAGATGAAAGACATGAACATTGAAAACCATAAGACATTGATGAAAGAAATTGAAGACACACATAAATGGAAAGATATTCCATGTTCATGGTTTGGAAGAATTAATATTGCTAAAATGTCCATACTACCCAAAGTGATCTACAGATTCAATGCAATCTCTATCAAAATTCCAATGGCATTTTTCACAGAAATAGAGCAAACAGTCTTAAAATTTGTATGGAACCACAAAAGACCCCAAAGAGCCAAAGCAATCTTGAAAAAGAAGAACAAAGCTGGGGCCATCATGCTCCCTGATTTCAAATTATACCACAAAGCTACAGTAATTAAAAGAGTATGGTATTGGCATAAAAACAGACATGTATATCAATGGAAAAGAATAGAGAGCCCCGGAATAAACCCACGCATATATGGTCAATTAATTTATAAAAAAGGAGTCAAGAATATACAATGTGGAAGGGACTGTCTTTTCAATAAATGGTGTTGGGAAAACTGGACAGTCACATGCAAAAGAATGAACCTGAACCACTATCTTACGTCATACACAAAAATTAACTCAAAATGGATTAAAGACTTGAATGTAGGACTTGAAACCATAAAACTCCTAGAAGAAAACATAGACAGTAAACTCCTTAACATTAGTTTTGGCAATGATTTTTTGGATCTGACTCCAAAAGCAAAGGCAACAAAAGCAAAAATAAACACGTGGGGATACATTAAACTGAAAGCTTCTGCACAGCAAAGGAAATGCAAAATGAAAATGCAACTTACAGAATGGGAGAAAATATTTGCAAATCATATATCCAATTAGGGGTTAATATCCAAAATATATAAAGAATTCATGCAACTCAATACCAAAAAGTTTTCTATGGGCAGAGGATCTGAACAGACATTTTTCCAAAGAAGACATACAGGTAGCCACCAGGTACATGAAAAGATGCTCAATATTACTAATCATCAGTGAAATGCAAATCAAAAGCATAATGAGATATCACCTCACATCTGTTAGAATGGCTAATATCAAAAAGACAAGGAATAACAAGTGTCGGTGAGAATGTGGAGAAAAGGGAACCTTTGCCTATTGTCGGTAGGAATGTAAATTGATAGAACCACTATGGAAAACATGGAGGTTCCTCAAAAAATTAAAGATAAAACTGCCATGTGATCCAGCAATTCCACGTCTGGGTATTTATTCAAAGAAAATGAAAACACTAACTCAAAAAGATACGTACACCCCCATGCTAATTGCAGCATTATTTACAATAGCCAAGGTATGGAAACAGCTTAAGTGTCCATCAAAGGATGAATGGATAAAGAAGATATGACATACACACACACACACACACACACACACACACACACACTACACACACACAGTAGAATACTATTCAGCCATAAAAAGAATGAAATCTTGCCATTTGGGACAACATGGATGGACTTTGAGGGCATTAAGCTAAATGAAATGTCAGACAGAGAAAAACAAATACAGTATAATCTCACTTACATGTGGGAATTTAAAATACAAAAATCAAAAACCAAACTCATAGATACAGAGAACAGATTCGTGGTTGCCAAGCCTCGGGGTGGGCAAAATGGGTGAAGGGAGTCAAAAGGCACCAACTTTCAGTTATAAAATAAATGTCATGGGGATTTGATGTACAGCATGGTGACTATAGTTAATAATACTGTATTATATATTTGAAAGTTGCTAAGAAATTAAATCTTGTAAGTCCTCATCATAAGAAAAAAAAATTTTTGTAACTAATAAGATGACAGATGTTAAGTACACTTATTGTCATGATCATTTCACAATATATACAAATATCGAATCATTATGTTGTACACCCGAAACTCATATAATGTTATATGTCAATTATACTTCAATAAAAATAAATAACACGTAAATAAAGTGTACAATTAAAAAAAGTTTCCACCTCATAAGCTAATTGTGATGATTAATCTCCTGTGTGATGCTTTAAACTGCCAGACACATAGTAAACCTTGAAGTCATGCTGCCTATTATCACTGGTTATTTCTACTGTCTTCTGTGTTACTCGTTTACTTTTACTTTAAGTCGTATTCTTTAATTATAAAATAAATGTCTTTTCATGTTAAACAATTGTAAAGCATCCGAATTCAAAACATGATTTCTTCAATGAGCTGTTTCAGGAGTCTTGAAAATTTACCCCTTACCCAGAAGAACATTTTACAGAAGAGGTGAAAGTAAGTTGAGGGCTCTAAATACTATGAGTTTTTTTTTTTTTAACATATAGCTTCAATGAACTAATATGTAAATTCCACCTGGCAATGTTTAATGTATTTGAGAGTATGAACGTAACTCTAAACTCCTGTGTTCATATGTGATATTTTCAGTGCTAATTGTGAAATGTTATGATTTTATAAGTTGTTTGCATTAAAATGTTTCTTCATTTAGGTCATTTATTTATATTCCGCTCACTGCGCTCAGTGTTTGAAAATAATTAACTACAAAGCAAAATCACTAATGAGTTTCATTTTGATTTATGAAATGTAAGTAAAGCAGGAGATAAGAACTCTAGCCTGTGTGACGTTATTACTACAATCTTACTGAGCTGATACAGTTCTAGACATAAAAACAAGCAAAAACAGAATTGGCGATATTGCTAGCCTGAGCACAATTATTATTCTTTAAAAATCATTTGTGATTCTTAATTCATCAAACAAAATGTTATACTCCTTTGTCAAACAATCAAAAAAAAATACCACATGCAGTTTATAATTGAAGGGAAGTGAATTTTAGATCTGTCAGTTCTCAGTCTAATACACTCCAACATGCTAGTTGCTTAAATAAGAGAACTCAATGTTAGCAGAAACAATATCCTTTTATTTCTTCCACTCTTGATTCTACTGCTATTACCATGCTCTGTGTCCCCACGCATTTAAGAAATAAACATGAGCAACAATTATCCAGCCAACTCATAAAAAATTAGCTGGTACTTTTACCTGCCTATTCTAGGAAAATAGGATTGTCTTCTCATCTTGAGTTCTGGGGCTATTTAATATACATATGCACATAAACATCTATTAATCATATGTGTGTATCAGAAATATGTGCACACACACATTTAAACTCACCTTTCTCTCTCGTTACAAGTACCGATTGATAATACGAACTTCCATGCTGTGTTTTTACGACGTGATTATTTGCTAATTCTTCTGTGTGTGTGTGTGTCTTTGAGTGTGTTTCTTGTTGTTCTACTTTTTAAATTGCATCTGGTTTCAACACTATTCCTTTTGATATAATGAATCTCAATTCCCTCTGACATCCGATCAGAGCCGTCAGCTCCCTCAATGCAACTAAATTAGAAATGGACGTGGCTGCCCCAGGATGGGGAGATTTATTCAAGATTTCTAAATTGCACAGCCAAGAGGACGGTGAAAATACAATGGCTCTTTTGCTACCTGCTACCCCGATGTTTGGAGAATTGATGCTTGTCTGCTCAGAAGCATTTCCTTTCTTATATCAGAAACTTCTGTGTTGCTCCCCAATTTCACGATAATTAAACAAAGCCTGTGTTTCTGCCAGTTCTGTAAGACATTTTGGACAAAAGGTCCTAAGAAAAGGATTGTGCAGTTGCTTCCCAAAAGCCCTGGTAGGGGCAGAATAAATTGGCCGTCTGTCCTGGAATGACAGTAGCACAGAACCTGGGGTTTGTCGCTGTAAGCACTAGGAGTAGCCAGAGCATTGCTGTATAAATCATACTACATGCAAACCACAATCCGTGTCCAGGAGACCCAAAGCAGTTTGCGTGAACTCCTGCACTGTGTCCGGTCTGGCAAACTTGACTCCCTCGGCATGATCCAAAATGTCTCCACACCACAGTGACTTGAAGAGGAAAGTACATAAATAAGTTTTAAAAATAACAAATTGCAAAACAAAAAATAACGCGGCCAATATTCAGGCAGTCATTCTAAGTATGCTTTTAGGAACTACCAGAATGTGTCAGTGAAACATTTTGGAAGGGAAATTCACTCTCCTGGTCCCGGAGTTAAATAGAACATGAGTGGTCTGGATTTGCATTTATGATCCACATTCTCTTCTTCAGTGACCTTGAAAGGCATGGGCATTAACGATTCAACTTTCCCACCCTTGAAAAGTTTCCCTTTTGCAAATTCTGATAGGACAGATGAAGAACACAGGGAGTCACTGAGTCGTCCGATATAACCTCATAAAGAAGTGCGAGATAGAGAAGACAGTGCATGGTATGGCGATCAATGCCATCAGTTTACAGGTGAAGAAACTTCGGGCACTGAGAAGTGAGCTCACCTGTGGGAAGCAATGGCTGATTAGAGGCAGAGCTGAAATAAGACCCTCTGAGTTCCACAGCCCACACCCGGGGTACTTACCCTGTTTTACCAAGGAGGATCCACCATATGTATAATGAACATGGCTTACAACTACCTTCTTCTAAAATTCAATTGCTGAAGGAGAACTTGTAAAGATTTTCTCTGATAAGTAAAAGCCACTTAGGGAAAAAAAATGTTTCAAAACTAAGCCTTTAAAAATAACTTCCTAGATTGGGATGCTGGCAATCAAATACTGGAATGCCATAGCATACTACACATAAGAAAGATCATTTATATGATAAAAGAATGTCTGAAGGAAACCTCTTAAGGAGAGCTTATGATTTCCACCAGAAAGGAAGTCAATTACTATGGAATTTAAATTACAAATAATAACAAACTAAATATTTAGTTAAGAATGGACGTAAAGAATGGACAGGGCTGGCCCCATGGCTTAGCGGTTAAGTGCGCACGCTCCGCTGCCGGAGGCCCAGGTTCGGATCCCGGGCGCGCACCCACGCACTGCTTCTCCGGCCATGCTGAGGCCGAGTCCCACATACAGCAACTAGAAGAATGTGCAGCTATGACATACAACTATCTACTGGGGCTTTGGGGGGAAAAATAAATAAATAAAATATAAAAAAAAAAAGAATGGACAAAAATGCTTTGGAATTAAATAATTAAGGTCCAGCAGTCTTTAAATTACCCAGTTGAACCTGACTCACTGAGCAGCATTTGTGATCTGAGATTTTCGTAAGGTGGGTGTGGTAGGTAGAATCGTGGCTGCCAAAGATGTCCACATCCTAACACAAAATCCGTAGGCAGAATAATGATCCCCCAAAGATATCCATATCCTAATCCCTGGTAAGAAGGGAGGAAGGAAGGAGGGCAGGAAGGAAAGCAAGAAGCAAGGAAGGAAGGAAGCAAAGAAGGAAGGGAGGGATGGAGGAAGGCAGGGAGGGAGGAAGGAAGGGGGAAATCAAATACTTAATTTATTAATTAGTGAAGAGGAATATCATTAACTGATGGTGTCCATCCTTTGACTCCCCACTTTTTTATTCTTCTTACTGTTACTATCTTGGGTTCTAAATTGTCATGACCCGAAAAGTAACCACAGCATATATTTACCTAAAGATGGTAGTGAAAGCAAATATAAGGATCATTGAGGTGCTGTACTGCAATTTACAGCACAGTTCTTTATTTTAATATAAATGATAATATAATAAATTATTTTTAAAAATTTAAAATTGCAAACAAATCTGTGATGAACAAACTATAGGAATTTCAAATAAAGACAGGATCACTATTATCAATCATCTCTTTGCCTCAGGGAACCATATTACACTCTTGCTGATTTTGTTCATCGGGGAATTTTTAAAATTTATTTTTGTTCAGGTATAACGCACACACAATTTTTTGAAGTGTATAATTCAGTGGCTTTTAGTACATTCACATGTTGTGCAACCACTGTCAGCATCTAGTTGCAGAAACTTTTCATCACCACAAAAAGAAACCCATACTCATTAGCAATCACTCTCCATTCCTCTCCTCAATCTCTGGCAAGCACTAATCTGCTTTCTGTCTCTATGGATTCATCTCTCTGGACTTTGCATATACATGGACTCATACAATATGTGGACTTGTGTCTAGCTATGCTCACTTAGCATAATGTTTTCAAGGTTCGTCCACGTGGTAGCATGGACCAATACATTTTTTATGAGTAAGCAATATTCCATTTTATGGATATACAACATTTTGTTTATTCTTCAATTGATGGGCATTTGGACGGTTGACTTTTTGACTCTTATGAATAATACTACTATGAACATTCATGTACAAGTTTCTATGTGGACATGTTTTCAATTCTCTTGGATTTATACCTAGAAGTGGAATTGTTTTGTCATATGTTAACTCAATGTTTAACCTTTTGAGGAACTGCCAGACTGTTTTCCAAAGTGGCTGCACCATGTTTTATTCCCACCAGTAACATATGCAAGTTCCAATTTTGCTGCATCATTGCCAACACTTGCTATTGTCTGTCTTTTTGATTATAGCCATCCTACTTTGTTTCTTTGGAACTAAAATGAAACTCTCATAGAGAGCTTATCATTGGATTTTTAAATCCATTCTGCCAATCTCTGACTTTTGATTGGAGAGCTTAATCCATTTATTGCTATAATTTGTTGTCTTTGTGTGTTTTGCATTTTTTTGTTGAAAACTGGACAATTTATATAACACGGCCACTGTGAAAATCAGATTCTCCCTGCTCCTTAGGGTGTGTTCTGCTGATTGTTGTCATTTCTGCACCTGCTGTTTGTTTGTTTGATGAATTTCCTGTAAAGTTTACATTCTCTGTTGTGTTTTTCCACCAAAGTCTATATTCTATTAGCTTGCTGTTCAGCCAGGGATTGGTGGGACAGATTTGCTTAAATGTCTGGAAGGTCCCAGTCAGGCAAGGGGTTTCATGTGCCAGTAGGTGCATATCTCTACACTCAGTTGGGCAGTGTCCTCACTGTTCTTACCAGGATTCAACATTTCTTCTTGAATACATGCTCCTTGGATTCTTGCAAACCTTGGGCTAATTTCCGGGGCTAGTTGGCAACTCTGCCTCAGGTTTCACTTCTTTCTTATTCAATGCTTCAAGGTGGGAGCCGAGGTCCTTCTTAGTGAGTCTTTCCTCTGCGTGCAAGTATCTCTGAGCATGCATGCACACTATGCATGTTATGAGGCCTTCTTGATTCCCAGGACTATGTCAGAGCTTTTAAAAGTCCCCAAGGATATATACTTCTCCAGCTTTTCTTTTAAGATATTTCAATAGCTTGTTATTTGCCCTAGCTTCATTGCTGCTTCAGGTAGTTGCACTGTTAAACAGCTGTCTCCGCTTCTTTTTAACTAATTCTCCCAGGGAAAAAGGCTTTTCCTGTGCAGGAGCTTTGTCAGGTCAAATCAAGACAAGCTTGTGAGTCGCATCTTTCAGGGAACTGCCAGATACATCAAATAATGACAATTCTCTGCACATAGGGCTCCTTATCCCTCTAGTGACTGTTAGAGGGATTGTTGGAACACCAAGAATCACTGGCTTTCCCCATGATTGTGGGATATTGGCCATCAAGGTGACCACGCAACTTGGCAGAGGTATGAGAATAGGGCAATTTAAGACCTTGCAAAGCTCACTGTTCTTGCTGAAATTCACCTATGTTTCTTGAGTAAATGCTTTATGGATTGCTACTAGCTTTACTTAATTTCTATACTCCTGAAAATAGTGTTTTTGATGAGTCTTGCCAAGCGTTCTTTTATGGAGTAGATAATTTTTTGGAGGCTGTTACTCTGCCATTACAAATGATGTCATCCCACAGTTTTTCTGTGCTTATTGCAGGTTTCAAGCTGTTTCCAGTTAAATGATGAAATGGACCTCCACACACTTTCTCTTTTTCACTACTTGGGGAAGTGGCAAATCACATTCAATTGGGGGTACTTCTCCACTGGCTCCAGAATGCCCCTGCATTGCATTTATATTATGAAAACATCTCAACTCATTGCAGTGTAAATAAGACAGGAGTGGCAGAATTAAGTGTAGTTCTACATGACACAAAATAACTGAAAACTCTCTCCCTGAAGTGCTTAAAATGATTGTGTTTTTTTTATTCCACTGTATAAGAGCATAGTTATATTTAATCATTCTACTTGCTTCAGTGTCCTTGCAAAGTCACAGAAGTGTCATGTTTCAGCTTCAAGGACAGAAGTTTCCAAATCGTCCTTCAGAAGATCTGACGGGTGGGAGACAAATGTGTTGGATTCTAAATTTGAACTTAAGAACACCTAAAGCCAGTCAAAGACAATCCAAATCCTATTTTCCCTTCCTTTGTTGTGGGCTGTAATTCTGAAAAGTACAAGGGAAATTAGTTGATGGAATGGAGCTCAAAAGAGGTAAAAATGGTTCCTCTCTGCATCTACTTCGGATATGCAGTGCATCACAATTCCTGCTAACACACTTAAAATCAGCAATTGAATGAAAACATTCATTAATGGGCAAGAAGATGACCTGGATCATTCTATGGCTGGTAGTGCATAACTTAATGGTTCACCTAGTCGATGAGTATTTATTAAGCATCTACTCTCTGTTAACTACTGTGTTAGTCAGTGTGGGAAAATATATATATATTTGTGAAGTGATATTTCCTCCAGAAGGGATATTTCATTTGTAGAATACACCATCATCTTGCAGCTCATGGAGGGCCTGTGTCAAATAAGGCTTCCTTTGCTACCTCCCCAATTATTTACAGAATGACAAACTCTCATGACACATGACCAGTATTTAGAGCTCTTCTAGAGATGGAAAAGAAAGGGGTTACGGATGAGGTAACCTTTGTGCCATGAAGAAAGAGTACAAGTTTTAAAGATTAAATTTCAATTCCCCAACCCCTGTGGGCCCAGGAAAATATCCTCATGGGCTAACCTCCAATGTATCACTTCTTGTTTGACAAGAAGCTCGATATGCTGAGCTGGAAAGAAAAATGAACTCAGACGCATGAGGATCTAAGTCTGGTTTCCTGCTTTGCCCCTTCAATAGTGATCTGGCTCTCAATGAATTATTGAAATGTGTATTTAAATTATTGAAATGCCTGTTTAAATATCTAGCTGAAATAATAAAACATGTGTGGAATCAGATTGTAAACTGCCGTGGGTATAAGACAGCCAATAGATTTGAGCCTAGAGAGGGCTTAAGTCTTTTTTTTTTTTTTTTTTAATTTTTTGTTTATTGCAGTAACATTGGTTTATAACATTGTAAAAATTTCAGGTGTACATCATTGTACTTCTATTTCTGCATAGATTACATCATGTTCACCACCAAAATACTAATTACGACCCATCACCACACACATGTACCGAATTATCCCTTTCACCCTCCTCCCTCCCCACTTCCCCTCTGGTAACCACCAATCCAATCTCTGTCCCTATGTATTTGTTTATTGTTGTTATTATCTACTGCTTAATGAAGGAAATTATACGGTATTTGACCTTCTCCCTCTGACTTATTTCACTTTGCATTATACCCTCAATGTCCATCCATGTTGTCACAAATGGCTGGATTTCATCGTTTCTTATGGCTGAGTAGTATTCCATTGTGTATATATACCACAGCTTCTTTATCCATTCGTCCCTTGATGGGCACTTAGGTTGCTTCCAAGTCTTGGCTATTGTGAATAACACTGCAATGAACACAGGGGTGCATGTACCTTTACAAATTGGTGTGGAGAGAAGGGAACTCTCATGCACTGCTGGTGGGAGTGCAAACTGGTGCAGCCACTATGGAAAACAGTATGGAGATTCCTCAAAAAATCAAGGATAGAACTACCATATGATCCAGCTATTCCACTGTTGGGTATTTATCCAAAGGGCTTAAGCCTTTTAAGAGAGGAGAAGGGAACACGCAGGAGCAGATAGTGCATTGGGAGAGCTAGAATTTTACATCTGGGGACACATTTGACAATCATTTGCAGGGCCAGGACTAGGGTGACAAGAATGTAGCATTACTTGGGGTGCAAAATTTAAGAGGGTTCTGAAAACTCAGTAATCAGGATAAGTAATATTTTAAGGTAACATTTGTGAAAAGCTAAATCAATGCAGAGAAATCCGTGATGAGGGAAATATCAAAATTGTAAATAAAAAGAGAGGGTTTGACAGGGCTGGGATTTTGGTGAGGAAACGGTATGAATCATGCAAATGCAGGGAGAGCATGCCTCACTGGTTGCTCGTTATCCTTTAGAGCTACTCCTTCTTGTATGGATGAGAGTCTGAATGATGGTGAGCTGATTCTCTGAGGAATCAGCCGAGGATAACACCATGCCCACTGAATCAAGTCATTGGTTCTGAGGCAGCAGGATCCCGAATTATACTCAGTCCCTTCTGAGCTGCAGCTGGATGGTGTTGTGGGTTGAATTGCGTCCTCCAAAAAGATACGTTGAAGTTCGAATCCCGGTACCTATGAATGTGACCTTTTTCGGAAATAGGGTCTTTGCAGATGTAATGAATTAAAAATGAGCCCATTAGTGTGGGGCTATAATCCAATAGGGTTGGTGTCCTTATAAGAAGATGATATTGGGACAGACATGCATAGAGGGAAGACCATGTGAGGACACAGAGAGAAGATGGTTTTGTGATGATGGAGGCAGAGATTGGTGTGACGCTTCCACAAGCCAAGGAACACGAAGGATTGCTAGCAACCACCAGAAGCTAGAAGAGGCAAGAAAGGAATCTCCCTTATAGATTTCAGAGGTGTGGCCCTGCCGATGCCCTGATTTTGGACCTCTGGCTTCCAGAACTGGGAAAGAATACGTTTCTGTTGGTTTAAGCCAGTCAGTTTACATGTTATAGCAGCCTTTGGACACTAAAGCAGCTGGTTTACCCCTCCACCCTTCAGGCCATCTGAAATTAACTTTCCTGAAACTTCTTCTCTCCCCTGGACATAACGTTAGTGAAACACATCTTGGTCATCTTTGCGTTGCATCAAGACCACCGGCTCGTCTGCATCATAAAGAAGTGACATAACATTGCATGAAAGAGGAGACCTATTGTTGCTCAAAGGAAAGAAATTAGGTTGGCTTTTAAAGGGGCTTAATTTACTCCCTATTCCACTGTTAAATCTCCATATGGAATAATATGCAGTGCATAAAACTCTACATTATTCTTTGCACAAACACCAAAGGTTAAATATCACATCACTCGGCTAATGGGCTTAACTTCTTCTGTTGTAATAGAATAGGAAATGTTTTTATGTTCTTCCCATATAATTTCCTTAACATTTGTTTTAGGTTAACTTTCTAATTAAACAATTTTTTGGGGGGTCAGTGGCCACAAGTTTGGTGAAACTTAAGCAAGTTAAATAATGTTAAATAAAATATACTGATCGAAAGAAATGGTGCAGTGGCAATTATAATCAGAGTATTACTAGTGAAATGCTAATGAGGTATTTTCTTTTGAAAGTGTGACCTTTTTAGCGCCTAATCTAGAGGAAGGCACGAAGCTTTTATAGGGATTCTTTTTTTAGCTAACCTTCCATGTAAAAATATATCCTTTTCTTCTCGGCGTACCTATTTTTGAGGCTCTTTATGTCTCAAACACCTTCTGTGAGTGTTTCATTTGAAGCCTAGTTATTTCTAATATATACAGCCCCAGA
Source organism: Ceratotherium simum simum (assembly GCF_057802395.1). NCBI lineage: Eukaryota > Metazoa > Chordata > Mammalia > Perissodactyla > Rhinocerotidae > Ceratotherium > Ceratotherium simum. Next base: position 126,008,549 of record NC_141940.1, read on the forward strand.
TGGATGACTGCATAGGGCTCCCAGCCTCAGACCTCTGGATTCCTAGGGGCAGCTCACTTTTTTAAAGTTGTGGTAAAATACATATAAAGTAAAATCTACCATTTTAACCAGTTTAAAGTGTACCGTTCAGCAACATTAAGTGCATTCACCTTGTTGTGCAACCATCACCACTATCCATCTCCAGAATTCTTTTCATCTTCCCAAACTGAAACTCTATCCACGTTAAACGCTAATTCCCCAATCCCCTCCCTCAGCCCCTGGCACCCACCACTCCACTTTCTGTCTTTCTGTATTTGATTGTTCTAGGTACCTCATATAAATGGAATCATAAAATATTTCTCTCCTTGTGTCTGGCTTATGTCCTCAAGGTTCATCCACGTTGTAGCATGTGTCAGGATTTCTTTCCTTTTTAAAGTTGAATAATATTCCATTGTGCAGATACACCACAGTTTGTGTATCCATTTATCCATCGAGGGACACTTGAGTTGTTTCCTCCTTTTAGCTATCATAAATCATGCTACCATGAACATTTGTGTACAAATAATCTGCTTAGTCCCTGTTTTCACTTTTTTTGGATTTATACCTAGAAGTGAATTACTGAATTATATGATGACACTTTTGTGAGGATATGCTATAAGGCAGCTCACTCTGCCCACATTTCTTAGGCTTGAACAGATACAATATGCTTAGGGATTCAAAATCTCCCCCCGCCAGCAATGACATATACCCACAAATCACACAGCAAATCATTGCCTGTTTTAACGGTATTTTAGTAGTCTTTTAAAGACATTGGTATTTAAATATGACATTTATGATTTCCAAATTTTGAAGGATATTTGTGGAGGTATCTTTTTTTTTAATTTAAAGACTCATAGCTGTTCTGGGTTCACTGCAAAATTAAGGGGAAGGTGTTGAGATTCCCCCTATACCCCCTATCCCCATACATGCATAGACTCTCCCCAATTATTGACATCAACCACCAGATCGGTACATTCATTACAATTGATGAAACTACATTAACACCTCATGTTCACCTGAAGTTCATAGTTTACGTTAGGTTTCACTCTTGGCATTGTACATTCTTTGGATTTGGAAAAATATATAACAACATGTATCCACCTTTATAGTATCATATAGAATTGTTTCACTGCCCTAAAATTCCTCTGTGCTCCATCTATTCATCTCTCCCCCACCCTTACCCACTGATCTTTTTACTGTCTCCATAGTTTTTCCTTTTCCAGAATGTCACATAGTTGAAATCATACAGAATGTAGCCTCTTCAGATTGGCTTTATTCACTTATAATATGCATTTAAGTTTCCTCTATGTCTCTTCTTGGCTTGATAAGTCAATTCTTTTTAGGGCCAAATAATAATCAGTTGTCTGCATGTACCATATTTTATTAATCTCTTGACCTATTGAAGGACATCTTGGTTACTTCCAAGTTTGGGCAATTATGAATAAAGCAGCTATACACATCTGTGTGCAGGTTTTTATGTGGATATAAGTTTTCAACTCCTTGTGTAAATATCAAGGGATGTGATTGCTGAATCGTATGGCAAGAGTGTGTTGGGCCGGCCCCGTGGCTTAGGGGTTAAGTGCGTGCACTCCAATACTGGCTGCCCAGGTTCGGATCCCGAGCACGCACTGATGCACCGCTTCTCCGGCCATGCTGAGGCCACGTCCCATATACAGCAACTAGAAGGATGTGCAACTATGACATACAACCATCTACTGGGGCTTTGGGGAAAAAAAGGAGGAGGATTGGCAATAGATGTTAGCTCAGAGCCAGTCTTCCTCAGCAAAAAGAGGAGGATTAGCATGGATGTTAGCTCAAGGCTGATCTTCCTCACAAAAAAAAAAAAAAAAAGTGTGTTTAGTTTTGTAAGAAACTGCCAACCTGTCTTCCAAAGTGGCTGTACCATTTTGCATTCCCACCACCAGTGAATGAGAGTTCCTATTGTTCCACATCCTCACCAGCATTTGGTGTTGACCGTATTCCAGATTTTGGCCATTCTAATAGATGCGTGGTGGTATCTGGCTGTTGTTTTAATGGAGGTATCTTTTTATTGTTGTTTATGATTTGTTGCAATTAACCCATACCACGTACACAGTATGAGATTTCATTTGCTGTCTTCCATCATTTACTGAAAGTGATCCTTAAAATTTCTGGTTAAAATGTATATTTTATTTTATTTTTCTCTTTTCTTCAAACATGAATGATCTCTCAATTTATTTGGGTCCTCTTTAATGACTTGTACTAAAATGATGCAGATTAGAGACTTGGTGTCCTGTCCAAAAAGTCCCACGTTATCGAGGTGGTATCTGCTCTGATTATTTTTAAATATTGTCAATGAGACTTTTTTAAATGGCTCCACATAAAAACAGAAACTCATGGTATGGTTATTGCCTTTATCTTCCTTTCCTATACTGCAAAGACAACTTTAACCTATTTCTGCCTTTGTCGGTATTGGGTTAAACTAAAATAAGTAAACCTTAGTCAGGAAACAACAGTTACAATGCCAGCTGATTTTTTTGTTGTGGTTTGGCATATTTGAGATACCTCTCAATTATATGAGCCATGTAGGTAGTAAAGCATATACATAATATGAAATATACAATTAGTCAATTTAGAGACTGACTCCTTTCATACTTTTTATCTCATTTAAAGGATTAAAACATTTATCACTGAAATGCTTTGAGGAAGAAGTGAAATATCAACTATGTATTCACAAATAAAATATGCACCTGGCCATGTTATGGGTAACTCTTTTGGAGTTACATTGGTCTACATCCAAACGACCTAAATTATATGCCCCAAACCTATGTATTGATGGCGTCTCAACCTGGATGTCCCTTCTGACATTCTTAATACAGTCAATGGTGTGACCTTTCTGCCTGTCAAAATCCCAGGACTTCTGTGACACTTTTCTTAAAACCCTCTTATATCTACTTACTCATCTTTCCATTTATATCTGCCTCCTTACCATCCCCTATATCTGTTCCTTCTATTCTATTCATTTTATTATAATTCTAAAGGTATATGAAATATTACAACATATTACTGTCAATCAGTAAATTCTCAAAAGAAAAATAACACTAAAATTAGGATGTCACGCAGAGGGTTTGTTTCCACAGCTGCATGAGAACTTCAGGGGATTGTGCAAAAAACTCAGAATTATTGACAACTACGATGAAACCATTTCTAGGCTCCAAACAGTGAGAGGAGGAAGTAGTTATTGTCAAGAACTATGAAGGGCCCGATATCTCACCCTCCTACAAGCTAACACGTTAGCCAGCCACAGTTTCCTAGATGCTAGAAGAATACATGAGCCTCTTGGATCAGAGACGAAGGACTTTATTGCTCACAGTAATTGGTTACTCTCTGCATTGTCCAAGTCCCACATCCCACAGTGGTCATGAGGGAACAGGTCCAGGTGGATGTTACACAGGGTTGGTTTGTGTTACATGTTAGGAACCAAGCTGAGGAAATACCCATTCTTATGAGACACCTGCCAGGGACACTTCAAAACTTTACCCTGGAAGGAGATAGTATTTTCACTATCCTGGACAGCAAACAAATCTGCACTCTTCACCAGAGATGCTATCTCTACCTTCCAAAGCTGTTCACTATACAAATATCCTTGAAAAGATAGTGTGGAACAGAAGAGACATTATTACCTTGCTTGCAAGATATGCAAACATAAGTGACACAAGAGGAATCATCTACCTACAAATGAGAAGGAATGGGCTAGGTAAAAAAAGAAACCTTGAGATGACCATTGTTTGAAGGACTCTGCTAGGCCAAGCTGATCTTGCAAGCAGGGAGCCAGTGAAAGAGATCCTTAACCTCAATCTCTCTCTACCTTTGAACTCCTCTTAGGTCTCTTTAGTTGAACCCTCATGGAGCCCACAAGGCAAAAGATCCCATTAATATATGCAAGTCAGTTTCCAGGGCACAGAGTAGGATGGGGAAAAGTAAACATACATGGTGCATCTTGTAACACACACTCTACGATTGGTCTCTACTCATCCTATTCAACCTCACGTTGCTTCCACGTAGATCTTCCAAGAGTATTTTAGTTCAGCAAAAGCAGGAGAATTGACAAGAACTGAGAGAGCCAGGAGACACAGTTCCTTCCTCTTAGTCCGGAAAGAAACAATTATTTGTTGTTGCCTATTTCCTACTATTCTTTATACGAATAAAATGAACCTTCTACAGATACCTTTGTTTATATTAACATAATTTCTCTTATGACAAATTCCTAAAAAAGGAATTACTAAATAGGATGATTGCCAAATTTCTTTCCAGATACATTATACTAGTTTATATTCACAGTTGTACTAAGAATATCTACTTTTATAAACCCCACATCTTCTTGCCAAAGACTTCTTACAATTTTAAAGGGAAAAAAAATAATTTATGGTTATTTTGAGAGCATAAGATAACTGACTTCTCTTTACCCCTGCTCCCAGCATGGTCTTTGTCTTCACAGAATAGCTGGGAGGAGGGATCACGATGAGTTCACAAGTATGAGGCAAATGTCTGCTCTCCATCTTCTGGTGAGCTACAGAGTTCTGTGGATGTCAAATATAGCTTTTATGTAACACTTACTACTGGACTCTCCCTGGAGTTGGCAGTAGACATTTAATCAAGTGTGAGATAGTGGCCTGCAAGATAGTGAGAGAGAGAACAGAACTAGAGTTCCAAGAATACATGACCAGGTGACCCATTCATATTCATATTGGGCTCTGTCCATTGGGGGATGAGCTATACATAAACATGAGCTGCATGGAGTTCAGAGATGTAAAAAGCAGAAGAGCACTGATCGAGACTGGCATCAGTGAATGATAGTCGTCAAAATCCATAGTTTGGTCGTAGAAGAAACTCCAGTTATTTTATGATTTTGGTAGCAAAGCAGCAGGCACGTTTTAGTCTCCAACGAAGTCATTGCATTTGACCAACCAGCTACAAGGAGACAGGTGTAGATTTGTTTGAAGGACAGGATATAGAACCTTCTAGAGTAACAGGGGACAGGTGATTTTAGTTAGGAAAGACTTGTTTAAAAGGTCCTTAGAAACAAAATAATTTGAAGACAGGAATCATGGGTCCTGACAGTTACAGAACGCCTTTGGCACAGGATAAAGCATATGTTCTCAGAGAAAGTATTAGCAGCTACTTAGATAATGTCTGAGCTTTGGGAATAAGAGGAAATCCAATACCAAAATGCAGGGATACAGTAGCTACGAACTCTAATGAAGATGGTAAATGCTGAAAAAAAGCCTTCTGGTAGATTCAGGATGCCTTTGGGAAGGCTAGAGCTATCACATGTAGTTATCTAGTATTCTATAACAAGTTAGGCTCAAGGCCACCAGAAGTCTTTCCAGATCAAATAGGCCGTCCTGTAGATGGCCAAATACCCAGATTACATGGCATCAAGACGGTCAGAACATACAGATCCAGGTGGCCCCAGCCAGGTGGTGGTTCCGCCTGCCTGAGAAGAACTTAAAGTGCTTCTAAACTTAGAAAGTCCCAGCCTTTCTTAGTCTGAAGTATTCAGTCCGTTTTTAACGGGAGTTTTATTTCTCAGAAACATTTCCAAACTTTGTAAACTGGGTGTGTCACACTCACAAAAAAGAAAATATGATCTAGATCATAAGAACGGATTACAACAGTTAAAAACTCTAGACATTTAGAGTTGTTGAAACTGATAAATATTCATTGGCCCTCAATTTAAGAAACATTTATAATCTGACCCATTTATGCTGACATTTATGAGTTTTGGTGTTAGACTCCTTAAGGATAAGCAAGAAAGTCTTCAAATCTTGAGCTAATAACTTACAGCGTGTTATCTGGATTTAACGTGACTTTGCTACGTAATCTGGAGATTTCCATATTTAAGTGTTTTCACATCTGTGTGTATCTGCTTCCCTTCTCAGGCTACAGGGCCCTAGAGCAGCACAGGCAATGCAGCAGGAGTGGAGAGGGCATTGCTTGTTTTTTAATATGTCTTTCATCCCATTGAAGTTTGTCTTTTTCTTTGTCTTGACCTTTTTCTTTTGCTGCAAGTATTTTGGAAGAATGATTCAGCAATGCCTCTGGAGAAAAACAGAAGTGTCTAAAATTTAGAGTCACAGAGTTCACGAGGTTTGCTCACTGCTATTCAGCCAGTGGTTTTCACTTTTCATTTTGCTATGCTCAAATTAGAAATGTCATAGATTTGTATTAATACCATATGTCATTAGTATCCTTGGGTGAAATTCTTTAACTTTAAGGTAGTTGTTGGAGGAAAAGAAACAGAAGGACAGAATCCAGTATAGAAAATGCATATCTTGATCCATTTCTGGACCAAGCTTAGAACAGAACCCTGAGTCCTATTTTAGTGACCATTAACCTACCTGTTATTGAATCATTATCCATCACTTAAGACATAAATGAACCCAAGCTTGGGAGATTGATCAAAAGTCTCTGAAACAAGACAGATCCATATTGATAAATGGTTATCAACAGCCAATAAGCTGAGTTTTTAATTCCTTGCTCAATTTCCTATAATCTAGAAGTTAAAATAGGATTTGTGAGCCAAATTCAGCCTAAAGAGGTATTTAAAATATTTGACAACTTTTCAAACCACTTGTTATCTCACACTGGAGGAGGAAGAATCCCCTAGAGTTCTCGCTTCTTCTGAAAAGTTGGAAGACTGGCAGCTCTAGACTGTGTTCTTACACGGTGCTAGGTGGCTGGGTCTCCTTAGCTGCTGTCTTCTTGAGACATGACACACACTCTTCCATTCACCACAGTCCTCACTCTTCACTATCACCTGTCCTGGACCACTTCCCTTATTTATATAACTTGCTTGCCACTGTAGGTATTTGAATTAGTCACCCCCTGTCTTACATAGAGAGGGCTTCAGGCTCTCTGCTGCTCCCATACAAGGGGACCGTTAGTCGTTAACAGCCTCTGTCCATGACAATGAGGATAGACAACACTCTAGGCCTGAGATTTACGATACAACCAGGAAGCAGATCCTCCTGTACTCCATCTCCTACTTGTCTGGTTGGGATGAGAAGTCTAACACCCAGGCTCAGAAGTAGACTCAGAATGTGCAGGAAAAAAGAAGGGTCCAGAAAGGTGAAGAAACCAGTCCAAGATCAGACAGCTATTCAAAGCTGTGCCCAAACTAGGAACCAGATTTTTTGCTTTGGGAGTCTACTTGCCAGAGGACCAAGAGGCAGTGAGGAATCTTCCCAGAATGAAGCACTAGGAGACACTAGGGTGGCTGCTCCGAGGGTTCATGGCTTAGACTTATGGAGAGCATCTGCCCCACCATAGAGTATTCGGTAGCCTTCAATCCCACCCCACCAGTGAGCTGTCACTGGGACAGAAAAGACTGTCCAGCAAAGTGAAGAAGCCAACTGGGAGAAGAAAGTCTGCTAGATTGAAATTTGACATCTGTCACTTTTGTTTTTATTTTCTACTGTGGGTTATAACAAAAGGATTTAAGAAGAGAGTAACAAATCAAGCAATCATCTGGTCGTGGGATTGTCTGTTGATGCTTTCACCCAGCCTCCAGGATATTAAAATGAGAGACTCAGAAGTTTTGGAATGAAGAAATCTTTTTATGTTCCACTATCAAAATTGCCTATCCAGAAAGGCATCCAAGCAGTGGGTCCTTCAGAGTAAGGGATAAATCAGTCCAGGCTGACAGGAGGGTCACCAGGGCAATTTCTTCCCTTACCTTAGGAGGAGGGTGGGTGAAGGAAATGGGAAGAAGACCAAATTTGTCTGGCGAATAGGATGCTACTAGTTGTTGGAGGATCATCAGACTACAGAAGATGGTATATTGGAAACAGCCTACTGCTATTCTACTCAAACTGAGGCCACAGACCAACATCAGTATCACCTGGGAGCTTGCTAGAAATGCAGATTCTCAGGTTCTATCCTAGATCCATAAAATCTAAGGATAAGACTCAGGAGTTAAGTTTAACAAGCCCTCTGGGAGATTCTTGTGCACAACCTCAAGAATGAGAAGCACTCAGCAGACATCTGCAGCATCCACAATAAAGCACATCAGACTCCAGGAGACCTGAAAGGCCCCCACCTGGTCCTTGGTGACATTTGGTCTTGTTCCATTGGCATAGTGTTCTGTTACTCACATAGCCAAGGTAAGTCACTAGAAAAATAGATCCCATACAGGAAGACCCTGCTCATGAAAAATGATGCTATGCACCTAAGAATTGATGGTAAAAAAAAAACCTGAACACTTATGCTTTCAGACTTAAACTGTCAGCTATAGGATTTCTGTTCAAAAAAGGATTAACAGTCCTTTTCAGTCTGGTTGCTATTGAAATCTGAGGGACCTGTTCCAGAATTTCAGAAAGTTTAAGAGCAGGGATGAGGCTCAACTCTGACTTAAAGCCTTAGTCATCTGCCTCATCACCATGGCTCCCTCTCACTGATTGCCTAAAGATCTAACGTTATAGGGTGGGCTGCACTTGAAATTTTATGTAAGTCTATAAACAGCCACGCTTACAAAGGCTATATACAATCGTGAAATTATACTGATTAATCTGGCAAAGTGCAAAACTCCCAGTGAATTCCCTATTAGGAAGAACACTGGGAGGAATTTGAATTGCCCGTTATCTGCAGGGGCATCTAATTCAATTCTCCTATTTACAGATGAAGAGACTGAGGCACAGAGTAATAAACCTACTTGTCCAAAGCCACAGACAGGGGGAGGAAAACCCAGCAGAGAGAATGTGAAAGAATAATTTATAAAACGTGCTCAGGGATCACCAAAGTTGGGCAATGATATTCAATGGTAGAGTTTTATCAATGTTGAAGAATCAACCAACCACGTGTATTACACTCGTATTTTGATCCTGATAATGGGAGAAATCAGACATGTCAAGCATGGTCAGCTCGTAATAAGTGTTTAAAATTTCTTCCATGCTGTATTTTCAAGAGACTCATCTAAAAGAAGGTGCTATTTGGTGCCTATGCTTGTGAAGATGTCTTCTCAGAGCGGGGGGAAACAAACTTGAGAAAAACAAACACAAGGGTCTAACGATCTATTTTACAATAATATTGAGAAAGAAATTTGTTTTAAATGTGAACACAGGTGTAGAACAACAACAAAAAAAAACATGTAGAGAGTTTTAATTATACTGATTGATTCAGCAAATATGTGTTGAACATCTACTCTATTCAGACATTAAGGATGCAAGACCCAATAAAACATAATCGCTTTCAAAATGCTTACGGTATAGTGATAAGGGTGGGGTGGAGAAGACGATAGTAAAGTAACAGTGGACACAGCTGTACTAGAAGTCCACCCTAGGAGCTATGAGACTATAGAATTTCTCCAGAAATCATCAAAGAACTCTTTTCAAAAGAGAGTCAAGCTTAGTTTGACTCTGAAAAACAATAGACTGAAAGAACATCCTAGCAGAGAGAATGACATGTGGGAAGATGTGGAGGCAAGAAATGCATCCTGGAAAGTGCTGAAGGCTTGGAATGACTGTGGGGAGAGGACGAGAGGCTACGGAGCTAGTAGGCAGCTCATGGTAGCCCTGGGTGCCATTAATAGTGGTGAGCCAAGGAGGACCAGGAAATTATGTGCCCTTCAGGAAGACTACACTATCTCAGTCATATGGTGAATGGATTGAAGAGATGCCATGAAGGAGGCTGGGAAGACCAGTACGGAGAAGATGGCCACAATTAGAGCGATGGACTAGGCCATTAGAGCTCAGATCTGCAGAAATTATGCAGTTCGAAGAGATGGCCAGGCCTATAATATGAAAAAATGGAGACACATCGATGCACCAGGATCCACTGGGGGATGGGCCCTGGCAATTGATAACCGATAATAGCAACAGGTTGGCAATCAGTTTCATTATTTTTATAAACTAGAGACAATTTAAGCCTATCTCTATAATAATGTGAGTGTTACATTTCAAATACTAACTGTATCTGTAATTCAGTTGTCACTCATCATAAACCTCAGCATACTTTTAGTCTTACTTTATATGTTTAGGTTCTTTTCTTATCTGTCTAGTGGAGTGATTTTAATGTAGTGGATTTGGTGTTAGTCCTTGTTCTGACATTTTAGCAGCTGCATATGACATTAAGCAAATTATTGAATACCTCCAGATCTGTATTTTTCATCTATATTTTTCATTACAAGAAAGAACACCAGTACAGATATCATAAGATTATTTAGGAGATGAAATCCAATGCATATGTATGTAAAATGTTTGGTGGGGTATGTGATGTTAATGAGTACTCAATAAATATTAAAGTCAAAGGATAACCCCAACAAGAGGGTCTTAACATAGGCATTCCATTAATAGTTTTTAAGGAAATGCCAATTTTAACCCCTGAAGGATTTTATAAATCAGATTATGTCAAATTTTTGTCATATTTTGTAAATATACCACTGTCCAGTAAAGGGTCAACACAGCACATCCCCAGTCTTCAGGATTAGCTGCTGACCAGCTCCTATGAGATAACCTCTGAGCCCTTGGAATAGCCTGCCTGATAAGAGTGTCTTTGTATACCTGGAGCCTTGAGACAGGCCAGTAGGTTTAAGCTAACAGTGGGATTTATGGTGAATGCCAGGTTGTTTTTTTTTTTGGTTTTTTGTAATAACTGGGGCTTTGGGCCACACCATATCAGTTTGACCTCCGAGGGGACTGGAGACTGAGTAGCTAAGATTAGTCATGCAGGTGCTCCAAGCCTACAAGACTGACCTCCCGATAAAAATGCTAGACAGAGCTTGGGTGAGCTTCCCTACTGACAACACTCCATCAGTGTTGTCACATAGGGTTGCTGGAAGCATTAAGTGCTATCCATACAACTCCACTGAATGAGGGCAATTCATGCCTGCCTTCTCCTGGTACTCTGACCTATGAGCCTTTTCCCTTGGCTATTTCTAATCTGTATCCTTTCATTGCAATAAGCCATAACCATGAGTATAACAGCTTTTTTCGTTTTTTTTTTTTTCCAAGTCCTTCTATCAAATTATCAAACATGAGGGTAGGTCTTAGAAACCCACAATACAGTGACCAACTTAGAACATTTGAATTCACTAGAATTTCTAGTGAACTCAATTAAAACCAAGAATTGATTTCAGGAAAATATAAATGATTATCTGCTTCCAAGCATTCAAATTATTGATTAATTTTCATATGAGGTTCTCTATGAATATTTGTTCTGTGCCAATGGAGAGAAGGGGATAATTATCATTGATTTCTTGGCAAACTCACATTAACATGTATATTTACAGCCTAGAGGGAATTTCCCTTCGCAAAATAGAAAATCCATTGTGTGGCATCGCATCCATTCCATGCATAAACACTAAGTTATTTTATATAATCATTTATCTCAATTACCAACTTATTGGTTATAGTGGGTGTGTCATTCTGTCCTATGTGATAGGAAGTAGAAGAGTGTCTACATTTTGATCAAATACATTAACTTGAGTATAATTTCTTCCTTTTAATTAATATAAAATACTCTTGACCAGATATTCTGATAGGTATTCACAAAGCATTTAATTTTTGTAACCGCTAGTTAGCCTCTCCTCTCACAGCTCACGGTTCCAAAATGGAAAATGTCTAGGAGTATAACTTGGAAATTATTTTTCTCTATTCTACTCCTCAATTCTGGTAATATTTTACTTTATGTACTTTATGATAATATTTGGCACTACATGAATATTTTGGAAAACATTTGATTTTTTGTTTTGTTTGTAAAATAAATATCATATAATAAACATCATCTTAACTCCCTTTGAATCTTCTTGTTTTCCTGAGCCAGTAATGGCCCTCATCTAGGAAAGTGTAAATTGACACTCATTTGCTTGTTTCAAGGTGAAAAGAACTCTCTATTGACTTACTGCGGCAAGCAAATGATGTGTACAAATGAAATCCATAACACGTATAGACATTTGTTTTCTAAACCGTTTATGGGCAGAATTCGTAAACACAAAAAGAGCTGAAGTCAATGAAGGTTTTATTTCAATATTTAGCTGAAGTCTTTTTCTATTATAGTGTTGAAATACAATTGTCTGGCATTCTGTCAGCTAGATTTTAAAATAGCTAACTAAAGACAGGAACCAAATCTAAACATGATTAATAAAGGATGTTAAGGAAATGGCAACAGCTTTACTTTAAAAAACACAATAATCATCTGAGGGCATGCTATTATAGCTGTGAGTGTGAAGAAAAAGTATTTTGACGTATCTATTGGGACCACGAATTAATTCAGATAAATTTAATGGAGCATGAACAATAATAATTCTTTATTCCTATGTTTTATTCATTTCATAAGAATCGATGGACAAGAAATAGGTATTTCAGTTAAAAAATGTTATATTCTCTTTTTCCTGTTTTATTCCAAATTAAGTCAAGATGATTTATCAAAAAGTATTGTCAATGCAGAACATGGGTATATTAGTCTGCTTGGGGTGCTGCAGCAAAACACCACACACCGAGCAGCTTAAACAATAGAAACTCATTAACCCACAGTTCTGGAGGCTGGAAGTCTGAGATCAAGGTGTCCGCAAGTATGGTTCCTTCCGAGCCCTCTCTCCTTGGCTTGTAGACAACCATCTTCTCCCTGTGTGCTCACATGGTCGTCCCTCTGTGCGTGTCGGTGTCCTAATCTCCTCTTCTTAAAAGGACACCAGTCACATTGAATTGGGATCCACCTTAATCACCTCCTTTTATGTTAATTACCTTTGAAAGGCCCCATCTCCAAATACAGTCATATTCCGAGGTACCAAAGGTTAGGGCTTCAACCTATGAATTTGAGGGGGGGTGCAATTTCAGTCCTTAAAAATGGATAAATCATATTGGTTTTCATTTTAGAAGTCACTAATGGTTTTCTCACATATTGGACATTGTGATAAAAAATATCAATATTTTTCTTTCAAGGGGCAAGGGGCAGAAATGAATGATCTCTTGACACATTTTAATGGGATACTGTACAAATTAGGAAAAGGAAATTGGGTTTTGAGTAAAAATTACATCGGAAATGACATTACTTTAGAACTTTGAATATCAAATAAAATAACGCAGGAATTGCTTACAGATTAACTATGCTAGAAAATGTCATTAGATATGTCTACATTAAATGTCATTAGATATGATTATCCAGTATATATATTATACTAGATATAGACCCACAGAATATCTAGGATAGATAGAACAATAGACTGTTGATGACCTAGAATTATGAATTGTTAGATATCCTGCAGACTGAAAGCTACATGCTTCATCTTTCAATTGATAATGGTTCTTAACTAGAGTTATTTTGCTTCGCAGGAGATAGAGACATTTTTTGGTTATTATAACCTGTGGAGGGGGGCTACTGACATCTAGTAGGTGGAGGCCAGGCATGCGTCTATACATTCCACCATGCACAGGACAGCCCCCATAACCAAATTGCCACTGGCCCCAAATGTCAGTACTTCCAAGGTTGAGAAGTTCTGCAGGGAATTTCTAGTTGTTTCTGCAGCATCGCTCAAGTTCCACTCATGTGACACTCTTGACTAATCCAAGAGAAAACATTTTTTTTTTTCCTTTTTCTCTTGTTACAGCTTTCCCGTGACTTGCTCAGTTCAAATTTGACACGAGCAATCACCAAAAATCCCCGCAACCAAATGCAGAGCAAGAGCGAGTTCTCCTCTGCTCTGCGCTATTATATCATTACTGTACCTTGTAATTAACTGGCTCAATTTTCATGTTCTCATTCCCATCAGTCCAACCCTCCCCTTCCTGGCTGGACAGCCACTAATGAACATTCTAAAATGGCACAATGACTCAGTGTTCCACTCTACCGTTTAAGGCAGGACCTGAACGAGTTTCAATGTCAATTGGCATAGTTGGTATAATAGGTGGATTGTGTTTCAAAATTACTCTTGCTACTATATTTTAAATAATGTAAAGGTAAAAGAGTTTAAATGTGTCTTGTAAAAATACATAATGGGAAATTTCTGTTCTCTCCTGTCTCATTATCACAATGACTTATGGTGAGAACTCAAATCTAATGAATAATAAATGCCTCAAGTAAAACTTCATTTCAATTAAAAACTAATGTGCAAGCCTACTTGTAAAATATTGGGATTTTGGAAATGACTTCTTAACTACTGCCTGATTTTTTAAAACTTAGTTCTTTCTCTGAGTTATGGTACTAAGTAAACTCTGTTGCTTTATTGATTCGATCAAATCATATAAAAAGGTATCTTATTATCCTTTTGGAAAGCAATTTTGACATTTCTTTCTTTTCTTTTTAAACAATGCTAGAATTTGATGACTAAATAAGCTGATTACTAAATATATATATATATATATATTTATATATATGACCAAATATGTCCAGTAATTTTACAAATGAAAGTTTCACAAAAATAATGAAGATTGGAAGTTGGTCCATAGCAAGCAAGGGAACATGAATTAGAGTAACAGATTATGGAATTTCAAACTAATTTGTATGATAGAGTAGAAATAAGTCAGAGCATCGTTGTGAGTTAGAAGATGTGGAGATATCATTAAAATGGGAGATGATGGAAGGGCACAGAAAGAAAGAGTGGAAGGGAAAATATGCATATCAATATGAATTTGTTTATTTTGTCCACTCTCCAAGGGGGCAAGTATGTATTCCTGTGGTATATGCCTCCTATTTCCTCTCTCTGATACTGGACACCTTTGACAGTGTCCTCAGAGGGCAGTGTTGGGTTAAGGGCATCCTATGGCCCATGAGTCTACATTTTGGTATTTCTAGTCGTCATAAGAAGGACTCAGGCTCCATTGCTGAGCCGAATTTCTGGAAGGGAATGGCTTAGGAGAGCGTCAATACCAAGAAAGGTTAATGCATCATTTGTATTCCAGCAAATATGACTAATCTGAATTACCGTTGGTGCCATTCAAGATCGACACTTTGGGTGAAGCATTGTTTCTTACATTTCTTATTTCTTCTAACGCCACACATTATAAATCTGTCAGATTGCAGTGCAGTTGGCAACGGTCTGCAAAGTAGTAAACCATTTCTATCATGCCATAAGTGATGGCATATAACAGCATGCTGATATTTGTAAGTGGCCTCTTCAGAGCTTCTAATGATCTGAAAGTCCAAACTTTACACTTCTTACTTTTCCCAAGGATGTTCAGAAATCTGTGCCATTCAGTTATGCTTACATTTTTGTTTGCAATCTAGTGGAGGTTAATTATGCCCGACTAATGCATGCATTTATCCTCTAAAGAGAATTGGGAAGAAGCAATCGCTGAAAAGGACACCGCTACATCCTAAGGTGCGATAAAGTCACTCTCTGGATCAGGAATTTATTACCATTTTTAATAATAATATTAATATCATGCTATTTTGGTGATAGAAATGGATTCTGGAGAAAAAAAAAATTCCTCACATCTTCCATATGTGAGCTGAGGAAGTGAGAATGTACCAACATCAGAATATGCCTTTTGGGTTGTCTTCTCTACTAAACAGAGATCTTTACCAGTGTGCCCTCTTTGATCCACTTGTGCCCAAAACAGCCTGATTTCAAGTGAAAATTATGAAAATAATTTCAGGGTAATTTGGGTACAATCGGAAATCCAGAAGTTTCAGACCTGTGATTTGCCATATTCAGAGGTAGTTAAATTTCTAGTATCAAATTTTTGAGTCTTTGGGCCTCAAAACCATTTTACAATGGATACATATATATATATGTATATATATCCTCGTTATTTATTGAACCTATAGTTTCAAACTCAGCAACTTGCTAAAAATTTATTTGTAACCCCAAATCAATACTTGCACTTTTGAGGTCATTCTTAGACACATTCAGAGCAGCGAAAAATTTGTCACCTGTCATTCAAGTTGCCAGCTAAGACTGAACAAAGTCGCCCCCTGTCTTCTTGTGTCAGTTCTCTTACTGTAAAGTGTCCCTTTCATGGTCCATTTAGTGACACATATTTCTGGTTTCTATGCTTTGTGGTGGTGATTTCATTGTTTAGATGCCCCAAGCATAGTGTTGAGGTGCTGTCTAGTGTTCCTAAGCACAAGAAGGCTGTGCTGTGTTTTACAGAGAAAACACATGAGTTAGATAAGTTTTGTTTGTGTGAGTTATAGTTCTGTTGGTTGTGAGTTCAATTAACGAATCAACAATATAGATTCAGTAAGGTGTCTTTAAACACAAAACACATATAAAACAAGGTTATGCATTGATCAATTGATGAGAATGTGGCAACCAGAAGCCTGCAGGAACCTAACTCTGTATTTCCTCTGAGAGCAATGGTTCAGTATTTGCTAGTTCTCAGTGACTTTACAGAACGTAGCTACCGTGAATAACGAGAATTGACTGTAAATGGTTATGTAAATAATAAATAATACTTTCTTGAATAAAGTGTGTATGTGTGTGTATTATTTTTCTAGGCCCGCAATAACAAAGTACCAGAGACTGGGCAGCTTAAACAATAAAAATTGATTGTCTCCCAGTCCTGGAGGGGCAGCTTAAACAATAAAAATTGATTGTCTCCCAGTCCTGGAGGCTGCAAGTCCGAGACCCAGGTGTGGGCAGGGCTAGTTTCTCGGGAGGCCTCTCTCCTTGGCGTGTAGACGCCGTCTTCTCCCCATATCCTCACATGGTCGTCCCTCTGTGTGTGTCTGTGTCCTCATCTCCTCTTCTCATTAGGACACCAGTCCTATTGGATCAGGACCCACCCTAACGACCTCATTTTACCTTCATCACCTCTTTAAAGACCCGTCTCCACATACAGCCACATTCTGAGGTCCTGGTAGTTAGGACTTATCATATGGATTTGGGGGGCAGGGGTGGACACAAGTCATCCAAAACGGTATGTGTTACAGGTTTTTTGCTCTTGCAGTCTACATGAATATTCTTGCTCTTTGTTTTTTGGGAAACATCGTAAGAACTGGGAGTGCCCGGGTTGGGGGAGATTCACGGTTTTGTTTTTGTTCTTTTGTTTCATCACTGTCTCCACTCACCGATTATCTGAGGAGAGGCCATGTTAATCTATGCTAAAAAAACTAAGGGGTATAGGTGCTGCAGAGATTGGTAATTTAAGTTGTTTGGATTTTAAACATAGTATTGAAAAGAGCCATGGAGAAAATTTCCAACCAATTTTTCACTTAGATTAAACAATGCACTGTTAACCCCCTCCCCATTTTGAGTCTCTCTTTTCTACAGTCATTTCCATTATCAGCTCTGGTCATATCCTCAAGTGCCTGGAGTAATGGACAATGTGTGCGTACATTATAGACAAACATACAGTCAACATAGATTGTGAGGGTGTTAAAATTAGAGTAATAATTTATGTAAAATGCTGCCTGAGACCCCCTGATGTGAATGGGTGAGGGTTTTAATTAGCCCCAAAGGGTTGTAGGAAAGTGAATAGCAACTGTTCTTAAAATTGATGTTATTATTCTGTCTGATGTTTCCAATCTTTGCTCAACACATTGCTTCCTTTTTTTTTTTTTTGCCAGTGCTCCAATCTGTGCCACCAAAATATGACTTTTAAAAATTACTATTTTTCATTTTACAGACCAAAGCATAATTGACGTCTGACTCATTTCACTCAAGAATTAAAAAAAAATTTCTGCTAATGCTTATAGGTGGCAGTCATTAATAAACTTTGTGTGTGTGTGCGTACATGCATGCAGTGGGGAGGCACTTTTGGATTATATATCATGCAGTGTTGAGTAATATTAATCATCTAGATATTTGAATATAGCATAGAACATCATCTGCCTAAAGTTGGTTATGTCCCAAAGACCCAGGGATGACTTTATTTTATGTGCTCATGCATAATCGGTTTGACAATATTGAGCTGTTAGTAGTTGAGTCAATTAAGCAGTCGGAGAGTTGCTGCTGTTGTAATGATAATGAAGAATGCTTCCCTGACTAGTAACTTCTCACAAATTGCTTTGGAATACTTTAACTGCGGCCTTCGTATTTTCCCTCAAGAATGATTCCGTGATGAATGAAATGACAATCTAGGAGAGCGAAACCTTCTGTGTGCTATGATAAATAAGAATATGTGAGCTCCTCATGACTTTGAAACCAGGTATCAGTAATGCTACCTTTTAACCTGAGAATGGAATGATATATTTAAGAAAGTGCTGAAGATATCCCCATTCCATCTGGATTTTAAAATCTTAAATGAGTATAAAAAGAGTTTAGAAAACTCTAGATACCTGATATGAGATAATAGAAAAAAAAAATATATATATATATGTATAGGTGTCTGCCCCCAGTTCCTGGCACAAAGCTCCTAAACTCCTTTGTAATTTCCTAAGTGATAAGAGCGCTAAGAGCACCTTTGGTTCTAATATTTTGTCTTTGACCTCGTTCCCGACACCCACCTCCTAAATCCTTGGAATTTCCTGGGTGATAGGAGCATCTTTGGTTCTAATGAGGCAACTCTGGTTGGGCTCCTGGGTGAGGGCTGGTCACCAGGAAGACCAAGCTGTGATTAAAAGCTTGCAACTTTCAGTCCCATCCTCTATCCTCCAGACAAGGGAGAGGGGCTGGAAATGGAGTTAGTGGTCGATCGCGCCTGTGATGAAGCCTCTATAAAAATCCCAATGGTCTGGGGTTCAGGGAGCTTCCGGATTGGTGAATGCATCCAGAGGTCATGAGGATGGTGCACCCTAACTCCACAGGGACAGAGGTCCTGCACTCCAGACCCTCCCAGACCTCACCATATGTATCTCTTCATCTGCCTGTTCATCTGCACCTTTTGTCATATCTTTTATTATATAATAAACCAGTAAATGTAAGAAACTGTTTCTTTGAGTTCTGTGAGCTGTTCTAACAAATGATCAAACCCAAGGAGGGGATCATGGGAACCTAAATTTTATAGCTGGTTGGCCAGAAGTACCGGTGACAACCTGGGACTTGTCACTAGCAGCTGAAGTGGGATTGGGTGGTCTTGTGGGGCTGAGCCCTTAACTTGTGAGGTCTGCATTAACTTCAGTTAATGTCAGAATTGAACTGAATTACAGGACTTCTGGCCGGTATCCCAGAAAATTGCTTGGTGGGGGGAAAACTCTCACACATTTGGTGACCAGAAGTGTCAGAAGTGAAGTGTTCTGCCTGAGTAGTCAAGTTGAGAAACACAGAAGTGTTTTTCCTTTACCCTTGGGTATTTTTACCATGGTTTCTTTTTTGTTGTTATTTTATTGTGGAAGATTGATTGGCTCTGCACTAACATCCGTTGCCAATCTGCCTCTTTTTCTTTTTTCTCCCCAAAGCCCCAGCACATAGGTGTATATCATAATTGTAGAGTTGCAGCTCTTCTATGTGGGACGCCACCTCAGCACCACTTGATGAGGGGTGCGTAGGTCCTCACCCAGGATCCCAACCTGCAGCGTACCCTCAGCTACCAAAACAGAATGCACGAACTTAACCACTACGCCACCCAGCCAGCCCCTACCATGATATTTTTAAGATATGACTGTCTCTCCATTCAGGTTTAAAATGAAATGCATATGATGGTTTTTACATGGAAAAGGCCACATGTCCAAAGCTTTATAACAAAGGGTGTGTTCTGTTTTGTTTTTTTGGGTGAAGGAGGATATCGCATTGCTTTTTCTGGCCATGTGACAAATACATGAATCAAATATACCCATTTATAAAACTATATTAGGAACGCTTTATAACCATGTCAGAGCAGGGCTCATCCTCCCTCCTGAATCGAGTCAATGAAATGGGACTCACTGTAGGGAGGCTTGATTTCCTGTGTCATCCATGCAGAGAAATTTTAATGTGAGGACTACTGTATTTCACTAAAAATGAATTGTGGCTGCAACACATCTCTGTTCAGCTTGTAGCACTACAAATTCAATGCTTGCTACTGACTCTCGTTCACTTGCCTTTGGGAAAAAATTGGCGTTCTAGCCATCCTTGTTCCCACCTCGCTCACACAGAGCACCTCCGAGATAGCTGTGTAAAGAGCAGATTAAGTCACTCTCCTGAGAACATCTACAGTATTTCATTTTTATTAACCGTGATGTGTGAATTTCCTCGAGTAGTCAGGATGGAGTTTTATCGCTAGTGCACGCACGTTCCCACGGCAGTGGAATCACAAGCAAGAACGCAGCCCACACTGAAAACCGTCTCTGTTCTGAGGGAAACCTTTTGCCTATGAGGTGACAGACCGTGAAGAAAGCAAACCTTGTAACTTTGCCCAGTTTCTCCCAGACCTGCTCAAGGAAAGCTTCCTGAAAGTAGAGAGATTCGTGCCAGTTCTCACTTTGCAGGGAAGAATCATTCTGCTCGTCTTGGAAGAAAAGTCTTCCTGGATCCCAGCACCCTGCAAGCCAGTTGTCAGAGCATTTCCCTGCTCATTATTGGTGCCATATGCCAGAGAAGACAATGACTGTCAGTACTCAGCTTGCAATGTTTATCATCTCCTGGGTGCAAGGAAAGATGTGCTCTTTTGAACGCCAGAAGACAGAGGGAGTTTTGTCAGCAATTTTGGCCCTGAACCTTAAAGAACGCATTCATTTTTACAGCCCTCATATCTTTGCAGCTCTATAAATAAGAATCTGTTTTCCCGAAGTAAACTGGAATTCTGAGTTGGCTCCAAGAATTTTTGAAGAAATGTAGAGGAAAAGTGATTACGTTAGGGTACAGCAAAGTTAGTGAAAGTTATAAAATCACCGTCTTTGCTCTTCTGGCATGGCAGTCAGTGCCCGGATGTATTTATCACCATGGTGAAGGAGCTGCCTGTTTTTGAAGTGTGCCACTATGGTTCCAAAGGAAACATTTATGACATCTTTTCGAGCCCCTCAGGTGACCTTTCCACATTTGGAGTCCACTTCACTCAGAGATTCAACCTAGCTCAGACTCCCACTGTCCCCATTATTTCTTTATGCGGAGTTACATTGCTGAGGGAAATTGGTGTTAGAACATCTCGCTTTTGTTTCTGTTGCATGACTCCATTCATAGCTTTTCTCACCCAGATTTCTTAAACAGATTTGATCCTGATGAGAACACATGCTCTCTTAAAAAAAATCAATTTGTTAAAATTAGCTATTCTATTCAGAAATGTTAATATTATTTCACAAGCGATGTGACTGAGGAACAGAACATGTTTTAAAAAATAGTAATTTATAGTCATTTTCATACCCCCGTGGGTTTAGAATCAAACTTCTTACTGAAACTTCCAAAACTCCATGTTTAAATTTCATCCTGTTTTTCAATTAAATGTGATAGATCTACTATTACTATTTCTTAGTTTACCCATCCATCCAATTTGAAATAGCAGTGATTTATAATCATGTGATTATATCTCAGAGTCACACTGTGGATAACTCACGTGACAGCTGACCAGCCACAACTTGGGATTTTCAACAATATCACCCTCCCTGATAGATACAGCTTTCTCATCATAATGCCTTCCGGATCGATTGTGCCCAGATTCTCAGAATGTTTCACTTTGAAATCATTTTTAGTTTTCCTACATGTTTTTATTCATCAAGAGTTTAATCACTGGGACATTTCTGAAAGACACATTTTCCATGCTAGGAAGCAATCAATAGTGTTTCCAATTTCAACTGTTTTCATATTGAGTCGAAACCCCCCTTGTGACCAAAGGTATGGGCAGCTTCCATTCGTTTACTAGAAATATGATACTCATGAACAGAAAAATAATACATATATCTCTGCACACGAAGATATTTTTGTAAAAACATATTTTAATGTAGCTTCATTTTTTTTTCAACAGATATAGAAAACAATTAAAAGAGAAAATTAAAAGAGAAGTAAAATTCTAATGTTTTAAGACATGATAGTATATGGTGTCAGACACTGATCGTCATTTTTTTTCTTCAAAAATATTGAGTAAAGAAATCGCTCTTGCAAAAAAAGATTTTTAAATTAAAATGCCGTGTCTTACAAAAAACTTGAGTTCATCTAGAGAGAGAGAGAAGAGCTATTAGCAAATTAATTGCACTGAGTAACAATTGCTGTTCTATTGTGAGGGAAAAACTATTTATTACCTAAAGCAGAGCTCTCTGCTTTTCCCAGAACTGACTGTCATTCTGTAAAATCATTGACTCTGGGTCAATAATCAAGTCCCTAAAATATGTCAAGCAATTATAAGAGGAAGCCTCAAGTTAAAAAAAGTATAAGCTTTTGCTTGTCAATGGACATTATTGATATCAAGGACGAACTGGCTCATTGACATCATTTAAATATTGATTCTCAATATTTAAAGCAGATCACACATTTAATCATGAGCTGAGTTACAGCCCACAGGCAGAGGATGACCATTGTCAAAGTGACTGTCCAAGTACAGACCTCTCAAATAAACGTTCAGAAACTATTGAAATGCATCCGTTAGAATTTGTATATCTTTGGTCATGGTTCAAAAATATTAAAGAGATTGATTTAAAAAAAATTGAAAGCACTTAATATCTGATCAAGAAAATGTAACAGACCGATGCAAAGGGTTGCTTTAATTTATTATTTTAGTATAGATCTAAGGAAATTGAGTACTTTGGGAAAAATAAGTCTTCTGTTTCAACACTTAAGTCATGCTGACATATCCAAAATATAAATAGATTGAGGTTTTAAATGTAAAAAATGAAAGTACCTTCAGGGTCATGATCCTAGAATATGCAAACATAGAAATTTTCCTTTTCAGTTCAAGCTTTGGACATGGTAGAAAAATGGGGATCCAGTAAACTGGGCTGAAGATGGGGAAATTTAGGAGACATATAACCCAGAATTCTATAATCAGGGTAGCTTCTTTGTGGTTCTATCAGGAAAGTGGTCACAAATGCCATAATCCTGATGAGTCAACACCAGGTAGTCAGCTATCTGACTGCTTGTTCAATGAACCGTGTGAATTCTGCAGTATCTTCTGAATGTATCATTTAAGTCCAGTTGGTTGATAATGTTTGTTCAAATTTTTTCAGCTATTATTAAAAATGCTGTTTCTAATTACCGGGAAAATGTATAACAATTGTGGATTTGTCTTTTTCTTCCTAGTTTCTTCAATGTTTGCTTTATATATTTTACTGTTCTGTTATTAGGTGCATAAATATTATATTTTCTTGACATGTGGATCAATTTAACATTTTTAAATGTGCCATATTATCTCTGTTAATATTTCTTGACTTTACTTGAATTGGCTCTGTCTCATATTAATATGAAAATTCCGGCTTTCTTTTGATTGGTGTGTATGTGGTATGTTTTTTTATCCTTTTATTTTAGCCTGAATTTTTATATTTGAAATGCAGTTCTTACAAGTAGCATGCAAGTGGATCTTTTTCTTTTAAATCAAATCTTACAATGTTTGCCTTTTAGTCAGAATGTTAGGTAGGCTCTGACCAATACGGTAGCCACTAGTCACATGTGGCTATTTTCACTTAAATTTAAATTAATTGAAAGTAAATACATTTTTAAAATTCAGTATATTAGTCACATTAGCCACCTTTCAAATACCCAATAGACATACGTGGCTACCAAATTGGAAAGACCACATAGAGGATAGTTCCATCATTGAGTCAAGTTCTATTAGATGAGACTGATTGATACTGTATATGTTACAATAAATGTCAATGGGCTACTAGCATAAACATGATGAACAAAATTAAGATATTTTCAAGAATTTATGAATAATATGCATATGATCTATGAAAAGAAAGACTTACATTAACAAGATAAAACTTTTACAAACCATAAAGGAAAAGAGTGATTTTAAAATATAATAAGAATGTCAATTATGGAATCTACCTATGATAGAATATAGATTGCCATTTAAATTTTGCTTGTTTGTTAACACTTGGAATAGTGATCAGGTAAACGACTCCATAAATATTGTTATGTGGAGAAAACAGACACTTTAATACACTAAAATGTACTGACCCTACGTCTGAATAAAGATTTTGGTTATATTTTACCTTCTTAATTAAGCTATTCCACATTGTCCAACATTTCTATCATGGATATGTAATACTTTTCAATCAGAAAAAAATGTGGAATATTTCATGTAAAATATAAAAATGTGGTTTATGAATGTTTAAAACTTAAAAAATTAGGTTAAAAAGTAATGAAAATGTATATTAAGTTAGCAGTGTTAAAGAGTTCTCTGGAAGCTGAACTTCTTTATTACAGAGTTGATTTTTGAAGTTAATAATTCTTTTTAAGGTAATTATGCATTTATTAAGTTTAAAAAAATCCCTAGTTGCATCTCTGCATCAGCATGATCTTCTCAGTGTCTCCTGAAATGCAGAGTTTGTGGCTTTGATGTTCAGTGAGCAGCGACTATGGGTAATGTGGAATTTTGACTGCAGATACCAGAGCTGGGAAGATAGATGTGGATCATACCATATTGTTTAAAAGTGGTGGCCATGAGAGGCAGGCAAAGTGTTGGTCTTTATCTCTCCTGTGTTGATTGACGGCTTCTTTTTCATCTTCATCTCCGTGGTTTTCTGTTTAGTTCTGATATGATGAATTTTATCTGTTGGTACTTGCTGTAGTGCTCTTCAGGACACAAAAGCCCTCCTCAATTGCTTAAGGTGACACTCAAGGTGTCTATGACACACTGGTATCCAAAGTTGGTAGAAAATCCTTGCCGTGGAAAGTTCAAATGCCCAAAGATGCATTGTTGGGAAATCGACAGACTTTTCCATAATATTAGTCAAATAGCCTGAGAGTCTTGGTGCTGGATTTTCTACTGTCAACCCAGTATCCCTCTTTCCATATAGTGTTTCCTCATCACATAGACAATAGTAAGGACTGCCTTCGCCAGGTAAAGTTCCAGGTGAGAGGATTTGATGGTGGAAAACAAGGTGTTGCCAGAAGCTTCCACTGAGGTTTCCCAAATCTGTCTTACCTTCTAAATGAGCTTGTCTCTTCTCTTCTGAGTGACGTAAGCTTCTGTTTTTCTGCAGGAAAATCCTTCTTCCTTGGAGTACCTAGAGCAGCTTCTGTTTACTCGGCAAAGACCTAATGAGTGGGGATGGTAACTGATGTCGTGCAGAAGTGCTACAGTGGATGGAAGGATGAATGCTGAGCAGTAGACGAAAAAGAACAAATGTAACAGTGTGTTTCGTTGGGATGAATATTCCTTATTGATGGAAAGAACTCTGACTTAATTATTTCATTCTAATTCATTAAGGTTGTTTATTTTAGATCAGTTAAGTACTTTCAATTCACATTTCACACACAACAAATGTGTTGATGACTATTTTTGTTGTATTTTAGTATCGAAGTCAAGGTTACCTCAGTGTGAGAGAGTGCTATTTCCTAAAACATATGAATGCATCTGTCTTGACATATTAAGGAATTTTGGTAATTCAAGGTACTTTAGAGATCATTTCATTCACCACCTTCATTTTATGGTTGGAGGAAAATAATGTTGATTCATAAAGAGTAAAGAGTTTTTGTTAGATCATGACTGACATATTTGAGGCTGAACAAACAGGCCAAAAATTTTTATATCTTGCTTGAACAAAATAAGTCCAATTAAGTAATTATAATAACGGGATTTGTGCAATTGTTGAGAAAAATATGAAAGACATTAAAAGAACCAATGTAACTTGAAATTACTTCTTTTAATAATGCTTAAAACCTCTGATTTTTCATTTTAAAACTTACTTTTTATAGAATATCTTTGTAGAATATACATTTTAAATTAGTAAGCAGGTGACAAATAAAACTGTACTTAATCAATTTTATTTGCTATGCTGTGATTTAAATATATGGAAAATTATTTGCTGATTGATATTAGATAAGTTTCTACTTTAGGAAATAAAGTTTTAAAACAAATTATGTTTTTGAGATTATTACTTATTTTTTTCCATAAATATATATAGATGTCCACTGTATGGCCTATTTAATTTGGTCTGGCTTTAACTTATCTAACAAACTAATACCTTTTGTCAAGCATTTGAATGTCTGAATTAATTCAATATAAACAGAAATCCATTTTATAAAGCCAGTGCCATATGCATTTAATTTTTTAGTTGACAAAAGTGCTCAATAAGTGCTTAATACCCATAGAAGTTACTAAACAAAATAGGGAAACTTATTCTTGACTCAATCAGCAAAGCCAGTTTCCGTCGGATTTTTGTTCAGGGTGACAAAAATTAGGTAGTAGATGGCCATTATATACTGACCCTTAAAAGACGAAAGAGAAAATTGAACAGGTTTGTGTTGTCACCCTTGCTATCTTTTTTTTTTTTCCTGAGGAAGATTCACCATGAGCTAACATCCACACAAATCTTCCTCTATTTTTTATATCGGTTGCTGCCAGAGCATGGCCACCAACCAGTAGTGTAGGTCCATGCCTGGGAACCGACTCCAGGCCGCTGAAGCAGAGTGCGCTGAATTTAACCACTAAGCCACAGGGCTGGCCTCATTCTTGCCATCTTTGGAACAACTTAGATTATTTTTAGTTATATTTTAGAAAAATTAGAGTTGATAATTTTACAAAATAAAATATTCAATCAGCTGTGATTTGATAGTATCACAACTGTGTATCAGTGGGCACTGAAGACCTTTTGGAAAATCGACAATTCATTACCAAATTTCTATGAACTTTCCTACCCTGGGGTATGTATTGGATCAGGTGTGAGCAGTGAGCTACGATGTAAACAACCCCAATGGCTTCCTTCAGCAGATCGTCTATTACCTGCATCCATTCTTAGCCATTTTGTGGTTTTGCCCACTAAGCAAGAGATGGTACCCAAATACTCATGAACATATACACACAGACACACACACACATACACACACACACTCCATCAAAAGAAAACCAAACATTCCATCCTTTCCAAGCCCTGACCAATGTCTTCTACTTTACAAGATGTGTCTTTGGCTCTTGATAGCATTTAGCAATGGGGTCTAAAGAGGTGATGGGCAGAAGAGACGGATGGAAGCCCTAGTCTTTGTTTACTCCAGAAGATAAAAGATGATTGGAGGCAGAGAAGATCCAGAATCTCCCTGTCATTGGTTTTGAAGGCATTTGGCATCTTCTGTCATCCTTCCTACCCATTCTTGCATGCACGGCTAGAACAAAGTATGTGCTGGTTAATTCTTTGCCATTTGCTTTAAATACTCCCAGCCCATGTGAATTCTTCCCCTGCAGAGGAGACCAGCAGGGTATTTCTATTTAACAGCGACTTTAGTATCAGCGAATTAGAGATATTCTTATTAGGAAAAATTAACACATGCATTTTCTATCTCTGAAAATCATGCAGCTTCTTTCACAGTTTACAAAAACCTCTCTATGAAAGATTTCTGCACAAATTATTAGACATACTAGATATCCATTATATATTTTTTCAGGGGTCCAACTCTGATGGTGGAATGCAGTGTACAATATTATTTTTTTTAAACTATGAAGTAATGATCATCAATCTAGTGGACAGGCTTTCTTTGGGAAAAATTACTCCAAGCAGCAATGATTCTTCTTAAGGGAGAAAGTAATCCCATTATATTTATATGGTTATATGATGTACTTACCAGTTCCTCTTAATCTCTGTTTTAT
Source organism: Ceratotherium simum simum (assembly GCF_057802395.1). Taxonomy (NCBI): domain Eukaryota; kingdom Metazoa; phylum Chordata; class Mammalia; order Perissodactyla; family Rhinocerotidae; genus Ceratotherium; species Ceratotherium simum. The sequence continues at coordinate 126,036,073 of NC_141940.1, forward strand.
AAAGGAGAAAAATATAGTTCACATAAATGAATGTAATCTTAATAGATTTATTATGCCAAATAGTTAGACGATATTAAGAAAAAAAAACAGGAAAATATTTTAGACAATTCTATCCACAAATGTATTTTACCTGCCTTATCTTCTACTGCATCAAACCCTTTCAGAAAAAATAAATTTTGCCTGAAAGATTTTTTTTTAGAATGATTAGGAACCAGTTTTTTTATCTGATAGACTTCAAACTAGGAAATTCTTTCAGTCAAATTTTGATAATTTTTAAGTCTTGCTAATATTCTTCTTCATCTCATATCATATAAAAAAAAGTACAAATTGTAATTTTATATTTCCCTAAAACCTTTACTACTTTGATAGAAAATCAGTGTGGAAAGTTTGTTATATCTCTTCATCTAGAAGTAAAAATATTTCTAGATCAATCATTTATTTTTGCTTTATCCAAATTGAATTCTCATATTTGATAAATGTCATTAATGATCTACTTACATATTTTTAATCTGATATTCACTCATTATTTGCAGCATTAAAAAATGACAAATAGCTTTAATGGAACATCAGAATACAAAACCTGAAATCAGGTGATCTTTACACAGTCATGTGCTTCATAATGACGTTTCAGTCAATGATGGATTGCGTATATGATGGTTGTCTCATAAGATTAGTACCATATAGCCTAGGTGTGTAGTAGGCTGTACCATCTATGTTTGTGTAAGTACACTCTGATGTTCACACAATGATGAAATTGCCCAACAATGCACTTCTCAGGATTTATCCCCATCATTAAGCAATATGTGGTTGTATTACGATGCAAATTTCTGCATTCTATTTGTCAGAGAACTTTGGAAATATCCCCCATATTTCCAATGTTGCCTGCATTTCAGCATCATTCCTTCCTTCTACGAGTCAGGGTACACATAGGGGTTAGGCCTTCTAATCATCTTCATGAACAAATCTAAAGCTTCTCATATTATTAAAATAGCAGGTAAATAAATAACTGTACATCAAGACATATATTACGATGAAAAACTAATAAAGAAGTACATTAAATAACAGGTATTATGAAAAGCACCACACATACATGACTTCTTCCAATCTTCACAGTGGCTACAGAAGGGACACGCTGTTCTTTTCCATAAGAAGACACTGAGACCCAGGAAAGAGCAACAATTTTGCTGGTTACATCCTGAATAATAATACGTGCAGACAAAACGTGAATCCAAGCCTTCACCCTGAGGTAAACACATCCACTCATGATGTTGTCTATAGGCACATGTTTGCTTTGGTGTAGTTAATTAGTAGCGTGAGGGTGTGCAGGCTTGTAAATTTGCTGTTTGTTGACCTATCTGGAGTCCCAACTCAAAGCTGCATTTATATTGCATTTGAAAAACAAGTAACTAAGAGTTGGGTATATTGGAATTCCCTTTAGTGTTGAAAAGTAACTACGTGTTTTTGGTAACAAAACATATTGCTGAATTTGTATTATCCCTTTTAGATTGTCTTAACTAAGAGGAGGGAGATTCACTAGATACTCCTTTTATTATTCTGGATGGATATATAGAGTATTATATCATCCAGGATTAATTCATAAAAGAATGAGGTGTGAATGGAGAACTCTCCCATGCAGAAAAATTACAAATAATTTATGTCAATACTCTGCCTTCAAGCAGATGGAGCACAACTCCTCGATCCTAAGAGTAGTTTGTGCATCGTAACTTCTTTCCAAAGAGAACTGTATGTTAAGGGGGTAACAGAGTATCTTTACAGTGGAACAACTGGAAAACACGACCTCAGCCTGGTATTCAAGGTTAACGTCAGCAACGATAAGTCATATTGATGATGTGATGAGCGTGGCAACTCACCTATGTGGTCCTCCTCCCCAAAGCGATAGCTCCAGTATAATCATGAGAATAACAACAGACAAAGCCCAACTGAGGGACATGCCGCCAAATATCTGATCACTACTCCTCAACTGTAGAGGTCATGAAAAACAAGGAAAATCTGAGAAACAGCCAAGATATTGCCTGGCTGCATGGTGAGTAGAGGAACTCCCAGGATTTCACTGCCAAGGGATATAAATAGAGTCTCTACCCGCAGAAGCTGTGGACCAATCTCTCTGCTCCACCTGAGGTGTGAGCATGCATGTCGAGGGACCATATCAGAGTTTACACTGGACTTTCAGATGCTGTGGTGTGTATTTAGTGATATGCCCCCTTTTAAAAAATTTTTCCTCAAAGAGAAAATCTTCACTCCTAGCTCTGTCAAGTCCCTGTAACTTTCCTAACTAACCCTAAACATGATATAAGGTTCTGAAGACTGCTCTCCAAAAAGATAGTTGTACAGAGAATTAGGGTCCTGTGAAGCGATATAAAATATTTCTCTTTAGTTTCACATATCCATTAGAAGTGCCCTGGGTCATTTGGCTATGTTTTCACTTTTAGAGACCCCAGCTTATCCTCACAGCTGGAAAAGCACGTTGGTCATTAAACCACAAAGTTAAATGTCGTCTGATAAGAGAACCTACAGATGTCATTTTGTCCAGAAGGCTGGTACCATACATCTATCACATCTTCCTATGCTAGTGGACCTAGTACTTCTCATTGTCCGTGAGGCTGTAGGACACCACCTCCCAGTAAAGCTGAAGGCAGAGACACCCTGAGACACCTTAATCTGTAATATAGCAATCTCCTTGATGAGCCTCTGACCTCATCTCTGCATCTTAGATCCCCCTCCTGAAGAGGTCAGGCAATACCAACTTCCTGGTGTTTATTTCTCAGCTCTCATATTTAAACCCAGTTTGATGTCAGTTTTCAAAGTTCAATTGTCTCTTTGCTAGTCCTAAAGGAAGTTATTTGCAACTCTCGGATATTAAGCAATATTTTATTCATCAGTTTTATTAGCTACATCAAAATAGGGCCATTAGTAAGATGGAATCATAAATTCCAAAGATGATCAAATAAACTCTCTGCTTTAAATATTCTACTAGCAGAGAAGGGAGCTTTAAACACCGAGGCATGCATTTACATTTTAAAAACCTAGGTATTTATAGCTGCTCTCAATATGACCAGAATCAGGAGAGGCAAGCAAAAATTGTCTAATCCCAGAAATCTGCCAGCTTGAAGTGAATGAGTTGCAGAAGTATTCCCTATGATCCACAACCTGGGGCTTTATTCTAATTATGCTCCAAAGAAAAGAAGGCAATTTCAAACTCTGTGTGATGACGCTCAGAGCAACTTTGCTGAAGCAAGGTTGGATGTTAGCAAGCCTGAGCATTGGGCACTCAACTTACTTTTTGGACAGTGGATTCAATATCTATTTTGGAAAACTGCCCTCAAGAAGGACTTATGCCAGGTGCAATTTTATATCTATATGTCTCATTAAAACTAAACAGTCACCCCATGCAATGCTCATCAGAGAGTCTCCTTGGGTCCAACAATCATTCCAATTCATAACACCAGGCTATGTTTTGAAATATAGTGTATTAATAGAAAATTTGAGGTACAATAAGGAAAACACATCAGGAGACAACTGCTATTGAAAAGAGAGTTTGTTCCTCACAGTTCCCAACAGGAGGGGGCTCATCACGCCATGCAGGGCCACCTGCAGAAGCACCAGAGCTGGTGAGGAGGCAAAAGGAGGGGAGTATCTGTGGACAAGAGCTTTTATTGTGGTTTCTGCAGGAAGGAATGGGTGAGGCAGGTAACCAGGCTTATGATGGGGGAGTTTGAAAACTCCTGTGGGGTCTAGGATTAGGAGAGATTAGGGCAGGCAGATAGTGGCCCCAAGCATGAGACTCTGATAAAGGAGGTGGTTGGGGTGTAGGCTTTGGATTGGTTGGTCTGCATTTGAGAAGTATACTCTTGGGTGAGTTGTTTACCATCTCTAGGAATTGGCTAACCCCGGAAGGGCCAGTTCCTCTAGGGTCAGCAAAGACCCCAAGATGTCAAAGCATCAGAGAATAAAAGTCCTGGTTAATACAGACTATACATGTCATCACTTTGCTCAGATAAACAAGATGGGGCCACAGCTCACCCATGGGCATCATCACAGCATCTCCCTCCCGGCTTAGAAGGTACCTCCTACTCCACAGGAACCATCGCTCCCTGTAACAATCCTACGGGTGTGGACCACGGGGTCCCAGCAGGAAACCCACCCAGTATTGGAGTCAGACACTCAAGAGAACACAAAACACATGGCTGCCTCTGGGGTACTTCTTCTTCTTCCAAGCCAAGGCAGCGTTCCAATCAGGTGTCTTTTTTACAAAGAGGAGGTAGCTGATTCATACAGTTGTCATTCTACATTTGTCAAGTTTCCAAGGGAACCAGTTCACACGTTAACTGAAGATCCAGTTCATCACACGGGAAGAGTGCTTTGTAACCTTTCTATTCATATCTTGTAAGAGAAATGATCATGAAAGCCACATCACTGATGAGGAAATGACGCCTGAGAAGGGCAAAAAGGAGGCTCAGTCATATTATGTGAAAGTATGTGAGTCATATCATGTGAGTTTTATGGAGAGAGTGTTGCTTATATTTGTTTAGTCATTGTACTGTAGCGAGATTTCCTATGGCCAATTCATTAGGATAATAACAATAATAGCAACACTTACATAGAGCTTACTACACGCCAGGCCCTCTATACATAGTAACTCATTTGATAGTCACACACACAATTCTCTGAGGGAGCACTTATTACTTTTTCCACGTAACAATATATATACATGCCATGAAAATATCAAGGGAGACAACTGAGCAGATTTCACTCAATTTGGTGTAGTAGACATAGAATAAATAATGAATAGTTTAAATATGAGTGTTGCAAAAATATGAAATTAACAAGAATGGGATCCCAGATCCAAGACATTTTCCTTAAATGAAAATGTCATTTTAATCTCATTGAGTGAAAATATCTATCACATATTAATGAAAACAAATAGCTCAGTAATAACATGGATTTGGAAATTGTGTCCTTTAAATAAATTAATCAGTTTTATGTCAACTAACCACCTTGTAGCTTTGAATTCCCAAACTATTTATTAGGCATCTATATAGACATAAAATTTAAGAATACTAAATTATTTTGTCAAAATTGAAATAAAAATTAAAAAATAACTTCAAAGATCATAAGATTAGGATTTAAAAATACACAGTGGATTAAAGTTATCCCAAACATTCGTTTTTACTAGATGGAAAGTAATTCATCTTTGTAAAATTGCAGATTGTCAGTAAATGGTTAAATGGTGTAGCAGAAACAAATCTCTAAAGACCAGAAAGAAGTAAGAAATGTGCATCCATTTAAAATAGAATGGTGTAATGTCTATAAATGACCACTACCCCACTTCTGACTCTGTGAATCGTCCTGCTACCATTCACAGCTGTCTTTAGGGATCAAGCTCCAGATAGTCTTTATGAGATGTGTGTGTGTCCATAACTGCAGAAGTGCCTCTTTATAGGTGAGGTTAGAACTACAGCGCTACATGACTTCTTCAATACTCTGACAAAGATGTGTCAGAGTATGCACAAATCACAAGCCTAGGTTATAATGTAGAATGTATATCAGGAAAATTAATATGGTAGGTAGAAGAAGAGAAGTCTTGAGTGTCGCATGCCATTTGCTTTTTTTTGTTTGTTTGTTTATTGCGGTAACGTTGGTTTATAACATTGTATAAATTTCAGGTGTACATCATTATACTTCTATTTCTGCATGGATTACATCATGTTCTCATGTTCACCATCCAAATACTAATTAACAGTCCATCACCACACACATGTGCTGAATTATCCCTTTCACCTTCCTCCCTCCCCCTGTCCCCTCTGGTAACCACCAATCCAATCTCTGTCTCTATGTGTTTGTTTGTTGTTGTTATTATCTATTACTTAATGAGTGAGATCATACGGTAATTGACCTTCCCCCTTTGACCTATTTCGCTTTGCATAATACCCTCAATGTCCATCCATGTTGTCACAAATGGCGGATTTGATCGTTTCTTATGGCTGAGTACTATTCCTTTGTGTATATATACCACATCTTCTTTATCCATTTGTCCATGTGGTATATATACACAATGGAATACTACTCAGCCATTTGCTTTTTACATTTCTGCTTTCTTAGATCTTCGCTGATCTCCTTAATGAAGTTTTTTTCTGTTTGTTTTCTTCCAAAAACAAATCAAACCTTGTGTTTTTCCCTCCCTCTTTCTCCCTTCTCCCATCCCTCCCTCCCTCCCTCTCTTCCTTCCTTCCTTCTTCCCTTCCTTCCTTCCCTTCCTCCCTCTGTCCTGTCTGTTTAGATTTTTCTCATTTAAAATCAATTTGCTAAATGGACTGACATTTGTATCTCTGAGAAAATAACAGTTTGGGGTAAACATTGTTTTATATAATAAGTACAGTGCAACATATTAGAATTAAGTAATACATTGCTAAAACCAGTAAAGTAAGTAAGTGTTAAATGGATGGGTTGAGTTTTTACATCATGCTAATCACTATCATGCCATTTAATTAATGATTAGAAGTAATTACTATACTTGCAGCTTTAAAAAAGAAATTATATGGCTGCCTATATTTTTCAGTGCCTGACCACGTAATAATGATGATAGACCTTCTTCTTTTTTTTTTTCTTTTTCTCTTCATTTGTATTCCTAACTTTATTCTGTAAGGGAACAAAGAAAAATGATTAAACTCCAACCAGCCTTTTGAAATATATATTAAAGGTCTAGAATAGAGTCTGGAGGGAAAAGGTGTTTGAAGGTATCTGTCAATGAAGTGTTGGTTTCTCATTTGTCATAATTGTTTGGAACAGGAGTTGACTATACACAGAGAACCAGCACATGAAAATGATCTGGCCTATCAGCGGACTGCTGAATGATTCAGAATTCAGGTTTATTTAAGGGATATCATGAAACGCTTTCTCCAAGATCATGTAAAAGTACCACTTCAAGTATTTATTTATGTAGTAACCAAATGGCAAATTCAGCAAGTCAGAAAATTCTAGGTCAAAGAAAGAAAAATGGAGAAAAAAAAATGCTATGCCAAAGACCCAAACTTCCCCAAATCCATGACTTGTGATGATCCAGGCAAAAGCTGCCTTCTGAGGACCTCAGCTGATTCTCAGGGCCCTTCACCTCACTTGTAATTTGTAGCCAGTATTTGGTGGAAGTCTTCCCTCAGCTTGGTCTCTGTAAAAGAGGGGATTACATTTATCCCGCTGATTCGGACATGGACGCCAAATAAATGATGAAACTCGCTCCTTGAGAGAGGGGCTGTTTTCTGATTTCAAAGCTAAAATTATACCCTCTAAGACTAAACATTTTAGGTGTTGGTAACCTAGGCAGATCTTATCAGGCTAATTAAAACAAGAAGTAACCAAAATTAAATGATAGGAAAGAGAGAAAAAAATAAGGATTTGGCATAAGTGTTCTAGGTCCATGTTTCCTGACACTCACTCCACTGAGAAACTAAAATAAATTTTGTTTTGTGAATTCCTACCTGCATTTAAAGGACAGAACATTCATATACAAAAAGAATGCATATATACTTAAATCATATCCTCTAACAATTTTTCTATTGGATTAGTTTATAAAAATTTCCTTGAATGTTAATATTATTTATCCATTTTCTTTTATATCTATGACAAACATTTTATTCTAAGTGAGGGGTCAACCAACTGTGACACATTTTTTATAAATAAAGTTTCATTGAAACACAACTCTACCCTTTCTTTTACATATTATTCGTGGTAGTTTTGAGGCTATAATGCCAGAATTTTATTGCTACAGGAACCATATGTCCAACAAATTCTAAAATATTTAACATCTAGCCCTTTACAAAAAAACTACCCAACCCTTATTAGGGTGTCATATTTGGTTTTGAATTTAATTTGGGATCTTTTGCCAGGGATAAATTAGTTTTTATGTAGTTACATAAATTAATTATTTTTCTTTATGGCTTCTGATATTTCTCTTTTGATTATCAAGGCCTATCCAAATATGATTACCTACACATTACACATATTATTGTTAATTATATATTCTTATTTGCTTTGTTCATATGTAGGCATAAACATTCACGGGTATGGCTTTTATGTTAAAGGCATTCTGCCCGTGGAGATTTTATATATATAATTCATCATATTTATCTATATTTCATGATATACATATGTGTGTGTGTGTGTGTGTATACATATACAAAATCATTACTCTATATTATAATATTGCTGATCCTGGTGAATAGTATAAACAAAAATAAACTAACAGAATAAAGATTGGAAGGGAAGAGTTAAAACAGCCATTAGTTGCAGAAGATGTGATCACCTATGAGAGAGAGAAAAAATATGACTCAGATTTAATAAGGCAACCCAGCAAGATTACTAGTTAAAATATAAACTTAGAAGATTTAATTTAAAATTCAGTAATGTTTTTGTATTCCACAATAATGAACTTCTAAGTATAATGCAAATAATATTCATTGCAATATCAATTTAAAAGAATTAAAAATCTGGGAATTAACTTATCTAAGAACATACAAGGTCAACAAACGAAAACAAACTAATAAAGATGATTATCTGGATCTTGGAATGCATGACTAACATTTTAGTATAAATTATGCTCCAAATTTAATCATGCTATCAAAGAAATGCCAATCAAAATTCCCATTGGTTCTTTCGAAACTCCGCTAACATGTCCTGAAGTTTATATGGATAATAAAAAGTATAGAATAGCTAAGTCAATGCTAAAAAGTAAGAATGAGTAGAGCTGACTGTTTTACCAGATAAATATTTTACAAAGCCACAAATGTTAATGGTCCAAGGATTGGACATGGACCAATAGAGTAGTACGGGATTGGCAAAAGGATGACTATATGGCAGCTTAATAAACAGTGCATTTGGTGTCATAGTTCAAGGCAAAAAGACTGACTGTTTAGTGTACGGCACTAGAAAAACTAGCTCTCTCTGTGTAAGAAATAATAGTGCATCTTTCTCCTTGTCCATATACAAAGTTCAATTCTAGATAGATAAATCTAGGTGTGAAAAGTAAAGGTTATGAATTAGTAGAAGAAAATATAGGAAAACATCCACGTGGTTTAGGGTTGTAGAAGCATTTCTTTTTAAAAAAATACAGAGTATAGAAGAAGAAAACTGATGAATATTTTTACCATCAAAACATAGGGTAAATATGGATAAAAGTAAAAGAATCGATCAATTGAAAGAACATTTTTACAATGTCTAATCTCACAACCAAGAAAATAATATCTAGATATATACAAAATTCCTGCAAATTTATAAGGAAGATACAGTGTCCAGAATAATTACTGGCAAAAGAATGAATGGGCAAATAATAAGAGAAGAAATCCAAAATGCATACTTTGAGGGGATAAATCTAGAATGTATTGATAGTGCTCTTATGTCCCTGGGCTCAGAATTAGACTTGCTAATGTGTACACCAAATTGTTTACTTGACTTGTTGAATGAGTTCAGAAAGAAATATGTATTCTTCAGTTTTAATTTCTAATATGGTAACTATTAAGAGATATAACCCTAACACAAAGAAAAGGTTTTTGGTTTGTCATGAATAATTTTGAGTTAAAATATTTTAAAAAATTCATAACCACTGATTATCTCTAGCTATCTAACATGTATCTATCATCTATCTATTTGCATATATACATATGTAGATATACATAAATTTGTCTTTAGAATCTGCATAAAAGCTTATGTGTTGGCAATTATATTTATAATGTAATAATGGGAGGAAATATATATGGTGGAACAGAACATGGGCTTTGGATTCCTTTTTTTGTTTCTACGTCACAGCTTTGTCACTAAGGTATGATTTTGTATAAATTACTCAATATCTCTGGGCCCGTCTCTTCTCTGTAAAAGTGTAATACTATTTTAATAATACTATCAAAATTTTATAAGGATGAAATTATTTAACCTATTTATAACAACCAGAATAATATATGAAAATTTTCACTAGTATCACATGAATGATGAAATGCTGGTAAAGTAAATCCTAGATCTGTTTTAATACCAGAAAATAAAATTCACCAGCACATGAAATTAAAATGTAGCAGACCAAAAACAGGGCAAGGAGATACACTACAAAGCATGTTTTCTTCTTACTGTAATATTTTGTCACAATGTTACACCAAAAATTTCTATATTTGTCTCATTCTCTATATCCCTCCCAGACCAGCTATTTCCACTTCTCTAATCCACACATTTGGATGTAATATAATAGTCATTTTATATTTTCTGGTTGTAGCTGCTAGACAGAATTCAATTTAGTGAGCTCGTTTTCAGAAATGAGGAAAGAAAGAAGGGAAGGAAGGAAGGGAGGGAAGAAAGAGAAAGAGACTGAGAGAAAAGAAGAAGGAAGGAAAGAGCAAGGGACAGGAGGGAAAGAACACAAGAGCAGGATAGGAGAGGAGAGGGAAAAAAATATTCCATATTATCTGCTCCTGGCACATCTAAGGAGACGGAATATGCCATCCTTGATGAATAGAAGGCATGCAAGGAGATATTCTTAACGGTTTCCAGTAAATGTTACAGCACAGACTTTAGAGTTAAAAATTTGGATTTTTTTAACCCATTTTGAGTTAATTTTTGTGTATCGTGTAAGATAATGGTCCACTTTCATTCTTTTGCATGTGGCTGTCCAGTTTCCCAACACCATTTATTGAAGAGACTTCCATTTCTCCATTGGATGTTCTTGGCTTCTCGGTTGAAGATTAGCTGTCCATAGATGTTTTATTTCTGGGCTCCCAGTTCTGTTCCATTGATCTTTCTGTTTTTCTGCCAGTACCATGCTGTTTAATTACTATTGCTTTGTTGTGTATTTTGAATTTAGAGAGCACAGTACCTCCAGCTTTGTTCTTTTTTCTCAGGCTTGCTTTGGCTATTTGAGGTCTTTTTTCCTTCCATATAAATTTTAGGATTATTTCTTCTATTTCCATTAAAAGTGTCATTGCGATTCGGTTTGGGATTGCATTGAGTCTGTAGATTACTTTAGATAGTATGGACATTTTAACGATGTTTATTCTTCCAATCCACAAGCACAGAATATCTTTCCATTTCTTTATGTGTTGAATTTCATTCAATAATGTCTTATAGCTTCCAGTGTATAACTACACTGTCTTTTACCTCCTTGGTGAAATTTATTCCTAGGTGCTTTATTCTTTTTGCTGTGATTGTAAATGGGATTGTCTTCTTGATTTCTCTTTCCTCTAGTTCATTGTTAGTGTATAGAAATGCAACTGATTTTTGTATGTTGATTTCTCTGAAACTTTACTATATTCATTAATTATTTCTAATAGGTTTTTGGTGGATTCTTTAGGCTTTTCTATATATAGAATCATGTCATCCACAAATAGTGAGAGTTTTACTTCTTCCTTTCCAATTTGTATCCCTTTTGTTTCTTTTTCTTGCCTAATTGCTCTAGCCAGGACTTCCAGTACTATGTGCAATAGAAGTGGTGAGAATAGGCATCCTTGCTTGTTCCTATTCTTAGAGGTTACCAGAGAAGAAGGGGGTGGGGGGAGGGTGGAAGGGGTTAAGAGACACATATATATGGTAATGGAAGGAAACTAGACTTTTGGTGGTGAACATGATGCAGTCTATACAGAAGCCGAAATATAATAACATACACTTGAAATTTACACAATATTAAAAACCAACGTGATCTCGATAAAATATTTTTTTTTAAAGTTTGGATAAAAATTTTTTTTTATCAAAGTGGCATTGCTAAACCAATGTTTACCAATAAACATTGGTATATATATAAACCATATAATGTTTATAACATTATATAAATTTCAAGTGTACATCATTATATTTTGACTTCTGTGTAGACTGCATTGTATTCGCCACCAATAGTCTAATTGCCATCCATGACCATGTACATGCACCCCTTTATCCCTTTTGCCCTCTCCCCACGGAAACAACCTAAGTGTCCATTGTTGGATGAATGGATTAAAAAGATGTGGTGTGTATATGTATGCACAATAGAATGTTACTCAGCCATGAAAAATGAAGTCTTGCCATTTTTGACAACGTGGGTGGACCCTGAGGGTATTATGCTAAGCTAAATAAGTCAGATGGAGAGACGAATAGTGCATGACTTCACTCATATGTGGAAGATAAACAAACAAATATAGAGACACAGAGCACAGATCGGTGGTTACTAACAGTTGGGATTTTGATTCCTAACTCCCTGGATTGCTGGCCGCTGCCTCTGTAACTGTCAGAGCAGCTCCTATGTACCGAGCTATGAGAGGGCCAATGTGCCTATGCCTGTGTGTTTCTTTATTGGGCTAGCAGGAACTTAGCTCAGCCAATGCTGGTCATGTTTGCGCACTAATAGTAGGGGGGCAGGTGGCACCTAACCTAAGAGAGACCTCAAAGCTGTCTAGTCAGGTTTAAACTGTTGGCACTGGTAGTATTCTTACCACTGCTGGTTAACATGATTCATATGAGAAAGGCTTTTACACAAACCATCCTCCGAAAGGACTTTTCCTCCATAGACGTAGCAACTTTTGCTTCTTTAACGTGTACAGACACTGAAAAATACTGTTGTTGAATGTGTTTGTATACCAAGGCAAACATCGTGATCTTTAGAGGGCATTTCACTTTGTCACAGATTAAAAAACTGTGCGAAAATATAATAATATAGTAACGATATATAGTAGAATAATTACATTTATAGTAATTAATATTATATAGTATATTATACCTAATATTAATATAATAGGTTAATATATTGATATAATTAATAATATAATCTGTCATAAGGATACACTCATTATTTTAAAAATTATTTTATAAAAAATTCATGTTATCTTCTTTTATCAATCATTTAAAAACAAGTAAATTCAGGGGCTGACCTGGTGGCATAGTGGTTAATTTTGCAAGCTCCACTTCGGTGACCCAGGGTTTGCAGGTTCAGATCCCGGGTGCGGACCTAAGCACCGCTCATCAAGCCATGCTGTGGTGGCGTGCCACCTATAAAGTAGAAGAAGATGAGCACAGATGTTAGTTCAGTGACAATCTTCCTCAAACAAAAAGAGGAGGATTGGCAACAGATGTTAGCTCACAGCCAATCTTCCTCACAAAAAAAAACACAAGAAAAACTAAAGAAAACACAGAAAAAACTAAAGTCAGAAAAAGGAATACCATATATAATAATTACATTATATTAACACATATTATATAATATATTGATATGATACTGTAATATAATCTGTCCTAAAGATGTCTATTTTAAAAATTATTTTTATACCAAATGAATCCATGTTATTTTGGTTTATCCATCATTTGAAAAACAACTAAAATCGGGAAAAAGAATCCTAATGATGTCTAGAAACCATCTTTACAAAGCTTTTGCTGGAGACATCAAAGAGGGTCTGAAGAGAAATAACATGATGACGTATTTTCAGGTAATTAACATTGTGCATGTCCATTGGATTCTGAGGTGGTATGCAGCTATTCCAAATTCTGAAATGGGTGGGGGAGGAAAGATATGCTTTATTAGACCAAAGGATTCTCTCAGACAGTAGCAATAGCTTATTTTTCTGCAAGCAGGCAATTATCATTCTGTAACACAGTGCCACACACCTACAAGGAAATCTGTAAATAGCTGTTCTATTATCTTCGCAAGTGGTACTATTTAAGTGAAACTGTCTCTGCATACTGTGAGTCGAAGATGGAATATTTGTTCGGCAATGCAAAAAGTTAAATCCCTGCAGAAATCTCATTTTATGTTGAGTTATTTTAGGGACATTCCATCTCATGTTTCATGAAGTCCATGTATACCACTTGAAGGAAAATGAATGCTCCAAAAATATGGAATACAGAATACATATATGCATATGTGTGCGTGTGTAGGTATATAAAGATATATGTGTACATATATACATGTATATGGGATATATTATATGTAATCAACTTGTAATATTTTTCTATGATCTTTACCTTTAAAGTTACTAAAACTTCTACTTTCCTTTCCAAAATAATATTATGAAGGAATTAATATTATTTCAAGGATCTGGTGTCCCAGGCTAAATAATTGCTCAATGTTGTCATGGAAATAGAGAAATGCAATTAATTACAATTTCTTGAAGCAGAGTGGATCACTCCTGCCTCCTTGCTAACATAACATGTTTCTCTTCATATTAGCACCATTTCCTCACACTGTGTGAGATTTATTTGCATGCTAGCTCCATCTTCCGATGGAGGACAGGCAGAGGTGACACCATCATTCTGCGTACACTATGTGGGCAGGGACTGTCTCTTATCAAGTATTTAAATGGTCACTGAATTATTCCCAGCAGCTTGATAGGAATGGCTTGGAAAGAATGCATGGATGAATTGGCATTGGCCAAGATTATTTTGGAGGCAAGTTACAGAAAATTAAACCCAACCTTGAGAGAGAGAATGAGAGAGACACAGAGATGTAGAGATAGAGACAGACAGAGAGACGGAGAGAGAGAAAAGACAGAGAATCTTCCCCAAACTGAAAAGCGTAAATTCACTGGATTCATATGTGGCTCCATCCAATGGCTCCCAAAATGCTCATTAGAACATTGCCGTCTCTTACTTACATCTCAGTGTCCTGGCATTTTCTGCCTACATTGGCTTTATTTTTCAGCAGACTCTTCCTGAGTCCATGTGGCGTCATGGTCACCTCCAGCATCATATCCTTCCTGCTCAACAACTCCAGTGCAAAGAAAGCCTCTACATTCTGAAATTCCCACAAATCTCCTGGAATTTACATAGATGGCTCAAGTCCGGTCACATACTCATTCTGAATCAAGCATTAAAGAGATAAGCTGTACAGAATGGACAGCCTTCAGTCAAATGCACACAGTGGGAACTGGAGGGTGGGGGAAGTCCCACAAAAACCACAGGGTGTAAGTTTTGGGTGGCGTCTGCTTAAAACTCAAGTCTCTGTTTGAGAACAGGTGAGGTATGGATGCTTGGCAGACAGCGTTATCACATGAGATTTACAGATTAAATATCGAGTGTGGGATTTGAAAGATCCATTGTTGACTTTCTCTTCCCTTCCAGATTATATGTGATACATCCCAGCTCTATAGAACATCTGGAATATGGCCTGAAAATCTGTCTTTTTAAGGAGCTTCTGAGGGAATTTGTAATAGAATTTAGTTCACGTAATAACTAAAGTTTGGAAGCATACCCTCTCAGAATTTTGGCATTTGTTTAGCCAGCTTTTACATTTTGGCTTTCTATAATAATACAAGTAGAAAATACAATTTTAACAATGCTGTTTGTCTTGGTCCGTTCAGGCTGCTATAACAGAATAGCATAGACTGGGTGACATAAATAACAGAAATTTATTTCTCACAGTTCTGCAGGCTGGAAGTCTAAGATCAAGGCAGCAACAGATTCGGTGTTTGGTGAGGTACCTCTATTTAGTTCACAGATGATTGTCTTCCCCCTGTGCCCTCACAAGGCAGAAGGGGTGAGGGAGCTCTCTGGGGTCCCTTCTACAAGGGCACTAACCCCATTCATATGGGTCACCCTCTCGTGACCTAATCGACTCCCAAAGGCCCAACCTCCTAATACCACCACATTGGGCATTAGGATTTATCATATGAGTTTTGGTGGGATACAAATCTTTAGTCTATAGTGTGATTTTTTTCCCAACTCTAGGTTAATTCTAATTGTGCAGTCTAATTTATCATGAATTAGTTTATTTTGAACATTCAGGTGAATTCCATTTTCATAAAATGTTTAATAAAATAGCTATTGGGTCTGATAGTTCTAAAATTAACTATCTAATTTATCAGGAAGCATTTTAGAGTTTTAAAATAAGAAGGATTAGTAATCTTTGATCATTAGATGTCAGACTTAACAGATTATCCTTATGTTAAAAATGAAATTATGAATAAAAGTATGGTAACCCATTGCTATGGAATTCAAGGGTAGACCAGATTATTTTTTTCCATACCAGTTATACTTTTTTCACATTTTCCGTGGTTTATGTTGTTTATTCGTTATTTCCCGTCTATGTCCCCTTGAATGTGAGGCCCACAGGGTTAGGTATCTTTGACAGTTTGGTGCACTGATGTAACCCAAGTGCCTAGAACAGTGTGGGGAGTAGGTGACAAATTTGATATTTGTCCACTGAGTGAGTGAACAAGTTAGTAAAAGAGAAAGGAATCCAATAAAAATTATACAGCCTAGAGTAATTGTGTTTCCACCACAACCTCAATATATTCACTATTATGTAAATCCATAACAGACACTTCGGTTTCACTGGCTCCTACTCATTTGCTCAAAATTTGGGTAAAAATGTTAATAAGATAGAAAAAACCAAAAGTGCTTGAATACGATGAGCAATAAACAACTCACGGAGAGAAGTAGTAATTTAAAGTAATACTAAACTAAATGATCTGAAGTACATTAAATAAGCTGGAATTAAATTGACTTCTAGATAAGCTATTTCCATATTTTTCCAAAATTGCATTTTGTATGTATTTGAGTACGGAAAGGCTTAATTTTTAAGACACAGATTTGCCCTGCTCGATCGTGCTGAGCTGTTGTTTGTAATGCCCTGAGATGTGAAAACTGGGAGTAAAACCTGCCTCCTCATATTGGCAACTGAGGTAATTTGGGAATCAGAAAGTTTTACATTCTGGGAAGACTTGAGTGAATTAGGACACATTCAGGGAAACAAAACAAAAAAACTCAGTAAGACTTAAAATAAGATTTGCCTCCCCAGTACATTTGAATAGGAACACTAATGTTTCCAAGGAAACATTATGCTCTTTTAAAAGAGGAATAAAAAACTCTCATGGTAAGCTTTATCCTTCCCTTGGAGCTGTTACATTGTCTTCTTCATTCCACTCAAAATTTCAGCAATGAGTTACAAGTCACCCAATATCTTCGTTTTACAAAAGCAACTGTTTTTTAAAATGTAGATTTTATTTGAAAGACACTAAAGAGAATGCTTCCTTAATAATAGGATGCTGATACTTGGTGCTTTGCTTATTCAGGTCACCTCTATGGCTCTGATATACTTGCGACAACAAAAACGAATAACATTGAAGCCCACTGAACAGTTCCTACATAAGACGTAGTAGAGAATTTCAATTTCTTTGCTCAGGACTTTCATTTTCTGTCTGTCATGGAGGTTAGTGATGTTTCTTTCCAGACACAGATCCAGGATGTGCTGGTACTGAATTAGTAATGTCCTTTAGATCATGGTCACCGTGTCTGTTAGGAGCAAGTTCATCACTAAAAGCAATGTTTTTATAAAATATATAAAAGGAGTTCATATGGATCAACCAATTAATAACTAATTAGGTAATTGCTCAAACCAATAAATATTAAATATCATAATGTGTTGAATAAAAAGACCAAACTTTTTATTTTTTAAAAAAAGAATAAAACATCATAAAATATCCGAATGGGAAAAATGTTATGAATACATCTGTAAGAGGTTTTTCTTTTCCCTTTTTTCTCCTTTATTTTACCATTTATAACGGGCTAGTTTGACATTCCTCTTTATATTTAATTAATAATATATAAGACTGTCTCAGCGATGAACTACCACTTGGCCATGATTTGCCACAACACTGTCACTTTCCACAAGGAAGAAATAAATCAGACACCGTGATCGTGGGCCCAGTGGAATTTATAAAATAACTAGGTGTACTATTAATGAGGATAGCGTAAGGTGAAGAGGAATAAAATGTGTTTGAACAAAATCTTGAGCAGTACTTACGTATGAAACTCCATCACGAGGGCGCAGTGATATCACTCTTGGATCCTCCTCTCTGGAGCCTTATGGAAACAGAGTAACAGAAGCAGCATTAGAAGGGGACCCCCAAACATGTCATGGAGACACTAACCAAACAAAGATATCATATCCACTGAGCTGGAGGACCACAGCAATGCAGACACAGTGGTGAGGATAAAGCCCTACGACAGCAAGATTTGGTTTGGAAGCAGGTAGAGACAATCAAAGCTGGTTCCTTTGCAGTAAAGGGATTATGAATGCTCCACAGAAGGATGGAACTTGAGGTAAGACGCTGTCAGAGAGAGGACAGATGCAGGGGAAAAGAGAGGTGCCTGCCATCATCTAGGGCTAGGTTTGCATGGAGCTTCACAGAAATTAGGATACAGCCACATTCACAGTCCCAGATGCAAAATTGAGAACTCATCCAAGCCCAGAACTGGGGGTGCAGAGAACGAGACTGGCACATCCACCAAGCCCCCCGTGACAGGAGCCTCACCCCACTTCACGATGTGCCAAGGGTGTCTACAAGGCTATGGAATTACAGTGGGAATACGACCTGGTTGTCTCAGAGAATAGTCAAGACCTTGCAAGAAACACCTGTCTATGATAATTACTCTAGGAAAGCTACTGAGTGCTTTCAAATTGTTACATTTCTTTTTCATGCCTGATTTTTTTAAACTATTTATTGAAGTCTAGCACAAGTACAGACAAGTTTACAAACCCTGAGTGTATCATGTAATGAATTTTTCACAAAGTAAAAGTACCCAAACTATGAAACAGAATGATCTCAAATCAAGAAACAAACATTATCACCAGCTGTGAAATGCCCTTTCATTCCTCTTCCAGTAACTGCCCCATTGTAACCTCACTTTGCTGTCTACCACCTTAGATGTGTTTTACCTGTTTTGAGAATCATCCATGTCTTTATATGTAGTTTTTGAGCCCATTCTAATGCTCACTCATTCTCGTTGCTTGTATTCATTTGCATGAATATATAAAACATTTACTTGTACTTTCTTGTAGATGGACATTTCCGGACATTGGGGCTGTTGTGAATAATGCTGAAATGACCATTTATGTATATGTCTTTTTGTAAACATACATGCTCATTTCTGTTGGTATTTCGCTCAATTTTAATTTCATCATGATTCATTGTTGAATGGTCTATGTGTTTTAAGATGGCATATCACAAATGTAATATTTATTTGTATACTCAAAAGTTCGTCTGAGAACTCACACTTATGCACTAACTATGCCTGTTAAAAAGAAAGAACGCTAGCACTAGTCAAAGAAAATTGTAAAGCAAAAATTAACATTAAATAGTAGGGCTGAGATGAAAGTGCTAAATCTTATTGGTTTATGGAAGTGAAACATAAAGGGATTTTAGACACACCCATCTGAGTTAGATTTTCGTTGTTTTATTCCAGTTCCTAGAAACTCACACACCCTTGGAGCTCTCCTTCATGGAACTTCATCCTTCACTGCACAGTAAAGCATTTCCAGTATAGATGATGGTATTTCTAAAAATATAGAACCCAGAAACACAAAATCAAGAGGACTAATCTGCCAGTGGGTTTAAGATATAAATGTTGGACCTAGCTTCTCATTTCCTCGCTCTTTATAAACCTGTGAGCTTTGTGTGGGGAGAACAGCATCTGGAGCCTACGTAGAATTCTATGCAAAAGGAGCACAACCTGGAAAGATGTTGTTTCCCTAGTGGCTCCATCTTGGAATTCTCAGGAGACTATTCCATTGTTCCATGATCCCAGCTAGTTTTGGATGATACGCTAACGAGAAGACCTGTGAATTTCGTGGGCGTCAAGATGTTATCTTACTTATTTCACTATAAAATGCTTTCCTTCATCAGAAGAACTTTGTATGGCACAGCAAGATGAGAAAGGAGCACAAATGGATTGCAATCATAAGAACAGTAGCAAGGAACGGCAAATATAAGTCCTGAATGAATGTCTGTTCCAGAGATAGAAAACCCCCGTTTCTTCTCTGAAGGAAGGAGTCCAATGAACTATACTTTGCACCAGATGATCATCTCGTCTGCCCTGTGTTGGGTCTTAAATTAGAGGCTCAAGAAGGGTCACTACTGCAGACACAGTGGAGAATGCCATGTCCAGTCCTGTTGAGAAAAAGTCGAAATTATTTATCATGAAGATAACCCCCAATCTTGAAACCATGGCCTTATTGTTCATAAGCCCATTGAGCAAGCATTGGGTGGCTGTTGAAAGAGGATAGAGACTCCTACAGAATGGGGCTGCCATATTAATCTAATTTTAAGAGCCTTCTCCACTGTTGGCTTTTGGTACAAATATTGTCTTCCTCTAGACCCAGTCATCAAGAATCATCCTCAGTTCACTTCCCAAAAACTCCTAAAAGTTTGTTCCTTCCAAGTGGGAAAAAAAATCATCATCCATTGACAAAGCATGCATGCAGATTCTTAGTTATGGCAAAATCACTGATGATTCGGATAGTCCAGGGAGGAAGTCCATTTCATGCTAACAGACAAAGACAGACCATCCCATGAGCTGATAGCTAAGAGGAATGCCAACAGGGGGTAGACGACAGAAGAAGGAAGAAACAACACCTATGTTTGTATGAACAATTATGTAAATTAGAATTGTAGAAGCCATGAATATTGTCTTGCTTGCTAACAATATACATGTGAATACATTAACTCCCTTTAAATTATTCATTGAGTATTGTTTGCTGGATAACATTACTACTTAGATTGCAAAATATTTTGGTGGGGCTGTAAGTGAAATAGAAGGACGTGTACCCAAATCATGGAAGAAATGCTTTGGATTTTTCACATGTACTAAGTTGTAATCACAAAGAGTGTACTAAAATGGGAAAATGTTAGACTGTAACTTGAGAGAAAAATATATAAATATGTATATATATTTTTGTGTGTGTGTGTGTGTGAGTGAGAAAGATCAGCCCTGAGCTAACATCCATCACAAATCCTCCTCTTTTTGCTGAGGAAGATTGGCCCTGGACTAACATCCGTGCCCATCTTTCTCTACTTTATATGGGACGCCACCACAGCATGGCTTGAGAAGCAGTGCATTGGTGCGTGCCCAGGATCCGAACCTGTGAACCCCGGGCCGCCGCATCGGAGCACGTGCACTTAACTGCTATGCCACTGGGCATAATATAAACATATATTTTTAATAATTTGAAGTGGAGATATAATGGGTGGTACTGCTCAAAGGGAAGTATGTGAGAAAACATGCAGGAGAACAATTTTTTTTTAGGAGAAAAATGTATTTGAGAAAGAGACATATAAAAGTGTGTAGTTTAGGATGTTTGGTTCTGGCAGCATTTTCTGCAGCATAACCTCAGTATTGAATGTTTTTCCTCAGTGGTGAATTACCACAATAACTGCTGTTTGAGCTAGCCAGCCAGAAAAAGTGAGTTGATATATTGCAGATTCGAATACCCACAGGGTTAAACAGAGAGCTGGATCAAAGGAGATCTGAAGGAAGACCAGGAAGGCATGCAATGGCCAAGACCCTTCTTCATTTTGTGGGAATTGAAGTCATTCCTATAGCTGAACTGAGAGTTTGTGTGACATTTCCGAACAAAAAACTGTGGCCTTCTAAGAAAGGAATGTGGACCTGCCTTCAAAACAAACCCTGAGTGATGTGTAGGATGGGCTCCTTGAGATGAATCTGGCACACTCTGCTATCCACCGCTGTGATGGCAAGAGAATAAATAGACTGGCTTTAACAGAAGAAGGGTCATGTGTGCAAATCTGAAACAATGCAGCGTGCTGACGCTTAGAGGAAGGATGCAAGGTGAAAATCATAGGAGCTAATGGATCATAAATTGTTCATTGTTTGTTTCCCCCTCTACCTCTGATTACGTCTCTGTTTAAGTATCTTTAACATTGACACTCTAGAAGGCAAATGAAATGAAGCAAGGAAATTTGCCTTTCAGCTCCCAAGTAGCCAAGCACTAAAAAAGTGATTAAGAAAACAATCTGAAATGGAAAGTGTGGGGGAAGGATCACTACACTTAGAAAATAGGACAAAAAACTAGGTTAAGTTTTCTATGCTCATCAAAAGATGTTGCGTATCTGGACAGTGATTCAGCTAGGTCAAAAAGAAAGGTTCCTTTTGGAAAATGCTTGAGTCAATGATATTTACCAGGTTGACAGGAGAAGCATAATCCTATGGGTCTGTTGGATGGATATTATGCCTATTATGTTAGCTAATATTTAAAATAATGGGAAACTTTAAAAAATATAAAGGAAAATAAGAAAGAAAAGGAACAATCTATAGTGAAATCTTTATCTTGGGAATAAGAGAGAGTGGGAGACAGAAAGATAGAGATAGAGATAGAATGATATATAGAGAGAAAATAGATAGAGATAGAGATAGAGATAGAGATAAGATAGAGATAGATAGTGATAGACATAGAGGTAGAAGATAGAGATAGAGAGAGAGAAATAGAAATATATAGAAAGAGACAGACAGAGACAGAGAAAGATAGAGATAGAGATAAATACCGAGAGAGAGAGAGAGAGAGAGAGAGAGAGAGAGAGAGAGAGAAAGACAGAGATAGGAATAGGAAAGGGGAGAGAGAGAGAGAGAGAATGTATGGGATGACCAATCCATTGCTATAAAGGACCTCCAAGCCATATAAAAACATTGTACGTTTTATAGAACAGACACATATTTTGAAAGTCAACAATTAAGCAAAGTTATAAATGTGAATCACCTCATTTTCCTAACTATATTCTAATGAGCAGATATTTTTGTATGAAAAGGCAGTATCCAAAAGTAGAAGGAAACTTCTCTCTCCTTCTAAAGTCCACATCCCGGGAACTGCCTTAACAGAAATCAATGTCCTTTAAAAGAAGCAAAAGTACCCAGGAGAAAAGGGAGGGAAGGCAACAGAACAGGTTTGGAGGATAGGATGTTTTGAGGAGAAAATAATGATGCAATCATAGACTTGGGTGGTTGAATCATAATTCCATACGAAGGAGGTATACACAAGGAAGACACATATAAGTGAATTTCCACCTATTAAAGTGCAACCAAATAAAAAAAAACTGTAGGTAGAGAAGATTCACCATAGCTCAGCTCATCTGTAATGGTGTAGATACCATCCTGAGCAGGCTGACAGCGGAAGTCCTTGTACAGCTGAAGAATGTGCACCTGCACAAATATCAAGGTCCTTACTGGGAGACCCACTATGGACAGGGAGAATTTCATGTGGCTTCTCTTCATATGCACTTCACAGATTAGTGAATGTGCATGGGGTTTTGGTGAAATGTTGGCTAGAAAAATCTATGGGACAGAATCATCTGAACCCTTTTTTTTTGTATCTTCCTCCAGACTTTCATGTGGATCTTCTTGCGCAACTCATATTTATATTCGGGTGTAAGATTTCCAGGCATGAGTTTTCAGCTTATGCAGCTTCTAAAGAAATATATGACATACAGTGTCAGTTATCTAAAAGAACAGTGTGTTCCAGAGTACCTTGGATTCACTGTAAAATGAATTGACTACTTTGAACAATACAGAGAGAGAGAGAGAAAAAGAAAGAGTTTAAGCAATGAGGAAGATATTGTGTGAAACAAACCAAGAGATTGTCATCGGGTTAGGAATATGATTAAAATAATTATACATAAGTATTAACTGTAAGTGATATCTTTCCCAAAATACAAAAATACTAATGAGAAGAAAATGTTAAAGGGAGCTGGAAAAATGAAGTGTTAATGGCCACATATTTATAGCAACAAATTAAAAGAGCATAAATAAATCAAGAAATAGAAGCATAAGTACACAATTGAAAGATTAGCAAAATAATAATAATGTCACAGTTAACCTTTTTGAGTTATTAGTATGTGCTATGCAATGCACTTAGCTCTTAAAAAGATTATTTGTTTAACTGGTTTTACAACCTCGTGAAATAGCCACTACATTTATCCCCATTATCCTAATAAAGAACCTCGAAGACAGAGTTTAATGCTTGTCAAAAGTTACCAACACAGTTACGTGTTGAATATGTGATTTAAACCACAGATGTCTTACTTCAGTGTCTTTCCTATTATGCTAAATTTACATATGGGTGTGTGTGTGTATGTGTGTGTGTGTTTGGGTATGATGTGTATGGTTGTATATTGGAAAATTATTGAGCAAATTAGTAAAACAAAAGTTCTGTAGCACTAGATAGAAAAAAACACATTGAAAAAGACAGTGCTATGACTTAAGGAAACCCAAAACATATGGGTAACAAAGAAGGTGAATTACCTCTTTTCATCTATTTAAAGAAAGAAAATGTCAGATTTCAATTAACAGGAAGGAATGTATTGCTAAAACTAACCACCAGCACCAAACATAATACCCTGAGAGCAAGATCAATGTCTATTAAGAAAAAACATGTTAAATAAATCATGGCACATTCCATTGAGCATACACTAAGCAGCATTACTTAAAATGTAGCAATTTAATTTTTAATATTTTAAGTATGATATAGAAAGTTGCTGTTTTGTATGTGCATACATATTGTTGTTATGCAATTAAGTAAAAATGGTACATTATCGTGTATATTCACGTTTAGATAGTAAATAGCTGTGATGGTGCAAATGCTCACACCACCAAAAAATAACCTTAAAGAGTAAGTGTCCTCAATGAAAAAGGCTTAGGAGTTTCTGAGGGGGATTATTTAATGTTATATGGTCGTGTTATATCATTTAGTACTTCTGACTTTTCTCAGATAAATACTTTTCTTTATAAAGTTGTTGACGTGGAAAATAAAACTTCTTCAAAAGACAATGTTGTACCAGATTAGATTTTTTTTTATTTAGGCATGAATTTTATTTGGGGGAATTGCTAAAACGTTTGAAAATGAATCAAATAATAAGTCCTAGAAATAAGGGATAGTGCGTATATTAAATTATGTTATGCTATGGTATTATATGAGAGGAAGAACTATTCTTGTACCCTCTAGGTCCTTCTGGCTGGTCTAACAATTAAATTGACATGAGATAGAATAACAGGAGAAAATAAAGTTTAATAACATGTATACATGGGAGAAACCCAGGAAAACTGAGTAACTCGCCAAAATGGCTGAAGCCACCACCTTAAGTATCATCTTTAGTTGAAGACAAAGGAGGATGTTGGGGGTAGTGGTTTGTGACTTCAAAGAGGAGGCAGGTAATTTACACAGAGATGAAAAAGCAAATGCTTGATAAGCAAATGTTTGCTGGGCCATCTGTAGACAATGGGACCTGAGAGAGAATTTTGATAAAATGGGCCTTGCTCTAGTGTCTTCCTGTCTACCACACTTAGAGTTATCTATGGTGATAGCACCATCCTGGGACAGACCTTCTGTCTTAAATTCTTTTAGGCAGTTAGGAGGAAGGTCTAAGTTTCTTCCTGAGTCTTTTGTTCTTAAAAATAATCATGCCACAGAGACACATTTTGAGGAGGCACATTCTGATCCCCACACTATGTTATGCCATATATTATTTTGGAAAAAAATGCACTTTTAAAGCACTAATGTCCTTAAGAATAGAAGAATAAAGTATAAGTTGAAAGTTCAAACATGGAGAAATAAGAAAAAAATAAAAATAAATTGTAGAAACAACCAAAAGAATTTGTTTTCATTGAAATGAGCGACAATTACTTTAATAGGTTCCCCAAATCAAAATTGCATCTGTGAAGCTATTGGGATGATATCTTCAATGTGCTGAATTTACAGGGTAGGAAATTATCATATTTATATAAATATCATTTTCTTTCCAAATACAGTATAATTATTTTGTATCAGATGCCAATCTGAACTCACCAAGGATCTTTTCTTTTGGCATAAAAATACAGAAGTCTGTGCCTTTCTAAAGCAAAATAAATTTGAAAAAGAATAAAAAGAATAATCTTTATTACTTCTAAGTGGAGAAATTAAGTCTAATCAAAAAAGTAATAAAAATACTTATTTCTTCTAAAGCATTTTTCTTTGTTAGATTTGAGGTGTGTATGCGTGTTTTGGCTTCGTATTTTATTAGCTTCCTAGTGGAAGCAGGAACAATTTCAGGGTGCTTTCCAAGAGCTTATTCTGGAGCAGACCAGACTGATGTTTTAATTGAATCATTGTCATCTTTGAGGAAAAAAGTCTAGCATAGTGAAATATGCAACTATAAATTAACAGAATTTGAAGTGGAAAGAAATAATACACATTCTGCATATATATATACATATAATCTGCATGAAAATGAGCTGAGGTTTAAAAATGGATGTGCTTTTCTAATTTAAAATTAATTATGATAAGGGTTTGGCCTGATAGCTTTCTAAATTCCACATCAACTTATCTCGAAACTCAATAGAGCTAACAATCATCTTTGGGGGCGGGTGTGGGGCAACACACGTGTTGGTTCATTTAATAAGCGGGGTCAAGGACCAGACGTTCTTTTATAATTTAGAAAATTTTCTTTTAAAAAGTTTGTGTTTTGTCTGCAAATGTTTATCCTAGAACTTGGCCATTTCTATGTTTTCTAAGAAATTGTAAAAAAAATCCTTATGAAGTTGGTTGTGAATGAATTGATGTGGGTCTGGGGAAGGAAACATGTAAGGTCCTGTGTTCATATTTCAGATTAAATATGGGATCTCACATATGATTATGTCAACCTCCAAACTGCAGGAGTTATGAAAGCAAGTTAAATGACATTTATAATATTTTGAAATGAAAGAGAAAGCATAAAGATCATTTCCTTTCTCGAGGTGAGAGATTAAACGCACAGAGAGATAGAGATGGAGAGAAAGAGACAGAGAAAGGGAGTGAAAGTTGCTAATAGACTCTGTCCTCTGGGAATTAAAAGAATTCAACTCCCACTGGGAGGTGGCTCAATATTTTAGGAAATGGGAAGTGGGGAGATTGAACGGAAGCTAATGTCGGAGTGAGTGTGCTGTTCGTTAATTCTCATTACATTCAACCATTTCATGGATGAATTATTCTCATTGTAGACATTGGGAATCACAGTTAGTTGATAAAGAACCATTGTCACAGTGATTATTAACGACCGCTGTTCTCTTGTAAAGGAAGTTAAAATATGTATACTCATCCTTTACTCTTATCAGAGACTACTACATGAAAGTGTGCACTAAATACATAAGTCTCAGAAGGAATGGGACATCACAATACTCCCTCAAACTGTGCTCATTATTAATTCACAAAAAGTCTCTAAAAAGAAACGTAGAGATAATATGCATACCCCCGTCTGTTTCAAAACTAAGCACACAATTTAGTACACAATATATACAGAAACCTGTGAGAGTTTTAATGACCCACCTTTTTAAGCATTAATTACCATTTAAAATTCAGAGTAAATGCAAATTGTAAATTGTGGTTTCAACTGTACTTGGCTTCACTGGGAACATCTTAAATACACAATAACAGATTCACATAACTTCGTGTTAAAAATCATCTTAATTTTGAGTAGAAAACCATTTTTAATATTCAAATGAATGTTATAATCGTGTAGCAAAAACAAGAGCTTAAGAAGTAAAAGAGATGCTTATAGTTGTTTGTTTAAATACCAAGACTATGGAAGCAGTCCCCTATGTAAAATAAACTGGAAGCCCTCTGCTCTTTGGAATGGCTCCCCTAAAAACTCCTTAAAGAAGAAATACTTAAAAGAATGAAGAATTTTACTCTTCCTTCTTGGTTTCCTATAAAAATGATTAAATGTGCAGGCTTTAGTGTATCTCATATAATCCAATGAGGAAAGTCTCTTATCCATTAGAAAAAATAATAAACAGTATTTATCAATTAAGTTATGACCTCCCTGTACCTTCTATCCCCATCATCATGGATGAAGAGGCACCCGTGCTCCTGAAGTTATCCCTGGATATCCCAGGTACACAGGGACTCCTTCTTCCTTTTAGTCTTCTACTCCATCAACGTGGGTCAAGGTGGGGGCCATCCATTGCTCTAGGACCCACTTCCCCTTTCTTCTGTCTCAATAGATAAATTTAATGAAGGGTCCCCAAACTATCTCATAGATATCCCTCCCTTCCTCTATAACTCTCAGCCTCAGTCACTTCTCTTGAATCTACCTGGCTGATGTCTTTTTGACCTTTTTTATCTTCATGTCATTCCCTCAGTCTTCCGTGTCACTCCCTATATCTCACCATCTAATCTCTCTGATTTTTTAAAATTACATTTAATATGATTTTTTTAAATGAGGCTTTGCACATTCTCTCCCCTTTTGCCCTGTATTTATCCTTTGCAACTCTTGAAATTTGTCCACACCACTGTTTATAATCGAGGTGCACCCTGATCTGAAAGTTATTGAAAAAGTCTAAACTGTAGACATTAACGTTTATGTAGCCTGTCAGAGATTATATGTCTTAAATTGTTTTTAAATCTGAAATCAAATATATCAGAAAATAGCATTGCAAATGTGGTGCCATAGAAAGCATCTTCCCTTCACCTTTACGTAGAAAGAATTAGTAAAAGATTTACAGTTAAAAGTGGCATATTTGAAATGTATATTTACTTTCTCCTGTTCTTCGACCATCCCCATAAAATAACCGTAAATAACTAGAGATGTAAAACTATTTTTAAAGACAAGGCAAACCTCAAATTGAGGATAACTGTCACTCTGTAACTTCCAAGTATGGTCAACATTCAGTTCTTCGCTTGAATTTTCATGCTCAGTCCACCTGCACTCTACGCAATGTTTCCAACTCGGTTACCAATACAACTATCCTTTGATGTTATAGATGTTTCTTTCTTTTTCAACTCATTCGTTTGCCTTCCCACTCAGTCTAGAATCCAAGGTCCTTCATTAAAATTGCTCTCTCATGAGCAAGATTTTCCTCTTGCCCCTATCCTCTTCTATATGACTTTTTTGAATAAACCATATCTCTGGTTCAACCAGTTATCCAACCAGTCGTTGGCCGTACTAGAATATCTAAACATCGATAGAGAAAAATACAGAACCACGAAGAACAATGTCACTTCAAAGGCAAGAACGCAAATATCCAATGGGTTCCCACTGTCCATGAATGTTTATAAATGAACAATCTCATTCTGAGATAAATATTTCAATCCTCTTTCCCTTTATTTAAACCCTTTTCTACCCTGTTTGCTCTTCCTAAAGCTATTACCTCATACCTCATGCAGAAAATGAAACTCATCACAAGGGGCTCTCTCATTTCAAATCCATCACTCTGAGAGGATTATCTTCACTCAGACTTTCCCCTTTCCTGTTATAATGGACCAAATGTGTCACTTTTATCAAAGGCTTGCATCTCCATTTGGTTGTGGATTTCTTCCCCTGATAGCCTTCTCTCACCTTCACCATGAATATTATCTCTTATTCTTGTTTCTTCATGAGTCCATCTCTCTATATATTTTTTTCTCATGAGCAAACAAATATGCTCTCTTATATCCCATATTAGAACACAAGGAACTTTTTAAACTCTCATTTGTCATGCTCACAACCACCTTATTTTTCTGTATCTTTTTAGAGGAAACAAAATGTTTTTAAGAAAACCATCTATGTTTGCCATCTCCATGTTTCTACTCCTCATCCTCTCCCTAACAAAATTTAGTCAGTCACTCTCTGTCCTTTTTCAGCTTACAGAAGCCTCATGAACTGATTGACAAGTTGCAAGTATATCTCTCTGTCCTGGTGCATTTATTTTATATAACATGGAAGTGATCTCTTTCTTGATGGTTTTGTAGAATGCACCATTAAATCCATCTTCGCCTGCTGTTGTTTCTAAGATTACATCTTTGAAAATCTTTGCATTTTATCCCTGTTAATTATTGTGCTAAGTATTCCAATTCTTCTCAAATCAAACTTGATAATTGCTACTTTTCTAGAAAACCAACCACTAGGGTAAGGGGTGTGGTTGTGTATTCAGAATGATTCTCTTCAACCGTAGAAAAGGCTTACTTAGCAGGGAGATTTCAATTACCCCACTGGACATAAAAAATAAAGTCTGGACAGCTTGACATCACTGAGAGAATCAACCTCAGTGAAACCACATAGGCAGTGAAGTCCAGGGATCTCTATGATTTGTCCAAAATCTACCTAGCTGCAAAACCTCACCACTCTAGTCCCTACCATTTGGGGCTGCAGTCAGATGGCCACTTTTGGAGCAGGCAAATACATTATCATGCAAAAAGTGGGTAACCAAAAATACTTTCTGGATGAATGAATGTAGGAGCTTGGGCAATAATTCATGCCCAGCGTAAATGACCATCAGCTCTGCTATCTGCTAAGTGAGCCTCTTGGCCTGTATGACATCATCTGAAAATTGGGAATCATAAAGTGGCTTTTATTAGAGTGAAATATTCATTAAAATTAGATTGTGGTACCTGGTATTTAATGATCAAATGTTAGTTAATAATATTCTCTCTTAATATCCTTTATGACTTCTCTCCCTAAATATTTCAATTTTGATTGCCAGGTAAAATACTCCTACTTTTCAATGACCTCAGTGGGAATCAATTTATTATGCTTCATTAAATTTCTGTTTCTAATGTTCTTATAGCTTATTTCATAATTTTCTGATCACAGCCCTCTTTATAAATGAATTTATGATGTTTGAGGGCATTGTGAATGTTTTCTTCATTATTGATGCAATTATGTCTCTGAAGGTATTGTATACACTCGGCATATATTAGTTCTTGATGAAACAGTGTTTGAGTAAATGCATGGAGAGAGTTTTGGGATAATAATACATTCATAAGATTTTAGATTAGAAAAAGCTTATTTACAGAATGGGTACATTTTATTATTATACATTTATTATTTTGTTATTTAACTGATTCTATTATTGCACACAATTCATTAATATTTTTAACATTAATATTTTTGTGTATATGTTATTACATAGAGAGATGTATATATATTATGTACATAGATATAATGATCAAATATATATTGATAAATACTGCATAGATATATAGACATATAGATACAGATTGGTGGATGTATCAGTCAGGGTTCAAGCAGATGATCAGAACCAGTAGATATATATATATAGATGTAGATATGTAGATATATATATATATACACACTCACACACATACATATATTCATATATATATTTTTTAGTTACAAGCAATTGACTTAGGTAATTGTGGTAGCTACCTCAGCACATCTGAAGCCCATAGGCAGCTTGTCACAAATAGAAAATTACATCACAGACAGGCTGGAACTCACGGCTGGATCAAGCTGTCGTCCACAGACCGACTGTCTCTCTCTCTAGTTGTTGAGTTCCTCTGGAAAAGTAGATGTCCAGAACATAAACCTGTGCTACCCTCTACCCAGATCCCTGTTTCTTGCATTTAAAAAATTTTTGCCTTTCATGAAATACATATATTCACATCTAAATCAGAGCTTCCAAGTTCTAAAGTCAAAAGAATGACGGACGCCTCTGACATCTCTGACATTATGGTGAGGCTTTATTTTGGAGAGCTTCCTGCTTCCCTTCACATCCTAGCATCTGTAATGGCAATGTGGTCTCCCTGTGTGTGTGGCAAACTTCAGTGGGAGAACAACCTTGAAGAATGAACACACTGAACAGAGTGAGTCATAAAAGAATAAAATACATGCTATTTACTATTTTAGACAGCATTTTGGCAAACAATGTTAAAATCTACAAACTCGCTAAAACCCTCAGCAAAGAGAAAATATGTATCTTTGCTTCTCTTCTATTTTTTTTCCCCTGTAATTCTGCTCATTCAATTTTCTTTTCTGTTCTTTTCATTCCACTTCAAGTTTTTCATCCTAACTAGGTTGGAACATCAATAACAATAAAAATCATAGAGAACAGAAAGAACTGAAGACACTGCAAATCCAGTGACAATCTCTCTTTACTGTCATGCAACATGAATAGCTAATAGATGCAAAAAGAAAAAACAAGGAGAAAGGCCATTGCCAGTGTCATCCACTAGTTGCAGAGCTTAAAGTTTGGGAGAAACTTCAAATTCCTACAGTAAAATTGGGTAAACTCCCTGTTTCTGATATTTCTCTGTGCCAAGTCCAGATGGCCATAGCTTGCTCATTTTTACTTAATGCTTAGCATAAAGTAGACACTAGACGAGCTATATCAATCGATTAAATTCACAAATTTAAATGAATGATTAAAACAACCGTATAAGAACTTTGGTGAACAGGCCAATCTTTTTCACTAATTGCATAGACTTGTTTTTTGATAATATGCAAATGTTCTATTTACACGTGTGAATGTCTAACTAAACATTACAAACCGAAGAACCGTGAAAATATGCTGCATTAAATATTAAAAATATCCCTGGCTTAAGGTCATCCAACATGTTAAAAATGCAATGTTTGGAACTAATTGCTTGTCAGTGGTTACTGTAATCTGATTACATTTCTTAATAAGAAAGTAAAAATTGTTGATCTTAAGGAAGGATAACTGATATTGATTCTATCTTGTGCTGGCATAAACTTCTGGTAGCTGCAATGTCTTGCCAGTGTAAATGACTCAAAAATAAGCCAGTGACCCACAGGGACCTAATATGCAGAACCATTCAGCCACCCCCTAAAAATTATTTCAGACACAATATAATCACTAAGAGGCAGGTTGCTGGAATATGAAGTTAGTGGTTAGCTTGTTCAGTGTAATTTGTAATCGTTTGGAAATGCCAAGTGGCTCTTGTAAACAGAAGGCTTTACCTGTAAGATGCTTAAGGTTATATCAGCGTCTTATTCAGATGACAATGGTGAGAAAACACCTGCATTGAGGCATTTGTTGGATTAAATGCAACAGTGCTCAAGAAAGTCTGGCTAGCTAGTGGTTTGACTACAGTGATAAAAGTCATTTTGAGGCTGCTGTCTGTGACGATAAAATAGCGACTTACTTTCTTAGGCCTTGTAGAATCACATTTTATTGGTATTTTACTTTTAACAATATGGTAAGAAAATTTAATTATCTCTTCCTCTTCAAAGATTTCCATCTTAATTATCAAGTGAAGGAATTTTTGAAGTGGTGTGGTAATGCCAAAATACTTTCCACAGATCTTGTGTCTGATGATACTGATTTTTTCCGTTTATCTCCCCATAGTTAGAAACGGGCTGATAAAATATCAGTAGTCTTTCTGGTATCTCAGACACATAAATTCTTCCAACCATTATGGATGTTCTGTATTCATTTTTCATAGAAAAGTATTGTTGTCAAAAATAAAAAAAATTAACACAATCTTAATAATTGAATATATGTATATTTTGTATACTTATGTTGTCAAGTTATTTAATATAATTGTCTCAGTCTCTTCAGTTGTAACGAGAATGACTTAACTACCTATCTATGATTATTAAAGTGTATCATTATCTAAATTATAGTATGTAAAGTATATAGACACTATCGGACATAATAAGCACCATATATTTTTGTTGGAACTGTGTGTTCATAGCATTTCTATAAATCCCGATGCATACACATCATGTAAGTGAAGCCCTGAGATGCCCCTTTCTACTATACCAAACCACCAAGTTTGTTGCCATATGACAAAAGTGAAGTGGCTGCTGGTAGCACCTTTTCAGTGAGGAGAGCTAGGTCATGTTGGATGAAGACAAACAGGGATGTTTCTTCACAAAGGCTTGAAAGCATGCAGAGAATGGAGGCCGGAAGTGGAAGGAGGAGAGGGCAGTGGAACAGGTTTTTTTTTTATTTTCCTTCCTTTCCTCTTCTTTTCCTCTTTCTTTCTTTTCTTTTTCTCCTCTCTCCTTTTCCTCTCTCTCTCTCTACCACGTCCATCCTTTTTCCTTTTAATAAATCAAAGCCGTCTAAAATCATTATTTTCTCTATTTACTTTGGCAAGTCATTTCAACAGGAGTGCATTTCCAGTTCATCTTTGGATATATTTTTTTATGTTTTAAACATTTTATGAATTTCATATGCATTTCTTTTATCTTGGAACTATAATTGCTCTCTCCAGGTCAGCGTTTGGAAACCATCTGGTTTGGCAACTAACAGACGGACTATATTCCATTATCTCCAACTTTCTATCCAGTCAGACACTGCCCACATTCCACAGTTCCATCTTTAGTTTCATTGTGAATCCACATGCATAAGACCTAGTAATACCTAGAGCAGTGCCTAGTAATACGTGTGGACTTTAGCACAATTGGGTTGTAGTGATTCAGGTTATCTCTTCCTCTCATCGTGTTGTCTTCAAATATTGAGAGATCAAATAATCAATGATGACTTGGAAAAAAAGGAGCCTATGTGTATCCATTTGTTAAAAGTAATTCATGGAAAACTGTAACCCACAGAGTGACTATTCTCAATGAATTTATTTTTCTCATTCCTGTCCCCACTGCTTACGTAAGGGGCAATATGTTCTCGCTGAAACCCAGCTCTGTTTCTTCCTCTGTTGATTAAAAAAAGTTGGTTGAGTGAAGAGTAGAAGGTTAGGAAGAAATACTATCAATGGATTATAGCCATGAAATAACTGTGTACTATATGCTACAATATTTGGGAGATGGCACCAACCTGAGCCTCTTTGAAGGGAAAGGCCAGAAAATTGTGTTAACGCTTTTCATACTTTCTGTCTCCTTCCAAAAGATGTTTCAGAGGGCTGAGTATAAACAGATTAACCAAAATTTCTCAGTCTGGATGATCAGTGCATATAACGTAAATAATACCCTTAGTTTCTTTCTTTTTCTTTTTTTTTTTTTTTTGTGAGGAAGATCAGCCCTGAGCTAACATCCGTGCCAATCCTTCTCTTTTTTGCTGAGGAAGACCTGCCCTGAGCTAACATCTATTGCCAATCCCCCTCCTTTTTTTTCCCCTTTTTCTCCCCAAAGCCCCAGTAGATAGTTGTATGTCATAGTTGAACATCCTTCTAGTTGCTGTATGTGGGACGCCGCCTCAGCATGGCCAGACAAGCAGTGCGTCGGTGCGCACCCGGGATCCGAACCCGGGCCGCCAGCAGCGGAGCTCGAGCACTTAACCGCTAAGCCACGGGGCCGGCCCCTACCCTTAGTTTCTAAGTGCTGTGAGTTTTTCCTCAATCTCTCACCTGTGTTATACCATTTAATTACCATGATCACATTTTTATAATGAGATGGGTGATATTAATAATATTAATATTTCCCACATAGCTGTGCTTGATATGTCTCCTCCAAATTCTTATCAAAATGCCTGTTAAAAACACAGGTAGCAACGGAATCCAAATAGCTACAAAATGTAGGTGTCTTATTTATGTACGAATATCAGTGAGAGGGAAATACACAAACTTGCATCTATTATTAAAAGCTCTGTGGGACATATCTATTTTGGAATCAGACGTGCATTTAAAAATCGTTGGATGCATGCATGTTGGAGAAAATCCTTCATGGAAGGAAGAGGATATAACTTTTTTTTGAAATAAAAATGATGAATGGAAAGGAGACATTGGGTCTACTCTCAAGGTTGCAAAAATGAATCCATCGCTTTGTGATATAAAGTGAGATGTTAGAATGCTAATGATGTTATCTAGAGACAGTCATGAACACAGACTTTTTAAATTAAAATTAAAGCTGTAAAGAATGCCTTGGAATAATGAGAAGACGCTCATTTTAGGCCCTTGTTTGGACCCCTGAAGACTGGTGACAATGAGATTTATCATCGATTCGGGGATTGGTTACAGATGTAAAGACTTGTAGCGGATGCTTTAATAATATTGGCTGGGGCCTCTGTTGAACATACATTGGGGTGCATCTTCCTGCTCCTCCTTCCCATGTCTGTATCCCTCAATTGCTTGATGGGTTATTCAAGAATGTTCTCCCACTAACCCTTTTCCTCAGAGTCCCTTTCCCAGGGAACCCTGAGTCAAGCATATTCTAATACTTTCTTTTTTTTTTTTTATTTTTTATTTTTTTAAAGATTTTATTTATTTATTTTTCCCCCCAAAGCCCCAGTAGATAGTTGTGTGTCATAGCTGCACATCCTTCTAGTTGCTGTATGTGGGACTCGGCCTCAGCATGGCCAGAGAAGCAGTGCGTCGGTGTGAGCCCGGGATCCGAACCCGGGTCGCCAGCAGTGGAGCGCGCTCACTTAACCACCAAGCCACGGGGCCGGCCCTCTAATACTTTCTTGAGCTAAAAATTTGTCTCATTTCCTTGTGGTTCTTTACACCCACTGTATTAGTCTGCTGGGGCTGCCATAGCAAAGGACAACAGACTGGCTGCCTTAAACATTAGACATTTATTGTCTCACAGCCCTGGAGGCTGGATGTCCAAGATCAAGGTGTGGGCAGGGTGGGTTTCTCCTGCAGCCTCTCCTCTTGGTGTGCAGATGGCCATCTTCTCCCTGTGTCCTCACGTGGTCTTCCCTCTGTGTGTGTCCTCATCTCCTCTTCTCTTAAGGACGCCAATCACATTGGATTAGAACCCACCCTAATAACCTCATTTAACCTTAATTACCTCTTTAAAGGCCCTACCTTCAAACCTAGTTACATTCTGAGGTCCTAGGAGTTAGGACTTCCAACATTTGAATTGTGGCAGGACACGATTCAGCCCATACTATCTACAATGACTGAAAAAATCTTACTGATTTTCACTTTTGTATTCTAGCAGAGAAAGGACTCCAGCTCATATTTTCACACATTGTCCCCAGTCATTAACACATAAGACATGAAAAGGGAATTGTGAGATTTCAAAGCAGGACTATAAGGAGAAAATATAGCTTATGAATTATTTCCTGACAATTATTTCCTATATTATATATGTATGTATGTGTATATGCATATATTTGTATATATTTTCACATATATGCATAAAATCAATGTACATCATAAACTAAATAAGAATGTGTGCCTTTTATCATGTTAATGACATATCTAGGTTTTTGAAATTGGTATTCATCCATATATAAACATTTTGCCAATTCCTGGACTCATATATTCACTTACTCCCTGCTGAGAAGCTGTAAAATAATTTTAAGTTTAATGCCATTTGACAGAAATACTCCAAACATATGTTGTTTAAATTGGATTGGGAAGGGTGAAAATCCACCAAACTTAGTCTCATTGGAACCTAATTGAGTTAGACTCTAATTTTAGAAAATTTAATATATTAAAGAATTGTTTCTCAAAATGTTTTCAGATGTTAATAGATGATACCAGAAAAAAATAGAAATGTTTTGTAATTAAATAGGTCTGGGAAACACTGATTCGAGCTGTGACTATCAGCAGACATGTTTATTTACTCTCAAGCTTCCAGATTTATTGCCCCGTATGCATTATGACTCTTCAAGGATGGGATATGGAGTGTCGTGTTTTCTCAGCATATTTGTCTATGAGACCTTTTGTTTCCCCCCGATGTACCTTCTAGGTTCTGTGGAGTCCATTTTGGAAAGTCTCGTACTGTAGATTCTCTTTGTGCATTGCATGGTACCAGCTCACCAAATGCTGGCTTGCAAGAATGATAAAATGACAAAGGCATTCAGCTCACCAGCAGAACTCTTCTGTAAGTGGTTATTCAACTTATGCACATCCTCCTTCCATGACTGTGCTTCACGCATTCCCAGGGGAGCCCCCTCCCTAACTGTGTGCACGCCAACTGCCAACTTGCCCTAGTGGTATGTACTGGAACCATGTTTCCTGACCTCTTGAGCTAGTTAGATTGTCATGTCAATCAAGGTTCAGAGAATTGACTGTGTGCTGTGTTTCCTGAAATACAAGACATCAAAGAAGAATGAAATCCATCTCACTCTCAGGAGTCAATAGCTTATTTGGGGGATGCAAAATATAGTCAATGTTCCTTAATTAGCCAAGAGGAGAACCAATGATACATACCAATTTTGCATTATGACACTAAGAAAAAAATCAAATATGTGTAACATAAATTATCTCATTTGTACTGATCAGGACCAGAATTGGAATAAGTGTACATAATTGATCTACTGGAAACCACTTACATTATACTTGCTTTGTGAGGATAAATTTAGATTTTTATGGAAGACTGCTAAACATGCATACTTCCTCTGATTAATCTGAACTTCTATACCTGAAATTAGTCTAATCAAAGAAAAATCATCTTGGTATAGCAAATATAAATGCCTTATCTTCTAATTTCAAACATAATTGTCTCCCTGCCTGCATACTGATATGAAGTTAATCAAACTGAGAAATCTGCAAGAGTTTATGTCCCTATAAATATTAACAATGTATACTTGATGTTTTATCTTTCAGAAATAAATTTCATAAATATCTACTTCTTGCTGTATAGCTGTCAATGGACAGTTCTTTTTCTTTCATTGCGAATATCTTCCATTTTACACCTATCATATTTGACACATTTTGTTTACCCAACAAAAAGATAGTTATTCATAAAGAATAGGGAATACAATATTGTAGGTAATTAAAAATGAAAAATATAGACATAACATGTAACCACTTTTTGGAGCCACATTTCTAAACGCATTTTAGTCTTAAATCTATAAACTTTCTTGAACACTCAAATCGGAAAATCAATCTATACTTTTGTCCTATGTCTTGTGTGTCAAATGGAAGATTAAAGTAGTTGGAGTGGAGAAAACTTGGCATTTTCACAGTTAGAAAAGCGTAATAAAAATCTCCTAATGAATTTGTGGTGTACTATTCTTTAAATGATGAATACCATTAAATTGCAAAAGGATTTAGCTCCTTAAGTCAAATTTTGTTGTCATCAGTTTTACCATTCATACTCAAACTTGAAGTCCTTTCCACTTCTTGGTCACCAAGAAACAGATAATATTAGAATGTTACTAAATATCTAATTTTGGTTTGCTGAGATAACTTGGTTTTCAAGAATTTTTAAGCCACGAACAATAAATCCAGGTGCTCAGAGATACAAGCTACATGTTCTTTTCAAGAAACAACCTCCGAAGATTTTTAAAGGACATGACATGAAGATATTTTCTGAAATTATTCAACCCATATTTAACATGTGCACATAAATGCACAAGCAGAAACTTGTCTTCACAAATGGTAGAGTCCACTGTCAGGACAGCTATGGTTTCCTCAAGGGCAATTTCAAGCTGAATTAGAGAATGACAGTTTTTATATTTCAATATTAAGATGATCTATTTACGTTAAGATTATTGAACAAATGTTACTTCATAACTTTATGTATTTCATGGCTTATAAATTCATTATCTATTCAAGACCTCTATTGATTAATATGTCATTAATTTATCCTCTCTTTCATCAATGGCCCTGATAGACTCTCAAATTTCAGTTTTTCCACTTTCAAATCTATCCTAGCTCTCAATGTCATGGCAACCGCCGTTCAAACGTTTCTTAAATATGATCTTTACCACACTGCTTTCTTAAAATCGTCAGTAGATAAAATTCTTACCATAATGTATATTTGTGTGTGTTTACATGAGTAACAGTGTTATCATTAAATCTCTGTCTGTAGAAATCTTAATTTAGATAGCTATCACTCTCTCCATCTATATTTGCATCTATGTCTATCCATATTGATCTAATCTATATCTGAGGTGAGACGATAAACAACCAAACTGTTTATAGGTGGTTAAAAATCTTAGAGTAGGGAAAGACTTTTATTTTTTCTTTATAATTGCCTGAGTTTTATGTTTATGTCAAAAAGGTATATATTATTTTGTAAATAAGAAAGGAAAGGAAAATATCCATTTAAAATGTGATATTAATGCTATAGTAGTGATTATCCATAAAACGTAGGAAATATACGTTCTGTTATAATGGTCTACAAATAAGACATGGTCTACAGCCATTTTATAAATAAGATCTCTTGACTTTAAATCAAGAGTCTGGAGTAAGGAATGATGACTTCATATGAATGAGTAATATTTGTAGGAGTTTATAACATAATATTGTGGTTTTATTTCCAGGAAATAAGAAAAATATATTTACATTCAAAAGCATTTTTTTTTTCATGAACTAGAAAGTATGTAGGACAGTGTTTTTTTATATAAGTATCTGGACAGATAAATCAAAACAGCTAAAATTTTTAAACCTAATCATATACCACTTTACTCTGCTAGGCAATGGTATATATAATTGAATTGCTTTCATTTTCTTATTATAGCACATGACTCAAAATCATATTCATAATTATTACATTATCGTATGTAATTTTTAGAATTTTTGTATGTAATTTTTAGATGTATGTGATTTAATTATTCATGCTTAGCTAAGTGTAGCTTGTGAGGTACTGGTTTCATGGGGCCATGGTTTGTCTTTGATATCAGACTTTTGTTGCTATTTTTCATGTCCCAATTTTTTCCTATATAGTCACTTCCTTTGCATAAACTCGTATAAAGTACTACTTATGAAGCTGCATAAATGGACTGCATACGAAGTCCATTTGACTCTATCTTTGATTTTCTCTCTCTCTCTCTTTTCTAAGACTCTTGACTCAATTTAATTCAATTAAGTTTTGGTAAAGATGATTTAAAAAAACATGTGAGCTGCTAAAAGTAGTCACATAAAAGATTTATTTGAAAAGCTCCGTTCCTCACCAATATCCTAGCTAACTAAATGTAATTGTTTCCATAATCACCATAGCTTTTCTTCTCTTTGCCTCAGTGTTACTAATATAGTTTTACTACCATTAAAAATGAAATATCAGGACAATTTGTTGCCTTCTTGCTGATTAATGAAAATTTTGTTCCCTTAGTGACCCTTCTTCCTCCTCTCTCGACACATTTATAGTAGTATCAACACTTTTAGCTACCTTTTGGTTACATTTGTGATCCATAAACGTGAATAGAAATAAGGAGTGTAATTGAACTTGTATCCTGTTGCATGAACCACTGACGACATCTCCTAATTTCTAGTCCGTTATTATTTCTGCCCCTTGTACCTCTCATTTAATGCATGAGAGTCTATGACTAGCGCATTTCTTAGTTCACGAAAAACATAATAAAATGGCTGTTATGCTCTATGATTTCAACTTGGTGAAAACTTTGGAAATATAGTTTGAAAGCAAATCATTTGTGTTGACGGGATTCTAGCTTAAGCTATGTTATCAGATTCCTCTAACTTATAATAGATTCTTATATATTGTTATGCATCTTAACCAGCTGCTGGTGTCACTGAAAACTCATTAGGATGCAGAATAGTTATCACATAGGCTTTGCCTTGTCTCCAATAACCCTGAGCCAACATGTCTCTTCAGCACCATATTGGAAGCCACTGTATTTTTAAGTGAACGTAGAACTGGACATTTCCCAGTATAAACTCAGTTTAGTAATCAAATGTTAATTTGGATTTGCAATATATATTTAAGTAACTGTTGACATTATTTAATTTTTTGAATTTTCTTGAATTTCAGGACTTTAAAAGTTATTTAAACTTACAGGAATGTATGAAGGACTCTCATACATTTACATAGAAACCACATGATTATGGTACTCTCCTTGAAAACAGCTTATTTCTATAGAGTATTTGATCAATACTTGTTTTTTGAAAGACAGAGCAAAAGAGAAATAAATAAAGAAGACTTCAGTGAGTGTTTAATTAATGGTTATAAGAAAAAGAATCTTAAATAGTAAATGTTC
Source organism: Ceratotherium simum simum (assembly GCF_057802395.1). Taxonomy (NCBI): domain Eukaryota; kingdom Metazoa; phylum Chordata; class Mammalia; order Perissodactyla; family Rhinocerotidae; genus Ceratotherium; species Ceratotherium simum. The sequence goes on from NC_141940.1 coordinate 126,077,353, forward strand.
TTGTTTTCATGAGTACATAAATCTTATGAAAAATAATATAATACATAAAATGTAATTTTTAACATTTTGGACAGAAATGTGTAGAGTATATATATGTGTGTATATATAGATATATATTATATGTATATTTCTGTGTGTATATTCCTGTCCAATATTTCTGTGTGTATATGCCTGTCCAAAATGATAAAAATTACACAGTATGTATTATGTATATCTACATACACCATATTATGTATACATAATATATACATATATATATACGCACTCATTTATATATATATACACACACACAGGAATATATATATGTGATATGTACATTCCTGTATGTATGTATATATTCCTGTGTGTATATATACTATATAATATTATTGACTATATATTAATAAAATATAAATATTAATATTATTGATTTATTATTAACATATAATATATCCATTCCTATATATACACACATTATGTGTGTGTATATATATAACATGTACATATATAATATATAGTATTCATTGATATACATAATATATACATATGTGTTAGTATATATATATAATATGTACATTCCTCTGTGTGTGTGTATATATAGAGGAATGTACGTATTATATTTTTTAAATATATACACACACAAACATATATAATCTGTTCCTTTTAATTTTTTTCAGTGTGCTCACCACTTACAGAAATGCTAGAGACAGTCATTCTAAAATTTTCTCAATATTTGACTTAGTCAGAAAAATGGAGAATATTTAAATACAAGTATTAACTCAATCATTTAAGCAGAAACTGCTCCAACTTCATCCAAAAGTAACTTTCTTAGTATCACTTTCTTTTTCATTCCAGGAAGATAGATTTATTAACACCATGATGTTTTCCTGGAAATTATGACCTATTATTTTACCTGTTATTAGGAAATAGGTAAATTCAGTTGAAAAGTTAGCAGACATACTTATTAGATATCCGTAGATGGCAGTTGACTTACTCTGTATGAACTTCATTTTTCTCATGTTTTTTCCTAGATTTATTACAGAATAAAAACAAAATAGAAGGGAAATTTGATACTAAATTAAAAAGACAATTTTGATTTTTCACAATTGATGCAAGAAACAGAGTTCACTTAGCACCAAGAGAACTAGAGACAGTGAGAGAGAAGAGAGCAAGAGAGAACCTATAAAAGCCAATTTTAGGGCAGGCCCCATGGCATAGCGGTTGGGTGCGCTCACTCTGCTGCTGGCGGCCTGAGTTCGGATCCTGGGCGTGCACCGATGCACCACTTGTCTGGCCGTGCTGTGGTGGCATCCCGCATAAAGTGGAGGAAGATGGGCACAGATGTTAGCTCAGGGCTGATCTTCCTCACAAAAAAAAAATAATTATAAAAAAAAAGCCAATTTTATAGGTTTCAATGTAGAAGTTTTTCAACACGTATTTTTCCCTTCTTTATTTCCAATCCTGAAAAACAATTATATCTTTGAAATGACTTCTAAACTAAGAGATGTTAAAAATTAGATTCCAGGAAAAGTAAAACAAGAACGCTAACATTTGAAATATCAAGTATCTAGTTTTCTCATTTTAGTCCTTTTTTTTGGTTGGTTGACTGATTTTCTCTTTATTAGGACCCTGGAAAGAGATTGTTCACTCTGGAGATAATAAATTACCAAGAAAAAGAGCCTGTCACTTTCTTTTATACTGGTCATTGAGGGGCTCTGATTCTGTGTTACTGCTGAAAGGATTATAGAGTTGGGGAGCTTTTATTAATTTCATTGTCAAATTGCTTTCTCTGTAGGCCACTTGCAAAGCACTTAACAGAAAGAGCTAAATTGTGGGAGATGGCCAAATGAACTTTGACAGAGTCTCATTTGCTCTTGAACCGGACAAGCAGTTAATGGTTGGGAAAAAAGAGACGCTGAAAGGAAACATTTGCTAATAGACAGTGGAACATGTCTAAATGGGATATTTTGTAATTAAATGTCTTTGGTTTGTTGGAGTAGAGAGCTAATGTCTCTGGAAGCTTGACCTCAGAATGGATCACTTAGCCTTACACCATAAAATATTTATTTAATTCCAATGTTTAAGGAGAAAATATGAATTTCCTGACACATGCTAAAACTGGCCTTCAACAAATTAGTGGCAAAGACACAACCTGTTCACACTTCATAAACTTGTGAAAACAGTATTGCTTGTACATTTATACGTAGTTAATTGCAGTATTATATATTTATACTGATTTTTCCAAGAGGCTGCCTGAAACACTAAGACATTGTTTTTGCTAAGTTTTGCACCCACACCCAAGGTCATTCTCTTATGAAGCCTTTTTCCAAGGCTCTGAGAGACCCGCAGATCACATAGAAACTTCTACGGAGTATCTATAAGAGTATTGTATTAACTGTAATCATCTTTGCATGAGTATTCATTCGGTAGGCTACCATATAGTTAAGACACACACTGAGTGAGCAACATGGAAGGTTCTAGTAAATAACTGTTGAATAAATGCCTGGGACTTGCTGACCACTCAAGATAAGCAAATGTTCAGTTTCAAAAATAAGGCTTATCGCGACTTAAATAAAAACGGTTCCCATTGTTTTTCAATTATAATTACCTGAAGAAGCTTCTATGATTGAAAGAAAGATCTAATGTACAGCAGGGTGACTATAATTAACAGTACTGCATGCATACCTGTAATTTGCTGAAAAAGTAGATCTTATGTGAAGTGATGGATGTATTATTTGGCTTGATTGTGGTGATCGTCTCACAATGTATAAGTCTATCAAATCATCACATTGTACACCTTAAATGTATACAATTTTATCTGTCAGTTATACCTCAATAAAGCTGGGAGGAGAAATAAGAAAAAAGAAAGAAGTCTGGATTTTTTTTAAACTAATGTCGTACAATTATTGCTAACATATTCAGGGGACAGCCACAGTAATTTATGAGTCAAAAAAATGTAAATATGAGTAGAAGGATTAAATCAAGGACTTGAATAACTACACAAAAACCCTGCTGAGCATGGGACAGAAAATTGAATTTAATCTCTTGAATAGTAATTTTAATTCTACTAAAACATAGGCAGGACTTTAAAACACGGTTGGGGTAAAGGCCTCTGAATTGTGATGAATGGATGAAAGAAAGAAAATTCCAAAGACGATGGGAAGACATGTCATTCAAAGTATTTGCTCTGTGAATTTACCTCTTATTGAGTGAAAGCGAAGTTTACACAATTGGTATTAAATAAAACGATGAGATAAACGGTGATGAGAAGTTTACCAGTGAGACAGGCCAATAAAATAGTTTTAAGGATTTTAAATGAAGTAGTTGCAGTTTGAATAATCAAATCCACCTCAGACACCATATGGTTAAAAATGGCAGGGGTTTTGAACCATTTAAAAAAACTTACTTCTAAAAATTAGGGCCGGCCCCGTGGCTTAGCAGTTAAGTGCACGCGCTCCGCTGCTGGCAGACCAGGTTCCGATCCGGGGCGTGCACTGACGCACCGATTCTCCGGCCATGCTGAGGCCGCGTCCCACTTACAGCAACTAGAAAGATGTGCAACTATGACATACAACTATCTACTGGGGCTTTGGGGGAAAAAATAAATAAATAAAGATTATTTCTTGGGTCGACAATATATCTAATCCTAGAGAAGAGGTATCTATTGTACCTGGAGTCAGTTTATAGCAATGTCGGTTGGTGAACTCTTAAAGATTAACAAGAAGTTAAGAAGCAGACAGGAGATGGATTTGTCAAAAAATAAATGAAAACGTTTGTTATTTTAATAAGAAACACCCTTACAGGCAAATTGAAAGTGGGTGTACAAGTAACACATGAATCTGGCTCTGTCCACATAACACTATCTAAGTAAATCAGCAAAGCTTCGTTATTTGTTGTTAGGTTCTGTTGTTTTTGCTGCATTTCTCCTGTGCCCTGTTGCATTCTATCATTAGGCTCTTGGTTTCATTTTGATTGGGTGAGAGCTCAGAGATATGGGAGTGCGAGGTACAAGTGCTTACATGGGCTTTACCAGCAAAATATATTTAGGGACTAAAACAGCCAGCCTATAGACACCAAAATGAAATTCTGAATTTTCTTTTTTAAAAGTAGTTTTAATGTGATGTGGAGCAAACACTAGTTAAACCATGTGTAATGTGAAATTTCAAAGTGTTATTGTGGATTTCCATTTTAAGAGGATCAGACCAATTGAACAAATGGTGTTGAGACAATAGGTATCTGTTCAGAAAAGGGAATTCAGGCCAGGACTCGCAAATAACTAAGGAGGCACCAACAGCAACAAGGATACACGGTGACATGGTAGAAAATTCTCTTCTATTCCAATTAATGACTTAAAATGTTCTTGTTTTCCTTGAATAGAAATATACATGCTTTGAAATATTTTGTCTCATTGAGAAAAACTTTATGAAGCAAAGAACTCTGCAACACCATCACTCGCCTCAAGGAATGCATAGTCTATTTAGGAAAGAAACTAGAAAATTATATTATAAAAAATTTTAAAGGAAATAAAGAATGCATTCCTAATACAAAGGATGAACATACTGCTAGCAGGCAAAAAGTAAATCAGAAGAAAATATTTGGGTTAAGTAGGGAAGGATAGATAGTCGGTTCTCAGCCAGAAATGTGGGTGTGTGGTTGGCATCAAAGTATCTTTATAAGGAAAAGAACCATACACAATTTTGTTCTTTATTCCCTGTGGATTGCTAAAAATATTTAAGCAGGAAATGATATGATAGTGTTTGCTCATGTAAATTGTGATGGAAAGCAGCTGTAGGCATGATGTGTGCTGTATTGCTAAGCTTACCTGTGATTGTGGACGTCTTCTCTTCTTACAATACAGTCATGCATCACTCAACTATGGGGTATGGGGACAGGGTCTGAGAAATGTGCCATTATGTGACGTCGTCATTGTATGAACATCATAGAGTGATTTTGCCGTTGTGTGAACATCATAGAGTGTACTTACACAAATCTAGATGGTATAGCCTACTACTCACCTAGCCTATATGGCACTAATCTTATGGGTATATGTGGTCCATCATGGATCAAAAGGTCGAGATATGGTGCAGGACTCTATTTACTTTTGATAAGATATGGCAAAGGCATGGCATTTCATTTGAGAGGAAACATAGCATGAGGAAGTCGCTAGGATTCTGGTTTCCATTTCTGGCTCTCTCACTTCCTTGCTGTGAAAACCTGACACACTAAGCTTTTCTGAAACTTTGGCCACTGTTTGTCTGTCGGGGACACTAACACCACATGCCTAGTGGGATCCTGGGGGTATTGCCTGAGATATATGGTGTTAAGGATATGGCTGATGCAGTTTTTTCCCTTTTGGGGGGCTTGTTTTTATTTGGTGTCCTCCTGCCTTCCTTTTGGTGCTTTTGGCTGATGCTGGAAGTACTTTCTGTAGCCCTTATGGTCCCGGGACCTGGTTATCTGTTAGCATTCATACTCCTACAGTGACAACCACAATGTACCTGTCTCACTATCTTCTCACCTTCTCTTTATGACTCACTAGAAATAGCACAATACTCTATACACAAGATAAGGCAGGATAAGTCAATGATATACTATAAACTGTATTTCATATATAGTGTTATCTATAACTACATCTATTATATATATAGCTATGTGTTACATGAACAGAAAATATATATAAATATTTATTTATAAATTGCATAAATTATATAAACATGCACAGGTGTATTTGTTCATTCAAGTGCATTTAATCATATGTGGCTTGTAATTATGATTAATTAAACATTAGTATATATAAGGACAGTTATATATTGTTTTATATTATGTATTGATAACATATGTGCAACCATATACCCATTTATAATGATATATTATTTATAAATATGTAATATAATTTGTATATGAATTACTTTAAATATTTATAAATAATTATTTTAAGAACCCATAAAATTACATTTATGTTATATGGTATATTTTAACATTTATTATAGTATCTTACATATGTGCAATGTAAAATATATGGTATAATATGTACCATATCAAATATCATAATGTATGTTGGTTACACATTATATAAGATAAAATTATGTCAAACATGAAATCTATTAATGAAAAGAATAAACATAATTTTAACTATTTACAAATAGCATCACATAAGTATATATGTATTTATATATAATATATGAGACTATAGGTCTCAATAGTTATACAATTCACAGATAATACACACAGACACACATGTCTAGGTGTGTTCCCAAGGTAAGCAGCTATGACAAATAGGAATGGTGAATGGGGTCGATCAGAAACTGTATATCCAGAACCCTAATGTAATGGGTTACTCCTACAAGAACACAGGCAGTTGCTACCTAATGTAATATGGTCTTGGTGGGAGAATTCTAAGGCGCTATGGGAAGATATGAGTCCTTTTCATGTAGCCCACTTAAGTTCCCATGATATTGCAGCAGACAGGATGGACTCACAACATTGAGGACTAATCGTAAAGACATTAGGAAGAATCAGACGTGGGAGGACCAGAGAAGAAAGAGCACAAGTGTGCATAATTGTGAGAACCTAATGAGGGAAGACAGGTGACAGGAAACAGCAGCAGACATACACTGCCTGGCCATTTGTCTCTCTTAGTATTTTTCATTCTGACCCCTATAAGAAGTCCTCTCCCCTGCTCTAACTTCTAGCCAGCACATGCAACACACTTTTCAACGTCTTTCCACGATTTATATTTTCATATCCACAAAGAAGAATTTCAAAGTCAGGAAAAGTGGGCCCAACATCCCTTATGTGAATCCTTAAATATGTTTTAGAATTCAAAACAATTTTGAATTTCAAATAATTAATACACCATACATAGTAAAAAGGATTTTCTTTGAAAAACTCAGTAGCACAATACTGATGACAGAAATGGCTACTGTTTTCCAGAATCCGTAGTTGCCAAAAGATATGTCATTGCCATTATCGATGATGAGATTTTTACTGCATGATAACTATTTCTGAAGAATTCAATAGCAGCGGGTGTCGCCCTGACTCTGATTACTAAAACTCGTCTCTCTTGAAAGCACCACCTCTTCCTGCTGGTCTCGTGAGTGAGTTAAAGAAACTCTGAATCTTTTTGTGGTGGAAAAGAATTGCTCCTCCATATATCACAAATTAAGCGAAATGTCTTTAAATTGGCACGTGTATGTTTGCTGTGTATGATTTTCACTTTAATAACCACAAAATTGTCCTCATAGTTTTCAATTCAGGACCAATAAAAACGGCACGCACACGCATACAAAACTATTGTCATCACAGAAACTCAAGGAATTATAGTCCTGTCAACTAAAGACAATTTATTAGGGAGTTTTGACCCATTCATATGTAGAGGCAATATCAAACCTTGAAAAGCATTTGACACTTCACTATAAAATGCTGTAATAACTAGTTATTTTGAAATTGATTTTCAATGAAGAAAATATGAAATACACATATTTTACATATATTTACATATATATGAATACATATATATGACAGATATAATTGTTTTTCACCTAAAAACTACAAGTAGCTCTTGACTTATTTGACTTAAATAGCTGTCCCAGCAACACTAATATTATTAGTGGTAAATAAATTAGTGGTAAGGATCTTGGGAATTAGTGGATGTTAGTAGAGTTCTATGTTTGGGTGAGTATTTTTGGTGAAACGTTGATCAATGATCTCAGGTTTGTTATTACAAACGTCTCTGGACTTCAGAATTTCAAGCAACATGGTAAATCCCCATGTAGGGCATACATTATACAATATATCTAAAAATACATGTATATATATTTGATAGAGAAAACATTTTCTTGCAGAGTATCTAGAGAGGTTAGTGTTCTGCTGGACATTTTAAAGAAAATTTACATAAATGAATCCCTGAGGTCATGAAATGATGTATCTGTGAACATAATCCAATCCACTAATATTTAGTAACCACCTCCCCTGTTATTTAGCCTGGTTGCAGCTACAGAGATATAATTACTGTTTTTGAGGAATTCATTCACTAGCAATATCACAGAGTATCTAAAGGAAACCCTCTTGCAAATGGAAGGGGTATTTCTGCTTACGAGCAAACCTGGGAAGTGTCGTGAAATTGCTTATGAACTTCATTCTGTGCTGGTCAGATTTGATTTCCTTCCATCTCTCCAAAAGGAAATCGACAACATCCATTTTTTAAGCCCTACGTGTCAGTACATAGGTTCTCTGTTCTGAAATCTAAAGAGATCTTGTACTTTCACTCTTGTCTCTTAAGCCTCCTTTTGCAACACATTATTTGAACCTCTTAATGGATTTTTCTGAGCACACATTTTTGGATTTAATTAAACTGGTCACCACTTTTCCTGTCACCCAACCCTCTGCTACTTATTTAACCCAGACCCAGAATGAATGGGGTCCTTACCTTAATCCTTTCATTCCGAATCCTGTGCCGCCTCTAAATCTTGTTTCTTTCAGCTGACTCTCTACGGCCTGGCCTTCTGGTGAGCTTAGTTATCGTGTCTTGGGGATCTTGCTTGCTTCATTCTCTGGGCATCTGCAGACCTCTCTGGAGAAGCTCTAGTCCTCAGAGAACTGCCTCCTCCTCCTCCAGTGGCCAGGAGGTGGCGCGAGCACATGGTGTGTTTGACACAGACAGTGTTTGGGCTCCGAGCCATTCCTGGCCTGAGCTTCCTAGCTCTGCTGCTGTGTCAAATTTCAAAATCTGCGCCAAGAGGAAGATGCAAATTAGAACTAGGAATCTTCTGTCTGGGAAACACTGACCCTCCTGGTTCACCTAGGGGTAAGAGACCCTCTATGTTTCCCTGATCAAGAACCTTCGTGGCTCAGAAGACATATGCTGTAAAGATATCTCTAAAATGTTCATTCTTCCAAACCAAAAACTGTAGCATATTCTTTCTTTACATTCATATTTAACCTATTTCAGAATTTTTACATGTATTTTCAGCCATGGGATCGTTTTTATACCATTGTAAATGGATCTTTTTGAAATTTCCCTTCGTTTAACCCTGGGATATAGAAATACAATCTTATTCACAGTCTTGCAGAATGACTTAGTAATTCCAATAGTTTGTCCATAGATTCTTTTCAATTTCTCTGTACCCAGTTATGTCATCTGAATAGTGGAATTTTTATATCTTCCTTTCCAATGCATTTGGATAGCATTTTTTTGTATTATTTTGTTAATAAGGGAGTTAAAACGATGATGAACAGAGTGGCTCAGTACTTTTTTAGTGATGTAAAAAAATATATTTCACCATTCGTTGCAATCTCTGAATGCAATATTTTGCAGACAGTCTTTATTAGAATAAGGAAAGTGTTTTCCATCACTTTTTTGCTAAGAGTTATTTTTTACATCATAAGTGGCTGTTGAACTTTATCATTATTTTCTCATTTCATAGAAATGACCATATCTTCATTTTCCCTCTTTCTGTTTTTTTAATGATTGAATTACATCGATTTTGTTTTAAATGGAAATCAATCTTTCAAGTGGCAGTGATAGTTTAAGTTGTATCAGACATTTCATGCAACCAATAACAATTGTAAGTAAATACAAACGATGCTTAGAAGCGATTGAAGAATGACTGAAAGCACACCAAATCTGGGCAGGCGTTGAGTCTTGACATAAGGGGACACAGTGGGTAAGTTACACCTTTTTATGCAGCTACAGAAATAATATTAAAAAGCTACAGGTAAATAACCAGTAGACAAATTAAAATGAAAAATTAAACATTACTTGATTGGCCTGAGGCCATGTTAGGAAGGTGTCCACGGAGTAATGGAATCATTGGGGAAGAAGAACAGAATCAATGGGCAAATAGAAAACAGAGAGACAAATGCCAGACTTGCACCCACCCGTGTAGTTAACTGCATTAAATATAAATGGACTAAACACTCCAATTTAGAAGTAGAGGGGCCGGCCCCACGGCGTAGTGGTTAAGTGCGCACACTCCGCTGCTGGCCGCCCGGGTTCGGATCCTCGGCGCACACCAATGCACTGCTTGTCAGGCCACGCTGTGACGACATCCCACATAAAGTGGAGGAAGATGGGTGCAGCTGTTAGCCCAGGGGCCAGTCTTCCTCAGCAAAAAGAGGAGGATTGGCATGGATGTTAGCTCAGGGCCGATCTTCCTTACCAAAAAACAAACAAAAAAAGAAGCAGAAATTGTCATTTTTGATTTAAAAAGGAAGACTCAACTAAATGTTTCTAATAGAAATGCGTGACATCTTTTGCTCAATATGATATCTTTCTGAGGGATCCAGGAAGTTTCCTGACTTGGTAAGTTGTTCTATTTTATTTCTTTGTAGAACTCCATTATACAAATATACCATCATGTTTGCGTCCATTCTCCTGATGATGGGCATTTGGGGTATTTCCAATTTGGGGCTGTTGTGAATGAAGCTGCAATGGGCATTTATGAAAAAGTGTCTTTGTGGACATATTACTTGAATCATCTTGGATAAATACCTAGGAGAGAAATTGCTAAGTCATAAGATAGACATATGTATTTACCTTCACCAGAGCAGGAAAGAATTTCCCAAAGTGGCTGAACTGGTTTACCTCTGCACCTGCAGGCCATGACAGTTAAACATGCTTTATTTTAAGAACCGAGTAGACTCCGTAATGAGAAAAACTGAGGAAGGGAAACATTGTATTCTTTTCACATGCCTCTAGCGGTGAACTGTTCTCAAAAACCAGTCTAGTTAAACTGGTCCAGCAAATAAAATATTTTTGATGTTATATAGCATCTATATGCAGCATAAACCTTGTGGTATTTTGGAATATATAAAATATACTTAATATTTCCTTCAGTGTTTTTTAAAATCATCCTTGGCTTAGGTATTATACGAGATCTTAAACCCGTACCAAAATTAAGAGGTTTGTCTAAGTTATATGACTAGCATTTAGAAATAACACTTTGTTTAAGCACTTCTTTTTCACCATTTTGTTCAATTTAAAGATTACAATTTGGAGGCCTTTAGCACATTCACAATGTTGCACAACTATCACCTTCCTCTAGTTCCAAAACATTTCCTCCTCCCAAAGGGAAATTCACATCCATGAAGCACTCTCCATTTCCCCTTCCTCCAGACCCATGACAACCAATTCCACTCTTATGGATAAAGAAAATGCGGTGCATCCATACAGTGGACTATTAAGTGTCGATTTTTTATTCCTTCTTAAGTATTTTGTTCTTTCCTTTCTTACCACTCTGTCTCAGAGAGTGTGCCCGTTGGGAGACTTAGAAAACATGAATGAGAAGGTGCCAGAAACATGGAGTTCAAGGCAGAGGAAAAAGTAAACTTGCAGAACACATAAAAATAGATGGGGGCCCTAGGATGTCAAGTGAACAATGAAGGAAGACACAAATTAAAAACTGGAGATGCAATCAGTAAATGCGGACATAGAAGGCACACTCAGCACGACTTTCAATTGTTCTGTTGGTGTCACTCACGGCCCTCCCAAGTAGCATCATTTATTTATTGAATTCCAGACACCATTGTATCAAGAAGAGGGAGAATTGCACGCAAATGATTGTTTTTATCTAATGGAAGATGCAATCTCCAAGGGCACAAGCCGAGGCTTTGCAGTGCAAACTGCCCAAGCTTGACATCATTCAGGGGAGTTTTAAATTGTGCATAGGCAAGAGCTAATGACTGTACTGCTTTCAATCAAACTTTATGTAATAAGAGCATTTTGCTATTTCTGTTCTTCAGTATAATAATACATTTTATTTTTTATCAAAATTATTTTTAAATTTCATGGTAATAAAATGTAGATCTTGAACACGATTTACGAAGAAATGGCTTATAATTTTGACTTTATTTAGTTTAAAATAAAAGCTTGAACTCTGGTCTCTTCAGAGTCACCTTCAAATATCGTTAACGCTCTTACTATATGAGGAACTTTCATTTTCTTCTGTATCTCTAGAATCTAATAAATTAACATGCTTAAATCTGTTTTAAACTCACGTATTCAAAGGCAATGCTATCAAATAGTAAGGGATGGCTGACATCCTCTGTTTTTATACCTTTAATTATGGAGAAGCCAAGACACCACCAAATTGTTAGAGGCAGAAATTGAAATATAAGGCAGGCAGGAAGATCTGAGTCATTTTAGTTCTCAAATTTAAAGTATAGCTTAGGAGCTCAGCCACTTACTGTTCTGATGTGGAGCATGTTAGTTACCATTTATCTATCTGCTTTTTTTGGTTAAATAAAGGTAATAACACTATTATGGATTTATTGTAAGAATGAAATAAGTTGAGACGTGTAAAATCATTATGAGGAGGCATGGCAAACAGTAAGCTACAGTTAACAACAGATTAAATTGTTTAAAAATATTTTTAGCTTTGACACAACTATTCACAAGGATTAGTTGAAATTATAGCACAATATAACCCCTCAAGAAAAGACAATTTAAAGGCAACGGAAAATTGCTAAAATTATTAATTAAACAATAATTAATTGTGTATTCTTCACTACACCAGAGTATATAATCCATGTTTTCATTCCCTTTGTTAAGAGCCCTGTGTGATAAGAATTAAAAGGGTGTATAGGAGGGGAGGTAACCTTCCCTGCTCATAGAATGGGGAAACTGAGAAACTGAGATACCACCAAACTGTTAGAGGCAGAAATTGAGATATAAGGCAGGCAGGAAGATCTGAGTCATTTCAGTTCTCAAATGAATTGGTACATGCTGTCCGTCTGGCTTTAGCTTATTCCAGCTATTGTCTAGCCAGAAATAATAGCCAGGAGGACTCATCCCACTTATAGAAAAGGTACACCAAGAGAAAATAATTTATAAAAATAAAAAATAAATAAAATGGCTGTAAAAACAAAGGAAATAGTTTAGAACTGCGGACAGATGGGTGTGTACATTTGCTGTTTCTTATTTTTGCATCTTCTAAGTGCTGGAATTCCTGAGAATCATCTGATGGCCAATTCTAGTCTTTCTAAGTGTTCGTGTAATAAACTATATCTAACGTCTTCCTCTGTGTGCTGGTGCACGTTTCCTTTCCGTGGAATCACAGGACAGCACAGGTCTATTCTCTGTCAGTGCTGGTGTTTCTTCCCATCTGCATCTTCTGAATCTCCTGTTCATATATGCAACAACCAGCCGTGTGGAACAACTCAACTTCATCGGGAATATGTTGTTGTAGGGCCTGGGCCTTGCTTGCTCACCTAGAGCCCACAAGCAAACTGCAACCGTGTGTCCTTCTGGCTCCCTTCTGGGAGGAGGCCCAGCTGCTGGGGTTTGTAACAATCTAGGACCTGACCAGCCCGGATCCTACGTTATCTCACTTAAAGAACATCACATCTTAAAGGGACACAGAGCCCCTCCACATGAGCTACTGTTCCTGAGAATGCTGGTCATACCAGGGACTGCCCCTTGACAAGCATATAGCCTTTGTGTCCCCTGCCTATATAAGCAACCCCCTCCCCACCTACAGCTGCAGGTGCACATTGCTGTCCAGCCAGCTGCCACTGGATCTCCCTGTAAGTAACTCCCAATAAACCTATATGTCTTGTTCACCATCTCTGTGTCTTTTCTTCGGTTTCTCCACAACTTTTTTCACATTGCTCACCCAACTGGGCATGCGGCCAGACAGTTGTGTTCTTTCTCATCTGTGTGGCTTTACACATCCTCTTCCTCAGCATTCACCTGTGTCTTCATCTGAACAACCTCATCAATACTTCAAGACCAGCTCCACTGTCATTCCCTGTAGGAATCATTTCTAGGTTCCCAAGGGGAAGTGACTTCCTCTCCCATCTATGCCACTTTAGCAGCTAAATCTTTTGTTGTGTGTACTTTTTACGTCGGAGTCATGGCAATATGTGAAGTGGCATATCTGTAAGTTGACCTCTAAATAGTGCATGTGCTCTTACATCTTGAACTCATGAGGCAAATCAGAGAAACTTGATATATTGTACAGAACAAGCACAGCAACTAAGAGCAAACTTCAAATGTGCAGAATATTGGGGGAGGAGGCGTAAAATACAGGGAAAGACAATCATGAGCCTTTGTGTTTCAACTGTCACCTTAGTTCATTCTACAGGAAGTTAGACAAACATAAGACATCAGTGAATCTCTGTTTTTTGAGTCACAAAATGATCTGTAGAAATACTGAAGGCTACTATATTTCATGTCGTTATAAAATTACATCAGGACATAAAAGCTTCCAGCTGCTGTGGGAATACACTTTGGCTCCTAATGTAGTAATAACTCTTTTTATGAATGGAGTTGGGATCTAGAGATGTGAATGACTGCCAATCCAGGGATATGATATACAGAATTTCCCAAAGGAGTTTGACAAAGGGCCGCTTCTCTGAAGAGCATCTTGAAGATTTTTTTTCTGTGGAATCCATGTTAAGATATGCTGGCATAAATTTACCTGTTAGTAGTGAAAAAAAAATGAGTTTATATGAAAAGAAAGTAAATATTGTTGGACAATTCTTGAGGGGAAAAGCATTATCTTTCTCAGTGCTGGTGTTATGATATTGATGTGTTTCAATCAACCTTAACTCAAAGTGTATACAGTGTAGCAAAGAAATAAATGTATAAGCAACAACCTATAAATGACTCATGGACAGAGACAAGGATTTGATGCTCTGAGGACATATATTTTATATCCATTGATTAGTATTCTATAAATTGCATGATTAAGTTCTTAATACCAGAAATGCCTATGACTCTGTGTATAATGGTGTCATCGCCACCATATATGCTTCATGACTCATGCACAATTTTGAGCCTTCTTTCCTCTCAGAAGCCTTAAAGCATCAGGCATTACCTGAGTCTCCCAGCCTGGGATGGCTCTCATCATAATCATGTTATTTTATGGAAAAATTGTAACTCCACATTATGATGCTCCCTTAATGCAATTTAAGACAAAGGAGCCCCATAACTTTCAAAGACTATATTTATGGAGCATTCTTCCTTTGTTTTCTCAATTTGTTTCCGATCTGATCGAGATTACATCAAGTCCAATTCTTGACCATTTTCTCTACTTTCTTTTCACATTTTCATTCCATTTATCACTTCTTCTGGATAAATTTTTATTTGTCTCATTTTAGTCTTGTATATTAAACACCTCCAAAGGGATTTTCTTCGATTTACTCAACTGACTCTCTCTGCCCTCTCCATCAACCCAACCATTCAATTCCAGGCCCACTCTCAGTTCTGGTCCACTTGTGTCCATCTATTTGTACGTAAGTGAGGCATTTTTACATGGATCACTAGAATAAGATTTTTTTTTTCTTTAGGTCTCTTTTGCTGCAAGCTCAAGTTACAAAACACTACCTTCTTGAAGAGAAAACCAAGGGTTTTGCATAACAAACAAAGCCTTCTAAGTGGCTTCACTTAAGTACTATAAGTAGATTTCCATTTGTTCCTTTAAATCTTGTTTTTACTCTGTTTATGATGGATGTACACTGGGTTTGACACAGGAAACCACAGCTCCTTTGAGTGACGAGTGCCTCAATAATCAGAAATTGACAGCTTTGGTTCATAAATCTTGTTGCAATAGGTTTTAATTATATGTGCTATTGTCCCCGTCCAGGAAATGGATTCTTGATTTTATTTTTTTTAAACCGTGCCACTGAAAGAGTTCTGTTACCATGGTACAGATCATTCTGATGCCAGTCTAAATATGCTACTCACCATGGAGACTTAATTAACATGTGCTGTTCCTCTGAAAGAAAAAGACTCTTAACCCTACTGACAAACCTGGTAGCTTCCTGCTCTCTGAATCATAGTGCAACTAAATATGCTCTTTGGACCTCGTGCTTTAGTGTACAACTGTACCTCCTCCGTTTGACTCTCAAAGCAAGTAGTCTTCCAGCACCAGGTTGACCCTCTGTAGGGTCCCATACCAGGTCTCAGCTGCTGCACCATCTTTGATTGCCCAATTTTACTGTAAGGAGACTTAGACCTCCCACCCAAGTCAAGAGCTATGCAGAATGAAGGGATATAACAGAAAGTTCTAGCATGATGGAGAACAATATGATGCCTCTTAGCTTACATGTGCCATTTTGAATTGTCTGTCTGAGACTGAGCCACCTTTACCAACACGTCTCTGCTGCTGAGTACAGATCTTTCAAGATGGTTTTGATGTCACTTGTTCACCAAAGACAGAAAAATACCAGGAAATTTGAACAAAGTGCCAATTTTCTTCATTGTAGTGTGTTTCTGTAAAATGTAAATTTTATATTCCTGGAAAGATGTGTCATCGTATTACCTGTATCAATGGCTTTTATAACATTTTCTTCTGGGATGCCTGTTTACTCAGCCAATTCTCTAAACTGCTCACAGTTGTCCTCACTGATGTGTTTTTCTCCGCCTGCAAATCATACAAGGAAAGTCAGGAAGGGTTGTTCTGGTGTGTGCTTTCCAACACTGCCTAGCAATTCTTCCATTCTCAGCACACACTGACTTGGTGTTCTCAAATTTAAGTCAATCCTGACTCCATCCAACTGGATAGACTGTCAGATCCCATAGGTTAAGGACTCAATCCTAAAAGAGTACCCCTACCTCCCCACTTAGGAGTTCAATCACAAGTCCAGGTTGTCATGTGTGCCTCTGACTGGCTATAAATCATAGGTTCCCAAGACCTCCTTCTCCGTTTCAATTAATTTGCTAGAGTGCTTACAGAACTCAGGAAACCAGCTTACTTACTGTTTACTGGTTTATTACAAAGGATATTAAACGATATGAGTGAACAGCCAGATGAAGAGACAGAAAGGGCGAGGTCCAGAAGGATCTCGAACATAGGAGCTGCTGTTCTTGTGGAGTTGGGGATGTGCCACCTTCCCAACTTGTCGAAGAGTTCTGGCTCACTAACTTGGGAGCTCTCCTTTTGGGTTTTTTGGAAGCTTCATTACTTAGGCACGATTAATTAAATCACTAGCCACTGGTGATTGAATTCAACCTCCAACCCCTTTGCCCCCTCCCTTCTTCAGAGGTCTGGGTGGTGGGACTGAAAATTCCAACCCTCTAATTGGTTTCCCTGGCAACCAGCCCCCATTCTTAGGGGTTTTACAAATTCACCTCATTAACATAAATTCCGATGTGGTTGAAAGGGGCTTGCTATGAATAACAAAAGATGCTCCTTTCACCTTTATCCCTTTTATCAATTGGAAATTCCAAGGGTTTTAGGAGCTCTGGGCCAGAAATTTAGAAGATCCCATAATATCATATCATGTCATTTCTTATTATAAATCACAATATCTCCGATGTCCATTAGAATCCATAAGAAATTCTGAATAAGCTAGTGAGCTGAATGAGTGTGGAAAGCAGGTGTTAGGGTGATATAACTTGCCAGAATCCTAACATTTTGTATGTCACAGATGTCAATTGCACTGCTGAGGAATTTAAAGACAAATTTAATCGGTGACCATGAGTTTCCCCACATCAAATACAAGCTCCAAAGGCACATCAGGGGCACCATGAAGGTAGAAGCTGAGCAGTCATAATCCCAAACTGTAATTTCTCCTTTCCCTTCTACCATGCCCTGGTATTCCAATCTTGTTGCCTATCCAAAGGAACCCAAAAAGATGAGTTGAATATTCTGTCAGTAATATGAGTGTTGCCATGCATGGTGGTGGGAGAAACATTATGCAGAGTTGATTCTCATTATTCAGAGTAGCTATGCTCCATAAAGTCCCTGCAGACAGTGAATTGGCAGGTTCTGAACCTTAGCCCCTGGGGGAAATACATGGAAATACAGGACTAGGTTCCTTGGAGCCTCTGGTCACAACATTTTCATCAACTGATCAATATCTAACTGTTATGTGTTTCCGTTGAAAGACATCTTATTTAATATGTATTCTTGATTCATTAACATCAAACTCATGGACAACAACACAAGAACTCATGCCTGAAGGAAGCTCATCTAACACAAGTATTTTCTATTAAGCACATCACAACTTTCTTGCACTTGGGAATGCTAGAAAGCACTTTAGCACTATGCTTGGGGTCCATTTTAAAGTTAAATCATCAACCAAAAGCACAAAAATGTGAAAAGCGTGGCACTAGATAGATCACAAATAGGTACAGTATGAAGCTGAAACAAGAAGGCAGGGCATGGTCTTGTTTGACCTCAGCTGGGAACGTGCACGTGGGGCAACTCAAATGCTTTGCCGTTCTGCATACATCTATATATGACTGAAGTGCCCTGAGTATCTATTTTGGAGATGCAAATAAACTTACTGAGTTTGCAAATGCGGAATCTGTGAATAATGAGGATTGATGGTGTGGGGGAAGAGGAAGAATCTCAATACAGAGAGGGAGATACCTATACAAATGGAGATTTTCCTTATAAATGTAAATGTTTGTCTGGCAACTCCTTGCAGGGCCATCTAGAGAATGTGGCCAGAGAGGCAGAATTTTTGATAAGATGGGCTTGTTGGCACCTTTCCTATTGTAACATCTATTTCACATTATATTACAGCCATCAGATAGTAACTCCTTCCTGGAACAGATCTTCCATGTCAAATTCTTTAGGCTGTTAGTGGCGGAGGTCAAATGTCTGTCACAGAAAACAATCAAGGTAAAGAGATATTTTTCAGGGTGGCCAAATCTTGATCTCCCACAATGGTATTTTGTCAAAGACCAGCTCCATTCCCATTCCTTCCTACTATTAACCTTATACTGTAAAGGCTGTAACATGTCTCCCCATGACCTGTGTGGGTACATGGAGGGAAGAAGTGTCCCTTAGGTTGAGAACACTTGGTGTGATGGCCACTTGCTCTGTTGGTTGAAATTTTCCACTCCCGTATTCAATTAGGTGACACCCCCACATTTATCAGAGCAAGGTATATAATAGAAGAGTAATTTGTGTGGATATGAGATGATGATTTCCTGGATTATTATAGGAATCTTTTGTTGAATGAATGACGCTGAAATCAACTTTGCCTGCATCTTTGAGAGGAAGGAAATAAAATATTTATCACTTGAGTGGATTTATTTCATTTTGACTTTCTCATATTAAACATGTTATTAACCATCTCTGCATCTCAGTCTCAGTCTCTCTCTTTGTCTCTCTGCCACCTTCCCTCCCTCCCTCTCTCCTTCTCATCTTGCTTCTGGAAGTCTTGGAATCAATTATGAAAGCTACAAAGCAGGGGAGTTTTCTATTCAAAAGTTTCTTTAAGTGTCAGGAGCCTTATGTTTATACGTCATCTTATCTAATAGCGTTTTCAATGTTTTCTACATTTTTTAATTAAAAACAACAGAATTACAAAGACTTTGGAACCATATGGGATATTGCTTTAGTAAATGCAAGTACACAATGTACTACTCGCGGCAAGGCATTCTTCTGGACAATGTACATAGTTACTGCATTTTGTTCTCATTACAGTTGTGGGAGATCAAGATTTGGCCACCCTAAAATCTATCTCTTTACCTTGGTTGTTTTCTCTAGGGACATTTGACCTCCCCCACTAACTGCCTAAAGAATTTGGCATGGTGGCTCCTTCCTGGAACAGATCTATCATGATGGCTATAAAGATAATGTAGGATGGAGATTACAATAGGAAAGGCACCAACAAGCCCCTCTTATCAGAAGTTCTGTCTCTCGGGCCACATTCTCTGGATGACCCTGCGAGGAGTTGCCAGACAATCATTTACATTTATAAGGGAAATCTCCATTTGTAAAGGTATCTCCCTCTCTGTTTTGAGAAGAGAAGGGGATGGCCTCATTTCTAGAGGCTTATCAATGCGGAAGGTGAGGCCTTAAATCTGCATAATAACCTTACTCTTGTTTACTGTGCTTTAGTGGTAATCTCCTGTAACTGACTCTCCCCACCCCCAAAATCCTCCTTTGTCATTGGCTGAACATGGTATTTAAGACGAGAATTTCTCTATTGTGTTGAGAAACGCAGTGTCCCTGTTTTCTCCCATGTATACATGTTATTAAACTTGGTATTATTTTCTCCTGCTAACCTGTCTTGTTAATTATTTGGCCAGCCATAAGAACCTTAAGGAAAAGGGCAGAGGGAGATTCTCCCTCTTCCCCCTACACAGTCTAAGCAGTGTACTTAAACTTAACAAAAATAAGATACTAGGTACTTAAAATAAGTACTTAAAAATAAGGTAATAGGTACTAAGCCTACTTTGCTTGTGAGAATGCTAACATTGGAGAAATTTAAACAAATTCCCTGATTCCCCACATCTAGGTATGGTGAGAGCTGGTACAAGAACTCTCATCTGCATTCTCAAAACCCTGTGCTATCTACCTGCCTCCTTGCAGGGAAGCAGATAAATATTTTTCTAACTTAACTAAATATCCATCTCTCTTACTTACAGTCACACAATAAAAGCCCGGAATGAATGAGCCACTATACTTTGTCTTTTAAATCCGTCCCTCCTTTTGTTCCACTGAAATCCTTCTAACAAGCAGTAAGAGCTGAAAACAGCTCTATTTTTCACATCCCCAGCCTCTATAAGGATCTTATGCAAACCCATTCTAGAGCTTTATACCTTGCGTTGCTCTGGGGAAATATAAGCCCTCAGTTGAATTGAACTTCTAGGATGTCTATCCACATGTGTGGTAATCGTGGTTTAAAAGAGGATGTAGTATGGAGAACTGGTTCTAAGCGGGATTCTTAGATCTAAAGCACAATACTTGACCTGGCTGGTGTCTTGTTGTGGATCAAAGCAGTTGCTGGCTATTTTAGATACCTCATATAAGTAGAATTGTACAGTATTTATCTTTCTGTGACTGGCTTATTTCACTTGGCGTCAATGTGTCTATGTTCATCCATGTTGTCACATATATTGAAATTTCCTTCTGTATTCCATTGTATGTATATGCCCACTTTCTTTATTCATCCATCATTGGGCATTCATGTTGTTAGCACATCCTCTCTATTGTGAATAATCCTGCAATGTACCTGGGAGTGCAGGGATCTCTTTGAGATCCTAGTTTCAACAGAAACAATGAGTGGAATGGTGGTTGCCAGGGACTGGGCGGGGGAGACAAAAATGGAGGGTTGCTGTTCAACAGATATATAGTTTCAGTAATGCTCTAGAGATCCGCTGTATGACATTATGCTTATAGTTAAAAATACTGTATGGCGCACTTAAAAATTTGACAAGAGGATAGGTCTTGTGTCATGTGTTCTTACTAGAAACTGTTGGGACTTGGCTTGAGTAGGTTATCCATGTTTTTTTCCCAACAGATTTGGGTATTGGACAATTCCCAGTAAAAAAGATCTCTGGAAAATAAGACCACCCAATTCTGTTGCTTTTTCCCTTCTAACATCACCGTCAAAAGTCCAGATAAAGAAGGAAAAAAATGAAGAGAAAGGATGTATAGATAGTTAAAAAAAAAAATGATGATTAGCACAAAGGAAGAATATAATATTGCAATAATAGAAATTGAAACAGAAATAAGGATGTAATATGGTTAATAAGAAAATAGAACTATTCTTAATATGATTAAATGATAACTTGGGCAAAATGTCAGATACGCCTTTTACTTATTTGTATCTTAGATATTTTCTGCTCCCGCATATTTACTGTTTTTTTAAATGTCTTATGTGAGGTAAAGATTAGTATCTTTGATTATATATATTAATTTTTTATCAAATAGTTAGACATATGGCTTTTTAAAGTTTGAAATATTTGGAAAATAATTTAGGATCCTTTATATCAAGGAGGGAAAAAATTGCATGTTTGGAATATAATTTAAGCTCCTTTATACTACTGAAGAAAAATAATTCAATTAATAGCCCCACTGTGTTTGTTAAAGCTCTAAATATGTAAACCATCTTTGATATTCCTGTGATTGTCATCAGCATACACCATTCTTGGCAAGTACAAAATTATTTTTTTTCAAACCTGTGACTTAGTGCTTTAGTTGCCTTTTAGCTATTTCTCAAAGCTCCTTGAAAAAGTGCTCTTTATTTTTTCCTCCACATTCACTCTTTACAGCAAGGATATCTGGCTTTAAGGGACTGGATAAGCTTACAAATAACTTTTTAAATTGCCAAATGTATTCATTGCATTGTTCAATCCATCTTTCCATACCATTGGATATTCTTGATAGTCTATTTCATCAAAATAAATGATTCACCCTTTCTTTATTCCCTAGCCAACTGTCTCCACCTGAAGTGAAAGTCCTTGATCTTTGATTTCTAGCCACCAGAACTGTGATGATATAAATATCTGTTACTTAAGCCCCCCAGTCTGTGGTGCTTTGTTATGGCAGCTTCAATATGTGAATTTTGTGGGGACACAATTCTGTCACAGCAGATCTCAATGCTTTAGTCTTCTGCACACTGATAAAGAGTTTAAAGATTACCATTTAGACAAATGAAATCAAAAAAGTTATTTTTTGTTTTGTTTTGTGTTTCCTTTGAAGTGGAGCACCTTAAACAATATTAGCTTGAGAAACAGGACTGGTGTTGGAGCAGGGCAAATGGTAGAAATCGAAACGATCAACCACAAGACCAATGTGGAGCCAATGGCCCACTGGAGGAATGATGAATGTCTGCAGTAAGAGTGAGTATCGAGAAGTGAGTGCATATCAGAGTGTTATGAGATTGTTGGATGAGAGACAAGGCATCAGTAATCCATCATGTCTGCTATTCTTAAACCCAAACCACAGCTCTCCAGTGAACAGCCTTAATACTCACAATTAGCCGTGGAATATAGTCCCATCAATCCCTGAAAGGCAGAAACAAAATTCCTAGTCAACCACAGGGTGGTCTGTATCCTGATTCATATCATAGCATTTATACCTGACCCGGACGTTTTTTGTCCATCAAGAAAGATTTTATTTTTTATTTTGTGTTCTAGTTCTTATTTCTATCAAGAATTCAGCCATTATTTGGGCCACCAGACCAGGTAGTTAGACACTAGAGCTGAGTTCTCTAACTGGGGGCAATTGTGCACGTTTCCCAGGAGACATTTGTCAATGGCTGAAGATATTTTTGGTTGGCCCTCTAGAAGGTGGGGTATACAATACTGGCATCTAATGGGCTGAAGCTAGGGGTGCTGCTAAACATTCTACAATGCCCAGGAAACCTAACAAAGACTTTTCTAGCTCCCAATGTCAATATTTCCATAGCTGAGAAAACTTGCTCTAGGAGTTTAAAGGGTTCTGCGGGTGATGCCAAATTACTCATTATATGGGTGCATTTATGGCATCCAAATGAGTTGGGATCTGAGAGGCACTGAACTAACCTTGGAGCGTGGCAACAGGAATCTTGCTCCAAGACACTCAGTCGGCCAATCCAGTGACCTTGGATAATTCTAACTCTGTGCATCTGTTGCTTGATCTCTGATAGAAGAACTAGTCCCTGGACTGGGAATGATTCTGCATGTCTCAAGTGACACCCACAGTCCCTGCTCATGCCATAGTGCTTCAGCAAGATGGGCATATGCCATTTTTGAAAAACCTCCTCTCCTACTCTTTCTCAAGACAGAGATGTTAAGGCGAATAACAAGACCTCAGTTGGCAAATTTGAGTCAGCCTCAGCCCGTCTCCTTTGTTTTCCTTTGTGTGGAAACATCCCTTGTGTTCCTTGCTAAACAACAGAGAGAACAGAGAATACCTTGAGCCATAACTGCTTCCAAAGCTAGGCAGCAATGCAAAGACACTCAGGAGTCAACATCTAATATCCAGTTATGCCCCAGGATCAGACAGGACTGTGAGTCTTGTCCACAGGTATGTAGCTTTGGAGACCTCATTGGGAACATTGATTTTGAGTGACCTAAATTTGTCCATCCCTGGCCACAAGCCTAGTTTTCTAAAATTTTTGTAAAAGAAGAATTGACAAGTATATGTGTTATATGCTTTTATATAACATAGTTCCAATGCATATACAAAGCTTATATGCTTGGCAGGGAGAAAATAATATATAAGTGACATATTTGTTGTTGAATTTATCCACGAGAAAAGCCAGCAGATCAGTCCCAAGCATAGCAGTTATTTCGGGGAAGCCGGGATGCCCATTTCTTCACACGTAAATCAGCTTCCTATTCAGCCTTAAAAGGTCATACAAAGAACAAAGCGTCTTTATGATTCTTTACTCACGCTTTACAAATATAAGAAAATAACTCTTGAGTCTAGATGAAGAATAGGAAGATGGGACCTTTAAAATCAAATGACTATCATTTTTATCAACAAAAATAACATAATGAGTAGTTTCCATTATATTTTGATTTCTGTATAGGTTACATTATGTTCACCACCCAAAGACCGATAGCTAGCTTCTTGGACTAATCTCAGAATTCCAAAGTGTTCTATGTTCCTTCATTAACAGGTCTGTCAATACCTCCACCAGACTGGGGGTGTCATGAATGAACCCAGGAAATTTGATCATTACTCTGAGTCTATGATCTCAGGAGGAAAAAAGATTTAAAATTCTCTTTCTTCCTACAGCACAGCCTCTTTGGGATCACTGAGGTGACACTGCCTCTGTCTCAGATAAAGTCAATCACTTTATTTGAGATTAATGAGATACACAATCAAATTCTGTAAATATCCCTGTTTCCTTAGCATCTGTATAGGATTCTATAATTGGTAACACACTCTATATTCGTAGACTCAGCTCTTACCCCAAACCACTGTGAAAAGGGGTATGATTGCCCTCTTCTTAATTTTTGAAAGTTAAAAGGGTGAAAATATTTCTTCTATCCCTATAGATCAAGTTGGGTTATAGAAGTTGGAAAAAAAGAGAATAATTTTTAGACTTGTTTTTGCATGTACATGTTTACTTATTTATTTTTTTGTCTAATATAACATCAGGCAAAGTATGTTTAATTCTTTCCTCAGTAAGAAACAAAAATGGTTGTATGATGAATAATTTCCAAATCAGATGAGTAAAAGAATCCAGAGAATTGACATGAGATGTTTCTCCACAGTCATCATACCCCTTGAACCATTCTCTTGTTCTACTCTCTGACCTTTCAAGATAAAGAACAAAACATAATAATAATGTTTTAACCTGTTTCTTAAACTCATCCTTTGCCTTCTTCGTACCCCAAAATGCGAAGACTAGTGTTCATTTGGATTGCTTCCTTTTAATTTTCTATTCCTCTGCTCTTGGACTTAGCCATTTTTTTTTTTAACATATCCTATTATATTTTTATCTGTGCGGTTGCCATTGTAAGAAAGAGGAAATAAATTTCTGTGTCAGAAAGCGATCCAACCTCCTTCACCCTCCTGATAATCATCAGGAGATATTTTTCATCAGTCTCACTCAAACATCTTTATTTGGTTCTTGATCTGCGGACTAAAGCATAAACTTTCACCATTAAGTTTAAATATTAGATGTAAGTTTTTATTTGAATTTTCTCCTGAATATAGGTCTGTAATAATACGTACTTATTCTCTCCTATGTTTACCTATGTAATAACCTTTACCAGTAGTCTGTATGTCTTTACTTAATGAACCTTCAAGCTACCATCTGACATTATTACTTCACAGCCTGCTAGCCTTCTTTTAGTATATCTTCTAAATCAGGTATGCTAATAACCAGTTCTATAAGTCTATCTGTGAATGTCTTTGTTTTGCCTTTTTGTTTGAAGAATTGTTTTGCTGGATATAGAATTTTTCTTTGATAGTCTCTCTTTTTCTCTTTCAGCACTCTACATACAGTCATGTGTTGCTTAACAACAGGGATACGTTCTGAGAAATGCGTTGTTAGGTGATTTTGTCTTTGTGCACACATCACAGAGTGTACTTACACAAACCTAGACGGTATAGACTACTACACAGGTAGACTATGTTGTGCTAATCTTATGGGGCCACTGTCACCATATATGCAACTTGTCGTTGACTGAAACGTCGTTATGGGTCCCATGACTGTATGTCATCCCACTGTTTTCTGGTTCCACCATTTTCGATGAGAAGTAAGCTGTAATCATTTGGAGGTTCCTTTGTACTTGGTTATTCATATTTCTCTTGCAGGTTTCAAGATTTCCCCTTTATCTTTGGCTTTTGACAATTTGCCTACGATACGTCTAGATATGAGTGTCTTTGAGTTTGTCCTACTTGGACTATCTTGAGCTTCTTGGAAGTATAGATTAGTTGGGTACTTTTTTCATCATATTTGGAGAGTTTTCAGCCAATACATTTTCAAATAAATTTTCTTTTTCTCTCTCCTTTTTTTCTATAACTTCCATTTATATGTATGTGTTACCCTTGATGGTATTTCACAGCTTTCTGGGGCTCTGTTCATTTTTCCTCATTCTTTACCCTTACTATTCTTCAGCGTGGATAATAGCTATTGACTTATCTTCACATTGACTGATTCTTTTTTCTTCCAGGTCAAATATGCTGCTTAGTCACTCCGGTAAATTTTTCATTCATTTTATTATAATTTTTCAACTCCAGAGTTTCAATTTCCTTCTGTTTTTTTTTTTTTAGTAAGTTTTATCTCTTTATCAAAAGCCTATTCTTTTATGTGTTATTTACATTATACTTAGCTTTAATTATTTAAACATCATTTCTCTTGCTTGTTTGAACATGTTTATAATGGTTGATTTAAAGTACTTTTTCTAATAATGCCAATATCTGGGGCTTTCCATTGATTTGTTTTTTCTTCTTTATGGGCTATCCTTTTCCCTTTGTTTTCATATTTAGTAGATTTTTTTATTTTGTTTTAAAATTTGACTTTATTTTGGTGAGGAAGGTTGGACCTGCGCTAACACCTGTTGCCAATCTTGTGTTTTTTGCTTGAGAAAGATTGGGCCTGTGCTAACATCTGTGCCAGTCTTCCTCTATTTTGTATGTGGCTTGCCACCACAGTATGGCTTGATGAGTGGTGTAGGTCCGTGCCTGAGATCTGAACCCATGAACCAGGGCTGCCAAAGTGGAGCATGCTGCAGCTAATCACTACTCCACCAGGCTGGTCTCTCAAGTTTGACATTTTAGATCATTACAGTGTAAGAAATCTGGATCCTGACTTCCCTTGGGAATGTTATTGTTTCCATTTTTTGTTTTATTATTATTGTTAATGAGGAGCTCAAAAAAACTCATTTTTTTGTTTAGTGACTTGCCTGTACTAATTCTGTAGAGTCTATATGCCCAACAGTGTGCCACCACTGAAGTCTCTGCTCAGTTTTTTTTTAAATTCTTCTTTTTATTTTCAAGTTTGACTTACTAGAGGTCAGCCCTGAGTCAGCATAGCTAGTACTCAACCAATGATTGTTGCGTTTTTCTTAAATAACTTGTGTCAACAAGGTACACACATCTTGCCTGCACTAAGAGACCTTGCATGCAGTTTGCAACACGCATTCCGAGTTCATGCAGTTTACAACGAGCCACGATTGAGTAGGTTACCGATTTGCCCTCTTTTGTCTTTCCTGGGCATTGTTGCTGCCCTGCACATGCACACAGCCTTCCAAATCCCCAGGAATATACCAAGGGTTCCGAAGTTGTCTAGGCCCCGTGTCAGCTCTCATGTCTCCCTTTTATATTTTTGCATTGTCTCTTGCCTGCTCCAACAATATGACCGTTTTAGGTAACAGTGATGCTCTCTTTTCCTGTCATTTACCACCTATCATTTACCACTGATTTTGAAAACACCTTTGATACGGGACTTTTATGCAGACCTGCAAATAAAGTCAGCCCACTCCATCAGCAGCGAGGCTGCTGGCCTTCAGGGGTGGGGTAGAACAGTGACAGCGCCAAGAAAAACACCACAGATTCTATACTTTGTCATCAACATTCGGTAGTTTTTCTTGAAAAAACATTGTTCATATTTGTTGTATGTGTTAATTAATTTCCAGGATTCTGAAATGCTTGTCTTTGATAATTTCATAATTTTGTGAGTTTCAGAATTGTTTTTTGGAGGAGAGAATTTTCTGAGCTCCTTATTCAGTCATTCAAGATCCTATACCCATCTTTGGGTTTTTTGCCAAGTGAAGCTACTCCCTTAACCCATCCCGTTGGTAGAGTTTGGTTAAGAAAGTTCAGATCTCCTACATGATAAACATTTTGCTCACAGCTAGTGGATAATTAGGTATCCTGTCCACCTAAAAAGAGACCATTGCTTTATGTAGGTGTCCTGGTGCTATGGTCCTCTAATCATAATGGGGTTCTGTATAGTCTCTGGGCTTTGTGCATTACACATACAAGTACTTTGTCTTATTTAAAGATTTTATTTATTCAGTTTTTTCCCCCCAAAGCCCCAGTAGATAGTTGTATGTCATAGGTTCACATCCTTCTAGTTGCTGTACGTGGGACTTGGCCTCACGTTGGACGGAGAAGTGGTGCCTCGGGGCGCTCCCGGGATCCGAACCCGGGCCGCCAGCATCAGAGCGCGCGCACTTAACCGCTAAGCCACGGAGCCGGCCCACAAGTACTTTGTCTTGTATTTTAACTTGATTTTCTTCCTGTGACTTAGCCTCTTATCAGATTTTGGCTACATGCTCACCTTTGATGACTAATAATCATACTCTAAGGAAAAATCTGGTCTCGTTCTCCAGAAAAGAGCTATAAGTGGATGAGTAGTGGTAAGTCTATACCAGTAGGGACTTGCTCTAAATTATGGCATTAGTCACATTATGCTGCATTCTACTAAATCCCTGTCCACAACCCCTGGTCACACATTAACGCTGCTCAGCCACATAATGATTGAGATGTTTTCTGGTGTCAGTTTGGAAAACAGAGGCTCTTTTTTGAAGTACTGTGACCATCCAGTCCCGTCTCTGAAATGATACCTGGTGGGAAATTTACATCGCATTATAAAGGTCCCATCCATGATGCTTTAGCTTATATTTGCCCCTCTCACCAGGACACTTCCAGGAGGTACTCTATTAACCCTAACCAGAATTATCTCCTGTTCCATTGTAAACCCAATTTTCTGGATAGTTGCATTCAAGTAGGTACTTCTGTGCATTACAAATATAGTACTTTTCTTCAAAGACACATATGTGTGCGTGTTAATCAATTTATTTAATCAGCTAGGAATCCAGTAACATCAAGCAGGGCATAGAAGGTGACTGGAAGTCAAGCCATGAGGCCACCATCATGACTTCCTAGGAAAGAAGAAATTACAGTTTGAAAGGAAAGGCTATTTTGTCTTCTTATCGATGATTCTGATGCATTGTAGATGATGATGTTGCTTATATTGTCTATGTCATTGTCTTCCTTAGGCGTGTAAAAAAACATTTAAAAACGTAGTTGAGCTGATATTAATATGATATTGGTGAGAGTGTAAAAGAAAAGATAAAAGCAATTGTTGTAGAAAATAGTGGAGGAATTCTCACACAGAACTCATGTCACAGAACTCCATCTGTGTATGTGCATGGGTGTGGTCTATATGGAATTAGTCCACAGGTTACAATTAATTGTGAGTGATCCTGTATCAGGACTTATGCTGAGAATTTCTAAGGTACATATTCATGGCTACAAGACATAGAAAATTATATACTGTGTAAGTCTGTATCACTCACATCTATTAATCTTATTTATAATTATAAAAGACTGTGACTGCAAGATAATTTATTCATACTGGAATTCACCATGGTTAATCATATTTCACAGTTCAGTGTCTCAAAAAATTTCCTTCCTTTGTCCTTAAAGTAAAGAATCCCACTGTTATAGTCTAGATTAGTGTTATTTTTTGGATGTTTTAAACCCACACACTTATATAAGTCATAGCCTTTGCCACCCTTGAAGTCAACTGTTTTGCTATGCGATACTTAAAGCCATAACACCAAGAACAAAAAGTCTTAACCTACTAAAGAAACCAGGAGGTGTATGTATCATGTTTCTACTCACCCAACCAATGTTCTTAGTTGGGACAGTCATCTGTGAAAGAGAATGAAGAGGGAAGAAAATGATCATTGAAGTTGCTCAATATTTCTAAGGATTATTTAGTAACAGCCTTTATAAAAGATGATTGTATGAATAGGAAATTTGAACCAAGCATCATAGTGCTATGTTTTCATTTCAGATAAGTTTTATCCTCTAGGAATTTACCTGTTGTGATGACGTCTTCTATATTTTCCTTTGGAATACCCTTGTCCTCAGTCAGTTCCTTGAACTTCTGATAATCTTCTTCACTAATACTACGTTCTCTTGCTGCATTTTGTAGCATAAGTCAGAAGAGATGTCCATTAGAACTCTTCATAATTTCTAAAGTATGGCCTAGGTCACAACTATACTGTCTGATAAATCTCACCATCTTCAGTCCCCCAGCACGTTAATGCTACTCAACCACATAATTTTCAAGTGAGATGCCTGAATATGCAGATCAGGTCTTCCTATGGTAGTGTGTAGTGAAGTCCAAATATTTCAGATTTTATCACTTTCCAGTTCTTAGGACTACTAAGAAAATTAAAGACCATTCCTCCAGTGAGCTCGAGAATCTCCATATTGAATACAGTCTCCAAAATTACATCCGGGGAAGGTAATAGTTACGCCTGAGAGTTCAGAAATCCCTCCAAACTCTAACTGTTCCTTTCAACTCTATCTACATTTCAGAATCCACACTTTGGTATTCTCTAACCCTAACCAAATGAATGGGAAAAAATGATTTGAACTTTCCACCAAGTGCACTAGCCCCATCACCCATGCTGATAGGAAAAAAAACTGAACCTTCATCATCGTCAAAGACAAGGTTCAACCCCCATCCACATCAAATGTGGATATAAAATCAGAAGGGCTCGAATGTAGCTATCAACGGCCCTGTAGAGTTAGCCAGAGGTCAAAATGGTTGACTTGCCTGAGAACACTGTATTTGAGGAATAGAATATGATTTCGTGCTTATTTGCTGAGCAATGTTTCAAGTGTTAGGCATTGTTTTAACAATTGTGATAAAATAAAGTGTTTGTGGTTGAGACAAATGCAGTCATGAATGGAGACTGGTTAATCTGCTGAACTAAAATTTTAAATCTTGGTTCACTTTAGAGACAGAACCAGGCTATACCAATGTGTGGTATTTGGCAATAACCTAATGAACCACCCTGGATGTGTATTTATTGGATCTTCAGAATAAGTGTGTATAACTTTTACAAAAGCCATCTGATAGAACCCCATAATGGATGCATTTCTTCATTACCAGTAGACAACCTTTCAGCATCTCTGACCCAGTCAACATGAAATCCTAATTCTCACGTGTTAACACATTTCTGCACCAGTGTGCTTAATAAAAAGTAATGCATATACTTACTTATACCCTTAATATAAATAATATAAGTAATATTAACATGTTTAATTTGTATAGAATAAGCTATAATACATACAGAAGAGTTCGGTCACAAGCGTGGTCTTGCTTTCTGCACCATCATTTTCAGCATAAATTACCAAGATGTTACTTAATTTAAAAATAAATTGGAAATGATATTCACCCGAGACTGTGATAGGAAAAAAAAAATCAATACTCAATGTGATTAACTTTCTTCATTTTAATTTTGATATGTCTTATTTTTAGCATACTGTTATCAACCCTTCCTTCAACAGTAATCTTGTCTCACTACTATTTCTTGCAATGTGTTATAACCAGTTAAGACAGCTACTGAAGAAGCTTTTTAAGTATCCCTATCTTCTTAAGACAGGAAAGATTTCCAGTCTTCCAAACTTACCTAAACATTAAAGGACTTGCCTAAACATGAATAGTTTGTTAATGATACAGAAGTTCCTTATTGTAGTATCTATAGCAGCCTTCTCATACCAGTTCACAAGAACTGATTGTTAAATTTTTGGGAATTTTGTGACCCAATTGTAGAGCACAGTCATTATTAAAAAGTATAAAAACTTATACTTAAATAAGTCATGTTAAAGTAAAAGTTATTACATAATCAAAACATATCATTTCCTAGTCCAATAGGTAATAAAAGAGAGGTACTAATGAGTTTCTTGGAAAATATTGGACACATATATTCTGTAATTGTATGCCAATTAGATCTTGTTGTTGCATATTCATATTTAAAATAAAAAAAATTTATCAAACCTAGATTAGAACACCACATTGTACATTTTTTTCCCATAACAATCAAACATTTAGGCATTTGATCACTTAATATTTCAGTTTTGATTTTTTTATTATTTACAGTTATTTTAAACTATACAGATAGAAGTCTGTCCTAATGCCCTCATTGCTTTCAACTAACACTCGAATGATGTAGAAATTGGTTTAAATTTTTTGTTTTTATTTTAACTTCTCATACTTACTTTTGGGAATTAAATTAATCATATCATGCTTCTTAAACACTTTAATAGGCAACTTTTAATATTTAAAGAATTTAGTTATAGACAAATTTGATCATGTTGGTCAAATAAGAGATAGAAAAGTTTCAAAAGAATTAGTATAATTTTAAGCAGCTTTAAACACTTTACCACGTCTGAGGAACATATGAAGTCAATGTTCTAGGACCTGTCCTCAGATATCAGCAATAGCAACTTTCCAAACTTGTACCTTAGCCTGACTCGGTGTGACAGAATGAATGCTTAGAATATTCAAGGTCTTCTCCAACATTGCTTTTGTAATTAGTAACAGAATCAGTTGTAGGATTCAGATGTGTAGATGTCTTGGATAGAGCTAGGACCATGAATTTGAACACTTTCCATGGTTTGAAAACCTGCACTCATCTGAAAAGATCATGTACTCACAGGCGACCGTGTAACTGTCTTTTTCCGTTCTCGTTCCCACTGCTGTGTGCTTTTGGCACACCCTGTTAATCCTTAAAAACAAAAAAATAACACATTCTTTATTTCCCATCTGGATATTCTTTGACACTTGGGGAACTGCAAAAGTTGCAATGCACTTTAATTGCCAAAAGTAATAGATGATTTTCGTCTTAGCCTCATTTAGTCACTCCACACTATTTGGTGCTTTGTTTACTCTATTGCAGGGTTTCTCAGCCTCAACACTTAGGGACACGTGCGATTAGATAGATAATTCTTTGTGGTGGGGGCAATGTCCTGTGCACTGCAGGATGTGGAGCAGCATCCCTGGTCACCACCCACTAGATTCCAGTACCCTCTGCCCCTAATTGTGGCAACCAAAATTGTCCCCAGATACTGCCACGAAGCCATGGAGAAGGGAAGGCAGGATCTCACCCTACGTTGAGGATTGCCACTCTAATCCCACCATCATAAACAATCCCACCTTTACCTCTTTCGCCATTCCAAAATCATATCTCTGCCTCTACCATTAATGTTGATGCTCCTATAGATTCTGAAGTTCTCATTCTCTCTAAGCTAACTCTTCAACTTTCATGAATTCAGATTATACTTATATAGCAAGAAGATTCAAATAGAGCTAGATAGTGGTAGAAATAGAGACACAGGTAGACACATACACAAACATAGACATAGAAATAAGTATAAATATATATTCACCCACCATGCACAGATCTGATGTTTATAAATCCATTGTTCACATCTCAAATTTATAGCTCACATTCAACATTTATTATTATTTTCAGTACTTGTTTTTCTCTTTCTTATAAGTTATTCTCTACTTTGGTTTAGCGGTATCACCATTTTTACAGACAGACAAGTTCAAACTTTAGCATTTAACTTCAGAATTAAACTCTCTCTTCATATTCTCAATTTTTCTTAAAATGTTGATTTTACTCATCATCATATCTACTTATTTCATTGCTAAAATTTCCCCAAATTATTTTCCTGAATACAGTCTCTACTATATGAGTTACTAGACGACAGATAGACAGAAAATGAATTTTATTATTCCCTTATTTTAAAGCTTCATCCATGCTGATTTCCCACATGATAAACATAAAATTAATATTTTGACAGGTGAAATTCTCCAGCACGAAGTCCGAGTTTTGTTTTCAGTTTAGTGTTCTACAATCCACTTCTCACAGATAGTACATGATCGTGCTGAAATCCAACCTCCCCTGAACTCACAGTGACCTTTAATAGATCTGTGCCTCTCTGCACACTAGTTCTGCTCTGTCCCTGATTTTTGGTTTAAAATTTCATTCAGTGTTCAGTGAATAAATGTCATCGCCTGTGAGAACCATTTCTCACTCCAACTGACATAGGTGTTCATTTCTCTATGCTTTAGTATGATCTTTACCATCGAGGTTTTTTAAAATTTTTTTTAACATAGATATCTGTGACCCTGATTAAATTTTGAACTGTTAAGGCGAGACATATTTTTTTCTTTGTCAATCTTTTAATCTCTTCTTTAGCACAATGCCTCTAGTTGAGTAAACATTCTATAAATGTTTACTTGTTGCATGAAAGTCTTAATTTATTGATGGAAACTTGCCATCAGAAATGTCAGGTGGATAATCTTTTGTGTATAGCCCTTCACACTGAAGTGTACTGAAAAAGGAACTTTATATAACCTGCTTCCAATATATGTAAAAACTGCAGAATCAAGCACACAGATCCTAGGGATGTGACTGTCATCGCCATAATTTTCAGGTTTCAAGACAAGATTCCTTCCTTACTGCCTTCATCACTCTATTAGTAATGATATAATTCAGACAGAGCTGCTCAATCACTATGCTCTCTAAGAGAAAGTTACGTGCTAATCTCCAGGGTGGGTCACGCTGATGGCCAAGGATACGACACCAAACTGACAACACTGTTCTATGAATAAAGTTCAGAGATGCAAATTTTCGAAAATAATCCAGACACTTCACTGCAAATTTGAGACTGGACCATGTCAGAAGTCAACAGTTTTATTGCTTTACGTTTAGGTAAATTTTGCTTACTTCTGATACAAAGTAATGTAGACTTGGTCGCAGTTGTTGCTACATTCAATCCGACGGACATAACCCATCAGTGAGCCATTTTCGCGTATCTTCTCTATGTCATTGGACGCTATGGAAATGGTGTACCACTCTCCTGTAATCTAAAAAGGAAAGCTCCCATAAGATGTGTTAGTCAATCTTTTTTCTGTTTTCTGACAACCACCCATCATAATCATTGCTTCTGATTTACCTCAGAAGAAAAGATAAATCTGACCCTGTTAAGCAAAGTCGGATTCTACTCCCTACCTAGTAGAATGTTATGAAATGAAATAACAATCCATATTCAAACATAAATCATGGAATGGGGAACTTCTTGAAATAGCTAAAACGATGACATTAAATATCATGACAACTCATAGTAGCGTTTTGGCACATTAGATTTTTTTATCTATAGAAAAATAAAAAGAAAAAATATAAAGACATGAAAGACAGAAGGATTATTTCATGTTTATGTAGATGCATAGACTGAGGTGTATATAAAATCTGATGCACCCATATGAACTAAAGTATGAGAAATGCACACACATACACACCCCACCAAGACCTTCTCCCAGATCAGCCGACCCCTGGTACCAGTGATTTGTCGTCCTCAGACTGAGGTTCCTGGTCAGCCCAAACCAGACCAAGTACAAGAGTCAGCAGCAGAATCTTCATCTCGTTGGTGCTTGTCCTTCTCCCAGAGGAGCTGAGAGTGTGCCAGTTGTTGGAGAGAATCTGAATTTGCACAACTTTTTATACTAGTGGTCTGTTGACATGACACATAATGAACCAACTGTTGTTAATCATAAGACCTGGGTTATGTATAAATCTTCTTATGGTATCCTGTTTGGCAGTGATGAGCTTTTATGGCATTCTGTTATTTCAATAATGAGATTGTCTTTAACACTAGCTTACGTTGATCTGCAAATTTGACCTTTAGAATAAGTAAGAGATCACAATACATCTGAGGTATTTCAAGGATGGTACTATTTAGCCTCTTATATCCTGAGTTCCAAAATGGGACAAGCAGTCCAAGATCTGTATCCCCAACTCCTGTATGATTTCTTTAACATTGAGGAGGTGTGTTTGAACTTATGTCTAAAGCTAAAGATGTTACTGTCTGGTTTAACAAAATTAAAATGTGATATCTATGCCATGAAGCAGTTATTAAAATGTTCCTCAGAGGAGTCTATATTTAAGATTAATGAAATATTTTCAACAAGAACAAATTCTTGTCTATTACCCTACCTAAGAATCCATCTCAAATCTGTCTCTACAATTTCATTTTGCCATGAGTGTACAGCCTAATCTTACCAAAATTTATGAGATTTCTGCCTTGTGTATGGCTGCTGATATTGATCTCTGTGTTCTTTCAAGCCATCCTCCTGAACTGTCCACACAGTAGCCAATCTAGTTTAGAGAAACTACAAGAAACCAATTTCTAAATAAGACTGAGTCAGACAATTTGCTGTCAGGTTGACACCAGCCCTAACTATGGTGATCATAATAATAATGAGAAATAAATGGGTGGATAATGATTAAGAAGATAAAAACACAGAAATTGACTGAACCTATGTATCTGAATTGAGTTTTGTAACTCTATAGCTGAACTGAAAGATGATTTCTTTTAAAATCTTAGTTGAGGTATAAATGACAGACAACAAAACTTCAGCTATTTCAAGTGTGCAATTGATCAGCTTTGACAGGTGAACACAGCTGTGTCACCTCCCCAACCACTATGATGAACATGTCTCTCAGCTTCAAAATTATCCCTGTGCTCCTTGGTAATCCCTCCTTCTGTCCGTCTCAGCCATCGCTAACTTGAGTTTCTGACACAATGGATTAGTTGATATTCTCTAGAATTTTACAAAAATTAAAACTTAGTGTATATATGTGTGTGTGTGTGTGTGTGTTTTCTGGCTTCTTTCACTCAGCATAATTATTTTGATATTTATCTATACTATGGCTTGTATAGTACCTTCCCATTTACCACTGAGTAGTAGTATCTAGATGTATCACAGTTTTGTCCACTCAAATATGGATGAATGCCTATCATGGACAAGTCTTTGTAAAGACTGTGCAGTCCTCTCTTTTGGGTAGATACTCATGAGTGGAATTCCTGGTTCAAAGTGATCAAACAACTTTACTTCAATGGTGGCAGAAAATTCCAGTTGCTTCAAATCTTCTCCAATATTTCATGTGGTCAGTCATTTTCATATTAGACATTGTAATAAGTATGTCATGGTATCTGATTGCAGTTTTAATTTACATTGCCTGAATAAATAAAGATATGGAACATTCTTTTTAAGTGTTTATTTGCCATGTGCATCTTTTCTTTACTCAGTGTCTCCCCAAGTCATTTATTTAATATTGATTGGGCTGTTTGTTTTCTTATTATTGAGATTGGAGATTTCTTTGTATATTCTAGATACAAGTCCTATTTCAGATAGAAGATTTGCAAATATTTTCTTCGAGTCTGTGGCTTCTCTTTCCATTCCCTTAAGGGCGTCCCTCAAAGACCCAAATATCTTCCTTTTCATAAAGGTCAGGTTATTTATTTATTGTTTTCACTCAAGGATCATGATTTGGAATCTTATCTCAGAAATAATGGTGTAACCCAAGGTCATGGAATTTCTCCTATATTTTCTTCCAGAATTTGTGTAGCTTTAGATCTTACATACAGTCTATGAATCACTTTGAGTTTACTCTATGGGGCAAAGTATGGGTTGAAGTTTCTTTTTTTTTCCTTATTGTTTGCATATGGATATCTAATATTTCCAGCAAGTTTTGTTGAAAAGACTATTCTTTTCCACTGAGTTTCTTCCGTATATTTTTGAAAATCCATTGTCTATATGTTCCTGTCCCTTCCCAGGAACAGGTTTGTTTTGTTTGGTTTTATTTCATTTTCGCCGTTCCCTTACACACATTTTGGAAAATATTAAACAAAAGACAGTTGGGACATGAGAGTCATATGACTTCCTTTAGGAATAAAATAAAATAATGCTTACGTTCCAAAGACCAAGCATTCATGACAATCTCTCAGAATAACTACTAATCCATTTTCTTTGGGTGACAGTTTACGCAGACTTCCTCAGATTTTAGGTTTCCTAAGAGACCCCAGGCAAGTCATCTATTCCTCTGAGCAGATCATATCAGCACAAAATGTTGATCACCTCCTTCTTCCCTGAAGCAGGCTCTTTCATCCTTTGTACTAAGAGGACTTTTCCTGTAAATGCCCAATAACCTCATTGGAAGAAAAGCATATGAACAATTCACTTTCATTGTGCCATTTTCCTAACAGCTTTGTAAGAATCTGGTCTTCAATATATTATTTAATCATTGAATCAATTGTTTCTACAGGGAAACAAGAAAGAGTTATAATAGTTCCCCAATTTTTAGAAATTTGAAAGGAAAACACAAATTTCCTCCTCCTTCTGTACAACTGGCTATTTTCAATGACATCGAATCAGCCAAAGAACCTCTTCTTTTGTTTTTTTCTCCTACTTTCATGTATCTTTATTTGTTTCCCATTAATGTCTCAGATAGATACCCTACAAATATATTTTGATCATACCGTAAAAATTAACAAACAATGGTGCTCTCATGATTTCCACGTCAGCTGAGTGAAAACACCCACCATATTGACGCGGGGCATCTACCTGCTCCAGGGGCACCTCAGAGCCTCAGAACACTTCTCTTTGTTTGTTGTCTGCCGTTTGAGGAGAACTTGGCTGGAAGGAGTCTTCCCCATATTTCTTTAATTGGCCACTTGCCTTCCTACTCAGAGTGGACAAAGACTATTTGTTCAATGTTATTGTCTTTCTCATTTTTGTTTTCTTTTTTCTTGGTTCCAAGATTTATTTTTCTCTTTGTATCACTTATTACTTTGTGTATTGTCCTATGTAACCTCCTATTGCAAAGACTATAAAATAGAAAGGTCTCATGTCTCACAATGTCCTCATAAATTTTCCCCATCACTTCCCTGATTTGGATAGTTTTTAGTACGGGTATAATCCCAGCTAACATACTATTCTACCTATTTTCACCCTCTATATCTTTTCTTATATAACTCTAACATTCCAAGCTTTTTCCACTGGAGTCCTAGCAACACGTGTTTCCTGGGAATATATCCTAAGAACACCCCTTCTTAAGAAAATCATTCTAACTGCCAATCAAGGGGAAAATAAAGACTCATTATTCTAAGAGATTATCACAACATCTTGGTCTTTAGATCCTCTTTATCCTTTTATTTTATCCTTAAAGGAAGTCATATGACCTTCAAGTCCCAACTATCTTTCATTAATATTGGTCAAAATGTGAGTAACAGAGTGATAAATAAAAACAGTGCCCTCTGACACAAACGTGAACACCTGTAATCCAATAAATAATGTTTAAGGTAACCGATGTAGATCTTCCTGGTCTTTCCTTCTCAACGTTGTCCAGGGTTCTGTATCTGTGTAGGATATTTCTCCACTTTACAAGTTTTTGTTTGTTTTTTCTGCTGTCTCTGTGATCTTTGTTTTCACCTTCCTAGATCCCATCTCTCCTTTCTACAGAGTGCAGGGAAGATCTGACCCTGGGTACCAGAAGCACCCTGTTTCTTCGACATTTCTGACCAATGATCCAATGTACTTAGACTCTAAGATGAGATCATTATCCACAAGACTACTTTCTGAGATTCTATCCTGTCGAAATTCTCCAACACAGTGCCTGTCAAATACAAACATGCTCAGTGATCGCCAGAGGGTGCATTTGAAAATGCTGGTTCTGATGGAGCATGTGTAGAGCTGTGCCTGGATGTCTGCTTTTCTAACAAGCACCCAAGAGATGTCATTCCTTCTGGTCTTAAAACCACACTTTTCAGTAGCAAGGTTTAGAGCCATCTTTCCAAAGCTTGTCTACTTTTAAGAGTCCTCTTGGGTTCTGCTTCCCCAGAATGTAGATTTCTAGGCTTTATCCAGGGGGTTTGGTTTGACTAGATCTGGGCAAGGCTTTCTAAAACTGTCTATAGGGTATTAGCTCTAACCAGGGGTCACTGTGCCATCCAAAGAGACAACTGGAAATGTCTGATGACAACTTTGGCTGTCACCATGGGAACGAGGGGTGATATACCTTCCATCTAGTGGGTAGAGATTAACTATGTTGCTAAACATCCTACAACGCACAGGACAGCCCCTAATAATAAATTATTCATCCCCAAGTGCCGATCAGGCCAAGGTTGACAAATCCTGGTTAACATGTATTAACCTGTAACCTTCACGTAGAATAAAACCCCAAACCCTATAACAGCCTGCAAGTCCCTCCATGATCTGCTCTTTTCCGAACCCATTGGCAGCTACTCGACTCCTCTGTTCCTCTCTTTCAGCTATACTGGATCCTTCTGACTCAGACGCTTGCCCATCCCTACAGTATGCAAATCCCCCAACCCTCCATGACTCCTCTCCCCTTTTAACTCTATTCATTTTTTTTTTTTCCCTATAAGCAGTCTCTAAAGAGTAATTCCACAGTGTCATGGTCTTTGAACTTTTGGTGTTGACTGCATCCTCAGTGCCTAGAACTGGTTGATGGATGAGTCAGTGTGTCCCCCAGGATATATACATATTTTTTGATTGGGCAAGTTTAGGCCATGCTGCTGTATAATAAGGATATTTCTTGGTGAAAAGAAATACTAAAGTAGCTGCTAAGAACCTAGAATCCAGGGCCATGTTCAAGAGTCTTTCAACCTAACTCACTAGATTATGGCTGAAATAGAAGGGGTTCTTGTCAGCACAGTTAGTTGGGCAATGAAGCAAGCAAGGCTCTAGAAGGCAGGAGTGGGCTGGCCAAGGTGTGTTTAGAAGGAAGTAGTTGTCTAGCAGCATCCCCACTGTATGACTAGTTGTACCTGAGACACAGGAAGAAAGGGAAAGAGAATCATGATGGGTTCAATAAGACAAATGGGAATGTTTTTTAAAGAAGGAAGAAAGACACGCATATTGGTATTTAGGGCAGTCCTCCCCGGAAACGGATGAACAGGGCATTATTGAACATGTTCCTATTTGACAGGAACTATTTTAAATTAACAGAAAATGGGGATGATTCTATTAAATAATTGCCCATGTTGTATATTTCAGCATATCTTCCAAGGGTGCCTCATGAGTCTGACTCAGGAAAGGACCACCATTTTCCCATTAAATGTCATTGTTGTTTGAAAACACTCTGAGGTGGCAAACAGCCCAGACAAAGAACAGATAAACATGAAATGTGAATGGAAGAACCAACATTGGTACCTTATCTCAAATTTTCTCACTGGAAATCCTCACTCCTTGGAGCTTCCTTTCAGGTCATGCTTGCCTTTGAGAATAGCTTAAGATATCCATGTGGAGAGAAAAAGAAACACACACGAAAATCTGATGTTCCATGATCTTCCTAATTTTTTGGGAAACTTCTGCAAACTTTTAGGCATACAAATAGATATGG
This sequence comes from Ceratotherium simum simum, assembly GCF_057802395.1. NCBI lineage: Eukaryota > Metazoa > Chordata > Mammalia > Perissodactyla > Rhinocerotidae > Ceratotherium > Ceratotherium simum. The sequence continues at coordinate 126,118,487 of NC_141940.1, forward strand.
AGAGGACTACCTATGATATCCCACAAATGTCAGAGAGGGCAGCATCCAGAAAGAAAGTTCCCATTGTCTCTTTCACTGTTTACTTTGGTTTCATGTTCCTGTGTGGGTGTTTTTCAGTTGGTTTCTGTTTGTTTGTTCTTTGTTTTAATTTCAGACTGTATATTTGTTTTACTAACTGATGGGCCCTCTATTCCTGTGGTGATATTTTAGTCAGTCAGCCCCTGGACATAGTCCTTTATCAAAACCTTTATTATCAATTAAATAGGAACTGCTTTTTTCCATGCTCTTCTTGAGTTTTAATTCCTATTTTGAAGCAAAAGCCTGTGTCAGCAGCACTGAATCGCGTACCGGCCCTTATCAGGTTGTATGCCCTCAATGACAGGACAGGACTCAGTTCTCTGCAGAGTGACTTGATTTTTCTTGTTCTCTTACCGTAATACCCTAGAAAATATATTACAGTCCAATATACCATAAACTTGTCCAAGGACACATTATGAAGAGTGTGTGTTCTGTAAGATTCCTACTGTCCCGGCTTGGTCTGTGTTCAATGAACACTGATGCAGCACATGTGATGTGTCCACAACAGCCTAACCTCAACGTTCAGCAGGGAACAGACAGACTCAGTGCATGATTCAGTGAGGGATCTTCCAGAGAAAGGAGGCAGAATACAAACAAGCTAGCCAGTAGTTGCCAAATACATCACCTGTTTCTAATTCTGAGATGAAAAATAATCCCAGGTAGGACATGGAGTGTACTGGGAGGGGAGTCCAATTTCGAAAGGGGCTCTGTCTCCATAGGGAAGGGTTCTGAGCAAAGCTCTGACGATAGTTGGAAAAGTGACTTAAATTTGTACCTCCAGGCAGAAGATGGTGAGAAGTGAGAACAGAAAATACAGAGAAGTTTTGAAAGGACAATCTGGTTGTATTTATCAAAATTCCAAAATGCATTCACAAAATGCATCAATTTTAAAATATTGATACATATAAAAATCATTCACTCATTTGTTTTTTGTAACATTGAAATGTTTAAATATAAATTTAACAGTCTGGTAGTTATGACACCTTCAAAATGGAAAATGTAAGAAATTAAAATAATAAATTAGATCTCCATAAATCAACATATGAATAATCTCTAAAAAGATTACTATGTGAGCAAAACAGCAATATGATTCTCTTTATATTTTATTTCTGATGTTATGTCTGTGTAAAACAAAGACTGCACTAATATGTTACTAGGTCTGTTTGATAATGAAATTGCATGCATATGTATAATGTAGAATTTATACCAAGCAGTTGGAGCTACCTACTGCTGCTCGGGGCATAAGGAGCAGGTTGGCATGGGTGATATTTTCATACGAACACATGTGGTCATGTATGCACAGATGTCTTTGTCAGATTTGGGGATTTAAATATGCCAACCGCATAAAAGGAGTAGGACGGGCTTCATTCACCTTGTCAATCTGGAAACTTTGTCTAAGTTTCATGCTGTATCTTTGCATGTTTGGAAGGATTCACTGGTGAAATCCTCTGGACTTACAACTTCTTCATGGAAAATTCTCTGAGAGCAGTTTCAATTTCTTTAATAGATAAAGGACTGTAGAAATGTTCCGTTTCATCTTGTGTCTATTTTGGTACCATATCTTTCAAGAAATGTGTCCGTTTCATCCAAAATGTCAAATTTGTTGACATACCTTTGTCTACAGTTTTCTCATACTATACTCTTTATTTCAGTAGGATTTGTGGTGATAACCTCTTTTTTATTACTTATATTGGTCACACATACACACACACACACACATATAAAATTTTACAATGTTTTAAGTCTTTATGCCAGTTCTTACCATTGAACATTCCTTAAGATATTCAGGTTACGTTCACCTCCCACACTTTCTATTCTGTGGACTATGTGTATATCCACCCACCCAATCCAGGATTTCCAGACACACTCTGATGACCACAGTCAGACCTCGGAATGCATACATTCTTTTATGCCAGAGGGAAAATTCAATTGTTGCCCTTGACATCTCCATTACTTCCAGCTAAAGCCATAAATATCTTCATTATTGATGCCATTGACATTTGCAAACTGTAGTCCATTTGGAGGCCACATCTGTTCCAGTAACTAACATTATTTGTTCTGTTAAATATTGCTTAGCTCTACTTCCATTTTCCCAGTGCATGGACCATATCTCAGGACTTTGGCCCCAACTTTGGAATAAGGTCGCCATTCAGCGTGCTAGATGTCTTAGATGATAAACACCTTGTGTATCATGGATAGTTGATCAATATGCTCTGCCGCTTATGGTGGGAATGGCCATTCCTTAGAACTCCTAGTGTCTTCTGTTTTTGGAAAATACTGGAATGGCACACCACTTTAGATGTTGCATACTGTGTTTGCAGCTGCAGCTCCCTAACTGAACTCTCAGTAGTATTGATCCTCTAAGCACTCCACTGACCTTATAACTCTATGACTGGACCATGTCTTGGCTGCTGCCCCATCTTTGATTACTACTGACCCATTGTAAAGAAATACCAGTTTTTAGCTCAACTTCACAGGTGATGCAGATGTCATAGTACTGTTGTCCCCTCAATTATGATACAAGGCATAGAGTATCTCTGTGTAGATCTCAGCGAGTTGCAAACGTGTCCCTTTCTCTGTGATGATAAGAAGCCTCCTAGGGACTTTTTTTTTGACCAGACGCCTCATCTCTTGACAATAAAAATATCCGTAACCCTTTCCCCTTCCCCATGTGGGTTTATGCGCTTTGTCCCTCTCACATTGATACCTGTAAGATTTCTGTATTTAATCCTAATCAGAATTGTCTCTTATGGGAGATCAATCCTATTGAAGGCACATCTTTCTGGATAGCTGTATTTAAAGTGGATATTTGTGTATTTTTAAAATTAAGTGACTTTCTGCACCAACATGTCTAGTGTGCATATTAAATCAATTTATTTAAACACTCAGAGATCCAGTAACACCATACAGGACGTGAATGGTGACTGGAAGAGATGAAATGGGAAGGAGAGTACGTTTATAGAGAGAGAAAGATGATGTTCAACAGGAACAAAGAATGTTTTCTTCAGATTGTTGGTCTTGATTCCATAGAGAAGATGATGCACCTGGTCCCCAGTCACAGGTTCTGTAGGTGAGGGAAACAGGAGACAAGGTTGAGTCGACCGTATGACAGCGTGCCAGGGGTGAGCCTCAGGAAGTAGAGTGTCAAAGGTTAGGGGAGCTTTCAGTTCACCCAGGGGACTAATTGCACGTAGAACTTAATGTTCTCCATCTCTGTGGTATAACAGGATCCATTTGGAATTTTTCCAGGATTACACATGGTGCATTTTTTGTGGTTAGGACACATCCCAGGGGTTTCATGATTACATGATGCATGTTCATGGGGATGGCACACCTAAGAATGATTTATAGGATCCGAGTTACACTCCTCTCCTCTAAATCCCAAGGGTCTGTGCCTTCAAGACATTATATTCACCCAGAAAGCTAATGGTTTTTGGGGATTTTTTCCCATCTCTTCCCAACAGATGAAAAAAAAAAACAACAACTCATGCTTTAGCCTACTTCATTGTCATCTTCTGAGGCTATGACATTTTAGGAAATTATAGATCATTCTTTAATGAAATCATCTTATGAAGGTAAAAATAAACCAATGCATGTTTCAGGGAATCTGGTTGGAAGGCCTCTAATGTGGCGGTTATGATTATACAAAATTCAACATTGTGATTGTAGGAATGGTGAGTTCTCTTGGAGCCCAGTTGTCATGAAGTAGTCATGTATATGGACAACCACTCAGGAACGAGTGGAGAACTAACTATTTTCCAGTGGTCACCACCAACCTCTGGCCATTCCTGCTTCTCTCTAAATGAGTAACATTTCCATGGTTCTTGCATGATGATGCTTTGTCACCAAAACTGCTTCAGCATCAATCCACTCAACCAGTTTGCAATTTAATAGGGGTCAGGAGAAGCAAAATAACCTAATATAACAGAATAAAGTTCTCTAGTGACATAATTTAAGTTATTGGGACAAAAATAATTACTGAATAAATATGGCCCATGTGAAGTCACAATGTGTGTTTATTGAATCACTTGATACAGCAGCGCTGTTAACACATCATTCTTACTTACTACATTTCGGAGTGTTCAGGTCCTTGTTTTCAGTCAATTGTAGGACAGTCATCTGAGGATGAGAAAAGTAAGGAACAGGAGAAAGAGAGTCACTGATCAACACCATTTGTGAGTATTCTAAGACTTTCTTTTTCTTAAATAACAGATTTTATAGAAGATAATTCATGGAAAAGGAAATTTATAATGAATCAACTTGTTTCCTGATAGTATGTTTACATACCAGGTGAATGATATATTCAGGAATAAAATAAAGTCACATTACCAATATTGATGATATTCAAAGTGTTTTCTTCTGGAATCCCCTTTTCTCTAGTCAACTCCTTGAACTTCTCAATATCTTCCTCATTATTATCATTTTCTCTGCCTGAAAATCACCATGTATAAAGCAGAAATTTGCCCATTAGAACTAAGAATTTCGGGATCCATGAATGAGAAAAATGAATATGCAAATCAGTTCCTCGTGTGGAATAATTTAACAGAGTCTCAGATAGTTAACTTCACCATGTCACAGTGTCAGCTGCCTGACTCAGGTCCACGGAGGAATGAATCCCAGCCCAACTCTCCCACATCAGCAGGACTCCAGGGACACATCAGGAGCTCCATGAATTTTGGGCCCAAGGATCCAGAATAGCTCATCTGCTGCCTCTCTGACAACCTCTTGGAACCCATACCTGACATTCTTGCCTTGTGCTGGACCCAAATAACCTGGAAACTCGATTCTCACCTACAGAGATACTTCAGCCCTGCCGCACGTAGTAATGGGAGACAACTTTTTCTTTTAGTAGACCACAGGTCTACCCATATATTTTCCAAATAGAAACCCATTATCCTCAATGTTAAGGCACGTCCTCCATGCCCCTCTGTGACTATTCAGGGGTTGAAATTCTCAATTTCATGAGGACAATGCATTGGAAGGACTAAACATGATCAACGGAAGGACTAAACACGATCAAGGTTCATTCTAAAAGCTCAGGTCCAAGGCTTACAATGTATTTGAAAAACTGTCATAAAAAGAAGGAATTGAGGTCCACTTTATTCGCCATGGCTTGAAATTAGTCTACCTGTTAATAAAGTAGTTCTCATAAAACTCAGTTGTTATGATTTTAACAGATTGAAATTATTTTTAAAGGCCTGATGATCTGATATCTCCCGCCCCTACCAGCTCTTCTTTTCACTTTTCTTTGTAGATTATGTTCCAGGGTCCTTAACTTAATGAACACATAGACCTAGTCCTTGTGCCGTTAGTAATGAATGATGTCAATACACACTGATTATCAGAATAAAATTGTTGGCAATGGAAATGTTCTATGACAATGACTCTGGGGATATGGTCAGGATATAATACATACCAAATAATGCAATTATTTCGGTGATCAGGCCTTCTTCATCTTCATTGACAAAACATACTATTATAGCATTTTCTGAAAATTCAAGAATTCGGAAAATGGTTTTCCCTGCATCTGTGAGAGAGAGAGAAGGTATGTATGTGTTTATATACAGGTAAATAATTTATTGCTGCTTAGATTTATCATGGCCTACTTAGCTTATTAGTAACAGTGATTACTATATTGATTTTTGTTTCACTCCAACAGTACAGTGAATGTTAAAATGGATTTTGACAGGAACAAAAGTAGGGAAGAATTTTCCTTATTGCCCACTTCTTATTGATTTAAACACTTCCCATCTTCTAGTCTACTGATGTGTTTTCTAAAACACGTGTTCTAATGAAGCCAACCTTTCTTTAAACAACATGAGCTTGTTATTATATGGCATATTATCAATTTCAAGTTTAAAAATCCTTTGTCATTTCCCTTATACACGAAACGAATTGGTTTCGCTTTAAGATTGAAATCAATTTACCATTGACAACACTGTGTAATTGTGTTGAGTACCTACCCTGTGCCAGACAACTTCTAAACATTTCATGTAAATTATTGAATTTCCTCTGCCCCTTAATCTAGTTGTATTACTTAACATATTTATCACTGCCACGAACATAACATAAAATAATTTGGAATGAAATCAATTGTACTTGTAAGGATAAGCAGGTGGTGACAATCTAAACACTTGACTCAGATCCGACTTGGAGGCTGCACCTCCATCTCTCAGTGATGCCCATCCACTCCTTATGTTTATAGGAAAAGAATAAGTACTGATCTACTTTGCATTATCAATGAACCCTCTAGCATTCATTCTGGTCTAGCCATAAGACAGCAACTTGTTTGAATCACTCATCAGGATTTGATTTAAAACTGCACCAATTTGAGTTTCCCACTGCAATATCCTTAGTCTACCACACCAAAGACTAAGTAGCAGTTGTAAGAACATCAAAGTTTCATAGATAAATCTCGCCCAAGCCCACTGTAAGTCCTTGAGTCTCGGGTTACGTCGGGACAATTAAATCCCATTTTATGCATATTTTCAGATTCTTAGTACCAAATACGTTATAACAATATATTTCCAAAGGAGGGTTTTACAGAAGGTCTTGCTGTATAGGTTTATAAAGGTAATGCACGTTATGGAGACAACGAAAATAAATCTATCTTCTGAGCCTCACATTGCTGTGAAGGCCACTGCTGCTATTGTGCTTGTTACGGTTACATGATATTTTCTACCAAGCAGAAGCTGGGGACATTGCAATGCCTCGTTCCACAGAGGCCTGCACAACAAGGCCAGGTCACTTCCCTTCTCTCCCTCCTTGAGTTGCCGTGTCAAATCCATGTAAAAAAGACTACAAGAACGGAGGAAATTTTAGGAGATGGTAGAAAACATTCATGATTCAGACAAAGGATCAAATAACATAGGGACAGGCAAAATAAAAACATAATTAAAAAAAAAAAACTACTGGCAATATAAAAGGATAATTATTCATGAAAGTGTAGGACAAAGCATCAGATGCATATTTTACTTATTTGTGTGTTCATTGCATAGCCATTGTGCATTTTTTATGTTTGTCAAGGGCTGGAACCACAGGTTTACGTACATTTAAATTTTAATCAAATATTTATATGTTAGGCCATTTAAAATTTTGGAATGTTGTTTGAGGTCATTAAAGAACTTACAGATAATCTTTTCAGCAACATCTCCATTGCTTCTAACAGAAGCTGTGTATACGAAGAAATGTGCTTGTCGTTTAAATTATTGTGACTTGTTTCAGATTTAAGCAAATCAAACCATACCTTGAATGGATTAAGATGTTTTAAGATTAGTTTTTAAAATGTTATGATAAAGGAAAATGACATTGATATTTAAACTCAAGAAAGACCCGTTAGACGTTAGTTCCACAGATCGTTTTAAATTATCTCGAAACACTTTCATATACCTGAGAATCTTATGAGATAAAAGTTCTCAGCACACGCCCTGAAAATGAAGTACTTGGAAAATTTAGGGACTTTGCCTGGTCACACTTTTAATTATGAGTAGAACTAGAATTCAGATATATAGAGTTCTGAAAAGAATTTGAGCCCAAGGTGTCAACCCTAATATAACTTTATCAGTAAAATACTCATACTTACAACTACAAACGTAAACATTTTCTTTTGCTTTTGTTGCCACGGTATTCATTTTTGTGCATTGTCCATCGACCCTTAAAAAGAAAACATCTTGAAGTTGATCATTAAAAATAATGAAACATTGATCTATAATTAGGACTTTCTTTGTTTCACCCTCATCTGACTCTGTGTCAGGTATGATTCTAGTGCCTATAAAGACTGACTTTCGAAAGAGAAGACATATGTTGTCCATGATCAAAGAACTCTAGGTGGTTAGAATATCTTTGTCGACACAAGGGGTCAGAGCAGCAGACCCAAAGACCAGGGGCGAGACAAAACAGGTCATGTGGAAAGCCCGGAAAACATGGAGAAAGGCAAAATTTTAGAGAAGAAGGAGGGAATATACAAGCCCTAGCTTGAAATGTTTTCTCGAAACTGAGGGGAATAGCTATCAAGACAGACCTTAGTGTTTCTCACAGCCCTGGCAAAGATTTCTTAGATAATATAACAGACAAAAATGCACGACAAACACGAGAAAAAAATTATGGGTTGAATGCAATCAAAACAGAAAGTTCTTATGTGAAAACACTTAAAGAAAATTAAATCAATGTCATTAATTTAAATAAATCATCCAATATTATTAAATATGCACAAATACTATGATGTCGCAATTCCACTCCTACCCAAGAAAAATGAAAATACATGTCAACACAAAGATAGTACAGAGCTATTCACATCAAAGTTATTCAAAATAACCACAACGTGGAAACAGCATTGTCTAACAACCGGAAAATGCACAGTTTTCGTATATCCAAACTGGCAATGGAAAAAATGACTACTTGTATATGCAGCCACATGGATAAATTTCTAAAGTGTTATGCTAAGTGAGAGAAGCGTGGAAAAAGAGAGAGAGTGGAGAAAGATGCATAGAGTATAATTCCATCTCGTGAAGTTCTAGAGCAGGTGAGAATAAGCAGATCAGTTGTTGTCTAAGTCTAGACGGTAGACATTTAAGGGGGGGAAAGAAAGGGACCTTTCTGCGGTGATGAAAAAGGTCTATACTTGACTGTGGCAGTAGTGACAAAAGCTCCCACATATGTCAAAACTCATTGAACTACACCCTTCAAAAGTGTGCGCATAATTCCATGGAAATACACTGCAATAAGGATGATTTCAAAAAGAGTGGCCACAGGTAAAGTCAATTAAACATAGCACACAAAAATTGTGAATAGGACAAACAAAAAGACAATCCTGTATTCTTAAAAAAAATGGCAGAAAACTCACAAGTATATCTACTGGGATAAGATATTTTGATTATATGTAAACAAGTAGTTATATATTATATATAATATAACCAATTATATATATTTATGAAGCAATCTCTCCAAGCATAATCTTCTTAGTTTTTTTCTTAATGTTTTTAATCTTCAAACTATGTGTCTGTGTTTGCATGAGTGTGTGTAAGTGAAGGGAGAGAGTGAGAGATTCTTGAATCCCACTTATATATTTAGAATTTAGGTCTTCAAAACAGACTTCCTTCAATTTCTTATAACAAACGATTTTTTGTGCCTGTGCTTAATTTTTTTCTCCATAGGAAGAGTTGTACCCCCTTTCACTTGAATTCCAATCTCTCCCAAATTCCTAATATTCTCTCTTTACTTTTGGCCCTTTTCTCGCAACTTTCTTCCAGACAGTAAGTTTGCTCGGGTATTTGTAAGTATAGAAACGTTCCCTTCAAATGTTCTGTTTCCTCCTCGAGTTGTTTCTTTGCGAATTTTCTCTTTATACTGCCAAACTATTTTGACACGTTAAGTTGTGCTTACTTCTCGATGTGATTATATCTGGATTTGAAGGACTGCAAAAAATAAAAATTAACATTTGACTTTCCACATAGAATATAAATACATATTTTAATTATATGCGCAATGGATCTCTTAGCACAAAATGATGCTTTTAGATACCCTACATTTCACTGATTCAATAATTTCTCCTGCTTCGTGTTTTTATCTTAGGATTCTTCTGCTTAAACTTAAATGTTAGTGTGGAAATAATTGTTTTTCTGGGCAATTTCATCAACATATGTGATTACAGGTGTTAGTAATTTAGCAGTAATTTCAAATGTGTGTGAGTGTGTGTGTGTGTGTGTGTGTGTGTGTCTTTGTATGTCTGAGAGAGAGAGAGAGAGAGAGAGATTGATCTAAAATTCCAAAAGTATTCTCATTCAGCTTAAGGGCATGTCCATGGATTTATATGGTCATTTTGAAACTTCAGAATGAAATTTGAGAATCAAAACCTTGTTTCTTCCTTATTTCACGCGTTTATACGGGAAGCATAATCAGAAAGAAGGAGACTTTGACTGCTTCTGCGTACTTCAGTACGTACCCATTTCTAGTGGGGAAAGTTAAAAACTAATACTTTGACATTTAACGTCCCTCAGAACTCACTCTAAGTTTCTTTCTAAATCTCAACTTCTATAATTACCTCCATATGTTTTTTGAGTAGTGTTCTGTCCCTATTCATTATTTCCTGCGCACATTTTGTTAAATAACTGGGTATCTCTGATTATGCCAATATTTCTCCCTTTCCTACTTTTTTGTCTGAGAAGCCCATTCCACCTTCAAAAACATCTTATATATATCATGTTTCTTGTGTAACTTTTTAGATTCTTTCACTGCCATCATTTTTCATTGTTTGAAGAAAATGCACTCTTTCCACCTTTTATCACTTAACATAGTATCCTCTAGTAATTTATAAATATCCTCCAGTAAATTATAAAGTAGTTTGTACTATTGTTATAGAACTTCACACACAGTATTGTTATTAGTTTAAAATCAATATACCTGACTCTATTTTGACCAATGAAGACCCCCCTCAAAAAAAGTTTCTTCATCTTCTCATATTCAGGTTCTTTTGTGAATTAAGAACTCTTATAAAAATGTAGAAGTACACGTGTTTACATAAAATGTGCCTAATTTTAAGTATACATAAGAAAAGGAACTAAGTAAACACATTAGAATACACATATTAGAATGTTGGAGTGACTAATGATTGCAGGCCACTTCTCAACCATATGCAAAAACAAACTCAAAATGGATTGTAGACTCCAATGTAAAGCCTGAAACCATAAAACTCCTAGAAGAAAACACACGTAGTAAAGCTCTTTGACATCAACCTGAGCAAAAAATTTTTTGGATGTGTCTCTTCAGACAAGGGCAACAAAAGAAAATATAAACAAATGAGACTACATCAAACTAAAAAGCTTTTGTGCAGTCAAGGAAACCACCAACAACATAAAGAGGCAACCTACTGAATGGGAGAAGATATTTGCAAATGTTATATTCCACAAGGGGTTAATATCCAAAGTATATAAAGAAGTTATGCAACTCTATCAAAAAGCAAACAATTTGATTAGAAATTGGGCAGAGGGCCTGAATAGACATTTTTGCAAAGAAGGCATACAGATGGCCAACAGACACAGGAAAAGATGCTCAACGTCACTAACCATCAAGTGAAAGCAAATCAAAACCATAAGGAATGCATAGAAATCTATATACAAAAAACAAAGAATCTGATTAAAAAATGGGCAGAGGATCTGAACAGACATTTTTCTAAAGAAGGCACAAAGATGGCCCACAGACACATAAAAAGATGCTCATTGTCGCTCATTGTAAGTGAAATGCAAATCCAACCACATTCACACACCTGTCAGAATACATCTTACCAAAAAGAAAACAAATAGCAAGTGTCCGTGAGGATGTAGAGAAAAGGGAACCCTCATACACTCTTGGTGGGAATGTAAATTGGTACAACCACTATGGAAAACAGTATGGAGGTTTTTTAAAAAATTGAAGAAATAAATACCAAATAATCCAGCAATTGCACTTCTGGGAATTCATCCAAAGAAAACGAAAACACTAATTTGAAAAGATATACGCATCTGTTTGTTCATGGCGGCATTATTTACTATAGCCAAGACACGGAGACAACCTAATTGTCCATCCGTAGATGAATGGATAAAGAAGATATGGTATATATATCCAAAGGAATATTAGTCAAACATAAAAAAGAAGGTAACTCTATCACTTGCAACAACATGGATGGCTGTACAGGGTATTATGCTTGGTGAAATAAGTCATTGGAGTCCTTAATAAAATGCCTGCACTATGGTGAGCATTTCATATATAATCCTCTAAGCAATGAAGGCTCTAACGAATTTAGTGATGGTTAAAAATTACTATCAGTAAGTTCTTCAGGGTAGAGATCATTTTGTGTTATCCACCTGCTCACACTCTTCAGGATCACAGTTCCCCTAAATGTGAACCACCCTTTACAAATTCTCCATGAAAGATTCAGGCTAGTGGTAGGAACTGTAGGGTTTGAGGAATCTATGCCCTCTTGGCTGCTTTTGTCTTCTTTTCTTTAATGAGATGATTCCAGTGGACCTTCTGTGACTCTTTGCGCTCCAAGCAAATGCTCTAGGACATTCTCTAGAGGATGGTACTGGAACTGATGCGACCCTTCCAAAGACCCTTCTAAGCACACAACTCAGAGAGTCATGCTCTTGAACATAATCCAGATATTTCAACACAAACATAGAAGTCAGACAGACCCTCTCTCAGGGTCGAGCACTTATATGTGTGTTTGTTCTGTGTTATTTTTACTTACTTGACAAAAAAAGTGAAGCAGATTGTGTTACCCTCACTGTCAAAATCAAGTCTTCGGACAAAAGCCCTCCACGGTCCGTTCTCACTGATCTTCTCGATGTTACTGGATGCGGCGTAAATGGTTTTCCATTCTCCTGAAAACTGAAAGCAAAGTTCCCATCAGAAATTGTAGTCATGTGTTCTTTTCTGGCATCATCCACCCTGAGTTTTCTTTCCCTTTTTCATCAGCACAAAACTGTCTTTGTTAAATGAAGCAGGATTTATAAAATAATGTGAAAACCCAAGTCAATGGTAAATCAAGAAAGGGAGATATTTCTGAAATAGCTCGAGGTCTGTTGTCAAAGTAGAACTCTAATCCAACTGTTCTCTGCCTGGTTCTTCTTGTCTTATACAAGTACAGTAGAAACGCCTAAGGAGCCAATTCATAGATAATATAGACACTATGGAGACAATAGAAGACAAGTACAGCAGACATGTGGAAGGAGCCAATTAATAGAGCAATTCAGAGTTGGAGGTAGATGGCTAGGCTTAGGTGTACACAAATTTGGATACACGTATAAATAATCCAAAACGGACGCGCACACACACACCCCCCACCAAGACCTCCTCCCAGATCAGCCGACCCCTGGTACCAGTGAGTAATCGATGTCCGGCTGAGGTTCCTGGGCAGCACAGACCAGACCAAGCACAAGGGTCAGCAGCAGAATCTTCATTCCGTTGGTGCTTGTGGACCTTCTTCTGGAGGAGCTGAGAGTGTGCCAGTTGTTGGAGAGAATCTGAATTTGTGCCCTTTTTTATACTAGTGGCCTGTTGACACGACACATAATGAACCAACAGTTGTTAATAACAAGACCTTAATTATGTGTAAATCTTCTTATAATATCCTGTTTGGCAGTGATGAGCTTTTATGGCATCCTGTTCTTTGAATAATGAGGTTGTCTTTAGGAGAAGCTTAAGTTGATCTGCAAATATGACCTTTAGAACAAGCGACGGATCACAATACGTGTGAGGCATTGCAATGACGGTAATATTTATCCTCTTATATCTCGAGTTCCAAAATGGGACAAGCAGTCCAAGATCTGCATCTCAACTCAGACACAATTTCTTTAACATTGAGGAGGTGTGTTTGAACTTATTTCTAAAACTAAAGAAGATTAATGAAATATTTTCAACAAGAACAAATTCTTGTCTATTACCCTACCTAAGAATCCATCTCAAATCTGTCTCTACAATTTCATTTTGCCATGGGTGTACAGCCTAATCTTACCAAAATTTATGAGATTTCTGCCTTGTGTATGGCTGCTGATATTGATCTCTGTGTTCTTTCAAGCCATCCTCCTGAACTGTCCACACAGTAGCCAATCTAGTTTAGAGACACCACAAGAAACCAATCTCTAAATAAGACTCAGTCAGACAATTTGCTATCAGGTTGACACCAGCCCTAACTATGATGATCATAATAATAATGAGAAATAAATGGGTGGATAATGATTAAGAAGATAAAAACACAGAAATTTACTGAACCTCTGTATCTGAATTGAGTTTTATAACTCTATAGCTGAACTAAAAGATAATTTCTTTTAAAATCTTAGTTGAGGTATAAATGACAGACAACAAAACTTCAGCTATTTCAAGTGTGCAATTGATCAGCTTTGACAGGTGAACACAGCTGTGAAACCTCCCCAGTCACTATGATGAACATGTCTCGCAGCTTCAAAAGTACCCCTGCGCTCCTTGGTAATCCCTTCTCCTGTCCGTCTCAGCCATCCCTATCCTGTCCTGAGAAAGCGCTTTTCAGTTTCTGACAGAAGACGTTAGTTGATATTCTCTAGAATTTTACAAAAATTAAATCTTTGTGTGTGTGTGTGTGTGTGTGTGCGTGTGTGTTTTCTGGCTTCTTTCACTCGGCATAATTACTTTGATATTTATCTATACTATGGCTTGTATAGTACATTCCCATTTACCACTGAGTAGTAATATCTAGATGTATCACAGTTTTGTCCACTCAAATATGGATGGATTCGTATCATGGGCAAGTCTTTGTAAAGACTGTGCTGTCCTGTCTCTTGGGTAGATACTCATGAGTGGAATTCCTAGCTGAAAGTGCCAAGACAATTTTACGTCAACGGTGGAGGAGAATTCCAGTTGCTTCAAATCTTCTCCAATACTTCATGTGGTCAGTCATTTTCATTTTAGACATTGTAATAAGTATGTCGTGGCATCTGATTACAATTTTAATTTACATTTCCCGAATAAATATGTATATGGAACATTCCTTTTAAGTGTTTATTTGCCATATGGGTATTTTCTTTTGTAAGTGTCTCCCCAAATCGTTTATTCAATATTGATTGGGCTGTTTGTTTTCTTATTATTGAGTTTGGAGATTTCTTTATATATTCTAGATACAAGTCCTAATTTAGATAGAAATATCTTCTTCAAGTCTGCGACTTCTCTTTCCATTCCCTTAATAGTGTTCCTCAAAACGCCAAATGTCTTCCTTTTCATAAAGGTCAGGTTATTTATTTATTGTTTTCACTCAAGGATCACTCTTTGGAGTCTTATCTAAGAAATAATGGCTTAACCCAACGTCACAGACTTTTCTCTTATTTCTTCCTTCAGAATTTGTGTAGCTTTAGATTCTACATGGTCTAAGAATCACTTTGAGTTTACTATACGGGGCCAAGCATGGGTTCAAGTTCCTTTTTTTCTTATTGTTTGCATATGGACATCCAATATTTCCAGCAAGTGTTGTTGAAAAGATTATTCTTCTCCACTGAATATCTTCTGTATTCTTATTGAAAATCCATGGTCTATATATTCCTGTCCCTTCCCAAGGAGCAGGTTTGTTTTGTTTGTGTTTTTTTCATTTTCCCAATTCCCTTACACACATTTTGGGCAATATTAAACAAAAGACGGGTAGGACATGAGAGTCATATGACTTCCTTTAGGAATAAAATAAAATAATACACACAAAAATCTGACATTCCATGATCTTCCTAATTTTTTGGGAAACTTCTGCAAACTTTTAGGCATACAAATAGATATGGAGAGGACTAGCTATGATATCCCACAAAAGTCAGAGAGGGCAGCTTCCAGAAAGAAAGTTCCCATGTCTCTTTCACTGTTTACTTTGGTTTCATGTTCCTGTGTGGGTGTTTTTCAGTTGGTTTCTGTTTGTTCTTTGTTTTAATTTCAGACTGTATATTTGTTTTACTAACTGATGGGCCGTCTTTTCTTGTGGTGATATTTTAGTCAGTCAGCCTCTAGACATAGTCCTTTATCAAAACCTTTATTATCAGTTAAATAGGAATTGCTTTTCTCATCACCCACTTGAGTTTTACCTCGTGCCATGTTTGAAGCAAAAGCCCGTGTCAGCAACGCTGAGTCACATACCAGCCCTCCTCAGGGTGTATGCACTCAACGACAGGACAAGACTCAGCACTCTGCAGAATGACCAGATTTTTCTTGTTCTCTTCCAGTAATATGCTAGAAAATATATTACAGTCCAATATACCATAAAATTGTCCAAGGATGCATTATGAAGAAAGTGTGTTCTGTAAGATTCTTACTATCCAGGCTTGGTCTGTGTTCAGTGAACATTGATTCAGTGCATGTGATGTGTCCACAATAGCCTAACCTCAACATTCAGCAGGGAACAGACAGACTCAGTGCACGAGCCAGTGAGGGATCTTCCAGGGGAAGGAGGCAGAATACAAACAAGCTAGCCAGCAGTTGCCAAATACATCACCTGTTTCTAATTCTGGGATGAAAAATCAACCAAGGTAAGAACATGGAGTGTACCAGGAGGGGAATCCTATTTCAGAAGGGGCACTGTCTCCATAGGGAAGGGTTCTGAGCAAATCTCTGACTATAGTTAGAAAAGTAACTTAAATATATATCTCTGGGAGGAAAATGGTGAGAATTGAGAACAGAAGATACAGAGATGTTTTGAAAGGACAATCTGGTTGTATTTATCAAAATTCCAAAATGCATTCACAGAATGCATCAATTTTAAAATATTGATACATATAAAAATCATTCACTCATTTGTTTTTTGTAACATTGAAATATTCTAAAATAAATTGAACAGGCTGGTAGTTATGAGATGTTAAAAATGGAAAATATAAGAAATTAAAATAATAAATTTGATCTCCATAAATCAACATAAAAATAATCTTTAAAAAGATTATTATGTGAGCAAAACAGAAACATGATTCTCTTTTGTTTCTAATGTTATGTCTGCATAAAACAAAGACTGTACTAATACATTACTAGGTCTGTGTGATAATGAAATTGTGTCCATATGTACAATGTAGAATTTATACCAAGCAGTTGGGAGTACCTGCTGCTGCTCAGGGGCATAAGGAGCAGGTTGGCATGGGAGATATTTTTATATGAACTCATGCGCTCATGTATGCACAGATGTCTTTGTCAGATTTGGGGATTTAAGTATGCCGACTGCATAAAAGGAGTAGGACAGGCTTCCTTCATCTTGTCTTTCTGTAAAATTTGTCTAAGTTTCATGCTCTTTTTTTGCATGTTTGGAAGGATTCACTGGTGAAATCCTCTGGACTTACAACTTCTTCATGGAGAATGCTCTGAGGGCAGATTCAATTTCTTTAATAGATAAAGGACTGTAGAAATGTTCTGTTTCATCTTGTGTCAATTTTGGTACCATATCTTTCAAGAAATGTGTCCATTTCATCAAAAGCGTCAAATTTGTTGACATACCTTTGTTTACAGTTTTCTCATACTATTCTCTTTATTTCAGTAGGATTTGTGGTGATAACCTCTCTTTTCTTACATTGGTCACACATACACACACGCACACACACATGCATATAAAATTTTACAATGTTTTAAGTCTTTATGCCACTTCTTACCTTTGAATATTCCTTAGGATATTCAGGTTATGTTCACCTCCTACACTTTCTATTCTGTGGCCCATGTGTATATCCACCCACCCAATCCAGGATTTCCAGACACTCTGATGACCACAGTCAGACCTCGGAATGCATAAACTCTTTTATGCCAGAGGGAGAATTCAATCATTGCCCTTGACATCTCCATTACTTCCAGCTAAAGCCATAAAAATCTTCATTATTGATGCCATTGACATTCACAAACTGTAGTCCATTGGGAGGCCACGTCTGTTCCAGTAACTAAAACATTATTTGTTCTGTTAAATATTGCTTAGCTCTTCTTCTATTTTCCCAGTGCATGGACCACATCTCTGGACTTTGGCCCCAACTTTGGAATAAGGTCTCCATTCAGCATGCTAGATGTCTTAGATGATAAACACCTTGTGTATCATGGATAGCTGATCAATATGCTCTGCCACTTACGGTGGGAATGGCCATTCCTTAGAACTCCTAGTGTCTTCTGCTTTTGGAAACCTAATGGAATGGCACACCACTTTAGATGTTGCATACTGTGTTTGCAGCTGCAGCTCCCTAACTGAACTCTCAGTAGTATTGATCCTCTAAGCACTCCACTGACCTTATAACTAACTCTATGATTGGACCATGTCTTGGATGCTGCCCCATCTTTGATTACTACTGACCCATTGTAAAGAAATACCAGTTTTTAACTCAACTTCACAGGTGATGCAGATGTCATAGTACTGATGTCCCCTCAATTATGATACAAGGCATAGAGTATCTCTGTGTAAATCTCAGCGAGTTGCAAATGTGTCCCTTTCCCTGTGATGATAAGAAGCTTCCTAGGGACATTTTTTTGACTAGACTGCCTCATCTCGTGACAATAAAAATATCCGTAATGCTTTCCCCCTCCCCATGTGGGTTTATGCCCTTCGTCCCTCTCACCTTGACACCTCTGAGACTTCTGTATTTAATCCTAATCAGAATTGTCTCTTATGGGAGATCAATCCTATTGAAGGCACATCTTCCAGTATAGCTGTATTTAAAGTGGATATTTGTGTATTTTTAAAATTAAGTGACTTTCTGCACAAACATGTCTAGTGTGCATATTAAATCAATTTATTTAAACACTCAGAAATCCAGTAACACCATAGAGGATGTGACTGGTGACTGGAAGAGATGAAATGGGAAGGAGAGTACGTTTATAGAGAGAGAAAGATGATGTTCAACAGGAACAAAGAATGTTTTCTTCAGATTGTTGGTCTTGATTCCATAGAGAAGATGATGCGCCTGGTCCCCAGTCACAGGTTCTGTAGGTGAGGGAAACAGAAGACAAGGTTGAGTTGACTGTATGACAGCATGCCAGGGGTGAGCCTCAGGAAGTAGAGTGTCAAAGGTTAGGGGAGCTTTCAGATCACCCAGGAGACTAATTGCACGTAGAACTTAATGTTCTCCATCTCTATGGTATCAGAGAATCCTCTTGGAATTTTTCCAGGATGTACACACGGTGCACTTTTTGTGGGTAGGACACATCCCAGGGGTTTCATGATTACATGATGCATGTTCATAGGGATGGCACACCTAAGAATGATTTATGGGATCCGAGTTACACTCCTCTCCTCTAAATCCCAAGGGTCTGGGCCTTCAAGACATTATATTCACCCAGAAAGCTAATGATTTTGGGGGCTTTTTTCCCATCTCTTCCCAACAGATGAAAAAAAAAAAACTACTCATGCTTTAGCCTATTTCATTGTCATCTTCTGAGGCTATGACATTTTAGGAAATTATAGATCATTCTTTAATGAAATCATCTTATGAAGGTAAAAATAACCAAATGCATGTTTCAGGGAATCTTGTTGGAAGGCCTCTAATGTGGCAGTTATGATGATATAAAATTCAACATTGTGATTGTAGGAATGGTGAGTTCTATGGAGCCCAGTTGTCATGAAGTAGTCATGTATATGGACAACCACTCAGGAATGAGTGGAAAACTAATTATTGTCCAGTGGTCCCCACCAACCTCTGGCCATTCCTGCTTCTCTCTAAATGAGTAACATTTCCATGGTTCTTGCATGATGATGCTTTGTCACTAAAACTGCTTTAGCATTAATCCACTCAACCAGTTTGCAATTTAATAGAGGTCAGGAGAAGCAAAATAACCTAATATAACAGAATAAAGTTCTCTAGTGACATAATTTAAGTTATTGAGACAAAAATAATTACTGAATAAATATGGCCCATGTGAAGTCACAATGTGTGCTTATTGAATCACTTGATAAAGCCATGCCGTTAACACATCATTCTTACTTACAACGTTTTGGAGTGTTCAGGTCCTTGTTTTTAGTCATTTGTAGGACAGTCATCTGAGGGTGAAAAAAAAAAAGAACAGGAGAAAGAGAGCCACTGATCAATACCATTTGTCCGTATTCTAAGACTTTCTTTTTCTTAAATAACAGATTTTATAGAAGATAATTCATGGAAAAAGAAATTTAAAATGAATCAATTTGTTTCCTGATAGTATGTTTACACACCAGGTGAATGATATATTCAGGAAGAAAATAAATTCACATTACCAATATTGATGATATTCACAATGTTTTCTTCTGGAATCCCCCTTTGTCTAGTCAACTCCTTGAACTTCTCAATATCTTCCTCATTGATATCATTTCCTTTGCCTGAAAATCACCATGCATAAACCAGAAATTTGCCTGTTAGAATTCCCAGGAATTTCGGGATCCATGAATGAGAAAAATGAATGTGCAAATCAGTTCTTCGTGTGGAATAATTTAACGGAGTGTCACATAGTTAATATTCACCATGTCACAGTGTCAGCTGCCTGACTTAAGTCCATAGGAGGAATGAATCCCAGCCCAACTCTCCCACATCAGCAGGACTCCAAGGACATATCAGGACCTTCATGAATTTTGGGCCCAAGGATCCAGAATAGCTCATCTGAAGCCTCTCTGACAACCTCTTGGAACCCATACCTGACATTCTTACCTTGTGCTGGACCCAAATAACCTGGAAACTCGATTCTCACCTACAGAGAAACATCAGCCCTGCCGCACGTAGCAATGGAGGATAATTTTTTCTTTTAGTAAACCATCGGTCTACCCATATATTTTCCAAATAGAAACCTATTATCCCCAAGGCTAAAGTGCACCCTCTGCTCCCCTCTGTGACTATTCTGGGGTTGAAATTCTCAATTTCATGAGGACAATGCATTGGAAGGACTAAACATGGTCAATGGAAGGACTAAACATGATCAAGGTTCATTCTGAAAGCTCAGGTCCAAGGCTTACAATGTATTTGAAAAACTGTCATAAAAAGAAGGAATTGAGGTCAATTTGAATATAACCATGGCTTGAAATTAGTTCACCTGTTAAGTAAGTACTTCTCAAAAAACTCAATTGTTATAATTTACAGATTAAAATTATTTTTAAAGGCCTGATGATCTGATACTTCCCCCCCCACAAGCTCTTCTTTTCACCTTTCTTTGTAAATTCCGTTCCAGGGTCCTTCCTCAATAAACACACAGACCTAGACCTGTATCATTACTAATGAATGCTATCAATACATACTGATTTTCAGAATAAAAATGCTGACAATCGAAATGTTCTATGACAATGACAATGGGAATATGGTCAGGATATAATACATACCAAGCAATGCAATTATTTTGGTGACCAGGCCTTCTTCATCCACATTCAGAATATATCCTATGATGGCATTTTCTGACAAATCGAGAATTTTGAAACCATTTATACCTGCATCTGTGAGAGAGAGAGAGAAAATATATATGTATAGCCTCAGGTAATTAATTAATTGTTGATTAGATTTATCATGGCCTACTTAGCTTATTGGTAACAATGATTACTATATTGATTTTTGTTTCACTCCAACAGTACAGTGAATGTTAAAATGGATTTTGACAGGAAGAAAAATAGGGAAGAATTTTCCTTATGGCCCCCTTTTCATACAATTAAACATTTCCTGTCTTCTAGTCTACTGATGTGATTTCTAAAATACGTGTTCTAATGAAGCCAACCTTTCTTTAAACAACATGAGCTTGTTATTATATGGCATATTATCAATTTCAAGTTTAAAAATCCTTTGTCATTTCCCTTATCCAAGAAATGAATTGGTTTCTCTTTAGGATTCAAATCAATTTACCGTTGAAAACAGTGTGTAACTGTGTACTGAGTACCTACTGTGCCTGCACCAAGCAACTTCTAAACACTTCATGTAAATTACTGAATTTCCTCTGCCCCTTGATCTAGGTGTATTACTTAACAAATGTATAGCTGTCACAAACGTAACATAACTTAATTTGGAATGAAATCAATTGTACTTGTGAGGATAAGCAGGTGGTGACAAGCTAGACAGTTGATTCAGATCCCCCCTGGAGGCTGCACCTCCATCTCTCAGTGATGCCCATCCACTCCTTATGTTTATAGGGAAAAGAATGAGTGCAGATCTACTTTGCATTATCAATGAGCCCTCTAGCATTCATTCTCTCTTCTAACCATAACATAGCACCTCATTTCAATCACTCACCAGGATTTGATTTAAAACTTCACCAATTTGAGTTTCCCACTGAAATATCCTTAGTCTACCACACCAAAGACTAAGTAGCAGTTGTAAGTACATCAAAGTTTCATAGATAAATCTTGCCCAAGCCCACTGTAAGTCCTTGAGTCTCGGGTTACGTCGGGACAATTAAATCCCATTTTATGCATCTCTTCAGATTCTTAGTACCAAGTATGTTATAACAATATATTTACAAAGGAGGGTTTTACAGAAAGTCTAGCTAAATAGGTTTATAAAGGTAATGCATGTTATGGAGGCTACGAAAATAAATCTATCTTCTGAGCCTCACATTGCTGTGAAGGCCACTGTTGCTATTGTGCTTGTTACGGTTACACAATATTTTCTACCAAGCAGAAGCTGGGGACATTGCAATGCCTCGTTCCCCAGAGGCCTGCACAACAAGGCCAGGTCACTTCCCTTCTCTCCCTCCTTGAGTTGCCGTGTCAAATCCATGTAAAAATGACTACAAGAACGGAGATGATTCAGACAAAGGAACAAATAATATAGGGACAGGCAAAATGAAAACATGATTTACAAAAAAACTACTGGCAATATAAAAAGGAACGTGTAGGATAAAATGTCAGGCTTAAATTTTACTTATTTGTGTGTTTATTGCATAGCCGCTGTGCATTTCTTATGTTAGTCAAAGGTTGGAACCCCAGGTTTATGTACTTTTAAATTTTAATCAAATATTTAAACATTAGGCCATTTAGAATTGGGAATGTTGCATGATATCATTAAAAAGAATTTAGAGACATAAATCTTGACCAACATTTCCTTTGCTTCTAACAGAAGCTGTGTTTACGAAGAAACGTCCTTGGTGTTGAAATTACTGTGACTTGTTTGGGATTTAAGTAAATCACACCGTACCTTGAAAGGATTAAGATGTTTTAAGATTAGTTTTAAAAATATTCTGATAAAGCAAAATGATATTGATATTTCAACTCAAGATACACCCATTAGACATTAATTCCTAAGACCCTTTTACATTATCTCGAAACACATTCATATACCTGAGAACCTTATGAGATAAAAGTTCTCAGCACATGCTCTCAGTTAGTCGTTGAATAACACTCACTATTGGAAGGAGTCATCCACATCCTACGACTTAACACTTTGCACGTGACAAAATGAAGTGCTTGGAAAACTTAGGGACTTTGCCTGGTCACACCTCTAATTATTAGTAGAACTAGAATTCAGATATATGGAGTTCTGAAAAGATTTTGAGGCCAAGGTTTCAACCCTAATATAACTTTATCAGTAAAACACTCATACTTACAATCACTAATGTAAACATTTCCTTCTATTTTTGTTGCCACGGAATGTATTATTGTGCATTGTCCGTTGACCCTTAAAAAGAAAACATCTTAAGTTGATTGATAAAAATAATAAAAAATTGATCTATAATTAGGACTTTGTTTCAACCTCATCTGACCCTGTGTCAGGTATGATTCTAGTGCCTATAAACACTGACTTTCAAAAGAGAAGACATATGTTGTCCACGATCAAAGAACTCTAGGTGGTTAGAATGTCTTTGTCAACACGTAGACAAAGTCAGAGCGGCAGATCCAAAGACCAGCTGCGAGACAAAACAGGTCATGTTTAAAGCCAGGAAAACATGGAGAAAGGCAAAATTTTAGAGAAGAAGTGGGGAAAATACAAGCCCTTGCTTGAAATGTTTTCTCAATACTGAGGGGCATAGGTATCAAGACAGACCTTAGTGCTTCTCATAGCCCTGGCAAAGATCTCTTAGATAATGTAATAGACAAAAAAGCACAACAAATATGAGAAAAATATTATGAGTGGTATTTAATCGAAATAGAACTTCTTATGTGAAAATATTTTAAAGAAAATTAGATACCAAGTCACATGTACGTATACAAGCACACTGCACACACAGACACACAAAAGCAAACACAGAAATACACATGATGAGCATATATAATGTATGGAAATTATATACACACGATATATATAATTACGTATATATGTCTCATATATAATCAAGTCCTTTTATATTTCTGTGTGTGTCTCTGTGTGTATCTACATGACAAAGAACGTGTATTTGGAATATATGGAGTATGTATTCAACACATATATTCTAAGGGGAAATACCCCAACTAAAATTGAATGAATTATTGAATATTATTAAATATGCACAAATACTATGATGCAGCAATTCCACTCCTATCCAAGAAAAATGAAAATACATGTCAACACAAAGATAGTACAGAGCTATTCACATCAAAGTTATTCAAAATAACCACAACATGGAAACAACATTGTCTAACAACCAGAAAATGTACAGTTTTCATATATCCAAACTGGCAATGGAAAAGATGACTACTTGTATATGCAGCCACATGGATAAATTTCTAAAGTGTTATGCTGAGTGAGAGAAACAGTGTAAAAAGATGCGTAAAGTATAATTCCAGTGTGTGGTGTTCTGTAACAGGCGAGAATAAGCAGATCAGTTGTTGTCTATGTCTAGATGGTAGACACATAATGGCGGGTGGGGAAAGACACAGACCTTTCTGCGGTGATGGAAAACGTCTGTACTTGACTGTGGCAGTAGTGACACAAACTCATACATACGTCAAAACTCATTAACTACACCCTTCAAAAGTGTGCACATAATTCTGTGGAAATACAGTTCAATAAGATCGATTTCAAAAAGAGTGGCCACAGGTAAAGTCAATTAAACATAGGACACAAAAATTATTAATATGACGAACTAAAAGATAATCCTGTAGTCTTAAAAAAATGGTGGAAACTCACAAGTGTATCTACTGGGATAAGATATTTTGATTATATGTAAACAAGTAGTTATATATTATATATAATATATAACCAATTATATATATTTATAAAGCAATCTATCCAAGCATGATCCTCTTAGTTTTTTCTTAATGTTTCTAATCTTCAAACTCTGTGTCTGTGTTTGCATGAGTGTGTGTAAGTGAAGGGAGAGAGAGAGAGATTCTTGAATCCCACTTATATCTTTAGAAATTAGGTCTTTGGAAATAGAGTTCATTCAATTTCTTATAACAAATTATTTTTTGTGTCTGTGCTTAATTTTTTTTCCATAGGAAAAATTGTATCCCCTTTCACTTCAGTTCCGATTTCTTCCAAATTCCTAATGTTCTTTCTTTAATTTTGGCCCTTTTCTCACAACTTTCTTCCAGCTAGTAAGTTTGCTCATGTATTTGTAAGGATAGAAATGTTTCCTTCAAATCTCCTTTTCCTCTTATAGTTGCTTTCTCGCACGATTTCACTTTATACTGCCAAACTTTTTTGACATGTTAAGCTATGCTTACTTCTCAATGTGACTATTTCTGGATTTGAAGGACTGCAAAAAATAAATATCAACATTTGACTTTCCACGTACAACATAAATACATGTTTTAATCTTATGGGCAACAGATCTCTTAGCACGAAATGATGCTCTTAGATACCCTACATTTCATTGATTCAATAATTTCTCCTGCTTCGTGTTTTTATCCTAGGATTCTTCTGCTTAAACTTAAATGTTAGTGTGGAAATAACTGTTTTTCTGGGCAATATCATCAACATATGTGATTACAGGTGTTACTAATTTAGCAGTAATTTCAAGTGTGTGTGTGTGTGTGTGTGTGTCTTTGTATGTCTGTGAGAGAGAGAGAGAGAGAGAGAGATTGATCTATAATTCCAAAAGTATTCTCATTTGGCTTAAGGGCATTTCCATGGATTTATATGGTTAATTTGAAATTTCAGAATGAAATTTGAGAATCAAAACCTTGTTTCTTCCGTATTTCACGTGTTCATACCTGAAGCATAATCAGAAAGGAGACTTTGACTGCTTCTGCGTACTTCAGTACATACCCATTTCTAGTGGAGAAAGTTAAAAACTAATACTTTGACATTTAACATCCCTCAGAACTCACTCTAAGTTTCTTTCTAAATCTCAACTTCTATAATTACCTCCATATGTTTTTTGTGTAGTGTTCTGTCCCTATTCATTATTTCCTGAGCACATTTTGTTAAATAACTGGGTGTCTCTGATTATACCAATATTTCTCCCTTTCCTACTTCTTTGTCTGAGAAGCCCATTCCACCTTCAAAAGCATCTTATATATATCATGTTTCTTGTGTAACTTTTTAGATTCTTTCACTGCCATCATTTTTCATTGTTTGAAGAAAATGCCCTCTTTCCACCTTTTATCACTTAACTTAATATCCTCTAGTAATTTATAAATATCCTCTAGTAAATTCTAAAATTATTTATACCATTGTTATGGAATGTCACACACAGTATTGTTATTAGTTTAAAATCAATATACCTAACTCTATTTTGACCAATGAAGACCCTCCAACAAAAAAAGTTTCTTCATCTTCTCTTATTCAAGTTCTTTTTTTTAAATTAAGAATGTTTATAAGAATGTAGTAATACATATGTTTATATAAAATGTGCCTAATTTTAAGAATACATAAAAAAAGGAACTAAGTAAACACATTAGAATAAACACATTAGAATGTTGGAGCGACTAATGATTGTGAACCACTTCTTAACCATATATAAAAACAAACTCAAAATGGATTGAAGGCTCCAATGTAAAGCCTGAAACCATAAAACTCCTAGAAGAAAACACACGTAGTAAAGCTCTTTGACATCAATCTGAGCAAAACATTTTGGATATGTCTCTTCAGACAAGGGCAATGAAGGAAAAAATAAATGAGACTACATCAAACTAGAAAGCTTTTGTGAAGTGAAGGAAAGCATCAACAAAATAAAGAGGCTACCTACTCAATGGGAGAAGATATTTGCAAATGTTATATTCCTTAAGGGGTTAATATCCAAAGTATATAAAGAACTTATGCAACTCAGTACCAAAAAGCAAACAATTCAATTAGAAAATGGGCAGAGGGTCTGAATAGATATTTTTCCAAAGAAGGCATACAGATGGCCAACAGACACAGTAAAAGATGCTCAACATCACTAATCATCAAGTGAATGCAAACCAAAACCATAAGGCACTCATAGAAATCCATATAGAAAAAAAGAAAACAATCATTAAAAAATGGACAGAGGACCTGAATAGACACTTTTCCAAAGAAGGCATACAGATGGCCAACAGGCCCATAAAAAGATGCTTATTGTCGCTCATGGTAAACCAAATGGAAATCAAAACCAGATTCTCACACCTGTCAGAATACGTCTTACCAAAAAGAAAACAAATAGCAAGTGTCCGTGAGGACGTAGAGAAAAGGGAACCCCTGTACGCTCTTGGTGGGAATGTAAATTGGTACGGCCACTATGGAAAACAGTATGGAGCTTTTTTAAAAAATTGAAGAAATAAATACCAAATAATCCAGCAATTGCACTTCTGGGTATTCATCCTAAGAAAACAAAAACACTAATTTGAAAAGATATATGCGCCCGTTTGTTCATGGCAGCATTATTTACTATAGCCAAGACATGGAGATAACCCAGGTGTCCACCTGTAGATCAATGGATAAAGAAGATGTGGGGTATATAGGCAGTGGAATATTAGGCAATCATGAGAAAGAATGAAACCTTGCCATTTAACAACATGGATGGATCTAGAGGGTATTATGCTAAGTGAAATAAGTCATCAGAGTTCTTAATAAAATGCCTGCACTATGGTGAGCTTTCCATAAATAAGCTTTGAAACAACGAAGGCTTTAATGAATTTAGTAAGGGTTAAAAATTGCTATGAATAAGTTCTTCAGGGTAGAGATCATTTTGTGTTACCCACCTACTCATACTCTTGAGGATTACAGTTCCCCTAAATGTGAACCACCCTTTACAAATTCTCCGTGAAAGATTCAGGCTAGTGGAAGGAACTGTAGGGTTTGAGGAATCTATGCACTCGTGGCTGCTTTTGTCCTCTTTTCTTTAATGAGATGATTCCAGTGGACCTTCTGTGACTCTTTGCGCTCCAAGCAAATGCTCCAGGGCATTCCCTAGAGGGTGGTACTGGAACTAACATGACCCCTCCAAAGACCCTTCTAAGCACACAACTCAGACAGCCATGCTCTTGAACATAATCCAGATATTTCAACACAAACGTGGAAGTCAGACAGACCCTCTCTCAGGGTCGAGCACTTATATGTGTGTTTGTTCTGTGTTATTTTTACTTACTTGACCAAAAATGTGAAGGCGATTGTGTCACCCTCACTGTCAAAATCAAGTCTACGGACAAAAGCCCTGAACGGTCCGTTCTCACTGATCTTCTCGATGTTACTGGATGCGACGTAAAGGGTTTTCCATTCTCCTGAAACCTAAAAGCAAAGTTCCCATCAGAAATTTTAGTCATGCTCTTTTTTTCTGGCGTCATCCACCGTGAGTTTTCTTTCCTTTTTCATGAGCGCAAAACTGTCTTTGTTGAACAAAGCAGGATTTATAAAATAATGTGAAAACCCAAGTCAATGGTAAAACAAGAAAAGGATATATTTCTGAAATAGCTTCTGTTCTGTTATCAAATGCAGAACTCCAATCCAACAGTTCTCTGGCTGGTTCTCCTTGTCTTATACAAGTATAGTAGAAACACATAAGGATCCAATGAATGGACAATATAGACAATACAGAGACAATATAGGACAAGTACATTAGAAATGTGTAAGGAGCCAATTAATAGAGTGATTGTGAGTTTGAGGTAGATAGCTAGGCTTAGGTGCACATAAATTTGCATACATATGTAAATAGTCCAAAAGGGACACACACACACGCAGACACACACCCACACCCACACCCCACCAAGACCTCCTCCCAGATCAGCCGACCCCTAGTACCAGTGAGAAATTGGTTTCCGACTGAGGTTCCTGGGCAGCACAGACCAGACCAAGCACAAGAGTCAGCAGCAGAATCTTCATTTCGTTGGTGCTTGTCGACCTTCTTCTGGAGGAGCTGAGAGTGTGCCAGTTGTTGGAGAGAATCTGAATTTGTGCCCTTTTTTATACTAGTGGTCTGTTGACATGACACATAATGAACCAATGGTTGTTAATCATAAGACCTTGCTTACGTGTAAGTCTTATAATATCCTGATTGGCAGCGATGAGCTTTTATGGTATCCTGTTGTTTCAATAATGAGATTATCTTTAAGAGAAGCTTAAATTGATCTGCAAATTTGACCTTTAGAATAAGTGAGAGATCACAATACATCTGAGGTATTTCAAGGGCGGTAATATTTATCCTCTTTTATCCTGGGTTATAAAATGGGATGTGTGGTCCAAGATCTGTATCCCCAACTCGCGTATGATTTCTTTAACATTGGGGAGGTGTGTTTGCAATTATTTCTGAAACTAAAGATGTTACTGTGTGGTTTAACAATATTAAAATGTGGCATCTAGGCCATGAATCAGTTATCAAAACATTCTCCAGAGGAGTCTATATTTCAGATTAATGAAATATTTTCCAGAAGAACAAATTCTTGTCTATTGCCCTACTTAAGAATCCTTCCAAATCTAGCTCTACAATTTCATTTTGCCGTGAGTGTACAACCTAATCTCACTAAAATTTATGAGATTTCTGCCTTGTCTATGTCTGGTGTTATTGATCTCTGTGTTCTTTCAAGCCATCCTCTTGAACTGTCCACACAGTAGCCAACGGAGATTAGAGATAAAAAAGGAAACCAATTTCTAAATGACAATCAATTATTTGCCATGTGCATATTTTCTTTGTTAAGTGTCTCTGCAAACCATTTGTTCAATATCGATTGGGCTGTTTTTTTCTTATTATTGAGTTTGGAGATTTCTTTATATATTCTGGATACAAGTCCTATTTCAGATAGAAGATTTGCAAATATTTTCTCCCAGTTTGTGGCTTCTCTTTCCATTCCCTTAATAGTGTCCCTCAAATTCCCAAATATCTTCCTTTTGCTAAAGGTCAGGTTATATATTTATTGTTTGCACTCGAGGGTCGTGCTTTGGAGTCGTATCTAAGAAATAATGGCGTAACCCAAGGTCGTAGAGTTTTCTTCTATTTCTTCTTCTGGAATTTGTGTAGCTTTAGATTTTACATATAGTCCATGAATCACTTTGAGTTTACTATATAGGGAAAAGTATAGGTTGAAGTTCCTTTTTCTTTTTTGCATATGGACACCCAATATTTTCAGGAAATTTTGTTGAAAAGACTATTCTCTTCTACTGAATTTCTCTTGTACATTTATTGAAAATCCATTGTTTTTGTATTCTTGTCACTTTCCCAGGAGTAGGTTTTGTTTTGTTTGGTTTTATTTTATTATCCCCATTCTCTTACAGGTATTTTGGGCAATATTAAACAAAAGCTCTAACATGTTCTAACATAGGACGTGAAGGTCATATGACTCCCTTTAGGAATTAACTAAAATAAGATTTAGGCTCCAAACACCAATCATTCATGACAATCTTGCAGAATAACTACTAATCCGTTTTCCTTTGGATGACAGTTCAGCCAAACTTCTTCAGGTTTTAGGTTTCCTAAGAGACCCTAGGCAAGTCACCTATTCCTCTGAGGAGAAGATCATATCAGCACAAAACATTAATCGCCTCCTTCTTCCCTGAAGCAGGCTCTTTCATCCTTTGTACTAAGAGGACCTTCCATGTAAATGCCCAATAACCTCATCGGAATAAAAGCACATGAACAATTACTTTCATTGTTCCATTTTCCTAACAACTTTATGAGAAGCTGATCTTCAAGATATTATTTATTCATTGACTCAATAGTTTCTCCAAGGAAGCAAGAAAGAGTGATAGTAGTTCCCCAATTTTTAGAAATTTGATAGGAAAAAACAAGTTTCCTCCTATTTCTGTACAACTGGCTATTTTCAAGGACATTGATCAGCCAAAGATCCTCTTCTTTTGTTTTTTTTTCCTCTAATTTCCATGTATTTTTATTTTCTTTCCCAGTAATTTATTAGATAGATACCCTAAACGTGTATTTTGATCGTCCTGTAAAAATGAACAAACAATGATACTCTCAGGATTTCCACGTTAGCTGAGTGAAAACACCCACCGTACTCACACAGGGCATCTATCTGCTTCAGGGGCACCCCAGAGCCTCAGAACCCTTCTCTTTGTTTGGTGTCTGACCTTTAAGGAGAGTTTGGCTGGAAGGAGTCTTCCGCCTGTGTTTTCAATTGGCCACTTGTCTTCTTTCTCAGAAGGGACCAACACTGTTTGTTCTATGTTCTTGTCTTTCTTACTTTCTGTTTTCTTTTTTCTTGGTTCCAAGATTTTTTTTCTCTTTGTTTCACTGATTCCTCTGTGTATTGTGCTATTTAACTTCCTATTGCGAAAGCTGTGAAATGGAAAGTTTTCAAGTCTCATGATGTTCTCACAAATTTTCCCCATCACCTCCTTGATTTGGATAATTTTGAGCAGGTGTATAATCCCCACTAACACAGTGTTCTACTCATTTTCACCTGCTCCATCTCTTTTTACAGAACTCTAACATTCCCAGTTTTTCTACTGGAGTCCTAGCAACATGTGTTTCCTGGGAATGTATCCTAAGATCATTCCTTCTTAGGAAGATAATTCTAACTTCCAATCAAGTGAAAATTTCCAACCAACACTTGTTTCCTGGGAATGCATCCTAAAATCATTCTTAGGAGGAACATTCTAACTGATGATCAAGGGGAAATTAAAGAGTCATTATTCTAAGAGATTATCACAACAGCCTGGTCTTTAGATCCTGTTAATCCTTTTATTTTATTCTTAAAGGAAGTCAAATGACTTCAAATCCCAACTCTTTTTCATTAATCTTGGTCAAAATGTGGGTAAGAGAATGACAAATAAAAGCAAAGCCTTCTGACACAAACATGAACACCTGTAATCCAACAAATAATGCTTAATGTATCCAATGTATATCTTCCCGGTCTTTCCTCCTCCAAGTTGTCCAGGGTTCTGTATCTACGTAGGATATCTCTCCACTTTGCAGGTTTCTGTTTGGTTTTTCTGCTTTTTCTGTGATCTTTGTTTTCACTTTCCTAGATTCCACCACTGCCTTGTACATAGTGCAGGGTAGATCTGACGCTGGTCACCACAAGTTCCCTCTCCCCTCAATGATTCCTGACCAAAGATTCAATGACTTAGAATCTAAGATAAGATAATTAATCTCAAGACTATTTTTTGAGATCTTATCCTATTGAAATTCTCTAACACAGTGCTGTCAAATAGGAAAATATTCAGTGATCCCCAGAGGGCTTTGTTGAAAATGCTGTTCTGGTTCAGCATGGCTAGTATGGTGCCTGGAACTCTGCATTTCTTTCTTTTTTTTTAATTTTTTTGTTTATTGCAGTAACATTGGTTTATAACATTGTAAAAATTTCAGGTGTACATCATTATACTTCTATTTCTGCATAGATTACATCATGTTCACCACCAAAATACTAATTACAACCCATCACCACACACATGTACCGAATTATCCCTTTCACCCTCCTCCCTCCCACCTTTCCCTCTGGTAACCACCAATCCAATCTCTGTCTCTATGTGTTTGTTTATTGTTGTTATTATCTACTACTTAATGAAGGAAATCATACGGTATTTGACCTTGTCCCTCTGACTTATTTCACTTTGCATTATATCCTCAATGTCCATCCACGTTGTCACAAATGCCTGGATTTCATCATTTCTTATGGCTGAGTAGTATTCCATTGTGTATATATACCACAGCTTCTTTATCCATTCGTCCCTTGACAGGCACTAGGGTTGCTTCCAAGTCTTGGCTATTGTGAATAACACTGCAATGAACACAGGGGTGCATGTACCTTTACAAATTGGTGTTTTCAAGTTCTTTGGATAAATACAAAACAGTGGAATAGCTGGATCATATGGCAGTTCTATCCTTGATTTTTTGAGGAATCTCCATACTGTTTTCCATAGTGGCTGCACCAGTTTGCACTCCCACCAGTAGTGTATGAGAATTCCCTTCTCTCCACGTCCTCTCCAACACATGTTGTTTCCTGTCTTGTTAATTATAGCCATTCTGACGGGTGTGAGGTGATATCTCATTGTAGTTTTGATTTGCATTTCCCTGATAGTTAGTGATTTTGAACATCTTTTCATGTGTTTGTTGGCCATCTGTATATCTTCTTTGGAGAAATGTCTGTTCAGGTCTTTTGCCCATTTTTTAATTGGGTTGGTAGTTTTTTTGTTGTTGAGATGTATCAGTTCTTTATATATTTTGGAGATTAAGCTCTTATCAGATGTATGGTTTGCAAATATCTTCTCCCAATTGTTAGGTTGTCTTTTCGTTTTGTTGATGGTTTCCTTTGCTGTGGAGAAGCTTTTTAGTTTGATGTAGTCCCATTTGTTTATTTTTTCTATTGTTTCTCTTGCCCGGTCAGACATGGTGCTTGAAAAGATGTTGCTAAGACCGATGTTGAAGAGCGTACTGCCTATGTTTTCTTCTAGAAGTTTCATAGTTTCAGGTCTTACATTCAAGTCTTTAATCCATTTTGAGTTAATTTTTGTGTATGGTGTAAGGTAAGGGTCTACTTTCATTTTTTTGCATGTGGCTATCCAGTTTTCCCAACACCATTTGTTGAAGAGACTTTCTTTTCCCCATTGTATGTTCTTGGCTCCTTTGTCAAAGATTAGCTGTCCATAGATGTGTGGGCTTATTTCTGGGTTTTCGATTCTATGCCATTGATCTGTGTGTCTGTTTTTGTGCCAGTACCATGCTGTTTTGGTGACTATAGCTTTGTAGTATATTTTGAAATCAGGGAATGTGTTACCTCCAGCTTTGTTCTTTTTTCTCAGGATTCCTTTAGTTATTCGGGGTCTTTTGTTGTTCCATATAAATTTTAGGATTCTTTGTTCTATTTCTGTGAAAAATGTTGTTGCAACTTTGATAGGGATTGCACTGAATCTATAGATGGCTTTAGGAAGTGTGGACATCTTAACTATGTTAATTCTTCCAATCCAAGAGCACGGAATATCTTTCCATTTCTTTATGTCTTCTTCAATTTCTTTCAGAAATGTTTTATAATTTTCGATGTACAGATCTTTCACCTCTTTAAGTTTATTCCTAGGTATTTTATTCTTTTTGTTGCAATTGTAAATGGGATTGTATTCTTAATTTCTCTTTCTGCTACTTAGTTGTTAGTGTACAGAAATGCAACTGATTTTTGTATGTTGATTTTGTATCCTGCAACATTACCATATTCGTTTATTACTTCTAAAAGTTTTCTGGTGGATTCTTTACGGTTTTCTATATATAAAATCATGTCATCTGCAAATAGTGACAGTTTCACTTCTTTCTTTCCAATTTGGATCCCTTTTATTTTTTTTTTCTTGCCTGATTGCTCTGGCTAGGACTTCCAGTACTATGTTAAATAGGAGTGGTGACAGTGGGCATCCTTGTCTGGTTCCTGTTCTTAGAGGGATGGCTTTCAGTTTTTCACCATTGAGGATGATATTAGCTGTGGGTTTGTCATATATGGTCTTTATTACGTTGAGGTACTTTCCTTCTATACCCATTTTATTCAGAGTTTTTATCATAAATGGATGCTGTATCTTGTCAAATGTTTTCTCTGCATCTATTGAGATGATCATGTGATTTTTATTCTTCATTTTATTAATGTGGTGTATCACATTGATTGATTTGTGAATGTTAAACCATCCCTGCATACCTGGAATAAATACCACTTGATCATGGTATATAATCTTTTTAACATATTGTTGTATGCGATTTGCTAGTATTTTGTTGAGGATTTTTGCATCGATGTCTGATATGAGTACTGCTACCCCAGCTTTCTTTTCATTGCCATTTGCGTGGAGTATCTTTTTCCATCCCTTCACTTTCAGTTTGTGAGTGTCTTTAGGTCTGAAGTGTCTCTTGTATGCAGCATATATATAGGTCTTGTTTTTTTATCCAATCAGCCACCCTATGCCTTTTAATTGGAGCATTTAGTCCATTGACGTTTAAAGTAGCTATTGATAAGTATGTACTTACTGCCACTTTTTAACTTTTTTTTTTCTCAGTGTTTTAGTAGTCCTTCTCTGTTCTTTTCTTCTTCTATACAGAATTGATGGTCACTTTAGTTTGACCTCTGTCTGAAAGCTGTACTCTTTAACTCCCCTCCTCCCTCTTGTTTTTGATATCATATCTAATCTCTTTTTTGTGCATTTGTATCCATTATGTTCTTATCATGGAAATAGATAATTTTTCCTATTTGTGGTCTTCTCTGTTCCCCTTAAATCGGTCCCTTTAACATTTCTTGTAGCACTGGTTTCTTGGTGACAAACTCCTTTAATTTTTGCTTGTTTGGGAAATTTTGGATCTCTCCTTCCATTTTGAATGATAAACTTGCTGGGTAGAGTATTCTTGGCTGTAAGTTTTTTCCTTTTAGCACTTTAAATATATCATGCCATCCTCTTCTAGCCTGTAAGGTTTCTGCAGAGAAGTCAGCTGATAGCCTTATGGGGTTTCCTTTGTATGTAACTTGACATTCTCTTGTGGCTTTTAGGATTCTCTCTTTATCTTTAATTCTGGACATTTTGATTATGATGTGTCTTGGTGTGGGCCTCTTTGGGTTTATCTTGTTTGGGCTCTCTGTGCTTCCTGTACCTGGATGTCTGTTTCCTTCCTTAGGTTAGGGAACTTTTCATCTATTATTTCTTGAAATAGATTCTCTGCCCATTTGTCTCGCTCTTCTCCTTCCGGGACACCTATAACACGGATGTTATTGCTCTTGATGTTGTCCCAGAGGTCCCTTAGACTGTCCTCACTCTTTCTAATTCTTTTCTCTTTTACCTGTTCACCTTGGGTAATTTCTTCTAGTTTTTTGTCCAGCTCACAGATCCGTTCTTCTGTATCCTCTACTCTGCTTTTGAGTCCCTCTAATGAATTTTTCATTTCCAGTATTGCATTCTTCATTTCTGATTGATTATGTTTTATATCTTCCATTTCTTTGTTGACATTCTCACTGAGTTCATCTATTCTTCTCCCCAGATCAGTGAGCATCCTTAACACTCTTTGTTTGAACTCTCTGTCAGGTAGGTTGCTCATTTCTGTTTCACTTAGTTCCTTTTCTGGGGTTTTGTCCTGTTCCCTTACTTGGAATGTATTTTTTGCCTCCTCATTTTGCCTCTTTCCCTGTGTTTGTGTCTATGTTTTAGGTAGGTCAGCTACGTCTCCTGCTCTTGGATAGGTGACCTTATGTAAGTGATGCTTTAGGAGGCTTCCAGTGTGCTTCCCTCAGTTCTCAATGTTCCAGGGGTGACTCCTATGTGGGCTACGTGTGTCCTTCTGTTGTGGCCTGTTTGCTCTCCCTGTAGGTGCCCAGGGAGGCTGAGTTATGCTCCTGGCCAGCTGTTGTAATGCTCAGCTGCTTGTAGTTGTTGTGGGCCCTTCAGTCTCTTTATCAGGTGTAGGGAGCCCCAGCACAGTTGGCTGCAAGTTCTAATACCACATTTGTGTTGCAGTATTTCTTTTAAGTGAGTAGGCCCCCAGCGTGGCAGGTTGTTAGACTCAGGGCCTTACAATTGCTGTAAACCTCTAGCCTATTAGGTCTCTTGTCAGCTCTCTGAGGATTGCAGCTGGGTGGGGCTGGCCTCAGGCACAGGAGCACCCAATTGTTTCAGGCTTTAGAAGGTGGGGCAAACCCCCTATGTGGGTCTTTGAGAAACACCAGTCTTCTGCAGCTGACAAGCCCTGCCGCCCACAGGTCCACACACACAGTCAACACAGTCCTGCCCCATGTGTGCGCCCCGACCTCCCGAAGCTGACCCAGTCTCTCCACGGCGGGAGCCCCACACACTCCGCCACCACCCCACACTCTCCACCGGCTCCTTGTGCACACCCTGCCCCGCTAGAGTCGGCTCAGTTGCCAGGCTGCAGAGAATCCAGTCACCAATATATGCAGGCCCACACATTGCCTGAGGGCATGTTGTTGGGTGGGGCCAGTCTCTAGGGTGGGCTGCCTGCCCTGGCTGAGCTGGATTAAATCGGTGCTTTAGTGGGTGGGGCAGACCCCGGCCAGCAGGCCCCAGGGAGAACTCCAATGGCATCCGTGTCAGCACGCCCACACCGGGCCACAACAATGGCTGCCACCAATGTCCCAGTCCCTGGAGAGGTCTCACCCCTCACCGAGATGCACTCAGGGCCTATTAGGTGAGTCTCCTTTCACCACAGCTCTGTGCACCTTTCTTTCTGGTGATTTTAGGATGCTTTCTGAAACGGGTGAGTTTGGAGTGGGCTCTTTAAGAGCCGGTTTTAGTTTCTTTGTGAACCAGCTTTTCTGGGGGTACTCCCCAGTGTTTTAGTAGCAGGCAAAGTCAGATATTATGCCACTGGTCTTGACTGTACTGCGTCCACAAAATGCCCACAGCGGGGGCGTTCCCTGGCTCAGGGCCCCGCATCTCCAGGGAGGCTGCATACCTGTGGGCTGCTCCTGGCGGCCGTGCAGCTGGTGGCTTGTGAAGGCAGCGTTTTTCCTCTCCAGAAGGGAGTCTCTGCCTCTTCCACCTCAATCAGGATTGTCCGTTGTTGCAGGAGCTCCTCCCATCCAGTTTTCAGTTCTGTCTCAGGGGTAATTTTTCCACAAGTAGTTGCAAATTGGCTGTGTCCACGGGAGGAGGCGAGTTCCGAGTCTGCCTCCGCCACCATGTTGAGTTCGCCCCCCGAACTCTGCATTTCTAACAAGCACCCAAGAGATGTCGTTGCTTCTGGTCTTAAAAGCGCATTTTCAGTAGCAAGGATTAAAGCAGTCTTTCCAAAGCTTGTCCTGTTTTAAGAGTCCCTGGGGGTGCTGATTTCCCATGCAGATTTCTAGGTTTTAAGCAGAAACTTCAGTTTGACCAGATCTAGGAAAGGCTACCTAACACAGTTTATAGGGTCTTGGTTCCTAACCAGGGGTCATTGTGACACCCAAAAGAGACACTTGGACATGTCTGGTGACATTTTTGGCTGTCACTATGGCAGGGTGGGGTGGTATGCCTTCCATTCAGTGGGTAGAGCTTAAGTATGCTGCTAAACATCCTACAATGCACAGGACAGCCCCTAATAATAAATTATTCATCCCCAAGTGTCAATCAGGCCAAGGTTGAGAAATCCTGGTTAACGTATATTAACCTGTTCCCTTCACGTAGAATAAAGCTCCAATCCCCATAATAGCCTGCAGGTCCCTCCATGATATGCTTGTTTTCCTAGCCTGTCTGCAACTACTTTACCTCTCTGTTACTCTGTTCCAGCCACACTGGATTGCTTCTGACTCAGATGCTTGCCCATCCCTAAAGTGTGCTACTCCACAACCCTGCACGACTCCTCTCTCCTTCCACCTTCATATTCATTTTTTCCTCTTATACCCAGTCACCATGCACTAAAGAGTCAATTCCACAGTGTCATAATGTTTGAACTTTTGGTTTTGGCTGCATCCCCAGTGCCTAGAATTTGGTTAATGAATTAGTCAGTGTGTGTCTCAGGTGAATTTTTTTTTTTTGATTGGGCAAATTTGGGCAATGCTGCTGTATAATAAGGATATTTCTTGGTGAAAAGAAATACCAAAGTAGCTGCTAATAACCAGAACTGTAGCACTATGTTCAAGAGTCATTCCAAT
Organism: Ceratotherium simum simum; assembly: GCF_057802395.1. NCBI lineage: Eukaryota > Metazoa > Chordata > Mammalia > Perissodactyla > Rhinocerotidae > Ceratotherium > Ceratotherium simum. The sequence continues at coordinate 126,156,798 of NC_141940.1, forward strand.
AAACTCAATGGAGTATGGCTGAAATACAAGGGGTTCTTGTCAGCACAGTCAGGTGGGCAAGGAAGCCAGGCTCTAGAAGGCAAGGGTGGGCTGAACCAGATGTTTTGAGAAGGAGGAAGAGCCAAGCAGCATGTCCTGCTTGACTAGTTGTACCTGAGACACGTGAAGAAAGGGAAAGAGAGCCAAGATGGGTTCAATAAGACGAACAAGACTGTTTTATGAAGAAGAAAGGAAGATATGCAAATTGGTATTTAGGGAAGACCCCCCGCCCCCTGGAAACAGATTATCATAAAATAGCGCTGCTTCTATTAAATAATTACCCACATTGTACATTTCAGCATATCTTCCAAGGGTGCCTCAGCAGTCTGACTCAGGAAAGGAACACCATTTTCCCACTAAATGGCATGGTGTTTGGAAACTCTCTGAGGTGGCAAACAGCCCAGACAAAGAACAGATAAACAGGAAATGTGAATAGAAGAGTCAATGCTGCACATTATCTCAAATTTTCTCACTAGAAATTCTTCCCCCTTGGAGCTTCCTTTCAGCCCGTGCTTGCCTTTGAGAATCCTTTAAACACGTCCATGTGGAGAGAAAAAGAAACATATTTTAAAAACCTGACCTATTGCTTGACCTTCCTAATCCTTCTGGCAACTTCTGGAAACATTTAGGCATGCAAATAGATATGGACAGGACTAGCTGTGATATCCTACAAATGTCAGAGAGGGGACCTTCCAGAAAGAAAGGTCCACTGTTTCTTTTGCTGTTTACCTTTGGTTTCTTGTTCCTGTGTTGGTGTTTTCCAGTTGGGTTCTGTTTGTTCTTTGTTTCAATTTCAGACTGTATATTTGTCTTACTAACTGATGGACCCACTATTCCTGTGGTGATATTTTAGTCAGTCAGCCTCTGGACATAGTCCTTTATCAAAACCTTTATTATCAATTAAATAGGAATTGCTTTTTTCATCACTCTCTTGAGTTTTACCTCTTGCCATGTTTGAAGCAAAAGCCCGTGTCGGCAACGCTGAATCATATGCCAGCCCTCCTCAGGTTGTATGCACTCAATGACAGGACAAGACTCAGCACTCTGCAGAATGACCTGATTTTTCTTGTTCTCTTACAGTAATACACTAGAAAATATATTACACTCCAATATACCATGAACTTGTCCAAGGATGCATTATGAAGAAAGTGTGTTCTATAAGATTCCTACTATCCAGGCTTGGTCTGTGTTCAATGAACATTGATTCAGCGCATGTGATGTGTCCACAACAGCCTAACCTCAACGTTTAGCAGGGAACAGACAGACTCAGTGCATGATCCAGGGAGGGATCTTCCAGAGAAAAGAGGCAGAATACAAACAAGCTAGCCAGTAGCTGCCATATGTATCACCTGTTTCTAAATCTAGGATGAAAAATCAATCAAGATGAGAACGTGCAGCGTACTGGCAGGGGAATCCGATTTCAGAGGGGGCACTGTATCTATAAGGAAGGGTTCTGAGCAAAGCTCCGATAATAGTTGGAAGAGTGACTTACATATGTATCTCCGGGAGGAACATGGTAGGAAGTAAGAACAGAAAAAACAAAGATGTTTTGAAAGGTCAATTTGGTTGTATCTATCAAAATTCTAACCGTGTGTTCACTTTGATGAGGCATTTCTATATATCAAAATTTTAAAATAAGTGACACATATAAAAATCATTCACTGGTTTGTTTACAATGTTGGGATACTTAAAAGATAAATTTAACAATCTGGTAGCTATGGCACATTCAAAATGGAAAAGGTAAGAAATTAAAACAGTATGTTAGAGCTCTATGAATTAAGGTATGAATAATTTCTAAAAAGATCACTATGTGAGAAAAACAGAAATACGATTCTCTTTATATTTTGTTTCTGATGTTATGACTGTGAAAATCAAAGACTGAAATCTAATATGTTACTAGGTCTGTGTGTTAATGAAAATGCGTGTTATGTATGATGTAGAATTTATACCAAGCTGTTGGGAGTACCTAATGTGGGTCAGGGGCAGAAAGGAGCCAGTTGGCATGGGAAATATTTTCATATGAACTCATATGCTCGTGTATGTACAGATGTCTTTGTCACATTTGGGGATTTAGGTTATGCTGACCCCATAAAATGAGTAGGACAGTCTTCCCTCCTCATCTCTTTCTGAAAACTTTGTCTAAGGTTTGTGGTCTTTGCATGTTTGAAAGAATTCACTAGTCAAATCCTCTGGACCTGCAACTTCTTGATGGAAAATTCTATGATGGCAGATTCAATTTTTTTAATAGATAGAACACTATGGAAATTTTTCGTTTCATCTTATGTCAATTTTGGTACCATATTTTCAAGAAATGTGGCCAATCATGCAAAGTGTTCAATTTATTGACATAATTTTGTTTCTATTATTCTCTTACAAATCCCTTCATTTCAGTAGGATTTGTGGTCATAATCCCTTTTTCCTTCACACACACACATATGCCCATATTTCGCAATGTTCAACTATTTATGCCAGGTCTCGCCTTTCAACATTTTTTAAGATATTCAGGTTATATTCATCTCCCACACTTTCTATTCGGTAGCCTATGTGTATATCCACCCACTCAATCCAGCATTTCCAGACACAATCTGATGACCAGATTCAGAACTCCGAATGCATACACTCTTTTATGCCAGAGGGAGAATTCAAACACTGCACTTGACATCTCCATTACTTCCAGCTAAAGCCATAGAAGTCTTCATTATTGATGCCATTGACATTTGCAAACTGTAGCCCATTTGGAGGCCATGTCTGTTTCAGTAACTAAAACATTATTTGTTCTGTTAAATATTGCTTAGCTTTACTTTATTTTCCCACTGTATGGACCATATCTCTGGATTTTGGCCCAAAGGTTGGAATAAAGTCTATATTCAGAGTGCTAGATGTCTTAGATGATAAACACCTCGTGTATCATAGATAGCTGATCAATATGCTCTACCTGCTACAGTGGGAATGGCCATTTTTTAGAACTCCTAGTATCTTCTGCTTTTGGAAGCACAATGCAATGGCACATGTTGTGTAGCTCTTGTGTTCTGTGTTTGCAGCTGCAGCTCCCTAACTGAATTCTCAATGGTATTGTTTCTCTAAGCACTCCACTCACGTTATAACACTGGGGGTTGACTATGTCTTAGATGCTGCCCCATCTTTGATTACTATTGGTCCTACAATAAGGAAATATCAGTTTTTCCACTCAACTTCACAGGTGATGGTGGTGTGATAGTACTGATTTTCCCTCAGTTTATGGCATTTTAGACTATCTCTGTGTAAATCCTACTGAGGTGCACACATGTTCCTTTCCCTGTGAGTATAAGATGCTTCCCAGGGACTTTTTTCTTGACCAGACTCCCTCATCCCATGACAGTAATATATCCATAACCCTCCCTTCCTCCCCATGCTGGTTTAGACCCTTTGTCCCTCTCCTCTTGACACAATGAGGGCTTCTCTATTTAATCTTGATCAGAATTCTCTCTGATAGGACATCAGTTCTATTAAATGCACATCTTCCTGGATAGCTGTATTTAAAGTGAATATTTGCTGTTGTTGTTTTAAATTAAGCAACTTTCTGCATAGACATAGATGTATGAAGTACATAGTAAATCAATTTATTTAAACACTGAGAAATCCAATAACATCATACAGGACAGGAATGGTGACTGGGAGAGATGAAACGGAAAGGCAAATATGTTCATGAAGTGAGAAGGGTGAAGTTAGACAGGAACAAGAAATGTTTTCTTCAGATTTTTGGTCTTGATTCCACAGAAGAGATGATAGGCCTGGTCCCCAATGACACGTTCTGTAGGTGAGGGAAACAGGAAAAAGGTTGAGTTGACTGTATGACAGCCTGAGAGGAGTGAGTCTCATGAAGTAGGATGTCGAGGATTGGAGGAGATTTCAGTTAACCCAGTGGACAAACTGTATGTGGAACTTAATGTTCTCCATCTCTATGGTATGAGAGGATCCATTTGGAATTTTCCCAGGATGGACACATGGTGGGAACGTTCATGGTTAGGACACATTCCAGGGGATTCATGATTCAGGATGCATTTCATGGGGAAGGCCTATTTAAAAATGATTTACAGGATCCATGATTCAGTTAGATTCCTCTTCTCTAATTCCAAAGGGTCTGTGTCTTCAAGACATTATATACACCCTGGAAGCTAAAGTTTTCTTTGATTTTCTGCTTCATTTCTTCTCAACAGACAAAAATAAGTCATGTTGGATCATAGATCAATTTCATTTTCTGAGGCTACGTCATTTTGGTTAGTTAAAGATCACACTTTAAGGAAACCATCTTCTGAAGGAGAATATAATTGAATGCATGTTTCAAGAGTGTGGTTGGAAGGCTTCCAATGTGACTGTCATGATTATGTAAAATTCACCTTGTGATTGCAGGAGTGGTGAGTTCTCTTTAAGCCCAATTCTCCTGGAGAGGTGACATGTGTGGACAACCACAATCTCAGGACTAAGTGGAAAACTAATTATTTTTCCAGTTATCCCCACCAATTTCTGGCAATTCTTGCTTCTTTCTAAATGTGTTTCACTTGCATGGTTCTTGCTTGATAAAGTTTTGTCACCAAAATAGCCTCAGCGTTAATCAACTCAACTAACCGGCAATTTAAGAGGGCTCAGAAGAAGCAAAATATCCTTATGTAACAGAAAAAATGTGCTCTGGTGACATAACAAGTTATCGGGACAAAAAGAGTTACTCAAAAAATTTGGCCCATTTGAAGTCACAACGTGTGGTTATAGAATAACCTGACATAACAGCCCTAATAATGGGTCAGTTTTACTTACAACATTTAGGAGATGTTCAAGTCCCTGTTTTCAGTAACGTGAAGGACAGTGGTCTGAGGATGAAAAAAAAGAAAACAGGAGAAAGAGTGCCAGTGGTCAGTACTATTTGTCAATATTTTTAAGCATTATTTTTTTCTTATATAAAAGATTTTATAAAAGATAATTTATGGAAGAGGAAATTTAAAATGAAACAATTTGTTTCCCAATAGTATATTTACATAACAGGTAAATGATGTATTCAGGAAAAAAATATAGTCACATTACCAACTGTGAGGAGATTCACAATATTGTCCTCTGGAATCCCCTTTTCTCTAGTCGCCTTCTTGAACTTCTCAATGTCGTTCCATTCAACGTAGTATCCTTTGCCTGAAAATCACCGTGCATAAAGCAGAAATTCGCCCATTAGAACTCCCAGGAATTTCTGGATCCATGAGTGAGAAAAATGAATGTGCAAATCAGTTCTTCATGTGGAATAATTTAACAGAGTCTCAGATAGTTAGCATTCACCATGTCACAGTGACAGCTGCCTGACCTAGGTCGATAGGAGGAATGAATTCCAGCCCAACTCTCCCACATCAGCAGGACTCCAAGGACACATCAGGAGCTCCATGAATTTTGAGCCCAAGGATCCAGAATAGCTCATCTGCTGCCTCTCTGTCAACTTCTTGGAACCCATACCTGACATTCTTGCCTTGTGCTGGACCCAAATAACCTGGAAACTTGATTCTCACCTCCAGAGATACTTTAGCCCTGCTGCACGTAGTAATGGGAGACAACATTTTCCTTTAGTAAACCACAGGTCTACCCATACATTTTCCAAATAGAAACCTATTATCCCCAACGCTAAAACACACCCTCCGTGCCCCTCTGTGGCTATTCTGGGGTTGAAATTCTCAATTTCATGAGGACAATGCATTGGAAGGGCTAAACATGATCAATGGAAGGACTAAACATGATGAAGGTTCATTCTAAAACCTTCAGGTTCAGGCTTAGGTTGTATTTGAAAAACTGTCATAAAAAGAAGGAATTGAGGTCAACTTCAATACAGACATGGCTTAAAATTAGGTGACACGTTAAGAAATTATTTCTAGTAAATCTCAGTTGTTATGGGAATTATTTTTAAAGGCCTGATGATCTGGTACCTCCCATCCCTACCAGCTCTTCTTTTCACCTTTCTTTGTAGATTATATTCCAGAGTCCTAAATGCAATGAACACAAAGACCTAGACCTTGTATACTTAGCAATGAATGATGTCAATACATACTGAGTTTCTTTTTTTTTTTTTTTAATTTTTTGTTTATTGCAGTAACATTGGTTTATGACATTGTAAAAATTTCAGGTGTACATCATTGTACATCTATTTCTGCATAGATTACATCATGTTCACCACCAAAATACTAATTACAACCCATCACCACACACATGTACCGAAATATCCCTTTCACCCTCCTCCCTCCCCGCTTCCCCTCTGGTAACCACCAATCCAATCTCTGTCCCTATGTGTTTGTTTACTACTCAGCCATAAGAAACGATGAAATCCAGCCATTTGTGACAACATGGATGGACATTGAGGGTATAATGCAAAGTGAAATAAGTCAGAGGGAGAAGGTCAAATACCGTATAATTTCCTTCATACTGAGTTTCTGAATAAACATACTGACAATGGAAATGTTCTATGACAGTGACGATGGAAATATGGTCAGGATGTGACACATACCAAGCAACGTTGTTATGTGAGTGACCTTGCCATTTGTGTCCACGTTGGTAAGGGATCCTACCAGAGCGTGGTCTGAGGCGTGAAGGATGTGGAGTTCAACTTTACCTGCATCTATGAGAGGGAGAGAAGACATATATGTATGTAGCCTTAGCTTCACTAATTTCTTGTTGATGAGCTTCATCAAGGCTTACTTAACATTGATAATAATAAACACTAAATTGATCTCTGTCTCACTCCAACAGTACAGCAAATGTTAACATGGATTTTTACAGCAGGAAAGTAGGGAAGGATTTGCCTTACTGCTATCATTTTATCCAACTAAACATTGCCCATGTTCTAGCCTTACTGAAATGTTTTCTAAAACGTGTTCTAATGGAGCCAACGTTGCTTTAAATAGCATGAGCCTGTTGTTATATGGCATATTATCAAACAAAGTTTAAAAATTCTTTGTATTTCCCTGATCCAAAAACTGAATTGGTTTCTCTTTAGGACTGAAATCAATTTATCATTGAAAACATTGTGTAACTCTGTACTGAGTACCTACTCTGTACCAGGCAACTTTCTAAACATTTCATACCAACTATTGCATTTCCTCTGCCCCTTGATCTAGGTGTATTACTTAACAAATTTATAGCTGTCACGTACTTAACAAAACATAATTTGGAATGAAATCAATTGTACTTGTGAGGATAAGTAGGCGGTGACAATCTAAACACTTAATTCAGATCCCACCTGGAGACCACACCTCCATCTCTCTGGATGTGCCCATCCACTCCGCCATGTTTATAGGGAAAAGAATAAGTGCCGATCTACTTTGCGTTATCAATGAACCCTCTAACATTCATTCTCTCTTCTAGCCGTAACATAGCACCTTGCTTGAATCGCTCATTGGGATTTGATTTAAAACTGTGCCAATTTGTGTTTCCACTGAAATATCATTAGTCTGCCATGCCAAAGATAAGCGGCAGCTGAAGCAACTTCAAAGTTTCATATATATTTGCAAAGGAGGGTTTTGCAGAAAGTCGCGCTAAATAGGTTTATAAAGGTAATGCAGGTTATGGAGACAACGAAAATAAATCTATGTTCTGAGCCTCACATTGCTGTGAAGGCCACTGCTGCTATTGTGCTTGTTATGGTTACATGATATTTTCTACAAAGCGGAAGCTGGGGAGATTGCAATTCCTCGTTCCCAAGAGGCCTGTACAATAAGGCCAGGTCACTTCCCTTCTCTCCCTCCTTAAATTGCCATATCAAATCCAAGTAAAAAGGACTACAAGAATGGAGAAAATTATAGGAAAGATGGTAGAAAACATTGATGATTCAGACAAAGGAACAAATAACATAGGGATAACCAAAATGAAAACACACTTTTCCAAAAAATTTGTTGATAATGTAAAAGGAGAGATAGTGATGAATGTATAGGACAAAATGTCAGGCATATGTTTAACTTATTTGTGTATTCATGGCATAGCCACTCTGCTAGTTCTTACGTTAGGCAAAGGTTGAAACCACAGATTTACTACATTTAAATTTTCATCAAATATTAAGGCACTGGGCCATTCAAAATTCGTAATGTTGTTTGGGGTCATTAAAAAGAACTTAGAAGGGCCAGCCCTGTGGTGTAGTGGTGAAGTTGGCACGCTCTGCTTTGGCGGCCTGAGGTTTGCCCATTTGGATACCAGGCATGGACCTAGTCACCGCTCATCAAGCCATGCTGAGGAGGCATCCCACATAGATGAGGTACAACTCTACAACTATGATACACCACTGTGTACTGGGGCTTTGGGGAGAAAAAGGAAAAAAGAGAAAGATGGGCAACAGATGTTAGCACAGAGCCAATCTTCCTCAACAAAAAGAAAAAAAGAACTTAGAGATATAAATCTTAACCAACATCTCCATTGCTTTTAAGAGAAGCTGTGGTTATGAAGAAATGTGCTTGGTGTTGAAATTACTGTGACTTGTTTGGGATTTAAGTAAAACAAACCATACCTTGAATGATTAAGATCTTTTAAGATTAGTTTTGAAAATGTTCTTTTAAAGCAAAATGACATTGATATTTAAACTCAAGAAAGACCATTAAGTGTTAGTTCCTAAGATCATTTTAAATTATCTCGAAACACTTGCACATACCTAAGAACTTTATGAGATAAAAGTTCTCAGCACATGCTGTCAGTCAGTCATTGAATAACACTCAAAATTGGAAGGAGTCATCCACATCCTATGATTTAACCCTTAGCATGTGACAAAATAAAGTGCTTGGAAAATTTAGGGACTTTGCCTGGTTACACTTCTAATTATTAGTAGACTAGAATTCAGATATATGGAGTTCTGAAAAGAATTTGAGGCCAAGGTTTCAACCCTTCAGTAAAATGCTCATACTTACAATCACTAGTGTAAACATTTTCTGCTATTTTTGTTGCCACGGAAGTTTTTTCTATGCATTGTCCATTGACCCTTAAAAAGAAAACATCTTGAAGTTGATCAAGAAAAATAATAAAAATTTGATCTATAATTAGGACTTTCTTTGTTTCACCCTCATCTGACCCTGCGTAAGCTATGATTCTAGTGCCTATAAACACTGACTTTCAAAAGAGAAGACATAAGTTGTCCAAGATCAAAGAACTCTAGGTGGTTAGAATGTCTTTGTTGACACACGGGGTCAGAGCAGCAGATCCAAAGACCAGCTGTGAGACAAAACAGGTCATGTTGAAAGCCAGGGAATATGGAGAAAGGCAGAATTTTAGAGAAGAAGGAGGAAAAATACAAGCCCTTACTTGAAATGTTTTCTCGAAACTGAGAGAAATAGCTATCAAGACAGACGTTAGTGCTTCTTGCAGCCCTGGCAAAGATCTCTTAGGTAATATAATAGACAAAAAAGCACAACAAATATGAGAAAAAAAAATATGAGTTGTATGAAATCAAAACAGAAACTTCTTATGTGAAAACACTTTAAAGAAAATTAAATAGCAACTCACAGGTATGTATTCAAACACTACACACACACAAGAGCAAACACACAAACACACGTGATGTGCAGATTTTATATATGGAAATTATATACACACAATATATATTATGATTACATGTATATGTCACATATACAACAAGTCTTTGTGCATCTCTGTGTGTATGTACATGACAATGAACATGTATTTGAAATATATGAAGAATGCATACAACACAAATGTTACAAGGGGAAATAACGCAATCAAAATTGAATAAATTATTGAATATTATTAAATATGCATAAATACTATGATGTATCAATTCCACTCCTACCCAAGAGAAATGAAAATACATGTCAACACAAAGACAGTACAGAGCTATTTACATGAAACTTATTGAAAATAACCACAATTTGGAAACAACATTGTCCAGCAACTGGAATACGTACGGTTTTCATATATGCAAAAAAGAACTTTCACTTGGCAATGAAAAAAGTGAATACTTGTATATGCAGCCACAGGGATGAACTTGTAAGGCATTATGCTGAGTGAGAGAAGCAGCGGAAAAAGATACATAGTTTATAATTCCATTGTATGAAGATCTAGAACAGGCGAGAAAAAGCAGATCAGTTGTTGTCTATTAATTCACAGTGGACATTTATGGCCAGGGAAAGAAAGGGAAGTTTCTGCTGTGATGGAAAAAGGTCTATATCCTGACTGTGGCAGTAGTGACACAAGGGCAAACCTACGTCAAAACTCATTGAACTACACCTTTCAAAACGGTGCATGTGATTCAATGGAAATACACTTCGATCAAGTCAACCTCAATAAGAATGGCCACAGGTAAAGTGAATTAAACATAGGACACAAAAATTGTAACTATGACAAATAAGATAATCCGATATTCTTTAAAAAGTTACTGAAAGCTGACAGGTGTCACTATTGGGATAAGATATGCACGTGTGTGTGTATAATTTGATTATCTGTAAACAATCAGTCGTATATTATATATGATATATAATCAATTATCTCTATTTTATCAAGCATAACCCTCTTATTCTTGTTTCTTAATATTTGATTCCTTCAAAATATGTGTCTGTATTTGCATGAGTGTTTGTAAGTGATGCGAGAGAGAGAGATTCTTGAATCCCACTTATGTCTTTGAAAATTAGGTCTTTGGAAATAGAGTTCATTCAATTTCTCCTAATAAATGATTTCTTATATCTGTGCTTTCTTTATTTTCATGGGAAAAATTGTACCCCTTTCACATTATTTCCACTTTCTTCCCATTCCCAACAGATTAATAACTTTCTCTCCTTACTTTCGGCCCACTTCTTGCAACTTTCTTCCAGCCAGTAAGTGTGCTCGGGTATTTATAAGTATGGAAATGTTTCCTTCAAATCTTCTGTTTCCTCCTCAAGTTGCTTCTCTGCAAATTTCCTCTGTCTTCATAATACCCATCTTTTTGAAATCTTAAGCTATCCTTACCTCTCAATGTGATTATATTTGGATTTAAAAGACAGCACAAAGTAAAAATTAACATTTTAATTTCTACCTGCAATATAAATATGCATTTTAATCTTATGGGGAAGAGATCTCTTATTAGCATGTGATGCTTTTGGACACCCTACATTTCACTGATATAAATAATTTCTCCTCCTTCATTTCTTTACCCTAGGAATCTTCTACTTAAACTTAAATGGTAGTATTTAAACAACTGTTGTTTCTGGGAAATATCATCAACATAAGTGACTACATATGGTATTACTAATTAGCAATAATTTCAAATATGTGTCTGTGAGAGAGAGAGATATTGATCTGTAATTCCTAAAATATTTTCTTTTGGCTTAAGGCCATTTCTCTGGATCTATATGGTCAAGTTGAAACCTCAGACTGAGATTTGAGAATCAAAGCCTTGTTTCTTCCATATTTCCTGAGTTCATAGGGAAAGCACAATCAGAAAGAAGGAGACTTTCACTGCTTCTGCATACTTCAGTACATACCCATTTCTAGTGGGGAAAGTTAAAACTAATACTTTCACATTTAAGATTCCTCAGAATTCACTCCGATTTTCTTTCTCAATCTCAACTTGTACAATCACCTCCATATATCTTTTACACAGTTCCCCAGCCCTATTCATTATTTCCTGAACACATTTTTTTTAATAACTGGATGTCTCTGATTATGCCAATATTTCTCCCTTTTCCTACTTCTTTGTCTGAGAAGCCCATTCCACCATTCCACCTTCAAAAGCATGCTATACATGTCATGTCCCTTGTGTAACTGTTTAGATTCCTGCATTGCCATCATTTTTCATTTTTTCGTGTTCTCTTTCCACCTCATCCATACCGTTATTATAGAATTTCATACACAGTATTGTTATTAGTTTAAAATCAGTATCCCTGACACTATTTTGACCAATAAAGGCAAAAAATAAGAGACAATTTCTTCATTTTTTTTTGGATGAGGAAGATTGGTCGTGAGTTAACATCTGTTGCCAATCTTCCTCCTTTTTTCAGTTGTTCTTGCTTGAGGAAGATTAGCCCTGAGCTAACATCTGTGCCAATATGCCGCCACAGCATGGCTTGATGAGTGGTGTATAGGTCCGCGCCCTGGATCTGAACCAGTGAAACCCCGGGCCACCAAAGCGGAGTGCGCGAACTTAACCACTATGACACTGGGCCGGCCCCTTCATCTTTTTTTTATATTAGTGACTTTTATAAAAATTTAAAAATACATGTATTTATGTAAAATATACCTAATTACAAGAATACATAAAAACAAAAAAAAGAAACTCAGTAGAAACATTAGAATAGTTACCCTAATTGGGAAGAATGATGGTTGTGGAGTTTGAAAGAAAATAGTATGAAAATTGCATAAAATAAAAATGAATTTATAATGGAGCAAACCATATTGGAGATAATAGTTGAATATTTGAAAAACAAATGCCATAAATTACCTTAACCATAAAATTCCTAGAAGAAAACATAGGTAAGAAGCTCCTTGACATCAGGCTTAGCAATATTTTTTGGATCTGTGTCTTCAGGCAAAGGCAATAGAAGAAAAAAAATAAACAAATGAGACTACATCCAACTAAAAACCTTTTGCACAGAGAAGGAAAACATCAGTAGAACAAAAGGGCGACCTATGGAATGGGAAAAGATATTTGCAAATGATATATTTAATAAGGGGTTAATACCCAAAATATGTAAAGATCGTTTACAACTCAGCACCAAGAATCAGACAATCCAATTAAAAACTGGGCAGAAGGCCCGAATAGACATTTTTCCAAAGAAGACATATAGATGGCCAAAACACACGTGAAAAGATGCACACCATCACTAACCTACAAGGAAACGTAAGTGCAAACCATAAGAAACTCATCGAAATCAATATCAAAAAAGTAAACAATCCAATTTGTTGCTTTGGGCAGGGGCCTTGAACACACATTTTTCCTAAAAAGACATACAGATGGCCAACAGACACATGAAAGGATGCTCAACGTCACTCATCCTCAGGGAAATGCAAATCAAAAGCACATTCTCACACCTGTCAGAATGGCTGTTAGCAAAAAGACAACAAATAATAAGTGTTGGTGAGGCTGTAGAGAAAAGGGAACCCTCGTGCACTCTTGGTGGGAATGTAAACTGGTACAGCCACTAGGGAATACAGTATGGAAGTTTCTCAAAAAATTAAAGAGAGAACTACCAAATGATCCAGCAGTTCCACTTCTGGGTATTTATCTGAAGAAAATGAAAACACCAGTTTGAAAATATATATGCACCCGTTTGTTCATGGCAGCATTATTTACAATAACCAAGATGTGGAAACAACCCAAGTGTCCACGTGTAGATCAGTGGATAAAGAAGATGTGGTATATATATGCAGTGGAATATTAGTCAATCATAAGAAAGAATGAAACGCTGTCATTTGTAACAATATGGATGGATCTAGAGGGTATTATGCTAAGTGAAATTAGTCATTTGAGGTCTTCATAAAATGCCTGTAATATTATGAGCAATCCATAAATAATCTTTGAAGCAACGAAGGCTTTTAATTTAGTAAAGATTGCAATTTACTATGAGTAAGATCTTCAAGGTAGAGATCATTTTGTGTTCTACACCTGCTCACACTCTTTGGGATCACAGTTCCCCTAAATCCCCTAAGTGAACGACCTTTTTCAAATTCTCCGTGAAAGATTCAAGCTTAAGGTAGGAACTATAGGGTTTGAGGAGTCTATGCCCTCTTGGCTGCTTTTGTCCTCTTTTTTTTAATGAGATGATTTCAATGGAGTTTCTGTGACTCTTTGCCCGCCAAGCAATGCTCCAGGACATTCTCTAGAGGATGGTAGTAGAACTGACACGACCCCTCCAAAGACCCTTCTAAGCACAGAGCTCAGAGAGCCACGCTCTTGAACATAATCCAGATATTTCAACACAAACATGGAATTCAGACAGACCCTCTCTCACGGTCAAGCATTTATATTTATATTTTTTTGTTCTGTGTTATTTTTACTTACACGACAAAAAACTTGAAGGTGATTTTGTTATATGCATTCTCAAAATCAATTCTACGGAGAAAAGCCTTGAATGGCGCGTTGTCACTCATCTTCGCTCTGTCACTGGATGCCATATAAATGGATTTCCACTCTCCTGAAACCTAAAAGCAAAGTTCCCATTATAAATTTTAGTTATTCTTTCTTTTAATTTTCTCTGACATCATCCATCATGAGTTTTCCTTCCATTTTACATCAGCACAAAACTATCTATCTCTACTAAACGAAGCAGGATTTATAAAACAATGTGAAAACCCAAGTCAATGGTAAAAAAGAAAGGGGGATATTTGCGAAATAGATGAAGGTCTGTTTTCAAAGCAGAACTCCAACCCAACGGTTCTCTGCCTGGTTCTTCTTGCCTTATACAAGTACACTACAAAAGCATGAATATCTAATTAATAAATAATATAGACAGTACAGAGACAATATACGACCAGTACTGTAGAAATGTGTCAAGAGCCAATTAAAAGCGTGATTCTGGGTTGGAGGTAGGCTTAGGTGCATAGAAATTTGAATACACATCTAACAACCCAAAAGGGACACACACACACACACACACCACCAAGACCTCCTCCCAGATCAGCCGACCCCTCGTACCAGTGCTGGGATCCACTTTGACTGGGCAGCACAAACGAGACCAAGTACAAGGCTCACCGGCAGAATCTTCATCTCGCTGGCCCTTGTCTCTCCTCTGGAGAAGCTGAGAGCGTGCTGGTTGTTGGAGAGAATTTGAGTATGTGTCACTTTGTATAGTATTGGTCAGTTGGCACAACAAGTAATGAACCAATGGTTATTAATCTTAAGATCTTGGTTACATATGACTCATAAAGTCTTGGTTGGCAATGATGAAATTGATGGCATTCTATTATTTTAATAATGGGATTAGCTTTAAGAGAAGCTTGAGTTGAGCTGGACATTTGATCTTAGAATAAGCGAGAGATCACAAGATATCTGAGGTATTTCAAGGACGGTAATATTTATTCTCTTATATCCTGAGTTCCAAAATGGGATAAGCAGTCCAAGACATGTATCCCCAACTCCTGTATGATTTCTTTAACATTTTGGAGGTATATTTAAACTTAGTTTCTAAAACTAAAGATGTTGCTGTCTGGTTTAACAATATTAAAATGTGACACCTATGCCATGAATCAGTTATCAAGACGTTCCTCAGAGGAGTCTATATTTAAGATTAATGAAATATTTTCAACAAGAACAAATTCTTGTCTATTACCCTACCAAAGAATCCATCCCAAATCTGTCTCTATAATTTCATTTTGCCATGAGTGTACAGCCTAATCTTACTAAAATTTGTGAGCTTTCTGCCTTGTGTATGGCTGCTGATATTGATCTCTGTGTTATTTCAAGCCATCCTTCTGAACTGTCCACACAGTAGCCAATCTAGTTTAGAGAAACCAATCTCTAAATAAGACTGAGTCAGACAATTTGCTATCAGGTTGACACCAGCCCTAACTATGGTGATCATAATAATAATGAGAAATTAATGGGTGGATAACGAATAAGAAAATAAAAACACGGAAATTGACTGAACCTCTGTATCTGAATTGAGTTTTGTAACTCTATAGCTGAACTGAAAGATGATTTCTTTTAAAATCTTAGTTGAGGTATAAATGATAGACAACAAAACTTCAGCTATTTCAAGTGTACAATTGATCTGCTTTGACAGGTGAACACAGCTGTGAAACCTCCCCAGTAACTATGATGAACATGTCCCTCAGCTTCAAAATTATCCCTAAGCTCCTTGGTAATCCCTCCTCCTGTCCATCTCAACCATCCCTATCCTGTCCTAAGAAAGCGCTCTTCAGTTTCTGAAACAGATTAGTTGATATTCTCTAGAATTTTACAAAAATTAACTCTTAGTGTATATACGTCTGTGTGTGTGTGTGTGTGTCTGTGTGTGTGTGTGTGTGTGTGTGTGTTTTCTGGCTTCTTTCACTTGGCGTAATTATTTTGATATTTATCTATACTACAGCTTGTAGAGTACATTTCCATTTACCACTGAGTAGTAGTATCTAGATGTATCAGTTTTGTCCACTCGAATACGAATGGATGCATATCATAGGCCTGTGCTGTCCTATCTCTTGTGTAGATATTTATGAGTGGAATTGCTGCCTCAAAGTGCCCATACAATTTTAGATCAACCATTCAGGATCCTGGTTACTTCAAATTTTCCCCAATACTTGGTGTGGTCAGTCATTTTCATTTTAGGCATTATGATATGTATGTCATGGTATCTGGTTGCAGTTTTAATTTACATTTCTTAAATGAGTAAAGATGTTCCACATCTTTTGTAAGTGCTTATTTGCCATGTGTATATTTTCTTTGGTAAGTGTCTCTCCAAATCATTTGTTCAATGTTGATTGGGCTGTTTGTTTTCTTATTATTGAATTTGGAAATGTCTTTATATATTCTGGATACAAGTCCTAATTCAGATAGAAGATTTGCAAATATTTTCTCCCAGTCTGTGGCCTCTCTTTGCATTCCTATAATAGTGTCCTTCAAAGACCCAAATATCTTTACTTTAATAAAGGTCAGGTTATTTATTGATTGTTTGCACTCAAGGATCATGCTTTGAAGTCTTATTTAAGAAATAATGGCATAACCCAAGGCCACAGAGTTTACTCCTCTTTCTTCTTCCAAGTGCGTGTAGCTTTATATCTTACGTATAGTCTATGAGTCACTTTTCTTTCTATTGAGGTAACATTGGTTTATAACATTATATGAAGTTCAGATGTCCATCATTATATTTCGATTTCTGTGTAGACTACTATCATGTTCACCACCCAAAGACTAGCTACCCCCCATCACCGCACACAAATGTCCTGTCACCCTTTTGCCCTCCATCCTCCCCCTTCCCCTCTGGTGACCACCAATCCAAAATCTGTGTCTACGTGTTTGGTTGTTGTTGTTGTTTTTATGTTCTATTTATGAGTGAGTTGATACCGTATTTGACTTCCCCTCTGACTAATCTCACTTATCATAATACTCTCAAGGTCCATCCACGTTTTGCCAATGGCAAGATTTCAATTTTTAATAGCTCTTTTATATGTTCTTGGCTCCCTTCTCAAAAGTTATCTGTCCATACATGTGTGGGTTTATTTCTGGGCTTTTGTTTCTGTTCCATTGATCTGTATATCTCATTTCTGCCAGTACCATGCTGTTTTGATTATTATGGGTTTGTAGTATATTTTGAAATCAGGGATACCTCTATCTTTGTTCTTTTCTCTCATTATTCCTTTGGCTATTGATGGTCTTTTGTTACTCCATATAAATTTTAGGATTCTTTGTTCTGTTTCTGTGAAAAATGTCATTGGAACTTTGATAGTGATTGCATTGAATCTGTAGATTGCTTTATGTAATATGGACATTTTAACTATGTTAATTCTTCCAATCTGAGAGCAAGGGATATCTGTCCATTTCTTTGTGTCTTCTTCAATTTCTTTCCACAATGTTTTCCAGTTTTCAGTGTACAGATCTTTCACCTCTTTGGTTAAATTTATTCCTAGTTATTTTATGCTTTTTCTTGTGATTATAAATCGGATTGTATTCTTAATTTCTCTTTCTGCTACTTCATTGTTTTTGTATAGAAACACAACATGTTGATTTTGTATCCTGCAACTTTGCTGTATTCATTTACTATTTCTAGAAGTTTTTTGCTGGATTCTCTAGGGTTTTCTATATATCAAATCTTGTCATCTGCAAATAGTGACAGTTATACTTCTTTCTTTCCAATTTGGATCCCTGTATTTCTTTTTCTCGCCTGAGTGCTCTGGCTAGGACTTCCACTACTATGGTAAAGTATGTGGCAAAAGTGGATATCTATGTCTGCTTCCTGTTCTTAAAGGAATGGCTTTCAGTTTTTCACCATTGAGTAGGCTACTAGCTGTGAGTTTGTCATACATGGCCTTTATTATGTTGAGGAACTTTCCTTCTACACCCATTTTATTCAGAGATTTTATCATAGATGGATGCTGTATCTTGTGGAATTTTTTCTCTGCATCTATTTAGATGATTATGTGATTTTTATTCTTCATTCTGTTAATGTGGTGTATCATGTTGATTGATTTGTAGATGTTGAGTCATCCCCGAGTCGCTGGAATAAATCACACATGATCATGGTGTATGATCTTTTTAATATATTTTGGTATTCGATTTGCTAGCATTTTGGTGAAGATTTTTGCATCACTGTTCATCTGTGATGCTGGCCTGTAATTTTCCTTTTTTTGTTTTGTCCTTGTCTGGTTTTGGTATCAGGATAATGTTGGCCTCATAGAACAAGTTGAGGAGTTTCTCCTCCTCTTCAATCTTTTGGAAGAGTTTGAGAAGGATAGGTATTAAGTCTTCTGTGAATGTTTGGTAGAACTCACCAGGAAAGCTGTCTAGTCCTGGAGTTTTGATTTTTTGGAGGTGTTCGGTTATTGTTTCGATCTCCTTACTGGTGATTGGTCTATTCAAATTCTCTATTTCTTCTTGATTCAGTTTTTTAAGGTTGTATGAGTCTAAGAATTTATCCATTTCTTCTAGATTATCCAATTTCTTGGTGTATAGCTTTTCATAGTATTCTCTTATAATCCTTTGTATTTCTGAGATGTCAATTGTAATTTCTCCTCTTTTGTTTCTAATTTTATTCAGTTGAGCCTTCTCTCTTTTGTATTCTGAGTCTAGCTAAAGGTTTGCCAATTTTGTTTATATAGTCAAAGAACCATCTCTTAGTTTCATTGATTTTTTCCTATTATTTTTTTAGTCTCTATTTAATTTATTTCTGCTCTGAGTTTTATTCTTTCCTTCTTCCTACTGATTTGGGGCTTTGTTCTTTTTTCTAGTTCCTTTAGCTGCACTTTAGATTGTTTATTTGAGCTTTTTCTTCTTTCTTGAGGTAGGCCTATATTGCTGTAAACTTCCCTCTTAGTTCTGCTTTTGCTGTACCCCATAAATTTTGGCATGTCATGTTTTCATTTTCATTTGCCTCCAGGTAGGTTTTGATTTCTCCTTTGATTTCTTCATTGACTCAATAGTTGTTCAGTAGCATTTTGTTGGATCTCCTCATATTTATGGCTTTTCTAGTTTTGTTCTTATAGTTGATTTCTAGCTTCATACCATTGTGGTCAGAAAAGATGCTTGGTATTTTTTCAGTCTTCTTAAATGTATTGAGATGTTTTGCAGCCTAATATGTGATCTATCCTGGAGAATGTTTCATGTGCATTCAAAAAGAATGTGTATTCTGTGGTTTGGGGATAGAATGTTCTATATATATCTACTAAGTCCACTGATCTAAAGTGTCATTTCAGGCCAATATTTCCTTGTTGATCTTCTGTTTGGATGATCCATCCATTGATGTAAGTGGAGTGTTAAAATCCTCTACTATTGTTGTGTTACTGTCTATTTCTCCTTTTATGTCTGGTACTGATGGCTTTATATGTTTAGGTGCTCCTATGTTGTGTGCATAGATATTTACAAGTGTTTTATCCTCTTGTTGGATTGTTCCCTTTATCATTATGTAGAGCCCTTTTTTGCCTCTTGTTACAGTTTTTGTTTTAAAGTCTATTTTTTCTGATACAAGTATTGTTAACCCCAGCTTTCTTTTCACTGCCATTTGTATGGAGTATCTTTTTCCAGCCCTTCACTTTCAGTTTGTGAGTGTCTTTTCGTCTGAAATGTGTCTCTTGTATGCAGCATATGTATGAGACCTGTTATTTTGTCCCTTCAGCCACCCTATGTCTTTTGATTGAAGCATTTATCCATTGACATGTAAAGTAGATATTGATAAGTATGTACTTATTGCCATTCTGTGAGGTTTTTTTTAGGTATTTTAGTAGTTCTTCTCTGTTCCTTTCTTCTTCCCTTGCTCTCTTCCCTTGTGATTTGATGGCTTTCTTTTGTATTATGCTTGGGTTCCTTCCTCCTAAATTTGTGTATTTATTATAGGTTTCTGGTTTGTGATTACCATGTTGTTCATATACAATAATATATGTAAATAGCAATCTATATTAAGTTGATGGTCTGTTAAGTTTGACCTCAAACTAGAAGCTCTCCTCTTTTACGTGCCTCCACCAATAGTTTCTGGTTTTGGTGTCATATTTAACCTCTTTTGTGTGTGTGTGTGTATCCCTTAACCTCTCGTCATGGAAATAATTTTAGTATTTTTATCTTTTGACCTTAATATTAGCTTCAAAGTTGGTTGATTTGCTACCTTTATTGTGTATTTGCCTTTACCAGTGATTTTTTTTCTTTGATAATTTTGTTATTCGTATTTGTGGCCTTTTCTTTTCCACTTAAACAAGTCTCTTTAACATTTCTTGTAAGGCTGGTGTCTTGGTGATAAACTCCTCTAATTTTTGCTTGTCTGGAAATCTCTTTACCTCTCCTTCTATTCTGAATGATAACCTTGCTGGGTAGAGTATTCTTGGCTGTAGGTATTTCCTTTAAGCACTTTAAATATATCATGCCACTCTCTTCTAGCCTCTAAGGTTTCTGCTGAGAAGTCAGCTGAGAGCCTTATGGGGTTTCCTTTGTATGAAACTTGTTGCCTGTCTCTTGCAACTTTTAGGATTCACTCTTTATCTTAATTCTTGACATTTTAATTATAACGTGTCTTGGTGTGGGCCTCTTTGGGTTCATCTTGTTTGGTGCTGTCTGTGCTCCCTGCACCTGGATGCTGTTTCTTTCTCAGGTTAGGGAAGTTTTCAGCTATTATTTCTTCAAATAGGTTCTCTGCCTCTTTGTCTCTTCTCCTTCTGGGACACCTACAATATGGATGTTAGTCTGCTTGATGTTGTCCCAGAGATCCCTTACACTGTCCTCATTTTTTTTAATTCTCTTTTCTTTCTTCTGTTCAACCTCGGTGATTTCCTCTAGTCTTTTGTCCAGCTCGCTGATCCATTCTTCTGTGTCATCTACTCCTCTGTTGATTCCCTCTAGTGAAATTTTCATTTCCAGTATCGTCTTCAGTTCTGATTGGTTCTTTTTTATATTTTCCAGTTCTTTGTGGAAGTTTTCACTGTGTTCATCTGTTCTTCTCCCAAGATCAGCGAGCTTCCTTAGGACTTTTAGTTTGTACTCTTTATCAGGTAGATTGTTTATCTCTGTTTCATTTAGTTCTTTTTCTGAGCTTTTGTCCCATTCCCTTACTCAGAATATATTCCTTTGCCTCCTCACTTTGCCCCTATCTCTCTGCTTATATCTGTGCATCTATGTTTCCCAATCTAGGAGATGTGGGTTTATGTAAGACATGTCTTTTGAGGCCCAGCAGTGTGCTTCCCTCCCGTCACCAGTTCCAAATGTTCCAGGAGTGTCCCCTGTGTGGGCTACATGTATCCTTCTGTTACGGCATGGTTTATCTTGCTGCAGGTGCCCAGTGAGGCTAGGCTGGCACCCTGGCTGGCAGGTTATAAGGCTCAGGCTCATGCAGCTGCTACTGTCATTTCAGTGACTTTATTGGGCAGGGTGAGCCCCAGCATGGCTGGCTGTGTCTAATATCACACACCTGCTGCTGTTTTGCTATTAGTGGGTCACGCCCTCAGCACGGTTTGTTGCTAGGCTCAGGGGCTCAGAATTGCTGTAGGCCTCTGGCCTGCAAGGCTGTCGTCAGCTCTCTCAGAAGTGCAGCTGGGTGGGGCCTGCCCCAGGTGAGGCAGCACACAATTGTTTCAGGAGTGGGGAGGTGGGGCTGATCCCCTATGTGACTGTTTGAGAAGGCCAGAAACCCAAGTCCGCTGTAGCCAACAAGCCCCACTGCCAGTAGACCCACACACCCCAACAATGCAGTCCTGCCCCATAGGCGTTCCCTGACCCACCGAAGCAGACCCACTCACCTGGCTGCAGAGGCCCCACACACTCCACCCACCAATGCGGTCCCACCCCTCATGCATGCCCTGCCCCACCAAGGAGGACCCACTTGCCCCACTGCAGAGATTCCACAAACTCTACCAATGCAAGCCTACCTCTTGTGTACAACCTGCCCCATGGAGGTGGACCCACTCACTCAGCTGCAGAGGTCCCACCCACCTCATCTTTGGGGGACCACAAATTGCTTGTGGGCTTGCTGGTGGGCTGGGCCACTCTCTAGGGCAGATAGCCATCTATGGCTGAGCTGGATTAAATCCGCACTCTAGTCGGCAGGGCAAACCCCTGCACTAACAGGCCAGGGGAAGAAATCCAATGGAGCCTGCCACGGCCTGTGTCAGCACACCTGTGCAAGATCACAATAATGCCTGCCACTACTGTCTAGGTCTCTGGGGACGCGGTCCCAGCCACATCCTGCCTCTCTGAAACACACTCAGAGCTTATCAAATAAGTCTCTTTTACCAAAGGACTATGCACTTCTTTCTGGTGATTTTGTGTTGGTT
Organism: Ceratotherium simum simum; assembly: GCF_057802395.1. NCBI lineage: Eukaryota > Metazoa > Chordata > Mammalia > Perissodactyla > Rhinocerotidae > Ceratotherium > Ceratotherium simum. The sequence continues at coordinate 126,179,208 of NC_141940.1, forward strand.
TCCAGAATGGGTCAATTTCTGGTCCTCCCTTTAAGAGCAGGCTTTTCTTTCTCTTACATTTGATAGCTTTTCTGGGGGATATGCCTCTTGGTTTTAACAGCCAGCAAAGCCAGGTATTATGACACTTCTCTTGCTTGTGCCAAATTTAAAGTCTGTGTGTTGTGGCTTAGCTCTCCCATTCAGATTGGCCCGTCCTCCAGGAAAAGCTTCTTACCTTAAGATTGCTCCTGGCTGTGAAGTGCCTGGGCTGGAGTGTGGCTCCTGTCTTCAGCAGAGGGGTATTTCTGTCTCTTCCACCTCAGTCAGTGAAATAAGTACCGCTCCTCAGAGGCGGACCCTCTCACCCCACTGCAGGGTCCCCACACGCTCCACCCACACGGGCTCACCCCTGGTGCACGCCCTGCCCGTGTGGACACATGCTGGCCTGCTCATGCTGCTGCAGAGGTCCCACACACTCTGCCAACGCAGGCCTGCAGGCCCACTGCTAGCACACGCACTGCCCCTGAGGACATGGACCCACATGCCCCTCTGCAGACGCCCCACACACCCCTCCCCTGTGGGTCCACACGTTGCCTGTGGGCTTGCTGGTGGGCAGGGCCGGTCCCTAGGGCCTGCTGCCTGCCCTGTGTGAGCTGGATTAAATCAGTGCTCTAGTGGGTGGGGCTGACTCCTGGGCTAACAGGCCAGGGGAATAACTCCAATGGCATCAGCCAGCATCTGTGTGAGCACACCTGTACTGGCTCACAAGAATGGCTGTCAACAGTGCCTAGTTCCCTGGGGAGGGGGTCCCAGCCATCCGCTGCCTCCCGAGATGTGCTCAGAGCTTATCAAAAAGTCTCTTTTACCAAAGGACTGTACACCTTTCTTTCTGGTGATTTTGTGTTGGTCTCCAGAATGGATGAATTTGTGCTGGGCGCTGTAAGAGCATGCTTTTCTTTCTCTTATGCTTGATAGCTTTCCTGGGGATATTACTCCTCTGTTTCAATACCCAGCAAAGCCAGGTATGATGACACTTGTCTCGGTTGTGCAGAGTTCAAAGGCTGCTTATTGTGGCATAGCTCTCCTGCTCAGATCCCACCCTCCTCCAGGAAAAGCTTCTTACCTTAAGATTGCTCTGGCCTTGAAGCCCCTGAGCTGGAATGTGGCTCCTTTCCTCAGCAGAAAGGCGTTTCTGTCTCTTTCACCTCAGCCAATGTTGTCCCATCTTGTGTGGCTTCTTTTCATCCAGTTTCCCATTCTCTTTCAGAGGTAATTGTTCCACAGGTACCTGTAAATGTGTTGTGTCCCCGGGAGGAGGTGAGCTCAGAGTCTTCCTAGGCTGCCATCTTCCCAGCACCCTCTCTCTGAATCTCTTTGATCTCTACTCTAGGGGGCAAAGTATGGGTTGAAGTTCCTTTTTCTTTTTTGCATATGGATATGCAAGATTTCCAGCAGGTTTTGTTGAAAAGACTATTCTTTTCCGCTGAATTTCCTTTGTACATTTATTGAAAATTCGTTGTCTATATATTCCTTGCCCTTCCCCGGGAGCAGGTGTGTTTTATTTGGTTTTATTTCACTTTCCCCATTCCCTTACACACATTTTGGGCTATATTAAACAAAAAACAGTTAGGGCATGAGGGTCATACGACTTCCTTTAGGAATAAGATGAAATAATGCTTAGGCTCCAAAGACCAACTGTTCATGCTAATGTCGCAGAATAACTACTCCTCCATTTTCTCTGGGTAACAGTTCAGACAAACTTCTTCAGTTTTTAGATTTCCTAAGAGACCCCAGGCAAGTCACCTACTCCTCTGAGGAGAAGATTATATCAGCAGATACCACTGATCACCTCCTTCACTGAAGCAAGCTCTTTCATCCTTTGTACTAACAGGACCTTCCTTGTAAATGCCCAATAACCTTTTGGAAAGAAAAGCATATGAAGAATTCACTTTCATTGTTCCATTTTCCTAACAGCTTTATGAGAAGCTCATCTTCAATCTATTATTTATCCATTGATTCAATCATTTCTCCAAGGAAGCAAGAAAGCGTGATAATAGTTCTCTAATTTTAGCAGTTTGAGAGGAAAAAACAAATTTCCTTCTCTCTCTGTACACCTCGCTATTTTAGAGGACATTGAATCAGCCAAAGAACCTCTTTTTTTTTTTTCATATTTCCATGTATTTTTACTTTCTTTCCCAGTAATTTATTAGATAGTTACCCTAAACATATATCTTATTCATAGTGTAAAAATGAACAAACAATGGTACTCTCATGGTTTCCAAGTCAGCTGAGTGAAAACACCCACCGTACTGACACAGGGCAACTACCTGCTCAGGAACACCTCAGAGCCTCAGAACCCTTCTCTTTGTCTGGTGTCTGACCTTGGAGGAGAGCTGGGCTGGAAGGAGTCTTCCCCATATGTCTTCAATTGGTCACTTGCCTTCCTAGTCTGAATGGACCACCACTGTTTGTTCAATGATATTGTCTTACCCACTTTGTTTTATTTTCTCTAGGTTCCATGGATTTTTTTTTTCTCTTTTTTCTCTTATTCCTCTGTATGTTGTCCTTTCTAATCTCCTACTGCGAAAGCTATAAAATAGAAAGTTTTCATGTTACATAGTGTCCTGACAAATTTTCCCCATCACCTCCCTGATTTGGATAGTTTTGAGCAGGAGTAGAATCTCAGCTAACACAGTGTTCCACTCATTTTCACCCTCTCCATCTCTTTTTATGTACCTCTGACGTTCCCAGGTCTTCTACTGGAGTCCTATGAAAATCTGAGACAAATCCTAACCGCTACTTTTTAGGAAGTCCATTCCAACTGCCAATCAAGGGGAACTTAAAGATGCCTTATTCTAAGAGATTATGGCAACATCTTGGTCTTTGGATCCTGTTCATACTATTATTTTATTCCTAAAGGAAGTCATAAGACCTTCAAGTCCCAACTCTTTCATTAATATTGGTCAAAACGTTAAGTGAGAGAATGATAAATAAAAACAGCACCCTCTGACACAGCATTAACACCTGAAATCCAACAAATAATGCTTAAGGTATCTGATATAGATCTTCCTGGTCTTTCTTTCTCAAAGTTGTCCAGATTTCTGTAACTATGTAGGATATCTTTCAAGATTACAAGTTTCTGTTTTCCCTGTGATCGTTGTTTTCTACTTCCTAGGTTCCACCACCCCTTTCTACAGAGTGCAGGGAAGATTTGACCCTGGCCACCAGAAGCACCCTGTTGCCTCAACATTCCTGAACAATGTTCCAATGTACTTAGACTCTAAGATGAGATCATTATCCACAAGACTACTTTCTGAGATCTGATCTTGTTGAAATTATCCAACACAGTGCTTGTCAAACAGGAACATTGTCAGGAATGCCCAGAGGGCATTGTTAAAAATACTTGTTCTGATTGAACATGTTGAGGGTTGTGCCTGGAACTCTGCGTTTATTGCTTCTGGTCTAAAAACCACATTTTTAGTAGCAAGGGTTTAGAGCAGTCTTTCCAAAGCTTGTCTTATTTTAAGTTTCCTCTGGATTACTGGTTCCAAATGTGGATTTCTAGGCTTTAACCAGGAGATTTGGATTGACCAGATCTGGGGAAATCTTTCTAAAACTGTTTATAGGGTCTTGGATCTTAACCAGGGATCACCCATCCAAAGAGACATTTGGACATGTCTGGTGACTTTTTTTGTTGTCACCATAGGGGAGAGTGGTGTTTACACCTTCCATTGTGTTGGTAGAGAATAAGTATGCTGCTACACCGCCTACAACGCACAGGACAGCCCCTAATAATAAATTATTCATCCCCAAGTGCCAATCCTGCCAAGGTTGAGAAATCCTGGTTAACGTATATTAACATGTTCCGCTTCCATAGAATAAAGCCCCCATCCCTATAATAGCCTGCAAATACCCCCATGATCTGCTTGTTTTCTTAACCCATGTGCAAGCACTCGACCTCTCTGTTCCTCTGTTCCAGCCACACTGGATTGCTTCTGACTCAGATCTTGCCCATCCCTACAGTGTGCTACTCCACAACCCTCCATGACTCCTCTCCCATTCCACCTTCGTATTCATTTTTTTCTTCTTATACTCAGCTGCCATGAACTAAAGAGTAAATTCCACAGTGTCATAGTCTTTGAACTTTGGGTTTTGGCTCCATCCCCAGTGCCTAGAACTGGCTAATGAATGAGTCAGTGTGTGTCCCAGGAGATTGTACCTTTTTTTCAATGGGCTAATTTGGGCAATGCTGCTGTATAACAGGGATATTTCTTGGTGAAAAGAAATACCCAGGTAGCTGTTAATAACCTAGACTCTAGGATCATGTTGAAGAGTCACTTCAATAAACTCTCTGGAGTATGGCTAAAAGAGAAAGGGTTCCTGTCAACACAGGGAGGTGGGCGATGAAGCCAGGCTCTAGAAGGCAGGGGGGGGCTGGACCAGGTGTGTTTAGAAGGAGGAAGAGTCAAGCAGCATGCCCCGCTTGACTAGTTGTACCTGAGACACATGAAGAAAGGGAAAGAGAGTCAAGATGGGTTCAATAAGACAAACAAGACCGTTTTATAAAGAAGAAAGGAAGATACGCAAATCTGTATTTAGTGAAGACCCCCCGCCCCCCATAAACAGATTATCATAAAATAGCGATGTTTCTATTAAATAATTACCCACATTGTACATTTCAGCATATCTTCCAAGGGTGCCTCAGCAGTCTGACTCAGGAAAGGAACACCATTTTCCCACTAAATGGCATGGTGCTTGGAAACTCTCTGAGGTGGCAAACAGCCCAGACAAAGAACAGATAAACAGGAAATGTGAATAGAAGAGTCAATGCTGCACATTATCTCAAATTTTCTCACTAGAAATTCTTACCCCTTGGAGCTTCCTTTCAGCCCGTGCTTGCCTTTGAGAATCCTTTAAACATGTCCATGTGGAGAGAAAAAGAAATATATTTTAAAAACCTGACCTATTGCTTGAACTTCCTAATCCTTCTGGCAACTTCTGGAAACATTTAGGCATACAAATAGATATGGACAGGACTACCTGTGATATCCTACAAATGTCAGAGAGGGGACCTTCCAGAAAGAAAGATCCATTGTTTCTTTTGCTGTTTGCCTTTGGTTTCTTGTTCCTGTGTTGGTGTTTTTCAGTTGGTTTCTGTTTGTTCTTAGTTTTAATTTCAGACTGTATATTTCTTTTACTAACTGATGGGCCCTCAATTCCTGTGGTGATATTTTAGTCAGTCAGCCTCTGGACATAGTCCTTTATCAAAACCTTCATTATCAATAAATAGATATTGCCTTTTTCCACCTTGCCCTTGAGTTTTAATTCCTGCCGTGTTTGAAGCAAAAGCCTGTGTCAGCCACACTGAATCACATACTGGCCCTTCTCAAGTTGTGTGCACTCAATGACAGAACAAGACTCTATTCTCTGCAAAATGACTTTATTTTTCTTGTTCTCTTACAGTAATATCCTAGAAAATATATTACAGTCCAATATACCATAAACTTGTCAAAGGATGCTCTATGAAGAGTGTGTGTTCTGTAAGATTCCTACTGTCCCTGCTTGGTCTGTGTTCAATGAACATTGATTCAGCACATGTGATGTGTCCACAACAGCCTAACCTCAATGTTCAGCAGGAAACAGACAGACTCAGTGCACGATTCAGTGAGGGATCTTCCAGAGAAAGGAGGCAGAATACAAAGAAGCTAGCCAGTAGTTGCCAAATATATCACCTGTTTCTAATTCTGAGATGAAAAATAATCCAAGGTAAGAACATGGAGTGTACGGAGGGGAGTCCAATTTCAGAAGGGGCTCTGTCTCCACAGGGAAGGGTTCTGAGCAAAGCTCTGACGATAGTTGGAAGAGTAAGGTAAATGTAAATCTGTGGGAAAAATGAGGTGAGAAGCGAGAACAGAAAATACAAAGGTGTTTTGAAAGGTCAATTCAGTTCTATCTAGCAAAGTTCTAAATGTGCCTTCACTTTGATGAGGCATTTCCATTTATAGAAATTTTAAAATATTGGTATATATACAAATCATTCACTGGTTTGTTATTTGTAATGTTAAAATATTTAAAAATAACTTTAACAGTCTGCTAGTTAATGCCACATTCAAAATAGAAAATGTAAGAAATTAAAATAATAAATTAGGTCTCTATGAATGAATGTATGAATAATCTCTAATAAGTTTACTATGTGAGAAAAACAGAAATGTGATTCTCTTTATATTTTATTTCTGATGTTATGTCTGCGTAAAACAAAGACTGCACTAATATATTACTAGGTCTGTGTAATAATGAAATTGCATGCATATGTATAATGTAGAATTTATACCAAGCAGTTGGGATTATCTACTGCTGCTCGGGGCATAAAGGAGAAGGTTGGCATGGGAAATATTTTTATATGAACTCATATGCTCAGGTATGGACAGACGTCTTTGTCAGATTTGGGGATTTAGGCTATGCTGACCTCATGAAAGGAGTAGGACAGTCTTCTCTCATCTTATCTTGCTGAAAACTTTGTTTCATGCTCTTTTTTTGCATGTTTGGAAGGATTCACTGGAAAAATCCTCTGGACCTGCAACTTCTTCATGGAGAATGCTCTGAGGGCAGAGTCAATTTCTTTAATAGATAAAGGACTGTAGAAATGTTCTGTTTCATCTGGTGTCAATTTTGGTACCATATCTTTCAAGAAATGTATCCATTTCATCCAAAGTGTTAAATTTCTTGACATACCTTTGTTTATAGTTTTCTCATGGTATTCTCTTTATTTCAATAGGATTTGTGGTGATAACCTTTTTTTCCTTACTTATATTGGTCACATACACACACACACACACACATACAACCGCATATAAAATTTTACAATTTTTTAATTGTTTAGGCCAGTTCTTGCCTTTGAGCATTCCTTAAGATATTCAGGTTACATTCACCTCCTACACTTTCTATTCTATGGCCTATCTGTATATCCACCCACTCAATCCAGGATTTCCAGACACACTCTGATGACAAGAGTCAGAACTCCAAATGTATACACTCTTTTATGCCAGAGGGAGAATTCAAACAGTGCCCTTGACATCCCATTACTTCCAGCTTAATCCAGAATAAACTTCATTGTTGATTCCATTGACATTAGAAAATTGTAGCCCATTTGGAGGCCACATCTGTTCCAGTAACTAATACATTATTTGTTCTGTTAAATATTGCTTAGCTCTACATTTATATTCCTAGTGTACAGACTATATCTCTGGACTTTAGCCCAAACGTTGGAATAAGGTCTACATCCAACATGCTAGATGTCTTAAATGATAAACACCTCGTGTATCATGGATAGCTAATCAATATGCTCTACCTGCTACAGTGAGAATGGCCGTTCCTTAGAACTTCTAGTGTTTTCTGCTTTTGGAAACACAATGCAATGGCACACGTTGTGTAGATCTTGTGTTCTGTGTTTGCAGCTGCAGCTCCCTAACTGAATTCTCAATGGTATTGTTTCTCTACGCACTCCACTCACCTTATAACACTGGGGGTTGACTATGTCTTAGATGCTGCCTCATCTTTGATTACTACTGATCTTATGATAAGGAAATATCAGTTTTTCCACTCAGGTGAAGGTGGTGTGATAGTACTGATTTCCCCTCAATTTATGGGATTTTAGACTATCTCTGTGTAAATCCTACTGAGGTGCGTTCGTGTTCCTTTCCCTGTGATGATAAGATGCTTCCTAGGGACGTTTTTCTTGACCAGACTCCCTCAACCCGCGACAGTAAAATATCCATAACCCTCCTTCCTCAGGCTGGTTTAGACCCTTTGTCCCTCTCCCTTGACGCCGCTAGGGCTTCTCTATTTAATCTTGATCAGAATTCTCTCTGATAGGACATCAGTTCTATTAAATGCACGTCTTCCTGGATAGCTATATTTAAAGTGAATATTTGTTGTCGCTGTTGTTTTAAATTAAGCAACTTTCTGCACAGACATACATGTATGAAGTACATACTAAATCAATTTATTTAAACACTCAGAAATCCAGTAACATCATACAGGACAGGAATGGTGACTGGGAGAGATGAAATGGAAAGGCAAGTATGTTCACGAAGTGAGAAGGGTGAAGTTAGACAGGAACAAGAAATGTTTTCTTCAGATTTTTGGTCTTGATTCCACAGAGGAGATGATAGGCCTGGTCCCCGATGACAGGTTCTGTAGGTGAGGGAAACAGGATAAAGGTTGAGTTGACTGTATGACAGCCAAACAGGGGTGAGCCTCAGGAAGTAGGGTGTCGAGGATTAGAGGAGATTTCAGTTAACCCAGTGGACAAATTCCCTGTAAAACTAAATATTCTCCGTCTCTATGGTATGAGATGATCCAATTGGAATTTTTCCCAGGATGGACACACGGTGGGAACTTTCATGGTTAGGACATCTTCCAGGAGATTCATGATTCAAGATGCGTTTCCTGGGGAAGGCCTATTTAAAATGATTTACAGGATCCATGATTCAGTTAGACTCCTCTCCTCTAATTCCAAAGGGTCTGTGTCTTCAAAACATTATATGCACCCTGGAAGCTAACATCTTATTTGCTTTTCTTCTTTATTTCTTCTCAACAGAAAGAAAAAAGGCATGTTTTATTATAGATGAATGTCATTTTCAGAGACTATGTCATTTTGGTTAGTTAAAGATCACACTTTAAGGAAACCATCTTCTGAAGGGGAATATAATTGAATGCATGTTTCAGAGAGGGTGGTTGGAAGGCCTCCAATGTGGCTGTCATGATTAAGTAAAGTTCAGCATTGTTATTGCAGGAACGGTGAGTTCTCTTTACGCCCAATTTTCCCGGAGAGGTGACATATATGGACAACCACTCAGGACTAAGTGGAAAACTAATTATTTTTCCAGGTGTCTCCACCTACATCTGGCAATTCCTGATTCTCTCTAAATGAGTATCATTTCCATGGTTCTTGCTTGATAAGGCTTTGTCAACAAAACTGCTTCAGCCTTAATCAGCTCAACCCATTGGCAAATTTAATAGGGCTCCGGAGAAGCAAAATAACCTAATATAACAGAATAAGGTTCTCTAGTGACATAATTTAAGTTACTGGGGCAAAAAGAGTTACTTAAAACGTATGGCCCATATGAAGTCACAACGTGTGCTTATTTAACATCCTGACATAGCAGCGCTAATAACAGGTCAGTTTTACTTACAACATTTAGGAGACGTTCAAGTCCCTGTTTTCATTAACTTGAAGTACCGTGGTCTCAGGATGAAAAGAAAAAAGAATGAGAAGAAAGAGAGCCAGTGGTCAGTCCTATTTGTCAATATTTTTAAGGATTATTTTTTTCTTATATAACAGATTGTATAAAAGATAGTTTATGGAAGAGGAAATTTAAAATGAAGCATTTGTTTCCCGATGGTGTATTACCATACCAGGTGAACGATATATTCAGGAAAAACATATAGTCACATTACCAATTTTGGGGATATTCACAGTGCTTTCTTCTGGAATCCCCTTTTCTCTAGTAAACTCCTTGAACTTCTCATTATCTTCCTCATGCATATCATTTCCTTTGCCTGAAAAATCACCACGCATAAAGCAAAAGTTTGCCAGGTAGAACTCCCAAGAGTCTCTGGATCCACGAATGAGAAAAATGAATGTGCAAACCAGTTCTTCATGTGGAATATTAACAGAGTCTCAGATAGTTAACATTCGCCAAGTTTCAGTGTCAGCTAAGTCCTATGGACTTAGGTCCATAGGAGGAATGAATCCCGCCCAACTCTCCTACATCAGCAGGACTCCAAGGACACATCAGGACCTCCACGAATTTTGGGCCCAAAGATCCAGAATAGCTCATCTGCTGGCTCTCTGCCAACTTCTTGGAACCCATACCTGACATGCGTGCCTTGTGCTGGACCCAAATAACCTGGAAACTTGATTCTCACTTCCAGAGATACTTCAGCCCTGTTGCAAGTAGTAATGGGAGAGAACTCTTTCTCTCTTGGAAATCACAGGTCTAACTTTAATTTTCCCAGATAGAACCCTGTTATCCCCAAGGCTAAAGCATATCCTCAATGCCCTTCTGTGGTTATTCCTGGGTTGAAGTTCTTGACTTTCATGAAGACCATGTACAGGAGGAACTGAGCATGACCAATAGAAGGACTAAACATGATCAAGGTTCATTCTAAAAGCTTCAGGTTCAGGCTTAGAATGTATTTGCAAAACCGTCATAAAATGAAGGAATTGGGGTCAACTTGATATAGCCATGGCTTGAAATTAGGTGACGCGTTAAGAAATTGTTTCTAGTAAAACTGAATTGTTATGGGAGTTATTTCTAAATGCCTGATGATCTGATACTTCCCACCCCTACCAGCTCTGCTTTTCACCTTTCTTTGTAGATTATTTTCCAGGGTGCTTAACTCAATGAAGACACAGACCTAGACCCTGTATTCGTAATAATGAATTATGTCAATATATACTGATTTTCCAAATAAAAATACTTACAATGGAAATGTTCTGTGACAATGACAGTGGATATGTGGTCAGGGTGTAATACATCCCAAGCAGTGCAGTAATTTTGGTGACCACGCCTTCTTCATCCATGTTGACATCATATCCTATCACAGCATTTTTTTGACAAGTAAGGAATTTGGAAATCATTTCTACCTGCATCTGTGAGAGAGAGAGAGAGACGATGTACATGTATATAGCCTCACCATAATGAAATTATTGTAGATTACCTTTATCATGGCTTACTTAGCACATTGATAACAATAAACACTATACTGATCTCTGTCTCATGCCAACAGTAGAGCGAAAGTTAAAATTGATTTTGACAGCAAAGTAGGGAAGAATTTTCCTTATTGCCATCATTTTATACAACTAAATATTTCACATCTTCTAGTCTACTGAAATGTTTTCTAAAACATGTTCTAATGAAGCCAACATTTCTTTAAATAACATGAGCCTGTTGTTATATGGCATATTATCAAATACCAGTTTAAAAATTCTTTGTATTTCCCTTACTGAAGCAATGAATTCATTTCTTTCTAGGACTGAGATCAATTTACAGTTCAAAACATTGTGTAACTATGTACTGAGTACCTACCCTCTACCAGGCAACCTTCTAAACATTTCATATAATTATTGCATATCCTCTGCCCCTCAATCTAGGTATCTTATTTAACAAATTTATAGCTGCCACAAACATGGAATTAAATCATTTGTACTTATGAGGATATGCAGGTGGTGACAATCTAAACACTTAATTCGTATCCCACCTGGAGACTGCACCTCCATCTTTCTGGCTATGCCCATCCATCCGCCACGTTTATAGGAAACACAGTACGTACTGATCTACTTTGCGTTATCAATGAACCCACTAACATTCATTCTCTCTTCTAGCCATTTATAGCACCTTGTTTGAATCACTCATCAGGATTTGATTTAAAACTATGCCAATTTGAGTTTGCCACTGAAATATCATTAGTCTACCACTCCAAAGATAAGTAGCAGCTCTAAGAACATCAAAGTTTCATAGATAAATCTTGCGCAAGCCCACTGTAAGTCCTTGAGTCTTGGGTTACATCGGGACAATTAAATCCCACTTTATGCATCTCTTCAGATTCTTAGTACCAACTATGTTATAACAATATATTTAACAAGGAGGGTTTTGCAGAAAGTCTTGCTAAATAGGTTTATAAAGGTAATGCAGGTTATAGAGGCAATGAAAGTAACTATATCTTCTGAGCGTCATGTTGCTACTAAGGCCACTGCTGGTATTGTGCTTGTTGTGGTTACACATTATTTTCTACAAAGCAGAAGTTGGGGAGATTGCAATTCCTCGTTCCCAAGAGGCCCATACAATTAGGCCTGCTCAGTTCCTTTCTCTCCCTCCTTAAGTTGTCAGGTCAAAACCCAGGTAAAAAGGACTATAAAAATGGAGAAAATTATAGGAAAGATATTAGCAAACATTACTGATTCAGACAAAGGTGCAAATAATATTGGGATAAGAAAAATGAAAACATAATTTTTAAAAATCTACTGGCAATATAAAAGAAGAGTTACTGATGAATGTGTAGGGCAAAATGTCAGACATATATTTTACTGATTAGTGTGTTCACTGCATAGCCGCTGTGCCATTTCTTATGTTAGTCAAGGGTTTGAACCACAGATTTATGTACATTTAAATTTTAATCAAATATTTATACATTAGGCCATTTAAAATTCAAAATGTTGTTTGAAGTCATTAAAAAGAACTTAGAGATATAAATCTTAACCAACATCTCCATTGCTTCTAACAGAAGCTGTGTTTACGAAGAAATGTGCTTGGTGTTTAAATTATTGTGACTTATTTAAATTTTAAGTAAATCAAGCCATACAATGAATGGATTAAGATGTTTTAAGATTATTTTTAAAAATGTTCTGATAAAGCAAAATGACACTGATATTTAATTCAAGAAAGACCCAAAGATGTTAGTTCCTAAGATGATGTTAAATTATCCTGAAATATTTTCATATACCTGAGAACCTTATGAGATAAGAGTTCTCAGCACATGCTCTCAGTTAGTCGTTGAATATCACTCAAAATTGGAAGGAGTCATCAATATCCTATGATTTAACCCTTTGCACGTGACAAAATAAAGTGCTTGGAAAATTTAGGGACTTGTGTCTGGTCACACTTCTAATTATTAGTAGAGTAGAATTCAGATATATGGAGTTCTGAAAAGATGTTGAGACCAAGATTTCAACCGTAATATACTTTTATCGGTGAAACACTCATACTTAGAGCCAGCCTTGATGGCCTAGCAGTTAAAGATCTGTGTGCTCTGCTTTGGTAGCCTGGGTTTGGTTTCAGGCGGTGGAACCACGCCATTCTTCTCTCAGTAACCATGTTGTGGCGGTGGCTCACACAGAGGAACCAGAAGAACTTGCAACTATACACAACTATGTACAGGGGCAATGCGGGAGAAAAGGAGAAAAAAAGAGGAAGATTGGCAACAGATGTTAGCTTTGGGCAACTATTCCCCTGCAAAAAAAAAAAAAAAAGCCACTCATACTTACAATCACAAATGTAAACATTTCCATCTGTTTTTGTTCCTCCAACAGATGTTTATACACATTGTCCATTGGCCGTTAAAAGGAAAACATCTTTAAGTTGACTGATAAAAATAATAAAAAATTGATATATAATTCGGACTTTGTTTCCCCATCTACAACCCTGTGTCAGATATCATTCTAGTGCCTATAAACAATGTGACTTTCAAAGGAGAGGAAATGTGTTATCCACGATCAAAGAACTCTAGGTGGTTAGAATGTCTTTGTCGAAACATAGAGTCAGAGCAGCAGTTCCAAAGATGAGCTACAGATACAAAACAGGTCTTGTTTAAAGACAGGAAAACACAGAGAAAGGCAAAATTTTGGAAAAGGCAGAGGAAAAATACAAGCTCTTGCTCTAAACGTTTTCTCAAAACTGAGGGGAATAGCTATCAAGACAGGCCTTAGTGCTTCTCACAGCCCTGGCGAAGATCTCTTAGATAGTATAATAGACAAAAAAGCACAATAAATATGAGTAAAAAAGTAGGGGTTTAATTTAATCAAAACAGAAACTTCTTATGTGAAAACAACATAAAGAAAATTAAACACCAAGTCACATGTACGTATACTAACACACTACACACACACAGACACAAAAGCAAACAAACAAGTAGGCATGATGTGCCCATATTATATGTGGAAATTATGTCCACACAATATATATAATAATTACATATATATGTCACATATATAACAAAAGTCTTTGTGTGTCTCTGTGTCTCTCTGTGTATCTACATGACAGAGAACAAGTATGAAGAATTCATACAACACAAATATTATAAGGGGAAATAACACAATTAAAATTGAATAAATTATCGAATATTATTAAATATGCACAAATACTATGATGCAGCATTTCCACTCCTACCCAACAGAAATGAAAATATATGTCAACACAAACACAGTACAGAGCTATTCACATCAAAGTTATTTCAAAATAATCACAACATTGTCCAACAACTGGAAAAGGTACAGTTTTCATATATCTAAATTGGCAATGAAAAAGGTGACCATTTGTGTATGCAGCCATATGTATCAGTTGTTGTTTATGAATTCAAGGTAGACATTTAATGGGGAGGGAAAGAAAGAGAACTTTCTGTTGTGATGGAAAAAGGTCTGTGTCTTGACTGTGGCGGTAGTCACACAAGTGCACACATATGTCAAAACTCATAAACTACACCTTTCAAAAGTGTGTGCATATAATTCCATGTAAATACAGTTCAATAAAGTCAATTTCAAAAAGCGTGGCCACAGGTAAAGTCAATTAAGCATAGGATATAAAAATTGTAAATATGACAAATGAAAAGATAATCTGATATTCTTAAAAAAATTGCTGAAAACTGACAGGATTATCTATTGGGATAGGATATGTGTGTGTGCATATTTTGATTATATGTAAACAAGCAGTTATATATTATATATAATATATAATCAATTATATATATTTATAAAGCAATCTCTCCAAGCATAACCCTCTTATTATTTTTTCTTAATGTTTTTAATCTTCAAACTCTGTGTCTGTATTTGCATGAGTGTGTGTAAGTGAAGGGAGAGAGAGAAATTCTTGAATCCCACTTATATCTTTAGGAATTAGGTCTTCAAAATAGACTTCATTGAATTTCTTTTAACAAATTGGTTTTTTTTTGTATCTGTGCTCACTTTCTTTTCAGAGGAGTGATTGGACTCCCTTTCACTTCAGGTGCAATTTCTTCCCAATTTGTAACAGGTTTCTCTATTTACTTTCGGCCATTTTCTCACAACTTTCTTCCAGCCAGTAAGTGTGCTCAGGTATTTATAAGTATGGAAATGTTTCCTTCAAATCTTCTCTTTCCTCCTAGAGTGCTTCTTTGCAAATTTCCTTTCTTTATACTGTCAAACTTGGTGACATTTTCAGCTAGTCTTACCTCTCAATGTGATTACATCTCGATTTGAAGGACTGCAAAAAGTAAATATTAACATTTTAAATTCCACCTACAAATTAACTACATATTTTAACCTTATGGGCAACAGATTTCTTAGCACAAAATGATGCTTTTAGATACCCTACATTTCAATTGATCCAATAATTTCTCCTACTTCATGTCTTTATCCTAGGATTCTTCTGCTTAAACTTAAATGCTAGTGTGGAAATAACTGTCTTTTCTGGGCCATATCATCAACATATATGATTAGGTATTATTAATTTAGCAATAATTTCAAATGTGTGTGTGTGTGAGAGAGAGAAAGAGATCTATAAATCCTAAAATATTCTCTTTTGGCTTAAGGCCATTTCCATGGATTTATATGGTCAAGTTCAAACTTCAGAATTAAATATGAGAGGCAAAACCTTGTTCTGTATTTCATGACTTCATAGGGGAAGCATAATCAGAAAGAAGTAAACTTTCACTACTTCAAACTTTGACTACTTCTTTGACTACTAGTATGCGTCTGCATACTTCAGTACATACCCATTTCTAGTGGGGGAAGTTAAAACCAGTACTTTAACATATAAAATTCCTCAGAATTCCCTCTGATTTTCTTTCTAAATCTCAACTTGTACAATTACCTCCATATATTTTTTACCTACTTCCCTGGCTCTATTCAATATTTCCTGAACACATTTTTTTAAATAACTGGGTGCCTCTGATTATGCGAGTATTTTTCCCTTTTCCGACGTCTGTGTCTGAGAAGCCCATTCCACCTTCAAAAGCATCTTATATATGTCATGATTCTTGTGTTACTGTTTAGACTCCCACACTGCCATCATTTTTCATTTTTTAGTCCCTTCTTTCCACCTCATTTGTATCATTAATACAGATTTTCACACACAGTGTTGTCATTAGTTTAAAATCAGTATCTCCGACTCTATTTTGACCCATGAAGGCAAAAAAAGGAAAAAAGTTTCTACATCTTTTCTTAATCATTTCTCTTTTTAATTAATAACTTTTATGTAAACTTAAAAATACATGTATTTATATAAAAGGTACCTAATTTTAAGAATACATTAAAAAAAGGAAACTAAGTAAACACATTAGAATAGTTATCCTTCCTGGGGAGGGTAATGGTTGTGGATGGCCTTCTTATACCACATAAAGAAATAAAGTCAAAATGGATTGAAGACTTAAATGTAAGACCTGAAAACATGAAACTCCTAGAAGAAAATACAGGTAGTAAAGCTCTTTGACAGAATTCTGAGCAATATTTTTTGGGGTATGTCTCTTCAGACAAGGGCAACAAAAGAAAAAATAAACAAATGAGACTACATCAAACTAAAAAGCTTTTGCACAATGAAGGAAACCATCAACAAAACTAAAAAGCAACCTACTGAATAGGAGAAGATATTTGCAACTGTTATATCTGATAAGGGGTTAATATCCAAAATATATAATGAACCTATACAACTCAATACCAAAAATCAAAGATTTGATTAAAAAATGGGGAGAGGGCCTGAATAGACATTTTCCCGAAAAAGACATACAGATGGCCAACAGACACATGAAAATATGCTCAATGTCAAGCCAGGCGTGTTGGGCTAGTGGTTAAAGTTTGACACTCACCGCTTTGGGAACCCAGGTTCACTTCCTGGTTGCGGAACCACATCACCCATCTGTCAGGTGCCATGCTGTGGTGGTGGCTCCCATAGAAGAACTAGAACGACTTACAACTAGCATATACAACCATGTACTGAGGCTTTGGGGAGCAAAGAGAAAAAAAAGATGCTCAACGTCACTCATCATCAGGGAAATGCAAATCAAATCCACATTCTCACACATGTCAGAATGGTTGTCAAAAAGAAAGCAAATAACTAGTGTTGGTGAGAATGTGGAGAAAAGGGAACCTTCGTATACTTTTAGTGGGAATATAAATTGGTACAGCCACTATGGAAAACAGTATGGAGGTTTCTCAAGAACTTAAAGAAAGAACTACCAAGCATTCCAGCAATTCCACTTATGCGTGTTTATCTGAGGAAAACAAAAACATGATTTCGAAAAGATACATGCACCCCGATGTTCACTGCAGCATTATTTACAATAGCCAAGATATAAAAATAACCTAAGTGTTCATCAATAGATGAACGGATAAAGAAAATGTGGTATTTATATACAATGGAATATTAGTCAACCATAAAAAGAAACAAAACCCTGCCATTTGTGACAACATGGATGGATCTGGAGGGTATTATGCTATGTGAAATAAGTCATTTGAGATCTTAATAAAATGCCTGCAATGTTTTATGTGCATTCCATAAATAATGCTTGAAGCAATGAAGGCTTTAGTGAATTTATTAATGATTAAAAACTGCTGTGAATAAGTTCTTCAGAGTAGAGATCATTTTGTGTTCTCCTCTACTCATACCCTTCAGGATCACAGTTCCCCTAAATGTGAACCACCTTCTACAAATTCTCCATGAAAGATTCAGGCTAGTGGTAGGAACTGTAGGGTTTGAGGAATCTATGCCCTCGTGGCTGCTTTTGTCCTCTTTTCTTTAATGAGATGATTGAAGGGGAGCTTCTGTGACTCTTTGCCCTCCAAGCAAATGCTCTAGAACATTCTCTAGGGGATGGTACTGGAACTGACGCGACCTCGTCTAAGCACACAGCTCAGAGAGCCACGCTCTTGAACATAATCCAGATATTTCAACACAAACATGGAAGTCAAACAGACCTTCTCTCAGGGTCAGCATTTATATGTGTTTTCATTCTGTGTCATTTTTACTTACTTGAAAAGCGTGAAGTGGATTGTGTCATCTACACTGTCAAAATCCATTCTACAGGGAAAAGTCCTGAATGTTCCATTCTCACTGATCTTCTCGATGTTACTGGATGCGGCATAAAGGGTTTTCCATTCTCCTGAAAACTAGAAGCAAAGTTCCCAACAGAAATTTCAGTCGTGCTCTTTTTTTCTGACATCATCCATCCTGAGTTTTCTTTCACTTTCACATCAGCACAAAACTGTCTTTATTGAACAAAGCAGGATTTATAAAATAATGTGAAAACCCAAGTCAATGGTGAAACAAGAAAGGGAGATATTTCTGAAATAGCTTAAGTTCTGTTGTCAAAGTAGAACTCCAATCCAACAGTTCTCTGCCTGGTTCTTCTTGTCTTATACAAGTACAGTAGAAATGCCTAAGGAGACAATTGATAGATAATATAGACAATACAGAAACAATATAAGACAAGTACAGTAGAAATATGTAAGGAGCCAACTAATGGAGCAATTCTGAGTTGGAGGTAGATGGCTAGGCTTAGGTGCACATAAATTTGTATACAGATATAACAGCCCCAAGAAGGACACACACAAACACACACACACACACACACATGCACACAAAAGAACTTCTCATGTATCTTTGTGAGGTCTTCATTAGATTCAGGTATCTGACCAGTGCCAACCAGAGCAAGTACAAAGGTGAACAGGCAAATCTTCAGCTCTTTGGCTCTTGTTGGCTCCTCTTCTGAAGGAGATCAGAATGGGTTACCTGTTGGTTAGATTCTGAATTTTTGCATCGTTATATACTATTTGTCTGTGGATGTGGTGAATCCACGGGTCATTCATCATAAGAGACCATTCTGTAACATTGAAAATAAACATCCTGGCTGGCAGTGATGTATCCTGAAGATCTTTTAGACCTTAGGCACATTACTCATTTTTCCCATATTTCTAGATACGATGTTGAGGACCTGGCTGTAGGGTTGTTTGGATCAAGCGTGCATGTCTTATGTGGCATGCACCTGCGTGGATATTCATCCATTCTTAGAAAAACACCCAGTCCTTCACTTTTGCCCAGATTTTTTTCAAGCAAATAACCTTCTTGCCCCAGCACATCTCCTCCCTGTTCCTTGTGGAAGGGCACAAAGGTCTATGTCATGGGCTTTGAGAGGTGCCAGCTCCCAAACATAAATGCCAAGATATTGTTGAGAAAACGTCTGGTCTTCAGTTGCGTCCCAGGCTCAGAAGTGGGTGAGGGGCCTTGCTGGAGGGCACACCATTTACAACACTTCTTTAGAGATAAGGCTTTGGAGTATCCTGGGTATGTCCATACTTCTGAGCTTATTATGAATATTACATAATTTCACATCTATGGAAAGCTCATAGAAGAGTGCTTACTTAATTTGGAGAAAACAGGTCTTAATCAGGTTATTATCTTTTAAGAAAGCCAAGGAATCAGTCTATAAAATAAGGGTCTTTTGGGACAATATCACCACGCTTAGTTTCTTCAAAATTAAGTGAACTTGCTATTTATCTTTACAGGCTAATACAAGGAAACAACAATAAGAACCTTGGGTAGTCTGTGGCCCTGTCAAGTTGACACATTAAAAAAACCATCATACCCTACCCCCACCCAAGGAGCCTTTTGAGATCTTTTTTTTTTAACCAGCCTCACCTCCATGAAATCTTAATGCTACAAATGAGTGTATATCTGGTTATGTACACTATTGATATCTGGCTTGAAGACACAAGAATGTGATTTTTTTTCACCCACTAAGAACCACTTTTTTGACCCTTTTAGGGGCAATATTACCCTCTCTGAGAATGGGTGTCCTAGAAAGATCCCACTTGATGAGTAATTACTTGGATTCCGCATTCAACTACCTCATTCCAAGGGGATTTGAGTCGTGGCCTCGCATAGCCAAAGTCACACCCACTCATTGCTGCACACAGTAATATTAGGTACTCTTATTATTACTGTTATTATTTTTTAGTTTCAATCACAATATTGTTAGGGAACAATCTGAGGTTTAAAGACTCGGGCATAACAGGGGCAAAGCTCAGATCTCCAAATGTGAACCGCGGCAACACGGTTCCTCGCCTTTCCTCCTGCAGTTTTCTCTCCAGAAATTCTCTCCTCCCTATGCCTCCTGTAAGCCCATTAAACCATACAAAAGCCCACAAATCCATCCAAGTAGAGAGGGAAAAGGAAATTGCAAAGGTCTGTGATACCTATCTGACGTCTGTTATAATCCCAAGAAACATGTATAGCAGGTTTTCATGGTAAAAATAGGTGAAAGTACAGGCCTAGAGGAGACATCCCATAGTTTCTGCAAATGTCAGAGGAGCAGCTTCCTGCCTGAAGGAAAGAAAGGCACCAGTGTCTCTCCCATTATTCATGCATTTGTTTTTATTTAGTCAGTGTGTGTTAGTTTTTCATTTTAGTCTCGGTGTGTGCATCGATTTTGGCAAAGGATGGGCATTGCTTTCCTGCGGTGATATCTGGGCTTGTTCCCTAACAATATTGTGATTGTGCACCATTCTTTATCACAGCATTTATTTCAACGAACTGTGGATTGCTTCCCCTCACCCCTGAGTTATGATTCAATGTCAGCTAGTCCCCTGTTTGAAGAAAGAGCCACTATCAGCAGAAATAAATCATAGTGGAATTATATAAGAGCTTCTTCTCAGATCCCTCCTGGCAGCATACATGTGCACTCAAGGACATCACCTGATAAACCTTCCCAAATTGTAGTCATCTGGTAACAGTGTTAGGAGACTAGCCCCTTATCTTTGGAATGAATGGAGGTCTTCAGATTTTTAAAAATTAACTGCTGGAAGTTACAGCAGAGAGCAATGTAGTCATTGAGCCTCATGTGTGCTGTACAGGAAACATGAATTTCCACAAGTGCTAATATAAAGGTTGGGTGTGGCTTAAGTAGGTCCATATGGAGGCTAGGCCAGAGGAAGGCCATTATTCTACGCCTGCAGCAGAGAAAGCAGTGACCCACACAGGTACTGATCCACAGAGCTTCTGTTGCCAAGAGGGGAGACAGGAAATAAACCGATAAACCCACAACATAGAAGACTGCAGGTGTTGATGATAGTTATATGGAAACAGAACACAGCATCCAGGCAGAGAGTGGTGGAGGGGCATTTAAGCAGAGATCTGAAGAGAGAGGAAGGAGTCATACTGTCATCTGAGTATAAATGATGCCAGAAAGAGGGACCAGTAACTCCAATGCCTTTTTTAAAAATTGTTAATTTTGGTAAAATACACAGATCTTGAAATTTACCATCTTAACAATTTTTTAAGTTCAGGAGTGAGAAGCACATTCACATTGTTGTGCAACCAATCTCCAGAACTCTTTTCATCTTGCAATACTGATATTCTGTCCCCTTTAAACACCAACTCTCCATTCCTCCTCCCCCAGCCCCTGGCAACTACCATTCTACTTTCCTCCTCTATGAATTTGACTGCTCTAGGGACTTCATGTAAGTGGAATCATACAGTATCTGTCTTTTTGCAACCGGCTCATTTCACTGAGCATCACTTTTTCCAGGTTCATCCGTGTTGTAGCCTGTGTCAAAATATTCTTCCTCTTTAAGGCTGAATAATATTCCGTTGGATGTGTATATCACATCTTGTTTACCCATTCATCCATCAACGGATGCTTAGGTTGCTTCCACCTTCTGGCTATCATGAATAGTGCTATTATGGGCAAAATGAAATGTGAAGAATCACAAGAATGGGAATATAACAGAGAGGGGAAGGGATAAAAGAGAATGTAGTTTAAAATTGAACATGTAAGTATTTAATATACTAGAAGGATAGAGAATCTCAAATGGTGCACAAGCAATATTTGAAAAAGTAATAGGCAAGGACTTTCCAATACTGAAGGAAGATATCATGCTCGGGACTCAACAAGCGGTACACAGCCCAAGAAGAGCAAACAACAAGATAGCCACATGAAGATCCATCTGTGTAAAACTGGCAAACCCAAGTACTATGTGGAAATCTTAATATATTTAGAGAAAAAATGTTCAAAAGGGATAGATTGCCTAGAGAGTGAGAACTAACTAACAGGATGGACAGCTAAATTCTCTACAAAAACAATGGAAGGCTTAATGATACAGAAAATATTCTACTATCAAACTGACTTACTAAATTGATAAAGAAATAAAGATATTTTCACACAACCAAAAACTAAGAGAATCTATCTTAGCGTGCCAATATTTAGGGAAACAGAGGCAGAAGAAATGGATCTCAGAGGAAAGATTAAGGGTTCAGAAAGGAATAAAAGTCAATGAGACTGGCAAATACGAGAGAAAACCAAAATAATATTGAGATAAAAACTTGAGAGTGACACTAGGAGTTTAAAAATTTTTATAGAATTAAGATAAATGCAACAATGATATATTTGAAATGGATATAGGTAAATTTTTTAAATATCCTTATATTATCTGACAGTAAAAATTGAGTTAATTGAGACATTGATAGGTCAATAACATACTGTAATCCCTAGGGATATCATTAAGAGGTTAATAATAGTCTATATCTCCTGGGATCATTGGAAAGGAATATAAAAGGTGGAAAAATAATTAGTCAAAAAAAAAAGAATGGGAAAACAAAGATAATCAATGAAATTGTATATGTATAGATATATAAAGCCTGTTAAATTTTATATATTATAGTATACAATGTACCTACATTTTATCTATCACTATATATGTGTGTGTGAATGTGAGTACATGCATGTACAGTAATAAAATTAATTAAAATGTACTACTGTCTCAACTAAGATACAAGGAGAACAAGAGTGGGTGAAAAGTGCCCAGTATATGTATGTACCATACATACTTCTTAGATATAAAGAAGCAAAAAGAATGAAAAGGAATATACCATGAAAATCATCAAAACATTGTGGAGAAATAAGACTTCTCTGGCTTTCCCAGTGCTCCTGTGAAAAAGAGCTCTAGCCTCCTGGGACACTGAAATGTATGGTACAAATTTAGAAAATGTTTGCTTTCATTTCTCCCGGAAACATTTTCACATACCATAAGGATTAGATGTGTAGTCATTTGTTTTCCTAATAAAGGGAATAATTGCTCAGATCCAATAGGATAATAAAACTTCTCTTATCTTCCCTGAAGGCAAACGGTTAGAGCTCAGACTTACCCCCAGGTTAAGCCCCAAGACTGGTGTCCACTTGAGGTATTGACACTTCAAGGAGGAATGATCCCATGACCTTATAACCATTTGTAGGTGGTAAAAAAGACAGGGCTTTTCAGGCTCCTGGAGAGACTTCATTTACCTTCCAAACGGCTGGAGTAAGGGGAAGACCTCTTCACGGGACAGCTGCCTCCTTCCTCCATATACACAGAGAAAACTACTTTTTCCTGCTTCTGAGTCGATATGGTGTTAGGCTGCTCACTTTGGACAACTGACCTGTTTCTCACTGAATCCCTACTGAGCAAGGACTAGGGCAAAGGGCGAGAGTGCACTTATTATTTCCTGTGAGACTTTTAATAAGAAATCCGTCTCTGAACCAGAAGACCTTGTGTGCACATTCAGGGTAAAATTAATAAAAACCCAACAAACACTAAGTTTAAAGAAGCTGCTATGGTTATAGTAATATTAGACAACATAAAAAATGCAAGAGGAAAAAAAGGAAACACTATACAATAACAAAAGATGAAATACATCAGGAAGGTATAACATTTTTAAGTGTATGTCATAAACACAAAATCCTGAAATCACTGTAGCACATACTGACAGAACTATGAATCCACAATTAGGGTGGGAGATTTTAACACACGCCTTTCAGGACTGATAGGAAGCTTCCATAAAATGTCACTGAAGAAATAGAAAATTTGGAAAATAACATTCATCAAGTTGAGGTAATTAATCTAAAACATTGCACAGAACCGTGGAGGAATGCTTCTACTTTAAAAAGCAAACTAAAATTTTCTATCTGCTGACACTTCGAGGAAATCTCGCAAATTAACAAGAGTAAAATCCTACAGATTATTATGCAGTCAAGTAGTATATTGTAAGCCAAAAGAGAACTAGAAGGTACTCATAAATTTGGAATTTAGAAATTTTTTTTTAAAAGATAAATCCAAGAAAAATAAAATGGAAACTTGAAAATATTTTAAATTCAATGGAAGGATATATACTATGTCTTGGTCTAAATGCTTTATACCTATCTCTTTAGATTCTGAAATAGGGGCCCTTAGTATCCCTGAGTTATAGATGAAGAAAGGGAGACATAGAAAGTTTAGGTAACTTGACCAAACACAGCTGCTACATTGGGATAAGACATAAATAAAATTATCATAAAAAGGAAACTGAGACCATTTCTAAGCCGTTTAAATAATAATTGGTTGTAATCTCTTGGGCCTTCACTTTATACCTGTGGAATTGCATACAGATGGGAGAATTGTAAGGAGACATATAAGCATTTTAGGAATGTGGGCTCTTACCCTTAGCAAAATAGAAAGCCACTGGTGGGTTTTGAGCTGAGAAATGCCATTCTCTAACTTAAACTTTTAACAAGATTATATAGGTGATTTCCTGACAGTAGCTGGGCAGGGTGGAATGTGGAGCAAGGAGACCACTCAGAGATCTTGTTAAAGAACAGAGCAATGGAGAAGAGGGTGGTGGTTGGTCTGAGTAACGGTGTTACTAACGACTAGGGTTTGGTCTCTGCAAATGTTTTGAAATGAATCTTCAGGATCTGCAGGCAGATTGGAGATAAGTTGTGTGAGATCAAAAATAGTACAGAGCGCTGCAAGATTGAGAACTCTGTAGACTTCTAAGACTCAGAAAACTAAACCTGGGTAAGATTGGGGCACATGGTCTTGAGTTTGTGTTCAGACATATTATGTGTGAGAAACACATTAGACATTTTATCAACTGCTTGGCTGGTTTATCAAGCACCCAACATCAGTGGTGGTTTACATGACTCTGTATTTATTTTGACCACCTGGACATGCAAATGGCAGCTTGTCTAAGGTTCTGCTCCGTGTTTTCTCATTCCACTGTGCAAGCTGAGGAAAAGCGCTCTATGTGGGATGTTCTCAGGTCAAAGAGACAGAGCAGGAGTCTGTCCCCACAATCACATTTCAAGTTTCTCCTCGGAATGTCTCATGCAGTAAGAACTTGACACATCCGTTAACGTTTAGCCATGAGGACGTCATGGAAACGTGCGTGCAATCTAGTAGTTATGGACAAACTTTTCTTCATATTTCAGCTCCTATACATTCCTTATGTAAGCCCCCTTCTGTCCTAGGCTTTGGAGTGAATTCAAGAGAGAACTGAAAAGGAGAAACAGCAGTACATGAGTCTAGCAGGATAACTCTCTTGAAGAATTTTGCAAGAAGAAAACAGAGAAATGTGGCATATTTGGAAAGGAATATGTGCTAAGGAAACTTTTGTCATTGTTTTTTCCCTGGTTGAGAGGAATAATCAAAATAAATAAGTAGCATAACAGAATAAATGATCCAGGAGAGTGAAATAATCAAATATGGGAAATACATATCTCTTAAGCCACATAACCATGTTTGCAAACCTAAAGAAATGGTTAAACCATCAAGAGTGAATAATGAGTGAATAATGGGTGGTGATATTCAAGCTGAAACCTGAAGTCGAGCAGAAGTCAACTAAATGAGTATATCTGGCATAGAGATAATAGACTGTAGAGAAGTTAGAGCATTTAAAGTGTTGACCAGTTGTACAAGTAACAAATTATTCTGGTAACAACATGTTGGCTTAGATGAGGTTGTTGCCTTTGAGCCTATAAGAGGATTTTTCTCTTGTGGAACCTCTAAAGAGTACATCATTTCCTGTTTCAATGAGAAACATACCATTTATCCATTAAATGTATATTTACATCGATTTGGTTACCATGACTCCAGTAAAAGTAGAATAATGTTGGGTCTTATTTGAGCACACACATGCTGACTCAATGACAAACCTCTTTGAAGAGCTGGATGTGAGAGCATGGATTGAAACTATCTTCGAAAACAAGACCAGGGCTGAATTTACTTGACAAGGGGAAAAAAGAACGTCAAAATCCATAAAACTGCTATTTTGTGTTGGGCATTAGGATCAAGAAAGTATGTTTTGCTATGGCTCAGTAGGTCTTAGTATTAAACTTCCACACAATCAGAAAATTCTTTCAACATTTTCATCCCTGTGTATATACACATGAAAATAACAGTCAATATTGCGGGCAATTATGTCCATATCTCTGGGGGCAGATTGCCAGACTTTGAACAACACTCAGTAGAGAGATTGCGGCAGAATTAACACCCCATCATAATTTTCCAAGTTTTCCTGCCACCTATAGATTATATTGAATATGAAAATCTTCAGCGAAATAACCTCACCAATCTGGCAGAAGCAAACAACTCACAGCTGTTTTAAATCTCACTCCTGAGAGATGTTCTATTCAAAGGAGTTGGCTCCGGAAACTTCATTCAATAGATCTTCCTCCACCTTTTAAGAATTCTTTACAAACACACCAAATGCTTGTTTTGGCTCATTCTTGATTCCTAAAAAAAAAAAAAAAATTAAAAACCTCTTTTTATTGTAATTCAAATATCTTCTCAAATCCTCTTTCCTTGAGAAGTCAAAAATGGACAATTTTCTACTATTTTCCTCTTTCATTCTATTAAAAGTTACATTTTTGATGACTTCCTTCTTTGCATAAAATACTCTTAAATGTTCTGCATACATCTTTTTTTTAAAAATGAAACTCCGTGTACGTATGAAAATTTCCTATAAACTATTCCCTGTAAAATCTAGTTCAATGAAAGACCATTTATTTTCAATTCACTTCCGGGAGTGTTTATGATTATAAAAAGGAACAGAATTAAAAGATCTAACTTTAAATGCATTTCCATGAACTGCTGGGAAAGAGAACAATATTATATAGAAATTACAGTAAACTTATCCAAATCATCAATATTTTAAATATTAAATTCCAGGAGGCGGGGACTGTGTCCAATTTTCTTCATATAATAGAGGTTCTTATCATTTATAGACTAGAGATCAATATGTAAAAGATAAATAAATTTAAATTGTAAGTCTAGTTTAAACATTATGTTGGCTTTCCATTTATATTATACTTTTAGTGAGAGATGGCAGATGGCCTAGACAGTTGTTTCAAAGGAGGGAGCAGTTGGTTGAACATGGTTATTTATTTTCTGAAGCGAGAGAGAAAAAAAAAAAAAAACTTATTTTTAAAATAAATATTTCAAATATTTCTGTTAATAATCTGTGTAAAACAGACTAAATGAAATTTTTCCTGACTACTCCATAAAGTATCAATGAAAAGGGTTGGCACAGTCTAAAATGCAAAGCCTCCAACTTCTATCTTTTCCAGACTGTTCTTTAACCTTCACCCTGCCCATTTATTCTGAAGCTATCTTTTACCCATTCTCTGTGCACTTCTTTACTTATATTAAAGTTAAGAATTATTTCCCACGTCTCAGGCTTCCCTCTAAGAAAAGCATACAGCACTTAAAATTATTCTGAAAACATATATATTCTCTATTGATTCCTTTTGATGAATTATTATTTCATATATTCACATATTTTTTACTTCCTTCCTTCATCTTATGCAGGGTTTAATTTACTCTTTCTTCTCCTAGATTCTCAAAGAGAAAGAACATTGATTTTAATCCTTTAAAAAAAATCTAATGTGGACATATAAGTACATAAAAATGTAAATATCCCTCTAGCTACCACTTTAGCTGCATCCCACACATTTTAATAGGTTGGGTATTTAATACTTATACTTTCTTCTGTGGCCCATGGGCTCTGCAAAAAAATATTTGCAGAAATATTTTGCTTAAATTGAGAAATATTCAAGGATTTCAAAGATAATTACTTTCGTTGATTTTTAATTTAATTCTATTTTGATCAAAGAACATACTTGATAGAGTTTCAGTCTTTTAAAATGCATTATTATTTATTTCATGGTCTATCTTTGTGGGTGTTCCATGCGCAGTTGGCAATAGGTGTATTCTACAGTTGTTGGTTGAATATTCTGCACATGTCAGTTATCTCAAGTGATATGATAGGCGTGCTCACATCATCTCTACCCTTACTCATGTTATATTTGTTATATTGATTCCTGAGAGAGGAGGGTCAAAATCTGAATCTAATTATGGATTTGTCTGTCTTTGACTGTAGATCTATCAGAATCGTGCTCCCTCTATTTGGAATTTCTGTTATTGTGTACATTCATGTTTAATATTTTTATATTTTCTTGATGAATTGACCCCTATTTCATTAGGAAGTGTCCTTTCTTATCTCTGGTATTCATATATTCCCGAAGACTACTTTGTCAGATTTTAACACAGCAACCTCAGCTTTCTTAGGGCTAGTGTTTGTGTAGTATATCTTTCTCATCTATTTATTTTGAACTTATGGGATTCTTAGAATTAATATATATCTCTTATAATAGCATATTGTTGAATTTTAATTTTTATCCAGTCTATTAATTACATAGATATATAATGTGGAAAATATTTTCATCTGATTTGTTGAGATGCAATACATACAATGAACTGCATCTATCTAAAATGTACAATTCAATGAGTTTAGAAATATGTATGTCAGTGTAACCACATGCTCACCACAATCAAACCACAATCAAATCACAGAACATTCCTATAACCCCATAACTTTCTCTCGTGCATTTTTCAGTCAAATCTTCCTTCTATCCTAGCCCCAGGCAACTGATGATACGTTTTCTGTCACTGAAAATTAGATTGTACACTTCTGAATGTCAAATATATATGAGATAAGATAGCATGCTCTCTTTTGTATTTCTCTTTTTGGCTCAGCATATAGTTTTGAAAGTCATCCAAGTAGTGCAATAGCAATGAGTCGACCATTTCTAAAAATGCGCCCCATTCTAATTGTATGTATACACTACCTTTTTTTATCTAGTCACATTTTGTTGGATGTCCAAGTTCTTTTCAGTTTAAGCTATCTTGAATATACCTGAACAAATATTTGTGTGTCTTTTTGTTTTCATTTCTCTTGAGTAAGCACATAGGAGAGGAATTTCTGGGTTGCGTGATAAGACTGTCTTTTTTTTTTTTTAATAGATTTAATTTTTTAGAATAGTTTTGGGTTCACAGCAAAATGAAGAGGAAAGTACAGAGAGTTCCCATATACCCCTTGCCCCCCCCACACACACAGCCTCTCCCATTATCAATGTCCCACACCAGAGTGGTATATTTATTACAACTGATGAACCTACAATGACACCTCAGTATCACCTAAAATTCATAGTTTACTTTAGGGTTGACTCTTAGTATTATACATTCTGTGAGTTTTGACAAATGTATAAGGACATGTATCCACCATTATGGTATCATACAAAGTAGTTTCACCATCCTAAATCCTCTGTACTCTGCCTTTTCATCCCTCCCTCCCTCTTAATCCTTGGCAACCATTGATCTTTTTATTGTCTTCATGGTTTTGCCTTTTCCAGAATGTCATGTAATTGGAATCATAAAGAATGTATCCCTTATGGCACTTTCATTTGTAATTGCCAAAACTTGGATGCAACCAAGATATCCTTCAGTAGGTAAATGGACAAATAAACTATGGTCCATCCAGACAATGGAATATTGTCCAGCACTAAAAATAAATGAGCTTTCAAGCCATGAAAAGACACAGAGAAAACTTAAATGCCCATTATTAAGTTTAAAAAAAAAATTTATATATACTCTTAGTCTGTTCAGATTAGCAATAATTGACATCTTAATTGGCATTCTCCAGATTAGAGTCTTCCCGTAAGTGAACGTGGTAGATCTTTCAGTCTTCTTCATTTTTACAAGTATATAAATTTCTAAATATATATATTTGTAAAAATACATATACATTACATATACATCTGTAAAAATTACATATATAATTTTCAGTTTACATCTATCTATCATCTATCTACCTACCATCTATCATTTATCTATCTGTCTATATACCTAGATAATCTTTAACTTTAACCCAATTCACTTGTAATACTTCGGTTCCTAATATCTCACTCTTGTTTTTACCAGTCATGTATTTCAAAATACCAATTGATGTCCAGATGAGTTATATCCTAAGATTTAAAGCTGTCAGTTCTCATCACTATTGCTTTCAGACTGTTGATCAAATTAGAAAAGAATGATCTTCATTTTACAAATTAAGCTGACAGTTTTGTCATTGCACATAAGACAAGAGGTCAACCCTTCACTTCTACAAATGATGAGCTCTAATGGCCAAGTCCTTTTTTGGGTTCTGTCTGAATTTTAAAATTTTGTCTTTTCTCAAATTACCTTTATCTACAGTTTTCAGAATTAATCTCTGTAATCTGGATTCTGTTATCTTTCCAAATTCTCAGGGATCTCACTCTACCAATTTTCTCCAAACATATTTCTTCAGATCATGTCCAATTTCAGGCCTCCCACAACTTACAACAAAATTTCACCACTGACTGTCCTATTTGTCCTAGCATCCAGTTTGCATCTTATCATTCCCTTTCCTTGTCTTGGCAGCTAGTCTTCCTGAGTCCTGTGTATCTCGCCTCTCTGTCCATGCATTCACTTGAATGTCCTGGTGCACATTGGCCCCCCATGTGAATAGCAGCTATGTTAATGAGATTTGCTGTCTCAAACAACCTTGGCAAGAAGCATGCTGTACCCGCTGCCTGATGAACCACCAATCCTTCTTCCCTGATTAATGCCTGTCCTCCTCAGTGAGTCAGGTCAGATGTAATCTTGTTCAGAAATATTCTCTCAGACTTTATTCTCAGTTATATAGCCCTTTTATGTTTATGGATCTTGCACAAAAATATATCATTATTGTAATGAAATAATTGTTTATTTTTCTCCAGCACTTGTTTACAAGCCTTGAGGGCAGAAACCCTGAACTTGTCAGATTTCTTACTTGAGTCCCTCTGGCAGGAATAAGACTTTATATATGTGCTTGTATTTTATTGATCATTGAAATGATAATAATTGAATGAGTTGAAGAGATATTAACAAGCTATGTTATAAGCTATGTTAACTAGAACAAAATTGCACACTATACTTACAGCAATCTGGAATCAGGAAAATGAAATCCAGAAACATCTAATTATTATTACCAAGGATTGCTGCATTCACCACCAGCTCAGTAAGCCACGTCAATATTTTGGAGTGATGACAACATAAATTTAACCCAGACTGTTCGTATGAAAGTGAACTTCAACCAAGGAATAACCCAACCCTACAACGTATCTCTTTCCCTTTGAATTATTCTACTCCAAATTCCGCACTGAAAAAATGTTGACAACCGTGTATGAGCGGAAAATTTTCAAAATATCCAGCTAAATTTTGGCCACTGAACCGTAACCCTGGTGAGTTTCATAGTAAGCAGTCTGTAAACTCTGATCATAATGGAACGCTCTAGGCTTTTTAGAGTGTTAATAGCAGGAGCTGACTAAACAGAAAAGAGGCAGGGAGAAATTATAAAGAATAATGAGGACCAAATATCAGCAGTCTGAAGGAATTGTGTGGGTGTAACTCTCCCCAATAGAATATAACCTTCTTCAGGACAAAGATTTGACTTATACGGAAAAAGAGTTGAAGTTTCTGAAAAACAGTAAATTTCATACACCACTCTCTAAACCACTTAAACGTCTTTAATAAAGTAGTTTACTTCTATGAAAGAAGAAAACAGAGTCAAAATACAATAACTGAAGAAAGAGATCGCAAGAAAATGACAGAATGTGGGTCATAAGCTGACAGAACTCAGTAATAAAGAAAGAATAAAAATCACAGAAATGGAGATGAAATTAAAAGAAAAGCAAGAAAGAATAGAACCTACTGGCGAAAATGAAAAGAGACAGGATAGATGTAAGAAAAATAAGTGCAATGAAATGGAAATAAAAAGGCATTAAAAAGGATTGGAGAGATATGTCAAAAAGACTGACAGATGCATAATTGGAGTCCAGAAAACAGAAAACCAAAATTATGCTACATATCAAATATTTACAGATTAAATTTTAAAAAAACACGTCAGAGATAACATAACACTTGAATCACTCTTTGAAAAGATTCATGTTATGTCACAGATACTTAATCAGTTATAAGTCAGAAAAAATATTGAACAGAGTAGTAAGTATTGGCAAAAGTATTAGGCTGACTTATGGGGGTTAAAATTTAGACTGGCCTCAATTTCTCTGTGGTAATGTCCATTACTGTATGAGAGTGGATCAAACATGATACAAGAAGAGTGTGAGAACCAAATATTTTTGCATCCTGACACACTGTGTCTTGAGTTTAAAAGTAACAGGAAAATAATCTTCAATTAAAAAAAATTCAGGGAATATTGTAAACATGAGTATTTCTTTTGGACACTTCCAGAGGATACCTTTCAGGCAAAAATCAAATGGTCAAAGGGAACAAATATGCAAACCTTCCTAAATATCAGAAAAAAACTTCAAACAAAAATCAATGCAATATTAGTATACTATGTAGGGAAATACTAATAAATATTGATATTAGGTGACCCAGAAACAAATCTCCAATCCAGTCCAAATATAATCCTGATTTAGAAATGGGGAAAATGCACGAATATCTAACTAACCTAAAGGAAAACCAAAACAAACTAAACAAACAAAAAATGATAATACCAAATTAAATGTTTAGCCCAAAAGGCACTGTGTACTTATAGAGGAAATAATAAGGAAATAACAATTAAAGCGAGAGAAATCACATAAATGCTATTCTCACTACTATGATCACTGTTTACACCATTGTATTGAAGGAATTAGCAATGCAAATGGCCAAACCAAGGCTATGAGTGTAAGGAACTCCTACAATTCAACAGCAAAAGACCAAACAACTCAATTAAAAGATGGGCAAAAGACTTCAATAGACATTTCTCCAAAGAAGACACAAATGGCCAACAGGCACATAAAAAGGTGCTCGACATCACTAATCATCAGGGAAATGCAAATATAAAAACACAATGAGATACCACCTCACACCTGTGAGGATACCTATTATAAAAAACACAGCAAGTGTTGGTGGGGATGTGGAGAAATTGGGGCCCTTGTGTGTTGGTGGTGGAAATGTAAAATGGTGTAGCTGCTGTAGAAAACAGGGTGGAGGTTCCCCACAAATTAAAAATGGAACTGCCATGTGATCCTGCAATCCCACTTCTAAGTATTTATACAAAACATTAGAAAAGAGAATCTAGAGGAGATATTTGCATTTCCATGTTCATTGCAGAATTATTCACAAAAGCAAAGAGGTGGAAACAACCCAAACGCCATGTGCTAGATGAATGGATAAAGAAAATGTGGTATACACACACACACACACACACACACACACACACACACAATGGAATATTATTCAGCCTTAAAAAAGAACATCCTATCGTATGCGACGACATGGATGAAGCTTGAAGATGTTAAGCTAAATGAAATAAGCCCATCACAGAAGGACAAATATTGCATGATATCCCTTATACAAGGCATTTAAGTAGTCAAACACATAGAAGCAGAGAGTGGAAAGGTAATTGCCTGGGGCTAGAGGCAGGAGGCAATGGAGAGTTGCTGTGCCATGGGTAAAATGTTTCAGTCATGCAAGATGACAAAGTTCTAAAGATCTGCTATTCAACATGGTTATTATAGTTAACAATACAGTACTGTACATTGAAAAATATGTTAAAAGGTTAGATCTTATTATGTTTTGTGTTTCTTTACCACAATAAAAAAAGGCATAAGAGTTAGAAAAATTTGAAAGGAGGTGGTAAAACTATTACTATCTACAAATAATTTGATTTCAAGTGATATAAAATTGTATATAAGGTGCTACAAAATGAGAACATTTTATAAAGAAATTTTAAAATAGATTGTACACACACACACAACAAAAATATATATATATCAATATCTTTTACCTACTTAAACAATAACAATTTAGAAGCCATAACTGAAGATATGATCCAATTTTCAATACCAGCAGAATGTTTAAATTTCTAACATATTCAAAGCATTAAATATCTGTCTGATATGATAGAAAGAAATCTGAAGGAGTAAAGAGTAGCCTTGATAATGTAAAAACATATTAGGTTAATGGAGGAAAAAAATGGACACAAAAATGACACAGGTTAGACCAGTGTTTAGAAAAATAGACCAGAGGATGAAATGAGAACATTCAAAAATAGACTCTGAACTA
This sequence comes from Ceratotherium simum simum, assembly GCF_057802395.1. Taxonomy (NCBI): domain Eukaryota; kingdom Metazoa; phylum Chordata; class Mammalia; order Perissodactyla; family Rhinocerotidae; genus Ceratotherium; species Ceratotherium simum. Next base: position 126,213,196 of record NC_141940.1, read on the forward strand.
CACACGCACATACATGTGAGTGGTAGTTGTTTGTAAGAACATAGGCATCGGGGCCGGCCCAGTGGCGCAAGCAGTTAAGTGCGCGAGGTCCACTGAGGCGGCCCGGAGTTTGCCAGTTCGGATCCCGGGCACGCACCAACACACCGCTTGGCACACCATGCTGTGGCAGCATCCCGTATAAAGTAGAGGAGGATGGGCATGGATGTTAGCCCACAGCCAGTCTTCAGCACAAAGAGGAGGATTGGCAGATGTTGGCTCAGGGCTGATCTCTCTCACCAAAAAAAAAAAAGAAAAAAGAACATAGGCATGACTCCCTGAGTAGGGTATGAAGCACAGTTCTAGCTAACAGAATTGTCCTTCGTCTCATGACTCCATGCCTAGGGGCAGAAGTGGACAAGGAAAATTGGAAGATAGGAGGGCGGGGTGGGGGGCAGCGTTGAGGAGAGAGACGGAGGGAGGAAGAGAGGAGAGAAAGAGAGATTTTCTAAAAAGAAACCAAAATTCTCACCAACTCCCTGAAATGAAACCACAGCCCTTTGTCACTTAAACTCATTGGGAAGTTAAGCATTTTTAAATGTCTACCTTTTTGTGAGATAGCCTCTGAGCTGTAATAACAAACACAAATTTACTGCTAGTAAACACATAGGAGACAGTCTGGGAACACCCACCTGTTCTGTGGCTGAGGCAGGAGCTGACATCTCAACCTTCTCACACCTTGTCATGGGTTTCCAGATGCAGAGTGTCCCCTCCTTGAACTCAGATCTTTGCGAATCCCCCCCTGCGATTCTTGGGTGGTAACAAATAAAGAGAATCAGTAGTACCATTATGACAGAAACTACACCCAGAAAAATAGGGGAGATTTCAGCCTCGCCATGTTTCCAACCACATATCAATAACTTTTTAGTCAAAAAATGAAAGCTAGGGCCGGCCCCTTGGCTTAGCGGTTAAGTGCTTGTGCTCTACTACTGGCCATCAGGGTTTGGATCCCAGGCACGCACCAATGCACCGCTTCTCCGGCCATGCTGAGGCTGGTCCCACATACAGGAACTAGGAGGATGTGCAGCTATGACATACAACTATCTACAGGGGCTTTGGGGGAAAAAAAAGGAGGAGGATTGGCAATAGATGTTAGCTCAGAGCCGGTCTTCCTCAGCAAAAAGAGGAGAATTAGCATGGATGTTAGCTCAGGGCTGATCTTCCTCACAAAAAAAAAATTAAAGCTAAATATAGAGATATACTGAGGAAATTAAGTCCGTGTTTATTTGAGATATATAGTAGTGGTAGGTTTTACCTTCCCCTGAGAAACAAAGTAATTAACAATCCCTATTTTTATTTTGTAAAAAAAGTGATTTAATGGAAATAGAAGAGGAAGGAAGGGATTGAATTGTTATTAATAACACTCATTTACAAAATCTTGAGAAGTTAAGATTGACGAGAAAGGCATACAATTAGCAATATTCTGCTGCTTTATGTATAAAGAAACAAATTAGCCCCCTTTATAAAAAAGACCGTAAAATTCCAGATTTATGGAGAACAAATACATAGATATTAACATTCCAAAATATTACTTTTAGTAATTCTTAATATTTAGGAGAATATTATCCCAGAATGTTATTTACTTTCTGCTCAATTTTTCCGTAAACCTAAAACTGCTGTGAAAAATAAAGTCTATTAAAATAAAGCAACGAACCAAACACACAAGACAAAAGAATCTTATTTCAAGTAATTATTTGAAAGAAGAGTAACCCATATTAAATATGTGTCACAGATACAAGATAAAAGATTTATTTAGGAAAAGAAAAAAAGTAAGAAGCCATGAGGACTGAAAGGAGAAAGTGTGTATAAGGATTAGAAAGAGACCTCGCTGTATGATTTGAATGTGTCAAACCATATTAAGAAATATTTTAGGCTGCTGGTCCTTATGAGATATGGTCCTAATGACCTAGAGTGTTCATTTCAGTGCCACTGAGCCTCACTCAATGGAACTTTGTATCCTAGTTTTGTGTTCACTGATGTTAGAAAAATAAAATTACAAAGAAAGCATTGTAGTTATAACGTTTAAGCTGTTTAGAAACTTAAATGTATACCTTTGTTTCTTTCCATTACCTTACTATAACACCTGAGATTACAACACATATTCTAAAAAAAAAAAGAAAGAAACAAATGTAATTTTTCTCCCTTATTTTCCCTATAAACTCCTTAAGAAACAACCAAAAGAACAAAATTAAACACAAACCATAAAAGATACAGCTCCCTTGGTAGGTAACAGGGGCTGAGACTGAGTTGTAGGGGAAGGAACCCCAGAAGCCACTATCAGCCTCACCGAGGAGTCAGATTTCCTTGAAAAGCATGACCCACAAAACCCAAAAGCACAGGAAACTGTAGAAGAAGGTGGTCTGGGAACCCTGCAGAGCTAAGAGGGGCATGGGTCATTGGGAAGACCAGCTGCCACTTCACCCTGTACTAAGATGCCATTTGTCACTTCAGACCCAGCCCGAAAGCTGAGCTAGGTGTGAGGGGAAGCAAACTGAAGGGAGAGCTGAAGCTGTGATTATGAACTGGCACCAGATTCATGAAAGAAAGTCAACAGCAAAGCTGTAAGAAAAATGCTGATGAGAAGAACACATGGAAAAAAGAAGGAATTGTAAAAAGAAACAGAGGTCACCAAATTGCTCTCCAGACTCTCAAATAAAATCCACTTGACATGATCTTCTTTAAACAATCAAACAAGACATGAATAGTTTCAAAGAGAAATTTTAAGAGCCCTGAAGAAGGGGCAAACTGAGCTGAGACAGGTCAGTACAGAAATGGAAGGCAAAGTTAAACTATATGGGAAACTAGATAAGAGGTACAAATAGAAAGAGGATAACTGAACATCCAACAGAGACAAGAGGGAAAAGCATGAGGGAAAATCACAGAAATATTCAAATGGGCAGTCAAGAGGAAAATATTAAGTCTTATACAAAGGGACGAAATTGGTTTGGTCTCACATTTGTCCAGAGTGACCTCATTAGCAGGTGAGGGTGAGGAAATGTCTACAAAATTCCAAGAGGAAGAATAACTTACAATTTTCGGTTCTCAACCAAGCCGAGTTGTCCATCAGCAGACTAAAACTTAAAATCAAGCAAAATCTTGCTATTACTGTACCCGAGTACCTTACAGTAACATCTACTTACTAAAATCTAGCAGAGCAAGAGACAAATCCAAGAAATCAGGAAGGAGAAGCTATGGTAAAAGAACTAGAGGTATCATGTCGTCGATTTGAATAAAGAGTAATGGTAACATTCCTGTGTATTTACCAGATAATTTAAATCTTAGAAATGGAAATGTAAAACAGGATTACTAACAGTGGTCAGACTAGAGTGGAAAGAATTACGGTGGTTCCATCATCTTTCAAAGCGAGCACCCAGTAGATGCTTTTTCTAGGTTTAATTATGCAGCTATTTTTTCATATTGTTAAAATAAATTGAGAGGCAACATTTAGATAACAATGTATTTTACTAAAAGGATCATTTTGTTTTAAATTTAGAAACCACTTCAATTTTACATCGTAACAGATTTTTTTTAAAGTTCTGTTATAGTCATCTAAGAATAAACTTAAGTTTTATTAAAATGCCTGTTTAATATCTTACAGTCTTTCCCATTTTTTCACACAGGTGAGTAACTCATAGATCACTTAATCATATACATGATTTTTATAGTATATATAAATGAAGTGAAGTAATATATATATACACACACTCATATATATATGTATGTACATGAATACATGCATATATATGTAAATTGTGTGTTTATAGACATAAATGCAGAACTGAAACATCCATATATTATTCTACAACCAGTCAGTAATAGCCAGGCTATTCTAAGTAATCTTCATATTTCACTTCCAAAAATAAGTAAATAAATAAGTTAAAAAGGGAACAAATCCTGTATTTAAGCATGCTTTTGATGTTAATTCCTATATAGCAACTCACAGACATTTTAATGATTCCCTTTTTTCAAAACATATTCCCCTTAAGTACAATTTATTTTCAAGGAAAATATCTACAAGATTTAATGTCAGAAATCTAGGTCTACTAGAGATGAGTCACAGTGTTGACGTCACTACAGCATGAAAGTAAAAACTTAAAACTTTCAATTATTTCCACAATTGATTTCCTTTTAGAAGATATGAAAGCAAAAATAGTACTGTCTGGCAACCCAATTTAAATACCAGGTTGGTCAGAGTAACACAGCTAACAGTTCACCATGCCCTTTTCAGCCAGAGCTACAATTGAAATCTTTCAAAATCAAGACACCTATATAAGGGTACCACAATATATATAATATGCTCTGAAAGCAAAGAATCTTAAGGAGCTCATTGACCACTGTGTAGCACTGCAATACACATATTTTTAAAAGTACCATCTTTAGAGATGTTGTCCACAAACATACCTTTATGAAGTATGCATCTTCAAGGTTAACGACAGCCACTTGAGTTGAATGAACAAATAAATATTCTCATTTGCCTCCCTCTTAACAACAAAACACCACAGTTCACAGTCTGTTGTCTGCCTTCTTAATTGTAATGAAGTGTAATTGCTGAAATACTCAGCATTCCGTGGGACTGGATAACAGCTAATCTTAGGTGGACCATGCTAGAGTAATCAATAATATCTTTGATCTGGGATTCCTCTGTATCTGCACAGCTCTCTGCTGAGCTCCTGAAGATCACTGAGAAGTGCTGTGACTTTTGGAAATTTTTTTTTTCCAGCAATGCTGACATGTGCTTTTATTCATGGTGATATTAAAACGTGGAGGGACAATCCAGTGAGTGTGGCTGTGATTGGCAACTTTAAAAGTGCCCACTAATTCTTTGCCATCCACCACATCAAATATGGGGGTTTAAATCCCCTCCCCTCGAATCAAGGATGGCTGTGTCTTCCTGGATCATCAGGTATGGCTGAAATGATGCTGTGTAGCCATTGAAGACCCTACAGCTTCCAGCTAGTTTCTGCAGACCACATGTTTATGGGGTGTTCCCCCTTGGGATGCAGTCTGTAGGTCGTCAGCCCCCATTCCATGAGAAGTCCAAATCCTAGGGTGAAAGCACGTTTTGGTGTTCTGGTCAACCCTCCCAATGAGCGCTGGCTTGAGTTGACTCAGTCCAGGTGCCAGGCATGTGAGTGAAAAAGCCATCGTGGGAAAAGTGAAAAGCCAGCCCCCGCTGTTCCGTCCCCTTGCTATCCGAATCAGCCCCAGCAGAGACAAGCCACTCCCACTGTACCAGGTCCCAATTTCTCCCCTAACAGAATCCATGACCAAAGTTAAGTCTTCCACCAATGAAACAGATAGCACCACGTCTACAATTCCATCTTGGGACATCACCCAAGGAGTGTCAGGAGGGGATCATCTGTGGAGCTCTGTGGCCCTGTCACCGCCCTCCGTCTATAGAACAAGGCTGTGCCTTCTCTAAGAAACATCAGCAGGAGAATACTCACCAAAAATTGTCAGCCCAGCTGGGAATTCCTGATTAGCGTGAAATGGCCAGTGACCCAAAGATAAAACATCACAATGCCGTGATCTGCTCATCAGTGAGATGTCACAGTAGGCGATGACAAAGGGGCCTCCAGCAGGCCTTGGGGATGGAGGTGGGGGTATGGTTACTCTTCAAGCCTAGAAGATGAAACTGAGCAGCAGCAGGGCTCTCTGGGAAGTGATCCCCTGACACAGATACAGCCCGGGATGTTTCAGATCTCACTCATCCCTAGGAGTCTGTAACAGCCTAGTGGATGAGCAGGAAATAAGGTAGGCATTAAATGAGCCATTAGGCAACAAAACGTACATTTTCCTATTTGTAAATGAAACCCATATCTTCATTTATGACTTTTGTGTGTGTGTAGAGCATGAACACACTTTTCTGTGACTAATAAAGTGGCAAATGTGTTTATGTGATAAAATTGCTAACATTCACTGTAATATATGGCACTTTATTGACCTTTCTATGCTGCTTTCAGCATAGAAAGCCTAATTCTACATCCCCTCTTTTTCACAAACTCTCCCTGACTGCAACACAACACAATAAAATAAAACAATTAATCTTCTCTTTTTAAGAGCATAATTTTAGTTAGGAAAAAATCACATTACAGTTAAGAATATAATAAGATCCTGAACCATGTGTCAAGAGCGCTGATGAAATTAAATGGTTTCTGTGTATGACTGTTACACATTAGCATTTCTTAGGCAAATATGTGTTATGTTGAGAGCAGAGTGCGTTATACATATTTGTTTTGCCAAAGTAAATGGCTCTGAGTGGCAATATCAGTTGATGAGGCTTGTTTATAGACAATTTGAGGAAAATGGTTGTCTACTTTCGTTAACCCCTTATAATATCCATTCATATGGTGGCCAGTCCACACAGCAGTATAATCGATGTAAATGAATAGCAGTCTTCAAATAAGCGATATTACATATATATATAACTGGAAAGCACATGTATGTGTATGTGTATATATACACATATGCCTTCCAGTTAATCTTATAATTAAACGAATAAAGGTATTTGCAGGTGTTCTGTGAACTGCAGAATTCCAAAGAAGCTTAACTGATTGGATGTAGAATAGCATCTCTTTACAGTCACTTGTTTTTAGCACCTGAATTATTAGATGAACATGGAAAGCCTGGAAAAATGAGAGATTGTGCTTTCAATTATAGAAAATTAACTCTAAATGATGGTCATTGCTCACCTGTTTTTAAAACAGCAGCAGAAAAAGCAGGTAACAAATATGAAAGAATAACCATACCATATCAAAAGAAAAAATCATTACCACCTAGTTCAAAACCAATATCAAGCTTGAATTGTGTAACAGATATTTAAAGTATACTTGGCAATATATTATTATATTCTGTTTTCACTGTCTGCTTCACATGTTTATCCTAAATCTTCAGAAACTATTTAGTAGTGCCTTTCTTATTATCAGTGTTCTTACTTAAAATGTAACCAGTGAATACAATATGAACTTTTTTTTTTTTTTTCTGAGGAGATCAGCCCTGTGCTAACATCTGCCAATCTTCCTCTTTTTTTGAAGAGGAAGACTGCCCCTGGGCTAAGATCCATGCCCATCTTCCTCCACTTGATATGGGATGCCACCACAGCATGGCTTGACAAGTGGTGTGCCGGTGCACGCCTGCGGTCCGAACCGGCGAAACTTGCGGGCGCCGCAGCGGAGCATGCACACTTAACCACTTGCGCCACCGGGCCAGCCCCTACAACGTGAAATTTTAATGGAAAACTGAGACCCATGTTTAGACATGGCTATGAGATCTGGAGTTGCACCAACAGTAATGTTCTGTTTCATTTAATTGAAGACACATGTAATATGAAAACTCGGTGTAGTTATTTTTTAAGTGCCAATATGATAATATATTTCATAATGTCAGGGTAACAGTTTGCATTTCTTATTTTCCATCTATGTTTATATCTTGGTACGTGGTGTGTTCTCTTTAGGAAGCTGGTGATTAAGAAAAGTAGAAACATACAAAAGAATGCAATGCATTATATATAATTTCTGTTTATCTGCAAGAAATTATTAGATGAAATAATAGAAGTAAGCATAATAGAAAATATCTTCAACTTTGTATCAAATACTTGTTTTCCCCTCAACACCATTTGTTTCATTCTTCTATACTAAATATTGTAAAATAGAAGTGGTGTGTCATTTAAATAGTACACGTGTTGATACTTTTTGTAGAAATGTTGATTTGTGTAGATTTTACTCTTCTGGCCAATTCCATTTCTTTTTTTTTTTAAATTTTATTTATTTATTTTTTTTCCCCAAAGCCCCAGTAGATAGTTGTATGTCATAGTTGCACAGCATTCTAGTTGCTGTATGTGGGACGCAGCCTCAGCATGGCCAGAGAAGCGGTGCGTCGGTGCGCGCCCAGGGTCCGAACAAAGGCCGCCAGTAGCGGAGCGCGTGCACTTAACCGCTAAGCCACGGGGCAGCCCTGGCCAATTCTATTTCTAAGATTAAAAACATGGCCCTGGGACAAATCCTCAGTATTTTCAAATCTGGACTAGAAATGGACCTGGGAATAGCTTTAAGTGACATAGGTTATGCTGAAGATGCCCTGGGAATCAGAAATGAAGGAGAGGGATGAGGAGAACCTGGAGTAACATTTGAGACTCGCAGTTCAGCTTTGCTGGCTGCATTTTCTCTGATCCTCCTTCATAAATTCCCATCTCCAGCTTTATCCTAATCTAACAAATACCCCCTTTGCACATGAATGGGTTTCTAAATCCAGAAATCTTATCTTCTGATTCTACCAAGGGTGTTGTCAGGAACACAAATACATTCCATTCCTCTCAAAGGTGTGCTCAGGGTCCCTATGATTAAATTCTACTTTATGATTAGCCACAGGCATGGAGAAAAAAAAAAAAAGAGAGAGAAGATAAAAATCCCTCTGAACAGCTTTAAACATCTCAGACCCCCAGGGATCTCCCTTTGGGTGGTCCTCATCCTAAATCATATATTAACCAATAAATGAATGTCCTTCCTTACATGCTAAAATTTTCCGCATAAAAAAACTTGCATTAATTTTCATAGAAATATCCAAGATACTTTATATATTTTTTTCTAATGCAAATGGCATCTATTTTTCTTCAATTATACTTTTATATAAAAATGCAAATTATTATAGATATTGGCTATAATTTAGTACAGGGGGCACTTTGGGGAAGGAGTTGCTACTGGGAGAGAGAGGCCCCTGGAAAGAGCAGCATGCCTTGGAGATTTGTCGCAGAAAGAAAAGAAACTAACAAACAAAAGAGCAATTAGTAAACAAATCAGTCCTACAAAGGCAAAATGTGTCCCAGCATTGGTGCTCTCCCTGCAAAACAAAACAGGCAAAAGCCAAACCACACCAAACTTTTGAGTGATACACAGTTGTGACCGATTAGAGATGTGTAACATCTTGACATTCTCTAGTTCATATATTTGTAGCCATTCTCAGCTTTTTACTCATAAGCTGCATTTTTGCATAATTTTCTAGTCTATTTTTATAAGCTGTGAATAAACTGATTGTTCCCCATATTTTGGATTTTTAAATTCAAAGATTTTCTGTTCCTAAAATTTCAATTTCACTCTTTTGCACAAAGGTACTGATTACTTTCGATAGTCTCATGCCCTGTGATGAATTTTCCATTACCCTTGGAATGTTTTTAAACATTTCAGACTTTTATATTCTTTGTATAATAATCCCTGAATCCTTTTCTTTTGTCACTCTGAGAGGCTTCTTCTCTTTGGTTTTGGTTATTTATTTTGTGACCTCATATTTGATCCAACATAACTTCTGGCACCCGCAGAAGATGGGAATGGGAAATTGCTTTCCTGTGGAGACATTTGCTTTGCTTCTACTAGGAGTCAAGATGAATACTGACCTGGGGCAATTTAGCTCCTTGCCTGGAGCTCTGCTTCATGCAGGATTGTCAGGTCATGCTCTCTCACCTTGTTTGACACACCCCAGCCTAAATCTCCAGATTCCTTCTCCTGTGTTGCATTCAATTCCAAAAAAATCCAAGCAAAATCAAACATTTGACTTTGCTCACTGCCTACATTTTTGGTTTTAATTCACTGGATTTTCTTTTTATTTGTTGTCATTTTGGTTTAGCATTGTTTGGGGTTCTTGGAATTTTCTTCCTTTTATTAAAATTTTATTTTTGTGTGGGAAGAACACATGACGTGAGGTCTACTTTCTTAACAAAAGTTTAAGTGTGCAATATGGTATTGTCGACTCCAGGTATGTTGTTGTACAGCGGATCTCTAGAATTTATTCATCTTGCTCAACTGAAACTTTATGCCCACTGATTTGTAACTCTTCATTTCCCCTTTCTCTCAGGCCTGGCAACCACCATTCCAATCTTTGATTCCATGATTTTGACTACTTTGGATTCCACATATATGTGGGATCATGCAATATTTCTTTCTGTGACTCACTTATTTCACTTACTATAATGTCTTCGAGATTCATGCATGTTGTCCCATATTGCAGAATTGCCTTCTTTTTAAAGGCTGAATACTATTCCCCTGGTATGTATATACCACTTTTTCTTTATTCATCTCTCTGTGGACATGTAGGTTGTTTCCACATCTTGCCTATTGTGAATAGCGCTGCAATGAACATGAGTGTGCAAGTGTCTCTTTGATATCCTGATTTCAGTTCTTTTGGATAAACACCTTAGGATTTTTTTTCACTGGTTAGGAAATGTACCAATTCTTAAAAGACGTGCTTATAGAAATTTATGCAAGGTTCAGTTGTACCAGTCCTTCAGTGTATTACTCAAAATGCTGTGAGGATGATCTTTCAAAACAGACCTGATGTCAAGACTCATATTATCCCTTGATTCTACTCTGCCTACAGAACACAAGTCAAAACACTTGCCGTCGCATACAAGGGGCCCTGTCATTTTTCCCTTCTGTATATTTCTAGTCTTGTACTCTGCCCTACATGCACACTAGACTCTAGTTGTATTGGACTAGTTAGAATGCCTATAATTGTACATTTCACTTCAATATGTCTTGCTTAAGCGAATACCTCTCTGTAATGATCTTTTAAATCTCTATCAAGCTTTGATGGAAAATCAGCAAACCCATTCTTTCTATCTTGTGGGCACACAGACAAATCAACATTTGCCATCTTCTCTTACAATTAGATGTGGCACATGATTGAATTCTATCCAATGACATGTAGATGAATGCTACTTACAGGACCAATCAATAAATACCTCTGATATCATTCCCCACATTCTTTCTCTTTCTTTGCCTGTGTGTTGAAACTGTGATCTTTAAGGTCTGGATTCTGGAGGCTGGATGATAGGCAGAAGAACAAACATTGTGTATTTAAGATTGGATTTCCTGAAGATTCACCCTCTATAGCATCTTCTAGGTCCCATACTTCTCTGAAAATCAGTAAAGCCATCACACTTCAAAAGCATCACTCTGGCCTTAATGTGGAAAATTAGGGGGAGAGAAAAAATTTACAGAGAACAGCTTCTATGTATTGAGACTTGATATTTAACAAGCAGTGAGGAAGGATGTTTTTTATATGAGAAACAGTAGAGCTGAATTATGTTCACTTCAGTTGAGAACTAGTGCTTCATTTCAACTAAAAAGTGGCCCAAAGTAGTCAAGGTAACGACTCTTTAGACATCCCTAAAAATGCTATGATTTGTGCTTTCTCTTAATTATTCATAGTTAATAGTTAATTTTCTGGAGTGTTTCTCTCTGTAAGGGCTGTGTGCTATATCCACCATAACGACCAAGAGATTTCTGGGCTTCACGGATCTACAATTCATAATCTGTAGAAGGAAAGTCTGTGATTTGTTCTTTGACAGCTCAGGCAATTCTTGCATTGTCTGCAGTTGACAACTACTGACCTAACAAAGTACCTGACACCCATATATTCATTAAACCATCATCACCACCACCACCACTACCACCATCATCACTATAATCATCCTCATCATAGTATCATCACATGTTACACATTATTAGCCAAATGATTATTGAAGGAAAGAGTTCATTTTTTTTTTTTTTTTTTTTAAAGATTTTATTTATTCATTTTTTTTCCCCCCAAAGCCCCAGTAGATAGTTGTATGTCATAGGTTCACATCCTTCTAGTTGCTGTACGTGGGACTCGGCCTCGCGTTGGACGGAGAAGTGGTGCCTTGGGGCGTGCCTGGGATCCGAACCCGGGCCGCCAGCATCAGAGCACACGCCCTTAACCGCTAAGCCACGGAGCCGGCCCGGAAAGAGTTCATTTTAAACAGTGACGGATCTTCCTTAACTTCACAATTATGCTATGCAACTTGACACATTATTTTGAAAAGTCCCTTTAGTGCCAGTTTTTCCACCTGTGAGACAGGTAGGTCTTGTCTATTGAGATGGGCCAGTAGGCAGTAGTAGAAAACTAAAAATCGTAGAACTATAGAGCAGTAAGTAAACTTAAAAATTAGTCTGATTTTGTCTCATTAAACATTTATAGAAAGCTAAATTAATAGAGAGGTTAACTGATTCACCCTACATTACTCAGACATAATGGGGTACTTAATTCCATGTGTTTTGATGCACTTCCATTACTTTGCCTGCTAAACCATATTCAATGAGTTACATTTAAATTACAGTCACCTACAGTAGACTACACACAAATCATCAAATACAGGTTATATAAAGATTTATCTTTCAAAGACACCACTCAGAGAATTCTCCTGAAAGGTGAGTTAATCTTCTTGGGAAACTTCCCTGACCTGCCTCCCTTCAGAGGGAGCTGCTCCTGAGTTCACAGTCCCAAAGTTAGTGATCACTCATTCCTGCAGCATAAGCTGATTAAAAAATGAGCTCTTTGTCCCTAACTTCTTTCTCAGCACTCCTGTAGAATGTTCAATCAGCAGTGATCAAAAGCTGAGATTTTAGTACGACTCACATGCACAGTTTTATGTGCAAGATTCCATCTTATTAGAGCTTAACGCAAAGTGCTTTTTGATGTTAGAATCTATTAAAATCAGAAAAGTAGACATCTTCTCCAGGTCAGATTGTGCGTAGTTATATTAAGGGAACTGGTATGTCTGTGCAGACAGCAGGACCAGACATTGAATCAGCATCCTGGGCTGCAACACTCTGGGGTCACAAAGGCTTTCCCAAGAGCTACTTTCTTGAGAATGTTCCTTTAAATTATTTCCAAATTAAAATCACAATGTCATAAGGGATAATGGCATGGAAAAATTCAACAAGTTGCAATAGAGGGCCAACTTTGAAAAAAAAAAATTTCCTGAAAGAAAGTTATATTTTCTTTACACAGAGGATGATTTGATGAACAGGGATCAATATTTATTGGGTATTATGTTAGATTGCTAGGGCTGCCATAACAAATACTATGGACTAGGTGGCTAAAAAACCAAATTTATTCTCTCCTAGACCTGGAGGCTGGAAGTCTGACATCAAGGTTGGGTTGGTTTCTCTTGAAGCCTCTCTCTTTGGCATGTAGACGCTGTCTTCTCCCCATGTCCTCACATGGTCTTGAGACCCTCTGTGCGTGTCTCTGTCCTAATCTCCTCTTCTCATAAGAACACTAGTCATACTGGATTAGGACCTACGTGAATGTCCTCATCTTAACCTAATCACCTTTTTGAAGGCCTTATCTCCAAATACAGTCACGTTCTAAGGTCCTGGGGGTTAGGGCTTCAAGATATGACTTTTGAGGGGACACAATTCAGCCCATAACAAGTACCTACCTACATTAGTTGTTATGTTCTGAATCACTTTACAGCTAGTGAAAGTAAACCCAAGACAAGGCACCACCCTTATGAAATTTACATTCCAATAGGTGAGGTTGAAAGTCAACAAAGCATGTACAGCCCAGAGGCATTACAGTGCTGCAAAGAAAATAAAGCAGATGTGTGTGATAAAGCATAATTAGAGAGAGAGCTGATAAAATACATAAGATGATTAGCAAAGGATCCAATGTCTGAGAACAGGCCGTGTGAGCTGAGCCCCAAAGCAAGAGATGGGCTAGCCATGCAAAGTCCTAGTGGAGGAGTATAGTAGGGAAAGGAAAAAAAACTTTTGAAAAATGGAAAAAAAGTGGTGATACCGAACTAATGTAGGACGTATTAAGTTTATTGACTGATCAATCAACTGGCTGATAGAGTCATTTCTGAGAGAGGAGAAACCTAGGAAAAGAGATACTTTGTGGAAGGGTGGGGGGAAAAGAATCAAGACTGCTGTTTTGAAAGGTAATTTTGAGTTGATGATGTCAAATAAGTTTTAGCGTATGACAATGAACTAGATATTATTTCGTAATATAGCAGAATGTTAACAGTTCAACTTTGTTATATTATCTGCTATTCAAGGATCACAATATTGAATGACGTCAATTATTATCTTCAGGCAATTATTCTCGGAAATAGTACCACGGGCAATTTTTCATTTCTAACCAAACATGAACAGCATTAAAACTAAAAGAATATAATTGTTTCCAATACTAGAAAAAAAGACTATTCTGTGATGCAATAGAGGTATTAGCTAATGCTACAATGGCCATCATATTGCAATATAAATGTATCAAATCAATATGTTATATACCTTAAACTTACACAATGTTGTATATCAAATATATCTCAAAAAAAAAAAAAAAAGAGAACTGCAGCTATTTCCTGAGGGGAAGAAAAAGAATATATAGTCTCTGGAAATGTATATGAAAATAATAAAATTCGGATGTAAGACGATAAGGAATTTGAAAGTGAAGCCAAAATTGGAATTGGATCACCACTCTTTTAAGCACTGGGTTACTTTTTGCCAACTGTGGTTTTACTCCACCTTGCTTTAAATTATAAATTTTTCAGCTGTGTTTTTTTCTAGTTTCTGGTGTTGAAAGAGACATGAACACTTCATGTTATGATAACACATGTTTAATTCTTGTAACGTTTTAAACGTGTGCCTCAGCAAAAATGTCATAATGTCTGCTTTACCCTATTTTCGTGGAAGCATGGAAGGACAGTTCAGAACTGGAAACCTCCACTGGAAGTTCATTCATTCATTGATTCATTCACATATTTACCAAAGATTTACCGAAAACTAACTATATTCATTTCTAAGTTAAGATAATCATAATGAACAACAATAATAATATCCTAGTCATTGCAACAAATCTAAAAATCTCAAAGCATGTTCTACTTTGTCAACCTCTGCACAGTCTTGTTTCACTCAATAAGACTGTAGAATTCTTAAGGTTAAGACATGCATATTCTCCACATTACAGTGTCTAGTATATTGCAAATAGTAAGTAGTGTTCAGTGAATTGAGTGGTCCCATAAAGTTCCAAGACCTTGGGATCTTATATAATTATTCTTTTTTTCTTGTACTTGTTTGAATTACCTCGTCCTAACATAATCTCTACTTCAAAGATCTCATTTTAAAAAAAAAATCATTTAAAGAAAGTTGTGCCTTTAAATGATCATTATTAGTCGTTGAATTTCTATCGTCATTTTCATTGAATGAATTTTAGCAATATCCCATATTAAATACAACAATCTGCCAATTTTTCAACACATCAATCATTTTTAAAAATATTTTTAGCAAGTAAATATTAGAAATGGATATTCTCCCTAAATATGCCAACAAGAATGGAATCTTGAAAATAAACACTGGACAGACATTTTTCCAAAGAAGATATACAGATGGCCAACAGGCATGTGAAAAGATGTTCAACATCACTAATTTCTAGGGAAATGCGAATCAAAACTACAATGAGATATCACCTCACACCTGTCAGAATGGCTATAATTTAACAAGACAAGAAATAACAAGTGTTGGAGAGGATGTGGAGAAAAGGGAATCCTCATACACTGCTGGTGGGAATGCAAACTGGTATAGCCACTATGGAAAACAGTATGGAGATTTCTCAAAAAATTAAAAATAGAAATACAACATGATCCAGCTATTCCACTCCTGGGTATTTATCCAAAGAATGTGAAAACACTAATTCAAAAGGATATATGCACCCCTATGTTCATCACAGCATTATTCATAATAGCCAAGAGGTGGAAGCAACCCAGGTGGCCATCAATGGATAAATGAATAAAGAAGATGTGGTATACATATACAATGGAATACTACTCAGCCATAAAAAAGACAAAATTGTGCCATTTGCAACAACTTGGATGGACCTTGAGGGTATTATGCTAAGCAAAATAAGTCAGACAGAGAAACATATATACCGTATGATTTCAGTCATGTGGAAGATAAACAAATCAATACATTGACAAAGAGAACAGATTGGTGGTTAGCAGAGGGGAGGGGGTTGGGGGAGAGGGAGAAAGGGCTAAAGGGGTGCATGTATGTGGTGACGGATGGAAACTAGACTATTAGTAGTGAACACGATTTGGTCTACACAGCAATTGATATATAATAACGCACACCTGAAATTTACACAACGTTATAAACCGATGTGACTTCAATAAAATTAAAAAAAAAAAAAAGAAAGAAAATAAACATTGGTTTATTTTTTCCAACTAATTCTCAGAATGATAACTAAGTTGTCCTGATTTTACAATCATTCTTGAAAAGGGGGAAACAGTCTTAAAGTCTTTTGTTTAAAGAAGCCTCATTTTCAAGTAGCATACAGAATGTTTGTACTACC
Organism: Ceratotherium simum simum; assembly: GCF_057802395.1. NCBI lineage: Eukaryota > Metazoa > Chordata > Mammalia > Perissodactyla > Rhinocerotidae > Ceratotherium > Ceratotherium simum. The sequence goes on from NC_141940.1 coordinate 126,229,372, forward strand.
ACGATGCTCAATCAATGACCTTGGGTAAGTCCTTTTTCTTATAAATGCCCCATTTTTCTAGAAAATAAGATGATTTCAACGGTTGCTTCCAGTACAATGCCGCCTTGGTTCATGCAGAAGGGGAATAAACCCAATGGACCCAGTGAGATAGTACTTATTTCAGGAACTAAAATCCGCTGAGCATGAAAAGAATGTTCCTGTGTTAACATTTTACTCCTGTGTTAACATTTTACTATCTGCACACGCCAGGTTGCTTCAAGTGCCTGTCAATTACAGAAATCTGGAGGTTAATGAAACAATACTCATGCAGGGCTGGTGATTCTCTAGTTTAATTATTGCATTAAAATATTTATGTGAGAAATAGTTAACCTCCTTTGTTTCATAGATCATTCTTTCAACACAGGTGGTTATTTTTATTTTCTATTTTCATTTTTAGCAACTCAGTTTATAGAGTGAGAATATATTGGCCAGTAGCATCCGTCGGTCGAATGCCTATGTCATAAGGAATGTTACAATGAAGTCGGCATGAGGACTCTTTTTTGCATAACTTAACCAAGAATCAAATCGTCCATAAATTTTTGAATAAAAATCACCTTTATGAAAATAAATCTTAAACTGTTATCTCAAATATGAACGTCTCTATCTAGAATGTGTGCATAGATTTCTTACAAGCCTTTAATTTATCCACATGTCAGATTGTAATGTTCTCTATAATTGAGTGGATGGTTACCTAATATACAATTGCTGATGATTACTAATCCATTCTGGAAGATCAGCCTTGTGGCTTTTAATGATACATCCACATAGCTATAGATTCACATATTAAAGTAGATAGAAAGACGATGCATGACATTACCCCAAATCCGTGGGTCAATCCTTAAAACATATTATAATTTACTGACAAAGAATGAAATACACAAAATGATATATACCTTTAGTAGATTATCACTCCTAATATTTAAAATAAGTTTAGGTTCATGTTTTCTACATGAGAAATTTTAGATAAAGCTCTTCTAGTCCCATTTGGATTCAAACATCATCTCTACATCTGCACGTTGCAATTAATCAATAGGAATGTTTAATTGCCTATTTTAAATTTTTACAAAAAGTGATTACCTCTCCATTTTCAAACCTTGTAGCCATTCATAAATATCAGTTTCTCGATTCAAAGACATACTACCATCTTCCTTCACAAATTAGTGCTCCGTTAATGTAGGGGGATACATGAGTATGCCTGCGTGCCCATGTATTTTAACCCTGAGTGTACTTTCTGAATTTGTAAACAATTCCAAGCTTCCTGTTGTTTCGATTGGATGACGTTTATCACAGTTGAAGCGGTGTTTAATTACCTTTATCCCAGAATAAGACAGGTGGACAGGTAAAGCTATTTCCCCACAATTTCCTCTCTCTTAACTTTTATTCACATTCAGTGTGAAGAGTATGCATGTGAGCACCTAAAGAATGATATTCACCCAACCGTCTCTACAGTTCTGTCCTATGCCCTGTACACTGGCTATATTTTATTGAAGTGGAGGGCGAGCACTTTGAATTAACCTAGCAAATACACTTTAAATAAAAATGTCTAGTATTTTGTAGGATGGTGTGGCTAAATGAGCAACCTAGAATTCAAATTCTCCCTCTTTGCTTCTGTGCATTTTTTAAGATACTTTCCCTTCTTCACCTGGTTAATGTCTACCCAACACATTTGGTTTCAAATTTGATGGATCTTTCAGGAGAGAACCTTGCCATGTCTGTTTAAGATTTTCCTTCTCTTAACTACAGTATATTTTATTTATCACTTTGTACATACCCTCTCTGTTTTAGTAGAACCCACTAGAAGAGTGGTTCTCAGTCTTTGGTGTAAGTAAGAATGCTATGGAAAGCTTCTTAACACACAGACTCCCGCAAAATGTTCTGGTTCACAGAGTTCAGGGTGGGCTCCATACATTTTAATTTCTTATCCATCCCCAGGTTTATTTATCTGCCCAACTGTAAGCCCCACTTGGGTTAACACAGTGCTATAACAGAGTGAGGGCTGAGTCACACATTTCTTATTAAAAATTTCATCCCTAGAGATGATTACTATAGCAAATGCAGCACATATTAGCTTATTCTGCAACATGAATATATCAACTAGTTAAATATAAGACACTGAGTAAAAGTGAGCTTGAGTTGGCCGATTTGTTGTTTTCACTAACATGGTTATTTCCATGTTTGTCTCATTATAGAATGGAAGCATTTACGATAAATTTGAGGAGAAGATGTGAGATAAACTAAAGAAAAAGGAAGGGAGAGTAAATATGCTAAAAAACTACAATGTGTTTTTATTCTACCATATCCTTTCTAAGTAAGATTTTCAAGTTATCTTCAAAAAAAGAACAAGATGGAAAGTTTATGACTTTTATATTGCAGTTGCGATTCCGTAGGGCAAAGAACGTTATTTCTGCGTATCCTTAGGCATTCTTCGTGAAAAATCATTTTCTTAACCTTTTTCTGAAGCTAAGGATTTTGACATGACATGTATATTGATATTGACTTGGGGCATGACATTAAAAAAAGTCAGGATATTCACCCATTCAGAAGGTTTCAAAGGCTGTAAAAAATATAGGATGTATTGCCATATCTTATTTTTGATAACCTAGAGTTTCTGATATTCTTTCATTAAGATTAACTTTTTTCCACTAAGTGTAGAAATGTTACCGGACCAAATGGATCCATTCTTGGGAGTTAAATCAAACTGCACCAGAAGTAGTTTTGTTCACAAAGCTATGGCTCCTGAGCACGAGGGGGGAGGGTACCTTTATTTGGGGTAGGAAATGAATATCCAAAGGGAAGTCTCATCATCACATGTAGAGGTAGGCATAAGCTTGCCCAGCGTGGTTTGAAATCATGTTTCTACAGACATCATATGACCTAAAAATGGTGGCTTTGTCCCTCCCAAAGGAGAGGAATTTATGGTGTTAAAGAGGGCAGGTTACTTCAGTACAACTCTCTGCCTATCTGTGCAGGTACCAGGCTTGTGGTCGCAGTCTGGGTCAGCCTGGTCCATTTCAGAGAGGCTGGGTGCAAGGCGGTTGTCTCTTAGAGCTTCTTCCTGGAACATAGCTGAAAACCACATAACCTCAAGGCCCCAAGGTGTCAGATAAAGGAACTCCTGCACCTTGCAAACAGACAAGAGACTTAGGTCAAACACAGAGGTTAGAATATAGGCAAAGACAAGAGAAGCAGGTTAGTGTCCATGTTTGGTGACAGAAACACTTGTTGAAATCTGGTTTTCAAAGATTTAAATATCGAAAAGTAAATTAATATTCGTATAGTCTGAGTTGTGTGTGTTAAATAAATAAACAACAGAAACAACAATGACCTTGTCTTTTTGGCACGGCATATGGCCAGGTTCACACTTTCTGCATGGTTTGGCCATAGAAGAAAATCAACCTATAGCCACAACAATCTCCCAGATCTGCCTCAAAGAAGTAAAAATGGCCAATGTGATTCCTATACATATAACACAAACACACGCATCTGTGGATGTACCTTCTCCTGATTTATCAGCGATAACTGTTTGTGCTAAATAAATTTATTAAATCAAAAGGAAGTTGTGGTCAACTGAACGCTTGAATTAAATCCACTAAGCAGACAGTGGGAGGTGGGGAGGGATGCATTCCTCAGACGTTTTGTGAATGTTGCTGGAGTGTATCACGGTGCTCTGTTTTCTGTGTACACTTTCCTTCAGTACATTCCAATAAAGTGGTTTCCCAGGCAGCCGTCAGTGGCTATCAAACGTTGATAATAAAATAATAATGGAAATTAGGACCTGGGTATAGGAGTCAGCTTGGGCTGTCATAACAAAAGACCACAGACAGGGGAGTTTACATAACAGATATGTATTTCTCCCAGTTCTGGAAGCTGGAATCTCAGATCCAGGTGTGGGCAGGCCTAGTTCCTCCTGAGGCCTCTCTCCTTGGCATGTAGACACCATCTTCTCCCCATGTCCTCACATGGTCTTTCCTCTGTGTATGTCTGTGTCCTAATTGCCTCTTCGTATAAGGATATCAGTCCTATTGGATCACGACCTACCCTAATGACCTCATTTTACCTTCATCACCTCTTTAAACATCCATCTCCAAATACAGTCCCATTCTGAAGTACTAGGGGCTTGGGCCTCAATGTATGAATTTGGGGACACAACTCAGCCCATAACACTGGACATGTGTACACGGAGGTAAACTAATGCAGACCAGTTGGTACAAGGCAGAGAATTCTGTCAAACAGCTTGCTATAGCCATACCACTGGTTAAAATGCATAATATGTATTGTAGTCTCTTAATTTTCCCCATTTTCATCACCTTCAGTAAATAAAGTTTAATAGCAGTCTTCATTTATTTTCATGATTTTGACAATAGTATTTCCTCCTCCATCCCATCTGTTTCTCTATTTTTTCCCCACATCATTCCCAATTTCAGCATTCACTACCTAAAGACTGTAATTGGAAGGTAAACCCTTCCTAACATGTATAAAAGACCCAACCCATCCACTTGCCTTTCTATCCTCTACGATCCTCCAGGATTCCCAATCTTGAACTTCAGCTGCCGAGTGGCAAATGGTTTAATAAAGGTAGCATGTGTTAGACCCATATAACTCCTAGAGTTTCCAGTTTACTTTCAATTCTGCAACAAACTCTTGCAAATTGCATAATAAAAGTGAAAACATTGACATGATTTCTATTTCCATGTATAACAAGTTCAGCAAGATCAAGCCAGGACTTAGGGAAGGGATTTTTTTTGTGGGAACTACTTTCTAACTCCAAGTAATGGGTTATAAACAGAGACCTTGGAGGGAAACTTTTTAAAATTATTTAAAAATCACAAGAAATTAAACTCAATGTCATGTGACATTGAACATCATTTTTCGTGAAATATAACTTGGGAAACAAGGAATACATGTATTTGCATTAACAATGTTTATCATATTGGTTTTTAATATAAGAAATATGTCCTAGACATACTTGTTGCTTCTTATCACAGAAAATCCAATGATGTTGATTCCAATTACATACATCGTGATATCCCGAAATCTATGCAGTTTCTAAAATTGTCCATCATTTTCATCTTTTACTTTAAAACTTTAGAGGGACAGGGGCTGGCCCGGTGGCGTAGTGGTTAAGTTGGCGCAGTCCGTCCATGGTCAGGGATTCACAGTTCAGATCCCAGGCTCGGACCTACTCATCCTACTCATCCCCGCTGCATGGCTCATCAAGCCATGCTGTGGCGGCATCCCACATAAAAAAAAGAGGAAGATTGGCAATGGATGTTAGCTCAGGGCCAATCTTCCTCACAAAAACAAAACAAAACTTTAGAGGGAGAATGAAAAGGATCACTGTCAATCATTTGGCTCCTCACCATTAAGTATCATTATTTAAATTTTCTCTTTCCCTGGAATATAGAAGCCAAACATGTAGAAGTCACCAAATCATTAGTGAAAATCCAGAGAGTATTATGTCTGCTGTTTGCACATCTCGGCCTCAGTAGGCACGGCAGCAGCATAGCTACACCCTCAGTCATTAACCAGCGAGTTGCCCTCGTAAATTTTCCCAGAGTCCTAAATAGCTGGTCTGGAAATTCGTTTCAGATCTGTAAAACCCAAAATGTACATGCAGCGTATTTGTACGTGGTAGTTTGAGTACGTGTAATAAAATTTCCACTACAAAAAGGAAAGATCTATACCTGTGTAATAAACGCTTTTATAACCTGCTTACAGTAGAGGTGGAAAATGAATGCTTTAGTGAAAAACGCAGGGTCAGTAAGGGAAGTGCAACAGGGCTTGTGTTGAGGAGGAAGGGGAAGGAACTTGCACACAGAAAAGTTGGTCTGGAAATAAAGGAGGAGGTCGTCATTGTTTTATAAAGAATTGCACTGATCAGTGCAATGTAGACTCTGAATTCCATCGCCCGACGAAGTTTTCAGCCACTTGTTCCTTTCTTGCTCACGTATTGTGATTTGTCTCTGTTGTAGAGAAGCTGAGAATTTCTGAATCTGGCCTTTTCGGCTGGAGAGGCGGGTGTCCACGTGCAACTGGCCGCATGCATTTTTGCATCTTTCTGGGAAGAGTCACTATTTCCTGGGAACCTCAATGTGTCCAGTGGCTTCGCCAACCTAAGAACCGAAGGGCACTGAGAGCAGAAAATTCCTCGGCTTGGTCATTTAATTATGGACTGTTTTTATACCTGCACAGCATTCAGTAGGTGGCATTTTTTGTCATTTTATTATTGCTTTGTTAAATCCATATAGCTAAAAGTAACCTCACGAAAAATGAACCATTTCAATTTTTATTTAAAAAAAATATTTTTGGTACCTTAATGATCTGTGACCCATGTTGATAAGACCTAAATGCCCTCAATTTGTTCTATACTTTTTTCTTGTCCTTATCTCCCCCATATATCAAGTCCATAGTATTGATCAATTATTTTAGAGCGTCTTGCTATGGTATAGGGCCCACTCTTGTTGAGCAACAGCCATCCACTTGGGTCCTTATGACAGCCAAACATGTTAGACAGGATAGGCTTCACCCAGTGCCAAGTGTTCGGCCACATAAAGGGCAAGCAACAGACAGTGCGCAGAGAATCGGCATAGCACAGGGCTCATGACCCCCAGCACAGCTTCCAATGTTCCCACCATTCTACACCCGGAACATGAGTCTTCACAAAGGACCATGCTGAACACGAAAAGACAACCTCAATTCAGGTAAGGAACCAGCTGTGGAGTACTTCCATCTCTCACGTCTTCTCGGTCCTGGAGTGTTCTCAGGTGTTAAGCGATAGCCTCCAGTTGTAGGGTCAACCCATCCCCGCCAACGACTCATCACTTATCTCATCAATGAGGCACCGCGGCTTGCTCCATGGTCCTCAGCTGGACTCTCATTTATCTTGGATTCATTACACGTAAAAACCCAACAATTCCTGGAATTAACGATGTAAGAAAAATGGACCAAGGGTCAAATCTTCAGGCCTCCACGAAATTAAAGGAAAAGCTGCAGAACCACCTTCTAACCATTATCTTTCCACATAGTAAGAGGAAAAGAAGAAGAAGGAGGGAGAGGAGAGAGTAGCTCCTCCATGCTTCCTAAGCGATGAGGACTAATGACGGTGATGTTGTCTTCATGTAATTTTTCAAGAGGACACTGGTTTGAAGGTATAATTATGACACACTAGCCTATGGGTTTAACTAATATTTACCCAGTCAGTTAGGCACTGTGCAAAGCGTTGGAAATATAATGATGAGTAAGAGAAACTTCCTAACTTCAAAATGCTATCACCGCTCACTCAAGTGGAATCTTTTAACTCTCTCTCTGTGTCTCTCTCTGTCTTACACACACACACAAACATGCACACACACACATACGTGCTCACACATACACACACATTTCATAATAGTTCTGGTTCTCTGGCTGAATATATCCCAAAATCCTGTCTTGGAGAAGCTTTACCTCCAACATGGGAGAATAAATTGAATAGCTCACTAGGATGACTAGGTTCAAATATGGTTATATTATAATGTTGTCAAGACATATAATTTAAAATACAAGTGAGCCTGTCTGTACTAAATTAGAAAGCTTAATATCCTTTTTCAACAAGAAAATGAACTTGATATGTCCCCTGATGTATAAAGTATTAAGTGGCTTGTATGTAAAATTATGTCACATGAGATAAAACTAGCTGAAAGAGTGTAAACAAAAGGGAAAGTTCATCAAAATATATGCAGGTTGTGAAGTGACCAGGAAGCTGTCACAATGAATATCCTAGTAAAAGACAAAGAGGATTGTGGATATTAAAAATGTAGTAAAAGATTCCACAATGTTTAACTTGAAAGAACCCTGTGTTGCACAGTAAAAGAAGGTTACATAAACATATAAAGTTACAAAATAACCTTCACATTGTAATGAGAGAAATTAACAGTTTCCTACAACGCTACAAACGCCCATACCCAAGACCAATCAGACCTGCTCCTAAAAATTGACCCAAGAAATATGAAAATATATCCACAATATATTTGTACAGAGACACTCCAAGCAGGTTTATTAATAAGAACCCAGTATTAGCAACAGTCTAGGTTTTTATCAATAACGACATGAATGCAATAATGGTGATATATTTATAAAATGGACTGCTACTTAGTAATAAAAAGATATGGCTTATCAATAAAGAATAACAGACGAATCTTTTAAAAATGCTTAAAGAAGACATATAAAAATACAAATCGTATGTTTGCATTTATATGAAATTTGATAAAAAGCAAAATAGACCTATGGTGAAAAAAATCAGAACTCTCTTGCCTATCTGAGTGGAGGTGTGAATTGATTGAGAATTTCGTGAAGGAGTGGAGTGAGGGTGAGTTCTGCCTCTTGACAGAGGTTTAGGTTACACAGGCATACGCCTTTGTCAACACTCACAGACAGGTGCGCTCAGGATGATGCACTTCAATTAGGTGCGCACATTTTACCTGAAATAAAACAAAAAGAACCATAAATATCGATAATATGCACGCTGAAGTGTTTGGCAATCGGTTGTATTGATGTCTGCCACTTACTTTCAAATATATATATATACACACATATATATATATATATACACAAAATGACTTGACGAGTGGAAAGAGGAATGAACAGATGGATAGCTATATGATAAACCAACTAAAGTAAAATGTACCTCTCTGGGGATGTTATATGCGCCTTCACTGCACCATTCTTTCAACTTTCCTGTATGTTTGAGAATTTTAATGTTCCATATTGGAATGTCATAACAGAATTATATCTTAGAGAAAGCTAAATATGGCTCTTCAATGAAGGCAAGGAAATAGAAAAGAACTGGCATAAATTACCTAAAAATACAGACACCAGTGTACAAATGAACTTTGAGGTGGTAATTGCTGCTTTTAAGGACTCCCCAAGTAATGCGTGTTGACCAGTATACTTTATATGGCTTTTTGCTGCTTTATATTTATTTTACTGGAGGAAATATTTTTGACTTCTTCATAACCGTGAACAAAAATTTGATCAGTATTTAATGGAGCATTATGGTGCAAGGAAGATTTGTATTTTTGTTCAACTCAGATATATAGATATTATATGAATTTATAAACTGGAACTTTGCTATGAACTGGGTCATAAACTCCTTCTCTCAACTCTTTTATACATATGTGTAAAAATATTATTACCATCAGTGACCATTACCATTTGTGTACTTCTCAAATCCTTAGAAATTACTGTACTAGAGATATCATATATTACTGAAACAATTTCCACTATTAAATTCATTCCAATTATATTCTATAGAAAATAAACTCACAATAAAGGCACAGCATTCAATTTAAAATCCCTTGAATCACATTTCTTCGTTATTACAATAATTAGTAGTTTGGCTAATCTTTTTGCAAGAAGTGACTACAAAAAAGAACAAATCACTCAAAAAAGTATATTTGGATATACTTACAAATTTATCTTTGTTTTCTCCTACTGAATATTGGAACCCTTTCAGGAAATGTAACCAACTTTAACTCTTTCTGCCCAGATCCTTTCTTTTGAGACAATAAAGAATATTGCTGTTAGGTTGATACCTATTGTTATAGTTCTTGTTGCAATATTGAGGCATATTGACCAGATTCTTGAGCAAAGAATGCTCTAATCAGCCATTGCATTCAGTATCATTCAAGGCAGGTAAATATTTCCCAAATGGCAATTACTCCTCACAAATGTAAACGCCTCAGCTTTCTGACTCTCCGTGGTGTTCTTGAGAAGCACAATACTATGTGGCTGTACAATCCTTTAATGTAATCTATTCTTTCCCCTGCTAGTTTTAATGATATTGTCATTGTCTCACAAGTTCATCAAGATAGATTGGGGTGAGTCTATTGTATTTCACGTGCTGAGAATTTAAGACGTTTTTTTTTTGGAGAACCTGTCTTGCATTTCTGGGAAAGGCATTCTTTCTTTTTTTTTTTTTTTTTTTTTTTTTTTATTGCAGTAACATTGGTTTATAACATTGCAAAAATTTCAGGTGTACATCATTGTACTTCTATTTCTGCATAGATTACATCATGTTCACCACCAAAATACTAATTATAACCCATCACCACACACATGTACCGAATTATCCCTTTCACCCTCCACCCTCCCCTTCCCTCTGGTAACCACCAATCCAATCTCTGTCCCTATGTGTTTGTTTATTGTTGTTATTATCTACTACTTAATGAAGGAAATCATACGGTATTTGGCCTTCTCCCTCTGACTTATTTCACTTTGCATTATACCCTCAATGTCCATCCATGTTGTCACAAATGGCTGGATTTCATCGTTTCTTATGGCTGAGTAGTATTCCATTGTGTATATATACCACAGCTTCTTTATCCATTCGTCCCTTGATGGGCACTTAGGTTGCTTCCAAGTCTTGGCTATTGTGAATAACGCTGCAATGAACACAGGGGTGCATGTACCTTTGCAAATTGGTGTTTTCAAGTTCTTTGGATAAATACCCAACAGTGGAATAGCTGGATCATATGGTAGTTCTATCCTTGATTTTTTGAGGAATCTCCATACTGTTTTCCATAGTGGCTGCACCAGTTTGCACTCCCACCAGCAGTGTATGAGAGTTCCCTTCTTAACTCGTATCCTGCTTGCAAATTTTTTGACATACTTTATCTGATGTTATAGATTATACTTTGTCCATGAGGTTTAATGCCTTTATTGATTCCCTCTTTATAATTTTAATTTTTTTGGAGTGTTGGTGATGAATTCTTAGGGTGTAATTTGCTGTATTTAACCTGAATTCTCTTCATCCTCTATTTTCATGGTTTGGTTCAGTTAGTATTCAGTCTATACTCTCCCTTGCTAACTTGTAAATTCTCACATTCTTGACTATCGGTTGATAATAATCCCTCTCCCCTCTGCCAGTGCATTTTAAAAATACTATTTACAAGTAAAATCCCAATTACTTATTACCTGTATTTGTAATTTCTCTAAAACTATCAGCCCCTGCTCTCTTTTCCATCAACAACATTAGTTTTATAATTATTATCTTTTCCCTTTGCCAATTCTTAAATTTTCACTGAGTCCGTTTGGGGCATTAAAGTCCATCTATTATTGTAACTTCCCTTACAAGTACAATTCTTGCTTTCAAGAATTCTCTTTTGGCAGTTTCATAACTCATTCATAGATTATAACCTTATCCATTTAAATTAATCATTCTCCACTATACTCATGCACTGCGTAACGACATTTCAGTCAACAATAGTCTGCATGTACGACAGTGGTCCGTAAGATAGTACCATATAGCCTAGGTGTGTAGTAGGCTACACCATCTAGGTTTGTGTAACTACACTCTATGACGTTTACACAACGATGAAATCACCTAACGACACATTTCTCAGAATGTATCCCGTTCGTTAAGCAACGCATGACTGTATTTTGTTCTCTCTGTGTTGAGATATGTTCACATTTGATTGTCCAGGCCGTTGAATCAGGTGTCAACAATGGAATTCCTTTCGATTAATTCAATGATTTTTTAAAATTAGAGTATTTTTAATTAGCTTAGAAAATAACTGTAGGGCTGAACCTTCTAAATGCTGTTGTTGCTAATTTTGTATATTTTTCTTGTGTTATATGATAATCCCTGTATTCAATCCTCCAAAATATTGTGGTTTTCTGTGATGTCCCATTCGCTTGCCCCTGTTGATACTTGTTATTTAGAATATTGTATTTAAAAATGTCATTCTCTAAACACAACTCCTAAACAGTATATCTTTAAAGCTCCAATCTGCACATTTTATTTATTCTATATCAGGAGGAAGCACTGTCTCCTGAGTTAGTCTCCCTTCTTTAAGCTGCATCTTCTTGTTACACGGCTATATTTTCCTTTGCTTCATTAAGCCAGTGACTGCAGGCTTTATTCAATACGTTCTTTGTTCAAACTCTTGGTATCTTTGAGGCTCTGTAGATTTTGCCTCAGAAACCATGAGCGACCTCAAGAGTGAATTAGGAGAAGGATAGGAGTCTTGTATACCTTTGTTTTCTGCAAATGCATATTTTATATTTAAAATCCATTTAACATTGATCCATCTTTCATTGAGCTATGAATAAAATGTGAGGAAACATGCTAAACAATCTATTTCACTAAAATTCACATATTCTTTTGGGAAACAACTGAATGTAAACTCAAACAGACTAGTGTCTTTAAAGGTAGATTGAAGTATTGGATGTCCATAATTTTACTTCCTACATTCGTACAGAGAACTTTATAATTATATCTTGAAACATGTAAAATAGAAGGGAAGCATGCTTTTTCTTTAAAACAATATGTTAAGGAAACCAAATATATTATAAATAAGCATGTCCCTATCCATGTGTCTATTAGAAAAGTCACAACTCCTTACTGGAGATATTAATCCTCATTCAGATTCCACTTTTTGTAGATATAATCAACAGCTTTTTTGTGATTGTTATTTATTGAAGGATTGTGATATCTGACTTAAGACTACCCTTTCAGTGTTTGTCAAGATGAACTAATAAGGGCTACCTTTTGTCTGAAATACAAATGAATGCCCCTAGTCCTCCAAACTCAGAATAGCACATTCATTACTGACAAACAATATGCCAGAGATTCTGCATAATTGCTACTTGAAAAGTTAAATAAATAAGAGCTAAAAAAAATTACTTTCAATAGCACGGGGCTGCAGGTACTCATCTATAGATCAAAGAAATAATGCCTAATTCCGGAGTAAGGGGTCACACCAGATCATGGACACAAATACTTTGCTTTCCTCATGTAAATATCGGAAATTCAGATTCTAATTAGAGACATCTTAATCTGAGAGGCCAAATAATCATGCAAAATTTATCGTGCCAAAACCTTCAGCAATTTGATTATTTCTAAGAACATTAATTATAATATTCACATCTTCCAGCCCGAGTTTCTACAGAATACTTGAATATTTTTAATAAACTCTGAAGTGTTTTTGATGGAAAATTGAGGAAAATTCTCTATTACTGTTGGATAAACAACCAGTAAAGACTCTTTAAAAAGTATGAAAGGATGAATTCTTTGACAACTGTTGGCAAGAATACCACATAATCTTCAGTGTAATTGTGAGAATTACAGTTAATATTGACGTAGTCTTAAATGTGAATACATCATGTCTCCCTGTATAATTTTCATGCAAAGGGAGGAATGTAAACACAATAAAACAACAGCAGAAACAAGAATAAGAAAAATCAAATGCAATAGTGGGTGGGAATTTGGAAATAGTTAAGGAATTGATGCTGCTCAAAATTTTAGGACTAAAAGTTGATTCACATATACCGTCACTGAGACAGAACAGTATTCTAGCATGGAATTCTTTAAACCTGTATTCCAAACCAGCCTTAAAACCTTCTAAGTATGTGGAATGGGATAAGTTCTGAGATCTTTTCTGACTTTTACTCTTCCTGTCAGCATATTACAGATTATAGCACTTGCTCCAAAAATGGTTGTGGAAATCAATTTAGATTAATTGTACAGAATGTTCGTTAAAGAGCCTGACATACAATGTGCTTTCAATAAATGGAGGTTCCAAATGGAATTTAGACATTCAATTTATATTCATCCATGTTATGAATTAACTTCAATATTGGAATTACTTTACACTGGAAGAAAAAGTTGAAGAGACTTTGAGTAATAAAGGTGTGTGTCCTGTAATACTTAAAATGGCTATCATTTTACTGTATGTCTCTGCAGGAATTAATAACAGAACGAGACTATGTGTGCTGAAAAGGGAGGATATCCAAGCTGATACGATTGCAGACTCACAACCTTCTCCATTGCCTGAAGACCATCTTGAGCAAGGTACCGTGCTTTCAGAATGCTCATTGTGGCTAGAACCTCAGAAATTCACTGGGGACACTTTTTAGAAATCATGTTCTGAAATCCTATTTATCAATGCCATCTTATAGGAATTACAAATATGAATTTAAAGACGTTTTCAGGCAGCCTTAAAACTTACCATTCATCAAAAATATGAGGGTGTTAAAGTAAACTATTACATCATATTTTCCACCTAAAACTTTTATATTGGCACTTCCAGATCTATAGATAGATCCCATTCATGGTAAGTAGTATTAAAAAAAGAAAGAAAACAGGATTTGGTTCATTAAATTCATTACTAATGTATTCCAGCTTTTTTTATTTTTTCTTTGAAGAATCTAGACTGTTAAAGAACTGCTCGGTCTCTATCATGCTTAATTTGAAAATGTCAGCCATCATTGAGTCATTTCATTCTTTTCTTAAAGAAGGCATTTGGGGGGTATTGTCCTCAACAGTCTAAGGACGCTTTATGAGCTATAGCAAAGTTACCTGACTTCTGGGTTTTGGGTAGCATTTAATATAAATGGCATGGCTGAAATTCTGGCTAGACCACTCATTGGTGATTTTAGTAAACAAAGTCATTTAATTTATCTGGACCATGCTCCCTCTTGGTTAAATGGATATAAACAACAGCAGAATTGTACTCTCAAATTTTAAAGCTTGCAGAGAAATCCCAAACATATCTTAGTTTTATGGATCTCACAAAAATCTTTAGCTTAAAAGATGTGAGGTATTAGCATCATTTAATCAAATGATTGCCTACAGTTATGAAATTTAGTCAATATTAAGATGCCTCCTCATGTACCTACCATTAATTTTGGGGTCACTAGCTCTTATAATCATCAAAGGTATATCTTAAGCTAACACCAAACAATAGCAAGCAAATATTTATTCTGTATTATTTTCTTCCTTATTGTTCTTGCTGAGTTCATTCCTCGTGATTTCTATATGTACTACTAAAACATGGAATTTTGGCATTTTATGCCAAGTGGGACATTACATGTCACAAGGTATAATGTTCAATAATTATGTCTTTATATTTTGTAAATCCTTATAACATATACTGTGGTGGTTATTTAAAGATCATAATATATACAATAAATTACCGCTAAAAGTTGTCTAATTATACAAGTCCATCTCCAACAGACACATTAACACAATACACATTTATGCATATGTGTGTTTGGTTATTTCTGGTATAGAATAAATTTGTCATAGAATAGTAGCCATAAGAATGGAAGACATTTAAAAGATTTTAAAACAAGTGGGACAATAAAATATGTAAATTTTTAAAAATCTATAAATCCATAAATTAATATCTTTTATGAGAGTAAATTATTTTAATGAAGAATGAATTATTTCAGTTACCAGTAATCTAAAAGTACAAATTAATATCTGTTAATGGCCAATTTAATATCAAATGATTGCTTTTTAATAGAACAATGCAACTATTTTAACTGCCATATAAGCCACTCGGTTCGTTTTTCTCTAATATATTGAGCCAGGCTATTCATGAGGAAAGCGATTTTACTGAACACTTTATTCTCTGAGGTTGTAACTGTTGCTTTGGCAATCTTAATCAACCTTAATAGAGTACTGTAACTGCCTTAAATGTGCCTGGATATCATGTTTCATAGGAATGTCCTTGAAAATGGTCCCATTAGGAAGATTTATATCCTTCGTATTTTATGTATATAATGATTATACCCCTGTGAACTTTGTAAGATATCTGCATCTAGTGGGAATGTAAAAAAGGAGCATATTCTATTTCCAAATTTGTGTTTGCATACTTTCTTTTTTCTTTTTTCTTAAAGCTTAATTTCTTTTTTTTTTTATTATGGTAAAAACAATTAAATTTACCATCCTGACTATTTTTAAGCACACAGTTCAGTAAGGTTAAGTATATTCACATTGTAGTACAATGGATCTCTTGAACTTGTTCGTCTTGCAACACTGGAATTCTATAGCCATTAAATACTAACTTTTCTTCCCCTCTTCCTCCAGCCCTTGGTAAACATCTTTCTGTTTCTAAGACTTTGACTACTTTAGCTACTTCACTGGAGTGGAATCATGTAGTATGTATCCTCTTGTGACTGGCTTACTTTGGTCAGTATAATGTACTTGAAGTTTATCCGTGTTGTAGCATGTGACGCGATTTCGTTCTTTGTTAAGGCAGCATAATTTCTTGGATGTGACACCAAAAACAAAAGCAAAAATAGACAAGCGGGACTACACCAAACTTAAAACCTTTCACGCATCGAAACAAACAATCAACAGAGTGAAATTGCAACGTATGGAATGGGAGAAAATAATTGCAAATCATACATCTAAAAAGAGGTTATTATCAAGAATATGTAAGGAACTTCTACAACTCGATAACAACGACAAAATAACCCAATTAAAAATATGGGCAAAGGACTTGAATAGACATTTCACCAGAAAAGACATACAGTGCCCAATAAGCATAAGAAAAGATGCTCAACATCCCTTAACATTAGAGAAATGTAAATCAAAAGCACAATAAGATATCACCTGACACCAATCAGCACGGCTGCTACAAAAATAAAACAAAACAAAACAGAAAATAACAAGTGTTGACGAGGAGGTGAAGTTGGAACCCTTGCGCACTGCTGACGGGAATGTCAAACGGAGCAGCCATTAGGTAAAACAGTATGGAGGTTCCTCAAAAGTTTTTAAATTGAATTACCATTTTACCCAGCAATCTCACTTATGGATGTATATCCAAAAGAATTCAAGCAGGGTCTTGAAGATGTATTTGCACACCCACGTTCACTGCAGCTTTCTTCACAGTATCCAAGAGGAGGACGCAACCCAAGTGTCCAGCAACAGACGAATGGATAAAGAAAATGTGTTATATACATACAATGCAATATTTTGCAATCCCAAAGCTTAATTTCTACACAGATCTCTTTTCAAGGTGTACGTCCAGCTGTTTAAGTAAAGTGAATAGTTTAAAAGCCAGGTGCAAAGTTTTGCATAACGATCATACCTCTGCAACTGACATAATTTTTGTAAAGTAGGAGGCACTTTTAAAATGTACCTTGCCTTGAGTCAGAGTTTAATAGATATGCAATGCTTTATCATTAATGTTATTATTTTTAGTTTGAAACATCAGATAATTAGATGAGAAAACGTTTAAATCATCATAAAAATCAACAGAGCTAATCAATAAACATATGAGAGAGCTCAACCCGTGTTTTTAATCAAGCATGAGGATGGGTTTGTATAAACATTCACACAGGCACACACGCAAACAAATATTCATGCCCATATACGATGTACAGTGTTGGTTAATGTAGGAGGAAATCGGTACACATCAACATCCCTTTAGTATTTTTATAAATTTGCAAAATATTTGGGTGACATTTTCTGCACATCTATCAAAATTTATAACACACGTACACTTGGCTCAGCCTTTCTACTTTGGGGAATATATCCTCCCCAAATAATATTATAGTAGTTCAAAGATGCATATGCAGACAAATTGCATAACACTGTTGGGAAAGAAAAATTAAGAACAAATGTCTACAGTCCCAACAATAGCAGAATGTCTGAATAACCGATGGCAGGGGATGTGATATTGAATACTGGCTTGTAATATCCAGCTATCAAAATGCTGTGCCATCACTAAAAAACCACTACAAAATGGTTGGCGGCTTAGGACACTGAGTCCTATGCTGTTCCTATTCTCAAATGCATGTTGGCTGGAGGTCACCTCGACCTCTGCGTCTTGCTTTCTACACGCTACTTCTCCAGGCTGAACACCCAGTGCACATCTTTGATAACGTCCATTCTCTTAGCAGAGAGAAGAGGGAGATGGCGGAACCGGGCAGCGGCTCCCAGAATGTCTGCTTGGAAACAAAGCATGTCTTTTCTACTTATATTTCGTTGACCAGAGCAAGTTGTAGGACCACATCTGGCTTCGACGGGACAGGAGGTGTCATCCTGTCATGGGGAGGGCCAGTCCCATTAGGGAATGCCTAGAAATGAGAGACAAGGATATTTTTACAATAACACGGTCTCCCATACATTGTTGAATAGGATCATGGGAGAAGCAATTATAGTAAGGGGAGGAGAGAAGATACTGAAGAATAAGAGCTAAGGCTTATTGAATGTTCCTCATAGGCTAGTAACTATTTTTCTTTCTTTATAAGTGTTCCTCCTGCTCCATGATGCCCAGAGAAGACTAATCACAGCCTCATCACCTCCCACTAGGTGTCGGATCAAGAATTAAACCCACCCAGTTTAGAATAGAGCAGTGCTACTTTGTACTGTGTGTGTGAAACAATGTGATGTCATCTTGCAAAGTATAAAAAGCACTTTACCAAAAACTGATCTGTAAAAAAAAATAGTGCTCTATATGTATTTACCTATATTTGTGTGTGCAGATTTCTATAAAATCTGAGAAAATGCCTGAAGATATTTCCAGTTAAAGAATGTAGAACAAAAGTACCATTGTTCCTACACCCAGTGAACTGATGAAAAGAGTAAAAATTAAAAAGAAAAAAAAAACCCAAGCAAAAATATGGGTGATATTCAATTCCACAATACCAATTTGTAGTCCACATGATCAAAGAAAGGCACTGAAAATTTTGGTGATCTGCAGAGCAGGCTCCCTTCCTAATTTTTACAGATACCTCAAATCTGAAAAACAAAACAAAACAAAAAACCGACTTAGACTAGCCAAAGCAATGTAGAGAAAATTGAAGTTAAACCTGAAATCTGAAAGTAAAATGAAGAAATTAACTAGGTAGAAAAGAAAATTTCTCTTATAGACCAAGATTTTAATAGATACTTTCCTATTAACTTCCTGTGTGCACAATTTTGTTCATTCAGAGACAACTTTGTCATTGACTTTTGTTTGAAAAGTTTTACTTGATAGATACATATTGCTGTGATTATATATCTATACCTATTTCTTTCTTTTTTGTTCCTCATTCATATCTTTGCCTACGTCTATCTATATCTTTATTTTCTTTTTTGGTGAGGTTAGCTCATTGGCCCTGAGCTAACATCTGTGCCAACCTTCCTCTGTTTTTTGTATATGGGACGCTGCCACAGCGTAGCTTGATGAGCTGTGTGTAGGTCCACTCCCGGGATCCGAACCCTTGAACCCCGGGCCGCTGAAGTGGAGTGCATGAACTTAACCACTACACTACCAGGCTGGCCCACCTTTATTTTCTAAAGTCAAAATTGAATGTTCCTTGTGAAAATAGAGGACATTTTAATTGAATAATCATGTATGCATATTTATATTTCCCATGAGTTAGTCTGGTTTTTAAAAATAGACCACATTAGTAATCTATGCTGTGTGTGCATGTGTGCGTGTGTGTATGAGTGTGTGTGGGTGCATAATGTGTGTGGAAATCAAATAAGATGGTGTATGTGAAAATATTTTGAAACGTATAATTCCATAAAGCACCATGCATACTCTTGGATGAAGAACATGAAGGTCACGTATGTCAAGTAGCTTTCTCGTGAGAGTCATGAATAAGACTCAGGTCTTTCAACTTGTCATTTCCCTCTCTGTCTACGTAATCAGGAAAAAGTCATTCTCAGCACATCCTCTTGGCATTGTCTTTGTATCATGCTAGTACACCTGGTTGGTACAACACACTCCATCTTGTAACAGTGGTTAATGATGGCAGTAATCATCCAGGAACATGATGTCCAGGTATTCACAACGAATGTGTGCATGTGAGTGTGTGTGAAGTGAAGTAACTCCCCAGGTGACCAGCAGCATTTTTTCTTTTTGGGGATACAAAACCCCCAATTTTAATTACTTCCATAAATTCTTGCCATCACTTGACAACCATTATTAAAAACATCAAAATAGTGAGTACCAGATTTAATAGTAGTTTAATACAGTGAAATATTAGCATAGAAGAAGCATTTGTTTTCCATAGTGCGAATAAGCTTTATAGTGCTCTGAATATCCATTGTTAGTTATTTTAAATCATCTAATCAATTTGAACATTTGAACCTCTGATTTTCAATTAGAAGTAACACAAATTTACCACAATAACACAACTAATTTCAAAACGTAGCATCTAATCCTGTAGTGGTTACATGCCATATCAAATTTAATGTAAGTTGGCATTTGGAGGGAAAAGGATTTAAAAATACCATTTTCTCAGCATTGTACTATATAAGTCTAAAATGTTCCATAAGTCTGGCAGAGTACTTAATTTATGCTTAATCCTATTTAAAATATTCCACTGAATAAATTGGACTCTAAGGGAGCTATTCAAATTAGGTCTTAAAAAGATAAGCAGAGTTGGACAGTTCAGACAGAGAGCAGCTGTACCGTATTGGGCTGCATGGCATTATTGTACTCACGCATGCAATCAATATGGACTCAATTACTAGAAATAATGGAAATCGTAATACTTCACTCAAGTCATTTCATATGCTTGCACGATTTATTATGCTTTATTAACCAAAAGGAGATTATACTATTGTATGTGAAGTTATTATTATTTTAGAATTGAGAAAGCTCACGTCTAGAAACATGAAAAGAGTATTTATGGATGGAGAAAACACGGTACTTCTGAGAGTAAACTGAGAAAGGAGTAAGCAGTTTGGGGGGGTGCAGTATCATCTTGACAATGTTCATGGAGAAGTTTCTCCCACAGTGAGGGATTGGAACAGCATAGTATGTGAAGAACAAAGAGTCCTGGGCATTCTTCCTTGACCTAGTGTTGCCTCCACGACCATGAGCAAGACCTTTCATCTCTTTGAACTTCAGTTTTACTTGGCTCTTGTTGGGGTTGGAAAGCATTCCAATAATCCCTTTCCACTCTAAAATCATAGGCTGCTCTGTCACATGAAGTTATGCATGGACAGAAGAGTATGTTAATGGATATGCTGAATACTGTAGGGCACCATCAACAGAAATTACTGCCCAGCTTATGTTCAGTGCTACCTCTTCCTAATTTTTCATTTTTGGTGTATTCATTTGATAGAGGAGAAACCATGACATAATTCTATTTTTAAATAGCTCATGATGGATTAAGTAAGATCAAAAGGCTGTATAATAATTAGGGCATAACAGCAACTACAACAACTTCCTAAATTCCAAACACACATAAAGGTTATTTCATCAAACTATAGCCCTGAATCAGAAATGGAAGGACGTTGGGATGCCAGGGGCAAAAAGCATCACCGTTACCCAGTGACATTAGCAAGGGGAGATGGAGCGATTGAGAATGGGAATGTTAGGACAGCATGGGAAGAAATGTGAGCTGAAAGATCATAAAAGCAGTAACCAGAGCAGTGTCACTAGAGATGAGAAACACTCTGTATCGAGTCTATTGCCACTGACGTTATGATGCAATCAATCTGAATCCATGAAATCTGTCTAAAATAAAGGTGCCGTAAGCATACAAATTTAATGCTCATTTTATACAAATTTAGTACCTCTGTCCCAAATTATGGAGTCCTCATCTGTTTCTCTGCCACCCCGCCTTTAATCTACCAGAAAATCTTGTTGACTTTGCAGTTATCAGATATCTCAAATCTGATTCTTACTGTCTCCAACTCAACCACTCTCTCTCAGTTGCCCATCTGCAGTAGCCCTAGGATGGGTCTCCCTGTCCCCAGTTGCATCTGTTATGGATGGCATCATGTCCCCCTAAAATTCATATGTTGAAACCGTAACCCCCAATGTGACTGTGTTTGGAGACAGGGCTTTTAGGGAAGTAATTAAAGTTAAATGAGGTCATAAAGGTAGGGCCCTAATTCCACAGAACTCACGTCCTTATAATACGAGAGAGACAGCGGAGCTCTCTGCATAAGCACAGAGGAAAGGCCAGGTGAGGACACAGTGAGAAGACGGCCATCTACAAGCCAGGAAAAGAAGCCTCACCAGGAACCAACCCCACCAGCACGTTGATTTTGGACTTCCAGGCTCCAGGACCATGAGAGAATCAATGTCTGTTGTTTAAGTCCCTCATTCTGTGGTACTTTGTTAGGATAGCCCTGGCAAACTAATATAGTGACTCCTTTTTGCCCACTGCTTTCATAAAAGCCACAGTATTTTATAAATAAAATAGGTCATTCATGCATGTTATGTTGTATAAGTAGAATATCTTATCACAGCAGAATATAGTCTAAATCCTCAACACCCTAGGTTTTATATGATCTGCTTCCTAATCTTCTCTCCAACTTTCTCTTCTATGAGGCTTCTGTGTTGAAACCAATCACACTCCTGTCACCAGAATTCTTCAATTTTTGTCCCTAAGTCTCATGACACTTTTGCTCGCTTGATTACAGACACATTGCAAAAGCACATCTAATAGACTTCCCTGAGCACTTTAGCAAAATAGAACCCCCCTTCAATGCCTAGCCCTCTATATTTTTTTAATATTCTCCATATCACTCATCTCTGTTTTATTGCAGGTGGCAGCTAGGTGTATATTTGTTCATTTCCTCTTTCCTTGTGTTAGTTCGACACTTGAAGAAAGGAGAGCCCTAGACAAGGATTAAAGAGATGACACATTTTAGGTGTGAGCCTTGTGTAGTGAGGGTCAGGAAAAAAATATGAGGCATGGAAAGACGCGAAGGGATGCAGAGTAAAGCTGTATGTTGCCTTTTTGGCCATTGCTTCACAAAGAACCTCGAAGCAGCATAGCAAGAGGCTCTGCAGATGTGTTGACCCTGCAAGACAGCAGAGAAAACCTGCATTAGTGTCCTCTTTCTGCCAGAACATATCACCATGTGGATAGCAGACAACTTGAGGGATGTGAAGCAGAAGAAAACACTTCCAAATCATCAAGGTGCAGATATTTATTCAGTGACCCTCTTGGGAGGGAGACTGCCTACTCTCTAACTCTTCCTCATTGAGAGGAAGTGGCTTCTTGGTGATTCTGACAAGTCTCTCCAATTCCCCACTAAAATATCTGCATAGATGAAGACAACTCTCCCTTTATCCAAAACAACAACGAGCACAAAATCAGCAAAACTTCTAAAACCGAGAATGACAGTCAATCCGTCAGCCATAAGAGGAGGCTTTCTAATAACTACTAGGTTATACAACATGACAAACACACACTGTCAGGGGCTACTCACTTCTCCTACAAGATTGTAGGTTCCACGAGAAAAGACTTACGTCTGAATGCCTGAATTGATCAACTGACTGATGTGTGTTCCTTTATTCAGCAGATATGGATCGGCCACTGTATGAGTTTCCTATGGCTACTGCAACAAATCACCCCAAACTTAGTTGCTTAAAACCACACAAATTTATTATCTTACAGTTCTGAAGATCAGAATATCAAAATGGATCACCCCAGGCTAAAATGAATGTGTCAGTAGGGCTGTGTTTCTCCTGAGGGTTCTAGAGAAGAATCATCTCCTTGCCTTCTTCAGCTTGTATATCCTTCTTTTCCAGGCTGCTCGTGTTTCTTTGCTCGTGGTCCCCTTCCATCCAGCAAATGCATCACTACAATCTCTGCCTCCCTCTTTCCCTTATAAATCCCTGTGGTTCCATTTGTTCCACCTGTACAATCCAGGCTAATCTCCCCATCTCAAGATCCTTAATTTAATCACATCAGCAAAGTCCCTTTTTGACATGGAACACACTCACATGGTTCCAGGGATTAGGATGTAGACTGCTTTGGAGGTGGAGAGGAATTTTCTGCTACCCCAAAAGCCATATTGCATCAAGTGCCCAGAAGGCAGACAGGAAGGCACATCCATTTACCCAGGTGTGTCCTATCTCCTGCTTCCCATTGCCCAGGTAACCTCTGCACTTCAGATCTGCCCCCTTGGTGGTTTCTTGGGAAACCAGAAGCATGCATCGCGATGTGAATCTCTTCCTTGTTCATAACTGGACAGGCAATTTTCCAAGATTAGAGTTTCATGAAAAGACCTAGTACCACCCAAGCCCTAGGTTTCAGCTTAAATTTTGGACAGCTCTACATCATTCCTCCACAGAAGAGGAAATGTGCATTTGCGTAGGTGTTCCCTTTGGAAAGAAGGAATCAGTGCAGAGAATCAGAAGAGCTGCATGCACCCATTTGGTGTCCAACACACTCAAGCCCCAAAAATGTAAGTTTCATGGAAACAGAGGTCATGGCATTATTTACCACTCTGTCTCTTGAGCTTATATTCCTGGTCATTGCTAGGCACTCAATAATTGAGGAAATAAATGCAATCGTGGTCAAAAACTCTCAAACAAGTTGATGTAGAAAATTGATCTGTACCATCTTCTTACAAATAATTTCCTCAATATAGAACAAGAAATAGGTGACGATTTGCAACAGGGAAACACAGCAGTAATATTTTTTTAAATTTCTATATTTATTTTTACTTACATTTTTAAAGAGAAACTACACTGATTTATTCAAAAATGTGACTGCAAGAGCTGAAGTAGCTGAAGTCACCCCTACGACCCCAGCGAAGTCCTGCCTACGAACCACAACATTAGGCAGCATTCCCGTATGACCACAGTAGGCAGAGTCAATCACCAACAATCCAAAACAGTCAAAGCCAACAGGAAGATGCGCTAAAAGGAATCGAAAAGCTTCAGTGCGTGGTTGTGTATCCTGGTTATTAGTTTACTCCTCTTTGTGAGATTGCCGTGTTCACTGAGAACGCCACATGATTGAGGAAATTTTCTGATTTGGGAAACGTTGCCGTTAGTGCGGTTGAGTGGACGCTGACTCCCAGCGCCCCTGTGGACAGCAGAGCGGAACGCTGCCCGATATTTCTGCTCCATCTTCTCACCCTCTGGCGCTGTATCAGACAACGCTCCACCGCTATTCATAGGGCTTTCAGAGCCAATTATTTGGGAAGTGAATGGCCAGGTCTTTCTACCATGGATGACCCTGCTGGTATCTGAATTTCGGTGGCATAGCTTTCAGCATCACGGCAACACGTAGTTGCCACAGTAAGACAACCAACAGGCAAGTGGTGTGTTTCTCTGACTGGGACTTGGACCCTGGCCCTGATGGTGATAGCACTGAATCTTAACCACTAGACCACTAGGGCTGGCTCTTCAGAAACACGGTTTATAACAATTTTCCCTGAGGAATTTAGCCAAGGTGTTAAGACGTTTCTTTTAATATTTTCTAATTACTCGTTCACAAATTTAGTTGTTATACATTACTTTCTTATCTTTGTAATGACATAATATCTTAGCGATGAAATGGAATGCTTGAAAGGTGTCCAATAGAGTTCATGGAAGAAAATAGAACCCATTTTTAATGTTTCTGCCCTGATAAAGTAAAATGATGTAAGATTAACGTGGTCAAAACATCATATGGGATAAATTATATAAAATGCGTTTTCATTTTACGTGAAGTCCTTTCTTTGTTTAAAAAAAAATGTTCCCAGTCGTACCGGTACACAATTCTAAGGAAATCAAAATAGGAACACACAGTGACATCTTGTCTCAATTATTAGATTTCGATTGGTAGTGATTTTGGTAATTTTCCCGCTATGTAATTTTGGTTCCAATGCAAACTTTTTCTCCAAATCTCTAGTAAAGGCCATGTCATTTTCCGAGTCTCAAATTCCAATCCAGGGAGAATAGTGAGCGTAGTTAAAATAATAACACTTTGATGAAGCCCACTGATGAAATGATGCTTGGAAGTCAAGGTGAATGCACTGTGACAATATCAAGTTGAGAATATATCTTTGAGTTCTTGCTTCATTTGGAATTGTTCTCATAAAGAATTTATGAAAAACAAGAGGATTTATGCAAAAGTTCATTGATTATCTCAGTTTTCTGAAATACTCTGAACATAAGGGTCATCTGGAATTTTCATTAGACATTAGAGGTGTCTCAGAATCTGTATATAAAAATAAATATGTTTTATGTAATGTTTCATGCATAGAAATAAAAACATAAAATATATGTAGCTAATGCATTGTAAAAAAAAATTTAAAGACTACATCAAGGGAGTCTGTGGAGAATTAGTGTTTTAGCAAAAACCACAAGGTGATTTCAACAAAAATGCAATTCTGGTACACACTGGCATGGGGGATTGTTTATTTCAAATTTAAAGTTGTACTTTTGATATTTAAGTATTCTGGCAGCTAATTTATTCATGTAATTATTTGCCACATACTTTCTTTTATCAGATATATATTGAAGAAATGTATATATTATTTATATTAAATATACACTGCTCATCCCTATGTCTGTTCTCACCCCATATAAAAATGGCCAGAATAATGTTTGGGATGATATGATATAAAATATGTACCACTGTCCTGTATAGAAAATTCACTAGCAACTCCTCAGTCACACTCTTGAGAAAGCTGGTGTGGGAGACCAGAATTGGCCACCCCACAATGTGTCTCTTTGGCATGAGGATTATTTTGGGCTGGTTACTTTTAAGAAACTGCAGAAGGGAAAGAAGCTCTGAAAAGTAGAAATTACCCTTTGTAAGAGACATTTACGTTTATAAGAGAAATCTCCATCTGTAAAGGTATCTCCCTCTCTGTACCAGGAAGAAGGGGGATGACCTTACCTCTAGAAACTCTTGTCAGTGGGGAAGGCTAGGACTTAAATCTACATACTCTTGTTTACTGTGCTTTCTGCTAATCTCCCATAGCCAACTCCCCCACCCCCAACATCCTCCTTTGTCTTTAGCTGAAGGTAGAATTTAAGGTGAGAACCTCCGCCATCTTGCAGAGATACTCAGTTACCCAGTGGGTCTCTCCCATGTATACATGATATAAAGCTTTGTTTGATTTTCTCCTGCTATTCGGTCTCATGTCAGTTTAATTTGTAGCCCAGCCAGAAAGGACCCAGAGTCGGTAGAGGATAAGTCTTTCTCCCCTTCACTGGTTTTGCAGACCAATAAAGTGGGAAGCATTGTAAATTACGCCTGGAATCCAAAGGCAGAACCAGCTACCTCACTGTCAAAGGAGATGTCTGCTAGACGTGAGAAATGTGTGAGGACCCCCCCAGAGATGCTGCCTTGCTCAGCAATCACGGGAAATACACAGTGGGAGCCCCCCGAAGTGGGTGGGACTGTTGATGCTAATAGGCTGGGACACGTTGTAGCGAGCGGTGCTTGACTTCCGGGTGAAGAGCCATCACTGTAGATGTACACAACAAGAAACAGCAGTGAGCAGATAGATCAGAAACAACACTGTGGTTTTGTTACACCCCCCTTTGGTTTGATGAGGAACTCCAACCATTGATGTGTTCAATGTTTCGAATGTGTCACCACCATTTCACCATGACACAGAAAGGTAGACCCAACGTCCAATGGCTTCCCCATGGTAAGGGCATATTGGGGCAAACTCCTGAGACTTCCGAGATTCTGAGAATCTTGTTGTCTTGGTCCCTTTGGGCTGCTGTAACAGGACACCACAAGCCGAGTGGCTTATGAACAACGCATTCTTACAGTTCTGGAGGCTGGAAGTCCGAGATCAAGGTGCCAGCAGATTCGGAACCTAGATGGCATCTTCTCTCTGTGTCCTCACATGGTGGAAAGGGGTGAGGGAGGTCTCTGGGGTCTCTTTTATCAGGGCAACTAATCCCATTCATGGGGGCTACACCCTCATGATCTAATCACCTCCTAAAGGCCCCTCCTCCTCATACCATCAAATTGGGGATGAGGATTTAAACCTATGAATTTGGGGGGGACATAAACATTTAGACCACAGCACTTAGTAACATTTAATGTCTGGGATCCAGATATCAAAAAAAGAACAATTAATTATAGAAAAAATATTAGCACATTCCAGTAGGTGCAGTAATGGGAACTCAATATCCGTTACCAGCACAGTTCTGATCTCCTGGAACTCTCTTTTGTGTTCAAATCGCAGCAGTGCTAAAGGCTGCCCGCTTTACAGGAGCCTCTAGTGAAAGCAGGTGCTCAACTTCGCCGTGCTGATGTAATGAGAGGGCACATCTCACACAGGCAGCTCTACCGTAGCAGTGTTATGCCTGTGCTTCTGAGAAAAGAAAGGGCAAGGAAGCTGCTTCTCAAAATTGAAAAGCATTCAAGTTCTGAAATAATTACGTCCATCCCCATATTCTTTTTCATAGTCTCGTTCAGTTGATTCCCTGAAGGTTCCACACTCTCGTGAGCAGAGTCAGGGGGTAGAGCTGGTATATAAACCTGTCTAAAAGGTGAAACCCTGTAATGCAAAAAGCTGGTTGCTCCTGGGAGTAGCCCCAGGGTGATCTGCTCTGCGATATCAGGATCCTGATTATCGTGACCTACATTTAAGTATCTAATAGAGAATGTCAAAACTCAACTCAGACCAACTTATGACTGGCAGCAGGGAACTCATCTGAGAACAACAGAGGTAGAATCCATTATCTAAAATGTTCATAATATTTCTGAATCTCATTGAAGAAGGTGGGCCTTTCTATAGCATACATAATTAAGTTAACGAATCCAGGTAGTCTAGGATGGGGCCCAAGATTGGCATTTCTAGCACACTTCCTGGTGATGCTGATGTTGCTGGTCCAGGAACCACACTTTGAGAACCCCTGGTTTAAGAAATCTTAATTTTGAATAATTTTTAAAGTAAAAAGAATGGCATTTGATCCAATGAATGTGTTAATTTACTGCAAAAATCATTGATTATAACTGGCTGCCTAAGCTGGGTAATTTCTTAATGACTACTAAATGAAAACAATATCCCCACACATTGATATTGTTTTGCCTCAGGAAACATCATTACTAAACACATCAGATATATTAAATAATATCAATTGAGTAAGCCCTCTGAAATGTAATTGAAACATTAATTCGTGCTGTGTCTTATTTAAAGGAAATTGCTGAAAAATACGTTTGATGACTCTACGTATTTCTTCTTATAATGTCAGGCGGCAGTAAGCTCCTAATGCAAAACCAATTATGACAAAAAGCATTATTTAGTATCCATTATAAAGGGAAGTTTTTGAAAACCAAATCAAAACACCAGCAATCAAAGCATATTAGCTAAGTAAATAGACGGCCATGCACGTGTGACAGAACAATTAAACTGATAGTGTAAGTGCAGTGCAAAACTCGGATACAGTTGACACAAGACTACTGCATGGGTGCGAGGACGCTCACAGAAGATGTATTCCTGAACAGTCTGGTGTAGTGTTATTCTAAACGTCACAAGGAAGCTTGCTTTCCTAACTGCATGTCCAGAAGATTATTTCATAACATAATTAATCCCTCTATCACATCTGATTTTTAAATTAAGCTAATCATTGCATCATATTTTTTAAAATGCAGAGATATTAACATAGTTTTCTGAAATGTGGAATATGTGCACAGTAGACCTTCCCAGTTCAAAAAAATCATCTTCTGTTTAACATTAAAATTTTGTTTTACATCAAAAGCTGGTGTCTGATTTGCATTCTCTTTCATGCCAGCTGTCCACACTTCTGCTTTATCTTCCGGGGAAACTCTCTCATTGCTAAGGGCCTTAACTGTCATCTATAGATAGCATTTCTCAAATATTTGCTACTAAACTATCCCATTTTGATTATTTAATGACAATATCATGCGTATGCATGTATTTATAATGTAAAATATATATACCAACACTTGACAGATGGAAACAACCAGTGCAGATATTAATTTTTTCTTCCTGGTACTCTGTCCTCTTAATCTGAAAATAAAAATATTTTAATGCAAATTTTGTTAGAAGTTGCATGTAGCCTCGAGAAAATACTGCCATCCTCCTATGAAATGGTAATTTATTTCCTCCATATTTGTGTACTAAGATTGCAAATATGTACTGGTTTGTGTATTTCGGTTTTAAAAGCATGATTATTTCATTGAATGTGTCTCCCCAAAGGTAAAAACCAATAGTTCCCATATTAGTAACTAAAATGTTGATGAATCATAAAGAATGTAAAGCAATATTGTTTCTGCTTGTATGAATGAGTTAGAAATATATTTTATTATTATTATTATTCCCATAAGGCCTGCTTAAATTAAAGGGAGATGTGTTTTTTGCCAATGGAAGTATGAAAAAGCAAGAATCTTGTGGAAAGGTCTTAGTTTGGTTCTCCCAGAAGACTATCCTGAGTCAAGGCATCAATTTTACAAGTGCTTTGAGAAATCACCCTAGAAGACAGCATTTGGGGGAAGCGTGAAGCCAATAACGGGTAGGTTTTCATGTCTTTTACCACTTGAGGTAAGTGGAAAGCTCATCTCTCTGTGGACATCTTGTGTCCAGTGTAGGTGGGTCTCAGAATGAGCCTAAGCCCAGAGCAAGAAGGGAGGGGTGAGGGTCTACCAACTTCCTGCCTGTCACTGATGGAGGGCTGTGTCCACGGCATTGGCTGGCTTGGATACTTCTGCCTTCCCCGTCCTGTGGCCAGCCATGCTCCCCTGGCCAAGAAAACAACAATAATAAAACAGAAACAGACAAAACCACCAGGCAAAGAGTCACATGATGTCACAGTCAGAAAATTTCGCCATGTAGAGTTGAGTGCCATGGACCATGGACTTCATGACAGTTACACTTTCACTCCAATGTTGGGAGCTTTATTTTACCGTTTTCTTTTTATTCTGTTAATTTCAGAGAAAACAAAGTAGTCATCATTGGTTATTGGTTTAGAGATTTGCCTTGAGAATGACAGAAGACACGAGAGTGGATGGATAAACCAAATGGCACCTCAGGAAATGGTGAGAAATGCAAATCAAAAGCACCATGAGATACAGGTTTCTCTCCACTGTTGGAAAGTTCACTTTATGCCACTTCACTTTTATGAAAGACCTAAGTCAGTACCTGTTTTCATTAACTTAAAGAAATCCAAAAAGGATTTTCCCTTTACTAGTAAAGGTGAAAAGCGAAAATAGCATTAGGCATTTGTTTTGCAGCCTGCCATTACAGAGGCTGAGCAGTCATGCATACTGTCATATTTCAAGCCTTCACATCAGCCACAGCAGGCAATGAACCTGGACGTTTGACATTTAGGCAGGCAGACATAAAAGAAGGGTAAACGTTGGTGATCTGCCTGTCCTTATGGATTCAGATGACAATGAGATGTTAATAGATGACTCTGCCTCTCTCTCCTACGGCCCAGTCTCCTGTATCTCCCACTGCCCCAACCTCCAGCCAGTCATCTTAACACACCATCATCACCACCACCACCTCTCAGCTTTCCCATGTGCTCGCCATCTTCCCGATTCGGGTAAGCAAAACTATAATCTACATACGTTATGTCTACTTTATACAGTCTGCGTGTTTACCATATCATTCCTGCTTTTACTATATGTTCATGTTATTTTAGGTTTTATGGATTATTTGGTATGATTTGGTAGGTTATTTTGGGGGTCTAGGAATGCTCAAAAATGTTTCCCATATAAATTAATGGTAATTGCTTACTTGCTTTTTGCCATTTCAGCTTACAAAATGTTTCACAAGAATACTGTACTTTTGCGTAGAAGGGGAAACTTGTATCATCTCCCACCTGTTAGGAAATCCATTATCAAAAAGACAAGAGATAACAAACAGCTGTCGAGGATGTGGAGAAAAGAGAAGCCTTGTGCACTCTTTGTGGAATGTAAATTGGTGCAGCCAATGTGGAAAACAGTGTGGAGGTTCCTCAAAAAATTGAACATAGAACTACCATATGATCCAGCAATCCCACTTCTGGTATATATCCAAAGGAAATGAAATCATCATGTCGAAGAGATATCTGCACCCCCATGTTCACTGCAACATTATTTACAATAGCCCACATATGGAAACACTCTAAGTATCCATCAATGGATGAATAGATAAAGGAAATATGGTACATATATACACAACGGAATATTATTCAGCCATTAAAAAGAATCAAATTCTGACATTTGCAACAACATAGATGGACCTTGAGGGCATTATGCTAAGTGAAATAAGTCAGACAGAGAAACACAAATACTGTATGATCTCACTTATATGAAGAATCTAAAAAAACAAACTCATAGACACAGAGGACAAATTGGTGGTTGCCAGAGGTGGGGGGTGGGGAGTGAGCAAAACTGGTGAAGGGGATTGAAAGGTACAAACTTCCAGTTATAAAATAAATAAGTCATGAAGATGTAATGTACAACATAGTGACTATAGTTAATAATACTGTATTGCATATTTGAAAGTTGCTAAGAGTAGATCTTAAAAACTCTCATCACAAGAAAAAGAATTGTAACTATGTGAGGTGATGTTAACTAACCTTATTGTGGTGATCATTTTGCAGTATATACATATATCAAGTCATGATGTTTTACACCTTAAACTTATACAGTATTATCCAGTCATGTGCCACATAGCAACATTTCGGTAAATGATGGACTACATAAGATTAGTACCATATAGCCTAGGTACGTACAGTCATGCATCACTTAATGATGAGGACATGTTCTGAGAAATGCATTGTTAGGCAATTTCTTTGGCAAATATCATACAGTGTACTTTCAAAAACCTAGATGCTATAGTCTATTACACATCCAGGCTATATGGTACTAATCTTAAGGGACCACCGTCGTATATGCAGTCCGTCATTGATTGAAATGTCATTATGTGGTGCATGACTGTAGTAGGCTATGCCATCTGGGTTTGTGCAGGTACCCTCTACGATGTTTGCACAACGACAAAATAACTTAATGACGCGTTTTTCAGAAAGTGTACTTGTCCCTAAGTGATACACGACTGTGTATCGACTATATCTCAATAAAACTGGAAAAAATTAAAATGTAATTAGAGGTTTAAAAAAAAAGATAGAATTGTTGAATAATAATAAAATCCGATACACAATAAACCAGACATATGGATTTTTAAAGAGGGGTAGGAAAGCAGTACTTCCACTTTGGGACATTGTTGTGCAACCTCTACTAATGCTGAACATCTTAGGACTCAGAAATTCTGCTCCTACATCTGTATCCAACGCAGTGCCCGTAGGGTCCACCAAAAGATGTGTCCACAGTGCACACTGGGCAGACGTAGATGCTAGTTTTTTTCTGTTGCTTTGTTAAATGTATGGTTCCTCCACTTTTTATCCTTGTTGATTTGGTTGCCTATTCAAATATGGAATATCTTCCAGGTTCTTACAGTCCTGCCCTTCCAAGCGGGGGGCTCTGCATCCCTTCTCAGAGTCTAAATCTTAGAAGTCTCCTTCTCTTTATATTCGTATTTTCCCTTGGTACCCAGGGAATGTGCAACCTAAAATATTTAAGAGCTCTGGCTCTTCTCTCAATCTCCTCTGCTTTTTCTCTTCACCGTCAACATATCTCTCACGACCTTCTTCGTTCCGCTTCAGTATACCCAAATTGGGGGATGTGTGAAATAACTTCCCCCTTAGGGTAGGGTCTCTGCACACGCCAGTGTCTCTGCCTGGATGCAAGTCTCCTTCATTTTCCACATGGTTAAGTCTTGACTGTAACTTCTATTTTGTAAAATGTGTTGTAATGTTAACAGTATGTTAGTTCACCTTACAAGTGTTTATGGAACTTGACTATGTCAGCCACTGTCTTAGGGATGGAATCACAGAAATGAATTAGACAAGTTCCCTTCATTTTTGGAGATTGTATTTTAGTGGAGGAAGTCAGAAAATGACCCACCAAGTACATTAAGTAAAAGTATTCTATTTTTTAGAATTTATTATCTTGCGTCTTACGTATTGTCTAACCTATTGCAGTCTGGTTCACACCCCCGTTACCTTACTCAAAACGTCTTTCATTGAACTAATGGGCAATAGGTCCCATGTTCCTAAATCTAGATTGCTTTATCTTCATTCAAAATCCGACATCGTTTTGCACTGTTGACTGCACATATTTCCAATGACACACTCAGTATCTCAAAAGCGACCAGTAAATCGAAAAAGAAAAACAAAATTAAATAAGAACTTTATAACTGCAACTGTGTCTAAAAACATACGTTAGTTTCCTGTCAAAATCAAATTGATTGAAGTTAACATAGTGCAAAGTGTTAGTAGTGCTGGTATTATAAAATTCCAACATATAACGCTTTTGTTCTTTGCAGTCAGAAACCAAATAATGCTTGGACTAAGGCTGCCTTCCACTGTACATTGTGAAGATATTTAAAACATGAAAATAATGCATTTCACATTTAAGTTTGGGATGAAAAATTTAAATGGCTATCTAATCGTGTATTTTTAGACAATTAAAAGAGCAAATCATTTGAATTTTGTGCTCTTACATACTTTCTCAACATTAAACAAAAATAAGTGAGAATCACATTAACTTTAATAACACAGAATGAAGAAAAATGAAAAAACAGCAAAATAATTACAGGGCTATCCACAGTCTACTAAAGAAGTACACAGTTTAAGGTATTTTTTGATAAGAACCAAAGACACATAGATACTTATATGTGGAAGTTTGTATAATATCTAACTCTCTTGTCACATACTATAGGGGGAGAAGGACAGGATCTCATTGTTGTCAAAATATATACTGTGGATAAGACAATAGTTTAAGAGCCGATGCATGAGTTCTGATGTTGGCTGATTGTTGCTAGAATTATTCAAACTAATTATTGTCGGCACAAATCCTTTGGTATTTAGATTATTCTCTTTTATTTTCTCATCCAGATTAAAGATATCAAAGTGTTCAATTGTTAAAACTTTAGCCATAGGCTGCCATGGTGACAGAGTCTCTCTTTTTCTTTTGAAATCGTTTTCTCTACTTCACCCTTTTTTTAGAAAATTATTCTCTAATTTAGAATGATCAACATGAGTTTATTCTCTGCCTTTACTTATTGCTTTGACAATTGAGCCATTCATCCTTATAAAATCCTTTTATAAAGTATCCTTTTTTATTTGAGAGGGGAAAAGTAAGGAAGGTACACATTTTTTAAAAAAAAAGAACTCAATTTGAGAAGGGAAAAGTGAAGAAGGAACAAATTAAAAAAAAAAAAAAAAAACGCTTAATTAAAAAATCCTAAAGAGACAGCTTATTCCTGGAAGATATTTCTAGGAAAGTTAGACAACTGTACCTTATCCTAGGGAGAAAAGGATTTGCCATTAATTTGGAGTGTTGTCATTGGCATTTTTTAAAAATGTAAGTGAAATTAGCTCAGTGAAATAATTTCTTAGGCCTGCTGATGGCTTACTCATTAGAATTTTCCACAATCATAAACCAAGCACTGGGCCAGGACATTTATTTAGATGACCAGAACTTACTTGCTAATTATGGGTGCATAGATCTGTTTATTATCATAAGTTGTCTCTATACCTTTACTATTTTCTTCATTGAACCTATTTAGTGTATTACGTTCTCCACTGAGCTCTCTTTAGCTCTCCAAATTCCATTAGTTACAATTTTCTCTCACCCATGCATTGCATTTGACTCTACGTTTTAACAGCCACCTACTTGCTACATGTCTGAGAAGTGGCTGAATAATGTAATTTAATGTAGCATTTAATTCAGAGGAAATATTGTATCTCAATTAAGTGTAAATCCAGGCTCTGTCTATGAAGTGTAAGTGATATCCTTTGGCTCAAGCCTTTGCTTGCTTTGCTTACAAAATGGACATATTAGAACATATGTCATAAGATACTTGTGAGAACAAAATGATGTCATGAGAATAAAGCAAGCAGTTCAATGCATGCTTTGTTATAATCAATCAAGAAATGGAGGGGCGGGCCGGCACGGTGGCTTAGCGGTTAAGTGCGTGTGCTCCACTACTGGCGGCCCGGGTTCGGACCCCGGGCACGCACCAACGCACGGCTTCTGCGGCCATGCTGAGGCTGCGTCCCACATACAGCAACTAGAAGGGTGCACAACTGTGACATACAACTATCTACTGGGGCTTTGGGGAAGAAAAAAAGGAAGAGGATTGACAACAGATGTCAGCTCAGAGCCGGTCTTCCTCGGCAAAAAAAGAGGAGGATTAGCACGGATGTTAGCTCAGGGCTAATCTCCCTCACCAAAAAAAGAAAAAAAAAAAAAGCAGGGCCTCTGTT
This sequence comes from Ceratotherium simum simum, assembly GCF_057802395.1. NCBI lineage: Eukaryota > Metazoa > Chordata > Mammalia > Perissodactyla > Rhinocerotidae > Ceratotherium > Ceratotherium simum. The sequence continues at coordinate 126,265,161 of NC_141940.1, forward strand.
ACTTAGACCCCCCCCCCAAAAAAAAAGAGAAATGGAGGGGCTGGCCTGGTGGCATAGTGGTTAAGTTCGTGTGCTCTGCCGCTTCAGCTGCCCAAGGTTTGCAGGTTCAGATCCTGGGCGAGGACCTATGTACCACTCATCAAGCCATGCTGTGGTGGCATCCCACATACAAAATGGAGGAAGATTGGCAACAGCTGTTAGTTCAGGGCCAATCTTCCTCACCAAAAAAAAAAAAAAAAAAGGAATGATAACAGCAGATATCATTATTACTATGTTGTAGGTTATAACTGAAATCAACAACGACATCGCAGATTACATACATAATCCCAAACCAGAGATGGACACATTGGAAAACAAGAGACTTCAAATTTTAAACCAAGAGTCCTCCCCTTTACTTTTTCAGGTTATACAATGATAGAGTGTAGTAGAATTCTTTCTTTACCAAAATAGCTTGTACTAAGATACCCCGCTTGACCTGCCAGAAAAAGCGTCGTGTCATCAAATGGCACAGATTGTAGCATTTGAGATACTTAAGTCATTGGGGTCTCTTTCCAGTGGAGTCGTTCTCAGTCCCCATCTCTTGGTTTCCAGACTGTATCCACAGTACCAGTCCTCTGTTCTTAACAGAAATTTCTACCTGCTAATTGATTGTACTGAATCCAGGATATTACCTCTAGCTGTTCTCTGCCTGCCTTTGTTGTCATGATCAGTGGTCTATGTGCAAGTTGCACTCCCAATTCTGATGATTTTGTGTATTGTGACGTGCATGCATTACTCAGGATGCACATCAGGATATAGGGAAAGTAATTGCTGTACTCAAAGGATCACTATGGGAAATAGATAACATAATACAGATAAATGACTTCAGCATGTCAAGCACATAACAAATATTTAATAAATATTACTGTAGTGTGTACAAATTTACAAATGACATTAGATGTATAAGAAAGAAAAACAGTATTTTGACTTAAAAGTCAGTATAATGGGGCCAGCCTAGTGGCATAGTGGTTAAGTTCTCACACTCCACTTTGGTGGCCCCAGGGTTCACCGGTTCAGACCCTGGATGCAGACATACCCACTACTCATCAAGCCATGCTGAGGCAGCGTCCTACATAGAGCAACTAGAAGGATGTACAACTATGAAATACAGCTATCCACTGGGGCTTTGGGAGAAAAAAGGAAAAAAGAGGAAGCTTGGCAACAGATGTTAGCTTACGGCCAATCTACCTCAAAAAAAAAAAAAAAAGCTAGGACCTTCTAAAAAAAAAGAAAAAGTCACTATGAGTGGAAAATAAAATAGCAGGCTTTTCTGGGCACCCCCAAGCCAGGGGAAGATGAAATTCAAGGAATATAACAAAACAAAATATTCAGGAAGCACTACATATTTTTATGCATTACACATGTAATTCTAGACCATGTAGCAAAAACCCAACAGCCAGCTAGCAAAGGTTGACATTAATGACAGATTATTTGTGTGTAGGACTTTTCTGTTAAAATACTGTCCTGTTGAGAATATCATGGGGATTATAATTGTAACTGTAATTTAATTATCTCTTTCACATTTAGGTTTTTGGCAGTGTGACACTAGACAGAAACTTGGGTCTACACACAGACACATGATCACTGGGAATAGAATAAATGAAGGCAAAATCAAATTAATTTTTCCTAATTTAATTGCTCTAAAAGAGAAGCTTTTAAAGCAAAAATAAGAGTAATGTTTGGTATGTCTGTAGCACATGTAAAAGTAAAACATATATCAATACCATCACCAAGGATGAGGGGAGGAAATTGGGTATAGATGGTTGTAAATTCCTTACCCTAAATGTTAGACAATATAATAGTATTTGAATACAGGCCTTAATTAATTAAAGCTATATATTATACAAAATGATGTCAATCCATTAAAAAAAGACAAATTATTAGAATGGATAAAAAAACAAAGCCTGATAAATTATATGTTGCCTACAAGAAACCAAATTTAATTATAAATACATAGATAGGCTAATAATGAAAGATTGATAAAAGATAAAAGATGCCTATGCTAAATTTAAGATACTTGGCAATAGCTATATTCATATCTGCTGAAGTATTCAAAAGAAGGATATTTTAAGGAATAAAAAGAAACATTACATAAAAATAAAAGGGTTGATTCCCCAAGAAGACATAAAATTCCTAAGTATGTGTATGTACTTAAAAACAGAGATTAGAAAAAAGTTTTGCAAGAACAATAGAACTGAACAGAGAAATAGATAAATCTACAACTATATTTGGAGACTTCGACATTCCTGTCTCAGTAATGAATAAAACAAGTAGGTGGAAAGTCACTAAGGGTATAGATGACATCAGTATAACCATCAGCAATTTCAACCAGTTGACATTTTTGAAAACATCACACAAGAACTGAAGAATACACATCCTCCTCAAGGTCACAAAGGCACTCTTGCAGACAGATCATGTTCCGGGCCATAAAAAAAAAAAAAAAAAAAAGAATATTAAACAATTTAAGAGAATAGAAATGTATACAAAGAATTATTTTCAACCATCACAGAATATACTAAGAATCAATGATAGAAAGATAACTGGAATTCCCTAATTTTTGAAAATTCAACAACTTTCTCAATAACCTATGAACCAAAGAGGAAGTTCCAAGTGAAAATAAAGAACTGAATGGAAAAAAATACAGCACAACATAATTTGTGGGATGAAGCTAAAACGGTGTTTAGGGGAAAATTTATAGCATTAAATACATTATGAAAAAAAAAATCTCAATTCTGCACACTAAGATTTCACCTGTAGAAACTAGAGAAAGAAGAACAATGAAACACAAAGCAAGAAAATGGAAAGAAATAGTTACTATAAGAGCAAAAAATCAAAGAAATTGGAAACAGACACACAAAGGCAAAAATGAATGATATCAAAAGAATGACACTCTGAAGAAAATAAAAGACAATTAAGTGGTTAATCCTCTATCCAGCATTGCCAAGGATGAAACAAAAACCCAACAACACAAAAGAAGACAAAGAATGCGGGAATAAAAGGGGAAACATCACTAAGAACCCAACAGACATTAAAAATATAAGGGCATACCAGCCAGTCCTGGTGGTCTAGTGGTTAAGATTCGGCCCTCTCACCGCCAAGACCCAGGTTGGTGTCCCAGCTAGGGACCCATACCACCTATCTGCCGGTTGTCATATTTTGGTGGCTCCATGTTGCCGTGATACCCACCAGTATTCAAATACCAGCAGGGTCACCCAGGGTGGGACGATGTCAGCAGAGCTTCCAGACTAGACAGACTAGGAAGAAGGACCTAGCCATCCACTTCCGAAAACATTGGCCATGAAAACCCTATGAACAGCATCAGAGTGTTGTCTGATAGACCACCAGAAGGTGAGAGGATGGTGCAAAAAAGACCAGGCAGGCTTCAGCTCTGCTGTACACAGGGACACTAGAAGTGGAATTCACTCTGCAGCGCTGATAGCAGAAGGGAGTACAAAAAACGCTATACTTCAAAAATTTTCCAATTCCTTGAAAAATATAATTAACAAAACTCAATAAAAAAAGGTTATGATGGGCCATTCAACAGATACTTTCTAAGAGTTCTATGTACTGAGCCTTGTTTAGGCATTGAAGATAAAATAGAGAACAGGGCGTAAAAGATCTCACCTCTCATGGAGGTTATATTTGCAGCCAGCAAACAAATAAACAAGATGATTTCTGAATATGATAGTACTATTGTATAAAACATAAAAGAGTATAACATGATACTGACTATGATATGATAGTATACTTTGTAGAAGGTAGTCAAACAAGGCAACATTTGAGCTGAAAGCCTTGAATAATGAGAAGGACCCAGCCTAGTTGAGATTTGAAGAAGAGGCCTACTCAGAAGAGAGGATGAGAGAAGGTGATGGGTGTTTTCTGAAAGCAGAAGGAAGAATACCAGGGTGGTTGATGAGCAGTAATTTTGTAGAGATAACGGCAGTATTGTGCAGGGTTCGTATGATATATGTTGTGAAGCCTATGGTAAAGAATTTGGATTTTATTCTGAACGATGTGTTAGATAATTAGAGGGTGTTCGTCACAGGGGATGGATGGAGTGATATAGTACTCTTATATACAATACTGTTACATATGCTTTAAAATATTACTCGATGGAGACCAGAGTGTAGGGTAGTAAGACTGGAAGATAGGATTCCAATAGGATTCCAATATGTAACCACAGCCCAGAAGAGATGACAGGGTGTAGGTTAGTAGATGTTGAAAATTGGTGGATTATGCATATATTTTTCAGGTAGAATAGATATTGTAGGTACTAGAGATTTTTTGTGTTTGTGTGGGTGTGTTGTTTGTTGTTGCTGTTGTTTTAGTTTGTTATTAAGCACAGGGAGAAAAGGAATCAAGCATGGCTTCTAGATTTTTTTTTATTTTGAACAACTGAGTTTACAGTATGGAAATTTACAGTGAGGAACACGGGAGCATAGAATAAGTTTTCTTTTAAGTTGGGGAAATGAAGAGATCTATTTGATTATGTAAAATTTGAGACTTGCTTTCTTCATGCAAGAAAAACATCTATAAGCATGAGAAATATGTGAGTCTGGAGTTATCTATATTTAGATGGTGTTTAAAACTGCAACAGAGCCTGAAAGTCATCACTAAGATAAGGGTCCATAGCCACGCCGGGGACTCTCTGATTTTTTTTTTTTTTTTTTTGATGAGGGAGATTGGACATGATCTAACATCCATTGTCAATCTTCCTCTTTTTTGCTGAGGACGATTGGCCCTGAGCTAACATCTATGCCCATCTTCCTCCATTTTATATACGGGACGCTGCCACAGCATGGCTTGATGAGCGGTGCATATGTCTGTGCCCGGGATCTGAACTTACCAACCCCAGGCCACAGAAGGGGAGGACAAACTACACCAGCCCTGTCATAAACAGGAAGAAAGGCCATTGAGCAAGGAGGATTTGTATTAGATCTTGCTGAGAAGGCTAGAAATATAAGCTTAAGGAACATCACTGGGTTTGGCACGTGTAGGTCATTGTTGAGTTTCACAACAGGGATTTCAGTGGTCCAGTGAATGCAGAATTCTGATGGGAAGGGATAGAGGAGAATGAGAAGCGAGGAACCTATGAGGAAGTGGAGAAGACTATATTAGAACAATTCATTAGTCTAAAAAAATCTGGAAACATTCGCTGCATTGGGAAAGATAATTAAATATCGGTAGATGCGGTGATGGAGTATTATTAAGTTATTAATTAGTTAAAACCAGTCATTAAATTACATTCTCAGCACTTTATGTGGAAAAATATTTAATTAATAATAAAAATTTCTTAGAGAACAGTAGATTTATACAGGGTATATACTAGGTTATATACAGGAAGATCTCAATTATTCATTAAAATGTTTATAAAATGTTGAAAGAAAATATAATAAAATATTAAAATAATTGCTTCTGAGCAGTAAAAATAAAAGTGTGTATTTTCTTCTTTGTTTTTCTGTTTCTGTACTTTTCATAACTTTTCTATATTCTGCAATACATTTCAGTGTAAAAGGATGAATTACTCACAACTAAGGTAATGGACATGTACTTCCAAATTTTGGAAAAAATCATGTACATCCATAGCTCACATATGTTAAAATGAAGAGAGTTGAAGCAGTATTAAATATGAAAAAAATTAGCCACAAACATGAGAAAGAAATCAAAAGGAAAAGATCATTATGTCCTTGGGTACATACGAATTTAATTCAGTTCAGCGAAGATTTTGAAGGAAAATAACCCCAGTAGACATCAGGAGGTACCAAAAGTTACAGTCTACTTTCTATGTGACAAAATGGCATTGTCTAAGCAGTTTTTTCTTGTTATCTTACATCACTTAAGATTTACATAATCTTTTTGGAATAATGAATTGGATAAAAGATGTTGTACTACAGGAAAATGCTTTCCATTTTCCTTCAGAGGAATGACTAACAGATACATTTTATCCATTGTCATAAAAAGGTAAGATCGAAGCTTATAGAAAATAATTTAGGGAATAATTGGTACTGTTAAAGAAAGATGTTTAGGTTCCATTCTGCAGTTTCATCCTCTAGTTAGCATTTCTCCTATGTAGCAATCAGTATTGAGTTTTTGTTTTGTTTGCTAGAGACTTGACCAATCATAGTAATGATGTCAGGTTTGTCTATTTGTATTATTGGCAAACACCTTTTATAAATATTAGGTAGCAAAATGAAATGTGTCTTTCCTATATAGACATCTGCTGCAAAATACCCTTTCCTACTGTTTAGCAAAAAAAAAAAAGGCTGCTTTTTCCTCTGCTAACTCTAGATTCCAATAGTCTTAGACAGTCATCTCCTCCTTAAAGTGGGCTATTCCATCTGGTGGAAAATTGTTTTCAAAATCGAGTCATTTGTGGACTTTGCTGTTTTTCCTTTCACTTCAAGTCTGGGTGAGTGAATACCTTGTACCACCACTGTGTGCATCTTGGCTCTTTTAAATTGTAGTTAAATGTTAAGCAGTTACAATATTCCTAATGCATATTTATGGTTTAAATTGACCTGTACTAATGTTTTTGAAATTATTCTGAAGGAATTTCAATAATATCAAAAGGATTATGTAAAATTCATTTTTATCAGACTACAGCTTCATGCTGTGTCCTCTATCCAAAATTTTAAAATTAAGAAAAATAGTAATTATTTATATATTTGTCTTATTCTTAAAATGGTTTTGTATTGACTATCTTTTAAGTTTTCTTGGTGACTGACTGCTTTTAACTTGATGTGACGTTCCTCTTTTCTTAGCCTGGCCACCTTCAGGCAGTGAGATTCCCTAAACTGATCTATTTAAGAAGCCCTTTCAGTCACGCATCACTTAACAATGGGGACAGATTCCGAGAAATGCGTCATTGGGTGATTTCGTAGTTGTGCAAACACCATAGAGTGTACTTACACAAAGCTAGATGGTATAGCCAACCACACACCTAAGCTGTATGGTACTAATCTTGTGGAAGCGCCATCATGTATGTCGTCTGTCGTTGAACAAAATGTCATTAGGCAGCACGTGGCTGTAATTCTATTAACAATTCATTTTTCCCAGTTGTTCTAGTTTAAACTAATAGAGCCTTCCCTCAGTACTTTAGATTCTCAAAATTTGTTTTTTTAGGATTAATAAACAGAAGCTTTATTTCCCTTGAGAACAACAGGAGTATTTTTGAATGATGTCTCAAGAGATATGTTAATAAACATATCTAAACACAAAGAAAATTACTGATATTTAAATTAATGGTGGAGAGCTTATGTCTACACACAGTCTTACCTAGAGATCAGTTCAGTACGGAAATCAATAAAATACATGAATAACAGCAAGAAAAAAGCTTAATGAGTATGTATACCTGTGTAGTGATTAATAGGCTTATTTTACTCTTCAAATTGATTGAATTATTGTTCTCTGCTCATGGAAACCCACCAAAAGGTTGTTTTGAAATGTCCAGTCCCCACCTGGACATAGCCAATTAAAGGAATTAGATCACTTTCTTTTCACACATTATATTCTTCCTCTGGATGCCCTTAGCAAGGAAATAATGCTATGCCTGATGTGTTTCTCTCAACTGACTGAAATTCCTATTTGCTCTCAAAAATTTGGGAAACTGATAGGGCTTTTGGAAAGCAGAAAACTTGGGGAGAAAAAAGCTCTTACAGAATCATACAGTTATTTTTTTCTCAAGGAGTTAAAATTCTACTGATGTACGTGTTAATTGGGTTTCAGATCATTTACAAAGTATAGCAAAGGAATAGTATTTTATAAATGATTATGAAACTAATTTAATACGGCCAGGTTAAAGGAAAAAACCTGGGAGCAGGGGCAGCTAGACACAATATCACCATTTATAAATCTTTAAGATATTCTCATCTTTCCTTTTGGTCGTTTCTCAGAAGTTAAACGATATAAAAATCTAATAAACATCACGTATGATGTAACGATAGCCTTGACCGTGGAAAAGTGAACACGCCCATAGACCACAGCTCAACTTGATAGAGTGAAACACTCAGAGAAGATTCCAGTTTGCTGCTGAGATAGCCACCAAACCTATGAATGGCAGAAATCCAGACATGAAAATACCCAAGTGCTAATTGGAACCAATGAATCTCGTCAGCCATTGCTGATGAGAACATGGGCGTGTGGAGTGTCCATATTACATATTAATTAGCTTGATTGTAGCAATCATTTCACAGTGTATACGTTTATCAAAACACCATGTTGTACCCCTTAAATATATGCAATTTTTATTTTTCAATTATACCATGATAAAGCTGGAAAAAAACAGAAAGTAAAAGAAAATGCACACGCTTCATATTTTGTCTTTCAATTTCAAATTTTTAAAAAATGTTACCCAGGAATCTGTCATCTGCACCATTGGATATAAATTATGTGTGCTGCATTGCCTGCATATTTTAATAGCCAAAAGCTTGGGACTTGATAATCACAGAATGAGGAGGAGAGAAATACCCCTCATGTCTGTGAGTGGTCATTAACTCCTAGGAGTGGTCCTCATTAACTCCTAGGAGTGGTCCTCTCCAGGGCTTGTTCCAGTTATTTTAAACGACATCATTTGGGTTTCTTCTCCCACTGTCCCCAGGAAACAATTTCACACCCCAGTAGATCTTACCGTTAGGAAAGTCTTGAAGTTTACGAAGAAATGTTTACTGAGGATTACCTCGTTACACTTTGAACTTTTTCTGCATAATGCCATCATCTCTCCCTGGTAAATCAGAACAAGATAAAGGTCAGCCTTTAAACTTTATCATGTGAGACATAAAATAAGCTGTGTTCACTGTGATAGCTTTATATTTTAACTTTAGTTAGTAAACCTTTTTCTATTCTATTCTAGCATGAGTGCATTTCTGTATGGTCTGCTTCCTTTACTTTGTGTAGTTTATCCTCACTTTATCTAAAAACATCCTAAGATCCCTGTCGCTTTGTTTGTTGGAGGGATTTCGTATAGTTACTATTGTATACAATAAAAAGTAGTATTAAATACATTTTGAACTTTTGATAATGAATATCAATGGTACTAGATACTCAATTTATATTTTATATTTAAATATATTTAAATGTATATATTTATACAATTTGTACAAGTATCATATATAATACAGATTATATATAAGTAATGTATTTATAAATTTATATAATTTATGTAATTATACAATTTTAATAGTAAATGTGTATATGTATATACACTTGTATATGTACTTGTACAAATTGGATACATATATATCCATAAATTATATATATGTTATGTATAAATATATAAAATAGTATTTATTGGAAAATGTGTGAAAAGACTGCAAGGTAGAACTTTCTGATTTGATATTATTCATATTTCTTCAGTTAGTCTTCTAGCCTTTTCAGATTCAAAGAACTAAATCCCAAGTGTTAATAAAAGGTCAGACAGTTTACACAAGGAAATATTTACGTTGGTCAATTGTCCTGTGAGAAAGCTCTTTCTTCTATAAATAGCAAAAATAACGTATACGTCCCTACCAATCCAAGCTGCGCTGGTAAAAGACTTCTTTAATCTTGTAGGTTTATGCTCTAGTCAAGGCCGTCAGAAATGTAATGTGTCCCAGAAAAATGCATCTTTTAATGTATACTTTTGGTTCACTGGAAATAGTAAAAGGAAGTTATACATTTAGAAGAAATCTTCTTAAAAAATGTGAGAACACAAACAATACACTAAAATGTATAATTTTTTAAAAAGACCCTTCAGAGATTCTGCCTTGAAAAAATAATATTCACTTGACACCAATGAAATGCCATGCTTAATATGATGAATCTCTAAATAAAGTTAATTTGTTAATGATGTTTGGAAATATTTGGCTAGAAAACCAATGAGCGTTATCACTTGAAATCATTGTAGCTGGCATGAGACAAGTCTTCACTTGAAAAAAAAAATTATAATTCGTGTGTTACAATTAGAATCATCTTAGAATTCGATGTTGTATAAGGCTGAATTTCATTGTCACAAAGAGCAAATGAAAGATGGTTGGAAGAAAAGTTCCTTTTAAAAATATTTTATTGATTTGTCAGCCCCAAATAATAAATACTCAAGGTTGAAAACTTGAGAAATGTAGGAACATACAACATAAGCAAAAAATTCACTCATAATGCACAATATAGAGTTTTGCCGTTGCTAATGTTGTATTGAATTTTCTTCCATACTGTTCTATGAACAAGAACATGGATAAACATAATTATAGATAACACTGTAGATACAGTGACCTGTATTATTATCTGCTTGGCACTTGACTATGTCATCTATCCATCTATCTGTCTGTCTATCTATTATCTATCTATCTCTCATCTATCTATCTCTCATCTATCTATCCATCCATCCATCCATGCAATTCTAGGTGGATTAGCTTTCTCTTGGAAGCTTCTGTTAATTATAACAACGTTGTATAAGAAAAAAACAAATTATGATTCTGGTGCTCGGTGCACCCGGGTGTTTTTGACTATCTCCTTTCTGCAAATACACATTATTCATCCTTTCTTTGAACACTTTTTCATTTCCACTTGCATTCTAGGTAAGGCTAACCTGAAGTTCTGAAATCACCTCAACGCTCCTAAGTGAAGTCATCATCTTCTAAATACTCTCCCCCTTATATTTCTTTTTTCTGCTTTTTTTTTTTTTTGTCGATGCTATCCTCAGGTTCCTAGCAATTCATGGATAAAATTAGAAAAAGTAAACTTGTTAATATTTTTCTACAATCTGCTAATCAAAAAGTTTTTGATAGTGTCTTTCAAATTTCTCTTTTTATTTTTATATCTACTTAATTTTAGACACTCAGAATTTATCATCTATTCTACTATAACAAACTTCATTCTTTCTTATCTCAAGTATTTCCACACCCTACTGTTACTTTTTTTCCTAAAAAACCATTTATCACATCATAGTCTCTTAGTCAAAATTATTCAATGTTTTTCTATTATTCTGAAGCAAACTTTATCCTTATGTAGATCCACGCTATTTTTCAAAACTTCTGTTTTGTTAATTAAGTTTATACAACATAATTAATATGTACAGAATTTCTAATAATAGCTATCTTATTAACGGGACACAGCTTTCTAAACTGTGGCACATTGGGGGCACATTTATCCTCTTTCTTATTTGTTATTTATCACTTTAGTTCTTGTAACAACAACTCAGGGTCTGGGGTGGCTGTTGCTTCCAGCCCATGAGCTTCTGGACATCAACAAACTCATCAATTTATATTGATGGAGAAATATCATCATGTGCCAAGATGGCGGAAGGAGAGTACTGATTCAGGAACAAGGTTTGTTGATTTAATCATCACCGGGATCACAATAACTTAAGATAAGAGGACTTCTATGTCCTACACAAGTGTTAAACACTGATACGGGAGATCCGTGGTTGGAACCCAGGATCCTTCCGTATTGCTGTTCTGCCTTCCCCAGAGCTTCGACTCTGCCTTCATGCAAGATCTAAGATGCTCACTACCTTCCTTATTCCTTTATTTCTGCCAGGAAGGATTGGCCAGTGCAGAGCGATTGCACACATGTCCATTCAGTGGTATCCCTGGATCTTCTTGCTTCCTTTCTGCTCACAGCTTATTGTCCAGACACTACCCACACCTAGCGGCAAGTGGAGCTGAAAAATAGAGTATTTTCAGCAGTCTCATCTCCAGCTTAAGACATAGGAGGATTTTTCTTTTCTTTTCTTTTGTTTCCCTAAGGAAAAAAGTAAATGAGACCATTGGTTACTCTACCATAACTACCGATAACCAAGAATGGAAGATATTAGAGGTGAAGATTTCCCAAGTGAGTAAACCAAGGATTAAGAAAAATCTTGATTTGAGTTCACTATAGTAAAAATAAGACCATAACGTGTTTTTATATTTTTGTGAGAAAGTTGTTCAACTATCCTTTTATTAATAATTTTTTAAAATTTTATTTATTTATCTTTTCCCCCCAAAGCCCCAGTAGATAGTTGTATGTCATAGCTGCACATCCTTCTAGTTGCTGTATGCGGGACGCGGCCTCAGCGTGGCCGGACAAGTGGTGCGTCTGTGCGCGCCCAGGATGGAACCCAGGCCGCCAGCAGCGGAGCGAGCGCACTTAACCGCTAAGCCACGGGGTCGGCCCCTCAGCTACCCTTTTTTAAAGAAAATAGACTTCTCTATAAATACTGAAGCATTAAGAAGCAAAGTCACAGGTTCTGTGTATCTATGTACATAATCTCTGGAGGACACTGTGAAGCCAGCAGTAGGGGACCACAGAAGGTAGATTGCTAGAGTTCTTCTCAGTCTATTTATGTCAAACGAATTTGGCTTTGATAATGGCACATATGCATGCACAGGTAGAGTTGCATATCACAGGGAATGACATAATAGGATGATTTGGCATATGTTCAATGCAGACTTCCAAAACTGTACTAGCATACAGATACGAAATTTAAGAACAGATTAAAGGTCTGGAAAATATTCCATGCCACAAGGAGAGGCCAACAGAGCTGTTTGTCAGGGTTAATATTTCCCTGTGACTTTTTTAAGGGTAACCATAGTCGTAGAGTGAAATATAACCATGTTTCACAGTGGGAGATTCTAATGCTTCCATTCTCCTACAGAAGACGGATCAAAATGACTTATTTTGACTTAATGAGTTGAAGATCACAGAGTTCCTGAAAAATATTGGGTCCTTGCCTTGTAGTAAACCTTTAAAGTCTAATTATGTTTTGATGTTTTACTAGTAAAATAGTTTTAAAATTAAGTCCATTCAGTATTCCCTGCTACTAGATCCCCGTATGCAAAGTAAAATTTCTAAGACGTCATAGACAACTAAATATTCATAGTTGAGGTAAATATTCATAGTTGAGGTGGAGGGTTAAGGATCTCTTTGAGAAGAAATCTCCTGATTATCTCTGTACAAAAGATACTTTTGAACAGACTCACATTTTCCATACAGTTTAAAAGGGCTTAGGGCAAATCTACATGTAACCATGTTTTCATAAAATCAGATAGATTCAGGTTCAAAGTCTATGGCAACACTTTTAAGTTCCAACATGTTCATACGCAGCAGAGCGCAACCATTACCCCCTCACAGTATTATGAAGAAAACTGAATGAAACTGTAAAACAAAATTACCTACAGTTATTTAAACATTATTTTTAAAATTCTTCTTTACCTCGTAATGTTTCTATTGCAAGAATTTAATCTCTCATTCAGATTCAATGCCCTTCTCTCTCTCAAACTCTGCCTCAATTTCATTAACCTATAGTGCTTAATAATGAAGGATGAATATTTCTTTTAGCTCTGTGTATAAATTCTCTGCTATCTCGAATTCTGGATATCCAGGTGACCAGATATTAAGTAATTTTGAATCGAGTGAGCATATATAAATTATCAAACTACTTTCAGTAGGTAAAGTTTCTCACATTTTTTTCATGTAGAAAATAATTGTAATGGGAAAAAGTCAACCTGAAAAGGCTACAATACTATATGAATCCAACTAGATGACATTCTGGAAAAGGCAAAACTATGGAGACACTAAAATGACCAGTGGTTGCCAGGGGCCAGTGGGGAGGGAGGGATGTATGGGTAGAGCACAGGGAATTTTCAGGCACTGAAACTACTCTGAAGAATACTGGAATGATGGATATATGTCATTATACATTTGTTCAAACCCAAAGAATGTATAACACCAAGAGTGAACCCTAAGATAAAGTGTGGATGTTGGGTGATGATGATGTATCGATGAAGGCTCATCAGTTGTAACAAGTGTACCGCTCTGGTGGGGGATGTTGATAATGCGGGAGGCTGTGCATGTGTAGGGGCGGGGGTGTTTGCCCATCTCTGCATCTGCCTCTCAATTTTTCTGTGAACCTAAAACTGCTCTAAAAAATAAAGTCTTTAAAAAAATAAAATTGTAATAGTGTAAAGATCCAGCATGTCAGGCCATCACAGCAGGTGTCCACATGTTCTCCCTATAAAAGAGATAACTTTAAATGGGGTCAGTCCAGCTTAAACACTTTGAGTTATTTCTGAGAGAGAGAGAGAATTCCATGCGAAAAATGTCCTGTCTTATTACCATTTGTATCTTATATATGATACAGTCTCTACCAGAACTATTCACGTTCAACCTCCTGAGAAGTAGACAGTTTCTGTGTTGTTATCGTTTTCTACCTAAAACCTTTCATTTCTCTGACTTGTAGGTCTAGCTTCTTGCAGGGAATATGCAGGGACTTTGTCCCACCTTGACAGGAATGCAGTGATAAGAAGCCTAACTACCAAAATGAACATACTGGTCATTTGCTAATTGCTTCCTATGTGACTGCATAACGCTGAGAACTTTTTATGCCTTCTCTCACTTCTCTCATTTGCAGTTCATAAAATTTGTTTTAATATTCACTATGCATGTATTTTGAATCTATATAGTTAGGTGCATAGAAATATGGGATTGCTCTAATTTTCTATTGGATGCCACTTTTGGTTATGGATTTAATGGTATATCTTTCCAACTCTTTTACTTTCAAATTTTCTCTGTTCTTATTTTTAAATCAGTATAATATATAACTTCTAATCAATATAAGGTCTTTGTCTTTGTTCTTGTTCTTTTTGAATCCAAGCTGACAACCTTTATATTTTATTGGGGGTTTTTGGTTAACTTACATTTAATGTAATTGCTAATTAGTTTTTTCCTCTATAATATCGATTGACACTTTTTATTGTTTTATTTGTTCCTTCTTTTAATTCTTTATAGGTTTTTAATGTTCTATAACTAGTCTAAAGATGGTAGCACACATCTTAGACTTATAATGCCCTGTATAAAATATTCCAATACAGTACTACAAATTCCCCAATGCAGCTATAACTTTAGAATCTCCAAACGCATTTACCTATGTCCTCTCTTTTCAGGTTACTGTTTTCTTTCATTTTTGGTTTAAATAAAATTTGAAGTTCAAAGACAATCAGAATTACTGTTTGATAGTATTTATTGAGGTATATGAATATATTAACCCTTTGCTGGTTCTTTATATCCTACTGCTTTTCTGTATCCATCTATAATTTTTATGAAGCGTTCTTTTAGTATTTCCTTTGTTCTCCATGTCCGCTAGTAAGAAATTCCAACAGTCTTTGTCTCAAATTCATTTTTTGAAAGATATTTCTGCTGGTTACAGAAAATGTAACTTTCAGCACTTAAAAAATGTCATTCCATTGCCTTCTGCATTCCCTTGTTTATGATGAATTCAGCTATCAGACTTATGACCCAGCCATACACACATGAGAAAGTTCTGGTCATGTGTACCAGGAGAGCAGCACAAAAATGTTTTTAGTGACATTGCAAAATGGTACAAAACCCAAAGTAACTTCAAACACATTTGGAGAAGAACGGGTATAAAGAGCATGCCATGCTTACTTAGTGGAATATTGAAAACACATCATCATAACTGCTTGCTTACTTGCAAACATGAATGCACATGAGTAATCATATTTATAGATAAAATAAGTTCCTAAAAGAATATAGAGTACGAAGCTCTTTCAAAAATCTATAAACAATGCGATATACACACATTTATACATGAGCATGTACAAACACACATACACAAATATATGTGTATACGTACACACGTATATGTGTACACAAAGCATATGCAGATATGTATTCATATGTGAATATACACTAGTATACACATAGTTCTGAAACTTGAAACAGATGAAGATTTGTGAGCTCTGACTTGAGACATGCTTTGCTTTTGAAGATTTTGACTTAAAGAAGCCACAGTTACCCAAAGATTTAAGAAATAGAGGTTAGATAATTAACACAAATGAGTTCAGACATTGAAATGAAGCAGCTAGAGATTAATTGCCTGCCGGGAAAGAGAAGATCTCAACTCTACCCTGAAACATCCAATAACTGAATATAAACAAAGATCGTATTTTTTATGACAGCTTTTTTGTATTTTCTTTTTCCTATTCAGGAAACCTCTTTGAACAAAATGACTTTCACCGAAGTGATGTTTAAATGACATTGTCAATAGCATTATAGGATTATACAATTAAATTTGCTTTGCAGACAAGTTTATGCAATTTACCTACCACATAATCTCTGCTCCATAAATTATATGCCTCTCTCTCTCTTCTGAGGTTCCTCACAAAATACCCAAACATGAAATACAATTTTAAACCAGTCGACATAGCTCGGTATCTTTTGAATTATGCTACATGTTGTTTATTCCGCCTCTTCCAAAATGAGGATAGTCACTAAAATGGAATAGGGTAGTTTTTTATAGCAGACCACCAAGGTAAATTAGGAAAATAGGTCATCGCCATTATTTTATATGAAAAATATAAATATATATGCTAATTATGTAACCTTAAATATGGGAAATAACCTTAATATAGTTCCTCCGTTTTATAGAATCAAAATTTAAATCCAGAAAAGGTAAGTGGCTTGTTAAGGGTGAAATAGTTACTTAATGTCAGGCCAGACATGAAGCTAAGATTATTGACCCACCTATATTAATTTTCCGTGAACTAAGTATTTAAATTTTAAATGTTATATATGTGAATTTAGTGTTTGCTATGTAGGACTATATTTATAAATTCAGAAATTCAATCTGTTAAACCTCTGGAATTAGTTTTTGAATTTTGACAATTATAGACAATCTTAAAAATCATTATTATATTTTATATTACATAGGCTATATTTTTGTATGATTCTACTAAAATAACCTTAATGATTATATTCACAGAGTAGGAGATGGACAAGGTGAACTAGGAATCCTTTTAATCGTTAGAAGATGATGCCCATGATGTTTAGAATAATTCTAGAATGCAGGGAGTTTTTTTCTTTCTAGGGTAGATCTTAGCTTGAAAACTCAGTAGATAATTTTTAAAGGTAAAAATGGTCAAATAGTTGTACCATACTAAATATACGTGTTTATCTTGTCAAGAAACTTGTATTTCAAGGTGCAATATGACATGTTGCTGGGATCTAATGATATCTTTTTAGCAGAAATACATATAATTAACTATAAAATAAGCCAGAATCTTATGGAAACTACACACAATACGTTACATCCAAATTCAAAATAAGAGGCAATGACTAGAATGGGGATCAGAGAAGATTTTTAGGCAACTTAGCTAAACCATGGAAGGGAGAGGGATTTCATGATGGCTGATAAGAAAATGTATTGCTTATAAAGGGAGGTCATGATCAAAGAAACAGTGCAAAAAAATATGACGGTTGCGGAGAACCTTCTGTTCTGCCAGCAAGGATAGACCATCTTAATACATCTGTTAATATTTCAAGGAATTATATATTTACGTATATAAATATATCTGCATTTATATGATAAATATAACTGTATATATATATATATATATATACACACACACACACAGATTTTGTTTATAGAGGAGCACAATAAATCTCTTTCAAGAAGGTAATAATCCAAAATATTGGGCCACAGAAAGAGTGACTGAAATTTCTGTATTCAAAGCCAGATATGAAGTTACTTCTACATTCCTGCCAGATGCAAGTTATAGAATAATCTCACTTTTTAGGCTATCACATAGTTATGGTCCATAAAACCTATTCAAGGAAGTCTTTGGGGTTCATAGTGACACATTAAATTAACAGGCAAGTAATGGATACTGTTATTATAACTAGATTCTTTTCTCTTTGATTGGTTTAAAAGAAATTCCATTAAGAGAATTCCTGTATCAAATAATTGTACTGTCAATTTTATTTAAAAAAAAATTCAGGCAAATGGACTATTTTACGATTTCAGCCAAATGTAAGAATGTGGCCATTTTAAATGTTAATTGCGACTAAACTTTTTTGCTGTTTATGGCAGGGACTGCAGAGGTAAGATTATGTTCTTGGAAGCGCACCTTTCTTTATGTATTAATGAGTGAGTAAGATTAACTATAATCTATACGTCACCGAAACGATCATGTACATGTGCAGAATGAGTGGGGAGAATAGCAAAACGGTGTTATGCATTTTCCATCTTTTGTCAACTTGGTATTTTTTGTAAGTGGATGATTATTCTTCAATTTTTATTATCCACACTATGTATGAGGGTTTGTAGCTAAGTGGATTGAGGCCATAATAGATTAAATACCAGCTGTTAAAATGTAAGCACATGTTCTTAATTAATATTCTAAAATATTTCTGCTAAGTCTTCAGGATCAGAGGGAAAAATACTATTTCTTTAAACTTAATCATTTTTGCAGCATAAACTAAGACACACCCTAAAAATTGTGACTATTAATACGAAAGCCAACTGTTGGAAATAGTACTCATATGGGCTATTTATCTCTGAATTAACCTTGACCTAGGGGCCTCAGCACATTTACATCTCAAAAAAATTAGTAGTATTTCTGGAACTGGATAACTATTTTTTGATGTTATTACTAAGGAGAAGACAAAATTCTTGTATCACTAGGCACGAAAATGTATAATCTGGGTAAAACAATGTAGAATAATTTTTTCCATGTTATACACATGAAGGACTTGAGAAGGCATAACACCTTCATGGATATTTACTTTCCTCTTTCCGTTTCATGGTTGCTAAGAAACAGGCACTTCCTGGATCCAGTAACCATCTCGAGATGATGGAATATGTTAGCCATTCCTCTCCAGGATGGTTCAAACTTCCCCAACCAACCATTTTTGGAGATACTCAGCTGTCGGTTGTGGTGGGAATAGACAAATAACACCTGTTTCCACTTGGAGATGTGATGGCTAACTTTATGTGTCAACTTGAACGGGCCATGGGGGGCTCACATATTTGGTTAAATATTATTACTGAGTGTGTCTGTGAGGGTGTTTCTGGATGGGATTAACATTTTAATCAGTAGACTGAGTAAAGCAAATTGCCCTCCACAGTGTGGGTGGCCCTCATCCAATCTGTTCAGGGTCTGAACAGAGCAAATGGGAAGAGGAGGGGAGAATTCCTTCTCTCTCTACCTGACTTTCTTCCAGCTAGGTCATCATTCCTCTCCTGTCTTTGGACTCAGATTAGAACTTACAGTCTCAGTTCTCTTGGGTCTCCAGCTTGTTGATTGCAGATCTTGGCACTTCTCAGCCTCCATAATTCCATGAGCCAATTCCTTAAAATAAATCTCTGTATATATACATGTATACGCGTAGAGGGATTTATTATAAGAATTTAGCTCACAAGATTATGGAGGGTGAGAAGTTACATATATTGTAAATATATATATTTATAGATAGATATAAATATATATTTCTAGGTAGATATCAATATATATCAATATATAATATCTATATCTATGTGTATATATATGTATTCTCTTTCTCTGAAGAACCCAGGCTAATATAGGGGGACAATTTAGAATCAAGATTTCTTAAACTACCAAATGTAATACATATAATCACTTAACATTATGGAAATCTGTGGGGTCAATTGTAGTTGACACAAGGATTGTGGAATCTCTTCTGATATTTAGTGGGCAGGGCCCAGACGTGCTAACCATTTTGACAAGATAGAGGACAGTTATGTACAAAGAATTGTCCCTTTTCCTTCAGTACTTTCGGATATCCCCCAGGCATAAATGTAGGTGGAAAAAACCTGTTTATAATTATCTAAGTCTGGAAACTAAATCCGTTTTACATATGAATACAAATAATGTTTTGCATGGTTCTTATACAAACTGAATTTTCAAGGAAGACATTAAACTATGCAAATATAGGAAAAAGTGTATTTTGTTTTGCTTAAAGTTCCTTTCTAGGGAAGCTTTTCTTTCAAGACAAAATAATAGCAAATTCTACCTAGGTTACAAGTAAATTCTATTTGAAGTAACAATTCTTTCTACATCATCAAGACTCTAAGGGAACTAATGCTGAGTTTCTTGATAATCATCCCAAATTAATTTGCATCCTGGTACCTAGGGAAAACATTTTCTGCATTTTAAGTACAATCATGCTTCGTAGGTAAAGGTGGACTTTGATTGTGATTCTCTCTCACCCATTTTATTTTTCCTTAGCATGGGAAAACATGTAGGGAGATAGTTCCTTCACTTAAAAGAAGAATTGAGGAAAAGATACAAGTTTGATGATAATGAGATTCTTTTTTTCATTGTTGTTTTATTTCTCCTGTGTATGCTCTGGTACCTTCAAATACCAAATGTTTCCATTCTCCATTATTTGTATTAAGTTTTTCTATTTTGGAAATTTATATAGCATAAACACTTTGTAATCGTTGAGGTTTATATGATGTTCCATCCTACGGCAAAGAAGAATAATGTAATTTAGGACACTCAAACTTCTACAATTTATTCTTGCTTAAAACTTCACTGGCTTGAATAAGAACCTGAATGAGATGAGTTTTGAACACATGGCAGAAACTCAATCCAGTAGACGAATATACTGTATTACTTTATGCAGTTTCAGGAAGGCTATTATGTAAAGAGGTGACCTTAAAGCAACCTGTGATTTATGAATTGCTCCAAATGGATCTTTCAAAAAAAAGGAATGTCCTTATGAAACAGTTGTTCTGACCAGACTCAGCAAGGGTCAAAGCTGTTCCAGATCCTTAATCGCCATGTCTACCCATCTTGAGTAAATTGCTAGCAAATGGCACTGAAAGCAGAATTATCTTAAAAGAGTTGCAGAGTCTTCCTGTCAAAGATGAACAGATGAAAAGCACGTAACAGAGATACGGAGATGGAGAGGATTGCCAGGATAGGTGAAGGAAAATGGGAACAAGTGAAGCCCCAAGCAGAATGGCTGCCTCGTACCCTCTATATTGCCGTGGCTCATCATCTTGTGAATGTGGTACAAGGATACAGAGATGATTTCCACACAGACGGCCAAAGAGCTACGGTTCTCGGCTCTGGAAGAGCTGAAGTGCCTTTCAGTCTTGGTCACATTTCTAATAATTGAGCAAACACTCACCTCTAAAATGCCTTAGAGGACTCTCACATCTAACAGAACACTACCCAGGTTGCCACAGATTCCAAGCTGTCAAGATTGTCCGTTTTCCTGTAGATTTCGGGAAATCTCTGAGGGTAGTAGAGGGCTTTAGAGAAACCCAGAAGGAGCACAACTGGATAAGTGAAAGAACCATGCTGTGGAATGACCCACTCAGTAGGGATGGGGGAAAAACTTCTGATGCCAAAGGAAGGAAGTGGGAGATGTGTGGTAGTGCAGAGAGAAAATGGTGTCTACCCCATTGCATTATTTGATCTAGTAACATCGTGTCTACATTATGTCATGTTTCAAAATTCTGATAACTATGACAGTGTCAGAGGAAAATATATAAAAAGAACTTGGAAATCTGAAAATTATTGTCTTGAACACAAACTTTGATAACAGAGTGAGTACATTAAATCCTCTGTTTCTTATACTTTGGATAAACAGTTTTCCAGATTAGGAATAATCAATAAAACATCCCTTTCAATACTTACAAGGCTAGATATTGCTATTTTCTTCCTTATGTAACAATTAAGGAAAGAGTCATATTCATAAAATATAGAGATTTAGAACAAAACCCATCCATTCATCCAACAGTAATTAGTTATTGAACGCCTACTTGGTGCTGGGCAATGTTCTAAACTCTGGATTCAGTATCAAATAAAACCATCATGGGGCTTATGTTAGCTTTTATTGATACAGAGGCAACCAGGAGGAGTAGATATCAAAGAAAAAGTCAGAAGTTTGGTTTTAAATATGTTATTTTGAGGTGATGATTCACCACCAAGTGTGAAAAGTCAAACCAGACCTTGCATATTCAAGTCTTGCATTCAAGGTGGAGATTCGGGACAGAATACACATTGGGACAATCAGAATATTGACAATGTGAAAAAGCATGAGGGTCTGTCATGTCAAAATCTCATGGAGAATACCTATTGCGTTTTTAATATTAAATACTGCCCAGTTTTCATTCTTTCCAGCCACCTGGACACCTTCGGTTTCTTTTCCCATATGTAGCAATATGTATTTTTTAATTGTGGTATAATACACATAATACCAAATTTACCAGTTTTAACCATTTTAAAGAGTACAAGTCAGTGACATTTAGTACATTCACAATGTTGTGCAACCATTGCCACTATCTAGTTCCAGATTGTTTTCATTACACCAAAAGGCAACCCTGTGCCCATTAGCACTCTCTCCCCCACTCTTCCTCCCCCAGCCCCTGGAAACCACTACTCAGCTTTCTGCCTCTAAGAATTTATCTATTCTGGACATTTCATATAAACGGAATCACACACTATGTGGCCTTTTGTGCACCTAACATAGTGTTTTCAAAGTTCGTCTGTGTTGTAGCGTGTATCAGAACTTCATTCCTTTGTGTGGCAATATAATTTTGATACAAACATACAGATATAACAATTGGGGTATCCAACAATTCTAGAAGGAATATAAGTCCTGGGAGACCCAAAACTGAAGTGGATATCAACACAATTTTGTCAAACCTTCCAATGAGATTCCAGCCCACCCACTTCTCTTGTGATTCATCTCAATGTTCTATTTGATTTCTGCTCCGTGATCTTGTTTCGGATTTACTAAAGGGCTAAGAAAATTAAGTCTCAATTAATGGAACTGTTCTGTTTGGTTCATCCCAGCTTCCTGGAGAATTTTCTCTTATTTAATAACTTAGTACTATCAAGTGTAGCTGGCTCACCAGATATTACTTTAAGCAGAAAATATGGAGCCTCCGTCTCTTGTGGGATCAGTATTTTAATTAGCAAGCCCTGCATGGAGAATTGACAATGCATTTGCCTAACTTAGGGAGACAGTCGATGAATAACCCTCCTAGGAACATTCCTATGCCAGAAGGGCATACTGGGCATGTTCGAGAAATATCTTGGGGCTCCTTTTTAATTAGCTTCTGAAACTCTTCACTCAAGGTCACGGTAGTTGCATTTCACTTACTTTGTAAGGAGAACAGGTCCATTTAAAATGCAAAAACACTGTGTGTCTCGGGATATGACAGCTGCTTCACGGAAGCTCTTCAATGGATATTTTCAAACACACAACATTAGTCATCTAGTTTTCTCGTATCAAACATATCCCCTCTCTGTGGTCCAGCTGCATAATATTTTTACTTTTTCTGAATGCTGAACTGATTGATCCTATCAGTACAAGCCATGGCTACTGTGATAATTTGGAGGGGTGGAGGGCATTCAATTTTAAAATATTATGCTCAGACATAATGTCCTTGATTTGTGGGAACTGCTTGAAAATATAAATGCGCTTATACATAAATACCCAGAGAATATCGGCTTCTTGTTTTTCTCTTAGAACACAATTGTGGCCATATATTTAATTGAAAGCATACCAGTTTAAAGCTGTAAAAATGTCTTAGAGATTATTTTACTCAATTACTTTTAATGATGAGTAAACTGATCCCTGTCTAGAAATGTGTTCAAGATCTTACAGCAAGTGGTTTTCCATTGTCGTTTAGAACTCAAAACACATGAGTCTCAATTCAGAACTTTCATTCCCCATCACCAATATTTGGAAAAACAAAAGAAAAAAAAATAAGAGGAGGAGATATGTTGTGAATCTTTTCGTTGGGACAATTGTAGCAGGGTGAGGGATGCAAAAAAAATGATTGAGAAGTTATATTTGCAAATCTGTGCTTTCTGGTCCAGAATTAATGTTTACATCCATCTCCAGTGCTTCTATAATCTTTGTGTTTCTCAATTACGATCTGGAGATGGACTTAGTATGGAAACATTTACACTTGGTGTTATGGAACATATGCACCAAGAGGGCACAAACGCTAATGTAGACCTCATGTAGATGATATATTACAGAAATGAACACCAAAGGCAAGAAATAAGACTAACAGCACCACTGGCATCCATCTCGACCCCTCAGAAACATTGACTCCTCCATTATCTCCAAAAATAACACTATCCTGAGTGTTATGGCTCCTGCTATCCACTGTGGATCTCCAGATTGAGGGTATAAAAAATAAACCTGCAATAGATATGTTGTACACTGTGCTTGGAATGTATGATTTACTCATTTCAATTTGGTATATACTCCCAGGCATGGGAGTCTGGTTCATACGTATATGAGATAATACCAGATTGTTTTTCAAAGTTGGGTACCAATTTACTTTCCACCGTCAGTCTATGGAAGTTTCCTTTTCCCATATCCCCAACAACACTTGGTATTGTCAAACTATTTCTCTTTAGCCACTCCAGAGGGTATGTTTATGTACCTCCTTGGTGTTATATTTGTATTTTCCTGGGCACGATGAAGTTGGCCACCATTTTGTATATTTATTGGCTATTCAAATACTCTTTTTTGTGAGGTTCTTGATTAAGACTTTGCATTTCTGATATTCATGTGTCTTTTTTCTTCTCGATTTCAAGGTGGTCATTATAAGCCCTTTGTGGTTACATTGTCCAAAAGCCCTGGCCCATTGCATGGCTGTATTTCCTGCTCTTAACAGTTACGTTTGACAAACAGAAGTTCTGAAATGTAATGTCCTCAATTTATCAACATTCTTCTAATATTTAGCATGTGTGTGTCCTGCTTAAAATCTCAGTTTACCCCGAGCTCAGAAAAATATCCTATAATATTATTTTATACATCAGCACTGTCAACCTTCTGGGGTGATGGAATGTTTTAATCATTGCTGTCCAGTACAGTAGTCTCCAGGTACATATGGCTATGTGCACTTAGATGTGGCTAGGATGAGTGAGAAAGTGAACTTAAATTTTATTTCATTTTAATTAATTCACACTTGAAGTGACATCAATGGCTAGTGGGTGTCTTATTGAATAGTGCAGTTTCAGATGGCTTTATAGTTTTATATTTCACATTTATATCTTTGATTCACCTAGAATTGATTTTTGTCTATGATATAGTTTCTCCTTCTCTTCCTCCTCTGACAGCTCCTACCTCCTCTTCTTCTTTTGTATGTTCTCACTATTGGTATTCGATTAAGCAAGCCATATTTATTGCAAACACTTCTTCATTCTCTACTTCATTTTTCCCTGCTCTTTGCATTTTTACGTTGGTGATGAATCATTTATCTGTAGATACACGGGTCTATTTCTGGCCTCTCCATTCTGTTCCATTGTCTATTTTTCTATTCTTGTATACAGTTTTGACAACTCTTAATTTTAAACATCTGTATATCCAGCAAGACAGTAACACTCTGTGGTATAATAAAAAATATATTTGTTTTTGGACTCTGGTTCCTGGCACAGTTCTTAAAACTCCTGGAATTTCCTGAGGGATAGGACCGTCTTTTGTAATTCATACCTGAGTTTATGCTAATGAGATGACTCAGGGTAACTTCAGTATGAGGGCTCGTTGTCATCGAGGCCACTCAGGCGATTAGGGGGTTGGAACTTTCAGCCTCACCTCTCCACTTCCAGGGAGGAGAGAGGGGACTGAGATTGAGTTCAATGATCAATGACCAAGGGTGTAAACAATTATACCTACATAATGAAAGCTCCATAAAATCTCATAAATAATAGAGTCTGGAGAGCTCCCGGTTGGTGACCATATGGAGGTGCTGGGAGGGCAGTGCTCCTAAAGAGGGCATGGGAGCTCTGTGCCACCCTCATCCCCATATGTTGCTTAACGTATCTTTTCCATTTGGCTGTTCCTGTGTTGTATCCTTTACAATAAACTGATAATAGTAAGTAAAGAACTCTCCTGAGTTCTGTGAGTCATTCCAGTGAATTATCAAGACTGAAGTGGGGGTTGTAGACACCCTCAAATTTATACCCAGTTGCTGAGATGCATATGTGGCCCCTAGGACTTGCTGCTGGCATCCAAAATGGGGACAGTCTTTTAGGACTGAGCCCTTACCCTGTGGGTCTGTGCCAATGCTGGGAGTTACCTTCAGAATCAGAGAATTGGTGGTTGCTGTACAAAACACCACCACATTCCCACATTTCTCTTCTTCAAGACAAAAACTTGTTAGTCTTTATTTGCAGTTGAATATAAATTTTAGATTTAGCTGACTAGATTCCCTAATAATCTGTTGGCTTTTTGGTCATTGAGATTGCTTTGAACCTATGGATTGATCGGTGGAAAATTCAAACATATACAAGATTGATTCTTCTAATCCATAAGTAGGTTAGGATTTATACCTAACCTACTTTATTTATCATTTATTTAAGTCTTTATTAATTTCTCTCATTAATGATTATTTTATTTGTTTTTGTGTCGACTTCTTCCATAGTGTTTTTTTTTTACATTTGTTATAGTTAATTATTATTGTGATGCTATTGTAAATGGTAT
The DNA here is from genome assembly GCF_057802395.1 of Ceratotherium simum simum. Taxonomy (NCBI): domain Eukaryota; kingdom Metazoa; phylum Chordata; class Mammalia; order Perissodactyla; family Rhinocerotidae; genus Ceratotherium; species Ceratotherium simum. The sequence goes on from NC_141940.1 coordinate 126,291,432, forward strand.
TATTTTAAAATTTTGTTTTCTTTTATTGCTCTTACATAAAAATTCAGTGATTTGTGTGTGTGTTGATTCTGTACTTATCACCATTACTAAATTCACTTTTTAATTATATTACTATATCCCTACCTGCTTTTGGAATTTGTGTGTTGTACAAATACTGGCATGCTTATTCTTTCAAGTTTACGGCACATAATTTTTCCTTGCTTAACCACCCAGCAAAAAAGTTCTAGTACAATGTTGAATAGAAAGTTTTTTGAATATTTATTTTGGTCCTTATTCAAAGGGAAAGTTTTCAATATTTCACTAGTAACTATGATGGTTGTTATAAGTATTTGTAAAATATATATTATTTATCAATTTATGAAAATTCTATTATATTTCTTGTTTGCTTATTTATCATGAATTGATGAAGGATTTTAAATTATGATTTTTTGCCTCTGTTCAGCTAACGTGGTAAATTATTTTGATTAATTATGACTAATAAACTAATTTAGAATTTCTTATTATGAAACATTTTCTACAAAATGTTTTGCATAGAATTTTGTTAATTGTGGTATTGGAAAATTGTGGCCTGTAATTTTACTATTTACTACTTTCCTTTGATGGCTTTGGTATCAAAATTAAGCTGGATAATGAAAAAGTGTTAGGAAATCTACTCTTTGCTACTACTTAAAGTACGGGCTAAAATGGGTTATTTTACTCTGACGTTTTATTATGAAAAATTTTAAACATGAAGCAAGTTGACATATTTCTACAGTAAATACCTATGTACCCCACCTGGTTTCAACTACTAGCATTTTTACTTTGCTTTCTTTAATCACATGTCTGTTGATCAATCTATCTATCATTTATCTATCTATCCATCTATCTATCTATATTTATCTATCCAAGCAATCATTGAGCCATATATATAATATGTAATATATTTAATGCATGTAGAATATATAGCATATAATAATTAATGTGTAATACATAGCATATGACATACAGCATAATATTTATATTCATGCTAGACTATCCGTAGCCCAGCTACTCATTTTCCTTATGATGACTTTTGATGATCACATTGTTTTTTAAGTTTGATGAAGTCTAACTTGTTAACCTTTTTCTTACATGATTATTGTTGTCCATAATGTAGGACATTTGTTTTTTCCCAATTCATGAAGATAATCTCCTTTGTTTTAGCCTTTACCGTCAGGTCTATAATCCACTTCAAATTAATTTTTTAAATTTTATTTGCAATGGGAGGCATGGGTTGAAGCTCATTATTTTCATGGAGATAACTAGTTATTCCAGCATTATTAGTGGAACAAACCCCAACCTCCCTTCCAGTGGATTGCTTTGGCACCTTAAGCAAAATCCAAATGGCTATGAAAGTGTGGCTCTATTCATGAGATATATTCTGTTCTATTGATCTATTGACTGATTGATCTTTAAGCTGGTATCACATTGCTTGATGACTGCTGATCTGTAGTAATTCTGGAAGTCACTTAGTGTAAGTCCTGAAATTGTGTTTGTTTTTTCTTTCAAGTCTCTTATGGCTATTCTAGGTCCTTTGACTTTACATGTAAATTTTAAAATCAGCTTACCATCTTGCACCTGTAGCCTCTGGGGTTTTCATTGGGATTGCGTTGAATCTATAGGTTAATAAAGAGAAAACTGTCACACTGTCCCTCTGCACACTCCAATTGGCCAAGACAAGTCATGTGACCATGTCCAAAATTAATGGGATTGGGAAGAATACACCTCCCCAACAGCTTTTGTTTGAGGTGATGTGATGGTTAATTTTATGTATCACCTTGGAGGGTGATTTTGGGTGAGATTAACATCTAAATTGGTAAACTTTGAGTAAGAAAGTTACCCTCCATGTTGTGGGTGGGCCTCATCCAATCAGTTGAAGGTCTGAATGGAATGAAAAGACTGGCCTCCCCAAGCAAGGGGGAATTCTTCAGCAGACAGCATTTGGACTTCATTTGCACCATTGGCTCTTCTGGTTCTCAAGCATACCAGCCAACCCTGCAGATTTTGGACTTGCCACCCTCTGTAATCCTGTGAACTAATTCCTTAAAATAAATCTCTCTCTTTTTCTCTCTCTCTCTCTCTATATATATACACATATATAAATAATATATATATACACATATATAAATAATATATATACACATATATATATAATTTATATATATAGATTCTGTTTCTCTGGAGAACTCTGACTAACACGGGTGGGAAGGCATGACTATTTGCTTATCAGTAATTTAAGTGACCACAATTACCACAGGAACTATCTTATCAATTACTTAGAAATATGGTCACCATAATAAACTGTTAACAATGTCCCTTTTTTATTTTTAATCTGGAAAAGAATGTTTGAAATGTGATGTTTAAATTCAACTTTGGGGTCTTTTCAATCTTTGTGTTAAATCCCCTCCCCCAAATTCCCTTTGATTTGCCTACATAAACTTTCCCAATTTGATCACACATTTATGATTTTTGAACACTTGCCGATGTGTTTCTATTCACAAGACTCATGTTGTACCTGAATTCTGTCACAGTTTTATCAGTTAACCAGCTTGACCTCACCAAAGGTCTTACACTACTGCTATTACATGTGTCAACATCCTACACGCTCTCAGGATGCGAATTAATTGATCTTGAAATTAGTACCTTCATGGATTATTTCCTATCATCACTAAAAGGAACCTTCTGAGTGTATGTGGCATCCCAGAGGGAAAAATCTTCTTTTGCTTTAGTACAGGAATGAATTATTAAATATGCAAACAGCAGGGTATATTTAAAATTCTTTCTACTGGTTTTGAAATATTTCATCAATTATGGAATAAGCCATATTGAGCAGGTAATGTTTCTAAAGCATCTTACTGCTTCAGGTGAGTGATATTGATCATGTGTCAAGGTCTTAAGCATTGAGTTGCTATGGAGCCAGTGAGTTTAACATAATATTCAGTATAAGTCAAGGCTATTTTTCATGCATGTATGAAATACTCAACTCAAACCAGTGAAGAAAAAACAAAAAAATGGGAGCAAGTATTGACTTCTATGCTAGAAATCCCAAGAACAATGCTGGTTATCCAATAAAATATACAAGAATCTTTCAGATTGCTACTCTGTTTTCATTTGTGTCATCCTCATGAATAGTCAGGTTCTTCCCTTGGGAGTGGTGGAAAATTGTTCAGAAGGAGCTCAAGGGGGAGCAAACCAGTGGAAATAGATTTTCTTTCCAGTTTCTCAGCAAAATTCTTGGCATTCACTTTTGGATCAACCTGGACCACCTTCATCTCTAAACGTGTTAGTGATTGAACGGGACGTGGTCCTTCTGTTGGCGCATCTTTGAGATATGTGCAGCCCTAGGGTTTCTGAAGTAGAGTCAGCTCGCTCAAAAGCTGACAGGAAATGTGGAATGGGTATCAAAAGGAAACTCAAGTAATTTTGCTGGAAGTCGAGATGCTGAATAAGTGAAGGCAATAAATGTCCACCTGTAAGTGGCGAAATCCATGTGAATACCACGAAATATTTTTGAAGTTTTCATAAGCGTAAAATTATATAGGACATATAATATGTGTAAAAACTAGTAGAATTAAAAGCACTAGACTCTGATCAATATTTGTGATCATATCCCTTTGCCTGCCAATTAATGTGATGGATTTTTCTCATTGTTCTTTTGCTTTTGGTAACTATTGTTCAATATATGTATATATCCATAAACACTATATCCTTATGTTTGCTATGGATTTATACTTTCTATAAATTTACCTTACTGTATAGAAACTTATGCTAATTGCATTTCTTACTCAACATTATACTTATAAATGCAATTTCCTATAATATCTATTGTGTTATTCACCAACATATAACATTCCACTAAACGAATAGAACAAGCTTTATCTGTTCTTTTTTGTTTGAGCATCTTCTTTGTTCTCAGTTTTATTTTCCTAAAAAAAAAAAAAAATCAGTGCTGGTTTGAGGATTCTTGCCCATATCTCCCACTGTGTTTCAAGAGATAGTCTGGTCCTAAGCATATAATTAGGAATAGAAGTCCTAAATCCCAGGGTACACACATTTAAGTCTGATCACTATATCCTCAAAGTGCTTTGTTCCCACTGTGCAATGCCCTAACAAACACCTGTTTCCGCAGTACAATTAATTTTTTTTCAGTCTGTTGATAGAAACACATATGTTACTGTAGTTTTTATTTTCAATTCCCCAATTCCTATTGAAGACAGAAGCCCTTTCATATATTGTTTGCTCAGTTATGTTTTTTTTCCTATGAAATATCTACTAATGCCTTAACGTTTGTTTTCTATTGTTTTTCCTATCTCTCTTCTTCAATTTACTTGATTCTTTTATGTTATGCATATTAAAATGTTTTCATTTATAAATGCTGCAAAGTTCTTCTTCTAGATTGAGATATTTTGAATTTTTTATAACATCTTTGTTGGATAGAAATTATTGAATTTCCGTTGTAGTTGAATTCATCAGTCTCCCCTTTTCAATGGCCATTTGTGTCTTTAAAACATCTTCCCTACTGTAATACCATCACTGAAGTCTTCTATATTATTTCCTAATAAGTCTTTCTTTTTTTTTTTTTGTGAGGAAGATGAGCCCTGAACTAACATCTATGCCAATCCTCCTCCTTTTGCTGAGGAAGACTGGCCCTGGGCTAACATCTGTGCCTATCTTCCTCCACCTTATATGGGACGCCGCCACAGCACGGCCTGACAAGCGGTGCGTCGGTGCACACCCAGGATGCGAACCCGGGCCACCAGCAGCGTAGCGCCTGCGCTTAACCGCTATGCTACAGGGCCGGCCCCAATAAGTCTTTCTTTTAATTGAAGTATTATTGACATACAACATTATGTTAGTTTCAAGTGTACAACATAGTGATTTGATATTAATAAATATTACAAAATGATCATCATGATAAGTCTAGTTACCATCTGTGTCATAATGTAGACAATGACAAGGGCTCTCAGATGAGGGACTCATCTTTATGTATCAGGGGATGTTCTAGACACATTCATCTATTACCTTAGAATTAGAAATAGTATTTATATCTCTAAAATCATGCCTTTTTTCCTTCTTTGAGTTTGAAACTTAAGACAAGGACATTTTTCAAGAATCATTATAGAAAGCAAATACCTGAAAAATAGTGATTTAGACAAAATGGAAGGGTTAATGCATTTGTACTGCCTGACAGTGCTTTTATTTTTGTCAAAAAACTTTCTCTTTGCCCATCAATAAAGAAATTTTTCTGCTATGTTTAATAGAAAAAAATTCATGTATGTTAAAAAATATGAATGGAAAATGTCAGATTAACACAGATATAGACTATATATACAAATAATGGTTTATGTACATATATAGTTTTGTTAAATGTTTTTAGAACATTAGTATGTTATATATGTAATATATACATATTTATGTGCATATACATGTGTCTATCTATCTATCTATCTATCTATCTATCAAGAGAATGGAAAATTATACAATAATAGTAGCAATTATTTTCTCTAGGTGGTGAAGTAATTTTTTCTTCTGAGTTTTCTTCACTTTCCAAATTTCTAAACTGAATTTATTTAAATTGGAATTAATAAATATTTAATTTCAAATATAAGCATGTAGTCAGATTAATAGGATGAAGTTGGATTTTATTGAAGATCTGTACGAAAACTGGTCTGTGAGGAAAGTTGCTCCCTCTTCCATAATATCAATTTTGAAAGACTTGTCTCCCTTATATGTTCACATGAAGACTGGTAGATCGTCCGATACTGGGGAAAGGTTACCCACAGTGGGCAAGAGAAGGAGATTAAGCCCTGTGGGGACCCCTCCAATATTAATCTTTGTTTCCATGTTAGAGTATGTTTATGCCAAAAGAGATCCTGATGCTAAATACATATAGAGCCAAAGAAGCTTTATGCTAAAAGTGTAAGAGAAAAAGGTTAGTGATTTCCACAAAGTAAAATGGTTTTTTGTCCTAGAGAGAAGGAAGTGTGAATGAGACAGGATAGTTCAAAACAAGTCTCAACTCTCAATAGTTAATGGTTTTCTTTCAGTTGCGTAGCGTAAATTATTTTCCCTCTTTGAAGTAATACCTGATACTAAAACATTCCCAGCTTTCTAGAATTTCTACAAAAATTTCCAGATATTTCAGCAGTAAATTGTAAACTTCACACATATCACTAATAATGATATTAAGGGGTACAAAAATAGTATAAGTCATTATTATTTTTCCTTAAAAGTTTTAGCGGTTAATGTGTTCACCATCAGACCCCTCATTACACACACACTCCATCACCATCTGCACCACCACCAATAACTAGTATTAAAAGTATATTAAATACACAGTATTGGCCAAATTCTCCCCAAGACATAATCCATTCTCAGATTATAAGATCCCATTTTGCATTAAAACAAAGTAGAATATGTCACCAAGTAAAAATAAATAGCATTTGCTTGTATTGTAAACATTTGAAACCCTAACAGTGGACATGCCTATATTTCAAGTTTTGGAGCATGCATTTATCGGAAATAGTTAACAAACATGTTGGCTTTCTGGGAGGCATTTTCCTGCAGAGAAACAACTAACTCATTCTCTGGGCATAATTGAAAGACATGTTAGCAAGTTTATCAATATGGGATTGGACAGATCCATTTGAGGTGATGGATTGCTTGTCGTTATATGGTTGTATTCCCTTTAGCAGAACAAGTAAAGATTACATAGAAGTGTGTCCATCTTGTGCAATTCTCCTCTTACAACAAGGGAAAGCGTGGCTTATTCTATATCAGGTCCTTTCTCTATGTGATAACGTTTATTCTACAATAGGGATTTTGTCTAGTCTTATCCTCCTCAAGAGGGGAAGGCAGAATATTTACCTTTGTTGTGTCCAGGTTCTCATTATTAGAACAAGATTTTAAGAAATATAAGAAATTAAATCAAGTATTTCATAGTTTTCTCTTTTTAGAATTTCATTTTTACATCATTTTCTCTTTCAGTTTTCTTTAAGCTTCTTAAATGATCAGTTTTTCTTCTCTTCTCAAACTTCCCTTTTAAATGTTTCTCGCAAAACTAGTCCACTTGGTAACACTTAACACGTCGCACTATGTCCCATTTCTCAACGTCAGCACTGTTAACATTTAGACCAGGTATCTCTGTTGTGAGGGCTGTCCTGTGCATTGTAGGATATTGAGCAGCATCCTTGGCCTCTCCCCACTGATAGCACTCCCAATCAAGCTGTGATGACCTGAAACATCTCTCTACTTTAACAAATGCCCCCCTAGGGGCATACTCACAACCCCCTCCTCCCCCTGTCACGTTCCATTTGTCTAGACTCTACCAAAGAGGTCAAGTGTAGATGTAATCACTTCCTGCTAATTCTACCACCAAATTCCATGCAGCATATATTCCCATCCCTCCAGCTGTATGGCCACCACTCTCATCTAGGTACTGGATCAGCAAACTACAGCCAGTGAACCAAATCAGCCAGATGTGTGTTTTTGTAAATAGTTCTACTGGCATACAGCCATGACCATCCACTTATGTATTGTCTGTGAGTCTCTGTTGCTTTCACACTACAGCTCCAAAGTTGAGTATTTTTGCTAGAGACCATATGCCCTGCAAAACCTAAAATATTTACTTTTTATTTGGCCCTTTTTCAGAAAAAAATAAATATTGCAGACTTCTGGTCTATGTCATCTCCAGTGATCTCCCACTTTCACTCTTGATATGCTGTAATCTGTTTTTTGTAGAACAACTTGAGTAATATATTTCTTTCAAAAATGTCAATATAGTTATTTTACTCGATATACTATCTAGAACTGTGAATCCGTTCGTAATGTAGTCAGGACTAAATCCAATCTCCTTAACTTACCCCCTTGACTCTCCCTTCTCCAGCTACTCAGGTCTTCAAATCTTATAAGTTCTTATCCCCTTAGGTCTTTCACATGCTCTTTTCTCTTTCTCAAATATGGTTTGCCTCATTCTTTGCTTGAATCTCTCTTGTTCATCCTTCAAGTCTTAAACTAAACAATGTTGTTTTAAATGCCAACCCCCACCCATATCAATGATACACTTCTCCCCCACTAATTGTTCTCAGTGATGCTGTATCCACCAGGGTTCTCAGTTGCAGGCAGACACATCGACTCATTTCAGTGGGATGGACTAATATCGGTGTCAGTTTGATTGTAGATTCAGAGCCCACACTGTAGGACTTCTCTGATAGGGGAGCTGCTACTTCTGCCCACAGGTCGCCTCTGTCATACCAGGAAGTGGTCAGTTCTGTTACCAGCCTTAGCACCTGGCAGCTTCTGCCACCATCACTACAACAACAGTAGCTTCTGCTCTGTGCCCAGCACAGGTGGGGTTTGATTTAAGTAGGAAATCCTAGGCTTGGTCCTAGCATCCAGGGTGACAGGAACCTGAAATTTTCTGTGGATTGTACAATAGGAAGGAAGAATTCACATTATAGGGAAACGATAATAAATAGGGAATGACCTACAATAAGAGTGAGGCAATTTCTTCCATGGCAACAGAAGGGAAATGGAGAATGGGGGTTGTTTTCCACAGCTTACTCTTCTATTCAAAAGAAGGATGGGAAAACACACTTTTACTCTCGCCATTATCACTCTGTCGATGGACAGTGTTTACCTTCTGTATCAACAACAGTGATGATTCTCAACCCTACTCTTGTAGGATCATTTGTACTCATATTTTCCTAGCTTCCCAAAAGTAGTTGTTACTGCTTAATCCCTTCCTTCCTATAGCTGAAGATTAAGTCTCTGGGATATATAAATATATACATATATATTTACACAATACACAGCATAGGCATTTGCTAAAAGATGAGGAAATATGTGGTATCTCTTTGTATATAGTAATAATTTGTGCTTCTTTTTTCCAGGAGCCGTCAATGCCCTGCTACAGTAGTAGGTTCAGAGGATTATGAAAATGCAATGAAAGGAGCACTTGAAAGTCCTTGGGAGTCTTTCAGGAAGTCAGGGATGGGTCAGGGATGAGATGAGTTACATGACATTTTAGCACAGCCACTTAACGTGGGAACAATTTGACACAGACTTAAAGTACACCATTAAACTTCCAGGCTTATTATGATTATTTCTATTTTATTTAATCATCAAAGAAAGGGTGAAACAGAAGTTCAGGGATAAAAGAGGAAAAAAGAGGTGTTTGATACTGATTACTCAATAAGAATGAAAAAAAAGAAAGATGCGTTATAAAGATCTCAAAACATCCACATCAGAATATCATGCTCCATTTGATCTCAGGAAACTTTGAGGTGAATCGCCATTTTTCCAGGTTCACAAATTGAAAGAACTGTTTCGAGCAGAGCAATAGAATGTGGGTAACCTCTGAGGCATCTGAATTATGTATCTGACCAGAATGATATATCTGATTCTTCTTAAAATGCATCAGTAGCTCTTTGTAGTCTCCAGGGAGAAGCCCAACACCTTCCCACGAGCAAGATCCTTCATGATTTCAACTCTTGCTTATCTCATGTAATAGCCTCATTTTCATCACGAATCCCACCCCTCCAGCCCATTACCCTTCCATTTCCCACAAGAGTTCATGTGATCATACTTTAGAGTGTATTACCCCTACCCTGTGGCTTTGCTGAGGCTGTCCCTGCTCCATATAAGTGCAAACCCTCTTCACCTTTAAGAATCTCAAAAATAAGTCAAGACATAACTCAACTGTTACTTTCCAGTGAGCATCTCCTAATCCTCCCAGGCTAGATAGGATTTCAGATTTCCTCAGAGCATCGTTTCATCACTCTGCATGGAGTCCTTATCCACTGTATCTTGAGTATCTTATTACTTGTGTGTCTCCTATCCAGGAAGAGTATGAGGGATCAGATCCACTTTTAATTAACATTTAAGCGGCCAAGGCCTAGCTCAGTGGCCACTTAGAGGAAAAAAATAATTAGTTCTGGAATGATTAAATCAACGAATGCGTGGATATTGCCTTGCATTATTACCTGGTCTATCTTTTTTATTCTTATTCTAGAATTTATTTTCGATTTTGTTTTATTCTAAAATTCAAATACCTCTGATACAGAAGAGCTAGTGCTCAATAATGTTTAAGAAGGGACTGAAGGAGCTCATCCTATTTATAAATTGTTTTCACCAAGAATCTCTGAGGATCCACATGACTTATTAGAAGGCTAAGTTCAAAATAAGAGGCTATTGAATACTCACTGAATTCAGAAAAATGGATAATCTCAATATATGTCTGAAAGTGTTGATACATCAGCACCTGATAGAGCGGCCAATCATGATGCAATCTTGATGTAAGCTAGAAGTACATGTGTCTAATTGGTGCAATTCAAATGGATTGTAAGGTTTATGTGTCTTCATAACGAGGTACATTATTCCTTCACCACCATCACAATACAGTATCAATCATCAGTCTATCCATCTGTATGTATTTTGTTATGACTTCTCTAGCCCAGGTACAGTATCAGAGATAGGCACAGGGAGATCAAAAAGACAAACTGGGTTGCCACACTGATGAAAAAGACATCCTAATAGGTGAAAAAGGCAATCAATAAGCAATATATCTAGAGATTGTTATTAGAACATACTGTGAAGTTGATGATAGTGGTGATCCTAATGACGTTAATGGTAGTAATGATGATAGTGATGATGATGGTGGTGATAATAAAGATGGTTGATAATGATGGTGATGATGATTGATGATGATAGATCCATGCCATATTTAATGGCCATTTATTATTTGCCTCATCAGAAATCACTGCCTGATTTAGTTCAGTTCATAGATAGAGAGCATGCACAGCTAGACTCAATCCCAAAGTGAAATGCAATTTTTCAATAAATGTGCTGTAGTCCTGTCCACTTTTGCTTCCTTTTGTGCTCCAGGTGATGAAAACAAGGGCCCCAGCCTCTCCTTCCATCAAACATCATATTACCTACCTTAAAATGAAACTGATTTAGCAGAAATTCCTTTTGTAGTTGATCACACATCAGTAAGCTGTGCTGTTCTTTTTCACTCTAGTGCACAAGATTGTTACTAAGAATTGGTTTATCAACACAATTGGTTTATCAGTTGACCTACTAGATGGTTCCCCCAATCCATAAAATAATTTTAAAACTAATAAAAATCCCTGATTAACATATTAGGTGTTTGTTGTTAGGAGTTGTTGCTCAATGGGTATAAATTTTCGATTACAAATTCTACATATCTGCTGTACAACATTGTACCTATAGTTAACAACATGGTATTATGCACTTAAAAATTTGTTAAGAGGGTAGATCTCACATTAACTGTTCTTGCTAATACACAGACACACATATACACACACACACAAAAGGAAACAGAGAAACTCTTGAAGGCGATGGACATGTTTATTACCTTGATTGTGGTGGTGATATCCTTGTATATGCATAGGTCCATACTCATCAAATTGTACATGTTAAATGTGTATAGGTTATTTTGGACATCAATTATACCTCAGTAAAGCTGTTAAAAGAGAAGAAAAGAAATCAACATTAGAGTTATTTCATTGGCTCTTAAAAAAAACAAAAGAGAGAGATAATCAAGTTAAGTGGAACCTCTTAAACTATATATCAATGTTGAAGAACATGGAAAATACTCCAATTCATGCCAAACATTGCAAACTGTCTTTCTTGAAATACTGAAATATTAAAAACATATATGCGGATCTATTAAATCGATACCTATTTAGATTAGTGTAGGACTCAAAATTTATCCAAATTCCATTCTGTTGGGATTCTTAAAAAGAAAAAAACAAAACTTACTTCTTCACAGAAGAGATTTTACTATGAAGTGTCTACACATTCTGAAGGGAAGATATGAAAATATTCTAGACAAAGCACGGTAATTTATTCTTGCTTCATTTAATTCCCGTGTCAAATTCTCACTGATCATAAGATGTATCTAAATTATCCTTGAGTAAGATTTTTTCTTCTATCCATTAAGGAAGTTCCTCATTTATATTACCAACAAAACTTTCTATATCTGGATCCTAGTATTTTATGTAACACTTTGAAAACATGAATTTACACATATGCCTTTCCTTCTAGGCTCCATTTTTTCCAGGATGACAAGTACATCTGATTCATCTTGGCATACTCAGGTTTGAACCCAACACCAGCATTCACAGTGGACCCTGCCAATGTTTAACATGTTAATGAAAAATGAGAATTCTGGAATAGGAGATCTTCATGTCGAGATAATTTCTCAATCCTCCTCTTTCTTCTGAGTGCATAGCTTCATTCTGTGTATCACCACAAAGCATCTTAACAGCTAATCAATTCTGTTCTGACAAACATAGTCTGCAACTGTGTAAAAATAAGATGAGATAACCAAGCAAAGTAAATATTTAATTAAGAAACAGCTAATCAGATTCTCCTTTGGTGTTTTCTATTTATAGTGAAGCAACTCCATCTAAGACCATCCCCATTAATATTTTAGAATCTCTTCAGCATTTTTTGTTTCAATTTTCTGCCTCATTATATTTTACTGACCATCATCTCAAAAAATTGATTTTGACTGGGGTACTGATGGAGATATATATGTATATAAAACTTTAAATTTACTTAGAATTTGAAAACACATACTCATAAACCTAGAATTGATTAGTTTAAGTGGCACCTCTATGCATAGGCGGAATCAGAATTAAACTTTTCTAAAACTATAGTTAATTTGGTGTCTCATAAATTTTCATTAAAACTTCACATAGTCAAGCTCTTAGACACTAAAAATAGTGCATTGTTGCTAATTAAGGTGGAACAAATATTTCTAAAATGAGAAACATATCTCAATTTCTCTATTTTTCAAAATTGTAAAATGTAGCAAACCATATGCAAAGTTTTGATCACATACCCAAGATTTCCACATGTTTTTCCCACAGGACTGCCTTGATTCATGAAAAACATAGCACATGTTACCCTTACTATTTGTACTCTTTAAAGATCAGTTAAAGAAAATCAGCCACACACTTCGGATAGTATTCTAAAGTCAATATTCCAATGCAGAACTACAGTAGGATTTTAAAAGGCCACCACATACATTCTGCAGGCAGTCCTAACTTTTTGTTTTTTTTAATTTTTTGTTTATTGCAGTAACATTGGTTTATGACATTGTAAAACTTTCAGGTGTACATCATTGTACTTCTATTTCTGCATAGATTACATCATGTTCACCACCAAAATACTAATTACAACCCATCACCACACACGTGCTGAATTATCCCTTTCACCCTCCTCCCTCCCCCCTTCCCCTCTGGTAACCACCAATCCAGTCTCTGTCCCTATGTGTTTGTTTATTGTTGTTATTATCTACTACTTAATGAAGGAAATCATACGGTATTTGACCTTCTCCCTCTGACTTATTTCACTTTGCATTATACCCTCAATGTCCATCCATGTTGTCACAAATGGCTGGATTTCATCGTTTCTTATAGCTGAGTAGTATTCCATTGTGTATATATACCACAGCTTCTTTATCCATTTGTCCCTTGATGGGCACTTAGGTTGCTTCAAAATCACTAACTATCAGGGAAATGCAAATCAAAACTACAATGAGATATCACCTCACACCCGTCCGAATGGCTATAATTAACAAGACAGGAAGCAACATGTATCGGAGAGGATGTGGAGAGAAGGGAACTCTCATACACTGCTGGTGGGAGTGCAAACTGGTGCAGCCACTATGGAAAACAGTGGCGATTCCTCAAAAAATCAAGGATAGAACTACCATATGATCCAGCTATTCCACTGTTGGGTATTTATCCAAAGAACTTGAAAACACCGATTTGTAAAGGTACATGCACCCCTGTGTTCATTGCAGCGTTATTCACAATAGGCCTAACTTTTTAGATATCTCCAAATTTTATTTTAAAAGAAATAAATCTAGCTTATTTAGGATAAAATTAAGCATGAGATAAATGCACATAAAATTCAGAATGGTGATTATTTCTGGAGGACAATAGAAAGGAGGGGATGATGGCTGAGGACTGACCTCTCTCTGATCAATATATATTGATCTGATATATATATACAGTCCTGCACTGCATAACAACATTTTGGTCAATGATGGACCACATATACGATGGTGGTCCCATTAGATTAGTACCATACAACCTAGGTGTATAGTAGCCTATGCCATCTAGGTTTGTGTAAGTACACTCTATGATGTTCACACAATGGTGAAATCATCTAATTATGATTTCTCAGAAAATATCCTTGTCATTAAGGGATACATGACTGTATATATAGTATATAATATATTTATATGTATGATATCTATATATATATAGATAAGTATATATAATATACGTACACACAATCTGAAACATAATGTCAGCTTATAAACATGTAATAAATTTAGATGGTGTGTATGTGAGTGATTCCTATATTATTCTCTGTCCTTCTTGGTAGATTTACAGGCTTGTTTACTGTAGATATCAAAGAAACAGGAAACGTATTTTTGCTTTTTGTACATTTGTTTGTTTTCAGAGTGTATGGAATTAACCACGGTGAGAAACCCATGTCTACAAAATCTCAAGTGTCAAGGATAAAGAGAGCAAGAAAAAGTACCCATGTTGAGAAAAAATAAATAAAACAAAGAGATATGTGTACATGAGGAAAAAGTTTCTATGAAAACTGGGACATTCAAAAGATAGGAATTGTTTAACCACAGGCCCTTCAGGACCAGTTCAACTGACCCCAGCTTATCAATACAGTAATTAAGAGTGATTTCTCAGGAACTGAGACCCCTTGAGAAATCTTTAATCTTTACAAAGTGAAGTGCTCAAAATTGTGGCAAAATTGCTCAAAATCTAAAGATTCCAGAAGCTGTAAATGTTTGCAAAGAACTGCAGGATCTTACCAAGCTTGTTTTGTGTCCTGAGGCCTCGGCATCAGGTAAGGGGGCGGAGGTCCCAAAAATACAGTCAGACAAGGACACGGTTGAACCCCATTTTGCATCAGAGAGGGTTGGACAGAAATGTGGCTTGCACTCTCTTTTGTGGCTAAGCGTCCTACCAAACTGCTGTCAGCCTCAGGGGAATTGTGTTGGCCACGGGAAGAAATGTTCCAATTAGATAAGATCATTTAAGAGTACACTTCAAAGTCAAGACTTCTAAATTCCAAAATAACTTTTTCTTACTGAAACTGTTGTTGCAAAAAGAAAAAAATTAATTTACAAAAGGTACTTAAAAGCCTATTAGGTCATGGCATTCCGGACAACCTGTAACCAACCTTTGAGTGAGGGCCCAAAATGAGCCCCTCCCAGAGTTAATGAGACTCAGAGATTTTCTGGAAGACTGCTATGGTAAAGATTACTGGAATTGTTCAATACTGCCGGGTATAATTACTGCTCATACCGTGTGAAAGCTGACAAGATATTTGAAAGGATTTAGCAACTTGTGATCAGAAATTGGGCCAAACTAGAAGCTGATATCCAAAGCCTGATAGGAGTTTCCTTTCCAGGCCTTCTTCCCTAAGGTAGAATAAAAGTAAGTACCCAGAGGAAAAGAAGCAAATTAGGGATGACATAGTTGGAAAGGTAGAGCAATCTACAATGCTGTTTAACTTACAACCCAATTTCTGAGGAATTAAGGGCAGCTGTCCTTAAAAAAAAAAAAATCTTTTCAATCCTAAATACAACTCTAGGAGCAGTTCTCATTCCACCCCTTTCCTTTATCTCAAAAAATCTTGTCACCTCTCTGGGACCTGTTATCTAGCTCATCACCAATTCCCAAGACTGAAGAAAAAAAAAGGAAAAAATGGCAAGAAAAAGGGCCATGAGGGCACCCTTGCCCAAAAGCTAGCATCTTGTGTGTCTTCTCCACAAATATTAGGAGCAAAGCTTAAAACAAAATTTGGATTCAGTTATTCTTTCATAACTAGTGAGCCTTATATTAGTGTACCTGATTTACAGCAATAATTTTAAAACATAGTTGTGGAATCTGTGTGTGTGTGTCTATATGTATTCTATGTGTGTGATATTTTTACCTCCAGATTGTATAATTTCTGAAGAACTCTGTTTAATTGGCTTAAAGTAAGCACTTATATAAATGTAGTGGAAACACACCCAAAGGTTTTTCAAGGTAACATGGTATAATCTTTGGTAAATAAAAGTTTATTTAAGATTGCTGGTTTGATTAAAATGGACATGTCCTCGGAGATGTCAGCATTGGATCTAACGCAGACAGCAGCCTTTATTCTATGTTTATTGTCAAATTAGC
The DNA here is from genome assembly GCF_057802395.1 of Ceratotherium simum simum. NCBI lineage: Eukaryota > Metazoa > Chordata > Mammalia > Perissodactyla > Rhinocerotidae > Ceratotherium > Ceratotherium simum. The sequence goes on from NC_141940.1 coordinate 126,307,688, forward strand.
TCATGTTATCGCTGTTACAAAAGTGGTTAGCAAAAAATCATGGCTTAGAATGGTAGCTGATTTTGTCTAATGAATTGTGAAGTGTTTGTAGGGAATCTAAATAATTATTGGGAACCAGCAAATTAAATAAATGTAAGATAAAAATTTTGGGGAAAATTTTTAATAATAATTATATGTTATGGGGTATGCACTTAAAATAACTTGAAAACCTCTTCATAACTAAAACCTTAGACTTTTGCTAAATTCAGTTAAATGATAAAATTCCTTGAATATCTGGGTCATTTTCAAATAAGATAAAATACTGAAACATATTGCTAAACATGTCTAAATTTATCTACTTTTGGCTTCTTATTACAGAGAAACTAAAAGACTACACCCCTTCTCAGCAGAAAGAAGTTAGAGTAGTCCTCGCCCTATATCCATCAAGACTGAGCAATGAACAACAAAAAGGGGGGATTTGTAACTATAGGCCCTCCAGGACCAGTTCAACTGACCCCATCTTGTCAACAGAGTAAGTAAGAGTGGCTTTTTAGGAACGCTTTTAGACCCCTTGTCCAGTGCAGGGCAGTTGAGACCACCAACCCATCAAGTGGGCCTTGGCAAATACTGGATAAGTGACCGTTTTGATGTCAAGGAGCTAAAACCTCTACTCTCGCATCATGGAAAGGCCACAATTTTGTGAACACGCATCCTAAGAAGAAACATGAAGTTTGACTACACTTGCACAGATCATCATTTACCTCACTTATCCTCACCTCCAATCATCTATCTCCACACTTCAGACCACCCTACACTTTATCCCATAAATTGTGCCCCAGGCCCTGGATTGGGGAAGCGGATCTGAAAGCACATGCTCCTGTCTCCTTGCAGACCAATCTCACAAAATAAAGCTGATTTCTTTTCGTAAATGCTGATGCCATGATTAATTGACTTTTTTATGTACATCAGACAAGAGAATCCCAATTTTGTGCAGTAACATGTTCTCAAGAAAAACAATTGACATTACTTCAACCATTCTCCTTATGGAAATGATACAGAAATCAAGTGAATTTTACAGTGAAAATTCAAGCTATTTTAGTGTTAAAATCAAGTTGGATCAAGAAGCTTAATCATCCATCAGTGTAGTAAGATGACTTAGCTAGGAGTTGAGTGAAAAGCATATTTAAAAAAAAAATTTGGAACACAAAATAGATTCAACTAGAGATGATTATGCAGATGCTCCCAAAATATTTTGGAAATTAAAAAACAAACACATATGCAAAATCATGTATATGTGTTATGAAAAGAAAAATTCTGATGGAGAAATTTGCAGTGCAAAACCTTAGTAGAATATTCTAATTGACACAATGATCTCTAGTAAGCGGAGCAGTATTGTCAGGTCTCTTGAGCTGTGGCAGCTCCTAGCTCATCAGTGTCCATTCTCTCTGTCATCGCTGGCCCAGACTGCTTCATGGCAGGGATTTTACTAATCCTTGCTTACTTCCTGGCTCTTAGAGTTTGACTCCCAGGACTCAGTTGCCATTTGGGGCTTAGTTAAACAGCACAAGTTCCTATTAATACATGTTCGTCTTCAGGCTGACCTAGCCAAGTTGGAGGTTGCTTCCCCCAGCTCTCTCAGAGGAATTCTTAATATTCTACCTGATACCGCTTAGTTTTCTTGCCTTGCTGTTTGCTGAGTGTGGTGAGCTCACAGCTGTAGACTTTGCAGGAGACTGGTTAATCCTCCACCTACTGGTACTGATGGTGGCCATGCCTGGTACTTCCGGCTACTTATGGAAGAGTTGACGGAAGGAAGGGAGGAAGAAAGAAGGGAAGGAAGGAAGGAGAAAAGAAAGGCAGGAAGGAGAGAGAGAGGGAAGGAAGGAGGAAATGAAGGAGGGAGGGGAAGACAGAGAGAGGATATGAAGGAAGGAAGAAAAAAGGGAATGAGGGAGGGAGGGGAAGGGAAGAGAAAGAAAAAACAGAAAACTATGGAAATAAATGGAAAGAAGAGAAGAGGAAAAAAAAATGACAAAGAAAAAAAGGAAGAATTTTATAAAGACAGGGTGATACCAGAAAAAGACCTTAAAAAAACAAACTAGCATATTTCTCTGAAGTAGTTTTCCAGGATTGAAAATGGTGATTCTTAAACCACTGTAGTCCAGAGTTTAAAGGGAATCAAGGTGGTTTCCCTTATCTCTCACTGCATTACACACTGTCCTCAAAGTGTAGTGCCTTAAAACAAGGATGTTTTGCGAGGTCTCATGGCTATGCATGTTCGCTTGGCAGTTTCTCTACTGGCCTGGCCTGGTCTCACTCACGTGGCCACATTCAGAGAGAAATTCAGCCACAGTTGGGTTCCACTGAGCAGATGGGACAGCTGAACCTGCTCTCCATGGAGTGCTTCATCCTTACGTTCTGCAGCGTGAGGTTCCTGACAAGGCTGTGATGGCATTCCGTGAGGGTGAAATAGAAGCGTCAAGCCCACTTATAGCATAAGTCCAGAGCACATTCTATGTCCCAAAGCCACACTCCTTTGGTCAAAGACATCCCCAAGGGCACGTCTGATTCAAGGTAAGGGAAACAGAAGAACTGCTGTAACCTGATGGGCGCTCAACATTTGGGGTGGGGAGCCTTGCTTCCACTGTCTTTGGAAACAATGGGCCCCAAATAGAAAATCCCTTGGGTTGAGGTTAGATACCTCTGGCTGTCTTAGTTTCCTAGGGATGCAGTAACAAAGTACCACAAACTCTGTGACTTAAAACAACAGGAATTTATTGTCTCTCAGTTCTGAAGGCTAGAAGTCCAAAATCAAGGTGTGGGCAGGGCTCTGCTCCCCCCGAGGCTCCAGGGAAGGCTCCTTCCTGCCTCTTCCAGCTCCTGGGGGCTCCAGGCATCTCTTAAATTGTAGCCTCATCACTCTGTCGGGGGAAGAGGGAGAATCTCCCTCTGTCCTTTCTCTTAAGGTTCTTATGGCTGGCCAAATAATCAACAAGACAGGTTAGCAGGAGAAAATAATACCAAGTTTAATAATACGTATACATGGGAGAAAGCAGGGACACTGCGTTTCTCCACACAATAGCACAAATTCTCATCTTAAATACCATGTTCAGCCAATGACAAAGGAGGATTTTGGGGGTGGGGGGAGTCAGTTACAGGAGATTACCACTAAAGCACAGTAAACAAGAGTAAGGTTTATTATGCAGCCCCAAGGCCTCACCTTCCACATTGATAAGTCACTAGAAATGAGCTCATCCCCCCTCTCTTCTCAAAACAGAGAGAGAGATGCCTTTACAAATGGAGGTTTCCCTTATAAATGTAAATGATTGTCTGGCAACTCCTCACAGGGTCATCCAGAGAATGTGGCCAGAGAGACAGAACTTCTGATAAGAGGGGCTTGTTGGTGCCTTTCTTATTGTAACATTTACCCTATGTTATCTTTACAGCCATCATGATAGATCTGTTCTAGGAAGGAGTCACCATGTCAAATTCTTTAGGCAGTTAGTGGGGGAGGTCAAATGTCCTTCAGAGAAAACAACCAAGGTAAAGAGATAGATTTCAGAGTGGCCAAATCTTGATCTCCCACAACTCCAATCTCTGCCTCCACCTCATGTGGCTTCTCCTCTGTGTCTCTGTCCCCGTGTGGCCTTCTCCTATCTTATAAGAACACCAACAATACTGGATTAGGGGTACACTCTGCTCCAGTGTGACCTCATCTTAACTAGTAGCATCTGCAATGACCCTATTTCCAAATAAGGTCAGATTCTGAGGTACTGGGGGTTAGAACTTCAACACGTCTTTTGGGGGACCCAACACAACCCATAATACTAGCATATATAACTCAACTATTCTGATATTTTCATTCCAATTTCTGTGTTTCACCCATCATGTTTGAACTTAATCTCTGATAACATTTCTTTGGGATTTTGTTTCCCTAGCGAATCTCATTCCACAAGAATACATTAGGAAGGACAATATTCTGAAAATCAAAACACAAATATCTGGAAGTTACAGAACAAGACTTTTGAAACTTCTTTTTTATGCAATGTGGTAGACCAGGTGTGAGGGCCAATGTAATAATAAGCAAAAATACTACATAAAATATATGTCAAAACTGTCTTAGATACATCCACGAGCTGACAAGAAAGTTGGGAGTGCTGAGAGAAAGACCAGGAGAGCCAGAAAAGGCACTGGCATTGGCTTTGGCTTTGAGAGAATTTGCTGAACTGGTGAACTTGAACATGGACATTCCACTATGTCACTGTATTAAGGATGCAAAGACAAAGACCAGGAACAGATCCAAGTGGGCAGTCTCATGGGAGAACTCTCCTACAGCTGGTGCAACTGGAGTTAGTTATGTCCCTAACAAAAGCACAAAGTGGAAATTTCCCAGCAAGTACCAAAATTACTAAACATTGTAGATAAGAAGGGAAGAGCTCCAAAAACAGTTAAGTGTCTGACATTGGGATGTATAAGAAATATATATTTGGTCTTTGCCCCTGTCTCAGGCACAGAGCTCCTAAAACCCTTGGAATTCCCTGAGATAAGAGCCATAAAAGTGTCTTGTGTTATGTTAGAGGAGACTTCGGAATGCCCCTAGGTCACCCAATGGTGGTTGCTGGTTTCCAGGGGAACCAACCTAGTGATTAGAAGGTTGGAATTTCCAGTCCCAATCCCCAACCACTGGGGATGGGGGAGGGGCTAGAGGTTGAACCAGCCACCAATGGCCAATGATTTAATCAATCAAGCCTATGTAATGAAGTCTCCATAAACATCCAAAAGGCCAGGGCTTGGAGAGTTTCTGGGTTGGTGATCATGCGGAGATTTGGGGAAAGTGGCACCTGGAGACACCATGGAAGCTCCACACCCCTTCCCACATACCTAGCCCTATGCATGTCTTCCTTCTGGCTATTCTTGAGTTATGTTCTTTTACAGTAAACCAATAATCTAGTAAGTCAAATGTTCGAATTCTGCGAGCTGCTCTAGCCAATTAATCAAACCCAAGAAGGGGGTTGTGGGAACCTTTAAGTTGTAGCCGGTTGGTCAGAAGTTCAGGTAACGGTTTAGGCTTGTGACTGACGTCTGAAGTTGGGGAGAGAGGCAGTCTTGTGGGACTGAGCCCTTAATCTATGGAATCTGATGCTATCCCTGAGAAGATAGTGTCAGAATTGAGCTCAAATGTAGGACACACACTGGCGTTCGAGCATTGCTTGCTGGTATGAGGAAGCCTCCGCACACACACCTTGGAATTGGGTCCAAGAACTCAAAAGAGTATCCCTTTCTGAATTAATAAACACTTAACAAGGTGGGGAGACTTGCCCAATGGATATATATAAAAACTCATTGTAAAGCTATACTCATTAGGACATCATTGTATTGTTGCAAGATTCACCAAAGATACTGTTACCGAACCAGGTTCGTTTTTGCCTGTCACCCGAAAAGCCAAAAACGGAGACGACGAGATTGCAGCAGAGAGAGGGTTTTAATCACAAAACGGCCAAGTGAGGAAATGGGAGAACGAGGCTCAAATCCGCCTCCCTGAAAACGGGGACTCAAGGATATTTATCTGGAAGGGAGAAGGTGGTCTGAAATGTGGAGATAGATAGATGATTGGAGGTGAGGAGAGGTGAGGTAAGTGATGATCGGTGCCAGTGTAATCAGACGTCATGCCTCTTCATAGGACTCGTGTTCACAAAATGGTAGCATTAGCATGACCTGAGCGTGGAGTTTTTAGCTTCTTGATGTCAAAAAGTCACTTATTGGACATTTGCATGGGCCCAGTTGATCAGTTGGTTGTTTCAACTGGCCTGAACTGGACAAGGGGGTCCTAATTTCTGAAAAATAGCTCAAATACCCATTACCATGGTGATCCTGGCGCTAAGGAGATGTTATCTATAGGAACCTAGCTGGAGTCAGGTAGCATATTGCCTAAACAGCACAGTTAACAACGGGTGGGAGAACAACTAAAAGCTATAATCATTGATTGCAAAAAAGAAAAAAAACTTTAGTTACTAGCTACCTAATCATCAATGGCTAACAGTTTACCGGTTTCAATAGCATAAGATACTTGAGCATATTGAGACTAGTTATATGACAGAGGTAGGGGTGCAAGTAATTGTGGAAGGGGAGGACTCTTCACTCCTTTGCATGCATGCTATATTTCACAGTAAAAACTGCAAGAAAAATACTAGCAGTTTGTTATAAACATTGAGTATGCTGTGGCAAGCAGAATTGCAAAATGGCCAACAAGATTCTGCCCCCTGGTGGTACATACCCTGTATAATTCAATTGCCTAGAGTGTGGGTGGGACTGTGGATATGATAGGATTTATTTCCCATGCATAGGATACTAGGCAGTTGGCTTTGAGTTAATCAGAAAAGCAATTATTCTTGGTGGGCATGAACTAATCAGGTGAGCTCTTAAAAGAGACGAAAGCAGGTACGCTCCTGCAAGGCTCAAGGAAGAAAGCAAACAGCTGTGTTGTGAATTGAGCAGGGGTGGCCTCTGGGTACTAAACATCCCCCTGCCAGCCACTGACAAATGAACAGGACCTCAGTTCTACAGCCACAGGGAAATGAATACCCAAAACCTCCAAAGGAGAATGCAGCCCATCCAACCACTGGATTTAATCCTTGTGAAATCCTGAGCAGAGGACTCAGTTGAGCCCTGGACTTCTGTCCCAGGGAAATCATGAGAAAATGAATGTGTGTTGTTTTAAGCTGCTATGTGTGGAGTCATTTGTTATGCAGCAATAGAAAACTAACACAGGCATCTATTTGAATTGGACTGTAAAAATAGTAGTGCAAGTGACATTTTAACCTTGAAATGATAAATTATCTTGTGAATAATTCAAAGTTATCTAAAGGGGAAAATCAGCCTAGTACATTGGGAAATGGAATTAAAACTTAGAAAATCCCTCAAATAGCACAGACCACAGGTATATTCATTTTATCCAAGAGCCTATATCAAGTGTACACAGTACAATTATAATCTCTCAGTAGGTAGGACTAAGTGATGATATGATGCTTTTTCATTTGAGGGCATGTTAGCACAATTTTCAGGACATTTTTATATCATGCTCGTGCCAAAAAGGAAATGTAAAAGATTCACCTTGAGTCTGGAACATTCAACAATATGGCCTCATCCAATTTTCAGGTCTCAATTGTGAGCCTCACCTCCAAAAATTTTCCCCTGCCCTCTTAACAGAGTTTGCATTTATATCAGAACCACGTGATGTTAGTCATTGCCAAAAGCACAGCTCTGCGAACAAAAGGTATTTTTAATATTTAAGGGCTCAGTCAACTAATTAATTGGCATTGGTATTGAAAAGAACTATCTCAAATTGGAAAACAAAATCTACTCGCCATGGAGTTTTATGCAAAGTGTCTTTACTGAAAAAGTCTGCACCAACACTGACATTCAATAAAAGATTAGTGTCAGAAAAGCAGAGTTGAGGTAGTAATTCCATCTTTTCACAATAGGCATCATTTGACAAACGTGTATCTCTAGTTGCTTTGGCCTGGTGTGTTCGGCTATTACAAACCTGTTTTCCTTTCAGCAGGGGTCTGTCTACACTCCTGACATCAGACACATCTCTAGATCACACAGGAGGAGGACAGCAGGCTCAGAGCCATCTGTCATCGGAACTCTTCTAGCAGGCTGCATGGGTACGCTTACTGTAGATGAAAAGACATCAACCATAGGGAAATACCCTGTGACCAAATTTCTATCAAAAAACATGATCCACAAGAGAACATAAACCATAGTGATGTTTGATTTCTCTACAGCTTCTGTACAAGAAAATTGTCAGCTGTAGAACCAATTATATGTAATTAATACTTAAGTGGGTTGAGGAGTATTGAACTCTGAGACTTCATCATCTGCTTACAAAAGCTGATGGAATCTCCCTAGCAAGAACATACAACTTAGTCATGGTTAAGACCCATCTGAACTACCTGCAAAAGAGCCTATCACGAGATTGGCATTCAACAAAGCACTATCAATGAATAGTGTGTTCGTTTCACATTGTTGGGTCCACCATCACCGTCTGTCTTTCCTTAATTCTCTTTCTTTTGTATGTAAAAAGCCAAGGGGTATGCCTAATAAATGAAATGATGTCTTTGCAATAACACAACTGGTGAGACAAAGTGGAGTTCGTTTTCCAAGGAAATCAGTTAAAGCAAATTTTATGATGATCAGTATCCTAATCATGGTGGGAAGGAATTGATGGTTAATAGGATTTTATTTTATGATCATAGTTGATAATGTTCAGCTTTAATTCTTTTCTAATATAAGCATTATGGATAGAAATTTTAATAATCTACTGATTTATCTGTTTTTCAAAAATTTGGTAGGTGATATTTTCTTATCAACTTAAGTATATTCAAATTGAATATATCAAAGGAAACTGCTCACAATGATTTTTGCTTGAAAACTGGATTCTTTATATATGCATATATTTTCTAATAGACTATATATGTGTGTGTATTTTGAAGTCATCATTTTGTCTTTCTAACTTAATCGTGTTGTGCTTAAAGAATCTGGTCTGTAGGAGGCAGATCTGTAGTGATTTGTTGATGGCAAATTTCTAAAATAGTTTCAGTTTTTGGAAAAAAAAGGAGGTGTTTGGATAATTGATAGCAAGTCCACCAAGGACAGAGTTGTGGTTGAGCACGTTGGTTTTATCACTCGTTGTGGCAAGAAAGAATGCAAACCCTGGTAGCCTTGGGCAGTCTCAGTGAGAGGATGTTATAAAGGACCTGTTGTCTTTTCAGACATAGGATTTGGATGGTGATGGGTGATTTGGGGAGGGTCTAAGAAAGTAAGGGTTTTAGTCTGGATTGGACATTTTCAGAAAGTGGGCATATTTCTATGATTGAGTATCTCAATAATTCTTATCTCCAGGGAGGGCAGAAAAGGCTACCTCTGTAATTGGTGAAGAAGTAGCAAAGAGGTCAACCAGATGAGAGGGCTATTTTATAATTTGTAAACTGGACAATATCCCTGGTTTTCTGTATTCAGACATGGTTACTGAAGGATCTTGTCTTGGTCTCAATTCATCATGGTCACAGAGTGGCCTTGTGTAATGTTTAAGATATATATATATCAGCCATTATGTGGTTTCTCTACTTTCTCCATTTGAAAATTTGCATAACATAATGTCCATTTTTCCCCTGAGCTTTTATATTTGAATAAGAGATGTGTTCATGAGATTAGATCAAACCCATGGAATAATCTCTGCAAGTAAAGTATAAGCCTTCATTGTGTTAAGGCTCTGAGTTTTGGAGGTCATCCATTTTCGCACCTACCCTGCTCACAGAAAGCTGGAAAATGATAAAGCTACTGAAGAGTGAGATTCTCTCTATGACAGCCTTAGGGCTTCCCCACGCTGCTGAGATGGACTCATGGGAACCAGAGAAAGAAGACAATCAAGTATGAGCTGTTGCCCCAGATATGGTTCTTGGTGTAACTCCAAGATGTAATTGGTCTCATTTAACACCCTGGTTATGAGTATCAGGTGTCAAGGAATAATATCATAATTTAGGTAACAAAAAATAAATTTCACTTTATTTTGTAGTCATACTTGGTGTCGTCAGGATGTTTGACAGCTGTAATGGGCTGAATCGTGTCCCCCAAAATTCCTATGTCAAAGCCCTAACCCTCAGGACTTCAGAATGTAACTGTATTTGGAGATGAGTCTTTAAAGAGATGATTAAGGTAAAATGAAGTCATTAGGGTGGGCCCTGATCCAATAAGACTGGTGTCCTTATAATAAGAAGAGATGAGGACACAGACATATACAGAGGGACGACCATGTGAGGACATGGGGAGAAGACAGCCTCTACACGCCAAGGAGAGAGGCCTCAGGAGGAACCAGCCCTGCCCACACCTGGATGTCAGACTTCCTGCCTCCAGATCTGTGAGAGAATAAATTTCTGTTGTTTTAAGCCCCCCGGTCAATGTGGTTGTTATGGCATCTCTAGCAGACTGATACAACATCCCCGCGTCTTCTACAATAAATGGTGTTCAGTCTTTGCTAACAGCTACCACGTGTTTATTGCCACATTCTTTAGAAACTATATGTTACTTAGATTAGTCTTCACAAAGATGAGCATGCATCCTCATTCTACCAACAAGACGGATACCATCTGGTCCTAGGGAATAGGTCTAAATCTTAAACCCCTCAATTATTTTGTTTTTTTTTTCCTGCTGTATCATGGCAGATAAGTTGACACATAGATGTACATATATTCATGCACATATGTTGCTCACTTTCCTTATTTTCTCTATCATCTTTTTCCTCATGTGGGATGACTCTATTTCCATAAGTTAAATTCTATTAATACATTACAATCTCATATAGAAGAAATATTCATGGCACTAGAATATGCCCATTTTTTCTAGTGCAATTGGTTGGGGTTTTTCTAGCTTTAAGGTGAAATTTGACTTTCTCTCTCTTCGTTGTCAGAAAAACAGGAAGAATACTGAAAACAGAGATTTATCTGCCAAGTAGTCAGCTAAATATAGCCAAGCAGTTTACTCAGGCGTCTTTAAAGCCAGTATTTTATCTCGCTGAGTCCACATTCATAGTAGAGAAACTGGCAAGTGAAAATCAGTGAGAATTGCTAGCAGCCCCAAGAAAATTATTTCAATTCCTATAGACTGTTGTGCTCTGTAAAGGCATTTTATGTAAACACTCAATATGAATAGAAAAGACCTTAGAATGAAGAGAAATGGGGGAGGAGGTTTATTAAAAGGAAGAAATGCAGTAATAACATTATACTTGTAAAAATCTGTATAATTCAGGAAAGCACAGACCTCTAAACGTACCTAATGACAGCCCACTCACAAGTCCAAATAATCGATATGTTTTTTGACAGTTAAATTGAATGGTAATGTTAGGCTGTGTGTTAATGTTGATAATAATATTTCCAACCATCCATTTTATTATTCTTAAAAATTTTTTCTTTAAAATCATAAGATTATATAATGTTCAAGCAGAAATGAGATTTAGAGATTATCTGCAACCAAAGGACCTATTTTAAACATGTTTTTAGTAAATGGATCTGATATTAAGCGGTTAATAAGTATGGTTAATACATATGGCAGAAATAGAGAAAATCCAGCTCTCTTCTTTCCAAAGCCAGTATCATTTCTACATACATTTTAGTTAAACAGATACCTTTCCTTTTATTATCTTCGCAACCCTGTAACACAGTTTTTAATACGATTACCATTTTACCAACAAATGTCAAATTTAAGATATTGAATTTCCTAAGCATTACCTACCACTCTGTGAATTCTGTGATTGGTATCATGCATTTCATTCATTCAGTTTATTTTAATACTTGTTTTTAAGTAGCAATACAAGGTATAAAATTCAAAAAGAAAACAAAGACTATCAGATCCACACCCCAGTAGTGAACAACATTATCTGCTTTTTGGACCTGTTTGTCAAAGATCATAGATTATATGCTTCACATACAAGCATGATATATGGAGTGTGTGTTTATGTATAACTATACACACACAAATGTGTTTGTATCAGTCTATATATATTTTACTAGAGCTCAGCAAATTTTACCAAAGCTTAGCAAAATGTGTCTCCTCGGTCTTGACAAGTTAACATAATTTTTCCAGTTGGCCCATGTCTCACTGGTTGGCAGAAAACCCAACACACCTGTGATATTTAAATTGATAAGTAAAGTGTCCTATCTCTTTCAGCCTAATCTGTCAACCTTCTTTCTACTTTGCTATTCTGCCACTAAGCAGCTCGTAAAAGTTATAATATTCGTATGAAGGCAGTTTTTGCTTGTCAACTCTCTCGAGAGCCATCACCGTACAAGAGAAGAAGGAAAAGAAGTGAGGTTATTGAAAAGGAATTGATACATTACAGACTACTTATATCTCCAAATTAGCTAGAGCGTGTCAATCAGACTGTGTTGTTCTGCTTTAGAAAAATACATAATACATTTTGAAATTGGTGTTCTAAACTTTAAACACTTGCAACATTTTTCTTTTCCAGAAAGGTAACAAGACAAGATTTTTTCAGACAAATTCAATTGTTAATGTTATGATGAATTATCTTATGCAAAAGACACAATAAAAGTCCAAAATGTCAATAATTTTGTTAAGTACAAGGGAAATATGTTTGGGGAATTATTGTAACATTAGCAAAAACAATTTCATCTGATACTATACATATATTTTCTCCCCCCAACCATATGTGAAATCGAGAATCATCAGTCGTGGATAAGCATTTTTAAGAATTTGTTTGATCTCTGTTAATGTAATATTGCCTGGAATTACCAGAGTATTTTAAAACGATAGGGACTTTAAAACATGTTAGAAAGGTTTTATTTTACTGGTTTATGGTCTCCTTTGGATTCAGTCTCCTGTGAATCATCACACTCAATAGCAACTGGCTTAATAGTATCAGAGAGATGTAATCATCTTCATTACTCTGAGAAAGAAAAGCTGATCTCTCAGGCAGCAGGTGGAAATTTAAATATTCGGTGAAAATGGTACTACACACAGAGTTACCAAGGTTTCATTGTACTTTGGCATGCAATAAAATAGAAATAAATTCCTGATTAGTGATATGGAAATGATTGTGAAATATGATACAGCAGGAAAGTCCACGAACTATAACTACACACCACTACATCAATGGGTCTTAACTGCTTAATATCTAGCTTAATAAAAGCCTCTGAAGTCTCTCTAAGTCATGATACCATTGTTTTAAATGTTCAACAAGGACAAAAGTGACATCAATAATGGCTTTATACAAATCCTGGTATATATGGTCAACTAATATTTGACAAGGGAGCCAAGAATACCCAAAGGGGAGAGAATAGTGTCTTCAGCAAATGGTGCTGAGAAAACTGGAGAAACACATGCAGAACAATGAAATCTCATCCTTATCTCACGCCACTTAAAAAAATTAACTTGAAGTGGATCAAAGACTTAAACATAAGACCAAACACCACAAAACTCCTAGAAGAAAAAGTAGGGAAGAAGCTTATTGATATCGGTCCTGGCAATGGTTTTTTGAACACGATGCCAAAAGCACAAACAACAAAAACAAAAGTCAACAAATGGGACTACATCAAACTCAAAAGCTTCTGCACAGCAAAAAAACAATTAACAAGATGAAAAGACAACCCACAGAATGGGAGAAAATTTTTGCAAGTCCTATATTGGATAAGGGGTTAATATCCAAAATATATAAAGAACTTACACTACTTAATAATAAAAAAACAAACAATCCAGTTAAAAAATAGACAAAAGAACCAAATGGACATTTTTCCAAAGAGAACATCAAAATGACCAACAAACACATGAAAAGATGCTCAACATCACTAATCATCAGGGAAATGCATATCAAAACCACAATGAGATGTCACCTCAAACCTGTTAGAATGGCTATCATCAGGAAAACAAGAGACAGCAGGCGCTGGTGAGGCTGTGGTGAAAAGGGAACCTTTATATACACTATTGATGGGAAGGTAAATTGGTCTAACCACTGTGGAAAACAATATGGCGGTTCCTCAAAAAATTATGACTAGATCTACCATACGATCCAGCAATTTCACTTCTGGGTGTGTACTCAAAGGAAGTGAAAACAGGATTTCAACAGGATATGTGCATTCCCATGTTTATTGCAGCATTATTAACAATAGCCAGGATATGGAAACAACCCTGCCCATCAGTGGATGAAAGGATAAAAAAGATGTGGTACTCATACACAATGGAATATTATTCCACCATTAAAAAGGAGGACATCCTTCCATTTGCGACAACATGGATGGACCTCGAGCACATTATGCTACGTGAGATAAGTCAAACTGGGAAAGACAAGTACTGTATGTTATCACCTGTATGTGGAATCCAAAAAAGTCAAACCTGTGAAAAACAGAGAGTAAAATGGTCATTACCAGGGGATGGGCGATGGTGATAAGAGTGATGGTGTTTAAGGGTACAAACTTGTAATAAGTAGCAAATAAGCCATAGAGATCCAATGTACAGTATGATGAATGTAGACAATAATATTGTACTATAATTACATAATGTGATCAATATTCTACAATGGCAATCATATTAGAATATATAAATGTGTCAAACTAACACCCTGTACACCTTAAACTTACACAATGTTACATGTCAAATTTATTCAATAAAAATTAAAAAAAATAATGGTTTATACAGTATCACATAACTATAAAATTAAATTTAATAAATCAAGAAAATGTTAAATAAAAATTCAAGATATTTGTTACTTATATTGTGAGGTGGGCAGATGGGTAAAGGAAATAGCGTGTAGATTGATCCAAGTTATTGGTTATATTCTCATTCTTCTTTTGGCTTGTGAGCCCATACATAATCATTATATTGTTCAAAATGAGTGAGTGAATGATGGACGGATGGAGAAATGGATGGGTGGATGGATGGATAGATGGTTGGGTGGCTGAATGGATAGATTGACGGACAGATGGTTGGGTGGATAAAACAAAACAAAACATAGGCCAATGATGCCAGTGAACTGTGACTATTCCATATCTTTGCACCTGAGTTACTGAAAGACAAGCAAACAAAATAACAGGGTGGATTTTATGTGCATGAACGTGTTTCATTCTAACACACATGTTCAGATATCCAAAGGGAATGGTCTAGAACTAGTAAGAGCTGCAGCATACATGCCCTTGGGGAAATGACTTCTTATGTTAATCCTTCATTTTGCTAAGTGCTACTGGCTGCAGCATAACATGGAATATAGAGGCTGTCCTTTGCCCTGGTCATGCCCTGAAGCACCCGTTGGGTAAAGAATTTTAAATAGCTAATTCTCACCCACACCTTCATTTCCTTGATTTTTCAGGCGGCCTCTGAATGTAATTTTCTTAATCTACCACATTGAGGAATCAAATTTAAATTCTAAATACCATAGTTTTACCAAAGGAAACAGGGTTCATTTTCCAAAAGGAAAGGGCAAAGAATGAAAGTGAGAGAAGTGAGGGTGTCAATTTTCTCTTAGTCTCATCATCTGCCAAGAATATCTGAATAGGCTATTCTCAGGGCTGGGGGCTTTCTGTGCATAAGAATGAACTCCAGTGGGTGAATTCTTGATGGTAATGCACAGGCAGGAGAACCTGACTGTTGGTTCCCTCATCCCCAGATGCTTGTCTAAAGAGTGCACTATGATACTGAGACCATGCTCTGTGTCTCATCTGAAGGAGCCACAATGTGCACCACCATGGCTGGGTCGTTAGTTCTAACTTCCCACACCTCTTTATGTTCTTAAGAACATGGGCTTATTCTAACTGCTCAATCTTCACCAAGATTGTGATATTTTAACTCAGGGTTAAGCAATCATTACTTTCATTTTTTATGCATTTATATGATCAAGAAAATTGGTGTTCTATGGTAGGCAGGATTGTAATACAATCCCCAATGACCTACATCTTTGTAGAACTCCCTCCCTTTGAGTGTGGGAAGGCCCTGAGAATATGATGATGAACTATCACTCCCATGATTAGATTGTGTTACAAGGTTGACTTTAAGAGCATGAGATTATCCTCCATGGGAATGACCTAATCACATTAGACTTTCAAAAAGACAACACTTTTCATTGCAAGAGAGACTCGAAGCGTGAAATGAACTCCATAAGAGGGAGATTCTCCTTTGCTGTCTTTGAGGATGGACAGGACCCTGGGAATGCAGGTAGCCCCTAGGAGCTGAGCACAGCCCCTTGACGAAAGCCAGCAAGGAAATGGCGACCTGAGTCCTGGAACCACAAGGAACTGAATTTTACCACAACCACTTATGCTTGAAAAAGGACTCTGAGATCAAGAAGAGAACAGGTCAACATCTTAATTTCAATCCCATGAGATCTGAGCAGAGGACTCATGCTTTGCCAAACTTCTGACTTACAGAACTGTGAATTCATACTGGGGTATTGTTTCAAACGACTACATTTGTGGCAATTTGTCATGAAGCAATAAAAAATGAATGCGGGATGTAATAATTATTATATCATGTGATGCTTAAGGCAAACCTTAGTGATAATAAGAAAAAAAAAAGCATCCTTGTGACAATGTCTTTCTGGTCATTACAAGATTATTTTTATTTTTTGAAACTGCAGTTTCCACATCAAAATATGACTACCAATTCTTTTCCAAAAGTGAGATAATCTCCCCTGCACTCTTGAGGAAATCCTCGCTCACCCCTGACACTTAAGTTCCTTTCTCAGACACAAAATGCTGTGTAACCACAGATTTTATGAAATATTTATAACTGGCTTACATTTTATTAGAAATTTGGGAAACTAATCCTATGACAAGATTTTTTAATTGAAACTGTGCCATAGATATATGACAAAGAAATTGTACCGTAGAAAAATATAAAAATTTAAACTTTCTATTTCTGGAAGATTATTTCACCTGCAACATCACAGACACTGAGATTATATTTTAAATGTTAATGATTCATTGTCCTTTTTTCAGACACTTAGCATATACATAGACTAGGGTATTAATGTTTCTAAAACGATTCTTTCAAACGAGATTATTTTATTGTCGGAATTACCTCAGTAATTGATGAAGGGTTTGGCTAAAATTAACCCTTCTTGAATATTCACCACATTCCTGATAACTTATGAGAATATACATTTTTAAATTACAAATGCATGCATTTCCAGTAGGGTATGTTATAGGGAACATACATTATACTTCAGATAGCAATTTTGCCAATTAGAGAAAAATCATCACATTTCTGTCAGTGATGACAGATGCATTTGGCTCACATTTATATGCTCAAGAAATGTCCAAACCAGGTAATTATAGCCACCTATGATTTTGACAATTTTCAATTTTGTATTTTAGAATCATCAACCAATTGTCATTAGAAGACCAATATATGTTATTTTTAAAATTCCACTAATGTCTAGGGTATATAGAGAAAGATCTCTAGTTCTTACTGTTGTGATTCAAAGATTCGATAATTTCTAAGACATGTTGATTAATGAGGTTGACCAGATGGCTGAGGAGAAGGTAGGGTTTTAGTAGGATGTCTTCTCTATTTCTGGGCTCTCTTGGGAATTCTTGGCCTTGGAGGGAGCATCCAAGTAAAGACATTCCATTAGTCTCACTCTCATTTTGCTGAAATTCCAGTCATCACAAAAGAAATAATGGCCAGAGCTGCTTCTAATTTACTAGATAAGAGAAATTAGTTATCTCATGGCCCCGTTCAAAGGGATTGAATAATGCAACTCAAACTTGGTGCCCATCCTGGGATCAACAGACGGTGGCCAGAGAGGCTGTGAGGTTGAGGGGACACTGAAGTAGCCACATGGTTGAGGGGAGCAGGGGTCCACACAAGGCTCATTGGATGACATGGCAGTAGATGTCCCCTGTGAGGGGCAACAGAAAGAGTGTAGACAATTAGTCCTGGGTTATCTCAGAACATGGAGTACACAGAACACAATGCAATTATTCAGATAGTTTTTTTTGTGGAAGATACGGCTTGAAATGGACTTCAAAGGAGAGATGATGAAGAGTTTTGCTCCTCTGGAAACTACGCAAATGAAGTTGGGATTTACCAAGGTGACATTCAGGCAGTCTGGTGGTGCAGAATATTATTTTGAAGAGACAACTATGGTGACTTTCTCTTCTACCCTTCCAAGCACAGTTCCTGATGGAATTTGCCCTTTTTCAATCAGTCCTATAAATCCATGCCCATTCCTTGAATTTAAGAAGAGGTAATTCACTGAATGCAAGGTACACAGAAATTAATTCACGGCTGTTGAGTTTCAGACTTGCAGAATAGCTAAATGAGTTGGAAGAATACTGGTCAAAAAATGAATGTTCTTCCACTCTTCACAGAATAGAGAGAGATTCCAAAGACTGCAGGAAGAGAGATGAATTAGAAAGGCTATCAGGACAGCTGAAATATTGGTCTTCCTGGTTAGGAGCCTTGCTCCGGGCCCTCCAAACCAGATCAATTCTTTCTGCTCCTGTATAGCTCATGGGAAATTTCAAAATCCTAGAGTCCCCTGTTGCCCCATCCCTTGGAAATACATCAATAGTGATGGCCATCTCTAGGCAGAGGAATTCATGACATCTTTAGAGTGGATTGTGATCCAGCATGGCATAAGACTCTCAGAATGGTCCCACACATTGGGAGCGTGCCGGAAGTGGCAGGAGATGACTTTAATCTGGAGGGGCAAGAAAGACACACGGCACTGACCAGCACAGCCCCACCCCTGAAGACCAGACGAGAATTAGCATCTCTCAAAAGACAACCTCTTGGCAACAAGGTAACACCAAAGGGAAGATGCTCCCTCATCTTCTACCCTCCCTTCCTCCCCCCAAAGTCAGGTGAAACCCTATTCTAGGTGGTTAACGGAAGGGACTGAATTCATAAAAATTAATTTCCAGCCACTTGGTGAAGTGGAGGTTAAAAACAGAAACTCTGTTGTTATAGAAAAATAAATGTCTTATTTTGCACTTGAGTTTCAAGTCCGAGACTTGTACACAACAACTTCGGCACTCTCTTTAAACCTTCCTACCCTGACATTGAAATGTCACTAAACCCCCCTCATTGTTTCTTCCTGAGGACTGCTGTTGGCATTAGATTCTATTAGAAAAGATGTTAAATGGTCATTTTCAAGTTTCTGACTTGTAGGAAAAACTAGTAATAGATTTACAGGGGAGAAATCTTTATAAAGAGTAATATGCAAATGACTGACAAAGTTAATCTTCAAGATGATACTGAATCTACCCTTGGAATTTCCTTAGAAAGCAGTGTTCAGCGTTTTGTCTCCACTGTCTCTAATTCTCTGCTGGTAATTAGATATTGATTCCACCTGTCAATGGCCATTCTACCATGCGTCCTGTCCCATGAAATGAGAAATGCATGCAGTCAGAATTCATCTCGAAGCCAGATCCAAAGGAAAACATTTTATTTACATAATGTCTGTGGGGGAGGAAAATTAATCTAATTAGAAATTAAAAAGTGAAGGTAGATTTTGAAAGTAAATTAACTTGATAAGGAATCTAATATAATTTGTCTCACACACTTGTTTTTCTATGAGAATTTACGTCCTCTTTCTGAAGGAAAATAAAAGCCAGCCTTTCAAGGGGAATTGGGCAGCCTTGCTCCAGCCATCTTTGACACGGGAAGGGGTTGACAGGCCATAAAACAGAGTAAGCAATGTGCTCTTGAAAGAGAGAAATATGGAAAATAGGGCGTGCATATTATAAACATTCCCACTTGAGTCATCCCACATTGTCTCTTGTATTCGCTTTTTCTTCCCTCTTTAAAAATAATAACACTTTAAAAAATATTATCAAGGCCAGCCCTGACGGTCTAGTGGTTAAAGTTCGGTGTGCTCTGCTTAGGAGGCCTGGGTTCAGTTCCCAGGCATGAAACCACACCACTCGTCTGTCAGTGGCCATGCTGTGGT
The DNA here is from genome assembly GCF_057802395.1 of Ceratotherium simum simum. Lineage (NCBI taxonomy): Eukaryota > Metazoa > Chordata > Mammalia > Perissodactyla > Rhinocerotidae > Ceratotherium > Ceratotherium simum. Next base: position 126,327,126 of record NC_141940.1, read on the forward strand.
GGCAACTTACATAAAACAAGAGGGAGATTGGCAACAGATGTTAGCTCAGGGCGAATCTTCCTCACCAAATATATATATATATATTATCAGCCATTTTTATTGACGTATTTAATTTTCTTCAACCACATAGGTGAAATGACACTATTGTATCCTGGTGTTTCATTCATTCAGTCATTCATTTAACAAATATATATTATGATTCCATGGTGTATAAGGATTGTGCCAGATACTAGGAAAATATCATTGAAACATGTGATCCCTGCCTTCAGGTATTTCAAATTCTAGTAGTTGGATAAACACATGCGTGGTGCATACCATCCATATTCCTTACAAGGTCTGAGAGAGCGGTGTACAGTGTGCAATGAAATATAGGATCCATGATGGCTAAGACCTTCTGGAGAAGTCAAGGGGGTTAAAAGAGGAGATGGCATCTGCACTGAAAGTTTTTGTTTTTGTTTTGTTTTGTCTTTTGTCCAAACCTAGTGAGATCATTCAAGAAAAGAGCAAGCGGTCATGGATAAATGCATTAATGTACCTCGTAGTGTATTGAGTCTTCTTCCCTTTGCATCTTCCAAATTCACTGTGGTGGTGAGTTTTTGCTACTAGAACAATCTTCCCTGAAGCTACACACAAATCAGGGTCATGATGCTGCGACTAGTCAACTCGGGCTGCCACAACAAAATGCCAGAGACCGGTGGATTAAGGGACAGAAATCTCTTTTCTCACAGTTCTGAAGGCTGGAAGTCCAAAATCAGTATTCCAGCAGAGTGGGGTTCCGGTGAGAGCTCTCTTCTAATTTACAGAAGCCACTATAGTTCTGTGATTTCACATTGCAAGCCTTCTGATACTTTTTCCTATAAGGACAGTAATCTCATTATGAGGATCCCACCCTCATGACCTCATCTAAACCTAATTACCTCCCAAAGCCCCCTTCTCCAAATACCATCACATCGGGGCGGGGCTTCAACATATGAGTTTTGGGTGAGGAGACACAATTCAATCAAGAGCAATGCGGAAGGCTCTTCCACCTGCATCTATCAAACTGTTTACAAATCAAAAATGAGCCAACCTTTGATCACGGTAGTGTGTTTTTGGAGAAGATAACTTGTAGCCAAATAACTTTATGCTGATGAAAAGGCGTATAAGTTAAAGATTTCAGACATGTAAAAAATGTCCAGACTATATATTTAAGGCAAGGATTTATTAGATTAGTCTAAAAGTACATGAAAAAACAATTTGGAAGAAAGCAGAAGGTATCTCTGTATGAAGCACCATCACCCCGAGTGGCATCACTTACAGATGGTAACAACGCAGACGTTGAAATTCTGATGCCAAACTCTCAGTGTCTCAGGAGATAATATCTTTTTTTTTTCTACATAGATCAGTCAATAACAGCAATAGGAATCGAATTTCTGTGACTAACACACAAACAAAATAAGCCAGATGGGTCCTTCTATTTACATGATGGTTGCATTTCATTTTCTAGTGAGGCTTCCTAGAGAAACACACCCGCATAAAGGAAGATAATTGAGCTTTTGCCTTTCTTGTGAAGGGGAAAATGGCCCTTTCGATGATTTTGAAAAATGCTCATTGTACGTCTTCCAGGGATTATATGTTTAAATTCTTCAAAAGACTCTGCAACTCTGGAGAGCCCCAAGTGCTACATAGTATGTCACAGCATTTAGACTTACTTCAGCATTTTCACAAGACATAACATAACCTGTATTTTTGGCATGGTGGGGTGCTGGGGCCAGCTCATAGAGGCTTGGGAGAACCGATTATTACATTTTCAAGAATTTTGTGAGCTGCTTGATGTCACTTAGATAGCTTAAAGTTGGCAATGAAGGGGATATTTACATTAAATAACTTGGGAACTGCTATGAATCAATTCTCTTATTTTTAATTTTTTCCTAGAGGCAGCTGCTAAGTGTTTACCAGATCCTGCTGCAAAGAACTCAAATATTTGATTTATTACCTGGCTGTTTAAAAGCCAAAGTCAATCTCTTCATATTTGTTTACATATAACTAGTTTTCTTCTATCTGTATGGGTTAGAATTTCTTGTTAGCCCTGGTGCAACGGATAGAACTGAAATGTTTATTTTATCTGAGTGCAATTTGGGGTGATAAAATGGTATCCACTTCCTGTACAGACTAGGTGGTTTTGACTCATCTCTCCCTTCTCCTCCCCACTAAGTGTAACTATAAGCCCTAGAAATAATGCCAGACACAACCAATGGAGAAGTCTGAAAGGTGAAGAGCAGAGGCCGAGAGGTTCAGCATCTCAGAACTGGTGGAACAATGTAGCACTGTGTGTTTCATGATGCCTGGCCCAACAGAAAAAGAACACTCAGACACAGTGTTTCCCAGCCTCCATCCTAGCAACAGAGGCTGGCTCAGATAAACCATCCTTGCCTATGTTAACCCTCTGACAATGCGGGGTAAACCCAACACTACCAGCAAGGAGGATTGATTGGTGTGGAGTCCTGCCAATAATATGTGGCCAGGGGAAGCCTACCAGCACTGAGACTCCCTCTCTCACCCAAAGACACTAAAAATCAAATTCCCCTGAAGTTGATTTATAGGTTTTAATGCAACTCCTGTCAAAATCCCAGCAAGGTTTTTTGTAGACATAGGCAAGCTTATTCTAAAATTTATGTGGAAAGGCAAAGGCCCTAGAACAGTTGAAATCATTTGAAAATGAAGACTAAAGTAAGAGGTGTTGTGCTATCTTATCTGAAGTCTTGCCCTAGTCCCATAGTAATGAAGACAGTATGGTATTGGTGGAGGGGTACACTTTGTTCAGTGGAACACAACAGTGAACCCAGAAATAGATCCACACAACCCATACAACTTCAACCGATTTTTGACAAAGTTGCAATAGCAATTTAGTGGAGGAAGGATAGCTTCAAGAAATGGCACTGGAGCAATTGGACTTCCATCCATAGGGAAAAAAACCCAAAACCTCAACCACAAATCGTTACAAAAATTAAGTCAAAGTTGGTCATCAACTCAAATGAAAAAGCGTTATTTTTTAAGAAAAATACAGGAAAACAATTTTGCAATCAAGGGCTAGATTAAGAATCATTCAACTTGACCACAAAACCACAAAAACGTGATCTATTAAGGGAAAAATTGATAAATGTAACCTCATGAAAATTAACAGATTTTACTGTTTGAAATCTCATGTGAAGACAACGGAAAGACAAACTACGTACTGGGAGAAAATATTTGCAAACTCAGCATCCAATACGAGACTAGTATCTAAAATACAAAAAGAACGCTCAAGACCCAAAAATAAAACAAAAATCCTCCACAAATAAGTGGAGCAAAGAGGGGTTTTTGGGCAGTGAAACTACTCTGTATGATACCATAATGATGGATACATGTCATTGTACATTTGTCCAAACCCATAGAATGTACAACACCAAGAGTGAACCCTAATGTAAACTGGGGACTTCATAATACTGTATCTAATTCACTTCATCAGTAGTAACTGTCGACTGAAATAAAGAGTCTAGGTGACATTAGTGAAGGAGTTTACTCAGGAATCAGCGTGAGGGGTTTGAACAGAGCCCTCTGATGGAACTACTCTGAGCAGTGTGAGTTGATGTGCCGCTTATGTCTCTTTCACAAAACAGTGCATGTGCAGGGAAGAGGAAAAGAGAAAAAAAGACTTAGAATTAGAGTTCATATATGTTAAAAAAACAAAAAAGGATAGAGTACATCCGGGCTTTCCCTAGATTCTACACTGAAGGTAACAGAAACAAAAATTCCTTGGTTACACATCAAACAAGTTCAGAGATGTTGACGTTATTTATGTACGGAGGGAGGCAAGGACTGGGGTCGTTAATTGGTCCCTCAATCTCTAAGAAATGCAGCTGGGAAATGTGAGAGCGACGTACCCCTTTATCTTTTCCTGTTGCTGGTTTCTCCAGTTGGTGTCTTCAGTCACGAGGTGTGGGGTTGCAAGGTCATTCAACACAGGCTGAAGATGGCCTGCACTGTTGCTTCACAGTACAGCGTGGATGTTATTGAACTCACTTAAAGCCTACGCGGTTTGTTAGCTAGATTTGCCTGTTAGATCAGGGAGAGGAGTCCCAAAAATCTGTCCACATAACCAATGTATCACACTACTGCAAGATGCTAATAATGGGGTGGCAATGTGTGCAAGAGAAGCGGGGTCTATGGGAACTCTATTTTCTGCACAATTTTTCTGTAAATCTAATGCTGCTCTAAAGAAGAAAGACTATTAAGCTTTTTTTAAAGGGCAAGAAAATAAATCCACTATGTCAGCTAGATGTCCTCATTTCACCACGGGTTTGGGGAAAATCCTTCCAGATTGGGCATTTGGAAAATTCTGTCTTAAACCAAAGGCAGCTCCTATGGAGGCAGCTACATTCTGTTGACACTTTTGGTAGACCTCACTATCAAATCAGACTCAGTGATCCTGCTCACCACTCCCTGAGCCACAAGAGCCAGAGTCACCATAGCCTGGGGCATTGCTCTGGGTCAACACCCCTGACACCTGGGCCGCTGACTCTCTACTCGTCTCCTGTGAATCCCTTTTCTCTTCATCCCATTTCCCTCTAATAACAATCAAGAGGCCATAGAGAGGACCATGACAGTGTTTCACAGGCTCATCTTCAGAAGGAGACAATTTGTTCCCCACCATACACAACAAGCAACCTGACCAACATCTGCTTTGAACTCCTGGCTTAAATATGGCAGAACTTTGTACGTGTGGTTGTACTTGCACGTGGAATGCTGAGAATATAGCTCAACTTTGTACCTTACAAGACAAATAGAAGTTCTTGATCTGGACCAGAATCATCAAGCCCTTAAGAGTTTAATGAAAAGCTAACTGGCCAGGTCACTTGCTGGCTTTCTCATTTGCACAGTGGCTCTTGTAATTTCAATCTTGACTTACCTCAAACTTCTTGAAGGAAGTGGATTGCAATTGGTATTAAAATCGCTCCAATGAACCACTGGTGGCAAAAGGCACAATTAGCTTAATAAGGCTTGAAATATGATCAGAATGTTTGAAAGACTTGAAGAATAAGCATTAAGGTTAAATATAATACTGGTGAACACTCGATTTTGGATGGTTAAACCAAGTAAAGTTAATAAGATATTCCAATTGTTTTCCATGGCATAAAATAATCGTTTTTAAAAATTATTTTGCAACTTAGAATAGACTATTCCAAATACAACTATAGTATTTACTTTAATATTGGGAGCGTAGTAAGGTAAAAGTTAAAACACAATGCTCATGTTCAATTTTATCCTTACACTTATATCAAAATTATGAAATGATTATTGTGATATTCCTAAGGATAAGGAATTAGTAAATCTGTTTCTTCAAGTTAATGGTTCAAGTATTTTATCCAGAGGGAATGTTTATTTTTCCTTTCACATTTTTCACATCAAACTAGATATTTTCTTCTTTAAAGATGGAGTTCACTCATTAATATTCTGTGTCATTCTTTACCCATATACAGCAATTTGGGTGAGAAGCGTTAAGTGGAACACAGTCCAAAAGGCAATAATATAAATGTTAACAAATAAACAAAAATCTCCACCTGACCAGAATACCTTCTCTGCATTTGAGTTTCTGGACAAAGAGACAAAAGACCAATGTTAGGAATTCTTCCATCTACCATAACCCACTGAAAAAAATTATATACAAGAAATGAGTTGAGGTAAATGTATATTCAGTCCTTTACTCACATCATTTTTTACAATGCAAATTAGAGGCAGTGTGGCAATAAAGAGAAGAAAAGATATGGAAGATAATAAGGCATATTGATGTTGAAATATAACATCAACTTCAGAATTCTCATATATTTTTGTGTGTCAGAAATATAAACTTGATAAAACCAATACCTTAGCTCCAATATCGTCTTTTTCTTGGTTTTCTTTGGAAAATAGTGTGGGAAATTTTCCTTCAAACAACCCCTCCCCTGATTGTAACTGAAATAGAAAAAGCTCATTCATGAAGGACATTGGGGGCTCTTATGGGCTCAATTGTCCCCCCCCCCCCAATTCCTATGTTGAAACCCTAATTGCCAGGACCTCAGAATGTGACTATATTTGGAGATGGGTCTTTTAAAGAGGTGATTAAGGTAAAATAAGGTCATTAGAGTGGATCCTAATACAATAGGGCTGACGTCCTTATGAGAAGAGATGAGGACACAGACACGCACAGAAGGACGACCATGTGAGAACACAGGGAGAAGACAGTGTCTACACACCAAGGAGAGAGGCCTCAGGAGGAACCAGCCCTGCCCACACCTGGGTCTCAGACTTCCAGCCTCCAGAACCATGAGAAATAAATATCTGTTGTGTAAGGCCCCCAGTCAGTGGTCCTTTGTTATGGCAGCCCCAGAAAATTAATATGGCAGCTGTCCCCAGTCCACGATCATAAATATTATGTCCCATGATATTCAGGATGGTTATTGATTAAGCAAGAAAGAAAGCATAGTATAATGTAGAAATTATTTCAGAGGCACAAGTAGAAACACTAGTCATTTCTGCTATAGAGACTTTACCTCTAACGGAGGCTCCATCTCATTTTCTAGGCTACTGACTCTCTTTCACCAAATTGGAGGGCATTCATGAGATCTTTTGAGGATCTGGTCCCCTCTGCTGCTTTATCACAGCACAGATTCCTGATTGGACTCTGTTTGTCCGTTTATGAAACACTCTTTCATCTCTCCTGGATGTCTGCCTCTCAAATAAGATGCTTTGAAATTATGTTCCTTCCTCTGAGGACAGCCAGTGGATTTTTTGTTTGTTGTTTTGGTTTTTATTTGTTCATTTGATTTTTAACTAATTAAATCTGAGATAATTGTAGATTCAGATATAGTTGTAAGAAATAATATACAGTCATGTGTCACTTAATGATGGGGATGCATTCTGAGAAATGCATCCTAAAGTGATTTCACCATTGTGTGAACACCATAGAGTATACTTCCACAAACCTACATAGTATAACCTACCACACACCTAGGCTATATGGTACTAATTTTATGGGACCACCATTCACTGTGCGGTCTGTCATTAACTGAAACGTCATGATTCAGCACATGACTATACAGAGATGTCCTGTATGCTTTCTACAGTTTCCCTGGTGGCAGCATCTTGGTAAATTATAGTATGACCTATGATACTCAAATGTCTCGTGTATCATTCAGCTGGTGACCAACAGGATATAGATACTAATCCAGTCAAGATACAGACCGTCTCCATCACAAGGACTCTCATGTTACACTTTTATAGCCACATGCACCCTCCTAATCTTCCCAACCCTTCCTAAACCTGTGCAAACCATTAATCCGGTCTCCATTTCCATAATTTCTTTTCATCTCTATAATATAACTGTAATTGGGCAGTATGGGCAGTATGTAATCTTTTGAGATTGACTTTATCCAGTCAGCAATTCTCTTGAGATTCACCCATCTTGATGGAGGTATCAATAGTTCATTTCTTTTTATTGCTGAATATGATCACATCATGTGGCCGTACCATACTTGCTTCACCATTCACTTGCTGAAGAAATTAGTGGTGTTTCCAGTTTGGGGCTATACGAATGAAGCTACTAGGAATATTTGTGTACAAGATTTTGAGTAGCCATTGTCAGTTATGAGAAATGCCCCCCTTCTACCCTTCTTGTCTTCTTATGGCTGGACTAACAATAAAATTGATGCAAGACTCGATTAACAGGAGAAAACCCAGTTTAATATGTACAGATTGGAGATCACAGAGAAATGATGTCGGGAGAGTGAACCAAGCAGGCAGTATATGCATCTTTTACACAGAGAAACAAAAAGTTTGTAAGGAATGACAGGACAAAGAAACTTAAGTTTGGGTGTGTAATTAGAGAGGAATTTAAGCACAGTTGAGGCTTGAGGTAGTAAATTAACAAGGTTTGTTTATATAGGCTTCTGGGCCCTGAATTCCCTAACTCTGGTGATAAGGATGCAGGAAGATCACCTTTCAAGTGGGAGATTTATTTCCTGCTTTCAAGGGGAGCAGAGAGTTGGATCAAAATACCTTTTTTTTGTATTGGTTGCTTCTCAAATAACTTTAATTCAAAACAATCAATATGCCATTATGGGATATTTGGGAGGGGGGGCCCCAACACCATAAATTTCCATTTCTCTGGGATAAATGGCCAAAAGCTCTGGGTTATTTAGTAATTGTTCATTTAGTTTTTAAAAGAAATTACCAAACTTTTTTCCAGTGTGGCAGTTCCCTTCTAAATTCCCTTAGGAATGTAGGGACACTCCATGTTCTGCACCTCCTTGCCAGCTTTTGGTGTCGTCATCATTTTTCTATTTGGCCTTTCTCCTAGGTGTGTAGTGATATCTCATTGTGGTTTTAATTTGCATTTCCCTAATGCCTGATGAGACTGAATCTCTTTCCATCTGCTTCTTCACTATCTGCCCAACTTCTGTGTGAAATGTCTATATCTTTTTCCATTCTCTAACTGGATTGTATGATTTCTTTTATTGTTCAGTTTGAACAAAATTTTTTTTATATATATATTCCAGCTCTTAGTCCTTTGTCAGATACGTGGGTTGCAAATATTTTCTCACCTAGTGTATTTTTAATATATTATTTTATTATTTCTTTAATCGTTTTACTAGGTTTCAAACAGGGAGCATTTTGAGATCTGACTTCTCTACAATTTTATGTTTTAAGACACATCATTTTGTGAGGAGAATATTTGATATGAGTTCTTGTTCTTTATACATTTTTATTATAAGAAGAAAGAAGTTTGTTTGCCGTGCAATTTAGTAATGCAATTTTACTCACTGCCTCCAGTGAATTACTGTATATTTTAGATTACTTTCATGGTTGAGGATATTCATAAACTCCAGAATTTTTCTGTGATTCAAGTTGCTATATATATTCTTTCATAATGCAATAGGAAAAAATGAACCTTGAACAAATTAAATAGAAAAGTCAAATTTTCAGTGTTTTATCCTTAGGTCGCTGAGAAGATATTTTGTAAAACATAAGCTTCCAGTATATGCATTCACTAGTATGTTTCCTGAGATTAACACAATAAACAAAATCAGAATTCCCATCCCAATAGGTGCATAATCATTGATTCGAATTTGATGCTATTTCTAAATTTAAAAATAAGAACATCAATTAGGGTAGCAAGCATAGGGGGGAAACATCCTAATCCAATAAAGATATCTACAAAAATCCTACCCCATGGTCATAATTGATGATGAAATATGGGGACCTCTCCTTCAAAATCAGGAACAAAGCAAGCATATCTATTATCTTGATATATGTTCAACACTTCATGTCAGGTCCTAGTCAGCACAGGGAAAAAAAGTTTACAAATTGTAAGAAGAAAACATGAACATCATTTTCACAGATAAACTGATTCATCGATCATAAAAAGGAGCAGACACGTTTTTCAATTAATAGCTCAGCAATCATTTGATATAAGATCAATACAATCATACAAAATAATACTCTCCTACTTGACAGCAGAAAGTCATACAATGCTGCTTTTTTTTACTGAAAATCATTTAAAGTTACAATATACAATGTACATGGGAATTAATCTAGGAAAAGATTTGCACAACTTTTTGTAACTATTGGAGAAAATTATAAAATTGTATTAAAAACATGGAAGAAATAATTGTATTATGCTGTATACTTTTTGACTTTCTGATTATTATCTATTACTTTTCTTCATGCAGTGGCTTAGTCAAGAAAAATCATAAAATGTTGAACTCGTGCTACTATAGCTGTTGGCAAATGTGAAGAATGAGAGGATTACAGCATGCAGAGACAAAACTCCATCTCAGAGGAATTATGAATAATGCAGAAAATTCCTCCAGGAACCTGTAAGAGAAAATTCCCCTCACAGCTTTAGATATTTGACCCTACGTAAAACCCAAAAACCCATAATAGCTTTCATCCCTATAGACAGAAGGTGTTCACAGAACTCCTATTTGAAAAAGAGAAACCCATTCTCTGAAGTTTGTCCATTATGCAGTCTTTTGTGGTATCCATACAAACAAGGAGAGAAGTAGAAATATAGGCACAGACCTCGTACAGTTGAGGTAAGAAGGTGATGCTTAATGGATTGATCTTAAAATCACTTCAGATATCCAAGCTGAAAACACTCTGTGGCTGACCAATTAACATGGGTACCAGGTGACTAACCAGACAGCCAGAAATCTGAACTAGCATGTTACATTGAAGCAGAAAATATTAAAGAAAAACCACGTAAATATGGGTGAAAACATATACATGATCCTAGCCATTTAGTACATATATCAGCAAATATTAGCAAAAGCAGGCTCGAGTTGTCACTGTTTAATGTGTATCTCAATCTAAATATTTTTTACTGAGCCAACTGATTATTAGTTAATCTTTTATATATCCTTAGCTGTCTATATCAGGGCTATATCAAGGATTTATTAAAGTATTCAAGCGACTTTTCAGGAGGTAATCTGTGCAAGACACATTGTAACACCCTCCAGAAGATAGTATGATGTATGAGAATGTGGGGGATCAGAATTGGCCACCCCAAAATGTGTCTCGGGGGCTTGATTATTTTTAAGAACAAAAGACTCTGAAAGAAACTTTGACCTTTCCTCTAATTTAAGATAGAAGGCCTGCTCCAGGAAGGAGTTAATACCGTGAGATAACTGTAGTATAATGTAAAATGTGTTTCTGGGTTCACTATATCTATAGGTGGCCCAGCAAACACTTGTTTAACAAAAATTTACATTTCCATATCAATGTAAATTGCCTTCCTCCCCTTTGAAGCCCCAAACCACTACCTCCTTTGTCTTTAGCTGAAGATGGTATTTAAGGTGGTGGCTTCTGCCATTTTGGTGAGTTACTTAGTTTTCCTGGGTTTCTCTCATGTATACACATTATTAAACTTTGTTTGATTTTCTCCTGTTACTCTGTCTCACTTCAATTTAATTGTTAGACCAGCGCAAAGGACTTAGAGGGTAGAGGAATTGTCTTCCTCCCCTGTAAGAACATGAACGATCCACCCTTTCAGAGATGGCCCATCAGTAGGTGGTGACCACCAGGTCGTGGGATCAGAGGGATCAGAACAGAAAGAAGCAGGTAGTTTCTTTTAAATCAACAGTAATCAAATGTTAAAGTGAAAGCAAGCTCCCTGGGCAACTTGTTAAAATGCAGATTCTAATTCTGCAGGTGTGGGATACGACCTTAAGCTCCACCTTTCTAACTAGCTCCCAGGTGATGTTGAGTGACAGTTCTCTAACCTTTCATTCATAAAAAGTTCAAAACAAATGCAAAACCCATCAGTCTTGTGAGATGTCAGGATGGTGTTTACCACTTTGCAAGGTTAGTGGCTAGGGAGAGGTGCGAGTTAGTTTCTGAGTTTCTGACAATAATTTGTGTCTTTATCTGGACCTTGCTCATAAATTTTCATTTTGTAAAGAGTCCATAGCATTTTATACTTATGCATTTTAAATTTTTCTATAAGTATGGTTTACTTCGATTTTTAAATGTATTCTTTAATTGAAAAAAACAGTTGAGTTATTTTTTTCAAACATTGAGAAGAAATTTGATTCATTTCAAAACAAATGTCCTCAGCAATCTATTGTATATTGAGTACAAATGTTAGGTAAAGTAATGTTGGCAGAGTTGTGACCACTCAGTCTTGAGCAATAATTGCATTTCTTGAATGAAATTTGGCACAAAGAATACTAGCGAACACTAAAACAAAACACCTAGCAATTCTGGAGGGCAAAATGGAATGAAAATGTGTTTCTCTATTAATTTAGAATAACATGTATTTTAGCTGGTGTGGGGGAAGAGGGTGAATCCCCCTCTGCCCTTTCCCTTAAGGTTCTTATGGCTGGTGAAATAATTAACAAGACAGGTTAGCAGGAAAAAATAATACCAAGTTTAATAACATGTATACATGGGAGAAACCAGGGAAACTGAGTTTCTCAACACAATAGCAGAAATTCTAGTCTTAAAGACCATCTTCAGCTAAAGACAAAGGAGGATATTGGAGGTCAGTGGTGTTTTGAGATTTCAGAGGGGAAGAAGACAATTTAAATGAAGAGGGAAATGTAAATGTTTGTCAGACAATGCTTTGCAAGGCCACCTATAGAGAATGTGGCCGGAGAGACAGGAATTACAGTGATCAAGAATATGTTCATTTAAGTCTTCTTCCGTCCTGATAAGAGTTTTCACAGACAAGTTCATACCCCCCTCTTCCCACTACACAGAGGGAGATACCTTTACAAATTGTAAATATTTGGTGAACAGACTTTGTTAAGAAGGGGCTTAGAGAGGATGCTGCCAGTCTGTCTACACCCAGAGTTAAATTCCTTTAGGCAGTTAGTGGGAGGTCAAATGTCCATCAGAGAAAATAATCAAGGTAAAGAGATATATTTCATGGTGGCCAAATCTTGATCTCCCACACTGGTCATACAAAGATTGTAGCTTTGAAATAAACAGCCATACTTTTTAAACATAGTTATCAAACAAGAGTAATTTGAATCCCAGTTTGTAGAATTGCCCTTTCTGTGAAACATCATGAAATTCTCCTTCAGTGAAGCCATTTACAATTTTTTTGTAAATCTTATTTTTGAATTGCATAAGTAAATGTTTACTCAATTACATACCAGGCAGTGAACTTTGAAGAACATCATACACAGTCATTTCATCCACCAAAAGCCTAATAAGAGTAATTGCTTGGTAAATTTTTGCTTGCATAGATTAATTTTTAAAAAATAATTTACTGCATTTCAGTCTCATAGTGACATGAAAGTAAATTTGAGAAGTATAAACTATGTACAATCATTACTAATTTATTACAGTATATATTTATGAAATGTTATACACAGAAATATTTTATGGCTATAGTACTTACATGAATCTAAATTGTAAACATTATCTTCCGGTAATTCCTCTTATTCTTTTAATGTAGAATTCTTAAATCTAAAACTATCAACATCCAAAAAAGAATCATTAAGCTTGTGTGGATTCATAAAATGCATCATAATTTTAAAATTTAAGTAGATAATACTTCCACATGTTTCAAAATTTAAAAACAAATGTACAAGTGGATATACATTGGCAAGCATTGATTGCTTCTGTACATCTCCCATACAGCCAACCCTACTAACTCCTTTAGATAATTTTGTACGTTTTTCGATATTGCCCCATTGTTTCTTTATGTACTTATAATCAAATATGAATATGCATGCAAATAGAATAAACACAAATATATATTAAAATACATGAGTGAATGTATACATGCACTTTTATTCCTCCTTTTCATTCAAAATTTAGAAGATCTGTACCTTGAATATTTTTTTTTTATTTTTGGTGAGGAAGATTGGCCCTGAGCTAACATCCATTGCCAATCCTCCTCTTTTTGGCTCTGAGCTAATATCCATGCCCATCTTCCTCCATTTTGTGTGTGGGAGGCCTGCCAGAGCATGGCTTGATGTGCAGTGCATTGGTGTGCACCAAGTATTCGAACCTGTGAACCCTGGGCCGCCGAAGAGGAGTGCGCCAACTTAACGACTTCTCAGAAGTTATTGCAGTCCCTTGCCGTGGCAGAAAATATTTTCATGAAGAAATGTGCACATATGTCACTTCTGTAGGGGAGGAAAAGTATCTTTTCCCTCTACCCTTCTAGGTTCTTGGCTGTGTCTCTGTAACCAAAGAGAGGTTAACAAGAGAAAAACATACAAATTTATTTAATATAGGTTTAATGTGACATAGAAGTCTTCACAAGGAAATGAAGACCCTGAGAAACATTTAAGCCTGAGCATTTTTATACCAGGCTTGATGAAGAGTGGAAAGTTGTGGACAGATGTGCTAGGACTGCAGGATATAACCTAAATATAGTGAACTAGGGGAATCTTAGCAAGGTCTGTTCTTTTGGATTCCTTTTGGTGTCTTGGAGATAAGGATGTTCTTTTCCTCCAGGTATAGAGAGGGCATTTCCCATGTGAGAGTCTCACAACCTGCTTCAAGGCATGATCACCTGCTGTTTCTCAAACTCCTTCAGCTAGAGCTTTTCAATACACCAAGGTGTCCTGTTTGAGGGTAGTGTGTCCTGAACCCTGCCACTTCTCATGGATGTAGGAGTATCTGACGTTTTCAAAGGAAGATGGCTGGTTCAATTGGCCAGTGTCCTTGTCGTTTTGACAGTTATTCCAAATTGTGTCCCAGACAGCTGGCACCTCCTTGTTCTCTCTCTCTAAGCATGTAGGAGTGTGTTTCTTTCCCAACAGCTTTGCCAACAGTATGTGTGTTGTTTGACTATGGGTTCACCCGATCCAATATAAAATCCCTACTGTTTTGACGTTGGTGTTCACCTGGATCTCGTTCCATCTGACAGCAATTGAGAGGCTACTTTAGTTTAAAACTTAAAAGTTATCCCAGCAACCTGACTACAAAGTCATGACTGGTTGTGTTCACTTATTTATGTATAGTGTGAACATGTGTTGACAGGAATGTTTCTAAACATGGGATGTATAAAGGTGAGTAGGACTCAATTGATCCCTTTCAGCACAAAACTTAACAACAGTTGGGAAAAAGAGTTGACGGTTGTTAAATAGTTGATATGAGCCAGACAAACTTTCTAAAATCCACGGATTAACTGATATATTCTCTACAGCACCCTGAGGCAGGTCCTATTATGAATTCCACGTTTTAGATTAACACAGACACACGCACACACACACCATCACACATACATAGACACTAAGGCACACACACACACATATATACACACATTCACACTCTTTCCACACACATACAACAACACACACACAAAGGCATACAATGCCTATGAGCTTGCCCAAGGCTATCAAGCTGGGATTGGAAACATAACCAGTTGGTTTTCCATCCCAGGTGCCATCTTGAAGCCTAGAAAGAATCATAACTGGTTAATGTGGTGTCCGTGACGCCTCAGGACACTGACCCTAATCAGGTCAATCAGCATGATTCACACCAACATCTCCCTTCTCCTCACACAAGGAGATTTCCTATTGATCCTTGAATTTCTCTGCTCCTTTAAACCTCTTAGACAGGTTTTTGATTTCTTGATTCATCCTCCACAGACATTTAAGACTTTTCCCTTCTCTCTCCCATCACTCCAGGCAGATTCATCAACTCTGTTTCTCCCTCCTTCACAGACATCCCTGCATAAAAACAAAGAAAACCTTTTCATAAGATATTGCTTCCACAGTTCCCATCTTTATATGAAACTATTGTCACTCAACTCATTTAGGCTGTCTTTGAAAACCGTCAGTGATTAGACTTCACTTTTGTATCCAGATTTATTTGGCCCCTACAAGAAACTCTATGTACGTTTTCAGTAACATCAAAAATACTCTCATTCATTTGTATAATTTACTTTTTCCTTCTACAAACATGTTTTGAGTGGTCCTAGCATTCCATGTACTGTCGTAGATATTTCACAGATCATCTGCTCATCCTCTGGGAACAAATGACCATGATTTCTTTGTGATTTTGTTACCAAACCAAGTGGGCTCACCTCCTGGTGAGTTTAATAAGACTCTACACCCAGTGGAAGTTGTCTCACAAAGTAAAGTGTATTTGCAGCAAACAGGAGGCCATGAGGAATCATTTCCAAAATCATGGCGTCCCTGAACAAAGGGAAGCAGGAACTTTTATTTGGTTGGGGATTGAATACTCACTTGCACAGGCTCAGTTGGAGAACATGCTTCTGCATACTGAGGCCTAAGCTCCTCCTGGAGAGATCTTTACATTAAAAATAAGGCAAAGGTCATGGGCTTAGCTCTTCTAGTGATGCTTGGTCAGATTCAGGATGGCTTGTGGATACATTTCCCTTGAGTTTCTCACTTGGTCACTTTCAGGATGGCTGGTGGTTACAACTCAATAACATCCAAAAGGAAAAGAAACAACTTGGAAAAACAGTTAATTGCTTCCAAACCCATCCTTGAGTTTCTTGAGGCACCTAGTCAGTGACAATTACATATGACAGAATATCTACCCCAGCTTCCTTAATGGTAGGTAAGACTATCTTGACATCAAGCTGTTTTGGGGCTTTCACAATTAGAAATATGGTCTGATGGCTAAGGATGTCTGTTACAATGCTCAAAAGCGGTTCAATATGAAATTGATGAAAAACCTTGAAAGCCAAGCACTCTTGCATCTAAAAGAAAGACAAATTCCTCTCTTTTTTAGGCTAAACTTGTCATGGTACCATGACAAAAAAAAGAACACTTCTAGATATCAAATAAATAAAAATATAAGTATATAATTACTATCTATGTACAATGTACACACTGTATAGTGTATATACTTGTATATACATATAATCCATTTATAGTATACATATATTATACTTTGTAGGAAGTATGCAATATAATAGCATACTATATTTATATTAAAACAGTACATATCATATATTACTATATATTATGTATGATATGTATTGATATATAGTATATATTATATAATACTATGCATTAAAATTATAGTATATTATAGTATATACATATAGTATACACACACAATATTTGTAAACAAATTATATATAGTTTTATATATAACAAAATTATATAATTTTGTTATATATAAAACTATATATTATTGTGTATATATTTATATAGTGTTGTGTATTGTGTATATATATACAGTGTTGTGTATATATATATATATACACACACACAATTACCGTGTCTTCTTAATTGTGTTTTAGACCAAAAATAAACATTTTTACTGCATTCCTATGTAGCAACATTTCCTAAATTAAGTTTTTTTTTTTTTCAGAATTCCTGAATAAACACAGCTAACATGAATCAGAGGAAGGTAATTTTACTATCAACATTTTTAAAAACCCTGCAAAAATCATTTAAGATTATTCAAGGTGCATTTGCATGAGTCAAGCTCCATCCCGCCTCTCATTTCTATCAGGCATGCTGGCTTCACAGCAGCTGATGTGGTTCTTGATTTCCCCAGTGGCTCCTGAGACGCCACAAGATTTCAAATCAAGGGAGGTCTACTCCCCTAGAATGAGAATGAGGAGATTTATTTCCTGCCAAGAATTCAGAAGTGCTTGAAAGAACAGAGTGTGCCTTCTCAAGACTCTTCAATGAAATATCTCTAACAAACACGTGGAGAGGTTAAGAGAGAATTCTTTATTCCCCAGTGTCTTAGGAAATGCTTAAAGTTTTCCACTGGCTTGGATCGGTCTATAATCGCTCAAAGCAAATGCTGTAAGTATCTTGATTTATAGTCTAAGAATAAGAAAAAATTCTCCACAACATATCTCGCAGTAGCAAGAACTTCAACAATACACGGAGAGGATCAGATAGATGTAAAATATATTTCCCCAAATTCCTGTGTCTAATGATTGTTGTAGCACTGTGTCCCCAGACCCTACATTCTCAAGCACCCATGATTCCCGCCATCAGGGCTCGGTTTCAGAGTTCCTACACTATTTCACTTTATGTGGCCGGCGGTCCTTGACCCTGGCTGACGTGTGGTGGATCAGGGGTCTTCCACTCAAGTCTGTGAAGTTCTGGATGATTTACTTTCCCTACGCTGAAATATTGGAGGCTTCAGTGCTGAGGACATGAGAAAATGGCAACTCAGTTCCCATTCATACAGGGTCTGAATACATGGTAGGGTCTGAGATTTCCAAGTCTGTGATGGAGTTTTACAGAGTCTAAGCCTCTGGACTTTGATTCCCCAAGAGTCTTGATTTACTGAACATAAGAATGGAGTCAGGAGCCAGGAGAAAGGGGTGTATCGTTTTGAGGGTTTGGTGACCCAATTCCAATGAATCAGGAGTAGGGCTTGAACAATGATTTCCAGTTTGGGGCAATATTACCTCCTTGGTACATTTGGCCATATCAGGAGATACTTTTGGCTGTCACAGCTGGGAGGAAATGTTGCTGGCATCTAGTGGGAAGATCTTAAACATCCTGCAATATACTGACTTATTATTCTCTGGCCCAGAATGTCAGCAGTACTGAGGTTGAAAAACTCTGGACTAGAAGTATTGGAGGTGAGATGTTGGGAGACTTGATATTTCTGTGGATGAAGGTGTCTGACTCCAGTTATGGATAAGGATGAGGTCTCTCAGGGAGGTGGGCCTGGGTTAGGATTCTGTGGGGACTGGGAGTGCAGATAATCCATGGTCTGAATTTTGGGATTTGCCATAGCACAGCTGTGTAACAATTAGGATCTGTACTCCCACTTGAGTCTCTAGGAGGTGGGACTCTCCAGATCTTGGGTTCTGGGTTCTTTCTCCAACACCTGAAGATGCTGAGCTGTTCCCTCCCCCACTTCCCAATGCTGGCCTGGATATCCTCATTGAGAAGGCCCTGGAGGAAAAGACTGAAAGAGAGTTGCACACAGCCAGCATGCCTGGGTCTGGTCTGTAGATGGAGGGATTGCTTTCTGCATCTGGAAGTAATGTTCAAACTCAGCCCTTCCAGCCAAAAGAGGTTCTGACAAAGACATGAAGCGAGATATTGATACACAGTTTTGTTCTTGACAATGAGCAGCCATGCACCAAGGCATCTCTATAAGAGTCAAGAAACGTCCATCATTGTGCTTATGGATTTCTCTATTATTGATAAATGTTTGTGGCATTCCTGGGCATTGTTGATTAGCCTCCTTATATAATTGGGCAGAGTAAAGAGATGTGTAACAATAGACTAACATCCCCTTGGTGTGTGCTCTTTGTAGGCAGTGTAGATTAGATCTTATTTTGGAGATTTCTTATGAAGGCCTTATATAAAAAGGTCTGCGTTGTCTTGTGGGCTTTTGTTTGTTTTTCGTCTTTATTCATCTTTGCAGCTAAATCCAAGCAATAGATGGTCTCCCTGAAGAGCTCGGGGGTCTCATTATAGTTGCACGTGAATAGGGTACCATTGTTTGCTGGCTGGAGTAAAGGACTTGCATTGAGTTGGCAGAAGAATGTACCCCATGAACTCTGGATCCAAAAATAACCATGTCTCAGATTGTTTAGGGATCCCTCCCTAAGATCAAGGAAGGTCTGGCAACATCGCCTTACATCAGAAATACATCAGTGAAGCCAAATGAATATTATAAACAACAAAGCATACACTTTGATATGCTTTCAGACACAACTTGACTGAAACAGAGGTGTAATTCAAAATTTATTGAAATTGTTAAAATTTAAAAACAAGCATGCAAATATAAATTTGTAAAACATTTGTTCGCTTTTCCCAGCATCATTTAAGTACTGTTCTTTATCTGTATAGTAATGCGAACGTGCATACATTATCCAGTGAATATAGACATAACTATTATTAATTATGTGATTCAAATGCAGCTTTGGAACTTTAACTGTGAAACCATACTTCTAATATAACCCAAATATTATATTCCCAGTAGCCTTCATTTTTACGTGAAAGAATAATTTCCAGAGATGGGGTGACAGAGGCATCACTGGTTCCCAAAAAATGGTTAGGTTCAGGTTCCAACTCTGATACTTGATCCTTAATTTATTTACTTTTTCTTTAAACTCTCTAGAATTCACAGAGATCTTTGACCTGGAGCCACTATCTAAATCATTACACAGCAAAGAAAGAAAAAAACAACAAGATGGGTGGGAACCTACATCACCATCCAATATATGTGAAAATCTCTTGCCAAAATATTGTGATAATTTAGAGCTGATAATACTAAGAAAGAAAGTAAATTTAGGGGGAATTGGAAAGGTCAGCCTGAATGTGTGGAGACACAGAGTTAACAAAACAGAAAGAACAAAGAAATCCTTTGCCTCTTCAGTGCCAGAGGAGTGAGGAAAACAAGGTATCTGCAGGTTCTGACCAAGTGAAGTTGAGGCCACCGTGATGCATTATTGCATCACACTCAGTCTCCATGGCAACAACACAGTTCACACTATGAGGAGGGAAACCCACAGCATTAGCAGGCAGCATATGGAGACAGAGCCATCCAGGGTCCTGAGGTCTCCACCAGAAGGGGCACAGGTGAATGTTCATAGAACAAAGGATGGCACCAGGAAGAGGGAGACTTGATTTGGGCACGGGAGGACGTAGCGAGCCTAGGGGCTCAGCAACAAGCTGTGTCCTGGAGCCGCGGGAAGCCCCCTCGGACATTGGCTCTCTTCGGTGTCAATGACAAATCATGTCTTTGTGGACCTTGTTTGATTCCTCAAGCCCAACTGATCTCAGTGTGCAAGGAACTGAATCCCCCTGGGAAGGCGGTAGGTGAAGAAGAAGCCAACTGAAAATCTTTTGTGACTTCACAAAGCGATTTGCAGTAAAAAGTGGTTTATTGTTATGTCAACTCATAATTTATAACTCAGCACATAATCAACGTCTTTCTTTATGAGAGTTCTCATTGATTCCAATCAGAGTATAGTTCTCAACGAAGATAAATATTGATAGAACAGAGATCAATTTATTCTTGTGACTTAATTTGGACTATTGCTCCATATAAAGATAACAGAGTGAAGGTTCCCCCTTAAACAGAGGGTCTCACAGCCATTGAATCGTCCCTCCAGATGGAAATAATCTAGAAAAATATTTCCTTTGAAAGTGTGAAATTTTCTCTCTAAAGTAAAATCATGATTGCTTTAGCTATTTGACTCCATTGTTCCTTGACTTTACAAATATTTGTTTTATAGATATACCTTTAAGAGCTCAATAATCATTTTTTGTTTAATTTACTTGAGTATTGTAATTTTTAAATAAATAATATCACTACTCTTTAGTGCATAATATAAGCCAAATACTATATTTCCATTATTTGTAAATTTGACACTGTCCCTTCATGTGAAGTATTTTAATTGTTGTTTTTGAGTGGTAGAAAGAAAATTGGGAAGGTAAGTGAGACGTTATCTGAGAGAGAACTTTCAAGTCATTCTACTAAACTACACAGTAATGCTTCTCATTGCCTTATTTTTACTATATTAACAATTTTAATTAAGTGAACCATCATCATGTGGATATTTAAAAACAGTTGTGTTATGACTGAATGTTTATCTTCCCTTAAATTAATATGCTGAAATCCCAACCTTTAATATGATGGTATTGGGAAATGGGGCCTTTGGTAGGTGATAAGGTCATAAGGGAGGGGCCTTCATGAATGAGATTAGTGTTCTTATGGAAGAGACCCCAGAGAGCTCCCTTGCCCCTTCCATTATATGAGGACACAGTGAAAAGATGGCCATCTGTGGACCACGAGGCAGGTCCTCACCATAAACTGAACCTGTCAGTGCCTCCATCCTGGACTTCCAGCCCCCAGAACTGTGGGAAACAAATTTTTGTTTATAAGCCATTTAATCTATAATATTCTATTATAGCATCACAAACATACTAAGACAAGCTGTTTAAAGCAATAACTATCTGCTAATATAGAATTTTTGAGAGATTAAGTAGAGGAATGTGAGATTATGTTATCTAGTATGTTTCAAAAAGAATCTTTTGTAAAATGTCCTTATGAGTTTAGAAAAAGAGATGGTTATACACTAATATGAATCACAAGCAGAAAGAAATTCAATGTGTAGTTTCCTAAGAAAATGTGATTTAGTGCTAACATACCATCCAATGTTTTAATAGAATCTAAGGTAACCATTAGAAATAGTTAACCTAGTTACATTACTATATATACATATAAATGCTATAGGGAAATGAATTATGCAAAACTCTCTTAGGAACATAAAAGCAATTCAGGAGATTTTCTTCACTCTGATTCTCAAGAGTTTTGCCATCAAGGTAGCTAATGCTACGAGGCAATTATTGGCAGAATTAAGATTGGGTTCCTTAAAGGATATAGCTGTTTTAAACTATAGGCCTGAAAGATGTATTTTCAGAAAGTTTAGACATCATTCGAAGAAACTGTCTTCTTGGAATTTGGGTCATGCAGAAATGTGATTTTTACTAAAATCCTTTTATTTGGCCTTATTCAGGCTATATGTCAGGTGAAGTAGAACATAGCACGGTGTTAAAATAGAGCAGCCTCAATCTTGGTCCAAACAAATATCTTGTCTATGCTATAATGTTTTGTCCCTAATTATTCTTTAGAGGAGTAATGAAGAATTTATTAATGTCAGTGACTAATTGTTTCCATTATTAAAAAGGAAACGTGTGCCTCAGCATTCCATCAACCTTAATTATTGGAACAAATTCATAGTCTATAGCAACTTTCTTTCTATTTGTTTTTTGCAATGATACAGAATTTTAAAATATGCAAGCAAAAAGCCTATGTATTAATGCCGTCTCAAAAAATTCATTGCTTTTGGTGAAATTGCAAATATCACACATTTAATATAAAGAATATCAACAGTTTATAATTATTGATGATAAGGTGACGATTTTGGCTTCACTATGGCTCTTAGATGTAAATATCAGAAATGAAAATATTTGCCTGTAATTTTAAATTTTCTCAACATTTGATTTTTGGGGGTAGTAGAATAAGTATTTCTATGGAAGTATTCAAGTAAAATGCCATGAATCTTTGCATACCAAATCCTTGCCTCATCTATGTGCTGTGATGTAGCAAGATTTCTTTCTGTGTAGCTACACTGGCTGTCTTCTTGAGAGTCAATGATTGGTTGTTCCATTCTGGCACAAACTGATAAATACGACTCAAATGTCTTGCTGAACACGTTCTTCAAGAAGATGGACGTGATGTCTACAACAGCCCAAACACATCAGCCAGAGGGAATATGAGACACTTTCATTTCCATGTAGGGCTTGAGTCCCAACTGAGTGCAATTACACCAGGATGCAGGTATGATGTCCATCTAGTGGGCTAGATGCCTGGTGAACTGAAAATCAGTTGCCCTCACCCCACCCTTGATGGGATATGTGACTCTGCCATTGAATGTGGTCTTTTTCAGCTGCAAACTGTGTGTAAAGGAGATGTTCTATGTCTCTGCATTGCTCGCTAGCATTCGCCCCAAACTGGGGGAACTCTTTTAACACTGCTGAAGTAACTATTGTCACATTATTCCATTCTATTTTACCCACATGTACCACCTCTCCTTCTAAAAGGCACCGAAGTCAAGATGGTGGCATAGGTGGACTCTGAACTCGCCTCCTCCCACAGATACAACAAATTTACAACTATTCTTGGAACAATTATCCCTGAAAGAGGACTGAAAACTGGATAAATAGAGCCCCTGCAACAAACGAGAGTCTTGACTGATGTGGAAGAGATAGAAACTCCCTTCTGTGGAGGGGGGAAGCCACCTTCACAGGCTGCAGGGTTTCATGGCCACCTGGGAGCAATCCAAAGGTATGCAGCCTTCCCTGGAGGAGTGGGGGAACAGAGCTGGGGAAGCGTTGCCACTATAAGCATTTTTTTGGACCCAGCACAACTTGAGACAAGTGTCATAATATCTGACCTTGCTGGCTACTAACAACAACAGGGAATACCCCCAGAAAAGCTGGGACATAAAGAAATTAAATCCAGCTCTTAAAGGACCCAAGAACAACCTAAAATCACCAGAAAGAAAGGTGCACAGTCTTTTGTTGAAAAGAGACACACCTGATAGGTTCTGGGTGCGTCTCTGTGAGAGGTGAGATCTCTCCAGGGACTGGGACATTGGTGGCAGCCATTGTTGTGACAGGGTGCAGGTGTGCTGACACAGACACTGGCAGATACCATTGGAGTTCTTCCCCTGGCCTGCTAGCCCAGGGTCTGCCCCACCCACTAGAGCACTGATTTAATCCAGCTCAGCCAGAGCAGGCAGCCCACCCTAGGGACTGGCCTCATCCAACATCAAGCCCTTGGGCAACTTGTGGGCCTGCATAGATTGGTGACTGGATTCTCTGCAGCCTGGTGACTGGGTCCACCTCTGTGGGCAGGCATGCACAAGGAGCAGGTGGAGTGCGTGGGACATTGGTGGAGTGTGTGGGGCATTGGTGGAGTGTGTGGGGCCTCTGCCGTGGGGCGACTGTGTCCACTTCAGGGGATTAGGGCAAGCACACAGGGCAGGACTGGGTTGACGGTGTGTGTTGCCCTGTGGGTGGTGGGGCTTGCCAGCTGCAGAAGACTTGTGCATAAACAGCCCCAGAGGGGATTGGCCCCACCTTTCAAAGCCTGAAACAATTGGGTGATCCTGTGCCTGGGGCCAGCTCCACCCAGCTGCAATCCTCAGAGAGCTGACAAGAGCCTTATAGGCCAGAGGCCTATAGCAACTGTAAGCCCCTAAGCCTAACAGCCTGCCACGCTGGGGGCCTACTCACTTAACAGAAAAACTGCAGCAGGAATGTGCTATTAGACCTTGCAGCCAACTGTGCTGGGGCTCCTCACACCAGATAAAGAGACTGAAGTGTCCATAATAGCCACACACAGCTGAGCATTACAACCAACCTGCCAGAGGGACAGTTCAGCCTCCCTGGGCATCTACAGCAAGAGCAACCCTGCCACAACAGAAGGACACATGTATCCCACACAGGGGTCACTCCTGGAACATTTGGAACTGGTGACAAGAGGGAAACACACTGCTGGGCTTCATAAGGCATCTCTTACATAATGTCACCTCTCCAAGATCAGGAGACTTAGCTGACCTGCCTAATAGATAAATAGAAGCACAGAGAAAGAAGCAAAATGAGGAGGCAAAGGAATACATTCCAAATAAGGGAACAGGACAAAACCCCAGAAGAAGAACCAAATGAAACAGAAACGAGCAATCTCCCTAACAAACAGTTCAAACAAAGAGTCATAAGGATGCTCACTGACCTTGGGAGAAGAATGGATGAACTCAGTGAGAACATCAACAAAGAAATGGAAGATATAAAAAAGAACCAATCAGAAATGAAGAATACAATACTGGAAATGAAAAATTCACTAGAGGGACTTAAAATCAGAGTAGAGGATACAGGAGAATGGATTGTGAGCTGGATGAAAGACTAGAGGAAATCACCCAAGCTGAAGAGATAAAAGAAAAAAGAATTAAAAAGAGTGAGGATAATCTAAGGGACTTCCGGGACAACATCAAGCACACTAACATCCGTGTTATAGGTGTCCCAGAAGGAGAAGAGAGAGACAAAGGTGCAGAGAATCTATTTGGAGAAATAATAGCTGAAAACTTTCCTAACCTAAGGAAGGAAACAGACATCCAGGTACAGGAAGCACAGAGAGCACCAAACAAGATAAACCCAAAGAGACCCACACCAAGACACATCATAATTAAAATGTCCATAATTAAAGACAAAAAAAGAATCCTAAAAGTTGTAAGAGAAAGGCAACAATTTATGTAAAAAGGAAACCCCATAAGGTTATCAGCTGACTTCTCAGCAGAAACCTTACAGGCTAGAAGAGAGTGGCATAATATATTTAAAGTGCTAAAAGGAAAAAACCTACAGC
Organism: Ceratotherium simum simum; assembly: GCF_057802395.1. Classification (NCBI taxonomy): domain Eukaryota; kingdom Metazoa; phylum Chordata; class Mammalia; order Perissodactyla; family Rhinocerotidae; genus Ceratotherium; species Ceratotherium simum. The sequence goes on from NC_141940.1 coordinate 126,352,479, forward strand.
CAAGAATACTCTACCCGGCAAGGTTATCTTTCAAAATGGAAGGAGAGATAAAAAGCTTCCCAGACAAGCAAAAACTAAAGGAGTTTATCACCAAGAAACTAGTCCTACAACAAATGCTAAAGGGACTTATCTAAGGGGGAAAGAGAAGACCAAAAATAGGAAAAATTATCTATTTCCATGATAAGAGGGTAACAGATACAAATGCACAAAAAAGAGGTTAGATATGATATCAAAAACATAAAATGTGGGAGGAGGGGAGGAAAAGAGTAGAGCTTTCAGATAGAGGTCAAACTAAAGACACCATCACCTTAATATAGTTTAATATATACATATGTTACTGTATATGAACCCCATGGTAATCACAAACCAGAAACTTATAATAAATACACAAAAACTAAGAGAAAGGCACCCAAACATAATACTAAGGAAAGCCATCAAACCACAAAGGAAGAGAGCAAGAGAAGAAGAAAGGAATAGAGAAGAACTACTAAAACAACCAGAAAGTAAGTTTTAAAAGGCAGTAAGTTCATACTTATCAGTAGCTACTTTAAATGTCAGTGGACTAAATGCTCCAATCAAAAGGCAGAGTGTGGCTGATTGGATCAAAAAACAAGCCTCATACATATGCTACATACAAGAGACACATTTCAGACCTAAAGACACTCACAAACTGAAAGTGAAGGGATGGAAAAATAAACTCCATGCAAATGGCAATAAAAGACATCAAAGGCAGCATGGCATCCAATCTACCAGTTTGGAGTAATAAGGCACCAATGGGGCACAGTTGAGCTAGGAATGTTGTGGATATTCAGGAATTATATTTGTGCTTCCCAGAAGCATATCTAAGATGTTCTCTGCATGCAATGCATGTGTTAGATTATGAGAATCATTTTTATCCTAAATGATGGGTACCTTTAAAGATAGAAAAACTTTTCTGGAAAGTGGAAGATACTAAAAACTCTTTGATTTAAGCAACAGTCAAGCAGAACATGACCAACAGTCCATAACTTGGAGATGCCTTAACTATGAAAAATGGATTACTACTTCTCAAGGAGTGAGGCACTCATCAAAATTATGGAATATGGTGATTTTTGAGTGTATGTTGGTCAATGTTGGTTTTCCAAGTTATGGAGTGAGTGGAGAATGGTGGCATTATCTACCAGCCATTCTCAAGTTGAGGTTTATTGATGACTTCCATTAGGATCACCTGGAGGCTGTTAAATATACAATTCCTTAGCTTTACTCCGGAGTGTTTGACTGGAATATTAGGGAATGGTGTGCATGACTAGCATGTTTAACAAGCTCCCCAGGTCATGTGAATGCATACCAAGGTCAGGAAGACTGAAATCTTGTTGTTCCTGGAGAGAGTTGGGGGCTGGAAATCCATAGACTCCAAATGGGGCAGTTGGTAAAAAGGCAAAGTGATGACTCTTGGGGGGTTTGTCATACTGATAAGTATTGGGATTTCAGAGCCCCAACCAAGTAGGATAGGGATAAAGACTTCCTCTAACCTCAGTGAGGAATGGAATATTAAGCAAACGTACAGGCTTAGAAAATGCAGCAGATGAAAGGGCACGGCTGTTTTGGACGTGTCTCCTGGAGGGATTTGGCATGGGCCCCTGCCTGGAACCCAAGTTGGAAACACTCTTGTCCATATTGACTTAAACCAAGAGGCAAGGGGAGTGACCTGGAACCTTGTGGAATTTAGAATAAGGAGGGATGATTTAGGAAACTGATAATCAAAAGCTGAACATGAAAAGAGCCTATATACCCCCATTCCAGCCCAGGTATCTTAAATCCATGGGGAGATTGCAACTGGGATATGGAGTTTCTGAGAGTGATTCTTTAGACCTACAGTGCAGAGTTTCTTGTAGAATCTATCAAAATGGTGCATTGTTAAAAATTCTCTCCAAAAACAGGCAAGGAAAAACAGCATTAAGTATCTTACTCCTCTGTGGGGTGAGATGGTGATCAGAAAAGGATTAGGCTTCAAAGTTTATTTTGCAGATGACACTGGGTAGCAGCAACAGCTTCATGATATATATCAATTGTTTACATCAAAGATCAGAACCATCAGTAATATCCTTGGATATGAAAGAAGATTACATATAAATAGGCACTTTGATTTGAAAGAAAGAACTTATTACTTTGTCAAAATAAATAATCCTAAAATTTTAGCATAAAACACTACCAACAAAAAAATATTCAATGCAAATGCATTACTTTCTATCTCTTCCAATTATAAAAGCATCACTATTAAAATATTGCATCTTTATCGCCTGAAGAACATTCTTTTAAGTGTTTATAGCCATCCTAGAATTATATTGACTTGTTCTGGTGTAAATTATGCTATGGATGGTATTACAGTTGTAGCAATGCAATCAAATATAATTTTATTAAAAATGGATTTTTCTCTTTATGATTTTTAGAGAGACCCAATTTCCTTCTCTTTTTTTGTTTTTAAATATCTTCAATTTTATTTATTTATTTATTTTTCCCCCAAAGCCCCAGTAGATAGTTGTATGTCACAGCTGCACATCCTTCTAGTTGCTGTATGTGGGACACGGCCTCAGCATGGCGGGAGAAGCGGTGCGTCGGTGCGCGCCCGGGATCCGAACCCGGGCCGCCAGCAGCAGAACGCTCGCACTTAACCGCTAAGCCACGGGGCCGGCCCCCCAATTTCCTTTTCATTTGCAGAAAAATATGACTATTACTTTGTAAGTCTTTATACTAAAAATATGGAAAAGTGACATATGAATAACAGTCAATAAGCCAACACATTCAGTTGATTAAGGCAATGGAAAAAACAGGAAAACATATTAATGCGTCCAACTCATGTTGTCAGAGTCCTGTCTATGAGCTTCAATGGGTAATCACATCAAGTCTGGCTCATCTTTTTGTTTTATTTGTTTCAACAAAAATATTTAAGGAAGTGGAATTATCACCCTTAACAGTGTCCATGTTATGGAGGAATTACATGTAGGACAGGCTAGGAGTTATTCAGAAATAGGGGAATGTGATCCTTTTGTGCCAGGAATTCACAGCCATTGCGGGGGATTCGTCAGGGATAGCTATGACGGGAACAAGCAAGACAAAAGTAAAACAAATGCCTGGTAAATGGAATGGTATTAACAAGATACAATACTTATCAACAAGTTATTTGAATCATCAAAAACTATTATTGGAAAAGAGAAATGTCCTTTAAAAATGAATTTAACTAAAGCTCTAGCAAGTTATATACTCACATCAATTTAACCTACACACACATATACACACATATGTGTGTGTATTTATATTTGTACATATGTGTAGTCTTTATAATATAAATATATGGAGATTTCTCTTTCATAGATGGATGATAGATAGATCATAGATAGAAAAGATCATAGAGAGATAGATTATAGATAGATAAATGATAAAAAAGATAGAGGGATAGACGGATCATAGATCTATAGATCATAGATCGATTGATAGATGATACATAGATAGATGATACATAGATAGACATAGATTGATAGATAGATTGATGATAGATAGATAGACAGATGGTAGATAGCCAAAGAGATTTTGGTTTATACAATTTGCCAAGTTTAAAAGAAGTTAACTAAAGCAAAATCAGAATAAAAGCAAGTATAGAATATAGAATATTCTTTCATGGCAATAATTTGTGTAACAGAATACATATTTTTTTAATTTTGTTTCAGCTAATGTAAAAATGGAACCATGTAGGAATATGTAACTTTCATTATCTGATGGAGAAAATATGTAGTTATCTCAGAAAAAGTTCATTTTCTCTGGTACTTTATTAAATGATAAATTAATTGCATATGCCAAACTTTGGAGCACCGACAGATAAAATACATAAAAAAAAATTCTAATGCATAGCCGAGTTTGATCCCAAAATAAATGTCCCATGGGCCAGATGTAGAACAACGTCTCACTCAGCTGCAGTGTGAGGGGCTCTGGGAATCTTTTTCTAAAAACAAGCAAAACAATTAAAACAAGTTCTAGTGCTTTTGAGTAACAGGGATAAAAACAGTCCACCTGTGGAAGGGAATGGGAGCCATGCTCACTGTGTGACTTTGGGACTCAGGAGGTGCCCTTAAGGAAGCAGGAAAGCAAACACAGCACAAACTTAAACATTTCCATACAACCCCTCTTTAAGCTCAAGATCCCAGGTCTGGATTCATCTGAGACATGCTGTAATAGAAAACAAGAGTGTTCCCATGTGACCTGCAGCCAGTGTAGGTACATCGGCCGCCACGGGGAGATTCTGACAGCGAACTATGGTGAGGAACGTAGTGTCAACAAGATGAGAGGCTACAAACACAAGTGCAGTGTGGAGAGCATAAATCCCACAACACCATGGCGACTGCTTCTGTGTCTTGTATTTCTTGAAAGCTGACAGGGAGATAAATGATTTAAAAGGCTGTTGTGCTATTTATTTATTACAAAGATTTTTTGTTGTTGTTATTGTATGTGCACAAAAGCCCAAGATGGAAAATAATGGTGGTTGATCCATCTGGCAGCTTCCCAGTTGATTTCTTTGAAAATTTTCTCTGAAATACCTAAATGATTCATTTTGCTGAATGTCTGGTATGATGCACGAGGAAGTATAGAAGACTAAAAACAAAACCTTCAGAATTTCCATTGCCACTGAAGAAATATTTGATTTTCTCTCTTACTAACAGCGATTTATAAAACAGAAAGGTGTAAATGTAGAAAAAGTTTTATAACTCACATAAAATGGTAAAAATTATGTGCACAACATGAGAACAATAACAAAAATTGTAAAGTTTCCTTTTGTGTGTGTGTGCTGAGGAGGATTGCCCCCAAGCTAACATCTGTTGCCAGTCTTCCTCTATTTTTTGTATATGAGCTACCATCACAGCATGGCCAGTGATGAGTGGTGTAGGTCCGCACCCAGGAGCCAAGCCCAGGCCACCTAAGTGGAGCTCGCTGAACTTAACCACTAGGTCACTGGGGCTGGCCCTAAAGTTTTCTTTTACTATTACAGAAAGAAAGGCAGCATGAAGAAAAGTGTTATAACTTAACACACAATATGGGGGTGGAGGCACTTCATGTGAAAGTACCAGGCAATTCATTGCCATAAAAATGAAGTTGAATACATAGCCTTAAGGGGCTTAGAGAGTAGCTTTATTTAATAAAATATTTGATATGTAATGAATACTGAAGAAATCAAAAGAGTGGAAAATATTCCTGAAATTAAAATATTTGACCATTTATCCTAATTCACCTGGTCTAGAAATCAGGAGGACAATGCAGAGAACTGGCACCAAAGTCATAGTTAACCAAGAGGGAAGGTCGAGTCACATGTCCATGTATGTCCACATGTAGGCACACAGGGAACACATAGATGCACATATGGAAAGCTGACCCTCCCAATGGATCCATTCTGCTTTTCCTGGACCTACAGCTCTCAGGCAGCAGCACATTCATGCTTTTAACCATCACACTGTATTATCCACCCAGAAATTCAATTTCCATGTTTAAATCCTCTCTCACACACAGCAAAGTTGCTCATTTCAGTCCGGTTTTAAACAGTGAAAAACTGGAAGCAGCCTAAATATTCACCTAAATGTACAGAGGAATGGGTAAATAAACTGTGGTTTAGTCACATAATTGAATAATATACAGCATTAACGGAGCAAACTAGGTCTATATTTGACAAGAAGAATAAATCTCAGAGGCATATATTTGAGTTAAAAACCTCAGTAGCAAATATATATGTAAATATATGGAGATGATGATATAGTTTATGTCCAATTTAAATCAAACAAATAAGTTTCCTTTAAGGTACGCACCTAAATGTGAATTTTTTAAAAATATAGATAGGAAGAATGTACATCAACATCAGGAAAGTGGTAATATGTGGTGGGGGTAGGGAGTGGGAATTTTTTTGGCTTTATTTATTTAAAAAGGTGATATGAAGCATAAAGTTAGTCAATTCTTATTGTCTGCACACATAACATTTGAAATGTTTTCTTAATCAGCTAAGGGTATATCCGGAATGTACAAGATCTCTGGAGAGAAAGCTCAAAATATCGTTAAAAAATTATAGAAAATGTAAATAAATGGAGAAGTGGGAATATATGAAGATAAGAAAACTCACTACTCTTAAAAATTACAGATCTTCTTAAACAAAATTCAATATCATCCCAAAGAAAACATCTTTCTTGTAGAAATTGACAAGCTATTCTAAAATTCATGAGGAAAAGTTAAGAAGATGCAACAATACCCAAGGAAAATTGGAAATTGAAGAATGAACAGATGAAAACGGAACTTTCACGCAGAAAAAATATTTAGCAATTTGAAGAGTGTGGTCTTGTCAAGAAACAAGTAAACACATCAGTTTGATTCTGAAATAACTGTTGACACCATCTTCAAAAACATTTTTTAACATAATATTGACTTCCTTTTCCCCCAAAATGAAAACAAATTAAAAATGGAATATAAAAAGTTAGAATAATGTGATAGAGTTAAATTCATAAAACATAAGGTCAACTATGTACATGTGATTCCGTCACAGGCTGCTGGCACAATATGTCAATTACCACTGAGAACACTGTGCACCAAAGACATGGCTTTTTAATTTGCATAAAAAATTATCAAATATTTAGCAGCTTGAAGTAACACCTATTTATCAGCTCACTGCTTCTCTGGGTCTGAAGTCCAGGCACAGCACAGCTAAGTTCTCTGCAAGGCTGCAATCAAGGGCTGCATTCTCTTCTGAAAGCTTGACTGGGGAAGGATCTAGGTCCAAGCTCACTTAAGTTGCTGTCATAATTCCTTTTCCTGTGATTATTGGAGTAGGGATGGATCCAGGATCAAACTTACTTATGTTTTTACCAGAATTCATTTTCTTGTGGTTGTAGGACTGAAGGCTCTGGTTTCTTGCTGGTTGTGGGCTCAAGGCCACTCCAAGCTCCTAGAAGCCATCCACAGCACCTAGTGGCCACATAAACTTTCCAAAGTCCTTCTCACAATATAGGAGATTGCTTCTTCAAACTCAGCCAGGGGAAAACAGAGAAGGACTCTATAGTGAGTCTGCTATCAAGATGAAATGAAGTCCTATATAAGGAAATTTCATCCTACAAGACATATCCCATCATAATTGCCATAAAAGTAACCTAACCAAAGGAGACGATCTCACCATATTCACCATATTCTGTTGGTAGCAAGTCAGAGTTCTTACTCGAGCTCAAGGGGAGAGGGTAACACAAGAGTGTGACCACCAGGAGGTGGGATCGTGTTGGCCACCCTTCCGTTTCTCCGTCACAAATAGTTGCTTCCCTTTCACTTATAATATTTTTAAATTTAAAAACAACTGTATAAACTGGAACACTATCCTAAGTATACATAAATCAGCAGATTTTTAAAAATGTTTATTTTGAATGTAAAACATGTTTCACATTCTTTTTTATAGGTTATTTTGACCTGGTGGTGAACAATATATTGATTTTTATTTTATAAATAATTTATGTAATGTGTTTTTTTCCCCACAAATGTGAAGGAATTAAAAAATACTATCTTTCCAGATATTGTCAAAATCCTAAGCACAAATAATTAGTTATGGATTATAACCATCTGTATGTCCTAACTGTGAGAAGAGCTTACATACAGTACTAATACCGTCCTTCTCAGCAGTATGTGAAAACATTCAGAGATATATTGTATATATGTTGGCTGAGATAGAGTCAATAATCTAAAAGGACTGCCAGAAAATATTAAAAATCATCTGTGAATTGACCAGAGTTTTAAGGCTTGAAATTTTTATGGCCACAATATTTATAACGTGACCCAAGTATTCACAAGTAGGGGCAAAACTCAATCATATAATTAGGCAAATGACTCAAAGAGATCATATGATTTTCATAAAGATACAGCAGATGTTTTGGAAACATGGAGTTAGACTATTCCATAAAAAAATAGCCTTCTGATATTCCACATGTATGGCGCCATCTCCCTAATCTTATCCAGCCCTTGGCTCAGCGATAAACACCATAGAGAGTGAAACCACTATATATAAATATTCACACGATCCTGAAAGCTGTTGCCAGCATTTTCTCTAGTTCAGCCAGCATCGAAATGCCAAATCATTATGCAACCCTGTTTTAATGGTACTCTCTTCTGACACCCCTGCCTGTGGCATTTCTCTGTACATAATAATTAAACACCTTAAAGGGAACAGAAAGAGGGCAACTTAAAAAAAACAGCAAACTGAGCAAAGGAAGTGAAGCAAAGAACACATAAATGAGGTTGTAGGGCTGCTGTAGATTTTTATTAGCCCGTGCTTGAGAAATCTTGAAAGACTCATTTGAATTTTCTCTTTCTAATGCACTCATAGCCTCCTTTAGCTCCTGGCCGTAGAAATTAAAAGATTCCCCGCATAGTCACTTCATTTCTCCTCCATTCTGTCTCTTGTTTGGCTTCATCTAGAGACTCTTAACAAATCTCATATGCTGACTTTACACCCTCTTGTTGTACAGAACTAATGAAGCCTATTAGTTACTCTGAAAACTCTAATGTCACTGGAGACAGCCTGATGCCATCCGTGATTGCAGCACTAAGCCAATTTGTGTTAAACAGTTTGAAATGCACATCGCTGTTTGAGAAACCTAAGTGTTTGTAATGGTCATTGGAGCCATAGGTAACATATTTTAAGTGGACCTAATTTTGCTGCTCCGCAACTAGGTAACGAAGCAGCTCATTTAATAGTGCATTATTTTTGGAATATACCATGAGTGCTCAGGCCTAGATAACTGGAGATTCATCTGAAGAATCTAGGACACCGCAAAATGCAGATATTGGCCATTCTATGAATATCCCAACTTGCATGGCGCTACTCTACGCACCACAAAGAGGCAAGAACAATAGATGCTGACTGTGATAATTTAGCCTAGAAAAATCATCTCTGGAGAGTACTCAAGAAAATCCACTTTATAAAATGAATGCAATGATTTGTGGGCATCTCTAAGAGCTTCGGTGTATGTGACTTTGTTATTCCTGATATTTTCCATGCATCTGGATATCTTCACAGTGGCCCACTGACAGCAAGGTTCTTATGCTAGAAGTATGTTTTGTGGGTATTGTGATGTCAAGTTTGTGTCTATAACTACCACCTAGGAGAGTCTGAATTGCTCACGATGAGAGTGACAGTTAGACCATCCCAGAACTGAAAGCCAGTGGACAGTCCTGAGTCAACAACGGAGAAGTCACCATTGAAAACAGGGGTGTGCCTGGAGGTGCTGCTAGGCAACTATCTTCTCCACAACAGTCCTCACAAGCCTTCAAGATATCTGCATCCATCATCCTTTGTTATGGGTTGAATTGTGTCCCCCCACAAGTTCATATGTTGGACTCAAAATGTGGCCTTATCTGGAAATAGGGTCATTGCAGATATAATTAGCTAACTCTAGATGAGGTCACCCTGGAGTAGGGCAGAACCTTAATCCATTGTGACTGATGTCCTTATTAAAAGGGGAAATTTAGACTCAGAGATATGCACACAGGAGGAACACAATGTGATGATTGGAGTTATCCAGCCATAAATGAAGGAAGTACCAGAAGCTAGAAGAGAGGCCTGCAACAGATCCTCCCGTAGAGCCTTCAGAAGGAGCATGACCCTGTCGACACACCTTCGTCTTGGGCTTCTATCCTCTAGAGCTGTAAAAGGATAAATTTCTGTGGTTTAAGCCACTGGGTTTACAATAGTTTGTTATGGCAGCCATTGCAAACAAATTCAGTTCTTTTTTTGGTGCAGTGGATAGAATTCACACTGACTAGCTTAGGCAGGAAAAGATTTTCTTATTAGGTAATAGAAAGTTCAAAGAATCTCCAGGGAGTCCGATCTTGAAGCCTTATGCATCCTGGAACAAAATCCACCATGAGGTGGGAGATTCTACAGTGTGAAAAAATGTGCTGCTTGTAACCCCGACTTCTTGACATTGGAAACCAGAAGTGCCACCCTTGCTGCTACTGGACGTCAGGATGCCTTTCCAGGAAGGGCCAGAGCCTGATTTCCCTGCCACCAAGTTGCTTACTTCTGAAACCACTGGGATGTCCACTCATCAAGACCTAGGTCACCTGGTCTACACCTGATGTCCAAGGGAGTCAGGGATGTTGGCTGGCTTCTACCTTGGGAATCATCACATACTGGGAGAAATCCATCAACTGGGCAGAAGGTTTAGGTTGGGAAGCCAAAGAGGAGAGGTACATGGAAGTATCTGAAATTTCAACCATTTCAGCCACTATGGACGTCATTTTATGATTGACTCATCTTTTTATCTTGGAAAATAAATGCTGTTCCATCTTTGCTGCAGCCACTGGGAATTCAAAAGGAATAGGACAGATTTATTCCTGTTTTTTATGGAGCTTGTCTTCCAATGAGAAAAAATCATTTGAAAGACGTATTTTTAAAACATAGTCAGTTACGCTTATGCTTGGTGTCTTGAAGGATAAGTACAACCAGGACCCACAGGTAGAGTTATGTGGAGTTTTTAGCTGCTATGAAGCACTTAGCCCAGGGGTAAAGAAAGACTGAAATCAGGCTCTGCCCTCCACACCCTGCCCTGGGGCATGGGCTGTGTCTGTCCAGAGACAGGAGAGCTGTTTTCTAATGAGTGCTGTGCCCCTTGGTGGCTAGGGGGTCTCTGTGCGTAGGGTGGACTGAGGGTATACCAGGAAGCAAACCTGGGATGGAGAGCCATTTCCACGGAGAGCTGACGGATGAAGATGTTCACCCTGGGGTCTTATTTTTGTCATCTAGTCTGTTCACCAAAACTTTCTCCGCATCCTGTATTGATACATATTGATGTTGTTATGGTGACCATGTTGCATGTTTTCATAGCTGGCATGTCTTCTGCTCCACATACCATTTGTCAATCATTCTGTCTTCCCACATTTTGATTACTTGAAAGGAATCCCAGTTGATTGGAATTAGATGGAGTCAAACACACACAAGCATATATACAAACTGATAATTTTTGGTCTTTATTTTTGCATCAAAAGTTACCTTTTCATATATTATATGCTGTTCATAACTCTTAATAAAGCATATTGTTTTTGGGGTATAAATCATTACTATTTTTCTATTTTCACTTTAATTGCAGGACTAGAAAAATATTATTTTTTAAAGACAACTGTTTGTACCCAGCTAGTTTTCCTATTTCTAATTTTAATTCCAGAATTTATCTTTTTGTGGATTTACTCAGAATTTTCCTTGTATATGTTTATATCACCAGGAAAAAAGATAAGTATCTCCTCACTTACAATGTTCAGTTGTAGTACTGATTTGTTCTTGTTTTACTATATTTGCTGAAATCTCAAAAGGCGTGTTAAATAATTCTGGCAACAGTAGGCATCCTCTTCTACTTTGTTCTTTTAATTAAAGTCAGTTTTAGTGTTTGCCATTTAAGAGATTTGCTGTTCATGTGTGAGTAGAGACTGTGCCTTACTGCTCACAGGTGTTTATTTCCTCGCTTCCCTTTCCTCTCTCATAGACGCTCTACTTCAAATATCATTCCTTTGGACACACAGTAGTTAGACTTTAGATACATTTTTTAAAAAGGTGTCTACCTATAGAAAAAAACAGTGGGACTTACAGGTTGATGAATTAACTCCTCATTTTGTACGTCATCAGCACAGTTTTAAGTAATACCTACTGCTGGTTTTCGGGGGGTTTTAGCATTTTGTTGGTTAAACAGACGTTCGAGGGCCCTTTGTCCAATTTAAATGCGACCTGAAAATAGGGTTTGTTAGTGTAACTGATTAATGGGGATCAAATTAGGTCAAGCTGTGTTGACACAATTTGGAAATGTAATTGGTTTCTTTAATTGGCTGCTGTAAACTGGAATATAATCAGCTCAGATTATTCTGTCACTCTTCAGGAGAGGGTTTTGTCTCCTGGGAACCTGAAGATTTAAAATGACCAAGGAGTTTTCCATCCCTCCTTCTGTACACGTGATCAACTACAATCAAACAGTCTCATAAAATTTTAGTTAATCATCTTTGCTGATTCACTCTCCTAGTCACAGATGTTCTTGTCTTCGGTTTGATTATGAAGAGATGAACTACATGTTTCTAAAGGAAGAAATGTAAGTCAGTCCTTTTATCCTGTATCCTCTACATCAAGTATATAGAGCCTTTATCCATAACTCTTATGGTATATTACATCATAGTTAAATGATGATATTAATAATAATAATAATAATAAAAGTAAAAGGAGTTAAAAATATCCTGCTTCTTTCTTGGTTTATATTTGTACAATTTCTTCTGCCTTATTTTTTTTTTTGCTCTTGAAGACAGATCTTATCAAATGCTGCCAACACAACCTTTCTACCCACTGCTGATGTGAAGGTTAGTAGACAATTCCCAAAGCCATCATCTGACCTATTGTTTGTTAAGCTATTTATGACAAACATTGAGCTAAGACCTTCCCATATACCTCTATCACCAGCCTCATTCAGCACATGAGAAAATTGGGGTCCTTAGCATTAAAGGAACTGGACAAAATTTATGATTGTATATAGCGGTGCTGAAATCAAACACATTGACTGCCATACTTGATTTCTGAACCATTGGTCAGTGCTGCCCCCAAGATTTTGGATCCTTCCAAACCAACAAGGCCATCCGCCCAGAAGTGTGACTTATTTACTGAATAAATCAAAAGTGGTACCTGATTCATTATTTCTATAATCATAAGTGCCTCCCTTCCAGTTATTAAAACACCCTGTACTTAAGTGTTAAAGATAAGGGTGGGATTTGTATACTACCTATCAAAGCAATAAATCTCTCCATCAGGTAAGAGTAAAATTATCACTTTATCATTTTCTGTAAGCATTATAATCTGTTTAATTATTTCTTATATTTTATTAAAGAGAGAGGGAATAGGTAATATAATAAGTAGTGTTTTTTGGTTGAGTAGGTAGGTAAAATTGAAAGAGCTGTAATTAACTGCACACGTGTATTCACAGCATGGAATGTTATAAAGATTGTTTCCCAAAGCTTCCACCAGCTGTTTATTCTCCTATGACCAATGGGATTCAAATGTGCACGGCAGCAGTTATACATTTATTTTTTACATAGCAGAGTGGTTTCATTAATGGACTTTTGTTTTCATAAATTGGCTTCATCACTAGACCCCTGTGCCTCATGGATGGACCAGCTGAAACATCCAGCAATCTGTGTTTTCACAGGCTCTCAAGGGGATTCTGATGAATGGCTGGCTAAAATTTGAGAACCTCTGCCTTTATGAAGGTAGGAGTTTATAGTACACAGGGCTTAGGAGAATGTTCACATTTTACATTTCCGTCTCTCAGATTGCAGATGTGTTTTCTTATTGCTAATCAGAAAATGTGAAAGATCTTTTCGTGAGGTAGCTGGGACAGACCTAAAAAACTTCTTAATGATTCAAGGTTACTCACAGAGCAAATTAACGGGTTTAAGGGTTATCTGTGAGCAGTATGTCTTGCTTACCTTTCTTAAAGTAATTTCATCAAGAATATGAGCATGAATCCAGAAAAGACAAAAAGTTCAAATGCTCACTTTCTTTCCGCACAGTGAGAGATGGATTAAGACCCAGGAGTTCTTAACAAGATTATTTGATTTACCATCAAAATTGAAATATAAAGACATAAACAGTGGTAGCTGAACATCTGAAGCCATTATTAAAGAAAATCATGTAATGGCTTGTTCAGGAAAATTCCAAGTAAATACTGTACATTTTTATCAGTCTGAGGTGGTTTGAATGATTTCTTGTCCAAAGCATAAGAAACCAACAACTGACTTTTGGAGTTACTGTCAGATCTGTGATGTCATCATTAAAAAAATCTTCTTAAAAGTCACTTTATTGACAATCACATGACTTGGTCAAGATAAAATCAATATCTACTCATTTTATAATTTAAATTAGAAGACTTTCTCTTATTTCTACTATACTGAGACTCTAAAACACTTAAAAATGAGAGGTATTCCTTTTTTTTTATTTATGTGTGTAACCATTTGCAGATAGTCTATGTGGAACTATCTGGGAACTATATTCAAAATCTTTAACAATTAGTCCAGTCCCTTGATGCACTCACCCAAGTCTGAAGGGATGTTAGCCGCCTCATTTGCTCCTGTAAGGGAGGAAAAATAATGTTTCCTCTACCCTTTTGAGTTCTTGACTGAGAGCCCTGTAATAAAAGATTCACAAGAGGAAAACAAAGAGAAGTTCATTAACATGTCTACCTCATGTATACATGGGAGACACCCAGGGAAAATGAGTAACTCAAAGTGGTGGCTTAGAACTCTGGCTTGTATAGCATCTTCAACAAAAAATAAGAACTTTTGGAGAAATGGAAGGACGAAGCAAAGAAGTTTTAGGCTTCCAAGGGTGGCAAACTGTGGGAAGGTAGATTAAAGGTAGATAAAGGCTAGTTGGTAAAGTTTGTTATGTTGATTCTTCTTGTGCCACTTCCGGGCTGATAGGGTCTAAAGTTGTCTCTGGTGATTAACCTTCATCCTTCCTGGCACAGAGGGGAGGAGGGACACCTTTGCAAATTTATGTCCTGCTTTTAGGCAAATAGAGGGAAGGCAGGGAGCTTTCTTGTGTCTGCTTCTCAATTGCCTTCTGCTTAAAATAATCCTGATGCCAAAGTGGCATATTTTGGGATGGTATGTCTGCTACCCCCTTCACTGCCAACAGAATAGTTTTTCCAGTTTTTGTCCTCTTTGGAAATTGGCAGTCATTGTTTGTAGGATGATGTTTCTATATTTGCTTATGAGATACTACATATTATCCCCTTCAAATGCATGTGTTTTCTAGGAAATTACCCAAAGGTAATTGCAAATTAAATTATACCCATCCACGTATACTTGCGTTTAAAAGGCAAATAAATTATTCCACATGGTACAGCTGAAAATCTAAGTGGAAGAAAAGAGAATGAGCATGTTTGTTTAAATGATTCAATTAATGACAACTCTAAAAAGCAAATTTGGATCACCAGTACCATGTATTTTTTTAGTGTGTAAAGATTTCAAAATTAATGCAACAGCTATCACTGGCTAATGAATGATCCCTTTTGATTTTATAACCTTAAAATTTAGATAGGTTCTAATGCATGTGCATGTACAGAGGAGTGAAATGTTTGTATTAATTAGTCGAATTTAAATATCATTAAAGAACACCAAATTTTGCAGCAGCCAAACGTGTTTTCTTAAACATGTTTGGACTTGAGAGGAGTAGAGTTAGGGAAATAAATGATGTGGGGACCTGAGCAGATATCTCATCATCCTTCTGTGGTAGCATGCCTCCATTGCACCCCTGGTACTGGACTCCAGGAGAATAAGCCAGAACTGTACTGGTCTCTACCACGGTAGAACCTGAAAGAGGCTCTCTCTACATATGCATAATATTTGATAGTTGTCACTAGTCAAAATTATTGTGCTTCAGTAACTCTTTCTATTTGAATCTAGAAAGAAGTAAATTTTTAAATGAACATAATTTCTAGAAATACTAAATAAATTGACCAGTTTGTTGGAAAGTCTAAACATCATAGGTGCGGGGCTGGCTCAGTGGTGCAAGCGGTTGGGTGCCCGTGCTCCACTTTGGCGGCCCGGGGTTCGCCGGTACGGATCCCGGGCACGCACCGACGCACCGCTTGTCAAGCCATGCTGTGGCGGCGTCCCATATAAAGTGGAAGAAGATGAGCATGGATATTGGCCCAGGGCCACTCTTCCTCAGCAAAAAGAGGAGGATTGGCAGATGTTGGCTCAGGGCCAATCTTCCTCACCAAAAAAATAATAAAAATAAAAATAAATGTCATAGGTGCAAAGATGAATTGGTTTTTCTCCAATTGAACTTCCAACTGGATCACATTGAACAGTTCATCCATCCCATAGAGGCTTGCCTGATCAATTCCATTGCTTTCTAACCAATTTAAAGACAATCCAGGGGTCGGCCCGGTGACTTAGTTGTTAAGTGTGTGCACTCTGCTAGCTGGCGGCCTGGGTTCGGATCCTGGGCACACACTGACGCACTGCTTCTCTGGCCACGCTGAGGCTGCATCCCACCTACAGCAACTAGAAGGATGTGCAGCTATGATATACAACTATTTATTGGGGCTTTGGGGGAAAAAAATAAAATAAAAAAGTAGACCTTTAAAGACAATCAAGTTCAGTCTAAACCCAACTAATTCTTTTAATGTGTGCTATGGGTTGAATTTTGTCTCCTAGAAAGATGTGTTGAAGTCCTAACTCCCAGAACCTGTGAATGTGGTCTTACTTTGAAAAAGGGTTAGGCAGATGCCGTCAAGCTAAGGTGAGCTCATAGTGGACCAAAGTGAACCCTAATCCAGTGCCTGGTGTCCTGATAAGAGGGAGATTTGGACACAGGCACACAGATGGAAGAAGATGGTATGTGAAACCAGAGGCAGCTATTGGAGTGATGCATCCACAAGCCAAGAAATACCAAGAATTTCCAGCAAACCACCAGGAGTGGGCCGGCCCCGTGGCTTAGCGGTTGGGTGCATGCACTTCGCTACTGGCGGCCCAGGTTCGGATCCCGGGCGCGCACCAACGCAGCACTTCTCCGGCCATGCTGAGGCCATGTCCCACATACAGCAACTAGAAGGATGTGCAACTATGATGTGCAACTATCTACTGGGGCTTTGGGGAAAAAAAAGGAGGTGGATTGGCAATAGATGTTAGTTCAGAGCAGGTCTTCCTCAGCAAAACGAGGAGGATTAGCATGGATGTTAGCTCAGGGCTGATCTTCCTCACAAAACAAACAAACAAACAAACAAAAAACACCAGGAGCTAAGAGAAAGTCAAGGGACACTATTTCCCTCATAGCATCTTGGAGGAACCAACCCTGCCAACATCTTGATTTCAGACTTCTGGCCTCCAGAACTGTGAGAGGATACGTTTCTGCTGCTTTCAGCCACTCACATCATGTTACTTTGTGATAGCAGCCCTAGGAGACTAACACAACACCCTACTGAATTTCGCCTTCATCTTCCTGCTCCAGGACCTGTGGGGATGCTGTGTTCTGCTCTCTCTCTCTGCACCCTCCTCCTCCTCCATTCCCCAAGAAGAAGAGGGACAATGGTAGTTTCACTTAACAGTTGTTGTCAGAAGTTTGTTTGTGTTGTGAATGCATATTATGTGACCAGCATCCAAAAGTTGGTTTTCTCATGGTACACATGGTGGGGTGGTCCTGGAGACCTATCCATTGTGCAGCTTGATGAAGATAACTGTGAGAGTTGTGCGCCAGTTTTGGAGCGACAGGAAAAAATCCAACGGCATATGCTACTGCTCTAGCATTTGAAGTTCAAGTATTTTCCTCTGGGACTCTCATCAATCTATTCCAGAAGAATCAAAATCATGAGTAAGTTAATGTCTTTGCCGCTATCTTTTTAAAGATGGGTGTGCATTTAAAGTACTTATTTATAGACAACTCTAACTTATAATCATAGAAATTTCAAAAAAATAAAAATAAAGAAAAGCTATACATAATTCCATCCACAGTGTAAATAAATGTTGTCTTTTCTCATTTAACCTCTTCTAACTTTTTCCTTTTACATTTTCTCAGTCGTTAATAAATTAGTTTAAACACAGGCATACACATACATGTATTTATATTCCCATTTATAAGTGAAAATAATTTTGACCCTTATTTTTCCAACATTTATTGACATTATTTCATATCTTAGAGTATCATACAGAGCCACTAAAACAACTTTGAACAATAATGATGATAAGGGACATCTCTACATTTTATTTGCGTTTCATAGATATTGTTATCGCCTTTTGCCGTTTATAGTTTCTCATTTCAATTTTACAAAGAGATTTAACATTCATCTGAAACTTTATCGATTGCTTTATTAGTATCTAGTGTTACAATCATGCGGGTTTTTTCCTTCATAGTTTTGTTGATATGTTTATTTAAATGAACTACCACTAATTTCCAGTAATTACCTCTCCTTAAGCAAGATGTGTTGTTTCATCAGCATGTGGTTGTGTGTGATTTGTTAAAATGTATTCAGAAATAAAGATTAATTATTGATCTGTTATCTTCTTTTATAGTTACCTTTATCTGGCTTGGTGGTAATTTACAATAAACTAAATGAATCAGGGAAATTTCTTTAAGTAGAATTAAAATTATCTGGTTTTGTTTGCTTGTTTTTGTATGTTTAAAGGATCATATAGAATTTGGCTTTGATAATCCCTGCTTCTGAAACCCTTTACAATGGAAATCAGTAATAACATTTCAAATATCTTTTAGGTTAATTGGAAGTTATAATTCTCTACCTATAGTTGGGTCAAAACTCTCCTTTATTTGGGCAAATCCTTTCTTCTTATTCCTAACATGGTTATGCTGTGTTCACTTCCTCTTTATTCCTAAATTTGTATTATAATAATCTATCTTTCTATTTTTTCAAAGATCTAGCCTTTGTACATATACATTATTGCTACTTTTTATATTTTTTATTTAATGATTTCCAATTTTTACCTCATCAATACTACTTGCCCACAATGTGTTTATTATGTAGTCCATTATATAACTTCATAAAGTGAATACATTTTCCTAATGATCAATAATTTTCATTTGTAAAATTTGCAGCTATATAGACTATACTTAGTACATATTTGACCATGAATTTTAGCATTTGATATGAAATATACATCTTTGTTTTTCAACTTTTGGCTGAATTTAATGTAAAGAATTTAATCAAAAGATTATTTAGGGAAATATTTCTTAATTTGTGATTAGTCAAGATTTTGGCAATCCTTTATTATTATTTTCTAATTTCATAATTTAAGATTATTAAATGTGAGCAAACCTATCACATTTGCATTTTACGAATATTTTTATGATCATACACTTAAACTTTTTTCATAAATTTTCTAGAAATGTAAAATAAATATTTAGGGAACATTTTCCTCTCTCTTTATACATATGCATGCTGGTTTTATTACTCATATCCCTGCTCAGATTTGTTAAGATTTGAAATCCAAACACTAAAATTTAATTCCACAAGTTTAGTTTATTAAAATATTTTATTTTGTTCCAAATATTTAGCTGGTGATTTCTTTTATACATGTATATTTATAAATTCTATATTTGTCATTACGAACACTATATTTTCTGTGCATCTTTTATTATTATATTTTTTACTTTTATCACTTTGTTTTAGGGATGTTTCTTAGAAATGTTGGGTTTTAATCTTATTTATGTTATTTTTTTATATTTATAATGCTTTTATTTTCCTGAGTCTTTATATTTTTTGACCTAGTCTAATCGGTATTCACCATTTTTTCCTAATTGAATAGTTTGTAATTGGCATTATGCTTTTTCATTCTCTTAGATGGCACGGCCTCTTTCTCCACACGCATAACAAAAAAAACATAATTATCCTTGTGAATAAGACACTCTTTCTGAGCATTTTTCACTTCTATTCTCACCCTGGTACATAATTTACTTCCTTCCCAAACTTTCTTTAAAAATCTGGGTTTAAGATAGTCCTTTCCTTTCAATTCCCAACACTTATTTTATCTGTTTAGTACATAGAGCTGGTAGTACCAGGACTAATGCATAGCCATTAATTTATTTCAAAATTGGCTTCTGTTCAAAGCCAGTGAAAGAACCAAATAGAATCCTTATACTTATGCACCAAGTAAACCTTATTTTCTTTAAATAGAGATTTTGTTGGTTACAGTTGCATGAATATTTTAAGAAAGAAAATTATAATTCGTGCTCCCACACTATGAGACTTTTTAAATACATTTACCAATATTGTACTTCATCTTAAAATTTAAACATCTGTTTCAAAAAGTGGTTCCTTTGTTGATCCATATTTTTAATTTAGAGACCTCTCTAAATATTTATAGATGCCCAAGCCTGTGGCTTTAAATGGAAGGTGTAGGAAGAGAGGGGCATGTCAGAGCTAACATAAGATCACCAAGAATTATCCTACTCACCTTTAAGGCAAAAGGTGAGATATTGCAAACGGCAATTCAGCCATGGATGACTATGTTTAAAGCTTCTTTAAACACAGTGTTAGAGTTCTTCCTAATAGAATCCGAATAGCAGGGCCATCGGAGTGAGGTATACCACATATCATCAGATTGTTTAATGAACTGCAGAAGATGTCAAAGGAACAGCTGTAAATTCCCTGAAAATTGGACATTGCCAGGAGAAATCTGGCACCTCCTTTGAGATAATTGCAAAAGAAAGTACCTCCTGCCATGAGTTAACAGCGCTTCCTTCCTAAAAGCCAAAGTGAACATAATTTGCAGTTTCCAACATGTAATCTTTCTTGAGGACCTAGTGATTTACAGATCTGCTCGCCCTTTCTAATTTGCATGTTGCGTTAGCCGGGTACTCTTTATGAATTCGATGCAAGGTGATATCAACTCCACATCAAACTTCCTGATTTGCTGTTCTGCTTGTTTTAAAGGCACCTTCCAGTGAAATGATATGAGACGTTCCATTCATAAACCTGTTAATGTGCGTAGGGAATTGATGTAACATTGGCAAACGACACATTATCCCAATCATATTATGTTTGTTCTTACTCAACACCATGTGTATTTAAACTCTAAATTCTCCAAATCACATAGAAAAATATCACATCAAGGGATATTTATGATTACTGGAAAAATCAGAAATTACTAAAATCCCAGTCTAGTCTTAACCAATATTACTACTATTTTGGTATTAGCTAGCAGCTAGGATTATGTTGTTTCATATATTTTCAAGTATTATTTCTATTATTTTGAAAAGACAAATGCAATTGGAGTTAAATGTATATTTGCTTCAAATATAAATTTCCAAGTAGGCTATAAATTATTTTGATTTTTTCCATATAAATCTATTAGGTTAATTGCTTCTCCTTAATTAACAGTGAGACTATTTTGCAATCATGAATGTAGATTATTAATATGTAAGTGGGATACTTTTGTATATGGATCAAGTAATTTGAGTTTTGATTGATTGTATCTAGAATTATTCATGGGAAGCTGGGAAACATGACGTCTAGACAGAATAAATTATTGTAATGGACTTACCAGAATTGGTGTCAACAACTTTTTTATTTATAGTAGTTAAGACGGATTCACACACACTTTTCTTAGTCATTGATCTCATGTGATGATAGCACTTCCAACTAAAATAACTGGAAAAATTCTCCCCATCCTCACAAAATTCAGCTGTACTTGTTGTTAGTCAATTTCACAAGTACGGTGATAATTTTATACACTGAAGTAGAATTGCATAATTTACATGAGTTTATCATTTAAAATTCTCAGTACCTAAATGTTCTCCTCGTGTGTGTGTGTGTGCGCGCGCGTACATTCATTCACTAATTCTTGATTAGTGAATGCTATTGGCAATATTTCAACATAATTCACTCAAATACATTTTGAACGTTTACTATACAATGCTAGTCTCTGTGCAATGGAAAGTGTAAAAGGATGGAACGTTTTCCTCCCAAAAAATTTACTCCAGTAAGAGAATTACAATGATTAAACAAATTAGCTAAACCCGAAGAGAAAAATGATTGCCATGGTGAAATACAGTTAGAGGACGGTAGAAGCTTAGAGACTGGAGAGAGAGACCAGGGACATATCACATTTTCTGTGGACTGAGGCATCTCTGCTTTTGTGGGCCCCTTCCTCCATAAAAAAGAAGTATTAAAATTATATTTTATGACCACCTTGATATAAAGATAAATTGAGGTCCTGATTGACTATTACATGAGCCTGCACATTTGTTTCCTGAAATGAGATTATTTTGAGGATTTCAATACCTGGAGAGCATTTTATTATCTGAAACAGTCTGTCAAGGGGCAGAGAGGAGCTGAAACAGTGAGTATACGGTACAGGGAAAGAATAGAATTATTTTCCACCTGTATCTTACAAATAATACTTATACAATGCAATAGCTCCATAAGAAAATACTGGGATTCATGACCATGCACGAGATATACAGACATGGCAGGAAAATCCAATACATTTTAAATTAACTATTGCTCACGCTATATTTCTTGTATGTTTACACAATTGATTCAACTCAGTTCTCTATATACTGTATATAAACAAAAACTATTCTGATACATAATAAATAACATGTTGATCTTTGCATTTAGTAGTTAAAAGTATGTGTCGTAATGTACCTTAGTGACTCTTCCAAAAAAGAAGCAGATACTAATGAGGAAGGTCTTAGGGACAAAACAAGGGAAACCCTTTACCCTCAGTTTCACAGCTCATCTTCACAAACCAGAATGTTATCAATATCCTCAGCCTTACGTCCAAACTCATTAAAGTAATGCAAGAAATTCTGAATCAAATTCCTAATTCTAAACACTCTTTAGACATTTCCAAATGGCATTAGACATAATAGAAATTCTTTCATTCTGTACATATAGAGTGTTTATTCTAGCCAGTGTGTAAGACTCGGAATATACAGGAGAAGAACAAACATTTCTTGCCTGAATTAAGCCCATAATGTGTTGAACTTGGCAAGACCCACTTAATGAAGTTGTATTTGCATTAGCAGAAATATGAACAAAATTCTAATAGAGATAAACCCTAGACAGTTTGAGGAAGAGGCACGTTTATGGTGAAATTGAAATCTCCCACAATGTTGAGGATAAGATCTCTCTCTAGAAAGGGTATGAATTATAAAAATAAAGAATGCTTTCAGATGGTCAGTTCCAAAGGAATAAACTTTACCTCATTGCTCACGGTAGTAATTCCTTCTTTTTTTAAATTTTTTGTTTATTGCAGTAACATTGGTTTATAACATTGTATAAATTTCAGGTGTACATCATTATACTTCTATTTCTGCATAGATTACATCATGTTCACCACCCAAATACTAATTACAACCCATCACCACACACATGTGCCGAATTATCCCTTTCACTCTCCTCCCTCCCCCCTTCCCCTTCTCACGGTAGTAATTCTGATGAAAAATATCTGTAAACAATTTGCATTTTCTAAATGGCAGTGTGAGGACTTCTGCTTCCCAACAAGTTGGAATAACAGACACCAGATTTTACTTGTAGCCAAAAGGAAAAGAAATCAGATAAGAAAAAAAAAATATGTGTGTGTGTGTGTGTATAATAATATGAATATCCTGATTTTAACAGGTAAGCCCTGTAGTGAATACTAAAAACATAAGATGATAAGACAATGGGATAAGATGCAAACTAAATATAAGTGTATAAACATAAGATAGATGAATATCATAAATACCTCCTACCCTCCAAGATCGTTAGGACCAAGCTTAAATTGTTGCTAACGAGGAAAAATGCAAACCATTTCACAGTGACTCCAATATGCTATTCTGTATAAAAAATAATTAGACTTTTGAAGAGAAAATTACTTGTTGTAATAATTTCAAAAATAATTACGATTCCGTCTGTGCTAAAATATGCAATGACCTTTCCAATTAGGAATATAAATTTGTTCTTCTGTTCTATTATTTTTAAATTAGAATATAAATTGTAAACTTATTAATATGAAGATATAATCAAATTCAGGTTGTGTTACTAAAAAGTTTTGAATTATGCTCAAGTGTATTTTTCAGAATTACCTCTGAAATTCAATGATGGTTGCTCGTTAAAGTCACAGGAGTAAATACAAGTCTAAAACAACTACGCTTACAAGGGAAGACCCACAATGTAATAAAATGTCCCTCCACATCAGCAAACAGTAATTATGTTGTTTTGGTCCCCAAGGGTAAAGTGGAAACTTATCTTGCCTTGCTATGCCTTTTTGCTTCCTATCCCTCTCCATGCAGAAACTTGGGAAACAATAGAACAAATATGGAGAATGACAAAGAAAAAAAAATTGTGTTACTGTTGCCAAGAATTTTACTGAACTTTCGACCAACGTGTTACAGGTAAATTGATAACTTTTCAGTGCAGAATCATTGCTACTATATTATACCTGGATAATTTACAAAGGTTACAGGAAATTTTAGTGTGTTATTCCAGGAGTCTCCAGCTTAACCATGAATAAGAAAATGGGTACTTCCCAAGCCAGAATAGATCGGGAAGGACTGATGGTTTATTTTCCACATGAGAACAAAGATCATCCGATGATCATCCAAAGATCATCCAACGATCATCCAATGATGATTTGTCATCACAAGTGTTTTCTCCTTTAAATGTGTGTACAAGATTGCATATTGTGCCTCCTAGAGATTTGAACCAGTTTTGGTTATTTGTTTATCTGCTCACCTCCCTGCTTGTGCCCAGCCTTTCTAAAGTCATCAGGGCTGGAAGTCAGCAAACTACATTTCCCAGATTCCCTTGCCAGCAGTCTTCCTGGTAAATTCTGTCCCAAAGGCAGAGGGATCTGAAGAGAGAAGGAGGAGAGAAGATGCCTATATAAGGGAGCACAGCCATGGTCATTGTTGGCAGTCTTTGGTGGTAGCTGGAGTGTGAGCTTGGGCAGGTATATATAGACTCAGCAGCAACCTTCAACAATTCTCTCTGGACACTGCAAACTCTCTTTAGCAGTTCCTGAACCAACAGGTCTAAAATCTGCATCAATGATGGAGCATGCGTAGGGCTTGGGGCTCTATCTTGGGGTTGATAGCAGCTTCCTGATTTGTGGATATCAAACCTTCCTCACGGTACTTCTCGATGCCTTTCATTTCTCTTTTGCTTTGCCAGCATTCCTAATGCCATTTTTAAACCAAATCCCTGTGGTAAAGTCCTCAGTGTGAAATAACTGGCATGTGTTCTGTTTTTCTGATTAGATCTGAATGAATACAGCACCTCTGTGGGGTAGGCGTTCCTAAAAGGGGGATCAAGGTGGTCACAATTTACATGAGTGTCAAGGAAGAAATAAAGATAGCACTTTGGGAGGTACATGTGTAGCAATGTTGCTATTGGGATGACTCAAAGGGGAAAAAATTCCATCTTAGACTTAATATGACTGAGGGATCAATATCTATGTGTCTATCCATGCAGATATGGATGGTAAGAAGGTTACCATCAGAATATCAATGGAAAATAAAATAATGGTTATGACAAAAAAGACTTTTAGAATTGAAAGATTTTTTAAAAGTTTAACAGAATGATTCAATAGGAAGAGATAGCAGTTGTAAACTTGCCTCTCCTGACTATAATGTCAAAATAAATGAAACAAAAATATTGAATTGAAAACTGGCCATTGAAGAATTGTAGTGAAAGATCTTATCCTGCCTCTTTCAGAAACATATGTAGCAGACAGAAATTAGTAAAATCAAGAAGATATGCATTATATCAACTATTGTAATCTACAACTATTCTGATCTTACAGAACTACTGAAAAATGTGAACCTAAATATAAAGAAATTACTGTTTTTAAGCACTCATAAAACATTTATCAAAATTAACCCTGTGGTTTGTCCTGAATTAGTTTGTCTGATAAAATACAGGCCACCCATATAAATTTAAATTTCAGCTAAACAACCAACAAAATTTGAGTAGACATATACCCTGAATAATGCATTAGACATACTTATGCTAAGAAAATATTTGTTGTGTAGTTGAAATTCACATTTAGTTGGGAACTTGTATTTTTATTTGCTAAATCTGTTAACTCCAATCCTGAGGGAAATCTAAAAAAAAAAAAAAATGAAGAATAATGGTTAAATACACCATTTCCTCTAAAGATGAATTAATGAAATTAGAAATAAATTTTAAAAATACTCACAAATCCTTATATTTAAATAGCAGTAACATTCTCAATAGCTCACTTGTCAAATAACTTGTGGTAGAAATTACAAAATTTTTAAAATCAGAGATCTTGCCTAATATTAAAATGTAATAATAATTTCCAGGATACAGGTAGTTGCACAAAAAAACAAAGCATCAAGTCCTAGAAAATCAACATCTCCACTTAGGCACTTCCTGAAGCTCATTGTGCTCAGAGCTTAATGTACAAAGTTTCTAGGCAACACATGTATTTTCCAGGAAACAATGCTCCATACAAACCCATAGATTCCATGCTGATTGACCAAAGCACACCTAGTGTATGTTGCTGGTACATCCTGCTAAAAGCATTGCATATATAAGGACTCTTTCACTGCCAAACATGACCACTCTGTCAGGAGGTCTGACATCAGCTTTCTACGTGATTCCAGAACTAGTCAGTAAACTTCAAAAGGGCTTGATAAAATGAGCTTACAAAACTAGGAAGAGAAGGGGACTTTCTTGATAAAAGGAATCTAACATAATATTACAGGAAAAAAATTGATCTTAATGGTGAAATATTAGAATTATTCCCTATAAATCAATGACGAAATAAATGTGCCCATTGTGACAATTCTATTTAATGTTGAATTGGAAGTCCTATCAGTGCAGAAATTGAAAACGAGGTGACAGCAACAGCTATTATTAGCAAATGATGCCAATGACATAATTATTTTACATAGCTATATTCATGAATGAAACAATAAGATAATTTCAAAAAGTGTGCTCAATAAAAGGTCACTTCACATAAATTAGTAACATTAGTTTACACGAGCATTATCAAATACCAGATGAGATTGTTATTTGTTCAAAAGTCCCAATCCCAATGGAAATACACCTATAAGTTATTAGACGTAAATATAATTTTTAAAAAAGAACTTTGTGTAAAACAGAACAAAAGTTTAGGAACAGCATAACATAACATCTAAATAAATTGACATATACTGGTGTTTGATATGTGGTAGACTCAATAGTGTAAAGATGTCAATTATCCTCCAAACTGATGTGAAATTCTAACTTATTCTATCTTTTCTTGACTTAACAAATTGCTCCCAAATATGTATATGGAAATATAAAGTCCCAAGAATGTCCAATAAAATTTTGAAGAAGAGTTGGGGATAATTGTTATGGCTTCTCCTCCTGGATACCAAGACTTACACAGTTACCACTGTGGAATTTGGACAGACTGGATAAAATAAAACTCTGTAAAACACAGAGTTCAGTTACAGACATATGGGACATGGCAATGTTCATATTATAAAGTTTGCATAACGGGCAGCTGGCATAGGACTTGCCACATACAAAATAAATAATGGTAACATAACTAGTTTTTGTAACATATAGTTTTGCTTTTAGCTATACTTGACAGACACCAATATCAATGACTTAATCAAACAGCATTTTATTTTTCTCGTATAACAATAAGTTCAAAGGTCTGGAGGATGACGTGCTCAAAAAAGTCATCCTGTACCCAGAATCTTAGAGTTTTCTTCTCCATTGTCCTGAGAGCCAGAATTTCAGGTTTATCGTTCCAAGAAGGCTGCTTTGGGTCAATAAGTAATGTTCTCGTTACAGCAGGAAGAAATGGAGAGAACTCCCATAGCTGAAGGATTCTTCTTTTAGGAGGAAAGTGGTTTTATTCCAGAAACCCACACAGCTGACTTGAACTCACGTTGCTTTTTCCAGAAACTCATCCCGTAGCTATCTGCAGCTGCAGAAGCATCCAAAGAGGAGAGTATATCCAGCTGTGAACATCCATCATACTGAACAAGTCAAAGATCTATCGGGAAGAAAAAGAATGGATGTCATGATGTCAAAATAGCAGGATTGCCACAGCTGACAATATGGGAGAAAACACGTAGAAAAGAAATCTCTGTGATACATTAAATAAATTCCAGCTGACTGTAAAACCTCAATGTGAAAAGCAAAGGCTTCAAACTTTCTGAAGAAAACATTGGAGAACATCTTTATATCAGTGTAGAATATAATGTCTTCAACCAAATACCAGAGCACCTTCCATAAAGGAATGGACTGGTCAATAGGATTGCATAAAAATACATGTATTTTGTATGACAAAAGCACTGGAATTACTTGGGAAAATTTACAAGCTGTGGAGGTAAGCACGGGGCTTTTCTCAGTCTCTCGTTGAACGCCTTGGAGAAATTTTCATTCATGCTGAAAAAACAGTTAAATTCAGGACACGATTCATTATAAGTATGCTTTGTGAAGACGGTCTTTAATGCATTAATTTATATGCTTCTCTCTTTTGCCTTTTATACCTGTTTAAAAACCCATACCCGGTAGAATTGCATTTATTTGATTGTTTAAAATATGGCAAGTAGTGAATCTTTACCATGGAAATGTAGCCCATTTTGTTCAAATAAATCTGGTTAAGGAAACATATCATCTTTGCCGAGAAACGTTTTATTTTTTCCTTCTCAACAATTCTGTATAAATATCTCGGGTGAAATTCCATATTTCTAATTTTCAGGGCATGCCCGTAAAAGAACGAAAAGCAGTTTGTAGGTGCAATTGTATATTATGTGGGAACATTGAGACCTAGCCAAGTCCCCAGATTGAATAATTTGGGGGATTTCTACAAAGGGAAATAAAACATTTTAGAAAAAATTGGCTTCGGACTCTATATCATAAATAGGTCCATTTTGTAAAATTATGTATTTATAGCAGCATCCACTCAAAGTGTGGAGGAAAAAGTATTTTTGATCATGCTTTCACACATTTTTATGATTATTGCACTCCAATATTTGCAGTAGAATCTGGACACCTATCTTACTCACCTTTGTTACCCCATCTAGTCACCATCCCCGTTGAACTAATATCACTCAAAATTAGGTTCCATACTGCTCCTGCTTAGTGAATAGAGCCTAAAGTTTTCATAATTATTCCAGGTTCTGAATTGATCAATTATTCTCCAATAGGATGGTTAAATAGGTATTGAGCAAAGATAATCTTGGAAATTGATCATCTACATTAAAACTCTTTTTATGAAGTGCCTGTTTTTTGAAGGCCAAATGTATACCTATATACACATTATATCAGCATAAATAAGATTAAAGGGAGAAAAAGACTTCATAGGTAGTATTTTTTACCTTCAAGAAAATTTCCTTTAGTGTTTATTCACTACTCAAGTGTCAGCATTTGGATCAACCCAGCAAAATGCAGTCCTACTCAAATCCAAGTATACTTCAAAAGAAGCGATGAGATTTATTCACCATCAAGGGAATCATTAATACTGTGGGCTGTTATGAGCCTAATAGAAATTCATAAGGACCATAGCAGCTGTTGTATCAGTTGTAAATAATAATGCATAAATACAATTTTAGCCTACATTTGCTACTGGTAAAACAGAATCATAATTTGATACTGCATATTGAATAAGAACCTATGGAAAAGAACGAAGCAAATTAAAGAAAGAATAAGTGATTTCCAATGTGATTACATGTTTATAAGACAGCAGATCTGTTTGAAGAAAACATTGGCTATGACAACTCAATTAAAAGATCATGAAGTCTTCAAGACTGCCCACACTGTTCATTTGTGAGTTTTGCTTCAGGGGAAAAAGTAATTGCCACGAAAACATTATTAAGCTTCTAGAACACTTATTTTAAACATTGGATTAAAGAATAGTGAAAATATAATCAGTATAAGAAGAAATGATTACTTGGGCCATGGTGAATGATTTTTGAGTAGGGAACACAATTGTGGTTCAAAAATTGGAGAGATTGAAATGTTCTGCAGTGAAAAATCTGGCCCCTGCTTTCCCACCCCCCACCCTCCACCCCATGCATCCTATACTCTGGACACAAGGCATGCTGAACTTTCTGCTTGTCCCTCAAGGTGCACTCTCCATCCCTCTCCACCCTATTCTGTGCTCCTGGAGCATGCCTCTGTGGACAAGTTAAAAGGGTCCTCTGGGTTCTGGTTGGGTTTGGCCATTGGATGTCAGAGGGTTAGGGAGAGCACAAAATGGTGACATCTGTTCCCTGCAGCTGTTTTCTGGGTCTTTACACAAAGCCACTCTCTGAAGCTGTCTCTTAGGTTATTACCACTCTTCACCCCTCTGGTTTCCAGATCGTACTGCTGTTGCTACCTGCTACTGGTTTTCTATAAACCTTGCTCGTGTGCATCTTTGCGCAATGTCCCTTTATTCAGCTCTCCTCAATTACCCTCACACCAGGTCACCATTGCTTCCCCTTAAACCCTGACTCAGTCACACACAGCAACATTTATATTCCTGTCTTAGGAACTCATCAAACACTTCTTTTCTCTATGCAAATGTAAGCAACTGCACTCACAGGTGGTCATGTCCCACGTTTCTACGCCCAAAAGACGTCCTGCCATCCCATTCTTTCCTCTCCTTACTTTTTAATGTTTAAAATTTGTTTTACTTAGTATATTCTGAACATCTAGTCATAATGCTACATGGAACAATTCCTAAATACAGTTTTTTTATGGAGACATAGATTTTCTTTCCATGCATGGGGAATGATGTATGTAAGCATTGAATTCCGTGTAAAAAATGCGGCAGTAAATTACCTTGTGTGTATTTTGCATAGAAGTGTGGATGTGTAGGTAGGATAAATTTCTAGCAATGGGATTTCTGGGTCAATTGTAGGTGCATATGTAATGCCCGTAGATATTTACAAATCCTCCTTTGTAGGAATTCAATTGCAGCTGATTGTAATCCCCCTGGAAAAGTGTGAGAGCATTTCAGACTTGGTAATAGAAGCTTAAGTCAGATTTTTAGAGTTCTGCAGAACTGATAGGTAAAAAAAAAAAAAAAGAACTTAGTGTACTTTTAATTTATAACCTCTTTTTATTAATGGGTTGTGTGCATTTTATATGACTAATAAAAATTTATATTTCACTTTTTGTGAACTCCATGTTAATTTCCATTATTCTTGTTTTATATTACATTTGGTGTTTTTATGTGTATGTACACATTTCTAGGAGACATTTGTATATTTGGAAATTAGTCCTTTATGATGTGATTTGCGAACATTTTCCCAGAGTGTTTCTTGCTTTGTTTATGTATCTTTTACTATAAAGCCTATTACAAAACAATTTTAATGAAATGAATTGAAACTTCTATGCTGATTGGATTTTGAGTTTTAATTAAAGGCTTTTTCACACCAAAGTTCGACAATTATCTACATAAAACAAACACATATCTATTTAGAACACAATTGCATTATTATATATGAGTAGTATATAATATGCAATATTATATATTATGCATATACGTATTATATGATTATAAGCATATAATTACACTAAATATTTATCAGGCATCATTTATCCACCTGTAAAGAAACTTTCAATTTAAATTGGGTTATATTTTTGAGGAGCAAACATGCTCGCTTGGGGCTGGGTATAAACTAAGAAAAATAATGTCTGTGACATTTTTTTAAATGCAGCGATATTTTTATGAGTATCAAATTCACTAATTTATAAATGTTGCATAATTTACTTCATTGACATGTAACTGAACGTTATTTATTTCTATCTGCCACATTCTAGTCTCAGTTTGATTCTACTGTGTTTATTTTGCAGTTGAGGTCCTCAGAAAGTTCAGGGGTCCAGGTAGCCTTCCTAAGTGGCAGATGACGGGGGCTTCTTTCTGATTATGGCTGTTAAACTAGGGTGGAGTAACATCTTCCAATAACATACCAGATGTGGGAAGATGGGCTGTTGTGGTTTGTGTCTACTATGAGCACTGGTGGCAAGAAAGCTGCTATGTTTATGGTCCCTTAATGGCTTTTAGGAAGCTCTTTACTAAGAGTTTCATATTTATGTTTTGATGCCCCAATAGAACATCTGATAAACCGTTGACGAAAAACCATAAACACTGTTTTAAAACTAAATTCGATTGTATGCATAATGCAACCTTGCATAGAGGAACATCTGCATAGCCGTAAAGTTCTCCACTAGATCACTCCACATTAATGGTCTAACACTATGTCAGCACAAGACATTATTAACCATAATTCTGAACACCCACGGCATATGTAAACTCACAGTGAGCGCTTGTGTTGGATATGCGCTGTGTTTTCTGTTGCATTATGTATTAAATCAGCAACAAATTCATTAATAAAAATAATCCCTGAGAATCAGTTATTCTGGAAACGAATTTCACAAGATACGAGGCATGGCGTGATTAATTACCACAACCTGGAGTTTTCTTAACCAACCGAAAAACAAAAGTTAATGGCGTATGTTTGGTCTACTTGCCTCACCAGGCAAGTCTTGCAGCGCTGTATTTAATGGTATGTTCCATTCAGTAAGCTTCTCAATCACTCAGAGAGCAACCCTCAAACACTCAGTTACACAATATCTGAGTGCCGCCTGCCTTCTTTGCATTTGCTGACATATAAACAGAAACTATGACTCCAATTCAGAACTAAAGATAAAGCACTCAGTAACAGAACTCACCTAGGGAAAGCGCGTCGATTTACAAACACAGAGGAACCCTTTGTTTGTCTAGATGTGTGTAGCAGGGTTTCCCAAACCAGAGTAATTTAACCACGTAAATCTTGGAGCCCACAGACCTAATGAGTTGGAGTGTCGATCTTGAGCAAGCTCTATCAGCGTATCTGATGCTCACAAAACACGGTCAACTAAGGTGTTACATATCCAGTGACAATGTCTAAAACTAACCCACCCCACAGCTCATCTACTTTCAGGAACTGTTTCTGGCATCCGCTCTATCCTGAATTACCGGTTTTTTGGAATTCTGTGACTCTGTTCTCAACAACGTTTCCATGGCAAATGTGTTTATCTTTTCTGTGAACAGGCTGAAATTGATGCATGTCAGATTTAAAATCTAAACATGTGAAATTATGCTGGAAAGGTTTAAAAGTATTTTGAAATTAAAGAACTGTGGAGCTGATTTGGAGTAAAATAACCATGAGGAAAAGGCAGTAGATTTAGTACCATCATTTATTGACTATATATGGATATCATAAATGTTTCATATTTCATTTTTGTTGAATTTGTGGAAGCAAATATTTTGCCCTTATTGTACTTTATTTTGAAGACAAAAACCACAGGTAGATATTTTATTTTTTCAGACATTAAAGTCACCTCAAAAAAAGCTAAGGATAGTGGAAATATTCTAAGCCAAAGAGTTGGTATACTAAATTATATGGGAACATAGTCATGCCAATTCATTTGCTATTGTCTATCCCTACATTTGTGATACAACGGTGGCTTTATGTACTGCCATTTCAAGAGACACCATATATCCCACAAATCCAAAAAAATTTACTATCTGGCCTTTTAGAGAAAAGCAAATGCTGAACATTTTTCTAAGGAGTGAAAGTCAACAGATACATAGAAACCTTTTATTTTCCCCACCCATGGTATCATACTGCATCTAGAATGCAGGATTTCTTAGTGATATACTTGCTTAATTAATTTTGATTAAAAAAAGTGTAGAATTAATTTAACAAGTTACTCATTCTCCTCCATTGCTATGTATTTATTAATAAACTTATTTTTCATACTGTAGTGCATATTTGAAAGTTGCTGAGAGAGTGGATCTTAAAAGTTCTCATCACAAGAAAAAAATTTGTACCTGTTTGATAACGGATGTTAACTAGGCTTATTGTGGTGATAATTTCCCAATATATGCAAATATCAAATCGTTATGTTGCACACTTAAATAATACAATGTTATATGTATTAGTAGGGGAGATGAGACACAACTTAGGATGAAGGTCAAGCGGAGGCTTAAAGCAGAGACAGTGGGTTTGGTGAGAAGTATGAGAAATTGGGATACATTCTAAGAATCACTCATTCGGCATCAATCAAGAAAACTATTATTAACACATTTGTGGATTCTCCTGGGATCTTTTTAACATAGTTATTTCTATATGAGTCATGTTGTTTTATATATGTGTATTCATTTTGTCCATATCAGTATATCCGATTTTCACTGCTTCATATTAAAAACACACTATTTTCTACGGTATTATGCATCAGTTGAATGGTTAAACAGTCTTCCATGAGGTCGTCATGGCAAAATTTACATACAAAATCCTTTATCATTCAACTTTTAGAGTTTTACCTTGTTTTACATCACTAGCCCCTGCTCTCTTCACTGAAGGCATTACAAATAAATCTGTTTCTTAAATTATTTTCCGACATTCACACCAGTTCATCCTGATAGATTGAAAGAATTGGAATGGGTTAAATGTACGAGCAATTTAACCAGGTTTTTGGTACATATTGCAATATTGCTGTTCACAATGGTGTTGGAGAATTGCCATTTCGTCTTCAATAAAACAGAAAAAACACGTGACGTTCAAAGAGAAAATGCTGTAGAAAAGTTGTTAGTCACATTGAGCTGGAAAAGAAAATGGTTAACACATTTAGGGGGAAATTCTGTGGAGGTGTGAAATATTTTTGCAAAAATGTTTACCTGGGTTGAGAAACTGGAGAAGAAATAGGTATTAGCCTTTAAAGAAAGCTATACCTTCCCTTAAGCAATAGAAAACCTGTGAATAAATCAGAGTCCTTTATAGCTGTGATTCATTGTCTCTCAATTGTTCTATATTCATTTGTGTTAATATAGCTCCATTAGTAGACCCTCATTTAAATATAATTTCACACTATATTATCCACAGTTTGTACATGTTCTGTAAACAAACACTTGGTGAGCTAAGAAAGCTCACATTTTAAGAACATTTAGGTTGATTTTTGAAAGTTTGAAAATCCTCTTCTTACTTATGACTCTACCAGTGGCACGACGTGGTTTTTTTTAAAAAGATTATATTATAAAATGGATAATTTTACATTTCCAAGTGATAGGAATAAAAAAGAGTTAATAATCTAAATTATGCTTGGGGATTTTATGGCGATTCTATTCAGGCAACCAAACTAGGGGTGATTCTATTCAGTTTTGAAGGCACTGGATCATTTGTCTCAATATTCACAAATATGAACAAAATGCCTGCCATGATTGTGTATTACCTGAGAAGTAAAAAACACTGGATGATTAGTCTGAGTTCTCCAGAGAAACAGAACCAATAAGATATATCTATATGTATATGTATATCTGTATTGATAGACTATATAGACTTGCCCCTTCACACTATTTCAAAGATGAACAATTCAGTTGTATTAGTCAAGGATATTTGGAGAAACTGGTCCAATAGGATGGCTTAGATACAGATATAGATATATATATATTTACTTATTATAAGGAATTGGCTCATGTGGATAGGGGGCTGAGAAGTTCCAAGATCTGTAGTCAGCCAGCTGGAGAGCCAGGAGAGCTGATGGTGTAGCTCCTGTTGGAGTCCAAAGGCTGAGAACTGGGAAAGCCAATGGGATAAGTTCCAGTACAATTCTGAGTCCAAAGGCCAGAGAAGACCAGTGTCCCAGCTGGAAGTCAGTCAGACAGAGAGAGAAAATTATCTCTTACTCCGCCTTTTATTCTAGTCAGATGGTCAAAGGATTAGATGAGGCCCACCCACATTGGGCAGGGAAATCTGCTTTACTGTGTCTACAGATTCGAATGCTAATCTATTTCAGAAACACCCTCACAGACACACCAAGAATTGTGTTTTACCAAATATCTGGGCACCCCGTAGCCCAGTCAAGTTGACACATAAAATAAACCATCCCAATGGGTGAAGTATTGATATATATATACATATATATATATCAATCAATGTTCATGAATATTTAAATAAGAAAATAATAATGACTTTTTGGTTTTAAAATACAGACATAATTGACAAAACGTGTAAACAAGCTAATTTTGTTAATGTGCCCCCAAATCCTTGCATTTTGTAGGAAGTACTGTGTCAGCGATACAAGTTATTATTATCTATGATAAACACAAAAGAATAGTTTAAAAATTAAAAAGGTATAACTTTCAAGGTGACAGCAGGGAAAAATAAATCAGTAAATATTAATTGTTTGGAATAGTATTCAATGCTAAAAAGAA
Organism: Ceratotherium simum simum; assembly: GCF_057802395.1. Taxonomy (NCBI): domain Eukaryota; kingdom Metazoa; phylum Chordata; class Mammalia; order Perissodactyla; family Rhinocerotidae; genus Ceratotherium; species Ceratotherium simum. The sequence goes on from NC_141940.1 coordinate 126,388,209, forward strand.
ATGTCAATGCTAAAAAAGAAATGTCAATGCTAAAAAGAAATGTCAAACCTGTCAAACCCTGAGAAGACATGGAGGAAACTTGCCAGGGGTTGGGGGGAAAAAGGGATGAATAGGCAGAGCACAGTGGAAATTTAAGGCCGGGAAAATACTCTGTATGATACTATAACGGTGGATATGTGTCATTATACATTTGTCCAAACCCATAGAATGTACAACACCAAGAGTGAACCCTAATGTAAACTATAGACTGGGTGATTATTGTGTGTCAATGTAGGTTCATCAATTGTAATAAATGTCACACTCTGGTGGGGAGTATTGATGGTGGGGGAGGCTGTGCATGTATGCGCAAGGGCAGGAGGTATATGAGAAATTTCTGTACCTTCCTCTCAGTTGTGCTAAAACTACTCTAAAGAAATAAAGTCTTAAAAAAATGTAGGTGAAAATAAAAATATACATTAGTCAAAAATTAATTAATTGTCCCAAAGACATCAAGAAATGAGGGAATGAGGATGATTGAATTGACAAGCCACAAAGAATGCAAATACTAAGATGACAGTTTTAAAACCAATATGTCAATAATTAAATTTAATATAAATGAATTTAACGCTCCACGTAAAAGAAAACAACCGTCAAATTCAGTGGGAAATTGTATTTTCCATAGATGTCCTCAACAATATCTCCCATTCCACATTGTCTTGAACAAAATGGCCTTCTCACACCTTGATCGAGAGGTAGAATCTGATTCTCTCTCCGTGCATCCAGGTGGCATTTTCAGGATGGAAGTGAAGCTGTGAGTCTGAGTCATAAAAGGCCATAAGGCTTCCATGTGGTCCCTTGGAGTTTTGCCCTGAGCCTCCTTGTGCAAGAAGCCCCCCATGCTGTGGGGAAGCCATGCCACATGGAGAGGTCATGTAAAGGAGCTGTGGTTGGCAGTCCTTGTAGGCGGGTCATCTCAGCCCGAGGAGCCAGACATGTGAGCCTCCCAATTATCCTGGACCCAGCTCTCCAGCCACTCTCCCCCACCCAAGCTTCCCAGCTGAGATCACTACATTGTAGTGCACTGTGCCTTGCTTAAGCTCATTATCCACAGAGTGCGTGCTCATTTGTTATGCAGTCATAATAACTCTAACTGAGGGGATTAACCCTCACATATGCTGCTCACTCAAGGCATTCCAGAAATACAAGCTGATTGCAAGTTGCAGAATGAAAAATAGTACATATTTCCAACACTAAATAATATGGCTTGTGTAGTCATATTAATAGCTGTCAAAGCAGACTTTAAGAAAGAAATTAAAGGATTACAATAAAGGAATTTTGTAACGATAAAATATTCAAATTGTCTGAAATTTGTACCAGTTCTCAAACTGTAAGCACATGAACAGGACACAACTACTAACCATACAGGACAAGATTAGTAATGGTTCAGAACATGGGTGTAAAAATGTTTCTTTATGTCTCGGCTTTCAGTTCTTTTGGATGTATACTCAGAAGTAGAATTTCTGGATCCTATGGTAATTCTATGTTTAACTTTTTGAGGAATCTCCATAACGTCTTCCACAGCAGCTGACCCATTTTACATTCCCACCAACACAAGGGGTCCAATTTCTTCACATCTTCGCCAGCAATTGTTTTCCTGTTTTTTTTTTTTTTAATAATAGCCATCCTAATGAATGTGAAGATGCATGTCTTTGTGATTTTGATTTGTGTTTTCCTAGTGATTAGTGATGTTGAGCATCTTTTTACGTGCTTATTTGCTATTTGTGTATCTTCTTTGGAGAAATGTCTATAGACACTAATTGATTACATATTACATTATGTATACTATACGTGTTAATATGTTACAATATAATCATTATTATATCATATATTACATTAGATATAATTATTGTTGTTATTAAATAATGAATGAAATGATAAATTAATTGATTAATGACACTATCAAATATCATTATACGCTCAATAGAACAACATTGAAGAAAGACAGACAATTCCAAGTGTGGATTTGGATGTGTAATCACTGTAATTCTTACACACTGCTGTGGAGAATACAAATTTCCATAAACATCCTGGAAATCTGGTTTGGTGGTACCTCCTAAATTGAATTTGCACATACACCATGATCCATTCATTCCGCTCCTGGGTCTATACACCACAGACCATTGTGAACCTCTGCTCTCAGTAGCACTATATGTATACTAATGGCATCATCTTAATAGCCAAAACAATGTACCCAGCCCGAATGTCAGTCAATATTTGAATCTGAAATGCACTGAGTTTCTCTAAAGCACGGAAGTCAATGGATCACATCCAGAGGGCACAATACGGTTGTGCCACAGGAGCATAAAGATGAGTGCAATAAGCCAAACACAAAATAATGCATTCTTCTGATTTATTTATATAAATATCAAATATAGCAAAACATATCTTTGGCGGTAGAATATAGACATTCTCCAGAGGAAGGGGCAACAATTGTAGAGAGTGGGCATGTCTTCTAGCACACCTGAAATATTCTATTCTAATTTAATTGGTGGTACGGGGGGTGTTCACTATGAAATAATTCCTTGAGCCAAACAATTTTTCTTTGTACGTTTTACTGCATAGGTTATACTTCAATAAAAAAAGTTTCAGGAAGTAGTGTAGATAATATTATCCTTTGTCTAATTCTATATCTCACACATATTTTCATACATGTATGTGCATATATACATATCCATTTGTATATACGCATACATATACATAAGCTTATATAAACATCTTTAAATATGTGCAAATAGATATCCCCAATGGACCCAGAACTGCATCCTATATATTTTAAATTAATATAATACATGCATTTATGAAACATATCCTACTATACTATTTGTGTTGGTATTAATTTATTATTACTTTTGGGGCTCATCTTTTTAAAATGGTGGGATTATGAGGATCTTACTTTCTTCTCTAATCTCATCTTTATGATGTGGTTTCTACCATAATCATGGAAGACTTCAACAATTTCTATTGCTCTAGGAACATAATAACTGGCCTTAGAAAAAACAGTTTCTCTCTCACAATACTCAACCATAGAGACATTTAGTGTTTTAATTTTCATAAATATAAATTAGCTTCAAAATCATTTAAGAATTACTTCCATGAAAATCACACTTTTCCATTTTTTAAATATTTTTCTGTTATTCCTCTGCTCATATTTTTTACATATCTCATGTGATTAAAAAATGCTTGGATTAAAATATGAATTGCTTGTCTTATATTACTGAATGAAGGGAGAGTTTGGGGGAAAAAATTGGAAAGGCCATGTGTTCTTTCTAATTGGGAGTTCATTTGAGACGTACATGGACATATGTGTAATTTAGACTAACCTTGTAATACTTAATCATTTTTCTTACGGCCAGTTTTTTTACCATCAAAAATTGGTACTCTAGGGTGCACCTGGCAGATGGTGAGTCCATTCGCCGTGTATTAAAAATGAGCTCTCAGAGCCATTGTTTTTAAATATGAGATACTTTCTGGTGTGTTTTTAACTTTTTTGTGGTCGTAGTCAAAGATATGACAAAGCTCGCAGCACAATAAAGTCAGCAATAAAAAGTCTATCTTCCCAGCCATCTTGAGATCTCACCTGAAATTCTTAGGACACATCTAAAAGTGCCCAGGCACTTTTACTGTGTTTGAGAGAATCATTTTATCTCACGCATATGTCATGAGGCATGAGCTTTAGAATCTGGAGGAATAGCTGGGAATGAGTGAATCTCTGGCTGACTCCTGATGGCAAAAGGATCCTGCGTGTGGCTGGTCCTGTTGTTCTTGTGGAGAAGGAGAGATTTAAATGCAAAAGTGGATTCTGCCATCTCATACCTTAAGTACCAGACATTAAGAAAAAAAAACTCATCTCTCTGCTTATACGTTCAATTAACAAATAATTCTGTCTATTCTCTTCCTGGCATTGTATAAATAAGGATACAGATCCTGCTCTTAAGGAGTTGTTTTATTCATTTGCTTTATTCCATGTTTCTTCTACTCATTCACTCTACTTCAGTAGATTTTGCACAAGTCCCCTTGACCTCTACATTAGTAAATCTAATGAAAATTCCCAGTCCTTCTCGGTCTCTTGGTCAAAATTTCTCACTATTGTCCACATCTAGTGACTGGAAACAACCACTCTCTTTGTCCTCAAAGATACAACCCTCTCCTGAGTTTTCTCTTGTCTCTCTGATCTCCACTTCCCCATCTGTTTTGAAGTCCCATCTTGCTCTGCCGTCCTTCGGGTATTACCTTCCAGGACCTTACAGGATTCTAGGACTACTTCTTTGGGTATCTACTTGGTGGTTCTGTTGTCTTGGTCTTCACTGGAAACACCCAGTGCCACCACCGAAAGGTGTGGAGGACGTTGACCTCTCCCTGGGATGTTCCTTCACATCTCTTTACCAAATTCATTCCTCTCATCCTTCAGCTCACAGATGAAGCATGAACCTCTCCTGACTGGCTATACATGGTCAATCCTTTCATCCCACCGTTCTCACGCAGAATATTTTACCTTTCCTTCAGATCATTGTTATGGTGGTAATTGTTTGCCTATTTATTGATTGACCAGTGTCTGCACATTACTAGACTATGAGCTTCATGAGGGCAAGAGAATGTGTCTATTGTGCTCACCTTTTATCTCTTACAACATTGCCCCCCAGGCCCACAGGCATGGCTTCCTAAATCATTTGCTGATGTATTTCCTCTTTCACAGAACCTTACACGAGAAATCATTTGCTTCATTAATTAGTTTTTATATTTGAAGTTAGGAATCATAATGGAGCAAAACCTATACACAAAACCATTATGAATAAAGCATTATGGTGCTGTGTATGATGCAGGCATAGTTTATAAATGGGCCACAGATGACGGAACACCATGTGGGTTTTCCACACCAAGCAATTCTCCAGTTCTCTGTGGACACCAAGTGAGGTCCTACAATTCAATTCAATTCAGACACTATCTCCCCGGTGTTAGTGCAGACCCCATAGGTTAAGAGCTCAGTCCCACAAGACTGCCCCCACTTCAGATGCCAATCGCAAGTAGTGGGTCCCCAGGTGACCCACAACTTCTGTCCAATTGGGCTACACATCGGGGGTTCCCAAGACACCCTCCTTAGCTTCAATAACTTGGTATAAGGGCTCAAAGAACTCAGGGAACCACTTTGCTTATTACTGGTGTATTACAAAAGATATCATAAAGGATACAAATTAACAGCGAGATGAGCGAGGTCTGGAAGGGTCCTGAGCACAGGAGCTTCTGTCCCCATGGAGTTTGGGGCACACCACTCTCCCAGCACATGGATGTGTTCACCATCCCAGAAGCTCTATGAACGCTTTCGTTTAGGTTATATGTGGAGGTTGCATTACATAGGCATGATTGATTGGCCATTTGTGATTAACTCAACCTCCAGCTTCTCCTCTCTCCCCAGAGGTCAAGGTAGGGGGGTGAGGCTGAAAGTTCCAAGCTTCTAATCACATGGTTGTATCCTCTGGTAACCAGCCCCGATCCTGAAGCTATCCAGGGGCCCACCAAGAGTTATCTCACTGGCACAGACTCAGGAATGTTTGAAAGGGACCTATTATGAATAACAAAAGAAGCTCCCTCCACCTCTATCACTCAGGAAATTTCAAAGGTTTTAGGAGCTCTGTGCCAGGAATCAGAGACAAAGACCAAATACGTATTTCTTATTATACCATAGTATCATGAACCACCAGTTCTACCTGTGATGAGAAAGGTCAAGAACACGTGATTGCTGGATCATATCGTAAGAGTATGTTTAGTTTTGTAAGAAACCGCCAAAGTATCTTGCAAAGTGGCTGTACCATCTTGCATTCCCACCAGCGATGAATGAGAGTTCTTGTTGTCCCACATTCTTGTACAGAAAAAAGTGGCATTTATTTATAGAAGAATTATTTAGGCAAGGTCCTATAAAATATTCTGCCAACAAATAAGAGATCAGTATGGATAGAACCAGGACAAGCCTACTTGGTCTTTTCTTCAACGTCGTTCATTTGTCATCAGCATTCATGGGTGGCCCGCCTAGTAACCAGTTTTGATCACTTGCACTCAGACTCTGAGATACAGAACTCTTTCCGGTTCTTGCTCCCTCTAAATGCCACTTAGTCATGTGTCCTAACTCAGTCACTGGGGCAGTCATTGAGCCCCCGAAACCCAACACAGCTACCACTTCCTCATGGGTCAAGTGATGTTAAAAACATTGACTGCCCAAGTCACGTGGCCACTATTTATGAACTTACATCTTGGGAATTTCACCTTATAATTTTATCATTTTCCATACATAACAAAAATTATAAACAGATACAATTTCAGAGTTTGTTAAGATATGACATTTGAAAATATCACATTTTTATATTATTGTCCATGACTAGATTTACATTGTTTAGGTATTATCTTCAAAAACGAAATGGCCTATAATTCCAGCAAATTGGATAGCAGGGGGCTTGCTAAATCAACTGAGGTTTAACTTTTTATTCAATTTAAAATCGTTATTGTTGTTGAAGTGATGGTGGTTAGAACAAGTTCAAACAGCTTTGATTCATGGGGGTATAGGAACATCTAAGGGGAAAAAAGTTTTATCAGTATATTTTTTTTGCTGGGTTTCCCTTTACCTTCCTTAAACGTTATTGAAGGCTTATATCTGTGTATTCTATTGCTGTGTCATTTATAATACAGTTTTAACAACTGGGGAAAAGGTTAACCTTAAAGTGATAAAAATGCATATTATAGATATGAGTAGCAAAATATTTATAGATAGGAGAAATTGGTCCTAAAGTATTACCTAGGTAAAATTGAAACAAATGTCACATCCACAGACATATACATTACTACCTGAAAATAGAACAGACTGGAAATTGGTGAATCAATCATTTTTTTATAATTCCAAGCAACAGGTTTACATTTTTATTAAAAATTTTTAAAAAATTAAATCAAAATACTTTTGGAATTGTGATGATCTGTCATCTGTTCAATTATTTGGGAAACTAAAAGAGGTACATTAATTTCTTAACCTAATTGTTAAAGAAATACTTCACAGTTTTTTTGACCAGCTGGATAACAGTATCTAGATGACTAGCTTGTTAAACAAAAGCAGCTTTTAACATTTTATTTACTGAGGTTGAAACTATTGCAATAATGTGATCAATATTTCCTTTACTTTCTGTGGTTTATGAGCTAATATTGATCACTATCGATTTCATGATTTTATATGAACTTTTAACTTTCTCATAATTCATTTCAGCTTTGCCATTTTCTGTTTGGTGATGTTTTGACTTACTTCCTCCAGTATTGGAATGGTGTTCTAGTTTAGATATAAGTATTTGCACATATTTCATAAAATATAACTGAAGTATTTATTTTTTCCATTTATTTGGTCATATAATGGTACAAAAAATATAATGGACAGCATTTTTGTCCCACTGCTATTTCTCAGCACAGTACACATTGTTTTTTGAGTGCAATAGAATGTTCCTTCAAATCGAGTAAGAGGGAGGTTTTTCTTACAATTTCACAAGCTGAGTCTTGTGAAGAAAATGAATTGGTTTGGTTGAAAGGAATGATGACTTATGGTCCAAAAAGAATCAAACTGAAAATGACTGACTATTTTCTGGAACAAATAAAAAATACACAATATATATTTTAGTGTCGTGGAATTTCTTTACCTGCAAGAATGTTGTACATCATCATTTTTTCTCTCTAAGCAATGAAAGAATAAAATAAATCTATGTTTTCAAGTATTTAAGCTTTGCATGTCAACAATAAACATTAATTACTTGTTGGAAAGTCTGCTAAAGTTTTCTCTTTTTCTGATCGAAGCTTTTGCACGCGTTTGTTTTTTAGAATTTACATAGTGAAAGAGTTGGCAAAATAGGGAAGTTTTTTTAGTGAGCTATTTCTCTTTTAGACTAAGTAATTTTTATATGAACAAAGTAAAGATCATGTAAACTTACCTTGCTTTAAGCTAAATTCCAGTTGAAGAGATGTATCTATAATATCATTTTCATAAAATAGAATGAAGAGAAGCATAGTTGAAAATACAAACAAGAACGCAGAAGCAAAAATAAGAAATTTTTCCAGCACAGGCACCAAAAATTTCATATTGAACTGGAAGACCTGGCGACTTTTAAGTTTCTCATGCTCATGTGCAAACAGAATTATGTGGAGGAAGAGTTACTGTGTTGAGTGGTGTGAGGGTCAGCCTTAGGTGTCCACATGCATGGGCTAGACTAGCCGCTTACCCAACTAAACACTAATGTAGGTGTTACTGTGACGTTCTTTTGCATATGTGATTAACATCTACAATCAATTGGGCAACTTTAAGTCAAGCCAATTATTCTACTGTGAGTGGGGCTCATTCAACCAGTTGAAAGGCTTTAAAGCAAAAACTGATGTTTCTCTGAGAAAGAAGAAATTCTGCCTCAAGACTATAGCATCAACCACCACCCAAGAGCTTCCAGCCTGCCATCCTGTCCTATACATTTCAGACTTGCCAGCCTCCACAAATCACATAGCCAATTCCTTGAAATTTGAGAGAGAGAAAGGGAGAGCGAGGGAGAAAGGGAGAGAGAGAGAGGATAGATAATAGGTGGGTGGGTAGATACATAGATGATAGATAGATATAGATGATAGATACATAGATAGATAGATAGATATGTAGATAGATAGATAAATAGGCAATAGATGATACTTAGATCAAGAAATAAATGGATAGATAGATAGATTAATAGATAGATAGATGTAGATAGATGATAGAGATCTAAATAGATAGATAATAGATAGATAGACAGATAGATAGATAGATAGATAGATAGATAGATAGATAGATAGATGTAGATAAATGATAAATAGCCAAAGACGATAGAGAGAGAGATATATGGATACATAGATACAGATAGATAGATGGATGGATAGACAGATTTAGATAATAAATACACAGATGTATCGTACTGGTTCTGTTTCTCTGGAGAATCCTGATTGTTAAAGGTGAGAATAATCAATGCTGATTATCCCAATGAAATAGGCTGCAGCTACGTTTGGGAATCCAAGCTGTCTTTTGCAGTAACTCCTAATATTGCCACATCTACTGGAAAAATAAGTGGGTGATTAAAACCACCTGACACAGGAAGAGCCACCAGAGGTTTGATCCCTCAGCAATGCCTCATCGGCTCACCCCAACAGTTGAAGACCCTGAGGACAAGCCGAGGGCATGGAGGCATGGCATGAATGGTGGAGGGAAGCTATGGTAAACATCAGGACTGGAGTTGATACCCAGTTGTTCTTTCTCTGATCCGTTATGTGTGAGTGTGTGTGTGTGTGTATGTGTGTGTAGTCAACTTTCACCATATCACTTGAGTTGTCATCCATTAAAATGGGGTTAAGGAGAGGGAAGGAGGACCCAAGCTATCATGGGTGCAGAACCTGATGAATGCTGGGGCTCCCTGTTTAAGGAGAGGTGAGGACATTTTGTGTTCAAGCTTATCAGTTCCTTTCTCCAATTGGACCACAGAGGCAGGAAAGTTCAACATTACATCTGCCTGCATTCTTTCCAGCTATGGTTCTGGGTTAAAAATACATGCCTCCAGTTTTTTTGCATTCCTTCAACACCTGGAGAGAGAAGCACGGTTAAGACCCTCCCCGAGCATCTTCTGTCTGTCTCTGCTGGCATGAAAGTTGGAGGCAGTTGTGTCTGCCAGAATAAGAGTGCCAGGGTCAGGCCTCAGCTCAGTGGCTGTAGAGAAGGCACCACTGGTGGTCTTTCTCATGTCCAGGAACCCCAAGCCCAGAGGTTTTAGTGGTGACCTCTGGTGCCTCATTCCTCCAGTCCTTCCAAAACTAGGTACCAAATTCCCTGCGTTAAATCTTGTGCCGCTGCAAACACCTGGAGGTGGATTCTATTTCTTCACTATACCTTAGCAGATGGAATTTACTTTCCACTCAGTGATATTTAATCCCTAGTGTTTTCTTAAAAAATAGTTCTACTTCAATATTGAATCTAAATTGTCACACTCCTATAACTTATATTGATTTAATGTTAGCTCTATTAATTTACATATGTACATATACACACAGACACATATTATATATACGTACGTGTGTATACACATATATGTACGTGTGTATATATAATTCAATGGTGGATAATAATACACAACACAAATTTCATGGGTTTTTAAAAATTACAGCCTATCTTTGTTTCCATGTTTCTTCTGAGCACTACATTACAATTGAGATATTTAGAAAACCTATCCTTTCCTCAGAAGTAGGAGGTTGGCTTATTCACTCAGGAACAAGTGAAAAAATTAGTATATATTTCAGAGAGGATGAGTCACATCTGAATGTTAAAATACAGAAGAAAATTTGGTGGGCCAGAGATGGGGAGTGGTGACAAATACAAGGGTTTACATGCAGTAGAAGAATGACATTTCTCTGCTTGGCTACAAAAATGCAGATTCAAGGACAAAGAAGGAATATTGACCTCTGCAGAATTTCTTAAAGAAGATCCTTTTCCTGCAGGAGGGGTCTGGGTATAATCAGGTGGAAGACAGCAATGTCTCAGAGCTGTTATGAACACAATCTCTCCCTCCTTTAGGAGTGCAGGGTTCTAATATGGAGCATATATTACGATCATTACCACTCATTTCTCTTGGCTTTTAAAACGCTATCCAGCTCTATCTGCTATTTTTGTGGGGAAAAAAAAATCAAAATACTCCCTAAAGTGGTGTAACCTTCCATTGCCTATTTCTGGCTGAATTTTCATTTCCTCCTGGTGATTCCCAGTGATGATTATATTTTGGAGGTTTATAAGACATTGCTTTATTTGAAAGCCGTAGTTTTATGGCAAACATCGTCCTTGGTGTTTGGATTTTTACAGCAATCGGATCAGGGGTTCTCCAAATCTCAAAGAAACACTGTTTGTTTTCAGTGTTTCCATTACAGGTTTCCAGCAAATGAGCGCTCCGAGTGGTGATTTAAAAGTCTGGCCCCTTGCCTCTCCTCGTAATACCTTGAAGTGCTAACCCTTCTTCCGTGCTCCCTGAGGCACCGGCTAAAACCTCTGCTACAATGCAATCATATTTCCCTTTCTCTCTCTGCCCAAACCTGCCTGTAGCGCTCGTTGACAAGTGTCCATCTTGTAAGCCCTTCCTGACAAACCTCCTGCACGCCAACCTCCATCCCAGCATCTGTTTCCAAGGAACCTGTTCTAAAACACTACCAAGAGGTTTCCTTCTAAAGTCAGATTAATGAGGGAAGATGGTGTACCGCGTTGAATATTGTCATCCTCCCCCAAAATCCATGTGAACGTGGAACCTAGGCCCAGGACCTTATTTGGAAATGGGGTCCTAATCAACTTAAGGTGTGGGTGGACTCCAATCCAATGACTAGTGTCCTTATATGCAGAGGGAAATTTGGACACAGAATGAAGACAACGTGAAACACAGAGAAGACGGCCATGTGACAGTGGAGGCAGAGATTGGAGCGATGCGTCTACAAGCCAAGAGACACCAAGGATTGCCAGCAGCCCGCAAGGCTGGGAGAGAGGCAAGGAAGGACTCTCTCTCAGAGCCAGAAGGAATCAATCCTGCTGACACCTTGGTTTCAGACTTCCAGCCAAGGAAACTGTGAGAGAATAAATTTCTGTTGTTTAACCACCATGTTTGTTGGGTTTTTTCATCCTTCTGTGACATGTATAGTTTTTAAAGCATATTCATATGATTGAGCTACATTTTCATAGTCTTGTGAGAGGAGCAAGAGAGAATTTATGAGAGAAAGGCACAACATAATCAAGGACAGAGGCTTATTCTAATGGACTTCAACGTGGAGCTGTGTCTATACTGCCCAGCACACCTACACTCCCAACCCCCAAAACATTAATCTCTAAGGCACACAACACTCTGATTGCCATCGGCCTAGCCCTGTGACTGATTTTGCCTAAGTAGCCATGATTTCAGCCCCGCCCTTGGCAAGATTTTGAAACACCTCTGCTGTTATATTGAAAGTAAACTGGGAAAAAGGAGCAACTTCATGGAGATATGCTTAAAACAAGTTAAGAATTAATTGAGATCATAAGGTCACATTTCACGGGTATCTTCGGATGTGCATGTGGTCATTGTAGTTGTCATAACCTTCAAAAAATACTGAAATGTATACAATTTTGAAATATTGACATATGGAAAGATTGCTTTCAAAATATTTCAATATTTTGAGATATTGTGATGAACAATTCTGCTGAAAGTCTGGTATGGTGTTTCCTAAAGTGTGTCCTAAGTATTCTAAGCGTGAAACTCGAGGGAAAACTGGACCGGTGAATTTTAACGCGTTCTTGTAGCCATGGGTGCATACTGCTTTCAGGGAATGGGGGCTTTTCTTATTTCTTCTTTTTTTTCCTTTAAAAATAACGTTCTTTACCACACTTAGTAAGAGCTCAATAAGTTAATTCATATATTCAATAAATATGTATTTCAAGTTATCCTTACTGAATGAAAATAAGCTCTCTTCCCTCTATGCCTGTGCAATCATCAGCCTCGCCCTCAAATACCTCCATAACTTATTCTAGTCCATTGCATCACACATTTTCCTTTACTCTGCCCCTAAATAAACCTTTCTTCTCCAATCAGGTATATCTAGTCCCTCTCTATACTCTGTCAGATGACATCTTCTTCGTCTGAGATATGTTTAACACGCATTTGACATTGATCATAGAGCATTTTCTTATCTTTCCTTGCATATTTGTCTTGTCACTCCATAGAGACAACACTCTTGAGGACCAAGGACCGGGGGTAACATTTATGTACTTCATGGCTGTGTGCAGATAGACCTTCTGTGTTATCTACTGGGGGGATATGTTTGCAGTAAACATTCTTCAGTATTGTGGATGACATTGCCAGTAAATATTTAGTATCAAAAAATATATACTTTAAAATCCACCCAAATTAGATTCATCTAAAAATAGAATTATAATTACAGTATTTAAGATGCATCTGAAGGAAATATGTCTAGATACTTTTAATATTTGAACAATGTGTTTGTATTATAGTGCATGCATTGATTGTTCTTTTGAAATGGATAAACACAAAGTAATAACACCACACTGCATGATTTGCTGTTTCTAAATAATTATGTTATTCCATTGGCAATCAATTTAAGCAAAAGATGGGTAGATAAGTTGAGATCTTAATAAGCCCTTGAAAATGGCTCAACAATAAAACATTAGAAAATACGAGGAGAATGGCACCATGAATTAAAAATTCAATATCCCATCTTCTTTCTTTCTAGACCTCAGCTGATACACCAGCACCAATTTCTGCAATGTGAAAGAATACATCAGTAAAAAGAATCCTGAGTCAAATGGTATATTTACTGGGTTCATTGGAACAAATGTGCCATTTAACTGAATTTCAAGTATTCTAGGCACAAAATGAATAAAGAATCACTCTGATTTTCCCCCCACATTTGGATCAATGTATTGCTAATCAAGATCCATTATTCAGCTCTCAATTTAAATGATTATCCACACACTCTGACTGTTCTTATTTAAGAATAATCATGCCTGATTTATATGTAAGGAGAAATAGATTATTCCAGTGGAATTGTCGATGCCTGAATTTTAACTCAACAGAATAAAGGATAGAATGTGGGGAAATGCCCAGAATCTTGCTATCCCCATCATTTTATGACTGCTAGTTATTTCTGAGATCTGTAATCTTGGCCTCATTGAATCTCGTGATGTCCAAACGTACAATGGCACATCCCTGATATGTGAATCTGCAGAGTTTCTAAGACTGTTAACATCTTACGATAATAATGCCAACTATTACTATTATTATTATTATTATTATTTAGCTACCACTTATTAAACACTAATTCTGACTCAGTAGGTCTGATGAACAGCTGAGTGTTTTGCATCTGTCACAAACTGTTATACGATGTGGAGGTTGCTGGTCCATGGACCACATTTTGAGTAGAGAGGCTATACAAGACACTCAAAGAGAGGCAGCAATGAAAACTTGCAGCAGTATTCACACATAGCTCTGGATTTAAGGCTTATATAATAGACAATCCTGAGTGAAATCCACACAAAGACCTTTGAGATACAGAAGAGGTTGCATGGATTCTTGCATGACTATTTCATGACCCCCAAACATTTATGGTTCTTCTAAGAAGGTGGCTACTCTTTTATTTCAGTGTCACTATTGAACAGAACAGTGCATTCTGGCAATGCATGAGTAGAACCCGTTATCAAAATACAGAACTTTGAGAGTTTGTGGCATTAGAGATGAGTTGAGTTTAATTATGAAATAAGCCCATGTATTGAAGAGCTGCACCTCTGAAAATTGTTCCCTTAGACTACTGACTAGGTCTCTATACACATTTGTTTGGATCAAGCTAAGCCTAAAAGTGTTGCTTATTTTTGTGGATACCAGGACATCTTCCTCAAGTGTTCTATCCCAGGAGCTCAGGGGCTGAGGTGCATAAGAGTAGTTGACCCCTAAATTGATAAAACTAGCACTGCAGGGCCAATGTGGTTGTTTTAATGGGGCAAGGGCCAATCACTGAGATTTCCAAGAGGGGAATGGAAATTTACACCATCTCTCCTCTTATGAAGAGAAGATTCAGGGCAAGATATGTGAATTTGGAAGGATCACTTAAGACACCGTTCACGTAATTCCCTTTCTTATTCCTGGACATCACCATTTCAGACTGGGACGCCAATGGATCTCAGCATGTGTCAGAGCTTTGCCAGATGGGAAACCTGTATTCATTTCTGAGGATTATCATTAAAAATTGCCAGAAATTGAGTGGCTTATGAAAATAACAGAAATTTATTGTCTCACAAATATGGGGGCTAGGTGTTGGAGATCAAGGGGTTGGCGGAGTTGACTCTTTCAGAGGACTGTGAGAGAGAACCTAGTCCATGGTTCTCTCCTAGTTTCTGGTGGTTTCCCGGCATTCTTTGGCGATCCTTCACTTGTAGACACATCATCCCAATCTCTGCCTTCATCCTCATATGGTGTTCTCCCTGTGTGCATGTCTGTGTCCGAATTTCCCCTTTATATAAGGATATCAGTCATATGAGATTAAGGCCCACCCTAATGGCCTCATCTTAACTAATTGCATCAGAAACCACTCTATTTCCAAATAAGGTCATATTCTGAGGTAATTGGGTTTAAGAATTCAACATATGAATTTTTGAGGGACACAACTCAACCCATCCCAGTGTCTGGCAATGCCGGCACCTGAGAGGAGTCCAGGTGAAGTGGGAGCCCTGTAGGAAACAACACTAGATGGACCACAATATCTCGGCTCTGGAAACAACTGAATCTTTAAACAAACTACCTTTGGAGGTTGTAGTTTCCTTGTTTTATGCCCCAAAATTCAGTGAGGCCATATAAACATTGCAGCCTGATCTCAAGGGCGGTAATGAAGATTAACCACTGAGTGGAGGTTAGTGCTCTGAGGCAAAGCCATTGCTGGGGCACAGAATTTTCCAGAAACTACGCTTTATGTAAAATTACACAGTTTAAAATATCCCATTGGAATTAGGACCCCCGGTACTTGGTAGGATTTAGACTCTATACATGCATGTGAATGCCAGTCACAAATGCACAGAAGCCAATTCACCAATTAGTAAGTACATAAACAAACTCATAAGCAAACTAATCAATGAAATGTAGTAAAATTAATTGATGGAGTGACTGTGGACTTCTTTAACTTGATTGTACTGCAGAATGCTTACGGTTGGATCTTGGATGCTGCTGCTGCTGCTGCTGATGAAAAGTAATAAGATTCATTATCTTGAAGAGGAAGAAGAGAAAATCATTTTTAGGCTGCATGTGAAACCCTACTTATTGCTGACTAAAAAAAAGTGCATTTGGCATTCTCTCTTACCTTCCTGCTCCTAATTTCTGGAGATGCCATACACTGTAAAATATATTTTGCTGAGTTTTGAACATAATATTAATATAATATGTTCAACTAATTATATTATGTTCAATATAATTATGAACATAATTATAATGTGTTCAATGTAATTATAATATGTTTATAACATATAAGTAATATTAATATTACACGGAAACTATATCAATGACAAATTTGTTTCAAGACAGACACAAAAAGTAAAACTAAGAAAAATTATTGTGAATTCAAATTTTTAAGAAATATATTTTCACTCAAATTTAAGTTAATAATGTGTGGGATATATAAAAATGTTAATTACACCATTTTATACAAAGCCAATGTATATAGCTCATAATTATTGCATTCTGTAGTCACTGTCAGAGAGAAAAATCTTCATATTTGATGCCATATATAATATCTAGAATGTTTTCCGTGAAATATTTCTATTTTAAACAATTTATCTCAAGTTTATGCTAGAAAATTCTATGTGATGTTCAATTTTCTGATTGGCATGCAAACAGCTGGTAACAATTCCTGGGGGAATGTGGCAGTAAGTCAACAGGAATATTCTCAAGAGCTATGCTGTCTAATACAACAGCCACTATCTGTATATGGCTATTTACATTTAAATGTAAATTAATTTAAATTAAATAAAATTGAATATTCAATTTCTCACTTCAAAAAGCTACATATCAAGTACTCAATAGCCACCTGAGGTTAATGGCCACCATATTGGATAGAGCAGATTTGGAACATTGCTATCATCACAGAAAGTTCAAATGGACAGCATCGATCTAGATAATAGAGATTATGTATGGTTATTTATTAACTTCTCACTCTTGTTAACACTCAGACATAAGCAGAAACGCACACACACCCCTGGCTTGCCTAATATTGATATAGAAATAGAGTTTCAAGCAAGAGGAAGGATTTGTAACCACTGCAAAATAATTCTACAAACAAAGTACCAGTGAATTATTTTCATTATAGAAACAAAGAGACCTTGAATCTAGTGAATTCCAGTTGTAATTCATCTAATGCAAAATTTATTCAAATTTTCAATTGTGCCGAACAGCAACATTTTTTAAAATGGGAAATAAAAGAAAAAATGAGAGCAATGGACTTCTGTTTTGCTAATTCAGTACATCAGAAACATTAGTATGCTCTGCTTAATAATTCAAATATTTTTACTAAAATGGAAAGAAATGCGTTATATTACAATTTAAAAAGCTACACATGGATATTCATAGCAGCTTTATTCATAATTGCCAAAATTTGGAAGCAACGGAGATGTCCTTCAGTAGATGAATGGATAAATAAACTGTGGTGCATCCAGACAATGGACTATTAGTCAATGCCGAGAAGAAATGAGCTATCAAGACTTGAAAAGACATGGAGGAGCCCTAAACGCATATGACTAAGTGCAAGAAGCCAATCTGAAAAGGCTGCATTCGGTGTGATTCCAACTCTATGACATCATGCAAGAGGGCAAAACTATAAAGACAGTTAAAGATCATTGATGGCCAGGAGCTGGAGGGGAGGAAGGGATGAAAGGGCAGAATAGGGAAGATTTTTAGGTCAGAGAAACTACTCTGTGGGGTACTATAACAATGGATACGTGTCGATATACATTTACCCAAACCCATAGAATATATAACACCAAGAGCTAACTCTAATGTAAACTATGGATTTGGGGTGATAAGGACATGTCAATGTAGGTTCATTGATTTTAACAAATGTCTCATTCTGGTGTGGAATGAGGAATGTTGATAATGGGGGAAGCTATGCATGTGTGGGGGCGTAGAGGGTACATGGGAAATCTCTGTACTTTCCCATCAATTTTACTGTGAATGTAAAACCACTCTTAAAAATAAAACTTATTTTAAAAAATGTTCAGACAATGTTATTATTTTTACTTTCAACAGTCTTCTTTACTGCAAAGAACTTAGTAGGAAAATGATCTATTATATTAACCCAAATATTTACTATTTCTGTTTTTCTTTATTTCTGACATTCTAGATTTTCCTCTGTTATTATTTTTCTTTTCTCTGAAGAATTTCTTTTAGAAAGTAGATCTTGGTGACCATTTATCTTAGTTTTCCTTGAAATAAAATGTCTTTAATTTGGCTTCATTCCTGAAGGGCATTTTTTGGCTACACATGGACTCTAGTTTAACAGCTATTTTCCTTCAGAACTTTAAAAAAGTTCTTCCAAAGTTTTCTGGTCTTTATGATTTTTTTTTTTTATTGTGGTAAGAACAGTTAACATGAGATGTGCCCTCTTAACAAATTTTTATATGGACAGTCAGTATTGTTAACTATGGGCATGATGTTTTACAGCACCTCTAGAATTTATTCAGCTCGTATAACTGAAACTTTATACCTGTTGAATAGCAAATTTCCATTTCCCTCTCCCTTCAGCCCCTAGAAACAACCATTCTACTCTCTGCTTCTGAGATTAACTATTTTAGATACCTAATATAAGTGAAATCACGCAGCATTCTCCAAAAAAGAAACTCAAATGGCCAACAGGTATATCAACATCGCTAATCATTAGGAAAATACAAATCAAAACCACAAGATCACCTCACTGCTGTTAGGATGGCTATTATGAAAAAAAAAATGATATCACATGTTGGTGAGGAAGTGGAGAAGTTGGAAACCTTGTACCCTGTTGGTAGGAATGTAAAATGGTGCAGCTGTTATGAAAAACTATGGTGTCTCCTCAAAAATTAAAAATAGAACTACCATATGATTCAGCAATCCCACTTCTGGGTTTATTTACAAAAGGATTAAAACGAAGATCTTGAAGACATATCTGCACCCCCATGTTCACTGCAGCAGTATTCACAATAGCCAAGGTGTGAAAACAACCTAAGTGTCCATGGATAGGTGAATGGATGGATAAAATGTGGTATATACCTACAATAGAATACTATTCAACCTTAAAAAAGAAGGAAATCCTGCCATATGTGACAATATGGATGAACCTTGGACACATTATGCTAAGTAAGATAAGCTAATCACAGAGAGTCTTTATGAGTTTTGAAAACACTGCACTTATTCAAATATTAATCTCTTAATGTACCTTGTTTTTTTCCTCTGGCTGCTTTCAACATTTTTTCTTTACTTCACTATTTAGCAGTTTAATTAAGATGAGTATGATCTTAGTTTTCTCTGAGTTCATCCTGTTCATCATTCACAGATTTCTTACATATTTCCTTGACTATATTTGGACAATTTATAGGTATTATTTCTTTTTTTGTTTGTTTGTTTGTTTCTGCACTGATTTCTGTCTCCTCTCCTTCTGGAACTCCAAGGATAAGAACATTAGACCACTTGATATTATCCCAAACATTCATTTTTTCTGTCTCTTATTTTTTCTTTTTCTGTTGCTCAGGTTGGGTAATTTGTGCTGATTTATCTGCAACTTCACTGTCTCTTTTCTCCATTTCCACCATTCTATCATTGTTTCCCTCTAATTAAAATACTTCAATTCTTATTGTAATGTTTATTCCTAAAACTTCCTTTTGGTTCTGCTTTATTGTTATGTTTCTTAGTCATAACTTCTGTCTTTCCTGTTGTTCCCAGAATATTCACCTTTATTTCTTAAACAGGGTTATATTAATTACTTTAAAGACTTTGTTTCAAAGTTACAGCTTCTGGATCATCTTGGTATTTGCCTATGTCAATTGTCTTTTCTCTAGAGAGTTGTTGAGGTTATCCTGATGTTTGGATGCCAAGTACTTTTAGATTAACCTCTGGGCATTTTGAATATTACACTGGGAGTCACGAGATCCCATGAAAATCTCCTGGAATTTTTTTTTTTATCTTTTAGTTTTAGCATGTACTTAACATGGTAAGTTTCAGATCCCAAGTTCTAAACCTCCTTTAAAGGCTATGTTTCCAATGCAAGTTTAGTTTTCTAAGACTATGCTGTGCTATTTTAATCAGTCCCACAAGTGCACCTACCATAATCTTCAGCTCACAGGGGTCCCTTTTACTGGTCCTTTGGCTGGAAAGAGCATGCTTTCCATGACTGGGTATTCCTTAGACAGACTGGCAGGGGAAGAGAGCTCAGGATTGTGACTGCAATTATTGCCCCACTGTTTCTGCCAAAGCTCTGATGCTAGAGCTTGCTGGAGGAAAGCCAAGAGAGAGCTATGACCCATGCTCTGCAGGCTCCTCTCTTTCTGGTAGTCTGACACAATGGGTCTTCTTGTGCTTTTTCTGTCCATCTATGCTGCATAGTTCTGGGAGGTCAGCTGACCACAAGCCAGGAGATAAGGTAAAAGAAACAGTGGGAGCCCACTGGTGTATGGCTGTTGTTAGAGTTTTGATTTCCTTCTTCAGTCTGTTTGTTATTCCTGCCTTTCAAGAGTCCTCATGTCACTGCTTTATATATTCTGTCCAAGGTTCAGTTGCAATCAGAGCTAGCATCAGGGTGGAGTGTGTTTACTCCATCTTAATCAGCCCTGCTTTCCCTGATTATCCTGCACTGCGTTCACTTTTTCCTTAGCTGATTCCAAGGGCTTGGAAGGGATGTATCCATAAAAGATTTATCTCCTGAAATTGAAAATGGGTTTATACCCCTGTGTTCACCCAGACTTTAATTTTGAGGAACTCTTCAGAACTCACAATGACCTAAAGCTGAACTGAAAATGTAAATTTTCCAAAGCAAGTTCAAAACCATCTCATCCTCCTCTTGTTCAGCATCGAAGGCTGAGAGTACAATCACCACTCATGAATAAACAATCTCCTGCCAAAGTCGAAGCCCAATTTTTCTTTTCTTAAGGTCACAAAAAAATCTCTTTCTTGAATTCTATTTTCTGCCTTCAATTCTCCATTTTTGGCTTAAGATGCCATTAAATCTAAAGTGATGTAGCATGGATTAAACAATAAGGATCACCTTATTCAAACTTTGTCCTATTGATTTTTAATATCCTTAAATCATAATGAGGAATCCTGGAAACGAACATGTACTAAATACTCCCCTCCTAGGCAGCAGGAAGGAGGATTCAGTTTGATGATCAGATTTATAACGGGAGTGGGTACACTCAGCCTGCAAGCCAGTCACCCTCAAGTGCAAGGGCGAGGTTCTCCATGTGAGGCACTCCCAGTGGCTTTGATAACAGTCAAGAGCTTCCTCCAAGGCATGTCTTTGCCTTGAAGATGAGAGCCTAGAGGCACATCACAAAAGTTTGCCTTTGAACATATCCAATAGGCATTTATATTTAAACATCCTGATCTGCCTTTTTGACTTTTCACTCATGCTACTGATTTCTAAAAAAAAAAGACTTTTCCAAAGAAGTCTTTATAGCTCTTATTGAAAAGACCCAACGAAGACAAACCCTCACCAACCACCAGGAGGTAAGACATCTGCGCCACTTGTCCTAAAATGCTGGCTGACTTTTCATAACAACATGTGCGACGGCAGTAGGTATTGGAGGCCCCGCCAGGCACACACCTGCAGACAGCAACACGCTAGCCCTCGTGTAATTTAATAAGATGTCTTTTGTTACGAAATCAGCATTCCATTTCTCTAGCCAGGCCTCTGCTGAAGTGGAAAATAGGTCTCAGAGCTTCCTCTGCTTTCTCCCACCTGGAGTTATTTTTAGGGGTTGTTAATATTTAAGAGCCTCTTACTAATTTCGGTATTTTCTGCACAAAGCTGCTCTGTACTCGTCTTGCCACATTAGCCCTTGGAAGCCGAGTGCTGTAAATAATTCCTCGGTTCTCTTCAGAGATATCTGCCCCGGGCCTTGTTGGCTCTCCCAGCGTCTCTCTGTCCTGACTTGGGCAGTAAGGGGTAACTGAAAAGCAGTGGACAGAGGCAAGCCCGAGCTGTGTCAGTCTGATCCAAAGCCACGGATGGTCCCAGAGCTCTGGGATGATGCCAGAGGCTCAGCTGCTCCTGTTTTCTTGATACTCCATTTATCTTTCAATTTGATCAATAGACCAGCAATGGGAGAGCAAAAGCTGCAGGAGGGGAGAGAGTCTCCTCCAGAAGCCAACTGGACTCAGTCAATTGCACAACCAAATATTTATCTTTGCATAAATAACAGATTCCCTCTTTGGTTTGTAGATCCTAGGAATGAATAAATCTTTTTAACCCGTTATGCTGCCTTTTCTTAGGCAAAACCTTAACTTATTTAAAGCAGGTAACCTATTTCTGTGGTATTTGAATCACTTTCACTTGTAAATGCTTGGACTTCACATCTCATTAGATGTTGGTGAGGTTTTTAAGACCTGCAGGCAATCCAAGTAAGCGATAAGTTAATTAGGATTGAATAGAGTCAAAAAATTTTTGGACTTTCTCCTTTAAAAAAACAATCATTTGATTTGAGATTAATTGCTGTGTTGATTAGAAAACAATGATAACGAAACTACTGGATTCTGGAGTTTGGATCTTTTCTCCACCAATGGTAACCTGTTTTAAGATATGGTGATCTAGCGGGATGAGGTACAAGTGTGGAAATAAAAATATTCTAGTTCTTTTAGCACACATTTTATTGCATAGACTCTATGACACAGTTTACATTTATTATGAGGCAACTCTCCCATGCTGGTACCCCAGACTTCCCCACCCACGGGGTGCATGACTTCATACCTTCCTGAGAACCAGCATCAAGTGAGACTCACGCTCACTTCAATGTTGGCCAACCACAGGTGGGCGCATGTGATGGGTCTTGCAGCCAGGTACACTGAATAAATTCTGAGTTCATTTTATTTTAAAAACATGAGCAGTGTTTAGGAATATCTACATCAATACGCCCCAGATACTCAGAGCTTTATCTAAAAGAACGAGTCAGCGCCTTGCTTGCTTTCGTACTTTTATGTATCTTGGTTAGCTCTATCATGAAGCTAACTGCTGGGGAATCCTGCTGAGTCCAGAAATTACCGTCCATCCTCTCAGCCATCATGAGGTGTTCACTTTACCTCAGAGAGCAGTGTGTATACATATGTGGTGTGAATGGGTGAGTTAAGTGACATATTTTAAATCACCAAGCATTTGCAAATGCTTTTGATTTTTTTTCCCTTTTTCTTCATGGTGCTCAAACTTCTGTGTGCAAATTTTCTATGTACAGGGTGTAGTCCAAACCATATGTTATGTGTATTTCTTGAATAATGGGAAAGAACATTCAAGGGCAATTTTTACTTCCTTCATACCTGAACATTTGCCCTCATTTTGGATGTGACTAATGTTATATCCTTGATAAAAATTTAATCTGTTTAATTCTCAGTTTTCTTTGTGAACTCAAAATAATAAAACTGATTTCGGCAGGCTTTGGTCAACTTTAAATAATATAAATGTGAAGATTGTTCACAAATAGTGGGCACTCAACACCTGCTAATTTAATGGAAATTTGATTTTTGTATGCATGCTCTAAAACACTTATTAAATATTACATGGAAATTCACTTTGTCATCTTAAATTATTTCTAGCTGATTTTTTTTCTTACCTTAAATCTTCTATTTCTTTAGATTAACAATAAGATTTATGTTGGAACTTAATTATGGCTGCTAAAAACTTAATCATTAATAGTGTTAAGGGAACCTCTGGGCACTTTTTCCCCTTAATGAACAAATGAACATTGACAACTCTATGGAACGTAATGATGTTAGAAAAATATCTCTGTCACATTAATAACTCCACCAACCACGGAGCCATCTGGCCTCTACTCCAGAAACCTTCTCTCACAAAAATTTCTTTAATGGCCCAAACCTGGAAAATGTCATGAATTTTTCCCTTATAGGGCTGAACATATGTCGTATTTCTTTCCTCCTGTGTCTCTTGACAGTTCCATAAATCTAAAGTTACAAAATTTACAATTGCACACAAGAATTTATGACAAATAAATCTTACTTTCTAGTGCTGTGGATATTTTTTTTTCTTGCTTTCTTCATCATCCCTCTTGCGTTTGATGTGAGTTAGAGAATTTGATTTGTACATACACGATAAGGATTCAAACACTTTTTCTATAGGTCAGGTTGGTTTCTGAGAACTTCAGAGTTAGATTTAGTTTTAATTTTCATCTCTTCAAACCTCTCATTAGTGAATCTCAACCGTGCTGGCATATGAGAATCACTGGAGGGGATTTTTACAAAATATTGAAGTCTCAGGTCCACTCTTGGAGATTTTTGAGTTAATGAGCCTGGGTTAGGGCTATCTAGGGAGGGGCTTCAAGTGTGAATATTTGAAACCCCTTCTCCCTCATTAATAATAGTATGAATATACAGCAAAGACTGAGAACTTTGACGAATCAGCAAAATGTAGTCACCTACTCCCCACTTTGACCATGTTCAATAGGAAGAGAGATTTGGAAAGCGATGTTCTACTCTTATTCTAATTGAAATACACCTCCTGGAGCTTTGGACGTTCTTGTCTCTGGAAGACAAACGATGTCTTGAATTCCCGTATTTCTTATAGAAATATACTGCTTTGCATGTGACATCACCTCAGTGTTCACCATGAATTTATGGCATTGGCAAAGCTTTTATTTCCATCCTACATATGAGGAAACCGAAGCTCTAAGACGTTTAGTACACTTCTCAAAGTTTACACAAGAAATGATTGGTGGAACTGACATCCAACCCAGAACCCCTGGTTCTTCAATGGAACCTCAAGTCCATCAAACCATATTGCGTTACATACTGCATTCGATAGACTATCAGTCATACTAGCATCTCAAAACAAAATGGTTAAATGACAGAGGCTATCACCACTAAAAAAAGGTAAAAGAAGGATGCTTCGGTGGTGTCAATTACTCTATGCGTTAGCATATGTTTCTGGTTGGGTTTTTTAGGCCACAGGCAATCGAACATATGTGCAAGTATCCTAACTTCTTGTCAATATTGGATGAGAATTCAGCTGGAAGTGCTGGGAAAGTAGGCAATAGGTAATACAAGAAACATACGTTAAGTCAAAGAACACATTGCAATGACTGAAGAGTTTTCCATTACCGCAAATATTATATGTGAATGATATATATCTATAACAATTAACAATAGTCTTTATAGTAACATCAGTATTATTACAATAGCAATACTATTTATGGAGGGAGCATAATATGCCAGACCTACATAAGATGCTCCAGCTGCCAACTTCTCTCCAACCTTGGATGCCATTGCCTTTGAGATTCTAAATTAAGCTGAATATATTTATCTCAAATACCTAGTATTCCTTGCAACATCTCAGGGATTCTCTGGCCATATTTGCTATGTTTTTCTTCTTGACTATAATCACATTTATCAACAGTGCAGAATTCTTAGTGCCTATCTTTATCTCACCACTTGCCCAAATTGTTCCTTTTTTGTCAACTCATACATCTTTCCATTCCAAGAATATAATTGACCCAAGGCTGGTGGATGTTGGGAAGGACACGGCTTTATAAAACATCTCCACCTGACAGGGACATTAACATTGTCTATTCGACATCGGTGGGTGTGAAACTATATCCTGCAGTTCAACTGAATTCCCCCATTTGCTGCTTTCCAGACCAAGGCTGGGGTAATACCTAAAACTATTGACAAAGAATCATCGTCTTCCATAAAAGAAGCTCTCCTCTCTTTGAGAAGCACCTACTCTGGGGTCAGTTGAGGCATGAGAGAGCATTTGTCCTCTCCTTTCTGCTCACGTAAGTTATCCCTTTTACTCTTCATCAACCCTACTTAAGAGACTTTATTCTTCCCACTTTATAGATTGAGAATGTGAATCTGTTAAATAATAGATCTGTTCAAGGTCACTCAAGAAATTGTACCTCTAGGATATGCATCCACAACTTCCCAACTCAACACTCTTCCTCTTTCCACTGAACTTACTCAACCTTTAAGCAAAGGAGACTACACATTAAGAACGTTACTCATTGCTTGGCAATCCGTGTAGTCTTTCGTTTTCTTTGCATTCAAATTTGTTTGGCTCCAAAGTCTCTGTTCTTTGTGCTTAGCTACATCTTCTTGCTTCTGATAAAACAAGTAGAGTGACTAAATATGGTGTACACACACACACACACACACACACAGAAATGTAGATGATAATGTTGACATAATATAGGAGCGAATGCTGGAATGGGGGCATTCACATTTATATTCCAGTCCAGAAGTCAGGAATCTGTCTTGTCTTCTCAGTCTTTTCTCTAATGAGCTCTCCATCCATTACCATGACATCATTTACCGTCTACATGTTGGTGATGACTCTTGAGTTGATATCTCCAACAGATCTCTCTCTTAAGCCCGTGATTGTAAATTCAACAACTGATCTGAACTATCACTTTGCTGTCTCATAAGAGACCTTAAACCTCCTATGTCTAAAGCTGAGTTCATCTTTATCTATGCCCATTACTGCTTCTACTTCCAGCCAGTGTTCCCTGTTTTAATTAAATAGCAAGCACACCAAACTATCCTCAAGCAGACAGTTGGTTGTGATCAGAGAATTTATCTTCCCCAATCACCTAATCTCTTCCCAGCATCTGTTGGTGACATCTCTGTAATCACCTTGCAGTCTACTCATGTTTTTCAGAGATTTCCATTTTTTTCTTAGATTTTTAATTAATAGGCTCCTAACAGATTTCTCTGCCTCTCTACTCATCTTCAAATTTTTCTCCATCCTGCAGCCAGAATTAACTTTGTAAAGCCAAAGCTTCTTCCTATCATTTTCTGATTAAAAGTCTTGAATGGTAGCCCATGACCCTCAGGATAAAGTCCAAATTTCCTACCTCAGTTTTCAGGATATAGAGAGCTGATAACTTACATGACAGCTCTGATGGCAGATGGAGATTGGACAAAAAATAGAGAAAATGTGCAGGGTAAGAAGGCTGTTGGGGAGAAGAGTAGAGATTATTACCTGATCAAAGTGGATGAAGATGTTGATGAATGGAAGGTGTGGTGACAGGGGTTAAGGGAGTGTCATGAAAATATAAAAGCTGGTGATAACAGCTGATATTTTCTCCTCTTGTTCTCGAAGGGCTATGGTTATTCTACTTGTGACCCGAATATGTGGAGAGACAGTGGCAAATCAATGTACAGCTAAGAGTTTGCCAGACACTTCTAAAATGTTGAGATGTAAAGAACTACATGAGATGTTCTACAGAAGTAAACTATTCAGAGGACAAAGAGGGGCTGAACCACCCATCTGTATCAATCATGAATGAGGTGGAGAATATTCAAAAGATGTGGAACTGAAAATTAGGGGAAAGAGCCTGTTTGCTTCACTTGGCAATGTCCGACTCAGGGCTGTTATACACAATTTTTCAATTAATTACTCTCCACTGTTAAGGGAGATTTTGAGACCTATTGAAAGTATCTTGTCTAGTTTAAAGTAATAGATATTCCCAGATATGCATCATGTGAAAAAATGTGAGGATCAGATATTCACAATTAAACAACATGAGCAACGTAGGGCGAGAGTATTCAGCTGAGAGGTTTCATACATATCTGTCAACAGTGAAATCTCTTTTAAACAAACAAAGAAACTAATTTGCAACCTGGTAAACAAAGTGAAATAATTAATTATTATTCCTAACTTTCTTGAATAAAATCTACCTTAGTTTAACCAAATAGTTGATGAAACAAATTGTTTCTTTACAAAAACTGTCCGGTTGATCAATGCAAGAGAATGAGGCCAATACAAATACTACTATTTTGTTACTTCTAATGAATGATGACCAATGACTCTTAATGTCAAAAAATAAAGAAATGTACATAATTTGTACCTCCTGATGGAAATATTCTTGCTGAAACCATCAAACTCTAGTTTGATCAGATCTCTAGATCAACTACTGATTCACAAGAAAACAAAAGACCAAGGGATATTATAAGCGCATCATGAATATGCAATCAACCTCTTCATACCCAGAAAAAAAAATACACAAGAGTAATAACATATGAATGTAACACTAAACCTTGAAGTTACATTCTACTACTTAAAGTTTAATTCTGGAAAACAGAACTCTAAGAGAAAAAAGTGTTGGTCAGCTGAAGACACTGAACAATGGAAGGTTTCTCAGTATTTCAGGGGAGTGATGAGACTGGATGAACCACCCTTGCGGACACCTTGATCTCAGACTTCCAGCTTCCAGAACTGTGAGATGATAAATTTCTGGTGTTTGAGTCACTCAGTTTGTGGTACTTTGTTAAGACATTCCTAGCAAATGCGTACAGACTGCATTCAACAACTGGGGAGGAAGACCACCCAGACTGGGTTTAAGATGGCTTTGACTTTGGTTTAATACCTAACCAGCAATGAAGCCTTGTGAATAGGTCCAGGAGGGATCCGAGAGAGCGGTGACACTTGCCTGAGGGCTTCCTTCTTCCTCACAGAGACACAGTAAATTCCAGGGGTCAGTGCATCCCCCAGGTACTGAGGAACCTGGAGGCCAGTGAAGCCGAGAAAGACATGGCTGCTGGCTTCTGAGAATTGGAGTGGCTGTGGGAACACATAGGCCCTCGCCTATGACCCCATGAGTTCTTGCAGTCACATTTACATGCTGCTGTGTATTATTCCACGCTGTGGCTAACCCCTAGCGAAGATCCTATTCTAAATAAGGTCACATTCACAGGTACTGTGGAGCCTAGCCTCGGCCAACTGAAGACTGCAGATTCCAAAGTCAACTCAGAATCAGTCTTAACAGGGATGGGACATTAACCAAGACAGCAACGGCAAAACTCGTGGACAGGAAGGGAGATGTGGTCCAGTTTCCACAACTGGGCTATGAGATGAAGACTGAGGCTCAGGGCTCAAGCAAGGTCTGGATTAGGAGAACCCCTCATTACAGCCTGGTGAGCAGAGATTTTAAATTTTCAGAAGGTTGAAAGAGCCCAAACCTGTAAGAAAAATGGCCCCAGAAATTAAAGGAGCATAATTCAATGTACGTTGGATTTGAGTGGGAAAATGATCTCTGTCATTCCACAAAACTGAATTTAAAATTTGGTACATGCACAGGCATCATTTTATAGTTATCGCTTTTGAAGAAAAAATATTATTTTGTATGCTCTCTTCTTTAATCTAGCATTTTCTTATACACATTCTTTGAGATTTTTTTTTTTTTTAGTTTCAAGAGAATTTAGAATTTGGAAAAAGAAAAGACCCACCCTCTTTGCCACAAATCACTTGAAATTACTGAGAATGTGTCTGGTAATTTAAATAATCTTATAAATAACTTCTATCTTTTAAATAAAAGTTGAGTAAGGTTATTACTGTATTACTCTTATTACTATGAGATATAGATTTTTCCTTTTATTGTTGCCTTAAATATTCCTTTTCATTAAGCAACTAAAAATTATAGAAAGTGAAATAATCTACACATAATGTTGTTTTATATTCCAATTTTAAAGAATTAATTTTGCTTATTAATTCCACGAATAAATATGTCCACTGATAATTTCAAGGAGCAAATACACTCTTATATACTATGACCTACTCATCTCCTATTTTCTTTTAATTACATGATTAAGCAAAATATTACCTAGTTAACTTTAAATATTTACATCTACTTTGTTTCTATACTGTGAATTGCGGGAACTATAATTAAGAGAACAAACCAGATTCCTATACCAAAGTGTCCTCTACTTTGAACTGTGCATGTGCTACAGGCTGGCAGAGCTATAGCTTGTAGCTTTAAACAGCCGATAATTTCTCCACATTAACTGTAGGTTAATGCAAGGATCAACCTCTGCTAATTGACAAGCTGGAGTTGGGAAACCCAGCTGCTCCAATTTTCTGGAATTTAAGAGTCTGTAGAGGCATCTCATTTTAAAAGTCTGCCTTGCTGAGTAGGGACATCTGGTAACTTAGGGTCTCCACTGATTAGAGCTGAGACTTTCTTTCTCACATAGAAAGAGAAGGAATTACTTCTATGCCCAAGATTTTACCATAAGTTTTTAATAACCCCAGCACAGAAGAGCTGCAGACACAAATGCTCACAAATGCAGATGCATAGCTGTGAGTACTGTACACTGTTAGGACCCTACCATTTGTAGATCACTCTTGTGACGAACTCGATTATAGGAGTGCGTGAGAGGAAATAGCTATAGACAAAAACCAGGATACAGACAAATGTACAGAATTACATTGAGATTCTATAATTCCCCAACCTTTGTGAACAAAGGTTGTGGAATCAAACACCTTACTTCCTTTCATTTAATGACAACTTGCCAACCATACTGGGCTGAACAGTGTCTCCCCCAAAATTCATTTCCATCCAGAATCTATGAATGTGGCTTTATTTGGAAATAGGATCATTGCAGATGTAATCACATTAAAATGAGGTCATCCTGGATTAGGGTGGGCCCTAGTCCAGTGGCTGATGTCCTTATAAGAAGGGGACATTTGAACACAGACACACACAGAGGAAAGAACATGGAGAATGAGGTTGGAGAGATGCGTCTACAAGTCAAGGAACACCAAGGATTGCTGGCAGCCACCAGAAGCCAGGAGAGAAGCATGGAGCAGGTTCTCCCCTAGAACCTCCAGAAGGAACCAACCCTGCCAACACCTTGATTTCAGACTTCTGGTCTCCAGACTGTGAGAGAATAAATTTCAGTTGTTTTAAGCCACCCAGTTTGGGGTACTTGGTTACAGCAGCTCTAGTACACTAACTCACCAACTATATCAAAAAGTCCTCAATTTGCGTTGAATCTTCCTTATAAAGTCATTTACATTTCTCCCCTCCTCATCCCCTAATTAAATCCAAATTCACCACACTAGCATCTACCTTAGCTCTCTGCTACCATCTCTCCAGTAGTCAAGACATCCCATGCCTTGTACCACAGTTAATGTTCATGAAGCGTTACTTTGTGACACTTCCGAGTTATTAAATATTTAACAGCTCCTACACATTCTTCACCGAGTAAAGTCAGTATCTGATCCCTCGTATTTCAAGCCCATGTAAATGCCGTCTCCTTTACATCTTTGGGCCTTAGAATCTTTAATTTGTTTTTTCATTTCTTGCATTTCCTATGGCAAAATATAATTTTTAAAAAGCTACAAAAAACCTGACTCATACAGATAAAGAAAGAACACATGTGAATGAATTTATTGGATTCCTAAATTAATGGAAGAACATTTTAAATGGCAAAACCAGTTCCAAGAGCATGTAAGAGACATGTATTTATACAGTCCACCAGGAAAAGCATTTAGAAAAAAGAAGATTGTTAGAATAAAATTACTAGGTTAGATACCAAACTCATAAACTTCGGGGTTAACTGTTCTATAAGACAGAAATCTATAAGTTAACATGTAACTTCACAGTATCTGAAATGTAATCCAATAGTAAACAGCAAAGTCAAAGGGAGGGACATTCTATTAGAGACTTTCTTTTTAATAATCCTTGAGTAGGCTTCTATGTTTTCTTGACGCAGAAAAAGTCTCATGAAGGCAAATGTTTTTAGGGCCTATTGTGATATTTAATGTTATGTGTTAACTGGGCAACGAGGTACCCAGATATTTGGTCAAACATAATTCTGACTGCGTCTGTGAGGGCGTTTCTGGATGAGAGTAGCATTTGAATCAATAGAATGAGTAAAGCAGATGGCCCTCCCCAATGTGGGTGGGCCTCATCCAATCAGTTGAAGACCTGATAGAACAAAGAGGCTGACTGAGAGAGAATTCTTCTGGCCTGACTCTTGAGCTAGGGCATCGGTCATTTCTGGCTCTCAGATTCCAACTGAAAGTTTGACTCTTCTTGAGTCTCAGGTCTGCTGGTCTTCAGACTGGAACTTAAACAGCTTTCCAACTGCAGATCTTGGGACTTTTCAGCCTCCATAATCACATGAGCCAATTCTTATAACACATCTATACCTCTCTATATCCATATCCATAGCCATACCTACATCTACATCTATATCTATATCTGTATCTATATCTATGTCCATATGCATATCCATATCTATATCTATATCCATATCTATACCTACATCTATATCTATATGTATATATGTACCTATATCTACATCTATATTCATATCTGTATCCATAACTATATCTATATCTCTCTCTATATACATATCTATAACTATATCTATAACTATGTCTACATGTACATCTGCATTGATATCTATATCGTCTATATCTATATCTGTATCTACATGTATATCTATACCCACACATCCTATGGCTTCTGTTTCTCTGGAGAACCCTGACCGATACACCTATGGAAGTCAAATTTCCGCCCTGTTTATGGTCACTTCTTCAATCAGCAAAACAGGCTCCACTGAAAACAATAGTTTCGCATATATCTTGGTTTGGTCCTCTGGGGCTCCTACTTTCCTAACAGAAATCTCACTCAATACGTTTGTGCTTCTCCTGCGTTGCAGGTTAAGATTGTAGAGGAGCGGGCCAGAGATGCACTTTTCTCTAGAGATACGTGTTGTGCACCATGCACATTGTGAGAATAAACGCTTGGCTGTTGAGTTTCAGAGAGATGGAAATGGATTACAAAATAAATTTGCAGATGAAGAAGGCCATGTTATCTGAGATCCTGAATCATATTAGCCAAGATCCAGTGCATACACACTCTCTAAGGTCACGAATAGTCGCTCCCGGGTATGTGACATTGTATATGTGTATTAGTCAAGATGCTCCAGAGAAACAGAACCAGTAGGAAATAACTATTTACTTTAAGGAACTGGCTCATGGGATCATGGGTCTCTCAAATTCAAAGCCTGTAAGGAAACGCATAGGATGAGAATTCAGGTAAGGGTTGACGTTGGGATTTTGAGTTCAACATTCCAGGGCACCACAGCAGGCTGGAAACTCAGGCAGGGTTTCTGTGTTATGATCTGGAGGCAGAATTGCTTTTTTCTTTGGGAAACCTCAGTCTTTGCTCTTAAAGCCTTCAACTGATTGGGTGAGACCCACCCACATTATGGAGGATAATCTGCTATACTCAGCCTCTACCAATTGTAAGTGTTAATCACATTTAAAAAATATCTTCACAGCAACATCTAGATGGGTGTTTAACCATACAGCTGGTCGCCATAGCCTAGCCATGTTGACGTGTATAATTAACCACCACCAGCTGTCATGCTGTTATAAAATATTGTAAGATTTACCCCAGCAAGAGATCAACCTTGCACCTTCTCCTTTTCAATTATGGAGTTATGAACACTTAAAATGGTTCTCATAAAAGACTCATAATGTCTTAGATATATATCTATATAAATTGTAGTTTATTATTTTATAACAATTATTAGTGCAACTAGATATACAGGCATAGACAAAATAATATTACCAACATAGAAGAAATGCATTATGCTGTCTGTCTCAAATAAGGCAACATTCTAGGACACAGTCAGTTTGGGCTTCACAATCCGCCTCTGAAAAATCACAGATTTAAGAAACTCGCAATTTTTCAACAAAATTAAAAATAGAACTACCATATGATCCAGCTATTCTACTTTTAGGTATTTATCCAAAGAAAATGAAAACACTAATTGGAAAAGATATATGCACCCCTACGTTCACTACAGCATTATTCACAATAGCCAAGACTTGGAAGCAACCCAAGTGCCCATCAACGGATGAATGGATAAAGAAGGTGAGGTATATATATATATATATATATGTATATGTGTGTATATATATATATACACAATGGAATACCAGTCAGCCATGAAAAAGACAAAATCATCCCATTTGCAACAACGTGGATGGAACTTGAGGCATTATGCTAAGTGAAATAAGTCAGACAGAGAAAGACAAATACCATATCATTTCCCTCATATGTGGAAGATAAACACAGGGATAAGGGCAACAGATTGATGACTACTAGAGGGAAAGTAGGGATGGGCAAAAGTGGTAAAGGGGAACATATGTATGATGATGGATAACAACTACTCTATTGGGGGTGAACATGATGTAGTGTATACATAAACTGAAATATTATAATGTACACTTGTAATTTACACAATGTTATAAGCCAATGTGACTTCAGTAAGATAATTTTTTAAAAAAAACTCAAACCTTTTTTCGTGAAGATGTATTTTAATCATGAACTGTTACTACAAATATGATATTGTCTTTATAAGAGTTAAAATATTTAAATGTCCATGATGGAGGAGATTATTGCTGCCATTCTAACACTGGGCACACTGCTTCAAGTTTGAGAAGGTGTATGCCCCCCAGACATTGGAGACTGAGGCTGGCCTTCCCCTGCCTCAGTCTCCCCATAGACGTGCACACACAAAGAGGACAAAGGGCATGATTGCTCATATTTCAAGGCGGGAATGGAATTCAGGACACACTGAACGCCTGCCCCTGATTTTAGAGAGAATGTGATGAAAGCCACAGAGGTGACACAACTTGTCAGATAATTAATGCAGGCTCTGACTGGTAAAAAGGGTCCTGGTCTTCCACTATGTGATCTTTCATTCACACTGCATGCATTGAGAGGTTTCCATTGCCACTCTCTAGGATCGGGCATCGTCGCTCGCAGAGGGAGCAATTAATGTGTGCCTCTAACTGTTGCATAAAGTTCTTATTTCTGACTTTGGTTTGGGAAATAAATCAGGGTCAAAATCAGTGTTTCCTATGCAGCCAAGTTTATCTATCTATCTATCTATCTATCTATCTATCTATCTATCTATCTATTATCTATCTATATATCTATCTATCATCTATCTATATACCATCTCTCTATCTACATTTATTTATCCTTCCATTATCTATTTATCTGTCTATCTATCTATCTATCTATCTATCTATTATCTATCTATATATCTATCTATCATCTATCTATATACCATCTCTCTATCTACATTTATTTATCCTTCCATTATCTATTTATCTGTCTATCTATCTATCTATCTATCTACCTATCTATCTATCTATCTATCATATCCTATCTAGCCTCTATCATCTATCTATCTATTATGTATCATCTTCTATCTATCATCTGTCTATGTTTTTTTTCCCTCAGTGCAGCAGTTTGTACTATGCCCAGTCATAGATTGGGCGAACGGTTACACCTGAAATTATACAATGTTATAAACCAATGAGACCTCCATAAAATAATTTTTTAAAAAAAGTGAGAACATCATAGCTTCAGAAATCCATATCTGTGGTGAGCAGCAGAAATAACAAAAAAAAAGCCCTGAATTTCTTTTTTGTTATTAAATCACACTCAAATATACATATCACCTTGACAGAGTTTCAAGGCCTCTTCTTTGATTCATGCATTAAAAAATACTGCCTCTTTAAACTTTAAAACTTTGAGATGGGGGAAAAAATACCTAGCGGGCATCCTGTGAATGATTCCTATTTTGCATGTGGTCTTGGCAAAATCTTAGGAGTGGCGGAAGCTCAGCTGTCTGCCCATAAGTGAGTGCCTTCTGAGATGAAGAGATAGCTGAAGGGGCTCCTTTGACAGAATGTTTATTACTTAGATTTATGTCCCTGTCAAGAGCTCTGGGGTCCTCTTGGTTAGGCAGCATCCCTGCTCCCTCTCAAATTGGATAAAGGCCGTGGTTTTATCACCTGCGGACATGTCTGAGTTTGACAAGAGAGGACTCTGCAATTTTCTTACTAGTGAGGCAATTCAGTGCTCCTCTCCTGAACTAGCCAGTGCACCCCTACACGCAGCATCCGGGACCTGCTGTCCGAGCATCCTAACTCGTGGCCCCTGCACTCTAGGTTATGCTGAAGGGCTGGCTTGAAGCTTTCATCAAGGGACACATGCTTGAAAAGTAAGATACCAACCGGTATATCGAAGAGATGTGAGGGGGTGGAAAGAGAACGGCGTCTCAAGACGACGACATAGTCTGCGGAGATGCCCCGTGGAATGGATAGGCAAAACCAGTTCTGTTGAAAGTGACAGCAGGAAAGTTGAGCAGGAAAGAACCCAATGATCGTTTGAATTTATCCTTGCAATACAGCTTTGGCCTGGTGATCTTGTTTAGGAGAAAGGCTGGAAGAGAATCCAAAAAAGCAGGAGAGAAGTCGGAGTCTGACCCTAAATATGGTGCATGATTCTGTATTAGCTGATACAGCTAACCATGTCTCAGCTAATACGGCTGATACAGCTTTGATAGTCTGATCATCAAACATGCGCCCAGAAGTGCTTTTCTATACAATGAATTAAGAGGAAACAAAAGTAGATATGTCAGAAAGTATCAAGTAGCATTTTTACTGAATTCTGTCAGAATCACTCGTGGCTTGATTTAAGCGAGCAGATGATGCGTCATTCATGGCATCAGCTGCTCGAAACATTGATAGATTTATAATCTGTACATGTTACACGAAGTTTTTTGGGTGGAACATTTTGGTTACTTGACATTCACTATGCATAATAATGACTGTAGGTTTGCTCGGGAATTTACTTTAAAGAAATCTAAATATCTCCATGCGTCTGTTCCTCTCTGTTATGGACTGAATTATGTTCCCCCCAAATTCATATGCTGCAGCCCTAACCCCTAATGTGAGTGGATTTGGAGATGGGTCTTTAAAGGAGTAATTGAGGTTAAATGAGGTCATTAGGGTGAGTCCTGATCCAGTAGGACTGGTGTCCTTATGAGAAGAGGAGACGAGGCCGCAGACACGCACAGAGGGACGACCATGGGAGGACACGGGGAGAAGACGGTGTCTACATGCCCAGGAGAGAGACCTCAGGAGGAACCAACCCTGATGACACAATGATCTCATACTTCCAGCCTCCAGGACTGTGTGAAAATAAATTTCTGTTGTTTCAGTTCCCCAGTTGGTGGTATTTAACTATGGCAACCAGAGCCGACTAATGCACTCTCTGCTTCTCCCTCCACACTCTCCTAAAGCCAGTATGCATCTTTTTTCATTACAAAGTATTCCTTAGGGGTGTATCTCTAGATGATATTTAGGAGAGCCACACAAATTGTGGTCCCAGTCTGTGCCACTCTGCAAAATGAATCTCCTTTTCTTGTAATATAAAAACCATACACCAGAATGTAAATGAACTACGTTGTGTATTTTCATAGCTGGATTTTTCTCAATGATGAAAATCTTGACTTATGAGACTGGTAATATGAGTTCACACATCAGCCATTACAATTTGTCTCGATATATGTATGGTTGTGTGTGTGCGGATGTGTGTGTGTGTGTATTATACTGTATTTATTTCCCGGATGCTAGGAATGCAAATACATCTCCCAGCCATGTTTGAACTTCTGGACTATTCCATTCTTCTGCTCCCTGGGGGTTAATTTTACCCTGTGCGTACACAAATCAATACTCAGCCAAAATTTGAGGAGATTCTCTTCTCTGATTTTGGGAGCTCTCTTTATTTACAGGTCTCTTCTCCAGTAGCAACTACAATGGAAAGTGTCTCCTCCCATAAAAGTATAAAAATAAAAACAGGTGAAAGATAGGAAACAGCTGTTCTCAGATACTAGCTCACTGAGAGAAAGGACACAGATGCTCTGAGCCCTGCAATTGCCCCAAGGTATTGCCCTGGGGCAGTTTGCAGGCCCCAGTGCAGAGAGAGAAACCCCAAACACTGTCTGGTCTTCTCAGTGAGATGTGGGGACAGAGGCGGGCACGTGCGGAGGGCTTGGCAAATGGCACTTTTGGGGTGGAGCATTGCAATTGAACAAACCCAGATATGACGGAGATGATAGAATGAACAGACAAGGATGTGAAAACAACTATTACATGTCTGATAAATATGTCAAGAATGAAAAGGAAAAGATCTATGTGATGAGGAGATACATTCAATGAGAAAGGGCCTCAAGGAAGTTTTACAGATCAAAAATGTAATATCTGAGGGTCTCCATCTCTGCAAAAGAGTTGTCACACGGCTACACTTCGTGTTTCTCCAGGTTGTGGCCCCGGCCGCATTCTCTCCGTCCTTAAATCTTAGCCAAATATTCCTCTCCCTGTGACGTGTTCCCGGATCCACCAGACCTTGGCTGTTCACGCCTTCTACTGTGCTCATGTCTCAAAACTCCTGAACCACACTGAGCTGTTCTCTCATGCTTAGGGTTTGTGCTTTACCATAAACGCCTGAAAAGGGGGATCACGTCTTTCATCTCCAGATAGCTTGCTATTGACACATCACCCACACTGAGTGGCCACTCCATAACGGCTTGTTGTGGAAGCTTGGGGTATTTGTACATTTTCTAATTAAATCATTTGTGGAGGATTTTAGCAGCTATTGAGTTGGAGTATCAGAATATTTTGCACATACGTATACACATTTATATCAAAATGTACATATATAACACACGTGTATATACATGCATACGTTATTTTAGGGAAATATTGCTATTTTATTTTAAGCATAATTATTGGATTTTCGATGGAAAATAGAAGCACATCAAAATGTACATATATGCATGCATATATGCAATATGCATATGCATATATGTATATATTTTATATGTACGTATGCATATATATGTACATATTTATATATGTATGCATGCATGTGTATTTATATACACATATATTTATATGTGCACATATATGTATGCATACTCATGTATATACGTATGCATATGTTAATATACATATATACATACATTTTGATACTATTCTATTTTCCAAGGACAATCCAATAATTATGTTTAAAATAAAATAGGAGATTTTTTCCCCTAAAATAACTGCCCCACCTAAATACAGATATCCAAACCATTATTCTTTGGATCTGATAATATGTGTTTGTTTGTGTGTGTGTTTTTGCTATATTTATAGTCAGCAAGGTGTAGGAGATCATGGTTTTAACGAAGGGTTCTGCAGCCAGGCTATTTGAGTTGAAATTCTCCTCTTCCTATCTCTGTGACCTTGGCAGGGTACTTAACGTCCCAGCTCCTGAGTCCTCATCTCTAAGATAGGGTTGGAAACAGGCCCTTCCTCAGTGTATCACTGTAAGGTCATGTTGAGAAGTGCTTGGAGCAGCATCCGAATCCCAGTAAGTGCCAGGTGTGAATAATTTTTAATATTTTTTAGAACTCATTGAGGAAATGGTCCTTTCTCTTCATAAAATCTGCATATCAGCCATTAAAGCTAAAAAGGTAAATCTTTTCTTTTTCTTTCTTTTCTTTCAAGTGCAACATCACTTGAAAAAGAAAAAAGCAAAACATTAAATACACGTTGAAACAAAGGTAAAAATGCGGACTCTTTAAGTAAGATGTGTTTCCATTTTCTGATTTTCTTTTAATAAAAATAAATTGGTAGAAAAATCCATGTTGCTGATTAATCTGGTAATCTAAAAATTTACATTCCATATTTCCTGAGGAGAGAATATACATATTCTTTCTACATAAATATTTTAAACATGCATGATGATCAATGAAGTATGGACACAGAAAGACTTATCAACCTAAAAATGCTGATGTCAATGAAGTCTAAATTTTAAAACAAAACCTACATTTTAAAACGTAAATTTTTAAAATAGAAAATCATGCTTGCCCCAATTATTTTGATGGAAGTATGTGGTTTTAAGAGTGTGGAAAGGGTAGTTAATATCGGGAGTTGACCACCAATAGTATAAAATAATTGAACATATAAGCTAACTTCTATTTTTCGGTTGCCATAGTGAAAAGGTAAAGTAATTAATAATCTGATTTGACTTTTCCCTGACTTCATGCACATCTGTGTGCCTGCAGAATGGAGAAACCAAAGCTTCAACACTTACATACATAAGAAAGAAAACCTAGA
Organism: Ceratotherium simum simum; assembly: GCF_057802395.1. NCBI lineage: Eukaryota > Metazoa > Chordata > Mammalia > Perissodactyla > Rhinocerotidae > Ceratotherium > Ceratotherium simum. Next base: position 126,427,767 of record NC_141940.1, read on the forward strand.
TTCATAAACGAGCTTCATGGCAAGGAATTAAAACGAATTGTGTTGGTCCTTAGGAGAACTGGGCAAGTGCTCTCCAAGGGCTGTAGAATACTGGGACTTTTTCTTTCTCTGCTGCTGATATTGTCTTTGGGCTGGACAATGCCAAGGTAGTTTCCAGAGGCTGTGAATGATCCAGTAGACAGAGGACGGAAAGCAGCAGGAGGGCACATAAGGCCACAGAAAAATCCTTGGGGAAAAAAAAACTATACACGTTTAGGATGCCACATGCATTTCCGTCAGCTGTAAAGGGTTGATGTTCTCAACGTAGCAAGCTAAATAATCAATAGGAAAAATTAAGCTAGAATAAAAACATGAAACCTCCCCAACAAACAGTGCAGAGCAGTTCCACACAGGGCCAATAATAAATAGATGAAAAAATGGTGTTTGTTTCTCACACGTAGTAAGAATTGTGCTTTGAGTAATGAGACAGACATTTTTATGATAAAATTATTGTTTGTTTTTTTTTAAAGACAACACTGAATGGTTAAAAGGTAGGTCAACAAGATATTTTGGGGTTTTTTTTGCTGAGGAAGAGTCACCCTGAGCTAACATCTGTTGCCAATCTTCCTCTATTTTGTATTGGAGTTGCTGCCACAGCATGGCAGATGAGTGGTGTAGGTCCGCGCCCAGGAACTGAACCTGGGCTGCCGAAGCAGAGCATGCCAAACTTAAACCACTAGGCCGCTGGGCTGACCCCCAACAAGAGGTTCTTAAACAATGATGTTGGTAATATTATTACTGTGATTATTTTTTAAAAATGTCATTATGAACCAGAGATGTTAAAACTATATAGTTTGTCACAATAATTCCATATAATGGACTCTACTGTAATGAAATATCAAAAATGTAGAGTAAGATGGACATACCAAGATTCTCATAAGGAAAGTGAAAACAGGAAAAGGTAGGAAATACCAGGGCTTTCCAATATGAGTTTTCCAATAATGCTTCCAATATTAACCATTAAAGATACTCTCATTATGGAATCTATGCAGATACAAAATAATCTTTTAAAGACAAATAATGACATGAGAAAGGAATCCCAATATTGCCTTAAGTGAAACAAACTATTCAAAGGCATATGTGTGTGTACCTTGTTGTTACTTTTAAAACTACACAAATACAAATAAATGCTAAAAAAATGACACAATATATGTGATTTCCTTTTTTTGTTGTTTCTTCCTATTTTATATTTTTGAATTCCATGTTCTGTAGTTTTTACTAGAAAATAACAAAAAAAAGAAACATCGAAGGGCCAGCCCGGTGGCATAGTGATTAAGTTCACAGGCTCCACTTCAGTGGCCCGGGGTTCACAGGTTCGGATCTCGGATGTGGACCTACACTTCACTCATTAAGCCATGCTATGGCAGCGTCCCACGTACAAAATATAGGAAGATGGGCAACAATGTTAGCTCAGGGCCAATCTTCCTCAGGCAGAAAGAGGAAGATAGGCAACAGATGTTAGCTCAGGGCCAATCTTCCTCACATACACAAAAAAAAGAAAAAGAAACATATATTTTCTTATATAAAAGTAAATAATGTTCTAATAGAAATATTTATAATTAATAGACCTCCAAAAGAAAAAGGTTAAATATCATCTAAAATATATAAGACTTTTGCAGTCTGATTTTTGGAGAGAAGAAAGTACATATTCCTTCAACACTGCACAGTGTCCTTTCTGATGTTTGAAGACATTTTGTAACGATATTTCCCAAACCTGCGAAATGGCACTTAGAGAAGACAAATTTGCTAGCCTGAAAACACTCCACACAACCACTCAAATGGGTGACACACTGTCTTGTTCTTACCAGAGACAAAGTTATTGACTAGAGATATTGATACAATTCAGAAAATTATATGATATGTAGCATTAAAAAAATAAGAGTTACATAGACCTGAGTTTTCCACATGGAAAAGAAAGGATTAGAAAACTGAAGTATTTTCATAAAATTGTAAACTAAAAAAATTGAATGACTGATATAGAAGACAAATAATATTATATTACATTTTTTTATTTTATGTAGTAATCAGGAAAGGATACTTGAATTTGGGGTCAATGCACAGTCTCATTTTCTTTAGCATGTTTTCTGAAGGGTTCACACATAATTGAACTTTACTTATATAAGTGAATACATTTAATTTGAAGCAAAAAATATTGGAAAATGAATGACCACTTATATTTAAATTATACAATTATCATGAACACAAAAAAGAATAGAATTGTTCATCGAAACAGCGTAACTTTTGTAGAATACATTCAAAACATTGTTCACTCTTAATTCAAGTGAGAGCTAACTAGTTTCATATGTACTTTTCAATCAGCAAATTCACTTTAATAACAAAAATGAACTGATTAAAAGAAAAGAACCTGGAACGTGAATGTTCCTTCTCTTACACTTGAATTGTGTGCAATAGGGGAAACCCCAAAGACTGAAGCCATTGTTCTTTTTATCACATTCATTTTTGCAGGTTGCTTTTGTTTCCTTAGTGCAGACTGAAAATTGAATCCGGGTTATTTGGTTTGAGAAGCCAGTCAGTAAGGCAAAGGAGAGACAGGTTATTGTATGCAAAAATCATTTAAATCCACCCAAGATTCAAACCATCTAGACAAAGGTGTCTTTTCTTGTTGCAGATTTCCCTCCTTCAATACAATGTTAATTATAATAATTTATATTAGGCACATTCCTATGGCACAATAGCACTGACACAAGATATCTGAAAGCATAGAGTTGGTTACCTGAAGGTTTATCTATGGACCAGTTACAGTAACACAACTTGAGACACCGTGTACTTAACTATACATACATATCTGAAAGTAGTAAGTTTTAACCATAACATTACTATCTGTCTGTGAAACTGACCTGTTTCTGTAGTGGTTGACACTTGAATCGCAGAGGAGGGAGATATTTAAATTCATTACTGTGCCCTCTCTATGCGTTCTGAATTAATCACTCAGGCCTTGCTGTTTTTCAGGCACAAAACAGGATATTATGGGCTCACCTCGTCCTTTCTGCACAACATCAATCAGCCCTTTTCCCCGGGAGACATTTTAATAACACCAATAATCATAAATCAAGATTTGGGTACTAATTGCTCGGTTTCTGCTGTGGTGTCATTCCTTCTAGTCCTTTCTATTGAATTGAGTTAGGGTATAGTCTTTTTTGGAAATTGTGAGTTTGTATTAAACATTTTTACTTGAATTTAGCATTACAGTATTTTTCTTAACTTATTTTATTATTATGTATTTTGTTTTCTCTTACGCTGAAAACTTTAGCTCCCAATAACGTCACCATATGCTGTAATTTGTGTTGTCATCAACATAACAGTCATTGTTTTATCAATTTGTTATAAAGTTAGATTCCTTGTTTGTTGGTGGAGGTAGTAATATTTGTTTTTTTTTCAACTCTTTGATTTCATTTTATTAATAACCTATAAAATGTTTATACAGCATGAAAGAGAAATTTAATAAAGACTTTTCCTTAGAAAAATTTCACTCAGCCCTATTTCACCCTAGTTCCTTCCATCTCCAACAAATGTTGATGATCCTTTCATTTTTTAAGCTAATTTCTCTGTAAAAAAAAAAAAAGCAGATTTATATTTGTTATTATGATATAATCTTAATCTATCTTTTAATGAGATGCTTCATGTATTGCAAGAAATTGCTTTGCTGAAGCACAATCACAAGGAATTATTTGGAAGTTAGGAACATGACTATTTCTCAAATAATTGCTGTTTCAGAAAAAAGCATTTAGGGAAAAAACAAAGATTAAATTGTGAGTAGAAGTCTCTGTTTTGTGTTGTTCTTGTTATTTTTTAAGTTACGTTTATCAACTTTATGTGTTTTATATATCTATATATTTTCCCTGCAGTTCCGTGCATTCTTTTTAGTGTACAGTTCTGGGTTTTAACTATTTTACGGTCGTCATTACCACAATCATGATATGGAAGAATTCTGTCACCTCACAATTTTCCCCTGTGCTCCATTATGCTCACACTTTCTCCCAACCCCCAGCCCTTTGCAGATATTGAATTGATTTTTGTCCCAATAGTATTGCCTTTTCCAGAGTGTCATGTAAATGCAATCACAGTACACGTAGACTTTTTAGTCTGGCTTCCATCACCCTGAATAAAGCATCGGTCCTGCGTGACATCAGGTCACTACGTATATAGTAGTTTTTTTTTTTTTAATTGTTGAATAATATTCTAATGTATGGATACGCCAAAATCTGTCAGGAACATTTGCGTTGTTTCCAGTTTTGCATGCTTATGAATAGACTTAACAAACATTCACATACAAGTTTTTGTGTGCACATGTCTTTATTTCTTTAGGGTAAATGCCTAAGAGTGGAATTGCTGATTCATATGTTGAGGATAGGCTACACTTTATCAGAAACTACCAAGCTGTCTTCCAAAATGTCCGTACCATTTTGCACCCCAACAACTGTGAATGAGAGTTCCAGTTGTTCTGGTCCTCACTGGTTGGCAACGTCCAGTTGATATTTTGGGATTTTGTTGCAGTTGCTGTTGTTTTGAAACATTAGAATATGTGTGTAGTGGTACCTCATCTGATTTTATTTTGCATTCCTTAATTAGCAAAAATTTTTAGCATGATTTCGTGTGCTTATTTGCCATACATATACCTTCTTGGGTGATGTGTATTTTCAAATCTGTTACGTATTTATTATTATTAATTGGGCGGTTTGCTGTTTTTTATTGAGTTTTGAGAGTTCTTATGCGTTTGAGTCCTTTATCAGTTATGTTTTGCAAATATCTTTTCCCAGTCTGTGCCTTTTTTTTCCGTTAACATTTCTTTTTCTTTTATGGATCATGCTTTTTTGGTCATATCTGGGATATCCTTGTCTAATAAATTCCTACTTCAAAAACTTAACCATATGAACTGGCCTGGGGGAATGGACCAGGTGATACACGTCTTAAGAGAGTGAGTAAGAAAGAGTTGACAGGGAGCCTGCAATCCGTTTCCTTCCTTTCTTGTAAACATGCTAAAGACAGACTTCTTGGTCAATGCCCTGATGGCATTTGCTAGTGGAAAATATCTTATCTGTAGAATGCTCTGGCTAAGATTGCTTACAGTAAATACCTAGAATCATTGGATTTATGGGTCATGGATTTAGGAAAAATATCCCATGACTTACATAACTATTAAAGTATAAAACGAAGCTGTGCCATGACAGAAATATTCAGTTGAATGAATGGAAGTCTGTAAAACTTGACTAAGACGGATACAAGAAATGCATTTCAATTTGTTTGTAAGGAGAAATTTTTGGAAAACATCTGTTGAGCTTCTATAACCATGAAAGAATTTCATGCGTTAGAAATATGCAAATGAAGAAAATTACTTTTGATAAAGACATCTCCCAAGAATACAAAGAGGGATCCATGCTTACATGGCATTGCAGTAGCTCTAAATTCACTGCATGGAGATTACGGTATCTTGTTACTAACTTGGAAATTCTTTTCCTTACTCTTTCATTTTACACCTATACCTATTGATTTACAAAGTTAGAACAAATAAAGAAGTTGTAACGTTTACCTTTAATTGCACATTGATTTTGAAACTGCCCTTGGTGTTTACTCATTTATCTAAATCACCTTACATCTGTATTTCCTAGGTGAAGACATGCTTTATGGCTATCAAAGATTCCAGGAAAAAAAAGCAGAGTCATTAGACACACTCATGTTAATAAATGAGCTCCGTCTAAATTATAGATCTGTAGAGTCATTTTTTCTAAGGATTAGTAATTATTGCTTATACTCCAATTGTGTGTAAAAGGATCTCCCTGTCATTACTACTTGATTATGGTTATTGACAGCTACACATACACACACACACATATACACATGTATTATTTTTTATATATAACTTATGTACATAATTATAAATATATACACGTACATGTGAGTATACAGTCATGTGTCACTGAAGTATGGGGACACATTCTGAGAAATGTGTTGTTAGGCAATTTCATCGTTGTGTGAACATTATGGAGTGTACTCACACAAACCTAGATGGTATAGCCTACTACGCACCTAGGTTCTATGGTACTAACCTTATGAGACCACTGTCGTATGTGTGGCCCTTCATGGACCGAAATGTTGTGATGCAGCACATGACTGTATATAAATATGTATACATATATGAACCCATATTAATATATATGTATATACATATTAATATGGGTTCATATAAAAGTTCTAGTATATACATTCCAGTATATATACTTCTGATATATATATTTATAATGTATATATATGTGTGTGTGTGTGTATATATATATGTTCTAATATATATATATTAGAAGTTCAGAACTTCAATCCAAATGAGAATCTAAATTTCTAGAAAAGAGTGGAACAGAGCAGTAATCTCTGTTCTACTTTAATAATACCAGTATTGACACGTCTATAAATAAATTATTTACAGATTAACATGATCTTAAAATATTGGCTATCATATGAGTAAAACTGAAATCAGAAGCCAGTATCAGAGAAAAATCAATAGCGTTTGGGAATATTAAGAGACAAAAAATAAAAAATAAACCAACAAAACATGTAGCTTTTGTAGAATAAATTCTAAGTACCTGAAGTGAACACACACAGGAGGTACTGGTTTTATATTAAGCACATGGATTGCTCCTGGTAAATAGGGAACAACACAGCAACAGTTAAGAGTAAGGGCCCTTGAAGAAATGATGCCCTCTCATTACTTTAAGGAGCGGATCTAAGCAGCAAAATCCCCAGAGCCCGTCCACTACAATTACTCTACAGGCCCGCAAAGAGTAGGGATAAAACGAACAAATGCCCTCATTAAAGACGGACAAGGCTCTAGCTACTTGGGAACTTGATTTAATAAACCAAGAGTTAAAACTCTGAAGTTATTTGATGAAAACAAAAATATCAAGCATGTTCATCTGTCTCGTGTGCCACCGCCTAATTTATAACTCTTGACCAAAAGGACAAACCTATTTTTCTTCTATTCTGCAACCCCCTGCGAAGAGAAACCTCGCCGATCCTCTCAAAGAATCAAGTATTTTGCCATTGGAAAAGAAGTCTTAGCGAGCCACAGCTTAGCATTCTGAAATATTATTGCCATCCTCACCTTCCATTGTCAGAGGAGTAAATCTTTTCCTGCTTTACTCATGCTTGTGGTTTAAGTCCACGGAGCAAAAATGGCAAAGGCCCTCATTGGAAGCGTGCAAACCAGGAATGTCCAAGCCACATCTATTTGTGCAGCACAATTCCAAGACAACATAGGAAGAAGGCAATTTTTTGTTTCCATGGATGTAGATAGCATCATTTCTTTCCATTTAGAACATAATTAAGTTGCCTTTGGGTCAAAATACGTTTCTCTCGTGCTTCTTGTTGAATCTCTTAGCGACAGAGTCTGATTAAACATCCAAAACGTAAGGTACTAAAGTATCTGTTATGATACCTAGTAAAGATTCAACCTCCTTTCCGTTCTGGTGAAACAAATGTGCACAAATGTACTTTGCATAACAATTTACATCCTCGGATAAACTTCAATAATCAGAGCACATGCCGTAAATTAAATGCTCCATGCTCTGTCAACATAATTGGTTTGCCATTTTGCAAGGTGGCTCAAGGCTATTAGTTCCCAAATAACTAAAACGTTATTTTTATACATGGTAGTAAGTTACAAAGTGCAAATGTACTTGCATTTGCTTATACCTGCTCAGGGTTGAAATATTTAACTTGCAAGTTAGCAAGTGAATTTTATATTTATATGTAGAATAAAAGTGCTTGTAAAGGTGCTTATACAAGAGCTTACAAAGGCAATGTTTAAAGCATTCTTCTTCATGCCATGCCCTATAAAAATGTGGGAAAAAGAATAGCATTATAGGTAGACTTCTTATTCCTTAATGGTTGGACTGGATAAGCCGGGAGCATCTGTAAAACCCATTCTGGAAAAATGTTATGAAAAGGATATTTTGTTGCAATTAGGAGCCATGGTTTAGTTTAATAAAACAAAGATTAGAAATACATTTTCTTTGATCTACTGTATTATTCACATTTACTAAGACTATTACAATTTGAATCATGAAACTGCTATTCTCGTAGGTCAAAAATGACAATTCCATGTGGTTCAACTAGATAAACAATGCTCAAATATATTCTAGGGTTTGTGGGGCTAGGTAAAGTCCCCCTCCAACTAGCTTGGAATTGGTGACTGGTGTTATAAAATTTTAATCAGGATTATACGGAATTTTCAGATTCCGTTATGCTTTTCTTCTAAAAAAGAACAAAGACAACATCAGGAAAAGATGCTTTTAAAAAAAGCATCTTTTTTTTCACTGTTTTAAAAAAAAATTAAGCCAGATTATTGGAAACATTCAGGCCACAATTTTAAGTTTCATTTTACAAAAATACCGGGGACATTAACGTGAACAGGTTTTATGAGGCAAGGCCACTGTCAGCGTCATCATGCATGAAAAAGAAAAATAACACCATATAATAAAACCTGATTTTTAGAATTATAAAAATTATATAAATTACATAAAATTGTAAATTATCCAAAATTAGAAAAATTATAAATTATATAAATTACACAAATTATAAAAAATATCTAAAATCCAAGGGGCAGGCATATGTTTGTAGCAGCACTAATTTACAGACGAGAGGAGCTGGTAGGGGGAAGCCGTTTTTAGTGAGTTGAGAATAATTAATCCCTGTGATTATATTTCAAATTTTGATTGTGAAGAAAATCCATTGTAGTCACTCATAACTAATAAGTAACTGAAACAATACTCCATGTAAAAAATAAAATCAGTCTCCTAACTTGGAATATCTATGCTCTTAGATATATACATTGAATGAATTTATCAGGATGTGGAATTATGTAAATTAAGGAATGCACTGAATTTAAAGATATTTACAGAGCACAAATGAACAGTTGTCATAGCAGTGAATAGTTTGGGGTAGTTTATGTCTAACCTATAAATTTTTTATGGAAATAAGTGTGGAGAATCAAGAAGGTCTCTTTCAATGTGTTGGTGCTTCAATTTAAAATTACAATTGTTTACCTCAGACTTGCTTTTTCTTAATGTTACGCAAAGGCCACGTTTAGGATTTGATGACTGCATAGAATCGACTTTCGATGTCAAAATAACGGGTTTAAAACTTTTTCATGTGAATACCAGCTGCATTCACATGAAGTGTTAAAATAGTTTAACACTTTAAATAGTTTAAACTTTATTCCCCATATTTGTTAATGTAATTAAGTTAAACTTCATTAACTTTACTCCCCGTATTTGCAAAATGGGGATATCACAAACTTGCCTGATGGGATTGTTGGGAGGATTAAAAGTAAATTCAGAAGGCAAAGTGTCCGCCACATAGCAGTTTCTCACTAAATGCTACTTTGTTCCCTCATCTTTCTGCTTCAAGAAAATAGGTTGCATGCCTAATGTCATCCGAAACATGAAGTTGGTCACAACAGTAAACCATCAAGAGAACATGAGTGGATTGCCAGCACCCCATCGCAACTTTTAGAAAACAAGCTGACATATCTCCTTGTAAACGCCACTGCTTGATCACCAGCAGCGGGTTTTCACTTGAAATGTAACACATTGTAAGTTTACACTAGGGTGTGAGTCCATAATTAAAAAAATGAAATTTAGTGGTAGGCAAATTCTATCTTCCTAAGGGCTGTCTCCAGGAAAGAGGACATCAACACGCATATGCCCTGGGCAGCTCCTGGGCCATCATGGCGGTCGCATTTGGAACTGGCCAAACGGGCTTGTATCGTGAGGGGTGATCAAATACCTCAGAGTAATCCTGCAATGTAACAAAAGCAAAAATAAACACGTGGGATTACTTAAACTAAAAGACACTTGCAAGGAAAGGAAACCATTAACAAAAAGAAAAGGCAACCAAGGAATTGGAGAAAATATTTGCAAACCATATATCTGATAGTGGCTTAATATAACATGAGAAACAAATATAACTCACTAGCAAAAAAACAAATAACTTGATTGAAAAATGGGCAAAGGACCTGAATAGACGTTTATCCAAAGAAGACATACAGACGGCCAACAGGTACGTGAAAACATGACTAATCATTGGGGAAATGCCAGTCAAAACCACAATGAGATATCACCTGCATCTATTAGGATAACTATTATTTTTAAAAAAAGAAGATAAGTGTTGGCGTGGATGTGGAGAAAAGAGAACTCGGTGGGAATTTAAATTGGTACAGCTATTATGGAAAACAGTATGGCGGTTCCTCAAAAAATTAAAAATGGAACTACCGTATCATCCAGCAATTCCACCTCTGGGTATACACCCAAAGGAAATGAAAACAATATGTCTAAGAGATATCTGTTCTCCCAAGTTCATTGCAGAATTATATCACAGTAGCCAAGATATGGAAACAACCTAAGTGTCCATCAACAGATGAATGGATAAAGAAATGCAGTATATATATAGACCGTGGAATATTATTCAGCCTTAAAAAAGAAGGAAATCCTGCAATTTTCAACAACATGTAGGGACATGAAGGACGTTATGCTAACTGAAATAAGCCAGACACAGAAAGACAAATACTGTATGATCTCACTTATGTGTGGAATCTAAAATAATCAAACCCATAGAAGCAAAGAGTCTAGCGGGGGTTGCCAGGGGCTGGGGGAGGGAGGTAATGATCAAAGGGTAAAAAGTTTCAGCTGTGCAAGATGAATAAGTTCTGGAGATCCACTAATCAGCAAAAATCAAAAACAACATATTCAGATGCGAAGTCTATCAAATATTAGGTCAGAGGTTATAAATAGTGTTTATCCTAGCTCCCACCCATACTCAGGTCTAAAAAAAAACGAGGGAGGAATGAGCGCTAAATTGATGGGGAAAAATGTGCCATCATTAAAACTCTTGGTAGTTCTTCCTCTACCACGTGATTCCGTTTTAATTTCAATCCGGTTGAGCTTTAAGCCACACGACTGGCCTGCAGTGGAAGGGATGATAGATGGCTTTTACCTACAGTGTAATGCAGCAGATTTTGTAATTAAACTTGCTGAACCACCACTGCCTTAAGGTGCAGACATCATCTGAGACATTTGTGTCATGTATTCTAAAATGATGACTTCCCCCAGACATTTATGTGCCTCATCAGGAAGGACGAGCAAGGCAGTGGTTTTGTCACCCCATCTAGGCACCAGCCAGTGATAAATCACGACAAGACTTGCAGACTCCTGCTTGCTGTGAACTTTTATGTAAGACTCTACTGTCTTGTTGGTCTCTCAATCCTTATTCCTGTGTTCAGGAGCTCAGCGCGTGGCTGTAAAAATTTCCCTTCAGGTTAGACAAACAGCACATTTCTTTAAGATTTCTCCCTGCCTCCCAAGCTTTCAAACCCATCATTTGGGCCATATTAGAACAGTATTTGAACAGAACGCTACTGTAACTATTTTGCTTGTTACCCTCCTTGTGAGTTTACTCGTGTTATATATTTGCAGAATAGCATAAATCCAGATGTAGGTGTACGTGTGTACGTGTTTCTAATTGTGTCTTTAATTGAAATTAAAAAGAATTTTAAACATGCCCAAAAGTTTCTGAATCATAGAAGAGATCTAATTTGCCTTAAGTAGTGAAAGAGTTGACATCCCCAATATAATCTTTATGAAGAGTAGTTCAGTTTTTACCTTGTTAGCATTATTCGGTTCTGTCTTCAGAGGGTTTATGTATTCAGAGTATGTCGATGCGTAGTTTGTCTTTCTTGAGATCGAAGGTCATATTTTGCATGGTTATAAGTTCATCCTGTTTCCTTGACCTGTACGTTGTTTCTTCCTGAAAGACTCCTTGTACTTGTCCTCCTGGGTCAAGTTGTGATCTGATTGTAATCTTGTGTCTAGAGGCAGGAGGCCCTCTAGGGATGGGGCATGATGAGAGTGGGATTTACTTTGCACAGCAAAGGATTAGTTTATCATATGGAGAGGATGGGCAGAGGGGAGGTCAACTGTGGTTCAGTTGGGTCATCTGAGTCCAATTACATCTCCTAATCCAGTTCCTTGAGTCCCGTGGCTCATGACTGCTACCGTTGTGTTCACGGCCACTCTGCCCAGCTAGTTCTGAACCAACAAAAATGAATACTTGGCACTGTGCCCCATGATACACACAGAGCCAAGAACTGTACTCTGGAATGCTGAAGCATGGGAAACATAAAAAAAAAATACCCTTTGTGTTTGAGTTTTCCAGTGAAAAAGAGCAGACGCTGTCTAACTTCTGCCTTTCAAAGACTGCATCCAATTGGCAGAGCCCGAATCACATGAAATCCCAGAAATTCTACTCAAAATTGTATTCTCTGTGAACCAGGTAATATAACAGAAAATGTTCACAGCTGCCTTGTTTAAAAGAGCTTCGAAAAGTGGAATCGACCATCTATCTGCCAATAGGAGAATGGATCAATCCATCGTGGTAAAGTCTAGAATAATATACATACCAGACAGGAGAGAAAGCAAATGAACTTCAAGGTGCCTGCAACACTGGAATGGATCTCAGTATGTGATAGAAAGAAGCCAGAGAGGAAACAATACATAGGCTACAGGCTCATTTATATGAAATGCAACACTTGCACTCTCAGGCATAAAAATTTAGAAAAGAACAAGAAAGCAATTGCTACATAAAAATTTAGAAAAGACCAAGAAAGCAATTGCTACAAATTCAGGATGGAGCTTACCTCCACGGGAAATGGAGAAAGTACCCTGGAGGGCTGGGTGCTGTTGGCAATGTACTATTTCTTGACAACCTGGTGGTTCTGTGCTTTGCCTCATTCAGAAAGCTGTGTGTTTATTTTTAAGTCCTTTTTATGAATGCAAGTCTTATGTCATTGAAAAAGTTTACAAAGGGAGAAAAAAAGATCTGAACTGCATACACAATCTTTCTCTGCAAGGGAAATGGAGAAAGAGTGTTTTATTTTCTGAGTCCGACAATACAGAGGAATGCAGCAAAGGGGTTTGAAATGGATGCTAAGTGTGAGTTCATCATCCTGCACCCTTGCCACCACCATCACCAGGGGACTAGATTCATTTTTTCCACTTTTGGAAAGCCCCATCACTCCCCACTTCTTGAAGAGCAGTGGGGTGGGCACAGTTGACAATTTGACCAATAGCTCAGGGTTAAAACTGCATGGCGACTCTTTGTATTTTGCGTGTCATCTTCCTTATTTTGTGTGCATAATCAATGTTAAATATGTATGTTTATTTCTATCTATGATCTATCTGTCTTTCCATCTCTACATCCATCCATCCATCCATTCATTGATCTATTGATCTAGATAGATAGATAAATGATAGAGAGAGAGATAGAGGGATAGATATAGATAGATGATAGATGATAGATAGATAGATAGATGATAGATAGATAGATAGATAGGTGATAGATAGATAAAACATAAAATCTTCTTTTGCTTTGAAACTTTTAGCCTTCCGTTGAATTAATTATATTTCTCAGTTCATGGCTTGATGTCACCATCCTTAATCAATGGAAGCTCAATTTCTCCTATTTTATTTTGTTTTATTGTTTTGTTTTTTTTTTGCCACTTTTTTCCATAACCCATTCTCTTTGTACTCCACTCACCCTCCCAATAGCATCCACCGATTGAATTTCATGTATCCATTTTTTAAAGTTCTCCTTGCAAGTGTGTACTAGTTACCCCCTGCTTGAAATCCTCTGTCTTCTCCACCTTTGAGTAACATCCATCCATCACCTTTCAGATCTCCAAGGATCCCTCACTTGAGTGGACTTTTCCATATCTATTCTGCCAGCACATTTATTAGCCCTTTTTCATTCTCAAAATATCTACTTTTTATTTCCTTTGGGGCAATGAGATATTAAATATTTGTGTTTTCATTCCCTCATTTAAAGAGGTTTTAGGTACTAAGCTTTTTAGACTCAGGAAATTTTTGTAGGAGGCCAGGAAGAAAAAGATTGTCAATAAATCAATTCCCTTCCTAATTTTTGTGTTTCTAAAATGAGCAAACAACTCTGGGAAATTACATCAGGCATCACGGAGAGACTGATAACTCTGAAGGACGCATGAACTGGGAGGGAGGGAATTCACTCAAACCTACAAGAGTTTTGCAGAGCCTGGAAGAGAGATCACAGGTGTGCTCTGTTGGTTTTGCAAGCAGGGAAGGTACCTGTGCTGTCATTCCTAAATCTGAATTAGCTGCATGATTCTCCCTTGGAAAATGTCTCTGGATTCTATACGCAACAGGGAAACAGATGAGCTGCTAAGAACTGAAGACCCATATAGATGAGAAAATTAGCAACAAAGAAACAACCCTGGACGTATGGCACATCCATGGAAAATATAGAAGAGATTGAGTTTAATTTTGTCACCAGCTTGTTGAAACACGCCCTCAGAGTTATGACGTTAGTTGATCTGTAAAAACAAAGAAATGCTCTATCTCCTCTACAGTTTCGATGGGACTAAATTGTATGAGAAATCATACCGACTGGCGTTCAAAGTGTTATTACACTTTCTGGTTGCTGATGGATGCTCTCTGTCTCCCTTGTCTATATGCTTTGTGAGCACAACAAACCCATCTAGGTATCATTGGAGCATTGCTGGCGCAGGTCCTATTGAAACGTATACATTAAGTGAGTATTTGTTGATTGTGTGGATTTGTAGGAGGCATACGCCTTCAGAAACTAGCGTGTATGCTAACAATTAGGCAGTGTGGGTAGTCTGAATTCGAATGCAATGAAATATAAAGGGTCGTGTCAGCTCAGACTTCTTATAGCCATTAATTTATTATGGCTCTTAGGTGCCTAGAGTCCTGTGGTGGGCATAAACACTGAGTTTGCAGTTGGTGTTTGACAAATCCAATGGGGTCCTTCTACATTAACCACCTTGATTCTTTCCCAGAAGCCATATTTATTACCTAAATAGCATTGTGTTTCTTCCCCGTGGCTATCATCTACCCAAAGTCACTGGCATTGTAACTTTGGCAAATGTCAAAATGTACTATGTAGATATTTGGCTCTTGGAAATAATCTGTGGTTACATCTCATAATCAAGACTGTGTTTGTTAATACTACTGGAGTCTTCAGGCTGTAAGTAACTATAGTTGTTTGCCAGGGCTGTCATAACAAAAACCACAGATAGGGTGGCTTAAACAATGGACATTTATTTCTCACTGTCTATCATAATATAGTCTTAAGAGATATGGACTACCTGGATGCCCACAGAACATCTCATGGACCCATTACCCTGCCGGGCATCATGCTAATAGGGAAGAGCTGGAGG
The DNA here is from genome assembly GCF_057802395.1 of Ceratotherium simum simum. Classification (NCBI taxonomy): domain Eukaryota; kingdom Metazoa; phylum Chordata; class Mammalia; order Perissodactyla; family Rhinocerotidae; genus Ceratotherium; species Ceratotherium simum. The sequence goes on from NC_141940.1 coordinate 126,443,080, forward strand.
TCATGGTAGGATGCCACTCCAGATGGTGGGAGATAACGCAGATCTTCGTCTTAGTGTTGCTACATTTCAATCAAAAGATTTTTTTCTACCACCAAGTATAAACTCCAATTAGCATCAGAAGACCATAAAAATTAATTCCCATTTAAGTTATTTCCATTGTAAGATTTTCATTAACCGCAAGAACTGGCAGACTGAGCAAATAGCATTTAAAAGTCTCCCATGCTTTTCAAAAGTGAATTCCAAAATTAATTGAAAGAAAAACTGGTAATTTCAGAAGTGATAGAAAAAGGGAGTAAGGACATTTTAGCTCATTGAAGGGGGAGTTTGAGGCCCTCTGCTCTTGGGTGCTGATTCTTTCTTCCATGTTCATTCTAAGATATTTATGAGTATTTAAAAGAAAATTAAAATGAGGGATGGGACTGTTGAGAATAAGGAGATTCCTTTGGGCAGGAGCTGAAGAAAGCATTTGATTTTCACAAAAGGCATTCTGTCAGCAAAAACAAATCAAGAAATAGAAGAGGTTTAGAAGCACAAATCATATCTATAAATGGAAAAACAATAATCCAATTGTCTTGAATACGTAACACGTGTCAGCGTAGTATAAACTAGGTGACGCAGGGTGGCCGGTGCTGTGTGGACTTTATATAAGCTAGGCTGTGTTGTAGAGATACTCACACACAAGCTCACACATACAATCTTGCATTATCTTTGAAATAAAGTTGAATGGCAATCTTTTAAGATACGTGTTTACTGTGATGTAGCAATTCCACTACAACTTATTATATGAAAACACGTATCCACATATGACCTTGTACATGAATGCTCATAGCAGCACTATTTGTAACAGCTTAAAATTGGAAACAATCCAAATGTCCATCAATGGATGAATGGGTAAACAAAATGTGGTATTCCATACAACCATAGATTATTATATGATCATAAAAAGGAGTGAAGTAGTGTTGCGGGCTACAAGGTGGATAAATCTTGAAAACATCATGCTAAGTAAAACCAGCCAGTCACAGAAGAACACATGTTGTAGGATTCCATTTATACAAAATATCCAGAATAGGCAAATTGACAGAGACAGAAAGTAGATTAGTGGTTGCCAGGGGCTGGAAGGAGAAGGGGAACGGGAGTGACTGTTACAAGATTTCTTTTTGGAGTAATGAAAATGACTAAAATTGATTTTGGTGATTATTGCACAACTCGGTGAATAAACTAAAAACCATTGAATTTTTAAAAAAGTAAATTGTATGATATATGAATTTAAAGCCATTTTTTTGTGTGTATATGTGAAGAAGATTAGCCTTGAACTAACATCTGTTGCCTATCCTCCTCATTTTGCTGAAGAAGATTGGCCCTGAGCTAACATCTGTGCCCATCTTCCTCTGTTTTATATGTAGGATGCCTCCATAGCATGGCTTGATGAGCGGTGCATAGGTCCATGCCCGAGATCCAGACCTGCGAACCCCAGGCCACTGAAGTGGAGCACACGAACTTAACCACTACACCATCAGGCCGGCCCTAAAGCATATTTTTTTTTAAGATACAAGTTTAGTATTTTTTTTGGTGAGGAAGGTTGGCCCTGAGCTAACATCTGTGCCAATCTACGTCTATTTTCTATGTGGGATGCTGCCACAACATGGTTTGATGAGCAGTGTGTTTCTGAGAACTGAGCCCACAAACCCCGGGCCACCAAAGCAGAGCATGTGAACTCAACCACTACGCCACCGGGCTGGCCCCAGTATTTGTGTTTTTTAAAGAAAGTCCTCAAACATGTTCTTTTTTCCCCATTTATTCTATTTTCTCCCTCACTCCCCACACTTATGAAGTGTGAAAATCCCAGGATCTCCATAGCAATAACTTTCTGAAAATGCTACGATATAACATCATTTTGTTTTGATTTGAGAAAATCAATTCCCTATTATATCTCCTTTAGGCCAGCATGATCCATGGAGAATCTGTATATATTACTGAAATATTTATTTTCATCTACCAAAAGTCCTTAGAACTTGAGTTCTTTTTTGAAAACTTTATTTCAAGTTATTTATATTGATGAGTTTATTCAATATAGTATTTTCTTGAAATACATTTCAGAATTTCAGTATACTCAAAGGAGAAAACATTATCGAGTTTTTCTCCATTTTGTCTCTTAGTGCCTCCAGTGGCAGATAAGACAAGTAATGTGGGCGACAAAAGTTGATTCATGTGGAAATGAAAAAAAATGGGGGAAAAGGAAACAAATAATGGGCAGGTTCATTCTCTATCAAAATACCCAACTAAAATCAGTGAGGGTCTTAATTGTCTCAGATGTAATGGAGACACGGCTGGTGTGACTCGTGGAACTCCTTTATTGAGAAAGCACACCTCTTCTGCAGATGCCTTCCCATGAAGAGGCATGATGCAGCCATATAAGCCAGCACTAGAGCAGCAGTCCTGTGGACAGGTGGTCCAGCATCCTAGATTGTGCCCAGTGACCTCCATCTTTGCAGGAAGCATCAGCGGCCCCATGTCCATGTGACCCACCTTGCTAGTGTGTTCACACCTGAATCCATCCAATCTTGTATCCACCATCCACTCTCTCACTCCTGATCTCATCATACTGCCACCTTCTGGAAAATCTTAATTTCTCCTCTTCAACTAGGTCCTGCTTACATTGACTCAACTCTTAGGCAACTTAGGTTCCATTACTATCTCCTATGTCACCATTTTGTCTATATATTCAAGACCCCTTTTATTCCACTGCTCTTTAATTGTACTACCTATGGGAAAAAAAATCATAATTTGTACTCCTACTCACAAATGCACACACACGCACATGAATTTTTAATGTGAAAGCATCCTGGAATTATTGGAATTAACCCCCTTAGGTCTTGAAAATATATATATTTGCATTCCTGCTGGGATCTATTTGCTATTGTAGAAATCTTGCATCACTAATCATAAATGATTTTAATATACAGGCATCAGTATTCTATTATGCCAAATCCATAAAATAATGCTTTACAAGTTTTCCTTCTTTATACACAGCCTGAAGCAGCTTATGTAGCATTGAAAAAGGATGTTACATTCTATCAAATTTATAGGAGAAGACATTTACACTTGGGCTTTCGTAAGAACCTCTTTGTCATCATCCTCTATAATTACATGATAAGAGTTTGTGTATCTTCCTTCATTATTGGAGTGATTTTTGTTTCCCCTGAAAATCATTTCATCTACGTTTCTCATTTTTTATATATCGTTTGACAATGAATTAACCTACATACTATAAAATTCAGTTCCTTTCTGTTTTCTTCTGCATTCTCTTTTCTAACACCTGATTTTTTGTTACCATTTCTGCATTTTAATTGCCATGAATGGTATTCATACTTTTATATTCTCAAGCCGCTGACCTTACATTCAGATCTGTACCAGTTATATTTTCAGTGATTTGTGTGACTCTAAGAGTAAAATCAATGAGCATATCTGTATATCTGTATTATGATTCCCGTTTTAAACAGTAAAATCAATGATGTTGCTACAACTGAATTTTTCATCTCTACAATATTCAGTAATTTCCACATCTGAGACAACAGAAGGTCAAATGGCATCTCTTTTCATATGTTCCGCTTCATTTGAAAATAATTTACATCTTGATGGTGCATTTCCTGCATAGTTGTTTTTTCTTTTCTGATTGCCTTCGTTTTGTTTTCTTAGAAAAACACGGGCCTTTTCTATAACATACTTTGTATTTTCCAGTTGTTTACAAATACTATTACCTATAATGGAGCTGATTCTTCATCTTTAAAATACCGACTCACTTTTCAACAATAGGCCAGTTGTTTCATATTAGGAGTGCCTCAGTCAGCTCGGGCTGCCATAACAAAGTACCGCAGACTGGATGACCTAAACAACAGACAGTTATTTCTCACAGTTCTAGAGCCTGGAAGTCCAAGATCAAGGTGCCTGATGAGAACTGTCTCCTGGTTACAGATGGCTGTCTTCTCACTGTATCCTCACGTGATGGAGAGAGAGAGGAAGCAAGATCTTTAGTGTCTCTTCTTATAAGGACACTAATCCCATCAAGGGGCCCCCACCCTCATGATCTAATTATATCTCAAAGGCCCCATCTTCAAACATCACCCGTTGGGGGTTAGAGCTTAAACATATTAATTTGGGAATGCACACACATTCAGCCCATAACAGAGACTATAAACTCTTATAAACCTTTATGATGATTATCTTTTTAAAATTATTATTCTCTGCCTTTTATATTCTGGGGTTTCACTTTTGCTCTTTACACCAGACCTCCCAACAAGGGCCCTTCAGACTTCTCCTGTGTCTTTTTCTCCTCTCCTGCATCAGTCAACATCGTTTCCTTCTTTAAGTAGCTCTGGAATTCTTCACCCCCACTGTTGTGTTGTGAGATTCAACTTTAAAAAACTACAGTCAATTTTAAGGAAAATTTACAGGGGGAGCAAAGATAACTCCTTATTCAAAATTGACGCTCATTAACCAAAAGAAAGCTGGTTTCACCTTTAATATTTGATTTTGTTTTAATCTGACAATTAGAGAGACTCTTTTCCCTTCAGTGAGTGTGTGTGTATGTGGTTTATATTCCTTCCAAAACATAGAAGTTATATAATCTACAGTGAATCTTTAAAGTGGGCATTAATATACTCAAAATTATTTCTTGACTTATCAATGTTAAACTTGACATTGATTCCTATTCACAAAGATTTGCATACCAGAAAAATAATCATCATCCTACCTCCCCATAATCGTTTCTGCCTCTCTTTCATTATTTTATGATTTCTAGTTTTTCTAGGGATTCCTACAAACTCTTTAATAATGTCCATAAATCTCTATCATAATATATCATCTTTAAAATATGCACTTACTTTCTCCATGAAAAAGAGGAACAAGATGCATCTCAACTCCTACCTGACAAAATCAAGAAGTCTCTCCCCATCCACTTCTACTTTCTCTTAGTGTTATTATTGCCTTATTTTGCATTTGTATAACAAATAAATTACGCATGCCAGCCACCCACCTCAGTGCTTTTTAGTATTAGTGATATGTTGAATAAGGATTTAATATTCATTCACTTGACTGGTTGGATTTGGATTTTTGTGTTATTTTTTTTAAGAAGGGCTCCTTTATGTTTCTCAAGGTCTCCTGTGTTTCAAAATATCTTTCTCTGACATTTACAATTGAATGACGATCATTCAAGGTAAGAAATACTTGAATCTCTATTACTTGCCCCAGGGTCTGATGCATTGTTATCTTTTAGGTCATTATATCACTAATAAAAAATTGTGCATCAGTAATTCTTTATCAGAGGATTATGGGTTATGTATGTATTCAGCTTGCTTTCTGTCCTGACAGAGCCATCATTTTTGATCTAAGGTATTTTGAATTTTAGTTCTTTATTTCACCTAGTTTCAAATCTAGAAGTCTAACCTCAGGTCTAACTCTACTTTTTAAACTTTTTCTGCTCTAGTGTAGATTGTTCCCAGTATTAATTTCATTTGTGAATTGGCATTACTTTTCTCTCAAATTTTGATGTATGTGTGTGTATGGTGTGTGTGCATGTTCCAGGTCTTTCTCCATTTACTGTAGTATTTCTACTCCTTCTCACATTCCTTGCATTGTATCTATGAGGTTTTATTTCACAGAGGCGATAATTTATTTATTTGTATCAACCAAAAGTAACTTGTGAAATATTATTTTACTTTCTGCCAAAATTATATTTCCTGCTGATTTTTCTTCACTTCCCCATAGCAGCCTTCTTCCTTACCTCTCACGGTTTCTTCGTTTTGTGTAGGAGTCTTGACTTCTAGGCTGGCTCTTGGCTGAAGAGTAACATGACAAGGAAGGAGGCATTTCTTGGGTGAGCTGGCAGCCTCAAGGCAGGTGTGGTGTCTCCATGATCTTTCCCGCCAACTGGCTCCACAGTCTGCACTCAGCTAGTGGTCTCTGCATCTCCTCTCAGTCTTCGAGTAGAGATGGATCTTGGGGAAGTTCAGTATGGACCGTCCTATGCGTGTATGTGTGTGTGCTGGTGTGTACCGTGTGTAATCAGCATCGGTAGAATGAATCACCCCACATGTCTCTCTTCTGCTCCGATACCATGAAACTCCTCTCATTTTTGGATGGTAAATCTATGCGTTTTGTTTCACTTCTCTCTTTTCTGACACTCTGTTAGGGCTTCTCCAGGAATCCTCCTAAACACTTCTCGTTCTCTGGAGCTTGCTGTTCCAAAGTGGGAGCTTTGGGCCCATTCTCCAAAACTTCCCTAAAACCATGACACAGTATGGAACGGGCTGGGGCTACAAAAGGTCATCCTATGATGATACTATAAGGAATTGTTTTCAATCCAAGCTAAGTGGGATTGGAAAAGATTTCCTGCAAAAGGTGATGGCTAAGCTAAATAAGAAAGAAATTGTAATACCTGACACAAGTCTTCAGTTTTATAATGCAAAGTCAAAAGAAAAAAAATCAAATGAGACTTAGGATAGGATAAAATTAAATATAGAAAATGAGAGAAAATCAAGAACCATTGAATAGAATATTCGACATTCCCTCTAGGAAAATGAAATGGAAATTCTCCTGGGGAAATGCAGGGAGGGAGCGTTCTTTCAAAAGAGTCTTCTTCCAGACAACGTGCCTGTGGCTGAGTGTACTCTACAATCTTCACCACCTCCGTTTTTCACTCTTCCTACCCTCTCTTAGAGAATGGCACCTCTTGTTCATGGTGCATTGCTCTAGGATGTAAAATAATACTCCAGGTTGTTCTACAGAGAACGCTTCAAGGCACCATGTTGGTGCAGCCCACTTTAATCAAGGCACCATAGATCATAGGTGGGACTTTGCTTCCTTCCCGGTCTCATTGTTATTTCTCTTAGGGCTGAAGAAAACTCCCAGGTATTTCTGGCTAATATCGGGATCCTCCAAATTCAGATAGATTGCAGCCTTGCACTGTGGGAGTAATTACAACTTTCATTTAACAACCTGCCTCTTCCGTGCCCGACTATTTTCAAAGAAGGAATTGTTCCTGGGGGAACATCGTAGCAGAGCACAACATAAAGAATATCTGTAGGAAATATTGAGGGTGGCAACATGTTATTTTATCCAGTTGACAAACACGTGGTGGGGTCTGATGCCTTCCCTGTCTATCCATCTTGTGATTGGATTTTCAGGATCAGTGGTAAGCGTCCTGGGAAATAACACTCTGCTACAAATCACCTTCTTTCTGCCTTTTTACCATTCTCAAGAGTGGCAAAGAGCTTGGAGGACTCTTTCAATCACTCTTGTTTCACACTGTGTCTCCATTTTATATTCTGAATGATTTTAGGGGAGAAAAAAGGTGGTAAAAGGTTACAAATGTATTCCTAACAAAGCAACAATACAACTTTCAGTCAAAGAAACATATATTGGAGTCAAGATGCCATCCTGCATATTAACAAAATATTATAACTCAAAAAAGGAACCATTTATTGTCACTTGCCAAAGGTTATTGGACACTGTAAAACAAATCTTCTGCTTTCTATAATGCACTTGCTTATGTGTTTACTCCCACCATGTATCTAGTAGATGAATGGTGTATGGATTCTGGCATAATCCATGCAGCTGATAGTAGTGTTTCATAAAGCCTTTGTAAACCTTGTTCTTACTAGTGATTCAATACAATCTCACCCACTCACTGTTAATTTTCTCTGAAATCTCTCTTAGTCTGGGAATAAGTAAAATCAATCCTTTTTTACATAAAATAGTGGAAAAATCCCCACCCATTCAATTCAGAGGAATATTCCTAGGAAAATTTATGTTTAAAAGTTCAAAAGTCATTTTATCAAAATTGAAAAATATGTGTGTACACACATACACATATAGTGGTGATAGATTGTACACTATTAATAATTAAAATAATTATTCTGGGGCCAGGCCCGTGGCCTAGCGGTTGAGTGGGCACGCTCCACTGCTGGGAGTCCAGGTTCGGGTCCCGGACACGCACTGATGTGCCGCTTCTCCGGCCATGCTGATGCCTCGTCCCACATACAGCAACTGGAAGGATGTGCAGCTATGACATGCAACTGTCTACTGGGGCTTTGGGGAGAAAAAACTAAATAAATAACATTATAAAATAATTATTCTGGAGGAAAAACTAACACTTGCTGATGTTGAGAGCTGGGGTTCTCATAGTGGAAGAAGAAATCCGAATGAAGGAACATGAGGTCCCTGGTAGGGCTGACTTGAAATTGTAGGTATCATTGTGAACTGATGATTTTAAAATAGACATATGCAAGTCAGTGCACCATTATATGTGCATATATATAATAGTGTGTGTGTGAGAGCCCAGACCTGTGTCTATCAGTGCATACTTCATGTATTTTCTATGTCCATCCGCTGAAATAGCCAAGAAGCAGAGACACCCAATAGCAATGAGGATACCATGACTCTAGATATTAGCTTCTAATATCAATCTCCACTATAGGAACCAGGTCTTGTAGATATGGCAGATTTCAGTGTGGGTTTGGGTACATAGAAGGTGAGCTTGGAATATCCTCAAATTCCAAAAAAGCAGGAAAGTGCTCAAAAATATTAGGAGAACTTATTAGAAGGACATAGGAGCTATAATAAAGAAGCTTCCATTCTGGGAAACTTTGAGCACCAAATAAATTAAGTACAGTAATAGATCATACACATTTGAAAAAATAGCAATGCATGTGTCTATAATGAATATATATATTTATTTATATATATCCATATATAATGCACGCATATACATATATTTAATGTATATATATATACAGTCATGAGTTGCTTAATGATAGGAGATAGATTCTGAGAAATGGCATCATTAGGCGAGATTTTTGTCACTGTGTGACCATCATAGAGTGTTCTTACACAAACCTAGATGGTATAACCTATTACACATCTAGGCTGTCTGGACTAATCTGATGGGACCACCATCATATATGAGGCCCATCCTTTACCAAAACGTCATTATTTGGTGCATAATGGAAAAGGGACTCTTCTTTACAACAAATGCTCAATCCTGACTGGTAAATATGGAGCAAGTTCTGTAGTTAGAGAAATATGTATATAACTTTGAAACCATCACAGTACAGATTGGACTGGGAAAGAACTATCAAATCTTGCTAAATACAGGGAAAAATTTGAAGAGAAAAAGGTATTTATGTAGTCTTAAAGTATCTCCCAAAAGAGAGCTTTCTGATTCTAATGAAAACAGTAATTATTGAAACAACACCCTGACTGAGGGATCAAAATTAGCATCGGGGACAGGTGAGTGATGTTCCTCCAGATGTGGTGCTCTCAGAAGGACATAGCATCGCCTGTGTAGCATCCCAGGCGAGAAGACATAACCTGAGTCTACTCAGGAAGAGGCCAGAAGACAAACAAATAACAAACAAATAAGGGAATATAAATCACAGTATTATTTCCATTAGCATCAAATGTAGCAGCTATTTGGAGATGTATTTCCATAAAATACATGCAAGACTTATGTTTAAAAACAACTACAAAACGTTGATGAGAGAAGTTAATAAAGATATAAATACTGAATTGTGCTGTTGCTATTTCCAGCAGTAGGAAATAATAAGGGACAACATTCTTTCCAACAAAAAAGAACAACAAAGCCAGATAGTGAGTCCTCATCTTTCTGACTTGTTTTTCTGACTGCTGTTATTTCAGTCTCCTATAATTTCACAAAATGTTTGAAAATCACAAGGGCAGTTTTCTGTTTATGTCTCTACCCGTGCATTTTACAGGCTGCACTGGTCTCCTGGTAAACTCTTATCTTGCCCCCACTCAGCTTACATTTAAGCACTAGGCAGGTCTGGACCATCCCATATTCAGCATCTGTTCCTGGGGCTGTGTGTGTCGCAGGGGTCTGGAGAGGAAAATCTTGTGCCCTCATGAGGTGCATTCTTGTGGGCATTGAGCATCAAATGCGTGAGAAAATAAAGAAATGCATGAACATGGAATTTCAGGCAGTGATAAATGCTGCCAAGCAAATAGAGGAGATGGATGTTAGAGAGACTGGGTGAGGTCTAATTTAAGTAGGGTAGACAGACAGAGCCCTTGGGAAGAAATTTATGTAGAGGCTTGAGTGATGGAGAGTAGGCAACATTTTGAAGATGAGAGAAGAAATATTTGAAAGAGCACACAACCAGTGCAAGGGCTCGCAGAGTGGCTGAGCCAGGCTGGTTCTAGAAAGAGAAACACAGTGAGCCTGGCTGTAGTCATGAGATGCAGAGAGAACAGAAAGAGACAAGTCAGGAGATAAAAGAAGAACCAAATCCTATAGGACCAAAAGCATTTAATGTGTGCACTTCATAATCAAGGAAATGCACAGCCATTGCTGGATTTTCTTCAGGGAGAGCAATGATCTGATTCACACTTTTACCACTTCTTCAGAATTTGAGAACCAATATTTATTTTTCATGTGAGGAAAGCAGTATTCGTTATGCTAATATGTCATTGTTTCATCATTATCTTTACCATTTGTTCAGTAGACTCCTCGCATGTCATAAGTAGATTTGAATTTTTTAGGTAGGACCTAAAGTTGGTCCTTTAAAATATATTACGACAATTACTCAAAAATATACGACATGATTTAGTAGAGAGTTCATATGAAAAGGAATGTTGCTAAAGGCATAAGTTGTCAATGATTTTGTTAAATGATCCATATTTGAAACATTTTGTTTAGAATTTAGCTTCCACTATGCTATTTAAAACCATAGCAATGATCTCTGCAATAGATGGGCACTCATGAAGAGAGTTGGCTTTTCCGTGCTTTTTCAGATATTTAGATAATTCAAATTAGTTATCTATCATTTCTTCCTTAAAAACAGATGCACTTAGCCAAACAAATGTATCCCTAAAGATATGTAAAAAAAAATACCCTATGTCATCCTAACTTGGAGATTTAAGATGGTACATCTTCAAGGCTTATTTAAGCATTATCAGCTTAAGTGTTCATCAGCTACTCTCCTTTTGTCTTCTCGCTGGGAACTCACATTTACAATATGTTATTCACAAGGAAATCTGCACAGATCAAGTAATTATTGTGCTTCTCATAGAAGAACAAAAAGATTTGTCAGAAAAAAAAAGTGATAATTAAGGAACTTATGGAAATAATTACAGAGAAATATCTCAGAGTAAAAGGTATCCTTTGTGGGGATTGTTGGCTGTTTGTACATGTTGGATTTAATAAACTAGCATTAACTCTAATTTCTGGAACAAAGTGAGCACAATTTGGAAAAATACAAAAAAATCACTATGGAAAATAATATGGAAATCTGAGAACTCTCACACCTTGGTCATAAACATTAGACAGTTATTTGAGGCTTCCATGACATTCTTAGTTATGAGATATAACCAAACCTATTTCTAAAATTACAACACAGCAATCATTTGTTAGGTAGAAAGACTGAAGTTCTCATGATTGAAATAGAAAATTAGCTAAACTGAATCTCTCATAATCTGCTATCAATTCATGTCCCTTAAGAAGTCTGCAAACATTGTAGGTCTAGAGCCCAACCCATGTTCTCTCAGAAGGACAACTTAAGACATTGGAAAGCTACATTTGGAAAAGTTCCTGTGGAAGTTTGCACATATTAATAGGACCAATCTGCCCTATCGGTGTGAATATGCTTACTCAGTGGAATTACACTACTTGTGTCCAGTAATTCCTAGCTCTGTTCCACTGTCCCTTCCTCAGTAAAGTGTATGCGACCTCCAGTGCCGATGGAGAGATCTTTCCCATTTGCACGTCTATATTTCTTCCTAGTGGTGAAACTTCGGAAAACTGGGTGTTTAACATATACACACAGGACCATTTCCATTCTTTCAATATATTTTCATTGTAGATACACTATTGGCCAGAGACTGTACTAGTTGTTTAGGTTATCCAGCTTAATTAAATGAAAATAATCTTTTCCTTGAAGATATGTTTATCTAATTAAGAACCAGACCAATAACTGTAACAGCCGTTAGTTAGGCTAGATCTTATTATCATATATTTTCTGCCTTGTGCACACAGATGATAATATTGATTCTTCCACTACCTGAAAATGACATACAATGAGAGAGTCCAGTTTCTTGGGGGACTATCAAATGATGTGTGATTTTGCTGGAACCTGGGATTAAAACACTGACTTGCTGTGGATTGGTGTATCAAGTGTTAAAAATGGCTCCCAAGACAGCTCTCTCTCTCTCTGTCTCTCAATTTCTCTCTCTATAAACGATGGTGACATTGGCTCTGAATCCTATTAGAGACCTTCTTTGTTTCAAAGGTCCACTCTTCATTCACCTGGAAATTCATCTCAATAAGTTATTTTTAGAATTCTTTGTGAACCACCTGCTGAACTGAGCACTCACAGCATGTGGGATGTTCCCGCAGCGTCCTCCAGACGCGGGCTCCCATATCATCTATTTGTGTTCACAGCTGCTTTCACAATGTTCATTCACCCTTGGCTGTCACTTCAGATTATTCTTAGGGTTTGCTATCTGATTTATTATTAAATAGAGGCAGTGTGACTCTGGAGATGGAACAGCACCAGGAAAATATATTCAGGAAACTCGAATGTTGTTGCTCACTCACTTTTTAAGTGCACATATAGGTCAAATAATGCTAAGACAATTCTGTTTACATACACAAATTTCAAAAACAATGGGTATATGTAGTCCAACAGTTTTCTACGTTGAGATATAAAAAAAGATTCTTTGTCAAATCAGAATTTGCTTAAAAGATTTGTGTCTATAACAAAATCAGTATTGTAGGATGAAAATACTCATTCAATTTACACATTAAATACTCATTCATTTTACACTTTAATCCATAATCCTAGTTTAAAAAGAAAGAAAAACACATAAATGCCTATTAGAGATTCAGAATTATTGACACTTTGATTGTAATAATAATAATAATAAATTATGTCAAAATAATAAAACTTGTACAAAAAATAAAACATTTATTGTAGTTCTTGTTTATAAAAAATAAACACAATCTAAATTAAAACGTTATGTTGAATTTAGTCTTTTATTCTACAAGAGAATGTTATGTTTTGGGATAAGTTTTTAATGTGAGTTTACAAGATAGATGATAGAGAGATAGATGATAGATAGATGATAGGTAGACAATAGATAGATAGATATAGATAGGTAGACGGATCAATAGATATTTATTTTAAAATATTCAAGGTAAGCTAAAGCAAAATATTGACATATCTATACAAAGGAGTTCAGTTTGGGTTTTCTCTGTGCTGCTTATGTTTCATGCAACTGTAACAAAACTAGATACAAACTTACTGTAGAAGATGTTCACACATTGTGCATTATTTATAAAAATACAGAAAGAGCTCATAAACAGGTTAGGGAAACTCTCCAAGATAGGCCAGCCATTCGTGTGATTTTTTTTCCTAATTAGTGCTGTTCTTCCTTAAGCACCTACAATTCTTCTTCTCTGCCTTTCGTTTTACCTCTTAAGAATTGGTGTCGTACTGCAGTATATTTCCCAGGACCTTTGTGATATACTGAAGCTTTTTACTCTGCTGCTATAATGAATCATGCTTACACCTGGAATAATAATTGCCCTATTTATTGAGCATATGACCTCCTTTGAGAAAACCAAGTCATAATTAATATTAGTGATTAGGTTCTGTATGCAACATGCACCTTGCTGCAGGTGAACTAGAGCATAAGAAGAGAATGGGAGGTTGAGGTGGGCCAGCCAGTTTGTGTTTGTTCCCCTTCTGAATATTTGAAAGAGGAAATATGCTTTTACAGTCGTTCCTATTTGCAGCCTATAGTAGCAGAGCATTCAGACCAAAAATGAACCCAACTGATACACCAAGAATAGGGATATGGTCAAGCATTCCCTAAACGTGTTTCCCAGGAACACACCTCACTCACACAGACAAAGGTTAGTAGACCCATGTCCAGGGTATCAATAAAAGCTTTGAAACATATTCATATTTCCTAAACATCTCTAGATATCACCATAAATGTGTTTCCACTCACAGTATCCTTTGGAGTTGTCCTATTTATTTAACATTTACCTCTTTTCTAAACCTTCACAGAACCCCACCTTCTTTTCTGAATAAGGTTGCTAGATTACGCAAATAAAAATACAACACATCCTGTTAAATTTTAACTTCCAATAGACACCAAATACACTTTTGGATAAGTATGTCTCATGCAATAGTTGGAATGCACTTATACCAATAATGAATTTGATGTTTATCAGAAATTCGAATTTAACTGGACATCCTCTGCTTTATGAAACAACTGTCATTCTGGAAGAAATGCACACACACACACACACACACACACACATTTCTCTCCTTTTTCTGGCATTAAAAAAAGCAAGACTTCAAATACCAGCCCTATAGGATAAGCACACCCAGACACCCAGAGAACGGAAAGACAATTTCTTAATTTCCCTCTAAGTTGGTCCCTGTATACCAGCCCTGAAGGAACACCGGACCTCAGACGTAGGGGGTGTTTTACGTCATTTCAGATGCCGAACCTTGTACAAAAGATCCCCTGTTTGTGTTTATAGGGGTCCTAATGACGGTCTTCGCGTTCCTGCCAGGCTCCTGTCCAGCACAGCTGGGAGAGGCAGGTCGGTGACCTGCTTAAACTCAGGCCCCTTCCGTCCTCACATCTGTGATGTCCGTTGGCTCCTATCCTGCGACTCCTGCTGTCATGAGCAGAAGTAATTCTCTTTTACAGATAACAGCAAGAGCACATTGTAGGGATAAATTACATGCGAGGATAGAAAAAATAATAATAATTTACTCGGACACAGAACATAAGTTTATAGGTAGTATGCTAGATATTAATATCTGATTTATATAATTATATTTTTGCTGCTAAAATATGTATTTTCTTTATGTGTTTGAGTGTTTCCCTTCATTATGGACATAACTTCTGCCTCTCTGCATCTCTCTCTCCATATAAATAAAAACAGTAAAAATATGAATGAATATATATAAATGTATATAATTATATTATATATATTATTCATATGAAACTACCATATTTGTAATTTAAAAAACAGTTAGATATTGTCAATATCAGCAAATTTATATTTCATGTGATACAAATTACTGCATGTTTGTATGTTTACATATGCATCTATCTATTCATCCATCCATCCACCTACTCATTTATCATCCATTCATCTATTCATTCATCGTCCATCACCCCATCTACCAGTCCATTCACCCACCCATCGCCCCGCCCATCCACCCATCCACATCCATCTATCTCATCTACATGCTCCCCTATATCCTTCCATTCCTTTCCACAGATGTTGACTCCGAAGACCATCCTTAATAAACACTGGCATGTTACATTCCTTCTCAGAAAAACTAACCTGCACCCCATCCCAAACGCAAGAGGTACAACATCTCTCTGCATTCTCCATGGCCTTGTCACAGTGTTCTGCTAAAAAAAATTCATTCATTCATTCATTCATTCCTTTTTCATTATTTATTCATCAAGCATTGCTAAGCACTTAATGTTTTCCATAACACAAAAGTGGTATTGAGGATGAGGAGCCCATTCTTCACATTTAGCGACCTCACAGGATAGAAGATAGTGAGGAAAAAATATCAAATCTTCTAGTATGTGGTTTAGCACAATTTTGGAAGTGATGTTATAGAAACAGCAAGAAAGATGGGATGTACTGTGCTACCTGGAATCAGAGGAGGATCTGGAATGCTTGAATTTTCACGTTTGCTCAGGAGACTTCAACCGACAGATTTGATTAACTAGATCCACTGCTTTTATTCTAAGAAAAAAAACAAATCAGAAAGAGGAGGAAGAAAAGAGGAAGACAGAGAGAAGTAAAGAGAAGAGAAGGAGAAAACGGTGGTGTGAAGGGCAAATTGAGGGATAAAGTAAATATCTTCCAAAATATTTAACTAAACTCTTATTTCAGTTTAATCAAATAACCAGCTTCTTAATCACGTTCAATCTCTGTTTGTCCCTCTAATTACATATGATGGATATTTTATTCATAACTAATCATGAGTGAGTAAAACACAAAACTTAAGTAATCTAGCCTTCTGAAATGGGAACTATTATACAGAATTATGTAATATTGTTTTATAACTTACTATTTTAAAAATCAGCTGCCCTTTTCTGAAATTTATTTTGCATATCGTTTTAAAATTATTTATTTTCATAAATGTATATTTTAATGCATAAATAAGTGACTTGGTCTCTGACAAAAATATGTATTTGGCACAAAAGAATGTTTTGCCCAAATTGAATGCTACATATACAGTCATGTGCTGCATAATGATGATTCGGTCAATAACAGACCACATATACAATAGTGGTCCCATGGGATCAATACCATATAGCCTAGGTGCATAGTAGGCTATACCATCTAGGTTAGTGTAAGTACACTCTATGATATTCACACAATGACAAAATCGCCTAAAAAAGCACTTTTCAGGACATGTCCCTGTCGTTAAGTGATGCATGACTGTATTTATTTTTTTCCTGCAAGGCATTAGGAAAGAACGACTAGGATGCCACACATTTGAAAAATGTGTATCTTTATGTGATACTTGAAAGGTCTTGAATGGTACAAGATTGTGTTTTGCTAAATAGCTCCTTCTCACAATATACAAGCACATAGCAAATAGCAAAAAAAAAAAAAAAAAAGG
This sequence comes from Ceratotherium simum simum, assembly GCF_057802395.1. Taxonomy (NCBI): domain Eukaryota; kingdom Metazoa; phylum Chordata; class Mammalia; order Perissodactyla; family Rhinocerotidae; genus Ceratotherium; species Ceratotherium simum. Next base: position 126,459,768 of record NC_141940.1, read on the forward strand.
TAGCCTAACAGTCTTCCCACTGTTTTTCATTTAATAATCATGGAAACGATGCTCAGAAATCATAGCACTTAAACACCCAGGGGTTCTATCTCTTGATCCTCACGATAACTTTTTTTCTCTTACTTAAACTTTAAATTGGATGGAAGATCATCTAAAGCATGCATAAAATCCACTCTACTCTGAATTTAGTTCAAAAGATAGTTTTTATATTCATGTTATAGTTCATTTACTTGATATGTAGCTCATGTTAATGAAAGTATTTCTGAAAGGCTCTCAGGACTTCTCCCCTTGATGTCTAAAATTTTCAGAATTATAACATTTATTCTTTGAATATATTTTGGGGATGAATGGAAGGAAGAGAGATGTTTCTGTTAAGGGGGAAAGAATATCTCTGGAAAGAAAGGATTCTTTTATAAACTCTTGGAATGACTAACCATTTTGTTTGCTATATATATATATTTTCCACCTAAAAATTGACAGTATTAAAGAAAATGTATAAACTGTTGGCTATGAAATGTCAAAGTGTGCCCATGAATTAATTCACTATCTTTCATTACCTCTTTTTTTTCAAGTAGCTTTCCTTTAAAAATGCTGCATTCCAGCCATCTTTGAAAATTTGCTGTTACCAAAACAAGCCGAGAAATTTTAATTTCTTCAACTAGTAAGTGAAGAAAATATTATTTGTCCTGCTCATTCCCATCAAAAAAAGGACTATATATGTGTATGTATATATTTATGTGTGTGTAATTATAAATATAAATACCATAAATATACATATATATTTAAAGGAAATTTTAAAATCATAAATACATATGAATGTGCAAGTCATAATTATTCCTTGTTTTAATTTAAAATAAATCTCAGCCATGGCATTTCCTATTATATGCAAATGTTCCAATGTTGAATAATATCTCTTTCTGTGGTGGGACGAGAAGCATGTATCATTTTTAAGTACAAATAAATACAGTATTCTTTCACTTAAGATGGACATAGTTCATTTAATAGGCAACACATATGATGACTTTTGAAGGAAGGAGAACTTATTTGCTGTATACAGAATACGAGGCTGTTTGGTGGAGAAGAAATCACAGTATTGGGTTTAAAGAAACTAAGCAGTAGTTTAAGTTAACACATATTAAGATAGCTACCAAATACAAGGAAAAAAAGAAAAATGTTGCAGCTGGTCTTAGACTAACCCATTTATGGTAAATACTTGCTCATTTTAGGATTTCCACACTTTTCCTCTAATGGGACAGAGAGTAAATATTATCAACTTTGTGGGCCATATGATCTCTGTTTCAACTGCTCAACTCTGCTTTTGTAGCATGAAATCAGCCGCAAAAAATACAGAAACAAATGGGTGTGACAGTGTCTCAATAAAACTTTATTTGCAAAAACAGTTGGTCAACACGTGGGCCATAGTTTTCCAGCCCTTGTTCTAGATTGTTACAGCCATTATTATAGCCTGTGATAAAAACTGAGACACCAGCTCCTAGCTTATTATTAAGATGACATCAACCTGGCTACAATTTCTTCCAGGCAATTCGTGCACAGAAATGTAAGATTGTAGACCAGTAAGTAAGTTCATAGTTAGATTCAGAAACCTCCAGAATAATCTATTTATTCAAAAATTAGATGACTAATCTGGCTTAATAGGCTCCTTCTCAGAATAATCGATCCCTCAAAGGGGTGAACTCTCTTACATATCAAATCAACTCTTTACTCATCAAGGGTCATTCCAAAGCTCTCTCTTTGGTGCAAACCACCCCCAAACTATTATACACACACTTTGCCCGAATTGAATCTGTCACCCACATCAAAAGGCCAGTCTTCAAGCTCTTGAACTCAAACCTCCAAATCCTATAAATATCTTCCCTTGATCTCCCCCTTTTAAAATAGTTCTAAGACTCTCAAGTTGATGGTCTCCCTCTGCTGTGCTTGATCAGCACATTATTCCGAGCACCCATTTCGAGGACTACAGGTCAACAGGGGGAATAAACATTTGTTCCAAATAAAATTTCCTACTTTTCATATTTTCCCATAGATCTGAGGAGACAGCTAGTCTTCTCCTTTTGGGAAAAAAAAAATCAGAAAAAGAGGCATGTATTCAAATCTCTGTCTTCTGAACAAACGTTCAGTTTACTGGTTGTTTCACATCAGAACAGAAGGATTCTTTGGGATTCCTCTCGCAGTCCTCAGAACTGGATTCAATATGCATACCCCTTTTTGAGTGCTTACTAGGTGAAAAATGCTCGCGTCTTATCCTCAACAAACTCCTTTAAGGAAATATTTACATGTTTAATACTGAACAGCAGAGGTTGGCACCCTTGAGCTCCATCTGGCCCACCATCTGTGTTTGCAAATAAAGTTTTATTGGAACACAGACTCACTCATTTATTTACATATTGTCTATTGCTGCTTCCATGTTACAAGGGCAGAACTGATACTCATGATAGAGATATGTGGCCTGAAAAGCTAAAAGCATTTACTCTTTGACCCTTTACAGAAAAAAAGTGACTGACACCTGGTCTAAAGGAGTTATCTTGTTTACCAAAAGCCAGAAGGCAGCTAAGAAGTTCCAAATCCTAATGTTTACCCTTTGAAATGCCCTTCTTCTCTCCCCTTCTCCCCCATTCCTAGTAATGTCTGAGGTATAAATTATTTGTAGAGCACTAAGTTTTTAGCACCCTATTAAAACAGTCATTTCGCCATTTCCAAATTTCCCCACAATTTATTATTAAAAGTTTTAGGAATTCATCTCTAAATTCTGTTAACTTCGGATATAAAAAGCTGTATCCCACTGTCATAAATGATAACCACTGGTTTGTTTTTTTTTTATAGCATGTCAAGTTTTTCCTAAAGACATATGGATATTCAGTGGTGTACAGGAAATGGATGGTAGCAAACATTCCATGCCAATCGCTTCTCACAGTTGTCACACTGGAAATAAAAATATATTTCAAACTGATTTCAATTCATCAATTCTATTTGTGGTATTCTTTAAGATTCCCGTATAAGCAAAAATAGTACATGAACCAAATAAAAGTGTACGCACCTCCCTGAAGGTACTAAAAACTGTGTGTACAGCTTTTCAAAAGGAAAACAAAATGTGAGACTTTAACAAAGTTACATTTCCCCTTATCTGTTTGCATGCCGTCCATCCCACACCTAAATAAATGATCCTAGTGTATAATGTCTATTTTTGTACCTTTTGAGTCACCCTTATTTACTTCTCTGAAACTCATAAAGAAAATCCTACATAATTTTACATATAACTACAAAGCTAATGTTTTTAAAGGATACATTAACATCCACTTAATAGGTATGTTTTTCCAAAAAGTTCCAAATGTTTAAAGGCAGAACTGGCACCATGTAATTAAATACACTGCCTCATCAACGAATTGCAATATTATAGTAATGATCTTTATTATTGAACATAGACTGAAATAATACAACTTAAACACAAATATAACTATTCTCAAATAGGTGCTATATTTTTACTATAACAGAACACAATAAATTTAGAAATTTATTTGAACATTAGATTTTTCCCATGGATGACATTGTATTAGTCTAATTCCTTAGCTACTTCCCTTTCCTGTCATCTAGAAATGGTTGAATTTCTTTGGAAGCCACTGTAGTTCCCGCTGTGAAGCTAATTGCAGCTTCTACCCTAAATAAGGGTCATTAAAAACATGATCTCATTGAAATATCCTCAAAATTCCCCTTGAGAAACAGATTCCTATTTTCTGCTCAGCAGCAGACTCTAGCTGTTTGAAGACAAACAGCCTTTTGACATGGGCAGCGACTCTCTGATTTTATCTCATCTAAATTTATCTACTTCCCTTTTTTAAAGTATCTGGACTATTTTGTGGTTCTTTTCTCCTTATTTTTTCCATTCATTCAACCATAAAGCATTTGAGCCTAGAGTTTGTATGGGGTATTATGTAGGTCACCTTTTTTGAATTAAGAAAGAAAAACATTTATAGATTCCCCTATGGTACTCTCAAAATATACTTCTAATTGCTAAAGAAAATATATGTTATACAAAATTCAGATAAGAAGAAAAGTTCACCTGGAAGATAACCACTAGACCCGATTAAGCTAACATCTTAGAAGTATTTCATTCCAAGTTTTTTCTGTGTTTTCCAAAGTCGATATGGTAGATTGTGTAAATGGCCAAAATTTTCCACCCCTGAGAGCTCCAGAGGACTTTCTACTTCTTCCCATCAACAGATGCAATCTGTTTCTCCATCCTTTGAGAGTGGGCTGAGCGTCTGATTTTCATTGGGCAATAGCATGTCTGCAGACACATGATATAAACAGAGACTTGGAAAGGCACTTCTGTGCTTCCTGGATCCCAACACTGCCCAGGCTAGCCTGCTGGAGGATGAGAGACCATGTGGAATAGAGTTCAGCCCTCCCAGCCAAAGCCGTTCTAGACCACTCAACCTACCAGCCAACCTCAGACGCACGAATGAGCCTGGCCAAGATCTGCCCAGTCTGGCCAGGATGAGCAAAACCATAGACTCATTGGAAATGTCAGTGGCTGTTTTAAGTCACTGAGTTTGGGGGAATTTGTTTGGCAGCAATTACTAACCAATCCAGTTCCAGTAATATTATATATACTACCTTGTGTACAACTGTATACACAACATTTTCACCTGAATGTTACTTAAATTTGCCTATGTGTATAAAACATTATAATAATAAGCCAGTTTCCTATTGTGGGAAATGGAAGATACTCAGACTAATCTAACAGATAACAAACAAAGACTTTCTCCCCCTAACACTCTGCTCTGCAGACCGGTTCAGAGTGTGTGTGAGGTGGGTGGGGCAAAGCTATATCCATGTGCTAACAAAAAAACAACATTTTTAGCAGCAAAAACACTTGCCTCTTTTTGCCTTATGTGGTTTTTAGCTCAGTCTTTTAAAAGCTGTTGCTCTAATGTTTTTATGACTAGAAAATTGTCATTCTTATCTTAGTTCCTCGTACATGATGCATTTGTTTTCTGTGCTTCCTATTAAGATTTTATTTTTATCACTGATTTTGAGCAAATGGATTACAATGTTCCTTGGGGTGGTATTGATGTTGCTTCTGCTTCAGAATCATTGAGTTTCTTGTATCTCTAGTTTATAACTCTTAACCAAGTTTATTTTAATAGCCTTTATTTCTTCAAGTAAATATGTTTTCTGTATCCGTTTCACTCTCCTCTTCTTCTCAGACTCCAATCACGTGCAAATGAAGGCATTTGCATTGTTCCATAACCCACTGATGCTGTTTATTTTTCAGTCTTTTTACATAATTTTTATTAATGTGTATTGGACTTCACGTCTTTTCATCTGCAGTGTTTAATTGGCTGTTAATCACACCCAGTTTACTTTTCATTTCAGAAATTACATATTTCCTTTCTGAATTCACTTTTTTCTCTCTTTTGTATCATTTGTTTCTCTCCTTGATGTGTTCTTCTGTGTATTTAAATAGATAGAGTATGTAAAGCCCTTTTGTACTAATTCTATCCTGTGTTATCTCAGTCTCCTTTTCTCATGACTGATTTTTCTACTTCTTTTGACTCATATTTTTCCTCCTTCTTCTGCATTCCTGGCAGAGTTTTATTGACTGCCAGACAGTGTCATTTTCACACTGTTGGGTGCAGTTTTTAAACATTTCTTAGCTATGTTTTTCCTTAGTGTTTTGGTTGCAATTAATGTGGTGTTAATTAATCCATTCAGGTCTTGATTTTAAGTTTTATGACAGTAGAACAAGAGTAGCCCTTCATGTAAGGCTGATTTGGTCCTACTTTTAAGGTAACACCACTCTGAGAACTAGAGTGTGCTCTATGTTAGGAAGACTTCCTACTCTAGCTGATGGTAGCAACTACCCCCAGCCCTGTGTGAGCTCTGGGGATTGTTCCAGCTGATCCTTTCTGTTGGTTCTTTCTCCATCTTGGGTCATGTCCACATACTTATGCACGTGTCAGCATTCCGTCAAATTCAGTAGAATATCTTGACCGATCTCCCATATTGTAGCTTCCTTCTCTGCATTACTTTGACTTTCAAATCCTAGTTGCAGTGGTTCCTCCAACTCCATGCTTTGTCCCCTGAGCTCAAAGAGATCTCTGAGCTCCCGTTGTGTTTCCATAACCTAAGCAACAAGAAGCTGGCACACTCATAGGGCTTACTTATTTGTTTCTCTACTCCTGGGATCACTATCTCGTGATGCCTACTATCTAAAGTCTCAAAAGAAAATACGTTGCACAATTTTGTCTGTTTTTCTCGTTTCTTAAGGTCATAGAGTAAATACAATCCTGGGAATTCCATCGTGTACAAAAACAGAAGTCCTGATAGTCAAGTCAACTTGGAGTGTTATGTTGAAGTTTTATTCTACTCTCAATATTTTTGGGGAGAGAAGGAATGAATGGGATTGGCATTCAGATTAGCTAAAATATGTATAGATAGGGTCTGTTTGTGGCTAGAAATTTCCTGGATGATATGGATTGGTTTATAAGATCCCTAGTTCAATTAGACCCTTTTCTGTCAGAGTGGGGAGGTTCAGTTCCTTCAAATGATGTTTTTTATTTGTGTGGTGGGGGAAGGGTAGAAATAATTGAGGGTAGGATTGTATGTCCATCAGTATGTTTTTTTCTTGCGAGATTCTAAATGCCCCTTTCTTTCTTCTGTTTTCGTTTACCACCTATGCTCAAAACATAGCATTTCACTCCTTTTTTTTCAACTGACTTCTTCCCAAGATGTGATGCTTTTCCAAGACTACCACCTTGAAATCTTGTAACCTTCCATCTCCATCACTGTGATCAGTGGTCTGATATTCTAGAGCCCTTTATAAATATTTTTACAGTTAGTCGTGGATTGCATATTTTTTAGGTGAACATTAGGTCAAGCTTTGGCTTAATGCTTCTGTTCTCATGCATTTTGTCTAGAACCCCCTCCTCACCTGTGAAACATTTTTTGCAGATCTTGTGGGAGCTTTAGAAATAGTTCTTCTGGAAATTGTTTTCTATTTTTTGCATTTTTCTTCTTACTTGTTATTTGAAGTTTATACTCTTTTCTCTCATGTAGTTCTGTCGCAGGCCTGGGGTTTGCTTGGTTTTATTTGTGCATGGGTGTTGTTGTTTTTGGACTCTCTGTTTTCTTGCAGGCTGTGTTAAGAGATATAGATTTAGGTGACCATCATTATATTGGTTTCCTCCGATTATTTTTTACGACCTAGTCCAGTTTGGTATCCTATAATGTACAAATACTTCAGTGTTGCTTTGAGATGATAGAAACGCCTCTGTTAGCTCTTTCAGACATTTGGTGTTCTCAGAAATTCTTCAGTTATAGTACATTGACTTCTAAGAATATGTGCTGTTTGGATGTCATATGTTTTTTATCTTCCTAATAGCTGAAAACTATTAAAACAACTACAAAGAACCTATGCTCTAGATAAGAGTTATCTATAAGCTGAATAGTATGTATGTCCTTGTCTCATAACCCCATAACGAAAAAACACTGCCCATGTTTATTAGTCCTGAAAAATAAACTTACAAAGTTTTAATTTTCTCATGGCTATGAGTTAACCAAAGTCATAAACATTTTACTAAATTTCTAACATTTCACTGTTGCAATTTTCTCTCTACCCTATTAGAATCCCAATAAATCTTGAGCCAACTAGAGTTTTTCACTCAAACATTGATCATTAATGAGTGTACGATTTCTGAGGGTGTCTTAAGTGTTCACATATGCATGAGTTTTAAATGTACTTTACAATCTGGAAAGGACCTTGTCAAGTATGATCTTCTAATTAATACTTCCATGACTTCAGCTCCTTGCCACTCAATTCACATGTTTGTCCTGCAAACAACCTTTTTGTTAATGATTTTGAAATGGTTATAACTGAGCACATTTAAGATGCAAATCCTGCACGCAGAATTTAGAAATTTATTACATTGCTTCCATTAGCTTTAAGGAGAGAGTTGTGAAGTAATAAAAAAGTGGACACATTCAGATCTTTGCACCCAATGTCAGTAGTTAGCAAGATTAAATGTAATGTTTTTTTTTTTTTTTTTTTTTTTGGCACTATTCGTATGAGGCGAATAGGAACACAATTTTGGATTACTAGTTAGGTTAATCTCTTCTGGGTATCCCCATAGAGAGCCAAAATCAAGTGTGTTAAATGCCATTTCTATACAGATGTGGAGGCAATCTGAAGGCTACGCATCTCCTACTGGTCTTTCAAATGAAACTATTTTATAATCCGTAAAAGGATATTGTTTTTGTCATCCCCTGTATCATAGGAGTAAACACACTGGTACTCTAAAGCAACCACAGGCTTAGGTTTTAAAACAGGGCAATGTTTTAATGCTCTTTGATATCCTCACTTAAAAATAATCTTTTATGCAGGAAATGTTCTGGAGGATTCACTTTTAAATGGGATTAACCCTTGTTAACCCTTGTTTCTCAAAAAAGGCAATTTTCTGTATTCAGTTTGAGATTTAGTTCAATTCGTTTGCCTATTGGTCTTCTTAAGAATTACTTCTGTCTTCCTGATTTCAGATTTCCAATTTGTCCAAGTATGGAATTAAGCATCCATGTCTAGACACAGTTACCCTCATCATTTCTCTACATAATATTGAAGAATTAATCATGAATTCAAATATAGGCTTCATTTGTCTTTTCTTATTTCCTGTGCTGTCTGTGTATAAGGCACATAGAGGAAATCCTAAAAAATGCCCCAGAATCATAGGTGTCAGAGTATGCCTTGATTACTGAAGAAGATGCCTCTGCAGACATGTGTTTATCTTGTAATAACCGGAAATGATGTTTTAAAAGTTCTTTTGCTTATAATTATTTATCTAAAATCATATTTTAACAAAGACATTATGAAACACGTATTGTGATATTTATTTTGCAATATGCTAAAATGTAAGTTAGTGTGATTTTGTTGTCACTTATATTTGATATGAGCTTCTCCTCTTCTTACCATCTCCCCTAAGATATCCAATTTTACCTGCTTGAGTAGAGTTCACCATTGATAAAATAAATGTTCCTCACCATCATCAAGAATGAGGATTTACTTTTAGGACTTATAACTTCAAAATACATTTTGATTAAAAAATTCTGCCATATAATAGTTTATATACTATTATATAAATAAAAGATATACATATAATGAAGACTTCATTTTAAGTAAGAAAAATGTATGCAACACGTTAGAAGACTTTTAAAAAATTTAAAATAAAAATTAAATTAAATTTAAAGTTTAAAAAGTTTAAAATGAAGTTTAAAAGTTCATTTTATTATTATAATTTCCTAAATTTATAAATAGATTTGCATCATCTACTACCAAAATTCACTTGAAATAATTATAAATACTTTTGCCTCATCTATTTTAAAATTAATTTGAAGTCAATGGGCTCTCCAGAAAAATATCCACCAGGAAAACATAATTAAGTAAATTTAGTCTCTGAATTCTGAATACGTTAAAGCTCCTTCACGGAATTTCACCTATATCAAAGTATTTAAAAATCCTCATTTCCCAAAGCAATTAACCTATATTTTAATTTAAATTTTGCAAAGAAATACTCTTCTCTTGGTAATGAGAAAGGAATAATTCCCTAATTTATTTTTGTTGGTTCTGATAACACCAGGGCTAAGAAGGGGACTTCAGGGGAAGGAGTCCAATAGACAAGAGCGAATGCCAGAACTCATTTGCCACTTTAGAAAACATTATCATAGCTAACATGAATTAATAATAGTACTGTCATTAATATGATCATTGAAATTATTGTCAAATGCATTTAAATTAGTTCATCTAGTTTGCATCCACTATTAGTCATAGAAGGTTCAGAAGGCAGAGAATATTCAAAACCACCAGTGAAAACAGTAAGACACGCAGCCAAAGGAAGCCAAAATAAATGAAACACGTTGAATTGTTTCACATGCAACCATTTGAGCACAATGTGTTATTCATTATGCATCACAACAGGAACAAACACAGCGCCTGTGCAGCAGAGATTAACTCTTCATTGGAGGTGTTTGCAACTTGGTATCCATTTCAGTGAATGTGTGTAGAAACTTGATGGAGCAAAACAACACTCTTTTGATATATGCATGTGCAATAACACACATGTGGAAATGTTTTGCTCTTCCTATAAAGAGAGCCCACAGATTTAATGAGACCTGCAGAGTGGCTCAGCCCAAAATGTGTGTAAGGCATCCCTCTTCCACAACCATTCAATCAATAACAATTTACTGAATAATGATGTGCAGCCCACTGTGTCATCCAACATGTAGGCATTTCCTGCCAACTCCCTTCCCTTATACTCCAGTAGGGCAAACAGACCTTGCCAAGTAAATTAACACAAATAATTAGGAAATTCAAAGAGGGCATAATTAGGGTGGAGAACCAGGGAGAAGAGATGTGGGTTTCTGGTTTGATAATGTACTTACAACAAACCTGTAAAATGTTGCCAGTACCCTAAAGGTGGCATTAAAGCTGAGACTCACTCAACTTGAAGGATTCAGTCATTCAAGGAGCAGCAGGAAAAGAATACCAGGGCCGGGAACAGCATGTGCAAAGGCTGAAAGGGTGGAATGAGCCGTGCTTGTTGTTTCACAGACAAGCTGGACACTCTGGAAACAGACAAATTCAGGGTAGAGAGGTTTTCAGGAGAGCAAGAGGGTGGCTCGAAACGATTGTGGGAAAGATGCTAAGTATGAACTTATATCAATGAACTATAATTTATTATGTATTATATGAATTAATTATGTATACAAATTATAACAGGTAATTATAGTAGATTCTTTTTTGTTCAGAGCATTTTAAAAATATGCAAGTCAGAGCCATAATTCCATCATACAGCTATAGCTGCTTGTCATGTTTTAAAATAAGAGTAGAATTCGCTGAAACATTAGTGTCTTGTCTTGCATCCTTCTAATGTGGTTCTTTGATTCCGTTGTCATGGCCCACTGGTTTCTTAGATGCTCTGTAAACTCACAAGTGAAAAGATGGTGTTGATTTGTGTCCTGATGGCCAGGTGAGAAACACCTGCTTAGTCATGTGGGAGATCAAAATTGGCCACCCTGAAATATGTCTCTTTACCTTATTTTCTCTGACAGACATTTGACCTCCTCCAAACTGCCTAAAGAATTTAACATAGAAGACCTGTTTTAGGAAGGAGCCACTATCATATGATGGCTGTAATAGACTGTAGAATAGATGTTGCGATAGGAAAGGCACCAAGACCCTCTTATCAAAAATTCTCTCTCTCCCCAGCCACATTCTCTAGGTGGCCCTGAAAAGAGTTGCCAGACAAACATTTACATTTATAAGGGAAATCTCCACTTGTAAAGGTATCTCCCTCTCTGTACTGGGAAGAGGGGGGATGACTTCTCCTCTAGAAACTTATCAATGTGGAAGGTGAGGCTGTAATTCGGCATAATAATCTTACTCTTGTTTACTGTGCTTTTCTGGTAATCTCCCATAACTGACTCCCCCATCCCCAACATCCTCCTTTGTCTTTAGCTAAAGATAGTATTTAAGATGAGAATCTCTGCCATTTTGTTGAGAAACTCAGTTTCCCTGGTTTCTTCCATGTATACATGTTATTAAACTTGGTATTATTTTCTCCTGCTAACCTGTCTTGTTGATTATTTGGCCAGCCATAAGAACCTTAAGGGAAAGAGTGTAAGGGGATTCTCTCTCTTCCTCAACAGTCACAAGTGTAAAATAGAACCCATCAAGTCTTCAAGTTGAATTCACATATTGGATATACAAGAGTCGAATTCTCATGAAGAGTGTCAGTCTCCATTTCAGCTGCTGTTGAATTGTTTTTTAAAAAACGTAATGACCATATTCACTAAGTTACTTATATGCTACCTATTTTTACATGATGGTGTATTTTGATCTTGCTGTTTAACATACATTTGAAATGTTCTTGTATTAATTCAGGTTCCAGTTTCCTTTATTTCTAGCCCCATTAGATCATCAGTTATATTTACCTCTGACACACTGCTAATTTTGACCCTAACTCCCTTTGTATACCTCACATCTCACTCCCCAGAAGGACGTACTTACAGTCGTCCCCCCTTATCCATGGGGGATGCATTCCAAGACCCAAAGGGGATGCCTGAAACCGTACTTAGTACCAAACCCCATAAACTATGTTTTTTCCTATACATGCACATTTGAGGTGCAACATCAAAACTGGCACAAATTTCTTTTTCCTTCTTCACAATTTCATGAATACAAGATTTGTTCTTATCTTAGATCTTAGCAACCTGGGTCTACATTCTCTTTCTTTCCAAATTAAGTTGAGAACTTCCCCTTTTTCACCTAAAGGAAGCACTTTCTGGCTTCTCTTTGGCATATCTGAATTGCCAGCATCACTACTCTTGTGCTCTGGGGTAATTATTAAGTAAAATAAGGGTGACTTGAATACAAGCACTGTGATACCACGACAGTCTGACAACTGAGACGGCTACTAAGTGACTAACTAGGGTGATGTCTACAGTGTGGATCTGCTGGACAAAGGGATGAGTCACGTCCCAGGGGGCTAAAGCCAGACTCTGCGAGGTTTCATCATGCTACTCAGAACTGCGTGCAATTTAAAACTTATGAATTGTTTATTTCTGGAATTTTCCATTTAATGTTTTCAAACTGAGGTAGACCAGGGTAACTGAAGCAGTGGACAGCAAACTGTGGTTGAGGGAGGACTACTGTACTGATCTTTCAATGATAAACACTTGTTCCCTCTTACTGGCTCTGGTTTTTAAATCACATGTCATCTGCCAGACCCTGTTCTAACCATTTAGCCAAAGTTTTCTCATTTAGTCTCTTCACCTAACCTGGCTGACAGGTACCTCTACTTTCTGCATTTTACACATTGGGGAAGTGCAGCCCCAAAAGGCCGAGTCACTTTCCCAGGTGCACAGACTGGTGACAGACAGGAAGGTGTCGGGGGAAGAGGGAGAATCTCCCTCTGCCCTTTCCCTTAAGGTTCGTATGGCTGGCCAAATAATTAAGAAGACAGGTTAGCAGGAGAAAATAATACCAAGTTTAATAACATGTATACATGGGAGAAACTCAGAAATGAGCAACTCGTCCCTCTGTCTAAGCTGCTTGCTTAAGTATTGTAGCTAAAGGCGAGGAACGTGTTGGGGGTGGGTAGTGGCCTGGGACTTCAGAGGGCAGGAGGACAATTCTTTTTAGGGTCATCTATAGATAATGTGGTCAGGGAGAGACAGAGTTTTTGATAAGAGAGGCTAGGTGCCTTTGCTATTGTAACCTCTATCCTACATTATCTTTACAGCCATCATGATAGAAGATCTGTTCCAGGAAGGAGCCACCATGTCAAATTCTTTAGGCAGTTAGTGGGGGAGGTCAAATGTCCCTCAGAGAAAACAATCAAGGTAAAGAGATATATTTCAGGGTGGCCAAATCTTGATCTCCCACAATGGCAATTTGAATCCAAACAATCCCATTCCATGACTGATTCTGGGGTCTGAAAATCCAAAATTGCAACATAGATCTATGACTTACCTACAAAAATATACCGCTAGTAAAAGTAACTGTGCTCAAAGATATACATGCATTTTTAACAAGCATTTTGAGCTTCATTTTAAGCAAACACAGTACATCAGAGGTATTTTTATTTGACATAGTTTTATACTGAGAAGAATGAAATATTGATGCAGAGATGTTAGTTATATAGTATCATTTAGCTTTCAAAATTGAATAATAATAAATGAAGTAAGTACAAATTTCCAATAAAAATTTACATTCTGAGTTCAGTGCTTTCTTTTACAAGCATTTAAATGATCGTGGTTTACATAAATTAGCAGATGCTTCAGTCACAATTACTGTGGTAATGACAACAGTCCTTTTGTGTTTTTGGTCTTAACTACTGTGCTAAAGAAACTAAGAAGGTACAACTGATTTTTCAGAATCTGAATCATTATAACTTCGTTCTCCCTCTACATCATATTCACTTTCTTAGACTGTTGTTTCCTCAAATGCTTGGGTTTTTTTTTTTCCTCTGGCTTTCTATCTTTTATATCAGAGAGGAAGTTTCTTCTGCAGCCTGCAGATTCTCACATTATCTGCAGGAATGAGTAGGATCCTGAGCTCCATCATATGATGCTCAGATGTTTTCTTTACAGCTCATTATTTTATGCCACAACCTCTGCCCACCAAACCACGGATACAAACACACGACACTCTGTAACCCACTGATTTTCCCACCAGTCATAAAAAAAGAATCATTCACAGATCATTTTCAATAAGTTCTATGCTCCCCTGCATACGAAATGAATTTGATTCTGAAATTTACTGGGGAACTGTTTTTCTGCTTTCACAAAATATTTATGCCGCCTGTCTCTCTAAGGAATTCTGTTCAATGTTGACACGTCATTTTCATTTCTCGAGGTCTCCCGAGAAACATTTTGTTCCGTCGCTTTCTAAGAAATGTCTTAATCTAAAGTTGTACTGGGTTGTATACATTAGTCCTGGGTATATTTGAAGTGATATCGCTTCTGTGGAAAAGTGACCACTGAACAAATAAGTTTAAATGAATGGATAAAGCAATACTTGCAGAAGAAACAAAATACTCCCAGTATAGTGATATTATATCCCTTGGAGACATGTTCAGATTTGTTCTGGGATGTTTTTTTGTTATCACAGTAGAAAAAACAAAATTCGTGCTCATGTTCCTTCTAAAGTCTTCAACTTAACAGATAAATAATACAAACAACCATCTTTTTGATGGATTTCTATGTCAAGAGATATATTTTTTGTAGAAGTTAAATAAATCTCTTCTGTAAAATAAGGTTCACATAAACCTAAAAATAATAGTAAAAATTGAGTTGGTTACATCATGCGCACACACACTCCCCTCCTCGTGTCCACAAAACACCCACTTGTTTGCTATTTCTCACTGTCTGTGTCCATTCTTGGATATCAAGATGGAAGAATTGATGACATAGAGACATTTTTTTCCCCCAGGAAGCACCCCCTTTGGGGAAGGAGGACACTGTGACTAGTCACTGGAAAGCTGGCTCTTCCAGCCTCTCTTTGGCACATTCTCCAAACCAGCACGTCCAAAATAATTCTCTTGTAACGTAACCCAGCATCACTTGGCAGGCCGCCCCACACCAACCCTGTCAGCTCCAGCCAGGACAACACAAACATGGCTCTGCTTTGGCATCCAGAGGCAGCGTCAAGGAGAAACTGCTCTCTGAGCCAACACCCTCCCATTTCTGCCTGCTATCGCCTGGTTCAGATGCCTCCACTCAAAACGGGGTTGCTCAGATTCTGCATCCTTTAGGCCGAATGATAAAGTTTACTAGGTCCCAATGCACTCAATATCCTTGAGTGGAGGGAAAATAGTACAGTGAAAATAAAAACTCCCATTCAAAAATAAAGGAGTAAATATTCGATCGTATGGATAGACCACATCCCATTTATCCATCAGTTGACGGACATTTGGGTTGTTTCTGCCTGTTGGCTATTGTGAATAGTACTGTTGTGAACAGACATACACCGATTTTTGTCTGAACGCCTCTTTTCAGCTTTCTTGGGTAAATACTCAGGAGTGGGATTGCTGAGTCATAAGGTAATTCTGAGTTTAACTTATTTGAGGAACCGCCAAACTGTTTTCCACAACAGCTGCAGCCATAAAAAAGAAGGAAGCCCTGATATATGCTACGACATGGATGACCCTTAATGGAGAGAAGCCAGACACAAAAGGCTACATATTGTATGATTCCATTGATACGAAATATCCAGAGTGAGAAAATCCATAGAGACAGAAGGCTGAGTAATGGTTGCCAGGGGCTGGAGGGAGGAGAGAATGAGAAGTTACTAGTAATGGGTACAAGGTTTCCTTTGGAGAGGATGAAATATTCTTGAATTGGATAAAGATGTTGGTTGCACAGCTTTGTAAGTGCACTAAATACCACTAATGGTAAATTTTATGATATGTGTGTTTCACTGAACTGCATCTGTGTGCCAGCCCCTGGTGACCACTGAACAAAACAGACTGTATTTCTGCCACAAAAGACATCCCAGTGAAAGCCATGGCCATACTAAATAAAATATATGTGATGTAGACTTAAGTGTTGGGGAGTGAAATAATGTAGAGAAGAAGTTGGGAAGTGATGGGGGTGTGGAAGTTTGTCATTTTAGATAGGGGGGGCCCAGGAAAACCCCACTGACTAGGGGACATGTAACTCAAACCTGAGGTGGGAGAGGAAGCAAGCCTTGTAGATATTACAGACAGAGCACTGGGAGCAGAGAGAACAGGAAGTGCAAAGGCCCTGAGGCCAGAGCATGCCTGCCACGTTCTAGGAAAAAGGAGGCAGTGGGGTGGTAGGGGCAAAGTACAGGAGGGGAGACACAGTCAGAGAAGGAGTGGGGCAGGGGACACCAGGCAAATTCTTCTCCATTTTGGTAACCAGTGCAAATTTGACTGTGATTGAGAGAGGAAGCCACAGGGTGTTTTGGACAAAAGTGTACTGTCTCAGTCAGCTCAGGCTGCCATAACAAAATCCCACAGATGGGGGACTTAAACAACAAACATTTATTTCTGACAGTTCTAGAGGCCTCAAGTAGGAGATCAAGGTGGCAGCATGGTTTGGCTCTTGTGAGAACTCGCTTCCTGGCTTGTAGACGGCCACCTTCTCATTGTGTCTTCATATGGTGGAGAGAGAGAGCAAGCTCTCTACTGTCTCTTCTTATAAGGGCACTAATCCTATCACGGGGGCCCCACCCTCATGACCTCATCTAACCCTAATCACCTCCCAAAGGCCTCACCACCAAACACCAGCATATTGGGCGTCAAGGCTTCAACATATGGATTTGGGGGACACACACATTCAGTCCACAGCACGTACAATAACCATTCTCATGGTTGTACACGGTCTGGCTGCTAAGCCTCTCACCCACCTGGGGTTTTGTAATGGAGAGGGCAAATATATACTGCTTTCTATCTCTGTGTTATGTCACTTACTATAATATCCTTGCCCACTTAAAAATGTTCATAAAAATATTACCCCAAATCTGGGCAATTTTACCCACTTAGGCTTATGTGGATTCTGAGTTTGTGTTGTGTTTAAAAGGCCTTCCAAGCCACAGGTTATTAAAAAAAAGTCTATTGAATGAATGGCATTCTATGTCTGTTTTTAGTTTACAAAATAATAAATACATATATTTATACATAAAAAAATAAATATATGTTTGTATATATACACACACACACATATATATGCTTTTCTATTTTTATATATACAGTCTATATATTATACTATATTATATATAGTATATTATATATTATCATGTTAACAAATATATTAAATATATATAAATACATGTAAAAATAGATTATATATGTATAACATATTACATATATACTATTATATAAACTCAAGACAGGACTGGATAAAAGTCTGTCTAGATTATTATGTTATCCAGTCCTGCCTTTGGTTTATATAATATTATACATAAATATATTTTTATATACTGAATAGACAGTTAATTTCTCAGAGAAGAGTTTTGTTTTTCATCATTTGTGATGAGACAACTGGACAGCTAACCAGAGTGCCAGGGGTGAGGGTATTATCAACCGATCATGATGCCTATCAGTATTTTAACAACCAGAACATCTGATCATTCCTTCTGCCCATGAAGCCAGAATCTAAGACAGAAACGGATGCGGGATGTTGTTAGAGTGGTGCATACTAATTATCATGTGCGGGGATCTATGGGGATCTTATTGAATGGCAGATTTTGATTCTGTAGATCTCTTGTTCAGCTCACAGATAATTCAGTGTTGCTGGTCCCCCCACTTTGAGAAGCAAGAGAGTGGAAGGAGTTTATTCAAGACAAGCCTGCCTTTTGAAACCAAAATTTCTTTGAGGATTATATATCTGCAAATCTCCACCCATTACAAAAAGATTAATTTACTATATGTTCCTTGACAACGTAGAGAATAAAGCATATCATGGAAATACATGTGTCTGCAAATGATCAAAATGGTTGTTTTTCAAACAGACTGCATAAAGCAAAATAATTGACAGAGAGAAGCCGGAATCAGATCAAATCTCACAGCTTTGCAACTTTCTTAAAAACCTCTGGGGAGAAGAGCTGTAAGGTTTCTAGGTTCACAATGAGAAACCAGGTCAGAATGCCCCTAAAGTACATCCCCAAATGCCTTTTTAATCGTTTCTTTCCCTCTCTGACACATGATTTTTAAAATGTACTTTTTTTCCCTTGTGTCAAATGAAGTGGCATTCAGAAATTACCTCTTGGAGACTGAAACACTCAGAATTCACTAGAGTACATTTTAGCCAGGTTGGAGAGAACAATAATTGACTTAATTGAGGAAACATACATGGAGCTTCCGTCAATAGTTTGCCAAAGTATATAAAAATAATGGTCTGGAAGAACAAACATTAAATTACAAGATTTTCTTTAATAATTAATAGTGATATACAAAAGTTATTGAATAGGGAATTCTGAGCCAAAATTATCTGTCTGTCTATCTATCTATCTCTCTATCTATCTACCTATCTATCTATCATTTATCTATCTATCTACCCATCCATCCATCAATCAATCATCTATCTATCCATTCATCATCTATCATCTATCTATCTATCCACTTATCACCTATCTATTTATCTATCTATCTCTCCATATAAACATTTAAAGAAATTTTTATGTGTGTATACTTTTTAAGAACCTTGGCACATAATTATTGAATGCATTTTCTGTGATAAACCCTTTTTTATGAGCAGATCATTCTTGCCTCAGTTTGTAAGTTAGCATTTACTATAATTTAAATAATCATTAAACTCCACCATATTAGTAGTAATATATTTCTAATTTTACAGAAGAATGTCCTGAAGCCCAGTGTGCCTAATTTGCCAAGGTTCGCACAAACTCAGTGAAGAGCGGTGTCATGATATTTGTCTGGTGGCAAAACCCAAGCCAGTGAACTATAGCCCAGCCATGTGACCAGTCAAAGAGATGGCAGTTGTGAGTTACAATTTCAAATTTCCTTTGTAGTATAGCCCTGACTTTCTGCTACCTGACACTTCCATGTTCTCACCCATGACCAATTGAGGATCTGATAAGACTATTGACATTTGGGGCTGGATAATTCTCTGTTGTAGGTGCTGTCCTGTGCTTTGTAGGATGATAAGCAACATCCCTGGTCTCCACCCACCATGAGAGTTGAGATCCTCATAAATGTTTCCACATCACCAATGTCCTCTTGGGGGCAAAATCACCACAGTTGATAACTGCCGTTACAGATTAAGCTGAATTGCAAGCTTCTTATTTTTTGAGATATTTAAGCCCACACGTTGCTCTTAAGTTTCTTTTTTATTTCAGGATTATAAACATGAATTTGCTTCCTTGCAAACTATTTGTGTCACTCTTTCTTCCTTAGAGTCCTAAGATGCATAAAGGCTTGATGTAGTAAATTTCTGAAAACTTGCTCTTGAAGTAGGAAACTCACTTTGCGTTCATGGACTCTCACATGATGTCCCTATAAATCCATTTTAAAAAGAATTAGAACATTGTGTATGTGAAAGGTCTTTTCTGGTACTCTCAGTCCCATATGCCTGTATAAGTCTCTGAAAAGTCCTTATGCCACAGAGTCCAGAAACATTGACCATTCGAAACCTAAAAAGAATATGCCATGCACAAGAAGATACACATTTGATTTTTGCTATAATACAAAGGGAGTTAGACAGACATACTGCATAGCCATTAAACTTTCTCAATGCTCAAAGATTAATCTTGGCTGTTGATATAGTAGATGAAATTCTCAAGCCACCATTAAAATGTAGTAACCACGGATATGTAAACTACTAAGAGTAGAAGATACTGAGATTATATAATTTTATTCTTCTTTATTAATAATAGCTCTCTTCTTTGTGGTTTCTAAATGAAATTAGACTTTCTGAGAAAAGAAAGACAACTCATTACAAATATTTGTTGCATAAAACAAATAATAACTAAAGTATCTATGATACTCTTAATTGACTAAAACAACAAATTTGGGAGAATATATGTTGGCACATATAGAGTAGACGATGGAACTTGATGAGTCCAAATGGAAATTCATTTTCTAGGTTCACCACTAAAGAGGTATATTTATTTACAGTATAACTAGTTTTTGACAATAAATTATTATGACAAACCAAATAAAGGCAAAGCAAAATGAGTACTAGGCCCATTTGGATCTCTTCTAGGATATTTTGACAGTATGATTTACCAAGCTATTTGGATTTGGCTAATGGTTTACCTCTCATTTTTCTTAACATAATTATCTAGAGCCTTATAAGTTCAGAAGAAATATATTCCAACCCTGTTCTATGTGGAGTCCTTAAGTTGGTTATAAAATAACTTTAATATTCATGATATTTCAAACACTCTTTTATTATAATGAGTAAATGGAAACCTAATATAGCTTTAAATGCATGAAATATATGAATTACTTTAGATGACCTAATTTTTCCCCTTAGATATTTATTATGATGATATTTCTCATTTTACTATATCTTTGATCCAAAAGGTTGGAAACAGTACATTCTCAAATTTCACATACAGGAGTATTATTACAATGCACTGATGTAGTATTTATTGGCTTCTTTTAAAGTAAAAATATAATTAAAGTATGGTATTAAATATTAAAATATGATATTAAATATAATAACTGTGTAGTAAAATACACTTTTAAGTATAGTTTAAATATTCATAAGAATCCCAAGTGTGCTTAAATCAGTGCAAATTTGATGGCTACTTCCCTTTAATCTCAAAGGCCAATATATTTTATAAAATGGTAATTATTTGATAACCTTCCTTTAGTTATGCACTAAAGAGTTTAGTGAAGGGTTTGTACTGATTATCTCTCTATATTGTTTACTTTTTGTCTTTTCTATGTATAATCAATAAAGAATCCTGCTTAGGCAATTTATTGCACCAGATAAAACTAGATTTGATTAATTAATTGCTTAGAACTGGACATCCATGGCCCTGGGGTCTACAGGCGAGCTAAACTGAATTATCCAGTTGAGCTCTCCTGTCAGTAATCTTTGTGGACAGTCATTTCTGGAATCCTATTAACTTTACCCCTGTATTTGTTTTTTCTGGGCTGCCTCTCCATGGAATATTCACTATATATTGAAGCCTACTGCATATGGGGAAATGAGAAAGGATTTGCAAAAATGGTGTGGTTTAAAATAGTATTTCTGCAGGAAGAAAATTAAATATGTAAAAATAAAAGATGAATTCAAATAAAGTGAAAGTGAGTTTTTTTAATTAATTAAAATCTACTTATTCTGGGGAGACAAATTGAGGGTCATGTCTCAGATGTATTCATTTTTTAATTGAAATCTATAAGTAGAATAAAAAATCTATTTGCAGAACCTCAAAATCAGATTTTGGTTTATCTCTACTGTTATGAGTATTTCTGGTCGTGAAAATAGTTATATCATGCATTTATATGGTGAGAGAGCACCCAAAAAACTGTAGCATTCTAAATAGATTACAGTGATAAAGAAATTGATAATTAAGCTCTATGTTATACATATTAGCTGTTATTCATGTTTATTTGGGTCTCTAAAATTCAAGAGATTTAAACATAGACTGTCACTGTGATGTATTTGCCCTAAAATTTTACAAAGCCTGGATAACCTGCTTTTATTTTATAGCCTTTATTGTTTAATTTGTTCAGAAATTATATATAATGAAATGAATGCACATAAATATACATTTAATTATTTAAAGTGACAAAATGTAGTCATAGAAATGAATAACTCTCCTTTGTATTCATCAGTCTTTAATCCTCAGATGGAAGAGACCAGTAGATGATGGAGGTTTTATTCTATGAATTCTATTTTGTGGGGTGACTCCCCTGCCCTGTTCCATTATGGGCATTTCTCTGTGAAGGACATGTGCTTCATCATAATATGATGTGCTTACGTCACACAATGTATTAAACTGTGCTCATAATTATCCATATTGTGAAAGGCCGCTATACATGGCTGATAGTGTAAATTTTTGGGATTCAGCAAACTTAGTGAGTATGGGCATAGAAAAAATGAAAATCAGAAAAGAGAGAAAGGATCTGAACTCTAGAGAAAGAACATGAGAGTATGTCTCAATCAAAGCAAAGAGCCTTGCTGGAAGGTAGTTGGCAGTAAACAAATTTACCCTGCATGAATTTATTGATGATTGCAACTTATAACGTACATCACCAATTTTCCATTCTGTACTCAGTTGAAATACAGTCATTGCAAAAACTTAGGAAGTCTTCAAGAAGATTGTGAGTGAAATGGGAACCTGGTGAGGTTTGAATAAAAGAGTAAGATGACTTGCAAAACACGTTGATTGGTAAGCCTCTATCGTGTATAAGGGAATTCATGATATTAGTGATTCTAAGTACCCGTTAAAGCAGCTGGAATAACAAGCAGACCACCTTGACCATACACAATCTTTAAAGACAGCTGTGAATCTATTTACAACCCTCCATAAAACGGAAAATTGTGCAGGAAAACAACCTAAGTGTTTAACAAGTTTTGGCGTTTTCCAATTGAATCAATAATGCCTGGTTACTTCCTTTTGGTTTTCTCATTCTCAGAAATTAATGCAACTGTGTCATTGTAAATGTTTTACCGACTTCAGTAATTATGACATTTATTCATTTAAAGCCATTTATTGAGCTCACATGACGAGCAAATGCATATGCTAATTTTGAGAGATGCAAATATAAATATGGTATCCGGGAATCGGCAGAAATGACTCTCCCTGCAGAGATTTCCAAATGTGCCACATTTGGCAGTTAGTAAAATAAAGTTCTGGTTACAGATTATAATTGTATTCGTCCTGTTAGAAATGCAAATGAATGATGACACGGTCTATGACAGAGAGATACAATAAAGCAAATATAAGCCCTTGTAGAAAATGCAATCATTTTTAAATCACAGAGTATGGCATTCAACAACATTAGAAAGCATTTAAGAAGCAATTGTTGCATGCAAAGTGGTGCAGCAGCTTCTGAGGATAAAGGGATGAATTAGATATGTTACATCAAGGGATTCAGACTGTAGCTAAGGAAAAAGGTATGTGATAGCACCTTGAGCACAGTGTCCCCATTTGTATAAAGGGAATCTGGAGGGGTGAAAAATCAAAGGAAATTGGAGAAGGATGCACTGAGTAATGACATCTGAGCTGAGAATTCAAAGATGGTGGGGGCTTCATCAGGCAGGAAAGGAAACCAAGAAGGGGGACTTTCGGGAATATAGGAAGGCTGTCCCATGTGGAGAGAAGAGAAGCCAATGTGCACAGGGACAGAGTGAAGTGCTGGGTTCCACAAACCTTAGGGGTAGCCATCATCCTGTACTAAAGGGATATATACATCCCAAAGGGTATCTAACTACTTCATCAAATTCTGATCATCTATTGCTTAATTGATATTCCTTTTTTGGTGATCGGCTTTGCAACCATGTTGTCATTGAAAACATAAATTCTAGCTGTGCCTTTGAAGATGAGTTCAGAGAAGTCTCAAGAATTTGCCAAAAAGAAGAAAAACAATAGACGTGATTACTGTACTGACACTAGGTAATTATACAGACGGTCCCCGATTTATGATGGTTTGACTTAAAATTTTTTGACTTTACGATGGTGCTAAAGTGACAAGCATTCAGTAGAAACTGTACTTGGAATTTTGAATTTTGATCTTTTCCCAGGTTAGCAATATGTAGTACAATCCCCTCTCAGTTAGCCCCATGATCACGAGCCCCAATGGATCACTTAGAACCATTCTGTTTTCTCTTTCAGTTCAGTATTCAATGAATTACACGAGATATTCAACATTTTATTGTAAAATAGGCTTTACGTAAGATGATTGTAGGCTGTAGGCTAATGGAAGCGTTCTGAGCACGTTTAAGGTGGGCTGGGCTAAGCAATGATGTTCAGTAGGGTAGGTGTTAAATGCATTTTGATTTACCATATTTTCAACTTCTGATGGGTTAATTGATATGTGACCTCTTCGTAAGTAGAGGAAGACCACTATTTTGAATATGTCTCTGCTATTTGCACTGTTTCTTCACATATGGCTTATGTTGTTTCTGACATTTACCACTAAAAGTCATGTGGTACTTGTCACATTTTCTCTTCCTGACTTTCCATGTAAGTTATTCACACCAATTTCATCTTTAATGTATAAATAAAGGTGGAAAACCAAGGATCACTAGTCGTTTAGAAGAAAGAACATGACAAAAGAGGCTAAAATGGAAAAAGAAAAGAATAAATGTTTCAAAAGACAACAGAGATATTTCCAGTAATAAGCAAGACATTTAAAATTTATTTTGTGTTCTTAGAGCATTTCAGGCAATGAGTAAATCTTAAATGAAAAATAGATTTCTGAAAAATCACAGGAATCAAAAAACAAGAAATAATTGTAGAAATTTTAAATATGGTTGATAATTATTTCTTTTAAAATATAGAGGAAATTGAAAAATAGAATAAGTTGGACCTCTTTATAAAATAAAGGACGTTTGTCAATATGTAAATCACAAAGAGAAAAGTGCTTTAAAAAAATGTGGGGAAAGTGGTAAGAGAAAGAAAGGCAGATCCAGGGAGTCAAATATCTGTCTTAATAGAGAAAAATAAGTGCAGAGAATATAAATGAAAGATTAGGAGGAAAAAAACCTATGTCTTGATGACATATTGAAATTTTAAGATTGGATTTTTAGAAAAAGAGACAGGGAAGGAGAGAAAGGAGAAAAATAGAGAGACAGCAACGGAGAAAGCAGGGAGGGAGGTGGGGAGGAAGACCTTTATTAAATACTAATGATATTGAGGACTTCAAAAACTGAGGAACATCTGAATATCTACAGACAAGAGTGACAAAAGCATGATCTATAAAGAAAACTACCGACATATTGAGAGTCAAGAGGAAGACAGTTGTGCAATGTCTTCACGATTTCAGAAAACATATTTTTACCTTAGAATTTTATATACTATCAATAAAGAATAGGTCAAAATAAAGATGCAGTGACTAAGAATGTTCATGATAAAATTTTATGATGAAGATAAACACACATCTGTTTATGATAAAATTTTACTCAAGCTTATACCTTTATCAAGATTATATTTTCTTCCTCAGGGATCTAACAATTGCCCATCAAGGTTACATCTAAACACAGTATAGGTGTTCTTGACTTTTATTTTTAGAATTAATATATAAAATTTAAAACAGACTTACATGTATTTACAGAATACCAGAAAATGACAGAAACCTAAAAAACTTAAAAATTATTTCTTTATTCCCACTAGAGGTGAAAACACTTGAAGTTCCCTAAAGTTGATTTTTTACATTTTGAAGAGTACATGGATGAGGTATAGAATAGTTGAATCAACCATTAGAATTTTAAGTATATTACTTAAAGATATAAAAGTCAGCATTTTAAAAACTAAAAAATATAAAGTTATGCCTTTCTTAAATATTTTAATTTTTTAAATTTTGTACATGTAATACCTAACCTCATTTTAAAACCCTGTTTTCAAATATCGTCTCCCAGTACGTGGCTTTATTTTCCTTGTTTCATGATATATTTTGTTTAATAAATTTCTTAATTTTAATAAAATTAGATGTGTCTATATTTCTCTTTATGATTAGTCTTTTTAGTGTAGTTTTCAAGAATTCTTTCAAGGAAAGAAGTAAGAATGCCTGCCATTTTGGATAGTGAAGGAAGTAAATTATATTAAAAATTTAAAAGTTAATACCTTAGAGACAGGCACCTCCACACCCTAAGGATTCCTGGTATAAGGGGGAACGTTTATTGATCCTGACTGACTCTATTCATAGAAGACTCGCCCTAAACTGTTCGGGGAAAATTGAGAACAAGAGAGTGCTCCAGAGGGATAAGTTTGGGAGGGTCGGGGTGGAGGGGGTCCAGATGGGGACGCGTGTGTGTAACCTGATAATTGCTTCGCGCCATAGCAATTCGCGCCATAAAATGTAACTGTTTAAATGTTTTAAATTAGCCAATCATGTAAGACCGCGCCAACCTTTTCCCGCTTATGCTTCCGAATCCTATAAAAGAGCTTTGCCCCTTAAGGTTGGGCGTCGCCCCCTCTGTCTCCTGCGAGAGATACGTGTCGACCCGGAGCTCCGCTTAATTAAAACCTCGTGCATTTGCATCAAGCTCGGTCTCCTGTGTCTGTGGGTCCGCGCCTTCCCGAGACTGGAGTTGGATTTCCTTTTTGGAATCCTACATTTGGGGGCTCGTCCGGGATCTGCGCGGTCACCCCAGACTCCGAAGACCCCTTGGAGGTAAGCCTGAGTGACTGGGTGTGCGAGTGTGTGCGGCGCTTGAAGCATTGCTTTGGTCTCGGTATCTGGGCAGCCGCCGCTTCGGGCCGAGAGGGCCCAGCGGCTGCAGTGGCAGACGTGCTGGGAACTGCAGGCTGCAACCCTGGGGGACGCCCCAAGGGACAAGGGGAGTCAGGAAAGCCTGACTACCCCCTTTCAGGTAGAAAAAGAAACGGCACTCTTTTTCCCAGGGAGGACACGAAAACCCCTCCCGTCTGAAACCGCCTTCGGTTGGCTTGTACAGACACCAACCGGGCAAAGTTGTTTTTGTCTTGCTGTGTTTTTGATGTTCATTGTTCTGTTTTTGTTCGTTACGTGGACCTCATTTGACGGGATGGGACAGACTATGGGGACCCCCCTCTTTGACCTTAGACCACTGGACTGAAGTGAGAGCGAGCGCACGATTTGTCGGTAGAAATAAAAAAGGGCGTTGGCAGACTTTGCGCCTCTGAGTGGCCCTCCCTCAATGTGGGTTGGCCCCTGAGGGACGTTTAATCTAACTGTTACCCTCGCGGTGAGGGCTATTGTTTTCCAGGAGAAACCGGGGTCCCATCCTGACCAACGACCATATATTACAGTGTGGCAGGATCTGGTGCAGAACCCACTCCCGTGGGTTAAGCCATGGGTAAAAGCAGAAAAACTAAAGCCCCGAGTCCTGACGCTGCAGGAGGCGGAGACACGGCAAAAATCGAAATCAACTCGAACAGCGGAGTCGGAGACCCTTCGCCCCGGGGTCTACCCTGAGATTGAGCCTCCTCCCGAATGGCCCCCTTTCTCGCCTCCCCTTACCCCTCCCCGCTCCAGGATCGCAATCAGGACGGAGGCGACTGGCTCGGGTCCCTCCGCTGGAACCCGAAGCCGCGTGAGCCACTCCGGACGGGCCTGATACCACGGTGGCGCTCCCGCTAAGAGAGTATGGAGCTCCTGCGGGGCCCAACCAGCTGTCACCCCTCCAGTACTGGCCTTTCTCTTCCTCAGACCTGTATAACTGGAAAAATAACCATCCCCCCTTTTCAGAAAACCCCGCCGGATTAACCGCCCTGATAGAGTCCCTAATGTTTTCCCATCAGCCCACTTGGGATGACTGTCAACAGCTCTTACAGGCACTCTTCACCACGGAGGAGAGAGAAAGAATCACACAGGAAGCAAGAAAGAATATCCGAGGCACCAACGGGCAGCCGGCAACGATAGCTGAGGCGGAAGAAGGGTTTCCGCACAACCGACCCAACTGGGACTATAACACGGCTGAAGGTAGGGGGTCGCTGTCCGCTTACCGCCGGGCTCTAGTGGCGGGTCTCCGGGGAGCCGCAAGGCGGCCCACCAATTTGGCTAAGGTAAGAGAGATTCAGCAAGGACCCACTGAACCCCCCTCCGTTTTTGATGGAGGCTTACCGCAGGTACACGCCCTTTGATCCGTCCTCGGAAGGGCAGAAGGCCTCTGTCATTATGGCCTTTATTGGACAGTCAGCCCCAGATATAAAGAGGAGATTACAAAGGCTAGAGGGGCTGCAAGACTACGACCTGCGGGACGTAATAAAGGAGGCTGAAAAGGTGTATCATAAAAGGGAGAGTGAAGAGGAAAAGCGAGAGAGAGAGAGAAGGGAGGCTGAGGAGAGGGAAGACAGGAGAGACAGGAGACGAGAAAAAAAACTAACTAAAATACTGGCCGCAGTGATAAAAGCGACAGGGCCAGATCACAGACAGTCAGGGAACCTGGGCAACGCCCCACGACCAGGCTCACGCAGACGGCAACCCTTGGACAAGGACCAATGTGCCTATTGTAAGGAGAGAGGACACTGGGCAAGGGAATGCCCCAAGAAAAGGGCCACACCCAAGGTGTTGTCTTTAGGAGAGGACGAAGAATAGCGGGGACGGGGCTCGGGCCCCCTTCCCGAGCCTAGGGTAACCCTAACTGTTGAGGGACCCCTATGAGTTTTCTGATTGATACTGGGGCTGAATATTCAGTACTGAAGCAACCTTTGGGGAAATTAAAAACTAAAAAGACTCTGGTTGTTGGAGCCACTGGGCAGAAACAATACTCATGGACTACTTCCCGGACAGTGGACTTGGGGAAAGGAAGGGTGTCCCATTCCTTCCTAGTGATTCCTGAATGCCCGACCACGTTGCTAGGTCGAGACCTTTTAACCAAACTGAAAGCTCAAATAGATTTTGCTCAACCTCGGCCTACAGTATCCTGGTCGCACCTACCACCATGATATTGGCCCTGGAGCTAGAGGAAGAATATCGGCTCCATCAGCAGCCTAAGCCTAGAGCTCGGCTCAATACCGATAAGTGGCTGATCGAATTTCCAACGGCATGGGCTGAAACCGGGGACTAGGGACGGCTACGAGAATTCCCAGTCGTGATAGATCTTAAGGCCGGAGCCCTCCCGATAAGGGTGCGTCAATACCCAATAAGCAAAGAGGCCAGAGAAGGAATCCGCCCCATATCCAGAGGCTGCTCCAACAAGGAATCCTGGTTCCTTGCCAGTCTCCTTGGAACACCCCCTCCTGCCTGTAAAAAGCCTGGAACTAATGATTATAGGCCGGTCCAGGATTTGAGAGAAGTAAATAAGAGAGTGCAGGATTTACACCCTACCGTGCCAAACCCATATAACCTACTCAGCTCCCTCCCCCCATCACGAAAATGGTACACTGTCTTGGACCTGAAAGATGCATTCTTCTGTCTACGGCTTCACCCAAAAAGCCAATTACTTTTTGCTTTCGAGTGGCGCGACCTGATATGGGGATCTTTGGCGAACTGCCTTGGACGAGACTACCTCAAGGTTTTAAAACCTCCCCTACCCTGTTTGATGAAGCCCTCCACAGGGACTTGACTGATTATAGGGTTAAAAACCCTCAAGTGACTCTTTTACAGTATGTAGATGATCTACTGTTGGCGGCGGAAACCCCGGGAGACTGTGAAGAAGGGACCAAGCGCCTCCTGGCCGAGTTGGGTGAGTTGGGATACCGGGCGTGGAAAAAAAAGGCACAGTTGTGCCAGGAAAAAGTAGTCTACTTAGGCTACACACTAAAGGACGGCCAAAGGTGGTTAACCGACGACGGAAAAGACTGTGACCCAGATTCCGGCCCCAACCTCCGCTCGCCAGGTAAGGGAATTCCTGGGGACAGCCGGCTTCTGCCGATTGTGGATCCCTGGGTTTGCTACCCTGGCTGCTCCACTGTACCCATTGACTAAGGAAAGTGGGAACTTTGTCTGGACTCTAGAGCACCAGAAGGCTTTTGAGCCTCTAGAGCGGGCATTATTAGAGGCACCCGCGTTGGCCCTCCCAGATTTGACCAAGCCCTTCACCTTGTATGTAGATGAAAAAAAGAGACTCGCCCGGGGAGTCCTAACTCAAGCCCTTGGGCCCTGGAAGCGCCCAGTCGCATATCTATCAAAAACTGGATCCGGTAGCCAGTGGATGGCCCTCCTGCTTAAGGGCAATCGCCGCCACTGCCCAGCTGGTAAAAGATGCAGATAAGTTAACTCTGGGCCAACAGATAACCGTAGTAGCCCCCCATGCCTTAGAAAGCATTATCAGACAGCCTCCAGATCGATGGATGACTAACGCCCGGATGACTCACTACCAAAGTCTGCTCCTAACTGAGAGAATTACCTTCGCCCCACCGGCCATCTTAAACCCGGCCACACTACTGCCCGAAGCAGATGATGAAATACCTGTTCACCAATGCGGCGACATCTTGGCATCAGAAACGGGGACCCGACCCGATCTGCCGGATGAGCCATGGGCTGGGGCCCCTAATTGGTACACCGACGGCAGCAGCTTTATGGCAGAAGGTAAGAGGATGGCTGGGGCTGCTGTGGTAGACGGGAAAAAGACTCTGTGGGCAAGCAGCTTGCCGGAAGGGACTTCTGCACAAAAGGCTGAGCTTATCGCCCTGACACAGGCGTTAAGGTTAGCTGAAAATAAGACTGTGAATATATACACGGACAGCAGGTATGCCTTTGCTACTGCCCATGTTCATGGGGCTATTTATAAACAAAGAGGGCTGCTTACCTCGGCCGGAAAAGATATCAAAAATAAAAAAGAGATTCTGGGCCTCCTAGAGGCTATACATTTGCCTAAAAGGTGGCAATCATCCATTGCCCAGGTCATCAGAAAGGCACCGACCCCATAGCTCAAGGGAACCGCTTAGCAGATTTGGAAGCCAAGCGGGCGGCACTAGGACCTATGGTCCTGACTCTCCAGGGAGCTAAGGTCAACAAAACTGTCTCCGGTGGGGAACTAACTAAAGAAGAGAAAGTCCTTTCCGTTGCAGAAGGGCGAGAATATCTATCACATCTACACCGGCTAACCCACTTGAGCCCTCAGAAACTAATTAAAATTATTGAGGCCTCCCCGTACCAGGTACCAGATTTGAGAAAGGCGGCTGAGGAAATTTATAAGGATTGTAGAGCTTGCGCTCTCACAAATGCTGCAGTTACCAAATACCGCACTGGACATAGACTCCGGGGAGACAGGCCCGGAACCTTTTGGGAGATAGACTTTACTGAAATCAAACCGGCCCGGTATGGGAATAAATATCTTCTAGTATTTGTAGATACCTTCTCGGGATGGGTAGAGGCTTTCCCCACCCGAAAAGAGACTGCCTCTGTAGTAGCCAAGAAGATATTGGAAGAAATCCTCCGGAGATTCGGGATCCCAAAGGTAATTGGATCTGACAACGGTCCTGCATTCGTTGCCCAGGTAAGTCAGGGACTGGCCAGTCAACTGGGGATCAATTGGAAATTACATTGTGCTTATAGACCCCAGAGCTCAGGCCAGGTAGAAAGGATGAATAGAACAATTAAAGAGACCCTAACTAAATTGTCCATAGAGACCGGCGATAGTGACTGGACAGCCCTCCTGCCCTTTGCCCCGTTCCGCGCCGGAACACCCCACAGGGACCCTTAAAACTTACACCCTTTGAAATCCTCTATGGAACCCCTCCCCCTTTGGCACAAATAGGGATACATGACCCTGACATTATACCTTCTATACCTTTGTCAGCCCGCTTGAAAGCACTCGAGGCCGTCAGGCGCGACATCTGGAACCAGCTAAAAGAGGCCTACCAGCCTGGTGATCTGCTCATCCCGCACCAATTCCAGGTTGGGGACTCTGTCCTTGTGAGACGACATCGGACGGGGTCATTAGAGCCACGTTGGAAGGGGCCCTACGTGGGGGTCCTCACTCGCCCACAGCAGTCAAGGTGGACGGTATAACCTCTTGGGTTCACGCCACACACGTAAAGAAGGCACCCCAGAATGCAGCAGATCTCTGGAAGGTGGAAAAGACTGATAACCCTCTTAAGCTGCGTTTGCGTCATGGGAACGGCGAGCAAGTCGTCCAATCCTATTCCCCACGCTCCTCAACTGCTCACGTGGCAAGTCGTCTCCCAGGTAGGAGATATAACCTGGTCAATCCAAAAAACTGCTTCCCCTTGGACATGGTGGCCAGACTTACACCCTGACCTTTGTAAACTGGCTATAGGAACCCCGACTGGGATTTCATGGGTCGACGAAGGGGGCAAAACAAGCCGGAGGATGCCACTCCCCCATCGCAAGGGTAAACTAAAGGCATACCCCTTTACGTGTGCCCGGTCACCACAGACCTCGTTCAATTGACTCCTGGTGCGGGGGCAAAGAAGACTTCTACTGTAAAAACTGGGGATGTGAAACCAGTGGGACTACTTATTGGGAACCCTCCTCTTCTTGGGATTTAATCAGGGTTAGAGCAAATTATAGCCACCAGATGAGTCGGGGCTCAGAATGCAATACCTGGTGCCACCCCTTAACCATTCAGTTCACAGGGAAGGGAAAAACAATTAAAACCTGGATCGGGAATGGTCATTCATGGGGAATAAGATTGTACAAAGAACGATGCGATGATGGCCTGACCTTCTCTATTAGATTAAAAATAGAACCCCGCCAGCAGACCAATAGGGCCAAACGGGATCCTAGCCGATCAGAGGCCCTCTGTCCCAAAAATCCCCCGCCAGCAGACCGATAGGGTTAAATAGCCCCAAACCCCCCCAGGTAAAATCCATAACCCTAAATGGGGCCGTAGATATGGTCACCAGATCTGCTCTGCGACCACCATCTACGCCACCTCCCGCAGTACCTACTGAGCAAAGATGGCACAGACTGTTTAACTTAGTATGGGGAGCTTACTACGCCTTGAATGATTCCAACCCTGAAATGACTGAATCATGCTGGCTATGCCTAGCGGTCAGCCCCCCTTATTATGAAGGAATTGCCACCATGGGGGTCTATAATAACACCCCAGACCACACGACTTGTCTTTGGGGCAAAGAAGGGCGGCTAACCCTAACGGATGTGTCGGGGACCGGTTCAGGACTATGCTTAGGAAAAATTCCCCCAGGCTACCAAGCTCTATGTAATAAGATTGAAGTCAGCCTTCCGACTACTCCTGGTCATTTTTTGGTACCAGGACCCAATAGGTGGTGGGCCTGCACCACGGGCCTAACCCCCTGCATCTCAACTAGCGTATTCAATTCGTCACAAGATTTTTGCGTGCTTGTGCAGTTGGTGCCTAGAATTTATTATCATACTGCCAATAGTTTCGAGGATGAATTTGACCAGAGATCCAGATTATGGAAAAGAGAACCAGTATCCCTCACCCTGGCTGTACTCCTGGGACTGGGAGTTGCATGGCGTAGGGACTGGCACTCCGGCCTTAGTCACAGGAGAAAGGGGATTAACTGCCTTGAGCAATGCTATAGATGAAGACCTCAGGACTTTAGAACAGTCCATCTCTAAATTAGAAGAGTCCCTCACCTCCCTGTCTGAAGTAGTGCTCCAGAATAGAAGAGGATTAGATCTGCTGTTTTTAAGAGAGGGAGGACTTTGTGCGGCCCTTAAAGAAGACTGCTGTTTCTATGCAGATCACACAGGGGTAGTCCGAGATTCAATGCAAAGATTAAAGAAAAGATTAGACATGAGGCAGCAAAGCAGGGAGGCGCAACAGAGCTGGTTTGAATCCTGGTTCACTAAGTCCCCCTGGATGACGACCTTACTATCCTCCCTAGCAGGACCCTTGCTGATTCTTTGTCTACTTTTGGTCTTCGGACCGTGTGTTTTCAATAGAATTACTGCTTTCATAAGAAAAAGAGTCAATGCAGTGCATGCTATGATGCTCCAACGCCATTACCAAGCTCTCCCACACAATGAGCCACTGATAGTAGACACCGAAAACTAAGTTCTAAGATTAGAACTAGGGACAAAAGAAGAAGTGGGGAATGAAGGAAGTAAATTATATTAAAAATTTAAAAGTTAATACCTTAGAGACAGGCACCTCCACACCCTAAGGATTCCTGGTATAAGGGGAACGTTTATCGATCCTGACTGACTCTATTCATAGAAGACTCGCCCTAAACTGTTCGGGAAAATTGAGAACAAGAGAGTGCTCCAGAGGGATAAGTTTGGGAGGGTCGGGGTGGAGGGGGTCCAGATGGGGACGCGTGTGTGTAACCTGATAATTGCTTCGCGCCATAGCAATTCGCGCCATAAAATGTAACTGTTTAAATGTTTTAAATTAGCCAATCATGTAAGACCGCGCCAACCTTTTCCCGCTTTATGCTTCCGAATCCTATAAAAGAGCTTGCCCCTTAAGGTTCGGGGTCGACCCCTCTGTCTCCTGCGAGAGATACGTGTCGACCCGGAGCTCCGCTTAATTAAAACCTCGTGCATTTGCATCAAGCTCGGTCTCCTGTGTCTGTGGGTCCGTGCCTTCCCGAGACTGGAGTTGGATTTCCTTTTTGGAATCCTACAATAGCTAATACTTCATTTCAATTTAATTATAATATCACAATTGGAAACAACAGAAGCCATGTTAAAATGGAGTGTTGATTTAATGAGTTGTGGAATATTCATGTCAAATTACACTAATCAAAAATAATGTAAATATTTAGTGACATAAAAATAGATAATTTAGGAGTATAAAGTGTATAATAGTTGGATTACATATTTATTACATATCATATTAATTATAATTCACATAGATTGAGTCATAAAACATATGTGAGGAAAAATACATATTTGACTATTTTTATTTCGTTATTTTTCTGCAATAACATATGTTACTTCTGTAATCCAAAATACGCTAATGATTGAATTAGGGAAAATAAACACGTTATAGAAAAGCAAAATATTTCCCACCATGTTATTCCAGCATGGGTACTAGAAAACTACCACATCAACTTACTTTAATGGACTCTAAACTTATTTACAACCTCACACTTAAAACTTGCTGTAGGAACTTACCTAATCGACTCTGCAATCATAAAGTTTACAGAAGGAGTAATTAAATGCCAGATTGAACCAAAGCTAACCTCCCCTGCCCAGGGGAATGTAGGAGAGAAAAAGAAAAACATACAGTATAGATATTTTGAGAATAAAAAGTAAACCACAGAGCACATAATATTTTGTTAGAAACATTACAGAAAAAATATAAAAAGAAAGGAAAGCTTCTACCACCTGGTATAAAGTGCCTTAAGCTCTATTTTCAGAAAAATAACCATAAAAATTTAATGACAGGCAAAAATTAATCCAACTTTATAAAGTCAATAAGAAGTTTCATGCTTTAATATTTTAAATTTAAAACATTTACTTAATTAAGAAACATCTCACATTTATATGAATATATGTGTATCTAAAAAATTAGCTGAATAATTGCTAGTGGTGACAAATCAAGTAGGGAAATGGTAATAAAAAATGAAGTGGACAGTAATGACTTTCATTTATTTACGGAATAAGTCTGACGATCTCCCTTGTGATAGAATATTTAAATTTCACAAAAATGTATTGTCAATATATTTTCTCCATATTGTTCATGTTATTACTTGGAATATGAGATTTTTTAAATCAATGTGCAGAAGAATGTAATGTTGGGATCCCTTTAAAACAAAAGACTCTTTTCTCCCAAAATTCTCCAAACCTGTCAAAAATGTTTGCTGTAATGTCTTCAAATATTTGAAGGAAAGAAAAAGACTGCATGGACTGCTAATTGAGTGAACATGTCAATGGATGGTCACTGGTTGGTTAGAAGTTCATAAAGACTCATAGGTTTCTCGTTACAAATTAATCTGAGGCAACCAATATAGCAGCAAGTCCAAGAATAATCAGAAAAGGACACAGTAATTTTTACAAAGCAGGACTTTTCCTTCATTGAAATCCATTATGAAATCAAATTCTGACAGCTCTCTGACCTTTTCAGTAAACAGGATGATGATCTCCCAGTTTTGCTTTGAGATTATAAGAATTCATCACTTTTTGTTGTTATACGATCCTAACATAAAAACAAGAAGATCAAATATAATTTGTTCTAGACCCATGACTTCCATTAAAAACTGGACATTTCCCTATGCCTTGGATGACAAGCATGATAAAACATAGTTTCTTTCATAGTCTTAGTACCTTAATCCAACGAGCAGGCAATGAACATACATTACTCAGGTGTAATAATATATATCACTCAGGTGTAATTTATAGGTTATATCCTACATTTTTCTCCTGCTTTAGTTAAATCCTACTTCTTACCATGCCATGTTGTTGCATCTGCATTCTGGTTCTTCTTCAACAACATTATTATTCTGTTTATATCCTTGTTCTCTTGGCAGATTCCACCAATCTAATTTTTCCCTGAATATTTTTTTGTCAGTTTTACTTTGACTACTCAATTACATAACAGGGAAATATAAAACTCAAATTCAGACATAAAAGTGGATGAATATCTTCCGTTGTTAATTTTTTTCGAAGCTTAATGGAACTTGGTATTTTGTATTAACAAATGCAACAAAGAAAGTTCTAACCATGCAAGTTCAAAATGAATATTTTACTAAACTCATGTAAACAAAAATTATAAATAATATACCATAATTTTTGATAGATGTGTATACATTTTATGTGAGTCCACATACCTAGAATTTCATACTCAATTTTAAAAACACTAATGCATTGAATGATTTTTTAGTAGATTAAAGAATCTATTGTTCATCCGGAGTTTTAATATTTTTATTTAGATGTTTATTATATTAAGATGCCGAATCCCCTCAAATTTGTCTTGGAATTCAATGTAAACAAAATCAATGTGAAAACAAGGTTTCTGTGGAAAACGGTTTCAATGATAAACTATAACGGAAATAAGAAGTACTAAGAATCGGTAAGAAAATCTTTATACATAAAAAAATTATGGAAACTTACACCACTGGGTAATTACTACAATAATTCAGCAGTGTGTTATAGATGCAAAAATAAACACACAGAGCATAATAGAAATAATAGAGCATTGAGAAAAAGATGCAGGGGTATATGGTCACTTGAGTAATGACAAAGGCAGCACCATAGAAAGAAAGAATATATTTTTTGAATATAGGAAAAAAAAAGAATATTGACTTCCACCTCACGCCAGGCACAGAAGTCAATTTTAATTATATTGTAGATCTCAATGTGAAAGTTAACACAGAAGCATGATTCTGACTTTGAAAATTTTCAACTAATATTTATGAGAAGCAGTCAGGGACTTGCCGTCCAGCCACAATCTTCCTGGAGTCCCGAATTCTCCCGCAGCCTATAATTTTGGTATATTTTTATATGTTTTAGCATTTTTGCTTACTTTGTTATAAAACAGTTAACAATTTTTATTGTTATAAAATAAATCCATTTGTTATATGAATGGATGGCAACCATGTGTTAAATATTGGTTACAGTTTGTTCTTGATATGTTTTCAATTCTTTTCTACTTCGTATGATAACCTCTAGAGTACAAATAGAATGACAATTTTACTAATCTAATTTGGAATAAAAGAAGAAAGAGTGCATCATTGAGAGTAATAACGGTTATGTAAAAAGAAGCACTTACATTTATTAACAAACACTCCTGGTGATGTTCAAATTTGATCATTAAGTTGATTCTCTTTAAAAATGTATCCTGTTCGGGCTGGCCCAGTGGCACAAGCGGTTAAGTGGGCATGCTCCGCTGTGGTGGCCTGGGGTTCGTGGCGGCCCGAGGTTCACGGGTTTGGATCCCTGGCACTCTCTGAAACACTGCTTGTCAAGCCATGCTGTGGCGGCGTCCCATATAGAGTGGAGGAAGATGGGCATGGATGTTAGCCCACGGCCAATCTTCCTCAGCAAAAAGAGGAGGATTGGCAGATGTTAGCTCAGGGCCGATCTTCCTCACAAAGCAAAAATAAAAAACAAAATAAATTAAAAAAAAAAATGTATCCTGTTCTAGTTGATGAGGCAATGAGAATCAAATAGGGCAGGATTTCCTGATAAACAAACACATACACATACACAAAATATTGAACAAATGGATATTTTGCAATTTTATTTGCCTTGATGATGATAATTACCTTAACAACTATTCATTGTAATGGGATTTATCAAGCTATAGTGTATTTCAATTGTCTATGTTTATGTTATTACATAAATATTTAAAAATTAAATTTTAAAAGATGTGTTAAAATGCAGAATAGACTCAGCTAGAAAGGGGATTAGAATTCTGGAAACTTGAAGAAATTATAGAGAACTCTATATAAAGAACTAAAGATCTGAAAACATAAATGAATGATTAAGAAATGATCTTACATGCCTCTGATTAAAATTCAGGAAGATTATAGAAGTAATTGCCCGAAAGGAAATATCTAAAGGGACTACACTGGAATTGTAAAAGATGGTCTTTTACAAAAAAGTGAAAATCAAGAATTTCCATCAGGAGTGGAAAAAAAACTTTCTATATTTATGCACAATACATAAAAGGAAGAGAAAAGAGAAGTAGAATAAAAGTGGATAAAGGGTAGCATCCGAATAAAATACAGACAAAAATATCCTGCTACACGCTCTGTACAAATAAGAGATAATACAAAACATGAGGACTCAAAAGTTTTATATAAAAGTGGCAGAGGGGCAATGATCAACCAAAGAAAAACTAGTATAACTATATAAACATCAGATATATAACTTTAAGATAAAAGGGGTTACTGTGTAAGGATATAAAATGATGTTTTATGCGGAATCTAAATTTGCATGCACCAAATAACATAGCTACAAAATATGGGGGCAAAAAATTTCTGCATAGAAACAGACAAAGCAGTCAGCATAGTCAGACTCTCATTTATTACCAGACCAATTGAAAAAATAGGAAAAAATTGCACAGCATAATTAACAAGCTTGATCCAATTGATAAGCAAAAAACCGCAAATACAATTGTTTGCAAGCAGAGAGAGACAATTTTTTAAATTAACTATGAATAGGCCACAGAGCAAATCTCAATACACACCTGGGTACAAGCATCTTACAGACAATATTTTCTAAGAAAAATATCATTGATTAGAAACAAAAATAAATTTGAAAGAATGAGTGAAATATTAACTAAATAAACATCTGCTTGGGGCCGGCCCCATGGCTTGGCAGTTAAGTGCATGCGCTCCACTGCTGGCGGCCCGGGCTTGGATCTCGGGCGCTCACTGACGCACCGCTTCTCCAGCCACGCTGAGTTGCACAACAGCTAGAAGGAAGTGCAACTATGACATACAACTATCTACTGGGGCTTTGGGGAGAAAAAGGAGGAGGATTGGCAATAGATGTTAGCTCAGAGCCTGTCTTCCTCAGCAAAAACAGAGGAGGATTAGCATGGATGTTAGCTCAGGCCTGATCTTCCTCACAAAAAAAAAAAAAATTCTGCTTGGAATTTTAAAATACACTGTAAAATAAAATAGATCTCATAAGAAATTAAAATAGAAATTTAAAAATCTATAGAAATGAACAATAATGAAACTGCATTAAAACTTATTTCACATACTTTGAGATGAAATTATAACATTCAGAATATAACAGATAAATAAGAAAGGCTGAAAATTAGTTACCAAAGCCCACAATGTAAGAAGTTGGGAAAGTTAAAAGATAAAGATATCTATGGGGCCGGCCCAGTGACATAGTGGTTAAGTTCTCGAGCTCTGCTTTGGTGGCCCGGGTTCTCAGGTTCAGATCCCAGGCACAGACCTACACCACTCATCAAGCCATGCTGTGGCAGCGACTCACATAAAAAATAGGGGAAGATTGGCACAGATGTTAGCTCAAGGTCAATCTTCCTCAAGGAAAAAGAGATTGGCAAGAAGTGTTAGCGCAGGGCTGATCTTCCTCACCAAAAAAAAAAAAAAAAAAAAAAGAAGGAAACATATCCAAATAATGAAAAAACTAGTCACACACATAAGGGCCTAATTTAATTAAAGTGACATGAAAATATACAAAGAACGTCAACTACCCTCCACGTTAGTTCTGTGAAAATGGATATACATTTAAAATGTCCTCTCTTCCGAGTGAGCAATTAAAAATTACGTGAGGAAAATTGATAAAAGACGTAAAGAAATAAATGCACAAGTTGAAAAGGAAAAAAAATCTGCTGCAAAGATTTTTTAAATTATGGTGCTATAAATAACTTTATGCCGATAAACATGGAAACACATGAAATCCGTCCTTAGAAAATAGTAAAATTGCTGAAGAAGAAATAGAAAAGCCTAAACAGACTGGAAATCAATAGAAAAGTAAATCAACCACGTTCCTTGTTATTACTGAGGGAAGTTAAAAAAGGTAAATGTGCCTGGACAGATAAGCTTATCTCAACCCCCGATGGCTTTCCTCCCTCTCAGAGTAGAAATTAAGTACTCACCATGGCCTCCTGCAAGGCACTCACGTCTGGCCCCTGTCTTTTCTCTGACATCGTCTATCACAATCGCCCTTGCTCATTCCACTCAAACCACATGGAACTTCTACCTGATCCTGTCACAGGATTTTGGCACTTGCCGTTGCTTTGGCTTAAAACATGTTCCCTAAAGACACCATTGTCTTTTCCCCTCACTTTCTATGCTCAACTATCACTTAATTAAGGAGTCATTAATTAACGAGTCATTCCTACACAACCCCCTGTGCGCTCTTCACCATGCTTACTTTTTAAAAAGTCTAAAGCTTATGGAGAAAAATACAATACCATCTGTGTATATATTTGGGCTAGGAACAGAGATTCTAAGTCAAGAAAAACATGAGCTATGAAGCAGAACAAGCATAGGTTTGTGGATTTAGAATGAGAAATATATATTTAGTCTTCCTCCCACTTCCCGGCACAGAGCTCTTTAAACCCTCAGAATTCCCCGTGATAAGAGCCACAAAGGTATCTTTTGTTACATAAATGGAGTGACTTTGGAATGCCCCTAGGTCATCTAAAGATGGCAGCTGGTTGCCGGGGGAACCAGTCCTGTGATTAGAGGGTTGGAACGTTCAGTCTTACCCCTCGACTTTGGGGAGAGCCAGGGAGGAGGGGAGTGGGCTGGAGATTGAATCAATCATCAATGGCCAATGATTTAATCAATCATGCCTATGTAATGAAATCTCCATAAAAACCCAAAAGGGGGTCAGAGAGCTTCCTGGTTCATGAAGATTTGGGGAGATTGGTACACAGAGAAGGCATGGAATCTTCTCACCCTTTCCCCATACCTTGCCCTCTGTATCTCTTCCATCTGGCAGTTCCTGAGGTATCTCCTTTTGTAATATCCAGTAATCTAGTAAGTCAATCGTTTCTCTGAGTTCTGTGAGCCACTCTAGGAGGAGTCATGGGAACTTCCACTCTATAGTTGATGGGTCAAAATCATATGTAGCAACCTGGACTTGACTGGTATCTGAAGGGGTGGGGCAGTCTTGTAGAACTGAGCCCTTAATCTGTGGGATCTGATACCATCTCCAGGTACGGATAGTGTCAGAATTGAGTAGAATTGCTTGGTGGTGGGGAAGCCTCCCTAGCACCGCAACACACACATTGGAATTGGTGACCAGAACCTCTTAATACCTCCTTGAGGAGGCTATGGGCTATTTCCTTTCTTATTTCATATCCTGTTCTCCCCTATAGTTACAGTGTTCAAATGTTATTTTTATCTCTTGTACGACTTAGTTGGTTTCTTCAAAGTTTAATTCTAAGACAATGGGAAATTGAATTTTAAAATAAAATTTATTTTTAACGATTGTGAAAAGGCTGTGTTGACAATTTCATTAATAAATGATTCAGATTAGCAGATGGTTCTTGGTGTTGAAAGTATCAGTTTGTTTAATAGTTACTTGTGGCAAAATTATATTTCATTCACTGCAGCAGTTTCAAAGTTAATAAAGCTAAACAAGTTCTCCTAGATTGAAATGGAAAATGAATAAATAGTGATACATTAGGAGTGGCTTTGAGCTGAGATTCAATCTTTTCGCATTTAAACAATTTATTTGAGATTCAATAACTCATTATGGAAAATAAAATGTTCAAATGCACTAAGATGTGGAATGAAAGAAATGTTAAAACCCAGTTTTTAATTTTTGCATTTTGCATAATCTTAATGAGAAACTGTGAATGTCCTTGTATTTATATATATATATACATGTTATATACATGTTAACATAACCTATTAACATATTATGTTTATATATATAGCATAACATATTATTTATAAACATAACATGTTAGTAGGTTAAGTATGTTAATGTACTGATATATTAATTAATATGTTTATGTATGTACACATATTAAATGGAATTTTAAACTATTACTTTATTATTCTATTGTAGAAAATATTGCAAGTAAATTATAAGTATATTTAGCAAGGGGAATAATCTATGCATAGGTAGATCATTCACAGATTCAGAAGCAAGTTCAATAAAGATTTGGAAAACTATATATTACTATGATAAGACTGCAGGCTTAATGAAAAGCCGTAAGTTGGGTGATACATTCTGTAAGACCACATACTCCATAACAGCAAATTTTGAACTGAGGAATGACCCAACCTCAGTCGTCCTTTCGAAATATGCATCGTCTACATTTTTATATCTAAGACAAGGAGTTGTCCGCCCTAAAGTTAAAAATTAACTTGTTTGAGATATAGGCTATGCAATCAGCACAAACTGAAATAAATAAGTAAAATGTAAAGTTATTTCGGAGTATCAGAAATCCACAGGTTTCAAAGTAAGCAGAACATTTAGCTAGATCATAATTTGTGATGGTACCATATATAAATAAGAAGAGGAGTCCTTACTCATGAAAGAAGCATAAAATAGAAAGACAGAACCAAATGTTAGCCTTTTACCAAAAATTCATGTGAAACGTTCCCTTTTAGGACTCTATGAATGGACCTTTATATCAGCTTGGTTAGTATATTTTTATTGTGGATAGATATGTTCTAACCTCACCTTAATGATTTATTTTCTATTTGTCCCACTGTTTCCATACATATCCAACCATCTGGATTCTTAAAAGTCAAGAGGATGTAGTGGTGAAGTCACAGCTTCCAGCAAATCTCTGATATTTTCTCTCTTAATAATTTTGCCCTGTGGTTGGATTTTTAAAAGATATTTCAGAGGAAGAATTGGTTCGAGTTAGCACTTTGGAGCTGAGCCATCTCTACGTCGTGGAGTGGATTAAGTGTTGAACCTTATAAACTCAGGGTGGAAAAATTCCTAAATTGATGAAATTCTGTTGGCATTAGGGGCAAATGCCCACAGCAGCAATTTTAATCCTCCTTTTATTTTAATCTCAGTGAACAGCAGTGATTATAAAACAGGAATCTAAATACAAAGTAACAACTACAAAAACTAGGCTAGACCATAAGAATATAACTGATGTTAGAAGTCATTTATTCCATCTTAGGTAAGAAATACTGTATAGCATTTGACTAAATTGATGTTAGAAAAATCTGAGCTTAGAAAAGATAGACCAGTACATAATTTTGAAAGGTTTGACCAGCGTAGGATGGTGCCACTATAAACAGAAATAACGAAATTAGAGAAAGATCCTAATGTGACTAATTTAAGTTTTCTAAAATTGATGAAGCAACTATCTACAAAATGTTTTTTTTTTAAATTACCTGTTTAATCTGCATTACTGTTTTCACCACCTTAGAAGGAACATAGATCTCTTCTCTCTATCTCTTTCTCCCTCTATGGATGTGTCAATGTAGTGTCATCAGTTGTAACATATGTACCATCTGGTGAGGGATGTTGAGAATGGGGGAGGCTATGCACATGTGGAGGCAGGGGGTATATAGGAAATCTCTTTATCTGCTCCTCGATTTTGCTGTAAACCTAAAACTGCTCTAAAAAATAAAGTCTATTAAAAAAGAAACGAAATGGAAAAAGGAGGGTCTATCTTCTTCCAAATGACACATGGAGAGGAAAGTTGATTTTGATTCGTGCACTGAGCAGTTGTCTCTGTGCCATGTGAAGTGTATTGAACACTAGACTGTGGCTTAGTTACTATTCTGGGATACACAAACGCCAGCTCAGAATACCTAGGTACCATGACCTGAATACAAACTCTTCTGCATCAACCAACAACTTTTCTCAAAATAGCTCTCCCCCAACCCTGAGGACCCTGGTCTTGTGCCTGGGTCACCAGCAGAGACTCTCTCTTTCTTTGAGGTGCAATGTTTGGGATGCCCTGGTCCTTTCCCCTAGCAACAGGTCTTGATCAAAGCATCCTTCAAGTTTTTCCATCCCTGCCCCTTCCAAAAGGATGTAGACTTTCTTGCAAAGGTATTTCTTCAGTCCTAGTGATCAGCTCAGGTTATAGCATCACAAAAGTCTCACTTTCTCCCTCTCTCAGACCGGGAAT
Source organism: Ceratotherium simum simum (assembly GCF_057802395.1). Taxonomy (NCBI): domain Eukaryota; kingdom Metazoa; phylum Chordata; class Mammalia; order Perissodactyla; family Rhinocerotidae; genus Ceratotherium; species Ceratotherium simum. The sequence goes on from NC_141940.1 coordinate 126,503,814, forward strand.
GTTTGCTCCCCTTACATAACCGAGAGGAGTCATTCAAGTATAAATTGAATGCTCCCCATGTTGGATTATTTTGTCCTCTCCCCTAAACATAGAAGAAGTAGACAATGCAATTTAACCTTTTCCCAACATGGACCCATTTAATCTTTGCTCATTATTAAATTTGTGCAAGAGTGTAGGTGCAACGATTCCTGCAAGGTTTTCATTCTGTTGATCAAGTTAAATATCAGAGGAATTTGTTCCTAACGGTGAGTTCAGTTGGACTGTAGGCTGGGCAGTTGACTTTGTGGTTGGAGAGAAGGTTATAGAGATTGCTCACAAATTTAGAATGCCATGAGCCATTCTGAAAAGGAAAAATGATCCTCATAATGAGAATGACCTCCAGTTTTATCATATCTTACATCCAGAAGGATCATCAAGTGCTTAACAACTCCTCAACTACAAATGAATATGAGAATTGTTTCACATACAATGAAAATATGTCAGCTGTTTAACAGAGCACAGCAAAATTACTCAACAATTGAGGGCAGGAACTCAACAGAAACAGTGGAATGCAAAAATGACTGGGATAGGCATGAGGTCATTATACAATCTGGATCTGGTCCATAGATTTGGGAGTGCGAAGTCCCTCCTCGTATTTAGAAAACTGAGATGAAAAAAATGTTGTCCTCCAGAAAATGAGACTTTGAAATCAAGAAAGAATATGAAAATACTAAGTCATTTTAAATGTATTGGGTAATCCCACTTCAATCTGTAACTAGATTCAGTATATTAACCTACCTAAAGATATTCTGTGCCCATTAGAAGGAAAACCTGCACTGATCAGCTAAATAGAAACAGAGAACCAGTCAACAGTAACAGTTTCACACGAGTTCCATTTACTAAACCCTTATTGTTCTGGAGAAGACCAGATTGGTGATCTAAATCTGGTCTATCAAGAGAGTTTAGGTCATTGAGCCAAATCTATGTTCACAGAAAAAAAAATAAATTATCATTTGCCTGCCACATAAGTCTGCCTACTGAGGGAGAATATGCTACTTTTAGATTTCCTTTAATATTCCAGTTTCAGTGAGAGGCATATATTGTGAATTAATCATTTGGCTTTTTAGCATTGTTTACCAGTATGGGACATTAGTCATTTTTAATTTTCTGCCTCTGTATGATGGCTCTACTCACCATGCATTTACAAACTCAGGTTTCTGAATCTTCATGGCTGAGGACCAGCTCTTGTAAGATAATAAAATCAATTCTTAAGAAATGTCCAACATACACGCCTATGACATATCACTTGTTTATTATTTTTACCCTTTGGAATTTCTTCAGTTCAATATATGGAATAAACCAGGGAAAAAGTGTGATGAAGCATTTATGCATTTGTTCATGCAGCCAAAAGTCTTATATCATATGCCTAAGAAGTATCACTCAAGTGCAGGAATCAAGAATGAAGGTCTCTTGACCAAAAAGGTTGCAATTTAGCAGATTGTGTAGTTGAACTGTGTTTAGGCTGGCAAATTCTCTGTACTTTTTGATACAAACATTATATCCAATATTATTTAAACACAGACTCAAAGAATATGTGTAATTTTTAAGTGCACACAAGTAATTCAATTGGGGGTAATAATATAATTCATCGATTCATGTTGGTGAGTACATCTTAGTGAAGATATTTTTATTTATATATATATTCATAAAATGCTTATATATATTTTTATATATTTCTTTATATATATATATTTGATACTACCAATGATGTAATGTAGATGATTGCTCTACATGATGTGAAGTACTTATATGTACTTTCTTGTCTTGTCGTAATCTTTCACACTAGCAGCCAGATTCTCAACTATGCAAAAGAGCAATGGTTTGACTTCAGAATCTCTCAAGCATTTTCAACTGTTGCTTTTCCCTATTTCCATCCCCCAACTATAGATATTTCCTCATAAGTATATCAAGTTGTTACATCATTATTTGTTTAGAAGACTTTGCTTCTCCATGAACATGGCTTGGTGGCTTTGTGGAAAATAAATGGACCACATATGGGCGGGTCCATATCTGAGCTCTCTATGCAAACACTATACGGTATTGATTACTCTAATTTTAAAGTAAGTCTTAAAATTAGGTAAGTTCATCCAACTTTGTTCTTTCAAATTTTGTTATCCCCAAAATAGGATAAGATAAGCATGAATAATCTTTAAAAAAAAGAAATTATTGAGTTGTAATTTGCAATATATATCTATATATATCTATATATATATATATATATATACATCTATAGATATATATCCTGACATACATGTATAATACTCCTTTAAACACCTGGTTCACTCCTTCTGGTAACTTACTTTCAGATGTATCAGTCAAGGTATGGTCAGGATGACGGAAACTCCACTATGTGTTTCAGTGGAGGGATTTGGTATAGGCGACTGATTAGAGAGATGCTCAAAAGCGGAAAACACCAAATGGGATCATGGAGGTGCCAGGAATAATATCCAAAGGAAGACAGTCTCGTTACTAGGACGAGGATAATCCATCAAAGTGGGGCTCAGGCAGAACTCAGAGGAAACAGTATTGCTGGCATTGCTGGTGTATCTGAGCGTGGGTGATGGTAGTGCTGTAGGAAGACGGAAGCTGCTGGAACCAATGGCCCTGCTGGGGCAGCAAAGAGGAAGAAGGACGCCCTGTCGCTTCTCCTCCTAACTTTCAGATTCCCTTTAGTGCCTACTCTCTAGTACCGTATATACGGAAAAGTGGAATGCTGAGCCGTAGTCTAGACCAGCAGGTGAATTAAAGGATTGTAGACAAGTTTCAGGTAGACCTGTTGCCCGGTCTCATTTGATGTCAATCCACCAGCCAAGTCCTCCAGTTAGATTTCACCTAAAAAGTCAGGAAACCGTTACATCAAAGAGGCAGTCTCCCTAGGCTGTAATTCACCATAGCTGGAAGTTTGATTGGAGAGGATGTTGAGGAGGAAATGGAGAGGGACTGTCAGGGAAGCTGCATGGAGTGGCTTTCTCCATATCTCATCCCAGAAGTCTTGGCACTACCAGGATATTGCTCCATCAAAGACAGTGGTGATTTTCCTGAGTAACGATGCAGAGCAGGTCTAAAAACCTGTGCTCAAAACCCATCTCTCGCTGCAGCTGCCAGGGAGCCCCAGCCTCCTCCTGCATCACCATCCCCAAATATTCACACAAGTCCATGGTCAGGACATCCTGTAGACTTCCCATCATTTTAGATACTGTAGTTGGTGGAATCCTGGAAACCATGACAGCTCCTTTACTGTTCTTTGCATTTTTTACCATTAATATTTTGCTTCTCATTGCATAAAAAAAAGTTAGCAATTGAATAAGAAAGTGACGCTTTGTTTTGGGGATGCTGCAGGGAAACCAAATCACAACAAAAGTAAATCTCTACAAAGAAAGTTTCAAAGCAGCTTTACTATTTTTGAGGGAAATGAGCAGAAATCCTGCTAAGGGTCCTGGGAGTATCTGAAATCATAATTTTAAAGGCTAGAAAACAACATAAAGAAACTTTGAAATATGGAGATAAATGTCTTCCTCCCACTCATGGGAGAAATTTGTTTTGAAATGAGATGGTGGGGGGCCGGCCCCATGGCTTAGCGGTTAAGTGCGCGTGCTCCGCTGCTGGCGGCCCGGGTTCGGATCCCGGGCGCGCACCGAGGCACCGCTTGTCCCGCCATGCTGAGGCCGTGTCCCACATACAGCAACTAGAAGGGTGTGCAACTATGACATACAACTATCTACTGGGGCTTTGGGGGGGGGGAAATAAAAATAAATAAAAAATTGAAATGAGATGGTGGGTTTTAATCTCTCTCTTCTGCTACAGTGTTTTGCATTTGATTCACGATAATAATACTCTGGCCCAACAAATTTACAGATTGACCTTCGTCTGGGATGACTGACAGCTTGAATGACACATGTTATCCTCCCCCCACCCCAACTGAACTATGAAAGATGCTTTTCATGGTCTCATTTTGAATTCGGGGAACATTAGGTTTGTTTTTATCTGAAATCTGGCTTCTACAAAGGTAGTAATGGCGAAATGAATTGTGGAAGCCTCTGGCTAAAAAGACAGGAGTGGATGTCATCATGACTGTGTCCCTGAAAATGCAGAATCCATCATTTATTGATCTGGGGAAATTAAATTTAGTTTGCACACGACGATTTTTTAAAAATATGAAGATTTTATCCATCTGCACGTTACTTTCTCATTTGTCGGTTCAGCCTTCCTTCAGTCCTTTCAATTTACAATGCATCACTCCTCACCATCATAGTTAAGTGATCTATCAATTAGAAAAAGGAGAAATGAAATATGATTATGATTGTTCAGTTTCAGAAATCTGTGGTTGCCCTCACTAGCATATTATTGATCACATCTCTTTGAAACATCACCTTTTTTGCATTTCATTCTCATTGAGTTCTTGCATCTCACTCCAGCAAAAAAGTGTTAAAATTTATAAGGTAAGGATTTCTTTTCTGGAACGTAGTGGGGAAACTGAATGTGGTCTGTCTTACTCATGAGTCCCAAGACAAAGAGAACATCTTAGAAATATCTGTTAAAAAATTTCTCTTCTGTGTAGATTGAGATTTTTTGCCACTGGAGGTCAACATTTTGACAAAAGGTAGAACCATGTTTTATGAAACCTTGCTAAAAGGAAAGTAAAAAATTGTTTAAAGAAGGCAAAAGGCCATTTGGGGAAAACATGCCCTACATGTAGCAAGAGAGGTTTTTCCCCTAAATTGCACATAAAAATATTATCCTACGTGGAGACTGTGTTCTCTTTAATTCCAGAGTAAATTTTTCTGGCCCAGAAATAATGGGAAATAATATCACTGTTGGCATAACCTTATCTACAAGGACGAAAAGGTAGAGAATTGCTACTAAAATATCTGACTGACAGAGTTGAGTTGGAAATGTCCAGAAGGTGGGCTACATTGGAAAAAGTGCACTCTTGTCATAGATTCATGACAGGCCAGGTCCTTCTTATAATTAAGGAGTATCCCAAATATAATGTTAGGTGAGAATACTTGCTAATAATGCTAATCTGGACACTTATGGAATTCTTTCTACAAGGATGATTTCTTGAATTGTACTGAATTAAAAAAATGAGTAAATCAAGTTCACTGATTACAAGTTTGTCAGTCTGCTGCTGTATTTAGACTCGTGTAACCAAGAGGGTCTAACTTCTGCGATAGAAACAAACAGCACAGATAAGAGAGGGGAAGGGAATAATTAAGGCTATGTAATAGGGGAAAGAGCTCTAAATAAAAAGAACAAAACTTAGGGAACATCCTTTCCAATTGGCTTAAGATGCAGAAGGCAGATATTTGGTTTCGGAGCAGGCTATGCCTCTAACTAGCCATGTTTGATACGGAGGACAAGTAGAGAAAGGAGATGTTTGATACATTGAATAAACTATATGAGTATCAATTATTTACAGTGTGAATATGAGGCGATGGAACTCAATTATTTCTCATGTGTACAATTCTCTCTTCTCTCCAGCTTCCACATGCCACAAGTATTAGACAAACATACAGAATTATGAACCATGGTCATATATGATTCACAAGACTTCTAGTATCACTGCCTCCAGGCCATGCCCCTGATTTAGTTTTATATGGCCTTAAAATATCTGACATCTGAGCTAATTCCTAGATGATAAAAGGCACTTTAGAAGACTCACAGCGTCCTCTAATAAATAGGAGTAGAAAATAGGAAAATCTGAATCTAAATAGGTAAGCTTTTTAAAGGTGTGCCAGGCCAGAAGACCAGACACTGTGCATGTAGAAGACAGATGAATTCACTACCTTTTACCATTCTCTCATGAATCTATCTTCACTCTTCATCTGTGCCTGCCACCGTTCTGTTTTGATGCCCCAACCTATTACTTAGTTCCAGAGTCATTCTCTTAATTTTCCACTTGTAAGTGAGACCTCTTACCCTCCTTGTCTCCTTATATTTCAAAGCCTTCAATTCACTAAGTCACAATACATCACATTATAATTAACACAGTCATTTAAATCATACTCGTAAAAATGTGAGACTTGATAAATTCTATTAATGATGTTCTATTTTATCAGGGTTGATGTTTTTCATAAGCTTCCATTAAATTCTAGCTTGTATGCATCCTCTCATGTTCTCTTTATCCTGCTTAGAGTAAAGTTCCCAAACAGGCTGTAAACACATCTTCAGAATTTGTCAAGAGCAGAAATGGTAGTGGACAGGTCTTCAAGTCTTTTTGGCATTGATCACATTATTGGATGTATAAATAGATGCTTAATCCTTGACTAAGTGTGAGGTGCAGAAAAATTGCTGCACGTGTAATCAATGATTTGATCTTCTCCTGTGAAATAAAAATAACAATAATAACAATGCAAGGGGGAGTATGCTAAAGGCACAGCAAAAAACAAGAACACATATAATAATGAATCAAAATGAAGGGGAACTCTTCAATTTTCTTTTGTTTTTGAACAGTTGTATTGGAAAGCAAACATCACATATATAGGTGTTTGGAATAGTGGATTAAAACAGGGAATGAAGATGGCCCTGGGCTTCCAAGGTCAACAGAGTGTTCTGTGCAATTTCTTCATATTTTTCCTTGTCTTGTCTCTTAGCTACTATACTGAATTCTGAAAACATGAGAAACAGGAACTAGCCATTCCTATCTTTGAAGTTCCCAGAGACTGAATGAACCCCTGTCATCTCTGCATGAATTGAGACAAATCACAACAATTTTTACCATGAAGAACGGTGATTGCTATAAAATGAAATAAAGGCAAGAAGACATTTGCCACATAACACTATAAATCTGAATCTAAAGAGAGTCATTACGCTGAGTGAAAACAAAGGATTCACGTTGCCTAATTAAATACACTTTGCATAGTAAAATAATCAGGGTTTCATTGATTGATTGAGAACTTAAAGTTTCTTGATTGCCTCATTTAAAATTTTTCATTTGTTTAGGTCACTCTATTAGTAAAAATGTTTGCTGTTTATTTAAGCTAGTGAGAAAAATACTTAACCAGTCAGTGTCAGAATCTTTGAGTGTGGGGAAGATGAAAATGTTTAAATAGATTTTAATTCTTAATACTCTATAGTAAGAGCTATATGATTTAATTTAAGAAATCAGTCTAATATTGGTGCAAAGATAGAAAACATGGATAACCAGAAAGATAAACAAATCTCAGAAATTGTACCTAGCAGTTTGTGGATTTGGCACAAGGATATGGAGCCATGGGAACTTGCCTTCACCCAGCCTCCTCTAACATTAACATCTATGTAACCATGACTAAGAAATTAACTTTGATACAATGCCGTTAACAAAGCTACAGACACAATTCAAATTCCACCATTATTTTAAACTCATGTCTTTTTCCTGTTCCAGGATCCAATCTTGAATCCCACACTACACTGTTGTCACGTCTCCTACTCACCTCCTATCTGGGGCCAATCCTACATCATTCCCGGTCTTTGGTGACCTGGACGCCCATGAAGAGTCATGCTCAGTTATTTTGCAGACTGACTCTCAATCTGGGTCTGTCTGCTGTTGTGCGTGTTGGAAGGATACAGAAGTCAAACTCAAGGGGCTCCCAATACTCAAAGGGGGAAAAGTTTGGGCAAGAAAATAATGCGTAAAGAATTATAACCCACAGAGTAATATAAAAATCAACTGAGTTCATATAGATATAAGCAACTAATTTAATAAATCAATGAGTAAAAAAAGACAGCTCTACCTTCCAGAGGAATTTCAATTAATAACTGTGGAAAGGATGAGGGAAAGATAAAATCACCATTAAGTGAATACTACAGAAATAATTGTTGTAGCCGTATCCCCCCATGGATGGGGAAATTATTGGGCAGAGATTTGAGGAGAAAGAAACACTTACATGGTCTCAAAATATCTCCCACATATTAATTGACAAGGGAAAAATAATAACTTTAGAGAGGTGAAACCACACAGACAACAGCTTAATCAAATGATTACGGGTAACAAGAATAGCAACAAGATGCACTGAGAAGGACAAAAATCGACCCTGTGGTAATATTACCTAAAATTCTTCAGATCAATAGGAATACTTCTAACCTGTTAATGGGAGTATAATTTATTCAAAACATGCACATCTCTACTGAAAAACTCAAAATGGATCGTTTGTACTATAATTCTCTGCAATTCCAATTCTAGGCATATAACCTAAAGAAAGTCTTACTCATTTGCGCCAAATGGATAAAAAAAATAAAACAACATTTGTTCGTGACAACTAACAAAGAGAAAGGCAATCAAAATATTCATCAAGAGCAGAATATGTAATGCAATGGCATACAATTAGCAGTCAAAAATTCTGAGTTATATCTATCATATGAATACGGATAGATGTAAAATGTATTGAGTGCAAAGTTGCCAAAACAGCACCACAGTATACAATTTATATAAGGTGTACAAAGTGTAGATCATTTGTGGATATACAAGTTTATTATAAAAATATGACATATGAATGGGAAGAATGCACAACATGTCTAAGTTTTTGGCTGAGCTTTGGGCAGGGGTGAACTATAATGGCATTGAGAAGGGTTATAAAATGGGTACGGAATTCATATGTCAACATTCTGTATATCTAGTAAGATTAGAAAAGATCTGCAGGCATTGTCACTAACAGTTGCTCATGTGTTTACGATGCTGGTTGGTAAGTGAGAGAGAGAGAGATAGATAGGCAGATGATAGATAGATAGAGGATATATAGATAGGTAGATAGATAGATGATAGATAGATAGATAGATAGATAGATAGATAGAAATAATGTATCTTATATATATATATTCTACATATGTATATTATTTACACTAGAATTATACTTTTGTCAACTGCAAATACTTTTGAAAGTGCAGCTGAGAAAAAACTATGCAGTGTTTGTCCATCCACATGAAATAGCGTATGTTGTCTGGACTCAAGGGTGGAACAGCTGTGGTGTTGCTGCAGTAATACACTTGGCATGCACCTTTTCCCTCAGTTGTCATGATCAGTCTCAGAAGCGGGCACCATTTCTCTCTCTAGCCTGAGCCTATAGAGTTTAAGTAAGCAGTCAATACTCATAGGATTATTAGAAAGCAGAGACAAAATCTGGGGACGAATGCCTGCGCTGCTCCCAGCCATATTACATTGTTTCTCAGGCCTGTCCTGTCATTCTTCTCTCAGTTAAATTAGCACTCGCTAAGGACGATCACACATACGAAAACAGGACCAATACATGCACAACTACAAATTAAATGTAATTCTCTTCAGTCAAAAAGGATCTGAGCTGGGTGACTTGTCACACGGGGTGTCACATCCCCAATTGGTAAGGCTCTATTAGGACACCTGCTCTTTGCCCTAGAATCATAATAGGATTGATCACTTTGCATCTCCTATGTTACACGTCCTTACATAACAGAAGTATAAAAACTCAGCTTTAAATTAAAAATTTGACAAAGAGGAGAAAGAATAGACCAGTGATAATGAATAAACAAAGCCCTAAAAACTCACAGACCGTATGTATGTATATATATATATATGTGTGTGTGTGCAACATTCACAAATCTAATGGTAATTTGTGTCCTTAATCCCTGTTTCCCCTGCTATGAAATTGGTACTCCTTTGTCCAAAACTATCTCCGACCACACAGAAATCCTCTATTCTTTATGTTCTGCCTCTTCAATTTTGCACACCAATTCATTTGTTGTTGTTGTTGCTATTTTTGTTTTTGTATTGGGTTAATTGTTCTCTTGTATTAAAGATGCTATATCTGTTGCAGGAAATACTAATCAGTGTCTGCCTTTATTCATCACCCATGCTCTTTATCTTCATTTCTGTAGACAGATGTTACTTTTTGCTGCAACTGCTTGTTGCATTCCTCCTTGAAGAACTTTGTGGTAGTGTGCGTGTGTATGTGTGTGTATTTGGAACTTTCTGTCATGCAGAAGAAAAAATAAATAAATGTCCTAGGTTGGCTGGTTTATTTATCTTTTGAACCACACTTGAGACAACCAACCCTACCTTCTCCAACTGTAGATATAGAGAGTGATAATGTTATGCTCATTTTCATGTGGGCTGGACACATACTTAGGAGTCCAGAATACATTAGAAATAACTCACATTTTCTGTTGTCTCAGAGGCTCTTTGTTCTTCCTGCCAAGTTCTTATAAAAGTTTCTAGCCTACAGCAGCTGGATAAATTGCATCCCACGAGGATGGATGTCCTTATCAATGCACAAGCTTTCATCTAAATTTGGCTTCCATTCACTCTTTCATCAAATATTTATTGAGTTTGTATTATATTCCAGTCGCCAGGCATACGGATAAGATTGTGGAGCTATGGAGCCAAATTAGAGCGAGACACCCCCCCCACACCCCAGCCCATGGATGTGGGAATCTTACTATTCACTCCTCCTACCCAAAGAGGGAGCTATATACACAAGGGATAAAAATGTAGTGGAAACTAAAGGGCGACAACACTTAAAACGCTGCATGATGCAATCACGCAATGCAGAACTCTGGTAAAAGGTTGACTTGAACCAAGTGGCTTAGATTTGAGATCGAAGGGGGATTTTTATTCTCTGTTGAATTAAAGTATTGAGGCAAGTCACTGCCGGCATGCCTATTGAGAGAATGACAGGGAACATGAAGAAGATAGAACATGGTATCCCAAGATCATGAGTTCAAAGGGTTAGCTACAAGTAAGGAGGACTCAACCAGTGTCAGCTTCTTACCCATCTCGTCCATCGGCAGCCTGTCCTTAGAAGGAGGCAGGAGTAGATGAGCAAAGGCCTAATGCATTTGGTGTTGGAAAGGAAATTAGGCAATTACACGTGGCCCTACAATTGCACATGGCCCTACAATTACACGTGGCCCCATGCCCTAAAGACTTTGAGATCCCTTGAAGGGGAAACCTCACATACAGCACTTAAACTATCCACTGATCTTTCAGTCTTCCCACCAGATCTATGGCCAGCTTGCTGGGACATTTAAAAAAAATGGTACATACAAGGGACATTTGTATTTTATTGTGCATTTAATTTTCATTTTTGATGACTAATGGTTTTAAGTATCTTTTGATATTCTTATACACAGGTGCATCTCTAACATCTAATAGAATATCAGAGGAAGATAATGGGCTCAACAAGTAAATGTGGCATTTCACTGTGTCACGGTTGCTTATTTTGGCAGGTTATCAAACATAAAACATTGCCCCTTGGAATCTTTCCAAATAATCTTTATATCTCTCGTGTTACAGAAGTAGTCATTATCTTAAATTTGAAGAACCCAAGATTTTTTATAATTGTCCTAAATGTGAATAGATTCATAAAAATTTTGGTAGATTATGATTTTAAAACCTATAAATAATATAGGTCCTATTTTGCATACACTTCAACTTATTTACTCATTTTTGATGAATATTTATGTGACTTAATGTAGATATAGTTTATGTTTTTTAAGCATCCATTCAGTGTTGTACTATGGGAATATAATCATACAATGTAACCATCTTCCACTGATGGACATTTTGGTTCTTTTCAGAGTTTTTGCATATGTTTGTGTTTTTTTTTTAATGCAATGCTACAATGAATATCCCATCTTGCTTCTCTTTAAGAGCATGTGATAAATGATCTCAAGGAATATATTAAATGCAGAAATAGAGGATTAAGAGTGTTGTGCTCATTTTCAACCTAATAGATAAGAACAATTTTTTTTTTAAGTCGTTAAAATGCATGCTCCCATCAGAAGTTAATGAGGATCCCCAACTCCCCACAGATTCGCCAACATCAAGGGTTGCGAGATGTTAATCTTTGGCAAACCAACACTTATGAAATCAAATCCACTTTTATTTTAATTTGTGGTTTTCTAATTTAATAATGACTTTGAGGATCTTGTCATTTGCTTATTCATAATTCTGCTTTCTTCTCTTAAAAAAAAAAAGCTTCTGTTCATGTATTTTGCCTAATTTTCTATGGAGACATCTGTATTTGCTGTAGAAGAAATATAGACAAGTGTGTATGTCAATTCTATATATCCATCTATTGTCTGTTACATAGGTTGCGAATAGATTGTTTGAAAGTGAAATTTGCCATTTCATTATGTCTATGGTGTCATGTTGAAAATAAGCTAATATTTTATCAGGTTTTAGCTTTAAAATTTATATACAATAAAAAGCTCCATGTGCGCCTTGAAGATTTTGAGGAGTTAGACCACCAATAGCACAATCAAGAAACAATGCCCCTGGCTTCACAAACCATCAACATCACCTGGTTTCTGTTTCATCCCTCACCACCAAGCCCATAGAAGAATCTTTCCAATGACTTCATTTTCCTTTTATTTTCTTCCCTTTATCCATTGCTAGATGGGAAATGTTCTGCCTTTTTATGGTTTTTACTCAAAATAACGTGATGTGTTTTCTTTGTTCTTTTTTTGGTGTCTTCAGAACGCTTGGAACCAGGCTCACAGCAATAAGCTGGAGGGCTGGATGAGAGGATGGTTATAGCTCCTCATCTCTCCAGCAGCCTAAGAGTACTGCTGAGGATGTGTCCCAGTGAGCTTTCAATCAAGAGTACATCTCTGTGTAACTCATTTTCTCCCTTCCTTAGTATGTTTTGACTAAAGGCAGACTAGCTGTTTCTTCCAACATTTGCTTGAATTCTGCTCCAGCTACATAGTCTTCCTCCAGACCATTGCATCTGTTTATTATTGTGACTATAACAAATCACCACAAATTTAGCGGCTTAAAACATCACCCATTTGTTATCTTATATTTCTGTAGGTCACACGTCCGACGGTTCTCCCTGGGCAAAAATCGATGTCTTGGCAGCTGTGTTCCTTCCTGGAGCTTTGAGAGGAGAATCCATTTCCAAGCTCATTCCAGTTGTTGGCAGAATTCAATTTCTTGCAGTTGCAGGACTGCAACCCCATTTCCTTGCTGGTGGTCCACCGAAGGCTGTCTCCAGCTTCTAGAGGCTGCCACAATCCTTGGCAAGTGGCCTCCCTCCTCCTAAAAGCCAGCGATGGTGGGTTGGGTCCTTCTCACATTACATCATCACTCTGACTCTTTCGTTTCCCACTTCTACTCTGAAAAATCCGTGGGATTATATTTACCCTATCTGGGTAATCTCCCCATCTCGAGATCCTTAACTTAATCACATCTACAAAATATCCTGTTTGCCATGCATTGTAAATTGTCCGTATGTTCCAGGGGGTTGGGCATGGACATCTTTGGGGGATCATTATTCTGCCAAACACAGACATACTGTTCTTTTAAATTGAGGGAATGTTTTGTACTATTGTGCAAGACTTTGTGAAGTAATGATGATGATGATTACATAAACAGCAGAATAAAGTAGCAATTGTAATAGTAATAATATGAAATCTGCTACTTGCTATGAAGATTTAATCAGGTAGAATACGTAATTGAAAAATGTGAGACAATAAAGAAATAGAGATATTTTATCTTCTCTACTTATGTAGAAATGTCATGTTCAACTTAGGAGCACATCCAGATCTAGATCAGATATTAGATGATATTTTCTTGAGCAATTAGGTCTTCTCTGTAGAATGACTGGAGCATTTCACTGTAAAGTTTTCTTCTCTTTGATCAACCTCCCTTGGCTCGAAGCTCTTATCAAATGTAGATGATTGACAGCATATGTCATCTGTTAAGGAGATCAAATTGATTGAGGTGACTACCCACAAGCATTGTCCAAAACCTCAGTAGCTGAGAGATCTAAAAACCCTATGCAATTGGAAACCATTTCCATTCTGACAGCAGACTTCCTTGATTAGAAAGATGTGCCAAGTTTTAGTTGCTTGTAGAGCGTGAATAATGGCACCTTATCAAGAAAATGATTTGACACAGAATGGAGGAGATTCGACGTGATCAAATGAAACCCCATCGGGTTAAAATTTATCAACAGCACTGTTTGTAAATTTGTTTTTTGGACTGAAGATTCATTTATTTAAAACAAAGGCCATCTTTGACTTTTCTTTGTGAACCAATGAATTCAGTTGTTGAAAGGAACAGATGACAGGGGGTGAATTATCTCAGTTTGAAAGAGCAACAGTTATTATTCAAGTAAAGATTGTCACAATTATTCTTCCAATTGAGTGCTCTTCAATACTCACCAACTCAGTTGAAGCAACATTTGTGAAGGATGCAGTCTCTGTGTGTTATTGTAATAGATGGTGTCCTTGGATTCTGTGACAATACCTCTGGTGTCCCTCTTACTCATATATTTTTTCTGCTTCCATTAGGGGTGTATTTTCTAATCTTAATAATTAAATGGACCCACAAGGACTATGTAATTGGGCATCTGTCCTACTTCTGAAATTGGTCTCGTTTATGTTACTGGTCAAAATTACATTATTATAGATAGATATTGGTATAGACAGATGATTGATTGATAGATATTGTAGATAAAGATGATAGATGATAGATATAGATAGATATAGAGATATAGATTTATAATTATTCATAACATAGATATATATAAAATGTAATTGTATACAGTTATATAAAACTGTAATGGATACAAATGGATAAAAATGTAATGGCATATATTGATATATGCACACTTATACTATCTATATATCAATATATATCAATTATATCTTTTATATACATAAAGATATATTATATCATTTAAATTTGTATTTACACATGCACAATATGCATGCATACATATATTCATATACACACGTTTTCAAATTCCTCCACCCTAATCATTGCAAATCTGTCCTGAGAACTGGACCCTTATTTACAAATATCTCAGACATATACATTTGGATATCACATAGATATCTTGAATTCATTTTACCTAAAATGAATCCCCAATTATCTACATGAATCCACAATTACAGACAGAAGTGTGGTAAGAATTATCCAAATACCTCAACACTCTTCCTTCTGTATTCTCAAGGATTGATGGCTTCCGGAAGGCATCAATATCCCAAACATGAGATGAGGGATCATCCTACAGTCATTTCTTTTTTCCCTAAATGTGGTTATTCTTGACCTTGGACCCTTCAAATCTCCGAGGACAGGTGGCTTGAATAACACATTATAAACATTTGTTGAAAGAATGACCAGAGCTTGGGAGCACTCCCGGCACATAAAAGATCAAATTTTTTGTTTGTGTACTTAATTTATGAAGAACTTATGTCATTAACTCTGAACAATAGGTAGATGACCTTTCAAAGTTTTTTTTTTTTTTTTTTCTAGCCACTAAGCTGGTGGCATTATTTTATGTAAATACAAGGTTATTTTTATATTCAGAGCTTTCTAAATTGAGGACAATTTAGTTTTACTTATGGTGACCAGTCGTTCTTGCGTAGGAAATCCCTGAATATGGCAAGTGTCCCATATAATTATGACTATTCCCTTCCACCCACAAATACGTCCCAGTATGAATGATAATTATAGGGTCAACCTATTTATACTTCAAAACAAAGACCTTTATTCTGAATATTGCCGGGAATATCAGCATGGTAGCATGCATCAAAAAGATGGAGAATTAGGGCTGCTTCTGAAGAAACTCACTCATAACCTTGAACTTTAAAAAACGCCATAAAGACAATTTAATACAGATTATAAATTACTCCTCTTTACCAGGAATCGCCTACTGTGTATCATAGATTTATTCTCATGTAGCTTATTTTCCCTTCAGGGTATAATTTTGAGATTAATTCAATTCAGTTTTATTGCATTTATCTGAGCCGTGAGTCAGTCATTTTAAGGTCTGAGCTCAGTTTTCAAAAACTATTCAGAATGGCAAGAACATTGCCACTTTGTCATGGATCTATTTCTGAAAGAGAATTTCTGCATCTGGTATTTGGAATATATTCGTAAAAAGTAGTTGTTTTGGGAGTAAGTAGGTGTTTAATGTCACTATATTAACTGTATCAGAGACTAGGGCAATGGTAAAAAATTGTAGTTCATTCTTAAATTCATCGCCTTCATCATGTCCTAAGTTCCTAGGAAAATGTCATATAAACCCAGTGGCATTAGAGTTACCTATTTTTAACAAAAATCAAGTTTTTTATTATTTTTTTCTGAAGATATTCTGAAAATATGAACGGTTTACTAAAATGCCTTAGAGTAATTTTGGAAAATTAGCAATAGTAACCTTTACATTGGAGAGAGAAACATAGTTAACAAGTTGAATTTTAGGAATGATTCGAAATCCTTGTGAAAAATTGCAGCTTGAAAATAAGAATCATATTTTGCTGTTGTTGATGGCTTATCTTCAGGGTACTGGCGTCAGGAATGTTGAATCAAATTCTAATAGTGTTGACATGTTTCCTGGCTATTTCTTATGCTTTCGGATATTATTTATTCAGTTATAATTTCAAGCATGCATTTATTCTGTGCCAGCTATGTGTCAGGAACCAGTAAGTCACTGGAAAAACAGCAGCAAACCAAACAATGTCCTCCCCTCATGGAGCTGAAGATCATGTGGGGAGACAGGCAATGAACAAATAAACACATGCAGTATGATGGTGAGATTCCCCTGGTTCCAGGCACTCTAATAAAACAAGTGTGGGAGTAACAACTTGGGGCCAGAAAATTATGGCTCACCACTTGTTTTTGTAAATAAAGTTTTATCAGAACACAGCTATGCTCATTCATTTATGTATTGCCCATGGATATTTTGCACTAAAACAGCAGAGTTAAAATTTGTGATATAGTTGACATGTGACATTGTGTGTGTTTAAGGTGTACAGCATGATTATTTGATGTACTTATATATTGCAATATGATCACCACTGTAGCTTTAGCTAACATTTCCATCACATCATAAATTATCTTTCTTTGTGTGCAGAGAGAACATTTAAGATCTACTCTCTTAGTAACTTTCAAGTATGTAATACAGTGTTAACTACAGTCATCATGCTGCACATTAGATCACCAGGACTTATTCATCTTCTAACTGGACATTTGTACCCTTTGACCAATGTTCAGAGCCTTATTCATAACAGCTAAAAACTGGGTGAATAGATAAACACAATGTGGTGTATCCATATAATGGGATACTGTTCTCCAATTAAAAGGAGCAAACCTCTGATACATGTTACAGTTTGATGAGCCTCAAAACAGTATACTAAGTGAAAGAAGCCAGACACAAAAGACTACCCGTTATAGATTGCTTTATCTGAAATTTGTAGAAAAGGCAATTTTTTCTGGAAACAACTATATTAGCTGTCACCTGGGGCTAGAAGTGGGATGGACTGCAAACGGGCATGAGAGAACTTTTTGAAGTGACGTCAATGTTCTAAAATGGGTTTTTAGTGAAGATTGCACAGCTGTATAGATTCACTAAAAATTATTGAACTGTACCTTACAGTGGGTGAATTTTATGGTATGTAAATTGTATCTCAATGAAGTGCTAAAAATGTAAAAAAATAAAAATAAAAATAAAGCATTTGTGGCAGAGACTGCCTGACCCACAAAGCCTAAAATATTTGCTATCTGTCCCATTTTAGAAATAATTTGCCAAACTCTAGGAGAGAGATTTGTGGATGCTTAAATTTTATTATAAGATGGACAGGGGATCCCTATGAGGATGTAAACTTTTAGCAGCAGAGTCTGCAATTAAGTATCAGAGAAATCCATGGATATATTTGAGAGAAGAAGTTTTTCTGCTGAGAAAATAACCAATATGTGGTTTGTTTAGAGAACAAAAAGAAAAAAGAAAAGCAGTAAAGTCATAACTCAGATGACTGGATTTAAAAATATAATGCGTTTCTGGGCAGGGGTGTGTAAATTTTATATCTTGGTAGTGTAAACTTTAGAATCAGTTTGTAGATATCCATAAAATAACCTACCAGGATTTTGATTGGGATTGCCTTGAATCTATAGATCAAGTTGAGAAGAACTAACATCTTGACAATGTTGAGTCTTCCTATCCATGAACATGGACTATCTCTCCTTTTGTTTAGTTCTTCTTTTACTTTGTTCATCAGAGTTTTGTAATGTTTTTTACAAACAGATATTGTACATCTTTTCTTTGGTTTATAACTATGTATTTCATTTTTTTCGTGCTAATATAAATGCCATTGCCTTTTCAATTTCAATTCCACTTGTTAACTGCAGGCATATAGAAAAGCACTTAACTTTTCCTTATTGATAGTGTATCCTGCAACCTTACTATAATTACTCATCAGTTTCAGGAGAAGATGTTAAATTTTGGTGAATGCAGAGTATGTGTAGGTAGGCCTGGTGGCAGTGGGAGGAAACTCTGAGGAAAGTGGTAAGAACTGAAGAACATGGAGGAAACTAATCTTAATGATCCCACACTTAGAAAACATGTCTTGAAATACTGAATAACAACAATAGTTAAACTCCAAAGGAAGGGCTTAAAGAACAAGCTCACTGAGATTCAATGATGGAAAGTTTGAAAATATTTAAAAATTGCATCCCAAGTGCACTCGATGATACCTCTATTTCGCACAAAAATATAATCTCAAAAATATGTATTTTTTTAATAAAAGGGATATTGTTAACCTGGGAACATCTGAATGTTTTATGTTTATGCATCATCTTATTTTCATTGCAAATATATTATTAATATAGAGTGTCTCCATTTTTCCCCTTCAAATAACATCACACACACATACACACCCACGCTCACACACACATGCACACACTCGCCAACTCTTCTTATTTTTTGTTCCAGAAAGTTTAAGATATATCATTTTAGAGTGCAGTGGAGGGCAATATGCAGACATGAGGGAAATATTTCATCTCCTGTGTAACACATCTGCAAGTTATAATATAGTCTTGGAATTCCAAATTTTAAGAATGAGTTAGTATGAAGGATACTGTTTGCTGTCATAAGTAAATATTAATGACAAGGAGGGATCCTGCTACAATTTTGGGTACATTTTCATTGTTATTTATTTATTTTACTTTTAATTGACTGATTCTAATGTCTTGTCTTTAATTGGCTAATTTTTTCATGGCATTTCTTTGCCAAATACCATTTATTTGTTTCTTGACATATTTTGCCTGCATGTGAAATTTTTAAACGGTGCTTTCCACTATTTTGATCATTTTCTAAATACATATTTTTTCTTTAGAATTTTTTTGGGGGGTATTTTTCTTAACTCATGTTTTAGCTTCATTTGAAGAACCATCACTTTCAGTGTATTTTGTATATCTTACGTCTCCCTATACTAACTTTTTGAAGTATAATTGATTAATGAATGTCAGGTAAAAAGCATAGTTTGCTTTTCTCTTTCTGCCTGATGATCAGCAAAAGAGCCTTAATGAATATGCCACAGTCTTTAAAGTTAAGACTGTAACTGGAATGTCTCTAGATGTCTAGAAGTATCTTCCAAGTGAATAAAAGTAGCTGTGTATGTGAATAAAATTTTACCTCTCCTCTCTCTCCCTCTATCCCTCCGTCTCTCTCTCTGTCTGTCTGTCTCACTTTCCGTTTTCTTCATGCTCACACAGACATTCACACACGCCTAAGACAGAAAGGAATACCATGTGTCAAACACATCCTCTCCCATAATCAAGTTCCCAGAACAATTTGTGGATGGTAGAACTATAGCAAAGTCACTACCTGATTCTGTGGATCATTGGCCTGTGGAAGTGATTGTTTTCTGCTCTCTAAGTGAGCATACTAGGAAAAGTGATGACAATCTGCTCTATTTTCCTTCCCATCTACATGAGAGTGACCCTCTTCCACGAGCAATTTATTCTTTGGAAACAGCCAAGTAAACTTCCCATGAGTTTCAACTCCTTCAAAACGGTGTTTTAGTCTAGAGTTTGAGCATTGGCTTAATAATGACTGTTAGCCAAAATGTGGTCATTAATGCGCATAGATGACAAAAATTCACGTGAGATTTGAGGCAATCTTAGAATATAATATTGCTGTTATATTTAAATTATGGTGTTAACCTAACGCTTGGCACATGCAATGCACAATCTGAAGGTTTGCTAAATTTCTTGGCATTTAGCCTAATGAACTTCTTAGAATATTATATTTGCTTTTATCAACATTGGGAAAACCAAATTTAGTATAATATAGTCACTAAACTATTTCATAAATGTCCAATTTTAATTATTAGCATTTTTCTTTAAAGCAACAATATTTTTTACAATAAAGGAGATTCTTCTTTTGAAGACAAAAGAAGATATTTTTTTCTTTTTCTGTGTAGCAATGTTATTGGTTAGATAAAATATATGGCTATTATGATTAGATAAATATATGCAAGATTGCCACAAACTCCATATTTACCTGATGATTATTAGTAGGACTCTTTTTGATGATTGATAAATAACATTTCTGACTTCACAGAGTAGACTTCCAATGTGTAGAATTCCAAAGTTTCCTGATTCTTACTATAAAATATTTGTGATCTGGTGATTCAATATTGGTAGTTAGTGCCCTAGTGAATGCCTGATTTTGAATATTTTAATGATTTGTAAGGAAAAAAGTGAAAGAAATTTCAAATGGGTAACAAATGGGAAAAAAAAAATTCTGAAGCGTCAGAATATCTAAATTCTATAGTCCAGAGTCTGTGTGGTTTCAGGGAATGGCTTCAAGTATTTAATCCAACTTCACCTTGAGTGAAATGAGAAATTTGGGCACATAACTTCTATGATCCCACTTGATATTTTTGACCCATTAAATATTTCTTTCAAAAATATAATGTGAGTAAAGGCTAGGTTAATTTATCACTGAAATACTAAAAATGGTACCCACATTAAGCTGTAGCATTATGAGGGTAGAAAGATAACTGAGACTGTTAAACAAGACAGCTTGGAACAGTGATGAGCTCATTAAGTGTGATAACTCTAATTCTTAAGTTTACTTACTATCTAGGTAAATATCATGCCTCCCCACCCTAATCTTTCACAGTTTCAGGACGTTCAGAGTCCTTATAGAGTCTTTGGAATTTCTGGAGTGTATTGCTTGTTCCAGTCTCTCTAGTCATGCCTAGATGGACAGTTTTGCTCAGAACAAATTACTGAATCATGTTTGGTCTCTTTTCACTACTTCTTGGTCCTAGTCTAGCTCCCATGAGATTTAATTGCCACAGAAGTAGACAGGAATTTCCCCTAATTTACCAAAACACAAGCACAAAGAGTATACAGGGTTTAAGAACAGAACTAAAGCCTGAAGAATATAAACAGAGAAAACCCAACACAGAGCATGCTCTGTAAGACATCTCTGGTATTTATATCCATCACTCGGATCTTGAGATCAGAAGTCCACCAGGGATGGATCTCCTCTGGATGATGTCTTGTTTCTATGACTTTCTCCTCCTCAATTTCTCTTCCCACGCTTCTCTCTTCCTCAGTTACCACAACCCTCCTACATTCCCGTCCATAGAAGGAAGCCAAATGCTACTTAAATATTATATGCAAAGGTCTCTCCCAAGGAAGATGCCTTTCAATGTCATCACTTTTCCCCTCTCTCAAACTCCTCCTCATATCGCAGACTTGGCCCTTGAGTCTTAGCTTTGCATAACCAAAATCTGTGTTCAAATTATTTCTCCATGCAACAGAATTGGCATTCTCAAAGATAAAGTCTGCTCCCAGTACCAGAGATGGGAAATATGGGTAGGATGCTTTTCCATATGCCTATTGTTTTGCACCTTCAGTAGGAGATAATCAGAAATCTCTGGCCCTTTGTAGCTCTGTTACCATAATTCTTCCAAGAGATTATTGCATGTGAGTATTGAATATAATGCTCTACAGGGAAATACTAACTTTGACAGGTATATGTACTTGAAATGAGTGATATACATGGATACACGTAATGCTCCTATGGATTTAAAAACAAGATTTAAATTATATTAACAGAATTTTATAGCTGAATATGATTTATTGTTAAAATCAAGTAGATCAAGCCTGAAAAGAGGAATCCAGAAACTAACAGGGGAAATATCCCTAGTGTATGTTATAGGAGAATCTGCAGAGACAGTCAGGCATGAAAATTGTGATCTATCTAACTGTTGTACACCAAAGAAAAATGGACCATGTGAAGGTGATCGATGGGAGATACAAATTCACAGCTAATATTTCAGAGTTAAGGAACTGAAATCAGAACTTTGATTTTAAATATCTCATCTGTTCCATAGAGATCAGACAGTGTGAATGGAATAAAGAAGGAAGACGTACTCAATAATTTTTCTGAATAAAATATGGCAGTGGGTGTTATCCAAGTTTAAAATAGGTAAATGTACGATTACTGAAGTTAAAACACAGGGGTAACAATGCAGAAGAGTTCTAAATAACTTATGTAGGTACTCCACTCTCCAGGAGGTGAAAAATAATTCCTCACTCATTAGGAACGGGCTGAATGTAGAGACTTCCTTTCAAAGAGTGCAACATGAAAATTGAGGGGAAAAGTAAACTTACAGTGGAGAAACCCGACAAACATTGCCTCAGCCAGGTGATCTGGGTCAACATCAACAGTGATGAGACATGTAGACAGTATGCACCCTTGATATGTATTGTTAATGTCATTTCCCTCTGTGGTCTTCCTTCCAAAAAACTATAACCCAGTCTAGTCAGACACATCCCAGTAAAGATATTCATCCTACAAAATACCTGAGCAGTCCTCCAGTCTTCCTCAAAACTGTCAAAGTCAACAAAACCAAGGGAAGTCTGAGAAACTGTCACAGCCGAGAGAAGCCTAAGGAGATATGATGACTAAATGTAATGTGGTGTCCTGGATGGGATCCTGGGGCAGAAAGAGGACGTTAGGCAAAAATTAAGGAAATATGAATAATGTGTGGACTTTCTTTAATCAAACAAAAAGTGCAGGGGAACAGATTTGTATTTTAGAAGAATTTGCATGGTGGCCCAGTAGAAGCCCAATAAATGTGTGACCCAATAAATTATCTAGCAGTGTTTATGGCATCACTAACCAGTTTATAAGAACACCCCAAAGCTACTGCATTTGAGGATGAAGGATGGGAAATGTCAGAGATGTCACAGAGAGGATAACGTTGGCTCCATGCCTCGTGGAACCTGGGAGCTCTGGATAATGTGGGTGGAGGAAAGAACTTGCTTGTGCAACCACTCATTTTGTTCTTGATGGGTGAACGTGCTGAGTGGAGCCTAGAAGGGGTAGAGTGGATCATCCTACACACTGAACATGTAGCTAATTGCTCTATTTAGGAAAGAATGGGGAGAGAGAGTAGTTAAGATTTGAGGGGAAACAGGGTGTAGGCAGAGAGAGACAATGAAAGGGAGAAAAGAAAACTGAATGTGCCAGGAGACATGGGATTTGGGAACAGTGTGAAGAGAGCAAAAGTAATTTTTGGGAAGCCTCACTTTGTGGTTTGAAATATGAGTCCCCGTTTGCGTCCCTTTATAAGAGACCTTCCTGAAAGCCTGCATTACCTTTCATGGCGTTTGGGATTGGACGGCTGTATACTTTACCTGCATTATAGTGCAGGTAATGACCACGTGATATTCCAGTTCATTCAGTTTGCTTTTCCAGGTTGCTAGATTTTAAGCTCTTTGAAAGTAAGGACTGTATTGCCCACCTAATATCTATCAGAGTTATTGATATGTAGCAGAATGCCAGTGAAAATAAAATGAACACAAAGGAAAAAAATGGCTGGTTATTTCTGAACTTTTTCAAAAAATTGGACTTTGAGAGATTGGCCAAAAATTGCTCCTGGTCTCCAGTTTTTGGGCTGAAAAGGTCTTGGCTACACCCTCAACCCTTCCATTTGCCCATAGACAGCCATGGCTCTACTGAAACCCAAATAGTCACAGACATGTTTAGAGTCTTATTTCTGCTACTGACAGTTTTTAGATGTTGCTAGTGTACAACGTGTGAGGACTGTGGGATTCCCTACCACGTACAGTAGAAAGACGATAGAATCTTTTTGTTCTTGTATTTGATCACATTAACTTCTTAAATCACATTGTCTAGATGGACACGTTTATTTAGAAAGCCAATCGAGATCATTTATCCTGTTCATGACTGTATCCTCAGTTCCAAGAACCATAGTTGGAGTGCAGTAGCTGATACATATTTGTTGAAAAGGTGAATAGTTCCAGATACTAAACCTGTGTTCAAGTCATTGACCTAATGTAAGGAACATGATCCATTTACATCCTCAAATTAAGTGGTAGCTGAAGGACATAATGGCTTTTTTTAAATCCAGATTGTTAACAATTAAATGAATGGAAACTGTCTTGAAGCAATGCATGTGGAATTTATCACTGCCATTAACCAAATTCTAGTGATTGCAAGTGTGTTTCATAAACCTCAGAAGCCAGTACTCCAACCATGTTAAACAAGGCAGCTCTGTGGTTTATATTAGAAAGTTTAAAGAACACGGAAAAAAACAAGAAAACACAACAAAAAAGTTCCCACATTTGTTCAGGGAGTTACAGAACAGAAATGTAGAGAGAATCCATCGGATCCGCACTTTCAAGTCTACAATTGCTTTCCCGCAGAGATTCGTTCCGTTATAAAATGTGATGGATTCTGGTGCTAAATGTCAACCCTGGTGGTTGTTCTTGTGTGTAATGGCCCAGGATGAAGCATAATCTATTCCAGGAATTGTTTCCAACACGAAAATATACATAGTTGGTTTACTGTTGATTTCAAAATTCAGATATTCAATCTCACTCCTCTGAAGGAAGGATTTATTTAGATTGCACTTGTAAAAACTGGTGTAGGATAAAGGATTTCTCCCTTGAAACTGATTAGAAATCTCATTTTCTCTAAAGAATATGTTAAATTTCTGTCAAGTAGAGTCAACCCATTACATCCGTTAGCCATGTGTATATGCTCACAGACAAGGGTGTGCGGTCTCCACAGTGCAGAAAAGCTAAGTATTTCACTAAAGATCTGGTGTACTTCACAGTAATGTTGGTGAAAAGTGACGTGTTTCATCAACAACCCCAAGGCTACTATCATGTAGGAGTTATTTCTAGAACGTTCCTCATAAGGAAGCGATAATCCATAACTTTAAGATTCTCCTTTGTAAATCTTTAGTCTGCAATTACCGTTAGCATAATTTGATTTATTAATTTTTAAATTTTATCTATTATTTTAATTCTAATCATTTTATTTCATTATTTGTCTACAAAATCAACTGATGTCCCTGCATTGTCTCCTTTATAAGGAATTCTTTTATAGGAACACCGTTGTTGAAGATGCTCTTGTAAAAATTAGAACACTGTGAAATCAATCAGAGCAGAGAAAATAATGTTTGAGTTGGTGTGGAAGAATTTGACAAAAGCTTCCAGGAGAATCTTTTCTCCAGTGCCCCAGTTTATTGCAAATGAGACACTGATTTCTGGGCCAGCGTTTTGATGATGTACTCCTATGTGGGTGCAACAGGGGGCCTCAGGTGTTTTAGGTTTCTGACCTTAAAGCTGTTGCAACTGTGAGGACACTAACCTGGTGGAATTTTGTTTAAGGTCTTGTGCTCTCTTCAGTGTGGAAAGGCAATTCAGATAGAGGTTTAGTAGACTGAGCACTCAGGTAAAGGTGGAGAGAGGGGAGCAGTAGGAATAAGATCAGGCTCAGTCTCTTGTTTTAGGAACCTCTTACGTCTTTCATTTTTTCTTAGCCTTTTGCAATGAATGTTTCAGTGACGCTATTTTGGAAACTTGAAGACTTGGAGTCTTCTGCACGTTAATTAAAATAGGTATCCCATTCTTTTTGTGTCCCTTGAGACCCATGCCTTGAATTGCACTTCTTAAATGAATGATCTTGCCTAATTGGAACATACTCTATAAGGGTCATTGTAATTCTAGGTGTGCTGGTCTAATGGTTAAGATCCAGTGCTCTCACCCCATGGCCCAGGTTCCTTTCCTGGTCAGGGAACCACACCACCCACATTTTCAATACTGTGTTGGCTGCATGTTGCTGTGATGCTGAAAGTTATGTCACCAGGATTTCAAATACCATCAGGGGCACCCATGGTAGACAGGTGTCAGTGGAGCTTCCGGACTAAGACAGACTAGGAAGAAGGACCTAGTCACCCACTGCTGAAAAAAATGGCCCTGAAAACCCTATGAATAGCAGCAGAGCATCATCTGAGAGAGCCCTGGAAGGGGAGAGGATGATGCAAAAAGACGGAGCAGGTTCCACTCTGCTGTCCACAGAGGCCCTGGGAGTCGGAATCCACTCAGTGGCACTACCAAAAAAATTCTATGTTGCCTTAGTAAGATTTTGCCATTTTTGTTGATATCTACAGCTTCTGCAACCATAGTTCTTAGAAGTAAAAAAAAGCAGATAGACCGGAAGATGGAGCGTTCAATTCTTTGAAACTTCTGGATCCCATTTTTTCAGAGCCATCATAACGTGGTCTCTTGGAGTCAAATTGGATGTGCCACTAGGTTGGGGATTTTGTGGTGTTTTACAGTCTACCTCACTGCACAGAAATTTCCTTCAGATTGGTGGGTGACCCAGTGTCAACCTAACCCCTTCCAAGACCAACTTATCCTAGCACAGGAGTTAGGTGGCCAGCTCTCTAATAGCTTCCTAGTATTCGATTCATACCCACATGGCAATTTTGCAACTTCAGCCTCCGAGATTCCCGTTAACAATAGATCTATTATTCTTTTCTGGGGATTTCTTTATAGTGGTGAACACCCTGGCGGCTCTTAATAGTCTGACTTGTGCCCTCTTAGATTTTGATTTTGATGGTCAAGATAGTTCAAA
The DNA here is from genome assembly GCF_057802395.1 of Ceratotherium simum simum. Classification (NCBI taxonomy): domain Eukaryota; kingdom Metazoa; phylum Chordata; class Mammalia; order Perissodactyla; family Rhinocerotidae; genus Ceratotherium; species Ceratotherium simum. Next base: position 126,530,504 of record NC_141940.1, read on the forward strand.
TTTCTTGTCTTAATCTATTTTTCCAGTCCCCTAGCAGTTTATGCTGTGGATTTAACCTGGAAGCTTTGTTTGTGCCCTCAAGGCTGCCCCCTCCCGCCGTGAACTCCCAGTATAACTACCCTGGAAGCTTTCCAGGACCCAGAACCTTTCTGGGAACAACAGGTATACATATATATTTTAAGTAAAGTTTGTTTGGCTGAGAGAGCTGCACCCTGGGGGAAGGCTAAGAGTGACTTAGCCACATCTTGGTAAGTACAGAAGGACAGTGAACTCCCAGAGCTGGGCTGAGCCTCTGGGCAGCCCCCAGGCTGGTAGGGATCAGCTTTGAATGCCATTCCTCCTTGTCTCCAAAGGCTGTTAAAAAATGATTAAAGAAGACAATTTAGCTGATACAAACAAATTTCTTCTAACCCTTCCTGAAGAGGACAGTCTCCTCTCTGAGAACTGCCAAATGGGTGAGAAGGCAAAAAGCTTTTATAGGGTAAAGAATAGAGATCAAGGAAAAGATAAATAAAAAATATGGGATTGGCTGGGGCCACGCAGTCACATTGGGCTTGTGGGGACTGGCTGACAAGATATCCTGCATGTCTGGTAAAGCACAGCATTTTCAGGGACACGAAAGTCTTCTAACTTTCAGTGTGCTAACATGGCACCCCGGGCAGGAGTGGCTCCAGCTTGGGCCAAGAAAGTTATTTCAACAATAATAAGGTGACGATATTTTTGCTTTTATTTTATTTTTAATGCACACCATCAACATTTATTTTTTATTGTTTTCCCCCAACGATATTTTAAACCTACTTGGGTATCACGACAAGGAAATTTTACTACGTTAAATTGAAAGTTTTTTGTAACACACAGTATTGTTTGGGGGGTGATTTGAGAAATAAGGGTAGGTTTTTCAGCTGAGAACTCACAAAACCCAGTGGTCATTTGGAAGGCGGTGGGAAGAGCAAACGCCTGCAGCTTGTAGCTTCAGAGATTGGAGGCCCTGAAAGAGGAAAAATGATGAGAGACAGGGAAGAGAGAAAGAGAGAATGTTCAACTGGCTCTATGTTGCCACCCCCTTTGGATCCCTTAAAAATATTTAGAGATGGAAATCATCTACTAGGAACCACTGATTTCAAATTTAATGCCATTTTATCTATTTTTGCAAAGCGTTTTTTCCTATTCCTAAATTAGTATCCTTGTACAATTTAACAATGATTGTTTGATATCTGAACACAAGAGGAGTCTTCCTCAACTTAAGATGTAATTTTAAAGCAATTCATCCACATTAAAGGCATTTTTTACATTTGGTTAGTTTTCTTTTAACTCAGTTTATGGTTATCAGTTCACGTCTTTTCTAGTCTTTGCATTACATCATTGATTGAAAAGTTAACTGCTGATAGAAACATCTTTATCTTACTCTGCTCTCAATTGCTTTCCTGAGACCAGCACTGTCCAATAGAACTTTTTGGACGTGATGGAAATGTTCTATGCTTATGCTATTTTATATGGTAGTCACTAGCCATGTGGGGCTACTGAGCACTTGAAATGTGGCAAGTGTAACTCGGGTACTGAACTGTGAATTGTTGTTCATTTTAATTAACTGAAAGTTAAATATCCACATATGGCTAATGGCTGCCATATTGGATTGCCCAAGTCTCATCAATCTCTCCTCCGTTTATCCACACATTTTCTTCTCTCTTATGAAAAAACAATTTCACTTCTTCTACCTTCCGTTTTTTCATTTATAACTCCAAACATTTTTTCCTGCTATCATTTGACCTTCCTGGATACTCTGTTTATAATTACATTTTCTTTCCCTCCTATAGGTGTCTTACATCTTTGTCCTCTGTTGTAAATTGTGCAATGAATTAGAAAATGAATTAGAAAAATATATAATTAAATCACAGTGATTTAAAACACAAGATTCTTGGTGAGACTTTCTGGGTTGAGAGACTATTTACTAGCTAGATGAAAATTTAGCTAGTACCACCATTTTTACTAGCTAGACAAAAACCTAAAGTTGTGAGACTCAACTTCCTCATCTAAAAGTTGGAATGATACTAGTAGCATGATAATTAATGGGTACTTATAAGTGAATTGGGATGAGTACTTATGAGTGCTAGGTCTATCAGTATATGAAAAAAATGAAAGCAATTTTTGATGTTGATTGTAATACTATATATGATAGAGCAAAGTATAGTCTAAGGAATATTTACTTGAATGTGTTATAATGTATTTATCTATAAATTGTACCATAATAATTCATGCAATAATATTACGTTTGTAAGGACTCCCATTACAAATTGGAAGTTGTTTTAGCCTAACAGCATCCGTACATTTGATTATAAGTAAAAAGCCCTCAATTTTTGTATAATTGACAAAAGTCCTAATGTTTTAAATATCGATAAACATATAGTTAACCAATAAATATCAGTAGTGAAAGTAAATGTGGTATTCAGCCATCCAATTCCACCCTGAACTACATAGATTTAGTAATAAACACATTATAAGCTGTGGGGAGAAGTAAAAGGGCTCACTTAAGTTATCACCAACATTGAGCCCATCTTCTCAGAACAGTCTAATTTATTGAGTATCTAAAGCACTGTAAGATGATCCTACAATTAATCACATTGGACCAAAAATGAGTAATTTTGCTGCATTTCAAAGATTGTTCTAGAACACACTGTCTCTAATCCCTTGTTAGCTAGAACAGCGGGCTGGATTTTAACTGCCAGGATGCTGCCTACAAAATTGAGCAATCATTGTGGAAGTTTGCATAAGCATTCCCCAAAAGAAAAGCATGTACCATTGTTATTGGCTTATATTATGCTGGCAAAATAGCCTTTTAGAATCATATTTGCTTGTTATAGCTTTGAGCTACTATTTCATTATGCAGCTGGATAGCTTTTCTATGGTTATATTTCTGTTTTCTTTTGCCTTTGGAGTGAAAATATTAAGAAAATATAATAAAAAGGCAAGCATACCCTGAGAAATTCAGTATTATATGAAAGGATGCACAATTAACATGCAGAAATGTTGTCATTCTTTTTAGGTTGTTCAGAGCCAATGTCTATGTTTATCAGGAATTGAGATGTGTAAGCCTTTATGGCTTAATACTAACGCATTTCATTTTGGCCAGGGATGAAGATGTACTAAGAGCAAACCACAGATGAACCCGAGAAGAGAATTTATGTAGGCTAAAGGCAATTTTCTGAATGCATGCTTCCCTTTTATAGAATGATAAATGTCCTTGCAGTATTGATCAAAGACTAAGAAAAAAAGAGTTAACTTAGACAACCTCCTGAATGAAAATAATTTAATGAATTGAATTAGACATTTTCAAACTCAAATACTGTACATAGGGAATAATTCTAATCTTATTGCCTTAGATTCTACAAGATTTACAGATTCTCCAAGAACTCGGTTATTTTTTTGCTGAAATTAGATAATGTCAGAACTGAAAGGGACTAGGTGGATCATCTATCCCAGTACTTCCTTTTTTTGAGCCATATGTGACATTGAGACTATAAAGAAAGCTGTGCTCCTCTCTCCAGAACAATTCAGGCATGCACATATATATCAAATGATCCCCTTGAAGACAGTCCGTGGAAATGCATTAAAACAATCAAGTCAACCCATCTACTCATTTTAGGGATTAGGAATCCAAGTGTGAGAAAGATAAGCTATGTGCCCAATATACAATCAATCAAAGAGACTAAGTTCCATTGTGTTTGTTCTAATGCAATCTTTCTACTGTACTATACCATCTCTTTTTATTACAGTTAGTGTTTCAAATAATAAATTAAGAAGCATTCTCAATGGAAAACATGCAAGCTGTAGGATCGCTCTTTTTCCACGCTCTTCTCTCTTCCCCAGTCCTCCTAGGTTATCATCTTTGCCGTGCAGCAGTGTGGGAGCATGAGAGATGGATCTCTGGAATTTGGAGGACTTTTTTTTCCTATAGGTAATACTTAAGAGTTCATTTGAAGAGTGGGCATGCTCTCCCATAGAGTCATGTTGAGGCTGGCGTTGTTGTATAGTTCCATCTGTCCTCTTGTGGTTCTGTACTGTATTTGCAGGAAATACCAGGAGCTGTCCTGAGAGCTGCCATTATCTCAACTTGCCTCAAGGGTAGATAGTGAATGCAGTTGTTGCTTCCTTGACAGCATTATTTGGAAGTGTTTTCTTATTACTAAGCTTTCTCATTTAAGTTTTATTTAGATGCCATTTTACTTTCATTGATTTATGAAGATAGACTTTGCCTTGTAAGTTATCTAAGTATTGACTTTTATGCCAGTTCTGTTGATATATTGAAGAGTAGATTTTCTTATTGAGAGCTGAAAGATTCCTCCCCGTGGATATGGATAAAGATAGAAAAACAAACTGGTGATTGTATTTATCACTTTCTTTTTATTTTTAATTTTGTACTAAATCCGCCCAACATGAATGAGTTTCACTGTAATCTTTAAAACTTCATTTTTATCATGTTCTGATTATTTCTCATTTATCTATGGTTAACTGTCATATTGATAATATACACAGGTTTATGACACAGCATCAGGAATTCTGTCTTCACTCATGAAAAGCTCTCCTCTTGATTCTGATTTCTGTGCTTAACCTAAAATGCCACATATATGATATTAAAATGACCTCTATTACATTCTTTTTATTTGCATTCGGCTGGTACTTTTTTGCCTGTTACTTAATATTTTATATCTATGTTTAAGTATGTTTCTGCTAAATAATAATCTAAATTATTTGAATAATTTTAAAATTAAAAATGTACACTCCATTTTAACATAAAATATAATCCATTTACTTTCAATGTGACAACCAATATATTTTATTTTTTCCTTTCAACTTACTTTGTAGTGATCATTTTTTAACATTTACTTTTATTTTATTGTGGTAAGAACACTAAACATGAAATCTACCCTCAACAGATTTTTAAGTGCACAATATAATGTTTGTTCTTTTTTCTTTTCTTTCTATACTTCTGATTATTTGATTTAGATGATAGAAATTTCCTTTATTCTATTCCTGATGTTGGAAGTTTAAACAGTTTGTTTTTTCTCCTTTAATGCTTCTTAAATGTAACATTTGATTTATTCAAATATGTGTAGTGTTTATGTAATAAGTCAAAAGCAGATATATAAATGGCCTACTGTGGAATCTATTTCTCTATCTATCAACCTATCATCTATCTATCTATCTGTCTATCTATCTATCTATCATCTATCTAATTGCATTTGGACTTTGAATCACTTTCAAAGCATTTCTATATATCTAAGTTTTATAGAAATTACTCATCTTTATTTCTAAAATTGTACATTTTCAACTTCTTCCGTGTAGCTCTCTAATCCATTTCGAGTCTATTTTTGTGCATGGTATGAGCTAGGGAATCTATTTGATTCTAGTTTCCCAAAACAATATATTAAGAAGTCCCCATCAATTGATGATATCATCATTTTATTGACTAAATTTTCATATGTGGTTGGGTCTATTTCTGGCCTTGTCTGCCTCGACATGCAACAGAATGGTACTATTTTACTTACAGAAGATTGTTATTATGTTTCAACGTGGTAGGGCTAGTGCTCTCGAACAGGATTGCTCGTCGGTCTTTCCATGGTTCCGCTTACCTGCAGCATCCCAAAGATCTAGAGGCTCTGATGAGCACCTTCTCTCCCCCGTTCCTCACATCCTGGGCTGGTTAAAGCTGAGTTGTTTTGCCAGTGCAAACCCAGAGTGCAAATTTCTGAGTACAGTCTTCTCCACACCTTTGTAGATAGTCTTTGCTTTAAACACTCTTCTGTACAACTTTTGAGTAGATTTGCTTCCATCTAGGATCTTGCTGGTCTAACCCTCCCTGGGGCCTTGATCACTGCTGTACCTTTTCTGTGTTGAGATAACATCTCCCAGGGTCCATAAACTACCCCAATTCCCCAATTACCACTTAACTTGACCCTTTGCTTATAGTAGTGCATTTTCTCAACATCACGTACGTGGCTATTTGTTTTTTTCTTTCTGTATTTGCCGATTTCTCTACAAAGGCCATAAAGTTCCAGTGTTGATCACTTTAGCTGACTTTGCTGAACTTAATCCACAAATTGGCTACCTATTGAGGAAAGCTGCATAAAAAGATGTACCTGATAGGAAATTTACATCAATCAGTGCAGCGTGGTTCTTCCTATCTATTTTCTTTTTCTTAATCTCAACTTTCTTTTTCCCTCTTTGGTTCCATCAAGAAAAATTTAATAGCACAATGCTAAATTCAGACTCCATGGAATTTAAAAATTCATGTCCATTTGACTTCTCCTTATGCTTTTGTGTTCACACGTCATACCATGATTGGTAACCAGCAAGCTTGACCCGTGGTTTAAAGAAAAATAAAAATGCTAAGGCAGCCTCAATGCAAAGAATTTCTTGCTTCAGTGGGCAGATGGCAAAAATGTCATTGGGGTGAAAAATCACAGATCCATTGTATACGGCTTAATAATAGCTTCTTAGAAAATAGCATCCCTTTGTTTTGCTTTATATGCAGATCCTTCTAAAGTCTGTGGTCAAATCATTAGCAGTCCACTCAGCGATGAGAGAGGACACCTGATCACTTCCTTCCCCCCCCTTTACTGTCGACCTTCGATAACCAGGGAGGGTGCCATTGTTACCTTACTAATGTGATGCTGAGTCACAGCACATAATTGACAGTTATATCCTGAAAAGGAACGCAATGGTCCCATTTGTTTATTTCTAAAAGACGGAAAAAGATTCAGACAGTTTTGGGGGAAGGGAAGAGTCTGTAATAAAATGCCTTCATGTGGAATTTGGAAACGCCCTTTTTCTGAACACCTTCTGTACTTAACTGAAAATGATTGTGCCAAGGTTTACTGGATTCTTTCAATCTTCTCAAGAATTTCTGGATTTGGGAAGAAAAAAAAATGTCCCTAGACATAAATAAAATTATAAGGCATTTATTCAGAACATCACAGATATTTATCTTGCAATATTGTTAGTAACAATTGGATTCCCATTGTATTCATATTATTTTAATACTGTAAGTTATTAAAAATAGAGTCAGAGCCCATTACATTTGCTCATTACCTTATTGATCCAAGTAATCTCATGTGATATAATATCCTCTGAAAATGTTTGTTTAGAGCAAAGATCAGCAAACACATTCTGGAAAGGGACAGTATTAAATATTTTAGGCTTTGTGTGCCTTGTCACAATTACTCAACTATGCCTGGTATCACAGAAGGAGCCATAGACAATATGTCAATGAATGGGTGTGGCTGTGTTCTAATAATATTTTTTATGGACACTGATATTTGAATTTCATATATTTTTTGCATGTCATGAAATAATATTCTTCTTTTGAGTTATTTGTTCTGAACCACTTAAAAATGTAAAAACAATCTTAGCTTATAACCCATACAAGAACAAGCAGTGGGCTAGATTTGGCTTGTCGGCTATAGTCGGTGGACCCCTTGTTTTGGAGTAAAAATCTGTTAGAGCCAGAGGGAGAATGGCTGCCTTCTGAGCCCTGTCATTGATTGGATCCCCTGAATTCCCTCTTGGCTTCAAAGGAAAAGAGAGAGAGAAAAAAGAAACAACAGTAGAGGAAACTAAGAGTGATCCAATTTGCTTTAACTGAGTTTTCCCTTGAGCTATCTTCATTCATGCAGTCTTCTGAGCATGCAAATCTCTGAGCTGTCATTGCCAAGTCACGTCCCATTAATGTTTCTCAAAGACATGCTTTTTATCAAACAGAGTGGTTGTTCTATAAAGTAAAGATGAATAATCATTTTGAAAAGGCTTAGTCTTTGATCACTTACCAAGTGCTAGGTGTTCTGCTGAGGGCTTGCTGTAAATAATTTTATTAAATGCTCATACCAACTCCATGCATTTGGAATCATTCTTTACCCAACTTTCAGTTGAGGAAATTGAAATAGCAGTAAAGCACATCTTCTAAAGTCCCAGAGGATTAAAGAGGAGAGACACCTACTCAATGAAATAATGCCAAGTCCATGCTCTAAAAAATGTAAGGAAGCATTGCTAAATGGGTTTCCTCATTACTGGGTTTTTGCTTTGAATATGGAAGGAAAGCAAAAAAAAAACAGGGAAGGAAGGGAGGAAGGAAGGAAGGACAATGATAGATTTATATCTACTATCAAGGAAAATACATGGAGATTATTCCATCCTTCTTTTCCTATGAATGCAGTTAATTTATTCTCACTAACTACACTAATAATTGTGGGCTTATCACTGTCATAATTTTATAGGAAAACCCACTTTATAGAACAATCCACTCTGTTGTAGGAAAACGAGGTCAAATTGATGCTCTCTGCCCCGATCAGTTTTGTGTTGAGGGAAAATAAGGCCACCCATCACGTGTGTGCATTCTGATGTGCATCCTCACAGGATGGATACCATCCAGGCTTCTGCTCCTTATTTTGCTTTTGTTTAACTTTAGAATGAACCATAGATTATCCATGCCAATTTTCCTTTTTATTTAATAATATTCCTTCTAAGGACTTTCTCGCTGAAGAGACAGCATATGTGCATTAGAACAACTTTTAGTGAATATGTACAATCTAAACAAATGAGCTCAAATCCCCACCTTTAGCAAGAGTACATGGCCTGGAATAGAAATGGACTCAAGCTTCAAATAGCACCTGTGAGTATTCATGAGCTCTGGAGCTGGGGTTGCCGTGCTACAGAGGATAACGTCTAAGTTGGCTAGAGGAACTGCAGGCTGTACAGTTCTAGCTTTCCTAATATACTAATATATTAGGATATATCTTTCCTAATATATTTCCTAACATTTCCTAATCAACTGAGGTGGATTGGTTATATTGAAGTCTCTGATCTTCAGACATGTGAAAAAGAATAAAATAAAAAGACGTATCACTTGGATGTGGGGACGAAGAAATAAGTATTCCTGAATGTCTAAACAGCTGCATTTCCACCCCTGGCCACTGGGAGTGTTGATACCCAAGGCTGATTGCCCACATTTTGGGGATATTGTCCACCTTGCATATATGTAGCTGATGGTGATTATAATACCGGTTATGATTCTCCTACCAAGACTTAACTCCATGGGATCTTGGCATTATAAATCCTCTGATCTGACCAAGAAGGATAGACCAGTAACAGCAACCTCATCTCAAGCCTGGGTCTCGGGTTCCTGGGCTCTTTTGTCTTCTCTCCCAATGCTTTATCCATTTAAAACAAGATCCATTGATCCCAGAACAGATATAAGAACAGGTGACCTTCTCACTGCTCTGTTTACTCAATCCTGAGGTTCACTCAATATTTGAGCCTCCTCTCCATCACTCTCGACAAATAGCCTCCCTTTGAAAATGTCTACAGGAAGCAGATGGCCTCACAAGACAGTTCTCTCTAATCAAGAACAGTTCAATGACCATATAATCTGTCCTTAGACAGAGTCTGGGTCAGTTTCACTGAAAATCATACTCATCCATTCTAGTTTTTCCCCAGGGTGCACATATGCCTCTCCCAAGGTTAGCTCCTCAAAAATCCAGTACTGAAATCAGCTCTCATACCCACATGTCTTCCCTTAGATCTGAGAATATGGAATCCTTCAACTCATCCTCACACAACACAATTGTAAATCCTTTTAACATCATCAGTGGCTTTTGTCTGGATTTGCTATGGTTTTCTCAATGTGTCTTAAAATGTGGCAATCAGAATTACATGCAACACCCTGGGTGCAATCTAACCAGAATTGCGAGCCAGTGAACTCCTTTCTCTTAACATCATGCATCTATTAAATGGAGTTAAGGACCAGTTAAACCAGGAGTTCTCCATCCTGCCTTTAAAAAATGAAATGCAGGATTTTATCTTTCCCCTCAGTTCAATTTCATTGTAATTTGGCTAGTCATGTTCATTTTGTCCACGATGTAAAATATTCCTCCAAGCAAGCGATGCTGTGCGGAATGAACATGACTTTTACGTTCTCATGCAAGCTCTGGAAAATCGTGAGAAATAAGGGAGAAACAGGGAAAATGCAGCCATAAGGAACTTCCAGCAGCTTGATAATAAGCCATAAAGAAATACTCCTCGGCAGTTCTTGAGGGTCGCCCCCAACCAGCAAAATAATTTGCTTATACTCTTACAAAACTGAAAATTTTCCGTATTGTCTATAAAACATCACCAGAAACTTTGCCAGACATTTTTTAGAAACTGGAATATATGTTTGGGCTATTTCTCTCATGGTCTTCCTTCAAGTTTAAATAGCATTTTTCCCTCTGCTGTTTTTTTCATTGTTTAAATCAAATTTTTTCTTGTATTCCATCTTCATTACTGATCACAGAGGGGTTAAAGAAGAAATTGATGAATGTGGCATATGTAAAAAACCTCTAAGTATTTAGGAATTAAACAGCACACTTCCGAGTTAACGTTGCTTAAAAAAAAAGTCTTTGGGGAAATTTAAAACATATTTTGAATGGAAAGAAAATGAAATCAAAATGTATCAAAATTTGTTGCTTGCAAGCAAAGAAGAACATACAGGAAAATTTATAAATTTAAATGCTATACAAAAATATATAAAATCAGCTATCTTAAAGTTTTCACCTAGCTAGGAAATAAAAAAAGAGCAAGTTTAATGGAAATTAAGGAGAGGATTATAAAAGAAATATTAAATCACTGAAACAGGAGACTGAATTGTTAATTAACAAAATCTAAAGTGGATTCTTCTACACACACACACACACACATAGAGTGCATGTAAAACGTGGTGAAATCTGTAGTCTAGTTAACAGAAGTATTGTATCAATTTCCAAGTCCTGATGTTGATATCATTACCATAGTTACAAGACGTTTCCGTCAGGTAAGCTTGGTAAGGCACAAGTGGACTCTTTCATTGTTACAGCTTGTTGTGAGTCTCTAATTCTTTACAAAATCAGTAAACTTGCATTATAAATAAGGAGACATCATAAAAAAGGAAGTTTTAAAAATTACCAATATCAGTTAGAAAATAGGTGACACTGTGAGGGAGGAAGAACTATCCCTCTACCCTCTAGATCCTTCTGGCTGGTCTAAGAATTAGATTGACAGGCAACAGAATAACAGGAGAAAAATCAAAGTTTAATAACATGTGTACATGGGAGAAACCCAGGAAAACTGAGTAACTCACCAAAATGGCTGAAGCCACCACCTTAAATACCATCTTCAGCAAAAGACAAAGAAGGATGTTGAGGGTAGCAGTTTGGGGCTTCAAAGGGGAGGAACGCAATTCACATGGAGATGGAAAGTCAAATGTTTGATACACAAATGTTGACCGTGCCTTGCAGAGACAATGAGAGATGGAAAAGACTGTGATTAAATAGCCCTTATTGGGTTCCTCCCTGTCTACCACACCTAGTTTATCTTATATTTCTCTTATAGTATGAGCTCCTTCCTGGAACAGGCTTTCTATCTTAAATTCTTTTAGGCAGTTAGGGGGAAGGTCAAAGTTTCTTTCAGAGCCTTTTGTCCTTAAAAATAATCAAGCCAAAGAGACTTATTTTGGAGTGGCCAATTCTGATCCACCACAACACCATTCTAATCATATACACATGGAAAGAATAACAATGAAACATGAATAAAAACTTTATGCCAATAAAGTAGACCACATATTTGAAATGGGCAAATTTTTGAAAGGACAAAGATTACCTCACATGACATGCAAAAACAAGAAAACCTGAATAGTTGTAAATATATTCTAAACATAGAATTTTAATTTTAACAAACTTCCATAAGGAAAACTCCAGACCCACATGACTCTTCTGGTGATTTCTATCAGATATTTAAGAAAAAAAGAATCATATAATTCTACACAAAATCTTTCAGAAAACAGTAGATAAGCAAATCACAGTGCTTTGGATATGCATTTCAAATGCTGCTGTAACAAGTGGGTATAAATGGAAAAAATAATCAACCTCAAGTTTTCCTCATAGCTTGCAAAACAAAACAAAATAAAACTAACTCTAAATGGATCTTAAATCCAGTTAAATTTAAAAGTATAAAATATTAAAATTAAATTTCACAGAAAAGTATTTGTGTCACTGAGGTAGGAAAACATCTCTTAAATTGTACACACACACAAAATAAGAAAATAAATACATAGGCTTCATTAAAATTAAAATACTTTGACCTTTGAAAGGAAAATCTAAGTCGTAGACTGGGAGAAAATATTTGCAACACCTGTAGTTGAAAAAGAGATTGTATACAGAATAGATTTATTAAAAACTTATAACTTGATGATAGGAAGAGAAACAACACTTTTAAAAAGATTTTTTATAGGCAAAGAACAGAGACTTCAGAAAAATCAATTCAAAAATATATATCAATGATAAATTCAATTCAAAAAAGATATAAATGTCAAGTGTATTAATTGATATTTGACAGGTTATTACTGAAATGCAAATTAAATCCAGAAAGCAATGTTAATGCACACATATTAAAAGAGATAATATTAAAGTTATATAAGCTCAATATTTGCAAATAGTTCTCACAACTTGCAGGTTGGAATATAAATGGTTAAACCACTTGGAAAAAGGTTTGGCATATTCTTGTAAAGCTACATATAAACTTTCTACGTGACAGAGAAATTTCACTCCTAGGCATTTACCCCAGAGCAATAAAGACGTGTTTTCCCCAACAATGTGTCCATGAATGTTTATAGCAGCTACAGTAGTAACAGAGAGACGGGAAACTGTCTGAACGCCCATGAGCAGGTGAATGGATTGACAAAGTGCATCCTATTCCTATAATGGAATTCTCCTCGACCTGGCAACCCCACTTCCAGGTTCATATCCAAAGGAAATTTTATTGCAGTATTATTCACAGTCGCCAAGATATGGAAATGACCTAAATGCTCACTGATGGGTGAATAGATAAAGAAGATGTGGTGTGTTGTATATATATATGTATGTATATGTATATATGTGTATATGTATATGTATATATGTGTATATATATATATGTATATATATGTATATGTATATATACATACATGTATACATGTATACCCACAATGGAATATTATTCAGCCATAAAAAGGAAGGAAATCCTGCCTTTTGCAACAACATGGATGAATCTGGAGTTATGCTAAGTGAAATAAGCCAGACACAGAAGGACAGATACTGTATGATCTTATATGTGGACTTTTAAAAAGTTCAACTTATAAAAGCACAGTGTAGAATGGTGGTTGCCCGAGGCTGTGGGGGGCACACGAGGAGATGTTGGTCAAAGGTACAAACTTCCAGTTTTAAGATAAATAAGTTCTGGGGATCTAATGTACAGCATGGTGACTATATATTTTTTTTTTTTATAAAAACCCTGTATCTTATTCTTGAAATTTACTAAGAGAGTAGATCTCAAGTGTTCTCACCACATGCAAAAAAATGTTAACTATGTGAACTGATGGATGCGTTAATTAGCTTGATTGTGGCAAACATTTCATAATGTATACATGTATCGAATCATCACCTTGTGTATTCTAAATACATACAATTTTTATTTGTCAATGATACCTCAATACAACAGGGGGAAAAAAACCTGATTTTAAAAAGTAAAGTCTAAAAAAATTCTGATGCCTCCATCAACACGGAGGAATGAGAGAAATAGTGCTTGGTGAAATAAGCAGGGAACAAATGAATACATACTGCATGCTTTCATTGATGAGAAATTTTAGAAAAAGCAAAAACGATATGTACTGAGGTAATCGATAGAGGTTAAGGGTCGAGTGGATTGAACTCCAAATGACGGAAGGCAACTATTTGAGGAGATGGAAATGTGCTGTATCCTGACCGTGGGCACCTGGCACAGGGAAATTCACAGGTGCTAAAACTCTCTCAGGGTCCATCGATTTTCTTAATCTTTTGAAAGAAACAACTTTTTGGTTTTGTTGAATATCTGTACTATTTTGTATTTAATTGAATCCCACTTTTCTCTTTGTTATCCCCTTTCTCCTACTTATTTTTATTTAGTTTGATCTCCTTTCATTATATTACTCTCCCATTTTTTCCTCCTATCTCTGGGCTTAATGGACTGTTATTTCCTAGCTTCTTAAGTTGGAAACTTAGATCCTTAATATACCACATTTCTTCTCTTCTAATACATATGTGCAATGCTGTGCAAGTTTATTTGTCACTGTTTTAGGTACATCCCACAAACTATTACATCCTGTGTTTTATTTATCCCACACAGACAGGGAGAAGTTATTCATAATGCGTCTGTCAATAAAATGAATTTTATCACAACTAATTAAGGAGTATATAAGTAAATGCTATAGAGAGATACATAAATATTTAAATCCATAATGTGTTTAAATAAATTATTTATCACACATATAAATAATTTATTTTTATTAATATACATTTGTATGAATGCATATATATTTAAATTTAAAATTTAACTAAATATTTTAACAAATACTTTTTAAAAGACTTAAGCAGATACTTCACAAAAGAAAACATACAAATGTCAAAGAACAAAAAAAAGCTCATGAAGAATGGTTAGCATTAGCAGACAGTTTTGTAGTTCTTATGCAATTATACCCACATTCCCTGTTACCACGTCATTCTACTCCTAAGCATTTACTCAAGAGAAATGAAAATATATGCCCCCAATCGACTCATCCATGAATGTTCATATCACCTTTATTCTTAATGGCAGCACACTAGAAGAAGCCAAATGTTCTTCAATAGGAGAATGGATAACCACAAATTGTGGTATTTTTCATATAATGGGATGTTATTCAATAATTAAAATGAAAAAAAATATTTATAAACACAACCAAGTGGATGAATCCCAAAACATTATGCGACGTCACAGAAACTAGAGACAGAAGAATGACTACTGTATGATTCTCTTCACCCAAATTTAAAGACTGGGCAAAACTGGCCTAGGGTGTTGAATAATAGAACTGTGGTTACTTCTGAGGACTGAAGGCATTGACTAGGAAATGATTTTTTGGAGTAGTAGGAATATATTTCCTCTGGGTGTGGAGGATGTATGTCTATCCACACATATTTGAGAATACTCATGGGGGAACTGTATATTTAAAATCTGTGACTTTCACTTATGTACATTTATTTCCATAAAAAATTACACTGTTCTATTGCCACCCCCCAAGGAATAAGTAAATGAAGACACACATTAGTTCAATAATACAAGAAACATTGCCATCCAATCATAGTTTACCCAGAGGGTACTTGAGGACCCATATAAACAGAACTTATGAAAGTTTCATCACTATTTCAGAGTAATATGTCAGGAGTGTCTCCAGCTTCGATCTTGTGAGTATTAGAGGTTTCTCTTCATCCTATTAGGACATTCACCTTTTAAGTTCATCCTATTTTTTAAGCAGCATAACTCACAGAATCGTCTTGAATTAGAGTGTTTTGTTTCTATAGTAGTGCAGAGTAATCTTCTCATCTGTGCTTTAAGGTAGAATTCTTCACAATGATGCTGAACGCTTTAAATGACCTTATATTAGGGTCACATACCCCTTGTTCATCTCAGTATCCCTGATTCTGGATTCATGACTGGGCTCAGGTGAAGTCAGCCAGATCTACCCACAGTGGAGATACTCATATCCTTTTTTGAAATGCAATACTTCACTTATTCAAGAAGAGCTCACAGGGCCGGCTCCGTGGCTTAGCGGTTAAGTGCGCGCGCTCTGATGCTGGCGGCCCGGGTTCGGATCCCGGGAGCGCCCCGAGGCACCACTTCTCCGTCCAACGCGAGGCCGAGTCCCACGTACAGCAACTAGAAGGATGTGAACCTATGACGTACAACTATCTACTGGGGCTTTGGGGGGAAAAAACTGAATAAATAAAATCTTTAAAAAAAAAAAAAAAAAAAAAAAAAAGAAGAGCTCACAGCCTACTACTCCTATATTTCCAAAATAACTCTCGGAAAAATTGTATACATATATCCTTCCACAAGCAATGTGTGCATGCAATGTGTGAGTAAAGATTTACAATTTTTCTATAGCACTTTTAGTAGAATTTGTCTTGTGATGTAATTCTATGCATTCAATAGGATCATATTTTAATGTGTAATTATCTACTTGGGTGAAAGAATCTACGTAGAATAATACATGTGGCTTAAAAGCCACATTAAAACCCTAACAGACGACACTCCACAACTCAAAAACTGATGTTTGCTGGATTTCAACTTAACACAATTAGCTTTCAAATGTCAACTCACAGTTTGCCCCAAGGTTTTCTCTTCTGTCACTGTGAGCGATGCAGTCCTCAAGAGCTAGAGTCAGAAATGAGTTAGAAGATGAGAAATCTAACATCAAGAGACAGAAATGAGAGGTCATTTCCCCGCTGCTAGCTGCTGACAGTTCTCAGAACAATTCCAGAAGATTGTTATGATCTGAAAACTGGATTCCTTTATGCTAAGAGTTACTTTTTTCTCCAAAGACAGACTTCTAAGTGGCTGTCTGATCTATAATAGACATTGTGCCATTAAGATATGGCACTCAGAGTTCAAAGTGGAATATTTGCTAAAAGTTCTAAGAGATTGCTTTTGGTGTAGTTATTGGATATATTTTTTGTTTCATTTAATATTACACTTGTAAAAATTATTAACGACATACACAGCATACTCAGCCTTGAAGTTCAAAGAGTCTTTCAATTTGCTAAAATTGTTTAATTAGCAAATTGTTTGGCAATTTCAGTACTGACTAACCTATGCATTAATTGTCTGAATAAGTATTGCTGGAACATTCCATGTCAGATTTTTAAATGCTTTATACACTTTGTTTTATTGCACTTAGCTTGATTTTTATTTATGGCACTGGTCCTATGAAAAATAGAAACTGTAGTGTCACAAATTGGGGCTAAATATTACATTTTGTCTTAAACAGCATCACTCTATGTCTTAAAATATTCTTTTAGTTTTTCTCTCTTGAATATCAAGCATCCTACAAATTCAAAAAAAATGAATCCATTATCAATATAATTTATGAATTCATTTACAACATAGCTAATTAGAAAATCTACCTTCAGCCACATTCTGTATTAACATTGAGTAATCTGACAATGAATAAAACTTGGTCTATTTTTTTTTTAAATCAAAGGAAAGGGAGTTAAAACACACGTGTCAAATATGGTAAGACATGTCCCAATCATGGCTGAGGAGGGAGGAATTAGTTATGGAATAGTCAGAGAAAAGCTTTGGTGCGTATTGGTTCCCTATTGCTGTAACAAGTCACCACAAACTTAGTGCCCTAGAAAATTGCAAGAATACAGTTTTCAAGATCAAAATTTGATGCAGTTCTCACTGGGCTAAATCAAGGCATCAACAGGGCTGTGTTCATTCTGGAGGTTTTAGCAGAAAATTTTTCTTTCCTCTTCCAGCTTCTAAAGACCACCCACATTCCTTGGTTTATGGCCTTTGCTACATCTTCAACCACAGCAAGAGTGGGCCAGCCCCCTGAGTCTTCCGCTTCCAGCTTCCACATTAACGATGCTTTTGGTTACACTGGACTCACTCAAATAATCCAGGATTATCTCCCAGCCTCAAGGCCAGTTGAGTATCAACCTTAATTCCATCTGCCACCTTAATTCTCCTTTGCCATGTAACCTGACTCATTCACAGGTCTTGGGGATTAGGGCATGGGCATTTTGGAGGGGTCATCATTCCTCCTACCACAAGCCCCTGAAGCCCAGAGAGAATTGTCACAGGCTCTGCTGCAACCTCTCAGAAAGGCAGAGAAGCACAGAAGCAAAAAATGAAGAGGTTTGAAAACAACACAATCAACCTGTGTTATAGATTAGACCAGTGGGTTTCGGGAGAGGGATAATGGCTGAAAATATGTTGCTTGCAGGATGCATCTAGCCAGGGCACAACTATGCAAGACTCTGAACATAAACTGTTTGAATTCCATGCATCTTTCAGCGGAGAGATGTAGGAGACGTTAGAGAAAGATAAAGGATGATTTGCCTTGCTTGCCACAAATAGAGCCCTATTTTAAAGGATTCAATGCCACTTGATGAGAAGAACAGGAGTGAATACAACAGAAATACCTAATACAGTGCTCTATTCTGTCAGCCCCATGCAACTTTCCAAGCCTAAACCCAATTTTCAGGACAGTTGTCCTAAAAAAATCTTTATAGTTGGCAAATTTGTAATGTCTTTTTCATTTCTCCTAGCATTAAATGGCCAGCCATATCGCTTAAGGATCTGACATGGCAGGGAAGTCTCCATTCTAGGTGGTCATTTAATTGTCCTGTTACAGGAATTATTTTAAGTGCTATATAATTTATTGTTCTGTTCTAAGGTGTGAATGACAAGCTAAAATTAAAACTTTGTTATTCTGTTTATGGAATTTAGTAGAGCAAGATCCTCAAATAAGAAATGACTCATTAGCAATTACATCTCCACATCCCTCTGTATATTGTGAGAAGACTACTACTTCACAACTTAATTGTTAAATGAAAAATGTATGTATTCTGGTTTTAATGAATGATCCATCTCAATTTGCTAAAAATCTTACTTCCCTCCTCCTAGGTTTTCAACACCCCCAAACACGTTATGAATCATCTGAGAATCAAAGGCGCTTTAGAATTATAGTTTTATAACATAAAATTAAAACACTGTAATGATAAACATATTTTTGCCAGTGAAGGAGAAATATCATTCCTTTTCAATGGTTCTTTTCTGGAATTATTTTAGAGAATCCTCCTCTTAAATATTCAGTATTAAAAACAGCAAACTATTTCATTAATAATTTTATATTAATTGCATGTTAAAATGATAATGTTTTGAATATGTTGTGTTAAACAATTTATATTTTAAAGTTAGTTTCACTTGTTTCTTTTCATCTGTTTTAATGTGGCTGCTAGAAAATGCAAATGGCCACAGACACCTGCTATCCTGTTTCTAATTGGCAGCACTGACCTAGGACAATACTTGCCACACCACGGGCTACTTAATATTATGGGGGTGATGGACAGCCTTCTAAATGATGAGAACTGGGGATACGAGCAATGAGAACTCTGAGTTCCCCAGCTGACCTCGCTGGAGGAATCCAATTTTATCTGTTTCAGATACTGGTCTCTGAAGAAAGGATAATCCAATTTAAAAGTGGTTGAAGACCACTGCCTTTAAGAGAGCGGAAAGTTGGGAAGTCAAATGATTTGTTGGCATTGTCAGCCTCAATTAGGGGGCTGTTACAAGGAAAAGAGACTGCCTCAGGCCGGAGATGCTGGGTCAAGACGATGACAATGGGTATATACAAGATGAAGGGGTGTGAGAGATATTTAGGAGGCAAAATACACACCAAGAAGATGTGGGGGTTGGAGAAAGTGAGGCGGTGCCTGCATTCTCAGAATTCTGGCATATTTTAATATGCAGAAGTCCAGAAGATCTCTGTTGAGATGTGTGTGAGAGATGTGTAGCTGGAAAGAACAGGATTGCTTTCCTTGCACGGGAACAGCTGTAAATCAAAAGAGGGAACATCCAGGACCAGGGCTGCTTGCAATCAGGAAAACTATGGAAGAAATTTGTTGTTTCTTCCCTCTTACTGTGCAAGTTGAATCAGCAAATCTAAGTCATTTAGAATTGCATCACTGTGGTAGACTGTGGTTCCAGTTAACCATACCATGAATAATTCCTTTGGGAGAAATGTGGGCTACGATTGGGCTTCTCTCCTCCAGTGGTTAGAATTTATGGAAGAAAAGATCTTGACGAATAGGCATTAAATAGATAGAGATTTATCACTCATCTTGGTATTTTCAAGGAAATTTTGCTGGTGAACACTTGGATGGATCTGGGAGAAAAACCATCTGAGGTTGTCAAATAGTAGAAGTTTGAGGAAATAAAAGGTTTATCTCTGAGTTCCATTGGCTGCGTTCCTTCTGAGGCTGGTGTTTCCCGAGACTCTGGCTTAGTGGCTTTCTCTCTTAATCTGCAATCCTTTTATTTTTCTTTTGAACGTCCCACTTCGTCATTGCTCAGTATGAAAGGTTTTGCTTCCTTTTAAAAAGAAGTGGATATTTTTTCATCTTGAAGTGTTCATTCAGCTGCAAATAGCTTAGAGGAAAAGTGCTTAATTATTCCTATAATCCCAGTATGACTAATTACATTTTTGAATCCATTTTTTTTCTTTCACTTACTACGCAGATATACATTGCTTATGTTATAGGTAGTGTTTAAATAAAGCTCTAAAATATGATTCCTGGTAAGTAGAGGATAGCTCTTTAGTAACCTAGTTAGACAGGCATGTCCTTATATTTCATTTATCGTCATCAAGCTAACACAGGGATGATTCTTTCAGCCCTGTTTCCAGCTACCCATTTATCTCCAAGCCAGCCATAATTCAGACTAGATTTCTGCAGCAAGAGGAAAGGCATTCATCAATTATGACATGACCCAATGCACCCACAAATTTCTTTGGTGGAGGATTCATATTTTTGTTTCCTTGACATGTTTTGCACTCACTTGCTATGCCTGGCATATTTCTTGCTTTATGAGTCTCATCTACTTAAGGCAGAATACATAAAATTTAAATTTCCAGCTTCCCTTGCAGCTAAGACCCAAATCGGTGACCAAGCCTCCTCCAATCAGAGGCATTTCTGTGGATGTACATGGCAGGTGGGGTTCCCAGCTTTCCATGGTGGGGCTGCACTGGAGCAAGTTACAACCTTGACTTAAGGCATGGCATCATAGGGTGGCATTAGAGTTGGCGATAACCCCCCAAGTGTCCTGTGGCAATGTCTACACTAGACCAATTTATAAGCTCTATATTGGAAACTGTTCCTGGAAGATTTCCCCATAGCCTGGTTCTCCAGGCCTTCCAAACAATGTTAGGATCTGTGCAATCTTTTCTCATAAGCATCTTTCTGCTTAATCTGCCAGAGTCTGCTTCTGATGACAGCTGTTAACAACCCTGGCTAATTCACAAATCTAGGGTACATGGTGGCCACAGGTTTCTCAGTGCTGTGAAACATTAGGCGAGATCTCCTCCAAAAGAAGTGACAATCAGCCGATAGAAAGGTGCATTCCTTTCCCCCTCAGGCTTCTTCAGTGGTGTTGAAAGAACCAACTTATTGTAGCACAGCAAAGATGATTCATATAGTCTCTGGCCCCGCATATCCGCATATTACCTGGATCTGATCTCATAATCCACAAACACAAATCAACATTATTTCAGGTCACTTCACCATTACCTAACCTTCTGGAAGGTGTGGAGACTGCAGTCATGCGTGCCTTCTGCATTACACTGTAGATTATTTCAACTGAGGACACATTCCGTTTTCACATGTATATTTTCAGTTTAGCAGCATTGAATATATCACTTTTGCATAGACAAACATTCAATGAGTTTTTTCAGCGTGAAAGTAGCAAAGTCCAGAAAAGACATGGGAGGAGGTAAAATAAAAACACAGCCATAACAACAAAATGATCATTTTGCTTTAGTCCATTGACTCCTTGAGCCGTAGTTGCTCCACACTTAGGGAAAACCAGGCTGATTAGGCCTGTACACCTGCAGCTGCAATGCTAGCTGTGCTCATGCTGGAGTATTTTAGCAAGGATTTCAGGCTCTCCAGGAATGAGGAGACAAATGGGAGAATTTCCTTTACGCCTTTCTCTCCAGAAACCACATCCTCTTTTGCTCTGTCAAGTGCAAATGGAACTGGTCCCCACGTGTGACTACACACATGCACACACACCTGCATAACACATGCACCACACACACTCACATGCACACACTCCACACACGCATACAGAGTCATGCACACACAAATACACCGTAGCAGAATGAAAAGCGGCCCATCCTATGTAGGACCTTAGGACTTCTGTGGGTTAATCTCTACAAAAGTTCATTCCTTATTTTATGCCATGTTGTGTACTTATAGCTCTTATTTATAATGTTATCAAATACATATCTTCCCTTGTCTTTTTATAAGTCCCTTAAAGATATCGACAATCTACCATGCTTCATTGATCCCCATGTGCTTAACACTGTAACATGCACGTCCTGGGATTATTTAAAGACCTGTTGATGATGAAGAAATGAATCCCCAGACCCACTATGAAGTTTTCATTTAAAAGAGGAGGATCCTGATTCAGAATGGACTTAAGGAGGTCAATCTTCTCTAAGTCAATTTTTTCTCTAATTCCCAATGGTGATTAAACTTTTTGAAACTTACTATAAAGTGTGTTATTACTTGTATTGTACTACTGTTTTCCATTAAAAAGTCTTGTTTTGAAAGAAAAATAAGTAGCAGAGTTGACTGAAAAGTGGAAGGATTATATGCAAAAGAGAATGAAAATACAGGGAAAAGAAAGAGGCTGGGAGGTGAATCTAACTCCTCGATGCAATTTGGAATTAGATACAGGTAAATTTGTGTGCAATAACACAGGTTCCTTTTTAGAGCACAGATTTAGTACCTAGACAATTGGTAGGATGTAGACACCTCTTAGGGTGTATTTTATTCAGTAAGTTTCTCATCAGTCATTACTGTAGAGCTTTAGAACCAGCTAAAACTTATATAAAAAATAAGTCAATATAGATATTTTAAAATGCATGGGGAATATAGCACCATGAGGAATTCTAAACTGTGTGTGATTATGCCCGTAACCTAGAGACTTGCTTAAGTGACTTTCATTGGGTGACGCTGTCCTCACCCATGTATGTCCGTAAAACCAAATTCATCTCATTTGAACACCTGGGCAATGAATATGCTTACTTCTCATTCATTCGGTTGTCCTCCCGTGTTTCAAGATTTTGGCTCATTTGAGTAGCTTGTCTTCATCGCATCCATCCTACAGTAACTCTGCGAATACCTCCCGATAGGCTCACTGGCCACCCACGTGCTGTCTTGTTCTCTTTGGAGGGAAACAAAGATCCCTCTTCTAAGGTGTTTACAATTTCCAGGCTTCCTTCTACATCTCAGCTGTTCTTTGTTGATCCTTTACATCTATGCCTGCGCTGATGGATAGTCTGTGCACATAAAACAGTGGAGAAAGTTAAATTATGTCTCTACCCAAGGAAAATCAGTCATCTTATTGTGAAATTACCTGAATATGTAGTCCTCACCCAAATTCATACTTTAAAGCCATAACCCCCCAATGTGAGTGTCTTTGGGGATGGGGCCTCTAAGGAAGTAATTCAGGTGAAATCAGGTCATAAGGGTGGGCCCTAACCCTGCAAGATTAATGTCCTTATAAGAAGAAACACCGGAAAGCTCTCTCTCCATCTCTCTCTCCCACTCTGCCTCTGTCCCTCTCTCTGTCTCTCTCCACCATGTGAGGATACAGCTAGAAGCCAACCATCCAGAAACCAGAAAGAGAGCCTTCCCCAGACACCAACCATGCTGAAATCTTGATCTCAGACTTCCAGCCTCCAGAACTGTGAGAAAACAAATGTCTGTTGTTTAAGCCATCCAGTCTGTGGTATTTTGTTATGGCAGCCAGAGCAGACTGAGAGGTCCAGGGAGGGAATTCTCAGAGGAAATGAACAGTCGATCTCAAGGACTTTGAGCGTCCTGGGAATTCCTTTTCGTTCTTTACTTTCAAATCGTCTCCAGCTGCTGCTGCGTGTGTGTTCATCGGGTATCAAACAGGTTGAACATCAAAGTGCAGGCGGGCAGCCGCCCAGCTACTTTCAGCTCTAACAGCTCATTCATCACGACTTGCATTGCGGCATTTGAATTTCCTGCACATATTCCTTCTGGTCCTCCTTAGCATTCTCTGAATTTAGCCATAGCGTTAACTAAGTTAACTAGACATGAGTCAGATTGTGGTGGGGCACTGTTGATGTTACTCTTACTCTATGAAATCGTAATTGCATGGACAATAAATTGGAGGAAAATCAGTCTTGTTTCCCATAGCTGGCATTCTTTCTCTCTTTCTCTCTCCATCTCTGTCTGTAGGGTCCTGTCTGTCTCTCTCTCTCCCTCTCAAGCCTCACCACCAGTTCCCTACCCAAATCAGAGAACTGAGTGCTGAACAAACTGAGCTCAGGGGATAAGATTGCTGGTGTTTGCATCCCAGGTCCTTCACTAAGGAGCTCTGTGATCTTCAACGAGAGACTTAACTTCTCACTTTCTGCCCATGTCAAATAAATGCAATGGGGCAGCTTTCAATGGTGCTGTGAGGGGTAACCAAATGGAATATTCAGCATTAGCAGATATGACATATCTCTGCATTGCATGTGTCATCAAGCTAGAAACATAGGGTGGCTCATATTTTTTTCTCAAACCTTAAAAAGATGTATGAACAAATTCCCAAATTTAATCTTTCCTCTTCTGAGTTGTTCACTGTGAAATAGGCTATAGAGACTCGACCCCACGAGGGAGGAAATGGTGTAAGGAAAACTTAGAACCAGAACTAGAACAAGCCTTCTTTCTTCCTTCACTCCTTCCTCCATCTCTTGTTCCTTCTTTCTTTCCTTCCTTCCTTCATCCTTCTCAACTTGAACAAAGATTCACTGGGCAAGATAGTTTGGCAGACAAAGAACCTGACTCTTTCCCTCAAATTGCACTATATCGCTAAAGCCATATATTTAGTTTACATTCAACACCCTCTGAGCCACGTCTTTCTCCCTCTTTTAGTGCACACTCTCTGGTAATCTACCCACCAGCCATTAGCTCAACTTTTGAGCTCCGCCCATGCTCAGGGAAGAGATGAGCCGACTACTCTGGACTAGGTATTTTAAAAGACGTGGTAAACCTGGGCGATAATAGAATCAAACAAAAGTTGCCTGCATTTGCCAAGAAAGGTAAAACCAAAGAATTAGCAACACCGCAAAAGCTGTTTGCTAATTTAACGGTTTATGCAACAGAAAGCATCAAATAGGATTAACTGAAAAAACAACAGTATATCAGAAAACTATATTTTAGAATAATTGATGCATTTTAAATCTGTTCACAGGTTAAAAAAAAAAAAAGTTGATCTATGGCAGGATAATTTCACCGTTCCTTTCAAGCTTAAGTTTCTTATAAACCTCTGATGGAAGCATGCCCTGTGGGACTTCTGCATTTGTCTCAGATCATCAGATACACCTCTGTTTTCATAAAGGTTCCAGTATTTGTACTTCTGTCTGTGTTATTTTAAGACATAAATTATAGTACAAACAATTTAAGAAAAATTATATGAATTCATTAAAGTAAATACTACTTAGTATTTTGACTTGTTCAGAGTTTAGACATTCAAAGATTTTCTGAGAGTTAATAATCTGTAAAATAATCGATTATTTTATTTTTAAAATTCCAAGTTATTAATTTGGTGTGTGAATTTTACTCATGCAATGTTTAGCCTATTGGGAAACAGCTTATTTCACTGAATAAAATAATAATAATGATATTAATATAATAATATAATATGAAAATTATAATATCATATTATAAAATATTATAATATAAAACACTATGCTGAGTTAATTTATTGAGTTCTTACTATGTTTACCTCAATAATACTACTATTCCCTCATTTTGCAGATGATAAAATGATATGACACTAAGCCACAGTTGTTATTATTATTATTATTATTTTTTTGTGTTTGTGTGAGGAGGACCAGCCCTGAGCTAACATTCAATGCCAATCCTCCTCTTTTTTGCTGAGGAAGACTGGCCCTGGGCTAACATTCTTGCCCATCTTCCTCTGCTTTACATGGGACGCCACCACAGCATGGCCTGACAAGCAGTGCATCAGTGAGCGCCTGGGATCCGAACCGGTGAACCCCGGGCCACTGCAGCAGAGTGCACGCACTCAACTGCTTGTGCCACTGGGCCGGCCCCACACAATTATTACTATTGTCTACAATTTACTCCTTAGTTTTTGTGGATATGTTGAACCTTTTGAATGCTTTGAATTTGGTAGTGATGATGTTCTATTTATTTATTTCCTCATTTAACTAAAAACGGTACTTGTTTTCTGCAAAAGGAGAAGGTATAACAGAGTATCCTTGTACTTTGATAAAATAACACAACTACTGTAATTTTTTCAGTTTTCTGTTTTGCAAAAACAAAGTTAACTTGTCTCTTCCAGTTTTATTCTAGCAAGATCTTCAAGCATTAGTTCTGTTATAAAAAATAGGTAAAACAAACATCAATGGGTTATTTTAAAAGGAGACCAACAACTGTATTTTCCTGAGGGTATACTAGTTGTTTACATCCTTGGAGCTTTTAACTTTTGTCTAATCATATACTCTTACTCACAAATATATCTTTTTGTCTTATTTCTACAGGGCTTTTCCTTAATTTCCCACTTTATACTAATGGCACTACAATAACCTAAAATATGACCTGATATGTTCTTTTACTTATATAACTCAATAGAACTAATCCACGTAATGACAAAGCTCAAATTCAACATTTTTGATTGACAGTGTTTTACCTTATAGTAGGTATAATTTAATTATTTAAAATTGTTTTACCTAATATTAGTTATAGTAATACTAGTGGAAAATAGTATCAGTCAGGGTCTAGCCAGGAAAAAAATACCGTTACAGAATTTGCTTAAAAGTGTACCAATGGAAGGAGGGAGCCAAAAGGGGGTGATCCAGCAGTAGCTATGATGGGAAGCTGCTCCCACACTTAGGGCATGAAAGAAATGGAGGTTTCTCAAGTGCAGCAGCTGGGGTCACTTTCTGTTGTACAGCCCAATAACAAGAACATGTGCATTTGATTAGTGGATGCTTACAGAGAGCCCTGATATGTACTAGCACATGCCCTGGGTCACTGATTATTTAAAAAATTTATTTCTTAACGGTACTTGTAAACGTATCTTCCTTATGAACTCTAAGGTCACTTTGCCCTATGAAAAAAGTAAAATACCTTGTTAGGCTTCTAGTTTGAATTGCAATTGATTTCTATAATAATTTTGATAGAACTGGTATTTTCATGATATGAAATTTAAGCATTTGAGAATACAGCATATACTGTACTTCTATTTGTTCAAATCTTGTTGTGTTTCCTTTAATAAGATTTGATCTATTTCTCCCCAATGACTTTTTAAATTAAATGTGTTTCTAATATTTTTTATAATAAATGGATTTTGACTAGAATGTCTCCATATTACTTTCAAGATTCTTATTGCCAATACAGAAAAAAAAATCTGAGGATCTTTGTTTATTTACTTCGTATTGAGTAGTTTTCCAGATTACTTTATTTCTTCTAATAGGTTTTTAACAGATTTTGTCAGGTACTGTGGGAGATCAGAGTTTGCCACACCAAAATGTGTCTCTCTGGCATGATTATCTTGGGGAACAAAAGACTTAGGAAGAAACTTTGACCTTCCCCCTAAATGCCTAAAAGAATTTAAGATAGAAAGCCTGTCCCAAGAAGGAGCTAGTACCATACATAACTCTAGGTGTGTAGACCGGAAGGCACTAGCAAGCCCATTTTTATCAAAGTTCTCTCCCAAGTCTCATTGTCTATAGATGGCCCAGCAAACATTTGTTTATCAAATATTTGCTTGTCCATCTCCATTGCCCTCCTCCCTTTTGAAGTCCCAAACCACTGCCCCCAACATCATCCTTTGTCCTTAGCTGACGAAGGTATTTATGGTAGTGGCTTCTGCCATTATAGAGAGGTACTCAGTTTTCCTAGGTTTCTCCCAGGTATACCTGTTATTAAACTCGTTTGATTTTTCTCCTGTTATTCTGTCTCATGTCAATTTAATTCTTAGACCAGCCAGAAGGGCCTAGAGGGTAGAGGAATAATTCTTCCTCCCCTACAGTCCCCATTCATGAAATCAACTAAAGAGCTTTCTTTTTATCTGTTCTTTTCCAATAGCTATAACAAATTTTCATTTATTCGTGTCGTCGCATTTTCAAAATCTTCAAAAAAACTGCTGGATGATAATGGAACTAGAAGGCCCTCCTGTCTGCTTTTTAGTCTGACATTGGTATTGGTTTTAGAAGCGTGATTTATGTGAGTTTTGTTTTGTCCTGTCTTACTTATACTTACCTTATTACCTTTTAAGATTGGGCTGCATAATTATTGTCAAATGCATTTTCCATGTCCCTTGATGTAATCATATAGCTTTCTTCTTCCGTTGGTTGAACTAATGGATTATACTGATAGATTTTCAGACACAGGAAGACACCGGCATTCTTCATAGTAACGCTACTGAGTCAAGGGGCATCATTTTTTGATGTGCTAATGGATTTTAAAAGCATCTATATTCTCCAGGTTTACCTGGTCAACATCTCTGTGTTCCCAAGTCTCCTCACACTCTTGCAGGCTTAGTGCAAGGAGGAATCAATCCACCTGTGCATCTCACTCCTGGCTTTTAGGTGTCAGGGGCACTAGTACAGTAATTCAGAGCTGAGAAGAAACTGTCTTTGAAGGTCTATTTCCAAGATGTCCTGGACTCCATTTTGAACCTCTGGGCTTCCTAAATTTTGCCTCGAAGGATGCAAGGGCAATGAGACTAAAGCTCCATTCAATTTGTCCATGTCCCAACTCTCTCCTAATGCCATACGCCCAAGCAATTATTTGGATAGGTCTCTTGTGAGAGAGATGTGGATTAGGGAATTCTCCCCCTTTGTTAAGACACTTTAATGTCTGATGGCCTGGCAGCTATAGCCCACTGAGTGCCCATTTAAGAGGAGAACAAATTGCTACTTGTCATTGTGTTGGTGTGGTAATTCTATTTCTAACAGATAAATGTAACAAATATATATGTATCTTTTCGTTTCATACATGTATCCATTTGAAAACCTTCACTGTTTTGCCATAGAAACTATGCCAAAAATGCACTTAAATATAATGCCAGGTGATCACTCAGAAAACTTATTTTTATAATAAATGTAAGAAAGCTACAAATTTAACACAGCAGCATAATTTATTTCTCTGTGTTATACATGCTTCATAAAGAATAGCTTATCATAATGCATCTACTATAAATAATATTAGAAGAAGTCTTTACTTTGTAGGACTATATTTTAATTTGAAGAAGTAAAATTGGCCAATTTGCGATTAACTCTTTCATTCTGTATGTGTAAAAACCTATGCTTCTTTGTTTTTCTGTTCTTAAAAAAATAAAAGCCATAGGGCATTTAAACGTTGACAGAAGGACCATCTTTGAGCTCACATATTTTAGACAGCAATAATAATCTAAGATTTTGTTTGTCTCCCAGCTAAATTCCCCCTAGAGTTATTGGTTTTGAGTTTTATTGTCTTGCACAATTGCTTAATAGTTAATCAGCAATAAAGTTGCAAGTATTTCTATTTTTGTTTTGAAGTTTTTTTGCACATTATCCACTAATGAAGACATTTTAGCTATATATATACCACTTTCTTCCAGAACATTAAATACAAACTTAATCAGGCACTGTTTCTCCCAATGTGTATGCCACTTGTAAATGATACAAAGAAAGCTAGATTCTCGAAATGTTTCCACTCGGAAGAAATCTGTTTCTTTGTACTGCATGTTACTGATATATGGAGTAAAGACCCATGTTGATTGTGTTTTTAAAATTAGCCCCTAGTTTAATGTCTGGACTGCTGAGTCATGCTGAGTGGTTAAATTGGGAAAATAATAAGGAGAAAAATAGTTGGGGCAAACACAGTTATATGATCTGTCTCACTATCTTGGGCAAAACCAAAATAAAAGGAACTGAAAACAGTTTGAATAGGAAAAGCAAAACGAAAATTACTGTGGAGGATAGGAAACAAAAACACAAATCAGAACCTGGTTGACCTCAGACAGAGGGAAAAAAAATAAAAAAAGAGTGAAATCAGGAAAGTTTGTTTTAGGCATTGCAGATAATAATGAATAATACCATTAATGAGTTAGTGAGTATTTTGAATCCGGAAATTTATTTCTCAAAGAGGAATAAACTATGAAGGAGGGTGTTACATTATTGTAAACATTTAAAATCTTCTAAAAGGGAAAAGTAAGCAAATATGCATAGTGCAAAGCATCAAAGTATTCATAAAGTAGCACAGGGCACCATTACATTTAAATTATTCTTCTTTAATACCATCAGAAATGACATGAAAAATGCATTATTAAAAGTATTAAGTTTAATCTCTGACAAGACATGTTAAACCTCACATTCATTCATTTTACATTAATTATTTTCTAAGTATAGAGTCACAGGAATTTGTGAAGATAGTACAGAGAGGTCCTATGTACTCTCTCACCTGGTCCCCCCTCTGGTTACGTAGTATGTAACTATAGTACAACATCAAAACCTAGAAACTCACACGGATATAACGCGTGTGTCTAGTTCTACGCCATTTTTTTCATGTTAGGTGGATTCTTGGAGCCCATACCAAGGTTCAGATCTAGTTCTTTACCACAGTGCCTCTTTATAAGGACATGGTCCCTCACCTCTCTCCACCATCCTTAATCCCTGCCAGTCAGTACTTTGTTACCTTTCACTATAATTTTGTCCCTTTGAGAATATTATATAAGAGGAGTCATACGGTATATGACCTTTTGAGCTTGACTTTTTTGTCACTCAGCAAAATGCCCTGGAGATCCTTTCAAGTTGTTGAGTATATCAATGGTTTATTTTTTTTCTTTTCGATTGTTGAGTAATATCTCATGGTAGCTCCGAAAAGCTATTTCTATCATTTTATTCTTGTATTTATTTCAAAGAGATTTTGGTGTGATCCAGTTGATACGTTGTTTTGTAGACAAAAATGTGTTTTACTTTTTTTTCAAGGATTATACTTTTTTTTCCCCAAAACACAATGTAGCAGTTAAGACACTTTCACAATTAAAAATACACCCAAATAAAAGCGGCTTGAACAATAGGGGTTTGTATTTTTCAGCTAACAAGAAAGAGGCCAGAAGATACTTCCAGTGTCTGTTAATTTACCAGCTCCACAATCCAGGGATCTTGGTCAGCTTCTTGGCGACACTGTTACCTTTCTTGTTGCTAGTCTCTTGGCTTCAAAGTGGCTGCAGTGGCTTCGAGCATCACGTATCTTCCATGCAATGTTCAATACCAGGAAGGAGCAGAGACTCATCTCATCCATCTGTCTTCATTTAACACTGAGAGTCCCAGGCCATATCTCCCAGGCCTCAATGACCAGAATGTGTTACATCTTCAAAACTGTGTGAGAGAGCAAGGACTTAATTCTGCATAGTAAGCTTACTCTTGTTTACTGTGCTTTTCTGGTAATCTCCCATAAATGACTCCCCTCACTCCCAGCATCCTCCTTTGTCTTTAGCTGAAGATAGTATTTAAGATGAGAGCCCCACCATTTTGGGGAGTTACCCAGTTTTTCCTGGATCTCTCCTGGGTACACAAGTTATAAAGCTTTGTTTGATTTTCTCCTGTTATTCTGTCTCATGTCAATTTAATTCATAGCCCAGCCAGAAGGACCCAGAGGGTAGAGGACATGTTTTCCTCTCCTACAACTGAAAAGGAGGCTGGCAGTTGAGTGTGTGGTATTCGCCTTCTAAAATGGCATAATATTCTGAAATGTGGAAGAAAGGTCCAGGCGTAGCAGATGGGGGGGGGCATGCAGGAGAGTTCTCCAGCTGGAAAGTCACACCCAGTCCTGGGTCTTCCTTTAGAACTTCAATTCTGCTCTTAATATTGCCTCTCAATCTTTCTTTTAATTTGCTTTTACTTTTGGATCTTTCCTCATGTCTTAATTTTATTGTTTTCCTTTTTAAAAAGTTTTATTGAGTATCATTTAAAAAGCATGCAAATAGATCTCCTCTTACTTAGTCCATATTTTCACAGGAAAACTCATCTTCTCTGTATTCATTGTGATAACTGATACTTAATACCTGATTTTTTTTTTTTTATCTTTTATCTTACTCTATGTGTATTGTTTTTATGCTTGGCTGTTATTTCTTCCTTATTTACTTTTTTTTAGCATGGTCAAATGCATATTCACATCTTCCTCCCCACGCACATTCACTCTTTCATTTTGAAACTGGACCAATATGGGTTTGTTTTTTCTTTAATAATGAATGTATGTGCCAAGTTAAAAAAATACAATGAACCCAGTTAAAAGTAAGTCCTGCTGCTGTGTTTGAGCCCCTAGCGCCCCTCCTAAGAAGTAATAACTTGGAACGCTTCATTGGCAATCTATTCACATATTATAGCATATCCTACATAATATATTTCAATTTTATTCTTGAGATGCCTACAGCTATATAAATCTTTTTATATTAGTAAATACAAATCATGTTCATCTTTTTTAAGGTCTGCATATTATTCTATAAAATAGGTGTGGTGCAATTTACTTAACCTAATCACATGGAAATTTAACTATAATCTATTGCTACTTTAAATAACACTGCATTATTTATCTTTACCCTAACATTTTGGGACACAATTGAGCATGGGTTGTTAGCATGAATTCTGACCATGGGAATTGCAGGCACAATAATGGTGTGTTTCTAACTTTACAAATATTGCAGAAATGTCCCCTAAAGAGGTTGAATCAATTTATACTGTCATCCAAAATGTGTAGAGAGTTCTATTTTTCCCCATTTCCCCAAGCTTTTGACCACTACATTATAAAACTTTTCAATCTTTGCCAGTAGTTGAAAAATGCATATCTGTCATTAATATTTGCATCTTTCTTATGTGTGGGGATGATCATCTCCATGATTAAAAGCCATCTTTGGCTGCACTTTGAAATTTAGTCAGTGGTTTGATTTTCAACTCATGCATTTATCCACAAACCGTATGACGCCATTAGCTTATCAAAAGACAAAAATTAACTGTGTTCCCTCTATGAGAGGTTTTGATTGATGACTCACCGTTTCTGTGCTCCTCCCTGTGATTGCCCTTTCAGAATGCTTCCAAAGCCCTTTCTAATGCTTCCCATGTCCATATTCTGCTGAAAGTCCTGGTTTTACTGAAATATTTTAAAATGTATTCTTCCAAACTTTTATTAGGTTTCTCCTTATGCGAGTGGATTTTGGAGTCCAGGAGTCTTCCTTAACATATATTAACAACTCAAGTCCTATAAAATGTGTGGTGTGGGTCTAGGTATTTCATTACTATTTCCTTATCTCACTCTGGGTTAAGGTCTCAGAGACTGCACAAAGCAACTTGGCAAGCTGGTTTTCTCCATTGTTGAACTGAATACTCATGTGAGGAAAATGAATCTGCTGCATTCTGGTAAGCGAGTCACTGGGCTCTTGGCTCTGCTAAGTGAGTGTTTCATGGATGGGGAGAGAAATCTTCCCTTGACTGTTTGCAGACTTTATCCCATTGCCTCCAAGCTTGTGGCGATGTAGATGAAAAGTCCTATGCTAAGACGATTCCCTTTCATATCAAGGAAATGCTGTTCACTTGTGGAAAATGCTAAAATATGCTCTTTATTCCTGAAATTTTACCACAATAAAATGTATACCATTTGGTCATGGTGTGTGATGCTTTTTATATGTCGTTGAATTTGATGTGCAAGACTTTATTGAGGATTGTGGTGAGTATGTTCATAAGGGATTTTGGTTGTAGTTTTCTTTTGATGTTGTGGGAGATCAAGATTTGGCCACCCTGAAATATATCTCTTTACCTTGGTTGTTTTCTCTGACGGACATTTGACCTCCCCCACTAACTGCCACATAGTAACTCCTTCCTGGAACAGATCTTCTATCTGATCGCTGTAATATAATGTAAAATAGATGTTACAAGAGAAAAGGCACCAACAAGCCCATCTTATCAGAAGTTCTGTCTCTCTGGCCACATTCTCTGGATGGCCTTGTGAGGAATTGCCAGACAGACATTTACATTTATAAGGGAAATCTCCATTTGTAAAGGTATCTCCCTCTCTGTATTGAGAAGAGGTGGGATGGCCTCATTTCTAGAGACTTATCAATGTGGAAGCTGAGGCTTTAAATCTGCATAAAAACCTTACTCTTGTTTACTGTGCTTTAGTGGTAATCTCCTGTAACTGACTCCCCCCACCCCCAAAGTCCTCCTTTGTCTTTGGCTGAACATGGTATTTAAGATGAGAATTTTAGATGTCCATTTAAGATGGACATTTGACCTCCCCCAAACTGCGTAAAGGAATTTAACTCTGGGTGTATACAGACTGGCAGCGTCCTCGTTAAGCCCGTTCTTAACAAAGTTCTGTTTACCAAATATTTACATTTGTAAAGGTATCTCACTCTGTGTAGTGGGAAGAGGAGGGGATGATCTTATCTCTGGAAACCTTTATCAGGACTGAAGAAGACTTAAATGTACATACTCTTGATTACTATAATTCCTGCTAACCTGTCTTGTTAATTATTTGGCCAGCCATAAGAACCTTAAGGGAAAAGGCACAGGGAGATTCTCCCTCTTCCCCTACAAGTCATTATTATTTCTATAAGATCTGATTTAAATAATTTGAATCATTTTTTTTTTGGTCAGTTTAACTAAAGATGTGTCAATTTTTTTGATCTTTACAAAGAACCAACCTATGATTTCATTGATTTTCTGAATTGGTTTTCTAAACTCAGTTTCACCTATTTACACTTTAATGTTTATAATTTCCTTCCTTCTGCTTGCATTGGGTTTGCAATGCAAATTTCCTTCCTTCTGCTTTTCATTGCTCTTTGGAATTTAGATTCTTAGGTGAATGGTTAAATTACTGTTTTGAGATTGTCTTATTTTTCAATATAGATTTTTACAACTATAAATGTCCCTTTAAGCACTGACTGGTGTAGCAGCATCCTGTACATTTTGGGTATGTTGTATGTTCATTTTCGTTGATCTCAAACTCTTTTCTAATTTTCGTTCTGGTTTCTTCTTTGGCCCATCAGTCATTGATGGGTGTGCTTTTTAGTTTACACGTGTTTGTAATCTCCCCGATTCCCTTCTGTTCTGGATAACTAATTTACTTCCATGTGGTCAGAGAGATAGTTCACATGATTCTAATCCCTTTCAATTCACTGAGCCTTGTTGTATGACTTAACACGGGGTCTAACTAAGAATGAGATGCGTGTGCACTTGAGAACAAGGTGCATTCTGCTCTTGCTAGGTAAGGTAGGGGGAAAGCTTTGCTCACTGGGCAAGCTTTCAGTCAAGTCAAAGTAAAAAAAAAAAAAAAAACTCATGAATGGAGTTTTTCCAGAGAGCTTCCAGACACGTCAAATAGAGAAAAATCCCTTGTGCATGCGCTTTTTGAGGAAAGATGACGGTTACAAACCTGCTGGATCCCCAATTCACATAAAGCTGGGTGAAGGGAAGGGGAGTTGACCAAGTTAAAACACCACAAGCTCCCTGCTCTTCCCCAAATTCAACCATTTTTCTTGAATAAACCCTCCTCTGATTGTTGCAAGCTTTTGGTTAATTACCCGAGTTTGACTATTTTAACTTTATTTTATTAACTTATTTTCTTTTTGATGAGGAAGATTGGCCCTGAGCTAACATCTGTTCCAATCTGCCTCTATTTCTTGTATGTGGGATGCCACCACAGCATGGTTTGGTGAGTGATGTGTAGGTCCGCACCCAGGATCCAAACCCACGCATCCCGGGCCACCGAAGCCTAGCGCACAAACTTAACCACAACGCCACCAGGCCAGCCCTTGGATATTTTAATTTTGATGGTTTTTGCAGGTGTCCTCCTACTTTTAGGAGGAGCAGGTTTTCAAAAGTCCCTGTTCCACAATTTCAGAAGTAGTTCCTGTTTTCCTTTTATTAATTTCCATCTGTACCTTGACTTAGGTTATTCCAACATCTTTAAGTGAAACTAGTTGCGTTTTTTTCCCCTAATTTGCTCAAATAGATACTTATAGTATCAATTTTTAACATTAATCAAATGGATATACATTTAAGGCTGTACAATTCTCTCTAAGTCTAAATTTGGCTGCATCCCACAAGCTTTGACAATTCCCATTTTAATTATCATTAAATTTAAAGTATTTTCTCATTGTCCGTATATATCTGTTTTTTCCCAGGGGTTAGTTAATTGTGTTTTCCTTAATTTAAAAACATTTGGGAATTTTCTAGTTGTCTTTTTCCTCTTTAATTTCTGCTAATGCCACCGTAAGGAGAGCACACGTCCTTAGTATCTTCAGTTCTATGAAATGTGTTGACTTTTGTTCTATGGCTCAGCGTTGGTGTATGTTCCTTGTGCATTTGAAGAGAATAGGCAATCTATAGTTGCTGGCTACATCACCCTATATATGTCAATTAGGTACCATGTGCTTTCAAATAACCTTCATCATTCCTAATTATCTGCCTTCTTACTCTATCAGGCACTGAGATAGATTGTGTTGAAGTAGTCTATCGTTAGGAATGTGTCCATTTCTCTTTTATGATATGTGAAGTTTCTTTTTTTTTTTTTTAAGATTTTGTTTATTTCTTTTTCCCCCAAAGTCCCAGTAGATAGTTGTCTATCATAGCTGCACGTCCTTCTAGTTGCTGTATGTGGGACGCGGCCTCAGCGTGGCCGGAGGAGCTGTGCGTCGGTGCGCACCTGGGATCCGAACCCAGGCCGCCGGCAGCGGAGTGCGAACACTCAACCGCTAAGCCACGGGGCCAGCCCATATGTGAAGTTTTGATTTAAATATTTTGAAATTTTCTTATTAATCACCTACAGATTTATAATTTTATATCTTCCAGTTAAATTATAAAATTCCCCTCTATATCTTTAATAATGATTTCTCCCTTATGTTTTATTTTATCTGATGCTGGTATTGCTGCATAAACTTTATCGTGGTTAGTGTTTGCATAATACACTTTTTTCATAATTATACTTTTAATCTTCACTGGTTTTTGTATTTAGAGTTTGTCTCATGGTAACAGCAGATATTTGGATTTTATTTCCTTTCAGTATGAAAGTTGTTTTTAATTGTACTACTTAGACTGCTAGTATTTATTATAATTAGAGTACTATTACATTTTGTGGATAAATCAAATATTTTTATTTTTATGCATTTCTGCCTTTCTTGTCACTTTTACAATTGTTTACTTTTTCACTCTGTTTTTACTAGTTGCTCCAGAAGGTACAAAATGAACCAATGTCTTCTTCAGGTCTAACAAAAATTAGCATGTTTACTGTACTACTTTACAGAAAATGCAACGAAATTATGAGGCCACTTTATTATCATTTATCTTCTCTCATCTTCTTTTACTACTGCATTCATTTATTGTTTTAATTTAACTTCTTTAACATACACACACACACACACACACCTGTAAGGTATTATTATTATAGTTTATAAAACCCATATTACTCATGTATTAAATTTTCATTAGTGAAATTCTCAATCATCTCTGCGATTCTATCTAGGAACATTTTCCATTTGTTTGAAACACAAGTTTAGTATTTCTTTTAGCTCTGGTCTGTTAATAAATTCATGGTTTCTTTTTTTAATGTGTATATTTTGCTTACAGTATTAAAGGCCTGTTCTGTGGCCATTGATTTCTAGGTTGGCAGCTATATTTGTGCAACAATATCAAGATGCAGTTCCATTGTTTTCAGCTTTCCATTATTTCCGTTTGTCTTATTGTTGCTTCTGTGAAAGTTGTGTGTTTTCCCTTCCTCTGGCTGCGTTGAGAATTGCTTCTGTGTTTTGGGTTTTCAGCTCTTTTACTCTGGTATTCATTGTGCTGCTTCCTTTGTTTATTTTCCGGTTGGGCTTTGTTGTTCTTCTTGATTCCATGTTTGATGCTTTCTTCAGTTTGGGGAAATCTTTGGTCAAACCCCACTAACTTTTAGACATTGCTTCTGTCCATTTCCTCTCTTTCATCTTTCTAATACTCTCCACTACAGGTGTTCTGAAAGTTTTCATAAGTTTTTTAAGCTCTTTGTTCTGCATTTTCCATTCTTTGTTTTTACTTTCTGTCTTCCATTCTGGATATTTTCTTTTAACCAGTCTTCCAGGTCACTATCCACCTCTTCAACAGTGTCTATACTGCTGTTAAACCAATCTATTCAGTTTTCAATTTCAGTTAATGAGTTTTTCATTTCAAGAACTTCCACCTGATTCTTTTTTAGAGTGTCTAGTTGCCTACTGAAGTGTTCCATCTGGTCCTCCAATTTCTTTACATAATAGTCATGGTTATTTAAAGTCTGTGCTTAACTCCCAACATTTTGATCTCACAGAGGCCTATTTAGATAGATTCTTTTTTTCCATTTGCATTTAATTTTACTGATGTGCCTGATAATTTTGGTTGAATGCTGGGTATTTTGTTTGAGAAAAACTGTGGGATTTTTTGCATCACATGTTCCTCCTCTAGACAAGATTTATCTTTTCTTCTGGAAGGCAGTCAGTGGGAAAGAAGATTGCCTTAATCCAAATAGTAATGGAGCCAGTTAGAGCCTGTATTTGAGTTTTGTGAGAGCTTTTCTAGTGCCATTCCCGCCTATTCATAATATCTCAGCAGTTTGTGAGACCTTACACAGAGCTTGGGGCATTTTTGCCAAACCCTCCACTTTTGTGGGCTTTAAACTCCATTTTTCCCCCTTTTGCCCCATAATTCTACCTCAGTCTCTGCTTGATTCTGTTTTCTGCTCATCTTGTCACTATCTGAAC
The DNA here is from genome assembly GCF_057802395.1 of Ceratotherium simum simum. Lineage (NCBI taxonomy): Eukaryota > Metazoa > Chordata > Mammalia > Perissodactyla > Rhinocerotidae > Ceratotherium > Ceratotherium simum. The sequence goes on from NC_141940.1 coordinate 126,568,916, forward strand.
TTGCATGTGTAAATCTGTTAATGGGCACATGTTGTAATTCAGAATGGAATATGTGACTCAATGGGGTGTTTTCTTTCTCTCTATTATGATGGCACCTCAAGTCCTAGCTCTGTGTTCCCTTCAATCAGAGTATTCTATATACATCATGGCCAGATTTTCTAGTTATTCTTAGCAATAGAATTGGGAGTTGGTGGGAAAATTTAACAAATACAGTGAGCTAGAAAGTTCATAAATACATCCCAGTCTATATGACACATAGGAAAAATTTGGCCTTTTGGGAAAGGGGTGGCTCATTTGATAAATAGGGTTGGTGATTCACCTCTCTGTCTAGAACAATGATCAACAAACCGTGACCTGTGGGCCAAATTCAGCCCTCTGTTTTTGTAAATAAAGTTTTATTGGAACATGCCTATATGTTTGTGCATTCTTTATGCCTTCTTTCATACTACAATGACAGAGACCGTATGGTCTGCAATGCCCAAAATATATACTGTCTGGCCTTTTGCAAAAAATATTTGCTGACAGCTCACTTAGATATAAACTAGGCCACACCCCCATTTATACTAGATGCCACAATACAGTTCAGATATATTAAATATTAACTTGAAAATTAGTGAATATAGGGAGATTATCCAGCTGGGCATGATCGAATCACATGAGCTTTTTAAAAGCAGAGGGTTTCATCTGGCTGGTGGCAGAAGAGTAATTCAGGGAAATTCATAGCTTGAGAAGGACCCAATGTACCACTTCTGGCTTTGAAGGGAACCATGTAAGTGCTAAAGGATGGGACTGGCTTCTAGAAGCTGACAGCATCCTTTAGCTGAAGCCATCCAGGAAAAGAACCCAGTTCTATAACCACATGGAACTGAATTCTGCCAGTGACCTGAATGAACTTGAAGGGAATTTGTCCCAGTGCCTCCAGATAGGAGCCCACCCTGCTGATTCCTTGAGTGTGAGACTCCGGGCAGAGAACCCAACCACACTGCACTGGACTTCTGACCTACAAAACTATGAGCTCGTGAATGTGTACTGGTTTACGCCTCTATGTTTGAGGCAATAGTACGTGAGGAATTTGGAGATAAAAAAAGTAGTCAGGGCCATGGAGGTCATGGCCATGGGAGAACGGACTATACATGGAGCAATTTGCCATCTCATCCTGGCATACATTGAATTTCCTAGTTTACAAGCATCTCCAATTTGAATGGAATATGGATGTGATAGGACCTGTGGTTCGACCTTCTTTAGTATTTCCTATTTCATATGGCACAGGGAAAATGCCAGAATCCTTTACAGCCCTGGAGCATAATATAAGTTAAAGAGCTGGATAGGGATTAATAGTTATGATAAGGAAATAAAAAATAGAATAAAAAGGAAAGAAACATTATCCCTCTGTGGATCATGGGTTGAGTTTCTCTCCTTTCTCTTCCTCACTTCCTTCTCATTTATTTCTCTTCCTTCTCTTACTCTCTTGTGTTCTCCTCTGTATTTACTTATTTGTAAAAATATGCCCTGATCATTGAACCTGAGAAATGTGGCAAATTGTAGGCATCGATAAACATTTTGATATTAGGGAAGATGGGTTGAGAGTAGAGGAAGGGGAAGCAAGAAAGTGGAAAGAAAGAAGGAAGGAAGGATGGAAAGAAAGACAGAAATGAAAGAAAGACAAGAAAGGAAGAAGGAAAGAAGGAAAAAAGGAAGGAAGGAAAGAAGGAAGGAAGGAAGGAAGGAAGGAAGGAAGGAAAGGAAAGGAAGAAAGAAAGAAAGAAAAAGAGGGAGAGAGAAAGAAAGGGGAAGGAAGGAAAGAAAGCAGAAGAAAGGAAAACAAGTAGAAGGGTGGTTTCTAAGTAATTCAGTAAAAGAGAACAAAAAGGGCATAGATGAGATAGGTAAGTAGATCGATGATAGATGGATAGATAATAGGTAGATAGATTGACGATAGATATGTAGATGATTGATGATAGGTAGATAGACAGATGATAGATAGATGATAAATGGATAACATAGACAGATGGGAAGAGAACAGAAACAAACAACAAAACAATCTCTACAATATAGAAAAAAATGAATGAAGGAATAAAGGGAACAGTGAGCATTTTGGATCTGAGTAACAGGCATGGATTGTCCCTAAGTGAAGATGGTCACAATTTTATCTGACTCCTCTCCTTCCCCTGGCAGTGTTTCTACTACCAGGACATCAGGGGCTGAGGTGTTCCAGAAGAGACAAGTATCTTCCGTGCTAAAGCATGGATTTCTCAAAGGCAGTTTCCTCTCGAGAAGCCCTGGATCCCTTAGCAGCAACCATGAGATATCCAGAAGATTCTTCATTTTCACATGTGGATTCTTGGTAAATGAATTATGAATGAGCCTTTGCCAGTCTGCCTGCAACAATATGCAGGACCCTTCACAGAACAAGCAAATTATGGTTTGGGAGACGAGGACAAGGTTCTGAGGTGGGGACAGTTACACATCTCAGTCTTTTAATAGAGAAAACATCAAGAAAATCATTAAAAAGATTATCTCAATGTATTTGCATTTCATGTCTTATGATAACAAATCTTGTCTTTAGCTCTCACCCAGAATGCAAAATTCTTGTGTATTTAATTTTTAAAAAAAATACTTCGGTAGCCTCATCACCCTTTCAAGCTTCAAGCCAAGAGAGTGAGCATGTCCACCCATCAACTGGACTGTATCCTTTTGGAGATAAGTAGAGAAAGACTGGCTAACAATGCTTCCAGGGGCTACAGGAGGTTCTCTAAGCTCAAGTAATGACGTTCTCCTGAGTGCAGATTAATGTTCACTAAAGACCATTGAAGTGAAATGGCCAGGGAGAGAGATTCATTGTAGAATCGTCGCCATTCATTGCATGTTCTTTTTCTCCTCCAATAGGAAGCTTAACCTCAACTATATTCTCATCACTGCAGCACATTTTCATCTACTAATATGTTTCAGGCTTGTTTCACCTTGTAATGTCATCATTGCTTTTTTTTTTGAAGTATACTGGCATTCCTCTAAAAATATTAGTTTGCAAATAACTCATTCTACAAAGCTTTTCTTATTTAAACCTTCACTTCAAAACCAGTGCTTTGTAAATAAAAGCAAAAGACACAGAGAGTTGGAATTTCACATAACAGCCGAAACCCTACGTAGCTTGAAGTTTAAGAGAAATATACTGGAACTACAAATGCTCTGCCCAATGAAAAGGCAAATCCACACCCCCTCTCCATGCCTTCCCCCACCCCCCAACCCATGGAAGGACTTACGTCGTCTTGGGTTGGTCTCCTTTTGACTAGCTCTCTCATACTGACTCCTCATCTCTGGAAAACACCGCTTAGTATTTGATTTCTCTAAGATGCTGCCTGAGTAGGTTGAATAGTGGCCCCTAATAAGTTATGTCCAAGTCTTAACCCCCAGAACCTGTGAATGTGATCTTATTTGGAAAAAAGTCTTTCCAGATGTAATCAAGTTATGATGAGGTCATAGTGGATTAGAATGGGCCCTACATCCAATCACAAGAGTCCTTATAAGAGATAGAAGAGGAGAGAGACAGACACAGAGGAGAAGCCACGAGAAGATGGAGACAGAGATGGGAGGGATGCGGCCACAAGCCAAGGATGCCTGGAGGCCCCAGAAGCTGGAAAAAGCAGGAAGGACCCTCCCCTGGAGCCTCCAGAGGGCGTGCGGCCCTGCAACACCTTCGTCTCAGACTTCTGGTCTCCAGCACTGGGTGAGGACGAATTCTTGTTGTTTTAAGCCACTCACTTTGTGGAGCTTTGTTATAGCAGCCCTAGGAAACTAAGACGCTGTCCATAGAATGTGTTTCCTTGCGTACATTGTACTGAATGTTTGTGTTGGGTTGGGACTGTGACACTCCAACAGAACAAATAAACACACTCTTGTTTCCTAGGAAAGTGTGTGGGCTACAAAATAATTCCTGCCTTCATGGATTAACTCCTTCATCTTCTTATATTCTCCTTAAATACTTTCAAATACCTTCCTTTCTGTTTACTTCATGTCAACTATCTTTAATTGTCCACTTCATTTACTTCGTCAACATTGGCATCTTGTTCAGTTATTTTAGTAAGAAACGCACTCTCTGTGGGGTGTTACAGACCAATTGTTCTTTGCTCCAGTAAATCTAGGATATAATTGAATGACAGTTAATCTAGTGGTAATAGGCCTGTAGTGATTTCAAAAACAAATCCCCATTAGCACCATTAAATACTTTTTCTCGCAGAGTATGTGAAGACACCTAGACAGGGATTATATCAGAGGCCATGATTCTGTACAGTGTGGGAAATGGGTTCTAACAGATGCCTCACAGGAAGTGATGTTACTTGGAATGAAGAAGTTTAATCACCCATTTCCAAGGAAAACTGTCTTGCCCATCTGTGGACACTCGGCTTCCTAGGGTTAGATGGACAGAGAGTTGAAAAATTAAGACAGTGCTGTGCAAAGCAAAGGAGAAAAGTTTACACACATGTAGACAATTTATTCTTTAGTTCTCTAAAAGTACTTAGCAGCATTTCCAGGACATACTCTGGGACTAAATGCCAAGATTTAAAGTCTTGGCAAGAAGGAAATGAGGCAATAATTTAATATTGTGTGGAGTATGAATGTCCCTATAAAGGTCTGGCCCAAGATAAAACTCTTTTTCTCAGCTTCTCTGCTAAAGGAGGATCACTGCATTCTCAAGAAAAGGAGGTGTCGAATTGGAGGGTCTTATATAACATAATGCAGAGCAACTGCGCATGTCTGTGCTTCCAGACGTGTTCCAGCCATCTCCAGCAAATACCTCGTCTTCATCAAGTCCTATGAATAAATTCTTTTAGAAAGCCAGCTCTACATAAATACCTCTTGTCCAGCCAGCCAACCCCACCACTGTGGTTCTCTATCAAAAATGCTTGCTTGTTTGCTTCAGAGAGGGATGTTTTCTAAGCATCAATGCATCACAGTTGAGTGATCCCATTGATCCCATGGATGCCCAATTTTAAGAATTATTTTAAATTCAAAACAAATCAGATATATATTATTAAATCAACAAAGATAAGCCAAAGGCTGTTCCTTGAGTCAAGAAATGGTTCTCTTCACTCAGCACATAGAAGATCTGAAACGTCTTTTTTACCCCTTGAGGTAGTGTTGGGTTTGCACTAAATACGTAATTCCTGTGGCCTCTCTTCCCTGGATTGCCCTGTGTACACCAGAGACTTTTAAAATATTTTCTGAGCAACAGCATAAAGCTCATTACTGTTATCCCATGGAGTTGATCTCATCAAATCCACAGGCATGCAGACTCTATAGAAAAGATAAGCTAATGCCGAAGATAGCCAATAGGAAAACACAAGCCAACCATCCAAAATAGAGCAGAAGTATCCCCCTTAGTCACATCCGCTGATGCATTTCAATAATTCTCGATTGTGAAGATGGTGAAATTGAGCTCATCCCTAGTTCTGTCTACAGTTGTGTAAATATTCCAGTTGTCTACCCAGGGATGTGTGGAGTTGGTCAGACAGCCACACATTAAATTTCTTTTTAACAAACAAGTGCATGGTTTATATTCAGTAATGTGGGTTTGAGCATACACAATGAATTTGTTTATTTATAAAGCAGAAATCAAAGCTGAGTAGGAGGATTTCCTCATGTATAATTAAAAGCAGATCGCTGTGTGCATGAATCCTAAAAGAAGGCTTGGTTCAAGAATCTTCCCCCAGTGGGAGGCCATGTAACAAAAACCTGTTTAAGAAGACATGATTCCTTCTCCACCAATACCCTGGGCTGTATAGGGCAGACACAGTGATAAGATTTCATTACACGCATTGAGTTGTAGTCATCAAACGGTATCCTATGAAATAATGAAAATTGGGAGTTAATTTATTCTTTTTTGCAAAGACAGCAAGGGAAAGACGTATTAGCTCTTACCTATTGCACATCTCATTACTTAGTATTAGTGATTTAGAATGAAAAGTAACAGAGAAGTGATGCCTATTTTTAATTATTAACTGAGGATCTCGACTGTGTTATACAAATATTCACTTTTACACTTGTTGGAAGCTGTCTTAATAACCAGACATGTGTAGGAGAGCACTATTATCTTATAGTTTCATGGAACTCTTCACCACAGTCTTCAAAACATTAGATGAAGAATCACTTACAAATATTAGCTAATAAAACAAAACTCACTCTCTGGAATATATTCTACATTTTATACATAAATGTATAGATGAAACTAAGCAGAGATTGTCTTCACTTGTACATGCTATCTAAGGTTTGACATGGAGACAGAGATTGGCTTTTGTTTAATTTGCTCTGAACCCCACCTTTTCCAAGCAACCGAGAGCCCTTTCTGCCCTGTGTCTGTGCTGTGGCCGTGACAAAACCTTCCAGCATTTGTTGTTCCATGTAGCATCCTTTTGCAAAGGAATTCACGTCCCAAGACAATTTGGGGCAGAAAATGATGATTTTACTGACAGTAATCTCAATTTCCATGACTTCCCTCATCCATTTCAACCCCTCCTAACACAAGAGCCCAAGCCTGGGATTAGGGGATCTCCCTCACTCTTTGCCCTAAGATTTCCCTTTCTTATCATCTTGGGGCACTTTACAATCTTCAGAATGTACCTATTTACTTTGAAGAGCATTGGCATTTGAGTAGCACGAATATACATCAGCAACCCTAAGTTTATACGCCAGACAAGGGAAATCCACATACATTAGAACATGTTTGTTCAACAGATACATTCTTCCCACTCAGTTAGGGAAAAATAAAACACAAGCATATGGTTACTTGAGAGTTCACCACTGAAGTTCTCTCTAGCTGTGAGAAACGGCCAAGTTTGAAAGATTTCACTATCCCTCATTCAGGTTTAATTTGGTCTAAAGCACTCTTAGACTATTGTGGTATTAACAATGTCCTAACTCCTCACTTGTACTTAAAAATATCCTTTTGCATAGGGAAAAGCTGGAATATGACCCAAGCGTGTTGTTAGTTTCAAAGATGGTCATGCATTGTTCCCTTTGTTTCTGTAGCTTCCCATTGGCCCCAGGGCTCAGGCCAGGTGTCAAGACTGGAAAGAGGTTGGTGTCCAGCTGCCATGATGCCTCAAACTTCACGTATGGCTCTTTGCTCACACTAAGGTACACCTGTCCATGAACAGCATCAGGTATCCAACTCCAGTGTCCCTTGCATTAAATACTGGTATTTTCATAACATGCAAGCCATTCTTTCAAGACATAAATGTAAGATCCAAATACAATGGGATTTCCTGTCTATATCCATCCTCACAGTCTTCCTAAATCCCCTAAATCTTTGTTCCTCTCTATAGATCCTCATAGCCATGTGGTGTTTATGTGTCTATTTTGTATATGTATTATTTTCCCTAAGTTGTAAAGCAAGGTTTCTCAACTTCAACACTATTGGTGTTTGAGGCTGGATAATTCTTTGTTATGGGGGGCTGTGCCGTGCACTGTAGGATGTTTAACAGCATCTCTGATCTCCACTCATTAGTTACCAGTAGCACCTTCAGTTGTGACAACCCAAACTCTCTCCAGACATTGCCAAATGCCCCCTGGGGTGGGGGAGCAATATTACCCCCTAAGAATTGCCATTGTAGACAATTAATGGTATATTCCCATCCCCTCCATTAGGTAGCAAGTATCATGACGGTAATGACTGTATCTTATTTCAGTCTGAATATACCCAGCGGTAGAGCACAACCTGGCTAAAGAAGGTCTTCAATCAATATTTATGACATTAAATTCCCCGAATCCAGCAATTAAAAATTCCTTGAAACAGCAGAAAAGTTTTATATATCATCACTATCTTATTTCAAGAGCTGATGGTTTCTAGAGATAGAAACATTCCATAGATTCAACCATAGGCATGAAACATGGAACCCATATAAATCTTAATTATCATAATATGCAAAGGCAAGGAAAACAACCTCCATGCCTCAAAGGAACATACAGCATGCATTTTTATTCCATAACTCAAGATTTAAGAGCAGAAGACATCGATTATTACCATAGAGATTCATTTTCACATGGAAAATAGCGCATTTCACTCTTTTTCATTGTATAAACAACCCACAGAGCACCTTGCTTCCAAATACTCTTCCTGCAGTTATATTCCAGAGAAGTTAAGCCACGGGTTGAAGAATGCCAAGTGTCCCTCTTCCCTGACCAAATCGGTGTCTTCAGAGAGCAATTTCTCTCCTCTGAGGAAGTGTAGATATAAGCACCTTATCAGCACTCGAGTATTTCTACCTATGTGCTTTCCCACTTAAATCAGGAGGAGGAGGAGAATATCATTACGATGTCCTACTCCAGGCTGCAAGTGAAAAAATCTTTGCATCATTTGTAAAGGGGAGTCATCTCGAGCCTTACGGGTTCAATTTGCCCTGAGACAGGTTTCAATGTCTGCTTCACATTTGACGTTTAGAATCTCACGGTCAGGCAAGGTCCTGTTTCAGTGGAGACTCACGAAATACACAGGGCGACGATGGGAAGATTGGGGCCACTGCTCATTAAGCTTAAGGCATGGCACAGCCATAGGCCCAGCAGCAGAAGCAGGACTGGCTACGTTTGAAGGAGGAGCCATGAGGCTGAGTATAATGAGCCGGTGAAAGACCTGTAGAAACAGAGGGATCCAAGGAAACGAGGTTTCATTGGCTTTGGCAAATGTTTGGGTTCAGTTCTGAATAAAATGGAAAACAATGGATACATTTTAAATAAGGGAGTGGCACAACCAGATGGATGCTTTGTGCACTTCTCCTTGGCTACATGGAGAGAATGAGTTATGCTCTAGCGGAGAAGGAAGACCAGGTGGGAGGAGGATAATGGGAAGAATTAATGAGGGTCGGGGTGGAAGGGAAAATGTGGAGCAAGTGGACTGCATTTTGGAAGGAGAGTTGATGGTACTTGCTGATGGATTTTATGCACAGGGTCAGGGAAGAGAAGAATCTGTTAGGACCCTTTTCTTGTGGGCTTAAAGAACTGAGAGGTGCCATTTGCAGAAATAATAAGAACTGGGGGAGAGACAGTTATGTAGCATGAGAACTCAAAGTTCTCTTTGGAACATGTTAAATTTGACAAGTCTATAGATATGGAAATTGAGATGATTGTCAACATCCAGAGCTCTTCATAGAAGTTGTCATCCCAAATATGTGTGTGTGTAGCTTGTATTTTTTTTTAAATTGAATTTGGAAGTAAAGGCAGGCTGTGGTGGTCTTTCTCAAAGGGCTTCCTTTTCATTACTGGTTCCTCTTGAAACTTCTCCGGTAAAAATGTTTAGAAGAGCAAACTGCTCGTGAATAAGCCACTTCAGTGTCTTATGTAATAAAGGAAATTTGAGCACAGCCAAAATATCCATCCAGAGATAAATGAATAAATATGCATCTGGTGTACCTACACAGAGGAATCCTATGTGTCCTTTAAAATGAAAGACATAGAGCATTCTGTGGTAATGTGTAATCGTGCTGTAAAATATAAGCGCAAAAAGATCATGAACGATAAACATGGAATGATTTCTGTATTAGAGTTTCCCAGGGAAACAGAACCAATGAAGAGATTTATTGTAAGGAATAAGCTCACTCAATTCTGGGGACTAGCAAGTCTGAAATTTTTAGGGCAGGCCAGCAAGCTGGAAACTCAGGAAGGATTTCTGTGTTACAGTCTTGACGGAGAATTCTTTCTTCTCCAGGAATCTTTGGTTTTTGCTCTTAAGATTTTCAACAGAGTGGAAGAAGTCTATCCATGTTATCAAGGATCATCTCCCTTACTTAAAGTCAACCAATTGTAGATGTTAACCATGTCTTTATCTACCTATTTCTCTGTCTACACACACACACACACACACACACACACACACACACTGTGGATAAAGAATCTTTGAAAAATTGTATGAGAAACTAAGATAAGAATCTGGGCCAACAAAGCAAGCTCACCTAGGACTAGTCTTTGGAAATTGTTGATTTCTCCTTAAAGCATTTAGATGCTGATCAAGATTAAAATACTGACATTTAGAAAGCACAGGAGTTGAAAACATAATTAATAATATTAGTGTTGAAACTTAACTTCTAAATCTTTAAGAAATTTTAGAGTTTGCTCTGCCCTTTAAAGTATTCTTTATTACCGAGTATGTACTTGCACTAGATTGCAAAGAAATTGGAAAAAGATGGAGACTAAGACTAGCAACTTTCTTTGGGGCAATTTAATTGCAAAAGAGATGAATCCTCAAAGATTGTGTCATGATGAGACAGTGTTATACAACAGATGAATAAAACAGATCATATCTTTAAAGGAGACCATCTCGAACTCTCGGCTTTTAGGCAGTGTTCACAGTCTGTCTTGCATGAGAAGAGTGGTTTTGACATAAATAGAGGCAGCTTCCAAGAACTAAATTTTGTTGTAAACCACAATAAGGGAAACATAATCCCATTTAAAAAGAAAGAAAGCATGTCCCAATCTTAAAGGGACCTTAATTGTTTTTATGACCCTTTAATGATAATATATTGTTCTGAAAGAAGGCTTTTAAGAAACAAAAACCAAAAATGAATTGAATTATCCATTTTTATGAAACATATTATGGTTGGTTTATAGAACTTCATAGTACTTAGCAGTAATACTTCGGAATAATTACATTAAAAAATATTTGGACAGAAAAAGATTGTACTACTAAGTACTTGGTAAAGAGCTTTTCACACTATTTTCACAATTGTTATGACAGACACTCAGTGTAATGTTTAAATGGGGTCTTTGCTATAGTAAAACAGAATAAAACACAATGGGTAAAACTGTAGCATTGGAAATCATCTTAGAATTCTTTTTGTAAATCATTTGTTTCACAAATTGCAACCAAAATGTGTGTAATTAAATCCTACTGAATAGGTTAAAATCAGATGCATTCCATTCTGGATACTATTTTAAAGTGCAAAAATGTCACCGTGGTGTTCTGGTGCAGTTATATGTAAATGTACAAAGATCGTACTAGAGAATCTATTATTCTAGTCTGGAGGTGGGTTGTACTTAGGAGATATGCATACAACACAAACCACAGGAACAAGTACGCTCTTATAGATCTTTATAGTATGATCATAATATTTTTAAAAAGAAATTTGTCAATGCACTATAATAATCTTATTACACTTGAATACCAAAAAGAAAATTAAACTGACCGCCAAAGAAAGTTTTCTGCATTCAGATCCTTCATCCAACAAGCTGTTCCTTTTATGGCAAAGAAATATCCATGCTCCACCAAAACCATTTCTCTTTTCCTAATAATAGGCTGATAACAGGATGGTGCTGCTGGACCAAAGACGAAACTGACGAGCCCCTCTGGCAGTTAGTTAGAACATATGACTGAGTTCTTTCTGATTGACTGAGAGTGAATCATGTGTTTCCCTTGCAGCTGTGGGGTGTTTAGAGAACTGGTGTCCCTCCAACATGCTACTTCTCCATCCCCAACTTCAACGGAATCAACCCGAAGTGGGACCTTGGAAAGTATGGAGTTAAAAATAGCAAAGCTATCAGTAGCCTGGATCCCTGCATGAGTCTGTGGAGCAGAGCCAGCCACCAACCTAGAAAATGGGGGACAAGCTTCTTTCTATGAGAGCCTTTGTGTTTTTAGATTTTCATACTATAGCACCCTAACTTTTTGTCTTGGTTTAGTCATCAATTTAAATGGAGATCACAGCCAAGAAATCAAGAGAAGACTGAAACTTGGACAGACAGCAATGAAAGAATTAGGAAAGATCATCAAGTGTAAGGAAGAGTCATTAAGAGACCAAGGCCAAGATTATCCACACTCTCATATTCCCAGTTACTAGTACGGATGCAAAAGCTGGACAATGCAGAAGGCTGACAGGGAAAAAAGGGGATTCATTTGAGATACAGTGTTGGAAGAGAGCTCTACGAATACCCTGGACTGACAGAAATGTGAACAAGTGGGTCCTAGAGCAAATTAATCCAGAAGTATCACTAGAGGCAAAAATGATGAATCCGAGGCTGCCCTACTTTGGGCACATCATGAGAAAGCAGGATTCTTTGCAAAAGACAATAATGCCGGGAAAAGTAGAAGGCAGCAGGCAAAGAGGAAGACCAAATATGAGATGGATTGACTCCGTAAAGGAAGCCATAGGCATGAGTCTACAGGAGTTGAGCAGGGCTGTTGAGGACAGGGCATTGTGGACATCACTCATTCATAGGGTCACCAGGAGTCCGAGCTGACTTGACAGCACATAACAACAACAACAACAACGTTTTGGCTGAATAATACAGCCTGAGTTACTAATGTTACCATGTGTTTCTTCATGAAAAGTCTCATCATTTCACTACGATATTCAAAAATACAGTTTTGAAGGCATTTTACTTCTAGTATATTTTTAGATGGGAAAATACATAATTTTATTATTTTCCTAGTATTTTCCTTATAATGTGATGGTTCTTTAAAGCTAAAGATGTCCCTCTGAAGGCTTGCGGGAAGCAAATAAAGCAACATTCACATTTTCTCATGCTTACTTATACATGTATGCAGAGATTGTGCTTCAAGTTTTTTTTTAAATTAGTATAAGTTCAAGAAGTTCATATTTCATTACCGGGTGACAGGGAAGTACTTGGAAGATCATCAAACTCAAATCAGAGAACCTATTTCGATTGCTAACTCTGAATCTTGGGGCTAATTAATAAATGTCTTCAACTCTTAGTTTTTATGTATGGAAAAGGAGTGCAGAGGGGAATAAAATGATGTCACACATAGAACAAAATCTGGAAGAGATGCAGAATAAGAACTGAACTTGCTCCTCATCAGCTGGGGGTCTTCAGCTCCTCCAACATAACATAAAGAAGTTTCTGTTGTTTTATCTCCACAGAAAGTAAAGTCAATTAAATGATGTTCTATTCCCACCTCAGCAGTTAAGATTTGTTTACGTGAAGTAGGGGAGAAATAGAAAGTTGTGTTGGAAAATTCTTTGAAACAAATTATCAAGGTCTAAGTTTTACCAGAAACTAGAAAATAACTTATTTTTCATACTGAAAAATACATAGATATTCATGCTGAAGTTTTCATTTTAAATAAAAATACGTATTGATTCCTACCTACTAGTTTTCTTTTTTATCATGTGGCTTTCCATTGAGAGAACTGTTTTGTCCTCAACAGGAACAAATTTGAAAATGGCTACTTTTATTTTCATTTTGAATAAATGTTTCTGATAAAAAATGTGGGACAGCTTCAAGTTGCATACTTGCCTGTTTAGTCACCAAATACAATATATTGCACAAAAGAAATCTTTATAAATGTTTGTTGATCAATGATGTATATATTTTACAAAAATTATCTGGTAATTTTAATTTATGGCACATTAAAAATAAAAAAATAGCAGTATTCTACATAAAAATATAATATAGTAGTCATTGCATTCTGAAAATGAATGTGCTGGTGGATACTAATTGCTTTGAAATTGTGATCATATACAATTTATCCACTTTTGAACATTTTAATACATTCTTCCTGTTTTCTGTATATTTAACCAACTACTTGTTCTTTCTTTTTTTTTTTTTTTTCTAGTGAGGAAGATTGGCCCTGAACTTACATCTGTTGTCAATTCTCCTCTTTTTGCTTGAGGAAGATTGTTGCTGAGATAACATCTGTGCCCATCTTCTTCTATTTTGTGTGTGGGACACTGCCACAGCATGGCTTGATGAGTGGCGTGTAGATGTGTGCCCGGGATCTGAACCCACGTACCCCGGGCCGCTGAAGAAGAGTGCATGAACTTAACCGCTAGACCTCTGGGTCAGCCCCCATGCCTTCTCTTTCTATACCTTAGTGGAAAGAGCAGGGTTCTTGCTTTCATAATATCACATTGCCTCCTCCATTTTCGAGCATTTTGCGTTTTCCTTCCTTTACTATTTGTTTGCCTTGCCATGCTTTTAATAAAGTAGATATTAAATCTCCTAAAGATATTTTCCCAAAAGTAGGCAATTATTAAACATCTCATGTAGATATTTTACAAATCACGTGCTGTATCTAAAAACATTATAGAGTATATATACATTCATTTCTTAACTTTTTTTGGCAAATGTTTTATGGAACGCCAAACCTTGCCCTCATGGAAATTATACTCTGACAGGGCAGGAACAGTTTTCATGGGGAGATGGACACTATTGGATATCATGCTGACCCTACATGGTGATGGCCTATGAAGGAGTATGGAAAAGGAGGGAGGTGTGTGCATGGTACATATGTTTCTCATTTTTCAATAGGTTTATAAAGAAGATGACTTTTATATCGGATAAATCTACATAGTGTAGCATGATGCTTGTTTCTATTTCTCAGAAAAATGCTGAAATCCTTTGAAAAATGCTTCAAATCATTTGAAATTGAATAAACATGGTAAGAACCATCTCAAAGCCGTCCTACGTATATATTAGCAGAAATCATCTACAGGTCTTCTTTCAAATTCAAAGTGTAGCAAATACAAGACACAGCTTCATTAAGTGTAAGATGAATGCCCAACTGCTTTCTGTATGCAAAATTTACTGGGCAAATCTGGGCAAATGGATTAGTGCCAACCTGAAGAATAATACAATTAGAAACAGGTGTAAAGACGATGGCAAACCAACACAGTCATTCCCTAAAAATAGTGCTAGTTTTCAACAGGAAACTACAAAACTTGATTTATGTATCTTTCAAGTATGAGATAATTTTGTCTACCGTCTTTCATGCCTTAGTTTCATAACATTCAAAATGCATCAGTCATGAAAAATACACAGAGCTTGGAGTATTAATAAGAGATTGGAATATGTTTCTTCCTGGAGGTTTTATATCCTCAGACATGCACCCATCTTGGGCACCATGTGTGTGTGATAAACTAAGTTCAAAAGGAACATAACTGGCATGAAACTAAGATATCGAAAGTTCCCATTTTCTCTGTAAATCAAACATCTGACTTCAAATTCTGTGACTTCAGAGAGGCATGTCATTACACCTAGAAAACAGATGTTTGCCACTTACCCTGAGGAGTCAAAATTATATACGTATTTGCACATGTATATGTGCATTAGGGAGAGTTAAGGCTCGGATTCATATTACAGAATTATAATCTTTGAAAAAAAAATCTCTGATTATTAAATGTATAAATGAGAGAGTTAGGTGAAGAAAAATGCTAACAACAAAACCAAAACAGTGTCATTTTCCTGGAGAAGATCACGTCTTTTGGAGACTTGATCTTGAGGGAGATTAGATTGATTTTTAGGAAGAATGCTTTCACCCTAATGCTCAAAACATCCCAGAATAACTACAACAAGTTAAGGAATCTGTGCCTCGGGCTATATAAAAATAGGGAAGAGGGCATAATTAATATATGTTGAGGATTCTCTATGTGTCAGCTGCCTTACAAATGTCATACTGCATTTAACTTTCTCCAACTTGTCCGAACTTGATGTAATCTGAAAACTTCTAGAAAGTCGTAAAGCAGGTAATCAATAGACTAAGATTTCAAGCTCAGGTCAAACAACTCAAAAACATGGTCTAATTCCATAACATCAGGGAGCAGAATGCTGGTCAACCATCTACCCGAGATTCCAAATGAGAATGAAGGAAGTGCCTAAAGGGAAATTTTGAGTCTCCTCCAACTCCGTGTCCCACAAAAATTTAAGGAAGAATTTTGATAACTTTAATAAATAGATTTCTTCTGTTGAGTCAAGAATTTCTTGAGTGACATGAAGAAATGAGAAAATAATGCCTCAATTAAAAAGAAAAATATTCAAGTTTAATTTGCAGAGTTCACTAAACATGCTCCTATTTTTTTTTTCATCTATAACCTAACCCAGTAGTAATCTGCATACTGATAAACACTTCAATATAAAAAGATAAATATTGCTTTTTCAGGTCATATTGAACTTAGATAAGAAGGAATATATAGTTTACCCATTTGTATAGGAAGACGTCAATGAAATCATCAGTGATTTTATTTGCATTTATGTTGTATCATTCCATTTATTTTATATCTTTGAGTTTTATCACCAAAATCTAAACATTTTAGTCTATCACTTTAAATAATAGAGCAACCTTAGATAGTTCATAAAACAAGACATTATCTGTTGAATTATTTCTCCATAAATTAAGCTTTGTTTCTAACATATAATATTAGAGTTTAAGCTTAAATATGCTTCTGAATATTTTGCTTTACATTATGAGGTCTCCTAACATTAAACTGACAGATTCTTTCAATCCAGCAGCAAATGTTGTTTTCTTTG
The DNA here is from genome assembly GCF_057802395.1 of Ceratotherium simum simum. Lineage (NCBI taxonomy): Eukaryota > Metazoa > Chordata > Mammalia > Perissodactyla > Rhinocerotidae > Ceratotherium > Ceratotherium simum. Next base: position 126,585,161 of record NC_141940.1, read on the forward strand.
CCCAAGTAAAAAATAAACTACAGGAGACGCCTGGCTCAACATGACAGATTGAGTAAATATGCATATTATTGGCCCCTACTGAAAACAATCTGGCCATAAATGTATGCTCTATGATTCAGTATAATTACCAGATAATTTTCTAGGATGTAATTTGCATTTTTGCTTTGATCTAAAGACTAAAATGTTAAAGACTCATAAATTAAATTAATTAAGGCCTCCTAAGTTAATTGTAAGAACCAAGTATTAAGCAGACCCTCTCCACACTACAAATGGGGTCAATGGGGTCAATGGGGTCATTTGGCAAAGGCAGAGAATGAGAACACAATCTTGCTTTCACGATGTGTAAGAATTTTCATCTGACGTCAGGGTAACAGGAAAGAATCAGTAGACTACAAGTTATCCATGAAAGCCATTGGATAAAATAAACCTTGCTTTTCCCCGGGTGTGGTTTTTATTCCCTGTGTTCTTTCTCCTTTAGTCCTTGTCCCATCATTTGTGTCTGTCTTTCTGCTCCATTTATCCGCATCCTCAAATAGTATCTTCCATTTCACTGGCAAGATCAACAGTCATAGCCACTCCACACAATGACAACAACAAGAAGCTTCTCAAATCCACCTGAATATCATGCGACATTCACACTTCCCTCAACTGTCCACAACCTGCCTCTATTTCTGCTTTCGCTCCAGGATTTTGCACACCTTCTTGTTATGCATAACTGTGTACGATGTTCTCCTGGATATCAGGGACCAACATCTGTGCTCACATTTTCCTTTGTGTCAATTCGCTCATGGATTTCATAGTTTTAAAAAGACTATCATGAATGCATTCAGTAGCCTATTTTCAGGATGTATTTACCCACTTTGTTTGTAATTTAACTTTCTTCCTTTCATCTTTTCTCTGGCAATTCCTTCTCAAGATTTTGGAATAGCTCCAACTCCCTCTGACCCAGTAATTAATCCATTTATCTTGCCAGCCTCCCTCATCTTTTCTAATGCCGTGCGTTCAACTACCTTTCCCAGTAACTGCTCTCAGCCTGTTGTCTTCAACCCAGAGCTTCCTCAAAATCCACATCGCTCTTCCAAAAGGTTCAACGTTGTTATGACTCACAGGATATCTGACAGCATCTCAAATGTGAAAAGTCAGTGTGATGTTATGGGCTTGCTTGAACCATCAGAACATATAGCACGCATTGCATAGTTTATTTAGAGACCACGGTGTCATTAAACTGGGAGAAATTATTTCTCATAAATTAGAAAATATAGATTAGATCAAATATTATAAGGGAACTTCATTTTCTAACATTAAATCTAGACTATGATCTCCTAGTAAACTAGAAACTGCAAGTGTGTGTGCTTTTCCCCATTTTTACATGGTGTTAGGAGCAGCCTTAGAACCATTAAATATGTTTTCATGGTACAAAATGCTCTCAGCCTCAATACTAACACGTTAAAACTAACACTCAAAACTAACACATTAAAAATAAACCTTGAAAATCAGTGCAAGTGTGCTTATGATGAGACATATATATTCAGTAGATCATCACAAGAAAGTGTGACTGAGTATTTATTCCATATTTTTTATGTGTAAGATATTTTTCCTGTTTCTGAGACTAAACCATGAGATAAAAGAGGAATTCTCATTACAACATGTAACACAGTACAGTTGAGTATTTCTCTCTGATGAGCTGATTCACGATTTATGCATAATTCCCTGGAGTTTTATTTCACAAGGACTGTTATTTGCATTAAGTAAATGTCCTTTGTAGAAAATTTGATCCTGAAATGTCTGAGAGTGTACAACATATTTGTGATAAAATCAATCCAGAAATGAACATTACACAATTATGTAATATCACAAAGTCCTTTAAATGAGATGGAATTACAGCTGGCTTCATTGTTACCTATCTACATCCTGTTATCAGGCAATTGGCACTGAAAAAGATTCCAGTTCTGTAGTCGGATGTGGACCCAGTTATCAAGAGACGGTTATGGTCTAGGACTAGTCAGAGCAGAGGTATGCTTGCTACATTCCCAGGTCTACCTTTTTTGGTGGCATATTTACTTGTTGTCTATGTCTTCTCTTTGATCCTCACTTGCAGACATAGAGACAAAGCAGATGAGGTCTTCCCCATCACAGCTTCACATAGTCAATGACTGTGGCTGAATGTAGACTTTCTCCGTGGTGCCTTAATCCCACGGGGGAACAAGTCCGAATGATCTTCACTGTAATTCCCCCAGTATTTCTATGCTGTTTGGATGGAGTGTTGGTTTGGATGGGCCATCAAGATGAGTTGTTCTTAACACATGGCAATGTACGTCCAAGAAAATTAAAGCAATATCTCATTGCTTCAGCCTAGCATTGATGAGTAAAATTTATACCTGCTATGGATAGATTTCTAAATACCCAGGATCTTAGTAGAAGCCATTAAATGTAAACTTTTGAAATTTACTGGAGCCTCTTTATTGAACTAATTTGAAAGGACTAGGTGGTAGAATATTTTTATGCAATGTGGACCTCTCCCTTCCCCAAATGATGTGAAAGACCGTGGCTATACTGAAATTTACTGAGAGCAATGCAATTTCAAGTATCTTCTTGTAGTTTTCTTCAATAAATACATTTTCCACATCAGCTGTTCTGAAGTGAGTTTCTGGAAATTTTTTCCATTCTTTACAAGGACATATTTTTTGGATGGGTTCAAAGAGATTAGACCAGACACTGTGCTTCGAATGTAAGGACGTGATTGAGGTGGCACATCTCAGGACCAGAAGTCGGTTGGTGATGGAGAATTTGGTGCCAGAGTTTGAACTTCATTTGCTTTCAAGTAATCATAGGTGATGGAAATCAGATCAAAAGCAAGCCACTAGTCCATCTGACATGTAAAATAACTCATAAGAAGTTGCAGAAAAAAAGAAAACAGTTAAGGAAAAGCGAACCTATTCTCCTTTTTAAAAATAAAATTGACAATTCCATTTGGAATCACAAGGAATGTCCTCCTAACTTTAAAGTTTTTAAGTAAAAGGATTAATATCCAGTCATTTACAAAGCTCCAAATCCTTCTCCCAATTTTGTTCACATTAATTTTTTCTTTTGCTCTCAATTCTCAAGAGATTTACTTATATATTTTGGAAAAGCCAATGTCCTTGAACTGTTGAACCATATTTGTAATCTATTTCATTAAGAAGTGTCTACTTAGCAGACACATTTCTGGGTTTGGAAGGGCAGTTAATAACCATCTAATCTGTCTGTCTCCTAGTTCAACCATTTTTCCAACATTCCACCAAATAATTTTCCAGCCTATGCCTGTACATCTCCAGGGACAGAGGATTCAATACCTTGAAGAAAACAAACCAGAATGTGTAACGTTTTACCGAAACATGACTAAAAGGTTAAACCCATTATAAATAGAAAAATGGTGTATCCATATTCAAGATTAAGGAAAAAACATCATCTCTTAAGTTAAACGATAGAAGTAACCTTTGAGTGCCATTTAAAACTCTATAACAGTTTTCTCATATATTCCATCCAATTATGGTCACAAAATTAAAACAGATTCCCAAAGCTTTTTTTGAAATTTCGGTGAAATATGTTGTGAAAATGCCTAACAGGAAGTAGATGGGCAATATGTGTTGATCCTTTCATCCTAGACATTAAGTAATCTATGTTTGATAAATGAAGACAATGAGAGTCAGGAAGACTAAATGAATGACCAGAAATCTCATTAGAACTCAAATTTTCTGCTTTAAAATTCTACATGTTTTCCAATCCACGATGCTAATTTTCTTGTTCTTAAATAGATGGGAATATTTTTCAAGCCATTCTTTTTTTCCTAATTGGACTTTATTTCCCTAGAAAGATATTTATTACTCTCCACGACAGTACTAGTTAGAGATAGTTTAAGAAGGATATGCATGTTGTCATTATTTGTCTGTCTGCATTATAAAATATAACATGTATGGGTGCCAGGACAAACTATGTTTAGGATTCAGCTTTGCTCATAATTCATTGTGCGAACTCAGATAGATCATATTTCCCTATACCTCAGAACTCTGTTTTCTACTAATATATACATATGTATTTTATATTATGTATATATTTATCTTATATATATATTTTATCTTTCCAATTTTTTTATTGTGGTAAAAACCACAAAACATATAATTTAGAATTTTAACCATTTTAAAGTATACAATTTGGTGGCATTAAGTACATACTCAGTGTTGTGCAACCATCACCACTAGTTCTAGCCTATCTAGTTCCACAACATTTTTATCGCTCTGAATGGAAACCCCACACCCATTGAGCAATCATTCATGCTCTTCTCTCCACAGCCCCTGGCAGCCACAAATCTATTTTCCGTCTCTGTAGATTTCCCTATTCAGGACATTTCATATGAATCAGACAATATATGGCCTTTTGCGTTAGGCTTCTTTAACTCAGCATATGTGTTCAAAGTTCACCCATGTTGTAGTGTGTATCAGAGCTTGATTCCTTTTTCTGTTTGAACAATATTCCCTTGTATGGATGGACCACATTTTGCTTATCCTTTCGACCATTGATGGACATTTGGATTGCTTCCACCTTTGGCTATTATGAGTAGTAATTCTATGATCATCCATGTATATGTTTTTGTTTAAATACTTGTTTGCAATTTTTTGGGGTATATACTTAGCACTCAAATTGCAGGTTCACATGCTACTGAGTTTTGCATATTATGTTTTTTTATTTTAACACACATAAATGTGATTTCCACGAGCACACATAAACAAAACATAATTTTAATGACCTTCTTTCGTGTTATCAAATGTCGAGTATCCTTTAAACTAATCACTTTATACTGTACACAATATACAGAAGGAGGGCATCTCAAAATATGAGCAAAATATATTTTGACATGGAGATTTATTTGGCATCATGGAACTATACCAATCACAAATTACTATCAGAGCCAAGTCAAGTTAGAAATTCAGTTAAATATATGAAGGACAGCCCATTAAAAATGATCCAGGAATTCACAGCCACTTTAAAACAATTTGAAAGTGAAGTCTATGGCACACACCTGATATTCAGGGCAATTTATCACTTTATTATATTTCTAGCAAGTGTTATTTACAGTGTTACTGAACAAGGGTCTCTCTCTCCACCTGTGCGCACAGAAGCCGATATTCTGCTACACCAGTCTTTGAGGGAAGACAGTTTATTATGCAGTCTATTGGTAAGGAGACAGGAGAAGGACTCTCAATCTGTCTCCACAATCCAGGATATGAGATAAGGTGTAAGGGATCAGGGAGGGCAAGTGGGTATGTGGAAGTGCTAGCAGGATGAGTTTCGATTGGCAGATCAAAATTTTCTCTTCTGCACATGTTTCTGGCTGGCTCACTGCCCCTGAAAAATAGCCTTAACTTTCGGTTGTTAAGATGAGGTCAACACAGTAAACAAGGATAAAGTTGTTCTGCAGATTTAAGTCACTGCCTTCTCCACTCATAAGAGTTTCTAGAGATTTAAAATCATCCTCCCCTTCCTGGCGCAAGAGAGAGAGGAATTCTTACAAATGGAGATTTCTCTTATAAATGTAAATTTCCATTACAAATGGGTAACTTCTGCTAGGTTGTCAGAGATTTCCCTGTGTCTGCTGTTTTAAAAATCATCAGCCTAAAATAATTCTTATGCCAGAGAGGTATATTTTGGGGTGGCAAATTCTGTTCCTGGTCCTGTGGTTACAACAGGTCTTCAGACCCCCGCCAGTGATGTGTCATTTCTGTAACACTGCAAGTCTGGCAAAGTTGACTGAATCGTTTGTAGATCGACAAACTTGTTCAAATATTTAGGGAATTTTTTTTGCCCTATTGAAAACATATTAACTAGATACAAATATCTAGGAAAATCTGTTCACTGAACTACAGTTGAGAATCTAGGTATATGCTACAGTGGAAATCTCAGGTTCCGATTTAAAAAAAATCCTGAGGGATAAATGTAGATGGAGCGTATCATATGAGGGCACCTACAGATTGCCCTCCCCTGTCAGACTCACAAGTTGGTCTTCTACCCAGGATTTTATAAATTAGGGAACAGGACAGTTTAAGTAGCCCCAGACTGGTCCACAGTCTCTGTTGTTCCCTCCCTTGCATTTGTTTGCATAACAGAGTAGAGCGGCAGGACAGAGTAATTACCACAATCCTTCTCCAAGCACATTAATTTGCTCTAAACTGTGGGGAGGAAATGAAGCAGAAAGAAACCCAGTGGAGAAATATTTCTTTTGTGTGTGGCAAACCTCAAACCAAGTTTAAATCTTGAAATGCCAACTTGTAATTTATCTTCCTGTGCCCTGACTATCAGCAATTAAGACATCAGGTAAAAAAAAATGAGATTTGAAGGGGTTTCCGAACACTTGGTGGAGGTTGGTTAATGAACCTTCTGTTTAAATGAGACACTCGTGTCTGTCTGCTCCTTTGGAGACTGCAAAGTTCTCATCAATCCCCGTTTTCTTCCACAAGAATTGGAGCTAATGGTTTGTAGAAAATAACCAAGGTGTTTGCAGTTTTTTTCTTTGTAGATTTTATTCTTCAGTTATTTTATTAGAGAATTTCTCTTTCTGTTATTTATTTTTCTCATAAAAAATAGTGTATTTGGATGGAATTTGTCATGTAAGATCTAGTCTAAACTAAATGAAAATGAAAACAGAATAGATTATAATTTGTGGCATGCAGGAAAAGACACACAAAAATTGCATCATTGAAGGCTTATGTTAGAAAAGAAGTCTCAGATAAATGATCTAAGTTTCTGTTTTAAAAGTCATAAAAATAAGAACAAATTAAATCCAAAATAAATGGAAGGAAAGAAACAATAAAGTTAAGGATCAAAATCAATGAAAGACAAAATAGTTAAACAATAAATAAAACCAGTTAAATCAAAGGCTGGTTCTTTGGAAAGTTCAATAAAATTGATGAATTTCCAGTATTCTGGTCAAGGGAAAAAAGACACAAATAAATAAAATAGGGGACATTCCTAAAGACTTCATAAATATTAATATAATACTAAGTAAATATTATGAAAAACTTAATGCCAATACATCTGACAACTGAGATGAAGTGAACAAATTATTTGAAAGATGCAAATTACCAAAACTGGTAAGAAAAAAAAAAGATAACCTATATAGCCCTGTGTATATTTAACAAATATAATTTTCAATAAAAAATATCTCCCAAAGAAAACTTGAAGAAGAGATGCTTATCAGGTGGAACTTAAAAAATGAAAATTTATGGAATAAATAATACCAAATATGTACAAAATCATCTAGAAAACAGAAGATAAGAAAACACTTTCTAACTCATTTTATGAGGCTAATATTATCACAGCAATAAAAAAGACAATACAATAAAAAGAAACTGCAGATGAATATCCCCAGTAAATCTAGGTGTAAAACTCCTTAGCAAAATATTAGTAAATAGAAACCAGCAATGTGAAAAAATCATCATACATCTTGGCCAAATTGGGTTTAATCATAGGAATATAAGGTTGGTTTAACATTCAGTAATCCATCAGTATACTAATGACTGACTGTAATAAGTCAACATATAAATAGAATAAAAATAAAAATTTGTATGATAAGAAGAATCATTTTCTGAGAATAAGTGAAACAGAAAAAGCAGTTGACAAAATTTAAATATAAGAGCTAAAAACATAACTTTTTTATAAGAAATGATAAGAGAAATTATTTGCGACCTTCAGTTAGGAAAATATCTCCTAGGTAGGACACAGAAAACATGGACCAAAAAGGAAAATTATGATTGCATTTCATTACTATTTAAAATTTCCATTTTTGAAAAGACTGCTAAGAAGTGATGTTAACCCACAAAGTAGGAGAAAGGATTTACAAAATAAATAACAGATAAAGGTTTTATCACTAGAATATCTAAAGAACTCTTACAAATGAACAGTAAGAAGGAAAAAAAACACAATTAAAATGATTTAAATCGCCAAGCAATTTAAACAGATATTTTATCCAGGAACATATGGAAATAACCAATAAACACATGAATTATAATCAAAATTATTAGGCGTTAGGAAAAGCAAATTAAAACAATGAGTTAACGGGGCCGGCTCCGTGGCTTAGTGGTTAGGTGTGTGCAATCCGCTACTGGCGGCCTGGGGTTCGGATCCCGGCGCGCAACAACGCACCGTTTCTCCGGCCATGCTGAGGCCGCGTCCCACATACAGCAAATAGAAGGATGTGCAACTATGACATACAACTATCTCCTTGGGCTTTGGGGGGAAAAAAAAAGGAGGAGGATTGGCAAAAGATATTAGCTCAGAGCCGGTCTTCCTCAGCAAAAAGAGGCGGATTAGCATGGATGTTAGCTCAGGGCTGATCTTCCTCACCAAAAAAAAAAAAAAAAAAAAAAAAATGAGTTACCACTACACACATACTGGAAGGGTTAAAACGACAAAGACTGATGATACCAAGTGTTGATGATAATGTGGAACCAGTGGAACTCATACATGTGGGTGGAAATGTAATATTAGAAAGCTACTTTGGAAAATGATTCGACTTTTTACTTTATAAAGTTAAGTATACACTAGACATATCATCATCTAGTGCTTCTTCTAGGTATTTATCCAAGAGAATTAAAAACGTTTTTCTACTCAATGATCAGCACATGAAGGTGCATGTCATTGTAACTCATAATAACCAGAAACGAGAAACAACCCAAATGTCTCTTTACTGCTGAATCTATGGTTGTGTATCCATGGGATGGATTACTATTCACCAATCAAAAAGGACAAACTACTAAGATTCATAACATGAATGACTCTCAAAGCATTATGCCTAGTGAAAGTAGCTGGGCAGAAAAGAATGATTCCATTGATATAAAATTCTCAAAAAAAAAATGAGTGACTTAGAGAAACCCATAGACTAGGATGGGAGGAGGCAATTCACTACCGTGGGACATATGGGGATGTTTTGGGGGGATGGGAATGGTCTATGTCTTGGTCTTGATGATTTTTACGTTTATGTATATTTCTCAGAATCTATCAATTTCAACAATTTCTCATGAATTGTCAATGTGGATTTTATTGTGCATAAATTACTCATCAATGAAGATGATTAAAATTTTTTTGAGAAAAGACAGTACAGAGCAGGAGAGTCAATGAACATTCTCACTTTGAAGAACCTCGTTGGAGGCAAAGCCTGCTTGTTGTTATTACGGGAAGGGCAGTATCATGAAGATTTCCCTGAGCCCCTAGATTCTAGCTGTCCTGGGAGGTAGTGAAGGTGAATTCCAGTTGAGAGGATGACGAATAAATTTGGATAGAATGCAAGGTCTCTATAACACAGATAAGTTTATTTCTAAAACCCCATTTTCTAAGTGAGAAAATTTTATCTCCTAACTTATTATATCGTTGATGCTGGAGTTCACATCTCCCACTTTGTCTTAAGCTAAAATGGAATTTCTCTTTTTATATCAGGAGTCTTGCCCCAACCACTTCTCCCTAAACCCTAGACGAAAGAAGAGATGAGAAAAAGTTAACTTGACGTGCTGTGCCTATAGAAGAATTCTCTTTACCTTGAACTAAATGGCTTTTAAAAATTAAAACTGATTAACAAGTAATATCAAAAAGGAATTAGGAATTAACAAAATGTAGAGAGGGTTGGCAACTCCAGGGAAACTGCTTCAGCTGGGGTTTGATCAACAAGCTGAGAAACAGAAACGTAAAATCATCAGGGGTCACCATTTTTGCAATTCATTCCAAACATATGAATGGGATAAAGAAATCTAATCACTGAAACACGCTATTGAAACTCAGGGTGAATTACTACATTCAAATTCAATTCTAACCTTCGTTTTCATTTCCATTATTGAACAATGCAAGTCAAAACACCAGATTTGGTAAGCAAATAACAATAATAATCGTAATAGTAACAAAGATAGATTTCCAAGCTTTTTTGGAATTAAAGATGAGATGTGGCATCTGTCTTCTCTCATTCCTTTTGGACTTAAAAAAATAAGATTGGCATTAACTGAACTCATGTAACGTACCCCTCATCATTATGTGAAATTTGGTTGAAGGCTGTAGCATAGGATACGTTCACTCCATGAAAATGCTCCTCTCGGATCTTATTCATTTCTAAAACAGATGGTTCCTTGTAAAGAAAGTGCCGGTGAGATCATTTGAAAGGTCATGGAAATTAAGAGACATCAGTGCACCACGGTTAGACCATGGCAAAGAAATAAGACAGGCCTTTATGTTTTCTCAAAACTCAAATCTCATTCAAAGACAGATAGCTTAAGTGATAACTTAAGGTAGACAGCAGTGAACACGAAGATTGCAAAAGGAAAATATATTGCATTTTGCTTGTAAAAGTTGGCAAAGAAAAGATAAGGATAGCAGAGAAGCAGAATGAGATAATGCCAACAAAAGGTTGCTGTGGGGATAAAAGGCTCTTTGATCCATGCTGTCCATCTGAGAGAAAAGGAAACTAGAGACAAGAATAGCCGCTGCGAATCCAGGAAGAATATTAAATCAGCATCCACTCTCAAGTACCAGCTATTGCGTGCAGCCTCCCCTGTGCAGAAAAAGTGGTAAGAATTTATTAGAAAGTTGGTACTCCACTATAAAAAATTTGTTATCAAACAAATGTCAATTTAGAAGTGAAAACAGAATATAAAAAGCCAAATCATGATTTCTGAGTCAGGGTTTTGTGTGCAGATGGACATTCATTCTGCATTTTTCTATAAAAATAGAATTTGTCTGGGCACAGAGCAGCTCAGAATGAAAACCACACGTCCCACTTTCCTCGCTGCCAGCTGAGGTCATATGATGAAGTTCTTGCAATGGGGCATAACCATGGGCAACTTGCAGAAAATCTTCCTTAAAAGAGAAGGGTGCCTCTTCTTTGTTCTTTCCTTCCCCCATGTGGCACCTAGAGCACCAATAATCCCGTATCCATGTTCGTGGATGAAGCAGGTCCATTTGTCATAACAACACGGAGCTTTATTCATTTGTATCCGTGCATGCCCCCTTTCCTCTAACGCAGGAGTTAGCTGACAACAGCCAGAGGGACAAATTCACCTGTGAGCCAAGAATGCTTTGGACATTTTAAAATGTAAAAAGAAACAAAACACACATATGCACACAAACTACTCGCCTTTCAGAGAAGAGTTGCTTGCAAAGTTAGTGCATTACATCTACCTACAATGTCTAAAATATTTACCATCTGGCCCTATAAAGAAAAAGTTTGCCAACCCCCTAGTGGATAACAAATGTTTATGGGAAAGGCAAATAGCTTATACTTTCCCCTTTACATTTTTCCAGCAAAGCCTAAAAGAATGTGCATATACGCTAAGCACTCAGTAAAACAAAATCATAATGCTACCGCTTTGATTAAATGCTTCTTATGATCAGTTGACTTCTACCTTCAAATGCTTCCATGGAGAAATTCCACCCACCAGTTTTAATCCTCTAGCAACAACAACAACAACAAAATATCATGTTTCCTTGGATGTGGTATATGTATACCAGAATGCTTGGTATTAGAAACACTGCCATTTTTAAGAAGAGATAAAAGATACTTTGTTGAATGTTTCCACATCAATTCTTCAAAATGAAAGCTTTTGTTTGTTTGACTGGCTTACTTGTAACCCCTGCTAAAAGTGAACAGGGAGGTTACCACTTGCCTTCTTGCTACAGAAGTTTCAGGCGAAGCTGAAATCACACTAGGTAGAAATGACAGGTTGAGGGATGAATGAACATTATTGATTTTTGATGAGAAATAAAAAAAGGAACGAACATTTCTTACCATATTCACAGACTTAATATGGAAAGAACTTTTAGATATGTTCAGTACATTTATAAGGCAGGCAAATTTAAATAGTGATTGAGGAATTTATTCAATACACTTAAATACTCTCTGTTGAATGTTAGAACAATTGAACTGTTTTTTTCAATAAATTTTGCCTGAGAATTTTAGATAACAAAAAGAACAAAATTTTACTAACTTTTAATTAATAAATTAATGAAATGTGTTGAAATACATATAGAAATGGGTCTTGATGTGTTTTATTGGGAATATTTAAAGACATAATTTTGAAAACATTCTCCTACGCACATTATGCTGTGTTTTAATCAAATTATTAAGTTCTTTATGTTTTGTTTAAATCTCATTGTGTAAAGACAGACTATTGTAGTTGTAACCTTTTAGTTGCAATCTCTCAACCACTTGGCAGAAAAATAAACAAAATAATGTGCTTAGGGTGCAATATACAGAACCATATGCATTAAAAAATCCAGGATATTGAGAGTGATAGCAAGGCAATGAATAACTACAGCAAAGTCTTTTTCTCCCCAAACACTGAACACAGGGGTGGAAATAGCATAAAATTCGTATTTGTGATGTTCTTTATACTTGTATGATTTTAACCTTCATTCTGAGATATCTTTGTGAGTGCACAATAAAATGGTACTACTTAGCATTACTGATGGCTTTTAAGATCCCAGTATATTGTCAATTGCCACTATTTTTTGTTTGCAATTGTTTCTCTACTGCTATAATAAAACGAGTAAGACTTTAATTCACAAGGAGAGTTAAACCTTGGCTGCTTCTGTTGTAAGGCTCTATTGCTAGACCCAAATTCTGACCAGTGTCTGTAGGTACTGCTTTCTGAAGTGATTCAAAATTCTGATATAGGGCAAGAAAAGGAGATTCCAAACCAAGAGGACCCATTTTGTCACATCAGTATTTTATGTAATTGACCTGATTTACAAGCTCTCCAAGTTATATGTTTAACTGTTTTCATGAAAATGCTACTTGCTTATAGTGACAATCAAGCTTAGTCTCCATGGTTTCAATCAGCATCATTTCTCCATCATTTACTGACATTGCAAAATATGCTAATCTCCAATCTCCAGAGATTGGAAGAAATCAGCTGAAACTTGGTACACAATTACTATCATATTAATGCTGTTCCAACTGGCATAATTGAAGAGAAAGAATCCTACTCTACTTCCTAATGCTCTTGGACTCATAACATGTGTAAAAGAGACATTGTACATGCGTAGTGGGAACCCTCCAGTTAGCCCCCATGATCCCTGCCTCCTGGTACTTTTGCATCACGCCCTGGTGCAATGCCCTCTGTAAATGTCTTAGGATTTGTCTGTGCGATCAACAGACTAAGGCATGGGTGATGGGTGTCATTTCTATAACTGAATTATAAGAAACACTGCAGCTTGGAGACAGCAGAAGAAAGAGGGTTGGTACACTTGAAGTCAGACCTGATGTACAACAGAGAGAAAACAAAGACTGAAAAACATAAATAAACAGAGCCTCAGGAATCCATAGGAAAATATCAAAATCAAATAAAGATGCTGGGAATGCAGCAGAAATGTCAGTAAAGTTCTTGATTTTTGTAAAAGACATGCATTAATCATTGAAGAAACATGACAAATCCCATATAGGGTTAAAGAAAACTTAGACGTAAATTGTCAAACTGCTAATGTCCAAAGATAAAAAGACGCCAGGCAGAGAAAGGAATGAGAGATTACATACAGTTGACCTGGGTGGAGAATGGATCGTGCCTGAGAGTTTTCAGACATTTCTGTGTTTATTACTGTTCTACGTGTGCTTGGGATAGTTTTGGCCTGTTGTGCCATAGGTGTTACCTTTATTAAAGCCAGATAGATAGACAGATGATAGATGATGAAAGATAGACAAATAGATAGATGGATAGGTAGATACATAGAGATGGATAGCTGAGAGAGAGATGGTAGATAAATGTTAGAGATAGATAGATAGATGATAGATAGATAGATAGATAGATAGATAGATAGATAGATAGATAGATAGAAGATAGATGGTGGATAAATGATAGAGATAGATATATAGATACAGACAGGTAGATAGATAGGAGATGATAGATATAGATAGATGATAGATAATAGTTATAGATAGGTGATAGTGATAGATAGATACGTAGAGGGATAGATATATGAAAGAGAGATAGAGGAGATAGATAGGTAGATAGATAGATACATAGATACATAGATACGTAGATATAGATAGATTTATATCCTGTGTGAGTCATTTTATTTTTCTGATCCTGTCTAATGGTAGAAGAACCCCACCAAAACACACACATACATATGAAGACATGAGTGATCAATAAGTGCATAAAAATGTGCTCAGCATCACTAACAAATTTAAAGAACCATGGGGTGCTACTAACCCCACAGCTTAGCTCAAATTTAAAATTGAAAACACAATACCAAGGTTTTCAAGAATTTGGAGCAACTAGAACTCTCATACCATGAGTGTATTATGGTAGGGCCACTTTGGAAAATAATTTCTTGTAAAGTCACATCCACTTACCTCACAACCCTGCAATTCCACTATTTCCTATTTACTCCAGATAGATGAAAGTCTGTCCACACTAGGACCTGCATGTGACTTTTCATAGCAGATTCATGCAAAACAGCCAAAACATAGGAAAGAACCCTCACCCCATCACCTGGGAACCAATAAACCCATGGAGGTCTAGCCACACAAAGGAATAACAAAAAACAAACTATTGATGCACAGAACAATTTATCCATATTGCATTATGCTAAGTGGAAGAAGCTAGACACAAAGATAACATAATATTTTAAATTTCGATCAAGGATATTCATCAATGATTCCATTTCTACAACATTCTAGAAAAGGTTTAAACTAGAATGATGAAAGCAGATCAATAGTTGTCAGAGGATAGGTAGGGAGAGGCTGTCCGAAAAAGACTGTGAGGGAACTTTTTGGGGTAATGGAAATGTTCTTTGTCTACACTGGTTGTCATATAAGTGAATCAATTTACCAAAATCTCCCACATTGTATATTTTAAAAGGGGTTGAACTTTGTGTGCTCTAATATTTGGTAGTTATATTTTAATGAAAAGAGTTTTCATTATTCTACTGGAATGTCAATGTAGAGCAATTAACAGCTAATTTTCTTTATGCAGTATTGGGCTTTTCAATGTGATACTTCAAAATAAATTTTCCTAATAGTAGTCACGATTCTCTGGTATCAGTTTCCTGTAGACTTTTCAGTATGTTTCATAAATGTTTGAGCTCTTTGAGTTCATGATTTTCATTTTCCAACTCAGAAATTGAAGACATTTTCTCAAGAGTTTACAAGCTTAACCTGGCTCCCCTCCACCACCCCTGCCCTACCCCTCACACATACTTTTTCCCTTTCTTGCAAAGTTTCAAGAGACTGTGAGATTTAAACAGTCTCTGATTGATAAAAGAGTTTGTTGTTGAATGCACATTATGAAATGCCTGAGGCCAGCCTCACCATATGGGAAAAATAAATACAGTAACTTGAAATTCTCATTACTTTCAAGCTGCACTTGGGTTATTTAAAGAACAGTATTTGCTTCATGATATTTCTAAACAACTGTAATCATGGCTGTATGTGGAGAATAAAATGTAATGAAACAGTGCAAAGTCATCTGAGACTTCTCTGTAGCACATTTTCCTCAGGGAAATGGGTGTGGCACTGTGGATGTGTCTGCTAATTTCCGTTTCAGTTATGGAGAACAGCATTGTCAATATAGGAATTTTTGCTGGAATCTCTTTCATAAATAAAGCAAGTCATTTACCGTCAGTTTGAACCACTGTATTAGTCAAGGTTCTCCAGAGAAATAAAACCAATAGGATACTGATACATGTATCAATAGATATATAGATACATAGATATCATAGATATAGAAGATAGATAGATAGGCAGGTAGGTAGGTAGGTAGGTAGATAGATAGATAGATAGATAGATAGATAGATAGATAGATAGATAATCAGAGAGAGAGATTTATTTTAAGGAATCGGCTCACGTGATTGTAGGGATTGGCATCTCTGGAATCTGTAGGGTAGACCAGCAGTTTGGAGCCACAGCGAAGAGTTGATGCTGCCACTCAAGTCTGAAGCCCATCTGGAGGCAGAATTCCCTCTTCCTCAGAGCACCTCATTCTTTTTTCCCTTAAAGCCTTCGCCTGATTGGATGAGGCCCACCCACATCGTAGAGGATAACCTGCTTTACTCCAAGTCCACCGATTTAAATCTTAATCTCATTTTAAAAAATATCTTCACAACATCTAAACTGGTGTCTGACCAAATATCTGAGTATCGTGGGGATACACAAAATTAACCCTCACAACCACTTCATCATACATTTGCTGAAACTAATTCGTGAATAATCAAAAGTAGTTTCAACAAAATCTGTGGTTGGATGTCTAACTGGTCTAACTCTGTAAGATGGAGACCTTCTTTGTCATTATTTAGCATCACTCTGCTGACCTCTTAATACTTCCTACTCCGATCAAAAAGTCTTTTAATGATCGAGTAAGTAGAACCCTCAGAATATGGGAATCAGGAAATCCACTTGTTTGGCTGACTATTTAATCTGGGGCCATTATATAGGCCACTTTATAGACATTGTTATCACCAGATACAAAAAAAAAAAGAAACAGACTTAGTAATATCAGGTCCCAAAGGTAACCTATATACAGAATAAGCAAAGTTTTGATGCAATGTGCAGCTGCTCCAGATTTTATTACATGTTTAGAGAAATTCAAAGCAAACATTCATTAAAAGCTTGTGTATTGTGGCATCAAGTTTCCCAGTTACGTTAACATTGATGTGTTACGTTTTTTTCATGCCCACAACATCATTATAAACATTGAGGAAATAAATAAATATATAGTAAATGAAATAACCATATCGTTTAAGCTTCTGCTCTCAAGTAATTGTAAGATAAACGAGTAGTTTTAACACACCTTAAACAGCTTGAATAGCTTATGTCTCCAAGCAGGGCACAACATAGGTTTTAGTGGTATTCTTTTGTAAACATATTTTTTTAGCTTGGCTGACACTTTTGCTTCCAAAACAGAGTTGAGGCTCTCTATGTATCTGGGCTTCACTTCCAAGGCGATTCGGAAATCAGGAAGCATCCATTATTTGGTGTTCCCATTCTTTATTCTTTAAATCTTGCTCAAGATACAGGAGTGCAAACATTTATTGTGCAAGGATTATTCTTATTTGCACTTTCACAGAAATAAATCTCACATTTTAAGAAGCATCTGAGTTTCTATTCTGCATTAGATTTCCTGATGTCATTTACCCTTAATTTTGTATTTGGGGTTCGGGCATTACTACAGACATTTTTATAGACCTAAATTCATCATGCAATGCTTTAGCGATAACACCATTCTATCATGATTCTATTTACTTGCAGATATTTGCAAATTACATTTCCAGTTAACAAATCTCTTCCTGTTTGCCTCTCCATTCTCCTACTTGAAGTTATAGATTTAAATTACTATTCCACAATACATTTACTTTAAAAAAAAAAAAAACAAACGCGAGCTTCTTTGTTTCATTAAACATTTACTATGGCTGGAAGTAAATTTAAGTGCAAGGCAGAATTTAAAAACTAAGTATTTGCTATAATTTCTGTATAAATTTAACTTCTTTATTTAAAGAATTCAGTTGGGTATGCATATTTATTAATAAAATTAAGATCATGAAACTGCCCTGACTTTTTAGATTAAAAATAAACTTTTCAAGTGCAAAGTATGACATACTTGGTGGCTTGAAACAACAGAAATGTATTCTGTCCCCTCACAGTTCTGGAGGCCAGAATTCTGAAATCTAAGTGTCGGCAAGGCTGTGCTCTCTCTGGGACTCTGGACAGAATCTTTTCTCATCTCTTCTAGCTCCTGGAGGCTGCGGACAATCCTTGGCTTGCACCTACATCATTCAATCTCTGCCTCAGTCATCACAGAACATTTTCCCTGTGTGCAGGTCTGCGTCCAACTTTCCCCTTTTTAAAAGGACACTGGTACTGTCGCCTTAGAGCCCACCCTAATGACCTCACCTTAACTTGATCACATCTGTAAAGACTTTATTTCCAACTCAGGTCACATTCCTAGCAGTGGGGGTTAGGATTTCAACGTATCTGTCTAGAGGACACAGTTCAACCCATAACATCAAGAAGCTAACTTTTGTGGTCTGCCAGATTAATGCTGAATCATAAAGGAACATCCTTCAATAGCAAAATCACAGTGATTTTGATGAGTAACTATTTCGGTAAAATACACTGTTGCTGAAATACTTGCCCAGGGATTTCACCAAACTCTTCCTCTAAAACCCATGAGTGCAACAGTGTGCAAATATTTTCAGCTCTTCAGCCTTTCATGAGCAAGCGTGAGGTTGGCCTCCATCGAAATGTTGGAATTCTGACTGACTTAGCGTTCTTTTGCACGAACTTGTGGGATCACAGAAAATTGAAACTATTTCCCTAGATCAACTAGGTCTCAATGTTTCTTGTAAAAATGTCATTTCAGAAGGAATGCTATATTTGGTTAATTCTACCACAAAGCATCAGTTTGAGAAGGACGTTTCTTGACTACTTCAAAGCTTTTCTCCTATTCCTCTCTCTGCTCCCTCTGTCCCAGCTGTCTCCAAAATGACTGGGTGTAATGCCATCTGTAGGATCAGGCTGCTCAACCATGGCCATGTTAATATTTTGGACAGAATAATCATTTGTGCACTGCAGGATGTTTAGCAGTGCCCCTTGCTTCTTCCCACCAGATGCCAGGAGCACCCTCTGGATTGCAACCACAACAAATGGTCAAATGGCTCCTCCTTCAGAACCACTGCAATAGACGTTCCATCAGAGATCTTTTCCAAAATGGACAGCAGATGGTGTGGCCGTTAGTAAATACTGAAAAATACTTGCTAAATTAATAAGAGTTGCAGATGTTCATTAAAGTCGTACTGCTCTGTGCACGTTGCTAAGCACTTTTAAATATACCATTTCATCTCATCTTCAGAATAACAATGGAATGGAAACCTAATTTCCATTTGGGAGATGTGAAAACAAGCTTGAGGAGGAAGTTGGCTGTGGGGCCAGACCTATGTTTTCATTTTCCAATAGAAGACTTTGCTGAGTTTCTTTCTAGGCTTGGTTTTAAAATTCCCACTTAATGGTTCCTGAGCTGGACTGGAGCCCATTTAATTAGCTTTGGGCGCTGCACAGTAGCTGGTCGAAGGTCTTTCATGAATGGCGGGGATGATGATAGTTCTGTTGCTTGCGTGGGGGAAGCAAGGGAGGCATGCATTGAACCGAATTCTTTCAGCATGTTGTTCTCTCCTTGTAATGGAGGCAATTCGAGAGATGCATGAACTTTTTCAGGCCATTAAGGTATTTTATGGAAAATGACTGTGACGGTGCCCCAAATGGTTGTCTGGTGGCCTCATCCAGTTAACGCAGCTTCCAAAATTACCTCCTCCACAAGCACCCACTGGGAGCATTTGGAGTGAGCAGCTGTTACAGTCTAGTTGTAGCGAGGGTATGCTGCATCTCCATCTTTCTCTGGGCTGGGGCTGCTGCTCTACCACACAGGTGACTCTGCTACTGAGAGACAGAGAGAGAGAGAGAGAGAGAGAGAGAACACCTCCTCTCTCCCCTGGGTCACAAGATCAATGCCTAGCCAACAGCTCTGACCATCTGCGCCTTGTGTTCTCTTGGACAGGAGGGGGGTGTCAGAAAAAAAATACGTGCTTGCCAATAATGGTGCACCATCACTAAATATTCATGAACATTGAGATGGTCTCCCAGGGGAATTTGAAGACATGGTGAGTCAGAATCCCTAAAAGATGTATTTCAGAAAGAGAAAACGTAGAGTAATATCATTGTGTGGCCGTCCCTGCACCCTGCACAGTTATATTCGCAGAGACAAACAAGATACCTTCCTCTCTGTAATGGTTTTTCGGCTTTGAAATCATGCCCTTCACTTTAAACTGTAATTGATATTATCAGCATGTTTGATTTTCTTTCGGCAGGCATGGAGCTAAAAGTCAGG
This sequence comes from Ceratotherium simum simum, assembly GCF_057802395.1. Taxonomy (NCBI): domain Eukaryota; kingdom Metazoa; phylum Chordata; class Mammalia; order Perissodactyla; family Rhinocerotidae; genus Ceratotherium; species Ceratotherium simum. Next base: position 126,605,047 of record NC_141940.1, read on the forward strand.
GCTAGGTTTATTGCCCTCATCTAACTCCTGCAGGAAGGGAGACAGCTCTCTTGCATGAGGCACTTCTCTAAAACAACACTGCAGTTCCTTTTTTCATCTTCTTTAAAGTGGGCGGAAGCCCTCCTGCAAAGAATTCTGCAGGCAAGATTCTTCTATTCTGCATCTGTCCTCATCCTCTAGATAGCCACTAACGTGTGAAGTGAGTTTTAGTTCTAAAGCATTGTTTTATCTGTTTTTACATTTTGTAAAATTGGAATCTTACCAAATATGCTTTTTTGTTAGGTGGATTCTTACATTATGTTTGTAAGATTCACCCATGATGTTCTATGCATTTGGATATAGCGTACGGAATTCTAGTATATGAAGTTACCACTATTTTTTCCATTCGAATATTGATGGGAATGTCTATTGTTTCCAGTGTCTTGTTTCTTTCGCGTATATGGCTATTTTGAACAAGTGCTGATAAGCACATTCTTATGGATGCTTTCTGAGAAACGCGTGTCTGTATTTCTAGCGGGTATATACCCAAGAGTGGAATTGCTAGATCACAGCATGTAACAAAAGGTTTTACAAAGTGTCTGCACCACATTACACTTCCACTGGTTGGGTAAGAAAGTTCCAGTTTATCTATAGCTTTGTTAACACCTGGTATTTCCTGCCATTTTATTCTTAGTCTTTCCATAAGAATGTAGTAACATCATACTGTCTTTTTAATTTCTGTTCTCCTGATGACAAGTAATGTTGAGGACCTCTTCATATTTTTGTAGGCATTTGAGTGTCCACACTTACCTTGGGGTATCTGTCTTTTCATGGAGTTTTAATAGGAGGGATGGATGGATGGATGGATGGGTGATGGATGGAGGGATGGATGGATAGATGATGGGTGCATGGATGGATAATGGATGGCTGGATGGATAACGGATAGACAGTTAGATGATGGCTAGATAGATAACAGATAAATAGATAGATAGAGGGATAGATAGATAGATAGATAGATAGATAGATAGATAGATAGAAAGAATAATAGGTAGGTTGATTGATAGATCATAGATGGTAAATAGATGGATAGAATCTTTTGTTGGATGTATCTATCGAATGTCTGTAGATAAAAAATAGTGGTAGGAAAAAATAGTGGTAAATTCATATAATAGAATTCTGTATGTTATATCCAAATGCATAAAACAACACAGGTGAATCTTACAAACACAATGTAAGAATCCACTTAACAAAAAAGAATGTTTGGTAGGATTCCAATTTTAGGAAATGTAAAAACAGTTAAAACGGCACTTTAGAACTAAAACTCACGTCACACGTTAGTGGCTCTCTTGGGGATAAGGATAGACGCGGAAGAGAAGAACCCTGCATGCAGAACTCTTTGTAAGATTGCTTCCACCCACTTTAAAGAAGATGAAAAAAGGAACTGCAGCGTTGTTTTAGAGAAGTGGCTCATGCAAGAGAGCCATCTCCCTTCCTGCAGGAGTTAGTTGGGGGCAATAAATATAGCCCTGACTTTTAGCTCCATGCCTGCCAAAAGAAGATCCCATTTAGTGGGTTACTTTTTCACCTTTTCACTCTTGTAATGGTGTCTTTGATAAATATAAGAGCTTAATTTTATTGCAGTGTAATTTATCAATATTTCATTCCATAGTTAGCACGTTTGTGTCCTATTTAAGTAGTGCTGACTAAGCAATGTGAAGAAGATATTTCCTGTTTTCTCCTAAAAACATCATTATTTTATACTGTGCATTTGGATATAAAATACATCTATAATGAATTTATGTAAATGATGTTAAATAGTAATGAAGATGTATATTCCCCCACAAGGATGTCCAATTAAACCAGCACTATTTATTGCAAAGACCATACTCCTCAGTGCACTTTACTGTCAAATTTGTCACAGATTGTGTGACTGCATATGTTGGATCTATTTCAAGCCTCTCTGTGTTCTATTTCATTTGTCAATTAGTTTATATTTGTGGCAATAAAACAGCATTTAATTGTAATAACTTAGAGATATCTGGTAGTGTATATCTTCTAGTACAGGTCTCAAGTTTCAAGATATCTTAGGTATTCATTTACCTTTATATTTCCATATGAGTTTTGCAATCAATTTCCCAATATGTGTTTAATAAACTGCTGATATTTTTGTAGCAATTGGACTAAATCTATAAATATGGGAGGAAACAGCATTCTGAGTCATGAACAGGGTATATCCCTCTAATAACTAAGATTTTTATTTTCTCACAATAATGTTTTGCAGTTTAGAGTGTAAATGGCTGGTTTATCTCATTAGAGTCACTTTCAAATATTTCATATTTTGATGTTTTAAAAAATTGTTTCATTATTAAATTTATTTTTATTTCCTTTTATGGCATTGATGTTTTCATATTGTTTTGTATCTAGAGATCTTGCTCATGAACTTATTATTTATAATGGTATATCTATAGATCCTTTTAAATTTTCTGTATGGATGACCATGGCTTCTATGAATAATATATTTCATTTCAAATAATATATATACATATATTCATCCTGAGTAATATAAATATACAAATGCATTCAAAATTATATATGTGTATTATATAATAATTTTGAACATTTATTTAATCTAGTCCGAAAATACTTTTCTTTTAATAAGAATTGGAATATTTAGACCATTAACATAGAGTGTTAATTGTTAATGTATTTGAACTAAACATACTATATTATTATTTGTTATTTTCTAGTCTGTTCTTTGTTCCTCTTCTGTGCCATACCTTTCATCAATAATTTTCATTTTTCTTAAAATTAATATTCATATTTTGCAGCCATGTATTAGCTTGTTACAGAGGATTTTACCATTCTTTAATTGGACGTTTTTGAGATTAAAATGTGCTTTCTTTACTTATTGATGCCAATATAAATTAGTAATTTTTCCCCACTTTCCTCACCTTACAAGGTCACTTCGGCTTAACGCACCCCGATCTATTCTATTATGATGTATATTTTTAAAATTGAGATTTGATTCACATACCATAAAATTTGCTATTTGACAATGTACAGTTTGGTAGCCTTTAGTATAGTCATAAAGTGTGAATATAGCACCACTGTTTGGCTCCAGGACATTTTTCCTGACCCCAAAAAGAAACTCCATACCCATGAGCATTCACTTTCTACCTTCCTCCTAGCCCCAGGCAACCACTAATCTACTTTGTCTCTACGGATTTCCCTCTTCTAGACATTTCTTATAAACAGTATCATACATCATGTGGTCTTGTGACTTTCTTCCTTCACTTATACTGTTTTCAAGGTTCATCCATGTTAGAGCATGTATCAGGACTTCTTTCTTGTTTATAGCTGCATAATATTCCATTTTATGAATAGACCTCCTTTTGTTTATCCATCCATCTGTTCATGGACAGTTGGGTTGTTTCAACTTTTCACCCTTTATGAATAATGCTGCTATGAACATACAGGTACCAGTTTTCTGAGTGGATGCTTACATTTCTCTTTGGATGGAATTGCGTGGTCACTGGGTAACTCTATGTATAACACTACTTTTGAGCTTTTGTAGCCTCAAGATGATCAACGGATGAGGCAAAGGCATTAGGAATGGCCATCTGGGCAGAAAACACCAGTATCCAACATAAACACATATATTATTTTTAGAGACTAGAAATGAGTCATGCTAGCATCCAACTAGCCTTTTCCAGTCTCTCCCTATAAATGAGTAGTTTTATGTTTTCCTTTTTCACCAATTTAAGTTCCTGATGAATATAGTCCTATGAATGGTACATTCTGTATTATCATGAATGTCATTTTGATTTTCATTTTATGTATAAATAAATATAATCATGATTATAAATTTTCTATTATTATTTTTATCCAAATAATATACTCAAATTAAAAAATGGATTATTTTATGGATGATCATTTTATATTTTCTGGAAACATTCACTTTTCATTGTTCAAAGTGCTTAGTGTCTAAAGTTTGTAGGAAGATGTCAGAGATGAATATCACATAGTTTTTATTTTCATACATGTTAGGCCAAATTTCTTGAATTAACGAACTAAATCATCAGCCTTATTGGTACCCAATACATAGCCAACAAATTCCCAGAAATATAGATATAATCTTGAAAGAAACGTGAAGTACATTATACATATGCTAAAGTATTCATGTATATCCTCCTTTCTCATTCACAAAACTTATATGAAGGTCCATCAAATATGTACATAACAATTTCCCTATATATTTACATATGAACATTCATACTACCAACTCTATGTCTCTTTGTTTGAGTATTTTGATTAGATAATGCTTAATTTGTTTTATTAAAAAAGGTGACAGATCAGTAATTAAACTCATAACTCTATAAGATGCACAAGTGACCCCTTTAAACACCAACAATTATAGATATAATTAAATGTAATTAATTGGGTACCACAATTTTCCAAGCCCATCATGGGCTTGGAAAGAACTTGGCCTCATCTTAAAGGCCTGCACATTATCTACTCATTGCTACTTGGTAGTTCATTTCCAAATCTGTGCATGTTTAAAAAAAATTTCTACTTTATCTTTTCTTTGTAGCATATATCTTTTCCCTCTGTTTCTGATATCAAGTAACTTCTTATCCTAGCATACACGCATCATGAAACTAAGGTGATTTAATAAATACAGTAATTTCTTTCATTAGGAATTATGTCATCTATACCTGAATGGACACTGATCCTTTCACTTTGAATACATTTAATAAAAAAGTGATTATTGTAGCTAATTTATATCTATATTAGATTAACCATTGCCATTCTTTCTTCACATGTCTCTAATGAGGCATGTCTTTTAGATCATCTAAAAAGGTACACCCCAATGATAAATCAAATCTCACAGAATGAGCTACATTAAACTGACTACATATGTAAGGTCCCCAGGAGATCAATTATGATATAATACAGATGATCTGGGCTCAATAGCTAGTCAGGATTTACAGAATATCCTTTGGAAATCAAAAGTATGCATGTGTTAAGAATTAAATTTTTGAAAATTTAATAATTCTTCATTTTCATTTTGACTGCGTTTTACATAGAATTGTCCATCTAACAATGAGTTCATCACCAAACTTGCTGTCCCAAACTTCTATCCTGAAAAGAAGTTCAAAGCAGACATCCCCAAAATGGATTCTGGAACATACACATAAGAACTCTTGTGGGCTTTAGATAAATGAGGAAAATCTTGCTTTTACTTAAATGGCAGATGACAAATGATCACAATCTGAAATTACTCTTGTTATATTCGTAGAAAGCTCCTTACTTTCTAGTCTTTATTTTCCCCTTACCGCATCCTGGAGTAATGAGTCTAACTTTAAAATGGCATTGACAATTTTATTCTCTTTTCTCCTGCTCTTTCTTTCTCTAAACCGTCAATCCATTCTCTGTCCTGCTAGCTTAAATCATTTTTTATAGGCTACTTAAAAGTTATCACAGCTCAGTGCTGTTAGTAAGATACACAACAGCCTAAAACAGGCATTAAAATTCTCTTGGTTTATATCAGATTGCAGGAGTCACTCCACATTGAGACAGGTGCTGTGACTCAGAACATTCCCTGGGGCCATGGAAACTTGCGTGACTAGAGATGATGAAGATCCGGGGCATGTTGAAGCTTAGAAAAGCTTCTCCTCAATTTACTTTATTTTCTTGATTGTGGCAAAATGCACATAACATAAAATTTACCATCTTAGCCATTTTTAGGTGTACTTAAATACAGTATTACGTCCTCTCATTAAGTTGCGCAACCATCACCAGAATCTATCTCCACAGCTCTTTCCACGTTGTAAACCTGAAACTATACCCATTAAATTCTCCATTCCTTCCTCTGGGGATTCCTCCTCAGCTAGATGAGTCCATCTCCTTTCTGACTTTCTGAAACATCTCTCTCCCAATTTCCTCCTACCACCCGACAGATACTCCTGTCTTCTCTCTGGGTTACTCATGTTGATCTTCACTTCAACACGTATGTTCTCCAGGCATCTTTTATGGCCCAATCCTGCAATTGCCTCTGGTCAATCAGCTCTGCCTGTTTCCACATTGCCTCTCTGTAGCTTTACAGGGTTGAATAGTATCCCCCTATATCCATGTCCACCTGGAACCTGAGAATGGGACCTTATTTGGATTTAGGGTCTTTTCAGATGTAATTAATTAAGGATCTTGAGACGAAATCATTCTGGACTTATCGTGGGCCCTAAATCTATGAATAGTGTTCTTATAAGAAGAGGAGGCACAGACACAGCCAAGGGACACCTGGAGCCCCCAGAAGGTGGAAGAGGCAGGAAGGACCCTCCTCTGGAGCCTCCAGAAGGAGTGCGACCCTGCGACACCTTCATCTCAGACTTCTGGTCTTCAGACCTGTGAGGGAATAAATTTCTGTTGTTGTAAGCCACTCCATTTATGGCAACTTGTCACAGCAGCCCTAGGAAACCAATGATGTAGCTCATCCGTCAATCTCTGTTTCCATCCTTGATTTCATTCTTGAGCTCCAGACCAAGTGATTTTGAAATATACTCAGATGAATAAAAGCACCTCAAATTAACATTTCTAAAACAAGAATCATTTCCCCCAAAGCCTTCTCTTCCTCCAGGATATTCTATTTCAATAAACTTTGGACCTAAAACCTCAGAAGAGACGCTTCCCTCATTTCACACCCATATCTATCTGGGTACCAAATCCTGTGGATTCTGGACTCATAACTTCTCTAATTTAGGTGCTCTGCTTTCCTTTACCATTGCAATCGATCAAGACCACATCAATACTCGAGGAACTCCACCCTCCAAAAAATACCGCCTGTGCACCCTCAATTCCTACTGATCTACAAACTCTTTCAGGAAAAGAATTCAGACTGTTCCCTGGACCTTGGGTTAGTGCCTGGGAGTGAACAGACAGTAAATGTTTTTAAATGAAAGACTCTTGGGAGAGGCAGATGACACCTCTGAAATCCAGTGCCAGCATAACCAGCTCTGATTGCATGTTAAAGCTTTGTAGGGAAGAATATTTCATCAAAAGTCAAAGCAATAGAAGACCTCACAAAGAAAGCTCTTCAAATGCACAGGATGATTCAGCAATGTAGGAAGTGCAGTGCGACTAGAGTTTTATGTACAGAGTCACAGGAAACCTTCTTGGTACAAAAAGGATATTCCAACATCCGATGAAGGCTGTGTTATGTAACTTGGGAAGACATTCAGCTCTATGTGGTTCATCTTTGTCCTTGCTCAGGCATTTTATTCTCCTTGCAATTTGAACGTGTGTCTGGACAAAAAGTGACTAGAATATCAACCTGCACACTTTGCATGCAATCCAGGGGTTTTCTTGCCAATTTGACTGCTAAATACTTAAACTTTCATGGAGGGAAAATGCCTCTTACCATAGTATGAACTAAGCTATCATAAAGGATAGATCATTAGTGGTGGCTATTTCCAGGAGTGGTGGTTATTATCCTACAATAAAAGATTCAGAGAAAGCCATGACGCTTTTAGAAAATTCATTCTCATCGTTCAGTCACCTGCCACACAACCAGACTGCCATCTTTAAAGCAAGGGATCCGCTCATCTTATTTAAATAAAGACAAAACACACTTAAAGGTGGGAGGCAGAGATCTCACTGACAAACCACTAAGCCTTCTCAAGTCTATATTTTTCAAAGTATTAGACGTATACACATTACATTGAAGCCAGGAATCTCCCAGGCTGAATGCCAGTTCATTATTTTCATCATTCAATCATCATAAAAAAAGTGTCTGCTTTTAATGTGCTATTTGCAGACAGACATTCTGTGCCAGAAATAACCCTGATGTGAAATCAGAGCTCATGCATTATTCATGGGGTCTGGTTTATATTATTTCTGGCAGTCACAAGAAAACAAGTGGCATTGCTCCTTTGGAGAATAATTCAAGACTCTTAAAACTCAAAGGATACAAGATAGAGGAACGTCTAACTGCCATAAGCAGCAGACGAGTTAGAGTTGGACAGTTGTAAAAAACCAGGACATTTACTCATTATGCTGAGTTGATAGACAGACCAGGAAGAGGCAGCACATTCTTTGCTCCTTCTTATAAATATCCAAAAGGAGAGCAAAATGCATCATAAATGATGTCAAAGAAAGTGCTGCTACAGCGATAGCAACTTTACTTTGACAGGAACCCAGAAAACACACAAAGGCACTAGATGTCGTCTAGGAACGCAGCAGAATGAAAAGCAGACAGGGCCCAGGTTTGCACAGAAACGAGCTTGGTTCCAAAGACCACACAGGCCAACTGCGATTTTCACGACCTTGAAAAATCACGTCACCTGCTTCCTCGAGTGGAAAACTGGAGAAACAGTTGCACCCTGCAGCGCTGATCAATGATTTAATAGACCACCTGAGTCAGTACCGGGCAATAGTCGGTAACAAACTGCCGTTCATTTTCTTTCTGTCTGCTCTGTAATGTGTGGACTTAAATGAAAACGTCCTTAGAAAGTAAACTCTCCAGGGGAAGTTCAAGTGCATGAGGAGGGTCTAGAATTTTTATCATGAGAGGACATCCCCGTCAACAGATTCATCTGACCCTCCATGGCTGAATGACCGACTATAGGAGAAACTGTGTTTTCTAAAGCTGCCATTGCTGAGAGATGTTGTGACCTTACAGAGCTCTGCACTGGCAGTCGATTTAGGTTTGAGCTGACCTCAACGTTTGGATTGGGAGTAAGACCATCTAAACTCCTTTCTTGATTCTGCTTCTTATCAGAATGGCAACTTAGGATGTGACTTGCATGGTCTGCCTATCAGATATAGGTCTAGCAATACAGGCGCCTCATGCATGTGTGACTCTGCCTCACCTCGTCATCATGGACACCCCTTCTCTTCAGTTTCAGGTAGTCGTCTTTGCGCCATTTTGCTTGTCTCATCTCAGGGGTCTTTGATGTCTCCTTTCTGTTTTCTCGATTTCTTACTGAACTTCTCTTCTTAATTTCCATGCAGACAGCTCAAATGTGTGAGCTACAATGTGTCATTAGGTTCCCCAAACTTCTCTTCCCACAGTATTCATTAAACTGATTAAAGTCATCATCATTCAACTAGTCCTTGGAGGAGAGACTTCAGTGTCAGCCTCCCCTTTTCTGTTCTCTCAGATTCAGCTTGTAATTTCTGGTAATTCATCGAGTCCATCCCTGGTTCTCTATTCCCACAGTGATTATGCTCATTTTGTCCATTCCATTGGGTTAGATTCAAATATCGTTTTGATCTTCATATTAATTTCCTATGGCTGCCATAACAAAGTACCACAAACTGTGTGGCTTATGGCAACGGAAATGTGTTCTCTCACAGGTCTGGAGGACAGAAGTCCAAATTCAAGATGTGAGCAGGGCTGTACTTCCTCTGGATGCTTTAGAGGAGGAAGCTTCCTGCCTCTTCCAGCTTCTGGGGGCTGCTGGCCATCCTGGGCTTGTGGCCACATCCCTCCCATCTCTGCTTCCATCATCACACGGCCTTCTCCTCCGGGTCTGTGTCTTGACACCGCCTCTCCTCTTGGTATATCTGTTTCTGTGTCTCCTCTTCCTACAAGACACCAGTCATATTAGATTAGGGCCCACCAACTCCTATAGGATGTTGTCTTAACTTATATCTTAATTACGTCTGCAAAGACCTTATTTCCAAATAAGGTCACATTCGTAGGTACTGGAGGTTAAGACTTAGCTATCTTTTTGAGGGACACAATTCAATCCATAACAAATGGCTAAACGGCTATCATTAACGATGTTCTCTCCAACCTCAGCCTCATCACTCAATGTGTCTCCAAGAATTTATCTTGCTTTAAAACAAAACGAAACAAACCTCATGCTTTAAGCTATCTTTAACTAGCCCCCATGACATATCACTGCTTCCTCTTGCCTTACAAAGGACTTTAGAATTGAGTTACAGTATGCCTTGAATCTACACCCTAATCACCAGTTCTATGACTAAATCAACTCCTAATGATTTACCAAATCTTGCCTTGTTCTTCTTCTCCAACAACCACTCCATCCCTTTTCTATAGGAAACTCACAACTCCAATAATCTCCATCAGCACTTCTTCTGTCCTGCCCCATGAAGGGTTACCTACACTATTTTCCTTCCTCCTGTAGAACTTTCTACCCATCTTATTTTAGCACTTGTGCTTTAGGGAAAAGGAAAAATTACTTGTCGACCCAATACCATGTGTCAGACATGAATATAGATGCTTTACAGACAATTTCTTGCTTAATCTTTATAAATACTTCTCATACCAGAATTCTTTTCCCCACTTCAAAGACTAGGGAAGTAGGTCTCAGAGAGATGAACATGTTCAAGTTTACATGGCTGGAAATCAGTGGAGCCATCATTTCAACCCAATTCTGATGCTGTTACTCATTCCACCAACCAAGTCACCTCTAATTTTGTGGTTACAGAGGTTCAGCACCAAAACAGCATCCTGATCATCTTTGTAACCCTAAAGCTTATTAGCACCTTGAACTTTCCCAGCTGGAGATGGAAAACGAGAAGGGAAAAAAAATACGATCTTCCAGCCTGTTGCGTTGTCTGTGTTTGCAAGACCTTATCCATGTCCAGGATTAAATAATGCTTTAGAGAGTTCAGAAAGGGTAGAGTCAGCCAGCCATTAAAGTCCCATTTCCATGCATAAAGTTTGGAACCACTGTGTGGACATTTCCACTGCATCTACAAAGGTAAAACCAGGGTTTACTCCTGGTTTCCACGTGGTATATCCACTTTGATTTGAGAGGAGGGTCAGTCATGCCAAAACCCAGAAAATGTTGTGAAACAGAAGAGAAGAAAGCAGAGAAATGATGCAAAGTCAACATTCAAAACCAGACGCTGATTAATAAGTATGGCTCGACTTAATCAAGGCTTTTCCACTTGGTAGCGCTTTTAGTGTTTATTATACACCAATTAAGATGGTTTTCCTTTCAGACAGATTCTGAGTCGTGTGCTAATTGCCTGTCTGGATAAACTTGATGCGTGAGGAAATTTTGTTTTTAGTTTAAACTTCGGGACATACTGAATTTTATTTTAATTGGCATTTGAAGCAAGATTTGCAGCAAAACAAATAAAAAATATTTTATTGAGTAGCTTGATTACTTAGGTTGGAATCAGATTTTTTTTTCACTTTACTAAGTGTCTTCTCATATATTAATTCATTGAGTATACTTATATGTGTGTGTTCATAGACGCACTTATTTACAAAATGCCTACTGTTGTTCTCTTTGCTCTTTTCATGCATCTAAATAAGAAATCCTTTTGTAATACCAATTTTGTTTGGAAAGGCGATATGTCCAGATAAAAATCTTCAACTGCTCAGATTCCCAAGAAGCTAGGCATGCCCATCTGGACCTCATCCCAGCCAATGAAGGGTAGGCGGCTGGTGCTGGATGCAGTTTCCAGGAATCATCCTGAGAGAAGCAAGGTTCGGCTCCACTGACGTGCCGCACAGTCTTGATTAAAACCACATCTAGAACTAGAATTACTAGATCAAAATGCATATTTATTTTTAATTGTGATGTGTATTGATAGCAACATTGTTCTCAATGATGTTACAATGATTTACAGTCTCGCCAGTTATATATGAGAGTGGTTCTCCATCCACTTACCAATTTGGTGAGTATTGTTAAACTTTGTCATCTTCTCCAATCTGATGACGAATGATTTAATTTTACTTTACATTTCTCTTAATATGTATAAGGTTAATATATTTTCATAAATTAAATAGCATTTTTGTGAATGACCTATTTATATATATTAATCCATTTTTTCTATTGATTTTTTCTTATTAATTTATATATGCATATATTAAAATATACTTTATATGTATTTTATATATTAAAAATTAGTCTTTGATTATTTTTCCTTTTATCTTTGGATTTCCTTTATCATATTTTTCCATGCAATGCATAAAATATAGTGTAATATATGAATCTTTTAAAAATAATTTTGTTCAGTACTATGCAAACATTTATCACTGAAATTATTGAATCGAAATTTTTGCAAGTTTTTTCCAGTACTATATTATTTTCCTTTTAATTTTGAAATATTTGATCCACAGAATCTGTTGATTGATCGATTGATATATAGAGAGAGTTGGTAGGAATAACTCTTTTTCCCAAGAGATTACTAGTTTGCCATTAAAAATATTCAAATTTCAAGGAGTCTTTCATCACATATTAACTTATACTTTGGGATATATTTGTGGATGCCCTATTTTATGTGAAGTAATTACCAAACTATGCATGTAACAGAACCAACTCATTCATCACCTTGCCTTTATATCAAATTTTGCTTTTAAAGTATCATAATGCACTAAAAATTGTGTTTGAGAAAATTCTGGAAAGGTAGGGATATAGAAGAGAAAATCTTTAAAAAAGGCCTAATTAATAGGCAGAGATAATTGCAAATAACATTTTAATTGTATTTATTTCTTGCTCACACTTCAGGTGAATTAAAATGTTGGCGTAGGTATGTAAATATTTGAATACTCTGTTTCCTCTTGTTAAAGTTTAATAGTCCTGGGACAATACTTTCTTGATCACATGACTAGTAATATTAATGTACAATTTATGTCAAATGGAGAGCACTTTTTCTAGGTTTTTCTCACCATTATTAACAAATAATATTGTCACACAAATTTTGTGCGGTATATCAAAGTCTTGTCTCAGGCTAAAGCTAGCTATATTTTTTGAGTAAAATTTTAATTTTCCTTTGTTCTGGAGGAATTTTACTTCATCAGAAGTATTTCTTCATTAAGATTTTCAGAGTCTTGGCCCAACAACATCTGGCTTGGTGCTTTTGGTGATGGCAATCTTTACATCGAGGGTTTAATTTAACCAGAGATCAATGGCTTATAAAATTTTGTACTTATCTTTGAATCAATTTCCTGCAGACTTTTGATAATTCCCAGTTTAACTGAGCAGCTAAAATGGTTTCATTCATAAAGGTTGCTAACACTTAAATTTATAATAAATTTAGAACCAATCTATTTTTTCTACCATGTGAATATTTTGCACACTTCAATAATCCTGCAGAAATCATGTGTGTGTTGGGGTGGGGAGTGGCGTGGAATTCCTTCCTCTCTCCCTCCCTGGCTCGCATTCTCTCTGCTCTCCCTCTCTCTCTTCCTTTCTTTTTTTCTTGAAATGCAGGAAGAGCATTTTCCCTTGTTGGCTTGTTCTGAAATAAATGTTACCATCCATTCATTTCCTCTGCCACAAAGTTTCACTATGAATATAACACTGTGACAAGCTGCCTGCTGAACCGGCAATGACGAGACCTGGATTTTCATCCCAATGTCCTTCTTGCTATGAGGTTTTGTACTCTTAACTTTTGGGTACTTGATTTCCCATCTATCAGGGACATTTACTCATGTGCAGTAACAGGAATAATTTATGATGTCTCTCCTTTTTGTGAGTGCCCATATACATTCTAACATGAGACTGGCAATCTTTAGTGGCTGCGTGAACGCAAAGTTTAATGGAGACCTGGTTGGAAATTATATCACTGCTATGTTGCTTCTGTCTTGGAGTTCTTAAATCTGCAGACAGCGTTTCTCCAGAAGGCTATTTATCCAGCACAGAGAGCTGCAAGTTGTCCGGGCATTTTTAATTTGGCTTAACTACTAGGCAGATGACCTTCAAGAAGAGCCCAGTCTTGCAAAGAATCCTAGAGTGAATGAAAGCAAAGCCCTTCCTTCCTTTAACCTACAAGATACAAGAGCTCTTTTTTGCATTCATTGGAGGCAAAAGAATAAAATAAAATTTAAATGCATTCAACACACTTTCAGATGGCTTTTGACCTTCACGCTTGCTTGCTGATTCTTATTTCACTAAACCACCAACATAAAGCATGGAATGATTTCTTATTCCACGTGACTGAATCTTAAGGAGCACAAATGTGTCCATCACTAAGTCCTTATTAATTACCAGCGTCAAATTTGTCTTTTTCACATGGATTCAAGAGGTATTTATAGAGTACATCATGTACCAACACACTCCGGTAGGTGCTTAGACTTATTCCTGAACAAAACAAATATATGCAATGTCCAGGAGATTATATTCTTCTTATTCTATTTTCTTGTTGGTTTTCTCCTCCTCTCTGTTTATCGTCCCTTACTTCGGACCTCACGTATCAGGTCTTTAAATAGTATTTGCATACTAATTTCTCCTTCAGTTACATTTCCACCTTAGAACTCTCTTCTCAACCTCAGACTCTATGGACAGCTGTCTCCTCCACATCTCCATTGGGTTCCCCAGTGGACATCCTACACCCAACACAACCAAAATCGAACTCTATCTCACCTTCAAACTGGCTCCGTTTCCATGCTTCCTCAATCCACTATTTCAGCTGCTCAGCCAAAATCTTTGGGGTCTTTTGTTGGTTTCTGGTTTTCTTTTGTACACTGCATCCTGTTATCTACACCCTAAAGACATATCCAGGAGGGATTCTCTCTTGCTTTGCTCTGGCAGAACCATCTGTCAGTTCCTACCTGTTTAATGCAACAACCTAACTGGCCTCTTTCTCTTCACTCTTTCCTCTTTTTATTCTCAACACAGTAGCCAAGTTATTCTTTGTTTTTCTTTTTTATCGAGGTAACATTTGTATGTTTATAACATTACATAAATATCAAGTGTACATCATTATATTATGATTTCTGTGTAGACTACATCATGTTCACCAAAGACCAATTACTATCCATCACCGTACACATGTCCAGTTACCCCTTTTGCCCCCCCCCCCTTCCCTTCTGGTATCCACCAATCTAGTCTCTGTATCTATGTGTTTGTTTGTTATTGTTGTTTCTTATCTTCCACCTATTAGTGAAATCATATGGTATTTGTTTTTTTCCGTCTGACTTAACTCACTTAGCATAATACCCTCAAGGTCCACCCACGTTGTCACAAATGCACAATTTCATCTTTTTTATGGCTGTGTAGTATTCCATTGTATATACACCACATCTTCTTACTCTTGGGACAACACATGCCTTATGTGTTCCTCCTCTCTCAGAATGCTGCAATGACTCACTTTTCGTTTAGAGTAATAGCCCAAGTCTTCTGAATGGCCACAGACTGACATTATCTGCCCCTTTTGTCTGTGAACTCCACTTCTACTAGTCACTCTAGTCCATCCACAACGACCTCCAAACTGTGCTCAAATGCGTGGAGAATTTGCACCTCTGGGCTTTGCCTGAACTAATGCTTTTCCATGAAATATCAGCCTCTCCCCCAGCCCCATAGAACCATACTCAACTTTCCCACCTCTTCTAAAGTCTCTGTTCAAACATCACATTTTCAAAGAGACCTGCCCTGATCATCCTATTTACAATCCAACACCTCCTGACCCTCACATTGCTGATCATTCATACCCTGCTCTATCTTTTTTATTTTTCTGTAGCTCTCACCACCTCCTAAAACACTAGATAACGTACTTATTACACTGTCTGTGTTCACTAACTAGAAAATAATTTCCATAAATGCAGGGGTCTGTGTTATTTTTTTTCCCTCTGTTGTATCCTTAACAGCTAGGAAAATGCCTACAATACAGACATTGTTCTTTAAATGTTATTGAATTAGTGAAAGACCTTAATTGAAAAGCATCTAATTTAGGGAAACTGTCAGAATAGAAATGATAAAATCCATCTCTGCTGTGGCAGTGTTTGGAGTATGGAGACCAGGTAGTTAAAGCAAAGAATGACTGCCTACTCAGTAACAGCTAAGTTAAGTATTCTTATAAAAGTTAACTTTAAAAACGTATTTTCTAAAAAGCAAATAGTGACTATTTACGCAGTAACAGCTAAGTATTCTTATAAGAAGTAACTTTAAAAATATTACACAGGTTTTGTACATTTTGTATAAAGATAAAAGTAATAATTGTGATTTTAGAGTGAGTACCTCCATCAAAAATATATTTGATGACAATCTTTTTGCTTTCTCTACACACTTTGTGGACAGCTTTTGTCAGTTAGATGTGCTTTTAATTTCTACTGTCAATACAAAACAATTTATCTTTTCACTTACCTAATATTGTCTTTTGGTAAACAGATGCTTTTAATTTTCATGTAGTCTTCTGTCTGTAATCACTGTATTTTTTGCATTTAGTATATTCATATTTGGAGTAACAAATTATATTCAGATGTGTGCCACTTGTAAAAGACATGCTTTAAGCAAAATTATACAGAAAATTTATATATACACACATAAAATTTAAATACAATGTAAAATTTAAATGCAGTGCATAAGAAATAATGGAGAGAATAGCAAGACATCCTGAGAACATCAACATCATCAACAGATGACTAGAAAAAGAAAATGTGGTTTATACATACAATGAAATGTTACTCAGCCTTAAAAAGAAGGAACTCCTGAAATATGAGACACCATGGATGACCCTGGAGGACATATAAGTATCTAAAATAGTCAAACTCATAGAAGCAAAGAATAGAATGGTGGTTGCCAAGGGCTGGAGAGAGGGGGAAATGAGATATTGCTGATTAATATCATCAACTTAAATGTAAAATATAAAACTGTAATTTTTTTAGGAAAAAATGGAGAAATTCTTCAGGATCTAGACCAAAAGCACCCATAAAAGAAGCAATTCATAAATTGGACTTCATCAGCATTAAAAACTTTAGCTCTGCAATAGTGGTCAGCCTAGATTATCTGTATTACGAGGCTTCTACAGGACTCATGAAGCAGTGCAGTGCTATTTATATTAGATAAAAATGCATGTTGATAATGCTCAGGCAAATACTAAAGTATAATTCATATACTCAGAGAAGAGACAAAATGGAATTGTTTAAAATGCTTGGGTAAAAATAGACGTGGCTGAAAACGAGGAAAATAAATAAGGAACAAATACAATAAATAGAATGGCTACAAATATGTTAGATATCAATCCAACTACGTCAATAACAACTTTAAGTGTTACTGTTTTAAATACAGTGATTAAAAGACAGAGACTGTAGCAGTGTATTTAACTTTTTTTAAAAGGACACATATATGTTGTCTAAAGGAAACAAATTTTAAGTATAAAATCACAGATTGTTTAAAATAAAGGCATGGAGAAAGATATACTATGCTAACATTAATCAACAGAAATCTGGAAAAGATATATTAATTTCAAACACATCTCACCTTAGAACAAGAAAAACTATCAAGAATAAAAATGTGCAATATATAATGTTAAAGCAGACAATTCCCCATGAAGACACATCAATCTAAATGTGTCTCTGCCAAATACTATAAAAATACATGAGGTAAGACATATAGAACTGAAAGGAGAAATAGAAGAATTCTCTCTTCTATTTGCAGGCTTCGACTTACCTCCTTCAGTAACGGATGGATCCAGCAGGCAAAAAATCGGTAAAGACATAGTTGAACTGAACAACACTGTCAATCAACTTGCTCTAATTGGCATTTACAGAATACTCCATGCAACAATACAGAAGACACATGAGTTCACATGCAATATGTTCCAAGATAGAATGCACTCTGGGTGATAAAACACAACTTACCCAATTTGATAGAATAGAAATCGTACAAAATATGTTCTCAGCCCACAGTGGAACTAAATTAGAAATCAATAATGGAAAGAAAGGTGAAGAAACCCCAAAGAGTTGGAAATGAAACAACACACTCCTGGACAACACATGGAAAAAATACAGCTCATTGAAACAAGTGGGGTGCAGTGAAAGCCATGTTTAAAGGGAATTTTAAAGCATTAAATGTATATTTTAGAAATACCTAAAATCAATAACCTGAGTATTCACTTTAGGAAATTATAGAAAGAAGATGAATTTAAATCTAAAGCATATCAGAGAAAAACAATACTATAAGTTAGAGCAGAGATCAGTATGTTAAAAAACAGAAAACCCATAGAGAAAAATCAACAAAATAAAAACAAGGTTATTTGAAAAAATTAATAAAATCGATAAACATCTAGGCAGGCTAGACAAGCAAAAAAGAAACTAATACCACAAATGAAAGGTCATCTCTAATGATCCCATGGAAATGACAATATAATAAAGGAATATTATGAGTAACTCTCTGCCCACAAATTTCATAATTTAGATGAAAAGGACCAGTCCCCTGAAAGACACAAATTACCAAAACTCATACAAGAGGAAATAAGTAGTTTGAATAGACCTATATCTATTAAAGAAATTGAACCAATAATTAATGACTCTCCTAAAAATGCACCAGGCCACATGGTTTCACTGGAGAATTCTACCAAACCTTTAAGGGACAAACATGTATTACTTTGCTAGGACTGCCATAACAAAGGGCCACAGACTGGGTGGTTTAAACAACAGAAATTTATTTTCTTATAGTTCTGGAGGCTGGAAGTCTGAGATCAAGGTGTTGGCAGGGCTGGTTCTTTCTGAGGTCTCTCTCTTTGGTTTGCAGATGGCCGTCTTCTCCCTGTGTCCTCACATGGTCTTCCCTCTCTGTCTGTGTCCTAATCTCCTCTTCTTATAAGGACAACTGTCATATTGAATCAAGGCCCACCCTAATGACCTCATTTTACCTTAATCACCTCTTTAAAGACAGCATCTCCCAAAACAGTCACATTCTGAGGTTCTAGGGCTTGGGACTTTAGCAAGTGAAGTTTGGAGGAACACAATTCAGCCCATAACAAGCAACATCAATTTTTTTATTACGAGAAAGGAAACTACGGACCAATGTCTCTCATAAGAATAGATGCAAAAATCCTCAATATAAATATTGGCAAAAAGATTACTATAATATGTAAAAATAAATATACACAATGACAAAGCAAGATGTATAGCATATGCAAGCCTGTCTCAGCATTTAAAAATCAATTTATGTAATCAACAGGCTTAAGAAGAAAAAGGTCATATGATTATTTTAATTGACGTAGAAAAAACATTTGATAAAATCCAGCACCAATTCATGTTAAAAATTCTCAGCAAACTAAGAAAAGAGTGCTATTTCCTCAATTTCATAAAGAACATTTACAGGAAACTTACAGCTAACATCATTCTTAATTATAAGAGAATGGATGCTTTCTCTGTAAGATCAGGAACAAGGCGAGGATGCCCTCTTTCATCACTCCTATACAACACCATATTGGAGTTTCTAGCTTATGCCATAAGACAAGAAAAGGAAATAAAATTTACTCAGAGTGGAAAGGAAGAAATGATTGTCTATGCAGAAAATTCCAAAGAATAAACAAGGGAAACTTCTGGAACTAATAATGGATTGTAATAAAGCCTCATGACAAGGGTTAATATAAATAATTGTTTTCCCATATACTGACAATAAGCTGGAATTTGAAATGGAAAACAAAAGATCATTTAATTAGCACCATAAAAAGGCAATGGATTATTGCCACTGACCAGTGAGAAATTTAATTGGTCATTTATTTGAGCTTTGAGTATGTTTAATAACAAAATACTATAGGCAATCTCATGTCCATTAGTAGGAAGATGATTAAGCAAAGGCGTTGCCATTTATAATACACAACACTGAGAATCATGATATTGATCTGTATGTGCTAACTGTGTCACATATCCAAGCTAGATTACATAGTACATAAGCACCATATAATGTTATTGACAAAAGCACATCAAATATCTATATATTGTCTACAGGTACATATATATGTATACCAAATTATATAATAGCTATGTCCTAAGAGATAGCAAAGATTGGATGTAGCAATTTAATGGGACTTGTCCCTTATCTGGATTTCAAAAAAATATGCAAGAATAATTAAACAGTGTTTGCTTATAAAGTTACAATTAGAAAACCAATAAGAATGCATCCGTGAGGAATTGAAACAATTATCAGAGCAGTGGCCCCCAGTACAAAGGGGACTCAGCAAGAAACATTATGATATTGGTTACGGGTAGAGCAGATTAACATTACCACACAATTATAAAGTGATCTATAATTTAGGGAGCATGGGGAAGAGGACTAAACCCTACTGAATAATCAAGATTTTGTAATAATATCTCATTTAACTTTCACGTGATTTCTATGAGATAACCAGCATTCTCACCTTTCTTACAGATGGAGTAACCGAAACTTGGAAAATTAGTCTTGACCAGTATTACAGTCCACCAAAGGTACAAACAGGATCGAACTTGGTCAGTAGACTTTAGAAGTTCATGCTCTTTGGCGCTCCAGCTTCCTCATTTATATTCATAAAGCAAGTAAAATTTATCCCAATGAGAGATATTATATAGAAATAAAACATTACACTCAGCACCATTTGAAAAGATATCATTATAAGATCCATTTCTATACTATGGAAGCTATTTCTGCACCCTAGTAAATGACCTGCAATAACAGTGATTTGTGGATCTTGTTATAAAACCTTCCAATAAAATTCCTGTATAAGTATTTAATCCATTTCCCCAAGAGTTCATTAGCTTCTTTTATCAACGTAAGCAAGTTTAGTGGTGAAGTTCAACACCACAAGGTTTTGGAGATCACAGGATGCCACTTGCAGGGTTTCGATGAGAGATACAAACCTAAAAAGAGGAAGATGGAAGATGTCGAAAGGTACAGACTTGGCTCTAAGAAAGAATGATGTTGGAGACTTTGGGAAGCTGAGAGATCACCCACACAAAATCAAGGTGGTGCTCTTTTCCCTTTGGATCTATCATGGGGAAGATACTGAAAGATACTTATATACAGCCACTCTCAATAGAAGATGGCCATGATCATTTACTTCAACTTTAAATCTAAGGAAGTGAGATTGAATGCCCTCATAAACCTAGTAGTATCAGACTTTACCAATGTTTTGGATCATTTCTACTAGCTAGAGTGATGCCATAAACACTTTATTTTAATTTTCAATATGGGTCCTATTATTATTTTATTTCCCGCAGATATCACCTACTTCATTTAAAGAAAATATCCCCTTTGTTTCCTCCCTACTTTCCTCCCTCCGTCCCTTCTTTCCTCCCTCCCTCCTTCCCTTCCTTCCTTTCTTCCTTCCTTCACTCCTTCCTTCTATCCTCCCTTCCTTCTCTCTATGGGCCAAGAGGTCACCAATGTTTCACATACAAAATTCAATAAGAAAACAAACAAAAATCTAATGGAATCCAGTCCATCTGGAGAGACGCACCTATAAAACAACCCAGTCACCTTACAGTTCCAGAAAAAACTTCAATACAGAGAGAGGATCAAGGAGAGAATGACTCAGCCTACCAGAGAGCTTTGGAAAGGCTTCCTGGAAGATGTGGCACATGATCTGGGATTGAAAGAAACATTAGCTTTCCACCATGTAAATTTTAAAAGACTATGGGAAAATCCAGGCTGAGAGAATCACATATGCTGAAAGACAACGTGTGCTTGGGGGAATTTAAACATTCGGATTATTAGGGAAGGTCGAATGAAGGATCTAGGAATAGAAAACATAGCAGAAGCAGTTGGTGGCCAGGATGTATGGGGCTTATGGTCTATATTTTACACACTGGGAATCAGGCAAGTGATTTTAGGTAAAGCAGAAACATAACCGTATTATTTAAAAAAATGTTCAAGAATCATTTTAGGTGTGAGGACCACAATTTGAGAATCAATGAACAAGAGAGTGGTGATACCAAGATGGCGAATCATTTTAATAGCTGTGCAGGGAGCAGATTCATGAGAGGGGAAAGGAGAGCTGCGTAAAACCTTTGCTGTCCTCTAGGGTATGTGCTGGTCAGAAGTAAGGCTGCAATCAATCCTGGGACTCAAGGGGCAGGAATTCTAACCCAGAAGGAGGTCAGAGGCCAGCCTTCTTTTTCAGGCGCCTTAAGTCACAATGATCATAGCTACATCTTGGTCTATCCTTTCTGGGCTTCCTTCATCATGGAAGCTTCTACTTCTAGGACTTCCAAAGGCTAAAATTTCCCACCTGTGTTCTTGCTACCCACCTGCATCCATCTTCCATCTCCACATTCACTTGGAGACTTGGCCCCACCCGAAGGGCCCCTTGATCCCTTCCAATCTTTATCTAAATAGCACATCTCTTGTCAGGCTGTGTGTGCCCATCCTACCTAAAATTGCATCTCCCTCTCTCAGCTGACATATCCGTCTTCTTATGTCCCTTCCTTTATATATCACTTTTTCCTTATCGCTTACTTTTTAACCTCTCGTATGTTTTACTTATATATGTTATTCATTTCTTGTCTTCACTGCCAAAACGGATAGTTAAGAGTGCACGATTTTTTTTATAACTGTTAATATTTTGTTCACTGCTGTCTTCCACCTGTTTTGGATGAGCATCAGACATGCAGCAGATACTGAATAATTATTAAAGGGGGAGAAAATTGAAGGGGGAATTTTTGTGGGCACTACCTCAAAAACTTGAAAGTAGCTTTTTCTCAATGTCTTCCCCCAATTTCAAGTGCCAAGAAGGGTGATGAAGGGCAGCGTCCTAAGAGATGCCTTTGGACACCTCCCTCCGGCATTTCCCCTGAACTGGAGTCTCTCTTTGTTCACATGAATTTTGCCTCTGCATCAGCCTAATGGCTTATCCGGCACTAAGCTGAACTATGATGTACGCTGGTGTTTGGTTCCCCATAGTGTCATCAGAGTTGGTGTGCATTTTAAAAGCAAGTCAAGAAACAGTGAGGTTCAGGAAATCATTAACACATGAAGAATTACCAACAGTTGTCAAATTTCTTTCTGCTGCCTCTCATGTGGTCCTCCACGGCAAGAGGTTGCAGGGTCCCCTCTCCTTTTTTCTGGAGTTAAAAATGCAAACGGGTACAGCTAATCTTTGACAAAGGAGCCAAGAACATGCAATAGAGAAAGGAAAGTCTCTTCAACAAATGGTGCTGGGAAAACTGGATAGCAACATACAAAAGAATGAAAGTAGACCATTATCTTACGTCATACACAAAAATTAACTCAAAATGAATTAAAGACTTAAATGTAAGACCTGAAACCATAAAACTCGTAGAAGAAAATACATGCAGTATGCTCTTTGACATCGGTCTTAGCAGTATCTTTTTGAATACCATGTCTACCCAGGCAAGGGAAACAAAAGAATAAATAAACAAATGGGACTACGTCAGATTGAAAAGCTTCTGCATAGCAAAGGAAACCATCAACAAAACGAAAAGACAACCCACCAACTGGAGAAAATATTTGCAAATCATGTATCCAACAAGGGGTAAATTTCAAAAATATATAAAGAACACATGCAACTCAACAACAAAAAAATGAACAACCTGATCAAAAAATGGGCAGAGAATATGAACAGACATTTTTCCAAAGAAGAAACACAGATGGCCAACAGGCACATGAAAAGATGTTCAACATCACTAATTATTAGGGAAATGTAAATCAAAACTACAATGAGCTATTACCTCACACCCGTCAGAATGGCTATAATTAACGAGACAAGAAATAACAAATGTTGGAGAGGAAGTGGATAAAAAGGAACCCTCATACACTGCTGGTGGGAATGTAAATTGGTGCAGCCACTACGGAAAACAGTATGGAGATTTCTCACAAAATGAAAAATAGAAATACTGTACGATCCAGCTATTCCACTACTGGGTATTATCCAAAGAACATGAAACCAACAATTCAAAGAGATTTATGCAACTCTATGTTCATTACAGCATTATTCACAATAGCCAAGATGTGAAAGCAACCCAAGTGTCCATCAATGAATGAACGGATAAAGAAGACGTGGTATATATATACAATGGAATACTATTCAGCTATAACAAAAGACAAAAATGTCCTATTTGCGACAACATGGATGAACTTTGAGGGTATGATGTTAAGCAAAATAAGTCAGACAGAGAAAGACAAACACCATATGATTTCACTCATATGTGGAAGATAAACAAACACATAGATAAGGAAAAGAGATTGGTGGTTACCAGAGGGGAAGGGGGTAAGAGGAGGGCAAAAGAGATAAAGGGGCACACATGTATGGTGAGGCATAAAAGCTAAACTATTGGTGGTGAACACGATGCAGTCTACACAGAAACTGATATATAATAATGTACATCTGAAATTACACAGTGTTATAAGTCAATATGACCTGAATTTAAAAAAAACGTAAATGGTTGTGTTGTATGGAAAAGCTTGAGGGATACTATAGGCCAACGAAAATAGAATGAGGCTATGCAGGTGCAGATTCTCTGAACTCCGCTTTCCAAAATGACTGGTTGATTGGCCAGGGTCCATGCAGGTGCCAAAAAAATATGCCAAGGTGTGCAAAGTGCAGAACAGCCAGTAAGTGATGTGTCAAATGACAGCACAACTGAAATTCCCAGCATTGCAGTAATACACACTTTTTTTCCTAACTATTATAATAAGCAGACTTTATCCTTTTGATAGAGGCAGTGATGCTTAAGGGGTATCAAAAGTGTGAAGTAGTCTTTATGAACAGAGCATTTTGCAAAATAAAGATGGAACATGCCAAGGAAGATAGAGAGTCTTTGCTGAGAACTCTGTCTAATTTGCACTCCCTTAACCCAAGGGGAAAAGAGTTGGTCTTGGGTCTTTTCCAAAGAGATTAACAATGAGTAATAAGAAACTGTTGTTTCATCATGGTTTTCTTTTCTGTTAGAAGTTCTGGGAAGGCCTCCACCACCAACTCAAGCACTAGTCCCCCATTAGGACTTATACACCCACCTCTAAGGTCTTTTCTATCCCATCCTAGTATCTTGTCTATGAGCACTGTGATCCTGTTTCCAACGTGTACCCATAGTCCCAGGTCATTTATATCATCAAACCATGGTGCTATATTTCATTAATAATGGAAAAGCCAATTGAAATTTTATTATTTTCACTATTTTTCTTTAATTTCAATACTCTATGCTCAACTTCTCATTGTATCCTCCACCAAGAATGAAATATTAAAATGAGACAGTCTCTCTAATAAAGGTAGCCCTGCACTGCGGTGCTTAGGAAAGTATAATTCTAGAGCAAGCTACACAGCAATAAAACTACCAAAGTAAATTCTAGGAAGAAATGCTAAAGAAAATATTATGGTATAAGTCTGGCTCAATCACAGAAGCAGAGCCAGTAGCAGATACGTATGAAGAGATTTAGCTTAAATGTTATGAGCTGAATAATTGTATCGCCCCAAATTCGTATGTTGAAACCCTATCCACCAATGTAATGGTATTTGAAGATGGGGACTTTGGGTGGTGATTAGGGTTAGATGAGGTCATGAGGGTCGAGTCCCCATAATGAGATTAGTGTCCTCATAAGAAGACACACCAGAGCTCTCTCTCTGTATCTTATGAAGACCCAGTTAGAAGGCAACCATCTGCAAGTCACAAACTGAGTCCTCACCATAAATCAAACCAGTTGGCACCTTGATCTTGGACTTCCAGCCTCCAGAGCTGTGAGAAATATATTTCTGTTGTTTATAAATCATCCAGTTCACGGTATTTTATTATAGCAGGACAAACTAAGATGGTTAGGAATTGGCTTATATGATCATGGAGCTGCCTAGACAAGTCCCAAATCTGTAGGGCAGGCCGTGAGGAAGGGCAGGCTGGAACTCTTAGGCACAAACTAAAGCTGCTTTCCATGGGTGGAGTGTCTTCTTCCTCAAGGAAGCCTCAACTCCATTCTTAATGTCTTTCAACTAATAGAATCCGGCCCACCCAGATTACCTAGGATAATCTCCCTCATTTAAAAGTTAACCCATTTTGGAATTTCATCACATATACTTAATACCTTCATGGCAACACCTAAATTAGTGTTTAATTGGAAAACGAAGGACTGTTGGAAAACTTTCAACTGTAGCCTCTTTGAAACATAAAAGTGGTCATCACAGTGACTATGAGGAAGGTATTTATTCTTTAACTGAAAATCCAAGAAGCGTTGAAGAGGAATCAACATCACTAACTCTGCTGGGAAAGGTGTAGAAGTTGTATTGGGTTGAAGTTTGAAGTCAGACAGGTGCAGGAGACCAATTATGTGTACCTATGATGTGTTAGAACTGAGAAAGCCCCCCTTAACACATAACATAATGCCCCAAACATTCAGCTCTCCCAAGGCTTGCATGAGCCAATGGGAATAGAGTCACGTTAGGGGTGATGTCGTTCAGTCTGTGTCTGAGGGTGCTTGAGCTGCTAAAACAAAATACCACAGACTGGGGCCTTAAAGAACAGAAATTTATTTCTCATAGTTCTGGAGGCTGGAAGTCTGAAATCAAGGTGCTGGCTGATGGGCTTCCTAGTGAGGGTTCTCTTCGTGGCTTGCAGACGACCGTCTTCTTGCTGTGTCCTCACACGGCAGAGAGAGACAAAGCTCAGGTCTCTCTTCCTCTTCTTATGAGGGCATTAACCCCATCATGAATCTCATGACCTCGTTTAAATCTAATCACTTCCTCAAGGCACCACCTCCTGATAACATCCCAGTCGGGGTGAAGGCTTCTACGTATGAATCTGGAAGGGACACAAACATTCACTCCACAGCATTCTGCAATGCTGCATCTCCTTCTTCTCTGGGAGATGTCGCTCCATCTTCAGGCATGGTTTCCAAGCTTCCATGCCTCCATGTCCTGATTCTAGTGCTTTCTAAGTCAGTTCCCATCCTCCCTTAGACTATGCACAATGTTCTGTATTCCTCTAATAAATTCCTATATTTGCCTCAATGAGTTAAAACACTTCTATTCGCCACCAGTGAGCTCATACCTAATGAAAGCATTGACATCACAATTTATTTTATTTACCAATAGGGTGACTGTTTTTGCCACCAAAGTAATTACTTAAGCCACTAACAGGTGGTTGAGTTCGGTCAATCCAATTTTACTGACTATCTGGAGCGAAGTATTAAAGTGTCTTATTTTCGTTGATGGATACTTTTCTATTATCATTCTTGGTCAGGTTCTGAAATCATTCTCTTCCATTAATTAAGCAAATTCAAGAAGAGGAAACCACAATTACAGAGCAAATGTTGAGTCCTGTGCAGCTCACTAGTAGAGCTTCCTCTTGGGGGTACATAGGTATTTGGAAATCCGTATGTCTGTCATGAGCATTTCATCATTCCAGTGAATATTTACATTTTAGTGAGATCAATTAGTCTACTACAGGAATGCTTGGTAAAAACAAACCCCTATCATTTCATTTTAATTCCCTAGGGGCTCCTGGCAGTTTTTCATTTAGGAATGTTAGATCATTTAACTGTGGAATGGACCTATGAGATGCCTCTCAATGAAATCATGGACTACCTGTGTATTTAGCCATTTTAAAAATAAAAATTAGCCCAATGAGAGTTGTCTTACACGTTTTATTGTATAATAGAATCATAAACTGATATCTAAAATCTGAATATACGAGATATATGTGTCTATATAGTTAGGATTACAGCTTAAATATTTACATTTTATTTTCAAAGTCAGTAAGTTAGCCACCATAGTAAAATCTGGATGTTTGCAGAGCTGGCTCTGGTATGCAAAGAATCAAATGAACAGACATGAAAGAGCGTCACCTGCACACCTAACGATGACAGTGGGGCTTGGTTTGATGTGTACCAACAAACAGCACAGAGTTTTTAAAAACATGGCATTAGCACTCATTTTATATGCTGGCTGTGGTCCACGTCATCTAATTTTACTGTAAATACTATCCGTGGATTTAGAGGTTTGCAACCTACTTGCTGTGTCTGTTCATGTGTGGGGATTCGGAAACAGCCAGAAACTATGCAGCTATTACCACAGCTGTTGTCACAGAAACCAATTGAATTTTTAATTAAAGAATTACGTCATCTTAGTTTTAACACCTGATGTGGGATATTAATTGAGAAGCTACCATATGACAATTACTTAGAAATGAGAATTTTTATCCGTGTGTTAAAGGGAACGATTAGTCTTACAGAGGGGTTTACCATGCAGGTCACACCTGGAAAAATAAGGATCATGAAGATTCAAGAGTATATTTTGATTCCCCATCTGGGAGAATTTGTACACCTCACTTTGGGGACATCTCTAAATGCGTGTGTGCACACATATGCTCAGAGAGAGAGAGAGACCAATCCTTTTCAACAGGGCAGAAGTTCGAAACTCTTTTATGACTGACTATAACCCAAACTCTCCAATGCAAATTCCTCCACTAATTCCTTTGGGATACGTAGCTGGAGGCGGAAGCCTATAAAAATTGCAGATAAATCAGAACACGATTATGAAAATTACAATGCTATGATTTACAATACAAGGACAATCTTTCCAATGAGAGTAACAGTCAGTATCCCTGACTGTCCCATGCTTCAGGAATATCACATGAATGTGGGAAACAACCAGAGATTGCTGAAGAAAAGAGAAACATTTAGATACGCACCCTCGCCTTCCATGCCCACCACCGCTATGCATTCACACGTGCTCATTTTTCTCCATGAATCGACACACTCTTATTTTTTTGCCTTACTCTCTTTCCCTCCTGCTCAAATACCACTTACTTGGACAATCATAATCTAAATTTTAGTAAGGACTTAATATGTGCAAGGTGTTAGGTAAATGCCCCTCTGCTCTGCATCAATGCATTCCCTAGGCAGCCTTGTAGAAATGATTGCACAGTATCAAAAACACAGATTTAATTGTCAGTACATGGGTATACTATAAATTCCTTGACAGCAAGGACCTAGGTTGTGTTGGCTTTATAAACCTTTTTCTATCGGAGTGCTTGCTACATAGAAGGCAAACAGTGTATCTGTGCATGGAGAGTGTTCATGAAGTTAAAACAAAAAGAAAGCACAAATCACAGCCTCAAAGTTAGAACTGAGTCACATTCCATCTGAGGGAAGCAGGAAATCCCCTTCACAGCTGCAAACACAGAGACATGGATTCAAAGAAGTCTAAACCACTACCGACCTCAAAAGCAAGAAAGAGGAATTCCAAATGCCAGCGTAGAAGAAAAAAACTGGGATGCAGTCTAAACCGCCCAAGAGAGCTGAAATGTCTTTGTGGAAAAGAAAATTACACAGAAAGAAAAAGAAATATCATAATTTCAGTCAATGCTAGATTACAGAACACAGCAGGTATCTTGAAAGAGTTGCTTAGAAATAAAGGCCAACAAAGAATTCTATGCCAACTTAAAATATCATTCAAGATCGAGGAACCAAATAAAATATTTTCAGACAAATGCTCAAGCCTGTGTTATTTAGGATTCCAGGAAGAAGAATTTCCAAAGAATATACTTCAAGAACATGACCATTAGACCTAGAAGTAAAATAAGTAGTGGTGTGAGAAGCAATTCTGGCCACAAACCGATAACCACAGTAGTCAGAATAATTGTTTAATTTTGTGGAATATGCAAAAAAGTTGCATTTAAAATCCTAGATTTAAAATCTTCCATGCATGGAAGAAGGGAGGTGAAGACAATGTTTAAAGCATTTTAAGACTCTCGTGGTTTTCAGGAGGAAGTTAGAGATATTGATTACTCATATATGTTTTATATGCACATATTAAAATTTTAGGATTAAATACTAAGGAATAGAAAATGGAAGTAAAAATACAAATTACATAGCAGGGAAAAAATGCTAATAAAAATTTCATCAATCTAATAGATGATAACAAAAGAGAGAAGAATAAAAAAGGAAACATAAAGGGAAAATAAAAAGCATGTTACATAAAAAATAAAGTGACAAAATTAACAATGTAGTTACAAGTGATGAAAAATGAAAAAAATAAATAGATTAATCTCAGCAGTTGAAATGAATGAATTAGGTATGTATGAGTCAATCCTGTGTGAAAATGCACACAGAATAATAAATTCATCTGAAAGTAAAAAATAACACAAAAATACTATATAGTATTCATGGGTATGCATATGAGCAGTAAAAGTGTGCTCACATGGGCTTGAGTGATACAAGATATCTGTGAAAATTCAAGATTCAAGAAAATTTAAGAAATTCAAGAGAATTTGAACTACAAGATTTGTGTAAATGGCTGTTTAGTGAGGGAGAGGACAGATTTCCAATGAGGAAAAGAGATTTTTTTTTTTTTTTTAGCTTATTTATTTATTGCAGTAACATTGGTTTATAACATTGCAAAAATTTCAGGTGTACATCATTGTACTTCTATTTCTGCATGGACTACATCATGTTCACCACCAAAATACTAATTACAACCCATCACCACACACATGTACCAAATTATCCCCTTCACCCTCCACCCTCCCCCCTTCCCCTCTGGTAACCACCAATCCAATCTCTGTCCCTATGTGTTTGTTTATTGTTGTTATTATCTACTACTTAATGAAGGAAATCATACGGTATTTGGCCTTCTCCCTCTGACTTATTTCACTTTGCATTATACCCTCAATGTCCATCCATGTTGTCACAAATGGCTGGATTTCGTCGTTTCTTATGGCTGAGTAGTATTCCATTGTGTATATATACCACAGCTTCTTTATCCATTCGTCCCTTGATGGGCACTTAGGTTGCTTCCAAGTCTTGGCTATTGTGAATAAGGCTGCAATGAACACAGGGGTGCATGTACCTTTACAAATTGGTGTTTTCAAGTTCTTTGGGTAAATACCCAGCAGTGGAATAGCTGGATCATATGGTAGTTCTATCCTTGCTTTTTTGAGGAATCTCCATACTGTTTTCCATAGTGGCTGCACCAGTTTGCACTCCCACCAGCAGTGTATGAGAGTTCCCTTCTCTCCACATCCTCTCCAACACATATTGTTTCCTGTCTTGTTAATTATAGCCATTCTGACGGGCGTGAGGTGATATATCAGGGAAATGCAAATCAAAACTACAATGAGAAAAGAGATTCTTCATGTTACTTTTTTAATATAAAAATTTGAATGGAAAATTTTATCTTTAAATCTATTAATGCTAGATGATGGCCATTGGAATTCCATTATCCTTCTTGTTTCATTTTCCATAAGTTTAAATCTTTTTAGATATAAAAAATCATATTCTATAAGCATTAGAAGATATTACAATGGATTATGCGTGGAATTCACAAGTATGCGATATTCTGAAACCTCAGAAATTCAAATAAGCTGTAGTTGCAGCAAATATTCAAAGTAGGGTAACAACCACCACAGCAAAGATATTTTGGAGGAAGACTACAATTTGAGCCAAATCTTCTCTCACTTACAAGTTGACTCAGGGAAGTTGGAAAACGTACTTCGGCTGGAGATACAAATAGAGATGGAAGACCAGTTGTGTAACTCTTGATACATTAGCTAATTCTGGAAGCCCAAGGTCCCTCATGTGTAAAATGTGGGAGAAATAATTCAGACATTGTCAAGTTTCTTTGAAAAAATACTAGAGTAGATATGGACCTGATTCTTGACACAAGGGCTCCGCAAATGTTAGCTGAATCAAGTTGGATTTGTCATCCGCCATCTCACCTTCTCTGGAGGCTATGAGAACTCATATTAGTGAGTGCAAGTCAATCCTAATGGTGCAGTGGGTGTTGTTTATGCTGGAGACTAGGTCATCCAACCAACATGCCTTCTATTTGTGATGTCATTTCCCTTTATTATGTCATAACTCGTGTGTTAGCTTACTGCTTGGGTCTGACCCTGCTCTAACCAGAACACTTTGTCTGCTTGAGAACCTGTAACACATAGTCCCATAAAGTTTGCTGTGGGAGGCATGGTGAGGTTTCAGAACTGTGAGCTTCTAACTAATCATTCTTGGCAGTTTTCCATCAAACATGGGTTTCAAGGGCGTCCTAAAGAGAATGGAGATCATCACGGTGTTGAGAGGCTAAGAAAACAGAGAGAAAAGGTAAAAAAGCACAATTCATTAAGTGAAAAAGGAGTAAGTACAAAAGCTTTATAAACATTGAAGAATGTCATATCACACACTGAATATAATTGAAAAGAACATGAGAGACGAAGGTGATATTAGAAATCAGAAATTTAGTCTGATACTTTTGGAATTACTGTAATACATCAACAAAGTGCCAAGTGCTATTAAAAACAAAGTTTTATCTTGAAGAAATGATATATTTTTGGAATTTCATTTGAAATTTTTCTTTTTTATTGAAGTATAAGTAATATACGATCAAGCGCACAAATGTTAAATGGATAGCATGATGAATCAGATTGACTGCACAGATGGACAGTTAAATTGGGGCATTATTTTTGAAAATTGTAGACTTTTTTTCCCACATTTGAGTGAATCAGCTTCAACAACATATGCATGTATGAACGTGTTTTAGCTACATTATCTAATCCTGAACTTGAATCCTATTGGGGCTTTAACAGGTTCTTTCATTAAAAAAATTTAAACTCTTCTTAAGCCACCATTACATAAATACCAGCTTTTTTAAGGGAAAATAAATCCCATAATGCTTATTACTGAGAGAACTGCATTTGCTTTTGAATTTTGTTGAACCACACATTTAAAATTTAAAATCAGAATCTGATGTAAATGAAAAACCAGGGGAAAAATAGCTCAGGAATAGAGTGTCAATGAAGATTTTCCTGTTGTAATTTTATTTCCAATGTTGAAAAAATATTATAAGCATATTTTAAACCTATTTCATTCTTCTGGGAGTTTTAAGCTTTGATACCAGAAAACTAGCTGTTTTTTCCATAAGCTAAAAAGCCAGGAGAGTTGGTTTTAAAAAGTAAGACTCTATATAAAGACTGGAAGCTAAATGAATCTCCACAGCAGGTGATATTCATCCATCTCAGTAATGGCAATTTGTAAAATGCACACCCTCACATTGATCCTCAAAATTCACCAGCTACCATCCCTGGGGCACATAGTAGCCGGAGCTGTGGGTCTTTCCATCATCTGAGTCAAGTTCTTTTTTCAGTCTCTGCCAGTGGCTTTTCTGTAGTCATCTCAGTAGGCAGGAAAATAATTACACGAAAGCAAAGGGATTCTGCCATTCAAATTGGAGAACTATGGAAGCCACTTAAAATGCACCGTCTTTTCCAGTACACTATCAACACATTTAAACAGATGTCTAAAAATGAGCATCTCATTTAGAGCATTTATAAAAATTAGATACAGTCCACAAATTTGAAGATATTCAAAGTTAGGATTATAGAACATTTTAAGGTTGAAAATATCTCCTGAAATGTTACTTTTGGGGTCTGTTTGTGGAATGGCCACATAAAGAGAACATTGTTTCAAAACGATAGGTGCTATCCGATGGATTTTGATTCTCATCAAGTCTGTGAATATTTTTTGGATTTTCAAGAACACTCATAGTAATAAATTCTCCTGGATTGTCAAAAAGATGATTATGACTGATTATTTTTTTATAAAAATTTATTGTTGAGTGTATTATTATCTGGGTTGGGAGTAGCTATCAAACCTGTGTCAATTTAGAAAGAGAGCTATGATGTGGCTCTTTAAAAGAATTTGGAAAATCAATGTTGCATTGCTTTCCTTTCCCATGTGAGTCTTCACACCCACCCCCCTGCCACTTCTTGACCTCTCTGCTTTTCCATGTTCCTCCCTCAAAGCTTTACAATTGTGCCGGGAAGTAAGAACTGTGACGAGATACTCATAAAGGCGTGAACTTTGGAGCTAGTCTGATGTGGGTTTGAGTCCTTGTTTGGTCGTCCTCAGGAGTGTGACTGAGGAGATATGGTCAACCTATTCCAAGCTCTAGTTTTCTACTGTATATACTGGAAATAATCATGGTTTCTAACTCACCAAGGATTTGTGAGAATAAAGTGTTCTAAATTGCCTTACCCAGAGTCTGGCATATAAATTCCATTATTCCTTATGAAGATGATTTTTAAAATAGTGGTTGCTATAATGTATATAAAAGTAAAACTAACCCTTTTAATTGTACGGTTCTCTGAGTTTCGATAAAAACACACAGTCATCAAACTGACAACATAATCGGTACCTAAAGCAGTTTCTCAACCTCTCTACTCACTCTGTTCTCCTTTTTGGTCAACCCTCGCCCAACCTCAGCTTATGGGACCCGTTAGGCTGTCCTCTGTCCCTATAATGTCTTTCCAAGGTGTTCTATAAAGGGATCATACAATATGCACCCTATTTAGACTAACTTCTTTCCTTTAGATTAACCCATTTGAAGCTTACCCAGGTTGTTACGTGTATGAGCAATTCATTCGTTTTTTATTGCTGGGTCCTATTCCATTTTATAGACGTTCTACAGTTTGCTTCCCCATCATCCAATGAAGGACATCTGGGCTGTTGCCACTTTCTCATGATTACAAATAAAGCCAGGATAAATACTCATTGACAGGTTCTTGAATGAACATAAGGGTTTTCTTTTATTTCTCAGGTAATTGCCTCGGAGAGGATTTCTGGTTCATATGGTAATTGGATGTTTAGTTTTATAAGCAGCCACCAAAATATTTACCAGAGTGGCTGTACCATTCTGCGTTCCCACCAGCAATGTGTTAATCCTCACACTCCCCAACCCCAATCCTTGATAGTGTTGGAGGTTTTTTTGATTATTGATTATATTTTAGAGATTCTTATCAGTGTGTAGTAACATCTCCCTATGGTTATGGTTTTAATTTGCGTGTCCCTAATGACCTAAAGTGTTGAGCATCTTTTCAAGTGCTTATTGGCTGTGTATCATCTTCGGTCAGGTATCTGTTCAAATCGTGTACTTACTTTTATTAGATTGTTTGTTTGGTATATTGGGTCATTTGCTTTCTTTTTATTGAGTTTTAAAAATAAACTATTCTTGAAATAATTTTAGATTCACAGAAAGATTGTCATATAGGACATAGAGTCCCCGTGTAATCCTCATCCAGTTCCCCCCATTATTAATATCTTACACTGCTATGGTGTATTTGTCAAAACTAAGAAACTTAGTCGTCATGTTGGTACCTCATAATTAAACTTCAGATATTTTGCAAATGCCACTAGTTTTTCTATTAGTGTTCTTCCCCCACTCCCACCCACCCTGGTTCCAGGATCCCATCTAGAAGATTACATGACACTCAGTTATCATGTCTTCACA
Organism: Ceratotherium simum simum; assembly: GCF_057802395.1. Classification (NCBI taxonomy): domain Eukaryota; kingdom Metazoa; phylum Chordata; class Mammalia; order Perissodactyla; family Rhinocerotidae; genus Ceratotherium; species Ceratotherium simum. Next base: position 126,639,934 of record NC_141940.1, read on the forward strand.
GTCTCTTCTTCTTTGTGTCCATTTCTCAAACTTTGCTTGGTCTTTGATGACCTTGACAGTCTTGAGTACTGGCCAGGTATCAGTAATTGTTATCAAAATGGAGAAGCGGATAGAGGCCACCTTAGATGTAATTTGCCATAGAACCAGCAATGAAGGTAGAGCAACTCTTAGAGGAACTGGAAGTTATCTACTTTTATCTCTATAGGGCCATGCAGTATTTAGTGCACAGTAGGTGCTCCATAGACCTTGAAGGAATGAATGAATGAATGAATGAATGGTCTGATGCTATAATACTGTGTGCGGAAGAAAAATATAACCAGTATGATTTACAATGCTGTCTATAATCACTTCACTACATCTGAAAACTACATTAATGCTCCATAAGTATTCTCGTTGGTGTTTCTTTTTCCCAGGTCTGACCTGACTTTATTCCTGTATGAATTGATCTCCGGTGGGTGAAAATGTGCTTCTGTTCTGCCATCTTTTCTTGCTGGTGTTCCACGATCTTAACGTACAGGAACTAAAAATTCTGGTCCACTGGCCGGAGGGTCTATGAGCTTGATTAGGCTAAATGCATCCCTTTTTAGCTGGATTCAACTTCCAGCCTGAAATGTTTCTTTTCCTCTGTCGCACGTGGGTGAAGGTTGCACATTAAACAGAAAACAAATACATATGATACACTCATTAATGTGGTTTGGGAAAAAACAGTGAATAAAGTGTGGTTTCAGCACCTCAGGTAGGACTGCTAATAATGCATAATTGGTTCTCTCCAGGCATCAGCAGCTGCAGGTGTGGTTAAACAAAGCAAAGCCCTCGAGGGGGTCACATGAAGATGCCAGATTTTAAGGAAGGCTTCTCAGATCCCTGAGAGCTCCCAACCTGATTCATTTCTCCGCCATCAAATCAACATCGCCACCTGCTGGCCTCCCTATGGAACTGCATGCACCCTGGCTATGGCCCGGGAACGTTTTGCACACATTCCTTGAATACCAGCAACGCTATTGCCCTCATGGTGCATATTTACATGCGAGCTGTTCTTAGATGAAGTTTCTTGAGCAACGCGTGCATTACAAAAAGTTATAGCTGGTGCAAAAGGCATCATGGGTGACAATTGATCCAACATTCCTGGCTGGGAATTCTTGGACATTCCTGTATATTAGAATCACCCGGAAACTTTATTTTATTTTATTTATTTATTTTTTTCATAGCAACTAACTTTTTTATTTATTTATTTATTTTTTGTGAGGAAGATCAACCCTGAGCTAACATCCATGCTAATCCTCCTCTTTTTGCTGAGGAAGACCAGCTCTGAGCTAACATCTATTGCCAATCCTCCTCCTTTTTTTTTCCCCCCCAAAGCCCCAGGAGATAGTTGTATGTCATAGCTGCACATCCTTCTAGTTGCTGTATGTGGGACGCGGCCTCAGCATGGCCGGAGAAGCAGTGGGTTGGTGCGCGCCCGGGATCCGAACCCAGGCCACCAGTAGCCCAGTGCGCGCACTTAACCGCTAAGCCACAGGCCAGCCCTCACCTGGAAACTTTAAAATATCACGTTTCCATGGGTGCACTTTAAAGCAGTTAAATAGTAGTCTCTGAGGGTGGTACCTAGGGCTCCGTCGTTTAAAATGGTTTCAGGCGATTCCAATGTGCAGCTAAGCTGACAGGCATCGTTGAGCCTTTCTCTACTGCATGGCTTAGATAGGAATGATGCAGTTGTTGGAACTACGGATGACATGGTCAGGTGGCTGGTCCCACTGTTTGGAAATCTCACTGGCTTAGGAGCTAGGTACCAATGTTTCTAGTGTCACTTCCATGAGTTACAGCTGCTTGCTATGGGCCAATGCACGCTTTGTCAGCTCATGTTTCCCCTTGTTGAGTGGGTTATTGGATGTGGGCTCTATAAGGGATTTAATGACTCAAAGTTCTGCTAATCTATCTTTGCTGGAAAATAATTATGGCAAACCAGATCAGAGCAGAGATGAAAGTCCTCCCGTGTCATTGTACCTTAGCAGGTGTATTCACAGCGCCTCCTTCTATGGCAATAAGCGTACATTATGACATGAAGAGCAGGCCATTATTAATTTCCAGTATTGTAGAGAATTCTCTAAGTAAATCATACTCGTTGAACCAACTTAACTTCATTAAAAAAATATGAATAGTTCATTGAACAACAAAAGTTCCCAGGACTTTCCTGCTGACTAAAACACTTCCCTGAGAATAGAACAAGATCCATAGCTAAAATGAACACAAAACTAACTGACCTAGTTCCTAAAAAAGACAGATAAGACCACAAAGGGAGAAAAAAAAAATTAAACGAAGTATCCAACAGCTACGTACCAGCGCAGGAATTTATAAAAGCCAACTCTCAGACTGTCTGCTGTGGGTATAAATAGAGGATGTGAAATTTCAGGGTTTTCAGCCTGAATCTACTTGTGGTGAGCTGCGAGATCATGGACCATTTTCTTCTCCTGCCCAATACCCCAATTTTTCAAACACAATGTGACACTGATTCAAAGGAGTTTGTGGGCAGACTAAATGAATACTGAATGTGCAAAGTGTCTTTAAATCTGTAATGGGCTTTAAAGGACTATTTACGTGTAAAAAGGCATACACACCTAAGTTACTAAGTCGGCACCTCAGAGGATGGGACTTACAGTCACACGATCTCAAGTCAATACTGATCAAACACATTATATGAACAACACTCTGGGATGATCAAATACACAAGAGTTGGTTTAGTCCCTTAAAAAGCGTATTATCTAGGGGACCCCCGGCCCGGTGGCGCAAGCGGTTAAGTGCGCCCGCTCCGAATTTGCCCGGGGTTCGCAGGCTCGGATCCTGGCGCGCACCGATGCACCGCATGTCACGCCATGCTTTGGCGGCCACTCCTGTAAAGTAGAGGAAGATGGGCAGGGGTGTTAGCTCAGGACTGATCTTCCTCACAAAAGAAAAAGAAAAGTTAAAAAAAAAAGAAACATATTATCTAGACGAAACCCATATATACATTACAAGAAAGACTGGCATCAATCCAGCTTATCCAGTCCCATCAAACGAGTACTGGGCAGACAGGAAAACATTGCCAGAGTAAAATTTGACCATAAAAAGTTGAAATTTGATATACACCCTTCTGCAAGGCTTTAGATATTTGCAATCAAGTTACCGATATTTTTTCCTATGTAAACAGTCCTCATTGTAAAGTCCTGAAATTGTTTTATAGGTCTACAAATGTGTTCTCTCTCCCTCCCAATACCTTACTGAGCAAATCAGCATTTTTCCACACTCAGACTTTTGCAAATCTCTCACAATATTCTTGCAAGCTATACCCTTGCTTGGTAAATCATGGCAGAGGAGATTTCCAAAGTGAGGACCATACCCCAATTTCTGTAGCATAATATGTTTTAAATGTTTCTACATATCACCAGATATTGGAGGAAACAAAAAAGAGGTAAGAGCATTCTGATCCTGAGGGAGGCTCACAGGAGAAAGGGGTGCTCTTTCCCATTTGCCTTCAAGTGAGGTCCCAGTCGTTCAAGTATTCACCCAACACCACCCCACATTTGTCGGTTTCCCCCAAAAGTCTCCAAAAACTCACCATCCTCATTTCAAACTGACTGGGCTGAGGGCCTTTCTGAAGGTCAGTTTTTCTCAATATTAACTGTGAGGGACACTGGAACACCAGTCATTCACTTATTATTAAATGTCTCCTTTTCTTTTTTCACCTTTTTTAGAAGTCTGGCTCTTTGCGCTAAGCTCTTCAAGATGCTTCAGATATCTTGATTTCCCCATAGCCTTTCCCTTAACAGGTGTTCAATAAATGTTTGATAAATAAATGATGGGAGGAAGGAGGGAATAAAGGAATATGAAAATATCTGAGAAACACAGTGGAATGGATTTATGGAAAGTCCCTTTGTTTCTTCTCCAGATATGTAACAATTATCATACCCTTCATCCCTACTGATTTCAGAGATATCCTGATGGATGGAAAACGCAATCTGATTCGCCCTTAGCAAGGAGAATTAAAAAATAAAAACAAAGTTTGTTCTTGTCTTCGTTAACCTTGGATATAAAGATTATGCTTTCTCATAAAGGGTTGAAATAAAAGTTACAACCCATTTCAACTGGTGGGGAAGAAAATTCCAGTGCAATTCTTTCCACATGCAGAGCTATGATCAAGTACCCCTTGGAGGCATCATTTCAACCTGAAATGTGTGACTCTCAGCGAAAGAGACTTTGAAAAAATATAAAGTCCAATCCTGCATTTCCAGCTACTCACAGCTGAATTATGAAACTCAGCCCGGTGAACTACAGTGGAGTAGACTGAAATCATTTACATTTTGTTAGTCTCTGGTAGAAGATAATGAACCTCAATGCACATTGTTATAAAGGCAGCCAGCTCGGATCTCCTGTTCACATAAAACCCAAGAAACAAGCCATAACCCAAATATGGGTGTTGTGAGCAGAGAGACGTGGAATTTATCTCACAATGCTTTGAGCTTCTTAGCTAGTTTCTTTGACATAGTTGGAGGGTAGCAGGGACTGAAAAATAAAAGGCTTCTTAATAAATTAACCTCTGAGGAGGTTATATGGAAGATGGTCACTGTATTTTTTTAAATTTATTTTGTATTGAAATATTTTTGATGTATAACTGTGGAAATTTAACGTGTGCAATGTGTTAATTTGAAACATTTATATATTGTAATATGATTGCCATTGTAGAGAATGTGGAGGTTCCTCAAAAAATTAAAAATAGATCTACCATATGATCCAACAATTTCTCTTCTGGGTATATCTCCAAAGGAAATGAAAATAGGATACCGAAGAAGTACATGCACTCCAATGTTTATTTTTTTTATGCTAATATGTCAGTGTCCTGTAGCCCAAAACTACCAGTAACACACGAGCAGTTGAAACAGTTGGGTTTAACACTCAGTGCAGCAAGAGAGGACCCTCAACGTGGTGTAGTTGGCTAAGGGGACACCCAAAGCTATCAAGTCCTAATCCCCTGAATCTCTTGATGTTCCCTTTTATGACAAAAGGGCCTGTCAGATGTGATTAAGAATCTTGAGATGAGAGATGACCCTGGATTATCCAGGTGGGCCCAATGTCATCTCAAGGGTCCTTATAAGAGGAAGGCAAAGAGAGTTTTGCATACACAGAGGAGAAGGTGAAATGACGATGGACCACAGAGAGATTGGAAAATGCTGAAGATTTGAAGATGGGAGAGATGCGACCACAAGCCAAGGGACGCCTGGAGCCCCCAGAAGCTCGAAGAGACAAGGAAGGATCCTCCCCCAGAGCCTCTGGAGGGAGCTCGGCCCTGCCTACACCTTGATTCCAGAATTATGAGAAAATAAATGTATGTTGTTTCAAGTCACCAACATTGCGGTAATTTCTGAAAGCCGCCTCAGGAAAATTTAATACATCACGGAAGGCTGTTCTGGCTACATTTGAGGTAGGCTGGAAGTGCTGTTAAAATTTATTTTTTAAAGATCTCTTTCTTATTGTGATAAAATACATATAACAAAAAATTTATACTTTTAACCATTTTGAAATGTACAAGGTAGTGATAATTAGTACATTGGCAATGTGGTGTAACAATCAACACTGTCTAGTTCCAGAACATTTTCATCATCCCCAAAGGAGACCCATTAAGCAATCACTCCTCATTCTTCCCTCCTCTCAGCCCCTGGTAACCACTAATCTACTTTCTGTCTCTATGGATTTACTTATCCTGAATATTTCATATCAATAGCAACATGGAATATGTGACCTTTGCGTCTGGATTCTTGCACTTGGCGTAGTGTTTTCAAGGACCATCCATAGCACTTCACACCCACTAGTATGGCTATACTCAAAGAAAAGAAAAGAATAAAAACATCAAATGTTAGCAATAATATGAGAAATGAGAATCCTCTTCCATTGCTGATGGAAATGCAAAATGGTGCAGCAGTTGTGGAAAACCGTTTGACAGTTCCTTAAAAAGATAAACATAGAATTACCGTATGACTCTGGCAATTTCCCACTTTTATATACTGTTTTTTCCTGGGAACCCTTCCTAACAAATCTCTTTCCTATGAAAATTTGCTTCTGGATAGTTTTCTAGAGAACCCAATGGAAGAAGAATGCCAATGCATCTGCTGAATTATGCAGAAAAGTCACACTGCTAATTGTGAAATTCCTAGTAAATGGCACAGCTAAAGAATTCTGACTATGCTCATCTAGAGGTTTCAAAGATAAAAACAAAGTAATAATCATTTTGTAGATCACTGTAGTGTAGATATCTAAAAAGCAAGTTACATCACGTCATCTTTTCACAGAGAAAATCTCACCCCTCATATTGCAATTACTAAACATGTTGCTTACATTTCTCATTGGCGTGGCTAAGCCCTCCTTCATTGTGCAATTTTAGTAGATATTGCTGCCCACCATCCACTCTGTCTTCTTCCCAGGATGAATGGGAATTCTTCCAAGTATGCACGAGTTTGCTGCAAGTCTTTTTAAAGCTTTTATTGCACACTCTCATGATGCTGAATGATATGAAAACGTTAGAAGAAACCATGTTAAATGAGCAGAAATATAATAGCATCTAGTGTAGGATCCCAGATATTTAAATGATTTCTATCAGTACACAGAAAGAAAAAAAAGATTAGATGGCAATACTTCCAAATATTAAAAATCATTATTTCAGTATGATGGTCCATGCACGTTTGGGTTCTTCTTTAAAATCTTCTTTACTTGATAGTTATTCAGGTTAAGAACACTAGAGTTTTGATTTGGATCTAAGCTCCCCGTGGGCGAGGAATATTATTGCTCGCTGGAGAGCTGATTCAGTGAGACACGATCAGGTGGCAACTTTCAATGGAGGCTTGTAGATGCCACAAGTCTTGCTAAACATGCAAAGTTGTGTTTAGAGCTTGGCACCACATGCAACAGTAGACAATCACAATTACTTCCAGAGAAAGATGCCAGAACTGAAAGGTACCTGGAAATATTGTCCTGGGAAAATTTCAGTAAGAACTAGAGATTGTTTACGTGCAGCAAAGAAGAAAAGTATGAAATGTAAACTACCCTAAGACATGTAAAAGAATGTAATGTGGACATGCCTTCAGATGTTCCAAGTGACTGCTCTTAAAATAACACGGAGGTGTATTGGGAAGTTTGGGGTTTGAACTCAAGTTCTAAGGAGTAACACGATTGCTTGAAAATCCAATTAAAAAAATCACAAAACATGCAATAAAATAGGTTTTAAAAACATACCATCTCTGATTAATATCCTTGAGATGAATGTGCCTTTCTTTGGACCAATTCCCTCATGTCAAAACTTTACTTGGCAACATGTCTTTTAAATTCATGGTGCCAATTTATGAGAAATGTGAATAAATAGACACAAGTAAAGATGAAATTAAGCCTGCAAAGGATTGGGAAGATTGGAAAAGATTGTGCTTTAGAGATGTTCCGGGAATCCTTGGGAAAGTTCGAATCCCAGAGCTCACTTGCAAAATCATTAACCGAACCACTAATTAAAGCTGGGATGATCTAGTTCATATTTGCAGGAGGCAGCAATCTTCATGGCAGAAGTCTTCCAGCTAGTTTAAACATAAATTGATTTATTAATGTGTGGCCATTGATTAGCAGAATTTGTGAGAGCTTTAGAAATTGGTATAAATATTTCAAAACCAGAAGAAACCCAGGCAGGAGAAACACTCAGTTGGACCTCAAGACTGTCTCCATGAAAATCTCTAGCAAGAGATAGAAGCCAGGGCTCGACACTCCTGCTCACAGCAATATAAACACATACATGCATCTATAAAATCATATGTCACCATACACCACCATATATGTCACCTCCACCACCTGGGTAACCAGGAGGGCAAAGGTCACCTTCACCCTTCACATGTCACTCTGGTCCACCTGTCTGGCATAAGTTAGTCCCACTCAGGACCATAACTCAAGTAAGGATTCTTTAAGCTCCTAGTGCACAGGATAACTTCACAGGCCTGGAGTGGTATTGAAAGATAGAGTGTTTCGTTAAACTATTCCCATAGGCAAATTTAGCTATACATCAATAGAAGGGAAAAAACTAAAGTTAACATCACTAAGAATCCTTTAAATATGAACAATAATGTGTATTTATTTCATCTATGTTGTATGGGAAATATAGGTAATCCTTTTAACAGTCATTAAATGTTTATGAAATGTGCAAGATGTACAGGTACATTGTCAAATAAAACTGAAGGACATCATAGCCTTGTGGATTTCTTTTAATATGGACATGATGATACAAGCCCTAATATTTTCCAATAGGATTTGCCCACCAAATCCTACTTCTATTTAATTTAAAACTAGAAGATAAATTCCTTTGAAGGGAAAAATCAATAAAAGAATCTTCAGCAATTTGAAAAGATTAAGGATTCATCAAAAGTAAAAAAGTGACTGCGTTTTCAGAAATAATGGGATTGTGACTTCATCAAGGAGATTTGATGGGCAAGAATTAGCAATTTTGGGGAGAAATAATTTTTGTTTTGTACTGATAAAAATAGAAATACAGGACAAGTGAAATTACTATTATAAAATAGACAGAATAAATATTACAAATTAGAGTCAAAATATCCATTCATTAATTCATTCATTGAGTGCAACAAATATTTATTAATCATGTGTTAGTTTCCATATAATGGCAATATATCAATATATATCCCAAGCATTCTTGAGAAAATAAGAGCAAGGTGGGAAAATTTTCTACAACGCTGGAGAGAATTTTAAAGGCTACTGGAATTTATTTTGCTTTATTGGTGGGGTTGTTACAGAGGACTATAACCTTCATGCATTAGCCAATCAATCAAATGAAATTATCTGATTGTCCACCGTGCTTCATAAAATGCAGACAATGTTTAATAAGGACTGCATTTAATCATAAAGATTTCCTGGAGGTGGTGAGAAAATCTGGAAGTGATTCATCAAGTGAATAATGCAGATTTTGTTTAACTGTCAGACTCAGTCCCTCCAAACCTGAGGGATGAGGGGCTTGTGAACAAAGATCAGGAGAGGACTTTGATAGCCTACTGTATATTGAAGTTTTGTTGCACTTGCAATACTAGCGACAATGAGCTGAATGATAGAAGACAATGGTCAGAGAGTAGGATGCTCGGAATGGAGAGCATGGAGGCGATACAATTTTTCTAATGGCACCCACGGTATGGCAATGGCAGGGGGTAATGAAGGGAAGATGAAAGCAACGTCTTTGAGGAGAAGAGGCAGAGGAAATCAGGGATCTCACCAAAAAAAAGAAAGGCAAGAGCCATATCGGAAATGAAGACAGAGAACCAGGAGTTAAATCATCAAGGAATTTGAGACAGAGACCTGGGTGTTGCTAGATGATTGCAACCAGGATGACTGTGAGACCTGGGTCTGTTGGTAGATGATTGCCACAAGGATGAGTGTGAGACCTGGGTGTTGGTAGATGACTGCAACCAGGGTGATTATGAGACCTGGGTGTTGGTAGATGATTGCAACAAGGATGACTGTGAGACCTGGGTCTGTTGGTAGATGATTGCCACAAGGAGGAGTGTGAGCTGTCTAGGCTGTTGTGCTTGAGATTCAACATTGAGTGTTTTCAGGTGGAGAGATGAGGAATAGTGAAGTAGCAGCTCAAAGGAACAAAGACAACGCATTCCCTCTTTTGGCTAGGTAGAATGAGGGATGAAAGAGAAAAATAAGACATCTCTTTCTAAGCCTCATCTAGACATCCACAGAATTGCAGCCATCTTCCATGGGAAGCTCATCCTTGCTCCTCTGGATGGAGCCTTGAGAATGGGATGGACAGGGTTATCCCAAGGAACAGAGCTGCCACAGAAATTTATTGGCATTCTTAGTTCAGGAAACGTCAGAAAAATAATGTATATACCTGAATAACAGGTATCAGGCATTGGATATTTATGGGCCATATGTTTGAATGCTGGAATTATTATAAAGTAAAAAATTTGAACTCTATTTTTCTTGATATTTTTCATGCCCCATAGAAATAAAAGCTTTCAAACTTAGATGATAGATACCCTAAATATATGATACTCTCCATATGTATGTATATGTAATACATCTCCATAAATATCTTTGTGTATATAAATATATATACCCTGCACAGAGACAAGACAGAGGGGATCAGATGCTTGAGTTCTGTCCAAGTGATGGACACAGCTATGATATGAAAAATATGCCTTTGTTGTATAAAGCCAGTTGGAATTCAGGGTGTATATGTAAGTGTAGCTGCTATTTACTTCAGCTAATACTGTGCTTTTCTATATGTTTGAAAAATGTACTAATATAGTAATGTCCTGGGTCCTTTTGTACTTATTCCATTAATTTTAAGTAAATTCCCAGAAATTATCATACGACCAAATTCAATGTTAAAAACATAAATATATTCTAAAACAAAGCAACATTTTTTTCTCCGAATTATTTGGACAGATCATTGTGTTTTTGTAGTAGCCATATGGCTTCTTAGCATCCATAAATCTATATTATTCTTAAAATATCAACTGTGTTTCAATATCTGCCATGCTATAGTCAATTCACCACACTAAAGAAGTCACTTATCCATCTTGGTTGATAAAAACAAACTTCACTAAAATGCATCTGGGGATTCTCTCCCAAGTCTTGAACAATGGATTTAAAGACAAAAAATAATGAAAGATATAAGTCCAGTCTTAGACTTTCCAATATATTGTCACCCAATTTATTCAACTTTGTATTTTCTTTAATGGTATATCATCCTGATATACCAACTTCTGACTTAAAAGCCAATTCTTGAGCGAGGGAATGGATCATGTTAATATACTAGTCAACTAAACCCAGCCATTGATAAGATAAACAACACAAACTAATTTAAAGTAGAAAATTTACATATATTCAAAAGCTCAGGAGATTTTTTTTAAAAACAAAAAAAAGAAGTTCTGCAGCTAAAGATATTTCATGGGGTAATTATTTTCTAAATCTTTGCTTTTCTCCTGCCTTATTTTAATGAAGAAATAAGTTCTGTCCTTGAAGCTTGAGGTTCTCATGAATATTCTTCAACAATTAACCACTGGGGACTCCTTAAATTGAGAGTTCTATGGGCAGTACTTGAAATTACATATTCAAACAGGGCAATCACTAATTCTTTGTATTGTTTTTATTGATCTTGCTTTTCCAAGAAAAATATGATCCTGTACAAAGCACAGAATCATCTTTGCTTGACTAAAGAAGGTACAATTAGATCTAATGTGTTCAATCAGGGATGATAAACAGAATATCATTTGCCTTAGAAAAGGGAAAGCATTGTTACAGTTACTTTTGGTAGCGTTATGAAACAACACATTGAATTACATCTGACGGCAAAGATCAACATGCAAGTCATCCCTAATTGACGTACTTAAAATGTAATTATTCATTTGAATCTTTTTGGATACCTCTGACAACAAGTAACAATGTGGTCAGTCTAACCAGGATTGATGACTATTTACAACATAGTGAAGCTGTACTTAACATGTTTTCAGTGTATCTAGTTAGACAATCATGTATCATTAAACACACCCACAATAAATGAACACTCCATGAAGTCGTGACTCGAGGAGGCAAATCATGGTTCTAATCAATGAATCATTTTGAAGAACACTGAACTCTGCCTTCTGCAAAGGCTCACTCGAAAAAAAATGTTCTTCATTTTAAATTATCTTGCAGAGCAAAGTGACACCTTTAAAAAAAATTATACACAAATTACGTACCTGCTCACCAGTTTACAGCAGTCGATAAGAGTCTTGTTCACTATCATGATGAATGAAAAGATTCAGAATATCAGGCAGAAAAATTGCAGAAAAAGAAATTGGTGAATGGGAAATTAGTCATCCATTCTCCAAAATTATTTATTTTACACTGCAAAGGCATGGGAAAGAGAAAGTAACTCCAAAGGCAATTATTGAGTTTGCTTTCCTATGACACACATGCTGTGATCGAAAATCAAAGAGGACAAATTTAAGAAACCATCGGTCTTGAAAATATATACTCAATATTAGTTAAATTTTTACAGGTAATAAGGTGATCAGTTAGGATATGCCATCAATCGGATACGTATGGGGACGGCCCTGTGGCTTAGCGGTTAAGTGCGCACGCTCCGCTGCTGGCGGCCCGGGTTCGGATCCGGGCGCCCACCGCTTCTCCCGCCATGCTAAGGCCGCGTCCCACATACAGCAACTAGAAGGATGTGCAGCTATGACATACAACTATCTATTGGGGCTTTGGGGGGAAAAATAAATAAATAAAATCTTTATAAACTGAGAATTCTCTTAAAAAAAAAAAAAAATCGGATAAGTATGTTTGCAATACCAGCCTGTGAACTCCAACTTGAATAGTCTAAGGAATTTCATGGTGCTTGGACAAATTAAACGTTGGTGTGCAATTATTCTTAGATTAAGCATTTGACTAACCATGTGTATTTAATATAAAGGACATATAAGACATAAGGTAATTAAATTCTAATTTTAAAAAACCCTCTTAGATTAGCAAAACCTTAATAGTAATTTATCACTGTTTGCTAACTTCTGTAATCAAGTGTTAAGTATACAAACTTGGAGAAATCAACGATTTATAATATGTTTTATCCATTTGGAAAACAGTGAGACTGTATCGAACTTAAACATATACTAATCATATTACCCTACAATGTACTCCCAGGCATCTACCAGAGCCACGAGAACATACATCCACACAAAGACTTGTACATGTATTCATAGCATCTTTATTCATAATAGCAAAAAAACAAAAAACTGGAAAAAAACCATATGTTCCTTTGTACAATGAATAGTATTCAAGCATCAAGAGGAACAAAGTATTAATAAACACAACAATGTAGATGCATTTCAAAAAACACCAGGCTAATTGAAAGAAGTCAGACACAAAATCTACCTATATGCATGGGGCCCTTTGTATGAAATACTAGAAAGACAAAGCTAGAGGGACAGTGAATGGATTTGTGCCCGCCTGGGGCTGGGAGTAATGTTGAAGGGTTGACTGCAAAGGGTATAGACAACTTGTTTGGATGCTCACACTGTTTATGTCTTGATCATGGCTGTGGTCACACAAAATAATACAATTAATGGAACTCATAAAATTCACAGTTTAGAAAGGTGGGGGTTATTTTATGTAAATTATACCTCAATAAATCTTGACGATATAGTACATTTTACACTAAACATTCATGCTTAATTTTGACTGTGTATTCTCTATCTATTTATCTATCTGTCTGTCTAGGTGTATATCTATCTATCTAGTATCTATCAATCATCTATCATTTATCTCTCACCTATCATTATCTATCAATCATCTACCTATCTATCTATCGTCTATCATCTCTCATTATCTATCAATCATCCTTTTATCTATCAGTCATCTATCATCTATCAATTATCTTTCTTTCTTTCTATCTATCTATCTATCTATCTATCTATCTATCTATCTATCTATCTATCTGTCACTATTAAGCTGTGTCATCTATGATACACGAAAATATTTTTCTTTATCCCATACCAGAGAGATTCAGGCAGTGTGCAAGCAAGAGCCTGGGCAATCTTGACTCAACCTGTCTTTATCTAATTAAAATTTCCTAGAAAAAATGAACTCAATCAACTCCTTGGCTTGTCCAATCAGTTGTCTGAGTGTTCTCTGAAACCTCTCTCCATATGATATCATTCAAGAAAGGATTGAGGCTCCTCATGATGTGCAAGGCTGGAGTATTAATGATGACCCATTTTCTAGACAGGAGATGTCTTCTCCATCTCATTGTTCTCTTTTGACCAGATATAAGCCTTGCCACTGAGCTCTGCAATGCATATATTTATACAATTTAGCTTATTTCTCTTTCATATATGAGGAAACAGGCTCCAAAACACTGAGGACATTCCCAACATCACTTAGCTAGCAATGGTCAGGACCCAGTTCAATTAAACCACTGTGCCTTCCCAACACAATAAGCAGGGAAGTAAAATAGCATGAGTTATATAACCCATGTGGGCAATAAACCGCATTCCATGTGTCCATTTCAAGCCTATTTCTGTAGATTGCTAGCAAACATTTTATTCTGTCAGAGACCATTACCGATATTTATTTACAGCATCTCCTCTTGAAAAATGCATTGTGTTTCCATCTAGAATACGAAAAAAAATGCTGTTAAAATTCATGTTGTTTTATAGTAAAATTTTATTCCACACTCAAGCTCTGTTGGCCTTACCATACCTGTCTAGGTGTTTTAGTTGCATAATGCAGAGGTTTTATTGATCGCTTCTGAACCTTGTTGGTATGAAACATCATTTCTACGGTACCCTTTTTCTCTAAGTTTTCATCACCACCTACATTCTCTCCAGGTGATCTAAATTAAATTGTACAGGCAAGATACAAATATTATACATGATTTGTAAAGATATATATTGTATATTTAGATTATTTTAATAAAGTAAACACTATTTAATTATTCCACATTGATCCATTTCTTTCCACAAATAATATTTAAAGAAGCATGAAGATTTAATCAAAAATGGATCAAAACTTGAATTGATTCTCTTAAGTAAGGCTAAGACTTTTTGTACAGTCTAACGTAAATTGAGGCGATCATTCCTTAAAATCTTTCAAGCACTCATTGTTCACTTTTACCTGAAATTTAACTATTGATATTTAGTCTTAAGGGATTATGTTGTGTTAATAGGCAAATAACTCTTGAACACGCAAATTTTGAATTAATATCACTGATACTTTATTGCGAATTGCTTAATTCAGTGTTCAGCTGGCAGGTTCTCAAAGAGTGAATACCGGGCAGAGTAGAGAAGTGGTGAGTTCTGAAAGATGGAGAGAACCCAAAAGAAGCAGAATCATACTTAAAACAGAAGACAGAGTAAAATATGGCTTTGAATATTCACATAAGTATGTGTCTGAGGAATTTCTTGGAGGTGCTGCCAAGACATCATTGCACAACCTTGAGAATAGTGATGTATTTGTCAGGTAGACAAGTTGATGCTGCCGTCACAAACAACCCCCCATCTCCACAGCCTAAATCAACCAAGACTTATTTCTCACTCACTCTTCCTCCACTGTGAGTTGACAGCTGGCAGGGAGACTCTGCTTATCTCGGTCACTCAGGGAATTCAGAGATATAGTCACATAGCTACAAAATCTCATAAAGTAAGGGCTGTAAAATTTCCAAAGAATTTAGCAGCAGCAGGCTTGTTGTTGAAAACATTAAAGGCATTTTCAGTAGTTGCTCAAATAGAAGCCTAGAGAAGCAAAGGCATTTAAGGAAATGAATGAAAATTGAAGTATGTCTTTAGACAAACATAGATGATGAGAGAAATCTTCAGGGGCCATGGTGGGTGTGCAGAGGTGGGGTTTGGAAGAACTGCAGAAACTTGAACATGTTTAGCATCCAATTCACCAATTTAATAGGAATTCCAGTCTTCTTAATTCTATTCCATAATAATATCTTCCTTATTCCCTTTCCCTCGGTCACTATATTCTTGAATTAAACACAACAGGATTCAGGCTATTTGCAGGGAGAGGCACTCATTTCCATATTACATATCATTTTTTAAGTATTTTTTGGTGTATGATAGTAAGGGAAGATTGATGCGGAAGTAACATCAACTTTACTTATTTTTTCACTTTCTTATTTGCTGTGTTGATTGAGTCAGGTTCTTTGGTTTTGTTAGAATTAGCCAACAGGAGAAAAGGACTGGGATTTTTTCTTACATTGGAACTTTCACTCCTCAGCTGGATGAAGCTATTCAGGTAGACTACCAGTTGTTAATTGTATGGCAGTGGTACCCTAGCTGTCTAAGGTATGTGGAACGTGTAGTATTATGACGTGTGTGTGTGTGTGTGTGTGTAGGTACATATTCTCTAAGCATATATTGGAGCCATAGTGAATATTTGGAGCTACTCCTCTTGAATCTTACAAGACCACATTGTATAACAGAAGGGTCAATCCTTTATTCTCAATGTATCTTAAAGATTCCTTTTTGTTTTTATTTCTAAGAAGTAACTATCCAAATAGAATTGATTCCCAAGCATGATTAGAGAAAATAAAATTTTCAAACACACAGGAGCAAAACTTTTGAAATATATATAAAAAGGACATATTTGTCTAAATAGATCGCATAAAATACCGTTTACTCAGTAATTATGTCCAATTCAGTTGTTAATTTTTTTCCACTCTATTTTTTCCTGTTATACGTAAAGCTACAAGTCTGGGTTAGTGAAAGTTAAGTTCTAGCCCATAAATTCCATGAACAGGAGTCATGAAAATTGACCATAAGAGTTGTGGTTTTCCTTCTTTCCCTGGGAGTCCTACAAGTGATTCCTTATCTGGGTTATGTGGAGCACAGACTACGTCAGAGCTTGAGATTCTCTATTGTGGTTAATCATGTAGGTGGAACATTCTGGTGCATCCAAAAGAGGCCAAGAAGTATAAATTTCTGTGAAGTGACATTCTTTGAAGGTAGCTCCGGTCCGAGAGAGAGAAGTGGAAATGGATATATAGACATAGACATATAGATATATACACGTCTATATCCATCTGTCTATATCTATATCATCTACATTTACATCTATATCATCATCTACATCCATATCTACGTCTACATCTGTACCTATATCTATATCTATATCTATTTCTATATCTGTATCTATATCTGTATCTATATCTTTATCTTTATCTATATGTATACCTATATCTATATCTATATCTATATCTATATCTATATCTGTATCTATATCTATATCTATATCTGTATCTGTATCTATATCTATATCTATATCTATACCTATACCTATACCTATATCTGTATCTGTATCTGTATCTATATCTATATCTATATCTATATCTATATCTATATCTATATCTATATCTATACCTATATCTATATCTATATCTATATCTATATCTATATCTATATCTATATCTATATATATATATCTATATCATCTATATCTACATCTATATCTATATCTACATCTATATCAGCTACATCTATATCTGTATGTATATCATCTATGGCTACACCTACGTCTGTATTATCTGCATCTACATCTATATCTGTGCCCTTCACCATCCATGGATGAACAATTGAAGTGCTGTGTTTTCCTGCTAAGGCTTTGCGGTTAGATGCTGTTGGGGCCGCAGGTGCAGGCTTCCCTGGAATGAGATTTTCTGTGTTCTTCGTTACTCCTGCAGTTATAGGACACCAAGATAGGCTCTTTGCCTCATTGAGCTGCTGAGGTTCCCCCTGAATAGTTCGGGGCCTATTTCTACCCAGTGGCCTACTTTTAGGGCTTTTTATGTGTGGCTGCTGCCAACTTCTGTTTGCAGCCTCACCCACTGTCCTCTTGATCAAAGAGCTGTGGGATCTTGGCAGCAGAAATAGCACTCATTGGTGATGATTTCCTGTACTGTTGAAGACACTAGATTCATGGAAGTTCTAAAAGGAGGATCCTGCCTTTTGGTCAGAGCTCACTGAAAACACATTGGAGACAACAAAGAGATTCCTTGTCATTAAGTACTTTTAATACTTTTTTCTTGCGGAGTTGACTTTTATTCTCCCCCCAAACTTTGAGGCTGTCATAACAATTCTTAAGGTGGTGTCAACAATGAAGACATTTCCTCCGATGAGGAGTTACCTGGTACTGTCAATTGATAACTAACACCATTACTAACCATGTGTGAGAGCAGTGCTTTTCAAATGTTAGTGTGTGTATGTATGCGTGTGTGTGTTTATGCAACATACATTGGGACCACAGGGAATACCTAACCTTACTTCTTCTGAATCTTATCAGACGACAGTCTATAGCAGAATGGTCAGCAATGCATTTTACAACGTTCACGTGGGCCTCTTGTTACAATATAGCTTCTGCTTTCACATGTCATGGTGGGGCTGAGGTCCTAATCATCTCCCATGAGATGCCGATGCTGTGTAGTAAGGGAAGAAGGGTCCATTATAGCCCATGGACCAATTCTGGATCACTTGATGTCTTTGTAAATAAAGTTTTAGTGGCACACAGCCACAACCATTCATTTACGTATCATCTATGGCTGCTTCCGTGCTAGAACAACAGGGTTGACTAGTTTCAACGGAGACCGCATGGCCTACAAAGCCAAAATATTTACTATCTGACACTTTACCAAAAAAGTTTACCGACCCATGGATTACAGGATTCATTGCTTTCTTAAAGCAGGGAATGAGCTTCCTTATATTAAATTTCCTTAAATTGCTTCCAGAGGCATCTCCCACATCCTTTACACTTTCATTTTGTGGGTGCACAACATGGTAATAGAATGCTGCAAAATGGAAGTTGTTTTAGCCAACAGATTGATGTGGGTACATGTGCATGTACCCCCATGTACACACATATGTACAATCTTTCTCACACAGCTTGGAGGAAGAATTCTCTCTCCATTCTATCTCATTTTATCTCTGTGTCAACGCATTTACAAAAGCAATGTATTTTAGGTCGTATAATGGCAATTCTAATAAAAGAAATTTTGCGATTACATATATTATGTCTCTATATTGCATACATAGTTAATTGATATTCTGTGTGCAATAACACCAGTATTGATAGTGTGGCCTTTTAGTTTTTCTTGACTTACTAATTGTGGCTAGTGATCTTTGGTTGAAAACTCCTATTTGGTGGATCTTAACTTTTGAAATTTCTGGAGACCTAAATTGGGGAGGCATTCCTACAGTGAATGTGTGTTTGCTTGATTTCTGAAACAAGGGATTCTACGCACTAATTTTTTTCTCCTGTCCTCTCCTTTTGGCATTCCATTTCTGTTTCATGTGGCTTTCTTGGATCAGTTCTGCCATCTTGGCACTGGCCCACTGCATAGGCTCTGAACCACGTCTCTCTTAGGGGCATCTGAACTCTTAACAACCTCACATTCTATATTTAGTAAGCCCCACTGCTCACTGTTTACCGAGTTGATTTTTAATTAATTATAGTGATATTTATCATTGCATAAAATCTACTTTTTTTTCTGGTAACCATCTCTTCTTGTTTCGTGACCACCTACTCTTGTTTATCTCTTTGACTCTGTTAAGTAAACTTAATTAAATATATTTTTTTGTTTACTCTCTTTTCACTTTCATGGAGTTCTTCTTTGGTTTATCAAATGTATTGTTTGTATTGTATGCTGTGCATTATTTTCAAATGCTACTTGTTTCTTATATACACATTCATTGGTTTGATTTCCAACTCTTGAATGCCTATTTATTGAATGAGTTGATGCTTGAGTATGTGTTCATCCATTTGGTTGAGATTTGTTACTTATCTGATAGAGCCTTTGTTTAGTCTGCCTGGTTAGGGATGTGCATTTTGCTCTTCATAGGTTTTATATTGTTTCCCATGACGTTGGGGATGAATGCTGGCCTCCAGACTCTTCATTGCTCTTAGATGCTGCCAAGTTTCCAAGTCAAGTTTTTACTCTTGCTTTCTCTCCTGGAGACAACCACTTCTAACATTGCTGATCTCTCCAGCTCATCCAAGTGAATGAGTTTTATTGGAGAGCTATAACCCCAGATTCTCTTCTCGTAATTGTCCAAGCCCCCACATCCCACATTTTACTTTCTCATTTAGAATTGCCTTGTTCCCTGTTCCCAATGCCTAGCTCCTTTACCCTGCAGAACTTCCTGTAATGCCCTGCACTGCAGTGCCTCCTCCAATATCTGGCTTCTCTTTAATTGCTTTCTGTCTAGTCTTGTGTCTGGTCTTCTGAGAAATCCCCACACTGACTACAGGTATTGCTGTATACACACATGCATGTACATATTCATGTATTTTTAGTCATTTCTACATTTTTACTGCAGGGAGATATATGATATACCATGTATTTAGTTTCCCATTAGGACATCTAATTGACTAGTTCTTCATCCCCGGTCTTCCTCCTGAAATTGAGAACAAATACATTCCTACTTGGACGTAATCACCTCCATTTTGATATAGTTATCATGTTTGCCTCTAATCCTGGTATAATGTCCTCTAGATGAAAAATCCTTTGGGCTATGCCTTGTTTTCCATGGAGAGCTCAATAATGGTGGATATTGCAACAAAATACCTTAAAGAAATCTTTCAAATCATGATAACTAAGGTATTACCAAATGTCAGTTCCTTTTTTCCCCTGAAATCTCTAGGTGTCTTATGAAGGTTAAATGTTATGAGCATCTTGCACTTCTCAGAGCATCGAAATTAATGGGGCATGTGGAGTTTTCTGTCTGACTCATCTGTGTGCATTTATTGGACCACTACTGCCACCACTGAATTGGTATGAAGGCATAAGTCTTTACGCAAACAGGACAACAGGTCACCAACATAAACACAAACACTGGCAGATTTTATGAGGGGGAAAACAATGTATTCCAGGCAGATATCTTCACAGATTTAAACCAAGAGCTTCTGTCCTCAGCAATGACAAAGAAATCTTTTCTCCCACGTAGTTTCTCCAAGATTAAAGCAGTCTCCTGGCTCATATCATCCCACTCATGTATTTCCCTTCTGCCTGTTTTGGTGGCACATAGATTCTTTTTGTTACTGCTGTGGTTCATGTTTTTCTGCCTTCTTATAAGATTTTATATAAAATAATCTCTTTCACAAATATCAACTTCGCTTAACTTCTCCTTTTAACAAACTCAGTTGGGGGGCTCCATGGACACAGGCTGGACAGAGATCCTAGAGGTGGTATAAAGTGGTACCTGTAGCCTTAGATGTGGCTTCAGAGTGTCTGAACTCAAGACCACTTTGGCACCAGTTTTCACACCTTTTATGGCTACTTCTCAGGACTGTAGTGAGGAAACCTGAGAGGGTGCATCCCCAAAATTCTGCATAAATATGAATATATCATACAAAATTAGGGATCTTTATTTAAAAGAAGTACTTTGTAAGTTAAAGGAGCAAGTCAACTCTTGGGGCTTCTTGACAGATGGCGAAATTACTCAGAAAATCCAGTCTATTAAAGTTATACACAAAATAGCCCACAGATTTAAATTTTGTGATATAAGGACCCTGTAAGTCAAAAGCATATTTTGCTAAAAATATTAATATCATTGAGAATGTAACAAGCTTTGTCCCAGCAATCTCTTGGGATATATACATTTTTGTCTTCCATGGGTGACTTCTGAATCCTACTCCTTCAGTATCTCAAATTCCTGTAATGGATTTGTTCTCCAGATAAATATAACACACAGTTTTGGTTTTTTTTTTTTTTTTTTTTGGTTGGGGAGGAGGAAGTAGAAAACACAGGCACATATGCATACTGCTACAGATAGAGGGACATTTTAAACCAAATCAAAGTCTCAAGAACTGTTGAAGAGAACAATATTTTCTGCTTAAGGAATATCTTTGAAATTATTTCCAAAGTAGACAATGGAATCCCCTTCCTCAATAATTTCTTGAAACTAGGTTCTGCTGGATTGGAAGTGAGGGAACCTTACTGGACCTTCAGAAGCAAGCAGAATGCAAGTCTTCTAAAGTTGCTTCCCACTGTGATGATTTCCATGAGGGCATGTGTTTTCCCACGTAGGATCAACATTCTCTCTTCTTGACATAGAGTGAGGCATGGGCCTGAAAAGCAAGCATCCTTGCTATTCAAACTCAAATTAGGATGACAGTCGAACTGCTGCTGCTGATGACTGTTCAATTGAAAGGACCAGCAGTTTTATTCTAAAGGGATTAAAACCCAAGACCCAGAGAATTTAGATAATGATTAGAAGCATTTGTGCTTTGAGAAGAGGAATATAGAGTAAATCCTTTTTTTCTGCCTCCAATATATTTTAAAGACAATTGCTTTGTCTCTAATCATGTCTTATTGTATCTGTCAACATTTATCTGCAATATTGTAAATCTCATTAATAATTAAAAGCAAAAAAATAACAAAAATTGAAGGACACACTACAGAATTTGCTTTTCCCCTAAATTCAACAGATTTCTGTCGAATATATCTTGGTAATTCTATAAATACCTTCAAAAATTGTCATGGTCTTCATTAGCAAATG
Organism: Ceratotherium simum simum; assembly: GCF_057802395.1. Classification (NCBI taxonomy): domain Eukaryota; kingdom Metazoa; phylum Chordata; class Mammalia; order Perissodactyla; family Rhinocerotidae; genus Ceratotherium; species Ceratotherium simum. Next base: position 126,661,992 of record NC_141940.1, read on the forward strand.
AACCAGGTACATATTAACAAATACACCTTGTCCTGTGCACATTTGAAATAATTTCATTTCGGGATAATTGGTTGTAAGGTGTTTCAAATTACACTCTTTGAGAAAAGAGGATCAATTTCAATTTAAAGAAACATTAAAAGAGTTGCAGGCTCTGCCAGGACTTGATGTTCATGTCATAAATCAAGCCTCATTTTCTGCTCAGAATTACTAATTTATTTCACTCCTATCCTAATGCCTATTTGATCACAAACAGAAATGAGTGTATAATAAGATATACCTGCAGACATTTAATTTGCAATTTTAGACATTTAACCATTTTTTAAATGTTATATTGCCGGTCTCCCTTCCTTACTATCCAATGATCTTTGATATATAGCTGCGTTTAAGAGGTATTGGGAATTTTACATGAAAAGTCCACATTTTGAGGATTTTTATGTTGGTTATCTTGACAGTTTTAAAGCATAAAACATCTGAATGCTCTTTCTACCCTCTAAACATATTCAAAATCCTACCACCTCAAACGAGTTATCTAGAAACCATTGATGAAAATGGTTAACATATGAAAGAGTAATAGATTGCATTCAATAATTTCTAATACTCTGAAGGCCCTTAACTGATATGAACTACATTATTTCATCCTCAATTATTGTTTAGTTGTGAAAACAGAGAAGGCTAGTGATAATATTAGCATTAATTGAGACATCTGAGTAAAAGCAAAATTACGCCTCAAGAGTAGAGGTATCACTTTTTTTCTCATAGCAAATTATTTTCTCATAATTTAGTAAATCAACACTGCATCAGAGTAAATTACTAATTTTTATCTGATGTGTGAAATAGAAAGTTTTCCTGGGTGAATATTCTCATTGTTAGACACCTCTGAACAGAAAAATGTAATTTATTGGCTTTTTTGGGGTGGAGGAATGAAGAGGAAAAGCACAGTTAGAAAAGCTTATGATGTGGAAACAGAAACATCCTGCATATGGAATATAAAAGTATATATTCTGTGAGCTGGAAGTAGCCGGGATTCACCAGAGAAAGGAAATCACCAGGAAAGAAAGAGCTGTAACGTTCTAGGAGCATAAACAGCAGAGACTAGAGTCCTCCAGCTCTGCGTTTCTCACCCTTCCCTGGTGAGAATTCCTCAGGATAATGGGAAGCTGGATTTTTAACACCTTCCCCAGCTGATTCTTCCCAGCAGGGAAGTTGAGGGAACACAACTAGCTTTGTGTTTGAGCTAGCTAGCCATTCTAGTACTTGAGTTTCTAGACCATCTTCTGCTTCTTCCTCATGCAACCCTCACTTCTTGGTAGTCTGTTGCTTCTTGACTCAGACTACAAACAGTTCAAAGTAGGTGTATAAGATGATAGGAAGCAACTTGTTTCCCAATGTTGCATTTCTGTCATTATTTTAATCTTTCTTTGCAACATACTGGAAAGAGCCAAGTGTTTGGGGTTTTACGAACTCTTATTCTCAAAAAATCCAACTGACACCCTTGGGTGAGTTGTCAACCTCATTGAGCCTTCCTTTTCTCTTATCTAAGCAGAATCCCATGCCTAACTTTTGAGCTCATTTGAGATTTAAAAGAAACCACTCTATGTAAGATAGTACGTACTCAATTAAATATTAGGAGAGTGATAACCACCTGAAATAAACTAATTAATTCATTCACCCAATAATTTCAGTTTCAAATACAATGATATTGTATTAGATGCTGAAGATTGAAAGAAATAAACATCAAGTTGTCTGGGAGAAAGAGGCTGTTCGTGTGATATTGAAATTATTGGGTCCATTATGTCAATAGCTGTCATGACTAGAATTGGGGTTGATCAGTTGATATCTTTATATCTCCTAATTAAAGATATCCCAGAATCTCATTTCTCTCAGTTGGATGCTCAGTCTTTCATATTCTCCCATTTCTGTTTCCATCAAAGATGGTGGAGTGTGTTTGTATGTGTGTGTGTGTATGTTTCTATGTGTCCTTGGAGTTTTATTATCTCATAAAGGCATAGATATGGTTCCTTTTTTATACAACAATTGAATTTAGAAACAGTAAAACTTGGCACCTCAAAACCAAGAGAATTCTGTACCACATTAATTCATTTGCCCTGAAATAGCATTCAATATTCTCTTCCATGCGTCTGCCAAACAGAATGGCACACTCAAAAAGAACATTAAGCAATGACAGGCTTTTACTAAGGGCAAAATAATAACCTTGGATGAAGTTAAATGCCCCTCATAGAAAGGAGATGCATAATGTCCAGTCACAACCTTCATTCAAAACCTCAGTACAAATATATGCATCTACTTGATTGTGAGTAGACTCGATGGAACCTGATCCAGAAACGGCCATCTCTATGGAACCTCCCCTGATGGGGAATTGTGCCCATGAGGAAAGATTTTCTCATTTCTGAGAAAGCCTCTCAGTCTTGGTGAACGCAAGACATCTTTCAAATCACTGTGTACTCTTCGCACACCACTCCCTGGCTGGAATCCATCTCCCAAGTAGGACTCGTGACCTCATGAAGAATGAGAGAGATATTGTGCACCCAGAGATCCATATTAGCCCTAGTCATGGGGAATATTAGGCGCTCTTTTTATTTGCATTCAGAACTCCCCCCAGTTAACATCCTCCGTGCATTTCGTAAGTGCTTCCCATGACTCTCCTCGGACCTCCATGCTTCCTCCCCACTCAGGCGGAAACGGAGCCAAGCTGAGTGAATATAGAGAGCCGATTGTTGAACATCCCAGGTCTGTGAGCATTTGAATGACGCTAAAGCACCTGGTGTGAACTGTACACATCTCATCAGAATCAGGTTCATCTGAGGTGCTTGCTGAAGTTGTAAATTTCTGGAGTGTCCCTTCCCCACCCACCATCACAGAACTATTAATTCTTTTGGAGCAGAACCAAGAATGTGTATTTTAACAAGGTCCCCAAATGGCATCGTGAACACTACGTTTGGAAAAACGTTATCGGAAGTCAAATGTTGACGTTTTCTACCTTCGGCTAGCTGGGGTTTGTGCTCTAGACTAGAGATGGAAATGAGAGAAGGAGATGTGCACAAAATGAGCTGCCTGGCTTTGGTCTTGGGTTTTCGGAGCTTTTATACCCTCATCAATATCCAGAGGACTTCAAAGCTTCACTTTTCTACTTAAAATAATTGTTTCTCTTGTAAGCCATGTGAGTAGACAGCCCAGATTCCTTTCACTCCCAGCTGAGACGTGAAGGAAAGTGTGTTCCTTGACAGAGGTAAGATTTGGTACAAAGACATTTATGTTGACTTTTTAATGACCGTATATTACTTGCTTTGATTTGGCATATACTTGGCTCAAATTTCCTTTTCTTCAAACTGCTACATTTTAAAGTATTTGTGTTAAATACTTAGCACACGAGTTTGTTTAAAGATAGCACTGGCTTCATTCATTTGGAGAAATATGGAGACAATCCCATAAACCCACTGACTTTTGAAAGTCTATATTGGTCAAAGTGATTTCTAATTACTAGATATACTATTAATTAAATTAAGTCATCTCAGTGTTTTGAATAAACTTCACGTATACAAAAGTAAACGTGTAGAAGCCACAGAACTCATATTCTTTGCTAGTTCTAAGTCTACGAGCCAGAGGTGCATATAATTTTGAAAATATCAACTTCAGAAAATATTTACCAACACCCAAGTTCAATATAATGTTAATACAGTATGGTTTCAGAATGATCAACTGGACTTTGGGGAGAAAAAAAACAATCTTTTTTTCATTTCCAAACATCTAGTTTGGGGAGACCTGTTATAGCCATGTAATACAGTCAGCATTGACTAGGCAACTTTCTCTTATTTTTTGAAACCAGCTTTCTCATGGATGTCCATAGGAGAAAGAATAAAATACCAAAGACTTTACTGTTCACTCTACATAAACGTATGTTGTCTACGTGCTGGTGGCATATGGTAGGGCTGTGGACTGGGAATAATATGCACCTCAGGCTTGTAGACTTTATGCTTCTTATGTTGACAAGGGAAATTTCTCTATTTCTGACGTCCAATCAATCATCATTTCTGCTCTCAGCACAATAAACAAAACACTGCATCAAGAATTTGTAATATGGTTCCCAAAGAATAGTTTTTAGAAAAGTAATACCCAATTCTGTACTAACTCCCTTCAATTCCCCTTCTCTCTGTTTTTGCAAGTACCCACAGACCACAGCATTAAGCTCCTGAACACACACACACCCCCTCAAACATGCTTTGAGACCCCTGCATATACCCTGCTGTGAGTACCTGAGTGCCTCGTCTATGATGCTCATCCTCTTGGAATGACCTTCTCCACAAAGTTCCTCTGACAACCTGTTATATTTGGTGTATCTTGGCACACAGGTGGACAGAATTTGGTTCATCGTAATAGCTGGCTTATGCACACTCATCATTGACACTTGTAGGGTGCCTTCTGTTTAGTTTTATCTAGTTAATTATTTAATTAGGTATTATAAACAATGCAGCAAGCATCCACAGCCCACCACAGCAAACAAAAGCCAGGATCGTGACAAAAAATTAATTTATTCAATCACCTCCTCACTAACATATCTCACCATCTTGAGTTAAAAATCCTCATGAATCCTGTTTAGGGTTTTCTTCCTTTATTTAAATGAGGTTTTGTTTCATTGATATGTGCTTTTTAATGAATGTATGATTTTATTTTTATTGCCTTTTACAAAAAAAAGTAACATGCCGTCTGCAATCTTGCTGAACTCACGATTTTAGTTTCGTGTTCTATCATGACTGTGCTTTCGCAGTGCTGTGTGTGCACCTGACAGCATGGTGGCTTGCTACCGGCTCTGCATGCTCAGCCTTAGCAGGTCATGCTCAACTGTTTTCCAACGTGGTTGCACTGGTTCACTCTTCCCACCCACAATGCATGAGGGATGCTGTGGATTCACATCTGAACCTACACTTGACATCAGCAGATTCATTTGCATTTGCCCAACTCGGGAGGGTCAAATACCATCTCAGAGCGTGCATCCTTCTCATGCCTGCTGTAAAGATAATGCTTCCCCATTTCAGGTGGTGTTTGCTCTATCGTTTTTGTATATTCTTTTAATCCCTTAAGTAATTTCCATTTGATACCTAATTACAGAGTGTTTTGAGATATAAGAATTAAATATTATCACTGCTTTTTCTCCTTCCATTCAGATGACTATATTTTTCTCTCACAACCTAACACTGTGATAAATTGCATTTCTGGCCTTTCTAATAATAAACCTCTGTTATACAGGGACACATCCAACTAGGTCATGGTGTACTATTATTTTTACACATTCTTGAATAAAACATTAATAAGTTCTTTAGATTTTGGAAACCAAATTTATAAGTGTGATGTATTTTTGATTTGTTTTGTTTTGTTTTCCCCAGTTTCTGGTCAGGTTTGAGCGTTAAGCTCACATCGGCCTTGAAGAGTGAGTTGGGGGCCATTCCGTTTCCATTGTTGTTTGTTTTTTTGTATTAAACTGAGATGATCTATTTCTTGAACATCCCACAGAATTCATCTCTGTTGAAAGACTTTTAACCACTGCTGTAGTGTCTTTAACACAAAAGGTTTTCCATCTTTTTACTTAGAAAGCCAGCCCTAAAATGATTCTTAAACTTTGCCTTAATGTTTCTCCCATATGTCAAAGTGTTTGAAGGTGTGATAATATTCTCTTCTATTTTTAATTTCTACATTATCTGGACTTATGACTCCTCCTACATTTAAAATGTTTTTCCTTTGTACTTTTTCCCAGTTTTATAGAGAGGTAATTGACATACATCACTACCCCTATGTATTTTGTCTCCTCATCTCTTAGTCAATATTGCCAGAGGTATGCATTTTTTTCTAGTTTTTTTCCAAAGAGCAACTCTTGGTTGTGTTGACTTTCTCAATTATACTTTCATAATTTGTTACTGATTTCTTCTCCTATTTATATTATCTCTTTCCTTTTACATTTCTGGGGTTTAGCTATTGTTCTTTTGATTTTTCATAAGAACACTTAGATCATCCCTTTGAGATAGTTTGTTTTCAAATTTAAATTTTTAAGGATGTAATTCCCTCCATGACCCAATTTTACTTCATCATAGTGTTTTGATAGGTAGGCTATCCATTATTATTTAGATCTAATCATACTTTAGAATTCTGATGATGATGTCTCCTGTAACGCGTGAGGTATTTACCTATGCATGTTTCTACATTTTATTAAATATGCAAGAATTCATTATCTACCTTATTGTTAATTTATAAATTCGTGTCAATGTCAATATTATATGAATTAAGAGGTGGACAGAAAGTGTGGTCTCTATGAGACTGTATCTTTGATATTTGTTGAGGATTTTTATGACCTAATTCATGATCAATTATTGTAATAGTCTGTAAGTACTTAAGAAAATAAGTATATTTAAAATGGTCAGTTGGACACTGCACATTCTTTTGGACATTTTTTGCGCCACTTCAAAGTCGTTGGGTTCTACCTCTTACACTTATGGCTTTGGTCATCAACTCCATGCAGGTTTTGACGAGTTCTCTGCAGGTACCTTAGACAGCACCTCTCCAAAGCTGAAGGCTTCTTCCACCTCTCAGGGAAACAGGATGTGTGAGAGCATCGAGGCATACAGGGGGCCAAGTTTGGCCAATGCATGATGGAGACCCACAACTATGTCGCCCCTTTTTGCCTTCCATCCCCTAATAGGCAGTTGTGGGACACAGTTCAACTGCCAGAGCGGATACACCCACCACCTATTTTTCTCAGCTTCTCACAGGCTCAAGCTTCTATACTGGCTTTATTGGACTCAGGACACCAGCTGCCTCAGAAGTCTGAGTGAAGACAGGTGAAGAAGGGGGCCCTGGTGGGAGAGAAATAAAAGCAAAAGTCTCTCTTGCCCCCTCTTAGTTTAATCTCCATGGACTTTCAGGGCTGCCTCAGGCTAACTCAGCCATCAACTTCTCCACCCACGGCGCCAACACACCACTTCAGATAGCCCCAGCCACACACCCCATGTGGGCTGGCTTTATCTATTTTTTCCCTCTTGCCTTCTGCATTCTTCATGGATTGATCTTGGGACTCGCATCTTGTTCAGCACACCCACCGCCCTCTGAATGTACGATTCTCTTCTGTACCTTTGTATACCACGTATGCAATTTATCTTTGTGGGCCCACCCGCCAAAGTCCCCCTGGTAGGTAACCCAGAAAGCCCTCTTCACCAGGCAGTCAATCGGCCCCTCCTCCCTCCATCTGGGCTTATTCTGTTGGTACACACATCACACTGTGTATCTTTTCATATGCTGTTTTCTGTTCTGTTCTATTCTAGAACATAAGGGCAATAAAAACCTGCCATCAGAAAATGTATTTAATGTCTTTAGGATCAATGTTGAAATGACTGAAAGGTGAAACAAAAGAAAACACAGCCAAAGAAAACAAGGAGATGCCCAAATGCTCCCATTCCCAATCCATGGCAGAGATTTGGGGGAAAAAATACCACACTGAGCTGCACGCATTTTATGGTCAGTTTTTAGTTTGTCATGAATAGGCAGTCTGTAGCCCTGAAAACTAAAGTAATTACTCTACAGACTTGAGAAAACAGACTGTCCCCTTGATGACATGCCCTTTTCACTTTCCAGGGACCACACGGATAATTAGCTGGCAGCGTTATGAGGAGCTTATATTGTTTTAACCTTTTCTTTTTCAACCCTTCCCTGACTTTTAAACAGTCTTGTTCCTTTTTAAATCTAAAGCCAGGAAAAACATAACATTCCTTAGAGAAGAATAATAGAATCTGAACAGTGTAGAAGCACGTAATCTGAAAGAAACGGGTCACTGCCTCAGAAAAAATCATGAGTAAATTTATTTTAATATCTTTATAATTAAAAAGAAGCCAAAGATTAGTGACTATGAAATCAATTCCAAATAGTTACTTTGCAAGTATATAATATAAACATACACGTAAATTACTATGATATTTTCCAGCCTACTCTAGATCATTACTATTTGAGCAGTAATAAAACAAGATAAAGTATAGAAATGACTCAGATACAAGATTTTATATGGGAATCTGTTTTTTAAAATTCCAAATTTGTCTTGCTTCTTGTTGAATTGTATCCTGCACCATCAACCTCTGAAATTGGCCCTTTGACTCCAAAGTTGGACTCCCCAGATGTAAGGTCACTGTTTAAAATATGGGGTGGCCATTTTCACTGGACAACCAATTTACTGATTTTCATTTTTCCTACACTTAAATAGTGTCTTAAAAATATAAATATGTTAGGTATCTACATATTCAAATAAATCTACCTATGCAAATGAGTGTTCTCCACCATATTGGTTTGCCATGAAAGTTGAAATCTCCTTCCATTGATCCTGTCAAGATTCCAAAAATATAGAAGTCTTCTCCAGGTACTACAATACATTTTCATAACTCTATGTTCTAGCCACAGTCCTTGCATAGCTTCTCATTTTGGCTTCTTCATAGAAGAAAATATATTTGTCCTCACTTTGCTCCTTCCAACTCACTCAAGCTATATCTCAGGTCTGATGCAATGTCTTCCTGCTGGACAGTTGCATAATCATGATAGGGTCATAGGTCTTCTAATCCATGATCTTCCCCAATACATCACCCAAAATGGCCTTGAAAAGTCAGGAAGAGTTTCCTGGAGGAGGCACCTCAGTGATGATCTAGGAGAGAGTTTAGCTCTGTCATTCAAGTGTTTAAACTTCCAGTTATCTGTCCTCCCAGTGCTGTTGGGACCAAGAGACACATTCTTTAAGCTTTTCCCATGCAAGGCCCTCCACATCCCAAGTCTACATTCTGAGAGTTTGTCTTTCCTCCACCCACATGTACCTTTCTTCCCAAAACCCATTTGTCTAAAAAAAATACACTACACGTTTATTGTGACTGTGCCAAGTGATGGGAAACCAAGCAGAAAAAAGACTAGGGTTTCTTCCTCCCTCAACAGTAGTTGAAGTGTGAGGTCATGTTGCAGGGTATTGTGGCATTTGTAGTAGATCAATGACGCCCATGAACTATACAAGCTCAGTGGCAATGACAATGGATGGACCATGATTGCAGGACTCTCTGGGGCTTGACAAATAGGATGGGATCCTAAATGATTGCAAGTTTGCTCCTAGACAAGAGTTCGTCTTGCTCTTCTAGCAAGCAGCAAGTTAGATCCAACCCTACTTGTGTACCCAGCCCTACTGACTGCATGAGGCATTGACGGCCAGCGGGTCTCTGATTCTGACAGCTGTCCTCAAATGCCCACCCAACGTAGGATTTTCCCATGCACCATGGCAAGAGCTGAGACCAGAGAGGAGGGTTCCCCATACACACCATGGCGGAGAAGTCCTGTCCTTCTCACTATTTCCCTCCTCACTGGGGTTAATATGCCAGGAGCTCAAAACATGGCAGCCACTGACCATGAATATGAATGCCACAGCCAACCAACAGCCAAAGTCTATCCATGCATGCATCAAAATCCTTCCTGTTTATTAAAACAAAACACACTTTATATGCCAGTTCATGGAGGCATACAACACAACATAAGAAAAGAAAAACACAATTAGCCATTATTTATGAGTTCTATTTTTTTTCAGTAGGTGAAGTCCCATGATTGACTTATCATTAATAATACTCTAGACTGGAGGGAAACTGACTACTGCTTAATCAGTAAGAGACAATCGGCTTCATAATACTCTTAGTTATTTGAGGAAAAATCAGGTAAAAGTGGGCCATCCTGTTCACAGGACTTGAAGATAATTAGAAAGATGGTGTTATTTGGAAATGTTTGAAATCACATACAATGTAAAAGGGAAAATACCCAAGAAAAATTACACTAATGGGTCATTCATAACATTTGTAGGGGGATCTAATTTGCATTTCAGTGACTTTATACAAATATTCTCTGCTACTAGAATTAAAGTCATAAAACACTTCCTACTATTCTGCTCCGAAACTCTCCATTTTCTTGGTCCCCAATCTTTGCTTTCCTGAGCATCACTAAATAGAGATGCACCAAATATGAATAGCAAATAGACATGTGCTAGTGACCCAGTAAAATAGCCTAATAATGTGGTTGGACCTTCCTTAAATAGGTTTTACAGATAGAACATTTTTCATGATAACCCAGTGCTATAGAGTTGGTTTCAGTGATTTAAGAACTATCATTAAACGTAGAACTTTTGCTTTCTCTCTGTGGTACTGCTTTTAGAAGGTGCCTGATTTTAAACCAGAGAGAGGGACATCCCAAAAAGGATGAGTTAGGGCAGCTGAGAGAATTCCTACTACAACTCGGTGTTTTGAGCCAGGTCAAACGTCTTGATCACACACAAGTAGAGACTCAAAAGTTGTAGGTACCATTCAATACGGACCTGCAGCTGGTTCATGACATTCTGGACATGCTCTGAACTAAGAAAACTGCCTAATCCTATCTACTTCTGGCAATAGGTTTCCCTGAGGACACTCTAAAAACATTCTCACTCACCACTTGGAGTCATTCTGCTTTCCTATGAACGCTCAATAATATTTAAGATGAACAATGCATTAAGAGTTTGTAAAAGCCTATCTTCCATCCCATGTATTTATTCTAATCCCCCCAAATATTTTCCAAATGTGGCATTTCTAATTTTAAAAAAATCAATAACCCCACATGTATTTAGTCTTCAAGTGAAAACTAAAATATTTTTATTTAAAATGCAAACTCAGATTCCTATCCCTCCCTCAAGGAAAATTACGTTAGAAACTATGGATCCTCAATAAAAGGTGCTATCTTATTTTGTTTAAAAAAAAAGGAAATAGGACTCTTCCTATTTTGATACTTTATTCCTATTTTCCACCTCCCCTTTGGAGAGAGAAAAGGAATATTGAGGGTTGTCACTAAAGGATTATAACTCAACACTAAAATACCCAGATAGAAACTAACCAAATGTTTCAAACTTGGGGAAAAAAACGTGACATATTTATTTAATATCTAGATATTTTCTAAGAAATAAGTGGATCAATTACAGCTTCTCAGGGATGTTTCAATGATTTGACTATTTTAGTAAAAATGTTTTCAGTTGTCTGATTAATTGCCTGACTTCTGCAAACTTTCTGGTCACCACCACCTAAATCAGTTGCAACAGATGGCTGACGCCTTGACAGGTGAAGTGATTGGAGTCCTGGCAAAGCTTAATGGAAGCCATGTCAATGTGAAATTAAAAAAAAAAAAGAAATTAAAAGGGATTGTTTGGCTGTAATATAAGGGCAAAGTAATGTTGAATTGCTTCTTCCTTTATTTTGACAAACATAATCTAAACGTTGATGCTTTTCATCAGTATGGGCGATGGCAACCTAGTGTATATTCAGAGGGAGATAGGTATTTGAGGTCAGAAAAATTTGGGAAACTTTTGATTCCAACTCATCTTCTTGGAGATTGTCCAATTAATACACTGAAGCTTGTGGAGGGGGGACAAACAAATTAAGCTTCTTTAAGCCAATATTTCTCATGGTTAAAACCATCATCTACTTGTAGAAATGCTCCTTATGCAAACATTTCATCCTCTGACCTGGAGACTCCAGCGTTTAGGAGAGAGAGTGTGTGACATCATAAAGCATACAGCGCTACCACCCCAAAGATCAAAATTTTCATGGTGGGAGGGGCCTGACATTTAACCTGAGAGATCTGGTGACAATTACAGAGTTAAACCTCTTGTGTTTGGGTTTTGTTTTGTTTTTAATTGGCTGGGTGGTGTTTGTTTTGGGTCATGATATTTCCCTAAGTAGCTACTCATTAAGTGGCCTTAGCAAAGTCACTAACTCTATTCACTCTGTATTTGTAGAGAATGGAACTTAAGTTGCTGACTTTCAAGACTTAACTGAGTGTTTATCTTATTTGTCCAGCTTTATTGAGGTACAATTGACTTTCAGTTATAAGATAAATAAATTCTGAGGATCTAATATACAGCCTCATGCCTATAGTGAATAATACTGTTCTGTATACTAGAAATTCACAACGTTTGTTTGATAAACTTCAAGATGCTTCCTTCATTGCACCCAAGTGTCAAATGTGACCATGTGGAGACAAGTATCCTGGCCGGTAAATGCATCTTCTTCTGTCAATCAGTTCCTGAATGCGTTGTCCCCCTATTAGACAGTTGTAAGAATCATGGAAGATAGAGTTGATTTATAGGTGGACTGGGAAAGCTGTATCTAGTTCTCTGGTTTTTGGATAAGATCAGGGCAGTGGGATTTGTGATGTGCTGTTTAAGTCTGATATTCCCATCATGATCCTCAGTGTCAGTTTCTTTACTGGTGCTGTGTGGAAGGCTGGTCTCATCAGTTAGATAATTTGGCTTGATTACTAGTGGAGATTCAAAGCTTGCTGGGAGCTTCTGCTGTGCGCTCTTACAAAGGAGAAATCAAGATGCCCCTTCAGATGTTGATGGTGCAATTCAGAGATAGATAGAGCACAGTGCATGTGAGAATAAAAATGCAGAGAGCTCATGCCTGGGATGTCTCTTGGACCCTCAGGGTTTGGTGCTCCCTCTCTGTATCTCTGAGTCTCTATTTCTCTCCCTCTCTCTCTGTGCCTCTCTCCTCTCTATCTTTCTGTTCCTGTCTCTCATACTCCCTTCTCTGTTTCTCTTCCTCTCTATCTCTCTCCTCTTTCTCAATCTCTGTCTCTCTCCTCTCATTCTCTCTTACCCTCTCTCTCTCTTATCTTATCCTTTTCCTTTGCCTTTACATAAAACCTCCATATGTGTAAGCTCCATGGAGGCTGGTGAGTCTTTTCAAATGCCCAACCTTGGGAAATGTTTGCAAACATGTAGACATTTTCTGAAATGTTTATCATCTTGTAAAACTCTCATGCACAGTTCCTGTTCTGAAAAGGAAAACAAACAAATAAGAAACCTATCTAAAAGTGAATAGTCTTAGGGACAAAGGTTCTTCCTGAGGCTTGTGTTAACTTTAATGATATCTCCAATTTGTCAGCATAAATCTACGCAAGTTAGCAGAATGCTGGCTCCTTCAGTATTGCCCATACTGAGCAGACCAAAGCAATTTTACTGGGTGAAAAAAGAGTAAGATTATATTTTGGATAAAACATTAGATTGGTTTTAGGTAGACTAGCTGTATTTTGCTATATGGCACACCATGAGATCTAGTTTATATTATGTTAATATTAATAGTGACGGTCAAAAAAAAGTCATTGGTTCTGAGTTCAGTTCTGTTGACATCTTTAACCCAATCACGAGCAGCTACGATGAACTAGTTCTACTCTTCCCTCACATCCGGTCTCTGCCACAGTTAGTTCCTACCGACGTCTTTACTTCTCACACTCCTGAGAAGGTCAAACTCCAAAATATGGAAGTTGTATTAGTTACACGTTAAGAGATTAAAGAAAGAGCTATGTATCATAACCTTCTCCTTTCAAATCATTTCTGAAGACTACAGCATTCCTCATTCACGACTCATCATAAAGGCCTCTAAGTGGTCCACATCTTGCACCATGCGAAGCCAGGGCTAGGAGGAGTTACCCAGCCTGTTACCCAGAATATGAATACACATATTCATCCTTTCTCAGTCAGGGTTCTGCACCCAATTCCAACGTGTGGGCTTTTTTTCCACCACCAAACAATTCTGGGACACAAGCTGGGTGTCCTACAATTCAACTCAATTCTGACACTATCTAACTGGATATAGCATCAGATCCCATAGGTTAGGGGCTCAGTCCAACAAGATGCCCCCATTTCATATGCCAGTCACAAGTCCACGTTGCCACCTGTGCTTCTGACCAACTAGCTATAAATCAGGGTTCCCACAACCACTCTCTTTGGGTTGGATTAATTTGCTAGAGCAACTCGCAGAACTCAGGGAAACATTCTACTTACTAGATTACCAGTTTATTACAAAGGAGTATAACTCGGGAACAGCCAGACGGAAGATATGCAGAGGGCAAAGTATGGGGAGACGGCGAGGAGCTTCTAGGCACCACTCTCCCCAAATCTTTGCGTGTTCACCAACCCAGAAATGCTCCAAACCCCATTCTTTTGGGCATTTTTGGAGGCTCCGTTACATAGGCACTATTGATTAAATCATTGGCCATTGACGATTGAACTCAATCTCTGTCCCTCTCCTTTCCCTGGAGGTGGTGTGGAGGGCAAGTGGACACTGAAAGTTCCAACCTTCTAATCACATGATTAGTTCCCCTGGCAACCAGCCCCCATCCTTAGGAGCATTCCAAAGGTAGTGTCATCAACATAAGGACAAAGACCTTGATTGCTCTTGTCACTTAGGAAGTCACAAGGGTTTTAGGAGCTGTGTGCCAGAAACAGAGATGAAGACCAAATATATATCTCTTATTACAAACCACAACATCATACTCAGCTATTTCAGACTTTCCTTCACCACTCTGGCTCGCTGTGTTCTTCATGTTTGAAGAATTTGTATGATATTCTTCTGCTCTCTTGATATAAAATTCTCTGCACCCCAAGGTCAAACCTGTTTCCTTTAATACTGGAGCAAAGCTCTTATTCAGGGGCCTTTGAAGTCCGATATTTATCAGGCCTCTGAGAGCTTTCTGTCATGCCTGAAATTTCCAGTAAACCTCCTCAGGATGTTGTATCTCAAGAAAAAAGGTAAACAGTCTTTGGATTATTTTAGGAATGGAATTCTAAGGTGCAGAAATCTGGCTATTGTGAACAACCATAGATTTCACTGGCTTTTTGTTCTGCAGTAGTAGTTTATGTTTATTACATAAAAGACTAAAATAAAAACAGTCTAAAATCATTTAATACATAACATTAATTTTAATCTTTTTTAAAAAATTAGGTATTAGAAATGTAAAATTAAATTGCATGACAGCCAAGCACCCTCTGTACAAATTTAAAAGGCAACTAACATTTCTCCCTCTATTAGGTTCCAAAAATCTTTTCATGATTGTAAATAATATGTTATTGATATAGGGGCCAGTCCGGTGGCATAGTGGTTAGGTTAGCGCACTCTGCTATGGTGGCCCGGGGTTTGCGGGTTCAGATCCTGGATACAGACCTACACACCACTCATCAAGCTATGCTGGGGCAGTGTCCCATATACGAAATAGAGGAAGATTGGCACAAATGTTAACTCAGTGACAATCTTCCTCAAGCAAAAAGAGAAGGATCTGCAACAGATGTCAGCTCAGGGCCAGTCTTCCTCACCAAAAAAAAAAAAAAAAAAAATATATATATATATATAGATATATAGATATATAGATATAAACAGAATCACTTCAAATTTAGTAAGAAAATTGTTATGGCCCAGAATATGGTCTAACACTCTAAATGTTTTGTGTTCTCTTGAAAAGAATGCATAGTTGGCTCTTCTTGGAGGAACTGTTCTATAAATAAGAATTAGGACAGGTTGGTTGATAGTGTTGAACAAATCTCTGATATCCTTACTAATTTTACTGTCTCTTTTTCCTATAAATTGTTGAGAGAGAGGTATTTCAATCCTTCACTTAAAATTGTGAATTTCTCTAGCTGTCCTTGCATATTTATTAGTTTTTGTTTTTTGCATTTTTGAGGCTGTGTTATTAGGTGCATAAGCATTTAGGATTTTGACATCCTCTCAATAAATTGACCTTTTCATTGTTAAGAAATAACCCTTATCACTGGTAATATTCTTTGCTGTGAAACATCTTTTATGTGATAGTAATATAGCCACACCACATTTTATTTGATTATAGTTAGCATAGTATAACTTTTTTTCCATCATGCTTTTAACCTCCTTATGTCTTTATATTTAAAGTATGTTTTACAAGAAACATCTATAGTTGGCAGCAGATCAACTTCTTCTGGGTCTTGCTTGGTTAAAAGGCAGGAAGTTGGGTCTTGACTTTTATCCAAATTGACAAATGCTGCTTTTAATTGGGATTTTCAGACCATTTACATTTAAGGTTATTATTGATATGATGAGGTTTAAAATATCATCTGCTCTTGGTTTTCTATTTCTTTGTCTCACTTGTTTTTCTTTTTCTCTTTTTTGACTTCTTTTGTATTAATTGAATTTTCTTTATGATCTCATTTTATTTCTTTTGTAAGTTTGTTAGTATAACTCTTCTTTTGGTTATTTTGGTGGTTGTCTTAGGGTTCATGGTATGTATTATTAACTTATCACAATCTACATTCAAGTGACATTACATTCCACATAGAATGTAAGAACATTTCCAGAATATACTTACATTTCTCTCATCCTGAACTTTGGGCTAATGTCATTCATTTTATGTTTACATACACTGTAATTCCCGTACCAGATTGTGTTTGCTTAAAGAATCAATGAGATTTAAATAAGAAAATTATTTACCCTTGTGGTTATAATTTCCATGCTGTAATCAAATTTTTGAAGCCATTGATTATCTTCAAAGAGATTTAAATAATAAGAAAAAAACCTTATACATTATCCATGTAGTTACAATTTCTAATTTCCTTCATTCCATTGTATAAATCCATATTTCCATAATTACACCTGATATCATTTGTCTTCTGCATGAGGGATGCTCTTAATATTTCTTGCAGTGTAGTCTATGCTAATGAATTATTTCTGCTTTTGTATGTTTGAAAATGTCTACATCTTTTTTAATTTTAAAATATGTTTTTGCTGATTATATGATTCTTGATTGACCTTTTTTCCCCTCAGTACCTTGAAGATGTTATGCCGCTGTCTTCTTGCTTGCATTCTTTCTCACAAGAAACCTGCATTCTTCCTTCTCTTTGCCCCATGCTTTATAAATTGTGTTTTATCTCTGGATGCTTTAAGCTTTTCTCTTCATCACTACTTTTCAGCAGTTTGACTATGGAGTGCCATGCATTTCTCCGAAATATTGCTTTAGCATAATCTTACAGATTTGATAAGTTGGAGTTTAACTCATGATTTTTGTGTTTGGGTTTGACTGAGCTTCCTGGATCTTGGGTACTATGAATTTACATCAAATATGGAAAATGATTTGTCGTTATTTCTTCAAACACTATATCTGGTCCCCTTTTATCAGGAAATTCAATTACATGTATATTAAGGTGCTTAGAGTTTTCCCATTGCTCACAGAAATTCTATTCATTTTTAAGAATCTCTTCTTTCTGTGTTTTAATTTGTAGAGTTTTTATTACCATGTCTTTAAGGTCACCAGTCACTTTTTCTGCAAAGTCCAAACCACTGTTAATTCCACTCCATGAATTTGTCATCTCACACGTTGTAGTTCTCATACCAGGATTTTGCTTTGGGTCTTTTATATCTTTTCACATCTCTAACTAACTTGGTGAACATACGAAGTACATTTCTAATAACTACTTAATGTCACTTTCTGCATATTCTACCCTCTATCATTCATGGGTTCATTTTGATTGACCAGTTTTTTCCTCTGCCTTATGAGTTATATTTTCCAAATGCTTCCCACGCCTGGAAATTTTTGTTTGGATGCTAGACATTGTAAAATTTACCCAGTTGAGTGTTCAACATTTTTGTATATTATAAGTATTTATTGAGCTTACTTTTAAGATATATGTATGTGACCAAATGGACACAGAATATTTACCAAGTGAGACCACATCCTGGGCCTAAAAATAAGTCTCAAGAATTTTTTTTAAAAATCCAACTGATACAATGTATGTTTTCTGACCACAATGACATTAAATTATAATGAATAATTGACACATGTCTAGAAAATCCACAAATATTGGAAACTAAATAACACTAAATGATATTTCTAAATTATCAATGAGTCAAAGAAGAAATCAAAAGAGAAATCGGAAAGTATTTTGAACAAATGAAAATGAAAGTACAATTTGTCAAATGTGTTGGATGGCACTAAAGCAGGACTTAGCAGAAATTTATGGCTTTAAATGACTATATTGAAAAAGAGTGCAGGTCTTAAATCTGTGACACCAGATTCCACTTCAAGAAACTAGAAAAAAAGCAAGACAAATCCAATGTAAACAGAGAAAAGGAAATAATGTTAGAGAATTAAAAGGAAATAGTGTGGTCAAATTAATAATAGAAAAATTGGAGTAAAGAGTATATAAAAATGATGGTAATTTTCCCTAATAATTAGAGAAATACTGGTTCAAACAATAGTAAAATAACATTTAACACCATTGAGTTTGAGAATACATATTAAGACTGCCAAACCCAACATTTTCTCTCTTTCCCCCACACCGTGACTACAGAAGAATGTCACTCAACTTTCCCCAGATCAGACTGTTGTATGGTCCTCTTTCTAACTCATCATTTCAGACGGCATCTTTGTTGCGTTGTTCCTCAACTTTTCTTTCTTTCTTTTCTTTTTTTTTTTTGTGAGGAAGATCAGCCCTGAGCTAACATCTGCCAATCCTTCTCTTTTTGCTGAGGAAGACTGGCCCTGGGCTAACATCCGTGCCCATCTTCCTCCACTTTATATGGGACGCCGCAACAGCATGTCCTGACAAGCAGTGTGTCGGTGCGCACCCAGGATCCCAACCAGCAAACCTCAGACCGCCCCAGCGGAGCATGCACACTTAACCACTTTCGCCACCGGGCGGGCCCCTCAACTTTTCTTTCTTTACGCTAATGTTCCCATAGGTATATTTCTCGTTTGTCCCTCTCTTCTTCAGACTCTCTCCCAGGACAACAAATAAGCTCAATGATCATTTCTCCGATAGGGTTACTCCCACACTATATCGGATTCCCAACATCTCACTGATATTTTGACTTACCCCAAATTTCATCCAGTGTCAAATCTCTGTGTATGCATGCAACTTCATCTCAATATGTCGATCATCATACCCATGGTTTCTTTATTGGTTAAAACCTTACAGTATTTTCCAACAATCGACAGGTACTCAATATAAAGAATTATATGAATGCAAAGAATCCTTAGGTTTTAGTCTATTATTAGCGAAGGAACCTGGTATTTTGGGGTATACACAAAAGTTCATCTAGTCATTTTGATTATAGCTAAGAACTACATGGAATTGCATTTTCTTCATTGATTTATGTGTATATTTATAAGTTTGTATGTATGAATACATAAATATATAATACGCATGTGTATACCTCTATATGCGTGTATTCATAGCATATATAGTTCAATATATGTAAATTATATACAAAAGTAGAATATATGTGCAATTATGTAAATATATATGATACATATTTGTATATCTATAAAACAAAAATTCTAGAAGTGAATGGCAATGAAACACAGCTTGATCTGTAACATTTGCAATTAAAAAAAAATTACCCAAGGAAATAAATTCTGGGTAACTGAAGTGAAAATGAGAGCTGAATAAACATACAGAAGATGACCTTGATGATGTAAAATTATCTCTACCAAGTAAGTTCACAGAATACTTACCTAATTAAGGAAGAAGTAGTTTTAAATTTTAAAAAAAGCATATAAATGCATTGAGTGCTCTTGTTTTCTTTCTCATATCCTGAATTTATATTGCATTTCAGAACCTTCCTATTCGTTCTGCATTTTTATGTTTCCTTTTTCATTTCCAGTTCTAAATGAATATCCCATTTTTACCTAGTTAACTCATTATTAGTGGCTTGGCATGTTTCTTAGTGTGCAGAATTATGCATGCCAGAGGCCACCAGTGGGGACATTTTAACATTAAACCAGCATTATAGTTATCAATGTGATATCACTTAGCTTATGGTTTCCTAAATAAGGCTTCATGAATAAAATCAGAAAAGCCAAACAATTTCCTTTAATACACATTTTACTTCAAAGTCTTGAATAGATTTACGCCATAAAAACTCAGATAGCATCGTCAATTATGCTTCTAATTGTTTTCACCTGAATCACCAAGGGCAGAAATGCAGTCCTATTTTCCTGACTTTCTCACATCATTTTGAAGCTTTCTTATAATTCTTGGGAGTGCAGGAGCAGCCCCTGCAGGATGGTTCTGGATAAGTTTAATTTAAGGTTTTCGTGGTATCTTTTTCATCTGCTAATTTGTATTCACTCTTCGCATTAACAGTAATTGTGTCGAGAGAATTAGAGAGAGATGGCTACTGCAGGGGTGTGTGAATTACATCCATGTTCTAAGCTCCTAAAAGGATTCTGCAATTTTGTCAAAAGATTTGCAAGCACATGCTGAAATGTATACTGAGATTTCTTCCTATTTATTGTATTTTGTTTATACAAGGTTCTTAAAAATGTCTCTCTCTTTAGAATTATAAAATTTAACCCCATAAATGTAGTTATTTTTTTAAAAGAAGAGCTTCAGGGAGAAGCGCATTTCCCTCTTATTTCATTGCTAGCTTAGAATGCAGTCTTTCCTTGAAGCAGGAAGAATCAAAGAGCAAAATGCTAAGTTCTAGATCTCTGAGCGTGGTGTGTTTGTGTGTATGTGAGTGTGTGTTTGTGTGTATGAGTTTTGTGTGCACCCGGGTGAGAGTGTGTATTATCTTTCCCCTAGACACATGATTTGTTTTTACACGGAGCATTAAAGAACAAATCAGCAGGTGTATTAATTTCCTAGAGCTGCTGTAATAAACTATTACAGACTGGGCACCTCAAACAACAGACATTTATTTCTCCCGGTTCCGGAGGCTGGACGTCCGAAATGAAGGTGTGGGCAGGGCTGCTTCTTCTTGAGATCTTTCTCCTTGGCTTGTAGACGCCGTCTTCTCCCCGAATCCTCACATGGTCATCCCTCTGTGTGTGTGTGTCCTCATCTCCTCTTCTCATAAGGACACCAGTCCTGTTGGATCAGGACCCACACTCATGACCTCATTTTACCTTCATCACCTCTTTAAAGACCCATCTCCAAATACAGTGAGAGCCTGAGGTCTTGGGGGTTCAGGTTGTAACACAAGAATTTCAGGGAAGTGGGGAGGGTGTGGAGAGTGGCGGCAAAATTCAACCTGTCACAGCAGGATTTTAGGAAAGCCTGGATTTTCCCCCTTAGGCTGTGTTGATGCAGGCAAATCAAAGTGATCTTTAAGCAAATATTCTTTAATTATCTGATGGATATGCATAAAGCTCTTTAGCAAACATGAGCCAAAAATAAATAAACAAACAAAAGCTCTGGCCCCTTTCCTTTCGTGACATATTTTACGATCTATATAGCTATAGGCATTGCACACCCCACGCCCAATCTACTTGGCTTCTCCCAAAAGGCATAGCAGTGTGAATGGTTCCCGAGCTAAAATTGCTGTATGACTATTTGAAATGTTTATTTTGCACAGGGGATAAACCTATGTGAGAAAGATGATGAGAGCTAAACACTAAACATGAGAATATTTTCAGGAAAATCTTGTTGTTGTTTCATGTGTCATGTTATCTGAATAATTCTTGGGGACTAGAGGTCTGAAAAAGGGGAGCCAGGATAGTTGCAAGGTACCATAAATGCAATAAGTTCCTTTCTCAAGTTGATACATCAAGAAATAAATATATAAGCATATTATATCGATTTATGGTGATAACTAGCTGAATAACTAAAATCATAAATAGGTAAACTTCGGGTTGCCAGTTAACAAGGAGCAAGAAATATTTGCTTTTATTTTATACCCTTTCTCTACCTCTATCTGTTTATTTCTCTCTGCCTCTTCTGTATTTTATTATTATTATTTTTTTAACCAGATGTGGATATAGAGTAGTGGGGTTCACATTAGTGAGGTCTGTGCTATTGGGATGTACAGAATAGCCAAAATTGTTATAACACAAAATACTCAGTAATTCTTACTCAAACATCTCTCTCAGCTCAACACTGTCAGTGTCTGTCAATCTCTAGAAGATGCCCTATCTCACAGACATTTGACAATTCAATGTAAATACCGCACAAATTCTTGCAAAATGAAATTGCAGGTCTGGTAAAAGATGTGGCATTTCATGAAGCCCTTCAAAATGGATATTTATGACCAAATTGAAACACATGAACACATGTAGACCTGGCCATCAACAGCTGAAGAAATGTTTTAGAAATTTAGTTTTATTTTTCAAGTGAAAGTCCCAATTAGACCCTTTCCTCACTATTGACTCTGAAATTTTAGTCTTAGTTTGAAGTCAACCAACATTTACTTTGTGGGCTTTTTTTGATGTTTCTTATCCTTAGGTAGTATAGACCTTCTAAAGTCCTTTTTTTATCATTTTAATTGAATTAAGCATAAAAAGTACTTGAGTGTGGCTCAGAAGCCTTAGGCACCCAAGAAGCTTTCCAGGCAGCTCTGAGCATCTGATGTCCCCAAGGAGACTTAGCTTGTGACTCACAAAGACGGCTGGAACCAGAGCTGCCACTTCTCTCTCTGTTGTATTCCATTTTTCCACCAGTCCTCCCAAAGTTTGCTCACAGCCAATGGCAGCTCATCCCACTGTTAAAAATGGCCACGTCATTTTCCGCCTTTTCACACAACACTGTCTGAGAAAATCAACCCATTCACTGACTGTTGCTCTTGTTTGTCATGCCTGGTATCTCATTTTCCTTTCACAATGCCACAGTGGCTTTCTCTTGGCTTCCCATTAAACAATTATAACAATCACAGGCTTGAAGGTTTCCCACAGTTGAGATTTGGTTATATAGCTGTTTCATTTGCTAACTGCTTTGTTCCTTGAACTCAGACAACTGATGCTCTCCTGCCCCATAGAGAACCGAGGCTTATTTGCAAAATCCCATCTTAATATCAACTTCCCTGTATGTCTGTAGGTCCGCATTTCCTTCTGTCTTTGGTGGCACCATAATGATGGCAGACAAGAAACCAAGATTTCCATCTTGGCTCAGCTTTACAACCAGGGTGATCTCTTTGGTAACTCATAAAAATGCCTCACTTGTTCTTTATTACATCTCTCCCTTCCTCTCTGCCTCCCTGCCTTCCTCCCTCCCTCCCTTCCTCTTCCCCATCCTACTTTTCCTCCTTTCTTCCCTAAATACTATTGAGAAGCTTCACACACCTCCTTCCTCTGTGGATGAGAATAAAATACACTATCCCCACCTCACTGGATTGTGTGGAGGTCAAAAATGGGAAAATGCCCTAACTGCTTCTTTCAAACTTACTTTCCAGGTAGATGGCAAATATAAATAAAGAGCTCATCCCAAAGGCTGACAGAGCAAACACTTGGACAAAAAGCATTATTATTCAATCAACATGACAGAGGCTGAGGACATAAAAGACTGCAGGCAGAGGGCGACACACCATCCAATCAAAAGACCTCCATTCAAGGAGACCCATGATGAGTAAGCTTGCAGATTGATGCTAACCAAAGATGAACTGATTCAACGTATGTCCCGCCCTTAGCATTGGTTTGCAAAGACCCTTCTCCACCTTACATAAATTTCTTCAGAATTGCGCGTTTCCTGGTAAAATTTGTATCCCAATTTCCCTCTGTCTCAATTGGTAGAATGTTTTATTGGGAAATGTTTTATTTACAGTTAATCTTGACTAATCCCTTATCCTGCTTTTCCTCCATCTTTTGGATTTAGCCAACCCAGCTATTCATTCTCAGAACATCATTGTCCCTGACAGTACAGAATCTGGAGGAGTTATCATTTTTTATGTTTTTCTCTACCATGTTAAAGAGTAACAAGTTAACACGTTAAGAGTTACCCTTAACGCCGTGTTAAGAATAACTCTAAATACTATATTTATTCTGAGGAACTTGTAATAAGTAAATGCTAAAACAAGTCTGGGCAAATGGAGTGTGGCTTAAAGAAAATGTGTAACTCGAGTTCCACTGATGGCTTCTCCCTACGTGGTAAGTGTGGGAGCCTGCAGGGAGGTGATGAACAGTAATTAATCTGACTCTTCTCCGAGGGGAAAAGAAAAGTTGCTTTGAAGGAGGCCTTTGACAGGGCACACTTGTAAAATTCAAGAAGATACAATTACAGGTTTATGCTCTCAGAGTAAGTAACCCTTCCCTGGTAGAGGTTGATGTATAGTTAGATGTCTCCTGGGGCTGTAGGCGTATTATCTTATAGGAAAGTCAATGATTAATTATCATAGTGCTCAGTGAATCATTGAAGCACAGCTTGCGGCTGAGTTGATTGAAAGCCCATGTCCAATGCAATTACCAACTTGTCCATCAGATTTCTCAAAATAGAACATGGAGACTCACATGGAGCTGGTTAAAATATTTATGTTTGCATTAATTGTCATTCCCAACATCTAAAACATGCATCCACAGAGAAGTTAGTTTTAATATTTCCTCCAAAATTCCATGATGGCATTAAAATAAAAAGTATTTTTAGTGTTTGTAGGATCATAAAATATAAATGAAAATTAAAGGCCAGCCTTATATTTAAATTACATTCGGCCAAAATGTGTAATAGATGCATTTAACAACAAAGATTTAAAGAAGTTCTTCATTTAGTTGGAAAACTAATATACAAGTGAAGACGTGAATTAAAACATGTCTACAAGCATAAACAAATAAAATGTAACATGAGAAAGTTAAATATGAAACACAAACGTTGCAATTGGTTTAATTTGGAGGATTTTAAATAGCTTTACAAGTCAGACAAAAATAGCAAGTATACCATCCTTTGATTGTACAAGTCTCCAAGTGAAATATCCATGTAATAATACACAGTCGCAGGAAGAAAAGGACATATGAGATTAACCTACACAAACACACACACACACGCTGGACGTTAAAACATTTTTACTCAAAATAGCTCTCTATTTAGACAACTTTCTTTTCTCTTTTTAGACAATTTTCTTTTTGCTATAACACTTCCATTCATTGACTGTGAGGAATTACTAGACAGAGCCAAAATTCTCAAATTTCTAACCTACTAGAGAATTATACAATCTGAAGACCTTCTTCTTCATATCCGAATTTCCCTCACTTAATGGTTTTAATCCATGTAGCTCACCCACATTTTAAAATTTCAACTCACTGCATGGAAAGGAAATAATTCTTGATTTAAGGCATACTCTCATTATTGGTCCACGGATTGCTTCTTTTATCTTTCCTTCCTTCCTCTCCCTTTCTTCCTTTCTTTTGATCATCGCTTCCTTATCTCCCTTAATTTCTTCCACCTATCAACCAACACACAAAACATATAACCATGGCAGTAACTTATAAATACCTGTGATGCTTTCTTCATTCCATTTCCCTGCCTCCATTGCCTTAAATTCAGAGTCACCTTAAATCTGTACGTATTATTGTATTGCCTTAATGTTGATAGGATGTATGTATGTATTCATTAAGAGAATATTTTAAGTTTTAAAAGAAAAGTGTATTGGGGCCGGCCCAGTGGCCTACCGGTTAAGTGTGCGCACTCCACTTCGGTGGCCAGGGGCTCGCAGGTTTGGATCCCGGGCACGCACCAATGCACTGCTTGTCAAGCCATGTTGTGGCGGTGTCCCATATAAAGTAGAGGAAGGTGGCACGGATGTTAGCCCAGGGCCAGTCTTCCTCAGCAAAAAGAGGAAGATTGGCAGTGGATGTTAGCTCAGGGCTGATCTTCCTCACACAAAAAAAACCAAAAGTATATTATACTGTTTATAATACTTTAGGGCTTACTTTTCCATTTAATATATTGCAAAATTTCATGGATACTATTAGACTTTGCCCTGGTTGATTTCTTTTGATCGTTATAAAATATTTTGTGTTAAAATTAAAATTACTACAAAATTTCACCTATAATTTGTACTTAGCCCCAGTTTACTCTTTTGACCACTGTATATTTCACTGTAGTAATACACTAATATACTCACAGGAGAGGATTAGCAGGAAGGCACTTCATCAAGAATATAAATGTCCCACAAGTTGAAAAGCAAATGAAGATATCTTTGTGTAGGTGGAAACTGAAAAAGTCCTGCTAGCAACATGTATGAGGGTTAAAGATCTCTTCTGTCAGAAGGTGACAAGGCTTACATTGCAGATACGTGAGGCCATTAATGACCACAACAAACAAACATATAAAAAATAAAGTTACCAGATTCAACATCGATTTCAAAATATAAAATTGGTGGTATATGGAGAACACATGAGAGCAGCTCTCTCTCTCCCCGAATATAAAAAATATATATAAAAATGAGAAAAATAAGGACGGAAATGACAAAGAAAAGAGATTTCATCACTGATTTACAGTAGTTTCTGCCACAGAAACAGTAACGGGTCTCAAAAAGCCCTTGCAGGAGAAGCAATACTCATCGACATTTACTGAACACCTACAGGACACCAAGAAATAGACTGGACGCTTCACAATCCCAATTAACCTTTAAAACTAACCAGTGAAGTGTGCATTCCTGTGACACCTTGAACACTTCTAGGCACTCGTAAGTGCTTAATGCATATTTTTAACCATGAGTAATGCCTTACGATTTATAAGAAAGCGGAATCATAATCGTCTCCCTGGAATAATCCATGTTATAATGCCTTCCATCATTGGATAGATATAACTGGGGAGACAAATAATAAATTGCCCACCAGGAGATTTTACTATCATTAATTCCCTCTTTATGCCTTCCCTCAGAGAAGGCTTATGTCCTCTCTTGTGTGCAGAATGTGAGATAAGCTATGTAAAACATGAATAGAAATAGAATAGATAGGGTCTACAAATGCACCAATGTTGTTCTGGTAAAGGAACATGGAAAAATGTACTTTTTTCCTTGTAATGGTCATTTTACAGATTTTCCATATGAATATATATTGCTTTATTAATTGAAAAATATAAGCTTTATTTTAAAAATCGTTCCCTCTGCACCTAGGATGTATAAAATATTGATCCTGTAGTGGCGTGGTCTATAGGTCTAAAGTGAGGTTGGTTGCACATTTTTGCACAACATAAGCCCTGAATCCCTGTATTGCAAATGCAATTCCAAGAAGCAAGCCCTTTGGGAGTTTGGCACTTGAGGATATGTAATAGAGAGAATATGACAGTTGACATGTTTTCCTTTACTCTCAATTCAATCACAAGCCCATTGCACATTACTAGATAATAAATATTTGCTAATTAAATCTACTCTGATTTTTTAGATTAAAATTTTAGCCATTAAGGTCGGTGACTGGGACTTGCTAATATTTCTGTACTGGAGACCTACTACCTAGAAGGCATTTGAAAGTTCTTAACTAATAATCAGCAGCAAATAATAAACAGCAAAGACTCAATGGCTTAAGTTGGTAGCATTTAAATCCCTAATAAAATGTCGTTATCAATCATTGAGTGCCTATAATAATTGGAGACACCATATTAAGGATGTCCAATTTATTAGTTCATTAAATCATTACTACGACATACTGAAGTGACTCTTCTTATGTCCATTTTACTTATGAGAGAAAGAAAGTCCAGAGAAAATAAGGTACCCTGTCTAAGATAGTAAATAGTGGAGCCATGAGTAGGATGGAGGCTCCCACACCCTTGCCTTTGATCATAATCAGAGCAGAATGCTTGAGAGGTATGACTAAGTGCCCTTCTGTACATGAAAATCTTTCCTTCCATCTTCCTAGCCCCTGTCTCTCTTTTGATTATGACTATGTGGTGGCTGGAAAGAGAACATGATGTGTTTCTTCCAAGGGATTGAACATCAAAATTTGTTGGGAGATGAAGTGGAGTAAGATGTGACCCGGAAACAATGTGTCCCAATATGCTTGGACAGATAGTGGCCTCCAGAGGAAACTGTGGGTGTCCGGCCAGCAGACTCATGGTTATATCCGGGAAAGGGAAGAGAACTGGTCCTTTGTAACTGTCTCCCAAAGATGTCCACATCCTGATCTCTGATACCTGTGAGTGTGTAAGCCTATCTTGCAAAGGGGCTTTGAAGGTGTGATTAACTTAAGGATCTTGAGATGGGGAGATCGTCCTGTGTTAACCTGGTGGACCCATTATTACCACCAAGTCTTTATAAGAGGGAGCCAAGAATGTCAAAGCAGAAGGAAGGAGATGTGATGACGGAAGCAGAGGTTGAGTGATGTGTTTTGACCACGGAAGAAGTAGCCACAAGCCAATGTCGCTTCTAGAAGCTGGAAAAGACAAGGATTGGTGTCTATCCAATCCTGCTAGACACCTGGATTGTAGCCCTTTAAGACTCATTTTAGAATTCTGCCCTCCAGAACGGTAAAAGAATAAACGTGTGTCGTTTTAAGCCACCGAGTCTGTGATAATTTGTTACAGAGACAACAAGGAACTCATACACTCTGCCACCATGGCCAACCTGGTCGCCCTTCATTGTGGAGGAGTTTTGACATTATTTCTCCTTTATGCTACTCAGTCTGACAGTCATCCATCTTAAGGAGACAAGCCAGTGACTATGATGCCTCCCTGAAGAAGCAGAAGACAAAGAATTCCTAATTTTTTAAAGTCATTGCATCCATCCGTTAAAGACAACTAAAATGCAAGTCGGGATTCTTAGCATCGCGCAAACGTTGTGATTCAACACTGCACTTTATAGATGGAGAAAACAAAACACACTGAGTTATAAATTGGAGACTTCATTTCAGCCGGCTTTCATCTAGTACATGTTATCTAAAGGTAACCGAAAGAGCCTCTGAAGTTTTGTGAGGATTTTCTTTCTTCTCTCTCTTTCTCCTTCTCTCCCTTTAAAGTGCGAGTGTGCAGAGCTATAAAGGATAATTCTAATCCAGTGGTTCTCAAACTTGAAGAAGCATCAGAACCAACGGAAGGGTTGTTAAAACACAGATTTGCTGCCCCCACCCCAGAGATGCAGATTCTGTAGATCTGAGATGGAGCCTGAGAATTCAAAGTACCAAGAATTCCTAGGGGTTGATGATGCTTCTGGTCTTGGGAGGACACTTTGGGAACTGCTATTTCAATCTTTAGTCTACTTGAATAATCCAGTGCAGTGATTCTCAATCTGAGCTTTCTTGGCACCCAGGGCATACTCGGCAATGTCTGGAGACATCCTAATTGTCATATTATTGGGGGATGGTGGGATGCTTCTGGCATCTAGTGGGTGGAGACCAGAGATGTTGCAAAACTTCCTACAGTGCCCAGGAGAACCCCCACCCCCCAAAATGATCTGGTCCAAAACGTCAATGGCTTTGTGGTTGAGAGCCCAGATGACACAAAACTGAGATCCTCACATGCTATAGCCTTTTGTCTTGGGGCAATTTTCTGAATGTCTGTAAGCCTTACTTTGTCAATATATAAAATAGAAATAAAATGTTAATAGAGTTATAAAAAAGATGAGATGAGATAATGCAACCACTTGTCTAGCAGATTGTAAACTCACAATAAAAATGTGTCGACATAAACTGTCTCTCTCCACTTCAATAATATATAATTTCCTAGTCAAGAAAGGCGTGTAATCATAATTACAATGGACAGTGAGGTTCTGTTGTTGGTGAACAATCTTTTGTCAATTCAAAATAATCCCCCTGCAATTATTGATCCATCCCAGAAAGATGAGTTTTAGAACTGAAAGAACAGTATGGGTTCTTTTTCCCCCAACAGAAACTTTCTTCACCTGATACTCCCCTTGAGTAGCCAGAATTAAGATCAGACCTCCAGAAATCAACTCCTTTTCCCATTTAGCGGATTCAGCACAGTGTATCTTCTTTATAACTCTCCCTTGTGGGAGTTAATTTACAGATGAACCTGCCAGGATAAAGAGTAAAGATGGATATGTCTTTCACAAAAGTTTGTGCACAAGTTCACTAGGAAAATATCAGCCCTTGCTTTAGTATCGGCAAACCATTATTAAAGGCTCTGTATACGTAATTTAAAAGCATTGATTAAAAAAAAAAAAAAGCCTCTTGATATTACAAAATTGATGGGGTTTCAAATGGTATTCTCCAAAGTCTTTATCTCCAGGGCCTGCTATTTTGATATTTAATACATGATACGTGTCAGATAGAAGGCTGAAGAAGAGGAATGTCTGTCAAAACTACAAATAATTTAGAGCCATTATGCTGGGGAGCTTTTCAAAGAAAGATGTGGAAAGGATGAGACATTTCAACATGACACTGACATTCCTCTCTGCTCTTCACTCCATCCTCAATTCTTAATTGTGAGTGGACGCTTCTCCAGATGAGCACTCTGACAGCTCTGTCTTTCCAGAGCTGGCATATGGAGGAGTAAATAGCCTTTATTCTTGCATAAGAGTCCTCTCATGCAACATTTATAAATACAAGAAGCAACCTGTAGGGCAAAGAAGATGGTTCTGCATGCTAATCAGTGAAGAATATTCCAAGCGCCAGCGTCCACATAATGCTGGGGAAGAGAGATCACGCTGGACTCCTGCAGAGACCCGCCCATCTGGGGCTGCCTTTGCTGAACAAAATGGACTAAGATGATTTGTTCTGAGTTAGTCTCTCTCCAAGGCAGGTGTCAGCTTTAAATTGCATGTTGGGGTTTCATTGCTGTTATCGAATATGGCAGAGACAAGGGCCCTAGGAAGTGATTACAGTCACGTACTGCATAACGACATTCTGATCAATGATGGACCGCATATAAAATGGTGATCACATAAGCTTAGTACCATGTAGCCTAGGTGTGCAACAGGCTATACCATCGAGGTTTGTGTAGGTGCACTCTATGATGTTTGCACCATGACAAAATTGTCTAACAAAGCATTTTTCAGAACATATCCAAGTCATTAAGAGACGCATGATTGTTAAACTTTGGCAGTTGTTATACATATATTTTTTAAATATGCTAGGCTTTTAAATGAGTGCCTACCAAGGAGGGGAATTGATTGGTTGAATTTCCAGAAAATGTACCAAAACTTCCCTGGGAGATTTTGTGCTTCCCTGAGTGCTATTGTTCTCTCATCACATAACCATGAAAACAATATTACCACAATTATGTGAAATGTCCTCTGCAACAGACTTCTTCCTGATTATTTTTCTGTTTATATAAAGTATCTTTTATATCTTTTAATGTGGATGTATCCTATGAGGCATAGAAACACACTTCCATTTTGTTTCTAAACTTTTAACTAAGAACAAAAGACTCTCCCCAGATGGGGACTTTGTCCTGATGACAAAAGAGACAAAAACAAAAGTAAGCCCTCTGCTCTTGATCTTGCCTTTTGGTCTACTATTCCAGACCCCTCCTACTCTTCTCAGCTAAACCTCCTGGAGAAGGAGAGTCCAGCAGACGATCCTGCTTTCCAAGTACATGTGTTCTCCCATCAGCTGACAGCTGCATTTTCTACATTTGCCTGCATTTTCTATATCCTAGGCCAGTTTTTTAACATTATTATATATAAACTCGTCTTGTTTAAAAAAAATTCCCAACTCACTTTATTGTTATACTCACTGTATTTTGTGGAATTATCTTCTTGATTCTCTAGTTTAAAAGACTACATTTTCTCTCTCTTTACACACACACACAAACGCACACATATACAATCTTCCCTTCTCTCCCTCGGAAGCAAAAAGATGTTGGAAATATCTTCTGACCATGTCTAATTGGAAGCACACTGGCTCATTCCCAAATTGAAATGTTTCATACTTCCAATCCCGACGGCCTTCTTCAATTTTTTCAATAACAAAGCCACCACTCGAGCTAAATCATCCGTACAATGGCTCATCCTTGACTCAAATTCAAGCCTCATGAATTTTCTCTCTGATAATTCTTATTTCTCTCTTCCACCTTTCTCTTCCACTGATTCATCAGTGGAATGCTTGCCTTGGACACAACAAGTGTTCTTTGCTTCTCTTTCAGTACGGCCATGCACTGCATAACATCATTTCGGTCAGTGATGGACTGCATATACGACGGTGGTCCCATAAGATTAGTACCATAGAGCCTAGGTGTGTAGTAGGCTATGCCATCTAGGTTTGTGCAAGTACACTCTGTGATGTTCATCCAGTGACAACATCACTTCACGATGCATTTCTCAGAACATATCCCCATCGTTAAGCTACGCTTGACTGTAGTTCCTCATCAATGTTGCTAAAACACAATTTGTCTATCAATAGAATGCCCCTTTTAAAACCTTTCATTCCCCACCATTGTTTAGGATAAGGTGCAAGCTCGTTAGCATGACCTGAAAGACTCCATGATTCTGCTCCCTGCCTGCCCACCCTCCAGCTGGATTGAATTACTCTGCCTGCCTCTTTCCTTCCTTCATTCATCAAACACTTATATTGCATCAGGTGTTCACCAGGACCAGTATTAGATGCCAGAGATAATATGATGTGCCTACACTACAGGACTGTACACTGAATGTG
Source organism: Ceratotherium simum simum (assembly GCF_057802395.1). Classification (NCBI taxonomy): domain Eukaryota; kingdom Metazoa; phylum Chordata; class Mammalia; order Perissodactyla; family Rhinocerotidae; genus Ceratotherium; species Ceratotherium simum. The sequence goes on from NC_141940.1 coordinate 126,694,080, forward strand.
GGCTCCGTATAAGCTACCTGAATGAAATGTGGAATTTGGGAGAGCGGATTCTCAGTGAGAAGGCACCAATTCCGAGATCATGATTGTCTAGTACTCTTCCTGGGGATCATGATAGATAGGAGGATCAGCTTGGTGACCAAGATGTACGGATCAACCTACTCATTCGACTTGCTATTACTGCCTTCTTTCCCAATAATCTTGACTATTTCCATTATGGGTGTGCTCACAGGGAGAGCAAGCCTGAAATCAAGCACTAATGTCTGTTCACTTGGTTCTTACATTTATTGTTGTATAGTGACAGATGCACCATGACTGGGGTTATCACCTGCTTTGGTCTAAATATTTGTGTTCCCCCGCACACAAAATTCATATGTTGAAATCCTAAACCTCAAGGTGATGTTATTAGGAGGTGAGCCTTTGGGGGGTGATTAGGACATGACGGTGGTGGCATCATGAACGGAGCACCTCTTATAAAAGAGACCCCAGAGAGACCCTTTCCCCTTCCACCAACCATGTGAGGACACAGCGATAAGTCTGCAAACCGAAAGAGGCCCTTCACCTAACAATGCTGGCACCCTGATCTTGGACTTCCAGGCTCCAGGACTGAGAAATAAATGTATACTATTTATAAGCCACCCAGTCTGGAGTTCTTTGTTACAGCTGCCTGTACCAACTAAGACATCACATGACAAGTGCTCATCGTTTAACAGCTCATAGGGTCATGAGATGTGAGAACTGGGGCAAATAATATTGAATGAATAGGCTAAATATCACAGATGTATGCTCAAATTAAGATATACAGTTTTTCTTCACTTTAAAATGTGTTAAAAGGATAGATCTCATGTTAAGAGTTCTTACTACAAAACACACACACACACACAAAAGAACACAATAAAATTTTTGGAGATGATAGATAGGTTTAGCATCTTGATTATAGTGATGGTACCATGAGTCTATGCATAGGACAAAACTCATCAAGATGTCTACGTTAAATGCATGCAATTTTCTGTATTTCAATTATACCTCAATAAAGTTTAAAATAAAATAAATAGATAGAAAGAGAGCTAGATGATAGACAGATAAACAAATAATTAAGAGAAGAGACAAATCTCACATGCAAAATAATTTCAAACAGTGTATGTAAATACTTGGCCCTGAAGGATGTCCAGCATAACTGCTTGCTTCTTCAATGTGGACAAGAACTTCCAAAACAAAGAAAATCCTTAGACTTTCAACTACCACACCAAGAGAAACCTAAGGAGATGACAATAATGAAGGTAATGTGGAGTCCCTTGATAACATTTTAGAACACTAAAAGGACACTCAGTGAAAACTAAGGACATCTGAAGAAACTATGAACTTCAGTTACTAATCAAGTATCAATATCAAGGCATTCATTGTGGCAAAAGCACCATGCTGAAATAAGAGGTTAATGATAGAGGTAACTAGGGGCTGACCCAGTCATTAAGTTCACGCACTAAGCTTCGGTGGGCTGGGGTTCATGGGTTCGGATCCCTGGCACGGACCTGCACACTACTCATCAAGCCGCGCTGTGGCAGCATCCCACACACAAAGTAGAGGAAGACTGGCACAGATGTTAGCTCAGGGACAATCTTCCTCATCAAAATAAATAAATAAATAAATAAATAATAGAGGTAACTAAGTGCTGAGTTCATAGAAAGTCTCTTAAATGATTTTGTAGTTAATCTGAAACATCTTAAAAATAGTTTTGAAGGGAAAATAAACGGCATCAATGTTCTGAAAGAAAAATAAAGTACATTACTCTTCCAAAAGAGATATTATTCCTCTTCCATTTAGAAATGTTTCATTGCATTTTTATAATTCTCCATCATATTTCTACAAAATTATCCTCATCTTTTATTTATTTCATGAGAAATGGATTTAGCCTTAAGGATGACCAAGACGAAGGATAAAATTGTAATTGAAGCAAGTCTCCATCCTAAGGATTTTGGAGAGTTTGTAGCCAGGGGAACAGGAATATTCTAGTCTAGTTTGGCTAATTCCATTCACTTATTCATGCATCCCCAAATAAGACATGTATTTATTCTATGCCTCATTTACTGTTTGCCCCATCTGGATCAGGGCTAACACTATGGCTGTGTAATCAAGAGATGAAAGAAATGGAAAAATGATCAGTTAGAAAACTCTAGGCAGAGTTTTCTCCGTATCTTCAACTCCATCGCAGGGGTGTACCATATAAAAAACCGAGGAGGAGACAAGAGCAGCATTTGAAAGTCGAGAAAGGAGCCTGTAGTGACAGGCTGCCGCTGAGACATATCTGCAAGCCTTTCCATTTTTCTCTTTAGATGAGAGCAGGATATTCTCGGGCGCTTTGCTATAAGATTCCCGCGGACAGATTAAATCTTCAGGAAGCTTATCACAAAAAAATTCACATTTAACTATCACAGGACACCCGAGAAGTATCCTGTTTCCTCATAACATTATACGACCTCTCAGCTACATGGATGTATTTTATTGAAAGAAGTTTAAGGCGAGCATAGCATCAGAATCGAATTAAGGAGTAAGAAAGAAAACTCTCAAAATTGCAGATTTTTTTTTCTTTCTTCCAGTGAAAAGACAAATGGAAATGTGGATCAGACACTCAGTCATTTCAACCATCACTGTCCACCGTCTACACTGAGTCCTTCTAGGACATGGAGTGGGGTCTCCCTGTCCCCACAGTTCACCACTGTGAGCTGCAGAGATCCTGCTGGGCTTCTGAAAGGCAAGCCATCACAAACTTCCTTCCTACTAGCTCCTCCTAGTCTCTGCTGAAAAAGATTTGCTTCAAGCTGTGACTTGCTTTCTCTGTGTTTGCCACTGCTCCCTGCCCTCTCCGGTGCTTCCAAGAGTGTGCAATATTCACAGTCAGCTAAAGACGAAATCCAAAAACAGGTCAGTCTCTAAATGGCCAGGAGCAGACGGACAGCAGTTGGAGAAACTGTCTTAGAAAACCAGGCATGCAGCTGTGTTGGTGAAGGAGCCTCTCAACCCCCAAATCAGTGCATGCTCCATTTTCCATATGGCGTCATGCTTCATCTATACAGGTGCAGGATATAAATGACAAAGAGGGCAGAACATGCTTGCTCATGGCATAGTCTTCCATGACTGGGGTGTTTTCAGAGTGCATGCATGCCCAAACCCATATCCTATAGTGCAGAACTAAACGTAAGACCGCCAACCTTTGAGGGAGCATTTTTCTTCGTCTTTGGAACTTTTCTACAGCCTCTACCTAGCCAATAATCTTACACCAGCCACGGCTCATCTCTAATGTCAATGGGAAAAAGTTGGGACATTTGTTTCTGTCATTCATTGCCATTGCTATCATTAACTGTCATATCCGTAACTATGAATTTCCATAATGCATCTTGCAAAATAGTCATGATATTTATACCCTGAAAAATGATATGTAATTACTAATTGCTAATCTTTTAATTAAAATCACAGATGTATGGTTGGAATATTGAGATAAAGCTGCACATACAACTCGCGTGATCATGTTTCACGTGTAGGGGTCCCAGCCGTGTTTATTCATTGACTGTGACTTGTTCTGTGCTACACAACGAGCAGTGGCAGAGCTATTTCACCTGCAGGTATTTTGATGTTACTTTCCTAATTCTCTTCCTTCTGGAATTGGTCTTCCTATTGTTACTCGTGTTGCTAAATAAGCTTTGGGGAGTAACACAGTGCTCAGAGGACGAGAGCCAGGCTGCTGTGAGCATGAAACAACAGAAGGAAATGAAGACGTTGGAGACGGTGGTCTGCACAGGTACACTGTAACCACATTTCTTTCCTGTGAGGTGCCAGGACCGTCCTTAAGCAGTAGAGATTCAGGGAGAGATGGACTGTGCCAGCCCCACTTGTGTGTGCATCGCGTCGATGGTGACCACTCTTTATGTTGAAATCAAGGAAGCATAGAAGAATCCAAGATAAAAGAGTGAGGAAAATTCTAGAATGGGATTTGCTGCAAGTAGAGATTACGCAACTCCTACTAATGTAAGTGATAGAGGCAATTATGGATCTCATTTAACAAGATACTCAGAGGTCCGTTGTTCCCAATTTGGGGCAGCTCCTCCGAGACATCAGTAGGGACTATTTATGTCACCTCTCAACTCCTTTTGGCATGTTTAGGTCTTAGGTCTATGGTGTTCCATTCACAAGATGACTATCAGAGGTCCCATTGGCACAGCCTCACACATCTGTGTTCAAGGCTGTAATAAAAAGTTGGACTCCTGACAACTTTTAAGCTTCACCCTACCCTTGTCTCCTTCTGCTCCACATCAGGGAAAACCACTAGAAAAAGCCCAGTGCTCTCTTCTTTTGCACCAGGGGGAAGTTTACCCCAGCACCAAGCCCTAACAACCAAACCAAATGTGGGGTGGAGATCCATCCCAGGTCTGTGGGGTGAGCTCAAAAAAGACACTACCTTTTTCAGCTCAAAGACCCAAATTCTTCCAAGACACTGTTGCCTTCAGAATTTCTCCTATGTCTCTGATCAGAAAGAGGTCTCCCAGCTTTTCCTAAATTATTCAGAACCAAATGAAAATGATAGGCTCTTCCCTGGCCAACATTAATGATCCTTCTGCCCTGGGCTGGGGAGAGGCTGAGTTTTCCAGGGCATGTTGTTCAAACAAGATCAACCTTCGAAAAACTAAAAGAGAAGAAAAGAATGTCTGCTGACTAGACAGCCGTTAGCATCTGCTACAAGCAGAATGCCATAGTAGGCAATGGAGAGAAAGGTGTCTGGACATCTATGTGTGTTGAGCGGTGTTCCTTCCTGCAGTTCCAAGCCTTGGCGAGCACTGAACAGCATCTTTAATTTAACATTGTGAATACAAAAATAAACTAGCACGGCACATGCTTTATGAAAATATACTGGAAGGAATCATGGCTATCTCAAACCTTTGCAGGCAATGCTCATGTATTTTGATTAGTTTTTTAAGGCTGTGTGATATTATAGAAAGAGATTCAAATAACTGTAGATAGTAAGTTATTTGTAATCTCGTGGAAAATTAATTAGAATTACATAATGACAGCTTTCTAGAATGATAGGATATTTCATTTAAAAATTCATTAATTTATGTACAAATAATCTTTAATTTAGTCACTGTGTATTAGTGTGTAATTATTTATGAAAGAGTCATATTTCTGTAATTTTGCCTATACCCAAATGGACTCATTTGATTTCTGAACAACTGAAGGACTGATTCGTAAAATATGACAAAATCTTTTTAAAATATGGTGCCTGAGGTTGTCATCAGAATCTGTCATAACATAATATTTTAAGCTTGTTAAAAGCATCCTATGGCAGGGCGTTAATAAATATTGAAAAGAAAATGAGAGTTGGCGGTTGTAAAACAGATTTTAAAACATTTTCTTAGTAGTTTTAATTGAAGCTTGAAATAATGCACAGTTTAATGATGAAATATTATCTGAGGCAGGGGAGTTCTGAGATACATCTACAGCTCTGAGGGTGTAATGCATGACCTAAAACAGCTCATGATCTGGCCCTCTTTGGCTGGCACATTCCTCGTGAGCCTTGTAGGGTTCAAAGTTTATGAATGTTTATATGCAGTGCCCGCCGGGTTCACCTCTGAGTCATTTGTTTGGAAAAAAATAAAATATTTGTTTCTGCACAGAAATAGTTTTAATTATTTCAAATTTCCCAAACAAGCTGGGAAAAAAATTATCTAGTCTGCGACAGGAAGTATAGAATACTAAACACTTCCAATGTATAACGATAGAACGTAACATCGTGATAGTCATAACTAAATAGATTATAATTGAGTTAAAAAAATGACACTTTTAGAGAGAAGGGAACTCTCATACACTGCTGGTGGGAGTGCAAACTGGTGCAGCCACTATGGAAAACAGTATGGAGATTCCTCAAAAAATCAAGGATAGAACTACCATGTGATCCAGCTATTCCACTGCTGGGTATTTATCCAAAGAACTTAAAATCCTCTTAAATGTTAGTGCATCAAAGGAATCAATTTTACTTCAAGAATGATGAAGTATCAGATGTAACATTTTATGGAACTTCTGCAGACTTATTCTGGAAACTTTGAAGGATTTGGTGTATTTGATTTCTTAATGTGGCTGCAAGAAGTGCAGGTTTACCAGAATGGTGGCATCAGGGAAACATTCCTTGAGGCACAATGACTAAGCTGTCACTGCGAAAAACCAAGAAAGGAACAGAATAGGGTTTGAGGCATCATCCTTGTGTAACTGACAAAAATGGTACAGAAATTACCCTGGGTGACAGAATTCTTAGACAAACCCTTGGCTGAACCATTCAGAATATTGTTAAAACAAACCAGCAGGCAGAGTTCTTTCAAGGTAGATAAGAGAACGCCCCAGACAGAAGCCCGCATATTCATACCATTTGAGATTCCAAGCTCCATTTTCAAAATGCAAACCTTAAATGTAAGGTCAATTTTTGCTGGTTTGCTCACCTGTTTATCCGAATTAAATCATTCCAAAAAGATACTCGCTTAAGTTTCATGGTCACCAGCATATTTTCATAGATATACAAACTATTTTCTCATGTACCAGGATAACTTAAAGGCAACTCCATTCAATATACTACAACAATATACAAGTTGTACTCAAAAAGAACCCATATGTTTTGTTTCCACGTATTTCTTGCACATCGGAAATGAAAACTTCTGAGCCAAATTCTTCTCACATCCTTGTTTTCTCACACCAGTCACCCTCAGGAGATGTCATAGATTTTACTGGACTGTTTATCCAACCATACCTTGCATTTCCACACATGGTTTCTAACTCATCATATCTGAAAATGACTCAGTTGAATGAAGCCAGGTTTTGGTCTTACAGAGTTCTCTTCAGAGGTAATACTTGGGCTGAGATTGGAAACACTCGAACATATGATTTTCTTCTTCCCAAAATTATTGAACTGACTCTCCTGAACCATGGTCTTCTATTTTACCACCATATGCTCCTTACTGAGACTGATAACATAACTCTGGAATCTGAATATCTGATTTTTGTGTTTGTTCATGTACAGAATAAATCTCCTCAGGTCTTTCCACAGCTTTTCTTTTTGTACAAATGATAAAAGAACAAAGCATTACTGGTTTAAGCTTAAGTGGACATAATTACTTTCTGCTGAGGATTTGTAGAATTTCAATGAAACTGCTTCATCCAACACCCAATATTAAATTTTTAAAACCACTGTTCAACATGAATTACTTGCTCAACAAAAACTTGAAAACAGACTTCATGGAAATGAAGATTGTATTTCATGTTCTTTCTAACTTTGCAAGGGAGTATTTAGTTTTAAAATAATGTTATAACATTAAGGGTTTTCACATATTGTATGATACTCACTATATAAAACCAAATACTCTAGGAATGTATTAGATGCTTGCCAAAATTGAGAGTAACTCACTTCGCTGGTCTAGACATAAAGTTGATTTTTAAAAATGTAAACCTTGATAAATAATATCTAAGAACAAAAAGAAACTTAAAACCCTGTCAAGGGTAGGAAGTAGAGGTCAGGGGCATACAGTGAGTTTTGCCCACAATTGGGCATTTGCTTTAAAAGGATAGAGGGTAGGATTTCAGGCAGAAATGATACAAAAAGAAAAAAAAAATTGATCCTGAGGATCTGAGGGGGATTTCTCGGCTTGCACAATTTTTGAATTGTGACAATTATGGGTATCTTTGGTTGGAATAATGTGAAATATTATCATTCCAAGAGAGATGCATTCATGTGTTGGCATGACATAGACGGCATCCATTAACAAAATCCTTATTTTCAGCTCTGAGGAACGTGAAGATTTCAGTGGACATATTGAGACTGTCCAGGGCATTTAGATTTGAGAAGTGGATGTTACTCAGTGTCTCTCGAAACACCAAGGGTTTTATACATTTAGGTACTACGTATTGCTATCCCCAGTAGATGGGGACTCTCTTATGGATAAAATAGTGTTTGTTTATTTTTCCACTGTCATTGACAAGTATCTTATACACAATACGAATGTAATAGGACAAAGAAAACCAAACACCTAAAGAAAGCAGTTAGGATTTATCAAAAATCCCAACTGAACACCAATTATAAATTTTAAATCGTCATTTGAAAATGGACAAGTTGTTGAGGTAGGCATGTCAATATTTAGAAGCAGAGTTTGAAGGTTCTGTTTTAAAGGGAACATTAGTTATAAAGGCATAGGGTATGGTTCTCTATTCCTGAAATATGTGGTTTCAATTCCAATCAAAACATCTTTTTCAGGAGTAACTTACGATACCTGCCTGAGTGGCCTTAGATAAGTCATCCAACCTCAGGGTTCTTAAAGTCCAGTGACAAAATTGTGTAGCAAGACACTGACAACCTAAAGAGAATATACAATGTTTGATGCAAACACGCATTTTTCTAGAGAGAAGTTCATAATTTTAGTTAGATGTTCAGAGGCTCTGTGATACAAAAGTATTAATTACCACTAATAGTGCCTTTGATCCTATTTTTTTCTTATTTCTAAAATGGTGAAATGAGAGTACATTGACCTTAATGTCAGTTTCAGCTCTATAATTTCTATGAAATTAAAATCTATGAATATACTAAAATCTATAAATCTACTAAAATCTATGAATTTTATAGTAACTTCTTAAAGGTAAACCCCTCATCTTCCTTCACGCAGTATCCTATCTTGGCATAGCCTTTGAACGTCTCTACAGAGAAATAAATCATTTTGACCCAAAGTAGATCAGCACTAAGGCAGAATGCCATTTGTCAGTGCCCACAAATTCAAGATTCTGTTTGAAGAATGTGTCAGAAACCATGGTTTATTGGATCACAGGGAAATATTGTTTAGAAATAATATGAGGGGAGGGCAAAAGGGGTAAGGGGCACATGTGTACGGTGATGGATGGCAAACAAACTTTTGGTGGTGAACACAATGTCGTCTATACAGAAGGTGAAATATAATGACGTACACCTGAAATTTATATGTTATAAATCAATGTTACTTCAAAAAAAATAAAATATGCTACCTAAGTCAAAGGAAAGTATCTTTTCCAAAAAAAAAAGAGAAAGAAATGGTGCCAAATAACTTCATGTTGCTATGGTGCCATTTTGTTCAAGGGATCAGCAATTTGCAATGTATCCATTACCATAACAATTTTCCAAAACCTATGATACTGCATACTCCTGCAGTGCTTTTCCTTTTGCAATGAACATTCACCTGCTTTAAAATCATTTGGTTTTCATTCAATCCCACCACCTTCCAAATACTTACAGATGTAATCTGTATAATTACAGATGTAATTATAAACTACAGATATAAATTATAAATACAGATGTAATAATTTCATATTTATGAGATGGGAGACCATCTTTATCAACATTTGGGGGAAGAAAAGAATAATATCCAAAGTCATAAGATGTTACAAGTCAACACAATATGACGCAGACAGGAATGGGAGACCATCTTTATCAACATTTGGGGGAAGAAAAGAATAATATCCAAAGTCATAAGATGTTACAAGTCAACACAATATGACGCAGACAGGAATGGATGGAAAGAAGTACCCATCAGGCCAAGATTCATGACAGTACAAGGAAAAAGTAAAACATTATCAGAAGCACATCTGCAACAAAGCAAGGAACAAAAAACACACCCCTATAAGATTGTTGTAGTGACGGAACACGCAATAAATCATGAAGTAGTCGGTTGGCACTAAGACTTGCCTTCAGGAATAACATCAATAGATGCTTAGGGTCATCATTCAGAGTTGCTGGCTCAAGTTTGTATCCATTATGCATGTATTTTCAAAAGTGGCTGCATCCAGTTATGGCTGCCACTCATGAGGACATCAATTTTTGCTGATTCTGCACCAGGTCTTTGCATGTATCCTATGCTGTGTTGCAAAGGGAGTGGGTAGTGTTTCTCCTAATATGGGGAAACCACAGCCCATAAAAAAAATAAATCTCCCCACACTTCCATTTCAAGAAGTAAATTTGAGGCAGTGCGTTTAACACGTCCTCTCTCTCGAAAAAAAATGGAGATTTGTTGTTGTTATTGTTTATTTTGTTTTCTTTATATAAAGGAAATTGGGAATGTTGGTAAGATATGATGCAGTGAGCCAGAGAATATTCCCGTTGAGTGAGGAACCAACACAGCCATTCAATGGAGGAACAGAGAGAACTGTACATGCATGAGGGATGGAATTCCCAATCACCATTCCAGGAAGTCCCAAAGGAGAGCGGAGGGAGGTGAGAGGAGAATGGACTACAGGCAGTGGATGAGACATGTTATTTACATGTCACTTCATATGCTGCCTCCCTCCTGCTACCTTGGTTGTGCCATAGGACCACCATCTTTGACCTTTGTTACAGTTCATAAGAACAGGAGCTAATCCCTCACTCGTGGGAAGCCCTTTCCCCAGGTGTCTAGTGTTCTACCATTGGAATCCTGGGAATGTGCAATTCAGACACAAGGGGGGATAACCGAGGTAGAGGTTGGACCTGGGGCAGAGGAGATAAATAGGCTGTCTGAGTTCACAAGTATATTTTGTTTGGCCTGCAAAGCAGATTTTCAAAAATGTTAACCTGTAGGTACTTTAAACCCAACACAGTTTCATCAGTATCCTATATTCGCCATCTTTTCTTATTATGACCCGTGGCCCTAAAGGAATTTGAATTTCCAACCACTGCAAAGGATTGAGTGCTCTCACACACGATAATTTTGTAAATTTAAATGTACCAGAGGAAGAAGTACCAGAGACAGAGCAAGATAGCAAAGAGATGTCCAGTTAGACAGTGGCATTATAGTCTCCATTTATAATATAGTCAACACATGTCTGGTTTGGTTCCAACTCTATATCATCAGTTTTTTTTAGAGAAAACAACTGTAATTTAAAATCGAATTTTTCTTCTTTAGGGCTTTATCAATTTACCATTCATTTCTAAATGGAAAATAAATTAGGCAAGTATAAACTATTGCTTATCAACTTAGCATAACACAAAATCTCATGTGCAGAAATTCTCAACGGTATCACAAAGAACAGAACTTGCGATTAGCCTGAAATAAATCTTCATTAGGAAGGATGAGGGTAGCCAGTGGTGGAATTCTGACTTGAGATGGTTTATCTTGAATATCCTTCAGATGTGCTACTGCAAAAACTAAAAATTTAATAAGAAGTTATTAGATAAACTTTCTTCTTTAAAACAGTGATAGAATTACATTGGCTCTGATCATGATCATCCGTTAAAAAGACATGTCAAGGGAACCGATTGCCTTAAGAAAATGTAAGACTTCCAGGCAGTGAAGTTTTGTTGTATAAAGAAGGTTGACTACGGCTACAGCCAAGAAGTGAGTAATCTTGGGTGAAGGAAGCAGTTAAGATGTCACCTTGTACCCTAGAAAAATTAGTGGCATTGCTTTCAGCAACTTAGCTGCAGGTGTGGCTGTCTGATGTTCTCTTAAGCTTCCGAACTTCTGTAAAAGACAAACTAAGGAGGAATTTGTCTTTCAAATTTATAGTCTTAAGAATTGGTCTGAAGGATAAGACCGAGTTGTACTTAACACATTGTTTTATGTGTATCTGTTGTGCTAATGGCTACCGTTGTTTAGCACCTACCATGTCTCTAAAAACCTTCTTTATCTGTTCTCTATCCAGGAGGTGTTATTTTTGCAATATTATGCATGAGTGAACTACAGCTCAGAGGAACAAAACACCTAGATGGGGTAAAATTGGTTGGGTTGGTTTTCAAGGCAGTCTGGCTGACTAAATCATCCACATTCACTCACTAGCATCCTGTTTAAAACAGTTGGGCTATGAAAAGGAAGTGCAGAAAAATCTTACCCAGTTATTGCTCTACTTGTTTTGTTGAATATGGTTGTGATGTTTCAAGACTTACACCTAATCTCATGCCTCACTTGCTGACACAGTGCCTAATATGCTTAAAGAATATAAAAATAACAAGTCAACCACAAAAATAGCTAACATTTGTTATATAAAATGTTGAGAAATAGGATATTTTAGCTCTTTCATTGGGCACCAGGTTGCCAACTACCAAATGTGGAAAACACACTTGAGTTGATAAAAGCTGGCTATATTTGCCTACAAAAGATCTCTGAAAGTTTTCAATGATATCTCCTTTACTAAAGCAATGACGTTATGGGTTTAAAATTGTGTCCTCCCCAAAAATTCATATGTTGAAATCCTAACCCCCAGTACCTCAGAAGGTGACTGTATTAGGAGATGGGGTCTTTAAAGGGTGATGAAGGTAAAATGAGATCATGAGGGTAGGTCCTGATCCCATAGGACTGGTGTCCTTATGAGAAGAGGAGATGAGGACACAGACAGCACAGAGGGACGACCATGTGAGGACACAGGGATAAGATGGCCATTTACACACCAACAAGAGAGACCTCAGGAGAAACCATCTCTGCCCACACCTGGATCTCAGACTTCCAGCCTCCAGGACTATGAGACTTTAAATGCTTAAGCCACCTGGTCCCCTGTACTTTGCTATGGCAATCCTACCAAATGTGTGTGTGTGTATACATATACACACACAATATATATATGTGTGTATATATATTTATATGTATATATTTTAAAGAGAATATATATATAGTCTCCTTTAAAAATAGACAACTTTAGCATATAAGGAAATGAGGAAAAAACTAGTGTTCCATGGTGATGCTGCCTCAAAGAGCACAAATACCATCTGGATAAACTTGACTTTCCCTCAACACAGACATTCTGGCTTCAGCTACACACTCTCTCTTTCTCCATCCTCAAAGTGCTGCCTTCTGAGAACCAGCATGAACAGTCTATGGGCATACCTTACAAGTGGACTGAACTCTACTAGGGACCATATATGTGTTATGATGCTGATGGTCTAACCTACCTTCCATGGTTGTGACAGGCAGAATGACCTCAAAGATGTCCATGCTCTAATCTTAGCAACATGTGAATAAGTTACATTACATGGCAAAAGGGAATTTGCAGATGCAATTAAGGTTAGGGATCTTAGGACATAAAGAGATTGTCCTGGATTATTGGTGTGTGTCCAATATAATACCATGAGGTCTTAAAAACAGAGAACTATCTTTGGGTTAGAGGGTAGAGAGATATGGCAGAAACTAAAGTCAGAGGGATCCAAAGCATCAGAATGACTCGACCTGTCATTGCTGTAGAGGGTCACATGGAAAGCCTGAGGAAGGGATGTGAGCAACCTTTAGCAGCAAAGACAAACCTCTAGCTGACAGCCAGCAAGGAAACATGGAACTCAGTCGTACAATCTCATGGCACTGAATTCAGCCAATAACTTGATTGAACTTAAAAGTCATACTTCCCCAGAGCCTCCATGAAGGAGCACAGCCCTGCTGATACCTTGTTTTTGGACCTGCCAGACTATAAGCACCAGATCCAGCTAACCATGCTGTGCCCAGTCTTTGGACCCATGGCAACTGTGACATAATAAATGATTGTTTGTTAGAGCCGCAAATTTGTGGTAATTTGTTGCAACAGTGATAGAAAACTGAGTGGGATTCTTGAAACTTGGTCCCTAATTTTTTTCTCCTTCATTCACTCATTCATTCACTCATTCATTCTATACATATTAAGGAGATATAATATGCTAGACATATTACAGACACACTGGCCAAGAAGTGAAAATAAAAGGAACCCCTCCCTGGACGCCTCACCCTTTCCCAACAATCTACCCCAGTTATTATTCATGGTCAGATTTCTTGGGAGCATCATCTGCTACATGGCTTTTATCTCCTCATATACCATTCAAGAAGAAGCCCGAGAAGTCCAGCTCCTGCCACCACCTCAAAAATTGAAGGTCCCCTTTTCTTGGTCTCTAAAGGTATTTGTGGAACAAACTAATAGGACTCGTCTTTCCTAGATGCATCCCACCCAGCTGGCCACCACTTTTTGAATCTTTGTCCTCTCTTGGCTTCCTTCCATGACAGGGAACTCATTTTCCTATCCCATCTATGGCTCATCTTCATATTCTTTTTCCTTGGCTCCTCCTCCTATACTCAACTCTAAATATTGGGGGACTCTACTGGCTTGGTTTGGGACTTCCTTTCTCTCCCCACACTCTGTCTCTAGGTAGCTATATCTCTTCTCATGCTTTAAATCTCATCTCTACATAAATTGATTTCTCATTTATTATGCCCAAGGGCCTCTTTTCTAAACTCTCATTTTATAAAATCAGTTGACTTCATGGTCTCCCCATTTTATCATCTCACAAGATCTCAAATTTCCTAAGCCCATGACAAAGCTTTGATTGTTTTCTCTCCAGAGTTAAAAGAGGAGAAGGAGATAGATGTGGATGTGGAGGTGGTGGAGGAGGAGGAGAAGGAAAGAGAATAGAGAAGAGATCAGGTTTAGTCACTGATCCATGGATTTAGCCCTGCCTGAAGCCACCTTCGCCCAGTGAACTCCACAGGCGGCATAGGTGATAGATGGCATCTTCTAGTAAAGCCTGTTTGTGTTTGCTTTCTCTTACTATGAATGAAGACAACCTCCCAAGCTTTAATTCTCCCCTCCATGCGCATTATTCCCTAATCAGGTATTTGCCACTTGCCCTCTCTCCTCTGCCCCAGATTCACATGTCCAAAGATCTCTTGGATCTTTCTAACCATCAGCCCTGCCAGCAACTAAATTCTAACAAGTCTCAAAATAAACTAATCATTCTAACCCAATTCCAACTCCTCCTACCAACTTCCCTCTACTTTCCATGGCCTCATCATTTTTACAGTCTAGGTTGAATCTTGAGAGCTGATTTTGACTGACCTGTGTTCCATACTATCCTCACTGCCACTTTTTCCAGACACCATTTTCCTTACAAAAGTTGTGTCCTACTATTCCCTTTGATTTTAGCATTTGCCTGGTATTGAATAGGTGCTCAGTAATTTTCTCAAAGGAAAAATGAAACCCTTTTATTTTTTTTCCCCGTGCGATGAACCTCCTCATCATCATATAATTTTATCCTTAGTGTTACGCTATTTTAACAACCTCCTAACTAACACGTTTACCTTTCCCTCCTCAATTCAATCTAAACTAAAATTTCCAGATAACAAATCCCACTCTTGGTGTTTTCGCTGTCTTCTCTCTCTTCTTCTGTCTCATCTTTCTCTTCCTCCATTTCCTCCTCTTCTGTTCGTTTCTCACGTCTTCCTTTTCCTCCTCTCTCCTGCTCCTCTCTTCTCCTATTGTTCTCCTCCTCCTGGTCCTCCATCTCCTTCTACGTCACCTTTTCCTCTTCCTTCCACTTTCTTTCTTCCCTTTGCCTTCACTGTGTCCTCCTCTCTATTCTCCTCTTCTTTCTCCTCCTTCTTCCCCATCTTGTGGTGTTTCTCTATCTCCAGCTCCTCTCTTCCTCACCTCTTCCCTCCTCTGGAGCTTTTTCCTTAACCATCTCCTCCTCTTTCTTATCTTCTTTCTCCTCTTCCTCCATCACTGCTCTCACTTTGGAGATATATCTGTGCTTAAGTCTGTGCTTGATGCTTCCTCTATCTTCTCTGATCTTTTCAAAGACCCTCCAAGATGGACGTCAATATTCTTACTTTGTAAACCAGGAGATAGTGGACTCTAGAGGCAAGATAATTCCCTGAAGCTCACACAGTTGGCAAGTGGCCAAACTACATATTCAGCCCTGATGTGGGGACCCCAAACATTCAGCTACATTCTTGATTATTCCCACCAGAAGACACACAAACTATAACATCTCTCACTTTAAAATACTTTTTAAACATAATTTTAGATCATATTCCCCACCCGTCTCTGGGACCCATCTCAGAAAAATTCCTCCATAAGTTGTTGAAAACTTCCTCCATATTCACCATCTGATTTCCTTTCCTTCATTCTCTCTCGAGTCCCTTCTCATCAGACTAGAGTCCCCATGACTCCACTGAGACATTTTTGACAATTTCTCCAATGATCTTCTTGTGGCCAAACCCATCTGTCGTCTCTCAGTCTTCCTCACTTTGCTTATCAGCAGTGATGGACCCCATTCTCCTCCAATCTCCCCAGAAGTCCCTGAACACATCATCTGCTCTTATTACTGATATTAAAAAAAAAAAAAAAAAACTCTTCCCTCTTTGCACTGCTTCTACTCACCAGAACAAATATAATTTCTCTTGCCAATGAGCATATGTAGAAGTTTGTATAAAATGGATGCTCTACATCTGGTTTATTGCTTATTGGCTGTTTTGTCTTTTCCACTGAGTTTTTATTCTCTGGGGGACTAAAGCTTATGAATTTTGCTATTTCTCACAGCATATTGAAGACTCTTAATAAATATTTGTTAAATGAATAAAAGAGAATGAATTTTATCATTTCTTACCATGTAAATCGAACTTCTCCATTTAGCTTAATAAAATTCGCAATAGAATGGGTTGTCATTTTCACGGTTCGTTTTTATCTTCGAGATAATAACAGTAGCTGCATAATTCAGATTCTGCTGAACAGTCATCTTTTTTTTTTTTTATCATTTCTCATGTTATTTAAGTTTCTCTAATGAGTTTGAAAATTCTATTTCAGGTTGTAAATGAAAAATTTAATCGTTGCTTTCTGGTTTGGCGTATCTCAACAGATGTCCTCAATTCGCTCTGTATAAACGCATTCTTTTGATTCTCTGATGCCGGGAGTTAGCACATCGTCTTTACTCTGCTTGGGGAACTCAAGATCCCTAAGTGAGATGTGTTGTAATTATGTCTGCCACCTTTGCAGAAACGTGTACTTGTTGCTTGCTGCCTACAGAGTAAAACTCAAAATATTTCAACCTGCCCCTTCAGGGTTTCCATATCTGGGCCAAGTTTCATTTCAATTATTTTTAACTGTATCTAAACATGGTTCACACCTTCTGCTCCAACTCAGTCTTTGGATTATACAATTTCACTCACACACGCTGTGTCAAGAAACCTAGAGCTTGGAGGACCTGTCTTTATGGCCTTTTGTTTACCAGGATTGCCACCCCCCCCCATCCCCATGACTACATACTGAAATCCAGCTTGCTCTTCAAGGCCAACTCAAACACCTACGTTTCTGGTAAAATAATATTCCCACTGAAATCGATCACTTTATCCCATCGATTGCTACTTTCACACATCTGAGGACACCCATCCCCACTGCCCATGAAGCCTTGGAGGGTTTACACTACACTGCGTTTGTGTGTAGAAGGACGCGGATGTTTTCCTTTGGTACTTTTGTTTATTTTTCAGTGCCTGGACTAATTATTTGTAATTTTGGTTTCAGTCTCATTAACACACATTCCCTTTGCCTTTAAAAACCTTCATCCTTATGCCATTGGGTTTCTGTGAGTATTTATGAAAAAAATTTGAGATGCTGAGTCAGGATCTGAGCACATAGTCAGGGCTCCATCAATCTATAACTCCTGAGTATATTTTGCCCCCCAAAACTGTCAGCTGTCCTTTCTTTGATTTCCAGATAGTTCTTCACAAACACAAGCATCTCAACACTAACAGTTACTGTCGACAGAGCTCTTGCTGAACATAATTTAATCTCATGGGTGTTTTTTTGGTACATTATATTTTTAATTTCTCTGCAACTCCATGATATCTGTGTTTTTATTTTCATTTTTCAGATGAAGACTTCGAAGTGAATTGCAGGATGAAATGACTTTCCAGAAGTTTCACAGCCATTTGGAAATGAAACCAAGATTCAATATTAGATCTGGCTCCCAGCCTGCTTAAAAAGTATGCGTCTGACACAAACCGAAGTTGCTATGATGTTTCCATAATTGTGATGCAAAATGAAAACACTGGATTTACACAACGTGGGAAATCAAACATTTCTATAAAATAAAATTTTTACTTTTTTAAGTCTCCTTCAAAATATTCCTTGTCATGAAAACAAAACAAAATTGCATTAAGGCCATTTAGGAAAATATGAATGAATGAATCTGCTTTTTACACAGTTATATTTCAGGAGCCTTGTTTAGTGCCCGGAACATAATAGAAGAGACATAAACACATTTGTTATTGTTACGTGCAAAGGGACCATTCTGTGCATATATGTGTGTGTGTGTATATATGTATATAATATATGTGTATGTATCACAATTATTTAAATTACATCATAATTTGTTAGTTAATTTAAATATGTTTGTTATTGTTGCATGCAAAGATATAATTATAATATACAATACCTATATGCAATTATATCTTTGCATGTAGCAATAACAAATGTGTTTATGTATGTATATACATATATGTATGTATGTGTGTATTTATATATACACATAAGTGTGTACCACATTTTTAGAACCATGTTACAAATGCAGATTGCTGAGGCTATGATCATATTGTAATTCAAGATAAATCAATTATATCTATAAATTATAAGTATATATGAATATATAAAATGGACATATAGTGTTTTATTTCTTTTCTATATCCTCTAATTCTTTAGTATTAGTTAATATGAACATAGGCAATACAAAGAGAATGAATTTAACCATATTAATGAAATACCACCTGAAATACAACCAAGTCTGTGTGTAAATTTTTACTTCCGTTAAATCCATACTATCTTTAGGATCATGCTATATTCCTACCCACAGGCGAAACCACCCTTACCTCCTTGTCTTGTTCTGTACTCCTTCCCCTTGATCTGTTGTGTCTTAAGATGGTGAGTTTTGATTGTGTGAGAGTCAGGTAGGAACTGCTCTGAGAATCAGCTGACAGCTCAGGAGTAACCCTCCAGGCAAAACAACTTGCTCAGATGTACCTGACAGCTTCCAGACAATTTCCTTGGGATCGCGGGTCTTTAGGATTTCGTGGATCATAGTATGAAAATTCTTACACTATGGCATTTTGGTTTATAGATAAGAAAGAAAGCACCTGGCTGAATTTTGTGTAATTGATCTAAGATGTCCAAGTCTTCAAGTCAGCAGTGCTGTGAATGAACAGGCCCAAGAGAGACACAGGTTGATGGGTGAGGGGGATCGAAACGTCAAGCTTACAGCAAGCTGTGGGACCCACCAACAAGCAAGTCCATGGACAGACTGCAGCAGGTAAAAACGCAGCAGGACCCTTTGACATGGGGCACTGCTGAGGGCAGGAGGCAAAGAAGGTGTGAGAGAGATGGTAAAAGATACAGAAAAAAAGAATAGCATAAGCTACTGCATACAGTGGTCCCCCTTATCTGCAGTTTTGCTATCTGCTGTTTCAGCTACCTGCCATCAACTGAGGTCCCAAAGCAGATGAGCTTCCTTCTGAAGTATGTCACAGGTCAGTAGTAGCCTAACACTACGTCACAATGCCTACGTCACTCACCTGACTTCACCTCATGTTGTAGGCATTATCATCTCAGATTATCACAAGAAGGCTCTGTACAGTACAATAAGATATTTTGAGAGAGACACCACATTCATACAATTTTTATTACAGTATATTTTCATAATTGTTCTATTTTATGATTAGTTATTGTTGTTAATCTCTTACTGTGCCTCACTTATAAATTAAACTTTATCATAGGTATGTATAGAAAAAGCATAGTATGTATAGGGTTCAGTACCATCCATAGCTTCAGGCATCCTCTAGGGGGTCTTGAAACATATCCCCCACATCTAAGGGGGTCTAGTGTATGTTATCTAACATCAAACCTAATACAAAATACTCCCCTTTTGGGCATGCATTTAGAGCCCTTTTAGCAAAATATTCCCTTCATCTATTTCCAGCTCCTAACAAAATCCCTGGCACATATAAACATCATTTTTTATGAAATTAATAAATGAATTAATAACTAATCCTTCTCAGAATTAGATCAACATAGGTTTAATTTAACCTGTGTGGCTTCTTTTTTGTTTTAAATAAGGAAATGGAACTGACCCAAATATGCATTTGTCAGTATGAAATTGCCAACATTCAACCATTTGTGCTCTACAAAATGACAGTTTCATTGTTGACAAAGATGGGTTAGTTTATGACAGAGGAAAATGAGGATGTGATTTGAAGTGATGTTTATGAGTTAAGAAAAAAGCCAAAAGATGTAGTTTCCATATTTCCATATTTCCCTGTCACTCATAGGAGCCTAAGTGCTGTATTCAATAACATTGACATCAAACATCAAAGTCATAACTAAAAACGCACTTAGAGACCACTATTCGGATAATAATGAGAAGCTAAAAACATACGTACATTGATAAAATAATGACTCTATCAGCATTTAGCGTAGTAAGAGCTTGGCTTGATAATAGCACTTTAATATGCCACCTAGGAAAAGCATTGGATCTGTGGCCTCGGGCTATCCCCTTCCTCATGCACATTCTCAGCCCATCTGCCATGTTACAAAATGCAAGGGTTAAAATGCAGATGGGAAAAACCCTCCAACAATTTAAAGACATGCCCACCTTCCTTTATGGTTCTGCCATAACTTTTTAAGAGCTCAGTAAAGTGCAGCTAGGGTGAAGCATGTGGGTTACTTGCTACAAAATAATGGTTTCAGCAGCTTTAAAGGTCTAATTCTCCTTCCAGAAAAATCTTGTACAGAGGAGAGTATATGTGAGTGTGTGTGTCTTTTCCTTAAGTGTGTGGATTTTTGTGGTTGTTTTTGGGAGGTTTAGATGAGCTTGTGTTTCTGGAACTGTATGTGTAGGAATACTTTAAGGGTTGCGTTTGAAGTGTGTTCTTCTAGAGAAAATGGCTATGTGTTTCTACCAAGCCCCTAGAGGCATAACCAATTTAGAACTACTTTAAACTACGGTTTCCATTGGATTTTTATGAAAACAAATGGAATGAATTCCAGTTGCAAAGACACATGAGTAAAAGATTCTGTTGAAAGTATGCAAGGGAGACTGTTTTTCCTCATTCCTTCGTTTATTCATCCATGTGAATTGATCCACAGCCAATGCTCAGATTGGCAAATATCCTTGACAACTTACTTTATAGACGATATTTCCCCTTTATACAGTTCATTTCCTGAAAATGCGACTTTTGGGGATCCTAGTCTTTTGGGGCTTCTTCTTGAACTCCCAACCTTCTTGGACCACAGAATATTTTCCATACTCTTCTCCCGCTACCATGTACAAACCAGCGTTTATATCACAGGAGTCGGCAGGTGTAGGTACACACAGATTAAATTTCCACTTGAGAACTCCATTATTTCTCTGGCGTTTTGCCTTCTTTTCATTCCTCATCTCTGAGGAATACTCCTATTTCCACCTGCTCTGTGATATTTTATTTCTTTCTTTTAAAAATGTCCCTACAGAGTGTTGACTTTGAGGGTTTATATAAACATCCTTTCTGCCACGTTTCGGTTCCATATGCTCTTTGTATTCTGGCAATTTTGACTGGCTTCTTGCTATTTAGCACTATTAAGAGTTTAATCCTTTTTGCAGAAAGCATATAATCTGTCAATTAACCATTTGGAAAGGGCAGGAAAGGAAGTCAACATTTATGCTGAGTCCTCCAGCAAGATTACTTTCATTTTCTCTGCTACAGTGTGCTACCCTCGCATCTCACATGAAGGAAGAAAGTATGATTTGGGATGTTTTATTGCCTGTTGCTGCTTAAACTTGCCTCAAGTATGAGTTCTGCTGCCCTACCAGGAAAAATGCCTCCTGAATGTGGTTTCTACGTCTTGTGGGTATACAATTCTGTACTACTGCAATCTTCATGCGTGAAATGTGATCCCATTTGAATTCATTAACCTTGGTAATGCCAGGATTCCTCACCAAGACTGGAGCAGTGTACATTTCCTCCTGGACACTAGATGCATAGCTGAGGAAGGCACTTCATAAAAAGCCTTATGATTATATATCTCTCTTTGTACCTTACCCCTCTCCTTACCTCTGGGCTGCCTCTGTAATTTGCATGTATCATCTTTTTTAATTTATGTCTTTTTAAGACCTTTATTGAGGTATAATTTATATACCATACAATTCACCCATTTAAAGTCTACATTTCAATGGTTTTTAGTATATCACAGATTTGTGCAACTATCACCATTAATCCATTTCAGAATATTTTCCTTACCCCAAAAAGAAACCCACAGCCCTTAGCAATCACCTCCCAATTCTCTATAACCCCCAGCCCTAGGCAGCCATGAATTTACTGTCTGTCTCTATACATTTGCCTATTCTGTACATTTCATGTAAATGGAATTCTACATTGTGTGGCCTTTTGTAAATGGCTTATTTTACTTTGCATCCATCAGGATCATCTATGTCGTAGTATTTCTTTTAATGATTGAATAGTACTTAATTGTATGGATAGACCACATTTCATTTATGCATTTATCTGTTGATGGACATTTGGGTTGTTTCCACTTTTTAGCCACTATGCATTAAGGTACTATGAACATTTGTGTACAAGTTTTTGTGTAAGCGTATATTTTCCTTTCTCTTGGGTAGACACCGAGGAGTAGAATTGTTGGGTCATATGATCTTTCTACGTTTAACTGTTGGAGGAACTGCCAGATGGTTCACAAAGCAGCTACACCACGTTACATTCCCATGAGCAATGAGCAAGCATTTCACTTTCTCATCCTCACCAACACTTGCTATTTTCTGTTTTTGTCTTGTAGCCATCTTAGTGGGTGTGAAGTGGCTTCTCATTGTGGTTCGATTTGTGTGTCCCTGATTGCTCACATCAATCATCTTGACTGGGCGTATTCCAGATATTTTAAACTCTTTTCTTTATCAAACTGCCTGTAGTGCTTCCCTCAATTTAGCTATTTTTTTAAATTTTTATAAGTCTTGATAGAAGAAGCTTTCAGATGATAAAGTCTAAGTCATCATTCCCTTCTCTCAATTTTAAGTGGATTACAAAATCTTTGGTCAAATTTTAATAAGGATGGTCTTTCAATAAAAATTATATTTTCAATGTATGGGAGAGAAGTCCCCACATTGATGAGAAATAAAAAAGAATGTCTTTTCTCATAAGAATATAATAAGTTGGTGATTATGATTAAGATGAAGATGATTTCTAGGTATCAAATATATCTGTTGCCCTTCATATCTTCTTTAAGGTGACCTTGGGGTTATTTTCTCTTTTGTATCCAAGTTTACAGTAATAGTTTATAATGGAGAAGATCAGGTTTTCTGACCAGTGGTTGTTCTTGTATCTCCTTGAAATTTTCAGACTTTTGAAGCTGCATGACTCCTCTAGAGCTCTGATCACCGGAGCAGAGGGAGGAAACTGCCAATCACACTCGCTGTGAACACTGGAGAATGCAAAGAGAAAGCTCATAGGCAGATTGTCAATTTTATTGCAATTTATACTTTCATTCTAAAATATAACAAATTTTAATATATGTTTTATCTTGATCAACAGACTCCATATTATTCTAAAATGTACTCAAAAATAGAAAGGAAAGTATTAAACTTTGCCAAAAATTGATATGCCATCAGCCACTGGGCATTAAAAAAATTAAATCATGAACACTTTTTATTTGATTCTCCTGGGCTAAGCATAAACAATTTCTCTGAGGATTAGATAAGGTTGTCGATCTACTGAACTCAGTTAAAACGTTATATTCTAATGCAAGTGCAATTTGAGATATATCCTATTCTTTTTTTCCATGGAGTAAAGCTCTGCCTCTTATTTTTTAATAACATTGGATTACCTTGGCCACAAGATCAACACTCAGGAAACCATAAGCAAGTTACTGAAAAATTATTATCATTTTTATTTGTTTTTGAGTGCAGAGGAGATTTAGAATATACACAGACTAACTGAGAACTATATCCAAATAAACTTGCAATGAAGGCTACCCAAATAAGAAGTCCTCTAAATGCGATGTTCCTAGGCCTTCAACTTGTCTGAATACTTGGGTATCTTGTTCTTTCATAAAAACTCTCCCAAAGGCAAAGGAGGAGGATTAACCCACAACTGTGACATGTGTTCTGATCTTTTACAATCAGTACATAATTGCCGATTTTTACAAATAAAGGTGAAGCCAAGAAGATGCCCCCTTTTCCCTTATTTTAAACAAAATTGCACCTCTTACTGTCCATTTCTGAAAGGAAGATATGCATATGTAAGGAAAATACTCACTAAGTTTACTGGAGACTAAAAAATTAACACATAGTGCTTTACATTGCATTTCTTCTCTCTTTTTTCATTATTTATTTTTGATATGTAGAAAGAAAATAGCATTCAATACTATTTATCTTAAGATATTTGGTTAGCAAATACACACGTAAATTTAGCTTTTCAAATCCATCTCACCATGCATTCCAAGAGTTTCCTAAGAGAAAATCAGTAGTTCCATCATGTCCAGAAGGAATCAGGCACTTTCAAAAGGGCACGAATTTTTCCAGTTAGGCATTTAAGTGGTTAGTACAATTTTATAAGCTCCAAATCTCAAAATTTATAGTAGTCAATTAGAGTAAGATTCTTGCAGTTAACCAGCACCCTTATTTCTAGAGAATGGTGGAAGTTTTCACAGAATGACCCACCTTCTTTGGAGAAGTGTCCCAAGGAGTCAAATAATTTAACTTGATGGCACAATGAATTGAAATTGAAACTCTCTCTCAAATTCATGGGAAACATAGCAAAGACTGCTTTGTGCCTTAGGAGAGATGAAACTAGGAAAGAAGTAGCTCCTCAAGATATGTAAAGTCAGAGTTTGTTGAGACATGATGCTCCTGAGTCTGTTCTAAATTGATTAGAAAACCCTTAGCTAAATATTGATAAGGAAAATCCGTAAATCAAAATGATCATTTGAATACATGGGGGGAAATCTTCACAATGCTATGAAATGAAAAGATCTCTTCTTGTTAGAAAAAAAAAAATACTGTTATCATTTTTTTTTTTTTTTTTTTTTTTGCCTAAAACTTCCATAGGCAACAAATGTGTTTCTAGTGCTCACATTCTTGGTCATATGTTTCTTTGTTTTTTTTTTTTTTTTTTTTATGGCAAAAAAGACGTGTCAAGAATCAGAGAGGCTACATTCTATAATAAGAGTTCTATACATATCAGATATGTTTAGAATCCAAAAGGGTAAATGGCACACTATTTTCTGAAATCAATTTCCATTTCTAATTAACGATGTGTCTGTTGACTAGATGTGAACATACACAGTTTAGGTTCACTATTGTGGCTCAGATAATTCTCCGCTGTTGATTCGTAACCTAATTTGTTCTGAAACTTCCCTTTTGTGTGTTTCTGATTCTTCAGCCCTGTGTCCTTTTAACGCATGATCTGATTTTTCTTTATTACCAATCACAAAATATTATTAGCATTTAGTGGCTCAACCGGCCAAACAAGGGTGGATTGACCAAGATGGAACTCTCATTTCCAACACGTAAGTGTCTGAGCTGATGGGTGTTTGGGGAGAATGGAAGCTCTGTTCTCTGATTCATCCAGAACTATCCAGAATGGTCCCCTCTTCGTGCTCCACCATCGCCATGAAAGAAGAGGAGATTGTTGTCTAGATGTTTGAAGATGGTTTGCCACCACGACATCCATATTCTGGCACATGGAAGGAGAATAATTAAGTGGAGGATAGTGGCTTTTTGAAAGACGAGTTATTCAGAATTTGCACTCGTGCTTTCCAGGTATATTCCAGAAGCTAAAACACCTACCTACCTAATGAATGTCTACTGTGAAGTGTCCTGGCACTGGCTTAGGTTTGCAGGTACTGTAAGCAGAAGAGAGACAGAGTTTCCTGATTCCAGCAGGACTCTTTGTTCAGTATGTGGATATTTCATAATTGTGTCAATATTAAAATATAGATGAGGATATTGGATTAAATATTTTGAAAATGGTATCAGTTTTCCTTTTGTGTTTCATTTTCTACTTCTCGAATAAAAGTGGATATGATGGAGAGGGGCAGGCATATGAGAATGTAGTTTTTTAATCCAGGAACCATCTAAGGTAAAGCCTGCCTCTCAGAACATTCAAAAGACTAACGTAAATAAAATGGAAATTAAACGTTTGCTGAATTACCTCATAGAGAAATAGAAAAATGCCTTTGCTTCAGACTGTTTAAAATGTTCTTCTGTGGTTGGCCCAGTGGCATAGCGGTTAAGTTCACATGCTCCACTTCGGTGGCCCTGGATTCGCAGGTTGGGATCCTGGGCATGGACCCTATGCACCACTTCTCAAGCCGTGCTGTGGCAGGCATCCCACATATAAAAGTAGAGGAAGATGGCCATGGATATTAGCCTAGGGCCAATCTTCCTCAGCAAAAAAGAGGAGGATTGGCAACAGATGTTATCTCAGGGCTAATCTTCCTCACCAAAAAAAAAAAAAAAAAGGTCCTCTCTCTGGAATGCAAGCCTTGGAAGATGGAAAGAAGGCTTCCTAATATTTCCATTGTCAATGAGCTATCATTTGATGTTATTAATATTCCCTTATAGTCTCTGCATATACGACCACAGTTGGTCTTTTGAGGTAATTCTACTTTATTCTGCCCTGTCAATTTCTGAAATCAGGAAAGTTGTCAATATATGGCCAAGAACTACCGCTTACTTTACATGAGTCTTGGTCTGTTGAAGCTGCTATAACAAAATACCACAGACTGCGTAGCTTATAAACAACCGACATTTATTTCTTACAGTTCTGGAGGCTGGACGTTCAAGATCAAGGCACTGGTAAGATTCAGTGTCTGGTGAGAGCCGTCTGCCTGCTTCAAAGATAGCCCTCTTATCCCTGTGTCCTCACGTGGTGGAAGGGACAAGGGAGCTCTCTGGGGTGTCTTTTATAAGGGCACTAATCCCATTCATAGTATGAGGGATCTACCATCATGACCTGATCACTTCCCAATGACCTCACTTCCTAATACCATCACATTGAGGGTTAGGATTTCAACATATGAATTTTGGGAGGGACAAAAACATCCTCTCTCTCTCTCTCTCTCTCTATATATATATATATATAAATTCATATATATATTCTTAACCTAATCTGTTCTGAAACTACCCTTTTGTGTGTTTCTGACTCAGGAAGCCCCATGTCCTCTTAACATATCATCTGACATTTTTGTCTTGTATATATATAATTATTATTATTATATTTAGTGTTATTTAATTTTAATTATTTATTATAAATGTAATAAATTTATTAGTATATGTTATATACTACTTATATATAAATAATTTATTATTATATAATAATATGGATAATAAATATATGTATGTATTTTTTCTTTTATCCAACCAACATCCATGTATCATGTACCTACTGCATACCAGGGGTTACACGATTGAACAGGCAGATACACAAGTTCTTGGCATTCATTGAGTTTATATTCAAGATCGAAGACTGACAATAAACAAGAAGAAAAGTACATAAGCAACATCAGTTGAGACCCCCACAAACATCATGAAGTTAATAAGCAGTGTGAGAAGACATAGAAGCTAGGAGGAGAAGATATTATATGTGGGGGTCAGTTGTGGTGGTTGCTTTTTACCATATGAACCCCCCTCACCCCACTAGCCATAGATATAGGTGCAGACACCAAGCAACTTCAAGGTTGATTTGCATCTCTTTTCCACCGTGAGCATTTGAGCCAAGAATGCCAATTTCACAAGTCACTATGAAAGAAACTCAATTAAATCACATGAAGTATTCAGTGTATTTTCATAAATACCCCAAGTAAATAAATATTTATTCCCTCACTTTATGGGTACCCATAAGAGAAACCACCAGATATAGCCCATCCGTTAAAAATATTCCATCATGACTTGCAGAGAAAAAGCGTATTCAGGGGAAAAGCTTCAAGGCGGATCCAAAAAAGCCAGTTTTTCTAAAACGTTCAAGAGACGAATGTGCCTACACGTCGCTGTGGCTGCAGGGGTGGACATTTGGGGCATGACAAAATGTAATCCTATGTATGGGCCAGTGGTAAGGGCACAGAGAGTCAAAAATCAATCTGTACCGACAGTCCAAGATCTGAACCTGAAAACGGCAGTTATTATCCACATTTCCACATTAGCCCAGCTACAGCAGAGCCCATACATCACTGGGGTTTGGGCTGTTTAGATAATGCCCATGTGAATGGCGGACTTGAGCTTCACTCAGGAAAAAGGTTGTGGGGTTTAGACCATAGTGTGCAAGGAATGACATTGAAGAATGGTGAGTGTTGCCATATTAGGAAATGCACCCACAACTTGCTCACTGCAGATTGCAAAGGGGACGTGTTTTCATCAGTGAACAAATTCACCGTTCTCTCCAGGAGAGAAGAGCTCAATGGACAAATGATTGATTCAAAGTTTATTAAGTAGCATTAGTTATATAATTTCTTAGGAAAAAAAGAGAAAGAATGATGGAGACAATTTCCCGGGATTTCTTTCTTTTTTTTTTTTTTTCTCACTTTTATGATTTTTACTTTAAAAGTCATTTTGAAGACATCCCTATAGGTAGAAGAGGATGTTCTTTATTTTATTACAAGCAAAAGAATCAACTTTAAATTCACTTCTCTAGAGGTTTTCCACTGCCATAAAGATGATAATATAGACAATAAAATTTAACCGACTTCTAAAAAATCTTCTATTAGGAATTTCACTTGAGATTGTCTTGAACTTTTAAACGCTCTTTTTTAAGTTTAGTCAGATGCTCCTCCTTCTTTAGAAGCCTGTAATTTACACTTGTGGCTTCAAGATGATACAACAAATATTCCAGAATGTTTTTTAATTGGGTGCTTCAGGCTTTGATCATGAAAACTAAAACATGACTTGAATCAGAGGATTTTGTTTTGATTTTGTTAACACTAAATTGTAAAATAACAATGATTTGATTGTAAATTTTAACATGGCCATGAAGACAATACAATACCTACTGTTAATCAACAAGGACTATTCGGGTCAAAATTTAGAGTTTCCAAAACTGTTAAAATTCTTCAGAACTACTTTATGGTATCATTGCAATAGGATAATAGAAGTTTATTGATAGAATTTTCCAAGATGTGGCCTGAGAATATTTATTTATAGTAAATATGATAAAGCATAAACTACTCAGTTAACTAGGAATAGAAGGTAATTTGGGGGAAAAAATGTCAGAATGACAAACATTGGGCATATAAATTTATTCCAATGCCTAAAATCCATGTCCCTAATATTTTTACAAAGCATTTGATTTTATTATACTTTTTAAAAAAAAATCTTATTTTTTTAGAGAAGTTTTAGTTTCACAGCAAAATTGAGGGGAAGGTACAGAGATTTCCCGTATACCCCTGCTCTCACTTATGCACAGCCTTCCCCATTATCAATATCCCCCACCAGAGGGGTGCATTTGTTACAACTGATGAATCTACATTGATACATCATCTTCATCTAAAGACTTACATTCAGGTTCACTCTTGGTGTTGTACCTTCTGAGTTTGGACAAATGTATAATGACACGTATCCACCATTATGACATCGTAAAGAATAGTTTCATTGCCCTAAAAATCCTCTGTGCTCTGCCCATTCATCCCTTCCTCCTCCCTAACCTCACAGTAAATATATTGGTCCTGTTTCTCTGGAGAACCCTGACTAATACAAAGGTTCATTCTTGTCTCCTAATCATGGATCACTGTTAGATAAATCTATGAATTCAGTTTGACTAAGATCAGAGATTTCAGCCATAGAGATATAAGAAGAGAACAAAAAGAAGAAAGAGAAAATCTTCCCCACTCCTGGGATTAGGAAGAGGAATGAACACAGCTAATCAGCTGTGCAAATGCCCAGCATCCATCACCCTTTGAGCAAAAGTATCTGGCTGACTTGTGGATGGACCCAGCAGGAGCTGACAGCTGAAGAGGTCCTTGCTCAGAGGGGGGAAGGTTGGGACCACACTTCATCATCTACTTGTGGGTAGACCAGTTGTACAATAGAGTTCCATGGAGTCCTGTAGTCTACCAATGAACTAGAAGCAGAAAAAGCCAAGAAGACGCCAAGGGTAGGGTGATAAAGTGGTCATTTGTGTCTCACTGGGTCAGTGGTTAACTGGAGCTCACATCAGGCATTCAGATGACCAAGCGCACAGGCTTGAGATGAATTCTGGACTCCATAAACTGGGATGCTAGAGCTGCTCCAGATCAGAAATCTCCCTTCAGGCGAGCAAGTCAAATCCACCCTTTTGTAAAAATCAATGACTCCTTTTAGGGGCACAGGGAAAGAAGAGATTAAATCAGATAACATCTGGCCACTCTTTTCAGGGGATAAACAATATGGAGATGTTCTGAGGCTCAGTAGGCTGAATAATGCAGATTGGTTTCAACAAGATCAATTATATGACTTAAGAAAAGTGAAAAACTTAAGCTACTTCTTTTATGATTTGTAACTTGTTTGACACTGCTCCATAAAAATCTCGTCTGTTACTTTTCCCCTCCCTTCTTCTGTCCTATCTCCCCTTTCCATCTCCTCTCTTTCCTTCATGTATTCAATGTGTATTAAGTGCATTCTTCCTATAAGGCTTTCTGCTGAAAATGGAATTAGAGAAATGAGCAGTAAAGGATCTTTGCCCTTGAGGATTTCACAGTCTGTAGCAAAAGGCTGATAGGAAAAGTGGAATTATGATGGCGCTCCATGATTGCTATTCTCTAGCAGCAGTGGGAACACAGGAACACAGGAAACTTATTGAACAATATACTCATGTTTTTAAGTAAAAGCTACTAACATGATATAGTTTGTAATGTTTAACATGAAGTGACCCAAATCAGAGTATGAATATTAAATACATTTCAAAACTAGAGCTGGCATTGAAAAATATTCCCTGCATGACCCTGTTGGATTTGCTTAACTTATTAGAAATGTGGCTGCATAAGGTAATCAGCAAGAGAGAGATCTCAAATAGAATTTCTAAACACTAGATCAAAAGAGGGTGAATTAGGAAACAAAAAAGGATCCAATGACTTCATTTGTAAGACATCTGCTGAATGTCATGATGCTCCAGCCTAGCTGGATGTGGGACGTAACAAGAATGAGATATCAAATTCAGAGATCCTGCCTCTGGAAGAAGTTCAGTGCCTCCCTCTCTCCACCAGCCATTGGGCAATGCACAGTGAATACCGACAACAAGGTACACAAACTATTGTGGGAAGAAGCAAAGCCACAGAGAACCAGTTACTCTCCATGAAATAGATAATTGAACTAGCAAGACCAGATAACAAGCAGTCACGACTGATACCAGAATTCTTGTATAGAAGCATGATTAAGGTCAAATTATTATCGTATCGGGAGTAGCTATATACAAAAGAGCTGATGTTGGTTTTGAAACTCTTTGGAGATTTTAGGGTCAAGTTTAGAAAATTGTGTGAATAACGCCAAACTTTATTCCAGAACTGGAATGAATGTATTTCAATAGGCATGTGTATTCCTAAAATGCAAGAACACTTTCAATGTGCAGAAATAGAAGTCACTTTATGCATTTGTAGATGGTTTATGAGGCAGGATACTTTCCTGATGTCCTAATCCTTGTGTTGTTCCCAATCCTACCCTTCCTCTACCCAAGGTTTGCATGGTTGTGCTTTCCAGGAGCCAGAGCCTTTGTCCTGAGCCTTTTTGTTTTTGTTTTTTTGCAATGCTCTCTTAGGTATTCCTAGGAATGATTCACCTTTCCTGCCTGAAACTTCCTTAAAACCCTAAATTTCAAACAGTATTGCACGTCCTCAAAAAGTTAAGCATAGAATTTCCATAAGACCCAGCAATTCTTCTTTGGTATATACCCAAAAGAATTGAAAGCAGGGACTGTAAGAGACATTTGTACACCAAGGTTCACAGCAGCATTATTCACAGAAGCCAAAAGGTGGAAGCAACCCAAATGTCCATCAATGGATGAATGGATAAACAGAATGTGGTTTATCCATACAATGTGGTATATACCTACCATTCAGCCTTAAAAAGGCAGGGAACCCTGCCATGTGTGAATCATCCTGGAGGACATTATACTAAGTGAAACTGGCCAATCACAATAAGACAAAAAGACAAATACTATATGATTCCATTTACATGGAACCGAGGGTAGTCAAATTCATAGAGACAGAAAGGAGAATGGTGTCATGTTGCAAAAAGCATGCATGTGTAGAGAAAGAATTGGAAGACTTTTACATTTTCCTTTATTTTCTGTATATTTAGATTTTTCAACAAATTTGTTAACCTGTATTTTTCCAGGAAGACCCCTTGATGTTTTGTCTGGATTCATCTTTAAAATGGAAGACATTATATCCTTCACATTCACCTGTCTATTCCCTAACTCTAGCCCACGTTATGCTCTTAATCAATATTTCTGGCAGTATGAATGAATGAAATGTCTACGTCATGCATACTACTTCCTATTTTATAAAATCACATACATCATCCTGAACATTTGTGCTTTCTCAACATTTTGATGCACCATGAATATAAGCCTATTACATTCAGGAATAGGTAACCTGGTGTTTGTTAAAAAAACAGAGTTTATGAAGATACTATATGTGAGATTTCATTCAAAAGCCAATTGGGCAAGTGTAAATAGATAGTAAGAGTAAAAGGGATTAAATATTTTTAGAGGAAAAGCTTAGAATGAGGGAACTTAGGTCCATGCTGGCAAAGGTAACTAAGTGAATTTTTCCACCTCTAAGAAAGGGTGGTATGGGATAATAATTTCATATGCAACACTAAGATGTTTTCATTCTTTATAAATTATTTTTCTCTTTTGCCAAAGCCAGTCTGTAGGATAGTTAAGGAAGCTAAATCCCAATAAACATGTAAACATCATGAAAAATGAACAATACACCTCAGAGAAAATAAATGTTAAGACGGAAATTCATAATGCAAATTAAAAAACATACAGAAACAAGACTGTGTCAGAGTCTAGTTTAGTGGGAGAAATAGGAACATTTTCAAAATGAACGCAATATCGTTGTCTGAAGTGTTTTCCACAAAGAAACAATAAATTCAGTATAAAGTAGTCTTGTTAACAAAATATGAATCATCTTCAGGTCATGACATAATTTATGGAACGTTTTTTATACACCTTAGTTTCTTTGATCAAAACTGTTTTTGAATGAAGGAGGGCCGTGGGCATTATCTCTGTTCTGCAGAAGCCTAATGGAGACTCATAAATACTGAAACTTGTCAAATTCATACACACGCACGCGAGACAGAAAACACTTACATGCCCTAGAATTATTTTACTCCTATTTAAGTACATGGTTGTACTTTTGCAACCTCTAAATTTGATAATGTGCATTCAGGCATGTATTTGAGTTTTGTGGTGTCGTCTTTCACTTAATATTTTTTTCTTACAATTGTGTTTTTTAAGATGCGTATTTCTAACAGCGAACATGTGGTTACACATGCTGCTATATGGATAACGTGACATTTTAATAAACAAGTGGCACTTATTGCATACTCAGTCATTTTGTTAGCCATCTATACACCTCCAAAATGCGTTGAGCTATCACCCAGAACTGGCACAACAGAGTGGCCTGGGGTCTCAAGGCAAAAGACAGGGTCTACAGTTTTGTTTCTGTAAAGGCAATTCATCTATTTCAAAGGTTTACCTAATACAAATGAGTTCTAATTGGAAGAAAGTAAACCAACAAAATGGTTCCTAGTTTGTATGGAGTATCTCTCAGTGCTTTGTAAACATAAATGTGAATGGGCACACCACCCTCTTGTGATCTTGCTGAAATGCGGATTCTGATTTAACATCTGAGAGTGTGCAATGAAATTCGCTCCCAGGAAATGCTGATGTTGTTGATTCAGGAACCATACTCTGAGGGGCAACGACCTAGATTGTTGGCTTTTGAAGGGTTTGTGGTCACAGCCAGGCACTACTCTTGGTTCCCACCTGTCGAGATGGAGCCTTTTGAACACACTGGCACATACTCAGGGTAGGAACTAGATAAAAATCTTATCATGTTTTCACCAGCTTTATTGACATGTAATTCACAATCATAAAATGCACTCTTTAAAGTGGACAATTCAGTGGTTTTTCAATACGTTCAGAGTTGTGCAACCATCACCACTATCTACTCCAGAACATTTTCATCACCCCAAAACGCCACCTTTTGCCTATTATCAGTCCCTTCTCATGTTTACCTTTCCCAGTTTGCAGCCCTAATCTACTTTCTGTCTCTATAGATTTGTGTATTCAAGGCGTTTCACATAAATAGGATCATACACTGTGTCTTTTGTGATGGGCTTCTCTCACTTAGCATAATGTTTTCTCTATCATGTTTTATTATTATGAACAACTCCAGTGGAGATACTAGAAAAATATCACTGCTAAAATAGAATATATATATATAATTTCCAGACAGAGGATGTGTGCATAATGGAAACAGACATTCCTTACGTTGAGCTGATACAACTAGAATTATACTCACTAAAACCTAACAGTTGGTAGATGTTCACGTACATTGTAGCAGACTTACATAATTTCAAACACAACTTTGAAGAATGTTATGTTTTAGTTTGCATGGAGTAAGGAGCCAAGAGATACTCAGACAAAGATACATTCCAAAATTTGTGATCTAATTCCAGATGTCTAATTTTCACCCTTTCTAATATTTCCAACTATACTCTCTGTTTTTCTATGAAGTGTAAGTGCTACCACAAGGGCTTTCTTTGCTTCTTTTCCCAGAATTGCTTAATAATCCAATAATGACTAGGAATATTATGAATTACTTTGGTCAATACAGTCTGTCCTGTCCTCCCATTGGGGGTCAAAAACAGCAAGACCATTTTAACAATTGCAACCAATTATTTTAATCAGACATATTGACATATTCTAGAATAAGGTATCAATTAGGTAATGGATTATCTCAGAGTCATACTATCATCTTTTTAATAACACGGAATTTTCTTTCAGTGTTATACCAATTATTGAGCTACTATTTTGTCTAAAAATCACTTGATAAAAGAAAAAAGTCTTGACTTCATTAACACCGAGTACTGGGAATTCGGCTAAAGAATTCTCTCTATAGCTAAACTTGACAGCCCAGTGCAAAATGCAAAACCAACAATTTTCCTTTAAAGATCAATACTTTATCAAGGTTTATTACAGTGAGGAAATATTCCGTCTTCGACGGCTTTCAATCCTCTTTCCATCAATAACACCATTCTCCGTTTCTGGTAATAGCTTGCAATGGATCATTAGATAAATGCCTTTTTAATAAAGAGAATCCAGGTGTACTGGTAGAATAGGATGATTGAGTATCTTTAATCTCTGAGCTTCATTAGGCAGGGACAGGGTAGTCACACTTCTTTCTTACTTATTCTGGTTGAGCTGCCAGCCCTTTCCTGTGGCTATTAATGATGACAGCTCATTCATTACTTTATGAGAATGCAGAAACATTTCCATCTCCATCTTACATATTTCTCCCTCCCTAAAGATTGGCAATTTAGAAAGCCACTTCCACACGACAGGAGCTAACTGTCTCCATTTCCTTCCCTAGCAGGCATTTCCAAAATTGTCTCACAAATGAGGAATAAATAATCATGAGTTCAATTGGTTCTGATCTTTTTTTTTTTTCCTCTTTACCAGTTTACTTAGGAGGAGCGCACAGAAATCAGGGCATCGATTATGATTCGTAAAATGTTAAATGACAACAATAACACCTAACTTATTTCCTTTCTAAAAGGCACCTGATAAGGACAATTTTCATGCTTAGAGGGAGATTCCAATATGCTAAGCAGCAGACTCTAGATATTAACTGAGAAATTACTCAGGTCCAGAATCACAGTTGACTCACATAATAAAACACTCATTTTCAGGATGACTGAAAGCAACCTCTTTTTAAACCTTTAACTAGAGCTGAGGGAAAGAGAAGAGGCTCATATTTTCATTCATTTCCAGCAGAGAAGAAGGTCCCTAGTCTCTTTTAGCCACACGGAGAAAGATGGGCAGTTTGGGGAACGTTATTTTTAACTATTACTGGGAAGATTGTTGTTATTCTGCTCCCATCCTACATCTCAGATTCATATGCTTATAACAAGAAAGGAAAAGACAGAATAATTATGAGCTTGGAATTTTTATAGGAAGCCAGATAAGGAAGGAAGGAGTAAGAAAGTGGACAGAAGCTCCAGGGAGGTTATCTATTAAAAAAATTTTACCTGCCTTAAGATGAGATTGGCAACCATGATGCCCTTCAACATGTGAGTGATAAGCACACTGTGGTCCATCCAGACAATGGCATATTATTCAGTGATACAAACAAGTGAGCTATCAAGCATGAATTAACCTGAAGTGCATATTAGTAAGTAAAAGAAGCCAGTCTGAAAAGGCAACACACTGTAGGATTCCAATTCTACGACATTTTGAAAAGGCAAAACTATGGAGACAGCAAAAAGATCAGTGGTTGCCAGAGTTTGGGGGAGGAGAGATAAATAAATGGAACACGGGATTTTTAGGACAATGAAACTATTTTGCATGATACTGTAATGGTGGACACATATTATGCATTTGTCCAAACTCATAGAACACACAAAACAAAGAGAGAACCTTAGCTAATACTATAGTATCAATATTTTTCTATCGATTGTAGCAAATGTACCACACTAATACAAAATGTTATTAAATAGGGGAGATTGTATAGGAGGGAAAGGAGGCATGTGGGAACTCTGTACGTTCCTCTCAATTTTTCTGTACACTAAAACTGTTCTAAAAAACAAAGTCTACTAATTTTTAACAGAATTGACTATCCTGAGAATTGAGGGGTTTGCAGAATTTTGTAATGGGTTGTTAGCTCTGGAAGAGGTTAGATAAAATCAGTTTGTCCATTTCCCGTGTGAAATTGGCATGGTGATATGTGACACATTGTTTGTCTTCTCATAGGATCGGGCTGCCATCTAAAGAATATCTACAAAGTATGTTAAACATAGATTTTATTAAGGATGGATAGAAAAATGCATGGGATTTGGAAGGAAGAAAATAATATATGATATAATGTTGTTTCATAGATACAGAATAGTATCATTAACATAACATTGGATACACTCAAGATGAACACACACATCTGTACCTACAAGAAGGTAGGCACATCTCAGAATGGGTCTGGACTGGTGCTGGTTTTGCTACTGGGTAAAATAGATTGTAGGAGTTTTCGTGGGTTTCTGGATATTTTTTGAATCACAATGGAGTTAAGGAATTATCGGTCCTTAACCCCTCTCCCCAATCTCTATCTTACAGAAAGTCATAGAATCAAACTGCTGATTACTAGAAATCTTACGCAGAATGCCTTCTCTGCCATTAAGAGGCATATATTTTATTCTATTTGCTTATCTGAATTTTCTTTATGATTATGAAGATTCATTATTCCCAACAGTTATTCCATTCCACCATTCCACCACCACTGGTGGAATGATAGGATTTTGTCTGTGTGGATAAATATGACTTAATGCCGTGAAGTCCAGAAATGCATGATATATTAGAATGGAAAAAGAAGAAATAGAAAACATCTAGTTATCATGTGCAGATAACATATATTTCTTTTCAATAGATTTCCTTGGAAAATATAAAAGTATATTATTTTAGAAAATGATTGTTAATATAGAAGTCGAATGTGTCTTTTATATGGTCCAATAAAAACAACTCATAATAGAACTATGGAGAGCTAAACGATTTTCCAGCTCTGCAGAAGGCTTTCTCACCCATCAAATTGGGATGGTACAATTCTTCTACCTAGGTCACTGTATGCAGAAGATCATTTTGTAAGATGCTCCATGTGAAAGAATTTTAAAATATTAAAACATTTAATTTTTTATAAATCTTTATGTAAATTATTACATATCATTTATACACACACATATCACATACATACAAATATAATATCTATTAAATACATATAATATACGTTATCATGTTGTAAAAATTAATTAATAAAATAATATGTAATATATATTATATATTATATGTAAACGTAATGTATTATTATTATATTATATTAAATTATGTAATTATGTTATATATTGTATTATACATATATTTTTATTATATGTATGTAATAGATATATATACTACAATTGTACACAAATTTTATATATAATACATGTATGTAATATGTGTATTACATACATACTATATATTATACAGACATAATATAGATTAGTAAATAAATTAATTAATATGTATGTATATCTCTCTCTTCATTCAAACTCTTGAGACAGCTAATGGGAAATACAGAGCCTTTTTCTTTGTCCTAATAAACCTGGAAGCGTCCTGGAGAATCCTATACATTCATTAAGCCAGTCTTCTTGAGAATGTTCCTATGATAAGCAGTGATGGATTCTAACTATGTCATCACACTGATCTCAGAATTTTCAAAGCTTTGTTAACCAGACACACTGTGCTTATGGAATTCCTTTGATTTTCCTCTCTACTAATCTTATAAAGTAATAGCTTCAGCATATGAAAAATGCTTTCTCTTTTTTTTGTAAAAGCCACACAGCTGCATAATCATCAGATTATCGGTTGTTGACTTGGTGATTATTTAAATGAGGGACTGGGGAGTTACAGGAGATTTAGAGAAATGCTAATGCCATTCAGAGGGATTATAGGAAGATGAACATATTACGAGGGGGATGCGAACGGGATTTCAGAGTTTCCCGTCTTTTGGGTGAGGGATATAAGCGAATTTAACCAACAAACAAGCTCAGGGTAGGAGAAATGTATGGGCATGGGGGTCATCGTGATGCTGGTGGTATCTCAATCCCAGGTGCTTTGGTTGAGATTGTTGCAGAGAAGCTTCTAGAATAAATGGGGTGGTGAGTGAAATCCAGAACCTTGGGAAATGCTGACATTTGGAAAATGCTAAGGGATAAATGTGGAGCACCATGATGGACTATTTACCTAATGTGTATGGATATCTAAGAGTCACCGTGATAGAAGAAGCAGGAAATATTAAGGTTTAAGGGGCAAGAAAGTGCAGTTTCCGGAAAGAATGAATGGGTGGTTGATGGTGGGTGGGTTCAGTCATCTCTCACCCGTCTCCCCTCTGAAGACAAAACCGAGAAGGTGCATGGGACACAGCACTGGAAAGCGCATCTTCCATGAACTAGTGAGCCCTTCCTTTGCCGACTCACGATGTTTCCAGAAAGAGCAGTGGAAATCACACAAATGGGAAAGCTTACGTTCCAGGATTCTGCTCCACATAATGAGGCTGCAGGGAAACACGAAATTCTAAAACGACTTTAAAGAGATTTAAAAATAACTGCCCAAACTTATTGCCGTGAAGAAACCAAGTTGTCAGAGAGTGATCCCCAACACTCCCAAAGCTCTGTGGGTTTAGGGTTGAATTCTACTTATCCTTAAAAAGACTGATAATTTCAATACTATTTTAACTTATTCTAGGATGCAGAGAGTGGAGAAAAGTTTATTAATCTTTATACAATTCCAGACACAAACATTTGCGAAAGTTCTATAAAGAAAGCTGTAGAGAAATCTTTCTTACAAATAGCACTAAGTAAAACATTAAAAAACTATAATCCAGCAATGTGTTAAAAAAAAAAAAACTATACCAAGTTAAGTGGGGTTAATACCAGAAACAAAGAATAATTTATTATGAAACAAGGCATTTATAAATTCAATTTTCTTGATTAATTATTCATAGAGAAAAAATTATGAAAATCATCATAGATTCTGAGAAGACATTTATAAATTTCATCATTATTTTATAATAAAATAAAACTGGGAAAAACATACATATTTTTAATGTTATATATACATATGCATGAAGGCAGAAATGAGCATCGTGTTTAGTGGTAAAACTTTAGGCATTGTCGTAAAATAAGTCATGGGACTTATTGAAAAATGTTCCCCATCACACTATGAAGATAGCTATGGAGATAGTAACCAAAGCAATTTGACATGAGAAACATAAGAGATATGAAATTAGAAAGTAGGAAGCAAATTTGTAATTATGTATATATTTATGGAAATGAAAAATTTCATAACTATCAGAAAAATATCTTTTATCAATAGTAAAAGAATTCAGTAAAGTTTCTAACTACAAATTAATACATTATTCTGCATTAATATATTCCACCCCTCTACTTATATAATCTTAAATACAAATGGCAACGAGATGGGATTTAATAATAGAAGGATCTGATTATAATGCTAACAAAAAAGATAAAAATACCAATTATTTACAAGCTACTAGAAAAAATAACAAGAGATGTCATGCCACCCATGATGTAACCATTTCAGTTTCAAAGTACATAATGGATTATTAATTTAAATGAAATATTCTTGATTTTTCTAAGGAGTAAAAGTATTTAGATTGAGAATTCTTGCCCTCGGCAATGAGATGAGGAACACCCAATCCCATAATGACTTTTCGTACCTGAGGAGCTGTCTCAGTCAGCTCAGGCTGTCATAACAAAATACCATAGACTGGGTGCTTACACGACAGGCATTTATTCCTCGTAGTTCTGGAGGCTACAAGTCCAAGATTAAGGTGAAGTCTTTTGGTTCCTGGTGTAGGCTCTCTTCCTGGCTTGCAGATGGCCACCATCTTCTCTCTGTGTCCTCACATGGTGGACAGAGGTCTGCTGTCTATTCTTATAAGGACACTAATCCCATCATAGGGTCCCCATCTCATGACCTCGTCTAACCCCAATCACCTCCCAAAGGCCCTACCTCCAAATACCATCCCATGGGGGTAGGGCTTCAACATATGAATTTTTGGGCGACACAAACATTCAGTTCATAAAACACCCTTCTTCACTGTCATCCCGATGGTCATCTCACATCTGTATCTGAGGATATAGGGTGGGGAAGAAACCTAGAGTGGAGTCATCACGGACCACAGAAGACTGTGATTACAGTGCCCTGCAGGTATAAAGATCCAATTCCACACCTTTTGAACAACGCCTAAGCAATCCTCACCTTTTGTTTTTCTTCTCTGGACAACCAGGTCATCCTTGCTGCTTCTATTTTCACTGCCATCATCTGAGATCCTTGTTTCATTGCCAAGTGCACGCAGATATTTTAAGACATTTAAGGCATTTTACTGCCAAATTGGAGACAACGTCTTTATTAAAAATGTTTCCTCTTTTTCTTCACTTCTATCTCTCCTTCTCTTTCACTTGTCATAAACATTGGTTTCTGAATGCAAATAAGGCTTTATTGATATGCATTTATAGCTCAAAGAAATCACTATTTAGGCTACCATGAGCGCAGGCTACATATGGGGAGAGAGAAATTCAGCAGAGATATTTAATACAGTGGTGAGAACCAGGCTTGGGATTGGGGTCATCCCCAATGACTCCTGCACCTAAAACCAAGGTGCAGGACCAGGGATATGATAAATCACCCCCTTTCTCATTTCATGCTCATAGAGTGATGAAAATAATATACGGCAAATCATCGTGTAGTGTTAGGTGTGGGCAGTCACAAAGTATACTTGCGACAGAGGGTGGCTGCTTGTCTTACAGTATCCTGTGTCTCCTATTTCTTCTCATCCATTGGAATTCCCATCCCAGCTTCCTGCCTCTACAGGAAGCCATGGGGCTCGTTCTCATGAGTGGGATTTGGACAACAGTGATGGGTGCCACTTGCATTCTATGTGTACTGGCCTTCTTCATCCTCTGCCCTCTCTATCATCCCATCAGATGTAAAAATGCCAATGGCCCATGTGACTTCTACCTGCTTGGAACAGTCAAAGCCTTTTGCAGTCTTTGAAGGAGCAGCCAGAAGGGATACCTATGTCTTCCCACTGTGGGTAACAACCATGGCGGCCTGTGATGTTAGCAAGAAATGAACTCTTGTTGAGTGTAGCCATGAGGATTTGGGGGTTGTTTCTACAACAGGTAGGCTTTCCTGGCAAATACAATGGGCAGACACGTTTAAAACTCAAGACTTTGGGCAAATCAGTGCACGTGGAAACTCACTTTATTGATTGTTTTAAAAGGAGTAAAGAACATCTAGCCTCTCGTGGATAGAGTGGAAAGCAATGGAGGCAGTCTATGAAAGAGAGATGAGGACCATTATTTTCAAAATCTTTGCATTGCTAAGAAGGAATTTGTTTTGAGGTAGACGTAACACGTTTTCCTCCATAACGTGACCCGGCC
This sequence comes from Ceratotherium simum simum, assembly GCF_057802395.1. Lineage (NCBI taxonomy): Eukaryota > Metazoa > Chordata > Mammalia > Perissodactyla > Rhinocerotidae > Ceratotherium > Ceratotherium simum. The sequence goes on from NC_141940.1 coordinate 126,736,042, forward strand.
CTTGGCCGATTCATGACAACTCCAGACCCTACCTGCTGATTGTTTTATGTTAAAATTTAAAACCCCTTCTTTTTTTCCATGCTCTTGGTATTTTTGCTTGCATGCCTAGAAAGAAAGAAAACATAAAAGGTTTAAATGAGTGTTAAGGTGACTGTTTCATACGATAGAAAAATTTCATTGAATGAAAATAAACTCAATTGGGGTTTTCTTTTTTTTTTAAGCTGCATAGATGAGTGCTCATTAAAAGCTCAATTTTATTTTTTCTGTTTAGATTACTTTTCTTCCTGTCGTTCTCCAAACACCTGGCACTTGGTTAAATGAAAATAAAAGACAGACAAACTCAGTGCTCAACATTATTGCTCTTTTCTACATATAAAGCTCAACATTCCTGATGATCCATTTCAAAGAAAGGTATACATCTTCGAAATCATGCCAGTGTTGTCGTCATCCAGTGAAAGAATCTTCTTTGTTCTGTGTGCTTGTATATTAAACACCACTGGTGTGATTTGTTCCTTTTTTTCAAAGCTGGCAAGTCCAAGCAGAAGCCAAGAGAAAATTATTGGATATCAAATAATATGACGCATGATTGGGTCAGCAAAAAACAGAAGGTTACTGGTGTGATTACAACTTTCCTTCAAATAAATTACCTTCTTTAGAGAATACGTCTTTTCTCAGTCCCTACAATTTAAAGTAAACCAAAGAAAGCAGGCATTAATCCGTGAGTTACAGTTCTATGGGGGAACAAAAAGACACAAGCATCTACTGAGGTGTGAATTGACAAGTAAAAGAAGGAAGAACTGGTTGGGTCAATTCTCGTACCCTGCGACTTCGATATCCAATAATTTTCAAACGTGGGAGGCAATGATATGATTTAGATCCCTCAGACTGATGAAAATACAAACAGAGAGCTGAGTTATGATGTCTGATCAATGATAAGTATGGACCTCAGCACGGGGACAACTTTCTTAACCACACCTTGCCTCTCTATTTCTGTCTACGACTGTTGAAACCTCTTATCCATCCACCTCACTTTGGAATGCAGTTATAGGCACAATGGCTTGCCTTCCTTGATCCTTCACAGATTATCATTTTAAAACAAACATACTATTCTGTTTATGTGAAATGTCCACAATAGGCAAATCTATAGAGAAAGAAAGCAGATTAGTGGTTGCCGGGGCTGGGGAAGGGAGAATGGGAAGTGACTGTTAGTGGGTATGGGGTTTCCTTTGGGGTTGATGAAAATATTCTGGGACTAGACAGTGGTGGTGGTTGTACACCGTTGTGAATCTACTAAATGCCACTGAATTGCACACTTTAAATGGTTAATTTTTATGTCATGTGAATTTTACTCCAAATTTTTTTAAAAATGTGCTGCCATATCATAGGTATTGAGGCAGCCAGTTCTCTGAAGGCAAGACTCAAAGCTCTAACTCTAGGATGAAGATGTGCAAGACCTGTACCTATGGCAGCTCTGGTTTACTGCGTTGGTCCCAGCACAGACCCGAAGTTTGGGTAGACCCATGATTGCTGCAAGAGAAAAGGGATGCTTCTCTGGTCGATCAGAAGTTGGGGAAAGTAAGAGCTTCTCCTAGGGACACCAGGAATTGCCAGCCTCAGCATTGCATGGAGAGTTGTGTCACAGAGTTCTTGTTCTTGAATATTTCATTTTTTCATATAACAGAGTAATGCAGTTATAAGATCCATAATGCAAGTGACACCGCAAGCTATGGGATCAGGATTTGGGGTAGCCATTTAACCACCTCTAGGGGAGAAACGTGTCCAAAAGTCTTCCCAGGGAAGGTAATAAATTTAGTGAGCCTTGAAGGATGAGCTATTAAGGGAGAGAAATGGAGGAAGGTGGACCTTTCAATGAGTCTGGTCAATAGGAGAGGGCAACAAACCCCGTGTGCAGGAGTAACAATGCAGATGAGACAGTGGTGTAAAATGCCACCTTTTGCAATGACAAGATGATCAATACTGCAAGACTAACATGTGTGTGCATGGCTCTATTTTTATTCTCTGGGTGGGCACAGCCCTTTGGCTTGTGTGTGCATTTGTCACCTGAATGAACAGAAAGGAAAGTTTGCTAAGTCTCATGTCGGCTGTAGTGGTTGGGGTTCTTCCTATTTGCAGAGCTCAGCATTCCAGACCCCCACTTCCACCAAACTCTGGCCATTCTTGAAGAGGAGAGAGGCAGACGGGGCAGTATGCGGCTCGTCACAGACAGTGTGCACGCACTGCTGTTGCTCCCTTCCCACATGCAATTTGAAGGGTGCCTTTGATTCACAGATCCCTTTGGTTTAGGAGCCATGGGTGTCCAGTGGCTCCTTGTACATATGTTGCATTTGGTTGAGGCGCCCAAGCCGTTTCCACAGAAAGTTTGACATTTCATCTTGAATATGCTGCTGCAATCCAGGGCATCTCTTGGATAATGTAGTGGATTGGGGAAAGCCCTGGTTAGACAGGCCTCTGCTATTTTAGGGTTCAGTGGATGTCCCTCTGTTTCATCAAGCCTCTCTCTAGAGAGATGATTAACGTGACTAGGAGCCAAGTTCCAAGAGCAACATTAAGGTGGTGGTGAGAGACTTCCGTTGGCCGTCAATTCAGATGCGGTATATTCCGGCTTTGGTAAATGCGCCTGGGATTATTGCAGTAAATATATTTTTTGAATCTAAAATATGGAAAATTCTTCAAGGCCATCTGTTTAAAAGGACTGAATGGATTTTATTTATAATGTTGAAAGCTTTGGTGTCTAATTGAATTTCTGTTTTATTAGTTGAATGTAGGCAAAAGTATAACCTGTAACGTGTAAGAGTGATGCACTTTTTAAATTCAAAGACTCCTAATGGACCCCTAGGTTAGATATGAAAATGTACTTGACAGTCAGAAGCTCATGTTAATTTTGTCATAATTTAGGTTGAAATCCCAAATGAGTCTTTGGCACTAAGGCAACAGTCAGGGGTATTATGTGGTTTCAAAAGAGGCAAGAATCTGTGAATCCCATGATCAAATGTTAAGTTGATGCTCATCCTGGAGGAAAATGACCCAAAATTAAGTCATTCACTTTAGGTTTCTCATGAGTTAAACTAAATTCTGTATTTATGCATAAACCTCTATGAAGGGGCTAATTAAAAATTATAGCATCTGTGATGACTGGGAGGAACAAATCCAACAAATTAGAAACCCAAGTTGGATAACCAATGACAAAAGGGTGTATCCTAATGTATTTGAATGACCTGTTCTTGAATATTTCATTTTTTCCCATCATAAAGAACAGGCTCTTTACTTAAAGCGGAGGGCAGATAGATTCTCTATGATATTGCATACTTCTTTATAAATGCGTAGAATTTTGAAATATTTTCCAATTCACATATCATTTAGCCATATAATATTTTATCATCGCTTTATTAAACGTCTAAAATATCCAGACACTGTGCTACGCCTGTTGATATGAAAACTCTTTTTCGTTTAAATGCCTGCCCTCTGGCATTTACTGGTCCTATTTCTGATTACCTCCAGTTTTTCATCCTTTTCTCTTTTTTAAAAATTAATAATATGGGGAGACAAATTCCCTGTATGGATTTAGTGAAAGACAGGATAAGAAATGACAGCAACTCTTAATAAATAAACTGGATATGATATGTCAAAAGCAAAACATTGTATGATATGTCCTGCACATAGATGTTTATAGGAACTTGATTCATTATTGCCAAAATTTGGAAGCAACCAACATGTCCTTCAACAGGTGAATGGATAAATGAACTGTTGTCCATCCAGACAATGGAATATTATTCAGCGTTAAAAAGAAGTGAGCTGTCAAGCCATGAAAAGACGTGGAGGAACCTTAAATGCATGTTACTAAGTGCAAGAAGCCAATCTGAGAAGGCTACATACTATATAATTCCAACTCTATGACATTCTGGAAAAGGCAAATCTATGGAGACAGTAAAAAGATAAGTGGTTGCCAGGGGTAGAGGGGAGGGAGGAATGAATAGACAGAGAGCAGAGGATTTTTAGGGTAGTGAAAATACTTTGTATGATATTATAATGATGGATACATGTCATCACAAATTTGTCCAAACCCATAGAACATATAACACCAAGAGTGAACCCTAATACCAATTACAGACTTTGGGTAATTATGATGGGTCGATTTAGGTTCATCCATTACTACAAACCTACCCTCTGGTGGGAAATGTTGATAACGGGGGAGGCTGTGCATGTGTGGGGGCAGGGCGTACATGGAAAGTGTCTGTACCTTCCTTTCAATTTTGCTGTAAACTTAAAACTGCTCTAAAAACTAAAGTCTTAAAAAAAAAACACACACACACACACAAGGAAGAAAGTTTTAATTTTAAAAGATTAGAATATTACTTGGACAATAACAAAGAAAGAAGCTAATATAAGAACACAGGGAAGTGAGGGCTGTCAGATTATTTGCTGCTGTATCCCGTATATCCATATTACAGAAGCGGTTCCTCAACTCATAATTGTTGATTATTCAGACCACCCAACACCAGGGATCCCTACCCTCCCAAAGAGTGGATAATATGAGGGACTTGGAATCGACCTGTATATATTGATGGACGCTAAAAGTAAAGGAGGCTTTTTAAGTTTCTTTTTTTTTTAAGTTCACATGTTATAAAGTAGAGTGTTTATCTTGATGTGTTGTGTTTTTGTTCATTTATGTATTTTAGCAATAGAACCATTTCCAGGTGAAATGGTCTGGACGTCCAGAGTATGAAAAGAAAAAAGCTGAGGTTGTACACACCCAGGCATTCTGGAGGGTAATCTCTTTGGTCCTTATCTCAGAAGACCCAAAGACAATTCTGGGTGTTTGTGGAGCACTGTTTTGATGACAGCCCACTGATAAGACCTCCAGCCTGAACTGTCTGAGCCTGGAGCACGGGTCCTGCTCATCTCCATCTGTGCTAAGTGTCCTTTCTTCTCAGTAACAGAAGGGAGTACAAAATTGGATAGGAAATAATTCAGGAGGACATCATAGATGTTTACAAAGAAAGGTGACAGGCACGCATAAGACTGAATCTTTTTATAAGTTTTTCCATATTAGGATTATATACAAACAAAAAAGAGAGACACAGGAACAGATTCATCCTACATATTGCATTTGGAACTGTATTGACAACTGATTCCACGGCCTGATATGATCTGGTGATCATTCTCCCAAAGAATTAAATTATGTTTTTAACCTGAAAGTGTTTAAATATCTTCAAACACAACTGAATTTGTGGGGCCAGCCCAGTGGCATAGTGGTTAAGTCCGTGCACTCTGCTTCAGAGGCCCGGGGTTCACAGGTTCGGATCCAGAGCTCGGACCTACACACCACTTATCAAGCCATGCTGTGGTAGGCATCCCACATATAAAGTAGAGGAAGATGGGTAAAGATGTTAGCCCAGGGCCAATCTTCCTTAGCAAAAAGAGGAGGATTGGCAACAGATGTTAGCTCAGGGATAATCTTCCTCACACACACAAAAAAACACAACTGAATTTGCAACCATATTAAAAAGGCACTACTCTTGTGTTGTTACATATGAATATATATATGTATGTATATACATATATATAAAGTTGATGTTGCAGCTATATATATATATATATATATCTAGATTAACTTCATGGAAACCTCCTAAATTACCTATGAACATACTGAAATCACAGTGTCACAAACACTGAAAAATCAATAGTACATTTATGCAACAGAAAAATTTTTATATAGTTATTTAATGGAACAAAACAGAAGAATAAATAGCTTAAGTAAGAATCGATTTGTAAAATCCCTAGACTCTACTAACAATTTTGTTGCAATTTCTAATCAATTTGATGTATTTGGGCCAGAGGATAGTCCTTTTATTTTCTCTATAAAATTAGTATCCACAGCATTACATTTTTGGGTAGCTTCCCGGTATGCAAAGCATTTTCACATACATTATTTAATGCAATCCAGACTATAATTTTGTAGCAATATTAAGTAGTTAATATTGCCTTCAGCTCATGTGTGAAGAAACTAAGAGAAGATGCAATGTATTAAAGATTCTCATAGCAACATGGAAATATCTTAAAATCATATACGTATGGTGCCAGGGGGGAAAGCAGGTCATAGATATAGAAAGTAGAATGGTGGTTACCAGGGGCTGAGGGAAGGGACTAAAAGTGACTTGTTCAACAAGTATAGAATTTTGCTCCCGCAAGACGAAAAGGTTCTGGAGATCTGTTTCACAACAATGCAGATATAGTTAACACCACTGAACCGTACACTTAAAAATTATTAAGATGGTAAATTTTGTGGTATTTTTTACAATTAATATCAATTATAAAGAAATATATAAAATATTAGAGTATATTTTCGGGCAAAATGTTTTAAAAATCCAATTTAACGTAAGTAGAGGATGTTGAGGCTGGGTAAGCCATAGTAATAAAGTCTGCATTTGCTATTTTTCTGTTCCTACTGCTTATGTACTATTCAGACCAATTTTGATACTGCTGAAGAATAATGTATGCCCTTTACACAATTAACATCCCTTTCAAAGTCAATGATATTAATAATAAAAGCAACAATAACACGAGTCCAAATTTACACCATGATGCTTACTTAGCAGTTGACCATCCACAGAAAGACAGTGAAAAGCCATGTTTGTGGTTAGTATTCCCATGGAATGCCTCCTTCTTTATTTTTATGGAAGCCTTCTCGTTATACAGGAGTACACATCAGCCAGTGATCTAACAGCAATGAAGTCTGGTTCTCCTGGAATATTTTCTCTATATTCTAATGGGACCCCCCCTCGTGTAGGGTCAGTTGAGTTATGACATCAGGTGAAGGCATCAAGCAGGACCAGAGTAGGGGTCTGACAAACAGGTCCACTCTATGTTCAAATTATCAGTAGTCCTCAGTGATGAGCTGAGTGCCCCCCAATACAACTGAAAACAGCCACATTTTTGGCAGTCTTAGGTACAGGAATAAGTCATGATGAAATGCAGGTTTTGCAGGCACAGTGGTGCTCTCTCATTAAACATATTTGAAATTACAATCAATTTATAGAACTAACAGTATGAGTTAGTTATTCTAACACCAGAAGGAGGTACATGATCTTCGTAGAGGCAGCTCAAAGTAGCTAGCTGAACTCAGCCTCAGAATAGAAGCCCTCTGGGCTCAAGGCAGTTGACCTTTTACTTGCACTATGAGTTTACAAGGTAGCAAGGAGGTTACTCTGCTTCCCCAGTACACTCACTATTGAAATCAGTGAATAAGATGCTGTGTTCCAGGTGAGTTCAAATGATGTGGGTGCCATCTTGGTGGGGTGATCTCTCTGGGGTCTTCACATTCCCCTTTTCTGGGAAGGTCTTCTCTTATGACAACAGTAGGCTCAAGTATGCTAAGACCGTCAACACAGAAGGGAAAAAGAGAGAGAAAAACCAAAGCAAGAAGGTAGCCTCACTATGTATGGATCACAGGCTGGAGTAAACCAGTTGTAATCCCAAGCTGGTCCAACCAGCTAGCCCAAGCTCACTCCAGATGAAGGAAGCTTCCATGCCTAGAAGTTTAAACATTGGGCTGGGTTCAGTAGCAGGGGATTCCAGAAGATGAATGATATGAAGGAAGAATTTGGGTCATGTCATGATTCCAGGAGAAGGTGCAGCCAATGGCTAGATTGGAAGTCAAAAGAGCAGAACCCAACACTTGCAAAAGAGCAAGGCATGAGCCCAGCTGAGAATGATTTCAGAAGCAAGCAGACTTACAGAACAAAACAACTGATGTGACACAGAGTGGCTTCCAGGCTAGAAACCGTCCTTGGAATGAGCTGACACAGATGCAGAGAATGTCTTCATTCTTGGGCCATCCAGGTGCACGATCTGCTTGCCACAGGTGCAACCTGAATTTGGAGCTTGCAGAAGAAATGAAGCAGACGCTGATATTGTCTCTGGGGGGTGCTGCTCATTAGGTCATAGCTAGCTTGCCTCTAGCCTTCGGCACAACCATTTCCAAACTTACCAGGTAATCTGGGATCACCATCTAGTTATCCCATTTTTTTCTAAGCCATGTTCGTCTACAGAACCCATAGTCTTGTGTACTACCAGAAGCATGAGGTGCACTTGGCAGCGTCAAAAAGCCCTGGCAATTTTGTACTGGCAAATTCATCAGTGTCAAAAGAGACTAACCGCTTTTGCTTGGTGCCAGAAGTCAGGGTGATGTGTTCCTGGAATCAGGGCTGAATCAGAAGGTTCCTCCAGCCTTGCCCCCCAGCAGTAGCTGAACTTGAACTTGAACTTCATTCTTGGTGGGCAATGATTGTACAAATGTTTCTCACAAGGAACATTTACTAGTCCTGACCTTCTGATTCCTCAATGAATTCAGAAGAGCCATCAAAAATAATAACATATTATTGTAGCTATTAAAGTGTCTAAAGCACATTGCTATGATTTATCTGCTTTTTACAGCCAAGAAAGCTGAACCTTAGAGATGTGAAATGGCTTGCCAAAAGGCAGAGAACCTTGAGATTCAGAGTTAGTTCTTCCTACTTCCTTATGCTGGGTCTTCCTTGCAAACTGAGCTTATGTTGTGTTGGGGCCCAGAGCAGGCACCCAAAATATCCCACAAGAGCATATTGATTATTTTGAAATAAAGTCACTTGAGAAGCAAACAGGGCATTCTCACCCTCCTGTCTCTGTTCCCCCTGAAAGCAGGAAATAAATCTCACATGTGAAAGGTGCTCTCCCTGCATCCTTGTCACCAGAGCTGGGGATTTCAAGACTGAGAAGCCTGAATAAAAAAATCTTGTTAATTTACTACTTCAAGCCTAAACTCTGCTTAAATTCCTCATTATTTACGTACCTCAAACCTAACTTTCTTTGTCCTGCCAATTCTCCATACATTTATTGTTTCTTTGTATAAAAGAAATACATACTGCCTGCTTTGTTCACCCCGTGAGCATTACTTCTCTATGATCTCCCATAGGTAAAGTGTTAAACTTGGTTTTTCTCCTGTTAATCTGGTCTTAGGTCAATTTTATTATTAGTCCAGCCATAAGAACAGAAGAAGGGAAGAAAGGGGCTTTTCCCCCACCCTGACAGCTATTTCTGCTTATGGTAATTTTTATTTTCCCTAGATAAATGTAAGTAAGTTCAAAGAATATTGCTTGTTAAAACTCTCAAAGCTATCTCCTTTAGATACTAGAATGTTCCTTTATTCTTACTCAAATCTTGACTGTGGCATATGTTTCTCAACATATTTCAAATCAAAATTAAAATACTAATTTTAATTGGTAGTTAAGTATTTTTAAGAAAACAGAAGGAAGAGATTTCTACATGAAGTTAGACAAATCTTTTTCCTACAGCAAGTTATTCCCACCTCCAAGGGAAAGTAATTATTCCATTTACACATATGCTAATGGATACCTTTAAGAAAGGAACCTCAGAGTGGACTTTCATTTTCTACTGTAGATAGTAACACGCCAGCCTTTCAGGGCACCAGTGGACCAAGGGTTGTATTTTGATAACCTGCCAACGAAGCCAGAATGCTCCCAGTTGAACATCAACTCCTTTCAGATTGAAATAAACCAATTACCATTTATATTTGAAGAGTTTGGGGTAATTTGGGAACCATTTAAAAAAAAAATGCTTGCCCTCAATTCACAAACCAAAATTTAAATTTGTCAAAAGATCAGTCTTGATTCAGATTAGAGCCAGAGAGCTACATGGCAGAAAACCCAAATACACCCGTGCAGTTGAGAACAGCATTACAAAAGCTGCTAAAATATCTTCACATACCCACCACGGCCACATCCCACCCCAGGATGCCCCGTGAAAAACTCCCATTTATAGTTTCATTTTCCAATCTCCTGGCTGAGATGGAAATGATTTCCCGCTGCAAATTGCCTGTTGGAGCAAAAATGAATGGCTTTTCAGCCAAACAAGCTAACATCCCCTCCTGAAGATTTGCTTTAAAAGGTTGTATTTTTCCTCTTCGCTTTAAACATTAAAATATCCAGTTGAGCACAGAATGGGTTTGAATTATGCAGTGGCGGGCAATGTGAAAATAAGTTCACCGTAAACAATCTCTTAGATTTCAGACATTTTGCTACCTTTTGGGGGATAATGCCGTCTTTTTTCTTCACATGATTGATCAAGGAAGCCTTCCTATCTGCGTTCTGATTAGATTAACGCTTGTGTACAGATTACAATTTAATTCTAATGAATACTGACAAAAATGGAGAACTACTTAGGAATGTGACCCCAACTGCAATTCATTTCCACATTTTCCTCTTTTTTTTTTTTAGATTTCATTGGATTTTGGCACATTCCAAAACTCTACCGATTAAATAATACAAGATAATTTGCTCCCCAAATTTACCTAAGCCCTAATGACCTTTCAGTCCAAAGTATTTCTCTGTCTAAAATTTTTTTTTTATAAATCATATTGGGTTAGAGTCAACCGTAATGACATCAGCTTAACTTGATTATATGTGCAAAGACCTTATTTCCAAATAAAGTTGCATTCACAACTATGGGGGTTAGGACATCAACATATCTTTTTTGGGGGGGACATAATTCAACCTACAACAACACCCTAATGTTAGCATCGCTTGTAATACTGCTCCCATTTAAAAAAATACATATGCATCCAATTGGGATTAGACAAACTTAGATATAATAATGTTACACATATGGTCTCTAAGTATCCATCAACATGGTTAGATGTTGAAAAAACAACTGATTAAGTAAACAAGTGCTTATAGAATAGTCAGTACAGCATACCAATGCACATACCACTTTAAAATTAAAATGATAAAATCAGGAATAGGAACGGTGAACATCAGCCTCACCAGAGTGGCTGCTTTTAGGTACCAAGTGGATTAAAGACGGGAGCTGAGGACAAAGGAATATGCAACAATGTTTACAAAGTCTTATAAATTAACAGCAACAACAAAACAACGCAAAAACTGTAAACAGCGTAAACCTAGCAACATTTGTTCATTCTGGATCATGGGCTCATATATGTTTGTTTTACAGGTTTGCATTTGGGGTAATTTTGAGATTCACCTAATGAAAGCAATAAACACAGTGAAACTGGGTGAAAAATGATGATTTATAAACAAGAGCATAATAGGAAATGCTAAGAAAACTGGCGATTTATCCAATTTGTGTTTTGGATTGCTCGATAGAGCTAAGAAGTGCTCCCTAATTAAATTCTAGTGGAATCTCATGAGCTTGAGTAATCTTAAATGTAATGTATATTAGAAATCCGTCCTGCCTGCTTCCATCACTGCCATCTCCTCTCACCCCTGCCTTCCACTTTTGGTAATAGCCATGGTTTTGGAGAAGTCTAATTTACATCTTGTTTATCTTTCAAACTTCAGATGAAGCTATAACTCACATGTATGAATGAATGGGGGAGTGGGTTATGTTCTTGGAGACATGGTATAAATCTTTAGCATGCTTTCTTTTCCTGCTGTTTAAGACTTGATATTTTGAGCATGCTTTTAAATGAAAACCACAATGAGAAATCGTAACTTTGGGAAAGTCTCTGTTAGTAGAACAACATTGCTAAAGTTAATAGTGTTTTTAAACTTCAGCTACTTTACAGAATTAGAATTGATGGAGTGTCTAGTCACTAAACTCAAGCCAAATTATTTCACCCTGTCTTCTCCCCCTCATGGTAGCGAAGGCACAGAGTTCTTAAGATTTTCTTTTGCGGGAGTTGGTTCCACGCTCCCGTGGAGCGTCTGCTTAGGAAGTTGGCAAACATCTCCTTGAATTGCATTTAGTATAATACGTTTTCCAGAGGGAGTTGAGATGGCAGCACCCTTTGATGACTTGCTTGACAAAACCGACTCTATCCAGCTATGGACCAGAGCCAAGGGAACCTGGGAGATAAATGACTCCTTTAAAGCCCAGTATTACACAGGCCGTCTTGGCTGAAAACCAATGTGCTGTAAAATTGGAAAGCTAGGGATCCCCGCTTCCCAACAGGGCTTGGTAATCGTCTTTCTCTCTTACATGTTGAGAGCAACTTGGATCATTAAATAATGAAGTCAGAGAAGAACCACTTGCAGCTCGAAAGTTGTTACCCACACAAGCAATATTATTTCCAACGTATTTCCTCCACCATTCACGTTTTCATTACCTCTCCTCTTTATGGTGTTCTTCTCTTTGCACTGCTGAGTGCTGGTTCCAGGAGCACACTTGTCTCTTTTCCTTCCACGAGAGACGTCGTGACACTGTGAGGTTAGACTCTAAACGTACATCAAGGACCTGCATAGTGTATGTTAGAATAAGGAAGCTATTCTGCACCTACCTCACCCCTGAGTGATTCTATTTCAGCTTTTTTCTACAAATCATCGTGAAATGATATGCACAAGGAGTCAGAGCAAGGATTCAACGGGTATCCGCAAAAATGCATACAGGATCAATATTTGTATTGAAACCAACTATTAATTTAAAAATAATTAATACCATAAGACGATATTTAACTCCAAAATTCAAAATGATGTTCAATTCTCCTCCCAAACTCCACTTAGAGTTTCCAGCATCTTGTATTTCCATCATAGGACATTGTGCAAATACACAAGCCAGTCTACATTGTACATTACACATACATCTTATTTTTACGCCCACGTTAATAGACTCTACACATCATCATGCACATTGGTTTTGCCACACACCAATGTATCTTAGAGATGTTTCCATATCAGCCCATAAAGCAGCATCAAATTCTTTTCCTACAGCTGCATGGTGCAATAACCACTTGAGGGAAGAGATAAGACCTTTATATTGATTGGATCACAAGGTGCCCTTGAGTTCTTGTAAGTCTAACACTCTGTTGCCAAATCTTTCCTAAATAATCTTCAGGCACTATAAACCCAGTGGGTTCAACAAATGAGACTTTTCTGACGTTCCCCCTGTCAATTAACATCAAGGTCATCTAGACTCCAACTTAAATATTTTGACACCATTTGTGATTTCACAAATTTGGCTCAGTTTTTATGCTGAGTTATTTACCAAGACATGAGGACTGTGCCCACCTGCCTTTGTTTGCAACGAATTGTGCCTCCCTCCAAAAAACATGTGTTCAAGTCTTAACCCCCAGTATGTCAGAATATGACCTTATTTGGAAATAGAGTCATTGCAGATGTAATTAGTTAAGATGAGGACCCACTGGAGTAGGATGGACCCCTAATCCAACAGACCACAGACACACAGGAAAGAAGGACCATATGAGGCAGAGGGAGAGATTGGAGTGATGCTTCCACAAGCCAAGTCATGTCTAGGGCTACCAGAAGCGGGAAGGGGCAAGAAAGAATCACTTGCCTACATTTTCAGAGGGAGCATGACCCTGCCCACACCTTGATCTCAGATTCTGACATCCAGAACTGTGAGATAATACATTTCTGTTGTTTTAGGCCACCCAGTTTGTGGTACTTTGCTAAGGCAGCAGTAGGAAGTTAATATCCCACTGAAGCCCAGTTTATTTTTTTTTAATTTTTATTTATTTATTGATTTTTCCCCCAAAGCCCCAGTAGACAGTTGCATGTCATAGCTGCACATCCCTCTAGTTGCTGTATGTGGGATGCGGCCTCAGCATGGCCGGAGAAGTGGTGCGTCGGTGCGCGCCTGGGATCTGAACCCAGGCCGCCAGCAGCAGAGCGCACGCACTTAACCGCTAAGCCACGGGGCCGGCCCGTGAAGCCTAGTTTAATCTGCCCGTTCCTCTCCATCTCCCAAGCAGTGACGAAATTCAGAGCTTTACAACTTCTCACCAAGGCTGCTACACAATTTCCTCCCAGGCACCAATTCATGCCACCAAAATAATGCTCCTAAAATATACATAAATATGTATTTTCCTGCTTGAATCATGCATGCAACTCTATATTTACCTGTAAGATTAGGTTCTAGTGTTTTATCTATTCATGCATTGATTGACTGATGGATGATTGATTGATTGATTCAGAAAGCATGCACTGAGTACTTGCCAGGTGCCAGGAATTGCATGTGAGAACCTGCCCCCCGGGTTTCATTCATCTCCCGTCTCAGGATATCTCCCTGAATCTCACTCTAGAATATAAAATCCTACTTTCCCCACAAATCTAATACTTCATCCATGCTGCTTCCTTTGTCTGCAACCCTTGACATTCTCAATTTCCAAAATGTGCATTAAGTCACATCTCCCCTGTGAAGACTTTTATTCCTGAGAGAATGCACTCCTGTTAGTTCCCTCACTCCTCAGAGCTCCTGTGAGGGAGTTGTATCTCATTTTTGATATTGTTTTTTAAAAAATGAGTGATGAAGAAAATTAGACACAATTACAGAGTCAGGGAACAGTGACACAAGAATATTTTTTAACCATGGTTTATGCTTCTAAATCCCTTTATGCAATACAGTCTGCACACCTGGACAGGAGAGATTCCTAAGCTGGGGCCCACGCCTTCAAGGGTCTCCTGATCACAAACACAAGTCAACAAATAAACATATGGTGTTAATATGGGACACATGGGCACCTCTGTCACATGGGATCTAGGGCTTACCTCTGGCTGAGTGTAACTGAAGCCCTAAATACCTGTTCCCGTGACTAACACCTTTCGTGTCCCCAAGATCCTTCCCAAGTATTGATATATGTTCCTGAAATCAAAGGTGACGTGTCCCAAGGCCCGAAGGTCCGTGGGTTATATGGCCTTGTTGTTTATGAGATGGACGCTGCTTTGAGATGTGGAAGAGTTTGAGCTGCAGAAGTGCTTGGGTGAGAGAAAAACGTGTTAATTTCTCATACCCTTACTGTCAGAGGGAATGCAGAGTAAGGGTCTGCGAGCTATGGCTAGGAATGGCTTTTACGTGTGGAGATGGTTATGCTGTAAACAGTTGTATAAGCACCTACATAATGTCCTGGTTTTTACCTCCTAGACCGTGAAGCCAAAAATATTTACTAGCAGGCTCTTTACAGAAAAAGCTTGCCAACCCTTGATGCAGAAGATTGTGAAATAAAAAGTATCATTTCCCAGCACTGCCAAGTATGTATTTACTGTCTTCTCTTCGTTTTCCAAATTGTGGTTCCAGATGTCCTCACAAATTAGAATGTGTTCACAAAAGCTACACATGGCTGCTGAGAAACATGTTACAGTATTAAACAATACTTTTAAAAGTCATATAATACATATAGTTCTATACACACATATATGTATATGATTTTTTAAAACATTGTTTCATATACTATATATTTAATGTATACATTATATATACATAATATAATGTATTATTATAATATACGTGTAATATTCATAAATATATAATGTACACATTTAATATACTATATATATGTAGTTCTATAAATTACATTGGAATTTTGTTATCACTCCTTATTTTAGCCACCAAGTATACATGAAATGGTACATTAAACTTTATTTTTAAAACATAAATTGAAAGTTCCAAACTTACTTAAATAGTTTAGGTTATAAGATTTAATATTTCTTAACTAGAATTTGTCTTATATCTTTTACTTTTAATAAATTTTTATATATTTTAAGAGAAAAGCAACCTTGAAAATATGAAACATTTCTCAGTAATGTGATATTTTCTAGGTATTCTTATATTATAAACTTTCATACAATTACATTTAATTTTTTAATCCTTTAGAACAAGGCCAAATCCAGCCTGTGGCCTGTTTGTTTGTTTTTTTTAAATAAAGTGTAATTGGAACATAGCTGTGCCCATTTTTTACACACTGTCTACGGCTGATTTCACAAGACTATGACAATTCCTTATTGCTCTCAATAGTGAAAAATTCACAAGACTTTTAAGACATCGATGTAAACATTTACAATAGACAGAGAATAGCGTTAAATCGTTTTTTTTTTTTTAATTCATATACTTTGTCAGTGACTTATATGAAATACCCCACTTGAAAGCAACCCCTTCCTGTCACTCATCTCAAGTATAAGTTGAGAGTCAGGTGACCTGACTCCTGATCAGACCCTGTTGGTCAAGATTGGTCATCGATGACCCACAGGACTCCATCTTTGTCTCTAAATTACAGACTGGGAGAGACAGACTTTGGAACTGGCCACCGCTGTCCAGGAGTGTGAAGCAAAAGGAAAATTTCACCAACTAAAAAGCTAATGAAGATATTATCTGATTATTACTTAATACAATTTTGAGTTTTAAAGAACTAAAGTTTTCCTTTTCATTAAAAAAAAAATTTTCTCTCAGGGGCTGGCCCAGTGGCATAGTGGTTAAGTTCACGTGGTTCACTTCAGCGGCCTGGGGTTTGCAGGTTCTGATGCCGGGCGCAGACCTACGCACCACTTATCAAGCCATGCTGTGGTGGCGTACCACATATAAAGTAGAGGAAGATGGGCACAGAAGTTAGCCCAGGGCCAATCTTCCTCAGCAAAAAGAGGAGGATTGGCAAGGGATGTTAGCTCAGGGTTAATCATCCTCAAACACATAAAAAAAATTTCTCTGGAACCAGATAGTGGTGACGATTCCACAGCATTGTGAATGTACTTAATGCCACTAAGTTGTACACCCTCAAATGTGTATTTTACATTAAAAAATAAACACTTGAGTAAATAATATTTTAATTATTAAATTAATTAGGTATAAAATGCATAAGCTTTTTATAATATCTAGAATATTATATAAAATATACTTTAATATAACTAAGTGATAAAATTATTAAAATAATGAAATTAAAATACTATTAATATTAAATGAAATATTAAAATTAATGTAAGATTAAATAACTGTTATCATTAAATAGTTAATAATAAAAAATTGATATTAAATAAAATTAATTAGATTGAAATATTATTGCTTATTTTAATTAATTTATATATGTATTTCTGCCTTCTTTCTGCCTTTTGGATTTCTGACTTTGTCACCTAGTACCACCCAAAGAGAATCCACGGATACAGTCTAGCTAAGAAAAAGCAGAGTTCAGATCTCTCTCCAGAGCTCTAAATGACCAAGTAAATATTTCTCAACTGAATAAAAAGATCCCCTCAAGTGACAATTTGTTATGTTTTTACAGAAAACACACACAGCTTAACAGAGAGCCCTCAGACCTTGCTTTGCTTGTGCAATTCCACACCCAGTGTGTTTAGAGCATCATGCCTGTCTGGTGTCACTTATGATTTCCAGGAAATAGACGCAAGAACACAGGTTGGCTGGCCCTCCTCCTGAATCTACCTCAAAAACCACCCAAGAGATTTTAAACAGGAGACAACACGCGTCAGGGCTTAGATCTAGAAAGCTGCCCACTGCATGGCAGATATTTGGAGGAATTTCCTGATCTATGAAGAAACCAGATGGAATCAACTCAGGAATAGCCACAGGGTGTCCTCCTCAGAAAGCGACTTTCTGTTGCAAGAGGAACAGAGAGAAGGTTCTGAAACTTATTTAAAAAAATAGTAACCAAGGGTGTTTCATAGGCATACACATTACGTGCCTTATTTAATTCTCTCCGAGGTCCTACCATTAGTGTCTCCATTGTTAAATGCAGAATCTGAGAACTATTGGGGAATGTGATTGCTCCAAGTCGCTCAGCTGTTGAGGGACAGAGGCAAGGTGGGGAACCCTAGCCTACCTTGTGCCTTTCTGAGAACTAACTTGTGAGGCCAGACTGCAGGTGAGGGAGAGATGGAGAATTGGTGGTAGAAATATCTACTAGAAATACTTTTTACCAATTGGCTCAGAAGACATGTGGAGGAAGCTCATCTAAAGATCCCAGGTGAACTTACATTTCCAGCAGATGCACGAGTGGGTCACCTGAGCCCACATAGTAAGGGTCTTCCCCGTTAAGACAGTGACCACTCTTAAAAAAGTGTCCAGATGACCACTCTTAAAATAGTGTCATGAAGTCATAAACGCTGTTGGACACATGATGTACTATAGGACCTCTCAGTGTATAGTTTGTCTTGTCTTGTTTATAACAAGTTATTTTGAAAGTGACATTTAAAAAATTGTAACGAAGTCCTGTAAATCATTTTTTCTTCTTTTATAGATCGTACTGTTAGTGTCATATCTAAGAAATATTTGCCTAAATGAAGGTCACAAAGATTTTCTCCTATGGTTGCTTACAGAAGTTTGGTAATTTTAGGTTTTACACTTAGACCTTATGATCCATTTTAAGTTAGTTCTTGTATATGGTTATAGTTCATTTTGGGTTTTTTTTTTTTGCATGTAGATATCCAACTATCCCATCATCATTTGTTACAAAGAGTGAGGGAAAGAAAGGAGTCGAGACTGAGTCTTTGAGTTCTCACTTGTGAAACTGGAGAGCAGGTGGCACCTGTCAATAAAGCACAGAATGATGAAGAACCCCAGGTTAAGGACTTGATATAGCCAGCTAGCTTTGAGAAATCTAAATGGAAATGCTGGGTAGATTGTCAGCCACTCCACGACTGGAATTTAGAGGAGAAGTTGGATTGTATTTATAAATTCTGAGTCATTAGAATCATTGGTATGAATGAAAGGAGAGAAGATATCCTAGAATAGACGAACCTCAAGGATTTATGACATAAAGTGGGCAGTAGAGTGGGAGAAATCTGCAAAGAAAGTGGCTAGAACTCTGGGAGGAAATGAGGAGATGGATTTTGTAGGAAATCCAAGAGAAATATTCATTCCAAGAACAAAATAGTCATCAGATTACGTGCTGCTGAAAGACCGAGTACGAAGATGCTTGACAAAGAACCAAGCATTTTCACAATACTGAGGTCATTTTTGACTTCATTAATTGTAAGTTGACGGTGTGCCAATGCCACCTCTGCTTCTAGGAAGCTTGTCAAAAATGTGAAAAAAAATGTAATATACTATGAGGGAGATTTATGCAAAAAAAAAAAATATCCACACTGAATTCCAAGTAGCAACAAGCCCAAGGAAAATGCCTCAAGCCCTTTCAAAAAGATGATGTGTTTGTGTTTTAAGTTAAATTAAAATGATTATGATATGTTTATCAATTTTTAATGATTTATTGTCCTTTAGCTTAAACTGCCTTTCTCAATTAACTGATTTTAGAGTCTGGAGCATCCCCCTATAACATGACATACCACCACCCAAATAAACAACTTGTCCCCCACACACCCCGCCATTTTCTCATGCTTTTCTCTCAACACTGCCTTGCACTTCTTTCCCTTTTGGAATTGAAGCCGTGGCTCTTTCTGGAGGACACTATAGCTTCTCGACAAGGCCCCTTGTTCTACAGGGACCAGGGGTGGGATAAGTACCCTTCTTATCATTCCTGCTCCCCTCCCAGCTGTTGAACCATTCAACCGCCCATTACTACAGTCAGCTACCCACTCTCTGGAGACTCTACTTCACTCCTTCATGCTGTCAGCACTGGATTTATTGCCATTTTCTCTAGCACAGTGCATGTTCTCATTCCTGGAGGAAGCAGGGGTTGGGGGATGGGGCTTGAATATCCATGTAAATGATTTTCAAACGCTCAGGCCCCAGGGTTCCTTGATTCTTCTACAAATTAAGTTGTCATCCCACTATTTGACCACGACTTCTTTTGTTCCATCACCAATGACTTTACATTGCCAAGCACGTTCTCTTTTATGAATCCCTAATGGTGCCAATCAGAGCTAAAGATGGTGTCAGGTTTGTGCCCAATTTGACTTAAACGCTTCCTTTATGTGTTGCCTTGTCTCCCTGAAATTACGTCAACTCTAGGACGGGAATGTCAAGCCAGTTTGGAATCTAACGCCTTGCTGTGTAGCTCTGAGATTCCTGAGAGAGCAAGCATTGCCTGAGTCTCAATGATTTCCTTCTCAATGATTTCATAGCAATTGATCAGCATGTTGGTTATCATTCCTCTCAAATGATTCTCTTTTGGATCAAATGTGATACAGACTACTGAGAGAAGGGTAGAGAAAAAAGAACATTCCTTCTCATGCTGTGCATTTAGTTCAAATCCTTTGACCTTCTCTACCGAAGGCAGAAAATTGAAAAGCTTGAGCAAATTTGATAATCTAACTATGCAGACATCTTCTTTTAAAATATCGTAGGTTGGTTATGGGGCAAACATCCCTTTCTGCAGAACTTAATCATAAATGGAAACTTGAGATGCTTAATGGTATCATTATATATTATATGTTTGCAAAGAAAAAAGAATCTCATGTCATTAATAATTTTACATCACAATATAAAATAGACCACCAGTCAAAAGTTTCTGAAATAACAACAATCTAATGATAATCAGATACCTCAGTTCTATATCACAGGATGACAATTGCTTACCTGTAGCATAATAACCTGCTTTCCTCTGAGGCTCTGTAACTGTCGGCTGCATTGCAAGTAGCTTGCTGGACTATTAAGCAGAGCTCTTAATAGTAACTGGTCACAAATGTTGCTTTATTTCATGTAAAATAAAGAAGAAGAATATTATTTATATAAGCACACATATTACATGCATTCACAAATATATAAATGTGGTCAATCATACCTTTTATTATAATACCCTATTTATTTAACTATCTATTTAATATTTATTTACTTATTTATTCATGGCATGCCTTAATTTTTCTTTGGTTCCCATTCCCATCTTCTTCATTCCCTCTAACCTCCCTCATCAGTTAAGCTGTGTTTAATCCTGGTGTGTAGCATTCCATGTTTTCAGATGCTTACATATATATTCAAATATATGTTCACACACATATATATACCTACATATATGTATATATACTCAAATGTATGTATATGGGACTATCTAAATGTATGTATACATATATAGGTATCTATATGTTTGTGTGTATATACATATATACACTCAAATATATACTCGACTAAGTATATATGTATATACACACAGAGATGCACATGTATATTTACATACATTTGCATTATACATATATAACCTTATAACAATATGCATATATAGGAATTGTCATTCCTTTATAAAATCACGATCCGACTATGCAATGTTTTCTTTTTTTTGGCAGTGGCTTGCTCTGTACCCTAAAACATGTGGAAATTCTTCCAAGTCACCTGAAATAGCTTTAATACACTTGGATTAATGTTGCATCATATCCCATTAGGTAGATACACCATCATTCATTCAACCATTCCTTTATTAATTATGATCATTCATTCTCAGTGTTTGCCACACACCACACCACAGCATCACTGATTTCCTTTTCATGTATTTTATTGACATTTGAGTTTGAATTCTTAGGAATTTCCTATTTAGGCTCCTTATCATTTGTTTGTCCTTTCATTTTGTTTACTCAGTAAGATCTCTGTGTATGTCAGAGATATTCATAGTCTGTCCTCAGCATATTATCCCCCCACAAAGCTATCGGTTATGCTTATGTGATTTTTGTTGCACAGTTTTTATAGTGAGCACATTCATCTCTTGTTTTAGAACTACTTCTTAATAATAATAATAAATAATAAAAATAATAGATAATACAACAATAATAATAATTCAACTCTGGATATCTACATCCCTAAATTAGCTATGACTTTTTTATTCAATATCTTTAACATTTTACATCTAAGTCTTTATTCTTACCTACAAGTTAAGTATGTATGTGGCATAAAATGGAGATCCAATTTACTTTTCTTGCTGATAAAGTCAGTTGTAGTAGCCCCATGCATCAAATAATCCAGTTATAACTCACTGCAATGAACTGCAAACAGTGTCTTAGGCTCCACTCTCACATGTTTTAGAATCTATTTGTTTAATTTCTTCTTTTCACGTTTATTGACCTCTTTGCCTATCCCTCTGTCAATACCATACAGATGTTATCACAGTGACTTGATAGTATATATTGATATGGGATAAGAAAAGTTTATCCAACTCCATTAAAAGAATAAAAGCAAAGCAGTGAATGTCCTGGGTAGATAAATTGGAGGAGGCAACAACAGTGAAGTGGACAGCATATAAGGCTCTAATTTCCCAGAATTCCTTTGACCAGGGAACAAAGTCAACCACATGTCTTTGGGGACAGAGAGAATATCAGACCATCTGTAGGATATAGTGAAAAGTAGACCTTATGTTTCTACTTCATTTTACTTACCACTGAAAGAAAAAATGGTCTCTAATCCTATTTCTTATATGAATGGACAGTAATATATGTATGTAGAGAGACAAAAAAATGGTAATTAAGGCAAAGAATATTTTGATATGATACTGATATTCATTTGCTCCTTTAAAAAAATCAATAGTCCTTCCTATACATAATATACAAATTGATAAATCCAGCACCTTCTTCCATTTTTCAATCCCAACATCTTATTAGGAAAATAAGTGATGGGCAAGTTTAGCTAATCAAAATGTAAGATGACTGGAAGGAAATATAGTCCATGGAATCTCTAAATCACAAGTGCAATCTTTGGGCAGTACACAGATATGGAGTGTCAACCAGCAGTTGAAGATGTGAAGTTGCCATAAAAAAAATCTAAGTTACACATATTTTGTTTGAGTACAATAGAAAGTTAACCATACTTTTAAATTCATTGAGTTCCTCATTTCTTTCAATACTCATATTTAATATATTTTAAAACCTGCAATAATTGTGTGTTATCTCCAAGAAATATATTTTGGTCAATAAAATATTGACTTGACTATTTTGTTCTTATCCTGCTTCCTAATGAGACTGCCTGTGTAATTGATTCATTAATAAAATGCATACCAAAACATTGCCAACAGGGCAATAACCAGACTCAATTTGTAGTCATTAATTGTCAAGGAATTGCTGAATAACCCAAACTCCTTGGCTGT
Organism: Ceratotherium simum simum; assembly: GCF_057802395.1. Lineage (NCBI taxonomy): Eukaryota > Metazoa > Chordata > Mammalia > Perissodactyla > Rhinocerotidae > Ceratotherium > Ceratotherium simum. Next base: position 126,758,771 of record NC_141940.1, read on the forward strand.
ATGAAGCTCTTGGAAAATGACTTAAAGATACAATTATTTAATCTTAGCAATTTGACAAGTAATTTATAAAATCTCTTTTTAAATGGTAACCAATAATAATAAAGGATAGTAGATTTTCCTAGGAAACGATAATGTATACAACATACATATAAAGCAGGAAATCAGTGCTAATTCCTAGAATGTGAATGTTGACCATCTGAGTTTTCGAGGTATATTTTCCCTACAGACTCATCTTTACCTAGTAGGGTAAAGATATAAGGAAAATAATAATTTATAAGAATCTGACTGCAGAATTTTGTTGTTCTAATGGCAAGAATATGTGTTATAAACCAATTAAATGGATTAAATCTAGGAAAAATCTTCTGCAAAACTTTTGGGTTATTCCTATGGAAACAAAGCCTCAGATTGGTGTTCTATTATACCGTCCACATCCATGAAACCCAAAGGGAAGAATCCAAGAGCTCTTGTTCTGATTTCTAGCTGTTAGGGACTCTGAAGGTTCTATAAGGCAGGTGAGCTGATCTATGTGGATTATGATGCTCTGGCTTCCCAGAGGTGCCCTGGATTGTAATCTTGTTCAGTGCCTCCTAAGAAAGGAGATTGGAGAGCCAAGCACACAGAGAGAAATTAACATTGAGAAGAACTACAGCCACAGGAAGGCACTGGAATCACAACATTGCTTTGCAAATGTCTCAGTTTGCCGTTTATATTGATTCACATATTTAGTGCATTTCATCTGATCAGCATATATGGAAGATTCAGTCTTGACGAGGAAAATGGGCTTTTTAAGTTGCTTCCATATCTGAATCACGTCAGCGACTCATGAAAGTGTCCACTGGTGGTATATTATGGATAGGATTTTCCAAATCATGATCAATTTGTTATGTTATCGTTTCGCATGAAACTTTCAGGTGAACGGAAACTCAAAACGAGAAAAAAAAACTTCACTTGTAAGAATTTTTTTTTTTTTTTTCTGCTGATCTGTTCACACAACCAGGTCACAGGGTGATTTTGCTCTCTGCCTCTTCATTTTTACCAGGTAATCTTGGCCTCGGAGAGGTTAATTGTAGACTGTGAAATCTCTTTGTAGAGATTACCACCAGATAAAACAAAACAACAGCAACTTTCTCTATACGTTGCACTTCTGAAATAGAAAATATGATGGCTACAAGATAGGGCAAATATTTCTGATTCCCACGTATAAAAAAAATTAATGTAACCTCTTTGGAAGAGCAAAATAGAATTTTACGTTTCAACATAATAGTAATTTGAATCCTTAGTAATAGCTTTAATATATAAATATTAAACTAATCTACCGTGATATCTCATTGATGATAGAGGGAATGAACATGGAAACTGTCTGAAAATATATCTAGCAAGTCATTATTCTGATGAATTGGGTTAAATTGGAAATTGATGTAGGCACTGAAGTTGATAGTTTTCTAAAGATAAAGCTCTTTCTTTGAGCTGTGTTTGTAACTTTTAGGGCTCTTTCATCTTTAACTTTCTTTTCTGGGCTATGACTTTTCTTAACTGCACTGAGGCAGCATATCCAGTATGAACGAACTAAGCATTTCCATCTGCTGTTTATACGAAAAGTTTGGGAGCAAGCAAAAGCCAGCGCTGAGGTAATCTGTCAATGATTCATTGCGTTGACAGGCAGGGCTGTGGTGCTATTGGGTTCACATATGGAGCGGGCCAATCCTCAGCACTGAGTTATTTTCCCCCATGAATTTCATTGGAATTCACATCAGAGACACCCCGATGGTCATCCATAACTTGCCACTGGCTGGGGTGGTGGTGGTGCGGCGACATCAATAGTTTTTACACGAGCCCTCTTTGTTGACTCTCTCCGCCAGCAGGAAAATGAGAATGATGGGGTGAACTCTAACAGCAATGCCAGGCCTCTCTGGACGGGCGTTTGTCTGAGGGTACTGGCTTCTCATTAATCCTGCTATCCCTGGCTATTCATCTGCGTTTCAGCTCCAAGGGTGAAATCTGAGATTCTCCTTCATCATTGCTGACAGCAAAGCCGACGTCTTCCTGGGACAACATCCAGACTCTTCTCTCTGGGATTAAAGTGATTTTAGCCCCAAATAATATTTTTCTTACCTCTATCCAAGTGATTCCATTCACTTAAAAGTAGCAACTTTATTGTTCATAAAGAGTTCTCTGTTTTTCCTCTTATTACCTGAGTTGTCTCTTATACTTAAAGTTACCTGTGCTTACTTACACTGTCCCCTTAGGAAGAAAGAAAGAGAAGTAAAATCATCAAAGGTGTTTTGCATTACATGTTTTTAAAATAGTTTTAGTACCTTCACAATGTTGTGCAACCAAAGTCTCTGTTTGTTCCAAAATATTTTCATCACCCTAGAAGGAAACCAGTACCCATTAGCAGTCACTTCCCAATTCTCCTCCTCCAGTCCCTGGCAATCATTGATCAGCTCTCTGCCTCTATTGACTAGCCAATTCTGGACATTTCATAGACGGAATCACACAGTATGTGGTCTTTTGTGTCTCTGACTTTTTTTTTTTGATGAGGAGATCAGCCCCGTGCTAACATCTGCCAAGCCTCCTCTTTTTTTTTTTGCTGAGGAAGACTGGCCCTGGGCTAACATCCGTGCCCATCTTTCTCCACTTTATATGGAACGCTGCCACAGCATGGCCTGCCAAGCAGTGCGTCGGTGCGCGCCCGGGATCCGAACCGGTGAACCCTGGGCCACCGCAACAGAGCTCGTGCACTTAACTGCTTGCACCAGCGGGCTGGCCCCTCTCTTACTTCTTTCACTGAGCATAATAATTTCAAGGTCTATCCACATTATAGCGTATGTCAATGCTTCTTACCTTCTGGTGACTAAATAGTATTCTATTCTATGGATGAACCACGTTTTCTTTATCCATTCATCTGTGGATGGACACTTGTGTTGTTTCCACCTTTTGGCTGTTGTGAATAATGCTGCTATGCACATTTATGTACAAGTTTTTGCTGAAGCACTTGTATTCAATTCTCTTAGTCATATACATAGGAGTGGAATGGCTGGGTTATATGGTCATTTTATGTTTGACTTTTTGCAGAGCAACTAAAGTCCTAGTGGGTGTGGTTACATTGTAATCGAAATGTTTCTCAATTTAATGATATACACCATATTTGATATAAAATCTGTTTTATCCTAATTTACAATCTTCAAACTTTTCTTCCATTTTAGTTTTAAAAATTGCAATAATCAAATGGCCTTTATTAAATGATGTGACTCATCTAGTTTTATTTGTTTTTTTTTGATGAGGGAGGTTGGTCATGAACTAACATCTGGGCCCATCTTCCCCTATTTTATATATGAGATGCTGCCACAGTATGGCTTCATGAGCCGTGCATAGGTCTGCATGTAGGATCTGAGCCTGCAAACCCCTGGTCCGCTGAAATGGACGGCACGAACTTAACCACTATGCCAGTAGGTGGGCCCCCCATCTAGTTTTAGAAAAAGCCATTCCTTTCCAAAAGACTATGAAAAAACTAGAATAAGAAATACAGGTGCTTGTATAATCTAAGGGGCTATGATAAAAAACAATGGGGACCTTATTCAGAAGTAAAGATTATCCTTCACAAGGCCTGGAAGTTAGCTGATTTAACAGACAGTAGATAGAGCTGAAGATTTATTAGCATCTGTCTTTTTTTTTCTTCTCATATGCTTATGATGTTTTTGTGTGTGTGTGTGTGAGGAAAATCAGCCCTGAGCTAACATCCATGCTAATCCTCCTCTTTTTGCTGAGGAAGACCGGATCTAAGCTAACATCTATTGCCAATCCTCCTCCTTTTTTTTCCCCAAAGCCCCAGTAGAGAGTTGTATGTCAGAGTTGCACATCCTTCTAGTTGATGTATGTGGGACGCGGCCTCAGCATGGCCAGAGAAGCGGTGCATCAGTGCGCGCCCGGGATCCGAACCCGGGCCGCCAGGAGCGGAGCGCATGCCCTTAACCGCTAAACCACGGGCCAGTCCCGCTTATTATGTTTTGATTGCTTCCTTCACAAACAAAAAATAAATGCTCCAGGAAAAACACTTTATGACTAAATTCTCAACTTTCCTTATGCTGGCTAACTAGTTCATCCACATAAAAAGAAAAGACAAATTAAAGCTTAAACCTTACTATTTGAAGAACCCAAGCTTTTAGTATCCACGGAGATTTGAATCGAGTGCATCTTCTACTGGCCAATCTGGAAATAAGGATTCTTCCATTTTAACTTGTTTTGTTTGACAGTGGGTTTTTATATAATGCATTTCCCTCCCATTTCCATATGTATTTCACTCTATTATAAATTAGTTGTTTTTATAAACAAAAAAAAAAATACTACTGTCTTTGCTCAGGTTCCCTAGAAAGTTGAGCGAATGTTGGAACTCCTAGACAGGAAGACCAGAGCCCAATGAGTCAGGTGCAGGTGTGGGTACCTGAGGACTAGAGAGCAAAGTCAGAGTGGCGCTCTGGTCTGCACAGGGCAGCAGCCACCCTGCTCCAAGACCCCCAGGAAAGCAGGTCAGGCGAGCAGATCAGGGAGGTCCTAGTAGAAATGCAAACAAGAGCACAGCTTTTCTGAGACTATTTTCCAAGGGCCGTTGCTCACTTGCTCTCAATTGTCTTGAGCCATCATGCCCTCTATATGACCCCAGGAAAAACCTGTGGGGATGTTTCCAATTGCAATAATCATCAATGGTTTATTTTATTTTGTAACATAGGCTGACTTTGTAAAAATTTGTTTCCAACAAAAATGCAACTTTTTATTAAAATAGAAATCAGCCAGAATGACTTAGGTATGCATTACCTGCAGTTATTTGACTATTAGATATTATTTCATTCTTTCATGAGCATGTAATGATCTGTATCAATTTTTTTTTCTTGTTGTTAGTTACTTTAAATCCTTTTTGGAAGTAGATGGGCAAAATGGTAAAATGTTGACCACAAAGTTTTGTCGGGTATGAAACCTTACGTGGTTTATTAATAGAACTTATTTCCTGAGATACACTCATATGACCACACTGAAAACAAAAGTCTTAAAGAGATCATTTAATTCGTACCTTAAAGCAACCTACGAGCTGCAGATGTATATTTGCACCATTCCTGGGCACACTGGAGGAGAGAAATGCACTTTTCTTTACCCCTGGATGGGAGGTGATAGCCTTCAGCAGCTAATACGGTAAGCCTGTTTCCTTCTATTAATCTCCACAGGAAAAACATAGGGCCGCATTCACCAAGGCCTTTATGCTTCCCTTTAAATCACGCTCGGCTCCGTTCTCCAGGCTGTATAATTTCCATTTCCCCTCTTCACTATACTTGACTCGTCTCTTGCTATTCACCCTGGGAGATTTTCGGCCTCGAATGGAAATCATCTTTATTTGGTCACCTAATGCCCCGAGGACATCTCACAAAACTGTGAGAGAAGGCCAGCATTAAAGAATATGACTTTTCAGAATCATGATATAATAATATTTCCCCTTGATCGACCTCTTACCGTGTATCGGTATTCAAGACATGCCTCAATTTATCATAAGTTTGTGACCTGGTACTGTTAATACCCACATTTTTTTATATGAGGAAACGAAGGCCCAGGAATATCAAATAGTGTCCACATCTAATGAGGAGTGAAGCCAGGATTTAAGCCCGTGAAACCTACTCCCAACACCAAGTGCTTAACCCTGACGCAACTTGCTCTGGAGTTGCATCGTATCAATAGGAAAACCTCCACTGTTTATCTCATGTGTATCTGGCGACTGTGACAGAATGGAAGTACAATTCTATCAGGGTCTCAATTCTTTTTTTTTTTTTTTCCCCTCAGGAAGATTAGCCCTGAGCTAACATCTGTTGCCAATCCTCCTCTTCTTATTTTGCATGAGGAAGCCTAGCCCAGAGCTAACATCTGTGCCAATCTTCCTCTGTTTTGTATATGGGTCGCCGCCACAGCAGGACTGACGAGTGGTGTATGTCCAGGCCCAGGATCCAAACCAACGAACCCGGGCCACTGGAGTGGAGAGTGCCAAATTTAACCACTAGGCCATGGGGCTGGCCCCTCAGAGTCTCAATTTTTGAGTAATTAGTCTTGGTTGGTGGAAAACACTACATGTTTATAAGGATTTCATTTTAAACACAAAAATCAGGCATTGATAGCATATCTTGACAAATCTTAAAAAGTTTCTCCCTCTTCTTCATGCCCTTTGGCATCATCCTCATTCTATCTCTAGTACGTTTATTTATACCAACCAGTAGGTTCCTGGTTTGTTCCTAACGGCTTGGCCAAGAAGGGAGATTTATTTCAGAGGATGCACATGGAAATCAGGAGGCAGGCACCTGTGGTCACAGAAATACACATACCACTACTGCTTGCACGTGGCATGTAAAGACTCTTCTGGCATTAATTCCATAAATAGATGACAATATTTGCATCCACGCATGACTGTTTCCTCTCTATGGGGATAATGTGGAGTCCTCGCTATTTTGTTCTGAGGTGTTCCAGTTAAATCCAGGAAAATGCCACTTATGAGCCCCAGATCAATAATCATACCCGAATTCCTGAATGGAATGCACCTCCACCTTCTAAAGACCCAGGATTTCTCACCCCAGGCATTACATTGAGATCCCGCATTTTCTTACAGTGTTTTCTCCTGCGCTCATCACCTACAGCCTCCTGTACAGGGCTGCTTAGGAATTCCAGCTCGTCCCCTTCCACAGGCTTCCCCCTTGAGCTGTCCCCGGCACAATTTCAACTCTGACAGCAGGATATCTTCCACGATTTCCAGTAGGTGTTTCTGCTTAGTAACACCTGTTAAAGACTTAACTCTGTGTCACAAGGGAAGCTGTGAAAGGGTGGAGAGGCGATCATATCTCTGGCTTTCAAATGCATTGGGGATGCACGTCTTCTGAAAAGGTCACTTGAAACATTAGGAAAAGAAAAAAAAACACCAGCAGTGGAAAGTACACCTCTTGTGGCATTTAGGAGACAAGACTCATCATTTTAGTGACTGTTTAACCTTGGATAAAGCTGGCCCCATCTTTCTCACTTGTTAGAGAAGAATGATGGAAACAGGTCTGGATATCTCACAGGTTTATTGTGACAGTCAAATGGGAATGGGAAAGGAGTGAACATTTTAAAGTGCTGTATGAATGTAAGTTAGTATGAAAGGGTTAGGCACATGATACAGAATTTCAAAAATCTTGTAATGATCCAGAATCCTGACACACACTACAAAATGTATTTTTGGCAGAGGAACTGCCTAATGTATTTCAATATAATTTATATATTATTGAAGAATATATATTCATATATATTATATTATATATTATTATATGTAATTCTCATTCCTTCTGAAAAGACTAAGACCCTCCTTTGTTTGAATATATTTTTTAATCAAATGAGAACTTAAGACTTTAAGGAAAATAACACACAATATAGCACACTAATTAACCATACGAATGAGGTCAATATTTGGGAATACAAAGAAAACCCGGGTGTGTTCTCTATACTTTTAGTGGGCTTTCACTTGCCTTTATGCTGCGGTAAAAAGGCCAATGAATGTGGACACACATTACTGCCTCCACCATAATTTTCTGGAATGTTCCTCTTCTGCCTGAGTGATGGGGAAAACACAGCATTTACAACACTGCTGACTTTTCAGTGGAAGTGAAAATATCTTAAGAATAAGTAAATAAATTGATTGAACAGTAAAATAAGTAGGTTAGTCAAAAATAAATGAATCCATTAAAATAACACTCCCACTTCCCAACATATCAAAAGATATTTTAAAGATAGAATATTGATTCTAGAAAATTCTGGGCTAAGAAAGGTGAAATCATCCTCAGACACAATTTTGAAGGATGCCAGCTCTATGCTGTAATTTAATCGCTTGAAAATTAGTTCAAGTACATTTGGGTTTTATCTTTCTCCCCACTGTCATTGTGGAGGGATCTGGGTAGAGGGTGCTAATATGTCCACTTATCCATCCCTCCTCCTTCCTTTTAGAATATCTTCTCCCATGGATGTTTCTGGGCACAGGGCAGTCCACTGAAACTCTTCCTTAGCCTCTTTTGGTTCTAGGTGTGGCCCCAACACTCATTTCTGGGCAATTGTATGTAAGAGAGATGCTGAAGGCAAATTCTAGGTCCTTGCCAAAGAAATCTCCTTGTCCTCTACTTTCTCATTCCCAGCTCCCCATCCTGGGAGCGTGGAATCACTTTCAACAAGCCGAGATGGAATCCTTCTTCCACATCTCTTTACAGCAGTGTTGTGGATTGGATGATGTCCCCTCTCCAAAAAAATATGTTGAAGTCCAAACCCTGGTACCTCAAAATGTGACTTTATTTGGAAAAAGGGTCTTTGCAGATGTGATTAAGTGAAGGGTGGAATTGAGGTCATCCTCGATGAGGGTAGCCCTAAATCCAATGACAGTGTCCTCATCAGAGACAGAAGAGGAGACACAGACACAGAGGAGAAGCCACGTGGAGACGGAGGCAGAGATGGAGGGAGGCGGCCACCAGCCCAGGGACGCCTGGAGCCCCAGAAGCTGGAAGAGGCAGGAAGGACCCTCCCCTGGAGCCTCTGGAGGGGAGCATGGCCCTGCGACCCCTTCATCTCAGACATCTGGTCTCCAGGACTGGGAAGAATGAATTCCTGTGGTTTAAGCCCCCAGTTTGCGGTCCTTTGTCGTGACAGCTACAGAAAACTCATACAAGCAGCTTAGTCTGTGTTAGAATTCATAGAAGTGTGCTGATGGTTAACACAAGCAAGATCACAGAATCTCATATTTTACAGCTAAAAATGGTCTAGTTCAACAACTTCACTTTACAGATGAGACATCTGAAGTCTCGTGATGTTAAAAAAATTTCCTCAGGAGCAACTGTCCATTTTTGAAAGATAGATTTTATCAGGTTAAAGGTTTTTTATTTTAATTTTGACTTTCCTAAAAGTTTATTTTGTCATGAATGGTTGTTAACATTTGTTAAATGCTTTTTAAAAATACATCTTGTGTCCTTTATTCTGTTAATGGATTGAGTCGTGTTCATGTATTTTCTACTAATCAACCATTCTCGAATTCCTAAGATAAACACAGTATGGTTATAATGGATAATTAAGAAAATAGTTATATGAATCATACAACACCACCTCCAAAATAAACGCCATGAATTTTATCCAGCAACTGCACTCCAGGGAATGATTTTAAGATCACCACCAGCCAATATTTAGAGAATCCACATACAAATATACTTGTTTTTGCTTTGTTATTAGCAAGATTTTTATAAAAAGAAAGAATGAAAACTGGCTCAATCTGCCATACCAGGGAATCATTAACTAAATCCTGGTGCAATAATCCAATTAAATGAATAACACGATGCATTTAAATTTAAATTGAATTTATAATGCACTTTGTGTACCATAACTTTATGATTCACTGTAGTCATTTGCAATGATTATTTCCCTTGTATATGTAGCATTTACATCTTTTAAATTAAGTGTTATTGAAAATAGTGGAAATGAATTTTAATATATGTTAAAAGTCTCCCTTTCTCTTCTCCCCAGCTTTAAAAATAATGAATAAATAATAGGGTGTTGGGCAGCATCATTCAAAACAATAGAGATAGAGAAAAAAGTGTTATTGTTTGGTGGGGGAGAAAAAGATGTCATTATCTAGTACCGTTCAGAAAGATATAGATATATCGAGATGTCAACAAGAAGCAAAAAAGCAACGTCAGACGTGGGTCTTCCTGCCTGTGGATGGCCAATTAGATTGTTGGGGTTTTCAGTGCTGATAAGCGACTTCACTGAGTATGTATCTCAAGAGGGGTCTCATCTGTGTGCATCTGGTATGTGATTGTCCACACCTGTTTGTTCCCTGGTGTTTTTCTGATGTACCACAAGGACCTGCGCAGACGAAAGGAAAATGGACCAGACAGTGCTTGCCTCAGGGGCCAGGGATGCTGAACCCACAGATGTGTTACTGAGCCGTCCTGTAACCTCCTTCACCGCCTTGCATCCTATTACTGTGTAGGCATGCCCACCGGTGGACAAATGGCCTCCAACGTTGGCCCTACTTTGTGCCTGGCCTTTAGGAAGCCACAGACACTAAGCATTTAAAAACTATTCAATAAGTGTCATTAGAAGCGTGCTACCCTTTGCATTAAATTTGCCATTTGCCTGCAAATAATTGGCCTTAAATTGTTGTGCAACTTATCTATCTCACAACACAAGTCTTCTGCCTGACCAGAAGTCCAAAGCTTATAATTTCTTTGACTTTTGTTTAAAAATAAATTCCTCAGCCTATCACAAGATAAAGATGATATGCAGGAAAATAATGAGCCGGACTGTCATCCTGCCAAAGTAAAAAAAAAAAAAAAAGATAGAAACTGGATGAAAAACCACTGAACCGTGCAAGATCGCAAAGCTTTCCTTGACATTCATTTAGCTCATAACAAACCATTTAATGCTGTTTGTTCTCTGCCAAAAAAAAACAAAAAACAAAAAACAAGACTGTAATGCTTGGAAGACCAATGTTCTGTGGCTGAAAAAGAAATGACAATATTCAATATTCTGATTTTCATAAAGTCTTAAATCTGGTTTTCTCATTTTTTTACTCCTTCACATCCAAGATATGCAAAATCCACCAGAACGGTTTGGGTTTGTAGTAAATGGTAGTTTAGCAAGAATTAAGACAAGTGAGCATTGCCAGTCTTTATATACAGTGTTTAATCTCTTTATCTGTTAGAACCTTGCAAAGAACTTTACCAAGTCTATTACTGACTGCATTTTGTAAAGAACGTCCAATGATTTCAGAAAATATCATGGAAATCGAAAGGAAACTGGTCCATCCTATTTGCAATGTTATTCACTAATGAAAATGTATCCATCCTATCAAATGAATGAAAATAATTTAATCAACAAACATAGCGTTTATGCTTTCTATATTTGAAATATCCCTAAGCCATTCATTTGCCATGGCTTCCCTGGGTCAGCAGTATACACTGTATTTGATTTTCCCTAGAACCTCAGCAAAGACATTAATATTCACAACCTTATTCCCCACGTCATAATTTAAACCGTATTAAAATATGTAAGTATGAATGGGTTTCTTATTTCCTTCTTGAATTCCTTGTGTCTATAGCTTATCAATCTCAGTAGATATCTACTTTCTTTAATACCAATTTTCCAAACTAATATAGAATAAAAATTGGGCAAAGCTTATCCTTGCGTACCCCCGTCAGTTTATCTAATTCCAATACGTCTTTGCATATTGCTTTGGTAAAGGTTATCTCTTTACTTAATGGATGTCACTTCATATTTCATTTTCCTGAGCCTTCCTTTACAGTGTCAATTTTCCCTTTTCTCTGAATAACGTTGAAGGGAAAAACTCTCCCATTATTGCTAATTTTCTCTGGTCTGTTCTGAACTTGTTCAATTCTGTTCTTCAAAACCTTGACATCTCTTCCTGATTCTGTCTCCTGTTACATATAAAGTTATCTCTTGCGTGCAGCCTTACATTTCTTCATCCATTGCAACAAAATACCTGTGTTTCCCTATCATGTCATAAATGAAACTTTTTCCTCTTCCCTCAGCATGATTTTCCTGCAAAAAAAGCTTTTCTATTGCTTGGCCCAGAAGCTATATGAATCCTTGAATCTGCATTGTACATCACCCTTCTTATTTCTTCTTCTGGGACCATTTCCACCTTTCCTCAACTACTTCAAAACAACATACACACTCCTTCAAATAATTTTTTATATGCAGACCATAAAATGCATTACATAACATACACCATATAATATAAGATACATTACATATCAAAGCAAGATACATAACATAATGCACATCATGTTAACATGTGTTCCATAACACATATTATGTAATATAGCCTTGTTAATGTCATATAACATATGGAAAAAATTCTTTATATTCCTTTTTAAATCCATTATTTTCTTCTTCCTTTTATCTTTTCAATACCATTTCTACTCTATTCCAGGAAATTCTGAGAGGCATGTGAGAGTGACTAAAAACACAGAGATCTTGGATTTCAAGACACAGAGATCGTGTCTTGAACCTACATTTTGACCAAACTTTCCCTGTACTGTCACAAAACCCAGAGCAGCAGCCGTAAGGAAAATCAATAAACTGATGTCTAAATGTTTTAAAGTTAAATCAAGCAAATTGGTTTAATTTTTTTTTTCTATTTTAACAAGACATACCATTAAAATGACCTGGAAAGACAGGTTCAAACATGGCAGTGTGCATGGGGGAAGAGATTTAATGAGGGGCAGGGCCCATTCCTAAGACCTGTCCCTTTCTCTTCCCACTCCTACTTCTGTCTCTTGAGTTCTTCAGCACCCACATGTAGATGACCCAGCCTGCACATCCATATTCCATCTGCCTCCCCAATATTCATCCTTGTTTTGTCCACCTCCCCCAACACACATCCATATTCCATCTGCCTCCTCAAGGCACATTCCTATTCCATCGACTTCCTTGACACACATCCACAATCCAGCCATCCCCTCAATGGGCATCCGTGTTCCGTTCCAAACACATCCATATTCCATCCAACCGCCACCTGATCCCCCATGAGAACAGCAGTGTCCTTGGGGGTATGGCTCAAAAAACAAGACACAGAGGTCCTCGAAATGGATGCACGCAAAGACATTTGGGCAGAGATTTTCAGGATTCCAGATATGCAGATTGGGATCTAAAATGGGGTGCAGTTCCTTGATCTCTTGAACTCCTTGCAGGGAGAAATGTTGCTGGAGGAGGATCAGAGCTGGGTCCTCAAAAGCAGGGCTCAGGACAGAAGCCCTAGGCTAAGGCTGATGCTAATGTTTGTGCTGCCACCACTACTTAACCCCCAGTGTTATCATGTAACCAGTTCAGCTCACAGCATCTGACCCTGGTTATTCTAACACTGGATTGTCAATCACCAGAGTAAGGATTGCCCAATGCCAGGAACTACTTGCAAATAGTCAAGAAGAGAAGAACTACTTCTCTTCTGCCTGCTCTTCAATGACCATGAGTGTGGACTTCAATCTGCTGGCAGGAATGGGTTTGGACAGACTGCCTGAGCTGTAGGTATTCTAACTCACCCTTGGGGAGGGCACTAGTTTTCTTTTTGAATTCCAGGCCACCTTGGCACTCAGATTCTAACAAGTTTGCTTGGGGAATGGAGAATTTCAGCAAGCTCATGGCGTGGCTGGTAGACTGAGGAAATCGCATCTTGCCACTGGATCAGCCATCCCCTTCCCCTGGGACTCCAACATCCTATAGTCACCTTCATGTTCAGCACAAGCCCCCATGCATGCCAGGAGGCTATTCCTGGAGAGATTGGCTTGGATCTCAGCCACGATTCACTGAGTCAGACACTTAGAATGTGTTCACATTTCTGTAAGTGTGTTCTAGTTGAATAGCTCCTTTAGGAAAAGCTCTGTTTGGGTTTGAGTATTTTCCCTTATCTTCTCTGTGAATAGGAGGATCCACCTGGCCTGTAGCTTTCATTTCACTTCTCCCGCTATCCCTGCCCCTCTTGTTTCCGTTACATGCACTTCTATCAAAGAGATTGTTTACTTGACTTGCCTCCTTCCTGTTCTTATAAACAAACTCTCTGGCATTTGCTATCTATTAAGAGGGAAGATGCATTTATCTCTGCTTCCCTACAAAAAGCCTCATGACACTTTGCTTTCTGTGTGGAAGCTTGTTTTCTTTATCTTTTTCTATTGCACAACCTGGGTCTCCAAAAGCGTTAGCTTAGGTTCTCTCTAACCCTTAATTCCTGTCCTCTCTATGCGTACACAGAGTTTCTGCAGGTGGATTATGTCTAACCTGTTCCCTTTCAATGCGGCCATGCACCATGGAACTATTTGTGTGTTTCTCCTCTGCTTTTCTTTTTTAACTCATGCTTACATCCCAACCAGGGAGACTCTCAGCCGAAGTACTTACCCTTATCTACTATTTCTTTGTAGATTTATTCACAACTATCCCTCTTGCTGCCTTCACACGTCCTCCTTCTTACCTTGTTTATCATCATTCTTTGAGACTTTTCTCAGCAACCTCAACTGCAGAATGCCCATCTAGATCTTTTTTGCCTTCCAATGCCCTTTATGAAATCAGTAGAAATGCGTGTTCATTTACCTCAGATTCTCCCCGTCTCTGGCATATCACAGCAGTAGTGCCGTAAGCTAATTGGCTTCATTTATATGTCTTTATGGATCCAATAACATCTGTTACACTCTAATAATAAGTATTAGACAAGCCACTAGAAATTTATATATCCATGTTCTGCTTCGTCCCATGATTAAGTTAAAAAATGACTCTCACATGGTAATAAGTATCTCCCTGAATGTCTGAGAAGGTAGAAGAACCAAGCAATAAGGTTACATAGAATATACCAAGCCAGAGGAAATAGTTAACCAGCCCTTAGGGCAATTCTCACTAAGACACTTCAGGCGACATAGAAGAATCTTTGCCTCATTCCCAAGAAGAAACAAACACCTCGACCCAAGATCTATCGGTCTTCATGCTTCTTCCATCTCATGTTGGTCAATTCCACCTTCCAAGTCCCATGTGGGTGCATCTGCCGTGTGGGATGTGGGGCAATTGGGGAAACCTACCCACCAGAAAGGCGAGATTTCCAGACCCTATAGGAGAATAAAGTCATCTGGGAAGGGGTTAGGCTTGATGAAGACTGAACCAGTTGTCAACATCTGTCTCACAATCTTCCTTGAGCTACTCTACTTTATTATAAACCATCTCTCCCATAGCTGAACCCTAAACAGCAATGACCAAACTCACACTCATCCAACTAACACAATAGTCTCCCCCAACTGGAGAATAATCAAAATCTCATTAGTAAATGAAATGCCTGAGTTTCGCCTCTTCCTTGTCTCCAGTCACAACCTCACATTCATATCCCAAATGGGGAAAATGACGAGGTCACCCTACCAACACCCTATGCAAACTTGGAGGGGAAATGGAAAGAGGGATATTAAGTAAAATCAGCTGATCCATCATTGTAGCCAACTCTCTTTCTCAGTAAAGGGACTCCAAGTGGTACTCCCTGAAATTCTATTCACTGGCAAGATTACCTTTCTCTTTGAGGTGTCCCCATTTTAGGCACCAGAAAGCCACCAAGGGGCCATAAGTCTGCACCTGTCTGTTTCTAGCAGGAGCCAACACATCTCTTAGAGTCATCTGTAAACCAGACAGGCATTCTGCATCCACAGTCAAATGGTGATGGGAACTCCTCCTGAGGCCATCAGGTGTAGGCTAGGAAGAGTATGCAGTGCAGCAGAACGAGGAATATGGAGACCATCAGATTGGGGATCCTTCAAATTTTGGTCCTGCTCCCACCTCAGAAACTACCAAAGCCCAATCCCAATGACACCACTTCCATGAGATGGAGTGCTCCTGCCCACACCAGCTTTATGGCTTTGCAGATGGGGCAGTTCACCTCAGTTCACAGTCACTAAGTTTTTCACGATCCACGCTATATCTTCCAGGGCTCAGAAAGCCAACCTGAGGCTGGTTTTCACCAGGAGATTGGCTCTGTGCTAAGGGACTAGACTTCTTTCTATAACTTTGAAGACTTCACTCTGGTCTGCTTGTAGGAGCTTCTATTAGGTTCTAATTAGGCAAACTTTCCAGGTGCTGTTGGGTCATCAATACCAAGTAGGCTTGGTACTTACACTGCCTCCTGGACCTACTAAAATTATTTTCCTTGACCTGGATCTCATTCAAAACAGCGAGTGCCTCTGATAACTTACTTAATTAACTGGGTAGGAGCACTAAATACAAAGGAAATATATGTAGCCTTGAAAATCCAAAGCAGGGGTGAAAATGTAGCCAGTTTTCTTTCAATTTGGATGAAATGCTCTGACAAGTCCCAGCCAGTGGACCCCACAAAATTTCAAAAAATGGCCAATCTCTTAATTTTTTGTGGTATTCATTTGCTACCTTTGGTTAACATTTCTCTCTAAGACTTTTAAAGTACTTGCTTCTTCTTGCTGAGCAGGTCCTACCAGAATGATATAATCAAAACTTGGGGCAAGTGTGAGTTTTCTCAGACAGTATAGAGATCAGATATCCTTCAGATTAAGACAGCTTCTTGAGGCAAGTCAATGCATACACTGCCACTTCTTCTAGATCTCTGCTTTTTGAACTATTGCACTCAAATGGTTCTTCTCTGCTGGTTAGAATAAAGACACAAAAGCATTTCTCAGATCCATAGCCACTTCCCTGATTCCAGGTCTACATTAACCACTTATGGAACAGCAAAGAAGTTAGGATTACTACATGATTAAGCTCATCACGATCTACTAAATCTTCACAACCGAGCAGTAATAGTGCAGGTCAAGACATTCATTGAATGGGCATTGAATTAGGTTCCTACAGCTGCCAGATCAAAATACCCCAAACTGCACAATTTAAACAAGAGAAATTTACCTTCTCACAGTTCAGGAGGTTGGAAGTCTGAGATCAAGTTGTCAGAAGGGTTGGTTCCTCCTGAGGCCTCTCTCCTTGGCTTGTAGAAGACCATCTTCTCCCTGTGTCCTCATATGGTCGTCCCTCTGTGTGTGTCTGTGTCCTCATCTCCTCTTTTTATAAGGACACTAGTTCTATTGGATTAGGGTCCACACTAATGACTTCATTTTACCTTAATTACCACTTTAAAGGCCTTATCTTCTAATACAATCACATTCTGGGGTTCTAGAGGTTAAGACTTGAACATATGAATTTTGAGGGGACACAATTCAGTCCATAACAGGCATGCATTTAGGACTACCATCCCCACATATTGTAAAACTGATGATGGACCAATATCTGTCACTTCCCAGGTACATCTTGTTGGTATCCCATTTTGGTAGGAAGAGGAGACCTGACATGTCCTACCATTGTAATCTCACTTGAAGGTCATAAAGCCAATTTTCGGGTTCCTGGCAGGTATATATTCCAAATATATATTCAGGGGATGTATTGAGAGATTGGCTTGAACCTACTGTTCCCAAGATCAGGTAGATTTTCATCACAATTCTGCCTAACTGACCCCCACTCCCAAAAGTCCCCACTCTGACTCAGGTACAAGAGAAACATTCTGAATCATTGGGGACTTGTGGTAGCTCAGAGCCTGTGACCCACAAATCCTGAAAGGTCTGGGTACTTTTTGTTCTTCCTGTAAAATTACCTTTGTAAATGGCATCAGGTCACTTTGAGAAAGTGCTATAGATGTTACCACAGGGTTCTTCTTTAAGGACCACATTCAAAGGGCACTCAGCCTGGAAATGACTCAGGTCTGGGTATGGTTAAGCACCAAGATTCTGCATTATGGTTCCACAAGAGAAACGCCCACTCACCAAAGCTATTTATTTTCCCAGTGTTGGACTTCTGCTTCTTTATTTGGTCCCTAGAGATGCCATGATAAATTAGCCTTCAACAAAGACCTCTGTGAGTGGAACTTACTGATTCCCACACTGGTCCCCGATGCCTATTCATCAATCACATCTAATAATGTTGAGTGGTTAAACACTCTCCCTTGGCCATTGTCCAATTCCTCCTTCCCCATGGATTCAGTGAGCACATTTCAGACACCACACAATACAACTTTCATCTCCTGTGTATTAGTCTGCTAAGACTGTGATAAAAACAGTACTATAGACTGAGGGGCTTAAACAACAGACATTTCTCAGAGTTCTGGAGGCAGGAAGTCTGAGATCAGGGGACCAGCATGGTCAAGTTCTGGTGAGAACTCTCTTCCTGGCTTGTAGACAGCTGCCTTCTCTCTGTGTCCTCACCTGGCCTTTCCTTGGTGTGTGTACATGGAGAGAGAAAGAGAGAGATCCCTTCCTCTTCTTATAATGCCACCAATCCCATTGGATTAGAACCCTACCCTTACGACCTCATTTACTCTTAATTAACTCATAAAAGCCCTATCTCCAAATACAGTCACATTGGGATTTAGGGCTTCAACATATACATTCAGGGAGAACACCATTCAGCCCATAGCACACATATCATACCACACTTTTGAAAAGGATTGCTTTCCTTTCATTCATACACTTCTCAATGGTCTTATAAAGGGAGACAGCATTGAGCCCTCATGGAGAACATAGGAGGGCCGTACATGCTGGATCTACTCAAGCTTTCCTTTCACCCAAAGTCTTCATATTTCTTCCTTCATATCACACCAGGGGCTTCCTGATATCTAACTTTGTTTTGGATTCAATCACCAACAGACCAAACAGTCTACAGCTCTCCCAGCTGTTGCAGATGCAACCATAGAAATAAATTCAAACTAATTTATAACGACGTTCCTCCTTCTTGGACTAGCACTTTTCAGAACCTAGTTCTATTTCCACACATATTCCCCTGGACTTGCAGATCAGGAAACAGCAAAATATTACCTTTATTTTAGTGTATCCGTCTCTTCCTCCTGGATTCATTTATGCAAATGACCACAGGGACGGCCGGGTTCTGACTTGCATCATAGTTCTGGAGACCACAGGACAGGAAAAGGATGGGCCATAGAAAGACCTGACATTATCTCATGTGAGGTAATATCTCAGATGAGGATATTACCAGGTGTTCAAATAAGGCAGGGACCACCTCATTCAGGTATCCTGAGTATTTATGAGCAAGGGAACATTGAAATCAGGAGAGCTTGAAATGCTTCCCATACAGTTCTGGAGTCACACATTCTCCCCCTCAACCTCACTAGAGACTTAGAAAAGTTATAATTCACCCTTTCCTGAAACTATGGTATTGTATTCCTCATCTATATTTCAGATATATCAACCCTTATATCCTGTTAAAAAATTAGAGTCTCCTTTTAAGGTAGTGGTAGGAAATTTTTTTCTTTTCTGGCAATGGCCTGAGCTGAGAAATAATACTTTGAACCAGCCATTGTCTTTCTTCAAGAGTTATAGCACAGTAAGACATAACCACCACACTCCACAGCCCTTGTATTCCTTCAGCCTATTAAAATGGTTTATTGCAGCAGTGACAAGGATTGCCAACCCACTGCCTTCACTAAGCACTGCATTGCAATTAATAATTTAAGTGCCTTTTACCACAACATCCAAGGATCAGTTCAAATAAAAACAACCCACCTACAATTCCTTGACCTAGATGGTCTATTACCTACAACCATTTCAGCAATCTATTGGTGAGCATTCTTCATTGACCATAGAAAATATTGAATGTACTTTAAGTAGAAAGGTATAAATTAAGAATGATTTTGTAGCTTACATTTTTTTTCTGAGACAGTAACCCAATTTCAAGCCATCCCTTGAAAGAAATGCTGCACTGACCAGTGAAACAATCCATTTGCCAGCTGCAGAGCCCCAGAACAACACAATTAGGATTGGAAATTAGGATCTGGGGATTAGGATTGATTCCCAGAGCTCAGCAAGGTATCTGGTCTACCTCACACAGGCAGTAGATGGATTGAGAATGCCTCAAAGCAAAAGAACTGGGACCTGGCCTGGGACTCACACAGTTTCAGGGGTTTGTATGATAACCAAGACTTTGTTACCCAGCCTACAAAGTTCTAAGAAGAACATCAAGGACAGAACCTGAAAAGATATTGGAAAAGTTAGGAGAATGTTTGGGATTTTGGCATGCTGCAGTCATATTATGTTTACCTGGCATGTAGATTTGCAAAGAGAAAGTTAGATTGAGAGCATCTAATTAGATGTAAAATTTATATATGTGTGTGTAATTGTGTGTATGTGAATGTGCATAATTGTTGAATTCAATTAACACAAAACTAGTGATTTCATAGAACACTGAATATATACGTATGTATATGCATGTACGTATACATACGTAATACACACACATATGTGTATTTATTATGTTTAAGCAGTGCCAATGCAGAGTGTCCAAGAAAATCAATGCTCAGAATTTATGAATAAACCTTTGGCTTCAAGCTTATTACCTCTACGATTCTGTAATTCTCCTTGGCATGCTTTCAAGGGCTTGAGTCTGGAGTAATTTCACATTTATGGCGCGTATTCGTGAAAGCAACAAATACAGTCCTAGCAGAAATTCACCAACTAATTTTTAGAAATATATTGTATTTATTTTATATTCTTTCAAAAATATACTTGATAAATATTGTTTTGATTAATAATCAAAATATTAATGTAAGAGTATCCTTAGGTTTTTCATCAATCTTTCTTGATTAATTCAACATGAAGTGAATAATAACAGCGATGATCAATTCTAAATTTTTGTTGTTTTTGTTCGTGGTAGTTTACATTTAATATCTCATCCTTAATAATGTAAATCTTGGTTTGGAGGCATTTTCTAGGACTACTTTTTTCACATTGCACATTTCACATTATGTTTCGCCTTATTCAACTAACGCTATTTAAAAGCATTTTACAGTAAGATATGTGAAATGGAAGAGGAATAATATTAGCAATCTTTCTGATAAAATGCTTTTAGTTGAGTTTTTAAGGATTGATTAATTCACTCAAATCTCATAAAAGCCAATAAGAAATGTGAAGATGCCAGGCTGCAAACTTGAGCGTAGATATCTTAGAACAAATCTTTCCGACGAGAAGGCTGAAAATCAGGAGGATCTGATGAATTCCAAAAGTGTCCTTTGCTAACGGACTACATCTAACGCAGCAGGTCTCGAGAGCTTGCTATCACTTTATATTCTGTTCGGAAGAAAGAAAAGAACATTCTGTATTCAGCATCGCTCTTCCTCCAAATGTAGTTGTGCCTCCAAAATGTAAGTGAGGTTTCGGGCTTGTAAAATGTGGCATGCATGAAAACTAGCATTTAGCGGAACTGGACATGCTGTAGTTTCAATAAAAATTTGTGAATTTGTCTCCATTATCCTCCTCATTTTTTTTTGCAGGCTGTCTAACTTTGTGTTTCTTTTATTTGGCTAATATTGAACACTGTATTATGCAAAAATATAAAATCAGTAAAGAACTTACTAGCATAAATTTACAAATGCATTCAATGGCTTTCTTCAGCTAGTTATCTCCTTGTTTTTTGTGGGGAAAGTAGAAAAATTCCCTGGATTATATTTACTTCCACAAAAAAACTATAATATTTATAGAATTATTCTATTTATTCAAATATATAACATGTCTATATACACACATATACGTATATGAAACATATGTATGTACATATATTTACTTCCCCAAATACACAGTATGCAAGCATGTCTATCTATCTTTATATAGGTACACATACATATACACAGATAGATATAAAATGTAATCTGTTTATGTATAGAATGCACGTGTGTGTCTGTGTGTCTGAAATAAAAAATTAGCGGCATACACTGTATTGGGGTGCTACTAATATACCAAAAACTTTATGATCTTCTGTTTGCAACGTTTCCAACCTCACTTTTTATATGCCTAAACAAGATTTCTAAGGTTAGCACCCACTTTTTGTTAAATATGACCATTTCAGAAGTTGGTTAAATATCTTTTTATTCAGTCAAACATGTTCAAATGAAAGAGAGACCTGAATGTTTCTGAGTCTTTATAACAATAAAGATGTTTGGCCCTCCTTACCAGTTGAGCAGAGCATGTTAGAAACCTAGTTTCAAAGATTAGAGGCATTGCTCCTTTTGTTAAGATATTTTGGGCACCTGTCATCACATCCCTGGAAACACTTATGTTAAATATGCACCATAAATCAGACATATTAAAAATCAGGCAGAGCATTCAGCCTTTAGTGCTATCAGAAAGAGTCAAAATTCTTGATATTTGGCCAAAAAATGCAATAATAATAATCTCTCGACCCCATGACTTCATCTTGGGATGGTCAACCTCTCCTTTCTCTGTTGCTATTTACTCACCCCAAAGTCATTCCTTAACCCAATTTAATCTAGATTTCACAGGGTCAAAGCATAGAAACCGTATTTGCTAAGCTTTCTGATGACCTAATTTTCAAACTCAATGAACAGCAAAGAATTGCCAATGCTGGTCCACCTTCTTGGAATATCTTTCCCATCTCAGCCATCAACATTCTAGTCGCCTTCAAACGAAAGCTGAAATGTTATTATTTTTGGAGCATATCGTTTCTTTACCATTCCTTTGCTAAAAGTCATGCTTTTCTTCAGTATCATACTCTAACTAAAAGGGCTCTATTAATTACAGCTAGAAAGAATTAGGAAGTGCTCCCTTATTATCCATTTTGATAGGATTATTCATGTCTAATGAAGATTATTTTGCGTTGTTTAATTGAGATCAGAAGTTATATAAAACACATTATACCTGTTGTCTTGGAAGCTTGCAAAATGAACAATACCATTTATCTCAATGTGCCTTATAATAGAGCTATTTTTTTGCTTTCTCCCCTACCTGATAATGAATTCCGGAGAACAGAGACTATTTTTATTCATCATTTTATTTCTGACTGTCTCTAACATAATTCAGTTGTAGGTACTTAATAAATGTTGCATCAAATTACCTTCCTTTCAGATCAAACGTTCCCTTATCTAAGAAGGTATTTAATATACATACAAAACATACATTCCTTCTCTCGTATCTCCATACTTCAGGCAACCACATAAGAATAGTACATGTGAGTATATTGCAGTTAGAGTTAGCTTTTCTTAATATACTTTAAATTAGCCCAACCATCACTGATGTGTGCCTGCCACTAGACACAGAAACAAAATTCCCAATGGTTGGTAAGGAGAGATTCCACATTCTACCACATTGGGAGGACAGAGAAGGTGGCTTAGATGATGGTGAATCCTGGGTCACTATAAACTCTCCTCCCTTCAATATGCCCAAACCAATGCTTAGTGTTGCCCTACTTTATATACTCAAGTTTTGCATATTATTTGTTTGAAAACATGGCTACACTTATGAGAATGTGTCTGCACCCACTGTCATAGACCAGGACATTACTGGACAGGTGGTTATGCTCATTGGTCTGTTATTATGCCGTTGATCTACACAGCATTCTGTAGACAGAGGTTTAGAGTTGCAAGATAAAATACAAGATGTCCAGTTGAATTTGAATCTTAAACAACACACATTATTTTTAGAAAAAATATTTCCCATATAGTGCACGGACACATTTATATTAAAAATATCCATTGTGTATCTGAAATTCAAATTTAAATGGCCATCTTGTACTTTTAGTTGCTGAAACTGACAATGTTACAAAGGCCACTCCTTAAAAATGTTTGATGAATGAACATTGTATTCAAGAGCTTAAGGCTTTAGAACAGTCCTGATGGAAAATCCAATAACACCATGCAAGCACACCCTTTAAAAAAAACACAATATACCCTATTAAAATTTCTGAAATGTATAACTCTCCCCCCACCCCTTAGATCCTTTCCAATTCTAGTGTCTTTAGAGAATTCGGAAATGTTTGTGCTCTGCATGTTGTTTTTAAAAGGTCAATCGTTCCTCAGGTTTTATTTCTTCAGGCTTAATTATCTCAATTACTTTGATCATTCTCTTCATTATCTGTTAAATATTTCAAAATAACTGTTTTCATTAATATACTAGATTGATGCTAAAGAAAAATTAGAGAAAGACCTCCTGGCTTAATGACTCCTCAGAAAATAAAGGCTCTTTCTCTTCTATTTAATGATAATATTGCATGTAAACTTCTAATCAGAAGAGCTTCTGTGAATAATGTTAAGAAGTTAGCATATTAATGAACCTAGCCCATATGCTTAAAAGTTATGAAAGTCGTTGCTGGATTTTTATGTCAAATAATGGTCTCTGAAGATAAATATGTTTGGCAGGCTTTTGATAACACAGCCACTGGTTTTTATTAATCTTAGAACTGTGTCATTCAGATAGCATCAATTTGGAGAGGTTTAGACAGCACAAAGAAAATACTAGTTCAATTTCTTTATTGAAAGAAAGTGGAAGTCAGATAAAAGACATTATAGCTATAAAAATCTCAGGCGTTTGGCAGAATTACATAACAGCTTTGGAACGCTAATGCCACACCACAAATAACACTTGAAGGTAATTCTACTCAGAGGTTTGGGAGCGAGAACTGAAAACTCTAATTAGTCCAGCTAACATGGACGATTAAATAAAGGCTTCTCTGGAGTGAATTCTAAAACTATTAACTTTTTCTGGCAAAAAAAAAAAAAAAGGTAGAAAAGGATAAAAGTCTGAAATATTGTGTATGCTATGCGAATAAAAGAATAAATTTGATGTCTCTCGCATTTCTCTGAATTGATCCAATAGAGAGACTATTTTAGATAGTGATGTTGAAATATGTATGAACTGACAATTTTTCCTAGAATTATGATGAATTTGTTGCTCATATCATCAGCTACATGGAGGTCTAACTCTTTCTGCAATACTACTGGTGATTTCTAACTTTGATTAATGATGGAATAAAGCAGGAAACCAGCATCTAACACATTTGAATATGCTTCCCACAAAGAATAAAAAGACCAGATCCCTAAAAATGAAATATTGGACAGAAGATGAACAATAACCCTTTCCAGATACACGTTCTTCCTATGGTAATAAATACATTCAATGCAATCCCATAAAAATATGCACGGATTACATGCATGGAGCCTGGGAGGATGATATTAAAGTTTTTATGGAAAATGTGTAAAAATAACTAGAAATACATGAAAAGAAAAACCAGCTGTGAGAAAAGACTAGCCCCACTCAACATTACAAAAACTAGTTTAGGGTCTCTATTTTTAAAAGTGGTGTGGCTTTGTTTATAGTAGATGAGCAAATAAGTGGGGAATAGAAGAGAAAGTTCATTGCTAGACTCAAGTACATATGGGAATGTGCATGAAAAAGATGCCATCTCAAATTATTGGGCAGAGATTTACCTTTATATAAATAGTATTGGGACAACTGGTTAGACACTTGGAAAAATATTGCATTAGATAGGTGTTTCGCACCAGAGGAAAGGATAAACTCCAAATGGGGAAATTAAATGTTAAAAAAAAATACTAGTACTAAAAGGTAACATGAGTGAATTCCTCTTCATATCTATGACTAAAAATCCAGATGCATTACAAATATCTTTAAAAATTCTGACTACATTAAAAAAAAAATTGAAAGACAAAAAAAAAACCAACACTATAAAGAAAGTCAAAAAGCAACTGTGAAAAATAGAGAAAATATTCATAACATATACCAGAGGTTAAGGGCTAAATAAACATAATGTATAAATTTTTTTCTTTAAATTGAGAAGAAAGAACAAAATATATTTTTTTAAATGGGCAAAAAATTATTAATAAACAATGTATATAAAATATGGTCCTTAAATGCATGAAAAAGATGTTCAGCCATATCAGAAAAATGGAAAATGAAACTAAAATTTTGCTGGCTTATCAGTTCTTCTCTATCAAGTTTACAAAAGTTTGGTGTGGTTGTGAGAAAACATCACTTCTCATAGTTTTCCAGAGGAATCCAAATTTTTATAATCCTTTTGTAGGGGAATTTGGCACTATCTTAAAATGGTAACAAAATAACATGCAAATAAAAAAAATTCATTTACTTTTTAAGCCTTCAATGCCACTCCCCAGAATTTACCCCAAAGATACACCTACAACAGCATGAGAACACACACACACAAGTTTGTTCATTACAGCATTGTTTAAAATTACAAAATATTGGCAAAATAACTATATGCTCATACACAAGAGAGAGTTTGAATAAACTATGGTGAGTAGACACAATGGCATAGTGTGGATCTGTAGGAAAGAGAAAATAAAAAAGATTCTTTTGAACTGGCATGGAGGATTTTCAGAAAATATTGTTAAGTGAGAAAAGCAAAATATAAAACAGTATTTATGCTAGTCTATTGTGGAAAAAAAAAACTAAAAGGAAAAATGAGAAGTGAGAAGGCTCATTTGTATAAAAAGCACCACAATAAGAATGAAGCAGAAAATACTGATATTTGTCATGTACAGGGGTGAATATAAATAGGATGGAGAGACTGCAGCAGGGGGCGGGTGGAATGAATAATAAGGAATGAGAAAGAGTGACAATTCTCTGAGTATGCCTTTTTGAATTATTGTGACTTTTAATACTATATGATGCTTCACTCCGCATACTCAGAAATAGACATATAATCAAAAGGACGGAGAGGGAATAAAACATGTAAAAGTTATTACAACAAACAAAAACAGATGAACCTAACTATACTTTAAATGAATAACAAACACATTGAATAGAAGGGGGGAAAACGATAACTCTCAGACACAGAATTTTGACTGTATACCTCAGGTAGAAGACAAAAGGAAATGTAAAGACATTGAATTCTCCTTGGTAGAGTTGTTTCTCACTGGTATGGGTTAGGAATTCTGTAACAGCTCTATGTGCATTCCAGGGTAGAACAAATAAGTACATATCTTGTGGATAATGGAAATCTGGGTGCTCATTATTGGAGAAGAGAGTTATAAACATGCAAAGCAGAAAAGCTAGAAGGAACTCATGAATTTGACTTCACATAAACAATATATGAGATAGGAGATATATATATAGAGAGATATGTATGTATATGTAGAGATATAGCTATATCTTTCTGTATCTATCAATATATATCTAGATATTTATATATATCTATCAATAATTATA
The DNA here is from genome assembly GCF_057802395.1 of Ceratotherium simum simum. Taxonomy (NCBI): domain Eukaryota; kingdom Metazoa; phylum Chordata; class Mammalia; order Perissodactyla; family Rhinocerotidae; genus Ceratotherium; species Ceratotherium simum. The sequence goes on from NC_141940.1 coordinate 126,785,344, forward strand.
TCTATGTATAGATAGATACATATAGAAAAATTATCTATCTAATCTATCCATCTATCTTCTATATGTATCTGTATATCTATAGACAGATACAGATATATCATGTCATCCTCTGGGAGGACCTAGAAGAAATGACATCCCACCAGCCATGAGCTCATCCATCACCTAAACTGTGGTTTCTAACTACCATTCTCCACTAAAAGGAACTAGGGCAAATGGCTGATTCCAGGGCTGATACTGTGAAAGAGCCAAATGATGAAGGACCATCTTATGCCAGAAAGTAAGAAAATTCTTAAAGAATGATGGGGACAACACTGAAAGCACATAGGAAACACCTTTCAGAGACACTTACTAACCAAATCTGGGACAATATGGGCATGCAAATTAATAATTATATATTCTGTTATGAGTAAATGCGTGAATGAATGAGTGAATGGGTGAGGGAAAGAGAAAACAGTGTCTTACAAAAGAACACCAATTTAATAAATGTAGAAGAAATGATGTAGTTTAAAAATCACCATTTGTCAACCATCATAAAAATAATCCTTTTAGAAAAGAATCATCGGTGGATGTACAAATTGGTAGGTAAAGGATTGGTGAGAAGAACAATATTTGCCTAGTCTCAGAGTCTCTCCCCACAAGATATTTATTAAAGGTGAAGGGAAAATTGGTACCGTTACGGTGGAGAAACCTGCAGAATTCCTTGAATCAACTGATGAGAGTGAATGTCACCAGTAATGGGATAAATAGACAACAGGTGCCTGTGTTTGCTGACAAGAGGTACTGAAAAGATTAGAATTTCACTTTTGTGGTAATCCTGCCAAAAATGCATAACCTTATCTGACCACGAAACATGTGGCAAATCCAAATCAAGGGGCATTCTAAAAATAAATCTATAGGCATCATGAGAGACCAAAAAACTCAGTAATAATTCCAGATCAAAGGAGATTAAAGAGACATGACCACCAAATATGAAGTGGGATCCTGGATGAAAAAATATATTATCTTTTGGGCTTTAATTTGCATAAGGATAATAGTCTTGAAGCACTGTTAGTTTACTGATTTTAATCATTGTATCCATGATATCTAGGAGAATTTCCATGTTTTATAAAAAATATACACTAAAGGATTTAAGGATAAATTAGGGTTGTTTCTGCAACTTACTATCTGACAGTTACAAAATAAAAGTAGACACACACATGCACTGAAAAGAAAAGACATAATACCAAGAAGAGAGATAACTCTTTCTCTTAATATCTTTCTTTCCCTCTCTCAAGACTCATCATTGAGAGAGAGTGAGAGGGAATAGTCCAGACAGAAAACAAGAATAAAGTTCCTATAAATAAGTAGGAGAATGAGATGAGTGTGTGTAGTATAACACCTATACATCAAGTCTAATATATATTTATATTATATATAAATATATATTATGTTTACTAAGGACATATATATAGTAAAACAATTTCCCCCCAGATTACAGAAATTTTTGAAATTTAAAAGTGAATGGTCTAACAAATGCTGGGTAGGATGAAAACAAAAGTCTCACTCCCTGGTTAAAAATGGTAAAATCTTCTAGAAAGAAAAGAAAAGATCTAAGAGTTTGTGAAGACAAACTTGACATCATACTTCTCCTCAACAACACTGGAATCAAGAAGACAATGAGTCAATGTCTTCAGTCAGTTGAGGAGGGAAAAATATATATTTTTTAACCTGTAAGTTTTGTAAGAAGCCAAATGTCCGGGCAGGCCCGGTGGCTTAGTGTTTGGGTGAGCGTGCTCCGCTACTGGCAACGTGGGTTCGGATCCCAGGCGCGCACCAACACACTGCTTCTCCAGCCATGCTGAGGCCGCGTCCCAGATACAGCAACTAGAAGGATGTGCAACTATGACATACAACTATCTACTGGGGCCTTTGGGGAATAAAAGGAGGAGGATTGGCAATAGATGTTAGCTCAGAGCCAGTCTTCCTCAGCAAAAAGAGGAGGATTAGCATGGATGTTAGCTCAGAGCTGATCTCCCTCACAAAAAAAAAAGAAGCCAATTGTCCAAGGATTAGAGCAAAATAAATATTTTTTTCAAAATATAAGAATCCGTGATTTTTACCTTATCTCCTCCCATACGTGCTTTTTAAGTTTAAAGTGATTGATTAAATGATCATTTTAAATTTAAAATAATGATTAAGGAAAACTTTCATCTGAGTGAAATGAAAGAGAAGAAATATTTGGCCAGGTTACCAAGAAATAGCACCAAACCAGAAGAGATGACAGCAGAAAAAGAATTAACAGAGAATCCATCAGACTGTGACCCTTGGAAGTATGTTTGTTTAGCAACAAAGTTTCAATGATGCAGGCATATATGTCCATCTCTACGAATCCAATTAAAAGATTTAAATGAATAATATTTACATAATATTCTTACACTTTCTTTTATGGACTTAAAACTTTTTTGTAATTCAATCAACCATGAAGCCCGAAAGAATTAATTACATTACAGAAACTTGAAAATGTAAAAGTTTCACAGTAAAAACAAAAATTGGAAAGAAGAAGAAGTGTACTACTTTCCTCATGCTTTAGGAAAAAAACATCATTAGAAACATTCTGATGCATCTAAATTATTTAAGATTATCTGTTAAGGTTGAAATGTTAATGTCTAAACAAAAATTTTAAATGTTTAAATAAATTTGGCTTTGGAAAGTAGCACACTTGTTGGATTTCTTTTTTTTAATAGGAGCATTTTAATGAGTTTCCATGGATGTTTGAAACAGCAAGGGGTATAAATAAATTATACATTCACATGTGTAATATTCATGACCTAAAAACACCTGTAATTAATTGGAAAGCATAGAGTCTCCCGCTGAGAATGGATAACAATATGGCAATTAAGAATGCTGACTGGAGTAGATAAATCTCTTCTTAGCTAACCTATCCAAGCTCCAGTTTCATAGCCTGCAAAATTTGGATAACACTTATCTCAGCAAGAGGCTGTGAAGATCAAATGGTTAACGCAGACAGGGCAATCAGCTGAAACCTAGCATACACAGAACACAGTACTCGATTAGCTATTTTTGTTGGTGTCAACAGGAAGTTATTGACTAGAAAAGGAGATTAAGCCATCGGGTAGTAACATTTTAATTTTTAGATGAGAGTATAACCTTTAAGAATAAATCTGACTCTTCTATGGAAAGTCTAAGGTTTGAAGCAGATTAATACAGATAGTGTAATATAAAGGAATCAATAAAAGACATTCTAATACATCAGGATATTTTAGAACAGTGGTCCTCAACTTCACAGGTCTCTTTAGGCTCTTACAACTTTTTGCGCCAGGGCTGGCCTCGTGGTGTAGCAGTTAAGTTTGCGCATTATACTTTGGAGACCCAGGGTTTCCCGATTCAGATCAGGGGCGTGGACCTGTGCACTGCTCATCAAGCCATGCTGAGGCCATGTCCCACATAGGAGAGCCAGAAAGGTATACAACTAAGATACACAACTATGCACTGGGGCTTGGGTGGGGGTGGGGGGGTATTAAAATTTAAAAAAAAAAAAAACTTTTTACGCCCTCCAAGAACTTTGTTTATATGGATTTTACCTATATACATTTACCATTGTATAAATTAAGACTGAGAATTTAAAAAAAGCTTATTAATTTATTTTAAAATGACAAGAACAAATATGTCACAAGTTAACAAATAACATATACTAATGAAAATAACTATATTTTCCAAGACAAAAAAAAATTTACTGAAAAGAATGGCATTCTTTTTCATTTTTGCAAATCTTTTTAGTGTCTGGCTTCAAAGAAGATGCATAGATTCTAGTATCTTCTTCTGCATCCGATCTGTTGCAATATGTTCTTTTGGTTGACAGATAAAGAAAATATGTCCTCACAAAGATAGGTAATTAGAAAAGGGAAGAATATTTTAATAGCCTTTGCAGGTAGTTGTGGTCTGATGCTACAGCAAAACCCTACAATTGGTAGTTTCTTAAAAGTTAGTTGCCATATGGAATCTGAAATCATTATCAATGAACTTTTCTTACTCTTGTCGGGGAAGAGGGAGAATCCCCCTCCACTCTCTCCCTTAAGGTTCTTATGGCTGGCCAAATAATTAAAAGACAAGTTAGCAGGAGAAAATAATACCAAGTTTAATAACATGTATACATGGGAGAAACCCGGGAAACTGAGTTTCTCAACACAATAGCAGAAATTCTCGTCTTAAATACCATCTTCAGCTAAAGACAAAGGAGGATGTTGGGGATGGGGAGGGAGACAGAAATCACGGTAATCAAGAGTATGCATATTTAAGGCCTCATCCTCCACACTGATAAGTTTCCAAAGAGGCCATTCCCCTTTCCCCCCAGCACAGAGAGGGAGATACCTTTACAAATGGAGATTTCCCTTGTAAATGTAAATGTTTGTCTGGCAACTCTTGGCAGGGCCACCTAGAGAATGTGGCCTGGGAGAGACAGATGTTTTCATAAGAGGGGCTTGTTGGTGCCTTTCCTATTGTAACATCTATTTTACATTATATTACAGCCATCATATGATAGTAACTCCTTCCTGGAACATGTCTTCTATGTTAAACTCTTTAGGCAGATTGGGGGAGGTCAAATGTCCATCAGAGAAAATAATCGAGGTAAAAAGATATATTTCAGGGTGGCCAATTTTGATCTCCCACACTCTGTTGTAATAAAATCAATAGTTAACGGCATTAACTATCAATTGCATTTTAGGGGATCTTTTATCCATGTATGATTTCATAACATCACACATTGTTCATTTGGAAAGTATTGGTTCCCTGAGTTGTGCATACCTTGCAGATTTTGCCAAATTTCATACCATATCAAAACACACAAATATTAATAATCACCACTAATCTGGTCAAAAACAATCTTTAAATATTGAGAAGCTATGTAATTTACAGCACTGGATACAGGTTTTCCAAAATTAAATTGTTCTCTTGCAAGTCCAGATTTATCATTGTAAACAAATACTGTCAGTTGTTTTCCTTGAGGGGACCAGCTCACTTCATTCATTTCTGAGAAAAGACCTGTCAAACAACCAAAATCTAAAGAACCATAGTTTGTCCCTCATTTTGTTCATTCTTGTAAAAAATGGTGTTCCTTCTTAAAAAGATGTGTAATCAAGAGATGAAATGAAGTAATAAAGTGAATAATTTTGTTTCACAAAAGACATCCTTAGGTGAAATTTTTTTAAAGTGTTAGTGCATGACAGCAAAGCATATCATGGTGACTACTATGGCTTAGTGTCACTACCTTTTTTTTTCATTTTTATTGTGGTAAGAACTCTTAACATGAGATCTATCCTCTTAAAAAATATCTAAGTGCATAGGATATCACTTCACCTCTGTTAGAATGGCTATTATCAAAAAGAAAAAAAAAAGAAAAGAAAGAAAGATAGCAAGTATTGATGAGGATGTGGAGAAAACCCTTGTGCACTATTAATGGGAATGGAAAATGATGCAGCCACTATGTGACAGAGTGGCGGTTACTCAAAAAATTAAAAATAGAGCTACCATAGGATTCAGTGCCGTGACATCCCCCCAGCTTTCTTGAAGTATAACTGACAAATATAATTGTATATATTTAAAATGTACAATGTGATGATTTGATATATTGTACACATTGTGAAATGATTACCACAATCAGGTGAATTAACACACTCATCACCTCGCATCCAGTGACACTAGCTTGATTTGTGCTAAGGCACTATCTTTTGCGGCACCTGTGTAAATGTCAACCCAGCGAAAAAAGAGAATAACTTCTGAGGGTTGTTATGAAAGTAATTCTGACCTCACAGCCCTCCTGAATGGGTCTCAGTGACGCCCAGGACGCTACATACAGACCACACTTTGAGAACCACTGATCTGCAGGAAAGCCTATTTAGGAAGAAAATATGCTTGAAATCCTTCTGCAAAAATGAATTCAAGAATCAAGAGGGCCGGCCCCGTGGCTTAGCGGTTAAGTGCGTGCACTCCGCTGCTGGCGGCCCGGGTTCGGATCCCGGGCGTGCACCGACGCACCACTTCTCCGGCCATGCTGAGGCCGCATCCCACATACAGCAACTAGAAGGATGTGCAACTATGACATACAGCTATCTACTGGAGATTTGAGGGGGAAAAATAAATAAATAAAATTATTAAAAAAAAAAAGAATCAAGAAACTGCTGGTAATTTAATGAAGATTTTCTCAACATGGGAAAAGTCCATTCTATTTTCTGGATTTGCTGTCTCATTGAGAAATGTATCTCATTCGTCCAACAAATATTCAATGCTAAATATTTGCTGGAGACACGTCTTCTGAGGTTATTCAACAGGTAAACAAGACACCTGAGGGAAATCGGGGGTTGCTGATAACAAGGGACTTCTTTCATCAAAGATGGCTCTTTGTGGGCAAGCCCAGCAACATGCTTTTCTGGAAGGTAACAGGCTTGTAAGTCCGTACAAACTGAAATAGAAATTACATTCTGACATGTAAGCAAAACTCTCTGCAGGTAAAGCCATGGTCACGCATAATCCTCAAAGACGTTTTCATGGGTCACTTGGAGATTCCTAATCACAGCCCAGATTACGTTGCCAAAGTTCTTTCTTTGGAAACTTCTAAAGCAATGTCATATTTAATTGAGGGAAACTATATGTATAATCTCTTCCTATTTATGCAAGAGATGGGGTAGGGGATGGCTTAAAGCCCAGTGGAGGTTACTATCTGTGTAGTTGCCATTGCTTTTTTGTTATTTTCATTTTAGGCTGTACTTAGAATGTGGTTCTTATTTACTCGGAATAAGAATGAGCTATCTTGGAGTTAAATTTCTAACATTCTCTGTCATAGAAATGCTTCAAATTTGTTCAACAGAAAACGTGTTTTCCAGAACCCGTTCTTTTTGTCTTTTCTTCTCTTTTCCTTCACCCAACGTGAAGGAAGTATTCTAATGGCGAGCTGACCTCCTGTGGCTCTCCCTGACACCCAGACACTTTTCCATCATTGTTCAAAGGCTAGGATTTCTAAATTGGATCCTCTGCCACAACGTGCCCCTCTGGTTGTCAGCAGAGACGCAAATCCCTGCGAATGTCTATAAAATTGCAGCCAGCATCCCAGGACGGTGCAATTATCAGTGGACATTGGATCCCGTTAACGTGTCTTAAGCAGCCAGGTGGGAATTCCCTAGAAATCAGACCTATGTTTCCAGCCAATTTAAAGGGGATTGCAGTATTTGCAAAAACAGAGCACTAATGACCCTCCTTTAACAAGTGAAAAAGCTTGCTCTGCCTGCAGCTAAACATGAAGTCTCTGACTTAAGACACAGCCAGCAATGAAGGTCATCCAGCAGTCTTCTGGACGAGATCACCCGGTGGGGATGGCACACACTGTACCAGGGGCCTCGATGAACCCCAGAGTGCAAATTCTCCTAAATAGCAAGACAAATAGAGCCAGAGGCACTACCATTAAAAAAAAGAGCATTCACAGCTTCAGTCACTGTGGGATTTGACCTGCAGTCACTCTCAGGAAACAAATGCAGAAAATCAAAATCATAGGGACTGAATAGCGAGCACATCCACATACTACATGTGCTACAAATTTTCTTCAACAAGAGATTTTTTTCTAGGCAGGCATAAACCTATCTGCACACCAATAACTAGAACGACTGTGTGCACTTTTCTTAGCTAGGAATGATCTTTCCTTGCATATCCACCATTAGAGGTCCTTCACCCACTCTTCTCCCTGGACTGAGGCTATAGGGGCCCTCCCTCTCTGGTATGGATTGCTTTTCCTTGCTGAAGTGATCAGGGCTCACCATCTTGGTCATAGACTGTGCTGCCTGGACTGACACGATCATGGTCACCCACCTCAGTCATCAATTGGCATTCCCTGGCTAGTGATGATCATGAAGACCTGTCTCTGTCATCTACTGGTTTCCCTGCATTAAGGTGAACACGGCAGCCCCCATCTCGGTCATCAGTTGTTTTCCCTGGACTAAAGCAATGATGGAAGGCAATCTCGGTCATTGACTGGTTTCCCCGACTGAGCTGCTCTCAGCCCAGCATCTCTGTCATGTGTCCTGGACTGTGTATCCTAGGCTATCTTGGAGGCCTTTCTCTACCATGGACTGTCTTCCCTGGACTAGGAAGATCCTGGCTGCCCATCGGTTGTCTCAGGCATCAACTACTTCCTCTGGACTCAGGAGATCATGGCTGTCCATCAGCCATCTCTGTCATTGACTATTTCCCCTGGACTGAGGAGATTATGGTCTCCAACTCTGTCATTGATTGGTTTCCCTGAACTGAGAGGATCATGATCTCCAACTCTGTTATTGACTACTTCCCCTGGACTGAGGAGATCATGGCCACATATCAGCCATCTCGGTCATTGACTACTTCCCCTGGACATGGAAGACAATGGCAGCACATTGGCTGTCTCAGTCACTGACTAGTTTCTCTGGATGAGGAGATCAGGCTTCCAACTATGTCATTGACTACTTCCCCTGGACTGAAGAGATCAGGACCGCTCATCAACTGTCTGTCATCAACTACTGGGAGAGTAGTCACCATATACTTGGAGGAGTTATCAACTCTCCATCAATTCTCCTCTCAGTCATCAACTACTTGGAGGAGATCAGGATTTCCAAATCTGTCACTGACTATTTCCTCTGGACTGAGGAGATCACGGCTGCCAATCAGCCCTCTCAGTCATTGACTACTTCCCCTGGATGAGAGGATCGTGGCTGCCCATCAGTTGTCTCAGTCATTGATTACTTCTCCTGAACATGGAAGATATGGCTGCTAATCAGCTGTCTTAGTAATGGACTGGTTTCCTTGATGAAGAGATCATGGTCTCCAACTCTGTCATTGACTATTTCCCGTAGACTTGAGATCATGGCTGCCCATGAGCCATCTTGGCTATTGACACATTTCCCTCATGAGGAGGTCAGGGTCTCTAATTCTGTCATTGACTACTTCCCCTGTATGAGAGGATCATGGCCGCCCATCAGTTGTCTCAGTCATCAACTACTTCCCCTGGACTGAGGAGATCATGGCTGCCTTCAGCCATCTCAGCCATTGACTTGTTTCCCTGTTGAGGAGATCGGGGTCTCCAACTCTGTCATTGACTATTTCCCCTGGACTGAGAAGCTCTTGGGGCACATCAACCATCTCAGTCATAGACTACTTCCTCTTATCTGGAAGGTCATGGCTGCCCCTTGGCTGTCTTGGTCATTGACTAGTTTCCCTGGGTGAGGAGATCAGGGTCTCCAACTCTGTCACTGACTAGTTCCCCCAGACTGAGAGGATCATGGCCACCCATCAGTCAGCTCAGTCATCAACTACTTCCCCTGAACATGGAAGATCATGGCTGCCCATCAGCTGTCTCAGTAATCGACTGGTTTCCCTGATGAAGAGATCATGGTCTCCAACTCAGTCATTGATTATTTCTCCTAGACTGAGATCATGGGCGCCCATCAGCCATCTCTGTCATTGACTACTTTCCCTGGACAAGGAAGATGGTGGCTGCCCCTTGGCTGTCTCAATCATTGACTGGTTTCCCTGGATGAGGAGATCAGGGTCTCCAACTCTGTCATTTACTATTTGCCCTGGACTGAGGCAATCATGGCCATCCATTGGCCCACTCAGTCATCAACTACTTCCCCTGGACGTAGAAGACCATGGCCTCTCATCAGCCCTCTGGGTCACTGACTACTTCTCCTGATCTGGGGTCCCAGTCCCCTTGCTCTGTGGTCATCCTACGCATGGGATGCATCCTATGCATCCTATGTCAAGTGCTTTGGTCCATCCTCACTTCCCTGTCAATCATTTGCAAAAGAAAGAGATGCTTCCAAAATGCATTTCTGCCCCCAGTGAGGCATCTGCAGCACAGGCAGCCTTCCCTGACCCTTCCCTCCTGCAGGGCAGCCTCCTGGGCACCTGCCCAGCTCCTGGTGGGCAAGCCAGGAAAAGGTCAAGGCACCTTTCCAGGTGGACGTGCAGGGCCTGGGGAGGAAATACACCAGGGGGAGGTGTGTGGCAGGAGGGCTGCCCGTAGGGCCCAACCTGAGTCCATATGCTAAAATATACTTCTCTCAGGGGCACGAAAGGAAGAAAATACAAGATTTCTTCTTTCTCTGAGCAGGAACTGGCCTGGGTTCACCCATCAGGAGCACACGTGGGCCCTGAAGTGGGGGTACCTGTTAGCCTGAGGATTTCCTGCCATTGCTGTCCATCCAAGACTTTTGTCCTGTCAAGGATCCTGTTTTGTCCAGTTTCTCTTATTAAAGATATCCTGGTTTCTACTTAAACTCCTGTTATAAATGGAGGTTTCTGTCTCCCCAAATTCATATGTGGAAGCTCTAGCCCCCAGTGGGATGATATTTGGCGATGGGCCTTTGGGAGGTGATTAGGGTTAGATGAGATCATGAGGGCGGGGCCCCAGGGCGGGATTAGTGCCCTTTTATAAGAAGAGGAAGACACACCAGAGTTCTCTCTCTCTCTCCTCCATGTGAGGACACAGTGACAACATGTCTGTCTGCAAGCCAGGAAGAGAGATCTCATCAGAACCCAACCCTGCTGGCACCTTGATCTTGGACTTCCAACTTCCAGAACTATGAGAAATAAATGTCTGTTGTTTAAGCCACCCAGTCTATGGTATTTTGTCATGGCAGCCCAAGCTGGCTAATCCAGCTCCAAATAAGTAATATGGTATACTTGTAGGGATTATGTGGACACCAGGCTTTATCTCTGAACAATTGGCTAACACGTTGCTTACCAGTGGAGCATAGTCTTGAACAGTGGTGAACGGTAGGACCGGCTCAAGTTCTGGGACTTGCAAGACCCTCTTGTCTTTTTATAATCCATCTTTCTATCCAATTTCGTGAAACTGGGTGACCCCAATGCCATGGAGCCTCATACTTAGAGATCCCTCTAATGCCAACCAAGGGCACAAAGTACCCAAATACAGTTATTTCTATTAGCATATCACTCATTACTACTTCAATGTCTTTCTCTATGGTGAATTCCATCTCAGGTAGCATCAAATAAGTCCAGGTGCATGGGTGTGGGATCTATCCAGTCACACAGGACCCCTTACTAAGATGGGCACTGTGTTTGGTTCAATGCTCACTGCCGCCATCTTGAAATCTCAATAATCTATGAACAAGAAGGCCTGCACTTTGACTTTTCACTGCACTCCACAGCTGTTATAGCCAGTCTTGTCACATGATTTTAAGGGGTCATGGTGATGAAGAGAAAATTTAATTATTGTACTAATTTATTCATAATCTTGATATAGTTTCTGTTTAATACTTTTTTTACTCTGAAAAGTACTCTTTTTTTTTTGTATATAAAATCTGATTTATTCGTGAACAACAGATACGCATGGCTGGTATGCTTCCATTAGAAATCGCTGAGAATATTCGCTGGATGAAATACGTAGGGGGCTCACTCAGCAGTCAACATTAGTGTATACCAAGTGATGTTTTGTGATGGAGCCAGGTTTGCTAAGGGCTGGTAGCAGGTCATTCAGACCTTGAATCCTTTGATCATATGCTGCAATTTTCTCCCAAAGCCTTCCCCAACTCATCTTCCAAAGGGCATGGCGACATGTGTTTAGCCTCACGGAAATGTCAACTTTCAAATCCTTCAATTTCACACAATCCTTTATTTTCCAATTAGTTAAGGAAAACGGGAAGTCGAGATGGTGGTAGCAGTTATGAAGGTTAAATATTATGGAAAAAATATCAGCCAGCAGCTGCATAGATCACTGAACAGTATGCGGGAGTAGAAAGAGCATTGATCAGTGGGGTTCCACCAGTATATCTTGAATGCAAGAACTGGAAAATACACAGAAAGTCTAAAATAAGGTGCTGAAAGTGTTCATTAGTAACCAGCTACAATAAAGAATGGTTAATCTGGGCCAGCCCGCTGGCTTAGCAGTTAAGTGCGTGCGCTCCGCTACTGGTGGTCCGGGTTTGGATCCTGGGCGCGCACCAGTGCACTGCTTCTCCCGCCACGCTGAGGCCGCGTCCCACATACAGCAACTAGAAAGATGTGCAACTGTGACATATAACTGTCTACTGGGGCTTTGGGGAAAAAAAGGAGGAGGATTGGCAACAGATGTTAGCTCAGAGCCGGTCTTCCTCACCAAAAAGAGGAGGATTAGCATGTATGTTAGCTCAGGGCTGATCTTCCTCACACACACACACACACACAAAAGAACGGTTAATCTAAGCTGTCCCCATTTAGCTTTCCCTGCATTGAAGACGAATGGGATTGAATGATGCTTGGAATAATACGGAGACTCAGACACCACTTTTCATCTGAAAAGACAATTGCAAAGGAAGTGCCCGAATCTACACCGGCATTCAAAGTAGAGTCAAACCAGAAATCTTTGTAGAGCAGAGGAGTTTACTTTTAATTAAAAGCATTTCACATTTTGGTAGGGTTTCCATAATAGCATGTATGATGAGGTAAAATCCAGGTGTTGACTTTTGTTTAGAATATTCAAGCAACTATGCTTACCTATTATCCTGTGCTTCAGTGTTTATTCATCCCTATCTTTAAAAATGCATGAATTACTGTGCATAATGCTGAATTTGGAGACTATAAAATGAATAGGACACAGCTCCCATATGATAAAGGTGATCCCAAAGACTGAGGAGACACAGTTATTATTTTTTCCTTTGTCAATTCTTTCTGGTATTACTGCTTAGTACAGAAAGGGAAGTCATACTAAATTTTATTTTATCATGTCAAATGTATATTTAGTTTCAATATAGTTTTATAGAGCATCTAACAAAGGAAGCAGGTGTTTTTAAAAGTATGACACAATAATTTTGGTGGAGTGGAGATCAGAACACCCACCTTGCTTTCCCCAATCCTTGAGAAGCTGGGGGAGGCTTCCGTTTGTCAAGACAAAAGGACACATGACGTCCCCTATAAGCAGATGTGGGCTGACCCCTATTTTCGTAAGCGATGGTTGATTGAAACAGTGTTATAGATTTGGATATTGAAACTGTGCTTGGAATCTGTACATTGAAACTGCTTGAAATTTAAACACTTGAAAGTGGTATACAAGACTCACCTGGGAAGAACTATTTTAAAATTCCTACTTGTGGTTTTACAGGCATTAATTTCTGGAAGCCTTTTTGGGATCTCTGGGCACCTGCCTGGGGTAGGGTGGAGGGATCCTATATCTTTGCCAAGTGCATTGCGTGTCATAGATGCTCAATTACATGTTCGTAGGAGGATGAGTTTTTCAAATACAGAACAACCTTAGAGACTGGATATCCCCGACCTTGAGCCCCACGACATTTATCATAATTGGTACGACTCTCACCAATTGTCCAGGGTCACTTTCATCCTTCCTCTGTGGAAAGAATGCTTTTGAGTGTTAAATGCTTATACATTAATCCCCCCTTTATCCTAGTTTCTCTTTCCACAGTTTCAGTTCACTCGGAGTCCATCTCGGTCTGAAAATATTAAATGGAAAATTCCAGAAATAGACAATTCGTAAGTTTTAAGTTGTGCTCTGTTCTGAGTAGTGTGACGAAAGCTGTCACCGTCCTGCTCCATCCTGCCCAGGATGTGACTCATCCCTTTGTCCAGCAGATCTATGCTGTAGATGCCACCGGCCAGTGAGTTACTTGGTAGCCGTCTTGGTTATCAGATTGACTGTCACGATATCACAGTGCTTATGTTCAAGTCACCTTTATTTTACTTAATAATGGCTCCAAAGCACAGGAATAGTGAGCCGGCAGTTCAGATATGCCAAAGAGAAGCCATCAAGTGCTTCCTTTAGTGAAAAGGTGAAAGTTCTTGATTCAATAAGGAAAGAAAAACAGTCATATGCTGAGTTTGCTAAGATCTACAGTAATGTTTGTTACTGTATATTGTTATAATTGTTCTATTTTGTTTTTTTATTGTTGTTAATTTCTCACTGTGCCTAATTTATAAATTAAACTTTATCATAGGTACATATGTATGGGAAGAAAGGGTTCGGGACTATCCACAGTTTCAGGCATCCACCGGGGGTCTTGGAACATATTGCCTGCAGATAAGGTGGTACTACTGTATGCCGATTTTTAAAAATATTGTCTGAAAGCTCCATGCCATTGAAGATAAAGGAAAGGCATAGTGAACACTTAGGTATAATTTGCATTCTGTATGGGGATTTTCTGGTTCACCACTCTTGTCATTTTTAACTTATATGTTACAGGGATAATGAGATGAAGTAAATTAAGAAGTGTGAAGAAGTGTGTAATTCCCAGTCTGTAGAAATAAACAAAACTCATGGTTCAAAATTAAGATAGAATGGATAATACGCCATCATCTTGTATTAGTGAGTCAGTAGTAAACACAGAAAGATGTACAAGAAAGCGTCATCTCAAACCGCGTACATTTTAGACAAATCCCAGTATGAATTTTTATATTCTATTATTACCAAGGTGCTCCTATTAAAGCTTGAGTAGTATTGCCTGATACGACATATTTAATCTCATGTACAAGGCAAATATATGAGTGGGGTGTAGAAAAATTATCTGCAGTTGAAATTTAATAACATCCTTCAAAGATGTGTGCTTTAGTGATTCAGAATAAATCTTTTTATACATTAAAAGTGGGGAAATGTATAAGATGTTAAGACATAATTGATATAGAAAGAGAAATAGCTGAGAAGCATAAATTGGTTGAATTTTCAGCAGTTAGGCGAACACACAGTAACTATGACTGAGACATTTCCGTGCAGTATGTTTGATGTTTTGGTCTGTAGGGCACCCATGGCTTTCAAACATGTACTTCCCAACACAGTAGCTGTTTGTTACCCTACTAACAATGTACATGTAACATCTTAGTACATTATAGGGGTGTGTTAATCACAGATACTAATATTGAAAGTATTTTTATGCTATTACTATTATGTTGGGGGTCTGTTTGGTAGTCACTGCAACTAATATAGCATGACATTTAATCTTGATTTTTGATTTATCTGCTAACTCTGTGCTCTAAAAAACTGAATTCATAAAAGTGTATCATAATTCTGTTTCTAACTGAACACATATTGTTTCCAACTCCCCAATAGATATATTGCTTGAGCCCCGTTACATTCCAGGCTAGTAGATTTTACTTTACCAGGCTCCAGAAGTGAAAATCCAAATTTACTCATGGCATCCTCCCTCCAGGAAAGACACTTGAACCCAAATCTCTCTCCCTTGGGTTTCCAATCTTCCTGGCTTCTTTCTGTGCCCATCAGAATTTAATTCTTCCACTTTATTTTGTTTAATTAAATAAGTACAGTTTGTACATCTTGAATGTAACCTTCTAGAGATCCAAGAGTGCTGGTCTGAGTTTATTTAACTTACATGACATTGCATGAAAACACACAATGGGAAAAGAATAATACCACACTTTTTTAAAGGGATTGCAGTAATAGATATAGATGAAAACAAGAACTTATTGGATAAAGAGAGGATAATGAAACATAAGCAAATACACGTGACAGATATCATGATGGACCATAGAGATATCATCAGCCGTAGTCATACATTCTATTAATGTATGTAAAAAAAGTGCTTGGTGCTTCCCAAACCATAAGCAAAGGAAATAAACTTTTAATAGTAATACAGAAATTAATGACTAATCATTGATTACCTGTATGTACAAGTAATCAATGATTATACATGTGATAGATACATATATATTTATATACATATATATACACATATATGCATATATATGCACATATGTACACATGTATTTTATATATATTGAAGGCTTATTATTAATTTTATATATATACATATATGTGTGTATGTATCTAGTCAATGTACCCTAAAATCAATGATTTTGTCTATCTACATAGATATAGATATAAATGATATAGATATAAATAAACATATGTAATCAATGATTAGCCTTAAATCTTGATGGAAAGTCATCAAAACTTTATCAAGCCTAGAACTGGGGGTCAAAAGGAATAAGAATTGTTAAGGAACCATAGTTCTGAAAATATCAATGTATATTCAACTTTCATGTATTTGTATATATGAAAATGGAAAATACATTACATTTTCCAGATCTGTGGTTCCTTAAAAATTCTTATTCCCTTTGACCCCCAAGTCCCTCCCCTGAGAACATTCTGATGCTTCAGTTTTTCTTTGAAAGAGCCTTGCCGTGATTAAAGAGCCGACACATTTGTGAAGGTGCCCTTGTACTCGGCACGCCGCCATGGCAGTTGGTGTGACGACCCAAATCGAAGTTCAAAGAGATAATAAATCATAAGAACAGACTGGGTGGTGCTCGGTGCTGGATCCAAAGTCCATCAGGGACGAGCAGCTGACCCAGGAAGAACAGAGCGAGTGTCAGATAAAGTCACAGAGAGAACCCAGCTAATGAGCCAGCTCAGGGAAGTTCAGGGAAACCTTCAAAAATGTTAACCTAGCTACCCTGAAGTGCTATTGTTATGTAATACAAACCCTACTGGGGCTCTCAGGATGCATGCTGGATGGTGATTTTATAGGGCCAAGTGGGAAACATCTTAACACATCAAAAGCAAATCTCTGGAACAGGGACAAAGTGGGGCATTGAGCAAACACCAGGGCGTGGAAGCTATTAGGATAGAGAATTCAATTCGAAGTGGCCTCTGTGTTTGGATAATGTCAGTGAGGGCAAAGCAAAATCTGTGCTTAATAAAAGGGCCTTTCTGCATCTAAGATGGCTTTATTCGTTTAAATTCAGCAGCATGGCAATATTTTTATGTAAGGCCTCAAAACAATGGAGATTCAAAAGTTTGATCTGAATGTCCATACTAGGATGGTGATAATCAATTATTCTTACACCATCATGTATAATCATCAAAGCACTTCATATTTATATTAGTTGACATTGTTATCTACTTTGAGAGGTAGGCAGGTGGTTGATATCTACTCCATTTTAGAATAGAAAACCATGCTCAGATATTTTATGCAACCTGTTCAAATACACAGGTTGCAACTACGCGGTGCCTTCAGGAGTACTACACAGATCACTTTTGTGATTGTAGATATAGGGTTCACATTTTCAAGTGAGAAAGGGATTCAGAAATTCTCAAGTTTACCTCAACTTTTCTATAGTTCAAAGAATTGTGTCCTGAAGAGCTTGAGTGATGAACTCAAAGTCACAAAGCTAGTCATAGACACTAGGACTTTCATTACATCACTTTTGTTATTTTAGGGAATCGTGGTGGGATTGAAAAGATTTCGAAAATGACATTTTGACCAAGTCACCCAATCTGAATTCAGCCCTTCACTAATTCCCACTGCCCATGAGATCTCTAAGGAAAACTGTTAACACCATACACTGACCTATAGAATACAGTGAAACAAAGCTATTATCACCCCGGGGGTTTGACTCCAATCCTAACAAAGATGAGACCCATGTCAGGGACTTCATTTTTCCATGCCAGACAAGTCCAAGAAGCATCAACCAGCAACAAGCCAAGAGTCTACTCCTTCGATGTCACTGTTGAAAGAGAAAACCTATGGTTAGGTCTAACCACCTCCCTGCGTAAAGAAATGTCCAACAACACTAGTGATAACACATCCAAGGAACGTAGTTACATCTACATATTTTTAACCAGACACAGTGTGGCTCCACTATTTCTTCTGGGCAAGAAATCTATTCAATCATTGTAAGGTAGGAGAAGAAGAAAAAGCTTTGAAGACACACAAACCTCCAACAAGGACCCAGATAACAGATCCTTTATGTGGAGAGGTGCAAAAAAGAGCTCCTACAAAAAGACTTGGATCAATTGTCACCACATCTGGAGTGGATGCTCAGGACATGTTGATGCAAAATATAGGCTATGTGGCTGACAAATTAAAGTCACTGTGGAGTGTCCTGAAAGCAAGTAATCTTTCAATTAAATAGGCAGTCACGCTCAAGAGAACTTAAAGTGATACCCATCCAGACATCTCCAGAACCCTCAAGATAAGCGTCTTGTAGTAGATGGTGGTGATGACTCACCTGGATCCTGCAGGACCCTACTTACCACTTCTAGGATCCCATCCTCCAATTTCAGAGTTCTCTGCTCTGACAGCTTGCCCTATTGATCTTTTTCACAAAAAAGCCATTGGACCCATGGAGACATTTTGCCATGAATTTCAGAGAACTTATAAGTACCTGAGCAGTGATGTCCCCAGGAGGTCCCATATCCAGTGAATGGCTGAAGGAAGGTTCTCTGGCCTTTCCGTGGACAAACGCTGAGGTGTCAGCCGAGCTGCAGAGTTCCCCTGTGGGATCAGGTTGAGGCTTGTGTTTATCTGAAATCCTATCCTTGTTGGGCTTCTTGCATGTCTCAATACTACTTTCTCCTTGCTCTTACTGGTTTATCCTGGGATCAATTTCCTACTGAAAACACCTCCCAATGAATTCTCATTTCTCGTTGAAGCCGGAAGGTTTGGCTTCTGGGGACATCATGCCTACTGAGATGAGATGCACACAGAAAATATAAATCCCCTATTTCCACTTCTGGTTTAGGATGTGAGAAAAAATGAGGGACCTTTACTTCCATGGTAACACCAAGAAAAACCCAGAGTAACAAGAGATTCACACATTCTTGGGGGGCTATGCAAGGGAAACGGACATAATGATGTTTTAATAAATGGATGTACAGAGAGAAGGGCCCTTCACATGAGGCTTGACCTGCGAGAGCTTCCAGGAAAAGGAAGAGAATATAGAATTCTATATCATGAAAATAGTCATTTAAAAATGAAGTTTGTATTTTCTGAATAGCTAAAGGTTAGAGAAATTGGGCACCAGTAGACGGGTGTCTGGAATGATTCATCCACCCGACAGCCCTCACCTCAAAGCAGACTCTCAGAGTGACTTTGGCAACATTGGTCTCTGATCTGGAAATTACCTCACGATCAGTTGATGCCTCTTTGTTCAGAATGAAGACATGGCTTAGAGAAATAATTAGGAATTATCCATTTAATAAAAATCACCCTCCACATGTTCTCTTGCCTATTTAATTCCTCATATAATCTAAATTTAGAACAAGGCAACTCAGCCATGTCTGAGCTGCATCATTATGCTTTATTTCAACATGAAGATCCAAAAAGAAATGATTGATTTGCTGTTGGGAAAGGCAAATTACCATATGTAATGCATACTTGAAATCCTAAGTTAGGTAACCCTGTCAATATATCACTTAGAGTGAAAATAAAGGAAGAAAATGGAAATTTCAGGGCTCTTTTTTTTTTAATGAAGTAAAGTATTTGAGTGTATTTTATAAATACCATGAAATTATTAATGTTTTTAGTATTATATATAGCATTATATATATAATGTATTTTATAGATACCATCAACATTATTAACGTTTCTAGTAATATGAGAATCTCTTAAAATATCTAACGTGCTCTAACCATTGAGACAGTTCACACAAGGCTACCTTTTCTGATTATTCTTCAGGGGTTTTATTAAATGTGTGGTTTCTGGGAGCTGAGTGTCTTTTTTAGGTATATCTAATGTAATGGCTAATTTAAAGCTCTTTCTTGATGTTACATTACTCTGCATTTTGTAAGTAAGTTCTGCACACAGGAAGAAGCTGCCACATTCTCTGCTAAAGGTTCCAGACTCGTCCACTGGTTTTCTCGGTTAGTCTAAATACAGAGACAGGGAAGGTTGAGATCAACTAGAATATGTTGTCCAGAGACACAGACCCTCATTTCCGTAATGCACTCCTCATGTTTCTCTTTCTGCATCTCAGTTCAGAGAGAGCAGGTGATTACCAGTCTACGGGGAGGGTGAGATGGATACACACTTTTATTTACTTATGGAAATCCAGGTGATATCTTAAAAATAATTGTATAAACAGCAATCTCTCTTTCTATTGGGTTTCCAGGAACATGCTTATATTCAATCTTCAGTTTCTAGAGTAAATGTGGACACGTTTCTTCATTCAAATGAGGCGTAATAGGAGCCGAATTCCTGTAACTGCATCCCTTATTTTCTTTGAAGATATTCTCATGGCTTACACAGAAAAACCTTGTCCCATGAGTCACAATCTATTTAGTCTCTTAGATCATCAAATATTTCAACAGCAAACCTTCCTTGTTCATCAGGAAATGAGAATATAAGACATTTGTTACTTAACCCAAAGTGTTGGACCCTTTGTATAGACAGATTTAATATGCGTTTTAACTGCACCTCTTTTATGCATCATTTTGATTGTGGAGACTAACATCCAGTGTGTTCTGTGGACAATTTCTTTATCTGGCTGGTAAAAAAATCAGATTTAAATTGGAAAACCTTTCCCAGATATTTTGTCTGGGGAGGATAGAGGAGAAGGCAGAAAATATTGCTTAATGACTTGTAAGTACAATACTATCTTTTTTTTTTTTTCTTTTGAGATCTCAGAATCAAGTTAATTTGTTTTGTAAATAGTAAGTTGGGTTAATTGCCACTGGGAAATGGATTTTTAGTTCCCAGAGGCTCTTTAAACAGCTCCATTTGATTTTTGTTAGTATTTATGCTCACATTTACTGACTTTCTACCATGCACCAGTCCATACTCAGAGACGGTATTATACAGAGAAATGTACCCATCCATGCACAACATAATTTATATATATGATTTATGTACAGTGACACATCACTTAATGATGGGGACATGTTCTGAGAAACGTGTTGTTAGGTGATTTTGTCATTGTGGAACGTTATAGAGTGACTTACACAAAACTGGATGGTACAGCCTACTACACACCTAGGCTATATGGTACTAATCTTATGGGACCACCATCATCTATGTGGTCCATTGTGGACCAATACATCACATGCCGTGCTTGACTACATAAATGAATACACACTGACTTGTTGTGAGAAGTGCTCTAAAGGTAAAATGCAGAGTGAGATGAAAGAGAATTAAAGGAGAATCAAAACCTGCCTGTGGAATTCTTATGAACCTGACCAAGAAGAGACAGGCATTAGCAAGGGAATCCCTAGAGAGAAGAGAAAGGCTCTTCTCTTTCTAGGTCAAGACTCTGAGAAGAGAACACACTTCTCTTCACCCAGAAATTTAAAGAAGGCTGAATCCAAGAGAGTCAAGAGACGAAGAATACGAAAGGAAGTATGGAGGTGGAACCAGATTAGGTGGGACGTTGTCAGCTACATAAGATCTTTAGAACTTCAAGTACAACAGAAGTGGAGAAACGTCAAGGTCCGATTTGTGATTTAACAATCCTCATTGGCTGCTCTCTAGAGAATACATCAAAAAGAGACCCCATGAGATCACACAAGCCTGCCCTCTGTCCCACCAAACCTTTGCAAAATGACGTCTTAGGGCAGAGAGAGAAAATTACTCTGAGTTTTGTGCTTTCCGTATAGATAAAGTCAAAAAAAGCATCCAGAATGGTGTTCCTTCATAAAATATATCTATATGTGGTGCAGAAAAGCAGAGGAAGAAAAGCTAATGAATCTTTAAAAAACACCACAAGATGTGTATCAAGATTTGGTTGCACTACAGGTAACAAATACCTGAGAGTCAGGTATTAACAATTAATGAGGTTGTGTTGTTGTTCTCATGAGACAACAAGGAGTTCAGGGGTGTCATGGGTTGCATAGAGCCCCCCAAAATTCATGTCCACCTGGAATCTATTTAGAAACAAGGTCTTCGTACATGTAGTTAGATAAAATGAGGCCATTTGGGTGAGGGTGGGGCCTAAATCAAATGATAGATGCCCTTGTTGGAAGAGGGGAATTTCAACGCAGGAACACAGACAGATTCATAAGAAGGTAACATCACGTGACAACGGAGGCAGCGATTGGAATGATGCAGCTGCAAGCCAAGGAATGCTAAGAATTGGTGTCCACCACCAGAACTTGGAATCAGCAAGAGGATTCTATTCAGAGCCTCAGAGGGAGCATGGCTCAGCTCACACTTTAATTTCAGACTGCTGGCCTCCAGTCCTGTGCAAGACTTCATTTCTGTTGTTTTAAGCTGTCCCATTTGTGCTAATTTCTTACAGCAGCTCCAGGAAACTAATAAGCAGTGGCTCAATGATCCAGAACCCTTCTCTCTTTCTTCTCCACCATTCTTAGTCAATAAGTGTTGTCTCCATGATCTCAAGGAAGCTGCTGTACTTCCAGACATGGCATCTACATTCCAGGCACGAAGAAGGAGGAAAAAGTGCAAGGGGCAAAACTTGTGCGCAAACTGAGATGACCCCTTTTCACAAACCAAATGGTAGCTTTTCAGAAGCACTGTGAACTAGTCATCCACGTTTATTTCATTGGCCGGAAAATGTTGTGTGGCTTCTCCTAGTTGAAAGGGAAAGTGGGAAATTGAGGGTTTTGTTTCTCTGTGTGTGTGTTGGGGAGGGGGGTTGGCTTAGTACCCTGTCACTTGAAGAGAATCACAGTTCCATTGGTGAGGAAGAATGGGGGAACGAACACTGATAAGGCAGGTGGCAGTGTGTACTATAACATATGATAATTCATTCAAATCCAGATGTCCTCCTGCATGCTAATAATGCGTGTTAAATTTCTTGCCTTTTTTTTTGTCTAAAAAGGATAACAAAAT
The DNA here is from genome assembly GCF_057802395.1 of Ceratotherium simum simum. Classification (NCBI taxonomy): domain Eukaryota; kingdom Metazoa; phylum Chordata; class Mammalia; order Perissodactyla; family Rhinocerotidae; genus Ceratotherium; species Ceratotherium simum. The sequence goes on from NC_141940.1 coordinate 126,807,891, forward strand.
CTATGTGAAGATTCACCACCTTTTGAATTAAGCTATAGCACCCTTGTCCCTACTGTATTTAAAAAATAGTGTTTCAGAGGGGCAGACCAGTGGTGTAGTGGTTAAGTTGACGCTTTCCGCTTTGGCGGCCCAGGGTGTGTGGGTTCGGATACTGGGTATGGACCTACACCATTCATCAAGCCATGCTGTGGAGGCATCCCACATACAAAGTGAAGGAAGATGGGCACAGATGTTAGCTCATGTCCACTCTTCCTCAAGCAAAAAGAGGAAGATTGACAATAAGAGTTAGCTCAGGGCCAATCTTCCTCACCAAAAAAATAATGAGTAAATGAAAATAAATAAAAAGTAGTGTTTCCGGAAATACACATACGTATGTTTTGTTTGTTTGTTTGTTTTGTGAGGAAGATTAGCCCTGAGCTAACATCTGTTGCCAATCCTCCTCTTTTTGCTGAGGAAGACTGGCCCTGGGCTAACATCCATGCCCATCTTCCTCTACTTTACGTGTGGGATGTCTGCCACAGCATAGCTTGATAAGCGGTGCGTAGGTCTGAGCCTGGGATCCCAACTTGCAAACCCCAGGCCGCAGAAGAGGAGTACGCAAACCTAACCACTACACCACCAAGCCATCCCCTACATATATATGTTTTTTAAATGAACAAGAAATCCATCACAACAGACCAGTCATTATATTTAGTTATTTTAAGTAAATACACTTCCAAAGATTTCCTTCTGTCTACTGGGTGGAAGTACAGTGAGAAAGAAAAAGACAGAAACAATGAAAATATCCATACTCTGTGGTTCACACTGGTCATTCTAGGTTGATGTGGTTATAAGTGATTTGTGGTTTTTGTTACATTCTGGTTTTACTTACAAATGTTTCCTCAAGAAGTTGATTTCTTTTGAAATATGTAAGGTTACTCATAAAAAAAAGACAAATACATAAACATAAATATTTTAGTTGGAAAAAAAAAGAAGTATGCATTCTTAAATAAATCTTTATCTTGCCCTCATTTAGGTACCCAAAATCTCATGCCGATGAATGAGGTTGAGTCTCTTTTCTTCCCACTAAAGAGGTAAGAGAGAAATTACATTTTCTTAAAGCCAGTGGAATGAAGTGAAGAAGCTGAGATGATATATTTGCCTCCACAACATTCTTAGCGGAAACATTGGCCCTAACACAGGCTTTTTACTAGTTGGAGAGTAGAATAATAGAAGTTGAGAGCCTTTATAAATCAATGTAATGGGAGACTCAAGAATGAGAAACAGCTCTTAAAGGAAATGCTTCCTACTAGGGCATAGAGCATATTGATTAAAGAAAAGTTTTGAGGGCTCATGGAGGTGGCTTCATTACTGAAGGCTATTTCTCATAAAAGAAGTGGGATGCATGTGAAACACATAAGTGCAAAACCCCAGTTCCTTAGAAGGGCTTGTTTACCCAAAAAGTTCATTGAGACTCTTGTTAGATCCAAGACGTGTGAGGCATTCCTGAAGGGATTCAGTAGAGAGACGTTTTGAAAATATAAATAACCTTGAATCCATTTCTGATACAAGAAATTTATTGAGTACCTGTTTAATCAATGTATACCAGGAATCTCCTTAGGGGTGATGCAGAGAGAGGAGGTTTCCTAGAGTCTTGGGGCTGTAGATGTTGTTTGTAACCTACACACCATTCTCCTCCCTTTCTCCTTGAAAATACAACCCAATTTTATACATGAGTAAAGCACAAGTGCTTCATGGAAGTGGAACCCATTGCCATCCTACAGGGGGAAGGGTAGGAGAGGGTGGATTCAGTGTTCTCTAAGCCAATCATGGTGCTACAGCCACTGTTTAGTTTAGGAACCGGATTGGGACTGAATTCTATCCAACAAGATGGGACAGGAAGGCTGCTGGGCTAATTCTATGAAAGATTTCCACAATCATAAGGAAGAGAAAAAGAACAGACACCTTTATTATGCCCCTCTGGATAGTGATAGATAAAGCACGTGCAACACCCAATTGTGCCCGCCATCTTGGTAAGAATCTGATGTGGAAATCAAGACCCAGGATGGCAGAGAGAAGAGGCCATAAGAACTGTCAACATAAAAGATATCACTGAGCCTGTGCTACTTCTAGTTATGTGGGATCATTCAAGTTTTAAATTATTGATGGTAATGGAGTTGAAGTTTCTGAGTATTGCAGCTGGAGGAGACTGAAGCTTTTCTCATGACTATTGGTATTTCAACAGTTCATGATTTTATTGCTTGTCCAACATAGCTGGCCAAGAAAAGAGAATGTAAGATGGTGAGAGAGGAGAAGAGTGTCTGGAATATAGGATTGCTCAGGAAAGCATTGACGTAACATGCCTGAGGTTATTATCTTCAGAAGGACCTGTTTGTAGGGCCAACCATTGGCTGGCATCTGGGAACCTGACATTCATAATAGCCCCTACACTACAAAGTAATAAAATTGTTGCATGTTGTGTTTCCTGGGGTTACCATAACAAAGTACCACAAACCACATGCCTTAAAGCAACAGATATTTATTCACACAGTTCTGCAGACCAGAAGTCTGAAATCAAGATGTGGGCAGGGCTGTGCTTGCTTCAGAGGCTCTAGGGGAAGGTCTTTCCTGCCTCTTCCAGCTTCTGGGGGCTCCAGGCATCTCTTGGCTCATGGGCACATCCCTCTGATTTCGGTCTCCATCTTCAAAAGCTGTTTTCTTTCTGTATCTACCTGTGTCCAAATTTTCCTCTTCTTATAAGGACACTCGTCATATTGCATTAGAGCCCATCCCAATGACCTCATCTTAATTTGATTACATCCCCCAAGACTCTATTTCAAAAAAAGTCACATTCACAGATACCAGAAATTAAGACTTGAACTTACCTCTTGGGGGGACACAATTCAACCCATAACACACACACACACACACACATAGACACAAATTTAAGAATGCAGGGTTCTGGGAAAGGAGCATGAGGAGGTTAAGTGAAAGTGGACAAGTTAGGGGAACATGGGGCTGGTCACAGATTTGTGAAACAATTAGTAATGTTATTTATTTAAATTTGGGACATTAACATCTGTATAAGTTCCTATATACAAGCAGTTAACAGTCCTCCATTAGCGTCTGCTAGAAAGCTCTTGACAGTCAGTCACTCATTTTTTCATGCCAGTATGTTCTCTCTTCTGTACTCTGAGTTCACTGAGGGTAGAGCTGAATAAAAAAAGCCTTTGGCTGAGTGCACAGTCAGTCAAATAGGCTTGAAGTACCCTATTGTTTAATTTAAAAATAAATGTTTTACCACGGTGACAATTTTGCTGATTATTTACAAAACATACTTGTTTGAAGATGCACTCTTTTTCCTCGCGTGAAAAGAATGCCCAATTCAAAGAGGTATAAAACATAAAAGGAGGCTCATTGTTGAAACTTGAGGGTGTGCATCATCACTAGGAAAAATGGACCAGATTACCCCTGCGGAGGCATTAATGCTGCCAAGAGGCAGGAGGTTCAGGCTGTAGCTCTTGATACTAGTAGAATAATTACCTGCTGACTTTGATGGAGTGTTAATATGGTGAAAGCAAAATGTGGCTGGAGAGAAAGACTTTACTCAATGAGACATGGGCCCCAGGTAAACAAAGAGGAGAAAATCAAAATAGAGTAACGAGGCAGGAGTCTTGCATCTGTGCTCATCCATTTTCCTAGCTCCACAGCTTTCTGCATAAACCTGAGCACAATGCTGAACTTTCCAGGACCTCTGGGTGTAGGAAACTTTCAGAATAAGTCTACATACATCAATATAAGCATTCACTATATTGCACACTCACACGGAAGGGTCCAATGCTCTGAGTGGTGACTGAAATGAAGATGACCTATGCAAGAAAATAAATAAAATAAACATAGAGAGACAGGAAGCTGGTCTATTATTTAGGTGAGACAATAGAAGGAAGTAAGAAGCACAGATCTCAAACGTCCTTAGTTTACCCATTAAAGGAAAATACATATCTGCATTAACATTTTTCCAAACCAAGCATATGAAAGTAGCTTTATAAACCCTGCTGAAGTTCAAACACATCCTGGACTTTGTGCATTCCTCAAGATTCTGGCCATAATTGCAATTAATGTTGAGTGGCCGACCTTCCTAACTGAGCTGCATTCAATCTCATGTTCACTTAATGCGATGTCTCTTTTCTTCTCTTTATGGATACTTTAAAGCCTGGGTGGACAGTAGGTGTGTTTTTGAGAAAAGGAAGGAGAGAGAAGCTTCAGTCTTACTCCTTTTATATCGTCTCTCTCATCGTGGCCACAGAAATAAGGGATCAGTTGATTCTCAGTTACTGATAGGCAAGGACATTTGGAAGGACACTTCCAGGTCAGCCTGGTGTGTCTTGGCTCCAAAGCATAAGTAAACAATAACCACCCAACTCATAGCCAGGATCTGTCCCGACAGCACCATTGATTGGCATTGATCAACAAATTGTGAGAACCTTGTTGCCGGCAAGAACCTAATAGCAAAATGTCATGGGTGGAATTGTGTCCCTCAAAAAGATATGTCCAAGTCCTGACTCATGATACATGTGAATGTGACTTTATTTGGAAATAGAGACTTTGTAGACGTAATTAGTTAGGTTAAGATGAGGTCATACTGGAATAGGGTGGGCCCCTAATCCAATATGACTGGTGTCCTTATAGGACAGGAAATTTGGACAAAGACAGGCATGCTGGGAGAACACCATGTGAAGATGAAGTCAGAGATGGAGGTGATGCTTCTACAAGCCAAACAACATCAAGGATCACCAACAAATGTATCTCCTCTAGTCTGTATACACCTGAGAAGACCTCCCTGGGATACCTTTACACACCTGCACCTGCCATAGATTAAATTTCTTCATTCTGAAGAGACAACAATAAGAACAAAGGGGCAAGACGGGAAACAACATGTGTTGGAAAGGAAGTGGAGAAAAGCGAACTCTCATACACTGCTGGTGGGAGTGCAAACTGGTGCAGCCACTATGGAAAACAGTATGGAGATTCCTCAAAAAATCAAGGATAGAACTACCTTATGATCCAGCTATTCCACTGCTGGGTATTTATCCAAAGAACTTGAAAACACCAATGCGTAAAGATACATGCACCCCTGTGTTCATTGCAGCGTTATTCACAACAGCCAAGACTTGGAAGCAACCTAAGTTCCCATCAATGGACGAATGGATAAAGAAGCTGTGGTATATATACACAATGGAATACTACTCAGCCATAAGAAACGATGAAATCCAGCCATTTGTCACAACATGGATGGACATTGAGGGTATTATGCAAAGTGAAATAAGTCAGAGGGAGAAGGTCAAATACCATATGATTTCCTTCATTAAGTAGTAGATAATAACAACAATAAACGAACACATAGAGACAGAGATTGGATTGGTGGTTACCAGAGGGGAAGGGGGGAGGGAGGAGGGCGAAAGGGATAATTTGGCACATGTGTGTGGTGATGGGTTGTAATTAGTATTTTGGTGGTGAACATGATGTAATCTATGCAGAAATAGAAGTATAATGATGTACACCTGAAATTTATACGATGTTATAAACCAATGTTCCTGCAACAAACAAAAAATTAAAAAAAAAAAAAGAACGAAGGGACAACTGCTTAACTTGAGTGGGGTAGTATTGTAAGGAAAATAGCCTAATTCTCACTCTCTAAAAAATAGAAGCAAGCACGAAAATAAGGGACTCTTGCAGTCAGTACCCTCTGGGGAAGTCTGCATTCTGATTGGGCATCATCCCACTTCATACTAATATTTGTTAGGTCATTTAAGACAAGAGTTGCAATTTGGGGAGTGTCGCTCTGTTAGCGAAAGACCAGCCATGTTTATCTCTGCTCTCACAAAACCAATCTGAATGCAGAGGACTCACAAAAGAGAGCTCTCTCTGTACGGATTTGTTTTCACAGGGGATGATCTTCCCTCTTAAATGGGTGTTACTGCTGTTTGATCAGCTGGACCACTTCTCTTCAACATATTATTAAAATGTGGCGATGACCTTCAAGTCAATTCAAGAATTGACCTTCAAGAATTTGCTATGGCAAATTCTCCTTAGCAGCATTGAAATTAACACTTTAAAAATGCAGAGGGAAGACTCTCAAAACAAATTTATCAGGGTGGAAACCCTTGTCAATCCTCCCCTTCTCTGTGTAAATATATTTATATGTATAAATGGATGGATGGATAGATGGATGGATGGATGGATGGATGGATGGATGGATGGATGGATGGATGGATAAATGTGTATGTGTGATTATATTTCACCTCTCAAGATGCTAAATCACTCAGTGTAAAAGGAAGTCCATTATAATTAAGAATGAGAAGCATCCATTAACAGCTTGATGAAATACTTCAAATAGAAAAGACAGCCTGTTGAAAAACCAATAGGATATTTTTACCTCCAAACACAGGAGTGCCCAGGGAATGGAAGCCATAGCCATTTCTGCTTGCTTTCACATAGTAAAGGAGAAAGGCGGGTGCCAGGGGCTGGGGGAGGGGGAATGGGGAGTTAGTGTTTAATGAGGACAGAGTTCTTGTTTGGGAAGATGAAAAGAGTTCTGGATATGGTTGCTGGTGATGGTTGCACAATATGCGAATGTACTTAATGCCACTGAATTGTACACTTAAAAATGGTAAAGATGGTAAGTTTGATGTTATGAATATTCTACCACAACTTTAAAAAATTAAAAATTTAATTCCTCAGTTGCATTAGCCACGTGTTAAATGCTTAATAGCCACAGGTAGTTAGTGGTAACACATCACACAGCTCAGATGTAGAAAATTCCCACCATCTTGGAATGTTCAACTGCACAGCATTGCTCTATGTGTTCATAGATCAAAAAGAGAAAAAAAAATAAATCAGACCACTGTCCCATTAAGTACAAGTTCACTAGTTAGATCAAAATGGACAGAAGATGACCAACATTGTGGCTACCTTTGGGTCATCACCATTTGTAAGGTTACTTACTCATAATTGGAATCATTTTCCTCCTTTTTGTGAAGATAGCTGTGTGATAGTGGTGGAAGCAAGTGTGGCTAGCAAGATCTCATTTATAAATTATTTGTGATGTAAAGATATACTGCAAGATAAAACATGTGGGGAGAAAATTAGCATATCTACAGTAAACTTCATTTCAAAGCAAATAGTTTCTAGATTTCTAGCATTTAATGCTTAAAAAATATATATCCTTGTGACTTCTCAAAACAGAAAACTGGGATACGAGAATAGCAAAGATATTAACAGGAACAGCACAATTTCCAATAAAATGTAAGTTAAACTGTTTTCTTGACTCAAGTTGGTTGAATCAGTGTCTGTATTCCAAGTGTGTTCCAAGACTTATAAAAAATGTAACAGTTCTCTTTTCGGCCAAGAAGTTAGAGATGCATGTTAGAGACAGGTCTTGCCAGAAAAACACTTTCCTCTAAAATGAGATTCCTATATATCCATGTTCCATATTATTACAGGAAAAACAAAATAGTTGAGAACCACTAATCTCTTTCTCACAGACTACGTTGAAGTTGATTGAAAACAACGTCCAGAATATCACTGTAGGAATAAGAGGTAGTGGTATCCCTTAGGTAAGAGGGACATAGTGTTCAAAAACACAAAATCGTGTTTTTCCTTTTTGTATATAAAGGTAATAAATGTAACTGAAGAATGAGAAGTAGTTTATAAGGAAGAGCCTTAAGCCAAGCAGAAAAGAAAGGGAGGAGGGTGTAGTAATTAAAAAAGAAATCAGGGGGCCGGCCCGGTGGCGCAAGCGGTTGGGTGCGCGCGCTCTGCTGCGGCGGCCCGGGGTTCGCTGGTTCAGATCCGGGGCGCACACCGACGCACTGCTTTGGCAAGCCATGCTGTGGCGGCGTCCCATATAAAAAAAAGTGGAGGAGGATGGGCACGGATGTTAGCCCAGGGCCGTCTTCCTCCGCAAAAAAAGAGGAGGATTGGCGGATGTTAGCACAGGGCTGATCTCCTCACCAAAAAAAAAAAAAAAAAAAAAAATCAGATTACAGCTATAAGCTATTCCTTGTTGAATCGATAGATAATACATAGCTATCTGGCTAGATAGATGATAGGTAGGTAGGTATAGATAAATAGATAGATTAGATAGATAGATAGATAGATAGATAGATAGATAGATAGATAGATAGATGATAGAGATAAATAGATTATAGATAGATATATAGATAGAATGATAGATTATAGATAGATAATAGATAATAGGTAGATAATAGATAATTAGGATGGATAGATAGATGATAGGGTAGATGGATAGATAGATTAGATAGAAAGAGAGATGATAGATAACAGGCAAGTAGACTGATAGACAATATATATATATAACACATATAATAGATATAATATATATCCATCTCTCATAATATATTGTGGTATATACATACATATGTGTGCACGTGCATATAATATATATATAATAGAGGTAATGTATATGTGTTCCTCAAAATATATTGTGGTAATGCATGTATGTATGTGTGTATATCTTTATCATATATCATATCATCATTATAATGACTCTGAGCAGACTTATCCGTATCTAAGAGTCAAAGCAATGAGTTACATTGGGAAAGGACAGAGACAGCTTGAGAACTGCTACATAGTTAAGCAAGCCAGCAAGGATTGAAGGTGGCTGTCCATGGACCATCTGATCTGGAGATGAGAACACTGCCACGTACAATGAGGGGGGTTAAGCAACACACTCTCCCAGTGTGGGCTTTGGACAGGCAGCACCAGCATCCCTAACAGCTTGTGAAAAACACACACTCTCCCTTCCCTGCCTGTGCTGAATTGGGATCTTTGAGCAAAATGACCATGTGATTTTCATACACATTAAAGTTTAAGACTCTCTGCAATGGAGGAAGCCTCATTTTCCTGGACTGTAAACACATATGGTTCTCCATAAACTACAAAATTAAGTGGAGACTCCCAGCTTGGGGGTGACAATGACTCCACAACATGGGTTGTGCTTTGGCACTTGGTGATAAGTCAGGGATGCCCCAGAGATGGCGATCCCAACGGCCATGGCCAGCTATGAGCCCTTCTAAGTGCTGTCCCGACTGATGAAAACTATTGTGTTTTGATCTCACTTGATATTAGAAATCTCAATTTGCCTAATTAATTTGCAATTTGTACACAATAGCAGAAAGAATGTCTTTGATTAACTAAGCTCTTTTTAATTAGAGCTTTACAGATAGAGGAGGAAAAACAAAGAAAAACTATTCCAGTGAGAATCTTTGAGCATGAGAACAGAAACTGCATATAATCCAACATAAAACCAACAAAAACATCATAAGGAATTCCTTTACTCAAATGACTTAATAATACCCTCTGTGGTGTGGTGAAAATAACCATGGTTATTGATCTCTACGTTGTCATTCAGTATTTCTTAAAATTTAGGTGGATCAAATAAATTTAAAATGCCTTGATTTACCAATCTAAAATTCTCACAAAATTTCATTGTTTATCTAAAAAAATCTATTATGATAAAATATTATATATATGTAGATACTTTGCAAAGCACTTATATTGTAAGTTCTCATTATTTTTTAAGAGAAATGAGTTTATCAATACCTTACGTTCTATGGGAAGATTTTTAAAATCTATGCAGGGGCGGTGAGTGAAACAGCATTTGGGGCTGCATTTTTCAAAGGTGCAGGGTACACAATCCATCATGTTTTAATAAACAACGGGAGATGTGTGTAGTGATGCTCACATCTAGCGCCTCTAAAGACATACTTTGAAATATTAATGCACCTAAATTGAATCTTCTGGGAGGCATTGAATCTAGATTTCCTTTCTTGCACTTTGAAGCTCGTGTATGGGTAATGGGAACTTTGCATCAAGGGGTTTTCAACCTTTCAACTTCTTCACTGTGCACTTTTTAGATTTATTTGAATTCCCTTTCACCTTTATCCTCTGCCAAAAATTAAAAAAAAAAAATAAAAGAACTAGGGAGGAGGAAGGAAGGGGAGGAGGGAATGAAGGAGGAAGGGATGGAGGGAGGAAGGAAATAGCACATTTCCAGATAGAATTTCTTTCAATAAAATTTCATGATTTATTTGCTTGAACATGAAATTACTTTACTATGAAATAATAACACTAAGATTTTAGAGTCATAAATGAAAGACAATTGTAATAATGCTGTATTTCCTTCCGTGGTGAATATGGTCCCGGGTTTTTCTTGGGACTGGGGAAAGAAATGGACACACCTTTGCCCTGTCTGATTCTAAAACACTATTTTGATAACGTCACCTCCCTGGCCAACAACCTTGGATGGTTCCCACTCATCTATGTTCTCTGTCTCACACCTCATCATAGCTCTTGGCCAAGTAGCCATCTCCCTTCACCTTCTGGTTCCAATCCATCTGCCTAGTTGTAAGCCCCCTAGTGCCCTTCAGTGGAGAATTTAGACTGTGTATCCCTACTTTATCCAGATCTTTAAATGCCCCACTGAAACTAGACATCTAAATAAAAATAGCACTCAAATTGCCTGCATTTTAAAATGGAGGATTGAGCAATTTCAAGCACAGATTCTAAGAACATGCTGCCATTCATCTATAAAGTGTAACAGAGGGAAATTGCTAAACTGGTTAGGCTAAAATGGGCATTAGACATGGTACTGCAGGAAAAACAAAGTTGTGTTTTCTCTTTATATATTTCTTCAGGTAGGTGTTCTGGGCAAGCATCATTGATGCTCATTTCCTTCAAGACTGGCCCTCAAACAGGATGCCTCTCCATGCTCAGTCAGGGGCAAGACATTTTTGAGGTTTCTCTGATTAAAGATGCCCTCTTCCTTTGTTCCTAAATTAGCTTACCCCTTGGAGAGTGTATCTAGAATTTAAGGACTTTCTCAACCTCAAGGTCCATCCACATTGTCCCAAATGAGAGGATTTCATTCTTTCTCATGACTGAATAATATTCCACATCTTCTTTATCCACTCATCCATTTACTGACACTTAGACTTACACATAAGACCTGAAACCATAAAGAAAACATAGAGAAAAAACACCTTGACATTGGTCTTGGCAAGAGTTTTTTTGGTATGACACCAAAAGCACAAGCAACAAAAGCAAAAGTTAGGAAGTAGGTGTATATCAGGCATGAAAATTCCAAGGAAACAGAATCAGCTGTGAAGACTAGCTGAGTGATCTTTCTTTGAAAATTACAGAGACATCTTACACAGTAAGCTTGGCTTTTGTCCCTGTGCATCATGAAGGATCTTTAGAAGTTGTTACCACAGAAAAGCCAAACAACTGGCCCCCCTCTATCTGTCTCCTAATCTAGTGCCAAGAAAAGCCCAGGGCACTGGATCCACCCTCTGATGTGCATTTCCGTCCGTGGAGACACTTCACCCTTTTTCTTTGTTTTAAATTTTTTGATCCTGGCTAAATCTTGTTAAGGTATTCTATATTTTACTGGTCTTGTTTTGTGTCTCGTGTCATGGTGGGGAGTAAGTCAGTGCTTGAGTCTCCTATGCCGTCTTCGCCAGATTGCCCTTTTGTGTATCATTTTTAGCTGTCAACGTAGCAGAATGTCTCCTCATAGAGGAGCTCAAGGATGCTGTCAGTCCAGAAAAGCCAAACACATGCGTGTCCATTCGTCTCCGTACCCTTTGCACTCAGCACAGCATCCAGTGTCTACCAGGTTCAACAAGAACTGCTCATAGACAAATGCATTTCAAGAAAAAAATCCAAGCTATCTCCTAGGGACACAGAGACTTGTAGATGATCCTACTTCTCATTAGGACACCTCATGCTCTCCAGCACTCCCCAAACCCTTCATCCCACTCTGCTTTTCTGCTTTCTACAATGCGTATCAATTTCTAGCATGCTGTACCAGTCAAACATTTAATATAGCTATTGCTTTTTGGGTCTTATCTCACTAAGAAGGTAATGTTGAGTGCTGGAATTTTTGTCTTTTTAGTTTATTGTTTTATCTCCAGTACCTAGATAATTGCCTAGAAAAGAATATGCATTGAGCAATACAGTTTAATTTATATTATATTATTGTGTTATTATGTTAAACTATCTTATGTTATATTACATATCGTACTATACTATATCATATGGTACTACACCATATCATATTTTGTTCAAACCTTCCTGTTTGTCTTCACTCTGTTCTACATTTAAGAGTATAGATACACATTCTTACATTATCTCGCATTTTTGCACATTCTCCTCCCCAGAAAGATTTCCAGAACCTCTTTGTTTTTAACCTGCAGGGTCATTTACAACAAGTTTATTGCCTCATTTTATTATAATGTTTTCAGTTTAAAGATTGATTAAGTTGCTGGCTGTGCACCAGCACGTAAAACCCAGAGTCTCTTAAGTAGTATCTTAAACCGTGATGCTGGTTGTTGTTTAAATTCTCTACAACCATCTGAAGTGACCAGGCCATCATGTCAAGGTACAATCTAAAGTTCGCAGCAGTGCTGTCAGCCCCCGGATCAGAGAAACTAAACCAGAGTAGTGAATGCCTGATGTTTGTCTGGGTCTTGGGTTGAGAGGGTCACTGGGTTCAGATTTTACAAGTCATTATTATTCTCCATAAAATGCTCTCCTTCCACCTCTGAAATTACCACTTTGCTTCCACCATGACACATCTATGAACTCAGGAAGGCTGAAAAGTGCAGTCAAGTGAATATAATGACCTCATACTCAAAGGCCTCTGGTCTCAGCTCATGCATCATGCATCGTGAGGAATCTTCAGCCCAGTTCACCCTTCTGCTTTGGGATCTTCCTAAATCAGAATGGCACAGGCAGATCTGACTTCCCAGATGGCTAAGTGACAGCTGTGCTTCTTGCCATGTGCAAAAGCACAGAGAGTTGAGCTGTCAAATGCTGTAACAATGACGAAAATGTCGTAGGTGTTTGGAATATTTAGGTTCAAGACTATTCCTCCCATACCAGACTGTTGGTCCTTGGTTATTTATGGCTACTTGTCTTCCTAATCATGGCCTGATCAACAGTCCTCCAATATATATTTACCCAGGAAGAGTATGAATCGATACATGAATACATGACTCAACACCTATTGCCTTTATCATTCTTGACTGTTCCCATCATCTCTATGGTCAAAAGACTCATTTCATTCATATTTGTAAAATCTATTATGTTCTTAACATTCCAATCAAAAAAATTCTCAACTTTAGTTTTCAAAATAATTGTGTTTCTCTTCTCACTGCCCCATTCAAACTCCCACTGTTTTTCTACCAGTCACACATTATAAGGCTTACTCAGAAATATGTTCCTTGAATGTAGATAATAATATTTCTTAAATCACAAAGCTGGAATGAATATGTAGATATGAGGCAGAAAAGACCACAGCAGAGCCAGAGTCACTGCTTTAAGCCTGCAATTGTTCCTCATTTAACACTCCTGATGCCCCAGTCTCATTTAAAGTCACCAGAGCCCAAGAACTAACTAATAAACTCACATGCCAATAGCAGATTTTCAGCCACAATCTACAAATTTACCCTGAAATAGGAGATGAAGGAGAATGAGTTCACCTCTCTGGTTCATCTGATAAACGACTCTTTTGGAAGAAGGGCCTTATCTCGTGGACACAGGCCAGACAATATCTGGAAATAAAGAGAAGGGATAGGCAATAGAGCTACTAGGCAAATTCTTTCTCACTCCCACTCAGGCTATATCAGTGGCAAACTCCCTCTGGAAACTGGGCTGAAAATTTCAAAATGATAGACAAAACCATGAGCAGATGCATAGCAACGTCTTGAGTCAGTGCCTGATCCACCATTCTTACTAACTCATCACATCGAAGCAGATACTCTTTTCTGAAAATGCAGGTTGTGATACAAGCAGCATGTGGCCACCCTGCAATCAACAGGGGGAACTCTTGGCAGACATATGAATCCCCACTGTCCGTTGCACATATTTGTATGCTTGATTTTATTCAACGGAAGACAAATTGATACTTCCTGGCCTCGCCGTTCATGGGGTCCATTGTCAATTCGTAAGACATTGCATTGGGCAGAGCACGCAGAATCACGATCCGCATACAAAAGTATGGATGGTTAAATGATCTGCCTATGATGCCTCTCTCAGTTAAGACCAGCATCTATCTGGATCTGAACTCAGTCTTCTTTCTGACTTTTACCATAACATGATGCTACGTTCCCCATCCTCCCCGTCCCCCAAGATGTCAACTCCTTGATAACACAGATTAGAGCATAAATGCAGGTGTTTTTCATTGTGATTGTCCCAGTGGTAGATATTTGTCAGCTGCACAATAAATAATTGTCAAACTAGAAACAAGGAAAACCACTGACTTTGGAAGCTCAGCGAACAGGCAAAGTATCAGCTTTCCCTCTGGATACACCGATTGAGGCCAGAATTCTTGTCTTCCTAAGTAATGATGACCAGACTCTTTGAGGATGAACTACAGGCCAGCAGATGTTCAACAACATTATTGCTGAAGAAGCCATTTTGAGCATGGAGACATCGACAGCAGAACAGCAGGAAGAAGAAATATTAGCATTGTCCCTTTTTGAGATTTGTCCTATGGAGCATTCATTCTGCACTTAAGAAAAACAGTTGGTCATTTAACAAATAAAACTGCACGTGAGATACAAGAGAAAGCAACCCCCCCATTGATGGGGGGCCATCAATGAATAAATCAAGGGATATTGCATTGTATTTTCTGCAGCATGCAGCAGACTATCTTAGACTAGTGGTTATTCAACCTACAATTCTTTAAAAACTCAGGGCTTTTTAGGATTTAGGGGGGGTATAAAACTCCTATAAAATATCTCTTCCTTTTTAAGACGTTTGCCCTCTCTACCAAAGAATAAAACAAACAAGCACAAAATGATTAGACATTAACTAGATGTTACGTTGTATGGGTATTTCCAAGAAGAGAGTAGTGAATACGGGATTGAGTATTTCGAGAAGACAGTACAGAGATATTGGACCTCAAAGCTTCAAAAGTTGATCAAATTTCATCAGATTATTCTACATGGAAGGTGTTATGGGGTTGAATTGTGTCCCCTAAAAAGATATGTTGAAGTCTTAACCCCCCATATCTCAGAATGAGAACTTACTTAGAAATAGGGTCTTTGCAGATGAGATTAGTTACGTTAGGATGAGGCCATAATGGAATAGGGTGGGCTCTTAATTCAATAGGACTGATGTCCTTATAAGAAGAGGGTCATCTGAAGAGGGAGACACACAGGGGAGAAGCCAATGCAAAGACAGAGTCAGAGATGAGAGAGACGTATCTACAAGCCAAGGAACAGCAAGGATTAACAGATATCATCAAAAGCCAAAAAGAGCAAGGAAGGATTCTACCCAGAGTTTCGGGGGGACCGTGGCTCTGCTGACGCTTTGATTTCAGACTTCTTGTCTCCAGAACTGTGCAACAATGCATCTCTGTTGCCATAAGTCACCCAGTTTGTGGCACTTTGTCATGGCAGCCCGAGGAAACTAAAATAGAAAGTGACTATAAAAAAGGCATTTTAAGTCAACAGACCCAGCTGAGTGTGAATTTGAACCTTAGAATTGTCAGAATCAGACTTCTCGAATCCTGCATTAAAGAGATCTCTCTTTTCCTCTTGATGGAGCCTGGATTTGCTTCATTGAATTGAGCTCCAATGTCCTGCGAGGAGTTAGGTCCTTTCCACACTTAGACACCCCCCCAAATAAATCAAAGATTCTGGTCACAACCGTTTATTCCATCACTTTTTGTGGATGTCAATAAAAATGCCAATTCTCAGTGGCATTCCTCTTCAGCATCTCAAATGTACTCTGAGACCATGGTGCGCATTCTAAACGTTATTCTCCGTGTCTCAGCCTCACAATTCAACGTGATACCCTTGATTAAAGCATCCGTTTGCCATCTAAAGCCATCAAATGGTCCTTCAGAACAGTTACTCGAATTTTATGATTGTTTCAACTGAATACATCCTCTCTCAAATTGTAATTGGGTGTAGGCTGTGGGGAAAAGCACTTTTTAATGCCCACAAATACCTTTCAGAATGGGGAGCCCGATAATACTTGCATTTCTGGAGGACACAGTCAGTTATTTCTTTCAGGGCGTGAGCGTAGGTATCGAATGCTTCCAACCTAGCAGGAGAGAAAGTGGGCTGAAGGGATAAGCTGAGTATCTGTTTCAAATTGGTCCATTTCCTTAGATCCCACCGTCATTACAAATTTATGCTCACTCTCCAATTTAAAATAAACTTTTCCCTTGTTCTACGCACAGGGTTCTGCACTCGCTTCCTGGGGTGAAAACATGCAACAAAAAGGAGCAAAAAAGTATTTCCCAGGAGCAGTAGAAGGAAGGAAAAGCTGAGGAATATTGTTATGGATTGAATTGTGTCCCCCAAAAGATACGTCAAAATCCTTAACCTCAGTACCTCAGAATGTGACCTCATTTGGAAATAGGTGTTTGCACATGTAATCAAGTTAAGATGAGGTCATACTGGATTAGAGTGGACCATAATCAGATGACTGGTGTCTATATAAGAAGAGGTAAAATGGGATGCAGAAATACACAGGGAAGAATGTCATGTGATGATGGAAACAGATCAGAGTGATGTAGCCACAAGCCACGGAATGCCAAGGATTGCTGGCAGCCATCAGAAGCAGCTAGTGGAGACGGCTGGAACAGATTCTCCCTCAGAGCCTCCAGAAGGAACCAAACCTGCCAACAGTTTGATCTTGGACTTCTGTCCTCCAGAACTATGAGACAATAAACTTCTGAGATTCTTTAAGACCAGGTTGTGATAATTTGTTACAGAAGGCTCGGGACATTAATACAGATGGGATTAACAGAAGGAATAAATTGGAAAACAAGATTATTTAAAAAGATTTTACAACTTTAAAAGGTTCATGCCATCCACTTGCTGTCTTTAGATGGACTAGACATTTTGCTGGTTCCCTACTTTGGTTTCCAGCATGTCTGTTCCAGAGAGAAAAGCCCCCATCCACATCGCACATGGACACAGACCATTCCGAAAGCTAGCGCAAAGATCAAACATCATACAGTACACTGTTTTGCAGAACAGTCAACCTTTGGGACACTAAACAGCGATTTTTAAAAGTTTTTAAAAGCTGTTTGCTGAATTCTGCACAAAACATTCCATTGTCCTGATCTACACTGTTGAGTAGAATTTTCTGCAATGATAGAAATGTTCTGTAATCTGGGCTTTGCAGAATGGTAGCCCTTGGCCACATGTGGCCATTAAACACTTGAAATGTGCCTGGTTTATACATACAGGAACTGGGTTATACATTTGATTTAATCGCATTTCATTGCAACTAGATTAGTCACGTGTGGCTATTGGCTACTATGTTGGACAGCGCAGGTCTGGAACAATTAATCAAGTTGGATAGCAATGTGTTCTACAATAATCAGCCAGTCTTCAAGTACATCCATAGACAGTGAGCTATGCATAGTTATTAACTGAAAACATTGTCAACATTTAATAAGTAGTTTTAGGTGACTGAAAATGAAATGCTTCTATTTCAAACTCTTTGTTTACATACACAAAAAACAATGGGTGTGTGTGTAAAAAGATGAAATGCTCTAAGGAGAAAGTGATGGGATCATTTTCCCTTTGGTTCAATATAGTAATCAAATACACTTAAATGTCTTGAAGGTAAAAAGTTGTAAAAAGGTGTTCCATAGATATAATAATGGAAAGCTCAATATTTCTGCCAAATTTCACTGTTCCTAGGAGTGAACAGAAGGCACAAAATGTTGGTCCTCTTTTAGCACATTCTAATGATTCCCATCTATATGACCTTGGTTATATCCCTCCCTGAAATTACCCCTCTGGACTGCTGATGTTTCAATTTCTTCCTTCCATAACTTCCCCTCCAAAAAATCAGTAAGAATGAACTAGCTCATCTACCCCTTTGGAATTATTACGGCGCATTCTTTCTAGAAGCAGGTTATATGGGACCTTTCTAAGTCCTTAAAATTGTCATGAGGGAATCCATTAAAGGATGGTTCTATGGCATAAATAAGGAATTTTAAAAGTGCTTCCATCATGTTTCTAATAATAAATGTTAATATAAGAGGACCTCTGGATTTCTGATGTTGAACTTCATGGTAATGTAGAATTCACTTTAAAACAGACCTGAAAATGAACCAACACAGCAGGCATCAATGCAATTAACTGTAATTGAAACAAAATAGAAGGCATGATTCTGGTAAGGAAAGTTTTCTGGTAGTTTCATTTATTCTGATTAAGTGTCTAAATGGTTTCACTTAGTGGTAAAATATGTCCACTTCTCTTGGTCTAGGGACAGACCCCCTTGGGGAAGCTATATTAGCCTCTAAGAGTCCATTACTCTTTTAGCTGTTGGATTTGCAAATGAGTAAAGAAATACTATAGGAAAGAAAAGGAAGGTTTGATTTTTTCAAAATGGTCCAAATACAAGTAAAAGGAAAGTACTATTGATATATAGAGCTACATATATTGATGTAGAGAGATGAAAGAAAAAAATGAAGAATTAAACATACAGTACGGAAGGCAAAAACTACAGAGTTTCCACTGCATTACAAACATATACTTCTTAAGTGGAGAATTTATTTACTTATTTATTGTGATAAATGGCTGGTTTCTTGACTAGAAGGAGATTTATAGTGAGTTTCTAGAGAGACATGCATTAAGACTAGAGCACTTTACCCTCCCACCTTTATGAATGATGGATAAAGGGATTTGTGGGGATCCTGGTGATTCATCTCCATTGTCCCAAGACCAGGAAAGAAGAGAAACTCTGGGAAAGTCAGAACATAGGACTCCATAGGCAACATCAGATGTGCTTCAACTAAATAAACTGAAAGGATCTCTCATCTGGATGAAGAGAAAAGGCAATATATCACACTTCAAACATTTCTATACCTATCTGAAGAACATTCATATCTATTTAATTTATATCTAAGATGGACTTGTCTATGAAGAAAATTAACATGCTATCAGTATAATGTAAAACTACACACATACACACACACACATACACACAGATACATCATTTTTGGAGAACAGTAATGACAAGGGGAAATTCCACTGCTTTTTAAATAGAAATTCAATAGAGAAAACTTTTGAAAAAAAATTTAACAATTTTCCAAATCATTGGTACCAATCACATCTTCTAGAGCATTCGGTCTAAACCAGGCAAACTCATATAGCCCCATCACCAACGTTACTATTATGTAAACATGTTTCCTTTCTCATTTTCCCTCAATCTTCTAACTTTGAAAATTTTATTTCCTACAGGAAATATACTTTCAAATCTGGGTGGGGTGAGAATAACATGTGAAGTGTGTTATGACAGGTGAGGCTGGATATATACACACATACACAGTCTTTAGTTTCAAGAATATTGATAGGTCTTTGTCTCAACAGATGTCTTCAAATCCTGCCTTATCAGTTTATTTCTATCTTCTGCACCCCTAAAAACACACAACCTCCTACACAACACATTTATTTTATCATCAGAATTATAAAAAAAATAAAGATGTGAATTTGGGGTAGGTATACATTTTTTGAAAACAAATCTTCCATGGAAGTCCTTCCAAAGGAGGACCATGGAATTTCCCTCTAGTTATTAAGCTCTTATTTATGTCTGTCAATATTTTTTTCCAGTTGCCTGGATGAGCAACAAAGCTGACCACTTCTATATTTTGAGAATCCTCTGTAAGTATTATCAATATAATTCTATTCACAGACATTTACTGAAGACCTACAATTTTCATTAGCACCATACAAGATGCCATAGAATGGATGTGCATTTGAATAAATATTTCTAATAAAAAACATGGTGTCACATGGAAGCAGCCTGAGTGTCTATCAGTGAAGGAATGGATAAAGAAAATGTGGTGCATATATACATTGGAATATTATTCAGCCATAAAAAAAGGAAATCCTGCCATTTGCAACAACATGCATGGACTTTGAGGGCATTACGCTAAGTGAGATAAGCCAGACACAGAAAGATGAATACTGTGTGATTTTACTTATATATACAATCTAAAAAAAAAAAAAAAAATCTGAACTCATAGACACACAGAGAACAGATCGATAATTGCCAGAGTCAAGGGGCGAGGAGTGGGAAAATGGAGGAAAGGGGTCAAAAGTTACAAACTTCTAGATATAAAATAAATAAGTCCTGGGGATGTAAGGTATAGCCTGGTGACTATAGCCAATAATACTGTATTGTATATTTGAAAGTTGCTTAGAGAGTAGATCCTAAAAGTCCTCTTCTTTAGGAAAAATAAAATTGTAAGTATATGAGGTGATGGATGGTAACTAGAATTATTGTGGTGATCACTTCACAATATATACATATATCAAATCATTATATGGTACAGCTGAAACTAATATAATGTTATATGTCAATTATATCTCAATTAAAAAATGATGTTACAATATATACATAATATAGAGATAAACTCCAAATGGAGAATTCTGGAAAGAGTTAATGAAGGAGAATATGAGATGGGCCTAGAATATGAGGTAAGCCTCCAGTGAAAGGATATATATGGGTGCCATTTTTGTTCAATAATTTTTTTCTTGCACCTCAGAGATAAAGTTAATCCTCTGCCTTTCACAGTATGCTATGATATATGTATTTGTTTCCACCGATGCCTGTTTGACACTCCTGTCTCTTTTAGATCAGGGATCCACAAGGCACAGCCTATGACTCACATCTACTGCCTCATTTTGTAAATAAACTTTTATTAGAACACGCCCATGCCCATTCGTTGATGCATTGTCTCTGTTTTCACACAAGAGCAGAGTTGAGTAGTTCTGACAGAGACTTCATGGCCATCACAACCTAAATCTTTGTTATCTGGCTCTTTACAGAAAAAGTTTACTGACCTCTGCGTTACATTGACAAAAGCTTTTTTTTTTTTTATGGTTTTCTTTTTTATTAATTTATTTTATTTATTTTTTTTTAATTTTTTGTTTATTGCAGTAAGATTGGTTTATAACATTGTAAAAATTTCAGGTGTACACCATTGTACTTCTATTTCTGCATAGATTACATCATGTTCACCAACAAAATACTAATTACAACCCATCACCACACACATGTACCAAATTATCCTTTTCACCCTCCTCCCTCCCCCCTTCCCACAAGTAGTAGATAATAACAACAATAAACAAACACATAGGGACAGAGATTGGACAAAAGCTTTGAAGCTGGAAAATACAGTGGCTTCTTAGAGAGTATGCTGTGGCCAAGGGCATTATCGACTTTGCCTAATTCAGCATCACAACCTCAAGCCTTCCTCCCTTTGGTGTCTCATAGTGTCTGATTTTCATCTGATTGAACCCCCACCTCCACATCCAACCCCTGGAAAAACACTAAAATGTTATCAAAGACATATTTGCACAACTTTGAAAATTGGAAGAATGCAAAAATAAAGTATCAATTCTCTTTGAAATAGGATTCATAGTTGGATTTGCGGAAAAAAACTAATCACATTTATGTTGATCATCCTCCATAATATTTTCAATATGGAATCCATCTCCATCCCACTTTTAAAGACCTCAAAACCAAGATGTTCTTTTCTGCCCTCCCTTCTCCTCAAATGTAGCATCTGGAAAGACAGGTCTGGATTTGTAATTCATCTCCAACCATAACCAGAAGCATAACCTTGGACAAACTGAACGACCTTGGAAAGATGCAGTTTTCTGATTTGAAATATGGACACACAATATCCCCCACCTCCCGAGATTGTTTTGGGAATGAAGAGCACGGATCATGATGAAATGGGGTCTAGACTGTAGAGAGTAACAGAAAGTACCTCCTTTCTTACTTTCTCAGCATAAACAAACCTCGAGCTTCTCCCTGAGCTGAGAGTGGAGGGATCTTAGTCTATTCAATGAAGATCAGATTCCTAGTTTCTCCAACAATGTTTACGTGTGCTCATTCACAAGTAAATTAAAGTCTATATCTCTTTCTTTGACAGCATCCGTTTTCAAGGAGTTAAAGGACTGTCCCTATTTAGACAACCTAAAATCAGCTTACGAAGCACATTACTGAAGAGAGAAAACTGCACAGAGGGACTGAATTAGGTAAACAAGAGTTTGAGAACTAATCACGTTTCCGTGGAAGGCCAGTGCAAGGGCAATAAACTCTGAAGCCACAGACCAAAACAGATTATCATGGAACCAATGAGCCATCATGTCGCCAGTCTAGGAGTCTAAGGCGATGTTTTCACCACCTATTTAAGCATTGGTTGGTCCCTGACAGAAACCAGGAGGCGATGAGAATGCCTCAGAAATGAAGTACATCCGAGCATCCTGCTTCCCTGACTCATTCTTCATGCCAGTCTCATCCTTGGATGAGTTCCCTGAGATGTGAAGCTTCCTTGGCTTGATAAGGAAGCTCCAGATTTAATCAAAACTTAGAACAACAGCTCTACATGACATATGGACCCAATGAGCCCCCTTGAGCTAAAATATCTCCCAAGGAACGCTAACCAGTTCACTTGGTAAGTTCATCATAAAACATTGAATGCTAAGCCCCCAAACTGGCAAATGCTTTTATATTTTACTATTTACAAAGCAGTTGATTTTATAAGATAAACTGATTATAGGATGTGTAGAAGAAAAATTAAAGATACAAAAAGTTCTCCCATTTTCCTTAATCTAGGGAAAACATTATTGTGAAATGTAACCCCAAAAGGATGTCATTCTGAAAATCCAGTACAGTCTTCATTTTGTTCTTCTTAGGAAAAAACACTCCAAGGACATTCATATTCTTTCTCTCCTAAGAATACAGGATAAAGAGATATTTAATTGATTTTTCAAAATAAATTTTGCAGTTTCAACTCCTTATACCTCTTAAGACCACTATTAACGCATAATGTGGTCAAACAACAAGCATTCTTTAAAAATCAGGCACTAGAATTTAGTTTGTGGAACATAGGGCTTTATCTCGTTCATTTTTGTGTTTCCTACAACTTTCAAAACTGGCTCACTCTCTGGTAAGCATTTACCAATTGGACAACATTAGTAAGAATAAAAATGGAGAAAGCAAACGGTAAATTATTATTTAAAATGCAAAGCTTGGCTATGTTGTACTTTAAATAATGTAATCAACATTTTGATTTACGTTGATTTAACGGCATAGTTTTCCATCACTCAATCTGTTCTGTTGTTCTGGATATGGATGTATAAATATTTATATACATATTTAAGTATTATATGTAATAGATATATACATACACACCTGTGTACTCTTCTCTTTTTAATCTGAGTGAATAATGTTCAATGAAGTTTTAACCAGAAATAACAACGTTTAACCAAAAATGGAGGCTTGCTTAGCCTTACAGACCAAAGTAAAAGAGAGAAATAAGACATTTAAAGGAGAAAAAGCCAGAGTACCTTAATTTGCTGACCGCCAATGCTGGTCGGCAAATGAGTGGTTGGCAAGTGGGTCCAAGCACTCCTTCATCATTGACTGTACCCAGGTGGCATGGGGAACCCTCCATGCAGTAGCAGGTAATAGCAATAACTGTGATATTCATTTAATTCCATTACACTATATGGTTTTCAGATTGCTTTCACATGCCCTACTTTTAACTCCTAACATAATATGGGTGCCAAATAACTTGTTTCACTTTACAAATATTAGGTGTTGGAGAAAGGACTGAAACTCAATGTTCTGAATTCAATGACTTCACCTTCCCAATGGGCTAGAATCACAAACTTGACGTATTTGCAAAGGTAGAAGTGATGACCATCCTTTAACATCACGGAGGCTGAAAATATCTATGTTTTAAGAAAAGTCTTTGCAACTGGCTTGCTTTTTTCTTCCCAATCCCCCACGTCTAGTGTCCGAGGAGGTCTTACCAGATGCTCTTTCCAGGTTCTCCCTCACTGCTGCATCCCCAGCCACCTTCAACTTTGCTGAAAACTGCCTGTCCATGCCTCTTTTTATGAGGACAATTTCTCCTCTGCAATTCTTCCCTCAGCTGACACCAGGAGGGAAACAGCAGCCTCTGTGGGGAAGGAGGTCTCGCTGCCCAATTATGCAAAAGGACAGGGGAGAGAAGAGATCTATAATTCGAGAAGACACCACAGGGAGCTGTCTCTCAAACTGGGAAGGAAAGTTTGCAAGGAAACCAAAAGAACCAGCATGGAAAGCAAAAACAACTTTGGCTTCCTGCATCATGGCAGTCTCTTTAGATGACGTGAGGGCAGGAGGGAGGGCAAGGCATCTTCTATATTAAGTCGTGGGACTCAGGAGCAGGGGAAGGTCCCTCTTGTGATTCTCTTCATGCCCAGCTGATTTAAGCCTCCTCCTCCATCCTGCACAGAAATGTCCTTGGAGAGAAATACTCCCTTCAAGAATTATTGATTAAATTTCACTGGTACCTTTGACTGGTGATTTGGAACAAAATTGGATTTAGGTGTTGATTATGTAGCACAGTGATATATAAATAAGTTTAATTATAAATCAATGCACAGAAACAACTATAAGTTGCTTATATAAACTATAAACAGAAGTACACAGAAAACAGAATAAACATTTACCAAATATTTGGAAGGGCAAACATTCAAAATCAATACGTGGTGGAAACAACCAAAAACCAAAAGCAAACAAAGAAATTTTTGAAAATAAAAACAAAGGAGAAAACATCAAAAATCAATAAACATTTTAAAGCAAACTTTCACAGTTTGTCTGTTAAATTGGCAAACTTTGTCTGTTAAATCGGCAACCATTAAAAAAAAAACGATAGACTTTTATTGAAGATAAGTGGAGATAGACCGTTACATACACTATAAGATATAAGGATTGTAAGTGAATACAACTTTTCTGAATGGAAATTCTGCACATATGCATCTGAAGCCTTTAAATGTAGCTACACGTTTAATCTTTAATCCAAATATTTGACTGCATAGAAATTGTCCTCGGTAAACCATCAGAAGATTAAAAACAAAAGGATATTGAAAATGTTTGTTACTTTTTTTGGTGAAAAACCCCCACAAATTTAGATAGAATATTTTAGCTATAAGCTAACTTTAGATATACTCATAGAGTGGAATACTATGCAGCCATTAAAATCTTGTATAGTACAGAGTTTTCCAGCTGATTTACAGAATCCTAGATGTTTCTTTGTGGGTTCAGTAATTTTCTCAACCCATGTTTTGTGTTTGTAACTGTAAGAACTTCATGTCTAATTTTTTCCAGTTTTATTGAGATATAGTTGACATATAACACTGTATTAGCTTTTGGTGTACAACACGATGAAAATAATAGGAATAATAATAAGTTTTCACATATTGAGGTATATGGGGAAGCCGTTCTGGTTTAAACCTGATTTGCCCTAAAACTTGCGTTTCCCAGAGCAGCCTGACTTATGGCCCACCAAATATACGTTTTATATCTGCTTCAAACATTTTCCCAAAGCAAAGAATGCACTCTTTGAAGATAGGGATGAATGTCTCCCTTCCTCTGATGCCAATACCAGCACTTCTTTGAAGATAAGCTTTTCTTTCCAGAGAACCAAAGTCAAGTTGACGTGTTATGCACGTGCTAAACTATGGCAAAACATATCCTTGTGACTTTAGGGAAAAAAATTTTATTCCTGTCATACTTGCTGTATGTTCTTTGTTCTGAAATGGTATATAACCATACAGCAAACTATGCTTCTCTGGACTGCTTTCTTCCCTGAGGAAGAGAGTGCTTCACGGCTAGTCCTCACATTAGACTCCTCACATTAGAAAGATAAACATCACTCTTTCTTATCTATAGATTGATTTTTGATAATTTGCATCGACAAACATAATGATTTGATACATGTATATATTGCAAAATGATTCCCACAATGAGTTTAGTTAACATACATCATGTCACATAGTTACAAATTTTTTTATTGTGGTGAGAACTTTTAAGATCTACTCTTGTACCAACTTTTAAATACACAATACAGTATTGTTAACTGTAGTCACCATGCTGTACATTACATCCCCAGAACTTATTCATCTCATAACTGGAAGTTTGTACTTTTTGACCATCTTTACCCATTTCCCCCTCTCCGCCCACCCCCTACCTCTGGCAACCATCAATCTGTTCTCTGTTTCTTCACAACCGATTAAAACAAACATCCAGGAAAAGATCAATTCTCTGATTTGGATCAGAAAATTTGGATCAGATCAATCAATTTCTTCATTCTTTGAATAAAGAAGGCATCTGGAAGTGATTTCCTAAGTTGCAGGAATAGGCAGAGAAAAAGTAGAGACAGAAGTTTCATATCATGAACCAGCTTTGCATGCTGCGTAGTGGCCACCTTGAGCACTGTATTGCAAAGATATCTGAGGCTAAAATAAGATCCTGCTGGGAGAAGTGCCACCAATTACTAGTGATGTCGCCACAAGAGTAAGAAGGAGAAGTGGAGATGTTTACTCCAAGAGTTTGTCTCCCTTGGCCCAGGGAGACTCAATCAACTTCCATAGGACTGTCTTTACAATGCAAATCAATCGTGTTTCATCTAATAACATCTGTTTTTCATTTCTCCCACTGCTTTTCTCTTCTCTCAGTGGTTTCTCTTCCTGCCTGCTAATCACAAATCTTTTCCATGAAAGAGATAGTACAGTGTTCTCTTTGCTCTGAAATCCAGAGGGAGGTAGGACCGTAAGGAATACAAAGGGATTATTCTGCCATATAATCTTAAAACATCAACACTAAAAAAAAAATCACAACAGCCAACATTTGTGGATTATATGCCTTGTACCAGACTGTTAGGTGTTAGAATTGCACTGTCACATCTAAACTTCATTTTGGAGATGAGAAGGCTGAACGGATTACAAAACTTAACTCACCCAAGTTCAGAGTAACTGGAGGAGAGACCAGCAACATGAGTCGCCCTAATCATGTAGTCAGATCTCATAATCATTACATTGTATGATCTGTCAAAGCATAATGTTCAAACAGTGAAAAAACTTATCATCATTGAAATACATGAAGAGTATGTACCAGATATTATTTAACTCATTAACAAGGCAAGCACTAGAATGATAAAGTTGTTTCAAACGAGCACTTGAGGAACAGATATTTATATAAAGTCTGGGAATATGTGCTAAAATAATTTTGGTAAATTAGATACAAAACTAGTTAAAAGTCCTACAGGGCAATACAACTGTAACCTTTGGGGTCATTTTTTTCTACCTGTCAGACATCATTTGCAATTTATCACACTTCCACAAGTTAATGTGTGACTTCACATAGTTCAAACCTTAATTCACCACTTGTAAGTAAAGGAAAAGCACTTTTTTTAAAAGAATTTTTTTAAAAGTTTGGTGGGCTTCTTATTTCCATGTTCCACTACATCACAGAAAGGATATGCCGTCATCCATTTGCCTTATTTCCATGTTTGGGATTTTTTTTTCTAGGTACCTACATTCTTTATGATGATGATTCACTAGAGTGGAAAGTGAATTTACATATACTTTTACACGTAGAGTTCTTATTGACTTGTTTTTATTCTCAGAATATTGAGAACCTCACAGTTTTTGGATCCTCTGTATGGAGAAAAACAGTTTGATCAGCCACACGTGAGGACACAGTTTGCGACAGAAACATTTGGAAAACCCTTGACTACGCAGCTGCAGTGACATCATACTCACACGGACAAGGCAAATTTAACAAAAAACCCAGAAATATATCTCAAAGTACAACTTAAGTATCCACTATTGCTGTTTCATGAAGACATCCTTTTTTTGAAATCTATGTATCCACGATTAGAATAGAAACCTTCTGCATTAACAGTACTTCTTTATAACCCCTCTTAGCATTTAGAACAAAGTCAGTTTCACACATTCATAGATTTAATCGTGGCCGTCATCATTTTCTGTGATTCCTAACAGGACCTGGTCATGACATTTTCTGTCTAACCAGATGGCCTGATTGCTAGAACACGACCATAGATACAATTCTCTTGTTTCACACTTCTAAAGAAGTCTGATGCAAAAAAATGCATTCAACATCAAATCTTACAGAAAATAACATTTCTTGGAAGATTTCTCCTTGGAAGAGGGAGCAACAGTGTAGCTAATAGAAACATCTAATCGCATCAACACCAATCAAGAAACGGGCTTATCATTATTCATTGAATTCTTATCCACTGTCAAAAAGAAGGAACATCAAGTTATTATATTACAATTTATAATATTATAAATATAAGTACATTAAAATTTTAATATAATATGCATATAGTATAACATAATGTATATAAAATATATATAATGCAACATAATGTATATAAACTTAATATAATTATATGTTATAATGCTAAAGTATATCATAAATAACATGATATTTACTATAATATAATAAAAGGTCATAATTTTACATTATGTTGAAACTCTGGGATGTCAACTACACATATTGTGGTGATTATTTTGCAATATATACATACATCAAATCATTACGTTGTACCCCTTATACTAATACAATGTCAGTCATATGTCAATAAAACTGGAAAAAAAGTTTTAACTAGAAAAAAAGAAAATCTGTGGCCTTGCAGCCAATTTGTACTGGCCCTATTGTATCCTATTATATCAATAACAATGTTGTATCAAAAGTCATTTTGCAGGGGCAATGAGCAAAAACTGCAACTCATGTAGCTAGAGCGTGTGCAGAAGATGGGAACCTTGTCCTCAGATGATCTCAAGCTGCTTAGGAACCAAAAGTTCCCTAACTAGGGAACTCACTGTGAAGAGAAAGTAGAACAGGGGACGTAATGAGAAGTGAGGGGTCCCTGGATTTGTAACATATCAAACTGATAAGCCTGTTACACTCCTTATGTGCTCATTTTGTCATTCTACCCCTCAATATTTGATGTTTTTCTTGGGGCTGAGGTTGTATCAGTTAATATCTATGGAGTGTGACGAGTTGAACAATTTCCATGTATCGTTCCACCAAATCCTCATCTACTATATAGATGGGCATACTACTCCCGTTACACAGATGAGAAGACTGAGGCATAAAAGATTCAGTAGCAGCCCAGAGCCTTGTAGACAGTTAGTGGTGGTATTGGCATGTGCCGGCAGTAGGTTTGGACGGGTTACAATTTGCAGGAGAGAAGATCCTTCTGGTACCAGGGTGGGGTGTGAATTACAGGTGACAACAGGAATGCAAATATTATTTCAGAGTACCATACAGAGCTACACTGGGGACGCATGATGTTATCAGGTAACCCCATGGATGGGTCAATGGACATCTTTTTAAATGATTAAATCCTGTCCGTTTTTAACCTCAGACATTTAGATTATTGCTCCCAGCACGAAAGTCTAAAAGCAAGCTGATGGAAAAAGAAATGTTGCAAGTCATTCTAAAAATGATAGACCAGGATTGTAGAAAAATGCATTTACCAAGCTGTGGTCATGTCATGTTTCGTCATGTCACAGGGTGGCTTCTCTGTGGAGGGTTTTTTGCTCGGAAAGAGGTTAGCTCCTCAGGACTGGCCAGAGGCAAAACTCTGGTTTTTATGAAAGTGTCTGTCACCTGGACATCGCTGTGGCCAGGGTACTGTTAGGACCATGAATCTTTCTATAAGACAGAACACACACATGCGTGCACACACATACACACATACAACTGTGCACGCACAGTTTGCAAAAAGGCAAAACTTTCCCCAATGAGGAATGAAAGATTAATGATGTCATAAGGAAATCTCAAACATCTTCAAGTTGGCATTTGGGGAAAGTAAAAAAAAGAGCCCATCTTTCAAATTTGACACTGATGCTGTCCTAGGTAGGAGAATGAAAAAGGATCTGGGGGATAACAGATTAGAGTGATGCCACTGGAAAGAATGACATGTCCTCAGGCTGTTGGCTTTTTTTTTCTTTTTTTAAACACACAAAATCTGTACCAAATATTTCCTTTTCTTATTCTTTGGCTCTTTATCTTTAAATATCTGATCTTCCTACCTTCTAACTGGTAACTGGTGAGGGAGACTTTCTTTTTAGCCTATTCTCAACCATCTTCAGAAATCAATCTACTGGGTATAATACTGTATTTTCAGACTTCTCCAAAGAAACAAAACCATCAATAGGACACATACCTATATCTATCTATGTTTATGTCTATATCTGTATCTATATCTGTGTCTATATCTATAACATATCCATATCTTATCTAACCATATGTCTCTATCTATATCATATCTATATCTATATCAATATCTATAACTATATCTATATCAATAGGTAGTTATGGACTATGGATATAGATATAATTATAGATATGGATATATAATTATAGATATACTTACAGATATAATTATAGATATCTATATATTATACATATAGATATAGTTACAGATATAGATATATAGTTATAGTTGTAAATATAGTTATAGATTAAGATATAGCTATAGATATAGATAAAGATATGGGTAGTTATATAGATATAGATACAGATATAGGTATAGATATAGTTACAGTTATAGATATAGATAGTTATATAGATATAGTTATGATATGGATATAGTTATATATATAGATATAGAGATAGAGATATAGTTATAGATATAGATATAGTTAGATATAAATATAGATATAGGTAGATATAGATAGGATATAGATATAGATATAGATATAGGTAGATATAGATATGAAGAGATTTATTGTGAGGAATTGGCTCACGCAATTACGGAGTCTTCAAAGTGCATGATATTCTCGCCCCTCCCTCACAAACAAGCACACACAAAAACTCACCAAAGCAAGACCATGTCAATGAACATAGGAACGGGATAGAGATGGTGAAATTGAGTGATGTTTTCCCAGACTCGGTGTCATCTTTAGGATATTTATGGACAAAATCTACTGAATATACAGGGATACTAATTAAGACACCCAAATTCAACATGTTTGTGAACCACGTGATGCGAGAACTGATTCTTCTGCTTCCCAAAAAGCGATGGTGCTTTCTGGAAATCGGTGCTGGCTTTTCCCCTGAAGTGAACCTATTGGTAGCTCTTTGTTAAGCTCTTGTCATCTTTCTTAACTCTTCCTGCTGACATGTGACATTCACTCAAATACTTGTTTCTCAGAACCTGGTTCAAAATTAGCCCCCCCATAATAGTTGCTTATATTACATGTCAATCTTCTACAACCCTGGCTTTTGTTTTGCCCAGTCTCTTTTACACTGAGACAGAAGAACTGTTCAAGAAATCATGACCCATTGGTCTAGATAAATATAGGTCAATCAAATATGTAGAAGTTATAATTCTATCAAAGATATTGGTCTTTGAAAGGGATTTTGCACAGGATCATTTTACGTCTCCCTGAATACATACTCCAATGCTGTCTTTGTCTTTGACTGTGATGACATGATTCAAATTCCTTTCACTCTTTTATTGTCTTCATACTCTTAAGGTGAAGAGAAAATGATTCATAATATGCCATAAGCATCTAAAGTAATGCTTATATATTTTATTGCTTTCATCTAGACACTTATTAATTCAAATTTTATGGTTTAAGTTTAGGCAAATTTTGAATCAGCAGTGATTACACTATACTACTTTTATCACACTGCTTATCATGACCCACTTAGGAACTTCTTAGCTTTCGTATCACCTGTCGGATATAAATGGGAGTTGAAATATTGGTGAACACTGCAAAAACGCTCAATCTGGGTAAATGAGCTAACGTAGCAAGCTGTACTTGCTTCAGACTATTTAGCCAACAGTGTAAAGCAAATTGGTTTTGTAGTAAAAGTGGAAGTGGACAAGTTTTGCTCTTAAAATAATGTAAACCCTATTATCCAAAGACAGGAAGAAGGCAATGGTTTGTAGTACAGAAAATGCCATGCTTGGTAAGCTTATTCCAACCTGTATATGAATAGAGACTTTTTTTTAAGATGAAGCAAATTTCAGTTGCTCACACTAGCGACATCCCACAGTAAATGATCGGTGTCTTTCACAACTGAAAGTAATATTGACAATGAAATTAAAGACGTGAAACTAAGACAAGCACATTTCATTTTGCTAGTTTTCCTTTAAGGTTCCCGGGGCTTTCTACAAAATAAATTTTACAATATTAAAATATCAGCGACTAGATTCGTTTTACAGTTAACACAATCAATTCAGTCATTGCAATAATTTTGATGATCTATGTAGACTGTTAAAATTTGATTTAGCCACAGTAATTGGGAAAATGATAAGAAGTAACATTGGCGGTAAGACTAGGCTCAAGAAATAGACTCTCAAATGGATGGAGTATAAAGCTACAAGGGATGGAGGGAGAGAAGAGAGAAGATGGTGAGATGGAGGTGCCCTGATAAAGACAGGCCTGATTCATAGGAATCTTGGCCTTGCCTTTGAGGATCTCTCTCCCAAGATGACCGGGGGGCCAGGAGAATGCCCTCCTCTCAACAGGATCATGGTGGAATGCAGAGTGGAAGACATTTGGTGAGGCAGCAGGGTTAAAAACTGATGGTCTTTTAAATCTTTAAAAGGTTGAGTACCATGTATATTTCCACGTGATGGGCTGTTCTTGGAAATGTTGTCCTGTTTACAACACTGATGGCTTATATCCAGTCGTCAGATGATCAGCGTTGTCCTGCTGGCAAAGCCCATGCCACCTGCACCTTTGAGCACACACAGGACTCTTAGGGGAACATCTTTAGGGCCTCTCTGAGCCTAGCTGCCTGACCCTGGAAAGGACTCCAGTTCTCGATGTGGAACTGCATGGACTGAATTTCCTACATTGTGATGTCACAGAAAGCCGCCAGATCGCCACGCTCCTTCCCACTCAGCTTTCATCATAAAAACTAACTTTGCTTTGCACTTCTCTGATTCAAAAGGAACTTTTTCCACACTCATGACCTGGTGTAGGGAAATTAAGGTTTAGTCAGACAAGTGGAGTTGTTCAAACAGGGTCATGAGTAGAGTTCTTCTAATAGAATCACCTTAGGAAATAAAACAATGTCAAATCTATGGGAAGCAAAACATGGTAATGTTTCATGTTTATTTCTCCATCTTTTGGGAGGAACCTAACATAATTATGTAATATATTATATACATTGTACAGTATCTTGCATACGCACACATGTATAGTGTAATCTGACACGAGATATTGGATAAGATAAAGGGAATAGTTATAAAATGACAATCCCCAAACTGTAATTATCCACATGCAATAAGAATTTAAAATGAGCCCATGTTTGTCAGCCAATTAGTCTGATTGTAGAAATTTTATTTTGTGTAGGAGCTGATAACATCCATTCTTAGAATGTAACAAACTTTATTTTTTCCATATTCTAAGGGGTAGGTAATATTTTGATCTTTTTATTAACTCATACTTTTTATTTTAAAACAATAATTTCAAACTGAATATCCAATGTATTGGGCTAAATTTGAAATATGCTTTCAAATCATGATATACAATACAAAGCATCAATGATCAATGCATATATCCGTGGAAATTATCAGTTGTGGGACTACTTCACAGGGAAACTTTGATCATTTACATGATCCAGATTGGGGATGTCATTCAAAATGTCACTGTATTGTGGTTCAAGTCAGAGACTGCGAGATCAGATTCATCCTTGCCCTGTTGCTTTAAAGCTGTGTGACTCTGAGAAAGTCATTTAACTTCTCTGTTCAATCAAGTCAATCATGCATTTCCTGGAAATTGATATCTACCTCTTATGTGGCTCAAAATCTCTCCCTACTTCTACCATCTTTCCCTTTCACTCCAAACGCTTTACTCTCACATTCACTTATTTTCCCTCTTTCTCATCTCTTCTGCCACTTGTTTTCCATGATATATTTTTCTCATGGTGTAAATAATGTCAAAATTGCAATTTTCTTTGTTTCTGATTTGCATCTTCTTTTCTGTTTTCTCTCGCATCCAATCACACATTCTAATTTATGTCAACTTACTTTTTTCCTAATTTTGCTGCTTTACTCCTTAAATTTTTAACTTGGCAAATCCAATCACTCATAGACCAAGCAAGAGACAGTTTAGCTTTTCAGAAAACTCAATATAGAAACACCTTAAATATCATTACCCATAAGAATATTAAGATATTAAGAACTTACATTGGATACAATGTTTTATTTTTTTCCTTCCAACGCAATGAACTTAGGATAAATATTTTTTTCCATTAACATAACAGATCAAAGGCCACCAATGAGGATCAGAGGGGAAGTAATTTCCTCAATCTCAAAGAGACAAAAACAAGATTACTTCAATTTCTGCGATTTTTATCTCTAAGATATACTACATTACAAAATATTTACTAAAAAATTCATAGGCGAAATATGTTTTCTGGAGACGTTTACTTGCGAGTGGGTGCTTTTCAGAAGGTCTGGCATCTAGGGGAGCAAGTAATAAATAGGAAAAGAGTTTCCGTAGTTATAGAGTACAAATTTTAACTTAGCATTGGGGGACTATATTGGAACATACTATAAATGCTAACGTCTAGGCTTTAAAGAGTTCTCTTCATGATGTGGTAGGGTTTAGGGTTCCACGTTAGTATTTTTTCATCTCCTCTAAGACTCAGGAATTTGATGTTCCAACTCACTCAGCTTGTATATTATGCTTAAATTTCAACATTAAATTCTAGCCTTCAACTGAAAACTCTGGATGGCCAAGAAAGAAAGAATGCCAGCTAGGATGACGGGGTGTTTCTTACAAGAGGTAGTGACTTCAGGTCTTAGCTGCATAAAAGTCGCATACAAAATACAGTAAGATGTGCTGGACTTCAAACTCCGAAAACTACCAGAGTACAGAACGCCTTGAAAATTGAATTTTATTTTCCAAACTGAGGCGCAATATTAATAAGCTATGGTAGCAATTACAAACCTGATGGTCATTTTATTAATCTTAAAAATATTAAGATTATCTGAGAGGGGGACCTCATTGTGAAAATAACAAATACATTTACATCACAGTATGTCCTAGAACGTGTATTGTATATTTTCATCTGTATCTCTTCATCCTCTTTCTAGTAAGTGGGTTTGAATGAAGTTGAGTTTACGCCTCCCTTGCAGGCCACCAAAAGGAGCATACGCTCTTAGCTTGGCCAGAATGTGGCAGCCCCTCTGGCTCCAAAGGTGGGTTCAGTGGTTGGTGCAGCAATGGACCAGTCACTCAAGCCAGGAAAATCTAAACCCTCACCATTACTTTTCCACCAAAGTTCTTCTTGATAAAGAAATTACCTTTCTTCTCGGATTGCTAAACCGAGGAATGTGTCTTGGCTTGACATGAAGAGACATTCTACAAAGGAGATAAGCAAGGATAAGAAAAGTGACATGCTTTAAGTCCTGGATGCCACTGTGCCTGAAACCTCCATTTTTGACTTTTGAGTTACAAAAGCCTATAAATTACTGTTCTGCTTATGTTATTTTGAATTGGGTTTCTTCACTGAAACGGTGCCAATTTGCATATGCTGAGGGCCAAATCATGTCCCTCAAAATAAATAGCTACAAATAGCGAATGTTTGTGGCAAGAAAATTGATACAGAAGACATGCTAGCCACCGTCTCTGGTGACTTCAGCATTTTAAACATTTGGGGACAAAAGGAAACCATTACCCCAAAATGATACTGTAAGGAATCCATGAAACTTCTGCTACCAAAGACTTTGGTTGCCATTTCAGAAAGAAAACACATTCAGGAAGTAAATAAGACTGGAAACATTTTAGTTTTATTTTTGGTTTGGTTTGTTACATAGCTTGAGAATGACCAACTGGCACTGAAATTTGTAATAACATTAACTTAAAATAAAATATACCGTTTTCCCCCCTTGGAAGAGAAATTAAATTTTATATACACTAAGAGGAAAAGCTTCATCTCCAGGTCCATCTCGAGATGCAACCGCTATGAATTATCTTAAGATCAACCAATATTAAGCTAAATTACAGACTTAGCTTAAACTGACAGCACATTATCAAGGGCAAATTACGTACATTTATAACCAAAGCAATTAAAATACTTAACCTAAGAACTTGCACTTTTCATTTCGATGTGAATTTAAATATTAGCAAATTCAAGATCCTGTTGAACTGTGTTCAGAAATACTTACTGAGCACCCATTGTGTGTTCGGTACTCTTCCAAGTATTTGAGATACAACACTGTACGAAACAGAAAAAGTTCATCTTTTAGGGGACTCACATTCTAGAGGGGGAAGAAAGACTATGATCCAATGAATATGCAATATGTCCAATATTGTCCAAAGCAATAACTGGAAAGGAAAACCATAGTATTGGGAGTAGACAGTAACAGGGAGGACTTTTGTACAGACTGGTTAGAGAAAGTCCGTCTGAAAATGTTATATCTCAAAGGAAGTGAGTAACCAAGGCTTGCAGAGAGCATGGAAGGCAAAAGGAAAAGAAATGGCAAAGACAAAATCTCTGAGCTTCAAATTTGGTTGTAATGCTCCAGGAGGAGCTGCAGACAGGCAGGTGATGGTGTGGCTGCAGCACAGAAAGTGGAGTTTGCAAAGAGAAATGGGAAGCAATGAGGTTAGAGTGGAGGAAGTTCTTGTAGGACTTCCAAAGGCTAGATTTTATTCTGAGTAAGATAGGAATCATTGGAGGGTTTTGAGAAAAAGATAGGCATGCCCTGACTTAGTCTAAAATGAGAACTCCAACTACAGACTAAAAGATGACAAGGATGAAAGAAAAGAGACTGGATATGAGGCTGTTATAATTGGGGATGTGAACAATGATGGGGGGATGGAAGAGACTGATAGAAATATGGTAGTGGAAAATGTTTAGATTCTGGACATATTTTGAAAGGAGAACAGATAGAATATGTTCATCAATTGAATGTGAGTATACATAAAAGGGGCAAAAGAAATACTCAAAGATTTTTTATCTGAGCTACTGTTAGACAAGTAGTATGATTTTTGTGTACATGAGAAAGACTATGGGTGGACCAGAATTAAGAATGGAGGAGGAACTCAAGAGTTTATTTTTTAACATGCAAAGTTGGAGATGTATGTAATTCATCCAAGTGCATGCAGCAAATTGGCAGTAGGATATATGAGTTTAGACTTTTCTAAAGTTCTGGGGGAAGCAAAGAAAAACTTGGATATAAATTGGGGAGTTATCAGGAATTAAAAGGTATTTAAACCTGTAGAACAGAATGAGATTAAATATGGAATGACTTTATAAAAAGAAGAGTTCATCCTAAGACTGAGTCAAGGAACCCTTCAAATTTTAGAATTTGGGGAAAGTGGAAGAACTGCCAAAACACTGAAAGAGGAGAGACTCATGAGTTCTGAGAAGGTCCAAATAATAGCAGCATCCTGGGGACCAAGCAAGGCAAGTGGTCGACTACTTCAGATGGAGCTGATAAACCAAGCACTTGAGGGTAGAAAGATGACTATTGCCTTTTTCAGCACAGAGACACTAGGAATGAAGATGAGAATGGTCTTAGTGGAGTAGTGAGAAGGAAAATCTTATTGGAGTAGATTCACAAAGAACTTCAGGAGATGAATTAGATTTGGTGACTATAGTTGAGCCGAGATCTTTGACAATACTGAGAGGGGGATGTAAGCTTTGCAGTGTCTTGATAGTTTTTCTTTTAATGTGGTTATGTTGTGGCATATTTTATGTTGATGGAATGATAGTGTAGAAGGAAAGGTCGTCAATTGAGAACACTATCAATGGAGCATCATTCATGCGTAGGTGAGAAGAGACTGAACCTAGCGTCCAAGTAAGGGAAGGAATTTTGGGAAAGAGCAGCAGGAAAAAGACATCCATAGATGAAGTCTAGAGAAGTCATATGCAGTCTTCAAAGTCCTCCCCCTCTTCTCTGTGAAGGTCACACAGGACACACTTTTCTCTCCAGCTCTGAGCTGCTGAGATACACACAAGATCTCCACCGAGGAAATCCAACTTGAGTCCTGGAGTCTAGATTCTAAAAGGCAGCTGGTCACGTAGGCACATATCCTTGAGTGACCAGCAATGGCGCTGAGTCCAAACATGGCCCCACGTGCACATCATGAAACTTCATGTTTACATCAAAGAATCCTGTCATTCTGGTTCATCTTAACCCACTACCTTGGGCATATAGAAGAACATTGTAACCCAGTAACTATGTGAACATTCTACTAGCTTTGTTCTCAGAGTTTGATCAAGGGTCATTGTCATGACTACAGAGATAAATGAGAACTAAGAAAAACACATCCATCACATTAACACTTTCCTCAAGGTGGGTATATATAGATATGATAATATGGACACATTCCCTTGAATATGCTTTATTCTTTAGACAAATGAAAAGCAACGTCATTGGCTGGGTGTGAGGAACACAAACAGGTGTTGGAAGTTTGATCAGAAGGGAGAAAATGCAAAATAGTCTTGAGGGAGGTTGGTAGAATGAACCAACTAGAAGAAAATAGTAGGACTTTGGGGAAGTACTGCAGTCTACCTTGAGGATCGTTGTCATAATTTAAAGTTATGTCATTTAATATGTTGTGTGTTTTTCTCCAGCACCCTCAAGGCAGAATTAGGAAAAGCTAATTCAACCAGTCTAGGGCTTGTTAACTTTTAGCTAGAAAGTGGAGGAGTAAGCCTTTCCAGGGGATATAAAGGGAGGCATGACAGATCAGGGAATCCAAAATCATATGAGGAGAGGAGAGACAACCTTTTGGAGTAAACGCAGGAGCCTTACAGTTCATAGCACTTCATAATTTATAAAGCCATCTCAACGTGCAATTGGCCACTTTATATTCACAATAAGCCAATGAGACAGGTGGGACAAATATTTTATCCACGTCTGTCAGATGAAGGATCTTGTAGACCTTTGGCTTGCCCATGGTGACAAGGAGAGTAAGATATCTAACCTGGGGTTAGAACTCAGCCTTCCTTACAACACGATTCTCTTAAATTCAATTGTTTCTGACCGGGACATAAAGTTAGAGATTAGTAGGCATCTATTTTGGAATCCAAGTGCACACCTCTTTGGCATAACCTTGAAGTCTTGCCATTTAAAAAAATTATTTTATTGAGATCATATTGGCTTTATAACATTGGGTAAATTTCAAGTGTATATTATCATATTTCAGTTTCTGTGTAGACCGCATCGTGTTCACCACCAATAGTCTAGTTTTTATCTGTCACCATATATATGGGCCCCTTTATCCCTTTCACCTTTCCCACACCTCCT
This sequence comes from Ceratotherium simum simum, assembly GCF_057802395.1. Classification (NCBI taxonomy): domain Eukaryota; kingdom Metazoa; phylum Chordata; class Mammalia; order Perissodactyla; family Rhinocerotidae; genus Ceratotherium; species Ceratotherium simum. The sequence goes on from NC_141940.1 coordinate 126,847,039, forward strand.
TCCCCTCTGGTAACCACCAATCTATTCTCCTTATCCATGTGTTTGCCCACACCCTTCCCCTCTGGTAACATCCAATCTATTCTCCTTGTCTATGTGTTTGGTGATTTATCTCCCATATATGTGTGAAATCATATAGTATTTGTCTTTCTCTGTTTGACTTATTTCAGTTAGCATAATACTCTCAAGGTCCGTCTGTGTTGTGGCAAATGGCATGATTTTGTCTTTTTTTACGGCTGAGAAGTATTCCATTGTATATATATACCACATCTTCTTTATCCATTCATCCATTGATGGGCCCTTGGGTTGCTTTCTCATCTTGACTATTGCGAATAATGCTGCAATGAATATAGGGGTGCAAATATCTTTTTTAATTACTGATTTCATGTTCGTTTTTCCCCCTTGTGAGCAAGTAAATACATTCACAGTAAATCCCACAATATCATACTTAGAGTTTTCATTAAGGAATCAACATCCATCATGTTGCTAAAGTTTCGACTACACATAACGGATGGTGATTCCCACTTGATAGACATCTTAAACCTATGAGGTTATTCACCATTGTTCTTCATCTAAGACGATCAATACATCAGGAGATAAAACACCATCTTTTCCTGTTTTCAGCACACTTCCCAAATGGATAGACTTTCGCTTCGACACTTTTGAAACGGCTCGATGTGCACCATAACATTGAATTATTAGTAAGTCAGGAGAGCTGATTTCATTCCACCTCTGCTCAGAACGGTGCAGCAGGCAGGAGGAATATTCATGGGGGCCAGTGTTTTTGAGGGATTTCTCTGTACCAGAAATCACCACATTTTTTGGCTGCATCACCTAACTTTAGTCTCATAACAGATGTACTGTGATCTTATTACAGACACCGAAACTGCGGCATTGAGGTTATTAACTTGCCTGCTACCATGCAGCTAGTAAGGAAGACACACCCATCAGTCAAGGCATGGAATTCTTTGTTCTGGTAGAAACTGTGTAGGAAAAATGTAAAACCATTTGCAAAATGTTGGGAAGGGCAGTTTGAGATGCCTTGCTATTTCCTAGCCAATGTACATCACTTCTCCTTCCACCTCTCCAGATATTTCACAATGTTTCTTGAAATGTAATATTTTGAATATTAGGAACTCAAGTCTGAAATACTCATTCTATCTAGGGTTACTAAATATCCCAGACCACAGTCTTAAAGGTCTGAATTTGCATTTCCAAACAAGTTGCTGGGACAAGACTGCAAGGAGGAGAATTTAATCCATAGTTAGCAATCTATTTAATGCAACTGATGATGTTTTAGCTGACTGAAATTGATTTTTGGAGCACCTCTCTCTCAGATGCAATGGCAGATGAATTTTATTATCACTGGGCTTTGTTAGTGGCTGTTAAATGCTAAACACAATTAAAACCAAAATGCATCAAAAGCTAGAAGCTAAATCCAGACATAGTGAGTTCCAGCATTAAGTAGATGCTCCCTGGCACCCACTCTGCTCCTCAAAGGGAGGAAATCATCAGAAGAAAGCACTTATAATTCCAAAACATTATTTATTCGAGAGTGTAATATCAGTTTACTAAGATCAGGAGACCAAGCAAAGAGAACACTGGTCATTTAAATGAAAAAACTTTCCACTGATTTATTTATTCAAGGCTTGTGTACCATGGCAGGGCTAATATTGCCGGGGTTAAGGTCTTAAGAAACAAAATAAGTCATCAGTTTTTATTGTATTTTTTTCAGCTTGTTGGCAAGAGATTAAAGAAAGTTAATTGTAGACGTCTTTGTTTTAAAGCTCTCATACTGAGGTTAATGTTCCATCAAAAAAGGCACACATTGGGTTATTGTATCTTATATGATTATGTTTCAGGCCAAAAACTCAAATGCCTCTCTGAGTCAGAAAGACAACACAAATATGTGAATCTGGTCAAGAGGAGATGACCAGGAGCTTTGGGATCCTCAAGGGAAGCCAATTCTGAAGACTTTAAAAACTCAAGAGCCTGTGATCAATGAATTCATGAAGAAGGAACATGATACTGGTCTTCAAATCACACCTATAGCCCAGGTGTGACATCTTGTCCTACAATGGATTATTCCTCTGCTGTAGGAACATAATTCACTTTGGGGGTCAGGAAAATCTTTTTTCGTATCTTGTCATTCTCAGTGTTAGTGAGGTTTGACCAAATTGTATAACTACTCTAATCTTCAATTCCTGATCAGTAATATGGTCTCCATGATCTGTGGTCAACCTTACTAATAGTCACCAGTAATTTCTTCCCAACACCTCCAAACACCTGGAGACTGCATGTCTCCCGGTTGTAGGGTGAGGCCATGCCACTATTTCTCACCAGTGGAATGTATGTGACCAAGCTTTGTGGAATTAACTAAGGAGGCCAGCTGTTCCAGATTGTTGAACTACAAAATAGAGACACCTCCGTCTGCACAGCCTTGTCCTGAAGAGTTGTGAAGATCTCAGCAGAGTTAGAAATAAGCCTTTGCTCACGTAAGACACTGAGAATGAGTATACAATTTTTATTACTGCAGTATAACCTAATGTATCCTGTAGAATAAAATACCAAACTGTCAGCATGTTTTTTTTCCAAGTGAGGGATCTTTCTGGAATACATGGAGGGGGGAGGGATTAACAGGTGAAGGTAAGTAATGAATATCATGGTGGAACATGTCATCTAATCCAGGTAAGTGTGCCTGTGAGAACAGGAGAGGGGCAGCAAATGGCAAAGCAATGGTAAACACACAAAAAAGCAAAAAACCAATGGATTTCAGGATTAGTAGAGCTGAACACTGCGGGTGTGAGGAAGTGAAATGAAAAGATGGTAAGTGGTGATTAGAGGGTGTTATAAATATAAGTGGAGTTATGAAGTCATGAGGTGTGGTGTATGAGCGTGACTGTCAGAGTCAGGGAAGAGGAAAAACCATCAAGAGACAAATAAATGGACACACCAAGGTATTGGAAGGATCATCAACATTTGTGGTTCCTAATCCTAACAGTGTATTAGATTCAATGGGGAAGCTTTTGAAAGCACAGACATAAATTCCAGAATAATGGAATCAGAATCTTTAGGAATAGAGAGAAGTCTTTGTCATTTTGCAAGTTTCCCACAGGAGATTCCAATATGTACCTAGGGCTGAAACCCCATGGATTTTGAAATCTCCGGTTACTAAGACAAGAGTCGTGTCTGTAGACACGATGGGTCTTTTTGGAAGAGAGATTCTAGAAGAAGTTATGAGAAGTCAGAAAGACATTATGCAACCTCAAAATCCAGGAGATACAAGGATTGGAAAAGAGAATGGTCCCCATTGAAGGATGCTACAGGCAAAAAGATGTCCTCCAGGAAAAGCCAAGCTTTCAGCGAGAACAAGACAGTAGAGTGAATATTCAGAGTGTTGACATTAAGGAGGGTTTTAAGGAGGGCCATGTGAGTTCCAGAAGGCCAGTTGAAGGTTCCAGAAATTGAGGATTTGGGGAATATGATACGGGAATCTGTAGAAGCTCCTGGAATGAAATGGTCTTGGACTTCTTGAATTAATAAAAGTTACGACAGGGTAATTCTTGAGGACCTATAAGGAAGGTTTTCCTCATAGAAGTTCAGGAAAGAGACACTTGCAATCCCATACAGAACATGGTGACTCACATCATACACCCTCTATGAAACGGTGGGTACCATGACACTAAGTCCCACTCAAACTACAACCACAAAAATAACATATAGCAGCTACTGGAAGATTACCACTGGGAAACATTTCATCACATAGCTTCAAAATTTGAGTACTCAAAAGCTGAAGTCTGTGACTATTTAACAAATCAATGAGAGAAAATGATTGACATAACATAGCTGAAGAGTTCAATTGCACAAAAGTTTACTGAAATGTGAATTACAAGAAAGAGTCAAGGATCTCTGAGGACTTTCACTTGTTATTTTTGGTGAAGCCAAGGGCAGAAGTAAGAAACTTGAACACAGAGATGATGCTGGGAGCAGAAGTCAGGGAATCCAAAGGCAAGTGATGATTTTGTATTTAAAATTAGAGATTCCAGCAGACTGTCAAAGTGGAGATACCAAACAGGTATAAAGAAAAGGGAGGTGGAACTATAAAACATAGGCATGCAACCATCCTCGTTGCATTTATGCTCAGATATATTCTTTCATGCTTTTCCTGATTTTAATTTAATTTTGGCGGGATACAAGTCATTGATTAATTTGCTCCTGGCCATCTTTAGAGATGTCTTCATCAACTCTTTTAGATTGTCAACCCAACATTCACTCAATTGAATAACAACCAGTGGGCAGTCCAAAGCTTGGACTGAATCACCACGTGCATATAATTGATAGCAGTGCTCTTCAATGTCCTACAAACTACCCTCAACAAATATCTCACCATAAAAGCCACCAATGAATTATTAAATCAAATCAGAAGCATTCTCCATAAAAAACAGATGTTTGTTTCTATGGAAGCCCTGAAGTAATTTTAAACAGTTAACTATTTGATTCATTAGGTCAAGTATTGGCAAATTTTTCCCATAATGAACCAGAGAGTAAATATTTTGGGCTTTGTAGACCATACGATTTCAGCCACAACTACCTAATTCTGTAGTAGCATAAACACAGCCTAGACAATACATAAACTAAAGAACATGGCTGTGTTCCAATAAAGTTTGATTTGTTAAAACAGGCAGAGCACCAGATTTGGTCTGCAAGCTATTTGTCTAGTTTTTCAAACTTTATATTAGGTCATAAAGAGATAAGAGATGAGAAGAAGAGCTAAAAAAAAATTCCCTGTGCTTTACGTATCAGTTCAAAATGCTTTGTTTGCCTACAGCCTATACGTGATTATAGAGCAAAACTAATTCAAACACAATCAGATTGAATAAGAGCCCTTTATCATCCTCTCCCTTCCAAATTGCAGGACCATTGTAACTCATTGTAGTAATCTGTTTAATTGTCCACTTCTACTATAATATCATGAACTTTTCATCGGAAGCAATTATGTCAACAACACCTAGCGAGAAGTAGGAACTGTTGAAATGAATGCCTAAAAATGTGGAGTAATAACTTCATTTAGTAAGAGGAATAAATATTATTTATTCCAAAAGATAGGAGTTGTTATGAAAAGAATGCTGACATTTACTGTTGATAGAATATAGAATGTGTATTTTCTATTTTTATACATAACATTTTTATATCTTTATATGCCATACTTTTGTATACATACACCTCTTTATCAAAAATTAACACATATTCGTCAAGCTTATAGAGGTTGACATCAGTAACAACATCAAAGAAAAGTTTTATACTATTCTCACATGTGTGCGTATGTGTTTGTGTGTGTAAACTTATACTGAAATCTAACTACTTCACTGTGATGTAATTAATAGAGAAAGCAGAGGTGGTGGTTCTAATTTGCACATACTAAGCAGAGAATCCCTATTTTCTCACTTTCTTAGTTTCTCTTTAGCATAAAATATCACACATGACCTCTGAAAGTTGGCAGGATCTTCAATGTGGTCTGGAATCAGAAGGGCCCATTTTGCCTATGCTGGCTTTTCTATGTCCATCGACATTAGTCAAGAATAGGCTACCGGCTACCACCTCACCCGCCACCATCCAATAATGGAGGATGAATGTTAACTGAGAAAATATAAGGAAGAAAAGAGTGATGTGGTGGTTAATTTTCTGTGTTAACTTGGAGAGTGTTTTTGAATGAGACTAACATTTAAATCAGTGAACATTGGGTAAAGCAGATTGTCCTCCACAATGTGGGTGGGCCTCATCCAATCTTTTGAAGACCTGAATAGAACAAAATTACCAGCCTCTCTATCAATCATCTATTTATCTATCTATCTATCTATCTATCTATCTATCTATCTATCTATCTATCTACCTAATCTACTTACCTACATGAATGAGGGGGAATTTTGAAGCAGACGTCCTTTAGATTTCATCTGCATCATTGGCTTTCCTGGGTCTCCAGCCTGCTGGCCCACCCTACAGATGTTGAACTTTCTAACCTCCATAATCACACAAGCCAATTGCTTATAATACATCTCTTTCCCTATACATCAACATCCTGTTGATTCTGTTTCTCTGAAGAACCTTGACATATCCAGTGGTAAACACATACACACACACACAAGATTCCATGTATTGTATGCATTCACACATGGATGCAAATGAACTAATGCAAGCATTGAGAAGAAGAATCACCTGCTTTTTCCTTTGAACATCTACCAATTGCAAACACCAGTCAATAAGACATCAGTTCAGTAGCAGAAGAAATGAATGCATAGAAAAAGCAAATGAAAAACACACCTTTCATTATTGCTGTAAAAATAAAACAGCTTATTGCTCACCTTATTATTATTTTCATTGACAAATCATATATTAGTTTCACTTATAATCAATAATAAAAATTTCTGGGGGTGCTACTGTATTATTGTTTATTAGAATAGGCTGTTAAACCTTTGCAAATACAAATAAATCAATTTCCCTTCAATGATGACTTTAGACTTCATCTTTTAGAAAAGATTATTAGCCTTTTTGTAGTCGTTTGAACACATAACATTGCACAATCATATCCTAGATATAAAACACAAGTATTTTGCTAACAGTAAAATGGATTAAGTATTTTTTTTTTGGCTGACTTGTTAAAGTATACTTTTACAAACCTAGAAGACTTAAAGTTGATTGAGTTGAGAATGACAGTGTGTTGTGTAGTGTCTGTGCGTCTTAATATGAATGGAAATCTTCCTTAGACTTCTTAACTGGGAAGTCAATGGTTAAAGCACCAGGTCTTCTATCCATTTCCTTCATTTTTTAGGGAGTGGGAGCTCTCTAGAAAGACAAAGAAGGCAGAAAAGGCAGTCTCATCTCATTGTAATCATCCCACTGGCAAACGTCATGGTAGCAAACCAAGTGGTTTTTCTAGCAAGACAGTTCTGGTCTATAGAATGCTTTAACATGATGCATCTAATTGTTTAGGATTGCTTTATGGTAAAAGAACCTGGGATCTATGGATTTATGTGATGTATCTCCCTAGACAATGCCACCTAAGTTGTGCAACTGAGTATAAAAAGAGATGTTTCATGACCTAAAATGTTCCTTCCACGAAGGTAAAGTACTGTGCACCTTTGCTAGAGATCTCATCTATTAACCTGGGTCAGAACCATCCAGTGTGAGAAGGGATGACTTGGGGAGTCATGTGGGAGGCCCTGGACCTTCTCGTGCTTCACCTATGCTGCTTGTGCTCACATCTATGACGTTCCCAGTAAAGCTTGGCACCAGGTAACATCTCCGATTCAAGATGATCTGATTTAACAATTCAGTGGTTTGTGTTATCCCTTTCATTAAATTGGTGGTATATTTAAGTCATATACTGAATTTTTTTAAAGAAAATCAAAATGCCAAGCCCCGTATGAGAGAGTATGGATTTTAGAAAAGGTATCTAAGAAACTTTCAAGGTGTTTTTTATCAGAGCCCTAGAATGCTGACCGATGAGTGACGGGGGCTGCCACTGCCTGGACAAATTGGCAGAGACCAGTGGGCAGACCTGAGGACTCAGAAAATAGGAGACTCAGGTGAAGGAAAGTGGCCAAAGTTCACTGCAGCCATCACTGCCCAAGCCAGGTGTGCACTTTAATGGAAATATGGGGGAGAGAAAGTATTGTAGCCAGAGGCTGGGTAAGGGAAAAACAAGAGATGCCCAGGTATGAATCTAAACAAAATAACAACAGAGACTTGGGTCTGGTTTCTAAAATTGACTTTCTTCTGGGGATTCAGGTTTCCAATGGATAGGAGGGTAGGTATCTAGAAAGGTAAGGAGGTAGGTAAGTAGGCAGATGATAGATAGATAGATAGATAGATAGATAGATAGATAGATAGATTGATAAAGTAGGTAGGTAGTTAGATGAGTAGGTAGGTCTGTAGGGAGGTAAGTATGTAGAAGATTAGTTAGTTAGGTAAAGACTGTATTCTGTACTAAATTTACTACCTGCCAAATAAGAGAAGAGAGCCTTCTTGGGTGAGGCTATACAATAGAGGAGGACCAGTCACAAGATTTTTATTGAAGCTCTGTTCTTCTGTCCAAGGTAATGGACAGCATTCAGACATCCCCAGACTGTGTTTAGCTCTCTGGAAAGGGATAGACTATGTCAAACTCTATGGTGACAAATGTCCAAATGGCCTGGGTCTGAGGGAGTTCCTCTGACGTAGGATTTTCAGAGCAAAGGTTGGGAAATTCCCAAGTAAACTGGAAGGATTCGGTCACCCTAGAAATATCTGAACAAACCTAGACTCTCAAGAAAGCATAGTTCACATGGGAGAAGTGGAAAACAAAGGAACGGCTGAGATCCCACAGCCAGGTTCCATGGTGCCAGCCAGGAAAATGCTTCAAACAAGAGATGTTCTGTCTCCTTTTAATCCATCCCCTGTTCAAGAAAAGATGGCAATGGTGCCAGCCCAGAATGGCCCCTTTATATCATTAGAGATGGGTTTACCGATGAAATTAAGCCCAGTGTTCCTATCTTAGTGGAAGCACTAAATCATATGCCACTATCCATTCTCTATACAATTAAACAAGTAGCCTAATTCTTTAGGAAACTAAGATTTTCCCAGGAGTTCTGCCATCATTCTGTTTCATCCTTTACAACAACTTATATAATTTTTTCTTCGGAAAGTTGCACATAGTTTTAAAGTGAATTAGAGACAAGACAGTCTATGACCCCCGTGATTATCAAGGGGTCTTTGGATCCTTAAATAGGATCTGAGTAAGGATTTCCAACAACCACATTTTACATGGACTTATTTAATACTTACAAGAAACTCTTGGAATCGGTACCGCTGGCACCACTTTGATAGATGAGGAAAATGAGATTTGGGTGGAGAACTTCCCCACAGCCAGACAGCCATCAAGCAGAGTTTGGAATCTTGTCTTAGGATCTAAGTCTTCTCGCCAATGGACAGGTCTTTGACCCACAAGACTTATTGCAATGTTGCTCAAACATTGAAAGGTCACAGTGCAACTATGGGCACTTTGCTCAAACAAGCACAGCACAATAACTTCTCTGAACATTTCTTGTGCCTATGGTTCTCTCTGGAGATCCACAGCCCACATCTTCAAGAGGATGCACAATCATTCTTAGGCATGTCTGAGGTCTTTTTCCTTCATTTATGGTCTGAATTATGATGTCTCATCATAGAAGGTGTTCAGGATTGAAGTGTGTTCACTCCCCGAAAATCTATGTTGAAGTCTTAACCCCAAGTACTTGTGAATGTGACCTTAATTGGAAATAGAGTCTTGGCAGATGTGATCAAGTGAAAATGAGATAATACTGGATCAGAGTGGTCCCTCCAATGACTAGTGTCCTTATAAGAGGAGAGGAACCTCCTCTTATAAGGACACTAGTCCTTATAAGAGGATGAGGAACCATCAAGATACAGAAAGACAGTGAAGAAGCCTATTCAAAAATGGAAGCTGAGATTGGAATTATTCAGCTACACGCTCAGGAGTGCCAAGGATTGCCAGCAACCACCAAAAGCTATGAAGGCAAAACAGAAAAAGAAAAAGGCAAAAATTGATACAAACAATATCTATTATACAATCATGCTTTTACTTATGATTTAAAGAATATGAATCTCTGATCCAGAAATTATGATATTTGCTTACAGGGTCTAGCAATTGCCCCATCCTCAAATTCTTCAAAAAAAAAAAAAAAAAAAGAAGTCTGTGCATTAGGTCAGGAAAAAATAAAGAATGAAAATACAAGTCAAAATAAAATAAGTTTCTATTCCTTGTAAGTAAATGCCTTTTTTTTTTTAAAGATTTTATTTATTTTATTTTTTCCCCCCAAAGCCCCAGTAGATAGTTGTATGTCATAGCTGCACATCCTTCTAGTTGCTGTATGTGGGACTCGGCCTCAGGATGGACGGAGAAGTGGTGCCTCAATGCGCACCCGGGATCCGAACCCGGGCCACCAGCATTGCAGCGCGCGCACTTAACCACCAAGCCACAGCGCTGGCCCAGTAAATGCCTTTAAACTCTGCCAAAGTCGTAGCTTTTTGGTTTGGAACATCCAAAAGGCTGACTACCAAAGGAAAAAAAGTCTTCAAATATTTTCTCTCTTGGGTGTCTTATCTTCTCACGGGGAGTTCCTTCTATTTTTAATATGAGTATTGTCCTATTTCATGATGGTGTTTATTCACTTGTGACTTTGAATTAGACTTTATTCATCTTTATTTCCGTTTTCATGAATTCCAGAAATATTAGTGCTGCCCATGTAGAAGAATACAATAAAAATGAGACTGAGGGGAAAAAGCAACCCAGGATTCACATAACCAAGAGCATACGTTTATCGATACTTAATCATGCTCTGACCTGCCTTGTGTTAACTCAAGCAGATACATTGTGCGGAAAGCAGTAACATTTCATATTGTGAGGAAATGGAGGCTTACAACAGAAGCGAACTTATTCTCTGGATAATCTATTATTCATATTAAAATGTATTGGATATTATTCTTAGATTATCTCATTCAGCTCATTTTCAATGAGTTTTATAATTACCTTTCCAAGTACAGAAGTTATATTATCAGAGATAATACAGTTGAGTGATTTCTACAAGAGAGATTTTTTCTCATGTTTTTTGTATGTTTTTCAGTCTTCTTCAACCTCCATTAAAATTGATAAGTTTATAAAGTGAGTTCTTTATGAACAACTTATTTTCCAAATCAGGTTTGGATAGATCTGACTTAGACATTTCAAAAGAAAGTGTAGGCAGAATTTTATGATTTTTTTGTTAGTCAATCTTACTCAAATTCCCGGAGAACACTAACAACATTATATTTCAAATTTATAGTTGTTTTTCTCTTTCATTTGCATAGGTAATGTCTAGAAAGCTTCTAAAAAAGTCCATTACTGGGACTAAAAACCAGAAGGCAAACACTTATAAAGGAAGGGCATTATATTCAAACACCTCTTAACTGCTCGTTTCTACAGCATGCACACAAATTCACTGGAGATCTCAGGGATGAAGAACAAGCCATTAAAGGGAACTGCAATGCTGTTTCAATAGTCTCTGGAAGTTTTCCCTCAACTGGGTGAGACTCTTGTCAAAAGAGCCCAAAGAAGGAACACACGTTAATGTAAAATAACTCTTCAGTGTTGGGAGATGTCATAGATCTTGAAAGATCCTCATATGTTTTCTTTACAAGTGCACCAGTTGGATTCCAATGGTGGATCATAAGTCTAAAGTAACATAAAGTAATTAAAATTTCAATAGATTTTTTCCATCACACCTGATAAAGGGCTATTTGAATACCCTTTTATGTAGAGGAGAGATGGTGCTATGGCTATTTGGGTCTGATTTGTTCCAGAAGCCACCTTGGCAAAGCTTATACTACCCACACATGTTCATACTGACTTAAAACAGAATAAGCCATCTAGGAAGGAAAAGAAAAATACTCGGCTTCTGAACCTGGACACTGTAGCTCACAATTTCATAAGAAAAATACCTATGGGGAAAAAAAATGTAAAGTGCATAAATTAACTCTTTGGTCATAAAACAAGCCTTTTAGCCATTCTGGTTGTATCAAACAAGACGTGAGAGGAAATATTTTGCTAGTACAGAGGCACATTTGGGTAAGTCATAGGGATGCGTTTATTCTACAAAGATGAATGAGCATACCACAGAATTCCCCTTTTATTTTTTCCGGTTGGCTAAAACCTGGATTATTAATACTAAATGATCAACATGTTAATATTTTATTAATTTAAATTATTTATTAATTTCTAATAAACTTATTGTGAAAATTAATAAGAATTTATTAATATTAACAATTTACTGTTATTAAAACTTTGTTTTTCTTTTTTTACCTATGGCTTTCCAAGAGCCACTCCAGGGCCATTGGCAGCAAAGTCGTCACCCTTACTTGATAAAGTGAAAAGTTGATGGAATTCTCTTTACAGGACTCTTCTTTAATCACCTACTTTGTCCTTCGTTGAAAATAGGCTTTTTTATTAACTGAGTAGCAATAGATGATCAGTCTATTACGTCTCTATTTTTTCCCCAAATTTTACTGGTCTTTGAAATCCTCATGTGGACCATTATTATATGTATTTATTAGGATTCAATAAGCACTTTTATTCCACATTTTCAAAAACAATTTCACAACAAGACAAATAAAGAGGTTTGCTTTGCGATCATTCTTCTTAAACTTTCAAACATGCACTCTAGGTCTTAATCTGTAGAATTATGACATCACCATGATTGACACAGCTTTTATAGGTTCACACAACAGGGTAATAAAAATACTGAGTGGTTTAAAATAAATAGTAATTTTGAGCAAGCAACTTTGGGTGTGCTATAGACTGAATGTTGGACTCCCCCATATTCATATGTAGAAGCCTTATCCCCCAAGGTGATGGCGTTAGGAGGTGGGGCCTTTGGGAGGTGATCAGGTCGTGAGGGCAGAGCCCCCACGAATGGGATTAGTACCCTTAAAAAAGACGCCCCAGAAAGCTACCTTGCCTCTTCCACCATGTGAGGACACAGCAAGAAGATGGCCTTCTATGAACGAATAAGCAAGTTCTCACCAGACACCAAGTCTGCCATTGCCTTGATCTTAGACTTCCAGCCTCCAGATCAGAGAGAAATATATTTCTCTTGTTTATAAGCCATCCAATTTGTAATATTTTGTTGTAGCAGTCCAAATGACTAAAACACAGCAAGTGGGCAATTTTATACCTCTATTAGAACCTGGTCCTTTGAACACCTATGTCCTATTTCTGGAGCAGTATTGACCTCCCATGCCTAACACGATTATCAGATCCCCAGTGTTCTTCGTCTTCAGTAGTAGGGCATCACCATGTTTGACATGTCACATAGACTCACACAATTGGGTAATGGAGAGAGTGAGTAGTTTTGACTAAATATTATATTTTGAACAGGTAACTTAGGGTGATTGGACAACTTCACATCCATAATGGTATCTGATCTTTTTGAGTACCTATGTTATACTTTTGCTTCTGATGTGGTATTTACACCCCCCTGTCTCACAGCGAGTCAGGACACCGGGATTCCACAGTGGAGAGAAGGAATTTTTTAAGGTGATGAATCAAGCTTTAAGTTACCATCAGTCCACTTTTTTCAACCCTGTGTCCAGCCCATGCACAGCTGACAGCTGTCACTAAGCAAGGCTCCATAATTCTTGAGCTTACCCAAAGAGAAGAATGAGAACTTTTATGGAGAAACTGGTCTAACTACTTTAAAACCCTCGTTAAGTTTAGAGAATGGGATTCTTTGCGTTGGATGAATGGAGGCATAAGGAAGGGCAAAAATCGATGATGGGGTGGACCTACTTACAGCAAAAACACTTCCAAACAATGGAGACACTGAACTGAGCAAGCAACTCATGTTTGTTTATATCTTCTTTGAACTCAGTTGTTTTGATCACAGACTGGTCATCACAGTAGCTGGGACACCCTGGAGATGGAAAGCAGATTAGTGGTTGCCATGACTGGGGGGAGGTGGAGTGGGGAGTGACTGCTTAATGGGTATGGGATTTTGTGGGGTGATGAAAATATTCTGAAATTAGACAGCGCTGATGTTTGTACAACTCCATGAGTATTCCAAAAACAACTGAATTATATATTTTAAAGGGGGAAATTTCATGGTATGCGAACTATACTTTTAAAAAAAATCCAAACTTTAAACATTTAAATCTATTATTTCCAATGTATTAAATTGCTAAAAACACATGAAGCTGAAAATGACTTATTTAAATTCTAGAAGGCAAGAATCTTAAATTTTTAAAATTTAAATTTAACTGATTGGTGAAGATTCTCTCTTTTAAAAAACTGCTGAGCTCAAAGGAAGTTTTTTGGGGTTATCTATTAAAATAATCACACTTGGAAGGAGCCTGGGAAATTCTCCAAAGACCTTTATTTTGATATTAAATCTTCCTCTAAAAAGGGAAGCCAAACAGAAATTTGAAGTTGGCATGTCTTGAGTCAGTTTCTAAGAATCAGAATATACTCTCTTAATAGAACAAATCTATACATGTGTTTTGAAAAATGGCATCAGCTGTCATTGGCCTGACAATATTTCAGAGGCAAGCACTATAAATCTCACTGTGGGATAAATTCCATGAGTCTGAAAGAAATAAAATCTTGCGGGGTCTGTTTTTTAGAACTGCTGTATGTTGAATTATGCACAATGCTCATAAAACTTTAAACGTCACTGAAATTTATTAAGTCTTACTAATTTCAGTATAGGCTGAATGGAAATTAAGGTGGTTCATCTATTAATCTCCCAGAATATCCCAAGCAGGGTGTTTTGAATTGGACTTTTCCTAAAATTGAAGTTTGGGGCATGTTATACCTAATTTCACCTAATGCCTTATGCCATCCTCTCAGCTAGCATCTTAAAATTTTGGAGAGAATATCAGTAGAGAAATAATAGTAACACACACACTGTCTCTCTTCTTATGGTATCTTGCTTGCAAATAAGTTAGCATTTTGCAACCACAGCATGCTTATTCTCCTACTAGACGGTGAAGATGGTGAGAAGAACTACATAAGATGGTCATTGCGCTTTAAAATTTCATATCGCTTTAAAATTGCAAAGAGGTCTTTCACCTACATAATCTCATCTAATCCCCACTTTACAGATGAGAAAGTCAAGAGTGATGGCAGTAAAATGTCACCTCAAGGACATGTGGATGCTGGGAATCCAGCCCACACAATGCAGCCTGAATTTTGACAATGCCCATACCAATTGAGCTTTTCAGCCACATAAGGTCCAACAGGCCCATAAGGAAAGGAAAATTATCCTCCTGATACAGTCATTAATGACATGTAAACTGATGCTTCTAATGTCCAGAAGAGTCACCAACAAGATGGTAAGAGGTACCTGCCTGCAGCCTGTTCCTCATCCTGTTGTTCTCTCAGATTATGCCAAGAATAGCTCATGGCAGGGATCAACCCCAAGGGTCAGAAACTAGGTTTTCATTGGTCTGAGAAGCTCAGGATGAAAAAGGTCTTCAGCAGACAAGAGAGTGAAGAATACTGTCTGCTGGGCAGGTAATGGGTTAGCAGAGGGAAAATATAGATGTTGGGTGTCCATTGTGCTCCAATCAACTCAATTGGTAATCATCTATAGAGTGCTTCCTGCTGCTTCCTGCCCCAGATTTTGCCCATCCACTTACACAGCTCCTCTCATCTGATCTTCTTCTCCCACATGAGTCATTCTAGAACTCACAGGTGCTCTCAGCCATCCTGTCTCCCAGGAGGACCTTCGTCTTCAGTCAGGGTTTGGAGCTTCTTTCTGGATCTGATTTCATTCGAGCCTATTGTATCGTAGGAAGGTGCATCTTCTGAAATGTATTACAGTGCATCTCATCTTCAGTGAAACGGTCAGATTACGGGTCTGCCTCTCCACAAACAATAACAGTTTGAGTGGAAAGACTGTTTTATTCTTGCTCATTCCCCAGTGGGCAGTCAGATGCCTGACCCAGAGCAGGCTCCATCTAACAGTCTGTGTAATGATACTGAACAAGAGAGAATTCTTGCACAGAGCGGAGGCATGGCTGTTTGTTTCCATGAGGAAAGCCCTTGCTCCCTCAGACACCCACAGGTATACAATTATTAGACACTAAATGTTTAAAGCCTTCCATATTATGCATCAGTTGTTTTTCAATGTAAGTGACAAGTCTACATGCAATCTTCCGAGTGTTACAACTGCAGTATCCTTTGACCCAACCCAGGGCTCATTTGCTCCAGGTTTCTGGGTAAAGAAGAACACTTCATTAGCAGCCTCCTAAAATAGTTCCAAGACCAATGGAAATGAAATGCCCACCATGTTTCAAAAGACAGAGGTAACAGGGCAGGAGAAGTGAGACAGAGAGACAGTGTAAAGGAGAGAAATGGTTACCTGATCATTGAGTTGGGTCACCTTCGTGATACAAGATGCTGTGATCAAAACAGTTGATCAAGGTCATGGGCACAGGGCAGGGCTGGTAGTTGTAGAGGTGAAACTCTAGCAAGTGTTTGGGACATTAGTGAACTCCCTGCGAGCATCTTTGGAGTGGGAGGGGCTCGAAAGTATGGGGAAACCAGAGATCTCGCTGGAAGGATGCTTTCAGCTACAAGAGGTGCGATATTGCTGAAGTTGTTTTCATTACTGTAAATTGGTATACTCAGTTTATTAAGAGTTACAAATCTAGCTTAAACCTAAGGCAGGCATTTTGAAAAGCACTTTTATGTGTATAAAATAGCCTTTTTAAATGTATGGAAAGAATCACATTTAAAAAACCTCCAGTAGTGCATCCTTGTGTCAATCAAATAATTTGTACATGATAGGGAAATAAAGTCTCCAATTCAGTTTTTACAATCAAATTTTCACAGGCTCTATTTTCATCAGACAGCTGAAATTAAAAAAAAAACAAAACAGTCAATAACAAGCATTAGGGAGGATGTGGAAAAATGGGAACCCTTAAATGTTGCTGGTGGAATGTGAAATGTTTCAGCCATTTTGGAAGACAGTTTGGGAGTTTATCAACAGTTAAACACAGTTACCACATGACAGAGCAATTTCACTCCTAGGTATATACCCACGAAAAACGAAGGTCCACACAGCAACTTGTATATGAACATGCACAGCAGCATAGTTCATAAGAGGCAAAAGGCGGAAACAACCAACATATCCATGAATGGATGAATGGGTAAGCAAAAGGTGGTACATCCATACAATGAAATATTATTCAACTGTAAAAATGAATGAAGTGCTGGTATGTGCTCCTATATCACTTAACTTTGAAAACATTATGCTAAGTAAAAGAATCCAGACAGAAAAGACCACATATTCCATAATCTAATTTATGTGAAATGTCCACAAGAAGCAAATACATCAAGAAAGTAGATTAGTAGTTGCCATTGGTTGAGAGGAGGGGGAATGGGGAGTGACTGCAAATGGGTATAGGGTTTCTTTGAGGGGTGATAAAAATATTCTGAGTTTAGATAGTGGTGATAGATGCACAACTGTGAATATTCCCCAAACCACCAAATTGTACACTTTAAAAGTGCAAATTTCATGGTAGGTGAATTACATCTCAACAAAGTTATTATTGAAATAAATTATGATGCAAGACATTCTTCTTTGAAAAAAAATTAACTATGCTTAAAATGGTTTAAAATGTGGTAACTAATATTTACTACTTAAGCCATTAATTTCCTAACGAAATAATGTAAAACTACACATTTTTTTCCAAATCTGAAGCATAATCTCTAATGTTGCAATTCAGTTTTCCCTCATTGTTCTGTCACACACAGACCTTAGTGGAGGATAAAGCTGAGTAGAATGATCAATTAATCAAACTGATACAGATTGTGAAAAAAACTTTATATTTGTATGCCCCTTAATGGACAGCTAATGTGATTTGAACATCATCTCATTTACCCTTCAAGGCTCCTTATAATTATAGAAGCCAATAAAAGGCAAAATGATTGATAAATGAATTTTGGTAATTAAATGAAAGGAGAAATTACAGGGTCAATAGACAGGTGGTATTGGTCTTCATTACATTGATAGCCAATAAGTCGTCATATAATCAGAGGGCAGCAAAGAAACCTTGAATAGTTAGATGATGCCATCAAGAAAAATCCTCAGACGCAGTTTTCAAAAGCTGAGTCTGCTGCCCCTCCCACTTCCTCACATGTTATGCAAAATGCCTGAATGTCTGTTCTCTTTGAAAATAGACCCTTTCAAGTTGAACTGTCACCATTTCTAAAGGAGGGGGTAGAAATTTAAAAGGGGGCAGCCAAACTGAACAGAAGCACAAGGAAATTACCAAATACACTTGGAATATTTTATAGAAAAACTGACATGGAGGTTTCAATGGGACAACGGTAAAAAAAAGGGGGGGTAATGCACCACATTATGCAATTTTATGCACATAATGATCAGATGTCATTTGTGGTTCTGTTTTGGATTCTGAGAAGCCAACAGTAGAAGACTTTTGGGGGATCGATTGGGGAAATTTGAATATGTTCCAGATAATAGAAGGGGTAAATAGAATTTACTGAAATGGATTCATGGATATTATTGAGTGAAAAAAAAATATCATAAAGCAGTATGGGCAGTATGATCCCCTTTGGGCAAAAAGATATTTATATATAATGAAAAGATCTGGAAAGATATATATTAAGGTATTACTAGTGGTAATCACTGAGTTATAGGAATATGATGTTTTATTTTGATATTTTCACCTCCTGTATTTTTAAATTCTCCATAATGCACATGTATTACTTCTGTAACAATAAAAGGTTATTTAATTTTCCTTTAAAGTGATCAGCATTAGATAGAGAATCCCACACTGACATCAGATGCCATGGGCTCCTCATAGGTAACAGCTGGGTAGCAGGATATATTTGCAAGTCCACTTCACATTCTCAAAAAGAATACTTTCCCCCAAAAAATGTGCTTTCCTCATCTGAGAACTCAGATTCTATTTCAACTATTTCCCCTGAATTTAATTCTAGCATCTCTTTTAAAATACTGTATTTCCACTTGCTGTGTATTACCACTGTGTTTAAACATTTTAGGATGAGTGAAAAGCAATTCTCTGTACGTCAGTTATTCAATGGCTAAGTCACAGCTTGACTGAAGGGTTATAAGAAGACCCTTCCTAGGTTAAAAATGTCCCAGATATCATGCTTGGTACCTTAGTTCTAGCTCTAGAAGCAGAGTTATGCTGTAAAATTCCAGCCCCAGTGGGTCTGTCAGATGAGGTGGTGGGTCTTCATAATTATTACCGAATTTATAATTATTATTATAACACCAGTTATTGTAACCACCAACGAGAAGGTTAAGGGCCTATCGTTCTAACAAACACGTTATAACATCTAATCCTAACAACCAAATGATACAGGTATCATCATTATTTCCATTTTATGCACAAGGAAAAGAAGGTGCAAAGAGTTTAAGTAATTCATTCACAGACTCATATTCAATAATTTATGGTCCTAGTATTTGAACCCAGGGAGTCTGACCTCTATGTGTATATTACCTCTACTTATTTTGATATTTCTCATCATGTGTTTTTGTTTGCTTGTTTTGAAAACTTGGAAGGCTAAACTTTTCTTTCTGTTTACACCACTACTTCATTTCTGACAGGCTCAACAGGAACACGCCCCCCCCCCTTGAACAACCCACCCCCATCCTACCTCTCACAGCACCAACTAACATGGGTGAAGTTGAGTTTCCTCTGCAAGACTTGACACAGGGCAAATGCTAAACTCAAAATGGGCTGCTTAACAATGGCGTTGAATCTCCAGAGCTGCTGAGAAAGGCACGATCAGAACATTCAGTGACAGACTGACAGCAGGAGTATCTGAGCAGGGAAACAGGATACAGAGTGATAGATGGAAAAATGAGAGGGATTCAGAGATCTCAGGATGTCACTGCAGGAATGCTTTATACCTTCCCCAAACCTTGCTGTGGTCATGGAGGTAGCTATAACTATATGTTGCTGTCTTAAATTCACAAAGTCCAAATCCCTCTAGCAGATCAGAGTCCCACTCAATCCTCCCTCCTTCTGCCCTCCATCTTTTTCTTACCTATTTCTAGTTTCTCTGAAGGGAACGCACAGTCTCCAGCTCCTTCCTCCTTGTGAAGTTGCTCTCCATCAAAGGACTAAGCAATCAGAAAATGGCCATAGTATCTGTGTACCGTGGTCCCTCAACTGATTAGTTCTTCACTCAGACATTTCCACCATTTTTCAAAATTAAATTGTCTTTCAAGAACTCATACATTCAACAACTATTTAGAGGCCCTGAGCTTAGCTCTTAGGATACAAATGTAGTCAGACTCGACTTATAAAATATTAACCTACGTCTTAGATTCTCATATTATTTCTATTCACCATGTTCTTCCACAATCCATCAATCAGACATTCTGCCTCCATTCCTCCACAGAAAGGATGTATAGTTCAACTCATACATCACCACCACCTCCTATAGAGAGAAGACAGCTGATACTGTGGACCCTGCAAACAAGTCAAGGGTATCTACTTGTGCCTGTCTATGGTTTAATCTTGGTCGAAGGTACGGGCATGACCAAATCTCCAAATGGATTTGTGGCATCAAAAAAAATCGGCAAGAGCTCACGAGGTCAAAATCACTGTGTGTTATATCTGAGAAGTCTCAAGAAGAGTGTCCACAAAACAGCTTGACTCAAGAACAACTAAACAATCCCTGTGTTCCCGTATATGGCATAAAATCCACTAGAAAGATACAAAGAAGCATTGTGGTTGGGGATGAAGGTTGACTCAGATGGATCTCTGTGGACCAATACTCAGAACCAGATGGAAATAAGAACAGCTCAATGGATGCCAGTATTAAATAGACGATAACCAATGGGACCAGATAATTCTATGCCTTACCACTGCTCCCAGTACATCAATACAAATATGGACAGCACCCGAGGAAAAGGAGATGCCTCCAACTTGTATGTGCATTCATCAAATCAAGGCAGTTTATGTTTTCCATGAACTCAGGGTCTTCTATATGAGAGCAAGACTCACTATACATTATAAAAGGCTGTATCATTTACTCCTGACTACCCCACAAGGACATCTGGGGGACAGACTCACTTTGCTTGAATGCATCCAGGAAGACCCCTCAAGGGAAGCTGTCGTGATGTACAAAGGACCAACATGGGTTACATGACATTAGCTGCTCCCGGCTGAAGAGCGAGTGCCTCAGGGCGTTGAAGATAGGCTGGGGATCCAGGAATGGAGATGGATGTGGGAGCTGGTGTCTCTTGCTAAGGGGTATGAATGTAACTTTAGACAATGGAGCAACATTGAAGTTTTTGTAAAGATATGGTCAAATCTTTATGACAAATCTGAAAATTAAGACCTTGTGTCCCTCTTCCATCTCCCTTGCCCTGATAGCCTCTACCTCACCATAAGAAACCTCTTCAGATTGGTCCTGATAACCCCACACATCTATTCCCACCACCCAGTTACCACAGGCACCATGCATCTCTTCACACTTGCCATTGTATCAAGATCCACCCTCTCTTCTAAGAACTGCCCAAACATATCTTAGGGTTGTCACCTCAGATTCATCTTCTTGGTCCACAAGCACTTCAAAAACCATGGCAATACACAGATTCCCTCATTTTCATATAAACCCATGCTTTTGAAGCCAATAATAGAAGCTTGGAAATCTCACAAGCCCCTTTGAATGGATTCCACCATTTTGTCCATTTGTCCAATAATTATTGTTACTTTCACCTCTACACTGTGTTTGTGGAATGGTGAACAACAACTTCCCTAAGAACAAAATAATTTTCTGTCCTCAGAGAGGTAGCTAGGAATCGATCTCAGACATAGAACACTATCTCTCTTTGAGTTCCAACTTATGACACATATTCTCCAACTCTCAAGGGTGTATTTGTCTGTGAACATATTTAGATATTCATAGTCGATGTATTTGTAATGTCCGTTTGGCTGCCTTTTGCTTTGCTCATTAGATTTTTGTTTCTTTTCTGAACTCCACAGTATCCTCCATAAAAATGTGTACTCACTGACTGAGTGAGCATCATTTTTGAGATGTTACCCGTGTGCTTAGTTCATTCTGCAAGAAAGGCATTATATCCCATGGAAAAGAAATAATAAATCCATTTCAATTGTCTTTTATTTTTTGACCTCATTATCACCAATCATTGACTTGATTGCGCACATTTATGATAGAGATAAAAATCATTTTTTTTGTTTTAAATATGAAGTGTTTGTTGCATATTGGTAGCAAAAGAGGAGTCTTTGAAGTTTCTATATATTTTACTGACTTCCTTAAATAGTCTCTCCTCCCTCCCAATAAAATCTGAAAGACAGAACTATTTTTTCAATGAGAGTGCCATACAGGAAAATGTTGATATTTTAATAACTATAATGTTTCTTCTCAGGCATATCTCTAAGGCAGAGATTCTCAACCAGGGATAATTTTGCCCCCAATGGGACATTTGTCAATGTCTGGAGGCATTTTTGGTGGCCTTAACTAGGGAGATACTACTGATGTCTAGTGGGTGGAATCCAGAGACACTACTCTAAACATCCTGCAATGCACAAGACAGCCCTTACCACAAAGAATTATCCAGCCCCAAATGTCATTAATTATGAATTGAGAAACTCAGTTCTAAGGATGAAATCTATTAAATAAGGTACAACTTCTTTTGCCTGGAGAGTAAAAATAGCATCAAGAACTGCATGTAATGTCCATATGATACTATTTAATTGAGAATGAATGAGCTCAGACTTTATCAAAACACAGACTTTAGTATTTGGAAAAGACCCTTGGACATTGGCCAAACTATCAAGAAAAGAATCCATCTTTTCTAAAACTAAGGCAAATAGGTGTCGTAGTATAATTGGCTATTTCTTCCATGATTTACAGCCATAGAAGGGGGAAAAAACATTCTATAAGAAGGCTAAATTCTCAGAACCTGTGATAATCTAAAAATCTGTAAACAATGAGATTTTAAGAACTATTACTGACCTCACTCAAGGGAAATTGAGGAAGAACAACCTGAGGAAGATTGCATAGAAATACCTAGAATCAGGCAAATGCCCCTAATGATGTTTGCCTGAGGTTCTTGGTAAGAATAAAAGTTCTGGTGCCCATCTCCCTCACGTTGGTTTGAAATCTCTAGGGAAGGCGACTGGAGTGTTGGATGGCTAGTAAGCATGAGGTGCTTTCCATTATCAGAGGCAGCTGGTAACAGAAGGAAGGGAGATTCCGTGATGCAAGTGTGTCCCTCCAAATGGGAGCCAATGGGAGTCTTCACCAATGACATCAGGCAGTCTCCAACCCCATCCTGAAATCTTTGAATATTCATCATTAATCAGCCTATGCTTGACATTTGTTCACAGCCTGTCATCCTAGGAATCATGCCAGTTTATAAGTGTTAATTGATAAGGATGCATATAATAGAGAAATGTATCAAATAAGTCTCAACACCAAACCATCTCCCAACTCACAAAACGACAAATGGTATTATATGACGGATACAGAGATCCTCGACTATAAAGTCCAAATATGTATTCTTTTAAGGATATATTCATTCATTCTTTACCAGGTAATTTTCAGCATAATCTTGTTAATTCTTCCCAAAACGTGATGTCTCCATAATTGCATTCTAATGAATCCCCACAATAGGGTGTATAAACATATGTCGATCTTTAAAATAAGAGCGGCTGGCCCCATGGTGTAGCGGTTAAGTGGGCGCGCTCTGCTGCTAGTGGCCCAGGTTCGGATCCCAGGCGCGCACCGACAAACCGCGTGTCAGGCCATGCTGTGGTGGCGTCCCACGTAAAGTGGAAGAGGATTGGTGGATGTTAGCTCAGGGCCAGTCTTCCTCAGCAAAAGGAGGAGGATTGGCAGGTGTTAGCTCAGGGCCAATCTTCCTCACAAAAAAAAAAATTCACTATAAAATAAGACAGAGCAATTAGAGTAATTACCATAATTAAATGACTGCATATGGTTATGGCGTATTTTCCTTCTAGACTACCTAATCACAATGTATTTTCTTTAAGTATTTGTTATTTTTTTAAAGGCCAAGGATATTTTGTGCCACCTGTACTTGGATATAACATGTAATTTCCCACCTGGACTTGATAATAAGTGCTTTGGAAGAAATTCATGAATATCAAATGTCAACTAAACTCTTAGGTTTTTAATATTTTGAAAAGAACCTCATCTGTTCGTGGAATCATATGACACTAAGATGAAAGGACTTCCATGGCCCTTAATTCAATCTCCCCCTTGTATGACTGAGCCCCAATACTATGGAATCAAGGCTTGAGGAGTCCTTTAAACAAGTAAAAAAATGCATCCTTCTCATGAGATCAGGCTTAACCATCTGAAATCTGACAAATCACCATCTTGCCCTACCCACGCAACTCCTCAACAGTGTCATGCCTCTCAGTCTTTGAAGTATTTGTGGTCAGACATACAGCCATCTCCAGATAATCTGCAAAAATTTCAGGGCATTCAGTGCCCATGCAGATGCTCCATCAATAAATGAACTTCATAGATTCCTTTTCCTTCTTGACTCCGATATCTGAATTCCACTCCATCCCAGCACCACCATGATTGCATGAAACAGCATCATCTTTGAGATATTAAATGTCACTCTTTTTGGTTCTGATCAATATCTCAGACTCTTCCTATCTCCTACTATCTCCCTTCCAGTGCACTTAGTATAAGAGCTTAATCTTTCTCTTAGAGTTTCTTACTTACTTGGTCTACAGGTGGGCCAGAAATACCCCTGTACTGTCCCCAGGCTATCAGCCTTTTGAAAGATTTTCTTCCAAACCCTTGGCTGGGCATCTAAACAACTCTCTCACCAGCAGACTGAATTCACAATTCTCCTCTCTCTTTAACTTGAGCAAAACCCCAGCCCTGCATTGCATTGGATTCAACATTCTCTGTTCCTACATCAGGGTGGCTGAATAAGAAAATCTGACATCATGTAGACAGGGACACAACAAGGAAAGAAATTCCACCTACCTTAGCTATCCTTACAGCATGACTCTCATTCTCTGGGTTGCATCCTCTCTCATGATCTTCAATTACCCTTCCATCTCCTAAACAAATCCTTCAAACCCCAAATGATAGCTCCATTAACCTCTCCTAGAATGGTTTTCATTTCAGGGCTTCTCACACTGTAAAGGAATTTGAATCACAATGGGCATTTGTTAAAATGTAGATTACCTGTCACAGTCCAACGTAGAGCCAGAGATTCAACATTTCTCACAAACTCTCCAAAGCAATGACACAATGCTCACCTACCTTCCTTGAACTTCTCCCCTCTACCCTCTTCAGGAATTTCTCATCCATTTATCTAACTCTACCCGCTGGTGTTTTCTACACCCAGATCAATCGATTTTTTCAGTTTGTAATCTCTTCTGGAGTATAGTATCACCCATAGTCTTTGTTTCATTATCAGCTATATGCCGAAGACTGGTTCATCTGTGTCTACATCTTAGAAATCTCTCCTCTAGTTTCACACTCATACTTTCAACTACGTGCTTGATATATCTTCCTGGAGGACCACAAAAACGTAGTCAACATTTCTAAAATTAACTCAGCATCTCTCTCTCTAAATTGACACTCTACGTGTATTCCATCTTTCTATGTGTTACACCAAACATTCAAGCTCGAAACGGAAGCATCCTCTATACTTTCCATTTTCCTTATGCCTCTCTCACATCAATTGTCCTCCCCCAATCAATGTGTTCTGTGGACTATAATTTCTAAAATTTCCTGAAACTCTCCCCACTCCCCAGTAGTTCACTTCTCTAGTCTAATCCCTCACCTTCTCTTGACTAGCCCATTACAAAGTTGTCTCCGGGGGTCTCTGCCAACATGTTAATGACATCAAATCTATATGCCAATTAGTTGTCACACCTGGAGGATACAATCAAAATAATTAACACGCTAGATGAAGCGGTGCTGGCCACATTCCTCCATATTCTGTGCTTCTCACTTTATGCTTTTGCATCTTTCTACTCCAAGTGTGGTCCATGGAAAAGAAATATCAGCATCGGCTGGGAGCTTGTTAGAACTGTAGAATCAAAGAGCGCACCCAGACCTAGGGAATCAGAATCCACACTGAATGGAATCCCCAGGAGACGGAAGCAGGGTCTTGTTTGTGAGGCTGTTCCAATATTCTACTTTCAAACCTAAATTCAATGGAAGACTCTTCCAGGAGACACTAATTAATTAACCGAGCAATCAATCCACTTAATTTATTTTTAGAAATAAATTTATTTACAAATAAATAAATTTATTTATTTCTAAAAATATTAAAAATAAATATTTCTGTTCTATTCTATTCTAAATATTAGAAATAAAAACATTATTTCTAAAAATAATTTATTTTTAGAAATCTGTTTCCACCTCATGTCTTAAATTTAGCTGTCAATAATAGTATTTGTTTGCTTCCTTTTTGTCTTTCATGAATTTTTGTGTTGATGCTCTCTTTGTTCTTTGAGAGAGGGGATTCACTATTTAACTTTGCTTGTTTTCCAAAAAAAACAGCCGCTTAATTGATCAGTATATCATTAACTGGTACATTATCTTAAAAACTTTTTCCTCTCTGTCTCTCTAATTATATTTTCTTTTCTTTTAAATGAGTTTAGCATAATCTTTAATCCATTTATTTTTATTAATATTTGTTTATTTTGAAACATTCTTAAGCTATGAAATTCCTCGTGAGTTTTTGTTATCTCGTAGTTTTAAATGCATGATATTTTATATTTTTATCCAGATAGTTTAGAATTAAAGTCTTGATTTCCCAGCATAAGCCTCATCTAGAGGTTTCACAATCAACAAATTCATAAGGCCCATATTTCTTCTATATTTATAGATCTCTTATGGTTTGTCAAAGAAATAAGTTTAAACAATTTATAACTTTGAAATGTAGACTACCTTTGTTGACTAATATATGGCCAAATTTTATAGTGCTTTTTGGTATCTATATTAATGAGAGATATTGTCCAGCATTTTGGGGGGATGGGTGATGTTCTAGTGAGGTTTGAGTTTTAGGGTTATATTAGCCACATAAAAAGAGTTGGATGTGTTCTCTATTCTGTGACAAAAGTTTATATAAGATTAGTATCATTTCCATCTTAAGTATTTAGTAGAATTTATCACACAGTAGAATTATGAATTTGTTAATTTGTTCTTGCAATTATGCTAATTTTTTTCACCTATCTTGAGCCAATGTCATTAGGTTCTTATAGACGTGTTATATGTCACTGTCTCTCTATGCTTAATATGCATTTTTGCATGATTTTAACTGTTATTAAAATTCTTATGGTAGCTTTCGCTGTTTAAAAAAAAGAATACTATGATAAAAAACAAACAAACAAAATGACAACAAAACACTAGAATTAGGGACTTCATCAAGAACGGAGTTTTAAAGAAAAATAAAAGATTTGGTCAGGGTCAAAAGTGAAATAATAAATTCATTATTACTTTTTTTTAAATCTTCATTTCCACTTCCTCTCTTCTGTTCACACTTTCTTCCTGGTTTACTTTACTGGGACAATGCAGGAGAAGCTTCAGCCACACTCATATAAACTAAGAGTCTATGAATGTCTTCTACAACCCAAGACCCCAAATCCAAATTTATCTGTGTCCAGGTTGCATGTTTCCCTGCCTCCTCGGCCCTCCTCGCTGCTCTCTCCCTCTGCTCTCCTCCCTCCCTTCGTTTCTCCATACCCTCTTCTCTCTTTCTCTTCCTCCCTTCCATCTCAGAAGGAAATACATGCTTCCAGATCTTGTCTCTTCCACCTGTGCTTTCTGTGTCATACATGCCTTTATTATATCTCCTGAATTCATCACTCCCCCTCTCTTGTTAGTAATTTCACCTTTTTCCTCTCCATCTGCTTCCTTTTCCCAGTACAATAATATACATACATTCCTTCCAACTTGAAAAAGAAAAAGAAAAGCTTTGCTTAGCTCATCTAATTACAATATTCTCCCATTTCTTAAAAACTGTACCAAACATGCATTACACAGGGCTTTGAGAGGAGATAAAAGAAGAAAACTGAAACTTTCCAACAAACTACATAGGTTTCCCGAGGAAAGCTCCTAAATGTTATTATTCTTTTATTATTACTATTACTATTTATACACAATTGCACTTCTATGTCTATATCATATCCGTATGTATAACTACATCTATGTCTATATCATATCTCTATATGTATTTATATCTATATCTATATCTATATCATATCTATATATAACTATATCTAAATCTATATCTATCGATAGTTTTCTATTCTAGGAAGTAAAATCATTCTTATTAAATATAATTCACCTTGAAACAAAAAGCCATAGTTATTCGTAACATCACCTTGCTTCCATTTTTCCCTGAGCATATTTCCACATTATATTAAATGTATCCGCTCCCAGATATGCCTCCACCAATATACTGTAAGCTCCTTGAGGGTGGGGTCCACGCCATATCCATCTTTGAATCCCCACCACTAGCAGGCAATGTTTTCTCATCAATACCTGTAGAGCTGCACTGAAGTATGACTGCAGCCTTGTTTCATTTTCTCTTTAGTATTTAACATCATGAGTTTGTGAATGTAATGCAACTACATTGCATCAAAATATGTGATTGATCACAATTGGTCCTGATGGTAGACCAGAAACACAAATAGCATAATTTCATCGTGACTATAGCCCTAAAGCATGGTTTCTCAATCTCAGCACTACTGACATTTGGGCTCTGTGATGGGGACTGTCCTGGGAGCTGTAGCAGGGTCAGCAGCATCCCTGGTCCCCACCCAGTAATTGCCAGGAGCACCCGCATCCCCATATGATAACCAAAAATGCCCCAGATATTGCCATGTGTCCCCTGGTAGGCAAAATAGTCCCCAGCTCAGAACCACTGGTCTAGGTATTACAGTCAGAAAAGGTCTTCATTTGTGATATCATGTCGTGATGAAAAATGGGATTTCAACATGGGGAAATGAACCATAAGCTACATTCCGTGATTATACCAGACTTTCTGGTGAATGAAACCGAAATGGGAATTTAAAAACCCTACTCTGCCAGAGACCTCCAGAGAGTGTTGTCTGGTGCTTTGCAGGGTAATTTGAACCGATATAGCAACTCTTAAAGAGCAATAAATACGCACCAGATTTCCTTCAGTGTCGCGCTTTTTACTGGGGGAATAGGAATGCAAAATATATCTTGATTTAAGAGTACATGTCAGCGTTTTAGTAGGACATTAAATTCTTCAAAGCTAGAATTTTAAAGGCTCGCTGTCTCTCAAATCAGCTTGGGCACAAGCATCTCTCCAGCAGGAAGCGACTTGAACATTGTGCTCCAATTAGAGTGACTTCAAATTTGTGCTTTTCTACCCACAAATAAATTGTTACCACGGACAAATTTATCACCGAGGCACCTAAGACAACACTTTCTTTTTGCCCAAGAAAAAAGAAAAAAACAAGTAGGTGAAGTCAAAACACATATAAACACAACAGTTTTAGATGACTGATCAGAAATACCTTCTCTGACCTAAATTTTATCATGGGCAGCTGCCATGTACATAAAGAACAGTACATACACCTCATTAACACCTGCAAGCCCACACTTTTTTTTTACACCAAAATAAGCTAGTTGGCTGTAATATCTATTAGAGCACCATCAAAAAACACATTTGTTTCCAATTTAATCATGAATCTCTACTTTTGATAAACATTTGGGCTCCTTGGGGAAGAAAACAACAACCAAAAATTCCTGGGTGCAGTGTATACGTGTGTGTGCGTGTGTTCCTGTCTTCCAATGAGCTAGTAACTTGATTCTCTTGGACTCTTCCCCAAATATCATGGGTCTATTAAGCTGTTAAATGCTCTCTTTGAACCTTCCCTCGTTTTCTCTCTGATGATCTTTCACTCCATCCTAATATGGCACTAAAGCATCACAATACTTCCCATTACAGTTTCTGCTCTTGTCTTCTCTCCCATCTGTCTGTTAAGTGTCTATGATTTTGTCATGCCGCCTTTAGATGGGCAATAACCTCCTACCGTGGGATACGGTGACAGATGCTAAAATAACCCATACCCTGGTATGTTTTCCACGCCCTTCCAAGTCTTGAGTTTGCCAGCCTTGCTCCACAATTTCCTGTAGCTTGTTGGGTCAACTGGTAATACCATAGAGATACAGGTAGTGGTTGAAACCAGATGGTCTGGATTTAATCACTCTTCTCCCCACAACGATGGAACTAGCATCCTCCGTGGCCACATGTCTGACCCCTAGTGGATTTGGTTGGCTCTAAGACCAAGATAGGTACACTCCTGGAATAAATATGGCTGAGACATATCTGCTGCCATCAGATGAGTTGACCTGGCAATGGATTCCTCTGGGACTGAGAGGGAATCTCTCATCTGAAGTTTTCTGGGACCCTAACAGAGACAGAAAGCCAAATGGAAAGCCACAACCATCAGCAGTAGCTGGGACACAAACTCAAGGAGCAGAGTCAGAAAAGTGAGGAAGGAACCCAGCATTGACAAGTCCATTGGACTTGCTCAGGCAAACGTTGGCCACCGAAATGCAGGATGCCCAGTTATATTGCAATTTCAGATACACAGCAACTGATTTGTTTTTTAGTATACGTATGTTCCATGCAATATTTGCAACATGCTACACTTAAAATAATTTTTTCATTGTTTATCAGAAATTCATATTTTAACTGGGCATCCCATTTT
Source organism: Ceratotherium simum simum (assembly GCF_057802395.1). Taxonomy (NCBI): domain Eukaryota; kingdom Metazoa; phylum Chordata; class Mammalia; order Perissodactyla; family Rhinocerotidae; genus Ceratotherium; species Ceratotherium simum. The sequence continues at coordinate 126,877,327 of NC_141940.1, forward strand.
GCTGTTTTGCTTTCTTTTTAGATATTCAGCCAAAGTGCTGAGGATGGAGTTTGTTGCCTGTAACTGGCTCTGAAGAGCCCCGAGGTCAGAGGCTGGTGGCCAGTTGGAGGTCTCCGGGTGGAGTAGACAGGCAAGTTATCAGGGTTCCCGTGAAGGAACAGGAGATGCACTTGTTGACTAAACAGGAAGGCAGGTGAAGTCTCTGAAGACCCCCTCAAATCATCCACACAAGTGGCTGCCCACATTTAGGGCTGGCTGTCCCTTTTCTCAAAGACAGGAGCTACGTAGAACCAACTTCTTGGCCAGTAACTTATTTCCATTTTAGGAGGAACATCTTTGTGATCCCATTAGCTACGCTAGGCTTCATAATATTACATCACATCTGTTAGAAGAATCCGGCAAATTCTGGAAAAGTTTCCAAAACAAAAAGATCAGCCACAGCAGCCATATATGTCACCCAGAAGGACTTTGATAAGTCTCCCTGTTGAGTCAAGGTGTCCCCTTTCTAGTGACTAAACCTGAAGTGGATACTGTGGTTTCGATGTATTGAGATTGAATCACATTAAAAGCAGACCTGAAGATCCTGCCTATGGGATGCTGCTGGACTTACACTCCTCTTCAATATGAACAAAAAATATTTATGATGTACTCACAGTGTGGTGTCAGACACAGAGTTTTGAATTCTATGACTTGTGCCAAGTATGATCTATTTTTACAATAAAGCCCCCATTTAGGTTAAAAAAAACTCACTGTTCAATAGAATTGCCAGGTTATCTATCAAGACAAGCAAATCTAATTATTCCTGCTTATTACATTAAACTCTGTATTGCTGGTGTGGAAAATATATACATACCGATTTTAGGAGCAAGACATTTCTCTTTGGGTGTATGTTAACAATCTACATTCAAGAATAATTTTAAAAATATGCATCTTTACATACTTAAAACAACATATTTTAATTTGGAATGAAAACTACCTAGGAAAAGAGCCTTAGAAATTGACCCTATTTTGTGGCTTTCAACATACATCATAATTTGAACTAATGTAGGATAAAAGCTATATTTTACTTTGCAGTTTATAAACATTCATGGAGAATCTTGAGAATTTCCCTTATAACAAAGACTAAAACTGTATTATCTCTTACTGTACAAAAGCACAGCGTGACTAACACCATTTGATCTGGATATCCCTTAAGGATGCATTCGTAGTAGGAAAAATACCTCTTTTCAGATTTCAGAGAACAAAAATCAGTGGTAAAACTTACCTTTATGCTGTAGCATTTCGCTTTTAGCACATTTTTGTATTTTTCCCAATGGTTTTACTCCTAGCAAGAACTGCCTGTCTTCCTTGCATCATTATCAAACTCAACACAATCCAAATGTTCTAATTTCTCAAATATTTCTACTTTTATTTCAATCATTAAATTATTTTAGTTACCTTCCAAGAAAATCCTATTTCTATCATTACATCATTCAAGTATTATTGGATTGAAAAATGATAGCATTCCAAATGAAAGTAGCCAGATCAGAAAAAAGGAAATGTTCTGTGTTGCAGAACATGTGTGGACCACTTGAAGCCACCAGGGATACAGGCATCTCCAGTGTTCCCTGACCCGGCTCTCTCTGACCATCAGCCCCTCCTTCTCAGACTCCCTGTTTTCATATGGTGCAGGATTAGACCACTAGAAGCAGCCCCCTTTTACAACCTCCTAGCTAGCATCTGAAAACAAACCAACACACAACACCCACCAAGGCTTTCATAAGTACCCTTTTTAATGGGCAGCTTTGGGCAATGAATGTGTGGCCAGCCTCAGGGTGGGGCACCCCTAAGACTACATCTTAAACATTTCTACACTTAAAGAGGTAAAGTTTGATGCATTGGTGCTGTTGCCTGTTCCTTTCTTTATTTTCCTTCTTTTTTCACATTATTTATTTAGAAGTTTAATTTGAAATTTAAAAATATCATTGCGTGACTATTGAAAGTGTTGTTAGAATTTTTAAGTGTAATTAGAATTTCTTTAAAGCTTGAAAAAATCTTATCTTTTCAATATAGTAAAATAAAGGAAAAATGGAGAAGGGCAAATTTGATCATGTAAGTTGCTAAAACAAAGTCAAAATTAATTGATAAGTTGTTAATCAGTATGGCAATATTTTTAGGGATGTTTCTTCTATTGTTGCGTTTCATTCATCTCTACCGCATTATACAACAAATTTCTTTCTGAGGCTGAAAATTTTTTTTTAATTTCTTTAGGTCCATTGGTTGAAAGTTACAAATACACATACATAGCTTTTCCTTTGATTTTATGGTCAAGCATACCAATCATCCATTTGTGCAAGTGACACTAGATGGTTAAAATAATGCATATGCTCATGGAATTTCTAAGTAGCAAAGCAAGTTAGTTTGTGATTCGATCACAAACTAGACCCTTTAGTCACAGTGTGTCCTAGGGGGAGGGAGATTGACGTGGGTTGGAGAAATCAGAGAAGGCAGGGGTTGAGGGAGCATTTCGAAAGACAGACAGGATTTAAATAAGGGTGAGAAAGGGGCAAAGTCGTTACAGCTAGAGAGAGGAGAGTAGTTTCCAGTGAAGGAACAGGCCACATGTAAGAATGGACTAGAAAGGAGGGATGATGCTGAGGATAAAAGATAACATGGTAAGTACAGATACATACAGTAGGGCCAGATTATAGAAAATGTAAGATGCTTTGCCTGTAATGACCACAAGACTATTTCTCAATTATTTATATTTATAATAATTTATATTCATAATATAATGAATATTTTATGAATTATTGTTATATAATATATTATATATTATTGTGAATATTTATAATTTACATTCATAGTGATGCTCACCTTTTTGTGTATGTGATGTCTTATCCCCTAAAGGAAATTTTAGACTTGTGTATGGGAAAGCTTTAGGTCACTCACAAGATTAGTGCGGAATACTTACTAAAAGCTTTCTAAGTTTTTGAATAGATAAGTGGGATGAAATCATCATCACCACCATCACTATCACAATCATCGTCACCAACATCATCGTCATTACCCTCATCATCACCTCACCATCACCATCATCATCATCACCATCACCATTATCATTATCACCATCGTCATCATCATTATCCCCCTCATCCCCATCATCATCACCATCGTCATCACTATCATCATCACCATCATCACAGATGAGGGTGATCTGTTTTGTAGAAAGGAAACAGGAGAGAATGTGTAGTTGAGTCTAAGAATGAAATGATTGGGTAGGTAGGAGGGAACAAGATTCTGGTCAATGGTAAAAGCATTCTACTTTATCTTCCTTTTAGCAGTGACCCTTATTGAATACTCTCCAAGTGCAAAGACTGGTGGAATGGAAGTTAATCCAAAAAAAAAAAAAAACAAAAAGGTATACATAGGTCCTTGTCCCTAAGGAGTTTATAAAATCCACTGTACATATTTATGTGTATATTTTATGCATTATTCTTTAAGTAAAGAATACTTGAACTTTTCATGTGCTATAAAACTTCCAAGAAATAGTCTGAAATACTGCCTTTTAATTTTGTGGTTCTGCTGTCTGATGTATCAAGAAGGGCTTCCCCTTGCCAGCACAGTCTCATTTCACTACCACCCAATGACTCTTCACACTGGGTAATTAGATTAGGACCAATGGGCTGGAAGATCGAGGCCACCAGATTCCCAGGGCAGAAGAGTACACTTTATTTTTACCAGCTGAAGATTTTCCGGCAGAAGTAACCTGGGGAAACTGTTACAGACAAGAGATTCATCAAACTGGTCAAGTATAATTAGAACTTTCCATCCTTTCACCCAGGGGGAATTCTAAAACAGTATTGAGAACTTCAAGTAGAGCGTTCTTTCCAAGTAACGGATTAATTTAGCAAACATACGTATTTAACACTGTCTGCCTTTTGTAGATGAAATGAGATGGAAAGTATGTAATTAACAATAAATGAGGACAATGTGGGCGTCCCAACCAGGTTGCTCTGGATTTTGCAGTTTCCACTACAGATATACAGGTAATACAATGTTGAATACTCTACCGCATGTCGCTCCCAACACCTGAGATCTTGATGGAGACGTTAGTAAATTGAGAAGGAATTAAGCGAGAAGAGGAAGCAGTGTTCCTCAAATGGGAACAATTTTTGTCCCCCAGCTAGGGTTGCCAGGTAAAATACTGCAAGGGGCATATTTATGCTAAATAATTATTCATTCTTTATCCGAAATTCAAATTTAACTGAGCGCCCTGTATTTTTATTTGCTAAACCTGGCAGTCCTATCTCCATTGGGACACTTAGCCATGTCTGGAGACATTTTTGGTTGCCAAGACACAAGGTGGGATGTTTTACTGGCATCAAATAGTAAGAGGCTATGGATGCTATTAATCATCACACAATGCTCAGGACAGCCCCCACCCTAATAGATAAAGATCCAGTCCCAAATTGTCAGGAGTGGCTGCATTACAACACCATGATCTCCTGCATTCTCCATCCCATAGGAGGATTTGAAATGAATAATTCAAAGTCCAAACTCTGTTTTCCAATTTTAGGTGCCAAAACTAACCCAGCAGCATATCAATGTGACTTGTTTATTTCCTTCCCAAAGCACTCAAAATACTTTCCAGAAACAAATAAAAATGATAATAATTTGCAGTCAAAAGGCATATAGTGCCCACTTTTTGGAAAATTGGCCAACTCAAATAGAAAGATAACACATTTGTCTCAAGAAAGCAAAACTTGCCTGGAAAGAATAGTTGCGGAACGCGTATTTACATAAAAACACACAGTTCAATCAATATAGGCCAGACGGAATACGTAATTGCTGAGTGGAATTGCTCAATGGAATGACACAGAAAGGCCTTACATAAAAGAAATATAGCCCAGTTTATCACATACGATCATGGAGTTATCTTGTCTGATGCTAGCACCTCCTAGCGTCCAGGAGAACAAGTAAAGAATGGAGGGATTCTGCTTCAAGTCTGTTTTCATGATAAGAAATAACAGCTAATATTTCCCAAGTCATCTTCCCCGAGCTTAAGTACTTCCACACTATTGGCAGATCCAGACCTCTTCTCCCTCGAGAAGATATACAATGATTTGCATGAAGAAGGGGAACGCCAGTGATCATCCCAAACCTCAAGCTGCAACTTCAGAACTACTTTTCTAATCTCCTCACTTTTATTTTCTACCATCTGGAGGGTGTCCTAATTTGGGTGCCTCCATCACCTTTAACTCATTGTGTCCAAAATACATCATCTACCGCTCTTTGCCAGCACGCCACTGGGGATAGCTGCTATCCTGGTGTCACTTGCCTCTATGTGTGTCACCACCATTCACTTTCCAAGTCAAAAATGTCTAAGAATCATCCCTGATTCTGCTCTCTTCCCTCCGCGGAGATCCTATGGGTCAGCATGTCTTGTCAATTCCAGTTGGTAAATCCCTCTTGAACCTGTCTGTTTCTAACCATCCCTCTCCCCTACAACACACCAGTACCCTAACCTCCATTAGCACACAGTAATGTTGCAAAGTTCACAGGAAACAAGGGGATTCCACCAAAAAAGGGCACTCAGGGGCCAGCCCCGTGGCATAGCAGTTAAGTGTGCTCATTCCACTGCTGGCAGCCTGGGTTCGGATTCTGGGCACACACCAATTTACTGCTTGTCAGGCCGTGCTGTAGCAGCTCCCATATAAAGCAGAGAAAGATGGGCACAGATGTTATCCCAGGGCCAGTCTTCCACAGCAAAAAAAAAAAAAAAAAAGAGGATTGGCATGGATGTTAGCTCAGGGCTGATCTTCCTTACAAAAAAAAAAAAGAGCACTCAGTGTCTTCTCATTGGCGCCGTCTTGCTTTCCTTCTAAACCAACCGACACTATGTATCCAGAGCTGTGCTTCTAAAACAGAAAATTGATCACATCACTTCCAGGTTAAAAATTTCCACATTACTTTCTATATGAATTCCAAACACTTTTCTGTGTCTCCTAGGTCTTTTAATACCTTTCCACCCGCTGCCCCCGTGTCATCCTTCTCCCACTCCCTCTCTCCCACCTTCTCCCGTGCTAAGCATCAACTATACAGGACCCAATTTTGCTCTTAAAATATGCTGTGCTGTCTCTCATAGAGCAACGTTTCTGATTGTTTAATAATAGGTTACCCTTTCCTTCTCCACTCAACCTCTACTCAACGCTATATAAACCTTCCTTCAACTGCTCAGCCATCCCTCATTTTGGCAAATCTTTCTTGACGCCCCCAGACTAGATCAGGCACCCTCTCCCATCAGCACACTGAATGTAGTATGAGAATTGAGTCCCTCATTCTTTCTCTAGACTGTAAGATATCTGACAGCTGACACTGTCACTCTCTCCGTCGCTCACATCACCTGCCTACCTTCAAGTGTTTTCAAAGGCTAGATGTAGACTTCTCTCACTAATCGGTGTGTGCTTCAAGTCTTCTGAATAATGGCAGAATAAATAGAAGCAAAATTAGTTCTGCCCATACGGCTACACGGGGAATATAGAACGATGTTGCCATAAATGGCAGATTTGTCCCATTCTAAACATAGTTCTGAGATTGTTTCATCTGAAATACCGCCTTTATTGTCCCTTTTGTGACATTCTTCACATTGACAAAAAAGATCCAGAATCAGCAAGGGTAAAAAAAAGATCAGATAAAACTTTCTGTACAATTATTCTCACTCATCCTTTGAAGTGAGTAAGGATATGGTAAATGGAGGAAATACCCTAGGGTTCATTTCTAATATGACAAAGACATGTGGGAATGATTAACCATCTCAGACAGATTTCACCTGACTTTATTCTGGCAATCAAGGCTGTAGAAAAGATTTTTTCTGGCACACAGCCCACTTATGCCTTCAAAAAGCTCATGTAAAATGGAAAAAATGTTAACTCTCTTCAATTAATCAACTAGTTAATCAATCAACAAGCATCAACTCATCTAACAAGACTGACTTTGCCATATTGCTTAGTAACTACTCTCAGTGTGTACTTTGTTAGGTTTTTTGAGAAATATCAAATTATGTGACATAGAACTTGCCATCAGGGAACATACAATATAATCAGCATTTCTCAGGCTGGACACTAGTGACATGTTGGAACCTATGATTCTTTGCTGTGGTTACTTTCCTGTGCACTGTGGGATATCGAGCAGCACCCCAGGCCTCTACCAAGTAAAAGTCAGTAGCACCCACCTTCCTAGCTGTGACAATCAAAACTATGCCCAGACATTGCCAAATGTCCCCAAGGGGACAAAATCACTCCTAGGTGTTGAACAACTGCAATAAAATTTAGATAAACTCAACCAAATTTGTTTTTCTGCTATATTGCAGGCCACATGCTAAACACTGAAAATTAGAGTGAATAAGTGAACTAATAAACAAACAAACAAATAATCTCTACCTGCAACTAAGTCTAAGAGGGAGGTGATCATGTACACATACAGTGAGAATGTGATACGTGCATTCATAGAAATACTTAAATACAGTGACGGTACAGAGGCAAGACAGATTTGCACAGGAATTGATGAAAAGATGTAAGAAAAACCTTTCCAGAGATGGTAACACATATTCAGGGTCTTGATGAATGAATAGGAGTTTACCTGGCAACATGGGGGCGCATAGGTATGTGCTCCAGGCAGCATAAAGTTATCCATGAACTCATGATCAGTTAGGCAAAATACAGTGCTGAGGAGAGTGAGACTGAAACATGTGAAAATTTTGGATAACAGTAATTGATATATTATCATTGAATACAAAATTGTGTGATCCCAAGTCATCTAAGACTATGGAGAAGGTGAAAAGCAGTAGGTGAGCCCAAGCCACACTTCCAAAGCGGCATGAGAAGCTAACCCAGACCTCTACTTTCAAATTGGAGATTGAAAGCTTCAGTTGCATGTTTGTTTTGGATGGTTTCATAAGAATGTGGGAACTACTGACCACCAGTGGTCAATTTACACTTAATAATATTTCTGAGCGTGCATGTGATGCAAAATATTGGCTAAGGGGCATGAAGGAATGCAAAAAAATAGCCAACCATCTGCTTCTCCGGAACCAGTCACCTTCAGGAAATCTCAGGTTCTGGACCGTGGACCATCTGCTTCACAATCTCCTGGGGCTGTCTGTTGAGCATGCATATCCCTGAGGTCTACCCAAACTGATGGAACCAGTGCATGGGGACATGAGGCCACGGAATTTGCATGCTAAAGTCTTCACCCAGTTAATTTTTACATCCCGCAAATTCTGAGAACCACTAGTCTGCACTAATATTCATAGTAACCTGCAGTTTAAATACATACCATTGCAACTGAAATAAGTTACTCTACAGAGTAACTCTTTTTTACTTTTTTACTTTTATGCTCATTTACTCTACGAGCATAAACACACAACAAGGGGTATGTGTCACTATGGGTTTCCTAAGCACGAGGGCAGAGCAGGTTTTATACAAGAAGAATGAGGATACATTACTTAAGTGGAAAAAAAACAAAACAAGAGAAGGTGAATCAAGATTCTATCCATTGTCAAATCTTTTCCTCTTTCATCCCATATATTCTTTGAGTGAGTAATTAAAAATGAAAGAAAACACACAGGCGATTTATATTTCTGTCATTTTTCTTTCCTTGAGACTGTTGAAAATTCCATGAAGGGTTGCAGGAGATTTCAGTAGCATCTTTTTTCTTGAGAAGCAGCATATTATAAACCTATTAAAAATCTGTGCATTAATTGTGAGGCTCGAATGCTGCTGAGAGCCCTGGGTCCTTGGTGAATTCAACACGGTTACTTTCAGAGACAGAAATTAATTGCTTGTGACAAACTCGAAGTAACAGGTGAAGGTGCAGGAGTGAGACAATAGAGTGGCCTGAAGGAAGAGACACTGCAGGAGATAAATGGCATTTTATTAAAGAGTTGAGAAAGAGTGTGCAGGTAGAGTTTTCTAGGCTGTTTTCGCGCTAGTAGATGCCGTTGTTCCCCATGCAGATAGTCTTTGCAGAGATGCTGTGTTGGCTGCTGTGGTTCAGACCTGCACTCTTTTGCACAGTCATCCTTTGTTTCCACCTCTCCTGCTCATGACTGGGAGTTGACACCCTTCCTCACACACCCAGGGGCAACTCCTAGCCGATGCCTAACTGATGCTGGGGTGTCCCAGCTTGGTTCCACTTCCTCTGGGTGACAAATAACCTCTGGGGCAACTTATACTCCAGAGCACCCTGGGGTCAGACTGAGAGCATCCCTGGCTTCCCCACCCATCCTTTCCTGCTTCCCTTGGTCTCTTTGGGTTCCTCCTGAGAGCACCTGCTCGATACCTCCCTACACAAAGATACCCACCCAGATTCGGACACCGGAGAACCAAATTTTAGATGTGTGCTATTTGCACACTGTTTCCAAACAACAGACATATGCTATTTGCACAATATTTAGGATACACGATGCTTTAAATTTTAGTTGCATAGAATAATTAAAGAAATACCAAGTACTTTAAACAGAGGCTTTTCTCACAAATCAACAGATCATGATTAACAGATATTATGATAATTTTATTTGCTAATACATTGAAACCAAAGCCTTTTCTTGAAGCTTTTTAACATTACTGTGTCCCACACGGAACTGCTCTACTGACTAAAGAGAAGCTCTCTAATCTGAATGGAAATTCCTAACCAAGTCTGAATTCAAGGTGTGGGTTGATTGTGTTTATAACCAGAATAGGGAGCTACCTAGTGGAGGTGATAATAGAATTGCCAGAACGAAACTTCAATGACCTGCCACAGTGCCAGAAATTTTAGTCGGTGGTTGATTTTTACCAACTTAAGTAATGACATTTAATGTTACCAGAATATGTATCCAAGACTCCTTTCCAGCAGGGAGAGCCTCAGAGAAGGAGTGGGACCAAGCACAGGCGTGTGTGATGGTCTGGAGGATGGAGAGAAAGCTCTACACTCACCGTTCTCCATCCTGGCTGCACATTGGAATTAAGTGGGGGGTTGTGGAAAAAAAAGCAATGCCCAGGATTACCATAGACTGATGGAATCAGTCTTTCGGGAGAAAATGACCCCAAAGAAGTAGTTTGGGAGTAGAAACTAAGATACGTCATAGCTAACATCTCCATTGACTTGCCAGATGATGCTGGTTCTTGCGTCTGTGAACGGCATATGGATGTCAAGACTCTGAACTATGAGGACCAGACAGGCTGGACTTAAGCACCACGTTATGAAAGGATTCTAGACTGTTTCAGAGCAGTAGAAAGTTGCTGACCAGAAAACAAGAGCTGAGTAGCTACTGCGGTCATCATACTTAGGACTTGAAGACCAGAGAGTCGTGTGGCCAAAAGTTAGAGATCAGAAGAGCACAGATTTTAGAAGAGAGCAATGATGTGGGAAGAGCAAATTCAAGGAGAAGGTAGAGCTGAGTTCCTGAGCCAGTGATTGTGTTTGTGAGAGAATAAACAGACTCTATCCGAGGAAGAATAGGTCTTCCGAGATGAAGACGTTTGATTTGAGAATCACAAGGATGGAGATGTTCCCAGCATGTTTAAGAGAAAAGGTGATTTTTTTTTTTTTTATTTTGCAAGGGTGTTTAATGAAAAGAATAGGTGACATCAACAAAAGAGATTTCCCTCTTTATCTTAGCTAATAGTTCTTGCCCTGAAATCTACTTTCTCTGATGTTAATATTGCTTCTCTGTGTTCCTAGGATTAATATTTGCATCATAGATTCTTTCCTATGGTTTTCTTTGAATCTTTTTGGGGATTATACATAAATTGCACTTCTTATAGGAAGAACGTTATTGGCTCTTCATGTTTTGTGTGTCCTTTCTGACGATCTCTGTGTTGGAATGGAATCTTAGCTAATTTATCTAATTTACTTACATACATATATATATATATAAGTGTATATATACTTTACTAATTTACTTCATTCCTTACCTAATTTACTAATACCATCACAACTGTAATGCTTCCATCTTGCTACATGCTTTCTATTTGTTCTGTCTTTTCTCCCTCCCCCGGCCCCATGCCTAACTTTTTTGGATGAATTGAGTATTTTAGTTTTCCATTTCATGTCCCTGTTTTCTTACTAGTTACACTTTTTGTTTTATTCATTTCAGTGATTTCTCTAGACTCCACTCTCATGACCTCATCTAACCCTAACCACCTCCCAAAGGCCACAACTCCTAATACCATCCCAGTGGGGCTTAGGATTTCAACACATGAATTTGGGAGGGGACACAAACATTCAGTCAACAGCAGTGTAACATTGGCGTAAAGAGAGACATATAGATCCTCTGAACAAAACAGAGGCTAGACGGGCCGGCCCCATGGCTTAGCAGTTAAGTGCACCCGCTCCACTGCTGGCGGCCCGGGTTCAGACCCCGGGCGCACAAAGACGCACCGCTTCTCCAGCCATGCTGAGGCCACGTCCCACGTACAGCAACTAGGAGGATGTGCAACTATGACACACAACTATCTGCTGGGACTTTGAGGGAAAAAATAAACAAATAAAATTACAAAATAGAGGCTAGAAACATACCTACATATATATGGCCAACTAATTTTCAACAAAGTTACCAAGGTTATCCAATGGAGGAAAAAAGTAGACTTTTCATTAAATCTTACCTAGATGTGCTTAAACATCTAGATACACACATAAATTTAGACTCTCAACTCACATCACACATTCTACAAGGAAATTTTTATGAAGAATACCTGTGGGGGCCAGCCTAGTGGCACAGCAGTTAAGTTTGCATTCTCTGCTTCGGTGGCCCAGGGTTCACAGGTTTGGATCCCGGGCACGCACCGATGCACCGCTTGTCAAGCCATGCTGTGGTGGTGTCCCATATAAAGTAGAGGAAGATAGGCAGGATGTTAGCCCAGGGCCAACCTTCCTCAGCAAAAAGAGGAGGATTGGAAACGGATGTTAGCTCAGGGCTAATCTTCCTCCAAAAAAAAAAGAGAGAGAGAGAGAATACCTGTGAAAGCTGATGTGGAAAATGTGGTTCAATTAGAGGTAAATTAGCAGGTTGCCAAGCAGCACTGAGTATCCATGTGAGATTAGATAGCAGGAAATAACAGGCAAAAAATTTTACCCACTGTTACCATTAACGTTTTCTTTCCATTTTCTCCAAAATGATAAATGGAAAAGTAATGGGGGCATTTAACAAAGGCTCAAGATCAGAAGGAATTCCCTGTAGAATGACAAGGCTCTAGTGTGCTTGCTGAAGCATGTTAGGACAGTTTGTAGAAGACTTGGATCAGAAAAGACAACACAGCAGAGACAGGTGAGAGATTGGGCAATTTGGAAAATTTATAGCATAATCCATACCCATATGGAATGAAGATTTAGGTTGAGAGATATGCACACAGTCTTCAATCCATGAAGAGGATAATATTTAAGATGGCAGCCTCATATTGTGATCAAATTACCTAGTAAACTGAAGAATACAATTGCTTTTACAAGATGCTTACGTACGTGGCATTGCCAATAAGAACAGGATGCAGGAAAGATCGACATGGGTCGACATCCTGAGGAAGTCTTGACCGAGATGGTGCAACTTGATCTTGGCTTTGAAAGATTAATCAGCAATGGACAGAATGGAAGGGGCCTTGGATAGGAACCACTGGTAGTGGCAGGAAAAGTAGGTGTTCAGCTTTGCTGCTGTGCATGAAAATATTCATGTTTTACGCTGCCTGACAAATTGCCACAAATGTAGAGGCTTGAAACAACACAAATTAATTATCCCACAGTTTCTCTTGATCAAAATTCCAGGCTCAGCTTTTGTGGGTCCTCAGCAAGGCTGTAATCAAGAAGTCAATCAGGGATGAGTTCTCCTCTGGGGGCTCCACTGAGGAAGGCTCCACTTCCAAATTCTGTTGGCAAAATCCATTTCTGTGCGACTGTAGGACACATGGCCATTGCATCTTCAAAGCCAACAAGGAGAACAAGACTCTAGAGAGTTTGTTGGTAAGATGGAGTCTTATATAATATAATATATTATATTCACAGGAGTGACATGTCATCACCTTTGCCACATTCCCTTGGCAGAGAAATAATTAGAAGCAGTTCTAACATCCTACTCTCATTTAAGGGGAGGGGATTCTACAAAAGAATAAATACCAGGAGATAGAGAACATGGCGCCACTGTAAAGTCTGTCCACCATCATGACTTGAGAGCTTAACATGAAATGCTTTAGAAAGCCTACCATATGTCCACCAAAGTCCACGCCAGCAGAGCAAGAGTCATTCTGATTCTATAGAATTCTTCTCCTGAGCATCTTCTCCTGAGCACCCACCCCCGAGGTGTGGCTTTCTAAAGAGCGAAGACCACCTTGGTTTAAAATCCTAGTACGGCTTTTCATGCCAGACTATAGTTTTAGAAGGGATTTGTGGGGCTAAGATGTGCTCAAATAAGATCTTTGGCAATCTGAGTTTACATAATTATCTTCACATCCGGTGCCCCTGCTGGGTTCTTTGTGCTCCAAGAATACTCATGAAATCAACAGGACAACAAGCCTCTTGTTTTTAGGCTTTCCGGGTGCTGAATTCATTCCCTGTGCACACAGGAAAGCTCCAGAAGGTATGACTTTAACACATGGTGAAAGGCTTGCTTTTGGTAGTGCTGCTTGCTGTTTAATCACTACTGAGCTACGTGGCTTTGCTTTATAATGTAAACTGCCTCAGGATGTGAATAGAGGAAAGCCTCTCTAAAATATCATTATTGGATCAGATGGTAATAAATAACAACAAAGCACAAATATTTGTTCTTGCATTTAGTCCAGCTGAGCCCAAGGAGCCGTATAACAAAAGAAGGAAGAGAGTCACCTAATTCAGTCCTCTTTTACCCAATTCCATTTTGTGGAGGAGCTACAGAGGTAGAGATGGTAGGTCCAATCCTCTCTATTCCATTCTATATTGTTCCCAACATTCTACTCTCCTTTTTATTCTGTAAGCAAATGCCCAGCAAATTGCCATCTTACTTGGTATACGTATAATTTACCTGCTTTCCTTTCTTAAAGAAAAAAAAAAAGAAGAAAATCCTGACTTGTCCTTGAAGGAAAACTCCTTCCTCGTTCCTCCTCTCCAACGAGCCCTCCCGTCCAGCAATGTCCTCATTAATATGTCATCCTGCAAAGGAGGGAAACAACATCTCTGTTTTTGAGGCAAGGTAAACCCATCATGTTGTCATCCTGGGTAATCTTCCCATAATTTGATATCCCAATCAGCTCCAATCTGGGTATTTTATGGCCCATATGTGCCCATTCTGCCGCAGCAACTCTGATTTAATGCTGCAGCAACTGCTCTACAACTCAAGAAAAACGACTTCGCCCTAAAGAAAAATAGAATACAGTCAAAACTGATCTGCCGTGCCCCGTGAAGGAAATGCGCAGTGAAAACACCCATTTGTTGAATGTGCAGAGAGTCGAGGGATTGCTTTTCCGGTCCCTGTCCACTTCAAAGACGCCTGATTCTAACCCAACTTCAGTCTTCCTTCTCTCTAGCTGTCTTTCAAAAATAGGAAGAATGTAATACTCTGACTTTGAAGCACGCTTTCAAAAATTAATGAGGATGAGAAAAACCAAGTTAGGAATAGTACTTTGGTTTTACAATCTTATGACATCTTAACCCAATTAACTAACCAAGGCCAAGGAGATAATTAGTTGTGCAGGAGGTCAGTGGCCTCTGTGGAAGAAAAAATCGGAACCCTGTGGGACCTGAATGTGGATATAATTCCTATAATTTATTCACTCCAATTAACCATTACCCATATGTCTTGTGCATGGTAAATGAGACCTTGAATTCACTCTAGGAGCAATAAGGAAGGAGGAAAGGTCGGTAATAGATTCTCTTATCACCCACGCAGCCCTTGGCATTTTGCCCAAACACAGGTAGCGTTTTCTCATTTGTTATTAGTTTCTGATTTGAAACATAGCCTTAGGAAATAGTCTTCTATTCATTATGTAAATGAAGCAGAGCATGAATTCTGCTAAATATTTTTTTCTTCACATTGCTAGCCCATGATCCATCAAGCATTATATTTTTGTATCATTACTGTTGACCCACAATGAAATGATTGACGTCCAAAATGCTCAGTTGGGCAAGATGGCAGACTCTTAGATGTGCAGACCAGTGGTGGACCTCAGAGAAAATCTAGTAATGTTGTCAACTTTCCATGTCATTAAGGTGTGCCTTCAGCCCCAAGTGTGTTTGCAGCTGAAAAACAAGAAGAACATGTGGAACTAACCAGAAAAGGGTCCTCGAAAAGAAATTAGCTTAATGAGAAACGCATGGTCTGGTCTAATGCTTCAGAGTTTCCTTGCTTCTAGAGCTACCTTCAGCCATTGAAGGTAGCTCTTGCTAGGCTGTGATGTCAATGTGTTGTCCATGGTCTTCCATCAGGGACTCATGAGTGAGTCTCAGGGAAACCTAGGGTGCAGCAGGGCACTGTTAAGAGGACCTCCGTGCAAAATACGAAAGGATTCATCTTCATTACCAAACTATAATACTCAGATGTCTCTACTGAACCACTACGGTCCTCATGTTGTAAAGTGTAGCTCAGAAGAGAGAGCAACTCACATCAGTTCTGCACAGACTGTATTGTTTTGGCAAACGAGGCTTTTGAAAAACTCAGTAGAATTTGGTCTCATCCAAAGATTCATGTGCTAAAGTAGTCCCTAGCTGTGGCAGGGACCAGAGACAGACAGCTTGCCTGCAATTTCCAAAAACAATAGCACCTACATGCAACTTTGTGTGTAGAGTAGTCATGGGCTGTTCACAAAGGATTGGTGCATGAGTAATTTTGAAACATCTCCTTTGAACTCCAGTGGAAGTGGAAGAAATTTTGGACACAAGTAGAACGGCTGCAAACCAACTATGGAACATAACTAAAGAAATGCAGATTATTCTTGGTAACAGGAATCCATTTCATGATCACATTGGTGGAACCTGGGAAACCCAAGAGCTACTAATTGGAAGAACTCTTTGCAGGTAAACAACACCTGGTGGTGGAGAGAGAACAAGGAATCATGTTGTTGATTTACAGGCGCATGTTGTTTCTTGGTCTTAGTGCACCAATGAGGGTTTTGGATACATAATGAATAATCTTGCACATGTAGGATTGTAAATTCTACTCTATCTAAATAATGTGGCTCTGTAGGGAGACAGGTTAGAATTCAAGCTTCCGCCTCAAGCCCATCACTGCTAACAGGCACTAGAAACTAATATTTACATAGTTTGGGTAGTGTTCTTAATTCATGCTATACCCACTGACATCAAGAAAATCCTCAAGAGCAAATTCTGGGGACAACTGACAGTAGGAGAGACTCGGAAACCAAGGACATCACAATTTACAACCTGGCCAACATATGCCATGCTCCTACAATTCCATAAATTGTGCCTGCAGATTCAACTATCTCTATATAAGAAAATAATAAGGTTCATCCTCGATTATAATCCAGTTGGGTTTCAGCTCCAGAATAAATCTGATAACTTAATTCATTGAGTGAAAGCAAGGTCACAGTTGGTGCATATTTAAATGACCTTTTTATTATTCAAACCATAAAATGCACTATTTAGAGAAAAAAAAGCCTATACGCTGGATAGAGGATTCATTTGAGGCAAACTAAATAAGGCTATCATTTAAGAATGGCGTTAAGTTAACGTATTGATGCCAATCTCTCCTGTTCTGCACCAACTCTTCGGTGAAATAAACAGTGACAATCATACTTTGTAAACCCTACATATCCTTTATCAGGCTCAGCACATCAAAAATAGGATTTGTTCACAGAGCAGGGATGCTACATAAAATCAAACAAACGAGATCCTAACACATCAGAGATAAGGACGTGTGATCTGATAGACAGTTCACACGGAGAAATGGAATAGCATTTCATTACCTGGGACTACGTGCTAAATGAAACAGAAAGGTGTTGCTGCTTGAATTTTTTTTTTTCACTGCAATCGAGGTTTGCCTGAGGGGACTTGTTCCAAGTTTTGTCAGGTGTGGAGAATGGAATACTAGAGGTTACTTCAGTTTCCTATTTCCTGGCAATGTTTGTTCTAGTCTCCCTAACTGGCTAACATAGGATCCTGAGAAGAAACTCACGTGGAAATTAAGTGGAATACGTTCCTCACCATCTATGATGTGCCTGCGGTTTTTTGGACCTCTTAATGACCGTATTGTAGTTAAGCATTGTCATTTAACCAGAAATCCATTAAGAAAAGCCTTACAGAGGACGTCTGTGGCAGACACCCCCTGTGGTGACCCCCAAGGACTCATGTCTTTGTACATTCTTCTCCTCTTTCGTATAGGTAGAGCCTGTGACTTGCTTCTAGCCAATAGAATATGACACAAGTGACGAGCTATTACCAACACCGATATGATTAGGTTATGTTATATGGGACTCTGTCTTCAAACAGTCTGAGTCAGAGATTCTCCTACTGGCTTTGAAGAAGTGAGCTGCCATATTGTCGTGACTTAACATTCTGAGTGACAGATTTTTCTGCTGGCTTTAAAGGAGTAAACTACCATATTGTTATGACTTAGTCTGAGTGAGAGATTTTCCTACTGACCTTGAAGAAATGAACTACAATATTGCTAACTGCTTATGCAGAGAGATATTTGGCAGGGAATTAAGGGAGGCCTCTAGGAGCCAAGAGCAGCCCTGAAGACAGCCAGCAAGAAAATGTGGACCTTGGGCTGGCCCTGTGGCTTAGCGGTTAAGTGCGCGCGCTCCGCTGCTGGCGGCCGGGTTCGGATCCCAGTAGCGCACCGATGTACCGCTTCTCCGGCCATGCTGAGGCCACGTTCCACATACAGCAACTAGAAGGATGTGCAGCTATGACATACAACTATTTGCTGGGGTTTGGGGGGAAAATAAATAAATAAAAAATTTTAAAAAAAGAAAATATGGACCTCACTCCTACAACCTCAGTGAACTGAATTTTGCCAACAACCACATGAGCTTGGAAGGGAACCCAAAATACAGTAAAAACACACAGCCTAGATGACACCTTTATTGTGGCTTGGTAAAACTCTTGAGTGGAGTATTCAGAAAGCCATGCCCACACATTTTACCCACATATAATACACGCAAAATCAATGTACATTATTTTGCTATGTTTGTGGTAATTTGTTATGCAGCATAGCTAACCATACAGAACTATTAAGAAGGAGGTTACCATTAGATGACTGAATAGCCCCAAATATCTCATCTGGATGAATTCAATCATGTTTCAAGATCTGGTCTTTCACATTAAAGGTCAAAAATTAAGACAATGCAGCTTTCAGCCATGGAGTGACATTAACCAAACTCATATGATCGACATACAACACAAAAATGCTAATTTGTGTTTTGTTTCTTTTTTCCCCCAATGGGAAACGTAACAATTATGCAGACCAGAAAAGGCATATAAGGAAGCCAATGTGGGAAACCAAAGAATAATTAGAAGATTGCTTTCTGAACAAAGAATCAGAATGAGGTAGGATACACCTTTCCGTATCCACTGAGATCAGGGTATCAGTATCTCAGGCCATCACATCCATGGAAGTATCATCAGACTTGGTGTCTGCCACTCTTAGGATGATTCCTGTCTCCTAGACAATGTTTTTGGCTGGATTCTGATGAGCTTTGTCCTGGGAATCTCCCATTTCTGTGATTCCATCATTGACAACGCTTAATGACAGATTGTTTTCCTTTCGTTTTAGGAATGTAATACAATGTAAGTTGAATTTTTATTTACCCTAAAACTAATCTCTCTCAGGTGAATTTGGGCATGGTTTCTCTCACCCCGTAGGTCAGAGACCACTTTCTTATTTTCTACTGTCTAAACCCCTTCAAGAGCACCTCACAACTTTTACTTATACTGTTGACACAGAATAGGTGAATGAGGAGCCTGGAGATTCAAGAGGGTACACAGTCTGCTTGGGGCCATAGAGCTAGTGAGCATGGGAGCTCAAAAAATCCTAAGGTCTGTTTTACTACAAAGCCCATGCCCTATTGCCTACATAGGATTTGCTACCCCAAATCCCTTCACAATCCAAGAACGTGTTTGTGCCCATATAGGGAGTGGATGCCCAGAGACCACCCTCTCCCTAATACTGAGTCAAGCTCTTTACATACGTAGAGTTGCAACAACTGGAAACTGAGCCCACCACTAGTTCTTTTCTGAGCCTACATCATTCTCAGTTGTAGGGCAAGTATGACTCACACACTAATTAACAATGCCCCATAGCAAGGAGCTCCCCAAGAGCTCCCCCTCCATTGGATCAAACCCATCCTTTCCTCCTCCAGCCAGGTGTTCTTGGGGAGGAACAGTACAGGTTAACAAAAAAGTTCTCAGTGATATACTGGCTTATAAAAAAAATCATAATCATTTTCTGGCACACACTATGTTATACGGAATACAGCCAGTGTGTTACATATACTATCATATTTAATTTACATAACAACACTGGGAGGTATGCAAGTTTTTCCTTATTTTAAAGATGTGTCAACTGAGGCTCAGAAAATTATAAAACTTCAATAACTCTAAAACCACTTGGTGGGTGTTATCAGTCAAGGATCTCCAGAGAAACAAAACCAATAGGACATACATAGATAAATACACCACACAGCTTTATTATGCTCCTCGGTATTTATCCAAAGGAGTTGACAAAACCTGCACATGAGTGTTTACAGCAGCTTTATTTATAATTGCCGAAACTTGGAAGCAATGCAGATGTCCTTAAAGAGGGGAGCGGATAAAGTGTGGTACAGCCAGCCAATGGAATATTACTCAGCGCTAAAAAGAAGTGAAGAGCCGTGGAGAAACCAAGAGCTACCAAGCCATGAAGAGACAGGGAGAAACCTGAAATGCATATGACTAAGTGAAAGAAGCCAGTCTGAAAAGGCTACATGATGGGTGATGCCAACTCTATGACATTCTGGAAAAGGCAAAACTATGGAGACAGTAAAAAGATCAGTGGTTGCCAGGAGTTAAGGGGAGGGATGGATGCATAGACGGAGCACAGAGGATTTTTAGGGCAGTGAAACCACTCTGTGACACTATAATGATGGACACATGTCATGGTACATCTGTCCAAATGCATAGAATGTACAGCACCAAGAGTGAACCCTGAGGTAAACTATGGACTCTGAGTGATGGTGATGTGTCCGTGTAGGTTCATCAGATGCAACAAACGTAGGTTGATAATGCGGAAGGCGGTGCATGTGTAGGGTCAGGGGGTGTGTGGGAAATCTCTGTATCTGTCTCTCAGTTTGCTGTGAACCCTAAACTGCTCTAATAAAATAAAGTCAATAAAAAAAAAATGAAGCAGATCATAAAAGGGTGGGAAGTAATGTGAGATAAGCCATAGCCACCTATTTGGCTTTATTCACATTCCCAGCCTCCCTCAGCCTTGTTGTCATCTATCGTGTACCCCCTGCTGCCTCCAAGCCTGGGACCACACCAGCATTTAGCAAAAAGCCCACTAAAAGGCACTATTGACTCCAGTCCTCCAAAGAGCATCTGGGATTCAGAAGCCTGCACCTCAGGTTAATTCTCAGCTATCAGAAAATCACGCTTCTTGGAATACAAAGTAGGTCACAAAATCAAGTGAGGTGTCGAAAGTTTTGGAATTAAGAAACCCGTGACCTTCACTGATCTGCAATTTGAGAGAAAATTGCCTCTGTGCAATACATAATGAGGCTAAGACAGAAGCAAGGTCATGACGCTGGAGGTCAGACAACAAAGAGGCGATGGACGGATTAACGATGGAGATGATCGCTGTTTTGAGAAGAGTAGGCTCAGGATCACCCTGAGAGTTTCATTTTCATCTGGATATAGGTCTCAGCCGTGCATGTCCCGATTAGAAGAAAACAAATGCATCCAACCTTAGAGGCACGTCCCGCATCACGGGGTTTTCTTTAAGTCACTGTAACCGTGCTCTGATGTACCCAGTCACCCAACAGCATCAGAGCAGTGCTGGGAACAGAAAGATGTAAGCCATCCTTTTATTTTTTGATTGCAAATATTTTTTCTGACCGTTATAATTGAACAGGCATGAAAGTAGATTCCAAAGCAGGTTTTAAATGAGTTTTGAGGGAATAGTTGCATCCTTCACAATTACATGCAAATTTCCTTTTTCATACAAACAGTGCATTAATACTATTAATATAGAAATAGCACAATTTCCTTTGTTATCCGAAGGACTTAGGTGTCAAGGAGCATCAACCAACTTCCTATGAAGAATCACTCAAGAAAATAAGAGGTAGCTTGCTACTCGCAAAAGTATTTTATCCATTTAGCTGAGAGATGCATGTTGCAAATTTTAGGTCCCATCGTGGTTTTGAATCTTCCATTTTTTTCTCCAAAAGAAATCACGCCAACTACGTCTCAGAATGAAGTTCAGAATCAGAGTCCTTGATAGAACATATAAATATGTTTGCAGTGAAGTATTAATCTGACCTAAAGAGAGGTATGGCCTTTGCTCTCGGCTCCTGGGAGGTTGTCTCCTGGCCCCTGGAAAGTTGTGCCTGATAAGAATGCCTTGGTTCACCTATAGCCTTGGGCCACATGGGACAGCCTGCAATGTGATTTATCGTGGGGCCTTTGGGCTGTGCCATATCAGTTCTGACCTTTAGAGGAACTGAGTATTACAGGTATTAACCCTGCCTACAGAAGAGATGGGAGACCAAAGGTCAACCACGAGAGTGGTATATGAGGGTACCCCAATAAAAACCCTGGACACCAAGACTCATGTGAGCTTCCCTAGTTGGCAATACTCTGTGTGTCCTCATACATCATACCCGGGAGGAGGCAGTGCCATTCATGACTCCATGGGAAGAGGAAAATGAGAACGCCATGTGGCGATCCCTCCTGGACCCTGGCCCATGAATCACTTCACTTGGCTGATATTATTTATTTGGCTTAAAAAAAAATGAAAAAATTATTGTCTTACAATTCTGGAGGCTAAAAGTCTGAAATCAAGGTGTGGGCAGGATTGGTTCCTTCTGGAGGTTCTCAGGACCAATCTGTTCCATGCCTCTCTCCTAGGTTCTGATAAAACTGGCAATCTTTGGCTTGTAGATGGTATCCCCCTGGCTGATTTTAATCTGTGTCCTTTCTCTGTAATAAACCATAGCCCTGCCTATAATAGCTTTCTATTATTTCTATGGGATTTCTATGAGTCTTTCTAGCAAACTGTCAGAACTGAGGGTGGTCTTAAGGACTCCACAAAGTCGCAATTGGTGTCAGACACGAAGACAGTTTTGCGGGGCGTGTGCCCTCTCACACGGCCATTGGTGTAACTCTCTCAGTTTCTAAAGAAATATCCAAGGAAAACTGTAGAGTGAGATGGGATTACGTCGATCTTCAGTGGAGTTATCCATTCCACAAGCGTGAATGTTGAATACCGAATATGTTCCATAAATAACAATCAATAGTTGTGTGAGCTGTGTTGGTCACATAGCAATGCATTATCTATAGTCACACATCTAGACCATATAGTTTGAAGTACTATTATTTCCAATCCATGGAAGAAGATACTGAAGCTCTGACGGCTATCATGACTCTTGCCAAATGGCACAGATCAAGTACAAAAGGCAGGTTTTCTAATTCCATTCACTAATTCACCTGTCTGATAGTTTTGCTAATATAAGGAGATATGCGTATGGACGTAAGTATATGGGGTATACCTATAGTCCTATTTGCTCTACAAAAGCTAGCATAAATATACACATTCTATTGTGTACCTTTTCCTTTCACTCATTAATATAACCTGTAGCTCATCCCATACCAATGTCCTGATTCCCATTTTGAGTCTATAGTATTTCATCTGTCTGGGTACCATAGTCTGTTAAACCAGTGTCTTATTGAGGGATGTTTGGAATACTCCTAATCTTCGAGATTACTTATAATGCCACAATGAGCAATGCTGTACAAAAGAGATGCACTGTTTTTACCTATTTATCTTTGGGCTGGATTTCTAGTTGTAGGATTGCTGGGTCAAGGGTTAACTGGATATGGATATTGCCAAAACTCCCCCCATAAGTGTGGTCCAAGTTCACATTTCCACCAGCAACATATGGAGCCTATTTTTCCACAGCATGGCCAACAGAGTTTGCTGCCAAAATTTTGCAATTTTCCAATCAGATTGGTGAGAGGTGGTATTTTTGTGTGATGTCAATTTGTAACTTTCTTATTGGGAGTAGGTGTATTTTCATATATTTAAAGAGCTTTTTCTATTTCTTCTTTAGAGGGCCATCTGTTCCTCTCCCCTGCACCTTTCTGAAATGGCATTCGGGTTTTTTATCTCGATTGTAATAGAGATAGTCCTTTGTGTGTGGTATACATTGCAGATATTTTTTTATGGTTTGCCATTTATCTTTAAACTGCTTACTATGGATTTAGTGACGCAAGAGTTTTACGCTTATTTGCAGTGAATTCATCAGTGTTTAACTTTATTGATTCAGGAATTTGACCAGTGGGAGATTTCTTTACTTTCAGCACATAACTGGTGGCATGCTTTCATATGCATATCTTTGTAGCATTTTTATTTATTGTGGTGTATGATTTGTTACACATCTGATTTTATCTTTTCGTTTAGTTCTCAAATGTCCATCCGGTTGTACCAAAAACACCCAGTAAAATGCCCATTTTTCTCTGCTGACATGTGTGCCACATTTTTGTTAATGCTGTGGAGTGGATTCCGACTCCTAGCAGCCCTAGGACAGCAGAGCAGAACTCTTTCTGGGTTTCTGCACCATCCTTTCCCCTTCCAGTGCTCCATCAGAGAATGTTCCACTGCTATTCACAGGGTTTTCATGGCCAATTTTTTCAGAAGTGGGTGGCCAGGTCCTTCTTCCTATTCTGCCTTAGTTTGGAAGCTCCACTGAACCCTGTCCACCATGGGTGACCACGCTGGTATTTGAAATCCCAGTGGCATAGCTTTCAGCATCACAGCAACATAGTATGACAATGACAGGTGGGTGGTATGGTTCCCTCACCAGGAAATGAACCAGGACCTCAGCGGTGAGAGAGGCCACATTTACCAAATTGTCATATGCATTTGGGTCTCATTTTGGAAGTTCTGTTGTGTTCTATTGGTCTGTCATGAACCAATACCACAATTTTAATTGTAGATGCAATATGGTGTTCCGATATTTAATAAGTCTAACATCCCGTTGACGTAGGTCATTTTAACCTTGAAGTCCTAAACTTCTTACATGTACATTTTTCAATATTAATTTCAGAATCATTTGGTGTATGTCCATAAAACTTTGCGTTGGTATTTTTACTGAGATGGCATTGAATTCCCAAATGAACTTGCTCATTCTGCTTGTTGGCAGAATTCAGTTCCTTGTGGTTGTATTGATGCCCACTTTCCTCACTGGCTGTTAGCAGGGAGCAGCCCTGAGCTCCTGGAGACCTCCCTCTGGTCTGTGCAGGTGTCCCCTGCATCCTGGAGCCAGCAAGGGCAGGTTGGACGCTTCCCACACTTGGAATCTCTCTGATTTCTCTTTCTGTCACATCTCTCTCCCTCTAGCCAGAGAAAGTTCTTTGTCATTAAAGTCTCATGGAATTAGATGGAACCCACCTAGTTAACTAGGATAATTTCCCTATTTTAAGGTCCATGACATCTACAAAGTCCATTGTGTCATCTAATGGATCATATGCACAGGTCAAGGGGTTTAGAGTGTGCACATCTTTGGTGGACATTATTCTGCCTCCTACACAAAGCATCTTTGCTTTATTAAGACTTCTCTGAATATATCTTTAAATATATGTACATACTGAGATAACTTTCCCTTCTTCAAATCTCTCTGCAGGGTCTATTTGATGTCTTTAGTCCATCAACATTTAAATACTGACACAATAGCCTGCCATTTCCAAGTATTCTGCCTGGGGCCAGAAGCAGAGAAAAATAGCAAAAATTTGGTTAATGATTTACTCCCCTCTAGTTAGCCTTTAATGTTTGCTCCAAAAGAGGCCAGGGATTACATACTGTGTCAAGAAACTTTACAATAAGAAAAGTACTTAAAGTATTTGTTATGCTATACTTTGAAAACATTTTCCTAAAAATAAATAAATACAAACAGAAACAATTCTCTCATCGCTTAGAAGCAAAAATATCCATCTCTTACAAAAGGTCTTAGATGGTGATACATCAACATTGCACATTCAAAACCTAAAATTGATAGAGACTCCTTCTTATTTCCAATTTTGGTCATGGATTTCCTTGGAAATCAGGGGCAGTCTTAACAAACTTCTTTAAGATGCACAAAAGCTCGTTATACACACAATTTTCCATGCAATTTCTGAGGGTTGCTGGAGTCTCTGAATTTCCTCCCTCAACCCTCTATTGGACTCCAGCTGGAGGCCCAGAGCGCAACGGATTCAGAGAGAACAGAAGTCTACAGAAGAGAAAAAAGGTGGAATGGAGGACAGCAGCCTATTGTCCCTGAAGTTTGCAGAGCATGGGTGCCCGTAGCCCGTGGAGCCCAGAGGGTCTGCATTCATTGCTGCCCAAGCATGTTACCTGATGGGGATTTCACGTCCAGCACATATCCAGAGACATATTGTTTATCTGTCAATTTATATCACTCTGGACAGGACACGATTTCCAAGAGAAACTTTCTGTCAGTGCACGGAGGCTATTTCTCTAAAGCTATTTGTTGGCGTTGAGTTGTAATTTTCAGGGTGTCCAGGACAGGACTGAGGATCCCGAGTGCAAGAGCTGAAATGAGCAGAAGGTGTCATCTTTCCATAGGAATAGGCATTATCATCTTGCAGAAATGCAAAGTGTCAGACAACATTGTTAACGTGAGCAGATGCTTTATAAAAAGTGTTCATGCCTAGAAAGCAGCCTTAGGAACTATTTCCTGATCACTAAAGAAAAAAACAAGACACAGTCGGCATCTAAGCTGTCCAAAGAAATGGATGAACGTGTCTCATTTTATTGAAAGCTTAAAATTTCAATTCTGGCAGGTGCAGAAATACTTTCATAAACACAAACTGAAAATACTCAAAGGAACAAAAAGCTGTTTAAAGCAAATTTTACCTTGGAAAATAATTCTGGTTTAGATTAAAGTGGGTATTAGATTCACCCATTTACAGATGGAGAAATTAGTACAAGAGTTTCAATGATCTGCTATAGAACGCACATAAGCAAAAGGGGAAATTGGTATGATGCATCCCAACTTGAGATCAATTTGTGTGTGATTAAAATCAATATGGACATGTTAAATAGGATATAAATTCAATTATTTAATTATGTATACTGATAATCACTGAAAACCTTTTATAAACAAGTAGAATATTCACAAAGAGGAATGAAGAATGTCTCCTCCTATGCAAAAAAAGCAACGTTTCCTTGAAAAACATTTGAAACTGCAGGAGAGGAAGAAACATTTGTCTACCCTTCTAGTTTCTTCTGGCTGGTCTAAGAGTTAAATTGACATGAGACAGAATAAGAGGAGAAAATCAAACAAGCTTAGTAACATGTATACGTCGGAGAAACCCAGGAAGACTGAGTAACTCACCAAAATGGCTGAAGCCACCACCTCAAATACCATCTTCAGCTAAAGACAATGGAGGATGTTGGGGGCAATGGTTTGGGACTTTAAAGGGGAGGAAGGCAATTTACATGGAGATTGAAAAGCAAATGTTTGGTAAACAAAGCTTTGCTGTGTCATGCAGAGACAATGGGACATGGGGAGGACTCTGATCAAAATGGGCCTTGCTAGATTCCTCCCAGTCTACCACACCTAGTTCATATGATCCTATAGTTGTCTATGGTGAGAGCTCCTTCTGGGAACAGGCCTTCTATCTCAAATCCAGTTAGGGAGAAGGTCCAAGTTTCTTCCTAAGTCTTTCATTCTTAAAAATAACCAGGCCAAAGACATACATTTGGAGTAGCAAATTCTTCTCCAGTAGAGAACCAAAATAACAATAGGTTACTAGAACGTTGTAAAACCATCAATAAAATGCAAACTGAACAGCTTATCTGACCATCTTTTCTCTCTGGTATGTAATAATATCAGGCTTAGAGTCTGACTAGGATTCACAGTAAAAACATCACGGTAATGTATCTAGATTGCAGAGAAAAAAATATTAATGCACCAAAAAACAGTGAGTCAAGTCTGAAATGAACCAAACATATTCATGGGTGAAATAGTCATCAGAGGCATCTTCTTTCATTTACAGAGAACAGAATTAAATAGTATTGATTTGCCCGCCACCTAGCTATGTGAGCACTTAGATTCACAGGGATAAAGAGTAGAAATGTTTGCAAGTTAGAATATCTTTCCATCATTATCTATATACTGAGAATAAAATGAAGCAAATCACACTCGTGCTACGAAGATGTATATTATTATTTCTTTAATGCTTAAATGTCTTTCACAAAATGCTGTGCTGCATTTTGCAACAAATCAGATCCTTTGAAACAATATCAAGCTGTATTTTGAGCTACACCGGGGTGTTTAACATCTTTATTTGAAGGCGTATTACTAGAGCAATTATCGTAACAACTACCACAGTGAGGGCTGAAAATCCTCACTATAATCTCTTGTAATAAAAAAGAAAATAAATCCAGTGCAAAGCTTTGTGAGAATAGCATTTCACTTTCCCTAAAACTCCCTGTCTAGCTGTCTTGTTAGAGACATTGGTGATTCTTTTTTACAGAATAGGTATCTATGTTTTTTTTCCTCCAGCCTATTGAGAAGTAATTGACACAACATTGTCTAACTTTAAGGCGTACAGTGTAATACTTTGATACAGTATATATTGCAAAATGATTACAATAAGGTAAGTTAACACATCCGTCACCTCCCACAACTACTTTTTTTAATGAAAACATTTAAGATCGACTCCCTCGGCAACTATCAAGTATACAATACGGTACTGTTAACTATAGCTAGCATATTGTACTCTAGATCCCCAGAACCCGTTCCTCTTATAGCTGGAGGTTTAAATTGGTCTTGATGATTCTACAGTGTCATCAATTACATTCTTGGTCCCTCTCCTGTCTCCAGAACATCTCATTCATGTCAGCTCCCATAGCTGATCAGGACTTCTCATTCCACCTGGGAGCTGGGCAGTACCTGCCAGCCTGCTCACCAGCCTCATTCCCTGCCAAGGAAATGCCAAGTTTCCCTTCCCTGTGGGCCTGACAGCCTACAAAATGTCCCATGTTCAACTCATTCACTTGAAGAAGTGAATAGACTGTGATGCATTGTTTCAGCCACAAAACATTAATAAACCCTCAATATGCAATGCAAATGAAGAGAAGAGAGACAAGGAAGAAAGGAGGAGAGAGAAAGAAGGGTTAGAGAGAGAAGGGAAGAGAAGGATTTCTTAAGTTATAGCAAACCTGTAAAAATGATAATTTGGAGAAAGAGGCATTTTCTTGAACCCTTTGTGTCTTACCAAAAAAACATTTAATTTTGCCATAGACAGCATCATAAAGTTTTTCTTATCCACCATTTTAAAATATATGCAATGGTTTTATTTAATTTTCCTTTGCCTGCCCTACATCATTTCATTGTTTTTCTAGAATGATAGAGGGCAATTTTCCTTTATATGTAGCATTTATTTGTACCCTACATACTTGGTTGGTTTTTCAGATTTTTTTAGGTACTCTATCATCTATAATTAGACACAATAATTACTCATCTTTTGTTGATTAACATATGCAACCATGTCATAGGATAAGGCAAACTCTTAAAAAATTGTTGCATCTTAGATGACAGAACAAGATGAGCCTGGCATTTTTCCGAGAACTATAAATATTGCATTTCATGTTTCCAAGGGCTGTACCAATTTTCATCATTTTCCTTCTAATTAAGAAAGCATGTGTAAACTTATTTTAATAAAAATGCATTGCTCTGTTAAATGCTCATCAAGCTTAATTAATTTTTCGTCAAAAATCTTTAAAAAATTTAAACGAATAGAAGAAACATTAGAAATTTAAAAATGGTTTAATGATTATCCATGTTTTTTGTTCAATATTTGCATTTGAGAAACACCAACCATAAACTTAACCAGAAATACCTATTGGTTACACATCTGAGTGTATTTCACAGGTCTTTGTCTGGGTATGGCTTTGCACACAGCAGGCCGGAACACACAGGGATGGAGAGCTTGGGCCCAGGTGTGCTGCCCAGGTTTTATGCCCAGGTGCAAATCTTCCCAGCGACAGGACTCAAGTGAATTCCTCACTACTATGAAGTCCATAGAGGCTATATTAAAGAAAACCCCCCTGGTGTGAATTTAACGGAGAGGGATAATTTTTAAGACAAGATCCCAACTATACAATCAATGAGCTCCAGGTAACTGTTACATGTGGCCTCCGGTAAAATTTGAAAACTTGGAACTATTTATGGTCACTATTTACGACTTGTTAGATGTAAATAGGATCTTTATGGTCACTATTATGACTATTTGTGACTCATTGGGTGTAAATAAGATTTTTTTGGTTTGCTAAAAAGCCCTTGTAGAATAGACATTTAATTTAATTTAATTTAATTTAATTTAATTTAATTTAATTTAATTTAATTTTATTTTATTTTATTTTTGTGAGGAAGGTCAGCCCTGAGCTAACATCCATGCCAATCCTCCTCTTTTTGCTGAGGAAGACCGGCTCTGAGCTAACATCTATTGCCAATCCTCCTCCTTCCTCCCACCCCCAAAGCCCCAGTAGATAGTTGTATGTCATAGCTGCACATCCTTCTAGTTGCAGTATGTGGGACACGGCCTCAGCATGGCCAGAGAAGCGGTGCGTCGGTGCGCGCCCGGGATCCGAACCCAGGCCGCCAATAGCGGAGCACGCGCACTTAACCACTAAGCCATGGGGAGGGCCCGACCTTGACATTTTAAATGTGAAGCTTCCACTTCTTGTGGAGAATTTGAAAGCCTTGTGCATCACTGTTGGGGATGTAAAATGGTGCAGCTGCTATAGAAAAGAGAAGGCAGCTCCTCAAAAAATTAAAAATAAAATTATCATATGATCCAGGAATTAAAAGAGATATATACCAAAAAAGAATTGAAAGCAGAGTGTTGAAGTAATATTTGCACCTTCATAACAGCATTATTCACATCAGCCAAAATATGGAAACAACCCAAATACCCATTGATGGATGAATGGATAAACAAAACATAGTCTAGACTATATAATGGAATATTATTCAGCCTGGAAAAGGAAAGAAATTCTGACACATGCTGTAACATGAATGAACTTTGAAGATAAGCTAAGTGAAACTAGCCGGTCACAAAAGAACAAATACTAGGATTCCACTTTATGAGGTACCTAAAGTAGTGAAATTCGTAGAGACAGAAAGCAGAATAGTGGGTGCCAGGGGCTAGAGTAGGAGAGAATGGGGAGTTCTTGTTTAATGGGGACAGAGTTTCAATTTGAGAAGAGAAAAAGTTTTGGTGAGAGGTTGCACAATAACGTGAATGTACTTAACACTAGTGAACCATACACTTAAAATTGGTTATGATGGTATGTTTTATGAGTTTTTTAAACTACAATTAAAAATAAAAAGATAGAAAAGAAAACAAAAATAATAAATAAATAATGTAAATAGAATTATATAGAAAAATAATATAAATAACTAAATAAATAATATACCATGCAACATTTAAAGAAATCAAAACAAATTTTAAAAAATAAAATAAAAAAATCCATGATGAAAACAGTATCAAAATGTTGAATAAAGACAGTGTCAGTATTATGAATTTTTCCTGTAGCTTTAGGCTCCAATATGACTCAGCATATCGGACCTCCAACAACAGTTCCCCTGGCCTCCAAGAGCCAGTTGGCTTAATTATGGCT
This sequence comes from Ceratotherium simum simum, assembly GCF_057802395.1. Classification (NCBI taxonomy): domain Eukaryota; kingdom Metazoa; phylum Chordata; class Mammalia; order Perissodactyla; family Rhinocerotidae; genus Ceratotherium; species Ceratotherium simum. The sequence continues at coordinate 126,908,150 of NC_141940.1, forward strand.
CAATGGTTCCCAAGTGGGGACAATTTTATCCCCCAGGGGTCACTTGTCAATGTCTGGGGACATGTTTGGTTGTCGGAGGGCTGCTACTGGAAAGTGGTAGGTGGAGACCAGGGATGCTGCTCCACACCCTACAGTGCACAGAACGATGCCACCACAGAGAGTCATCCGGTCCCAAATGTCCATAGCACTGAGGTTAAGAACGCTTTTCTGGCTGCCCACGTTATATTCAAGATTTCATTTCTGCATCAGCCTCCCAGACTAGATTGGAATCTCTGGCATGTTAAATCCCTGTCACATTTTTTGTAGACCCCATGCTTTCCATCTGCTCTGCCTTGAGCACAGGAGGTGGTTGTGGGGTCCTGAATGTTCATTGCCAAATTTAAGGCAATCCCCACGAAACAGAACTTGCCAGCCACCGCTGAGCAAAACCTCCAGCCCACACAGCCTCTAGAAAGACAATCCCAACCTACAAAGTCGATATTTATGTTTGTTATTCCTATTTTCAAAAATATATATCTTGCCATCTAATGTCTATTCATGATAAACATTCACTAGACTCCAAGCAGGGAATGAAATCTGCTCCATACTCTTACAACATTCCCTGCAGTGATTTATAGAGGTAAAACTGTAGAAGATTGAGTGGTAAAACTGTAGAAGATTGAGTGATCTTGATGAAAACAACCCTGAACCATGGACGATACAAGCTTCGTCATGCCTTTCTGCTTCTGTTGTCATTTTTCTGTAGTTTATAATAAAATGTAGCTTAAATGTTAACGTTGTTTACGGTAAAGTTCAGTTTAAATATTGTAAAACTATTTCACCTTATATCGGACTTCCCGCTCACGGGGAGAAACATACTCACAGAGCCAAGTGTACACGCGAATTCTCTGCCTTAGAAGGCACGGCTCAATGAATGTAGAGAAAGGCATTCATCCTGAGATCCCAAGTTTATCTCACTCCCGGGTCAGCAATGGCTGATGCTGTTAGATCAATGTCTGTCCCACAGTCCAAGAAAGGAAAAAATTGAGCTTCCAAAATAACACACATGCGTTGGTACCCTGGCAACTCTGCTGTCATTCACAGAATGGCAAAACACCATGTTTACAGCTTATCAACACAAACCATAAACTTATTATCCCAAATTAAATTCTTGGCTTCTTCTACCTGAGTAATTTGCGGTAAAAATCCATTACACGGTGAATAATAAAAACTTAAGTTATATCTAATATCAAAAAAAATTACATTGCAAAGTGTTGATTGGAAATTTTAATTGGGTTTATATTTGGCTTTAATTTTAAGCCAAGATAATCTAGCCAGGCAATACTTAACTGCCTTTGGGAGTCCTTCATAGTGGACATAAGGGAGTTTATTGAGTACGGCTAATTTCTCAGAAGGGTCAAATGGTGAAACAGGTAAGACTCTCAAAGAGTACTATAAGCAACTTGTCTTAAAAGCACCTATGAAATCGTTGTCTGCCTTGGCATGATTGTAAATTCCAGGATCCCAAGCAAAACTGGGCAATTGCATCTGGAGTTCCGCAAAATGAACTTGGGATGGAGCTACCCTTTGACTCTCGCTCAGAACCTACAGGCTCATCAGAAGTTGGAGACCGGCTCGATTTCATAAGCTTAGCATTTTAAACCTGAATCACACGATGTCTTGCCGAGCATTGGAGAGCTACTACATGAGTAACAATGTCATAGTCTGTAGGTAAAGGATAAAGATAAAGAAAGATGACAACAGCATGCTGACCCACTGAAGAAACTCTTTTGGTGTGAATAAAATAAGTATTAGGGTTCTCTAGAGAAACAGAACCAATAAAAAATATATTTATAGAGAGAGACATTATGGGAATTGGCTCGTGTAATTACGGAGCGTGAAAAGTTCCGTGATCTGCTGTCTGCAAGCTGGAGACCTAGGAAAGCCAGTCATGTCAATTCTAGCCTGAGTTCAAAGGGCTGAGATCCAAGAGAGATGATGGTGTCAGTTCCAGTCTGAGGGCAGAAGAAGATCCATGTCCCAGCTCATGCAGCAGGCAGAAAACACATTCTCTCTTCCTCCACCTTTTTATTCTATTCAGGCCATCAAAGATTGGACGATGCCCACTCAAATGGAGGAGGGCCGTCTGCTTTACTCATTTACTGGTTCAAATGCTAATCTCATCCAGGAACACCATCCCAGGCACACCCAGGAATAACATTTAACCAAATAGCTGGGCAGCCCGTGACTCACACGCTTAGAATCAACCATCACAGCAATAGTGTTGCTATTAGTATATTAGTATATTACTATATTACATATAGTACACTATATGTAGTGTATATGTAGTGTTGCTACAACCAACCACAGCCACAGTCAATTGGCATGGACTGAAATAGATACTCAACTCTGTGAAATGCATATGCATGGATCAGAGGTTCTCAAACTCAGCACCATTGACATTTCAGGCCAGAAAATCCTCTGTGGTGGTGGCTGTCCTGTGCACTGTAGGGTATTGAGCCTCATCTCTTGAGTCTACCAACTAGATGCCAGTAGCACCCCTTCCTTCCACATGTGACATTCAAAAATGTCTACAGACGTTGCCGAGTGCCCCCTGGGGAGGAAAATCACTCCCAGTTGACAACTCCCGGCATACTTGAAGAATAGAAGAACATTAACAAAAAACATTGAACAAAATTATTGCTGCATAGTAGGATTTGGGATGGTTCTTATTTTATTGTATATTTCTTTGATAAACTCATGAACTATTATCTTTAAAAGCAGTGAATAAATGCATCTTTAATCATATAATCAGCTAAAGACAATAAAGTCATATAATCATATACTCACTTAATTTGTGCACCCTTTCTAAATGAGTATAAAAGAATTGCTTACTTTTTTTACAAACAACCTGAGTAGGACACATTGATTCTTTTAACTTCTTACAGAATGCTCTCAGTTTCAGGAAATTGGGGCTTTAAATCTTTTAAACCCTTTAAAGGTTTTGATTCCAAAATCTTTTGCTTTTCTTATGTTTTCTCTGCCTGCCTGATCACAATTAATCAATAGCCTCATAATAATGGTAATAATGATAATCACTTACCCATGAAGAACACTTTGCAGGCTCTGTATCATTTTCACTTTCTTTACCCACATTTGAGCATCACAGTAAATGCTGAAGAAAGATGTTTGCACACCCTATTTGTCAATGGGGAAACTAAGACACAGAGAACGACCCTGACATAGCACACTCACTTAGCAATTCAGGGGAAATACGGAATGGAAACACAAGCCTTTCTAATCTAAATTTGGTACCCATATCTATTTTTGCCTTACCCTTCTCTCTAGCTTCCAGAATGTTCCCTTCATTGCAAGAAACAGAAAAAGAAACAAGTTCAATTATGCAGTCTGCATGTATGCCAATTACATTTCTCTTTCTAATCAGAATCAGTTTTCCCCATAGCTTCATTAACTCACCCAGGCCTCCTTCCCTCGCTTGTAATCAATATTTTGACTGGGTCAGTGTGAAATGAAATTCACTTTGAATCATTTCGGTAGCTGCCACTTGAAGCATGGTACTGCCTGTTAAAAGGCTTCAAAGTTTAAAAAAAGAAGAAGAAGAAGAAGAAAAGATATCATCTTGTAATGAAGTTCTCCATTCTTATTCTGGTGTCCACAGTTCTCTCAAAGTATTTAATGTTTGGAAGTCAGGAGACCCCTGGATTCCTTGAAATAATCTGCAATGCTTTGTGATATATGTCTAAGAATATTTTACTTGGAAGGGGGTCTATGTCTTTCATCAGATTCTCAAAGGAGTCAGCAACCCTAAAATGTTAAGCATCATTCATTCATCTGTTCATTCATTTGTTAAGAAATCATTGTGCACTTACTGTGTGCTAGGCAGAAAATTAAACATAATCAAATCTTGGAAGTCCAAAGGAACTGCAATGTTTAGGGAAATAAATAGTTAACCATGGCTAGGGCATACAGTTCTGGGTGCAGGTTACCAGAAGATAAAGAAAGGAGAAAGCTGGGGCCAGTGCGTAAAGACCCTTGAATGTCTCCTTAAAGAGTCTGGACTTATCTTGATCATTACTTGAAAGCTGCTAAACACCTTAAGAGTTGTGATGAATGAAGCAGGCGTTGTCTTTATAAAGGTCGTCAGTCCAAGGGCAGCAACTTCAGAGGCAACTCAACTGTTGCAATCCTACCCTCACCAGGGGCAAGTGTTGCTTACTGTCTTATTTTCCTCTGGTTTTCCCCCAATTTATAAAAATAGCCAGACATATCTTGCAACACGAGGCTTCATATGCAGCTAATTCTATCACTGACTCTTTATAAGAGATCCCACCATTCTGCTATGACCATGTTGACCATATATCGATTTCCTCTCCATCATTTAGGTTGCACATTCTTGACCAATCATTTGGGCTACATGGTCATTGCCCCTTCCCCAATTCCTAGAGCTTTCACCTTCCCCTACATATCTGGCTGTGGCTGGGGGGAAGGATGGAGGTGGGCATAAACCTCGTGCATGGAGAGGTTGAAGATGGTTCAAACTCTAGACACACTAGGGAGGCATAATGAACGCAACCAACTCCTTCAGGACGTCAGAGGAAAGGGCACTGGAAGGTGGTTGGGGATGTACACAAGTGAGTGTAATTGTCAATAGATAGACAGAAAAGCCCCTCCAGGAGGGACCTGGATACCAGTCAAAGTACGCAAAAGTATAAAAAGTTGAGGGTGTTCCTAAATAATGACCTCTTTTCTCTGAGAAGTAGGAGAGCTTCTTTTCAGAGATTATTAAAGGTTTTCAATTGTCCCTGTAAGAAATGGGAGCAAGAATTGAATAAGCATTCTGTAGTGGTGTGTTCCCCCAAAAGATATGTCCACTTGGAACCCACAAGTGGGGTCCTATCTGGAAATAAGGTTTTTGCAGATGTGATTAAGTTAAGGATCTCTAAATGAGATGATCATGCACATGGGGTGGACTCGATCCAATGACAAATGTTCTTGTAAGAGAAAAGAAGGGAGAAGTTACAGAGAGTTGAAGAACACGTGGAGACGGAGGCAAGGATGGGAGGGAGACAGCCACAAGTCAAGGGACAGCTGGATCTCCCAGAAGCTAGAAGAGGTAGGAAGAATCCTTCTCTGGAGCCTCCAGAGGGAGCATAGCCCTGCCCACACCTTGATTTCAGACTTCTGCTCTCCAGGACTGTGAGAGAAGAAATTTCTGTTGTTTTAAGTCATGCAGTTCATGGTAATTTGTTACAGCAGACCTAGGAAACTAATATAAGCTATAGGAAAAAAATACCAGGAAAAGACGAAAATCAGAAACGAAGATAAAATAGTGAACTGTACTGTTCAATCTCCATTGGCTTGGGAGGGAGGTGATGAAGAGGTTGATAATTAGAGAAACAATGCAGGAGTCAAGAGTCTAGCATAAGTGGGAGTTTGGGAAGTTGAAGATCAAGGCTGGAGGCAGATTGTGGAAGTTTTAAGTGTAGGGTCCCAGATAGGGAACAGTTTCAGGACATGATATATCAGGTCATGGCAGAGGATGGCAACAGTGGATTGAAGATGAAGGTCGTTGACATGAAGGGTGTCAAGGAACTGTGAGGCCAATCTCTGTAAGGCCTGGGTCATTCACATGGATGTGGACACCACTGAGTGAGATCACAGGATGAGGGTCAAGAGAAAGACAGTGGGCAGACCAATCCCCCGAATGCTTCCATTATAACATGAACACACGTGTGAAACTAATGTGACCGATATGCACTAAAGAAACAGACTCGAGGATGTAGACTGGATTCATCATCCCCTATCTTCTTTCTCGCTGGGACGGAAGATTGGAGGGGGGAGACCCACGGTGCACAGCGTGGCTTCTGGCAGAAATCGCACTTGCATTTTAGGAAGATTGTAAGGAGCTCCTAATTGCAAAACCCAGAAGTCAGCATTTCCCTACTGACCTTTAGACAAGGTGTGAAAATGTGTATATTTCATAAGCACTAAAAGGTCCTTTGTGAGCTATGCAAACTGTACAGTCATCACCATCTTCTACAGACCGTTATAGTTAAACTTTTTAAATGCTTTTAAGTAAGAACCAGGACATAAACGGATCATTGTTCCAATGAGACAACTCTTCTTTATTCACTTGGAAAATTTTTCAGAAGTTTGCATTTGCCCTTAATAACAATTCTCATCAGGGCTATTTCTTTCCAAATGGTCACATTTACTCCTCAAGGGAACAAGTCACTCTTTTAATTTTCTAAAGAATAATAGCTACATTATCCTCTGTTTTTATTAAGGTAAATTTTGCAAAACATAAAATTGACCATTTTAAAGTGTTCAATTCACGGTGCTGTGCAAGCACTGCCTTTATGTAATTCCAAAACATTTTCATCTATTGATTCTTTTTGATACCATACATTCTCCTATGAATTTGTCACATCATAAAATTGCATTCCATAAAAACCAAAAAAAGAAAGCAAGCTTTAAATGTCTTCCACGAAGACACGGAAGAGAAGTGTTAATATTTCCCCCTCCCTTTTTCCCCTTCTCTATTTGCAGCAGGCTCTTTTGTGGAAACCAGAAGGCTTGCTATACAAATGTCACTCAGACCACAGGGAGCAACAGGCCCTTCCAGGCTGAAGAACACTCTATTATTTAATACGGCTCTAAGATAATCTTTTCAACTGCCATTTTCTAGTGAGAATCCTCAAAACTGCATCTGAAAAGAACAGATGCTAGCCTTTATTCGCCGAGGAACACCATCAGTTAAGTGACTTTTACCTTTGCCCGATGGGACCCTGATCGGAAGCATCTGATATCACAATAACACAAATGTCTTCTCGCTGAGAGTTTTCAAAGAGCCTCTCTCCACGTCCGTACAACACTCTTGAATCCATCCAGGAGAAAAAAGCAGGCTTGCATCAAAATCACTTATGGAAAGAAGCCTTTGAGCTGGGTTACCAATATCAAAAAATGATTTCGAAGGAAACAATACTATTGTGAACCCAATCATATTTGTTCATGATTTCATTTCAACTTGTTCCAAAAGATGTCACATGAATTCAAGGAAACGGGATGCTCCAACCCTACAGACATTGGGCTTTCATTCTGAAGATGCTCACACTGTTTGGGGGAAGTTGCAGTGCTGGGGGACAGACAGGAAATTGGCCATAAGAGAAGCCATCATGGTAGAAAAGAGGGTCACCTACAAATGTGACAAGAGTACTCAGAAGGGACGTCTCATAGCAGCTAGAAGGATCAGAGACGGTTCCCTAAAGGAAATGGTGCCTACACTAAAACTAAAAGATATGTCAGAAGAGAGCCAAATAAAAGCTTTGAGAGAACATTCTAAAAGAAGGGAGATTTTTTTCCAGGCGGAAATAGTCACATGGCATGGACCTAGAGGCAAGAAGTAAGCATATTCCGGGAGTTTGGTGTAGCTGGACCAAGTACGTACAGCAAGAAGTGCGACCAGACAGATAGATAATGAAGGTCCACTCCACAAAATCTGTCAATGGACCCTATAAAGAGTACGAGTTATTCCGGCGGCCACATAGAGGTGCCGTACATGGGCTCGGAACAGGGAGACCGCAGTCAGACTTGTGCATTTCAGGAAGATGACCCTGGCTACAGTTGGCAGAATTAATGAGATGCAGTTGAGAACAGAGACAGAATAGTTGGGTGCCGTTTGCGTACATATATTCTTTTTCTCCACATCTCTTACTTTTTGGAAAAAGCCACACCCAACTATTTGAAGATCATGTTAAATGATATATCAAATAGTGCCCTATCAAGGAAAATGTAAAGGATCACATTTGTATGTCTACATCATGTGGTGCAGTAGTCATACCTCAAGAAGTATGCATCTTTCACAGTCAATAAGTATCCCCCATAGTGATATTTTGATGTAGAAAAATCCCCACGACGTTGCAATTCCACACATTCCATGATCTCTTTGAAAATCTATTCTTAGTGAATCTAGCTAATTTACTAAATACTAGTACAGTGGGTTGAACATCATGCCTCCAAAAGATATGTCCAAATCTTAATCTCCAGAACCTCTGAATCTGACCTCACTTGAAAATAAGGTCTTTGCAGAGGTAATTACAGTAAGGATCAAGATGAGGTCATCCTGGAGGAGGGTGGCCCTAAATCTAGTGACGTGTCCTTATGAGAAACGGAAGAGGAGACACAGACACAGAGGAGAAGCCACGTGGAGACAGAGGCAGAGATGGAGGGAGGTGGCCACCAGCCCAGGGACGCCTGGAGCCCCAGAAGCTGGAAGAGGCAGGAAGGACCCTCCCCTGGAGCCTCTGGAGGGAGCACGGCCCTGCGACACTTTGAGGTTAGACATCTGGTCTCCAGGACTGGGAGAGGACAAATGTCTGTCTTTAAGCCACTCAGGTTGTAGTAATTTGTTATGACAGCTTTAGCAAACTAATGCAATAAATACATGCTCTGCCCAACAGGAAGCTTTGAAAACTATTCTGAATTTGAAATTAAAACAATTTGAAACAGCCGATTTAATGGGAATGTAACAAATACATTATTTTTTTAAAAAGCAAAAGTAAAACTATACTCAAGATGACATAGAATAATAGTAAAATATAAAAATAATAGTAATAGATGCCATAAACTATAACTTTTATTTCTGTAATTATTTTTCAGAAATAAATATCAATAATATCTTCCTATGGCAATCTCTCTATGTCAAAATAAGTTAAACTAGGAAATGCACAAGCAACACAGTTTAATGGAGCAATTAAGTTCATGATGTGAGAGAATTGAGTAAATATCAATGGTCCTAAATTTTCTTTGTTCTAAAAAGGAGCTAAAAAAATAATTAGAAGTCATCACCCTAGGAAAGAGAAGTAATCACCGTGGAGATAGATGCTTCTCTAAAATTAAGGAAGGACTAGAGTAAGCTTTTGTTTGCCTGCTTCTCTGAGTGAGGACCATGCCTGATTCAACCTTGGCCACTGGTGGTGGTCAAGGCACAGACAAGAGTTGAGTGGGCAGGGACAAGATTGGTGAGGACCTCAGGTGAATACCATCAATGGGCTTCACCCATGGGATGGAGAGATGGGTGGAGAGGTTGGGAGAGGAGTCCCTGAGGTGGAAGATGCTTTGGAAAAGCTCAAAAACAAAGCAAAGAAAGTAAAGCATACGGACTGAATAACAAAGCAAAGATGGATTCAAGAACTATGCTCACACAGTGATAAAAGAAAGAACACCACAATGGCGAACAGCCCAAATAAATACACAAGAACCACACACACCTGAAAAAACAAAGTATTTTGTAATTCCCTGTAAGGAGAGCCCCTATTGAACCATTAGCCTAAAACATATTTTTTTTAAAAATCACTTTATTAAAGAAAGACTTTAAAATGCTTTGTTTTCATCATCCAGTCCCACTGAACATATAACTTGACCAAAACTCAGGCTGTTTTATTAAAAATGAATTCTTTGTGTTATTTAGAAGAGTGGTTCTCAAGGTGTGGCTGCTGACTGACCACATCAGCCAGGAGATGGTGACAAACAGTGTTTGAGGAGCCTTGGTATGGATCTACTGGATCAGAACTTAGTACTGACCTAGTACCACTGGTGGGCCCAGAAAGCTGTAGTATCCACAGCCCTCCAGGTGATGCCAATACGTGCTAAAGTTTGAGAAGAGCCACTTCAGAATGTGGCTCTATTTCATTTTCATGAGTATATAAAGGAGTGCATAGCTTTTTCTTTGTTACATTTAGGATTGGCAGGTTACATGGTGTAGGAGTTTCTTGTGGTTGCCATAACCAACTGTCCCAAACTGGGTGACTTAAAACCACGGAAGTTCATTCTTTCATAGTCCCGGAGACCAGAAGTCCAAAATCAAGGTGTCAGCAGGTCGCGCTCCCTCTGGAGACTCCAGGGGAGGATGTTTCCTGCCTCTTCCAGCTTCTGGGGCTCCAGGCGTCCCCGGGCTGGTGGCCGCCTCCCTCCCATCTCTGCCTCCATCTCCACGTGGCTTCTCCTCTGTGTCTGTGTCTCCTCTTCTGTCTCTGATGAGGACACTGTCATTGGATTTAGGGCCACCCTCCTCCAGGACGCCCTCATCTCCATCCTTCACTCAATCATATCTGCCAAGACCTTGTTTCCAAATGAGGCCACATTCACAGGTTCTGAGTAGATATGAATTTTGGGGGGAAGCTGAACAATTCATTACAGATAATACTTATTCAACACTTTGATTTATACTTAATAGTGAGGAACAGCCAAGAGAAAACAGGAATAAAGATTAGAGTTAGCCGCCTTTTAAGGGGCTATGACGGCACAGGCAATTGATTCCAGATATGCTTGTTCATCAGAAGCCCCTGGAAATTATATTTAAAACACAAATGCCTGGGCTTTTCTCCAGGGAGAGTTCAATGGAAAACCAGAAAGGAATAGCAATGGAACCTAAAGAATCAAAGTTTTAATGAGTGAACATTAAACAGCCAGCAAAGTACTGAACAACGGAGAGATGAGGATGGGGGAGAGAAATGCACCTGAGCCCTGGAAAGCCATTGCCGTGGAAAGGGGACCATCTGTGCTAGACCTCCACCTGCAGGATAGATTCTACCAGGAGACCCCCAAAGAGGTCGCCTCTCGGTTGACCTACTTCTCTCCACTTCCTCAACACAGATGGGATGTACCCACAGAATGTCATGCTGAGTGATGCTAACAGCCACTGGAAGCCTTTAAAGCAAGTACAACAGGTAAAAGGTGGAGGAATCCAATAGGAGTAAACACAAAAGTTCTCATTGCTAAATGTCAGGTTTTAGAGAAATAGAGAAAAAAGAAAACAAACAACTTCCCTATCCTTCCTACCCCCAACGAGTTTATAGAAAACATGAAAAGACGTGTTGATATTTACTCTCCTTCCTAAAGGCTTAGGCCACCCACAACACAGCAAGTTGGAAGATGGAAGTTTGCACCCTGTTGTGCCAAACACCATGTTAGGAAAGAAATTTCACCTCACTGGGCCTCTGAAAAGTGAGGAGGTGGTTTGTGGAGCTGGATTTCATCTCCGAGGGTTGTTCACCCGGGCATGCCTGGGTGTCTGTCTGGGTTTAGAGTTGGCAGCAATGGACAGACACTCAACACAGAGAATCAAGGTGCCTGCCTTGGGTTGACTTTATCAGGCAAGGCTTGATCTTCTCTTCTCTGACACAGGGATGCCACACTGGGTTTCACTTAAAAAGAAATTGATTGCCATATGGCCAAAAGACTTGAAAACAGGCACTCAAATACCTGTACACACATATCCATAGCCAGGTCATTCACAAATGCCAAAGAGTGGAAAAACACTCAAATATCCATCAATGGATGAATGGGTAAACAAAATACGGCGTGTCCATACAGTGGAATATTATTCAGCAATAAAAAGGAATGAAGCACTGACACATATTACACCTAGATGCACCCCAAAAACATAATGCTCAGTGAAAGAAGCCAGACACAAAAGACCACATGCTGTATTATTCTACTTATATGAAAGGTCCAGAATAGGCAAATCTACAGAGACAGAAAGTAGATTAGTGTTTGCTAGGTCTGAAGGGAGGGCAAAATGAGTGATGAAATGGGTACCAACTCTAGTTTGGGATTGATGAAGATATTTTGGGACTAAATAGAAGTGCTGGTTGCACAACATTGTGAATGTACTAAATGCCACAGAGTTGCATATTTAAAGGGTTAACTATATGTTATGTGAAATTCACCTCATAAAAAGCAAAAAAATAAAAAAGATTTGATCCTGCTCAAAAATTGGAAAGCTTCGGTATGAATCTCTAAAATTCCTTTCAACTCCAAATGCCTGCCATGATGTAAAGTTATACCTTGACTATAGCCTAGTTATTTAAATTCACTTTCTTCTCCAACCTCAAAGATCATCATGAAATGAAAAAGCTGAAAATTGTTGCACAAGTGACTGGCAAAAGATGCCCAAGGAGTACACTGTTGTACAGACTTACTGCCCAAAGTGAGTTGTGTGACCAGTGGCATCAGCATCACCTGAGAGCTGGTTAGAACTGCAGAACTTCAGCCTACACCCCAAACCTGCTGATTCAGAATCTACATTATAAAAGATCCCCAGGTGAGAGTGGGTCCATTAAAGCTTGACAGCTGCTGGTCCAAGTGTGTTTGGTTTATAAGCCCTGGTGAGGATTCATAAGAAAGCTACTCACACAGAGTTAACTCATCATTTCATAATGAGTCTGCTTTAGTTCCCTCAATATCCCCTTCTATCACTGTCATCATTTTTTCAAACTGTAAACAGGCTCTTTTTGAGGACATACGTTACTATTGAAATACATAAAGCCACCACTAACGCAAATCCAAGGGTGACTTAAAGTAAAACATTGAACATCTTTCATCATAAATGCATATGTCATTCATGGCAGAGATATTATTAACTATCTCATAAATACAGATTTTCCTTAAGGTAAATGGACAAGTAAACAGACTACATTCTCATGCACAGAATAAGTCTTTTTTTATTGTACTTTAACTCATCTTCACATTTTGTTTAGATCATTCAAAACGATCTTTTCAATTCAGAGAAAGACTCGTTTGAGTTCAGTTTGACATAGTTTCTCAAATAATTAATTAATTTAATTTCTTGTTTGTTTTCCCTCTGCATTCTGAAAAGTGTTCTTTAATATTCCCTTGAGAATGAAAGCAATTAACAAGCTTTACATTTCTTTGCATCAGGCTGAAATGAAGACAACAGAAGCAGGAGCTTTTTCAGTCTTTAATGTTTAAGAATGTTTTCTATTAGGACACTCAGAAAGGATTAAGTATGAATAATTGGGATAATATGTAAAACTGTCTCATATACTTTGGAATCTACCATGACGAGATCATGGTGACACACATTTCTCACTCAACTCTGTGAAAGAAAAATGAGCACGTCTGGTGCTATCGAAGGTAGTAAGAAGTGTGACAATCCAAAAATTAAGTGCTGATTTTAGGACCAAAAATTGGAAACCAATTTGACATCATCTACTAAGTTTGAACAGGCATCTACAATTCAGCCATTCTGAGTCCTTTTGGTGACATAAGACTTTTTCCTGTAGCACTGTCTGAAATAACAAAATAATGGGAACAGCCCAAATGTCCATCCATGGCAGGATGGGCAAAGATGTTGTATAGACATTGTGTAGACCTGGAGATGTTGTGTAGATGCTGGAGAGGGTTACATGTGAGGGGTTTCCTGCTGCATAACAATGTGGCTTCACCTCAGGAGATACTATCCAAAGGAAAGGCAAGTTACGTAAGATACACAGAGAATGATTCCATCTACATACAGGCACAGAAAGCTGAATATACAGTGTATTGATGCATAGACGAAAGTAACACTCTAAACAAAGTAAGGCGATTAAAAATACAAATTCAGTAGAATGCTTGCCTCACTAGGGAGGCAGAAGGTAATTGAATGAAGAGGTCAAATTAACATTATTATTATTTTTTTTAATGGTGTTTGGCTCATGGATGTTCTATGGACTTTGGAACGCTGTGCTTTATTTATATTTTACAAAATTGTTTTTGTACATCCTGAGTATACAATTTTAAAACGTCTAACAAAGCAAAAAAGAACGTATTTGGAGTACTTGGATATCCAACAGAGACTAAATAATTCCTTTGAATATTTTTATAAAACATGTCCATATACCAGAATATAAGGGAAATTTCAATGCATTTAAAATAATCAATAGCACGAAATTCCCTCTCTGATCACAGTGCAATTGAGACATCAGCAAGAAAAAATATAGTTTTTTAAAAGCAGATAAAAAATATACATTTGGAATAATAAAACATGCAACCTCAATTAATTCACGGTTTGCAAAGGAAATCAGCCATTCCTTTCTGCTCACAAAATTAAGTTACTCAAAACAATGTTCATTTTATTTGCTCAATATTCTAGCCATCAACAAGTTGTGTTGGTTGTTCTTCTGCTGTCTCACCTGGGTTCCTCAGGAGCCTGCAACCATCTGCCAGGTCTCTGGGGACAGGATCCTTCCCAAGTGGTCTCAGATTCCCAGAAAGCAACAGAGGTAGCTGCAAGACCCCGTTAAGTCCTCTGCCCAGGGCTCCCACCTTGCTGCATGGCTAACAATCTCTTGGTCAAAATAAGTCACAGGAAAAGCCCAGATTCAAAGGGGTGAAGAAGTAGAATCCACCTTTCAATAGAAAGGGCAACAAAATTACAGTGAAAAGGGATGTACCAATAGTGATGGGAGGAATTTCCGGTCAGTTTTTTGCTATCTTCTCCACTGAGTAGCAGTTTAATTACCACATATTTACACACTGAGGATGCTCTGGTAATGGAGGAGTGTGAGGATAGACATAAGTATAGATAGAGTTGAGATAGATACAGATTTATGCATGGCTCGATGGAAAGATAGATGGAGAGATCGATAGATGAGATAGATGATAGATGGTAGATTGATGGATTAGTAGATAAATGATAGATAATAGGTAGATAGATAGATAGATAGATAGATACATGAGATAGCTAGATAGATTAGATAGACAGATGGATGAGATAGATAGATGGTAGATAGATGGAGGGGTAAATGATCACTAGCCAGATAGATATGTAGATAGATAGATGATAGATTGATAATAGTTTGATAGATAGATGATTGATATGTAGATAGATTTGATAGATAGCTAGATAGATTAGATAGATACATAGATGGATAGATAGATGGATAGATGATAGCTAGCTAGCTAGCTAGCTGGATAGATAGATATATAGATGATAGATAGGTTGATAGATGAGATAGATAGATGAGATAGATGATAGATAGATATAGACAGATCTCCCAAAGTATATATAAATATGTACCCATTAATTAGTTTTTTTAAAGTAACTTAAAAGTTCAATTATAGAAATTAGTGAAAGAATAGTAGAATTCCCAAATAAGTTTAAAGAAAATGATAAATATCAGAAAAAAAATTAATGAACTAGAAATAAAGCATATCATAGGGCAATATATCCTGTGTATCTACAAGTAATTTTATCCTAATCATGCAGAAGCAATAAGTGAAAATCTTAAGCTCCATTCTGAATATGGTATATTATGGATGTTGGTGGCATGGCTAGGCCGAGTGATGAATTAGGTGGGAGCTGAGAGGAGAGATCTGAGCTGGCTGTGTTAATTTGAGAATCATCAACTGAACATGCAGTTGAGAGCCATGGGACTACCTGAGACCACCCAGAGAGACTGCACAGAGAAAGGAAAGAGACTCTCCTTTACGTAAAAAGAAAAAGTTTGCTTTTGCAAACACGACTTTATGACGAGTCCCTTAGCTCCCCCTCCCTCAGAAACTTCTGTAGTTGTAATAGTTCAAATTTCAGATAAAATTTTTATAATCAGTATTTTATTCAAGCATCAAAGTCAGCTAGCCAGAAGATAACCTAAAAGATTTCTTTAGGGCAGGTGAAATAATATTTTTAAGTGACCATTACATTTGAAGCTGATTAAGCAAAACTATTCCCTTTAATTTTGCAAGTCAGCATTTAAGCTCTGTCTGAAGACCTTTATCATTTCAACTGCAGTTAAAATGCTGACTTTGCAATTTACAACTAAATTCAAAGCTAAAAGGAAAAGGGTGGCCATACCTCAAATAAAAGAAAGTTGTCACTGGGGAAAAAGCAATATTTAAAGTTGTCCGGGAAAAAAATCAAAATCTTCAAGTCTAATGTTCTCAGAGAGGAAATTCTGCTTCATTGACATTTCTGAATGTCTTTAGATCAACAAGATGTCCAACCATCATTACTTTCCATTGGAAAATGTTTCTCTCCTAAGACATATGTAGGAACATTTTGCAATAGTTCATTGAAGTTCCAAGAATTTCCCGTATATATAAACCTCCTATATTGACAAATTTGGATTCAACAATCTTTTATTGTAAATTTTTTTAAAGCTCATTGAATTAAAGGAAGAGTAAAGAAAAACAACAACAAAAATATAGAATGCAAAATGCAAAAGTTTAACATTTTCCAAGTAGTGCAATGAAGATGAAATTCTCTCTAACTCATATAAATTACCAGGTCAATTGAAGTGGAGATTCTCGTCATCAAAAAAAAAAAAAAAAAAAAAAAGAGCCATTTTGCATTTCAATAGCATTGATTACATAGATTGTCTCAGTTTCTCATTGTGAGTTTTTTTCCAACCATCCTCCTGAATGCGATAGAATATTTTAGGCCTTTGTAAAAAATGAAGTACATCAGAGAAATAACCTTGACTCACAGATAGAGATATGCTTTTGAGCAAATTGTTTAGCATTTTTGGACCCCAATATTCTCTTACAGATAATAAATAAGTTCTTATATACAATCTCTAGAGTCATCTTCATCCTTAATATGATATAGTTTTATAAAAATCAAAACTTTGGGGGGAAGGTCAGAGGGAGAAGAGCCAAACTATCTTTATAGTTAGTGCTTGAATTGATATTTCCTCCAATTCTTGAAGATATTTTCCCATTCTGAGTTTTTTTAATAATAATATGAAATGTGATTGTGTATGGACCCTAATTCCATGATTTAGGCCTAATGGTTCTCAACTAGGAGCAGTTTTGTCACCTCCATCTTCCATCCGGGAGACATTGGGTAACTTCTGAAAACATTTTTGAGTATCTGAGATCAAAACTCTATGGAGTGCTACTGGCATCTAGTGGGAAGAGGTCAAGGTTGCTGCTCAACCTCCTACAATAGAAAGACAGCCCTCACCTCAAAGAATTATCCATCCCTAAATCTCAATAGTGCAGAGGTTGAGAAACTCTGGCCTAGTGAAAGAAAATTAAAAAGTTACACTAAAAATGTGATAAATTTAACTCTCAATGACAGCAAGATAGACCCCCCCCCCACTTTGCCTAAAGTTTTATTTTGCACTTTTCCATAATAATGTCTCAATGGCTTGAAATGTTACTACTCATATAAGAGCACACAGTAAAGCTATAAGTTTAAATTGATCCTTAAGAAATGAGTAACCAGAAAATAGGTAGACAATGTAAGAAAAGTACGTGAGTCAGTAAGAAATTACAGTCTGAGCATTGCACACGACCATAGAAATGGGAGCGTATGATGATTCGGCTTTTGTTAACCTAAAAAGCATTCATACCAGGTGAACCTTGAAAACATCATGCTAAGTGAAAGAAGTCAGACACAAAAGACATGCAGTGTTTCATTTCATTTATATGAAATGTCCAGAATAGGCAAAGCCACAGAGACAGAAAGCAGATTAGAGGTTATCACGGGTCTCAAGGGAAGGGGAATGGGGAGGGACTGCTAAGGGGACAGGGTCTCCTTTTGGGGTGATGAAAATGTTCCAGAATTAGATAATGGTGAGGCTTGCACAACATTGTGAATGTACTAAACGGCCTTGAATTGGATGCTTTAAAATGGTTAATATGGTCACTTTTATGTTATGTGTATTTTACAACAATTAAAAAAAAATTAAATGCATGATAGTTACCAGTGGCTGGGGTGTGGGGGAATGGGGAGATGTTGGTCAAAGGACACAAACTTGCAGTTGGAAGATGATTAAGTTCTCAACATCTAATGCACAGCATTGCAATTACAGTCTACAATACTGTGTTATATACTTCCAAGTTCCTAAGAGACTAGGTCTTAAATGTTCTCACCACAAAAAAGAAATGATAATTATGTGACATGATAGAGATGTTAGATAACATATGGTGGTAATCATATTGCAATATATAAATGTATCAAATCATCATATTGTACACCTTCAGCTTACACAACGCTGTATGTCAATTATATCTCAATAAAAAAATTAAAAATAAATTAAATAAAATTTCATACAGTTGCAAGTGAATAAATTATATAAAAAACAAAGACGATAAATAGTCAAAACACACACACATACACGATGATTCATACACGTTTACCTAAAGGGGAAAATTACATTGTTTCTCATCCTAAAGGGGAAAATTACATGGTTTCATTTGAGAGGAAACTGATAACACGTGTACTTATAACACAGGATATGAAAATACAATGAACAATATCTTGTTGCTATTTCAACAGAAGGTACAGAATATTTTTGAAGCACATATTTCTCGTATAGATATTAAATTAGTGAAGATCGTAGCTTGGCGGCAACATTCAAGAATGTTTAAAAAATTTGCTTGGTATTTTTGTTATTTAAGCTCTTATTTTATGACACTTTCCTACATGCTAAAAAATTACATGATATGTCTGACAAGCGTGATCTTATTGAACCCCCGTGTTGTGTTTGTCTGGGTCTCCCAAGAAGCATGCACAGGGTGGGTCAGACCTGTGAGAGATGTCCTGGAGGAAATGCCAGCGGGAGAAAACTAGGAGGAAGCCAGAGGCGGCTGGACACGCCCATGATGCCCATCTGATCCCTAAGAAGACAGAGAAGGAAGGAAGCGAGGATGGGCTGGGACAGCAGTGCAGGTCTCATAACGTTTTGGCAACGCTGCTGGAGAGTTTGTCAGAGGGTCCCCATCACCCCGAACGGCCTTGCCTCAGTCTTCCTGCGTTGCTCAGTCACTGAATGGGAGCAATCACGGGACGTTGGTTTCCAGGGAGATGGAGGATGGATTCAGAGGGATGTAGCTGGACAATAGATGACGCTCCTGCAGCAACAATCTGAAAGGTGCATTTCAGAACCGCCACATCTGTGCACGTTATCATTATGCCGATGTTTCACATCCAGAAACGAAGATTTAGTCTTCTTTCTGACAGTCTTTAAAGTTTTGTGCTGTTCTACATTACTGCACCTCCATAATTTATTTAAATATTCTCCTACTGTTGGAGTTTTTTCCAATAGTTCACTATAGCCAACACTACTCAGGAAAAAATATATCTTTGCTATTATGTTGCTGTTACCATCTTTCGCATCTGTTGGAATCGATTCTCTAAAGTATAATTAATGAGTCCAGGAATATAGACATTGATAATTTTGAGATACGGTCAGACTTACATTCAAAAGAACCATACCAATTTATTTACACACAACACACTATATGTGTGTGTATGTGTGCGTGTGTGTGGTTTGCCATAATCTACACGAGATAATATAACTTTTTAAATTTTTGCCATTGTAATAGAAAATCATGACCATGATTGACATTTTTACTTTTTGATTGCCCTTTTAAATTTTTTTTCAGATATTGAAGGATTTTTCAAATATTATGATGATTAACTCATTGTCTGCTTCATATTTTCCTAATGTTTTCTCCTAATCTGCAACGGTCACTTTTGTTTTTATTTGGAAGATCAAAACTTCAAAAGTTTAACGCAATCAAATTCTCAGTTGTCCTCTTTATGTCTTCCGTTTTGTTTGTTTTTTTCGTTTGGGTTTTTTTTTTTTTTTGGGGGGTGGTTTTAATCCCAGAATTTTTCATTGATTTTTAAAATTTTTTAAAGATATATAAAATAAGATTTACCATTTAGAGCATTTTTAAATGTACAATTCAGCATCATTAACTATAGTCACAGTCTTGTCCAACCATCACCTCTACCTATTTCCAAAACTTTTCCATCACCCCAAACACAAACTCTGTAACCATTAGGCAGTAACTCCCCATTTCTCCCTGCCTCTGACCTCCAAATAGACCAGACACAAAACGGCAACTATTGGACAATTCCATTTGTATGAAATATCTAAAGTAGGCAAATTAATAGAGACAGAATGCAGATTGGTGGTTAAGATGTTAAACATTCAGTATAGGTGGCCAATTTATAGCTCATCTTACAAATCTTATAATCTTTGTAGAATCAGGTAATTCTAAAGGAAAGAACAGCATGTCAAACTAAATTCATATTAAAATAATGGTATATTTAGGCCCATGGTTATTACTTCTAAAGCAAACATTACTCCAACATTTTCTAAATACCTGTATGTTTTCTATCTCAAGGTTGTTGAGTCCAATTGAGAATCTTGCCTTTTCAGATTCAGGGCTCTCTGACATTGACCTAACAGAAGAAATCTAAAGCCATACAGGGCCGGCCCCGTGGCTTAGCGGTTAAGTGCGTGCGCTCCGCTGCTGGCGGCCCAGGTTCGGATCCCGGGTGTGCACCGACGCACCGCTTCTCTGGCCATGCTGAGGCTGCGTCCCACATACAGCAACTAGAGGCATGTGCAGCTATGACATACAACTATCTACTGGGGCTTTGGGGGGAAAAATAAATAAATAAATAAAGCCATACAAAGACCACGGAAGAGTCTAAGCAAAGATATGGGATATGCACACGGAGATCCTTAAAAAGATCTGTCTTAATATAATGTCCCAAACTAACAGCATTAAACCACCACACCTTAAGATAGGTCTCAGATTCTAAGGAGGGAAAACGGATGGAAAAATAATTCTAACACCTTTCTGCTCCTAATCCTGTATAATGTTCATATATGTGAGCTCTCCAGCCCTTCTGTACAAGGAATAATCCCAGAGTACTGCCCATTCATCCTTCTCCTTCCCTCCTCTGAAACGCTCCCAGCTTCAAATCGGGGGGCACATTATATCCCCAATTCCACACTTAGCAACAGACACCCGCCCACCCTGGGTCGCCCCACAGCATTTCTCCTGGTTCATTCTCATTCTTCCTGACTTAGTTCTTGGAGGATTCAATCAACACAAAGAAGACTTTTCCAGCATCATGGCCTCTCTGTGTCTTGATATGCTCCTTTTCAATTATCCCATCATCTATGACATCAGTCTCTCGGTCTCACCTGCATTTCTTATAACTGCAAACCCTCATGCTCTTCAGACTGACCATCATCTCTCTTTCAAGCTCACTCCCCCTAGTCCAACTGCAAAACATGGATCTCACCCTAATGGGACCTCTACTGACATTTGGGGCCCCTGGCACTTTCTTTCCTCAAGAGACACCACGGGGCTTGTACTGATTAAGCTCTCCATTATACTTCTCAACACAAGTGGCTCTCCTATGTCTTTCTCTCAAGACAAGAATTCCCAAGGTGATGATGAAAAGCAGAACTGATGAATCAGTGATGGGAAAGGAGCTAATTGGAGTGGCTAGGGAGAGTCCATCCTTCCCCATGCAGCCCACCTTCTCCCCCTGGACCATCCTTTGGAATAATGTCCAACCCGGAGGACTGCCTACTGGAGGAAATTATGATCAAGACAATGGCAGGGCCAGGTCAATGCAAGCATGAGGGGGCCCATATCAGACAGGCCTTGGGACATGGCTCACATAAAAGTGTAGGAGTCACTCACTACAGCAGTAGGCTCTGCTCCTTCCCTCTCTATTCAGAAGAACATGATGTATTTCACTAAAGTTAATGCATTCTTTCATATGCTTCAGGGAGCTTTTCTTAACAGTTACAACCTGCTTACCAAAGCATGAAGACAAATTGTTCTTAATAAACATGCATCCCAGATAATTTAACAATCCAGCTTTAAGCCACAGTAAAATTATTTTTAGGACGTAATTGGGCTTAATTCTGAATAAACAACATGTTATAAGAAATACATATATATTTATATCATAGAGTAACTCTCTTTATAATAATATTTTAACTGAAATTAAGTGGAACTAAATGTTGAATTTATTTTTAGGGCATTTACTTGTCTCCTGTACCCCATCCCATCCCAAAAAGATTTGAGATGGTTCATTAGCCAGTTAATATCCAATTCTGCGCACGAAGGTGTTGTAAAAGTGCAAACTTCTTGTGTGTCTTTATTTCCTTGAGATAAAACCGTTTATACCTTTCCTTAAGTGAGACTGGGTGCCATATAAGTGCACATTGCATGACAAACGTGTGAGAAATAGAGCAAAGAAAATCAATGAATATGCTCTTACATTGCAGAATTAAAATTTTATTTACATTTGGTATTCCCTTAGAAAGTCAAAAGATGTGGGGGAAATTCTGGCCACTCCCACCTGGGCTAAGAAGACTCCAGGGGGATAGTTTTGGTGTTTTTCCCCAAGGCTGGGAGTATCACTTTCAAGAAGAAGCCAGCATCACACAGCATTGATGGACAGGCAGTCTGCATGAAGAGGATATTTACCCAAAGAAGCCAGTGAGCAGCCAACCTTCCCCACTATAGGTAGAGCTCTCTCCCTTGACGCCATCTTGCTCGCAATAAGAGAGATGATTCTTTATATTAGGGGAATGAAGGTGGGTTCCATGAAGTTCTCTGGGAGAGATCCAGTTGGGAAGATCCAACCTCAAGGAAGATGGCAGCTGAAGCTCTCTTATCAAAGAAGAGAAGGAGATGGGGTTGCCTGAGACACTGAAGACCATCTCTTTGCAGAACTCAGTTTAATCATGCAGAATCTTAAAGTCGCATTAAGGCAACCCACCTGCCTTTGTTCTGTCCTGGATCATTTTAGAGCCTAAGATTAAATACTTCACCAACGTCTCATATTCAAAGACTATTAGAATTGGGGGTTGTTCCCTAAGGTAACTGCAAAGATTGTTTCTTTCTCATTGTGCCATCTCTCCTTCCCAGCTGCTCACCATTAAGTGATCAGACATTATCAAGAATCCCCTGAGAACTAGCGAAGAACGAGGAAGGGGTTCATACCTGTGGAATATGAGAAAACATGAAAAAAATGGAAGGGTATCAAAATAAACTCACTTACTCCACAAGGTTGTTTAGGGCTGAGTTGGCCTGAAATGGTTGCCTTTTCTGATCTCTATGCATGCAAGGAAAGTTAGCTACAGATTGTTTGCCTGACATACATCACGTCCACCCCTACCAAGATAAGAACTTTCATGCAAAATCACCCATTTGTCTTCATTTCCATCTTTAAAAGTACAGTAACAGAGCAGATGCGTTCATAGCTTAAAAAATTGCTTCACGGTGACGTGAATAGAAAACCATTATGTCTCATTTAATCAGCAATGGAATTAAAAGTCAGGAAGGCACAAGAACAAAGCTAAACTGTTTCAAGTGAAGAGTCCAAGTTTCATTTTTTAAAGCTCACATAAGTCTCTCTTTTGTCAAATGTTATTATTAAGATGCATTCTCCCCACCGGGGTGAGACGCCTGCCCTGTCATCGAATGACTCATTGTCCGAACAAAATCTTATAATGCAAAACTATCCAGAAAAAAATCTTAAATGTGGTGTTAAATGCTTTGGAAAAGTATGGAAAATGGATGGGCTAATAAGTGGAATATTCTATTGGTCAGAATTCTCCGGAGAAAAAGAAGCAATAGGACATATATAGAAAGAAATTATAAGGAATTGGCTCACATGATTGTAGGGCCATCAAGTCCAGAAATCTGCAGGGTAGACCAGTGGGCTGGAAACCCTGGGAAGAGTCGATATTACAGCTCAAGTCCAAGGGCCATCTGGAAGCAGGCTTCCCTCTTCCTTAGAGAGGAGGTTAGTCTTTGCTCTTAAGATTTTCAACTGATTGGATGAGGTCCATCTACACTGTGATGGGTAATCTGCTTTAGTCAAAGTCTACTGATTTCAGTGTTAATCTCATCTAAAAAATACCTTCACAACGAGATTTAGACTGGTGTTTGACCCAATGCCCAGGTACTATGCGCTAGCCAAGTTGATATACAAAATTAACCATCAAAAGGATATAAGTAACCTTTGTAACATAAATGAATTTTTGTCCTGAGTTTATCATTTTTTGGTGGTTCTTGATGGTCACTGATTTTTTCCATGGATTGGGGGAGTACAGCTCTGCTCCCTTTTCTCAAAGAATGCATCAGATAAAATGGGTCTCTGTACATGGTTTCCCTGTCCCCCTACCCAAATGTTTGTTTATACTGCAGTTGTCATGTTTTCCCTCCACTAGCAGGCTTTGCGTGTGTTGGGATTGAATAAATATCCCTTGGCCGTGGATTGCCAGGATATCTAGAAAAAACTGATCCCCAGAGATTCTGAACTTGGCACTGCATAAAGTGACCAGAAATGAAGGAGCAATGTGGCCTGTGCTGTTGTTTTCATCCATGTAGAGTTCCCATTTCCCTTTGAGAATTAATCCTTCCCCATGCAGTCTTGGGTTGTCAATCAAACCTCCCTTCTTTCTACTTCCTTCAGTGGTCCTGTCTTGCCCAAATATCTCATCTTGTCCTTTAAGCATCTCTGATTGCTCCAGGGAGATACTAGTGCCTTGACTGGCAAAATTGAGCTATCGTCAGGATTACCTGGAGGGCTTGTTGCAAGACAGGTTGCTGGGTCCCATCGCCACAGATTCTGATCCTCTCAACTGAGGGCAGGACCCAAGAGTCTACATCTCTAACATGTTCCCAGGTGATCTGGATGCCTCTGGTTCAGGGGTGACACTTTGGAAACCACTGCACTAGATCAAATTAGGGCCAGGATTCTTCCATGCATGATCAGGAGAGGAAAAACCAGGAAGATGCTTTATTTTTATTTCCCATTAGTGACATGAGCCAGGGCTCTAAGTGTCCATCTTCTCTACTGCAAGGAGAAACTCCTTGTGTACCATGAAATAAATCATGGGAGGAAGGAGAGCTGAGAGATGGAGCACGTATCAGCAGGTTGACAATACTGTTCGAGGTTCTCTATCCAGATACGTCTGGGCCAAATATAAACCAGCCGAAGCCAATTTGCTTTCATTTTTGTTAAGCTGTTTTAAGTTTGGTTTCTATGACTTTTGACAGAGATCTGATAAATACATACTGAAAATATAAAAAAAAAGAGAAAAAAATTAATTAGATTAAACACTGTAAAATAAGGTATTCTACACTTGAAGATCTATAAGATAATTGTCTCAAAATTACTCCAGTAAAATTATACTAAGACCTTGACTTGAAATAAGCATGGGATTTGTATGAAGTGAATATACCACCCCATATCCGGGCTACGTGGTTGACTGCTGCTTGCTGGCAGTGGATGAAATGGAAAACTACATCACAGAAGTAAGACCAAAAAACCCCAGTAATTTCTCTTTTGAAGGGACTGAGGTTTCCCCCCTCTGTTTTACTGGATGTAAATAAAGGAATAATAGTGGTTAGCAAATGTTCTCTCCCTTCTTTCTCTTCATTCAACCATACATCAAAATAACAAGACAAGAAAAATGCAGTACACACTAGCAACGCAGCAAGTAAGAGGGAAAATGGTACATGGCATATTAAGTTAAAAAACTAATTGTATTTGACGCAATTATCCACATGTTCACTTGCTGTGTAGATTTTAAAATAACACTTCACTTATATATATTATATATATATATTTTAGCGTTAGGAACGCAGAATACCAAATTTTGATACAGAGTCTTACAATCGTGACACTTTTTATGGCATAGTAATTGAGTAATGGGATTGGGAGCCATATAATTTTGAGCTTATGTCCCTGCTCAGATACTTAATAGGTATGCATTTTTTTATTAGTCGCTTAAGTTACATGGACTTTGCTTTGCTCATTTGTAAGGAGGAAAAATGTAATACCCGGCTGACAGAGCTGTACTGGAGATGTAGATAATATATAGAAAGCTATTAACACAATGAGCTGGAAGACAGTGTAATGTTTATGCACACACACACACTGAAGTTAAATAACAGTAATTATCCATATCAGTGTAATGTTTGGTGGTCTCACAAAACAATAAAGTATCGTTGCAAACTGTATAAGACAATTTAGATTGTTTATAATTTTCAGGGGGAAAAGAGAATTAGCAATGGCTCTTAGAAACCTTCTCAGTTCCTGGGCTGGACAGGTTGTTCTCCTTAACTGAGAGGCATTCTAGAACTCTTCATGAACCTCTCTTATCACCTGCCGATGGAAACAATCAAAGTGCTTATTCTGAATGATACAGCTTTGTGCAGCGATGTGAATAATCTTCACCGTTAATGTGCCTGAATGAGAGAGCAGGAATAGGAAAATGTTCCATTGAGCCCTCTTATACATTTTCACCCACATTGGAGTGGGAAGAACACTGGAAATGGAGACAGAAGATGAATTTATGTCTGAGTCCACCCCTCTCTTGCTACATCATCATAGATGTTCATTCTATTTCTTTTCATATTGGTTTGAAGTTGTTAGGTCAGTATGACACTTCTCTGGGGTGTGGGCAGTAACAACGGTTGTCACATGTTTAGGAAGTTAACAATAGTCATAATTATAGTCATGACCAATATAATTCTATTCATAATTATCAATAAATTCAATAAATATTATAGTCATGACCAATGTCAACATCATAGTCCCATGTTATCTTTGGATTTTGAGAGTGAGGGGTATAATGGGGTAGTTGGCACCCTGATTCTGGAATGAAGCTTCATGGGGTCAAATTCTGCTTCTACCAGTTGCCAGCTATGTAGCCTCATTATTTAACCTCCCCATGCCTCAGTTTCCCAATCTGAAAAATAGGATAATAATGTCATTGATCTAGAACTTTCTTAAGAGGGTAAAATTAACTACCGTGTTTGAAATGCTCAGGGCAATGAATGACGCATAATAAGCACTCAATAAACATTGAGTGTTTCATTGTTTTATCAGAGCCCACTGTATTGCTTGTTTCAATCACTTAGAATTGAAGTGTGAGGCAGAGAACAGCAGTGAATCCCTACGGTTGTGAATAGACACAGGGGCCATGTGGATTACTAGTTGTGATGGCTACGAGAATTTTCCTTCATCCTTTCTTGGCATGAATGTTAGTTTTCTATGGCTGCTGTAACAAATTACCATGTGGTTTGTGGCTTAAAACAACGCAACTTTATTATCTTACAGTTCTGGGGGTCAAAAGTCCCAAATGGATTTCACTGGGCTAAAATCAAGGTGTCAGTAGGGCTGGTTCCTTCCTTCCTCTCCTAGGGGAGAATCTGTTTTCTTGCCTCTTCCAGCTTCTGGAGGCTGTCCACATTCCTTGGCTCATGGTCCCTTCCTCCACCTTCAAAGCCAGTGATGGCTAGCCCAATCCTTCTCACAGTCTGTCACTCTGATCTTTTCTGCTTTCCTTTTGGAAAGAAACTTGCAATCACAATTAGAGATCACCCAGGTAATCCAGGATCATCTTCCCATCTCAAAATCCTTAACTTAATCACATCTGCAAAGTCCCTTTTGTCACATAAGGTAACATATTCACAGGTTCTGGGCATTAAGATGTGGACATTTTCGGTGGGGGGCGTTACTCTGTGTACCACAGCACAGGCTCAAAAGACAGTCATCACAGGTACAATTGCTACTTATTAAATGCTTATCACACTTGGGGCTAGTACTCTTTCATATAGTATCTCATCTAATACTCCTGATACTTGGGGAAGAAATTTGAGGCTAGGAGAGTTTCTCCAAGGGCACAGGAGAGTATGCAACAGGATCATACTACAACTTCTCATTTATCTATTTGAAAAGGGGGTGCTCTGATCCACTAGGCTACTGTACCTCTAACTTAACAGCAGTGGAGTTTCCATAGGGTCTCAGGTCTTAAGACTGTCCTAAGGAATCCTCGCTTCTCACCTCCCACAGAGCTACATGTTGAAAGGTCTAGATGCCCAGAGCCTGGGCAGATCTCAAGAGCAAAGTTACCCACATCAGAAAAGTCTCTAACTAAACTCAAGACCCTCCAAAAACAAGTAAAACATTTCACTTTCTGTAATTAAGATGCACCAGTTGATTACCGTCTAGTCATTTGATAATTTTGTTTTTGCCTTTCCATGGATTTTTACTTTCATTTAATTACTTTAATTTGTTTTGCAATACACTTTCAGACACGTCAATAATGCCTCCAGCCAGAAGAAATGCTTGGACTCCTAAATCAACTCAACACAGGCCTAATGTGACAATGCTTTTCCTTCACTACCAGAAGATGAAAGTAACTTGGGGAAAATTTGTGAAAATCATAAGCAAGTCTTCAGAAAGAAAAAAAAAAAATGGCAACCAGAGGAGTGGTAAATTTCCAACAAGCTTTCTTAATTTTAGGCTACACGTTCTAGTATATACCCCAAGGTAATAGAAACACAGTTCCTTGTTTGATGTCAGTGGTTGAAAAAAAAAATCAGCGGAGCAAAAATGATTCTACCCCATCCTGAATTATAGAGATCAGTCAGAGAATAAGTACAGAAAATCACAGGTTCTCAGCTACCTCTATTAGCCGAAAAACTACTAACTGAGAATAATTTATAGCTGCTCTTCTAGGAAAAGCAACTAAAGATAATGAGTATTTTGAGCCTGAAAACCTTTAAAATCTAAATGAAGAAGAATAAACACTTTCATTCACTGATGGAAATATATACTAATAATTATTTAGTATTTACTTTGTGCCATGCTCTCTTTTGGAAATAAGGCTGGAATTAGTCAAGCTCATGGCTACACGGAACTTTAGTTTCTACCGTGAGGGTTAGTGTGTGTATTGGAGGAGTTGTTACAAACAAACAAATGAAAATGTCACAGAGAGAGACAAGGGATGAAAATTATGAAGCAGGAAGACAATATTGCTCAGGATTAAGACATTTCTCCAGGTTGGAAACTCAAAGAAACCAAAACCCAACCATACAGCTAGCTCTGCCTTTCATCCTTCTCTCTAGAGCTACTCTCCTAATAATCCTCTCTCCATTCCATTTGACTTCTCTCTCACATTTTTTCTTCACGATTTTGTATTCAGAAATGAAAATCCAAATAACAGAGATCAAAGTCCCCTAAATATCCTTTCATTCTGTTGAACATCTAAACATTCTCCTTTTCTTCTGCTAGACAAAAGATGCTTATCTCCATCCTCTTCATTCTCTCCTTCTCCTCTTCTCCTCTCTCCTCTTCCCTCCCCCTCTCCTCCTCTGCCTCACACACACGTTTACATTAGACAATCATCTAATATATGATAGTATAAAAAACAAAAAGTTAACCACCCTGGAGGTCACCTTCAGAACTGATCTATTGCAATTTTCCACTTGAGACAGGCAAGGGATGCTTCCAACCCTGTGAGCAGGTACAGAATGGAGGTCTAGAGAAAGGAGACTTTCCTGGCACCCCAGAACTGATAAGCGTATAGTGGGGACTAGAATCCACTTCTCCCATCAAGTTGTGTCTTATAGAAATTTTGGCAACTGTCTATTAGTAATACAGCGTAAATGACACTAAACCAATGATTTTACTCTTGTGTGCGTTCAATAGTGTGTGCTCCTAGGGTTCAAGTGCTGCTTTAGGCACTAAGGAAATGGTAGTAACTAAACCAAATTCTTACACCCAGAAAAGGTCTATTTTACATGCTTAATTCACTGCCCTAAAACTAACCACCACCTAAAAGAGAGATCGACTATCCCCGTGATCCCAGTGCAAAGTGATAGAAAATAAGGAATAACCCCTCTCTAGGAGTTTAAAGAAGAAGAAAATAAAAGCCACAATATGTAGAGAAAAATCACTCATTCTGGATCCTTTCATAGAGGACATGGGACCATCTGGATGCTTTCCCTGCTCTTCTTCCTTTTGTATTTCTCTACAGAAATGTATTCGTTTCCTAAGGCTGTCATAACAAATGACCACAAGCTAGATGCTTAAAACAACAGAAATTTATTCTCTCACAGTTCTGGAGACCAGACGTCTGAAATCAAAGTGTGGGCAGGGCTGAGCTCCCTCCAGAGGCTCTAGGGAGGATCCTTCCTGCCTCTTCCAGCTTCTGGGGGCTACAGGTGTCTCTTCGCTTGTGGCCACATCCCTCCCATCTCCGCCTCCATCTCTATGTGGTCTTCTCTGAGTCTGTGTCTTTACTCTTTTTATAAGGACACCAATCACATTGGATTAGGGCCACCCTAATGTCCTCATCTTGATCACATATGCAAAGATCCCATTTCCAAATAAGGCCACATCTACAGGTACCCAGCATTAGGACTTTAATATATCTTTCTGGGGAACATGATTCAACCCATAACAAAAGGTAAGAAGTATTTGAGAGAGGCATATCTGCAGAATGGATGATCCACTGAAAAGGTCCTAGATGTGGAAAGAAAAATAAAAAATGAACACTTGCACGGTTCATATGTTCAGCTCTACATCCGGGGGTTGCAACGCAAACTCACTCCACTCAGTGTTCGAAGGGGGGGGAGGTTTCCCCAGCCCAAGCTCCAGGGGTTGTGTAGACCCAGAAAGAGCCAAGAAAGGCCCAATCAGCAAGCGAATTTGGCTGTTGCTTCCCAGAGCATCTACTAGAATGTGAAAAGTCTTCAGCAGCAGATGTAGATATGAGCTATGTGGGTGGGACCAGCACATCCCCAGCAGTCTCCAGGCCAGTAGGAGCTTGGACCAGCTCCATACAAAGCAGAAAACAAGGAGAAACCTGAGACCTCTGTCTCCCCACCACCACTTAAGCCCATCCCTCCAGCATTCACACAAAAGCCACCTGGAAAAAAAACACAAAGAGAAGAAATCCAAGACAGAGAACACAGATTGTATTAACCTACAGAACAGGAGGCATTTTCGAATCAGACTGAGATGATGAGCTGAACCACAAGCCGGGGTTCCTACAGAATAGAATAGTTTGGGAACAATAAAGAACTTGCATTTTCTTTGTGCATGTATGTGGTATGAGGAAATGTGGTTTTCTGCTACACGTGTATAATTAATAGATATCAGGATACATGCCCTTTGCTGTGCTTCTCATGATTCAGTACCTCTCATTCCTTGGATTCAATCTTACATTTATTTTATCTATATTGAACTTGACTTCCTACAAAGTAGTGTTCTATTTAAGGAGTTTTCAATAATGTATCCTTTCACATGGATAGAAATCAAATTATTTCTATGTTTGGAGCTCAAAGAGAAATTATATTGATAATTTGGATGTTACAAAAGTGTAATAATTGGGGATCAACAAAGTCTGGTATCATTAATTTATCAATTCTTTAGGTTTCTTCCATTGAAAGATTTGCAAACAATTATTCCATGCACAGTCATGCATTGCTTAATGACAGGACACATTCTGAGAAATGTGTCATTAGGCAATTTTGTCATTGTGCAAACATCATAGAGTGTACCTACGCAAACCTAGATGGTATAGCCTGCTACACACCTAGGCTGTATGGTACTAATCTTATGGGACCACCGTGGTATATGCAGACCACTATGTATATAATCTCTTGTTGACCAAAATGTCATTATGCAGCGGATGACTATAGTTATTACTCCATGAGGGCTTTATATTTGCACTCTCACAATATTGTAATGTAACGTAGACTGAAAATCCAAAATAGTTTACAATTTCTTCTCCTAATTTAAACGTATGAAAATATATGCTTAATATTTGAACTTGTTTATGTGCCTTTCACATAATGTGAATATATCTTTTAAATAACACACTCTGTCCTTAAATACTATGCATAGGAAACACTTTAATCCATCTAAAATCATTGTGTATTTTACTTTTACATTCAATAACTTGTGAAACAACATGTATTTTAGTACTGGAGAAAAGAAGACCTTGACAAATTTATTAACAAACATAAGTTCATTAAAATGATCCTGTGACTACCTAATTTATGAAGTAATTAATTCTGACTTAAACAATTATTTACTTGAAACTCAAATTTGCTCTGAAACTCCAAGTAATGTTTCCTTGCCACGACATAATAAAGTTCTTATCTAATTACTAATTAGTCTCAAGCATGATAAACGTTTTAATTAAAATCACTGAAACAGTTAAGCATTTATCACTTTTTTTTATCTTTTCGTTTATTCTCTTTAAATTAACTGTTTAACAGTCACTGAGAGCCCAAACATAAAATGGATGCTCATTCATGAATGGCAGGATTTTTCTGGTAATTATGCCAATTGAGGAAAGAGGAACAAAACTTTCCTTTTTCAAATATTTTACAAAATATTTTTGAAGCTCATAAGAAAGGATAAGTAGCTCACTCCATTCCAGAAAGACATATTGCACCTAAGCTGTTATAATTGAATGGTGTCCAATAGGATATGCTGAGTATAGTGAGGCAGCAAAAGTCACTGAGAAATTGTCTTGGATAATCTCTAACTCTTGCATTCAAGGTCTCTTTTTATGCCATCAAGAGCTTAAGTGCTCCACACCAGTCTTGTGTGATGTGAAGTCTCTCTGGCTCACCACCTTTGCCTTGGCTGGGGAATGGGTGGGTCATTGAAGGTCCTTAGCTGTCGGCCAGTGTCTGTGCCCATGGTGTGGGTCAGTTATGGGATAAACGAAGGTTCAGAACACCAATGACTGAATCAACATTGGTGGTTGATGGACGACGCTCTGCTGAAGGCTGCTTGGTGGGGTCCTCATTGAACACCAACACTAACCCCAATGGAGAATGAGCATGCATGCAGCTCCCAGGCACCCCCTCTCTTGTCATCTTGGTCTTTTCCATCCTTCCCAATCACCAAGCTCCCCAGCTTAGCTGGAGTGCTTGTCTTGATTCTTTTCATTTTTCCTTTTTTTAAATTTATTTTATTTTCTCCCCCAACTCAAAAATGGATGGTGTAAGGCACTAGTTATGCTGATCTGTCTGATTTCACCGTGTTTGTTGGGACACCTGTCTAGCCATCCCAAAACACAAGAAAAAAAGGATGGTAAGCATATATCTAAATTGCAGTATTCACGAGAAAAAGACTAGCATTTGCTCAGGGTTGTTTGAGATTTTTCTTCTTGGTTTCTTAACTAACTGACAGAAATGCTGCGTCCAAATGATTATCTCAATGTCAAGTTTCACATTTGGGGCAATTTTCTATACACAGCAAAACTATTTTGCTTGACTTTTTTCTGTTTTTCCCTGAGTATCTGCCTTGGTGCATACGTAATTTCCTTGAGAAACCTGTGCCTGTTAAAAGCATGCAATGATGCTTTTTCTTTCCAGTGGGCAGGACACCATGACTGCAGAGCATGGGGTGTTAGACACACCTGGTAATGAGTCACGGTTCACTTTTAACCCTTCGAGTGCTATTTTAACTTTTACCTATTTCCACTTGACATCCTAGAATTCCAGGGGCATTCTGTAGCTACTTTTGAGTTAGAAAATAGCTTACTCCTTGGAAATTTATGTTGATGTAAATGTATGAATAGTTAACAATAACAAGAAAGAAACTTGAGACTACTTCACAGTCGGGACTTCAAAATTTAGGGATTATCTGTTGAAGAGGATGTAGTCAACGAAGCAGATAATTCATGTTTTCTGTGCATAGAAGAGAGAGCCAATAGCACCAAATCTCTACTTAACCACTGATTTTAACTTCTAAGTAGATATTCGGAGTTTAATTTTATCATATATTGACTCTTCCAATGGTCCAACTCCATTAACTGGTTTATTGATCGTCCACCATGTATAGTGTTTATAGAATTGGCCCACAGATTAGAATTGGAGAGAAAGGAATGTAGTTGGAAGGAAAACAATCAATACAATTATGAGTTCTGTTTCCAACACGAACACACAGGCTTCTACCTTCTCTGGGAACACAGTTGATAGATTTCAGTGATTTCCAGGTCTTCCTCATGGAGTGAAAAATTTCATGTTACTCATTCACTCTGATCTTTTCCATATCCCCTGAACATATTTGAACTCAGGTTCTTCTATGATATTGACAACTCAAAATGGTGTGACTGGTTTATTAGGAAAGGAGCAAAATCCACAGAACATGATTTTGTTTTTTTATCACAGCCAATGTCCATCTGGATTGGATTCAGATTCTGAGTGGTGAGGAGTCTCTATATCTCATTAGGAATATTTTGATTTGTCATAGAATGCTGGTCAAGACTGTGGACTCAAGCAAACGCACTGAGGTCATTGGACATATTCGGGCATCAGATGTCTCCTACTGCATCTAACTTGGGGGAGCATGTGGTTCAGGGACAATGAATCACAATAGTGGCATGTAGACTATTTGATGTGGCTGGGTATGTGGTTTCAGAGCAGAAAGGAGCAAAATATCAGAACTAGGATGGACTTCTCTGGATACTCAGCTTGACACATCACCGATTTTTAAACCTACCTTGCTCATTCCTCTTTCTCCCAGTTCTGTTGCCCCATTGCATTTGGTTTACTCTCTGCAAACCCAAGATTCCCTAAAGAAAATTTTATCATAGACTGTAGCTTTTCCTAGCATCAAATGAGAAGTTTCAAAGGTCTTTTTGCATTTTATTGAGACTTGCTTGGGAGAACTCTACAATTACAATTCGAGAAAATTATACAGACCTACCTCTCCTCACTAGTTTGTGATAGCTACGATACACACTATTTCAAATAGATGCGGCATAAAGGTTTGATTTGATAGATTATACTTATGAGCTGCAATCATCCCTTTAGTCAGAAACATATAAATGAATATATAAACAAATGGAAAATAGGCAAATAACTTTTAAAAATAAATGAGGAATAAACATATTCAAAACTTCAATTTATGTGAATAGTCTGCAAAATCCACAATAAAAACAGACGTAATTTTGGCCTGAGAAGTTCTAAATTAAAGAAAGAGGGAAAGTTAGTACTATTGAGAAGGGTTCAAAGAAATGTGTGCCTCTAGGCACAGCTGTTAGAAATTAATGTAGAAACAATCCCACATAGAGGTAACTGAGCTCAGGCAACAAGCTGAGGTGTGTGAGAAATACCACATTTAATGCTAACTCTGAATTTTCCCCAGTCCACATTTTGCCCACATTATCTTTTCAGATGAGCTGACTCTTCCATGTCAGGCTCAGGACCCAAGATTTCAGACAAGCCTGCCCAAGGAACCCACAAACCAGGCTCTTTCTGTCTTCCTCATAAATGCCCTCTTGCTCTCTCCTTCTTGGACATTTAGCAGAGTTGCCTCAAATTCTCAAAGGACATGGGATTTTGGACAAAAACAAGGGGGAAAAAAGAGTCATTCACAACCTTGGCTTCCCATCTGTCACGAACTTCCTTTTTTAAAAAAATGGGTTAAAAAAATAACATCCTCTCTTTCAGAGCTTAAACCTTAGAGATCTTCAGTAGAGTAAGGCTGGGACCTTCTCTTGAGCCATCTTCTGTGCACTAACTAAGCCATCTCCATGGTATGTAGCTGTATGGTGTTTCAGTGTTTCTTTGCAAGCCTAAAGCCAACTTCTTCTGCTCTTCTAAAAGGTGAGTCTTCCTGGTGGGACTTTTTTCTGGTAGGATTTCTTTTTCAGTTTGCCTCCACATGTTACGACTGTGGCTGAAACACTTTTGATTTGAGATATTAGAGGAAAATCTCTCCTTAGTTTCATGGGTGTTTGTGAGGCAACAACACACAGAACATCTGTTATTCTTAGTTCTTAGTTCTCTAGTCATGATGATGATTCTTTGTCAAATTCTGAGAACTACATCCAAATGTTTAGTAGGTGAGATGTTATTCTCCATGGGTGAGGCAGGGGGTCAGATAAACCAGGCTGTCAGTATGCTGAAACTAAACACGAACATGCATGATATGTGCATCTGATATGTGATTGGGTCTATAGCATGGCTATCCGTACGGTAGGTATGTGCCTACGTGACCAGCTCCTCTAAGAACATTGGACTCAATACTCAAGTGGACTTCCCTTATCAAGGGCACCTTGAATATGCCCCTGAAGTTTGCATATGGAGAGAAACACAGGACACATTTATCTTCTCATCACAGAGCCAGAAGAAGAAAATCTGCATTTGACCTCTGTAACATTCGCCAATGTAGAACTTTTTCCCACTGTTCCTACACAATATCCTTTGCTTTAATAAGTCTTAGCTGCAGTTATAATGTTATGGTGTGCGGTATGCGTCCTTTCTAGCAAATCACCAAGCTAATGGGTGCTTGGGAGATCCCGGAGACAATGGTGTTTTGACTGCATCTATGTATTCCTTTCTTTTTGGCCATCTGTCTTGGTTTTAGGAAGTGCAAGTTTCTGCAATTGTGGGTCTATATTGCCAATTATCCTAAAAATTTCCTGGTTTACCTGTTAGACTTTGCTTCGACTTAAGAGTATGTCCATGATTTATGCTTCTTCCATGGCCAGAAAAGAAAAAGAAGGAGAAGGAGGAAGAATGAAAGTAGTAAGAGAAAAAAAAGGAAAAAGAGATGGAATTAAATGGATACTTTCATGGCAGAAAAATAGCAGATTTCAAATTAACTTGTAGAATTAATAAAAGTGGAATTTAATCTAATTTCTCTCCCAACTCCTGGAGAAGGACAGAGTTTTCTCCCCACTGTTGTGCACATTTTATTTTCAACTCTGATTCCCATAACTCTGGGAAGATTCTAGTCTTTCCTTTTTATTTATTTTTTTTTCAAACTCATTCACTGGAGATTTTTAGTCCTTGCCCAACAAGTTCATCTACATTTCCCAGAGGAAATTAGAGCTTTAATTAAGCTTGCAGGAGCTAGCAGTCCTATAAAAACTAAATAATTAAAAGATCTTCAGAACCAGAGGCAGCAAGGATGCAATTTTATGAACGTGCACCTGTCCATTTTACGAAGCCAACATAAGGCGTTCGTGTTCTACAGGGAGCAGGTTTAATATGGGCAAGGCAGAGAGAAAAGAGAAGCTGCTAGACAATGGCCATCACTAATTGCTGAGATCTTTTAAAATAAATCTCTTTTATCAATTAATCTCATTAATCACCAGTTCAAGTATCTGAGGCTGACTCAATACAACTCTGAAGTAAAGAAACACAAATTCAGCATTTCAACATCCCCTTTGCTTTGTCTCCAGTCTGCTTTACTCTGCCTGCACCACATCCCCGCAGAGACGCAGGGTTTCCTTACTTCCAACCAGCTGACTTTGAACACAAGACTTGTGTCCTCATCTTCCTGTGATTCGGGTCTCATGATTTCACATTGAAACAATCCCTCGGTGTGATCCCCTGCATAAAACTATGCTAACTTATTTTCATCAAAGCTCTCCCAGGCATTCACGCATTATGTAGAACTGTTTTCGAAAACTCTGAAATAAAATACGCTCTCAAAAGTTCTCTCTAGGGTCTGCAAAAACATGTCATCGAGGTAAGAATCCAAAGTTTTACTTTAGAAAACATCATTCAGTGACTTATTTCTTCAATAGGGATTTCCACTAGCAGAAAGGGAAGATATGTGGCAGAGGTCTATGTACCTCCTTTGACACCAGTGCAACAACATACGCATTTGTAAGTATCCATCATCTTAACCAGCCCCAGCCTGTTCTGATAACTCATCTCTGGCACACTTTGTTACTGTACACCCTCCCCTCAGAACTGATTTCATGGGCAAGCTCCTTCAGTCCTGAGGCAGACACCCGGAAGTAATGATTTGGGAGAAGCTTAGCACGGCCTTTCAAATTTTAAGGACTGTACCTCAATTCCAAAATACACTATGCAGAGTGTGGATACACTATGGTAGGTTACCTATAAAAGCACATTTTTAAAGTAGATAAAGATAATGAAATAAAAGTTCAGCAAAACATCCTGATTTTATGTGAATATCCTGTTGCTGTGCATTTGAGGTGGTAAAGGAGAAGGACCATGAGTATTGATGGAATCGTTGCACAAGAGGGTTTTATTTCCATGAAATCTGGAATGGGAACATTATCCGATGATTAACACGTTATCTGCCTGGGGTATAGTACAGTTCATGAATTCAACTAGAGTTGCCAATTTAGACAAAAGGGCCTTCCTTTTACACAAAAGACAAAAATTCTGACGGGTGAGTTATGAACTGGAAAACCACCAGCCTTCCCGTCAATGAGCAATGATTAAGTTCATGCTCACAAACACTGCAAAACTGTTAACATATGTCAGTGAATCACCAAAATCAAAGAGATTGCGTTTATGTTCTGTGTGAAAAATGGAATCCTTTTCAAGATAGAATCTTTCCCCCTGTAAGGCTATCAAATTTGATCTTCTTGAGAAAAATATCAATTTCTTGATCAACGTCGTTTGAGAGAGCAATGAGTGAAATTGAGACAAAATTGATGATGCAGATGCACATGTTGAACCTGATCTTCAAACACTATGTTTGATGCTTATTTTTCAAAATACCCAAAGCCCAGCACCTGGCTATGGAAAATGAAACACAAATAATTCCTAGATACCTAACTGGGGCTGAGAGAGTGGGGATAGAAGTAGAGAGAAAGTCGCACTTGGACCCACGGTTTTGACTTACAATAAAATCTAAACGACAGTAGTATCTAAAGTTTATAAAAATATCTAAAGCAATTTACAATAACGTCTAAAATCCTAACATCCTATCATTTCCTGCATAGCACTGACCATGATGCAAGCCAACACTTCTTCGTGTAATTCCTGGAAATGTCCAACTCTCTCTGTGTGTATATTAGCTATTGCTCCCCAGGCCCTCTGGTGAACAGAAGACTGACCACTATGGATGGCATCCCTTGAACCAGCTTCCCTCCGACTTCCTGTTGGGTCCAGCCACTGCTAGATTGGAGAGTAGAAGGAGAGATGGATTAAGAATTTCATCCCCATTCCTTCCTTGCTCTGTGCCATATTAACAGCAGAAGCTGCAACTCTTCATGACTATAATTCCTCCACTATGGTAGAGTCCCTTCTCTGCAGCTCCCACTCTCAATGGGATTAGGTGACACTGTCTCCTCCTCTTGTTCCTTCAAGCCCAGGTGATGTAGCAGCCTCCCACAGAGGTTAGTCCCCAGTTACCACTTCTTTATTATTTTTCCCTCCCCATCCTTCTGTAAGGATCCCTTTCATTAACCTGCATTCGATTGGACCATCGAGGTGGATTCTCTTTCTTGCTGGAACCTTGACTTGTACATCCTGCTGGGCTGCAGGCTTCATGAGGGTAGGGTTGTGTCTCACAGGCTCATTGCCATATCCCCAGTGCCTGGAATAATGCCTGACTCCAAAGACTCTTCTTAAATATTTATTGTTGTTGAGATGAAATCCAAATTATATAAAATTAACCATTTTAAAGTGAACAATCCAGCAACATTTAGTACATTCATAATCTTGTGCAACCCTCACCACTAATCTAGTTCCAGAACATTGTCATTACCCCAGAAGAAAACCCCATGAGCAGTCACTCCCCATTCCTCCCTCCCCCAGCCCCTGGCAACCACTAATCTGCTTTCTATTTCTACAGATTTAACCATTTTGGATATTTCATAAAAATGGAAGCATATAATATGTGACCTTTTGTGTCTGGCTTATTTCACTCAGCATAATGTTTTCAATGTTCGTCTACATTATAGCAGGTATCAGCTCTCCATTTGTCTTTATGGCTGAATAATATTCCGTTGTATGGACAGACCACAATTTGTTTATCCATTCATCTATTGGTAAACATTTGGATCGTTTTCACCTTTTGGCTGTTGTGAACAGTGTTTCTATGAATATTTGTGTACAAGAATTTGAGTTCTCCCTCATATTAATCAGATAGATAAATAAGATAAACCCATATCACTGATTTTCCAAGAGTGTATTTTTCAAAATAATATACTTGTAAGCTTTTCCCATTATTAAATGCTTCTTTTGTTACATTTAATTTGAAATATGCTATACACTATATCCTCTTCTTGGGAATTTTCAGTATGTTTTCACTTATAAACCTTGTTGAGGGTGGGGCATTTTAGAGAGAGTCTGCAGAAAAAATATTACAATTTTGTCAAGTCATTTATTTCCCAACTTATTTATTTAAGGACTCACTCACTTTTTCTTACTGTAGTTCCTTTTAACAGTCTGTTTTATCCAATTTATATTTCTTGCAACCCAATAAATTGGAATGAGAAAGCCAATGTTTGTTTGTCCTTCTTAATTATACATGCATCCAGTGACTTTCCCCGATGAGAAGATTTCCCTTCCCTAATTGTAAACTTGTCTTTTAATCTTTTGAGTGAAAAAGGAAATTATGCAAAAGGCCCTGTCAGTGTT
Source organism: Ceratotherium simum simum (assembly GCF_057802395.1). Taxonomy (NCBI): domain Eukaryota; kingdom Metazoa; phylum Chordata; class Mammalia; order Perissodactyla; family Rhinocerotidae; genus Ceratotherium; species Ceratotherium simum. The sequence goes on from NC_141940.1 coordinate 126,947,894, forward strand.
ATATTTTATGCACTGTGGAATAACACTCTCCTCCAACAATAGAAAAAGCAAGAGTAGAAATTTTAAAAAATGAATTAGAGTTAGAGCCTACACTTATGTAACTTCCATTGGAAATATTAGGGATTTCAAATATTGGAATTAATATGTGTAGTTGTGAAAACTTGGGAGGGAAAGAAGAAGGGAGGCAAGAAAAAATAGGAAGGAAGAACAAAGAGGGGAAGGAGAAGAAGGAGGGAGAATATATGCAGAGAGAAGAGATCATGGAAATACTCAACGATGAACCCTGGTGGAGTCAGTAGGTATTTCTGGTTCTCTCCTTGTGGGGGTTCAGCATGGGGTGCTGCATGCAGGGCAGAATAAAAGTTGTCCCTGGTTTCCACAGAGGTTGCAACGTCTTCTGTCTCCTCTTAACCCTCAGGACAAGCAACTGCATGAATCTGGGAGCATCTCTCATCTATACGACAGCAAATTTATCCAAACATTTTTAACAACAGAAACTTTTATTTCTTTAACCTCAAACGAAAGCTCCTATGGCTATGTAAAGCTAAAATTGTGTTATTTATAAGCTACAAATTAAATCAGTGAGAACAAAGGGATTATTTTAAATAACAAGACAAAACTTCAATGAGTCGTTAGAGAAGATGTTTGCAAGCTTGTACCAGATGCAGCCCCCACATTCCTCGCCTTGGTTGAGAGGGTGGGGTGAGGGTGTTAAATGCTGTGAAGACAATTTTATTTAATGATGTGCTAGGAGATCTAATAATGAGATTTTTTTTAAACCATATTAGATTTCAATTTGCAGATAACTCCCTGAATATCACTTATCCTCCAAAAGCAGCCTGATTAGACTCTCAAAGTGTTTTGGATTTCTTCCTCTCAGGACACATTTAAAAATACACATATATATGTACATATGTACAAATTACACGCATATAAATAAATAAATATTCTTCCTTCTTCTAATTTTTTTCTAACTTTCAAGGTTATCGTTTCCTGAAGAACATATATACGATATAGTCTCTCTCTCTTTCTCTCCATATATACGTATATAAAAAAAGACTATATCGAATGACCAATAAAAACCGAGAAAAATTTCTTCTTGAAACCTGGAAGGATGGTAACAAGAAAGGACTGCATTTATACTCTTCAATGACCTCATTGATTAAGGGTAGCATGGAACCCACTGTATTCCTTCCCATGGGAAGCCAGTGTTACGTTGGAAGGGAGACACCTGTCCTCTGTGTCTGAAACATAGTAGACTATGCCAGAAGCTTCCTCTTGAAATAAAACAATGCTCCTTCTCATGTTACAGCTGGCTTGCATTCTTGTTCCATGCGGCTCTCGTACAGAGAGGTGAGCAGGTGGGCATAAATAGGGTGGGAGATTCAGCCAATAGGTAGATGAATGTGAAAAGAAATGCTGAGCAGGTGTGAGGAAGAACATGAATCATGCAGAAATCAGCCTGAATCTAACACACAGGTGATCCCGATTCTGTGCACATTAAGAAGTATCACAAAATAGTCTTTCTGCTAGGATAGAGAGAAAATCATCATCTGCATGGATCCTTGTCCTCAAGACTCAACTAACCCAGAACTGATAGTTCAAAAGGACATTTGGGAGTTAGGTGAAGGCTCCAGGAAAAAGGGAATAATGAATTTGCCCAGAGGTGACTGCATCTTAGGTATTGATTCATCTCTGCACAAAACACTTTGACATAAAAAAATTGATGAAAGGAATTGTGACCATTTGACCACTGCATTACAAAAAGCATAATCTACATTTCCTATATTTAGTTCACCAAGAAAAGATGGATACAAGCCACTCCTTCCAAACATTTAAAAGGCTACTTAAATGGAGCAAGATTTGTTCTATGTTACCCAGGAGGAAGAAATAAAACTAGTCCGGACATAAATAAATAAACGTTTATAATCACAGAGAAACAAACATTGAGCCAAAAAACAATGTTGTAATTATCAAAAGAAAAAAACCTAATTGCAAAAGTCAGGTATTACCCCTTGATTTAATATATTTGTGTATAGTGTTAACATGGTTTTATTATTCTCCTTAATTGGCTTTATAAGAAAATATTATAAATGCAACCAAACTAAAACCAATAGGATGGGCCCACCCAGAAATTTGGAGTGTCCTTCAGCGTATGTGAGCAGGGACCAGACAGATGCTCAAAGTAGGCATTCTTCCAGGCAAGTATATAACTCCTCGAGTCCAAATGGGAGAAAATTTGGGGTCTGGATATCAAGCAGTACAGGAGGACTGACTTAAATGTAATATGGTTTGGAATATACGGAGCCCATTGACTAGTCCAAGGACCATTTTAGAGTGTTTAAAAAATGCATTATATCCAGGGTCTGGATTTTGAAAGCAAAAGAGCAAGCCAACAAGATCTAGACAGAGTGAGATAACTAATTTTGGACTCCACAGAACTGTTAAGAGGATCTTGGATCTCTTCTAACATTGTGGGGTGAGCAATGGAGCACCCAAAATTTCCATATGGTAGATGCTTCCTAAACATTGTGTGATAAAAATGATAGGTGCTTTATCGTCACTGAGTTCAATCAGTTGCTTTTCATGCTGACAGTAGAGAAATAACTAAATAACTAAAGAAATAACTAAGTCACCCCAGGTTTTTCCTATACTCTGAGACTTTTCAGGTTTTATTTATCTGTTATTAGTTCTATACAAACACTTCCTCTTTGAATGCTTGTTAAATGAATCCATGAATGGGTCAATTACAATTATTTCTCAGTCCAGCTATGTATCTCCCACCTGCCTACCACATATGCAGAAGCAAAATGAAACGCCCATGGAGGACACAAAATTATCTTTGGTAAATCATTTGCTCCTTTCTTATATAATTTGCATTTAGCAACACTTCAAACACCTAACTCCATCACCCATACAGTAATTAAACTTAGTGGGTATTGAACGTTCATTAATGAATTAACCAACCCCTCAACGTTATATGCAGTTTTTCATTTAAAGCAGAGCATCTCAACGTTGGCAATATTGACACTTGGGGCTGGAAAGTTCCTTGCTGTGGGAGGTTACAATTGCTTTCATTCACTTACGCAACTGACATAGGGTGGCTGTTGGTATTCTGGTCCATAGACATCCAAAGATTGGCCACAAGTTCAAAGTTTCCATCCAACTTTTAAAGGAATTGGACATACTTGACCCCTTTTGGCATTGTGATACCACAGTCCCTAAAAATATTGGACTGGTGCTAAAAATTGATTAAATGTATGTTTGAAAAAATGTACATACTGGAAACGTGGTCTTGCAGACATACCAGTGATGTCATGAAGACAATGTCTTCCAATTTTGAGGCATTCATGTACAAATCATTCTCATTTCCCTCATTTCACTGAATCTTTGTTATCACCCTGTTGAGAGGGTATAACTCAATTTCAGAGATGATGGAATGGAAACCAAGAGAAGTTAAGTGCCAGGTCTAAATTCTCAGGTAGGAAGAGATAAAAGCAAAATCCAAATTGAGATATTTTGACTTCAAGCTCTGTGCTCTTTCTCCTCTAGGAAACATGTTTGTTTGAATCTGAGTAATTCAATTTGAAAACCTTTGATTTATACAATAAATACTGAACTAGAAAGCATTCATAAAACAGATTTTTGCAGCCTTTGCTCAAATGCCAATAGCATCATTGCTTTGCAAATTTAAGAGTATGCCTTCCCTTCTTCACTATTTCTCCCTTTTCTTCTTTTAAAATTTGTACAGCTTTGGTTTTGAGTTAAGAGAAATAAAAACAAAAGCGGGGAGATATGGCAGCACTAAATAGAAAATGAATAATAAATCACATTGTAAGAATAATCAAACCATCCTTACTTCAGCCCAAGTTTAGAATGTGCTGCAGTATTTTAAATGTTTTGAGCCTCAAAGAAGCAAATATTTTAAAAAAAAGGAAGGAACATCTTTTGGGACCTCAACCCATTTCTGCTAAGATAGCATTAGAACTTAATACTGATTACAATCCATCACCTCACACATATGCCTAATCATCCCTTTCACCCTCCTCCCTCTCTCCTTCCCCTCTGGTAACCACCAATCCAATCTCTGTTTCTACGTGTTTGTTTATTGTTGTTTTAGTCTTCTACTTATGAGTGAGATCAAACGGTATTTGACCTTCTCTCTCTGATTTATTTCACTTAGCATAATACCCACAGTGTACAGCCATGTTGTCACAAATGGCTGGATTTCATCCTTTCTTATGGCTGAGTAGTATTCCATTGTGTATCTCTACCATATCTTCTTCATCCATTTGTCCCTTGGTGGGCAATTAGGTTGCTTCCAAGTCTTGGCTATTGTGTATGGTGATGGATTGTAATTAGTATTTGGGTGGTGAACATGATGTAATCTATGCAGAAATCAAAGTATAGTGATGTACACCTGAATTTTATACAATGTTCTAAACCAATGTTACCACAATAAAAATAAATAAATAAATAAATGAAATGAAATATGGAAAAAAAAAAACTTAGTAGGCTTCCCTAGATGATAATTCTAAAACACTCCATTTATCCTTGTCTGTCATTCTTGCTGTGGTAAGCAGAGAAGAGGGACACACTTGATAAAGTTGTATATCTCTGATGATTTATTCTTTGTTTTGGACAATTCTTCATATTTTATAATAGCAGAATCCCTGCCCACCTTCTTCACACATCCAGTCCTTAAAACTCAGTGACCACAACGTATCAACTTGTTGGTCCAAAGGCACAGCCTGTGATAAATGGTAAGTGAGAGAATCAACTCCCCGAAAACAGTCAAGGTTGGCTAGGCTGGAATATCCCATGACTCCTTGATCTTCATTTGGAAGACTGATAGAGACCATTGAGAGAAGGCTGAGGAGATAGAAAGGAAGCAAATCAGCCAGGCATCACAGAACGACTATCTAGTTTGGGGAGTAAGTCTTGTTAAAACACAATCTTTTTGTTTTTTCTTTAATTAAACATTCTGGGATCATTTCTGTATCAGCTTCCTTGGGCTGCTATAACAAAGTACCACAGACTGGGTGGCTTAAACAACAGAAATGTATTTCTCACAGTTCTGGAGGCTGGAATCTGAGATCCAGGTGTGGGCAGGGCCGATTTCTCCTGAGGCTTCTCTCCTTGGCGTGTAGATGCCATCTTCTCCCTGTGTCCTCACATGGCCGTCCCTCTGTGTGTGTCTGTGTCCTCATCTCCTCTTCTCATATGGACACCAGTCGTACTGTATTGGAGTCCACCCTAATGACCTCATTTTACCTTCATCACCTCTTTAAAGACCCATCTCCAAATATAGACACATTCTGAGGTCCTAAGTGTTAGGACTTCAACATATGAATTTGGAGGAAGCACAATCCAACCCATAGCAATTTCTCATCACAAACTGAAGAAAATACGTCCTTATCTTTGCATGTACGTTATAGCGGAGGTGCTTTTCCAATTGGAAAAGGAAGTATGTAAGTCAGTAACGAAACGATTTAAATTTCCCTGCTTCCAGTTGGAGGAGAAATAATAACGAATCAAACCCAGGCATCTTCCAAAGATCCTTGAAACAATCTCCTCAAATCATCTTGATTCCACTCTTCTTGAGTTAAGGCTTATGCCCTGGAATCCATGATGTGTTATGACTCTTTCGGAAGGTCCTAACATGTTTTTAGTTTAAAAAGGTGATCCTAGAATAATAAGATATGAACCAAAACGATATTCTATTTGTAACCACCCTCCTTCCATCTTCCTGAAGTTTTCAGCTTTGAAAAATTTGCCAAAAAGTTATGTGGTGCAATTTTTCCCTGTAAATATTTTTATAATCCCATTCTAATTTGCAGACAATCGAAACAATCACTCAGTATCTGGTTACGTTTAAAAGTATCGCCTACTCTACATTTTAATATACTATATTTCTGAGGAAATTGTCTTTTCTAAATCAGTCTAATAAAATCAAGACACAAAAATACATACAAAGAAATGAAGCCACTTAGTACAGAAGACATCCATTGATCGTACTAAGAACCTCCTCTGAAATGTCGTGTTTGTACCTGCAACTTTAATTACCATCTCTATCAATTATCTAATTATTCCTGCAGAAAGCTCGAGTTGAAATATGAATGACGTTCCAAAACACTTAAAATGCTGAACCTCTGCAGTAATTTTCCAGCGCACAAGTAGAAGCCCCATTTTCAGTACACGCGTTGTGGCGCTTCCCTCTCATTTCACACTAGCTGCAGGTTGTTACAATGGTGACTTCTTTCCAGTAAACAGCTGAGTCATTGACCATGCAACACAACAACTCTCTCGAGATCCCTAATCATCTCAGATATTTTCTGACTTTTAAATTAAGCATTTCCACACCTGGTATCTTTTATTTTTACTTTGTCAACAGTCTATGAAACCAGAATTCAAAAGAATATTGCAAATGGTCACCAGTCTTTCAACGGGAGAGCTAAGGTGACTTTAAGGCCTTCACTGAGCCAGAAAGATGCTGCCTTGATGTGGCTTTCAATTGTCCTTTTAAGGGAAGAAAAATGTCTCAGGGCCAAATCACCAAGTTAATCCATGGCAGCCTGAAACCCCTGAGAAAATGAAACAAAATGCAGTAAGACCACCACATAAAATATGATATGCCCACCAGCAGATGACCACACAAGGCTCTTCCTCGGACAGCAAACAATTCACCAAGCCCTGGCCATCGGGTGGGCTCCACTTCAATTGGTTGCTGCCTGAGAACTCACTAAGTGTCTTGGTTTTGCCAGGCCTTACTTGTGAAAGGGGTTGTCCATTTACCTGGTCTTGTGGGAAAGGTCAAACTGTGTTTATCCACTCCGGACCATCACAGTAAGAGATTAACGAATGTGTGTTGAATGAAGACATGAAGACTATACGGGAGATTCCTCCAGAATAGAAAAGGCATCATATTTGTATGGGTTTTCTATGGCTGCTGTAACAAACCACTAACATGGAGGCTTAACACATAACAATTTTATTAACTTAGAGTTCTAGAGGTCAGAAGTGTCACTGGGCTAAAACCAAGGTGTCAGCAAGGCTGCCTTCCTTCTGGAGGCCCTAGGAAGGAATCCCTTTCCTTGACTTTTCCAGCTTCCAGACGTCCCGCATTCCTTGGCTTGTGGCCCCTTCTTCCATCTTCAAAGAGCATCACTCCAATTTCTGCTTCCATCATTATAGCTCCTTCTCAGACTCGGACCGTCCTGCCTCCCTCTTATAAGGTCCTTTGTGACTACATGGGACTCACCCGAATACTCCAGAATCATCTCCCCATCGTTAACCTAATCACACCTGGAAAGTCCTCTTTGCCACCTAAGATGACATATTCACTGGTTCTGAGGATTAGGACGTGGATGTCTTGGGGAGAGAGCATTAGTCAGCCCAACACAGGATTTATCTCTGAATCTTCTGTACTTCAAGTAAGGTAGGAACTCCATAGATATTTGAAGGTTGATAAGAAACTCTAAATAAATTTTTATAAAAATTATTCTCCCATTAAGAGGTCTTTTAGTTAGTTGACCTTCTGGGAGAAATGACTCATGGCAAGATTCCACTTTTAGAGAAACTACCTCTAGTTGTAAACCAGGTGTGCTCAATGATTATTGACCTCAGCTACCCGAGTGAATGCCTCATCTGAGGTTAATGCAGATGAGCAAGAGATGCTTGTGGAGTCCCAAGAATCAGGAATAAGAATAAATAATATGCAATAATACTGATTGTATTACAATAATACAATAATAAATTTAAAAAAATAATAAAAATAGTAATCCAAACATAATACAATATTATTATGACAATAATTATCAGTGATGTGGCAGACATTTACTTAGCTTTTAGAGTAATAAGAAATTATGAAATGATACGAAAATACTCTATATGTTATGTTATACCTTATATACTACGTGTTATATGTTATATATTATACATAGCTTTTAAAATATGTGCTCTCATAAGGTGTAATCTTAAACGTGTTGTTTTCTGACATATATAATAAGAAAAATAGGGTATATATGTTACATATTTTATATCATATATAGACTTTATATGATATTTTGCATTATGTTGTATAAATATATCATATTATATTATATTAAGAATTTAGAGTATGTGCTCTCATAATGTTCCATGGTAACATAGTTTTCTGACATATATATTTTTCTCACATATATTGCTCTTATCTTTCAAACTAACAAATCTCAGATGTGGAACCTAAATATCTGGAAATAAAATACAGACATTTTGAGATTGTTCGCTTTATCTTCTATTGAAGAAAAACAGCTTATGTGATGACATGTATGTATATTCCTATTCACAACTTGTAAAAAATAGTTTTATATATGATGTACGTAGAGTTCTCCCTACCGTGTTTTATGCATACCTTTTATCCTACTTCTTATAACACTTGAGACACATCAAGAAGGCAAACAAAAAAAATTGGTGTTGGGAATAAATTTTAATCATGCACATAATATATAATCAGAAGAGCTTATTTGTCTTATTATTCTATTATTCTATTATTAGGCTTCTTGTGATTACTATAATAGAATTAAAGTGGTGTATTTTACCCTTAGTATGATTTGATATATTTAACACCCATCTCTGAGTGGTGATACTCAGAGATACTGCAGTTCACTTCCAGACCACCCCAATAAAGCAAACATCACAATAAACCAAATCACACGAATTTTGGGGTTTCCCAGTGCATAGAAAATTATGTTTACACTATACTCTAGTCTGTTAAGCATGCAATAACATTATGTCTAAAAGAACAATGTACGTGTCTTAATTAAAAAATACTTTATTGCTGGGGCCGACCTGGTGGCGTAGTGGTTAAGTGTGCACGCTCTGCTTCAGCGGCCCAGAGTTCACCACTTTGGATCCCAGGCACGGACCTACACAGCGCTTATCAAAGCCATGCTGTGGTGGCGTCCCATGTAAAGTAGAGGAAGATGGGCATGGTTGTTAGCAGATGGCCAATCTTCCTCAGCAAAAAGAGGAGGATTGGCAACAGATGTTAGCCCAGGACTAATCTTCCTCAAAAAAAAAAAAAAAAAACTTTGTTGCTAAAAATTGCTAACAATTATCTGAGCCTTCAGTAAATTGTAATCTTTTGACTGGTAGGGGACCTTGTATAAAATGCAGGATCTGCAAAGCACAATAAATGAGTTACGATTATGTGTGTATATATATATATTTATATAAATAAATACAAATTTCCATATACAGGGTAAAATAAATATATGTATATACACATATTGTGTAATAGTATTATATAACATATTCTGTATATATTATTATTATATAATATATTCTGTATATATTATTATACATATATTTATAAATATAAAATATATATACAGTATACAAAAATATATATCTATATATACAGATATATCAGAGTGGCAGCTTTGTGCACTGATCAAAAACTTGAACTCCAAGTCCAATAAATTCTGATTCTGCCCCTTACTAGATATAGGGACTAGAGTAAGTTTTTTAGTCTCTTGATGACTCAGTTTTCATATCTGTTAGATGGAAATAATGCGGGGACCTGTAGCACCATTAATAAGGGTTAGAGAGATTTATCACCCCACAGTCTTGAGCGATGTTCCTGCATCTATCTTTACATTGCTGGGAGATCTCAGCCGGTCAAAACAGAGGACAGAATTTTTAAATTGTAAAGCAGAATAAAAACTGCAGATGAAGTTGCTTGGATTAACCAGAATGCCAAATGCCTCCTTATAAATAATAGTTTAGGAAATCTGACACCCGTCATGGCTGACAGGAACAATTAAGCAAATATAAAAGTCGAATTTACCTGGGACTCAGAGGGGACTATGAGATCAAAGACACCACGCTAATCTCCATTCTTTTGAAACCAGACTCAAACAACCTTTTGAAGAAAAACTAATGAAGCCTGAAGAGAGAACAGGACTGTTTTGTCTGCTCCAAAGACAAGATTCCATTCACGCTGGGTAAACGGGGTCACATTTCAGCACCTGCTCCACGAGTTCAAACACTGAATAAAGAGAAACCAGTCTCTCCGGGCAATGAGAAGGGAGCCTTCTTCAGATGGAAAGATAACGGCTGTCTTCAATATTGTTGTTGGAATCAGTTTACAGAAATAGCATCTCAGGCTCCTAGGGTGTCCCGGAGGGAAGGAAAGAGAAGAGATATACAATTCTCTAGGTAGAGATCAGACCTCTCTTCACAGGGCAAGGAGCTACCCAATTATCTTCTTTGCGTAACATGGACTCTTCATGCAGCACCTGATGCCTTGAGAGTTCATAAACATGCATTGAGCAAACCTGGGGTGAGCACACAGCAGAGGGAGGGGCACGAAGAAGGAGCAAGGGACCAATGGGCAACTGCATGCTGCTCCCAGCATCCAATGGAGGCACATGGCGGCCACAGCCCTTGCCATGCTTTGCTATCTCTCCTCTAGGCTGAATTAGCCTGCCCCAAGGAGTTCTGTGTACGCAATGCTATACAATAAAGCACAGGTATGTCATACCTGGACACTCACCCTGCAATTAGGCAGGTATCAGGCAGTGGACAAGAGTGGACACCACCCGCAATGCTTAACCCTCTCCCACACACCCCGAGAATGCCCATCTTGCCTCCTGCAGCTGCATAGGATGAGTAACACACGAAGAGAAAACCCTGCTGTATCTCTACATTTCAGAACCAGGGAAACGTAATGGATTATGTTTGCTTCCCCAAGATAATGACTTGATACATGTATATATTGCAAAATGATCACCCCAATAAGTCTAGTTAACATCCATCACCTCACATAGACACAGAATTTTCGTCTTGTGATGAGAACTTTTAAGACCTACTCTCTTAGCAAGTTTCAAGTATTCAGCACAGCATGTTAACTATGGTCACCATGCTGCACATTACACCCCCAGGAGTCGCTTATTTATAACTGGAAGTTTGTATCTTTTAACCACATCTTTTATGAAATTAAGCACATTTTATTTTTAGTAAAATGAAAATTTAATTTCACTTTGTAACTAAGTAAAATTGCTATAGATATTAAGACTTGAGCCTTTATATTTAAAATGCAGTCATTTCTTTTACCATTCTTTTGAAGGATACAATTAATTTCTTTATCCAACTTTTTCATGGTTTAGAGACCTCAATACTATAAGAAAGAAAATCCCACATATTGATGCTTTCTACATCCTGTAAAAAATAATGACTTATTGACCTTTTCAAACCGCTACATTTTGATTTGCTGTAACATATTTCAAAGAGGCAGTTTGTAGCAAACAGTGGATTCTCTGTAATAGCCGACCTCCGGGAAGCTTCTTGAATGTCTTAGTCTTATGTTGAGAATAAACCAAAGGGCTCAGCAGGCTGATGAAAAGGTCAGAAAAGCACGTCATAATATTCCCAGTGACATGAGTTTGTAACATTTCTGTGATCACTTTAGGAGAACTTGACTTCATATTCATGATTCCAAACAGCCCGTATTCTGCTAGAGACTATAAAAATGTCAACCTGAATTTACTTATTTAAATAAACACATTTCTTCTGCAGCAAGTTCCAAGATCTGGGCTGGAAACCCACAGCCAGTCTGCAAATGGCGCAGATGAGAAATCAGGGAATTTCCCATCAGACATGGCGCTTGGCAGATTCATTCTTCATGATACTGTTGCTCAGGGACCTCGGCTATGTCACAGTGAGGGTGGGGGTGCCTGCGAACATGAAATTCACCTGAAGAGATGCGTTGTGTTCTCCGTCTGGGAACCACTCAAAACAAAACAGCCTACCACAGACTGTATTCATTTCCTGGAGCTGCCATAACGAAGCACCACGAACTGAGTGGCTTAAAGCAACAGAAATTGATTCTCTCCCAGTTCTGGAGACTCGAAGTCTGAGATCAAGGTGTCACAGGGCCACACTCCCCCTGGAGGCTCCAAGGGAGGGTCCTTCCTGCCTTTTCCAGCTTCTGGGGGGCTCTAGGCGTCTCTTGACTGGTAACCGCATCCCTCCCATCTCTGCCTCCCTCTCCACGTGGCTTCTTCTTTGTGTCTGTGTTTCTACTCTTCTGTCTCTGATAAGGACACTTGTCTTTGGATTTAGGTCCACTCTAATCCAGGATGACCTTTTCCAAGATCCTTAATTACATCACAAAGACTATTTCCAAATAAGGTCACATTCACAGGTTCCAGGATATGGATCTATTTTGGGGAGCCATCATTCAACCCACTCTATGGACCAAAAAAAACTAGATTTCTAGAACTATCTCTACCCTTAATTTCCTCTGTGATCTTGGGCTTACCATGCCCATTTTCCATGCTTCATTTTCTTCTCTAAAATATGAGGTTCAAACTAACCAACGTCCAGGGTTCTTTCCAGCTCCAAGATTTAACTTCTTTACTGTTTTCCCATTACCTTCATTGAATCTTTATGATTAGACTGGCTGTCTACAAATAGCCACTAGAAGCAATTTATTATAAATCAACATAGGTGGAGACAGATGCCACACTTGTTCAGATGAGAAGTCATAGATATGTGAACATTCATCAACACAGACTCATCTAATTTAAAACAAACACCGTGTATTTCTAGATAGTTACTTTAGATTCCCTGAAAGATAAATTAATCAATAAAAAGTGTAAAGTAATGAGTAGGCCAACCTACTCATTGACTTCTGCCATGTGACTCCTTCTGTCTCAATTTATACATCTGTATAATGGAGTCAGCTCTCCTACTTTCTTCATAAGGATACTCTAAGGACCAAAATAGAAGGTTCTTTGTAAAGCAATATATTGTCTACACATATGTACAATGTCTACATGTTCACATTTGTGATGGTGACTTTTATACACCAACTTGACCAACCCAAGGGAGTGCCCAGATTAAACATTATTTCTAAGTTTGTCTGTGAGGGTGTTTCTGGATGAGGTTAGCATTTGAACTGATAGACTGAGTAAAGCAGATTTCCCTCCCCAATGTGGATGGGCCACGCCTAATCAGTTGAGGGCTTGAACAGAACAGATGGTGGAAGAAGGAGGAATTTGCCCCCCCCCTTTTTTTTCTCCCTCACTGCTGGAGCTGGGACATCTCATCCATCTTCTCCTGCCCTCAGACTGGGATTTACACCATTAGCTCCCCTGGTTCTTAAGCCTTCAGACTCAGACTGAATTACGCCACTGGGTTTCCTCATAATTAATCTCTCTCTCCTTCACTCAGTCCCTCCCATACACTCATGTATATATCATTACTATTATAAATAATGTCCTCCAGGGTACCTTTCAATGAAAACATCCCATACTCATAACCTGATGTCCACAGCCCTCCTCAACTGGGGCACGGTCATTTCTGAGCTCCCCCTAAAATTCCTCTCCATATGCCCAAGCCCATCCCAGCTCATGCCTTCTCTAGCAGCTGGCAACAGGCACCTTCATGCTGGATTTTTCTTTGAGCATTGTATTCAAGTTTTAACTCTCCCCAATACCCAGACACATTACCTTGTCTCTCCTTTTCAGCGTATGCTGAAAACCTGAGACCACATAAGCCTCTCCCTCCTTCAAATTCTTACAATACTTACATCTGCACCACTAAAGTGACACACAAATAGATATTGTGTTATTCAGTTATTTAAGTAATTCTTGTGCATATTTGCAGCCTTTTTTTAAGGGCAGAATTAAGATCTTATTCCCTGCTCCATAACTCATCAAAGACCACTGAGGCCATGGTGGAGTTCAATATGTAGCTTAGAAATCTAACCCCTTGGCAATAAGATCTGAAAAATGATTAAGAAAAGGGCAGACTATCCTGATACTTAATATCCAACCTTACATCACTGTGTTTCATGAATGCTTTGTGACTCCATGGGAGAAACCTTCCCATGGGAAATTAACTAAGCCTGTTTACTATGAAATTTGAAACTTGGAAAACCTAGAGTTATATGTTTTATGTTACTAAAGGTCTATAATCAAAGTTCTGCCTGTTTCCAATAATAAACTCTTCCTTACAGTTACAAAATTGTCTCCTTCGTTATTCTATTAATTATCCTGTCATTTCTCCCAGGATAAATTATAGTTTCAAAATACTTATATCCCTCATCACATACATTGGATTAATTTCTTAAAGTCAGAAACCAGGCTGCCCCAAATTCTATGTAATTTACCCAGAACCTAATACAGTAGCCAACTGAAGATGGAAACATAAAAGTTTTATTTAAATCACTAAGGACTATTTTCTGCAACAATCCAATATACTGGAAAGGAAACTAAAAATATCCTATATGATCCCATTAAATCTAGATTCAACGTCTAAAAAATGTTACAGTAATTCACCAAACAGATAGCTTATTCATTCAATATTTGTTGAATCTCAAAAATAAGGGTGACAGAAGATCCCTTTAAATTATTGGGAGCAGCTTAAGGGTACCTGATGATCTTAGCTATTGGGCTGAACTCCTAATTAGAATAAGTTATTCTAAGGGAAATCAGAAGGAAGATGTTTGGGTGGATAATTGTTCCAGGATTATCATGTAAAACAAAACAAAACAAAAATAATAAACTAAAGGCAGGATCAGATGTAGAAAATGAAAGGAAACAAATAAAATTAGTCATTTAGATACAATATTTGCCTTAAAATGTATGTTACACATTCATAGACTTGAGAACAGCCGGGCAAATTTTTAGATATCTATTCGAATGAGAAGTGATGAAGAACATGCTTTTCTCACTCAATTATATGTGATTATCTGGAAGATTTGACATAGAATTGCCCCCTTCCCTGGCACTTCAAGTTACATTGAAGTATGCCGTTGAATACCAACTTCTTTCTTCCGGGAGTGACCTTATAACATGCTTTCCACATCAGGATGCCTTAAGAATGAAAGGTGTAATTAGTAATTAATCCAGAGCAAAGACTCATCTAGATGACTGGGGACCCGGTCGTTGGTGAAGCACTAGTTGATGATTCTTTTATCTCTCATAAGAGTTTTTCACGCAGACTCCTGGTAGAATCAAGTTCTCTCATTGTCTCCCTGGAGTGATTATTGAGAATACTCATAGGTGCAGGGAAGCAGAGAGATGAAAATGGTCCAAGAAAGGGAAGCAGATCGCTGGATCAAAATCTACCTTGGGACCAAGGAAGATGAGGATGGAACCATCATCCTTTGATTGGTCCAACTTGAGGTCATTCTTTTTCTTAGCCAGAGCCGTTCCCCATGATCTGGGTGATGTCCAGGCTGGACAGGGTTGAAGAGCCAATGAGACTTGAGGAACCAGCATCAGAGGACACATGAGACCCTACTTAGACATGTGGATCCAAAGCGGACAGGAGAAGAACAAAGACCTGGTACTTTCTGCAACTTCATCAGGAGGAGATTTCCAAGTCCAAGATGAAGCTGTCTCTTTCTGGCTTGAGGGATCAAGACTCAGAGTTGAATTTTAGAAACTTTTGTGGTCCATGGATTTCATCTGAAGCACTCAAGTCTTGTGTTTTATTCATGTCTTATTACAAGTGTATTTTTAAAAGTTGTACAAATGCTCCATATCTTGATTTCAATTATTTAGTTATTTAACAGCATGTCCTTCTTATGCCCAGTGTTATGAAATATATTGATGTATCTAAGAATAAAGGGATGTAATGCCTTCAACTTACTGTCAGATAGTTCAGGAGAAATTGTGTGTGTGTGTGTGTGTGTGTACACACATATAGAAAGAGAGAAACAGAAAATCATAAAACACAAAACAACTTGGACAAAATATGACAACCACTAAACATGCATATAAGCATAGAGGATTCTGTTCTTGCAATTCTTATTATAAGTTTAAATTTATATTCAGGCAAACAGTCACAACAACAGAAAAACTCAGAAACTATTTTGTTCACATCCACCTAATTTACAAGTTTCAGTACATTGTATTTATTGAGAATATCATATTTTATTGATAGCGAAGGCTCGTGCTATGTGGAATATCTTGGTGTCTAGGAATATTGCATACTCCAAGAATCTAGAATTCTCTGAACATCACTCATCTACAAAACCAACCTGTTCTTTAACATCTGCCCTTCATGGTGTCTAAGTCTTTCAAATTTCAGGAAGAATTTGGAGCATTATAGTGGGTTAACTCTAACCAATATTCATTCCATACACTAAAACAAACTGCTGTTCTTAAAATTGGTGATATGCATTCGGGTAATTCGATATTAAAAGAAGCAGAAAGAGACGATTTCTATTAAACTGCCCTTTAATAATAAATGCTGTTTTCCTAAAGAGAGAAGTTTCATTATGTTTTCACCATGTCTGTTTAAACAGAAATCATCTTAAATATAAATTTCTAATTTCCCTAAGATTTGGTTTTCTAATTTTTGTATCTCCATTGGAAATAGCTTTCTGTTTTCCTTTTTTTTTCTTTCAATTCCATGAGTAGAGGTAACCATTTTAACCCAGAGAAAGTTACAGTGCCTACATAATGAGCTTTCAGCTTTTACTGTACACCAAATAATATAACCTAAGGATAATTTCCTTTTTTCCAAATGCAGTTAATTTCTTTTAAAGCAATTGGAAAGAATTTCTGGAGAAAGTTTCAAAGAGCACTTTAGAACATTAGAAAGTAAAATTCCAAAACCATTCCTACTTTCAGAAGAGCCAAGCATTTTCAATACATCAAATCATGATGTCTTATTTTCTACAATGTCCAGTTTGCCTTAAAAAATAAAATGAGAGTGCTTTGATATTTAAGTGTCTAAAGTCCAGTTAATGGAGTACAGATTGCCAAATTTTTGCTGTTTAGAGATTATCATTTTGTACAGGGTTTCAGCCTCTAGAGAAAGTCATGTTTTATGCCCGTTCTCACCCATAAAACTTGAGAAATTAGCCTTTCATTTCCCAATACATCTGTCCAAGTTGTCACTGATAAAACATCCATCCGACTTTGAAATTTGGCCCTAGGTCCTGGAGTAACAGGATGAACTGAGGCATAATATTAACAACCAGACACAGGCTCCATATAAATGGAAAATCTCCAGCTGCATTTTCCCTTCTCAATTTACTGGCATCTCCTAAGACAGAATGTCTTTGACGCTGACATCTGGTCTCAGACTCACTCTCTTCTTCTTCCCGTTCTCTGGCAACTCTTGTAGAATAACCCCACTGAGCCCCCATATATTTATTTTCCACCTGCACCACCTGTAATGTATTTACCACCTGTAAAATTTAGACAATTTGAACTGGGCAAATAGGAGTTGCCGATTATCCACCCACAACAGCGGTGGTCCCAAAGTGAGAAGCTGATTTATTGGGGATGGTTTCTCTGGAGTAAATTCCCTTCGTTCCCTGAACCCAGTTGTCTTCAGTTCACATGTGGGTTGTTACATTGTAACATCAGTGGTGGCTGTTCTGCTTATTAAAGGTGAAACACCGTATCCTAAATGGGAACATTGTTGACTCTCAGGCAGGAGACCTCCATGACCAACAAAATTATCCTACAACTAGCAAAGGGTTAAAAGCTACTGGCAATCCCAGCCAGTATTAGACAAGTAAAAGAAACACAACTTGTTTGTAAGACAGGTGGACGAAAAGATTCTTTTGTTCCTTCCAAGATCTTGGAGGATCCACAGGCTCAAAGTATCTGCAACCCCCATAAAGTTGCTGCTCATGTATCAGACCCCAATGGAATGGCATCTTCCAGACCCAAAAAGACATGAAATCCAGTTCAAACTCATAAAGATAAGCAGTAAGGAATTAAACACTGGGGCTGCAAAACTGGAGTTAGTCTTTTGGGAAGATGAAAAAAGTAAATTTCTAGGGTTAATTGAGCAAGAAATTTAAAACAAAATAAGAGGACAACAGCTTTATGAGGGAAAAAGTTATGGGAGAGAAACAAAAATCTCTTTACTGGAATTATATAGACAATTAATACTACTCCCTTTTTATTTGGCTATGGAGACTGCCAGGCTATTATTTTCTTGAATTCTCAGCTTTTTTTTTAAAATAGAAATTGAAGCTCCCTTGGAGGTATTAATATCCAACAGTATGAAATATACACAATATGTGCAGTCTCTCTATTTGCAAAATCTGAATTAAAATTCCTTTTAATACTCTTGGAAGACTAATGAGAAGTAGCATGTACGGTTTACCGAAAGTGAGATTTTTATGAACTGGTTCAGAATTTCAGTCCCCATGGAAATTGGAGGCTTGGTATTAAATTTTACTCTTTTTCACCTGGAGAACCATACTATCTGCTAGGAAGAGTGAAGGAAAAATAAAACGGCATCTGTCTGCCTTCTGTACTCTGCCAGGACCCCCCGGAGTAGTCTCATCTTGGTACCTTTAGAATCAGGGTAGATCAGATCTCCTGGGTCATATTCAAATGGATCTGTACAGCTTCCAACACCTAAAACCCAAGGCTTAAGGAGGATTTGGGATAGCATGTAAAAACCTCTTTACAATTTGTTCCACGGCTGTTTTAAGAGCTGCTCTCTTTTGTGTTAACGGGATGGGAGCTATTTTACATGTCATCCAAATTCTGGTTTAAACTAGGAAGCATCTAATTTTGATTGTTGCAACCCTAGTGGTTTAAACCAGTGGAGTTGGTGTGAGGGTCTGAGATCAAAGTAGGTTGATAAGACCAGGGGTGGTAATGCAGCCGAGTTTGCAAAGTGTCCTGGCTTTGTCCTCAAGTTCATCACCTTCTGCCTCTTTAGCTCCAATATCCACCTGGAAAGTCAGATTGACTAAGGGTCTTTGTGGCTCTCAGGGCACTCCCAGGTGAGGTCTCTCTGTTGGACCTTCTCCTCCAGGCTTGCTCAATGCTCCAACCATCCTGGGGCTCAGAGCTCCTTCTAGAAAAGTCACTTGCCAGCGGCCTGCCAAGTACACCTCTTTCTGCCAGCCCAAGAGCCTTGCAAAGTCATGAATAACCTCACGGCGCTGACAAAATCCACAGGAAAGCAGATAAGCATTTGCTACATGCCATTTAACCTAGTGCATTTCGTGCAGATATGTTTCCAACTCTCTGCATTGGAACAGATCACTGTATCTTACAAAAGCGTCATCCCATCTGACCTTTACAACCACAAAAGTTTGATATTATTATGCCCATGTGCAGAAAAGAATTAACTCAGCAGGCTGGAGACACATGTCCTTAGCAAGACGTTCTTGAAAAGTTGGCCACTGGCTGCTGTCTTAGTCAGCTCAGGCTGACCATATGTTATATCTGGGAGAAAGAACGTACCAAACCAACTGTTAATAGGAAGCAAAATGTGACTACCCATCTGAGAATACCACTGTGGAAAGAGAGTATATTCAGATTACGTCTCAGGACACAGAATCAGTGTAAATGAGTCTCCATGCATGGTCCCAATGAATCTCCATGAAACTGAAGCTCATCCGTGTCTACGCTGATTTATCTGCCTGTGATTGTCAATCTTGCCATTAGATAGAATATGTAATGCTCTTGTGCTGTGAATTGTATTGGCACAGGGGCTCTGTATTCACCGAGACCTCTGCTTAAGAGGAACTAAAAATGTCCCTTCTGTTGCCAAGTGCCAGGTGCCAACTGGACCGTCAGACACCGGCAGATGTTAAAGAAAGCACAAACATTTGTTGCTTATGTAAGACGAAGTTGAACATCACACAGCATTCTCATTGAGGGGTAGGATGGAGGCATCATTTTACAGTAGGCATTGCCAAGACCAAAGCCTTCTTGAGACTCTCTTGAATAAAGACTTGACTTTAAGGCCCCTACTTTGAGCCTTACACAAACAACCTCTAAGAATGCACCTTCAGAAGGACTTGACAGTGGGAAGGGTAGAGCACTCACAGGGCTCTTGGGTTCCATCCACACCCAAGCCAATGGACAGGTAGAGGTGGGGCAGGAGATGCTTTCTCATCTTCCTGCACAACAATTTTCAAGATTTTTTATGTGTTCTCTTCTGCTTGAAACTTCAAAAGAGTTCTCTGTGAGTAGTCACACAGGACATATGCAGAATAGAATGGAAAATTGCCTACATGACGCCATTACAAGTAGGATTGCAGGTGTGGTGAGGCTGTTCTCATGAAGACACTGTTATGAGTTGAATTGTGCACCCCCCCAAAAAAAAATATATATGTTGGAGTCCTAACTCCCAGGACCCAAGAATATGATCTTATTTGATGATAGGCTCTTTATAGGGGTAATCAAGTTAAAATGAGTTCATTACTTGAACTCTAATCTAATATGACTGGTATCCTCATAAAAATGTGAAATTTGGACACAGAGAGACACACACAGAGGGAAGACGTTGTGACGATACAAGGACAATGCCATCTGTAAGCCAAGGAACACTCGAGGCCACCAGAAGCTGGAGAGAGGCCTGGAACTGATTCTCTCTCACTGCCCTCAGAAGGAACCAACCCTATTGACCCCTTGATCTTGGACTTTCAGCTTCCAGACCTGTGAGAGAATAAATTTCTCTTGTTTAACAACCCCCACCCCCACCCCAGTTTATGGTATTTTGTTACAGCAGCCCTAGAAAATGAATACAGACACTAAGTAAGCAGACGTTTTCCCACAGAAACACAGTTCCGGAAAATTAGGTATGCAAGGACACCGAGCAACACAGAAAAATAGCTGCATTCTGAGACCAAATTTGCAGGAGCTGGAGAGAAGAATTCTCACAAACTGGAGGTTTAACAAGAAGGGAGTGGTCCAGAGTATGAGAGGGGACGGCCCAGTAGAAACAAAAAATGCCAAATCCTTGAGTTTCGAACGCGTGGCAAACTTCTAGGTCTTGAAGTTCTACTGGGTAATGAGAATTAAGAACTCGTGATGAAATCATGAGTCTGATTGCATTACAGGTTTGTAGAGAGAAGCTGAGGCAGTTCTGGTGAAAAAAATGCAATCTAAGAATGGGAGATTTGGGCAACTGAAACCCCAAACTTTCACATCACAAAGGAAAACCTTAATTGGTATATCATGCATCTGTCAGAGTTACAGAAATAGCTGAACCAACCAATGTTACGTCTAATTTTAAACAATACACTTTTTCCATGTGTATTTCTGCAGCTCTACCTGCCTGTAACTGATGGTTCCATGTATAGCTGTATAGGAATTGTTGGACGATCATAATATCTGATAATTTAATTGAGTGCTTACAATGTGTGGAAGCCTCTATAAGTGCTGGCTATATTACCTAATTTAACTCACAATAATTCTTTGATCTAACAAGCATGCTAGTTTTCTCCTGATGTCTGTTGGTCTTTTACGTTTTCCGTGTGCTTATAAGTGCTGTGGATTTATAATTGACATATATGAAAGGGGAGCATATTCAACAAGGCTTTTGAAATTGTTTTTCATCAGTGCTGCTCCCATCCTTGAGTTCATCTCCTTTTATTAATTTCTAGTACCTGCCTTGAGTTGAAAGCTGATTTCACCTCCCTGGACTGGATTCTTTCTAAAGAAACAGCTCCAATGATTCCCACATCTCTCATTTTCTGACAATTGGCCTTTTTCCTTGTCCTTGTTGAAATAATTCATGCATTATTTAGTTTATCTCCTTGTGTAAACGGTCATTCAATTCTAGCATGTTGCTGGGCCTTCAGAGCTATCTGTCTGAAGAGTAACTTCTTCGAGCGCAGAGGCCACTGGCTGGTGTGTGCTCAATGAGTGCTGTCTGATGTTGATGAATTCACAGGGGACGTAACCCAGGGACCTTTGGGTTCTGTGTTGTTAGGTAGGAATACACAGCAATGAATTCCTCCTTTATCATCAGATAAAATTATAAAGGTGAATCCAATAAAGGTTTCTCTCTGTGTCCAGGAGTCCTCCATCAAGTCAAAGCAGAAATTCGCACACACTAGTTGAATATTTAGAGCAAGAGGAAAGACACTCTTTGTGAATTCTCCCCTTCCATGCCTCAGCTTGAGATCAATCAAGTGAGTTGTGCAATACAAAGCAAAAGAATGAGGTTATATATTAAGCCATAAAATAGTTTGCTGCTACCGGGGGGCGGGGGGGGGGATTATAAAACAAAACTGGGAGCACCTGCTTCTTCCTGGGGGAGCAGATCTACTCAATGCCACTTGGAGCATCACCAAGGCAAGTGACAGAGAGTCCAAGGGGCTGATAGTCTGGCAGGCTGGATACCCCAGCACCAGTTACAGAGCATGGCAGTGCCTTTCCATTGGTTGTTTCATCAGATGAATACTATGATGTCTGATTACTAAGGAACTACCTGGTTGGTTTTTTCAAAAGAATCTCAGCATTGCCTTTTTTGATATCCGTGCTTTGATATGTAAAAAAGCATCAATGATGGAATTTGAACAAGAAGTCATCTCCATGTTGTAAGACACAGAGATTTAGGGAACATTTGTTACTGCAGCTTAACTTAGCCTAGGCTAACAGATGTAGTATTTAATAAGTAGTATTTGTATAGAGAAACGTGTACTTACCCCCCAACAAATGCACTTAAAGTAGTACATTGAAATTTTTCTTATTTCAAGGTGTAGATAGGATCCTTCACCAGTTTAAAATTCCATTATTCAGGGGCTGGCCCCATGGCCTACTGGTTAAGCTCTATGCTCTCCATTTCAGTGATCTGGGTTTGGTTCCTGGGTGTAAACCTATACCACTCATTGGTGGCTATGCTGTGGTGGTGAACCACGTACAAAATAGAGGAAGATTGGAACAGATATTAGCTCAGGGAAAATCTTACTCAGCAAAAAAAAAAAAAAAATTCCATTATTAGGAAGTACTAGAAAGATCACCCTCCCCCAACTACACACACACACATACATTGAGTAAAAACTGCCTGGCAGTAATCATTCCCACCAATTTGCACTTTTTAAGGTGAAATGGTGTTGAATGTACATATGATTAAATGGAGTGATGATGCATTCAACAGCCAATAACCCAGATAAAATCAATATTGAGCCTCCATTGGGGGTTGAAATCACCATCATGACTATTCATGCAAATTCAGTGCATCCCAGAGTCATAAATAAAAATATAAGAATACTCTTGTTCATTCCTTTAGGTCTGCAAATTGATGTATTCTGAAATATACCAGAGAAAATCTACAGACAAGAAAAGGAATGCCCATTACCCAAGTGCAACAGATAAAAAAATAGACTGCATTCCTATGTCAAAGGAAATATGAATAGAAGGAAGTCAGGATGAGAATAAAGTCTGGGATTTTCTCTCCATTTACCTACTTACCTCAACTCCCCATGTAATATTTCAAGAGAAGTTCAAGACATTAAAAGAGAGACTATATTGTTATCAGGATGAATGCATTTGATTTGTAAAATAGGAAAACGATTCCAACTTCACTAGATTGTTATGAAAATTGAACTTAAAAGAAATGAGGAATGCCTTATATTATAAGCGACTACGGAAAATGCTATTGTATGTTCTCGTCGGTTTGTTCAGGGACTCATAAACAGTTCTGCCTTCACCTATCCCAATAAGCAATTTAACTGTGTCTTTCACAGACTGGGAAAATTTATCTACTCAAAGAGTATACTTAACTGAGAGATGAGAAAATGGAGTAAAGAGCTTCATATCAATTTCCATCATCTCTCCTTTGCAGGTTATAAGAGACACGTAACCCCAGAATGTGCTAATTTTTTTCATTCATCATTTTGGAATGCAAGAAGGCCCAGTTTTAGGACAATGAGCTTTGCACAGGAAACAGGTGTCGTCTGCATGCAGCTTGGAAATTTCTCTTTTTGTCAGACAGCTAACAAATGTGTGATTTTAATAACAACTGGGCAGAGGAGAGAATGTTGGTGGACATGTAAACATTATCCATTGCCATGACCAAAAAAAAAAACACGTTGATGCACCAATGAAAATATGTATTGATGGAGGCTACCTCACATGGTACAGTAGAGCATGGATGCTTTACATATTGGCAATAAGAACTGATAGATAGATAGATGGATAGACGGACAGACAGACAGACAGATAGATAGATAGATAGATAGTTGATAGGTAGATAGATATGATAAATAGAGGAAAAGATAGATGATGGATGATAAATAGTTATATAGGTAGATAGGTACATGATAGACAGATAATAGATTAGACAGATAGATAGATAGACAGACAGACAGATAGATGAGAAAGAGAGAGACAACTCTATCTAGGATTATGCCATATATCAGCTGAGGAAATATCATTAAAGCTGTAGCAGCAATGTGCTTGGCACAAAGAGGGTGTCACCACTTTCTCTGTAATTTGCCTTTCCTCCCTCGGCTTCTCATAATCCTATTCTTTCGGTGAATCACATTGATAACCCATGGCTGTTTTAGTGGAGTAAATTCACCACACACAAAAACTAACTCTTTCAACTGTGCTGGTATTACACACTTAGAGTTTATCCAAATAAACAAAACTCAGAAAACTCTTACCTCTAAGAGGTAACTCCATTCTACGAAACAGTGGATACTTATTTTTCTGAACATTTCTCCCCAAGGCATCATTGCCACAGAGGAGCCAAAAGAGATGGAATTAAAAGTTAAAGGGTTACAGGAGGCAACACTGCCTTAATAAAGCTTTAATATGTAACAGCTAGTCACAGATGCCGTGTAACAACCATCCTCTGGTACTGGCAGTTGCAAAGCACAATTAAGACATCCCTTGAAGCCATGGCTACTCATTGTATAGTATTTTATGTGAGAACCTGCTTCTTGGCATGCTAGGCTATCCTCCATTAAACATTGCAAAATGACCTGTTTCATGAGATCTCCAGAACATTCTATCAACTGCAGGTCTTAGGGGACAAAAAAGGAGATTTGAAAAGAATTGAAAGCAGGATCTAGGAAGATATTTGCACACTCATGTTCATAGCAGCATTATTCACAGTAGCCAAGAAGAGGAAACAACCCAAATGTCCATCAATGGATGAATGGATAAAGAAAATGTGGTCCATCCATGCAGGGGAATGTTATTCAGCCTCCAGTGGGAAAAAAATTCTGACGTGCTACAACACGGATGAACCTAGAGGACATTATGCTGAGTTAAATAAGCCAGTCACACAAAGACAAATACTGTATGATTCCACTTATATGAGGTGCCTAGAGATGTCAAATTCATAGAGACAGAAAGTAGAATGGTAGATGCCAGGGCCTGGGGTGGAGAGATGGGGAGTTAGTGTTTAATGGGGACAGAGTTTCAGTTTGGGAAGATAAAAAAGTTCTGGAGATGGACAATGGTGATGGTTGCACAACAATGTGAACGTGCTTAATGTCGCCCAACTGTGCACTTAAAAATGGTTAACATGGTAAATTTTATGTTATACATATTTTACCGCAAAAACCAAATCTTTTTAGAAAAAGGAGATTTACGTCAAATCGTGCTTCTAGGCCAACAGCGGGTACCCATGAACGTTTCACTTATCACCATTACTCATCTGATAAAATGCTAAAGTTTATGTGTTAACAGAAATCTTAGATACCATTTTTTAACTTCTAACCTTTTTGGAGATGGTAGATGTGAGGTGATGTCAATACAAATGGCTCTGTTATCTTTAAAGCATACACATACAGACTTTCTCCTTCCCTGCAACATCCTCAGGCTTGGATTTAAATATGAATGTGCAAGCTTTTACCTAGTTGGTAAATGCTACAGTTTTTCCCAGAAAAGCACCTCTTAGCCAATTGCTGTGGTGGAAATTTTGTATCTGTACACAACTTATATTTATGCTAGGAAATGAAAAGATACTTAAAAACAATAATGAGGAAGCACTCTACATTTTTATATTTATAGGAATAAATGTTTCAAATCCATTGACCTGTGTCATTTTTCCTCTTCCTCCTGAAGATGCCATCCTTCTCTCTGGCTTTTACCTCTGGTTCTGTACAAAAAAAGACTTAGATTGTCTATTCCCTTGACATCACTCAGCTTCCCAAAACGTGAATATTTTTTATTTGCTTCTACACTTTCTCAGTGACTTTAAAGTTCATTAATTTTTTTCATAAGCCTCTCTGAGAGTGTTATTTATTAGCAGAAAAAATAAACTAAACCCCAAACCTTCCACTCTCCTGGAAAGCCATTTGTACAATCTCTCATCCCTTCTCTCTATTGTAAATATTAAAGTGTTGGTCCTTTGAGCTCTAAGTACATCAGTCCATGTTCTTATTTAAATTATTCAAACAGCTAAAGAGGCTATAGGATTTGAAAACTCATTTTTAAAGAGGCAGAAATTGCCAGGCACAGATGCATGACTATTAGGAAAAATTCATCACCCCTAGCAAAGAGAGGCGCCAGATCTCCTATTAGCTTCCAGTCCTGCAGGCTCAAGGTATGCTCACCTCACTGGGTTTCTGAACCCTCACAGGACATGTACTTGAGAAGCTGTAAGACCCCAGCATAGAACCCCATACCTGCGTTCTTGTTTCTGTCTCCAGGGAAGCTACGGTGCCCAAGAAAGAAATTAACATGGATTATTGACAAGGGACCAAGGCTCTGTTTTAGAGTGGATTTGCTCTGCCAGAGTTCCGGATGTTCTGAAATCCTTGGACAAACATTTCCAAAAGGAAAACCATCCATAGCAAGGGAGCCCTTTTCTAATACCTAATCACCTAGCCATTTAGCCAGCTTTCTTTTTTATTATTAGACAAAACATGTCCCATATATGCTTGATCCGCAGCCTGAACCTCAGCCAGCAGGAAATTATATTTAGAGTGTATGGACACTCTGGACTGGACCGTCTTCCGTGATTTTGATAAAATTCTGTCGAGCTGTTTGGAGAGTCCCCTTTCTGGAGTAAATATTACTACCATCCTGAATGACCCTGTCTCTTTCTTGCTCTTCTCTTGCAGAATCAACACAAGGAAACTCACGGAGCTGTAGACCATAAGCATAAACGTGTTGATACAGCTTGAACAGAGGTATTAGCGGTCTCAAACATTCTAACGACCTCTAGCCCCACAATAATCTAAAATGTCAACTCTGTAACAGGCTGGCTCTAATCTTAAGAGTGCATAATGGCTGGAAACAAACACTGCTTAGTGGTTCATTGCTATGCATGGATTACACACACTCAAAAAAAAGCTTCCATTGGCTACATGTGAAAGCGTCTAAAAGATAAAAGATTTGTGGAAATGTGATAAAAATTTGGGATGTCCTCTATAGGAGGATTTCACACGTTAGGATGCCTCCCTCCGTGTTTGCATCAAGTGTCCACTTCTCATTGCTTCAGTGGTTGGATTGCAGTATCTCTCGGCCTCCGGAACGC
The DNA here is from genome assembly GCF_057802395.1 of Ceratotherium simum simum. Classification (NCBI taxonomy): domain Eukaryota; kingdom Metazoa; phylum Chordata; class Mammalia; order Perissodactyla; family Rhinocerotidae; genus Ceratotherium; species Ceratotherium simum. The sequence goes on from NC_141940.1 coordinate 126,975,104, forward strand.
TGCCTGATTGTGTTTGCGTTCCGTGATTGGATGCAAAATGAAAAGTCGCCTTTCTCCACAGGCCAATGGCTCTCCCCTCTAATCATCTGCATGCACTGAATCCCAATTACAGGTTAGGAGCCTGATGAATCGACTTCAAGAATATTAATTTAATGCTTGAAATGTCACCAAATAGTAGGAAGGTATTATTTCAGGCACTGCTTCGTGAAGTCTCCATTGGATAGATGGCTTTCGAGGCAGACTCTCAGTGGAAACGCCAGTTAAGTGTTAAGCCTTAGAACAAAGCAAGTTGGGTTAATCCAACCCTTTAAAGCTCAGTCAGACGCTAAATGGTTGCAAAAGATAGAATAACCAAGCTCACAGCGGAAGCATCTACATACTAGAAAATGTTCATAGGCATCTTGATGATTTCAGGAAACATTTTCACGAGTTCTGCTTTACTTTTTTTTTCCTTTTTTTTTTTTTTTTTTAGCAAGAAAGAGCTTGTTTTAATACATGGAGTCCCTGATTATAGTGCAGACCCCTGAACTGTGCTGCAATGGCATCTATGTGTCTACCATGTGAGTTCACACCCATTCTTACCACAGGCATTTGCAGTTCCCCACAGTCTCCAACTTTTAGCTCAAACCTTTGCACATCAGTTTTGTCTGCCCGAGATGTCGTTTTTCAGAAGCTTCCATGCCTCCTTGCTAACTTGCACCCTGAGATTTCTCATCGTATAACCTTCTTCTGGCATCCATACCCTGCGCTGTCCCAAATGACTCAAGTGCTTCCCCCTGGGTCCCAGACCCCCTCACCAATGCCCTATGATGTATCATACTGTTCTGAGACACAAAATAACCTATTCCCTCCCGGTTGAACACAAGCTTTGACAGCTATGGGTACTGCATATATTTGCAATGAAGACGTAGGTGCACAGGTATCACTCTATGCACACATACACCTGTGCTGGAGGCTGCATTCTGCCAGCTGAAGGCTCTCCTGGTCCAGAAAACATTCCCCTTTTCTAGACATATTTGTCATCCTCATGCTTTGATTCCATTTTACTTATGGTCATGCTCCACATAACGACGTTTTGGTCAACGATGAACCACATAGACGACAATGGTCCCATAAGACCAGCACCATATATCCTAGGTGTGTTGTAGGTTATACCACCTAGGTTTGTGTAAGTACACTCTATGATGTTCACACGACAACGAAATCGCCTAACGACTCATTTTTCAGAACGTATCCCCGTCATTAGGTGACGCATGACTGTACCTTAATTTGCTGTTTCAACAATGTTTCACCCAGGAATGTCACAACATCACGGTGCTGTTCAAACAATTTCACATTTATTAACGGATTATACAATGATTGTTCTTGCCAATTATTAAGAGATGAAAATAGAAGCCTCCACAGAGCAGCCCCTCATATTGTCTTTAAGTTTTGTTTCATCATCCCAGAAGTACCCCCCCATAACGTGAACCACTCAACGATAAGCTGCATCAGGAGGCTCCAAAATCACGCTCAGGTTTGATGATTTGCTAAAAGGACTCCCAGAGCTCAGAAAAGCTGCCACACACAAGGTCATGGTTTATTCCAGCAAAAGGATGCGGATTGAAATCAGCCAAAAGGTGCGTAGGGAAGAATCCAGGAGAATCCAGGTGTGAGCTTCCAGTTCTCCTCTCCCAGTGGAGTCATACAGACAACACTTAATTCCTCCAGCAAGGATATGTGACAACACATATGGAGTATCGTCAACCAGGGAAGCTCACCTGAGTCTTGGTGTCCAGGGATTTTACCAGGAGCTCAATCTCACTGACATGGATCATCTCCATGATTGACCTTAGTTATTCTCCAGCCTGCTCCCTCTGAGATCCAGCATAGTCCAGGGCCCCAGACAAATGAAACTATGGGTTCAACCTAAGTTGCATGGCTAGTTTGATTATTTGACGTGGCCAAAGGCCCCAGTTATACAAAGACAGTCCTATCAAGCAGGATATAACTTGGTCCCCAGCTTTTCTCCCAGGTGCCAGTCAAGGACCAATACTTTCATTGGCACATGTAGGGTTGGAAGACCCCAAACCCGCTGAGTTAACACTTTACTGTACACATGCCTACTTGTAAGCAAGAACTACCCAAGCATGTGGGACTCATAGAATCAATAAAATCCACAAGAAACTATAAAGCTTTTCAGCAGTCACGTCTAGTATTCATAATTCCATGGCTGAACAGATGGAAGACAAGAATTACCCAAAGTCCTTTCAAGCTTCTACGTATTCACTGAGTTCTCTGCTCCTGAATCCTAGTTATAAAATGTTATCTGTACTCTGAAGGCAATGAACCCTCAAAATTTCTTATTACAAACAAAACTTGAAGATAACTTTGTATTATAGCTGATTGGAATTACTCAAAGTCCTTTCAAGCTCATCTATGTATTTCCACTGAATTCTCTGCTCCCGAATCCTAGTTATAAAATGTTATCTGTACTCTGAAGGCAATGAACTCTCGAAAATACTTATTACAACCAAAACTTGAAGATAACTGTATTATAGCTGATTGGAATTAGAGTCAATGAACCCTCAAAAATACATATTACAACCCAAGTTTGAAGATAACTTTGTATTATGACTGATTGGAATTAGAAATCTTTAATAACTGAGCTAATACAGAGCCATTCTGGCCCACTGAAGAATAACATGGCTGAGAACCTCAATCATATTTTATTCAAAACAGCTGTTGAGGAAACTCAATTCTAAAACCATCCAGTTTACAAGAGTTTGTCATATAAAGCAAATGGCTTTCACGATTTTAATGCTTTCATTGCTCCTCAAAAGAGCTTCTTCTCCATTGCTTAAAAATATCAAAGTACAAGTCCTTATGGGGAATTTTCTCCCTACAAGCTATTGGGACAATCAAAACTAGTGATGCATTTTACTGCATTGCTGCTCCTTCAGGATACACATGTTTTACTGTCACATTTCATGAAAATCCCCTGCTGGCAATGTTAAAAAATAAGTACCTGATAAAATTTAGCAGTGTGCCTTTCTAAAATTGATGATAGTTAACAAATAAAGAAGGGAAAGAGAGAGCAGGAGAGTGACATGAGTTTTGACTGTCCAGTGTATCATTTAAAATCAAAATCAGAGAAGGAGAATGATAAAGAAGTGTGTTCTTGCCTCTCATTCTGGGACATCCCTTCTCTTCCAACCAAACATAAACCAGTCATTGGAGCTTTTCCATGTTCAATTCTAAGGAAGTTGATTGGCAGATCTTGGCGTCATAACCTCAGATGAAGACATCGGAAAAGTCCACAGTGTTAATAAATTGGGTGTGTGTCTATTCATCTGACAGTTTGCAAAGACTTATTGTAAGACAAGCTCTGAGTTTATCGCTGACAACACTAAAATCACAAAGACTCAGACCCTGACCTCAAGCAACTCACCTGTTGGGGAAAGACATGAAGAAATTCACAGAACAAAGAAAAGGGGAATAAAGTGGGTGTCATCATACAAAAGGCAATATACCACACTGAAGATGTTTCCATATACAATTGGCCCAAATGTAGAACCGACTTTGAAATACAGTGTCAGTAATGACAACTCCATTAATCCCTTCAATAGACAGTATGCTTGATGATCGGTGCTTCTTCAATTACCCCTTAGCCGTAACATACTGGGAAGAAGAAGAATGAGAAAGAAATGTACTGTGTCTTAATAAATTAAATCCTTTTGTGTAGTGTATCCAGTTTCTTATTGCTGCTGTAACAAATGACCACAAACTAGGTGGCTTAACACAACAGATTTTTGTCTCTCTTAGTCCTCTAGACCAGAAATCTGAGATCAAGGTGTTGCAGGGCCTCGCTCCCTCCCAGAGGCTCTAGAGGAGGGTCCTTCCTGCCTCTTCCAGCTTCTGGGGGCTCCAAGCGTCCCTGGACTCGTGGCCGCCTCCCTTCCGTCTCTGCCTCCATCTTCACATGGCTTCTCCTCTGTGTCTGTGTCTCTCCTCTTCTGTCTCTGATCTGGACACTTGTTATTGGATTTAGAGCCCAGCCAAAAATGAGCTCATCCTGACATTTTTAGTTCCATTTGCAAAGACGTTTTTTCCAAATAATATCACATTCTCTGGTTCTAGGCATTAAGAGATGGACATATATTTGGGGGAAACACCCAACTCACTATAGGTAGGGACAATGTCATATTCTCCTTTGTATCTCTTGCAATCTCCTTGTTCCTCACTCATTCATTCAGCAGATTTCCACTGAACACCCAGGGGCTGAGGATAAAGGAGGAACAAATAGGAATACCATCTCTGCTTCCTTGGTGCTTACAGTTGAGGTGGGGAGGTTGACATTTAGGAGATAATCACACAAATAAACACATGATTACCAACAATGAGGGAAGCTATGAAGAAAAATTCATAACACACTATAAGAACACAGAGACGGGGATATGACTAGGTCTAGGGAGTCAAGGAGGAGGGTCTTTCCTAAGGCATTGACATTGGTGTTCAGATCTGTAGCAAGACTGAAAGATAACTCTACAAAGGGAGGAGGGAAGGAGGATTCTCAGGCAGAGGAAACCTCCCACTGAGATGTCCTGTGCAGGAAGAGAGGCTGATGCTTTTGAGGAGCCTTAAGGAGGAAGCCAGGAGGCCGAAAAGCAGAAAGCAAGATGATACCCGTGAGCTGGCCATGCCCAAGTTCTTTTCCAAATCTTCTATATTACCTGCTTGTTCCTAACATCCACAGAGATATAAAAACAGAATCTTGAGCAGGATATAAAATGTGAGACTGTTCCAAGGACTCTACAAGCATAGAATTAGGAAGGTAACTATGATGAAATTGAAGGTGATATCAGTGTATCGATATCAGGCTGAACACTTGAAGATAAGTCTCCTCAGGGGGCAGTGTGATCTAATGAGGGGTGCACTGGAGACCTCAGAAGACCCAATTACTAGACTGCCATGAATTGGCCATATGATCCTGGGCATATGACTACTCAACTTTAGTGTCCCCATTTTAACCCAGTGGTTCTCAGCTGCAGGCGATTTTACCCCCAGGGGACATGGAGCAATGTCTGGACACACTGCAAAGGGAAGATGTTACTGACATCCAGTGGGTGGAGACCAGGGATGCTCCACATCATCCTGCAGTGCACAGGATGGTCCCCACCGCAGAGAGTCATCCAGCCCCAAATGTCAGATGCACTAAGGTTGAGAAACTTTGCTTTAAATAGACAAGGGTATTATACCTGCCCCTCCTTGCCTGCAAGTAGGCGAGGCAAACAAATATAATAGCTGTGCAAAAATACGTTGCAAAATTGAAGGTGCTGTAAGGCAGCAGCCACATGGGATATGCTAAGCCACTAATATACTATATTTTGTTTGATATTTCACTTAACCTCTCTCTGAGTCTAATTTGCCTATTAATAAAGAAAACCAGTCCCTGTTCTCTCTGCCTCCCAGAAATTGCTATGTGAATAAAAGGATGAAATACTTGAGAAGGGTCTCTGTACATGTTAGAAGACTGCTCCAATTTAAGGTAACAGTGTCATTGTTGTCGCTAGCATCATTATCATAAAGAGAAAAGATCACATCAGTTTTTAAAATGCTTATTTGCTAATAAACACACTGGAAGCCAATTTTTAAAAATCAGAGAACTGAGAGCAAGTCTTTAAGAATTCTACCATGAAAGTTGACTGACTTGCAGGGCATCTGATGAGATAAAGACCGTGGTACCTGAAGGGAATTGAGAAGTGACAGCCCAGAAGTTAGAGACACATGCTCTCCACAGTGCCCTTTCCCAGCTGTGTGACCCTGGGCAACTTACTCAACTTCTCTGGGCCTCATCTTCCTCATCCGTAAAATGAAGATTATAATGGTACTTATTTCCTAGTGTTGTGAAGACTAAACTGATTAAACGGGCATAACATATGGAGAACCATGGATAAGAAGTGTATAAAACATCAGACACTGCTTTGCAATTATTATTAAGGAGGCAAGAAATGTGATACTTGTCAAGAATAATTATGCCTGACTGACATTAGGAATAAGTGGTGCTTACAATAATCAATATGTAACACATAATTATACAATATATAGTATAAAATAATTAAATATTAACATGGCAATCATATAATTCCTCACAAGTAACTCATTAAAAAGAAGTTATACTTATAATAAATGATACATAATATAGGAAGTTAAAATACAGAATAATAAAGAATAAGTGATAGTTGTAATATATAATCATACATAATATATGAGTAAAATATATAATAATGAACATATAACATGCATGATATTCAATGTATGTAATATAATAGGATATAACAATATGCTATTAATTCTCTGCAGGTGACTTATTAACAATAAATGATACAGGGGCCAGCCCGGTGGCTCAGCGATTAAGTGCGTGCACTCCGCTTTGGTGGCCCAGGGTTTGCAGGTTCGGATCCCAGCCATGCACCAACACACCACTTATCAAGCCATGCTGTGGCAGCATCCCATATAAAGTAGAGGAAGATGAGCAGGGATGTTAGCCCAGGGCCAATGTTCCTCAGCAAAGAGAGGAGGACTGGCATCGGATGTTAGCTCAGGGCTGGTCTTCCTCACCAAAAAAAAAAAAAGAATAAGTGATACTTCTAACAATATAATAGTAACATAATATAATAGTAAAACACATAACAGTAACATTTTATATATACATAATAAATATATAAATACAATAAAATGATTAATTAATATAATATATAGTACTGTACGACATAATAGTTCATAATATAATTCTCTGCTACTCATTAAAAATAGGTGACATTTATAATATGATAATATATACTATAACATGTAAGAGTTAACTGTATAATGCACAAAAATTCATTATGATATATAATATATAGTAGAATATAGAATATAATTCTGTTCAATAGACATTAAAATAAGTGATATTTATAGTAATATATATTACAGTAAAATTTATAAAATATACTAATGTGTAAGTACATCATATATAATGCATAATACAATATAATAATTATTATATGCAGCTGTCACAGTAAGAATAATTCTGTGCAACTGAAGTCATTAATTAAAAAGAAAAAACTTCTTCCCCTACTAACTATACATTTGCCGGATATGGCTTTTCTGTGTCATCTTTCATTGAGGCATTTTAGAAGAACTTCAGAATCTTATCCGAGGGATACAGCAACAACAGTCTATGAAATTCCTAAACATATATTGGTAACGATGTCATAGAAAATATAAAACCCCACAATGCTGTGAGCTCATGACCCACATGCTCCATAATGGCACAAACTCAAATCCGTTTCTTTTTCTTTCGGAACAATAGTCTCAACCAGTCTTTACAGAGTAACCTGCACCTTGTGCATTGAGTGTCCTCCATGACTGGTGAAAAGATCACAAGTTAGGACCGTCTTCACAACAAACACAGCCGTCCAGGGTGTTTGGACTGATAAGGTGCCGTAGCTGGATACATCACTGTAAAAATGAAATGACGTACTTTCTCTGGAACCCATCAGAGTAGCTGGAAGATGAGCACAAACTGGAATTGCTTCAGCAAGTCTTGGCTGCAAGGTGTTTGGGGTCTCCACAGTTGTAGATGAAAACAAGGTCTTCTTTTGATGTCTCACCACTTTCTTATTCTCGGCCAGAATCAGATTCTCTTCTCTGCTTTCTGTGGGAAGTTATCTAATCTAACCAGGGTGTTTTAATGAGGTAGTTCATTGCCAGGACTGTCACTGCCACTAAAAGATATTGGTGTTTCCAAGTGCCCAAGGCTATCGTATTGACCGTGGTCTTCTGAAGTGCTGATTTTGAACCAGTTACAACAGACTGCTCATGGAAATGCCGAGAGGGTTCACTGTGTTAGGGCACCACCTCCAGGCTAAAATCTCCAGCATCCTTCCCTAGGCAAAATCCCAAAGTGCGGGGTGCTTGACTGTGTCAACCCCACAGTTAAGTGCACCCACGGTGGGCTGGCAGGATTGCTGATAACCAACAAACTCACCTATCTGCACAATCCTTCTGCACAGGCAGCCACTGTGCTCAGGTGATTATCTGTTCTTCCTTCAAAACCACTGTAGGGATGAGAAATTTATGGTTGTTTACTGTCTGGAGCCATTCTCTCTCAGTCGTCATGCTTTCTTGACAAGGTAACCCCATGGGGTTGAGACCGCCTTTCCAAGCAGTGTGCAAAATCTTCTAGTCCACGGGAGATCACGATGTCTCACCTTGCACATCAATCAAAGCTCACCCAATACATTCTTTCCACCCTGCATGTCCTTCTATTACTCATGTCATCAACTTTTTTTTTTTCTTACTACACCAAGAAATTCAGCACTTTCTTCCAAGCAATTTGAAGATACAAAAAGAGAGGCAGGAAAAGGAAGGTTTCCGTCTTGCTAAGTTGAGCATCCATCTATAATGTGACCCACTATTGCCCGACCTTTGTTCTCTCCCCTTCCCACAGCTCTCTCCTGACCTCGTGAATGTCATTTAGGAAATCGAGGTTCATAACACGACTCTATCAGATCCTCGATCCTGAGCATAGGAACCATATCTGTGATGCTGCTTGAAGTTATCAAGAAAAAAATCTCTGGTTCTAAGAAGCAGTGTCTGGCCTTTGTCTGGAGAGGATGAAAAATGAAATTATTGCTGTAAACTGATGTAGGGGAGATGACACATGGTCCCAAGTGCCAGAAAAAGGTTAGTGTGCCTTTGTTCACCTTTGTGACTTTGTCTAACCTGTCTGAGAAATGTGAAGCCTGGTGAAACTTGCCCTCTTATGTAGAAGGAAGAAAATGACAACAAGTATTCCATCCTGATAAGCCCCCATTCCACCACCTCACATGAAGAACTGAGGATTTCAAAAGTTAAGTTTAAAGAACAAAGAGAGAGGAACAGATGAATGGATTGCTAAGTTTGACTTGTTGCGAGCCCAGCCAGAAGCACCTTGCCCTGCTCTTCATAAGCACCAAGATAGAACAGCTTTCGGTCCTGCGCATATAGCGCATAGCCCATTCCGTCCATTCTGCTGCCCCCTGGGTCAGACCCTCCCATCTCTACTCCAGACCAATAACTGAATGATCTCCGAAAACCTGAACACCCCACCCCGGACCACATCAACCACCAAGGAGTGAGTTAGCTGTCAATTTAAACAATAAAAATTTACTTCTTCCCCCTTTTCTGAGATTATCCGGTGCTTGGCACGTCTCCCAATCTAGAACACTCACAATTCACACACTTGCTTTCACCATCCCTGTAACCTCAAAGAACGAAGGCCAGTCCTCAATGTTCTAATTCCTACTCTTGAGAATAGGTCTTTTTTTTGGGGGGGGAGGGCTGTACATCATTATATTTTGATTTCTGTGTAGATTACATCATGTTTACCACTCAAAGACTAATTATAATCCATCACCACACACATGTTCCTAATCATCCCTTCCAACCTCCTCCCTCCCCTCTTCCCCTCTGGTAACCACCACTCCAATCTCTGTCTCTATGTGTTTGTTTGTTGTTGTTTTTATCTTCTATTTATGGGTGAGATCATACGGTATTTGACTTTCTCCCTTTGACTTATTTCACTTAGCATGATCCCCTCAGGGTCCATCCACGTTGCCACAAATGGCCAGATTTCATCCTTTTTTATGGCTGAACAGTATTCCACTGTGTATATCTTCTTTATCCATTCGTCCCTTGATGGGCACCTAGGTTGCTTCCAAGTCTTTGCTATTATTGTGAATAACGCTGCAATGAACATAAGGGTGCATATATCTTTATGCATTCATGTTTTCATGTTCTTTGGATAAATAACCAGCAGTGGAATAGATGGATCATATGGTAGTTCGAGAATAGGTCTTAAACAGTACCCTGACAGACTGTGATGGAGCAGGGATTGCAAAACTGGTCCCTCGTGTCCTATTTGGACCACACATAATTCTGTTTCTCATTTTCTTCTCTTTATACAGCTGTTCATTAGTAGGAACAAGCGCTGTTCCCCATTGGCATCACTAATTCCTATTTTCAAATTCAAAACCTTATTATTACCTGCCTGGCACCTATAAGCATTTGAGTTTCTGAATTCTGCAACATTGTATAAGCCCCACATTTCATTATTTAAATGCATTTTTAAAATATGAAGGAGAAAGAAGGACTTCCTCACACAAATGTTAGATGGAATAATGTCATACAAAAACAGTCTACAAAAGGACTGCATGTCAGGTAGACATGTCACCACATAGAATTACAAGGTTGAAATGAATTTGGTCTAATTCATGTATTCTACACATTAGCAAACTGGAAGGGATTCATAACTTGCTGAAAACTCCATCGTTTATTCATTGCCTCCCATATTCAACAAATACATCGACCAAGTTCAATGTTCTCCCACCACATCTTGCTGGTTTTTAAAAAAATACAAATGATTAAACAAATTCTGTGTCCATCTATTGTTCCATTTTTCCCAAGTTTTAATATAATGTTTGATTACATTTGTCTACACCTCTAGGATCAAAATTATGTCTAAAGAAACTTAGAATAGCAGAAAAGACATCATTTCTGATCTATATGAGCATTCATAAATTCATAGGTCAAGTATGCAGTAGATAAAATACTAAAGTCAACATTATATAGGCATAGTAATAATAATTTGAGTGTTTCCCATATGCACTTATATTTTATCTGCACAACACAATGGATTACAAACTATAATATCCCCCTTTCCGGTTGGAGGACTGAGGCTCAGAGAGGTTTAGTAAAATCTCCAGCTTTACACAGCTGGCAGAAGCCAGAGTGGAGATTATCCTGGTCTTACTGACTCTTAACCACCATTCAATCCACTAAAAATTAGTCATTAAACCTATATGTCTCGCACGGCAACATTTTCGTGATAAAAGTTCTCTATCTTACAGAAGGGACCGGACTCAGAGAAAAGAAAATGGCTTTCTTTGGGCCACATAGTAAGCTTCCAGACTATGAATTCCCAACAGAAATGATATCATCCTCAAGGGGGCAAAAATTGCTTCTTGAAGGAGGACAGGTGTGATAAAATCCTACTTTTTATGTCTAAACATAGATATACAGACAGCAAATAAACAATATGAAAATATTATGGGGAGGGACAATTAGTGAAAAATGTCTAAAAAAGGCTCCTTGGAAGACTGATAAGTTTAAAAAAAAGTTTGAGAAACAGTTGTAAACAGAAACAACTCCATAAATCCAGTCTTAAAACACTGTTCCATTTTGCCAACCAAAGCTCAATGATTAATTTTCTTCCAAAATCTTGAAAGGACTTAAAAACCACCAGGATTGCAGACCACACCATGAAACAAAGAAAATGCAAAGCAACAGATTTCCACAAAGTAGACGGAAGCCTGTGCTGGTGACAGGCTACAGATCTTCTTAGTTTAAATAGCCCTCAAAATCAGTCGGGCAGGAATATTCCTTACAAAAGCATGAGGAATATAGTTACAAGACTTTGTGTGTTTTAGTCTATGAGTGTGCTGTGTTCACGCTCACAGACATCGCCCTTGCAGAGACTGTTCTTATTACGATTATAATTACGATCACGGAAAAGCGGAATCATCATTTAATGCATCATTTGCTATGCAAATTGTTTTTCACAGAGAATTGTTTGCTCTGACCTTCCTCGGAGTTGTCATTTCAAACGCCTGGTCATTTCGATTCTTCACCTTTCAGGAAGTCGTTAAAATATCTGGGTAGCGAATGGCATAAATATAAAAATATTGCAGGGGTCGCCTTGTGACCGTATTTATTTAAACTCTGCTGTTTATTCAGAGAAGGAAGGAACTGACACTCCCTGGAGAAGAGAAAGGATGGTCAGATCCCTGGAGAAGAGAAAGGATGGTCAGAGGGAATTTACCCGTCTATGCCCCATTAATCTAGACCCCTGGTCTTTAAACCTTTTGATTACAAACTCTATAAAAATTGGAGCATGCGCCCCAATATTTGAATATTATTTCACTTATAGAATGATACAGGGGCTTCTGTTCAAACAGATTATGCTCACCAAAAAATGCACCCCCAAACCAGAGTGTTCAAAAGAATCAAGGGTTAATGAAATGAACAATAATTTTTCCAGCTTTATTGAGATATGTGACTTACAACATTGTGTAAGTTTAAGATGTACAATGTGATTTAATACACGTATTATTGAAAATGATTATCACAATAAGAGTTAACACCTCTATCACCTCACATAATTACCTTCTATTTTATGGTGAGAACATTTAAGATCTACTCTCACAGAAACTTTCAAGTATACAGCACAGAGTTGTTAACGAAGTGGCCATTCTGTACATTAGATCCCAGAACTGATTCATCTTATAACTGGAAGTTTGTGTCCTTTGACCAACATCTCCCCATTTTCCCTATCCCTACCCCCAGCTCCTGGCTGCCACCTTTCTACTCTCTGTTTCTATGAGGAAATGAACAATATTTAAAAATTGCTCATTGAGTTGAATCATGCTACACTGGACTTAGTGCACCAGTTTCAATCTATGTGTTGTGTTAATAATCATAATTTGTTTCTCAATTTAGATATAAAGATGCATATAAATAGAAGTTTTAATAATTGCTCCTTGTCCTTCAATAGACAGTCTATGCCCTTATGGGTGCTCACCCCACTTTTTGGACCACCGCCTAAAAGAGGACCATCATGAGTGTAGTCAGGGTGGTAGGCACATTTGCATATTTTGGCAAAAAAGAAAAGAATGAATATATATAAGTATATATATACAAATTTGTCTTTGTCTGAGATTTTAAAGAAAATTAGTGTTGATCCTGATTTATGACTTCTATTGATTGCCTGTATACGTTACCCAAAAGTTAGCAACCTTCCATTCACTTGCGGGAGGAAACAGTGACATTCACATGTGTGTAATACTTTACAGTTTGCAAAACTCTTTTCCAAACTCTTCTTTGGGCCTCACAACAACTGCCAGGAGCATAAGGCAGGTATGCATTCAGTAACCAAATCCTTCTGGTGGGTTTTGTACCAAATACATAAGAGGATCCCTGTCATATACATGAGAAAACAAAGGTTGTCCAGGATTACAGCTCTGTTAGTGTCCTGGGGCTGCCATAACGAACCACAGATTGGGCAGCTCAAAACAACAGAAAATGAGTTTCTCACAGTTCTGCAGATCAGAAGTCTGCGAGGAAGGTGTCGCAGGGCCGCGCTCCCTCCAGAGGCTCCAGGGGAGGGTCCTTCCTGCCTCTTCCAGCTTCTGGGGCTCCAGGCGTCCCTGGGCTGGTGGCCGCCTCCCTCCATCTCTGCCTCCGTCTCCACGTGGCTTCTCCTCTGTGTCTGTGTCTCTCTTCTTCTCTCTCTTATAAGGAGACCTGTCACTGGAGTTAGAGCCACCTTCATCCAGGATGATCTCGTCTTGAGATCTGTAACTAATAACATCTGCAAAGACCCTGTTTCCAATTAAGGTCGCATTGACAGGTTCCAGCTGTTAGGACCTAGAAGTATATTTTTCAGGACATAATTCAACCCCCAACAGACTCAAACTTTTATTCTCCTAAACTAACCTCTTCCCTATTACCCACACTCCTATCTCTACTTCCATTCTTTCACACCTCAGTTTCCATGGTGTACCATTCAATCAATTTGTTGCTTGCAATCTCAACTCCCTGGCATCTCTCATTCCTCTGTGCACATACTGTAAACCCAAATATTAATTGAACCAGACATCCCCCTTTTCAGAAACATATGAAATAAAATAAATTCATTTTATCAACAAAAATAGGTTCAGATCTTGGGCAGGGAACTATGCACCACTTATCAAGCCATGCTGTGGCGGCATCCCACATATAAAGTAGAGGAAGATGGGCACAGATCTTAGCCCAGGGCCAATCTTCCTCAGCAAAAAAGAGGAGGATTGGCAACAGATGTTAGCTCAGGGCTAATATTCCTCACACACACACACAAAAAAAAATGTGAAATGAAACCTTCACCAAATATCAAATAAAGACATTTAAATAGTAATTAAAATTTTAACCCCAGAAATGCAAACAGATGGTTCAATATCTGAAAATCTGACAGTATAATGTACCTTGACAACAGATTTTTAAAAGAAAGCAAAATATATTTATTTGCAGACAATAGGTCTTTTCAGCAAAGAAAAAACTCAAGAAAGCAAATAGACAGAGGCATGGGCATAGCAAGATCCAGGTGTGGATAGAGGAGTTTTAAGGATTAAGATACATTACAAGGCATCATTGCTAATTTTAAAGCTATAGCAATTAAAAGAGTGAAACAAATGGGTAAACAGAACAAGAATCATATAGAATATTACAGCAGAGACATGAATAGTGATTCAGGTGGGAAAGCGTCCTGTTCAATAGGCAGTGGGAAATTTAGATGTATAACTTTTTTTTTTTCCCCAAGTGCCTCAACATTCTTTATTGCATCATTATGCAGATTAGGCGGCCCCTTGGTCATTCTACATTCTACATTCTTACGTTCTACAAGGAAGAAATCTCGATCTATGGGGAGGCCGCCCCAGTGACTCTAGAACCCTCGGTGGCTATGTAGATATAGAACTTACCCCTATCCCATCTCCTGGCTCTTGTGTTGTTCTGAAAACCTCCATGAAGCTCCTCTCATGGAACATCAGCCCACTCTCAACTTCAACCTAACCACTGCACAGACGCTTAGGAGCTCCCCATACGTGGCACCCACTGGAGGCCAGCAAGGTCATCTTTTGACGTTGACTCTTGGTTGAATTTTCAAGATGAACATAGAGTGCAAGAGGCTGAGGACCACTTTAACCACACCCCATGAGTTTCTGTCTTATTGGTGCAGAGAAATAGCGATGTAAATATAGAAGACTGCAGGGAAAGCGTACTGAATCAAATGATTTCTTATCCAGAAAGTCCCAGCAAAGATGACCTTTGCCACTTTATTCCACCTACACAGTGAAATTAAGTATTCACAAAAATACAGTATTTCCCATACAATTTGACAAAGCCCTAAGATGTTATTGATGTTTTTCTAGTGGCTCACTAAACTAATATAGAAAGGACTCTTTCAGAGTTGGTGTAAAATTATATAAAATCATAAATTCAACATTTAAAACCCAAAATATTTGGGGGGAGTAAATAAAATATATTCCTTTATATTTCTTCTATTTTATAGTTTTCCTCCTGATGGAAAAGTTTATGATGAAAAACTGGAAGGAATGAAGGAAGGGAGGGAGGGAGAGAGGAAGTGAGAAGGGAAGGAAGGAAGTGAGGAGGGAAGGAAGGAAGGAAGAAGGGAGGGAGGGAAGGAAGGGAGGAAGGAAGGAAGGAAGGAAGAAGGAAGGGAGGGAAGGAAGGAGGGAGAGAGGGAGAGAGGGAAAGAATGTGTAATTGAAGAAAGCGATCTTATCTGTTGTCTGCGATTATTAGCCAATTTTTCATAGACTTCTCTTTAATTCTGTCACCGATAGTGATAAAATTTACCACTGCAACTCAAGAACATTTTATTGGTAGATGCTTGAATGAATTAGAGGTACTATCTGCATGATATCATAATAATTTCCTCCATTTTTATGGCTCGCCAAAAGCCTAAATCTAGTGGAACACAGTGGTGAAATATGATACCCTCCATCATTCAACCCGGCAAATAATATTTCAAGAAGCAAAAACAAGATTAACAAAACCTCCTGGAAATTTATGTTTTCCAAAGTACTTCATCAGCAGCAGAATATTTTTCCATCCTGTTTGGAGTGTAATTTTCAAAGAAACAGGGAGATGCCGTCAAAATATTAAAATCAAAATAATTAGCTTCTCTGGTCCCTCTTCAGACCTCCAGCTGTGTCAAACAGTTGCACTGTAGTGGATTATTAATCACAATGTCCTCTGCATATTAATTGATCATGGAAATATTTTCATTGTAAATGGCTTGTTTGTAAAAAGCCTGCAGAATGTTAATGGTGTGGTCATATTTGACAAGAAAGAGAACTTTTCTGGTCTCCAATGGTTTAATACATGGATAAGGAATAAGGATAAACGTGGGCTCAGAGAAGACGGAATTAAATATATCCCTAAGAGATACAAAAGCACTCGAAACAGTTCGGGCATAGGAAAGAGGCATTGTTACCATTTCTTTGCCCTCCACAACCTCACCATCCAGTTGAGTGTTGGAAGCAATGAATGACAACATGAAGCTTAAAACCCCCAGTAGAATTAAGGACCCTACCTCACTGGCAAATAGATGGTTTGAAAGATCTAGTTACCAAGTGTTTGATATTTTTTATAATATTTAATCTAAGCATCTTTTTTATCCGGGGGGGGGGGAGGATAATATCTTCCAGCATCAATTTTCAAGAACTGAAGTGACTACTGAACATCGTATATTTCCTGGAGCCTTTTAATGAGAGGAAATGTGTCATTTGTGGAATTTGAATAGGAGGGCTTCCACATAATGTGGGGGGATTTCAAAGATTTCCAATAGTGAGATCATTTTCTTGGAGAAATTGAGAAGCCAGGAAACAGCACCTGTGTGAAATAGAGATGCTTTCCTTCAGAGGGCTGAGCTGTGTCAGTGCTGGAGGCCGTTACCAAATTAGACATTTTTCTGATCTCTAAGGAGGTCCGTGGGTGTCATCAGAATAGATTTGCCTGGATCCTAATCTTTCTGAGATTCTTTTTGATGACATGTTCCTTGGCTTGGGCGCCATGTTGATCTGGTGTTTTAAGAGCACTTGATCTTGGAGTGAGGTATGTAGGTATCACAGAGGGCATCTTTTCAATGAATTCCAAGGTTTGGATTTATGATACAGAGCAGTGGTTCTCAACAGGGGTGATTTTACTCCCCAGGGGACATTTGGCAATAACAGGAGATGCTCTAGGTTGCCACAATTGGTGGTTGGATTAAATGTAAATTAAAATAAAAACAAAATGTTTTCATCAAAAAAAAAAAAAAAATGGATGAGTTGGTGCTGGCATCTAAAGAAAGAGGCCAAGGATGCTGCTAAACATCCTACAATGCGCTGCACAGCCCCGCACAACAAAGATTGATCTGGCCCAAAATATCAATAGTGCCAAGGTTGAGAAACTCTGATATAGAATTGGCATTCCCATTGGAGAGGGGTAATTCTTCTTTTTCTACACTATATTCTAGTATATCTTTATTGTCGTCAAGGTTTTCTTATCAGGGACAGGATTTAGAATGATGAAGCTAGATGAACTTGCCTCTCTCTGGAGACTGATTTCTTCTTTTGTAAGATGGGAATGATTTCTTTACTTCTGTTAAAGAACGGAATTGAAGTAATAACCCATGATAATAGGCATGGGGGTGAGGTAAGTTCCTGACGTATAGTTTGTGTGCTTAAAAGGGTACCTATGTAACAGATCATAGTAATTTACCATGGAGCACTTTCGTACATCCAAATCTCATAGCGTGAAAATAAGACTCTTTAAGTACATGGTGAGTTTCAAATGAGATCACTCAGGTTGATGCCACTACAAAATTGCTCTATCTTTGAATGGATGCAAAAACAAAGAAAACGGTAGTTAACAATGAATTAATTTAGAAGACTAATGTTGGGGCCGGCCCTGTGGCTTGGTGGTTAAGTGCGCGCGCTGCAATGCTGGTGGCCCGGGTTCGGATCCCGGGTGCGCATCGAGGCACCACTTCTCCGTCCATCCTGAGGCCGAGTCCCACATACAGCAACTAGAAGGATGTGCAGCTATGACATACAACTATCTACTGGGGCTTTGGGGGGAAAAAATAAAATAAATAAAATCTTTAAAAAAAAAAAAAAAAGAAGACTAATGTTATTTATCAACAAAATTATTATTAATAAAATAAAAATAAATAACACTATTAAAATATATTAATTAAAAATAATGAAATATATTTTTTAAATGTTTATTAACAAATAAAATGCCTGTGTTGCCTAGGTCACAATTCATTGTGGCCCAAGGGTTATTTTATAAAATTAAGCCAACTTCTTTGATGTGGAGATGCACAGACAGGAATCACTCTGGGATATATTTTTCTTATTTAAACTTATTTGTCTCCCCTTCGCTGTGTGAATAAAAGACCAGGAGTCCTCCTGTGGACTGAGCTGAATCAATTTTCCACAACCACATGCTATGGTAGCAAGGATGCATTTGGTCAGTGAAGCACACAGTCTTCCATCACCTAATCTTAAATCAGTTAAGTCCTTGAAAAGGACCCCCGAGTGCTGAAAATGAAATGTGTGGGTACACACTGATCTGAATGTCAGCTGCATCCTCCAGATATGGTCCCAATAACTGGCCAATGAGAGTATGACCACACAGCATATCTCCCAAGGAGGCTGTCCTAAGCTTTGGACTTATATAGACTATAAATCCAATGTTGTTTTATGTACCTTGTATATAAACCCTTGCACGTGCATCCCAGGAGATTAGGCTCTCCAGTGGCTCTCTGCTTACACAGGGTCATCTCTGCAGGTCTATATTAATGGTTTGTCCTATGCTCAGTTCACCTGCTACTTTTTCTTGAACAAAAGCACCAGCAGAAATGAACAGCAGACTCTCCAGTTCTGCTTTCATGAGATGCTTGGAAACCACACAATTAAATCTTGGGACTAGATGAGCTCTTAGGTCCTTGGATAACTCCAGTTGGGGAGACCCAAGAAAGTAATACCAGATAAGAAAAATTCTAAGATGATCCTCCACGATCCCCGCCCCCTTGTGTACCACAACTTCTCCAAGATACTCAATCAAACATTAATTGCTGTGAAGGGATTTTGCAGTTGTGATTAGGATCCCAAATCCATTGACATTAAGATAGGGAGATTATGCAGATGCACACAACCTGATCACATGAACCTTTAAAAGCAGAGTATTCTCTGGCTGGTGGCAGAAGAGAAAGCCAGAGAGTTGAAGGATGACCAGCATTTGATATGTTGTTGCTGGCTTAAAGATGGAGGAGATCACGTGAGAAGGAACGTGGGTTTCCTTTAGGAGCTGAGAGAGGTCTCCAGCTGATAGCCAGACAGTGAAAAATCAGGGACCTCAGTCCTCCAACTACAAGGAACTGAATTCTGCCAACAGCAAGAATAAGCTTGGATGCAGATGTATTTCCCCAGAGCCTCTGGGTGAGAACTCAGGCTAGCCAATGCCTTGACTTTAGCCTTGTGAAAACATGAGCAAAGGACCCAACCATGCCATCCTGGACTTCTGACCTACAAAACTGTGAGCTAATAAATGGATGTTGTTTTAAGTTGCTAAGTTTGTGGCAATTTGTTACGCAGCACACGCCTGATATGACTATCACGTACATCATTCAACTAATACTTTGGGAAGGATGCTACGTTGTTCAGAAATTTCCAGTTAGGTAACATGAGCACAAGTATCACCAAATTACCAGGAAACTAGATCTCAATTGACGGTCCAAATTCATGCAACCAATGTCAGTGATTGACTGCTGATTGTACAGGTTTTCAATTATTTGCAAACACAGATTTGCTCCTCTTGGTACCAGTGTAAGCAAAAAATTACCTCTTCTTCTAGAAATGCATGAACATTTATAGTTTTGCCTTGAGCTCACTCTGATAATCAGAGTGGATGTAGCTGAACGAACTGGAGAGAACTTCATTAGTAATTATTAAGCATTTCGAAGCAAAGTTCCCATGATACAAACAGTGTTCAGTGGACAGAGGCAAAGTTCCAACAGCAACTACTTCTATAAATCAAACCAATCCCATGAGTTGGTGGTGTGGTAATGGAGAAGTTGACTGAATTACTGCTTAACAGGAATATTGAATCCTTAAATGAACTGTACACTCTCATTTTTAATGGGAGCAAGCAGTAACCAGGCATAATAAAAATAATTGAAATGAAGGTTTGGATCCATTAATCTACTGAGAAGTGCCTTAAAGAATAAGCGAGGCAGAAAAACAGCCAAATGTATATGACAGCCCTTGCTAGATGCCATTTGTGCCTAATGGTCTCAATGGCCACCAATAAAAGAGTGAATAGTAGGGATAATGGGGAATAAAAGTTTAAGACAAATTCTTCCCTAGAAGAAGGACAGAATGCAGAATAGAAAGAGTGATCAATGGAGTAAATGTGTCTCCCCATTGCTCTGTTGAAAAAAAAATGGAGTCTTATATCTACATAACACATATAATTAATGAAGTGACAAAAGTCCTACCGAATGAACAAATCTCTTTTTTTCCTCCTTCCTGCCGCTTATGCCACGTGGAGCAAAAGGTGGATCGGTTTTGTGAGAAATAGGTGCTATTGCCATAGATTTTGTCTGAATCTTTTTCCTGGGATCTGAGAAATATGTGCCCACCTACCATCTTCATGGGTTTCACAGGCTCCCAGAAGAAGGCATGAAAAGTTTGCTCTCCTACAAGACACGATGAAGAGATATAAGAGGCAGCAGAGCATATACGTCACTGTGTTGCCAAACAGGAGCCCATGTTGGATCACTGGGCAGGATCAACATTTTTTGGAATAACCCACAAATCAGATCATGAGTTCCATGATCCATGGTCCTCAATTTACATCAGTGTGATACGTAATAAACTGTAAATTGCTTGGAGGATGTGCATTTACGTGACTAAATGATCGTTTAGTATAGTTATAACATCTCTGGATGGAGATGTGTGTCAATATAGAGCTATCTTTTCTGCAATTATTTCTTAAAAGCATAAATTTAAGCCATCCTATGACAGTTCTCAGGTAATAAATTGTCAGCAGATCCGTATTGCAAAATGTAGTTCAGGCACCAAATCCTCACACAGCTTTGAGAAAATGAATCCCAATATAAGTGAAACAATCTGCACAATTGGAAGACAGGTCTCAAATTTCCCAGAACCTACCCAAGTTATGGTGGACTTACCAGGAAGAGAGTAAAATAGAGTCTGGATTATTGGGGACAGCCACATCGCTCTTTTTGTGTGTGTGAATTAGATGCAAATTTTGATCTCTTGGAACACATTAGTCAGCTTGAAGTAACAATTTGTGAAGGGAAGACACTATCTTTCTTTCATTTCTTCATTTGTTCATGGGTTTCTTCTTCAGAGAATGCCTATAAATGGCTGAACCCCAGGCTGAGGCCTGGCGGCATCATTTTATCTAATGATAAATCCTTATTGAGGGACTTTGATGCACCAGGAACTCTACACAGATAAGTTATTTGCATTCCAGTATGGAAGACACAATATAAACAAACCATAACATCATATACTATATGCAATACGGTATCTTACAATAGACAATGCCGTAATAACATGAAATATGTGAAGTAGGATGAGCTAAGTCCCTCTTCTCGATAAACTCATAGTCTAATAGGGAAAGTTGACAGCTTGGTCAAAGGTTAGTCTAAAAGTGGTAAATGATAAGCTATATGTGTGATGGAAGCCACAGGAATTCTTCATCAGCTCAAGAGATTTCTAGGAAGAAAAGGAAGCCGCTTTATTGATGAATTCTTGGAGGATGGGATTTGAAGTAGGGAAAACACCCAGACACTTAAGTGCAATCAGTTTGAGGAAGCATAATAATTTTAATCCTTGAAGCAAATGAATACATGAATAGTGTCCATAAGCAAAGCCAGAAAGTGAACTGAATGTCCATGTGGACATGACCAAGGAGTTTGACCTTCCCCCTCACATTCTTGAGAGCCATCGCAAGCTTTCAGGCAGAAAGAGTGACCAGCTCATCTCAGTTTTCCCAGGACTCTCAACTTAGCATTGAGCATCCCATGTCCCCAGAACACCTCAGTCCTGGGCAAACCAGGAAGGTTGGTCACCCTAGCTATGAGAGGATGGCATCTCTCCATCTCAGAAATGTTTTCTAAAAGCAGCCTAGACAATAAATTGGGGTCTTGTCACCCAGGATGGCCATGAGGATTCAACTTCAGCAATTGAGTCACTAAAATGTTTGCATTGATACCAAGGCAATGGTTGTGGGATTAGAAAGGATGGAATGAAATCAAGAGAGATTCAGACAGAGCCAACAGAAATCAGAGGCTAACTCAAATGTTTTGAGAGGTGAGAGAGAAAGAGAAATCTCAAGAATGGTTCTGCTTCTGGATTGTGGGGAAGAGTGGACATTCACTGAGTTCATCCAGACAGGGAGTAGAGAAAGAAACATCTGTTATTCCTCTAAACATCAGACTCTCCAGTAGAGGGTGGGTACAAGCAGATACTTTATAAGGGGATATAAACCCCTGGACTGGAACGGGGGCAAGAGGAGTGAGGCAAAAACAATTGCAACGCATTTCAGCACGTACATGTAATTCACCATATTATTTCGTCAGGGGACTGGTCGAATTATTTGCTGCTCTGTTTGCAAGCTCCCTGTTGGTTACAGACACTCAGTGAACTAACATTGATGTTATGTATGAGAATCTGGTCTACATGAACTTTCTCTCATTCCATGCACTAGGGCTCTGCAACTTTTTACAGAGAATTGAAACTCCAAGTGCATCCTACAAGCTGTAACAGGTACAGAAAGAAGAAAAGTAGGTGAAGAAATTGGAAGAGAAGAAGTGAGGAGAAAAATCTTTCTCAGATCATGTGTTATCTTGGACAACAGGAGAAGCAAGTCATAATTAGCAGTCCTTTCTCAAACTTGGGAGGATTCTTGGGAGGGACATTCTTCTACGTGCAGGGTTAAATAACACCCTTAAGTGTAAATTACCCTACAATAACCTGCATCAGTCATGTTCATTGTAGAAACCAACAGAAACCAACTCTTGCTAATAGAAGCTGGAAAGGAATGAATGAAAATAATGTAGAGCAGGGTTTCTTAATCTCAGCCCTATTGACATTTGGGCTAGGTACTTCTTTATTATGAGGGGCTGTCCTGTGCATTGTGGGACATTGAGCATCATCCCCAACCTCTACCTACTAGATACCAGTAGTATCCCCCTGCCCCGAGTTACGATCATCAAAAATGTCTCCAGATATTGCCAAATGTCCCCTGAGAGGAAAATCACCCCCAGATGAGAACTGCTGATATAGAGTGACTCAAAGCATTGCCATAAAAATGGAGAGCAATAAAGAGATGTATGTAGCTGAGCCAGAGCCAAAATTAGCACTAGAACCCTCTGTTTAGGACAGTACTCTGGATGCCAGCATTGCTTGCTAAATGCCATGGACTGCTTTGGGTCTTGCCACTGCCCTCTTTCCATCCCAGCTCTGCAGCTGTAGCTGCCCCTTGCCACCTCGATCATGGCCAGTCAAGATTCTCCATAATCATTGTCTCTCAGAGACATGCTGCAATGGAACAAAATGTTAGAGAATATATCGTAGTAAAATTCCTGAGGCATAGAGAGTTAAGGCATTTAATTCAATGTCAATATGACATTGTGTGTGTGGTTGGCAGGAAGATGGGCAAGGAAACAGGAATGTCTGGGATGAAGATACCACCAATGGAAGAAAGAAATACACACAAACAAATTCTGCAAACCTGCTCAGATAATTTTTGCCTCCCAGAGTCATAAAATCTGACAATTTTAAATTCAGAAGGCTCCAGCATTACTCATATGCAGGAATAATCACCCTTGCCTCTTCACTGGTGGACACTCTTTGGTGGGCATCCAAATGTGATACAGAGCTCTTTACACTTTCCCATTCCCATGCACCCATCACAAGATATTTGAGTGTCCATTCGTCCAATCTTTTTCCTTCCAATCCCTTGATGAGTCAGTCAATCTATTCTTAACTTCTCATGAGACCATATGTATTCTAAACTTAGGACACTCCCTTTTTTTCCTTAAAGCTCTAACAGCTGGGAGAATTTTCCTTTTCTGCTGTCCTCCAAGGCCACTCTTGGGTAAAAGCCTAGTGCAGCTGATGTTCATGTTTGCCTTGCACCAAGATGATCCGTCCCGAAAATGAGCTTGTAGCTTTTCCCTCTCTTCTCAGTGGATTATACAGTACCCTTTACCCAAACCACCATGTGCTGTGAGCTGAGGGATAAGCATTTATGCAATAGTGATGTGTGACATGGGGGTCTGAGCTACTCCCTCATGCAGCTCACTTGTGCCATCTGGTCCTGTCCATATGCAAACACAAGAGTCTCAATTCCATCTAAGACTGGATCGTTGTGGGTTCATCTGACACCGTGAGTCTATAAGTCTGCTAGACTCCAGCTTTTGATGAAGAGTCTGGACATGCACTCATTTGATGCCTAATAGTGAAGTACCTAGTCTTTACCGGGGCCCACTACAACAATAAGAGATGTTTTTTCTAATGGTGTAATGGTCTGGATTGTGCTCCCTGCCCCAAAATTAATATGTTGAAGTCCTAACCCCCAGTGCCTCAGAATGGGACTATATTTGGAGATAGTGTCTTATAGAGATAATTAAGGTAAAAAGAGGTTATTAGAGTGGGCCCTAATCCAACCCGAGTGGTATCCATATAAGAAGAGGAGATGAGGACACAGACACACACAAAGGAAAGACCATGTGTGGACACAGGGAGAAGACGGCGTCTACACGCCAAGGAGAGAGGCCTCAGGAGGAACCAGCCCTGCCCACGCCTGGATCTCAGATTCCAGCCTCTACATCTGTAAGAAATAAACTTCTTTTGTTTAAGGCACCCAGTCTGTGGTATTTTGTTACAGCAGCCCCAGCAGACTAATTCCAATGGTGTCTCTCTCTCCTGCAGATGGCTTACTCAAGAACTCTAGACCCCTGTGCTGCAATTCTCCCACTGGGGCTTGGCATAATATGGCATCTTTTCCCTTCATCGATTCCTCCAACAGCATAAGATTTGCAGATTGTTTGCTCCAAGTGGCAAGATTGCTTGCTTCACTGCCTGGACCCATGGCTTGCATCATTGCCTCATCTGCTCTGGGACGCCATAAATTGGCCATCTTATGTGTCTCCTGGTGACACATGAGCCAAGCATAGTATTCCAAGGCATGAAATGTGTTGCTTCTAGAATCCAAAGAGGCCTTCCAGGAATTGTGCTACCTTGTACATGCTGACATGGGCAGATGCAACAATTTGTCTTCTGGCTTGGACGGACTTCTTGGTATATACCTGACCACTGGACCTCTAAAAGTGTTTCAGACAGAGCAGATCTCTGTCTGAATCTTTGCAGGATTATCTCCCACCCTCCCTAGCACATATCTTACCAAAGTTCCCAGCATGCTGGCCACCTCTGGCTCATCCAGACTAATCAATCTACTATCATCAATGTAATGGTTCAACGTGATGTTCAGATGGTGTGGTAGTTAATTTTACGTGACTGGATCGGGGGATGCTCAGAGAGCTGGTTAAACATGGTTTCTGGTGTGTCCACGAGAATGTTTCTGGATAAGATTAGCATTTGAATCAGTGGACTCAGTAAAGTAAATCTCCCTCCCCAATGTGGGCGGGCATCATCCAATCTGTTGAGGGCCTGAATAGAACAAAAGGCAGAGGAAGAAGGAATTTGCCCTTTTTTTCTGCCTCACTCCTTGAGCTGGAACATCTCGTCCTCTCCTGCCCTTGGACTGGGATTTACACCATCAGCTCCACTAGTTCTCAGGCCTTTGAACTCGAACTCAACTACATCGTTGGCTTCCCTGGGTCTCCAACTAGCAGATGGCAGATCGTGGGACTCCTCAGCCTCCGTAATTGCCTGAAACAATTCTTCATAATAAGTCTCCTTTTATATCCTATTGGTGTTGCTTCTTTGGAGAACCCTGATGAATACAGATGGTCCAGATTCTTTTTTCTTTTTCATGATAGAGGGTCATGAAAAACCCTCTTGGGGACCCCACAAGCTCTTCAATCAATAGTTTCCACATCAGAAAAACAAGCCTAAGTCTGGAAGCTGGGAAGGGCCCGTGACTCTCAGGGAAGGGAATAACTGCTCCCAGCCTCCTCATTATCCAACATGGTTCATTCTGCTGGTACAGGCTGAGCACTGCCTTCATTAGATGCCCAGGCGTTTTGCTCCACAGACATCTCCATGTCTTTCTGTGAGTCAGAATCCCTGATCCAATATGACTGATCTTTCTGGTCATTTTGATATGTGTGACCCGCGGCTACTGGCAGATAATGTCCACAGTGTCTATATTACTTCAAGTCCTATCAAGACACCAATTTCCGTCAGTATTTCTCCTACCCTCAGCCCAGAAGACCACCACTGGACTGTTGAGTGACGGTGGGGCCCTCACACCAACTCATTGCCACATTCTTGGTAAATGATGCTTCTTGTTCTCCTTGCTGTGGAACGCAAGCATCAAACAGGTCTTCCATTCCAGCATGTCCACTTCTCTTACCCTTTACTCCCGTCTGCTGCCATCTGCCACAGCAATTCTGGCATTTCAAGTTTGCTCAACTTGCGCCAATGTTCTTTCCATGAATCCAGTGGAAATCCTGATAGGAAGTCACACTATCTTCTCAGCTACTGGCCAGTGTGTTAAATCCAGGATCTCAGAAGAACACTCTGAAATCAACAAACTCTGGTCCCGGATTATGTTCCATTTTGTGGGTCAAGCCCCCAAGAATTCATTCTCACTTGTACGCTCCTGGCTGGACAGCTCACATTGACTCTGTGGCACAGCCTCTTCTGGGTAGATCTACCTCTCCCTTATCAGACCTAATATCATCCCTGCTGGGATACACTGAGACTTACTCTAGTTATCAGCCTGGAGGTCACAAGGAAAGATGGAGACACAGCCTGAGGGGGCAGATCCAGCCTTGCAGGGGATAGATCTCTATGTGGTCTTCTAAAACAGGGGACTTCTCGCTCTGCTAGGGTAATGGGATCTTTCTACAGGCTCAGGAATTTCAGGAGAGTCTGAGTACTCAAAACTATGGGAGCATTCACCCAAATGTCTCTATCTCATATGTTAGAGTCCCAGATTTTCACAACTAGGAGCCTGACCTTGGCTTTAGAGATGAGACTTAATTGGAAATTTAACCTTCTATGAAGTTCAGCCAGTTGGACTTTTGGGTCCTAGAGTGGGTCCTGGTTTCTCTGCCTTCTAGTTGAGATGATAGTTTCTTTGTGTGCCACCTAAGGGCATCTCTGACTTTCATACTTGGCTTCTAATTGGCTGTTAGTCCCCTCAGTTGTTCCTTATTCTTCCGTCACACATCAGTGGTACTTCACAATATCCCCACAATGCCGTCTTGCCATAGCTACTATTTTCTCCATGCCTCTAAAACTCCCACGTAAGTACATCCTTCCGACGGTACACCATCAGAAGTCATCACCAGCGAATGTTTTCACACCTGGACCATCTCTTTGCACCAGGCACTGCCTGTGTTCCACCTGCCATAGCAATGGAGTCCTCCTTCCCAGCCAGGTGGTGAGTGATTCATATTCTAAACGCGATCCTGTCGCCGTATCTCAGACCTCTCCAGGTACCAACTCTTATAGGTGGTCTTCTCCAGAAGTGGGCACTGACAGATGGATTTTGGGGTGCAAGATGTTTACAAGAGATCAACACTTGTGAAAAGAAACATGACTGGGCAGAGAGAGAAGTCGAACTGTGAAGCAAGTCCAACAGATTTTCCCCAACATAGAGCTGAGCTCTGAAGTGAGCGTTGCCCAACATTGAGAAGTCAAAATGCCCAATCCTTTATAGCCCAGATTCCATCACTGGACATAGGCTGCCTCTAGGAAGGACAGAACTTCAGGAAAGGTAACTCTCTGCCACTGAGGCCAACCCTGGCCAGCAAGTTCTTCCATGAGGAGGAGTCTAGGTGGTCCATTGCAGGAGGCATTGTGGATTTTTCATCTGGAAAATTAATATACAACCCAGTCCCTGTTCATGGGCATTTCCTAAATGAATGAGTTAGCATACAAGCAAACAGAGTTATAAACATCATATAAGAGGGTTATTTTCAGAATCATAGGACTGGGTTAGTGATTGTTTTCCTTTGTTTCTGTAAGATTTTACAGGCAGTTAACTTGAGTATTGTCCTGGGGTTCAATTTGTTCCACTCTCTAGTCTCATTGTGATTCATTAAATATCATGCATGGGGCAAACACTCACCCACAAAAGTATGTAGAAGAGTTACTTCAGAGAATTGTCGGTAAAAGAAAAAAAAAACGGTGTGTAGTTAAGGCAGTCTGTTTAACAAATATTCACACCCCTGAGGATTCACCCTTGCTTTTATTTTCACTCTCATTGAAACAAAAAGAGCATCATACATTGCTAGTCCCTTTCGATGTCACACATCCTTGACCATTTGTGGCTCATTTAGTTACTTCAATGGCTTGAACATCCGTTACTGAAATCTTTATTAATCAAACTAACAACTAATGGAATCATACAAACAAAATCTGTACTCATTTTACATTTATTTTCCTTCAAACAAAGGCCATTAGTGTGTCCTCTAAAAGATCTGAAACCAATTTTTTTAGCTTAAGAGTGGTGTGATCTTTGATAATTAATACACACTCTGAGTTTAACCCTAGGATTCTGAAAATAAAGATATTTCTCTGCCTAACACACCAGTTGCTGAGGCTTCAACAAACCAATGGGTGTGAACGTGCTTTGTAAATTTTAGCGGCTATCAAAATGTGAGGACCCTGGAAACAGAGTTCACAGTCCTTTTTGGAACTGAATCTTAAAGGGTTCCCCTGGTTTTGATTTAGGTCGTGATTTCATGGCTCTCAACCACCCCCTCTGAATTTGCCTACCCATAACCAGGAGCCTTACAATGAGTAGTCAATGGGAAACCCATATGGTAGGCAACAAAACCTGCTCTCAGAAAACTGCGTTGGTACCTTCCGGAGAGCAAGCTGTAGTCCTGTGTAATTGAGGCTGTCTGATTTTATATGTCTGCGTGTGTGTATGTGTGTGTGTGTGTGTGATTGTTAATCTTAATTGTCAACTTGACTGGGCCATGGGGTGCCCAGATTAAACATTATTTCTGGGTGTCTCTGTGAGGGTGTTTCCAGGTGAGATTAGCATTTGAACTGATGTACTCAAGTAAAGCAGATTGTGCTCCCCAATGTGGGTGAGCCTCATATAATCAGTTGGGGGGCTGGATAGAACAAAAGTCAGAAGAATGAGGAATTTTCCCCTTTTATCTCTGCCTCACTGTTTAAGCTGTGATATCTCATCTCATTTTCTCCTGCTTTTGGACTGAGATTTATACCATCAGCTCCCCGGTCCTCAGGCCTTTGGACTTGGACTGAATTATACCACAGGTTTTCCTAGGTCTCCAGCTTGCAGACGGCAGATCATATCATGTCTCAGCCTCAATAATCACGTGTATCTCCTATTGGTTCTGTTTCTCTGGAGAACCCTGACTAATGCCATATATGTTCAGATATACGTAATCACTGAATTGCTAACGGATATGTAGCAAATTGAAGAAAACCAAAAAAACTCCACGTGTAGGAAAATACACCATTTCTTACTACTTCCCATAAATGTGATCTGGCAGATTAAAACTACTATTTGACATGTTCCAATCCACACCTATGGCAGGTAAGAGATCATTTTTATCTTATTCCAAAGTCTGCTTCTAAATACCACTTAACCCTGTGTTGTTCACATGAGTTTTCAGTAAGAACGCTTATCTTTTCAAAGATTGCAGAAAGTCACTGCAGGAATAAATGCTTAAGACCTTTTGCAATTTCTCATCTAGCAGGAACTTTCAATTTGTTTTATATTGGTGAAATAATCTCTATTATTTCTTCTCTTTCTAGTTCTGAGTAAATTCTTCACATTTGCAACGCCGGTGTACAATTCCCGGCAGTACGTTGTTTATGTACATATCTTGTATTATATATCTTGTATTACCGAAACAGCAGGAATGAGAAAGCAGGCCTCCTAGACAAGAAGGATTATACCTCAGCCAGTTATCTAGTGACCTTCATGTAATGCACGTAACCAACTGCAGGCACAAGACAGCAAAAGGAGTCGGGGCCAAAAAAATAAGAAAAAAGTCTGCCAGGAGCATGTGAATTTTACCTTGGAGACAACGGGCCATCACCCTCATACCTTTATCAGGCAACTATCTGTAAAGTCAGAGAGATTAGAAGCTATGGCCAGGAGGCTGACAGCAGCGCAAATTAATGGCTAAGAACAGAAAAAGCAGGAACAGAGAACATAGTCACCCAAAGAATTATTAAAACAAGACGGTTTGGAAGCATTCAAAGTTGCTGGAACAGCCCTCCCCAGCACAGGTGGCACCAAGAACGTCACTACATAGGCACCTACTTCAATTCCTCTAATGTCGTAATAACACCCATGAGTAGAAACAGGTTAAACAATGTTGCCCCATTGCTTTTAAGATTGCAGAGAAGGAAAGATACACTGAGGGCTTGAAGAGCTCCCAATGGCCAAATCTGGGAAACTTGGAGCAACAAAAATAATGATAGTAGTGGATTATACTCATAAAAAATATAATATCCACAAACCTGTACTGATATAAATAATTACCCAGATAAATAAATCAATGGGGGAGAAGGGATAGCTCTTCCTTACAGTACAAATCCAACTGATAAATGTGGAAGGAATGTTGGAACAAGAAAATCACAATAATTATCACAGATGAGAGTCATCAATAGAGGCTAAGATAAGTGGTCAACGGTATGATGAGAAATGGGATATTTGCACAATTCCAAAGTATCTAACCACAAATACTTATTAGTGGAATAGAGGGAAAATGGTAACATTACAAAGGCAAAACCACCTTAAACAAATGATCAAAGTTAATATCATTAATAATGAGATATATCAACATCATTGAGGATATGATACTCTGAGAAGGAACCAAGGTCACTTCTGTAGTATCCTGGCCAAAAATGCATAACCTTAATCTAGTATGATGTGCAAACGTCAGATTAACACAAATCGAGGGGCATTCTACAAATTAAATGGCCTGTACCCTTCAAAAATGTCAAAGTCATAAAAGAAAAAGAAATCACAGATGAGAGTAGACTAAGAAGGCAGGACAAGTAAATACAATGTGGGATCCTAAATTGGACTTTGAGACAGAACAACAACATCACTGGTGCAATCAGAGAAATGTGAACATCTGTAGATTAGTTCACAGTGTCATAGCAATGCCCATTTCCTGCTTTCAATAATTTTCCCACAGTTAAGACAGATGAATGAAAAGAATACAAGAATTCTCTGTGTCATTTTTTACAAGTGAAAAATTATTTGAAAATGGAAAAGTTAAAAGACAATAAAAAGTACACAAATACTGGGGCCAACCCTGTGGCCTAGTGGTTAAGTTCAGCGTGCTCTGCTTCAGTGGCCCAGGATCAGTTCCTGGGCGTGGACATATACCACTCATCAGTGGCCATGCTGTGGCAGTGACCCACATACACACTAGAGGAAGATTGGCACAGATGTTAGCTCAGGGCAAATCTTCTTCAGCAAAAAAAAAAAAAAAATTACCTATGGACAAAAATAATAATAATAAGTGCAGAGAAGGAAGCAATGCATTTTGGAAATATCCATGGCATTTCTGACATTTTCTGTATAAAATCAGAAAGATTAGGAGCTATGGCTAGGAGGCTGACAGTAGTGGAAATTAATCATTAAAAGCAGAAAAAGGAGGAAGACGGAATATAGTCACTTAAGTCCAGAAGTATTCAGAGATGCTGGGATCTTCCTCTAATAAATGTTGTTGGTATTATTTTTAAGAAAAGAAAAATTGTTTGGGGCCTGATAATGTCCAGCTAATGCTATCATATATTTGTGCCATCCATGAATATTCATGCAATATTCATTTTCTAGAAGATGTTTTAATTCACAACTTAGTTTGGGTTATTTCCTACTTTGCCAGAAATATCAGTCAAAATCCTAAACATACTTCTCTATCCAATCCAACCTTTGTCTAATTCATAAACTCTTTCCTATTGAACCCTCATCATACTGTTACACTCTTAGGACACACTTACCTTATTCTATTTCAGTATCTTGGGATAGAAGTAGTGTGTGGGATCTTTCAAATGCCAGTCCACCCATGGGCTCCCTGACGACATCCTTCATGAGACATCTCTTATCCTAGGAATGTTTTAGAGCCCTTTTGGGGGGAGGGGGGATGTTTCTCATGGTGGAAATGGGTACCACGGACAGCTCCATGAGACATCTCTGGTTGATACCACAGCAACTCATTATCTATCATCAAATCACTTACTTAAAAAGACATCTGCTTTCCAAAGGTTGCATCAAGGGCAATGTCCTGGGTCACCACCTCCATCTCTCTCCCAAAGAGAGAATGGGGCTTTAGCCCTAGAACTTTCTTTCATCAGAAGCAGCAGTTGAGGTGGCATTAGCCTAGGGCAAAAAGAGTGGGTTTCCAAGGACTAATGTTTGGCAAACTATATGCTAGAATAAACATCTCTATATACTCCATGGATCTACTTTAGGAAGTATTTTTCCCTTTGTGATGGTTTTCTCAATACCAATGGTATGCTCAGGGGAACCCACAACAAGAAAACCATCCTTAGCCAACTGGCAAGTGATAAGGGGCACCCTTTTTTCAAAGGGCTAGAAGACAAAAAGAACATGCTAGAAGGATAACCATCAATCCCACACTGGCAGGTAGGCCTCCTGCTTTTACTTCATCCATTAACTTTTTCATTGTTCCCACTTGGCCTGGGCTCATTGAAGTGGTTGGAAATGGAGGAAAGTGAGGAAGAATAGAAGACCTTCCTCAGCTGGGAATATGGAGCAAGAGGAAACCACCACACTTATCAAATGTCAATCCTTTGCTTTGCAGGGAGGTGGGATCCAGACTTTTATGGCAGATACACATCATGTTCATAGGATTGTGCCAGACACCCCAAAATGTGTGGAACAAGGTCCCTGAATATGCAATTTGATAATGCTGCTTTCCATGTGGGGCAGGCTGCAAGTGGGTTTCACGGTATCCCATTTGATTCTTCACTAATTTCACAGAAATCAGGCTAATTGTGATAAATATCTTCATACACTGCAGAATGTGTGAATAAAGCAATCTCTGTTGATAGCAGTTATTCCATGTTGCCATGTGAACGTGTAAACACTCCAACTTCAGAAGCATAGGTAGCCAAACTCTGCTCTGCTGCATTTCTCTGTTTTAATCATATACAGAGAGCAGGGCCATATGTCGTGGCAACGCTCTGTTCTCTAAGTTGCCAGCCTACCTGTTTGCCATTTGGAATTAAAAGATCTAAATGCTGCTGGAAATTGAATTGGCTCCTCCGCACTCAACCCAATGCAGACAAATTCTGAATGTTCAAACAGTGATCACACATCATTTTCTACCATCCTAAATCCCAGGGCTAATTTTCCAGTGGCCTATAGTAACTTGGGAGCTGATGAGAAAGATAGATACCCTACATTTCCAGGTACCACAATATTACTGAAAGGGTACTGAAAGATATATGTCTCAATAAAGAAAATTAGGATGCAGAAAGAATAAAGATGTTCCTCCTGTGGTACATAATAGCTCAGGAGTTAATTCCACCAAATCATCTGAGAGTATTTCTCAGCCTTATATCCCAGAGAGCTTACATTTTGAGGTCTTCAGAACCAGAGGGTGCCACCTGCTTCCTGGATGTGCCAACCACTGGGAAAGCTCTGAGATAGAAAGAAAGAAGGGAAAATAAATACTGAAACTTGATAGCGAAGATACCAAAAATAAAATTCTGAACATACTATCTTTAGTGCAGTAGTGTGGGTTCCCAAAGAAACACCCCCTGAGACAAGGATCTTAGAACAAACCATTATTTGAGACAGGAGCCCCGGAGACACCAGAAGACTAGTGTATTAGTTTTCTAGGGTTGTTGTAACAAGAGGCCACAAAATTAGTGGCTTGAAACAACTTGAATTTATGCTCTCACTGTTGTGGAGACCAGAAGTCAGAGATCAAGGTGGCGCAGGGCCAGGCTCCCACTGGATGCTCTAGGGGAGGGTCCTTCCTGCCTCTTTCAGCTTGTGGGGGCTCCAGGAGTCCCTTAGTTTGTGGTTGCCTCCCTTCCATCTCTACCTCACCTTCACGTGGCTTCTGGTCTGTTAGTGTGTCTCTCCTCTTCTGTCTCTTATGAGGACACTTGTCATTGGACCTGAACCACCTTAAAAGAGTAAGACCTCATCTTAACTAATTGCATTTGCAAAGACCCTCTTTCTGAATAAGGTCACATTCTCAGGTTCTGGGTGGACACAAATTTTGAAGGACACCATTCCACCCACAAGAAACAGTGAGGAATATGTTTCTTATGATGGGTCACCATCAAAAACATTTGAAAGCCACGGCTCAAAATGCCACTCTTGGGCTCATGACAGTCTGTTCTGTCAAGACTGTATCATTACACATTGTCCTCCAGGATCTCATGTCTGTCTTCTAGTGGAGAAGTTTTTCCTCTAGGTTTCTGAAGATAAAATAGTAAATTTGATGGATTTCCACCTCCCCTTGCTATGTTCTCATTCTTCTCCCCAAAGTCGTGGTCCTTGCAAAAATAATGAATAGAGGATGTTTTGCCTCCAAGAATATATTTGTTCTGACTCTATCTGTACCTTCCCTCATTAAGAGAAGACTATCACAGTGGTGGTTCATGAAAGACACAACTAGATCATTTGTTCTCTCTCTCTGATGTCTTCTATGGAGGGAGAAGCAGAGAAACACACGCTCAAGTGCTGGTGGAAAGCAGGTCCCGCAAATTCCCTATGCCTCTATCCACATGATGCTAAGAAGATAAATAGGCCAATAAGAAGAAACCAAATTGGTTGTTTGGCACCCTCCAACATCCAACAGCTGGCTGCTTGATTGAATCGTTCGCATTTCGTCTACTCACCCTTGGTAGTGCCTCATCAAGACAATTTGCAAATGGCAAGTCAACAGAAAGTGCCTTGATGCAGAAATTCTTGAGTACGTAGAGCTTCCGTCAACCATCTCTGAAACATGTGAACATCGGGACTGTGTGCTCCAGAGTTATATTATGTAGGCTTCATCATCTTGCATTGTCTTCAATTTCTTCCATTGTGCTTACAGAGCCTAGGACACATAGTGCTTGAAATGAACTTGTTCTCTTCACCACGGGCCTAGAGATGAGATGAGAAAAGAAAAATGAGTGAGTAGGTTCCTCCTGGGTTACTTGTTCACCAACCCATCCATTTACTCATTCACCCACCCATCCATTTATTAAACAAACATGTACCACCTCCTATAAAGTGAACAATTGTGGTAAGGTCTCCTGAAAGCTTACCGGTTGATATAGGGCTTGATGTATTCCCACTTTTCTAAAGCAAACTGAAAATAGTAAATACTAAGAGCATTCCTCAAGATTAGAGAGCTAGTAGACAGCCATGAAACTACCTCCCAGAAGGAGCTGGCTCCCTTCAAAGACCATATCCTCCATCATCCCAGGGTGCGTGCACTCTACAATCACCCATGTGGAGGGCAGCTAACATAAAATATCCCACTCCTTACAATAACCCATGAGCTTTCCTTTATTGTTTCTATTTTGAAAATAAGTAATTAAGCCTCAAAATTTTTTAAGTCAGCATCCTCATGATCACATGAACTGAGAGGCAAGCCCAGGCTACCTGATTCTGAATTGTAATATATTTTATTCCATGAAATTGCATGTGATATCATTTTTCCAGTAGACTTTAATTCACCTGCTATTTATTTAGAGCAAATTTTTATCCCCGAATAATTCCCCACACCCCTTTTCCCCTTTGCCATGTACCTATGCCCCTCTCTTCACTAATAGCTGTTTTCTCAGGGATAAAAAGTATTACTGATTATAAAGTAAAATTAAAAGGGACATACTCCGTGGTGAACAAATCATAAATTGAAATATGAATAAAGATAAAATTAAAATAACTTTTAATTAACCTTCCAGTAGCATCTACAGTTACATGACCCTTCATTAATATAGAGAATAGTTGTGTGTATTTGGATATATATTTTAATGCTGAAAATTTACCCCAAAAGATGTACCTATTCTTTTTAAAAAAATTAAAAATTATGTAAACTTATTAACTATTCTAGACTACTAGTAATTTTGTTATTGCTATAAATTGATCTTCAATTACCTGCCTCACTCTGTTCTATGTCTAAATAACCATCCTTCTATGACTCTCTTCATCAAGTTATTTATTCAGAAAAGTATTCAGAATAGATGCAATTGAAAGAAAAAAAGAGCTGGCTTTTTTGCTGCATTGGAGAAAGAAGGGCACATAATTTTGATAAGTTCGTTAAAGAAGAAATAGTGGCTGAACACTCTATGGCAAAAAATCCTGGAGAGACCCAAATTAACACAATTTGTGACAGAAATACTGTATCAGCACCTTTTGCAATGCAAGAGTAAGAACTCAGATCTACATCAGTTGTTCTTTTGAAGCTCAATTCTCCATCGATCTTTTTCATACTTTTGACAAATAACAGAGATCGTGAACTATTTGGAGACAGAAAAATAAACAATCAGCCTACACCTGTAAAGGGGAAACCACTCGGTTATAGCAACATAAGGTGCAGGTCAGCTCTGTTTATTTTGAGATGGGTCCAATTACGTTCAGCTTTGGGGAACGGAGTAAATGCAATTAGTTATTTTAAATCACAGAGTGCATTTTTATTACAAATTGGAAACACAGAGGAATAGAATAGGTTTGCTCTGCAGGACCTTGCACAGATCATATGTGGATTACAAGACCACTCACACCTGTAAGAGTATTGCCATAAGAGTAGCTCCATCCAAGGCAGAGATTAAAAGTCCACAGCTAATAAGGATGGATTTCCTCCCTGCCATCCATCTCCCTGCACTCATTTCTGTTATCACATGTGAACCCTACTCTTGTCACATACCATGCTCATCATCCATTATTAAAATAGAAGTCTCCAAGTCACAAGCAGAAGCATAACTCATATGCATTTTTCTGAGACAAGTGGAAATTCCATTTCCAGGGGGCAATAAGAGTCCAAGGACCAGTTGGAACCCCAGGATTCTGTTGGTGGGGTGCAAAATGGTGCAGCTGCTATGGAATTCTAACTCTAAACAATCAGCCTACACCTGTAAAGGGGAAACCACTCGGTTATAGCAACATAAGGTGCAGGTCAGCTCTGTTTATTTTGAGATGGGTGCCCTTTGTACCTGTAAACCAAGCCTTCTGCCATTATTTGAATGTTTCAATACCTTGCCGGTGGCATCAGTGTACAGAATTCGTGTAAAATGGGAAATGCTCATGTTATATAAGAGAGGAGAGATTCACAATTAACACAAAGATAGGAAGCTTTATGCAGGCCATTTGAGTCAATCAGATATTCATTGAATTTGAGCCATGGACTGTGTTCTCAACTGGGATCAGAAAAAGTAGAATGTGTTGAAAGATCATGCTGGAAATGCACCATTCAAAAGGGTCTAAAAGATGACCTGTCATTGTGAATTTTATATATGTGTTTATACACACATATGGACACAACATATAAACATATAATAAAAATACATATCAAAATAAATTGTATTAAAAATAGAATTGCATTACAAATGTAAATAAATTGAAATAAACAAATGGGACTACATCAGACTAAAAAGCTTCTGCAAGGCAAAGGAAACCATCAACAAAATGAAAAGACAGCCCACCAACTGGGAGAAAATAGTTGCAAATCATATATCCAACAAGAGTTTTAATTTCCAAAATATATAAACTCATATAACTCAACAACAAAAAAATGAACACCCTGATCAAAAAATGTGCAGAGGATATGACAGATATTTTTCCAAAAAAGACATACAGATGGCCAAGAGGTATATGACAAGATGTTCAACATCATTAATTATTAGGGAAATGCAAATCAAAACTACAATGAGATGTCACCTCACACCTGTCAGAATGGCTATAATTAACAAGACAAAAAATAACAAATGTTGGAGAAGACATGGAGAAAAGAGAACGCTCATACACTGCTGGTGGGAATGCAAACTGGTGCAGCCACTATGGAAAACAGCATGGAGACTTCTCAAAAAATTAAAAATAGAAATACCATATGATCCAGCTATCCCACTACAGGGTATTTATCCAAAGAACGTGAAATCAACAATACAAAGAGATTTATGCACTCCTATATTCATTGCAGCATCATTCACAATAGCCAAGACATTGAAGCAACCCAAGTGCCCATAAACCCATGAATGGATAAAGAAGACGTGGTATATATATATGTATATATAATGGAATACTACTCAGCCATTTAAAAAGACCAAACTATCCCATTTGCAACAACATGGATGAACCTTAAGTGTATAATGTTAAGTGAAATCAGCCAGACAGAGAAAGACAAACACCGTATTATTTTGCTCGTGCGTGGAAGATAAACAAATACGTGGACAAAGAGAATAGATTAGTGGTTACCAGAGGGGAAGGGGGTTGGGGGAGGGCTAAAGGGGTAAAGGGGCACATATGTAGGGTGACTGACAAAAACTAGACTATTGGTGGTGAGCCCGATGCAGTCTATACAGAAACTAATGTATAATGATGTACATCTGAAACTACAATGTTATAAACCAACAAAATAACTTTAAAAATAAATAAATTGTATTAATTATATATCTTAAAAATAAATAAATTGTATTAATTATATATCTTATGAAATATATAATTATATATAATATCTATATGTACTATGCAGTATCTATATTTTTATACATATAATAAAATATGTACATTATAGTAATATGCTTATATTATATATAAATATACAAATAGTAAATATGCTTTATTAATATAAATATACAGTAAAAATACAAATATAATTTAAATAAATTGTATTAATTATATATTATGTGTAATATATAATTATATATGTGATATCTATATGTAATATCTATATTTTTATAGGTATAATAATATTTGTGCATTATAGAAGTACAGTTATATTACATACAAACATATGAGTAGTAAATATGTTTTATTAATATGAATATAGGATATATAAATTGTATTTTCTATATAATTAATATAGATTGGAGTGACATAAATTTATATGCATATGTTAAAATATTTAAGGTGTATCACCTCTAAGCATATGTATTCACAGCAATGAAACTCTCTCACAATGCGTAGATGCCTTTTTTTCTTCACTCATTCAGCCTTGATGGGCAATCAAGACCCCTTTTCCCATGGGGAGGTGGCTGCCTGCACATGTGTGCCCTTCTGAAGGGAGGTGTTTGGAAATAGGGACTCAATAAGAGGATACTTTCCAGCTTTTATGTCCTTATGAGAGTCACACTTAGGCTTTAAACACTAGAAAGCAGTCATTTCGAATAAAGGCAAGAAAGAAACGTAGAATGCAGGCTATTGAAGCATTCCGCAGACGTGTGGTCCAGCCGTGCTGGGGACTGGAGACGTGCCTCACCTGGCGCTCAGGCGCATCGCGACGCATGCATCTTCGGTCCAACGGAGGCCCACAGTCTTCTCACTAGTGAGGTCCCACTCTGTCTTTGCTCTTTCTAATACTTCTTTTTTTTTGGAATATTATGGCCATTGAAGCAAGCGAACATATGGCTGTGCACTGGAAACCGGAAAAGCTGCCATTGAAAAATACCTCACCATAATATGCTCATGGTAAATCCAATTGCCAAAGGTCATCTTTAAATAAACTACACAGCAAGTGATTTTGCACTGAAAGATGAACGAGTGGTTGTATCAATTAACGTATAGACAACTAATACGGTTTTTGAAAATGGCTTTGATCACTGAATACCATGAAAATGTGGTCTTTTCACTTCAAACCCTCACTCATCCCAGACATGTCTCTCACCAGCCGTTTTTGCTGGTGTTAGTTTCCAATTCCATGGGCCAGAAATGTTCCCTTGTTGTTTGATTTACATTCCTGTGTTAAATAGGGAGTGTGAAACTTTTCCATAAGGAACATAATTACTTTGTTTTGTGATGTGTGAGCCCACACAGGTGAATGGCATGTGAACTCAATGAAATATGCTTGTGATGATGCATTTGATTCAAGAGGAGCCAAGCATGGCTGATTAAAAACAGCAGATAATCCTCAACATCTTTCCTATTTGACTTCTTGGGAGAAAGATTCATATCCGTCCATAGACACTGACGAGGTTGAGAATAAAGTTGGGTTAATAATATTCCATCCAATCAATCTGAAGGCAGGTGCTGGCAGCCCCAATTGCCTGATACAGAGCAGGTGAGAACCAGCCCAGAACTTCAACTTTAAAGGGACTATTCAGGGGCCGGCTCCATGGCTTAGCGGTTAAGTGCGCGCGCTCTGATGCTGGCGGCCCGGGTTCGGATCCCGGGAGCGCCCCGAGGCACCACTTCTCCGTCCAACGCGAGGCCGAGTCCCACGTACAGCAACTAGAAGGATGTGAACCTATGACATACAACTATCTACTGGGGCTTTGGGGGGAAAAAACTGAATAAATAAAATCTTTAAAGGGACTATTCATCATATCAGTAGTGAAGTTCTGAAGACTACTTGCTGATTAAAGAATCATAAAATAATAGAAAGTGAGGGCTTGGAGGAGACTTCTGATAACATCTTTCTCTGCTCCTCCATTTTGCAGGAGCTGTGCGACTTTTCACGAGCAGATCAAAATACCTCCCTGAACTCTGCAATCAGAATTTTAAAATAGGTATCCCGCATTTAGGGGACTCCAAGACACAGCCTGCACACCTTTCTCCAACACGTAACTTCTACTTTGGCGTGAACTGGATGGAATTCTCTATCATGATCCCATTGGAGGAGAAGAAAGGATGAGAACAAGAAAGAATGAGTGGTATCCAGTCCATCAATGGTGTTGGTCAGAGGGATCGCCTGCTTAAGGCAATAAAAATTTGCAAAACATTCTATTAGACCTTTTCATTAAATTATAAGTGCCTACACTCGTAATTCTGCAGCATAAGAAGAGGGAAAATGTGCACAAGCTACCACGTCTCATTCATATTCTTCTCAGATACATTATATTAGAAAGAACTTCTGTGGAGTTTCTTATGGAAATTTCCTTCCACCTGGCCTTGCTTGGATTCATTTGATAAATTTGCATACATATTTACTCTTTTAGGACTCTAAATATAACCACACAAGTCCCATCTCCATGTTCATTTGAGGTACCCTAAATTTCTATTTTTCACATGATTAGTCTTTGCTCTAGCCAAGTTCTTGGCTTTCCCGCAGTAGACAAAAGAGACCCACAAATTCGCTTCGGATGTTTCACTGTGTTTCTTTAATACCAAATGACACAATTTAACACCTCCCAGGCCTCCGGCTCGCCACAAAATTGAACACGATTTTCTTTGAAAACGACAGAATCCACCAATGCATTCGACAGCCTTCTCTGCATCCGAGGTCAGGAAGTTGTCTTCAAGAAGATAAATGCCCGGTAGGAAAACAAAGAAAAAGTGTTGTGAGTTTTAAATCTACGCAGCTGGAATGTCAAAGAGAGACATGAAGGAGAAAAGAATCTACCAGCTCCTGTGTACTCAATGATAAAAATCAGGGGGATTCTGAATATCCAGCCAGTACGGGATGAAACTGCAGATAAAGTACAATGAAATGTGTTCCTTTTCATTTAAAAGAAATAAAACCAGTCTCGTAAAAGGTTAAGGCTCCACGCCTATCTATTAATGTACAAAGCTTCCACACAGCATCTTGAGATGTGGGGAAGCATATCAGGGATTTTTGCTTTCCACTGCTATTATTCCTTGCTGGGTTGAAAGCAGGATTAGTCACTTATTAAGAGTTGCTCAAGGGTGCACAAAACCATATTGTTAGCTAGAGGCACCATGTAAAGCAGATCTCACCTTGTATAACTGAAACTCTACACCCATCAAACAACAATTTCCCAAGACCCCCCTTCTGCTGGCAGCCATCATTCTATTTTTGGTGTCTATAAGCTTGACTATTTTATACATCTCAGGTAAGTGGAATCATGCAGTATTTTGTGCACTTAAAAAATTTGTTAAGAGGGTACATCTCATGTTAAATGTTCCTCCCACACACACACATACAGAAAACAAAAAACAAAAGGAACACAAGGAAACATTTGGAGGTGATGGATATGTTTATTATCTTGATAGTGGTGGTGGTATCATAGGCATATCCCTGTGTCCAAACTCATCAAATTGTACACATTAAATATGTGCAGTTTTTTGTATGTCAATTATACCTCAATAAAGCTGTAAAAAAAAGAGTTACTCAAGAGAATTCCTCTTCAATTGTAAGGATGAAAATCTTCAATAAAAACACAAATTGCAAAAAAAAAGAAAAACAGTGCTTCTGTATCCACTTGTTTGCCTGGGACCACATACCCGACCAGAGAGTTTTGAACACTTGGCTAGAACAAACATCTTCAATCAAGTGGCTGCTGGCAACCGAGCAGCTTTCTCCAAAGTGAGAGGGATGTCATGGCTTAATTTTGGCACACAAGCGCACACATTCTGGAATGTGATCTGCAAACCAATGTTGGCACAGTGCACAGAAGACTTGAATAGAAAAAAATATTGATAGGAAGGGGGTAATATTGGTCTCCTGGGTGAGTTTTGCCTCTGACTACGGGAGTTCACCAACACTTTCCCTCTTTATTAGCTCCCGCTGGCACACGCAGACCCATGCACACTTCCTTCCTCTTCTCCGCACTGCTCTTCCCTGAGCAAGAACACACGTGTCTGGCTTTACCCTTGCAGCTAATGAATGAACCGGAAGGTACTGGCAGAGCCTGGAAGATGAATTAGGTTGCTGAGTTGGGCAGCTCAGCCCTGGAGCACGTACGCCTTCAACATTTAAAAACAAGTTCTGCCTTCAGCTGAGCAGACCCACTGCGCCATCCCCGCAGTCAGCATCACAGAACGTGTTCATCAAGTCCCCGAGAATAAGCGTAGCTCTTCTCTACTAACTGTTGTGGTCTGTTTTCCTTTTGTATTGTTTCTGTCCAAGTGGGAGAGAAGAGCTGTTCGGGGGTTCTTGGGGTTTTATCTTCCATAGGGCAACAGCTCCCCCTATCGCCCCAACATCCTTCCACTTACTCAAGGCAAAAGAACCGTCATCAGCCCTGTGACACATTTGGTTGCTTCTTAGCACCTTGAAAATGCACACTTATCAGATCAGTCTGGATGCACTGCAGAGGCATGGTGGGGAGAGGCTCAAAATTCAAGCCACTGTACAATTTTCCTCTGTATCAAAGATTTTAATGCTCCAGCCCAAGAGATTTAAAAAAAATGCATTTCCTCATTAGATTATCTCAATTATGAAGTTTCTGATGCTCGAAGAACATCCTACCATAAATCATGACTTTCTCCCTCTTCAATATCCTTAATATATTATAACTTTATTAGAATTTATTAGAATAATATAATACTCTAAGACTGTAACACTCAATCTTTTTTGAATGGCTTGAGAAATTAGTTTGGATGGCTCTTCTTACTTGTTCTGTTATTTATTCTACCTCCAGAGAAGTTTATTTTTTCACGTGTCCTTATTTTTGCAGACTTGCCGTGTAAAGCATTCCATTACATCAATAAGTATATGTGAATCCTACACAATCTCGTAAAGCTCCATTTTAGCGCCCATGATATACCAAAGACACACAAGGAATGTTTCTACTCACCTTCTCACTAGTTAGGAAGAAAAAGGAACAGAAATGAATCCATTTATTGTGAAAAATTAAATTTAAAAAGAATTTGGAGGGCCGGCCCCATGGCTTAGTGGTTAAGTGCGCGTGCTCCGCTGCTGGCGGCCCAGGTTCGGATCCCGGGCGTGCACCGACACACCGCTTCTCCAGCCATGCTGAGGCCGCGTCCCACATACAGCAACTAGAAGGATGTGCAACTATGACACACAACTATCTACTGGGGCTTTGGGGGATAAATAAATAAATAAATAAAATTATAAAAAAAAAAAAGAATTTGGAGATCAATGTGAGTTGGGGTGGGGTGTCACAAATATAACTTTCAGAGAGAGGGGCATTCTTCTAAAACCATTAGGATGGGACACCTGGGAGCCTTTGGA
The DNA here is from genome assembly GCF_057802395.1 of Ceratotherium simum simum. Classification (NCBI taxonomy): domain Eukaryota; kingdom Metazoa; phylum Chordata; class Mammalia; order Perissodactyla; family Rhinocerotidae; genus Ceratotherium; species Ceratotherium simum. The sequence goes on from NC_141940.1 coordinate 127,019,004, forward strand.
GGAAGTGAATGTATTTTTCATTTGGGAGGGTTGTGAACTTTTGGGGGTCAGAGAGTGGACTCTGATCAGAGGCAGAATTTTAAAGATGATCTCCATGATTCTTGACACCTGGATGAATGGATGTACTGTGAATACAATGGACTAGTGAATGTCTTAATTAAGCTACATTATATGCCAAAGGTGAAGGGATTTTGAAAATGTAATTAATTTCCCTAATCTGCTCACAGGGAGTTAATCCAAGGGAGATGATCCTGGGTGGGTCTGACCTAATCAGGTAGAGCTTATAAAGACAAGGTCCAGACCTTCCATAAAGGAGAGATTCAATGTAAGAGAGATTCTCCTGCTGACCTTAAAAAAACAAACAGCTATGCTGTGAACTACCTATGGATGGAGCCACATGGAAAGAACCTGAGGGCAGCCTCTAGGAGCTGAGAGTGGTCCCTGGCCAACAGACAGCAAGAAAATAGAGACTTCAGTCTCGCAGCCCCAAGAAATGGATTTTGCCAACAATCTAAGGGAGCTTGAAAACAATACTTTCCCTGGTTAAGCCCCCAGAGAGAACACAGCCAGCCAACATTTTAGCTCTAGCATTGTAAGACCCTAAGTAGAGAACCCCGTTAAAATACTCCAGACCTGGGCTGGCCCCGTGGCTTAGTGGTTAAGTGTGCATGCTCCACTGCTGGTGGCCTGGGTTCGGATCCCAGGCATGCACCGATGCACCGCTTCTCCGGCCATGCTGAGGTCGCATCCCACGTACAGCAACTAGAAGGATGTGCAGCTATGACATACAACTATCTACTGGGGCTTAGGAGGTAAAAAAATAAATAAATAAAATGATAAAAAATATATATATATATTCCAGACCTGTGACCCAGGAAGATGATAAGATCATAAATATGCATTGTTTTAAGTTTCTGAGTTTTCAGTAATTCACTATGCAGCAATAGAAAACTAATACAAGGAGGTACTATCTAAAATATATAAAGAACTCATACAACTCAATAGAAAACAAACAATCCAATTAAAAAATAGGCAGGGGATCTAAATAGACATTTTCCAAAGAAGACACGCAAATGGTCAACAAGACCATGAAAAGGTGCTCAACATCACTAATCCTCAGGGAAATACAAATCAAAAATACAGTGAGGTATCACCTTATACCTCTGAAAATGGCTTTTATCAGAAGGACGAGAAATAACAAGTGTTGGTGAGGATGTGGAGAAAAGGGAACCCTTGTGCACTGTTGGTGGGGATGTAAGATGATACGGCTACTATGGAAAACAGTATGGAGATTCCTCAAAAAATTAAAAACTGCCATACAATCCAGCTATTCCACTTCTCAGTATTTATCTGAAGAAAACAAGAAAGCTAATTTGAAAAGATATGAGCACCCCCATGTTCATCGCAGCATTATTTACAATAGCCAAGACAACCAAAGTGTCCATTGATGGATGAATGGATAAAGAAAATGTGGTCTATACATACAATGGAATATTATTCAGCCATAAAAAAGAAAGCAATCCTACCACTTGCAACAATATAGATGGACTTGGATGGTATTATGCTAAGTGAAATAAGTCAGAGAAAGACAAATACAGTATGATCTTACTTACATGAGGATCCTAAAAAAACTGAACTCATAGATACAGAGAACAGATTGGTGGTTGCAAGAGGCAGGGAGTGGGGGGTGGGAGAAACGTGTAAAGGTTGTCAAAAGGTTAAAAAAAAAGAAAACAGAAAACTAATATAGTGTGGGACATCCCAGAAGTAAATGGAGGAATTGTTCCTAAGATGACGGATGGTGGCAGGGACATGAGGGTGAACACTAAGAAGACAGAAATGACTAAATGGAGATCCAGTTTACAGAATGTTTTGAAAACCCAGAGCAGGACTTTTCTTTGCATGTTCTGTCTTTTTTAAGTATACAAACCACCCCACAGCATGACCAGAGCTTTTCACAAGAGTAGTGCCAGGGTTGAATCAAATTTCCCACCAGATCTGTTTTAACCAATACAACAGATCCCAATGATCATTGAGATACCTAGTCTTGGGTCTAGGGTCACCATCTGTGAGTGGAGAAAGTAACTATACATTTTTATTTTGAGAGCTATCTTGACTGCTGTGACAAACAAAATGTTTCTCATAGATGTGTCTCACTAAGCAATAGGCATCCCTTTTCGAAAACATCTCATTTCCTATTTTACGGTTTGGTACATCTCAAGATCTCCCAGCTATACGTTAGCACCATGATTGCATTCAAATTGAAAAATTTTTAATTTCGTTCTGCTGCCGCAGATCTTGACTGTTCACACGTTGCTGAGTTTACTGAATGCTGTGCCTTCTCTACTAGCTCTGAATTAATTTGCTTTTTGAGGTTTCTATTAGCTAACCTCTGTCTGACTTAGAAAATGAAGCTATCTTCTCCTCCCCAGGACACTCGCCTTCCCTAACGTTGAATTATTCTGCTCACTCCTCCCAAAAAATCATTTGAGGTAAGCAACCTATGATGTGTGTTGTTTCCCACACCACCAAACAATTCTCCAATTCGCAGTGAACACTGATCAGGTACCCTACAATTTAACTCATTCTGACACTATCTACCTGGAGAGAGCATCAGAGCCCGCAGGTTAAGGGTTCAGTCCTTTATGACTGTTCCCACTTCAGATGCCAGTCCTAAACCCAGGTTGTCACCTGTGCTTCTGACTGACTGGCTATAAATCACAGGCGCCCAAGACCCTCTCCTCAGGTTTCACTAATTTCCTGGAGCAGTTCAAAGAACTCAGGAAACTGGTTTACCTACTAGAGTCCTGGTTTATTACAAAAGATATTAAAGGATACAAATGAACAGCCAGATGAAGTCATTCATACATACGGCGAGGTCCAGAAGGGTTTTAAACACAGGAGCTTCTGTCTCCATGGAGTTTGGGATGTACCAACCTCTGGGCTCCTGGATTCATTCTGGTTCACCAAACCGGAAGCTCTCTGAGCCCTGTCCTTTCAGGTTTTTATGGAGGTTTCGTTGTATAGGCATGATGGATGAAGCCATTGGCCATTGGTGATTGATTCAACCTCCAACCCCTCTCCCCTCCCTGGAGGTCAGGGGAGGGGCTAAATTCCAATCCTCTAATCACAAAGTTGGTTCCCCTGGCAACCAGTCCTCACCCTTTTGTGACCTAGGGGCATTCCAATAGTCTCCTCATTAACATAACAAGAGACATCTTTATGCTTTCCTCCCTTAGGAAATTCCAATGACTTTAGGAGCTCTGTGTCCGAAATGGACAAAGACCAAATATATATTTCTTGTTATAAACCCCAGTGTCACACTATCTCACCTTTGAGATTTGAAAATATTTATTTGGGGGTGTCATTTTTTAAATTATTGGATTGGTCTCATTTGTCAGACTCTAGCATCTAGATTTTCAAGGTATTTTTTTGGATCCCAGATAATACTAATACTGAGGTTGGTCACCTACTGTATTTTATAACAAGTCTTAAGGAATGATTCATATTTCAGTTTGTTTAATCTGAGGATATGCCCGTTATATCTACCCACTGTAGATAATGTCTTCAGTATGTTCCATTTGTTGTTTTTCACCATTGATTTGATTCAACATTTCCTTTGCTCTCTACCAACCTGACATCTGTTAACAAGCCTACTCTCCAGTTTGCTCATTGCTATGGTCTGAATGTTGGTGTCCTCCCTCAAGTCCATCATGTGTTGAAGCCCTAAACCCCAATGTGAGGGTATTAGAAGGTGGCGCCTTTGGGAGCTGATGAGGTCCTGACGGTGGAGCCCCCATGATTGGCATTAGTGCCCTTATAAAAGAGACCCCAGAGAGCTCCCTCACCCCTTCCACCATGTGAGGACACAGTGAGAAGATGGTTTTCTAGGAACCAGGAAGTTGGCCATCACCAGAACTCAAATCTGCCAATGTCTTGGTCTTGGACTTCCCAGCCCCCAGAACTGTGAGAAATAAATGTCTGCTGTTGATAAGCCCCCCAGTCTGTGCTACTTTTGTTATGATAGCCTGAACAGACTAAAACTGGTCACCCTTAATTATGCTAAGTTTCTTCATTTGCAAAAAAAATGAATTATGGTATTGATATGATGACCAAAAAATAGAGGGTGGTTATTTGCACAAATTGCACAACAGTTGAGTGCGTAAATGAATTCGATACATGAACACTCTTCAATTTTAAGTAAAATAAAATGTTGTGTGCAATATTAAGTAAAATAAAAATGTAAGATTATGGCATCTTTGTTAAATAATGACATTTTATTACCCATACTAGACCACACGAAGTCCTGCCAAGCTGGGAAAAAGGCATACAATGACTTGCCTCTCCTTTAAAATTTAAGAGATTAAACAAAGTGGTATCTCAATTGTCCTCACAGTAGAGATTGGGTTTGTAATCCTTCCAAAGTAAAACTTAATTCTGTGATCTGGTAAAGTGCCCATGAAACTATTCTACAACCTGCACAGAAAAACAAAATATCCCCTAAATGTATTACCAGGGTCTGTTTTGAGCCACTTATTATGCTTCTAAGTAGAAGTAATACGTAGGTTGGTAATTCAAGTATCTGACAGTCTGCTCGCTTAAGATAGGTTTTTTTAAATTTTTTACTTTGAGAAATGAAATATACCAATTGCACAGAGTTGAGGCAATGTAATAAGAATTTTGATCCAATGTCATCCTAAAGCAATACCCACTTTCATTTTCTTTTTTTAATCTACTGGAATAAGCTTTTTTCCCTGCTACTCCATTACAATTTTTATTTAATCCCATATCTGTAATATTGTCTCCTTGTTCAACCTTCACATTGTTTACTGGTGCCAGGTCTCTTGTACATCTTGTTGAATCTTTTCAGAGGTTTCTATTTTATTAGCAGTTGCAAAAAAATAGTGTTTGGTTTAATTATCCACTCTATTTTGTATTTTTTTGGTTTTAATTTTTGTGTTTGTTATTTCGCATTTCATTCATTTCTATTTTTTACTAATTTGATTTGTCGCAATTGCTTTCTGTTGATTGTGTTGTTTACTTTTTAAAATTTTCTTGAGTTGAATATTTCATTTATTTACTTCCAGTATTTCTTATTTTCTAGAATATGCATTTAAGGTTGTACATTCCCTTCTAATAAAACATTACCTGTTTTTGTACTTGCAACTTTCATGTGATGCTATGCTAAATATTCTGTGATCTCATTTGTAGTTGAAAATCTCTGACTAGTAAATTATTTAGAATTCTGTTTTTGCCTTCCAAATGTACAGATATGGAAGATTATCTTGTTATAAATAATTTTATTTTTTGCATTTTAGTTAGACAATGTGATTTAAATGGTAACATTTATTATTTGTAAAAACATTCATTTTTGATCTAGTATGTAGTCACTGGAAGTGTGCCATGGATGACTGGAAAAATGTGTATTCTCTGTGTGTTGAAATAAGAGTTCTGTGTAGTGCCATTACATCAAACTTGTGAATTATAATTGTTCAAATCCTATACCATCCACCTCTCTGCCTGAAAAGAATCTGAATTCTGGATGTGTTGGATTCAGGGTTACCACATTCTTCCTCTTTTTTTTTTTCATCTGTTTGACATATTTCAAGAGATAGCATTAAATGTTCTCATTACCTTTGTGATTTTCAGTTTCTCACTGTAGTTATGACAATGTTTTCATTGTATATTTGGGGCCATGTTGCTAGATTCAGATCGATGAGAGATTATTGTATTTTCTTCGTAAATCATTCTGTTTTCCTTTAAGTAATGAATCTTGTGATCCACCATCATGACTTTTGCCTGGACGTCTTTTTTTCCCTAATATATTACTATATCAGCCTTACTTTTGCTATTTTCTCTTTTTCTCATATTTGCTTTCAAACGTTTGTGTTTGTATGCTTCAGTTACATGTCCTTGGAGTTTTTTGTTGTTGTTCCCTCAGAAAAATCTGTTTCTTAAAAACTAAGTTGAACCTGTGTATATCTATTATTATCCCTGATATTTTGGGGCTTGCTTTCTCCTAGTCAATTTGTGTTTTCCATTTAGCATGCTATTTCTTTTCTCCTTTTTTCTCTTTTATTGCCTCTCCTTGGATTAAGTTAAATCTATTCTCATACCCTCCCCTCACTTGATATGAAAGTTATGCATTCTTTTCCACTTTACTCTTTTCCCTTAAAAATGTGAGAATGCAAGTCTTAAAGGGGCCAAAATTCAATAATATTTTATTGACAAATCTATATAGCCCTGAATTAAATTACCCCTATTTGACAATTCCCTACCATCTCTTCCTGGACTTAAATACTTTTTATAACGAACAGTTGGGCAGCTCCATGAAAATTCTGTACGATTTTTAATTTGTGAATTTGCAAGTTGATTCAACACAGTTTGATTTGCCTTATCATCATAATCAATAGGAAATCCTATGGGTCTACTTATATTGTCTTTTCTGGAGAGATTTAAACCCTAATCTTTGATTGCTTATTATTTTGTGATGAAACCTGACACACATTAAGACATCTCCACAGTAACACATTTTACTATTTGGGGTTCATTGCACACTTGCCACCAGCCATGCCCTTTCCTGTCCAAACCCTTGCCTTGTGACTCTGCCACTCCTCCCATCAACAGGTGGAGTCCGTCTGCCCTCATCTTGAATGTGAGCTGGCTTTCTTTAGTCAACAGCACGCAGCAGAAGGGAAGGCATGACAGTGTGCCCCTGAGCTTCAAGAGGTATTACACGTTTCAGCTTTTCTGCTTGGAACTCACCTACCAAGTGAATAAACTACAAGAGGGATGAGAGAGACCTCACGAAGCTGACATCAGTTATCGCACCTCAGTTCATCCTAGACCTGCCAGCCCTCAGCCCACCTGGGAACTGACCACAGATGCACGAGATGGCCCAGGCACCAGCTGAGGCCAGTCTACATTACAAAACTAGAGATGCATGAGCTAAAAAAGTAGTTGTCATTTGTAGCCACTAATTTTAGGGTTGACGTATTACAGAGAAACAATAACTGATTCCGTGTTGGTGCATATGTGTAGACAAAAATTTACCAAGGAACTTTTAATGCTCATTCAATTTCTGAACATTTTATTTCTTTGCTTCTAACCCTCCTATTTTTTGCTGGACAGTGGAACTGATTGCTGTGTTGGAAATGGAGAGGCTCCTTCGCAGAACTTTATTTTTCTCTGTTGGGTAGGTTTTATCAGCATTACAAAACCATAGCGGGCCGGCCCGGTGGCTTAGCGGTTAAGTGCGGGCTCTCTGCTACTGGCGGCCCGGGTTCTGATCCCGGGCTTGCACCGACACACCGCTTCTCCGGCCACGCTGAGGCCGCGTCCCACATACAGCAACTAGAAGTATGTGCAACTATGACGTACAACTATCTACTGGGGCTTTGGGGAAGGAAAAAAAAAAAGGAGGAGGATTGGCAATAGATGTTAGCTCAGAGACGGTCTTCCTCAGCAAAAAGAGGAGGATTAGCACGGATGTTAGCTCAGGGCTGATCTCCCTCACCAAAAAAAGAAAAAAAAAAAACATAGCAACTTAGAAAATAAAAGCTGTAAACCATTTCTGTTATCAACTGCCTCCAAATCAATCTCCTGTACACCATTTAGCCATTTCAGGGGTTGGTGTGGGTTCAAAGGAAATTATAGACATGACTTTAACAGAACTAAAATGATCTTCCTGGTAACTCATGACTGTAGGATCTGTTCAGAATGTCAGCTTATATGAAACATGTAAATATATAAAATTAATTTTAAAAAGGCATTCTTAAATCCGTGTTAAGTAATTGTGACTTTTAGTTCTGTTTAAAGATATTTTGAATGTTGAATACTTAATACTTGACACTACTTAATACTTATAAATGCTTAATAAATACTTAATACTTAATAAAATCATTTATACTTAATAAAATCATCAATATTTAATAAAATACTTAGAAAAAAGAGTTGGGATATTTATTAACTCCAATTCTTTTATTTTGTGGGGAGATGACAGTAGTAATAAGAAGTTGGGAAGACAGTGGAATTTATTACACTATCTCTTGAGTAGAATTTATAGTCTCATCATAAACTAGGTTAGATCAAAATTTACAATGGACTGAAGGTAGGTTGAGGACAAAATAATTCAACATGCAATGCCTCAAGTCTATTTTGATAACAGCTGTATTAGAACATATTTGGTGTATTCCTCCAAAATGTTCAAAGCACCTGGCTTTTTCTCACTTATCTTCAAGCAGTTTTACAAGTACGTCAAATAATTTTCTCCTCACCGTCTCCTTCAACCCATTGGGGTTTAAGATGCATTTTTTTTTCCTTTCAGTTATACTTTTTCATTTAGAAAGCACTTATGTGGGGTCACAGCAATAGCTAATGTTTGAACCACAAAATCGCAGGGTCAGAAAAGATATCAGCAGCTGTCCATTCCAGCTTCTCACCTGGTACCTAATTTCCCCTCCTCACCTCTGAAGATGCACCATGTAGCCTGACATCTCCCATGACAAGAAGGCAATCCATTCCACTCTGAGAGAATGCTTATTGTTGAAAGGTTTTCTTTACATTATACCCCAGTTAACACTCACTGTCACCCACTGAAACCATGAAACAAACAACAGTAGATACAGAAGCCAACAGAGGAGGAAGTTTGAGCTAATGCCATTCCTTAACCTACTCTAAGAAAATGTTTATGATCAGCTCTGTTGACCAAATCCACAGACAGAAAAACAAATAGTGGCCTAGTATGCCTTCAGGAAGGCTACCCATCTCCCATACGCCATCACATTGCAAAACCAGTCCTGTTGCGTTCTTCCATCCCATCTTCCAGGATGCAATCTCTAGACCTTTCAGTAGACTATGAAAGAACAGTGGGATATTTGGGGAATCTAAGACATGATGAAATGACCTTCATAATTTAATAGTCAGAGATTTGGATTGAGTAGATTATGGGCAGGACCCGAGAATTGGCATTTCTATTGGAATCTGTGGGGTGGTGATGCTGGTCCATGGACCATGCATTGAGTAGCACTGGCCTAGCATGCACCAGTAAAAGGGACTCCCAGGGGTCTGGCATATGTATTAAAGGTACACAATTGCCACCACCATGGTTAGAGGATTTTAAACTGAGATGCCCAGGTGAATGGAAAAGTTCTAAAACAACAAGGGCCCTGGTACATAATGCTCACCTCTCAGCTCCAGGGAAGGCAAGAATCTTTGGAAAACAAATTCTCCTGGACCTAGAGCTTCCCCTCCAAGGAAAACCAGTGTGACCTTCTGAGCTAAGGCAAAATTTGCTCTCCAAGTATTTGCTAAGATATTTCCGCAATAATAGTAGTAATCTTCCATGTGTATGTGTTTCAGTTCCATTGGACAAATGAGCAAATGACCTCCAGAAGATAATCCTCAGGCCATAGAGCCACAAGGACAGAGTTGGTGTGAGCCGACAACTTCCAAGGCCCAGTCCAGGGCTGGTCCAATACACGGCATGACCTCTTTACAGTGACGGAAGCTCAGAGTGGCCATAGCAGGTCTGAGAGTATTCACATTGTGTCGGCTATTGGTCTGGGTCCTCCTTCACCCCGTGGCACACAATATGATGCACAGAGAAAAACTTTGTTCCAGTTTTCTGTTCTCACAGTAAGGGAAGAAGTTTTGTTTTTTAGCAGCACGATTTTAAATTTCATCTTTTCAACGTGTCCATCCAAATACATCATCATTTCTGCTCCTTGCTTCTCCCAGCCTCTCTCCATCCTCTGAGTTGCAACTTATCTATCTTTTCTCCTCCCCATTTTCATGTATGCCAACTTCTGCTACCATTCAGGACAATAACTAGGTCACCAGGAGCGATCGATACCAGGTCCACTGCTCTGTGAACCCCACATCTAACCCCACACATGCCTGGTTCAGGATTTCCTGTTTTGACTTGCAAGTAACATGGCACTTGTGTCAGTCATAGCATTTCCATTTTGACCTAGACTGAAACCTACAAACGTGGTCGGTTAGTCCTACAACAGTGCTTCCTGCAGCAGGGACTGGTTTAGAGATCTCAGAGATTTTGCTGATTTGGATCAAAGCACCAGCAAGCACAAAGTCTTCATTGTGAAAAAATCCCTGAGCTTGGTTTCTTTCATTATTGTCACCTAAATTTTAAAAATTCATAAGTGTGAAGTAATTTACACGTCACTTTCATTGAAATAACAAAAGATACATGTATAGAAAAACCGTGCTGTCATCCATTGGAGGCACCACTTTCTCCCAAATGAAGCATCCTCGAGAATACCGGCAAAGCGATTCCACTCCTCTGTCCCAGCCTCATCACACCAACTCTCTTCGACCATAACAATAGAAACACAACTCCACAAATGTATTTTGGAACCGACTATTCCTAAGGCTGGTTCCTGAGAGTCAACACTGAGACATTCTGCCATGTTGCAAATTCACATAAGAAAAAGAGAAAAATAATCAAATAACCTACTCTGAATTGTGCAAGATAATCCATTCCTTACCATGAGTTTAACAACGAGATGCAGGAGAAATGTGCAAGACCCCAAGTGATACACCATTGGTTTCATAAAGAAAAACACCTCATTGGCTGTTTAACTTTGCATTGATTTCAAATGTTCAGAAATTCATTTCCAAAACATGGAATCTTTAGCGCCTATGCAACCACTTCCGACCCTGTCTTTCCATTTACAAGACTTTCTTAGGTAAAATGTGCTTTACAGCATTAACATTGTCGCGTTTCAAGAGCCTGATGAAGTGGGTTACGAAGACCATCCTCTCCTTTTGAACAGGAACTTGGGTCCAGAGGGTTTGTTCTCATTCAAATTCGTGAATTTAACTTCCTAAAAAATTGTTCAGCATCAGCTCTTTCTGTCACCAGTTGCACACCAATTACAGCAGCCACATTAAAATGTCACAACCTTATAGTCCCTTCACAAAACAGAGTGGCTTTACTCTCAATGCCTCTTCACGTACCATCCTTTGCACTCTTCTGTAAATATATTTATCATTTAAGTAATGACATTTTCATTTTAAGAAAAGAAAGTGTATCCATTTTTTTTCTCATTGGCTGAGAGTTTCTCACAAGGAATTTTTTAAGAACCAACAAAGGGAGCCCATGGTCATTGTCTTTCCATGAAATATTCCGTGTTGATGGATGTTATTGCAAAGTTGGCATTCAGGAGATGGGGGCTTATTGTAACTGCCAAGCATCAAGTCATCCATTGCTTAGAACTAATTCTACCTTGTTACGACACCCTCCTCGGCTTTCTGAACCTCAGGGAAGGGGAAACTGTCTTGCTGGCAGAACGAGAAGACCCTCTTCCTTCTACCCAGAAACTGGGACGTGTTTCAGAAAGACTTGGGGGCACTGATGTTCCACTCCTTCATAATGAAGAAAAAAAAGATGAACTCTTGAAAGATTAAGAATTTTCATGAAACTCTTAATGAATGTTCTGTTTCACGAAAAATGATTTATGGGTTTGGACTTTCTCCCTTAAATAATAAATCATCTAGCATAGAATCTTGAGATTTCAAAATACATTCCACAATTGCTTAAATTATGGTCTTTGGCTTCATTTCACGCCAGAGATGGACCTCCACTAAATAAATAAACTTTCTCCTTTCAGTAAGAGTCTAATTATTGCAAGATAATGTTACATGCCTGGCAAAAATATTCCTAGGGACAAAGAGAAGTAGTATGCAATCCAAAGACAATGCTACGTGGAATTTTCTGACGTGTGGTCCTATAACAAGGGAAAATAGATCTTTAACACAAAGAAGGATTAAGAAGGATTCCTTCCCAAGGGAATATTGTATCTAATGTCTTATATTTGTGCACTCCATCTAAATTTCTCTGAATGTTCTTTAAATTCAAAGAGAGAAATGATTGAGATATGATTCTACACCAATACACTACAAAGTGTTCCTTCTTTTTGGTAAAACATCCAAAATATTGTTAGAAACAATATTATTTTGCCTGATTATTCTTCTCACCCAATTATTTAGATATTGCATAAATATAGCTGTCCAAATTAGTGGGGTGTGAGGGAAAGCCAGGTATACAGGCCATAAAATGAAAATTTAATCATTGATCAAACATCTGAAATTTTTGCATTTAGTGACTGTTTTGGTACTCTATATACCAAATATAGATATATCCTTCATTTTTTCTGGTGTTGATTTCTTGTGATATTTTCTCTGTAGATAGTTTTTGTGATCCTTGCATCTGGGCTATTATTTGTTTATATACAACTTCATCTTTACAGTGAGTTTTCAAATTCTAAAAAGAGTTCATTTTCTTGGGACCTGAGCCTTTTGCAATGATTTAAAAATAAAATCTCTTCTTTAAGCTTAAGAGTTGATAGGAAGCCAGAAAAGATTATATTACTTGGCTTAGATCTCTACTCAACGTATATATGCAAGAAATAAAAACGTCGAACCATTCGTTCAGGATAATCCAAGCAAATACTCTTGGGCGATGAACATGGAGAGGGCTAAGAATGTTTCTTAAATCCTCAAAGCAAAAACAAAATGAACGAAAGCAGCATCGGATTCTCCAGCACACTTCTATCGAAGGTTTGAGTGAAGAAAATGATGTGATATCTCCGTTTTGCATTTGATGGTATAGCTGAATACAAAGAAAACAGAAATGTATTTATTTTCAGCATCCACGTTAGGACCCATGTGTGCAGTACAGAGGGCGGCAAAGACCATGAGTTTGGGGGGCCACCAGGCATGACATTCAAGCAGCAATGTTGCAAATTCCAAAATATGCATGCTTTTGGTTTAAATCTGTGAAAGTATACATGCAAAGTATGTTGAATCCTTCCAAGTAACATCCTCAGAGCTATCCACGTACTCAAAGGTGCTGCTATGGATCCAACATACTTGGAACTTCCTTCCTTCCGGAAAGGTTTACATAACCTAGAGAGCAATCTTGGATGTGCGTCCTCTGCCCATTTTCTCTATGACCCTCACTCTATTTAATGCATTACTAAGAACATCTCCATAGAGATAAATTTTCATCCTTTCCAAAGCTACTCGGGTTTTTGGCAATATTTCAGATCATTTTTCAACAGGGGATGGTATGTAAACTTTACAATGCCCTTAGGAAACTCAAAAATAATTTTGGAAATAGATATATATTATTTTTTTATTTCTTTTTTTTTTTTGTGAGGAAGATCAGCCCTGAGCTAACATCTGTTGCCAATCAATCCTCCTCTTTTGTTTTGCTGAGGAAGATTGGCCCTGTGCTAACATCTGTGCCCATCTTCCTCTACTTTATATGGGACGCCGCCACAGCATGGCTTGACAAGCGGTGCGTATGTGCGCGCCCGGGATCTGAACCCGCGAACCCTGGGCTGCCGCAGCAGAGTGTGTGCACTTAACCACTATGCCACCGGGCTGGCCCTGGAAATATATTTTTTACCCAATGGCATTATGGACCAGAAGGAATAAGACAGTAGCTATTGATATTGCCCTTTTATACCTTGAATCTTCTTCCTCGTAGTAACAGATGTTCCTGCAGAACATTTCCAGGTTTTATGAGCATGCTGAGAAGAGATATTCTCAGGACAGCAGTGGAAGGAGTCAGGAAAACACCTTATATTTGCAATTGATCAATCAATCCTTTGAGAAAACACTTAACCAGTTCACCCAGCTGACAAGTGGCTTTGGGATTGTGTAAAGAGAACATGCTGCGTTTTACAAATTGTGAGTTGTCCCAAGAACAACACAACAGCTAATCTCTGCAATGAGAGATGAGGGTCTCACTGGCTAATGGCAGAGGAGGCAGGCTTCGGAGTTGCTGACGGGCTGTTGTTCATTTAATGCTGGCCGAGCAGAAATAGGAGAGTTTTCCTGGGGGGTGAGAAGGTCACCCCACTCTAAGGGCTGGAATCCTGGCTGTTGGTGCTTATTAACAGGCATATTCACACATCTCTTTGACCACTTGAACAAGAAGGGATCCTAAAAACCGTCTGTCGGATGATTGATTGACTGCTGTATAACAGCTTCCCACAAACTTGAAACAACACGCATTTGTTGAGACACTGACTAGACAGATGGACAATGGCTGCACCAGCTATAAAAACAGAACTGTGACCCACAACCTGCAGCGACTTGCCCAGGAGACCAACCCCTTCTCTACAGTAGCCAGCCCAAGAAGCCAGCCTGCTATCTATAAGTCAGACTTGCAGATTGCCATCACTATGACAAACCAAGAAGCCGTATAACATTTGCCACAATCAGCCAAAATGGCTGGACTTGATTAATAACTGACAGCTTCCCTAATTTCTGTCTCTGCTTCCAACTTAGGACCAGGAAAGCCAAATATGCACCCCTAACCAATCACACAGGATACCCTGCTTCTAGTAAGCCCCTCTCCAGCTTCTCCAGACCAACAGCCTCCAACAAGGCACACCAGAATTCTTTCCTCTTTCCATCATAAAGCTGTCCCACTCCTCTGCCTGCCTTTAAATCTCTGCCAAACCCAAGAGATGGTGACCGACTTCCTTGCGACAGCCAGCTCAGAATACACAGCCTCTGCTTGTTCTCATGTGTGCGGTCTTTGCTTATTTCCACACACAAAATGGGTCACAGACCCAAATGTAAGTGCTAAAGCTATTAGGCTTCTAGGAGAAAACATATGAGAAAATCTTACTGAAATTAGTAAAGGCAGAAGTTTCTTAGGATACAAAAAGCGTGAACTATACTAGAAAAAAATTGATAAATGGGACTTTATCAAAACTAACAAGGTCTGCTTTTTGAATGACACCATTAAGAAAATGAGATGATTGTGCCACCCCAGTGGCCTAGTGGTTAAGTTCGGCGTGCTCTGCTGCAGCGGCCTGGGTTCAGTTCCCCGTGCATGGAGCTATACCACTCATTGGTCAATGGCCATGCTGTGGCAACAGCTCACATACAAAAAGAATGAAAAAGAGGAATATTAGCAGCAGATGTTAGCTCAGGGCTAATCTCCTTCAGCAAAAAAAAAAAAAAAAAAAAACAGGAAATGATAAAAAATGAAATGATAAACCACACATTGGAAAAAAATATCACTTACAATATTTACTTCTTATATTGAAATATGTATTATATATTTATTACAAATTCAGAATATGTAAACAACTCACTTATAAATGACAACCCATTGAACTATTGACAAAATATGTCAACAAACACCTCACCAAAAAAAATATACAAATGGGGCCAATAGGCGTACAAAATTATCCAACATCATTAGTGATAAGAGTCACGCAACTTAAAACCAGAAGGAGATAGCACCACACAGCCACAATACTGAATACAATTATAAAAGCCTGACAATCACAAGCATTGCATGTGCACAAGATGGCATCCTCACACATTCCTAGTTGGGATACAAAATGGGAAAACTATGTTTGAAAAATAACATCCTAACATGTAAACCAGAAGTTTTACTCCTAAGTATGCAACCAAGAAGAAAAGGAAAAGAAAAAAAAGCGTCTAGACAAAGACTTATACACGAATATTTTTGTAGTTCATGCATAATAGCCCAAACAGGTAAGTGGGTAAACAAATTATGGTGTACCACAAGGATCACAAAAACATTTTAGAGATATGCACACTTGCATCACAGCTGTGCATTCGACTTTTCCTCCTTTGCACACCTGCTGTCTTTACTTCGTGGAGCTGTCCTCAAGTGATCAAGCAGGCTTCACTCATCCTTTGGTTGACCTCACCTGGGGGTGATGGAGAGACTTTCTTCTCATGATCTAAGCACACCTGCAGGACTCATGATGCCGTGATGACCGTTGGATAGATGGGGGGGGCGGTCCATGCGCCAGGTGGAGCCTTCCATTACAAATCATTGCCATTCACATTTGTCCACACACCATCTAAACCTCTATGAGGGTGTAAGAGGGGAAAACACTGGGATGTGTCCAAAATAATCCATTTCTGAGGTAAGTAGAAAAACGCTAGTGTTTGGTGCCATCTAGTGGGTGCGATTTGCTATTAAGCCACATAACACGGTATTACTTGACGATTAACAGAGGGAAGACAGGGAGCTATTGAAGAAAAATGAAACAGAGAATCATTTTTCAAAAAATGATTGCAGACTGGTGCTCAAAATGTTGACGCATGTATTTTTTCTACTTAAAAGGAGCCTTGCCTTCATAGGTATGGGGTCTTCTTTTGGGGTGATAAGAATGTTTGTGGACTAGAGAGAGGGGATGGCTGTATAGCATTGTGAATGTAGTTAGTACCACGGAATTATATGGTTTAAAAGGGTTACATTTATGTTATGGGGAAATTTCCATAAGAAAAAATGAACTTAAAAAGTGAGGATTGGTTGATAACACCATCTCCAACCCTGCCTCCCAACAATCCACAGTGTCCTTTTCAAATCGTACAATAGATCACATCACTGCCCTTCTGAATTTTGCTGGTTTTCATCCAACCTCTCTCAGTAAAAAAAAGCCCTGAGTGTGTGTAACCCCTGAAGAGGCCTGTGTGGACACAGCAGAGCTGGGGGTTGGAACCGGCTATTCCTACTGTATAAGTCACCAACCCTGGAGGTGGGTGTTCAAGGGAGGGGAGATCTGATGCTCTGCTGGACCAGCTGGTGGAGATTACTGTGGGAGTTGAGAACCAATGCTTGGAGAGAAGAGAAACACTCCTCTTTGTTCCAGTTTAATATTAATTCTAGAAATGATTAATCTTTAACTCCTTAGATAAGAAACTTTTTTCCAGCTTTATCGATATACTACTGACAAATAAAATTGTATATATTTAAAGTGTACAACATGATGATTTGATATATGTATATGTTGTGAAGTGATCACCACAATCAAGTTAATTAATACATCCAGCATTTCACATAGTTACCCTTGTGTGTGTGTGTGGTGAGAACACTTGAGATCCACTCTCTTGGCAGATTTCAAGTATACAATACAGTATTATTAACTAGAGTCACCATGCTGCACATTACATCACCAGAACTTACTCATCTTATAACTGGAATTTGTACCTTTTGACCAGCCTCTCTCCATCTCCCAGCCTGTATCAGCCACCACTCTACTCTCTGCTTCTATGAGTTCGAATATTTTAGATTTCTCATAAGTGAGATCATACAGTATCTGTCCTTCTGTGTCTGGCTTATTTCCCTGAGCATAATGTCCTCCAGGTCCATCCGTGTTGTCACAAACAGCACAATGTCCCTTGTTTTTAAGACTGACTGGTATTCCACTGTATGTACGTAGCACGTTGTCTTTGTCCAATTACCCATCAACATGTCCTCCTTGAAGGTGATGGGGGAAGTGATGGTGATGCCCGAGGTAGAAAGAGGGAGGATGTGGTTAAGGAGAACAAATATTCTCATGTTTTGTGTTCTATGATGGGGGCTGGGGGGCGAGGGAGGAGATTATTCAGGAGGGAACAGAGTTGGTGGAAGATGCACAAATCCATTCTTCTGACAGCACACCAGGACATATGCACTCCTGTGCCTGCACGCTCACACACTCACTCATACACTTACACACACTTGTTCACATATTTGCACTCACACATTCACATGCTTTCACACTCATGTGTACACACTCACACACCTACACACCCTCAAGCACACACATGCACAGACACCACTCCTACCTCTTATTAACCTCTTGACCTTCTGTTATCTCTCTCCTCGCCACTCAACCCATCCGACGTGTTGTACATCTATCTGTTAGGTATTGTGGAGTGGCATTCCATAAACACATCGTCTCATCGTCCCTGCCGTGAGCAAGTTAAAATGCTCTTAGGGCGTACATCCAGGTGATCAAACAGTGCTCATGTCCATGCCTTTGTTCATAGAATTAATTAGGGGCGTAATTAAGTACTTTCCACGTAAATGCCTAGTGTGGTCCGCTCTGGGAAGGAAAAGCAAGATGCAGACACATTTTGTAAAATAATGGATCATGATTTGGTTCTTTCTCGTGTGGGCGTTCGATGACTTACTATAGAGCAAAAATAAAAGCCATGTAATATGTGGAAGTCCGATGAGAAGCTGGAAGCAGGTGGGAGGGTCAGAGACTATGGTAAGGCTGAGTTAGATGCCAATGGGAGAGACTCGAATGGATATCTCGGCCACGCTGTCATTGCATTGCCAAGAAAGAATCAGGTCTCTATGATCTCTCAAGCTGACACATTTCACTGCATTCAAATACCAGCTGGGAACCAAAAAGGAAGAAAAGAGGGAGAGTTTCAAATAGCCAGTGACCGGTTTGCCCTCCCTCCTCTCCCTCCCCGGGCAACAGTCTGTGAACGGAGAGAGGTCTTCATGCTCCAGGATTCACCTCTCTGGAGAGACACTAGGCATTCCCCCCATCACCTACAGAATGCTTACAATTATGGGGGAGCCTTGCTGGGCAGCCCAAGGTACCCGAAACCCCAGGCCATCCTGTATCTTTCTGGGTGTGAGAGAAAGCAGGACAGCCAGCTCCCAAAGGAGCATCACACAACTCCCACCCCTTCACGGTTCTGAATCCAGGGAGCCAGCTTGTCCTACATCTGGCCTGCTTTGCTCCTGTGCGAGGGAGAGAGCAAGAGATTTTATTTTGATAAGGAAACCTCATGAGTTGCATTCCATCAAACAGAAAGGGGGAGACTCGACCATTAAAAAAACAAAAATAAAAACCCACAAATTGCGATTACATGCAACCCTCCAAAATGTGGCAAAGCTCTGTGTCTATTAATAATGGATTAAAACAGTCAACAATGATTCTCATCTTCTTGTAATAGTCGCCTATTACATTACCTATGCAAACGCACAAGAAATGCTTAATATTCTGCTTGCACCGCGTTCTCTTTTGCTGGAAGGGAGATTCTAGATAAAAATTTTTATTTTTGCCTTTCTTTGCTTTTTCATTAGTATTTTTTTCCTTTGCCTCAGGGTTATAGAGTAGAACACACCATGCTCTATTTTTCTGAACTCTGTATTTTCAGGTGCATTTTATCTCTACAGTCTATCTATCTATCTATCTATCTATCTATCTATCTATCTATCTCTCAACTCTATCTATCTATCTATCTATCTATCTATCTATCTATCTATCATTTATCAATATCCATCTGTCCATCTATCTGTATATCTATCTATGTATGTATCTATCATCTATCTATCTACCTATCATCTATTTACCTATCCATCATATCTATCTATTGATTATCTATCTTCTATCTACCTGTCATCTATCAATATCCATCTGTCTATTTGTATATCTATCATCTGTGCACGTATATATGTATATATCATCCATTTATCATCTAGCAATATCTATCTATCTATCTATCTATCTATGTATCTATCTATCTATGTATCTATCTATCTATGTATCTATCTATCTATCTTTCTATCTACCTACCTATCTATCTTTCTGTCTTTCTATCTATCTAATCCATTAATCTATCTACCTATCCATCTATTCATCTATGTATGTATCTATCTGTCTGTCTAACTATCCATGTATGTATGTATGTATGTATCTATCTATCATCTATCTATCCATCTGTGTTATGTATGTGTCTATCTATCTCTTTATCCATCTATGTATCTATCTACCTATTATATATTTATAAAATATATGTATGTAATTTCCTTCATATTCATACAACTATGACATTACTTAAATCCCACCTAACAAAAATTACGTTCTACAAGCTTGGTGTAGTGGCAAGGCATGACACCTGACCCCGAGACCAAGGGACACCCTGGGGGGCTGAGAATCACTTACCTGTGTTAGACCTTATCTTTCTTCTAGGTAGGATTGGGCAGTCAACCTAGAAAATCTTAAAGGTGCTTTGTCATCCTAGAATGCATTGGGTCTATGGCTACAGGAGGCTTGAACTCTGAATATATAGCTGTTGTACATTAACACATAGCCCTAGCATCACCATACATCACTCTTAGGATGACAGTGTGGTACTGGCTCCTCAGCACACCCCAAATGCAAACTTGCTCTCCTAAAGAATGTATTTTACAAAGAAAATGGTAGCCCTGGGAACATGGTCCTCATAAACCCCTCTTCCTGCAGCAGATTTCTGTGGCCATCAGACCATCTGGGAATGATCAAAGCCAAGCGCTCTCTTCTGTAGTGACTGATGAAGACTTTGTGATCAGGGCATATTTTATGAGAGATTGTGTTCAAGCGATAGAAATACAACGTAAAGATGACTCTCCTAGCACAGATAACATAATTGAGCTGTATAGAATAGCTACTCAAAACCATTGATTGTTCTAGCCAATGGATTCCTTTGGATATGATTCTTTTTTAATGGCTGTTTGCTTTGATTGCCACTAGCATTAGAATGGAGGAAACTTGCCTCCACTAAGAGGCTATTCCATATATGAACTCAAGCCAGATCCAAATAACCAAACTCTCCTATCATCTCAATGCCTGTTCTTAGCCCTCTTCCTCTATCCCCATGCTTGTCCAGAAGTAGATCCTTCTCCAAATTATCAATTTTTTCTTTATGGACAATATGAGAGTCTTGAGGGAAAATATTGAGCTTCATGGCCATACTTTTCTTGTGAAATCACTTGTAAGACACCCAGCACTTGCATATTTTGCTTCTCAGCTGGATTCTCTCATCCCAAAAAGCCAGCTTGCAACCACCACCATCCTCCCCACACTGCTTTTAACATAGGACATGCCCATCTCAGACCTTCCAGCCTGTGGTCAATTTATCTGAGAAAGTCACCTGGTATCTTGCATTATTTCAATCAACAACTGTGTAAGAGGTCCTGGCACAAAGGCCAAAGGTGATACTTAATTTTAAGTGGCTATGTGCTGGTTGGTCCAACCATCTCTCCTTCATACCAACACTTGTTTCAAAAGGTGCCTCTATTTCCCAGTTTAGCACCAGAATAGGTGCCCCTAAATGAGTGAGCATCCAGTGTCCACCTACTCCACTACCGTGAGAGTCCGTATGTAGACACTGCCAACATCGTTGCTCACCAACTGCATACCTCAACATGACCAAGAGCTGCACATCAAACACAAAGCATGCTGCTCCTTTTGGTTTTCTAGACCCAAGATAAAAGGGTTCGTTGGTCTCAGGTTGACTGTAGAGGCATTGATGTTTGAAATAAGCGATATAAAATGGCTCACTGTTTTAGAACAGAGGACTGAAGAGGAAACAAATAAAACCAACATAGAGATGGTGGGACAGGGGAAATGAACTGAGTTACAATCCCAAATGAAGGGGAGAAAGCTAGAACTATCCAGGACTGTCAAGTTATCTTGGAAGAAGACTTTGGACTGGAAAATAAAATTCAACCCCTTTATTTATTAGTTTTGTAGGGTTGCAGTAACAAATGACCACAAATCATGTGGCTTAAGACAATAGAAGTTTATTCTCTCCCACTTCTGGAGACCAGAAGTCTGAGACGAAGGTGTCGCAGGGCCGTGCTCCCTCCAGAGGATCCAAGGGAGGGTCCTTCCTGCCTCTTCCAGCTTCTGGGTCTCCAGGTGTCCCTTGGCTGGTGGCCGCCTCCCTCCCATCTCCGCCTCCGTCTCCACGTGGTATCTCCTCTGTGTCTGTGTCTCTCCTCTTTTGTCTCTGATGAGGACACTGTCATTGGATTTAGGGCCACCCTCATCCAGGATGACCTCATCTCCATCCTTCACTTAATCACATCTGCAAACATCCTATTTCCAAATAAGTTTGCATTCACAGGTTCTGGATGGTAGGATTTGGACATGTGTTTTTGGGAGGCCACTATTCAACACAGGATATCTTAATAACAAGTTCATGCTCCAAATTGCCTTAGAAGTCTTATATTAAACGGTATCCATGTAAAAACTAAAGTAGGCACTTGCCCTTTCTTGAAAATATCACACATTTTTCTCCTTCTGTATCCTTCCCGTTGCTCTCACTACCTCTCAAGATGACGTCATAATCTGCCTTTATAAAACTTTATGAGAAACTGACTCCTCACCCTACTGGATAAGAGAACTGCACACTTCTTAAGAATAAATCCATACTTTATTTACCAGCAAATCCATCCAATGCTTTGCACATAATAGGTACATCATGTTTGGCAAATTGACATGAATTTATCCGAAACATAAGCCTTTAATTTTTTAAAAGAAAAATAGACAACTATTTTTCCACATAGTTTCAGAGGTGGTCTCTAGTTATGCATGCCCTTTACTGTGAAACTATACAGATTTTTTTTTTTTTCATACATCATTTGCTGAAATGCCCTTTAAAATGTAATGGAACATGGAGCTTTAGGAAACAAAATTCTGTAGAAAATAAATTATCTTCTCTCTTTGTATTGAGACCCAAAGGCCTCACCTTATTAACGACCTCAGAGATTCTCATAAAGCAACTCAAGCAGTGAAGACAGCTGAACTCTAGCATAATGGGAACTCTCATTAATCAGACAAGAACACCAAGGTCCTGACCACGGCAGCTGGACACAGCAGTCCTGCAGAGAAGACGACCCTCACAAGACACAAGGAAAAAGTGTTTTGATAGGAATTCTATGGCAAAGGTGTGCCACACATCACCACCTGATCTTGCTTCACTTAACAAAGCAAAGTACCCTGTGCATGGAAAACATGCTCTGTTAGTTAGAGTAATGCTAAGCTACTTTAACAAATGAATCCAAAATCTCAGTGGTATTAACAAATAGCTGGCGTTAAGTCCAAAATGGGTGTTTCTGTTTGGCTGGTGATTTTCCTCAAGAGCTGGTTCAGGGACTCTGCATCTTTCCACTTTGTGGCTATGACACCTACAACTCTTGTCTCTGACTTCACCAAGATGTGGCAATTTAATCAGAGGAGAGAGGTTGGAGAAAGTGCATTAGATGGTGAGGGCTGCCATAACAGAGGACCACAGTCTGGGCGGCTTAAATAACAGACATTTATTCTCTCACAGTCCTGGAGACTGAAAGTCTGAGATCCAGGTGTGGGCAAGGCTGGTTTCTCCTGAGGCCTCTCTCCTTGGCATGTAGATGGCCATCTTCTCCCTGCGTCCTCACACAGTTGTCTCTCTGTGTGTGTCTATGTCCTAATCTCCTCTTCTTATAAGGACACCGGTCAGATTAGATTAGGGCCCACCCTAATCACTTCATTTTCCCTTAGTCACCTCTTTAAAGACCCATTTACAAATACAGTCACATTCTGAGATCCTGGGGGTCAGGACTTCAACATACGAATTTGGGGGAAACATAATTCAGCCCAAAACAGAAGTCATGCGCATATCATAGTGCCACCTTGGCCAGAAGAGAAATGTGTGAATTCTATGCACATTTTCTTGGCAAGACTTCATCCC
Organism: Ceratotherium simum simum; assembly: GCF_057802395.1. Taxonomy (NCBI): domain Eukaryota; kingdom Metazoa; phylum Chordata; class Mammalia; order Perissodactyla; family Rhinocerotidae; genus Ceratotherium; species Ceratotherium simum. The sequence continues at coordinate 127,042,311 of NC_141940.1, forward strand.
ACAGTCCAATCTAGATGCCCGAGCTGGGGGTGACGGGCTGGCTAACATAGATATAGGTGCACAAGCCATTTCTCCACAGTGACTCAACCCAATAGATGAGGAGCATGGATGGACATGGATGAGTCATGGTGGACAGGTAACCATTTCAGCCTCAAGTGCACTTTGGAAGACACCCTTCTAGCTTCAGACCAACACCATTCCATCTCTACTTGGGGTCTCCATCGCTAGAGAGATACCCCTGCAATTCACTCTTCTTCTCAATCGAATGCCTCTTCTTGTAGAAACTATTCCTGAGTAAATATTATGCTTCAACGTTTGTATTTCTATATTACACTCATGCCTTTAGATTGCCTTCAAACCAGGATGCTGCTTGGATTTGTTATTTATTTTACTGACTTTAATTAGCTGAATGGAAGGGGAAAAAATCCCTGAATTATTGTCATGAAGGTGAAACAGGTGAGATTAGATGCCAGAATACCTCCTCTTGGGGGCATAAATGGACGAGTTGGGGCCCCAAGGGTGAGCACTGAAAAAGAACATTGACTGAATGAGAATCATCTGCAGGATGGAGTTGAAGAGTGGATTCTCCATGCAGCAAAGATTTATTTAACATATGCAGCATCCAAAACTGGTGCCACACATTGGAAATAGGAAAACGTATAATACCCAGGGCATGGTCTTTGACCATCTCACAGCATAAGTAGAACACAGACCCATAAACAAAGAACTGCAGCAAAATGGGTTAAGTATTGTGACAGAGGTGTGTGCCAAAGAGATAAGAAGAGACAATACTCTTCTACTCTCCTATGCTCTATAGGCAGAGCGCCTAGGAGGTATTTATAGTAAAAGAATCCAGGTTGTTTAACAAACAGAGACAAATGGTATTCTCCTTCTGTAGGTAACTCTGATAGGAGAATGATGAATTAAAACAAGGAAGCCCAGACAGTCCAGAATCCAAGACCCAGATGACATTCTTGGATCCCATTGTTCCCAGAAACTGTGGTGCAATTTGAGCTCTTCTAATTCTTATCTGGGAGGGTGGAGAGGAACACGATCACTCACCCAGGAGCCTGGGAGAACAGGATTTACCTGGCCCAAGTGTGCAGATCGCCAGCCTTGATTTTCACCAGCCTCCTCCACCATGAAATCTGACTCCATTAGAGTCTGGAGAGAGGGAAGGGAGACTTGGAGGGCTGATGTGCCTTCCTAACATCCCATTGAATTTATTTCACCAACTGTGACTAGACAGAGACGACTTCTCTCCCTTGGGGTTGTGTCTTCCCGACCCAGGAGTAAAGGGAAGTGTTTAGGCTCTTTCCATGACTTGCTTAGCTATGGATGTGCTTTCTCTGTGTCTATATAGAGAAAGCAAGCACCCCTACCCTATGATCCCATGTAATAGCTTCTTTTAAAAGGAGGGAAATGGATAAACAAAGTGTGGTCCATCTATACAGTGGAATATTCTTCAATATTCTTGGGAGGAAGGAAAAATATTCTTCCTTCCTTGAAAAGGAAGGAAATTCTGACACATGCTACAACTTGAATGGACCTCAAAGACATTACGCTAAGTGAAATAATTTAGATTCAAAAGGACAAATACTGTATGATTCCACTTTTATGAGGTCCCTAGAATGGTCAAATTCATAGAGACAGAAAGAAAAATGATGGTTACTAGGGGTTGGAGGAGGCGAGAATGGGAAGTTGTTTAATGGGGACAGAGTTTCAGTTTTGCAAGATGAAAAGAGTTCTAGAGACAGATTGTGGTGACGGTTGCATAATAGCATGAAAGTACTTAAGACTTTTGACCTGTACACTTAAAAACTGTCAAGATGGTAAATTTTACATTATGTATATTTTACCACAATTAAAAATTTTAGGGGCTGGACCCGTGGCATAGGGGTTAAGTGAGGGAGCTCCACTGCTGGCGGCCTGGGTTCAGATCCCGGGCACGCACCGATGCACCCTTTGTCAGGCCATGCTGTGGCAGCGTCCCATACAAAGTAGAGGAAGATGGGCACGGATGTTAGCCCAGGGCCAGTCTTCCTCAGAAAAAATAGGAGGATTGGCATGGATGTTAGCTCAGAGCTGATCTTCCTCACACACACAAAAAAATTTTAAATGCGGGGGGCACTACTTTGGAACCATTGATAGAAAATGCAAGGCATTCTCTCCAGACAGAAAGAACCTTCAAGCATTTCATATGCCTCTGGCTCCACAGACTCATGGATGCTGGTGGCTGGTCTGTCTGCCAAACCTTGTCTTGATAGTCTGGCCTTGAGTGAGTTCATTATTCAGATGAGAAGGTCATTTCTGAATGCTGGTTGTAGTGATATGATTTGCTCTTTGATTAAATAGCTTAAATGTGCTTCTCTGTTCCCTTCCCACCTCTCCTTATGAGCAAGGCTGGATTATCCTATGACACAGAAACCAGTGGGTGGTGCAGAACCACCCTTTCAGACAAGAGGCTCCTGAGATCATTGAAAGGAATCCTTCAGTTGTGAATCAAAGCCCAGACATGCAATTCCATACAAAACTTCTCTAACCAAGTCAATAATGGTCACAAAGGCATGAAACTAAAGCCTTTCATGAAACTATATGCGGGAGCAGTCACAAAAGCAGGCTTGCCATTCACGAAACTATAGCCACTCTCCAGAGCAATGTTCCGAGAATAATTTTCCCCAAGAAAGAATCATCGGCTTTATAGTTACACTAAACAACATTTTGCATGCTGTATTGAATAGTTTTTACATGATTCATGTGAAAATAACCACCTGCAAATCCAATATTCCAAATGCAATTCCCTTGACAACCAGACATTTTCTTACTGATACAAACCCAGCCCTGAACCCCCGATTACTTGTCTGCGAAGTGTATTGGCATATGAAATGTTGCCACTTAAGCAACACTTAGAAATTTATAGCCCAGACTCTTGTTCATTTGGTCCACATGGATATGACTTTAATAACCTAATTCCATTTAGATTGCCAAGTACTTAGAAGCAAGAAATTGCAGGACTTGGCTTCTTAATCCCCCCAATGACAGTTGTGAATAGTGCTGAGTAAAATATAAACACATACATTTTTAAGTGCATCAGCAAGTTGGCAAGTTAGTAAGTGAAGGTAAGAAGTCAGAAGGATGGACTGGGCACTGTAGAAACCTACAGACACTGAAGTTCAGTTTCCACAGATGCATGGAGTCTGATATGACCTTCACCCATCCCACGTAAGAAAAGATCTTCCAGAAAAAGATGTCCCAGCTGACCAACGCAATTGTGGGAAATAATAAATGCTCATTGTTTTAAGCCACCAACTGAGGGGGGGGGAGGGAGCGATGAATTGCTGTGCAATAAAAGCTAATTGCTACCACTTTGTTTCTGAGATAACAGAACATACATAGTTTCTACCTTGGCTCTTTGTGCTACACGAACATACGGTCAGCTCTCCTTATTTGCAGATTCCATATTTGCGAATTCGCCTACTGGCTAAAACGTATTTGTAACCCCCAAATCAATACTGAAGAGTGCTTTCACAGCAAATCGCAAAAAATTTGAGTTCCCAGCTGAGACTGAAGGAAGTGATGCTCTGTCGTCTTGTTTCAGCTCCCCTACTGTCAACAAGTGTCCTTTCCACCATACAGTTAGTGCCATGTTTTTGCATTTTTGTGTTTTTTGGTGGTGATTGTCCTGTTTAAAATGGCCCCCAATGGCCCCATAGCTGAGTGGTTTGTGGTTTCGGATCCTGGGCAGGGACCTACACCACTCATAAGACATATTGTGGAGGCATCCCACATACAAAATAGAGGAAGATTGGCACAGATGTTAGCTCAAGGCTAATCTTCCTCAAGCAAAAAAAAAGAGGAAGATTGCCAATGAATGTTAGCTCAAGGCGAATATTCCTCACACAAAAAAAAGGGGGGTTAAACAGCCCCCAAGTGTAGTGCTGAAGTGCTGTCTTGTGTTTCTAAGCACAAGGCTGCAATGTTCCTTACGGAGAAAATGCATGTGTTAGGTGAGCTTTGTTCACACAGAAGTTATAGTGCCCACTGGCTGTGAGCTCAATGTTGACGAATCAACAATATATATATAATATAATTAACAATATATATATTAAAAACAGTATATAATATTTAATATTATATATTACATGTCTTTAGACATAAACACACATAAAACAAGGTCCTGTGTTGATCGGTTGATGAACACGTGGTGACCATAGGCTCACAGGAAACCAACCTTGTATTTCCCCTAGGAACACGGTTTTTATTCACCAATTTAGTATTGGCAGCAACTATACAGAACATAGCAATCGTGAATAATGACAGTCAACTGTACTGGTTTCCTCCCAGGCACACAATGGGATTGCATCTCTTGGCCCCTTGGAGTCAGCATGGCATGAGACTGGTTTGGCCAATGATATGAGAGCAGAAGTGACATGTGTCAATTCTGGGTGACAGCTTTAAGAGACAATCTCATTGGCCACATTCCTTCTTTCCATCTGCCACAGAAAACAGCTGTTCTTTGCATGGTGACAGTTTCTTGTTTAATCTGCATGATGAGAACAGAAAAATATCTCTCTGCTGAGTACGGAACCTCAAGACATCCGTCACACAGGTATCCAACCCAAAACCTGCATTATCTGTGCAGTCTGAGAAACGCAAGCCAATAATTCAGTTTAAAGCAGTTTTAGATTGATGATATCTCCAGTTTTAAAGAAATATGAATGTGCAGGCTTAATAAGCCTAATTAACTTATCAGATCTAAAAAGTCACTTATATTTACCTTCTGAAATTAGAGGAATCTTGGAATTCAGAAAATGAAAACTCCATTCCTGAGCCTCATACTATTTTTGTTATGTATTTGGTTTGATTTAGTTTTTGAAGCCCCAGCAGGCATGATTCTCATGGTCTTATATATCCTGGTAGAAACAAAATCACATAACTTATCTAGAGGAACCCATAACATTCCAAAGCCCCCAAATCTTTCCAACAGATAAAATTCCCAAAAGAGGAGCATGTGCCCCAAAAGAAGGCAGCAAAATTGCATCTGCAAGGAATGCCGCCATCGGAGTTTTCAGACATAGAATGTGTATGTTTTATATGATTATAGAAATAAAAGAACTGATAAACGTAAGAACAAGATACTGTGTGAAAGGACTCCAGAAATTAGAAAAAAGAACCAGCCCAAACATCTAGAAATGGAAAATACAGTTACTGTAGTTTAAAACTCATTGGACAGACTTTAACAGCTGATGGGAAAAATTAGAAGGTTGAGCAGGAAAAAAAAATTAATTAAATAATAAAAATCTAATATAAAAAAAATAATCTAATTAAATTACCCAGGGTATAGCACAAGGAGAGAGAAAAGTAGGAAATATGGCAGAGCTTAGAAATATGGAGAATAGAATCAGGTCCCATATACATCTCACCAGGTTCCCTATTTCCTGTTGAAGAGATAACAGCTGGAAATTTCCTAAAACCAGCACAGATGGAGTCTACAGACGCAAGATGGTCAATGAATCCTCTGCATAATCTATAAAAAGAAACCCCTATCAGAGTAAAACCACAGAACTCCAAATACAAAGAAAAAATATGCAAGAAGCCAGAGAGAAAACAGAGACTTTCTTCAACATGATGCTATGTCAGCTTTCGGCTAGAGCAGAAGTGGCTGGAAGACAGGCGAATGATGTGTTTAGTAGTCGAGATAATCTAATGGTCAAGTGGGAATTTTACAGCCAGGAAAAATGTTCTTCAAGAGAGTGAAATTAAAATGTTTGGGGAGGGGGATGTCAATTTCTGTTTCATGGTGGAGTTGGTGGTTATTGTGCAGTGCAGGAAGGCCATCCAAAAGAATCTTTTGAGGGCCAGCCCTGTGGCTTGGTGGTTAAGTGTGCACGCTGCGATGCTGGCGGCCTGGGTTCGGGTCCCGGGTGCGCATCGAGGCACCACTTCTCTGTCCATCCTGGGGCCGAGTCCCACATGCAGCAACTAGAAGGGTGTGCAGCTATGACATACAGCTGTCTGCTGGGGCTTTGGGGGCAAAAAATAAAAAAATAAATAAAATCTTTAAAAAAAAAAAAATGAGACAAACTTTAAAAAAAAAAAAAAAAGAATCTTTTGAGGGGCTACTGATTGCTTCGGTGAGGAATTTTTTTTAAATGACTATCTCACTGCTATTCTTTCTGGCAATTGCTATGAGAGGGGATAACAACTGACTTCACTAACAGGCTGTTTGATTTGTGAATTTGCATCAGACTAGCTAAGCCACACTCTTCCACAATCTCCCCATAGGGGCTTCCTCCTCCCCCTCACTTGCCAAGTGAAATCTGGTCCTGAAGTTTGCCCACCATCGAATTAATACTTTTGTTGAGTACTGGACCTGCTGAGTGATGCATTTCAAATTGAAGGAAAGTGATCCTCAATGATGAGTGAAAAAAGCACTAAATATGCAGAGAATATAAAATGGATAAATTTTAGAATCATGTCTGCTGGGGCTTCGACAACAAAATCAAACCAGAACACACAACAAAAATAGTGTGAAAATCACAAGTGGATGTTTGCATTTACTGAATTCAAAGATCGCTCTGTTTTCAGAAGGTAAATATAATTAACTTTGGATCTGAGAAGTTTAAATAAGGCATATTAAGGATGCAGGCTTATATTTCTTTACAAAATTGAAATATAGTGTTTAACTATGAGATTATTAGATATAAATAAAACAGACTTAGAACAAATAAACTAAAAGAAGGTCAAAACAGAGAGAGATGGAAGGCAAGATGATTACTAATAAAATAATTAACTGTAGAAATAAATCCAGATAATGGTGAGATTGAATATCCATTCTCAGGCACTGTCGTTGGAAATGCAATACGTTCCCAGCTTTGGCAAGCCACTTGACTAAAATCTACCAAAATTCAATAGCCTTCTTTCTGGAATTTTCACTTCTAAATATTTGTTTCCACGCACTCACTGAGGGAAAACAATGGTACCCGGATGTTCGCTGCATTGCCTATAATGGGAGAAAAATAAAAACTCAGGAAACAACCTTGAATATCCAGCAACAACCATAAGGTTTTTAAAAAGTACACACATACTCACTTTCCTGGCCAAGAGTACACTCTAAATAAATATTTAGTAGCCAGGTAGATAAATTATTTTCAGATTTCCAGCTCCGCCATTGGGCATGTCTTGGTCTGGGCAGATCCACATGGAGGAATCTCGTTCTACATTATTCTTGGTTTCCAATGTACCTACCACATCTCCCAGAGATGCACTGTGGGAAGCTTACATCCACATTCCATTGTACACCACCACAAGGTTTTTAAAATTTTCTCTCCATCACCTCTCGGGGGCCCAGGGCATCTCACCACCTCCATGCTTGCCCTACTCATCCATTCTCCACTCAGAGTGGTCTTAAAATGCCAGCTCTCCACCTCTCTCTCCAACAACTTGCATGACGTACACATCCATGCAGAATCTGACCCAGCAGATTCTGATCCGTGCCTCCAGCTCTCATCACATATTCATTACTTCACCTCACTCAACTGCAGCCACCCTGGTCTTCCCACAACTCCTCAATGCCCCAGCTCCTCCTCTCTCAGCCTTTTTGTTAGTTAGCCTCCAGGTCTGGAACTTACTTCCCGATGGTGTGTCCTACTCATCCTCAGAACTCTCCTTGAATATCATTTCCTCGGGGCAGCTGGCAATGACTGTCTCAGTTAGGTTGACTCTACCTTGTCATGGGCTGTCCTACACTTGAAGTTTGCCTTCCCATCATTTATCACAATTGTCATTAATTATTTGTCTGGTTATCCATTTAATGTCTATCTCCCTAGCAGCCTGTAAGCTGTAAGAGAACAGGGATCGTGTGCTTTTTCTTTACATTTGCATCCCAGGGTCTTGCACAGAACTGAGCACACAGTAAATGCTAAAAAAATATCTGGCGACTCCCTGATAGAATCAATGAAGGAATTAACCAACGCTTGGATTGAGGGAGACTGACCAGCCATTTTCTCCATACCGATGGCATAGCAATGCTGCACATCATTTAGCAACCTCTTTTCCCAGCGTGTCTGTACACCTCCCTCTGAACGTCATGCTGAGCTCACACCCTTTGCTCATCAAGATCAACTCCACACTCAGTGGCACAGGCAGCTTCGCTGGCCGTCGCTATGGTTCACTCGTAATTAAGCTGCAGTTTCAGAACAAGCTTCAGCCAGTCCTACTCAGGCGCAGTCTGTGCTCCCGTCTATAATTACCTCCACTCTTTGGTCCACTGGGAGAGAGTTCCCCGGCATCAAGATGCTCCAGTTCTGTGCTTTCCCCATCCTGTAGGAGAGGTAATGTGTGATGCTGAGGAACAGATGGTTCCCAGCTTTTATTACAGGGGCACTCAGCACTAATGTCCAGTAGAACGTTTATGTCACCAGAATCTTCTATGGGCTACAGGCAGGAGGAAGCTTAGAGGAATCCACAGGGAAACCTTATTTAAAAATATATTTCTAAGTCTCCATCTTACTCCAAATTTTCAAGGCTCAACGTTAAGAAACCTTCTCCCGCTAAGCCAATCAGAACCACTCTTCTCAATAATTAGCAAGCCCAGTATAGCGTGTGACTTAGTTACATAAAGACACCTTACTTTCTTTGTAAGAATGTGTGAAAAGCAATTAAACTTTCAAAGATGTGATGTGTGGAGAAAAGTTTGCTCTGCTCAGAGCAATGCCAAATCCATTGAGAAATCTTGTGCAGACCATTCAATTTCTTCTTGTTATTTTAATAGAAGGTCTCCTGAAAAGCTTGCAATGAGTATATAGGTAGATGTAGACCATGATTAAAAAGAAAAAAGAAAAAGGATGCTGACACCTGACTTGCTCCAACTGCTTAACACGTGACTTTTGTACCATAAAAATGTACCAAAGAATATCGAACTGGGATTTACCAGAAAATAGAGTGGAATTAAAATTTCAAGTATTTTTTCAATATACAAAGCAACATGCAAATTTGCATAAATGAAATCTGAGATGCCCATTTCACATTACCTTTAAGAGTATTTTCCTTTCTGCAAATTAAAAGAAAACTTGGCTCTTCTGCAGATTTCCATCCTGGTCTCACCCACTAGTCCAGACTCTGTCATCACCCCCATTACTATAGAGGCTGGATGATCTATTCATTCCCACTCTGGGCTTCTCTCATGGTTAAAGATGGTTGCTGTGGACTGAATGTTTGTGTCACCCTAAATTCATACATTGAAGCCCTAACCCCCAATGGGATGGTATTAGGAGGTGGGGTCTTTGGGAGGTGATTAGGGTTTGATGAGGTCAGGAAAGTGGAGGCCCTATGATGGGATTAGTGTCCTTACAAGAAGAGGTAGAGACCAGAGCTCTCCGTCCACCGTGTGAGGACACAGCAAGAAGACAGCCATCTATGAAGCAAGATGAAAACTCTCACCAGACACAGAATCTCCTGGCACCTTGATCCTGGACATCCAGCTGCCAGAACTGTGAAAATGTTTGTTGTTTAAGCCCCCACCCCCACCCCAGTCTATGGTATTTTGTTATGGCAGCCTGAGCTGACTAACACAGTGGTGTACAACCCCTTGCTGGGGATTCTGAGAAATATTTGCTTGCCTTGATTGCTGATGTGGATCATAGTCAACCAGCTCTTTCCTTCTTCCTCTCCATCTTGCCTTGAGGGTCCCTGAGCTACAGCAACCCACCTGTGACCCAGAGAACCAGGCCAAGAGGAAAGCAAAGCCATCACCCTAGACATCATTAGGTGTCTGCACTCATAAGAGCAACCTTTTACCTCCACGTCTCCTGATGTGTAAAGAAAATACATTAAAAACTTAAAAAACACATTGCTATACTTAAGCCACTGCAAGTCAAATGTCTCTGTTATTTGTAGCCAAAAGCATCTTCAGTTAAAAAGTTATATAAGTGTGTATGCATGCGTGTCTGTTTCATCGCAAAACGGGAGAAAGCATTTTAGGTGTGATTGCAAACTAACATTTATTGAGTTAATTTTTGAGGCAAAACTTTTTCACATCACTATAGAGGTTATGCCTTCTCACAAATTTATGAGGAGAACTTGCATTTAATTTTACTATAAAAATTCTGTCCCTTAAAAATGATAAAAGTATATGCAAAATGTTAATTTTACAGTAATACAGAAACACAAGTGAAACAGAAATTGCAGGAACTTGAAACATTAAATGATGATGTAAGCTTGCAGTATTTTGCAAATATGTGATGTCTTTAAATTCCGTGGGAAAATATGTGTTAACCCAGCATTTCATTTTTTCAAAATAATGAAAAGATCTAGTGACTTAATTATGTAGATTTGCATCTCCTGAAGTTCTCAAAGCAATAGTATTACATTTAGTAGTTAATATAGCATAGTTATATAGTTAATATAATAAATAATGTATCTAGTCAATATATAGTTATATAAACATATAGTTACAACTGTATATATATAAATACAATACAATATATAATATGTGTATACATAGTATGTATACCTACACATAGATACGTAAGTGTGCAATATATAACAATATATACTTAATGTAACAAAGATACTTAAAGAAAAGTTCAAAACTTTACCACAGGGAGTAAAGGAACACGCAGATAAGTAAAATAAATATGAAGGATCCACTGCGGTAAAAAGTTACTTGTAGATGGATGCAAAAATTTCCCACATTCTGTACATGAGAGAGCATCACCAGAATCCACAGAACATACTCATGTAGAGCTTTTATTTATTCATTTGTTCACTTACATATTTATTTAATTATTTATTTTTGAGGTAAAATACACATAACATACAATTTACCATCTTAAACATTTTAAGTGCACAGTTCAGTGGCTTTAAGCACATTCACATTGTTGTGCAACCGTCACCATCATCCATCCACAGAACTTGCTCGTCTTCGCAAACTGAAACTCTGTCCCCATCAAACAACTCCCCATTCTCTCCTCCCCCCCCGCAGCACCCACCATTCTACTTTCCGTCCCTGTGAATTTGACTACTCTAGGGACCACGTATAAACAGAATCACACAATATTCGTCTTTTGGGAGAAGGCTTATTTCACTCAGCATAATGTCCTCAAGGTGCATCCGTGTTGTAGCCTGTGTCACAATTTCCTTCCTTTTTCAGGCTGGATAACATCCCATTGGATGTATATAATGCATTTTGTTTATCCGTCCATATGTTGATGGACACTGGGGTTGCTTCCACCTCTTGGCTACTGTGAAGAATGCTTCTATGAACATGTGTGTGCAGATATCTCTTTGAGATCCTGCTTTCACCCCTTTGGGTATATACCCAAAAGTGGAATTGCTGGAGCGCATGGTGATTTTATGTTAAATATTTTGAAAAACCGTACTGTGTTCCACAGCAACGGCACCATTTTACATTCCCACTAGAGATGCACAGGGTTCCAATTTCTCCACATCCCCACCAGCACTTGTTATTTGCTGTCTTCTTGATAACACCCATCCTGATGAGTGTGAAATGATAGAGCTTGTGTTTAAAAGCAAAGGATACAGTGCAGCGACAGAGAGAGGGCATATGCATGTCAGCATTGGAGTCCAGAAACATTCCTTGCACAGGCTCCCCAGGCTTCTTATTTATACATAGGTTGAGCCATCAAGATCTATCTGAGGAATCTTGGCTTTTTCAGGAGAGCTCAAAGCAGATGTTCCTACATTGTGGACTGGCAGTCAAGCCACAATGACTTCACAACTGGTTAGGCCAGTCACAAACCATCAGTACAGAAAGAGACCCTGCAGAGTTCTTGGGTTGTTTCAGATGTTAAGCACCACACCATAAATCCCACTGTGCTTATCTTGGCCATAGATCAAAGACTAGACCTCCAGGCGTCCCCAAGGATAGACAGAGTTCATCTTGTCCAGCTGTAAATCAACTCTTTCTTCCACAATGGGTCACTTAGCTCTTTCAAAATCAATAAGGTTGATCAAGCACAGAGTCCATAAAAACTATTTTCTTTCCTCCATCAATCCCAAAATATGTTTCGAAGGACATATAGGGAGGGTCAACCATGGTTTCAAAACCACTGTTCTGAGCTGCATTTGTTATATCACCAAATAATTCACATTGCATTGAAAGGCAAATGCTACTAGTAAATGATTGGTGATTAGGGTCCCTACATGCCTAACAACCATGTGAGTGCACCCATATTTTATATTTCCATAAAAGCACGTATTAAATCAATATAATGAGCTAGTAATTGCCTGCATTTTATTGATAGGCTAAAATTGGTTCATACCTCATTTAGAGTTGAACTAAGAATTGATTGCATCCTTGAAGCTTGGGTTAATACAGTCCCCAAACCAGTACTATGAAGTAACCAGTTAATATGCACTTACCTCTAAAATGGCAGGTGTCTCCAATTCCAATTGTGCTGAAAACTTCCACCTGTTTGTTTTGTCTTTCTGATCTGGAGTGTCAGTTTCCTGGGGCTGCTATAATAAATGACCACAAATGGGAGGACTTAAACAACAAAAGTTTATCCTCTCCAAGTCCTGGAGACCAGAGGTCTGAGATGAAGGGGTCACAGGACCACGCTCCCTCCCGAGGCTCCAGGGGAGGGTCCTTCCTGCCTCTTCCAGCTTCTGGGGCTCCAGACATCCCTTAGCTTGTGGCCGCATCTCTCCCATCTCTGCATCTGTCTTTATGTGGTTTCTCCTCTGTATATCTCTGTGTCTAAATTTCCCTCTCTTTTCTTTTATGAAAACACCAGTCATTGGATTCAGGACCCACCCTAAATCCAGGATAGACTTGTCTCAAGGTCCTTCATGAACGACATCTACAAAGACCTTATTTCCAAATAAGGTCACATTCTGAGAATTTGTATTGGGCATGAATTTGGGGAGGAACCCTATTCAACCTACAACGTTGAGATTACAAAATAGACTGGAACTGACCTCACCATACTAATTTCATAAATGATAAGGTGACGTGTTCCTCATCAATTGCCAGTTTTAGGAAGAGGGGCGAACAATCTTCAGGAGTCAGAAATATTCTGCTAAACCATACCACTAAGGGATCCCTTACCAGAAACAGAGAATGAAGTGCATGGATAGTGTATTCCAGACCCCCAAATTTTATTTGAGATTGACAGCCACACCATGTCATCCACAGCAGCATCCTACTTCTCCCTCTCAGTAAAGAAAATTTGCAAATGGAAAATCAATGCCTTAGCCAGACCACAAACTTTTCAAATAGAGAAATGACAGCTGCAAGTTCAGCGATCTGTAGGGTTGCCAAATTAAATACAGAATTCCCAGTTATTTTGAATTTCAGATAAACAACAAATAATTTTTTAAATAAAAATATGCCACAAATATTGCATGGAACATATCTATACCAAAACATTGTTTACTGTTTATCTGAAATGCAAACACTGCAAATTTTGTTTGCTAAATCTGGCCTTTCTAAGTGGATAGAGTGTTCCTTTTACCATATAGTTCTTAATACTTGCATCTTTGGGACTTCCACCATCTACACCTACTCCATAAGAGAAAAATTGAGCCACTGTCAGTGTATCTAAGAAGAGGTGAATGTACCCAACTTTTGATTCTTCTTGATACCACTACTGGATACGCCCCTCATTATCAGAATCTACAAGAAGGTGCTTGGAGAAATCTCAAGAGAACAAGGATTTCCTGATTCTGATATGTGCCATGTACACTGTGGGCATTACCACGTGGTCATTTCATTTGATCCTGATAATAACCATCCAAGGATAAGAAGCAAAAGCTACCTTGCTCACGTGCACACTGCTCTCCGTAGCCCCCTGAGTATACCTGTGGCACCAAGCTCTGCCACCATCTCCCCAAAGAGAAGAGGAAGATCAAAGAAGGGAGGGTGTCTCTGTCTGGAAAGGAGGACCCATGCCTTCTTCTTTTCCAAGTGGTCTTAAATTTTAAATACATTTTTTAAAAGTAAATATTATAAAAAAGCTTATAGTTAAAAAAAAAAATCACTCCCCTGTCCCAAACCCTCCCATTGCCAGTCTTTAATCACTTTCATTCCTTTAAATGTTTCTTTTCATATTTACAACCACATTCCTTGATAATATTCTTATATTACAGTTCCAAGATTTACCAATTCTCCACCTTACAGCTATTGAGGAATTGGTTTCTTGCCTACATCTCCAACACAAATGTACTTGCCCTCCCAGAAAGTTATTTATATATTTAGACCACAATTGTTGGTTTAGGGAATCATCAGTGTTTCCAAGATCGTATAAATACTATTCAAAGATGAACCAGTGACCACAGTAATTATATCTTCTTTCTTTCTTTTCTTTTTCCTGGAGTTATTAATTGCCTTCTTTTTTTGTTTTGTTTTGTTTTTCCGTTGAGGACGATTAGCCCTGAGCTAACAGCTGTTGCCAATCCTCCTCTTTTTTGCTGAGGAAGACTGGCCCTGGGCTAACATCCATGCCCATCTTCCTCTACTTTTTTATGGGACACCACCACAGCATGGCTTGATAAGTGGTGCACAGGTCTGCGCCCGGGATCCGAACCTACAAACCCCGAGCCGCCAAGCAGAATGTGTGAACTTAACTGCTACACCCCTGGGCCAGCCCCTTAATTGCCTTCTTTTTAGATACAATTTACTTAGTGTCTAACACTATTTATTCTTAAATGTTCCAAAAGCCCTAGCATGTGCCTTTCAATTCATCAGTTTCTCTAACTCCCAATCACGCCATTCACTTGTTCCCCTCTTTCTTCCAGGACCCATCCCTCCAGCATCTCTCCACCCCCACCTCCAATGTGGCCTGATTGCCTGCTGAGCCTGGGGCACAGCTCTCACCCCAATCACTCCCTTTGTCTTTTTCCTATGTTGGATTTCCCAATTTCCTGCTTCTGCATCTTGGTTTGCTTCCCTTTTGTTGATATACACCATCCTTCTCCTAAAGAACATCTTGCAGTAGCTTTCTAAGAAAGGGTATATGCATTATGTCATTGTTTTCTAGAGTAAAACCGTGGTTGTAATTATACAGTTATAACCCCCTTATTATTACATAGATAGAGAAACCATTGCTATGATAACTTAATTGGCCTGTAACTAACAAAGGGAGCTGTCACTGGAACCGCAATCTGCTACTGAATCTGTAGTTTCCACTGCTCAAAGGGTCCACAAAATTGCTACGACTACAAAGCAAGCTTGAGGAGCACAGGAGAGCAGCTGTGAAGTGGACACTGATGCTGTTAATGCCTCTCCAATTCCTCTCCTGTCAATGCACGGCTCTCTTCCAATCTTTCCCATATATCTTTCTGTATTCTGCATATTAAAATGCACTGTCCTATATTCAGATCCCTCTCACGAGGCACTCACTTCTAAGAAAATGAACTTTTGCATATTTAAGCAGCCTTCCCTGAATAAGCAAAACAGCAGCTCTAATTTAGCAAGTTCTGGAATCTGCTGGATGCTAGTGGGGAGAGAAAGCACTATTGATAAGAGTAGCTCTCCATTAGCAACCTTCTCAGCCTACAAGTGGATGACACTCTTCAACTGATCCTTGCTTCATTAGCAGTGTCAGACCATGAATGTCAGCCTTGTAGCAGATTCCTCTCCCTGGCACTTCAATGAATTGATGGCAAGATGCGCTGGTGACATCATCGTTCCTAAACAGCCCTCAGTGCTGCGAGAAATTCACAAATTAAATAGTGTTGATAGCATTACCCTCCACATTTCCATTAACTAATGCTTAATTCTAACCGTCAACAAAACCCCTACTGAGATGAACCCGAGCCTCGTGAATATAGGAGAGTCTTTATAATCAGCAGCCTCTGCACATGGAATATCAAATCAGTGATGAGAAAATTAAAAAATAACAGCATTCAGATTTAAGGGGAATACTCAGGGTAAGCATCTAGATCTTAGACGTTCCTTGATAATTCCTTGTGAGAGCAGCTGTGGGAATGGGGCCATTTGCATAGCCAGCCAACATTTATAACCCAGGCTTCTAAGCCGGCACGTGTTCAACATCTCTCCATGCATGCATAGGGCCTGATTCTCCTGTCATTCACAGCCCTCAAATTACCCTTCGAGTGTAATTTAAATAACAGAGCTTTATGCTCCTTTCCTGGCATGGAAATTATCATTGTCATTTTGACAATCCTACTCAAAAGAAATGGGATGGGGAGTAGAAGCAGGGAGACAGATAGTTTTAAAAGAACAAAAGTCATGTCTTCTATGCAACTCCTTGTTCTAGGGTGAGAAGGTTTAACAACATTCAGCATTAATATGTTCACTTAATCAGATCACATATTTTCAGGAGCCATTTTAACACTGAGTTTAGTTCTCCCAGGAGGATTTTAATTAGCTCCTAACATTTCCATTCCCACTTTCTAGTTCCACTACCTTTGCATATATATTTGGTGCCAGGTAAATATCAATACAGATAGATATAGACATAATTATAGATGTAGATATGGTTATAGTTATAGATATAGCTACAGTTATAGATATAGTTATAGTTGATACAAATATAAATATAGAAATAGATATAGACGTAGACACAGATATAGATATAGAAATAGATATAGATATATGGATGTAGGTGTAGATGCAGGTACAGATATGATATAGATGTAAATATGATATAGATATAAATATGCAAGTATTACCGTATCTGAAGACTTCTCTGAGCATCCCAACACTTCCTTATCTCTCATTTTTGATGAACCACACTCCAGATATACCTGAGCACTTTTAGTCATCTATGAAAAATTAAACATACCCAAAAGACTAAAGCTAAGAAAATTGTCCCCTGTCTCATGCATGGCTGGTAAGTACAAGCAATTCCACTACTAGAGAGACATTCAACAGTCATCGGTGTCTTTTCCACGTAAAGACATGCACAAAAGTGTTTGCTGAATCACTGGTCATTATAGCCAATAACTAAAAACAACCGTATGTTCACCAACAGAGAGTGGATACATACAGTAACATATTTTCATACACAGAAATATTTCAGAGCAGCAAAAAGATAAGAACTACTGGATGAATCTAGAACTACTGGAAAAACGACATGGATAAATCTCATGGAGATACATTGAGCCAGATACTGATACGTACTGTACGGTTCCATTTATATGAAGTTTAAGAGCCAGCAAAACTAATCCATGACTGTAGAGGCTGGAATAGTCATCACCTCAGCGATTGTTTTATTGCATAGCAGTGGACACTAGGGATTTCTGGGTTGATAAAAATGTGCTATATCTGAATCTGGGTGACATTTGCATGAAGGCACATGTGTAAAACTCCACCAAGATGTACACCTAGGATTTCTGCATTATATTGTATATATGGTACTTCAATCAATACGTTTTTAAAAAGAAAAATCCAGAGAGAAAATATTGTTTCAAATTCTAAGAAGGAGACGTAAGGACGAGGAAGGTAGATTCCATAAACTACAGATTGTTGGATTTTTATGCTGGGTCCCAGGAGAATTCTTGAATTCCTTTGTAACAAGTTTCTGAGGACTTTGGACTTATTCTGGATTCACTCGGAGCAAGTCATACCCAGATTTTCTGCTTCCTGGTACATTTACTAGACTAATTGCTTGAATCCATGTTATAAAATGATGGTTAATTTTATATGTCAACTTGCCTGGGCCACAAGGGGCCCAGATAATTGGTCAAACATTTATTCTGGGCTTTTCTAGGAGAGTATTCTTAGATGAGATTAACATTTAAATTGGTGAACTGAGTAGAGCAGATTTCCCTCCCTAATGTGGGTGGGCCTCATCCAATCAGTTGAAGAACCTAATAGACATAAGAGGTTGACCCCCTCCCAAGGAAAAGGGAATTCTTCCTGCCTTAAGACTCAAACTGAAACTTCAGGTCTTCCTGGGTCTCAAACCTGCTGGCCTTCAGACTAGAACCTACACCATTGGCTCACCTAGATCTCCAGCTTGCCCACTCATCCTACAGATCTTGGGAGTTGCCAGCCTCCATAATAGTATCAGCTGATTCCATAAAATTAATATCTATCTACCTATCTATCTATCATCTATCTATCTCTATCATCTATGTATCTATCTATGTATCTATCATCTGTCTGTCTGTCTATCGATCATCTATCTATCTATATATACAGATACATCATATTGGTTCAGTTTCTCTGGAGAATCCTGACTAATAAACATACACAAATGGACCTGAATTTTAATCACAACCAAATCTTTCCTCATATCTTGAGGACAGGGTGAAGCAATATACCCTGAGGAATCCTACTGGATGTGCCACTCCAAGGCAGTTTTAATAACAAAACATTGGAAGAACCTTGTTCAACATATCAATGGAAAACATTTTCTAATGAAATGCTCCAGATTTCTACACTCATTCAGACTTACTCAAACTTTTATCTCCACTTGTGAGAACATGTAAAGGTAACTTACCAGGTTTTCTCTTTTTTTTTTTACAAAGATGTTATAGTTCGTATCAAAATCAAAATTAAAAGCATATTGATATGATTTTTTTAATTAAAATCTTTCACATGTTCCAAAATTCATAGACAAAGAAAGATGGAGTTGGCTAGCATATAACAAATATTCACATGAAGAAAATCTAGATATTTTTGTACATTGCAAGTTCAATAGTAGCCAATTATGAGTTGGCTGCCACAAGACTTAATGAAACCCTGGGCTACATTAAAAGAAGATAGTAATAAGAAAGAAAGAGTCCCATTATATTTTGTACACTGTGCTTCCTTTAGGCTTCTTGTGTTACGAGAAATCCTGATGAAGTAGAGAGTTCCAGAGAAGAACATTCAAGATTTCAAAGATCTGAGAAACACGACAGTTGACGGTCACCAAATGGACATTTACAGAAACAGAGTCCCTTTTCCACAATGCCACAAGTTGAAACTCTATGCCAATGTTCATGCTGGAACTAGTAATCAGATATACAATGATTCTCATGGAAAGATCCCGAAGGTCTAACATGGACCCAAGTGGGGATAGTACAGGAAACAAATTTTGCCAAAATTGAAAGAAAGCCTGTCTGAATCATTAGAACTACTCAAAGCAGTTTGGGAGACTTTGCTGGAAGTTTTCAAACCAAAGCAGAGGTTATTATAAGTATTATAATAACTTGGCAGGAATATTATAAAAATTAAACCAAGTACCGCTACTGTCCCAAATCTAAGAACCTGTGATTGGAAGGTCTAAGACTTAACTTTTTTCTCATCCTACATCCAATGCTTTCCAACCTCGTCACAAACATCTCCTCTAACAGACTAACCCATGTGCTGGCGCCCACTCTCAGGTCCTCACACACTTGATTTCTTCTATGTAATTTGATCTTTCCCCAAACTGTGTGCACTTTCTTGCAACCATCTCAACACTTTCCTCTCAAATTCACCTTTGCCATCTTGCGAGGACCACTCACAGCCTACCTCCCAAATCAAGCCGCCTTCGCATTTCTTTAAGGATAAACTACTTCATTGACATTTTGAAATTTCTAATTAAAGGAATAAACTGTCTGGGTACGAGCTTATAAATATTGAATATTATTAAGGTTGGCTTCCTACTGCTCGGCCTGGAATTCAATCGGTCCCTCCCTCCTACCCGCACAAATCCAGCTGCACCCCGTAGAAGACTCAACTCCACCAGGAAGTGTTGCCAGAGAACCCACTTTAAACAATTCAGTTGAAAGTAAAATGTTGAAAGCCTATTGGTATAAACTAAATTGTTTGAGACGGTGGTGTTTTTTGTTTGTTCATTTTGTTATTTTACCTGAGTATACAGTCTTATGTTATGTATTCCTCACGAGTTTAAATGAGCGTGGTGGTGTGAGCAAAGATTCACCACTTCTTCCTCCTCCCTTCCTCCTCCTCCTCCTCCAATGCTGTCTTCACCATCATCTTCTTTGTCTCCTCCTCTCTCTTTTTAAATCTCACATTTATATTCAGCCAATTAGTTCCGCTCTACTATTCACAATAGCAAAAAGTTCAAAACAACCTAAATGCATTACACCAAGGATGACTTAACATACGATGGTTCCTTAAAGACATAGTATTTAAAGAACAAAACTATACAGACTCAACTACTGATTGAGAATCTATACTTTAAAAGAAGCTATAACTTTAAAACAATCATGGAACATTGTCAAACAAATTAAGCAGGAATAAATTTGCAGAATAATCTGAATATTCTTCAGAAAAGAAAAATGAAAAATTATGAAAATCTTTAAAGAAACGTAAAAGCATAAAAGAATAAAATAATTTCTAGTCATAATCCCCATGTGATTAAAATAAGCAAATGGGACGTCCAATTCCAGTAAAGCACTATTTTAACCAAATTACCATCTGGATCAAATTTTCATAAAATTGCTTTTTGTAAACTCATTTGTAAAAATGATTCTAGTTTATGGTGATTTTTTTATTTCTCTAATCACTTACATCTTTACCATTAATTTGAAATTTAATAACATACCATCTTGAATCATTATTTAACTTTTCATGTTTGGCAAAGTGGTGGGGATCTCAACCATGGGAGTCAGTCTCCATGTGTTCATAATCAAGCTCTGCCCCTTGGCTAGCTGAATAAGACAAGTTATTTATGCCTAATTTCCTCATCTATAAAGTAATCAATAACAGTATTCAGCATTGCATTGTTGTTGCAAGGATTAAATGAGTTAATAGGCATGAAAGGTCTCTATCTTTCTATGTGTATGTCCTCTGTCCAGTTCCTAAATCCTACTCTACCTATAACAGTTGGAGCATCAACATGGAGCATTACTTGGCTAACTAATTCTTGATTGATTACATGGAGTGTTAATTAATCAGTACCACTCAGCTTCATTCATCTGAGCTCTTATCCTGTCACTAAACATAAGTAGGTTGATTAGATGTGGCATCTGCTCGTGAGACTCTTACAAGTTTAATTAGAGAAAGAGAATCCAAAACTCCTGGGGCAGCATGAAGAGACATCCTGGCTCTACTCTTGGATCCGTCTACCGTATTTCCAAGATAAGCAGGGGTGCTCCTTTGAAAAAGCAGATAAAGTCATGCCCTTCATGGTGGGGCACTTAGCGGGGAGCTGGGTGAGGTGTTCAGAGCCAGAGCTGGAATAAAAGTATTTACTTTCCTAATTACATGCTGCTCTAAAGCCCCACGTGCGTGAGTGATTCTTTGATGATGATCATTGGCAGGATGCTTGTGTATCACGTCACGCTATCCTACATATTTGGGGAAAGAAAGTTCTGAAGTTGACTTACTCCATATAAACCCTAAGTATGTTGACCACCATAACCAACAACTTCCCTTTGATGTTGTCTGTAGATCAAATGTCATAGAGTTCTCTGAAGAACAGGGTACACAGCAACGCCAAATTGATTCTGCAAAATTAACTGCTTGAAGATTCCATTCCATTTCCTCAAGTGGACAGACCCTTCTCTCATACAAAAAAAAAAAACAAATGGGTTCTTCTACTTGGGAACCAATTGCTTTTAGGTTAATTATGCCTCCCCAGTTATAATACGTCTACCAAGCAATGGGGTCCTGCGTGGGGGAGCCAGCGAGTGTTGTCACATGCAAACGCCAGGCTGTTGAGAGCAGCTGATTAAGGGTTTTATTTGTTTTCTTACAGTCTTATGACTTATGTCTTAATGAAAGCCCTTATTGTTCTCTCAGAGAAAATGGAGAATGAATCCAATGTTGGAGATGGAATTGGGAAGGATTTTTATGAGTATAAAGGAAACTCAAAGAATCATAAACACAAAAGCAGCAAACCAAGCAGTGTTCTTCCCTCACACAGCAGCCAGATGGTGCCTTAGGCTAATGCAAAGTATGCTGTCTGCACACACAGGTCGCAGAGCTCCAGAGGCTACACTTGGGATCTGGATCTTTGCCGCACGCTGGAAAGCATCTTCTGTCATCAGCAGCAGCAGCAACATCATCAGTATCATCATCGTCATCACCGTCGTCATCATTATCACCAACATTATCATTGTCATCGTTGTCACTACTATTATCATCAGCATCGTCATCATCATGATCATCACCATCATTACCACCAGCAGCAGCAGCATCATAATTAATGTCCTGCAGATTTTTGCATGTTATTTACAAACTAGTATATAATGGGTCTAAGATGAATCAGTTTAAGCTAAGAATCTCAAAGAGTATTTCAAAGCAGATGAGAAAGTATATACAAAGATTCTCACGGAAAGGCAAACGCAAAGTAAGCTGTCTGCACACAAAAATCTTCCCTTTCCCCAAAATAAAGTCCTTTTGCATCTCACAGGAAATATTACTTTTGGGTTTTGGTTGTTTTTTGTTTATTTTTTGGGGAGTATTTTGTTTTTGGGGGGGTGGTTTTGATGCTTGAGTGCCTTTCTGGTGTAAAGGATGGATCTGTTGAAGGGGCTTTTGTGTTTTCAGGTCCATCATCTTCAGTAAACCAGCTCACTCTGAGAAACCTAAAGCTTCACTTTGCGCCAATGAATAACGTTAGAAAAGCCCACTTTCATCCCAAACCACATTCTCAGGGCATGACTTAAGGATTCTAGAAGAATTCTGGAACCACTTCCAATAACGGAGACTCAATAAAGTTTGTTTTGGTTCCTCTTCTCACTTTTGGTGGTTCTACAGCACTTCACAAGTCACTCATCTTACTTTGTAGGGTCTTCTGAACTACAAACATCCCAGGAACATGGCTCACAGAGTTAGAACTGAGATCTGAGACTCTCAACTAGAACAAAGTGACCTGACATGTATTCCTACTTGGGATGTTATTCCAAATAATCACCAACAACTGCAGGTACTGCCCTAGGAGATGGATGCTGGTCTCACCAGTTGGACAGTGTCCTAGGTTGGGCATTGCTGCTGTGGACCATGAGGACATCGGGAACCCAGTGCAGGGATGTGGCATCCACAAGGGGGCTTGGGGCAGAGGCTCTCTACCTAGCACTGCAGAGGAATTTCAGTGTTTTAAACCCTGGAACGGCTCTCATAATGCACACCCAGTAGATCTTCAGCCTTGCTTCTACTTAAAGTGGCCCTTCCCAACACCCAAATGGAGACATTGAAGCGTTCAAAGAAGTAGCAATTGGATCTCAGTTTCTGAGAAAAGAAATGGACATATTTCCACTCATATTCCGAGAGCATCCTTCTGCGTTAGAGAACATGAAAAAAAGAAACATGTGTGCCTCCTGACAACCAAAGTCTCAATCATTCCATAGAATGCCCCAGTAGTCCTCCCCTAAGATTGAAAAATGCCAGCAAAATGAACCCCAGTGACAGTCACAAGATGGGTGAGATCTTCCAGAAGCTTCTCTGTTCCAACCCAACTCTCCACCCCAAGACATTTTCCCCAGGGAAAGCAGGTTTTGTCATGAAGAAAAAAATCATCTAGGAAATCCGCAATAATATAAGTTTAGATATCAGTAGATGCATATCCTTCAGTCATTACAGCTCAGAACAAGAAAGGAAAAATTACACAACTTTTCGGGAAAGCAAGGACTCCATGCCTGGAACTATCCACTAAACCTACTTTCCCCTCTCCCACCGAGATACGGAGGGTTAGCATGTTCTTCCTGCTGATTCATGGGATCTTGCCTCATCCACGTCCTGAAATCGAATTCCAGGACCCATCAGATGCTCCTCATTCCTACATGCCAAGTTTAAAACTTCAACTCATTTGAACACATTGGAAGAATGAGAATTAGATAGCGAAGGACACACACACACACACACCCAGGATGGTAGAAAACCCAACACCTCCTTGGCAATGCTTAAGGTATGGGTGTCAAACACAGAAATGAACACAAATGGGAAATCCTATATTATTCCACCCATACGAGGTGCCTAGAATAGGTATATTCATACAGACAGAAAGTAGAATAGAGGTTACTATGGGCTGGGGAGCGGGATGGAGAGTTGGTGTTTAACGGGGACAGAGTTTCAGTTGGTGAAGATGAAAACATTCTGGAGAAGGATGGTGGTGATGGCTGCACAACAGTGTGAATGTACTTAATGCCACTGAACTAGACACTTAAGAATGGTTAAGATGGTAAATTTTGTGTTATATATATCTTACCACAATTAGAGCACACACACACACACAGAGTTGGATTTATGGTCGGCTCTGCTTCCCAGGCGTCAGTAGAGAGGCGTCCTGCCTTTGCACCTCATGACCCTGCCCCAATCCCCCACCGCAGGCTGCATGGTGCACGCCTCTCCCGAGAATACTTTGCATTATTTGTCGTCTTCTCTCAAACTGCTTAAGTTAATACTTTCTCTCAAGCAGCCCTTCTAGTTAACCATGGAGCGATGTTCTCGAGCAAGAACATAGGCCAGTTTCTTTGGTGACTGGAAGAAATGCTTCCATCTGAAACTGGGTTGAAAGTCTTCTGATGACAATGAAAACCCTGAGCTCAAAGAAGCTGGTATTTGGCAGCCTCAACCCTGAGAAACCCCAGGGCTCTGAAGGCTAATAGTGCATCATCGGTGAGTCTGCTAATTAACTCTCTAAGGATTGCATCTCTCCTGGGGGAAGGAACACTCTCTCACTGCCAGGAGAAAGAAACAGGTGTGATTTTCCCTCATCATCCCCCAGGGCTCAGAGGTAAACCTCACAATTAGCCTACCTGTGAAATCAACACAATGCTTCCATATCAGAAACCTACCTCCACGCAGGGAGATTTTAAACATGGCACCCTAAAACTTCAGAAGTGATCAGAAACCTATGTCCATGTGGGGAGATTTAAAACATGGAACACCAATACTTCAAGGGTTATCAGGAATCTATCTCCACATGGGGAGATTTAAAAAATGCTACCCTAATACTTTAAAGATGATCCAAAACTTATCCCCATGTGGGGAGCTATAAAAGATGACAAACCAATACTTCAATGGTTGAATGATTAGAAGCTTTAAGAATGTACCCATCTTGGTGTAAGAAAATATTAATTCTCTTTTTCTACATTGTTCAGAAAAGGGTAATCAGAATTATGTTGGAAAGAAGCTAAGAGAAGCTGACCCAGGCTTAACACAGGGGAAGTTCTTTTCTGCCAAGAACAGAAATGCTCTTTTGAACAGGAAATTACTTTAGCTGTACGATATCAAAGCAAGGGGGTCATGACGAAAATATGTAGTCAACGACTTGCGCTGATGGAGCCCCAGTGAGCTACCCCAAAGATTATGAAATTTGGGGGGAATCAACTATTTTGGCATCCTTTTACTAAAGGAGGAAAGAAATAGCCCATGGATTCTACCGGTCCTGCCTCTGATCTCTCCCTTTACTAGATGTCACATTGCTTCATTACTCACAGTTGTCCAAGAGCCTACGACATCAGCATCGTCCAGGAGCTGGTTAGGAAGGAACACATCTCCACCCCATCCAGACCTCCAAACTCAGAATCTGCATTTGAACCCAATTCCCGGTAATACTTTTGCATGTTAAAGGTTGAGAAGCACTCAACCATTGCAGAGCATTTCCTAAATCTGTGACATGGCGCCTTCGTCTAGCCCAGTGGTTCTCAACTGACGGCAATTCTGCCCCTGTGGAGATACCTGGAGATGTCTGCAGACAATTTTGGTTGTCACAACTACTGGCATCTGGTGGGTGGAGACCAGGGATGCTGCTCAACATCCTACAATGCACAAGATGGTCCCCATGACAGCTCCCTCCCCAAGAAATTTCAAAAGTACCACGGTGTGTATGAGTTTCCTGGGGCTGCTGAAACAAATTACCACAAACCGTGTGGCTTAAAACTACTGGAATTTACTCTCACAGTCCTGGAGAGCAGACGTCTGAGATGAAGGGGTTGCAGGGCTGCACTCCCTCCAGAGGCTCCAGGGGAGGGTCCTTCCTGCCTCTTCCAGCTTCTGGGGCTCCAGGCGTCCCTGGGCTGGTGGTCACCTCCCCCCCGTCTCTGCCTCCGTCTCCACGTGGCTTCTCCTCTGTGTCTGTGTCTCCTCTTCTGTCTCTGATGAGGACACTGCCATTGGATTTAGGGCCTCCCTCATCCAGGACGACCTCATCTCCATCCTTCACTTAATCACATCTGCAAAGACCCTATTTCCAAATTATGTCACATTCAGACATACTGGGGGATAGGGTTTCAATATATCTTTTGGAGGGACAAAATTCAACCTCCAACCACCCCGTAAAAGAATGTGAACCCATTCCACAGCTCTCCCAGGTGCTCAGGCATGGATTCATATCCTCCATTACACAGGCTTTCCCTTTATGCACCTAAGTATGATAAATAATAGTCATAGTTATTATTTCCAAAGCAGTGACTACGCGTCAGACAGTTTTTAACTTCGTCGCAAATCTCAGGCCACATAATCCTCACCAAAATTCTATAAGGAAAGTACTAATCTCTCTATTTTATAAATGTGGATACTGAGGCATGGAGAGGTTAAGATAGGTCCAATATTTCATAGCTAAAACTTAATGGGTTTCCACTCCCAGGTATATACCCAAGAGAAATGAAAACATACACCCACATAAAAACAAGCACCAATATATTTATAGCAGCGTTATTCATAATAAGTTAAAGGTAGAAACAACCCCAGATAATCCATCAACTAATGAATGGATAAACACAATGTGGTATATCCATACAATGGAATATTACACAGCCATAAAAAGGAATGAAGTGATGCTTCATGCTACAATGCAGATGAACCTTGAGAACATTATACTGACTGAAATAATGCAGTCACAAAAGGCCACATAGCATGTGGTTCCATTTATATCAAAGTCCAAAAGAAGAAAATCTATAGAGACAGAAAATAAATTCATGGTTATTTAAGGATGAGGGATGAGGAAAAGTAACAAGATTATAGTTAAATGCACAGAGTTTCATATTGAGATGATAAAAATATTCTAAAATTGATTATGGTGATGGTTGTGCATAAATCATTTACCAAAAACCATTAAATTGAATACTTTAGATGGATGATTTTATGTTATGTAAACTATATCTCAGTGGAGCTGTTATTTTTTTTCAAATGCTCAGAGAGTATTAGTCCACTAAAAAAAAGACAATGTTTCCAATGAAAAATAGCAAGCAGTTTTACGTAATGTGCCAAAATAAATGATTTAAAACAAATTCAAGTTTTTTCAAGAATAATTAAACATAGTGAGTTGACAATTCAAAGCCAGACTCCCATCTGTCTAGTTTCACATTTGTTAACACAATAATGGCCCTGCTCCTCCCGTATAAAACTACTTCTATGATCCATTGCAGGTCAAAAACTTTATCATTATCTCCATTTTACAGCTTAGATTTCTCTCCAGCTCCTTCTCACTGCCTGCCTGGATCTCCTTTGCTTCTTTTAACTCTGTACCCATTGATGTGCTTCACACAGACCTAGCATGTTTGATCAAACTGGCAAGCTGCTATTTATTTAAATCTCAATTTCCAGAGCTGGAAGGAATCAGAGATAATCTAGTTCAGGTATCTTGAGTCATGAGTTTAAAATATCTCATGAAGAAACAACCCAAGTGCCTGTCAATGGATGAATCAATAAACAGGACGTGGTCCATTCATACATTGGAATAATACTCAGCCATGAAAAGGAGCAAAGCACTGACACACACTACAATGTGGATCAATTTCAAAAACATGATGTAAAGTGAAAGAAGCCAGACACAAAAGACCACATATTGCATGATTCTATTTAAATGAATTGTCCAGAATTGGTAAATCCGTGGACAGAAAGCAGATTAGTGATTGTCAAGGGCTGGGGGAGGGGGAATGGGGACTGACTGCTTAACGGGTATGGGGTCTCCTTTTAGGGGGATGAAAAAGTTCTGGAACTAGATAAAGACAGTGATTGCGCAACATTGTGAACGTACTAAATATCAGATTCCTATCCTTTAAAACGGCGATTTTCAAGTTGTGTGAATTTCACCTCGATAAAAAGAAATTAACCCCCTCCAAAATTTCAAGTCTTAAGTGGCATCACCCCAGTCACCCCTAAAGTGAAGATGAGACAGAATCTTGGTCCCCTCCACCACCTACCCTCTCCAGCTCCAGTGCTCAACAGCCAAGCAGCTTCCAGTGTTTCTTTACATTTGTGCCAGGCTTGGTCTCAACGGATTTATCCGCACACTCTTTGGGGAAAATTGCTGCAAACAAATGTCTCTGTTTAAGCCTGTTGAAAATTTGAAGGATGTGTAAGTCTTATTCTCTTTACAACCTTCCCTAGGTTACCTGAAAGATAATACAGAAACTATACTGGGAGGTGATACGGAATTAGCAGAAAATCCATAGATTAAGACCCACACTTATATATAAGATAAAGACACTGGTCTACCCCTGAGAAAGGGGCTGGCAGGTGGCCCACCAATTACGTCCCTGCAGTAGCAGACAGTCAACGGCGTGAAGAGATAATGCCCTTTGTTATCCTGTCAGAGACTCTTGGAAGCACCTCAGGTGCACAGAACCGCCAACACTGAGTAAACAGGGGTGAGGCAGACCTCTCGTCCTCGTCCAAGCATGTCCCTGAGGTTCTCATATCTTTATTTTGCAAACAAGCTGCAACTCATTAGAGAAGTCCCCGAGTCTGTAGATGGTGTATAGGACGGTGGTGAAGTTCCTACTTCCTCCTTCACTGAGATCTGGAGTCAAATGGAAGAGGACACATTGCCGGGGGCTGTGGTGGGTGTTGGGGACTGAGCTGTGTGTCCCCAAGAGTCATATGTGGAAGTCCTAACCCCAAGGCGACTGTATTTGGAGATGGGGTCTTTAAAGTGATGATTAAGGTAAAAAGAGGTTATTGGGGTGGACTCTGATCCAGTAGGACTGGTTTCCTTATGAGAAGAGGAGAGGAGGACGCAGACACGTACAGAGGGACGACCACTTGAGGACATGCGGAGAAGACGGCGCCTACACGCCAAGGAGAGAGGCCTCAAGAGGAACCAGCCCTGCCCACACCTTGATCTCAGATTCCAGCCTCCAGGACTGTGAGAAAATAAATGTCTGTTGTTTAAGCCCCTCAGTCTGTGGTATTTTGTTATGGCAGCCCAAGCAGACTCATACAGTGGGGGTTTGACTACCAGACACGGATTCCTGAAATTGGGGCTCCCTGACTCAATAGAGCAATGTCAGGATTGAGTTTTCGTCTCCTTAATTGATAAGGACAACAAAAAGCATTAGCCAGAAGCCACTTGATTCACATCATGCTTTGAACTCTAGAGACTGCACCCAAATCTCGCCCCAAAGATTGCACAGATAAACCATTTGAGAACAAGCCATGTGCAAAAGTACAGAAAGATCGAACTACAGACTGTCTGGGGAACAGCTAATCTATGTATAACACGCTATGTGTGACTATGTAAAAATAATGCACAGGAAGGTGCCAGTATTACCTCAATGGCTCATCACTTCCTCCAGCTGTGGCTTAAAATGTGTGTCCACTTCCGGTTCCTCAAAAAATTAAAAATAGGATTACCATATGATCCAGAAATCCCACTTCTAGGTATATACCCAAAAGAATTGAAAGCAGGGACTCGAAGGTATATCTGCACCCCCGTGTTCATTGCAGCATTATTCACAATAGCCAAGATGTGGAAACAACCTAAGTGTCCATCTGTGGATGAATGGATAAAGAAAATGTGGCATGGAATATTGCTCAGCCGTGAACAGGAGTGAAGCACTGACACACGCTACAACGTGGATGAACCTTGAAAACGTGATGCTCAGTGAGAGAAGCCAGACACAGAAGATCACATACTGCATGATTCCATTTATATAAAGTATCCAGAATAGGCAAATCCACCGAGACAGAAAGTGGATAAGTGGTCACCAGGGGCTGGGGGAGAGGAGCGTGGGAGGATGAGCGTATGTTGACTCACGCCTGTAAGGTTTCTTTGTGGGATGATGAAAATGTTCTAAAATTGACAATACTGATGGTTGCTCAACGTTGTGAAGGTATCAAACGCCATGGAACTGTACACTTTAAAACAATTCACCCAGTAAATCATGTGTTATGTGCATCTTGCCACAATAAAAACAGAAAACACAAACGCATGGTCTCAGAGATGGAACACCCATCCACTACAGATGTCAAAATTCCCACCAGGACCCGAGGCAGGGAAAAATGCCCTATCCAGGCACTGGTTTTAGTGTGGTTTCATATCCAGTCTATTGCTCCACAGTGCACTCATAATGCCATTTTGGGGGTGTTTCGTAGTCTCTAGATCAAGAGCTGGAGGCTAAAAGGAAATGGAATCATGTGCACTGCCCATCTGGGGTTCAGTTTCTCCCGGTTCTCAGCAGGGGCTGCCTCTCTTCTACTCTCTGAGCTCCTCTGACTTCCAGACCCTGAGCTCAGGGCATTTACCCATGGCAGCACCCCATGCCAGGGCCCACCTGTGCACACCTGCCCAGCAGGAACGGTAGTCCCCCTGGAACTGCTTGTCCTCCTGGGTGCCCTATTCCCCCAGCTGGCTGGGGAGTGGAGAGAGAACTTGGGGACCACTCGGGCCCAGGGAACTGAGGGAGGCAGGACAGGACCCCAAGTTTCCTGTCTGCATCCCGGAGCATCTCCTAGCTCTGCTTTCCTCTCTGCTGGATGGTAGCCTTTGTCTGGTGGTGCTCTCGTTGGGTCTTCTGCACAGGTGAAAACACCAAACTTCCCTCCATATGCCCAGAAAACCCATGTGCTTACTTCCTACTGCCCCAGAACCGTCACTTTGCTCAATCACAAGAAAATCCACCTGAAAAGAAACCCTTGGAGCCACGGATCCGTGCCAAACAAGACTCGCTTCTGAAGTTACCTGCCTCTGGGTGACGGGGGGCCTCGTCCCACCCCCATCACCTGCAGGATCTCATTGTCTCCTTCAAAGCCCCAGCTGGGTCGCACCTGTCTGCGAAAACCGAGCTGGCTCTCTGCCTGGGGCTAGGCTTCTACAGACAGAATCATTGAGGCGGGTCTTCAAAAAGAGACACTTGAAAGGGGGTCACCAGGTCTCTCTTTTCCCAAAGCCCCCTGAAGGACCCCAGTGGGAAGGAACAGGGAGGTCGGATTCCATCCACGGTGCTTCTGCTGTGTTAAGAGAACTCCCGGGGGAGCGCCGAGGAGCCAGGTCCCTCCCGCAGCCCCACACCCTCTCCTTTGTCTTCTTTCTGGCCTTTGGAGAGGTCTCCGGCTCGGCGCCACGACGACCTCAATTCAGGCTCCATGTGAAAACCTCTTACAAACCTGCCAGCCAGCGTTTACGTAGTACAGTAGGAAAAAAACAGACAGAAAAATATTTAGGGGGAAATGAAGACGCTGGCTGCGCTTATGCTCCATGTGCACCAGGGAAATACGGAAGGAAACATCAAGCACCCCCCGACACCAGATAAATGGGGACCCTCGCTGCCCACTCTTCTCCATCAGCTGAGCAGTTGAACTCAGCGCTCTGAACCACCTTTCCCATAGCTGCTTATTTCCTACGTTGAGAAAGTGGCCAACAGGTGCGGAAAATTCCCCTGGTGAAATGCGCTAGCTCGCCAAGGGGTAATTTAAGGTGCCATCATTCACGCAAAAGTCCTTTGCAAATGCAGCAGTCTCTCAGGTGCACAAGGAGAAGATTAACCAGGACAAAGCAATTTGCTCCGGGTCATATTCTCGAGGCCCACCCTTTCTTCCTATATGTAATTTCAAAAATCAAGTTAATCATTGATTGCAGCTGCAAGAAAGTGCTTTCTTGGCCAATTTTAAAGTGTCTTTCAGAGGGCTCACATATTTAAAATTGGCTTCACCCGGAAGATTAACCCTGCTTAAAAGCTTTGCTTTCACGCTATGCATTGAACGGGATACTTTTTTTTTTTCTTTTTCTAACGTAGGGATTCTTTATTCAGTATAATTTTGTGTTATCATAATATGCAAAAACTTTTTTTTTCAGCTTTACTGAGGTATAATTGAGAAATAAAATTGTAAGATATTTAAAGTGTACTCTGTGGTGATTTGATGTAGGTACATATTTTGAAAAGATTTCCACTGTCTGGTTAGTCAACATACCCCTCACCTCACGTATTTATCCTTTTTCTTCTTTTTTGGTGACAACATTTAAACATTGCTCTCTTAGCAAATTTCGATTAAATACTACAGTGTTATCAACTGTAGCACTTTTCTTAATGCATCAATCTCTCCTAGACACAAAAAGTCAAGGTGAAGCTTGTCGCTGTCAATGCCTCCATCACCTCCAGCCTACGGCATTACAGATAAATTATTGTAATGCAGCCCTCTGACCCTCTTTGCAGAGAGAGGTTCAAAAATGACCTCCTCTTTATAAAAATGCCAACTAATAACTAGGCACCCTGGGACACCCCTCATCTCTGAAAAGATACCCCTTCCGTCTTGGCTCTAAGCCCTCACGGGTTTTGGCTTTCCCCCACTCCAGGACCCGTCAGTACGGCATCATGTGTGGTTGAGAAATGATGTGAGACAAGCTTGGCAGCATCGTCAATTTTCCAATATCTCCTGACACCTATCCTTTCCAAGCTGTGTGTCTGTACAGAGGGACATGGTATGAAGCATGTGTAAAATTCGACAGGTCTGTATTGAACCCCTCCACTGTGACCAGGAGCCATGCTGGGTTGGGGGGATCCAGAGACAAAAGTACAACCACCGGCTAGTGTCCTCTGAGGAACCTGGGGTTTAGAGTCCTGTTAGCTTCATGCAGTTACTGTGGGTACTCACTCGCTAAGAATATCCACTTTAATATGTTAACAACAAAAAAAGATATTTAAAAGATAGATTGCTGCTCCTACGTAGATACCCAAAAGAAGTGAGAAGTGAGATGCAAACAGATTCTTGTACGTGCATGTTCATAGCAGCATTATTCACAGTAGCCAAAAAAGAACCCAAGTGTCCATCAATGGATGAATGGGTAAACAGAATGTGGTCCATCCATACACTGGAATATTACTCAGCCATGAAAAGGAGTGTAGCACTGACACAGGCTACAATGTGGATGGACCTTGAACACATGATGCTCAGTGAGAGAAGCCAGACAAAAAAGGTCACATTTTACATGATTCCATTTATATGATACACCCAGGATAGGCAAATCCATAGAGATAAAAAGTGGATTAGAGGTTACCAAGGATTGAGGTAGGGCAAGAATGGGAGGTTATTGTTTAATAAGTCCAAAGTTTCTCTTTGGGGAGATGAAAAAGTTTTAAAAATAGTGGTGACAGTTGCACAACAATGTGAACATACTTAACGCCATTGAGTTGTACACTTAGAAATGAATAGAATGACTAATTTTGTGTTACACATAGTCCTACAATAAAAAAAAATCATAGGAAGATTTTTTTTTTTTAAATGGATTGCTGTGGAATACTACTCAGCCATAAAAAAGGAACAATTTATTGATGCATGCTACAATCTGCTTGGAACTCAAGAACATCATGCTGAGTGAAAAAAAGCCAGTCTCAAAGAATTCCATCTATTTAGCCATCTTGAAATGACACAATTACAATGATGGGAAACAGAGCAGTGGTTCTCAAGAGTTTAGGCAGAAGAAGGTCTGATTATAAAGGGTAGCATGAGGGATTTCTTTACGGAGATCCTGACTGTGGGGGTGGTTAAAGGAATCTACACATGTAATCAAATTTCATCGTCCGGGAAACACACACAAGCACTTGTAAAAACCAGTGAAAACAACATAATGTAATTTAGTTAATGCTCTCGGACCTGTGTCCATTTACTGGTTTGCACAATCTGCTATGGCTAAATGAGATCTTACAATTGGGGGGAGCTGGGTGACAGATACACGAGAGCTCTGTACTATTTTTGCAATACCTCATGAGTCTCCAATTATTTCAAGACAAAAAGTTTAAGAACATTTAACAAAGTGGATTTGGTCAATCCCCACACCTTAGAATCAGATGAAGAGGAAAACGTCAATTCATTCTATTCTAAGACTCATTAAACGAAAGGGCAGTGAAGGGACCAGCCTTGCTGGTCTATTCCGTGTAAGCGACCCGTGCAAACGGGCCCTACAAATGCATTCTCAGAATACATTCAGTCTCCTGATCTGGGTCCAAATCCAAAGCTTACTAGAGGTTTGTGGTGAGTTGTTACAGCTGATTCTCATTACTCAGTATAGTGATGTTCTATAGAGTCACCACAAGCACTGAATTAGCAGAATCCATCACCCCTGGGTGACGTACCAGGTTAGGTTCCTGCGAGCCTCCGGTCACAACATTTTCATCAACTAATCAATACATAACCTTGTTTTGTCTTTCTGTTTAAAGACACCTTATTGAATCTATATTGTTGATTCATTCACATTGAACTCACAGTCAACAGCACTACAACTCACGCCTGGAGGAAGCTCATCTAACACACGCATTTTCCCCGTAAGGCACATCGCAGCCTTCTTGTGTTTAGGCACACACAGCTCTTCAGCACTGCTTGGGGGTCACTTTAAACAGCTATATCACCAATAAAAAGCAGAAAAATGCAAAAAATATGGCCTTAAATGATGAGAAAAGGACATTGTTTACAGTAAGAGCTGAAACAAGATGGCAGAGCATCACCTTGTTCAGCCTTAGCTGGGAACACGCATGGAGGGCAGCTGAAACTTTTTGCCCCTCTGTGCAGGTCCATGGATGGCCGCAAAAATGCCACAAGTACTGATGTGGTTTACAAGGAAGTTGTAGCAGGTGGTCAAATTTGCAAATAGCGGATTCGCAGATAGTGAGGACAGATTGCCCTTCATTAACCCCTGATGAACCTTGACTCCTGGTATTCACACCTTTGTGTGTCCCCTCCCCTGGAACTAGGGTGCACCTGTGACGTGATTTATCCAATGCAACTCAGCAGAGGGTGGCTGCACCCATGCCAGGTCTAAGAAGGAGAGGGAGCTTTGGCTTTGGGGATATGGGATAAATCAGCCTCCACTAAGTCTTCAATTGCTTTGAGACCCCCATGCTGCAAGAAGCCTAAACTAGCCACATGGAGGAGAACCACAGCCAGTCAACAATCAGTCAACAATCCCAGCTGGGCAATCAGCATCCACTTGCCCGGCCGGTGCATAGGACCATCTTCAGAGTCAATTCTCTTGCACATTCAAGTTGCCCCTGCTGATGCCTCACAGGGCAGACCACACTCTGCCCTCGAAACCGTGTAGAATCTCCAGCAGATGACCAGGATGCCCACAGGCATAGCTCTTGGTCATCCATTCTCTCTCTACCTGAAGCACACCTTTCTCCTCGGAGATGGTTACCTTGACTTCCAAGACTGTTTACCCAATTCCCAGTCGCCTTGTGAGCCTCCTCAAAGTGAGGCATCTCTTCCAACATCAAAGAAACAAAACAAGATGCCTTAAGCATCCCTGAAATATCCTTAGACAAGCCTCATCAATCAAGCCAAGACAGCCACCAAGACTGCATTTTTCTAAACCCTGTCACTGTCATTTTCTACCTTGTTTTTGAAACGTCTATGTTTTTCCATCTAGGTGAGACTAATGTGGATTTGGGGTCAATTCTAATATTTATATTTTAATATTGCTACCAAGTTCTTGCTTATAAAATTCTCTCTGGATAAGGACAAGGCAAATAGTGACCCGAATGCATTGCCCAACTCTTGCTCTGTGCCCTGAAGGTTGATCAACTCAAAGCATATCACTGACAGTAATTCTTCATTAAAGAGAACCACTCCCTCAAAAACTCTGGAAGGGATAGGAGTACCTGCAATGAATGAAAGTGACACAAGGATTTATAAGCAGTTTTCCCATGTATACTTAGCACACAGGATGTTGTGTGCATCTCCGGGCATGACGCCACACCTCCCCAAAGGACCTTCGATGGCAGGCCTAGGCAGAGCAGTCCCAAATCTGTTCAACAAGAAACAAAGCAAGGCTTAATCACATGGGCACCATGAAAACGACAAGCCATGTCTACACGCTTCTCTAGAGATCCATGATTAGAAATTTATACTGGGAAACAAACCACCCCATTGCCTTTGGTCGGAATGAAGTCTTAGGCTCATTAGTTGTGCGGTACATTCCAGAAAGTTCTGGCACACCTCCTGAGAGTGTTCAGGGATCTTCAAACAGCTCAGCTTCCCAAATAAGGCTGGTGATGACGTCCAAAGCCATGTTGCTAAGAGAAGCCTGTGCAGCTAGGGGAGCAGGAGCTGTTTGAACTAAGGCCCCAGAACAACAACAAGCTTGCTACAAGACCAAGAAATAAATCAAAACCATCAGCGTGGGCAGTGCATCAGTGTGGGAAAAATGCCTTGGGACTAAGGAGTGACTAAGGTCATTGAGAGTAGTAGCCACCCAGACGTCCCAGCTCCTACACATGCCACAGAGAGAATGGCTAAGAGGCAAACTCATTGTGTTTAGGAGTTCTCCTGAAAATATCGTCCCAATTCCTCATCTTTCCTTGTAAAATGTCTCCCTGCTGCTTCTCTTGGGCCCCTTTGAAACATCACCTGGGAAAAGAAATTAACATCAGGCAAGTGCCTCTGTTTGAGCACAATGAAATGGGAAAATTGAATAATTCATCAAAAAAAATAATTGGGAAGCAATATGGACTGCGAGATGAGTTTTATTCCATGGCTTCTGGTGTGCATAGATGATAATTCCAATCAAGAGAAGATACCTTCCGCCATTGCCTGGGTCAGAGCTACCCAATTAGACCACAGGAAACAATTCACTGCTCTTGACTGCAAACCAGATTCAGGGAAAGGGCAGGATACTGCCTATCAACTTCGAGAATAAAAGTAAACACTTGGCAGAACTGGGCTGTGGGAACTCATCTCCCAGCTCAGCCTTCCTGAGACCCTCCTATTGCCTTGGAGGCACAAGGTAGGCAATATGGATGATGCCTCATTGGAACTGTTGATATCCTCAAATATTTGTGGATTTTTATAATGCAGGAAAATGGCCATGCAAGTGAGAGTGAGCCTCGCAGAAACTTTTCTAAGCTTCCACCTGGGAGTACCCAACAAGGCATTTTGATATGGAATGTTTCGTCTTTCTCTAAATGAGAGTTACAAAACAGCACTTTCCACCCAGAGTCCAAAATCAACCACTGATTCCATGTTTGTTTTTGAACAACTGCACACCCAAAGCTCACCCAGATCAGCAACGTCATCTCGGAAAATGAAAAAAGAAGAATAAAAAGTCTTCCCGTTCTCTTCTTCCTAGCTAAGGGTACGAAAGAACTGAAATAAAATGTAGCTAGGATACTTCCAAGAAACTGGAAAGACTTTAGCTTGGAGCAGAGATACACTCCACAAAAATGCAAGAGGAATTTTCACAGGCAACTGATACACACCTGGCGTGCATGTGATTCCATAGGTTCAAGTCACTGTTGGTTTCTCCACCTACTCTACATACAAACATCTCAATGCAGGTTGCTCCAAATCCTCTAGGAGCTGGTCTCAACCTGGTCACAGACCCTGATGTTCTCTTTTCTAGAGTTACCTGGGGCTCCAGTGATGAGCCCCCAGGTAAGAAGATACTGAGCCACTTCCAGCTCAGTGTTCTCCACCATCACACCAGCCCCAATCCTCCAATAAAGGGTCCAGGTGGAGATAAAGAAGCCCCGGGCTCCTTTGTTAGTTTCCTCTCCCTACAGTCATTACAGGTCAACAGATAACAGCCTTCCAGCCTGTCGTTTGCCCCTAAATTAAAAGCAGACCCCTGAAGATCCAAGGTCTTTATCCCTCCAAAGATAAGCCCTGGTATCTCTGCCCCAGATCTTTCTTGAGAACTGAAAGAAACCAAACCTCAGGCAGCTGTCAAGAGCTGAAACGCTCACCCAACATAGGAGCAGGAAACAAGAACCCAAAATGGGCAAGGATACTGGCTCCCCTCGTCGTTTTAAACACAATCACATTTATGTCAGAATGTGGATGAATTGGCAGCTCAAGAAATTCATCACGCATGGCCGAGACAACGGCATCTCACGTAGCCATTGGAGCACAGACAATAAAGTCTCCAGGGCTGTGGTTTGAGCATCTTTTCTCCCTGAGGAAAGGTAAAAGTTGAATTTACTTCCTGGCCTTTGAGCACCTAGTCCAGTACATCCTAGGGGAGGCCAGGGAAGAGACTTCCACAATCACAATTCCACAGAGAAAGACCAGATTTCAGGACAGCTTCAAGCCAAAGAGTGTCCTGTGGTCTGTGGGGTTCCAGGTCCTGAGAGGTGATGTGGGGAAACTCCATTGTACTTCTACTCCTCTTGCATCCTCTCCCACTCTCAATTTTTCTAAGCTTTTTCTTCCTTTTCCTACATCCCCCTCTGCCTGCCTTCACTCTGAGCTTCACTCCTTCCATTTTCCATTCTGCAGTAGACTCCTGATCGCCTAGCTAACGTCCCCTCTCTCATTTGTCCGTATTATGCAAAGCCACATCTTATTTCAGGTGGCTGTCTGCCTAGCTTAAAGACCAAGAACCCCAGCCTCCCCTTGTACTGTGGGCTTTCCAGTGATGTGTGAGCAGAAGCTCTTGGGTGCGTCCTCCAGGAAAACTCTTGAACGAAGAATGCCTTTGTGTCCTCCCTCTCCTGCATCTTAGACAGGATGATTGGGGCTTGAGGCGCCATCTTGAAACATGAGTTGACAGTGAGGATAGAAGCTCAGAGTCAAGACTAGTGGAGGAGAAGGACAAAAGTATCCTGGCCTCTGATGACAGCATGACTGTCCCACAGAGCCTGGCCTGTCTCCTTCCGAACTTCTCCAAAATAAACTTTCTCTTGTTGAAGCTTGTTGGATTTTCTTTTATAAGCAGGTGAATCTACTCTTAGCTGACTCCCAATCTCAGTTGGAAAAATGGAGGTCTCCGTATCCCACAGTCCCTCTGTTGACTTCCTATAAGCAGGGAAAGGAGATGTGGACAATAAGTACAAATTATCTTGATGCAGAATCCAAGTACATGGATTTTTTTTTATTTCATTTAAAATCTATGTCTAAGTTATACTTCCCAGTTCATACAAACGTCCCTCTATTTTTCAATGGAATCATAAATCATGACTTACAATACCTAATTGTAGAGACAGCTCTCTCTTACCAGATTACAGAGATGCATTGAGTGGAAGGCTGGTTTGATCTATCGCTGCTTCTTCCTTGGAGAAATTTAATTTTCCTTACATTGAAAAGGAAAGCACATGTCAGGAGAAATGATTTTTCATCCACTTAGCAGAGTCCAGCCACCCTCAACATCAGGGAAAGATTGCGGAGATGAGGAACATGCTCAAAAAGAAGAGGATAATGGATAAGGTTTCCTTTACAGGAGCACTGTATTGATTTTTATATGTATTGTACTGGCGGTAAATATCCTCTGAACATTATGGAGGAGGGTTTTGGCAGACATATTTCACAAATGCTCCCTGTGTGATTCTGAAAGAGCGCCCCCTTCTCTTACCCTTTCCCACTAAGCACCATAGCCTTGGAGAACTGCGCTAGTCTCCTTTCTAGAAAGGGTGTGTTAGGGCAAAATGATGCATCCAAATGATCTCCCTGAGAACAAAACTGCCTACCCTTACACTCGCCCTGGACACTGAGAAACAAAACCACACCTTACTATGTGCTTTAGTGTGACTTTGCTATTCCTCTGTCTTCATTAATCTCTTCAAGGCAAGTCATTTGATGATCCAGGCAAGTTTTCAATTGCTCATTACAAGAACTTCCCAAAACACCCATCAACTCTTCAAAGGAAAGTGTCAATAGACGTTGGTGCACTAAGAATCTTTGGAACCCTCCCATCAAAATCCTTGCATTGCTGCTCCAAGAATCTTCAACAATTGCAACTTGATCCTTACTCAATCCTCATCAAATCTCCTGCATTGAAAGACTTGCTTTAACCCAAACTTGCAAGTCTCAATAAATTCTGCCCTTCCCCTGTCCCCTCTGGGCCATGGCTAGTTTTGTGGGGTGGTGTTTCACCTGATCAAGATAAGCAACAAACTCAGCCTCGTCTTATCGACACGTTGCTTTAGTGATATTTGCGGAGCCAGCTCTCGACCTCTCCACACACGTCTGAACTGTGTCAAGCAACTGCTAAGCCTGCGACTAAAATCAAATATTGCCATGTAAAAAAATATTTTTTGATTCATGAGATGTTTTTCCACCTATCCTTTTCAAAAGGGGAATCATAGAAGTGAATGCATTTTACACTGACATTTAAGATCTATTCTGTCTTGTAGGTGCCAATTAAATTGTGTTTGATTTCAAATCTCTCTTTAAGAAGGGGAGGGCTTTTCCAGTCCAGTTTTAAAAACCATATACACATTACTTTATTGAGCTACTTACTTTTTTTAAAAAATTGAATTAACTTGTACAAATTCCCTGAGGAACTTGACAGCGGTACAAATGGTTGAACAAGAACTATACACACAAGCATAAATAAGCTTAAGAATTTAAAAGCTCATTGCAGAAAGGCACAAACACTATGACATCATTTATATAAATTCGTTTAAAGAATCTGAAATAGTATTTTATGTAGTTTATGGCAAAATACTTACATAAGGAAAGTATGAAGGCAGGTATATTAGTTCCGTATGTCTACTGTAACAAAGTCCCAAAATTTGGTGGCTTAAAATAACAGGAATTTATTATCTTATCTTTGTGGAGGTCAGAATTCTGAAATGGGTCTCAAGGGACTAAAATCAGGTGTCAGCAGAGCTCAGACCTTCTAGAGACTCCAAGGGCGAATACATTGTCTTCTCATCTCACCATAAATGTTGCCTCCTCAAAGATGCCCCCAACTACCCAATCTAACCTCACTGAATTGATGAAAACATCATCATATTACTCCAGTTCAGTTGTCAATTTATGTTTCTTCATACAGTCATTCATTTATTTGGCTATCTCCAAAAAAGTATGCAAGATCCAAGAGAGCAGGCATCTCATCTTTATCACCAGAACCAAAACAGTATCTGGCACATAGGACGTGTTCAATAAATATTGCAGAAATGATATGTGTGTGTGTTTAAATCCTTCATCAGCTCCCAAGCAATACTGAAATAATTAGAATTCACTATAATTTTTTCCAGCCTACTTTCCTCGCCTCTCCCATTATTCCAGTAATGTCACCCAACTAGACTACACACAATTAACAAGAATCATAATAATAATAAATGTTTATTGAGCACATATTATGTGCTGGGTACCATGCTAACCTCCACAAGAACCTTCTGAGATGGGTATTGTTATCTCAGTTTTATAGATAAGGGGATAACAGAGCCAGGAGTTGAGCACAAACCAGCTGAATCTGGACGCTGCCCCTTGTTCACCCTGACTTGGCTCCATGCCCTCCCCCTGCCTCCCATCCCAGCAGCTTCCCCATGGTACTCTCACCCTTTCCCTACCCCCACTGCCTTTGGACCCTTACC
The DNA here is from genome assembly GCF_057802395.1 of Ceratotherium simum simum. Taxonomy (NCBI): domain Eukaryota; kingdom Metazoa; phylum Chordata; class Mammalia; order Perissodactyla; family Rhinocerotidae; genus Ceratotherium; species Ceratotherium simum. The sequence continues at coordinate 127,083,651 of NC_141940.1, forward strand.
CATCCTGATTTTCCCTGCCTGTCCCAACCAGCATGGTATACCTTCCCTCCAACAGACATTTATGCTTCCCTGAAGGCACTTGGCACTTTTATATCCCTCTCACAGTTGCATGGTTTCAAAGAATAGATACTTTCATTTACATCTTCATAAGAAGTATTTTCTTCTCAGTGCCTTGGTGGATACAAGACTCAAGATACTTAAACTGCACCTTCTCAGAACCTGAATTTTTGTTTTTCCTTATTTAAGTGTTTTGTTCTGTTTTGAGAATGGCTTTCCACACCACTTCAGGCCACTAGGAATAATGTTGGGGAAGACTTTACCGAAGAAAAATCACTTTCACTTCCTACTAGGAAGAATGTTTCTGCCTAAATCTAAAGTCTTGTTCTTATTAAATATTTATTAATACAATGTTCTAATGTTGCAAATACAGGCCCACCCAAAGGGCATATATTTGTAAGTTAGCATATTTTGTCTTCATAGTATTTAGTATCTAGTTCTATAATTTGATTTCATATCTCATTTGCCATTTTTAAGATTCCATGTAATTTTCACTTGCCTTTTGCTTCTGAATTATTTAAAATGCTATTACTTTGAGTGTGTCTCAAGTGACCATTTCTCTGAATTCTTTGAGATTATCTTTTCTCAGTCTTCAGAGGAAAGTAGTTTACATTTCCAGATAATGCAGTTTTCAAGTTTATTGGGTACTGCATTAGTCTTCTAAGACTGCCATCACAAATTCACACGAACTTGGATGGCTTAAAACAAAAAACTGTATTCTCTCAGAGTTCTGGGGACCAGAAGTCTGAAATCAAGTTGTTGCAGGGCAGTACTCCCTTGGAAACCTCTAGCAGAGGATCCTTCCTTGTCTTTTCCAGCTTCTGGAATTGCTGGCTATCCATAGTGCTCTTTGGCTTGTAGAAATATCACTCTAATCTCTGTCTCCATCTTCACATGGCTTTGTCTGTACATGAATGTCTCTTCTTTTTTTTTATAAGGACACCAGTCATTAGTTTTAGAGGCCAATCGACTCCAGCATGACCTCATCTTGATTTGATTACATCTTCAAAGACCCCATTTCTAAATAGAGTCACATTCATAGGCACCAGAGGTTAAGAATTGAATGTATATTTTGGGGGAACACAAGTCAACCAACAATAGGTACTAATTCTTATTCTTTTAAATGAAATTACGTTGAAGTCTCAGAATATCAATAATTCAATCTGAAAATATCGAGGATACTATAAATGACAGTATTCTGATAGTACTGTGAGAGGAACAGAGATGTTTTACACTCAAGAAAGCAAGTATACACTTGTACGTTACAGTCATTCTATAAAGATTTATTGGAGGGAATTGAGTATGAAAGTTTCCACCCTCATGGAGACTTTCCTCTGAGTTCATGCTTCTAGATTAAACACTACAGGGTCTCAAAAGGACAGCTTTACTTGATGTTGACCCTCTTGGGGCAGCTGTTGAAAGGACTTTGGCTTTTGCAATCAAGGAATGCCATATTTTGCCTCCCTCCATGTCTACATACCAGTATTTTTTCCAGAGAAATCTTTTTATTCACCCAAATGTACAAAGGGAAGTATTGAATCACCAACACTCCCATAAAGAGCAAACTTTAATTCCTAAGTCAGAATACCCCATGCATAAAGAAGAGAAACGTTTTCCTAATGTTGCCATAGTCGACAAGCCAAGCGCCTCAGACCAAAGCCCACACTAGCCTGGTGTTTGCAGCAAGGTCATTTATTTAGTCCATCTCCTCTCCTCCCATCTCCCTTGCTTCCCTTCTGTCTTCCAGGATATAGGTGGCCATGGCTGAGCCACATATTCTGAACAGACTCCATTAGCTCAAACCAGTTTCCATTGCTTCACAAAACACAGAGGAAGCTTGTAAATTCATCCCTCCAAGGATGCATTTAAATCCTCAGCTGAAGACCACCCCTCAGCACAGTTTGAGGTTTTATTATTCTTTCAGCCACACATGTAACAGAATTAAGCTTCCATCTACAGAGGCAGCAGCCCAGATTCTAAATCTTTGATCAAGTTGTGCACAATGCTGTGTAGAACATACTAGAAGGGAAACAGAACTTCAGTATCATCAAAGAACGTTGCTTGGTAAACTTGACTAACATAGTTGAATATGTTTTCATTTTTGGTGAGAAAATAAACCCATTCATTATCTCATTTTATAACGCCATCACAGTGGTTACAAAAACTCACAAGACCTTCAAAGATAGTGGTTTTCAAAGAGAGTCCTTGGACCAGCAGCCCCAGCACCCCCTGAGAACTTGTTCCAAACTCAAATCTTCAGGACAAATGCAAACCCCCAAACCCACTGAATCACAACCTACGTTTTCACAAGCCCTCTGGCTGCTTCTGACTCCCACTGAAATTCGAGAACCACTGTTTTAGGTGTGACTTTCTCGTAAGTAGGCTAATATCATATTTCGTGTCTGGTTTCTTGAATCACATTAATGTTCAAACATAGCAGAAACCACAATAAGCAGAAACCATTCTCAAGATAATGACTCAGATGTCCGTGTGTCTGATGAGATGAGGCTAAACAGACTCCCAGAAGGGAGTCTGGGAAAGATAAATTATCTCAGGGAAAGATAAATTATCTCTTCTAGAATACTGCGGCAAGATGATTTGCCTTTCCAGTAGGAAACATCATCTTGAAAATGAAGTGTTTGCCTTGAACTTGTCTGTGAGGAGGCTTTGGGTTGGAGATTTCTCAGAAATGGTCATCGATATGGCCTCCTTAGCACCTCCGTTCCCTAGGTTAGGTAATGGTGCCTGCAGACTGGCTTTCTCAGACCTCATCTGGCATGGTTATCATAACTTTACAGTGGGTGGACTGTCCCTTATTTTAAATGAATAAAGGTGGATATATACCCAAAGGAAATGAAATCTGGATCTCAAAGAGATATCTGCACCCCCATATTCATTGCAGCATCATTCACAATAACCAAGACATGGAATTAACATAAGTGTCCATCGATGGACGAACGGATAAAGAAAATATGTTGTATCTATACAAAGGAATATTATTCAGCATTAAAAAAGAAGGAATTTAGGGCCGGCCCTGTGGCTTGGCGGTTAAGTGCGCGCGCTGCAATGCTGGTGGCCCGGGTTCGGATCCCGGGTGCGCATCGAGGCACCACTTCTCCGTCCATCCTGAGGCCGAGTCCCACATACAGCAACTAGAAGGATGTTCAGCTATGACATACAACTATCTACTGGGGCTTTGGGGGGAAAAAATAAAATAAATAAAATCTTAAAAAAAAAAAAAAAAAGAAGGAATTTATGCCATTTGCAACAACATGGGTGAACCTGGAGGATATTATGCTAAGTGGAATAAGCCAGTCACAGAAGGACAATTACTGCATGATTCCACTTCTATGTGGAATCTAAAAAAGTTGAATTCATAGAAGAGAGTAGAGTAGTGCTTGCCAGGGATTGAGGGGTAGGATAAACGGGGAGGTGTTGGTCAAACGGTACAAAGTTGCAATTATATGAGATGAATAAGTTCTGGAGATCTAATGTGCAACGTGGCAACTATAGTCAACAATACTGTAGTGTGCACTTGAAATTTTCTAAGACAGTATATCTCAGGTGCTCTCACCACACACACATAAATGGTAACAATGTGCGTGATGGTGTGTTAATTAGCTTGACTGTAGTCAGCATTTCACCATGTCTATGTAGATCAAAACACGTTGTTCACCTTAAATATACATAATTTTATTTCAAAAAGAGTAATAAAAATATTTATACCTAAAATAATAAAATACAATGAATAAAGAGACATCATTTGACTTTGGCATTCAAGGGAGACATCAGTTTGGTATTTTATTTTTGCCCCAGGACGATGCTTCCATTTGAGAACTTGCTCTGCTCAACTCTTAGATAGAAGACACATCTCTTCACCCATGGACCGCCTTTGCAGAGATGCTTCCACTGTTATCTATCCCCATCCCCTCATCTTGGCTGCATTCCCTAGGGACATTAAAAAGAGCTAACCTTCCACCCCCTGGTGCTTTCAAAAAGCAAAATTATTCATTCAGTTCTGCTTGAAACACCCTCAAGTGGAAGGTCTTACGAGATATGTATCTTTAGAGAGTTTTGCCCACAGCAACAAACGTTCAACTCCACATTGTGCAACACATCCATATATTTTGCTTTATTACCTAGAAAACTTTATACTGAAATTTATTTCATTGGAGAGACACTTGAAATTTTAAAATTCTGAGAACATTTTCCTTGGAGCCAGAGTCAAGGTTAACATATGATTTAATGAGAAGAAAAGGGATGTTACCGTTCTGTTTCTACAAAAATTATCTTTAGATGAGGAATTGCTGAACACTCGTAGACTAGGCAGAGTAGATGTTCAGCTCTATGTTCACTCCTTATCCAACATATGTTAAAATCCCACATTAATTTGGGTGCTGGTTTTTACCACCACCCTAGTAATCAAGGAGCTCAGAACCTAGCTTATAACCTTTTTGTTTCATTAAGTATAAAAGGAATACTACAAAGAAACACTGCAGGCATAGCATAATGATGTGGATTTCTGCGTTTAAATTCAACATAAATGTGTTTGTGTCTTTTTTTCTGCTCCTAAAATTAAAACGCAGAGGACAGCAGGTAAAAGTTCACATCTTGAGTGTCCTGGCTTCACATAAGTTACCTCAATTAAGGTAGCCCAGAAATATTTGTACCTTACCCCCGTACTCCAAAACAGGAAAATGGGAGAAAAATAGCATTTACTATGTGACTTCTAAGTACTACCACCTTGCTTATGTTATTTCATTCAAATCTTAAGACAACCTGATGGTCAGCCAAGATGGAGCAACAGAAACCAGAGGTACTCTCCATCTTAAAATAACTTTTGAGAAACCAGAAAAAATATATGAAACAAAGGTTTCAGGTGTTTGACAGTAATCCCTGAGAGAGGAGAAGCAAAAGGGATGGGTCCTCCAATTTCCCCCAGCTTTCTGCCTGGAGAGAACTTCCAGGATGCAGTAAAAAGAGAAGGAACCCAGAGAATGCCTAACAGGTGCTCTGAATTGAGGAGATGCATTTGGAAGTTTGAGGAGGCCAAGTCTGCTAGATCTGCAGAGTACCAGAGAGATGACGGGGACACAGAGAAAGAACCACAGACATCTGAAGAAGGTCCCCTTTGAAGACTTACTGATCAGCACGTGCATGAGAAGAAAATATACATGACTTGGGAAAGAGCCACTTGCAAGGATTAGAGAGAACAATTTCTAACACTCATGCAGGACCAAGGATAGTTACTGTTCCCACAAGGAAGAGTAGGAAAAAGCTCACAATACTTGAGACATTGGGTAGAGTACTCCAAATAGCATTGTCTCAGTATTGTGGGAAAAGTGAGAATTGAATGTAGACTAAAGGCTGCTTTGGTTCTACCTAACAAATCTTAAAGGCAAGCATCCAAAAAATCAAAACATTTCTGAAAATTCTGTGTCCCAGAACATTCACAATGTCTAGCATCAATCAAAAATGATCAGACATGCAAAGAAGTAGAAACACACAACCCATCATTAGGAGAAAATCAAACAATTGAAACTGGCCCAGAAATAACACAGGTAATAGAATTAGTAGACAACGACATGAAAACTGATTATACCTATATTCTGTACGTTCAAGAGGAGAGACAAACAAGATATAAAAATAAGACTCAAATCAAACTTTTAAAGATGAGAAATACACTAGATGAGAGAATCAGTACATCAGACACTGCAGAGGAAGATATTAGTAAACCTGAAGTCATAAACAAAAGAAACCATATATAGGGGCTGGCCCCATGGCATAGTGGTTAAGTTCAGTGCTCTCTGCTTCAACGACCGCGGGTTCACAGGTTCAGATCCCAGGTGCAGACTTACACCACTTGTCAGCTATGCTGTGGAGGCATCCCACATACAAAAAAGTAGACGAAGATTGGCACAGATGTTAGCTCAGGGCTAATCTTCCTCAAGCGAAACACAGGAAAATTGGAACAGATGTTAGCTCAGGGCTGATCTGCCTCACCAAAAAAAAAACCAAAAAAGAAATTATATATAATGAAACAGAGAGAGAAAAAGTCTAAAAACTAATATATATAATAAGAATAATTTTTGTTTGCAGATGAATAAAAAGACCCAGAGATTTGAAATTTGTTAGATGTTCATTTAGCCAGTAAATGACCAAGTCTGGGTTGGAAACATCTTAATGACTCAAAATTATCCCAAACCTTACTGTACCAGAGAAGCTTAAAAGATTGTAAAAAACAAAAAATTGTAGCTATTGAAATACATCAGACAACTTTTTCCAACTGTATTTATAATAAACCATATATGTATCAAAATATTTATTTCATATCTGGAATTATAGTCAAAAGTAGACACATCATGTTTCATTCCCTTACATACCCAAGGATGTTGGAGCTCTCTGGGAGAGAGGTATAATGTACTTGAGTCACAAACCACGTCAGCCCAGAGCCTTTTGTTAGGGAATGTGGGAACATTTACACAAAATAGGCGCTCTCGACTCCTGGATGTCATGAAATTGAAGGATGTTTCAATCTCTAAAATGCTGTCTTTTTAAAATCAGCTACTAAAGATATATTCTGCAAACCTTTAAAATGATTTGAGGTAATTCTTTATTGCTGTAACGATCGAGATCAAGAAACCTCACTATGAAATTGCATCATTAAGAAATCTAGTTGTTATAAAAAAAAATGGTTGTCTTTCATTTATCTGTGATTTACTTCAGATAGTATCATCATGCAAGTTCATCTCTTACGAGGTAGAATATATTATAATATCAAAGAAAAAGGAAATGGATTCTAGGAAAGTAATTGATGTTCCTTCTAATCTGTAACACTGACAAAAATGAGCTGAATGTGAATGGTGTCTCATTAAATGCCTTTTCATGGGAAGATGGTTCTCTAAATGAATAAGCAATCAGTATCCAACAAAAGATGGATTTAAATAAATTACAAAAATCATCCTATACAGAGTAACAGTTATAACATAAAGGGTGGCATTTCATTAATTTCTCCAGAATTAGAAAGAAGAAGAATGAAATCACTTCCTACTGTAGTTAACTGGATTCAGACAAGTTTAAACCATTGTCACAACCTATTAAGCCTTTGCACAATAGTACATGGAATTTTGACTTCTTAATGCTAGCTCAAAAATGGGACTGCTTCTATGTACACAAGCAAAAATTAGTGGATAAACAAACAAACAAAAAGCAAACAGCCATATGAAAAGAGGTCTAATGACCATACTGGGCATCTCCAGCTTACCCTCTTGATCCACAGTGACCCAGACCACCTTTCTCCACCCTGCTCTGAGCTCCTGGAAAGTAACTTGGATGGGTAGCATCAAAAGATTCCCTGTCCTCTGGTTTCCAATCAATCATAAAAGTAGGATACCTAAGTAGAAAACAAGAGTAAAAGAGAAGAGAGAGGTTAGCCACATCCTTCCTGCTAGGTACCCCTTCCCACAGAGCCCTTTATCCTCAAGATTCTAGGAACTCTTCCTTCCTTCTGCTCGTTTATGACCCGGATTCATGCAGTCTTCCCTGGGGTTTCCCTATGCCCTTCCCGCACTTGGAAACCAGTTCCTTTTAAAAATCATCCTCCAATCACAAAACTTGAGCATGCCATGTGTTGCTGGCCAGGACACCCCTTATCCTACACTGCTTTTGGAAGAACTTGCTGGCTGATTTAGGTTTTCAGACACAGTCTAAACTGCATGATTACAATTCTGTAATCTGAGAGATCTGCTGCCAACGCATTCCTTTTCTGCTGCATTAGCGGGTAAGCCCATTGACAGTGGTTTCTTTTCGATTATCTAAACGACAATTGAAATGTTGTTAGGTTATTTGAGATGACTTCTAAAGAGTGTTTTGATGGCAAATGACTTATAGGAAACTCTTAACTAAAAGCACTTATTGCTTGATTGACTAGGACAGCCTGTGCACTATTTATGTGCTGCGTGAAACCTATAATTATGAATATAACAGTGCAATGCTCATTGCAGGAAATAAAGGATAATTTCTATAGTCATGCTCTCATTTTTATTTTAGTTCTTAAGATCAATGGGTCAGAGGAAGGGACATGAAACTTTTGAACTAGGGCAAGGGCACCTAGGAAAACAATCCCTCTGAGGATTATGAGAGACATGAGGCTCAACAAATTCAAATGAACTTAAGCACAAGCATTTTGATTCTCTATTGTCCTTAATGAAGAAAAGCACCTACTTAAAGAAGCTTATTTGGCAAAATAAGCCTACACATTGATGAAATTAATGGATTCTCTAGGCATATCCCCCTGCAATGGGCACCAACATAATCTAGTCTTGAATTTACATTACATTTGCCATCACTCATGGCATTGAAACCATAGCATTATAAAGGCATCTCATTGCAGGTACATAGACATAGTCAGGATGTATTGAAAAATGGTTCACTTGAGGTCAAAATTCCTTCTACAGTATGGATGTAACATAAGCAACGTGTAATATGTTGGTGTGATACGACCAGTTTCATGTTATATAGGGAATATACTATTGAGTATTGTCAACATTGCTTGGGAATTCTTCCAAATGGCTGGGATTTAAACTTTACCTAAAATACAGACAAAACAATTATCCTTTAGTTCCAGAATCACCATTTGAACTTGGGTGGGAAAAGAATTAAAAGCTTGCTCTACTACTTGTTTCTGAAACCCAGTCTTACATTCTTCCTGATATCCAGCCATACTTTCTTGTCTGAGGTCCTCAGCTTGGTCTGAAATATGATAATTGTCTTCCAATCTCCAAAACAAGCTGATTCAGAGCTGCCAACCTAAAAGGGACCAATGGGAAAGACAAAAATAGAAGAGTTCAGAGACAACATTCAACCAATTACTGATGATGTTAAAAATTATGGAAGCCATTGTCTTCTCTTGTTCATTTTCAAACTTATCATCACATTCTTTGGCTAACCAGGTTATCAAATCACTTTGTATATCTTCAGAATGTAATAAACGCCAGCAAGAATTAGTAAAGGACTTTACCCAAGTTCATGGATACAAACGCCCCCTTCCTCCAGGTCCTCATCTCTTTGCTTTCAAATTTGTCTTCTGCTCCTTGGTGAACAAAGCAAAGGGGACATGGATCACTCAACGTCTGCTTATGTGACAACTCAGGAGTCTTGGGACATCTATAGAGCTCACTGAGCTAGTGGGAAGTCAAGATTGGCAGAGAGAGAAGTACAAATGAGACAGCTACAAGGACTCTAGGCATGGGGAGAGGAAGACAGTTGGATATACATAAATCCTGAATTTAAAATAGATGGAGGTTGGAGTCCCAGTCAAAATGCAGAGAGGGAAAGGAACAAAGTGATGATGGAAATCACCAGGTGATAAAGGAAAGAAAGGAGAGACTCAGCATTTGCAAGCAAGACACAGAGATGGGAAGGACATAAAGCCATGAAGAAAGACTGAGTGGAAACTCTGCCAGACCTTTCCTGAAGGATGCAGGCTTGGAATAGCCAGCACTCCAAGGTGCATCTGGTGGCCACTTCTGGTATGACAGGCTGCAAGAGGATCCCTGCCTTCATAGCAGCTCACAAACCTAGGTGCTCTAGACATGAGAACTGAGTAGATGTGATGCTTTGGAGAAGGGAGTGAGAGCTAAGCAATGCACACGATGGAGCAGACACCATCTGCGTCCTATCCCTAGCACTTCCTATTGATGTCAACAGCGTCCTACAGCGAGCTCCTCTGACTTCCTCCCAAGAGGTTTCTCTCCTGCCCTAGAGTGGTGCAGGTCAAAGTCTCAGGGACCTGATGACTGGAACAGCCCTCGGCCAATAGTGAACTGAAAATTGGGGGTGACTAGTGCAGCTTCCTCACATCTTGGGGAGAAAACCCTGAGTCCCCACCGATAGGGAGCTTCTGTTGACTAGGGTGTCTCCTTTCTTTGGCTTCCTTCCATCCTTGGTCTCACTACCCCCATTCCACCACCATCAGCTTCCTGAGATCTCCTCCCAAATAAACCACTCCCAGACAAATCCCTAACTCTGAGTCTGCTTCAGGGGAGCCCAACCAAGACCCACAGTCCTTAGAGTTCAGACAGGGGTGACATTATTTTGTTCTAGAGAGAGAAGTGTGACGGCAGAGATCTGAGGGGTTTTCATAAAGGAGATGGCATTTGAGTAAGACTTCAAAGAATGGACCAAATTTGGGCAATTTGGGGAATTGACATTCTAGAGGCAGGTGCAGTTGTGCACAAGGATGCAGCAAAAATGATGCCCATGAGAACAAATCGATAATTCAAGATAAGACCACACGATCAGAAAGTGTGTCCCTCTTATTTAATCCCTTTGTTTAAAAATAGCAAAAAGTAGGGGCCAGCCTGGTAGCGTAGTGGTTAAGTTTGCAGGTTTGGATCCCAGGCATGGACCTACACACTGCTCATCAAGCCATGCTGTGGTGGTGTCCCACATACAAAAAAATAAAGGAAGATTGGCACAGATGTTAGCTCAGGGACAATCTTCCTCAAGGAAAAAAAAGGAAGATTGGCAACAACGTTAGCTCAGGGCCAAACATTGTCACCAAAAAAAAAAAAAAAAAAAATAGCAAAAGTACAAAATCTATCCATGTTTCCCCACTACAGGATAAACAACAAGAGGAAAAGAAAAACTGGTGCCCTGGGTCTTCTGATTCAGTGAACAACAGAGTTTTCCCACTTATGGCTCAAGTGACCACGTGGGAAACCAATGACAATGTATTTGTGAAGATCAGACACCACCAGTGAGCAACAGCATGTTGAAAGCTTAGGGAAAAGCTAATTCTCCACCCTCAAATTATTTTCCTTTGTTTTATTGTTCAGCTTGAGCATTTGTTGTGGATAATGGTTATTTGGGATTTGCTAAAACATGAATACACTAAAAATAGTATTATGAAAACTATTTGATGCCCAATGAAGTTTTAATTTCTCTTATGAACGACAAGCATTTTCTTCTTTTTCTTTTTCTTTTTTATTAAGAGAACTTTATAAATTACTGGAAGGAAAAAAAAAAGCCTAAAAAATGCTATTTGGGTTGATGTTCAAAAGCCATAAGATTTGAGTTGCTTCTAGATTTGGCAAAAATGAGCCGTCCTCATCTCTCTGAATTTCTTGTTTTTTTCAGTTACTTTTGCTAAAGCGTTTTTAGAAGTGAATGACAGACAAGCCACGTCTGGGGATCTTTTGTTCACATTTGCCTTTCCACGTAAATGTAATCTAGTGGTTCATCAAAAAATGAAGTACTAAATTCAAAATATTTGAGAATTACACACAAAATTCTACGTGAAACTTTTGGCCAGTCTTTCTTAGAAAAACACTAATTTGGGTGGAGTAACATAAACATCAGCTAGAAAAAAAAAAGAATGTGGTCTCCTCAGCTTGTTAAATTATCTCTGTGGTTTTTCCTTTAGTCAATCTAAAACAATAATGGTATACTCCCAGGAAATATGAATAGTATACAGAAAACAACTATTCAAACTTTACATATAAAAAGTGACATTTTCCCAAGTGATGATTTTAAATCTCTAAAGGCACGGGCACATGAGGATTCTGACCAAAAGGCAGCCAAGTTTATCAAATAGAGAAGGAGTTGGCAAATGTTTTCTGTAAAGGGCCAAAGAGTAAATACTTTGGGCTTTGTGGGACATATGATCTCCTTCAGAAATACTCAACACTCTTGCAGCAGGAAGCAGCCATAGATAGCACCGATAAGTAAATGAATACATGTGGCCGTGTTCCATAAAACTTTATTTGTAAAAGCACACCATGGGCCAGATTTGGCTCATGGTCCACAGTTTGCTGACACCTGAAACAGAGCAATGCAGCCATTTCTAAGAGCTTGTTAGGGGCTTGCAGCTGATATGTGATGCAACAGAATCTCATTTAGATCACGCTTTTCCCAAATACTGAGTTAAATTTTCCATGTCACTTTCAAAGCAGGTATTTCTGCCTCTTGCCCACAGCTTTACCGTAAATCTGTTTAAATTCTTAATGGGGAAATTCCTGGAGACTCTCAGGGAAGAGCTTCAGTACTCTCTTTTGCTTCTGCATTAGTAACCACAATTTTTCCAGGAGCCTTCCAGGAACACGCCCTGCTCATTATTAGCAATTGAAATTCCAGCTCTGAGTGTTTCATATTGAGCAATTACAGTAACTCCCGTGGAAGGGAATACACACCTGTTCTTGGTCTCAGCTGCTGAAAATACATATGAAATCTGAACCCGTGCAGGGGAGAAGCACAAGGCATACCTAGCCCAGCCCTCGGAAACCCCCAGGTACCATAGCTTACCAGTTCTTCCCGTCTGACTTTGTATCAATCTCTTCTTTTTTCCATAATGAACAAGATATTGAATGGTAATTTAAGAAATAAAACAAAAGATGACTTTTGGATTCCAAACCAGGCTTAAATGTTGTGGTAAGATGAGAAAGTGCAAATGCACAAATGGATGACCCATTTTAACTCCATTAGAGGAATCATTCCCGACAAATGTCTCCCTGGCTGGTGCTGAAAGCAATTCCATCAGCCCAGCCCACCCTCTGCCTCTCCCAGCAGGTCAGCACCCTCAGGATGAAATGATACCACTGATGGATGCTCCCTTCTCTCTTCGAACCTCATCCATCAGCAAATGGGGTGACTCTGCTTTGCAACATCTCTTGGACTGCTCTTACATCTGCTCTCTCCATTCTAGAATCTTGGATCTTAAGCATCAAGGTCTCTGGTGCCAAAGAAGCCACTTGACTGGGCCTCTTTCTATGATTATCATAGAAAGACCCAAATAGATGGGTCTCCCTGACAGACCTCTTTCATCCCATAGCTCCCCCACACTTTCACCTAACGCATGTCAGACTGGAGACCCCTTACTGCCAAATCCCCTTTTAAAGAAATAGTAGATACTCTCACTTTATTAATTTTCTCATGCAACTGATAATTATCTGAGTTAGAACTGAGTGCCCAGGAGTGGACCAGACAGAAAGCAATGTAACAGAAACAACCAAATACACTAGGACCAAAGTTCAGATAAAGAACTGACTTTGTTCATTCCTTTCATCTTTGTCTGTGGTGCTTATCACCTTCTTAATAAAGGAGACACTTAGAAACAGTTTAATATGGATTCAAAGGAGCAAGTGCACACAAACACACACACACTCACATTGAGATGCATATGAGATATATATATATTGTGTGTGTATAATATATATTTTTACACACATTTCTTTATCTGTATATATGTATATACACATAAAATACAGATGTGCAGGTAAAAGAATGTGTGTGTATATGTATATCCACATATATAGACATACCTGTACATGAATATTATTTTTTCATGGGTTCAGGTACATACATATATACAGTTACAATACATACGTACAGTACATATAAAAGGATGTGTGTGTATATATGTACATGCACAATTCTTTTATGTTTATATGCATCATATATACATATAAAGAAATGTAAAACAATATACATTATATAGAAAGATACAACTGATTGGATATAAATTAGTCGTGTTTAGATAGATAGATAGATACAAAGAGAGAGATAAATAGATGGTAGATGATAATAGAGATAGATAGATGATAGATAGATAATAGATGGATAATAGATAGATGATAGGTGGATATAAAGAAAGAGATAAATACATGTGGATCAAAAGATGACAGATGATAGATAGATGACAATAGATATAGATTATAGATAGATAGATAGATAATAAACAGATAGATAATACATGATGATAGATATAAAGAGAGATAAATAGACAATAGATCGATAGATGATTGATAGATGATAACAGATATAGATAGATAGATAGATAGATAGATAGATAGATAGATAGATAGATAGATATAGAAAGATAGATGGGAAAGAGAGAGAGAATCTCTCATGCAAAGGCAAAGTCTCTCAACCACAGCAGTATTGACATTTGGGGCAGGACCATTCTCTGTGTAGGGGCTGCCCTGTGAATTGTAAGATGTTGAGCAGCATCCCTGGTCTCCAAGCACCAGGTGCCACCAGCACACACCTGTACCAGTTATGACCACCAACACATGATCTCCAGCATTGCTAAGTGTCCCCTAGGAACGAAGGAGTCTCTGGGACCCACTGTGATCTGTTCCTGTTCTCCAGGACCCAGTGTTCCCCCACGCAGTCAGCCATCGATGTTCTATATCGTTACAGGACGTGGATGAGTCCTGAGGGTCCACTCAGCATCGCCCCCTCCCTGGGGGTGGCACCCTCTGAGAGGGTGCCACCACCACCCCGCTTTGCACAGATGAGGAAACTGAGGCAGAAAGAGGCTATGGCGCTCTCCGGAGGACCGTGAACCAGTCAGGATTACAGTCTAAACTCATTTGGCTGCCACACTTTTGCTTCCCCCGACGGAGCATTTTTCCTCTCCACGAAGGTCCTATAGAGACTGGTTCTACAAAGAGGAGGAAATCTCCCACATGGCGGACACCCTGAAAACAGCAATCCATTCCTCAGCTCCCCAACAGAAACACTGGGGTCTGAATTTATTCATAGCTCTCATCTACCCTCGAATGGTCAGACTTGCTTGGCAAAGAGAAGGTACAGTTGCCCCCTCAATCTGAGCCTCATTCATGTCCTTCATGGGGCAGATGGTGAGGGGCAAGCCACTGGAAGAGCCTGAGGCCCCTGATGGGGGGAGCAACATGTCCCCATAGGCAGGTCACAGGACAGGACAGACTGCATTATGATGGGGTGGAAGATACTGCAGTGACTCACTGGAGGGTGCTACTCTGGTACAGTTGGAGCCAGAAGCACCATCTGCCCTTGGCCAGATCATGGAGCTCACCAGCCACGGACATCAGTCACAAGTGCCAGCAGGTCCCAGGACGTCCTGGAACATAGACAGAAAGACCTGAAACAGCAGCAGATAGCACCTGGCAACCTGGACCCTTTGCTCACTTCCTGAAAGGCACAGAAGCCCACCTCTGAGCCCAGACATCACTCAGGGAGGAGAGATGGAAGGGAAAACCATAAAGACTGTGTTTTTCCTGAATGGATTGTGTCTAGTCTTACACTGGAATGAAGTAACTGGGCTGAATGAATTCTAATTCCCTTGTGCACCTAGCAACACCCTCCCATGAACACACAGACCTCCATGAACAAAGATACACACCAAACACACATGCATACACACACGTGCACACACAAATATACACACCATACATACATGCATGCATATGCAGGTATACATGCTAAACACACATTGCAAATGTGCACACAAGCACTCCACATATGCATCCACACCACACATGTAAGCATGCACACATATCTGTACACACCACACATGTGCATGAACACACTAAACATAGCACAGACACAGACGTGCACATGCATACACATCACAGATGCGCACACACGCACGTATATGCATGCATACATATGTGCCACACACGTGACACATATCCCACACACATGCACACTGCATACATACACACAAGCACACACATCCATGTGTATGCATGTACACACACTCACTCCCACCCCAGCTTAGCACTTGCCCCCGTGAAAATCAGATGAACCGTATCTTCTCCATACATGTGAGCACAATGTGGGCAAATTGACACCAATATAGTGGAAGAGAAGGGACACTGCTTGTCAGGAAACCAGAGTACCAGCCACCACTTCTTCAGGGTCTTTCTTCAGCAGAGACCGGCCGATACCTGGTTCTCATCTGACCACCAGTTTGGAGTCCTGTGCTGGCTGGACACCTCTAGACCTGCACCCCATCTCTGTTCTTGCTTCCAGGACTGTACATGTAACCTGCTCCTTCAGGTTCCAAAACAACAATCTTCTTCAAGACTTTTCTCTTTGGGAAAATCAATTCCATGTTGATATTCCAGTTGTGAAATAATTACACAGTGACATGTTTGCAGTTGTGAAACCAATTTTATACTAATTAATGTAAAGCAATCTTCAGTCTTAGATTTTCTTGCTCGGATGGGATTCAAATGAAACATTTCATGAAATCTTCCAGATTACTATTCAAACATCAACGTGTGCTCTGCGGTTGTAAAGAAGATGCAGAAATGGGTCAGGACAGGATATAAGTTTGACTCTCATTTCTCCAAAAATCCTCACTGAAATAAAAATCTGGAAGTACAGAAATCCTACACAGTGAAAAAAAGGTGTGGGTGTAACCAAAAGCGAGAAATTTCAACTGTCTTGCAATAGACGGAAAGAGGAAGTGAGTATGTGAAGTCTCAAGTCTGGAGCAATGGCGGTCATGTTTTTTTTGATTATGCTCAATCTTATAAAACTTTCAAGCACAAACTCAATACGAGTACAATATAATTGACAATTAATATATTACATATTAGTAAGACATTTTCTCCTGTTTAGTAAGTAAAATACATATAAATAGAAGCTCTACTATTTTTCCATACCCAACTAGATCATCTTACTTCCTCCCTGGGGAGACACAACTCCTTCTTTATAAACCATTAATCTAGAAGAGTCTGTGAGGGAAGAGAGTAGGTAGCAATCTGCTGGCACCATAAAGGCTGCCTCTCCATGGTCAAGAGACAGATTATCCCAATCCCAAAACACTCCCAGCCTCAGGGCCTTCTGCAAATAGAGGAACCCAAATATGGTGACATCTTACTCCCTCAGACCCAAAAATCAAGCACTGAATTGCCCAAAATCTGTACGGTCTTGCAAGACTTACACCTTTCTCTCCAAGCAAACGTGTCGCCTCTCATTCCAGTTTTGGGCACTGTACACATATTCCATAACGAATATTTTAACACTTGTTCTCAGTTTCTTGTGTTGCTGGCATCAAGGAAGGAACGGAAAGAGTGAGAGCCCACCCATCCATCCCTTCTCTGAACTCAGGCAACAACTTCTCCGACAATGAGACTCACGGAATCTACTCCATTGCATCTCCAAGTCTAGTTGAGAACCACTCCCTTTTATTAGTTGACTTGCAGGTTAAAATCATGCATTCTCGTAGTCCATCTCTAACCTGGTGAGTCTCTGAGTTGTGAATGTGCCCCACAAATTTGTGATTCCAACAGGATCCCCAGAGGATTGGTGCCTATTTAAAATAAAGCAATATGATGTCTGTCCTCCATGAGCTGGGTGACCTTGGTCAAGAAACAACCCCTCTAAGGCACATATCTACACGGTGATCTAAATCATACTATACTTGTGAGTCAACAAATTATAGAAAAAATTTGTTTGACTCTATCTGAGCTTGAATGATCTTCATATGAACTGAAAGGGTGTTCAAAAGTCTACCTGAGATTCAAGCATTCTAAAGATTAGCTGATTCACATCTAGATCCTAACAAATAATTCCATCTGGAAATTCCCCTCACTCCCAAATAATTCAAAGCAAGAGGACAAATTTAGAAGAAAATTGGAAAATGGTAATCTTTGTCGTCATCATCGTCATGGGAAGTCGTTTATTCAACAATAACAAAATATTTAAGTAAACTCTTATATTGATATATAATGGGATGTGATACCACCAAAAATGATAAATATTAGGCTGTATGGGGACAAAGAAAGAGTTGTTTTACAATAAACAAACACATAGAGACAGAGATTAGATTGGTGGTTACCAGAGGGGATGGGGGGAGGGAGGAGGGTGAAAGGGATAATTAGGCACATGTGTGTGGTGATTGGTTGTAATTAGTATTTTGGTGGTGAACATGATGTAATCTATGCAGAAATAGAAGTATAATGATGTACACCTGAAATTTATACAATGTTATAAACCAATGTTACCGCAATAAACAAAAAATTTAAAAAAAAATAAAAAATAAAATTGCTGCCACTACCAAAAAAAAAAAAAGCGTTGTTTTAGTGAAAGCAAGTAGAACACAGCATTGAGATCAGAGGTTAATAAAGTGGGTCAGACTGGTCTTCCAATACCATGTCTGTCCTCCATGAGCTGAGCGACCTTGGTCAAGAAACAACCCCTTTAAGGCACAGATTCTTCCTCTCAAAAACGGGGAAAATAACAGTAAAAACTTACAAGGTAGTGAAGCATGAGAGCCACTTAATCCGGCAGTTCTTGGAGATCAATAAATGTTTATCTCTGTTAATTCCTGATGACTATGATCATGGTGGTAAGGTGGGTGTAGGGAGTGTGTGAGTGGGGAGAGGGTTATTTTATAAATGGAACTCGAAATATGAAAATAGTTGTGTCATGAGTCTTGTCACGTTTTATCCTTATCCTATTTTATCCTGATAAAATTGGATGGAGAGATATGGATGATTTAATTTTCTCTTATTAAATTCTATTTTTATTTTTAAGAGATTTTCCAGATCAATATATCCCATGTATTAAACATAAAAATATTGTACACAGTTCCCATGAATAACAAAAGCACAAAAAACAGAGGAAGAGCCCTGTGTTAGTTTCCTATGGCTGCTGTAACAAAGGACAACAAATTGGGGAGCTTAAAACCCCAGGAATCCACCCTCCCCCAGTCCTGGAGACCAGAAGTCTGAGACGAAGGTGTCGCAGGGCCGTGCTCCCTCCGGAGGCTCCAAGGGAGGGTCCTTCCTGCCTCTTCCAGCTTCTGGGGGCTCCAGGCGTCCTTGGGCTGGTGGCCGCCTCCCTCCATCTCTGCCTCCGTCTCCACGTGGCTTCTCCTCTGTGTCTGTGTTTCCTCTTCTGTCTCTAATAAGGACACTTATCATTGGATTTAATTCCATCCTGATCCAAGATATTCTTATCTCAAGATTCTTCGCTTAATTACATCTGCAAAGACTCTTTCCAAATACAATCACATTTGCAGGTCTGGGATGTGGTCATATCTTTTGATGGGCCACCATTCAACTCACTGCAACTCCTAAATGGGAAAACAGATCATTGACATAAAGACTAACAGGGGGTGAATCTATTTTTTCACACACTCTTGTTTTAAAACCACACGTGTCTTCCTTTTGAACTACAACAAAAAATGAAGTAAAATTGATGTTTCCAATTAATAGTGATGCCTCCCTCTGTAGGAAGGAAAATACCGTAAGCAGGAAAAAAGATCTTATTCCCCATCAAACAACCATCTTCCTAAACTGGAAATCAGGATGTTTTCAGATTGAACAAGAAGATTCAGAGGGAGGTTTTGGATTCAGAAAGAATTGGCTAAAAATCCCCTCCTTCACGACGAAGTGATTTCTAACCAGTTAGGTTCCCCGTCTGAACCTCTATTTCTGCCTAACTGCATGGGGATAAAATGACACGCTGCCTTATGAAAGTACATCACCCAGTACCCGAGTGGGTGAATGTTCAGCAAACACGAATTCTTCTTCTTCAGGGTCCTGTCTTTCTTATCCTACTGTTCTCATCAACCTCTTGCCTTTCGAGAAACCAAGATCCACTCAGGCTCTTAAGGAAAGGAAGGTGGAAGATAAGGATTGAACTGGGCAAGAAGGTTGAGCTCTCCCAGGAATTCAAGGACTGAGAATATCTGGGTTTGATAGAAACTACAACTGAGTCATGTCAGGGACCAAGGTTGCTCCAGGAAACAGTTGCTCTCTCCAGTTCTCTTTCAGAAACTATGTAGCTCCTCTCCTCTCCAGTTGAGCTCCATATTCCTCTTCCTTTATCTTCTTAAAAACACCTTGCAGGTCTCTGCAGTGTGCATGTCCAGCAGAAACTCTATGCTCAGCTCATGTAAATGGCACCCTCTGGATTCGGGTTGACCAGATGCTTCTGCTGTCTCCTAATCTTAGCTTCTTGATCACTTCTGTGACTTGTCATTGATCTACTCTACCATACAGCGTTTCTTTATCTTTTCATGGCTCTGCTGAATGTAGACTTCCTTCGATCTTTATTCAAATCCCCAAGGGGAAGCCTCTGGTTGGCCTGGCTTGTCATTTCTACCAAGGCCGTACATGTCAGGAGTCACGGTCCACTCAAGGAATGCTTGTGATAGGGTCAGATGCTCCTCCCTGGTCCTTCCAGCTGTGCCTGAAGGTCAGACGTTGAGGACAGAATCGTGTGGTAGTGGAGGTAGGGGAGGTTGGAGTTTTCCCCGTTGGTGGCTAGATGGACATCTCAACCAGGATCTCATGAAGCTCTCAACTAAGTTCCCCTTTTAGAATAACTATCGTGGACCTGGTTCGAGGAGAATAATTGAATGAAGTATGTCATCTCATAACTCATAGATGGTTCCTGGTTACAAAAAGAAACTGCATTCTATAACTACATCCATAAAAACAGAAAGCTGATTAGTGATTGCCAGGGGCTGGAAGAAGAGGGATTGGAAAGTGACTGATCAGTGGATATGAAGTCTCCTTTCAGGGTGATGAAAATGCTTCGGAACTAGATAGAGGTGATGGTTGCACAATGTTGCAATTGTACGAAATGCCATTGAATTGTACACTTTCGAATGGTTAATTACATACTATATGAATTTCACTTCAATTAAAAAAAAAAGAAAGCAATTGCATTCTAAATCCCTGTGTTGAACAGAACTATGATAAAAAGAGGCAAGTATTAAACATAAAGTCAGCAACATTTTGCTTCAGCATATTTATCCCGACTGCGTTCATGAGTCATATGTAATTTCAATATGCCATGGGTAAGCGGCAGCCCCAACAATAGACCCCCAACCTGCGAGGCTTGTGGAATAGCCAGGATTTCCATCTGCCATGTTGGCACAGTGTCAACAATGGGCACAGAGCCCAAGGTCTGGCTTAGCGAGAAGGCAGTGTCCCTTCCCAACCAATGCAGGGAAATGAAGGAAAACGGACTGAGGCTGACACCATATGTTTTATGTTCTCCTACAATGCAAATAGTTACACCACCAACTTACCATCATGGAACCAAATAATGCCATTCGACTTTCCAACAACACGCTTCAACTTCACAGGCACTTTTCTATAGATGAAAAATTTAAAACAAACAAAAGGCAAAACTATAGAGAGAGAAAAAGTCAGTGGTTGCCAGGGGTCTTGGGGAGGGAGGGAGGGATAAAAAATGGAGAATAAGGGGTTTTTAGGACATTGAAATTATTCTGTATGATATTATGATGGTGGATAGATGTTATCATTCATTTGTCAGAACCCACTGAACAGACAATACAAAGAACAAATCCTAATGTAAACTATAGACTTTAGTAATAATAATGTAGCAATATTGGCTTATCAATTATTACAAATGTACCACACCAAGGCAAGATGTTAATGATAGAGGATACTTCGCATACATAGAAGGGAAGAGGGTACGTGGAAATTCTCTGTACTTTCTGCTCAATTTTTCTGTAAACCTAAAACTCTCCAAAAAAAATAAAATTTAGGGCCGGCCCCGTGGCTTAGCGGGGCTTAGTGAACCCAGGCCCCTGGAAGCCCGGGTTCGGATCCCAGGCACCCACCGACGCACCGCTTCTCCGGCCATGCTGAGGCCGCGTCCCACATACAGCAACTAGAAGGATGTGCATCTATGACATACAACTATCTACTGGGGCTTTGGGGGAAAAAAAAAGGAGGAGGATTGGCAATAGATGTTAGCTCAGAGCCAGTCTTCCTCAGCAAAAAGAGGAGGATTAGCATGGATGTTAGCTCAGGGCTGATCTTCCTCCCAAAAAAAAATAAAAATAAAAAATAAAATTTATTAGCTTAAAAAATATAATAAGTCTTAAAACCCAAAAATAAATAAAATAAACCCCCTGCTCTGCAAATTTAAGTTAGGAATTACCCTTCCATTTGCCCCTCACAACTCCTTCAATGTTGAAATCAACATATTGGACTATAACAAGAAAAAAAAATTGTAACTATGTATGGTGGTCGATGTTAACGAGACTTATTGTGGTGATCATTTCTCAATATATACAAATATAGAAGCATTACGTTGTACACCTGAAACTAATACAATGTTATATGTGAATTATACCTCAATTAAAAAAAATCATATGAATGCTCAGAAGTTTGAAGCCCATGTCCAAAGGAACCGGAAAAAGGGAATATCCCTTAGAAAATACAATTAATTATGGTTCTGCGAGTGCTGGTATTTCTAAATATCATCCACTTTTTTACATTAAAGTTTTCATGAATTATAAAAAGACATTATATACAATGTCCTTAAATTTCATAAATGCATATTGTGTGATGTTTCCTATATTTTTTTAAAAAGATCTATTTTCAAAATTATTTTCTCCTAAGAATGACACAATCCTTCAAAAAACCAGAGTACATATGTAAAATGTTTGGATATCCCTTAACCATTCTTCTTTATTTCTACACATAAGCCAAATGTGAGTTTTGGTGACATTAAAAGAATTAAGAAATTAGGAAAACAGACTACAGCTTAAAATCAGAAATAACATCCCTAGACGAAAAACCTAAAGTAAATTACCCACGCTAGGTGTTAAAATTTCTTAAAAATATTAAGGTGCCAAGCA
This sequence comes from Ceratotherium simum simum, assembly GCF_057802395.1. Taxonomy (NCBI): domain Eukaryota; kingdom Metazoa; phylum Chordata; class Mammalia; order Perissodactyla; family Rhinocerotidae; genus Ceratotherium; species Ceratotherium simum. Next base: position 127,106,110 of record NC_141940.1, read on the forward strand.
GCTCACAGAAGCTGAGTGACAAGGTACTCAGTCAGTTTTCGGATGATGACATTTGTTATAATTTTACATTTTCACGATACTTCATGCTCATTTGTAAACAGGGATAAAGTTTTTTTCAATATTTTTTTCCACACCTACCATATCTGATACCAAATTCTGCAACACCCAGCAAAATACGATTGGTTTATATTAAGTGGCACATAGAACTATTAAAGATATGTAAAATATACTATTATTACATTTTATTTACTTATTATTAAAATTTTTTAATAAATTTAAATTATTAAGTTACTATTGGTTATTTACTAAGTACCAAACATAAGATAGTTTATTATTATTATTAAGCAGTGTACCAAACGATAGATGATGATGATAATGCAGTGTACCAAACATAAGAAAATCTATTATTATTGTTGTTATTGTTAGGCAGTGCTTATTATTGGTTACTTACTAAATGCCAAATGTTGTGATAAATTCTTTACATGAAATATCTTGTGTTGGTTTCACAACCACCACATGAGTTTTTTACACAGGCATAGCCAGAATCTACCCCCAGCTTGGTGGGATTTGAAGGCCAGTTTTCCTAACCTTGACAGTCTGATAAAAACATAAACATTCAACAGAAAAGCAATGCTGCTGTTTATAATCACAACTGCCTTTGAAGAAGAGAGAATCTCCTTAAACAGAAATCTTTCTGGCCTCCATGAGGGGCTGGATCCGTGCCTTTGGGAGCAGAAGCTGGGGAGAGCAGGGTGGATTTTCAGAATCAGTAGAGTAGAAGCAGACTGCAGACAGCCAAAGGACAATTTACTAACAGGATGGCTCACCTGAGAGGAAAAGTGTTTGCATTGCTGCATGCTAAACTATCTCCCCCTTCCCTGGTAGGCAGAAGAAAAGGAGCATTAAACTGAATTTTGGTCTCAAAATACACAAAGACAGAGAGAGAGAGACAGAGACAGAGAGAATAAAAGATGGAGAGACAGATGGATAGATGGATGGGGGTGGAGGGATGGATGAATGATAGATGGGTGAATGGATGTGTAGATGAATGGATGGGTAAGTGGCTGGATGGATGGATGGATGGATGACGGGTGGATGGATGGATGATGGGTGGATAGATGGATGGATGGACAGATAGGTAGATGGATGTGTGTATGAATGGATGCACGGATGGATGGATGGATGGATGGATGATGGAAGGATGGACAGAAAGTTATAGTTGTGTGTGTGTATGTGTGTGTGCGCGTGCAAAGCAATGAGAATTGGCAGAAACAAAATGTATGGGAAATCTAAAAACCGCACTCTAGTCCCTTATTTCCACTCTTCCATTCCTCAGCATTTGCTGGAGCTATTACAAAACTCAACACATTTGGTTTAATCTCTTTTCATTGAGCCTCATTTCTAAGCAATAAAAAATAATAAACAGAAAACAGACCAAAATGCAGGTCATTAGCAAGAAGGTCAAGAAAATGAAGCGGACTCAGTACCTTAAATGACTGGCCCTAGGGAATTCAGAGCTGATGTTGCACAGGCTTGTTCCAATCTTCATAGCAGACTCTCTTCCCACTTTGCAGCATTTCACCTACACGTTGAGATGATTCCACGCGATCTGTTTCTTAGCGGCACAAGCCCAGACTGGCTTGCTACGAACTGAAGAAGGTGGTGTTCGTCTCCAAAACTGGTACAGGCCATCTCTTCAGGAAAAAGACCCGGAGGAAATAGTGATGGAGAGTCCCCATGGGCTGGACCCATATGCTCCAAGTAGTTGCTCTGCACCCAGGGATGCGAGTCTGCCTCTGGGCAGGTCTATGTGCCCAGCAGACTGGCGTCTGGGCTGTGCCCCGGATGAGCTCCATAATGCACCATCTGCAGGAGACACTTGCAGGGGCAAGTCTGCACCTTGCTGTATTGCAACCTGGCCTTCCCGGATGGAGGCCACGCGGGAGCTGATACAATCACTGGACTATGATTCTTTGTATAGGAAATGGGCTTTTAGGATCATTCAATTGGACTTCAATCCATAACCCATAACCCACCCCGAGGAAGGTAAATTTCTCTGCCTTGATGACTCGTCCATACATCTTGCCACACTCAATATGTCCAAGCAGAGAACCATAACTACGTATCCAAGGCTGTCCCATTTTTGTGCTCATCTCTGGAGGTATTCCATTCCCCCACACTTCCCCGGGATATACAAAAAATGGACAGCATGCATGTCTCACTCTGTTTTCTTAGCATCTTGCCGAAACACTGTGGCTCCCCAGTGGATTTAGCTCAAAGGCAGGGAATAAAATCACATGGTTCTACTTTATGATCTTAGCATATTTATCTTTTAGAAAAATGAAGTGAAACACTTACAATTATTAAGCACGAAAAGCATGTTAACTATGAATCAGCATGAAAACCACACTTACTGTGCATCTGCATGCCTAGACCCATTCATTGTGTTTGGCAACAAGATGAAAAGAAAACAAATCAGTTACTATTTATCTTTACAGAGCCGTGATAATTTTCTCCCATAGAATCCTTAATTAGTAATATTGAAAGTCCTAAAATATATATTTGAATTTTTCTTTTGGAAGAAAGGAAGAAATGAAGGGAGAGAAGGAGGGAGGGAAGAAACTACCGTTTATTAAGGAGTCTCTCTATGTTATGTACCATGTAAGCTTTCCCCAAATGGAATCGGTATGAATTTTCTATTGCTGTTGTAAAAAATGATCACAAACTAATGGGCCGAAAACAAAACGAATGCATTATCTTACAGCTCTGGAGGTCAGAAGTCTGACTTGAGTCACATGGAGCCAAGATCAAGATGTCAGCGGGGCTGGTTCCTTCTGAAGGCTCTAGGGGAGAATCCATTCCTTGCTTTTACAAGCTTCTAGAAGCAACCTGCATTCCCTGGCTAATGGCTCCCGTCTCCCTCTTATAAGGACCCTGGTGATTACATTGGGCTCACCCAGATACTCCAGGACCATCTCCTTATCTTAAGATCCTTAACTGAATCACATCTGCAAAGTCCCTATGCGGTGTAAGGTGACATATTCATAGGTTCCCGGGATTAAGAGGTGGACATCTTTGGGGGGGGGGGCATCGTTCTGCTGATGACCCCAGGTTATGTTGTGGAAGACCTCGCCCATGGAGCAATGCATCCAGTCTTCAGTCAAGGACCACAAAGTGACCCCCACTGGTTTCATCCCGCATCATCATCTTCCCATTAAAAGCCAATTTCCGTCAGCAATAATTTCACCTGAGTCTCATGTATGGGCTTTGAATTCTCCACTGGGCAACTCAAGAATTCTTACCTCCTTTTAACCTAGCAAATTCATCTCTTATTTTCGATAGCATAGAAATGAAAGCAATTGCCTGGTATTGCTCATTCATTCAATCAATTCTTAAATGGAGAAGAAACCTTTCAAATATTCACTTACATAGGGAATACTATCAGAGTCTAAATTTTTAAATACAGTTTAAGGTTACCATACAGTCAAATTGCTGGTCATATATAAATGCCAGTCAACTGAATCAACCATGAAATTGCAACGTAATTCTAAATGTCTAAGATTAAAATATAATTCGTGTCTTGATCTCTTTCCTTTCCTCTAGAATATTTTCATTTTATACTATTTGGGGAAACACGGGCTTTGAGCAGGTCCACGCCATGTCCATCTCCAGCCTGTTCAGGTGTGCATTTTACTCTGCGTCCTTGCTGTTAATCCGCTTGTCCTCTGCACTCTAGGATCATGCAAAGCTCCACCAGGGGATCGTCTTGGCTATTATTTCTTCAAATTAGACCATGCTCTCTTTCTGAAACCCTTGTCATACAGAGATCACCACTCGCGGAACTCTCCTTGGAATCTCAATTTTTACCTAACCCTTGACCTCTCTTAATCTTTGTGTAATTTACTTACTTTATTATTTTATTGAGGTCATATTGGCTTACAACACAGTGTAATTTCAGGTGTACATTATTATATATTATTTTCTGTGTAGACTGCATAGTGCTCACCCCCAATAGTCTAGTTTTTATCTGTCGCCATACATATGTGCTCCTTTACCCCTTTCACCCTCCCTCTACCCCCTTCCCCTCTGGTAACCACTAATCTGTTCTCTTTATCCACGTGTTAGTTTATCTTCCACATATGAGTGAAATCATACGGTGTTTGTCTTTCTCTGTCTGGCTTATTACACTTAACATCATACCCTCAAGGTCCATCCATGTTGTTGCAAATGGGACAATTTTGTCTTTTTTATGGCTGAGTAGTATTCCGTTGTATATATATACCACATCTTCTTCATCTACTCATCAGTCAATGGGCACTTGGGTTTCTTCCACGTCTTGGCTATTGTAAACAATGCTGCAATGAGCATAGGGATGCATAAATCTCTTTGAATTGTTGATTTCATGTTCTTTGGATAAATACCCAGTAGTGGGATAGCTGGATTGTATGGTATTTCTACTTTTAATTTTCTTTGGCCTCTCTTAATCTTAATTGTGGAAGGTTCTGAGAGGGTTCTGAGCCTGATCTACAAATCCATGTGTTCACATTCCCCTGTTATGTCCAGTCACTCAGGACCCGTCATGCTTTCTTGCTCACCAAGAATTCTCCTTTTTTCCTTTTAAATTTAGTTTGTATTATTGTCAAAATGATGTATGTATAAAGTCCAAAAAATTAAATAGTCCCTCAGGTTGTGTCTTTTCTTCAATGTTCACTCTTATTTTTTTCTGCTGTTTCCCTTATATTTCAAAATAACGTATTTGCTCAGATATCTCTTCCTTTTGTTAGATTTAGGTGGTATCCATTACCTTCCTGTTTGGTAGATAATGGTTTTTGGTCTCTTACCAATTGCTATTTCATCTTGCATGGGTGTACACATACACACACACATGCACATCCTTTCTATTCATCATCTCAATGTAACTACATCACAATCCTTACTAAACTAACACTGGATAGACACCGAGATGTCCTTCCCTTCCCTTACTTGCATAATTTCTTGCTTTTCCTAGACTTATTAATCACCTCTTTTTTGATACTTGCCTTTCTTATTCATATTACAGACTTATTATGAGACTGTACATCCCGTCTGAACACACTCGACCACATCAGGAAATCTGTCATGTTTTCCAACACAGCCTCCTGGGACCCTCCAACCTCCTGCTCCAATGTGGGTTTGCTGTTTTCTTTGATGCCTCCACAGGTTTTGTCCTGGGACTTCCTATCACCAGACTGCCTGGGTTTGCATCTTGGCTGGCCCTCGTGAGAGCTTGAACAGATGGCAGCCTCTCTGTGGCTCAGTTTCCTTGGCTGAAAAATGGGAATATTAATAGTCATGTGGATTAAGTGAGATAGAGCGTAAGATGTTAGAAACAGTCCCCTACTCACTGAGCACAGGATGTTATTTTTGTCGTCATCCTGTAGAATTCCCCAAGAGGCCCCCAACCTCTCCCATTAGCTACCCCGATTCCTGAATCCTGTGTCTTCCTCACGCTTCCTTTCTCTCTGTCTTCTTGGACTGCATCTTCCAGCACGTTCCAAACAATGGTACATGGGAGGTACCACTATGAGGCATTCTGCATCCTCAACACCACTAGCCTTCATCTCACATGACATCATTGGGTTGGGGGTGGAATCGTAGGTATTTCCCCCCAGAATGGTGAAGTCATTCACTGTTGGCTTTGTGCCAAGCGCAACAAAATCCAATCCCTTTTCTGTTCCTCAACTCTCATCTCTTACTCTCTATTATTCCATAGTTTCTTCTTTTTATCCTTCATGCTCTGAAATGCCCCAGCCATGCCCCACAATAGAAGTCTCCTCCCTTCCCTGGCGATCCTGACGATCCAGAACCTTGGGTGTTCTCACGCTTTTGAAGACTTCCAAAACATTCTCATTTCAAATCATGTATCTCCTCTTTTCTCACACAGATAGGCAACCTTGGTTTAGTTTCTCTAATTCTCTATGCAGCAAGTTTGAGGAGTAGGAGAAATATTTGGACCCCTAGATGCTAATTAACTCTGACATTGATGGATGACGTCCAACCAGTTAACGAACACATTCTGATTACTGATGTTATGAGGTGCTGGGCGAGGAGTGGGGATAAAAGGTGAGTGAAAGTTTGCATGTGCCCTTGCCCAGCTCTTAGTCTAACGAGAAGTTAATGGGAAATGCAGGTTTACAAACAAAAATTGGGACTTGCTGTTAAATATGGCTGATTTAATACAGTCACTCATCTCCTCTCTCTCCCTCTATCTCTTCCTCTCAAAGCCTTCCATGCTGGTACTAGAGAGAAAACAAAGAACAGAGAGCATGTGTGCAGAGGTAGCAGATAAAAGATGACCTTTAGAAAGCCTGGGGGCAGAGAGGATAGTAACCGCTTTGGCAGGCTGGAGGGAGACGAAGGCAAGGAAGAGCTAGTGAGAGGCAGGGGTAGCTGAGGAGAAATCAGCTCCAGAACTCTTGACAGTCTCAGGAATAGGAGGCAGCAGGTGCCTCTCAAGGTGCAGATGGCTGGAGGCAGGGCAGAAACAGCAGATTTGCTGGAAAATCCCTGTAAGAATCTTTCCCACTCCCGGCAGCCAGTGAACATGTCTTTCCAACTGTGGCAAACTATTGGGAATGTGCTCTTTCACATCAGTGATGAAGGAACAAGGATATGGAGTCCTGGACGCCGGGAAGAGCTGAGGGCAAGGGTGAGATACCATGTTGAAGAAAAAGACAGGAAGAGAAAGCCTGCCACTCCTAAGTAGATGCCCATAACCACTGAAAACAGACTCAAAACAAGTGCACGCACACGCGTGTTCACAGCAGCATTATTCACAAGAGGCAAAAGGTGGAAACAACCCAAGTGTCCACCAACAGATGAATGGATAAACAGAATGTGGTCCATCCGTACAAAGGAATATTACTCAGCCATAAAAAGGAGTGAAGTATTGATACATGCTACAATGTGGATGAACCTCAAAAACATTATGTTCCAAGCTCAAAAACATTACGTTCTGAACCTCAAAAACAAAATGTTCTGGAGCTAGATAGAGATGGTGGTTGCACAACATTGTGAATGTACTAAATTCCACTGCATTGTTCACCTTGTAATGGTTAATTTTATGTTATGAATGTTACCTAACAAAAGAAAGAGAGAGAAAGCCTTCATATTGCATGTTGAAATATCCAATCCTCTCCTCCTACTGGGCATCCAGAAAATATTTCTATTAGGAATTCCTCCTTGAGGAAGTGACCTATTCAAGAGAAAATTTCCAGGGACAGTAAAATATGAAAATCCCCAGAAATGGCTGTGTGTTCACACTGTCACCAAGTATTGGCGCCCACCGGCATCCAGGCTTGCACACACAGCTCTGACACAAGAGTGAACAGCCCAGGCTCACTGGTCATTTGAGGAAAGGCTCTGACATGGAAAACAGCTGCAAAAACAAATAAATGCAGTAAATAGCAACTCGGAGGGAGTCACAAAGAGACAAGGCAGGAACAGAAGAAGCTTCAAATAAAACACGGAATTCTCAGAGAACGAAGAAAAGCTATTCGCCATGAAATATGAGTTGGGCAGTACAAAAAAGACGTATTTGGAGAACAAGAAGGAGCTCTCAGAATTTAAAAGGGACTGCAAAAACAAGCTTTAATAAAATGGCTGGAATATAAAGATAAGTAACTCACCTGGAAAGGAGGAAACAAATAAAACAAAGAGAAGAGGGAAGAGAGAAGACAAGAAAAAAGATCCATCTAGTTGGTTGAATATCTGAATACAGGAGTTTCAGGAAAAAAAAGAGAAAACAGAGGATTAAAGTGATATTCAAAAAAAAAAAAAAAACTATCCTAGAATGGAAGGATCTGAGTTTCCAGGCTGAAGGGCTCATCCCAAGATACTGAGAGATGAAGAGTTAGGTGAGGGGCACCTGAGCACAGGTAGCCAAGAGGCACAGGTGGCTCACATCCTTGCCAAAGAGGCAGCAAGCCCCGCACCTGCTTTATTGAGAGAGCATCCTGTTCAGCTGCTGAGAGACTCGGGGCAGAAACCGTGTTCATTTTTTTCTACTTAAAATGCAGGCGATTCAAAGTGGAAAACAAGCAAGTAAATACGTCACCTTTGGCTTCATCTTTATTTCACCTAATCCAAGACATTTCAAAAAAAAAAGGTGACTTGCTTTTTTGAATAGGGGCCTCCATCTTTCCAAAGAGAGTAGCAAAAGAGGAGTCTTGTTGTGCAGTCTTTGAAGGAGGTTCCTTAAATGTATGTATCAGCTTCCAACAATACGGAGGCAATGATGTGTCTTCTTTCTCAGAAACTTCACAGAACTACATGGAGAAATGTCTCTGCTAACAGTTGCTGTGCTGTCTCTAATTCTTTTACTTATGTGTTCTGCTTTTTTGTCATTTCTCATATTTAACCATCGCATTGGCAGCAACCTTTCTAAATGAAATGAGAGTTCAGCCACTACGTAAGGGCACGGATTCTAGCCCAAACATGCCCCCACAGACAACCTATAGAGAGAAGTGGCGCCTGGTTACAGGCGTCGTCTGGGGTCAAGTGGGACACGCCGAAGATGTGACTGTATCTTATTCTGATTTGGGGGCCACACGTTGGAAAAATGGACATGTAACTTTTTACGGAGCTGTTCTCTTGGTTCATTGGCTGGCTGGTCTTTCTCTAAAGACCTAAACCCTACTCGGTCACGCTGGGTGTGGTTGTAGCAGAAAACCTATGGCTGATTGAAAACTTGTTGAGTCTTTGGGTCTAAAACATACGAGAACCTTGAAATGTGCTGGAGACTTATACTTCAGGCCTCCAAAGGGTTTTGCTTCATAGGTGGCTGTTGAAGGTAGAGATAATCATTATCCTTAATATGAGTGATAAAAATCCGTAAAAATATAGTAACCGCAGCCCCCAAAGCATGACAAAACCAGCTTCAAGTGAAGGCATTAGCCTTTGTAGCTCTTCAGTGCATTTCTTTTTTTCTTTTTTTTGGGGGGGGGTGGCATAAAAGAAGTTTATTTATTTATTTATTTATTTGGGTGTAAAGCGTTATATTTTGATTTCTGTGTAGATTACACTGTGTTCACCCCCCAAAGACTAATTACAATCCATCACAACACACATGTGCCTAATCATCCCTTTCGCCCTCCCCCCTCCCCACTTCCCCTCTGGTAACCACCAATCCAATCTCTGTCTCTATGTGTTTGTTTTTGTTTTTATCTTCTGCTTATGAGTGAGATCATACGGTATTTGACCTTCTCCTTCTGACTTATTTCACTTTGCATAATACCCTCAAGGTCCATCCATGTTGTCATAAATGGCCAGATTTCATCATTTTTTATGGCTGAATAGTATTCCATTGTGTATACATACCAATCTTCTTTATCCATTCATCCCTTGATGGGAACCTAAGTTGCTTCCAAGTCTTGGCTATTGTGAATAACGCTGCAATGAACACAGGGGTGCATATATCTTTATGCTTCAATGCATTTCTAATGGCTGAGTTTGGACAAGTGTGCCCTCAGAATGATTTGGGGTGTCCAGAAACCTTCACATATACCAGAGATTACATCCAGCAGGGGAAGGTGTGGGAGGGAAGGGAGATTACAGAGGAATTGTTCAGGCAGAGTAAAGAAAAAGTTTTCCCACTGAGTCAATTTGAGATAACGATCGATGCTAGCAGACTCTGAACCAAAGCAAACAGTGTTGGGCTATTTGCTGAGGACTTCAGACAGCAAATCTTACAATGAGCCATCTTATGGCCACTTTCCTGGGGATTGGTGGTCCTTTTCAGCTCATTTATGGAGCATACCCTGATCTTGTATTAGGATGCTCTGGCAACTGTCAGGTCCCACAGAATCGGCACAGACCCCAAGTAAGGCTGCGATGGACTGAATTGCTCCCCCCACCAAAAAAAAATCATAGGTTGAAACTCTAACCCCCAGCATGGCTGTGTTTGGAGATGGGACCTTCAGGGAGGTAATTAAGGTTAACTGAGGCTGGGAGGGTGGGCTCCCTGATCCCATAGGTGTGTGCCCTTATAAGAAGAAAAAGAGACATGAGACCTCCCTCTCTCTCTCTCTCCCTTTCTCTCCCTTGATGTGTGCAGACAATTCGCCTGTGAGGACACAGAGAGAAGACGGCCATCTACAAGCCAGGAAGAAAGCTCTCGCCAGGAACCAACACTGCCCACCACTTAACCTTGGACTTGCAGCCTCCTGAACTGTGAGAACATAAATTTCTGTTCTTTAAGCAGCCTAGTCTGTGGTATTCTGTTACAGCAGCCTGAGCTGCCTTATACAAAAGTCCTCACCTGCTTGCATGTTTATAAGCCAACACCAACCCTTGTGCATGTGCACCATAAGGCCTTAATAACTTTTTATTGAATTGAAAAGTTTTTTTTTAAATTTCCTTCTCCAAAGTGCATACAAACCATTTTGGGGGAAGAAAGAATACGCAAGTATAGAAAGAGTGACAAAAAACGAAACTCGAACTGGTGAGATTCAAAAGAAAATGAAAGATTAGGATCGTTCCTTGTAATGTCTGAAATGCTTGGTGTATTCACTCATTCTGGGGACATTGACGGGATAGCTGCTACGGGCAAAGAGGTGCAGTCAGTCGCATCCTTTGTCTGATTAAATTCCAGCAGTATTCTGTGAAGGAAGCATTATTACTCTGTTCTGTCTTCACCCTGGTATTTACCATAATAGGTTAAAATTCTATGTTCCACTAGCAGACATTTGGTCCTGTCCAAAATGTCCATAAGAGATGTGGTCCAGGGTAAAAACTAGACTATTGGTGGTGAACACGACACAGTCTATACAGAAGCTGAAATATAATAATGTATGCCCGAAATTCACACAATGGTATAAGCCAACATGACCTCAATAAAATATTTTTTTTTAAAAAGATATGTGGTCCATACCAAAAGGTCCTTGATATTTGGTCCTGTCCAAAACATCCATAAGACATTTGGTCCACAAGACATTTGGTCTCAAGCATCTTTTGGCATGGCCTAAATGTCTTACGGACATTACATAATGTCCATAAGCTTGCAGACGAAATGTCCTACAAGTGTATATTCACCTCTCTCTATCCTCACTGGAGACAGGGATCTCTGTGAGGACAATAACCATGTTTGTCTATACCACAGATTGCCACACTCTTTCTGGAAAGGGCCAGATGGTAAATATGGGCCGTCTCATCATGAGGGGACATGTGCCTCAGTCTACAAGGATCAAGAACTGGATGCCCCATTGATGTTTTCACTGACAGAACAAGAAAGCTTTTGCGAGTCTTCACATGACCATATGACTAATGTCTAAAAAACACAATTCTGTCTGCTACAATCAGGGCTTGTTACAGACCAAAGAGAAACCCAGCCCTTGCCTGTAGTCCTGGACAGGAGATCGATGACAGAGATAAAGAAAGAAAGGTTCAAATTTGAAGGAGCTTATAAAGCCAAGTCAACAGGATGTGGTAACTGACTGTGTTCTGAAAAAGAGAAGAAAGGCAAAGATAACCTCCGAATGAGGACCTGAGGCTTGAACAGAAATGTGTATTTTTAACAAAATATTGAGAAAGGGAACCACCAGATTGGGTGGGGAAATTGGATAGAAATGAATTTGCTTTTGATTATTTTTACTCTATAAAATCAATTTTAGACTCTGAAGGTTGACAAGGAAGTAATAAAAATTAAGGAAGTCTTTCAAGGACCATTTTAAAATCATAATACACTGGAAGTACATTTACTTACTCTAATATTCAAGACTTTCATGTGTCACCAAGATCAGACAACGGTATGCCTTATTTTGGTTATTACTTGAATTTTCGGTTATTTTATTAACATATGAAAATGTATACTTGTAAAATTAACAATAAATTTCTTCCATTTTAAAAAGACAAGATATTTTTAGAATAGCTTTGCATGATGAAGTCTAGTCGACTTCTTGCCTAGAGAAAGATCAAAGTCGACACACTTGACCAATGTCCAGTCATATGCGGGATATATTGCTTAGTAAAATAGAGAAAGAGAAAAAAAATAGCTGCTTCTCAACCTATTCTATGGCCAATTATAATTCTGAAGTTATTTTCTCCGTGGACATTTCTCATCTGTTCCTGTTCTGAAATTCCGCACTTACATCATGTCAAAATCGCTCATAAACTCTCACCACATATTGTAAATAAATCAGTTGATAGAATTACGGGAATTACGTTGATGTACTTAGCTATATTTCACTCATTTTCTCTGCGGTGTATTACTCTGCTGTCTGCATACCGCAAGGTCTATTTACACATTTTTTCCCTCTCAGTGACCATCTGGATCGCTTCCCATCTCTTGCACCTACAGACACGGGTGCCGTGAACATTTTCATAGATGGTTCCTAGTACACTTTTGTAGGCATTTTCTCAGGGTAAGTAATCAGTGGAATTGCTGAGTCGTACGCATATCCTCATCTTTACCAAGTAAAGCCACAGGATTTTTCCAAGTAGCTATAGCAATTTCCGCGTCTACAATTTCCATGTCTCCACATCTGTGGTCAGCTTCGCTATTGTGTGATAGAAATTGTGGTTTTAATTTTATATCCCTGATTACTACTGGGTGACCCACCTCCATTTGTTTATTTGTAACTTAGATTTCTTCTTTGAAATGCCTGTTTGCGTCTTTTACCCATTTTTCTGCGATTGTGCTGTCTTTTCAAGTTGATGGGTAGGAGTTCTTTATGTATTATGAATATTAATCCTCTGTTGATTATTTACAGTAAATCTCTTCTCTCAGTCCACAGCTTGTCTTTTCACTCTTTCATTGGAGTCTTCAGGAAGAGAAGTTCTTAATTTTCATGGAGTAGAATGCATCAGTCTTTTCCTTCAGGGTTTCTGCCTGTTGTCTCTCAGTTAAAAAATCCTGTTCTACAAAAAAACAAACAACCAGATCAAAAAATGGGCAGCGGAAATGAACAGACATTTTTCCAAGGAAGATATACAGATGGTCAATAGGCACATGAAAAGATGTTCAACATCACTAATCATCAGGGAAATGCAAATCAAAACAACACTAAGATGTCACTTTACACCTGTTAGAATGGTTATAATCACCAAGACAGAAAATGTTGGAGAGGCTGTGGAGAAAAGGGAACCCTCATTTATTCCTGGTGGGAATGCAAACTGGTGCAGCCTCTATGGAAAACAGTTTGGAGATTTGTCAAAAAATTAATAATAGAAATACCTTATGATCCAGCTATCCCACTTAGGGGTATTTATCCAAAGAACTTGAAATCAACAATCCAAAGAGTGTTATGCACACCTATGTTCATTGCAGCATTATTCACTATAGCCCAGAAGTGGAAGCAACCCAAGTGTCCATCAACAGATGATTGGATAAAGAAGATGTGGTATATATATGCAATGGAATACTACTCAGCCACATAAAAAAGACAAAATCATCCCATTTGCAACAACATGGATGGAGCTGGAGGGTATTATGTTAAGTGAAATAAGCCAGTCAGAGAAGGACAAACACTGTATGATTTCACACATATGTGGAATATAAACTAACACACGGACAGAGAGAACAATTTGGTGGTTACCAGGGGGAAGAGAATAGGGGGGTAGGCACAAGGGCTGAAGGGGTGCATTTATATGGTGACTGACAAATAATAATATACAACTGGAATCTCACGATGTTATAAACTATTACGACATCAATTAAAAAAAAACTGATATTAAATAAAATGAGAAGGAAAAAACCTGTTCTTCCACCAGCTCATAAATATATTTGCTTGTATTTTCTTCTAAAAAGTTTAAGGTTTTGCCTTTCAAACCTGACTGCTTAACCTTGACAGCTTTGATTTTGCAGTATGGTTTGGTCCATATGGATAACCAGTTGTCCCAGCCCCAGATTGAACAGGTCATCATTTTCCCATTGAGCTGTCACACACTAACATGCCTTGGATTGACTATTTTCAATCCCAACACCCATGCTACACCTCATTCATACTATAGCTTCTTTAAAGTAAACTTGATATCTGCGGGATCAATTCCACCTTATTTTTCTCTCTCAAATTTATTTTAGCGATATTGGCTATCTGCATATAAATTTTAAATTAAGTCAGATTGTCAGTCTCCTTGAAAAAAAATATTGTGGGGCTATGATTGAAATGAGAGAGAGAAAGAGAAAGAGAGGGAGAGACACCTTCCGCATCTTTATGCCACAGCATTTTTCAAACTTTGAATATGATATTTCTTGAATGATATCCTTCAGATGTGTCTGTCAACAGGACATTAAAGTTGGGTAATTTTCTTCATTAATTCTTCATTTCTTTTGGTAGAACAATCCCAAACACTTTACTTTTTATTGTTATTATAAGTGGTTTATTTTTTATTATATTATTAAATATTCTTGTGCTGGTGTGTTGAAATGAAATTGACTTTGCTTAACGATTTTTTAAGTGGCAATTTGCTAAACTCATTAATTCTATGATTTATCTAGAAGTTTTTCTGGGGGGATATGTTTTTATATATATATATATATATATAATATCATCTGCAAATAATATGATTATCTTTTTTTTCAATTCTTGTACTTTTTTTCTTTTTCTGATCTGATCATACTGGCTAAAACCTCCAGGACGATGTGAGATAGAAATAACGATAACAGTTATCCTTGAATTGTTCCTGATTTTAAGGAGACTGCTTTCAAAATTTCACTATTTAGTATGATGTGCAATAAGTTCTTTTGTAGAAGGCATTCATGAGATTAAGGAAGGTTTGATTTATTCCTAGCTTGTTAAATCATGAATGGATGCTCAATTTTACCAGTTATTTTCTGTATCAACTGATAGAAGTGCTTGTTTTTATATTTTGTTCTCTCCTTTAAGCTGTTAATATTTAATGTACAATCACAGATTAATGTTGAACTTTGCCTTCCCATTATAAACCAAACTCTTTTAATGGCTTACTTAATTTGTTTTTCTAATACTTTGCTTTGAAATTTGCAATTTTACTCAAAAAAGTGAGATGGACCTGTAATTTTCTTTCCCATGCTTTCTTTATTGGCTTTTGGTATAAAAATATTGGCGGCCTCATAAAATACTTTGGAGATTTTTTTTCCTATTATCTGGAGTAGTTTAGGTAATACTGAAATTTTCAGCTATTTAATGAAACCACCTGGGCCTAGCATATTCTTGGTGAGCAGCTTTTAAGCTATTGATTCAATGTATTAACTTTCTATAATACTTTTCAGGTCTTACACGTGTACTTGAGTCAGTGTTGGTAAAGTAATGACACCATTGTGTCCAAGTTTTTATAGGTACCAGGACAAAGTTATTCATAATATTACCTTATTTTCTTTATAAACACTGCTGCATCTGAAGTTGTATCACCTCTGTATTCGTAGCATCATTCATTGGCAAATTCTTTTTTCTTTTTATTTTCAATCTTACCAGAATCTTTTTGATTCTACTGCTTTTATTTTATTTAGTGTATTTTAATTTTATTAGAAATTAAAATTTTATTTAAAATAAAATTAATATGCGAAAGATAAAATTGAAAATAAAACTAATTTTACTAAAGTAAAAATTTAATTTAAAATAAAATTAATGTGTTAAAAGTAAAATTGAAAATAAAACTAATTTTAGTCACATTAAATTTTTTAAAATAAATTTAATAATTTTAAAATTATTTTTTATGAATTTAAAAAAATTGCAAATTTTAAATAAATTTAACTTAAAAAAAAACTAATTTTACTAAAATTAAATTATTTTAAAATAAATTCAACAATTCTTAAATTACTTTCTTATAAATTTAATAAAATTGCTAATTTTAAATTTAATTTAATTTAAAATAAAACTAATTTTATTAAAATTTTTTAAATGCTTCTAATTTTGGCTACATTGATCCTCTCTATTTCATTTTTATCTAATGTAGTAAACTCTGTTGGTTTTCATTTCTTTCCTTCCACTTTTCTGTGTGTACTCTGTTCCTCTTTTTCTGACTTTGGTTGGACGCTCAGCTCATTATCTGTGCCATTTCTCCCTTTCCGGCACAAACCACGTGCGCTTCTTAATGGAACCTCTCATGACAAATCAGCTGCATCGCACAGCTTCTAAACTGTGGATGTGCGTCCCCAGTAGTCAAAAATGGAGCTTGCAAATATTTTCTTGGGACACCAAGATTGTCTGTGTAAACATAACAGCGTGTTGGGTATAAGGATAAACAGTTGCCCCAAGTGAAGGCCACTCTGTTCTACCTTCTCCGCCGTGACTTTGGAAAGAACGGACACTTTGTCACTCTTAGGAAAACATCCACGCATGGGAGCTCGAAGCAGGGACAAGACGCCCTCAGTCCCTTAAGGGAGATGCCTATTATTTGATGAGGAAAGAAGCAGGCAGATGGATCTCCGTGCCTTCAGCCTGTGCCAAAACTGTCTGTAACCACATGGCTAGGGGACCCGAAATAGCACAAACAAGACCCACGGGGGAAAGCAGTCCAAGGAGAATTAGCCCTCATGCTGGTATTTTTGCACACGGATTAAATGACTCATGGAAGATGCTTCCTCTGGGTGGAGGAGAGGAGTGCATGATCTGTGCTGCCTCTGAAGAGGGAGCAGCTGGGGCAGAGGGTGATGGGCAAGGGGCCTCCAGAGAGCACGGAAGGACAGCTGGACCCGCCTCTTCCAAAGCTCCGTTGCGTCTTTTGGAGTGATGCTGCGGGAAGGAGGGTTCTCAGGTTGAGAGCACCCATGGTTTGCCTTCCCCGCAGGAGGAAGGGGGAGGATGAACTGGCCTGGCTGAGTATCATCTGTGCGTACTGACCCTGTCTTTCCTTAAAATGTTGACTCGTGGCTCATCATGCACTTATTTTATTTATTTATTTTTTTGCACTCATTTTGATTTTTTTTAAACATTGCATTAAAAAAGTATGGCTGGGGCCATGGCAATGGCGTCTGAGTGGTATTGGACCATATACAACTGTGCCAGGAATCAGATATTCTTTTAGCTGAGAAACAAACCCATGCCTTGTATTTTTCACGGCTCTTGAGTCCAGCTCTGTGCCCATAGTTGGCACTCAGTCAATACTGGTTGAAGTCATGTTAATCCTGATATCACATTGACAAATACTTATCCATGCATGGTTAATGTTGTATCATATATATCTCACTCTGTGGTTTCTTTGCAGGAATTTTTTTAAGCTGCTTGTACTTTTTGGTTTACTTAAAACGAAACTGTCTGTAAAATTCAATGAACTGGCCACACGGAAGCTATAAAATGTTCTGATCTGCCAGAAGAGAGTTTAATTTCAATGAGAACAAAAAATATAAATAAAAGCTTAATATCGTTTTCTTCTGTAAAATAGTATGGATCGTCCTTATTGAGTTTCCAACACTTTTATTTAGGTGGGTTCAATTGTGCCTCCCACCCCCAAAAAAGATAGGCTGACGTCCTAACCCCGGTACCACAGAATGGGACCTTATTTGGATATAGGGTCTTGGCAGATGTAATAAGCTAAGAGGAGGTCCTACTGAGTGGAGCAGGGTGGCCCTAGTTCAATATGACTGGTGTCCTCATAAGAAGACACAGAGATTCAGAGAGAAAACTACGGGATGATGGAGGCAGAGATTGGAGCGATGCAGTCACAGAGGAAGGAATGCCAAGGATTGCTGGAAGCCACCAGAGGCTAGGAATAGACAAGGAAGGATCCCCCCTCCCTAGAACATTCAGAAAGAGCATGGCCTTCTCCACACCTTGATTTTGGACTTCTAGCCTCCAGAACTGTGACAGAATATATTGCTATTCTTTTAAGCCACCCAGTTGGTGTTACTTTGTTACTGTAGCTCTAGGAAACGTACACATAGAAAGACAAAGACACAAAAGCTCACATAGTGTGTGACTCCATTGATGTGAAATGTCCAGGATAGGCAAATCCACATGAGTGGTCACCAGAGGCTGCCAGGAGGGTGAACGGAGAGTGACTGACTGCTTGATGGGTACGGGGTCTCCTTTAGGGGTGACGAAATGTTCTGGAACTAGATAGAGGTGGTGGTTGCACAACATCGTGAATGTGCCAAATGCCACTGACTTGTATACTTCATAATGGTTAAAACAGTGCCAGAAAAAGTCGTAGGTACTCTCAGACTCTCTCTCCATCTCTCCCTCTCCCCCATTCCCCAAGTGTAACAGCCAAATACATCTCCAGATGTTCCCAAGGGGGCAAAGTCATCCCCCAGTTGAGAACCACTGGTCTAAAATCTAGTAACAAAGAAAAGGTCAACTCCTCTCTCAACGCCTGTGCTCATCCATCATTCCGCCTCATCCATCATTTCACACAGCTGCAAACGGATCAAGTTACAACTGCTCGATTCTTTTTCTGTCATTTATTCTTTAGCCACTGCCTGAGCACTAATTCTTTCAAGCTACAACGTTCACGCATAAATCTAGTCTCTGCAATAAAGCTGTTAAAAATAAAAACTTTCAGAGCCTTTTTTTTCCCCTAAGGGACATCTACTTGTTCTAGTAAACAATAAATAAATTAAAATAATAAAGCATAAAATAAAAATAATGAATTCATATGGTTTCCCATCTCCCTTCTCAGTTATGTTTTTATTTCGACTGGCACCTTCTGGAAGATTCTGAAACCCCAGCAGATGCCCCCAAAGAAGGTCATTTCAGAGACAGCACACCTCAGCCCTATTCAAGCCCCACAACACCATGAGCCATTTGACTGGCAAGTTTGGCTCACCTGCTTTCTGTTTATTGCAGTAATTCATACATTAATAATAACTAAATTTTGAGAATTCGTTGACAAAATGCATTCACGTATATTGTTTAAATATCAAGACATTTCTGTGAAAGATGTCTCATTCCTAATGTTTCTGATGAGGAAACACTTTTAACAGTTGAGCTGGTGTCTTCCCCTCTCTTCAAGATGTTACCACCCAACGCGGGGCCTTCTGCTCGCTGTAAGACATGCCGATAGTCAAGAGGCAAGGTGGTAGGAGAAAAAGGACTTTTTATTACAGCTTGCTAGCAAGAGGGAAGATGGCCGATTCATGTCCAAAAGAACCATCTTAAGGGGGCAAAAAATCTTATAGCAGTTATATAGGCCATTGGGTTATTGGGGAGGGTGTTAGGAATGTTGATCTTCTGGTATTACAGACTGGGAGTTGCCACACCAGATCTTTCAGTTTTCACTGATGATGGCTATCAGCATAGACTCTCTGTTCGGGGGTCATCACATTCCTAAGGAACTCAAAAGAACAAAGTTATCATCTTATCGCAGCTGGGAGGTACATGCACAAGCAAGGGTTGTAAAATCTACAGAGCAGTTAGATCTCCTGGAGGGTGCACATCCAGCTGGGTTAGTTAGTCAGAGGTCATCCAAAGTTACAGTAGGGCTTCTTTTCTACAGTATGGCTTCCCTCATGTCAACCTTGTCTGGAGCACGTATCAAAGACACATATGCAATGGAAAGAGAACACCTCATCGAACCATATTCAAGGCTCCTCTTGGAGACTTAAATGCATGCTCGCATAAAAAAAGAAAATTTTATTTAATAATGGGTACCTAAACTAAAAAACAAACAAAAAAAAAAACACTTTTTTTTTGCAAACCACTGTAAGAACACTGACATTACTTTGCTAATGAGTGGAAACAGCACACATTCCTTTCCTAGCAAAGAATGTGCTCCCATTAGCTGGAAAACTTCTGATTATATAGTAATTAGGCTTGTAATGGCACTTTTATTATGCATTGGATTAGATGGTTAGCATAATTATAGCAACCAATTAAATCTTTATTAAAGCCATGTAATTGCTTGGCAGGGCTGGGTGACACAGAACAGAGCTGATTCTCTGGAAGATCTAGATGCTAAATAAATCCTTCCCCCGTCCATCGGAAGTTCATCTCACACATGGTCCTCTCAAAATAAAGGAAGTGCAGAAACAGCAAAACGCAGCTCAGAGGAGAATTTCCCCAAAAAACACAAAACAGGGAAAAACCAAACTGGCAGATGGAAGAGAGTTTTGTGGGAGAATTTTTAATGTGTGGTTGGTTGGAAATAGGCAAACTGTCAACGTTTCAGAGGTATGACTTGATCCGAGGCTGTTTGAAGAAACTATCCATATATTTTATTCTTTTATGGAAAGGGAACCTTCCAGGTAGACTTCATGTTTCCTTGTTAGGAAGTACACCGAAAAGAGTGGATGTGGTCGGCAGAATTCTAACGTGGTCCCTGTGATGGGTTGAACAGTGGTCCCCAAAATGTATGTCCACCCTGAACATGCGAATGAGACTTTATTAGGAGACAGGGTCTTTGCAGATGTGATTAAGTGAAGGATGGAGATGAGGGCGTCCTGCATGAGGGTGGCCCTAAATCCAATGACAGTGTCCTCATCAGAGAGAGAAGAGGAGAGACACAGACACAGAGGAGAAGCCACGTGGAGACGGAGGCAGAGATGGGAGGGAGGCGGCCACCAGCCCAGGGACGCCTGGAGCCCCAGAAGCTGGAAGAGGCAGGAAGGACCCTCCCCTGGAGCCTCCGGAGGGAGTGCAGCTCTGTGACACCTTGATCTCAGACCTCTAGTCTCCACAACTGGGAATGGGTAAATTCGTATTATTTTAAGCCTCCCAGTTTGTCGTCATTTGTTATGGTGGCCCTAGCAAACTAATGCAAAAGCATCCTTGGTCTCTACCCACTTGATGCCAGTAGTCCCATCTCCTTAACTTTGACAATCAAAAATGTCTCGAGACATTGTCAAGTTTCCCCCAAAGAGCAGAATCACCCCTGATTGAGGATCCCTGCTCTAAGCCTACAGTAGTCTGGTTTTGAGTCCAGCAGAAATGAGCTCTAACTTTTCTCCCATCAGGCAGAAACCTCTGAGTCTCACCAGGCTTGACAGGGTCCCATGCTCTCCCGCGAACCGAGCCCAGACGAATGCATGGGACGCTGCACTAGCCCACGCCTCAGGCTTGTCAAAAATACGAGGTATAAACTGCAAGAGAAGCAAAAAGTTTATACGGGGGTCTCAAGAATTGCAATTTGTGGGGGCTGGCTCCATGGCGTAGCAGTTAAGTTTGTGCACTCTGCTGCTGGCAGCCTGGGTTCGGATCCCGGGTGCGCACCGATGCACCGTTTGTCAGACCATGCTGTGGTGGTGTACCATATAAAGTGGAGGAAGATGAGCACAGATGTTAGCCCAGGGCAGGTCTTTCTCAGCAAAAAAAGAGGAGGATTGTCCTAAGAAAAAAGAACAAAGCAGGAGGCATCACAATCCCTGACTTCAAAACATACTACAAAGCAATAGTAATCAAAACAGCATGGTACTGGTACAAAAACAGGCACACAGATCAATGGAACAGAATTGAAAGCCCAGAAATAAAACCACACATATCCGGACAGCTAATTTTCGACAAAGGTGCTAAGAACATGCAATGGAGAAAGGAAAGTCTCTTCAATAAATGGTGTTGGGAAAACTGGACAGCCACATGCAAAAGAATGAAAGTGGACCATGTGCTATCACCATTCACAAAAATTAACTCAAAATGGATCAAAGACCTGAAGGTGAGACCTGAAACTATAAAACTCATAGAAGAAAATATAGGCAACACAGTCTTTGACATTGGTTTTAAAGGAATCTTTTCGGATGACATGCCTAACCAAACTAGGGAAACTAAAGAAAAAATAAACAAGTGGGACTTTATCAGATTAAAGAGCTTTTATAAGACAAATGAAACCAGAATCAAGATGAACAGACAACCAACCAGCTGGGAGAGAATATTTGCAAAATATACATCTGACAAGGGGTTGATCTCCACAATATATAAAGAACACACACAACTGAACAACAAAAAAAAACAAACAACCCGATCAAAAAATGGGCAGAGGAAATGAAGAGACACTTCTCCAAGGAAGATATACAGATGGTCAATAGGCACATGAAAAGATGCTCAACATCACTAATCATCAGGGAAATGCAAATCAAAACAACACTAAGATACCACCTCACGCCCGTTAGAATGGCTATAATCACCAAGACAAAGAACAACAAGTGTTGGAGAGGATGTGGAGAAACAGGAACCCTCATACACAGCTGGTGGGAATGCAAACTGGTGCAGCCTCTATGACAAACGGTATGGAGATTCCTCAAAGAATTAAAAATAGAGATGCCCTATGATCCAACCAGCCCACTACTGGGAATCTATCCAACGAACCTGAAATCAACAATCCAAAGAGGCATATGCACCCCTATGTTCATTGCAGCATTATTCACCATAGCCAAGAAGTGGAAGCAACCTAAGTGTCCCTTGACTGATGATTGGATTAAGAAATTGTGGTATATATATACAATGGAATACTACTCAGCCATAAAAAAAGACAAAATCGTCCCATTTGCAACAACATGGATGGGCCTGGAGCGTATTATGTTAAGTGAAATAAGCCAGAAAGAGAAAGACAAACACTGTATGATCTCACTCATATGTGGAATATAAAGCAACTCATGGACAGAGAAAACTGGACTGTGGTTACCAGGGGCAGTGGGGGTGGGGGGTGGGCACAAGGGGTGAAGGGAGTCATATATATGGTGATGGACAAACAAAAATGTACAACCTAAAATTTCACAATGTTAGAAACCATTAAAACAATCAATTAAAAAAAAAAAAAAAAGAGGAGGATTGGCATGGATGTTAGCTCAGGGCTGATCTTCCTTACCAAAAAAAAAAAGAATTGCAATTTGGGAGACACAGATTCAAGTAGAAACCCAAATAGTGTCCCGATTCTGGAAAGGGGCTCAGAGGTTTTATGGGAAAAAGAGAGGAAGATGAAGTAAGTTGTATTAAAGAATCAGAGATGAGTTAAGGCTGGGTTTGTACTTTGTAGACTGGCTTGTGATTCGGTCATCAGACAAAAAGCTAGACTTGGGCTTCATTGAATGGTTAGCCATTCAGTCATCAGCAAAGTCTAGTTCCATCATTCCTTACAAATAGGATATTCTCATTTTACTGACTTCTGGGAATGTTGGCAGTTTGGTCCACTTTGGAAGACAAAGAAAACAAGATGTGCAGGTCAATTCCTCCGAAATGGCTGCTCTGGGTCTGCTGTAATATGGCTCCACTCATGTCCTCTTTTACAGCGCCCAGCCCATGTCCATCATTGGGGGTGGGCTCCTGTGGCTCCCAGACTGGCATGTATTTTGCCCATCATATATCCAACTTTAGGTTGCTGCTCCTGAAGAAGGGCACCATCCTCTCAAGGATTCAGGTGGTAAGCCTTGGGGGTCTCCGTGAAGAAGAAACCCTACCATCTCCTTCCTTCTATAGGAGCACCCTCAGCTCTCAGCCTTGACTGTGCATTGGAATCTCCTGGATGACTTGTTCAACACAGCCCTGCTCCCACCGTTTCCCATTCACCATGTCTGGGAGGGACCCAAGAATCTGCATTTTGAACAAATTCCCAGTCGATGCAGTGCTGCTGGTCCGGGCCGACTTTGAGAACCATTGATGATCGGAACATGGACGTTCTGTGCTGGATTCATCACTCACGGGAACAGGAAGTCTACAAACAGAGTGTAAGACAGCTCCTTGTCATGTTAGTACCAGGTTGCCCACATATGAAGGAAGGTGATACAAGGAGAAAGACAGAAATGCAGAGAGCTAGGTCCAGACGATAGAAGGGGAGAGAGAGAGGCACATCGAGAAGCAATGATCTGATTCCTCACACATCCAGAGACACCCTTGGCCTCGTCGCATCTGAGTTGACCTAGAGTCTAAAATTCCCCACCGCACCCACAACCATCTCCGTGGGATCCCCAGTTTCCCAGAAAACGAGCATCCAGCAAGGACATTGGATTCCAGATCTCACTTAGCTTTCTGAATCTCATCCTCTTGTGGAAAACTAGGTCCGGGTCACCCTCTCATTCTCATCTTCTTCTTGTCTCCCATGTAGTTTGTCTCTTCTGTCCGTAGCAACCCACGCATGAAGGCACCCCCAGCTGCCCTCCCTACCTTCTGCACCTCTAACTTTCCCAAGTAATTTCACCTCGAGAAGCCGCTGCCCCCAGTTCTAAAAACCAGAGTATCAGCTTTTGCACTAATAAACTATATTATTGGCCTGAGGCTGCCATGACAACGTTATCACAGACTGGGTGGCTTACACAATAGAAATTGTCTCACAGTTCTGGAGACCAGAAGTCTGAAATCAAGGTATTGGTAGGGTTGGTTCCTTCTAAAAGCTCTGGGACAGAATCTGTTCCTTGCCTCTCCCTCAGCTTCTGGTGGTTGTCAGCAATCCTTGGCATTCCTTGGTTTGTAGGTGCAGCATCCTGATCTCCTCCATCTTCACATGGGCTTCTCCCCATCTGTGCATGTGTCCGACATGCCTCTTTTAATAAAGACACTAGTCCCATTGCATTAGGGCCCACTCTAATGACCTCATCTTAACTAATTACATCTGCAATGAACCTGTTGCCAAATAAGGTGCATTCTGAGATTCTGGAGGTTAGGACTCCAACATATGAACTTGGAGGTGGAGAAGGCACAGTCCAGCCCATAACATAAACCTTGACAAAGAAAGCCTTGACACCAAAATAAAGAGCACGACCCATGAGCAAACCAATTTCCAGAAGCTCTTTCCATGGTGAAATAGTCCCAAACCTAAACCCAGAGGAACTCAATAGATCACCTAATTTGGCGGTTTCTTAGCTTCTGTGTGTATGAGAATAGCCCGGGGAGCTTGTTAAACACAGCAGCCTGGGCCCCACCCCAGATCTGTGGAATTTGAACCTCCTGAGGTGTGGCTGTTTTTAACAAGATCCCAGGTGTTTTCCTGTAGCAGGAACATTAGGAAGCACCTCGATACCCACAGCCCTTGGTGGTGAGCTCACTGTTGTAAGCACGCCCGACAGAGGTGACCCTGACCACAAGCAGGAACCGTACTAATTGCATGTATGATCCGTAACTGGAGATTCCCGGGCCATTGCATCAGGCACAGCATATAATAAGAAGCATCGACTCCAACAGCTTCTTACTCAGGCCAACAGGTTTAATTAGGGGCTGCTTTGCAGGCAAGAAACAAATATTGGATCAGTATGTGTGCAAAATAAAGCCAAAAGAGTTAAACGTTAGAATTAAAAGTTGCACAGGCTTAAAAACTCCCCATCTGCAGGACATAGCGTTATAACCTGTTTTGTTTGTGTAATTGTGGTTTGGAATTTGGAAAGACTGGTCTCAACACGACCCACACCTTTCACCTGGTCTGAGGTCGACAAGTTGTCCGAACATCAGTTTCCCTACTTGTCAGTAATATGAGAATAACAGTCCCTGCTTAGAGGGCCGTTGAGCTCACGAAAGCACAAAACTCCTTTAAAGCATTGGCTCTTTCCCCAATGCACCCTGCATGCCTTCTCTGTCTAAGTGAATCCCTGGAGTTGTGAATTCTGAGAGAGTAACTGATTTCGAATCACTGTCTAAAGGATGCTGAGTGTGGCATCCAGCAAAGCAGGATGAAGCCCGGATCATTTCCAAGGAGCAGCCTTGGTACTCAGGCCCATCATCTCTTTCCTCTAATCACGAGGAAAGGCAAAATCACCATGATGGATGTACTTATGCAGAAATAGAAACACAAGCGTATTGAAAGTCTGCCCAGTGGCCGGCGTCTAGATTTCCGCATTGCATTTTGGTGAGGCATCAGCAATAGCTTCTTCCCAACAGCACTGCACCCACACCTGGAACCATCTTCCCCTTGGGAGGGTCGTGCCAAAACCACCCGTGGCCACAGAACAGGTAAGAACACATTTGACTTAAAGTCAAGCTCTCTTCTTGGTGCTGATGCCCCGACCTTTTTCTCTACTCCCTTTGCTTAATTTCTCTTGTACCTTTCTACCCCATCTCTCATTACTGGCCAAGTCTAAACCTGGGCATTGGGCATGCTCTGCCTCATCTATTGCACGTCTGCCTTCCCGACTTCTCCATCTCTCAGTCATGGAGAACTCTACACCTGCTTTTTATTGTTCCTCCCCTGACACACAACCCAGCACAAAAGGAAAGGAACCAGGCATTTTTTAAAAATGTCCCTACGAACACCACCTCTCCCAGATGAGAGAAATGAGTGCGATACCTAAGAAAGCCGTGGCCCAAAGCTGGCAAAATCCCCAGTTGCCACCAAGACATGTTTTTATCCGCCTCATTTCTTGACACATTCTTCTTCGAATTCTACCAGGAACAGACCCTCTCAGGTCATAGAAAACAGAAGATTCCTATTCTGTCAAAATCCTTGTGATACAGCCATTCCACTCCTACCTATAAACCCAAGAGAAACGAAAACATACATCAACACAAAAACTTGTCCACACATGTTCATAGCAGCACTTTGCTTAACAGCCAAAAGGTGGAAACAACCCGAGTGTCCATCAACAGAAGTATGGATAAACAGAATGTAATCTTTCCAGGCAATGGAATAGCATTTGGCTTTGAAAAGGAATAAAGTTCTGATACGCGCTACAAGATGGATGAAGCTTGAAAACATTATGCTCAATGAAAGAAGCCAGACACAAAATACCCAATATTATGGAAGTCAATTAATATGAAAGTCCAGAATAGGAGCATCTATAGAGATATAAAGTAGATTATCAGTTGCTTAGGGCTTTGACAGATTAGGAGATTATAGCTAAAGGGTATGGGGTTTCTTTTCGAGGCAATGAAAATGTTCTAGAGTTGACTGTGGTGATGATTGCACGTATCTGTGACTATATTAAAAACCATTAGATTGCACACTCTAGGTGAATTGTGTGTATGCAAATATTATCTTGATAAAGCTGTTTTTTAAGAAAGCTTTAAAAAAGCTAAAACTATAAATAAATAAAAGCATGAGATAAGCTTCCTGCATAGAACATAAATGTGCCTTTCATGACATTTCCAATATGACTGCTTCCCACCATTCATCCACTCCTTCATGGAATTAATCCTCCATTAATTTTTATTTTGATTTGATAAATAGTTACTGAGTACTCCTAGGTGGGAAGCGGAGACTGCATAATTGTTCTCAATTCTTGACTCCCTTCCTATTATGGAATCACATGTCTCTACCTTCTGCCGCAGGACTTTGCAGGATCTCTCACAAAAATAGGCATAGCAGATATGTCTGCCCCATTATATTGGGTTTGAATTAATGACCCAGGCCGATGGAACATTAACAATGATGACACAACGTGGGTCATAAATGTGGCTGCCTCCCTTGGCTTGTCCTCTTTGCTCGACTTATCCGCCACTGGCAGAGCGTGACCCAAGTGCCTGCTGCCCCTCAGCCTGGGCTGCAGCATGAAGACACATGAACCCAATCAGAAGTTTGGAATCTAACCCAGCAGAACGCAAGTGAGCCCAGCTAAGATCAGAGTTCATGATTTTCACATAGTTTGCATATATATTGTCCTAATTTCACTCTTAGAGCAATTATTCACAACTGGCCTCATTTTGCCCCCAGGGACAATTGTCCATGTCTGGAGAGAGTTTAGTTGTCACATCTTGGGGAAGGAACTCCTGGCATCTGGTGGCTGGAGACCAGGATGCTGCTCCACACCCTACAGTGCACAGGACGCCCCACCACAGAGACTCATCTAGTCCCAAATGTCCCTAGTGATGAGGATAGAAGACAGTGATTTCACACGCAGTGAGATTCGTGTAATTCGTGGGGAAATGAACCATCTGCAATTTCCTTGTGCTCACTTCTCTTGGCTAAGTGCTGTATTTAAGATCTTCTTGTCCAGAGATAAAACGTTTGTGTAATTTTCTCTATCACTCGCCAGAGAACAAAGACAACATTGGAATTATAAAATGCCTTTCTGACAGAGCATACAAAATTGCTTAAAATTTTAATTCTTAAGCATGTACAATTTACACTTTTTTTTTTGCTTGATTTGTTTGAAAAAATTTATTCCACTCAAATATCCAAAATATGTTTTAGGAAATGCATTTGGGTCTGCAAATATGGTTTTATAATATGGAATAGTGAGTCCAGAGCAAATCTTGCCAGTGTATTTCTCTATGAAAAAATAAATGATCATACCGCTTAGTGGAATCACAGAATGTTTAAGAAAAGGTTGAATGAAGACTGCAGTCCCCACAGTCTCAGGAAAATTGAGAGGATGAAGACTAAACTCTGGGTTAAAATTACAATATGTTTTCATCCTATCTTCTTAAATCAAGGAAGGAGTATTAATTTTAGCTGCTAATTCTATACTTACATTACCGTTCACCTCACTTACCCTTGTCCTAATAAAAGTCAACTGAAATAGTACAGACTTTAATTATATATTGTTTTACAATTTAAAAGTACTTTATAGAAATTATCAACATAATAACCATCTTTCATTGCTGAACTTGTAAGCCTTGTTCTTCTTCCTTTTAAAAACATGTTTCAACAAAATGCTGAATGTATTGTAGGCAGAAATGTTGCTTTGTTTGTAGAACTTGGAGGTGGTTTTCCAGCTTGTTTTATGTCTGTGTGTTGCAAGGACCTCTGAGTCAATAGAAGAAAGATGAATGACATACACGAGCCTAAGTTTCCCCATCTGAATCACTCTGAGATAAGCAATAACATGAGTAACAGTAAACACTGCTGACATAAACCTTCTCAATGCCCAGGAACTGGACAGACTCTCCCAGTGAAGTCTCCTTATACAGACAAGATCAGAACTCCTGGGATGAACATTTCTTTTGCTCTCACTGAAGTCCTGATTGCTCAATTTAAAAAAACGCACAAGCAAAAGAATATTGATGTGTCTATGGATGCAGTAGGAATAATCAGCTCAAAAAATTTAAATGTTAAGCGTACAATTTCAGCATCACGGTCTCAATATTTTAAAGAGTAATCATTATCTCGCTTCAACCTAATTTTAAGCTGTGCATTTATACAAAGTAATTTCACCACGGAGGCAAAATTTACTTGGAGAGAATTGTTACATTGGAAAGAGGACTTTTGAGGTTTTGCAACTGCAGAAAAGCTGCAATGGGTGATGCCTTCTCAAAGACGTGTTCTTAGTTTCTGCATTAGTCCGACAACGTTTTAAAGAATTATTGAAATGAGCTTGAGAGGGCTTCAGAGGTACTAAATCTAGTGTTTCTCTAACTTCTCTAAGAACGCCTTGTAAATTCAAGTAATTCCCATATACATAATGCTGTTATCATGCTACTGAAACAGGTGCAAATAAAAATAGGATTTAAAAAAAAAAAACCCACAATGCCTTATGCTTATAAAGATCTTACAACTTAAAAATATACAAATGTGGGTCGGCCCAGTGGTGTGGTGGTTAAGCTCACGCATTCCGGTTCAGCGGCCCGGGGTTCTCAGGTTTGGATCGCGAGCACGGACGTGCACACCACTTATCAAGCCATGCTGTGGTGGTGTCCCATAGAAAGTAGAGGAAGATTGGCACAGATGTTTGCCCAGGGCCAATCTTCCTCACAAAAAAGAGGAGGACTGGCAACAGATGTTAGCTCAGGCCTAATCTTCCTCACCAAAACAAAAAAACAAAACAAATAAAACAGACATGACACAATTTTTTTTTGTCACTGTGATTTCTCCATTAGAATTCTTGGTCTACTATTTTCTATACAAATATAGCCTCAGCATCCCTGAATGGAGTTTCTTTCATGAGGTAACAAGACAGACTTGAGACTTTCACAAATCATGTAGGTTTGAGGCCCCTGCCACACACTTTTATGATAAATTGCTTCGTTGCATATCGTTGTCGTAACACCCATGATAAAAACCCATAATAATCTTTCAATCTGTTATTGACAGATTCCTGGACACTTGCTAACTTTGTAAGATTATTATTTCTTTTAAGATTAAATGGAGACAAATCGATACCAGAGGTGTTTTCTTTAAATGGAAATTGTAGCCAAATTCAAAAAGACAAATTGGGACCTCTCTATCTATCTATGAATGTATGTCTAATATATAATTTCTTTCTTTCTATGTATCTATCTATCCTATCTATCTATCCATCTATCTATCTATCTCTCTATCCATCTATCACCTGTCTATCAATCATCTATCATCTATCTATTTATTTATCTATCTCTCTATCAATCATCTATCTATTTATCTACCTATTATCTATGTTTCATCTATCTATCTACCTATTATCTATCTATCTACCTATTATCTATCTATCTATCTATCTATCTATTCATCATCTATCTATCCATCTATCTGTTATCTATCTATCTTTCTGTATATCCATCATCTGTCTATCCAAACACATATATACACACCCACAAATAACAATTATATCTATGATTAGTGTTGCATATAAATTATACATTGTGCTGACAGTGATTCTCAACCAGGGACAATGGCCACCCTCAGGCGACATTTGAAAATGCTGAGAGACAGTTTTAGCTGTCACAACTGAGAATGGAGGATGCTACTGGTATCCAGAAGGTAGAGCCCAGGGATGCTGGTCAACATCCTACAGTGCACAGGTCAGCCCCCTAGAGCAAAGAATTATCTGGCCCAACATGTCACTATTGCCAAGGTTGAGAAACCTAAAAAACATTCAGCAAGTTGCATTCAACGCCCACACCAGGGAAGGGTACCCACGAGGGAGGATCAGAAGACAAATGCTGTAGAAGGATCTGATGAGTGTCCATCTTACCTGGGGCTGCCGTGGTCAGACACCTTCCAGTGCCTTGTAAGACTGTCTCTCAAAGTCATTCTTTGGTCCTCTATATCCAGTGAAATGCCATATTCATGGAGTTGAACATACTCTACATGAGAAACAGAATAGAAAGTCCCTACACAATTTTTAATGAGGTTTCCTATAAATGATGTGTTTTCTTTTAGAGTGTTTTTTAATGCACAAAAACAAAAAACCTCTCCTGAAACCCTAAACTCAAGGCATGCCTTGTTTACACATCAAGATTTAGCAAAACATTCAGATGGCTTTTGAGTGCAATCTAAAGCAGGAAGTGTTCGGGGTGGGGTTGGGTGTTGGTGGCAAAATTGCTTTGAGAAGTCAGGAGGGTGATATTAAGAAAAGTGAACCAGATCAAGACTCTCCTTGCTTCACTAGTATGTGACAACTGATTGAATGCATTTCAGAGTAGAGTCAGAGTACTTCACATAAATTAGTTCTCATCTTTCCACGGGCCCCTGAAAAACAGGCATCTTAAAGATGGTGCAGCTGACTGTATTTTCCAGAGATGACCTCTGTCATACCATATGTTCTTATCTTGCCACTCCTCCATTAAGAGGTGGAGTGTAAATTCCTTCCCCTTCAATTTGAGTTGGATTTACCATGTCCCATATGTCTTATTTTGCTGGGGTGCCCAAAACAAACACCACAGTCTGGGTAGCTTACACAACAGACATTTATTTCTCACAGTTCTGGAGGCTGGACATCCGAGATCTAGGTGTGGGCAGGGCTGGTTCCTGGTTCCTCCTGAGCCCTCTCTCCTTGGCCTGTAGACACCGTCTTCTCCCAGTGTCCTCACGTGGTCGTCCCTCTGTGCGTGTCTGTGTCCTCATCTCCTCTTCTCGTAAGGACCCCAGTCCTATTGGATTGGAACACACCCTAATGATCACATTTAACTTTAATCACCTCTTTAAAGACCCATCTCCAAATACAGCCACATCCTGAGGTCCTAGGAGTCAGGACTTCAACATGCGAATTTTGAAGGAACACATTTCAGTCCATAACACCACAGAACGTGATGGAAGTGACACTTCCAAGACTAGGTTAGCGAAGACTACGCAGCTTCCTCCTGTTTCTCTTGGAATGTTCCCCTGTGGAAACCAGCCGCCATGCTGGATGGAAGCCCAAGCCACATGGAGGTGGTCCAGTTGACAGTCCTAGATAAGCCCAGTCATCAAGTCATCCCATTTCAGCTCTCGATTTGGTGACTTCTGCATTTTCATTGCAAAATAGGACCCAATCCATTTAAACATGAGACCGACCTCATTGTAGTTCATGAAAATCATTAAGTAAACCTGAGAGTGGGTGGGAGGACAGAGGACAGAACTTGTACTATTTCATTCCTATTGATTATGGGGGGAAGAATTCCAGTTTACTTCTGAAATAACTGCATTCAGCTCTTTCCCAGATTTGATTTTTCGGCAGCCTTTATTTTAATTTTCACGAGCTGGCATTGCACCTGGCGGTAACCAGCAGTAAAGGGGCAGGAGTGAGCATGTGTTGGGAGGAACAGTTCCCTCTGGCCCCAAAAAGCTGTGGTCTGGAGGCTCTGCCCACAACATCACAGCTTACACCACAGGAACTCAGAAGAACAAACACCCCACTGTGTAACCACAAAATACTGCAGCCACCTAACAACCTCAACTCAGAAAATAATAACACGCCCCTCTTTACAAAAACATTGGTAACCAGTAGGAGGATTCTCTTTGTGCAGCTGTGTCTGGATCCTACTGCTGCTTGCAGACACAATTTTAGGAAGAACTTTGAGAGCAAGAAAATTGGTAGCAATCACTGCAAGGGGAGGTCAGAGTTTTGAAGCTGACAGCCTGTGACAGGTGCATGCCTTTTCTTGAGTGGGCTGGATTCTGGAACACTCCTACAACAGCAGCCTGGGATGTGACATCTGACATCTTGGCATGTCCCCAGCCCAACCTCCTCATTTTGCAGAAAAGAAAGCATGCC
Organism: Ceratotherium simum simum; assembly: GCF_057802395.1. Lineage (NCBI taxonomy): Eukaryota > Metazoa > Chordata > Mammalia > Perissodactyla > Rhinocerotidae > Ceratotherium > Ceratotherium simum. Next base: position 127,138,742 of record NC_141940.1, read on the forward strand.
ACCAAGTTGCTAACGGTACAACAGATATTTTTAGAGTGTTGACTGCATGCCAAAGATTTATCCCCTGCCCTTGGAGTGACAAATGGATGTGTCTACAGAAACAGATATGGCCTACAGCAATATCACGGTTATAATCCCGAAGAATGGATGAGGCTTCAAGCTGGTTGAGAGAAGCCAGCAGGAGTGGAATTTAGTCACTCTTGTTGTCCCAAGAATGTAATCAACAGCCATATTGCTCTCCAGCTGATGTCACGGAGAGCAGTTATATTCACAGTAGTGATGATGGTCTCATCAGATAAGGAAATTTGGTTTCTTCAAGAGGTGCTAGATATCTGAAGTCTACATCATGAACATATATACAGATATATATCTATACCAAAATCTTGGAGGCTGTCATGCAAATATTCCCATCATATGAGTCTCAGAGAGAAGATACACTTGGAGTGAGAAAACCAGCTAGACCTCAGCAAGAATTTGTGAAAAGACATCTATTGCTCAGCAAGGACTCCGAGTGTTGGGGAAAGGTGGGTTTTCAATTCATCTCCACAGTTCTACACATATATCAACTCTTTGTGAAGCAAAGATGGTGGTGGTGATGCCATACTATGGTCTGAGTTTGGACCCTACAGGTCAAGGGGCGCCTTAATTTTTCTTACCGAAGGAAAGAGGGAAGGAGATGGAACACAGCAGTCTCAAGCCATGGAAGGATGCACTTCAAGTAAATAAATTCTGCAGGAAAAATAGAATGAGTGAGCGAGGCAGCAAAGTTAAAATTGTGTTCAAAGCTGGGCACTGAAAGCAGACGCCCAGAGTCAACCTACAAATCCATCCATAACTTTCTAGCTCTGTAACCTTGGGAAAGTTAGTTGTCTCTGGTAAATTTTACCACCTGTTAAAAATAAAATAAACAATGAGGATAACAGTAGACGCTATCAACGTACCTGTTATAATGGGAGTTGTAGTGTGTTGAATTGTGTCCCCCAAAAAGACATATCCAAATCTTGACCCCTGGAACCTGGGAATGAGACCTTGTTTGGAAATAGGGTCTTTGCAGATGCGATTAAGTGAAGAATCTTGAGATGACGTCATCTTGGATTAGGGTGACCCTAAATCCAATGACAGTGTCCCTCTAAGAGGCAGAAGAGGAGAGAGGCAGACACAGAGGAGAAGCCATGTGGGGATGGAGACAGAGATGGGAGGGAGGCGGCCACCAGCCAAGGGATGCCTGGAGCCCCAGAAGCTGGAAGAGGCAGGAAGGACCCTCCCCTGGAAGCTCCGGAGGGAGCTCCACTCTGCCTACATCTTGATCTCAGACATCTAGTCCCCAGGACTGGGAGAGCACAAATTTCTCTTGTCTTAAGCCACTCAGTCTCCAGTACTTTGTAATAGCAGCCTTAAGAAACTAATATGCCAGAGAACATGAATTAGCATCTACAGATAGTTGAACAATTTTCTGTGCTTTTATTTATTGAAACAGTATATTTGCCACAAGGTTCATTCTTCCTTCCTTTTCTGACCTAGAATATAGCCATAATTGGTGTTATAGCAAAATAATTTTAAAATCAGCTTTCTCTATGTGATTTTTAATGTTCTAATATGTTTTTGTTGTTCAGTTTTCTTCAAAACATTGATTAAGGGATATATATATATTTCAAACCATAGTAATCACTGATACAAGGTTTGTTATTTTTTTAAATGCATTAACTGATTCTTTCTACAAAGTGATTTCATATAATTGAAGTGTATACACAAGTCAAGATGTCACTCATTTATTGCTATCTTCATCTCCTCCAAGGAGAGGACACATTACTAATAAGTTCAAGGTTGGGAGGCCAGTGGGTGGCAACGGTTAAGATCCTAGATTCATAGACCTCAATCAGCACTCGAGAGGCCTTTAGACTGCTGAAAGTTGCTGACTTTCGTGTGCCTGTAGGTTTGTGTCTGATTTTACCCAGAAGAGGGTCAATATATTTCATCAAATTCTCACAGGGATGTAAAACAAGACAAGCTGATGTACAGGTTTCTTGGGGGCTGCTGTAACAAATTACCCCAAACTGGGTGGCTTAAGACAACAGAAACTTATACTCTCACAGTCCTGGAGGCCAGAAGTCGGAGATCAAGGTGTGGGCAGAGTTAGTTCCTTCTGGAGGCTCTGAGGGAGAAACCCCAGTTTCTGGTGGTTACCAGCAATCCTGGTTGTTCCTGGGCTTGTAGATGCCTCACTCCAATCTCTACCTCCTTCTTCACAATGCTCTCTCCTTTCTATTTCCATTTTTGTTTCATATAAAGACACTCATCACCAGATTTGGGGCCCACCTGGTTAATCCAGGATGATCTCATTTGGAGATCCTTAATTACATCTGCAAAAACCTTTTTTCCAAACAAGGTCCCATTCACAGGTCCCAGGTAGGCACATCTTTTTTGAGGGGTGTCACCATTCAACCCAGTACATGGTCTATTAAAGACAAGATCAAACCTCATGTCTGTTGACTTTGTAACAACATGATGGAATCTCAACATTTTGGCTAAGGATTGCTGAATCCTCTACCAGGAATTTAGATTTAGCCAAACGCCTTCAGATTTCTCAATGATGACATATTAGGAATTTTAGATCCCTGATAAGCATTTTCAAATGGTACAATTTAGATCCAAACTCCCCAACTGAAATGGCTTCCTGGTCTGCCATTAAAATGCCCCTCTCCCCACTACGGAAGGCTAGGTCCGTTGACAAATCAATCTTCCCCCAGACCCTGCAGTTCAGTTGCTTCAGCGCTCCTTTGTGAATCTTTTGGAAATCTGAAACTCTTCACTTTCTCCGGACAAGCCCACAGACACCCCTCACTTTTAATAGCCAAAACTCTACCAGGCAATGTTGAGAAGCTTCAGTTCCATGTATCTCTATTTGGCAGATGAAATTCATTCATGAACTTGTCTTTAGTTCTGTACTCCTCAGGGATTTCACACCACAGAACGTTGCTATCCCACGAAGGTCTTTTTCTCACGTGCTGACTCAAGCTTATCTGTAAAGCTTGCTTCATCTTTCTTCTCGCCTGAGATAACAGCAACTAATTCAGCAAAATCCACAACAAAAGATAACAAAAACTCTCATTTCATACAAAGTGCCACTGATTATCACGTAAACACATTGTTGTGTTGGTGCTGGTGGTGGTCCCAGATAAACGCGATGTAGGCATGAAGGAGACTTCCTGTGTCTGTTTTATCCATGATATGTCACGTCTACAAATCCGTGAGTTACTGATGGCATTCTTGGTTTCTCCAGAGATGTGGAATCTCTGTGCCCTTTCAAGGTCTAGGATGGGGTGTTATAGGGCACATTTTGGATACTTCCAGTATTGTCTGTCTTTCCTCAGGACTGTATCCATATTGTCTAAGACTGTTCTCAATTGCACTTCTTGTGCTATGTGGACAAGTTGCTCACAGACACCGATTGCCTAACTGTTGGATGGCTACACCTTGTGCAACTTTCCCACAAATGAAACAAAACAAAAACTCTGTAGCCTTTCCCACTTTTGTGTCTTTTTCCCAAGGATCTTCTCTACCTTTCTGAGTAGAACAGTATTTTAGACACAAGGTCATCTTCCAAGATGCACTAGGGTCTCAGTATCCCACGTGGTCTTAGTCTGGACAATTGTAGTAACAATGACTAGCATAAGTGCTTTCTGGGACATTCCATTACCTCATCAACAAGATCCATGCAGTCAGAAGGCTATCCACACTGGGAACTGAGTTTTTCATGCTCCACTGGGTTGTTGGACTATTAAACCCAGCTCCCTCATCTTTCACAGTGGAGCTACTCAAAAACAGCTGCTGAGTTAGCAATATGTTCAATGCAGTTCCTCAGTTGCCCTTCTTTGGGGCAGAGATTCATTCTCTCGTCATGCTGTTGGGACCTGCTCTCAAAACCACAGACTTCACTCCTATGTTTTATCCTCTTCTTCCAGACCAATTCCCTTGGGAACTTCATCATACACCCAACAGAAGGTTCCAGAATTATGTGACAGTTCTGAAGAAGCCTCTTATCTGGCAGCTTCAATGGAACCAATGCTGCCCCATTGTAAACCAACAAAACCCCAGGACCTCCAAAGATTACAGGTGAGCTTTATCTCCACAGCCCCAGATCTAAATCCAGGCGAAGTCCAGACTTGGATACTTCCCCCTCTTTCCCAAAAGCAGAGATGGGCATTGTCTTTAAAACCAGCCAAGCCTGTTCCTTAGAAAGACATTAACAGCACAGCTGATTTTTCTGTGTTGATGTTTTCTTTCCCTTACATACCTCAAGGCGTCTTACGATGAGAACTGTTCTTATAAATTCAAAAATAAATAAACAGTAATTAGGGGCATGAGTTATTCATAGCCCATAATTTTTGGTCCCACGTGGGGTTGGTCTAATTATACCCAAGAAGCCATAAAAAATTAGAGAGGGGAGGTTTTTAACTCCATCGAATACGAAATATGTAGTTCTCTATGGTGTCTTTATTTTATGTTGTTTTTTTTTTTTGCCTCCATCAGCTGCATAAATACAGACTGACCTGTAGGAACAACCAAAACAAGTCCTAATTGTGTGTGTCTAGATGTATCTTGCACTCTTCATTTTTTTACTGGGATGTTCTGTCGGCTCTGTTGGGCATGAGTAACACTGATATTATCTCTCCTTGTAAAAAAGATGACTGCCCAGCTGTCAGGAGAGAATACCCTGTGAGCTGTTTCTCCAATGATGGCGGCATTTGTCCTGTTTCTTCACCTTGCTGGCCCTCATTTATGACCCTCAGCACATCTTGGAGATGACGGAGAGTGGGTTGCTTGTACCTAACTTATGACCTTCACTATCCCAGCAGCTATCACGATTAATCTGTTTAAAAAACTATTATAAAATACCATCTCTTGGTAGGAAACTCAATCTGAATAGAAGAGGATGAGATGAGAAGAGAAATCTCCATCTGCGTAGTTAAATCCCCACCACCGCCCTAAATTGACTGACCCTCCTCATAGCAAAGCCCTGTTTTCCAGGATCCATTCAGGATTTTCTGTGAACATCACATATGAATCACAGAATCATAGATGCTCATATATTACACAACTAGATCCTATAAGTTGTTCCTTATTGATAGTGTTTTAAGATTTTTTCCTACAAATATACATATAGAGATCATTTTCATTTATTTTTTAAATGGCTACATAATAGTCTGTTGTAAAGGTATGCATCGATTTATTTTGTAAACTAAATAGACTTTATTTCTTAGAGCAGTTTTAGATTTAAGGAAAAATTAAACAGGAGGCTGGCCCCATGGTATAGTGGTTAAGTTTGGCGCATTCCACTTCAGCAGCCCAGGTTCGTGGGTTCGGATCCTGGGTGCAAACCTACACCACTCGTCAGCCATGCTGTGGCAGTGACCCACAGACAAAGTAGAGGAAGATTGGCACAGATGTTAGCTCAGGGCAAATCCTCCTCAAGTAAAAAAAGGAGGATTGGCAACAGATGTTAGCTCAGGGAGAATCTTCCTCAACACAACAACAACAACATTAAACAGAAAGTACAGATGGTTCCCACATTCCCCTTTTCCCATTACACCATGTCCCTTTTATGAACATCTTGCATCAATGTGGTACATTTGTTACAACTGGTGACCCGGTCTTGATACTTCATTATCACCCAAAGTCCATAGTTTGCATTAGGGTTCACTGCTGGTGTTGCATATTCTATGGGTTTGCTCAGAGGCACCACATCATATATCTACCATTACAGGATCATATAGAATAGTTTTGCTGCCCTGGCATTCACTAATTTATTTTACCACCATTATTTCTCTCCTCATAACTCCAACAGCCTCCCACCAGGGACATCAGCATTCTCTGTGCGTCAGAATCAGCTGAGGAAAAGATAAAAATATCTACGCCTGGATTCCCATCCCCTGAGACTTGGTTTAGCTGGTCTCTGGTGGGGCCCAGGGAATTGTAGGGTTTCTAAAGTTCCAGGTGGTTCTAAGTGCTCTTGTAGGTCCTTGAAGCTTATTCTCAACTCAGCAGGCAGAGGGACCCTTTTAAAATTGAGCAGAGCAGATCACATTTCAGCTCAGAATTTGACAATACTGCTGCAATTTGCTGAGTTAGGTTTGCCGAGCAAAGTACAGGATGCCAGCTAAATTCGGATTTCAGATAAACCCTGAAAGATTTTTTAGTCTAAGTAGGTCCCACATATTGCATGGGAAGACTTATACTAAAGGTACCACTCATGGTTTATCTGAAATTCAAAGTCTACTGGGCATTTGGTATAAATATGTCCAAAAGACGGCATGGGGCATACTTATACTGAAAAAAAATTATTAATGGTTTACCTGAAATTCAAATTCAACTGGGCATTTAGTATAAGTATGTCCCAAATATTATATGGGGACATACTTTATACTGAAAAATACACATACGTTGTTTATCTGAAATTCACATTTAACTCGGTGTCCTGTCTTTTTAGTTGCGCAATCCGGCCATCCTACTTGGAGTAAAAGGCAAAGTCCACACTCTCTCCCTCACATCCCCAGACCTCTGAAGTTCACTCCTTCCCTCCTTCCAATCCCGCCCCCTCTGGAAGACTTAATATATATATACACATACCTACGTAGATATGCACACACGTGTATTATATGAGATAAAATGTTAATATATACTTACATACCTATAATTATATAAATAGTGAATATAGATAATTACTCTCCTCCCTCTGGCCCTCTCACATTGCTATTTCTTCTTTTCCCTCCATAGTTCACATCCTCTCATCCACTCTTAGTGCTGGCTGTCCATCTCCCACCCTTGGATCTGAGCCCCATCCGCGGGGAATCTCTGTCTCACAACCTCTGCTTTATCCAATGCTCACTCGGGAGTGCCTGGCACTTGGTAGGGATTCCCCTACCCCTTTGGTGGACACGGACTGCTGTTACCAGTCATGGTGATTTCTCTGCTGCAATGGACCGTCTTCCCCAGACACTTTCATGCCCCTGGGCACGGATCGCACAGCCACTCATAGCCAGCAGGTGCATGGGAAGATCTCACAGCCACTTCCTGATTGTCCTCCCTAAAGGCTGCACCCCTTGATACTCTGACCTGCAGAGAGAGGCAGGGCCTGTTACCCCGAAAGCCAAGCTATTTGGGATGCCGTCTCATGCCCATCGTTCAGGGGGGACAAGGCACCCAGCTTTGGCTAACCTGCGTCTTCTCCATTGCGAGAGGTTGAGCGTCTTTCTTGGAGCAGGCTCTGGAGTCCCTGAGGACCTGCTGGGGGAAAACAACTCAAGCTCCTGATGTCCCCCCTTCCGAGTAGCAATAAGAATAGTGCCAACTCCTAGACGCCGTCAGGACTGAAGTGACAAAACATGGGAAAGGACCTCGGGCCAGGTCAGAAACAGTAGGAGGTCAATGTGTAAGGCGTTTATGGGATTGAGGGTGGCAAGTATGTTTTCACCATAACATGTGTCTTTTAAATGAGCTTACGGACTTTTAAATTATGCATATTTCAAATGACGATGAAGACATGTACATATACATACATACATGCACAAACATAAATATGTATAAACTGTATACATGTGGGTTTGTATATATGTTTAGGTTTGTATATATATGTTTATATGTACTCTGTATGTATATATGTTTATATATTTGTCTACTATATATGTATATATGTCTACACTGTATTATATTGTTATATTGTATTGTATTGTAATACTATATATAGTATATATAAAATTACATATATATATACACATATGTACATAAAAACGTATATATTTTTCCTAGGCAATATAACCACAGATAAGCCTTTACTTTATGGTTTCTTAGAAAACCTTCCCAAATTTATATATATTTTATATATAAATTATATATAATATAAATTCTATGTTTTATATAAATATAGTTATTCTTATTATATCTTAAAAGTCCATATTTCCATCTAAGACTCCATAGTTTTATTTTCACACATGCATTTTGACACATGAAGAATTTGCTTTGACATAAGGAGTAAAGGAGGAATTCTGCTTTGTTTTAATTTAAATCACCGAGCAGTTGTCTGAATAACATTTATTGGGTAAGCTGTGTCCTCTCCCCCACGGTAACACGGAATGTGCATTTCAGACTCCATAGTAATGCATTCCTCAATCTCTTTCCTCTCCAGTTCCAACCTATTTTTAAAAACCCAGCTTTATCATGAGGGAAGCTAGTTCCCACCTCATTACCAGTCTTCTTTTTCAGCATTTTAGAATCCTGCCTCTCACGTTTTTCCCTCCAGATGAGCTTTAACTTCACGTTGTCAAGTTCCAACACAGGCTTTATGGGGATGATGCTGAGGTTAATCATCCATAAAGGAAGAACAACAGTAGCAAATGTTTTTCTACAAGGTCAGGGCACAGATTTCTACTCAGTCACATCTTCCTTACGTCCTTCAGCAGTTTTCAAGTTTCCCCCTTATTAGTCTTGTACTGGTAAGTACTGATGACAAACCAAAACAATTTGGTTCTTGGATAAGACTCGATAAATGTTTTCTTATCTCTCTCTCGGACATTAAGATAAACTACAGAACCACAGCTTCTTAGCAAGGACTGAGATAACTCTACCCCAATCCATCACTTCGTAGAAACTGGTTTCCAAATCTCCCCATTTGTATCTCCTGTGAAATCATTTGTTGTGTGTTCTGAAGTCTGTTTTCCTCATTACAAGAACATTTGTAGAATCTTGAAAAAAATCTTAAGGAGTCTCATAATCTAGACACAACCTTTTTGACATTGTCCTACCGTTTTGGGGTCATTTTTTTATATAGCGAAGATCAGAGTGTGTTATAAAATTTGGACTACTGCCTATATTAAAATTTAATCATAATGTTCCTATTTGCTTTACTATTTATGAAGAGTTTGAAGATTTTCTCACATGAACAAGCCAGCATAAAAGCATACATTCTCCTATTTTTGGATGTTGAAGCTATCTCTATAACAAAAATTTCCTTGAATAACCGGTGTATGAGTCTGCTAGGGCCACCATAACAGAATTCCACAGACGAGGCGGCTTAAACAACAGACATGTATTTTCTCCCAGTTCTGGAGGCTGGAAGTCTGAGATCCGGGTGTGGGCAGGGCTGGTTCCTCCTGAGGCCTCTCTCCTTGGTGTGTAGATGCCGTCTTCTCCCCGTGTCCTCACATGCTCTTCCCTCTGTGTGTGTCTGTGTCCTCATCTCCTCTTCTTATAAGGACACCAATCCTGTTGGATTAGAACCCATCCTAATGACCTCATTTTACCTTCCTCACCTCTTAAAGACCCATCTCCAAATACAGCCACATTCTGAGTTTCTGGATGTTAAGGCTTCAACATGTGACTTTTGGGGGGACATAATTCAGCCTGTAATCATACGTAACTCTGATCATGAAGCTTTGATGAACTCAAAAATTTAATTTTCAGAAATAAATTCCCACATTTAGCACTAAGAGACCAAAACACATGATCATTTCTAACACCATAAGTGTTTCTACTAATGGACATTACAACCAAAAGTGTGTAAGAATTCTCTCATCAGCATGGAACATCTCATCTTTCTCATGTTAGGTAGATTTAAAAATACAGCTGCCACGTTGGTCTTAGTTGTACTTCTTTTGATTATTAGTTATTTTAACATTTTTTTCTCCCTAGGTGAATGACCCCTGGCTATGCCCTTTTTTGGGGTTCACTGTCCATTAATGAATGCCCTTTGACTGTATATCAGTCTGGTTTATGTCCTTTTCTTAGGCACTATGCATGCTTGTTGTCAATATGTTTTTCTGTCATTTATATTTCCATAATTTATATTTTCAAGTAGTCAGATCTATTCATCTATTGACCCCTGTGGTTCTATCTCTATCAAGTCTAGAATGTCCTTCCACAGCCATCTGGGGATTTGAACGGGCCACACTCTTTTCTTCTTGTCCTACTATTTTAAGTTTGACACCCCCCCCCCCACACACACACGCTCTTAACTCTAATACTCATGGAATTTATTTTACTTTTCTTGTGAGGTCTTTGTGCTATTTTTTAATATGGTACAAGGTGAGAATCTAAATTAGCTTTTAATCCAAAACAGATAACCGTTGATACCAGTATATTATTTATGACACCTGGAGACATATACAACTGTATTTGACATAATTGTTCTCGTGTTACTATGCTGTACTTTGTGTTCCTTAAAAGCTTCAGACACTAGCATATGAGCAAAAAGGAGAATAAAAATTATCTGATCCAAGTGATAAAGTCAGTTCTGTAGATTTTAGAATGCAAGTCACTTGGCTCATGGTTTCAATCTACTTACTTGCTTTCTCATGTTGAGATTATTGGCATACAAAGGAAACCTCATTGACATATCATGGAAAAGAAAGACGGATGCCCTTGGTGGACTTCCTCTTAAGTCATCTTCCTTACTAACTTGCTTACTTACTAACCACCACCATTATTTTTTGGGTCAAATAGGACCTTTAAAGTTTAAGCTCAGAAATCCAGTCAAACAGCAACCACAAAGTCATGTAACACCAACTTCCCTTTTAGATGAAGGATGGCTCTTTCCAGCACACGTGTTTACATTTCAGGAAGCATTATTCACCTTTGAGACTTCAGTACCACAGCGTAGATTTTCCATAAACCCCTCCAGCATCTGAGAAGTAAAAACTCTCACGCATATCTTGGGTGAGGAGTAAACTCAGCATATTGTGATCACAGGCTGGTCTAGCCCAGACCATGTTACTATGCTCAGTGGCTTCCTATAGGGTTTTCTTCAAAATCACTCAAGAAAAGCCTCAGAATACATAGACAAGTTTACAAGCATTATTTTTATAAGTCAGCGCTCCATTCATGAATAAGAGCACCCAGAGTGCCACATTTTCAGATCTTTGAACTTCAGTTGGTAGAGAGAGGCTTAGGGTTTTGTTTTAATTATTGATGATTGATAGATTTTTTTTTTTATAATTTTATTTATTTATTTATTTTCCCCCCAAAGCCCCAGTAGATAGTTGTATGTCATAGCTGCACGTCCTTCTAGTTGCTGTATGTGGGACGTGGCCTCAGCATGGCTAGAGAAGCGGCCTGTGGATGCACGCCCGGGATCCGAACCCGGGCCGCCAGCATCGGAGCACACGCACTTAACCGCTAGGCCACGGGGCTGGCCCATGATTGATTTTACATAAATCTAAATCCAGGATTTAGAAGGTGGAATCCAGGATTCCACCTTGGATGAATTTGTTGCTTTAAGCCCATTTGGAATTCAGGATCTCCCTAGCCAGGGAACTGGGTGTGATATCTCCAAGGTGAAAAATTCATTGTCATCACCAGAGAGGGCATTTCCACGTTGGCTGCACCTAGCTTGAAAACATACATTGGGTCGGAACACTTCTCCAACAAGTGAAATTGGAGTTGCTTGAAAAGGGGACCCATTGGTGTGAAACATCTCCAGAAAGCCAGGCGCCGAAATACGGCACTGGGGGAGGCTGCAGAGACTCTTCGTGAGCGGTGATGATTCAGCAGGGCTCGGACTGGAACAAGTGTCTGATTACTGTGGTTATCCTTATCATAATTATCAAATAAGTTGCATCATCTTTGGTTAGTCGTGACTGGCCTGGCTCCACCTGCAGAGGCAGAAGGGCCAAGGATTGCAATAGAACGTAGCCAACCAACTAGGTTATCATGAATCCCCAACACAGGAAACCAACACAAACCCCCACGGGGTCATCCCGTCATGAGGGAGAGATGAGAAGCAGAGGATTGCAAACCTACCCACAGTGAGTGCTTACAAACACTTGAATCACTCCTTGAGAGGAAAATGTTCCTAAGCGAAGACATCCGAGGCCCCACGAATGGCTGTGCAACAGCTCCTCTGAGAAAATGGAAACAAATGCACTGAGCATGAGAAATGACCTATTACGTTCCCACTACACAGCACTCAGTAAAAGGTTTTATCTGAATTCTGGTGAAATCTATCTACTGAAATCTGAAACTGTTCTTCTGCAACTAAACAACCATCGGAATTTTCTGCCTAACTTCTAAGATCGAGGCCTAAGTGGTATGTCTTCAGGCAACGAATGATACAAAATTTCCATCAGTGGCGCCATCTAGATTCGAACTGATTCCTGTATGGCTTGGACGACTTCTTTCCAGAAGCCCTGGGAAGACCTCTTCTAGGCTTGGTCAATTAACAAAGTATCAAACCATGCCATGCATATTTCCAAAGTAGCTATTTCCATGAGTGAGTGGCAATATATATAGATACACTTAACTCAGAATATATACATATATAAATATTATATGTCTATATGTACAAATTGTAAAGTCTGTGAAGGCAGCAGGACACTTCTTTTAGAATATATATTATAAAATATATTAGAACACATATTATAAAATATATCAGAATATATATATTATAGAATACATGAGAATATAATATATAACATGTAATATATCATATCTAATATATGTATAAGTTGTAAAGTTTGTGAAGGCAGCTGAACACTTTTTTATTTTAACATATATATACACACATAAATATATACATATATACACACGCATATACAGACATATATCAAATATATACATATATTCTAAAACAAGTGTCCCGCTGCCTTCACAGACTACCATCCTTGTTTCCCTTGCCTTTAACAACACCTACCCCGACTGTTGTGTTGGATTTATAGTTCATTCGGGTGGAGGTGGGAACTCATTCCTTCTGGATGACAGAATTCAGAGCTTCCTCACTCTGCCACAACATAAGGCCGAATCATAAAGGCAGCAATGACCCTTTAATGCCTAGCTTACGAAGATTTTCCTTTTTTGTCTTTCAAGTAACATGCTGTGGTTTCTGAAGAATTTTTATGATCCTCCCAGATGAGAGCTGCTTTGTACAGCAAGGTGTTGCAAAACCCGCCCAAGAGAGGTTCGGTATGTGGCCAAGTTCAGGGCGGGAGACGGATGGCCACATCAAGTCTGCAAAACCAGTCTTTAATTCTGAAAGTTATTCTGTTACTTTTCTGTGCCCGGGCGCAATTAGAAGGGAAAGGCATGTCCTTAATTGGGTGTGAAACCCTAGTCTTCACCACCGACCCTAATTAGCTAGCAGCATCTCAGTCACGAGGTCGAATCCGGGTGGAGAGGGCGCGCGCTCTGGGCGGAGACGCACACTTGTCCCGCGGGGGACGGTCCTGGGTCGCCCGGAGCCTCTGGGCCCAGGCAAGGCCTGGTGGCTGCAGCGCCGGGACCGGTCCTTGCTCTAACCAGGCGCACGGGCGCACGCGGCCCGCTCCTGGTGCGCATTTTTCGCATTCCAGCTCAAGATTTGGCAACCAGCAGGCGTCACGCCCAGGGAAAATGCCACCCACAATGTGCAGATGAAGGCTCGGGGCGGGGGGCGGTGCTGGTGGGGGAGGCTGGCTGCCCGGGGGCCAGAAAACCACACCCAGGGCCGGATTCTGATTTCTTGTCGTCCCCTTCCCGTTGGCCTAGCCAGGCAGGCCTGGCCTGGTCCCTGTAAAACATGGCAGTTCTGAAGTGCTGACTTAGACGAGGCCTGGGCTCTGCGAGAGATCGCCCGCACTCCGACTCTAAGACTGAGGGTCAAGACACTCCCTCCAAGGGCGGAATGGTTGAGATTCTTTCAAGCAAGGTGGCAGGCAGAGTCCCTTTCTGCTGCTCAAAGTGTGGTCCGTGGACTCGCAGACTGGTCAGCCCTGGGGAATGGGCAGGACCGCAGCTTGCAAGCCCTCTGCACCCCAGTGTGCATTTTAACCAGATGCCCGGGGGAAAGAGTGGCCAGTTAAAATACAATAGGTCCAATTACATTAGAATTTCCGATACACACTACTGTAGTCATTTCGTCGTATACCTATACCCAAACATAGCTTGGGACATACACTAGGGGGAAGAAAAACTACACTAGGGGAAAGAAAAGCTATCATCGTGCATCTGAAATTCCAACGTATCTGGGCATCCAGCATTTCTTTTTTTCGGTAGTCCCTGGTGTGTTTAAAACAGTGACCCATCGGGTTGCATGCGCTGTCTTTGGTGGTTCTCTCTCTGAAATCTCTCATTTTTTTTTTTTCCCAAATGGTTCTTCTAAAATAATCACAGATTCACAGGAAGCTGCAAAGAAACACACGGGGAGGTCCCGCGCGCCCCTCCGCGCCTCCCCCAGAGGCAGCATCTTGCATCACGATCGTCCAGCAGCGAAACCAGGAAGCTGACATGGGTTGTGTGTTTATTCGCCAGACCTGGCACCCGCCTGCGGGGATTCGTGGGCACCGCGCAGTCGACGAAGCGTCCTAGGTTCAGTTTTATTTTTTAACTTTACTTTTGTTGGAACCACGCCCTCCCCGTCCCCAGCCGGTCCCGGTCCCGCCTCCCAACCTTCCGGGCTGGGGCGCAGCAAGCACGATGGCCTGCCCGCGCGTCCCCTGGGGGAGCTCGGCGGGGACCCCACCCTCCCCGAGGCCGCCCGCCTCCTCTGTGGCTGGGGCTGGGGCAGCCCCCACGCCCCCGCCTGGCGCTTCCAGGGCGCGGGCGGAGCGCGGCGGCCACAGCGACACCCCTAGCTCGGCTGGCCGTGTCCGGGCCGGCGCCGGGGCGGGCGGGGAGAGCGCGCGGCCCCGCCCAGGCCGCTTCCGCCCGGCCCCCCATTAGCTCGCACGCAGCGCCGGCGCCGGTGGCGGCGGACCCGGGACACGAGGAATGAACAGGGAGCCGGGAGCCCGCGGCCGGGACCCCGCCTCGCCCCCGCCAGCCCGGGCCGCGCCCCCCGCCGAGGCCGCGCCGCCGCCCCCGCCTCCGCCCGGCCCGCCGTGCCCGCCCCGCGAGGCCGCCGGCTACTCCCACCAGCTGCTGCTGCTGCTGCTGCAGTGAGCGCCGCCCCGCGCCCCGCCATTGTCCCCACCGCTCCGCCAGCCGCGCCGGGCCGCGCTCCGGGAGGCGAGGGGCGCGCATGGGAAGGCGCTGCTGATGCCGCCGCCGCCGCGCCGCCCTCCGAGGCTGCGTCCCGGGAAGCCCGGTCCCCCGTGCCCCCCGGCCCGGCCCGGCGCCCCGGACTTGAGCGCGCCCCCATGGAGGCGCCCGGGCTGGCCAAGGCGGCCGCGGCGGACCCCAGCCCCGGGGAGAGCCCGGGAGAGACCCCCGACGGGGCGCCCGCGAAGTGCCCCAGCCCCGAGGCGCCTTCGCCCGAGCCGCCCGCTTACCGCCTGCAGGACTTCGACACGGTGGCCACCGTGGGTGAGTAGGACGCGCGGGGACCCGGCCCGCAGGGGCGCTCGGCGCCACCCGGGACGCTGGCGTCAGACAAAGGGCCCGTGTGCCGTCGTCCGGCCACCTCCCAGGGAGGGCCCTGCCCGGCCCGGCCTGCTCGGGGTCCCCGCGCTGGGCTACCCCTGCACCCTCGCCACCAGGCGCGCCGAGAGTTGGAGGGCGTCTCCCCGGCCCCCGGGAGCTTCCCCACCTGCCGGCACCCTGCCCTGCGCCTCTAAAAGCTCCTTATTTAGATCTACTCCCCAAAACCGCCCTGGTGACTGGGCCCCCCCGACGTCACAAAACTTCCTGGTGGTCACCTCACTTTGGGGACCTCGAGCGTCCTCCCAGGCGGGGACCTCCAGGGACAGAGGCGGCGGCCCTGAAGGCACCTGCAGACCGCACCTTGGCCAGCCTTCCTCTCTGCCCAGCGGCAGGATGCTCCCGTGTGGACATTAGACATAACCCGGGGGGTGGGGGTGGAGGGGACAGGTGTCCCGTGGCTTTATGGGGGCCGGAGGTGGTGGCTGGAGATGAGCTACGCATTTCCTGACACCGTGCATGCTTTTCATCTTGTTCATCCCAAATTTAGCATTGTTTTATCAGACACTTATTTCCTTTGTCCTCTATCGTTGAACTTAACCCCAACCGGGCGGCTGGAAATATAGGTTTCCAGTTCACTGGGCACCTGGATCCCCAAACGCGCTGGTTTGTGGGACCACTCTGCGTGGGTCAGAAGATCCTAATCCCATGTCAGTGCTGGATTCCAGCTGTGGGGACAAGCCAGCCTGTGGCTTCTAAGTGACTCTTGGTTGCTAAGGGGGTTGTGCCAACCTGTTGCTTGTCAGGAAGATAAACGGGGAGCAGGCCATGCCGCGTATGACTGTGGGGCAGGGGTGTTCAGGTACTTTCTTGGGTGTCCCCCTCATTTTGGAAAGGAGGAAGCTGGAAGCAGTGGGCTCCAGGTCGTGACTCACGGCTTCATAAGACCAACAGAAACAGCCAGAGTGGCATTGAAACTGCCAGCCGAGAAGGGCCCCTCTCTTTTCCTTCAGTGGCCTCCCTGCACTTGTGTAGATGGCTGTGAGGAAGGGGTCCCTGGGAAACCTGGTTTGGGAAGCAGAGCATGGGGGGCACCCTCCTTGTCTCTCTTGCTTCTCTCCCTCTCAATGCTCTCCTCCTCCTCTCCGTCTCTGTCTCGTGACATCTCTCTTTCTCTCCCTCTCTGTGTCCTATCTCCCTGTCTCCCTCCCTCCCTCTGGGAAGCTCTGCTGGGCTGATGTAAAAGGTGGCAGTGTTTCACAGGACAGTAGGGTGGGACAGAAACCCAGGCCAGCGCAGTTACAGGTAAAAGCACAGTTAAACAATGCAAAGCTGGTGGAGCTCCCGCCGTCCCTTGGCACACAGCACCAGTAATTGTATTTCGTTTGGGCACACGGATGGGCCTATTGTGAAAGGTTCCCTGTGCGGAGGTTCCCCGGGTGGAGGCCAGGACAGCGGGGTGAGGGCAGGCGGGTGGGCTGCAGACCTGACAGATTCTGGTGTCGGCAGTCACGTGGGGGCCCTGTGGGCGCTGCCACGTGGGTGTAGGGTGCCCAGAGAGTTATCTCATCCTTAAAAATAGAATGTTGCCGCCTCTGGGGACCAAGAGGGCCAGGCTGGGCAGAGTGGGAGGAGTGAGGAAGTGAGCTCTCTTTTTTGATTGAGTCGTCTTTGCCGCTCTTAATGAAGAGGATGCTTGTTCTTAAAGGATAACTTCCTGTGGGTTCCAAGGGTGTGAAGGGAGAGCCTGGTTACCCATATTCGGGATGTTGGACTAGGAGTGGAGCAGGGACCCAGATGTGTGTGACAGACCCAGGCGTGTGTGTGTGTGTGTGTGTGTGTGTTGCTTCAAAGCTTTGGTGACATTTTCTGCAGTCTTTTACCTGAACCCCTTTTGTTTAATAGTGGATAAAGATTAATCTGAGCATGATTAACCTTGGAGACTAAGAATAAGCTTTACAAAATCCCAAGCCTTTCGGAACCATCACGATCATGTCTCTGAGCCACAATCTGCAGCAGTGTGTTAGATGATTTCATAAGGCATAGTGAGGGGCTAGGTGACCCCTGTACCTGCAGTTACAACCCAGTCAGGGTGGGCCTGAATTCTCTTCTTCCTAAGCTTCCAACTCAGGAAAAGATGTTCCTTATTAACGGCTCCTTGCCCCCATTCCCACCCCAAACAGGCAACCACAGGGGTTCTGAATTGTCTGAAGGTGTCTGTATGCAGTTGTCCAGCTGAGCAATGCTGTTCTCCACGACATAAAACCAACCCACAGGCAAACAAACAAGAAGCAAAAAACCCCCAAACCTTTCTTTAACCTTTCTTTACTTATCACAATCCCCGCCCTTCGGAACCTTCTAGAATGAGTCGGGATGAAGAGACACTGCTGGACTCCTCCCTGAAGGTCGTGCTAAGTCCTTCCCCATGAAGATGTGCATGTATTTTCATCTGGTCTGACCTCTTCTCATGTGAGTGAGTTACTCTTTTCCTCACCAACATGCTGTTGTGTTTTTCATCCCTCCGTCTTGCATGGGGCAGAATCGCTGGCTCATGCTCGCTGAGGACATGGTGAGGACGTTGATGTTGTGAGGATGTTCACATTTCAGCACAGGTAGACTGCAGCAGGTGAACACATGTGCAATTCTGTAATTTAGCAAACCCTGCAGTAGCTATGGAGATGCCAGGACTGTTGGGGGAGACACCGTGAACCCCAGACCCAGGTAGAAACAGACGGCCACGTTCACGGGGCGGGCACGACAGCCTGGTGATAGAATAAGGTGGAACGTCGGTCATCATTTGGTCTCAGAGGCTCTTATTTTGTGCTTTTGCATAAACTAGCCCCATGGGAATTTGTCAACATTCTAGGTCGACCAGTTCTCCACAAATTCAGATAGTTTGGAAGAAAGGTCAGCTTGTGTTGGTGAAAAATCTGATGATGGCATTTTTTTTTAGAGCACAGAAGAGACTTTGGGGCACATCTGGGCTAAACTGTGATTTCATAGATTGAGAAACTCGGGCTCAGAGTGGCCACACTGCTCAACAGAGAAGAAATGGTTTGCAACACCACTTTCTGCATTTCGGGTCCATATCAACAAGCTTGATTTCTTTCCTTGAGCGTGAACAATGGTGCCATTAAAAAATACTTATTTGGAAATAATTATAGGTTCACAGGGGATTCCAAAAATCCCCTGGAGTCCCAAGCGTCCTTTGCGAAGCTTCCCCCCATGGTGACATCGTCTGTAGCTGTGTCACAATATCAAAACCAGGATGTCAGCATGTGTACAATCCTATAAGAGACCACAGACCCTGTTCAGTGCTCCTCAGTTTTCATGAGCACTTTGTGTTTGTGAGTGTGGGTGCCTGTATGGTTCTATGTAGTTTTGTCTCGTGCGTCCATTGGGGCAGCCAGCACCCCCAAATCAAGGCACAGAACTCATTCCCTCAACACAGACAACTCGCTCATGCTTGACGCTTTTTATTTTTTAACTACTACACATCACACGATGCGAATGTTGTGTTTTCTCAAGATCTAGGAGGCCTTCCTTAATGAATAATTAATTATAGATGGTTCTCTCTAAAGCACTTACAGTCATTTTCCTCCATACCGATAGGATTTTCTCCTGCCATCTTGGTTCCCCTGCCTTAATTTCACTCCCTCTGACCTTGACTCTCATTTTACTCCTGCACCATCACACCGGCACACCTCCAGAAGGAGTGGGATCTGAACCAGTGAGGTATTACTGTGCACGTAAATGAATCATCATATGGGTGGTGTTGACATAAGCCATTGTCGATAGTGTTTTTTATTGCTTAACAATACACAGAAAATTGTCTCCACCCTTCATTCTCTTCATCTTGCGTGGGCGCGTTAGAGTAAACTGGTGAGTGTCCGTGCATGACAGTTGCAATGTAAGAGCATCACAGGAACTTGAAGAATTAAATAAAATTTTAGAAAAAGAACATTTCCAAGTGTTGCAGGTTGTTCTCTTCATTTTTTAAAAATTGAGGTGAAATTCACATAATATAAAAGGAACCATTTTAAAGGGAACCGTCCAGTGGCATTTTGTACATTCACAAAGTTATGCAGCTATCATCTCTGTCTGGTTCTGGGACATTTTCGTCACCCCGAAAGGAGACCCCTTACCTATGAAGCAATCATTCCTGTATCCGCATCCCCTAGTCCCTGGCAACTGCCACTCTACTTCCTGTCTCTATGGATTTGCCTGTTCTATGTTCCTCTTCATTTTACAGACTCGTCTTTCTCACTTTCCGTCTCCAAGGGGATGAGGAGCCAATGTGAAGAGAAGGTGAGGAGATCCAGAGCCAATAGCTCCCTGCTCCAGAGGAGAGGAGGAAAATGGGCCTGTGGGAAGAAAATCTGGGATGGGAAAGACCAGAGGAGGACAAACTAGGAGTAGAAACGTGCAGAGCGCGAGAGAGAGTGATGAGGAAACAGGTCACAGATATATGCACACAGAACTTGCTGTCCTAGGGTGAATAGTGTCCCCCAAAATTCATGACCTCTCAGAACCTCAGAATGGGACCTTATTTGGAAATAGACTCTCTACAGATGTAATTAGTGAAGGCTTGAGATGAGGGCATCCTGGATGAGGGTGGCCCTAAATCCAATGACAGATGTCCTTATTAGAGGCACAGAAGAGAAGAGACACAGACACAGAGGAGAAACCACAGGAAGACGGAGGCAGAGATGGGAGGGATGTGGCCACAAGCTCAGTGATGCCTGGAGCCCCAGAAGCTGGAAGAGGCAGGAAGGACTCTCCCCTGGAGTCTCTGGAGGGAGTGCGGCCCTGCCACACCTTCATCTCAGACTCCTGTTCTCCAGAACTGGGAGAGGATGAATTCCTGCAGTTTTAAGCCACCACAGGCTTGTGGGAGCCCCAGACAACTAACAACACCTGCCAAAGAGGATTGCAGAGCTGCCTTACGTTAGGTCCATGAGTAAGTTTCCCCAAATCCTTGGAGGTGGACCACATCCGGTTACGAGTTGGACACTGTTTTCCACGAGTGACCTCATCCTAGATAGCCTGTGAATGTGGTTAACTCGGGAGAGCCATGTGTTCATTTCAGAGGATGAGGCATCCACAGCTCACTGGTTGAGGAAAGTCATCCGCAGAGCTGGATGGGGCAGAGCCGAGAACTTGCTCCTTCTCCCACTTCCTCTCCTGCTCTCTTCACCCTCCATCGTCCCCCCAAAGAGCAGAGGGGTGAGACCTACACACAGTGTCCACCTCATCTTGTCACTCCCCTTTGTTAATCCAGGACTAGAGCTGGCTTCCCACATTGCCAGCCCAAGGGGTGCCATCTTGAATCAGTCCTGACCTTGGTGTCTTAGTCCATTTGGGCTGCCATAACAAAATACCGTAAATTGGGTGGCTTATAAACAACGCAAACTTATTTTTCACAGTTCTGGAGGCTAGAAGTCTGAGACCAAGGTGACAGCATGGTCACCTTCTGGTGAGAGATCTCTCCTGGGTTGCAGATGGCTGTCTCCTCAAGGCGGAGAGCAGAGACAGGAAGCAAGTTCTCTTGTGACTCTTAAAAGGACACTAATCCTATCATGGGGACTCTGCCCTTGTGACTCATCTAATCCTAATTACCTCCCAAAGGGCCCACCTCCAAATACCATTCCATTGTGTGTTAGGGCTTGAACATATGGGTTTTGGGGGGACACCACATTCAATCCATAACATTCGGTTAGCTCCTTCTTACATGTTGCCCTGCCTTCCTTCTCCCAAACTCCTGCCTTTGGGGTGAAGGTGGCTGCCCCAGGAGTAGGCTCACTTTGTCACATCCTGGAACCCCTAGCGGAGGACACCTCTCTCCCTCTGTTTGGGGACAGCCCTCCCTGGCTGTACTTGGGTCACCCATGTGGATGGGGACATGGCACCCTGATGGTGTTCTCATACCTGGTTCTGGGATGGGTCCCAACACAGTTGGGGACCACCAGGGAGGCCACCTTTGCCACCAGAAGAAAAGGGCAGAGGCACCATATGACACAGATGGAAGTGTCGGCTCCGCCTTGCCCTCCGTGGGCTCACGAGCAGCCTCTAACCTGTGTTCTTTTTGGGAGAAACATAACTCAGAATTCTCAGGAAACCGCTTTCAGTCTTTATGGGAGCGTCACCCTGGGGCTTTCTCTGTATCCTCCCAGGCTTTTTTCAAACAACCACAATGTGTCACCACATTCACTGCCATTTGAAATTTTTTCCTCTTTTCTTTGGAACTCTACGTACCCTGTTTCTTGCTGGGAAGAAGAGAATAGTACTGGATAATAAAGTTTCGAGCTCATAAACAGTGTGCTGGGCAGAGTACAGTCATCTCCGTTGATTTCACAAGGATCCCCACGATGAGGCTGGCTGATGCATCTGGGGTCCCCCTTCTCTGCACCACGTGTCAACTGTAGATGGCATTGGAGTTATTGCCTCCCTTCCGTCTTTCATCCCCTCCCAGTGTGTATGTCTTGCTTCCCCTGGAATGAGAGGCATCGTACTGGAGGCAAAAACCATCTCCGGGGCTGTCTGCTAGCTGGGTATCTTTGGGCAGAATGTGTTCCTTCTCTCAAACCTTCTTTGCCGTCAAGAGAACGTGGCTTATGATGACATCGCAGAGTTTCTGTGGGCAGAGGAGCTAATGATTTATTGTGGTGCTTGGCATGGCTTGGGCGCCATAAAGGGCAGCCACCCGTAGCGCCATCATCCATTCATGTATTCACCCACACATCGGTTGGTTGGCCTGTCCCTATCTGGCTGGGACCTTCCCGGAGTGCACTGAAAGTTCTCCATCTTAGGAAACTCCTGGGTCCCGGGCAACCCAGGATGGTGGGTCTGCCTACTCACCAGATCACTGAGCACCCCGTAAGTGCCAGCCTGTGCTCTGGATGTGGGAGATCATCGGGAACCCAATAGACGGGGGTCCCTGCGTCTTGGAGTTTACATTCCAGGGCAAGAGGCAGACAACGTGAACTGAGCGTGTTACGTCCATTCGGTGGGTTGTTAGAATGCCGCCAGAACTCTGGGGGAGAGCAGCAGAGTGGGTCACCAGGATTGGGGTGACGGCAGGTTGTGGAGACGTAGGGGCATGCTAACATGGGAAAGAGGAGGTGGCACTCTGCCTGTCCCGCATCCAACCATCTCCATCATCTTCATCACCATCACGACCACCATCACTTCTGACACTCATGAAACTTGTTTTATGAAATTCGTACAACATAAAATTATTTTCAAGTGAACAATTCAGTAGCATTTAGCAAATGTGCAATATTGTGCAACCATCCCTTCTCTCTACTTCCAAAGCATTTGCATCACCTGAAGAGGACACTCTGTAACATTAAGCAGTCACTCCCCATCCCTCTCCCTCAGTCCCTGGCACCACTAATCCAATTCCTGTGTCTTTGGATTTGCTTATTGTGGACATTTCATATAAATGGGATCATACAGTATATGGACTTCTCTGTCTGGTTTCTTTCACTGAGCATAATGTTTTCAAAGTTCACCATGCAGTATTGTGTGTCAGTGCTTCACCCTTTTCATGGCTGAATAATATTCCATTGTAATGGGTGGACCACATTCTGTTTATCCTGTTCTGTTAGTTTGCTTAGAGAAACAAAGTACCACAGATTAGGTGGCTTAAACAACATTTATTTCTCGCAGTTCTGGAGGCTGGAAGTTTGAGATCAAGTTATGGGCAGGGCTGGTTTCTCCTGAGGCCTCTCTCCTTGGCATCTAGACACCGTCTTCCCCCTGTGTCCTCACATGGTCTTCCCTCTGTGCGTGTCTGTGTCCTCATCTCCTCTTCTTATAAGGACACCAGTCCTATTGGATCAGAACCCACTCTAATGACCTCATTTTACCTTAATCACCTCTTTAAAGACCCATCTCCAAATACAGTCACATTCTGAGGTTCTGGGGATTGGGACTTCAACATGAACATTTTTTGAGGGGAGGACACAATTCAGCCCATTATAGCCGTGCAACTTTTAATGCACCAAATGATACCTCAGTCCCCTTAGAGTTCCCATAATGCAGAAGTTTACCATCACCCCACGTAGATTTGGCTGATCGGCTTTGAGGGCAGGAAGTAGGATTCTTTTGTGACAAAGGGCAGAAGACTGTGGTAATAGTTTGAAGACCATCTCCCTGCTTGGTCCTGGCATCAGCTCTACCTGCCTTTCTTTTGTGCATCACTCTCCACCACTCTCCTTTCTTTCTGTCCTGGTCATTTGTAACTCCTGTCACATAAAGGTTTCCTGGAAGGTCACCTTTAGTGACCACTATGAGTGGTCAAGAAGTTCCACCAGCATTCTTCTTCTTTTTAAGAATTGTTTTTATTATGGTAAAATACATATAACGTGAAATTCTCCATTTTAACCATTTTTAAAGCGTACGATTCAGTGGCATTAATTCATTCACACTGTTGTACAACCATCACCACTATCTATTTCCAAAACTTTTCCATCACCCCAGACAGAAACCCCACACCCATTAAGTGGTCACTCCCCATTCCTGCTTCCCCAGCTCCTGGTAACCTCTGATCTCCTTACTTTCTTGATGAATTCACCTCTTCTAGAGATTTCATATCAATAGTATCACACAGTTTTAATCTTTTTGTGTCTGGCTTTTTTCACTCAGTGTAATGTCTTCAGGATTCATCCATGTTGTAGGGCATATCTGCACCTCATTCCTTTTTATGACCCACCTTCCTTATTCTTTCTCTGCTGGAGGCTGGTCTCTGCCATCCCCTGTAGGTCTTTCCATCACTGCTCATGAACAGTGGTCAACGCATTTAAGAACCAACACAGTGTTCGGGGTTGAAGCTCAGGTTCCCGAGTGAGTGATTGCGACAGAAGCCATCCCTCTCTGCCAGCCCAGCTCCCACCTCCGTGTTCATTAAATGAGTGGTTTCATGATGCTTGCAGACTTGACTCTAGATCCCTCCCGTCTCTCACACATCATCCTCAGGGAGGTCTCAGTGAAGAGAGAGACCCTGTGAGTGGTGGAGACAGTCCCTCACTGGGGCCACTGAGCTCTCTGAGGTCAGCCTGCTGAACTCTGATGCCCAGAGAGGTGCTTCTCCCAATCGGCTTGGCAGTTGTGTGCATATGTGTGTAGTGAGTGTTGTGTTGTGTTCCATCCCTTGAGGATGAGCGGGAGGCTTCACTTTTCCTCCATAGAATGACCCTGAGCTGTGGCCATGAGCACTGATGGCTGTGGTCCTTCCTGCATCACCCGGGAAGTAAGCACATCTCACCAAGGCAAGCATTATCATCACCACCATCATCATCATCATCATCATCATCATCATCATCATCATCATCATATCATCATCATATCATCATCATCATCATCACCATTTTGCAACAGCCCAGGCTCATCTCATTTTCCAGGACGGATGGTGGTGGTCTTTGCATGGATTTGGGGCTTGCTCCGTTCAGTAGACCTGTCATGCATGTGCCAGGAGCATTCACCCCTCTGCTGTACGGGGCACCTCCTTGTTCCAGCTCCTGAGTTAGAGAGTCAGGGGCAGGGCAGGACCCCAAAGGAGCCTATCACAAGGTCATCTTTCTTCGGTCTCCTGCTGTGATCTTTCTTATGGTCTTTCACACCATGTTCGTCTCCTATGGCTACTGTAACAAATTACCCCAAACTTAGTGGCTTAGAACAACATGCATTTCTTATTCTACAGTTCGGCAGGTTAGGAGTCTGAAGTGGATATCACTGGGTTACAATTAAGGTGTGGGCAGGGCTGAACCCCTTCTGGAGGCTCCAGGGGAGAATGCGTTTCTTTGATTGTTCCAGCTTCTAGAAGCTGCCCACACTCTTTGGCTTATGATATCTTCCTCCATCTTCTAGGCCAGCAATGTTGGGTCAAATCCTTCTCATGCTGCCATCTCTCTGGTTCTCTCCTGTCTCTCTCTTCCACTTATAAGGAGCCTTGTGATTCATTGGACTCACCCAGGTAACCCAGGATCATCTCCCTATCTGAGGTCAACCAATTAGCATCTGTAATTAGCACTTTGAAACTCAATTCCTCCTTTGCCATGTAAACTAACATATTCACTGGTTCTGGGGATCAGGACCAGGACATCTTTGGAGGAAGGGCATTTTTCTGTCTATCACAGAGATTTGTCTATGCACTGTGTACGCCTCGCCTTAAAATTGGCCCCACTTGAGAGTGGGTGGTGGAGTGGGCAGCTGCCCTCCAGCCTGGCCTCATTCTTGTCCAGCTGCATTGACTTCCACGAATGGAGAAACCACAGTCACAGTAGAAAGCTCTTGCATTACCGCCCAGGAAGACAAATGCTAGCTCCGATGCGCAACGAATGTGGCCGTAAATCTGTATATGTGTGTGTGCCTGCTGGGGAAGGGATTAATTGAGTTAATTGAGGCTCTCACGTCTATGCTGTCTTCTGCCTGGCTGGAACTGTGTACAAGGACTAATTGTCACCTCTGTGGGGCCCCTCCACTGTGCTGGGCAAGCAGAACCAGTTCTAATGAGCCTCAGTGACAGAATTATTGGAAGATGAGATGGCATAGCCTTACCTTCTAGGAGCTTGAGTCTGTCCCAGGATGCACTTTCAGACATGCAGCTCTGAGCCATGTGAGACCAGCTCTTTCCGGGGTAGCTACACGGAATCCCAGAAGCAGAGCTTGCATCCACCTGGAGGAGGGAGATGAAGGAGGCAGAGGGAGGCTTGTTCTCGGGGAGTCTTCAGTGTGTTGATTTATTTGATAATATGGGTGAATACATTTTTTTTTTTTTTTTTGGTAAACTTGGCAGGCTCATTTTTCCAAGGTTCCCTCTTGGAAAAATAATAAAACCAACACTGTGAAGGCTTCTAAGCAGCTCCTAATTCCAGGAGCGTTTTTTTCCCTGCATTTCATGGGTGGAGTCTTGGATTCTGCGCTGGGTTGGGTGAACAGAAGGCTACCTCCTTTGCTTCACCATTAGGGCACTTAAGTCAAAGTCCAGTTGGTGTCTAGATTACATTTAAATAGGAGAAAATGTGATAAATAGCCACTCACTGCATTTGAAGTTGTCCAGCGATTCCTCCATTAAATCACCATAATTTTCTGGAGGCTCGCTCCATTGGGACACCCTATATCGGTGATGAAAGTGGGTTGGAGGGGAGGTGTGCATTCCAGGATGCAGATTCATTCCTTCCTCCTCCAGCACGGCTGGGTCCTGCTCCCCTGCGGTGTAAGGACGTAGTGGAGATTCTTCCTGTGGGAGGCTGCCCACAGCCCTGTGAGTCAGCCTTCTCCTCGTGAAGGAGTTTCCTGTAGGACACCTCTGGGTGGTGCTTCCAGCCTTTTATCTGATGTCACGTGCTCCAGTGGCCTCCCCAACACCCGCTTGGACCTTGCCATCCTGCTCAATCCAGGAAGATTGTCAAGGTTAGACCCTGAGCTTCAGGGGCCCCGCCCACTGGATAGTTCCATGTTTGATAAGAAGATCCACCTTTGGCTCCATCTCTCTTGCACTGGCCTTGGTTACTCCACTTAACCATTGGAAAATTCATCCTGGTTTTTCCACCAGGTAACAGAAAAAAGAAATGGTCTCGCAAAATCCCTGCTCAAATGCACAAGTTCCTACAGATGATTGCAACTGATGCTACAATGTATTGAGCACGGCTCGTAGGAAGGCACTGTATTGATTCTCTTGAGGTCCTTAGTCTGGACACATTTTAGATGAGGCATCTCATCAAGCAGATTTGGAGGACAACCTCCAGAAATTTCTTTGAAAATGGTTGACATTGAATTTTGTTGGTGACTACACCTGTTGGATCCTTGTCTGGGGAGCCACTTCACAGAACAAAGGGCTGTGCAAATGTGGGGCTGGGTGTGGCTGGCGAGAGCTTGGGCTCATCGGAAAGAAGTCCTTTGTCATGCTCAGGGCACCTGGAGTCTGCATGTGGATGGGCAGACAGAGGTGGGACTCTGGGTGTGCCCCAAGCATGCATGCCTGGGTGTGTATGTTTGTGTTGGGGGCTTGCAATTAGGGGGTGAGAGACAGGGCCACTGAGCCAGCTTATGTTTGGGGACAACTCCAAAAGAAATCTTTCCGCACAGATTGAAAAATCCAGCTTGGAGTGACAGTGTCAAAATTGAGACGATATTGAGAAGGCAAACCCTCTAGAATTCCTCTTCATGGGAAGTGGCTTCCATTTGGCATCACACATTAAGAAAAAAAAATAATTTGTGTAAAAAAATCAATAATGTCTAGAGTGTTACGTGGATTTTTGTCATTGTTAGTACCGTCAAGTGGATTCCGACTCCTGGTGACCCTGTGGACAGCAGAGGGAACCCTGCCTGGTCTTTTTGCACCATCCTCTCCCCTTCCGGCCTCTATCAGACAATGCTCTACTGCTATGCGTAGGGTTTTCATGGCCAGTTCTTTCAGAAGTGGATGGCCAGGTCCTTCTTCCTAGTCTGTCTGTTCTGGAAGCTCTGCTGAAACCTGCCCACCATGAGTGACCCTGCTGGTGTTTGAAATGCTGGTGGCATAGCTTTCAGCATCACAGCAATACGCAGCTGCCACTGCCACAGTATGACAACTGACAGATTCGGGGTGTGGTTCCTTGACCCAGCAGGACATGAACTCCGGCTGTGGCCATGGCGGTAAGAGCGCTAGATCTTAACCACTAGACCCGTAGGGCTGGCCATTACCTGGGTCTTTGACTATAAATAGTTGTTGTTGGAAGAGATTCCCCTTATGAAGCCTTTTCTTTATTCATCCTTAAACAGTTCAGCATTTTATTTCAATAACAGATTCTGGTATATCCATTGTATTGATCTTTTCAAAGAACTGGTGTCTAGTTTCTTGATTTTTTTCCTCTCTATTGATTTCTTGTTTTCAATTTCATTGATTTCTGCTCTCACTTTTGCTCTGTCTCTTCTGCTTGCTTTATATTTATGTTACTCTTCTCTCTGTAGTTTCCTGAACTTTTATTTCGATTGAGATGCTGGGCTACTGTTTTGAGTGTCACAGAGAGCCGTGGAAGAAGTGGAATTAGAATCCAGGGAAACCGCTGAGAAGACGCCATATTTTCACGTATTCCAACCATCTTCAGGGCAGCCCAGTCATGCATCTCCTGTTCTTGGTGGTGAAGAGTCTGGTGTGTCTCGTAGCTTGCAGCTCGTTGACCTTCTTATTGAGCTGTGCTTTCTCGTGGGTTCAAGTTTCTCTCTCCAGCTGGTGCTGGTTTAGTTCCGGCTTCCTCCTTCATGTCCTCAGGACGCCCAGCTGCTTCCCCACCCAACAAGCCACAGAAATAAGCTCGAAGAAAACAAGTCGGCGGCCACCTGCTCCAAAAGCACGTCCCTAAACGCAATGCATTTCAGGACAGCTGCTGTGAGTTCTGGGCGCTTCTCTTCCTTTGAAAGAAAAAGTGAAATAACAGTGTAATCACAGCATCCTGTATTGAGTGCAGTCTAGACGCTGGCTTTAGAAGAGCCTTCGAGAACCTGGGATGTTATTGTCAAAGCCGTCGGTGGGAAGGTTTAATGGGTGGGCGGGTGTGTGGTCTGGATTATCAGGTGGAGGTTTTCTACCTTTGTGAAGGTGAAAACCTGCATCTCTATTTTGTTGGTCACTTGTTTCATGGTGCGTTTTTCTACATACCCTCAGAAGTGCGTGGTACATGTGCACACACCATAGTTACTGGAACATACACAGGTGTGCACACACCCATATACATTGAAAGGTTTTTGGCTGATTGAGTGACAGCCCTTCTGGCAGTTGACAACGCTATGATTCTTTGGAATTAGGCAAATATTCTGATTAAACCTGAGACTGGCCGCCACGTTGTATGAGCAAGCAATCTCCTATTCCAAAGCTTCCTGCCAGGCGTCCTTGGCGAGTGAGCTGAACAGGTCTTCCTCAGGTAGACCCCTGCTCTCCTCCAACAGGTGGTTTGTAAATTGTTCCTTTGGAATGTCTGTGTTCCAGAAAGAGTGCTATGTATGACGTTAGGTTTCCAGGCTGCTTGATTTGAAGCACAGAAAAGACTACAATTAATCAGAAGAAACCATGCAATGATAAGAAAGCAGAAAGCAAGATTATTATGAAATTCATGATTCAGCAAAGGAATAATACAGTAGTGCAAAAGGGATTATTTTGGTTGTTGATGTTTGCTGGAAGGCAAATTTGACAGGAGGGCGATCAAGACAGAGCAAGTGTCTTTTATCAAGACTCTTGAGGAATTTCGACATTGTCTTTTTAGTGACTTTAGTTTTTGCTGATAATTGAAATTCCCTTCCCAACAGATGGTGTGTAGTTTCCCCTTGAAACAGGTCTTTGGCATGCCCTGACTTTGCACTGATCCTCCGTGATCGGGCTTGTATAACCATGTGCCTGGGGTAAATAACACGCTCGCTTGTTCCAGCAAGAGTCAGGCACGAGAGCTAGGAGATGGACTCATTTGTTATTTTCTTGGTAAATGTTTGGATTTTGTGTGCTTTCCCAGGATATGGTTCACCTGCATCATACAAAGATGAATGATGGATTCTTACCCCAATCCAGGGGCACAGGGGACATTTTGAAGATTA
Source organism: Ceratotherium simum simum (assembly GCF_057802395.1). Classification (NCBI taxonomy): domain Eukaryota; kingdom Metazoa; phylum Chordata; class Mammalia; order Perissodactyla; family Rhinocerotidae; genus Ceratotherium; species Ceratotherium simum. The sequence continues at coordinate 127,168,628 of NC_141940.1, forward strand.
CTCTTGGGTACCTCAAGGCCCTCTCTCCCAGACCCTACTGGGGGATGATGTAGGAGGTCCTTAGTCTTTAGGGAATTGGGTATCCCTGAGGACAGGGAGGAAGATGGTGGAGGAAGATTGTCTGTGGAAAGCGAGTTCTAGTCACATTCTTAAATGACGCCTTTGATCCTGGAGAAAAGCTTGTGGTTTGAAGCGGGAACCATTAGAAACATTTTCAATGGAAGGCGGTTATACATCTGGTTGAGATATATCAGAATACATGTTAACGCATTCAAGACTTTCAGAATGCCCCTATTGAGTGTGCTGGGCTCTTAAATGATAGCGAAATAAGTACAAAGCGAGAATGAAAAGGGCAGATTGTAAAATCTCACAAACTAAAAATATGTCTCCTTTGTAGAGCATACACTGAAAGATACTAAAAATACTTTGTCACGTTTGGAGAATGGTGGCACACTCGAAATACTCTATTTAAGAGGCGGGACGAAGTGCCTCTTGAAAGAGCTTGTTGGTTACAGGGTGGGTTGCTATAGTCAGCTCGTAGTTGAGATCAAAGTGGTTCTCAAAGTGGGGTCCTGGGAACCATGGGGTTCCCTGAGAACTTTACGGGGAGTCCATGAGGTCACAGCTACTTTTGTAATAAGTCTAAGACATTCTGTGCTTTTTCTCTCTCCTTCTCACATGAGTGTGTGGTGGAGTTTCCAGAGGCGACCTGAAGTGTGGTGATATCATCTCTCTGACACCCAGTGGAATGTGTCCTTGCTTGCTCTTGTGTTTTACATATTTCTGTTTGACTTGCTAATATGGTTACTATCTCTAGATGCAAGCTACACACACACACACAAATGCTCCTAAGGGTACTTGATTCGTTTCTAGAGTGTTAAAGAAGTCTGAGAACAAAGAATTTGAGAACTGCCGTTTTAAAGGAACGACCAGGTCTATGGTGATCTTGACTTATCATCCGTGATGACAATGATTGATCAATGACAATTCCTGTATCTAGCCAGTCTTTGGAAAATGAAATGCCTCATTGTGTCAGAAGACTGCGTCCTGAATTCTTTTTTTTCATCTTAGTGCACCCAACTGAAGTGGTCACTTTGAAATTTAGTCCTACTAATTCCACCACTTTGTTCTCCAAAGTGTGGACGCTCCATCACAACTTAAGTTTGGAGTAACTTAGCAAAGGCGTCGCTTAGCCTGTTTGGAAAATGGTTGTCAACACCTACTGTGCTCAAGGAACTGCAGCAGTTACGTGGGGGACAGAAACAGATAGATAGGACGTAGTTCACGTTTTCAAGAAGCTTACTAATAGAAAAAAACAGTAAAGAAATAAAAAGGTTGAATGTTGACAAGGACTGTCATCAAGGTGCCAAGAAGGAACTAGGGATTTAGTAGCAGATATTTAGCGCTGGGTACAATTTGGGTAAATGTAATTGAGAGGAGATGGAGGGAGGAAGCACACAGCTTTTGGGGAGAATTCAGAGATCCAATGGGAATGGAGGTGTGTGGGAGACAGAAGGATGCAAAGGTATGTTAGATCCAAATGATGGGTGTCTGTAATACTGGTGTAGAAGTTTGCAGGGTTTTTTTTAAGCAAAAGAACGCCATGCATGTGTCAACGCAAGGAAAGATGGTTGAAGCAGGATGATGTAGAACAGATTGGAGGGAATGACCAGGAAGATTTGTCTTCCGTCTAAGTGAGCATGTGTCTGAATTAAGGCAGTGGGACAGGGAGATTTCTTGGTTCCAGTTCTGTTTGACTCAATGCATGGGGAACTGTTTAGTGGACAGTGAGAGGGAGGAAGGAGGCCCATGTCTATATCTACATCACTCTGTATCACTCCGTAAACCTAGGGCAGAGTAGGTACTCTGGCTCAATATCTGTTCAGCTGGACACTGGAAAAATCAGTGTGTTGCTGAGTATTGGTTGCCCTCACAAGAGTACTAAGCCTTAGGCCAGTGTGAAGAATTGAAGAGTGAAGTTTGCTCTTAGAAATCTCATCAGCAAGAAGGAAGAGGGGCAATGATTGGGGTCTGGGGGCTTTAGAAGACTGAGGATTCTCCTGGTGGGAGAACTCAACAGTTGGTCAACGGGGGATGTTTCCAAGTGTCGTTCAGCAGGATCTAGGCTTTTCATTAAGTATCCTGTGAATGGCCTAAATATTATAAAATTAATATTGTCACACAATTTTAATACTGTTTTCTATTAGCAAGAATAAGTTTAGAGTTCAGTCCTAACCCTCTCACACGCGAAATAAGAATAATTCTCAATAGCTTTGGAGCAGTATGGTTGATTGAGCTGTGACTACTATGCCAATGAGCCAGGCTACCATGTAGACTCAACAGGTTTGCATGACTAGTTCGCCAAGTTGGTATGACTAGGTTTTGACTCATCTGTCTCTTTTGGTGAAGCTATGGTAGCAAACTTCTTCTGTTCTTTGATTCCTTAGAGCAGCACTATCCAATGGAATTTGGTGCCATGATGACCACATTCTATTACCTGTGGTACACCCCAGCCTCAAGTGGCTAATGTGTCCGACTGAGACACTGACTTCTCTATTTAATTTAACTTCACTTCATTTAACTTTAAATAGCCATGTATGGTTGGTGACTAATTCCTTGGACAGCACAGCCTTAGACATTTAAGAATCTTTACAATAATATGAGTAAATAAAGTCAGAAATCAGTCCTTACTGGATGCCACCAGATCTGGATAGTTTTTAAGTGATTTTTCAGACATTGGTATTGAAAGCAATGGAAACAGCTTTTTAATAATATTCTCTGCTGTCCCCTGATTCATTATGACACCTGAGATAAATTACATGTCAATGAAACCTCCTTTTCCTCACATAATTAAATGCCCAGAAGCATACATATATTTTTCAGAAGTGCTTCATATCAACTGCTATTTTCTAAACATCTGTCAGGCCGGGTCCCAAACTGACCCCTTTATAGTATCTCTTTTATGTCTATGTGATATATATTCTAAGGGTTACTTGAGGATTTCATAGCAAAACGCTTCCAGTGAGCAAACCATCTTCACTGATTGGGCAGATCTGGTCAACAGAGCAATGGACTTTCTTGAGAAGATATAGTGACAATTATAGCTTATTTTATATACAGTCATGTGCCACATCACAATGTTTCGGTCAACAACGGACCGCACAGATGATGATGGTCCCATGAGATTAGTACCATAGAGCCTAGGCATGTAGTAGGCTATTCCATCTAGGTTTGTTTAAGTACACTCTATGATGTTCACACAACGACGAAACCACCTAATGACACACTTCTCAGAACATATCCCTGTCATTAAGCAAGACGTGACTGTATGTGTGTGTGTGTGTGTGTGTGTATGTATATATATATATATATATGTATATATATGTATATATATATATGGTGTTCTAGTCTCTCACCATTGTAAATATTGCCAAAGACTTCTGATTTCATGTAGCAGGCTGCACACACCCACACATACCTCATAGCCCACCTCTCCCGAGTTTGTATTAGACTGTTAATCCAGTTTATTTTCAGGAACACAGGGATGAAACAGATACAGACACACATCAAGAAGGGAATGGAGGGGTGATGTGCAGGTTAGAAATTGCCTCCAGCTTCTGGAGAACTCAAAGCTGGTGGCAACATGTTAAAGAGACGAGGAGGAGGTCGCAGCAGGAGAGGGCCTCTGTTCTGAGGACTCCGTATCCCCTGGGTTGAGCATGGGAGCACGGTGCTCAGAATTAAAACAAAGTTTTCTTTGTAAAGAATGGAAGGAAGTGGGAGGTGCCACTCCAGGGTAAAGTTCTCCTAATTCTTTCACCCCGAGAGTCCCCAGCCTCTCTCACGCGTGGAAACTGAGTGGACCTCTCGAGCGTCTCATTCTCAAAGAGGAAAAGGCCACGGACCCCGTGTTGATCTGTGGGTTTTACTGGGCGAGACGTCAAGATAAGCAAAGACGTGGGATCCCCGAAAAAGCAGATAATTCAGGGAACCTAAGACAAGATTAAACCAAAAGGGGAACTTAGAAGAAATTACAAAAATAAGGCTTGCTTTGAGTCATGTTTTCAGAGAAGTTTGAGAAGATACTGTCTCCTTCAGCAAAAATAGGATGTTGCAATAAGAGAGAAACAGAAACAGCTTTAATGAAAGAGCTTTGCTGAAAACATAAAACATTAAAAAAGAGTTTTCAAAGATCAATAGGGTGATCTCATCGATGTTTGTGACTTAAGATATTATCTTGGAGCTGCTGGTTGGCAAATGTGTGGCTTGAATCTAGACTTTTCTCTTGAGTGTTGGAAGGCGAATCTCCAAGGCAATGACTGTTGGGGGGTCCATCTCTCCCTGGACATCCAGTAGGCCCTTCTATTAGCTTTCTGTGGCTCTCGTAACAAACCACTACAAACCTGGGGGCGTGCAACAGCAGAAATTCATTCCCTCCCAGTTCTGGACCAGAAGTCTGAGATCAAGGTGTGGGCAGGGTCGCGCTCCCTCCGGAGGCTCCAGGGGAGGGCCCTTTCTGCCTCTTCCAGCTTCTGGGGCTCCAGGCGTCCCTGGGCTGGTGGCCGCTTCCCTCCCATCTCTGCCTCCATCTCCACGTGGCTTCTCCTCTGTGTCTGTGTCTTTCCTCTTGTTATGAGGACACCTGTCACTGTATTTAAGGTCACCCTAATCCAGGATGATCTCATCTTGAGATCCCTAATCTGATTACATCTGCAAAGAACCTATTTCCAAATAACATGACAGTCACAGGTACTAGGGGTTAGGACATGGCCATACATTTTGGGGGGACACATTTCTATCCACTACACCCCTCAGCTTCAGCGTGGCCACAGGGTCCAACATGGAACTTTGTCACTTTCTTCCCCCAAACAAATCAACTCAACAGACCCCTTGTGCACCTGCCAAGGATTCCTGTCTTTGTGGTTGTCATCCTAACCACTCTGATGCCTAAAGCCTACCCTGCAGTCATCCCCACCCTCCCCCTCCCAGCTCAATCCAATCCATCTTCACATCCAATTTTTCCTTCTCCTTAGAGATCCCTCTTGGCTACGCATCTCCCCACCAACCCCCGCTTATCGCCCTCATTTGTGGCCTCCGTCCTGATTTGTACCCTGGCCTCCACACTGTTCGTCCTGCCCTTCCCACTGGCTTCTCCAACCACAGGGAAATCTTTAAAACAAAACAAAAGCGTACAGAACTCAGATCCGCACAGGAACTTCCCTGCTGTCAGCCATGTGACTTCCTGTAGGCTGTTGCATCAAGAACTCCATGGAAGGACTGCAAAATCCCTCCCTTCTCTTGCCGTGCTTCCTCCAGCCTCGTGAATCTCAGTTCTCTCTGTGGCCCTAGCCTCACCCATGCATAATTTCTTCCCACACACCCTACAAACGAGCCTTTATCCTCCAGTCTGCACCACCCTCCAATTTCCATTTGAAACTTTGCTTCCTCAAACGCAAATCTCTTTCCTGACCCTTAGACCAACGTGAGGTCCATCCTTAGGTTCCTCCGGACACCTGTCTTCTGAAGGCATCAAGCCTAAACAAGCTCATTAAACCGATAATGAGCTCATCAGAGTTATTCTAGCTATGATAATTAATGTTTACTGTCTGCTTTCCGGCCCGACTGTAACTAAACTAAATGAACACACAGACAAGCCTTGTGTGCATCCTTGCTGTCTCAGAGTCATGTGGAGCGCCCGGCACACAGTAAGCTATCAATAGTGGTGGAGGAATGCCTAACTTCTTTATATTGACTTGGTTTTTGTTTAGCGAGCTGTATTGTAGTCACAACCGCATAAACCATTTGTTGTCAAAGACGGAGTTTTCTAAACATTTCCAAATTGGCAGTTGACACTTTGTGAAAGAATTGAGTTTGAGCTGAGTGAATGGTAGAAACTAAAGCTGTCCAATACGGTAGCCACTAGCCACATTAAATACAATTTGCAGTTGCTCATTCTCAGGAGCCACATATCAGATCCTCAGTAGCCACCTGTAAGTCTGTGGCTACTGTGTTGGACAGCACAGATGTAGAATATTTCTGTCGCCATAGAAAGTTCTATTGGGCAGTGCTTGTTCTAAGGCAGTGATTCTCAACTGGGGGTGATTCTGCCCCCACTGGACACTTGGCCATGTCTGGAGACTGTTGGTTGTGACAAGGGGGTGGGGAGGAGTGATCTGGCATCTGGTGGGTGGAAACCAGGGATGCTGCTCAACATCTTATGATGTACAGGACAGCCCCCCACAGAGTGTCATCCAGCCCCAAATGTCAGTAGTGCTGAGGTTGAGAAAAGTTTGCATTAGCATGAGAGACTCTGTCTATCATCTACCTAACTTGTCTATCATCTATGTATCATCTATCTATCTATGTGTCTGTCTATCTAATCTATCATCTGTCCATCCATCCATTATATTTATCTATCCATCTATCCATCTATCTCTCTCTGCCTATCTATCAATCCATCCATCCATCCATCCATCCATCCATCATTTATCCATCCATCTATCCATCTATCCATTCTCTCTGTCTCTCATTCTCTGCCTATCTGTCTCTATGGCAGTGGTTCTCAACCAAGTGTGCTTCTGTCCCCCAGGGGACACTTGGCAGTGTCTGTAGACATTTTTGGTTGTCTCAGCTGGGGGAGGATGTGGTGCTCCTGGCGTCCAGTGGGTAGTAGCAGGGATGCATCAGAGAATTATCCAGCCCCAAATCTCAATAGCACTGAGCTTGAGAAACCCTGATCTAAAGGGTAATACATTTTTTTGTAATTTTTGTATCCCATCCTGGATGCAGTTTAGGGATGCGTCTTTAACCTCGAACGCATCAAGAGCATCCTTTGTTCTTGGTGAAGACTCACCCACGTGCCACCCTAAGCTACAGATAGGTGTTTATATGGACCCTAAAGCTGAGCCAGGAATGCCAGGCATTTCCCTTGCATCACATTTGTTAGTGTTGTGGGGGTAGGGGTGGGAACTTCCCGTGTTTCTTTTATCTTTCGTAATTATACGTTTTGTATCTTTGCTAGGAAAGAGTATAATTTACTGTGTTGTAAGTACGAGAGTTGTAGTTCTAAAATGTGTGTTCTATTTTTATCTTTTGAAAGAGGACAGTGTGGAATTGAATGTGGCTTGACTCAGCGAAATTTTGAGGGAGTTACTTGTTTAAACAAAAACAAAAAGCTGTCTAGACTAGCGAACTCAGAGCTAACGCCTCCCACCCAGCGCTGAGCTGAATTGGGGCCAGTTTTTTCAGCTGATCTTTGAATAAATAGTCCAAGTTGAAAAGAATGTATCTTCTTAAGATTATGCAAAACACACATACTCTTTTGTAAGTTTGGCTTATTGAGATAAAACTCACATACCAGAAGATTCACCCTTTTAAAGTGTCCAGTTCTGTGGCTTTGATTTTAATCACAGTTACCACACATTCTTTTAAAAATGCCTTTTAAAGGGTTTTTCCGTAGCACAGAAGTTTGACTGTACTTGTTTGCAGCAATCATTACAAACATCGACTTTTTAAAGAGAAATCGCATGCTTTGGACTTTTATTATTTCATATATTTTAGTTTATAATCTTTTCTATCAGTTCCTTTTACTTCATCAATTTAACATAAATTTAACTATTATCTAGATAAAATATTTCTATAGTTCACAGATAAAAAAATTAAGAAAATTATACAGTGAAATGCATCTGTCTTTTTGTCCCTGATCTATTCACAACCTGCCCTTGCTGTCGACCCCAGGTATACCTTTTCATCACTGTCTTTTATTTTTCTACAAACGTCCTTTCAATATATAGAAGCAAATATCACTACGAAGAGAGGACTGACATTTTAATAATTAATATTGCTTACTTTAAGCCTCCTGAGGAATTGCATATTCTTTTTGTTGTTGCTTTAAACATTTCCAAACTAATTGAACCAGTCTGAGCAGTTAAGGAGATGCACCTTGGCCGTAGTTGGATGGAGCTTTGAATTGATTCCTGAGAGCTTGCAGCCAGGTGTCCCAGGTAAAGGAGAGTGATTGCTAACACCCGGACGTGTAGCCTCCACTGGTGGGAGGGTGTTGGAAGGGGCCCCTCAGATTTCTCTGGATGGCCAGGTGTCTCAGCGGACCTTGAGAGCCCTCCGGCTGTGTACCAGCCCCACTTTATATGTCTGCTGAATTGCTTCAGAGGTGCTCAGTGAATTAAGGGAGTGTCATCTTCTTCGAGTCTTTATCTTTCAGAATTGCTGCATCAGGGGCCACGGTGGGAAACAGGACAAATGTGTATGATTCTTTGTCCAGACAGACCTCTCCGTAGCTCCTTGGGTGGGGTCACTGGAACTCTCAAAAGGTTTCTGGTTGACATTCTTCAAGATATACTTCCTGTATTAACCTATGTAGCTTAACATACCCTACCCATGTAGAAGTATGAGGAAGGAGCATGGGTGGAGACCAGGGATGCTGCCAACATCCTACAGTGCACAGGATGGCCCCTGCCACGGAGAGTCATGTGGCCCCAAATGAGTGTCGGTAGTGGGAGGTTGAAAAAACTGTTTATCATCTTTATCTATGTATCTATCATCTATCTGTTATTTACCTGTCTATCTATCTGTCTATCTATCTATCTATCTTTCTACCTATCATCTTTCTCTCTGTCTTTGTCTGTCTGTATTATTTATATCTCTGTCTGTCTCTCTATATCTATCATGTGTCTTTCCGTCTCTATAGGCTATCCTAGTAGGTGTGCAGTGGTATCTCATTCTTGTTTTAATTTGCATTTCCCTGATGACATATGATGTGGAGCATCTTTTCATATGCTTATTTGCCATCTGTATATCTCTTTTGGTCAAGGGTCTGTTCAGGTCTTTGACCCATTTTGTCTGGATCTCTTGATTAGATTGCTTGTGTCCTTGAAAATCTCGATGAAACTCACTGTTGTGTACAGTCTTTGAATCACGTGTCTGATTTGACAATCCCATCCAGGGTGTTGGCTCAGGAGACGGCACTGCATGACTGGTTTGGGGACACGTTGGATGCAGAAGCATTGTGTGTGCAGAACTCAGCTCCTGCCTACCTTCATTCCTGCTTCCAACGTGGCATGCCACCCCACAGGCTCTCAGTCTGTGTGTGGGTTTCTCTAGCTTTGCCCATGTTTGCAAAAGGGACCTCCGTTGCTTTAGGCCAGGGGTATTCTGCTGCTATGTTGATTATGTGGGCTTGTTTATTGGTTTATCCATGGATTCATTCATCCACACATTCATCCAACTAATAGGTGCTCAACGTTTGTATAAAACACGGCCCTTGATCCACAGAACGCACTGCCATGAGCTACCATTCATTTCCAATGTGCATGAAAAACATGGCAGCCCCTGATGCTTTGCAAACTGATATGTGGATTGGAGTGTTTTTCTTGTGGCTAAAATTTACAGTAACATTTTTCCTGTGGTTATTGAAGAAAGAGCTCTTTGTACATGCCGGGCGTTTCTAGTTGCTCAAATTCAATGGCACGCGTAGTCTTTTGTTAGGTAATTTGCCACATTGACTGCCATTCTGGGATAATAGAGTCCCAGTGAAGAGAATCTGCCTCAGAAGGTTGAGCTCATAGCATCCTTTTCAAACGACACCTCTTCAATTGCATGTTTGTGGAAACTTCTTAAGACTTATTTTTTGCAAGTGTCAGACCTTGGGGTCAGTGGGATGAAGTGGGAATTGAAACTGCTCTCCTCTATCTCCCTGTGGTGGTAAATTTTTGTCCCCAGTCCCCTTGACCTGGCCTGGGATCCTTTCCCCACAAGGTTAGCTCTGCTTTTTCAGTCAACAGTTCATGGATGTCTGTATCCAGTGCTCTGAAAAATAAGGAAAATTAACCAGTACCAGCTCTTTTTAATGGAGCTTACTTTTTGTTTTTTAATCTCTCTCAGCCTATTTTTTTTTTTTTTCTTTTGGGTCAATGTTATTGAGGTATATAATTTACATACCAGAAAATTCCCCCATTTTCAGTGAACGCTTCAGTGATCTGTTGACAGATGTACAGAGTTGCATAACTACCACCACATAGAACGTCTGTGTAGCTGACATTTTTTTTTTTTTACACTTAAGGAGAATTTATTTATTACATGATTGAGATGCTCTGTGATGTGCTTTCTGTGTGTTATTTTATTTAAACTCTGTCAGGGTAAAGATTTTTTTTAGTTTTATTGAGATATAATTGACACAGTGCTGTAAAAGTTTAAGGTGTACAGCATAATGACTTTACTTATATACATTGCGAAATGATTACAATAACTTCAGTTAACATCCATCACCTCGTATAGTTACAAAAAAATTTTTTTTTCCTTGTGATGAGAACTTTCAGGATTTTCTCTGTTAGCAGCTTTCAAATGTACCATACAGCAGTGTTAACTATAGTCACCATGCTGTACATTGCATCCCCAGGACTAATTTATCTTATAACTGGAAGCTTGTCTCTTTGACCACCTTCATCCAATTCCTCCCCACTCCTCCCCTGCCTCTGGTAATCACAAATCTGATGTATTTTTCTGAGGTTTTTTTTGTTGTTGTTAGATTCCACATATAAGTGACATCGTAGGGTTTGTCTTTCTTTGACTTATTTCACTTAGCATAATGTCCTCTAAGTCCATCCATGTTGTTGCAAGTGGCAACATTTCTTTATTTTTCATGGCTGAATAATATTCTATTGTGTGTGTATATATATATATATTTTTTTTTTCTTTATCCATTCATCCATACATGGACACTTAGGTTGTTTCCATGTCTTAGCTATTATGAATAATGCTGCAGTGAACATGAGGGTGCAGATATCTCTTCAAGATAGTGATTTTGTTTCCCTTGAGTATCTACCCAGAAGTAGGATTGCTGGATCATATGGTAGTTGTAGTTTTAATTTTTTGAGGAACTTTCCTTCAGAAAGGATGGAAGGAAAGCAGGGAGGGAAGGAAGGAAGGAAAGAAGAAGGAGAGAATAGTAAACAAAGAAAAGAACTTAAGTTTCTCGAAAAGAAACCTGGATGACCGGGGTCATGTGGTCTGTGTTGTCATCAGCTACAACGTTGTATCCTGGACACCACGCTCTACCACGCAAACGTCAAATTAGGGAGAGCACATGAAGGCACTGGGGGTATTAACCCCGTGTGGGAGGCCTTGAGAAGCTCCTTGAGCAGAGTCCGCCTGTGGAAGACGCCCAGACTCAATTGTCCAGGCTCCACAGGGATGCCCTTCCCAGGGAAGCAGGTCCCTTTCCGAGGGAAGGATACTCAGACACAGGTGTTCAGGACGGCCCTGGGGAGCATGGTTGTGCCCCGAGGGGCTTGTTTTTGAGCTCTTTGGGTAAAGAATGGATTAGAAGGATGAAGCTGATGTTTCCATTGGTGGATTAGGCACACAAATAGGAAAAAACACACCTTGACATCTGAGATCCCCAAACACATCCCCACAGTCTTGGCGTCTCCTGTTCAGAATTCCTTCATTCCTGGGATGGACTCAGGCTTGAAGATGTGTGTGTGTTTAAGAATGGTATTTGTAATCTAATAACTCCTCCCTTAGCTGTGTGGGTGAGAATTCATTTTATTTATAGGAAACCCTTAAAAGCATCAGCTCAGTCATTTTCAGGGAGGGTGACTATTTCTAAATCTCTGAAACAGGAAGAACGAAAAGAGGATTTGTCTTCAGGTTAAATTAATGGTTAAATTCCCTAATTCTCAGCAGAACACAGGAAATACAGTTCTTATTTATAGCGATTTGAGTTCCACATATTTAACACATTCACACACTTAACAAATCTCTGCTAATTTTAGTCTTGATGGTAATATCCGCAAGCTGTTATAGTTATCCTGTTATTTGTTTTTTTCCTTAATTTGTAAAATAGTGTATCTTCTGAAACATTTCCTCAGGTGGCTTAATTCTACCCGTTTCATCATCAAAGAATGGAGACACCATTATGGGGCCATTTGTCCGTAAAGCACAAAAAGAAAGTGCGTAAAATAATGTCGTTAACAGTCTCCACAATGGAAATTCATGATAGAGCAGTGTGATTCTTCAAGGTTAAGGTGTGTCAAGGGTGTCTAGGAAAAGATACAGGGGTGTCGCATATTTCATTGGCTTGCTGCAGCCTCGGTGATGAAACAGCAGTCATTGGGAAGCAAGACCTTTGTGTCAGAACAATAAATTTAATTATCTACATTTTCAGTTGAGGATTTTATGTGTGTGTAAATTCACAAAATGCTGAGAAATCTTTTCACTTTGCAGTAATTCAAAAATGAACTGCAAATGCAGTTAATAAAAAGGAATCTGCAATTTGGCTGCCTTTTTGTTGAAACTTCTCCTCTTGGAGACTCCAGAAGAAACTGTTTGTCTCAGGGGCGTGGTCCTGGTGAAGATGGCTGACGGTCTTACCCCACCGCTGACCCACCAGAAAACCAGCCATGTTCCCCTTTGTCCAGAAAATGTTACTATGATCAGGCATCATTTTCTTATTCGCTTGGGGCAGAGACACTGTTTCCATGCTAATGTTGATAAGCTTTTGGAAAGTTCATCAGTTTTTCAGAACAGACTGGCTTTTATTTTTATGAATTCTAATTGTTTTCTTTGAGTTTCTCATCATCCATTCTCGGGACAAGGACAGTCGAATGTCTGTGGTGTCCTCAAACTTGGTCTTTAAATTTCCCAGACCACATAAATGTATCAGACTTGATGGGAGCCCTGTTGGGGCATTTGAAAAATGTAAGTTTTCATTTCCAAGCATATCCTCAAACAAGAGGAAGGTAACACTTAAAAGCCCTGATGGATTCTGTATGCAAAAGCATGAACATAATCGTATTCGATGATCAAATAACAAGGAAGCTAGAAGAATCCTCAGCCCTGCTAGGCTGAATTTGTACCTCAGGGATAACAAAGCAAATTACCACCAAAATGGGTATCTTGAAACAATAGACACTCATCCTCCCCCATTCCTGGAGACGAGACTTTTGAGATGAAGGGGTCGTAGGGCCGCGCTCCCTCCACAGGCTCCAGGGGAGGGTCCTTCCTGCCTCTTCCAGCTTCTGGGGCTCCAGGCGTCCCTGGGCTGGTGGCCGCCTCCCTCCCGTCTCTGCCTCCATCTCCACGTGGCTTCTCCTCTGTGTCTGTGTCTCTCTTCTTCTGTCTCTTATAAGGACACTCGCGATTGGATTTAGGGCCACCCTCATCCAGGATGAGCTCCTCTCCATCCTTTCCTTAACTTCCTCTGCAAAGACCCCATTTCCAAATAAGGTCCCATTTACAGGCCCCAGGGCTTAGGAATTAAACATATCTTTTTGGGGGAACACAATTCAACCCAGAAAAATTGGGAGGAGAGTTAGAATGACTGCATTTAGGTGACTCAAAGAGAGCCAGGCCAGCTGTGAGATGTCCCCCTTACAGCGGAGAGGTTGAGCGGGGCACAGATGGATGGTGTCGGCTTTCTGGCATTTTGGACCATTAGTGCATCTTCTCTTTAGAACGTGCTGAGGTGAGAAGGGAGGAGACCAGAGCAGGAGGCAGAGCTAAGGATGTGGCCTCCCTGTCACTTCTGTCATTGCTCCCTGTGGTCCAGGGACCCCAGAATAAAATCCAGAGTTGTCTGTTTTTTCTTTTTGCAACCACTTGGCATTCCACACTATTCTCATTGTTTCTCTTCAATATAGACTTTTCCAAACTGTTTTAAGTTCCAGCAAACTTAAAAAAAACATAACCCCTGCAAACTTAAATCCGAGTTTCTCCCCTTTACATGGGCTTCTTTTGCGTTATGGGCTTTCCAAGACAAAATAAGGAGGGGTGCTCCTTTACCTGCGAGTCTGAAGCAAAAGCACTTTCTCCTCCATCCCCTGTGACCTCTGTCTCTCAGGTCAGGTTGCAGGGTTTTCGGGGTGAGAAAGAGGGGAAGCCAGTCTGTTATGACCATGAGAACTGCATTTTCTGCACTTTCTCACACCTCCCTCTGTGGATGGTTTTTTTCCCCAGCTGTGACTTCTGAGAAAAGAGGGAGCCTTTTAGGGGATTCCATGTTGTGGTCACGGCGATCCCGTTAATATGCTAGTTCTGCAGGGTTGTCTGAACAATCAGGATGAAGGCAGTCAGTTTTCGCTGACTGTGATGTATGTGTGTGTGTGCATAGTTTTGCGTGTCTGTATTTAGAAGTACCTCAGAACACACTATGGCTTTTTTCTGGGTGGGCTGGAATTTTACCATGTCTGCAAGCTATTTGGAGTGAGGAGGTCTTACCTCTCCTCCCCAGCCCCCAGACGGAAAGCTACCTGAGTTTGTATGTGAATCTGACATGAGGGTTTTGGAGGATGGATGGAGGTGGAGGAGGAGGGAGAGAGAGATGGTGGAGCGTGCAGACAGAATGGAGAGAATGGCAAAGGCTTTGAAAAGATGAAGAATTGCCTCCCAGGGAGAGGGGAGACCTGAGATTTTCCCACCCCAGCAGTTAAAGACCAGAATCACAGACACAGAATGCTCCATACATTGGAACCACCTTCCTCACCTGGAAACTCAGCTGGAGAAGCAAAGACCTCTTGTCATGTTGGAGGATAAACCACAGTGGAAAGGATGTGCCCGCCTTACAAGTGGCCATGCCTTCTGACGAGATTGCTATGGGTGATTCTGACTGTCTGAAACCCACAGGCCAGCTGAGCTTTGGAATTTGGAAATTTGCAGAATTGGGGACAATAATCAGATGTGGGTGCCGGTTATCACAGGACAGCCTCAATAGAGACTGGGCAACGCTTTTGTGTTAACATGTGACTTTCTGTAGTGCAATGAATGGATATTCACCCAAGGAGGGGGAAGTCAAGCCTGAATAGTTTCTTATTAAGTCAGGTCCAGTTTTGTGGCTGGATCAGTTTATGAAGGCACTTGGGGTTTCAGAACCTTTTAGACTTAGGAATTGTAGGGAAAGGAGTGAAGAACCCATACTTGATTTTCACCTTAGAGTTTTAACTGTGGAAACAACCTCCAGGTAAGATTTGAATCCTGAATAAATTCCCTTTCTCTGCCTCACACGACTACTCAGCCTAGGGTGGGAAAGAGGGGGTCACCCGGGTGGGGAGAGGGAGGGTTTCTCTTGAGGGTCTCTCTTATCAGGGAGGAAAAATCTGGCCTAGAAACACTTGACCGCTTTTTAAAAAATTTTTTTTTCCAGTTTTATTGAGATATAATTGACATATAGAATTGTATTAGTTTTCAGGTGTACAACATAGTCATTCGATATATGTATATATTGCAAAATGATCACCACAATAACTCTAGTTAACATCCATCACCATACATAGTTACAAATTTTTTTTCTTGTGGTGAGAACATTTAAGATCTACTGTCTTAGCAACTTTCAACTATGCAATACAGTATTATTAACTATAGTCGCCATGGTGTCCATTACATCCCCAGGACTTATTTATCTTATAACTGGAAGTTTGTATCTTTTGACCCCCTTCGCCCATTTCACTCACCTACCACCCCCACCTCCGGTAACCACCAGTTTGTTTTCTATATCTATGAGTTTGGTCATTTTAGATTCCACGTATAAGTGAGACCATTCAGTATTTGTCTGATTTTACTTAGCGTAATGCCTTCAAAGTCCATCCATGTTGTCGCAAATGAAAACAACTCTTCTTTATGTCATATTGGGCAGAGGTGAGTCATGCGGCTGTCCATAACCTGCAGCAAAGCTAAAAAAAAAAAAAGGCTTTTCTACATTCTAAAGGGAGATATTGAGAGCTGGGGATGTAGGTTGAAGAGCCTGCCAACACCAAGCAGGAAAAAGCTCAATTTGCCTTTTTCTTTCCACTGCAATAATGACTCACTTCCAACACCATTAATGTTGTCTTTGGCACATTTAAGGTGATCAACTTAAAAATTACAGCATCGGTTTTGTCTGCCTTGAACAAGGCTGTTGACCTACGTAGTCCTGTGATCTGGTTGTGGAGTTGAGGGACTTCCCTCATCTCCCAGGGTAACACAGGCATCCCCTGCAGTGCACAGGTCACCTGTCTTGAGTTCTGTGTGTTTACACCTCACACAGCTCAGAGAATGCTTGAAAGACATTGCAGACAGAAATGTAAAAAAAATCTGTTGACTCATAGCTCTGTTATCTTTCATGTAGGCATAGAGAACTCTCAGCTGAGGGTCAAATGCAGGTGCTGAAAAGACAAAGTATTATCTAGTAAATACGATCCAGTAATGAATGGGCTCCTCATTATGGGCAGTAGAGAGAGATGATTAAGAAGAATGGGACCGGAGAGGCAGAAAGATCAAGGAACATAGCCTTCTTTTCATTATTAGAATCTCAGAGTGTGGCAAGACTTTTATATGTTTCGTTTCTACCTGTCCTATCAGAGAGATGAACAATATGAGGCCAAAAAGGGTTACTTTGTTTGTCTGAGTTCATAGATCAAATCAAAAGCAAATTGTAGACTAGATGCCACTGTTCCTAATTACCACGTGTGTGCACTTTACCCAGTGGAAACATCAGTGTCCACATAAAAACACCTCAACTGTATCCATTCACTTTCCTCAAAGCCCTTTCCCTACATGCCTCTCTATTTTGACCTGATTCCACATAATTTTATCAACATGATACTGCCTTCCACTAATAAAATTCTATTTTTACTTTAAATTATCTTTTGATGAGAATATTGTTTAAAAACATCTTATCGCTCTTCATTTGCTTCTTACACAACAATTTCTTGTCTTTGTTTCTGTAGATCCCTTTCTGCTTCTGCTATAATAAAATATTCATTGTCAGAAACTTCATTTAAAAACCAAAGTTACTTATCATGCCCTGCCCTAGTCCATTAGCAATAGATTTATTTTATAGCTTGGGAATTTTAATTGACAGACAGTGCTAAAAAAATTGCATTGCTTAAGTATAACTTTCCTCTTTTCATGCTGCCATATGCAATACATGGCTTTCCAAACTCTATGCAAGAAAAACAGGAAATCTGTGGTTGTGTGGTTGCATTGGAGGTCTTTCTCCTTCTCAAGCCATCCTTGAATTCCTTCTCCTTTCTCATCAGGTTGATCGCCATTTTTCCAACCAGAGAGCCCTGTTAGTTGACCATTTTCTACATCCTCATGCTCGCAAAGAAGACCCCTTCCTCTGCATTATTTTCTAGACAGTCAGTGACAAAAAAGACAGCGACCATTGATAAGCTTCCTGAGTGCCAGGCACCCAGGGCCTCACACGTACAGATTTCCATGTTTCTGCCGCCAACTTGACCTCTCCCCTGGCCATCGATAAATAAAATTCTTTTGGCTCTTTGATCTCATAGTTGCATCAGGTGATCACCAGCTTGTGTGAGGGGTAGAAGGTGTGCACCATGCCCCACGGTGAGGCTCAGAGGACCAAGAGGGGCTGGAAGGAGATGGAAGGGGAGGAAGAGGAAGCATTTGGGTTGAAAATGTCCCTGCAGGGTACAAAAGAGGGTTTGATTTCCTTTCATATTTGTAGTGGCTGCAGTGTTTTTAATTTCCCCCTCTTTCTATTCACATCTCTATCAGTTTATTCCAATCTGTGCAGATCTTAAAATAAAGACTAAGTGCATTTAGCGGGCATGAGTCTGTTAAAGAGGCTTCGTGAGGAGGGTCGTGTGCCTCATACTCCCGTCTTGATCTAGAAAACCTGAAGAGAAGAAGACCTGTGGAAGGAATGCATTTACCGTACTTTCCCATTCTGCCTCTCCTTGTGTGTGTGCATGCGTGTGTTCTCCAGGATGACTCATTTGCGGAAACAATGGGCAGCTTTCTCCCCCAATTGAAGAACATTTGATCATTTGACAGATGATCCTCTCTGTCTACGTGTGTGTGTAACACTTACATTCAATTGAGCATTCCAGACTGGAGCTCCTCAGCAAACACTCACCAGACGTGTCCTAGGGTGTTCAGTTGCTAAAGCCCACGATTCTCTTCCGGTCCCCATACAGCCTCGTTTGCTCTCCCCTTCTAGGCACGGGGACGTTCGGCCGTGTGCAGCTGGTCAAGGAGAAGACGGCCAAGCATTTCTTCGCCCTGAAGGTGATGAGCATCCCGGACGTGATCCGCTTGAAGCAGGAGCAGCACGTGCACAACGAGAAGTCGGTGCTGAAGGAAGTCAGCCACCCGTTCCTGGTCAAGCTGTGAGTGCCCCCCACTCCCGGGTCTCTCCCGCCTCCTTCTCTTGGACCTCGCCCTCCTCCCTGGGACCCCGGTGGGGTGGAATGAGGACATGGGGTTTATGCAAAGCCTCAGACCAGGGTGAGAACCTTCTGAGATGTCTCAGCTTCTGATCTTGCAGATGGGATTCTGCAAGGGCTGCTGAATGTCATCCCGGTCATGTCCGCCGAGAAAGGCTCTGTTTCTACAACTGCCTGCCCCAGGGCCTTGCTCGCCCGCCTAATATCTGCAGGGGTGTGGATGTCCCCGCTCGAGCCTCTGTTCCCCTCCTCCCATCAGGGTCAGCCTCATCAGCTGCCTGGAGAGCCTGTTCAGTCATCTGTCACCTGCTCAGCTACATCCCCTCAGGTGTTTCCATGGGTTTCCAGATGACTAGTAGAGATCTCCATCCAAATGCTCCACAGACCCCTCCAGTTGAAGATGCTCAACATTGCACCAATAAATGCCTCTTCCCCCATGCCATTTGCTAGAGTAGGGGAAGACCATTTCCCACTCCATGCTAGAGATGCACATGTCCAGTGATGGCTCTCTCTCCCCATCCATGGGTGCCTTCCACCCAGTTCCATGCACCGTCCTTCTCAGTCCCTCCTGCACAGCCCTTGCCTGTTCGGGGGCCTCTCTCTCTGCCCTGCCTTTCTGCACTGGCCTCCCGACAGTTCTTGCCCTCCTAGCCTTGCTTCCCTTCAAGGCATCCCTTCTCCACTTTACAGCCATGCTGGTCCTCCCCACAAACCTCTCCAGTGATCTGTGTCTCTTATTACAAATGCACAGGGGATTCCCAAGGTGCCCAGAGTAAAGCCTCAGCGACTTAGATCCTAGAAAAGGCTCATCGTGGGCTCTGGCTTTCCCTCCGGCTCTGTCTCTTTCCCTCCATTGTCCAATCATGGAAAGCCACCGCAGTAGAAGGTAGGAGGTGCCGTCCACGTTGTCACTCTGGGGCCACCTGTCCCATGCAGTGCCTCCTTCCTCTGAGTCTCCTCATCCAGCACCCCTCCCACCTGAAGGATACCTGCCTTTCTTCTCCCACACCCCTGCCTGCACACGGAGACAGGTGCCCTCGCCATGGTCTCGAAGCATCTGGCGTGTACCCCACTGCAGGGAAGTTCATCTCTAAACTAAAAGCTGCCGGAGCAATATCCTCCAGCCCAAAACGGCGTCTTACCGAGAATAGCGACAGGTTGCCCGTTTCATGACGGGGAGAAAGGAAGCGGTTGACTTTCTGTGTTACTTTCTTTTTATGGAGCTAAAAGGATCTTGTGCCGATGTGGAGGGGTCGATAGAGTCTCATGCTTTTAAGTCGTGGAAACAAAAGTAGCCGGCACATTGCGGCGTCACCACCCCTCACTCATCAGGTCTGAGTCTCCACTTGGCCAGTGGTAGAATGATGGTTACAAAACTAATGGGTATAGATCTTCTTCTGGAATGAAGAGAAGCTTCTGGTTATTTCTCTTCTATGACCTAAAATCGTGATTCTGGGAAGGGAGTTTAGCTTGTGAGGGTTTTAAATAAATATTTTCCAAAGGAGACATGGACTCCTTTATAATATTGCCAAATTGTTCTCATGTGATTTAGGTGAATGGTCTTGGGCTTTTACCAAATACAGGAAGTCTCAAAGCCAAAACACAGAGTGTGTCCCAGAGGGTGCTTTGTAGCTGAATTTTCCAAGGAAGACAATGCACCAGGCAGCTGGATTCTGGTTTGCCTCTGAAAACCAAGTGGCATGATCCGTTACGTGTTTGCAGTGAAATTAGGAGAACATAAAAGAGAAGCAAATGGAATTAATGGTGAAAACAAAAAGTCTTAGACATTGTTGTTGAGAAGACACAGTTTCGAGAACAGTGAAGAAACCACTGGGGAGGAGGTCTCTCCAGGACTGGGAGGGGAAAGTGGGGACACTACCCTGTCTACTTCACCTCATTGCATCTTTTCTGGGGTGCAGGCACATCCCTCAGGCATCCTTAGGGTGATGTAGGGTGTGCATGGAATCTTGGGTGAGGGCTTCCAATTCTGGGAATTCCACCTTGTTGTGGGGTGAATTGTGTCCCCTCCAAAAAGATATGTTGAAGTTCTCACCCCCAGTACCTGTGAATGTGACCTTATTGGAAATTGGGTCCTTGCAGATGTAATTCAGATGTAAGTTCAGGTGCTAGAGGAGTCAGGTGAGTTCTTCGTCCGTTATGATAGATGTCCCTATAAGAAGAGAAGAAGAGACATGAAGACAGACACACACAGAGAAGGGAACGCCTTGTGAAGGTACAGAGGCACAGAGGAAAAGCCATGTGAAGATGGAGGCAGAGATGGAAGGGATGTGGCCACAAGCCAGGAGATGCCTGGAGCTCCCAGAAGCTGGAAGAGGCAGGGAGGACCCTCCCCTGGAGCCTCTGTGGGGAGTATGGCCCTGCTTACACCTTGATCTCAGACTTCTGGACTCCAGGACTGAGAGAAAATGATTTTATGTTGTCTTAAGCCACCTAGTTTATTGTACTTTGTTTTGGCAGCCCCAGGAGACTCATACATACCTCTCAACTCCTAGAGTGGGGAACCAGCCTACGTGATAGGCTTTGGAGATGCTTTACAATTCAAAAATCTCAACTCCCAAGAAAGAGCCCCATGGATGTGGGGGTGGGTGGAGTATATAAGTCAGAGTTTCTGGGATAGAATCCTTGAGGTTTTAGAAGTTAAAAATGGACAGGGAAAGGGAGACATTGCAAAACAGAGCTTCAGTCAGATGAGTCTGCTTTTTTCTTTCCGGGACACTAAGCAGCAGTTTTTGTTATCATGTGTGGTAGATTCCTGAGTCCCAAAGGGACACGGATTCTGTATTTTGCTGTTCCTTGTCTTCAGTTAATATCTAAGTTGCTTATATCACACAGTCTGTACGTTCTAATTTTGATGGAATAGAATTGGACCCAGGTTATCCAAATTGGTTCATTTTTCTCTTTTAAAAAGCAGTGCGATTTCTCTACACCCTGGTAGCTGGATGCTATGTTGATTTTCCTGTTGCCTGTGCAGCTCACGGGGTACAGATCACAATCTAATGTAGTCTTTTTGTATGTTATGTTCAACTGGGGGTGTGGCTGGGGGGGGCAGGAATTTTTCCTGGTCATTTGGTCTATGTGGAATTGAAGGAACATTCAGATAGTCTTCTCAGGGAGAGTATACTCACAAGTTTTGGGAAAATGTGGCAGGAGCTCATTTAAAATCTCTCCATGGGGGGCCGCCCCGTGGCTTAGCGGTTAAGTGCGCGCGCTCCGCTGCTGGTGGCCCGGGTTTGGATCCCGGGCGCGCACCGACGCACCGCTCCTCCGGCCATGCTGAGGCCGCGTCCCACATACGGCAACTGGAAGGATGTGCAGCTATGACAGACAACTATCTACTGGGGCTTTGGGGGAAAAATAAATAAATAAAATTTAAAAAATAAAAAAATAAATAAAATCTCTCCATGGATTTTGATCAATATTTGTTTCCCCACAGCACTGAGATAGCACATCAGACAAGATGCTCTCTGGTGTCCATGGCTCTCAGGAAAGGCTTAGGATCTAGGGAAATTATCATCAACAGTGGATCCTTGAAAGAATTAATAGGGTAGGGATATAAATTTCCAGGTGACCTTTATCCAAAAATTATGAAAATTAGTTTGCCCTCTCTATTAGTGTTCTCGGGCTGCCATAACAAAGGACCACAGACTGGGGGCTTAAACAGCAGACATTTATTTATCACAGTCCTGGAGGATGGAAGTCTGAGATCCAGATGTGGGCAGGGCTGGTTCTTCCTGAGGCCTCTCTCCTTGGCATGTAGATGCAGTCTTCTCCCCGTGGTCGTCCCTCTGTGCATGTCTGTGTCCTCATCTCCTCTTCTTGTAAGGACACCAGTCCTATTGGATCAGGACCCACCCTAATGACCTCATTTTACCTTCGTCACCTCTTTAAAGACCCATCTCCAAATACAGTCACATTCTGAGGTCCCAGTGGTTAGGACTTCAACATGTGAATTTTATGGGGACACACTTTAGCCTGTAACACCTACTTAGTGACTTGCTGAGAAGAGTGGATGTCTCAGTGCATGGGGGGCTTGTTATAATGTACTTATAGCATTTGTTTTTTTCTGTGCATTGTCACTTGAGGGACCTGGTGTGCTTAAAAACTGTGTTTAAAGTTGCCCTAGTTTGATCAGGCTCTCAAAGTTCCCTGTACATGACATGGGCGAGCACACTGTATCCAGCCAGACCCGTGGATGGGAGCCAGAAGGTGTCTAGGACCACATGATGAGGAATGCGTTTTCGTTGGAAAAGACCATTAGTGAAGAATGTATTTAATCCCCCCAGCTGTACAGTTTGTCTTGTGAATGAGAGTCACCTCATCTAACATCTGCTTTCCATACTATCCAGAAACATCGAGCTCATCGTGCTTGCGTTTCTTGAAACCACGTGGAATGCTGAAGTTGCCAGGTGTCAAGCTGAACCAAGAGTGGAGTTTGGAGTTCCACTCAAATGATTTGGCAAGTTCCCCGGTGGCATTATCAGAGTTCAGTCTTTGAACTGCTGCTGGTTGTATTTTTGACACTACGCCAGGTCGTTCATTAAATGCACATTAGGGAACACATTCTGTTCAGTGATGGTGTTGTTTCCAAAGCCCAGCTCAGCCAACGGAGAGAGAATTTTAGAAGAACTGAGTAACTCACTGGCCAGGGTGGAGAAGAGAGAAAGGGAGAAAGGCTTGCAGTCTGCCCAAAGATCATCATCTCATGTCTACTCCTCACCCTTTATCCAGATGGAAATTGGTGGCATCATAGGGTTGTTTGGATCCAGAGCAGGGTTTCTCAGCCTCAGCACTATTGACATCTGGGGCAGGTAATTCTTTGTGGTGGGGGCTGTTCTACGTAGTGTAGGACGTTTAGCAGCATCCATGGTCTCTACGCATTCAATGCCAGTTGCACACCTCACCCCCCTCAGTGGCGACAGCCATAAATGTTTCTAGACATTGTCAGAAATCTCCAGAGGAATGAAACTGTCCTTGATTGCAAACCACTTCCATGAATAGAAAGAGATATGATAGAGAGATAGATAGAGAGATAGATAGATAGATAGATAGATAGATAGATAGATAGATAGGTGATAGAGATAGGTAGTTAGGTAGATAGATGATTAATAGATCATAGATGATTAATAGACAGATAGATGATAGATAAGATGGATAGATGATAGGTATGTAGGTAGATAGATAGATATAGACAGAATCTCATTCTAATTCAGGGTTTCTGTACTTAAGCACTGTTGACATTTGGGGCCAGATAATTCTTTTTGCTGGCAGCTGCTCTGTGCATTGTTGAATATTTAGCAGCATCCCTGGTCTCCACCCTCTGGATGCAAGTTGCACCTCTCCCTTCATTGTGACAACCAAAAATGTCTCCAGACATTGCTGAGTGTACCCTGGGGGTCACGAGGGTTCTCCTGTTGAGAACCACCACACTTCAGAGATAGACTCCCACTAACTCAGTTCTCCCAGTTCACAAAGAGTTCATAGGTAGACCAGAAGTCCAGTTAGTCCATATCCAGGAAGACACAAAACTGGAGAATTATTTTTCCTGCATGATGAGTAAGAATCAGATCTAATGAGACTCTGATTTGTATGTGGCATCTGAGCTGGGGAGCCAGGAATGAACGACATCCTGGCTTCAGGTTCATTGACCCCATGGCAGGGGAATTTGCCACCATCTTTGCTTGGGGAGACACCTCATTATGGGTAAACCAGTCAGTTGGACAGCGAGACCAGGCTAGCCTGAGGCTGCTGCCTGTTCCTACATGTGGAAGAAGCTTTCAGTCATCCATTCATGTGCTGAATTTCCAAGGCACCTTAAATATCCCTCCCTCTGCCCTGGTTCAGGATCTGTCATCTCTTGTCGGGGTGGTTAACATACCTTTCCAAATAGTGTCTCTAAGTTCTCCTTCTGCGGTACCATGAGAGTAACCTAAAATTAAAATTTGATCATGTGTCTCAGCCAAAAACACTTCTGTGACTCTTGACCAACAGAAGCAGGTCCCGGGACTGCAGGATAATTATCCTCTGCCAACTTCCAGCTTCTGCATGCTCCGCCATCGTACTTCTCCATTCTCACCATCCTGTTCACGTTGGAGAGCTCGCCATCTGCTCCTCCACTCCCTTTCTCTGGCCAGTCCCAATGCTTCCTTCTAGACCTTCCCAGGTCTACATCCCAGACCAGTCCCAGATCTTCTTTCCAGCTCAGCTGTTTGCTCTAAGAAGAAGCTTCCGGCCAGACCTCGGCTGGGACGTGCAAGCCTCCACTAGATTTCTCTTATATTCCTGCAGCAATACTCTCAAATACTTGTGTTTGAAATAGAATTCCAATGAAATCCTTAATTCAAGGAAATCAAATTAAGCCAGGGAGTAGCTGGCATAAAAAAATTTATTTTAACTTGATAGAAGTCAATGATCATGTAAGAAATGGGAGGGCACATAGCGTATTGCCTAGTTATTATATTTTGCTGTTGGGTCGCAGGCTAACCCTCTTCATACCTGTGTGAGCAAGCACAGAATTCAGCATTGTTAAATAGCTAGTGGGTACCCACCCACTTACCATCACTGAGCAGCTGCTGGGGTGTGAAGTTACTAAGGTGGTTAAACCATCTTTGCCTTCCAAAATGACAGTCGAGG
The DNA here is from genome assembly GCF_057802395.1 of Ceratotherium simum simum. Classification (NCBI taxonomy): domain Eukaryota; kingdom Metazoa; phylum Chordata; class Mammalia; order Perissodactyla; family Rhinocerotidae; genus Ceratotherium; species Ceratotherium simum. Next base: position 127,193,464 of record NC_141940.1, read on the forward strand.
GAAGAGAAGTACATGCAAGTAGAAATATGTAGTATAGTTCCTATAGGGGGTATGTTGGGGGCACTGGAGCGAGAGAGGGTGGTGCATTTCCTGAGGAGCCCAAGGGAGGTACCGCAGGCTGACACCTGCAGAGTAGCCACCCCTAGCCCCTCACCTTTGGTCTCTCCTTCAGCTCTCCATTTCCTTCTGTTTTTCATTGCATCTCTCCCTTCCTACATACTAGAACATTCCTGACCTAGTATATTTATCTAAGTTGGCTTCTCTCCTGCTAGAATACAAACCCGCAAAGTCAGGATCTCTTTCTGTTTGTGCCTAGAAAGGTGCCCAGCCCACGGCAGGCATTTAAATTCAAGGATATTGAATTAGTGGAATTAAATAATGTTGCTATGGGGTGGGTGCAGGGCCAGGGGGAGGGAGCATCCAGGGTGTGTTAGGTAGGGTTCTCCAAAGAAACAAGAGGGAGAGAGGTTTTAAGGAATGGACTGATGTGTTTGTAGGGGCTGGCAAGTCTGAAATCTGTGGGGCAGGCCGGGTGGCTGGAAATTCAGGTAGGAGTTGATGTTGCAGTCTTGAATCTAAAATCTGCAGAACAGCCCAGCAAGCTAGAAACTGAGGCAGAATTTCTATATGGCAGTCAGATCTAGAGACAAACTTCCCTCTTCTTCAGGAAACCTCACTTTTTGCTCTTAAGGCATTTGACTGATTATATGAAGCCCGCCCATATTTTGGAGGATCATCTGCTTCTCTTATAGTCGGTTGATGGTAGATGTTAATCACCGCTAAAAAAATAGCTTCACAGAAACATCTAGATTAGTGTTTGACCAAACAACTGGGCACCCGGGCCTAGTCAAGTTGACATATAAAATTAACCATCACAATGGGCAAAAGCCAGAAAGCTTGAGATGGAGACCAGAGCCATTCCATCATGAAGACAGCAGAAGTACCAGGCTGGATGACAAAGCAAGGACGACATATTGACTGGAACCAGGGAGGCCAGATTCCAAGTAATGGCTTGACCAGCAATGCCACTGTAGACTTTGCTCCAATCTACAGCCTTAAAGAGAAGTTTTCCGGTCGAAGCTTGTGTATATTCCTCAACATTTTCTTGTAGTTTTCACATGACTGGTGAATTTTATCCTTGTTTCTTCTCCTGGTTTTCTTTCTCTGGGAGTTGTCTTTCAAGTTCTCTTAAATCTACCATTGTTTGAAGAGGTGATCCCTTCATTGCCTTCTCATCCATGACTTGGTCTGGAAGGGGCAATGGCCTTTGATCAGAGGATCAGCTGTCCTAAGAATCTCCTTGTGTCGTCTTGCATCGTCCTCCTCCTCCTCCTCGGTCATATTCCACTTCTGCTTTCATCCCCCTCTCCTCTCTCATCCTCTCTTATTGCTGATCTGTCATAATGACGCCAGGGTTTTTTTTTTTGGTCACTATAAGAACGTGCCACATCTCTTCTTGATTGTCCTTATTGATTGTTGCCGTTGTTCTGAAGGACCTAGAGTTGTTTTTCTTTTCCAGTGACTTATTTCTCTTTTTAAATGTTAGAGTTTGCTTTTGTGAACTTTGGAGACGGAGTTGGGAATCCTTTATCCAACCCATGCTTTTGCGAGTGGGTGGGAGGGACTCCTTCACAGAGACTTTGCTTCGAATCAGCTCTTGCCAGGTGGTAGCCATTCTTTGGCAGTCAGGTACACTGAAGCTTTCGCTTACTCTACAGGGTCCCCCACAGTCCCTCCTACACTGGGACCAGTTAAAAGACTTTAAAAGTAGAGCCTAGTGATTTTACTCTCTGTCTTGCTGGGTGATGGTGGTGGTGGTGTGGTTTTCTCTGAATGTTGATGAAGTTAGACCTCTGTGACCAGTTGCCGAGCATCAGTCTTGGGGATTGCGCCTCTTGGCATGTTACAGATACACTTTGCTCCCTGCCATGAGGTAGAATCAGACAAGCTCCCGATACAAATGATAAGAGTCATGGAGAGTGATCATCCTTTATCAGGGCTGATGCTGGGCTGCCATTCTTAGTGGACCGATTGTAATGCTGACTTGATCCCCATCCAAGATGGGGAAGAACGGATCGGATGGCTGGAAGTCTCCATCCTTCTCTAGCTCCTATTACCAGAGTCAAGTCTTGGACTTCTACTCCGATGAGGTTTCACCTTCAGGGTTTCTCAACCACAGCACTCCTGACATTTGGGACGTTGGGGGTCATTCTCTGTGGTGGGGCCGTCCTGTGTACTGTAGGATGTTGAGCAGCATCCTTGGTGTGTACCCACCAGATGCCAGTAGCGTCTCCTCTCCCAGTTGTAACAACTGAATATGTCTCCAGATGTTGCCAGGTGTCCACCTTGGGGGGATGGAATTGCCCCAGTTGGAAACACCTGCAGTGCAGGCACAGGTAGAGTTAAGTGGGTGTGGGGTCCCATTCTTCCTTTCCTGACCCAGCCCTTGAGCCTGGAGTTCCATTGTTTCATCATGATGATCAGTCTGTGGACCCCACAGTGCTCCCTGGGCCAGAGACTCATTGCACCTTAGCAGAGCCAGGCTAGTGAGTTCGGTCAGCCAGCAGTGTTTGCTTTCTCCTACAGATCTGGGAAGAAAGATCTCGGAAGTCTGTCACCCACAGGGCACATCCGTCTTGCTATTGATGAAATGACAGCTTGTATCTCCACTTAGAGGAATTTGTGCCTTAATCTAGTGTGGATGTGCCCTTAGCTTCAAGGAAAGATCTTTGTTTGTGTCCAGAGGCTTGGGTCTGGTCTCAGTCTCCATCGGTTCATGGATGGGTGGTTGGTTTAAACCATTCCTTTGTTTCCCTGGTAGTGAAGGAGGAAAGACCACTGTTCTCCAACTTTCCTTGTCTTCTCTCCATTTGAATTTTAAAAGCAAAAATCCAGAAACAGCCGTGCTTTGTTTTTCATCATTGCCTGCAAGATGTGACAGAAGGAAGGCAGCCACCTGCCAAATCCCCGTGCCTCTTCTTTGTCTGAAAATGATGAAATGTACATTTGAGTTTTGGGGGGGCAAGGTGGACGCTTATAAAAGGGGGGTTTAAGTTGTCCCCATAGAGTGTAAATATGAAGTCCCCAAGGAGGCTCTGCTAGATACAGGCATTGTAGATAACGCGGGAATCTTCAGCTCTATGGGGCAAGAATGTGGAGTTAGGACGAGGTGGACACATAAGCAGAATTTTGTGGACAGAGAAGGGATTGGTTGGCGGGCAGGTGGGGGGAGTCCTTCCAGATGGCGAGTGGCATAGCGGCCACAGGGCACCTGGGGGCTAGGACGTAGGGAGGAACCTGCGTCCAGCTATGGACCCAACTCTGGACATGGGTGGGGATGGCAGCATCGATAGTGGTGGGCAATTCAGAGGAGAAGGAGATGAGAAATGGGCCCAGCAAGGGCACCTCTGGGGTGGTTAGACAGCAGGTGCCACGTGCACAGGAACTCCATGAGCCCGGGTATGTGGGATACAGGGCTCCCCCGTGCATTCAGGTGGGAACTGGAGTGCAAGGAAGGAGAAGGTCACACCCTTCCTGGCTTGCGCAGCTGTGTATTTGGGGTGCCGCACGCCTGGGAGTTGGACGGGAGAGAGAAGGGATTCCAGTTGGGGATATTTCAAGTGCACAGGACCAGTAGGCAGCTGTCTTGGAAGAGAGCCCAGCGCCGGAGACAGAGAGAGAGCAGTCATTGGCCGAGAGCCATCAGGTGGAGCCATCGAGGGTGGGGGAGCCTTGGGGACAGGAGCAGAGAGACCATGGGTAGGGGATGGAACATACCAAGGTCACCTTGGGGGAGGGTTGGTTACCACGGAGCCAGGTCGAAAAGTAGAAGAAACATTCCAGAGCCTCAGATTGCACGGAGAGATGGGGTTAGAGGAGATAGGGTGACACTTGGTGGTTTTTCGTTTTCATCTTTTAATGGGAAAAGTCCAGCTTTGTTGCAGCATCTGGAGAAATTATGACCAACTTGAAGTTAGGCATCTGCAAGTGAATGAGGCTGACTTGTGTGTTAATTAAAACGCCTTAGCGTAGGAGCCTTCCTTACAGACTTTGCAAACAAAAGTCAACAATCTACTTTAAAAATAGAAAGTGCTCCTTTGAGCTAGAGATAGCTGCTCTGAGCTGAGGTTCCCTGCACAGGTGGTGGGGCCAGACTTGGAGGTTTCCAACTTCAGCATTCCTAGTCATCATAAACTACAGCTGTTTTTTCGCTATTCATAGATTCATAGGTTAACACGTACGCTTGAATACATTTTTTAATTTTAATTCTGTAATTGGGATAAAATGTACCTAACATAAAATTTACCGTCTCAACTGAAATGCACAGTTTTGTGGCATTAAACACATTCACATTGTGGTGCAACCGTCCCCACCATCCATCTCCGGAACTATTCATCTTCCCAAACTGAAACTTTATACCCATTGAACAACATCTCCCCATTCCCCCTCCCCCGGCCCCTGGCATCTGCCATCTACTTTCTGTCTCTATGGATTGGACTCCCAGAGGGACCTCTTCTAAGTGGAATCTTCCAGTATTTGTCTTTTTGTGACTGGCTTATTTCACTGGGCATCATGTCCGCAAGGTTCATGCATTGTTGTAGCACGTGCCAGCATCTCCTTCCTTTTTGAGCCTGAATCATATTCCGCCCTATGGATGGACGAGCTTTTGCTTATCCATTCATCCATGGATGGACACTGGGGTTGCTTCCACCTTTTGGCTACTGTGAATAACGCTGCTGTGAACATGGTGTGCAAATGTCTGTTAGAGTCCCTGCTTTTAGCTGCTCGAGTGCATTTTCAGCATCTAATTCTCTTTCCTGTTTGTTTTTCTTTTTCGGCTCACCTCGCACACTTGTCCTTCTTCCTCCCACCCTCCCTCATCGCCAGGTAACCACGTGTCAGTCTGATATGGATCCTTCTGTCTTTTTCTGTACTGAAAGAGGTCTGTGCATGCACACACATGAGGTTTGGCATGGTTATAGCATATGATACACATTTTTTGGCCTCTTCCTATTTTCACCTCAACTTCATGGAGATCCCTCTTGGGCAGTTTTGTGGGGAGACATTCTGAGATGCACGGCCAGCGGTGAAGGCTGGCCAAAGGTGAGGCCAGGTAACCCCCCTTTTCCTTGGAGAGAAGCGGGGCCATGCAGGTGGAGTTGCAAAGGACTGGGGAGTGGATGTTGGTAGAGGGGCAGATGTGTGTGTGTGTCTGCACCTGCTCCCAAAATCGAGCTCATATGGACCATGATCACGCTTGCTCTGTGTTTTAGCCCCAAGAAGCTATGCTTCTCGCTCACACCTGCTGCCCTCTGAGCTACACTATTGCGTCCAGTTCGCTCCTGGTCCATTCTGCTAAGATGCCTCACAGGCCGTTCAGTGTCCTTCTGTCCAAACATGAGTTCTTGACCTTCTTCCTTTTCCCCTACCCCAAGTCAGTTCCTCCTTTCGACTTCCCAACTGGCTCTTCCAGCTCCTGAGTGCCACCCAGGCGCCATTTTTGATTTCCTTTTCTCTGCCTCTGTATTCACCCTGGCCGGGGGCCTGCCCTTTCTTACTCTAAACCACATCTCCAAATCCATCCACAATGGCATCTTCACAGAAGCCACTTTAGTTCATCCACGTCCCCTCGCTGTCTTCTGTGTGGCCTCCTCAGAGCTGATCACTCCTGATTGCAGCAGGCTGGGGCTTTTTTGTGACGTGAAAATCAGACTGCCATTGTTTGCTTTCACATCTCATCAGTAGTTTTCCTTCATGCATATGACAGAATGCAGGCTCTCTGCCATGTCTCCAGGACTCCAGAGTCTGGCTGGTGCCTCAGTTTCCAACCTTCTGGTACATCCCTCTCCAGCCTCCTTTGAGCGGCAATGCGTTGTGCCTCCAGATCCTGCCTTCCACCCGCTCTGGCCTTGACTCTGCCCAGCCATCCTGTGTTTAATGTTTAGATCTAGCTCCCCTGCTAGCCCACAAGGCTCATGATAGTCTAAATAGGATCTACCCTTTCCGTTATTTCCATATGTCCAAGACAGGACGTTACCTGGCACAGAGTGGGTCCTTCCTCAAAGTTATGCACTAAATGAAGAAAGGAGCAATGAGTTGTGGAGGTCGAGAAAGAACGTGGTTTATGAGTTCTTGATTGATGTTGCTGAGTAAAACTAATAATGCACACAATGAATTTCCGATCCAGAACATGCCTCTTTTTCTCCTATCACGTGTGATAAACCCTCACATCCCTTTCTGCCCTCAGACTTATTTTTGATAGACTCCTTGCAAAGGATGGAGTCCTGCCATCAGTGAGAATTATTTGACCAACAGATTGGCTGTTGCAATTCATCCTGTTTCTAATTTTCTAGACTCAGATTGTAATTCATTTGTGGCCACCTACACTTCACCCTATCACCCTACAAGCCCCAAATGATGACTTAATGATTGTAAACATTTTGGGGGTAGTAAAGTTGGTATCTCTTTGAGTATTTTGGTTCTTATCAGTAACACCCAACTCTTGACAATTCTCTCCATATAAGAAAAGTCTTATGATGGAGATTTGAAGGAAAGAGGTCTCAGAGGAATTTTTTTTTTCTTACTTATGGTATTTTTGTGACTTCAGTGATTTGGAGAAGGACAGAGGAACAAGGACCTTCCAGGATTTTTTTTCATAGCTGTAGTTTACTCGTTATGCAGTACCTTTATGAAAGCTATTCCTTCTCAAGGATGCTGATGACCGATTGCACATGAGTGTGATGTGTGTAGGTAAAAATGACAGCCCACTTAATATGTAGTGCCTTTTTCAGGCATTACATCTTAGGCATGACGTTTTGTTTGATTTTATCAACATATTTGTGGAACAAACATATCTTCATACATCTTTATACGTCAGTATAGTTCTCTCCACTCAATCACTTGTCTTTGACGTTGGTGACTGTGATACTGTGGTCTGTAGTAAGGAATATGTATTTGGTTCTTCTCCCAGTTCCTGGCAAAGAGATCCTAAGATCCTTGGAATTTCCTGTGATAAGAGCCATAAAGGTGTCTTTGTTATGTTAATGAGGTGACTTTTGGACCTTTCCTAAAGATAGGGACTGGTTGCCAGGGGAACGAACCCTGTGATTAAAGGGTTGGAACTTTCAGTCCTACTAGATGACCTCTGGGGAGGGGAGAGGGATGGAGACTGAGTTCAGTCACCAATGGCCAATGGTTGCATCAATCTTGCCTGTGTGATGAAGCCTCCATAAAAACCTGAAAGGATGGGGTTCAAAGAGTTTCTGGGTTGGTGAACATGTGGAGATTTGGGGAGAGTGGTATACCGGGAGAGGGCGTGGAAACTCCATGCCTTGTTCCCATACCTTTCCATCTGCATCGCTTCCATCTGGCTGTTCCTGGGTTATCTCTTTTTATAATAAGCCGGTAATCTAGTAAGTAAAAGGTTTCTTTGAGTTCTGTCATTGCTCTAGGAAGTTATTGGAACCCAAAGAGAGTGTCGTGGAAACTTGTGATCTATAGCTGGTTAGTCAGAAGCACCGGTGACAACCTGGACTTGCGATGGGCACCTGAAGTGGGGAGCAGTCTTGTGGGACTCAGCCCTTTACCTGTGGGATCTGATGCCATCTCCAGGTAGATAGTGTCAGAATTGAGTTGACCTGTAGGACACCCAGCTGGTGTTGCAGAACTGCTTGGTAGTGTGGCGAGAAAACCTAAACGTTGGACTTGGGAGCAGAATAGTAGACACTGGTTGCTAACTCTTTTCCTCTATTGATCACTGTGGATGATGGATCAATATGGGTGGATATTGATCAGTATGGATGGATGAAGTTGTGACTCAGCTGGAACACAGGTGACCGAATCTGAGATCTTTGACCCACTGCTCCTGCCAGAATCTCCCGGTCTCCATCCATACTGTTGTACTCCACTTGGTTGCTTAATCCCGAAAGTTCTTTCTGTCTTTCCTTAACTGCTAACCCTCTCTTGGCTCTGTTCTAATCTCCCATTGTTAATTATCTCTGATGCCCTTGAAGGGTGGAATTGGGTTGCATTGGGACATTGTGGTGCATTGTTTTCAAGAACTGAGAAAGGATATGGGCAGATTATTATCCTGGTCATGGATCAATAGGAGTGATTACAGGATATATCCAAAGAACGGGTGCATCCTAATCAATGAGGGGTGTGTGAGTGCATGCTTGTGGAGTGTGTGTGCATGAATATGTTGTGCTTACATATTTGAGTGTGGGGAGATGGGGTTGTATTCATTCTCCTAACTTTTCAACCAAATCCACAGTTGTAGAAAATGGTAGTGCTGTTTGGATAGTTTTGACCATTTAACGTCTTTTCAAGGACTCAATGATTCTCCCAAATCCCAGAACTGCAGGTCTGTCCTAGTGAATTCTAGCTAAATTTGCCATCCACCCTGCCCCAAAGAAATCCAGCAAGTCACCAGCTTACGTAGAGGTTCAGTGTACAAGTTCCCCAGCCAGCTGCCATTCGGACCCTAGACCATATTTCCCACCAGAACAGTGAAATCGTCCTGGGGTTCTAAGCTCACCCACACAGCCCAGTGTGGCTGTCATGCGTGTGAAATACTGTGCGCTTATATTGAAGCGTCACAATGTCCCTGCCTTGTCTGGCAGGGAATAGGGGATGTGGTCCAAAGAAATGGCTCATCTCGACTTGAAATGATATAAGGAAAGCAGGTGTCTGGTTAGTCTTTCTAACTGTAGCTTTCTCCAGAAAGTAACGGCAGCAGTGAAAACCCACAAAACACTTTTCCTGCTGCCTCTGTCCTTTCATGCCTCCGCACCGCAAATCTTGAGCCTCTGAGCTGCAAGAAGTGAGAAGAGGAAACAGGAGACAGATGCACAGCTTTCAGGAACGGAAGAAAGGAAATGCCTGCTAGTCACCGATGGTGCTCTCCCTGAAGATGGTATCCTTGGGCAGTCCTGCTGCTGAGGGGCAGAAATCTGGTAGCAACATGGAGAAAGGACGGCATTTAGGCAACCCCTCTTTCTGCATAGGTATTTTCTCCCAACTGCATCCTTAATGCAAAGGGTCTGCACGTTTAAATGCATTTAGTGAAAAACCCGTTTGTATATGTGACCCATACTTCACTAATACAAATGAACATTGTGATTAGCAAAATAAACACTCATTTGAAAGTCAGAGCAATGTGCTGTCTTTTTTTTTTCCTTATTAAAATGCTCTCCTTTGGATTCGAAAAGTTTATTGTGTCTATGATGGGGCTTCATTCCTCTCTACAGCCACATTTTTAGATTTATTTGCATTAATTCACGTTGTCCTGACCACTGCACATGAGTGCTTCTCTGTATTTTCCTTTGAGTTAATCTTTAGGTCATTGCAAGCTGTCTCCCCAAATGCTTTGTCTTTGTTTTACTTTATTTCATTGGAATGGCCCATCCCAGCAGGCAAGACACTCTGGTAGATGGTGCCCTGAGCATCCTCCTCTGAGGATGGCTGGTTTCTTGGGCATCATTTTGTTTTCGGTGAAGCCCAGATGGACACAGCCCATTGGGATCAGCTTTGGAGGGAAGCACGAGTCCTACCGTCATGATCTGAGAAGACGCAAGAGAGACCAATGCAGCATTGACACCCATAGCGTGATCTTGCTTAGCGTCATCCTGTGGGTCCCCGATCTTGCAGGGTGGCTTTCATTGGGTGACCTCACATATGCTTATTCTATCATAGGCATCCTCATACTTCCTAAATCCTCTCGAAAACCTAGTCCTTAGTTCCGGAGCTCATTTCTCTTTTCCCCACGTCTTCTTTATGGGAAAACATTCTTTCTCCATCACTGCTGATCTCCCAAGAACGGACTTGTTTTTTTGTTCATTTTGCCAAGATTTCTAAAATACAGATGGGACTCAGCATCTCCTCTCTTCTCTCATCCACACTCTTCCTTCCTCCTAAATTCCTCGCTGCTGCCTTTTTTCCATTCAGAGAGCTCATCAACGCCTTTGCAAGGAGGATGCATCTCTTCTGCCTCTCTCGGGCAATCTCCTACCCATAATTGCTTAGAAATCTCTTACTTGGGACTTTTTTAATGGCCACCTTTTCCCGGCAGGTGTTTGGAAGGGAATCCATTAATTTACTGTAAATTTCCAGTCTTGATTACAGAACTGGGGTGACTGAATTGGGTGTGATCCCTGGAGAGCTGCCCACTGTGTATCAGTTTGCTCGGGCTGTCCTAACAAATACCACAGACTGTATTTACAGGCTGAAACAACAGACATTTATTGTCTCCCAGTCCTGGAGGCTGGAAGTCTGAGATCCAGGTGTGGGCAGGACTGGATTCTCCCGAGGCCTCTCTGCTTGGCGTGTAGATGGCCATCTTCTCCCCGTGTCCTCACGTGGTCGTCCCTCTATGCGTGTCTGTGTCCTCATCTCCTCTTCTCATAAGGACCCCAGTCCTATTGGATCAGGACCCACCCTAATCACCTCACTTGACCTTCATCACCTCTTTAAAGACCCATCTCCTAATACAGTCATGTTCTGAGGTCCTGGGGGTTAGGGCTTCAACATATGAATTTTGGGGACACAATTCAGCCCATAGTAAGCTATTAGCCAGTTTGTTATCAGAACGTGATATTTATTCTTATCACTTCTGGGACCTTTGCACATTTCACAGGATACCGATATCTCAACATGTATCATATCCATATCTTTTTTTTTTTTTAAAGGTTTTATTTATTTATTTTTTCCCCCAAAGCCCCAGTAGATAGTTGTGTGTCATAGCTGCACATCCTTCTAGTTGCTGTATGGGGGACGCGGCCTCAGCATGGCCGGAGAAGCAGCGCGCCGGTGGGAGCCCGGGATCCGAACTCGGGTCGCCAGCAGTGGAGCGCGCTCACTTAACCACCAAGCCACGGGGCCTATATCCATATCTTAACATCCGTCTGTACCTGAGTCTTAACCTCTACCTATATGCATGTCTTAACATGTCTATACCCATAACATCTGTCTGTATCGAATCTTAACATCTGTCCATAGGCATATCTTAGCATCTGTCCATCTAAATGAATATCTTAATGTCTATCTATACTATGATCTTAATTTCTGTCTATACACACGTCAACATCTACCTATACCTGGATCTTAATGTCCATCTATGCCACATCTAACATCTGTCTATACTGGGATCTTAATGTCCATCTATGTCCATATCTGACATCTGTCTATACCCGGATCTTAATGTCTGTCTATGCCCACATCTAACGTCTGTCTACACCCATACTTTAATGTCTGTCTATGCCCATATCTTAACATCTGTCTATACCTGGATCTTAATGTCCATCTATGCCCACATCTACAATTTGTCTATACCCAGATCTTAATGTCCATCTATGCCCATATCTTAACATCTGTCTATACCCAGATCTTAATGTCCATCTATGCCCATGTCTTAACACCTCTCCATGCCTGGATCTTAATGTCCAGCCATGGCGCAGCCTTCACGCATGCGGTGGTCTCCCACAGGTTCTGGACGTACCATGATGAGCGCTTCCTCTACATGCTGATGGAGTTTGTGCCGGGCGGCGAGCTCTTCAGCTACCTGCGGAACCGCGGGCGCTTCTCCAGCAACACCGGGCTCTTCTACTCCGCAGAGATCATCTGCGCCATTGAGTACCTGCACTCGAAGGAGATTGTCTACCGGGACTTGAAGCCGGAAAACATACTGCTGGATAGAGATGGGCACATCAAACTCACCGACTTTGGGTTCGCTAAGAAACTGGTAGACAAGTAAGTGACCATTCTCACCCATTTCCCCCAGCCCCATTCCCTGCCTCTAACAACCACCATTCTCCTCTTTGGTTCTATAAGTTCGTATTTTTTTTTAGATTCTGCATATAAGTGAGATCATAAACTATTTGTCTTTCTCTGTCCGACTCATCTCACTTAGCATAATGCCTTCCAGGTCTGTCCATTGTTGTCACAAATGGCATGATTTCCTTCTTTTTTATGGCTGAATAATATTCCATTGTATATATATGCCACTTTTTCTTTATCCCTTCATTTGTCAATGGACTCATAGGCTGTTTTCATGTCTTGTTTATGGTCAATAATGCTGCAGTGAACATGAGGGTACAGATACTGCTTCAAGATCCTAATTTCATTTCCTTTGGATAGATACCCAGAAGTGGGATTGCTGGATCATATGGTAGTTCTATTTTAAATTTTTTGAGGAACCCCCAAACTATTTTCCGTAGTGGTTGTGCCGATTTACATTCCCACCAACGGTGTACAAGGGTACCCTTTTCTCCACATCCTCGCCAACACTTGTTATCTCTTGTCTTTTTGATGATAGCCCTTCTGACAGGTGTGAGGTGATGTAAGTTAGCTTCTCTTTTTATCAGACTTATACACGTGTGTATTCTGAGTCCAGGACTCGCAACAGACCACCACTTCCAACTCTCAGGGCTGCGCAGCCAGTTTTCCTGGTCCATCTCCCGGGCAGCTTCCAAAATTGTGCCGCTGTTGTCTCCTTGTTCCTTCTTAATCCTTGTGGGTTACACTTTTTATCAGTCTTCATTGTCTTTTGGGAGGGAGCAGAGGTGAATTTGTTTAATTCACCGTCTTTGACAAGAAAGGATTATACATTTAAACATATTTAGGTCATCTTTAGTTTTGTAAAAAAATTTATGTCTTGCTTTTTATTTCCGATGATAACAAAACACCAAAAAAGTCCTTGCTGAACAAATAGATTCTTAGTTTCAGTGTTTTGCTATGTAAATAAAGGTATAGGACATACACTAGGCATAAATATTTATTTATGCTTCAGATTAATTCTATAATGTATATTTCTTTCTTCTTCTTCTTCTTCTTTTTTTTTTTTTTGTGAGGAAGATTGGCCCTGAGCTAACATCCTTGCCCATCTTCCTCTATTTTGTGTATGGGACGCCCCCATAGCATGGCTTGATGAGTGGTGTGTAGGTCTGCACCAGGGATCCAAACCTGCAAACCCTGGGCTGCCGAAGCGGAGCGTGCTGAAGTTAACCACTGCACCACGGGGCCAGCCCTGCATAATGTACATTTCTTAAAGTGGAATTGCAGGGACAAATGTTCTCAACATGGTTAGCACCAGAGAGTTGATATTAAGAAGAATTATATAAAATAAAATCTTACATAGTTAGTTTAAAATACCTTTAAGCTTAATTCATTCCAGTGATCCAGAATGCTCTCTTTAACTGGGAAGAATGTTTACAGCTAATGTGTATATAGTCATGCATTGCTTAAGCACGGGGACACGTTCTAGGAAATGCATCATTAGGTGATTTTGTTGTGAGCACATCATAGAGTGCACTCACACAAACCTAGATTGTATAGCCCACTACTAATCTTATAGAACCACCATCATATATGTGGTCCACCATTGATCAAAACGTCGTGAGGCGGCACGTGACTGTAATTATACACTACATAACGTATAAAAGTACAACATTAGCATAAGTGAGGCTAATGTATTTGCAAAACCCTATGTGTTTCATTTTCATGGTCTTTTACTGCTGTGATGTATAGAGAGCATATTCCCTCCATTAAGAACAATGCAGCGTTTACCATAAAGAATACAGGAAAAGGGCCGGCCCCATGGCTTAGTGGTTAAGTGCGTGCGCTCCGCTACGGGCGGCCCGGGTTCGGATCCCAGGTGTGCACCGACGCACCGCTTCTCCAGCCATGCTGAGGCCGCATCCCACATACAGCAACTAGAAGGATGTGCAACTATGACATACAACTATCTACTGGGGCTTTGGGGGACAAAAAGGAGGAGGATTGGCAATAGATGTTAGCTCAGAGCTAGTCTTCCTCAGCAAAAAAAAAAGAATACAGGAAAAATGCTTAAAATTTAGATCCCATGCAATTAAGCCGGGAGTATAGGACCCCTCGCCTGAAGCACTGGGGTCTTCTCTTGGAGTCTAAAGGTTTGGTTTTGATCGCAACTGTAGATTTTTAGTCCAAAGAAGGGAGTAAGAGGGAGCTGGCTAATGGAGGTGGGTGATGGAACTTCCTCATTTTCTGTCGGCTCTTTTTCTCCTTCACATCACACATTACTTTTCTAGGTTGTTTTGTTTTGTTTTGTTTTGGGGTTGTTTTGCTGTGGTTTTTGTTGTTGTTATTTTTATGCCCTAATACAATGTAAGCTTTCTTTTTCCCTTAGCCCCAGTGCCCACCAAGTCGCCTAGTACAATTAGATGTTAAAGAGAGGCACACCCCGACAGAGCCCGAGAGAGACCAGACTATATTATTTCTAATATCGTCACAGCTGCAGTCGTAAAATATTCCATTTAGAGGGACAAAGATGTGTGTCCTGGTCCTCTGGACAATTATCGTAATTTATGTTCCTAAAATTTCTCTTTATCTAGAGCAGCGCCATCCGACAGAAATAGAACACAGACCTCACGTGTTAAAGTTTTCCTGTAGCCATGTTTTAAAAAAGAAAACAGGTGTAGATCATTTTAATAGTAAAGTCTATGTTATTTGATAAATCCCAAATATGATCATTTCAACATATATCATTATAAAAGTTGAGTGAGTTTACGTGAATTTTTGCTGTGTTTGAAATCGCGTGTGCACTGTGTTCTCACAGGGCATCTCAATTAAGGCACTCAATTTTCATCAGAAATACATACTTGATCTTTCTTTAGAGTCCATAACATTTGCATTTGGAGAATCAGAGTCACAAGCCCAGGCTTTCCAAAAATACTGAATAGTCTTTCAGTAACTGCATTGAGTATCGATTTTTAAATGCAAATTTAAATTAATTAAAATCAGATTAAAATTTCAGATCCTCAGTACGTTTTAAGTATTCGGTAGTTGCATGTGGCTAGTGGCTCCACATTGAACTGGCAGACCTAGAAAATACACCATACTGTCCCATTACTCAAAGAGATGGGGTTGAGTAAGATGAAGACTACATTCCCCACGTTGTGGAAACATTTGCATTGCGGGGAAACTTGGTTTGGGAGCAGTTTCACACTAAATGACTCGTCTTTCTGATGGTCTTTAGAAAGGGGCCTCCTGTGAACATTTTGTAATGCTGTAAAATTTAATGTGATTTTCCCCTGTAGAAGTTCATCTATTCCATTTCTAAGAATAAAGCATATAAAAATGACGTGCTTTTACAGAGAAAAGACCTCACTTTTTTTAAAAAAGTTGGTTTATCACATTGGTGCCACCCCCTATTGGCAGCATGTGGTATATACACAGCATATTAAAAAAAAAAAAAAAATATATATATATATATATATATATATATATAGTATACCCTGTATTTATTTTTTTTTTAATCATTTTATTTGGAAGTCTGATTCCAGAAATAAAATGTTTAACATATTCACTTGATTATAAGTTTGGCAAACCATGTTTCTATCCAGTTAATCCATTATGTCCATTTAAGATTAACTGGATGAAGGCAGTTTAGTATATAACGTCAAGCAATTAATTTACTTAATGTGTTGAATCTCAGAAAAGACAGCCTCGTTACCATCTTGATATATCGCTTTTACAAAGAGCTTTGTCTTTCTAGTCGTGGGTAGTGTAGCTTGCAAAAATATTTTTTTGGTCTTTTTTTCTCCTTTTTGTTTGACATTCTCGGCTTGTTAAATGAAGTCCCTGTCTTCTGGGCCAGCCTTGGGGAGGCGGTGCTCGTAGGCACATACACACGGACCCTCCTCTGGTTCAGGATTCACACACCAACCATGACTTTTGAATAAAAATGGAAAGCAATTCACCAAAGTCTCCAGGGATCACTACAGCATAGATGGAACAAAACAGAGCGACTTCATCTCGAATAATATTTTTGAACATATAATTGAGGGAAGTGTGTTTCTCATATTTTTTTATAGCATGGGGTACAATGTATTTAAGCTTGTTGTAATTAAGTACTCTCCTCACTTTATGAATCTTATGCTCGTTTGCTCATAGTGACTCGATTTATGAGGCTTTTCCTAGATTGTCAGTGACAGACAGTGTTTTTCTCTCTCTCTCTCTGTTTTTTTTGTGGTGAGGAAGATTGGCCCATCTGTCACCAATCCTTCTCTTTTCACTTGAGGAAGATTGTCCCTGAGCTAACATGTATGCCAGTCTTCCTCTATTTTGTATGTGGGACGCCGCCACAGCATGGCTTGATGAGTAGCGCATCAGTCTGTGCCTGGGATCTGAACCCGCGAACCCTGGGCTGCCGAAGCAGAGCATGCGAACTTAACCACTACGCCACCAGGCCAGCCCTGATGTTTTTCTCTTCTAACTTGATCTTACAAAACTCATGTTTTCTTATAGTGATATTTCTTATTGCTGTATGAAACTATTTTACAAACATATTTTACATTATGCACATAGCCCGCCTAAAAGATTTAGAGATGAACTAGAATTATTCTTGATTTTTTGAAATGATCAAAAGAAGCTACTGATACATTTAATTTGATTTTATAAGTAAAATACAGAAGATACCTTCTCAGATATGGTATTCTTTCTCTGCAACAGCTCTTTCTTGGTTATTCTATTGTAGCTATTTAAATTCAAATGTTAAATTCAGTACCATCCCTTAGATTTTTATTTTTGGCATCTTGCTGAGGATAATATGGAACCTAATCTTTTACAATTGTTACTTCATATTTCCAAGCAGAGAGAAAAGTAGAGAGGATAGTTACTCTTGGTGTCCCCAACATTAGGCATCAAAGCCTTGCCACCTAATTTGATCTTTTTACCCTTTCTCCCATTTGTGTTTCTTGAATTATTTTAAAGGAAGTACCCACCATCCTGTCACTAACAGATTATGAACTTTAAAAAAACAACTACAATACCATTATCACATCTTAGAAATTTCAATAAAAAAATCCTTACTATCATCTAACACCCAGTCAAAATTAAATTTCCCCAAAATATCTCAAAAATGAGGATTTAACCAAGGTTTCCACACTGCCTTTGGCTGATTTGTCTCTTAGCTCCATTTAATCCATAAAGTGCACCTTCCAACTTTTTTTCCTTTCTGCCATTTATTTGTCAAATGAACTGGGCCATTTGCCCCGTGGGAAGCCCCACAGTCTAGATTGGGCAGATTGCTTCTTCATGGTGTCACTTTCTTTGTTCTTCTGTCCCCTGGATGTCTTGTAAACCAGTGGTTAGATCTGTGGACTGCATTAGAAGCAGCGTCATTGGATTCTTCTTCCCTCTCTCCAACCCTCTCTTTCTTCCTTTCTTTCCTTTTTCTCTTTGAGAAATGGCTGGTGCTGTATTCTTGTTGTGGCTTTTCCGTCCTGGCAAGAAGCACGTAACACCTCTTGTCCTGCTGTAAGTGGAGTGAAGATGGTTGCTCTGTGGGTCCAGGTGATACCAGCCCAACCTTCCTCCCAACTGTCCACTCTTGCTCCCGTCAACGTTGGAACTGTGGATTCTGGGTCCACCGATGGCGGTTGCCTTGCTCTGGCATTCCAGGAGAGATGGCAAAATGGTGATGTTCTGGCTCGGTCATCCCTTCTGCATTTCACAGCTGGAACTCTTCTATAAAGAACCACTTTCCCTCATCAACCACTGGGTAACTTTGAAATACCGCCCTTGACGAGAGGGCAGGAGGCATGCTTCCTTCTTTCACTTTATTTAAGCGTTTTCAAAATCGTGACCTGGGACCTTAGTGACCTCAAATGCTGCCAATGCATTTTTTAAAAATAATCCTCTCCACTCAAAAAACATGATCTCATGCATTTTCATCCAAAACAATCTTTTTTTTTTCTTTTTGGATGCTTATATTGACCCCATCTTAGCAGGGAGTGACTGCTTAATGGGTGCAGGGTTTCCTTTTGGGTTGATGAAATGTTTTGGAACTAAATAGAGGTACTGGGTGCAGAACATTGTGAATGTGCTAAATGCCCCTGAATTGCTCACTTCAAAATGATTAATTGTATGTTATGGGAATTTGTGTCAATTAAAAAAAAAAAACAGTCCCTTCTGTGTAGGAATCCCCTCAAGCTGCCTCCTGTACCCTTTTGTCAGCATCCCATTGGCTTTCCTTGTGTTCATTCACTGGAAGAAGCCCAAGCTTTCATATGTCCTCCTCCTTCCACCCCGGAATCAGCCACTTCTTCAAGGAGGCCTAGACACTTGGGTGGGAAACAGTATTTGGAGACCAGGCTGCGTGCACTTGGGTGCTCTTTGCTACTGGGGTTTCATTGCTTCTAGGAATTCTTAGTGGACAGAGTTAAAGAATACATTTTTTTTTTAAGAGAAAAGTAAATGATGAGTCCAAATTTTCCACATCATATTTAAGCCTATGGGTTTTCACTTAATTTTTATGAATTATTCTTGTATCTCTTTGCTTACCCTGAAAATCTTGTTTAACCGTGTAATTTATTCACAGCAACAAGTGCTCGCAATACCACACAGAGGTGACTTCTGTAGGTGACACTGTGGTTGAGATGTGCTAGCCCGAGATGTGGGTTCTAATGTTTTTAAATCCTTTATTTAGGAATATAGAGAATGAACAAGTTAAGTCATGAAACTGACGAAGGCCTTCGTTTCATGCATGTGAAAACAGAAACGGTACAGGACTGAGATGTATCTCAGGTATCAGAGTGTTGGATTAAAGCCAGGCTTTGAAATCCGTTCCTCTCCCTCTGTCTAATTCTTCCACTACACCAGGGCTCGGCAGACTATGGCCGGCGGGATCTGGCCCACCACTTGTGTTTTATAAATAAAGTTTTATTGAAACACATTTGCATTGTTTGTTGACACTCTGTCTATGGCAGCTCTCATGCTACAATAGCAGAGTTATGTGTGTGCGACAGAGACCAGATGGCCCGCCATGTTGACAATATTTACTCTCTGGCTATTTACAGACAAACTTTGTCCATCCGTGAACTAGACCATCTGCTTTGTGAGCTGATTAAAATTGGCCAGAACATATATTCATATCAGGGAAGATTATTCAGCTATGCAAAGTAATAAAATACTGACACATGCTACAACATCAACAAACCTTGAAAACATTATGCTAAGTGAAAGATGCCAGACACAAAAGGCCAAATGTTCTGTGAATTTACTTATAGGAGGTACCTAAAGTTGTTGAGTTGTAGAGACAGAAAGTAGAATAGCGGTTGCCAGGGGCTTGTCTCCTCTTGTGTTGGTGTGTCAGGAAATACTATGGTTTACTCCCCAAAGGCTACATAGACACATGGGCCTGGGAAATGTGAAGGATCCCTGAAGCCGTCGCTGTGTGTCTGTCTCTCTCTCTCTTTCACACACAATATTTTAGAATTCATCCAGCCCCACCTCTTCATTTTACAGATGCGGAATCTGAGGCTCTGAGAGGTGAAATAACCTGCCCACGTTCCCACAACTTCCAAGTGGTAGCACCTTCCCACTTCCAGGTCAAACCTCTTTCTGTTACCATCACCCTCTATTCATGGAAGCAACACAAAGCAGTGGTTAGGACTGAAGGGTGGCTCTGGCGATACTTGCCTCTATTGGACCCATGACACTGCCAAGCTGTGAGATTGGGCGTGTTGTTATTGCCTCTGTGTGCCTGCTTTGCCCATCTGTGAAATGAGGAGAATAGTTCCTAGCCCATAGGGTTGTTGGTAAGAATGGATGCATCTGCTCATTGGAAAGTATTTCCTTAGAACCATTCCTGGCACATAGTAAGCACTGAGAAGATATGAGGTGCTTCTGACTTTTTCATCCCCATCACCATCATTATCATTATCATCTTCATCACCATCATCTCTATCAGCATCATCACCATTATCATAATCATCATCATTATCATCATGATAATCACAGTCACCATCACCATCATCATCACCATCATTACCCTCACCATCATCATCATTACTTTCACCAGTTATCATTATCACCACCTTTTCAACACCATCACCATCATCATATCATAATCATTATCCTTGTGATCACCATCATCATCATCATCACCATCATCAGCATCACCATCATTATCGTTATCACCGTCACTACCATTGTTATAGACTGAGTTGTGTCCCTCCAAAATTCACGTGTTGAAACTCTAACCCTTATTGTGACTATATTTGGAGATAGTGCTTTTAGGAGGTAGTTAAGGTGAAATGAGGTCATGAGAGTGGAGTCCTAATCTGATGGGATTGATGACCTTATTAGAAATTTGTTTCTCACAATTCTGGAGGCTGGAAGTCCAAGATCAGGGTGCTTGGTGATTCGGTTCCTGGTGAAGACTCTCTTCCTGGCTTTTAGATGGCCTTATTCTCACTGAGTTCTCATGTGGTGGAGAGAGATTTCTCTCTTCCTCTTCTTACAAGGACAGCAGTCATTGGATTAGTTCTGTCTTAACCCAGTATGACCTCATCTTGATTACATCTGCAAGACCCTATTTCCAAATCAGATCCCATTTACAAGCACAGGGGTTTGGGAATTTTGGGGAACACACTTCACCCCAGTACAGACACCATGGAAGGCAGTGGGGGATTAAGAATACATAAGCATTTGACTCTGTACTTTACAGAGCATCTTGTCTATTTTTGGTTAACACACCGTCCTACACCCCGCCATAGTGGAACTGATAACAGTGAGAAAACTGAGAACAATGGGTGTCACCTTGCCCTCTCCAAGAGCCAAGTGAGCGAAAAGAGATAAGACCAGAGGCATGAATAATTCACAGCCTGGACCAGCAGTCTCAGAATAACGTCCAGGGCTCTCTGTCTTGTCTTAGCATATTTACTGCAGTCTGAAGCTCTTTATAGCACTTGATGCCTCTGTACATCGAAGAAGCGTTGGGGCTTTTTTCAGGAAGCTTTTACTCTAAGGAGGTGTCAGCCTACCTGTGGCTACTTAGAAACTGGAAATTTACACAGATCTGTGCCCCTTACTAGGATGGAGCCAAAAAGAGACTCACTTTCCAAATGTAAGTGGAGACGCTGCACCTGATGCGTATACAATTACCTGCTGTCACCTCTACCTGGTCTTGAAATCAGCTAAGAGCTACGCTGCCAGGCGGCCTTCAGGCGACCTTGGATGTGCTATCAGGCTGGAAATCCACCATTAATGGGCCAATAAGTTGATTGTTCTGCAGAATTATAGTGTCATGAGCCCGAGCAACCAAGGTTGACTCAGTTGGGCATGGCGGGAGAAGCGATGTTTCTAAAATAGTCTGCCTTGAACTCAGTCTTGAGACTTTAGAGAAGGACAAGCTCCTCATTGGACCACCAGGTGGTTCTGTGTACCGTGATTGGCTCTAACTTGAAAAGACCAGGAGAAAGAGTGAGCCCCTCCCACTTTACTCTGTGTGAGAAGAACCCCTCCTTTCTTTTCTTCTATTCGCTGCCACCTGCGGTACCTTCCTGCCTGCCATACCTTCATTCCTGGCCAGTTGCCGACTGCCTGTTCCAGGGACTGCAAAATCTCTATCTGAGCCAGTGTAACATGGCCCCACTCCTTCACTAGGATTTGAAATTTGAGTGGCAGTCAGTTTGTTTTGATCACAAGGGGTTATAGGGAAATAGGAGAGAGTCTGTTGGGTGAAAAAAGAGTTGCAGGTTGAGCATAGGGAGGTGTCATGGGGAAGGGAAGCAAAAAGAGACCCAAGAGGACCTTGGGGTGGGTTCTTGGGAGGAGCTGAGGAGCCTAACCCTAGATCCCCATCACGCCACTAGACCTGGGAGAGCTGGGACAAGATGCGCTGCTTATAAAACAGGCTAGTGCATGCTTGGTAATGTGCAAAGAGAGGGAGAGAGTGGACAGGCATATCCATTTGCAGACTGTATTGAACTCACTTTTTGTTTTCTCTACATTAAACCTGCAAAGTAGAGTTTCTTCTATCAATGCTTCTGTCATTGCATCTTTTTTTGGAAGAGTCCTTTGCAAAGTATCTATATTGTGTCCTCTCCTGAGGTACCACTCCTTTCTGCCTGTCTGCAGGCAGGCACCAAACACAAGCGCAACCCTTGGCAAGACGGGCAGACGTGGTCTGGAGGTGAGCTTGAGGTTGGAATTGCTAAGTGGAGAGCGACATTCTACCTGGCAGTAGAGCGCCAACTGGATACGGCTCAGACTCAGCTCTCTCTCTAGGGTTACAGATTCCCGGGTCCTTTCCAAAGCTGCCCTTTGTCCAGCCTCTGCCCAATTCCTTGTCACCTTACCTTGACTTTGTTCATTAGACACTTCCTGCATCTCCCTTCTATGGGGGACACTCTGCTCCCTTAGCCTCTTCTGTTTCTGCGCTTGTTAAAATTTTAATTGTGGCAAAATATACATCACATAAAATTTACCATCTTCACCATTTTTAAGTGCACAGAGCAGTGTCATTAAGTACATTCACATTGTTGTGCAACCATGACCACCATCCATCTCCAGAACTTTCTCATCTTCCCAAACTGAAACTCTGTCTCCATTAAGCACTAACTCTCCATCTCCTCTTCCCCAGCCCCAGGCACCACCATCTACTTTCTGTCTCTGTGGATTGGACTCCTCTAGGGATCTCATATGACTGGAATCTTATGGTATTTGTCCTTTTGTGACTGGCTTATTTCACTGAGCATAATGTCCTCAAGGTTCATGCATGTTGCAGCAGGTGTCAGAATTTTCCCTCCTTTTCAAGGCTGAATAAATATCCCATTGTGTGGACAGACCAGATTTTCTTTATCCATTCATCCATTGATGGACACTTGGGTTGGTGTCCACCTTTTGGCTCTTGAGAATAATGCTGCTATGAACATGGGCGTGAAAATATATCTTCAAGTTCTTGCTTTCATTTCTTTTGGGTGTATACCTAGGAGTAGAATTGCTGGGTCATAGGGTGATTCTATGTTTAATTTTCTGAGGAACCTCCACACAATTTTCCACAGAGGCTGCACCATTTCACATTCCCACCAACAGTGCACAAGGGTACCACTTACCTACATCCTCACCAACACTTGTTGTTTCCTGTTTTTTTGATAATAGCCTTTGTAACGGGTGAGAAGTGATTGTCTCTTCCCTTTGACGCTTTTTCTTCTTGCTCATAAGGACGAAAAGTCACAAAGATGACCCTAAGTTCTTACTCACAGGAAAGCCCATCACACCCCCTCTCTGACCTGTCACCTCCCATCTTAGTGACGTAGCATCATCTATCAAAGTCTTAGTAGGCGAGTGGGTGCTCTAAGTGCTTGAAGAGACAAACGACATCATCATCCCAATTTTCTTGACCGCTAGTTGTATTTTCAAATGTTGTTCCTCTCCTGCCATCATTTAGCTTGTACTCCATGACACAACACAATTTATAACTCACACGATGGAGGGTGAAGACCCCAGGAGCTTAGAAGTAAACTTGAACCATCTGAGTGGCCACGTGATGTGACCTCGTATGGGGGGACATGCTCGTTTCCTGGGGCTACCATAACAAAGGACCATAAACTCAGGAGCTTAGAAGAACATTATGTGATGATCTCACAGTTGTGGAGGCCAGAAGTCTGAAGTCAAGGTATTGGCAGGGCCAGGCTCCCCCCCGAAGGCTCTGGAGAAGGATCTGTTCCATTCCTCTCTGCCTCTGGACTTTCTGGGTTTGTAGACCGTCTTCTCCGTGTCTTCACATGGTTCCCTCTGTGTGCTAATCTCCTCGCCTTTTTTTTTCCAGCTTTATTGAGGTATTATTGACAAATAAAAATCATATATATTTAGGTTGTACAATGTGATTTTTTTTTTAAAGGTGTATAATTTGATGATTTACTATACATTGTAAGATGATCACCACAATCAAGTTAATTAACACATCCATTACTTCACATAGTTTCCATTCTCTTTTTGATGGTTAGAACATTTTTTTTTGTTTGTTTTAGAAAATATTTATTTTTCATCAAAAATATGTTATTTTTTATGTTGACGTACAATGTTTATGATTAATAAGTTGTCATACATATTTTTTAATGTCTCAGTTTCCATTCCTAAGTGGTAGATAGCAATAGATATAACTCACAAAAACAAAAGCATTTTGGGGTCAGCAATAATTTTAAAGAATGTCAGGAGACCCGAGATGGAGAAGTCTGAGACTGACAGCTCTAGGCGCCAGGCAGGCTCCTGCTTCACTTTGCCTGTGCCCTTCCATCTGCCTGGAACTTTCCTTCCCTCACTCACTCAGGTCTCTGACGGCCATCTCCTCTGAGAGGACTTCGCTGAGCCCTCTGTCAGGAACAGCAGCCCTACCATAGTCCCTCCTGATAGCCTGCTTGGTTTTCTCCACGGGGCTTGTCACCAGCTGACAGTCTAGAGTGTTTATTGCGTGTGTAACTTGTCTGTCTCCTCCGCTGGACTCTGAGCTCCGGGTAGCCAGGTGCTTGCTCTTACTGATGTTTTTCCAGCACCTATAACAGTTCCAGACATTTGGCAGCCACTCAATAAATATTTCTTGAATGAATGAACAAATGATCAGACATTTATTCTCTCACAGCTCTGGAGGCCAGAAGTCTGAAATCAAGGTGTCAGCAGGGTTCATTCCTTCTGGAGGCTCTGAGGTAGCATCCATTCCGTGCCCCTCTCCAGCTTCCAGTGTTGCTGGCAATCCTTGGTGTTCCGCGGCTTATAGCTCCATCGCTCCAATCTCTACCTCCATTGTCAGTCGGCTCTCGTCCCTGTGTGGCTCTGTCTCTGTCACTTAATAAAACCAACATAGAGGATTTTTCATCCAGAGCCGAATCAAATCTCAGGTTGTCTACTTGAGCCCCTAATTACGGCTTGCTCTGCAGGACATGTTATCTGAAATCTGTTTATCTTTATTTTTTTTTTTTTTTAATTTTTTGTTTATTGCAGTAACATTGGTTTATAACATTGTAAAAATTTCAGGTGTACATCATTGTACTTCTATTTCTGCATAGATTACATCATGTTCACCACCAAAATACTAATTACAACCCATCACCACACACATGTACCGAATTATCCCTTTCACCCTCCTCCCTCCCCCCTTCCTCTCTGGTAACCACCAATCCAATCTCTGTCCCTATGTGTTTGTTTATTGTTGTTATTATCTACTACTTAATGAAGGAAATCATGCGGTATTTGACCTTCTCCCTCTGACTTATTTCACTTTGCATTATACCCTCAATGTCCATCCACGATGTCACAAATGGCTGGATTTCATCGTTTCTTATGGCTGAGTAGTATTCCATTGTGTATATATACCACAGCTTCTTTATCCATTCGTCCCTTGATGGGCACTTAGGTTGCTTCCAAGCCTTGGCTATTGTGAATAACACTGCAATGAACACATGGGTGCATGTACCTTTACAAATTGGTGTTTTCAAGTTCTTTGGATAAATACCCAGCAGTGGGATGGCTGGATCATATGGTAGTTCTATCCTTGATTTTTTGAGGAATCTCCATACTGTTTTCCATAGTGGCTGCACCAGTTTGCACTCCCACCAGCAGTGTATGAGAGTTCCCTTCTCTCCACATCCTCTCCAACACATGTTGTTTCCTGTCTTGTTAATTATAGCCATTCTGACAGGCGTCAGGTGATATCTCATTGTAGTTTTGATTTGCATTTCCCTGATAGTTAATGATTTTGAACATCTTTTCATGTGTTTGTTGGCCATCTGTATATCTTCTTTGGAGAAATGTCTGTTCAGGTCCTTTGCCCATTTTTTAATTGGGTTGGTAGTTTTTTTGTTGGTAAGATGCATGAGTTCTTTATATATTTTGGAGATTAAGCCCTTATCAGAAGTATGGTTTGCAAATATCTTCTCCCAATTGTTAGGTTGTCTTTTCGTTTTGTTGATGGTTTCCTTTGCTGTGCAGAAGCTTTTTAGTTTGATGTAGTCCCATTTGTTTATTTTTTCTATTGTTTCTCTTGCCCGGTCAGACGTGGTGTTTGAGAAGATGTTGCTAAGACTGATGTCGAAGAGCGTACTGCCTATGTTTTCTTCTAGAAGTTTCACAGTTTCAGGTCTTACATTCAAGTCTTTAATCCATTTGGAGTTAATTTTTGTGTATGGTGTAAGGTAAGGATCTACTTTCATTTTTTTGCATATGGCTATCCAGTTTTCCCAACACCATTTGTTGAAGAGACTTTCTTTTCCCCATTGTATGTTCTTGGCTCCTTTGTCAAAGATTAGCTGTCCATAGATGTGTGGGTTTATTTCTGGGCTTTCAATTCTATTCCATTGATCTGTGTGTCTGTTTTTGTGCCAGTACCATGCTGTTTTGGTTACTACAGCTTTGTAGTATATTTTGAAATCAGGGAGTGTGATACCTCCAGCTTTGTTCTTTTTTCTCAGGATTCCTTTAGCTATTCGGGGTCTTTTGTTGTTCCATATAAATTTTAGAATTCTTTGTTCTATTTCTGTGAAAAATGTTGTTGGAACTTTGATAGGGATTGCATTGAATCTATAGATGGCTTTAGGAAGTATGGACATCTTAACTACGTTAATTCTTCCAATCCAAGAGCATGGAATATCTTTCCATTTCTTTGTGTCTTCTTCAATTTCTTTCAGAAATGTTTTATAGTTTTCGGTGTACAGATCTTTCACCTCTTTGGTTAAGTTTATTCCTAGGTATTTTATTCTTTTTGTTGCAATTGTAAATGGGATGGTATTCTTAATTTCTCTTTCTGCTACTTCGTTGTTAGCATACAGAAATGCAACTGATTTTTGTATGTTGATTTTGTATCCTGCAACTTTACCATATTCGTTTATTACTTCTAAAAGTTTTCTGGTGGATTCTTTAGGGTTTTCTATATATAAAATCATGTCATCTGCAAATAGTGACAGTTTCACTTCTTCTTTTCCAATTTGGATCCCTTTTATTTCTTTCTCTTGCCTGATTGCTCTGGCTAGGACTTCCAGTACTATGTTAAATAGCAGTGGTGACAGTGGGCATCCTTGTCTGGTTCCTGTTCTTAGAGGGATGGCTTTCAGTTTTTCACCATTGAGGATGATATTAGCTGTGGGTTTCTCATATATGGTCTTTATTATGTTGAGGTACTTTCCTTCTATACCCATTTTATTCAGAGTTTTTATCATAAATGGATGCTGTATCTTGTCAAATGCTTTCTCTGCATCTATTGAGATGACCATGTGATTTTTATTCTTCATTTTATTAATGTGGTGTATTACGTTGATTGATTTGCGAATGTTAAACCATCCCTGCATCCCTGGAATAAATCCCACTTGATCATGGTGTATAATCTTTTTAACGTATTGTTGTATGCGATTTGCTAGTATTTTGTTAAGGATTTTCGCATCGATGTTCATCAGTGATATTGGCCTGTAATTTTCTTTTTTTGTGTTGTCCTTGTCTGGTTTTGGGATCAGGGTAATGTCAGCTTCATAGAATGAGGTAGGGAGCTTCCCCCCATCCTCAATTTTTTGGAAGAGTTTGAGAAGGATAGGTATTAAGTCTTCTTTGAATGTTTGGTAGAATTCACCAGGGAAGCCGTCTGGTCCTGGACTTTTATTTTTGGGGAGGTTTGTGATTACTGTTTCGATCTCCTTACTGGTGATTGGTCTATTCAAATTCTCTACTTCTTCTTGATCCAGTTTTGGAAGGTTGTATGATTCTAAGAATTTATCCATTTCTTCCAGATTGTCGAATTGGTTGGCATATAGCTTTTCATAGTATTCTCTTATAATCTTTTGTATTTCTTTTTTTTTTTTTTTTTTTAAAGATTTTATTTATTTATTTTTCCCCAAAGCCCCAGTAGATAGTTGTGTGTCATAGCTGCACATCCTTCTAGTTGCTGTATGTGGGACGCGGCCTCAGCATGGCCGGAGAAGCAGCGCGTCGGTGCAAGCCCGGGATCCGAACCCGGGTCGCCAGCAGTGGAGCGCGCGCACTTAACCACTAAGCCACGGGGCCGGCCCATCTTTTGTATTTCTGAGGTGTCTGTTGTAACCTCACCTCTTTCATTTCTGATTTTACTTATTTGTGCCTTCTCTCTTTTTTTCTTGGTGAGTCTAGCTAAAGGTTTGTCTATTTTGTTGATCTTTTCAAAGAACCAGCTCTTGGTGTTATTAATTTTTTCTATCGTTTTTTTGGTCTCTATTTCATTTATTTCTGCTCTGATTTTTATTATTTCCCTTCTTCTACTGATTTTGGGCTTTGTTTTTTCTTCTTTTTCCACTTCCTTTAGGTGCATTGTTAGATTGTTTATTTGAGATTTTTCTTGTTAGTTGAGATAGGCCTGTATCGCTATAAACTTCCCTCTTAGAACCGCTTTTGCTGTATCCCATAAATTCTGGCATGTCGTATTTTCATTTTCATTTGTCTCCAGGTATTTTTTTATTTCTCCGTTGATTTCTTCGTTAACCCAGTCGTTGTTCAGTAGCATTTTGTTTAATCTCCACGTATTTGTGGCTTTTCTGATTTTCTTCCTATAGTTGATTTCTAGTTTCATACCGTTGTGGTCAGAAAAGATGTTTGGTATTATTTCAATCTTCTTAAATTTATGGAGACTTGTTTTGTGGCCTAATATGTGAGCAATCCTGGAGAATGTTCCATGTGCCTTTGAAAAAAACGTGTATTCTTCGGTTTTTGGATGGAATGCTCTGTATATATCTACTAGGTCCATCTGTTGTAGTGTGTCGTTTAAGGCCAATGTTTCCTTATTGATCTTCTGTTTGGATGATCTATCCGTTGGTGTAAGTGGAGTGTTAAAGTCCCCTACTATTATTGTGTTACTGTCTACTTCTGTTTTTATGTCTGTTAGTAATTGCTTTATATATTTAGGTGCACCTACATTGGGTGCGTAGATATTTACAAGTGTTATATCCTCTTGTTGGATTGTTCCCTTGATCATTATGTAATGCCCTTCTTTGTCTCTTTTTACAGTTTTTGTTTTAAAGTCTATTTTGTCTGATATAAGTATTGCTACCCCAGCTTTCTTTTCATTGCCATTTGCGTGGAGTATCTTTTTCCATCCCTTCACTTTCAGTTTGTGAGTGTCTTTAGGTCTGAAGTGTGTCTCTTGTGTGCAGCATATATATGGGTCTTGTTTTTTTATCCAGTCAGCCACCCTATGCCTTTTAATTGGAGCATTTAGTCCATTGACGTTTCAAGTAGCTATTGATAAGTATGTACTTACTGCCATTTTTTAACTTTTTTTTTTCTCAGTGTTTTAGTAGTCCTTCTCTGTTCCTTTCTTCTTCTATACAGAATTGATGGTCACTTAAGTTTGACCTCTGTCTGAAAGCTCTACTCTTTAACTCCCCTCCTCCCTCATGTTTTTGATATCATATCTAACCTCTTTGTTGTGCATTTGTATCCATTATGTTCTAATCATGGAAACAGATAATTTTTCCTATTTGTGGTCTTTTCTTTTCCCCTTAAATCAGTCCCTTTAACATTTCTTGTAGCACTGGTTTCTTGGTGACAAACTCCTTTAATTTTTGCTTATCTGGGAAAATTTTGATCTCTCCTTCCATTTTGAATGATAACCTTGCTGGGTAGAGTATTCTTGGCTGTAAGTTTTTTCCTTTTAGCACTTTAAATATATCGTGCCATTCTCTTCTAGCCTGTAAGGTTTCTGCAGAGAAGTCAGCTGATAGCCTTATGGGGTTTCCTTTGTACGTAACTTGACATTCTCTTGCGGCTTTTAGGATTCTCTCTTTATCTTTAATTCTGGACATTTTGATTATGATGTGTCTTGGTGTGGGCCTCTTTGGGTTTATCTTGTTTGGGGCTCTCTGTGCTTCCTGTACCTGGATGTCTGTTTCCTTCCTTAGGTTAGGGAAGTTTTCATCTATTATTTCTTGAAATAGATTCTCTGACCCCTTGTCTCGCTCTTCTCCTTCCGGGACACCTATAACACGGATGTTAGTGCGCTTGATGTTGTCCCAGAGGTCCCTTAGACTGTCCTCAGTCTTTTTAATTCTTTTCTCTTTTACCTGTTCACCTCGGGTAATTTCTTCTAGTCTTTCATCCAGCTCACAGATCCCTTCTTCTGTATCCTCTACTCTGCTTTTGAGTCCCTCTAATGAATTTTTCATTTCCAGTATTGTATTCTTCATTTCTGATTGGTTCTTTTTTATATCTTCCATTTCTTTGTTGACGTTCTCACTGAGTTCATCTATTCTTCTCCCCAGATCAGTGAGCATCCTTAACACTCTTTGTTTGAACTCTCTGTCGGGTAGGTTGCTCATTTCTGTTTCACTTAGTTCCTTTTCTGGGGTTTTGTCCTGTTCCCTTACTTGGAATGTATTCTTTTGCCTCTTCATTTTGCCTCTTTCCCTGTGCTTGTGTCTACGTATTAGGTAGGTCAGCTACGTCTCCTGCTCTTGGATAGGTGACCTTATGTAAGTGCTGCCTTAGGAGGCTTCCAGTGTGCTTCCCTCAGTTCTCAATGTTCCTGGGGTGACCCCTATGTGGGCTACGTGTATCCTTCTGCTGTGGCCTGTTTGCTCTCCCTGTAGGCGCCCAGGGAGGCTGAGTTATGCTCCTGGCCAGCTGTTGTAATGCTCAGCTGCTTGTAGTTGTTGTGGGCCCTTCAGTCTCTTTATCAGGTGTGGGGAGCCCCAGTACAGTTGGCTGTAAGTTCTAATACCACATTTGTGTTGCAGTATTTCTTTTAAGTGAGTAGGCCCCCAGCGTGGCAGGTTGTTAGGCTCAGGACCTTACAATTGCTATAAGCCTCCAGCCTTTAAGTCTCTTGTCAGCTCTCTGAGGATTGCAGCTGGGTGGGGCTGGCCTCAGGCACGGGAGCACCCAATTGTTTCAGGCTTTGGAAGGTGGGGCAAACCTCCTATGTGGGTCTTTGAGAAGTACAAGTCTTCTGTGGCTGAGAAGCCCTGCCGCCCACAGGTCCACACACACAGTCAACACAGTCCTGCCCCGTGTGAGCGCCCCGACCTCCCCAAGCGGACCCAGTCTCTCCCCGGCGGGAGCCCCACACACTCTGCCACCGCCCCACACTCTCCACCCGCTCCTTGTGCACACCCTGCCCCGCTCAAGTCGGCTCAGTTGCCAGGCTGCAGAGAATCCAGTCACCAATCTATGCAGGCCCACACGTTGCCTGAGGGCATGTTGTTGGGTGGGGACAGTCTCTAGTGTGGGCTGCCTGCCCTGGCTGAGCTGGATTAAATCGGTGCTCTAGCGGGTGGGGCAGACCCTGGGCTAGCAGGCCTCAGGGAGAACTCCAATGGCGTCTGTGTCAGCACATGCACATCGGGCCACAACAATGGCCGCCGCCAATGTCCCAGTCCCTGGAGAGGTCTCACCCCTCACCGAGATGCACTCATGGCCTATTAGGTGAGTCTCTTGTCACCAAAGCACTGTACACCTTTCGTTCTGGTGACTTTAGGGTGCTTCCTGAAACGGGTGAGTTTGCGCACGGGCCCTTTAAGAGCCAGTTTTAGTTTCTTTGTGAACTGGGTTTTCTGGGGGTGCTCCCCAGTGTTTTAGTAGCAGGCACAGTCAGATATTATGGCACTGGTCTCGATTGTGCTGGGTCCACAATATGCCCACAGCGGGGGCGCTCCCCGGCTCAGGGCCCCGTGCCTCCAGGGAGGCTGCGTACCTGTGAGCTGCTCCCGGCGGCCGTGAAGCTGGCGGCTTGTGAAGGCGGCGCTTTTCCTCTCCTGAAGGGAGTCTCTGCCTCTTCTACCCCAGTTAGGATCGTCCGTTGTTGCAGGAGCTCCTCTCATCCAGTTTTCAGTTCTGTCTCAGGGGTAATTTTTCCACGAGTAGTTGTAAATTAGCTGTGTCCATGGGAGGAGGTGAGTTCCGAGTCTGCTTACGCCGCCATCTTGACTCCTCTCCTCGGTTAGAACATTTAAAATCAACTCTCTTAGCAAATTTTAAGTATACAACACAGTATTATTAACTATAGTCACCTTGCTGTACATTAGATTCCCATAACTAATTCATCTTATAACTGAAAGTTTGTACCCTTGGACCAACATATCGCCATTTCCTCCTCCCCCAGCCTATTTCTACCTCTGTTTATATAAGTGTTACTATTTTAGATTCTACATATAAGTGAAATCATACAGTATCTGTCTTTCTTGGTCTGACTTATCTCACCATGGGTAATGTCCTCTAGGTCCATCCATGTTGTTCCCAATGGCAGGATCTCCTTCTTTCTCATGGCTGAATAGTATTCCACTGTGTATATATCCCACATTTTTATCCATTCATCCATCCATGGACACTTAGGTTGTTTCCATATCTTGGTTATTCTGAATGATGCTGCAGTGAAGATGGGGTACAGATGTGTCTTTGAGATCCTGTTTTCATTTCCTTTGGATATATGTCCACAAGTGGGATTGCTGAATCATATGGTAGTTCTATTATTAATTTTTTGAGGAAAATTAGGAGAAAATTGAGAAAATTGGTCTTGCATTTTCCATAGAGCATCAAATTTAGGGATGTCAGCAGAAACTTTACAAATCTATAGATTTTAGTGAAACATTTTGGCTCTTTTTAAGTCTAAAGAGAGTTCTCTTCTAAGGAGAAAAATAAAGGAACTTCTTCTCCCACCTGTTGTGAAAAAGAGACATCTGAGGCAGCATAGGAAGAGATGGCCAGAATAAAGAAACAAACCAAACAACCAGAAAGCTCCACCATCCGTGCAGTGCAGTCCAGCCCGGCTGGTCAGAATGCCTTGCTTCCAGCCAGCTGTCCTCTAGGTGGGGCTAGAAGCTAAATTTTTGCAAGTGTCAACTCATCTGCGGAGAAAATCCTTTCCAAAGCTCTCCGCCCCATTTAAAACTCCAAATATCCCAGTGTCCCTTAACCTAAGGGTTTCCAAAAGCCACCAATGAAGCTAAAATGACAGCAAACCCACAATAGCATTGGAAACACTTCAAACCTTGTGAAGAGCAGGTAGAGAAGAGAACTAGCAGTAGCTGTGAACTCCCCCTCATAGGACAGAGCTTATTTACGCTCTGTCCTTATATATGAGCTTATTTACGCACAACCAGCCGACGAGCGGGTTCTTAGGGGGCACACTGAGATGGGGTTGATGAGTGAATTCTTGAATGTCATTTTATAGGAAGACAGGTCCTGTAGATTTTTTGCTTCTGAGTAGCAACGGTAAGTAACAAAACAATGCACAGCATTGATAACAAGACCGTGACTTAGATTCTATTTGAGTTAATGAGTGTTTCTACAGGAACAAGTCAGCTAAGACAATGTTACCATCTTTATCCGGTACAGTGTATCCATGGGGTGGGAGATGGGCATCATTTGGATCAGCTAAGTTACTGTAACATTCAGCTCTTGTAAGAGCAATGTGTTCCGCAAGCAAAGCTGAGTTTTCTGGATTCCCTTCTCTGTCCACAGGACGTGGACCCTTTGTGGAACCCCCGAGTACCTGGCCCCTGAAGTCATCCAGAGCAAAGGCCACGGGAGAGCCGTGGACTGGTGGGCGCTCGGCATCCTGATATTCGAGATGCTCTCAGGGTGAGTAGGGCTTCCGTGGAGAATCTGCAGTCACTCCCCAGCACTTCCCTCCCCTGCTGTCTTGACTCGCCTCTGTTCACCCCTAGGATGTGCATGCAGGTTGCAAATACTTGGGGTGTGGTCCCAGGGCAATGCAAATTGAGCTGGCTTTCATAAGAGTGAAAACACAGGCTTCTTGCAGAAACAACAGTGCATGTCTGCAGAGATCCTTACCCTGTCTCTAAATGTCCTTGTCTTCCTCGAATATAATATTAGTCTGCTGCACGGACTCTTTTTGGAGTAATGCGCAGAGCTGAATACTGTACGTGTTGCATAAAGAAAAATAAATCAAATACGTTTTAGGATGTTATGAACGAGCAGTGTGCCAGGAAGAAAAGAGTGTGTGCTTTCCTGAAATCCCAAACTTGCATTGGAGGAAATTTGGAAGGTCAGATCTTCTCCACGTCCAGATACTAAAGAGGTCGCCCATTGGTCAAGGTGTTGTCATGTTAAATATTCAAGTCTGGCTGATGCATGAGACAGGTCTGATGTTCCCCTCACAGAAATGTAAAGCAAACATCCCCCTCTTAGAAATCTTGGGGTTGGAGTTCATCCTTGTCCTATTATTATGATCTTCCATATGTGTTCTCTGGTCTGGAATTTCCTGAGGTGATGAAGCAGTATGACAATTTACCAATGACAGCCTCTAGAAAGAAGGGAGCTATGTATGTGTGCACCCACGAGGAACTATTCTTCCCTTTAGGATCTTCTCTCTGATGGTGTGGCTGACAGGCAGCTGGCCGCGAGGTGCCAGGACAGCTGCCAGGGGCCCTCGGGCGTGCTGCCTCTGCCTCCTTCCACCCTCTCTCCTCTTCCCTTTGGTTGTCTTTCTTTGGCTTGTGTGTTTCCTGCTCGTGAGTCTTGCACACACTCTGAGTTGACTCCCAGTTACAGCAGAAGCTGGACCCTGTTCCACACCTGTCTGATTGCCTGCAAGGCAAGTCCAGAGCTTTTGACCCAGAAACCTTCCCTGATTTCAGGTGGAAAGAAAGATGGAAAGAGGCATTTTTCTGCATTCAGAGTGTGGCCAGCCAGAGTAGAATGTATGAAAACCTCTGTTTATGTGTTTGTCTGTCATCCATCTATCTATCCATCTATCTATTATCTCTATCATCTTTCTATCTACTTACCTATCATCTTTCTATGCACTTATCTGTCATTTATATCTATCCTCTATCTGTCATCTATCAATCTATCATCTATATCTATCTATCTCTATCTGTTTATCATCTATCATCCATCTATCTATGATTTATCCATCTGTTATCTCTATTTATCTGTTATCAATCAATCTGTGTATTATCTATCATCTATCTGTATCCATCTATCAATCTATCGTCTGTTTATCTATTCTTTTGAATTTTCTGTTACTCTTTACTCAGACGTCTCAAGCAATTCACATAGAATCAGATTTCTTAATATACACCCCAGCCCAGGAAGTCCTAAGCAAGGCAAAGTTTAAAATAAATTACACATAGAGTCAATCCATAACTATTTATGCACCACAGTGATCAGCTTGTGCTCAGATGCCAGCAGCACATTTTCTTTCCGTAATATTATTTGAGCACAAGAGGGCAGCATTGCCTGAGGAGAATTGAATCCCCGCATCCGGTGATTTTAAATAGAGTGAGGTTCATGTGTCATGTGCTTTCTCTGTTTTATTAGGGTAGAATAGAATATTATAGAATAGAATAATACAGAATATTATTAGT
The DNA here is from genome assembly GCF_057802395.1 of Ceratotherium simum simum. Classification (NCBI taxonomy): domain Eukaryota; kingdom Metazoa; phylum Chordata; class Mammalia; order Perissodactyla; family Rhinocerotidae; genus Ceratotherium; species Ceratotherium simum. The sequence goes on from NC_141940.1 coordinate 127,228,557, forward strand.
AAATACAATATTAGAATATAATATACTATTAGAACATAATATTGATAGGAAATGATAGAAAATTATTAGAATAGACTAGAGTTAGAATGTAATATTAGGATATATTAGGATTATTATATTAGAATTATTATTTATAAATAATTATTGGGATTATTTAAATATTATTAGAATATAACATGAGAATATATTAGAATATTAGAATGCAATAGAATAGAAAATAATATAATTAGAATCTGGTGTATTATTAGGCTCTATTATTAGAATAATTGATGATAAATAATGAATACCCTCTCCTAACCCAAAGCACAGTAATCTGACCTTTGCATCTCATATGATGCAGTGAGCTATTTGTTCACGGTGAGCACATTTCCACCTTCCACATTTGCAGCTGGAGACAGTCACGGTTTTCTGGGTGGGTTTCTTGAGAGAGATCAGTCCTGGCACACGCTGCAAACCTGGCCGACTGCTCCTGGGCATTGCTTGGCTCTCCCTGCGGTCTGGCCAGCCTCAGCTCTCATCTGGTCCACTCCTGAGTTTCCTCACTGTCTCCTCCAGCTGCACCCTCTCCTGCCCGTGGCACCTTTTCCTGGAAGCAGCTGGAGGGGTCCTGTACCCACACCAGCCAGGCCAGGTCGCTCCTGTTTTGCAGCCCTCTAGTGGAAGGAACCAGAGCTCCTTATTCTGTGAGGCTCTGAGGTGGTCTGTATGAGATCTACCCACCTCAAACAGTGGTCTGGCCCCTCTCCTGGGATCGCTGGCCGTCCTGCTTGCCTCTCACACATGCCAGGAGGCATTACTCAGTTCTCCTATCTGCCAGGCTCCTGCAGGGCGTAGCCCCTCTGCTAGCCCCGTCTCTTCTGTTGCTCTGTTGCAAGCTCACCTGTAACGTGACCACCAGCCCTCCCCTGTCCCTCCTGCCCACTCTCTGCCCCACCACCACTCCTTCTGTTTTCTTCATTGCACTTTGCAGGATCTGCAACCATCTGGTTGTGTGAGTTGGTTGCATGACATCACTTGATCCAATCTGCTCTTCTTGGCCCCTTGAGCCCAGAGACTTCTCCTGGTGGCCAACAGGAGGGAGTTGCTGTGCAGAAGGTGGAGATGGCCTTTTGTTTAAAGACCTCCTGTCTCCAGCTTGCTTGTTAGATTTCCATTTTCTGTATTCACATCCTTAGCAGGATGAAGCGGGACTCTGTTTGTTTATTGCTTTAATGGGTCGTTTAAATCTTTTATGGCGTACAAGAAAAACCGTTTGTTGGGTAAAACCTTCCATGTGATTTTGATATGAGATCATAACATAATTGGGATTTTGTTTTCATTGAGTGAGAAGTGTTTAGGTCAGATCAAATATGTATGGTACATTCTGGAACAGAATCACTCATGGGCTTTCTCAGTAACACCAAACTCAGCTCTGATTTCTTACATCATCTCCTTTTACATCTATCTCTCTGGAGATAGATTGAATTGCACAGATATATTTCCATGGAAAATGGAATTTGTGTTTGGAGTCTCATCCATGTGGAACATTAACTGCGGTGTGGTGGTTCGCAAACATTCTTGCCCAAGGACCCTAAAAGTTTTCAGCAACCATCTATCCAAAAAGTTATTACATTTCTAAAACTTATCATCAACCCCAAAGAGCTTTTGTTTATGTGGGTTGTATCTGTCAATGTTTATTCATTTAAAGTTAAAAGCGAAATGAAAAAATATATATGTTAATTTATGTAAAATAATAAACTTACGAAAGATTAATATAAATAGAATTTTTAGTGAAAAATAACTATGCTTCCTAGAATTAAAAATATCTAGAGAGAAGAACAGCCTTGTTTTATGTTTGTGGTAATCTCCTTAATGCCTAGCCTAATCAAGGGCGCCTGGATTTTCCTCTTCTTCTGCACCCCGTCTGCTATGATATGTTGTTTTGATTGAGATATATGAAGAGAATGCAACCACATTCAGATTTGTAGTCAGAAAAAGGACCTCACAAGTTCTTGAGGAACCCTGGGGTTCCCTGGGACCACACATTGAGAGTCGTAGCTCTCCTGCCTCAGACAGGGTGCCCCTGGGACTCTTTCTTTCTCTATACATTGCCCCAACCCGTGCATAGCCCGGCTCATGTTTTTTGCCACTTTTTCTGAGGAAGACATATTTATGTTTCACATGAGTCTATCAGGGCAAGGGATCTTGGAGAAAGAAGTCAATACACGGTGACATTATAACAGCCTCCCCTTCTCTTCTCTCTCCAAAAACTTTTTCCTCTTTTCCTTGAGCCCATTTCCAAGGTACCTGCCTTTGCAGGCCAGCCCTCTGTTAAAGACGTGGGCAGATAAAGCATTGACTGATGGTTTAAGTGACAGGGTTAAGACGCCCGTATTTTTCTCACGGGCGTCTCTGTGAGTCTGATGAGGAGCATGAAGTCACAACTATGGTGCCTCCGTCTGGACAATCCATTTCACTGGAAGATTTAGGTGGGGAGGATGGTTATATAAAAATGATCATGAGTAGGTGATGGAGAACATGACAGAATTGGCATGAATTCTTAAGATGAAATTCTTGAGTCTGCCTTCATGCCAATGAGCAGATTATCCTTCCAAGTACCTCTCACCATAGGTATTTAAGTTGCCTCTAATGCCCAATTCCATTTCATGAGCACTCATTGCCTGTTTAGTAAGAATTGGAACTATTCTGTAGGGTTATGGAGAGAGATTTGAGGATTTCTTAGAGCGCTTTGCATATGCTATGGGAGTACTAGTTCTCAGATACATATTCTCCATGCTTTTTCCTTTGGGCAAGAACTGTTAGTGCTCATTTATGATTTTTTCCACTCCTTAAACTACTGCTCACATACCTTTCCCATGATATTGTCATGTAGTGCCAGCTTCCCAAGAATACTTCATTTAATATTCTCCATAAATGACCTTAGATATGCATGACACATTTTCTCCTGGTGCTTAGTGTTCCATTGCGGAACGTGGACATTTCCCCAATGCAGTCACACAGCTGAATGTGCTCGGGGCCACCACCCAAGAAAGAGGAATATGACTCCCCCAAACATTGTTGGAGAAAGCGTCTGGCAGAGGAGGAAGGGCTGATGTGGGAGTTATTAACTCGAAGGCGTTCACGGTTGGCGAGGACTGGATGAGTGTCGACGTGCAGGGCTTTACTTCTGAGCCTGGCCTGGGTCGTTTCTCAAGACATGGTAGCTCGTAACTCTAGAAGCACACATGGCCAAATAGTTATCAGACCTTAATAACCAATGGCTCCAAGAGATACAGCTATAGCCTTCTCAGCACTGTGTCTCTATTCATGCCAAAGTGTAAAACTGAAAAACTGAAATGTCAGTTAAGAGAAAAAGGTATTTTATGCCATTTGCACACAGCTATGCATTTGCATTTATTTAATATCTTCCATTTTTCCAATCAACCTGCCTCTTCTTCAGCTTTCTCATTAATTTCTACGTTTGTACCTCATATTTCTGTTTTTTATTTTTTTATATTTTTCTACCCTCACTTCTCCTTAATATATTTGGAGAGATAATGTGGATATTCTATGTATTGGTTTCCTGGGGCTGCCATAACAAATTGCCACAAACGTGGGGGCTTAAAATAACAGGAATGTATCCACCCCCCCATCCTGGAGACCAGACGTCTGAGATGAAGGGCCGCGCTCCCTCCGGAGGCTCCAGGGGAGGGTCCTTCCTGCCTCTTCCAGCTTCTGGGGCTCCAGGCGTCTCTGGGCTGGTGGCTGCCTCCCTCCGTCTCTGCCTCTGTCTCCACGTGGCTTCTCCTCTGTGTCTGTGTCTCCTCTTCTGTCTCTGATGAGGACACTGTCATTGGATTTAGGGCCACCCTCATCCAGGACGCCCTCATCTGCAACCTTCACTTAATCACATCTGCAAAGACTCTTTCTAAAATTTGGTCCCATTCACAGGTTGTGGGGTAAGAACATGGATACATCTTTTTGGAGGCCACCAATCCACGCACTGTGCTCAGTTTTTCTTTAAAAACATCAGGAATTGATTTGGAATCAACAGAATTATTTTTGTTCCTTCTAATTTGCCATCATCAATGAGGATATCATTAGAAAGCAACATTTTATAAGATATTTCCATGGCTTGTTTCACTGAATTAGAAGATCTAGTTCTAAAAAAGCTAATTAGAGGGTATGCTTTTGGGTTGAGGGTCTTTGCCTTGGGCAAATGAGGAAATATCAAGAATATAACTTGTGCTTAGGGACATGTAAGTATCTAGTATATATTTGTTGGTTAACTTCTAGATTTTTCTTGGTCTTTGCACTTTTAAGTATATTTCCTCTCTAGCTTATTTCAGATTATCTTTTCCATTTCCACATCTTAGAAAAGACAGGTCTGTTGACACTCTGTATCAGGCATACAATCTTTACTTCTGGTAACACTGCCACAGACAGCAAGCAAATAGGTGTGGCTGTGTGCCAATAAAACTTTATTTACAAAACCAAGCTGGGGGCCAGTTTGCCAAATCCTGGGCTACAGTTTTGTTGCCTAAAGGCTAGAGCTGGAAACCAGCCTTGCTGTCACTCTTGTCCCTAAGTGTGACCCAGGTGAAGAATACAAAGACATTTACTCATGGTCTAGTACGGGTGACATTTTTAATTTCGTACAAGCAACCACAATAGTTGGTCAAATGGTCTCGTGGTCCTTGCCTCCTCCCTGCTGGACCTTCCTCTGCACTTGGGCGCCTCTCAGAACCATCCCTTCTTGGAGTCCCAAGATCCCGATGACTCCAGTGTGTGAAGAAAGTGCGCGTGTGTGAAATAAATTATGATCTGCCCTTGTCCAGCAGAAATAGTGATTGTGACGAAGTAGGGATTTTTCTGTACTTGCTGTCCACTAAAAAGGGATGTTTCTTTTTCTAACAGGTTCCCTCCGTTTTTTGATGACAACCCATTTGGCATTTATCAAAAAATTCTTGCAGGCAAAATAGATTTCCCCAGACATTTGGATTTCAGTGTAAAGTAAGTAAACCTTTCCCTTGTCATTCGGTGTATTTTTCTTTAAAGCATTTAAAATCATGGTCAGAGCGTCAGCTGAGCAGGATGCCACCTTCAATGGGCTGTGCTCAAGCGCTTTTGGGAAGTCATCTTTTCCGCAAAAGGGGAAAAGATTTTCATTTTCTATTTTAATGATTCTTAATCTTGTAATGACTCCTGGTCATAGTTCTGCCCTTTGAGATAAATGGTATTTACAATTAGCAAATAAAGGCGTTTGTTGTCATATTTAGTAAGAGAGCCATTGTGGTATTTCACAAGAAAGATCCGCCTCCTGGAGGATTTGCAGTTGGCAGAAGTGTTGATGAGTTTAGCAGAATTTATCTCTTCTCTTCTGCTTAAATTATTCTCATTCTTAAAGTCTTTTATCATGCTAAAATTTTGAGTGATGAGCATGTTGCTTCAAGAACTTTTGCATTGCTTCAATCTTTGTAACCTTGAGTATGCATTTCTTTAAATTTGTGGCAATGGGGGAAAAAAAACAAGTTTTAAAAAATATAAGAATGGGGCCGGCCCCGTGGCTTAGCGGTTAAGTGCACGCGCTCCGCTACCGTCGGCCCAGGTTCCGATCCCGGGCGCGCACCGATGCACGGCTTCTCCGGCCATGCTGAGGCGGCGTCCCACATACAACATCTAGAAGGATGTGCAACTATGACATACAACTATTTACTGTGGCTTTGGGGAAATAAAAGGAGGAGGAGGATTGGCAATAGATGTTAGCTCAGAGCCGGTCTTCCTCAGCAAAAAGAGGAGGCTTAGCATGGATGTTAGCTCAGGGCTGATCTCCCTCACAAAAAAAAAATAAATAAATAAAATAAAAAATAAAATAAATAAATAAAAATCTTCAAAAAATATAAGAATGTTTTTGGTTTTCCAGATCCCTTTATCCATCTGGTCACCTTTTAGCCATTTTCCACCATAATGAGTCCTGAATTCTAGTTGTTTCTGTGTATTTTCCAGATGAGTTGATAGGGTCACAAAATGGAATTAAATGCGTTTAATTGAGAACTAAACTTTTCTTGCTAATTTTTTTTTTTTTTTTTTTTTTTTTTTTGGTGAGGAAGATTAGCCCTGAGCTAACATCTGTTGCCAGTGTATGTGGGACGCCTGCCACAGCATGTCTTGATGAGCGGTGTGTAGATCCGCGCCCAGCGTCCGAACTTGCAAACTTAACCACTACACCACTGGGCCGGCCCCTTTATTGCTAATTTTTTAAAAGTATCCCGTGGAAATTGGGTTCAGGGAAAACTTATTTCACGACTGTGGATCAGCTACTGGGTCCATTGGCTGCATCAAGTTGCTTTTCTTAGTGGTGAATGTACCTCACCCTAACCAGAGATTCTCAGTCCGAACAGAAGACAGTATTTCTCTTGGCTTGTGTTGTGTTTGACACACCAGGCAGGTTTTCAAAGATTTTAGCAAGAAAAGGAGGCTCCATTTGAAAAATAAGTCATCTAGGGACCGGCCCGGTGGCATAGTGGTTAAGTTTGTGTGCTCCACTTTGGCGGCCCAGGATTCACAGGTTCAGATCCCAGGCGTGGACCTACACACCGCTCATCAGCCATGCTGTGGTGGCCAACCACGTACAAAACAGAGGAAGATTGGCACAGATGTTAGCTCAGGGACAATCTTCCTCAAGCAAAAAGAGGAAGATGGGCAACAGATGTTGCCTCAGGGCCAATCTTCCTCACCAAAAAAGTAAAATAAAATAAGACATCTAGAAGGGACACCCTATCCAGTGAATGGTAAGACAGTTGAAGTGTGAAGGGAGATACAACACTCAAAAGTTTACTTGCTCTAGAAGGAAACGAAAAATATTGTACAGGATTTCTCTCCCAGAGTCCAAATTCCATAGAATTGAGTGCCATTATTTCAAATGGACAGCAAAACGCTTTTAAAATGGAGTTATATATTTATCAACAATTCGCCAATGATTAGATTGGATTCAAATCTGCTTACACCCATTGGCAGATGTGCCAGTTGATGGTGACCTTAGACCTCCTGGAATTCTGGGTAAATCTGTGGGGTGTGAACATCTGCTGCCGTGGCTCAGACACCCATTGGCGGTACGCCGTCCGTGGTGGGAGTGACTTAGGTGTTGCCATTGGTGCACTTGCTTCAGGTGAAATAAGCGTGGACCCTCTGTCTCTTGCATTCTTGAAATCAGCTTCTTTCTCCTGTAGGTCCTGAAGTTCTCCTAAAGGTCTTAGGCAATTCAGAAGCTCATCAGATTTATTCCCCTTTTTCTTGTGAGCAATGACTTAAACTCTTCCAGGAGAAGTTTCCCCAGAGAAGGGACGATCCATACAATCTTACGTCATTTATTCAGTCCGTGATATGAAAGGCTCAGAGCAGTCATATGAACTTATTGAGTAGGTTTCCAACGTCTTGTGGAAAGGAGGATATTACAGAAATAGAACAAACATAAGCTTATGTTAAGTCTGGTCTTCAGCCACGTCCCCTGCTTTTTCTCATTGTTTATTTTGAAGAGACAGCCAGCAATGGCTGCCCTGGAATCCTTTGGTCTGAAGTCCTCCTCCTCTGAGCATCCCCAGGTCCCTCCCTCCAGTCCCGGAACCCCCATATCTCCATTGTGGGGGCTCAGCAAGAGCAGGAACCTGGGACCCTTTGATGCAATTGATGATTGCAAATGGTGATTGAGTTTAAACATCACTTCTTTCCATTATTGGCTAGATCTTAATGAGTTGGCTGAGAAGCAGGACCCTCGTGAGTCATTTCTTATCCAAATTACTGTCATTGGGTGGCCGTGATGGTAGAATTTTGACTCTCAGTTTCTTAACTTCTTATGCCGGTTCGCACAACCTCCGCATTTGACCACGTCAACTTGTTGCGTAGGAACATGTCTCTTTGGATTGAGACTTAAGATTCCTTATAGAAATATACATAATTGAAAAGGAAAAAAAAAGCTTTGGGGCTTGTTGCCAACTTGGTAGAACTAATATTTACGAGTGTTTCTCCTGTCTGAAAGCATCTGATCAGAGAGAAGCCAGCCGGCACCAGGAAAGGAAATAAGATTTAGAATTTCAGACACAGTGAATCAAGGGATTGTCGGTGGACACAGAGCCTGTCCCAGGATCGAGGCACCCTCTCGCAGTCCCAGACACTTCCAGAGTTCCTATATGGCTCTGCCATATTGAGTGGCCCCTTCTCATCTGCACCCTTTGCTTTCAGGACCGAGCTGTTTTGCATGGATTTGATTTTGTATTTTAAACAAACCTTCATTCTTCTATAACCCCACTATAGGCAACTTTAAGTATATGCACTCCTGGGTAAATAATAGGGAAAAAGAAGGAAAAAACCGCATTTATTTAGGGTTGTTTTGGGAGGATGGTGTTTGGTGATCTTGCTTTGTTTTTTGGAATGTCAAAATAATGAAGGAGAAACTCAACGAGTACTGGCAAGGTATCTAATTTTTCAGTGCTCGTATATTCCTGTGACCTGCTCAAGAGTCTTGTCTCCATATTAGACGGATACAAAATCCAAGTCTTGGGTGAGCCAATGTTCTCAGATTTTCACTTAGAGACAGAGATGCTGGGAAGTCTGGAAGTTCTCCCATCCTTCTTCAGGATGCGTAGCGTTGGGAAACTCTGTGGTTACAGCTGTTTCTTGCCGAAGTTTGAGATCATTAGGAACCTGGTTGAGTCACAGTCTCGGCGTGAGGGACCTTGGGTCCCTGGACCCTCATATTTACCTCCGTGGGCTGGGGTTGTCAAAGGACTCATTGAGCCTTCCCGGCTGGTCACAGAGCCCAGGGCATGGCCTGAGTCTGGGTTTGTGCTCCTCACCCCGGGGCATAATTTACGTCAGGAAACTTAAATGCTTAAAGCTTGGTAACAGGTTGTTGACTGTCCTGGGGGACATCCATATAAGCTTGAAATGCCTGGACATTATCATACATAATGGAGTCTACCTGTTATATATGAACACACACATCCACTTCTTATACTTTTTACTTCCTCAACTGCTCCTCTTAGAACTAGTGTATCCTCTGGAAGTCTTAAAACTTACCTTGAACTTCCCATCCTGATTGGACTGCCTTGCTGTATTCGGACAGGGTCTGTTATTTAGGAGGATAGTTTATGTGTACCAGCAGACTTTAAAAGAATCGCAATAATTTGTGCGCTTAACGGGAACGCGAGCATTGTAAAACAAGAATCCCATAAATAAGTAAACCCACAGGGCAGAGCGTGACCGTTTATTTTGGTAAAAGCAGAAGTCTTCTGTTTGGCAGGGACAGCCTGATGGGTATATTTTAAGTGAAACATCACAGTCCCCAGGGCAGGCACATATTTTCTCATGCGGGTATTCAAAACCCCCTTTTCTGTCGATTTAATCAACCTTTTCCCCTTAGCTCAGTGCCTGTGTGTGCACAGCCCAGCACTGCAAAAATTATTTAGGAACCAATAACGGTAAGAAAGTGCCAGAAAATGTTTAGCCCAAATGAAAATTGAACCGCTGGCCAGATGCGTGCATAGTGGGTAGATAATATCGTGGTTGACATGCTGTCTTTGCTCGCGTCCATATCAACATATTTTTGCCTCCTTCCGCCGTCTAGAGACCTCATTAAGAAACTGCTTGTGGTTGACAGAACAAGAAGATTGGGGAACATGAAGGTCAGTGAGTGTGTCCATATATAGTAAGTTGTATCCTTTATAAGTTCTTATCATTTATATTTATAGATACCAACAAAAACATTCGTGTTTAGTCGTTGGCCAAATTTGAAGTCTGGGTTCCTGGGCATGCAGAATCAAACTGGGTCTACATCCCGTCTCCTCTTCTCTCCAAACGAGCAAATGACTCCACAGAGATGCAGAAGTTATTAGTCATGATTTTGTTTATTTGTTCTTATTTTTTTAATCGGCATTATTGAGATATAATTCAGGTACCATACAATTTACCCATTTAAAGTGTACAGTCTAGTGGTTTTTAATGTATTTGCAGAGTGTGCAATCATCACCACAGTCAATTTTAAAGAACATTTTCATTACCTCAAAAAGATACCCCATACCCTTAAACTGTGGCTCCCCTATCTTTACATCCTTCCTTGCCCTAAGCAACCACTAACTATTTTCTGTCTCTGTATATTTCCTTATTCTGAGCCTTCGTATAAATGAATCCTACAGTATGTGACCCTTCGCATCTGAGTTCTTTTCATTCAGGATGATGTTTTCAAGGTTCATCCATGTTGTAGCCTGTGTCAGTGCTTCGTTCCTTTTCATGACTAATATTCCATTGTATGGATGGACCACATCCTGTTTACCATTCATCTCTTGATGCACATTTGGGTTGTTTCCACCTTTTAGCTATCATGATAGTGCTGCTATAAACGTGGTATACATGTTTGTGTGTGAATTAATCATTGTTTTAGAAGTTGTACATGTATGGTTTTCATAAACTTTTCATGTGAAGGGAAATATATTTGAGGGACCAATTGTTGCCTAAATGGTGTGGTATCTTATACACGTTTTGGTTCTGTTTTGGCACCCTTGAATTTGAGAGAATCCATGGACATCTTCGCTATTTCTAGTTCTGGACCTTCGTGGAGGGACTCACACATGGACCAGTGCACTGACCCTGTCTGTTGCAATCTTGAGAGACACATAGACCCATGGACAAGAGTTGGTTCCCACAGATCTCTTGAGCATCTCTGTTTATGTGGGTGTATTTGTTTCCTGTAACTGCTGTAACAAAGGTCCACAAACTGAGAGATTAAAACAACAGGAGTTCATCACCCTCCCCCAGTCCTGGAGACCAGACGTCTGAGATGAATGGGTCGCAGGGCCGCGCTCCCTCCGGAGGCTCCAGGGGAGGGTCCTTCCTGCCTCTTCCAGCTTCTGGGGCTCCAGGCGTCCCTGGGCTGGTGGCCGCCTCCCTCCATCTCTGCCTCCGTCTCCACGTGGCTTCTCCTCTGTGTCTGTGTCTCCTCTTCTGTCTCTGATGAGGACACTGTCAGTGGATTTTGAACCCAGTGACCTCATCTTAACTTGTTTACATCTGCAAAGACCCTATTTCCAAATAAAGTCACATTCATGAGTACTGGGGATTAGGACTTCAACGTGTCTTTGCTGGGGGGCGGGCACAGTTCAGTCCATAACAGTGGCCAGATTTGTCCTTCACATTATTCATGGACTAATATGTTCAGGTCTCTAAGGAGGGGATTGAAAACTAACTTACTGGACATTACTGGTGAAGGAAACACATTTATGATACGGATCAGGTGTTCACCCGTTACTGACATTTTATGACAAATAGGGTGAAAATTATTGGAGAGACCCACAGGTAGGCCTAAAGATAGAACCTTGCTGACATGACTTGCCATTTCATTTCTTTACATTGCCTCATTAGAAATCATGTCATCAATAAGAGCTGTTATAGCGAGTCTGTAACTTGAAGAGCCAAGAATCCAGCAACATCACATCTCTATGGCATGTCAGAGCGTGCATGATAAGGGCTGTGGAATTGTAGCATGGGGGAGCCTCCAAGACCAGAAGCCCCCCCCCCCCCACTTCCGTCACCTTAGGTTCTTTTTTTTTTCTGGTTTAATAATTTTTTTTAATTGATGTTCTAATAGTTTTTAACATTGTGAAATTTGGGGTTGTACATTTTTGTTTGTCTACCACCATATATATGTCTCCCTTCACCCCTTGTGCCCACAGCCCACCCCCCTTGCCCCTGGTAACCACAGTCCAGTTTTCTCTGTCCATGTGTTGGTTTATATTCCACATATGAGTGAGATCATACAGTGTTTGTCTTTCTCTTTCTGGCTTATTTCACTTAACATAATACGCTCCAGGCCCATCTATGTTGTTGCAAATGGGACCATTTTGTCTTTTTTTATGGCTGAGTAGTATTCCATTGTATATATATACCACAATTTCTTAATCCAATCGTCAGTCGAGGGACACTTAGATTGCTTCCACTTCTTGGCTATAGTGTATAATGCTGCAGTGAACATAGGGGTGCATAAATCTCATTGAATTGTTGATTTCAGGTGCGTTGGATAGATTCCCAGTAGTGGGATAGCTGGATCATAGGGTATTTCTATTTTTAATTCTTTGAGGAATCTCCATACCGTTTTCCATAGAGGCTGCACCAGTTTGTATTCCCACCAGCTGTGTATGAGGGTTCCTGTTTCTCCACATCCTCTCCAACATTTGTTATTTTTTGTCTTGGTGCTTATAGCCATTCTAATGGGCGTGAGGTGATATCTTAATGTTGTTTTGATTTGCATTTCCCTGATGATTAGTGATGTTGAGCATCTTTTCATGTGCCTATTGGCCATCTGTATATCTTCCTTGGAGAAGTGTCTCTTCATTTCCTCTGCCCATTTTTTAATCGGGTTGTTTGTTTTTTTGTTGTTCAGTTGTGTGAGTTCTTTATATATTATGGAGATCAACCCCTTGTCAGATGTATGTTTTGCAAATATTCTCTCCCAGCTGGTTGGTTATCTGTTCATCTTGATTCTGGTTTCGTTTGTCTTATAGAAGCTCTTTAATCTGATAAAATTCCACTTGTTTACTTTTTCTTTAGTTTCCCTAGTCTGGGTAGGCATGTCATCCGAAAAGATTCCTTTATGACCAATGTCAAATGGTGTGTTGCCTATATTTTCTTCTGTGAGTTTTATAGTTTCAGGTCTCACCTTCAGGTCTTTGATCCATTTTGAGTTAATTTTTGTGAATGGTGATAGCACATGGTCCACTTTCATTCTTTTGCATGTGGCTGTCCAGTTTTCCCAACACCATTTATTGAAGAGACTTTCCTTTCTCCATTGTATGTTCTTAGCACCTTTGTCGAAAATTAGCTGTCCGTACATGTGTGGTTTTATTTCTGGGCTTTAATTCTGTTCCACTGATCTGTGTGTCTCTTTTTGTACCAGTACCATGCTGTTTTGATTACTATTGCTTTGTAGTATGTTTTGAAGTCAGGGATTGTGATGCCTCCAGCTTTGTTCTTTTTTCTTAGGATTGCTTTAACTATTCAGGGTCTTTTGTTGCCCCATATGAATTTTAGTATTCTTTTTTCTATTTCTGTGAAGAATGTCATTGGGATTCTGATTGGGATTGCATTGAATCTGTAGATTGCTTTAGGTGCTATAGACATTTTAACTATGTTTATTCTTCCAATCCATGTGCATGAGATATTTTTCCATTTCTTTATGTCATCATCGATTTCTTTCAATAATGTCTTGTAGTTCTCATTGTATAGGTCATTCACCTCCTTGGTAAGATTTATTCCTGGGTATTTTATTCTTTTTGATGCAATTGTAAATCGTATTATCTTTTTGAGCTCTCTTTCTGTTAGTTCATTATTAGCATACAGAAATGCAACTGATTTTTGTAGATTGATTTTGTACCCTGCAGCTTTGCTGTAGTTGTTGATTATTTCTAATAATTTTCCAACAGATTCTTTAGGGTTTTCTATATATACAATCATGTCATCTGCAAACAGTGAGAGTTTCACTTCTTCATTACCTATTTGGATTCCTTTTATTCCTTTCTCTTGCCTAATTGCTCTGGCCAAAACCTCCAGTACTATGTTGAACAGGAGTGGTGAGAGTGGGCAGCCCTGCCTCGTTCCTGTTCTCAGAGGAATGGCTTTCAGTCTTTCCCCGTTGAGTGTGATGTTGGCTGTGGGTTTGTCATAAGTAGCCTTTATTATGTTGAGGTACTTTCCTTCTATTCCCATTTTGTTGAGAGTTTTTATCATAAATGGATGTTGTATCTTGTCAAATGCCTTCTCTGTGTCTATTGAGATGATCATGTGGTTTTTATTCTTTGTTTTGTTGACGTGATGTATCACGTTGATTGATTTGCGGATGTTGAACCATCCCTGTGTCCCTGGTATAAATCCCACTTGACCATGGTGTAGGATCTTTTTAATGTATTGCTGTATTTGGTTTGCCAATATTTTGTTGGGGATTTTTGCATTTATGTTCATCAGCTATATTGGCCTGTAATTTTCTTTCTTTGTATTGTCTTTGTCTGGTTTTGGTATCAGGGTGATGTTGGCCTCGTAGAATGATTTAGGAAGTGTTCCATCTTCCTCTATTTTTTGGAATAGTTTGAGAAGGATGGGTATTAAATCTTCTTTGAATGTTTGGTAAAATTCACTGGAGAAGCCATCTGGTCCTGGACTTTTATTTTTTGGGAGGTTTTTGATTACTGTTTCAATCTCTTTACTTGTGATTGGTCTATTCAGATTCTCCATTTCTTCTTGGTTCAGTTTTGGGAGGTTGTATGAGTCTAAGAATTTATCCATTTCTTCTAGATTGTCCAATTTGTTGGCATATAATTTCTCATATTATTCTCTTATAATCCTCTGTATTTCCGTGGTATCTGTTGTAATTTCTCCTCTTTCATTTCTAATTTTATTTACTTGAGCATTTTCTCTTTTTCTTAGTAAGTCTGGCTAAGGGTTTGTCAATTTTGTTTATCTTCTCAAAGAACCAACTCTTTGTTTCATTAATCCTTTCTACTGTTTTTTTTGGTCTCAGTTTCATTTATTTCTGCTCTGATTTTTATTATTTCTCTCCTTCTGCTGACTTTGGGCTTTGTTTCTTCTTCTTTTTCTAGTTCTGTTAGGTATAATTTAAGGTTGCTTATTTGGGCTTTTTCTTGTCTGTTAAGGTGGGCCTGTATTGCTATGAGTTTCCCTCTCAGGACTGCTTTTGCTGCATCCCATATGGTTTGGTATGGCATATTTTCATTTTCGTTTGTTTCCAGATAGTTTTTGATTTCTCCTTTAATTTCATCAATGATCCATTGGTTCTTCAGTAGCATGTTGTTTAATCTCCACATTTTTGTCACTTTCCCAGTTTTTTTTTCATGGTTCATTTCCAGTTTCATAGCATTATGATCCGAAAAGATGCTTGTTATGATTTCAATCTTCTTAAATTTATTGAGGCTTGCTTTGTTTCCCAACATATGGCCTATCCTTGGGAATGTTCCATGCGTGCTTGAGAAGAATGTGTAGTCAGCTGTTTTTGGATGGAGTGCTCTGTATATGTCTACTAGGTCCATCTCGTCCAGTTTTTCATTTAAGTCTACTGTTTCTTTATTGACTTTTTGTCTGGATGATCTATCCATTGATGTAAGTGGGGTATTAAGATCCCCTACTATTATTGTGTTGTTGTTAATGTCTCCTTTTAGGTTTGTTAATAGTTGCTTTATGTATATTGGTGCTCCTATGTTGGGTGCATATATATTTATAAGTGATATGTCTTCTTGATGGAGTGTCCCTGTTATCATTATATATTTCCCTTCTTTGTCTTTCTTAACCTGTTTTATCTTGAAGTCTACTTTGTCTGATATGAGTATGGCAACACCTGCTCTCTTTTGTTTGCCATTAGCTTGGAGTATTGTCTTCCATCCTTTCACTCTGAGCCTGTGCTTGTCTTTAATGCTGAGATGTGTTTCCTGGAGGCAGCATATTGTTGGGTCTTACTTTTTATTCCATCCTGCCATTCTGTATCTTTTGACTGGAGAGTTCAATCCATTTACATTTAGGGTAATTATTGATATATGAGGGCTTAATGTTGCTGTTTTGTCACTTATTTTCTGGTTCTTTTGTCCTTAGTTTTTTAATAGGCTTTATTTTTCAGAAGAGTTTTAGATGTGGAGAAAAATTGAGAAGATAGTACAGAGAGCTGTCATATGCTCACACCAGTTTCCCTTATGATGAACGTCTTTAGTGTGGGACCTCTGGCACTGTTCATGAACCAGTATGGACACATCATTATTAACTCAAGTTCATCCTTTATTTCTTTGTCCTTAAACTTTCTCTAATCTCTTTTTTTTCTGTCCAAGGATCCCATCCCATGCCCCATGTTGCATTTAATCATCCTTTAGGTCTCGTTAGGTTCGTCTTCGCCATTTTTTCAGAGTTTCCATGTTTCTGAAGCCCTTGATAGTTTGAGGACTGGTCGCTTATTTTGTAGAATTCCACTCGATTGAGATTTGTCGAATGTTTGTCTCACGATTACACTGGGATTATGGGATTTTGGAAAGACACCCTCACCACACCTACTCAAATAAAGAACCCAAAACCCATAGAGATGAATTGTGTTTTCTCTGCTTCTCTCAGCTGCTACAATTTTATGTCATCACTCTTGATTTGTTACTTGCATTTTCTTTCAGTATTGCCTTTTTTGTTTGTTTTTTTCAAGGAGAACACTGTCATCCTTTTTTTTTATCGAGGATAATTGACATATAACATGATATTAGGGGACATGTACAACATAATGATTCGATATTTGTGTTTATTTCATATAAGGAACAAAGAAAATAATTAATTCTTTCATGTGGACATTTTGCAGAAAACTTAACTACAGGATGTTCTGTGTGCCAAAAACTCTTTTTGAGCCCACTGTTAGTTTTAGGCTTAATACTTTACCTATCCACTTTTATGTGTTGGCTTCCAATGGAAGATCCTATAAAAATGAAGCTCTGTTGACCATTCCAGTGTTGAATGATTCATTTATCACACACAACCAAACAGACGTGGAGAAGGCTGGCTCACGTAACCTGCTCCCAGAGGGCAGCCCTCTACTCTTCTTTGGATACCTTTACCCCTGGGGAGATGAGCTGGTCCACTTAGAGAAGTTGGGATTTGTGGAGAAGGATGCGTAGAAATAGGGCATTGGGTGCCCACAGGGTTTCATCTGAGCCTGTCCATCCTGGGGCATGGTCTGGAATTGTCCTCACCACAGCTCTTCGTGTAAGTGGACAAGTCCGGTTTTAATGTCACAAACATGTAGCAGTGAGCAGTGTTCCTTGCCAGGCCTTCAGGGACAATGCAGATGACCCACATGTAGAATTGGCTGGGAGTAGCTCAGTGACTGCTCTAGGCATCCTGGGTGGGGAAGAACAAGCTTTTCCAATCAAGGGAATCTGGAAAAAACACTCACAAACATACAAGCTAGGACTTAGGGTGTGGGTAGGGCTTCCTGATGTGGACATTGGCTGAAAGAGGCTAAAGAACTGCCTAATTAAAATGAAAATATGTTCCCGAGTAGTAAGCAGTGGGCGGCAGGTACAGCCTACGTGGACATCTGTTCTTTTGCCAAGGCTGACCGTCTCTCCCTTCTGTGCTGTGTCGCCATCCGTGGTCAGGGTGTGTCCCTGCATCCTGGGTGGTGGTTGCAGCTTCCTCTTTGCAAACACCCCCATCATTGGCTTTTGCCGTCAGTTCTCTCACTTCTCTATGAAAAAGGGTCTGTTGTTGGTAGTGGAGAGCCCAAGAGCCCTAAGTTGGCATTCAGCAGCCTCCAGATTCCTCTCCAGCCTGCATTTCTCACCTTACGATTCACTGGATTCATGATCAACTCTCAACACCATCTGTGATGGGTTAACCACCCCCTCCATATGCCTTTTACTAGCACAGCTTGCTGTTTTTCTCCTCTCGGTGCTTGTTCATTTGGAGTCTTTCTCCTTTTTCTTCTGAAGCATACCCATTGTGTTTAACTCTTTCATCCTCATGGACACTGCTCTGTCTTCCATGCTTGGAAAATTTCTACCACTTACTTTCTCTTTCGTTTCCTCTCATATTTGTTGAATCTATCTATCTACCTACCTACCTACCTACCTACCTATCTTCTATCTGCCTACCTATCATCTCTCTATCTATCTATCTACCTATCATCTATCTATCTATATATCTATCATCTTTCTGTCCATCTATCATCTATCTATCCATCTATCTATCAACTGTCTATCTACCTATCCATCTATCATCTATCTATCATCTCTCTGTGTTTTCATCTGTGTATCTATCTATCATCTGTCTATCCATCTATCACCTATCTATCTATCATCTGTCTATCCATTTATCTGTCATCTCTCTATCTATCCATCTATCCATCCATCCATCCATCCATCTATGCATCCTATCTAGACATCTAGATATTTAGATATCATAATACCTTAGTATCCATACTAGAATTTGATCTATTTCATAGTAAACTTCAAGTCTTATTTGCCTTCTCTCAGCATCCCTCAGAGTAATGATCAACAGATATTTGTTGTTCAACTTAGATGTGGATGAAAAATATTTTTTTCCAATAAGAAAAGAAAAAGAGTTGTCAAAATAATAGGATTGGGAAAAAGTAGAAAAAACTGACCTCACTGTTTCTTTCCTCTCATGGATATGGTAACTGATAATTTTCTTTGTCGAGGATAAAAACTTTAAAAACTTTAAAAAATATGAACTGATACACATTATAAAAACTTAATGTTAAATTCTGATGCACTGGGTCCTGTATCACAGAGGTCACACGTTTCTATCTTCTACCTGCCCACATGTAATTGATTTAAAAAACTTGCTACAGAGACTGGCCCAGTGGCGCAGTGGTTAAGTTAGCGTGCTCCGCTTCAGTGGCCCGGGGTACGCAGCTTCAGATCCCAGCGCAGACCTACACACCGCTCATCAAGCCATGTTGTGGCGGCATCGCATATACAAAATAGAGGAAGATGAGTACAGATGTTAGCTCAGGGACCGGTCTTTCTTGGCAAAAAGAGGAGGATTGACAACAGATTTT
Source organism: Ceratotherium simum simum (assembly GCF_057802395.1). Lineage (NCBI taxonomy): Eukaryota > Metazoa > Chordata > Mammalia > Perissodactyla > Rhinocerotidae > Ceratotherium > Ceratotherium simum. The sequence continues at coordinate 127,247,137 of NC_141940.1, forward strand.
AGCTGAGGGCCAATCTTCTTCACCAAAAAAAAAAAAAAAAAAAGTTACATGTGCCATAAAAAGGCAGAAGTATGCAGTTGAAGGCCAAAAACTTGGGGGGGTTTTTCAGAGGTCCTGATGGCAGTGATCTCTGCCCACTGGCCATTGGCACCGTACTTGAGATCAAAGTAGACAGACCTTAGTACACATTGTGAATTGGCACGTCATGTTGGGTGGTTGTTAAGATCTCTGAAGTTGGGCTTCCTTAGTTTGAGTCCTAGTCATGTGACCTGTTTGCTGGACAACACTGAGCAAATTACATCATTCAGTGAGCCTCAGTTTCTATGTCTATAAGGTGAGGGTAATAAATATCAAAGGAAATTGTCAAGATGAAAACAAATGACAAACTCAGGAATTACTATGTATCTGTCTGATTCCATGTTTAGGGTCTGAACTGTACTTATACTTTGGTTTCGGGTCCAGAGTAGTATGTGCATGAGCGTAATGACTGGATTTGTTTCTACGATAAAGGAAGGCAACCAAAACACAAACAACCTCATTTACAGTTTTTCCTAATAGCTCACACTCCACGGACAATTACTCAAAACACAGCAAACTTTTGTTTGTTTCTATACTAAAAAATGTAGAGATTCTTCAGAATACTTTCTCTCCTGTCCTGTCAAAATTCTGTGCACTGATGATGCATCTTTCTTTTGAAGAATGGAGCAGACGACGTGAAACGACATCGGTGGTTCCGATCTGTGGACTGGGAGGTTGTCCCCCAAAGGAAACTGAAGGTACAGCACATGCAGATGGGCAACTCTTAGCTAACCCGGCATCCTTGAGCTCTCATTCACTGAGGCAGACTCTGACGCTGTGACTCATTCCTTGGTTTATGGTCGATACATAATTAATTTGTACAATACAGCCAGTCATCTCAAATTGTTAATAAGCCAAAGTCCCTATTCAATGGATATCTTAGTGCTAAAGAGGAACCTACACGTGGGGTAAGACCCCAGCTTTTGCAATCAGACTTTTTGAGACCTGGCTCCATCCCCCAGTAGCTCTGTGACCATGATGAGTCTCACCCGCCCGCTTTCTAATGGGGGACAATATGTGAAATAACACAGGTAGAGTATGTGTCTAGCACTTACACATATTACGCAGTGATGGTGGTACATTAGAGGGAGAATATTCTGTGGCTCCTCTTTCTTTGAACTGAATGTGTTTTTGACAGGAGTCCTCAATAGCTGTGTTCTCACCTGCACACTTTAAAGTTGATGGAGAGACTTTAAAAATGCTGATACCCAGGCTCTAGCCCAGACTATAGGAGTCAGCCCAGACCACCAATGTCAATGCTTTTAACGTTTAAGTATTTCATTGTATTAAATTGACTTATTTAAAAAATTGAGTAGGGAATGTATTCACATTGTTCAAAAACCAAATCCATATTAAAAGTTATGCATTGCCAAGTCTCATTCTCTTTTGCTCTGTCCCCTCCCAGCCACCTATAGGTACCCACTTTTATTAGATTTTTCTGTGTATCCTTCCAGAGTTTCTTTAGGCTGGTATAAACCCATATGGATAGACATATTCTTCTTTTCTCTTCTTTGTTACCCAAAACCTAGAGTCATACATGCAGCATTCCAGTCTTGCCTTTTTCATTTCACAATGTAACCTGGAGATCTTTCCACAAACCTGAATAGCTTTCTCACTCTTTGTAAACTACATGATACTCCTTCATGTGTCTCTACCATAGTTCATTTAACCAGACCTCATCTGATGGACACTTGGTTGTTTCCAATCTTCTGCCACAAAGAATAATCTCATACATTCCATTTGTGTGAACATGAGTTTCCAGAAATGAGATCATTGGGTCAAAATAGATGCGTTTGAAATTTCGGTAATTTTGCAAAATATTCCTCCCTAGAAATGGCATCCTTTTGCAATTGCAGGGGAAATATTTTGAGGATGAAAATTTGAATTTTGAGAATTCAAATTTTGAGAATTTCGAGAGTTTTGTGCCTCTTTCCCCACAGCCTCGAGGGCAGTGAGCTGTACAACTTCTGCGTTTTTGGCAAAGTGATGGTTGAAAAGAGGTGGCTCTGTGTAGTTTCATTGTTGTAACTTTTTCAAAGTTCACCAGGTGATCTCAACATGTAGCCAAGATGGAGATACTGCACTAGAGCCATCGATTGAGCTGGAAATTTCCTGAAGGCCAGAATCTTGCCCATTCTCTTCACTCATAGTTCCTAGTTTATAGATGTAGGTCATTTATTGGATGGAAGCATAAAGAAAGAAGGAAATGACAGCATTAAAGTTACTCTGTGACTATTTAAAATCTTTGTAAATCTTTTATGGAACCAACGTAAGATATGTTCACACGTGGGTTGGACCATTTTGTGACAGAAATTGTCTTGAATGTGTATAAAGCACACACTTCACTACGTCGGCTTCATGGTGTGATATTTCTGGGTCGACTCAGAACTCGACACCCTTTGCCTGAAGTTCTTTTATGTTTCTGAGACTCTGAGACTCAAGGTTCCTCCTGACCTCTCGATGCTGTTTGCACTTTGGTGCACACACTGTAATTGTTGATTAATCCTATCATGCGGTAGTGACAAGCAGGGTTCTCTTTTTTTTAACGTAGGTTATTTCTAACTTAAACTTGACCCATTTCATGTCAACACAGAAGTTAAAATGCTCCCTTTGGAATCCACTTACATGCCAGTTCTCCATCAGGATTCTCCAGCTGCCTCATCTAGGTTCTTGTCCTAGACTTGACTTGAGGATTCTAGCATCACTGAGCCTCAAGTCTCTTATTGTTGAAACACCCAGGGTGTGATCAGTCCTGCAGGGCTGGGGAGAAGCATGGTGTTCACCACACACGTTGAAGGCTCTCAACAAAACCTAGCAGTTTCATAGGATTAGAGAAAACTAGTTGGTATCTGTGTGCATTCCAGAATCTTTGGGTTGGACGTGGCTAGAGCAGTAATCTATCCAGGAGTCAGCACAGTACAACCTAAGGGCCAAATCCGGCCCCTCACTTGTTTTTATAAATAAAGTTTTATTGGCACACGGCTACACCCATTCATTTACGTATTGTCTATGGCTGCTTTCCCACTGCAATGACAGAGTTAAGTAGTCACGCAGAAATACTTACTAACTTGTCCTTTACGGGAAATGTTTGCTGAGCCCTATCAATCCCAGTGGCCTCATTTTATTGACACAGGATTGAGGCTTGGCGTTGGTGATACTAAAACCTAAGTCTGGTTCTCTTTCCATCTTTCTGGAATTTTCCAAAGTCTGGAGCCTGGACCAGCTACATCATAATTGGTCAAACTGGGGCAGGCCTGGGAATCTGCATGTAACAAGCAATCCATGTGGTTCTCAATTTTGGAATTTAAGAGGCAAGTTCTGAGTACCTTCTTCCTCCCGATGGTTGATGCCTCATTTGCAATATCTTAATTCCAAGCTCAATGTTTATAAAGAAAAGACAACTTTGTGTTGTGTTTTTTTTTTAACTCATTTTAATTTTTATGTGAAGTCACAGAGGTAGAGGGATGTACGTACTATCCATGTGTGAACTGTTCCTTTCTAACTGTGCCTTTGTGTTTTGGTCGATCTTGTAGCCCCCCATCGTGCCCAAAGTATGCGGCGAGGGCGATACCTCCAACTTCGAAGCTTATCCTGAGAATGACTGGAACACGGCCCCTCCGGTGTCACCGAAAGATTTGGAAGTCTTCAAAAATTTCTGAGGACAGGAATCCACATCCGGAAGGTATATGCTTATTTTTAGTAATTAAAAACCGGTGAGGTTGGCATGACCCCACGTCAAGGGGATGTTGTGTTGACTGAGTGGTGCTTCCCTCACCGTTCGGACACAACCTGTGGAGCAGAGCACAACACAGTCCTTCCACGTGTCGGCATAATAAACACCCCAGGGTGTGTTACTCAAGGTGTGTGTTACTCAGCATCGTGTCCAGCATCCCAGTCCCCAAACAAATCTACAGGGACAGAACCAGTATGTCTAAATAGAGATCCATGTGCACCTAAACATTGGAGAGAGACAGCTTTTTTGGTGAGAAATCCTGAATTCTTGCATTCTAGAAACCATGAGTTCCAGACCAGCTCCCTCAGAACACTTAACAAGTATTTTCAACAAGTTTTTGGGTCTCCTTTTCTCACTGGAGAACATGTCATATGGAATTTGCTAGGCTTAACTGAGATTTAAAACAATTGACTTTGAGTCTGTTATTTTTTGAACCTTTAAAGGTCTGTGACTCTGACTATAGAGTCTGTGACTCTATGACTTTGAAGGTCTAGTTTTTTTTTTTTTAATATGGGTAGTAAAGGTCTTTCAGTTAACTCTCCAATTCTAACTTGCTTGGTCACAAATATTGCCAATGAGATGTCTCCTTGACATATCTTATTTTTCCCATTTTTATTTCACCGATGGCAATTATGGGTATGGGAAAAATAGTTGTCTCGTCAACACCATTGGCAACGGACACCATTGCTGAGACCTGGGAGGGAGGGACTCACATCGCCCATGAGAAACCTCCAGTCTCTGCTGCCGTTTCTATGGAAATACCGAGATGAACAGTGGAGAAAAGTTAAAATGATAGAGGAAAAAAATAATAGGGCAATAGATGGCCATATTCATGAGAAAGTATCATGTCTTCTTGACGTATTTTAATCTTTCAACACGATGATCGCTTTTATGATGGTGACTGGTTTTCTTAAAATGAAGAGTGTCTTTAGCTGTTCCAGCTTCTTCAATGCTAGTGAATTCCAGTTGCGGGTTTTAAAAATCATAAAATATTCCTGAGTCTGTTCACTTTTTTTTTCCTGGTCTGCTCAGTTGCTTCTATTTTGTCGAATTTGCCCATAACATTTTATGAATTATTTTTGTCCAGCAATCTTTAAGTAATTAAAAGACTTGGTTTGTTTTATAGTGAAGAACCCTTTCTTGATAAGCCAAAAGAAGAGAGCTTTTTTTCTAATATAGAAAGTGCGGAATTTACTTAAAAGAAACAGCTGCCATCCGATGGATTTTTTCTTATCCTCAGTGAATAAATAGTTTTTTTCACAAAAACTGCACCAGCTAGCATATAAGGAGATTCCACAGATAGGAATAACCTTTCTCAGAGCACTGTATTGTCTTGGAAAAGTGTATGTAAATGGGATTTTTGCTGTGGAATCATTTTTAATGTACTTTGGCCAATGGTGGGGGCGCTGTTGGATGTTATTATTGATGAACCCCTGGAAATCAAGAGGTCATTTCATGATCCCATTGCTTTCTATTCATTCAACTGATTGGATTTTGCTCTCATCTTCGAAGAACCAGACACATTAATATTTCAACCTGTCTCAGTGATTTCACTGACAGTAATCGTCACGTGAAGTGGCACAAAGGTCTGGCGTTTTCAGCCAAGAGGGATTAGATATGACGATTCCAAGCAAGAAGATATTTCTTCATGAAGCAAAATCTTCTCCCATAGATGAGAAACGAGTTCGACTTCATTACTGCACTCCAGAGCAGATGGATAACTGTATGACTTAACCGTTGATCTTTGAATGCCCATGTGTGCTTTTCAGCATGTGGAGGAGAATGTTACAACAGCTGGCGGGGAAGACTCACTGTACTTTGCTGTTTAGTCTGCTTCATAATAAAACACTGGGTCTAGCTGTAGGTTCTTCAGTGAAGCACACTGAAACAGGGATCCAGTCTTGCTTTGCAGTTAATCTCCCTTCTTCGCGTGAATGAGGATGGATAATTCTGTGGATGAGGACATCAATAACATTTGAAACCTGCCTTGAAAGTACAGTTCAGTTGTTTTTATTAGTCATCTCCCCCACTTAGAATTCAGCCTTGTGGATCTTTGCGAGAAGAATTTCAAAGGGAAGTTTGCTTTCTGTATGTTATGGTGATTACAAAATATACCCCCTTATTTAAAAACTAACAAAATCCTTTGTCTTATGTCATGCCAGAAACAGGAAGATTTGAGCCTGCCTGGGACAAGGAGCTGCACATAAGGAGACCTGAAGAGACATCTTCATGATGTGATGAGGACATTTCCACATTTATCTACGCCCGGATGTATATAAAGAGATCGGAGAAATTCGTGGACCCTGCATTATTTAAGCAACTGGAAATCGACTACACAGTAGGAAATTATGAAAAATTGTTTGGTTGTAGATTTTATCTGACCTTCTAGTGTGTGTTCCTACTGTGATGTCTTGGTATTTCTCATAGACTTAACTTTATAAGTTTGAACTGAACGTGTTCAGTTATAACCACAGATTGTGTGTGCGTGCGTATGTGGGTGCGTGTGTAAAAAGATGTGACTGGGGCACAGAAATTGTACAGTGATGTAAATGTTCATACTTTGCAGAGCCTACGGTTTTTATTTTTCAAATCTTTTCTCAAGAATCTGTTCTTTTGGGGACAAAATCTAAAAAAGATGATGTGTGGATTTTTTTTATCCTCTTATCTGCATTTTATAGTTACTTGTGAGGAAAATGTCTTGTGGGGGTCCACATCCGATATCTTTAGTGCTTCATATCTGGTCATTTTAGGTCGTGAAACCAGAAGGAAAGGGAAGGAGACGTGGATTTGCATTTTAGTCCAAGATGAGCCAGTGACCATTAAAGTTGTTCAAAGAATGTAATGCATTCAAGAAATTTTGTGTAGCACATTCAAAAATTTTGTACTCGAGAAGGACGTGGCTACCTATTCAAATTCCACTTTAAATCTCTTGAACAAAACGCACCTCCCAAAGCTAACAAATGCTTTTCGATACTGGCTCAGTCGCACGGACCACCTTCATGCAAAGGTTTTCTTTCACCTTTCGTTTTGGGAAAAGTAAGAAGCAGATGCCCTCTAGGATGTAAGCGTTCAGAGTAGTAAAAATTAACCTCACTTGTTTCTGCTCAGTTTCATTTCTCCTTGTAAATGTTCCGTTTGAGTCCATCTAAACACACTCTCGTCTCATCAATCAGATGGGCCTCTGCAGAATTATTGGTGGGTGAGATTTTCTGCTCTTTAGACCTCGTCATGAAGGTACAGTCCTCTGCAGTGTCTTCCCTGTAGAACTGACTTAATGAAAGCCAGATGCAGAGTGGGCCACGAGGGGTGTGTTGCTAAATAGCGGACTTTGCAGAAACAGGGCATGCATAGAGATCCTTAGAGTCTGTACTGCCCAGAATTCACTTCCTTCTCTCTTACGCTTCTCCTTCCTGATTCTAAACCTTGCTGTCCAGTCTAAACGGGCTGCCCATTCTCTCTTGACCCTGACTCAGCTCGAAAAACAGAATTGTGCAAATCTGTTGTGTATGTGGTCATAGGTCCCAACCGTGACCTCCCCATGGAGGTCTGTGCATTTAAGAAGTTGGTTTCTAGAGCCTTCAGTGATACACTCGTACAGACCTCCAATACCTCCTTCTGCACCCTCACTTTTCTCTCATCCTCTTCCCAGAAAGGTCCACCTCCTTGGGCAGCCGGGATGAGGGCAGAGTATGCCCTGGGGGTGTGTTGGTGAGAACCGGTGCAGGGAGAAAGAAAGAAGGCTGGGTACCCCTCAGCCTCTGCAGCTCAGCTTTTCTTGAGTCACCTGACAGGTTCTTTGCCTCCGATGTTGTTTTTCCGTGCCTATCAGATTTGGCCAGATTCTGCTCACAAATCAGAAGGCAAGGGCTGTGTGTACTGAAGGTGAAATGAAGAGAATTGCACACCTAAAAAAGCTTTAAAAGACAGTGAAAATGAAGATGCTAAATATTTCCCCTCCCTTCTCGTAAATGACCTGTTCTTCAGATAGAAATCAACTCAGTAGGGGAGAGTGAGGACAAGATTGTTAAACTACATTCTTCACAATGAGTAACTCCGTGAAAAATTATTTTCAAAGGGCGCTCTGGATAAACGTTCCAACAGAACTGTATTCAGTCTGTACTTTTCAGTTCTGTTTGGATTAAGTGGAGAGCCAAAACTGACTAAAAACTTAGCATGCAATTTCTGAATGATTTCATCATTGAATGTTAGAAGGTTAAGTCGGCAAAGTGGCTTTGTGCACTGAGCTATGGACCCAGAAGGAAAAAACAAGTTTCATGTCCTCTGACTATAAAGTTAAGTTATTATTTTTATTATTATTTTGGAGGCTTCTGCTTAAAAATATAAAAAATAAATGAAACACCTTCTTGAACACAATAAAAAATTATGCATAGACACATTGAGCCATATGTATATTTTTAGGTTTAATTCTTACTGTCCATAATTTAATATGAGATGAAAATAGCATCAAGAAAGCATGACATGCATTGCCTTAATTTTGAACAAATATGCAGGAAAAACAAACGTTTGAATGCATTATTATATTAATGTAATCCTTAAAAACATTGTCATCAGCCATCAGCCATACAAAACAAATTAAAAATTAAAAAGAATTGCAAGAATACCTGTTGGTGTTAAATTCACCTTCGACAGTCATGCCCATTTCAGTATCCACAGTGGCACATGCCACGTGTTAACTGCCTGTTGCTGGGCTGTAAATTAAATGGTGTGACATAATGCAAAGACTGGTTTAGTCAAAATGAGTCCTAAACACACGAAACACTCATACATATAACTGAAAAACAGTTTACTCAGTGGGGGCATTCTGAAATTTTCATGTATCTGATCAAATATAATCAATGTGCAAAGTTTTGAAGAAAATTCATGGAAATAATCACAAAATTCAGATCCAAAAAATCATAGATTTATTTGGTTTTACGCAATTTTGTGAGTTGGCAGTGTTTTCTTAAATAAGAACACTGTTTAAAAAATCTTTAGGAAATACATATTTTGCATAGAAGAAGTATATTGAGGTGGGTCATGTTTTCCTAGGGGAATGTCACAGCCTGCTTTGATATGCCTCCATAGAGCTAAGAAGGAAATAAAATCACCCTGGTCATATAGCACATCATATGTTTGCATTGGCCGACTTCTAGTACCTCCACAATAGAAGTCAAAATCTTGCTCAGTGTAAACGTATCTGTTGCAACAATGGGCAAATCGTGACTTCTGCTGTCGACACGACAGAATGCGCAAGGAGCCCCAGCAACAAGTTAACGAGTGCCCACTTCACGCCATCACGATGCTTTAAAACTCCACTTCCCACCCATGCCCATGGAGCATGTTTATCAGTGTCTAGTACGTGTTGTTTCATGCTGTACATCTATGCTTAATGTCTAACTTGTTACCGATGACTGAATCACCAGTAGCGCTAAACAGTTGAGTGATGTGGAATGCATTTGCCATTGCTATGTTGACCTAAGTTGCCTCTAGATCTTGGACCACTTTAACTGTGAAAATATGGCTCAACGCTGTTAACTACAGACCCCCATGCACCACTCTGTGGGCACCGAGGGTTGCCGACCCAGGTGAGCGCTTCAGGCTACATCAAATTCCATTAAGACATCAAAATCCTCACTCCAGCTACTAGTGCAGCAAAAGAACTTGGTTGGATTTTTTTTTTTTTCCATCCAGTTGGTTTTGCATCCCCAGATTAACGCCATCAGAGAAGCCCTTGATTGCTCCAATTGTAGAGATCTGTAGAGACGCTGGGTTGTTCTTTTCTCGGTGGTCCATCTATCTAGCGTGTATTTTACACGCATTGAGCAAGTTCTGTGTATTGTACCATGTGTCCGTTTCTGATTAATTAGTTCAGCTTGAGTGGATGATGTCCACTTACCAAAAACAAGAAGAAAAGCACATGAACAGTTGTGTTAATAATGTATTTAGGTAGTTTGTTCGGGGTATGTGTGTGCATGCGTGTGTGTCTTAGTGGAGGTGGAGCGCGTGTGGGGTGTTTTCGCCAAGCATAACGTCTTCATGTCAAGTTTGCTTTGCAGATCCTGTGGGCTTGCGTCCGAGGGAACAGTCTTGCTTAATAAAAGAGTAATACTCTGTAACGGTTTCCTATAAATTATTGTGTTTTAAGACATTCTCTTGAGCTTCTGTTTGATCGTCCGTGGTGGACGCCTCTATTATTTAAGTAAAAGTCATTCAGAAGGGATCTGAAGCCGTTGGACACACAGTCTTTCCTTGTCCTCAGGAGACTGTCTTTCAGCTCTGCAGAGCGGTCGTAGCTTCCTTCCTTTTTGCACCATGCAGTGGGCGCCCTGGCCGGGTTGCCCGCGCACTTCTAAGGCCCGTGACTGCTGTCAGAGGCGCAGACACGAGATGGAGTGCCTTTGCAGGTGTGATGCGCCCCTGCGACGGGTCCCTGCGGGGTGATCCCAGCTTCTCACGTGGAAAATGAAAAAAAGCCTGTTTCTAATCCTGTCAATTCCTTGCACAAAGAAAATCACTGTGACTTGTATATATACTCTAGGAAAATTTTACTGCTGTCTAATTTATGTAATAAGACTGTTGATTCCAGGTTTGTTTAATAAAACTTTTTATCTTTTAAGAAGTTTGATTCTGGTCTGCTTCTTCTGTCGCAGGACAAGCTGTAGCTTTTCTGCTTCCATCTAGTCCAACAGTTGGCAGTCTTTTTCTTTTTCTTTTTTTTCAACTTAATTTATTTCTTTATCGAGGTTTAATTGACATATAACTTGATATTAGTTTCATGTATACAACAATGATTCGATATTTGTATACATTGTGAAATGATCACCTAATGTCTAGTTAACATCCATCACCACACATAGTTACAATTTATTTTTCTTGGGATGAGAACTTTTAAATTCTACTCTCTTAGCAACTTCCAAATATATGTTACAGTATTATTGTATCATTTTCTGCAAAAGGCCAGATAGTAAATATGTTCAGCATTACATGACACACAGTGTCTGTTGCACAGAGTGCAAAAGCACTCCTAGACATTATGGAAATGAATGAGTATAGCTGTGCTCCAATAAAGTTTTATTTATAATAACAGGTTGGAAGGCCGGGCTTGGCCCTCAGACCATGCTTTGCCAACTTCTAATCTAGGCCTGAGGGTGACTTTGCAACTTGTTAAAAATGTGCCATCATCATCGTTATCAGTAAATAAAATATTGGATTGCTCATTGTCATTACTCACACAGCTTGACACCCAACTTTCCAAGTCACTTTTGCAGTTTGCTAAAAACATTCTGCCTTCATCACTGAAGTCAATCTGTGTGTAATTTATGATGCTCCTATAGCACCTGCTACAGTTGGGTGCTAGAACATCATACCAGACAGAGGGTCACCTAGGAGGCTGTTTACCTGGTGACCAAGCTTGTCCACCCCTCCTCGTACAAATCCCTTGCGAACTTCCCCACAGGCCAGCATGGCAACTTAGGGACTGGTTGCAAACCTTCCGAGCGGGGGCTGCCCCACGCTTAGGGGGTGACATTCTGGCTTGGGAGAAGGAGTTTGTATGTGTGCGCGGGTGTGCATGCATGTTTTGTGTAAGACGAGGCAAGAGTTCTTGAAGGAGGAAGTAAAATCACCCTGGTCACTGGGTAATCTCACTGATAGAGATTACCCAGGGGTGTGTGGTGCAGAGGAGCTAAATTCTTCCCTCTTCTCAACCCTGTTGGATGCTTTCATTGATTTTTTTTTTTTCTTTGTTATTTTTTCTAACCACACTATGTTCATGGCAATCTCTTACTTTCCTGGAAGCCAAGGTCATTTTGAATTCTTGTTAGAAGGATTCGATAACCTTGTCCCAAGAAAGTTAAGGAAAAATATAGGTGTACCCCTGTGGTCTCAATCTGAGGCTATTTCGGAGGTTGCCTACAGAGGAAGTCATCTCTTTGTTTTTATTTATTTATTTTTATTGAGGTCACATTGGTTTATAACATTGTGTGATTTCAGGTGTACATAACTATATTTAGGCTTCTGTACAGACTGCATTGTGGTCACCACCAAAACTCTAGTTTCCATCCATCACCATACATATGTGCCCCTTTACCCCTTTCGCCCTCCCCCCACCCCCTTCCCCTCTGGTAACCACTAATCTGTTCTCCTTATCTATGTGTTTGTTTATCTTCCACATATGAGTGAAATCATATGGTAACTGTCTTTCTCCATGTGACTTATTTAGCTTAACATAGTACCCTCAAGGTCCATCCGTGTTGTCCCAAATGGCATGATTTTGTCTTTCTATGGCTGAGTAATATTCCATTGTATATATATACCACATCCTCTTTATCCATTCATCCACTGATGGGCACTTGGATTGCTTCCACGTCTTGGCTATTATGAATAATGCTGAGATGAACATAGGGGTAAGTAAGTCTCTTTGAATTGTTGATTTCATGTTCTTGGGATGAATATCCAGTAGTGGGATAGCTGAATTATATGGTACTTTTATTGTTAATTTTTTGGGAAACCTCCATATTGTTCTCCACAGTGGCTGCACCAGTTTGCATTGCCAGCAGCAGTGTATGTGGGTTCTCTTTTCTCCACGTTCTCTCCAATATTTGTTATTTTTTGTCTTGTTAATTATACCCATTCTGACCGCTGTAAGGTGATATCTCATTGTAGTTTTGAATTGCCTTTCCCTGATGATTAGTGATGTTGAACATCTTTTCATGTGCCTATTGGCCATCTGTATATCTTCTTTGGCTTTCCCTGATGATTAGTGATGCTGAACATCTTTCCATGTGCCTATTGGCCATCTGTATATCTTCTTTGGAAAAATGTCTGTTCATATTCTCTGCCCATTTTTTGATCCAATTGTTTGTTTTTTTGTTGTTGAGTTATATGAGTTCTTTATACATTTTTGAAATTAACCCCTTGTCAGATATATGAGTTGCAAATATTTTCTCCCAGTTGATGAGTTGTCTTTTCATTTTGCTCATGTTTTCCTTTGCCTTGCAGAAGCTTTCTAGTCTGATGTAGTCCCATTTGTTTATTTTTTTCTTTTATTTCCCTTGCCTGAATAGGCATGGTATTCAAAAAGATGCTACTAAGACCAATTTCAAAGAGTGTACTGCCTACATTTTCTTCTGAGAGTTTTATGGTTTCAGGTCTTACATTCAAGTCTTTAATCCATTTTGAGTTAATGTTTTGTATGGTGTAAGATAGTAGTCTACTTTCATTCTTTTGCACGTGGCTGTCCAGTTTTCCCAACACTGTTTGTTGAAGAGACTTTCCTTTCTCCGTTGTATGTTCTTGGCTCCTTTGTCAAAGATTAGCTGTCCATGGATGTGTGGTTTTACTTCTGGACTCTCAATTCTGTTCCAGTCATCTGTGTGTTGGTTTTTCTGCCAGGCATCTCTGTCTTTGGAGCGCCCCCTACATGAGGGACCATGAAGTGCATACTTTTATAGGTTATCGTTTTTTAAATTGTAATATATTTGACATATAACATTGTGTAAGTTTAAGATGTACAACATGTTGATTTCATACATTGATATGTTGCAGTCTAATTGCCCTTGTAGCATGACCTAGTGCCTCTATCAGGTCACGTAATTATCGTTTCTTTTTTGTGCTGGGAATAATAAAGATCTAGTCTCCTAGCAAGTTTGATAATTATAATTCATTATTGTTGTCTGCATTCGCTATACTGTGCATTAGATCTCCAGGACTTATTTAACTACCAGTTGCAAGTTTGTACCTTAAACAATATCTCTCCTATCTCCCCGTCTCCAGCCCCTGGTAACCACTATTTGACTCTTTTTTTATGAGTTCAGCTTTTTTTAGATTCCACACATTAAGTGAGATCATACAGTCCTTGTCTTTCTCTGTCTGACTTATTTTACTTAGCATAATGCCCTCAAGGTCCATCCATGTTGTTGCAAATCGCAGAATTTCCTTCTTTTTTATGGCTGAATAATATTCCATTGTATGTGTATATATATATATATATATAATATATATTGTATATATACAATATATAAAAAAAGTATATGTATATATATACTACATCTTTTTTATCCATTTATTTATGGACACTTAGGTCGTTTCCATATCTTGGCTATTGTGCATAGTGCTGTAATGAACATGGGGGTGCAGATATCTCAAATCAATACAAATCAAAACCACAATGAGATAGCACCTCACACTTGTTAGAATGGCTATCATTAAGAACATAAGAGATAACAAATGCTGGTGAGGATGTGGAGAAAAGGGAACTCTCATACACTGTTGGTGGGAATGTAAATTGGTGCAGCCACTGTGGAAAACAATATGGAGGTTCCTTAAAAAATTAAAAAAAGAACTACCATATGATCCAGCAATTCCACTTCTGGGTACACATTATCATTTAATACTTAAAAATACTGTGAAATAAGATATCTGCCCACTTTAAAGGTAGCAAAATTGAGACTGAGAAAGACTAAGTTATTCACACAAGGTCTCATACTTAACATGAAGGTGAGATTTAAACTCCATCGGGTTCCTGCTCATTCCAATGCACTACATGATGTTTCAATAATAAAAATATTAAGATGTTCATTGAAGAAACTGAGAATCAGATTCTCGCTGTTCTGAAGGAGACATAGGATCCTGGGCAAAACTGTCAAATGCTGAAAACCTGCAGTGAATGTATTGATAAAAGAGAATTTGAGATTTGATGTTTTGCTTTGTTTTAAGACAGAAAACCATGATCTACTTAAACCTCCATCAAGCAACCCTTTTGAGAGTCAGATTTATTTTAATAGGCAAGTTGCCTTCCGGAAGTAAATGCAAGAAACCATTTTATAAACCTGTGAAGCTACAAGCTCAGATGCACTATTTTTTTTTTAATTGAGGTAGAAGACACATAACGTGAAATCTACCCTCAACAAAATTTTAAGTGCACAGTACAGTTTTGTCAATTATAGGCACAACGTTCCACAGCAGATCTCCAGAACTTATTCATCTTGCAAAACTGAAACTTTATCCCCAGGGAACAGCGACTCCCCACTTTTCTCTCCTCTCAGCGCCTGGCAGCTCCAGCTACGAAAATCAGAGAAGGCAGGGACCTGCCCGCCTGGGTCTGGCATTTCATCTGCAACGTTGTGGCTCTCAAGGACATGACAGAGAATAGACTCAGGCTTTCGTATCTACTTATAAACGTCTGGCTTCCAGCCTGCTGCATATTCAGCTTTTATAGTCCCCTTGGGGACGATGTCTCGGAAAGCCACTGGCCGAAAAACAATTCTCTGTAATGAATCAGAATTTGTGCGCAGGCTGTTTAAAACCAGTGCCTTGGAAAAAGAAAAAAAAGACCCACAAAAGGCAAAGTTTAAAAGGTGAGGTCACTCCAGTAAGTGGGAAGCGAGCAAAGGTGATCTGGTCCTCAGAGATCTGAGTTTTTTGGCATTTTTCTCCACTGGGCTTATTTTTGTTGAATCGATAAATAAAGACCAAAATGTCTGAAAGGCTGGGAGGAAGATTGGCACTGTGAAAAATACATCCTAATGCCCAAAGTGTCCTTTTCATTGTGAGCAGATGTTGAGATCCCCGTTCGTTCTCCTGGGTTTCTTTCTCATTTCCAACCCAACTCTTTTCCTAAGGGAAGTGGCCCCTGGAGAGCTAATATGGGACATTCATGCTTCTTTCAGAATAGAGTCTTGAAAATAATTGGGGCTTAACCAGAGATCCTCTAAGCCATGTTTCTTAACCTCTTACTGTGGTCACAGTGACAAATGTATTTGACACATCTGGCAGAACCATCCAGAACTCACACACACATGAAACTAAAGTTGAATAAGTAATCCTAACTTTACAATATTAATAGTGTAGAAATAGTGTTCTCAAATTTGATTTTATTAATGTTTAAAAAGAGCACTGTTTTATTTCAAATTATTTTTTTAATACTAGTAGGGACCCACAAAATTGAACGCATGACACACTCTTGGACCTTGCTAAGTGTTTGAAAAACACTTTTGCAAGAAAGCTGTAGATGATTGCACTGGATCTCTACTTTTCCACATTAAATCAGAGCTCAGTATTGGCGATTTCACGGGGGATTAAATGCCAGCCAGGGTGGAGAAGAAACCTGTTGCTCTCTTTCCCATGACATCTGTGAATTAAAAACTTGGATCCATTTTTTTTCTTTTCCATTGATTGTTCAACATGGCGCACACTGGGCTCCTGGCTGATCTGTGCATTTCACAGGACGTTTATTAATGGTCTGTCATTCTGTGAGTGATGTTTTCTTTTCTCCAGCCCTCGTACACGGTCTCTGTAAATTCATACTCTGACAAAAAGTTGGTCCAGTTTTTTTGGGGGTTGCTTTTTTACCACTGTCGGGTCAAAATTGCCATTCACACTGTAAACGGCCATGATTCTTTTACAATCTGCTTTGGGGTGCCAGTTGGATGGACTTCCCACCATCCCTAACGGTGGTGGAAGATCTTTGTCAGCTCTTGGCAGCTGATGACTAGGCAGCCGGCCCCTACACAAGACTTTTCCAATTCCCATTGATGATCTGGATTGACGTTTGTTTGTAGTTCTTGATGCATTTGAGTGTTCTCTTTTCAAAGGAGGAAGAGATTCCTAACTGTTTAACGATTTCAAATCAGAAGTTTAGCTTTTGTGACTTCAGAATCCAGGGTGTCCTTGTCAGGTGGAAGACCTGACATCTTAACCATCTCCTTATGTCTCTCTCCCATACTTTTATTTTCTTTCTTTGATCCAATTTGGCTTTTCCCCGACATTTTCTATCCATTGGTCTTCACTGAAAGTCTGCTTTGTTTTCTGCTCTTTTAAAAATATTCTTAAATAAGGATGAATCATCCTCATTCTAGGCTCCCTAAAGAGTAGATTTACTCTTTGTACCCAGGCAAAATAAATGTTGATAACCAACTTGACAAAAATCTTTATCTTCTTTCCAGTTAATCCCTCAAATTTGTAATATTAACTATTTAGAATAAGTTAATTATTTAACAGAGTTTTAAACATTGTAATATTTAACTCTTGTAATATTTAATTAACATGGTAAATATCGTAATATTTGAAACAATGAAAATAAGTCTTAAACTTAGCACAGAAATAAAACCTACTGAATCACGTATAAATTCATGCTACTATCAGTATCTACTTTGATCATTGTTATGTAGCTTTTACAATTGTGTTAAAATATATAAAACTATAGATGCAGTTTTTCTATTGTTTTCGCTAAGCCACTTCCACATTTATAAAATACTCTTGGCTAATGAGAAGTCTACAGTATTCTTATAAAGAAACCCTGGAGTTACCTCATTTTACCCTTTACCTCCAGATCTGCCAATAGCTTACCTGGTTAAGGGCAGCCCCTAGCTACACAGCTGGTTTCCATGTGGGTCTTTGTTACACCAAGAGCCTGGCTTTGCTCATGCTTCAGTTTCTCCCGACAGGGAAAAACATGGACCTTG
This sequence comes from Ceratotherium simum simum, assembly GCF_057802395.1. Lineage (NCBI taxonomy): Eukaryota > Metazoa > Chordata > Mammalia > Perissodactyla > Rhinocerotidae > Ceratotherium > Ceratotherium simum. The sequence continues at coordinate 127,264,411 of NC_141940.1, forward strand.
CACAACCAACATAAAAAGGAAATATTTCAAACAAAACAATCAAGTGACTCCTATGTATATAATGGCATAAATAACCTTAATATTCAAATTCTATCCTTTAAACAGGCTTTCTCAACTTTGGCACTGTTAACTTTTGGGGCCAGATCATTCTCTGATGCACTGTAGCATGTTGAGAAGCAGCCCTGGTCTCCACACAACAGAGGCCAGAAGCATCCGCTCCCCAATCACGGCATCTAAAAATGCCTGCAGACAATGATAAACATCCCTGGAGGGCAAAATTATCTTTAATTGGAAACCGCTGTCGTAGGTAGGTAGCTAGACGAGCAGATAGACAGATAGATAGATAGATGATAAATAGATATAGATATAGATGATAAATGGATAGATGATAGATAGACAGACAGATAGTAAATAGATGATGGATGGACAGATGGATGGATGGATACATGGATGGATGGATGGATGAAGATAGACAGATAGATGGATAGATAGATAAATATATATGTATATACATAGATAGAGTCTCTCATGCTCAGGTCCAAGGTTTCTCAACCTCAGCACTACTGACATTTGGGGCTGGACCATTCTCAGTGGTGGGGGCTGTCCTGTGCGCTCTATGATGTTGAGCAGCATCCCTGGTCTCTTCCCACTTCGTGCAAGTAGCATCTCCCTCCCCCCCAAATAGTGACATCCAAAAATGTCCCCAGACATTGTCAAATGTCCCCTGAGGGTAAAATCACCCCCAGTTGAAAACCACTGTCTTAAAGAATATTTTGATGTTGGAGATCTTTTAAGGGTCACTATCACAGAAAGCAATGCAAGGAGAGAACCAAGACTTCAATGACAAGCTTCCTTTAAACTTTGGCAACAAGGTTGATCTTTGTGCCAAAGGAGTATCTTGAATCGACAGAGTCATCCTCACAATTTGAAAACTAGGACATGTCATGCCAACACACCAGGAGTATATGAGGTCTTGTAGGCATTTACTTTTATGGAATTAGAGACACTGGGTAGAAAAAATTGCAAACCAATTCTTCCAACCAGAGGGCCACCAAGGTAGACAAAAGGTGCCTCTGAGCAAAGAATTCAGTAGGGAGAAAAGAGGTATTGAAGATCTCTGTACAGAGTCTTCATTTTGCATTGGACATGCAAAGGAGATTTTTTTGGATGGGTTTTATTTTGTTTCTCTGATTCCGTCTTGGAAGTTCCTCTAAATGTCACCATGTCAACTTTTGATCTTTTGCAAAGCTGGAAGTATTTAAGAGAGCAGGGTGGTGAATCATAAACAGAAAGAGACGTCATGGGTCATGGAAAGAATCCTGGACAATTAGTCAGAGACCTGGACTGCAGTTCGGGTTCTGCGTCTACCTGGGGCCAAGATGGCGGGCAAGTTCCTTAGCTGCCCTCCACTCCAGTTTATTCATTTTCCTAATAGTGATGGCCGCTGTTCCTGTGGGTCTCTTTCTGCTCAAAACCATGGAGTGGCTCCATGTTGTACCCAGAAGAAAAAGAATATCATTGCAATGTCTAGAAAGCTGTCCTCTGTTATGTCTGATTCTCTCTCCTAGTTTCCCCTGCTCACTCAGCTCCAAATGCCCGGCCTCTGCTGATTTAGAACATACCACACGAGCTCTTGCCTCAGGGCCTTTGCACTGGCTCTTTCTTCTCTTCTAGATACCAGCATTCTTTTCTCCTTCACCATCTTTAAAGTCTTTGCTCAAATATCTTCTCAGTGAGGGCTCCCTGCTGCACTGTATTTAAAATTTCCATTCATTCTTGCTAATATTCTCCACCTCCTTCCCTAATGTATTTTTCTGCCTAGCATCAAGCACTTTCTAATGGGTTATCCACTCTTATTTATTTATTTATTTTTGTTGTGTATCTCTCCCCAGTAGGATGCAAACTCCACGCAGGCAGGGAATTTGGTCTTCGGTTTTGTTCAGTGTTGTTTCCCTGGTGCCTAAAACAATCCTTAGTACATGGAAGGTGCATTCTTCATATAAAACTATGTGATTAATGACTCCTTGCCAGTATGCGTAGACTTACTGCATTTTCATTTGCAATGATGGTATGATATTCTAATTTATGGATAAGGTGCAGGGTAACATATTTATTCCTTGCCTAAAATGAGAGAATTAAGTTTTTTACATTTTGTACGTTATGAACAATGCTATGTAAGATACCAGTGCAAGTATATGTGTGTGTGGTTGCATATTTGCGTGGGTCTGTGTGGGAGGGTCTGTATCTGGTGTGTGTGTACAAAATCAGTTTCTAGAAAAGGAATTGCTGGATCAAAGGATTTGCACAATTGATTTATGATCAGATATTGCCTGTTGCAATCCAGAAATACTGTAGAGATTTACAATTATTTCCTTAGAAATAATTTAAGAATTAGGAAGTCAAAACCATGAGGATGAGTTTCTGCATGCCCTTCACCCATGTCAACAATGGTAGCATTTTACGTACTGTAGTACATTTTCAAAACCAGAAAATTGATGTTGGTACAATACGATTATGGAAACTGTAGACTTTATTTGGTTTCCCTCATTTTTTAAATGCACCTCTTTTCTCTTTGGTGTATAGTACTATACACTAGAATACTATACGGCACTACCGACGTTATCACCTGTATAGATTTGTGTAACCACACCACAGTCAGGGCAGAAAACTATTCCATAATTCAACTCCCTACATATTGCAAATATTTTCCAGTTCATCTCATTTTTTCTTCCAATCTTATATGTATACATATAATTTAATATATAAAGTAACAATTTATATAATAATATATTTTTATATGTTATATTAATATACATATATTTTTATATATTATGTATAATTTTACTCAAAATGCTTATGTATTTTTATGTATTGAATACATGTATGTAATAACACATATGTAATGCATTGCAAAAATTTTAATGTAGTGGAATTTATGTTTTCTGGCAGTTGGATGTCACTTAGCCAGGATTTCACCAAAATGGTGTGATGCTCAACATGTTTTCGGGTTTTGCTTATTTATTTTTAATTCAAAATGCCAAACCCTTTGTCACTTATTGATCTGTGCAATGTGGTAGGGATTTCTTTTTAATGGATCGCTTTTCCCAATTGTTCATTGAATGGTCCATCTTTTCCCTGCTGACTGAGATCCCAACTTCTCCACCTTCTAGCTTCTCCATACACCTGAGTTTCCTTCTAGATTCTCTCTTTGGTTCCGTGAGTCTGTCTGTCCTCCGCACCGGTAACGAACCCAATAGTGAGCTTCTCTTTGCTAGAAATCCTTGCAGTCAAGAGGAGTCGTGTTTTGGAGCAAAAGTTAGAAAGAAATCATGATAAATCCTGTTTCCCCATTCCTTCAACTTCTGAACATAGCCACTGATCCCACAGTCAGGGGCGTTCTAATGTTGTTTTAGGTTATTAATGCCAAATAAAACTCTTATAAATTTCATTTTTCAGTTGCACCCACTTTATATTTTGTTTTACAGTCTGTGTGAAACCTTCAAATCTACATTAGCAGATGGAGAGCTACAGTCATTCTACAACATTTGAGAGTAAATTGCAGATGTCTTGAAATACATTATTGTCCTTCTTGCCAATTATTCTGAACAATAGGGAGATTGCATATTGTTATATTGCTACATTGAGAATGTTCCTATTCTCAGGTTTATCCTCTTGCTCTGTGTTTCAGTGAAAGCTGAGAGTGGAAGGCATGTGTCTCCTAAATTTACATTTAGGCTACAGAGTCTTCTAGCTGACTTTCAGAACCTTTTGGTGGTTCAGGATTTTTCCTAGAGGGATTGTGTGGCTTGCAACATCTAAGGAATCCCTTAAATATCATGCTGCCGTCATTTTTTCGAACTCTAAGAGAATATACAATTCTGCGGTAGCGGTACACAGATTTGGAAGCTCTTAGGCTGTGGTGTGCTGGTAGACCCATTGTCCCAGGTAGAATAAAGCCCTGACTTTTAGCTTTTGCCAATTTCCGTTGTGCAAATACTTACTCCCACCATGACTGATTTCAAGCTGTCAGCAATTTAACAACTGGCTCACAAAATTCTTCAAAATTTTTAGCAGTTCCTTTTCGAGAGCTGGAAGAAGCCAGCTGTTGGCGTGTCTAGGAGGAATATTCAAAGAAGGAAGACTCCTGGGTTAGTTTAGTGTCCTTGGAGGGACAGGGAAGCATCAGCAATTATCTCCCCACCTCCAGTATTTTAACTTTAGATGTTAACATATAAACAGAAAATTTTAAAGTGCCTCAATCTCCATCTCTCCTCCTCTAAACTTGCTACTTTTTAAATTTTGGTGCAGATTGGCAACTCTACTTCCAGAAAATATTTGTCTTGTTTCCACCCAATCAGTCATTAAAAAACAGACTTTTTCTCAGATATTTGCTATCATATTATTACACTTAAATTTTCTTTTGCCGATTATGTAGATAAAAACTATTTCACCTTGATTTGCCTTTTTTTTTTTTTCCTGAGGAAGATTGGCCCTGGACTAGCATCTGTGCCCATCTTCCTCTACTTTACATGTGGGATGCCACCACGGCATGGCTTCATAAGTGACGTGTAGGTTCATAGCTGGGATCTGAACCAGCAAACCCCGGGCCGCTGCAGCAGAGTGTGCACACGTAACTGCTTGCACCACCAGGCTGGCCCCCCTGCATTTTTAAACTATTCTTTCACCTTGATTTGCATTTTTAAATGAACCAAATTAACCATCGTGTTATATGTCATTTTCTATGTGTTGCTTTTAAATGTGTGGGATAATTATATTATTGGCCCCTTTGGTTGGTTACTTTTTCTTATTGATTTATATTTGCTAAACACGTACGATAAAGAGATAATGTCCGTATTGTTTGAGTTTTCTTGCCATGGGCATATATTACCTATTGAAAAAAATCACAACAAAAATTTCCGTGTGGTGGGATTATCAGATAGTTTGGTTGATTTTACTCTTCTGTATTAAAAGTACTAAGAAATAGGGGCCGGCCTGGTGGCGTAGTGGTTAAGTTTGTGCATTCTGCCTCAGTGGCCCAGGGTTTGCAGGTTTGGATCCTGGGTGTGGGCCTACACACCACTTATCAAGCCATGCCATGGTGCCATCCCACATACAAAATAGAGGAAGATGGGCACAGATGTTATTAGCCCAGGGCCGATCTTCCTTAGCAAAAAGTGGAGGATTGGCATCGGATGCTAGCTCAGGGCTAATCTTTCTCAACAACAGCAACAAAAAAAAATTACTAATAAATAAACTCATAACTGAGACACGAAAAAATTAGCGGGAGAAATAATCATAAAATTAGGGCAGGATTTGAAAATTAACCACTGTGTATCCAATATATGGAATAAGCTGTAGGAGTTGGAGGGTAAAAAAAAAAAACCTAGAAGACCTCTATTTTGGGTCAAAGGAAAGTCTCCAAGACACATCGACATGTGAAAAGCAACTTGCAAAATAATGGCTATAGTGTGACTCCTTTTGGGGTAAAAATGACACCCCTTGGGAAACTATACATTTTTCAGCATACATTTATGGACCTAAATCCATAAAAAAGGTCTAGAAACATACGTTGAAAAGATAACAGCCAAGGGAGGTGGTAAATAGAAGCTTTTGATTTATTTCCTTTTGTTCATCAACTGTCCAGCCCTGGTGATCTAGTGGTTAAGATCCAGTGCTGTCACCCCCCACAGCCAGGGTTCGTTTCCTGGTCAGGGAACCACACCCCCCGTCTGTCATTGTCACACGGTGGCGGCTGCACATTGCTGTGATGCTGAAAGCTATGCCACTGGGATTTCAAACACCAGCAGGGTCCCCCGTGGTGGACAGGGTTCAGCGGAGCTTCCAGACTAAGACAGACCAGGAAGAAGGATCTGGCCACCCACTTCCAAAAAAGTTGGCCCCGAAAACCCTATGAATAACAGTAGAGCATTGTCTGATAGAGTTCTGGAACGGGAGAGGTTGGCCCAGAAAGGTGGGGCAGGGTTCCAGTCTGCTGTCCACAGGGGCGCTAGGAGTCAGAATCCACTCAATGGCACTCCATTGTGTGAGTTTTGATGACAACCCCAAATTAAATATTACCACCAGAATTTAAAAGACTGTATCCATCTAAGAGCCTCATTTCACATCTCTGTGTTTGAACCTGTGGTTCTCTCTTTCCTTCGGTGGTTAGGACTTCGACCCACAGCTCTGCCCGTGTGTGGCCATCTGAGTAGAAAACTTTCTATGTAGCATTTCCCGATGTAACCTCTCGTCTCCTCGAAAGAGCATCTTACCTTCTGTGCATCCTTTGCCACAGTCAGGCCAGACTGTCTCAAGCTGAGGGTGAGGGGTCTTTGTCTTAGACTGAAAACTCCTTATGGGGAGATACCAAATCTCTTTCACCTCTGTGGCCCCCACCTTAGGCAGTTACACCTTGTGCATTCATAAATATCACATGAATTTACTTTCACTACTCATTTGTTTGATGATCGCAGAATTAGATGGAAGACTTACTATTTACAGCCCCGTCATCCTCACTGGGGAGAGACAAACATGTGTTAGGCATTATAATCACACGTGCTAAAGGAAAGAATTGAGAAAAGGATAAATTACAACTTATAGAAATAGATATGGGACTCCTCTTAAATCAGAATAATTGGAAAATTACTATTATTCAAAAATTCAGTCCAAATAATTATGGATTCCAAGTAGAAGGGTAAGTTTAGCAACATTTTGCTGTATAACCAGGTAATTACAAGTTACCAGGAATGATTACACTGTTTTTTGGCTCACTAAAGGGAGAATTATTATTATATGCTTTCGTGATTTCTTTTTTTAATAGGGCTATCAGATGTAAATTCTGCTTATTATTTCATAAATGCCTCATGCCAGAGTGTTTTAGAATCTATTTTGGGGTTTTAATTTGGTGCCATGGCATCTGACAAACTCATATGTTTTAATTCATTTCAGAAAGTCCTGGAAGTTGAAGGCAGCTTTTATTTCTAAAATACATTTCAATTCCATGGCAAGTCTTCACTCACGTATTTAAAAGATGGGTTCTTATTTCCAAATCGGTTGGGCCACGCAACAGAGATTTGAGTTAAAAATTGAGATTGGTTTGGGTTTCAACATATTCTGAATTCCATACTTCCTCCAAATAAGGGATCCAGTGTAAAAAAAAAAACAAAAACTGTGAACTCACATCCTGAGTTAATATTACCTAGACAACTTGACTGAGATGCAGGAATGTCAGTGTTTAATTGGAATGCTATATGTAGCATTGGAAAGTAAGTAAGAAAACATTTTTTTTTTAAGCCGAGTCCAATTAAGCAATTTAACAAACACTTAATAGACAATTAACACAACTTCAAAAGAGTATTTACCAGCATAAGGAATATGCCAAGCGCTTTTCAAAACATTCCACGGTTGTGTTCATCGTCTTTGATTGGGTAAAACATTCCTAAATGAAATTCTGTCCTTCCATATTCCTTGGTTTGAACAACAATGGATAAAAAAGAAAAAAGACCAGAGATCAAGCACAGAGACCAGAACCATAATTATGAAAAGAACACACTGTGTATGTGTCACCCATAGACGGGGCTGGTCTTAGTCAGTCATTGTAGTTAATTGTAAAAGTGTTGGCTATTGCCAGGAATGGGCTGATTGAAGGGACGTCCAGGCTGCTAGGACAACATGAGGTAAATAAATAATTTCAACATCTCCAATAGATCCTATAATTATTCATAACATCTATTTAACGTTAGTTTTTCCAGTGTTTTGGGGATCCATAAAGGCAGGAATTGTATTTCTTCCATTAGCAATTAAATGCTTAGCAAGTAACACAGAGCACACAGATGCACACACCCATATTATTACATAAGAATGTCAAGCAGGACACAGAAGGCTCATTTCTCCTGTATTATTCATGAATCTACTATTTCTCGTTGGAGACACTTCTAGAAAACTTGCCATTCTAACGACAAAAGCAACTTTCTCCTTTTTCGGTGAGAACCTTAGAAGTGTCTATTGCATTTCCTTGATCTACCACAGGAGTAAACTGAAAGTAATTTAATTTCTGTGTGGACCCAAGAAGAACACTCAGAACGACTGATGTGACTCTGTTTTCTCCTGTCTTGTGTCAAGCTGGCCTCGGGCCTCTTTTCTTCCTCACATCCTCCTTCTCCGCTATGAATGGGTAGCAGTGACAACCAAGGTCACCGGGGGCCAGGAGCTTTTCTAAATTCTTCCCTCTCACGTCATCCCCCAGGAACCTCTCAGGTACGGGCTATTATCGGGCTTGTTTTCTAGGTTAGCATTTGTTTCCAGCTCAAGTCTACCAAGTTTGCTGGAATCTAGGATTTCTTGCAGAGTGCACAGCCTCAGCAGTGCCCAGACTCCCAACAAGGCTCTGCCTGTTTGCATCCTCCCCATTAACTGGCTCCCTCTCTGAAAAGGACGTGACCCTTGAACGCCTGTTCAGTGCCTGGTACTCATACAGCATCACCCCCACTGAAAATGTCTACATACTCATGACACTATTGCAAGCTGGGCGATTCCCTTTATCCAATCACAGAGAATGAAAAGCAGTCTCCCAATTTCAAACGGCGAGGATGGGACCAACTTGGTTTTTAAGCTCTGGTCTGTTTGAGTCTCGCATCAGTTTATCTTTCTGTGATAGAACCAGTGGTGCTCTGAGCCTGTTCTTGTCAGGGAATGGCTTATGCGAGCTCCTAAAGGAGTTGCTGGAGGAATAGGAATCAGGGATGTCTTGAGAATGGAGATATCAGGAAAGTAGAGCATGACTTGAGTACAAACTCATGGGACAGCCATTGGAGGCCTCCAGAGACTTATTTTTGCCAGTTCTCACCTTGTGGGCTCTATCCCGGAGAATTTAAATGGCTGAGGACATTTAATTATTCACATTAAATTATTCATTTAATTATTCAGAAGTGTCTCCAATGAGAAATAGCAGATTCGTGAATAATTCGTGAATATGGCTTGGTCATATTCCACGAGGACACGTGATTGGCATGGACTCGCAATGCTACGGATACCCCCCTTAGCAAATTACTGCTGTTGCAGAGTGAGAATAGGGTTAAGTAAACATAATGTCTGACTTCCAAAAGTATCCTCACAAGGACAATGATGCACTCTTTCCTCAAGACCAAAACGGTTTTATTATAGTTCCGTCTGCACTTACAAGGAAAAAGAAAGCTATAGTTTCAGCTCGTAAAGGTAGGGTTGCCAGATAAAATACAGCACGCCCAGTTAAATTTGAATTCTGGGTAAATAGTGAATAACTTTTAAAAATATAAGTATGTCCCACGTGAATTGGGGACATACTTGTACTAGCGGGCAACCTGTGTTTTCATTTGCTGAACCGGCAGCCGGGTGTAAAGGACGCTGTCACAAATTGTGACAGATGAATAACCATCTAGTGATCTCCATATGTTTTTATACTCAAAAAGAAGTCTAAATAGTGTTGACTTAAAGAAAACAACTCTTAGCAAATAAGAGAATAAGCCTCTCACTCATTACAGAGAGGGGATTGGCAGAAAAAGAAATTGTACTTTGAAATTGCCCAAAGAATGACTCCATACGTAAATCTGCCCAAGATGTCCTAATAGTCCTTTGCTAACAATGAAATATTCTCCTCCAGATCAACTTTTGTCCTGGAGTTGGCAAAGCTCTTAATGTTGGAGAGAAAAAGATATATTGGACTTGTACTTGTGTCAGGGCTGGCCAGTCATTGACCCCATGCTCTGCAAATATACAACATTACACATGAGAAACTCTAATGATTTCGCCATTATGTAGAGTAACTACTGAATGATACATCTGTGCAATTTTAGTAAAAGTTTTATTCTATTCACATCAGTTTAGATTCTCCCTTCTCATCCTGCCATTACAGTGGATTTAAATATTATTTTGTGTTGAAAAATAAACACAAGATTCACTTCCTACTGTCTTTCGGGCTTTATAATAATAAGTAAACAGTTCTTTCCTGACCATCTAATGTTTATACAGGTGAAGTTTATTTCTCTGGGAGAAGGAAAGCATATTGAATTAATAAATTCAATGGCTTTCCATTCTCTGTGACGTTGTATTTCGGTAAAACAATGACCTACAAAGCAAAAGTCTAAATTTAATCCAAGTTTGGCCAACATGGCAAAGGCAGGCCAGCTTTAACTAAAGTTGCTTTTCCCTGAAACAAGCACCCAGCACAGTCACCGCAAACACAGCTGGCGTGCAATTAGTGCTGGTTACGACATTATGTGGAATGTGTGTGTGAAATTTGTTTTGCAGGTGAAATAGTTGCAACAAATAAAAATGTATGCATCCACAGGACTTTGAGGACAACTGATTTTTTATTGAGATCCTAGAAAAGAGAAAAGGCAAACCATCATATGCCTTCCTATTGTCTGTTGCCTGCCTTTCTGCTCTTAAAAAAATGGTCAGGAGATGAATATTTGTGAGACGTATCCAGAGTCCTGTGAAAATGATGATGAAGGACCAAAACCTGCCAGAATCCAGAGGATGTACAGAAGGACACATCACGTAAATTTGCTAGTGGTAAAAGCTTGTGTGACCACTGAGAGAACTTCCCTTTATGGATTCAAGATTTCAACACCTTGAATCCAGTTGTAGGCTCCATGTTCACATCAAAGTCCTTCCAACTGATGATCACCTGTGTCAATTTTTTTTTATATAAATTTACAAAAATGTTAAGATACTTTATTTGCAGATGGGGCCATGAGCCGTAGCACAGAACTGAGTTATTATGAGGCCCATCAGCACAGGTCAAGGAGGAAGGAAGGATGGAGATGAGAGGGGCATTAAGAGATGACCAGGTGGTTTCGGATGCTAGAGACGGAGAGAACTGTGTGTTAGAGACTGGTGTAAGCACAAGAGAAAACAGGCGGAATCAATGAGTCACACAGAGGAGAAGACGTGAGCTGTGGATGCGGGAGGGTTGACCCCGCCCTAATTTCAGAGGAAGATAATAAAAATATTACATCCCTACCCTTTTTTGAAATATGTGGTGTAAGAGAGAGAGCACACCACACATACATATATTGGTGGAAGAGATGGTATAGTCTCAAAACGATTTAAAGAAACTCGACAAAGTCAGGTTTAATTCCTATTTTCATAACAACACGTATATTGCACATTTCAGTTTGTGCATGTGTGTGGCTCTACAGTACAAAATAGTATGAAAGGCTCTTGTCTGTGTAAGAATACAACAGTTGTGGTCCAGCAAAATGACAGTCAAGAAACTCAGAATTAATAGAGTCGTCTGGGAAGAAAGAGAAATGATGGTGATTGGCTCTTGAGTGCACTTTGGTGGTGGTGGGGGGGGGAGAGCATTTCCGTAGAGATTTCAAGTGCTTGGTTATAGGAAGAAGGGTATGCCTCATTGGAGAAGAGAGGAGACCTCAGGACTTTTCATGGGAACACGTGTACAGTGCTTGGCGACTTTGGGGAATTTGTGGGAAGAAGTAATGTAGGAGTTAAAACTGCCAACTCCCCACTCCTGGTTTGGGTTGGGTGTGTGCTACAACTAAAGCATCATCTAGGAGACCAGATGGAGTGGGGTGAGACACAAAGAAGGAGGTAATACCCAAACCTTGGAAGAAAATAATACAGTCAATGGCAGAAACCAGTAAGCTCTGCAGAACGTTCCACCTCAAGGTGCAGTCACGGTGACAGGCACCAGATAACACATCCTTAGACTGGGGCTTCCTCCTTCCCTTTGTCCCTCCCTGGTCTTCACTTCTGATCCCTGGGACCACATCCTTCAATAACTTACCTACACACGGCTTTTGTCTCCCACTCTCCTTTTGGGGGACCCCAGGCTATGATAAAGAAGAGCGTTCTCTGGAAAAGTAATGTGTATTCAATACACTATCAATTAAGATACCCATTTTTTGAACAATGGTTAAACTAGTTCTAAAAGATACATGAAAAAAGTAAATCTGAAGAAAGCTAAGTCTGTCATGGGAGAAAGAACAAAGAGTGGGGATATTATAGTGCACTTAAATGCCAAATGAGGCAAGGGAATTGATGGTTGTGAAGATGGCAAAAGAAAAATGGAATAGAGTGGGGTTTCCCAAATTAGTGCCTTCTCGATATGGTCTTTCGTGTATGAGAAACAGGACATCACACATTAATAAGGAAAGGGAAGAATTGTTTAGAAGATGGTGTTGGGGAAACTAATTCACTGTATGAAGGAAAATAAAGCTGGTCTCCAGTTTATCACCGCCTACAAAGATGATGTCTGGACGGATGAAAGACTCAAGTGTTAATGATTACATGATAAGGCCAGTCAAAGAAAATGAAGGAGAATATCTTTCTGGTCTAGGAATGGGCACAGATTTTTTAAATACGATCCTAAAAGCAAAAGTCATAGGCAAAAAATAGAGAAATTTCACTCCATCAAAATTAAGGCTTTCTGTGAAGGGCATCGTGGATAAAGTTTAATGGGTGGTTGAGAGGATGGCAGCAGTAATATCCAAATATACAAAAAAGGAATTCTTATCTAGAATATAGATGGGACTCCTGCAGTTAGGAGGAAACAATGGAAACTCTATAGAAAATAATGGGCAAAGTATATGAATAGGCAATGCAAAAGAGAGGAAGCCCATTCACAAATAACTAGTTAATGATCAGAGAACGCAAATGAAAGCAACAATGAGAGACATTTTTGTGTGCATCAGTATTGCAAGTTCTATAAAGTGGAATATACTTGGTGTTCTCAAGAGTAGGAGAAGATGGGAGCTTTCCTGCCCTGATAGTGGTGATCAGCGTCAGGGCTGACATTCTGAAGAGTCTTCTAGACAGAATTGAGATTTTCACTAAATACATCATGGACATCTCATGGCCCAACAATATCCCTTGTGGGTTTAAGTCCTAGAGAAATTCTTACAGAAGTGTGTAAGGTGACACATCCAGGATATTTCACATGGCTTTGGGAAATCAAGGTCCACTTAGATAGTCATTGTCACCTAAAGCTTGTAAGATGTGGCAGATGCATACCGGGGACAGATATACAGCAGAATAGTTGGATATTCAGCAATATCGATTGGGTCTTAGAAACATTTTGTTGAGTGAAAGATATTCAGAAACAGAATGAGATTTATAGCGAAATACTATGTATATAAATAAAAGCATCGTCACAAGGCAACACAATTAGTTGACAAGTCACAGGCATAGTTAAGGACATATGTCAAACAGATTGCACTGGGGGACGTGGGTTGTCAGGATTGAGAGCAGGGATCTGGGGGAAGGGGAATGACACGCATTAACAAGTGATGGGGCTTGCCATGGGTGATGGCGATTGGGAGTAAGAAAGACAGTCAACTCAATTCTTGGTATGGAGGTCCGGGTAAGAACGTCCACAACAAAAATATATGAATAACTAGAATTTAGCCAGGGAAACACACAGGATGAGGAAGACAGGAAGAACCAAGCAAAGGTTGGAGGTTAAGACAACATGATGGATTTAGTTCAGGGTCTCTCCATCTTGACTCAACATTTGGGGACTGGATCATTCTTTGTTGTGGGAGACTGTCCTGTGCACTGTAGGGTGTTGAGCAACATCCCTGGACTTTACTCACTAGAAGCCAGTAGCATCCCCAGTTGTGACAACCAAAAATATCTCCAGACATTGCCCCCTGTCCCCTGGAAAGGAGGGGGGCACAATCGCTCCCATTCAGGATGACTAATTGAGAGGAAAGCAAGATGGTGTGAGAGAGGGAGGTGGATGAAGAGGTGAGTAAAGTCTTGAGCATCTTACAAAATTCTTGGGATCATATCTGAGCCATCCACAGCGCCCAAGAAGGGACTTCATCGCATAGGTATTGGGAAGTGTCGCCTGAATGCTTCCAGCTCTCCAAATATTTGAGGTCATCTTTCCCTTGGAAACCCAAATAGAATAACTTAAGTGTTTCCATTACAACCAGGACTCTTCACATCCTTCTCAATATTTCTGAGGATATCTGGAGGCGCAAGTTGGCAGTGGTGGTGCTTATATGCTCCAAGACCCGTCTTCCCCAAATTTCTGCTCTTGGCTCCACCACTCTGTCCTTCCTGCTTTGTATGATCTGTGCACAGAGCCCTGGCTTCATCGTTCCTCCTTTTCCTCTTTATTCCTTCCCCATCAAAGCTGTGTGTGCTACAGACACCACAGATTTGTTAGTGACACAGTCAGAGTAGAGTAGACAAGTCAAGTTTGAACATCAGACTCACTGTAAAATCCCTTAGCCATCTGCACCAAGAGGAATCTCTCTCTCCCTCTTCCTCCTTAAGACCTGGAACACTGAGGGGCTCCTGGTCACCCTATTAAGGCTTTTTCCCATGTACCTTCTTCCCTTTCCAGGACTGTTGTCATCTCATGTTGTCGGGCAAAAACTCGCAAATTCTTTTACTTATTGGGCAAAGTATGTTTGCCCCTTTCACATGCATTTCCTAACATAGACACTGGGATACAAATCTTGGATATATCTTTCTTCACTTCTCTCTTCACTCTGCTAGCCTTGGGCTTATGCATTCAGGTGGGAGACAGGAATCCGGATGGAAGAAGCCAAAAAGAGAGAAAACATACGACGCATAGAGAACAGAAGAAAAAAGCCAAGTTGAGGGATGGGGTTGGGGAAGAGGACTGAGCATTTGCCGGTTTTGTGGGGCTTGGGGGAGACAAGGGTAGAGTTAGAGCTTATAACCCAGTAGTGTGTGGGTGAAACAGGACTTTCCAGACGATAATGTGGTGCTTAATTTTTAATTGAGTAAAATTTTTTGGAGTCTAGAAATTATAATTATAAATTATAAATATAATTATATAAATTATAAATTATAAATATAATTATATAAATTATAAATTTAATTATATATCATTATCATCTTGTAAATTATAATTATATTGTCAAAAAATTATGGCACCTCCGGTCAGCATCCCAACACAAGAACTCTTGTTTGGAACCTGTTCATCGTGACTTAGGCAACTCCAGGTCTTAACGTTCACACCTGCAATTTCATTCACCAACCTGCCTCAGTCACAAACTTACCTGCTGGACCCAGTGGGAGTTCGAGTGTGCAGACTTTCAACCATTTCCATTCACCATCCAAATTTTATCAATACAACATTGTATATTAGGCTCTGCTTGTTATTTTATAATTTCAAATATGCTGTGTCAATAGCCTTTCCATCATAGTTATTTTTGTCATTTGAGTCAAGGTTCAGAATTAATGGCTCATTTATTTGTTTTTTCTTTAAATTCAATAGTCTTCTTTTGTCTGTTGACTCTGGTCTTCTATCGACTCAGAAAAGTTTTCTTTTATGCTTTCTTCTGTTATTTCTTTTGGTTGGACAGGCCTGTCTTCTTGATGAATCCTCTTCTGTGGGTGAGCTGGATCTCTTCTCTGTATTAAAACAAAACGACGATGACAAATCTATTACCATTTCACAGCATTAAAATTTTCCTTTGAGCTTTGCATTTCCTGAGGTTGTCTTCTGCTTCTCGGACTTGATATTCTGCAGGGCATGATCTGAGATGTGTCGCCTCCTAAGAACATTCACCTTCGTCAATCTAGGTTTTCATGTCTGTGCACTCCATCTTGATTTCAGAATATTTCTCATGCTTTTGAATAGATATGTTTCAGAAACAGCCATTTCCTGTGTTTCAGGAGTCCTAACTGCCTTCGTTGGATAGGCAGTGTTTTTTTTGTGTGTTTACAGAATTGGTTGAAAAGGAAGCTTAGCTGGTGTTGTCTTCACTCAGAAAGTATATACAGTAGGTGTTCCTTATTCACGGTTTTACTTTCTGAGGTTTAGGTTACCCGCAGTTAACCACAGGTCCAAAAATATTAAATGGAAAATTCCAGAAATAAACAATTTGTAAGTTTTAAATTGCTTGCCATTCTGAGAGGCGTGATGAAATCTCTCGCCATCCTGCTCCATCCTGCCTGGGATGTGAATCTACAGATCCACACTGTAGGCGCCACCCGCCGTTAGTCATTTAGTAGCCACCTTGGTTATCAAATCAACTGTTGCAGTATCTCAGTACTTGTGTTCAAGTCACTCTTATTTTACTTAATAATGACCCCAAAATGCAAGAGTAGTGATGCTGGCAATTCAGATATAACAAAGAGAAGTTATTGTTGTTAATCTCTTACTGTGCCTAATTTATAAAATTAACTTTATCATAAGTATGTAGGTATAGGAAAAAACATAGTATATATAGGGTTCAGTACTATCTGAGGTTTCAGCCATCCATTGGGTGTCTTGGAATGTATCCCCCAGGGATAAAGGTGGACCACTGTACCACTATTCCAGCCTTTGGGTGTCTGAGTGGTCACCTAGTGGTTGGTCCTTCCTCACAACTTGCCCATACCACCTTCATTTTGTTTCGATCTGCCAAATTCTGAATGCTATAAGTTCTTTGGCATTTTGGTGAAGTTGTTGCATTCTGCCCAATGCAATCCTTTGTGGATCTGTGGACTTATATACCCAATCTCGTGCTTCCTAAAATTTTACCTGGAAGTTGGTTGATACTTTTATAGGAATGTCTCCCTATATGTATTATAAATCATGTGAATTTCTATTGTTACATTTATTTCACACTTATGCCCAAGGTATGGTAAGACTCCATAATTATTTGTCTCTTAGTTCAACTTAGAGATGCAGTTTTCTTGAAAAGTAAATAACAGACAAAACAAACAGGAAAAAACTGTGCTTGGCTCTTGTACTGGAGAGAAAATAAGGCATGTTTTTGATGAGATCCTTCTGGGTAAAAAGTTGCTGATGTTAACAAAAATGAGGGAGGAAATTACTTAAACAAAGACAATTAGCTGAAGAAAGAGTGAAACCAAAAAAATTTTTTGGAAGAATATTCTTCTTCCCTCCAAACTGATCTAATATAAATGTAATTTTGAGTGTCGCCTTCGGTGACCTCTGCGGCTAGGACATTGACATAAAGACTGATCCGTAACCTTGAGAAAACCAGCTGCATGGATGAATCCCCAATAAAATGATTACACACATGTAAATGTGGTTGATTCCTTGAACCGCAGACAGCTGTCCTTTGCAAACCACTGGGTGATGGTCATCAATTTGCAAATCTTGGGTGTGGTTCGTCCAGAGAAACGCAGCATGCTGACTTGATTATAAACTAGTCTCGAGAAAGGACAAAGGCCACGTGGAAAGAGAAAGACCCTGTATCTCACACTGATTTCAAATATTCCCCTAACTCTGCTTTGTGTTGTTTGCAGCTATTTTATTTTCCTAAGGATGGCTAGAGTCACACCATCTGTTTCCCCATCAGCTGCAGCCTCAGAGCATGAAGCCCACGGGAGTCTTCATCCGAGGCTGCAGGAGGCTCCAGATCACACAAAAAACTTGAATCCATTCACCGCTCTGGGAGATATGGATTCTCATCTGCAGAGAGAAACGTGCATTGCTAGATATCATCTGTACGAGAAGTAAAATTCACTAAAATATTTCAAGAGGCAGTTTGTAATAAACCCATTATTAGTAGTGCTGGTTTTCCAGATGGAAGGTGTTAATGAGTTTACAATCGCTGTGCACGTCTCACTTCTTTCAAGAAGGTTACACTTGGGGAAGACTTTTAAATATTTTAAATATTAAAAATGTATTTAAAAAGGCAATTATCAATTGCCCTTTTGCTTATCTCGTGCATAGAGTGTGCCTTTGGGGCTGATTGTAACATGATCAGTCTACACAAACAAATATCTAGGGTATGGGTTTCTAGAGGAATAATGGACTAGAACAGGGTTTTATATAGGTATAAGAAGATTTGTCTGGAATACCGTTGTTTTCCTTTAGCACGATCTCTCATTTTATTGCCCAGTTTTCATATATGATGTGCTAAACCATCCAGCTCGGATGCTTGAGACATTAACATATGAGAGTCATTACATTAAGCCAGTGGAAATCAGAACGGCGCAACCACATGTGTTCTTCCCAGCTCGAAGAGAACATACACTGCCGTTTTGTCACGATTCAAAGTGTGCAACATCAGACAAAAGAGGAGCAGCCCACATTTTTGCTACAGTTGCCTGGACTCATGGATCCACGTAACGAAGGCTATTCAGCAGACATACGGCCAAGCCTCTTGCAAGGTATGGTAGCGACTTTCACTAAAACTGGTGAGAGCTTGAGTTGTGAATACCTCATTTGAAATTTGGTTTGCCCTAAACAGAATTGAATATATTTGCTTACCTTGATAGAACAATAGGACTGGAAAGAATCTTGGGCCAAGTCATCTTTTCCCTAATTCTGTCCAGGAATATATGCATAAATCCTAAAATGCTTGGAACATCACAGTGTCATAATGACGATGCTTACCGAAAACTTTTATGTGGACTTGACTGTGCTGTAAGCTCATATCTCCTTCAAATGGGGTCTCCAGCATCAAAGACGATCTCAATAGAGGTAAAACACAAAACAAAGAAAAACCCCACCCACAATATGTTAGTATCCAGTGTAGAATTAATATTTAAAAACCCTGTATTAGAAGTTCACAGGGTCATGTTAAAGTTTTGATCAATATTCTTCAGTGGCTTCTGGTTTTCAACAGAATCAAGTATGCATCTCTTAGTTTTAGTAACAAAGTCCTCGAAAACGGATCCCTTCCTATATTATTTTATTATTATTATTATTATTGACTTATTATTCCAGTCACCTACCCTCTACAACATGCAAATTAAATGGTTTGCTTTTCCAGGTACCTGCCTCATGCCTTACTTCATTCACAACATGATTTTACTCATCCTATTGACTCTCCATGTCTTTGTGTACAGATAAAACCCATTTTTTCAACACTGGGCATAAATGTGTATTCCTCCATAGACATTTCTTGGGTTCCCGTCCCAAGAAACCTCCTCTCTAGTTCCCATTTTGTATGTCTCCAACATCACCTGCCAGCTTCTAGTACCCACTCTGCCTTCTTTCTCCACTAGACTGTGAACCCCACGTGTACACAAATAATAGGACAACCGTGAAAGTTACACCCACTGAAGCCATTGATGACATAACCCATATCTAAGAACAGTCATTCTTCTAGACACATGGTGCCCAGATGGAGCATCCTTTCGCACTTACATTTTAAACATTTGCTTCCACTGCAGAAATTCAAATTCGAATGATTGAAGCTTATGGGGAACCTGTTTATGGCCAAAAACGTAGGTTCAGCTGTGTAGAGGGATGACCTAATCCGTGAAACATACACATGCCCTCCCAATACATGAGCACAGACACGGGATATTGTGTGGGGCAGCCGAGAGATTCCTCCCTGATGATATTTCCTCTGCCACGTGGAGGCTCTTTCCTTGATAGCCTCTGACTAGCCTCCTGTAAAGAAGTCCCTCTTTATATTGACAAAAAACAAAACATTCCTTCTCCTTTCTCTTTCAAGAGCCGTGTGGGTTTTGTGTTGGGTTTATTTATGGGATTTTTCTCCCTTTTTGTGGCATAATGCATCTCATGGTCAAGAAAAAGATTTACCAAAATGTAGACTAAAATCCAGACAAGAATATATATGTATGTGTGTATATAAGTCTCGAGCAAAATCGAATTCTTCGTGGGGAACCATACAGCCTTAGTATTCATGACAATTGTGAATTTAATAGAGTTGGCCTGATTAGAGTGCCCAAACTTTAATGGAAAACCCACAAGCCTTAGTCAACTACCCTGGATTTCTTTTCCCTCCTTTTCACAGGACACTTGGTCTACCATGGAGTTTAAATGAGTTTTTATTAAACATGTACACTCAGGTCACCATGATGAAAACTCAAACTTTCAGCTCATTAATCCCAAATTCCTAAAGAGGGCTAATGTAGCTCTTCTCTTCCTGATCCTCATTTACTCTCCAGCTACGTATTCTACTGGCCACTTCTGTCAATCTGAACCAAGGAGCATTCTCCAAAAGTGCCGCCATGTTCTCACCTCCTCTCTCAACACATCCGTCCATTGTTTAACTCCTTCCCCTCCTTCAGCTCTTGACTTAAGTGTAATTCTTCCACAAAACCTTCACAGACAGGGCTAGCAGCCTCCCTTGAGTTTCTTTGGCATCTTCTGCTTTTCTGAGAAGTCCTTTCCCCCATAACACTGTATTGCTCTCCTGTTCTGTATCACATCCAGTAGCATGCTGATAAATGTTAGCACCTACTCTCAGTAGGTGCTAGGGAGCCAGGACAGAAAGCATCTACCAATTTCCCTTGTGTAAATACTTCCTCCACCATAGCCATTCCAAGACACCAGCCTGAGGAAAAGGGAGGTGGGAAGAGATATGCACAGTTGGTTCTCCTAGTTCTTCTCTGACCTACATCCCTGCCCCTATCAGTGCCTGGCAATAAATAACACAGCTCGTGGTCTGCCTTTGGAGTTTGTTCAGTTCTTTTGCTCTTGTGGTAGGTGGAATGATGGTTTCCCCACCAGACATGTCCACATCCCAATCCCCAAAACCTGTGAATATATTTGGTTGTAGGGCAGAGGGGAGTTAAAGTTGCAGTTGGAGTTAAGTTTGCTAATCAGCTGACCCTTAAAATAGGGAGACGAGCCTGGATTATCCAGGTGGTCCCAATGTAATCACAAGGGTTCTTGAAAGCGGAAGATAGAAGCAGCAGATGAGATCAGAGTGATGAGATGTGACAAGGACTCAACCCACCATTGCTGCCTTTGAAGACGAAGTAAGGGTCCATGAGCCAAGGAACGCAGGTGGCCTCTAGAAGTTGGAAAAGGCATGGAAATGACTTCTCTCCTGGAGCCTACAGAATGAACAGCCAGGCCTACACCTGATTTCAACCCAGTGAGAACTATCTTGGACTTCTGACATCCAGAATTGCAAGAGGATAACTGTGTGTTGTTTAAAGTTACCAAGTTTATGGCAATTTGTTATGGCAACCCTCAGAAACTAATATAGCTTCCTATACTGGTGACCATGGGCTGGTTACTTAAATTCCCTTACCACCAGTTTGCTCATATAAAGGTGGTATCTGTCTCATAGAATTGTCATCAAAGTCAACTAAGGTTATTGAATGTCATATTTATCCCATGGAATACACTGAAAATATTAATGGAATGAACCAAGGCCCTTGATTGTAGCTGGAAAAAGAACCTCTATGAGCAGAGTCTCTTCCTGTAACAATGCAAGAGGCTGTTTCAGTCATGTTTTGCCATGTAACAAATTGTCCCAAAATGTAGTAGGTTAAAATGACATAAATGTTATACACTCATGGCTCTGTGGGTCAACAATTCAGGTAGGACTCAGTCTACTGCACAGAAGCCAAGAATGTTGCTAAAAATCCTCCAATGCATGTGACAGCACCCTATGACAGAATTTTCTGACCCCAAATGTCAATAATGGCCACGTTGAAAAACACTACCTCTCCAAAGCCAAGATTATTAGTCACAACTTTATCTTCCAAGTTACTGCAGGCTACAGTTTTGATCTTTCAACACAATATACCACAGGTAGCCAATTTTTTTTCTAGCTTCCAGGATTACAACCTCTGTTCACCAAGCAGTTTCAAAGCCAATACGGTATGTTTTAAGCCTTCATTATAGCAACAGCCTCCTCCTCTAGGTATTAGTTTCTGGGTCAGTTCTCTGTTGCTGCATATAAAATCAACTCTAAGTTTTATGCTTCAATATCACAACCATTGAATTTGCTCATTATTCTGTGAATCGGGCAACTTGGGCTGGGCTCTGCTGGGACGTCCTTCTGTTGGTCTGCTCTGGGGTCACTCATGCAGCTGCCATCATCTGGATGGTCTGGATAGTCTAAAGTAGATTCACTCACATGCCTACTGGGTGGGCCTGTCCATCAGCCTGGATCCCTGAGACCACCAGGTGAAGAAGCCAGGGTACCTTCCTTGAGGTCAGCGGTCATGAGAGAGAGGTCCAGCAGACACCAACACCAATGGCCAGGCATGTGAGTAGGCTCCAATTTGGGTCATCCATCCATCCTCCATTAAACTGCTGGTTGACTGCTGCCACATGACAAGGCAAAACCAACAGGACCACCTAGTTGAGCCCAGTCTTAATTTCTGACCCTTAGAAACACGAGCAAATAAAATGGTGGTTGTTTTTAGCTACTAAGTATTGGGGTTCTTTATTACACAGCAATGATAACTGAAATAGGTCCTTAACTAACAAATAGCTTATTTCATTGAAATCTGGAAGCTCTCACGTCCACCTTTATAATTAATTCTAACATGGAGGAGGAGTTCACCATTGGTTCTGTGGGGCTAGAAGTGACATGAGGGTAATGGGGAGCCTGTGGGTGGTGGTAGCTAGTTTTAGCTGGAGAACATTCCTGCAAGGGCGTATTCCTCCTAAGTGGCTAAGTTGTGGACCTGGGCCAAGGTCAGCTTGGGTTTCTGAAGGGAATTCCCTTAGAATAAGGGAAGTTGGACACAGTGAAAGGAATTTTTCTGTTTTAGACAGGATTTTGTTTGTGTATCACTTGGCTTAGGTATGGTAAAATGGGTTGATGCCTAATCCATAGTGGTTACTCAAACATTACCCCTTCCTTGGATTTTCCAACAAAGCACTGAAAATGTACATGGTTAAGAGTCTACATTGTGGAAAGAACAAAGACATGATGCTATTTGTTTGTATGTAACACTTTGACATTTATTGCGAGTAGCGAGACTGACCCGTAATCAAGATTTTTAAATGTTTCTCTTTGGGCACTCTATATTTTTCCATTGTTCTTCTAGTTTTTATCCCTGATCTTCAGAATGCTTAATGCTTGTACAATCTAAGGGAGAGCCAGTCTATCTGTTTCTGATTTATTTTATATTAACTCACTGAATATTTTTTATATGTACAAGAAGTCTTCTGAGAGTATTTAATATACTATTTTGATCTTTCTTCACTGAAAGTATGAAGACATATTTTTTTTTCTGAGAGTAGAAATCTGGAAGACATTTAAATTATTATCAAAACAGCAAACTCATGAAGTTTGAATGGTTTCTAAACTTGGGAAAAAGAATTTCCCAACTTTCTTTCTTTTAGGGGAAAATCAGATTTTGACTCCCTGCATTGCACAAAATGTCCCCACTTTTTTTTTCTTCACTCTGCATAAGATTCAGTTTTACATGATGCACTGATTTTCCTTACAGTCATATTATCGTATGTAACCTCATTAAAACATTTCAAAAACGTATAAATAATCTAAGTGATAATTTTAACCTTTTTTTTTTCCTGGCATAGGGAGATATTTAAAAGACATATAGGATTGAAATCTGGTGATGAGTTTTTAGGAAAATTAAGTCACGATGCCTCCAATCAGACAGTAGGAATTGAACAAATTAAGGAGAACACAGAATAGGAGATGAAAAGTAAGTCTACATATGGTGCTTTCTATATACACCAATGGAGAGAGCTGTTGGACCAGAGACAAAAAATTGTGACCCCACGCCATGAGGCAATATAAATAAAATTCCCCCAAAGCATCCCAGTCTCTGCATATGTCTGCCTTGAAGCATTATAATGAAACACGCTTAAGTTCCCTGGCCCCAAAATAGAACCAGATGCATTGGAATCACTGTTGGGGAAAGTCCTGCTGAAAAAGCTCTCCCGGACTGCTATTTTATTGCACATCATGCTAAAGGGATTTTCAAGTTTCAACTGCTTTTCACCATCTCCTTTCAGCCTCTTTCTGGAGCTGGAAAGAAACTCCCTACCTATTGTTTATTGGATTTTAGGAGTTAAAAATCACCACTTCAGTTTAGGATTCCTTTGGTGACTGTTATAAAAAGAAATAAGCAGTCCATTAATTTACTTAGACATTTATTGAGTGGTACTAGCTGTCAGCGTTGGGTCAGATATGGGGTATTTGAGTCTCTGATGCTTGCGATGTGTGTGTGTATGGCGGAGGGGATGGACAAATGACGAACAACCAAAGTGGACGTGACAAATGATGGAACCCGAGGTGCTGGGGGGACAGGTGGAGGGGGCTTTGCAGGGCCAGGCCGGCCAGGGAGCAGGGCTGGGGGAGTGGTGTCGGGGATGGAGAGGTGGGTGGAGGGAGCCAGGAGAGCTGCCCCAGAAATGACCCCTAGCAGTGTGAAAGTGTGAAGAGTGGACAGGAAAGGAATCAGGTCAATCACTGAATATTAATTCCTGAAGGAGCAATTTCTGCGTTTACCAAGTTACCCATTTCACCTCCCAAAAAAGTGTTTCATTTTAAACACTTGGACATTTTACAAATTACCTATCTCTCCCTCTATTTCTCTATCTATGTATTTATCAGTATACATAATATAATAATAAATAGGTAAGAATACATAGATAGATCATAATATATACTAGAGAGAGATTGGCTAGGTTAGATAAATAGTAGATAAGTAGATAGATGCAGATACATAGATAGGTGATAGTTATCGCTAGATAGCTAGAGAGAGAGACAGATAGCTGGTAGATAGATAGAAACATAAATAGGTGATTGATAGATACATATAGATGATAGATAGAGATAGAAACATAGATGACAGTTGATAGATAAATATATGATAGAAACATAGACAGATGACAGACAGAGATGATAGATGACTGATAGAAACATAGATAGGTTATAGATAGATAGATGAGAGATAGATAGATGAGAGATAGCTAGATAGATGATAGATAGATAGATAGATGAGAGATAGCTAGATAGATGATAGATAATGTGGGAGATCAAAATTGGCCGCCCTGAAATATGTCTATTTACCTTGATTATTTTCTCTGATGGACATCTGGCCTCCCCGACTAACTGCCTAAAGGAATTTTAACTCTGGGTATGGACAGACTGGCACGGTCCTCGCTAAGCCCATTCTTGTCCAAGTTCTGTTTACCAAACATTTACATTTGTAAAGGTATCTCCCTCTGTGTAGTGGGAAGTGGGGGATGACCTTGTCTGTGAAAACTCTTATCAGGACGGAAGGAGAGGACTTAAATCTACATACTCTTGATTACTATAATTCCTGTCTCTCCATCCACATTTTCTATAGGTGGCCTTGCCAAGAATTGTCTGACAAACATTTACATTTCCCTCCCCATGTGAATTGTCTTCCCCTCTGAAATACCAAACCCCCACCCCCAACATCCTCCTTTGTCTTTAGCTGAAGATGGTATTTAAGATGAGAATCTCTGGATTGTGTTGAGAAACTCAGTTTCCCTGGTTTCTCCCATGTATACATGTTATTAAACTTGGTATTATTTTCTCCTGCTAACCTGTCTTCTAATTATTCGGCCAGCCAGAAGAACCTTAAGGGAAAGGGCAGAGGGGGATTCTTCCTCTTCCCCAAAAATAGACAGATGTAGATAGATAGACAGATAGATAGATAGATAAATAGGGGTAGGTAGGTAGATAGATAGATATATAGATAGATAGGGATGGATAGAGAGATAGAGAGATAGATAGATAGAGAGATAGATAGATAGATAGATAGATAGATAGATAGATAGATAGATAGGGATAGGTAGATAGATAGAGATAAGTAGATAGATAGAGATAGATAGATAGAGATGATAGATAGATAGAGATAGGTAGATACACAGATGATATATAGTTGATTTTAACAGCTTTCTAAGGTTTCAGCAAATATTTGGTTGAACAATTTTACTGTTCATAAAGTTTATAGCAATTCATATTGCATTGGATGTTTTATGCATCTTTTGAAGATTTTGAGTAACTATTCCTTGACTGGTTTTTCTTTTGGCTTCCTGACAGTTTCCTAAGGAATGTCTGATTTGTCTGTGCCCAGCTCTCAGCTCCTACAGAGGAGTGAGCTGGGGCGGAGAGAAGGGACCCTGTGCCAGGGAAAGACAGACAGAGAGGGGAGTCAGCCCAGGGCCCAGACATCAGCTCTGGCTTCCCGGGGGCCCCTGTGCTAAGTCAGTAAAATGGATCATTTCTAGGAATCAATCCTCTAGTCAATTGGCTTTCGGACAATTGACCTCAGGCCAGGTGGGAAGGGTGAGGAGCTGAGGCAGGTCGAAGGCAGTGCAAAGGTGGGGGACAGCCTGACCCTCCATAGTCCCGAGGGCTGGAATCAACATCAGGTGCCAGGCTGTGGCCGGAGAGACAGAGAGAAGGGATCCTGGTGTGAATGAACTTCCAACTTTCTTCTGGAACGTGCTGGGCAGCCGCCTGGATCTGAGGGACCTGGAATGGTCAAACTTGCCTTGTTATAACTTTCTCAGTGTTCTCTAAGAAAGAACATGCTGCGTGGCGTGCACTGTGCCTCAATTTACCTAAAATTCCAGGTGGGCAACCAGGCTATGGTGAGAAAGTGTTCATTCCCACCATTTCCACAGAGTGGCCAACTCCACATACAACATTGTGTAAGTTTAAGGTGTGCAACATGTTGGTTCGATACATTTATATATTGCAATCTGATTGCCCTTGTAGTGTGAGCTAGAGCCTCTATCATGTCACATAATTATCGTTTCTTTTTTGTGCTGGGAATAATGAAGATCTAGTCGCTCGGCAAGTTTGATGTCAACAATACAATCTAGTTGTCTGTAGTCACTATAATGTGTATTAGATCTCCAGGAGTTTTTTCATCCACGTATTGCAAGTTTACGTCCTTAAACAATATCTCCCCTATCCCCCGACCCCCAGCCCCTGGTAACCACCATTCTACTCTCTGTTTTTACAAGTTCAGCATTTTTAAGATTCCACATGTAAAGGAGATCATACTATCTGTCTTTCTCTGTCTGACTTATCACACTTAGCATAATGCCCTCCGGGTCCATCCATGTTGTCACAAATGGCAGAATTGCCTTCTTTTTATGGCTGAATAATATTCCATTGTGTAGATAGATAGATAGATAGATAGATAGATAGATAGATAGATACCACATCTTCTTTATCCATTCATCTGTCAATGGGCACTTAGGTTGTTTCTATGTCTTGACTACTATGAATAGTGCTGCAGTGAACATGGGGGTGCAGATATCTCTTCGAGATCCTGTTTTCATTTCCTTTGGGGATTCAACTCCCACTTTCAATTCTCCAGAATTCAGATGCATTTGCTGGGAAATCTGAGCTGTCTTTCTGAGCACAACATCCGCTTTAGAAAATAAAGGGAGTTTTCAAGCTGGCAGTTCTGTTAACACCCTTTGCATTTAACATCACACTCCAGTTATTCCTGTATAGTCTTTAGTTTAGGGTTTCTTAATCTTGGTGCTACTGACATTTTGGACCAGATGACTCTGTTGTGGGGCCATCCTGTGCACTGTAGGGTGTTGAGCAGCATTCCTGCTCTCCACCCACCAGATGCCTGGGGCATCCCCTACACCTCCATTTTGACAACCAAATATGTCACCAGACATTGCCAAGGGTCCCCTGGTGGGCAAACCACTGCTTTGTCCTTTCTGTTTAAAATTTACGTAATAAAATATTGTCTTCTCTGCCTACATATATATCCAACGAATGTAGTGGTGACTAATGTGGAATTAATACAGCTGGGTGATTGCTGTCTTATATCATTTGGATATGTCTTAGGTTCTTCAATGACATGAAAAGCATGGTGGATGCACCCTAAAGAACTTGATCTTTGTTGACCTTTTAATCAGATTTCCAAACCCCCTGACATTGGGAAAATTAGGAAGACGAGTGAGTTCCAGAGTTCTGCTGTATACCTTGTGCCTGTAGTCAAGACTAGTGAATGGTACACTTAAAAATGTGCTAAGAGGGTAGAGCTCGTGTTAAGTGTCCTTACCACAATAAAATAAAATTTTTTAAAAAAAGAAATTCTCCGAAACTGAAGAAGAAGAAGCAATCTGTGCTTGCCCCATGCCGTGGTGCGAGGTGTATTGTCTGCATATGGGAAGTGGTTATATTATCTCGGTAGGAACATAGCAGCAGTATCATGAGGTTTTATATAGAGGGAGAAAAATAAACACACCAATCCCTCTGCTATTGCTGCAGCCGACTAAAGAGTTAGAACTGAGGAGTTGCTTCACTAAATAAACGTTCCAATAAAGGACACATGCCAATAAAACTCGAGGTAACTATTTTTATCACAATTTTGACAATCCAGAAATTGCTTAGGTTGCTTTCACTGTGGGAATTGTTTCCAT